>NC_069789.1:87926597-93874097 GCF_027406575.1 Nycticebus coucang
ATGTTGACAGTATACTCTAAAGGTGTTAGTTCAAGAAGAAAGAAAATAAAGTTAGATCTGACTAAATTTATTCATATAAATATGGAAATTTAACATGTTTAAGTCCCTGATAGTGACTCCAACAGTTTTCCTTGTTGGTTAGGGGGCCTAGATTCAATTGTGGCTTATAGTGAATGAAATTAAGATGCCAAAACTTCTTTGGTATGCTATAGAAATTAAACCTAAGGTTTAGGGAAATGAATGTGTTAGAGAAGATATGCTCAGCCCTGTGCCAATATACCTCTCGGGGGCCTAGAGGGCACTCCCTTAAACAAGCCATTAATAAATTAATAAAAAAATGAATTAATAAATATAAAAAAATTAGTTAATAAATACCTTGATGATGTGGAGCTGCAGTATCCTTGAAAAGCTCTGTTAGCCTCCCTCTGTAGGTCAACAGTGATGACAGGAAAGGTTACCATGCAATTGAGAATCCCTGATTTCAATGGAATAATAGGATTTTGGCATGGAGGAGGCCAGGTGGCAACATTTAATCATTAGAGGCAAAACAGATTCACTTACCACATTAAGCTGCAAGGAGAAAGTGTCAATCAAATGCTTTAACATAAGAGATTTGTGGCAGTAATTAACAATTAAAACATCTCTGGGAATGAAATAAATGGGCAGCGTATCAAAGTTGATTTAGAAAAATTCTAGGTCTTTAGAGAATGCAATTAATGTAGTCATTTCAAAGTATGCATTTACAAATATTGTGCTAAAGCTGATGTATTAATTTGGTGCAATATTAAGAGTTTTAAAGATTTAAAGTTTTCATTTTTAATAGGTATTATAAAATATTTTTAAATATTTGAAGAGGATCAGTATAAAAGATCATTAAGAAATCAGGACAGAAAACAGTATGTACAATATGTTTAATAATCTATTCAATATATATTTAATATCTAGGTGATATTTAGGGCACTGTTTTAAAAAATATATATGTATTTAATAATAATAGTATAAGTAAGACAGTAATAGCATTAAGGCAGGGAATGGGGAAATCAAAGTATATTATTGCAAATTTCTTACATGATATATTAAGGTACACTGTGATCATTTAAAATTTATATTATGAACCCTGAATCAACATAAAAATAAAACATTTGTAGTTAATAAATTAAAGAAATAAATACAATAATAAAAACTAAAAGAAGGCAAAAAATAAAAGAAAGAAAATGAAAATGGAGCAAAGAGTGAGAAAATAGAAAAGAAATAGAAACATGGTAGATTTAAAATGAAACATAATAATCACACTAAATATGAATGGTCTAAGCATCCCCATTACAGGCAAAGAAGAGTAAGATCAACCATATGCTATGTACAAAAATCAAAGGAGTGGGATGCCAGCCCCATATGCCGGAGGTGGTGTGTTCAAATCCAGCCCCAGCCAAAAAACTGCAAAAAATAAAAATAAAAAAATTATATATATACCTATATATAAATACAAGTAGATTTAAAGTAAAAGAATAGAAAATGTATGCTAAACTTACACTAATCAAAAGCTGGAATAGCTATAAACAAAGTAGGTTTTGGCGTAAAAAGGACTACCAGGGCCTTTTTTGGTTGGAAGATTTTTTTATTCCTTCCTCAATCTCATCATTCATTATTTGGTCTCCTCAGGATTTCTGTTTCTTCCTGATTCAGTCCTGGGAGGTTGTGTGTTTCCAAGAATTTATCCATTTCCTCTAAGTTTACCACTTTTTCTGCACAAAGGTTCTCAGAGTCACATGCAAAGAGTCAATAACCAGGATGTCTTCAGACTTCTCATCAGCAATAATTGAAATTAGAAAACAATGAAGCAAGAAAAACAACATGAAGGAATGTTATTTCTAACCTAGAATACCCAGCAAACAATTGGTTATACGTGAGGGAGAATTAAAACATTTTTAGATTGGCAAGATATTTTCTTTTTTTCTTTTTTGCACATTTTATTACAGAGGTATTTGATAGAGGTATTACTAGTTAAGATGTAATTTGGAAACTGCTAATTCATATCCTACATGTACAATTTTACAAAGGTGCTTAAAAACTAGTAGATAATGTGTTCTCTGCAGGGCTACTGCTGGAAGGCATATTACTGCAGAGCAGTGGCTGCAACCTACACGCAGCTGCTGCTCTTCATCCCACACCACCTTCATTCCCAAGTTCACCATGTCTTGATTCTTTGCCTTTTCTCCCTTCTTCTGTGGCCTTCTCTTCTTCATGCTTCACAGACAACCATGTAGGATAAACAAGTAACAGAAACACATCTTCATACCTTGCTTCCTTGGACGAGAACAATTCTGGTTCTCTGAGACATTAGGTAATCTTATTTCCTATGGCCTTCCATCCCCCTAATATGTCACTTCAAATATAAATAAATCTCCTTCAAACAGAGTTCTCACATAGCCTTTATTACATCCTTTGAGTTGTCCTTTTACATTTAGACCTTTAAGTATCCATGTCACAATATTTAACCCTCGTGATCAAAACAACTAAGAAAGCTGTCTTAATTATTTTACATTTCATATCTGCTAAGAAAATATAAAAAGGAAAAATTCAGTCCCATAATTAGCTGTAACAGGTTCTGAATGTGTGCTACTTGACATGTCCTAGGGCCAAAATTATTGCAATCACATAATCAATTCTTCCAAATGTCACCAAAAGATGCAGGGTCGTGCACTAGACCAGAAATCCACTGTGATGTTGATATATAAAGGATTATATTCCACAGACAGTAATTTATAGGAACGGCTAGCCAACCCATGTATTCTCTACACTTGTGATACCTGGTGTAAGAGCTTCATCCATTCTATATTGACCTCATTGCCTCTGTCTCTGGTGTGGAAGATCATTGTATATTTACCCACTACCCAGGAATTGGCCAGGATATTTTCATTCTATGGAGCTCGACCCTTAAAAAATTGCTCTCTGCTTAAGGCAGTAACACCCCCAAAATATCCATTGTAACGTAACCTGTACCCGGTACTGTTCCTACCAACAACCAGGTCTGGGCTGATCTTCACACTTGTAAATGTTAAAGTCATTCTCGGGCACGAGCTCCACATTGTGGAATATAAAGCAGTCCCAATTTTCTTCCTTCAGAGCTTCCAGGTAGCCCACATTCGAGAGTTTGGCTTGATTAAACTTTTTACTTCTGGTGGATGATGTACATGCCGTAGTTCAGCTGCTGCCTCTGCAAGAAGGGATGCAGATATTCCAACAGGTACATCAGGTGTTTCTCTCTGTTTCGGTGTGGCATGAGGACGGCAACTGCTGCAAAGCCTTGCATTTCTCAGGTTGATACCAGCCTCTGTGTACTTTGGGATTTTCTGCCTGTTACCTCTTCCAAAGTGAGATACGGTTCGAAAATGAGCTTGCTCTGGCATCTGAGGCGTGGAGACACAGAAGGGCAGTTGGCAAGTTCTGCCTTTTTCATGGATGCTTCATTAGTCGTAGTTTCTTCTTTCCCCAAAGTTAAGGCCCCAAGCAGTGGCCTCGCCAATTGATCCTGCCGGAAGAACCTGGAGGAACCAGGGACCTAGATTAACAAGATATTTAAAAAATTATCTCCCATGCTCTCTTTCTTAGGAAATTGCTGGAAGTTATGTCACCAAAAAGAAAAAATGAACTAGATAGCACATTCAAGCTAGGTAATTGAAGATTCTAATAAAGGGACTATTTACAGATGGTTGGATTATTTATAATGCTTAGGGAAAGCAATAAGGAGTAGGATATAGCCTCTGGGCCTAGTAACACCCTAAACGGGTAAGGGATGAGAATATTTACTGGAACCCAGAGACAAAACCTGTATGAAGAGGGTTACCTAACAGGAGTTATACGGTCTTAGCTAAAGGGAGGGAATCAGGGAAATAAATATCCCCTCTTTACTTTCCTCTTGCCTTGAGATCGACTGCTTTCTCACTGGCCAAACCCAACCAAAGGCCAAAGAAAACTATTCATATCAACCTCTTAGGAAAGGCATGTAGCAGAATGGAGAATGCAAGAGAGAGAAGATGTGGGGGGGAGGGGAAAATGGAATATCCAGTCCAGAGGGGAATATTGGATCTGGGGAATGAGATCCACTAAAGCACTGGCATTAAAGCAAGGCATTTCTTAACTTGAAGATAAAGCAAAGTCCTGGGTGACTACTATATAGGTGAATCTGGTTTGAAACAAGACATTGGAGAATTACAGGATGACTATTGTAAAATTTAAGAAAAGAAAGAAAGCAAAAGAGAAATCAGTTTATTTCCCGATATGTTTAATGTTCTGAAAGGATATTTACAATTCTTCCTAAGAATTAGGAAAAGCAATAAGGAGTAGGATACAGCCTTTGGGCAATTATTCAAAGAGAAAAAATACCAAGTACTTGTAGTACCAGAAAATAAGATAGCTGTCTTCCTACTTAGTTTAACTGTGAGTAATATGTATATAAAAGTCACAAAAAATACAGAGTATTCATCTAAAATAGGAATAGATGAGGGGATAGGAAGTGGAGAAATAATGTGCATGAGTGTGAAGGTGGTAAATTGCTATTTCTAAATGTTACTTAGAAAGATAGTGTAAATATCAGAAGAACTAGTTGTGATGAAGGTTAATATTATAGGTCAACTTGACTGGGCTATGGGGCGCACAGATATTTGGCTAAACATAATTTCTGGGTGTGCCTACAGTTGATTAGATAGATAGGTAGATAGATATCTTCTTAGAGATATAGATATATCCTACTGGACATTACTTAAGGGTCTCTAGAAAAACAGAACATGAATATACATATTCTGTTTCTCTAGAGAACTCTCACTAATACACTAGCTAAATGATTTGAAACAATAATTCCTGGGGAAAGGAGGGAGGAAGCAGTTTGTGGGGTGGACTAGGACCAAGAGCTGCATTTTTCATTACAAGTCTCATAGAACTTTTTGGCTTTTTAAAGTGTTTACATACATTACTCTAATAAAAATCTAAATTAAATAAAAAACACAACAAACTAAAGATGCTTCTTTTGTTAAAATTAAACTCCTTTAAACCAGTACAGTGAAATGAAGAATAAAATTTGTTTATTCCTTTCTGATTCCAGTTCCATGATTTCCAAGTTTCTTCTTTTCTATGCTCCAGGTTCCTCACATTTTATTAAATGTAAATTATTTTACTATCTTCATAAGGAAGAATTAATAAAAAATGATTGCTAAGTATAAAGAAGCCTGAAAGGATGAGGAATCTAGAGCAAGTCATTTTGGGCAAAAAACTGTTAGTATGTGAGATAAGAAAAAGAATCATAGAATATAGAGATTTTCTTCAGAAATTTTCTTTCCTGGAGACAGACATTTTTATTAAACAAATACATTCTGCAAATGCTATGAAGTATAGCAACAACCAGAGTGGTCTTTCAAAGCATTTTATTGGTCAGTGAATTAAATATTCAAGACAAAATCTGTTTCAGGTAAAATATAACAAAAACAATAATAAAACAATAATAAAAGCTAACAATAATTAAGCAGTTGTCATATGACAAGCATTGAGCTGAACCCTCTAATCTCATTATATCATTTAAATCCTCACAATGATCTTGTAAGTCAGGGTAGACTATTTTCTCCCATTCTACAGATGAAAAAAAACCTCTTAAAGTAATTGAGTAATATGGGCTCGGCAGCTAGGGCACCAGCCACGTACACCACAGCTGGCAGGTTCGTATCCAGCCCAGGCCTGTCAAACAATAATGACAACTCCAACCAAAAAATAGCTGGGTGTTGTGACAGGTGCCTGTAGTCTTAGCTACTTGGGAGGCTGAGGCAAGGAGATCGCTTAAGCCCAAGAGTTTGAGGTTGCTGTGAGCTGTGACGCCACTGCACTCTACCCAGGGCAACAACTTGAAACTCTGTCTCAAAAAAAAAAAAAAAAAAGAATGAGTAATATGATTAAGAAAGTGGCAGAGCCTGAATTTAAACTCAGATTTGTTACTTGAATGTCTTAATTCTTGTAAACTTCTAGTATATTTTGAGTAAAACAAAAGTAATAATCTTGGGAGGGGGTGAGGGTGCAGAAAGATCAGAAATCATTATGGCTGCAAATTGCAAGACAGAGCCCTAGGAATAGAAGAGAAAACTACAGAGGACCAATTAAAACTACAGAAGAATACTACGACTTGACAAAAAATGCTGTGGTAGATTGTCACATGAGCACTACTTTTTTTTTTTTTTTTGAGACAGAGTCTCACTTTTTGTCCTCAGTAGAGTTCTGTGGAGTCACAGCTCACAGCAACCTCAAACTCTTGGGTTCAAGGGATGCTTTTGCCTCCTGAATAGCTGGGACTACAGGCGGCTGCCACCACACCTGGCTATTTTTAGAGATGGGGTCTCGCTCTTCTTGTTCAGGACGGTCTCAAATTCGTGAGCTCAAGCAATCCACCCACATCAGCCTCCCAGAGTGCTAGGATTACCGACATGAGCCACCAAGAGCACTGCTTGAATAAACTAAAGCATAAGTAAATCAATTCACCAAACTTTTACTAAATAACCTCTGAGTTGGTCACTGAGGTATGTATGAGTAATAAAAATTCTTATTTTTTATAATATAATATACTTAGAAAAGAGAAATTTGATGAAGAATTACTACAGAATTGGGGCGTTTTGCTATACTGACACATTAATATCATTATTCAGTTTCCCGGAAGAAATTAAGTCCTCTAGTATTAATTTGTTATACTATGACTGTTTCAGCAGAGGGCACTAGGTAACCAAGATAGTTTTGAACTTCAGGTGGCAATGTAGTGAATAAAGCATCTTCCTTCACTTCATGCTCGTGATTTTAAAAACCATGGCTAGGCGAGGCGCCTGTAGCACAGTGGTTAAGCACGGGCCACATATGCTGAGGCTGGCGGGTTCGAGCCCAGCCAGGGC
Organism: Nycticebus coucang; assembly: GCF_027406575.1. NCBI lineage: Eukaryota > Metazoa > Chordata > Mammalia > Primates > Lorisidae > Nycticebus > Nycticebus coucang. The sequence continues at coordinate 87,933,515 of NC_069789.1, forward strand.
CAGCTAAGCAACAATGACAACTGCAACAGAAAAATAGCCAGGCATTGTGGTGGGCGCCTGTAGTCCCAGCTACTTGGGAGGCTGAGGCAAGAGAATCACTTAAGCCAAAGAGTTTGAGGTTGCTGTGAGCTGTGACATCACAGCACTCTACCTATGGCAACATAGTGAGACTCTGTCTCAGAAAAAAAAAAAAAAAAGCATGGCTAGAGTGCCATGACATCAGCCTAGCTCACATCATCTTCAAAGTCCTGAATTCAAGGGCTCCTCCTGCCTCAGCCTCCCAAATAGCTGGAACTACAGGCACCTGCCACAATGTCCAGCTATTTTTTTCTATTTTTAGTAAAGATAGGGTCTCACTCTTGCTTAGGCTGGTCTCAAACTCCTGAGCTCAAACCATCCTCCTGTCTTGGCCTCCTAGAGTGCTAGGATAACAGGCGCCAGTCACCATGCCCAGCCTGCATAGTCATGATTTCACAAAGCATATCAAATGTCTCAAAATTGGGTAAGGTATGAACCAAAGAAAAAATGTTTGAAATGTGAAAATTGGCAAGATCACTCAGCTCAAGTACAGATATTTTTGAGTGATTCTGTTTATAAAATGATTTCCAGCATTTATCTGCAAACCTCTATGGGGGCCAACAGGAAATGTCAGTTTAGCAACTAGTATTTAAGAGAGATGGCTTAGGGCAGTGGAAAAAGCCCTGGGCCAGATGGCAAAACCCTCACACAGCCCCCTGCCCCATGGCATTTACTAATTGTGGCCAAGGGCAAATTACTTAATCTCAGTTTTCTCACCTCTAATACAGTGATAATTTCTCCCCTGCTTATGAATATGAAATGTGTTGCAAAATGTTGCAAATATATAAGGTTATTATTAATGAACAAAAGGTCAAAGTGTTAGAAAAACAAATTCCAGGAACAAAATGCAATTTTACATAACCCTTTCGATTCTAGGCCTGTACCTATCAGCTTTGGGATCTTCTGGCAATTATATATAAGCAGAAACTTCTAGTCATAATTTCAAGGTACTTTTTCTAGCCCCTTAGATATTATAGTTCCTTTTCCACATCAAAGAAGAAATAAATTTATAAAGATTTGCTAAAAGATCTTTTTATCATGTGATCATCTACTGTCCCCAAACTCCCATCAGTTTGCATAGAAAAATTTCCCACTTTTTAGGAAGAAAGCCTATCTAGCTGATATGTTTTTCATGTTCTCAGACACCCTCACACAAACTCTGTTTGCATGTCTGATTAGTAGTAGTTACTCATCATCACTTCCAAATTGTCTTTATGAGTAATGTTTCCAGAAACATATTAACAGGTATGATTATATTTTATTTAAGTTTAGGAAAACTAAAGATGAAAGAACAAAAAGATTAAATGATTTGTGGGTGGCGCCTGTGGCTCAAGGAGTAGGGCACCAGTCCCATATGCCAGAGGTGGCAGGTTCAAATCCAGCCCCAGCCAAAAACCACACACACACAAAAAAAGAACACTTGCTAAAGATTAAACGATTTGCTTAACATGAAATAGCATCAACCACAGAACATTGCCTTCTAAGAATCACAGACCACTGAAAACTATGGGAACCACACAAAACTACTGCAAAACTAGCATTCCAACTCATTACTCCTCTGTTCAAGAAATTAGATGTATTTTGAATAGTTACTACATGCCCAGTCCTGTGCAGGGTGTTAGAGATAGATTAGGGGAAAAAATGAAAAACAAATCCGTCCCTACACACTTGTGGAATTTAAATTGGGGTGGGAGTAGGGATGAGGGGACAGACCAAAAATGTGAGAAGAGAAGTAAAATAATTTAATTTTTAAACTGTTGGAGTCAAGCCATCGTCTTGCCTCTGAAGTAGTTGGGTTCTTGCCTCTGACTGGTGGGTTCAAACCCTACCCGGGCCAGCTAGAGCAACAATGACAATTACAACAAAAAAATAGTAGGGTGTTGTGGCAGGTGCCTGTGGTCCCAGCTACTTGGAAGGCTGAGGCAAGAGAATCGCTTAAGCCCAAGAGTTGGAGGTTGCTGTGAGCTGTGACGGTACAGCACTCTACCAAGTGTGACGTAGTGAGACTCTGTCTTAAAAAGAAAAAGAGAATCAGTAATGGGTGCCTTTCTGAAATCTCTGAGAATAGTCTGGCAATGGTTCAGGAAAGGAAGTGGAAAAAGTATTATCTTACTACCTATATTTTTGGCACTATTACTATTCTCTGCAGGAGTTACTTAACACAGGAAAGTGGTGAGCCATCACATTTCTCTTTCCCTATTACATTTCCAATCACATAATGCACTTTTCTGAGAGATGCCTCTAAAACCAAAAGAATGAAATTGAAAACATTTTTCCAGGAAGCCCTAAAGTAGAAGAATCAGAAAAAATATGTCATGGAGAAATTAATGTAATCCTTCTGATTCCTTTTTGTTCTGACATTCATTCAACAGGTATGTATTAAAAGCCCAGAAGGGTGAGACTCCATGATGGGAAACTCATAGAGTTTCACCAATGAGACAAAATTCACGGCCCTCAATTTGTTCCCAGTAAAAGTGTAAGTAAACCATTGTATACAATTCAAAGCAAGTATGATTAAAGTGCTACCAGTAATATAAACCACATTTTAAACAAGTACAAAGGTGGGATGTAGTACTTCTAGGCAGGTCAATTGAACTTAGTTATGAAGAATAGTAGAAATTCAATAGACAAAGAAAAGGAACAGAGGACATTTTGTGTATTTTAACAGGTGGGGAATCGGAAAACCAAAGCATGTCCATGTATTAATGTTGATGCCACAACATAAAGGATTTTTAAATTCCAGACACATTACCAGGAATGTATACCCTGAGTTCTTATCCCCTATTTGGCTCCAAAAAACTGGAAACTATGCCAGCAACTCCCAGGCAGGAGGATTTGATAGGCATTTCAAAACTATCTGAGTAGTCCAAGAGAAAAGACCATAAAATACCAGCATGTGGGGGGTTCCTTAATATGGTGGCTACAGAAGCTCCCTCTATAGTAAATTTCACAGCTGACAAGCCTTACTTATGGGCTCAGAGCTTCTGATCAGCTTTTTGGTTGTTTGAAACAGATGAACAAAGATCACAGCTATCTGAGGAAAGCTGGTAACAAATTTGTAAAAGTAATTCAGAGGAAATGACTACTGGTAGAGAAGAATACTCCAAAAAGAAGACATCATTAAATATCCTCAGGGAAAAAAGAAAAAAATATTGCGTTCGTAAAATGAGAACGTGACACCATACAAATGAACGTTCATGATACTAACAAAACAAAATCAGCTCTTGTAAATTAATACCTTGAGACTCTAAATGAAGAATTCCAAGTCTGAGGCTCAGCACCTGTAGCTCAGTGGCTAAGACACCAGCCATATACACCAGGGCTGGCAGGTTAAAACCTGGCCAGGGCCTGCCAAACAACAGTGACAACTACAACAGAAAAATTGCTGGGCATTATGGCGGGCACCTGTAGCTCCAGCTACTTGGAAGGCTGAGGCAAAAGAACCACTTAAAGCCCAAGAATTTGAGGTTGCTGTGAGCTGTGACACCATGGCACTCTACTGAGGGTGACATAGTGAGACTCTTTCTCTAAATTAATAAATAAATACAAAGTTTATTTAAAAAACTCTAAATAAAAAAAAAATTCCATATCTGAAAGATGTTGAAAAAAAATAAGTAGAACTGAAAGCAGGGATGGAAAATGGGTGGGGGAGGGAGGTGAGGTCTTAGATGAATCACAGGCGTCCTCAAACTTTTTAAACAGGGGGCCAGTTCACTGTCCCTCAGACCACTGGAGGGCCGGACTATAGTTTAAAAAAAAAAAACTATGAACAAATTCCTATGCACACTGCACATAACTTATTTTGAAGTAAAAAAACAAAATGGAAACAAATACAATCACACAGCCTCATGTGACCCGCGGGCCATAGTTTGAGAACCCCTGAAAAGGGACCAGCATCCAAATAATTACACTTCCAGAAAGCAAGAATAGAAAAAATGGAAGGGAAAAAAATCAATAAAAATATTTTTTTTAAAAATGAAGACGGTGTTTTCATATTTAAATGGCTTAGATAGTGTGCAACAGAATAAATAAAAACATACACATACAAAGTCCTATTATGAAATTTCAGAAACCTCAGGACAATGGAAATTGTTAAAAGCTTCTAGAAGTAAAAATAGGACATATAATAAATCAAAATTAGTATAATCTTTAGACTTCTGTACTAGGCAGAATAAAATGGACAGCAAGATTCCCCACCCCTGTGTAGTACTGTGAATGTGATGTATTTCACTACCGTAATTAGATTATGTTATTATGGCACAGCTGACTTTAAGAAAGACTTGACCTGATCAGCCTTGTGAGAGGCTAATAGGGCTCTTTCTAGCAAAGGAGTTTCTCCATGGCTGTCTCTGAAGATGGGGGAGCCACAGGGCAAGGTATGCGAAGGCCTGTAGGAGCTGAGATTGGTCCCTGGCTGACAACCTGCAAGATCACAATGGTAATCTCAGTCCTACAACCACAAAGAACTGAATCCTGCAACACCCCAAATGAGCCTGGAAGCAAATTTTTCTTCAGAGTTTCCACACTTAATCCAGAGAACACCTTGATTTCAGCTTTACAATGCCCTATACAGAGAAGTCATGCTCTGCTCAGATTTCTGATCTACAGAACTGTAAGCTAATAAATGGGTACTGTTTTAAGCTGCTAAGTTTGTAGTGATTTGCTAACAGCAACATAAAACTAATACAATTTCTCAGTAGCAACCATGGAAGCTACAACAATGGAGACACTCTCAAAAGTCCAAAGAAAATTTATTTCTTACTTAAAATTTATACTGAACCCAACTATTAATTAGCTGTGACAATAAATTAAAAATATTTTCAGACATGCAAGTTCTCAAAAAATTTACTTTTCATATGCTCTACCAGTGTATGTTTCACCAAAATTAGGAGGAAAAACAAGAAAGAAAAATATATTATATACAGGAAGAAATGCAAGGCAAATCCCCAAAGTATTAGAAAAAGGAGATCCCAGAAGGACATGTACCAGACAGCTAATCCACACTGACGGTGGTTAAAATGCTCTGAAGAGATTTATCCCTGAAAATTAAATTGAAAAACTACTTTGTGTATCTGAAGGAATGGATTTGGCAGATAGTTGGAGGTTGAATTACTGATAAGTATGTAAAAAACTAACCATACCACAATAGCATCAAAACAGATAGCTATTAATTCCAGGGAAAACAAAAAGTTATGCAAGAATCATAGTTTTTTGTCATAGTTTGTTACTTGGCTTAGCTGTTAATAGTTTTTACATAGTTATAATAAACCACTATATATTAATACTTCCAAAATTTATGATGTAAACTATAGTCAGAGTATAAGCAAATGGGAAGGCTATGTATTATAGGAGCTGTGGGATGAAAGATAACTTCTTTCTCATTTATCACAAAGGGATGTCAAAAAAACCTAAATTTCAAAAATTAAAAAATAGACAGTACACGTCCAGATCTAGGATACCAAATAAATTAATTAGAACTGAAAAGTGTTGCCTCCAAACTGAAAAATAAATGGGTGAGATGGGCTGGTTCTGCTAGTTTTAGTTTGAAACCTCATAAAAGTATTTGTCTCATTAGAGGCATATGTATCTTTGATGGAAATAAACACTGAAAAAAAGGAGGGAGTAGTGAAAGGGAATTCTACAATTAAATCAGCTGAAATGGCTTTCTTGGGAGGAAAACTCACAAAAACCCTCTGATCAGAACAAAATGTTTTCATATTAGCATTCACTCTAAATCAAAAGTTTAGTTTATTATGTCTCAAACAAGAAGCAGTACAATTAATCAAAGTAGGCACCTAAACTATCAACACAGATTTGCTATCTTAACTGTACCTTGTTTTTATTTTTATTTTTTCAGAAAAAAAGAAAGAGACATTTATTCATTTGCTGGTAAATGAGGAGGGCGTCAGATCAACTTCTCAAAGACCACCATCCTGACTTTCAGCAAAAAAAGAGGGCTTTTTAAGGGGGGGTTCAGTGGTTGGGTGTCTGTAGGTTAAGATGGATTGACTGCCACTATAGCTTTCAGCTAATCATTATCCACCTTGGTCTCACTCAGGTCATCCATATGGCTCACTTCCAAGATCAAAATCACCAGAACAGAATTTCTCAAACCACCAACGTACTGAGTATTCATTAGCCACATCCTTCCCCAACACTTTGTTTTTGTTTTGTTTTGCTCTGTTTTGTTTTTGAGACAAGAGTCTCACCCTGCCACCCTGGGCAGAGAGCCATGGTGTCATCATATCTCACAGTGCTCTTCTCTTGGGTTCAAAACATCCTCTTGCCTCAGCCTCCTGAGTAGCTGGGTCTATAGGCACTTGCCACAATGCCCAGCTAGTTTTTTTGTTTGTTTGTTTTGTTTTTTTTTCCTCTACTTTCAGCAGAGGGCCAGGTGCTATGGCTCATGCCTTTCATCCGAGTACTCTAGGAGGCTGAGGGGGGTGGATGCTTTGAATTCAGGAGTTCTAGATCAGCCTGAGCAAGAGTGAGACTCAGTCTCTACCAAAAATAGAAAACTAGTGTTTTGGGACATTGCAATGTGGGCTAATCTTGCTGGGGTTAGGTGATATCTTAGAATGGTTTTGATTTGCATTTCTCTGTTGAGGACAATTGGCAGAAGGAGGGAGGGCATGAGGTGGGATCTCACCTACTGTGCACATAGTGAGGGTGTATAACATGCTCCCTGGGTGAGGGGCTCTTTTAGAAATGGAACTTTACCCTGGAAGTGAGAACAATGTAACCTAAAAATTTGTATACTCATATTAATTTGAAATAAAAAAAATAAATTTAAAAAAGGAAAAAATAGAAAAACTAGCTGGGATTGTGACAGGTGTCTGTAGTCATAGCTACTGGACAGGCTGAGGCAAGAGGATCACTTGAATCCAGGAGTTTGAGGTTGCTGTGAGGTAGGATGCCACAGCACTCTACCTAGGGCAATAGAGTGAGACTCTGTTTAAAAAAAAAAAAAAAATTATTTTTTAATAGAGACAGGGTCTTGCTCTTACTCAGGCTGGTCTCGAACTTCTAAGCCCAAGCAATTCACCTGCCTCAGCTTCCTAGAGTACTAGGATTGCAGGCATAAGCCAACATACTCAGCCTCCAAACACTTTGTTGATATTTCAGGCTGTCTGAGCTGCATTGGTTCCACAATGGAACTCACATTCAAAAACAACATGATTTTTTGACTTATTCATGGTTTCACAAAAATTGCTCTAAAATTTGTAACATAATCACAAGGCAAGTGTGCATTTGAAAGAATGAGGATGTACCTTCAATGATTAAAAAAATTGTCAAACTGAAATGTCAGAGGTTATCAACTATCAAACTTGAAATATTTAAGGGAATTGGACATTTCATAATTATCAACCTAACTTGTTTATATCTCAGATAATAGAGCATTGTTGCAAGATGCTGGATCGAGACCAGCCTGAGCCAGAAGGAGACATTATCTCTAAAAATAGCCAGGTGTTGTGGCAGGCATTGGTAGTTCCCGCTACTCAGGAGGCTGAGGCAAGAGAATAGCTTGAGCCCAGGAGTTTGAGGTTGCTGTGAGATATGAGGCCGCAGCACTTACCCAGGGCAACAAAATGTGATTCTGTCTCTAAATAAACAAACAAATATAAATAAAAACAGCCAGGCATTGTGGTGGGCACCTGTAGGCCCAGCTGCTTGGGAGGCTGAGGCAAAAGAATGGCTTGAGACCAAGAGTCTAAGGTTGCTGTGCCATGGCACTCTTCCAGGGACAACAAAGTGAGATTCTGACAAAAAAAAAAGTGAGGCATAGAAGAACAGAATTGGAAAGACAGAAAAGAATACAAGGTAGGCTTGGCGGCCCTTAGCACAGTGGTTATGGCAACAAGGCTGGTGGGTTCGAATCCCGCCCGGGCCAGCTAAACAACAATGATAACTGCAACGAAAGAAATAGCTGGGTGTTGTGGCAGGCACCAGTAGTCCCAGCTACTCAGGAGGCTGAGACAAGAGAATCGCTTAAGCCCAAGAGTTGGAGGTTGCAGAGAGCTATAATGCCATGGCACTCCACTGAGGGAAACAAAGTGAAACTCTGTCTCAAAAAAAAAAAAAAGATAACTTGTATCTCAAGGATTTTACAAGGAGGAGCCATACATTATCCTTGGAAGGATGACTACTTGAATACAAGTATCATCAGTATAATGTTGGGGAAACATTTGCAAGGGTCTCTGGCGAAGTCTAAAACAGGGCAGTGCTCTAAAAAGTCACCGTGACGTGAGTTGTCATAATTCTGAAAGACACAGTCCTGGATGCCATTCTTTCCAAATGTTAATACCAAAAGAGCAAAAACCTGAAAATGTAATTTGGCAAAAATGATTTTAAAAAGTTTAAAGATATTTATTTACATTTTTAAAGGGAGATTTCTTTGGGAAACTTAAAAACATGACAGAACACTTCGTAGATCCCTTTACACAACAAAATAGGCATTAATAACACATTTTTATAAGCATAAACACTCAGCTCTACTAACAATCACAAGGGTGTAACAGTTATGAGCAGAACTATATTCATAAAGGAACAGCTCATATAACTTCAGTAGTCAGAAATACTGTGATAAGATAACCTAAGTCTTTTGGTGAGATTAGTCAAAACCCTTGATTGGTCACCACCACATATGCAGTCACCCAAAGTGCTGTGATCTCGAGAAATTTTCTGTCATAAATGCAGATGTAAAAAAACAACATCCCTTCATTTATTAAGAAAGTTTTGGCTTGGCGCCTGTAGCTCAGCCTCTAGGGTGCCAGCCACATACACCAGGGCTGGTGGGTTCAAACCCAGCCTGGGCCTGCAAAACAACAATGACAACTACAACAAAAAAATAGCCAGGCGGAAGAGCTGCGCCAGGACCTGCCATCCGCACCCTCCCAGACCTCTGGAAAAGCCGTGCTGGGACCTGTGATTGGCACCCTCCCGGACCTCCATAAGAGCTGTGCCCACCCGGGCCCCATAAGAGCTGTGCCCGGACACGCTACCCCACCCACTGGGCCTCCCCATGCCCTGACCAGGAACTCCAGGAGCCACACAATCCCGCATCCTCCCTCCTGTACCCTCCCTGCCTCCACACCTGCCCACTCATCTGGCCAGGGACTCTGGTAGCTGCACGCCCTCCAGACCCCTCCCTGCCTCTGTGTGGAGCCCTTCTCCTGGCCAGAGACTGCTGGAGCCTTGGGCTCTCTGTGCCAAAGTCACTGGGTGCCAGGCACTCCCAGAACTGTGTGCACCACCCCCCAACGTGTTGCTGGATCGGGGTGTATCACACTCCGGACCTGGCCCACAACTAGAACTCCCTGGATGGGGCAGCCCCACAGTAGCTACACAGGGTAACTCCCTACAAAGATCCAGCAACAATAGAGGGATCCCACTGGGGTCTAATCTTGGAGAGACACCTCCCCAACCCTGAGGATGGCCAGAGGCAATGGTGAAAAACAATCATGAGGCAAAATCAAGGGAAAAACTCCGGCAATATGAATAATCAGAGTAGATCAACTCCCCCAAGGAACAATGGGGCAGACACAGCACAAGATCCCATGCACAAACAAATAGCTGAGATGTCAGAAATCGAACTCAGAATCAGGATAGCAAATAAGATCAAATTAGAATTCCAAGCAGTAACCCAAAAGATGTCTCAAGAATTCAACGAATTCAAAGACCAAATGACCAAAGATTTTAACACATTGAAACAAGAAGTTGTAGCCCTCAAAGATCTGAGAAACACAGTAGAATCCCTCAATAATAAAATGGAGCAAGCAGAAGAAAGGATTTCTGACATTGAAGACAAAGCTTTTGAATGCTCCCAAACTCTCAAAGAGGAAGAGAAATGGAGGGCAAAAACAGGTCACTCTCTCAGAGAGCTCTGGGATAATTCAAAGAAAACCACTATTCGTCTTATAGGGATCCCCGAAAGCGACAAAGTGGCTTCACAAGGCACAGAGTCTCTTCTCCATGAGATTATGAAGGAGAACTTTCCAGACACGCCAAGAGATTCCGAAATTCAGATAGCAGACAGTTTCAGAACTCCAGCACTACTCAACACGAATAAGACATCCCCCAAGACACATCATAATCAATTTCACTACAGTTAATATGAAGGAGAAAATTCTGAAAGCAGCCAGACAAAAAAGCCCCATCACCTACAAGTGGAAGAATATTAGAATAACTGCAGATCTCTCTGCTGAAACCTTTCAAGCTAGAAGAGGATGGTCATTGACTTTTAATCTCCTAAAACAAAATAACTTTCAACCCAAGATCCTGTACCCAGCTAAACTGAGTTTCATTTATGATGGAGAAATTAAATACTTTAATGACATTCACATGTTGAAGAAATTTGCCACAACTAAACCAGCTTTCCAGGATATTCTCAAACCTATCCTCCATAAAGACCAGCATAATCCTCCACCACAAAAGTAAACCCACCCAGAAAATTTTGATCAAATTCCAACTTCCACAGTTGCAAAAGGATTAAAAATGTCCATGGGACTCCCGAAAGCCTTATCAATATTCTCAATTATGTGAATGGTTTAAATTGTTCTCTAAAGAGGCATAGGTTGGCTGACTGGATAAAAAACTCAAGCCAGATATCTGCTGCATACAAGAATCTCATCTTACATTAAATGACAAATATAGACTCAAGGTGAAGGAATGGTCATCTATACTCCAGGCAAATGAAAAGCAGAAAAAAGCAGGCATTGCAATCCTATTTGCAGATGCAATAGGCTTTAAACCAACCGAAATAAGGAAGGATAAGGATGGACACTTCATATTTGTTAAAGGTAATACTCAATATGATGAGATTTCAATTATTAATATTTATACACCCAACCAGAATGCACCTCAATTTATAAGAGAAACTCTAACAGACATGAGCAACTTGATTTCCTTCAGTTCCATAGTAGTTGGAGATTTTAACACCCCTCTAGCAGTGCTGGATAGAACCTCCAAAAAGAAGCTAAGCAAAGAAATCTTAGATTTAAACTTAACCATTCAACATCTAGACTTAACAGACATCTACAGAACATTTCATCCAACAAAACTGAATACACATTCTTCTCATCAGCCCACAGAACATACTCCAAAATCGACCACAAATCTAACCTCAGCAAATTTTAAAAAATAGAAATTATTCCTTGCATCTTCTCAGACCATCATGGAATAAAAGTTGAACTCAGTAACAACAGGAATCTGCATACCCATACAAAAACATAGAAGCTAAATAACCTTATGCTAAAGGATAGATGGGTTATAGATGAGATTAAGAAGGAAATCACCAAATTTTTGGAACAAAACAACAATGAAGACACGAATTATCATAACCTCTGGGATACTGCAAAGGCAGTCCTCAGAGGGAAATTTATAGCACTGCAACCCTTCCTCAAGAAAACAGAAAGAGAGGAAGTTAATAACTTAATGGGACATCTCAAGCTACTGGAGAAGGAAGAACATTCCAACCCCAAACCCAGCAGAAGAAAAGAAATAACCGAAATCAGAGCAGAATTAAATGAAATTGAAAACAAAAGAATTATGCAACAGATCAATAAATCCAAAAGTTGGTTTTTTGAAAAGGTCAATGAAATAGATAAACCTTTAGCCAATCTAACCAGGAAAAAAAGAGTAAAATCTCTAATTTAATCAATTGGAAATGGTAATGATGAAATAACAATAGACCCCTCAGAAATTCAAAAAATCCTTAATGAATATTACAATAAACTTTACTCTCAGAAATATGAAAATCTGAAACAACTCAACCAATACTTGGAAGTACGCCACCTACCAAGACTTAGCCAGAATGAAATGGAAATGTTGAACAGGCCTATATCAAGTTCTGAAATAGCATCAACTATACAAAATCTCCCTAAAAAGAAAAGCCCAGGACCAGATGCCTTTACGTCAGAATTCTACCAAACATTTAAAGAAGAACTAGTACTTATATTACTAAACCACTTCCAAAATATAGAAAAAGAAGGAATACTAACCAACACATTCTATGGAGCAAACATCACATTGATCCCTAAACCAGGGAAAGACCCAACAAGAAAAGAAAATTATAGACCAATATCACTAATGAATATTGATGATAAAATACTCAATAAGATCCTAACAAACAGAATCCAACAACACATCAAAAAAATTATACACCACGACCAAGTGGGATTTATCCCAGGGTTTCAAGGCTGGTTCAATATACGTAAATCTCTAAATGTAATTCAGCACATAAACAAACTCAAAAATAAAGAACATATGATTCTCTCAATTGATGCAGAAAAAGCTTTTGATAATATCCAGCATCCCTTCATGATCAGAACACTTAAGAAAATTGGTATAGAAGGGACATTTCTTAAACTAATAGAGGCCATCTACAGCAAACCCACAGCCAATATCGTATTGAATGGAGTTAAATTGAAATCATTTCCGCTTAGATCAGGAACCAGGCAAGGTTGCCCATTGTTTCCATTGCTCTTTAACATTGTAATGGAAGTTTTAGCCATTGCAATTAGGGAAGAAAAGGCGATCAAGTGTATCCACATAGGGTCAGAAGAGATCAAATTTTCGCTCTTCGCAGATGACATGATCGTATATCTGGAAAACACTAGGGATTCTACTACAAAACTTTTAAAAGTGTTCAAGGAATACAGCAAAGTCTCAGCTACAAAGTCAACACCCATAAATCTGTAGCCTTTATATATACCAACAATAGCCAAGCTGAAAAAACAGTCAAGGACTCTATTCCTTTCACGGTAGTGCCAAAGAAGATGAAATATTTGGGAGTTTATCTAATAAAGGACGTGAAAGATCTCTATAAAGAGAACTATGAAACTTTAAAAAAAGAAATAGCTGAAGATGCTAACAAATGGAAAAACATACCATGCTCATGGCTGGGAAGAATCAACATTGTTAAAATGTCCATACTACCCAAAGCAATATATAATTTTAATGCAATTCCTATCAAAGCTCCATTGTCATATTTTAAAGATCTTGAAAAAATAATACTTCATTTTATATGGAATCAGAAAAAACCTTGAATAGACAAACATTACTCAGCAATAAAAACACAGCAGGAGGAATCACGCTACCAGGCCTGAGACTGTACTATAAATCGATAGTGATCAAAACAGCATGGTATTGGCACAAAAACAGAGAATTAGATGTGTGGAACAGAATAGAGAACCAAGAGATGAATCCAGCTACTCACCATTATTTGATCTTTGACAAGCCAATTAAAAACATTCAGCGGGGAAAAGATTCAGTGGGTGAAGTGGCTGGTGATCTGTAAAAGACTGAAACTGGACCCACACCTTTCACCATTTACTAAGATAGACTCTCACTGGATAAAAGATTTAAACTTAAGACATGAAACTATAAAAATACTTGAAGAAAGTGCAGGGAAAACTTTTGAAGGAATCAGCCTGGGTAAATATTTTATGAAGAGGACTCCCCAGGCAATTGAAGCAGTATCAAAAATACATTACTGGGACCTGATCAAACTAAAAAGCTTCTGCACAGCCAAGAACATAGTAAGTAAAGTAAGCAGACAGCCCTCAGAATGGGAGAAAATATTTGCAGGTTATACCTCCGATAAAAGTTTAACAACCAGAATCCACAGAGAACTCAAAGGTATTAGCAAGAAAAGAACAAGTGATCCCATCTCAGGGTGGGCAAAGGACTTGAAGAGGAACTTCTCTAAAGAAGACAGACGCATGATCTACAGATACATGAAAAAAAAGCTCATCATCCTTAATCATCAGAGAAATGCAAATCAAAACTACTCTGAGATATCACCTAACCCCAGTAAGAGTAGCCCACATAACAAAATCCCAAAACCAGAGATGTTGGCATAGATGTGGAGAAAAGGGCACACTTCTACACTGCTGGTGCAAATACACACTCATATGTTCCTTTTGGAAGGATGTTTGGAGAACACTTAGAGATCTAAAAATAGACCTGCCATTCAATCCTATAATTCCTTTACTAGGTATATTCCCAGAAGACCAAAAATCACAATATAACAAAGACATCTGTATCAGAATGTTTATTGCAGCCCAATTCATAATTGCTAAGTCATGGAAGAAGCCCAAGTGCCCATCGACCCATGAATGGACTAGCAAACTGTGGTACATGTATACCATGGAATATTATGCAGCCTTAAAGAAAGATGGAGACTTTACCTCTTTCATGTTTACACGGATGGAGCTGGAACATATTCTTCTTAGCAACGTATCTCAAGAATGGAAGAAAAAGTATCCAATGTACTCAGCCCTACTATGCAGCTAATTTATAGCTTTCATATGACGGCTATAACCCAACTATAGCTCAAGAATATGGGGAAAGGGCCAAGGGAGGGGAGAGGTTAGGGTGGCGGGAGGGTAATGGGTGGGGCCACACCTATTGTGCATCTTAGAATGGGTACAGGTGAAACCTACTAAATGCAGAATACAAATGTCTACATACAGTAACTAAGAAAATGCCATGAAAGCTAAGTTGAATGGTTTGATGAGAATATTTCAGATTGTATATGACACCAGCACATAGTACCCCTTGATTGCACAAATGTACACAGCTGTAATTTAACAAAAAAAAAAAAAATAGCCAGGTGTAGGTTGCCTGTAATCCCAGCTACTTGGGAGGGAGGCAAGAGAATCGCTTAAGCCCAAGAATTTGAGGTTGCTATGAGCTGTGAAGCCATATCACTCTACCGAGGATGACAGAGTGAGACTCTGCTCAAAAAAAAAAAAAAGAAAAGAAACTTTTGACATTTTTACATACATACACAGTGCTTACACACAAAGTCAATGCTGTAATAATGCACTTCTGTGAAGTGAAATTTGCAGAAAATGCATAAAATGAACTAGAACTCTCCAAATGTCTTTACACAATTTATACCTCCAGTATGCGAAATGACGTGAAGATGAAATACATAGCATAACAAGTTATAAAAAATGTCAACAATTTAAAATAGTGAGTAGAAAAACTAAAAACAAAACAAATACTAAAAATAAAATCAACATAAGAAAAAGTATTATAAGAATAGATTTTGGATAGTGATAAACAAGCAGGTAAGTTCTACAATGTAGAGATAGTGCATAAGATCTGACTTACTTTCACAATCATTAACTGTATTCTGAAGTCTTATACTGTGATGAATAACTGCTTTTTTCTTTTAGGGCATGGCTCTCCTCAGAAAATAAGTTCAGATTATTTCTATGTGGCTCTGCTCTTTTTGAATTTCTTCTGTGATTCTATGTGCATGGATATGCGGATTCGCTATTAAACTTTCCCATTCCGGGCCGTGCTTACATGTTATTTTAGGCACATAGAAATCCATTCTGAATGCATTTGTATACAGACCACAAATTTAGCAGAAAAGTATTAATGATTTAACAGCAACACTGTTGAGGGTTTTCTTATCCTATTATGCACGTAAGTAGAATATTTTCAAACCAGTCAGTAACTTCACTGGCTTCTTCAGGCAAATGCAGCTTTAATTTATTAAAAGCTCCTGGAATGTCATCAGCTGGAAGGAATGCCAGCACAGGCAAATGACGCATTTTAAACTAAAGTTTTCATTGTTGCTTTATCACGTGGCCAATCCACTCATCTACATTTTCTGCCAAACGCATAGAGCTGGAAAAAACAAACTTTATTGCTAACAAACCTTGAAACTCTCCTTTAAAAGCCTTGGTCATACCTACTTCCAAGTCTGTCATTATGGTTCAAGCATTCAATTGAAACACATTTCCTTCTGCAAAGTCCACCAAATTTTCAAATAAGAGTTTTAAAAGTGCTTCACTTTTTCCAGTCATTAATACATAAACAAGCAGATAAGTTCTACAATGTTTGGATCCAACAAGGGCATGACTTCTATGTAGTTGATAAAAAACAGTGGGGACAGTTTTGAAAGTACAATCCATTAACAAAAGGGAAGTACAATCCATTAACAAAATGGAAGCATGCACTAGTTATTCCAGGTTAGATTTACTGGTAAATACAAGTCTGTCTTCTTCAACAATCAAATTCCTACTTAAGAATAGTTCATCATTTAATGGGTTTTGTAACACTTGGGGGAACCTCAATATCTGCAAACATTTGGGGTTAGGATGGTCCCTGAGCTTGTTGAATTATTTTAATTCTCTGACAAAAAGTGTTTTTTGAAGGCAAACACGTTGCTGTTTGAAGGGGCAGAGCACACAATGGAATAATTTGGCAGGGGAGATTTCTTGTATTTCCCCCTGCATGTTTAGTTTTCTATGATCTTCGAAACACTCGCTGCACTTGTATTTGGAGAGTGGTTGTGGTCCACAAATTTTGTAGGAATATGCTGTCTATTTGAAAGTCTGGTTATTGCTCAGCAGTTGCAATTAAGTGATTTTCTGCTTTCACAGTGTCAACAATTAGCTTTTCAACTTTTATCTTTCACCATTAAGTAGCCTCACAACACTTAATTTACAACAGCGTTTTCACAGGAACAATTTCACAGATCTCTTCCATTGTGTTGTAAGGAACACAGTAAAAAAGAATGATGGTTGGCTTCCCTAGTACCAAATCTTTATTAGTTAGGATGCAGGGGTCCTCAAACTACGGCCTGCGGGCCACATGAGGTGGTGTGATTGTATTTGTTCCCGTTTTGTTTTTTTACTTCAAAATAAGATATGTGCAGTGTGCATAGGAATTTGTTCATAGTTTTTTTTTTTTTTAACTATAGTCCGCCCCTCTAACGGTCTGAGGGTCAGTGAACTGGCCCCCTGTTTAAAAAGTTTGAGGACCTTTGAGAGGAACAGAACCAATAGGATATGTATTTGGATATATACATACCAATAGGATATATATTTAGATTCATTAGGGTGATCGGCTCACACAATATGGTGCCTGAGAAGTCCCAAAGGTCATTCATGAGCTAGAGACCCTGGGATGTCAGTGGTATGCTCAGTTCAAGTCTGAAAGGCTCAGAACCAAGGAAGCCAATGGTGTAACTCTCAGTCTGAAGCCCGAAGCTTTAGGACCCAGGATGCTGCTGGGAAGCCTAGAATTCTGTCGTCCAAATCAGCAGAGGAGAAGTCTTTCCTAGCTCTTAGAGAGCAACCAATTTGCCTTCTGTATTTTTTTCTGTCTGGGCCCTGGATGATTGGATGGTGTCCGCCAACATTGAGGGCAGAGTTTCTTCATCTACTCCACTAAGACTCACACTAACTCTTCTGGAAACACCCACACAGATGCACTCCAAATAGCGTTTTATCAGGGTTTTAGGTGTTGCTGGATCCAGTCAAGTTGACACCTAAAATTGAATCCGCAAGTCCGCTGTTTGTCAGCTTGGTACCGTACACATCTTCTTAAACCATACCTAACTTTCCAAATATAGACAATGACAATGTGATAGTTCTGCCAGTGTGATACAACCATCCTGTGATTATGATTTTCAGGATATTAGATGTTAGGGATTTTAGACCTTAGGGATTTTGATCTTAAGAGACTTTTGATGTTCAAGATTGTATCCTTCAGGATTATGATCCAAACCCCGTGGAATTATATTATACCGGTTCAGTGCCTGTGGCTCAGCGGCTAGGGTGCCAGCCACATACACTGGAGCTGGTGGGTTCGAACCCAGCCCAGGCCTGCCAGACTACAATGACAACTGCAACCAGAAAATGGCCGGGCATTGTGGTGAGCGCCTGTAGTCCTAACTACTTGGGAGGCTGAGGCAAGAGAATCACTTAGGCCCCAGAGTTTGAGATTGCTGTGAGCTGTGAACTCTACCAAGGGTGACTTAGTGAGACGCTGTCTCAAAAAAAAAAAAGAAAGAAAGAAAAAGAAAATAAAATTTTAAAAAAGACATTATATTATACCTTAATTTGTTTGTTAATTGTCCACCTCACTCTAAGGTCAGCTGTATAAGAATAGGAACTTTGGCTTCTTCAATACTCTGTCTAAAATTGTATCTGTCATGTGACAGGTATTCAGTGAGTATTTATTATCAAATAAATCAATTCCTATCTTGTTTCTGCCTTTTGTCAAAAAATGATCTTCGGATTAAAATAAGTAGGAAAAAGCTGGTTGACAGAGAATTCAATCAAGAAGCATTAAGATTATACCAGGGTTTTCTAAGTAATGATAATTGCTGTTATTTATTGAGTACCAAGTAGGTACCAGAAACTGTGTTAAGCTTTACCTACGTTACTTAATGAAATCTTCAAAGCAACTATTATTAACCCTCCTTTGGTAGATAAAGAAGCTAAGTTCCCAAAATGTCGGGGAACTTAGCCAATCTGGTTGATATCCAAACCAAAATTCAAACCCAGGTCTCAGAGTCTCTGTCCTTAAACACTCTGTGATGTGACTTCATGAAATTAAAACAGTATGTCTACACTATTTTTAGATTTCTTGGGACCAAACCAAATTCCATACTAGGATCTGTAATATTCAACTAATTTTTGTAATTTTTAAGAAATTGGGAAACTTGGGCTAGGTATTAGAAAGCTGGATATGAATCACCAGCTGGTGATAGATTTGTACCTTTACCATCCTTAAGAAGAATGAACTGTATAGTAAAGGACCACAAAACCATGTAGTTTAGTCGTACCACGTATGTAACAACTTTGGCATCTGAAGTACTTTTAGACCGGGCATTTCAGTTTATATACCACCTACCACTTCCAGTTGTCTTCTCCCAGCCATTGTACATACTTTGATTTCCTGCCTGCCCCCAAGGAAACTGCAGCACATAACCCCCGGAAACTACAGAAGAAAGAGAAATTTGAGGCACACACCTTATTTAGGATCCCTTTGAAAGAAGTAATACTTGATCATTAAGAGCTCAGCAGAGGTTTATGTTAGACTCATAAGACTAAATTCATTTTCTAAAACAAAGCTATTAGATTTATATTGATTCTAAATGACAAAGAAGTGCTGGCAGCAAAAATATCAAGTGTAAAATTTTTAAACCTATATCTTAGACTATCTTAGAGGCAAACACACCAGAAATTGGGAATAATGTTTACCCCTAGAGGACAGTGGAGGAAGGCAGACACATTTTTTCATTTTCTATCTTAGAGCACCTTTTAGATTTTATAGCCCCAAGATTTCAGTTGATGGAGCCCTTATTAACACAAAGGCGGCAATCATGGAGCATATGGAACAGAATCCAAACCAATGAGCCTGACTTTTAGAAAAAGTTTACTGAAGATTCTCTGAGATGAGAATCGCCACCCTTATTGCAACACAGAAAAACCAACTGACTTTGTCCTCAATTACCACAGGATGCTGAATTCAGCTGCCTGTTGGAAGTGAAGTTCAGTTGTTCCCAGCACATGACTCAGCAGCTGGTTGGCTTCACAATACATCTTGGCATATTGAACCCAATTAAGTCAGTACCTAACAAAAACTTCCTCCCTCTTTTAAAATTTTGGATTATTTGACTAATGTTTTTTAGTTTCCCAACTACGATGAAAAATAGATTCTTAGGGTATAAAATTTTCCTGCCTTCCTTTACCTTCTGTTTTCTGCAAACTTAAAGCTTAAGAGAATGAATTAAAGTTTCGAATCATTGTTTCTCTTAGCTTTTGTCTTGAATGATTTTGAAATGTTTTTGCTTCAGGAGTATTGAATTCATAACTTTTTAACAATAACAAAAGGCATCAAAAGGTGTGACTGCATTGCTCTACCTTTTCCAAGAAATAAAATGTAATTATTAGAGATAACGTACATAAACCCTAAATTGAAGAAGGGAAAGAATAAGAGAAGTGGAGAGAAAGAACTGACAGGTGCTGGAGATGGAAACATTTCAGATGATATCCTATTTCTCTCAATTTTATGAAAACATTGCAAATACTGTTTGACAACAACAAAACACAATTTTAAAGAATAAAGTATATATGGTACCATACATTACTGTTACAGATATTGTAATAATGTACTAATAAAATTTGTTCTCTTAACTAGGTGTGGTGTGCACCTATAGTCCCAGCTGGGGCAGAAGGATCACTTGAGCCTAGGAGTTTGAGATCACAGTGAGCTATAATGACACCACTGTACTCTAGCCAGGGTGACAAAGCAAGATCTCATCTCAAAAAAAAAAAAAAAAAGAAGAAGAAGTTTTTTCTCTATGTGTTTAAAGACTTGCCTATATTTAAGTCACTATTTTACTCTTCCTCCCTAAATACAGAGCAAATAATTGGTGAAAATTTTTTACTATTATATGTCCTTGCTCTGTTAACTGAAGTTGAAATACATTGAAAGTTTTCTTTCTCCTAGAAGTTCTGTCTTTGAACTTTACCCAATTGGACACTATAAACCTAGACATAACAACTTTGGCTTCATGTGTAAAACCTAAGAATGATTGCTAACCAACGAAAATACACCAAAATGCAAAACTAACACAGAAGAAAATAGTCAAATTCCTGGAAAGTTGATCTCATTCATTCTGTTTCTTGAAGGCTGATTGTGTAGTTTATGGATTAAACAGGTCCTTCATTCCTTCTCATTCCAAATACAGTTTCACTTCTACCATTGAATTGTATGTTCCTCCCATTAAGAAGATAATTCATATGGTACTACTTCACATAGTGGTCTGCTATGCCAACTGCCAGGTATATGGGTTCCTGGCATACAGTTGCAAAACTCTGGAAACTACCATCCGCTAAAGAGAGGCACTTCACTGAAGTCCTGTCCCTAGATAGTCATGTCCTTTCCTGGGGATAGTTCTTACCTTTTTTTTTTTTTTGAGACAGAGTCTCGCTATGTCACCCTAGTAGAGTGTTATGGTGTCACAGCTCACAGCAATCTCAAACTCTTGGGCTTAAGTGATTCTCTTGCCTCAGCCTCCAAAGTATCTGGGACTATAGGTGCCTGCCACAACGCCCAGCTATTTTTGTTGTTGTTGTTGTTGGTTGGTTGTAGTTGTCATTGTTGTTTGACAGGCCCGGGCTGGGTTCAAACCCGACATCTCCTGTGTATGTGGCTGGTGCCCTAGCTGCTGAGCTACAGGCACTGAGCCAGTTCTTACCTTTTAAACATGAGATTAAAAAAGTCTGGTCTCTGACCTCTTCAGAATCCCTGAAGAGCCCCAGTTCCAGGGATTCTATGGGATGGGCTGAGGCCACATTGTGATTGTCCTATTTCTCACAGGTGTTGCCATCAGAGCACTACCCAATAAGCCTTACTTGCACAAATCTGTACCCCCAAATCTGCTTCTGGGAAAATAACCCAAGTAAGATAAATGGATTGATTCTCCCCGCCACCTTCCAGCACAAGGGAATCGATTTATAGTGATATGTCTGTGCTTTTTCCCTCTAATTTTCAAGGATTATTTTTCGTTCTTTTTAAATTCCTGCAGTATCATGTTGCAGAACCATGTTAAGACACAGGGTCTTTAGACTTAAAAAAAAAAAAAAAAAGACACAGAGTCCTAACAGCATCAGTAAAATGAAAGCTGAATTATTTCTTGCCTGTTTTATAGCTAACCCAAGATAACATTCTTGACTTTCTCTGTGAGTTAGAGAATAAGATAAAGTCCATGCAATTAAATAAGGCTAATGACCTCCATAAGCTCACGACCTTGCCATTATTTTGCCATGCTCTGCTCAATTGAACTAATGGGCTCAGACAGAAAGTTAATTAAAAAATAAAATTTAAAGATTATTTCTATAAATCTTACTATCCCTGTTAGCAATGATTATTAAAAGTAATCTAAAGATTATATATTTAGGCCGGGCGCAGATTACACCGGTAATCCTAGCACTCTGGGAGACGTAGGCAGGTGGATTGCTTGAACTCACGCATTTGAGACCAGCCTGAGCAAACATGAGACCTCACATCTCTACTAAAAATAGAAAAACTGAGGCAAGAGGATTGCTTGAGCCCAAGAGTTGGTGGTTGCTGTGAGCTATGATGCCACAGCATTCTACCTAGGGTGACAGCTTGAGACTTCTGTCTCAAAAAAAAAAAAAAAGATTGTATATCTGAATGGTTTTCCATTTCTCCAGTATATGCTGGATAAAATGGTAGACTGATCACATGAAATTATCGTCTGTCCCACCTAAGAACCACTGAAATTAAAACAGAACTTAAACTTGCCCAAGAGCGACATCATCAAGAAGACTGACTAGAGAGGCCTGGTGCTCATCTCCCACACAAGAAAAGATCCAGGCAATGAATAAATAGCAAAGATTTGACTGGAATGTCAGAGGGAGAGTTCTGGAGTGCACCTGTGGTGACTGGACATCCAGAAAGTCAATGTGGCACTTGGCCTTTGCCACCCTCCTCTCCAAGATGGAATCAGCCTCGAGACAGGCCTCATTGCCACCACTAACACCTACCTTTACTATAGGAGAATCCTACAGTCCTCCCAAGCCCTGAGCCGAGTTCAGAGAGCTACCAGGAATTCATGGCAGCTGCATTTCCTGGATTGGGAGGAGGTGTATACTCCCCACACCCTACTCACTCCTGTGAGCCACACTGCTGCAGCAAGACCAGAGCCATGTCTAGAGTACGCCCTCCTTGGGAGGCCAGTAGCCACTGAACCCCTCCAGCACTGGAGCTCCACCTTCATTATGTCAAACTCACCTGGATGGCTGAATGCTACAACCCCAGCTGCATGGAGGTTGGGCTCAGAATCAACTGTGACTCTGATCCTGCACAGCAAGGAAACAAAACTCTGCTACTGTACTTTTAGCAAGAGGAGTCTGCCATTATTGCCCAGGGTGAACTGGCTCTTGACACTGAGATTTTTGAATAATCTTTACAAAAGACACCTGGCAGACCATGAACCCACTGATACCCTATTCCAGTCTATTTTCCTATGCAAGTACAAGAATGGTTGGTGTGTGTGCTGCCCTGATTGCAGAATCTGAGGCCCCTTTCAATCACAAATCTTGATGGCTGATCTTCTTGGTTTATAATCCTGTTATTTTTAGCAGTTCTATGACAACCATTAGAATATTCATTGGAACATGAAGAACATTTATAAATAGGCAGAAACCTGGAATTCCCTTTGTAGCTTTGGAAGTAGGGACGCTAATTTACAAATGTGGGACATAAAAGCCCAAAGCATGGGGTACTAAGCACCACATCAGGATATGAAGACTAGGAATTGAGACTAAAAATCAAGATCAGACATGATGACTCACACCTATAATCCTAGCACTTTGGGAGGTCAAGGCAGAAGGAGTGCTTGATATCAGGAGTTCAAGACTAGTCAGAACAAGAGACCTCATCTCTACAACAAAAAAATAAACCTACCTGAGTGCGGTGGCACACACCTATAGTCCCAGCTACTTAGGAGGCTGAGGCAAGAGGATCATGTGAGCACAGGAGTTTAAGATTGTAGGGAGCTATGATGATGCCACTGTACTCTAGCCTGGGTGACAAGAACAAGACCTTGTCTAAAAAAAAAAAAAGAGTCAACTTAAAATGGATCAAAGACCTAAAATGATAAAAACCATTAAAAGAAAACATAGGAGAAATGCTTCAGGACATTAATCTGGGAAAAGATTTTATGAATAAGACTTTATCAATAAGATTAAAAGAAAACATAGGGGAAATACTTCAGGACATTAATCTGGGAAAAGGTTTTATTAATAAGACCTCGAAAGCAAAAATAAACATGTATTGTATCAAACTACAAACCTTCTGCACAGGAAAGGAAACAATCAGCAGAGTGAAAAGACAACCTACAGACTGGGAGGAAATATTTATAAACTATACATTTGACAGGGATTAACATTGGGAATATACAAGGCACTCAAACATCTCAATAGCAAAATAGCAAATAATCCAATTAAACAATGGGCAAATGATCTATACAGACATTTGCAAAAAGAGGACATACAAATGGCTAACAAATATCTGAAATGAAGGCTCAGTACTATTAATCACCAGGAAAATGCAAATCAAAATCACAATGAGGTATCTATCATCTCTTCCCAGTTAGGATAACTGTTATCAAAAATCCCCAAAATATTAATGTAATAAATGCTGGCAAGGATATGGAGAAAAGAGAACTCTTGTACACTGTTGGTGGGGATATAAACCAGTGTAGCCACTATGGAAAACGGTATGGAGGATTTTAATTATGAATCTAATTAAGCAATTGTAGCAACTTGCTATGGTCTGAATGTGCCCCCCAAAATTCATGTTGAGGCTTGGCCCCTGTAGCTGAGCAGCTAGGGTGCTGGCCACGTACAACTGGACTGGCAGGTTCGAACCTGGCCTGGGCCTGCCAAACAACAATGACAACTACAACAGAAAAATAGCCAGGCACTGTGGTGGGCACCTGTAGTCCCAGCTACTTGGAAGGCTGAGGCAAGAGAATCACTTAAGCCCAAGAGTTTGAGGTTGCTGTGAGCTATGATGCCACAGTACTCTGCCAAGGGTGACATAGTAAGACTCTGTGTCAAAAAAAAAAAAATTCATTTCAAAACTTAATTTTCAATGCAATAGTATTAAGAAGTGGGGCATTTAGGAGGGTATTGATTCAGGAGAGCTCCTCCCTCTTTAGTGTGGTAAGGACTTTATAAAAGAGGCTTCACAGAGTTTAGCCTTTTTGCTCTTCTAACTTTCCTTCCACCCTGTGAGGACATAGCTAGAAGGCTCTCATCAGGTGCTCTCCAGCCTCCAAAACTCTGAGAAATAAATTTATATTGTTTATAAATCATTCAGTCTGTAATATTTTGTTATAGCAACACAAATTGACAAAGACAACTTAAAACTATTTTTTAACAAATGTATTCAAGAGTTGCAGAAAGAAATACAATTACATTACCATTTGGAGCACTGTAGTGAACAATATCTATATAGACATAATAAAACACAGATGATTAATTTAACTAAAAATTATATTATACTTGATTGGGTGGAGGGATCATAAATGGATTTAATCTACTTGATTGCAGTTTCACAAAGTCAAGGATTTGTCTGTTTTAGTGTCTTTGGCACCTTCAACTCTCAGAGCAAGATTTGTCATATGGTAGATGCTCAACCCATATTTATTGAACAAATAAACCATTTCTTTCTTTCTTTTTTTTTAATCTTTTGACACAGAGTCTCACTCTGTCCCCTGGGGTTGAGTGCCCCGGTGTCATAGCTCATATCAACCTCAAACTCTTGGGCTTGAGCAATCCTCTTGCTTCAGCCTTCTGAATAGCTGAGACTATAGGTGTCTGCCACCACACCCAGCTAGTTTTTCTATTTTTAGTAGAGACGGGCTGTTGCTCTTGCTCAGGCTAGTTTTGAACTCCTGAGCTCAGGCGATCCACCCACCGAGTGGGGAGGCAGCTTTATAAAGGCAGCTCAGAGGCAGCTTTATAAAGATATCACCAAGAATATGGACATAAAACCACAAAGAAACAGGTAAAATGGTTTTTAAAAAGTGATTATTTCTGAGACAACTATTGGGAGGTAATTTAGAGGAGTGAGATAAGAAACTACTCTTTGTCCTTGTAATTTATTTGGTGCTATTTTATTATTTTTAAATTATGCGTATATAAGTGGCGTCTGTGGCTCAAGGAGTAGGGCACCAGCCCCATGTGGCAGAGGTGGCAGGTTCAAGCCCAGCTCTGGCCAAAAACTGCAAAAAAATAAAATAAAATAAAATAAATTATGTGTATATACTTTCATTAAATCTTTTAATGAAGGAAAACAGAAGGTTAAGATAAAACAATTTTTCTCTACTTCTTTTGTTTGTTTGTTTTTTTGCAGTTTTGGCTCAGATCAGGCTTGAACCCACCACCCCTGGTATATGGGGCTGGAGCCCTACTCCTTGAGCCACAGGCACCGTCCAATCTTTTTCTACTTTTTAAAAAGAAAGTACTGAGCAATAGAAGTTGAACACAAAATGATCATGGGTCCTTTACTAAGAAAAATATGTCAAACAAAACACCACTTGCTTTTTTGGTACCTTGACAATCAGTTCATTAAAAAAGATAAGGATGATTGAGCCAGTAAAATCCAAGTTCTAATGCACTGTACTGGGATAGCATGTGCTTATAATGGATTTAGGGACTACATTAATGGTGATTTTTTTGCAGGATTTCTAATTTATAAGAATAGGCAAAGTTAAATTATGTTTTACTATGCAATTATGACTATTTTAAATTATTATATTTTCCTGAGCAAACCATCTATTTATTCATTTGGTCATGTTATGAAATCTAGGGCTTTTTTAATGGAGCAAATACAAGGCATACTTGATTAATTCACTTACCTTAGTTTTGGTAACAATTAACCTTAGCTGTAACAATTTTTATGAGTTTCTCCCACAACCCGAAATTGGGTGTTTATCACTTTCTTTTCCTTTCTAACATTATTAACACATGTCTTTTTGAAATGAGCTCTATGGGGTCCTTTGACCATAGTTTGTAAAACAAAGCATGGACTTTGGAATCAGGTAATGTTAGTTGCCAGTTCTGTTGCTTATTAGCTTTGTGAATGTTAGCTAATTACTTAAACTTCTCCAAGTCTCAGTTTCCTCATCTTTAAAATAAGGACACTAATACTTACCATATAGGATGGTTGAAAAAATTAGTAAGGGGTCAGAATGTGGGGTAAATGCCTAGTAAAGTGTCTGGCACATAAATTAATACATGGCAGATAATATTATTACTTAGGTTTTAGATATTTTGTTTTTGTAACATATTTTCTCATCTTCCCATAAGTTTACCTTATGACATTTACATGCATGCTTGTTTTATAAACTCAATTAAAATTAATTAAAATTTGGCTTTCAGGATTAAATGAGTCTCTTTGAGATAACTGTGCTATTTCCAAACCACGGAATTGGGAATTCCGCAGAGTGTTCACTACATGGCAATGCTTGAGTAAAGGAGCTGAGATAATTGTTAGAGGTGAAGGGGATAGGACGTCCTCATTATATTCATTCTATCTGCTTTGTATATATTTTAAAATTTCTATACTAAAAATTTCCATAGGCCAGGCAAGATAGCTTGCACCTATAATCCTAGAGCTCTGGGAGGCTGAGGTGGGTGGATCACCTGAACTCAAGAGTTCCCAGAGCAGCTTGAGCAAGAGCAAGACCCTGTCTCTACTAAAAATAGAAAAACTAGCCAGCCCATCTGGTGGGCGCCTGTACTCCCAGCTACTTGGGAGGCTGAAACAAGAGAATTGCTTAAGCCCAAGTGTTTGAGGTTGCTGTGAGCTGTGATGCCACAGCACTCTAGCCAGGGTGACAGAGTGAGACCCTGTCTCAGAAAAAATAAAATAACAAATAAAATAAAATAAAGCTAGAATAAAGATGAATTCCCATAAAGAAAATGGTGTTAAATCAGTTTCCTTGAGGAAAGCATTTCTGGTATATATTCTTGATTGTGTACATAGAAAAGACACCATTTTCTTGTAAACATTTTCCTTTGTAAATAATTTATGGTTTTGTTTTCATTATTAAGAGTGGCCTGAGGGCAGCACCTATGGCTCAGTGAGTAGGGCGCCGGCCCCATATACCGAGGGTGGCGGGTTCAAACCCAGTCCTGGCCAAACTGCAAAAACAAAAAAAAGAAAAAGAAAAGAAATACTTATTAAAAGAGTGGCCTGAAAAAAAATAATGAAGATTTAATATCTCTTCAGCTAAAATAGGTCTTGGCCTGCTGCATACTTGAATGAGGGAAACTCCAGGGATATCTAAGTAGGAAGCAAAGTGTTGATGAGTCAGCCTCTGGCACACTTTCTCCGCATTGATACTAAATCAAAGCTTCAGTTAATGACCAGGTCTGTTCTGCTGCTGAAGTACTTCTGGGAGTGACAATAAGATTGACAGCGTAGTTATTAATAGGCTCTAACACCTCCTTCTTTTTATGGTGGTGTTTGTTGCAAAAGTCCAAATGTTTCTTGTGGAAACCTTAATAAGTGATTATTTTCTTACTGAAACTCCATTGGTGGCTTTAGTTAAATAAAAAAAGATGTGGGGTGGCACTTGTGCTCAGTGAGTAGGGCGCCGGCCCCATATACTGAGGATGGCAGGTTTGAACCTGGCCCCGGCCAAACTGCAACAAGAAAATAGCCAGGCGTTGTCGTGGGCGCCTGTAGTCCCAGCTACTCAGGAGGCTGAGACAATAGAATCACCTAAGCCCCAGAGGTAGAGCTTGCTGTGAGTTGTGATGCCAGATGCCATGGCACTCTACCAAGGGTGACACAGTAAAACTCTGTCTCTAAAAAAAAAATCTCTGCAAACTAACATCATAAATATATAATAAACACATATTATAAAAAAAAGGCCTCCTTTCCTGACCTAAGCTATTTGACAGGGTTGTTGATACATTAAGTTGTGCCAAGCCCTGTCTTCCCCACACAGGTTGTGTTTTGCTGGTCCTTCAGGTGATTCATCTACTATATACACATAAAAAAAATTATAGTTCACATGTCTGTTGTAAGAATTAATTAGTGTTTATTGTGTACTTTGTGATTCTCAGATGAAAGGCACTAAGGAAAGGCAGTGTGTCTACATAAAATAATAACACCAGTACACATTATAAGGAATGTTGGGATCTTTCTGAATGAAAGATAATCAACTTCAATTTATCTTTATTAGTGTTTGCAGATGTTTGGAGGAATATAATGAAACTTAAGTTTTCAGGAGCATAAGTAAATGACAAAAAGGGGTAGTATACAATAATTCTATTGTTGAATAAGGGAATGCAGTCTTTTTGCTTTGGAACACCTAAATACCAAAAGGAAAAAAGAAAGAAATTAAAAGAAAGAGTATATGCTCAAAGTTCAAAGCAGGCAGCCTAAAAACAATAATGAAGACTCTTGATTCTTTCCCATTGAGATAAGCATTATTAATTAGTCAAAAAGAATTTTATCAGAAACATTTGATCTGGTTTTACTCCTTATAGTTTTGCATGTGGGTGGGAGAAGACAATTTAAAGAAAGAGAAAATTGAGTAAACATAAACACCAGAGGCACAGGAGAAGCCCAAGAGTTATTTTGAATCCATCCTCCTATTTCACTCCTAATAATGCAGACCTGATAATATTTTTTTCCCAAATATTAGCTTTTCCTGTCCATTCCCATCTGCCTCTCTCCAGGCTGGTCCCTCAGCATGTCTGATATGGATTACCATGGTAGTCTCCTGGCTGTCCTCCCTGAACACACTCTCTTCTCATATACCGAACTGGTGTTATAAATTCAAATTCCCTCCCTGCCTCTGAAGGTTTGCCATTATGAGGCCTCCCTCCACCAGTCCTGCAGTAACTCTATTCTGTTGCATACTTCTCCTTGGAAGTACACCCTCCTTCATAATCATTATATCACTAGGATGTCCTATCCTTTCCCTCTACCAATATAAATTTAACTCATTCTGATGTTTCTGATCAATGACTATTCAAGCTCTAAGCAATCGCTATCTTTTATGATCTCTTTGGCTTTTGGGCACCTAGAGTTTGTATTACAAACTTTCATGTTTGTTCCTCTCAGTTACCTAAATAATGAGGCTACAACCTCCTTGAGGGCAAGGACTGTTTATTAGACACATTTTGTGTCTCACAGAGTGAAGCCACCTCCAGAACGAATGAATGTGGGTAAGATTTTTATTTCCTAACATCCAGAGAGCTATTAAGACAAGTGCTAGACATCATCCAGCCCCTGAAACATGGATAAAGAGTTAAGTCTGGAAAAAAGAGCCATCATGTTGTGTCCTCTGATCTAGGAGAAGGAATATTTAATTAGCCATGCCCAAAGCCTAAGATTTTCTAAGATTTTGGATATTTGTATATACATATATGATGAGCCATCTTTGAGATGAGACACAAGTCTAAACACAAAAATTATTTATGTTTCATATACACCTTATACACACAGCCTGAAAGTAATTTTATATAATATTATTAATTTTCTTTGTACATTTAACTTTTTTTTTTTGAGACAGAGTCTCACTTTGTTGCCCTTGGTAGAATGCCGTGGTGTCAAAGCTCACAGCAACCTCAAACTCTTGGGCTCAAGTGATTCTCTTGCCTCAGCCTCCCAAGTAGCTAGGATGACAGGTGCCTGCCACAAAGCCTGGCTATTTTTAGAGACAAGGTTTAATTCTGGTTCAGGCTGGTCTTGAACCTGTGAGCTCAGGCAATCCACCTGTCTCAGCCTCCCATAGTGCTAGGATTACAGGCCTGAGCCATCCACCTGGCCTTGTACATTGAACTATTAAAAATCAAATGTTGTCTCGGCACCATACACAGTGGTTAAGGTGCTGGCCACATGCACCAAGGGTGGAGGGTTCGAACCCAGCCCAGACCAGCTAAACAACAATGACAACTGAAATAAACAAACAAACAAACAAAAAATAGCTGGGCATTGTGGTAGGCGCCTGTAGTACCAGCTACTTGGGAGACTGACACAAGAGAATCACTTAAGCTGAGAATTTGAGGTTGTTGTGAGCTGTGATGCCACGGCACTATACCAAGGGCAACTCAGTGAGACTCTGTCTCAAAATAAATAAATTAATTAAAATAAAATAAAAAGCAAAGGTTTCACTTATCTTATCTGCACACGTGGATAATCTGTGGCTATGCATCATTCCTGACTCTGGATTTAATACATGCTACCAATAAGTGATAATTTTCTTACACTTATTTACATATAAGTAAATTCACCCAAAAGTGGGAGGGTCGTTTTTCCTGAATAAACTGTATTATGTTTCTGTGTTTTGAATGCAACCTATTACATGAGGTCAGATGTGGAATTTTCCACTTGTGGCCTCATGTTAGCATTCAAAAGTCTCAGATTTTGCAGCCCTTCATATTTTGAACTTTTGGATTAGGGATGTTCAAGCTGTACTATCAGATTTTCTACTTCCCTTGCTACAATTCCACTCTCACTAATAAACTCTCAGGTTTTCTAGATTCACCAGGCAATGTTGATCTTGCCAAATCTTCTGCCAAGGAGAGCCTGCCAGAGCAGTCAGCCCTTAAACCATATTTCTACTCAGCTCCCCTAAACTGTTCACACTTCCACTTTTCACACTATCCACCCTCATTTGGGTTACACCAGAGAAGCTACAGAGTGTAGTGGTCAAAGAGTAGACTTTAGAGCTAGTTAGCCTCAGTTTGAATCATGACTCTATTACTCATTGTCACCTTGGAGAAGGAGGCAACCCTTCTGTGCCAGTTTCTGCATATTGAAATAGAATGCTCAATGTACCTGTCTCACAAGGGTGCCACAAGGAGCTGATAAATCGTATATGTAAAATGATTCGGACGGTGCCCAGCAGATAAGTGCCCAATAAATAACAATTAGGCAAAAAGCAAGTTCCAGGGAGGACTATGATAAAATTAGATTGACTCTCCCACTGTGGCTTCCCAAAGTGCTAGGATTATAGGTGTGAGTGACTGTACCTGGACACCAGGGAAATTTAAAAAGAAAATAAAGACAAATATTAGCCACGAATCTCAGCCGGGCAGGAAAACAGAAAGTGGCAAGATCGCTGGATCACACAGGAATAATGGGAACCTGAGTAGAGCAGAGCTGGACAGAGGCTATAATGTTGTTTCCAAACTGGAAGTTTCTGTAGCGTTTAAATAAAGCATGCCTCTACTATAAGAGCTTACCAACCCTTCCTGGATGCTCAGCTGTTGATAGTATCCCCATAATCTTTATTCTTTTTCTTTTTCTTTTTTTAGATGGAGTCTCACTATGTCACCCTTGGTAGAGTGCCATGGTGACACAGCTCACAGCAATCTCAAACTCTTGGGCTAAAGCAATTCTCTTGCCTCGGCCTCCCAAGTAGCTGAAACTAGAGGTGCCTGCCATAATGCCCAGCTATTTTTTGTTGCAGTTGTCATTGTTGTTTAGCTGGCCCAGGCTGGGTTCGAACCTGCCAGCCTCGGTGCGTGTGGCTGGCACGGTAACCATTGTGCTAAGGGCATGGAGCCTATACCCATAATCTTTTCTTTCTGTTTCTGTTTCCCTCCAGGTGACTTTCTGCCTTTGATCTTACTACCAACTAATTGACCCCCCAAATCTACAGCTCAAACACTAGACAAATTGTTGCTCAGGACCTGAGGGCAAAGCTCTTTCTCTAGGCTCCTTCAGAGGAAGCCAGATAGCCAATAATAGCTGGCTGTTCTTAGGTCTGAGGCACTCAACTGCTCCAGTCAGCGGTGGCCATGGTGACAGAGTCATGAGAACAAGCACATCTACTTATTCCCGTGGTTTAGCAGGCATTGTTGCAGATTTCCCTTAGAAAGAGGCTGCAGGTACAACTGGCCCTTGCAGTGAAAACAGATTGTTCTTTCGTATACTTGAAGCATGTAAAAATGTCTGGTGGAGGCCAAGCACAGTGGCTCATGCCTGTAATCCTAGCTCTCTGGGAGAACAAGGCAAGAGGATTGCTTGAGGCCAGGAGTTAAAGACCAGCCTGAGAAAGAGGAAGACCCTGTTACCACTAAAAATAGAAAAATTAGCTGGGCGTGGTGATGCACACCTATACTCCCAGCTACTCAAAAGGCTGAGGCAGGAAGATCACTTGAGCCCAGAAATTGGAGACTGCAGTGAGTTGTGATGACGCCACTGCATTCTAGTCAGGATGACAGAGTAAACTCCATCTCAAAAAAATTTTTTTTGGTAGTGTTATTATCAATGATAGAATTCAAAGTTTTAAGCTAAGATAATAATAATAATAAATTTAAGCTGTCAGCAGCAAGATGAGGGATGATCAGGATGGGAAGATGGATCCTTCAGTTCAAACTAGCAATATCCCTTCTGTGACATTGGTCAAGATAATCTTCTATATTAGCAGGTCCCATTGGGCTTATAGAAGCCACTCTAAGTATTTAAAACAGACAAAATTTGATGCAGGGAATCGATTACATAGGTGTTAGATGGGTCAATTCAGAGATTATCAATTAACAACCCTAGGGGAAAAAGGGGCCCAGGGTGTACGGTCACCTGGCAGAGCCTGCCCAGCAGCAGCTGGAGCCATGGAGGAAATTGCAGATGCCCAAGATGCCACCTAGGGCAGAGAAAGATGGTGAGAAATAACCTGGCTTCTTTTTCCTCTTATTCTCCACACTCCTCCCATTAGCCAAATACATCGGGAAGTGTAGGATACAGGAAGGTCAGTCCTCCCTGTGATAGATCAGGGAAGGCAAAAAAAGGATCTGAGGGCAAATGGGCTCAGGACTATTTCTGTATCTTATAATTAACTGAGTCAAATAGGTTTTTGCTATCTATTTTTTTAAAACCATAAACATTTAAGCTAAGTTTACTTGAGAATGGCCAAGAGGGTCTATATTGCTATAATGTAGGCTTAGTACCTTGGAATGAGCAGAAATGGCTTTTAATCTTGGAGTGAGTTACTTAACCCTTCCAAACTTGTATGTCTCATTCTATAAAATGGTGTTAATAAGTGTAATATCCATCTTCCAGGATTATAATGATCCAACACAACGAATGTAAAGTTTTTAGCACAATGTCTAGACATGGGGGATGCTTTATTGTTATGATCATGGTACTGATGGTAACTGTCTCCAGGCCATGTGTCATTATTGCTTCTCCAATAGCTAGGTTAGCAGGTTTTTCCAAACTGATTCAAAATTTAGGCATAATTGGATCTCTGAGTAATTTCATCAATATCGAAGTTATGTGAGGTTAAAAAGTCTGAATTGGGCAAAGAAATGGTAAATGCTTGAGATGATGAATATGGTAAATAATCTGATCTGATCACTATATGTGTATCAAGATATCATTCGTAGCAGGCATGAAAGTTCATACCTGTAATCCCAGCTCTTTGGGAGGCCAAGGCAGGAAGATCACGTGAGGTCAAGAGTTTGTGATCATAGCGGACGTTGTGGCAGGCGCCTGTAGTTCCAGCTACTTGGGAGGCTGAAGCAAGAAAATCGCTTAAGCCCAAGAGTTTGAGATTGCTGTGAGCTGTGATGCCTGAGCACTCTACTGAGGGTGACATAGTGAGACTGTCTTAAAAAAAAAAAAAAGAGTTTGAGATCAGCCTAGGCAACATAATGAGACCCTGACTCTACAAAGAAAATAAAAGTATAATTATTATATTCTGTTAAAAAATAAGTTGTCTGAATTTGTTAAATGCCGTATGAAGGTTTCTACATCTCATCAAAAAAATTATTAGGCAAATTCCACAAATATCCTTATGGAGAAAGTTCTCAGAGCTCCTCTTATATCTCAGAGTTTCTGCCTTTATTCAGAGTCTGGCCTGAATATTCCTCACTTTCTTGCCAGTTTATGTATACGTACAGGATAAATGTTAAAAAATATTTTAATCACCAATTGTTGTTACTTTTGATTTAGAAGGTTTATACCTGATGTACAGTTTTGTTCTGTGTTCATATTATTAAAAAGAATACTATTAGCTGCTTTTTTATGTTGGTAAGTACAACGAGCATTTATCTACTTAATGAATACCTACCTCCAATCATTTATTTATTTATTCATTTAACAAATATTTCTTGAGGCCTATTATCCATGAGGCATTTTTTTTTTTTTTGCCTCTAAGGATATAACAATGAATAAAAACACAGTTTCTACATGTATGTAACTTAAATTCTAAGGGACAAAATACATTAAGCAACATATTACACAATTGACAATATAGGTACAAACTCTTATTATAAGGGAAAAATTAGAAAGCGAAGCGCTTAGACTGAGAAGTCAAGGAAAGCCTCTCCAAAGAAGTGATTTTTTTTTTTTCACGTCTCACTCTGTTGCCCAGGATAGAGTGCTCTAGTGTCAGCCTAGCTCACAGCAACCTCAAACTCCTGGGTTCAAGCAATCTTCCTGCTTCAGCCTCTCAAATAGCTGGGACTACAAGTGTGCACCACCACGCCCAGCTAATTTTTCTCTTTTTGCAGAGATGAGGTCTTACTCTTGGTCAGACTGGCCTTGAACTCCTGGCCTCAAGCAATGCTGTCTCAGCCCCCTGAAGTGCTAGCATTACAGGCATGGGGCACTGCACCCAGCCACTATTTGAGGAGTTTTAACATATTCATCCTTACCTTTTTAATGCAAACTTCTATCAATATATAAGAAAATTTTCCAGAAATTCCCATCAAGTCTCTTCCCAATCAATCTCTACTCTCACTCCCCAAAGGCAACCATAGTTCTGATATTTTCTCACCAACAATTGCCTGTTTTAGAATTCCGTATTAATGGAATCAGCATACATATATTCTTCTTGTGTGTAAGTCTGCTTTCACTTAGCATAATGTTTTTGAGATTCATCCACATCGTTGCACTTATCAATAGTTTATTTCTTTTTATTAATGGTGTGTTTAGCCTTTACCCTATTGATGGATACCTGTGCAGTTTCTAGTTTGGGACTGTCATGAATGAAAGCTGCTATGAACGTTTTTTTATAAATCGTTGTAGACCGTTTTCATTTCTATTGAATAAATATCCAGAAGCGAAATTCTCATGAGATCATAGGGCTGGTAGATGTTTTGTTTTTCTATCATAGAATCTTTATTTTTTCATTTGCATAACAGCAAAAGGAGCCATCCCATGCATCATCCTGATCTGAACTCCTACCCATTATGTTGACATAAATACTCCTCAATAATTATCAATATTTTTAGCTGGGCACAGTGGCTCACACCTGTAATCCTAGAACTCTGAGAGCTCGAGGCAAGTGGATTGCCTAAGCTCACAAGTTAGAGACCAGCCTGAGCCGGAGAAAGACCTTGTCTCTAAAAAATATAGCTGGGCATTGTGGCGGACACCTGTAGTCCCAGCTACTCAGGAGGCTGAAGCAAGAGAATTGCTTGAGCCCAGGAGTTTGAGGTTGCTGTGAGTTATGATGGCACAGCACTCTACCAAGGGCAACAAAGTGAGACTCTGTCTTAAAAAAAAAAAAAAAAAAAAGAGTGTGATTTCACAAGTCAAAGGAAGAAAGGGCGTCAGGGAAGAGGGATGGATCAAGGTCTTCCCCTGTACCTATGCTTGGCCAGTACAGTTTCCACTGTAGAAGTACACAGTGATTTTTTTAACAAGCAAATCTTATGTCCATCCTCAGCATTTCAGACTTCACATTGCTTTTAAAATAGGGAATAGGGGACATGAGCCACATGAGCTGGAGGTTTCAGAGAGCTGTGATGACACCACCACACTGTAGCCCAGGTGACAGACTGAGATTCTGTCTCAAAAAACAACAAAAAATTAAAATACTGAATAGGGTTGCCGATAAATAAATAATAAAACATGGGATGCCCAGTTAAATATGAATTTCATAGATAAAATGAATAACTTTTTCAGTGTATGTTCTGTGCAATATTTGGGATATACTTATACTAAATATTATTATTTGAAATATAAATTTTAGATATATATTTGAAATGTAAATTAATTTGACATCCTATACTTTATTTGGCAAACTTATTTTAAAGTTCAAAATGCCTATTTTGGCTTCCAAGGCCTACCTGCCTATTTCTACAGCATCTTCTTCGCTGGACTCCATTGGAATCTCTATTTTTTTTTTTTTTCAGCCAAACTGGATCTTTGTTTGTTCCCTGAATACATCACACTTCTTCCCGTCTCAGAGATATTGCACATGCTGTCCTCTGCCTGAAACATTTTGCTCCCTGTTTGTCTAGCTAATTCCTACTCATTTGGCTTTAGTTTAAATGTCACTTTCTTGAGGAACCTTCTCTGTTAATCTCAGACTAGGTCAGTTCTCATTTTTTATTTTTTGACACAGAGTCTCACTATGTCGCCCTCGGTAGACCGCCGTGGCGTCACAGCTCACAACAATCTCAAACTCTTGGGCTTAAATGATTCTTTGCCTCAGCTTCCCAAGTAGCTGGGACTACAGGCACCTGCCACAATACCTGGCTATTTTTTTGTTGTCGTTGTCATTGTTGTTGGCAGGCCCAGGCTTAAATCCGCCAGGCCTGGTGTATGTGGCCAGCGCCCTAACCATTGTGCTATGGGCTCCAAGCCAGTTCTGTCAAATATCTGGTGTACTTTGGCCTTCAGGACCTTTAACAAACCTGTGATCATTTAATTATTTATAATTATCCTATCTTCCCTGCTAAACTCTAAACACTTGAGGAAGAGACCCTGTCTGGCTTGTTCATTGCTATATCGACACAGCACAGGGTGGTAGGGTGAGATGGCTCACGCCTATAATCCTAGCACTCTGGGGCCAAGGCTGACAGATTGCTTGAGCTTATGAGTTCAAGACCAGCCTGAGCAAGAGCAAGACCCCACCTCTAAAAATAGCCCGGTATTGTGGTAGGGGCCTGTAGTCCCAGCTACTGGGAGACTGAGACAAGAGAATAGCTTGAGCCCAGAAGTCTGAGGTTGCTGTGAGCTGTAACATATGGCACTCTACTGAGGGCAACAAAGTCAGACTTTGTCTCAAAAAAAAAAAAGCAGGATTTGTAGGGCTATATGGCACATAACAGGTTATCAAATATTTGTTGTAATTGTTTTTAATAAAGTGAATGCAAATTAACTTCGTTCTGTAACTTTTATATCACTTGAGAACATTTGTGACTCATTTAGATGTTGCAGAAACAAGGTTAAGAAGCTCTGCAGAAAAGAACTATAAATAAACATTTCAATTGTGGTAGTTAAAATATTTTTGCAAAAATTTAAAAAGGAATCCTTTTCCATGTAATTTTGGCGAGGAAGGCTTTGATTGCCCCAGATGAATGTTTGATTAGAAAAATTCTTCTTAGCAAAAGGAATTCAAGGAAAAAAAGTACTTTGCATTTGTAATAATTTCTAGCTGAGAGAGAGATTTATATGGAAACTTTCCCCTTGGGAAATCTGTGCAATATTAGTTTTTAAAGAAACTAAACATTCCTAGCAGATGAGTACAAAATTCAAATAAAAAATCTGAGAGTAGTGGTTATTATTTGGGAATAATTAATAAACCAAGTTAACTGAAGGAAACATGTAATGTAGGGTAAGTGCACTTCAGCTTAAATGAAATGGATTTAGATGTATCATTAAGTTTTGAGACTCTGAAACCAGGGTCTTAAAAATCAGGGCACAGAGAAAGAAAAAACATGGTTAATTCTGACAAGCTGAGGAAAAGTTAACTGCTTGTTCACTGCTACCCTGTTTCCTCAAAAATAAGACAGTGTCGTATTTTAAGGTGTGCTCCCAAAGATGCGCTAGGTCTTATTTTCAGGGAACGTCTTATCTTTCCTGTAAGTAGGTCTTATTTTGGGAGGATGTCTTATTTTCGGGGAAACAGGGTATATCAACATAGTACAGA
The DNA here is from genome assembly GCF_027406575.1 of Nycticebus coucang. Lineage (NCBI taxonomy): Eukaryota > Metazoa > Chordata > Mammalia > Primates > Lorisidae > Nycticebus > Nycticebus coucang. The sequence goes on from NC_069789.1 coordinate 87,971,799, forward strand.
GTGGGCTGGGCGAGATGGTTCATGCCTGTGATCCCAGTACTCTGGGGCCGAGGCTGGCGGATTATTTCTACAACCTTTGATTTCTGTACCCTTCTCCATGTATGTTAAATTTTATTCCCTCTGTGGCTAACTTAAGCAAAAAGGGAATTTACAGGAAGAAATGTAAGTAGTTTTGAAGGTCAGGATTTGAGAAAACCTAGACAGCCGGAACCATGGCTAAAGTAGGCCTTGAAACAGCCTGGTAAGGTACCACTGCCCTTGCCAGTAGATGCTGGACGCCATCCCAGGGACTGCTGCCATCAGACTCTGATGTCCCACTAGACTCTGGGTACCAGAGCTGCCAGTGAAATTAATTCTTCTTAATTCTCCATGATTTACTACAGATTCAAAGGCTCAAGTAAAAGCATATTGTTGATTCAGGGTCATGAATGAGGCTGCAGAAGAAAACAAAAGCATATAGTTGAATGAGTTTAGATAATTTTCCCTCACACTAACTGGGTGTCTGTTGGCTTAGGGGGTGAGGGGAATCTAGGAAAATATCTGGACTTTCTGGCCCCTGCAGTGGGAGACGAAATCCTGCCACTCATGGAAACTCCCAAATGGTGAATTCCCAAACAGTGAAAAGAGGAGAGGGTCAGATGCTGAGCAGCAAAAACAATTACTAATGTGGACAACACTTGTTCATCTTTCAGGGATATAAGAGAATCTTGCTCTGTCCAACAACTAGTATTGCATCCTTTCTACCATAGTAGGCAGTAGGTTACTAAATTACTAACCACTTGATTTAAACATACCCATACACACATCCGCACAAACTAATCCACTGACTTGTATTCTAAGTTTACTATTCCTATTAAGAAAAGGAGATTTTGTTCTTTGGTCCAGGTTAAAGGAAATAGTCACTGACATCATTAAACTCAACCATAACATAACCCTACACTCAGAGGACAAATATGACAATAATGTGTTTTGGCGGAGAAATTAGAATTCAGAGAAGGCAAATTCAGCCATGTGGAGAGCCACGAAATACTATTTAAAGATGTTCCATTATAGCCTCTTGCTGAAAAGGGGGAGCTATTACTCTTTACATTGATTCCTGAGTGAGACTTTACACATATTTATTTATTTATTTTTGAGACAAAGTCTCGCTATGTCACCCGTGGTAGAATACCGTAGTATCACAGGTCACAGCAACCTCTAACTCTTGGGCTTACGTGATTTTCTTGCCACAGCCTCCCAAGTAGCTGGGACTACAGGTGCCCACCACAATGCCCAGCTATTTTTTTTTTGCAGTTGTCATTGTTTTCTTAGCTGGTCCAGGCCGGGTTTGAACACGCCAGCCTCGGTATATGTGGCCGGCGCCCTACCCACTGAGCTACAAGCGCCACCCACTCCTTTTATTTTGTCTGATATTTATAAATGAAGAACATTGGGAAAACCTTGAGCTATTTCACATTTAATCTTTAGTTATGTTTATGTGACAATTACTCACACGGGATTGCTATAAATATTATGTCTGTGCTGTTGTTTTTAGATGACTAATTCCTTGGAAGACAGGATCCCTGTCTATTTGATAAACTGCATACAGTACCAAACATTTGTCATTACATGCAAGGCTGTTAATGCTGCCATTGAACATAATAATAACATACTTTGCCTGGATATGACAAATAGAATTGCTCTCCGTGTAAGACAAGGTTGGCAAACAAAGGTCTAGGGCCAAATCAAGACTTCTTTTTGTCTGTTTTTGTAAATAAAGTTTTATTGCAAAACAGCTAATTTAAGGAAGTCCAACCTTTTTTCTTCTCTGCCACAAATTGGAAGACTAACGAGTTGCCTTGGGCCACACATTAAATACACAAACACTGATTAAAGATGATGAACAAAAAAATGTTCCATGTATACTTTTTGCACATATCCAATACCACAGATAACCAAAATAGTCCTCAAATGATTAGCATGTGCCATGCAGGCTGCAGGCTGAACACTCTTGTTTTACTATCTTTTGTAACTGCTCTCACACTACAGTGGCAGAGTTAAGTAGTTGTGACAGAGACTGTATGGCTTGCAAAGCCTAAACTATTTACTAGCTGGTCATTTACCAAAAAGGTTTGCTGAGCACTGACCCGTGTCAGTGGTTCTCACCTGAGCTGATGGGCAAGAATCACTTGTAAAACCTCAAAAATGTAAAGATGCCTGACCCCATAACAACACTCTGAATCTGAATCTCTAGGATCAGAGCTGGAGACTAATAGTTTTTAAAAGAACCACCAGCCTAATGTAACACACAGTACTTAGTATCATTTTAATTACTCTTACTCATCAAATACTTAATAGACATCAGACATTATACTAGATGTTCTACTTGGTTTTTTTTTTTTTTTTTGTAGAGACAGAGTCTCACTTTATGGCCCTCGGTAGAGTGCTGTGGCCTCACGCAGCTCACAGCAACCTCCAACTCCTGGGCTTAAGCGATTCTCTTGCCTCAGCCTCCTGAGTAGCTGGGACTACAGGCGCCCGCCACAACACCCGGCTATTTTTTGGTTGCAGTTCAGCCAGGGCAGGGTTTGAACCCGCCACTCTCGGTATATGGGGCCGGCGCCTTACCGACTGAGCCACAAGCGCCGCCCTCTACTTGGTTTTTATACTAATCTCCATAAAGTACATTATAGATTCCTTCTTTTATAGTAAAGGAAGTTTGAAACTTTCTGAAGTTAACTTGTACAAAATCACACAGCTAATAAGTAATGAAGCAAAAATCTTTCTGCCTGTCCCATATTGATAAAACCAGAGGAAAAATATTAAAATGAAGGACTCTTAACTCTTATCCCCTGGATTTGCTTTTCCTCTGATGGAGCACTAGGTGATCACTGATGCTACACTGGTCTGTATGAGAATGGCCCAAACATCGTTGCAAAAATCTCCCATTAATAAAAGGTAGCATAGCTAAGGAAAGAGTATAACATTCAAAGAAGAATTTACTCAAACTTAGAGGATAACAAAAGAGAAACTAATTCATGGAATAACATGAAGCTGACTATTCATCTTCAATGGGGAGTCTACCATAGCGACATATTCCTACCTGGTTCATGACCTACCCCAAAGTGACCAAACCTCTTGAAAAATCATAATGAATGTTAAAGACCCCCTCAAGACTAGATCTAAGAAAGTAAGGAATGAGCAAAAGGAGCTTTTCTCTTCATATTGTTTAAATTACTCCTTTCAAATTCTGGTTTCCTGAATGATTTATAGATGAATGTCCAACTTTTTAAAAAAAAATGCTACTCCTGATATAATAAACATAATTATTTCCCAGTGGATATTGAACATACATTAATATTGGAGGGTATCATTTGGCTCACTGTATTTATTTTTATCTTATTTTATTTTATTTTTGAGACAGAGTCTCACTATGTCACCCTCAGTAGAGTACCATTACATCACAGCTCATAGCAACCTCAAACTCTTGGGCCTAAGTGATTCTCTTGCCTCAGCCTCCCAAGTAGCTGGGACTACAGGCGCCCGCCATGACGTCCAGCTATTTTTTTGTTGCAGTTGTCATTGTTGTTTAGCAGGCCCGGGCTGGGTTTGAACTCACCAGCCTTGGTCTATGTGGCCGGCGCCCTAACCACTGAACTATAGGCGCCGAGCTGCAATACATTTAGAATTGCATATTTACACAGATAAAATTTCAGATGAGGTTCCAATTACTAGCTAAGTCAAGATTCATTCTTCTCTTCACTTTCAGTCTGAGTGTTCGTTAAGGTGAAGCGGGTCTCTTGTAGGCAGCTTATATAGTTAAGCCTTCTTTATTTAATCATTCAGCCGTTTTATTCTTTTAATTAGATAATTTGATTGATTTATATCCAAAGTAATTATTCATAGGTAAGAACTTATAAGTGCCATTTAAAAAACTGTTTTCTGGGGTGGTGCCTGTGGCTTAAGGAGTAGGGTGCAGGTCCCATGTGCCAGAGGTGGCGGTTCAAACCCAGCCCCGGCCAAAAAAAAAAACTGTTTTCTGGTTGCTTGGTAGATCCTTTGTTCTTTTCTTCCTTTGAGGTTTGATGATATTCTGTAGTGCTATGCTTTGAATTTTTCTTTTCTTTTTTTTTGAGACAGGAGTCTCACTTTGTCGCCCTTGGTAGAATGCCATGGCATAAGAGCTCACAGCAATCTCAAATTCTTGGGCCTCCAGTGATTCTGTTGCCTCAGCCTCCCGAGTTGCTGGGACTATAGGCACCTGCCACAACGAGCGGCTATTTTTTTGTTTGTTTTTTTTGAGACACGGTCTCAAGCTGTCGCCCTGGGTAGGGTGCTGTGGCATCACAGCTCACAACAACCTCAAACTCCTGGCCTTAAGCGATTCTCTTGCCTCAGTCTCTCAAGGAGCTGTGACTACAGGCACCCACCACAATGCCTGGCTATTTTTATTGTTGTTCTTGCAGTTATCATTGTTGTTTTAGCTGGCACCAGACAGGTTCCAACCTGCCAGCCTTGGTCTATGTGGCCGATGCCCTACCCATTGAACTATAGGCACCACCTTAATTTTCATAGTATATCAGTAACAGAGGCAGAGTCTAAATTTCTAGGTATTCCACATCAGATTTAAATAAAATATAAAATAAAACAAAATTGTTTAAATTGTCTTGAAGGGACAAAATAGTGATTTCTAAGCACAAACAACTATGAAACTTTTCAGCTATGTGTCTCAATATATTTCAATATATTCTTAATTAATTAATTAATTAAATATCTTAGTTTAAGGCACATCTCAGACATTATTGATTTCAGCATATGAATACAAATCTCCTTGGGCTGAAACAAATTATATAATTTTAAGAGTTTTAAAATTTAAATATGTAAGCTTAAATTTCAACATAATTTCCCATTTATTCTTACTTGTATTAATTCAAAATAAATCTCTATACCCTAACTATAATTTAAACAGCAAAATCAGAAAAAAAATCTTAATTCCCTAGCTAAAACTTTACAATAATTTTGTTGAGGCTGGGCATGCTGGCTTGCGCCTGTAATCCTAACACCCTAGGAGACCGTGGTGGGTGGATTGCCTGAGCTCACAAGGTTAGAGGTCAGCCTGAGTGAGAGCTAGACCCATCTCCAAAAAATAGCCAGGCATTGTGGCAGACGCCGATAGTCCCAGCTACTCAGGAGGCTAAGGCAAGAAGATTGCTTGAGCCCAAGAGTTTGAGGTTGCTGTGAACTGTGATGGTACAGCACTCTAGCAAGGGCGACAAAGTGAGACTGTCTGAAAATAAAATAAAATAATTGTTAATAGAGAATAAAACCCAGAATATCTTTTTTTCCCTCCCTTACTTAAAAAGCCATATTATTTCTCCTAAATAGACTTGGTTTCAAGGGACAAATTTATCTTCTGTATCTTACACTTCTAATCTAACTGGAGGGTTCAAAATGTATAAATAACTTCTCACGGATTAGTTTTTATTGTAAACGTTATCTTCAAATGGCTCTTCTTTTTCTGTCAAATGTTTCTGTTAATTTGGGGAAGCCCCTCCATTTTTAAATGAAATATTGATGAAATAAAAATAAATTTAAATATTTTTATATTTTATAATACATATAAGGGAACCTTTAAGGGACTTTACCAATAGAGGTACAACTGTTAGTAATGCAAATAAATTACATTATCTAGGTTGCTTGTAATGGAATTTGAGTTACTTGCTTCACCTAAACAGGGAAGTTGGCAGGTTTGCCTAGCAACAGCCGCTAAAACCTTCTGTTGTGGAAGGTTCCCTAGGAGTGAGAAAAAGGGAGGAGGAGGAACAGATTAATCTGTTTTTCTTAGCAGGGGACAGAGGCCCTGTTTGAGGAAGGAAAGCCTATCTGAAGAGATACCTTTTGGATCAGCATATGCTAAGCCAATCCCTCCTAGCAGCTAGAAGTTCACTCTATAGTAGAGGTTAGTTATGATTTAAGTGAGTTGGAGAGGAGGTTACAGATTTAGCCCACTTCAAAGGCAGAGAATTCCAATTAGTAGAAAGACATCAATGGGTCTTCTAAAAGAAGCTAAAATCTCAGTAGCAGGAGGGTGTTAACAACTAAAAAGAAGTCGTCTCATAAAAAAAAAAAACAACAAAAAAGAACTGCTGAGTTTAGGAAGGTGTGTGATTGTTTTACACTTAATATACAAATGCTATTTGTTACAGTGATTCCAATTTACCAATGTAAAGGCAAAAGTATTTTTCTTGGTATCGCTGTACGTATACAGTGAAGAAAGGACAAAAAAAAAAATCTCTGCTCTCTTGGCGAAGATTTGAAGCAAAAAAGGGTGATAGTGAAGGGTGCGGAGTATTAAGTGGTTGTTATTTGGGGACTCTCCTGTTTTCCAGATAAATTATTTTGAAATTAGCACTGTATGGTACTAAAAGAATTCCATTTCTCCCCCTTCTCAAAAGCAAGAGTGTAGCTAAACTGAATTGTCTTGACGAGGTCTCTCAGTCCCCCAAACTAAAAGGGCATCTTCTCCACAGGGACAGGAAACTTTAAAGAGTGACAAGGTTAGATTTTAGATCCAGCAGCTCTTCCACAGGCCGATTGTTTCCTTCCTTCCCGGATGGTTCTCACAGTTCACAAAGGCCCGGGGAGACCTTTTGAAGTAGGGAGTGTCCGGCTTCTTGGGCTATTTCACCGCCTCCCTCTTCTAGACTGTGTGAGGGGGTCGCAAGGGCAAAGCTCGTGTGGTCTAGTTCCCTGGATAATATAGAAGAAATGGGATGGGGGAAGATGTGAAAAAACAAACAAGAGTTGAGGGAAAAGAGCTGAGAAAGCCAGGAGGGTAGCGCGGGGTTCAGTGGAAACCGCAGAACTTCCAATTCACCCCGGTCGTCGGGCCCGGAGGCGCTGGTGGGGAGGGCAGGACCGACCGACCTGTTCCTCGGCTCAGGGCGTGTCCGCGTTTCGGGTCGAGGCGGCGAGCGTCGCCAGCCTCCCGCCCGGGCGTCTGCGGCCGGTGACTCACCGCTCCCCTCCCGCGCCCGCCCCGCCCTGCCCCTCCGCTCGCCCCGCCTCCCGGAGGAGGAGCCTCGCCCTCATCTCCGCCCCAGTCTCCGGGGCGGGCCGGAGCCCGAGGAAGAGGAAGGGGACGAGGACAACGAGCAACTGGGCGGCGGAGGGCGAGGAGGAGGAAGAGGAGGCAGACCAACAAGATGGCCCCTGCTGCAGGAGCAGCCTCAGCAGCAGGTGGGAAGCCGGAGGCGGCGCTGCCGGTGGCGGCGGCAGCCGTGGCCCAGCGGCCTGGGACAGAGTCAGAGTCGACGGTGGCAGCGGCGGCGTCGGCAGCTGCCGTGGCGGTGGTGACGGCCGCGGGGACTCGGAGCTGAGAGGAGCTGCTGCTCGGACCAGCGCGGTGAGCGAGCGGCGGGCGGCGGCATGGGGAGCGGGGCGGCCGCGGCCGGGCCACGGTCGGGAACAATAGGCGGCTGCGGCGGGGAAGGGGCTGCCTTCGCCCGCCCTCTGCTCCGGGCGGCGGCGGTCAGCCGGCCGGTCCCAGGCCCCGCAGGGGCACCGCCTGCGGCCTAGGGGCTTGTCAGTGGCCAGCGTCCTCTAGGCCTCAGGCCTCCCCCTGTCGTCTGGAAGGCCTGCGGGATAGGTAGGCCGAAGGGAGGTACGGACGCCGCCCGGGACCAGGGGAGGGCGAGGGAGGCTTGGGCGAGAGGGAGGGGGCCAGAAGCCTGCCCGGTTCCTCTCTGACTCCGGGCCTGCGCCGGGCGGAGAGTGCGCACAGGAAATGCTTTTTGGACCCCCAGTCTTTGGAGTTGGGGGAGGGTGGAGGCGTCTGTAAACAGGCGCTGTCTCGGCCTCCCACACCCCAGGGTCGCTCCCTCCCCCAAGCCCTTCAGCGCTCCCCTTCGTGGGCCAACTGGGTTTTACCGTGTTTGTTTCCTTGGAGCTCCTGGAGATCAAGCTTGATATAATCTTTCTGTCTGTTGGCGATGGGAAAATTGTGTGTGCAGGTGTCTTTTTAAGTGCAGTAACAACAAAACATATAACAAAAAGTGGTTATTGATTAAGGGTTGGAGCGGTAAGAGATGTCCCTCTCGAAATATTTCTTAAGCATCATTTCTCTCTGAACATCAATTATGCCCTCGTCCCGGGTGAGAGTGAATGGAAACAGGGTTCTTCTGGAGCAGTTAAATAATACAACTCTTGACATCCCAGAATAGTCCATGAAGCTGGAAACAAAGGCACTTACTGGCAACGCGGAGACAAATTGTGATATCTGAATAGAACTTTTCTTTAAACGAGCCGTTTTGAATTATTTATTTGCAGCATAAGAAGCAACATTAACTAGCATAAAGTGGGGCTAATGAAGCATTTCTTCAGGAGGTAGAGATGGCTTATTTCCATCTATAGAAATTCTTATGTCCTGTCTTGTGTTCTAATTTTGCCTTTCAGTATTTTGTCCTGTAATTATTCAAGACCAAGCTTTCCCTTTGGGTTTGAAATTTGATTTCAAAAGCATATTTTATAAGATTTCAAAACATTTAAAAATAATTTTCACAAACTGGAAACAACTATAGTTCAGTTTTGAATGTTTAGACTTATTGAGAAACTAGTCTTCCATTAAATTTTTTTTAAATTTATGGGGTAGTGGTGTCTGAAACTTAAATTATTATTACTCCTAACTTAATTTTTAAAGGCATCTACCAACCACATTTATTTATTTACAAGTGAGGGAAAAAGAAAATATGCAAGCTATTTCTCTTCCAGTTTCTACCCCAGGTATACAGAAATTTATATTAAAATTGTTTGGATGCATCCAAGAGATTGCTTTTCACTATTTAACACTTACTTGGAAGGCCCATCTGAGGGCTTCAGTTTCTGGTCTTAAGGAAGATTGATCTGTGCAGAACAGATAGATGCCGGATGATATCTTTCACCCATTTTAGGGTAAATTTCTAATTAGAATTGGTCCAACTCTGTCATAATTAAGAGCATTTTCAGGTTATATACAGTTTAATGAGCATCACTAGTCTATTTCCTAGTTTTTCCTCAAGAATTGATGGTAAATAGCAATTGAATAAACATGGAGGTTGAAATTATCTTGTTTAGGATTTGAAGTATAGTGAATGAATATCAGTAATGACTTTTATTTTATACTTAGTGTCAGTAATGTTGTGGATGTTTTGATAGGTAGAGAAAGAACAACTTTTTTTTTTTTTTTTAATTGTTGGGGATTCATTGAGGGTACAAGAAACCAGGTTTCACTTATTGCATTTGTTAGGTAAAGTCCCTCTTATAATTGTGTCTTGCCTTCCAAAAGTGTGTCACACACCAAGGAGAAAGAACAACCTTGACACTATTCCTGCTACTTTGAATTTGGGGGGAATGAGTGTTTCAGAAAGGACACCTTTTTTTAAGTGCTCAAATCTGATTTTTTCTTTCCATGCTGAATTTTGGTAGGTCAGTACAAGTCCAAGTAAAATCTGTATTATAATAATATTGAAATTAATCTGTGGCCCTAAACCTATAAGAAAAATTGTAGTAATTTATAAGTTACAAATTTTAAGTGGCTAGCATGCTTTGCTATGAAAAAACATATAATGTTTTGTCAAAGACTAATTTCCCTCATGTTCAGTATCATTTTCCTGAAAACAGATTTTTAAGTAAGGTTTTGTGTTTGAAATTGGGTATTGACCCAACAATTTATGATCTAAGTCTGGGTCCTTATTTCTGTTTAGTATTTTAAAATCTCATAGAGAATTGTTTTTATTTTGTGTCAGAAATTCTAAAATGCAATCCCAATTGTCCTATCTTCAATATCTGCTTATTCTGATTATTTTGGTTCATATTTTCTCAGGTAATGTTTAAAAATTTCCTTCTAAGAAGTTTTGGAACCATAGCTTAAAAATTAGGCTTGTGTTTTCTTGGTAATATTAAAAGTTAATATATGCTTAACTCACTTGAAGAGATTGAAAAGAGGAATTTTGTACACATAATAATTTAAACTACAGTTTTTTCAGAGCATATTTGTTGAAGCAATAAAACTTTAATTTTCCTAGTTATGTTATAGTACTGGTACTGTTGTCCTCATTTTACATATGAAGAATCTGAGACTAAAAGAAGCTACGTCACTAGCAAAAAGGCCACATAATTAATAGGTGAAATAGATTACTCAAACCCAGGCCTTGTGACACAAATTAGATGCTTTACTGCTGCCACAAACATGTTACAGGTAAACTGCGAAGCATCGTCTATGTTGACAGATTCCTTTTTTTGACTGCGAACTGTTTTGTAATACTGTACTTGGCCTTTAGCCCTAATATCCTATTATCATCTTTCGTATCCTGCCAAATATTTACTTGTAAGACCAATAGAGTATTTAGTCATGTGAATCACAGAAGAGACGCTTATTTTTGTTCTTAGATCTGAAGGCTATACATATAGACGCTCATACCATTTACACAGGACAGATTTGTGATATTGCTATAATTGTTTCATGCTTTTAATTTATTATACAAGCAATCATTAAATTGTGCCTTTGAAATACTTTATACATTTAAAACTAACTTTAATAACATTCAATGATGTTAGAATTGGGTCAGCTAATAAGTGCAATTCTTCATTTATAAATTTTTTTGTTGTTTAAACCATAGATAATGTAGAATTCTGCCAAAATTTTTCATTTCCACATTTTAGGACGTGAAATGGGAGTTGGGTGTGGTTTAATCAGTCTACTCTTATACAGGGTGAGTATAAAGTCTGTGTGCAGTTTAAAATCGTTTAACATAGTAAATTGCACACGAACTTTATGTTTACCCTGTATATATCTTGAAAGTGGTTGGCATCCAACAGAGTAAAGAATAACCTGATAAATGATCCCTGTTTGGTGAAGACCTCGGATCAGGATGTTCCCTGGCAGGGTATTCTGACCTGGTTTAACTTTGGCCCTGTCTGTGCTTAGGGGTTCAGGTATTCTTTAGGATTGGATTCAGAGGGACTTAAATTCTCAGATTTGCCTGTATCAGAGCAGTTCATAGGCTTCAAAATCAGTCTGTTGCTAAGACCTTCTTTAAGATCTTCTTTTCTTCTGTTTAATCTTGGAATGTAGGCTGGATTTGGACTAGCTGTAAAGGTTACCATATAAGATTAATTTTGTCAGTCATTTATACGAAGGAATTTTTCCTGCTTCAGAGTTTTTCAAGATAGATCCCTATATTTCAAGTATGAAGTTTTGTTAATCTGAAATAATGTTGCCCTTCATCCTTAAAATAGTTAACTTTAGTATATTTATTCCTCATTGTTAGACTTGTGTCTATATTGTATAGCTTTTAGATCTAAGAACAAAAGTAACTTTAAAGGGTTGGTTTTATTAACATAAATTTTCTTTTTATTGCGGTCAAATTCTTATAACAAAATTAACCATTTTAAAGTGAACAGTATAGTGGCAATTAGTACATTCACAACGTTACACTGACACCTCTGTCTAGTTGTAAAACATTTTCATCACCCTGAAAGGAAACACTGTATCCTCTAAGCCATACTCCCCATTCCCTCCTTCCCTAATCCCTGGCAGCCACCATTCTGTTTTCTATCTCTGTGTATTTAAATGAAACTATTTTGAGTCTAGATTGTGGAAGAATACTATGTACAATTGAAATTGCAGAAAAAACTTTGGGATGTGCTTGTTAGGAATCACAAACCACCTCATTCTTTGCATGCTTATCTAAGTTAGTAGGCATGCTGCCAGGGAGTCTATGGTGAAAAGTTCAAAGTCATAGCAGTTTGTAGTTTAGTGTTGATGGCTCCAAAGGAGTTTTACTCAAACTCTCAGACTCATTAGTATTTCTCTTTCTTGGGTTGTGAGAACTAACTAAATTTTAATGTTATATACAAATGTGAGCAACTAATATTTAGTCTCTTTTTTAGGACTTGTTTGCCATTTAGTTGTTCTTAATGTAGAGAATAAACTTGGAATAGTAAAGAACTGACTTGAGATTATATTGGGAAATGATTTTTAAAATCAGGTTAAAGCTCTTTGATCTCTGTGAATCTAACTTCATGACAATTCAGTTTATCTTTAAGAATATTTAAAGTTATGATTTGCCTAATACTCTGCTTTTAATCTCTGTATAATAAATGTTAAAAACCTTGATTTTTAGCTTTCTACCTGTTACCCTCCAAAAACATGGACACTCATACAAAGGTAATTGGTTTCTGGCTTTTTTTGGATTGTTTTAATTGGTTGACTGAGGGAGAAAAGAAATTAGTTTTTTTTTTAATTTCTGGAATAAATATAATAAAGTTGGACTTTATATAGAATACTGCTATGTTTGAAGTTTTGATTGGGGCTTTGGAAATATTCATATCTTAAATTTGAAATGATACTTCACCTAATTAAGTTGAAGTCTTAAAATTTATGATGAGAAGTGAAAGACATATTTTATATTATTAATAAAGATTTGTAGTGGGATTACAGGAGATCTGGGTGAGGAAGAATTTAAGTTTTGATACTGTTCTCTCCTTTTTAGGGATAATTTAATACACATGATTATAATTTAATTTTTTTTTTTGAGACAGAGTCTCACTTTGTTGCCCTTGTTAGAGTGCCATGGTGTCATAACTCAAAGCAACCTCACTTGGGCTCAAGCGATTCTTTTGCTTCAGTCTTCCTAGTAGTTAGGACTACAGGTGCCCGCCACAGTGCCCAGCTATTTTTAGAGATGGAGTCTCACTCTGGCGCAGGCTGGTCTCGAACCCGTGAACTCAGGCAATCCATCCTTCTTGGCTTCCTAGAGTACTGGGATTACAGGCATAAGCCACATGCCTGGCCTATAATTTAATTTTAAGAACAACTTTAAAAATGTTAAGAGAAAGAATTATATAAGAATACTTAGAAATCAGCACAGTAAAATTTCTGCTTTTCTTTGCTTTTTTTTTTTTTTTAAGACATGCGGTCTCACTCTAGCTCAGGCTAGTCTCGAACTCATGAGCTCAGGCAATCCACCCACTTGGCCTCCCAGAGTGCTGGGATTATAGGACTGAGCCACTGCGCCCCGCCTGCTTTTCTTAAATGATGACTTTTTCCAGAAAAATATAACTTTTTGCAAATATTTGTATTTCTGTGTTTTTATATATACCTCATTAACTTCTTCTTCTTTTTTTTTGTTTTTTGAGACAGAGTCTAAAGCTGTTTCCCTGAGTACAGTGCCATGGCATCATAGCTCACAGCAGCCTCCAACTCTTAGGCTTAAGTGATCCTCTTGCCCCAGTTTTTCTACTTTAGTAGAGAAGAGGTTTTGCTTTTTCCTCAGGCTAGCTCTGAACTCATGAACTCAAGCTATCCACCTGCCTCGGACCCCCAGAGTGCTAGGATTACAGGCATGAGCCACCTCACCCAGCTACCTCATTCATTTTTTTTTTTGAGACAGAGACTCACTATGTCACCCTCAGTAGAGTACTTGGCATCATAGCTCACAGCAATCTCAAACTCTTGGCCTCAAGCAATTCTCTTGCCTCAGCCTCCCAAGTAGCTGGGACTACAGGCGCCCACCACAACACCCAGCTATTTTTTTTGTTGCAGTTGTCATTGTTGTTTAGCTGACTTGGGCCGGGTTCGAACCTGCCAGCCTGGGTGTATGTGGCTGGCGCCATAACCACTGTGCTGTGGGCACCAAGTCAGCCTCATTAATTTTTGATAGTAACATTTAGTGGAAAGTACTAAGTAAATTTAGATCATAAAAATAACATCTTTAAATGAGATGTTTAGAGATATGTATAGAACTATGTTTCAGTGGAAAACTTGTTAATGAAACAGAAACATTAAATTAGTTTTATTATAGAACAATTCATCTATGCACATCCCACTTTGGATTAAGAAGTAGGCAAAAAGGCCTTTATTATCACAAAGTTGGCTGGACATGGCGGCTCACACCTATAATCCCAGCACTTTGGGAGGCCAGGGTGGAGATGGGAGGATGGCTTTCGGCCAGGAGTTCAAGACCAGCCTGGGTGACAAGAAAGACACTCACCCCCAAATTCTATGAAAAATGAAAAAAAAAAAAAAAATAGCTTGGCATGGTGGCACCTGCTTGTAGTCCCAGCTACTTGGGAGGCTGAGGTAAGAGGATTACTTGAGCCTAACAACGGAGCAAGATCCTGCCTCTTTAAAAAAAAACAAAAAAACAAGAAAAGAAAAGAACTCACAAAATTAATGAACTAAATTGTCTGCACTAAGACATTGGTTTAGTGCACATAATTCTAAGAAGTTTGGTTACCTATTTTTTATCCCACAGCAGATTAAGAGGTACAAATTAGATTATGGGAGAAGAGAAGCAGATAACTTATCACAGGTTAATTTAAAAAAGAAAAAAATGGGAATAGAGACATACAGGTAGGGTAGAGAGCAAGGGCGCTAACAGAAAAAAACACATTCGCCTGAGACTATTTAAAATAGAGGTAGGTAACAAAGTTACCTTGTACAACACCTCATTATATTTTGAGTGTATTGTTAACTATATTACTGAGTGTATTGTTAAATATATATATCTCTATCCTATTGTTTCTTATGAAAAATTCATTGTAGGAAAGTTAAATTGTATTTGTAATTTTAGAAATCATAAAAATATATACAATAGAGAATATTAGAGCATAGTCTAATATATAGCTAGATAACATATCTAAGGTTTTCATCTTCTATAACTTAAGATTTATAATTCCTCTTCTCTAAAAACAGAAATGGTAATACTTTTCTCTAAAAATTATTTGGAAATTTAAATGATATAACATGTATTTAGTGTGTAGTAACTGACATCTTTAATAAATGTTATTTCTTTCTCTTTTTTCTTGGAGACAGAGTCTCACTATGTTGCCCTCAGTAGGGTGCTGCAGCATCATAGCTCATAGCAACCTCAAACTCTTGGGCTCAAGTGATTCTCTTGCCTCAGCCTCCCAAGTAGCTGGGACTACAGACACCTGCCCCAATGCCTGACTATTTTTTGTTGCAGTTGTCCTTGTTGCTTTAGCAGGCCTGAGACGGGCTCAGTGTATGTGGCTGGCACCCTACCCACTGAGTGATGGGTGCCGCTTAATACATGTTATTTCCTCCTTAAATTAAAAAATAATTTCAGGAAGATAGTCATCTAGAATATTTGAAAAGATTCTGCTATTAAATGTTCTTATACAAGCTACATGTAAAACTTTGTATGGTTTAAGATTACTTGTGTATGCACTTTGGGGAGTGGTGATTGGAAATGAAGTAATTCTTTGTTTTTAGGAATGGTGTAGCATGAGATATATATTTTTTTTTTTTGTAGAGACAGAGTCTCACTGTACCGCCCTTGGGTAGAGTGCCATGACATCACATGGCTCACAGCAACCTCCAACTCCTGGGCTTACGCGATTCTCTTGCCTCAGCCTCCCAAGCAGCTGGGACCACAGGCGCCCGCCACAACACCCGGCTATTTTTTTGTTACACTTTGGCCGGGGCTGGTTTTGAACCCGCCACCCTGGGCATATGGGGTTGGCGCCCTACTCAGTGAGCCACAGGCGCCGCCCCAGCATGAGATACTTTTCAATTTTATTTACAATATATATAACAGGAAAAACTAGAATCCATTTTACTTATTACAATATTACACTACAAAAATGGAAAAAAGTCTAAGAATAAGAAATTCATTTTAAAATATCATAAAACCATAATTTATTTTAACCCTCAAATGAAGTTGTGAACAGCCATTAAAAACATGTTGTGAAAGTGTTCAATGACATGAAGAGATCTTAGCTCTATTTTTATAGTCCATCTTTTATACCAATGCCTTCCTTAAGCTGTTTTCTCTCCTCAAACCTCCTATACCTCTTTACCCATCTCACTCAGCCTTAGCTTGCTTCCTATTTTACTGAGAAAACTAAATCAATCAGAAGAGACTTCTGTAACCCGCCAGCCGGCATCTCTGCCATATATGCTCCTCTCCTGTTCCAGTGGTCCGAACATCTCATTGAAGGCCAACCCCTTCTCCTATACATTAGATACCAGCCCTCTGCCCGCCCATCCATTAAAGAAACTGCACATCATCCCAGTGACACAAGAGGGCGCCTTGAATGAAGACTCTTGTAAACTACGCCAAATTACCAGTCTTGGACAGGCATAGGCATAAGCACTCTTCATCTATACAATGCTTTTTATGTTTGTTTTATTTATATGACTTCTTTCCATCATCTAAAACTTTAGCCAACAGCTCCTGTGTTTCGTCAGTTAGGGGAGCATGTGAAAACTTGCAGTGTTCACCCTGATAACATTTTGTTCCTGTATGGTAAAACTTGCAAGGATATTCATTATGCAAATATAGACAGTTTTCGCCTCTGGTACAATATCCTTGTGCATAAAACTTGCACATTTCCTTTTTCTTCTGTATTTCTACATCATGATCAAATTTACACTGGTCTCCCTTAATACAGGAAATGAAGTAATTCTTAATTTTATCATTCCCATTTTCTTCCCATATCAATCTCTATTTATATAATGTTTAATACCAGCCACTACCTACACGTATAAATTTGTTTAAATTTAAGTTTTTAAATAGACATTACTTTTTGAGAGCAATTTTGGATTTACAGAAAAATTGCACAAAAAGCACAGAGTTCCTGTCTACATTCTCCAGTTTTTCTATTAACATCTTGTGTTAGTGTAGTGTGTTTTTATAATTGATGAAGTTATGTTGTGTTAAAGCTGCCTTCTTACATATTTTAAGTTTAGCCTGAGTATTTCTCAGTATATAGTAAACTATAACCTATTCTTTTTTTTTTTTTTGCAGTTTTTTTTGGCCGGGGCCGTGTTTGAACCCGCCACCTCCAGCATATGGGGCTGGCGCCCTACTCCTTGAGCCACAGGCGCCACCCAACTATCACCTATTCTTATTATAACCTCTATAGTTAAACTAGTTACATAGTTTACTGTGTGTAAATTGTTCAAACTGTGTTTAAATAAGACAAATGCCAACCTGTAACCAGTCCTGCTGTTTCTGTACCTCACTTCCATTTTCTGTACCTGACTTTCCTCTTTCTTTCCATACATCCTCTCTGATCTTTCAGAGTTGCTCTGAACCTTTTCTAGGTGGGGGGTAGAGGGCTTCCCCATTTGCAAAACCTTCGCTTAGTTAAATTCTGTTGAATTTAATCAGTCTTTGGTTTTTCTTTTAACAGTTTATAAATTAAAGTCCATAGTTTATATTAGGGTTCACTCTTTGGGTTGTACAGATCTATGGGTTTTGTCAAATGTATAATGTTACGTATACACTATATGGAATCGTGCAGGATGGTTTCCCTCCCCTGAAATTATCCTGTGTTATGCTTATACCCTCCCCTATCTCTAAACCCCTGACTAATACTGATCTTTCTACGTTCTCCATAGTCTTGCCTTTCCAGAATGTCATGTGGGGGGGAATCATACTGTGTATAGCACTTTCAGACCAGCTTCTTTCACTGAGCAGTGTAGGTTTATGTTCCTTCATGCCTTTTCATAGCTTGATAACTTGTTCCTTTTTTTTTGTGGTTTTTGGCCGGGGCTAGGTTTGAACCTGCCACCTCCAGCATATGGGACCGGTGCTCTACTCCTTGAGCCATAGGCGCTGCCCAATAACTTGTTCCTTTTTACCACTCAATAATTCATTATTGTATGGCTAAATTTAAATTTTAGCCAAAAAAATACTTAAAATTTGGTTTCTAAGTTTCACCTGTGCCTTTCTTTTTTTTTTTTTTTTTTATTGTTGGGCATTCATTGAGGGTACAATAAGCCAGGTTACATTGATTGCAGTTGTTAGGCAAAGTCCCTCTTGCAATCATGTCTTGCCCCCATAAAGTGTGACACACACCAAAGCCCCACCCCCGTCCCTCTTTCTGCTTTTCCTCCCCCCCATAACCTTAATTGTCATTAATTGTCCTCATATCAAAATTGAGTACATAGGATTCAGTCACCTGTGCCTTTCAAAGGCTTAATAGCCACACAAGGGTCACGACTACCCTATTGAAGAACACTTAAAGTATTCCCCTAAGGTTCAGTCTTCCGTTTATATTGACTCTTACAGAGAACTTCTGTTTATTACAAGCTCTCAGTTTGGTTTGTCCTCAAGCCTACATTTCAATGCTTTATCTATCTTGTCTTATTGCTGGTATTGTCAGCAACCCTGAACTGTGTGCAGAGTTTAAAATCTTTTACTCCCCAAAGAACCAGCCTTTCAAAATGTCGTCCATTATTGTATGGCTTCCTAGGTGTTCCAGCACAGCATCAGTCTTTACTTTCTTCTTTGTCTTCTTATTTTCCTTTAAATTTTGGGAATATTTAGCAAAGGTATATCGATCTCAGAGCCAATAAATGGTAGAGTTAGGATTAGAATCAAGATCTCCTTATTCTGGTTCTTTCGTGGAATCTGCTGGGTGTTTTTATAAGTTGCAGTCACTTTTGAAGAGGTTATTGGAGACTACTTGTATACTATGTAATTTTAAAATTATCTTTATAAATCAAATCTATAGAAGTTATAGCTACAGATTTTAAAAGTATATCATTCATTCTTTGAACAGTGAGGATCTAAAATGAGAAAATTTGTCCATTTACTTGATTTCTCTTTATAATTGAGTTATGAAAAAAGAATATTTTTCCCTCCATCTGTGACTCATTTTAGATAAGAAAAATCAATGTCCAGTGCTAAGATGAATGATTAATAAAGATAAATAGAATTTAACTGAACATTATTGGTATCTGATATTCTCTGTGGGCACCAGTTTACCTTTGGATTCTATTCAAACTATGCTTTGATCTGTAAAACCCAAACTGGTTCCTGTATGAATTTGTTTGTTGAAAAATAGAAGGCTTGTAGCAGCAGTCTCTTTTGCTTTTCTACTTGAGGTAAGCCATACCTCTGTGCTTAATCTTTGGCCAAAAGTAGCCATACTATGTATGGTCTTATTTTGAACTTCTCTGTATACTAGTTACAGTTGCCCCAAAGTGCATTTTTGTGGAGACATTCTGTTAAAGTATAGTTGTCTTCCATTTTTAAGTAATTGTACTTTTTTTAAAAGCCTGGATTTTCGTCTTCATTTTGAAATGCTTTCCCTGTAATTAGTATTTCTAAAACCCATATTTTATATGTCATTTTTTTACATTAATTACCCCATTGAGAGTAGTTTTTGTACAGGCGCCCGCCCCTTTTGTACTGTTTTGATTAAAACTGTCACTCTGATTTGCTTGAATCTAGCCACTCATTAAATTTATTAAAAATTTAAAAAATAATTGTAACACTCATCATACAGTATTTTTTTTTTTTAGAGACAGAGTCTCACTTTGTTGCCCTCGGTTGAGGGCTATGGCGTCACAGCTCACAGCAAACTCCAGCTTTTGGGCTTAGGTGATTCACTTGCCTCAGCCTCCCAAGTAGCTGGGACTACAGGCGCCCACTGCAATGCCTGGCTATTTTTTGTTGCAGTTTGGCCAGGGCTGGGTTTGAACCCACCACTCTCAGTAAATGGGGCCTGCACCCTACTCACTAAGCCATGGGCACCACCCGTCATATAGTATTTTTTTAAAAACTTAAGTCAAAAGTTCTCATTACCTGAGTCAATTTTTCAGAAATGTCATTTTATTATGTAGTTAGGTCTGCATTTAATGAAAATTTGCTCAAAAGACTCTTCCAATTCTATCACTGTAAAATAAAGTTTGATGGTTCTTGAAATAAGAACATCCTTAGAATATAAAATAAAATGTTTAAATTCCTTTAAACACATATATGAGTAACTAAGAATGTCACAAAGCCTAATACAGGTAATATTCTTACAGAAGCATCATTTAATATTGAAGTAGTAGTATCTATTCCCCAATGATTGGCATGCATTAATTAATTCATTGTACTCAAAGAGTTATCTTTTTCTCATGAGCAATGACTCCTCAAGGAGCATATCCTATGCTTATAATGGCCAATTATATATCTTTTGTGAAAAATCTCTTCAAGTTTATTGTCCTTTTTGAAATTGAATTGTCAGAGAAGAACTGGATATATGCAAATGACTGGCAGCTGTGTAGGAGGCAGAGGAAGGCAAGAACAAGGCTGGAAACAGAGTGAGGCTCCTTTCTCTTTGAGGGCAAGGACTTTATTGTATTCAAGACTGTATATATATGCTCGTTTCCTACGATACTGACTAATACATAATAGAGACTTAGTAAGTAGTTTTTGAGTGAATGAATAAGGGTCTCAATCATGGAAATAGAGATGGAAAGGAAGATATTGATACAAACCATGACAATTTTCTTTTTTTCTCTTTTCTTTCCTTTTCTTTTCTTTGGATACTGAGTCTCACTCTGTCACCCTGGGTAGAGTACCATGGCATCGTATCTTATAGCAATCTCAAACTTCTTGGGCTCAAGTGATCCTCTTGTCTCAGCCTCTCAGGTAGGTGGGACTATAGGCACCCACCACAATGCCCAGCTAGTTTTTCTATTTTTAGTAGAGGCCAGATCTTGCTTTGCTTAGGCTGGTCTCAAACTCCTGAGCTTAGGCAAGCCACCCACCTCTGCCTCCCAGAGTGCTAGGATTACAGGTGTGAGCTACTGCATCAGGCCATGATAATTTTCTTAATGGCAGTAGAAGAGGAGAGAATCTGGGATGATTACCAAATACAGTAGGACCTCTGTAAGTTGACTACCCAAGGGACTGTAACAAACTGGTGGATACACAGAGGTGACCAACATAAGGAACTAGGCATAGTATATTGATACGTACATGTGGTTTATTACAGTCCATGAAAATTAAGTCAGCGTGAGATGTAGTCACTGTAGGAAGGTGGTCAACTATGGAGCATTTTATGTTGGCTAGTGATATCATCAAAGAAGGATTACAGAAGGAATTAACAGTTTAAAAATATAAGTTTAGTTACTATATGACCAGCATATTATATTTGTGTTTCAGTTAATTCAACTTTAAAATTAGAGAAATGGAGGCTTGGTGCCTGTGGCTCAACTGGCTAAGGCGCCAGTCACATACACCTGAGCTAGCAGTTCGAGTCTAGCTGGGGCCTGCCAAACAACAAGGACGGCTGCAACCAAAAAATAGCCGGGCCTTGTGGCAGGCACCTGTAGTCCCAGCTACTTGGGAAGCAGAGGCAAGAGAATCGCTTGAACCCAGAAGTTGGAGGTTGCTGTGAGCTGTGATGCTACGGCACTCTACCCAGGGTGACAGCTTGAGGCTCTGTCTCAAAAAAAAAAAAAAAAAAATTAGAGAAATGGAGAGAATGTCCAGGGTTAGGGGAAGTGTGGGATAAACTTTCATAATTTTTTAGCATGAGAAAATTGGGGTCCCTATTTTTGCTAAAGAATGAAGTGTAATATTTATTTATTATCTATTGTGCTTTCCATAGTAGTTAAATTTATCTTAACTTTCTGTTTTGTCTTTATGACACACAGCTTGGGCATAAGTTTAATCCCTGAAGTCATCATTACATATTTTGGAAGACTGTTTAATTTTGAGATGTGTGAGTGTATTTTAAGCTGGACTCCAGTGATTGGATTCATTTTGATAGCAGAAAATCAGTAGGTTCTCTAACAGTAGCAACTACTTGGGAATCAGCAAAGTATTTTCTTTTACAATTTATATTCCTGTTCTGAATCAAATAACTCTAAAATGAAAAATTAATCGTGCTCTTTTTTGTAAGCACTGTTTTCAGGTATTTGCAATTAAAAGTCACTGTGGCCTTATTTTCTGGAAATTAGAATTCTGTAAGACATATTCTATAAAAACAGGAAGAAATAAAAGTGCCCTTAAGTCTTGGCCTAACAAATCATGAGGATAATAAATTTTGATAATACTGATATTATTGTTATTTTACTATTTATTTGATTTTTAACTTTAATGTAAAACAAAATCCCTAGGTCAGATTATAACTTAGTTATCACTCAACCATTTCAAAAGAAGTATGTTGCATGTGGGTGTTATCTATTCTGAATACATCTACATGTTTTCTTTTTGTTACCCAGTTTCAGAATCAGTTAAAGCCCCTATGGCAGCCACCAAGCGGCACAAGGTAGTCTAAAGCACAAGCTCCCTGGAAAAAAGAAATAGAAACTAATAATAGACTATTTGTGTGATACATATGGTGCTTTCTTTTCTTGAGTAAAGAGGGAACTCTTTGTTCTCTAGTTTTGTTATTGATACCCATTTTTGTTTCTTCCTGTTCATCACCAGAAATCTCCTGCATGCAAAGTCTGCTGTCATCACCCCTCCAAAAATGAGTTCATAAAGGGTAGCTTCCTAATTGTGGTCATTTTAACTGGAATGCTTTGTAACAGTTTAAAAATGTAGTCTAACAAAAATAATATTGTGTAGAAGAAGCCAGGTGAAAAAAATGTATACTGATCTTGGGCGGAGCCTGTGGCTAAAGGAGTAGGGCACCAGCCCCATATACCAGAGGTGGCGAGTTCAAACCTGGCCCCGGCCAAAAACTGCAAAAAAAAAAAAAAAAAAAGAGTATACTAATGTATAGTGACCTTTGGGGAAGAATAAAGGAGTAATAATTGGGAGGGATGGTGAGGGGGCCTTCAGGAGTACTAGAAATGTTGTATGTCCTGGTTGTACCAGGTATGTTCACTGTGGTAATTCACTGAGCTGAACAGTCTGTTTTTCTTTTTTTTGGGACAGTGTCTCCTTATGTCACCCTGGGTAGAATGCTCTGGCGTCACAGCTCACAGCAACCTCAAACTCTTGGTTGGGCGTAAGCTGGGACTACAGGCCCCTGCCACAATGCCCGGCTATTTTTCTGTTGTAGTTGTCATTTGCTTAGTTGGCCCGGGCTGGGTGTGAACCTGCCAGCCTTGGTCTATGTGGCTGGCGCCATAACCGCTGTGCTACAGGTGCTGAGCCGAGCTGAATAGTCTTGATCTGTATATTTTCTGTATGTATATGATACTTCATTTTAAAATATTAAAGTGTCTAAAACTACATATAAGATGATTTTCTGTTTTAGTCTCTGCCTGTTCCTCAGTGAAATGTTCTAATAAAATATTTAAAACAAATCAGAGTTATTTTTGTGGTTATCTTCAAAAGAAAGTTGCTACAGTCTACAGTGATTATCTTCAAAAGAAAGTTGCAGTAGTTGCTACAGTCTGATGTTTTCTTATTAAATAAACAAGTAGACCTAAACAGTTCCAGGGTTTCTGTTTAGAATAATTCATGCTCAGAATAAACCTAACACACACATCATTTAATTTATATCTTTAATTATGACTGACTAATAATATAAAAAGTTACAGGTACTGTCAGTTGAAGGGCATTGTGTTATAGTGAGAAAAGTACAGGCATTGGAGTTGAACAGATAGGAGTTCAAATTATTAGTGACGAGATCACTAAGTTAATTAAGTGGCTGTTTTTAGTTTTCTTCCTTCACCAATTAAATAGAGGTGATAATATGGATCTTAAAATGTTGCTGGAGGGTTACATGAGATACTGCATAAGTGACTGGTAGTCATATCCCCCCTTCCCCTTCTCCCACAGTTTTTGGGTTAGAGGATGAAAAGATTTGGGGAGATTTAGGAAGCTGAGATGGAATGATTGCTTAAGGATAGGCGTTCAAGACCAACCTGGGCAACCTAGCAAGACCCTGCCTCTACAAAAAAATTAAAAAATTAGGCAGGCATGGCAGCATATACCTGTAGTCCTAGCTACTCAGGAGGCTAAGGCAGGAGTATCAAATTGGAGACTGCAGTAAGCTATGATCAGGCCACTGCACTCCATCCAGCCTTAGGTGACGGTGCAAGATTCCAACCCTGAAAAAAAAAATGACAATAATGAATGACTCTTAGATGATTCTGTTTTAGGAATTACAAAGCAAAGATTATTTTTTAGATACCCAAAGTATTGGTTAATTGTAGATACTAGATCTAAGAAAAATTTCCACTTCCCCATGCTTTAAATATAGTTCTCCAAGCTCAAATTTCCAAACATTATCCAAGCTTCTCAAAGACAGTTATTTATATCTTCAACCACAACATGTGTCTAAACCACACAGGTATGTTGTAGTCTCTAAGAACTATTTTACTAGAAAATTTAAGAGGTTAGTAACTACGTACATCAGTTGCTGTAACTCTGTTACTAAGTTAACAGAGATGAAAGTGATAAATACAATTCATAAAGTAATGCTTCTTTGAAAGAGATACATTACAGACAAGTTATAACATTTTTAAATTTTGAAATAGTAGGTTTTAATTTGGCTATCCAAATATATTAAGAAGGTCAGTTTAATAAGGATAAATGTTTGGAATCGTTTTAAAGTAATTTATCTTAGAAATCATCTTAGAAGTTGTATTTTTTGTTGTTGTTGAAACAGGGTCTCACTCTGTTGCCTGGACTAGAGTCATCATAGTTGACTGTAACCTCAAACTCCTAAACTCAAGTGATCTTCCTGCCTTAGTCTCCCAAGTAGCTGGGACTATAGTATAGATGTGTGCTACCAGGCCCAAATAATTTTTTTGTTTCCTGTAGAGATGAAGTCTCACTCTTTCTCAGGCTGGTCTTAAACTCCTGGTCTCAAGGTAGTCCTCCTGCCTCACCCTCCTGTAGTGCTAGCATTACAGGTGTGAGCCACCACACCCAGCCCTAAGTGGCATTCTAAATATACTCTAGCTTCTTTTTTTTTTGAGACAAAGTCTATACTCTACTATGTCGCCCTCAGTAGAGTACTGTGGCATCACAGCTTACAGCAACCTTAAACTGCTGGGCTTAAATGATTCTCTTGCCTCAGCCTCCCAAGTAGCTGGGACTACAGGTGCCCACCATAATGCCTGGCTATTTTTTTGTTACAGTTTTCATTGTTGTTTAGTAGGCTGTTGTATGTGGCTGGCGCCCTAACCACTGAGCTACAGGCATAGAGCCCCACCCCCACCCCCTTTTTTTTATGCAGTTTTTGGCCGGGGCTGGGTTTGAACCCACCACCTCTGGCATATAGAGCCGGTGCCCTACTCCTTTGAGCCACAGGCACTGCCCCACTTTTTTTTTTCATTCTTTCAATTTATTTGCACTTAATCTAGGTAAGTGATGATTATATATATTTTGTAAATTGCCCAACTGTGTAACTCCTAACTTTTTCTTCTATCCTTTGCATACATTAATTCTAAGACTGATAGTTATTTTTCTCCTCAGCATTACTAATGTCATACAAGGCCTGACTAGAAAAAGTGCTACAAACCTCATTACTGAATACCACCACAGTTACCTTCCAAGTACTCTCCTTGGGAAGCTCTGCACTGATGCTATTGCCTAGTCTACCCTTCAAAGCCATTTTGGAACGACCATCAGAGCTGTCATCATATGGCATACAAAACACTCAGGAACAATAATGAACGCCACTCAGCAAGACACCATCACACATTGGTAGGAACACAGTTATGAGACCCTGATAGTCCAAGGTTATGATACCTTACTGAGTTGTTTGAACAATACTGCCAGCGTAAGTGCATGGTGGCAAGTTTGCAAACTTAATCGTCAGAACTTGTACGATGACAGCTCTGATGGGCATGCTAGAAAGAGTTCCGAAATTGTTTTGAAGGGTGGACAAGGCACTGGCATTGGTGTATAGCTTCCCAGAGGAAGTACTTCAAAGGTAACTGTAGTGATACTCAGCAAAGAGGTATATAGCACTTTTTCTGGGATAAGTTCATGAATGTAATTGTCAGACCTTGTGTGTTGGTCTGCAAGTTTGTTTTTACTTGATGGATCTCGAGTCTCTTTCCATTTCTCTGTGTGTGTATCTTTTAATTATTCCATATATTTTCATGGTATTAGTGTACCTCTCTCTTTAGTTTGCTGTTCCCCTGTTTGTGGACACTTAGTATTTCCAATTTTTTTTTTTGAGACAGAGTCTCAAGCTGTCACCCTGGTTAGAGTGCAATGGCATCACAGGTCACAGCAACCTCAAACTCCTGGGCTTAAGTGATTCTCTTGCCTCAGCCTCCCAAGTAGCTGGGACTATAGGCGCCCACCACAACACCTGGCTACTTTTTGGTTGTAGATGTCATTGTTTTTGGCAGGCTCTGGGCTGGATTCGAACCTACCAGCTCTGATGTATGTGACTGGTACCTTAGCTGCTTGAGCTACAGGCACCGAGCCTTCAATTTTTTTAATTATAAATTATTTCTAGTCTTTTAAAAGAATCTTATTACAATACTTTGGTAAAGTCGATTATTTTCTGTTCTATGAACAGTCGTGTAACTGGTCTTTTCTCTGTATTAGAATGTTTACATACTAGGCTTTCTTAAAGTAGGCATGATGCTAGTGTAGTAGCTTATATGTGCTTTAGGGGCCAAGAGTAAAAGAGAATAGTCAACAGACTTGTGAGGTTATGCTACCTAGTTGGGCCTTGAAGGAGTAGATCTCAGTGGACTATGATTGATGAGACTATCACAGAGTGGGGAATTTTTACTTACAATTTTTTTTTATTGTTGGGGATTCATTGAGGGTACAAAGAACCAGGTTACACTGATTGCATTTGTTAGGTAAAGTCCCTCTCATAATTGTGTCCTGCCCCCAGAAGGTTTTTTTAAAACAATGATGTGGGTTGCTCCCTCCGTCTTCAGTGGCTTTTCACTGCACTTCCGAGCAAATAGCGTGATGTGAGTTAGAAAGTCCTTTAATCTTGCCAATTCTTTAGTCTTACATCTTTATTGCTGTCTGCTTTTTTTGTTTGTTTGTTTGTTTGATTGGTTTTAGTTTCACTGTTGTCTGGTTTTTTTTTTTAGTTCTCCATTTGTACTGCTGTCTACCAGAACCTACGGGTAGGCTTTTTCTTTACCTACAATCTATACATACCTATATACTTCATTCTTCCTTTAACTTATTCAGCAGTCATCTTTCAGATCTTAAATATCACTACCTGTACCTCAAGGAAGTTTGGTCAGGTTCCTTTTGTTATATGTGTTTATATCTCCGTGTACTTTACCATCATATTGCTTATTATAACTCATAATGATGTATTTAGTTGTGTGATTATTGTTTATATATCTCATAAAGGAAACTGAGCTCCATGTAGACTTGGAATGATTTGCCCCCACCCCCCTTTTTTTTGAGACAAAGTCTCACTTTGTTGCCCAGGCTTAGAGGATAGAGTGCTATGATATGAGCCTAGCTCACAGCAGCCTCAAAGTCCCAGGTTTAAGCCATCTTTTTCAGCCTCTCAAGTAGCTGGGATTACAGGAACCCACTACAATGCCTGGCTAATTTTTTTTTTCTTTAGTAGAGATAGGGTCTCACTCTTGCTTGGGCTGGTCTCAAACTTCTGAGTGAGTTCAAGCAGTCTTCCTGCCTCGATCTCCCAGAGTAGTAGGGTTACAGGCGTAAGCCACCATACCCAGCCAATTTAAAAACTATTTTTATCCCTGGTACTGGGCACATAATGAAGACCAATAAGACATTTGTGTGGTATAGCTGAATATTTAATTTTTACTGGAAATGGAATGTTTCTAGCTATAATTTCTAAGAAAAACTGGTTTAATGAAGAAAAAAGTGTGAATTTAAATTCTAGTTAATATGTATTTGTTTATTAACCTATATGCATAAAGAAACTGAAAGAAAAGTAGAGGTGGGGTGATAATGAGAACTATGGGTAGAATGTACTTTTAAAATAGTCTTATATTGTCAGAAGTTATTTTATTTCAATACATCAAGATCAGTGGTTCTTATCACCCTCCCTCCGTACCCTCCCCCCCCCATACACACCTCTGAAGCCTTTGAGAATCTGGTAAGAGCCATGGATCTTCTTCCCAGAAGAATGAGGATGTGTAAATAAGCAGTTTTGCATAATACTGCCGAGGTTAATGGATGCCTTCATCTGGGCCAAATATTGTTAATTAGAGTTTTAATGTAACTATATTTTCAGAATCTTACAGAGGCTCAGGTTGGTGTGCATGGTAATCCAGTGGGGATACATAAGACACTAAAACTGGGAGTCAGGAAACTTTGCCTTTGTTGAGTGAAACTATTTTACTTCTCTTGGGTTTGGATTCTTTTTGTTTCTTGTTTTTTTGAGACAGGGTCTTGCTCTGTCACCCAGGCTGGAGTGCAGTGGCACCATTATAGCTCACTGCAGCCTTAAACTCCAGGGGTCAACTGATCCTCCCACCAGAGCCTCCCAAGTACCTGGCTAATATTTATTTATTTATTTATTCATTCATTTATTTATTGTAGAGACAAGGTCTCTGTGTTGCCTAGGTTGTCTTGAATTCTTTTTTCTTTTTTTTTTTTTGAGACAGTCTCATTATATTGCCTTTGGTAGAGTGCAGTGGTATCACAGCTCGCAGCAACCTCTAACTCTTGGGCTTAAGCGATTCTCTTGCATCTTCCTCCCAAGTAGCAGGGACTACGAGCACCTACCACAACGCCTGGCTATTTTTTTTTTTGGCCGGAGCTGGGTTTGAACCCACCACCTCTGGTATATGGGGCCAGCACCCTACTCCTTTGAGCCACAGGCGCAGCCCTTTTTTTTTTTTTTTTTAAAGACCGAGTCTTACTTTGTCATCCTCGGTAGAGTGCAGTGGTGTCACAGCTCACAGCAACCTCCAGCTCTTGGGCTTAGGCGATTCTCTTGCCTCATTCTCCCTAGTAGCTGGGACTACAGGTGCCCACCACAACGCCTGGCTATTTTTTTGTTGCAGTTTGGCTGGGGCCGGGTTTGAACCTGCCACCCTCGGTATAAGGGGCCAGTGCCCTACTCACTGAGCCACAGGCGCCGCCCTGCCTGGCTATCTTTTGTTGCAGTTGTCCTTGTTGGTTAGCTGGCCCAGGCCAGGTTCGGGACCAGGTTTGAACCCGCCAACTTTGGTGTATGTGGCTGGCACCGTAACCACTATGCTACAGGTGCCGAGCCTTTCTTGAATTCTTGGCCTCAAATGATCCTCCCAAGCTCAGCCTCCCAAAATGCTTGGATCACAGGAGTGAGCCACCATGCCTGGCTTAAACCTCCATTTCTCTTATCTATAAAATGGGATAACAGTAGTACCTACTTATGTGCATTTTAATAGGTTTTGTTCTTTTGAGGCATTTAGTATGGTAAGCATACAGTTGTATAAGTAGTAAAAATTATAATGATTTATAGTAAAATGTTTATATTTTGTGTTCTTTGGAGTTTATATAATGTTAAGAGGAATAAGTTCTTTTTTTATCTTTATTAACAAATTCTAAGTTCTTTACAAAGGCAAAATAGTAAAAAAGAAGAAACCATTAACTCTACTCCTTTGCAAATATTAGCATATAATCAGGTTCTTCAGAGGCATGCTAATCAATAGAAAAGTTTATATGGAAGATGACTGACCAACTTAATCAGCTTTAGCAAACTTTTTCTGACTAATATCTCTTATGTCTTCTAAAAGGCTACAACCTTATGCATAGTTGTAGCTTTAATTCTATAATTAAATAGAGTGAATAGATAACTGCATATTCTTTTTTGGCATGCAAGTGACAGCCACAATATATTAAGTAGTAATAATTTAACATAAGGCTACTTACAGCTGCTCATAATCTATTTATAGGTGAGTTTCATTATTAAAAGTATTTATGATGTTTTATTATAGAAATAAAAATGTGGGCAAGTTCTTAATTTACTTGAATACACATGTAGATAACTTTAATTTAGATCCTAAGCGTGAAATTAATTTGCTATTTGTCTAAGCTATTATTTTCATTATTTTAATTTCGATGTTATTTTTATCATCTGTTAGGACACTTTGCAAAAACTCAAAGTTGGGGTTTAATAGACAGTTAACTACATGAAGGCAGATACTGAACTGTGCTATTTCACTGTTTCTTTTATAATTCACAGTCTGGCACATAACAGTGCCTGCAGATATATATTGGATGAATGGGTAAAATTTTTAGTGCACCTACTAGAAACTGTTCTTTCATCAAATGGGTTTATATTCAAGGTTATTTTAATAACACAGGAATTAAATATAATGTTTTCATTTCATTTAATTACAGCTTAAATAAGATTTTTTCCCACATTTATTAGCATGCTACTGGCATAATCAAATCTTTAAAAACTTGTAATACTATGGTACCTTATATTCTGGGTATCAGTTCTCACTAGTTTTTAAAAGCTATTAATAGGCCGGGCATTGTGGCTTATGCCTGTAATCCTAGCAGTCTGGCAGGCTGAGGTGGGTAGATCACCTGGGCTCAGGAGTTTGAGACCAACCTGAGCAAGACCGAGACCCCATCTCTAAAAATAACTGCACATTGGCATGGGTGCCTGTAGTCCCAGTTATTCGGGAGGCTGAGGCAAGAGAATCACTTGAGCCCAAGAGTTTGAGGTTGCTGTGAGCTGTGATGCTATGGTACTCTACCAAGGGTGACAAAGTGAGACTCCATATTTTAAAAAAAAAAACTATTAATAGTTACTGTAAATGTAGTAGATATTGTTTATGATATGTGCTAGAAGTTTCAGGTTTTATTTTTACATAAAACTTTGAGAGGCTTGGCGCCCGTAGCTGAGTGAGTAGGGTGCAAGCCACATAAACCAAGGCTGGCAGGTTTGAGCCTGGCCTGGCCCGAGCCTATTAAACAACAATGACAACTGCAACAACAACAACAAAAAAAAAAACACCAGGCATTGTGGCAGGCATCTATAGCCCCAGCTACTTGGGAGGCTGGGGCAAGAGAATTGCTTAAACCCAAGAGTTTGAGGTTGCTCTGGGCTGTGACACCATGGCAACTCTACCAAGGGTGACATAGTGAGACTCAGTCTCACAAAAAAAAAAAAAAAAAAGAAAGAAAGAAAGAAAACTTTGAGAGACATACATGATGAATTCTGCGATTTGGCTTTTTTTTTTTGAGACAGAGTCTCACTATGTCACCCTTGGTAGAGTGCCGTGGTGCGTCACAGCTCACAACAACCTCAAATTCCTGGGCTTACATGATTCTCTTGCCTCAGCCTCCCAAGTAGTTGGGACTGCAGGTGCCCACCATAATGCCCAGCTATTTCTTTTTTTTTTAATTGCAGTTGTTGTTTAGCTGGCTCAGGCCAGGTTTGAACCCTCCATCCTTGGTGCATGTGGCCAGTGCCGTAACCACTGTGCTGTAGGCACTAAACCCAATTTGGCTTTTATCTCTCACCAAAATAGAGACTAGACTGTGAAATTTGATTATATATGGGTTCTAGTTAATAATTGTTCTGTCATTGTTAAATTTGGAATTTATGAAACATTCCAGGTAATTGTTTTTTTTTTTTGGAGACAGAATCTCAATATGTCACCCTCAGTAGAGTGCTATGGTGTCATAGCTCACAGCAACCTCAAATGCTTGGGCTTACATAATTCTCTTGCCTAAGCCTCCCACCACAACACCCAGCTATTTTTTTGTTGTAGTTGTCATTGTTTAGCAGGCCTGGGCCAATGGGTTCAAACCCACCAGCCCCAGTGTATGTGGCTAACGCCATAATCACTGAGCTACAGGAGCTGAGCCTCAAGTAAATATTTTAATTTATTTATGTTCTTATAATCCCTCACTGTAGCAAGTATGTATAGGCGCTCAAAAGAATTATTCTTAAGAATATCTAAAGAATTCTTAACAATATCTAAAACATAAAAATAAACCTTGAAAAATCCATAGTCTATTTTTATCTTATTATCCCCACCAAATTTGATGATAATGTATTTTAAGGTATTTTTTTGTTTTAGGCCATTAAAAAGAAGAATTTTTTGTGGATGTGTAACATACATAAAAGTGGACATAAGTGAAGAGCTTGATAAATTCTCACAAATGAACAAACCTATATAACTGAAATCTCGATCAAGAAACAGATTATTACTAACTACCTTAAAAAGTTTAAATTTTTAACATTAAACATCAGAGACCGAGATGATAAACTTGAGAGACTTAGGCCCTATAACTTTATTACTAGTTTCAAGTATCTCCTTAGGCGAATGTGTCACCTTTCTGGGGACTACTTCCCATCTCTAAAATGGAAGGGATGGTACTAGATGTTTTATTATGGCTCTGATTCTATGAATATGCAAAAAGATGGATTACTGTGATATAAATGTTGTATAAAAGTTTGTGGGGTGAGACTGGACTTGTGGTTCCTTTGAACAGTTTACTTGGAAAAGAAGACACTCAATTTTTTCCTTTTTCTTTGTTTTCCAGGTTATATTTCACACTATGTGCTGACTGTATCTACAGAAGATATTTAAAAAAAAAAAAGATAAACTTTTTTCAAAGATTTTGATTCCAGTGGAATCTTTGCTTTAGATTTTTTGTGTGTGTATGTGTTAGTGAATTGTAATTCCAGAAGCAATGCCTGTACAAGCTCCACAATGGACGGATTTCCTCTCCTGCCCAATTTGCACTCAGACTTTCGACGAAACTATTCGAAAGCCCATCAGTTTGGGCTGTGGCCATACTGTCTGCAAGATGTGCCTAAATAAACTCCATCGCAAGGCTTGTCCTTTTGACCAGACCACTATCAATACAGACATTGAGCTCCTCCCCGTAAACTCAGCATTGCTGCAGTTAGTGGGTGCTCAGGTAAGACAGGTGACTTAATACGTTTTAATTTCTGTGTGTGTGTGTGTGTAGTTTCCTCCCTAGAGAAAGCTGTTGAATTAAAATTGACTAACATTGCCTTTATATTTAAAAGGCTTAATTCTGATATGTACAATTATTTGTTATTATTTTCTCCTAACAATTTATTTCGGTATGTTAGGAGATTTATTGTAGTAGCCCAGTGTTTTTCAGTCTTAGGACAGCAATGTCTGTTTCATCTTGTGGTCAGATTTTTAATAATCCTAGCTATTCAGATCACTAGAGAAACCTGAGGTAAGTCATACTCAACAAGAAAGGTGACACTACTTCAGGCAGCTTTTCTTAGTTTACCTTAACTGAAATGAAAGCTGAGAAAGGTGACAAACCATAGAACACAGCTTCTCAGAGCCATGTTTTTAGAGCAGAGCAGATTTCCCTAAGTACCTAAATATGAACATTATTCCAGTAATTCTAAAGGTAATACTTCGGAAGTTTTATGTTGATATTCTCAAATTATAGATCAAAAATCTCAGAATATTTCATAAAACCAAGGGAGGTAGATTTTTAAGTGATAGATAGAATTCATGTAGGTAATTCCTTTTAACTGGCAATGTGTAAGTCTTAAGTCCCATGTATTTACCCTGAGTCATTTTCATTCTGAATAAATATAATGGAACTTTGGATGTGGGTTCATTAATATTTTCAAGATTAAACATCCTGTAAATTATTAAAATGTAGAGAAGGTTGATACTATGTATGTTAGAAACAGAACTCTTCTAGAATATCTTAATCAAAAAGTAAGTTTATTTTATTTATGAGCCCATCTTGATGTCACTAGCAACACTACAAAATGTTTGTGAAAAGAAAAACTGCAATTGCTTTTTAAAATTCTTTTCCTATGTTTGATTTTTTATTTCATAGTTATTTTCTCTTTCATTTTGAAAATTCCAATATATTTTGGAAATATTTTTAAAACAAGACACTTTGGAGATAACTATTATAGAAATACAACATTTTAATAGCAAATAACCAAGGCTTTTTTTTTCCCCATAAAGTTATCTAAGGATGAACTAATTTTTTTTTATTGTAAAAGAGATATCTCAACTATAATTTTTCTGTTAAATACAAATTGGTAAGACCTTTTCACATCTTATCTGAAATTTTAATTTTAATTTAACATTTTTATGAAATTTGGGGACAGGGCATTTTAGCACATAATGCCTACTATTATAACCCTAAAGATTCCATTTAAAAACCTTTACATCTAGGTAATGAGTTTAAGCAAAGCTGCAGAATGCAAAATCAGCACACAGAAATCAGTTTCATTTCTATACACTGACAATGAACTAACTGAAAGGAAATTGAGAAAACAATTTCACTTACAGTAACATTCAAAAATAATAAAATACTTAGGAATAAAATTTAACAAATGATGGGAAGAATTGTACACTGAAAGCTATAAAATACTGCTGAAAGAAAGTAATATAAATAAATGGAAAGACATCAAATATTCATGAATTGACAAACTTAATGTTATTAAGATGATAGTACCCAAAGCTATCTACAGATTCAGGCCAAGTCCTGTTAAAATTGCAGCCATGTTTTTTTTAAGAAATAGAAAAATTCAAACTAAAATTTATATAGAATCTTTAGGGACCTCAAATAGCCACAACAATCTTGAAAGAGAAGAACAAAGTTGGAGAACTCAGGCTTCCTGATTTCAAAACACAAAGCTACAATAATGAAAAAAGTGTGGTACTGGCACTATATAGCCATATGGATCAATGGAGTAGTATATAGGCAGCCCAGAAATAATTCTACACATACATAGTCAAATGATTTTTTTATTTTTTGAGACAGAATCTCACTCTGTTGCCCTGGAAAGAGTACTGTGGCATCATCATAGCCTCCTAAGTAGCTGGGACTACAGGTGCCCACCATACCATATGGCTAGTTTTGCTATTTTTATCAGAGACAGGGTCTCACTCTTGCTCAGGCTGATCTTAAAACTCCTGAGCTCAGGCCATACACCTGCCCCAGCCTCCCAGAGCACTGGGATTACAGGCGTGAGCCACCATGCCCAGCCTATTCACGTGATTTTTGACAAGGCTGCCAATGCCATTCAATGGGAAAAAGTCAGTCTTTTCAACAACTGGTGCTGGGAAAATTGGATATCCACGTGCAAAAGAGTAAATATGTAACCTTACTTTATGTTATATGCAAAAATTAACTCAAAATGTATCAAAGGCCTAAACTAAATTTAACAGTTAAACTACCTTCTGGTGAGGTGAGGTGGCTCCCACCTGTAATCCCAGCATTCTAGAAGGCTGAGGCAGGTAGATTGCTTGATCTTAGGAATTGAAGACCAGCCTGAGCAAAACCGAGTCTCTGTCTCTAAAAATAGATGAGCATTGAGGGTGTATATAGTACCTCACACCTGTAATTCTAACACTCTGAAAGGCCAAGACAAGAGGATTGTTTGAGCTCAGGAGTTTGAGACCAGCCTGAACAATATCATGATACCCTATCTTTACTAAAAATAGAAAAAATTAGCAGGATATTGTGGCAGGCATATGTAGTCCCAGCTACTCAGGAGGCTCAGGCAGGAGGATAGTTTGAACCCTTGAACCCAGGAGTTCAAGATTGCTGTGAGTTAGGCCAATACCATGACACTCTAGCCTGGGCAACAGAGTGAGAGTCTGTCTCAAAAAAAAAAAAAGATTGAGCACAGTTTTGACAGTTTTGCATCAAAGTATATACACAATAAGAGAAAATAATTATAAATCATGTATCTGAGGGATTAATATTCAGAATATATAATGAAATCCTGTAACTCAACACTTAAAAAAAAACTAATTAAAAAACAGTTAAAGAACTTGAATAGACATTTTTCAAAGAAGATATACAAATAGTCAAAAAGCACATGGAAAACTTCTTGACATCACTAATCAGTAAGGAAATGCAACTCAAGACTATAGTGAGACCCACTTCACACCCACCAGGATAGCTATAATCAAAACAGAATATAGGCTGGTGCCATGGCTCATACTTGTGATCCTAGCACTCTGGGAGGCTAAGGCAGGTGGATGGCCTGAGCTCAGAAGTTCCAAGACCAGCCTGAACAAAGTGAGACTGCATCTCTACTAAAAACAGAAAAACTAGCCAGGTGTTTTGGCGGGTACCTATAGTCCCAGCTACTTGGGAGGCTGAGACAAGAGGATCATTTGAGCCCAAGAGCTTGAGGTTGCTGTGAGCTATGATGCCATAGTACTCGAATGAATTTGAGGGTGACAGAGTGAGAAAAGAAACAAAACAGAAAATAACAAGTATTGAGAAAAATATGAAGATATTGGAACTCTTTTTGATTTTTTTCCCCCTTCTTGAGACAGGTTTTTGCTATTACCCAGGCTAGAATGCAGAAACATATTCATAGCTCCCTATAGCCTCAAGTTCCTGGGCTTAAGCAATTCTGCTTCCTCTACCTCTCAAGAAGCTGGGGCTATAGGTGCAGGCCACCATGCCCAGCTAATTTTTTAATGTTTTGTAGAAATGAGGTCTCCCTTTGTTGCCCAGGCTGGTCTTCAACTTCTGGCCTCAAGTGATCCCCCCACTTTGACCTCCCAAAGTGCTGGGATTATAGATATGAGCCACTGTCACCCAGCCAGAAATTGGAATTCTTATTCACTGTTAGTAGGATTGTCAGATGACGTAGACACTATGGAAAGTAATATGGCAGCTCTTTGAAGTTTAAAAATAGAATTACTCTATGTGTGAATGTACCCAAGAGAATTGAAAGCAGGGTGATGAAGAAGTATTTGTACACCCATATTCAAGCAGCATTATTCACATAGCCAAAGAGTGAAAGCAACCCAAATGTTCATCAATGGATGAATGGATACACAAAATGTGGTATAGCATATACTGAATGTTACTTAGCCGTAAGTGGGAATGGAATTCTGATACATGATACCCCATTGATAAACCTTGAAAACATTATGCTAAGATATAAACGATAAAAAAGGACAAGTGTTATATCACTTATATGAAACATCTAGAATAGGCAAATTCATAGAGATAGAAAAATAGGAGAAAGGTTACCAGTGTCTGAGAGGAGAGAATGAGAAGTTACTACTTAATGGGTATAGAATTATTTGGGATGCTGGAAAAGTTCTGGAAATAGTGGTGATGGCTACACAACAATGTGAACATAGCTAATGTAGGGCGGCGCCTGTGGCTCAGTCAGTAAGGCGCCGGCCCCATATACCGAGGGTGGCCGGTTCAAGCCCAGCCCCGGCCAAATTGCAACCAAAAAATAGCCGGGCTTTGTGGCGGGCGCCTGTAGTCCCAGCTACTCGGGAGGCTGAGGCAAGAGAATCGCTTCAGCCCAGGAGTTGGAGGTTGCTGTGAGCTGTGTGAGGCCACGGCACTGTACTGAGGGCCCTAAAGTGAGACTCTGTCTCTACAAAAAAAAATAAAATAAAAAAGAACATAGTTAATGTATTATACACCTAAAAATGGTTTTAAAAT
Organism: Nycticebus coucang; assembly: GCF_027406575.1. Taxonomy (NCBI): domain Eukaryota; kingdom Metazoa; phylum Chordata; class Mammalia; order Primates; family Lorisidae; genus Nycticebus; species Nycticebus coucang. The sequence continues at coordinate 88,008,845 of NC_069789.1, forward strand.
GATAAATTTTGTTTTATATATTTTTCCCAATAAAAAAATTAAATTAAAAAATATACCATCACCAAATGAGATATGTCCTAGGAATGCAAGGTTGGTTTAACATCTGAAAATCAATTAATGTATTATGCTACTATATCAATAGAACTTCTAAAAATACGTAAGCCTGATCATTTCAGTAGGCACAGAAAAGGCATTTGGCAAAATCCAACACCCTTTCGTGATAAGAACACTTAAGAAACTAGGAATAAATAAACCAGAAAGCTTCTTCAGTCTGATGAAAGGACATGTAAGAAAAACCCATGGCTAATGCCATACTTAATAGTAAAAGACTAGATACATTCCAAGATTAGAAACAAGTCAAGGATAATAAACACCCATAAATCCATACAGGTAAGAGTAAATGATTGAATAAATAAATGGAGAAGAGAGACAAGTCTCCCATACAAATTCCAAATAAATTCTATAAATATTCTGCCCTTAAAAAAGGAGAATATCATGTAGTGTGTTACATAATTTTGTCTTTAGGAGCCTGATAAACACTCAGCCAGTAGTGAAGTTTAATATCAATAGTTGTAAGTCATGTTGATAATATATATCCTTGATAGTATGTGATGAAAATGATACTTTTTGTGTGTGGTTTTCCAAAAATCCATAACCCCAGTCTACTGATGAGAAAATTGACAGATCCCAATTGAGCAGCATCCTACATCATACCTGGTCAGTATTATCACATGTAAGGTTTATTCTACAATGTACCTGACCTCAAAACTGTCAAAGTTATCAAAAACAGGGAAAACCTGAGAAATAGTCGCAGCCAAGATAAGCTTAAAGACAAAGAGTAAATGGAATATGGTATCCTGGATAGGATCATAAAACAGAGGAAGAACTTTAGGTAAAAACTTAGCAAATCTGACTAACGTGGATCTTCAAAATAAGGAATATGTTTTGACATTTGGTCATTTTAACAAATTTACCATACCAATGTAAGATGTTAATAATAGGGGAGGTCAGACACAGTGGCTCACACATAATCCCAGGACTTTGGGAAGCCAAGGGAGGAGAATTGCTTGAGGCCAGGAGTTTAAGACCAGCCTGGGTAACATAGTGAGACCCTGTCTCTACAAAAACAAAATTTAAACTTAACTGAGTGTAGTGGTGCAGTTTGGGAAGCTAAAGCAGGAGGATTGCTTGAGCCTAAGAGTTTAAAGTTGCCGTGAACTATGATTGTACCACTGAACTATATCCTGAGTGATACAGCAAGACCCTGTCTTAATAATAATGAGAAGAGGAAGAACAACAATAATAGCAGAAACTAGGTTGGAATTCTGTGTACTATGTAGTGTCTTTGCCATTTTTCTGTAAATTTAAAACTATTCTATAAAATAAAGTAGGTTTTTTTGTTTGTTTTAAAGGCAGGGTCTTGCTCTGTCATCCTTGCTATAGTGTAGTGGTGTCATCGTAGCTCATTGCAACCTCAGAATTCTGGGCTCAAGTGATCCTCCTGCCTCAGACTTCCTAGTAGCTGGAACTACAGGCGTGTACCGTCACACGTGGCTACTTTTTCTGATTTTTGTGAAGACGGGGTCTTACTCTTGTACAGGCAAGTCTTGAACTCCTGAGTTCAAGCAGTCTTTCTGCCTTGGCCTCCCAAAGTGCTAGGATTAGGTGGTTATGCAGATGTAAGCTACCACGCCTGGCCTAAAATAAAGTTTTATTAAACAAAATGGGCAAAGGATCTGCATAATTTCAAAAAAGATAGATAATAATGGCCAAAAAGTACATAAAAGGATGCTCAACATCATTCACTATTAGGGAAATATGAAAAAAACCACAGTGAAGAGGAGGGAGACAGACTGGGAAAGGGAGCTGCTGTTCAAAGGATACAAAGTTTCAGTTAGAGAAGAGGAAAAAGCTTTAGGGATTTCTTGGGCAGAATAGTGACTATAATAATATACATTGTGTATTTCAAAATTGCTAAAAGTAGACTTTACTGTTTCACTACAAAAAAAAAAGTTAAGTAGGGCGGTGCCTGTGGCTCAGTGAGTAGGGCACCGGCCTCATATGCCGAGGATAGCAGGTTCAAACCCAGCCCCCACCAAACTGCAACAAAAAAATAGCCAGGCGTTGTGGCGGGTACCTGTAGTCCCAGCTGCTTTGGAGGCTGAGGCAAGAGAATCGTGTAAGCCCAAGAGTTAGAGGTTGCTGTGAGCTGTGTGACGTCATGGCACTCTACCCAAGGGCGGTACAGTGAGACTCTGTCTCTACAAAAAAAAAAAAAGTTAAGTGTGTGAGGTGATGGATTTATTAATTTGCCCAATTGAGTCATTCCACATTATAAACATATATCAAAACATCACATTGTGCCTCAAATATATGTAATTATTATTTGTCAATGAAAAATAAAACTAAAGAACCACAGGAGATACTATTTTCCACCTAGTAGGATGGCTTTATTAAAAAAGATAATAACTGTGGAAGAATTGGAACCCTTATATACATATGAGAGGTATGTAAAATAGTATTCTGCTTTTGAAAATAGTCCGGTGGTTTCTGAAAAGGTTAAACATAGTTACTACTCACAGGTGTATACCCAAGAGAAGCAAAAACATGTTCACACAAAAACTTGTGCACACATGTTCATAGCATCATTGTTCATAATAGTCTAAAAAGAAATAGCCTATATATCTACCAACTGATGATTACATAAACATAATGTGATATATCCATTACAGTGGAATGTTAGCAATAAAAAATAAATGAGGTACCGACTAGATGTGGCTCATGCCTGTATTCCCAGCACTTTATAAAGCCAAAGCGGGAGGATGCCTGGAGTTCAGGATTCCAGGGCTGCGTTGAGCTATGATCATATTACTGCAGTCTTGGCAATAGAATGAGACCCTGTCTCAAAACAAAAACACAACAACGACAGAAAACAAGATATTAATCCATGCTGCAACCTGGATGACCCCTGAAGACATGAAATGAAAGAAGCAAGTCAGAAAAGACCACGTTGTATGATTCTGTTTATATTTGTTTACATGAAATGTCCAAAAGAGGACAACCCATATATAACAAATAGATTAGTGTTTCCGAGGGTATCAGGGATTGGGAGGAAATGGGAGGTAAATGTTAAAAGGGTACCACATTTTTTTTTTGGGGGGGGGGGTAATGAAGATATTCTAAAGTACACTAAAAATCATTGAGTTGTATACCTTAAAATGAGTCATTTGTGTGGTGTATGGATTATATCTCTAGGTTGTTACAGAAACAATACAATAGATGTGTGTACAGAAAAAAGTCTTCTGAAAGAAATTCAATACATTTAGTGGGAGTTTTGATGTTGCCAGTGTTAATCAGTTCATAACCCATACTCAGTAAAACTTTTGTTTAATTAATTAATGAACACTCAGACGGATTTTTATTTTGACCTCTAGGTCCCTGAGCAGCAACCTATTACTTTGTGTAGTGGAGTTGAAGACACAAAGCATTATGAGGAAGCCAAGAAATGTGTAGAAGAATTAGCATTGTACCTGAAACCACTCAGCAGTGCTAGAGGTGAATTTAATACAGTTATCCATGCTAAACAAATGTCTATTAAGGATACTTCCATTACTGTGTGAACTATAAGTGAATGTTAATGAAATTCATTTGTCTATTGTAAATCAAACCTACTTTATGAAAAATAGTATCATTACAGTCACATCAGATAAAATAGTGAATTTAGAGTTTGTGATGTTAGAAATATTATTTGAATGATGGTATAAGTATAACTACACCAGTGTTCAGAAGGACTTTCTGTTATTTTGGATAACTCTGCATAATCTGCTTTTTGTCCAGCTTATACAGTGTGCAACAGGAGGTATATTGAAAATGGAAGTTGCCATTACTGCACAGAAAGTGCTTGCTATTTACTTGCAAAAGTAAGATGAGCCACTATGAAATATATGCCAGAACTATTATGACCTCAAGATTTGAGTCTTAAACTAAATGTTAATATTGTTTGGTTCTTTTTTATTTTTTTTTTCTTTCTCCCTCTGTGATTGAAATGAGAAGTGGTGGCTCGGCACCTGTAGCACAGTGGTTATAGTGCCAGCCACATTCTCCAAACATGGTGGGTTCAAGCCCGGTCTGGCCAGCTAAACAACAATGGCAACTGCAACAAGAAAATAGCCAGGTGTTGTGGCGGGCACCTGTAGTCCCAGCTACTTGGGAGGCTGAGGCAAGAGAATAGCTTAAGCCCAGGAGTTAGAGGTTGCTGTGACCTGTGACACCACAGCACTGTACTGAGGGCAACATAGTTGAGACTGTCTCAAAAAGATAAAAAAGAAATGAGTAATGATATATTTAACGTCTTACTGAGTGTTAAATGTATACGAGATACTATACATTTATATACTTTTAAAATGCTAACTAGGCTGGCTTCACTTGGGTAATTTTATTCATTGTTTGTTTTAAATGTCTTAGGCCCACAACTGTTCACATACCCACAGGTCAATCAACCCATCACAGGAAGTGCTCCTAGATTGTAAAATTGCACTGTGACCCCAGAAGTAACTTTTTTACTCTCTTTTAAAGGAGTGGGTTTGAATAGCACTACTCAGAGTGTTCTGAGTCGCCCAATGCAGAGGAAGCTTGTGACTCTGGTCCACTGTCAACTAGTGGAAGAAGAAGGTCGGATCCGTGCCATGAGGGCAGCTCGCTCATTAGGTGAACGAACAGTTACAGAGCTCATTCTCCAGCACCAGAATCCTCAACAACTCTCTTCCAATCTTTGGGCAGCAGTCAGGGCTAGGGGCTGCCAGTTCCTTGGACCAGGTATATAATTAGAATTTGGTTTTTATTTATCTATTAATTCTAAAAGTATGTTGTAGGAATTATAAGTGATGTACAAAAGCTAGTTCTTTGCAGTATTCTATCGTTATCAAGTAATATCTCACTTGACTTCAAGATCATGGCTTGATTGTTCACATCCATTAGTTTTTAAGATAACTTATTTTTTTCTTTTATTGTCAAAAGTTTATTCATTTTCATAGTAGTTTTTCCCTTTTTCCCTCTCTCCTTTCCTGCTTCCCTCCCTCCCTCCCTTTCTCCTTCCTTCCTTCCTGACAGAAGCTCTGTCACCTGGGCTAGAGTGCCGGAGCACCATCATAGCTAACTGCAACCTCAAACTCCTGCCTAACCTTCTAAGTAGCTAGGACTATGGGTGCACACCACTATACCTGGCTAATTTTTTTCTACTTTGAATAGAAATGGGGTCTCACTCTTGCTCAGGCTATTTTCCAATTCCTGACCTCAAGCGATCCCACTACCTTGGCCTCCCAGAGTGCTAGGATTATAGGCATGAACTATCATGCCTGGCCAAAAGTTTTTCTCTGCCTTTCCTTTTTCTTTTCTTTTCTTTTTTTTTGACAGAGTCTGTCTCTGTCACCCTGGGTAGAATACTAGGGCATCATCATAGCTCTCAACCTCAAACTCTTAGGCTTGAGTAGTCCTTTTTTCTCAGTCTCCCAAGTAGCTGGAACTACAAGTGTCTGCCACAGTGCCTGGCTAGTTTTTCTACTTTTAGTAGAGACAGGGTCTCCTTCAGGCTCAGACTGGTCTCAAACTCCTGAGCTCAGATGACTCACCTGCCTCGGCCTCCCAGAGTGCCAGAGTACTAGGATTATAAGCCTTAGCCATATGCCTGGCCATTTATCTGCTTTTTACATAAAATGTATAGCATATAATATAAAATTGCCCCTAAAAATGGTTTAAAAGTGTATCTGTGAACATTTTTTAATGTGTTACCCATTAATTGAGTGATAACTACAGAAATTATTAAATATTGCCTTTCCAATAAATGGATTTATCTTATCTCTGCATGTGACAAATTTTGATTTTGCCCAACTTTTCCTAGCAATGCAGGAAGAAGCTCTAAAGCTGGTTCTACTGGCCTTAGAAGATGGTTCTGCTTTGTCAAGAAAAGTGTTGGTTCTCTTTGTGGTGCAAAGGTTGGAGCCCCGGTTTCCTCAAGCCTCTAAAACTAGCATTGGGCATGTTGTTCAACTCCTTTATAGAGCCTCCTGCTTCAAGGTATGAGTATGCATTAAAGTTCAGCTTGAAAGGAAACATTATTCTTTCCTCAAACTTAAGGAGTTTTAGTAAATTTTAGCAATTTTAAAATGTAGATAGTGTCCTATTATACTTAAATCCCATTGTATTTATTGTATTGAATTTTATATATTGAATATTGAACAATGTACATCAAACCAAAGCTTATAGATTTTTATATTTGAGGAACTAATAGACTATGTCAATTTCCCACCAAGATGGCAAAATTGGTCTAAAGAGAAAATCATTGAAGCACAAGTAAGTTTTATTCAGAGATTTTTCTCCTGGTTTAATTCAAAATACACAATACTAGAGCTTTCAGCACATGTGTCTGTGGTAATGTTGGACATACCTTCTTGTACCCCACATTGAATCAGCACTGCCTCTAACATTGTTGCCAACTATGCATTAGTTCGTTTTATTTTGTTTTTCTGACTTCTTACAGTCAAGAAAAGTAATTTCTTGATTCTGACATAGGCTATAATCAGTACTTGAAAAAACATGCCTTCAAAAAATTGTTAATTCATTCCATATAAAGAAATTCATTCCTCAGGTTACCACATTCTATCATCTAATACTCATAAAAACTAAAAAACCCTGGCCAAGCATAGTGGCTCATGCCTGTAATCCTATCACTTTGGGAGGCAGAAACGGGTGGATTGCCTGAGCTCAGAAGTTCAAGACCAGCCTGAGGAAAAGAGATACCCAGTCTCTAAAAATAGCCAAGCATTGTGGCCAGCGCCTGTAGTCTGAGCTACTTGGGAGACTGAAGCAAGAGACTCTTGAGCCCAACAATTGGAGGTTGCTGTGAGCTGTGACACCATAGTACTCTACTGAGGGTGACACAGTGAAACTGTGTATCTAAATAAATAAATAAGACTCCACATTAAACATCCTACTAGATAGATATTCTGTTCTCTCATCCTTTGAGAAGGAAAAACTGGTTCCCAGAAGTAATGGGAGACCATACAGATTCAATTTTAAAAATTAAAAAAAAGCTAGCTCACTTTATGGGGGCAAGTCATGATTGCAAGAGGGACTTTACCTAACAATTGCAATCAGTGTAACCTGGCTTATTGTACCCTCAATGAATCCCCAACAATAAAAAAAAAAAAAAAAAGCTAGCTAAATGGTAACATTCTATAATCTTTCAGATTATTTATTGAATAGAGTCAGATTGTTGAAAATGGGCCTCTATTTTCCTTAGGGGTGCCTCTGAAGCTATCAAAACCACTAGCCAAAATTATTTTAACTGGTTCAAATTATCTCTGAACAGCTTGGTCTTACTGTAGTGGTTAGAGTAACATGATTGTGCAGTATAATCCAGAATATGCTGGAAATGTCTTTCTGCTTCTAGTGTTACTTGTTCTCCATTAAGCACAGCAGACAGATTCAATATAGGGAGGTTTTAGAAAGCAAAAAACAAAAATCTAACTTTCCCCTGTGAGTTTAAAAAAAAAGGAAAGAAAAAAGAATGCTGAAACTAATAGATCAACAACTACAGGCCCACATGAGAGAAAAACAGAATTAAATTCAAGAAGGAGGAGCGGGGGTTCAGTAAGTTCCCACCTAACAGTATGAGGTAGGGGTATGGGGCACACTTCCTAGGTAAGGGACTCAACTACAACTTGGACTTGACTTTACAAATGCAAACAGTGTAACCTAAACAATATAACCTAATTGTATGCACCCTCATATTAATCTGAAATTAAAAAAAAAAAATGATGGTAGAAACATTCAACCTTTCTTATGAAGAATAATAAGTGGCCAAAAAAATCCAGAACATTCACAATTCTAATTAAAAGCATGAACAGTAATTAAAGAAATTGGCAATTTGTAAAAATTCAATTACTTTTCACTAGCATCATGATTATTTTCATTGTAGGAATATGTGTCCAAATAGCTGTTCTTTGGCTCTGTCCTTTTAGCCTCCTATACTTCCATTTGAAAAGCCTTTTGGGGCTTGAAGCCTGTAGCTCAAGCGGCTAGGATGCCAGCTACAGACACTGGAGCTGGCGGGTTCGAACCCACCCTGGGCCTGCTAAACAACCACAATTGCAACAAAAAATAGCTGGGCATTGTGGCAGGTGCCTGTAGTCCCAGCTACTTGGGGGGCTAAGGCAAGAGAATCGCTTAAGCCCAAGAGTTTGAGGTTGCTGTGAGCTGTGATGTCACGGCACTCTACCAAGGACAACATAGTGAGACTCTGTCTCAAAAAAAAAAAAAAAAAGTGTTGAGAGCCAAGTCTAGGGATATCATAGTATATCATATTGATAGCATAGTGTACATTTTAATAGGTTTATCCTTTGAATAATGGCAAATATATTTAGTTTTTGTGATGATAGCTCTTGATTTTTATCTATTTGGTGTTTCTGTGGACTTTCCTAACAAAATGTAAGTTAGACCTCCTTTCTCGTAGTAAGAATGGAATGTATTTTTTTTTTTGAGAGATAGGATCTTGCTATGTTGCCCAGGCTGGCCTTGAACTCCGTTCAAGTGATCCTTCTGTCTCAGCCTCCCCAGTAACTGGGACTACAGGCTTGCACCTCCACACTTGACTCATTTTCAAATTTAATATATCAGTGTGACCTAGAAATCCTGACTGCAGTGTTTTGTAGTTCTTTGGTGAGAGGGAAAATATAGAAATTTTCTACTAGAAAAATATGGGTCCTTATGGAAATAAAAGGTTAACAAGGCAAAATATATTCTAAAATATATTACGGTATGGGTGATCATATGCTAGAATTACTTAATATTTTTTGACTTGGTAAGCCTTTGACGTAAGTCCAGCTTGCCTTAAAAATGTATGTTATTGGAGTAGTAACAATAGTGTTAACCTTAACAAGTTAAGAAAATTAAATCAGTTAATGCAGTAGTGTGAGGTAATTAAAAATACTGACTGGTACATGCTACATACTCAAAAATTGGTAGCTATTTTTATTACTAAGTGTTGTTATCGTTATGATTATTCTAGTCCAGCATCTCAGACCTTACACCTTCTGATGGTGGCACATCTTAAAAAACTCTAAGGAGAATAAAGCCAAGTACAAATTAGTCATCATTAGAATCACAGCAGCATCTGAAGCTCTTCAGTTTTCAATACCAGAGAGCTCAATGCCAGGCAAGCCCATGAGTCATAATACACATTTATGGAGAAGAAATATAACATCATTTTTTGGAATATGTAATAGTATATACACTTTTGTTTCTTTTCAAAAATGCAGATAAACATATACTTTAAACTGTTACATCTGTTAAGGTCTATGCATTCTTTGGATTTCATTCTAGCATATAATAGGTTGATACCCTAATCCGAAAATCCAAAATCTGAAACTTTTTAAACACTCATGTGACACTCAAAGGAAATGCTTATTGGAATATTTCAGATTTGCAGATTAGAGATGCTCAACTGTATAATACAAATATTTCAAAATTCAAAAAAATGTATAATACAAAAACACTTGTAGTCTAAGCATTTCAGATGAGGAATACTCAACCTGTGTTCATTCTTTCTTTAAGACTTATCCAGAAAATGTTGACATCTATAAAGGGGAAAATGTTTTGCAGGCCGTGTATTTCACTTTATTTAATCTTGCTGCTAAAAGAAATCTGTTTGTTACATTAAAAAGTATGTTATCTACATCTATTCTTATGAAGTATAAACTCATTTTGTTTTTCTACCTTACTATGAGATTATTTGTGTCTTAACTAGGTCACCAAACGTGATGAAGACTCTTCTTTGATGCAGCTGAAAGAAGAATTTAGAACCTATGAAGCTCTACGGCGAGAACATGACTCCCAGATAGTGCAGATTGCTATGGAAGCAGGCTTACGAATTGCACCAGACCAATGGTCCTCTTTGCTTTATGGAGACCAGTCTCACAAATCTCACATGCAGTCCATTATTGACAAGGTAGAGCCTTTTTTGTTTCTCACTCCTTAAACTGACCTTGAAGTTTTGGTAATTCACTTATTTAACAAATATTAAAGTGAATACCATGCATTAGGCTTTTGTAAATTATATTCTCTGTAGCCAGTTGTCAAATTAGTCACAAATCAGATTGTTCATATGAAGATTTGAGTTTATCCAGTGTTCTGGATATGAAGATATGTAAAAATGCTACAAAAAAGCCTTAAAGTTTATGTAATTTAGTTCCTTTTAGAGTCCCCTGTCTATTTTGTCATTGTCTCTTCTTCGTTTGTTGTTCTTGAGTTTTGATCATTACATTAATTAAATTCATTTTCTGAATGCCTTTGTTGTCTTCCTGTAGTGTAAGCTATTTAATGGTTGGAAGATTTCTACATTGAGATTTCTTACAATTGCCAGTCAGAATAATTTTACATAATAACAAAGTTACTACCATTCTAAGTTTGATCAAATTCTTGGCAACTTATTTCTACTTTTCTATTGGTCTGTTATGATGAGAAGACTGTTAAGAGTACATGGGAATTTTTTTTTTTTTTTTTTGAGACAGAGTCTCTAGCCTGGCGTTGTGGCAGGTGCCTGTAGTCCCAGCTGCTCGGGAGGCTGAGGCAAGAGAATCGCGTAAGCCCAAGAGTTAGAGGTTGCTGTGAGCCGTGTGACGCCACGGCACTCTACCTGAGGGCGGTACAGTGAGACTCTGTCTCTACAAAAAAAAAGAGAGAGAGACAGAGTCTCACTATGTTGCCCTGGGTAGAGTGCAGTGGCATCGTAGCTCACAGCAACTTCAAACTCTAGGGCTTAAGCGATTCTCTTGCCTCAGCCTCCCGAGTAGCTGGAACTACAGGTGCCCGCCACAGTGCCCAGCTATTTTTTTGTTGCAGTTGTTGTTGTTTAGCTGGCTCAGGCTATCAGCTGTGGTGTATGTGGCTGGCGCCGTAAGCACTGTGCTACGGACACCGAACCTGACTTTGAGTCTTATTTGTCTTAAAACTTGAGTAATACTGTAACTGTTTTTGTTGTAACTCAATATGAAATATGTAAAATGCTACAAAAAAGCCTTAAAGTTTATGTAATATGTAGTATGTTCAATAATAATGTTACCTGATTTTTACTGTTTTATCTTAAATACTGTAATCACAGAGATGGTTGCCAACTCTACACCACCCTGCATTTAACTTAGGGAAATAGGATCAAGCTTTAAGAGTATCCTAAAAGTAATAGTTAACATTTACTAAAAGGTTAGTATGTGCCTGGTGATTTTAAATAATTCATTTAATCCTCTCAGCAGCCCTACATTATCCCTTTTAGACAGAGACAAGGTGACGTTAAGTACATTTTTCCAGCATCACATAGGTAATAAGGGACAAAAGTGAATTTGTACCCTGGCATTCTGACTCTAGAATCATGTTCTTAACCACTAAACCTCTTACCAGACTATTCTGTCTCGCTTTTTTTGGTATTCCCAAAGATAGTATTCTTTGACTAGTAGTAGATCGATGTCAGAAGAGGATTGAGAAATGTGTTTTTTAAATGCTTGGTGCGTAACTTACAGTTACACTGTGTGTTATTTGCTCTTGTCCCATAAGTCTTCCCCGCTAGATACCTTTAGCCATACTTTACCTGCAAATCTTCGTTCTGAATAGGAGCTTTTATAACTGACTTACAATTCAGCGAAGCCGTAAATCTTTTAAAGGGGTACCTGTCTACATCTGAGGAGGAACTTGACTTGCTTTTCTAAAGATTCTATGCAGTTTAACCTTGTCTGAACTAAACTATGTAATTAGGTGTCTACCCTACAATAATTTTCCCACATCATGAGCAATGCTTTAAATTTAATATTCAGAGATCTTTGTATAAGAAAACTGTCAAACATATTTTTAGTGTTTGCAGTAATCCTGGCATTACATAGAACTTTCTGTCTACTAGAAGTTTTCTGTGATAATGTTCTATGTGTGCACTATCTGATGTAGTGATCACTAGCCACACATGACAGTTAAACACTTGAAATGTGACTTTTGTGGCTAGTGAACTGAAATTTTTATTTAATTAATTTGAATTTAAATAGCCACAGGTTGCCAAGGCATATTGGACAGTGCAAGTAGAGAATTTATTTAAAAGATAGAAGCACTAATTCTAGTGAATTAATAGTTTACAAAGAGGACTTATCATTATATCTAATTGATAGGTTAGGATTCAGCTCAAATAATAGTTAAAGAAATACACATTCAAAACAGTGACATATCAAACATTGTCTGTTATAATAAATTTGTAAAAGAAATGTGTACTTTCATATATTGCTGATGGTTTATAAAGTGCCTTGTATATCTTTTGGGAAGCAATTTGTGAATAAAACTCACAAAATATTCTTGTGTTTTACCCCAAATTAACTATTCCCAGAAATTTTAAGGAAATTATCCAAACTTTCAAAGCAGTTGTGAGCTCAAGGTCTTAATTGCTGCATTGTTTACAAAGGATAATCACTTCTTAGCCTTTTGGCTAAGATCAAGTATAGTATTTTTTTTGTGGTTTTTGGCCAGGGCTGGGTTTGAACCCGCCACCTCTGGCATATGGAATCGGCGCCCTACTCCTTGAGCCACAGGCACCGCCCAAGTATAGTATTTTTAAAGGAGAAAGTAAGGGGATGGTTAAAGAAGTTAAGATTTATCTGCTCAGAACATTGTTAAAATAAAATTAGGTCAGGAGGGATATCTTCTTCAGCTCATATATAACATTTAATTTCTTTTTAAAAAATGCTAACAATACATTATTTATTAAATATTGATAATAGAGATATGGTTACTGTTATATACACAGATACTTTTCTTTGAAGCTTATCATAGTCAAAATGGTTATCAATATGAAATTGCTTTTGTTATAATATTAAGGGAAGCCAAAGTGTGAGTATATAAATGGCTGATTATGTGTTAAAAATTGCAAAGATCAAAAAAGTTGACTAAAGGCATATCTGCATTCTAGTGGTAGTTGTGTTATTTTCCATGTTTTTAAAAATGTAAACACCCCGCCCCATTTTTTTTTTTTTTTTGAGATAGTGTCTCACTATGTCACCCTCGGTAGAGTGCTATGGCATCACACCTCACAGCAAACTCAAATTCCTGAGTTTAAGCGATTCTCTTGCCTCAGCCTCCTGAGTAGCTGGGACTACAGGCTCCCGCCACAATGCCCAGCTATTTTTGTTGTTGTTGTTGCCTTCGTTGTTTTTTTTTTTTTTTAGCTGGCCTGGCCTGGGTTCGAACCTGCCAGCCTCAGTATATGTGGCCAGCACTCTACCCCCTGAGCTACAGACGCCGCCTCCCAAAAATGGAACCATTTTTAAAATTACCTTTAATAGAGTGATTTTGGGGGAGGGAGGGTAATACCATCTATATTAATAAACTGTATAAAGAGCTAAATGTTTCCAAAGAAGAACCCTTAGTTATTATCACAAAATAATTAAAGGTCATGTATATGGCTAGCTGAGGGGAGTAATGTACAGTGTATATGTATCAGTAAGCCTTGGGGAAATACACAGATTCATAGCTTCCAAGAATCCTAGACCAATATAGGATTCTTTGAGCTATAGTGAAATTTTGAAATTATTTACTCTGCTTAACAAATAGACTTCAGATGGGTAAGAGCTTATGTCCAATGTCATGATCTGTGGTCTTACCAGAACTTAAAATCAAACTCAGTTTCACTGAATTTCTTGTCATTGTTCTTGATATTGTGTAGCATTCTCTAAACTGTGTTTCCAAATTTCGGTTATTTGGAAGGACCCCAAGAACCAAACCAACATAGTGCTATAAGAACATAGAGTGGAAAGAGTATTTTCTTTTTTTAGGGATAACAACTTTTATTTATTTGAGAACTTTTTCTGTGCTTAATACAACATATACATTTTTTATAATCAGATAATACTATATCTTCCTTATGTCACAAACACTTTGCAAGATAATTGTTGTTGTTGTTTTGGGGGGAGAGGAACATGGTCTTGCTCTGTCCCCTGAGCTAGACTGCAGAGATGCTTTATGGGGGGGAAAGAGTATTTTCAATTGAGGAATTGAGAAAGGTCATGCATTTGAAGAATGTGACAGCAGAGAGAGTATTCAAGGTGCCAAGCTGAGGATGCAGAGAAGTGCAGAATTTGTTCAGGTAGCAGGTAATCCAGCCTGGCCAAAGTGTAGGGTGTGTAGGAGGATAAAAATCAAATTTAGTAAATTGCAAAAATAATTGTGATGTTGCAGATAATCTTTATTTTGAAAGGATTATCTGGCCCTTGGGAAAGTTAATGTTTATCTTTTTTAAGTTGCAGACCCCAGCCTCTTTTGCACAGAGTGTTCAGGAACTAACAATTGCTCTCCAGCGGACTGGAGACCCAGCAAACTTGAACCGACTAAGACCACATTTGGAGCTGTTAGCAAACATTGACCCTAGTCCAGGTAAACACATGGGAAATTAATGCACTATCTTACGTATACCCTTAATGCTGCTCAACCATTCTTTTTTTTTTTTTTGCAGTTTTTGGCCAGGGCTGGGTTTGAACCCGCCACCTCCAGCATATGGGGCCGGCGCCCTACCCCTTTGAGCCACAGACACCACCCCCTCAACCATTCTTTAATTTTCTTTCTTTTTTTTTTTTTTTTAATTTTCTTTTGTTATATTCCTCTAGGATATCCCAGAGTAGTTATTCTAGATCTTTTCTATGGTATTTAAGTTTCTGTTCCAAATCTTGTCCCTCTTTATTTCAGGTTAGTTCATTTCAACTAATATTTATTCAGTCCTTTTTATTGAGCTACTCACTTCACTAAGAAAATCGACCTCTCTAGGCTCCTTCATATTTTTTTTTTACTCTCATCACAAACTTGTGCTGTATTTTACCATTCTCACCTTTGTCAAGATAAATATCCCATGCCTATTATTACTGCCTTAGTGAGCCTTATTCCTTTTCCCTAAGACTGAACGCCTTCTAATTTCCTCTACTTTTAATCCTTCCAATACAGTCCACTTAATGCTGCAGAATAAATCTTATCTCTGATCTTATTTTCACATTCATAAATATTTAGTGATACCCTACTGCATAAAATAATGTTTGGAGGCTGGGCATGGTGGCTTATGCCTGTAATCCCAGCTCTCTGGGAGGCTGAGGGAGGAGGATCACTTAAGATCAGGAGTTCCAGACCAGCCTGAACAGGAGCAAGAACCCATCTCTACTAAAAATAGAAAATTTAGCCAGACGTGGTGGTACACACCTATAGTCCCAGCTACTTAAGAGACTGAGGCAATTGCTTTAGCCCAGGAGTTTGAGGTTGCTGAGTTAGACTAAGGCTACAGCTCTCCAACCCTGGTGACAGAGTGAGACTATGTTTGAAAAAAATTAATTAATCAGTTGATTTTAAAGTGTTTGGAATTCCTTGACTATGGCATTTAGAGCTCTCTTAATTTTTTATCAGCCTGCTTTTGCCTCGCTCCCAAAATTGCTTACTCAGACTGGATCAGATCTTTTCCTAGACTATACAGTGATTTTTTCCTCCTACTTCAGTGCTTTGATCATTCTGAACAAACAAAAGAGAAATCCCATGTGCTCTTCCCACCACATTAGCTTATCTACCTACATGTGTGCCGATATATTCTGTTCTTTTATAATGGTGGATAAACTATAGCTATTTAAGTCTGCCCTCTCTGACCTCAAGCACTAGATAGGATCTTGTCGAGTATCTACTTGCAGTATCCTGTCTTTCTTACATCATCAGTTTTCCTTCTCTGTCAGAGTATTTCTGTCAGTATACAAACATACTGTTATTTCTCTCATCTTCATTCATTTTTTACCCCCATTTCCCATCTTCTTACTACTTGATCTCTCTCCTTTTTATGGCACTCTGTTGAACTCACTCCAGTCAGGCATTAACTTTACTACTGCATCCAGACTTACTTTGTCGAAGTCTTAAGCTACATGACTTCCATGTAGCTGATTCCAAAGGTCAGTTTCCAGTTCTCATTGTGTTTGGTGTCAGCAGCCTTTGCATTGTTGTCTATTCTCTCTTCCTTGAAATGCTTTCTGCTCGTCTTCCAGGCCACACACTTCTAATACCCTTTTTTACTTTGTTGGGCTCTCCTCAGCATCCTCGACTGATTTCTCATCTCTGTAATGTCTAATCTCTGAAGTGTTCCTAGAGTTTAATCCTATACCTCGTCTCTCTTCTGTTTATACCCCTTCCCAAGATAATATCTTCTAGTCTCATAGTTTGTTTTTTTTCTAATTTTTATTGCAGTTTTTGGCCAGGGCTGGGTTTGAACCCACCACCTCTGGTATATGGGGCTGGCGCCCTACTCCTTTAGCCACAGGCACCACCCCTAGTCTCATAGTTTTAAATATCATTTATGACTCACAAGTTTATTATGTTTCATTGGTTCTGAGGCCTATTTTTTTTTTAGATCTTAGAATTTCTGAAATTGGAATGCTTATGTACATGAGCATATTATAATTAATGAAATTTATACTATAATTTAATCAGCAGTTGTTTTTCCTTTGGTGGCACATGAATAATGGTACATGTTACAGTTGTTGGGTTTTTTTGTTTGTTTGTTTGTTTTTTTTGTGGTTTTTGGCCGGGGCTGGGTTTGAACCCGCCACCTCTGGCATATGGGACTGGAGCCCTACTCCTTGAGCCACAGGCGCCGCCCCCAGTTGTTGGTTTTTTAGAGTGTGAAACCTACATCCAGCACAGATCTTTTTCCTGAACTTGTTTTTGTATACCAAACTTCTTTTCAACATCTTAGCAGCTCTACTTGAATATATCTGATAAACATTTCAAACTCAATCTGCCTTGTTCTCCAGCAAGAGTAATCACAGTGTTAGGACTAGGTTGTTAGGTACTTACTAAATGAAGAAAGAAGACATAGAGCAGAGTTGATGTAATAGCTCTTTTGTTAAATTTTTTAAACTTTTAAACTTTCTGTTTACCAATTCTTTGTTTATATAAAACTTCAAAGTAAATTGACTGACTATAGGCAGTTCACAGTTTTGTTTCGTCACACAATGTTGGTCTGCACTGTTCTAAATCTGTTAGGTGCCAATACTTAAAAATGGGGAAATTTTACTTAAAAGTCTCACATTTCAGTTTTCTCTGGGAACAGTAAATGCATCTTGCAGTGCCACCTTGCATCCTCATATAACAGTGATCAGCTAAGGCTACGAGATGATCACACCCTTAGATGGGAGACCTGTTCTCCAATTCAACGCAGCCCTGTCACTCTCTGTTGTCTCTGTAACAGTGAGAAGTTAATGACTTTATTATCTGGCCTACTGAACTCTTTTACCTTCCTTGTTCCTGTGATTATTAAAATTTGCAACGCCAGCTTTAAAAGAATATGTGCCGGGCAGCGCCTGTGGCTCAGTGAGTAGGGCGCCGGCCCCATATGCCGAGGGTGGCGGGTTCAAACCCAGCCCCGGCCAAACTGCAACAAAAAAATAGCCGGGCGTTGTGGCGGGCGCCTGTAGTCCCAGCTGCTCGGGAGGCTGAGGCAAGAGAATCGCGTAAGCCCAAGAGTTAGAGGTTGCTGTGAGCCGTGTGACGCCACGGCTCTCTACCGGAGGGCGGTACAGTGAGACTCTGTCTCTACCAAAAAAAAAAAAAAAAAAAAAAAAGAATATGTGCCTTTCCTTTAAAATAGTAGTTAAGTGAATAGTTATTATCTGAAAAGCTAAGCTATATGAAGCTTAACTTGATTTCATTGAAGTGCTGACACTAACTCCTTTATTAATTTAATATTGGGCAACATATTGAATAACAAAGTTTTTAAAACTTTTTATCGTACAGATGCTCCTCCTCCTACGTGGGAACAGTTAGAAAATGGACTGGCTGCTGTACGTACAGTAGTACATGGGCTGGTTGATTATATCCAGAACCATAGCAAAAAAGGAGCAGATCAACAGCAGGTAAGGGACAAGTTTAAAACTTAGAGGTAAGCCAATGTATATATATAATAGAACCTCCATAGCGGACCAGCTCCCTACATTGACCACCTCCTTAAGTTGACCTAATTTTTTTTTTTTTTCCCCTAAGACAGCATCTCAAGCTGTTGCCCTGGGTAGAGTGCTGTGGCATCACAGCTCACAGCAACCTCCAACTCTTAGGCTCAAGCAATCTTCTTGCCCCAGTTTTTCTATTTTTAAAATAGTAGAGATGGGGTCTCGCTTTTTGCTCAGGCTGGTCTTGAACTTGTGAGCTTAAGCTATCTACCCACCTTGCCTTGGCCTCTGAGATTGCTAGGATTACAGGTTTGAGCCACTGCGCCTGGCCTGGTTGACCTAATGTTCATAGACTAGACAGGCACCACATGTATATTTCAGTACAGTAGACCTATTTCCTTACATTGACCACCTCCACATGTTGACCAGTTTGTTACCTTCCTTGGGTGGCCAACTTAAAGAGGTTCTACAGTACATACCTTGAAACTACGGGTAAGCCACAATAGGTATACCTACAGATACAAAACCAAAAAGATGGCATTGAATATTTTCAGACTCTGTTGAAACTATAAATTAACCTTAGCATGGTTAGCCAGTTTACTAGATTAGCCTAGTAATTTTATATGACAACATTGAAATTAAAACATCTGTATTAATTTAATGTTGCTACGCTGAGGTCACTCTTCGCATTATATATGGCAACATTTGATAGAGAAAATAGATCCAGTACTAAGGTATATTCCATTTAAATAAGATTATTCTCTTTACTTTGTATACATTTCAATTTCACAATAGGTGTCACCTTTTAGTGCTAATGCTATATCTCTCCTGTACTGTCCTATTGACGTTTTCTTATATTAGTATAATATTTTAAGATTTTTCATTCATAATGGCTGTTAGGCCAGTTGCCAAATCTTCCTCAAAGTTTTAAAATGTGATAGATACAAGGCAGTAATACTATAATAACTTATGTGTGGGGTTTTTAATTTTATTCCCAATAATTTTATTTTGTCTTTAGGATTTATATTATGTTCATTAGATATTTTATTATTTTTGGTGTTTTTCTTTAATTTTTATTTTTTTTATTAGATCATAACTGTGTACATTATTGCATTTATGGGGTACAGTGTGCTGATTTTATATACAATTCAGAATGCTTACATCAGACTGGTTAACATAGCCTTCACCTCATTTCTTTAATTGTTGTGTTAAGACATTTATACTCAACATTCAGAATGGTGAAAGGATTAAAAAGTTCCACTGGTCACTTGAAATACATGACAATGAAAACACTTCCATGCTTATCAGTACTCTCAATGTGAATGGTAAAACTCTTAATTTACCTGGCTTAGGTAAATAGTAACCGTAGGTTATTGAATATTCCTTTTTTACTTGAGAGGTAAGAAATATAAAAAGTGTCCTGCTAAGTAGAATAATCTGGATATGATTTTCCTAACCAATCTAAGCATACTGTTGTGCCCGAGTCACGGGATCCCCCACATAAATCACCCGGAGACCAAGTCAGAGCGAGAGGTTATTTATTTACAAACTCGAGCCTGGGCTTCCTGCTCCTGACGCAGCAGGAGAGCATAGAAGCCCCGATCTTGAAAAGGAGGGAGGTTTTAAGGGTACAGAAAAGAAAAAAGGGAGGGGGTGTGAGGTGAGCCACTGAGGCGAGCTGATAGTGCTGTTATTGCACTGGAAAGTGCTGTTATTGCACTCGGAGCAGATGTTGTGTAAGAGCGTGGGCAAGGATGGGGGTCGGAGGAGGGAGCAGGTTGCCTAACGCCTTTGGTATGCAGCTGCAAAATGAAGACTGAGGGACAAGATGAAGTTAGTTTTAACAAAATGGAGTTAACTTGGTCCTTACATTCCCCCCTTTTCTTGTGCCTAGAAGATCCAATTATGGGTCTTAAGTGTGTTTTACGAGCTCTAGTTCTATGCCATTGCTGAGGTGTTCAGTGCTGAGGGGGGTATACTGTGCTTGTAAGACCATTAATTGAACAGTATTAATTCTAGCTTGGATGAAAGCCAGTAATTTATTAATTATGCAGGGACCGAAAGTTAATAGCAGTAATAGTATTACAAGTGGGCCCGCTATGGTTGAAATTAAAGTTGTGAGCCAGGGTGACTTGCTGAACAAAGATTCATACCAGCTCTGAGACTGTTCCCACTTGAGTTTTCTTTTGCGGAGAACTTCTCTTACTAACTCCATGGACTGTTTGACTACTCCTGAGTAGTCAGTATAAAAACAGCATTCTTCTCCTAGGGCTGTGCATAATCCACCTTGCTGAAGGAACAGTAAGTCTAGCCCTCCCCTATTTTGAAGTACTACTTCAGAGAGGGAAATTAGGGACTCTTGATGGTGGGAAATGGCGTTTTCTGTTCTTTCTATGTCTAAGTCTATTGCAGTGTGCAGAGCTCCATAGTTCTTGTCTTATAGGACTAAGGAGGAGTTTCCTGTGCCTGTTTCTGCTATACCCAGTTCCATGAGCATCGCTAGAGTTATTGCTGTGACTGGTTCTCTCTTAGTTCTTGTAAGTGTGCCTGCAGCTGACTCGTATGCCTGATATAAGTCTTCTTCTGAGTGATAGATTAGCTTGGGGATGAGCTGCACTAAGACACAAAAGCCCGGGGTTAAATCAAGGACTGCCCCATGTAGACACGGGGTGAGCCCTGTTGAGCAAGCCTACCAGGAATTGTTGGTGGGAATTATATATCCAGTCTTATCCCAGGTGAGAGTTTGATTACATAGATGTTGGTAATGGGGGGGAGGGGGGTGTCTGACCTATATAGGTTTCTTGTCCTATAATGGACTGTAGGGTGACTTGGGGCTTAGACTGTTGCCAACAGCAGTCGCTAGCCTGGGAGCTGATTTTAGGTTTGCCTATTAGGGCAGTTCCTTCATAGTATGGGGGTCTGGTTTCTACACATAACTGACATAACTTAGTAAGGTCTGGTCTGGAAGTATTTAAGACTTGGTATGTAGCAATGACTAATTTCCAAAGTGGATCGGGATCTGTAGTAGGCACAGGTGTGGGGTTTAGAATTAGACTTTGAATTCTAGAATTTAGAATTACTAAATGCTCGGTCAGGGGAGCCATGGAGCTTAGGGGTGACTACAAGGGGAGGCTGAAGCACTATATTGGGGCCCACTGCAGCAGGCTTATCACTAACAGGGGTGTATAAGATTTTGAGTTGGAAAATATTACCCGGGTCTCTGCCGTGCGCGTTGTACAGTCTCACGCCCCACCATTTGCCAAGTTCCCAATCTAGCATTAACTTTCTTTTCTCTGTAAAGGTGATACTGTGTCAGGTTTGGGGCCTCCTGCACAGGAGCACCCTCTCCAAACACCCTTCCTCTTTACTTGGATCAAGTCTCCTTGTCTTGGGGGGTTCCACCATCATTGCCCGGTGGAAACACAGTTCCATGAGTTACAGAAATATGAACTTGCTCCCCCATTAGGAAGGTGACCGGGGCAGACATAAAAGTACCTGGTTAGAGTGTTGCTGGATCAATATGACTGCCACCCTGAGGGGCAGGGTTTAATCCTTACCAGATTATGTAGGTCGACTAAGAACTGCAGGAACCAAGTACCCTTAGGGTGAACTCCAGAGGTCTGGTTGAGCACCGTCCCTGTTTTTTTAACCAGTGTGCCAGGAAAATTTTTAAAGATCATTAATTAGTTTCAAAAGAAGTTCAAAGCACAGTAAGTGTATTCTTTTTTTTTACTCTCTTTTTGGATCGACATAATTTAAATGTGCTGTAGGTTTAAGTGTCCTGTGGGACAAAAAAGGTAGAAAAATACTGTTCTAGAGTGTCAAGATCCTAAAGTGACAGCACAAAGTTTATGTTTGGGGTGTGTTGTTTTGTTTTGTTTTGGTGTCTGATGTTTTTATTTTGGTCTTAGCCTCCACAGCATAGCAAATATAAAACGTACATGTGTCGAGATATGAAGCAGAGAGGAGGATGCCCTCGTGGGGCCAGCTGTACCTTTGCACATTCACAGGAGGAACTGGAAAAGTAAGTGTGACAGTTATATGAGACTCAAGCCTTTGGAATAATTTGTTAACATTCAGAAACACATAAAGGGTAGTTGTTTACTCTTAAATGAACAGGAAATCTTTAGAATGTAAACAGCTTGAGCTTAATGTGACAATCCAATAAATATGTAAAAATAGGCAAAAAGTGGTCCAAAATTTGAAACTTTTTTAGTATAGAATTGACACCCACAAGTAGAAAATTCCACACCTGACCTCCAGTGATGAGTCACAGTTAAAACTTACTTTCATGCATAAAATCATTTAAAGTATTTTATAAAATTTCAGGGTATGTGTATAAAGTATGTATAAAATATACATGAATTTCGTGCTTTGACTTGGGTTCCATCTCCAGGACATCTCATTATGTATGATGAGATATTATTCAAATATTCCAAAATCCAAAAATACCCCAAATTTGAAACACTTTGGTTTCAAGCATTTTGGATAAGGAATACTAAACCTGTATGTAACTTTTTAAAAAGGAAAGCAGTTTCTTCAGCTTTCATTATATCATGCCCACAGATAGGAAATTACTTTATGGTTAACTAAATCTAAAAGTGAGTCATGTCTGCTATAAAAGTTAAAATTCTGGGCGGCGCCTGTGGCTCAGTGAGTAGGGCGCCTGCCCCATATGCCGAGGGTGGCGGGTTCAAACCCAGCCCCGGCCAAACTGCAACAAAAAAATAGCCGGGTGTTGTGGTGGGCGCCTGTAGTCCCAGCTGCTCGGGAGGCTGAGGCAAGAGAATCACGTAAGCCCAAGAGTTAGAGGTTCCTGTGAGCCGTGTGACGCCACGGCACTCTACCTGAAGGCGGTACAGTGAGACTCTGTCTCTACCAAAAAAAAAAAAAAAAAAAGTTAAAATTCTAATAATTTTAGTCAATTTTAACTAATGACATAATGTAGTTTCAATGGAAAAATTCTCCCTTGGCTCAATGTCTCAGGGTCTTTCAGACTCCAAGGACCATATAATTTTTGTGATGTTAATTTTTCGGCACATGGAAGAAAGAAGGGTAGAAACAATGGTACTAAATTTGACAAAGACAACACAACCTGCAATTCAAGTTCAATATTACTATTAAAAATCAAGAAAATTAAAATAGTTTGCAGTAATCTGTTAAAGTAGACTCCTTGACTTAGTGCAAAGATAGTACCGTATAATTCTCAAAACTTAGAGAAGACACATATGATCATACCCAAAGATGCCAAAAGATACTTATATAAAATTAAAGGATCGGAATCCCTAATGCAACAGAAATATCATAACTTTCTCAGCGTAATAATGAATTATACCGTAAAACTCAACATGGTACTATGATGCTTAATTAGTAAAATACTTGATTCAATCTCATTAAAGTCAAGAATAAGGAAAAATTTTCTGCGAATATTTTTCTGTTAGTATTAATAGTAAAACTTTCTGCCATTATTATTTAATACTCTGGATATATATATAATAGCAGCTAATATATATAAAAAAAAAAACAGTTGTAGAATGATTATGTGAAAATAAGAGAAATACTAGAAACGAAGTGAGAATTTAGTAAAAAGTTGACAAATTTTAAAAAATGACACAACTAATACTCACCTAAACTAAAAAACAAAACGTAGCCAGTTAAAAAGTAGGTCAAAATTAAAAATCCCTTCAGCATTTACAACAACAAAAAAAGATATATATCACATAGTAAGAAATATTCAGGGCCTATTGAATTGAATTAATATACCAAGGAACAAAAGAGAAGAACTGAATAAATATGCTGTTTTTAAGATAGTATAGATGTTTTTATAATGCCAAGATAAGGCATAGCATTATAAAAGCTTTACTTTTTCTTCAATTAAACAATAAATTCTATGACATTTCAATTTAAATTTCAAAATGATAATTGTTAAGGGCCTAACAAAATTATTCATTTGAAAATAATAAATATATAAAAATAAGCAAGAAAATTCTGAAAAAGACATCTTTGACAGGTACTAGATTTTTTTTTTTTTGTAGAGACAGAGTCTCATTGTACCACCCTCGGTAGAGTGCCATGGTGTCACACAGCTCACAGCAACCTCCCGCTCTTGGGCTTACGTGATTCTCTTGCCTCAGCCTCCCGAGTAGCTGTTATTACAGGTGCCCACCACAACGCCCAGCTATTTTTTTTGTTGTTGTTGCAGTTTGGCCCGGGCTGGGTTTGAACCCGCCACCCTCGGTATATGGGGCCGGTGCCCTACTCACTGAGCCACATGCACCGCCCGACAGGTACTAGATTAATAACTGTTAACCTATAACAGGAACTAAAGTCAATAGAAAGACTGGTTTTGCATAGGAATCAATCATTGAAGTGCAATAGAGAATCTATTAAAAGTTTGAGATACAGGCTCGGTACCTGTAGCTCAGTGGCTAGGGTGCCAGCCACATACACCAGATCTGGTGGGTTCAAATCCAGCCCGGGCCTGCCAAACAACAGTGACAACTACAACCAAAAAATAGCCAGGCGTTGTGGCGAGTGCCTACAGTCCCAGCTATTTGGGAGGCTGAGGCAAGAGAATTGCTTAAGCCCAAGAGTTTGAGGTTGCTGTGAACTGTGACATCATGGCACTGTACCCAGGATGACAGCTTGAGATTCTGTCTCCAAAAAAAAAAAGTTTGAGATATACATAGGAACTTAGCATATGTGCTAAATTTCTTTTTTTTTTTTTTTTTATTGTTGGGGATTCATTGAGGGTACAATAAGCCAGGTTACACTGATTGCAATTGTTAGGTAAAGTCCCTCTTGCAATCATGTCTTGCCCCCATAAGGTGTGACACACACCAAGGCCCCACCCCCTCCCTCCATATGTGCTAAATTTCATATCAATATCAATGCTACTCCCTCAAAAAAGAAAAAAAAGATTGTGAAGTAACTGATATCCACTTGAAAAATAGAGTTGGATTCTTATCTTAATCTTTTTTTTTTTTTTTTGTAGACACAAGAGTCTCACTTTATCTCCCTTGGTAGAGTGCCGTGGTGTCACACAGCTCACAGCAACCTCCAACTCCTTGGCTTAGGCGATTCTCTTGCCTTAGCCTCCCAAGTAGCTGGGATTATAGGCGCCCACCACAATGCTCGGCTATTTTTTTGTTGCAGTTTGCCCAGGGCCGGGTTTGAACCCGCCACCCTCTGTATTGGGGCTGGTGCCCTACCCACTGAGCCACAGGTGCTGCCCTCTTACCTTAATCGTTATGCCAAGATGAACTCAAGCTGTATTAGAGATTTAAGTATTTAGGAAGGAAACCGTGGACTTTATTTTTTCAGTTAATTTTTTACTAAGGAAAGGATTTTCAGAACAACAATCCAACATCTGTAAAGGAAAGATTGATAAATTCGATTACATAAACGTTAAAAACAGATATAGTACAAACACCACAGTTTATACCCCCGCCCAAAAAAGATTGGTGGGGAACACATTATAGAGAGAGGGCTAATATCCCCAATACAAAATAAGTTGAACACTTACAAGGAACCAATAGATTTATGGGCCGTAAGTATAAATAGACAATTCACAGAAAAAAATACCAATGGTCAGTAAACATGTAAAAACTGTGTTCAACCTCACTAATAGTTAAAGAAATACAAATAAAACAACCTAGTAGTTTTAGACTATCAAACAACAAAAGACTGATACTACCCAATACTTAATGAAGTGTTGAAAGACATTTTCCTTTATTATCAGTAGGAGTTGTAATGATTTTAGAGAGCAGTAGGCATTATAAAAATTTCTAATTCGTGTCTCTCTTGATTTAGCAGTTCTGCTTCTGCTTACTTATGCAAGGATGTAGATACCTAATTATCCATTACAAAATTGATTTAATGGGGGAGGTGGGTAGAGGGAAGGGAATTGGTGGGATTACACCAGCGGTGCATTTTTTTTACAAGGGTATATGTGAAACTTGGTCTGTGAAGCTAGTGAATGATGCCCCATGAATATATCAATGTACACAGCTATGATTTAATAAAAAAAAAGAAGAAGAAGAAAAAATTGATTTAATAGCAAAAAAGTAGAATAAAACAATCTAAAATGAACTGGCATAACAGACTAATAATACTAAGAGAGGGAAAAAATTACTGAGCATACTACTTGACCCTGTTTCTGTAAACAGTAGTCTTATATGCATATAAATACAAATATTAAGCTAAAATACAGAGAGGAAAATCTTGTTTGATGATATACTCAACTCTTAACAATCGTTACCTCTGATGGATAGTCTTCATCCCACTCCCAGAAATTCGTCAAATATAGGAAACTTGGAAAAATAGCATTACTTTCGTGGGAGTTTATTTTTTAAATTGTTAAATATGCACTAGTAGCTGTCAATGGATTTGCTTTTATTGTTGAGGAATAGGTATCCTAGAGTTTTATTGCTTAAAAATTCTTTTCCTTTGGTTAGGTTTTAGAATCAATGTGCCTTTTATCCTACACCATTTGTTTGTGTTTAGGCTATTATCCTGTTTTGTTTGCATTAACTTTTAAAATAATTTCAGTTTCATGTAGGTACTCATAATATTAGCAGCTCTGAAGCAATTATGAAAAAAGCCACTATTATTAATTATTTAAAGTTTTTTATGGAGTTAATGGTAAATTTTTTGCAGTACACACTGGCTTTGTTTTTGTTTTATTGATTTTTAACATAGGTGCCCTGTATTTCAAGGCATTTACGAGAAAGCTAAAGTGAAAGATTTCAGAAAACTGTCTTCTAAATATTTTTCTACTAGCTTTTCCAGTAAGCTTTAGAAATTGGAATTTCAACAAAAGGATATTGTAGTAAAAATATTTATAGCATAATTTATAATGTTACAAACATGCATATTTTCATGAGGAATTTTATATTTAAATAGTATGTCTTGCTGCTTGAGATTTTGTAGAAAATACACACATAGACAAAATGAATTCTTTGTTTTTGTTTTTTTGAGACAGAGTCTCACTATATCACCCTTGGTAGAGTGCTGTGGCGTCACAGCTCACAGCAACCTCAAACTCTTGGGCTTAAGTGATTCTCTTGCCTCAGCCTCCCAAGTAGCTGGGTACTATGGGATGCCTGCCATAGTGCCCAGCTAGACAAAGTGAATTCTTAAATGGATAGAGCCAAGAGAGAAATTTTCTAGAAAATAATGGTCTTGTGTTCATTTTAATTCTTGATTTTGCTTTTATGTTTGGTTTTGGTGTGTCTTTACTTTTTCTGTAGATTTCGTAAGATGAACAAGCGCCTGGTTCCCAGAAGACCCCTGAGTGCCTCTTTGGGCCAGCTTAATGAGGTGGGCCTGCCCTCAACAGCTATCCTTCCAGATGAAGGTACAGTGGATCTGCCTAGTAGAAAACCTCCTGCTCTGCCAAATGGAATTGTATCAGCAGGGAATACAGTAACACAGCTTATTCCACGAGGGACGGACCCCAGCTATGATTCTACTCTGAAACCAGGAAAGATAGATCATCTGAGCAGTAGTGCTCCTGGATCCCCTCCTGACTTGTACGTCATTTTTCCTAACTCTTACTTAAAATTTCTTCTGTATAAAGTAGAAGGAAGAAGAAATAATTAATGTTTTGCTTTTTAAAAAGTGAAAGCAAAAAACCTGATTTTTTTGGGGGGGGGGGTGCTTTGTTTTACTATTTTTTTTATTTCCCATACTATTGATTTTTAAGAAATAGCATGGATGAAATAAGATAAAAATTTGCAAATTTTGTAGAAGGGATGTGGGATGTTTATTAGAATAAACCAGTTTCCCCATTTGTGGCAATCGTTCTTACTTGTTCTAATTTATGTACATTAGAAGTATTTTTTAGATAACCTTAAACCTGACCTGCATAATCTTATTCCCTTAGGCTAGAATCTGTCCCTAAGAGTATTTCTGCCTTACCTGTGAATCCACATCCTGTACCTCCAAGGGGACCCACAGAGCTGCCTGCCATGCCTGTCACCAAACCACTTCAGATGGTCCCACGAGGTTCACAGTTATATCCAGCACAGCCGGCAGATGTTTATTATCAGGATCCTCGAGGAGCTGCTCCACCGTTTGAACCAGCACCTTATCAGCAGGGTAATGATTTTTCATTTATGTTGCTCACTTTTCTTAGGAGCTATGACCACTATTCAGGTAAGAGTGATCATTTACATAATCGGCTTCCTTAAGATAGGTAAATGCATTTTTAAAACTTTGGATGAACTGAGATTCTCATAATCAGCTGAATAGTATCGGATAGATGAAGTAAAACAATAAAAATCAAACCACCTTTCTACAAAATGGAGATATATAACATGTTCATATATTTATGGAAATAACAAGTCACTCAAGTAGAAAATGGAGATTTGCTGACTAAGGTAATATATGTTCTGTTTCTTAAAAATTAAGTGATTGGTTGTGATGTTTAATATTGGCTTGGTGGAAATTGACTGTAAGACTCAAGGGAGATCACTGAGAACTTGAGGAATCAAAAGGACTTCATGAAATACCCCCAAAGGTGGAAATGTTAGAAAGATTTATGAATGGATTGCAAAGATAAGACTCTAGAGTCAAGAAGCTGAGAGACTGTTAAAGTCTGAGTAAAGAGATTTGAATTAATGTGTTGGAAAAAGAGATTTAGAAAATAAATGTTTTGTCAAAAAGTAAAAAGAAAAAAAACGATTTTTTTTTTTTTGCATTTATTTGAAGATTAGCCAGATTTAATGATAATACCTGGTATGGAGAATGAAGAAAGGAGGTAGCTTAAGGCTTCATTTGTACAGTTCCTATGTAAAATAAACACTGAATGATTTTAAAATGAAGTGTTGAATCTTCCTGTCAGAGACAATATAGTGCTATTATTTATTTATTTATTTTTTTTTTTGAGTTAGAGTCTCACTTTGTCACCCCACATGGCTTCTTAGCTCACAGCGATCTCCAACTCTTGGGCTCAAGCAATTCTCTTGCCTCAGCCTCCCAAGTAGCTGGTACTACAGGTACCTGCCATTATGCCCAGCTATTTTCTAGAGACGGGGTCTCACTCTTGCTCAGACTGGTCTCAAACCTCTGAGTTCAGGACATTCTACCCACCTTGGCCTCCCAGAGTGCTAGAATTACAGGCGTGAGCCACCCCACCCAGCCTAAGTGCTGTTATTTTTTAAATGGGAACAAATTAAAGGTGTGCTCTTCATTTTCTTTTCTTAAGGCTATCATTTCATTTTGAAGCAGAAATACTGTCTCCTCTGCACTCAGAAGGATAGTTTTACATTGATACGGCATTACTAATAAATGTAAAATATGATAAAACTTTATTTGTATCTTCCTTTTGACCATCCATTACGGGAAAAAAAATCCAACTATTTTTTAGTGGAGTGGCCTGTATGTAACTTGAAATACACTGTTTATCAGAGTTCAATTGCAGATAAATTATTCTAGCTATATTAAGCAGTAAGAAGTTTAGTGCATGAGTTAGGTGTCTACAGTGTTGTTGGGAGTACTAGAGAAGCAAACAGTGCTACAGGACTAGCTCCTGAGAGAACCTGTTACAGTGAAAACACCATTGAAAACTTGCATCCTAACTGCTTTCTAGAATCACATCACTTCAGGTAAAAGTCTGGAAATGAAGAAGCTGTTGCTACAACTGTTGTCTCAAGACACTCTAGGGCCAAGCAGGTAGCTACTAAATGTGCACCAGCAAAGCAGATGGACCTTTTGTGTGTTAAATCTCTTTTCAGTTTCACATTCAGAATTCATTAAAATGATTGATTTGTGGAAACTGAACTTCAAGTATGTCTATGACATGTAGCTTTTTGTTTGCCAATCTCTGCATTTCATTAAGACACATCAGAAGAGGGTCAAACAATGAAAGCCAATCTACTGCTGTATATTATTAGTAGATTAGTTTTTCCAGTGACTTTTTTTCATGCAATACTATTTTGAAGATACCAGTAACTTTTAAGGATAATTTTTGCTTGTTATTTTTCCAAAAACTAACCTGATCATATAAGTAGAGGGAAAACTTCTGAAGAAATACTTTTGTGTTTCAGTATTTTAAAAGGAAAACTCATATTGAGTCATTGCTGCTTTCAATTCCTCTTACATATTATACAGGTATGTACTATACTCCACCACCACAGTGTGTGTCCCGCTTTGTCCGACCTCCACCATCTGCTCCTGAACCTGGTCCTCCATACTTGGATCATTATCCACCCTACCTCCAAGATCGCGTAGTAAACTCTCAATATGGCACGCAGCCACAACAGTACCCCCCTATGTACCCACCTCACTATGATGGCCGGCGAGTATACCCTGCTCAGTCTTATACGAGAGAAGAGATATTCCGAGAAAGCCCTATACCCATTGAGATTCCACCTGCAGCAGTACCATCTTATGTACCAGAATCCAGAGAAAGATTCCAACAGATTGAGGGTTACTATCCAGTGGCTCCTCCTCCACCTCAGATCCGACCTTCGTACCTCAGAGTATGCTGTGTTTTTTTTTCTTATTACATGGACTTGGTTTGGTTATTGCTTGCAGTGATCCCTTACTATTTTTGCCATGATAACTCTAAGAATGCTGCTTCTTTCAAATCTTTTCATAATTTGGGTAGGGTTTTCTTTTGAGGGAGGGGTTTGTTTTAGAGTCAAGATCTTGCTGTGTTGCCAAGGCTGGGTTCAAGTGATCCTCCCATGTCAGCCTCCTGAGTAGCTGGGATTATAGATGCATGCTATTATTATTGAGACAGAGCCTCAAGCTGTTGCCCTGGGTAGAGTGTTGTGGCATCACAGCTCACAGCAACCTCAAATTCTTGGGCTCAAGCGATTCTCCTGTCTCCGCCTCCCAAGTAGCTGGGACTACAGGCGCCTGCCACAACGCCCGGCTATTTTTTGGTTGCAGCCGTCATTGGTGTTTGGTGGGCCCGGGCTGGATTCGAATCCGCCAGCTCAGGTGTATGTGGCTGGCACCTTAGCCTCTTGAGCCACAGGCGCCAAGCCTTGGTTATTATTTTTAGAAACTATTAACAGAGGAAAAAAAATCATCTCTCCTCTACTAATCATTCTTAGTTTATGAACTGTATTTATTTTTTAGACAGAGTGTCAGTATGTTTCCCTTGGTAGAGTTGCCATGGCACCACAGCTCACAGCAACCTCAAACTCTTGGGCTTAAGTGATTCTCTTGCCTCAGCCTCCCAAGTAGCTGGGACTACAGGTGACCCCACAAAACCCAGCTATTTTTTTGGTGGTTGTTGTTGTCATTGTTGTTTGGCAGGCCCAGGCCAGGTTTGAACCCACCAGCCTTGGTGTATGTGGCCGGCGCTCTAGCTGCTGAGCTACAGGCGCCAAGCCAAGTTTATGAGCTTTAGATGGTTTTATTAATAATTCTAGATCTCCTTAGGAATTATGTCCACGTTAAAGCTCTTTATTGTTGGTGGGGCTTTGTTAGTTTTCTTTTGCTTTCTTCTGTTAAAGGCTTGGTATTTCCAGTTGTAAGATGGATATACAGACTGCTTCTTAAAATATATGTTAAATGAATTAATATGTTCTGA
This sequence comes from Nycticebus coucang, assembly GCF_027406575.1. NCBI lineage: Eukaryota > Metazoa > Chordata > Mammalia > Primates > Lorisidae > Nycticebus > Nycticebus coucang. The sequence goes on from NC_069789.1 coordinate 88,040,375, forward strand.
AATTCTTGTTCAATTTTAACTAATCTTTCCATTTTCAGGAGCCTCCTTACAGCCGGCTTCCTCCTCCCCAGCCCCATCCTAGTCTAGATGAACTACATCGCCGACGAAAGGAAATAATGGCCCAACTGGAAGAAAGAAAGGTTATCTCTCCCCCTCCTTTTGCACCTTCACCAACATTGCCTCCTACCTTCCATCAAGAGGAAGTAAGCACATCACTTTTGTCAATTTTTTCTTCATCATTGTTTTTTGTATGTGTCCTATTTAAGTAATCTTTGCCTATTCCTAAGGTTATAAAGGTATTCTCCTATGCTTTTCTCTAAGAGGTTTATTATTTTATTTTGCATTTAAATCTATAATCCATCTAGAATTGATTTTTATATATAATGTTTTGGGAGTCAAGATCTGTTTTGTTTTTTTTCCATAAGGATATCTCATTAACCAAGCATCATTTTATTAAATGAGTATCCTTTCCCCAGTACCCTGCAGTTGCCTTTGGCATAGTAAGGTGACCATGTATGTTTCTGAACTCTGTTCCATTGATCTATTTTCTATCCTTGTACCCATAACACATTTTTTTGGTGTAGTTTTATCATAGGGCCTAATATGTGGTGATGTATGTTTTCCAATATTATTGTTCTTCAAAAGTCAACATATTGATACTGATATCCATAAAAACATCTCCTGCAATGTTGATTAGGATCATGTTGAATCTCTGAATCTGTACTGAACAATATGGTACTAGCCACATGTGGCTATTGAGTGCATAAAATGTGGCTAGTTCAAATTCAGATGTATTATAAGATATACACTGGATCTGTAGATTTAATACAAAAAAGTAAAATATTTCATTAATGTTTTTAATATATTGGGTATCTCAAGTTAAATAAAATGTATTATTAAAATTAGTTTCATCTGTTTTTCCATTTTTATGTGGCTGTTAGAAATTTTAAATTGATATATGTGAATCACATATTTCTGTTGGAAAGTGTTGCTTTAGATCAATATGGTAAGAAGTGATATCTTTTTTTCTTTGAGACAGAGACTCAAGCTGTCACCCTGGGTACAGTGCTGTGGCATCAGCTCACAGCAACCTCCAACTCCTGGGCTTAAGCGATTCTCTTGCCTCAGCCTCCCAAGTAGCTGGGACTACAGGCTCCCGCCACAACGCCCGGCTAGTTGGTTGTAGTTGTCATTGTTGTTTGGCAGGCCCGGGCTGGATTTGAACCCGCCAGTTCTGGTGTATGTGACTGGTGCCTTAGCTGCTTAAGCTACAAGCACTGAGCCAAGAAGTGATATCTTTCTAATAAGTCTCCATGAACAAAATATACCCCTATATGTGGATTTTTTTCATACTTTAGTGTCTTGCTTATTGTACATTAAATTTATTCCTGAATAACTGATGTTTTTTGAAACTATTTTAAATAGAATTCTTTTTGAAATTTGTTTGTTAACATATAGAAATTAAGTAAATTTTCATTTATTAACTCTTCTGTTCAGCAGGCTTGCTAAATTTCCTGATTCTAATATTTGTTAGTGGATTCTTCTGGATTTTCTATGCATACCATCATGTCCTCTGAATAATAACTTTTTCCTTTCAATTTTTTTCTTTGTTTTTTTAAAAAAAATTATTTATTTATTAAGACAGAGTTTCACTCTGTTGCCCTGGGTAGAGTGCTATGGCATCATAGCTCACAGCATCCTCAAACCCCTGGGCTCAAGTGATCCTCTTGCTTCAACCTCCCAAGTAGCTGGGAGTACAGGCACCTGCTACTACACCTGGCTAGTTTTTCTATTTTTAGTAGAGACAGAGTTTTGCTCTGGCTGGTCTCAAACTCCTCAGCTCAAGTGATTCACCTGCCTCAGCCTCCCAGAGTGCTAGGATTACAGGTGTGAGCCACCATGCCCAGCCTCAAATTTTTTCTTTCTTGTTGTACTCCAATATAATATGGAATAGAAATGATGAGGACAGGTATTCTTGACTCATTTCTGATCTTTGGGTAGGTGGGACTTTTATTAATTCACCATTCTGATGTTTACTGTGGTTTTTTTGGTAGATGATCTTTATCAGGTTAGTGAAGCATCCCTCTATTCCTGGTTTTGGAATTTTTTTTAATAAGTGAGACACGTCAAACATTTATTTATTTAACTCATAATGAAGAAACCAACAGTAGTAAAGTTGGTTTAAGGCCAGGTGCAGTAGCTCATGCCTATAATCCTAGCACTCTATGAGGCCGAGGCTGGTGGATTGCCTGAGTTCACGAGTTCGAAACTAGCCTGAGCCAGAGCGAGACCCCATCTCAAAAAATAGCTGGGCTTTGTGGCGGGTGCCTGTAGTCCCAGTTACTTGGGAGGGTGAGGCAAGAGAATCGGTTGAGCCCAAGAGTTTGAGGTTGCTGTGAGCTATGAAGCCAAGGCACTCTACCCAGGGTTACAAAATGAGACTCTGTCTTAAAAAAAAAAAAAAAAAGTTGGTTTAAAGAGTTAGAATGATAGGCGATAGGTAGCGAAAATCAGAAAAAAGCAAGGACAATAAAATAAGGTTGCTTAAAAAAAAAAGAAAACTGATTGATGTATCTCAGGGCATTAAACCATACTTTGGAGAGTCATCTTTGATTCTGTAAGACAGTGCTGGTAGTTACCATGAATGAGTGTTGTCTTCTTATCATGTGAATGTCAAGATGGCCTATAATTATGCTAAGTTTTCCATTTCTGTTGGCATTTTTTTTCCTTTGTCAGTCTTGTTAGAGATTTATCAGTTTTGCTTCTTTTTTTGAAAAGTCAACTTGCATTTTTTATTTTACTCAGTTTTGTTTTGTTGATTGTATATGTACTGCCTTAGCTTGTAGTGTGTGTATGTTTTTAAAAGGAGCCAAATAAGTTTTCTCAGTAGAGTTGCAGTTGTTAATTATATGAGGACCATGTCTTGCATCCTTTATATATAGAATTATGACTGTGAACATTGCTAACTGACAAATTATGGATAACAAGCAATAACAGTTGAAAACTGAAGTGTGTCACACACAGTAAACAGTAACTTGTTGGGTATTTGAAGGTGATCTACTAAACAGAAATTATTCACAGTATCTGGCTTTCCCATCTAAATACTTTGCATGAATTTTTCACCATAATGTAGGTTATTGGTAAAGCCATGCGTCTTCTATTAATGTAGTTTTGCTTATAAAGTATAAACAACTAGTGTGGTATTGTTTCAAAATTACATATTAGAGACATGCTAGAACCTTGTTATGCCATACTGTTTTATAAAGAAGTGAGACATTGTGAAAAGTGAACTGATTTTGGAATCAGACATACTTGACTTTGAGGTTCAGCTGTGTCCATCATTGTGTGTTTAAGTTACTTCGTCTCCATGAACTCTCAGCTTCAGATTTCTTCATTTGTAATTCAAGTATAATAAAGCCTACCTTGGCTGTGTGGTGGCTCACTCCTGTAATCTTAGCACTCTGGGAGGCCAGGGCGGGAGGATTGCCTGAACTCAGGAGTTCAAGACTAACCTGAGCAAGAGTCAGACCCCATCTCTACTAAAAATAGAAGACATTAGCTAGGTACCGTGGGGCATGCCTGTCAGGAGGCTGAGGCAGAAGGATCAGGTAAGCCCAGGAGTTTGAGGTTGCAGTGAGCTTCAATGATGCCACTGCACTGTAGCCTGGGTGACAGAGTAAGACTCTGTCTCAAAAAAATTACATTTTCTATAACCCATTGCATATTTCAGCTTTTTGGTATGCTTGAACTAACATTTTTTTTAGTTGACACATAATTACATATATTTATGAGATATAGCATGATACTTCAGTACGTATATACAATGTGTAATGATCAAATCAGGGTAATTAGCATATCTACTACCTCAAACATGTATCTTTTTTTATATCAGGAACATTCAAAATGGTTCTAACTTTTAGAAAATATACAGTAAGTTATCGACTCTATTCCTCCTATAGTGCTATAGAACACTAGGACTTTAGCCTCCTATCTGCTTATAAATTTTTATCCACAATGCCCAAGTAGTCCCTATCCTCCCCTCCCTTAATTCCCTTCCAGCTTCTAATGACTGCAGTTCTGCTCTACTAATATAAGTCCATAGGAATAAGAACACATGGCATTTATCTTTCTGTGCCTGACTGATTTCACTTATTCAGGCTTATCCATACTGCCACAAATGATAGGGTTTCATTCTTTTTTGTGGCTAAATAATATTCCATGGTGTATACATACATTTTCTTTATCCATTCCTCTGTTGATGGGCATTTAGGGTGATTCCATATCTTGGCTATATTGTAAATAGTGCTACAATAAACATGGGGGTACAGATACCTCTTCAGTACACTGATTTCCTTTCCTTTGGATAAATACCCGATAGTGGGATGGTTGGATCTTTCTCTTTTTCTTCTTTTTAAAGGGATAGTGTCTCACTCTGTCACCCAGGCTGGAGTGCAGTGGCATGTTCATAGCTCATTGTAACCTCCAATTCCTGGACTCAAGCAATCCTCCTGCCTCAGCCTCCTGAGTAGCTGGGACTACAGTTACACACCAGCACTCCCAGCTAATTTTAAAATTTTTTTGTAGAGGTGGAGTCTTACCGTGTTGCCCAGGCTGGTCACAAGCTCCTGGGCTCAAGTGATCTTCCTGCCTGAGCCTTCCAAAGTGTTGGGATTACAGGTGTGAGCCACCATGCCTAGCCTTATTTTTTTTTTTTAACAAGATTATTTAGTGTAATACATCTTAAAGTTTGTGTCTGTGTTTTGCATTTTTGAAGGAGGGGGTGGTTGTTGGTTTTTCTTAATTCAATTCTGGATGTCTTTCCGTGTCAATGTATAAATTTACCTCATACTTTTAAACAGCTGTGTAATATATTACAGTAAGGAATTTTAAAAGGGGGGCACTCTTATTAGTAGTTCACGTGTTTTATTTATTTGTTTGTTTGTTTTTTGAGACAGAGTCTCACTATGTCATCCTGAGTAGAGTCCTGTGGCATCATAGCTCACAGCAACCTCAAACTCTTGGGCTTCAGCGATTCTCTTGCCTCAGCCTCCCAAGTAGCTGGGACTATAGGTGCCCGCCACAATGCCTGGCTGTTTTATTTGTTGCAGTTGTCATTGTTGTTTTAGCTGGCCCGGGCTGGGTTCAAACCATCAGCCTCGGTGTGTGTGGCCAGCACCCTACCCAATGAGCCATGGATGCCACCCAGTTCATGTGTTTTAAAAACTAGTGGTTCTATCTAAAGTTTGTAAGTAAAGGAGAAATAAAAAAAGACGTGAAATTTTTTTTATAGTGGTAGGACAAAGGAGGAGGAAGAGGATATGAACAATAAAAGTAGAAGTGATATTGAACTGGGCGCTGTGGCTCACACCTGTAATCCTAGCACTCTGGGAGGCCAGGGTGGGTAGATTGCCTGAGTTCACAAGTTCGAGACCAGCCTGAGCCAGAGTGAGACCCTCATCTGTAAAAATAGCTGGGCTTTGTGATGGGTGCCTGTAGTCCCAGCTACTTGGGAGGCTGAGGCAAGAGAATTGCTTAAGCCCGAGAGTTTGAGGTTGGTGTGAGCTGTGACTTCATAGCACTCTACTGAGGGTGACAAAGTTGAGAGTCTGTCTCAAAAAAAAAGAAAAGACCCAGCCCCGGCCAAACTGCGACAAAAAAATAGCCGGGCGTTGTGGCGGGCGCCTGTAGTCCCAGCTGCTCGGGAGGCTGAGGCAAGAGAATCGCTTAAGCCCAAGAGTTAGAGGTTGCTGTGAGCCGTGTGACACCACGGCACTCTACCCAGGGCGGTACAGTGAGACTCTGTCTCTACAAAAAAATAAATAAATAAATAAATAAAAGAAAAGAAGTGATATTGATGAGCAATAGACGCTCTGTCAGTATAGAAGGCCAATACTGATGACCCAGAAGAGAGTTCATTTTAGTATAGGGAGAGGCATAGAGCCATGTAAATGTACCAGTAGGCTCTGGGTGTTAGAGAGTGTGTGTGTTGTGATAAGCAACATTAAGTTGTTTAATGTGAAAGCAATGTTAAGTTCTAGCTCTGGCACTTCCCTTTAATGGTATAACCTTGCTCATATCACCTATGTTGTCTAATATGGACTTGAGCTTATGAGGTAGCATACATAAATTTAAAACACAAAACAGTGCATAAATGTGAATGTTGCAGTTTTAGTAAAAATGCTTTAGTTTTAAAATAACTATTCTCTTATTAGATAATGGAGCATTTACTTTAAGAAAATAAAGTTAGGCATCTTATTCTTTTCACTTCATTGACTCAAACTAAGGAGCAGAATTTATTCAAGATATGAATTACTGTCTTTAAAGAGATTTTAGTAAAAAGTTGTATCATTGTACACGATATAGATCATCAAAAACTGTCTTTAGGCCAAGAATGGTGACTCAGGCCTATAATCCTAGCATTTTGAGAGGCTCAGGCAGGAGGATCATTTGAGACGAGGAGATTGAGACCACTGGGGACAACATAGTAAGACCCTATGTCTACAGAAAATAAAAAATAAAAAAATTAGCTAAACATGGTTGTGCACACCTACAGTACTAGCTACGTGGGAGGTGGGGGTGAAAAGATTCCTTAAACCCAGGAATTCATGGTTATGGTGAGCCATGATCTCACCACTGCTCTCCAGCCTTGGCAACTGAGGAAAATACCATCTTTGAAAGAAAGAAAAAAAGAAAAGAAAATCATTTTCTAATGTCTTGTTTACCTGGGTCTTACTGAAAGAAACATGAAAAGAGTCTAGCAAAACTCTGGCCTGGCATATATTTGCTTAAATGTTGACTTCATCTAATAAGTAAATGAGCAAACCTCTGAAATGTAGATTGATTCTTCAAAAGTTAATTGAGATACTTTTTGACCTTGTGCTTACAAAGTATGAGGGCTAAATGTTATTCTTCAGTTATTTTACATTTTTCGTAGTCTATAAGTCTTCTAGCATGACATTAAAGTCAAATAATCATTATTATGTTGCTTTAGCATGATGTTCGAAGAAATTCTCTGCTTTCTCTGTCTTGTTATTCATAGACCCATTTCCCATTTTGTTTCTTCTTTTTTTCCCCCTCATTTGTAGTTTTTGGATGAAGACTTGAAGGTAGCTGGGAAATACAAAGGGAATGATTATAGCCAGTATTCTCCCTGGTCATGTGACACCATCGGCTCCTACATTGGAACCAAAGACGCAAAACCAAAAGATGTTGTGGCAGCAGGGAGTGTGGAAATGATGGTATGTGTGATAGCTAAGCAATATTTAATACAAATCAAGATAAACTAGATAAATTTTCTTCCATTGTAGTTTAGGCAAAAACAAAGAGTTTCAGCAATATTCTATACTATGCAATTGAGTTATATTTCAACTATATAGTTTTTTATTTTGTTCAGGTATAAATACAAATCTTTTAATAATTACCTAGAGGAAAGAGCATTTATTATTTTTCTGTGCCAGTGGTGATTTCCCAATATGGTTTAGGACCCAAATTAAATTATTTTATGTAATTAGTCAAGATCTTGGATTTCTTTAACGAATCAGTTAAAATTCTTTTTCACAACTCTGAAGTTAAACAAGGTTGAATTTAGTTAACAAGGGTAGTATTTGAATCAATTATAGCTGCTCAGCTTCAAGTGAGCTCTGAGATGCTACAATTTATGCTACTTGGGTTATTTTGTTTTTCAGTGAAAATAATGTAACACCAATGTTTCTAATAACCAAGCTTAAAATGTATGTCAATATTTCATTGTAATTTCTTTTTTATTTTTTAAGAAATAAACTTTCCAGAAACGGCCAACATGGCTGACACCTGTAATCCCAGCACTATGGGAGGCCTTGGCAGATGGATCAACTGAGCTCACAAGTTGGAGACCAGCCTGAGCTAGACTGAGACCCTCATCTCTAAAAAATAGCTGGGTGTAGTGGTGGGTGCCTTATAGTGCCAGCTACTTGGGGAGGCTGAGGCAAGAGAATTGCTTGAGCCCAAGAGTTTGAGATTGCTGTGAGCTATGGCACCATAGCACTATACCAAGGGTAACAAATTAAGACTCTGTCTAAAAAAACAATTTCCAGAAATGGTTAAATCCCCCTATATGCACCTGTCTAATCTCATTTTTCTTCTTTCCTTCCTTTTCAGTATTCTCTATCCTGAGTTTAGTGTTTAGTATTTTCATGGATAATGTTATACTATTCCTAAAGAATGTTATTTTGTATGTTTATAAACCTTATATAAATTATATACTTCAACTTGCATTTTTACTCAAGATGTGTTCGTATTTATACCCCTAGCTCAGGTTCACTCATTTTAACTGCCTTTTTTTTTTAGACAGAGATTCACTCATTCACCCTGGGATTCAGTGCCATGGTGTCATAGCTCATAGCAACCTCAAACTCTTGTGCTCAAGTGATTGATTCTCTTGCCTCAACCTCCCGAGTAGCTGAGACAACAGGTGTCCACCACAACACCCCAGCTATTTTTTAGAGATGGGGCCTTGCTGTGGCTCTAGCTGGTCTCATAACTCCTGAGCTCAAGCAGTCTGCCCACCTCAACCTCCCAGAGTACTAGGATTACAGGTGTGAGCCACTGCGCCTGGCCCATTTTAACTGCTTCTATCAGGTATTGTATGGTAACTGATGCCATACAATAAATATATATAAATAAATATATAATCTATAAAAAATTTCATTTTTGTGTTGATTGTTATATGCAGTGCCCAGTGAACATTCTTGTGTATGTCTCCTTATGTACACACTTGACAGTTATGCTTAGAAATGGTATTGGTGGGTTTAATGGTATGTCTTGACTATTATTCTTAACCTAATTCTCCTTATTAACTCTGACAAAGGTTTCCTAGGTTATTATATAGATTTTCATAGATAAATACTTGTCCAATTGATTAATACCAATATTTGGTAATAGGAAAGAAGACTTGGATGCTGATAGGACTATAAATGAGCAAAGGATATCTATAGTGTAAATATGATTAGATGCCAGCCAAAAAAAGAGAGGGTTATAGAGGAGGAAAAGATAAAATAAATCTTTACTTTTGGTTTAATATGGGGTAACTTTGTTTTTAGGTCATTGTAAGCCTCTTGCTGGCATGAGATGACTGGGAGAGTTAGGCAGGAAGACTTTTTGTAATTGGCGTTCAGAAAAGGTTATGATATTAAAGTAACATAATATTAGCAAAATAAAATTCATTTCTTTAGCTGAGTAAAGAATGAAGAAGGTTGTAATCTAAAAGCAATCGAAAGGCTCTGTGCCTATAGCTCAAGCGGCTAAGGTGCCAGCCACATACAACCGAGCTGGTGGACCCAAATCCATCCCAAGCCTGCCAAACAATGACAGCTACAACCACAAAATAGCCAGGCATTGTGGCGGGCATCTGTGGTCCCAGCTACTTGGGAGGCTGAGGCAAGAGAATTGCTTAAGCCCAGAGTTGGAAGTTGCTGTGAGCTGTAACGCCATGGCACTCTACCCAGGGAGACAGCTTGAGGCTCTGTCTCAAAAAATAAAATAAAATAAAAGCAATTGAAAAATCTCCCCAGGTAGGTGAGAGAAGTCTAACCTAGTGTTTCTTAAACATTAATGTTCATGCAAATTACTTAGGGATTTGTCTATATATTTTTATATGTAATATATATTACATAATACATAGAGCAATAAATACGTATTTTACACATATGCAGTGGGTCATGACATAAAGTTTATTTCTTACTGTGGTGAGTGGCCAAAGGTTTTAAAAATGGTGTTTTATCTAACAACCAAAAGTAATTAATGATTTTTGTTTTACCAATAAGGGCATTATATTCTTGCTCAACCTTAGTACAGAGCTGGAAGAGATTATGTTAGAGAGAGAGATCTAAGTGTGAAGTGGATTTCTCATTTTGCTTTTTATCAGAATGTGGAGAGTAAGGGAATGAGAGACCAGCGATTGGATCTGCAGAGAAGAGCAACAGAACCCAGTGATGATGACCTTATCCCGTTTGGAGACCGACCAACAGTGTCTCGGTTTGGTGCCATCTCTCGAACTTCCAAAACAATATATCAGGGCGCTGGCCCAATGCAGGCTATGGCACCTCAGGGAGCTCCCACAAAATCTATTAACATTTCAGGTAAGAACTCAGAGATAAACTGATCTAGAGGATTCCTAATGTCTACATATGAAGATTGCCCATGTTTCTCATTTTTTCCTGAAATGGCTTAATGGGAGGCTGAGGCAAGAGAATCGCCTAAACCCAGGAGTTGGAGGTTGCTGTGAGCTGTGATGTCAATGCACTCTACCAAGGGTGATAAAGTGAGACTCTGTCTCTAAAAAAAAAAAAAAAAAAAAAAAATGCATTCTCATTATTGAAGAATTCAAACAGAAATGAAAAAATAACAAAGACTGAAGGTTCAGTGGAAAAGAAACAGCAAATATCAGCATATTTTTCCCATTTTGGTAGATAATCTCTCTAATAGCTGTGTGTACAATATGTGTATGCCTTTTGGGTTATGAGTACCTTAAAAGATGAATCAAACCTATGAATTACATCATACCACAATGAAGCCTTCTCTTACAGATTATAGTCCATATGGAACCCATGGTAGCTGGGGAGGTTCTCCGTATTCACCTCATCATAGCATACCTTCTCAGGGACACTTCAGTGAGAGGTATGAGTTGTTCTTTTTATTTATACAAACATGTAAAGCACTTTAAAATTATTCAGCTTTTCTTGTTTTGTTTTGTTTTTTTATTAGTAATAATATCAGTAATGTTTTAAGGAAAATATCAGTAATATTTTAAGGAAACAAAACTTAGAAATTTGCTCCATTCTTTCTTTCTCACCAAAGGGAGAGAATATCCATGTCTGAAGTGGCCAGTCATGGAAAACCCCTTCCATCTGCTGAGAGGGAGCAGCTGCGACTAGAATTACAGCAACTGAACCATCAGATTAGCCAGCAGAGCCAGCTGCGTGGACTAGAGGTATCAACCTTTAGATAACTTTTGTGTTCATGTTTGAAGGGTTCTCAGAGATTTTAAACAGGAACTTTTGAGATACTACAAACACAAAACTTTAAGGTCTGTTTCTTGGCAGTTTAGTATCTAAGTATCTATTCTTCAAAGAATGCAATACTGGGTTCAGTCCTGAGACAATAGGAAACTTAGAATTTCTACTACCTGAGAATAGAAAACAAGTAATCTAAAATTTGCCAATAGGAGCTTATATTCTTATATGGCACATTTAAATTTAAGGTTAACAAGTGCTCTTAGCTTTAGGATTTTCAAACATTTTTTTTTTTAATTTCCTTTAATCCTTAGTTTTGGTGAATTTTTAATGAATAGAAGCTTAGAACTTTGACTTTAAAAACAAAAAGTCCGTGGGTAATAAGCCTAACACCTTTTTTTTGAGACAGTCTCACTTTGTTACCCTCAGAGAGTGATATGATGTCATAGCTCACAGCAACCTCAACCTCTTGGGCTCAAGTGATCCTTTTGCCTCAGCCTCCCAAGTAGTTGGGACTATAGGCGGGTTCCACAATACCTGGCTGTTTTTTTTAGTGACGGGGTCTCTCACTCTTGCTCAGGCTGGTCTCTAACTCCTGAGTGCAAGCAATTCACCCACCTTGGCCTCCCAGAGTTCTAGGTTTGCAGGCATGAGCTACTGCCCCCCTACCTTTTACTGTGCCTGATAAATGGGTTAGGCAGGCGGTATTATTCACCTTTTTTTAATTGAAGGATGTAAGTTTTCAGAAGTGAAACATGAACCCTGTCTTCATAATCCAAATTCAGTGTTCTTTCCATCATGCTGCCTGACACTTAAGAAACAAAATTAAAGAATTTTCAAAATCTCTTTAAGTGTCACATAAGGAAACTAGGTTTTGTTTATATCATCCTTTACATTGGAACATATTCTTTGAATATGGAAAACTAAAGACATTCTAGTGGGAAATACATTGTTCTTTTCTGGAGGAAGAAATGGTCTATTAGGACACTTAATCTTTGTCCTCAAATTCATGGCTTTTTGTCTTAAAATTCTTAATTTCTGTCCAAAAATAATATCAGTATTATCTGGAAGCTTGCCACATACTTAATATCAGTATTATCTGAAAGCTCGCCCACTCACTGAACAGGGCGGCGCTTGTGGCTCAGTGAGTAGGGCGCTGGCCCCATATACTGAGGGTGGACGGTTCAAACCCAGCCCCGGCCAAATTTTGCAACAAAAAAATAGCCGAGCATTGTGGCGGGCGCCTGTAGTCCCAGTTACTTGGGAGGCTGAGGCATGAGAATCACCTAAGCCTAAGAGCTGGAGGTTGCTATGAGCTGTGTGATGCCATGGCACTTTACTGAGGGCAATAAAGTGAGACTCTGTCTCTACCCTCCAAAAAAAAAAAAAAAGCCTCTGAACGAATGAGGGTTTCATTGAAATAAATGATAAGATTTATTTCAGAGAAAATTAATTTTAAAAGAGGGAGAAAGATGCACATTTACAGTTGTCTTCTTTTCCAGATAAGAAACTAAAAAGAGCAATTTAAAGCCAGGCATGGAGGCTCACACCTATAATCCTAGCACTGTGAGAGGCTGAGGTTGAAGAATTGCTTGAGCTTGGGAGTTTGAGGTTGCTGTTAGCTGGTCTGACACCTTGGCACTCAACCCTGGGGCAACAGAGTGAGACTGCCTTAAAAAAAAAAAAAATTATACCTAAAATGAAATTACTATTCACTAAATTTAAATCCCCTATTTTTTGCTTTTTTTTTTTTATTATTCAAATGGTATTCAGAGAAACAGATGGTACCTTACAGTGGCATTATTTTTATTACACATACCTGGTTGATAAGCTACTTAAGGCTGTGTTCTGGAATTGAGCCTGGTTATTCTATGCATGGTGTGAAACCTGTTGAGTTGTGTATGTGCTTGACTTTATGTACTAGGCTGTTAGTAACAGGCTGGTGTTGCAGAGGGAGGCAAACACCCTGGCAGGCCAGCCACAGCCTCCACCACCACCTCCAAAATGGCCTGGAATGATCTCAAGTGAGCAGTTGAGCTTGGAACTGCACCAGGTGGAAAGAGAAATTGGGAAGAGAACCCGGGAACTAAGTATGGTAAGTCTTAGTGGGAAAAGAGGGGGAAGGTGAAATCTTTCATATTGTCGTGTTACCGAATGCATGGCTGCAGAGTTTTAAAGTTATTTAGAGCTTGTTTTTCCTCATTCCCATTTGGTATAGGTGTGTTTTTTTGTGTTAGGATTCTTTATTAATTTGTAGGGAAAACAAGGTAGTTAATGGAAGTTCTTAACTTTCTGATTAACATAGGGAACATTAGGGAAGCAGATGGGATGATTTTTACTATTTTACAATACCATTGTGTTATGTAAAGATGTAGTTACCAAGTAACATTCTAGTTTTGTAGCCTTTAAGTTATTGATGAACCATTTTTTTGTTAGGAATGAGATACATTCTGCACATTCTGTCCTATGGAGCTGTATCATGAATATTCTTGGGATTTGCTTCATAGTACACAGACATTCTTTTTTTTTTTTTTTTTTGAGACAGTTTCACTATGTTGCTCTTGGTAGAGAGACGTAGTGTCACAGCTCACAGCAACCTCAAACTCTTGGGCTTAAGCGATTTTCTTGCCTCAGCCTCCTAAGTAGCTGGGACTACCAGCGCCCACAACGCCCAGCTATTTTTCTGTTGCAGTTATCATTCTTGCTTAGCTGGCCTGGGCTGGGTTCAAACCCGCCAGCCTCGGTATATGTGGCTGGCGCCGTAACCACTGTGCTATGGTCTCTGAGCCAGACATGCATTTTGGTACCTTTTTTCCCCCTTGAGATATGCTCTTGCTCTGTCACCCTGGCTAGAGTGCAGTGGTGTCATCATAGTTCACAGCAACCTCAGACTTAGACTCTTGGGCTCAAGCAATCCTCCTACCTCAGCCTTCCCATAGTTGGCACAGTTTGGACTACAGGTGTACACCACTATCCCCAGCTAATTTTTTCTATTTAATATTTTTAGTAGAGGGGGGAGTCTCAGTTGTGCTCAGGCTAGTCTCAAACTCCTGACCTCAAGTAGTCTTCCCACCTTAGCCTACTAGAGTGCTAGACTTAGAGGCATGAACCACTGCACCTGGTTCATTTCAGTAAATTTTGAGTCTTAAGAGATTAAACCATTCTCTTGGGTTGCTTGGTATTTGACTTTTTTGTTGGATGGCTTCTGTATTTTTTCTAAGCAAATAAGGCATATAGTATTTTCTACTTTCATAAGTATAGCATATATACTTATTGTACTTTGGCTTGCTTTTTCTAACTCATTGGGGTTTGAAGAGGGGGGGTTTGTTTTTTCCCCTAAGTCATTGTTCTTTTTCTGTGAGATTTTTTTCAGGTTAGCTTCAGGCATTCTTTCCGTTATTTTCCAGCTTAGTTAGTGAGCAAGTGTTTTGTACTTTGTTATGTTTTTGTGTGGTTCTCTCTTAGTCTGCCTGTTTCTTTGGCCATTTTACAAAACTAAGTATGATTTCTGGATCATCTGTTTGTCTGTATTATCTGTATTTGGTCTCTCTCATTAGCACCATTAAGTAGATAACTCATTTTATTTCCTTCTCTTTCAAAAAGGAGAACCAGTGTTCTCTGGACATGAAAAGCAAACTGAATACAAGTAAGCAAGCAGAGAATGGACAACCAGAACCACAAAACAAAGTTCCAGCTGAGGACCTTACATTGACATTCAGGTAAAGAAAAGGAAGTTTTCATCGTCTCATTGAACTACATATAGAAAAGGAATAATTAGGCCGGGCGCAGTGGCTCACGCCTGTAATCCCAGCACAGTGGGAGGCTGAGACAGGTGGATTGCCCTGAGCTCACAGGTTTATGACCAGCCTGAGCAAGAGGGAGCTACCATCTCTAAAAATAGCCGGGCGTGTGATGGGTACCTGTAGTCCCATCTACTCAAGAGGCCTAGGCAAGATAATTGCTTGAGCCCAGACCATCTCTAAAAATAGCCGGGCGTTGTGGTGGGCGCCTGTAGTCCCATCTACTCAAGAGGCCGAGGCAAGATAATTGCTTGACCCCAAGAGTTGGAGGTTGCTGTGAGCTCTGATGCTATGGCACTGTACTGAGGGCAACAAAGTGAAACTCTGTCTCAAAAAAAAAAAAGAAAAGAAGGGAATAATTGTATTATCTGGTCATACTAGAAGTACCTTTATAAATATGTGATTTTTAAAAATCATTGTTATGTACATTGAGAAAATATTTCTGCATAAATCTGGGAGTTATAAAACTTAGATCAACAACCTAACCAAGTGAAAAAAAATTTTTTTGGTGGTTTTTGGCAGGGGCTGGGTTTGAACCTACCACCTCTGGCATATGGGGCCAGCACCCTACCCCTTCGAGCCATAGGCACTGCTCTAACCAAGTGAAATTTTCTGGTTAGGTTTGCTTCTATCCTTTGTTTCATAATTTATTTTAAATGTAGCCATTTACCTTTAAATTATGAAAGAAATATAGTAGAACCTTAAGTTGACTAATTTTCATAGATTAGACATGTACCACGTGTACAGTAGGCCTAGTTCCTTACGCTTACCACCTCCGATTGTTGCCCAGTTTGTTACAGTCCCTTGGGTGGTCATTTGACAGATGTTCTACCATATATGCTTAATGTAAAACAAAAACAAACAAACAAACAAAAAACAGAAAATGAAAGACCCTAATATTAAATATGTCATATAAAAAAAACTGTAGAAAATCAGAAATTTTAGCAAAGGGTAAAGTTAAAAATCGCCTATAATTTCAATACCCAGAGATAATTAACGTTAACATCTCAGTTTTCATCTTCTCAGTCTTTTTAAATTATGTGGGCATTTAGCCACTTGCTGATTTTTATAAACCCACTACCCTAGTTTTTAGTTTAGTCTATCCTGTATTCTTCCATAGGTGTTGAAGGATACATATCAACTACCATGAACAACCCTGCAATAAATAATATTATAATCAACTCTTTATTTGCATATCCTTAATTATTTTCTGAGGATATTTTGAGTCTTTTGAATGTAGAGTCCTGAGTTGCCCACCTGGTGATGTACAATGAGAATTTCTAATGTCTATAGATTACAAGCTTAGGTTTTGGCTATTTTAAATCCATACATTATGCTGAGCTCAAAATTGTTTCTTATATTAGTAAACAAGCTAAATTAGGAGTCAGTACTTTTTCTTAAAGGCCAGATAGTAAATATTTTAAAGTATGTCTTTGTTGTGACTCTCAACTCTGCCCTATGGTGTGAAAGCAGCGACAGAAAATAAGTTAAACAAATAGGCAGGCCGATGTTCCAATAAAATTATTTATAAAAATAGGCAACCAGCAAGCCAGATGGATGCCTATAATCCCAGCACTTGGGAGCTTAAGACCGGAGGTTTGAGATGACCAGCCTGGGCAACATGGAGAGACCCTATCTCTTTTTAAAAATATTTAGCCAGGTGTAGTAATGCACATCTGTAGGTTCTAGCTATTTTGGGTCTGAGGACTGAGGCAAGAGAATCACTTGAGCCCAAGAGTTCAATGCTGCAGTGAAAAATGATCATACTATTATACTCCATCCAGGTTGACAGAAGGAGACCTTGTCTCTAAAAATAAAAAATAATAGGCAACTGGCTAGCTTTAGTTATGTACACCCTACGCTAAAACACAGATGAGGAGCTGTAAATTAAAATTTGGAAGCCATTTGTATATTTTCCCATAGTATTAAATGATAGGCCCTTGTTTATTTTATCCTGCTAATAAGTTATTTTTTTCTTTCTTATTAAAATTCCAACTACATTTTTTTAAATGTTAACAGTGATGTACCAAATGGATCAGCCTTGACACAAGAGAATATCAGCCTCCTATCAAACAAGACCAGCTCTCTGAACCTGTCGGAGGACCCCGAGGGAGGAGGAGATAACAATGACTCCCAGAAATCAGGAGTTACTCCCAGTTCTGCTCCCTAAACTATGAGGAGTTGTACTTTTATCTTCTGCTCCTAAACAATTTGTAGGGCCTAGGGGTAGGAAAATGGATAACCTCTAAACTTTTTTTCTAAGAGTGGTCAGAGAAATCCAGGAAATGTACCAGAGGCAATGTGCACAAACACCACTACTAAAACAAACCCTGCACATAGTTCACATTAATGCATTTTTTTAATTTAAAGAAAAAGAAAATTAGCAGTATCTGCAAGCAATTCAGATTAAATTTGTTTTTGTTCTGTGAATGAACTTTATTTTAATAACTTTGGACGCCTTGGATCCAGGGCTTTAAAAAAAAAGAAGATATTATATATACACTCTGTTTGATTAATTGTATGATCTTAATGAAGTAGGTTTTTCTTGTATTTTGGTATTATTACATACCCAGTGTATAATTCCCTGCCCCCAATCCTTTCCAACTCTCACCACCCCATAAACTTAAAACAGACAAAAAGCATTAGCCCTTCTGAGAATTCTCTGGTGCTTAAGAAACAAAGAGACAACAATAAACTGAGATATTAGAAAATGTGCAGCAAACCAACTTTTCCCAGAATTTTTTTTCTTTATGGATCACCAGCTTTATGGATAGATATATTTTTCTTAGGACATTGAAGTGTTTTTTAGGATAGTTTTATTTCTTATTTTCAACTTTTCAGAGAGATAATTACAGACAATTTTTGAAGTCCCCATTTCCATATTAAAGATCTTTTATATTCTCTTAATGTCATGAGAAAGCCGATTTCTGTGTTTAATTAGATTTGAAGGGAGATTAAGAATGAACTTAATAGCACTGAAAATACATGGTTGGTATATTGCCTGTGTTCAACCCATGGTTGGAAATTTGGAGCTGTGCTTTCCAAATTAAACTTTTGCTGAAAACAGAATGCTCAAAAACCAGGACAGTCAACCATGTCATAAAACTGCAATACTTGATTTGAATGTAACAATGAACAAAGCAACATTATTTTGAATGGGTGTTTTTATTTGACTCTCAAAATCTAAAAGTATAAAATAGAATCCCTCTATACTACAGCCCCTGGTTTTAAAGAGATTTGGCAAATATGAACTGCCTGACTCTGACGCATAGTTTATGAATTGATAACTTTTTGCTGCTTAAACTCATCAGCATAAGTAGGTAGGAAGTACCTTGGCATCAGTTTTTGTAGACTTGGCTTTCCAATATTGAAAATGTTAATTCATGAGAATTTTGAAAATAGGAAGACCTTTTTTATTATTTAATTTTGCTGCACATATTCTGATGCCACGTGTCTCTGCTTAACTAAGGCCCTGTAAAACATGTTTAGTGGGGATAATTTTATATAGTTGCCTTCTCCATCCCTCTATTTTCTAAATTATTTTCAGTTTCTCTCTCTGGATTATACTACTAAATCAGAAAGCACTGGTTATGTAATAAGTTACTGCATTGCTTTGGTTGGGTAAAAACAAGAGTTTATATTTTTCTTGTTTCTTATTTTCTTAACCCTTAACTCCTGCTGAGGTCATAACCTCAGTCTAAGCTCTGTGTCCATCATACTGTTAACTGAAACAAATGAGGGTGGGGGTGGGAAGGGTAATACAGTCCTGCCATTGCCTACCAGTAGGAGAGTCCAAACAGAACACTCTTTTGAGTAGCAATTATTTAATTTGCCCAGTCAAGGCACCATGTTTATATACTATTTCACATTGAATTTGATTATGCCCTACAGACCTGGCTGGTCAAGGATTTGATATACACATATTGGCTTGGGATTCGAGCTTTCTTTTTTATTTAAATAAAAATTTATATATATATATTATATATATACATATATACATAGCTATATCTGTATATATATTGGGTATGTTTTAAGGATTTTTTCGCATGAGCGCAGCTGTTGCGATAAAATGACTGATTGGGAGGTGGAAGCACTGAATGAAAGTGAGGCATTTTTTCAGTTGATATGTACATTTTCCTTTTTTCTAAATATGTTTTTGGGGTTTTTTTAATTGCTTATGGTTTTTTGTTTTGTTTTTTTTTTACTTTTGCTTAAAACCCTCCTACATTTATGCTTTAAATTCTTATTGTTTATTGGGAGAAGGAAAGAAACTTTTGTATGTTTGGCAGAGTCCCAAGATTTTTTATTTCTCTGCTTAACAATAAAAGGCAATATTGTTAGCCTCCAACCTTCTGTAGGCAGATTTGGGCAGATCTTACTTTTTTGGATGTGTCGCATAATTCTTAAATGTTGGAAGCACTTTGGAACTCAGAATGATTGACTTTGTTGATGTTTAGTATGAAAGTGAAGTTTCATTTTGGGTATCTATTGATGAAACCCCTAATATCCATTTTTGTTACTCTTGTTCATATTCTACCTTCAGGTACACTCATTCTTGCTTGCACCATTTTGATTTTGTGAGATAGAGCAGAACAGGGATTAATTCTTGTAGTATTACTTTTCTGAACAAAACCAGAAAAGCCACTGTGTAGATGTCTTTCTCTTTTTATGCATTTTCTTTTGGGGGGGGGGGAGGAATATCCCTTAAATTGTATCCTGAATTCTAGTTGTATTCCTGCATGGGCCCACACTATAGATGGAAACCTGGTTGGATAGAAGGGCAGAAGAATGTTACATTGTCCCAATGTGCCTATAATTTATCTATTTTAAATTGGTCATTCTGCCTTACCTAATGGAAATTTTTGCAGTTTTCCTAGTGTTCACCAATGGGTTTAAGAATTTGCTAAAACCCCCGAACTATTTTTTTTTTCTTTTTCTCCCTTATATGATCAGCCTGTAAGAGTAAACAGCCTATTTGGCATAACTATTTGACTCTTTAATTGTCTTTCTTCTTTTTTTTTTAATCAAAATCTGAAAGGTAGTGATTTTTTCCTGCTTTTTAAATTTTGTTTCCTTAGTGACAGTTAAGAGATGAAACCAATAAAATAGAAAATATTGTTTCTATGCTTTCTACTTATTAAAATGTTAATTTCTTCTGAGGATGACTTTGTTTTTCACTGAATTCAAAAGCAAGAATTAGATATCTCAGATGAACATAAACACTTTTGAAAGAGTTAAGGTAGAAGTAATAAGCATTGTGTTTACTCTTATTTAAATAACAGGCCAGGATTTTATCATAGGGAGGATTTTAAGTACTTTGACTTATTCTTTGCTCAAGAGGTCTCTAGAAAAAGGTGGAAGAACTGAAAATAAGGCATCTAGATTTAGTTTCCTGTTTTACATGTAGTTCTTTTGTTTAATTTATAGATACTATCACAAAATAAGTCTATTAGCTGTTCTTATATAATTTACAGAGACTGAAGTGACCAAAGATCTACTTCTTACCACTTTTCCAATTAAAGGAAAAATTAGTTATAGCATAGGTTTCTAATAATAATAGTCAACTAATAATAGACACTATTCCTAATGCCAACTACAAATATTCAGCTACTCAGAATGTATAAAAATCTGCTTGATACAGCATTAATGTGAGGTGATTCCCTTCTCCCATCTTATTTCCCTTCCCTTCTCCTATTCTTTCCCATGTATTTACTTTTTTTGCCTAAAAGACAGAAAATCAGTATGATTTCTCGTCTGCTACTTTGATTATATAACTCCATCAGACTTTCCATAGGTCTTCAGATTTTAAGCTCAAAGTTTAATCATAAGTTTTTCCATGAATGTCTTTTTTTTTTCTTGGCCCTTTTTCATCCTACGGTTCCCCCTTGACTTACCCACTGCCTTCCCCAATCTGCAACAGTGACAGTTTGCTGCCTCAAAACAGAGCATTCAAATGAATTCGCTTAGCCAATAACTTCTGTGAAGTTGCCTTTTCTAATGGTGTTATTACTCAGTGATGCACAAATGTGGTATTTGCCCTACTGGTAGGCAAACAAAGGTCTGGTTAAGAATGATAACCTGCTGTTTTCTTTAAAGGAGAGCCAAAGACTTGTGCTTTACTCTGTTTTGGTTTGGGGGGAAGTTGTAGCCATTTTGATTGTGAACTTTGTAGTATTTGTGAGTTGATTGTACTGTGTAAGTAGATACATCTAAAGTTAACTATTAAAGTTAGCTAGCCTTATAAAATGTAAAAGTAATGGAAATCCATCAGTTTCTCTAAACCAGTGAATTTCATCTTTTCTAATACTGTGTATAAACATTTGTTCCCTCACCCCTTGCTTTTTTTGAGATTACCTTGTTGTGATACATCTTCTGTGTTTTTATGGGATTTTTTTTCCCGTTGTGCCTAAAGGACAATCAGCCATCTCTGTGATCAAGTCATGAGTCTGGATAAAAGAATTCATGAGCACATGACTGGTGAGACATAATTAACGGTAGTCAGTACATGTTCAGATGATGTTAACTTTCAGAGAAAAATGTTCCTTTCACTAAAGAAGTATTCAGTCAATGGTACTTATATACAAATGGTGGTGGAGAGCAGTCTTACCATCATCTCCGTGTTGAAAAACACCTGTAATGATTTACAGTTCATTAAAAGGAATGGCCCAATTTTTAGGAGAAATTCATAACCTGCTTGGAAATTAACTGCAGATTTGGTGATACATGGTTAAAGTGTTGCAAAGTGATCTCTTTCTGAAAAATTTGCTCATCCTTCTTTTAAAAATTGGATAGAACTACTAAATTAAAGCAAATTTTACTTTCCTTGTTAAGGATTGAACAAGCAAGCAGTCTGCCCCAGTCAAATCATTTTACCTGAGTACCCCTTTTGCTGATCCACACTCATACCCTTCTACCTTTGACAGCTATGATTTTTATATTTATTGCTTCAGCTCAGCTTTATGAAATTTTCCTGCTGAAATAACTTAATGAGAGTTGTAGGTGGATTGCAGTTAATATTTTTAAAATTTCTCAATTCAGCTTGTATGAGCCACTTCAAAAAGAAAGCTGTTTTTTGGTCAAAAGGTACAATTAATTTTAGTAAATACAACTGAAGATTTGGATTTTAAAGGTGTTATTTCTGATTGCTAAAGAAGTTTTCACAAGTAATAGATTCTAATTGATAAGAAATACTAGCTATACTATTAATAAAGAATAAGAAACTGCTACCACCAGGAATAAATAACACCTTTTAATAACAAGTGTGTTTTAATACTGCACTGAACAAGTGGGTAAAGAGTCTGTCGAAGTCCTGTTGTGATAAAGGAACTTAACCTCACCACTGGAATCCTTGTTTTCAGGGCCTCTGGATTTTCAGCCAAACACTGAATTTCCCCTAAATTTCATCCCTGTGCAAAAACATCCTTAGAGTAATAACCTTTATTTTCACCAGAAAATAAGGCATAATAACCCAAGGGGGGAAACTTAAACCTGAAGACAATATTATGTCCAAAAATGTGTATTTAGGAAAATAAAATCCTGTGGAGTTTGTTGTCCTAATGTATATTGTATAACTAGATTAGGTGATTTCTTTTCTTATATTAAGTTCTCAGTCTTTCTGCTTGGTTTTTGTTTGTTTTTGTTTTTTTACTCTAAGCAGACAGAGCTCACAAGTCTTTGGCATCCATTTGGGTTATACACTCAGAGTCATCTTATAACTGGAAACTGTCAAGTGGTCCCCCACCTCAGGGAGTATATGAAAGGGTCAAGAAAAGGACAGAAACAAACTACTGGGTGGATAATTTGTTGCCTGATTTTTTTTTTTTTTGTCTCATGGTTTTAAATGGCCATTTCTTAGTGTCATTTCTCTCCATTGATTGGCTGCCATTCCCACAGTAATACCTGAATTACTCTGTAAATTTCTGACTTAGGGGCATTCAGAGCTTTTGCTTACCATTTTTACATCCTCTGTTCAACTAAGACACTGTCCTGAGAGTTAGTTTTTCCAAATGTATTGTTGCCTGAATTTTCATACTTTCCCCCTTTCATCCTGAAGGGAACTTGAAGAGTTTTCAGTTTTATTCATTGGTCCATGGACCTCATTGTCTTATTTGTGATGAATCTATGACTTTTTGGAAAAAGAGCAATGGAAAAAGTGAATGAAGGCAATGAGCGAAACCTTCCTTCCACTTCAGCGTTTTCCAGTTGTGAGGTCCCTCTGTGTGTGTGTGTGTGGCCTCTCCCCATGTCGTCCCTGCCGTCCCTTCTCCCTGACCATGGTCCGTTTGGTCTTTAGGCTCATACCAGTCTCCCGAGACATTCTGCAGTCATTATCACCTTTTTGGGTGGATTTTATTTTGGCTTTTTTGTTTTTGGTTGGTTCGTTGGTTGTTTTTAAATAACTTTTTAACATTGACGCATATTTGCTTGGGATAGAGCTTACGTACTTTACCAATCGTATTGATTGTATGTGATTGTGCCCTGCAGAGGTATATTTAACAAAACAAAAATAATCTAGGTTAATAAAGGAGCCATGAGATTTGAGTCAGATTTTAAGTGACTTTATGAAATCACTTACAGTTTTGGATAGTGAGGATTTGTATCTTCTGTTCTTATAAATCAGTGCTAGACAGAATACCATTTTTTAAAAAGTTGTCTTGCATTTCTGTTTTTTTAATTGCCCCTGCTCCCTATTCTTTCTTGCCTGCCTCTACTCACCCATTTTGAAATGAAATATATTCAGCCTTAAAGTTACATCTGATTTTTAAATTGCTGAATTTTGTGAAATTTTACTTTCCTTGTGAAGGAAAAAGTGAAGACAAATACAGATAATGGGTTGGAATTTCACAAGCTGTGAATAATTCCCTTGGATCTGACAAACTGTGAAATCTTATTTGAAGTCTTTATCTCTTGACAGTTCTTTTGGAATAGGAAAAAGAACCCTCTTTGAAATGGACTGTTCTCCTCTTGTTTTTAATCTGTTTAATACTTCCAATTTTTAAAAAACCTTCAAAGGTAGTGAGGTGGAAAAAGAGAAAGAATAGTAAAAAGGTGATTAGGGCAACAGGATTCTGGATCTGAATAGTACATCTTCCACTGGTTGCAGGTTTTTGAGATTAGGACCATGTTTTTCAATTTTGTATTATTTGTGTGCATGTTGTTTATATCAAATATGCCACATTTTGTTAAAACGCTGTTCCCTTTCTTTATTACCTTGGAAACTGACTCAGCCTCATGTTGCTCCTAATTAGTGTTTAAGTCTCCCATAAGTTGCAGATAAAAGGATTTATTTTAACAAGTAGAAGGAGGTGATTCACCTTTTGGATTGTAAATATATGAAAGTGTCTACAAGGTCTTTATCTGCTTTCTGTCAGCATTTATATTAAATGATAAATTAATGAAGAATGTGTAGTCTTTTTTTTTGTAAATGAGTCTGTGCCATCTTATTCTAACCTTATTCTTACACCTTTTTGATAGAGGGTTTTTTTAGGTAAAAAAGAAATGGCTAATATGCATGTAATAGTAGCCAATTTTGTGTAGGCATCATAGGAATGAACATACTATACTCCAAATTCATTTTTTTTATACAGTGATTGCACATTACGAGTGAAGATGGTGGTTCTGAAATACTAACATCAATATTCAATGAAACTCTGTCTTTCCATTTTTACTGACTTCTCCTAATTGTCCTGAAATCCCCATTCATTAGTCATTCCTGGCAGTTAGTGGATAAGTGTAAGTTTATTATCTTTTAGAAACCAATAAATAATAGTTCAATAGCACGAAGAAGACAAATTGAAAGAAATTTAAGAAATACAAAAATCGGGCAGCGCCTGTGGCTCAGTCAGTAAGGCGCCGTCCCCATATACCGAGGGTGGCGGGTTCAAACCCGGCCCCGGCCAAACTGCAACCAAAAAATAGCCGGGCATTGTGGCGAGCGCCTGTAGTCCCAGCTACTCAGGAGGCTGAGGCAAGAGAATCGCTTAAGCCCAGGAGTTGGAGGTTGCTGTGAGCTGTGTGAGGCCACGGCACTCTACCGAGGGTCATAAAGTGAGACCCTGTCTCTACAAAAAGAAAAAAAAGAAAAGGCGGCGCTTGTGGCTCAGTGAGTAGGGCGCCGGTCCCATATGCCAGAGGTGGTGGGTTCAAACCCAGCCCCAGCCAAAAACCACGAAAAAAAAGAAAAGAAATACAAAAATCAAGTGTTACCTATGGGCTTTATTTGATCCTGATTTCAACAAAACAAATATAAAGGACATTTTTATATAAGTCGGGAAATTTGATTAAGTATTGGGGTATTAGATAATAATACCAAGGAATGATGTTTTTGTTCAGTGTGAAAATAGCAACAGGATTATGTAAGAAACCGCCCCCCCCCCTTTTTTTGAGACAGAGTCTAATTATGTCACCCTCGGTAGAGTGCTGTGGCGTCACAGCTCACAGCAACCTCAAACTTGAGCTTAAGGGATTCTCTTGCCTCAGCCTCCCAAGTAACTTGGACTATAGGCACCTGCCACAACGCACAGCTGTTTTCTTGTTGCAGTTGTTGTTGTTTAGCAGGCTGGGGGCAGGCTTGAACCCACCAGCCTTGGTGTATGTAGCTGGTGCCCTACTCAGTGAGCTATGGGCGCCAAGCCAAGATACATATATGTATATATATATATTTTTTTTTTTTTAGAAAAAGTTTCATGCAGTTGCTCTCAGTAGAGTGCTGTGACATCATAGCTTTCAGCAACCTCAAACTCTTTGGCTCAGGAGATCCTGCCTCAGCCTCCCGGGTAGCTGGGACTACAGGCGCCTACCACAATGCCCATCTATTTTTAGAAACAGGGACTTGCTTTTTTGCTCAGACTGGTCTTCAGCTCCTGAGTTCAAGCAATCTCTGGCATCACAGCTCACAGCAACCTCAAACTCTCGGGCTTCAGTGATTCTCTTGCCTCAGCCTCCCAAGTAGCTGGGACTACAGGCACCTGCCACAACACCCGGCGACTTTTGTTGCAGTTGGTTAGCTGGCCAGGGCCAGGTTTGAACCCGCCATCCTCAGTGTATGTGGCTGGCACCACAACCACTGTGCTACGGGTGCTGAGCCAAAACCCCTTATTTTTAAAAGATGCGTAACTGACAATGACTGGAATTTCCTTTAAAATAATAACTTTTTAAAATAATACACATTACCAATGAAGGTTATTTTGTCATCCTACCAACAGTTAGCAATTAGGTGCCAAGGGAAGGGGCCATAGTAAAGAAATCCTAGAGGGTATGAGAGATGGTAATGGCTACTGGCATCCCTGAATGATTATAAAATGAGTGGGAACTCCAAAACCAGATCTGTCATCTTTACCACTTACCTAGGTCTACTCCTAATCACAAGTAATAGGGTACTTACTTTCTGACCCCATAGGCTGCAGCTCACAAAGACTAATTTGAATGTTTCTTGTATGCATTAGTGCTTCAATCCCAATAACCAGCTTGTCTTCAATAATCAATTATTAAATCCCTTTGCCTTCCTACTAGGTGACCCATTCAGTAAATGGAACACCTTTATTTGGAACACCTAGCATATAAAAAGTAAACTTAACAATTACTCACTGAACACCCACTAGCAGTACTTACTAATTTATGGAGTACTCCCCATATTCACAACACTGTAGGGGACAGTCAGGCGTTAAAAAACATTATCTCTGGGGTGGCTCGTGGCTATAATCCTAGAGCTCTGGAGGGCTGAGGTCAGTGGATCACCTGAGCTCAGGAGTTTGAGACCAGCCTGAGCAAGAGAGAGACAGACCCCATCTCTAAAACTAGCCAGGCACCTATAATCCCAGCTACTGGGGAGGCTGAGGCAAGAGAATTGCTTGAGCCCAAGAGTTTGAGGTTGTGAGGGATGACATCACAGCAGTCTACCGAGGGCAAAAATGAGACTCTCTCAAAAAAACAAAAGATGGCAGCACCTGTTGCTCAGTGAGTAGGGCGCCAGCCCCATATACCAAGGGTGGCGGGTTCAAACCTGGTCCCGGCCAAACTGCAACAAAAAACAGCCAGGCATTGTGGTGGGCGCCTGTAGTCCCAGCTACTAGGGAGGCTGAGGTAAGAGAATCACCTAAGCGTAGGAGTTGGAGGTTGCTGTGAGCTGTGACACTGCGGCACTCTATCAAGGATGACAAAGTGAGACTCTTTTATCTCTAAAAAAAAAAGAAACAAAAAACTGTCTCTACCCTAAAGGATCTCTGATTACAGAACTTTAAGATAGTTAAAAATCAATAGCAAGGCACTAAACAGAATTATCAAAGATGATTCAACCACAATTGTCTTCAAAAGAGAAGAGCAAGGAGTTGTGGGACTGTGCCAGGAAGACAAGCTTGCCTGGCTGGCCGGGCTTTCCAGAGGATGCTACCTTGAAGGTAAAACTTGAGCAGTCAAAGGGGTGTTGAAGACATAAGACTCCTGCTCAAAGAAAATAGAACGTGTGTTTTGTTTTTTGTTTTTGTTCTTGAGACCAAGTCTCACTCTGTCACCCCGGGGTTGAGTGCTGTGGCATGATCATAGCTCACAGCAATCTCAAACTCTTGGCCTCAAGCGATCCTCTTGTTTCAACCTCCTGAGTAACTGGGACTATGCGCACCTGTCACCAAGCCCAGCTTTTTTTTTTTTTTTTTTTTTTTTTGAGACAGTCTCTTGCTTGTCTCAAACTCCTGAGCTCGGGATATCCACCCACCTCGGCTTCCCAGAGCGCTAGGATTACAGGCATAAGCACGTCACCCAGTCTAGAACGTGTGACTTTTGTGCAGAAAGAGAGTCTGAATTGTGGAAACTAGAAGGTCATTGAAGCTAGAGTAGGAGTGAGTGGGTAGCTTGAGATGAGGCAGCTCTAGATCCTAGAAGCCAATAGCCAATGCTAAAGTGTTTGTATTTTATTCTGAAAGTAAAGGCAGTGCAAAGAAGTACGGTTAGCAGGGAAATTAAGGGACCAGGTTTGTGCCTCTTGGGAGCCAATTATAATTTCAAAAAGACACAATCCTGAATGCCATAATTTCAAATGTTGAAATCCTAAAAGATTAAAATGCCAAAAATAGAATTCTGGAAAAATGCATTTATTTACATCTAAAAGGGAAGGAGTTTATTTGAGAAATGTTAAAACATGACAGACTGGGCGGCGCCTGTGGCTCAAGGAGTAGGGCACCAGTCCCATATGCCGGAGGTGGCGGGTTCAAACCCAGCCCCGGCCAAAAAAAAAAACACGACAGACTATTTCATAGACCAATTTCCAAAATAAAATAGGCAATGATAACATTTTTGCAAGCATAAACAGTTATACTAATGAAAGTCTCTGGAGTATCACAGTTATGAGCAGATGAACCATGTACATAAAGAAATAGGTCAAAGAGCTGAATGTATTACTTATAAACGCATG
This sequence comes from Nycticebus coucang, assembly GCF_027406575.1. Taxonomy (NCBI): domain Eukaryota; kingdom Metazoa; phylum Chordata; class Mammalia; order Primates; family Lorisidae; genus Nycticebus; species Nycticebus coucang. Next base: position 88,068,568 of record NC_069789.1, read on the forward strand.
TCTCTCTGGTTGGTAATTGCACCCAGTGTCAGAATTGTGCCTTTACGGATTATAAATGCATTTCTACCTCACCCTCAGCTGTGAGGGACAGCTCCAAGTATTTTGATGAGATCAGTCAAAAACTCCAATGGTCACAACTGCATATGCTGAGATCCCCCAAAAGCTGAGATCTCAATAAATTTTCTTTCACAAGTGCAGATGTACAAAAAGGACATCTCTTCATTAAGGGAGGAAGTTTAAAGCTGATGGTGTTAACTCAGTCTGAGACATCCTTGGGACCCAAGGAGCTGTTGGTTTAAGTCTTGGAGTCCAAAGGCCAGCAAAGCTGGAATTCCCATGTCCAAAAGCAGCAAAAGAAAAGTCTGTTCCAGCTCTCAGAGACTAGTTTGCCTCCTTTATTCTTTCCCAGTCCCTGGCTGGCTGGTGGATGCCTGCCAACCTCGACTGCAGATCTTTACTTAATCCACTCAGATTCACACACGAATCTCCTCTGGAAACACCCTCACAGACACACCAAAAATAATACTTTACTAGCTTTCAGTGTGTTCCTTAGTCAAATCAAGTTGACACCTAAAATTCAGTCCACTGCTAGTCAACTTGGGAGTCATACTTAATTTCCAAATATCTGTAATAGCAAGGGATTTCCACCTACCGTGATGCAGCATATCCTGTGATTGTGATTCTCAGGATTTCAGATGTTAGAGATTTTAGATTTTAGGAGTTTTAATGTTTAGAGATTTCAGAATTATGCCTTTACGGATTATAAACACATTTCTACCTCACCCATCAAATGACCTTGGTCAAATTTTGCTATAGCAGCCCTTGGAAGACGTGGGTAAAGAGGCCCCAGTCACATAACATGCCTGGCCCCGGCTTGACAATGAGTTGATTCCTGTTGCTTCTTGGTCTATCTGAACCATCTTCTACCTCTCCAGGGAATGTTCTCCCAGTACCTCGGCCTCTGTGCTCTCTGTCTTTTCCCTGTTTCTCTTTCTCAACCTAAAACTTCCTGAACTAATGTAGAAGCAACAAGCTTTGACCCCATACAACTCTCTCTCGCCCAGTCTCCCAAGAGTGTCTATCCTTGCTTAACGTTGCTGTTCATACAAGGTGTCAATTCCTCTGGATAAGCATTTTTTTCGCCTTACTTGATAATCTTCGTTTTCCATGTGGGAGGAATTTAAAGTACTGTATTTCCTGCTTAATAAATTAGCAAAATTGCTCTGGACCTGGATTTCTTCAAACACAAATGTTTATTGAGTACCTGGTACATTCAAGGCCCAGTGCCATGGGCAATGGACATGTTCAATAAATATTTGCTGTTTTGATTTCCCTGAAGCGAAAACCGAACTATGAGGATGTGGACAAATTCCAATGAGATGCTTTGAGTCTCAGCTAAAAGCTGCCAAATGGTAACGTAGGGTTTATTTCTATACACTTGCTAATTTCACCTTAATTAAAACGTTAACCTAGTCGGCTGAGAACCCAGGGGAGTTGGATACTCTTGTTTTTCTGTGCTAGACATTTTGCCAGATTTCCATGGAAGGTTTATGCTTTGAGTTACTCAGTAACCATAGCGGGGGCTGGGCCCTGCTATTTGTTTCCTGCCAAGGTCTTGCTCTTCAGTCCAGGATATGAGGCAATGGACACGGACGGGCTGAATTACCTGCCCATGGAAGTTCCTAGTGAACCTAGAGGTAGGGCCAAGCAAAGTAGAATTGTATTTTTTTATTAAATCATAAATACATAGATCATGTATACATTAATGCATTTATGGGGTACAATGTGCTGATTTCCTACAGAATTAGGAACTCTTACATCATGGGCAAAATAACAACAGACACTTCAGAAATTAAAAAAGTCCTTAATGAATACTACAGAAAACTTTATTCGCAGAAATATGAAAGAAGAATTGTATTACTGACCTTGAAGGAAGTGCTAAAAAGGAGAGGTCATCAAATACTCTGTACTTTCCTCTCCATGTTTACTACTCCCAAGAAAGCAGAGCTCAGGGAGGACCCGTGATCTCCTGCCAATCTTGTCTCCACCCAGAATGCAAAAAAACGGAGACATAGGGAATCCTCTTCAAAAACTAATTTTTACCTGATTAAAAATTTCTTTCTTTTTTTTTTTTTTCTTTTTGAGGCAGAGTCTCAATCTGTTACCCTGGATACAGTGTCCTAGCATCACAGCTCACAGCAACCTCAAAACTCTTGGGCTCAAGAGATTCTCTTGCCTCAACCTCCTGAGTAGTTGGGACTACAGGCACCTGCCATGACACTCTGTTAGTTTTTCTAATTTTATTATTAATTTATTTATTGATGTATCTATTGTATTTGAGACAGAGTCTCGCTTTGTCGCCCTCAGTAGAGGGCCCTGGTGTCATAGCTACAGCAACCTCCAACTCTTGGGTTCAAACAATTCTCTTGCCTTAGCCTCCCAAGACTGGGACTACAGGTGCCCACCACAGCACCTGGCTAATTTTAGAGACAGGGTCTTTCTCTTGCTCAGGCTGGTCTTGAACATAAGGCAATCTACCCGCTTCAGCCTCCCACGGTGCTAGGATTACAGGCGTGAGCCACTGTGCCCAGCCTTTAGTTTTTCTATTTTTAGTTTAGAAAGGTATCATGGCAGGCTCCTGTAGTCCCAACTACTCAGGAGGCTGAGGCAGGAGGACCATTTGAGCCCCCAAGACTTTGAGCTAGACTAATGCCATGGCACTCTAGCCTGGATAACAGAGTGTCTCAAGAAAAAAAAAAAAAAAAAGTCCTGGGCTCGGCGCCTGTGGCTCAAGCGGCTAAAGCACCAGCCACCTACACCTGAACTGGCATGTTCTAATCCAGCCCGGCCACCAAACAACAATGACGGCTGCAACCAAAAAATAGCCGGGCATTGTGGCAGGCGCCTGTAGTCCCAGCTACTTGGGAGGTGGAGGCAGGAGAAATGCTTGAGCCCACGAGTTGGAAGTTGCTGTGAGCTGTGATGCCATAGCACTCTACCCAGGGCAACAACTTTAATACAAAAAAAAAGTATTAAAGGGCGGCACCTGTGGCTCAAGGAGTGGGGTGCTGGCCCCATGTACCAGAGGTGGTGGGTTCAAACCTGGCCCCAGCCAAAAACTGCAATTAGGGGCGGTGCCTGTGGCTCAGCGGGTAGGGCGCCGGTCCCATATGCCGGAGGTGGCAGGTTCAAACCCAGCCCCGGCCAAATTAAAAAAAAACAAAAACAAAAACAAAAACTGCAATTAAAAAAAAAAAAAAAAAGTCCTGGAAAAGGATCATTGAAGTCTGCTTAAATTACCACATGAAAATTTGATGAAAAACAATATATATGCATACCATCAAAGTGTGTGAAGTGGGCAGCACCTGAGGTTCAGTGAGTAGGGTGCCGGCCCCATATACCGAGGGTGGAGGGTTCAAACCTGGATGTGGCCAAACTACAACAAAAAATAGCCAGGCATTGTGGCGAGCACATGTAGTCCCAGCTACTTGGGAGGCTGAGACAAGAGAATCACCTAAGCCTAAGAGCTGGAGGTTGCTGTGAGCTGTGACGCCACGGCATTTTACCTGGGGTGACCAAGTGAGACTCTTGTCTCTAAAAAAAAAAGTGTGTGAAGTATCCCCATGAGACACTTATTTAATAAAAATAGGAAAATGTAATTTATAGCAGAGAAATCTAACGAAGTGATCAAAGTTAACATTATCAGTAATAACATCATATACCTCCTGATGAGCTACACCAAGAAGGACACACTATTACCCTGTGGCATTCCTGCCCCCCAAAAAGATAATTTGAATCTGGGCGGCACCTGTGGCTCAGTCGGTAAGGCGCCGGCCCCATATACAGAGGGTGGCAGGTTCAAACCCGGCCCAGGGCAAAGTGCAACAAAAAAAATAGCCGGGTGTTGTGGCAGGCGCCTGTAGTCCCAGCTGCTCGGGAGGCTGAGGCAAGAGAATCGCTTAAGCCCAGGAGTTGGAGGTTGCTGTGAGCTGTGTGATGCCATGGCACTCTACCAAGGGCAATAAAGTGAGACTCTGTCTCTACAAAAAAAAAAAAGATAATTTGAATCTAAGCTTGAGGAAGCCTCAGATAGACACAAATTGAGAGACAGTCTTCAAAATTAACTGGCCAACGGACGGGCTTGGTGGCTCACGTCTATAATCCCAGCACTTGGAAGGCTGAGGCAGGTGGATTGCCTGAGCTCACAGGTTCGAGACCAGCCTGAGCTAGAGCAAGAAATCGTCTCTAAAAATATCCAGGTGCTGTGGAGGACACCTGTGGTCACAGCTACTTGTGAGGCTGAGGCAAGAGAATTGCTTAAGCCCAGGAGTTTGAAGTTGCTCTGAGCTAAGATCATGGCACTCTACCAAGGTTGACTAAGTGAAACTCTGTCTCAGAAAGAAAAAACTAAAACAAAACAAATTAACTGGCCTATACTCGTCAAGAATGCCAAAGTCATGAAAGAAAAAGAACAGACAGGACCTGTTCCAAGCTGGAGAAGACTAAAGGGACATGACAACTAAATGCCATGTGTGATGCTAGACCAAGAAAAGGAGGGAAAAAAATTGATTTTGTTTTTTATTTTTCATGGTAACTCAGTGGTTCCCAAAATGTGATCCAGTAGCCCTAGAAGATCCAGAAAACCTTTCAGTGGATAAAAAAAAAAATGGTCTTAACACGTAACTTTTAATAATACTTAGGTGTTCTTTGGCAAGACTATACAGAGATTCTGAGACCGGTGTGGTGGCTGACACCTGTGATACTAGCACTTTGGGAGGCTGGGGTGGGAAGATCAGTCAAGGCCAAGAATTCAAGGCCAGCCTAAGCAACATACTAAGAAAAATACCCCAGCATGGTGATGCACACCGGTAGTCCCAGTTACTCTGGAGACTGAGGTAAAAGGATCACTTGAACCCAGGAGTTCCAGGCCACAGTGAGCGCAGTTCCACACCACTGCACTCCGGCCCAGACAATGGAACAAGATCCTGTCTCAAAAACAGGGAGGGTGTGCTGGGGAGGGATTCTGAGACCAAAAAGTTGGAAAACCACTGCTATAAAGAATATTAATGGGATGATTGGCAAAATTAGAACAAGGTTTATAGATTTGAAAATATTTGACAAAAATATTAATTTCCTGACTTCCTGTGATCATATAAGGGAATGATCATATAGGGTGAAAAGGCATTATATCTGCAACTTACTCTCAAACAGCACAGAAAAATATCTTTGTATGTATGTGTACGTGTGGATATATGGAGAATGAAAAGCAAACATGGTAGAATGTTAACACTTGGAGTATGTGTGTGAAAGGTACACAGAATATTTTGTACTATTTTTGCAACGTTTATAAGTCGGAAATTATTTCAACATAAAAATTTTTAACTCTCAGTCTTGTAAAATTCTTATAAGATTGTCCTCCTCATCTTCCCAGTACCCCCACCCCCTGCCCCAGCTGCACTGACAGACCTCCTGCTTCCCCTTCTCCTTCCCTAATAGACACTTCAGTCATGTGACCAGTGGCATTGACTGGGATGTTTGTCTTCATGGTTGGGTACTCCTAGTGCAGCACTGAACACTTTGAGGGCAGATTTGTCTTTATATCCCTAGGTCCAGCACCATGCTTGGTCATTTATTAAATGTTTGTTAATTAAATGATCCCTATGGCTCAGTGAATGAATGAACAAAATAAAACCGACCACTCCACTGATGTTATAGCTCTTAACCCTCTGGCCAGGTAGTATCTGCAGGTGTTCACCAGATCACCTGCACCCCTTCTGCAGGGTCTCCAACTCCTATCAGCTGGAACAATAGTTCTCAATAGCATGGTCCCACCTCAGGATCTTTGTATTTATTGCCTGTTTCTTCTTGGAGATGTTTGTATGGCTCCTTCCCTCATTTTGTTCTGTACTCTTAATGCCAACTCATTAGAGAGGCTTTTCCTACCACCCTTTCTCACATGGTACGCCCCCCATCACTTTCTCTCCACCCGCCCTGTTCTCGTTTTCTCCATGGCTCACATGAACATCTGACAGACACGTTATATTTTATTTTGTATATACTGCTTCGTTATGAGACTACGGCATGTCTCACCTGAATGGAAGCCCTAGCCCCAAGAACCGTGCCTACTGGCACAGGTAGCACTCCTGTGTTTGTGGAACACCAGTGGTTGAAAGGAAGACTCAAATTGTCTTTTATCTAGAGTGACAGATGAGCCTCTGAGCATTCTTGGGCCCTTTGGGACAGTTGTCCTGGCAACTGTTCACACTGTACACAGGGGTCCTCAAAGTGTCCAATTAGCCAAACACCTAATGTAGTGACTGAAGAACTCTCTAAAATTCCTATAATGGCAACAACTTCAAGGAGTCCTTCATCAGAAGGTACTGTTCTCCTAACCTGTGAACACTGTTGCAGCAGTCCTTGTGATACTGCTTTTGGCTATTTAGGAAGAGGGAAATGTAAATAAACCTGCCCTTTATCCCCATTGGTTTAAATTTACTTCATCTCAGCAATAACTAGTAATAATAACAACAACAAGGGCCGGTCACAGTGGCTCACACCTGTAATCCTAGCACTCTGGGAAGCTGAGGCAGGTGGATCACCTGAGCTCAGGAGTTCAAGACCAGCCTGAGCACGAGCGAGACCCAGTTTCTACTAAAAGTAGAAAAACTAGCCGGGCATTGTGGTAGGCACCTCCCAGCTGCTCAGGAGGCTGAGGCAAGAGGATCACTTGACCCCCGGAGTTTGAGGTTTCTGTGAGCTATGGCACCAGGGCACTCTACTCAGGCAACAGAGTGAGACTATGTCTCAAAACAACAGCAACACCACCAACAACAAAAAGTTACACACATTGGATCCTTATTAACAATCGCACATTTCTTTTTTTTGTTTGTTTTTTATTGTTGGGGATTCATTGAGGGTACAATGAGCCAGGTTACACTGATCACATTTAATCGCACATTTCTTTAAGGATCCACTGTTGTCCTAATGTTTATCATTTCTGGTTCTGGAGGAATAATTATTGGATGGCCGTATATCAGAAAACTTGCCTAACTACAATGACAAATATAGAGAATACTGACAATGAACAAAATGGATCACTTTGTCTATTTTAACCTATTTATATTTTTCCTATGAATATTGTATGACTATATTATTTCAAAATGTGTAAGCATTAAATGTCAATTAGCTAAAATGTTAAAAAAATACACACAAATATAATTCAGTTTGTTTACATTTCAGCAGTTGTATGCATTTTTTTTTTTAATTTTCTCCACACTGTCTACCGATCCCCAGTAGAATTTTGCCAAGTATCTCCCATTCAGCTCCCTCTTGCAGGCACCCTGAGGTCCCTGCTCTCATGTCCCCTGCCCATCACTTCAGGACTAGTGGGGAATGGGTCGATCTGTGGGCCACAGGTGTAACATCACGTGTCCTGCGCTCAGCCAGGAGGGATGCTGGACTGTCAGAAGCCTGAAGGTAGCAGCTGACTCCAACGGGCATTCCGCTCACTCTCTCGCTCTCTCTCAGTCAGATATTTTCTAACCAACTTTGACTTTGTGAACTCACTCTCCTTTTCTATAAAGGTGAAGAGGAGAATCAGGGAGTGTGAGCAAGAAAGGTGGGTCCTACTTTCTCTAGGCCCGACTGAACTTTAGAACTTCTCTGCTAATTAAACAACACTGGGCTCTACACTTTGCTTAACCCTGGGAACTGGTCATCAGCCTTTGACCTCAGTTCTTTTCTCCTGACCAGCTCCCTCCCCCACCTCTGGAACCTCAGTCAGATTTAGAGGAAAGAACCAGTTTTCAGAGAGATTGCCTCAGACCACATTATCTCCCCTTGCCCAGCCCTGTGGAAGCTTAGCAGCCATGTATTCCAGTGGGATGGGAACCGTAGCTGCTGGAAAAAGGTAAGAGGGGTGAACTTTCCCTTTGCACGGCCTCAAGGGGTTTTCTGACTTCCGAAGGATGCAGAAGAATGACCTCTAATACCTTTGAGAAGACCAGGCCCTCTCCCTTGTAGTTAAGTCAAAGCCCTGTTTGGAAGATGTCATTTTAAGAGCTCTCGCTCCTGCCCCTGTGTTGGGGTAAGGCCTTTCCCTAAGCCACACCTGAGATCCTCAGTTTAAGAAACAAGGAGATGTGTTCCTTTGTGTAAAGATGCTGCCCAGAGCTCTCACCTGCACAGCAGGCCAGGGCACCCTCCAAGGGGGATTCCCAGAGCCGGCCATACATCTGAAAAGAGGGCAAATTTAATCTACAGAGACCTCCTGGCTCCCTTTTTGCTCCTTCTTCCACTCAGTTGCCACCTATCTTCACCCTCCCCCCAAGCTCCCACGTCCTCCCAATATCTCAGTGACCTTTGACTGAAGGGCCTAAGCCCTGTTCCCTTTTCTCGAAGTGAGACCTGCCCCTCCCTCACACCACACTCTTTCCCTTCTGGCTTTGGGTTGTCATAGGAGGCTAGATGGGAGGTGATGGCTGACCACCTTGGTTTCTCTTTGTGCCTAAACAGAGCTCTCAGGGCCTTCTCATCCTCCACTGTATTTCCAAGTGTAGCTGGAGGACAAAATAGGAAACAGAAAGCACTCAAACCAGGGAAATGCACAGCAGGTTCTCTCTCCTTCACCCTGCCTTCCAGATCTTCGTTGGTGCCCTTCTTCTCTCCCACTCTGTGCCTCTGTTCTTGAAATAGCTCAGAGTCGGCCTCAGACTATCCAAGAGGACAAGACCCTTGGCTTGGCGCCGTAGCTCAGTGGTTACAGCTCTGGCCACATACATGGGGTTGGAGGGTTTGAACCCAGCCCAGGCCAGTTAAACAACAATGACAACTACAACAAAAAAAATAGCCAGGCATTGTGGCAGGTGCCTGTAGTTTCAGCTACTTGGGATGCTGAGACAAGAGAATCAATCGCTTAAGCCCAAGAGTTTGAGGTTGCTATGAGCTGTGATGCCACGGCATTCTACTGAGGATGACATAGTGAGACTGTCATAAAAAAAAGTAAAGGGTGGTGCCTGTGGCTGAAGGGAGTAGGGCATCAGCCCCATATGCCAGAGATGGCGGGTTCAAACCCAGCCCTGGCCAAAAACTGCAAAAAAAAAAAAAAAAAAAGAGGACAAGTCTCCTTTGGTTGCCCCAGCTCCCAGCCACCCCCACACCTGCTGAGCCTTTGCACTGTGTGCTTGTCTTTTCTACCAGGAGAAAACTCAACATCCACAGACTCCCTTCTCTACACCAGAGACTGTGAAGCAGCTAGAGGATGCCCTTGGCCACCCTATCTATCTACCAAAAAAAGTTGTTTTCTTTTGAGACAGTCTCACTCTGTCTCCCTGCATAGAGTGCCCTGGCGTCATAGCTTACAGCAACCTCAAACTCTTGGGCTCAAGCAATCCTCTTGCTTCAGGCTTTCCAGGAGCTGGGATGACAGGTGCCTGCCACCACACCCAGCTAGTTTTTCTATTTTTTAGTAGAGACAGGGGTCTTGCTCTTGCTCAGGCTGGTCTTGAACTCCTGAGCTCAAGGAATTCACCTGCCTTGGCTTTTCAGTGTGTTAGAATTACAGGTGTGAGCCACTATGCCTGGCATACAACAAATATTAAGGTTTTGTTTGTTTGTTTGTTTTAAATAAAGACAGGGCCTTGGTCTGTTGCCCAGGATGGTCTTAAACTCCTGAGCGCAAGCAGTTTTCCCACCTCAGACTCCTGAGTAGCTGGGATTACAGGCATTATAAGAGACTTTATCACTTTGTTTACTCCATTGTGTGTCCCCCAACTCTCCTGATTTACCAATCCTACTATCTTGGTTTACTTTTTTTAAAAAAAGTGAAATTAGCTTCAATTTCCTTTAATGAATCCATGTGGGAAGCTATAAAAAATTCCAGGCAATAAAAAGATAAATAAAATAAAAATTCCAGGCAATGAAAAAGGATGAGGGCCTGAACTGAGGCTGTGGCAATAATTGGCAAGAGACCAAGGAAGCAGAAGTAATTGAATTTGGTGTTTGACTAAGTGAAGACGTGAGAGGGAGGAATCCACGGGGACTTCCTGGTTTCTGGACTGGGAGCCAGGGAGGAGGATCCCTTCACTGAGTTGGAAGACACAGAAGAAAAGCAGGTGTGGGCTGAGAATTACCAGCTCAGTCTGGTGGTATTTTACTAAGGAACTTCCAGAACTTCCAGGTGGAATTCTAGCAATCAGTCTGGAGCTCAGTGGAAGGATTGGGACTGGAGCTAGAGGTGTGGGAGTTGGGCACACAGATGTTGCCTTCGCTCCCTTCATTCCTTCTTACTCCTCTTGTATTGCTGAAACCTCTGCTGTGTCAATCAAAATCCTCCCCATCCTTTAAGAGCAGTTTAAATTCCCTCCAATTAGATCATCCCCACAGTGTCTGTAAGTGGCTCCCCCTACTGCCCTAACTCTTCATGGGTCACTAAAGTTCCTTGACTGGTTTTCATGTATAATAGCTCACCAATAGGAAGCTCTGCATTCTCTATTTTGCCCAACATGGGTCCTTGAGCACACAATACTTCTATTAACCATCAGTTGATTCTAATTTTTACACGACTACATCCAAGCAAGTGGGACTAGCTACTTGCAAGGAGCGCTCCTCTTGGCCACACCAGGTGGTGGAGTCCTGTGCTATCCTGAGGCAAGTTTGGTGGGCGGAGAGGATAGAGTGTCTCCCAGCCTACCTTAACTCAGCATTCTGTCCCCTTGTAGGAAGGTGTGTCTTCTCCCCTTGCTGCTCATTGGCCTCTGGGGCTGTGTGGCCTGTTATGGGATCCCTGTGGAAGACATCTGCATAGCCAAACCCCGGGACATTCCTGTGAATCCCATGTGCATTTACCGCTCCCCAGAGAAGAAGGCAACCGAGGGTGAGGGCTCAGAGCAGAAGATCCCTGAGGCCACCAACCGGCGGGTCTGGGAACTATCCAAGGCCAATTCCCGCTTTGCCACCACCTTCTATCAGCACTTGGCAGACTTCAAGAATGACAACGACAACATTTTCCTGTCACCCCTGAGTATCTCTACGGCTTTTGCTATGACCAAGCTGGGTGCCTGTAACAACACCCTCAAGCAGCTGATGGAGGTACAAAGCAAAGACCTTCTGTTTAACCTCCTTCCTAGGAGCATCTTCTGGCTTCCATAGGTCCAATGACTCCTAACCCAACACTATAGGTCACCAGGAGAGCTCATTACAGGTTGTGATTCCCTTTGAAAACTAATTTTTTAAAAAATTAGGCAAGAAAAAAAAATGCTTAAAAAAAAAAAAAAAGGGTGGTGCCTGTGGCTCAAGGAGTAGGTAGGGCACCAGCTCCACATACTGGAGGTGGCAGGTTCAAACCCGGCCCCAGTCAAAAACTGCAAAAAAAAAAATTAGGCAAGGAATCCGTATCTGGTTTTCTGCTCTGCAAATCACTTGGGCTACCTTAAAATGGAAGAAGGTCTGTGTCTCTTCCAACTTCTCTTTTTAGTCATTCTTTCATTCATGCATGCATGTATTCATTCATTTGATCATTCGTATATTTACTCATCCAGCACCTCCTCTGTGCCAGGTGATGAGCTAGGTGGTGGAGATTCCCAGTTCCTGCCCTGGCAGTGGAAGGGGGGTTTACCTTCTGGTGAGCTCAGGCATATGGGCTCTTGCAGATAAAGATTCTAAGATCCCATGTTGAGACTTGGAGTCCAGAGAAGCCAAGAAAAGACTGAAGGATGTGAGAGCATTTTCTGGCTCTGGGAAGTATTGATCATTTCCAATCAGTGACTCAGTTCCCCCTCCCCTTTTTCATGGAGGGAAGTGGGGCATGATAGGAAGAAATGCCAGGGATTAAGTAGCCATTAATACCACTCTAATAAGTCATGGATGAAAACACTAGATCCTTAATCTGCCCTCGGCTTGGGTGTGTGACAGTCTTTCTTCAGTTTGGACCACACTTTGGAAGCAAAGATAATCAATAGAGAGGTATAAGTTTCCTCCGCATGGTAAACAGTGCTTACCTGGATCTCAGACCCTCAGGTCTGTGGGTCCTAGGAGGATTTCCGCTATTCTAGAGGCCACTTTCACTGAACTTCATCACCTTTGCTCAGTCTTCTAGGACAAATTAACCCCGTTTACTTCAAAAGGACCCTGTAGTTTTAGAAACTCTTGAGCCGCCTAACACTGCCTTCTCTGTGCTCGTCAGTAATCTACATATATGTTGGTACTGATCTCAAAGCACTTCCAAAACGTTTCTGTACCAAACTGAGATTTTAAATGTGACCCTTCCTAAAAGAACAGAAACAGAACACCGTTTCCAAACCAAGCATGCCCTTTGGGTCCTCCTCCCTATAAAATCTTCCAATATGGGATGCTGTGTACTGGAAAAGTGGGGTGGGGTTCTTTGGAGAAAAGAGAAACTTGATCAAAAGCATTATCTGAAAAAATTACATGCTGAGGGGAGGGTGCCATTTTGCCTTTTGGGAATGGGGCAGGATTTGAGTTTGTTTTTTTGTTTGTTTGTTTTTTGTAGAGACAGAGTCTCACTTTATTGCCCTTGGTAGAGTGCCATGGCCTCACACAGCTCACAGCAACCTTCAATTCCTGGGCTTAGGCGATTCTCTTGCCTCAGCCTCCCGAGTAGCAGGGACTATGGGCGCCCGCCACAACACCAGGCTACTTTTTTGTTGCAGTTTGGCCGGGGCCGGGTTCAAACCCACCACCTTCAGTATACGGGGACGGTGCCCTACCCACTGAGCCACAGGCACCACCCCAGGATTAGAATTTTAAAGGCTGAGCCTGGCAGAGACAATCTTTAAAGCCCTTTCAACCTGAGACACTTTGATTCTGGGCCTGTTTGATCCCTTATTGATAGAGTCACTCTTTTCCTTTCTTACCTCTACTACCAATATCTCTAAGAGCAGCTGGCCCCAGTAGATGCCATAAAGTGTAACAAACTTTATGTCCCTCACAAGAAGGGACATTGTCCTGAGTCCCTCTCTGTCCAGAATCTCCAAGAGGACCTTTCCTATTCCAGCAGGAAGACATCTGTGTGTTGGTCTCGAGCCCTTCCGAGGCTTGAGATGGATGGCATCCCAGTGTCTTTCTTCTTCCCTTCATCCTTCCTACTTTTTATTCTTTTACCCATTTACTCATTGCAAACATGAGTTGAACATTTATGCTATGCCAGGTACTGTGCTTGAAGGAGCTCACAACTGAGGTGGCTGCTGGTCAGGGGCGGACTCGTGCTGTGCCCACCGCCCACATAAGCTGGGCTGCCCACCAAAGCTACAACCATTTTCTTTTCTTTTTTTCTTTCTTTCTTTTGAGACAGTGTTTTACTATATCACCCTCGGTAGAGAGCTGTGACATCACAGCTCACAGCAACCTCAAACTCTTGGGTTTAAGTGATTCTCTTGCCTCAGCCTCCCAAGTAGCTAGGACTACAGGAGCCCATCACAACACCTGGCTATTTTTTTGTTGCAGTTGTTACCTGGCCTGGGCCGGGTTCAAACCCACCACCCTCAGTGTATGTGGCTGGTGCAGTAACCACCGTGCTATGGGCTCCAAGCCTACCACAACCATTTTCTTTTGACTTCTATAGGTATTTAAATTTGATACCATATCTGAGAAAACATCTGATCAGATCCATTTCTTCTTTGCCAAACTGAACTGCCGACTCTATAGAAAAGCCAACAAATCCTCCAAGTTGGTATCAGCAAACCGCCTTTTTGGAGAAAAATCCCTTGCCTTCAATGAGACCTACCAGGACATCAGTGAGGTGGTGTATGGAGCCAAGCTCCAACCCCTAGACTTCAAGGTGAGTTGTAGATGTTATTCCTAACCTCAAAGTTTTTCCTTTCTACTCAGAGACTGAGAAGGGTCCAAATCAATACTTCTATGCTAGCTGAAGATTGGTGGGTGGCTGCCTGTGAGTCAGAACCTGTGGAATACTTATTCTTACTTGAAATCTGAGAAATCTAGAGTTATCTATACCCCAGATTGCACAGGGGGCGGAAGGGGGGCTACTCTGGAAATGTAGTGTAAATGATCAATTCTTCATTTCTTTTCTTTCTTTCATTTCTTTTTTAAGACAGTCTCACTTTGTTGCCTTTGGTGGAGTGCTGTGGCATCATAGCTCACAGCAACCTCAAACTCTTGGGCTCAAACCATCCTCTTGCCTCCACCTCCCGAGGAGCTTGGACTACAGGCGTCCACAATTCATAGCTATTTTTAGAGATGGGGTCTCCCTCTAGTGCAGGCTGGTCTCAAACTTCCTGAGCTCAGGCAATCCACCTGCCTCAGACTCCCAGAGTGCTGGGATAACAAGTGTGAACCACCTCACCCAGCAATTCTTCATTTCATTCACCAACTTCAAATATTTAGCAAAGGGTATTCTGAAGATGCCAGTCCTATACTACTTAAACAGTTACCACTGCCAAATAAAATTAGTGTATGATGCGTGGAGCACACAAGCCCTAGCAAGTGTTCTGAGAAGTTCCGCAACAGAGAAATTTGTGGCCTTGTTTTCATCAGCATTTCTCAAACTTATTTGACCTGATGGGCATTTCCCTCCTCTTCCTAACTCCCCACCCCCACCATCGTTCATGGCTTTCCATGGAGCATGTTTTGGAAACTGTACTCTTGGGAGCTCAGATTTTCCGAAGTTAGAGAAGATAATATTTTATCTTATTTTTCCCAGAACTATTTACTCCTTTCTACCTTTCAGTTCCTTTATTTCTTCCTATTGCTCTTCTTTTTTTCTTCTGATACTATTTATTAACTATATGAAAGATTCATGGCACCATATAAGACATGTGAGATTTCCCCAGTTTGAGTTAGAGTGACGGCTTCTTAATCAAATGGTGGGAAAGGGCAGAAAGATGAAGAATAAAATAAGTGCTACGCAGGGAAATGGAGAAACCAGTTGAATAGCACAGGTGGGTAGGTTTTCCTCTTGTTCTCTTCAGGAAAATGCAGAGCGGTCCAGAGTGACCATCAATGAATGGATAGCCAATAAGACCGAAGGCCGTATCACTGATGTCATTCCTGCAAAAGCCATCGACGAACTCACTCTTCTGGTGTTGGTGAACACCATTTACTTCAAGGTATATGCAAAACAGCCCCTGAGACCCCGGGGAATTCCTCTTGCTATTTGGCTTACCCTCTTTTACACCATCAAGTACATGTTAGGTAGATCCCTCTGACAAATGGTCCATGCATGGTCTGGGCAGAAATATAAATGTGCTGAGATCCCAGAACCTTTAGAATCATGGTGGCTGGGCCGGGGTCCAGGGGAGTCTGGTAGTGTCCTCAGACTCAGGACAGAATGTGCACACGCACAAACCCAGCGCTCCTAGCTGCAAGGTGTGCATGGTGACAGACTCCCCTGGGTGTCACAACTTCTATGTGACAACTTCTGCTGTAAACTCCATTTTGAAAACTAGAACAAAATGACAGGGTCTCTTGAAAATCCTCAGTGCTGGGCGGCGCCTGTGGCTCAGTGAGCAGGGCGCCGGCCCCATATGCCGAGGGTGGCGGGTTCAAACCCAGCCCCGGCCAAAACTGCAACAAGAAAAAAAATAGCCGGGCGTTGTGGCGGGCGCCTGTAGTCCCAGCTACTCAGGAGGCTGAGGCAAGAGAATCGCCTAAACCCGGGAGTTGGAGGTTGCTGTGAGCTGTGTGATGCCACGGCACTCTACCGAGGGCAATAAAGTGAAACTCTGTCTCTACAAAAAAAAAAAAAAAGAAAGAAAATCCTCAGTGCTGAGATTTTCCCCATCCTCTGAAGTAGCTTCTACAGTGATACAAAGTTCCCCTTGCCTGAAGCTTCTGCACTTCCAGGTGCCAACCTCATCTTAGACTCAGCAGAAGCCCTTTTCTTTGACCATGTAGATGGCCTTTGTCTTCTTCAGAAGGTAGTGTTGTAAAGACTCTTTGAACTTGATTCCATTCGGGAAGCAGAAGGAAGAAGGTACTGGGGATACACAGGTCACTGACACCCACGAGGACCACCAGGTGGAGTTGTGGCATATCTTGCCCATCCTGGGCGTTCTTCCCTCCCACTTGGCCCAAGGACTCAGCGGATCACTGCTATTATCAGTTACTCTGTCTCTTGGGGTTTCCCTTTCTCCAAGAATAAAGTTGATTGTGTTTGCACCACATGTAATTCCCTTTACAGTTTGCAGAACAATCTGCCACGTATTAGTTAGTCCTCTTGATCCTCACAGCACAAATGAGACCTTGGGCCACTGGGACAGATAACTTAGTTTTAAATCTTGGCTCTTAGTCCATTTCCAAGTGTGGGAATTTGGGTGAGTTACCTGAGACCTTGCTATGACCAAATTTCTGCATCTTTATAAGGTGGTAATAATGATGCATCTACCTCTTACGGTTCCTGAGGAGAATGAGTAAGCGGATGCATGTAAAATACTTAGAGTAAGTCCTGCCACAGAGTGAATATTCTATAAATATCACTTATCACCAGCTCCTAATTTTACAGATGAGAAATCACCATGCAGAAAGAGTGAAGTGACTTGTCCCAAGATCAAAGAGCCAGCAGGTGATAAATGGTAATTTTCAAAAAGTCTTATGGCTCAGGGTCCCTCCCACTTTGAGCAGAAAGTCAGGACACTGCCTCTGGCTGGCAGGGCCTCCAGATGACCCCGCTGGGATCTGGCTTTTCTGTGTTATCTGTGTCTGGCTTTTATTCTTCTGAGGCAGAGCCCAGAACACTGGAGGCTGACTCTGGAAAAAGACGATGGCAGGAGGCAGACAGCAAAAGGCAATTAGATTTAAACTCCTGAAGAGACTCGCACGGAGGCATATAGGTTGTTCTTGGTTTAGTTTTTATTTTTCTGATTATAAAAGCAAATATTCACTGCTATAAATCTGGGAAAAACAGAAAAGTACATGGAACAAAACCCACTCATAATTCTGTCACTCTGACACAGTCATCGTTACCCTTTTCATGCATATTCCTCTAATCCTTCTTCCTAATAATTATACTTAAATATAAATGTAATAATATAATATGAATATGTCCTGTGTCGATAAATATTCTCCTGGGGATGTTTTCGTCTTTCTTTGTGAGTTTCTGACTTGGTGTCTTCTTGCAGGGCCTGTGGAAGTCAAAGTTCAGCCCTGAGAACACGAGGGAGGAACTGTTCTACAAGGCTGATGGGGAGACGTGCTCAGCGTCCATGATGTACCAGGAAAGCAAGTTCCGCTACCGGCGCGTGGCCGAAGGCACCCAGGTGCTGGAGTTGCCCTTCAAAGGTGATGACATCACCATGGTGCTTGTCCTGCCCAAGCCTGAGAAGAGCCTGGCCAAGGTGGAGCAGGAACTCAGCCCAGAGCTGCTGCAGGAGTGGCTGGATGCCCTGGAGGAGGTGATGCTGGTGGTCCACATGCCCCGCTTCCGCATTGAGGATGGCTTCAGTTTGAAGGAGCAGCTGCAAGACATGGGCCTTGTCGATCTTTTCAACCCTGCAAAGTCCCAACTCCCAGGTTAGTAGAGGACAGAGTTTCCTCCCCTCCCTCTCTGTGGTGGTCAGACCAAAAGTTGGAAGCATTGGAGAAAGAACAGAAAAGAGCAACAAGTCAGGACACCTGGATTCTGACCCCAGTTTTACCGCTCAGTTGTGGAAATCCCTTTCCCTTTTAGGACCTGTTTCCTCTTCTGTAAGAGGGAGTTTGCTCTTGGATCTTCATGGGCCCAGCAAGCACTGGCACCCCATGAGTCTGCATCTGATAGAGGAGAAGGGCCTCTGGTCTATCGGAATAATTTGGAAAGGCATTGGAATAAAGAGGAAAAGACATGTTAAGATCTGGGGACACCTGGTCGTCAGGCATAGCTGACATTTAATAGCCCGTGGCCTGACATTCCAAAAGGCTCATGTGTTTTCCTTAATGGTACTTGGACAGAGAGAGCCAAATTTCTCCCAGTTGTGATACCTCAGTTGTCATTAAAAAATAGACATTAAAGTATCTTTAAAAAAACACAAGTTTACAATGTTAGGGAATCGGATTTATCTTTTTAAGTAAAGGAAAGGGTAGACCTTAAT
This sequence comes from Nycticebus coucang, assembly GCF_027406575.1. NCBI lineage: Eukaryota > Metazoa > Chordata > Mammalia > Primates > Lorisidae > Nycticebus > Nycticebus coucang. The sequence goes on from NC_069789.1 coordinate 88,086,609, forward strand.
CTTTATTTACGGGACATTGCAAGATATGAAATTCCACATAGAAATAAGAAACCCTTTCAGGGGACAGGCTGTGTACAGTATGTACAGTTTGGAACTCTTGAAGTATAGTTTTGTTGTAAAAAGTGTGGAATTGGAATTATCTTTGCTGGCCTATTTTTAAACTAACTCTGAAACTAAAAATGTTGTGACACTGGAAAGAAAGATGTTCTAGATGGAGTGAGTTTTTCTTCAAAGACAGAGTTCCATCCTCCCCACATTCAATCCCCAGGTATTAGGCTGAAGAAGTCCAAATTCATCGTAGGAGCTATCATTACGTGAAGGTTTCTATTTTTTTCTTTCTTTTATTTTTTTCCGAGACAGAGCCTCAAGCCATCACCCTGGGTAAGGTGCTGTGGCATTACAGTTCACAGCAACTTCCAACTCCTGGGCTCAAGAGATTCTCCTGCCTCTGCCTCCCAAGTAGCTGGGACCACAGGCACCCACCATAACGCCCGGCTATTTTTTGGTTGCAGTCATCATTGTTATTTGTTGGGCCTGGGTTAGATTCAAACCCACCAGCTCAGGTGTATGTGGCTGGTACCTTAGCCGCTTGAGCTACAAGGCACAGAGCCTTTTTTTTTTTTGAGACAGAATCTCACTCTGTGTCCTTGGTAGAGTGCCGTAGTGTCATAGCTCACAGCAACCTCGAACTCTTGGGCTCAAGAGATCCTCTTGCCTCAGCCTCCCGAGTAGCTGGAACTACAGGCACCCGCCAGAATGCCTGGCTAGTTTTTGTTTTTAGTAGAGACTGGGTCTTGCTTTTGCTCAAGCTGGTCTCAAACCCCCGAGCTCCGGTGATCCACCTGTCCTGGCCTCCCAGAGTGTTAGGATTACAGGCGTGAGCCACTGTGCCTAGCATCTTCTATTTTTCAATAAAGTCACAAAGAATTCACTCAAACTGAATTCCTGGCTGTGAGTTGATGCCAACTTTCTCTCATTTCACAGCGGCTTCTTTACTTTTCCTTCCAGGTATTGTTGCAGAAGGCAGGAACGATCTCTACGTCTCTGACGCATTCCATAAAGCATTCCTGGAGGTGAGTACCCTCCCTGACTCCACTTTTCCTATGTTGCTTTCCTACACTTCATTATCCCATATGGCAGTATCTCGTGAGATCTGTAACTTTAGAGTTCTTGCTCCACTAGTTCTTAGGGTGTAGAGAGCAGATGCATGAACAGCAGGATACAACTTCGGAAAAGGCGTATTTCCAGTGCCCCTCAAATTCCAGACCCGTAGTCCTCTGAGGACTGCTGCAGCCCTGCCCTGCAGCCCTCAGGGTCCGATTGTTCTACCCCCTGCCCCCCTACACATACACACACCTCTCCTGCAGCTGTTCAAGTGGGAACACAACCATTTAGAACAGCAGTTCTCATCCTTTGTAACAATGAAACCATCGCGGCATTAGGAAGGTTGAGAACCACTGATTTAGAGGATGATATAGGAAAAGGAGCCAGCAAAGGCCACTGTGAAGGAATTCAGAGCCGGAGGAGGAGAACCAGGAGAGCACAAGGCCGTGGAAACCCAGGGAGGAGTTGAAAGAGAATGGAAGGTATCTAGCAAGAAGACTGGGTGTATCTGGTTTGCCCTTCCTTGAGGACAGAACAGGGCATGCACATTGCTAAGTATAATGGTTGAAAAGCAAAGGGAAGGTAGGAAAGGGGAACTGGTGAGGGTGGATCAGTGTCTAAGGAGAACTGGACTTCACTGCAGGAAACGAAGGTGGCCAAATAAATGTATACCTTCCTCTTGGGACAGTAACAATACCCACTGCCATGCTGAGGTCTGAGAAGTCTTAAATGAAGAAAGCAGCTAAGTGTTTTTTTTTTTTTTTTTGTAGAGACAGAGTCTCACTGTACCGCCCTTGGTAGAGTGCCGTGGCGTCACACGGCTCACAGCAACCTCTAACTCTTGGGCTTACGCGATTCTCTTGCCTCAGCCTCCTGAGTAGCTGGGACTACAGGCGCCCGCCACAACGCCCGGCTATTTTTCTGTTGCAGTTTGGCCGGGGCTGGGTCTGAACCCGCCACCCTCGGCATATGGGGCCGGCGCCCTGCTCACTGAGCCACAGGTGCTGCCCCAGCTAAGTGTTAACCTAGTGTTCCCCCAACTGAGGTGTGCGAGGAACCCTGTGTTGGAGTAATAGCCATGTCTAACCTATGGAACTTTTGATTCTCAAGTGCTAAACTATGGACCAATAGCATTAGTTATCAGGGAGTTTCATCCTTGGAGATTCTGGGATGGGGCCTTAGAATCTGAACATTTATAAGTCTCCTCAGGGGAGGCTGACACACAATGAGATCTTGGAACCACTGGTGCAAACTATTCTTTGGGGTAGCCAGGCCATGAGGGAAAGGAGGAGATGGACCAGGGTCAGAGAGTTCATAGGACTAAGGAAATTGCAAAGAGAAAGAAGATCATAGTCAAAGAGAAAGTTTCAGAACCTGGTGCTAGTAAATATAGTTCTAGGGCTCGAGCCTGGAATGTTTGGTTTGGAGGAAAGTGGAGGGGTCTGGCTCAGTGCCCGTAGACAGTGGTTACAGTGCTGGCCACATACACTGAGGCTGGCGGGTTCAAACCCAGCCTGGGCCAGCTAAGCAACAATGACAACTGCAACAGAAAAATAGCCGGGCGCCTGTAGTCCCAGCTACTTGGGAGGCTGAGGTAAGAGAATTGCTTAAGCCCAAGAATTTGAGGTTGCTGTGAACTGCGACACCACGGCATTCTACCGAGGAAAGGTCCAGGGAAATGAGGAAGTCAGATTGATTTCAATGGGAGTAGCTGGGTGTGTGACTCATGCCTGTAATCCTAGCACTTTGGGAGAATAAGTGGGTAAATTGCTTGAGCTCAGGAATGAGAGACCAGCCTAAGCAAGAGCAAGACACTGTTTTTACTAAAAAAAAAAAAAGAAAAGAAGAAGAAAAACTAGCCCAGTGTTGTGGTGGGCACCTATAGTCCCAGCTACTTGAAAGGCTGAGACAAGAGGACTGCCTGAGCCCAAAAGTTTGAGGTTGCTGTGAGCTGTGATGCCATAGTACTCTATCCAGGGCAAAAAAAAAAAAAGTTTTCAATGAGAGTGAGGAAATGTGATATATATATATTTTTTTGTTTTGTTTTTTTTTTTTTTTTTTGAAACAAGAGTCTTACTATGTCACCCTTGGTAGAGTGCTGGGGTGTCACAGCTCATGGCAACCTCTAACTCTTGGGCTTAAGCAATTCTCTTGCCTCAGCCGCCCCAGTAGCTGGAACTACGGGCACCCGCCACAACGCCCAGCTATTTTTTTGTTGTAGTTGTCATTGTTTTAGCTGGCCCGGGCTGGGTTTGAACCTGCCAGCCTGGGTGTATGTGGCCAGAGCTGTATACACTGTGCTATAGGCGCCAATCCTGGAAATGTGATATCTAAAAGGAACAGAAGGGTATAGCCTGAGACAATGATGCTATAATTATAATTTCAAAGGTAGAGCAGTTCTGAGAGATGGCAAGTCCAAGATGTAGCCTCAGAATTGGTTTGCTTAAGTGGAATGAGGGAAATGCTCATTGGTTTGGGTGTTGAATGGGACTCTTACATAGTTATTTTAATTGTCTAAGTCAAGTGGTAACAGGATTTGGGTTAGACAGAAAGGCTAGGGCAGCACCTGTGGCTCAGGGAGTAGGGCACCAGCCCCATATATTGAGGGTGGCGGATTCCAACCCAGCCTCGGCCAAACTGCAACCAAAAAATAGCCAGGTGTTTTGGCGGGCACCTGTAGTCCCAGCTACTTGGGAGTCTGAGGCAAGAGAATTGCCTAAGCCCAAGAACTGGAGGTTGCTGTGAGCTGTGACGCCACAGCACTCTACCAAGGGTGACAAAGAGAGACTCTGTCTCTAAAAATAAATAAATAAATGGGTGGTGCCTGTGGCTCAGTGAGTAGGGTGCTGGCCCCATATACCAGAGGTGGCAGGTTCAAACCCGGCCATGGCCAAAAACTGCAAAAAAAAAAAAGAAAGGCTAGGTGCCCAAAACCTCAGTGCGGGGATAGAATCTCTTAAGTCAGTGGCTCTTAACCTTCCTAATGCCACGACCCTTTAATACAGTTCCTCATGTTGTGGTGAACCCCAGCCATAAAATTATTTTCGTTGCTACTTCATAACTGTAATTTTGCTACTGTTATGAATTGTAATGTAAGTATATGGTATGCAGGATGGTCCTAGGTGACCCCTGTGAAAGGGTCGTTCAACCCCAAAGGCATCACGACCCACAGGTTGAGAACTGCTGTCTTAAGTGGATGAATGGCAATGGCCTGGAGGACAACAGCAAGAAGGATGTTTCTCAAAGGTATGAGGTCTGGACAAGGGATTTTACTTGAGAATTGGATTAACTGATTTGGAAGTTAAAAAATGACGCCACTTTTACCTTCTTCCATATGGATTTTTGGAAGAAAGAACACTTAGTAGTGGCACCTGTAGCTCAGTGGGTAGGGTACCAGCCACATGCACTGAGGCTGGTGGGTTTGAACCTGGCCCAGGCCTGCTGAACAACGTCAACTGCAACAAAAAAATAGCCGAGTGTTGTGGTGGGCGCCTGTAGTCCCAGCTACTTGAGAGGCTGAGGCAAGAGAATCGCTTAAGCCCAGGAGTTTGAGGCTGCTGTGAGCTGTGACATCACAGCCCTCTACCAAGGGTGACATAGTGAGACTCTGTCTCAAAAAAAAAAAAAAAAAAAGAAAGAACACTTAGGAAGATTGCAAGGGAAGTTGAATCCTCAGGGTTTTAACTCTCATTGAAAATTGCCCATGTGTTGGGCAGTGCCTGTGGCTCAAAGGGGTAGGGTGCGGGTCCCATATGCCAAAGGTGGCAGGTTCAAACCCAGCCCCCGCCAAGAACTGCAAAAAAAAAAAAAAGAAAAAGAAAATTGCCCATGAGGGACTTTACCTAACAATTGCAATCAGTGTAACCTGGCTTATTGTACCCTCAATGAATCCCCAACAATAAAAAAAAAAAAAAAAAAGAAAATTGCCCATGTGGTGAAAGGGGGATGGGGCAAAGTCAGTCCTTAAACCCTGCCTCTCTCAAACAGAGCACAAGGGCCAGTGCAGGTGACCCAGGTAGAGGAAGATACAGTAAAGGCGTTGATGGATGGCTCTCTGAAGCTAGTGAGTGACCCCAAAGGCAGCCCCAGTCTGGGGACTTTGCACACATGAGATCCCTCTGACTGAGCCAGTGTAAGCTGTGGCTATGGTTGGGGGTCAGCTTCAGGCTTTCTGGAAGCATGGAGTGCAGGTGTGGGCTCTAGGCTCAGATCAGCTGCTGCAGGAGCTCAGAGACCCCACACTTGCCTCTGCCTGCTTGGCTCTCTCAGGCCTGTGGTGGTGGAGATGCACCCAGCTGATGATTCTACTGCCCTCAGTAACCTCTACATCTAGGAACGAGTCCCTAGGCAGGTGTTAGGAGCTACTCCCTACAACCCCCTCTTCAACAGACACGTCATGACTCATTCTCACTCCCAATAAACATGACTTTAGCCTTTAAAAAAAATGATATTCTGGGGTGGCGCCTGTGGCTCAGTGAGTAGGGCGCCGGCCCCATATGCCGAGGGTGGCGGGTTCAAACCCAGTCCCGGCCAAACTGCAACAAAAAAATAGCCGGGTGCTGTGGCGGGCACCTGTAGTCCCAGCTACTCGGGAGGCTGAGGCAAGAGAATCGCTTAAGCCCAGGAGCTGGAGGTTGCTGTGAGCTATGTGATGCCACGGCACTCTACCAAGGGCCATAAAGTGAGACTCTGTCTCTACAAAAAAAAAAAAAAAGTAAAAAAAAAAATGATATTCTGGGTCCTTGGGCTAAATTTTCTGACAACATCTCCCTGTAGACCTGTGGCAATTCTTTGTATCAGCCAAGTTCAAATAATATTGCTTCAGTCTATAACACCAAGAAAAGCTCATCTCCTCCAACCAGAGGACCCCTTCTCTTTTCATAGGCCCTAGGTCCTGAGTGGCTGTTTGGAATAGTTGTATCTGGGAAGATACAACTATGCCTGAAGAGTGAAACTATAGTAGAACTTCCGTAAGCTGACCACCCAACGGACTGTAACAAACTGGTCCACATACAGAGGCAGCCAATGTAAGGAACAAGGCCTACTGATACGTACATGTGGTGCATGTCTGGTCTATGAATATTAGGTCAACTTTAGTGGCCAACTATGGAGGTTGTACTGTATGTCAATTACAGAGTTCTGATCTTGAGTCAAAATCCTTCAGCAGCTTGTACCAAAAAAGAAAAAAAAAAAATCCTCTCTTTTTTTTTTGTAGAGACAGAGTCTCACTTTATGGCCCTCGGTAGAGTGCCGTGGCCTCACACAGCTCACAGCAACCTCCAACTCCTGGGCTTAAGCGATTCTCTTGCCTCAGCCTCCTGAGTAGCTGGGACTACAGGCGTCCGCCACGACGCCCGGCTATTTTTTTTTTTTTTTGGTTGCAGTTTGGCCGGGGCCGGGTTTGAACCCGTTACCCTCGGTATATGGGGCCGGCGCCCTACCGAGCCACAGGCGCTGCCCAAAAATCCTCTCTTAATACCACATACAATGGTGCTGGCCAGAAACATGACAAGCTGTGTATACTCCGATTTCTGGTCCATGCATTACATGCACGGAACTCTTACACTTGTTACCTAGCATGAAACCTGGACCAACACATGGGCCTTGCATTCACTGGACGAAAGCATGAGTAAGGCAGGGTTCCAGAGGGAGGCCAACATGCCCCACCCGCACATTTTTCTTGGAAACAAGCCTGTGGAGGGATTGCCATGTCGCAAGCTGCAGAGTGGTTAATGCAGCACTTTTGCTTCCCGTGTGATCTGCAGGTAAATGAAGAAGGCAGTGAAGCAGCAGCGAGTACTGCCGTCGTGATTGCTGGCCGTTCCCTGAACCCCAACAGAGTGACCTTCAAGGCCAACAGGCCCTTCCTGGTTTTTATAAGGGAAGTTCCTCTGAACACTATTATCTTCATGGGCAGAGTGGCTAACCCTTGTGTTAACTAAAGTGTTCTTATTCTTTGTACCTCTTCCCACTTTGGTTTGTGAATAGAAGTAAAAATAAATGCAACTACTTCCATCTCACAATTATGAATAGACTGTGATACCTGAAATGAAGACATGGAAAAAGGGAAAACGATAGAGATGTTACTGGGACATTTGAAAAAATGCTTTCAATTGTTCTTCTCTACCCAGGGACCACATCTGGGTCAAGAAAATGAAAATGTCACTACTTCATCTAGAAAGATGGTAGACATCCATGAATTCTCAGTATTGCAACACACTGAAAAAATTCCAAAAATTTAAACAAATTAATCCCTATATTAATTTGGATATAGAGATTATTAGAATTATTAGAATTCATACTGAATTCTCAGTATTCCATCACACTGTAAAAATCCAAAAATTTAAACAAATTAATCTCCACATACACAAGACAGATTCGTATCTACGTATTAAATCATTTAATTCTCAAACCACTCACATGCATAATGTTCTTTTACACAGTGTTAAAATAAAGAAGAAAATGCATTTTTATACAAACAGAATTTCAAGTATACATTAATAGACTTTTTCAGATTACTAACCAAGTTGCTAAGATTTCATTCACATTATTCTTAAAGCTGTTCAATGAGAAAGCTTTTGCTAAACTGCTTTAAATATGTTTATATAAACCCATATTTTCACTCTTTCTTTTAATCTCCCTCCCCCAACCCAAATCTCTGCCCACCCTCCTGCCCTCCCTGCCCCCCGACATGACAGGGCTCCTGGGGCTCTAGGAGACATGCAACCCCAACCAAGAACTATTGGCTTGTCATCAGGGGAAGGACAGAACCCACAGGAGGAGAGACTGAGAACACCTGTCAAATTAAGGGAGAACACATCCCATCATTAGCAACGACACAAAGCAGGACTGTATCTCAGAGCCTTTGTGTTTTCATTTGACTTTTAATAAAAAATAACTCAGCCTCCCACAAAACAACACAGAATATTCTGATAATTCGGTAGTTGAACTTAGTATTAGATATTTTTTTTCCCCAGTGAAACTTCCAAAATCAGACAGACATTTTGAACTCTTTTGGAAAATTTGGTGGTTGTTTCTTTTTCCCATTGGTAAAGAGTGGGGGCAGCTTAAAAATAGATGTCATTATTTTTGGTTTATATTAAGGAATTCGGTCAATTTCATAGGGTCTGGCAAGAGTTCTCCCTCTCTCTGACTCTCCTCCTGAAGTAATATCTGGCTTCAGGGCCAGGAACAGCCACTCTCCTTAGGAATTAAAGTGCATTTTTTTCAGTAAAAGGGGAGGGGGGAGGTCGTGGTTTACATTTAAGTGAATGATTAAAGGAGGGTGGGGTGAGAGGAAATCCTATTCCTATATATATAGGTATTTATAACTAAGATCATAATAAAAACTGATATTCTTAGGAAATAAGATGCACAGAGCTGGCCCAGCACAAGAGCACTATCCTGGCTCACGGACTTTTCTTAGGCATCTTCATTATTAATGGAATAATCGCTTCAGATGAAAGATATAAATCTCGAACATTAGGTTTTTTTCAAAGGGAAAAAAACAGACTGGTAGGTTCTTAAAGTTAAAAATAACTCTATTTCATTCCCTTTCAGGGATAACAACATTTTAGAAATTGATTGTCTGTTTTATTATGAATCCTCCTCAATTAGCAAGCTGTAAAAAAAATGCTGTTAGGTAACTTTGCTGCTTACAAATATTATGGTAGCATTTAAAAACTCAGGAAGAGGCAGGTATAGTTGAGCCTTGCTATCAGTCAGTATCAACTGTGGGGAAGTGAGATTTTCCTATGATCTCTTCATTTGATAGCTACCACCAGCATCTAAATTTCTGACTAGGTTTCTTTTAAATGCTTTACTATTTCTTGGAGGAAAAACCCCAAGAGTTTTGCAAAGAGAAGTAAATGCTACATTATCAGCTGTACAAAGAAGTGATGGGCTCAACATGAGAGGGGGAACTTGTCCTGGATTCTGGCCTCTGAGTCCAGTGTGACCTGCTTTTCACAGTGACCAGTGGGAAGGCACAGTGCCAGGGACAGGTAGATGAGAGACAGCTGTCACCCATCATATAAGCACCATAGAAAGCTGGATAGATTTCTTTCAGACTTAACATCTGAAGGAAACCAGATTTCTGCTACATTGACTTTTCTATCTTTGAACCCTCAGCCTTCTCTTCTCTTCTCAGAGGCAGAGCATGAGTGAGTCCCACTCACAAATCCTAAGAGGCCAGGAAGTCTGAATGCTCTTCCAATGTACTTCTCCCTTTATTCACTTACTGACACACCAAAAATGGACAGTTCTAATTTTAAGGTGTCTTAAAGGGGAAGGAAGACATTGGTTCCTGACTGTACTGGCAGATCCATTTAAATTCTGCTATCAGACCCCAAAAGAATGCAATGGGCTCAAACTGTGAACACAGATCACAGCAGATTAAAAATAAATGGGCTGAGATAGAACACATTTATTTTGCCTATAATTTAGCAAAGTTGTTCATTTGTTGAAGGTAGATGGATGGGTCAGGATGGTGAAACTGTATTCAAACTAACATTTGTCTAGCTGTTTCAGAAAAGATTTCCTAGAGAGGATTAAGAGGAATCAGTTTTAGGGCAGAAGAGCTTGACTGACAATGCTGATGGAGAATTTCTGTTAGGGGATTTGTTTTATTCCTTACTTAAAACAGGGTACAAGTTTATGTATTCTGCTTTCACTATTACTTTCCCAGCCTCCTTCTCTACTCCCCCTCCAGAATCTGAAAATCCAGTGCAGTATAATTTGCATAAAGTTCAACAATTTTTTCACAGCACTCCACAACATTCTTCAGTATTATAACCCTAAGGAGGGTGGGGGCTACTCTCTTCAGAGTCCCAAAGGCTATTGCTTTTCTACCCTATCCAATAAAAGGAAGCCTTCAGCAAATTTTCTAAGGCATCAGAGGCATTTTCTCTGACACTGCAGCATTTACATGCTAAGCAAACACCCAGGCCTTAATGCTGCTTTAATGAAGTTTCATAGTCTGATGCTAATTCAGTTCTCTGCACTAACCAACGTTTTTTCTTGACCTCCTTTTTCTTCTTGCACACACTACCTGTTTGAAGCTCAAATGATCAATTATTTGTAGGCAATATATGAATGAAATTTCCTATGGGGTCCAGAATACTCTCAGAAGACAGATTGCTACATTAGAACTTGTTCTTAAATACAAATTTCTTTCACAAGTTACAAGTCACTTGGTAGTTACTTGGCCTGAATAGTGGTTCTCACTTTGTAAGCAGTAATAAATAAAACAGTTCTCCCTGCCCATTATCATGTGTGAAGGTGCCATAGGGGCAAGTAACAAACGGGACAGCCACTAAAGGTTTGCTTGCTATCTGGGGTGAGAAGAACGCAAGAGCTGGAACCTCATTTTGGAATTCCTTGTTTAGGTCTTTGACATCTTAGAACAAAGATTCTAAAAAGACTCATTTCACATTTTCAGGTAATATTCAGAAATATTTAAGCCTTAGCTAGTTTGGTTCATTCGCAAAGAAACAATCCAGGAAAAGTGAAAGTCACTTGACACTGAAATGCCACTTAGAAGGCAAGCTAAGAGATAAGTAATCACAAGGATCACCCCAGGCAGGGTCCTTCTTTTTCTCCATTAACTTTAACAATGCTCCCTATTCATTTTACAAGTAGAAATCACCCTAGGCATTTTGGGCTTGGCTCTTATAATAAATTCAAGTGCTGTATTTCAACTAGCAGAACTGAGAAATCTCCTCTCAGATTACATATACAAAGAAAAGAGGATTCTACAGAAGGGACTTTGAAAATTTGTTTTGCTTACTTATGCATACTTTATATTTGGTATAGAGAAAACTGGATGGATGGTAATATATCCCTCCAGGATTACTCTTGAGGACAAATGGATCATCCATTTTACCACCTGAGCCTTAGCCTACTGTAAGCTTTAAATTGAGAGCCGCGTATGGGATCTCAATAAAGGTATCTTAGGTCAAAGGGAACTTGATTGAGGTTATCCTGCCAAATCCACTATGGATGCTTGGCAGAGATTCTCAAACTTGGCTGCATGTTAGAATCTTCTAAGGAGAATGAAAGCCCAGACTGCACAACAGACTGATTAAATGCAATGTCTACAGGGGGTCCCCAGGCAATTTTAATGTGTAGCCAAGACTGAGAAGCTAACTAGTTCTATAATAGAAAACACAAGACCAGTGTTCATCCACACCAGAGGGAAGAGAGGTAAGGCTCTGTAACTTCCTTCTAGCTTCATGGACTTAACATGCCTTAGTCAAATTACCTAGGCATTTTTCACTTTGGCTACAATAGGCAGCAACACCAATAGTAGAGTATTGATTTAGGTAAGACTACACTTTAAGTATGTGTTATAGCAAAAGATCAGAAGACAAATAAGACTCTGGGCACAAACAATAAGCCACAAGCAAAAATTTTCCTAAACAGGAATTAATTCCTGAGTCTAAGATATTAGGATGGCTTATAGGCTGAGAACTAACTATTCTACAGTTAAAAAAAAATAGCTGTGGTAAAAAGATTCCTATGATTTTACCACCTCATCTTCCTACAGGATTCATACCGTAATTGGGCAGAGCTTATTGTATCAGTTGTCTCTTGGAATTCCACATTCTCTGTATCTCTACTTGCTTTATCCAAAGTCACCAGGAAAATAATACCAGCTATTACCTCAAACACAGGTGCCAACCTCTAAAAACTTGAAATTATCTCACACATTTCACTTCTAACCAGAGAATCCCAGTTTAGACATTATACCCAGTCAGTGCATCAGGATGAAAAGGTGGAAAGTATTCCAGGCTAGCAACGGGCAATAGTCCCTCCTCAACTGTCAACAGATATTGAAAAGGTAAGTAAGCTGATGCGCACAGTGTGCTAGATCCCCAAGCAGGAAATCAGCTGAGTGCTACAACTGGATTAAAAATTAGGTGGTCTGCCTAGCGGCATTTAACAACTGAAACTGAACTTTCTGACACCTACAACATTTGAGAGCCACCATCTTGACTATTACAACAGTACTGGCATCAACAAGAATATCTCTCTTTGGAGTGACTAAAAGCATAACAGGCATTTGAAAATCTATGCCATGCATACCTCCATGTCAGAATGGGAGAAGGCCGATTACCAGGAAAATACTAGTTAATATTCTAGTCCTCCAGAAATGGACTGCAAATGGCAATTAAAAGAGAAATCGAGGATTCGAACACGTTTCACATCATTAAAAGGAGTTGGGTGCATCTTTAAAAACAAAGATTCCACCTCTACTGGCTATTCTTGCCGAATAGAAGCCAGTGGATAAAAGCACTAAACCCAAGTGTCCTGACATTATTTCACTTGGGCAACAAAATCAAACATTGATATCTGCACATGACAAGAATTTCAGATACTGCAGCCTCTGTATTTTGGGGCTGGCTTTCCTTTGTTTGCTACAGGAAGCTACACTCGTTCTTCAGCCAAGTGCTCAGAGGTAGAGGAGCTGAAGTGAGTGTAGAAAAGTGGCTGACAGTGGCTGAGGAATCCGGCCTTCTGCCCTGGGGACTATGGGGCAATCTTGAATATGCTCAGTTTTTAGTGGGAGGTAGAATATTCTACATTGACTTATTTGCCTTCATTAAACCGTCTTTCTCTCATATACACTCACATACATACACACAGCTGGCAACTCACGGCAATATTGCAATTCACAACGGTACACCTATCCCAACTGCTATTTTCAACCTAATTTTAAATTAATCTCCAGCCCTTCTCAAGTAAACACAAGCCAATTTTTTTCTGAGGTCCCTCTTCTTGCCAGGGTTTTAAACATATATTTTACCTTACACCTATATCTTTTGTTTCTAAAGAACAGGTGCACTAAGTGGGTGCACTGTGTTATAACATCTTTATAAATACAAAGTGCAAGAAATAACTTTCTTAGTCAAAATACAATGTAACAAAAAGCTCTCATAGCCTATTTTACCAAGAATTTGATTTTTAGAATCAATGAGACAGCTAATAAAATGGTTCTATGCTACCAAGGTCACAGTGGATGAGTAAATATATTTATAAACATACACTTATGAAAAAATAGCCAAACTTTCCACAAAAGTTATTTGTGTGAACTCTCTTTAGTATACTACTATGTTCAATGCACACGCATATACAACTAATTATATTAGTGTTATTTTTATTGTGCCACTTTTCCAAAAAGAAATCAGGCTCATTTTTAAAAAATTCAAGTTATGTGACTTAAAATTATTTTTGTAAAAATATTAGAAATGCCATATAAATTCTAAACATTTCTGCTATCTGACAGCCATTCTAGAGATGGATTTCAGTCACACTTTTACTGACCTCTGTTTTAGCATTTTGGCATTCAGGGGAAACATTTTAAGCTTTGTTCCCTACATTGCCATTCCGTTTTTCCAGTGGTTCTCAAAGAACCATTTGTTAGGATTCTATTTCTTTATAAAAAACTCAGTAGATCATCTTCAAATATGTCATAAACATCTGCTACAAGATATGGCTAAAAGCAGAAACCTAAACCTTAAGGAATGTCTTCTACTCACTCAGGCTGTTGTTACTGGCTTGCAATGGTTTAGACTCGAGATGCTGAAAAGAAAGAATAAATATTTTGTCAGTCTACAAGGTTTCCTTTTTCTGACTCCATCCTCTTTTGTAGTTCAGGATGGCAGAAGTGGCATTATTTTTCACACACCCACCAAACGATTTCAAACCTAAGATTCACAGAGAATCTGTAACACACAATGAGAGAGACAGATCTCCATAGATTATCACAATAAGATTGTTCATTTCCTGGGACTACATCGTCACAGACTTTCCCTGTCATAAGGAGCAGACTACACTAGAGTGTGTTATGCTGAAGTGGAAATGTGAATCAAAAAGTTTTAAGGCTCTTGAATTTTTATTTATTAAAATTTGCCCCTTGACATGTTAAGGATAAACTGGGAAAAAAAAACATAAAGAAAAGAAATAAAATTTGCCTCAATCGTCACTTGATAAAATCTAATCAATTTTTATGCCTAAAAGACGCAAACATCTCTGGTTATCCAACTACAAAATTGTTTTTTCCTTCCCAGGATTCTGAGGCACCCTAAATTAAGTCTTCAGTCTTGAGTACTCCTTTTATTTCTCGTATTTGCAATGCCTGAGGCCTGACCTAGGGAGAGAGATCTCTTTATACTATCTGAAACTGGGGATGACCAACAGGAAGGCCACAAAGCTAATTCTCCAGGAATCCACTACACATGGAATGTATAATCTCAAACCTTTCATAAGAACTCTATTGATTTGGGGATGATCATTTATAAAGCAAAATCACTTTCTACCTGTATTTCTTCTTGGGAAGGTTAGATAAACCTCTGCTAATTTATCAGAGTATTTCTTCTTGGGGATCATTGAGGGTTTTCTTAGTGTCCTTGGGGAAGAAATACTCTAACAAATTAGCAGTGATTTATTTAAGGGATCCTAAATCTGAAAAATCTGGCCCAAAATCAAAAACCCTCCATGACCTGCTATTTTAAATGAGAAAGTCTGGTAGCAATTGCTAATTTCACAAGATTAATGACATACGAAATTGGGTGATGAATTTTCCTATGTGAAAGGTAGTAAGAATAGGAGGAATGCATTCATCATCTAGCATAAATCATTCCTGGGTGAGGTATGGCGGAGGCAGAGATGAGACTAAGATAAGTAGGTAAAACTTTCACTGTCTCAACAATATGATTCATCTAGACACCTGCTAGAACAGTGGTTCTCAACCTGGTGGGTAGCGATCCCTTTGTAACAATGAAAATACATCCTGCATATCAGATATTTACATTATGATTCATAACAGTAGCAAAATTACAGTTATGAAGTAGCAACGAAAATACTTTTATGGTTGGGGGTCACCACAACATGAGGAACTGCAGTAAAGGGCTGCGGCATTAGGAGGCATTAGGAAGGTTGAGAACCACTGTGCTAGAAACTCCTGTTCACAGAGATTTAGTAGGCATATGATTTTTCCGAAGCATAGGAGTTTTCACCTATCTGTAAACATTAAATACTTCTGACATCTCTAAGAAATTAAGTTTTAGAACAGTGAGCTTTTTACTCCCTCTGCAGTATTTCTGGCTCAGCACGTAGGCATTATGGCTTCACAGTAAAGACAGGCAAATGCTGACAACTTGGAACACAGTACAAAATGAAAAGGTTGGAAATTTTGGTACAAAATAAATGAAACTTGGGAGGGGACAACTACTGAAATATACTCCAAGTATTTATCTCATTCTCTTTCTAACTCCTTTACTGACCCATAGTAGACATAATGAATGGTTTCTACAGCACAAAAATTGACCTACACGAACACAGAACCGTCAACACAAATCACAACACCTAACGTCATCTGTAAAAGATTAAAGATGGTCCCAAATCCTTGACATACGTTCCATGAGTGGTAGGGTATTTCTTGTCCCCTGAATTCCTGGCTGGCCCAGAATAAAAAAGATTTGAATTATTTTTATTTTTTAAAATAATAGAGACAAAATCCTGCTATCTTACCCACGTTGGTCTTGAACTCCTAGACTGAAGCAATCTTCCACTTGGCTTCCTAAAGTCTGGAATTATAGGAGTAAGCCACCATGCCTGGCTCCACTGAGTTCTTTGACCAAGAGTATGGCTTCTGGCTCTGGCTTTTCTGAGCTGCCCTGAAGTAAGTCTGACTACCTTAAGGGAGAGAACTCATGCAGCATCCCTGACACTCCTGAGAGGAGTCCTGGTGAGCCCAGCCTTCTTGCCCTTCCCACCAAAGTGTCGTGTGAGTGAGATCATCTTGGACCCTCCAAACCAATTCAACCACCTGCTAAATAACAGTAGCTGACCTGAGTCATTGCCACAGGAAGCAGAAGAATTGCTCAGAGGAGCCCTTCCTAAATTTCTGATCCACAACATCACGATAAAACGGTTGATTTTTAAGTCATTAAGGTTCAGAATAGTTTGTTACACAGCAATAGGTAACTGGAACACCATCTTGCAATTTTTGCCTTGTTAGTAACTCAACCACTCAAACAATTAGACTTAGGAAATGAGTGACTCCTCTAAGTGTGCACTATTCACAAAAAATAGTCACCATTCAAGTCTACTCAGAGATCAACTTTTGAAGAAATTTTCTAATCATTTACTCTAAAAGCAGTACTCTTACTGGCTATTGTATATTCCAGTCAACCCCAACCCTTTGTAAGTAAATGCAGTCAATGTGAAATAGTGGAGAGAGTCTGGGCTTTGGAATCAGACTGACAAATACTGGTTCTGAAGTTTACTAGTTGTGTAACCTTGGGCTCATCAGTTTCCCTATCTATAAATTGTGGTATCACTACACCTACTAGAGGCAACCCAGTGTATTAACAAGGTTAACTCTAGGGTTAGACTGCCTGGGTTAAACTGGTCCTTCCCCTCTAAAATTAGGATAGTAACAGTATCTACCTTCATGGCTTCGGCATATGGATTAGATGAGTTAGTCAATATGAAGCACATAGAACTCTGCCTGGCACAAAGTAAAAATTCAAAAAAAGTTAGCTATTTTTAGTACTACCATTATTACCTCATAGAATTATTTTGAAGATTAACTGTAGTTATGACAGTAAAGCACATAGTAAGCTAATTCTGCCCCCTTCTTTTTGAGCTTTTATCTCTGCAGTAAAAAGTACAGGCAGGCTTTTTAAATGCATACATCCCAGACTCCAACCAAGTGGGGTTAGGTCTGTCAAGTATAGGAAGTCACCTCTAAACCGTGTCTAAAGCCAGTTTTATTATACAACTTCCAAGCGTGTTGTCTGGCACCCAAAAGTACTTATTTTTTTCTATTTCATTTATTATTTTTTGAGAGAAGGTCTCACTGCTAGAATACAGTGGGGTCATCATAGCTCACTGTAGTCTCAAAGGTTGAGTATCCTGGGCTCAAGCAATCCTCTTGCCTCAGCCTCCCAAGTAGCTGGAACTATAGGCATGCGCCACCATGTCCAGCTAATTTTTCCTATTTTGTAGAAACAGGGTCTTGCTACATTGCTTAAGCTGGTTGCAAACTCCTGACGTGAAGCAATTCTCCTACCTCAGCCTCCCAAAATGCTAGGATTATAGGTGTGAGCCACTGTGCCTAGCATTACTTAATATTTACTTAACATATATATTACCTATCACAAAAGATAAGTGACTTCACGGAATAGAAAACATGCTCCCATGGATTAATTTAGATCTTAAGATTCACAGTATATTAACTTGTGGTGTAGGCCATATGAGGTGCTGAACATAAATTCTACCCTCCTTAACAGCACCTACTGAGTACAGTGTCAGGAGAAAGCAATAGAAAAGCTTTTATATTAACTGCTCTGCCTTTATAACTTAGCTTTGTTTAAAGCTTCCACTATTTGAGTTAGTGGGCTTCCTTTAACTGTGTTAAGATGGGAGGTATTTCTGTTATATTGATAATGGGGAAGATGTGAGATAAGAAATTTATTTATACATGTGCCTCTGTAATGTGAATTTCAAGTACTATTTGCCTTAAGATAGCCTACACAACTGGATAATTTGTACAGACATCTTTCAGGTTTTGTTATCACTGTCCTAATCAATAATACCACCAAACAGGCTCGGTGCTTGTGGTTCAAGCTGCTAAAGCACCAGCCACATACACCTGAGCTGGCGGGTTCGAATCCAGCCTGGGCCCGCCAAATAACAATGACGGCTGCAAACAAAAAAATAGCCAGGCATTGTGGCAGGTGCCTATAGTCCCAGCTACTTGGGAGGCGAAGGCAGGAGAATCACTTGAGCCCAGGAGTTGGAGGTTGCTGTGAGCTGTGATGTCACAGCACTCTATCCAGGGCAACAGCTTGAGGCTCTGTCTCAAAACAAAACAAAACAAAAAAAAAAAACCCACCAAACAAACTAAATAATAACAACACTTTTTGGAATGTAACCAATTCAGGTGTTTTCAGAGTATTTATAATACCTAACTCTGGCTTCTCTTGAGCAACAAAGACAGCTTAACTTTATGAATAAAAAGACTGGCCTTGGGAAAAGCACCACTGAAGAATAAGATTAAAGATAAGGAAAGAGACTAGAAAGCAAAAACAAACAAACAAAAAGATGAAAAATTATCAAGTCACAATGTTTAGCAAACTCCATTGCTTTCAATGGATTCATATTTAAGTAACATCTATTGCCAAGACCTTAAACAGAGTAGGAAGCAGATGATTCACTGGCTATCCAAATCCAATTTCACTCACAAACCCTACATTCCAAATTTGTCAGACTCCTAGGTTAATCAGAAAAGTAATGCTCCAAAATCTCAAGAATCTACTATCACCATGGGTGTAAGTGCTCTAAGACAAGGTAGAGCTTATCAGGCAAATATTCTGGAACCTTATCGGTGAGGATTATCTATTACTCAGAGGGTGTATCATATAAAACTTACTAATATCCGATTAGAAGACAACTTTTAGAATACCTACCTCGTGAAAAGATGCATGTGAGAAGCTAGTCATTCAACATGAACTTTGCCTATGTTGGTAGAGCCGACAACAGAACAAACTCATTGTACCGTATCAGCACAGGGTAGAAAATTTTATCCAGCTAAATTTTTTTTTTTTGTAGAGACAGAGTTTCACTGTACTGCCCCCGGGTAGAGTGCCGTGGCATCACACGGCTCACAGCAACCTCTAACTCTTGGGCTTACGCGATTCTCTTGCCTTTGCCTCCCGAGCAGCTGGGACTACAGGCGCCCGCCACAATGCCCGGCTATTTTTCTGTTGCAGTTTGGCTGGGGCTGGGTTTGAACCCACCACCCTCGGCATATGGGGCCAGCGCCCTACTCACTGAGCCATAGGCGCCGCCCCTGTCCAGCTAAATTTAACTCTGAAGACCATGTGACACACACTGTTTACAAATGAGGAACAATTATACTCTCCTCCTGCAAGAATTTCTATTATTAACACCCTATTATTTCCCGTTTTTTTGCACATCTAAGTTAGCTATTTGAACACTAAGAATGAACACTGACAAAACAAATATGTAATGATTGAATACACCTTTAGAAGAATTATAGACAGTAATAGAGATTGGAAGATAGATCTAAGAAAATTGTAAGTTCTCAGATGTTTCATTATGTATTAAAAACATCCAGGAAAAAAAAAAAAGAGATTTGGCTTTTTACTGCTCTACACAGAACAGAGTGACTTTGAAGAAATCAAAATGAAAAATTATTGTAAAATCCAGAAAAACAGTACTTTGGATAAGAATTATTCATAATAGAAATTAACTTTTAATCCTATTGGGAATAAATTCATTCTTGCCATTATTATATGAACTAGTTCACTTATAGGAATGGTAAAACATTTTTAAAAAGCATTTTGTATAAACATGGTACCAATTTAACCTACCATGGGCATTATTTTTAAGAATTATCTTGTTATGACTTCCAACCTACACTTTAGTCCACCTGCACCTTTAAGGCCAGGGCAAATCCTAAGACCCATTCTGAATGCCTTTAATGCAATGGGAACGAGGAAGCAGGAGCACAGGGAGGGCTATGAGAAGATCTAGACAAAGATGACAAATTCTGTCAAGAAACTGAAGGACAAATTAGACAGGAGGAATAAGTTTTTATTTTCCTTTGAGATATACTGCAGTGTGGTGAATAGGGTAAAAATAAAGTAGAACCTCTGTTAAGTTGACCACTCCAGGGGTGTGACAAACTGGTCAACATACAGAGGTGGTCAACATAAGGAACTCCCATTGAGGCCATGTGGTGTGTGTCTGGTCTATGAAAATTAGGTCAACTTCAGGAGGTGGTCAATGCAGGCAGGTGGTCAACTATGAAGGGTCTACTGTATATTGTACATTTCAAAATCACCAAGACAGTAAATTACAAATGTTCTCATCACAAAAAATGATTAAGTATTTGAAGTAAATGTATTCTGAGCGACTTAAAAAAAAAAAAAAGAAAAATGAAACTGATGGACATGTGACATTATGAATTTAAAACCTTACCCAAACCATCATAAAGGCAAATGACAACAGTAACAAATTTGGGGGGTATTTCTTTCAGAAGTTGGCAAACTTTTTCTATCAAGTGCCAGATAGCAAATATTTTAAGTTTGGCAGGCCATGCAATCTTTGTCACAAGTATTCAACTCCACTTATAGTAGGAAGAAGCCATAGACAACACCCACCCTAGCAGGCATGGTACTGTGCCATGATAATATTCTTTACATAAGCAGCAGGTTTCCTGAACCCTGGTCTAATTCTTAAGTCTTAGGAATATAGTTATGCTAAGGACATCCTCTCAAACAGGGATTTACCTGACATTGCTTGCTGTCCCTTTTATTTCAGAAGCCAAAATATATCAGTATTTTAAGCTCCATATGGCATAAGAGCTCCATTTTCAAAGACTGAGTTTAGTAAAGACTAATCTGTTAAACAAATACGGACACGGATAAGAGAAAGGACATTTGAGGAAGAGAAAAATAAGACCTGTTGCACCTGAAAAGTGAAAAACTTCCAAGATTCCAATTCCTTCCCGAATAAATACCTTTCAACTATGATTAACATGACTTTTGTCTGTTTCTCTCTCACTATCCATTGCTTTCACTTCTTTACATTAGATCTTCTAGTCAAACAGAGCGCAATTTTTACCAGCTAAGAGGAACACAATTAGTGCCAAGTAACAGCTAAAACTCTGTAAAAGTTATTTCTTGACCAAAGATTATTCAGCTATTAAGAACGAAGTTCCCTATTTGACTCTTCTACCACACCTCTACCACACAAGCTGGGTTTCAATTATGAAGTTAGGGAAAACAGCCTATTTCTACTGTTATATCATCTTTGGAAAACCCTAAAAAAAATGCCAAAAAATAAGAAAAGCTTCCTTAACTGCTCTCTTCTAACTTTATCTTTTACAAACTAATTTATTTTTATATATTCAAGATTTGATTTAACCCTCTAGTATAATAAAATGATGTGGGTAGTTCAGAAGTTACATAAAATTCAACTTGGTTCAGAGGTAAATATGGTTCTGAGTATAAAGAGAACAAGTCATTAGAAAGAGCCTCTCTGCCTAAGTACAGTATTACTGTCCATGCCAACGCTATACTTTATACTGACATCAGAATTCAGAGAGAATAAAATGTACATCCTAGAATCAAAGTAGTTACTATATTGCCGTCTCTCGTCTTTGCTGCGAATACTCGATAGCCTTTGCTATTAAGTGCCCGTCAAGGAATGAAAACAGTCCCAGTGTTTGCAGATTTCATGGCATTAAAGTACTTAACTGATGATTTAGCTCTCAATGCTAATGCAGTTCCCTTCATAAGGTAACACGTGCAAGTTAAGATTTGGTAATGAGTTTTCAGCATCAGCTAAAGTCCATTTAGTACATCTGTAAGAGGTATCATCCGTGCACACACCCATATAGGTATTCATTAATGTAGACAGAACATGACTAAATCCTATGACCCACCAGTGATGTTAGCTAAGAACTAGGACAGTGTCACAGTGAACTTGGGTAAGAATCTTGGATAGTGTTTTAGTATAATAATATCTCTTCTAACTAAAATGGGGAAATTGCTTTCAGAAGGTTTAATTTAAAAGCTAGCCTGGCTTCAATGTTCATGAATTTCATGGCTGTAGCTAGGCCCATTAAGAGACGAGAACCAACAAACATGATTGTGCTGAAGTGGTCCTAGATGACCAAGAAGCACTCTATTCACAGTATCAATACAGGAAAAGGCTATTAGACGTGAATGACAAGGGAGGGGAACCCACCAAACACTCACAGCATTTGCACGACTCAGGCAGCTCCTACTTCATTTAAGAGGTTTGTTGCTCACTCTGGATGGAGTATTGACAAATGCTGCCAAGTTTCTCTTTACAGAAATCACTGCACTTCACCTTTAAAATCTGGTAAGTTTAAAAAGCTCTATATTCTCACATATAATCTAAGCAACAAAGCAATAAAGAACTTTCCAGCACAAAAGTAGGATGGACTTAAATTTTCTTCTTAACTCCCTATTTAGTAATGGCAAAATCCTTTCAAAACCTTGATTATCAGCTGAAATGTTTCCCTAAAGATTTTAGTCTAATTTCAACTCTACCTTTTCTATGCTGCAGAGCATGGCCAGCTCCTAAAGATGGCTCCAAGAGACAAGTTTTTACACTATCAAGCTGTTGCCCAACTAAAGAGGAGGATGCCCCAGTCTGTCTCCTAAACACAAAATACACTTTTAATGCTGTCTTTAAGGGAAGGCTCTAATTAAAGGTAGCATCATTACATTCCTATAAAAAATGCATTTCTATGCTTTTCTCAGGAGAGAAAATAACCTTTCTCTAGTGACATGGTGCAGCCATACGTATATATATGTACAGTTCTCAGATTGCTTTTGAGCAACGCTTTGCATTCCAATTTCTTATCTCAAATAAATGTCATTCATTTCTACCCACTTTTCCACATACCACAAAGCATTCTCAGGAAAGGAGTACATGACTAACATCTTCACACAAATGGTTCACCAGCGCAGGTATGACCTGCCCCTCTGCCAATCTCTTTTACAATTATCTATGCCTCTGCATCAAAACAATCTCTTAAACCATTACATATCTAAAAGCTCAAATAAATTAATGATCAATCAAGAAAAGCTAGAAAGTCTTCTCTTTTCTCTTTGTGCTGTAGATTGTAAGCATCTATTTGCCTGCATCCCTTATTGAACCTCCTTTTCTCTCTGCATGCAAGACAGGGCATCTAAAGCTCTACATGTTTGGTAAGTTCTTTTTCTTAATGCTGGATTAAGAATCTTAGAAATACCCAGAATTACTAAAAAGGTCCCTTATGGTTTTAAAAAATCTTAGGAATGAGTAAGTAACCAAACCTGATCAAAACTGATCCCTTGATCATTTATTGCAATGTGATGGTGCATGATGTTCTCTGGTAAGTGCCCTGTAGTGTGTTATGAAAAACCAAAGCTCTTGGAGTCACCAGCAATTTGCTGATGGTTGGTTTATGAATTACTAGGTTTGCAGACCCAAGACATAGATTTAAGTGAGGTTCTATTTGACTGAAAATATAAACTACTACATATGTAGAAGGAAATGGAATTGTGGTAGCAATAAGAACCATAGAGTTGAGTTTCTTCAACCACAATACTGCAGAAAAAACATGTTTAAAATTTCGTATAAAAGTTATCAAATATGGAGACCTGTGGATTTAAAAATACAATCCAGGCTCTTTTCACTGGAAAGTGACATTGTTGATGTATAATATTGCTGTGATGTGAAACTAGGAGCCGGAGACTGGATGAAACTTTGGTAGTCAGCCTAACACATTAATTCATCTGAACTAGAGCCATTTTTCCTAATACCCAAGAATGTATAGCACTATGGTTTACAAACACCAGTCAGGAAGTTGCAGTATGGCTCTGAGCTGTTCAATATGAGCTGTTCAATATTTGCAAAACACAAAAACGCCTCCTTCCCTGCTTCTGTCTTCCCCAATGCAATACTCACGCCCCTAAATGCAGCAGCACCCATTACAAACACTTTGCTGCTCATTTCAACCTCCAGTTGTTTAAAGTGCTTCAGGTGATGCTGCCCACTAGAATACCGCTCCAAGATGGTTGATTTTGTGAATAGGCCAAGTGTTATATGCCTATTCAGGGCAAAGATAAAGTCTAACCTTTCAAAACAGTAAGAACCACTGCTACTCATTTGTTTCTTCTGTAAATGTAAAAATGCATGTTCTGGCAGGGAAGGAAGAGGAAAAATTCCTCCTCCTCATCAGCATCACGACTACCTCCTTCTCTCTTGTGGCTGGCTGCTTCAGATGGCCAAGGCTCCTGCTGTATTTTTTAAGATCCGGACAATTATAGCCACCAAGATGAACTGGACCAAAGTACAGTGTTTGAACATGACTGGTAGGCAAATGACCATTTATCATTGTTTTGTTAAAAAAATTATTTTCTTATAAAGTTAACAAACCAAGGCTGTTGATCCCTGAATTAGAAAGTTGATTTGCTTATTTTCCAAAGTGTGAGGCGGGAAGGAGGAGGGGAAGAACCTATAGTGCTTTTGTGTATGTTGCTGATCCTCTAGTTTGGCAACATCTTGAGAACATCTTCTGGTCTAGTGATGTGGCATTTTCTGAATCTAAGTACCAGCCCACGGCCCTGATGCTGGCTGCTTATGGCCCAAAGGGGAAGAGGGTCGACCCCCTCCCCCTCGATGTTTCAGTCTGGCCCAGTGGTGGACACAGAGCCCTGGGCAGTTTCCCCAGGAGCAACTGTCTCTTCCTGTGAAGGTGATTCTTCCTCAGCTTGTCCTCGAGATGTGACAGTTGTTTCAGGGGAGATGCTGTGAGGCCCCTCCAGGGGTATATAGCCAGGATGGTTTTTGCGAAAGTGCTGATTCAAGATGGCCTGGAAGGGGAAACTTTTGCCACAAACGTGACAATGAAAGGGCTTGTTTCCTGTGTGCTTGCGGATATGATACTCCAGCTGATCTTTCCGGGTATACTTTTTGCCACACATGCGGCAGACGAATGGTGTGATCCCCATATGCAGGCGCATGTGGCGATCCAGGCTTCCCTTTTGGTTGAAAGATTTGGCGCAGTAGATGCAGGTGAGACGAGGGTTGTACCGGAACCACCGCTCAGATACTTCCTGCTCTCTGAGATACTCCACATAGCCACTTACTCCCATCATTGGTGACTCTTCTACCTGTACCAGATGAGGGAAATAAGAAAGAACATACATTCGTATATTATAAAGCATACATATTAAAAGTAATTGAATCCATTTTTACCTGTTACTGAGTTACACTTTTTTTAGTGGAGAATCAAACAGTAGATTAATTACTACCAAAAAGTAAAGACAGTAACATAATTTTTTTTTCTTTTGAGACAGAATCTCACTCTGATGCCCTTGGAGTGCTGTGGCATTATCATAGCTCACTGAAACCTCAGTCTCTTGGGCTTTTTTAGTAGAGATGGGGTCTCACTCTTGCTCAGGCTGGTCTTGAACTTGTGAACTAAAGCAACCCACCCACCTCGTCCTCCCAAAGTGCTAGGATTATAGGCGTGAGCCACTGTGTCTGGCCTGATAGTAACATAATTAAAAAAAAAAATCTGAGGACACTACCATAAAAGGATAACACAGTAATGATACTTTCCGGCTGACAAACTAGATGCTTATTAGACTCCTGCTGAATTTACTATTTTAAGTGATAGGAGAATCTGAACCCATTTATATCACATTCTGTATACTAATCTTATAAGTAACACAATCAAGAACTTTGGTAGTGGCCTAAGTAACATTCTAGACAATCAAGAACTTTGGTAGTGGCCAGGGTTGGCAGCTCATGCCTGTAATCCTGGCACTCTGGGAGGCTGAGGTGGGTGAAGTGCTTGAACTCAGGAGTTGGGAGACCAGCCTGAGCAAGAGTGAGACCCCCCACCCCATCTCTACTAAAAATAAAAAAAACAAAAAAGCCAGGCATTGTGGCAGGCATCTATAATCCTAGCTACTCAGGAAGCTAGAGGATCACCTGAGCCCAAAAGTTTGAGGTTGCTGTGAGCTATGATACCACGATATTCTACCCAGGGCACAGAGTAAGCCTCTGTCTTAAAAAAAAAAAAAAAAAAGTTCTAAAACCTACATTATCCAATTCAGAACCACTAGCCATATATGGCTATTGAGTATTTATAATACGGCTAGTGCAGGCCAGGCACGGTGGCGCATGCCAGTAAGGTGAGGCCAAGGTGGATAGGCTGCTTGAGCTTAGGAGTTCAAGACCAGCCTGAGCAAGAACAAGACCCTGTCTCTACTAAAAATAGAAAAAAATTAGCTGGGCATTGTAGTGGGTGCCTGTAGTCCCAGTTACTTGGGAGGCTGAGGCAAGAGGATCTCCTGAGTCTAAAAGTTTGAGGTTGCTGTGAGTTATGATGCCAGGGCACTCCATCCAGGGCGATAGAGTGAGACTGTCTCCAAAAAAATTAAATATGTAAAATAAAAAATAAAATAAAAACCAAAGGGGGGAAATAAAAATCAAAAAGAATACACACACATATATATAAAATACTGCTAGTACAAATGAAGAATTAAAAAATACTTGATTTTATTTGCTTTCAATTAAAATTTAAACAGCCGCATGTCATGTGACTAAGAGCCACTGTATTATATAGTATACAGTACATAATAGCAAAAATATTCTATTTATAACATTCTCTTTAATACCATATTTTAATTCAGTAGTAGCTGGCTTTATAAAAACATACACAATTTATAGTAATGGTATTCTTTTTTTACCCACAAATATTTTGGTGCCATACCAACAAATTAACTTCATTACGAAGACTACTCAAAGTTTAACTGACCTCAGAGTAAATTGGCTGAAAGGATGGGTTCCTCCTATGTGAAAGCTGGGAGTAGGAATGTATTCCTTTCAACAAATAATTTAAAAATTTGTATTTATAGAGGGACTTTACCTAACAATTGCAATCAGTGTAACCTGGCTTATTGTACCCTCAATGAATCCCCCCCCCAAAAAAAAAAATTTGTATTTATAAATGCTTTCATTCAAAAATCTTTATTAAAATGTCATTAGGAAATTACTGATTTTTTTTTTTTAGCCTACTGACTTCTGAAGTCGTTCCTATTTTTTTTCATTAAATAGAAAGTCATTGTAGTTTTTTTTTTTTTTTGTAGAGACAGGGTCTCACTTTATGGCCCTCGGTAGAGTGCCGTGGCCTCACACAGCTCACAGCAACCTCCAACTCTTAGGCTTAAGCGATTCTCTTGCCTCAGCCTCCCGAGTAGCTGGGACTACAGGCGCCCACCACAACGCCTGGCTATTTTTTGGTTGCAGTTTGGCTGGGGCCGGGTTTGAACCCATCACCCTCGGTATACGGGGCTGGTGCCTTACCGACTGAGCCACAGGCGCCGCCCCATTGTATTTTTTTGTAGTTTTTTCAAGTCACTATATTAGAAAAAAACTTTTTTTCTTAATTTTTTTTTTTTCCTTTTCTTTTTCTTGAGACAGAGCCTCAAGCTATCACCCTGGGTAGAGTACCGTGATACCACAGCTCACAGCAACCTCCAACTCTTAGGCTTAAGTGATTCTCTTGCCTCAGCCTCCCGAGTAGCTGGGACTACAGGCACCTGCCACAACGCCCGGCTATTTTTTGGTTGCAGTTTGGCCGGGGCCGGGTTTGAACCCGTCACCCTCGGTATATGGGGCCGGCACCTTACCGACTGAGCCACAGGCGCCACCCCATTGTATTTTTTTCAAGTCACTATATTAGAAAAAAACTTTTTTTCTTTATTTTTTTGTTTTTCCTTTTCTTTTTCTTGAGACAGAGCCTCAAGCTATCACCCTGGGTAGAGTACCGTGGCACCACAGCTCATAGCAACCTCCAACTCTTAGGCTTAAGCGATTCTCTTGCCTCAGCCTCCCAAGTAGCTGGGACTACAGGCACCCACCACAACACCCAGCTATTTTTTGGTTGTAGTTGTCATTGTTGTTTGACAGGCCTGGGCTGGATTCAAACCCACCAGCTCTGGTGTATGTGGCTGGTGCATTAGCCACTTGAGCTATAAGCATCGAGCCAGAATAAAAAAACTTTTTTAGCATGTAGGAGGGAATTATATATGTTTTAAACATGTAAGAGGGAATTATATGTTTATTATATACACTTAATATAGGTCAATGTAAAGAGAAGAAACTGTCAAAGCTGACTCTGGACTAACTGGGGAAAGATTAAGCAATTAATCGAGTTAGCAATTAATCTCGTGTCTTTTGAGTGTTTAAAAATGTGTTTTGTCGGGCAGTGCCTGTGGCTCAAGGAGTAGGGCTCCAGTCCCATATGCTGGAGGTGGTGGGTTCAAACCCAGCCCCGGCTAAAAACAACAACAACAACAAAACAAACAAAAAAAAAAACCCAACCAAACAAACAAACAAAAAAAAGAATATAAAAATGTGTTTTGTCTCCTTTCTCATATGTTAGCTGACCACGCTATTCAGACTTTCCAACAGAGGCAGTTCTCAGAAGGTTTGGAAAGCAGTATGTGAAGTCAGGGGTTGAATATAAGACTGAGGTTTTAGATTATTTTTGATTTCCTTCATGTAACATTTCTCTTTGCTTCATTTCCATGGATAATAACAACTGAGCTCATATAAAGAAATTATCCCACTAAAAGGTTTTGGGTAACCAAGGACAAAACACGGAATAATTCTCTGAGGCTCAGAATTCCCATCCATAAAATACAAAGGTTATATCATATGCTTTGCCAGCTTTATATGATTCTCCCGAGAACCAAACATGGTAATAGTAGCTTCGGATATTTTGAATATATAATGCTGTTATGGCAATAAAGGGTGCTGAAACCTTGAGTTCAAATCTGACTTCTAATTACTGTGTGACCTTGAGTAAGTTATTTAATTATCCTATTCTTCAGTGTCTTTATCTGAAATTGAACATAACGTTTCTCCTTCATTAGTTACTTTGAACATTAAATGAGCTAATACACGGAAGTGCTTAATGTAGCTCAGTAAATGCTACAAACTCATTTATAATCCTTTTTTTTTGAGACAGAGTCTCACTATGTCACCCTCTGTAGAGTGCCATTGTGTCACAGCTCACAGCAACCTCAACGTGGCTCAAATGATCTTCCTGCCTTAGCCTCTCAAGTAGCTGGGACTACAGGCACCTGCCACAACACTTGTCTAATTTTTCTGTTTTTTTTTTTTTTAAGAAGAGATGGAGTCTCACTCTTGCTCAAGCTGGCCTTCAATTCCCTATCTCTGGTAGTTTTACTGGTTTGAACTTTAAACAGAAGCAAGAAGGCAGGTGGCTCATGCCTATAATCCCAGCACTCTGGGAGGCAGAGGCAGGTGGACTGCTTGAGTTCAGAAGTTCGAGACCAGACTGAACAGGAGTGAGACTCGGTCTCTAAAAATAGCTGGGTGTTGTGAGCGCCTGTAGTCCCAGCTACTTGGGAGGCTGAGGCAAGAGGATTGCTTGTCTCCTCATAGCCCAGGAGTTTGAGCTATGATGCACAGCACTCTATCCAGGGTGACAGAGATAGACTCTGTCTCAGAAAAAAGAGAAGAAAAAATAAAATAGAGTGGTGAACTCACCAAATAAAACACAATAAATTATAAACAATATTTTGCCTTTAGAAAGGAAACACTGGTGAATTAAGATTACATAGTTAAATTTTTTAGCTTCAGGATTATACTAATAGTATCTTATTATTATTATTATTTTTTTTTTTTTTTGAGACAGAGTTTCACTATGTTGCCCGGTAGAGTGCCATGGCATCACAGCTCACAGCAATCTCAAACTCTTGGGCTTAAGCGATTCTCTTGTCTCAACCTCCCAAATAGCTGGGTCTACAGGCACCCACCACAATGCCTGGCTATTTTACTTTTTTTGTAGTTGTCATTGTTGTTTGGCAGGCCCAAGCTGGGTTTGAACCAGACAGCTCCTGTGTATATAGCTGGCACCCTAGCCGCTGAGCTACAGGTGCCGAGCCATGTTGTTTAATTTTTATCCAAACTACTGGATATTGTGTACATGGTAGCAAAATAGAAGCAAGACATTTTTACAAGCTATCTTTTTTTAGTTTTGATAAAGTGTCAGAAAAAATATATGAGAGCTCGGAGGAAAACTAAGTTTATTCTTATAATTAGGGTCCTTTTTCTCCTCCTCTCTCAGACACATGATAACAATGCAAAGGTGACTACCAGGCACATACATATTCCTGTTGCTTAATGACAGGGATATATGTCAAACGCATATCCCTGTCAAAATGTGTCAAAATGCATCAAAAGACATCATTAGATGATCTTGTCATTATGAGAACATGAGAGAGTGTACTTACACAAATGTAGATGGATTAGCCTATTATGTACCTGGGCTATATGGCAGCCTATTGGTTCTCAGCTACATACCTATATGACATGTTACTATACTGCAGGCAACTGTAACCCTATGGTAAGTATTTGTGTATATAATCATAGAAAAGATATAGTAAAAATATGGTATTATAATCTTATAATATGGTATTATAATCTTCAGCCAGGTAAACACTCCACTTACCTTCCATAAGATAATAATACCATAATATGTGGTCCATTTCTGACTAAAACATTAGTATGCAGTACATGACTTTTCTTTTTTGTTTTTGTTTTTTTTTTGGCCAGGGTTGGGTTTGAACCCACCACCTCCGGTATATGGGGCCGGCACCCTACTCCATGAGCCACGGGCGCCACCCATGACTTCTTAACATAGTAATGAAATAGAGCTTACAACCTAATGTGGGGATGAGACAGACATGTACACAAAAGCATAAAACATATGTATAAGACCATACAGTGTAGACTTCAATAACAATGCTGTGGGAAAAGGATTGCTTAAAAGGTGAGTACTGCAATCAGTACCTTAAGGAAAGTGTTACTAAGATTTTAAATACAGATTACAAAGTAATTAGGAACAGATAATTTATTCTATATATAGGTGCAGTAGGGAGAAGAATTGGACTTGTTCAAGAGTGTTTACCTGGCTGAAGCAAAAGGAAGAGGCTATAAAGAAATAGGTGATAACTATGTGGAGATAATATTAGGGTGATGTCCATGACTTAACATACCTTAAGTCTACTTACCAGTTATTTTTTCCCCCTGCCACGAGGAGCCAAAATGGGGCAAGGACTTACACTAAAAGTGAATTTTTTTTTTTTTTTTTTGGTTTTTGGCCGGGGCTAGGTTTGAACCCGCCACCTCCGGCATATGGGACCGGCGCCCTACTCCTTGAGCCACAGGCGCCGCCCCACTAAAAGTGAATTTTGATAGACTCGAACTTCCTGATTATGGGGTGATTAAACAGACTACTAAAATTATACCTTTGCTCTAAAATATCCTGAAGCTTTTTCTTCCGCATGAGGGTTAAAGTACTTGGCTTAATTTTCCAGGTAATTTATAATCTTTTTACCTAACTTTTCCTACCACTTATCAGCATTCACTGTCTCAAAGAAGTAGACTTTCTCTGTGTGTCAGAACCAAATCAAACTTATTTCTCTTTCTGCATCTTGAGTCTGAGATGTCTCATTTATCCCAGGTGTCTGGGTCTAGCCAAAGCCCACGGCCTACTTTTATTTTCCCCAGCTAGCTAGCTAACTAGCTCAGTTCTCTTTCTTTTTCAAAACACTATTACACTGGTTGGGTGTGGTGGCTCACACCTGTAATCCTAGCACTCTGGGAAGCCTAGGGGAGTGGATCACCTGAGCATGGAGTTCTACGACAGCCTGAGCAAGAGCAAAACCCTGTCTTTACTAAAAATAAAAAAACCAGCCAGGCATTGTGGCAAGCACCTGTAGTCCCAGCTACTTGGGAGACTGAGGGAAGAGGATTGCTTAAGCCCAAGAGTTTGAGGTTGCTATGAGCTCTGACACCATGGCACTCTGCCCAGGGCAACAGAGTGAGACTGGCTCAAAAAATAAATAAATGATCTTGGGGGTGGGACACAAGTATTAAGAGGCACTTTATCTAACAAATGTAATCAGTATAACCTAATTCTTTGTCCCCTCAATGAATCCCAAACAATAAATGAGCTGCTGGGTGGCACCTGTGGCTCAAAGGGCTAGGGTGCCAGCCCCATATGCCTGAGGTTGCGGGTTCAAACCCAGCCCTGGCCAGAAATTGCAAAAAAATAAAAAATAAATAAAAAAAAAATAAACGAGCTGCTTATAAAATCCCTAATGTTACAGATCTTTAAATAACAGTTCTTAGAGTCTCTGATTAGTAACAGAGGATAAGGATGGTGGAAGGCTTTGAAGCCCATGTCAAGAATCTAGACTCATGTTTTTAGATTTTTCATAATTTTGGAAATTATGAAAATTATTTATGTGGGATTTATTCATTATATGGAATAATTACGAAATAATTATGAACCAGGCACTGATCAAATTCCTGGATATTCAGCAATACAGAATGACCTTGTGCTTGAAGAGTTTACAATCAAATAGGTAACTACCAAGTGGAAAGAGTGAAATGATCCACCTCTTAACAATAGAGAGAACAAGAAGACAGCCATTTTTGCTCTTCTGCTTCTTTAACTTTTTTTTTTTCTGAGACAGGGGTAGAGTATGTGGTATGACAGCTCACAGCAACCTCAAACTCTTGGCCTTAAAAGAACCTTTCTTGCCTCAGCCTCCTAAGTAGCTGGGACTACAGGTGCCTACCACAACACTTTTCTTTTTTTTTTTTTTTTTTTTGGCCGGGGCTGGGTTTGAACCCGCCACCTTCGGCATATGGGACCGGCGCTCTACCCCTTTGAGCCACAGGCGCCGCCCATACCACAACACTTTTCTAATTTTTTTTTTTTTTTTTTAGTAGAGATGGAGTCTCATTCTCTCTCGCTCAAGTGGACCTTGAACTTCTGAGCTCAAAGGATCCACCTCCCTCAGCCTCCTAGAGTGCTGAGATTATAGGCATGAGCCACTGTGCCACGTTAAAAAAAATTAATCTTTAATGTGAGAAAAAAAACAAAAATATCAATCAACTAGTTACACTAGTTGCTGAAGAGAGTTGTAAAGAAAATGTAAAAAAGTCATTCTAATCCTTTCTAGAACATGTTTAGCAAAAGCTCCAGGAAAATAAATGATAAGATTCAAGTACACATAAAAATAAACACATACAAAAATGCATAAGCGGGTGGCGCCTGTGGCTCAAAGGAGGAGGGCGCTGGCCCCATATACCAGAGGTGGTGGGTTCAAACCCAGCTCTGGCCAAAAAAAAAGAAAAAAAAAAAACTGCATAAGCAATTTGTTTATAAATAACAGTACATAAATTAGTAACTATGTGTATAGTTAACAGTGTTATACCTACAGACATATAAAATCAGACTCTTATCCATTCCATGTCCTAAATTACCTAATGTAGATTTCAAGGGTTATTTTTATTACTCTCAGGACTATAGAACTGGTTCCTACAATCAGGAAAGAGTTCCACAATCTTGTTATCTTTTTCTATTTCCCAAATTCTGCCAACATCAAAAATATATTTCCTGAGTGCTCACAAGCAAGAATAAAGAAAAAAGTAATCATATATAATACTTCTTTAACAGGGCCACTGTACACTGTATTACTTGTCCTACATCTTTCCTTTCTTACTCACTATGTTCAGCTCATACACAGTGGTAATTCTGCCAACCACCATGGCAATCCTAAATTCACAACTACATACCTGGGAGCTGGGTTGCTTAGGCTCATCCACTCTCCCAGGAGACTCACTTCTGGCTCTGTGTCTCTCCGTCAAGGGAACAACACTGCCGGAGGGGCTAAATCTGTTGGAAGAGGAGCATAAAGGGGACTAGTAGAAGAGCAGTGTTAACCAACTTAAAAAAAATGGTGATGTCTCCCCTCTTATTCTATGGCTGAGGAATAGGGAAATGAATCAAACAACAGATAACTGAGAAATACTTTCACAGAGTAAATATAAGATTTGATTTGAAATAAGATAAAAGTTTGCCATAGTAAATGCAAATGAAATGCAAAATGACATAGCAGATAGACCATACGAGCTGCTGAAGCTTAAGCTAAATATAAGCTTTCTATTCTTACATAAGTACTGAGACTGTAAAGAATAAAACTGAGTAAATAATTTCGTTTTTACTCTGCAAATATTTGGTTTTGGGTTCTTTCCCCAGGCCCCATGATAACGTATTATACTTTTCAGACTGTTTGTTGATACAGATCGTGGGGATTAAAAATCTTTGTATTTAAGCTGATACTACTACTTCTCTCTCTTTCTTTCTAGACAGGGTCTCACTCTGTCAGCCAGGCTGGAGTGCTGTGATCACAGCTCATTGCAGCTACAACCTCAATAGAACTCCTGGGCTCAACTACTGTTCCTGCCTCAATCTTCTGAGCAGCTGGAACTACAAGTGTGCACTACCATGCCTGGTTAATTTAAAAAATTTTTTTTTTGTAGAGACAGGGTTTCACTATGTTGCCTAGGCTGAACTCAAACTTCTGGCCTATCATCCTCTCACCTAGTCCTCCCAAACTGTTGGGATTATAGGCATGAGCCACCACACCTGGCCTGATATAACTTCAGATATAGTTCTAACATAGGAGGACAACAGTGTTAATACAGGAGGACAGTAAGTTCTATGCTCAAGAATATTTTAACCATTAAGGACATAAGAAGGAAAATACTAAAATTATTAAAAGAATACCTGAAGTAGACACAGAATATACTACCCAAATGTCTGTGACACATTTGCTTCTCAAGACCAGATGTAAACCAAAGTAACAGCTTCTTTAGTTTTCATTGCTCATATGGTCAATTTTAATTTATTTTTAAGAGAGATAAATAATAAATATTACCAATCGAAATTAGTAATATTTCTTTTCTTTCAATTAGGACTTTCTTTCAATTGACTTGTATTAAAACTTATGCTATTTCCACCAAAAGAAATGTCCTAACAAATTCAAGGTATTAGAAAGAGAAAAGTGAGGCAGAGGGCATAGTAGTACTGGTGAAAAAAAAAGAAGACTCTCAAGTCTGTGGTAGCAGCAGTCACTCATGAAAGAAAACAGCAAAGATATCATCAAATGACATGTGAAAAACAGGAATAAAAAACATCCAAAAGGCTTTTCTTTGGAATTATTATGTTCATACTAATTTAAAAAGAATAATTACTGCTGGTACCATACTTCCTCTAATTTGCTTGGTGGGAGCAAAGAAAAGTAAACAGTGCTACAAAGGAAAGTGAAACTCCCCAGGCCACCTACCTGTGTGATAACATACCACGGAAGGGCAATGCTGCCAGGTTCCCAGCTGATGATCAGCTCCCTGCCTGGAATTCCGAGGAAGCCCTGGCAATTACTGATCCTAGTGTGGTTGCAGATGCTATTCTGATTCATGGAAGTGTCTAACTTTACCATAGTTCTCACAACACTGTGAATACTTCAGGACAAGAGCTTCCTGCTTTAAAAAAATAAGAATGCAAGTCTTTTGGCACACCTCCAGTTTCCCCAACATCAACTCATTTTGGCTAAGAACATCAGGTAAGGAAGATGTTCTCTGTTCCACCAGGACCCACTTTGGTAACATCTATACAAAAGTCATTACACGGGAAAGCAATACAAAAAACAAAACTTACCTGTCAACTTCACTGCTTGTTGGCCGAGCCACCTTGGCTCCTGAAGACCCTAAAGTGTAATTTTCCTGTCCTATAGAACCATGGCCTGTGGTATCAATCACCATGGCTGTGACTTCCTCTGCACTACTCCCATCTTCTCCGGAAGGCTGATTCTCAGGCCCAAGCCACTCCTCCAGATTTTCTGTTTTAATGTGTACTGCTCCAAGAACCCTAACTTCGTCGTCACTCCGACCGCCCCGGTCTGCTACTCCTGTCTCCACATACCACTGTCCTGCTCGGTTGATCCGAAGAATGGGCTCCCGGCTCTCTACATCAGAGCTCTGTTCAATTATCTGAGGGCTGGTGGACTCCTCAGGAGGACTTAGCTCTCTGATATCCAGCACAGCACTAACCTGACCTCGCCGGTTTCCCTTTGGGGTATTATGTCGTGGGCTAAGGGAGCGGTTGAGATTTGGTGTAACCCTGTGAGACTCTGGAGGTCTCTCTTGATGCTTTGTCCTCGTTTGACTTAATTCTGCTTCAACCTCAGCCACATTAATTTTGAAATGAATGCCCTCTAGGATCTGTGTACATTTGTCTATAATATGCTGCATCTGCAGAAAACTGGCAGCTGTCAGGTAGCTGATGATATCTGCCAGCTGCAGGCATATCCGCCCTGTGTAACAGAAAGAAAGGAGCTGTTCAAAAACAGTAGGGTTCTTGATGACTGAAATGGAGACAGTACTCATCTCATTCAAGGACATGTGATCCCGGAAGTAGGGGGAGCTGGCAGCCAGCACCACTTTGTGAGCCCGAAAAGCCTGTCCTTGCACGTTGACCACAATATCACAGAGACGGCCCTGCATGCGCAGCTGGTTTAGATGGCTCAGGACAGAGTTGCTGAAGTCAGGGATCTCCAATTGTATGTTCCCACCTTTCTCCATGGTCATGCCTGAGGGTGCAGGCAGGCATTCAACCCTGCGGAAAGAAGAAACAGTATTCTCATTAATAATTATAAGTGCACTATTCCATGCCTTCCAGATTTAATAATCTAAAAATATTATTTGGTAAAGTTTCAAAATCTCCCAAGTAAAAAGAAATACTTTCGTTATATTTAGATGTGGATAAAGAATTACCAACAGGATTTTCAGTCTAGGTTTCACAGGAGAACATAGTTAATACTAAAAAGTGATCGTGAGACTCCTAAAAATTCAAGCTATTGACTGTATACAACATTAGACATCATGGGGGTCAACTTTTGAAGTGTTGGCCTTAAGTTATTTGCAGACAATATAAAATCCCCTAACTTCCCAACTATTCTCTGCAGAAGGAATAAACTTTTTGAATAAATGTAATTCTACACAGATGGCTTGATTATTCCTCTTCTTAATATTTCACTACATACTGCAGGAGTTATGCTTACCTAGTGACTAATACACCATATGAATGTAGTCTGATATTTCTAAGCTTAAGAGTCAGAGCCTCCACAAAAAAGCTTTGGTTATAGGACTCCTAAGCAAAAACAATAGCTTAGGAAAAATTGCATAGCTATGTGAGGACTCAATCAAGATGTAGAGAACCTGAAGTTCAGCTCTCAGAACTAGGAAAAGCTATGTAAGTCAGCCCCTACACACTTTCGAAGTTGGCAATTTCAGAATGGTGACGAAACTTTGATTCTGAAATTTAGTTCACCAGAGGTGGTTAAAAAAAAAAAAACATTTACTAAACCAAACATTTTCCATTAAAAGATTTTTAAAAAACTGCTGAAACAGTAGGCCTGAAACCGCTTCCAATAGTCTTCAACAGTTGAGAAAAATTTGCATAAATTCTGATAGGAAGGCATTGACTCGAATCCGATGCGCATCCACTTATCCGTGAACTTATCTTGCATAGTTACTAAGACCTGAAACTTGGGGAACTTATCCTTTCAAGCTCACGGTACTGTCCCGCATTTACAACACATTTTTCAGTAAATAGGGAAGTGTATATACACTGCTTTCAAGGACCAACTTTAGCCAATCTGACCTTTTTCCAAAGCGTTATTGTTTGTTTTGAAACTTTTAATCCAGTAAGAGCCTCTGTCGATGCCATCACGAATTTAGATGTGTTTATTTTCGAGCCTACACTAGCGCCTTTTTTGTTTGTTCCTTCCAGTAACTCCCCTGTGAGGAGGAAGCCCCTGGAGGAGTCTTTCTCTACCGTCGGCACTGGAGGGGTGAGACCCGTAAGAGGGAGAATCGAGAACCGCACGGAGTTGGCCACTCTGGTACTTGAGGAGCTTTCGTCTGCGTTAGGAAGCTTGGGGAGATGCGAACTGGCTGAAGGGCAAAATGTCACTGAGGAACTCTGGAGAAGAGGGGACAAGGCGTCGGTCCGGGGAGGGAGTGCTCAGGTGAGGGCAAAGGATCAGGAAGGGGGCGGCGCCCCGGGACCGGTCCCGGCGGCAGGCTGACGCGGGAGGGGAGCTGCCCGGAGGTGGGTGTGCGCAGCTGGGTGTGTCCGGCTGCGGTGGAGGAGGGGAGGGGCCGCCCATCCTGGGGTCCCGAGGGAGGGGCCCCGCGAGGGGGCGGGTCCTGCAGCTCTGCCCAGCCGGGGGGCCAGGAGGTGGAAGGTCGCCGGGTGCCTTGAGGCGGGGTGAAGGGAAGTGGCTGAGCGCCCCAGGAGCGGGCCGCGGCGGAGACGGGGCGAGGAGTTCCCGGTGCAGGGGACCAGAACCGGGATGCGGGGCCCGAGCCCAGTCAAGGTGCAGCACCTACCTCCGGGGGTGGAAATGGGCCGGAATGGGCCGGAACACCGTCCCGGAAGTGAAACCCCCCACCCCCTCCCCCAGAGCGGGCGACGTGCCGGAAGGAAATCACTCACCCTTACACCACCCCCCTTCCCCCTGCCCCGGCGCGTCCCGTGCCTCGCGCCCCCTCCCCTCTCAGCTCTTCCTCCTCAGTCGGAGGAGCGCGGGAGCCCTGCGTCACCGGGGCAGTCTTGTCTCCGCCCACAATGGCAATGTAGGGCGTGGCCAAGGGGCGGGCTTAGAGGGCAGGAGGAGGTGGAGATTGAGGGAGGAGAGAGAAAGCGGACGCTGGCGGTTTGTTGCGTCGTGATGTCATCGAAGACCCTTTATATACAAGCGCCCGGTCGCCATCTCGTTCTTTCGAAGTTGGAGTCTTCTTGTGGTGAAGTTTTGTTTTTGTTGGTGCTAAGTGGGTTAATGGTTAGGATCCTCGATCCTCTAACCCTCTCAAGTGCGTACTAGGCTAGTCGCGCGTCTCTACAGAGCCCACAAGGTGAGGATGGTGAAGGATTGCGTATTTGGTGCAGGCGCGGCGTAGACTACTACTCGGATTTGGGGCCGAGCGGCAGACAAACCTCGGCTCACGTGCCCCTCCTCTGATGAAGCCCATGTTGGTAGGGACATCTGAGAGTGTTGATGAATGCCAACTGCTCTGATGGCGGAGCATGCCGAGTTATCTAGATGGGCTTTTGCGTTGGACGCTGCCGGAACATCCAGCCACTTGGTCTTGGGGAGACTGGTAGTTTTGATAGTGCATGTGATTCTCCAGTGGCTCAGTTCGCAGTACCACTGTTATTTGTAACCTATACTTAACTGTAGGTGTAGTGCTGTCCTTCGCCTATCCTGCAGGAATTAAGGGTTGTAAAAGTGAACTGTTTTAAGTGGTAACAAACGTAACAGCAACATGCTCACATTGAATTAAAGATCTCCATCTCTTTTTTCAGCAATGATGCTAGGCTTGGATGCAGTGTGGCTTTCGGTAACGTTATGGACAGGTAAGAGTGGGCAGAAATTAGCAAAGGCCATATTTGCTGAGAAGTGGTCTTTATTAAGCCTGTGATGGTTTTAAGAGTAGTGGACAGAAGGGATTTCTGAAACTCTGTTCTGAGGCTTCAATTTTTGA
The DNA here is from genome assembly GCF_027406575.1 of Nycticebus coucang. Classification (NCBI taxonomy): domain Eukaryota; kingdom Metazoa; phylum Chordata; class Mammalia; order Primates; family Lorisidae; genus Nycticebus; species Nycticebus coucang. Next base: position 88,125,777 of record NC_069789.1, read on the forward strand.
GAGGTTGATATTTAATATGGTCACAGTGAGGTTGTACTAACTTAAGTATGTTCCCTGTTTTCTAGCTGTGTGCCAAAAGAATAATGAGAGTACCTGTGGAGGTAAGTTACTGAAACTCCCTCTGAGAGGGCCCTTAGATTGAAAGTCACTCAGTGTGCCACAATGATGACAGCTTATTTGCTACTCTTGACTTCAAGAATGATGAGAAATCTTACCACCATTATCCTAACTGAGGCACACAAAATGGTGATGTGGGAAGCATGGAGATTGCACCTGAGTTAACATGAGTTTGTTTTCTCAGGTCCTAAAGAGCAAGAATCAGTGTGGCTGTGGATGCACAGGTGAGAAATTTTGTATACAAAATCTGTATTCGCCCGGTACTTTTCACTATTTTTTCTGAGACCAGAAGATTACCAAAACAATATTGAAGCTTATGCATTAGAATTTTTGCTTCCTGAAATGTAAAAGGCTATTACCTTGCATTTAAATTTAGTACTGGAGGAAACCTGAGGAAACAGATACTATGATGGTTGCATAGTTCAGCAGATTGAATCATGAAGAAATTAGCTATTTGTCTGATGTGTCTGGGGTACTTGGGGTTTGCTGGTAGCAGTGTATTTTAAAATCAATGTTTAATTTGTTTTGTATTTAAAATGTGTTTTGTAGGCGCTGGCAAGAAAGCTGGAAGTTGAAATAGTAAGTAAAATTAATCCAGTTATGCATAGGAACTGGGCAGGCTGTCTAAAGCCTGTCAGATCCTTGTCCTGTTACCCTTACATTAGTAAACACTACGAGAATTGTTTAATGTAGCCTGGATGATGATAAAGCAAGTACTGACTGAAAGTGAAGGTCTTAATTAGCTCTAACTGATTTCAGGCCATTTTTAACCTTGGGGGGAGAAGATGGATGTGTAGCTATTCTAAAACCACTCTTCATTTCTTAGGTGGAGTCTGATTTGTCTGGACCAGCTTTATTTTTTTAGTAAGTATTAATGATAAATGTTACAGTAGGCTTAAGACTTAATACTGAGCAAGTGGCTACTTAAGACGTACCAGCTTATATTTAATGAATGCTAAATGTTTGTGCATGCTCTGAACAGGGTTTTTGTAATGATGTTGATCAAATGTCTGACCTGAAATGAGCATGTAGATATATTTAATACTGAAGAAACCCTGTAACAAATAACTCTGAGAAGAGTTTAATCATACATAGCATTTTAATGAAGGTTTTCATTTTTCTCTTAGCTACTGGTTACTCCTATCCTGGGATGGCTTACTTAGGGTAAGGCAATACCTAGCATTTTTGGTCTTTTAGTGGGGTCTCCTGTGAAAGCAATTGGACAAAAGTTTGAAAAGCGGACAAACAGTACTAAATCTCTGTAATAAAAACAGCTTAATAAAGTCATTAAATACATAACTTAAAAAGCAAAAGTATGAATACTACTTTGTAAAGTAAATGGTATGACTTAGGCAATGGGGCCTAAAGAATACTTATTTTAGGTGCAGGATTTTGGAGACTTTAAGAAGCATGGTCTCCTGTTTCCCACACTGTCCTTGAATAGCCAGGACTGCAGGCGTGTTCTCCTGTAACCATCGAGAACCTTTCATGGTATGTATTTTATTAGTCTTACATGTTTATTTGGCAAGATGCTGTTAGTGATGACTTACAGTAACAATAGATGGGAATCTCTCTGAAAGAGAATGAAGATTAGTTTGGAACTGAAACAGCAACTGGAAAATTATTCAGAAATCTACCTATTAAGTACTTACTGCTCAATTGAAATAAATTTCTGCAGGGGTGAAGAAATCAACTTGACTACAGTGGAGCAGGTTTCAGAAGAGGTATTGCATTCTCAGTTGTTTTTATTCCAGTAGTCTAAAGCCGATACAATGATGATAACATAGTTCAGCAGACTAACACTGATGAGCAGTATTATGTCTTTCGCTCCTATCTGATGTATCTGGCTGTAATATTTCCAATTTCCATCCTTGAAGTGAAATTTTAGCTACTTACCCGTCCTGTAGAAAATATTTTAGGGATTTGGATTATCATAGTTTGTACAGATGTCTTATTCTGTATTGTTTCTTAATTTCAGGAACAAGAATTCATGACTGGAGTACAGGTTAGTTTAAACTTAGTGTTGTGAGGAAGTTTTTATGGCATATGTATCTCAATCTGGTTTGGAGTGATTGAGCAGTTTTAAAAACTTGGATGTGGAGGAAAAGGAAATTGAGTGGAGCAAAAATTAAATAGAATTATTTTCCCTCTTTAAACAGGCAGATCTTCTAAAAGTATAAGAAGGTAAGTCTGTTTTTGGTACATAGTTTAATTGGAAATGTAACCAATGATGTAATGATTCTGCCAAATGAGATAGAATGATATCAGTTGTAAAACCGTTCCATTTTGATTCTGAGGTTACTATATTAGTAAGTATCACACAGAAATCTTTTTACCATGGTTAAAAGGTAATCTCTGCTTTTCAGGGATTTTGTGACCACAGCAAGCACGCAACTTAAAAAGGTAAGGATTGAAAATATTACTGGTGTCACTCATCCCAGAATACATGATGATCTCATGCCAACTTGAACTCTCTCACTGATTACTTGATGACAACAAAAGATCTGATATTCTGCGCCTTTTCTAGGTGTCAATCTTAATTAAAGTCCAGAAACACGGCTAAAAGTATCTTTTTGTTGCAGGTGCTTTGGATGCTGATAGAAGATTAGACAGTGTCTTTGAATATTAATAAATATCTGCAAATTATCTGGAGCAGTGTGGTTATTTTGAATAGGATTAAAGAAGGGAAATCACTCAAATGAAAGCATGTTTTAGTTTGCCTATTACCCATTAAGGATCCATAGCTGTTGCTTATTGACAGTGTAGCCAACTAGTATTTTTGTGGACTTCAATTACAGATACAATAGCAGAGCTTTAAAGTGCTATTTATGTCAAGACTTACTCTAGAAATGCTGTATTTGATGTTTAGGATGAGTAGTACAATTTGCAGAATTCTTTATAAATTCCTAGATTTGTTGGTTTTGAACCTAAAGCTTTGATCTGAAAAGGCACCTAAAGCTTTGATCTGAAAAGGCACCTTTGTTTTTAAAAAGGCATAAAGAGTGAAACAACCTAGAAAACGAGATAATCTTGGACTAGGCTGTGTTCAGCTTTTCTGTGAGACATTTTGTCTGAAATGTCCATCTAATGATGATAGGAATTGGGGTTAGAAGATAATCTGCATGCCATAATCTCTGGGTAAGTCTTTGTTGATGGCAAGATGGATGGGGGTATTGAGGTGTAGCGATAAAACAGGCTGTCAAGCGATCTCATCGAAAAGACCAAAATTCAAGGAGAAAGATGGCAAAAGGCTCAATTCAAAAGTGGGTGATCAAGATTAATGCTGGTGAGTTCCCAGGTACTTACTTCTTCAAGGAGACTCTGCACTTGGGACCAAAATCCGTCAATTACTGCTTGTTTCACAATTTAGTGTTTGAGTCGTCAGGAGCAAGAGCATGGATGGTTAATTAGGATTCATCCTACGGCTTGAAAAGCACCTTTTGAGAAAGTAACAAGATAGTGGGTGCAGTGAGGCCAAGGTGATTGAGACTAGTTTGGGCAACCTAGAGACCCTGTCTATACAGAAACTGGAATATCAGCCAGGAGCAGTGGCACATACCTATATGCAGCAGCTTCTCGAGTCCTCACGAGTTTCACGTTGGGTGACCTTATCAAAAGTAATGGGATAGGGGCGGCACCTGTGGCTCAGTGAGTAGGGTTCTGGCCCCATATGCCAAGGGTGGAGGGTTCAAACCCAGTCCCGGCCAAACCGCAACAACAAAAAAATAATGGGATAATCTGATTCTGGGTTAAAAATGGATACTTGCAGAAATGCTATGTTGGGAGTTTTGGTACTTACAGGACTCATTCTTGTCCAAGCCTTATATATAGCACAGTATTTTCCATGGTTCTTTAAAATCTCTTCAGGTCCTTTAGCTGTGTTTTTTTTTTTTTTTTTTTTTGTAGAGACAAGAGTCTCACTTTATGGCCCTTAGTAGAGTGCCGTGGCCTCACACAGCTCACAGCAACCTGCAACTCCTGGGCTTAAGTGATTCTCTCGCCTCAGCCTCCTGAGTAGCTGGGACTACAGGCGCCCGCCACAACGCCCGGCTATTTTTTTTTTTTTGTTGCAGTTCGGCCGGGGCCGGGTTTGAACCCTCCACCCTCGGTATGTGGGGCCGGCACCTTACCAACTGATCCACAGGTGCCGCCCTTAGCTGTGTTTTTGAACTCTACCTACAGTAATCATTTCCCAGTGCGTCAACCTCATGCCTGTTGAGCTCAGAGTTCAGAGGCCATCCTGAGCAAAAATTGAGACTGTCTTTACTGAAACAGAAAACTTAACGTGTGGTGGGCACCTGAAGTCTCAGATGCCTGGGAGGCTGAGTCAAGATAAATGCTTGAGCCTAGGAGTTTGAGGTTGCTGTGAGGTAGGTTGACTCCATGGCACTCAACACAGGGTGACAGACTGTCTTAAAAACAAGGAAGCTTGTTGAGGGTGGCACCTGTGGCTCAAGGGGTAGGGCGCCGGTCCCATATGACGGAGGTGGCGGGTTCAAACCCAGCCCCGGCCAAAAACCAAAAAAAAAAAAAAACAAGCTTGAAAAAAGGATAGTATTTATTCCCAATGATATGATTAAAAATTTCAAGAGTTTTGAAAGGCCTATATTAGCTCTGTGCACTTAAAGGCCTTTGTAAGGAAATAAGTGGTGTCAGTGTGATTTTTTAGCTGCTATATATTGGAATGTGTCAGCATTTTTTGTAAGATTTGCATAACATAGTGGACCAATATTTTTCAAGTAGTGCAAAAAAATCATGCTTAGGTAAAAGTTCTGTTCAAGATAGAAGACATAAATCATTTTAACACTGGGAGGCTGAGGTATGTGAGGTGTTCAACACTAGTAAGAGCAAGACAGCCTCTAAAAATAGCTGGGTGCTGTATGTGGTGGTGGTGGGGCTGTGGTCCAGCTACTTGGGAGGCAGAGGCAAGAGAATCGCCTGAGCCCAAGAGTTGGAGGTTGCTGTGAGCTACAGACACCCTGGCAATCTACCAAGGGCAGCAAACTAAGACTGTCTAAAAAAAAAAAAAAAAAATTGGGTGTTGTGGGGGCTGTGGTCCAGCTACTTGGGAGGCTGAGGCAAGAGAATCTCCATCCCAAGAGTTGGAGGTTGCTGTGAGCTATGGACACCCTGGCAATGTGCCAAGGATAGCAAAGTGAGACTATCTCAAAAGTAAGTTTTTTGAGACAGTCTCAAGCTGTTGCCCTGGGTAGAGTGCTGTGGTCTCATAACTCAGCAACCTCCAACTCTTGGGTTCAAGTGATCCTCTTGCCTCAGTTTTTTTTTTTTTTTTTTTTTGAGACAATGTACCCATGGGGTCACAGCTCACAGCAAACTTCAACTCTCAATGCCTGGCTATTTTTTTAGAGATGAGGTCTTGTTCTGGTCTTGAGTCTGTGAACTCGAGGCAATCTATCTGCCTCGGTCTCACAAGTGCTGGCATTACAGGCATGAGCTTCCATATTTGGCCTTAGCTTTTTCTATTTTTAGTAGAGATGGGGTCTGGCTTTTGCTCAGGCTGGTCTTCTGTTTTTTTTTTTTTTTTTTGCAGTTTTTGGCCAGGGCTGGGTTTGAACCCGCCACCTCTGGCATATGGGGCCAGCGCCCTACTCCTTTGAGCCACAGGTGCAACCCTCAGGCTGGTCTTGAACTTGTGAGCCACCTCCCCTGGCCATGATTTCAGATTCTACGTTGCATCTAACTGCAGAGCGACTCTTGTCAGGTTTTGGTGTGTTGAAGAGTAACTAATACCAGAGAAGTCTATTAAAATGCTCCCTTTTACAATTTCATATTTAAGGCCAGATTTTCTTAACATACGTGAAAGCAACATCAACAAAAGGAATGCAAAACCAGATATGAGTATATCTAGTGTGTTCTCTTAAGCAAGAAATCAAAATATTTGTAGAAATACAAAAGTGGTCACTCTTCTAATTTTTGTTCTTTTGAGACAAGACTCTGTTAACCCTGGCTAGGGCACAGTGGCATGGTCATAGCTCACTGCAACCTCAAACTTGTGTGCTCGAGCAATCCTTTCTCAATGAGCTCCAGGGTCACTGGGACTATAGGCATGAGCCACCAAGCCCTGCCAAGTTTTCTATATTTTGTAGAGACAGGGTCTGTCTCTTGTTCAGGCTGATCTCCGAATACCTGATCTCAAGCAATCTTGCTAGGATTACAGGCTTGAGCCACCATTCCTGACTGCTAATGTATTTTTGAAAATAATTTTTTTTTTAAAAAGTAAAAATATGCTATTTGTAGGGTGGGTGCAGTGGATCACTCCTATAATTCTAGTACTTTGCCAGGCCAAGGCAGGATGATCACTTGAGCTCGGGAGTTCAGCTTAAGGCTGTAGTGGGCTATGATTGCACTGCTGCATTCCAGCCTGGGCAACAGATCCTGTCTTAAAAAAAAAAGTGTGTGACATGCAATGAGTTACCTTAAAATGAATTAAAAGATACTTTAGGAAACATTAACTTCTTCAGTAACTTTTAAAGAGTCTAAGGCAGTGGTTCTCATGTGGGTCATGACCCCTTTGGGGGTCTCCTGCATATCAGATATTTACATTATGGTTCATAACTTCATAACAGCAAAATACAGTTATGAAGTAGCAACAAAAATAATTTTCTGGTTGGGGGTCACCACAACATGAAGAACTGTATTAGAGGGTCATGGCATTAGGAAGGTTGAGAACCACTGGTCTAAGGGGTCTTTTTTTTGTAGAGACAGAGTCTCACTTTATGGCCCTCGGTAGAGTGCCGTGGCCTCACACAGCTCACAGCAACCTCCAACTCCTGGGCTTAAGTGATTCTCTTGCCTCAGCCTCCTGAGTAGCTGGGACTACGGGCACCCGCCACAACGCCTAGCTATTTTTTGGTTGTAGTTTGGCCGGGGCCGGGTTTGAACCCGCCACCCTCGGTATATGGGGCCGGCGCCTTACCGACTGAGCCACAGGCACCGCCGGTCTAAGGGGTCTTGAGAATAAAATTTTGAGAGCTGTGAGAGTTAAGTTTGTAGTGTAGCTTAGTCTAGGCATTTCTGGAGGTCTTATTGACTAGAGTCCAAGTTCCTCAAACCCCTTGAGGCTAGCAATAGCCTGGTGGTTTACACAGGATGTCTAGCACTCACCAGGCTCAGGGCTAGAATTCTGGGGGTCCTGTGCACCCCCTTTCAGGTGGCACAGACACCCTGATTGTTACCTGGTGGCTGAGAACAGAATGCCTAGCAACGAAAGATTACTATTGCCTGAGCCTTGCCCTGGTATAGATAGAAATCATTGAGGTGAGCTAGGCAAGTTTATCCCCAATTTGTAATCACATGGTGTGCCTGCGTGATTTTCCTTTCCTTTGTTTCCCTTCTTTTGACTCTTAATGATTACTTGAGGCATCTTGCTTTGAGTAACTCCAATTAAGACAACATGATTATGATTTTTGATTGAATAAAGAGACCTGTGGGAGAATGGCCTGGTGCTGCATTTGAGATGCTGTTGGCTTACTGTATGCCTCTCACAGGCTCCCATGGGTTATTTCACCTGAGATAACCAAGTCTGAGCTTTTTTTCGCATCAACTGCCCTCAGTCCCTCAGTACAGATCCTGGCAAAGGTTGTGGGGACCCAGGCTCCCAGAAAGAACTGCTATTCCAAGTGAAGCAGCAGCACTCTAGAGAGGTTAAGTACCTGGGCCCAGGTTGTATAACTAGAAAGTGGTAAAAGCAGGAATTAAATTCAGGTATGTGTGTCTAATTCACACAAGTTCTAAGTCAATAGTGTTAAATACAGAAAACAGATTTAGATGTGGATTTATTGCAGGACTTACATATGCAACTGTTATACAGACAACTCCAGTTAATATTTTATTGTATACTTGGTTAACTCATGAAGTAACTCACTTTCCTTGAAATAAAGTATCATTAAGGCAGCATCATTACGGTGAATTCACTTTAGGGCAGAATCCTTAAGCTGACAAAAAGTCATGGGAAAGGAATGTAATCAGTGTCATAGATAGTTCTAGTTCCTCAGAGACGAGAATTCTGGGAAAAGACGGTGGCTATATAGATCATTGTTTTATTCAACTAAAGCCCAAGAATATAAAACAATACCATTGGACACATCATCTGACACCTCTTCCCAAAAAGGAGAAATTGTTCATAGGACAAAGCTCTCTTGAAGCTCACAATGACTATTGGTGTTGTAGCTGGTAATTGCTTACCTTGTTTTTTAACATTTTCAGCAATTAACCTGGGAGGTTGGGTAGATGGGATTTGAAATAAACTCGCTTTCAGTTTACAATTAAGTTGTACATTCCAAAATCCTGGTTGTGTTGTTTTCAACTTTTATCAGTAAGTAGTTCTTTAATTTTTGTGAAAACATTTAATTTAAAGTTTTACCCCACTCTCTTGATGGAAGTCTTAAATAGTGATATTTGCCTGGATTTCAGAATAAGCATTATTTTTGTCTTCATCACAGCTCTTAAGAAAAGCCCAAAGTTACCAGATCTCTGAGATGGTAATATAGGATTCCTGGGGATCGTTAGCCTAAAAAATATTCTCTGGATATGGGGTAGCTTCTTTAAGTCTCACTTCCAGGATAGAAGGACAGGATACTTTGATCAGAATTTGGCTCTAAACAGTGAATTATGAATTTATTATATTTAGAAATTAGGTTAACACATGGTATAAATGGATGGATGTAAAATTATATCTTCCTACTCAGTAAAGGGCATCTCTAGAAATTTTCTCCATTGAGAATTTCTCTGCCTCTTCCCATAAGCAGGCAGAGTTGGACATCCTGTCTCACGGTAAGAATCCTGCCAGCAAGACTTTCTGGTTGCAGAGTACACCCACAAATGAGGAAGAGATTAGGTAAAAGGGCAAATTTAGGGAAAAGCTCTACTTAATGGCAAACCAGCTTCCTGCAGTAGGGAACACGCATACTCGTTTTCACGGAAGTGTCACCAATTAGACCTGAAGGTGAATCTTACTGTTTTAAATTGAAGATTATAGTATATTGCTTAGAGCCTTGAGAAAACTAGGTAAGGGTATAAAACTGATACTTAGTTTTTATAAATTATAAATGAAAAGAATGTCAAGGCAAAGGTGAAGATCAAGCAGAAAAGAACAACTTCAAAATCATTAAGATCTTGTCCCCATTTTGTAATTAATTTGTTACAGTTTTTATTATCATTAGAATAAGAAAATCACAATGAGCCTCCACATTATCTTTGTACACCTGAGTTGGTCTAAGGTCAATTAATATTTTCTTCTTCCTTTTCTTTCTGTGACATTCTCACTCTGTTGCCCTGGCTAGAGTGCAGTGGCATCATTATTAGTCACTGCAACCTCCAACTCCTGGGCTCAAACTTTGCCTCAGCTACCTGAGTAGCAGGACCACAGGCATGGTCCTTGTGCCTGGCTAATTTTTTTTTCTATTTTTAGTAGAGATGGAATCTTGCTCATGCTTAGGCAGGCTGGTCTCTAACTCTTACCTCAAGGGATCCTCCTACCCTGCCCTCCCAGAGTGCTAGGATTATAGCTATGAGATACCATCTGGCTTTTTTTTTTTTTGAAACCAGGTCTCATTTTGTCACTCAAGCTGGGGTACAGTGGCACAATTATAGATCACTACAGAACTGAACTCAAATGATTCTCCTACCTCAGGATTCTAGGACTGAGCCTGGCCAGTATTTTCAGCTAATTACTATCATTAAAAATGGAAACAAACACAATGCTGATTCATAAAACTATTTTACATTCACTACAGGTATCTGTTTTGTTTGGTCTTAAAATATAAATATATAGAGATGTAACTATCTGTTTATGGATGGATAATATCATTTTATATTTGTGCAATGCTTTATAGTTTTGTGTTTTTTTTTGAGACAGAGTCTCACTATGTTGCCCTTGGTAGAGTGCGGTGGCATCAAAGCTCATAGCAACCTCAAACTCTTGGGCTTACGTGATTCTCTTGCCTCAGCCTCCCATATAGCTGGGATTACAGGCGCCTGCCACAATGCCCGGCTATTGTTTTGTAGTTGCCACTGTAGTTTGGCAGTCCCTGGCTGGGTTGGAACCTGCCAGTCCTGGTGTATGTGGCTGGCGCCCTAGCCGCTGACCTATAGGCACCAAGCCCATAGTTTTTCAAAGCATTTTCACTCACATTGTCTCCCACATATATTATCTTTGATTTTGGCAACAAGAGCCCTGTGAGGTAGCCACAGCAAATGTTTGCATTTTACTTAAAGCAGGAAGGGAGGCAAGGAGAGGTTTATAATTTGCTCAAGGTGAAACAATGAATAAGATTTTGAAGGGTGGCGCCTGTGGCTCAAGGAGTAGGGCACCAGCCACATATGTGGGAGGTGGTGGGTTCAAACCTGGCCTGGGCCAAAAACTGCAAAAAGAATTTTTGAGTATTTCATTTGAATGTTGTTTTTACATTATATTGTACTACTTCTTACTATACTATGTTGATAATTGAAATGCCACTATAAAGTCTAATTTATATGATTCTCTTGATGAGGCTGATAAAATGAACCTTCTGTCAACTGACTCAGTCTACAGGGATTAAGCTTTTCCCCACATTTTACACATAATTTGATTACCTTTGTCCTAAACGAATAATCTATCTGGGAATGAAAAAAACATGATTAGAAAACAAAAGCCACTATAATATTCTGACAAGGAGCTATCTTTCATACCTCTCCAGGTGAAAAAGAACTTCAAAAAGTACCAACTAAAAACAATGTGAATGAGGCATGTGACCAAGTCAAAATTATGTATCTTATTTCTTCATTGTAGTGACGAATGTTACCTGGATTCCTTCTACCTATGGAGTTGTCAGATCTGTGGCAGAATTCTGCACCTGACTTTAGCCTTGGGGAAACTAAGAGGACAAAACTCAAAAGCTCAACTTTTTGGTTGGTGTAGATAATTCAATGAACTCTTTTCTGCTTCTGCATCTGTCGGCCAGGAGACCTGGATATGATAAGGCTTCAGTTCCTCAGGAGGAACAGAATCTGGGGCGTTGCTCATGAGGTCATGTCCGCGGAAGGATTTTGGGAAGGCTATGACATCTCTGATACTTGGAGCTCCAGTAATAAGGCACATCAGTCTGTCTAACCCTGTGAATAAAATACAAAGGGGTACAGATGAGAAATGCAATCCACTGTTGAAAACTCCTTAGTTTTTCTATATAAGTTGTAGAGAACTTTTTTTGTCGCTCTAGGTAGAGTGCTATGGCGTCACAGCTCACAGCAACTTCAAACTCTTGGGCTTATGCAATTCTCTTTAGTCAACCTCCCAAGTAGCCAGGTGCCCACCACAACGCCAGGCTATTTATTTTTTTTTTAAGAGACAGAGTCTTACTTTATCGACCTTGGTAGAGTGCTGTGGCGTCATAGCTCACAGCAACCTCCAATTCCTGGGCTTAGGCTATTCTCTTGCCTCAGCTTCCCAAGTAGCTGGGACTATAGGCGCCCGCCACAATGCCTATTTTTTTTTGTTGTTGCAGTTTAGCTAGGGCCGGGTTCAAACTCCACCTTTGGTATCTTGGGCGCTCTACCCACTGAGCCACAGGCACTGCCTGCTTTTTTTTTTTTTTTTTTTTTTATTGTTGCAGTTGTTGTTTAGTTGGCCTGGGCTGGGTTCAAACCCACCAGCCTCAGCACTTCAGCACATGTAGCTGGAGCCTTAACCACTGTGCTACAGGTGCTGAGCCAGTTATAGAGAACTTTTAAGTAAGAATCTTTTTGTTGTTGTTTGTTTGTTGCAGCTGCACTGTTGCTGTCACTGGCCTGGCCTGGGTTCGAATCCGCCAGCCTTGGTGTATGTGGCTGGCGCCCTACCCACTGAGCTAGGGACACTGCCCTAAGAAAGAATCTTTTTTTTTTTTTTTTAAGACAGAGTCTTACTTTGTCACTCTTGGTAGGGTGCCCTGGTGTCAGCAACTCACAGCAACCTCAAACTCTTGGGGTTAAGTGATTCTCTTGCCTTAGCCTCCCAAGTAGGACTAGAGGTGCCTGCCATGACACCTGGCTATTTTTAGAGATGAGGGCTCACTCTGGCTCAGGCTGGTCTCTGAACCTGTGAGCTCAGGCAATCCACCTGCCTCGGCCTTCCAGAGTGCTAGGTTACAGGTGTGAGCCACTGCGTCCAGCCAAGAATCATTTTTTAAAAGATATTTTTTCTTGGGCGGCGCCTGTGGCTCAGTGAGCAGGGCGCCGGCCCCACATACCGAGGGTGGCGGGTTCAAACCCAGCCCCGGCCAAACTGTAACAAAAAAATAGCCAGGCGTTGTGGCAGGCGCCTGTAGTCCCAGCTACTAGGGAGGCTGAGGCAGGACAATCGCCTAAGCCCAGGAATTGGAGGTTGCTGTGAGCTGTGTGACGCCACGCACTCTACCGAGGGCAATAAAGTGAAACTCTGTCTCTACAAAAAAAAAAAAAAAAAAAGATATTTTTTCTTGAGACCACTCTGTTGCCCTGGGTGGAGTGCTATGGTGTCATAGCTCACAGCAACCTTAATCTCTTGGGCTCAGGAGATCCTCTTGCCTCAGTCTCCTGAGTAGCTGGGACTATAGGCACCTGTCACACTGCTCTTGGTCAGGCTGGTCTTGAATTCCTGAGCTCAAGCAATCCAACTGTGTTGGCCTCAGGCATGAGCCACTGCACTTGGCCTTAAGAATCTTTAAGAACCTGAAACCAACCATAGTTTCCTGCCTTTTTAGAGGACATTTGTTTGGTAAGTTCTCTATCAATCTGGAAAAGCATTCAGGACTAATGTTTGCATGCTACTAGGATTAATTGTCACAGCAATTAGCAAGTTCCTAGCAAGAGCTTACTAAAAACCCTACTCAGGGCGGTGCCTGTGGCTCAGTCGGTAAGGCGCGGGCCCCATATACGGAGGATGGCGGGTTCAAACCTGGCCCGGCCAAACTGCAACCAAAAAATAGCCGGGCGTTGTGGCGGGTGCCTGTAGTCCCAGCTACTCGGGAGGCTGAGGCAAGAGAATCACTTAAGCCCAGGAGTTGGAGGTTGCTGTGAGCTGTGTGATGCCACGGCACTCTACCGAGGGCCATAAAGTGAGACTCTGTCTCTACAAAAAAAAAAAAAAAAAAAAAACCCTACTTCAGGCTGAATATATTAGGTACTCTGCAGGGAACTCCAAAAACACAGAAAGCAGTCCCTGCTGTTGAGGGCTCACAATCTCGGTGAGCTTCCTAGAATTTCTCAATTTTCTTTACTCGATAAAACAAGCAAAATGGCTGGGCTTGGTCGCTCATGCCTGTAATCCTAACACTTTGGGAGACTGAGGCAAGAGGATCTCTTGAGCCCAGGAGTTTGAGATCAGCCTGAGCAACAGAAGACCACAACTCTAAAAAAAAAAAAAATCAACTGGGTGTGGCAATAGGTGCCTGTAGTGGTAGTTACTTGGGAGGATGAGGTGGGAGGATCGCTTGAGCTTAAGAGTTTGAGATTACAGTGAGCTATAATCATGCCACTGCATTCTAGCCTGGGCAACAGAGTAAGACCTGGTCTCAAAAAAAAAAAAAAAAAAAAAAAATCCCACACACATGAAGTGAGTAACCATGACCAGAATATCAGGACACTGGCATTGTCCTATTTTCATACAAGCTGAATACTACAAAGCAGTGCTCTCTAGACTCCAAAGAATATGTCTGTGAGGCCTCAGGGATTTAGGTAGTTATTATTATTATTATTATTATTTTTAGAGACAGAGTCTCACTTTGTCACCCTCGGTAGAGTGCCGTGGCGTCACACTGCTCACAGCAACCTCCAACACTTGGGCTTACGCGATTCTCTTGCCCCAGCCTCCAGAGTAGTTGGGACTACAGGCGCCCGCCACAACGCCCGGCTATTTTTTTTGTTGCAGTTTGGCCGGGGCCGGATTTGAACCCGCCACCCTTGGTATATGGGGCGGGCGTCCTACTCACTGAGCCACAGGCGCCACCCTATTATTATTTTTTTTTTGAGACAAAGCCTCACTTGGTCACCCTAGGTAGAATGCCGTAGCGTTATAGCTCATAGCAACCTCAAACTCTGGTTCAAGTGATCCTCTTATCTCAGCCTCCCAAGTAGCTGGGACTATAGGCACCCGCCACAACACCCGGCTGGTTTTTAGAGATGGAGTCTTGCTTTGGCTCAGGATGGTCTTAAACCTGTGAGCTCAGGCAGTTCACCTGCCTTGGCCTCCCAAATGCTGGGATTACAAGCATGAACCACGACACCTGGCCTGATTTGGGCAGTATTAACTCAAGGCCCTGCAGTTTTATTCTACTAAAACATCTTTCAAATGCAAATTATCAGTTAAGTTTTATCTTTGTAACTGATAAAATATATTTAAAAAACACATTACTTAAACTCAAGATTCTCATAGAACTCCTGAACTCATCTGCCCACCTCCACCACCTCCACCACTACAAAGTGTAAGCCCAAATTTGAGGCACAGTGGTATGAAATTCAATTTAATTTATAAAAGGATAAATTATTTACCTAATGCAATTCCTCCATGAGGGGGCGCCCCACATTCTAAAGCCTGGAGCAGATGGGAGAGCAATTTCACATCTTCCTAAAATTCAAAAGACAATTCAGTTTATTTTATTTATTTATTTATTTGGAGACAGAGTCTCAAGCTGTCACCTTGAGTAGAGTGCTGCGGTGTTACAGCTCACAGCAACCTCCAACTCTTGGGCTTCAGCGATTCACAGCTGACAGCAACCTCCAACTCTTGGGCTTCAGCGATTCTCTTGCCTCAGCCTCCCAACTAGCTGGGACGACAGGCACCCGCCACAATGCCTGGCTACTTTTTTTGTTGTTGCAGTTGTCATTGTTGTTTAGCTGGCCCAGGCCGGGTATGAACCCACCACCCTTGGAGTACGTGGCTGGCACTGTAACCACTGTGCTCTGGGTGCCCAGCCAGATCATTCAGTTTAAACATACACTGAAGGTCCACAGAGTGCTACACACTAGGCTTAGGTGCTAAAGGGGAAAAATACCTTAATATGACTTAACTAATAGTAAAAACTTCCTGGGAAAGTGTACAAAACAATATCAAGTTTATAGTTAAGGAAATACAACTAGTTGCAGATGATTGTAACATGTAGAAAAATGCCTGGTGCTCAGTAAACGCAGCTACTACTGTGTTGATAACATAAACAGAAGAGGACCAATAAAGGAGGTGGAGATGTAGACTCAGAAAGGCAGGATAAAAATCAGGAAACTCCTGTCACAGAGATCAAGGGAAGAGAACATTAGTAAGAGGGCAACATTGTCAATGCTGTTGGGAGGAGAGGGGCTAAGAAGAGGTCGCTGGTGACCATGTGAGTAAGTTTCATGGGGCAGTATATGTAGAAATGTTGAAATGTCTGCAAATGGTTCCCCAACCAGGCTACTAATTCGAATCGAGCAGGGAGATCTGGTATGGGCTAAGGCAGCAGTGGGTTTTGTTGTTTTTAACGCTTTGCAGGTGATTTGATTCTAATGTGCAGCAGGCCTGAGAAGCATTGGTATTCAGGGAAGAAGTAGAAGCAATGTCTTCTTACTGATGCTTTTGAAAAGGGTGACAATGAAAGGAATGAAAAAGGTAGGTAAGCTGAAAACTGGTGATTGGAGGCTTTGACTTTGCTAATGGATTTCACATCGCTTAAGGCTAAAGGGAGAGTCTGATCAAAGCATCTGACAGGGTGAGCTCTCCAATCCTGTTCTCATATTGAAAGTTCTATCTTCCCTCTCACCTGTGAATGCCACAAAATGATCTTTTAGGACCAGACGCTCTTGGACTCCTTTTCCTTCCTGAAACCTCTCTTACAGTCTTCTACAGAATCACCAACTGCAAATTTCTAGGTTTGCACCTGTACAGACTCTTTTTTAAAATCTTGATTACACAATTTTCTCTCACCAATATACCCTCACTTTAAATGCAGCTAAAGTAGTATTTATTAAGTGATATAAAATGCTTTCAAACTTCTCTTCATCTAACATTATCAACATTTTCAGTACTGCTTCATTTCATTGAGCAGTGTAGTGGTTAGGAGCTTGGGTTTCAAAGCTGCCTGCCTGGATTTGAATCCTGGCTCTGCTAACTTTTGTATTGTATGATCTTGGCAAGATAATTAATCTGCCTCAGTTTCTTATCTTTAAAACAGGCAGAATAAGGGTGTCTATCTCATCAAGTAATTGAAAGATGAAATGCATAAATACGTATAAAGTACTTAAACAGTGCCTGCCACAAAGTGAGCACTAATAAAAAGCTATTGTTTACTTTTTCAAGTCCTACAATGAAGGTAAAGACATAAGCTGAAGCTATTTTGTATTTAGCAAACCCTTCATTCATAAAAAATGTTTAACAAAACTGGCAAATTCTCTGGTAAAAAAATAAGCTGATGTTAGAAGATGTTTGTTACCTTTAGTAGTGTTGCCAGGATGTAACGCTGTAGGTCTGCATCGTGAATTCGGATAGAACCACCTCCTATCTCATGGCCATTTAAAACCAGGTCATAGTGTTGGCTACGGACCTAGAAGATTCACAGAGCCTTTATGTTAAAGAAAATTTATGGCTTTCTATTGCGTTGAAGATGCTGTAGCTACTTAGAGACAATTATTAACTACTGGCTTAAACCCCAAAATCTTCTGGGGCTTCCAGAACTGGGTCCTAGCTATCTTCAGACTATGAAATCTGAAATTCTTGGCTATTTTTACACATTTCCCTTTTTTTTTGGAAGTATAGATTTGGTACCTTTTTGGGCTCAGTGTGTAGGAGGTGGATGTCACTGGGGTGCGGAGCAGTAAATGGGTGGTGGGTAGACTCCAGCTCACTGGGATTTTCCTCCTTGGGAAGGAAGAGTGGGAAATCCACCACCCAAAGGAAGGAGAATAGAGATGTGTCACGGAGGACCACTCCTTTCATTTCTAGAAGATCAGCACATTCAAGTCGTAATTTTCCCAACAAAGAGCACTGCAAACAGAAGACACAAATGTTCAGTTTCTTGACCTCTCCCATGAATTGTTAACGTTCTTAATAACACAGAATAGTGAATCCTTCTCAGAAGGTTTTCAATCAACTTTGCCCAGAAATATCAGAGGAATCACTATTTATGGCAGTTCCAGCCTTATGAAATGTATTTCTAAATAAGAAGACTTGAAAGGAAGGCCAGGCGAGGTGGCTCAGGCCTGTAATCCTTGTACTCTAGGAGGCCAAAGCAGGTGGATTATTTGAGCTCAGGAGTTTGAGACCAGCTTGAGCAAGAGTGAGACCTCGTCTCTATTAAAAATAGAAAAATTAGCTGGGCATTACAGCAGGCACCTGTAGTCCCAGGTATTCAGGAGGCTGAGGCAAGAATATTGCTTGAGCCCAAGAGTTTGAGGTTGCTGCGAGCTATGATGATGCCACGTCACTACCCAGTGTGACACAGTAAGACTCTGTCTCAAAAATATTTAAAAAAAAAAAAAAGACTTGAAAGTAGAAATTACTGCTTGATCCATGGGCTACAGAATGGATGTTGTGTTAGCAACCATGAAAACATTTAACTCTTTTTACATCTCCAATAGTACTCTTCAATGACTAGATGCATTGTCAATGATCTGTCATATTTTGAAAGAAACATTTTACTGAGCAGTAGGTCTCAACAATGGGCTTAAAATATTCAGTGAACGATGCTATAAAAGTGTGCTGTTTTCCAGGCTTTGTTCTTCCATTGTTAGAGGACAGGCAGAGTAAGGCCCTAGGATTTCTGGAATGGTCAATGAGTGTAGGCTTCAACTTAAAGTCTCCGGCTGCATTAGCTCCTTAATGAGAAACCCAGCCTATTCTTTGAAGCCAAGCATGACCTCTCCTCTCTAAATATGAAAGTCCTAGATGACATTTTCTTCCACTATAGAGCTGTTTTGTTTACACTGAAAATGTGGTATTTAGTGTAGCCACCTTCATCAATGATCTTAGCTGGATCTTCTGGCTAACTTGCTACAGTTTCTACATCACCACTTGCTCTTTCGCCTTGCACTTGGATGTTATGGAAATGGCTTCTTTCCAATGAATCCCCAACAATAAAAAAAAAAAAAAAGAAATGGCTTCTTTCCTGAAAACTTATGAACCAACCACTGCTAGCTTTCCACTTTTCTTTTCTAACTTCTTCACTGCTCTCAGCCTTTGTAGAATTGAAGAGAGAATTAGGACCTTCCTCTGGATTAGGGTTTGGCTTAAAGGGAATGTTATGGTTGGTTTGATCTTTTGTCCAGCCAGACCACTCAACCTTTCTCCCTATCAACAATAAAGCTGTTTTACTTTCTCAACAAAAAAACCAAATGTTAATTTTTTTCCCCTTTAAATTTTTTTTAAGATTTTTTTTTTTTTAAAAGTCTTTCTCTGTTTCCTGGACTAGAGTCCAATGGCATCCTTAGATGAGTGCAACATCAAACTCCTCCTGCCTCAGCCTCCTGAGTAGCCGGAACTATAAGCATGAGCTACCATACCCTGCCAATTTTTCTATTTTTAGTAGAGATAGGGTCTTGCTCTTGCTCAAGCTGGTCTCAAACTTCTGACCTCAACTGATTCTCCTGCTTCAGCCTCCCTAAGGGCTAGAATTACAGTGTGAGCCACTGTGCCTGGCTCCTAAACATCAATATTCCTGTTTAACTTTTGTACTATACTTCTGTATATTTCACGAAGACCTTTAAAGTTAAATTTAGTCTTCCATATATCCCTTCTGAAGAATGGTGATTTAGCCAGTGTGGATGATAGCACTTACCACCTATAGCTACTGCTCTTGAAAAAGGTCTCACCTTGACCAAGTTAGCCTAGGGGTGTGTGCCAGCCCACCAGCCATTCCAGTGGTGTGATCTGTCCCTCCACAATTTTAGGAATGCATTATGTACAAGAGTTTGAGACTACTACATTTTCTTCATCTGTAAAACCTTGAAAGTGAAATACTTTTTTCATGGGCATACAATACCCATAGCTACCTAAATAGTTTTCCCTAATCAGGGTCAGATCTAATTTGTATGAGTAATGACAATGGAGGCTGGTAGCTGAAGAAAAAAGCTCTAGTTTTTATATAGTGCATTTTAAAGCATTAAAAGATTTATGCAGAAAAGGTCCGTTTTATGAGTTATCAAGTATGTACTCTATATATACAGGAGAAGAAAGGCATCATTCGTCATCAACGTATATTTGCTTGGAGGTAATTTTCTTACTGCTTTCTTGTGCTCTCCTGCAGTTAGGAGGATCACATCTTCCTCTTGGATCTCCATTAGTCTGGTTAATTCCAGTCTTTGCTCCTCTATTATGAGTTTAGCAACTGGAGAATTCCAGTTTCTATCGACTTTCAGGAATATGGGTAAGATTTCCTGTGAAAAAGAAAAAGATACACTTAAACATTTTTTTAAAAGTGGTACTTATTCTCTCGCAGAACAAAGATTTCTTGCTCTCTAAAGAGAATTTATAGATTACCTCTGTTCCTCCCTAAACCCTTCAAAATGATACTAAAGGAATTTCAAAAAGTAATTTCACCACATTGAAAAAAAAGATAGTGAAGGGTGGAGAAGAATATCAGTAGTGAAGAATATTAGTAGCAGGCTTGGTGCCCATAGCTCAGTGGTTAGGGTGTTGGCCACGTACACAGGGACTGGCAGGTTCAAATCCAGCCCAGGCCTGCTAAACAACAATAACAACTACAAAACAAAAATAGGTGGGTGTTGTGGTGGGTGCTTGTAGTCCCAGCTACTTGGAAGGCTGAGTCAAGAGAATTGCTTAAACCCAAGAGTTGGAAGTTGCTGTGAGCTGAGATGCCACAGTACTCTACCAAGGGCTGAACATAGTGAGACTCTGTCTCAAAAAAAAAAAAAAATATCAGTAGCAGAGAGATTTCTGCAATTTTTGACAGATTGGAAGTGAATAGAGTAGGAAAGATTAAAGAAGCAAGATGCAGGAAGCTCTGGCTTAGAGAACAAGGAGGTGGCCCTAGTACAAGAAGTAACTGATTTTACCCTGCAGAATCCTAAAGAGGCTCAGGACCTTTTTTTTTTTTTTTTAGAGACAGAGTCTCACTTTATCACCCTCAGTAGAGTGCTGTAGTGTCACAGCTCACAGCAACCTCTAGCTCTTGGGCTTAGGCGATTCTCTTGCCTCAGCCTCCCGAGTAGCTGGGACTACAGGCACCTGCCACAATGCCTGGCTATTATTTTGTTGCAGTTTGGCCAGGGCGGGCTCAAACCCGCCACCTTTGGTATAGGGGCCCGCACCCTACTCACTTAGCCACAGGCGCCACCCAAGGCTCAGGACTCTTTTTTTTTTTTTTTTTTGTAGAGACAGAGTCTCACTTTATGGCCCTCGGTAGAGTGCTGTGGCCTCACACAGCTCACAGCAACCTCCAACTAATGGGCATAAGCGATTCTCTTGCCTCAGCCTCCGGAGTAGCTGGGACTACAGGAACCCGCCACAACGCCTGGCTATTTTTTGGTTGCAGTTTGGCCGGGGCCGGGTTTGAACCCGCCACCCTCGGTATGTGGGGCCGGTGCCCTAACCGACTGAGCCACAGGTGCCGCCCAGGCTCAGGACTCTTAAAGCTTGAGTCCCCAGGCTATCAGCCTGTGGCCTTGCTGCTTACCCTAAAGTAAACCTAACCATTTACAAAGCCTCTCCAAGGACTCTGTGGTTCCAACTAACTTTTAAGACGCTGCATTCTTAAATATGTACAGTATAATATTTATAAAAAAAAATTTATATAAAAAAAAAAAGACAAAGATATACATTAAAAATGACCCTAGAGAAAAGAGATTATTTAGGGACCAAAAAGAACCTGAAAGGCTTAAATCCAAAAAGGTACCCCCAAAAGATTTTTTATCAATAAAAGCAGAATGAAAGAGGGACTTTACCTAACAAATGCAATCAGTGTAATCTGGCTTATTATACCCTCGATGAATCCCCAACAATAAAAAAAATAAATAAATAAAAATAAAAAATAAAAGCAGAATATGATGTAATGAAAGAGCTATTGGGAAATACAAATGTAAGTTCTAAAATCCTTTGGAAAACAATAAATAAAATAAAGGAAATGATGGAAATGATACAGAAAAAAAAGAGACATATAAGGTAAATAAAAGGGTTCAACATGTAATTAATAGAAATTCCAAAGGAAAATTAGAGAAAATGATGAGGCCCAAACCAATTAGATTATAAAAGAATTTTCTACAGATAAGACATAAACCTTCATATTAAAAGGGCCCTTCAGGGCGGCGCCTGTGGCTCAGTGAGTAGGGCGCCGGCCCCATATACTGAGGGTGGCGGGTTCAAACACGGCCCCGGCCAAACTGCAACAACAAAAAAAAATAATAGCCGGGCGTTGTGGTGGGCGCCTGTAGTCCCAGCTACTCGGGAGGCTGAGGCAAGAGAATCACCTAAGCCCAGAAGTTGGAGGTTGCTGTGAGCTGTGTGATGCCACAGCACTCTACCGCAGGCGACAAAGTGAGACTCTGTCTCTACAAAAAAAAAAAAATAAGGGCGGCGCCTGTGGCTCAGTCGGTAGGGCGCCGGCCCCATCCGTGACGGGTTCAAACCCGGCCCCGGCCAAACTGCAACAATAAATAGCCGGGCGTTGTGGCGGGCGCCTGTAGTCCCAGCTACTCGGGAGGCTGAGGCAGGAGAATCGCTTAAGCCCAGGAGTTGGAGGTTGCTGTGAGCTGTGTGAGGCCACGGCACTCTACTGAGGGCCATAAAGTGAGACTCTGTCACTACAAAAAGAAAAAAAATAATAAAAATAAATAAATAAATAAAAGGGCCCTTTAAGTGTGCAACACATTGAATAAAAATGATCCAAAGGGCCGAGGATGGTGGCTCACACCTGTAATCCTAGCACTCTGGGAGGCCCAGGTGGGCAAACTACTGAGCTCGGGAGTTCAACACTAGCATGAGCAAGAGCGAGACTTCACCTCTAAAAATAGCTGGGTGGTGAGGTGGACACCTGTAGTCCCAGCTACTAGGAAGACTGAGGCAAGAGGATTGCTTAAACCCAAGAGTTTGAAGTTGCTGTGAGCTATGATGATGACACCATGGTACTCTAGCCAGGGTAACAGAGTGAGACTCTGTCTCAAAAAAAAAAAAAAAAAAAAAATCCAAGCTACACAAATTGTGAGATTTCAGAACATTAAGAAGTCCCAGACTCAGCACCTGTAGCACAGTGGTTACAGTGCCAGCCACATACATGAGGGTGGCAGGTTCGAATCCAGCCCTGCCCAGGTAAACAACTGCAACAACAACAACAAAAATAGCTGGGTGTTGTGGTGGGCGCCTATAGTCCCAGCTGCTTGGGAGGCTGAGACAAGGGAATCACTTAAGCCCAGGAGTTTGAGGTTGCTGTGAGCTGTGATACTGCAGCACTCTACTGAGGGTGACATAGTGAGACTCTGTCTCAAAAAAAAAAAAAAAAAAAAGTCCCAGCTACTTGGGAGGCTGAGGCAAGGGAATCACTTAAGCCCAGGAGTTTCAGGTTGCTGTGAGGTGTGATGCCACAACACTCTACCGAGGGCGACTCTGTCTCAAAAAAAAAAAAAAACAACCCAAAAAAGAACATTAAGAATCAGGAGGTTGGAAGCTTTCAAAGAGGAAAAAAAAATTAGTCTTCTATACAGGGGAGAATAAATTCATACAAGCATCAGACTCTCATCAGTAACAACAGATGGGAGAAGAAAATAAATCAATGCCTTCAATGTCCTAAGTTTGTGCCATCTGGTCACATGCTGTGGCTAGCTAGTTTGATTATTTACTTATTTATTTATTATTTATTTTTGAGACAAAGTCTCTGGGTAGAGTGCCATGGCATCATCATAGCTCACAGAAACTTCAAACCCTTGGGCTCAAGTGATCTTGACTCAGCGTCTTCAGGAGCTGGACCTGCAGGTACCTGCCACAATGCCTGGCTAGTTTTTCTGTTATTTTTTTTTTTGTTGTTGTTGTTGAGACAGTCTCATGCTATCATCCTGGTCATCCTGGGTAAAGTGCTGTGGCATTACAGCTCACAGCAACCTCAAACTCTTGGGCTTAAGCAATTCTCTTGCCTCAGCCTCCCAAGTAGCTGGACTACAGGTGCCCACCACAACACCCAGCTATTTTTTTTTTTGTTGCAGTTGTCATTGTTGTTTTAGCTGGCCTGGGCCGGGTTCAAACCAGCTAGCCTTGGTGTATGTGGCTGGCACCCTTCCTATTGAGCTACGGGTGCTGCCCTAGTTTTTCTATTTTTAGTAGCAATAGGATCTCACTCTTGCTCAAGCTGGACTTGAACTCCTCGGCTCAAGCAATCTACCAGCTTGGCCTCCCAGAGTGCTGGGATTACCAGGCATGAGCCACTGCACCTGGCTTAAATTTAAATTAATTTAAATAAAATGAAGTAAAACCTTCAGTTATACTAGCCTATTTCGAAGCATTCAATAGCTACATTAGCTATTGGTTACATTAGGATAATGCAGATATAAAGCATTCCCATCATTACAGAAAGTTCTTTTGGATAGCATTGTTCTAGGATGGTATGGCTATCAATCAGAATTTTATACTAAGCCAAATTATTATTAAAGTGTAAAGTTTTGAACATAAAGGCATTTTTAGGCATGTCAGGACTCAGAAAATTGACCTCTCACATGTTTTCTTAGAAGTTACTTGAATACATTCTCTAGCATCAAGAAGAAAGAAGATCTGGAATCCAGGAAGAGTGGCTTAAACTCAGAAGAGGAATGAAGAAAGCGTCCAGAAGGGCAGCTGTGTAGTAGGTACAGAGTAACTAGGTGAGGTATGTGTATGGGAGCCTTGTCC
Source organism: Nycticebus coucang (assembly GCF_027406575.1). Classification (NCBI taxonomy): domain Eukaryota; kingdom Metazoa; phylum Chordata; class Mammalia; order Primates; family Lorisidae; genus Nycticebus; species Nycticebus coucang. The sequence goes on from NC_069789.1 coordinate 88,149,697, forward strand.
CTCCTGTTTTTTTTTTTAACCAAGTATACACATTATGTTACTAAAAATTAATATGTATATTAAAAACAACTTGAAGCCAAATCAAGTCAAATTGTTAATAAATTTAAAAATAATAGCTGTATCTATTTTCTATATAAAAATTATGGAAATTAGGAAGGAAAGGCTGGGCAAGATGCCTCATGCCTGTAATCCGAGCACTCTGGGAGGCTATGGAGGGAGGATCACTTGAACTCAGGAGTTCAAGACCAGCCTGGGCAAGAGTGAGACCCTGTCTCTACTAAAAATAGAAAAATTAACCAGGCAGGTGACAGATGCCTATAGTCCCAGCTACCTGGGAGGCTGAGGCAGGAGGATTACTTGAGCCCTGGAGTGTTTGAGATTGCCGTGAGCTATGATGACGACACTGCACTCTATCCTGGGCAACACAGCAAGTCTCTGTCCCCATTTGAAAAAAAAAAAAAGAAATTAGGAAGGAAAAAAGAAACCAGAAGAAGAAAGAAGAGAAAATGTAACAGTCCCATCAACTAAAGGCTGCCAAAGTTAACTGTCAGACTTATTTCTTGGTCCTATGGTTCTGAGGTGCAGATTTCATATACTAGTAAAATAAAAATAAACAAAATTGAGAGATAGAAGGTTGCCAATTTTTAATTTTATCAAGGAAGGACAAAACAACCCTCCCTACCTCTGCAAAAAAGAGAGAAATAAAGGCTAGCTCTTTAAATTAAATTTAACTTCATGAAAAGCTTTACATATTGACTTTTCCAATTTTGTCTTGAGCCACTTGGAAATCATTATCTTAATCTTTATTTCTTATCAAAAAATTTCTCGTTCATTCAAGCTTGAGGTATGAAGCTTGGGATGTGATGATGATACAAATAGGTAGACCATTTTCAATATATATAGTGTTTTCTTTTTTTTTTTTTTGCGGTTTTTGGCCAGGACTGGGTTTGAACCCGCCACCTCCGGCATATGGGGCCAGCGCCCTATTCCTTTGACCCACAGGCGCCACCCTTCTTTTCTTTTTTTTGAGACAGAGTTTCAAACTGTCCCTGGGGTAGAGTGCTGTGGCATCACAGCTCATAGCAACCTCAAACTCTTAGGCTTAAGCGATTCTCCTTGCCTCAGCCTCCCAAGCAGCTTGGACCACAGGTGTCCATCACAATGCCCAGCTAAAATTAATCACTTTTTTTTTTTTTTTTTAGACAGATTCTCACTATGTCACCCTTGGTAGTGCTGTGGCATCACAGCTCATAGCAACCTCAAACTCTTGGGTTTAAGTGATTCTCTTGCCTCAGCCTCCCATGTAGGTGGGACTATAGGCACCCGCCACAATGCCCAGCTATTTTTTTGTTATAGTTGTCATTGTTGTTTTTAGCAGGCCCAGGCCATTTTGAACCCGCCAGCCTCGGTGTATGTGGCCAGCATCCTAACTGCAGAGTTACGGGTGCTGAGCCTAAATACAGTGTTTTTACATGGTTATAATCAGTATATACATGTAATCCTGAATCCCATTTTCTTATAAATCATTACAAAATGAACTTTTTTTCCCTATATTAGTACTGTAAGGATACTTTTCTAAGAAATGAGGCAACTTTTAAAAGGAACTTTGATATTAATTCCTTTGATTCTACCATAATTTATTTAATCACTCTTATCTGGTTTCATTTTATTCTTTTTTTTTTTTGCCTTTTTTTGAGACAGCACCTGGCTATTTTTGTTGTTGTTGCAGTTGTCACTGTTGATTTTAGCTGGCCCAGGCTCGGTGTATGTGGCCAGCGCTCTTACCCACGAAGCTATGGGCATTGTGGTGGGTGCCTGTAGTCCCAGCTGCTTGGGAGGCTGAGGCAAGAGAATCGCTTGAGCCTAAGAGTTTGAGGTTTCTGTGAGCTGTGATGCCATGACACTCTACCGAGGGTGACATAGTGAGACTCTGTCTCAAAAAAAAAAAAATTAAATACCTGTAAGGAAAAAATCTGACCTAATTAACTCCTTACCTGATTAAAATGGTTAGCTGCAATTTTTTTGATGGACTCAATTTCTCTCCTTTTTAAGTATTTCTGATGGAAAAAAACAGTAAACTTGTTATTTTGACACTCAGCTTGATAAATGTGTTAATGATATAAATGGGGACACAGGTATATTTTGTGTCTATTACAATAGTGGGATTTAGTAAAAATTTAATTTCTCCTGACAAACAACAAATTGTTAAAGCTTTTTATAGGTTTTTTTCCCCTCACTTATACAAATCTTATGGGGAATAGCTGTCAATGTATTCCACAGGAGACTCTGTATGTAATAAGCAGCATAAATGTTCAAAATGAATCCCTACAACTAAATTATAAGAGAAAAACAACCTTCAGATCAATAAAAGGATTTTGGAATTTAATTATTTCAGATTTTTTTTTTTTTGAGACAGTCTCACTTTGTTGCTCTCCATAGAGTGCTGTGATGTCATCGCTCACAGCAACCTCAAACTCCTGGGCTCAACTGATCCTCTTGCTTCAGCCTCCCGAGTAGGCTGGGTCTACAGGTGCCCACCACAAAGCCTAGCTATTTTGACATGGGGTCTTGCTCTAGCTCACAGTGGTCTTGAAATTTCAGATTTCTTAAAATTCTTCCCATCTTTTTCTAATTAGCTTGTTTAAGGTTTCTTAAAATCCTTGTTGTATCTTACTTTTTCTAAATTATCACAATGTCTTTCTAAATGAGACACTATAGTTATCATAATGTTATGTAGCTTCAAATGATTCCACTTACATAGTTCGATGTTTTAGAGCATATTCCTTTTCCCTTTGAGAGTGATGTCTTATCAAATCCCAAATGTGAGAACCTGGAGTAAACTCCTTCTTCCCCTTGGGCATATTACTTCAAACCTTATCTGACCCCTATATGTTAACTACTGACTTCAACTACTGGACTTCAAAAATACACATAAACTCAAGAGTTTGAGGACCTAGCACTCTGGGAGGCCCAGGCGGGTAGATAGTCTGAGCTCAGGAGTTCAGACCAGCCTGAGTAAGAGCAAGACCCCATCTCTAAAAAATAGCTGAGCATGTGGCAGACGTCTATAGTCCCAGCTGCTTGGGAGGCTGAGACAAGAGAATCGCTTAAGCCCAAGAGTTTGAGGTTGCTGTGAGTTATGATGCTACAGCACTCTACCGAGGGTAACAAAGTGAGACTCTGTCTAAAAAAAAAAAAAAAACCCTTAAGAGTTTAACAGACATTTTCACAGTACATGCTGTGATGGCTTATACTCTGGCAGCTGTTTCTCTGGATGCTGAGACAGGGCAACATCCTGTTATCCTTGGAGCTAATCTCTTGCATCCACGCTGGGCCCACCCTCCAGCAACTAGGGACGGTAAATGTAGTCTACATTGTGTGGTCAAACCAGTTTCTGTTGAAACACCTCAAACTTTAATTAGTTTTTACTTTGCACAGAGGCCTGCTTCCATCCTAACTGAGCAAGTGGACATCACTACTTTTGGAACTCACTCGCCGTGTGGTTAATGTACCTTGTCTATTGAGTCTACTTCCTGTGAAGTTTGTTCATGTCATTCTCCCCTGCAAGCATTGTGAACCTAAGAAAAAAGTCTCCTTGTATGGCAATAAACTGTGTGATTTATGAAATTATACTTTCATTATGTTCTTATTTTTACCATATATAACACATCATTAATTAGATTTATGGGATATTTAACTAGCTTTGGGAGGTAATAAAAAGGTGAAAACATGATTCACACTCCTGCACTTCTTGTATCTCAGGGAAGAACAGACATACTCAAATTGGGGTAGAGACAATATGTTATACTGAGTTCCCTTGAACACATTTGTTATGTCTGGCACTACATTATTTCTGCTGAATATATGAAATAAATAAAAAGTAATGAGGTCTCACCCCATTCTGAATCTATTAATCTTCTTATGTATCCGAATGAGTACAATCATTCAAAATCATAAGCTTATTCAAAACACCTATGGGATACCTCTTACTATTAAATTACTTTCAAAGGAGGTAGAATAACTATAGAAAATAGGTATGTCCCATTGCTTTAGAGTCAATGCTTGCTTAGCTAACCATTCTCTCTCTTCTACCCCTACTTACTTTCCTTCCTTTTTGCTTTTTTAGTTCTACCTCCTTTTCTTCCCATTATTAATGCAATTGAAATGAGAACCTCAAAAGGCCAAGAGTCAACATGCAATGACTATGCTGGAATTGATATAGGGCTGGGAACGTGTGGACATACTGAGGCTGGAGACAGAATACCGAGTACTACTTAATGCTCATAAAATATTCATGATGAAATTATTCCAAATGAAGTATAGGATTACTATTTAACATTGTTTATAAGGAAAAAAAGCCCTAGATCTTGGATATAAAGTTACAAAGTTTAATTGTTTTCAGATACTTTTAGACTTTATATAAAAACATTTTTATTTAGAGAGACTTGTTCTTTCTGAAGTTCAAATGTGCCAGTGTTGAACACATTTACTTCTGAAGCATACATTTTAGAGAAAACAGAATGATGCTTCACTTACTGCTCCTTCAGGGACACATATGGCTTTGATGGTTCCTTCGGGCTTATTAAGCGCATCTTGAAGAAATCCAATCTCTGTGTTTCTAAATAGATCACTGATATCGATAATCTGGAAAATGGGTAACAAAAAGGGGTAACTAAACGTGAAGTGATTTTTTTCTCAAAAAATTTTACCAACAAGATTTTCAAGAAGAAAATAGTTTTGATAACATTCAACATTTGATAAGTTAACATTAGACTGCATTCATAGAGTATTTACCATGGGTTAAGCACTATAACAATGTTTTGCATATATTCATTTACTGTATCTGTACAAGAGTATGAGGTTGGCATCTTATAATCCCCAGTTCATAGATGAGGAAACTGAGACACAGAGAAGAAAGTAACTTGCTCAAGATGACATAGCTGGTAAGTGGTAGGACCACCATTCCATGAAAGGAAGAAACAAGGAGGGAGTTACGGCTTTTTCTATTACATATTTTTCATTCTAAGAATTGAGCAATGACTATTCATATACCAGGCAGAATTCAGTTTCTAAGGAATGTGCACGGAAAACAGCATTACAGAGATCAAGAGATATGGTTTTCCAGGAGCTAATAATGTGAAGCCTTATAGTGAAATGGCTCTACATAAATTCTACCTTTGACCTTAAATACTTATAGATACTAATGATTTGAATAAATATTTTCACATGCTTCAGTCCTTTATAGACCATGGAAAACAAATCATATTTGTCTTCCAACTGCCATTTTGGCTTTAAAAAAATTGGATAGTTTTTCTTTGTGGGTTACCATTCATGTCCATATAATCAATAACTTACAAGTAATAAAACTTCAGAGCAAGAATTTGACTCTTGGAAATGGGTCTTAGAACACAGTAGATAGAAAAAAGCAGGCTCTTATTCTCTTTTGCTGTAGCTCAGTAATAAGCTGCTGAGGTACAGTGTGACACTTGTGAATTTCAATGTGGTTTAAAAGACTACAGGACTATTTGGAGGCACAGTCCTGGAAAAGTGAAGAGAAGTACCTTCATTCCAAAGCGAGTGTCAGGTTTATCAGTTCCGTAGGTGGCCAGTGCCTCAGCAAAAGTCATAGAAGGAAAAGGAACCATCACAGGATCTTTGTCACTGGGCCAGGAATGGTGCAGTAAACCCTCAATTAAACGCTGAATCCCTGTCTGGTCTACAAAAGACATCTCTATGTCAATCTGAAACCAAAATAATATATGGGAACTAATTTGAATAGCCACAATATATACATATTTATACACATATTTATCTGCTTTTAAGTTACCATGGGATTCTGCACATACTTAATATTATTGTACATCTGGGTTTTTTTGTTTTTGTGAGACAAAGTCTCACTCTGTTACCCCAGGATAGAGTGCCATGGCATCATCATAGCTCACAGCAACCTCAAACTCCCGGGCTCAAGTGATCCTCTTGCCTCCGCCTCCTGAGTAGCTGAGACTACAGGCATGCACCACCATGCCCAGCTAATTTTTCTATTTTTAGTAGAGACAGCGTTTCGCTCTTGTTCAGGCCAATCTCAAACTCCTGAGCTTATGCAATCCTCCCACTTTGGCCTTCCAGAGTGCTGGCATTACAGGTGCGAGCCACGGTGCCTGGCTGAATTTTTGGTTCTTAATATTTAAGAGCTTTATTATACTCATATCATTAGCACTAAAACACTGTAGGAATCCCTGTCATTCCTCAGTTGATGACCACATTTCTTATTAAAAGGACACAAAATGGATCAAAATTGAATCATTAGTTAATTAAATATCTGACATAAAATGTAATGAGAAGTAAAGTGTATAAAATGACTGCCCTGGTCTTGAAGAAAATACTTGGCAGTAGTAAGCCTGAACGTGTAAAAGACGGACTATAACTTAGTACCTGAGTAAATTCTGGCTGTCTGTCTGGTCTTGAACCTTCATCTCGATAACATCGGGCGACCTGAAAATATCTACAATTGAAAAACAGCATTCATTGAGTCATGATTCTAGAAAGACGCATATGATTTTCCCCTGAAGCTTATGGTAAATACACTATGAAATAAATTAATAATGATACCTGAAAAACATAGGAGTCTCTTTTAGTGATGTTTTAATCTAATCAGATACACACCTGATCCATGAGAAGTTAACTATTCTATATAGTTATACATTTTCAAAATATACAATGGTACTTTTGGATACTCATATATTAGATGGGCATGCAAATTAGACCATGCTTCTTTTTTTGAGACAGAGTCTCACTCTGTCACCCTGGGTAGAGTGCCATGGCATAATAGCTCGCAGCAAGTTCAAACTCCTGGGCTCAACTGATCCTTCTTGCCTCAGCCTCCAGAGTAGCTGGGACTACCTAGGTGCCTGCCAGAATGCCTGGCTGGTTTTTCTATTTTTTTTTTTTTTTTCCTTTTTTAGTAGAGATGGGGTCTTGCTCTTGGTCAGGTTGGTCTTGAACTCCTGAACTCAAACTATCCACCTGCCCTGGCTTCCCAGAGTACTAGAATTACAAGTGTGAGCCATTGCACCTAGCCTTTTCTTTTCTTAAAAATATTTTTTAAGTCCATGCTTCTTCACATATATATATATATTTTGAGACAGGGTCTTGCTCTGTCAACTGGGGTGAGTGTAGTGGTGTCATCAGAGTTCATTGCAACCTTAAATGCCTGGGTTCAAATGATCATCCTGCCTTAGCTTCCCAAGTAGTTGGGACTATAGGCATCTGCCACCAAGTCTGGCTAATTTTTCTACTTTTTTTTTTTTTTTTTTTGTAGAGACAGAGTCTCACTTTATGGCCCTCGGTAGAGTGCCGTGGCCTCACACAGCTCACAGCAACCTCCAACTCCTGGGCTTAAGCGATTCTCTTACCTCAGCCTCCAGAGTAGCTGGGACTATAGGCGCCCGCCACAACGCCCGGCTATATTTTGGTTGCAGTTTGGCCAGGGCCGGGTTTGAACCCGCCACCCTCGGTATATGGGGCCGGCGCCCTACCGACTGAGCCACAGGCGCCGCCCAATTTTTCTATTTTTAATAGAGATGGGGTCTTGCTCTTGCTTAGGATGGCCTCAAACTCCTGAGCTAAAATGATCCTTCCACCTTGGCCTGTCAAAGTGCTAGGATTATAGGCGTGAGCCACCTCACCAAGTCCCACATATACTCTTTTGAGTCAGCCAAAGTGAAATATTTATTGCTTCACAAATACATTTGTCTTCTCCTGTGCTACACCTTTTCAATTCTCATTCTCACCTGCTGAAATGCAGCTCTGTCCATGAAGGTCCAGCTTACAAAGTTTTCTACAGTATTTCCCTGACTGATATAATTTCAGTTTGTAAATACTTAGTTTGCAAATCACAATACATTTGTGTTTTGGTTTATATCACAGTTGGGTTTTTTTTTTTGCAGTTTCTGGCCGGGGCTGGGTTTGAACCCGCCACCTCTGGCATACGGGGCCAGCGCCCTACCCCTCTGAGCCACAGTCGTTGCCCGACAGTTTTATTTGCTATCCTATTTTGCCTTACTGGCCTCATTAACTCCTTGGAAGCAGAATCTATACTTCTTTTTTTTTAAATTTCCTACCACATCTATTAATATAGAGCTTTCTATATGGTGGCCACCCCATAAATCTTTACTAAACGATGACTATAAATTGTGAGGGTGTAAGATTTCTCCAAACTCTCATAAATATTCTTAAGTTTCTCTTAAGAGATCAGACAATTTTATGTTTCCTGTTCCCCTTTTTTCTTTCTTTCCTGTTTTCTGAAAACTACTGGCACAAAAAAGCTTACCTGTCTAACCCGCCAACCATCAGAAGCTGCTTAAACTGTTGAGGACTCTGAGGGAGAGAATAAAACTTCCCAGGTTCCCTGGATGGTACTAAAAACTCTTTGGCACCCTTTTAAAGACAGAAAGGGAGAGGAGAGACATAATTAAAGAACTAAGTTCTCATAATGACAGAGATAATTTCTTGCTCATCTTTTTCTTTAATGTTCACAGTCTAATTTTAATATTTATTTTTAACTTGTGTGTGTGTATGTATATATTATTTCAAAATATTAAGGAGGTACAAATGTTTCTGCTACATGGATACATTTTATAATGCTTAAGTTGGGGCTTTAAGTATGCTCCTCACACAAACAGTGTTCATTGTACTGAGAGGGAGGTTTTTACCCCTCCTCTCCCTTTGCTCATCTTGTGATCCCTAAAAAGATTTGTACACAACAGGCTTTAAATCCCTCTTATATATAGGTTTTAAATTTATGCTTGTTGAAATGAATTCCCAATTCAGCCAAATGAATTTTGTACATTATTTCCTATCCAAGTAATTCCTAACTGCTTTTCAAAATTAAAATGTAGGTTTTTTTTTTTTTGAGACAGAGTCTCACTATGCCGCTCTCGGTAGAGTGCCGCGGTGTCACAGCTCATAGCAACCTCAAACTCTTGGGCTCAAGTGATTCTCTTGCCTCAGCCTCCCAAGTAGCTGGGACTAGACTACAGATGCCCGCGACATCGCTCAGCTATTTTTTGGTTGCAGGTGTCACTGTTGTTTAGCAGGCCTGGGCTGGGCTTGAACCCACCAGCCTTGGTGTATGTGGCTGGCATCCTACTCACTGAGCTATGGGCGCTGAGCCTAAAATGTAGCTTTTTTTCTAAAATTTAGTTTTATTAGTCTATGCATTGGATAGATAGATACCAATGTTTAGAACTGTCAGCTCTTCATGAACAAGGGATTTGTTTTTAAGGAACCAATTCATTAAAGATTTACATTTGTAAACTTCAAAGGAAAGAAAGCCGTGGAATAAATTCTGACTCAAAATACTAAAACATTTCTCTCAATTCTTTAAAAAACCTAGTTAATGTGACCATTGTGAGGCAGTAAATAAAACAGAATAAAAATAAAAGTGGACCAAGTAAACATACAAGCAAAGTGATCTAGTTTTATAACAATAGAACATTATTAGTAGGTTGACTGAAGGAATGTACATACCCCTGGGGTCTTCTTAAACAATGTTGGGGTTTCTACATCCACAAACCCTAAAAAGAGAGAAACATTATAATTTAGTAGACAGGAATGTGGAATTTGTCAAATATGATGTCCATAATATAGTACAACAAATCTGAGGCTCCCTTTTAATTAGAAATCTGGGCAGAAATAAGCTACTAAGCCTATACATATTGATTGTATATGTATCCAAGAAGGAAGCTGAAGGTTTTCATAAAAATCTTACTCTGTTCAGCAAGTTGATATCTTTGACATGAAATACTTCTAAATATTTGATGAATTCTTATCTACTGAACAGTTCTGGTTTTTTAAATTTTCTGCTAGTGCAGCAAAAATAACACAAATAAAGCAAGAAAACCCCAGGACTGATTGACGTGTCTGTTTAGTTTAATTCACATGACATTTTAGAGCTCTAACCAAGTGATAAAGAAATAAGAAAACTTACAGAAACAACCAAAGGAGTGTCCTGCCTGCAATAATGACGGGAAATACTACATTAACCAATGCTATTGCCACTATCATCTTTAAAAGAATGTAGTTGTGATATCAGAGGAAACTATTAATAGTTACCAAATTATGCCCATAGGGCAAAAACTACACACTGAATTCCCTAAGGGGAGGATACACTAAAACTGTTGAATAAAACAGAAGAGATGCTAACAATTCCCACAGAACACGCAGGCAGCATTTCCCTTACCATGCAGATTACAGAGATACTCCCGCATTTTCATGACCATCTGAGACCTCAGCCGCAGGTTATACTGCATTTGGGAACTACGTAAGTCTAGGTATCGATACTGCAAACGGAGAGTCTCTGTTTTCTAAACAAATTGAAAGATTTTTATGTTTAAATGTTCTCTGAATATTAGAAAGGTATTATTTTTAGATGCAGTTTGAACTTTCCCAAACTAAATTTAGCTCTATCTTTTAGCTTCCATCATCAAGTGGCCCACTGGTATGCTGTTTCCATTTGTGCATACAATGCCATCTTTCAGTCCTACAACTTTTACGTTTGTTACAATTGCAGATTAGTGCTATTTTGCATTTTTTACTATTCATTATTAACATTAACCTTCACTGACTGAAATATGCCTACTTCATGAAACATTTATCTGTTCATTTAAACCCATGCTGGAATCTTGAAAAATAATTTGAAGATTTCAAAGATCTTTTAAAACCATACGCCAGAGGCCAGGTGTGGTGGCTCACAGGTTCGAGGCCAGCCTGAGGAATAGTGAGACCCCGTCTCTAAAAATAGCCGGGCATTGTGGTGAGCACCAGTAGTCCCAGCTACTTAGGAGTCTGAGGCAAGAGGATTGCTTGAGCCCCAGAGTTTAAGGTTGCTGTGAGCTCTGGCGCCAGGACACTCTACCAAGGGCAACAAGTGAGACTCTATCTCCAAAATAAATAAATAAATAAATAAATAAGATATACCAGATAGCTAGGCACAGAGGTGTATGCCTATAACCCCAGCTACTCAGAAGGCAAGGTGGGAGAATCGCTTTAGCCCACGAGTTTGAGGCCAGTCTGGACAACATACTTAGTAAGATCCCATCTCTAAAAAAGATATGCCAGAGTTAAAAACAGTTGTGATTTTATTACCTGAATGGGACACTGACTAAAAGTATAAGGAATGCAAAGGAACAGCAGATGGAATTTCTATGATTGTACTAGGAGGAAAAGTATGAAGATTTGCTTATCTTTAAGGCTGTAAAACTGGGAACCCTATTTGTGCTGAGAACTTAAAAAAAAAGGTCCTTTCTCCTGCAATAGCTAATTTCTTTGGTATTAGAAAAAGAAATAGTGGGGCGGCGCCTGTGGCTCAAGGAGTAGGGTGCCAGTCCCATATGCTGGAGGTGGCGGGTTCAAACCCAGCCCCAGCCAAAAACCGAAAAAAAAGAAAAAGAAATAGTGAGAAATATCCATAACTTCTCTTTCTAAATGCTTATCTGGAGAAAACTGTATATTTTATTTCTCACAGTAAGGTCAACTTTGTAATTATATATGTGTGTGTATATATATATATTATTTTTTTTTAACGAGACAGAGTCTCACTCTGTCACACTTGGTAGAGTGCCATGGTGTCACAGCTCACAGCAACCTCAAACTCTTTGGCACAAGGGATCCTCTTGCCTCAGCCTCCGGAGTAGCTGGGACTACAGGTGCCCGCCACAATGCCTGACCAGCTACTTTTTCTAATTTTAGTATAGACGGGGTCTTCCTCTTATTCAGGCTGGTCTGTAACTCCTGAGCTCAAGGGATCTTCCCACCTTGGCCTCCCAGAATGCTAGGATTACAGGCATGAGCCACTGTAGCTGGCCTGTTTTCTAATTAAAGAATTAAGTAATGCCTGTAGTCCTAGCACTCTGGGAGGCCAAGGCAGTTGGATTGCTGGAGGTCAGGAGTTCAAGAACAGATGGAGCAAGAGTGAGACCCCGTTAGCAGGGCATTGTGGCGGGCACCTGTAGTCCCATTTACTTGGGAGTCTGAGGCAAGAGGATCATTTGAGTCAAAGAGTTTGAGGTTGTTGGGAGCTATGACGCCAGGGGACTCTATTGAGGGAGACAAAGTGAGACTGCCTCAGAAAAAAACAAAAAGAATTAAGTATTGGAAACTAAAATGGCCACATAATTAATTAAAACATTCCTTAGTAGATCAGTTTTAAAATTAGGTACACACAATCTACAATTGTGACAAGGCTCAAAATCATTCAGTGTTCTTAGTATGTCTAGTTCCATAACTTCTCAAACCTTGGAAAAGAATATCATAAAACACAGTAATCCTAGTTATATTCATATGCTTAGAAGTCAAGAGTTGCTCTAAGCACATATTTTATCTCTGTTAGAGGATTCAACTTTTTTTTTTTTGAGACAGAATCTTACCCTGTTGCCCAGGCTAGAGCGCCATGGCATCAGCCTAGCTCATAGCAACCTTAATCTCCTGGGTTCAAGTGATCTTTCTGCCTCAGCCTCCCTATTAGCTGGGACTACAGGTGCTACCCACAATACCTGGCTAATTTTTCTATTTTTAGTAGAGATGGGGTCTCACTCTTGCTTAGGCTGGTCTCTAGCCCCTGAGTTCAAGTGATCCTCCCACCTCAGCCTTCCTGGGTATTGGATTGTATTAGCCAACATGCCAGGCCAACAATTAAACTAAACTGAATAGGTTTGGGAACAAATAAGGATGTAGGAATTTACAGCCTTGAAGATGCAAACCTTCTCACTGTGTTCCTCTTAGTACAGTCATAGAAATTCCAAAATACGTACAATTTCCAAACTACATAAACTTTCTTTCAAAATATTAAACAATAACAAAAAACTTGAATGATACAATATCTCACATCTTAAAAGACAGTATCACATTTTGACCTTTCTAAAAAACCAGTGTTTAGGGACTACGGAAGCTTAATGAACTACTGCTTTTTAAGAACAGTTTATCAAGAAATTGTAGAACTAAGAAAACAATTCATGATATGTCTATAATAAAATATTTCATTTTGTGAAAGTTAAACAATTCTGAAAATACTTTCTTGGTCATCAACATTTTCTAGATATTCCATTTTATTAATAACAACAGAGGATGATACCTTCACAAAGTCCTTAATTTCAAAGGGCAGCTTCCTGCAGGAATTCAGAAGTTTAGCTGTTTTAACTTTGATTTCAATCTCACCTGTTGGCATTTTCTTAAAAAGAGAGGGAGACTTATTTTAAAGTCATTCATCAGAACACATACAAAGTGCCTATTTGGAAAACATATATGTTTATTTATATGGATAAAATGCGCAGGTCCTTATAGTATAGAATCTAAAGCAGAAATGTTTATGTATGATTTTGACATTCTTATACATATTTGTGGCTAATGTGCTCAGAAATCAACAAATACCAGCATGCATTTGTCAACATAAACATCATGTCTTAGCGTGCATATTTATATGGTGTGTGTGTTTGTTGTAAACATTATGAAATCTGTAGAACTCTCTGAGCTTTAGTGCCTAATGTCCAGTAGGGGCTCAGTCTATGCTGTATGAATGTGTACAGAAACAGAGCAAATGCATACAAGTAAAATTTACATAGACAGTTTCTAAACTACTCACTGGATTCTCTTGTCCTGGAGGTCGGGAAATGACTGTCCCAGACACTTGCACCACAGATTCCACAGGGGCTTCACATAAAATCTTCTTCACAGAGGCAGCTGACTACAGAATGAGAATGGGGAAGAGTTCCAAGAAACCAATGAACTTACAGGAATCTTTAGTAAGTCTATGGTTTTAAAAAACAATATACATAGCTTAATCACCATAAACACTGGAGCTGACTATAACGATTTCATTACAGAATTTAGTAAAGTTCATCCTCATTTTGACTCCATGTAATATAGCAAGTAAAATTATTAGTTAACAGCAATCAAAAACCTTTAAAGGAAAATAAGGAGAACGATGACTCTTAATGCACATGAGTCCCACATACTTTAAAGGCAACTGAATCCAGGGTTGATCTTAGGAGCAGTTAAATTCAATACTAGCAATAATGGGTTTACAGGCGGCGCTTGTGGCTCAGTGGGTAGGGCAGTGGCCCCATTTACGGAGGAGGGTGGCAGGTTCGAACTGGCCCCAAACTGCAACAATAAGAACAACAACAAAAAATAGCTGGGTGTTGTGGCGGGTGCCTGTAGTCCCAGCTACTCGGGAGGCTGAAGCAAGAGAATCGCCTAGCCCAGGAGTTGGAGGTTGCTGTGACCTGTAACACTACAGCACTCAACTGTGGGCGATAAAGTGAGACTCTGTCTCGTAAAAAAAAGGGTCCACAGTGAAAGGCGTTCTCCAGGGTTAGCTATGCTTGTCTCTGGATCCTGACCCCTGAAAGATAGTTCATTGTTCTTTCCTTATTTCAAACACTTACGAGCTAACCACATAAATCATATTTTTGTTAGGCATATAAGCATTTGTCAAAATTACAATAGAAATCAACATTGCCCAGTGAGCAGGATAGGAGTTCTTTTATCTAATTTTAATATCAATTAATTTTTTTAAAAAAGAGACAGGGTCTTGCTCTGTCATCCAGGATGGATTGCTGTGGTATGATCATAGTTCATGGCAACCTAAAATCCTGGGTTCAAGTGATCCTCCTGCCTCAACTTCCTGAGTAGCTGGGATTATAGGCATGTACCACCATACATGGCTAATTTTAATTTTTTTGTTATGATCTTGCTATGTTGCCCAGGCTGGTCTTAAACTATTGGCCTCAAGCAATCCTCCCACCTCAGCTTCTCCAAGTGCTGGGATTATAGGTATAAGACACCACACCAAGTCTAAATCTAATTCTTTGACAAGGTAGTACCTTCACATTGCTCAAAATTCAAAAAGTACAAAATGATATAGTTAAAAGTTTTCCCTCCTATCATTGTTCTCAAACCCCTCAATTCCCCTCCCCAGAAGCTTTCAACACTACCAGATACTTAGGTATCTTTCCAGAGATATTTTATAACATACATTCAAGCAAATACATACATATATACACATACAAACACAAAATGAATATATACAGTATATTGTTTCCTTCCCCTCACTTTTTTTTAATACAGATAATAGCACTTTACATGTTCTTCTGTATATTCAAGAAAATAGTTTTTCTTTTTTTAGACAGTCTCACTCTGTCACCCTGGGTTGAATGTCATGGCATCATCATAGCTCACAGCAACCTTAAACTCTTAGGCTCAAGTGATCCTCTTGCCTCAGTCTCCTGAGTAGCTGGGACTATCGGTATGCACCACACTGAGCTCAAGGGATCTTCCTGCCTCAGCCTCCCACAGTGCTGAGATGAAAGGCATTAGCTACAGTGCCCAGCCTAGAATATACAATTTTTTCATTTAACAATATGCCTGAGATTTTTTTCCTTTTTAGCATAGAGCTTCTTTATTCTTTTTTAGACAGAGTCTTACTTTGTTGTCCTGGGTAGAGTGCCATGGCATCATAGCTCAGAGCAACCTCAAACTCTCGGTCTCAAGTGATGCTTGTGCCTCAGTCTCCTGAGTAGTTGGGACTACAGGTGGCCCCCACAATGCCTGGCTATTTTTAGAGACAGGGTCTCTTTTTTGCTCTGGTTGGTGTCCAATTCCTGAGCTCAGGAAATCCATAGGCCTCAGCCTCCCTGAAGGCTAGGATTACAGATATGAACAACCAGACCTGGACATCTTCCCCTTTTTTTTGTAGGGTGAGCAGAGCATCCTAATGTTAAGTATGTACATTATTTTTTAAACCAATCTCTCAATGAGGACATAGAGCTTGTTCCCAAGTTTTTCTCTATTAAAAATAATCCTGAAATTAATATCTTTGTATATATGTCATTTTACATCTTTGTAAGTCTGGAGATAATTGTAAGATAATTTACTAGAAGTGGAATTAATGGTTCAATGGATATATGCATTTATAATAAAAAAATTTTATAAAGTATCTGTTCAACATTCTAGCATATATTAATTGGATATTACCAAATTACTCTCCATACAGGTCGCTCCAATTTGTACCCCTTCCAGGAATGTATGAGCATCTGCTTTCCTACATAGCATGTTGTTTCAATCTAATGTGCTAAAAGTGACGATTATGTGTAGTTTAATTTACATTTCTCTACCTATGAGTGATGTTGGGTATACTTTCATTTTGGCTACAAGCCATTTATATTTTGTTTTCTGTAAATTTATGTTCATATCCAGGGTTTATAATTCTGCTGGGTCACTGGTCTTTTTAAATTGATTTGTTGTAAGCTTTTAGATATTATGGAAATTAGACTTTTGCCTATGATATGTGTACAAGTTGCTCATATTTTTTCCCAGTTTTCCGTGTTTTAACATTGCTTATGATAGTTTTCAGTTTTCATTAACAAAAATGTCTGAATTTAAAACCTCCAAAATATTCATGACACTACTTAGCCTACCCTAGCCCCAGCATCAAAGAGGATTTTAGGTAATATTAGAAGACTTTCTATTACCTCATCCTGGGGAATGAGAACTTGAACAAATCCATGGAAATCTCTTAAGACCAGGAAGATGTTTTGCCTGATTAAAGGGGGAAAAAAATAAAGGAACATTTTAAGGTAAAATCTCTGATCCCAAAATTTGAGCAGGCAAAATAAATAACAAAAAAAGAACCTATGCAATCTCTCTTTTCTTTCTCAGGATAATTATGTACCTTCATTAGTTATATTTATGCAATTGTTAGCCATAAGTTTACTAATGAAAAAATTCATTTTAATTTTTACTATTTATATAGCTTACTAAGCATATACAGATGGTTTATAAAGCAAAAAGATTTTTAAAATTTAAAAAAAATTTCATTGGCTTAAATCTTTTATTATCTTTATTGTTATTTTCTTAGAGATGGGTCTCACTATGTTGTCCAGCCCTGGCTTGAACTCCTGAGTTCAAGTTCAAGTGATCTTCCCACCTCAGCCTTCTGATTAGGTAGGATTATAGGCTTGGGCCACCATGCCCAGCTCCCATTGGCTTAAGTCTTTATAAAAAATGTTTATTAAATTTAGAAAGTTTTCACATGGTAAAATCCAAAGAGAATGTTTTTAGATATCAGAAACATCTGATCAGTCATTTTTGAAATACAGCAATATAAGGTCTTTTCTCTTCCTAAAAAGAGATACAATCTAAAAATTTCTAGAAGAGTTCCAACTACTAATTTAACACCTCTATGAATCATGACATTTGATCTCTGTCCCAGAAATCCCAATATTCTCACACTCTACTTACATTTTTCATACTGTTCTTAGTACTAAGAAGAGGTACAGAAATCCTCATCAGATTTGGATTCAGGAGACAATGTCAGCAACTTTACAGGGCAATTATCCACCCACTTGGGACATATTCTTTAGGAAGGTTACACAACCTATATATTTTCTGCATTTTTCATGTTAATTATTGTACTATTCAGACATGTTCTGGAATACAAAGACATGTTCTGAGCAACAAAAAAATTGGCTTTCGTCTTAAGGAATCACTACTCATGTTTTTAGGTCTTTTCTCTACCTAAATTTAGAATAAATAAACTTTTTTTCTCCCATGCTATTAAAGCTGGTTTATAGAATGCTGGCTCATTCCCAATTAGTGGTCATAAGGAACTCTTTAACCTTAGTAAGCCCAGGGTCATTCCAATCCATTGGTGGATCAAGCTTCATTGTTATAAACTTCAACAGATGTTATTGGTATCTACTGAGAGTGATACTCTCTGTCACTTGGGTCTTTCAAAATAAAATAAAATAGAAAATTTAGTGAATTCTGAGAATCCTGTAGGAGTTGCAAAACGTTTTATTCTTATGAATGGCTGAAAATTAGTATAGGTTTAGAATTGCCTTGGGAAAACAACCACCATGAATTCTTAGATTGTCTACCTCAATTTACCTTCGGTACTGAATCCATCCACACAAGGTGACTTCTTGGCCTAAGTGAGAAGAACGCAATTCTCCACATGTGTTGGTCCGGGCAACAAAGCTACTAAATTCTTGGGGGTGGGGGGGTAAAAAAAAAAAAAAGGGAAAGAAGAAAGTGTTTACAATGCAAGATTAAAAATATAACATTTGTAGATGGCTTAAAAATAAAGATTCTCAAATTACAGAATCTTAGAATCTATTTCAGGGCAATGGATATTTATAAAATAATTCAGAGTATGCAATTTAATTCATACTGTTAAATTCAAAACTGTTGCTTTATCTGCAAATATGTCATTTAGCCAAGTGAATAACAGAATGTAATTTTTTTGAACATTTAGCATTTGCATTGACCTAAAATCCTAATAACCCAATTCTTAACAATGCTTATTTCTTCCCCAAATGAAATATGATTTTTAGGAATTAAGAGTTTTGATGATTCAGTAGCTACTTAGCTTTAGAATGAACCTAATGTGTAACTGTCACTTGTACACTAGAAAACAATACTGTAAGTGTTTTGCAAAAAATTGTTTTTGAAGGCTTCCTATTAATAGCATCCACTAAAAGAATATCATAAGTGGTTACCTTTTTGTGGCCTATTTTAAAACTCAGGGGGAAAAAAATGCATTATAAGGAAAGATGAGAGTGAATGATCTGCCTTTTTTTTTTTTTTTTTGAGACAGAATCTCACTATGTCACCCTCGGTAGAGTGCTGTGGTGTCACAGCTCACAGCAACCTCCAACTCTTGGGCTTAAGCGATTCTCTTGCCTCAGCTTCACAAGTAGCTGGGACTACAGGTGCCCACCACAATGCCTGGCTATTTTTTGTTGCAGTTGTCATTGTTGTTTAGCTGGACCAAGCCGGGTTTGAACCTGCCAACTTTGGTGTATGTGGCTGGCGCTGTAACCATTCTGCTATGGGATTACAGCCATATCAGCCTGAACGTGCCCTATCTTGTCTGATCTGCTTCTATATATAAGGATATCCAGTTAAGAATGGGGGCCGTGTGTTAAATAGCTTTATGGAAGAGATGGAAATAGAGGACAGAGCTCTTTGCTGTTTTCACCTGGAATTCTCCTCTGTGAACTTAGCACCAGACTTCTGGAGAGAGACCGCAACATCAACTGAGTGGTACTTCCAACGGGTCTGGGTAAACCCCTGCATAGCTGACTTAAGCATGAAGGTAAGTTCATGTTGAAGCCACAGGATAACTGAGGGTAATCACGAATCCCACGCTCCTGGTACTCAAAAGTCAGTTTTGGAATCCCTTAAAATTTTAGGAGTTCCCACTTTGTTCTTCAATACTTAAGCTTCCATCCACACAACATTCCAAAACACGTGTCTAGAAACTAGACAAATCTGCAACGTCTTTGGGGCCCTGAAGGGAGTGGGTAAGGGAAAGTCCTTTCACCCGTCTCAAGGCATCAGTTTCCACGTCTATTAAACAGGGCTGCGGCCAGAAGTGACGACTAGGAGACAATTCCACAGAGTAGTAGCTCCAGGCACGAACCCCAGACAATCCGGACGCGGATGGGGCCGGCCACCAATAAGGCATACACCCTTATTGTCTTTCCACGTTTCTCTGAAAGCTCCCGCGGCTAGAACTGGAAAACGAGGAGCAGCCTCGCGTTGCTAATCTCCAAGACCTTAGCGGCCGACCTCAGGTCTTCAGAAACAGGAAGGCGAGCAAACCTCAAATGCTCCTAGGACCAGAAGCCACACACAATCGCCGCTGGACGCCAAGAGTCCCTTCACGCTCCCCGCTATCGTCCAAGATTACAATGAAATCTTTCAACGAATCAGAGCGGAGGCAGTGCCGCCATGCTTACTACGGGCGGAAGTTTGAGAGAACGCTTCCCGCCGATAGAAAGCCGGAGGAGCGAAGCCAACACTAGTAGTAATGTTGACGCTATTGGTTCAGTCGGTCGGTCTTGCCCTCAACTAAAATGGCGATTTAATGTTTTCACTGACACGGAATCGGCGGGACCCTTTGGGAGGCTTCCCTTCCTGCGTCGGGCCGCAGGGCGAGTCGGGAAACGATTTTAAACTGCAGAGGCGGTAGAGGAATTGAACTGCGTTTTCTCAGCGGTGTGATTTCTGACTGGTTTTTAATCCCTGCTGGGCTCAGCTGAAGAGGGACGAGTTGGGAAGCACTGTCCTTTTGCCTTTCCCCCTCCGCGGGCAGAAGCCGACTCCGCAGGAGCGAGGTTCGCAGAGGTTAGTGGCTAGTAGAGCGGTCAGTCCCGGGTTGACGTCGCTGGGCCAGCCCTGCGGCCGGAGGAGTGGGGGGTCTTCCCTCTGGGCGCATTTGTGTCCCTGGTGAACCCACTTGTTGTGGAGCGAGAGGGAATTTGGGAGGGCCAGGGGTTGCTCCGGCCTCTCTTTGAGCTGTCATTTTGGCGGTTTTTTTTTTCCTTTAGGAAATTTGAGTCTCCTAAACATAGTTTTGGAGCCAGACTTGAAGAATGGTTGGTGAATCCGGAATGGGTGACAGCGTTGTCACTGCATTTTATTAGGTAAGATGCTTTGTATTGGTCCAGGGCTGGCTATAAACTTTGCCTTTTGTCCTGTTGTGTGTGTTTTGGTGTGTGACGACTGCGTGCTCAGCACTAGGCTAAGCTTTAGCATTGGGACGGTGGGATTTAGATACTGATGGCAATGTAGAAAAGTGAGTAAATCAGAGTCCCTTTCTTCATATACTAATCACAAGAAAAGCAGCTAAGTTTTAGTTGTGTGCTATGAATTTCAAGTGGAAGAGGAGAGAGAGAAGTAGCTCTGTGCTTCACCTGAGGAGGCTCAGACAAATGGGAGTAGAGAAGTATTCTCAACTGGTGGTAATGTGGATAAAAAGTCATGTTTGCAAAAGCAAACGTGGCAGGCAGGAAGAGCAGTAGTTATCAGTCTAGAGTAGGTGTTGCATGTTTGGGAATAGGGCAGCGGTTTTTAACTTTTTAAAGCATTGTCTACGGGACCTTTCTTTCTTTTTTTTTTTTTTGTAGAGACAGAGTCTCACTGTACCGCCCTCGGGTAGAGTGCTGTGGCGTCACACGGCTCACAGCAACCTCTAACTCTTGGGCTTACGCGATTCTCCTGCCTCAGCCTCCCGAGCAGCTGGGACTACAGGCGCCCGCCACAACACCCGGCTATTTTTTTTTTTTTGTAGAGACAGAGTCTCACTGTACGGCCCTCGGGTAGAGTGCCGTGGCGTCACACGGCTCACAGCAACCTCTAACTCTTGGGCTTGCACGATTCTCTTGCCTCAGCCTCCCAAGCAGCTGGGACTACAGGCGCCCGCCACAACGCGCCACAACGCCCGGCTACACCCGGCTATTTTTTTGTTGCAGTTTGGCCGGGGCTGGGTTTGAACTTGAACCTGCCACCCTCAGCATATGGGGCCGGGGCCCTACTCACTGAGCCACAAGCGCCGCCCTACGGGACCTTTCTTACTCCTCCCTCCCAAATATACAGATACTGGAATACAATGTTTTGCATACAGTCTTAGAGGTACTGTATGCAAAATGCTGGATTTTGGAAAGTCGTTTGTCCATTGATTTTGGGGATAAGAACTCCTGAAATTGTAGAAAATGAACCTGGGTAGAAATAGATAATAAGAACAGATAAGGTAGTGCCTTGAGGGCGGCGCCTGTGGCTCAGTGAGTAGGATGCCGTATACCGAGGGTGGTGGGTTCAAATCCGGCCCCCGCCAAACAGCAACAAAAAATAGCCGGGCGTTGTGGCAGGCGCCTGTGGTCCCAGCTTCTGGGGATGCTGAGGCAAGAGAATCGCCAAGCCCAGGAGCTGGAGGTTGCTGTGAGCTGTGATGGCACAGCACTCTACCAAGGGCAATAAAGTGAGACTCTGTCTCTACAAAAAAAAAAATAGAAGGTAGTGCCTTGAAAGCAAGATGGAAGAGTTCTTACTTGACTTCGTTTAGAAGATGTGTGGGAATTGTTATGGGATTTCAAGTAAGGTAATAAGATAAAAGTGGTGTCAATGGGCGCGGGTCCATAGCACAGTGGTTATGGCGCCAGCCACATACACTGAGGCTGGTGGGTTCGAACTCGGTCTAGGCCAGCTAAACAACAAGGACAGCTGCAACAATAACAACAAAAAAATAGCCGGGCATCGTGGTGGGCACCTGTAGTCCCAGCTACTTGAGAGGCTGAGGCAAGAGAATCGCTTAAGGCCGGGAGTTGGAGGTTGCCGTGAGCTGTGACGTCACTGCACTCTACCGAGGGTGAGAAAGTGAGACTCTGTCTCAAAAAAAAAAAAAAGTGTCTATGGAAAGACTAATGGATTGGGGAAAGGGGCTAAGACTGAGAACAAGAAAAATTGAGAAAGAAAGTAGTGAAGGCCACATCAAAGAGGGCTGTTTTTTTTTAAGAACTATGTCAGGATTTGATGGTAAGTTAAACTTTGAGATGTAAAGATGAAATTGAAGGAAGAGTGGAAGATGACTAAGACATTTTTAATAGTGGAGGAAGAAGGAGAAGAATTGAATTATTACTGAATGGAACAAGGTATAGGGTACAGTAGTTGGAAGAGAAAGATTGAGTGGCATGTGAAATAATGATTAGTTTTGAACTTAATGAGTTTAAGGACCTGAAAGCTCATGTCCTGTAGGAAACTGGAAACGCAGGACTGGAATGCGGGTGTAATCATCTGAAGATAGAGGTTTAGGAGTTATGTAGAATGAATGTTTTCATAAGTAGAACAAATAATTTCAGAATCTGGGGGATACCCACTTCTGGGACATGAAGAAAAAAATTCAGCAAATTAATGAGAATTAAAAGGGAGGGAAAACTCCCTAAAAACTGAGCATCATTCCCTCATGGTGGCTAACAGTTGTAATCCTATCATTTTGATAGGCTGAGGTGGGAGGATCACTTGAGCCCAGGAGTTCAAGGCTGCAGTGAAGTATTATTGCACCACTGCACTCTAGCCTGAGTGACAGAGCAAGACTCTGTCTCAAAAAACAACCTCCCCCCCAAAATACAAGCAAAACCCCCCAAATAAAACTCAGTGTCAGAGAAGCAATGTAGGAGAAAGTTTGGAGGTGTAAGGATGAACAAACTTGATGAACAAAGTATTTGGCTATGGTTTGGCAAAAACATTCATGATCTCCAAAAGTGCAATTTCTTTTTTAGTTCTTTTTTTTTTGGCTGGGACTGGGTTTGAACCTGCCACCCTTGCCATAGGGGGCCGGCGCCCTACTCCTTGAGCCACAGGTGCCACCCCCCAAAGTGCAATTTCTTTATAATGAAAGAAGCAGAAGAGAGATTGCTGAAGATTTCTAATAAAATATTTATTAGTAGGTGGTGGCAGTAGGTGTAGACCGCATTTCTAGGAGACTGATTTCAAAATTTTAGTGTTAGGAATATTATAATATGCTTGGCAATGGAAAAGAAGGATTTTGTGGAGCAGAGATTAGAGATGATAGAAGGTTGAAATAAACATAGGTGATGGTGTCCAAGGGAGATGTGAAGGGATTTGGGGATCCAGAATATTGGTACACAGATTATCTTTAGAAAGAAAGAGGACTTCTTTCCTTATAATTGGAAGGAAGAATATTGGGACAGTTATATATTTGTATATGTTTTTTAATATTTTTCTTTTTGTAGAGTTGGGTTTTGTTATGTTGCTCACCTCCCAAAGTGCTACGATTACAGTCACAAGCCACTGTGCCTGTCTGGGACAGTAATGTATTGTGTCAAGACATATTTATAACCTGATTATTGAGCTAGGCACAATAACACATTGAGTGTGGAGTGAGAAGGTAAAATAGGTATAAATCATTTGCTAATCTTTAATGCACGGATAGGGCTATTTCACATTACCTTACCATTAAATCCTCAATGGAAATGTTTTCTCAAAACCTACCTCTTAGTGCTAACAGTCTTTTTCTCACTTACATTTATTGCTTAACCAGACTTTAAAATCCTTTTGAAATTCATAACATTTCTCTTTTAAGAAGTCAAATTAAGGGCTTTTTTTGCCCCCAAATTGATCCCTATTTAAAAGACAATTCGACCCCTGGGTGAAGGGCTCAACTACAACTTGAACTTTACCTTAGAATTGAAAACAATGTAACCTAACATTTGTACCCTCATATTAATTTGGAAAAAAAAAAAAAAGGCAAAGAAGTAGATAAGAGCATGCCCTCTAAAGTTAGACTGTATGGGTTCAAATCCTATCTCTTTTTTTTTTTGAGACAGAGCCTCAAGCTCTCACCATGGGTCGAGTGCCATGGCATTACAGTTCACAGCAACCTCCAACTCCTGGGCTTAAGCGATTCTCTTGCCTCAGCCTCCAAGTAGCTGAGACTACAGGCGCCCATCACAATGCCCGGCTATTTTTTGGTTGTAGTTGTCATTGTTGTTTGGGCTGGATTTGAACCTGCCAGCTCTGGTGTATATGGCTGGCACCTTAGCAGCTTGAGCTACAGGCGCTGAGCTGGAGCCAAGAGCCAAATCCTGGCTCTTCTACTCTCTGTATGACTTTGGCAAGTTACTTAACTTCTGTCTTCCTGTCTGTCAACTGGAAACATAATAACCTTCTCCACTGGGTTGTTTGAAGATTAAATGAGACAGTATTTGCTGAGAGTTTTGAAGAGTACCTATAACATGATAAATGCCAAATAAATATTAGCAAAGTGTCCCAAATAACAGATTTGAAGAAACATTCTATGTAAATGGGACTGATTAAAATTTTCCTTTTCGTAGATAATTCAATATGCATTTAAAACTAGGATGGTTTAGAGTAGCTGTTATTTAAATTGTGTGGCATATGATCTTGCTCTGGGCATTGTCTGAACTTTAAAGACTTATATTTCATTTATGGAGTTTTGTGCAAGACACAAAGGGTGTCCTCGAAAGAAAGTTGAGGATTTATCTTGTCATTGTAAAGGTTTTCCATAGGTAACTAAAAATACAGTGCTATTTCTGGAAGAATGAATTACTCTTAGATGTGGAACATCCTTAGTTATGGTAATAAAAACATGGCCGAGGAAATAGCTTTGTGACTATATGACAGAGATTCTTGAAGGAAAATCTCAATAGAATGTTCTTAATGATTACATGTTAAAGAATGAAGGTAGGAAACTACTTTAATAAATTTAAGTTAACTTAAAAAATTGGCAGGCATTTGAAGATGGGCTAGTGAGCTTTCAGAAAGAGGAGGGGAAAGAAAGAGTTGAATTTAGTTTTGAACTGTGTTTGAGGTATCTAAAAGTAGGCTGCAGCCTATGAGAAATAGGAGACTTGGTTAAAAAGTCAAACTGGGGTAGGGAGGGAAAGAAAGAAAGAATTCCTCTATAGTGAGATGAATCAGTGAGACTATGAACGTGAGTTAACTTTTAAATAATTAAAATTTTGGTTTTGTTTCTTTTTATGTAGACCATGGATTCTTACAATATACCAGAATCAACTACTAGACAAAGTGCCTCAAGGCCTGAAAATTACTTTATAGGTGCCACCCCTCTGCAGAAGCGACTGGAATCGGTCAGGAAGCAGACTACGTTTGTCCCATCTCCACCTCGAAGGAAAATTCCCCAGTGTTCTCAATTGCAGGTATGCTTTCTGTGTTCCTTTGTGTTAGTCAATAATTGAGAATATCTGTGAATAAATACCTCAATGTTTATTGCTATTTGTAGTAATTTTAGTATTTTCTAGTCTGATAAAATAAATGAGAAAGTTGAAAAAATAGTTTCCCAGTATCAGCACCACTTCTTTTGTCTTTTAATTTCCTTTAATTTGGAACATTTCCATAGTACTTCTTTGTGTTTTATGACATTGACATTTTTCAAGAATATAGTACAGTCTCTTCCTCTTCCCCCTTTTAATAGAATAGTCCTCATTTTGTGTGTTGTGTTTCCTCATGATTAGATTGAAGTTAAGTATTGGCTGGAATGCTGTGTAGGTGCTGTTGTGTTCTTGGGGAATCGCATCTGATAGCACACAGGTGGTGGTAATTTTTTTTTTTTTTTATTGGGACAGAGCCTCAAGCTGTTGCCCTGGGTAGAGTGCCATGGCGTAAGTGATTCTCTTGCCTCAGCCTCTCAAGTAGCTGAGACTACAAGCGCCCGCCAGAACGCCCAGCTATTTTTTTGGTTGTAGTTGTCGTTGTTTGGCAGGCCTGGGCTGGATTCAAACCCACCAACTCTGGTTTACGTAGCTGGTGTCCTAGCCGCTGAGCTACAGGCTCTGACCCCAGGTGGTGGTAATTTTGTCAAGGCATTGCCTGATTTCTTTCTTTTTTTTTTTTTATTGTTGGGGATTCATTGAGGGTACAATAAGCCAGGTTACACTGATTGCATTTGTTAGGTAAAGTCTCTCTTGCAATCATGTCTTGCCCCCAGAAGGCGTGGCACGCACCAAGGCCCCACCCCTCTCCTCCTTCCCTCTCTCTGCTTTTCCTTCCCCCCTAGACCTTAATTGTCATTATTGTCCTCATATCAAAATTGAGTACATAGGATTCATGCTTCTCCATTCTTGTGATGTTTTACTAAGAATAATGTCTTCCACTTCCATCCAGGTTAATATGAAGGATGTAAAGTCTCCATTTTTTTTAATAGCTGAATAGTATTCCATGGTATACATATACCACAGCTTGTTAATCCATTCCTGGGTTGGTGGGCATTTAGGCTGTTTCCACATTTTGGCGATTGTATAAACAGTCTAGTACAAGTGTCCTTATGATAAAAGGATTTTTTTCCTTCTGGGTAGATGCCCAGTAATGGGATTGCAGGATCAAATAGGAGGTCTAGCTTGAGTGCTTTGAGGTTTCTCCATACTTCCTTCCAGAAAGGTTGTACTAGTTTGCAGTCCCACCAGCAGTGTAAAACTGTTCCCTTCACTCCACATCCATGCCGGCATCTGCAGTTTTGAGATTTTGTGATGTGGGCCATTCTCACTGGGGTTAGATGATATTTCAGGGTGGTTTTGATTTGCATTTCTCTAATAGATAGGGATGATGAACATTTTTTCATATGTTTGTTAGCCATTCATCTGTCTTCTTTAGAGAAGGTTCTATTCATGTCTCTTGCCCATTGATATATGGGATTGTTGGCTTTTTTCATGTGGATTAATTTGAGTTCTCTATAGATCCTAATTATCAATTTTGTCTGATTCAAAATATGCAAATATCCTTTCCCATTGTGTAGGTTGTCTCTTTGCTTTGGTTGTTGTCTCCTTGGCTGTACAGAAGCTTTTCAGTTTAATGAAGTCCCATTTGTTTATTTTTGTTGTTGTTGCAATTGCCATGGCGGTCTCATTGCCCGATTTCTTATTATTCTTTTTCCCCCCTCTGGAACTAGTAAGTAGTAAGTAGTCTATGGAGAAACAACTTTAAGATAAGGCAAATGTCCTCTTAGCTATCAAAATTTCCCCTTCAACTTGGTGTCCTGTACATTGATAATTTTTACCTGATTCCATCTTTATTGTGATAGTTGCAAAATAATGATTTTCCAACTCCAGCACTCCTTCCATGTTTATCAGTCAGCCTTTGGTATTCTCTCATAGCCCTTCACACTTTTTTCCATTTGTTTATTTATTGTTGGTATGAATTCTTGTTTTTTAAGGCATTTTTTATAATTTATTATAAATTAAATTACTAAATTATTTTGGTGTTTAAATTATCCCAGATTTGTATGGTGGCAACATACTCTTTTGATTATTCAAAAATGACCCTGAAATTATATAACATTAATAATTTAAAATTTTACTGAAACAGAACATAAAATATTATTTAGTACAAGTTGGTATGTAGTTTGAGTTGCTTGGCTAGGAGCCTGGCTGATCAATTACACCCTTGTAGCTTTTTTCTCTTGCCAATGTAAGCCTACTATCTCTTGGGATATGAGATAATTTTTGCTTCCTAAAGAAAAATTACTAGCGCTGGTAATGAAAGTGATGGTTCTTAACTAGAAAACAGAAATTTTATGTAAAGATTGGAATGTTCAATTCAGTGAGGCTTCATCTTTATGATGATACTTTTGCCACATATTTTGCTAGTAGTAACATAAATGTTTATAATTGTTTCAATGAATACTCTAACCAGAACAAACATTTTGTGTTAAGTAGACAAATGTACTAAAAGTTCCAAAAGAGAGTTGGAACTGTGAAACTATGTTAGGAAGGATGGGCTCTAGAAAAATTCAATTTGGGGGGAAATTAGGATCCTATATAGGGACATATATGAAGACCATGATGAGCAATGCCATTTGACCAATACAAATGAAGTGTTTTTCTGTTTTGTTTTGTTTTTTTGAGACAGAGTCTCACTTTTGTTGCCCTGAGTAGAGTCCCCTGGCATCATAGCTGACATCAACCTCAAACTCTTGGGCTCAAGTGATTCTCTTTCCTCAGTCTCCCAAGTAGCTGGGACTATAGGCGCCCACCACAATGCCTGGCTATTTTTTTCTCACTTGCTCAGGCTGGTTTCAAACTCGTGAGCTCAGGCAATCCACACACGGTGGCCTCCTAGAGTGTTAGGATTACAGGCACGAGCCACTGTGTCCAGCCCAAATGAAGTGTTTTTGTTGATACTTGTGGTTTTAAAAGAGCATGGAAAAAAAGGTATTTTTTTTTTTTTTAAATTTGTTTTAATTTTTGAGACAGAATCTCACTCTGTTGCTCATGCTGGAGTTCAGTGGCCTGATCCTGGTTCACTGCAGCCTCAAACTTCTAGCCTCAAGTGATTTTCCTGCCTCAACCTCCCAAAGTGCTAGGATTATACGTGTGAGCCGTGTTTGTTTGTTTTAGACTAGTCAAGTGCAATAGTGAGAAGGGTGGAAAGAGAGTATACCAAGTAGTTCAATCTCTAACTCATTATGAATAATCAATTGAGATAACTCACTACCTTCAGACTGGCCCCCAAGTAACTTTTTACTTAATCTATTCAATTAGGCATGGTGTCATCAAGTGGATTTACTGCCAAAAAACTTTCTAAATTACTTAATTAAAGCTAACCAAATTAAATACTTCAGAATTACTTTTTTTTTTTTAATAGAGACAGGGCCTCTCTCTTGCTCAGGCTGATCTTGAACTGAGCTCAAGGAACTCTCCTGTCTCAGCCTCCCAGAGTGCTAGGATTACAGGCCTGAGCCATCATGCCCACCCCACTATTTTTGGAATTGATAATTAGAAGTTTCTAAAGTGAACCAGAAATGTTCATCCATTAAGTATTTATTGAACACTTGTTCTTGACGGCTTGGTTCTAGGTGCTAGAGTGAACTAATAGATAAAAGTCTCCATTCTTATCAAGCTCATGTTCTAGTAGGGAAGACAGACAATAAAAATCAGACAAAATGCTTTCGAAATCTGAGGTAGAAGGATTACTTGAGGCCAAGAGTTTAAACCAGCTTGGCCAACATAGCAAGATCCTGTCTCTACAAAAAACTTACTAAAGTGTCCTGGTAGTGGTGGTACTCACCTAGAGTCCTAGCTGTTTGGGAGGCTGAGGCAGGAGGATCACTTGAGCCCAGGAGCTTGAGGTTATAGGCAATTATGATTTAGACCACTTAGGTGACAGGGTGAGACACTGTCTTTAAAGAGAAAAGAAAATTAGGCAGATTTATAATATTAGGTACTAATAAGTACTGTGAGGAAACTAAAAGCAGAGTGAAGAGATAAAGAGTGACAAAGTTGGAGTATAGGTGCTACTTTAAGTGGCCCTTTGAGTGACATTTGAGTAGAGAACTGAATGAAATGAAGGAGCATGCCATGTGAACACCTTGGGGACGAGCTTTCCAAGGGGAAGGTACTGCAAGTGCAAAAGTCTCTTCAAGGATCTGCAAAAAGTCCCATAGTTTCCAGTTTGGCTGGAATGTAGAAATCAGCTACCCAGTACAATTTGTATTAAATATTTAAAATACTATGATTAAATTCTTTGTTGTTAATGTTTTCTAATTCTTAAACTTCCTTCATTGTGATTTTTTTCTTTTTAGGAAAATGTTGATCCTCAAAAGGTTGCATTTCTTCTGCGTAAACAGTGGACTTTATATAGTTTAACTCCCCTGTATAAATTCTCCTATACTAATCTCAAGGAGTATTCTAGGCTTCTGAGTGCATTTATTGTTGCTGAAAAGCAAAAAGGACTTGCTGTGGAAGTGGGAGAAGACTTCAACATCAAAGCGATCTTCTCTACTCTCCTAGGAATCAAAGGAACACAAAGGGACTCTGAAGCATTTCTTGTCCAGGTATGGTACATAAGCAACACTTGCTTCCCAGGTGAATAGAATCTGCATTTTTTTGGTTTGCAAACTGTTGTCATGTTTTCTTACTGCTTTTAAAATTTCTGAGCTTGTGATTTATAATGTATTTTATATCTTGTTTGGCTAAATTAAATTAGATTTGACCACCTTAAAAACTTTTTTTCTGTATAGGTAGGAAGTGTGTGTGTATATACACCATTGCACAGTATTTTAAATTGCACATGAACTTTATGACCACGATATACACACACACACATAAAATCATGTTTATTTTTATATATATACAAAGTCGTGTTTATTTAAAAACACTTAGAAATACATAAAAGTACAAACATGTTAAACATCATAGTTTAACATTTTGTTATACATCTATTTCGTTGTCTGAATTTAGTCCCCCTCCCCCCATGATCCATGAAGATAATGGTGTATCTATATAGTCTTAAAATTGGGATCATACTGCCCATACTTTTGTATTTCTATCTTTTATTTTGATTTTATCCTCATAATTTTTTTTTCCTTTAATTGTATCTACCTATGATTCACGAAGGGAAAATAACTACACATTTGCCTGTCTTGATGTAATTAACTACTTTGGTGATAAGATGGATGCCTTTATAAATTAAGAATAAGAAACTTCCTATTCAACAATCTTAATATATAAATCTTTAAACCCAATACAGCAGTATAAACTAGTTAAATATCCAAACCCAACAGAGTGAAGGTCAGCAGTGTCTGGTGATCGACTTAAGATTTCATGTTGAAAGGCATCAAGATCAAACGTAGGACCCATAGCTGGGGCCGTGGGATCAGTGAAATAGACTTGTGTGCATATATTGTTGAGGACGTCTAAGTCAGGAAACTTAAATTTGATTTGTTCAGCTGTTTGGAGAGCTATAATATGGCGAGGCAGTAACAATGACCCTATGGAACCTAGATAGTATCCGGCAGAAGTTTTGATGAGTATATAAAGTCCTTGTCTGATGCCCTGTGGTGTTGCATAAAGGGCAACAGTGAATGGGTTATAATCTGACCTGTTATATTATCTGGGGAGTAAAGAGTGCTGTTGGTCCAGGGAATAAAAGTTGTTTGAACAAGATTGCAAGTCCAGTATAATATTCTGCCACTTACAAGTCCAGTTACATCATTTTACCATGTGGCAGTCTCTGTGAATTTTAACGTGTCAGTAAGGGGTTTTGAGAGTAATGCATTGTGCACCCATCCAGCTGTGGCTTGATTAATTTGCAGATAATCTAGTGTGGGGTTCAGGATGTCCATCAGGTATTGCTGGGTCATATCACAGTGGTTTGAAAACCCCTGGTGTTTGGGTTTGCTCTCATCTTGTATACTGTCCTTGATGTAAATTGAGCATCATGGTAAATCAGTGACTCATCTATGGGGTAAGAAGTGTGCAGATCTTCAGTGCTGACATGCTGGGGGTGATCATGTAGTTCGCCCTTAACTAATCTTTTGGTAAATGCATTTGTCAAAGAGACAGGCAGGAGCTCTTTTAAGGTTGTGGAGGCGAGTTGACATGAGTCTGACACAATTTCTGTCTTGTTGCAGCTGCTGCAGGCTTTGGGTTTCTGTGATCCACTTCTCTCCTGTCTCTGTTCCCTTTTGCCCATCATCTGCAATCATTTTCTTTTTTTTTTTGGTTTTTGGCTGGGGCTGGGTTTGAACCCACCACCTCCGGCATATGGTACCGGCGCCCTACTCCTTGAGCCACAGGCGCCGCCCTGCAATCATTTTCTTAATTCAATTCCTAACCTACTTATAATAAACAATTGAAAATTGGTTTCAAGCTTATTAAATCATTATTTCTAGCAATGTAAGCACATCAAGATATGGTTCTTCCCTTAAGTACCCACATGTGGAGACATAGAAAGAGAAAGTTAGGCCTCCTAGCTTCTTTTCGATTGATTAAACCCTCCCATCCATTACTTCTAAGAACTGTAAAGATCATGTTGTAATATCGTTAATGCTTTCATCTCTAGAGGAACTTACCCTTTCTGCTCTCCAAAGTTTCTCTGGCTACTTCTGCATCCTGTTATGTTGCTATCACATGATCCTGACTTGACTCAGTGTGTCTTGGTGGCTCTCCAGATCGAGCTCTACACACATCTCTTCTGCTGCCGCTCCACTGCCCCCTCGTATGCTTCTTTCTGGAGTAGCTTGCTCATGACTGTCTGCTCTTGGCTCTGTTGAGATGCTTCTAGGTCTTCCCTTGCTTGCTCCCTCACTTGAGGATCCCTTCTCTTCTGATTTTTCCATGCTGCCATCAAGGTCAACTAACCTGAGCTTGTCAGCCGGATTATTAGTGCTTTCACAATGACTTCTCTGGATGTTATGTCGCCTCATAAATTTTCTACCATACATTTTCATTACAGCATTTTTACTAATCAGTATTGTAGATAATTTTCATGTCATTAGGAATTCTGTATTTTTGTAGCTTATATCTGTATAATTCTATAATTCTTCTAAGGGTTAAATTCCTAGAAGTAGAACTTTAGTAAAAAATATGTAACATAATTACATACTGTAATACTTCATGCTGGGTTACTCTCAGAAATGTAACATTTTACATTTCTTCCTATTAGTAGTGTATAGAAGTAAAAGGACTATCTTTTGATTGTTAAAGAAACCGGATTTATTTTGTTTATTCTTCATGTCTGCTTCTGTTTGTTCTGACTTAACTAATTTTAATCATTTATAAGCAAGTCAAATTTTTAAGCAGTTGAAAGGACTGATTTTTTTGTTTGTTTTGTTTGTATAGATCAGGAGTTAGGAAACTATAACATGTAAGCCAAATCCAACTTGCTGTTTGTGTTGTAAATGAAATTTTATTAGAACATAGCTACTTTAATTTGCTTATTATTGTCTATGATGCTTTTGTCTACAACAGCAGAGTTGAGTAGTTGCAACAGAAACCAGATTGCCTGCAAAGCCTGAAATGCTTACTGTCTGGCTTTTTACAGAAAGAGTTTGCTGACCCCTGATATAGGACATGGTATTAGCAAAGATCTCAAGATGTTCTAAGATTAGGGTTAGCCTAAATAACAATGGATTAAACAAGGTAACTTAAAGAGGTTTATTTGTTTTATTTCTTTTTTTGTTTGTTTGTAGAGACAGAGTCTCACTTTATGGCCCTCGGTAGAGTGCCATGGCATCACACAGCTCACAGCAACCTCCAACTCCTGGGCTTAAGCAATTCTCTTGCCTCAGCCTCCTGAGTAGCTGGGACTGCAGGCGCCCGCCACAACGCCCAGCTATTTTTTGGTTGCAGTTTGGCTGGGGCCGGGTTTGAACCCGCCACCCTCGGTATATGGGGCTGGCGCCTTACCGACTGAGCCACAGGCGTCGCCCTGTTTTATTTCTTAAAAAGGTGTCCGAAGTAAGCTGTCCAAGGCTGGTGCGATGCTTGATGAAATCATTAGTAATCTCAGCTTCTTCTTTTCTTTTCTGTCATCCTTAGTGCATGGCTTCCATTCTGAAAGTCACCTTGTAGTCTGAGATGTCTTCTGGAACTCTCAACATTATATTCAAGTTCTAGGCAGGATGTATGATGAAGTTGAGAAAGACAAACAGGGTACCTGACACAGAGTAAATCTTTCTGGTACCCAATAACATCTGTATATATCCTAGGTGGAAGGGAGGCTAGGAAAAAATTATTTTAGTGTGACCTTACACCTCAAGTAAAGGGACTGTTTTATTGTAGGAGGAAAATTTGACATTGGATAGACTGGTAAAACAGTCAGGTAGAACAGCTGTTACTCAGGAAACGTTCATGACTTGGATATCATTAGTCAAGCAAGTATTGTGAGGATTTTGCTTTTTTTTTGGACAGAGTTTTAAGCTGTCACCCTGGGTAGAGTGTCATGGTGTCATAGCTCACAGCAACCTCCAATTCGGGCTCAAGCAGATCTTTTTGCCTCAATTTTTCTATTTTTAGTAGAGACGGGGGTCTCCACTCACCTTGGCCGCCTAGAGTGCTAGGATTATAGAACCTCTTAAATTCTTGATATGGTGTTCTAATAGTTTTCTAACAGGATTATAGGACTCTTTTTTTTGTTTTTTGGGGGGACCAAGTCTTAAGCTGTTGATCAGGCTAGACTGCCATGGCCTTAGCCTAGCTCACAGCAACCTCAAACTCCCTGGGTTCAAGCGATCCTCCTGCCCCAGCCTCCCGAATAGCTGGGACTACAGGTACCTGCCACAACACCTGGCTAATTTTTCTATTTTTAGAAATAGACAGGATTTTGCTCTTGCTCCAGCTGGTCTCAAACTTCTGAGTTCAAACTATCCTCCTGCCTCGGCCTTCCAGATGCTAGGATTATAGGCATAAGCCACTATGCCCTACCAGGGTTATCGGACTCTTAAAGTTATGAAAGTGTGGTTAATAGATCTGAGCTTTAGGGTATTTGAAAGGCTTTCAAAATTTCATGAACAAGAGGAGAAACAAGGCAAATGTAACTGTTTAAATGATCACCTCTAAAGGGATCTGATACAGGTCTGTGATCTTATCCTTGGCCTGGTCATTGTTTTAACAAAAACTTCTATGACTATCTGGAAGGTCTGTTTGTCGTGGTTATCAGATGTAAATATAAGCTAAGATCCGACACAATGAAACGATCTGAATGAATAACATGGTGGGCCAAAGTGAAAGAGATCAAAGTTTTAGTAGAAGTAAGTTTATTTCCTTAATATAATTTGGAAGTGATTTACTATTCACAGAAAAAAGTGAGTCTGTAAGTCTAATATAAAGCTGTCAACTAAAAAACAGAAAACCGCAATCTGTGATTACATTATCAGGAGTATAATCTAGGTTAAAGATGGTGATAGTCTTATGATCAGACCTTTTGAAGTAATTATATTAATTTATGAGCCCTTTGCAGAAGAATTTCAGGGAAGAATGACCAGAATAGTGAGAGAATGTATGTCCTAGGAGGGATGACACTGAAGAAACTGAAGATGTTGGACTTGATAGTTTATATGATAGGGGCCATCAACTATTTGAAGGGCTTTTTCTATGGAAGAGAGATTTGATTTGATTTGTTCTACTTGCTGAAAAGAAAGGAGTTGGACCAGTAGGCCCTAATATCTGAAAGAACGTCTGACATTGACAGGAAGAGCTGCCTTAGGAAGTACTGGAATCTTGATCAGTGGGCGAATTCAAGCATGTTGGATTTGGTGGCCTTTTATAGTCTCTCCTAAAGTTTAGATTGATTTCCAGAGTACTACACCTGGTTATGTCATATTGGTTTCATCTCCTATTTTGTCTTTTGGTTTTGTTACAATCCTCCCATATACCATGCCTCCACTGTGTAAGAATATTGGGAGAAAGGACAATTTTTTTTTTCTTTTTGTAGAGACAGAGTCTCACTGTACCGCCCTCAGGTAGAGTGCCGTGGCATCACACGGCTCACAGCAACCTCTAACTCTTGGGCTTACGCGATTCTCTTGCCTCAGCCTCCCAAGCAGCTGGGACTAGAGGCGCCCGCCACAACGCCCGGCTATTTTTTTGTTGCAGTTTGGCTGGGGCTGGGTCCGAACCCGCCACCCTTGGCATATGGGGCTGACGTCCTACTCACTGAGCCACAGGCGCCACCCAGGACAATTTTTTTGATAAACCCTAAAAATGATTAGGGAGGCTATTCCCTCTGTGTTCTTTGACACAAAATAAATGAGATCATCTTGCTTTTACTGAACTAATTTTGAGATGATGTAATTTAGGAGTGAATGTACTTTTGAACTTAACCTATTTTACTTTCCTTTGTAGATTCTATCAAAATCTCAATTGTCATCTGAGAACAGAGAAGGTAAAGTGTTGTGGACTGGTTGGTTCTGCTGTATATTTGGAGATAGTCTTCTGGAGACTGTTTCAGAAGATTTCACCTGTCTACCTTTATTCCTTGCAAATGGAGCAGAGTCCAATACAGCTTTAATTGGAACTTGGTTTCAGAAGACCTTCGACTGTTATTTTAGTCCTTTAGCAATCAATGCGTTTAATCTTTCCTGGCTGGCTGCTATGTGGACTGCATGCAAAATGGATCATTATATGACTACTACTGAATTTCTTTGGTCTGTACCCTGTAACCCTCAAAGTCTGGACATTTCTTATGCAATACATCCAGAGGATGCAAAAGCTTTGTGGGACAGTGTCCACAAAACACCTGGGGAGGTAACACAGGAGGAAGTTGACTTATTCATGGACTGCCTTTATTCACATTTTTATAGGCATTTCAAAATTCATTTATCAGCCACAAGATTGGTTCGTGTTTCAACATCTGTAGCTTCAGCACATACTGATGGAAGAATAAAGGTTAGTTCGAACAAATCTAGTTAAGTAATTTTTCCTTATCATTGCAGAGTTTTCAGAGCGTACAATGATTGTATTGTCTACATTGAAGAGACATATTTGAATGTATGCCAGTTCAAGACAGTAGAAAGACTTTATTTTATGCTTTATAAAGATGTTGTTTTGTACGCTACAAAGTGCTTATCATAAGAAGTATCAGACATAAACTGAAAGTTGGCTCCTAAAATATTATTAAAATACACAGCTACTATTTATACACTAAGTGAATGTTTCCTATGCTCTTGTCACTGTACTAGGAGTTTAGCAGATCTTAATTCTAATCTTTAAAGCAACCTTGTAGTTAGCTGTTTTATCCACAGTTTATTTTAAAACAAGGAAGCAGAGACCAAGATAGGTTTAAGTGACAAGGAAGATACCTGGTAAGATGAAGAGTTAAGATTTGAACTCATCTCTTAGGTTCCAAGAAGTCCATACTTGATCTTTAAGAATTATGCTCATGCTTTTCAAACTGGGAGTCACAGTGCAATAGTAGGTTGGGAAATAATTTTGATGGGAAGAGGCCAGCATTGAAAAACAAAAGGCAAAGAAATAGAAAAGAAAATATAAAAATGATAATGTATTGCATGTGTTAAGCATGAACTAAATTGAAAAATTAGGCCAATGTACTGCTGATCATTTAAATAGCAAACTGCTTTATTATTTTAATAATAAATTAATTTTTAATTTTTTTCAGATTCTGTGTCATAAATATCTTACTGGAGTGTTAGCATATTTGACAGAACTGGCAATTTCTCAAATTGACTGAGGCCTTGTGTGGACTGTAAGTTATGGATTATATGTAGTATGCTCTTTTCTCATTAGTTATTTGCCTAATTGCTATTTTGAAAGAGACTTCAGGAGAAATGGGCATCTATCTCTCTGCATCTGTTTTTTCCACTGTGCCTTTGGATTTGCCAGGAGGGAAGCCAAGAGGATCTAGAAGAACAAAGAATGCAGTTGAAGAACCACTGCGAGGTGGTTGTCATAGTTGTGATGATCTGGCATGCCACTCTTTGGAAAATGCTGTGTGTGTGGCCGGGCATGGTGGCTCATGCCTGTAATCCTAGCGCTCTGGGAGGCTGAGGCAGGAGGATTATTATCCAGGAATTTGAGGTTGCTGCGATGTATGCTGACACCACGGCCCTCTGGCCTGGGCAATACAGTGAGACTCTTGTCTCAAAAAAAAAGGGAAAAAAAAAGAAAATGTTGAGTTGTTAATTTGTTGGTCATCTTTAAAAAAAAAAAAAAAATATATATATATACATATAATGTTTATTACGTCAAACTTTTAGGATTCAAATGAGGTCTAATTTTGAGTGTTTTTCATTTGGTCTTTAAAACCATTAATCCCTTTTAAGCATTTTAAACTTGAATTCACAAAGAAGTCTGTCTTCTAAAGACATTTTCCTAGTTTCACTTTGCTGTAGATAACTGACAGTCAAAATCTCCTCAAAAAGAAACTAAAGATTAATAATATAGATTTTACCACTACTATGCTTCTGTTTTTAATACTTTCCAACTCCTTCTGCAATATTGAATTAAATGTTTACTTTTAAGATGAAGCAGTGTTTTTATTTCAATTAGTATTTCAGTAGTGGGAAGTGTAAGGTTTTTCTCTACCATAAAGGGTACAAACCAACAATTATACAGAATCATACAAATTATAGAGTTGAAAGGCACTTATGAGCCCCTTTTGAGGTCAGAGGTTATTTTGTTTAACTTTCATGGTTAGCACAGTGCTAACGAGGCACAGCACTAGAGCACACGTTTAGCACGATGCTTTGTAGGTATCTGTACAGTAAATGAATTTTAACCAATTCTTCCACTTTATAGATAAAAACTGTGAGATCATGCAACTTAAAAGAGACTTGCCCATGATGTTATATGTAAATTCCTCTTTTTACCTAGCATAAGATTTTTATTTTACTTTAGAAACAATGTTTTTAAATATCTTGTTTTAAAGAAAGTATTTAATCGGCTACCGTTCTCAAAACTTCTGGTATTATTTCAAATATAGTAGGCGCAGCAGAGATAGTAGAAGAGCATGTGCTTTGGAGTCAGATATTCATTCCTTCAACTGATATTTAACTCCTTATGCTTAGATTGAGTAATAGGGATATAGCAGTGAAGAACACAAAAAAGGTCCCTGTCTATGGAAATTATAGTCAAGAGAAGGAAAGACAAAAGATAAATAATTTCAGATGGAGACAAATGCTATGAAGAAAATAAGGCAGCACAGTATGAAGAAGAGTGACTGGACTGGGGCCCACTTTACATACAGTAGTCAAAGATGATCTCTCTGAGGATATGACATTTGAGCTGAGTCCTAAACGATGAGCAGGAAACTATGTGAAGATCTGAGGAAGAGTGTGCTGGGCAGGTAAAATGACAAGAACAAAGGCCTTGAGAGCTTGGCCTCTGTGAGAAATAAAGACTGTGGTTGAAGCATAGTATAAGGGCATATGAGGTAGTATGAGATGAAATTGAAGAGGTTGTGCAGCAGACTTCTTCCATGGTATAGTATCTCCCAATGTTCAGCTGGGCAACTGGCTGCCAAGAATAAAGATGATGTTTTCCAGCCTTTCTTTTTCTTTTCTTTTTTTTTGTGACAGAGCCTCAAGCTGTTGCCCTGGGTAGAGAGCTGTGGCATCACAACTCATAGCAACCTCAAACTCTTGGGCTTAAGCGATTCTCTTGCCTCAGCCTCCCAAGTAGCTGGGACTACAGGCCCCCACCACAACGCCCGGCTATGTTTGGTTGTAGTTGTCGTTGTTTGGCAGGGCTGGGTTTGAACCTGCCAGTGCTAGTGTATGTGGCAGGCGCCGAGCCTTTCCAGCCTTGCTTATAGGTATAGTCATATGAATAAGTTATGACTCATGGGATAAGAATGAAAGTGTAATGTAGAGAGCTTCCAAGACTTTTCCTTAAAAACCAGCTGTCATGTACTCTTATCCCTTTTTCGAGCTTTGCTGCCTGGAACGTTGACATGATGACTGGTACTTTTGCTGTTCTCTTAAGTCACGGGGATAAGGATCAGGTCACAGGGATGGCAGAGCATGGTCTGGGAGGAGCTTGTGCCCTGAGGAGTTCTTGAAGCTGAGCCACAATGCCAGCCTTGCACAGTCTGCTTCTAGACTTATTTGTCAGAGAAGTAAACTTTTGCCTTAAGTTACTGTAATTTTAGGCCTCTGGTACAGAAGCAAGATCCACATGATCTAAATTTTTATAGATACTGTGAAGAGATGGGATTTTATTCTAGATGCAGTGGGAAGCTACTGAATGATTTTAAGCACGTCAGTAATATGACTCAATTTGTATTTTGTAAAAGTTTTTATAAGACATAAGGGAGAGGCTTGGTGCCTGTAGCATAATGGTTACGACACCAGCCATATGCACCGAGGCTGCGCGTTTGAACCTGGTCTGGGCCAGCTAAACAACAATGACTACTGCAACAACAACAAAAAATAGCCAGGTGTTGTGGTGGGTGCCTGTAGTCCCAGCTACTTGGGAGGCTGAGGCAAGAGAATTGCCTAAGCCCAAGAGTTTGAGGTTGTTGTGAGCTGTGACGTCACGGCACTCTACCGAGGGCAATATACTGAGACTCTGTCTCAAAAAAAAAAAAAAAAAAAAAGGATATAAGGGAGAGTAAGTTGTAGGTGAACAAGAGTGGAAGAGGGGAAATAGGTAGAAGATTATTACAAATGATACAGCCCCTATGGAGAAGTTAGCAATATTGTGCCAGCACTCTGGTGTGTACCTGTAGTCCCAGCAACTTGGAAGCTGAGGTGGGATGATTGCTTGAGCCCAGAAGTTTGAGGCTGCAGTGAGTTACTGCACTCCAGCGTGGGTGACAGAGCGAGACCCTATCTTTATAAAAAAACAAAACAAAAATTAGCAATATTGAGCAAAATTATGTGTGCATTTGCCTCTGATCAGCAATTCCATTTCCAGGGTTCTATCCCACAAATTCACTGGGGGCAAAAAAATGACAAAATATAAGGTTATTTATTAAAACAGTTCTTTATAATAGCAAAACTAAAAACAATTTGAATGTC
This sequence comes from Nycticebus coucang, assembly GCF_027406575.1. Lineage (NCBI taxonomy): Eukaryota > Metazoa > Chordata > Mammalia > Primates > Lorisidae > Nycticebus > Nycticebus coucang. Next base: position 88,190,288 of record NC_069789.1, read on the forward strand.
CATTAGAGGGGCCTGATTGAATAAACTATGGTACAGTTACAGAAAGAATTAATACTCTGAAACTATAAAAGGGATTGAGGAAGGTACTTACATACTGCCATGGAATGATCTCCAGGATATAGTGTTATGTTAAAGAGCAATACATGAGGAAAGAGTGTACAGTGTGCTGTTTTTTACGTAAGGAATGAAGGAAATATGAGTATGTGTGTATATTTCCTTATGCTCCCAAAGAACAATGGAAAGATAAACAAAAAAACCAATACGTGTGTTTACTTATAGTGAGAAGTAGAGGGGATAGAAACGGAAGTTAAGATTTACTTGCATGTTCCTTGTTTGTACTAATGGTTTGGAACTATGTAAGTTTTATCTAATTATGAAACAAAATTAGATTAAGAAGGAAAAAAATAAAACAATCCTCAAAAATTGAGAACAAGCCCAGCTATAGTGAGTTCATGGCATAATCACACAAATAATTTTTTTTAGTATTATTTTTTAAATTTTATTATAAGTTTTAGAGACGGGGTCCTGCTGTGTTACCCAGGCTGGTTTTAGCATCTTAAAATTATAGTATTTTGATTGTATTCTAGTGGACTCTATCCTAGGAAAGAAGAGTGGCAAAGAAATCTTAATTGTATTCAGTTACTTTGTTACTGATAATATTTGTATTGTTATTTTTCCACTATTTATAATAAGATAAAACATATAATTATGTCAATGTTAGGACCCAAGATTTTTGGTGCAACAGATAGTTATAAAATCAAGCAAGTAGAAACTTTGTGATATTAAGTTTTAATTGATAACATGAGAATTTATTTTTGAAGAAAAATGATAGTTTTTAATTTTTTTTTTTTTTAAAGGAATTCTTTATTTTTTTTTTTTTGGCTGGGGCTGGGTTTGAACCCGCCACCTCCGGCATATGGGACCGGCACCCTACTCCTTGAGCCACAGGCGCCGCCCGATAGTTTTTAATTTTGATGACATCAAATTTACCAGTTTCTTTCTTTTATTGCTTGTACTTTTGGTGTTGAATCTAAGAAATCATTATTTAACTTGAGGTGCGAAAGATCTACTCACATCTTCCAACGGTTTTTTTTTTTTTTTTTATTGTTGGGGATTCATTGAGGGTACAGTAAGCCAGGTTACACTGATTCTTCCAACGGTTTTTTAATTTTAGCTCTTAAATTTAGGTCTGTCATTCATTTTGAGTTAATGGTATGAGGCCGGGGTCTAAATTATCCTTTTGCATGTGGATAGTTGTTTTGTCACCTTTTGTTGAAAAGATTATTGTTTTCCCATTTAATTGTCTTGCCACTTTTTCCAAAAATCAATTGGCCATGGATGTTTGAGTTTATTTCTCCACTTTCAATTCTATTTCATTGATCTCTAAGTCAGTTCTTATGCCAGTACTACACTCTCTTGATCACTGCAGCTTTGTTGTGAGTTTTGAAATTAGGAATGGGGAAACCTGTCTTTTTTTTTTTTTAAGATTGTTTGGCTTTTCTTTGTGTTTGGCAATTCCATAAGAATTTCAGGATTAGTTTTGTCAATCTGCAAAAAAGCTATTTGGGGGTGGCTCCTGTGGCTCAAAGGAGGAGGGCACCGGTTCCCATATGCCGGAGGTGGTGGGTTCAAACCCAGCCCCGACCAACCCTCCCCCCGCAAAAAAAAACTATCTGGGATTTTGATAGTCATTATATTGAATCTGTAGATCAATTTGGGTGGTGATGCTGTCATAATCATAAGATACTAAGTCTTTCAGTCTATGAACAAGGATGTCCATTTATTTAAATCTTAAATATTCTTTTAGATGCTGTTGAGAATAGAATTGTTTTCTTAATTTCATTTTGAAATTGTTTGCTGTAAATGTGTAGAAATACAATTGATTTGGCATATTGCTCTTGTATCCTGTGACCTTATTGAACTTGTTTATTCTAGTAGTTTTTCACTGAATTTTTGGGGATTTTCTGTCATCTGTGAATAAAAACAGTTTTCTTTCTTAATTTTCTATTTGTTTTTTTTCCTGCCAAATTGCCTTGGCTATAATCTTCAGTACAAAGGTCAACAGAAGTCCCAGTAATCCTGCACCTGTCCCTAAGGCATCATTTTTTAATCTGTCAATCATTAATATCTGCCAAAACATTTAGGTGAAAGATTGATGGGGCACTTCATAACGAACTTAGCTGATAATTCCTGAACCCACTGCCCACTCTTAGTACTGAGATAGTACATATGTTCTGATTGATGCAATGGAACACCCATAAAATATTTCTAATAAAACTTTTACTATGAAACAATAAAAATCTTCAAAGCATAGGGAAAACACTGGAAGATGTCGACCTGGGGAAAGACTTCATGAAGAAGACTACCATGGCAATTGCAACAACAAAAATAAACAAATGAGATTTAATTAAACTGAAAAGCTGTACAGCTAAGGAGACAATAACCAAAGCAAATAGACAGCTTACCCAATGGGAAAGGATATTTGCACATTTTGAATCAGACAAAGGCTTAATAACTAGGATCTATAGAGAACTTAAATTAATCCACATGAAAAAAGCCAACAATCCCATGTATCAATGGGGAAGAGAGATCAAAAGAACCTTCTCTAAAGAAGACAGATGAAGGGCTAGCAAACATGAAAAAATGCTCATCATCCCTGATTATTAGAGAAATGCAAATTAAAACCACCCTGAGATATCATCTGACCCCAGCGAGAATGGCCCATATCACAAAACCTCAAAAACTACAGATGCTGGCATGGATGTGGAGAGAAAGGAACACTTTTACACTGCTGCTGGGACTGCAAACTAATACAACCTTTTTGGAAGGAAGTATGGAGAAACCTCAAAGAACTCAAACTAGGCTTCCCGTTTGATCCTCAATCCCATTATGAGGCATTTATCCAGAAGGAAAAAAAAAAGCTTTTATTATAAAGACACTTGTACTAGACTGTTTTAACACAGCTCAGTTTACACTTGCTAAAATGTGGAAAGAGCCTAAATGCCCTTCAACCCAGGAATGGATTGGCAAGCTGTGGTATATGTATACCATGGAATACTATTGAGCCATTAAAAAAATGGGGATTTGGGTGGCGCCTGTGGCTCAGTGAGTAGGGCGCCGGCCCCATATACTGAGGGTGGCGGGTTCAAACCCAGCCCCAGCCAAACTGCAACCAAAAAATAGCTGGGCGTTGTGGCGGACGCCTGTAGTCCCAGCTGCTTGGGAGGCTGAGGCAGGAGAATCGCGGAAGCCCAAAAGCTGGAAGTTGCTATGAGTCCTGTGACATCATGGCCCTCTACGGAGGCGGTAAAGTGAGACTGTCTCTATGAAAAAAAAAAAAATGGAGATTTTGCAGCATTTGTATTAACCTGGATGGAGGTGGAACACATTATTCTTAGTGAAGCATCTCAGAAATGTACAAGCATGAATCCTATGTATTCAACTTTGATATGAGGACAATTAATGACACGGTGCAGGGTGGGAAAAGGGGAGAGCAGACAGAGAGAGGAGGAGGGAGGGAGTGAGGGAAAGGAAAAGAAAAAAAAAATAGTAACTAATTCTCACATAAATTGGACTTAATTTTGACCAAAGTACATTATTTGAACAATAATTTTTTTTTTTTTTTTTAAGAGACAGAGTCTCACTTTATAGCCCTGGGTAGGGTGCCGAGGCATCATAGCTCACAGTAACCTCCAGCTCTTGGGCTTAGGTGATTCTCTTGCCTCAGCCCCCCGAGTAGCTGGGACTACAGGCACCAGCCACAATGCCCGGCTACTTTTTGTTGCAATCTGGCCGGGGCCGGGTTTGAACTCGCTACCCTTGGCATGTGAGGCTGGCGCCCTACTCACTGAGCCACAGGTGCCCTACCCTGAACAATAATTTTTAGTTCAACTTGTTAATATGTTGTTTAGGATATTGTATCCTCATTTATAAGTGAAATATGTTTGTAATTTCCCTTCATAATAATATATTTTTTCCAACTTTAATATCAGGTATGTCCAGATGAAGTAGAATGATTTTGAAGTATTTCTTCTTTTTCTATTGTCTATAAGATTTGGAATGATCTGTTTTTTGAAATTATCTTCTATTTTTATTTATAAATATTAGTTGTCTTATTTTTTGAGACTTTGGAACTTTTTTTTGCAGTTTTTGGCCAGGGCTGGGTTTGAACCTGCCACCTCCAGCACATGGGGCTGGTGCCCTACCCCTTTGAGCCACAGGTGCCACCCCAAAAAATTTTAATATGAGTATCTTAATAGAGAAGTAGAAGTTTAACTATTTCACAATGGGGACGCACACAGTAGACACTATAGAGACTCTAGAAGAATTTCCAAAATCATAGGGCAAAGGAACAAAAAAGAAATTTGACCATGTAAGCAAAAGGAAGGACAGGAAAAAAAGAAGAAAACTCCTAAGTATAACAGTAAACATCAAATAAGAGGATAATTAGGGAAATTTCAATATTGACTGGATATTAGACAATATTAAGGAACTAGTAATTTTATCAGATGTGATAATGTTATAGACCTTGTCAAACTCTTTTTTATTTTTTATTGTTTTTTAAACTGTAGCTCTCAGATCTTAAGACTGTTAAATATTCAAGTGTGAGTAAAATACAGTCATGAATCACTTAACAAAGGAGATATGTTCTGAGAAATGTGCTGGCGTGGTGGCTCACACCTATAATCCCAGCAATCTGGGAGGCTGAGGCAGGTGGATTGCCTGAGCTCAGGAGTTTGAGACCAGCCTGAGCAAGAGCAAGACCCTGTCTCTAAAATTATTAAGCCAGGCATTGTGGCAGGCGCCTGTAATCCCAACTACCTGGGAGGCTGGGGCAAGAGGATCACTTGAGCCCGAGTTTGAGGTTGCTGTGAACTACAATGCTATGGCACTCTACCAAGGGTGACTGAGATTCTTGTCTCCAAAAAAAAAAAAAAAAAAGAAAGAATTGTGGTGTTAGGTGCTTTTATTGTTGTGTGATCACAGAGTGCACTTACACAAACCCAGATGGACAGCCTTACACTCATAGGCTATATGGGTTCAGCCGGTAGCTCTAGGCTACAAACCTAGTCAGCATGTTACTACTATCCTGAATATTGTGGACAATTGTAACATATTGTTAAGTATTTGTGTATCTAAACATAGACAACGCACCATAAAAATATGGTATCGTGATCTTAGGAACCACTGTCATATTTGGCTGTCATTGAAATATCATGAAGTGAATGACTTTAACATGATGGTGGGATTTGCTTTAAAATACTCCATTGATGATAGGGAGGAGGAGGAAGAGTGGGAGGAGAAAGATAAAACAACATTAACAAAATATTGACAATTTCTGAAGGTGGACGGTAGATGCAAGGAGGTTCATGGGTTTGTTATAATTCTATTTTCATGCATTTGCATTTCCTAGAGCATGAAAGATAAGAAAGATACCCAAGATAAAAGCTAGAGTCAAAAAAAAGCTAGAGTCTTTTGTCCTATTTTTTTCCTTTCTTTTGAGACAGAGTCTAGCTCTGTCACTCTGGCTAGAGTGCAGTGATACAGTTGTAGCTCACTGTAACCTCAAACTCCTGGGCTCAAGTAATCCTCCTCCTTTAAGCCTCCTGAGTAGCTGGAACTAGCATGCCACTGCATCTGGCTAATTTTTCTATTTTTTGTAAAGATGGGATCTTGCTCTTGCTCAGGCTGGTCTCAAACTCCTGAGCTCAAGTGATCCTCCTGCTTCGGCCTCCCAGAGTGCTAGGCTTACAGGCTTGAGCCCCTGTGCCTGGCTCTAGAGTCTTTTTTAACCTACTTTTGGAAGTAACATACCATCCCCCTCTTTTTTAACAGACTATTTTTAGAGTAGTTTTAGGTTCACAACAGAATTCAGTGGAAGATAACAGGGATTTCCCTGTGTCCCAACCCTTTGTCAGTGTCCCCCACCAGAGTTCATAGCATGGCTTTCGCAGCATACTAGAACAGACCAACCCTGGTGCAGTGTGGGGGAGGATTATACAGGTGTGTGAATGACAAACGGCAGAGATCAGGAAGCCTGTTTACCACACCCTCCCAGAACAAGACTTGCTGGAATAAAGCTTTAGGGATGAAAGGCCTTTTATAACTGTGCCTACTTGCTTCCGTCTTATTTCTGGACTCCGCCTGTTTTTCTCTATTCTGAAAGCAGACTGCTTGGCTTTCTGACCACCACATGCTCCCTCACTGCCTCTATTGTGCATGTCTTGCATGTACTCTATCTGCCTGGAATGTCCTTCACCTGACCTTGCAAGGATTGTATTCTTTTTAAAGTTTTTATCACATTTGGGTTTGCAAAATCAGAATATCTTGCATTTGTTGTAAATGAACATTCTGTGGCCGGGGGTAGAGACAACACCGACCAGACACCAAGCTTGAGAGGAAGTCTGTGTGGAATGTCTTTTCCTTTCTTGTCCACTTAACAAAACTGCACTGTTTTTCAAACCTTTCTCAGGCATAACTTCTCTTCTAATCACTTTTTCTATCCTCATCAGGCCAGGCTATTGAATCACTCCTCCTGAGTTACGTAAATAATTAGATCACTGCATATTTTATATTGCAATGGATTATTTAAAAAATTATCTATTTCACTTAGTACCTGAAGCTTTTTTTTGAAACATTTTCTAAGTGAAAATTTTAAATGTGTCCACAAAAATAGAGTATAATTAATGCCCATTGTATTCGTAACCCAGCTTTAACTATGTTCAATTTATTTCATCCATATTCTCATTCTTACCTTCCCAACCCCCCACATTATTTAATCCATAAATATTTCATCTATATCTCTAAAAAATAGGGGCTCACAAAACAATTACAATACTACCATTCCTGAAAAATTTTGTAATAATTCCATAATATTATCCAGTTAGAAATCAAATGTCCTTGATTGCCTCAAAATTGTTTATAGTTGATATGCTTGAAAAAGTGTCAAGGTTTGTATACTTGCATTTAGTTGATAAAAATCTTAAATTCCTTTTAATCTGTTTCTTCCTCTCCATTTTCCCCCCTTGCATTTCAATTTTTGAAGAAACTAAATTAGTTGTCCTGTAAAGTTTCCCACACTCTGGATTTTGCTTGTTGAATCCCTGTGAATTAATCCATGTGTCTATTCTCCTGTATTTTCTGTAAACTGGAAGATTTAGAGCAGCTCTCAAACTTTTGCCTTGAGATACCTTGGTAGTCTCAAAAGTTATGGAGCATGCAAAGTGCTTTTGTTATCTAGTGATTTACCATAGGAAGTTAAAACAGAAATTGAAGAAATATTTATTAGTGCATCAAAAATAAACCTATTATGTGTTAACATACATTTAAGAATAAAAAATAACAATTTTTTCAAAAACAAAAAATTAGTGATGAGTTGCATTCTTTTACATTTTTGTACATCCTATAATTTCAGCTTAACGGAAAGCAGTTGGATTTTCATCTGCTTCTGCATTCAGTCTTTTGAAATATATTATTTTGGTTGAAGTATGTGAGGGAAATATGGCTGACACAAGTATGAAATTGGAAGAGGAGGATTATTTTAATACTTTTTTTGATAATTATGGATATTCTTGATGCTACTCCAAAATTTGACAAGCGATTGTTGAAATCTGAAATCCTATCAATAGACCTTTCACACTGTTCCCATAAGATCCATTGGTCTTGCACTTTGGATGCATTAATCATTTAGAAAAATTGGTTCCATGAATTATACAGATCTACCTGTTAACACAGTTCACTATACAATATAAAAAAATGACATTCATCAACGTCATCACCAATTTCATCAGAAAAGCCTTTAAGTGTGAAACTCACAGTGGTTGATACAGCTTTACAATTTTTATTGCTTTACTAAGGACTTTTTTGTTTGTTTTTTAAAGAGATAGGTAAAGGCTTGCCATGTTACCTAGGCTGGTCTCAAACTCCTGGGCTCAAAAGATCCTCCTGTCTCAGTCTCCTACGTAGCTGGGATTACAGGCATGAGCCACTGCCCCCAGCAAGGACATTCTTAAACAAATTAAAAATAATTGCGGCAGGGCCTGTGGCTCAAGGAGTAGGGCGCCGGTCCCATATGCTGGAGGTGGCAGGTTTAAACCCAGCCCCGGCCAAAAACCACACACACACACACACACACAAAAATAAATAAATAAATAAATTGCAAGACTGGTGGTAAAGAATACTGTATCTAGTTATATAGTTTGGTGCCATTGCCTTGATTTGTGCTAAGCCATCAGCAGTTTTACCCACCATGGCTTTTACATCATTAGTGCAAATGTCACCACAGTAAAAAAGGGAACAATTACTAACAAAATAGCTTTGACTCAGAGATACTCTGAAAAAATCTTGGGGCCCTGGGGTTCACAGACTACCTTTTGAGAATCAATGATCTAGAGACTGATCAAAGTCAGGTTTGAAACTAAGCTTTTTTGAAGGCAGGTAATGCCTTACTGAAAGTCCAAATGTTCATTGATCTAAATTCACATTTAAGATATGTGTTCTCTTTTCCTAGGAATTCAGACTTAAAAATGCAAACATTCTTAAACATTCTTTCTAGGGTAAGAATGTTAATAAATTAGTGACTGTTATGGGAGTAACCTCAAATATATAATGTTAGTTCAATGAATACCATCCCTTTTCTCCATTTAAAAGAATCTAAGTTCCTAATCTTAAGTGGCTAAATGACTGAAAGGTCACTATTAAGCACTGGCAAGACAGCTTAGTCAAGGAGTTCTGTCATTTTTAGGGACCATTCTTATGGATCATTTCCAGAATAGAGCCCTCAAAGCTATTTACAAAGCCAGCTGTCACAAAAATACTTGCACTATCAGGCAGTAATACTCTGGTTTATGGGGCCATTTTTGCCTCCTGCTGCTTCTCTCTCCTGTCCTGTATTTCTTTCCTTATCCTATTTTTTATTTTTCATATTTGTTTCGATATGAAGTTTGAAAGTCTACACATCCTGTTCAGAAGGGACCTCTTATCTTTTCACAGTGGCCAGGAAGTACTGCAATGCGGTTATTTGGAACAATATTATAATAAAATATTATGGAACAAAACTGTGAAACAATCATATAAAAAATAGGAATGTGTACAGAGTGTGAAGAATTTGGAATCAGGGAATGGATTTGAGGTTCAGCTCCTACTTTGCTGTTTTAAATTTTCCAAGCTTTAGTGGATTTAGTCATAAGAGTGACTACCAACCCAAACCCCGCCCAAACTTTCTTGGGTTGGGAAATAACAACACATATAAAAAAACACTTCTTCTATTTTACAGCAGCCACCTTTTATAGAATACATCTCAATCAGTAATAAAATTGCATTGCCTTCAGTGGAAGAAAAATAAAAAAATCCTATCAGGTGCCAGTGAAAACTTTGGCCAGTGCTATAATTCCTGGATTGCAACTCCTGAATCACTGCCATGTGAATTGCTTCCACTGGGGACTTCCTGACAATTGGAAAGTCTAATCCCTAGAATTTTGTTCCTGTTATCATTCCTCTGTTTTTCCTTAATATGTACAATAGTAGACTCTTGGGAAATATGTGATTTTGCCTTGAAGACTGTTAATGATGTACTATAGTAAGGATCTCATAAAAGTTTGTATATTTTTTACATGTTCATACTAGACTTACTTTAAATAAATACTACTTAAAGTCTTGCTCTGATATTTAGTTCCAGGGTGTATTTCAAGTAAGCTTATAGTCAGAGTGTGGCAAAGAAAGGGAAATAGAATGGGAGTCTGGGAAACTGATTTCTAATATTAGTTCTATCATTAGTTTTTTTTTTTGAGACAGAGCCTCAAGCTGTTGCCCTGGGTAGACTGCTGTGGCATCACAGCTTACAGCAACCTCCAGCTTCTGGGCTTAAGCGATTCTCTTGCCTCCACCTCCCAAATAGCTGGGACTACAGGCGCCTGCCACCACGCCCTGCTATTTTTTGGTTGCAGCCACCATTGTTGTTTGGCGGGCCCGGGCTGGGTGCGAACCCGCCAGCACAGGTGTACGTGGCTGGCGCCTTGCTGCTTGAGCCACAGGCACCAAGCCAGTTCTATCATTAGTTGACTATTTAATCTTAGGCAGGCGGTTTTTAGACTTATGTCAGTATAATCCAAATGGGTTTGGATTAAATGATAGAGACCTTCCAGCTCAGAATTGTATGATTCTAAGTCCTACACCAGAAAATACGTTTATAGGTTAGGTAATATAATATATAAAGTATATAATAACAATTCCTAATTCTAGCTGCCAATCCCTTTATTCCTTCAAGTTGAAAGCACTTGTGACTTTACATACAGGTAATGCAAATGATACAGAAACATAAATTCAAATTAAATAGCAAAGGTACAAGCATTAAAAAAAATTTTTATGGTAAATACTACCTTTATTTGAAAAAGTTATACATGCTAGAAAAAAGCATAAATGATACATGTAAACAATTGTTTACCAAATACTTTTCTTCTTTGAAAAAGGTGCAAATGATCTTTAAATGTAAACACAAAAGTTGCCAAACATTTTTGTAGCAGGGGAAAGGGAGAAGGTTATTCCTTTTGGTTGTGATTTAAAGTCTTATTCAAAGATTTTCCTGCAAAATACATTGAAAAAATTGGTCTATGAATACAATGAGAGGGAAAAAAAAAAACTTTAACCATTGAAATTATCATTTTTTTCTTAAAATTTTAAATTTTTCAGCAGAAAGTGCAATTTGGGAGAAATCGTGGCCTGGCCTTATAGAATGGAGATAGTGATATATTGTTTGTAATAAAAGAATTAAAATTATTAATAAAAAGCCTCAACTGGTTTTATACTCATTAACAGATACTATTACATGAACTGAAGAATTCATTCCCTTGGAGGCTGTTAGTAGGGTAAGCTCAGCCTCACTAGGCCTGAACATCAAGTGTAAATTGCATAACAGAATTCACTGCTGGGAAGAGGATTCTCCATGTTGGTCCTTGGTAGCAAGAAAGAAAGTTGCTTCGGTCAGTAATATTTCTGAGCAAAAATTCTTGCAGAGTTGCATGTGATTCTCTTGGGGGGATTCTCAAGACAGCAGATGAGACTCAAACTGTTTTTATAGGAGGCACAGAGCAGAGCTCTAGATCTAGCAGAAACTCTTATGAGAATATTATGAAAAAAGACTAAATATAACAGAAAACAAGTTCATATAGAAGAAAACAAAACATGAAATTCCACTAATGAAAACTGTAGCCTCTGTGTTCTGGTCTTTATTCATTTAATATTCCTTCTGAATTATACTAGTTAAAATGAGATGTTTCCTTGTGGGCGTGTGTGTGTGTGTGTGTGTGTATGTGTGCACACGTTTGCTTTTTTTTTAGATTTTCAAGTCTGGTGCAAGAATAATGGTTAGCTGATATATTCTGCAGACCTATTCTTATCACTGGTAATCCTTGTAACTAGGAGTCAGGTGGATGGAGTGTCTAGAAATAACAACCAGATCATACATAGCCCTTCTGCCCTTATTGGTATTTTCAAACTTAAATCAATACCTTAAAAACAAAGTCAGTTTTGCTGCTTGAAATTTTTTTCTTCTTGTAGTTGGAAGGATGTCTCCCACCACCCCCCCAAAAAAAGCCCATGATAAATTAAAACCAAAAATAAATATTCTTCTGCACAGAGTTAGAAATTATTGTGCAAAGGTGGCATCTTGCAGGTGAAGTACTTTCATTGGATTTGTATTTCCATATATTGAGGCACCAGCAAAGGATAAAATTTGTTCTAATGTCTTCTCAAGCTGTACAAAGCTCCAAAGTCAAGCTCTCCAGAATGCAGGGGAGCATATGTAAGACTGTCTTCTGCATGTTCACCATATATGGGATTCACAATGTGTCATTTTAATAACTCCTACACCACCCCCTAACCGACGGTAATTCATCCCGCCATACAACCTGCAAAGGAAGAAACAAAATCAGATTTTCTTACTGGAAAAAAAAAGGCATTGTTCTATAACTAAGATGTGAACCAAACACGTTTCTATGTTTTATAGCACAAGTAATATTTCAGTTTAATACTAATATTTTCTCCATTCCAAAGATTAAGAGCTAGAATTGAGCATTAGTTAAATAGCAGAATTATTGTAGACACTGACTAAAATACTCTTTTTTTTTTTTTGTAGAGACAGAGTCTTACTTTATGGCCCTCGGTAGAGTGCCGTGGCCTCACACAGCTCACAGGAACCTCCAACTCCTGGGCTTAAGAGATTCTCTTGCCTCAGCCTCCCAAGTAGCTGGGACTACAGGTGCCTGCCACAACGCCCGGCAATTTTTTGGTTGCAGTTTGGCGGGGCCGGGTTTGAATCCGCCACCCTCAGTATATGGGGCCGGCACCTTACCGACTGAGCCACAGGCACCGCCCGACTAAAATACTCTTACTTATAGGATGCTATGTGAAGAAGAAGACAGCATCATATTCACTTACTTTTGAGACAGAGTCTGTGGTTGAATGCAGTGGCATCACTGTAGCTCACAATAACCTCGAACTCCTGGGCTCAAGTGATTCTCCTGCCTCAGCTTCCTGAGTAGCTGAGACTATAGGTGAGCATTACCATACCGGTTAATTTTTCTATTTTTTGTAGAGACAAGGTCTTCCTCTTGCTCAGGCTGGTCTCAAACTCCTGGTCTCAAGCAATCCTCCCACCTCAGCCTCCCAGAGTGCTAGGATTACAAGCATGAGCCACCACACATGGCCCATATTTACTTTTTATATCAGAACTTTACAACTTTATACCTAGACTGGCTTCTACCCATTACACAGAATCATAATTTCTACATTTTTTTTTGTCTAATCCTGCTCATGGCTTACTATTTTCCCTCTGCCTAAACTTTCTCAATTATTTATTTTTATCCCTTTGTCTTGTATGCCCTCTTGTAAGCTTCCTCAAATCCTTTATGAAATAAAACTGGATATGAGTAAATAAAATCACCATCTAGTTTGTGACATGTAACCAGGATCAACTTTAAAATCAAGGACTTCCAGCTAGATGCAGTGGCTCATGCCTGTAATCCCAGAACTTTGGGAGGCTAAAGCTAAAGGATCACTTGAGGCCAGGAGTTCAAGACCAGCCTGAGCAACATAGTGAGACCCTGTGTCTACAAAACCCAGAAAATTAGCTGGGCAAGATAGGGCATGCTTTGTAGTCCCAGCTACTCAGGAGGCTGAGGTGGGAGGATTGCTTGGGCCTAGGAGTTCTAGGTTGCAGTGAGCCTCTGCACTCCAGCCCAGGCAACAGAGTGACAGCCTGTCTCAAAAAAAAAAAAAAGTAGTAAGGACTTTCATGGGAGAATAATACTAGATCTTAAATCAACTGTGAGGTAAAATTGGTTTTAAGTTTGGGATATGTAACTGCAAAAATTTGGATGTTAATCTCTCAACAGGTGATCCTTAAGAATATTACTTTGTAGTATATTAATTCTATTTAGTGACAGTTACTGAGAAGTCCTTAGACAAGATTATAGTGATTAAGTGGGCAAAAGTAAACTTGGCTGTCTTCCCAAATGATCTTATTGAAAATTTCCACTAAAAATAGAAAGCTGTACATGGAAGAAAACAGCCTAGAAGTGGCAGCCTCCTATTATGAAAACCTGCCATTATCTATCCATTATCATGGTGTTTTTAAATGCCACCTTTTCATGGAGGCCTTCCCTGGCCACCTTTTGAACAGACTCCCCTCCCTGTACTCCCAGCCCCTCCCACACTTCGTTTGCTGTAGCACTTCCACTTCCTGGTGTAATACTGTGTCATTTCAGTGCCTGCCCCAGGAGGGTAGGGAATGTTGTTTTATTCATTTTTGTATCCCAGGATCTACAGCTTTCAGTAAATCTTATTAATTTCTTTTTTTTTTGGCCGGGGCTGGGTTTGAACCCACCACCTCCGGCATATGGGACTGGCGCCCTACTCCTTGAGCCACAGGCGCCGCCCAGCTTTCAGTAAATCTTAATGAACAGGGTTGTAATAATGTGATATAGGAGCCACAATACTATGCTGTCATTGGCCTGACTTTATTTTTTTTTTTATTTTTTAAGACTGAATCAAACTCTTGGGCTCAAGTGATTCTCTTGCCTCAGCCTCCTGAGTAGCTGGGACTAAAGGCTCCCGCCACAACATCCAGCTATTTTTAGAGACAGGGTCTCGCTCTTCCTCAGGCTGATCTTGAACCTGTGAGCTCAGGCAATCCACCTGCCTCAGCCTCCCAGAGTGGTAGGATTACAGGCATGAGCCACTGTTCCCGGCCCTTGGCCTGACTTTAGTTTTGAGACCACTAGGACATACAGAGCCATGAGAGAGATACTGAATCCAAACCATGTTAAATGGACTCAAAATGGGGAAATGTCGCTACAAGACTATGAGACTGCCTCCTTTAAAAAAATTTTTTTTGCTCTAGAAATTTTATTTTTTTTTTAGGTTAATATTAAGTTATACACAATTAGGTTACCTGGTTTGCAATTGTAAGGTAAAGTCCAAGTTGTAGTTGTGAACTTCACCCAGGAAGTGTGCCATATACGGTACATTGTACTGTTAGGTGGGAACTTACTGAACCCCGTCTCCTCTCCCTCCCTTGAATTAAATTGAGTTTTTTCTCATGTGAGCACCTGGTTAACCAACAAGTTTCAAATTAGAATTGAGTACATGTGATGCTTGTTTCCCCATTCTTGTGGCACTTTAGGAGAGTGTTCTCCAAATCCATCCAAGTTGTAACAAAAGATACAAAATCTTCATTTTTTTTTTTTTTTTTTGTAGAGACAGAGTCTCACTTTATGGCCCTTGGTAGAGTGCTGTGGCCTCACACAGCTCACAGCAACCTCCAACTCCTGGGCTCAAGCGATTCTCTTGCCTCAGCCTCCCGAGTAGCGGGGACTACAGGCGCCCACCACAACGCCTGGCTAATTTCCATCTTTTTTATAGTTGAATAGTATTTCATGGTATACATATATCATAGTTTATTAATCCATTCATAAGTTGAAAGGCACTACATCTTTGTGATTGTAAATTGGGCTGCTATAAACATTTGAGTGAAAATGTCCTTCTGATAAAATTAACTTCTTTTTGAGGGGTAGATACCTATTCATGGGATTGCAGGATCAAATAGAAGGTCTACTTTTAGTTCTTTGAGTACTCTCTATGCTACTTTCTCTTTAAAGGCTGTACTAGTTTGCAGTCCCACCAACAGTGCAGGAGCGTTCTGTTCTCTCTACACCCATGCCAGCATCTTTTGCTTTGGAACCTTGTGATGTGGGCCATTCTAACTGGGGTTAGGTGATATCTCAAAGTGTTTTTGGTTTGCATTTCTCTAATAATTAGAGATGAACATTTTTTTATGAGTTTCTTGGCCATTCATCTCTGTTCATTTCTCTTGCCCTGATTTTAATGGGATTGTTTGTTCTTTTTTTTGTTGGTATGTTTTGAGTTCTTTGTAGATTCTGGTTAGTAGCCCTTTGTTGGACTTGAAGCATGCAAATATTTTCTCCCATTCTGAGAGGTGAGAGGTACAGGTCTAGTTTCAGCATTTACAGCCTAATCAGTTCTGCAGCACCTCTTATTGAATATGTATTCTTTTCCCCAGTATATGTTTTGGTTTGCTTTATAGAAGATCAAATGGTAGTATGAGGCCTGGTTTCACCTATAGGTTCTCTGTTCTGTTCCATAGATCTGTGTCTCTATTTTATGCTAATACCATGCTGTTTTGAAGACTGCCTTTTTTATAAAACAGCTCGGCTTACCCTTTTATGGTCAAGAAAAAAAATCTCCTAGAATGTCAGCTGCCTTGGATCTCATGTTCAGACTTGAATCTCTGATGTGCAACATCAACCACTGAGATGATAACCTTAAGTTTGCTTAGGCAGGTAAGCCCAATTAATTGAGAAGGAAACCCCACCTTGCTTAAAGGCAAAATTGTTTTCTTAGAAGACTATTAGTATTTAGGATTAAGTACAGATATGAACCATATCAAACTCATAATATTAACATTGTTAATAAGTTTGAGAATTAACTATTTGAGGTCAGACAATTAAGTTTGAGAACTCATCCTAGAAAATGTACTACATACCTCATTTCTGAATATCACTATGGTCACCTTCAGTATACTCCCCTTGGGAAGCTATGTACTGATGCTAGCATCTAGTCCACCCTTCAAAGCAACTTGGGAACTCTCTTTCTGGAATGACCATCAGATCTGTCATTGTACAGCACACAAAAACATGCAACAATAATGAACGCCACTCAGCCAGACACTGCCACATGTTGACGTTAACACAGCTGTGACACACTGATATATCAAGATTGTGAAACCTTACCAAGTTGTTTGTACAGTGCTACCAACGTTAAGTGCACAGTGGCAAGTTCACAAACTTAATTGGTCGACCTCGTATATTTGGCGTTTTAAGTGCTTGTTATGTTTAAGAGAATTTGGCATTTTAGAGCATCTATTGGATCAGCAGTCTTGTGAGTCTAGTATAAAATGTGTCACTGAATAAAAATTTGGACCGAATGATTTAAAAATTTAAGAGAATTTTGCTAAGTTTGTAAGAGTTTTTCAATATTTAAAATAAATGAATCAGAATCACCTGATTTATGTAAATTTCTAAGAACTACTTAAGTACTTGGGAAGGCTTTATTAGACAATTAAGGATTTAAAAGCAAAGTAAAATTAAACCTAGAAATGAAATTTAACATAGTTAAGGTCTTTAACCAAGATGTAGCCTCTTCCTTAAAAGTGACGGTTAAAATAATTTTTAAAATGAAATAAAATATTATTTTAGAAAAGGTAACTGCGATTTGTTTTTTCTGGGCATAAGAGTTCCCACAAGAACACCAAAGAATTGCATGGACAAATTGGGAGCCACAGACCTAGGTTCTAACTTTGACACTATCTTGTTTAGCCATGCCATTTTATTACTCAGTGCTTTAGTTTCCTCAGCTGAACAAAACTGGTTAGAAAAGACATTTTTCCCCATTTTTTTCCATCTTTCCTTATAAAATTAGACAGTTACCAAAGAGAAGAATTTTGTTAAAATACCAGTCACTTGAGGGTGGTGCCTGTGGCTCAGTGAGTAGGGTGCCAGCCCCATATACCGAGGGTGGCGGGTTCGAACCCAGCCCGGGCCAAACTGCAACAAAAAAATAGCCGGGCATTGTGGTGGGGCACCTGTAGTCCCAACTACTTGGGAGGCTGAGGCAAGAGAATCACCTAAGCCCAAGAGCTGGAGGTTGCTGTGAGCTGTGATGCCACGGCACTCTACCGAGGGCGACAAAGTGAGACTGTCTCTTAAAAAAAAAAAATACCAGTCACTTTAGAGTAATCAAATCAAAATGAGCTATCAAATATGGGTAACTTTAGCCCTCTTCAAAGTACTGCAAAAGGTACTTCAATCTGCTGACCCAGACCATCCCAATTTTAGTTGGGATAGTTGGGATAGTTTAGATAGTTACAGGCTGTTTCAAGCACATGATTCTCAAGTCAGTAGTGAGGTGATCTGCAACACAGCTTAAGTTACCTCCATGTATTGGCATCAGGATCAAAAACTTCAATGGTCTTCAAGTATGTTGTACCATCAAAACCTCCCACTGCCATGAGCTGTCCATTGACCACTGCCAGGCCAACCTAGAGAATCAAAACACAGTGGCTACTGAAGAAACTAGACAATTAGCTAGCTGGGAAATTTTAGACTGGTTTCTAGGAAAGTCTCTTTAATAAAAGAAAATTCTTTATGGCCTTACATTCTGGTTTGCTTGAACACAGAGGAAAAATGTAATAATAAAAATCGATTAAATTATTGGAATTACTTTAAAACATGTATGTTATAAATTTTAGAAAAAGCATTCACTAGGAGTGAGCAAGAATCTCTAAACTGCTTGTGGTATTTGCACATTCCAATCCACTTTCTAAATTGCTACTCTAATTCTCTTAAAAATACAAATCTAATCTTGTTGCCACTTTCCTCTTTAAAAACTTACTAAGTGTATCTACTATCTAACATAACTTTAAAGCCTCCAGAAGTCCATCTAAGCCCACTGTGTGAACCTCTCCTCTTGCACTGGAAGCCACACTGTGACTGGATTAACTGCTAGTCCCTGAAAGTACCATACATTTTTTACATCCCTTTGTTTTTGCACATGCTGTTCCTTGGCTGGTATTTCCTGTCCCTCTTCTAGAAAACCTTATTCTTCTCTCCTCATTCTTAAACTTCCCTCACCCGATTCCTACTTTCCCAAAGCAGTAAGCATGTTGTCCCATGTTTTCCTATAACATGTCTGCCACTAGTATAGTACTTATTTATTATAGTTAGCTATAAATATTTCAATTTCCTTCACTAAATTGGCAGCTCCTAGAGGAGAATTGTGTCATATTCATTTTTGCTTTCCCAGCACACAGTGAGCACTTAAAGATACATTATTGATTAGTAAATGACTATAAATATAACCAACAGAATGTAGCTGTGAAAATAACAGGAAAATGAGTAAGAAGCTGTTAGTAACCAGGAATACAAAGCCACAGATGTGAGGATGCTCTGACTTGCCAATGCTTTGCGGTGGTGTTCCTTAAATTATGCAAACCAGAATTCGTTCCCTTTTATCCTTCGATTACAGAGACTTCAGCCACTGCTTGCTGCTTCTTCCTGTTGTGGATGTGTCTGTCCTACATTGATGGATTTCTGATGTGATCAGTGGTTAATGGATTCCATTTCACCCTGAGCAAACATCCCAGAATTGACAAATCCTATACTTCACCCCAGAAGGCTCTTGTACTCACAGGTCATCCATGGTGTACAATATGACATAGAGCTTGATTTGGCCTATATTATAGATGGGATAGACTCAAACCAGTGAGTGGAGACCCGTGGTGGGGCCACATGTGTTTTTACCCAAACATTTGCATTAGTATGACAACTACTTAGAATATTAGCTAGAAACAGTAGGTAGAAATATTTAGCTCTAACAGATATGAATTTAGTTAGATAAGGTA
The DNA here is from genome assembly GCF_027406575.1 of Nycticebus coucang. Taxonomy (NCBI): domain Eukaryota; kingdom Metazoa; phylum Chordata; class Mammalia; order Primates; family Lorisidae; genus Nycticebus; species Nycticebus coucang. The sequence goes on from NC_069789.1 coordinate 88,209,261, forward strand.
GGTAGATAGGGCGATGCTTTCCAGAGAAGTAACTGATACAAGACAAATCATCAAAAATTATCTAATTAAAGATTTGACTGGATATAAGATTTTTAACTATTTGGGATAAAAGTTTATCCCAAATAGTTAAACAAATAGATAAAATAAAACATTTAATTTTGTATCTAGTGTTAAATTATCAGGGGTTGTTCCACAAAGCATCCCAACAGCATCAGATGAGACAACTGAAAACTAAAACATGCAGGCACTAGCTGTTCACCTCCACATTGTCCCAGTATATTACATTTCATAGATCACAGCACCCTTTCTGCAGAGTCCTCTCTTGGTGCTTATTTTTCAAAGCTCAAAGCTCTCAGTAGCTGGGTACTTACTCCACTGCGGCGGGATGTCATGGCCACCACCGGAGACCACTGATTCGTTCTAGGGTTGTATCTCTCAGCACTGCTAAGCTCAGTAGTGTCATCTCTGCCTCCTACAGCGTAGATCATGTCCTGATACACTGCACAGCCTAGGTGTTTCCTCCGGGTCCCCATAGGGGCTATTGTGTGCCATCTGTTTTCCTGAGGATTGTAGCGCTCCACTGTAGGTAAAAGAAAAAGTAGCAAGTGGTCATTGAACTGTTTCCCCTCAGTAATGAATGGTTTTCTTCATTACCACCAAAACTGTGATAACACATATTTTAAAAAAAACAGATTTTTGCTTCTAAGAAGAACTTGGCATACCTCTGGGCAACACTATATATATATATATATATATATACTCTCAGCAGGGACTGGTTTCTTCGAGGTATGGTACAGTAGAAAGGGCATGTGTTGGAGTTAAGATACTGGGGTTCTGGCTTGGCACCTATAGCTTAGTGGCTGGGGCGCCAGCCACATACACTGGAGCTGGCGGGTTCGAATCCAGCCCAGGCCTGCCAAACAATGACAACTACAACAAAAAAATAGCCGGGCATTGTGGTGGGTGCCTGTAGTCCCAGCTACTTGGGAGGCTGAGGCAAGAGAATCACTTAAGCCCAAGAGTTGGAAGTTGCTGTGAGCTGGGATGCCATGGCACTCTACCCAGGCAATAGCTTGAGACTCTGTCTCAGAAAAGTAAAAAATAAAAAAAAAAGATACTGGGGTTCTAGTTTTGGCAATATGACAAATTTGGCAAATTAGCTACATGTTCCTTAGCCTCACTCTCCTTATCTTAAAATGGGAAGATTAGAATATATAATGTATAAGAATCATTCAACACTAAAAATTTATTGTCATTATCAGATAATTCCTGTATTCCCTTGCCTACAGCTTAGAGCATTTTTAGCCAAAGGAAGACAAGATATGTGACAACACATCTGACGTGAGTGCCTCATTGACAACATCCTTAGACAAAAATACTCATTATCTCTAAATAGAAAGGATGAACAATAAGCCAATTTCTAGTTCTAAGTTTTTATTTATTCTTAGACTATAGTATTGTTTTTCTGAGGTGAGGTGGTGATGGTAGGGGGAGGGAAGCAACTGTATGAGAAAGTTCTTTTATTCATCCCATACTCTTCAGCAGCATTTAAAGCAGAAAGTGAAAGAAATATATGGGGAATATAACAGACTATGGCTGCAGGAACTGGGGAAGAGCAGAGAGTTACTCTCTCCTAGGAGAAAAATAAAGCATTTTCCTAAGAAAGTATAGGATAACCTAGACTTTTTATACTTTTTATAGGGGGACTCTCCTCAGGAAAATGTGCTGCTTTGGGGAACCAGACTACCTTTGGGAGGGACTAACCTGTGTTGAGTGGAGATGTCCCATCAGAGCCACCTACAGCATATAAGAACCCTCCTAACACAGCCACAGCCACGCCTAGTCTTCTTGTGCTCATGGAAGCCACCCGAGTCCACTTGTTCTCCTTTGGATCATACCTTCAGTGAGAGAAACCAGACCGAATGCATGTTGTTATTAACTGAAGCCTTTTTCATGAAATCTGAAATCACACTAAAATATAGGATACACAGACTTGATATGGTCCAATGCACAGCAAGAATCTAACTTATTTTACTTAGTTATTCAGAAAAAAAAGTCTTAAAAATTTATGCTCGTGCCAGTTATTAAGCTATTTTCTTTTCCCAGGGAAGAAAACACAGCCTGTACCCTCAGCTCACATAACATGGGCTCTTTCCTTGGTGAAAGAAGTTTAGTTCTTTGGGTCCTAATTATATCTGTATGCTTCTGATGTCTTATAAATATACATATATTATATATCTCATGTGAACTGCATCACATATGAATTGGATAACCAAACAGTAGATAAGAGGATTGTTTCTTTATAAAAGAATCCCAATAAAAGAAGTGATAGAATGCCATCATTTTGTAACTATATATATATATATATTTATTTATTTTATTATTATTATTTTTTAAGACAGAATCTTTCTCTGTTGTCCCAACTACAGCATAGTTTCATCATCATAACTTACTTCAACTTCAGACTCCTGGGCTCAAGTGATCCTATTGCCTCTGCCTCCCAAGCTGGGACTACAGATGTGCACCAGTGTGCCCAACTAATCTTGTACAAATTTTGTAGAGACAGGTTCTCTCTATACTACTCAGGTTGGCCTTAAACTCCTGGCCTCAAGCATTCCTCCTGCTTTCGCCTCTCAACATGCTGAGTTTACAGGAATAAGCCACCAAACCTGGCCAGTAATCTGTCTTTCATAGTTGTTGCAGTGGGAGTGATTTCTGTTACTATCTATGACATCCTACTTGGAAGTAGAACTACTGTAAAATAAAACACTAATATGTAAAGCCACACAAAATACATAGTTTAGAGTTACTATAAGGAAAGCTCACTTGTAAACACTACCCAGGCCAAAAGAACTTTACATGCCACTCTGGAAGCCCTGCGTGTTTCCTTTTCCAAACTCAATACCCTCCTCCCCACACAGTGACCATTATCCTGACGTCCATAGCTAATATCACTTCCTTTTTCTTTATAGTATTATCACCCAAGTGTCATTCCTATCATCCTTGGACACTTTAGTCTTAACTCATTACTTTTTTTTTTTTTTGTACTTTTAAAGTCTTTTTTACTTATTTACTTTCCCTCCATTCCTTTCCCCCCTTGCAATTCATGTTTTAGAACCTGGGGCATATGGCAGTTTTCCCCATGATATGGACATGGTCGATCATACATTCATAGTGCAGTTCAGTATGTCGCTTGGTCCTCTGTATGTTCTACAGTTGGCAGCTGGATCCGGAAGTTGACCAGACTGTGTCTGGTTCCTTCAGTAAGACTATAGGAGTATCAGCAACTGTTAATTATCAATATCTAGATCCATTAATTTACTGAGTGTTACAAAATGGTAGCATTCTATCACTTCTTTTATTGGGATTCTTTTATAAAGAAACAATCCTCTTATCTACTGTTTGGTTATCCAATTCATATGTGATGCAGTTCACATAAAATAGGATGTGTACTTGCTTCTTTCACTTTATTTACAAATTTTCAAGATAAGAAATTTGTTGCCTATGATCTTCCAAAGGCAACCAGTTAAGGTTTAAAAAAAAATACCAGGGTGGCGCCTGTGGCTCAGTGAGTAGGGCACCAGCTCCATACGCCGAGGGTGGAGGATTCCAACACGCCCTGGCCAAACTGCAACAAAAAAATAGCTGGGCGTTGTGGCGGGTGCCTGTAGTCCCAGCTACTCAGGAGGCTGAGACAAGAGAATCACCTAAGCCCAAGAGCTGGAGGTTACTGTGAGCTGTGATGCCTCAGCACTCTACCCAGGGCGATAAAGTGAGACTCTGTCTCTTAAAAAAAAACACAATACACCATTAGGAACTCACAGATTTAAATATATTTACTGGATTTCAATCAATTGCAATTATTTCCCCTCTTAAAGTTGAAATTGTCTTGTCTCTGGGAACATCTTCAAGTTGGCTCTTGAATCGTTTGGCTCTTAGTAATCTTTGATAGCTTGGTTGCTCTTTAGCATGATAAGACAGTCCAGACTCATCTGCACATTTCCTGTCTTAAACCTAGAATCAGACATTTCTCTAAGAAGCTCCGGTTTCTTTAAGTGGGAAATGAAATGTCAAGACACAATTTGAGTATAAAGATGTTCAATGCTACTTGGTTGCTCTTTATTTCCGAACTTCTTCAGTTGACAGACTATATAGAAACTTTTTAAAAGGGGGAGTTTATTTCAAATTCCAATTCAGGACTACAAAGTATTTTACTTAAAATACATTACATTTTACAAATATTAGAAATATAATGTATTTTACAAATATTCTTGAATACATATTCAAAAATATGTATTTTTTATTACGGAAGGTAATTTTGAATTATAGTTTTTAGTATTTGTTCTGCTCCCTTCCTTTGGTTTTCTTTTTCATAGATTCCTATTATCTGTATAATGGATTTTTACCTATTATCAATATTTATTGCTAGGTTTCAAATACTTTCTATCTCTTACTTTCTCTTTGGCTTTAAAATATTTCTTTTTTCTCACCTTCTATTTGTCTTACAGCATTACTTGTTTTGCTTATTTTTTTTCATTTAATCTTCATTCTGAATTGATTTTCCTCTCATTTCTAATATCTTTCTGAGTTCTGTACCTCATTTTTGAGTCTTCCTAATTCCAATTTATGTAGTATCATATCTTGTATCTTTCTTTCTTTTTTTTTGCAGTTTTTGGCCATGGCTGGGTTTGAACCCGCCACCTCCAGCATATGGGGCCCGCGCCCTATTCCTTTGAGCCACAGGCGCCACCCCTGTATCTTTCTTAATGTTTATCATAATTTGAAATAGTTGATTAAAGTTCTGATCTGTTTTATAGGTGTCTTTTTCTGGTACACTTTCATTATCTGTAGAGATGTTCTGCTGCTTATTTTCTTATATTAACTTTGTGTGGGATCTAATCTTAATACTTTGGTGTTGCTTATTTTATTTATTTATTTATTTTTGAGACAGAGCCTCAAGCTGTTGCACTGGGTAGAGTGCTGTAGCATCACAGCTCACAGCAACCTTCAACTCCTGGGCTCAAGCGATTCTCCTGTTGCAGCGTCCCAAGTAGCTGGGACTACAGGTGCCCGCCACAATGCCTGGCTATTTTTTGGTTGCAGCTGTCACTGTTGTTTGGCGGGCCTGGGCTGGATTCGAACCCACCAGCTCAGGTGTATGTGGCTGGCGCCTTAGCCGCTTGAGCTACAGGCGCCAAGCCAGGTGTTGCTTATTTTTAAGTGAAATGAACTTTCCTAAATTATTAGAAGCGTGGTTTGTGATAGTTTCCTGCCTTTGTGGAGCCCCTTATTCATTCATTCTGTCCCTACTTCTGTTGTGCTCTTCTCTTTTCTTGGCCTTCTCTTTTCAAGGATAATAAGGGTATCTTGCCCTTGTCCTGCTTAATTTTGACTGTATTCCTAGAAGTTTCTTCTCAGTGTAGAGTCTTGATCTGGAAGGTCATTCTGGCTGGTCAGTTTTGAGAGTTTCTAGGGAGAGGATGCTTCTAGCCCAGTTTCCCAACCAGGTGTGATTTTTGGCTCTCTTTCCTTGCCTCTGCTATGTTGTCCTTAGAGAACATCTGGCAATGTCTGGTGACATTTTTGGTGTTACATCCAGGCTCGTTCTTCTGGTACAGGCCATGGATACTGTTGAACATCCTACAATGCACAGGAAGGTCCTCCACAACAAAGATTTATCCATCTGAAAATGCCAGTAGTGCTGAGGTTAAGAAACCCTCTCCTAAGCCCTTCAGATCTTACTGCAGGTCATTTGCACTTACTCTCTATGGGAGTTGACAAAGTTGTTCTTAGTTTCAGTTTTTGTTCATAAAATGTCCTCCCCTTGTGCTTTGCAGTGACTGCCCATTAACTATTTTAGGGTTCTTCTGGTTTTACATCAGTCACACATCGAGTTGCTTTCTTGTGTTTTCTCCTGCACGGATACTAATGCACAGTAGTATCATGCAGCTCTTGTGGCTGTTGGTAGTTTGTTTTTGCCATTTGTGTTTTGGGGTTTGTGAGGATATTCTTTCCTCTAGTTTTGTTTTAAAATTTTTTGTCTTTTAAATTGTGGTAAAATATACATAACATAAAATTTATCATCTTAGCTATTTTTAACTGTGCATTTCAGTAATGTTAAGAATGTTCACACTGCTGTGCAACCAATCTCCAGAATTAGATCACAGGTCTTGAACTTTACTCTCTATTGCTCTGTCTGCTCTCATGTGGGGATTTGGAGATATTAAAAAACTTTGCTGTTGCTGCTGCTATCTCTGAATCCTCCTGCATTCAGTCTGGAAAGTAGAGAAATGGGTTTCTGGACAGAGAGATAAAAAGGAATGGGCATAGCTTTTAAGAGTTACCTTCAACTTTTATGTAGGACAGAGTTAAATTCTTCAACTTAAACACAGTAACTAGACCTATAAATGCTATCTAAAAAATTCTGAAGAGTCATGATATGATTCATTTCTGTTTAAGAAGTGAGGATGAAATATACTATATGCTTGGTAATCACAGCACATGAGACTCCAAAATGCTGACAGAAATTAAGAATAAAATCTCTTTCACCAAAATTAACTGATAAATACACAAGTATAAAGTGACCTTGGCAGCCCACCCAGATTTCCCTAAGTATATCTCGATAATTAATGAGAATCCATATACAAAATACTTTGGGCTTTTAATAAGATGTGCTAGATAGTGTTATTACTTCAGTCATTTATCTGGAGGAAGTCTTGGCAGAATCATGCACTAAGTATACTCGAGGTAGACCAGGGTAAAAATCAGAACAGATTTCAGAAGGGGTAATATAGGATGTAATTTAAAATATATTTCTAGCCCTTCAATTTTAGGTGCAATCAGTGTGACAGTTTAAAAAATTGGGTTGTATCACAAAAGCATAGGGGTATGCCTCTGCATAGCAAAGAAAAAAAATCAACAGAGGGAAGAGACAACCTATAGAATGGTGGAAAATATTTGCAAATCATACATCTCAGAAGAGGTTACTATCCAAAATATATAAGGAACTCAAATAACAGCAAGAAAACAAATAATCCAATAAAAAATGGACAAAGGACCTGAACAGACAGACATTTCTCAAAAGAGGACATATACATGACCAACAGATATGTGAAAAAATGTTCAACATTACTAATCATTAGATAAATGCAAATTAAAATCACAATGAGATATCACACCATATCTGTTAGAATGGCTATTATCAAAAAAGATAATAAGTGGGCGGCGCCTGTGGCTCAGTGAGTAGGGCGCCAGCCCCATATGCCGAGGGTGGCGGGTTCAAACCCAGCCCCAGCCAAACTGCAACCAAAAAATAGCCGGGCGTTGTGGCGGGCGCCTGTAGTCCCAGCTGCTCGGGAGGCTGAGGCAAGAGAATCGCGTAAGCCCAAGAGTTAAGAGGTTGCTGTGAGTCGTGTGACGCCACGGCACTCTACCTGAGGGCGGTACAGTGAGACTCTGTCTCTACCAAAAAAAAAGATAATAAGTGTTGGCAAGCATGTGGAGAAAGGAAACCTTTGCACGTTGTTGGTAGAAACATAAATTAGTATAGTCATTATGGAAAACAGTATGGAGGGTTCTCAAAAAAGTAAAAATAGAATTACCATATGATCTAGCAATTCCACTACTGGGTATATATCTAATAGAAATAAAATTATTATGTTGAGGAGATACCTGTACTTCCAAGTTCACTGTACCATTTTTCACAATAGCCAAGACATAAAATTAACCTAAGTGATCGTCATTGGATGAATGCATAAAATGTGGTATACATACACAATGGAATACTGTTTAGTTCTAAAAGAAAAAAAAAGTCCTGTTATTTGTGACAACATGGATGAACCTGAAGGATATCATCTAAAGTGAAATAAGGTAGGCACAGGAAGACAGATACTGTGCATGATCTTGCATGAGGAATCTACAAAAGTCAAACTCACAGAAGCAGAGAGGAGAATAGTGGTTAACTGGGGCTAGGCAGAGGGCAGGTTGGGGGCCAGTGGGGAGATATTGGTCAAAGAATACAAAATTTCAGTTAAGCAGGAGGAATAAGTTCAAGACATCTATTGCACAATACAGTGACTACTGTTAACATCAATGTGTTGAATACTTGAGGGTAGATTTTAAGTGTTCTCACCACAAATAAATCATTGAGTATGTGAAGTTATGCGTGTATTAGTTAGCTTGATTTAGCCATTTTACAATGTATACATATTTCAAAACATCATGTTGCATGTCATAAATATATATGACAATTTTGTCTGTCAATTAAAAAAATATTTTTTGCATCTCTCATTTTCCTACACTTTAAGATCAGCTGAAAACTTTTTCCTGAAAGCCTATGGGGGAAACCCACTGAATAGTGGATCCCCTATTGTCCTAAATTCAGCTGTAACTGTTTCTTTTAAAGAGCCATATAAGTTCTTTTAAAAAAAATTGAAAAAAATCACCTCTCCACAATGTTGAGGCAAGACACACCATCTTGGCCACCCACAGCATAGAGAAAGCCTCCAAGTACTGCCACACCAACACTTGTCCTACAGGTGCTGGTAGGCGCCACGTCACTGCTCCACTGGTTCGTTTTGGGGTCATATCTGTGAAGAACACATCAAGAGCAGAGACTGTATTACACAAAGGAAGCATGGCTATGTTTACATATTTCAAATTAAAGAATTTATATGTTACATATTTTCCCTCTAAGTATTGGCTGATTAATAAGTGAAACATATGAAAATATAATTTGCTTTTATTTTTTAAATTAATTTTTACTTAAGTTATATATGAACATATTTTCTTTTTTGTTTTTTGTTTTTGCAGTTTTTGGCTGGGGCTGGGTTTGAACCCACCACCTCTGGCATATGGGGCCGGTGCCCTACTCCTTGAGCCACAGGTGCCACCCGAATATATTTTCTTTTTAAAAAATCAGAATGTCAAAAGTCCCCTTTAAATCCCACCTGAGTTCTGATCTTTTTCTACTTTGATTTGGTGTATGTCCTTCAAGATTTTTCAGTTAAATACTTTGAAATAGGTATAAATATCCATATATATATATTTGTATGCAAGTATGTTTTCTTTACATAAATAGTACCATACAATAGCCATTATTTTGTTCCCCTCAACATATTTTTAAGATCTATTTATGCTAATATAGCTATAGATTTTTTCTTTGATCTACTTTATTAATGTTAGAGGTACAATACAGTTTTAATCAAATTCCTATTGATTAAAACCCTTAGGCTATTTCTGACATTTTGCTATTAAAAACAGTGATTACCCTCGTACTACATATATTTCTCCTCCTGTGAATGGGTAATAAGACAAAGCACTGGGACAGAGAGTATGTTCATTTTTAATTTTAAAAAAGTCTCAAAATGCTCTTTTTGTAGATACACCATTTTTTCAATTTCATTATTTTTCTCTTTTTATTAATTATTTTTCTGTTTTGTTGACTTCTGTTGCTCTTTTTATAACTTCCAGATTTACAAGCATATTTTTTTATTTTTCCTGTTTCCTATTTACAAATGCATACAAGCTATATGAGGCATATAAATTATAAATCATATAAATTTGCCTTTGAGTACCACCTTAATTGCATTTTATCCATTTTGAAATATATAGCCTTGTTATTCACTTATAAATACTCAATTCTACTCATTTCTTTAACCCATCAATTTATTTTTAAGTATGTATGTGTTTGGCTTTTTGTTTTTGCTTCTATGGAACTTATCCCTCTGTTCTTTTTGTTTTTTGTCTACATAGTTTTTACCTCTAGAACTTGTTATCCTGCAGGCTTTCATAAATGTGTTATAGAAATATCAAGAATCAAGTCAAGGTGCAATGGCTCATGCCTATAATCCTAGCACTCTGGGAGTCTGAGGTGGGTGGATTGCCTGAGCTCATAGGTTTGAGACCAACCTGAGAAAGAGTGAGACCTCATCTCTAAAAATAGCCAGGCATTGTGGCTGGTGCCTGTAGTCCCAGCTACTTAGGAAGCTGAGGCAAGAGAATCTCTTGAGCTCAAGAGTTTGAGGTTGTTATGAGCTATGATGCCATGGCACTCTACTGAGGGCAACAAAGTAAGACTCTGTCTCAAAAAAAAAAAAGAAATATCAAGAATCACTGTAAATCAACACAATTCTACGGAAAAGGCTGTGTGAGAGCAAGAAGCTATTAAAAACATCAGTTACTATACGCTTCCAATGTGCCCAGACTCTGTAATAGATAGATATTGGGGAGAAAGATATTTCAACAATTATAGTACAATTTGATATGTACAGGCATGTTCAAAATATTTGAATGAAAGAGCAGAAGAATAAGTAAATAATTCATGTATATGGTACCAGAGAAGGTTTATGTAAGAGGTAATGTGTCTTGAAAGAAGTGTAAGTCTTAAAGGGGCAGAGATATTCCAGTGAGGAAAGAACCACATACACATACACAGAGGGAAAGAGGTATGAAGGAAGATGGCATGTCCAAGGAACTGCAAGTAATCTGATGCGTGAGTCTGGAGTAGCATGTTTACAGAATGGTGGTAAGTCATGGGAGACATACTGGAAAAACAGGTAGAGATCAGATTATAAAGTAGCCGGGTGTCATACTAAGTGGTCTAGGCTGCCAACTAGCATCATAGATACAAAACTAATACAGTAAGTCGCATCTGTTTTCTAATTAATATGTCAAATGAAACTATATGAATAGCAGAGAAAATACTTAAATACTTACCTTTCAACACTATTGAGATAAGAGGATCCATCATGGCCTCCTACCGCATATAACAAGTCATCGAGAACACTGACTCCAACTCCACATCGCCTTTTGCTCATTGAAGCTACCATGCGCCATTCATTGGTCTGTGGATCATATCGTTCAACACTGGAAATGGCATCTCCACTGCACCAACCACCCACTGGGGAAGTAACAGAAATGGTTAAGAGAATACCCGTCCTAAAACATAGAATGTTACACTCACTGCTAACCTCACTGTGACCTAATGCTTGGAATAAAGCTAGAAGCAAGTCAAAACACAAGTTATGGTTTTAACTTATTCCATTAGGACTGCTGTAATCTTTAATTTAGTGTTATGCCCATTTTACAAAGGAAGGCAATGATACTAATTCACATAAGATTATGAGGTAATGTGGCATATAATGGACAGAATACTGAATTTAGTTAGAACACTGGGGTTTAACTATTGCCTCTACTAGCTATTCAATCTTAGGGAAATCCTGCCTAAGCTGTCCAACCTACAGCCCATGGGCTGTATTCAGATTATGTGAAAACGTTTTTTGCTTATCTATGATGGTGGATATCATGAAAATTATGTACTGACCTTTTTTTTGCTCATCAGCTTCCATTAGTGTTTGTGTATTTAATGTATACCCAAGACAAAATTCTTTTTCCAATGTGGCCCAGAGAAGCTAAAAGGTTGGATATCTCTACCTCTGAACCATAGTTTCCTCATTTTTAAACTAGTGAATCAAAGTTAAAAAGTTAAATAATACCAATAATGCATAAAAGATTATATATCATGACCAAGGAGGATTTATCCCAGTATTCCCAAAGGTGTATGTTGTCCCTTTCCAGTAAATTGGTACTCTCTCTGAATCCAGAAAGGACCTTGGAACTGAAATGTATACCTATTTGGCTTAGCCTCTAGCTTTTGATCATATGCTCTCTTCTGTACCACTTTCCATGAAATTCCCCTTACCTTCTCTTCTTCCTTAACTAGTTCTTAATCATTGCTAGAATATTCTGAAGTTGATTAAAAAAAAAAAAAAATAGTAGTGTACTGTTATCTCTACTCCAGGCACTAAAACTGAGATAGTTAAGGTAGTTAACAGATCTGTATAATAAGGGACATACAAGTGAAGCATTCCCAGAAATATTACAGATTTTCCATTTTTATTTATATATATATATTTTTTTTCTCTATTTTTTTTTTTTTTTGAGACAGAGTCTCCTATGTTGCCCTTGGTAGAGTGCCGTGGTGTCACAGCTTACAGCAACCTCAAACTCTTGGCCTTAAGCGATTCTCTTGCCTCAGCTTCCCAAGTAGCTGGGATTACAGGTGCCTGCCACAATGCCTGGCTATTTGTTGTTGTTGTTATAGTTGTCATTGTTGTTTGGCAGTCCTGGGCCGGGCTCGAACACACCAGCCCCAGTGTATGTGGCTGGAGCCCTCACCATTGAGCTATAGGTGCTGAGCCAGATTTTGCCTTTTTAAAACATTTTAGAAAATTTGCATTATACTCCAGTCAAGCATCACAAATCTGAAAATCTGAAATCCAAAATGCTCCAGTGGGCATCTCCTTTGAATATGTCATGCTGGTACTCCAAAATGTTTCAATTTTGGAGCATTTTGGATTTCAGATTTTTAGATGTGGGGTGCTCAACCTGTACCTCCACAAAGATGACCCTACTATCAGAATTCCTGAAACCAACATGACATGATGAAACCACAGATACCAAATATTAGACCTTGCAGTCTTCTAATTTTAAATAACAACAGACTTTCAAAGTTGGGAAATAATCATAGAAACTCTAATATAATTTGCATTAATAGCATTCTTGCCTGTATGAAGAAGCTAGCACAACATTTTGAAGCTAGCACATCCAACTACTTTTATATATAAAAGATGCTTAAAATAGAATTTATCCATTTAACCATTAAAACTAAAGAAATTTTACATAGGCTTCCTTGTGAACTTAACTAGATCCAACAATGAATTTATTCACAAGCCTTTTACTATAGACTGGTACATAGGGGTGAAGATGTAAATGCGTACAGGTGTGGGCAGGCGATTGTATGAACCCATGTGAGGACATGAACGTGTACATGAGCATGCATATGCAGGATGAAAATAATAGAAATAAGAATAGAAATTATGGCTCAGTGTCTGTAGATCAGTGGTTAAGGCGCCAGTCATGTATACCAGGGCTGGTGGGTTCGAACTGTCCGGGGCCCACTAAACAAACAAACAACAACAACAACAACAATAACAAATAGCTGGGCGTTGTGGCGGGAGCCTGTAGTCCCAGCTACTAGGAAGGCTAAGGCAAGAGAATCTATGATGCCAAGTCCTCTACAGAGGGTGACAAAGTGAGATTCTGTCTCAACAACAACAACAAAAGAATAGAAATTATCAATCTATTAAATAACAGTAAGTGAAACATTAGGATACTGGGAGTAGGGGAGACTTCAGTGCATGATAAATTAGTAAGTTTGAAATCTAAAACAAGAATAAAAGAATACTCTCAAAATAGAAAGAAAAAAAGTATGATAGGTGGGCACGATGGCTCATACCTGTAATCTTAGTACTCTGGGAGGCAGAGGCAGGTGGATTGCTTGAGCTCAGGAGTTCTAGATCAGCCTAAGCAAGAGTGAGACCCCTCACTACTAAAACTAGAGAAAAAAAAATTAGCCAGGCATAGTGGTGTACACCCATAGTCCCAGCTACTTGGAAGGCTGAAGCAAGAGGATTGCTCAAGCTCAAGAGTTTAAGGTTGCTGCGAGCTCTGACGACATGGCACTCTACCCAGGGAAAGAGTACAACTTGACCCCCCCCCCAAAAAAAGAAAAAAGCATGAATGAAATTAGAAAGAAAAAAATTCTTTTTTTTTTTTTTTTTTTTGTAGAGACAGTCTCACTGTACCGCCCTCGGGTAGAGTGCCGTGGTGTCACACGGCTCACAGCAACCTCTAACTCTTGGGCTTACGCGATTCTTTTGTCGCAGCCTCCCGAGCAGCTGGGACTACAGGCGCCCGCCACAAAGCCCGGCTATTTTTTTTTGTTGTTGCAGTTTGGCTGGGGCTGGGTTTGAACCCGCCACCCTCAGCATATGGGGCCGGTGCCCTACTTACTGAGCCACAGGCGCTGCCCAGAAAGAAAAAAATTCTTAATCAATTTTCTTTTTAAGGAAATTATGCAATCTCCCATATGAAGAAATTAGATGAAAAAAATTTAGAGGAAGCTTTAAAAAATCAGTTTTCCTTAGTAAATACAGAGAAATATTTATTCCTGCATTTTTTTTTTTTTTTTGAGACAGAGTCCCACTCTGTCATTTTGGGTAGAGTGCTTTGTGGTTTCATCATAGCTCACAGTAACCTCAAACTCTTGGGCTCAAGTGACTCTCTTGCCTCAGCCTCTCAAGTAGCTGGGACTATAGGTACCTGTCACAACGCCCAGCTATTTTTTTAGAGACAGGGTCTCGCTCTTACTCAGGCTGGTCTTGACTCCTGAGCTCAAGCGATCCACCGGCCATGGCCTCCCAAAATGCTAGGATTCCAGGTGTGAGTCACTGTGCACAGCCTATGCCTGCATTTTAAGAGAAAATTAAATTGGAGAAAAAAAAAAGATAGGCAAGTGGTTAGGATGATAGTGAAGGGTACTAAGCCCCAGAGATTACATGAAATTTTCTAATGAAAAGGAATAGAATATTTCACATATCAAAATGGGGCAACAAAATCAGAAGATGTCCTTATGTAAGATGTATGGAATTACTGAAAATTGGAAGCTTAAATACAAAGACTACATTAGGTCCCAGCTAGCTCCATGAATTTGCACGTTAGTATAGAAAGTGTTAAGGCATGTGACACATTTCAACAAAAATCTACTGTAATGAAATTTTTAGATTTACATAAAAATAGAGTACTCTTTTGGAGAATACCAGTGATGGGTCATGGATTAAGAGTACATGTTAACTCCTCAGCAAAAGAGCCTAACCAAGAGTAGAACTGTAACACTTTCAGCAAAATTCATTCTATTATGCTATCTTGAGTGACAGAATGATGATGTTAGAGTTAATATACCGGGCATTGCATATATCCTGCAATTTATCTGATCAATGGGTATATCTACTGGAGTGTGCCATGAACGCTAATTTGATTTGTCATGTGTATTGAAGTGGATCAAAATATATCATTTCTTTGTTATATAATTCTCCAGAATTATCTGGTTATTCAGTGTATTCATGCAAAAGAATGTATTCTAAATTCATCTTCAGAAAATTATATCTCTAATAAAATGATTATAGTAATAGTAAAAAAAAAAAAAAGAGTACATGTTAACTTATTATTTGTTTCTTTCACAGTAAATATCATAGTGGTTCAAAGGATTATTCAAATGACAATTTCTCACCTGCGAAAACCTGAGTCTTAGTAACAGTATATTAAGATCCAAACCTGGCCAGATGTGGTGGCTCAGACCTGTAATCCCAGCACTTTGGGAGCCCACGATGGAGGATGATTTAAGGCTATGAGTTCAATATTAGCCTGGGTAACATAGTGAACTCTCATCTCCACAAAAATTTATTAAAAAAAAAAAAAAAAAAAGATCCAAACCTGCAAAGAGTACTTCTCCACATCTGATAGGTTTCCGAGGTCTTGTTCTTGGTCCTTGCATTAGTGGTCGTTCTTGAGGCAATAGGAGATAATTTTTAGCCTCATCTACCAAGTCTCTGTAAAAAAAAAAAAAAAAAAAAAAATTGCGCCTTTGTCCCAAATGTCTAAATATCATTGTCAATTACTACACACATGGTGAGATTAAAAACAAACAAAAAAAACATTGCCAGTCAAATCTCCCAGTATGGTTTGGGAATATATAGGTTGGTGAAGGGGAGCAAGTATAAATTAAATCAAGACCTAAATGCCAGCCACTATTAAAACTGGCAGAGATAAAACTAGGAGAGACACGAAAGCATACCATGAAAGGCAATCATACCATGAGTTGTTGAGAACTGACTGGTATTTCCATCATGACTTCATATCTCTGTGAAAATCTAGCCTAAAGCTCAATATGCTTACAGCTAATGATAACTTATGAAGAACTAAAAATTACAGCCCCATTACCAAATTCTAATTGGTAGAGTTATTTCCTTCTAATGAATTTTAATAGCTTCTGCAGTATACTGGCAAAATAGCTACATCAGCCAGGGCACTAGATATTTGCTAGATTAATTAAAGTAATCGAACGGGTCAAAAATCAGATTGCCAAAGAGAAATTCTGTACTGTCACAAATTTGCTATCTGGTACCATATGAGGTCTGATGATTTAGTTCATGAACTTGCCACTGCATGCTTATGTTGGCAACACTGTATGAACAAGTTGGTAAGGTTTCATAACCTTGATAAATCAGTGTCTCACAACTGTGTTCATGTTGGTATGTGGTAGTGTCTTGTTGAGTGGCATTCATTATTGTTGCATGTTTTTGTGTGCTGTCATGAAAATGTCAGAGCTTCAATTAGAGCAATGAACAAACATTAAATTTCTTTTTTTTTTGCAATTTTTGGCCAGGGCTGGGTTTGAACCTGCCACCTCCAACATATGGGGCCAGTGCCCTACTCCTTTGAGCCACAGGTACCACCCTTAAATTTCTTATTAAACTTGGCAACAGTGGAAGTGAAATCGGGGACATATTAGTTCAAGTGTATGGCAATAAGGCCATGAAGAAAAGTCAGTGTACAAATGAATTAAATGGTTTTCTGGGGTGAGAGAGAGTGTCACAAATGAAGAGAGGTCAGGGTACCCAGTAATGAACAGAACTGATGACAACATTGTAAAAATTCATCGAATTGTATATCACAATCATTGGCTGACTATGAGAAGCACAGCAGACCAAGTAAAGTAAACATGGATATAGAAACAGGAAAATCTTAACTGAAAATCTTGACCAAAGACTAATGGCTCTTGCATCAAGACAACGCACCAGCTCACACCACACTGCCTGTGAGGGAATTTTTAGCCAGTGAACAAATAAATGTAGTAGAGCACCCTTCCCACTCACCTAATCTGGCCCCCAGTGATTTTCTTCTTTACCTGACGATGAAGGAAATATTGAAAGGAAGACATTTTGATGACATCTAGGATATCAAGGGTAATACGATGACAGCTATGATGGCCATTCCAGAAAAAGAGTTCCAAAATTGCTTTGAAGGGTGGACTAGGTGCTGGTGTCAGTGCTTAGCTTTCCAACAGGAGTACTTTGAAGGTGACCTTAATTATATTCACAAATGAGGCATGTAGCAATTTTTCTAGAATGAGTTTGAGGACTTAATTGTCAGAACTCATACAAATGGTTTAATCTCAACAAATCTACTGAGACAGAGTTTTTTCTGCCTAGTAATGGTACGTAAAGAGAAGAACGTAATACAAATTATTTGTGTATATACCTATTTCACTTGAGTCTTTAAAGTGACTGGTGCAAATTCAGTCTATTACTGTTCTCCCCCAACTCTGAAAGTGTTTCCTAATCTACCCTTTATTTACATCCCTCTTTTTTTTTTTAGATTATCCAGGGATTGTTTATTTTCCATTGCTTCTCTGACAAGTCAGAAAAGATGTGGAATCCTGGTTCTCATCGAGTGTGTCCATTTTCCATTTCTGGAGTCTCCACCGTCTGTGAGACAGTGTCTTTGCAGAAGTTTGCATGGGAAGTGGTTGGTGTGTTTTGCCCTAAATGAAATTACGATATTCCAAACAAGGATTGAGATCTTTCCCAGAACTGTTTTCTCAGTGTTCAATGCATGTGACGTAATCAATGACCTAGGCATTGGGTTTGATCTTCAGCTCTCCTGGGCCGCAAAATTACATCCCTCTTTTTATTTGCACTACAAAAAGTAATTCATTCCTGCCAGACCAGTCCTAGGTATTACCCAATAATGCACTTTCCAATATAAGGCTTTGTTAAGGCCCCTTCTGAATTTTTGTATCCTAAAAACAAAAACAAACCCCCCCCCCAAGCTAATGGTCAATAGACTTTTCTAGCTTTCTCTACTTTAAGACAAAGACTTTGAGTACTAGCTGGTAAGTAATTCAAGGGTTTCTAGACAAAGTACCTTAGAGCTATAATACTTAGTAAACCCACAAAATTAATAGTAATAACACTTACAGCTATGTGTTAGTTATTTTTTTTTATGTGTGTGTGTGTGTGCTAGTTGTTTTTTAAGTGCTTAATACACATTAACTAATTTAATACAACAGGTTTATGGCATAAGCACTATTATCATCTCTACTTTATAGAGGGAGAAACTGCAATACAAATATGTAAAAGTAACTTGCCCAAGGTCACACAGGTAGCAAATGGGTGAGGTTAGGGTATCAGGAAAAAGTCTTCTTTAAAAAGTGACTTCCTAAGTACCCTCACTTCCTGCATCAGGATTAGTATAATCTGATACATATTTAATGAAAGAGGGACACATATGTATTGTTTCTTCAGATTTCAGCATGCATAATTCATATGGGGAAATTAATTGCCACATGTCTGTGTTTTAAATTTAACAGACAAACATCTAAAACCCTCTCTAGCCTCTCCTGTTAAAGGAACTGGCTTCAGTTTATAGAAGAAATGCAAAGGAATTTATATGTTTTACCTCTGTTCTAGAATAAGGGATAATTCCAAATTTCTTTAATAAGCAAGGGAAGCCTAAAGGTCAGTGTAGCTCAAGAAGTTCTGAGTACTGATTTGCTTTTATATTTGGGACATGCTGGAGAAAAATGACTAAAAATGCCAGATAGTTTCAGATTTGAACCTAAATCTTAAAATCTATCAAGCTGGGAAAGTGTAATAATTTGTTAAATTTTGTATATACCTCAGAGACAACCTAGTAAAATAGTTTTTTCCCCCTTTGTAAAAGCAGTTAGTTTCTTTTGTGAAAAGATGTGGAAACTGCATTACCTGGCTCTAGTGGAAATCTTTCCATAGCTACTTTAGAAGGTGGTAGAGCTTTAACTCGCACGGGTCCTCAAACTTTTTAAGCAGGGGGCCAGTTCACTGTCCCTCAGACCATTGGAGGGCCGGACTATAGTTTAAAAAAAAAAAACTATGAACAAATTCCTATGCACACTGCACATATCTTATTTTGAAGTAAAAAAACAAAACGGGAACAAATACAATCACACCGCCTCATGTGGCCCGCGGGCTGTAGTTTGAGGACCCCTGGTACACTCTTAGAAAGCAAGTCTAGTCCTATTCATCAACTAGACATATATAAGGGAATGAAAAAGTACCCAGTTCTCAGTCAGAGAACTGACTCTTCAAATTCAAGCTTGCATTAAAATCTTGGAAATCTACTTCTTTTTTTTTTTTTTTTTTTGTAGAGACAGAGTTTCACTTTATTGCCCTCGGTAGAGTGCCGTGGCATCACAGCTCACAGCAACCTCCAACTCCTGGGCTTAGGCGATTCTTCTGCCTCAGCCTCCCGAGTAGCTGGGACTACAGGCGCCCGCCACAACGCCCAGCTATTCTTTTGTTGCAGTTTGGCCGGGGCTGGGTTTGAACCCGCCACCCTCGGTATATGGGGCCGGCGCCCTGCTCACTGAGCCACAGGTGCCGCCCAGAAATCTACTTCTTTAATGCCACTTCGATACCAATAAGCACCACATACAAAAACCCAATGGAATAGAAAACTGGAAGTTCAGTCCTCTCTTCTTCCTTCTCCTCCATTTGTCCCTAACTCAGAGGAAAAACCTTTTAAATAAGTGCCCTACTTTTAGCACAAAGAAATACAATATTTAAGAAGCAATGCAAATAGAGAGACCAGAGGAATGTAGGGATGATTAGTTGTTGATTTTTCCCATCTGGGGCCATCCATACCTGCATTCCTCATCACTTTTGATGAGGGGGTCAGAGCCTACTGTGCCCACCAGGAACTTGGGACTAAGCAAAGGCAAACGAACATGCTGCAGCACCTGTGAGAAATACACACTGTTAAAGGCACAGCTCTCATCTACAAGGTGTTTAAAAGAACACATGACCCAGGCTCCCCTGCTGTGCTTCCAACTGTTTGGGGAACTAATTGAATACCATAAATAAGGAAGAAAGGAAAGCATAAACACTAACGTAACATTAGATTTATTTTAACCATCAATATTAGTAATGCATAATATTCAGAAAATTAAAAGCACACTAATGTCACTTTAGAATTGCTACTTTAAGCTTGCAGCAATGTGAGTATTCCTATAACTGGACTCAAATTAATTAACAATCCAGAAGAATGTACTGTTAAATTGCTAAAGACTGTTGAGAATGGGTCTTAAACATTTCTCACTCAGTGACCACGTATGTCCCAATTCATCTCCTTACTTTTCAAAGTGTGGTAGAATTTCCAAGAATTTAATAGGGAAGGGAAATGTGGTAGATTTCTAAGCTATAGGGAATGAGCATCCTTGCTTTATTTTGTTCCTTTTATACAGTTTTAAGTTTTGAATTGTGCTATAGCTCAAATGTAGAATTGATCCAAAATACAGGAGAAACACAAGAGCAAGAAGTCCACAATAATAAGCAGTCAAAATGTTTTTAAACCCTTATTTCCTAGCTAGGTGTTATGGTGGGCACCTATCCCAGCTACTCAGGAGGCTGAGGCAAGAGGATCTCTTGCGCTCAAGAGTTTGAGTTGGCTGTGAGCTATGATGCCATGGGACTCTATCCAGGGTGACAAAGTGAGACTGTCTCAAAAAAACAAAACAAACAAAACAAAACAAACCCAACCCTTATTTCCTTTATTATTTGGAAAGATAAACTTTCTTACAGTCTAACACACATATAAAGGAGAGTGACTGATTTATATAAGAGAAATGCATCTAGTACAAAGCAGTTTCCTAGAGAAGCATTTCTATCATTACCTGGGGTAACTGAGGACGTCTTTCTTGAATACTGTATTTGACCCAGGCCATCACTGCATTGAACACTTGTTCCTCACTGCGAACGTTTAGCTCATCACTAGATATTATATCAATGAGTTGATTAGCTGGAAGTAACATAAACTCTTCACTCTCCATTACCTGTTTAAAGTAGAAGAAAAGAAGAAAAGAAAAAAAAACTGATTACATTTATTATCTCAGTGTTTTTCTTCAGGGTTATGGGACAAAGCTCTATTCCACAATGGAACTGAAGTTTAAAACAGAAGAAGAGAACAAAAGAAAGCACAGAGGACACAAACTTTAACGAAAGTGATCATTTACGATGCAAGCAATAAAAAAATGACTTTTCATTCTTGTATAAGAATAAAGGACCAAAATAAAAATTTATATCCAAAATAGGCCAAATTAACTCCAAATTATAACTTCAGAAATATAAGAGGCATATACAAAAATCAGGAAAAGCTTTCAGAGGAAGATTAGTTGTTGAAAGGGCAGTATCTAAGGCAGAACCACCAAGGTGGAGGTTTAAAAAAAGAATGAGTGTGTCAGCAATTTTGCAAGCAAGAATGAATATAATGAGGAGATAATCAGACCAATGAAAACTACTAAGGACTAAACCACTCTGATATATATACCAGTGAGAAACTACAAACAAACCAATGCTTTACCATCACCCAATGCCAGGGAACTGTCAAAAGGTGAGATGGCAACAAGGTTATTATCCTGTGGTCCAGGCAAGCTACAAATTCCAAGACCCAGTAATTATGCCTTGTAAGCTATACGTCAGGACATAGTGTAAAAAGGACAGGGTGCACTGCTGCCCTCCACTTGGTTCATCTGATTACTTAGGAGATTGTGCTACCTGTGATGTCTATTAGCACAGGCAGGATATGGTTAAGAACTCAAATCCCCACTGTACTAATCCATATTCTCTTGGGACACAGTCATTCTCATGTTCATCAAAAAATGTCAGAATATTTAATAGGATATGAGACAGACCATAGAAACAATTTAAATATTTCATTAAGAATGTTTTCCTCAAGTATTATACATTAGGAAAAAATACAAATCTCAAAACAATTTAAGGCCATAAGGCCAGTTATAGTAGAAATACCAATGAGCACTTCAGTTTTTATGGCACCAGTCTTCAAATCATCTGAGAGAATTTCTGAGGTACAGGAAATTAAATAGATAACATTTAAATTTTAGCTGAGGTTGCTGTCAGGTAACTTAGTAATTAGAAAGGATGCATTTTACTCTCTGTGGTAGGGTTGCTAAATTTAGCAAATAAAAATACAAGGCATACTTATACTAAAAATTATTTGTTGTTTAATTTAAATTTAAATGGGTGCCCTGTATTTTACCCTGTGTCGGGTGACTATAAAATCCAGAGCCAAACTGAAATTCAGCCCTACCTCTATTAAGTGTGATGGTCTTCTCAGCTTGCAAAGTTGAAGCCATAGCTGCATTTTACTTTCCTCTTCCCTATTTTCCTTTCTCTCTGTTTTTTTCGCTTAAGTACATGGTTGGTATCATTTATCTTTATGAAGCGCCTTAACATTCCTTTTAGATCTTGTCAGAGTATAAATTTTTCCCCAACATAGTGATTATAAGTCAAATGTTATACAAACACCAGTGATCATCAAGTTTAGAGTTTATGAATAAACCACTAAAACATGAACTCACTTTGTGGAAACATGAGATGGTAGGAAGACATGAAAATCTGTGTGAGAACATATTTGTTTGGCATTACAAGCAAAGAGTAAAACTAATATTCTCAATAAATGAAATCTGGCTAAAATGCCAATTCTCCTTTTTCTAACACCAAGAAAAAGATATTAATGACATACCATTAGGGCAAATCTAGCACTGAAGTCTATCCTTAAACCAACAGCTAGGTTAAGGAAATACTGCTTCAAAATATCTGCTCTTAAATAAGAGTTTGGAGGAGATCTGGACTATAGGCCACACGCTTTTTTTTTCCCCTTGGACTCAAGTGATTTTTTTTGCCTCGGCCTCATGGACCCACACACTATTATGGTAATCAGATTACTTTTAGTTTCTTCAGATGACTGCAGATGCTATCTGAAGAATGAATAAAGCTGAAAACAAACAAGAATGAATAAGCGAAGTCACCAGGAGTTAGAAGTATATGGCAAACTTAGTACTGTTGAGTTTAAAGACAATTTTAAAATTTATGTTTATGGGCATGAGTAATACCGTATGAAGTAAATTAGGTCTAATGAAATAGTAAGAATACACATTTGCTTAAGATAAAAAATTACCTAAATGAGTAACAAGTGTTAAGCTCTAAAAGATGATTTTTTTTTCCTCTGTATGTAGCCAGTCTACTGCTTGAACAAGGGTAAGATTTCCTCACTGGGATTTCATTGTGGTATTATCAGGTTCACTTTGGAGGCAGTGGTAGAACTAGAAGGGATTTCAAAACTTTCTCTACTGTTAGGATATGCTTCAGACATTTGTGAATACTTTAGATCGAAAACAAAAGTATGACTAAAGCAGGACATTTAAAAAGCCTTTTATTTTAAATGTATAGTTCAGCAAGTTTTGATAAATTATATACTCACATAACCATGACCACAATTAAGATATGGAGCATTACTACTTCCCGAAGGGTTCTATAGCAGAGAATTCTTATGCAGGGTCCAAAGCCATTGGTTAACTATTTTGGAGATCCTCAGTGATGTCAAATCTTCATTTTTGGACAGTGGATTTGATATTTGAAAATACCAGAAATAAATTAAAAGTCAACTCTGTTAAAGAAGGCATGTGAAGAAGTTAGGTTATATTATTTTGAATGTGTATTAAGTATGCCTATAAAATAATGTCCCTATTAATTTTATTTATTTATTTATTTGAGACAGAGTCCCACTTTGTCACCCTTGGTAGAGTGTCATGAGTCATAGCTCACAGCAATCTCAAACTCTTGGGCTCAAGCCATTCTCTTGTCTCAGCCACTCGAGTAGCTGGGACTATAGGTGACCACCACAACACCCGGCCATATTTTTTTTTTTTTAAGAGACGGGGTCTCATACTTGCTCAGGTTGGTCTTGAACCTATGAGCTCAGGCAATCCACCTGCCTCAGCCTCCCAGAGTGTTAGGATTATAGGCGTGAGCCACCGTGCCCAGCTTCTATTAACTTAAGTGAGGTATAAACCCCACTTAGTCATGGTGTGTTTCCATTTTTATTTTTTGCTGGAATTAATTTACTAATAGTTTGTTAAGCATTTTTGCAACCAAGTTCGTGAGAGATAGTGAACTGTAGTGGGTTTTTTTTTTTTTTTTTAAGCATCTGTGGTTTCAATATGAGGATAATTTTGGTGTTATAAAATGAGTTGGTACCTTCCTCCTCCTTTTTCTGAAATAATTTGTATAGAATTAGTATTATTTCTTCATTAAATATTTGATAAAATTCACTATATGAGACTGGCATTTTCTTTGGAAGGAGGTTTTTAAATTATGAATTCAATTTTTTTCATAGATAAAAAGTTATTGTGGTTTTCTGTTCCTCTTTGAGTTAGGTTTTTTTTTAAGTCAGTTTTCACAATTTGTGTTTTTCAAAGAATTTGCCCATTTCATTTCAGTTTTTCAATTTACTGGCAAAATGTTATTAATATTCTCTTGTAATCCTTTTAATGTATGAAAGATTTGGAGTGATAGTCTCTCTTTTATTCTTGGTACTTGTACTTTTTTTCTTATCAGTATAGCTAGAGGTTCAGTTCTTTTGAAAAAGCCATTGTTTTTTGCTCTAACCTTTATTCTTGTCTTTCTTCTACTTAATTTGGGTGTAATTTGCTCTTCTTTTTCTAGTTTACAAAAGTAACCACTGGAACAAAAATAAAAATCTTCTTATATACAAAAAGAAATTAAGATGAAAGCTAAGAAAATAACACAGAGACAAATATAGTAAGCATAACTAAATCAGTACTATTTATAAAAATATGACAGTTGAGAACAAAAGTTATTAGAGGTAGCAATAAATGTAAATGAGCTTAAATTGCCTACTTAAAGAAAAAGACTTTCAGGCAGGATGTGGTAGCTCACACCTGTAATATTAGCACTTTGGGAGGCCAAAGCAAGAGGATCAGTTGCATCTAGGAGTTCAAGACCAATCTGGGCAACATAGTGAGTCCTCATCTTTACAAAAAATAGAAAAACTAGCTGGGCATAGTGGCATGTGCCTATAGTCCTAGGTGCTCCAGAGGTTCAGGCAGGAGGATCACTTGAGCTCATGAATTCCAGGTTACAGTGAACTATGATCACACTACTGCACTCCAGCCTATGTCAGAGAACAAAATCTTAAAAATGGTCTCTTAAAAATTTTTTCTTCAAGGGCGGCGCCTGTGGCTCAGTCGGTAAGGCACCGGCCCCATACACCAAGGGTGGCAGGTTCAAACCCGGCCCCGGCCAAACTGCAACCAAAAAATAGCCGGGCGTTGTGGCGGGCGCCTATAGTCCCAGCTACTTGGGAGGCTGAGACAGGAGAATCGCTTGAGCCCAGGAGTTGGAGGTTGCTGTGAGCTGTGTGAGGCCACAGCACTCTACTGAGGGCCATAAAGTGAGACTCTGTCTCTACAAAAAAAAAAAAAAAAAAAAAAAATTTTTCTTCAAATTGTCTCATAATGCAAAACTCCATTCTATACTAATTCAAGAAAAATACCTAAGATACCATGATCCAAAAAGGCTAAAAGTAATGACATGGCCAGAGATATGCTAAGCAAATGGTAACAACAAGAAAATAGATGTTGAAATCCAGATATCAAAGTAGAACCTAGGCAATAAAAGAATTAAATATGATAAAGGAGAACACTTTATAAAGCTTAAAGTCACAATTTTCAATCAGTACTTACAGATTAATATAAGGAAAAACAGAAATACACTAATAAAAGACTTCAACACACAGGTCCATGCACAAAAATAGGAATAAAAAAAGCTAAACAACATAATCAATATGGTAGACCTTATGGGTCTATATCAAATAATATGAGAACAGAGCTAGAAATACATCTTCTCCTTCAGCACACATGGAATATTCAGAAAAACTGATCAGATATTCGGTTACTAAGAAAGTCAATTTAACAAAGCAGAAACATCACAAACACTGATCAAAATATACCAAGATTAGCAATTAAAAATGAAATAAAAACCATTAAAAACTCCTCCTACTTGGACATTTTAAAAATTTATTAATAGTTTTCGAGTGAAAGGGAAATAAAAACAGAATTTCTGTAAAGAAAAACAAAATATTGAAGACCAGACTCTGATAAATATATTTAAAGCAGTGATCAGGGAAAAACTATAGCTTTAAATGCTTACAATAGTCAATATAAAAGCATGAAAATAATTAAATTCTCATCACAAATAACTGAAGAACACAGCAAGCCAAAAGAAAGTATAAGGAAGAAAATAAGGGTAAAGCCAGAATACAATGAAATTAAAGAGAAAAGGTAGTAGATCTAATTAATAAGCCCAAACCCTGTTTCTTTGGAAAAATTTTTATTTATTTATTTATTTTATTTTTTTGAGACAGAGTCTTAAAGCTGTTACCCTAGTAGAGTGCCATGGCATCATAGCTTACAGCAACCTCCAACTGTTGGGCTCAAGCAATCCTCTTGCCTCAGTTTTTCTATTTTTAATAGAGACCAGGTCTCGCTTTTGCTCAGGCTGGTCTCAAACTCCTGAGCTCAACCAATCCGCCCACCTCAGCCTCCCAGAGTGCTAGGATTATAGGTGTGAACCACTGCACCCAGCCAAAAATATAGAGCACTAGCTAACTTAAGTTAATTAACACTGAAAGCATAGTATGGTAAATAACCATTGATATGGAAATTTATTCATTCATTTATTTATTTTTTTGAGACAGAGTCTCACTATGTCACCCTTGGTTGAGTGCCATGGCATCACAGCTCACAGCAACCTTAAACTCTTAGGTTTAAGCAATTCACTTGCCTCAGCCTCACCAGTAGCTGGGACTATAGGTGCCCACCACAATGCTGGCTATTTTTTGTTACAATCGCCATCGTTGTTTAGCTGGCCTAGGCCAGGTTTGAACCTGCTGCCCTTGGTGTATGTGGCTGGCATGGTAACCGCTGTGCTACGGGCACTGAGCCTGATATGGAAATTTAGAAATAAAAGTGATTACTCTGTACATATCTCTATGGATAAATTTGATAACCCAGATGAAATTGATAAATTATTTATTTATTTATTTATTCATTTTTTTGAGACAGAGTCTTACTCTGTTGCCCAGGCTAAGGCTAGATTGCCTTGGCATCAGCCCAGCTCACAGCAACCTCAAACTCCTGGGTTCAAGTGATCCTCTTGATCCTACTTGATCCTCTTGATCCTACTTCAGTCTCCCAAGTACCTGGGACTATAAGGGTCTGCCACAATGCCTGGCTAATTTTTGTATTTTTAGTAGAGATATGGTCTTGCTCTTGCTCAGGCTGAGTCTAGCACTCCTGAGCTGAAGCAATCCTCCCACCCCAGCCTCCTAGAGTGCTAGGATTATAGTTGTGAGGTAGCACACCTAGCCAAATTTGATAATTTTCTAAGGAAATACAATTTACCCAAATGAATCCTAGCAGGGAAAGAAAATTTCACAGAAGAAATAGAGAAATTTATCAAAAAACCACTACAAAAAAAATGTAAAGCCTAGATGGTTTCATGGGGAAATTCTACAGTTTAATTATTAAGGCTTTGTAATGTATTTTAATGTGTGGTAGGGCTAGTAACTGCTCCCTGTTTTTTAACTCTTTTTTCCTACAGTGTTTTCCTAGCTATCCTACATGTATTACAGAAAACAGTATTGTATTGGTACATAGCCTAGAACAGAAGGTCCAAAAGCAAGTACATACAGAAATTTGGTATATAATAAAGACGCTATCTCAAATCACTGAGGCAAAAAAGACTTCTAAATAAACGGTATTACGACTAGATAGCCATTTGGAAAAAGACAGAATTAGTTCATTTCACACCATGCACAAAGCTGAACTCAGAGAGACTACACACATGCTAGAAGAAATATGTGTAAATTTCTCTGTAATTTGGGTTTGGGAAGGCCTTTCAAACTCTACCTCAAAATCTAGATGTATTAAAAGACCAATATATTGGACAATGTTTAAAAAAAAAAACCCAAGAACTTTTGCATGACCAAAAATACAATAAGCAAGGTTGAAGGATAAATGCAAACTAAAATAAATAAAATATTTGTAACATGTATCACAGATGAAAGGTTATCATTATTAACACACAGAGAACTTCAAAAAATTGAAAGGGGAAAAAAGACCAAAAATCTAGTAAGAAAATGGGCAAAAGCTACTGTAAAACAATTCATAAGAATTGTAAAAATGGTGTTGTGGTGGGTGCCTGTAGTCCCAGCTACTCGGGAGGCTGAGGCAAGAGAATCGCCTAAGCCCAAGAGCTGTAGGTTGCTGTGAGCTGTGGGACGCCATGGCACTCTACCGAGGGCGATAAAGTGAGACTGTCTCTACAAAAAAAAAAAAAAAGAATTGTAAAAATGGCCCAGACACATATAAAGAGGTTCAACTTATTTTAAGAGAAGTACAAATTAAAACTACACTGAAAATTCATTCTCACCTACTAAATTAGCAAACATTCAAAAGGTTGACCGTATACTTCATTAGTGAGGCTGTGGGGAAATAGTAATCCTCATATTTTACTAGTTGGAACGGTTTAATCCCTATGGAGAAGAATCTGGTGATATTTAACAAACTTTGGCCCTGCAATCCGATTTCTTGGAACTTATCCTGACGATAAAACCTCCAACAATACTGAAATGTTCATACACAAGGCTATTCACTGCAGCATTATGTGTAATGGCAAAATATAGAAACCTACCCACCTAAATGCTTGTACACTGGAGAATGATTAAATAAGCAGTGGTATATTCACATAAGGAATACAATACATCTACAAAGAACGAACAAGGAAGATTTCTATGAAATGATATGGGATGAATCCTAGAATATATTAAGTAAAAAGCAAGGTATACAAAAGAAATGGGTATTAGAAAACATACATGTATCTGTTTAATTTAGTTTTTTTTTGAGACAGAGTCTCACTTTGTCTCCCTCAGTAGAGTTCTGTGGCGTCATAGCTCATAGCAACCTCAAACTCTTGGGCTCATGTGATTCTCTTGCCTCAGCCTCCCGAGTAGCTGGGCCTATAGGCGCCCGCCACGATGCCCGGCTATTTTTAGAGTTGAGGTCTTGCTCTGGCTAAGGCTGGTCTTGAACCCATGAGCTCAGGCAATCCACCTAACTCGGCCTCCCAAGTGCTAGGATTATAGGCGTGAACCATCATGCCTGGCTTTCTGTTTAATTTTATAAGCGGAAACACGGGAAAGATAAATCAGAACCTACATCAAATCATCTAAATAATAGCAACGAAGGACTATAATCTACTGAACAGAGTAAAAGTCCATGAGTCCATAATGCCAATCAATCAATCACCAACCCACCAATAAGGGTCAAGAAAAGTTCTTTCTTACAGCAGAATGTAGACAGAAAAATGGAGGTTAAAACCCCCCACAACTCTGCAAACATAAACAAGTGTTCAGGAGGAAAGAATATGAAAAGAGTAAAGAAATATGAGAGGAATATAGGAGTGTTCAGGAGTAGAGGAATAGGATATATTTAACATACTCTCCACCTGTTCAGAAAAAAAGAGCATGGAAAGAATGATAAAGCAAATGAGGCAAAATGTTAACAATTGGTAAATCTGGTTAAAAGGGTATATGAAAGTTTTGTCTTATTCCTAAAATTTCTTCTAAATTTGATTTCTTAAAAAAAAATATTTTTCCATTCTGATAGGCTAAAAAGTAGTATCTTATTTTGCTGTGTCTTACTTTAATAATACATGAGGTTGAGTATCGCTTCATACGTATTTCCTATTTGAATATCTTTGTTTTTACACATTACTTATTCATTTCCTTTGCCTATTTTTCTATTGTGTTTTTTATGTTTTTTTTTTTTTCTGATTGAATTTATATGAGCTTTAGAGGAATTAGCATTTTTTCTATAACGTATGCTCCAAATAGGTTTTCTGAGTTTGGCATTGATTTTTCAGCCTATAGTGCTTTTTATTGTTATAAAGAATAAAAAATTTATGCAATCATATTTATTAATCTCTTTCTTTATGGTTTATGGATTGTATCCTGCTTCGATCCTTCTCTAGTACCAAAATGTTTGTAATATTTTAATATTTCTTAAGGTCAATGGACCAAATACTATCAGAAACTTCCCACTTATTCCAGCAGATATACATCCATGGTATTCCCCTATTCTTAAAACAATTCCTTCCTTTGCATGTCATAAACCCATGATTTTAATTTTTTTCTTCTCTCTCCTCTGATTATTCTCAGTTACTTCTGTCAGGTGCTTTTTCACTAATTATCCCTCAGTATTGGAAAGGGCTGTGCTCTCTTCCCAGTAGGTGATCTCATCAGCACTGATTTGCTGACTTTGTTTATAGTGCCTTTGGTTATAAAAAGTTACAAAAATTTGGGTGGTGCCTGTGGCTCAGTCAGTAGGGCCCTGGCCCCATATACCAAGGGTGGCGGGTTCAAACCCGGCCCTGGCCAAACTGCAAAACCAAAAAATAGCCGGGCGTTGTGGCGGGCGCCTGTAGTCCCAGCTACTCGGGAGGCTGAGGCAAGAGAATCGCTTAAGCCCATGAGTTGGAGGTTGCTGTGAGCTGTGTGAGGCCACAGCACTCTACAGAGGGCCATAAAGTGAAACTCTGTCTTAAATAGCCGGGCGTTGTGGCGGGCACCTGTAGTCCCAGCTACTCGGGAGGCTGAGGCAAGAGAATCGCTTAAGCCCAGGAGTTGGAGGTTGCTGTGAGCTGTGTGAGGCCACGGCACTCTACCGAGGGCCATAGAGACCCTGTCTCTACAAAAAAAAAAAAAAAAAAAAAGTTACAAAAATTTATGCAATCAGGCCAGGTGTGGTGGCTTACGCCTGTAATGCTAGCACTTTGGGAGGCTGAGGCAGAAGGATTTATTTGAGCTCAGGAGTTTGAGACCAACCTGAGCAAGAGTGAGACCCTGTCTCTACTAAAAGTACAAAAGCTAGCTGGGCATTATGGTGAGCATCTGTAGTCCTAGCTATTCAGGAGGTGAGGCAGGAGGATTGCTTGAGCCCAGGAGTTTGAGGTTGCTGTAAGCTAGGCTGATGCCACAGCACTCTAGTGTGGGCAAGTGTGAGACTCTGACTAAAAAAAAAAGAAAAAAAATTATGCAATCAAATTTTTCAATCTCTTACAACTTCTGAGTTATATCCTGCTTAAAAAGGATTTAGGCTATGGCTTAATTACTATGTTGGTGACTTCTAACTTTTTTTTTATTTTTCGTTGAGACAGAGTCCCACCCTATGCCCTGAGTAGAGTGCAATGGCAACATAGCTCACTGCAACCTCAGACTAGGGCTGTGGGCATCCCGCTACCTCAGTCTCCGGAAGCCGCTGGTATTACAGGTGCTTGCTGTGGCGCTCAGCTGGTTTTTTTTTTTTTTTTTAGGAGTTGGCGTCTCACTGTCACTCAGGCAAGTCTTGAACTCCTGAGCTCAAGCAAGTCTCCCACAGTGCTGGGATTACAGACGTGAGCCACCGCGCCCAGCATGACTTCTAATTTTTAATCTCAGTCTAACCCCTTTTCCAAAGAACAGACTTAAACAGTCACCTGTTCAATATTTCAACTTAGATATCTCACAGATACCTGAACAAATTCTAAACATAACCCATAATCTTATCTCTTCAAATTGTTCCACTCTCCAGTACCTCTGTATAGTACAAGTGCCCAGAAATGGACTGCTGAGTCCAAACAGTGCCAAATTTTCTTTCAAAAAATGTCATGCCAAGTTACACTCACATTAGTAACATGCTTATTTATCTATGGTCTTAACAACAGGGTGTAAAGCCAAATTTCTGGATATTTGTAATCTGACAGATAAATAATGGTACTTTGGTGTAGTTGTGTGCTTATTATTTGGAACAAACTTGAGCAGACTTTTGAGCAGACATGTTTAAGGGCAAAATGAATTTCTTTTCTGTTTATAGCTCGTTTTTCAGTTAAATCATTGGTCTAGGTCACTTAATGACATTAAATTTTTGTCTGTAATATGAGTTGTAAATATTTTCTTTGTTTGTTTGTGACTTTTATCTTATTATTGTTTCTCTTTGTTTTGCCATGCAGAACATACTGATTCTTATGTAGTTAAATCTATCAATTTACTCTACCGAGGGCCATAAAGTGAGACTCTGTCTCTACCAAAAAAAGAGAGAGAGTCGGTCTTTTTTTTTTTTGTAGAGACAGAGTCTCACCTTATCACCCTCTGTAGAGTGCCGTGGCATCACACAGCTCACAGCAACCTCCAAATCCTTGGGCTTAGGCGATTCTCTTGCCTCAGCCTCCCAAGTAGCTGGGACTACAGGCGCCTGACACAACACCCGGCTATTTTTTTGTTGCAGTTTGACCGGGGCTGGGTTTGAACCCGCCACCCTCGGCATATGGGGCCGGCACCCTACCCGCTGAGCCACAGGCACCGCCCCCAATTTTATCTTTTTTTTTGAGTCAGAGTCTCACTCTGTCACCCCAGGTAGAGTGCAGTGGTGTCATTATAGCTCACTGTAACCTCAAACTCCTGGGCTCAAGCAATCCTCCTGCCTCAGCCTCTCGCGTAGCTGGGACTACAGGCATGCACCACAATGCCTGGCTAATCTTTCTATTTTTAGTAGAGATAGGTCACACTCTTGTTCAGGCTAGTCTCAAATTCCTGCGCTCAAGCAATCCTCCTGCCTTGGCCCCCTCCCCCACCCCCTGAATGCTAGGATTGCAGGCATGAGCCACTGCACCCAGCCCCAATTTTATCTTCTGTCTCTTCTGGATTAGGCAACTAGAGACCTTCTTCACTTCAAGATTACACAGGAATTGATCCATGTAATCTTCTAATATTTTCATGGTTTCATTTCATATGTTCAAATCTTTGATCCATTGGAGGTTATCCTGGTGGACAGAGGGTGATAATAAAGTATGAAATAGACCATGTTTTTCCTTTGTTGAAACCCTCTCATAGTTTTCTATCACTTTTAAGATTAAATCTCTTCAGAAATTACTAGGTATGGCAGAAAAAAAAAGATTAAATCTCAAATTCTTAACATGATCCATTAACTTCAATTTGACCCTCTTTCTAGGAAATCATTATGCAATATCCTCCACCCTCTTCTTCTTTTGATCTGGTTTTTTTTTCAGTTCTTCAAACTATTTGTTTTTTAATGTCCTAGAATTTTGCATGAGCTGTTTCCAAACCAAAGTTAAATTTCTCTGTAATATACTCTTAGATCATTCAGAGCTGCTTATTTGTAATATTCAGTAATTAGTTATGTAATTATGCATTTAATGACTGTCTCTACTGCTAGATTATACACTTCATGATACATAGTCTAGGTTTCTTGTTCACTATTGTGGCCTATGTTCCCAAACACAGTGGCTGAAACATTGCAGGTTTATAAACATTTATTAAATGAACGTTTGAAAAATAGCAGGTTTAATGAAAATCCTTCTGGTAACATCTAAATTCATCTTTTCTGATTATTGTTTTACCAAATAACCTCTAATTTATAATTTATTCTAAATACTCCACATAATCAGGAAGGAAATGTTGTATGCAAATGACTGATACAAGCTATTCTATCAGGTATATAAATTACCTTTTTATGAATTTGGCTAGGAAGAGGTAGAACACAAAAGTGGCATCTAAAATAAAAACCAGGTTTAGGACATATAATAACTTATTTCTTTGATGTTATGAGTTAGACTTAGTGTTAAATACCCAAGCAAGTATTCACAGAGTATGAACCCATACTGTTCTCCTGACAAACAGGTTATGAATGCACTCAAACCAATAAGTGCAACTCACCTCTTGAAAGTTATGTTGAGTGAACTTGTCTGCTATCCTTAGCAATTCACGACATGAATGTGTGTCAGCAAAAGCCCGAATGCCCAGGCAGTTAGAAGGATCTAATTGTCTCTTTAAGAATTCACAGCAGGCTTCCTGTATTTCTGCCAGCTGGAGGAGGCAAGCAGCTGGGAGAAGGGTCTGAACATTGCCCTCTTCCACAGTTATCTGGGAGGTATATGCAAAGTCAATCAGTAGTTCCATTGCCCTCTCATCTATGTCTCGGATTACTACCTCTGTCTGACGGCTCTCTGCCAATTCTCCTGTAAACATAGCTCGGAAGTAGGGACTACAGGCTGACAAAATGACTCGATGGGCATATATCTTCTTAGCGCCCACAACTAGCACCACATCACATAGCTCCCGGTGCTTTCTCAGAAGGTTAATGACTTCCAAGGTTTGTCGAGGGTGCTTGTCGGAGATATAGGGCATGCGGGCAGGTTGGGGAACCCCTTCTGGCAGTTTGTTGGGGTCTCCAAGGGTACAGCGGCTTGTTACATCCATTCCAGACTCTCCTGGTCGAATGTTGGTACACCTATAGGAATGGGGGGAGGAAGAGAAGATGGCAATGTTATTATAAACTCACTTTTGCCATGCAGTGTCCCCAAGTCAAGAGATAGAGAAACCTGAAATTTACCAAAAGACAGAACTAGGCCCCCAAAGAACCTCCTTTCTAAGAACCCTAGAACCCATAAACTTCCTTAAAGTCTCTTGAAAAATGAGCGATATTAATCCCAAGTTAGAGCATTTCCACTATACGCTCTCTTAAAATAAAGGAAAATTATTTTTTCATCCTAGAAGTAGTTAGGCTATCTTGGATCACGTCTCTAATAACATTAATAAAAATTTATAAAAAACATTTGTAAATGATTCTCTCTGCACAGAACGGACAATGTGAACTTTAATTCTTAAATCTGGTTTAACCAAAAGCTTGATATTTGTTACCTTTCTAAAACAGCTGATGTTTATTTCTCATTTTCACTGCATATTATTTTAAAATTTTCTAATATTCACAAAATCTGTAAAATATAGCTCATGATGTGTGAAAAGATGAGAAGGAAAATAGGCAAGGGTCCAAAAAATTAATTTGATATTTAATACTGTCTTTCTTTGATTCTATGATGTATACTTTTCATATACTTTTCATTTTTGTTAGTATTTAACAAAAATTGGAAATCACCTAAAGCTGATGTCAAAGACACTTGCCAGCTCCCAGATAGAGGGGCTATAATCAGTTGTTACTGCACCCACATGGGAATTTTAGCTACGTTTCTTGAAACAAGATTTTCTTTTTTCTTTTTATTTTTTTTATTGTTGGGGATTCATTGAGGGTACAATAAGCCAGGTTACACTGATAAATTGTTAGGTAAAGTCCCTCTTGCAATCATGTCTTGCCCCCATAAAATGTGACACACACCAAGGCCCCACCCCCCTCCCTCCGTCCCTCTTTCTGCTCCCCCCCATAACCTTAATTGTCATTAATTGTCCTCATATCAAAATTGAGTACATAGGATTCACGCTTCTCCATTCTTGTGATGCTTTTGAAACAAGATTTTCAAAGCCAAGAGAGATCTACCCTGTTTCCCTGAAAATAAGACAGTGTCTTATTTTAAGGTGTGCTCCCAAAGATGCGCTAGGTCTTATTTTCAGGGGACGCCTTATCTTTCCTGTAAGTAGGTCTTATTTTCGGAGGGTGTCTTATTTTCGGGGAAACAGGTTATGTGACAGATTTTTTTAAAATAAAGAATATATATATATACACACACACACATATATATATATATTTTGAGACAAAGTCTGACTCTGTTGTCCCAGGTTAGTGTATTGTGGCATTCATTGTAGCTCACAGCAACCTCAGACCCCTGGGCTCAAGCAATCCTCCTGCCTTAGCCTCCCAAATAGCTGGGACTAGAGGCCCCTGCCACAATGCCCTAATTTTTTGCTTTTTAATACAAATGGGGGTTTCGATCTTGTTCAGGCTGGTCTTGAACTCCTGTGGTCAAGGAACCCTCCTGCCTTCGCCTCCTAGAGTACTCAATTATAGACATGAGCCACCCCACCCAACCAGAGTCTTACATCAGAAAATGACAATTGTTGGCCAGGTCCGGTGGCTCACGCCTGTAATCCTACCCTGTTTTCCCGAAAATAAGACATCCCCCGAAAATAAGACCTACTCACAGGAAAGATAAGATGTCCCCTGAAAATAAGACCTAGCGCATCTTTGGGAGCACACCTTAAAATAAGACACTGTCTTATTTTTGGGGAAACAGGGTAGCACTCTGGGAGGCCGAGGTGGGTGGATTGCCTGAGCTCACGAGTTTGAGACCAGTCTGAGCCAGAGAGAGACCTCGTCTCTAAAAATAGCTGGGTGTTATGGCGGGCACTTGCAGTCCCAACTACTTGGGAGGCTGAGACTAGAGGATCACTTGAGCTCAAGAGTTTGAGGTTGCTGTGAGGTATGATGCCATAGCACTCTATCAGGGGCAACAAAGTGAGACGGTCTCAAAAAAAAAAAAAAAAAAGAAAAAGAAAAAATAGAAAATGACAGTTGCTCAAGATTTGAAACTTTTGGTTAACTTTCAAGAGAAGAGATTTTACTCCAAATGACACATAATTCATTTAAAAAGTTTTGTCATTTAACCAAATAGGATATATGTCTCTGTTATGTCTTAAAATTAGTCAATTACAATGGTTCTAAAGAAGTATAAAAAAGACAAAAAAACCCCAAACCCACAGAGAACCCTTTAATCACAAACACACAGATTATATAAAGGAGTATGTAAGATGTCTCAGATACTTACTGAGAGCCAAACAATTCAGAGGATTCTTTGGTCTCTGAATGACTTAATTAAAATGGCGATTATTCTTTTAACAAATATTTATGAATTAATTTTAATGTACAAGGCATTTTGCTATGGAATGTGGAAAATTCAAAGGAATATGAAGAAGCAATCAGACTTAATTATCAAAAGGGGGAGAAACATGAATAACCAGAAAGAAGGTAACCAGGATAAAAAAAAGTGTTTCTGATATAGCAATTTTTGGAGGTGAGAGACATGTTTGATACCTTGCATGTGGTGATGGTATCATGGGTGGGTGTGTATATCCTAACTCATCAAAATGTACATACATCAAATATGTGTATTTAGGAGTATATCAATTATGCCTCAGTAAAATTGAAAACAATGTGGATCAGAGAGGCTAAATCTATGAAGTTATTTGTTTAACATCATTCAGAAAGATCCTAGATCTGACAGGTATACGCTATCAGATGACTGTGAGGTTGTGTATTTTGTGGTAAAGCAGGCATATTACACTGCATTTTCCCAGAGCTTAAGTGAAATATCTCATACCCATGCTTCAGATTATATTTCTGTTTTGGATCATAGACTTATTAGTCCTCTGACAGAAAATTCTTCCAATGGTACCATGTTATTTAAAGAGAAGATGACTCAAGCATTCTGATCACTGGGTTTTAGGACAGCCTCCTGGGAGCCTCCCTCAGACATTAATCATTTATGACTATACTCAGAGAGTCTAATATCTGGCCTGCAAAGGGACAGTATTGCTATGAGTTGCTACCCCTGAAGCTGTAGCACTAACAAGAACTACGGTATAATAAAATACTACGGTACTGAAGGATTCTCCTGGGAAGGAGAAGAGAATCTAAAAGGACATGCTAGCAGAAGGAAGAGCATGTGCATTGCAAAGGTATAACATGAAAACAAAGAACATGGTTCTTCTCTTCATTTTTTTCCAAAATATTTATAAATTCAGTCTTTCTATGTTTGGCCTCAGTAGACAGGTGATTCTGTATTCTAGAGTACAGACTGTTCATAATTTCTGATGTCTGGTAGAAACAACACTGTTTCTGCTCGACAATTTAAAGACTGATATATAAAGTTGAGCAGTTAAAGAATAATTTTTACCACGAACATAAACAATCAAGAGAGCTTTTAACCACAGTTCTTAATGGTGCCTTGTAGATGCTGAAAGAATAAATCACGCGGTTAACAGTGGTACAATCAAGGTTCTTATTAAAAAAAAAATCACCATTAAAGACAGAGGGCAATTCAAAATAATTTCTACAATACTGACATTTTATATTAAGATTAAAATACTATTGTTCCAACCTCAATTATATACATAAAGATGTTACTGTTGAACTCAGCTATAAACCATTTTACCTAAGTACAATGTGGGAAAGCTTCAATTTATCTACGTCCTATAATAAAAACAACTCATAATCTTATTATTGCATTAGTATAGCATTTTAATAATGGATAATTTCTATACTCTTAACAACTGTTTTTCAAACTTAGAAAGCAATTCTCTTAAATGTGGTCATTCTCCAAAGTTCTGCCTTTAGATCTTTGTTCACTATATACATTCTGGAAGAGCTCACCTAATCTCATGCATGGTTCCCATCGCCCATGGGTGAATGGCTAAAGGATTCCTATTTTCTACTTGGATAAAACTGAATTCAGATCCTTATGAATGTCCCATTCTCACCCACGCAGTAAATTTCAGATTTATTTATGTATGTATTTATTTTTTAAAGACAGTCTTACTTTGTTGCCCTCGGTAGAGTGCTGTGGCATCTTAGGTCACAGCAACCTCAAACTCTTGGGCTTAGAGATTCTCTTGCCTCAGCCTCCCAAGTAGCTGGGACTACAGATGCCCGCCACAATGCTCAGCTATTTTTTTTCTTTTTTTTTTTTTAGAGACGGGGTCTTGCACTTGCTCAGGCTGATTTCAAACTTGTAAGCTCAGGCAACCCACCCACCTTGGCCTCCTAGAGTGCTAGGATTACAGGTATGAGCCACCACTAGCCTTTTAAATCTCAGCTTTAAATCTAAAATGGATTCCTTGATTCAGTGCCTTCCACAGGTCTCTTCCCTAGTTTTTTCCAGAACAATAAAAGGCAATTTCATTCTTTGAATTGGTGAGGCCAAAAATCTTGGGGACTCTTCCCTTTTGAACCTCAAACTCAACCCATCAGCAAATCTTGTCATTGTACCTCCAAATAACTACCTAGAATTCAGCAATTTCTCTACATCTCCACTTAGCCTGACCGTAATTTAGGCAATCCTTACCTTTTTTTTCACCTGGTATATTATCATAGCCTCTTATTCTTGCTTCCACCTTTGCCAATTCATATTTTCTCTCTTAGGCTTAAAATCTTTTAAATGCTCACAGTAAGAAATAAAGCCCAACTAAGGTTCACCAAATTCCACATGACTCTTCCCCTGGCTAACTCTCTGTGTTCATCTCTTCATTTCCCCTTGCTTACTGTTCTCCAGCCACACAGACTTCCTTGCTGTTTCTGGGACATGCCAAAGCTCCCTTTGCTTCAGAGCTTTGTCCTTCTTTCTGGAAGAGTCTTCCCCCAAATATCTGCAGAGCTCACTCCCTAATTTCTTTCAGGAATTTCCTCATCTGTCAACTTAACAGATCACCTTATATGAAATAGTAACTTATTTCAACTACTCTCTACTATTTAATTTTTCTTCATAAATATATCACCTCCTGACATAATATATTGGTTCTCTCCTCCAACTATATGTAAGCTCTGTAAGAGAAAACACTTTTGGTCTCTTTTTTTCACTACTGTCCCTAACATCTGGATCCAGTGCCCACTAAATAGTTATTGAATAAACTTTTCTTCTTGACAAAATAAAGTACAACCTCAAAATTTTCTTGTCTAGTTCTCTTGAAAGAATACCAGCTTGCAACTGGTTCAAACATTAGGTCCATCATTTATGAGGAATAATCTTGGGAAAACGATTTAACTTCTCTGATCTTCAAGTTCATCATTTGTAATATGGGGATACTGTGTAACTGCATTTACGTCACCAGGAATGACAATGCTGAGATTTGTCTGAATGTAGGTCCTCTGACTCCAGATTCTACGCTTTATTATCCCAATCCTTCTTGGGCAAGTGGACTGAGTTTTTGAAATGGAAATGACCCTGGCAATCTGATCTATGTAGCCACTATTCCTAGATGGGAGAAAAAGCACACAGCCACATGACTGGACTATGCTCCTCTTTTAGGAGAATAATGAAAGGAAACAAGAACAAGGATCACTTTCAGGAGCACTTCATTTTAAATACTGTGAGTTGTATTTAATTCTAAGTTGCATTTAATTATATACACTAAGCTATTTTTGCTGTGGTTCTGCTATTTGTAAATGTGTGCATTTAAAAAAAAAATCTAAGCCCACACCTCCATCATTTTCATCATGTTCAAAGGTATTTTTTTTTTTTTGAGACAGAGTCTTACTATGTCACCCTCAGTAGAGTGCTGTGGCATCACAGCTCACAGCAACCTCAAACTCTTGGGCCTAAGCGATTCTCTTGCCTCAGCCTCCCAAGTAGCTGGGACTACAGGCAACTGCCACAATGCCTATTTGTTGTTGTTGTTGTCATTGTTGTTTAGCAGGTCTGGGCCAGGTTTGAACCCACAAGTCCTGGTGCATGTGGCTGGTGCCCTAACCACTGAGCTATGGGCACCGAGCCATGTCCAGAGGGTTTTATTGGCAGAAGAGGAATTTTTTTCTCTATGTTTCTCTGGGTGCCTTTGAAGAGAAATTATAATAAGGATTCTAGAAATAGTCTGTGTTCATACCTTGCCACATATATATTCACAACTTCTTTGAAGTCTGATGGAATAAAGACTCTAAAGATCTGGGGGGGGAAGGAGATGAACTGAAGTGTGAACTGCTCCCCAAGACAAAACAGGACCCTAGAAAAAGTTTTAATTAAAGACTTGTGGGAACAAGCATTATTGTCCAAGTAAAAATTCATGTAAAGAAACTTTGGGATCTCAAATTGTTTGCTTTTTCAATCTGTGGATTTCTAGACCAATAACTAGACTAATGACATTACAAGTGTAAAGAAAAAGAAACTACACTCAAATAACATTTTTATTAACTTGATTTACAAGGTTAAATCTAAATGTATTTTAAGGTTGAAGGAGCGAGTGAAAAGATTATTCTGGACTCATTCCACGATTAACAACAAGGGAAACCAAACAAAGTTTTTGCCTTCTCCCATAAAATGATTCTGTCAATATTCGGAAATAATTAGTCTTTCTAAAATCAAAGGACATAAAGTCTTCTGATGAAGACTTTAGCAGATTTCTCTAAAATCAAAAGGGTATACTGTCTTCTGAAGACAACTTTAGCAGATGTCATATATTTTTTAGTTCCTATGAAAAATATAACTTTAAGATGATTTCTAGTAATAGCATATTTTACCAGCAACTATTTCAAACTTTAACATAATTTTGATTTGTTCCTCTACCCAGTCACATTTCTTCAGGGAAAACTGACTATATCCCCAGATTTAAGGATGAATCCTGGCTTCTCTTAAATCAATTAGCTGATGGCATTCCCTTACCTAAGCTGGTCTTCAAATCAGACTTACATAAGGAACAGACTTATATTCCATGATTCAAGGAGTTCTTTCACTGGATGTTGACAAAGAAGAATGTGGCCTTGGAAGTGGGGGGAGGGGAAATAATTTTAGGTTAGAAAGATGATACTGCAAAAGCTACACTGAAGCAAATAAAAGATTTTGGGTCCAAGATGGTATTGTCAAGTGACTGTGTCAAACAACCAACCAACCAACCAACCCATACCTTCGACCAACTTGTCACATAAATAAAAGAGTCCCATATTGACTAACCCAGTTTGCATAAGGACTTTCAGCTCAAAACATTCTGATATCAAAAATACAGTATTTAAAGTGTGCAATAGTAAAATTAGCCACATACTCTAAATTTACTAATCAAGTTGAATATAGAAATTTACCCATGCATTGACTGGTTAGGTACTCCTACATAGAGAGGTTCTCCCTCCATTATTAGAATTTCCAAATATAGTACTAAGATATTAGAATGATGGTTTGAATTTGTACCCTTCTTTTAAATGAAGTGAAAATGTCAAAAGACTAAATACTGTTATTTTATTGGCTGATTGCCAACTCTTTCAAGGCAGAGTTTTATTTATTATTCATTTATTTATTTATTGTTTTGTTTTGAAATTGGATTTGAATAATCTCTTTATGAGGGCATGTACGCTTAGTTTCCCATAGTACTCACCACCCTTTGTTTGATATGAAGTTGTGCCATACATTTATATGAACTACTTAAAGATATCTTAGGATTGTAAACCTCTGTTGTAGAAGTAGCAGGATTAGAACAGAGAACTAAGCTGCTCGTTATAATAAATAGTAATTTGGAAGAGAAAGTTTTAGGGAGAAAGGGAGAATTAGAAAAAAAGAGAAAGAGAATGATTAAGAATGGTGGCAGGTTGTGATCTAAGGAGAAAGACAGTTTGTGAATGGCTGAAGAACTTTATGACCTCCTTAATTATCCCCAAAGTTTCAGTAAAACTCTGAATGAAGTAGTCAATAGCCTTGAGGTTGGATGGGGCAAACCAAGACGTTTTCAATGGCAGTGATCAATGAAGATGAAAAAAGGTACAATGTGTATGAAGTATTTCTAGAAAGAAGCTTGGCTGCAAAAAGATGAGACATATGGTATCATACTATGACTGCTTAAAAAGGGGAAAGACTGGAAAATGACTATACCGTGATGCAAAGAAGCAAAAGGAGAAGTTTTAAAATGTAAGCAAAAGAGAGGAGAATAAATGATGGTGTAAGATCCCTGAAGACTAGAGGTTTAGAGAACCAAAATTCAGAAGGAATGCATCTTACACAGAAGTTGGGAAAGTTCATACCCGATGGTCTTTTTGATGTGAGTTCAAGTTGAGAAGCTGAGGAGCAGGGCATCTGCTACTAGTGAAAGGAGTGATGATGAGTAAGGGTGTGAAATAGCACCTGTAGGAAATGAGTAAGCACGGAGGAGGGACTCAGAGAAATACTGTTGGATAACACTGTTGGCCCAAATGATATTAAAGACTGCGAATGTAGTAGCATAAGCTCCCTGTGGCTAGTTTTATTTAGCAGTACTCAATAGCCAAGACTAGATAATATAAATACCTGGATTAATCTAGAGTTGGGAAATGCCACAGACAAATTAAGAAGTCAAGTGATAGCTAGAAAAATGGTTGAGTATGTGAGGAAGTAAACTGAATGAAAATAGAAATTTGACTAGGTCAAAGAACAGACTAGTGGGTGTTCAAGAGATTAACAGTCCAAGAACAAGCTATGAGGACTTACGATTTCAGAGACAGATTTTCTGAAAGAGAGCAAGAGTAAATTGCTAAAATGAGTGAGGGTAAGTCAGAGGGGTTTAGGAAGACAAGGAAATTTAGGCTAGACAAATGGATGGGTTATTCCTACAAATATTGATGAAATCTCATAAAAATGATAGTAAAGAGCATAATCAAATCATTTGCATACAGTAAGTGTAAACTAAAAAAAAAATCAAATATCTTAAATATTCCTCATATTTAACATATCCAAGAAATGTTACAATTTTTTTTTTTTGAGACAGAGTCTCAAGCTGTCGCTCTGGGTAGAGTGCAGTGGCATCACTGCTCACAGCAACCTCAAACGCTTGGGCTTAAGTGATGTCTTGCCTCAGCCTCCCAAGTAGCTGGGACTACAGGCGCCCGCCACAATGCCCAGATATTTTTTGGTTGCAGTGGTCATTGTTGTTTGGCAAGATCATAGCCATGAATGCAAGCTGGTCTCCATCTATGTCAGGA
The DNA here is from genome assembly GCF_027406575.1 of Nycticebus coucang. Taxonomy (NCBI): domain Eukaryota; kingdom Metazoa; phylum Chordata; class Mammalia; order Primates; family Lorisidae; genus Nycticebus; species Nycticebus coucang. The sequence goes on from NC_069789.1 coordinate 88,252,567, forward strand.
AAGCAAAAACCCTGTTTGGCAGGTCTGGGCTGGATTCGACCCCGCCAGCTCAGTATATGTGGCTGGCGCCCTAGCTGCTTGAGCTACAGGCACCAAGTGAGAATGTTACAATTTTTGATACCCCTGTAAATAAATAACATTTCTATCAACCTCGAATAAGTTAATCAACTTCAAATTTCAGTTACCAAGTCATATACTTTTCAGATCTATTATTCCAAAAGTAATAGTCTTCTCTGAGGAAAGAAAAATTTTCCTTAAGTGGCTAGCACAATATGAAAATCAAGTACAATAAGAAGTTTTAGAAAACATACAAAGTTTTATCTCTTAGTCCAAAGATTCGCAGAATTTTTCCTTAGTCTGGAATTTTGCTTCCTATCGCAATGAATACCTCCCTTTTCCTACATCAAAAATTTTGTTTTAATTTGGCAGTAGGGATTGGTAAAGGAGGGTAGCCCTTAAAAAAAAAAGGTTCAGTTAAGCTGATCATTGTTTATAGTCCTAAATACACTTGAATAAGGAATGTTAGAGATTTGGGCATACAAACCCTCAAAACAGAAACATCTCAATGTGCCAGTTCTGCTTACTACAAGGGCACACATTAGGCACTATATTTCATACGAGATTCCAAATCAGAAATCCAGGTTGTTAATCCCTTTTTCTGAAAACAGGTCATGAATATTTCATCCCCCAGACATCGCATCTCTGCTTATTAGATAAAATGAGTGTAAGCATTAGGTGCCTTAGTCCAGTGATCAAGGCAAGATCATAGCCATGAATGCAAGCTGGTCTCCATCTATGTCAGGAAAGCAAAAACTCTCACCAACTTCTGCTGACATCATATTGGCAGCACTGTATCACACAGCCATCCCCAAATGCAAAGAAGACTAAGAAACCAAGTCGAGTATTTAATTTTCTTGTGTCTGTAGTAGTGGGAGAAAAGGAAGAAGAGGTGTTGTGCAAGCCAATCTGTCATGCATATCACACTAGGGAAGAGTCAAATCAAGCAGGTATCTTTTTTTTCTTATCAGTTCTTACCTTTATTTAAGAATCAGTGCATATTTATTTTCCTGTATTTTTTTCACATTTCTCATAGCTTACATAAATATATTTATAATCAACAAATACTACTTAAAAATGAGCAGGTATATCTTCTACTAATATTTTTACACACGTTTTATTATTTATTTATTTATTTATTGTGGGGAGGCTGGGTAGGAGTGAGGGTGAGGGAAGGGCTAATTACTGAGAGAGAGAGAGGATAGCACCTTCATCATACATTTTAAACTGACTAGAATAAGTCAGAAATTTCAAAGATATGAGATCTGTTTTTGGAATTGTTTTTGTCTTTTGAAATCAAATTCAAGGAGCAGATCCTCTGATCTTTACTGTGAGTAAAAAATTATCAATGAAAACTTTAGATACAATCAAATAAAATAAGACCCAAAGCACCCAAAGCATCTTACCCATTTTAGAACTTTACTGGGTTCTTAGGCACCACTTTAAACCCCCTAGTACTCCCCAGGGTTCTGTCCTTTGCATTTTCTTTTTCTGTTCCACCCTTGTTTATCCTACTTCTTGAAGAACCCTCTGCATGTTGATGCCTCAATATTTTTTTAATTTCTGACTCAAATCTCTCTTTTGCCTCAGACCCATACTTCAATTACATGCTTTTTATTTATTTATTTATTTATTTATTTATTTATTTTGTGTGTGGAGACAGAGTCTCACTTTACCGCCCTCGGTAGAGCGCTATGATGTCACATGGCTCACAGCAACCTCCAACTCCTGAGTCTCTTGCCTCAGCCTCCTGAGCAGCTGGGACTACAGGCGCCCGCCACAACACCCGGCAATTACATGCTTCTTATCTCTACCTGGCTGTTTCCTAGACATAATAATCTTAAAGTGTATGAAATAGAATCTATTCTTGGCTTACTATAACCTGTTCATTTTCCTTTATTTTTTTCTCATCATGGTGTCATCCAGTTTCCCAAGTTTGGAGTCAACTATAATATTACCCTTTCCTCCTTCCACATTCATCAAATCCTTTTGATTTTACTATTAAACAAGCTCTCAATTCCACCTCCTTTACTAATCCCTACTGCCATCTACTTCAGGTCCTCATCATCTTTCATCTAAACTACCACAACTCCTTAAAAGTCATTTCTTGGTCATCATTTCTTTCCAGTCCAACCCCCATGTGTTTAAAAATGAGCCAAAACTCCCAAATATTATCTATATAACAATGTATACTGACTCTTAAATACCTAAAAGATAACTCTTTCCCATGGTTGCAGCCTCATTTTCCATAATGCTTTCTCTTGTTTTGCTTTCTTCCCCTATGTACCCCAGCCTCCAGATATATTCAGCATTTCATACATGTCAGAGACTTCTGTGTCTTCTGTTTTTTTTGCACTAAGTGTTCATTTTGTTTATGATGTCTATAATTAACTCCCTTCTTTATCAGTAAAAAAAATTTTTTGCTTGTACAAAAGGTTTTTATTGACGAGGGAGGGATGCTGCAGAGCAGCACCAAGGAGGAGAGAAAAGAAGAGAGAGAGGGGTGAAAAGAGAGAGAGGGGTGGAGAGAGAGTATAAGTAAATTTTTATCCTTTCTCAAGTATCACAGTTTCTGTGATATTCTCATTTCCCAGAACATAAGTTCCCTCCTCTGGGTTTACACTGCTACTAAATTTCTGTTCATGTTTTGTTATGATATGTTTCCATCAACTCATTTGTATATATGCAATATACAGGCATAGAGCGTGTGCTATATAAAGGTTTGGTGAGTGAATAAACCCATTTCTAATAAAATCAGGCTCAGTTTCCCATTCATATATTTAATCAAAGATGGAAGAATTACATTAAAAATGTTTTAGTATCTCTAGATGAAATATATGATTAAAAATAGTATCTTGGAAATCAGGCATATTGTTGGTGAGATTATAAATAGATATAATCTCTATGGAGGAAAGTTTGTCAATTATCTACCAAAATTTAAAAATGCACATACTCTTTGTGCTATTCTACATCTAAGAATTTATTCTATACTTACACATTTAGGTAAAAGCTATCTACAAGGATATTCATTGCAGAACTGGTTGTAACAAAATGGTTGAAATAATTTAAATGCCTCTCAAAACGGACTGGTTAATATAATGGAATACTATGTAATTATTAAAAAGAGTAAGGTAGTTCTTTATTTGTCACAGCATACACGTTGTAAAGTGAGTATAGAAAGAAAAAGAAGAATGTACATAATATACTGACATTAGTGATTCTTTAAAAAAGTAAAACATCCTATACATGCTTATACATGGATTACAATGCTTCTGAAAGAATGCATAAGAAATTGCGTATAGTGGCTGCCTTTGGGGAGAAAAACTGGGAGCTAGGTCAGCACTGGAAGACTTATTCTTCATTGAATATACTATTGTATCTTTTAAATTTTACATCATGTACACATAATAGTTAAATAAATAAATGAGCATAATAAAACTTTATTAATAAAGTACCAACTGATTTCATAAAACTTTATTAGGGGTTAGAAGACCTTTAACAATAATATTCAATCTTGTAAAAAAAATTTTTTTTTTTTGGGACAGAGTCTCACTATGTTGCTCTCAGTAGAGTGCCGTGATGTCACAGCTCACAGCAACCTCAAACTCTTGGGCTTAAGCGATTCTCTTGCCTCAGCCTCTCAAGTAGCTGGGACTACAAGCACCCGCCACAATGCCCAGCTATTTTTTGTTGCAGTTGTCATTATTGTTTTAGCTGGCCCAGGCTGGTTTTAAACCCACCAGCCGCCTCAGTGTATGTGGCTGGCGCCATAACCACTGTGCTATGGGTGCTGAGCCTTCAATCTTGTTTTTTTTGGGTTTTTTTGGCAAGGAAGAAGTCTGTAGAAATTGTTCAGTCATTCAAACAATTATTCAGTAATCATTATGTATTAGGTATGGCCAACATATGAAGATATATCAGACCCAAATTGCTCACAATCAAGTATAAAAAATGAACCTGTATTCACAAAATCTCAATGTAAAGAGTTATTTCTAATTTAAAATAGTGGAATATAGGCCCAGTATTACTTTACAGAGATTGCCTTCTGAGTTGCAGCAGCAAAAATAGCAGCCTAGTAAGAAAAAGGTAGGGAATTGTGACCACAACTGAATGTAAACAGCAGGTAAAGTAAGATGAGAGCATAATGGATAGGCTAGGCTCTAGCCAAGTGATGGAGATGAAGGAAGAGCTGTAACTTAACAAGTAAGGGCATTAGAGTTATCCAGCATGATTTTAAATAACTGACGATATTATGTAATAAAGCAAAAAGACAGCAAGTATGAGAAATTATGCAAATATTTTATATAGAAATTACTGATAAACCAAAAATATTCCCACACTCTGTCTTTCTTTCAAAAAAATAATAAGCTCTTTTTTTAGCAATTACATAAGATATGACATTTATGGCAGCTAAAGATGAGAAGCAATCAGTGGCTTTTGCAATCAATTATGTTAGAAATTAAAGTGATGAAGCATTTAATATATGTTGTTTATTTCCTCATGTACTTTTCAGTCAAATATTCCTACTACAAAGTAAGATATAAATAGGATAATGGTAGCTATCAACCTGACAACATCTTTTCATTTGAACATCCCAAACCATTTACAAACATTCATTAATTCCAATGTCCTAGTCAGAAGTAAATTGGGGTACAGAGGTGAACAGCTCAAGGTCAATTGATAAATCAGCAACAGATTTGGAGAAAGATACACATTCTGGTTCTTGCTTGTACTTCTGAGTTATAAACCATACCTCCATTAGAAAATGTTTTTCATCTTAAAATGTTCTGCAAGAGTTATCTTTGATATTAAATAGATGATTAAATAGAATTTAATAAATATGAGTTTAAAAAACTTGTCTCTGGAAGCAGCCTAAATGCCCACCAACCCAGGAATGTATTAATAAGCTGTGGTATATGTATACCATGGAATACTATTCAGCTATTAAAAAAAATGGAGACTTTACATCCTTCATATTAACCTGGATGGAAGTGGAAGATATTATTCTTAGTAAAGCATCACAAGAATGGAGAAGCATGAATCCTATGTACTCAATTTTGATATGAGGACAATTAATGACAATTAAGGTTATGGGGGGGAGGAAAAGCAGAAAGAGGGACAGAGGGAGGGGGGTGGGGCCTTAATGTGTGTCACACTTTATGGGGGCAAGACATGATTGCAAGAGGGACTTTACCTAACAATTGCAATCAGTGTAACCTGGCTTATTGTACCTTCAATGAATCCCCAACAATAAAACAAAAACAAACAAACAAACAAAAAACTTGTCTCAACTATTATCATTTGTTAGGAAACAATGAAGAAAAAGCATTACTAAATTCTAGGGTTTGGGGGGGCTATAAGTGTCTATATTTTCTATAAACTGTTCAATTTTTCTATGGACTAAGTCAATATGTCTAATTTATTTTTAGTCCTTCCACAACCTTTTCTGCAATGCAGGTATTTTAATTAACAGAACATATGCATTATTAACCATGAATGAAATACCCGAAGCCATAATTAGGCAACCAGTACAGTGTATTATCATTAATTATTTTTCTGATATGGCAACGGAACCTTCTACCTTATATAGGGAATTGAAGATTATAATAAGCTTACATAGTATTATAGTGCACTTTATGATTACTTATCACAAAAAATACCATGCAAAAATAAAAATTCAAGTGTTAAGTACTACATTAAAATCCACTTCTAGAAATTTAACTTCTACATTTTAAAAAAGCTATTAATTCTTGATATTACTTTTCATATATTTTAGAACAAGAACCTAAGTTCCGAGCAGAATTTTGTAAGATTTGAAAATCTTTTAAAAAATTTAAATAAAGCTTTAAATTACAACATTGTGAATTTCAATCTGTGAATCCAAAGGTTTTCTTCCTAAATGCCTACCTGCGCATTGGCTTTCCTTCCATGCACCATGAAAAGTACCCTTCACCACACTCTAAGCCGAACCTAAGACAAAAGAAAAGCAGTAACTTAATAAAAGCTATTTCTGATTTTTTTCCAGCAACAATATATAATCATTTCACTCATTTTATCAGTTATCAAGAATTTTAGATCCTATTATACTACAGGCCTTTTGCAGATGAATCCAGGTACTTTAAGATGATTATCTCTCTCTGCATGCCAAAATGATTATATGTGGAAAAAAGTGAGGGAAAGTGCTCTAAGCAGTCTGGATCGCTAGGTCAGTCTTGCTTCTCTTCACAAAGTGCCTGGAGATATTTTACTTTTACCTCGCCATCAACTACGGCTATAGAACAATCACCAGACACCCGCAGGACTACCAACTTGATCCGCTAAGGAATACGCTGTGTAACAGTGGATCTGATGGCTAGCAACGTGTCCCAAAGTGACAGGAGCAGGAGGAGGCATTTGCCTTTAAAAACAAACAACTTCGCTTCCAAAAATCTGGGTAGCTTGAACAGGACAGGGAAAATACAGTTCTAGGATCTAAGTAGAGTGCTAGAACAACACTCTTTACAAGCCTTTCCTTAGACCCCAAAACAATGTTCACTACTCTTTTGGACAGGATCTTAACAGGTCCTAAGGGTTAAGTGGGACGTACAGTACTTCCTTCTTCTCCCGAATTCCAAACACTGTCTGGGAAAGCTGTCCAGGGTGCGGATCCTCAGCACTCCCAGGCAGGACAGCCCAGCGCCTCTCCTGGCTCTGGACAGGGTAGTCAGCCAGCGAAAGCGCAGTCTGGCGCCGGGTCAGGCCCGGCCCCGGCCCCCCAACAATCTCTTCTCAGCGCCGAATGACAGGCGTTCGACCAAGCAATGTCCCAAAGCCAGTAAGCAGCTGGGCAACTTGGGATCGCAGATTTGCAAAGCAAGTGTAGGGACGCTGCCCGCTGTCTCCTGCTCTACAGCGGCTCACTTACCGGCTCTGACACTTTCTTCTCTGCCGCAGCCCCGTCTGCCTTCTCCGCCCTCCTCTCTCCCTTCTCCTCCACCGCCGCTAGCGCAGTCAGGACGCCACTCCTACAGCTATTTCCTTTCCCCTCACCCGCCCCTGTCTAGAAGCAGGAAGTAGTCCTATTCCTAACTCGCTCCCGCTGGAAGCCACACCTTCTGCCAAGAGGTTCCGGTGCACCTCCGGAAGTAGCCGCGCCTTTTGCTGGGGATTGGGATAACCTCAAAGACAACTTGTACGTGGTTTCTAGTTCCTAAATACCCTGAGAGGGACCACGTTTAGAGTAAACCGCTCAATTGGTAGTATTTGAAGACCAAAGCCTCCTCTTTTCTCTGTTTGCCCCAACAAAGGCAACAGAAAGATAGGGGTAGTCACTGGAAGCTAGACATTTTCATTTCTTTGTAGCTAGTGGATCTCTACTTGGCAAAATGTCCCTTATTGTGAATTGAATTATTGATGCATGAACACATGGGGTTGACATTTATCTGTTAGGCCCCTATTATGTGCAAGGTGCTGAGGACACTCAGACAAATCAGAAATAGACCTGACCTCCCATATTTCCCACAGTCCAGCTTTCAAGATAACCAGGGTTTTACCTTGGACTACCTACTTAATGTTCACCACCAGACACTTAACTAAACACTTCTTTTGTGGACCATTTTTAATATTTGGGGGGAGTGTATTTGTCTTTTGCTTCAGATTTTCCCATAGCACACTGCCACCTGATTTTTACTATACAAGGTCGGACAATTAAGTTTGCGAACTCCTACTAGGAAAACTGCTACATACCTCACTGCTGAATATCTGTACATCTTTTGAAGTACACTGGGAAGCTATGCACTGATGCCGGCACCCAGTCCACTTTTCAAAGCACTTTTTCTAGGAAGAATTCATCCTAGAATCTTTTTTTTTTTTGTGGAGACAGAGTCTCACTTTATGGCCCTCAGTAGAGTGCCATGGCATCACACAGCTCACAGCAACCTCCAACTCCTGGGCTTATGCGATTCTCTTGCCTTGGCCTCCCGAGTAGCTGGGACTACAGGCATCCGCCACAACGCCCGGCTATTTTTTGGTTGCAGTTTGGCCGGGGCCGGGTTTGAACCCGCCACCCTCGGTATATGGGGCCGGCGCCTTACTGACTGAGCCACAGGCGCCGCCCATCCTAGAATCTTAATTGTATTTTACCAGATGCCATGGATCAGATGTCTGAGATCTATACAAGGTATGTTTAGAAAACAAGTGATACGGGTACAAAGGAGGGTTATAATTTCAGCAATGTCAATGAAAGACTGTTGCAGATTTCTTGATAACTAGACTAATTTTCTTTAACTGTATTTTTTTTTTTTTTTTGAGACAGGGTCTCACACTTTTGCCCTGGCTAGAGTGCCATGGTGTCAGCCTAGTCCACGGCAACTTCATACTCCTGAGCTAAAGTGATCCTCCTACCTTGTCCTCCCAGAGGCACTATTATTACAGGTGTGAGCCACACCTAGCTTCATCAGGTGTTCTTTACGTAGAATCTACACAGGTTTGTCAACTTGCTTCTGACAGGAAAGGAAAGGATACCTTTTGATAATTAGCTTTTGGTGGAAAATGTACTGCCTTTAGATCCAGACACCCATAGGTTCGAATCTCATCTAGCCTCATAATTGACTAGCTTTGTGATCCTGGTCAACTTTTTACTACATGTGTATATGTGGTATGTCCACATGTAGTAAAGTTTATTTTCCATGTTTTACAACTTTACATAAAATGATATGGAAATATACATTCTTCTGCAAATCCCTTTTTCCAGTCAACATTCTGTATTTAAGATTTGTCCATGTTGATTAATGAACGTTCAATTCAGGGATTCTTACAGTGTGGTCTTGGACCAGCAGTGTCACCATCACTCGGGAAATGAAAATCCTTGGGTCTCACCATTCCCTCATTGAGCCAGAAACTGGTGGTGGGGTCCAATAATCTGTGTTTGAATAAACTCTCCAGTGATTATAATGCTTGTTAAGGTTTGAGAACCACTGTACTAATTTATTTATTTTCTCTACTATAGTAGTGACTATATAGTAGAGAAAATAGAATATAATATTATAAATACTATATTATAGTCACTATATTATTATAGTGACTAAATAGTAGAGAAACATAATACTATATTATGACTATATCACTGATTTTAAAAAAACCATTGTCCTACAGACAGGCATTTTGATTGTTTCCAGTTTTCTCTATTACAAACAATGCTACAATGTAATTTTTCACATATGCCTCCTTAAAATTTTCTGTTGCTTATGCACCTAGGAGTAAAATCACTAGATTGTATGCTATGCACAGCTTCGATTTTATTGGCACTAGTCAAGCACTAGTTCTTGCTTGTACTTACACATAGTTGTTGCACAGTTGTTCCATTTTAATAATAATACCAGCAGATATTTACATAGCATGTTATATTAACTCATCAATACTCATACCAGATCCTCTTGAAATAGGATCTATTATCATCACCCTAGTTTTACAGGTGGCACAAAGATATTTTGTAGCTTTTCCAAAGTCACACAGCTATTTAAGAGGCAGAGGAAGGATTTGAGACCATGCACAGTGGCTCGAAAGCCTGTACTTTCAGACACAGTGCTTTATTGCCTCTCTCATCAGAAGTGTTTGAGGGTTGTTGTTGGTCTATACTATTATCATGCTTGGTGTTTTTCAAACTTTAAATTTGTTTTTGCCAATCTGATGGGTATAAAATGGTGATTTGCTGTGATTTAGATGTGTATTCCTCTTATTACTGTTGAAACATTTAAAAAAATTTTTTTAGAGATAGGATCTTGCTATATTGCCCAGGCTAGATGTGAACTCCTAGGCAAAGTGATCCTCCTACCTCAGTCTCCTAAGTGCTGAGTAGTGGGACTACCACAGTGCAACATCACATCTTGAAACATCTTCTCATACGTGAAGGTGGCATTCAGATTTTCCGTCTGTGAATTACCTATTGTAAAAGATAGCTTCAAAATGTCCCTTACTCATTTTGGTTTAAAATTTTAAGAAATGCTGCTAACCAAAGATTGATTTTTAAACTCCTGGCCAGGATAAGAGCAGTCTCTGCTATTTTTGTAAATCTACAATTCACTCCACAACCCACTACAATCTGGTTTGTGCTTCTGCTACTCTATTTCCTTTTAAAGTACAGCAGCTCAATGTGAATCACCTCTTTCTATTTATGTTAAGGCCTAGAGGACTCCACTTAGAAATATGCATATGGTAAATCTGGCATTTGCAATAATTATAGTATTTCACTCTAGTAAGATTATGTCCTTGGGGAGCCTGAATTTCTAGCTGAAAATATACCTATAATAGATTTAACCTAAATTGAGTGTGAAGCAGTGGCAATAAATAATTCTTCAGGGATTGCTGAGTTTACCTTATAGTCTTTCAATCAGAAATTACATTTGTTTGCAATGTATAAAACACTGCTGTTGGACTCAAGGTTTAGTAACAATAAACAAGTTGGAAAAGGCCCCTTGTTTTGTGGAATTTTCATTTTTTTCATCTTTCTTTCCCTTTTCCTTTCCCTTTCTCCCTTCTTACCTCCATCCCTACATCTCTCCCTTTCTCCCCCACCCCATTTCTACTTTCTTGACAGGGTCTTGCTCTGTTGCCTGGACTAGAGTACAGTGGTATCATCATAGCTCACAGCAATCTCATATTCCTGGGTTCAAGTGCTCCTCCTGCCTTAGCCTTCTGAGTAGCTGGGACTACAGGTGCATACCACTATGCCTGCCTGACTTTTAAATTTGTGTAGAGAGGTTGTTCAGGCTGACAGTCCTCATAAAACATCATAAAATTAAACTGTAAATGACACAATTAATTGTTGAATTATAATTGGGATAACTGAAAGGGATCTAAAGGGTGCTAAGAAAACATCTAGTAGGGTTCCCAGATCTGGTCTAAAGGGCAAGAAAAATATGGTGCACAGCCTTTAAGATGGCCCTCAGTGGTCTTTGCTTCATGGTATTCATGCCCTTATGCAATCCCCTCCTGTGAGTGTCAGCTAGATCTAGTGATTAACAAATGGCAAAAGTAATGGGATGGTACCTCCAAGATAAGGTTTCTGTTGCAGATGTCATCTCTCACTTGGTTTTTCTGAGAAAGTCAACTACCATGTTGTGAATGCCCTATGGAGAGGCTTATATGGCAAGGAATTGAGATAGGCTCCTGATCAACAGAGAGGAACTGAAGCTCTTAGTCCAAGAGCCCAAGCCATGAAGAATCCTGTCACCACCACCAAGAGTGAGCTTGAAGTGAATCTTTTTTCAACTGAACCTCCAGATGAAACTGAAGACTTTTCTGAGAGTTTGACTAAAACTTTATGAAAGACCTTAAGGAAGAAGCACCTAGCTATCCTTGAATTTCTGACCCACAAAACATTGTGAGATAATACATTTTTTTTTTTGAAGCTACTACATTTTGGGTAACTTGTCATGCAGCAATAGATAACTAACATGAAATATTTCTGTAAGGATGGGGAGATAAAGGATGATGGGATTTATGAGGTAGCAGAATTGAAAGGGAAGAAGGAGAGGTGCAGGTAGAGACCCTAAAGCCTGAGGGGTAAGGACAGCTTGGCAAGAAAGAGTACACCGAGGAGAATGGTAGGACACAAATAGTGAAACTGGAAAGTGTTTCAGAAAATTTAAGAACAGAGCAGGAAGAGGGAGCACAAATCTGACAATGACAAAGCCTGGTCCTAGTTTCCTTGATGCTGCTATAGAATTGTACGTGGCATAGCGGGGAGCACTCTGATGGGAACTGGAAGACCTGGGTCCCAGTGCTAACCCTGGGATCTCAAGCAATCTCTTGGTCATTCAGGTCCTCAGTTTTCTCATCTACAAGATGGAAATATAAATCCTTTACAACTTCTAAGTCAATAGTTATTAGTTACATAAAATTTGTATGAGGAAAACTATAAAACACCCCTGAAAAAAGCAAAAGTAGATTTGAGCAGAAAGAAAGTTACTGCATGTTATTGCTTAAGATGATGCATTTAAAAAAAAAAAGGATGATGCATTTTTATAAAGATTATTAGTGCCCCATAAATTAATTAAAAAATTTAATGTAGTTGAATGTCTTTGTGCTGTTATAATGAAAAGATCTTAGTAATATAAAGAACAGAAATGTATTTTCTCACAGTCCTGGTCCTACTTGGTTAATAACAGAATGTTAAATTATCTTACAGGTATAACAGAGCCAAAACAGTAAGTCATGTAGCCTATACATGTGTAATAGAAAAAGCTTTAATCTTTACATCTTCAGGGAGAATGACTAGTTTCTCCCTTAAGAGCCAAGAAGAAGAGGACATGACTGAAACTTTAATGTCAGAACCCTTTTAGAAGCAAGGGGTCCATTGGCCAGGAAAATCTGATGCTAAAATCTTCCTCAATAGACCTTATCATGAATGGTCCAATTTAAAGCCCTCCAACCAGATTCTGGAAACCAACAACTCTGCACCTCTTGTCTCCTTGCTTATTTGCCTCACAATAAAGCTTTTCTTTTCTCACAAGGCAGGGCTGTAGTTTTGGTTTCTATGCTGGGTAGTGAACCCACACCTCAGTAACAAAGGCTATTCTCTGTTTCCAAGATGCTGCCTTGCTTTATCCTCAGATGGGATGAATGCTGTGTCCTCATGTGGCAGAAGGCCAAGAGAGTGCTCCATTCAACCTTGAGCCCTCTTATTAGAAGCTAATCCCATTCATGAGGGTGGAGCCCTCATGATTTAATCACCTCCAAAGACACACCTATCAATAACGTTGCATTAGGGATTAAGTTTCAATTTGAATTTTGGAGAGGACATCATCCGTCACTTAAAACATAGCACCAGATAAAATCAACATCCGAGTTTTATAGAACTAGACAAATTGATTATAAAGTTCTTATGGAAGAATAGACAAATGACAATACTCAGAAATAGCCAAAAATGAAAGTAGCAAAGGGGACGACTAACCCTAAGAGATATCATCAAAACATGTTATAAAACTGCTATCATGGAAAGGGTGGTTTGGGCATATATACACACAGACATGTGGAGCAGGGTAGGAAATCTGGAAATAGACTTAAGAACATAAAAAAATTTAGTATGGGATAAAAGTAAGGTCTCAAAACGGGGGAGGGACAGAATAGGGACTGTTTAATAAGTTATGTTGACACAACTACTGACAAAGATAAAATTGGATTCATTTCTTACTTCATACAATGGATCGGATACCATTACAGTTTCAACAAAGGCCTCTGAAGACCCTATGAAAAGATCTGAAGCTGGAATGGTCCTTCAGAATTGACAGTAGTTGAAGTAAGGAGGCTGAGTCTTTAAAACCCACAGCAACCAAATGTATCAGAAATCTAAATGTATAATGAAAGCATAAAAACAGTATAAAATGGGTGAATTTCTTTATTAAGAATGAAGAAACACTTCCCTAGAAGCAAAATGATTGATGAATTTGACTGCATAAAAAAGTTCCACGGCATAAAGATAAAGCAGGTGAAAAACAAATGACAATTAGAAAAAAAATTGCAATATATACCAGAAAGAGTTCATAATGTAATACACAAATGGCTTCTAAAAATGCAGAATGAACAAACAATATACATAAGTAGACAAATTAAATAAGAGTCAGTTTGCAGAAAAAGGAAATATCCTTAATCATTTGAAAATATGTTCAATGTTGCTCATAATAAGATAAAAGGCAAGTTGTAGCTGTATTAAGACCCATTTATCACCTATGAAATAGGCAAAAATCCAAAATTGGACAAACTGCTTTGTTGACATGATTGTGAGAAAAGAGGCTCATTTGTGGCCAGTGTGTGTGAAAAATGATAAAACTTCTATGGAGGAGGATTTGGCAAGATCTAGCAGAATTACATTTGCATTTACCCTTTGACTCAACAATTCCATTATCCCAAGGAAACACTTGCAAAAAAAATAAAAAAGGCAAAAATAAAAGTTAGGCACAAGGTTATTCACTACAGGATTCTTTGTGATAGCAAAACATGGAAAGTATCCAAAAGCCCCTCAGTAGGAGGCTGATTAAATAAACGATAGGATATTCACATAATGAGGAGTATGCAGCTATAAAAGGAAATGAGAAAGATGGCTTAATACTTACATTCTGTGTTCTTTAGGCATATTGTTAAATGATGAAAACCAAATGAACAGTGTTTACAGCATGCTAATTTTGACTAAGAAAGGGGTAGAAATATAATGTGTGAATATATATGTGCATATGTATTTACTTATATTTTAAAATTTTACTTATATATTTAAAAATGGAAAGATAAGTGAAGCATTAATAAAATGGTTACCTACAGAGGAAAAAGGGACTAGGGCAGAAAATTAGGGAAGGTTTCTTTGAAAGTATTGGATTTTACTTACTTTTTTTTTTTGAGACACAGTCTCACTTTGTCACCCTCGATAGAGGGTGGTGGCGTCATATCACAGCAACCTCAAGCTTTTGGGCTCAAGCAATTCTCTTGCCTCAGCCTCCCAAGTAGCTGGGACTACAGACGCCCACCACAATGCCTGGCTATTTTTAGAGACAGGGGTCTTGCTCTTGCTCAGGCTGGTCTTGAACCTGTAAGCTCAAGCAATCCACCCGCCTTGGCCTCCCTTACATTTTTATTTATTAAAATTTTTTTTCTTAAAATTACTTTTTAGTCTTTTTCTTTCTTTCTTTTTGGAACGCTGGAGTGCAGTGGTACAATCTAGCTCACTGCAACCTCACACTCCTGAGCTCAAGCAGTTCTCCCACTTCAGCCTCTCAATCTACAGGTGCACACCACCACCACACCAAGCTAATTAAAATTTTTTTATAGAGTTAGAGTCTCACTCTGTTGCTCAGGCTGATCTCAAATGACTGGTTTCAAGCAATCCTCCTACTGTGGTCTCCCAAAGTGCTAGGATTACAGGTGTGAGCCGCCATGTCTGGCCTATTAAATGTTCTTAATAATTAAAAATTTCACTTAATAACAAGGTGTGTGGCAGGCACCTGTGGTCTCATCTACTTGGGAGTCTGAGGCTAGAGAATCGGTTAAGCCCAAGAGACTGAGGTTGCTGTGAGCTGTGACGCCACAACACTCTACCCAGGGCGACAGCTTGAGACTCTGTCTCAAAAAATGTTTTTTCACTTATGCAAAATCTATTTTTATTTAAATAAAATTTTGTTATATAATTGAGATTTTTAATTTTGATAAAATTAAAAGTAAATTATTTTAATGTCTTTAAAAATTTTAAAACCAGGTGGCGCCTGTAGCTCAAGTGGCTAAGGCGCCAGCCACATACACCAGAGCTGGCAGGTTCGAATCCGGCCTGGACCTACCAAACAATGACAACTACAACCAAAGAATGGCTGGGCGCTGTGGCAGGCACCTATAGTCCCAGCTACTCAGGAGGCTGAGGCAAGAGAATCGCTTAAGCCCAGGAGTTGGAGGTTGCTGTGAGCTGTGACGCTATGGCACTATACTCAGGGCGATAGCTTGAGGCTCTGTCTCAAAAAAAAAAAAAAAAATTTTTTTTAAAAACTACATTTAATCAAAAGAGGGAAAACAAAACAGTCACTGAATATTGAAAAACAAATGGACCTACCTATTTCAGTTTGGTGGCATATAGTTCATTCTGTAATGTGCCACCCTGCTATCCTTCAGGAATGAGAGACATAATCCACCAGCTGCTAGAAGTGCTATGGGCAGAGAGAGCCTAGCTGTCAGTCCTTTCTGGAAAGGCCTTGGTTGAAAAGAACTGCTTGGCCAAGGTCTCACTCCCTTTCTCTGGATAGGGTGGCCTATACCCAATCCCTGGTTGATGCGGAGGTATAAAGGCACAGGTCTCTTATCCCAAATTGGAGTAACTCTCAAGAATTCAAGTTTCAGAGCTTCCAAGAGGGGCTGCAGAGGCCTTTGTTGAGATTATGTTATAGCTCAACTTCTCCCTCTCTGTCCTGTTTCTGTCCTTTGCTTTCCACAGTTATTGATCCCAAGAGCACTCTCTAATAAAGTTCCTGCATACTGAACTCCATCTTAGAATACACTTCCTGGGAAGTCCAACTGCCGCAGTTAGTGTCAGGAGTGGCTCAAGAAAGTAATCTCTGTAATGGGATTTCAGTGATGGGTCACCTACTTCCAGGCTAACAATGAGAATATCAACCCTGCTGGTAGATGCAGCTCAGACAATCCCTGGAACAATTGTAGTGAGACTGTTAAAACTTTCACTACTAGTGAACTGTATTTTCTAGTAGAAGGAAACACTCTGGCAGGTGCAATGGATTGGGTATTTGAGATATATGAAGGAAATATAAATGGGCTAATACAAAGCTCAGGTGACACGTTAAAGAAATGTAATGAAATGTTGAGAGTGACTAATTTGGCAATTAACAACTAAGCATGGAAGCCAAAGGGCTTTTTTGTTAAGAAATAAAGAGGCTGTCCTCTGCAACTGAAAAGAAGGAAGAACTGAGGGCTAGGTCTAGAACTTAATCATAAGAGTTTCAGAACCAAAAAGAAGATTAAATTCACACTGTTGGCAAAATTGGCTATACTGACTTTCCTATGCTGGTTAGGAAAGAGTGAGACATTGACACGTGGGATGAGGACATCTGCACCCCAGAATCTTTAATTCCCAAAGTTCCCTGAGCCCTTAGAGCCTAGAGATGCAATCTTTTCTCCCTAGAGCTGGTCCTTCTGCCTTGCTTGAAGATGATGCAGAGGCCTCCCTACTGCTGGACATGAGGCCTTTCAAGATCAGTCCTGCTTTCTATCCTTGCCACTGGGCCAATAACTCGAATTAAGTCACAGAGTAACCTGGCTAGGGATATACTGGGCCTGATAATGGAGGAAAAGGGCTGTATTAGTTCACTAGAGCTACTGTGGTGGGGTGAGTTAAACAATCACAATTAATTTCCCAAGCTTGTGGGAAAGATCAAAGTATTAGCATCACAGGCTGGGTCCTAGCACTCTGGGAGGCAGAGACAGGAAGATTGCTTGAGTTCAGGAGTTCAAGACCAGCCTGAGAGTGAGATGCTGTCTCTACTAAAAATAGAACAACTTGCTACTTGAGAGGCTGAGGCAAGAGGATGGCTTGAGACCAAGAGTCTGACGTTGCTGTGAGCTATGATGCTACGGCACTCTACTCAGGGTGACAGAGTGAGACTCTATCTCAAAAAAAAAAGTGTCAGCATCATCAGATGACCACTGTTGCATAAGTACTTTCCCTCCATACCTACAGCTGTATGGGTTTTGCCTTATGACCACCTGAAGGAGTGGGAAAGTGCTTGAGCTTGGTTCATAAATGGGTTGCATCAGAACTAGAGAAGTGAGATGACCTCTCTATGGGTAAAACATTGAGTAGCCTTTCCACTTTATGTGGAAAGAAATATGGCTCAAGGTTAGAATTTACATAGACAGATGGGCTGTGGTAAATGGCTTGGCTGGCTGATCAGAGGCCAGGAGGTAAAACATTTAGGTACAGGGGAAAAGGAGGTCTGGGGCAGAGCTATGTGGGTAAATGTATAAGAATGGCACGGAATGTGAAGATCTTTATATCGTATGTTGATGGCTCAGTCAGTTGATGTCAGCCAGCCTCTGTCATTAGTCATTTCAGTTCTGGCTTAGTGGATGCATGAGTGGAGTAAACTTGGTGGCACAGATGGAGGCTGTGCACGGGATCATCGTCATAGGCACACACTTACACAGGCAGGTCTAGCTACTGCCCAAGCATGACTGTTGAATGTTCAAACTGCCACAATGAAAATCAATGCTGAGTCCCTGACATGGTATCATCCCTCAAGGAGAATAGTCAGTCACTTGGTGGCAAATCAATTTTATAGAAATCTATCTCCTCTCCTCTTCTTCTCATTCCTCCTCTTCCTGCTCCTCTACCTCTTACCCTCCTTTTTTTCTTCCTCCTCATCTTTCTCCTCCTCCTTCTCTTTCTTATTCTTTGGCTTCTATGTTGTCGCATTCACCTGTGCTGTTCAGTTTTTAATCATTCTTTCCCTATCTAGCTTCCTCTGTTGTTTTTGATGGCAGTGCCCTGAGTCCTCTACTCTTCTCTTTTTCAACACTCATCTTGAATGACTTTGAAGGTCATCCTCTTTGAAGGCTTTACCTACCCCCTATATGATGATGACTCTCACATGTATATTTATATCCCAGTCTTGTTTGCTGAGTTTTGGACTCAAATATACGTAGGGTGAAGGCACATTGATATTTCTACCTTTACTTGTCTAAGACTGAACTCTTCCTCCTGATTTTAACTCTGATCTTCAAAATCTCCTAATTAGTAAATCGCAGGCTACTTAGCCATGCAAAATAGAAACCTGAAAGCCACTCTTGGCTTCCCTCCGTGCCTGTAGTCTTGTCCTTTTCCAAAGTCACACTGCTGTCTGACCACTTACAGTCCTCTAACTGCGTCTCTTGCTTCTCCCTCAATCATGTATTCTCCTGCTATTTCAAATGTACTTTGCTAATTACTTTGTGCCTTCATGTCCCTTTATACATTTCTTTTGAATGGCTTTTCCTATTCTTTTGCCTGTTGAATTTTTAGTTATTTCTGACATCCTCTATCATATTATTATTGGGAGCTTTGGATCGTCTAATAAGCATAGCATGATTCATGATCCAACCATATAGAGCACTGGCATCATCCCATAGCATGAACCAGTCAGATCAGGCCTCCTGGTATTACTTTATTGCAATGGATCAAATCAGATCAGGCCTCATTACCCTCAGCCTAGAAAACCTGCACCAGCCCCCAGCTCATGGAGACAGATTCTGAGCATTGTCTCCTGTCTCCTTGCCAATCAAATCTTTCTCTTCTCAGAATCCAGTGCCATAGTATTGACTTTTGTGTGCATTGGGCACTGTGCCCATTGCTTGCTTGGTAACTTACCACTATTTATTTGAATAACAAAAAAAATATTTTTTGAATAAGAAAATTTTAATAATAGCTGTATTTTTTTTTTGCAGTTTTTGGCCGGGGCTGGGTTTGAACTCGCCACCTCCAGCATATGGGGCTGTTGGCCTACTCCTTTGAGCCACAGGCGCTGCCCAATAGCTGTATTTCTAAAATTCAAATTTATTCTGTTTCATAAGTTTAGATTTATAATGGTGATATTTGCCTTGGGCCTAAGGCCAAATATTCATTTCAATATTTGGCACTTCAGGCTTGAACTTAAATGTTTAGGGCCACTTCTAAAGTATTATCTTTTCCTTAACTATTTCCTTGTAGAAATAAATAGTGAAGAAATTAATATTTTCCTTCACACTTGCCTTCACCACAAAAGCTTTCCTGTCTGCACTCCCCTTATCCATGTGGGGATGGGTAAACATTTATATATAATTACATTATATTATTATATAAACATTTATATAACTACTGGGTAAGTTTGACCCATTTTTGTTGGTTTCTTTTTAAGTTAATTTTGTCTTCCACACCGCCAATGGCTTCCCTACTTTTATTTTTTTTTTATTTATTTATTTTTTTTATGGTGAAAAGTTATATATTTAGAATTGGCCAGCTGGACTTGGTTTAGATGATCCCAATTTTGTTGGCAACATCCAAAGCATCATAATCAGGAGCCAGTCGAACATATGCCTTCTTCTCACCATCAGGCCTGATCAGGGTGTTGACCTTGGCCACATCAATGTCATAAAGCTTCTTCACAGCCTGTTTGATCTGGTGCTTGTTAGCTTTGACATCCACAATGAACACAAGTGTGTTGTTGTCTTCTATCTTCTTCATGGCAGACTCCGTGGTCGGGGGAACTTGATGATGGCATAGTGGTCAAGCTTGTTTCTCCTGGGGGCGCTCTTCCGAGGATATTTGGGCTGCCTCCGGAGTCTCAGAGTCTTTGGCCGCCGGAAGGTGGGTGATGTACGGATCTTCTTTTTTTTGTGGCTGTGGATGCCTTTTAGCACTGCCTTCTTGGCCTTCAATGCCTTTGCTTTGGCTTCCGCTTTGGGAGGGGCAGGAGCTTCCTTCTTCGCTTTCGGCGCCATCTTGTGAAAAGAGCCGGCTTCCCTACTTTTAAAATTGTATTTTGGATCTTAAAGTCTGGAATCAAGAGGTATGTAGTTTCCAAATTACTTCTGCTCCTACCTACTACTTAGTATAAACTGGCACTTGTGAGGTCTCTGGGAAAGCTCCTTGTAGGCGACAATGACCATGAACCACTGGAGAAAGAGCCCAGTAACTAGACAATGAAGCAAGTTGTCTATTATAACCACCACCTTTTGTAGTTTTTAAAACGCAGCCTCATCTTTCCAGAAAATTCTTCCAAATAAGGGCAGAGTTATAACACTAAGATGGACGCACAACCCATGTGCACGTTAAGTTTAAATTTTACTTCTTAAATTTTAAAATATAGTCCATGTTGTAGAAATTTACGAAACAAAGAAAAAAATTGCACGCCCCCATCCGAGCACAGCAATTTTAATCACTTTTGATGAAATATTTTCCCAGTCCCGCTTCCTCACCTTCGCGACCTTGACCTCCGCGCGCATCCGGCAGCGCGGCGCGGGGGGAGGCGCTGCAGCGCGCCGGGTGCGCGGTCGCCATGGTAACCGCGGAAGCGGGCCGGGGAGCGGTGAGTCTGGGGTCCCCGCGCCGAGGGCTGGGGTGGGCCATCGAGGAGGGGTGGGAGCGGGAAAACGGACGCCTTCCGTCCAGGCTGCTCCGGAGGGGGCCGGAGGGGGGTGGGCTTCAAGTGCGGCGTCGTCAGGCGCTGCTTATGCCCCGAGCTTTGTCCAGCGAGTATCCTCCCGGGATCCCAGAAGGTCCCCAGGAGATTCAGCCCACCTGGGGAACTCCGGTGCCCAGAAGTGACTGGGGCCGTGTCTGGGGAACCTCCTGGATCCCGCGGCTAGGCTGCCGCGCTTTCTATCCTGTTCCTCAGGCCTTCCCTTTGTTTAACCTCTGTGCCCGGGGTTGCCCCTGTGGTCCTTCACGTTTTTGTGAAGAAAAAAATTCAGCGGGCTTAAAAGGTCCTGCAGGAACTCTTCCTCTATCTGACCTTTGTTTATACCATTCCCATTAACTGGATTGTCCTTTTCACCTCTTGAAAAGACCCCTACTCTTTAATACTGAAGTGTCAACTTCTTCTGGGAAGACCTTCTGGTACCTGGAGTGGAATGTACATCATCCTCTGCTCTCAAAGCACTCCTCCCTTCCCTTATATCCCTATCTCACTCTGTCACTGCTGATTTGCTTATGTCTTCCCCACCAGACTGTGAAGGCCTATGGGGTAGAGACCGTGACCCGTGTGATTTTTTTACTATTGGTGCCTTAGCAGCCTCAGAAACATTCATATTCTATAGTTAAAAAAAGTTTATGGACTTGTTTTCCCACACTCATTTAGTAAGGCAGAGCAGGTGCTAGTCTCATTTCAGAAAAATTGCATGATTGATAAATAAGGGAATCAAAGCTGTGCCATTCTACCTTCATATCTCTAGCTTCCCTTCTGCCCTCTCTGCGCTCCTATTCTCCATGCAACTTTGGTTATATGTGGCTGGGTTACAATTTTGACTCCTTTTGTGGACAAGGAAAATGTAATTTATTTTTGCCTATGATCTAGTTTTCTTTCACGAGCATTCACTTATCATTAGGAAACAAATAATGTAAAGCCCAATTGGTTTTAAAGTTGAGCTCAATCCATAATTGATTTCTTTAGCTAGCATTTAATTTCTCTTTATATAAAAATGTTTGAGTTCTAAGATCACTTTTCTGATTCTGTCGTTGAGATAGTGCCCTGGGTACATGGATGCATATGGATGGCTCACGAAATCAGTTATGGGGAAGTGTCTGGGTCCCTTTGCCATTCCTGGCCTCTTGGGGTGTTGTTCCTGGTATACTGGGTACTTCTGCACCTTGGTGTTCTTGGGTATGACCTTTGGCCTTTGTGTCTGTGCACAGTGCTCTCCCAGTTTGGTCAAAACTCAGTGGCTTTCCTGGGCTCTCCATGCTCCCTGGCTCACCTAGTAGCACTGATCTCCTGCCACTACGTCCCTTCAGCTCTGTGGGTGAGCCGGTGGTGGTAGGCTTGATTATTTGTAGATCTCAAACTTTTTGGTCTCAGGACTGCTTTATATTCTTAAAAAGTATTGATCCCAAAGAACTTTCCTGTATGTGGGTTAATCTATCAATATAGTAAGTATTGGAAATATGGCAAGAATTAGAAATTAAACTGAGAATTTTTAAAATATGTTTATTAATTAAAAAAATAACAAATAGAAGCTCACATGTTAACATAAATCACATATTTCTTAGGGAAAATAACTATTTTCTAGAACAAAAGGATCACATATTTCTTAGGGAAAATAACTATTTTCTAAAACAAAAGAAAGTAGTATTGTTTTACATTTCTGAAATGTTTTTAATTTTTGGTTTAATAGGAGACAAGGAGTCTTCATGTCTTCTGCAGTCTGTCTATTGCAAAATGTTGTTTTAATTGAAATGTATAAAGAAAATTCCTCCTCATATAGAGATAGAGTTGGAAAAGGAAGCAGTATTTTAATATCTTTTTCAGAAAATTATGCATAGTTTTCTTTGTGACTATACTATAATTTGACAAGTGGTAGTTTGGTTCCTTCCTTCCTTTTTTTTTTTTTTTTAAATTTTAAAGATAATGTCTCACTCTGTCACCCTGGGTAGAGTGCTGTAGCATCATAGCTCACAGTAACCTCAACTCTTATCTCAGTCTCCCAAGTAGCTGTGGCTACAGGCATGCACCACTACACCTGGATAAGTTTTCTGTTTTTTGTAGAGGCAGCTCTCACTCTTGCTCAGGCTGGTCTTGAATTCTTGAGCTCAAGCAGTCTACCAGCCTTGGTTTCCCAGAGTACTAGGATTATAGGCCTGAGCCACTGCACTTGGCCAACAAGTGGTAATTTCTTAAAACCTGGCTAGTTGCAATGTGGAGCCTGAAGCCATATTGATGGACTATGTTACCCTAAAATTTATTGGTCTGTCTTATACTTTGAATGGATCAAAGTGTTACTGTATTACTGTAGAATCTATTGGTCTGTCTTATAGTTTGAGTGGATCCTTTACCCATGCCTGATTTTGTAACATCATGGAAAATAGTGGGGAGTGAAGCAGACCTTATAGAACAGTAAAGAAGTCACCGGCAATTTTAGTTCCTTTAGTTATACTGATTTTCCAAATGTTGACATATTTCATGTTAAAATGTTAAAAAAAAACCCACTTTGGTTCACCACTGATCTTATCAGATTAGCATTGGGAAACTGTTAATGTCACAATGGCTGACATATGGCCACCATAAGTTTTCTAAAATGCTAATTGTATTAGTGAGAATTTTCTAGAGAAACAGAACCCATATGATACATATATATAGTTGTACTTCTGTATAGTTGTACTTCTGTATTGGGGTATGTTCAGAATCTTAAACACTGTGGACTGAAAATATCTGTATTCAAAAAAGAATGGATGATTGTGTTTGTACTAAACATGTACAGGATTTTTATTGCCATTATTCCCTAAATAATACAGTATAACTACTATTTATGTACAATTTATATCATATTAGTTATAAGTAATCTACAGATGACATAATGTATATGGGAGGATGTGCTTAAGGTATGTGCAAATACTACATCATTTTATTTAAGGGACTTGAGCATCCGTAAATTTTGGTTACTTAGGAGTCCTGGAATCAGTTCTCCATGGATATTGAGGGACAATTATGTATATGAATAAATAAGATTATTTACTATAAAGATTGGCTCATGTGAGTATGGAGGCTGGAAAGTCTCAGCATCTGCAGTGGGCAAGCCCAAGACCCAGGAGAGCTGTTGGAATAGTGCCCACCTGAGTCTAAGGGACTAAGAAACAGGAGAGTGAATGGTGAAAGTTCCAGTCCAAGCCTGACCTGTAGGCAGAAGAAAACTTATGTCTTACCTTGAAGACAGACAGAGCAAATTCTCCCTTACTCAACCTTTTTCAATCCTATTTATTTTCATAAACTATCTTTTTATGTTAACATATGATTTTTTTAAGAGAAATGAATATTTCTCAGTTTCAATTTCTAGTATGAAAATATTGATAGCTATAACCCATATAAACAAAATTCTTTGGAGTTGTCAATCTTTAAGTCTGTAAAGAGATTTGGGATCAAAGAATTTGAGAACTGCTACCCTAATCATATTGATTCTGGGCTAATAGGGAAATTAAGCTCCTTTCAAGGGTATATTAAGAGAAGCTTTGAGTAGTCTGGCCTGATTCATATTTCTGGGTTTGGTATAGTTTGTCTTTAAATCTCTGAATTAACCTGGATCAGACTGATCCTGTAGATGTGGAATAATCTGTCTGTACTCTACTTCTACTCTGTAGAGTAGAAAATTACTTACTTACACCCTAGATAATTTATATTAAAAAAAGAAGAAGAATGGCTCATGCCATCAGCTTATCTATCATTTGGACATATGGCTACACTATGTTGCAAGAGAGACTGAGAAGAAAAAAGTATGGGATACTATTTCGAAAGAAGGAAAAATTAGATTTGGGGGAAGACAACTAGTGGTCTGCATCTGAGTACTATATCAAAGGCCCACATGGCAGTGGGAGGGTGGACATGAGCAATCCAGGGCAACTCCGGAGGGTCTGACCAGAGCATGTTCTCATAGCAGGAACTTTGACCAGCAAAATGCTTCTGTCTTTTGTTATGAAAGTCCTTCATCTAGCATCATGTCCTTGTTTAAGAGTCAAGATCATGGGATTGAGCAGTTGACTGGCTGAATCTAAGTCATGTGCCTGCTGCAGGTTTGTGCTAAGAGGGAGACAAAGAGGATCTTGCCTTTGTCTTGTATAGTGAGAAGTTAGCTTTATCTTCCATTAGAAAAATTCTCTAAAACTGAGAAGGGGTATTCTTGTGTGTGTGTGTGTGTAAAGTTGAATGTCAGACAAATAGAACGGTTACAAATTTCTTCTCTATTTCTTCAGTAAAATGAAGAAATTGAACTGAATAATTTCAAAGATAAGTTTTGGACCCAATGTTATGGTGAGGTCATGAATGATTGGCTAACTCAACTCCCATTCCTAGCCTCATTTACCTTTATTCTTCCATTATAGGGGCTGGAAAATTGAGAAATTTGCTTTCCCCTCCCCCCTTTTCTTAAAGTCTGGTCTTTGAGATATAACTAGAAGCTTGCTGAGACTCGTTAGGAGAGATTTTGTTTTGCTTTCTTCTTAAGAGATTGAAGGAATTGATATCCTCTGGGGGATTCCCTTGGCTTCCTAAAATAAGTGAATAGACAATAGCAGGAGTAATGACAGCTATCTTATCACCATGAGACAAGAGTCATGAAGATGAAAGTCTTATAACACTGAGTATGATGGAACAGAATGATAGAGCTTGGATATATATAATGTATTTTGAGACAGTCTCACTATGTTGCCCTCAGTAGAATGCTGTGGCATCACAGATCACAGCAACCTCAAACTCTTGGGCTTAAGTGATTCTCTTGCCTCAGCCTCCCAAGTAGCTGGGACCACAGCCCATCACAATGCCTGGCTATTTTTTCGTTGTAGTCACCATTGTTGTTTGGCAGACCCTGCCCGGGTTCGAACCTGCCAGCCCCGGTGTGTGTCGCTGGCACCCTAGCTGTTGAGCTACAAGTGCTGAGCCTTGGGTCTGTATTTTTAAGCTGCTAAACCATCTCCATCTTTACATTTCTTGTTATGTTGGAAAAGAATCTCATACTTTTTTTTTTTTTAATTAAATCATAGCTGTGTACAATAATGTGATCATGAGGTACAATGTGCTGGTTCCATATACAGTCTGAAATATTTTCACTGAACTGGTTAACATAGCCTTCATGGCATTTTCTTAATTATTGTGTTCAAACCCTTATACTCTACGCTTAGTAAACTTCACCTGCAGAATCTCATACTTTTTAAGAGTCAGTCTTATTTAGCTTTTCTATTATTTACAATCAAAGAATTCCAAACTTTTAACAGCTTACAAGTATTTTGCACATTTATAAAAGGAAGAGATTAATGAGATTAATTAATAGAGAAGGTTCTACCGTTCTACTAATTTAAGATTTATATCACAATTGCCTTTCCACTATTAGCCCATTTCTTTTTTTTTACTTCACTATGGAACTAAATGACTGTGTTCTTTCAGCACTCTATTGACTGTTATTCCTTAAGAACAGGGTCAGAAAACAATTGCCTGTGGGCCACCACCCATAGACCATAGTTTTGTGAATAAACTTTACTTTAAATAGAGCTCCACTCATTCATTTGTGTATTGTCTATGACTACTTTCATGCCACAGCTGCAGGGTTGAGTAGTTGCAATAGAGATAGTAGGGCTCACAAGCCTAAAATATTTTCTATCTGGCCTTTTATTCCTGTTTTAGAACGTTGTTCAGTTTTGCCAAGGTCTTTATTGTCTTTGTTTTTCTCTTCATTCCTACTTCAGTATCTCTCCTTAACTTTCCTACTTCAAGTTTTTTTCTCTTCACTTCTTTGTTACTTCCTATCTTTTCACCATGTTTATTTCCTTTGAAACACCACAATCTAAAATTATCTCATTGTATTAACTGTGTCCAAACACTGAAATATAAGCTTAATGATGGGAAGGATCTTTTCTATTTTTTTTTTTTTTGATCTTTTCTATTTTGTTGAATCCTCAGGGCTTGACACAATGCCTGGCAGATAGGATGGAATTCAGTAAATAACGAATTGTATGAGTGAATAATTAAAGTGCTTATTCCCACTAATTCAGATCTTTACAATAATTGTCTAATTGGTTTTTCTTTTTTGCCTCTAGTCTCTTATTCTTCTAATATCTCTAAAATATGTTACCCAGCATTGTCAGATCAATCTTGAAACATGCTTGGTTTTCAGCACTAAAACCTTTGGCTACCCACCACCAATTGCCTACAGAATCAAGTTCAGACTTCTGATGCAATCTCAGCCTTTTTAAAAAGAGTATTCTATCACTATGGGTGGAATCAGGGTCTTGGCATGTATACTGGGGAATTTCCTCAACAGAAGTCCTAGCATCCAGACACTTTCCAAATCAGACAGTGTATTTACTCATCATGGGTGCACAATAATAACTTTATTGATTGGCTGAAGTATTTTATAATTATTTTCAAGTAGTTAATTTTCATTCCATCTATATTGTTAGTTGACTGAGCAAATAAATAAATAAATACTTATTTGAGTAGACTTCTATTGCTTTTCTTTAAATCTTAGGTATTTTTGGAGTTAATGGAGTCAGAAGGACCCCAAGAGTCAGTGAGTTCAGAAAAATCAATGTTTTTTTCACAGCAAGGAGAAGATGAAGAAGAAGAAGCCCAAGAACCAGAGGAAAGAGGTGCTACGAATCCTCTCTTACAACCTGCTCTCACAGGGGATGTAGAAGGTTTGCAAAAGATTTTTGAGGATCCCGAGAATCCTCACCATGAACAGGCCATGGAGCTACTCTTGGAAGAAGACATCGTTGGGAGAAATTTGCTGTATGCAGCTTGCATGGCTGGGCAAAGTAATGTTATTAGAGCTTTGGCAAAATATGGTGTGAATCTGAATGGAAAAACTGCCAGAGGTATTTTTTTTCTCATTATTATAACTTATGACTATCTAAAGATGCCACATACAATCTTTAAGGTTGAATAAATTTGATGGCCTTCTTTATACTTTACATATATTATATATGTATACATATATGAGCATGTATGTATGTATACATGTAAATATATCAATGTTGATGTTGTGTAGCATAGTATTTTAGAACACAGACTTCACTATTTATTAGCTATGGAGCTTGGCAAGTTACTTGATTTTTTAGTCTCTTTTTTCACCTGTAAAATGGGGATAATAATTGTGTTTTTCTTGAGGGCATTATGAGAATTAAATAACAAATATAGATATTGTAGTGCTTGGCACATAGTGTGTAATAAATTATCTCTTTCTGTTGAAAATTTATTAGCTTTTAGCAATTATTATCTAATTAGCTTTTTAGATTTTGTAATTATTTTTTCAGATTACAAATATAATACATGGTCATGTTAGGAAATTAAAAAAAACAGCGATCTTCAGGAAATAAAGAGTATTTATTTTCTTCATGCTCATGTTTTAAAATATTGATCTTTTATTGGGCCATCATGGAAGTCTCAACAGATATCAAAGAATCAGTAGCATGTACTCTTTGGTCTGTGACCACAACAAAATAGAATTAGAAAGTAGTAACATGGTGTGTGTCACACTTTATGGGGGCAAGACATGATTGCAAGAGGGACTTTGCCTAACAATTGCAATGAATGTAAACTGGCTTATTGTACCCTCAATGAATCCCCAACAATAAAAAAAAAAAAAAAGAAAGTAGTAACAAAAATATAACTGAAAATCCTCTATAATTTTGGCAACAAGAACCATTTTAAAATCATTTGTTGGTCGCAGAAGATATAATAGAAATTAAGAAATAATTAAATGACAATAGGATCATTGTATGTCATAATCTGTGGGACACAACTAAAATTGAATTCTAGGTTCAATGTGTTTATTAGAATATAAAAATATATTAAAAATCAATAAGCAAAGCATTTAACTTAAGAAGTTAGAAAAATAACAACTGAGTAATCAAAGAAAGTAGAAAAAAATACTGGAGTAAAGCAAGGATGTCAAAAATAAAGGAACAATAGGCACAACAATACCAAAATCTGGTTCAGTGAAAAAGAAAGAGTTGAAGAACCTTTGTTAATATTGCTCAGAGAGAGACAGAGAGCACAAGTAATATCTGGAATTGAAAAAAATTGAACATTAACACAGAAAACTGAGATCAAAAAAATTATTAGAAGACATTATGAATAACTTCATGATAATACATTTGAAAATGTGGTTGAAATGGACAAATGTCAAAGATGGCTGACTAGTAGCAACCCTTGGCAGAGGCTCCTGAACAGAGGGAGAAAAACTGGACAGAATCAGACTCTATGAAGCCAAAGGTGGGGAGCTGAGCCAAGAAAGAAGTTCAGCAAGCTGTGACTCCAAGGAAGAGCATTTAAGAAAACGAATTATAGGTACAAAGCCTATGGAGTAGAGGACAGGAGACACCTCCCCCAAGTGGGAGGCCTGCTGCAGTCGCTCTGCCAGTGAGCAGAGAACATTTTACCTATTGGAGAGAGCTGCTAAACACCAGATCTCTTTCACCAGGAAGGTCCCACTTAGGAACCTAGACACCATCCCACTGGGCATAAAATTGAACAAATATTTCCCCCTACAATTCCAAACTCCCAGTCTACCCTTCCCCCCTCACATGGCAGTCTGAAGTTCTTCCCCCTGCAGAGTGCAGAGTGTTTGTTCTTTTCCTGAGAGATGTGGGCATAGTGTGGACCACCGATCATCAGGATGGAATCTGTGACTAGTGGGGAAAAAAGAGGGTGTGGGAAGAAAGGGACGCTTCACAGGAGGAGGAGCAGTCCCCTGGTTATGACTTTGCCCAGCCATTGGTGGTGTTGACCCTCGGGCTGTGTCTGGTGGGGGGGGGGTGCAGAACCCTCTGGCTCTGACAGCACCTGCAAGTGGGAGAGTGGTTGACTAGTGTGGACTGAGTTTGGGGGGGTGGGGCTGGTCCCCACTCCAACTTGCCAGGTGTGGACTGAGGCTGGTGGGTGGGGGCATGGTCCCCTGGCTCCAACTGGGCTGGCAAACAGATATGTGGACACCAGTGTGGACTGAGTCTGGCAGGTAGAGGCATGGACTCCTGGCTCTAATTGTGCTGTTGGAGACCCTTGGATCCCTCTCTGTTGAGCAGGGTTTGTACTACCCTAGACAATTTGAATGGAACTCATATCTGGTTCTCTTCACCTAGGGACACTCTGAGGTTGACCTTTGAAGTTCTATAGTGGAAAAGAACTGAAGGGGGATGGGCAGGGCACCACAGCTGTCTGTATCTCTCCACAGCCAAGATTTAAACCTAATACTGTCACTTCTTAGAATAGGATAGAGGTTGGCTGATTTCAAAACAGAGCCAGCTTGCACTGTCTCACCAAGTAGGTCCTCAGAGTCTCTGGCCAAAACTCTGAAAGGGGCCTGTGTAAGGTTGTAGGAGATAAGCCACAATTACAAAGCCTAGTGCTTTGGTAAAGGGCTGATTATCTATACTACCTAGGAACCCCAATTCAATCTCACCCTACCAGTTCTAATAACCAAACAGTGGAAAATAAACATGGTACAGAACCAATGGAAGAACTCTGGCAACATGAATAACCAGAGTAGATCACCCTCCCAAGGAATGACAAAGGAGATACAACTGAAGACTCTATGCGTAGACAAATGGCTGATTTGTCAGAAATAGAATTCAGAATATGGATGGCAAATAAGATAAATGGAATGGAAGAAAGGTTAGAAATTGAAATCCAAAGAGTAGTTCTGAAGTTGTCTCAAGAAATTAATGAATTTAAAGACAAAGTCACCAAAGATATGGACATAATGAGAAAAGAGATAGCAGAGCTCAAGGAAATGAAAAAGTTATTCAAGGAGCTCCAAAATATAGTAGAATCCCTCAGTAATAGAGTTGACCAGGCAGAAGAATGAATCTCTGAAATTGAAGACAAAGCTTTTGAATGTTCCCAAAACCTCAAAGAGGCAGACAATTGGAGAGCAAAAACTGATCATTCTCTGAGAGAGTTGTGGGATCACTCCAAAAGATCAAACATTCATCTTATAGGAATTCCTGAAGGAGAAGAGGATGGTCCTAAAGGTACAGATGCTCTACTCCAAGAGATTATGGAGGAGAATTTCCCAAGCATTGGAAGAGATACAGAAATTCAGATAGTAGACAGTTTCAGAACCCCAGAAGACTCAATCCAAATAAAACATCTCCTAGACACATTGTGATTAACTTTGCCAAAGTTAAGATGAAGGAGAAAATTCTGCAAGCAGCCAGATGTAAGAAAAGCATCACCTACAAAGGGAGAAATATCAGAATGAGTGCAGATCTCTCAGCTGAAACATATCAAGCCAGCAGAGGATGGTCATCAACCTTCAATCTCCTAAAACAAAACAACTTTCAGTCCAGTATTCTGTAGCCAGCTAAACTGAGTTTCATTTGTTATGAGAAATCAAATACTTTAATGATATACACATGTTGAAGAAATTTGTCATAACTAAACCAGCTCTCCAGGATATTCTCAGACCTCCACAATGACTAGCACAATGCTCCATTACAAAAGTAAACTCACTCAAAATTTTTTGAACAAAACCCAGCTTCCACAGTGGTGAAAGGATCAAAAATGTCCACTAGACATTTGAAAAACATGACATCCCAAACACTACCAGGCTTATCAATTCTCTCCATTAATGTGAATGGTTTAAATTGTCCTCTAAAGACACATAGGTTGGCTGGATACCTAAACTCAGACCATGTATCTGCTGCATACAAGAATCTCATCTTATCTTAAAGGATAAAAATAGACTCAGGGTGAAGGGATGGACATCTATAATACAGACAAATGGAAATCAGAAAAAAGTAGGGGTTGCAATTTTATTTGAAGATACAATTGACTTTATTTTTGCAGTTTTTGGCCGAGGCTAAGTTTGAACCCACCACCTCTGGCATATGGGGCCGGCACCCTACCCCTTTGAGCCACAGGTGCTGCCTGATACAATTGACTTTAAACCAACAAAGATAAAGAAAGATAAGGATGGTCACTACATATTTGCCAAGGGAAACACCCCAAATGAAGAGATTTCGATAATTAACATTTATGCACCCTACCAGAATGCTCCTTAATTTATAAAGCAAACCCTAATTGATATGAACAACTTGGTATCTTCCTGTACTATAATAGTTGGAGATTTTAACACCCCTTTGATAGTTTTGGATAGATTCTCCAAGAAGAAACTAAACATGGCTCGGTGCTCATAGCACAGTGGTTATGGTGCTAGCCACATACACTGAGGCTGGCGGATTTGAACTCACCTAGGCCTGCTAAACAACAATGACAACTGCAACAACAACAACAACAACAACAAAAATAGCCAGGCATTATGGTGGGCACCTGTAATCCCAGTTACTTTGGAGGCTGAGGCAAGAGAATCTCTTAAGCCCAGGAGTTTGAGGTTGCTGTGAGCTGTGACTCCAAGGCGCTCTACAAAGGGTGACATAGTGAGACTGTCGAAGAAGAAGAAGGAGGAGAAAGAGGATGAGGAGGAGGAGGAGGAGGAGGAGAAGAAGGAGAAGGAGAAAAAGAAGAAGAAGAAGAGGAGGAGGAGGAGGAGAAAAAGGAGAAGAAGAGAAGAAGGAGAAGGAGAAAAAGAAGGAAGAAAGAAAGAAAGAAGAAGAAGAAGGAGGAGGAGGAGGAGGAGAAGGAGAAGAAGGAAGAGAAGAAGAAGGAGGAGAAGAAGAAGAAGAAGAGGAAGAAGAGGAAGAGGAAGAAGAAGAAGAAGAGGAGGAGGAAGAGGAGGAAGAAGAAGAGGAGGAGGAGGAGGAAGAAGAGGAAGAAGAAGAAGAAGAAGAAGAAGAAGAAGAAGAAGAAGAAGAAGAAGAAGAAGAAGAAACTAAACAAGGAAATATTAGACTTAAACCTGACCCTAGAACAAATGGACTTAACAGACATCTACAGAACATTTCATCCTAATAAAACTGAATATACATTCTTCTTATCAGCCCACAGATCATCCTCCAAAATTGATCATATCTAAGGACACAAGTCTAACCTCAGCAAATTTAAAAGAATAGAAATTATTCCTTGTCTCTTCTTAGACCACTATAGATTAAAAGTTGAACTCAACAGCAACAGGAATCTTCATACTCAAACTAAATAATCTTAGGCTGAATGATAGCTGGGTCAAAGATGAGATTAAGAAGGAAATCACCAAATTTTTGGAACAAAATGATAATGAAGACACAAATTATCAAAATCTGTGGGATACAGCAAAGGTGGTCCTAAGAGTGAAATTTATACCATTGGAAACCTTCCTCAAGAAAACTGAGAAGAAGCCAACAACATAATGGGTCTTCTCAAGCAACTGGAAAAGGAAGAACATTCCAATCCCAAACCCAGCAGAAGAAATGAAATAATCAAAATTAGGACAGACTTAAATAAAATGTAAAACAAAATAATCATTCAGAAGATCAACAAAACAAAAAGTTGTTTTTTTGAAAAGATTAATAAAATTGATAAACCTTTGGCCAGCCTAACCAGAAACAGAAAAGTAAAATCTCTAATATCATCTACCAGAAACGATAAAGGAAAAATGACAAAGACACCTCAGAAATTCAAAAAATCAATGATTACTACAAAAACTCTATTCCCAGAAATATGAAAATATGAAGGAAATGGACCAATACCTGGAAGCATGCCACCTTCCTAGACTCAACCAGAAAGAATTAGAAATGTTAAAACCAGCTCTTTATCATCATTTGATCTTTGATAATGCTATCAAAACATTGAGGGGAAAGACTCCCTGTTTAATAAATGGTGCTGGGTGAACTGGCTGGCGACCTATAGAAGACTGAAACTGGACCCTGGCCTTTTACCATTAATAAAAATTGATTCTCACTGGATAAAAGATTTAAATTTAGACGTAAAACTATGAAAAATTCTAGAAGAGAGTACATGGAAAACCCTTTAAGAAATCGGCCTGGTTTATGGGGGCAGGACATGATTGCAAGAGGGACTTTACCTAGCAATTGCAATCAGTGTAACTGGCTTATTGTACCCTCAATGAATCCCCAACAATAAAAAAAAAAAAAAAAAAAAAAAAAAAAAAGAAATCGGCCTGGGAGAATATTTTATGAGGAGGACCCCCCCTCCACCCGGCAATTGAAGCAACACCAAAAATCCATTACTGGGATTTGATCAAACTAAAAAGCTTTTGCACAGCCAAGAACACCGTAAGTAAAGCAAACAGACAACCTTCAGAATGGGAGAAGATTTTTGCAGGTTTTACTTCTGACAAAGGTCTGATAACTAGAATCCACAGAGAATTCAAACTAACCAATAAGAAAAGAACAAATAAATCCATTTCTATGTGGGCAAGAGACTTGAACAGAAAATTCTCTGAAGAAGACAGGCATGTAGGCTACAAACACATAAAAAAGCTCATCATTAATCATCAGAGAAATGCAAATTAAAACCACTTTGAGATACCATCTAACTCCAGTAAGATTAGCCCACATAACAAAATCCCCAAACTACTGATTTAGTGTGGATGCAGAGAGTAGGGAACACTTCTACACTGTTGGTGGGAATGTAAGCTAATATGACTTTTTTGAAGAAGTTTGGAGAATACTCAAGGAACTAAAAGTAGACCTACCATTAGATCCTGCAGTTCCTCTACTAGGTATTTACCCAGATGATCAAAA
This sequence comes from Nycticebus coucang, assembly GCF_027406575.1. Classification (NCBI taxonomy): domain Eukaryota; kingdom Metazoa; phylum Chordata; class Mammalia; order Primates; family Lorisidae; genus Nycticebus; species Nycticebus coucang. The sequence continues at coordinate 88,286,936 of NC_069789.1, forward strand.
ATCATTTTACAACAAAGACATTTGCACCAGAATGTTGATTGCAGTCCAATTCATGATTGCCGAGACATGGAAACAGCCCAAGTACCCATCGACCCATGAATGGATTAACAAATTGTGGTGTATGTACACCATGGAATACTATGCAGCCATAAAAAGATGGAGACTTCACAGCTTTTATGTTTACCTGGATGGAGCTGGAACATATTCTTCTTAGTAAAATATCTCAAGAATGGAAAAAAAGTATCCCATATACTTAATGCTTCTACGAAATCAATATATAATCTCCTGCACATTCATATGAATGGTAAAACATAACTATAGTCCAGAAAGTAGAAGGGAAGAGGAAGAGAGGGGAGGGGAGGGCAGAGGGAGGGTATTTGGGGGGACCTCACCTAATGTGTATGATGCGATGGTACATTTCAAAACTATTAAGAAAGAGTATAATTGTAATGGATGTGTTAATCAGTTCAATGTAAGCATTTCACATTGTATATCAAATCGGTACACTGAATCCCATAAAGGTATCAATGTACACAGTTATGATTTCATAAAAACAAAATAAAAAATTTAAAAAAGTAATAGGCAAATGTCCAATAAAATGTAAATTACCAAAGTTCATTTAAGATAAAAATATAATTCTTGATTAGATCAATGGTTATTTAAAAACATCAAAGAAGTAATCAAAATCTGCCTCCCTAACCTCCCTGCTTACCACCAAATTCTGGATTCAAATGTTTTTAAAGGTAAGGTCTTCTAAACATTTAGGGAAAAGGTAATCACTAGTTTGTAGAAGTGTTCCAGAGAGAGTTGGAAGGCTTTTCAACTCATTTTCTGAGGAAAATGACTTTTACAGAGATACTGGCTTAAGGACAGTACTAGAAAGGAAATTTATAGGCTAATTACCTTTAATAACAGATGGAAACATCCTAAATAAATAATTGGAATCTAAAGTGAAAGTGATTAACAAATTGAATATAAGGATGTGTATTAAAAACTTTATCGGAGTGTAGATTTTAAGTGTTTTCCCTACCAAAAAATGTCTGTGAAATAATGCCTATTTTAATTAGCTCAGTTAACCATTCTACAATGCATGCATTTTAAAAACAATATATTGTACATGATAAACATATGCAATTTTTATTTTTCAACTATAAATAAATTAACATCAAAATCCCTTTCATTTCACAGACAAAAATTGCATGAAAGGATGGTCTTAACCTTAGGAAAAATATTAATATAATTCACTACATTAAAAGATTAAGTAAGCAAAACATAATCATGTCACTAGATATAGAAAAATCACTTGAAAAAAATGTAGCACTCATTCATGAGTAAAGCTCCTAGGGAAATAGGAATAGAGGAAAACTGCTTAAGGCTGTCTATCAAAAACCTGAAGCAAACTTACCTAATATTGAAATTTCAGAAGCATTGTTCAAAATCAGACATAAACTATGATATTCACTATCATGGCTTCCATTCATCATTATAATGGAAATCTGAGCAAGTTCAGTTAAGACAAAAATAAGATTAGTGACAGGACTGTGCTACAGCTCTGGGCAGCTGATTATTAAATTTTCAGGGCTTTTGTGAATTGGTCGATGCCATGTTAGTAGCTTGAAATTGGTTATGCTGGGCCATAACATCCTGGTGATTGGCTAGCAGTACTATTCAGGTCTTTTCCCTCCATTGAACTGGTTATTATACATTTACCAGCCCATTTACCAGGAGATGAAACAAAACTCTCATTACCCATAGGCATATAGACTTAAGGGAATCTACTATTAGTACTAATAGAGTTCAGCAAGAATATGAACATATGACCAATATTCAAAATCAGTACCTTTCTATATATTGTCAACATTTAATTAGAGAGTGTAATAGAAATAAAGATCTTATTCATAACAAAATGTTAAAGAAGCTAGGAATAAATCTGAAAAAGGAATTTAAGACATTTGGGACAAAAAATATAAAACTTTATTGACTTATTAATACATCAATGAAGAGCCAAAGTATATATATTTTTCAAGTGGTGAAGTAATTATCATAAAAATGTTAATTTCTTACAGATTAATTTATCAGTCTAGTTAACATATCAGAAAAATATTTTTTTAAATGCAAACTAATTTGACTGGCTAAAAACAAACCAAGAAGCTGGCCTTGGATTTCACTATTTCATAGGTGTTGCCTAACAGTGCTGGTTATTCAACTGGGAAAAAAGTAAAATTAAGCTGGGTTTAGCAGTTTACTCCTGTTTTGGGAGGCCAGTGTGAAAGGATAGCCTGAGGACAGGTGTTTGCGATCAGCCTAGGCAACATAATGAATGAGACCCTGTCTCTACCAAAAAAAAAAAAAAAATAGATACTTACTTTGTACCATGTATAAAAATAAATTACAGGTGCTTGTAAGAGATGAATGTAAATAACAAAAATTTTTAACTTTCTGGAAAATAAATATAGAAGTTATGTTTTTGATATATCACAGGATGTCTTAAAACAAGATATAAAGGACAAAGCCATTATGGGAAAAAATTAATGTATTATATATAAAGATTAAGAATTACACACAAAAGATACCATAAACAAAGTGACAAAATAAGCCACAGAGTGGGAAAGACATTTGCAATATCTTCTCGACTAACAAAGGCTATATCTGTATAAAAACAGTCTACTAATCTACAGCTTTCTACACTCCTGACTTTTGGCCTATTGGGAAGTGTCTTCTTTTCTGTCTGTGCCAAGGACAGGCCTCTGCAGTTTGCAGTTACTGTTGATGGAGCTCCCTCTGGTGCTGGCAAGGCTCTGGAGACCATATCTGGCTACACTTAAACAAACATTATTAGAATTAATTACCATTTTAAACTATGTCTTTTCATACATTTAGCAAACCTTTATTAAGAGTGGAAGATATCAAGGGTAACCAAATGGAGACAGAGAAGGTCAGACTATCACTTTGTTGATGATGTGATCTGATACTTAGAAAATCTGCCAAGGGCTCACCACAAGACTACTGGATGTATCAAGAAATACGGTAACATCTCAGGAAATAAATCAACTTTCACAAATCAGTAGCCTTCAAATACGCCAATAGCAGTCAAGCTGAGAATCAAATCAAGAATACAATACCCTTCCCACTAGCAACAAAGAAAATGAAATACCTTGGAATATACTTAATGAAGAATGTGAAGGATCTCTACAGAAAGAACCATGAAACACTGAGAAAAGAAATAGCAGAGGATGTTAACTGATGGAGGAACATACCGTGCTCATGGCTGGGAAGAATCAACACTGTTAACATATTTATATTACCCAAAGCAATCTATAGATTTAACATAATCCCCATTAAAATACCAGTGTCATACTTTGAAGATCTTGAAAGAACTGTTCTGTGTTTCATATGGAACCAGAAAAAACACTGAACACCAATACACTTCTACAAAAATAACAACAAATCTGGAGGCATCATGTAATACTACACGTCTGTAGTGATCAAAACAGTATGGTAACACAAATGGGGACATAGATCTATGGAACAGAGAATCTAGAGGAGAAACTAGCCTCATATGCCAACTGATCTTTGATAAAGCAAAACAAAAGCACATACTGGTGTAAAGAATCCCTATTCAATAAATAGTGGGAGGAGAACTGGTTAGCCGACATGTAAAAGACTGAGACTGTATTCACACCTCTCACCACTTACAAAAATTAACTCATGATGGATAAGAGATTTAAATCTATGAGACAAAACTGTAACAACTCTAGAAGAAAGTGTGGGAAAAACTCTGGATCTTATTGGCCTGGGAAAAGAATTTATGAAAAAATACAACTTACTCTCAAAAAAGGCTGCTGTTCAAAGAGGTATCTCTCTTTTCAAATTAGAGATAGGATAATTTGAAGAGAATTTAGGCCTTTTTTTTTTTTTTTTCTGTAGAGACAGAGTCTCACTTTATGGCCCTTGGTAGAGTGCCGTGGCATCACACAGCAACCTCCAGCTCCTGGGCTTAAGCGATTCTCTTGCCTCAGCCTCCCGAGTAGCTGGGACTACAGGTGCCCGCCACAGCACCCAGCTATTTTTTTGTTGCAGTTTGGCCGGGGCTGGGTTTGAACCCGCCACCCTCGGGATATGGGGCCGGCGCCCTACTCACTGAGCCACAGGCGCCGTCAATTTGAAGAGAATTTAAATGAAAATATTTGATATTAACTTATAACTACCTTTTCACTCTACCTTCAATTAACTTTGAACCAGAAAAACTTCAGTAACTGAAAAACTTTGTAAAGAAAATAGGCCGGGTGTGGTGGCTCATGCTTGTAATACTAGCACTCTGGGAAGCAAGGATGAGTGTATTGCTTGAGCTCAGAGTTCAAGACCAGCCTGAGCAAGAACAAGACCCCATCTCTACTAAAAATAGAAAAATACTAGCAGGGCGTTGTGGCAGGCACCTGTAGTCCCAGCTACTCAGGAGGCCGAGACAAGACAATCTCTAGTCCAAGAGTTTGAGGTTGCTGTGAGCTATGATGGTGCCACAAGATTCTACCCAGGGTGACAGAGTGAGACTCTGTCTCAAAAAAAAAAAAAAAAATCATTTTGAAAATAATATTCTGGTGATACTATTAACACATTAAAAAGAGATCAAATAATACTTCGTTTGCAATTTTTGTTATCATGTTTTCTTCATTTTTTAAGTGTTTGCTTTTGTAATGCTTAATTTTTGTTGCAGTGTTTTTTTGGTTGGGGCTGGGTTTGAACCTGCCATCTTTGGCATATGGGGTTGGCGCCCTACTCCTTGAGCCACAGGCACCACCCCTGTAATCCTTAATTTTTATTGGAAATGTATTAGTTTCACTAATTAAAAAAATAATTCCAAACCCAGTTCTATAAAATACCCCTATGAAGACTAAGAAAATATAAAATGTGGTGTTCAGTGCCAATAGCTCAAGTGGCTAGGGTGCCAGCCACATACAGCGGAGCTGGCGGGTTTGAATCTAGCCTGGCCCCGCCAAATAACAATGACAACTACAATAAAAAGAAAATAGCCGGGTGTTGTGGTGGTGCCTGTAGTCCCTGCTACGTGGGAGGCTGAGGAAAGAGAATCACTTAAGCCCAAGAGTTTGAAGTTGCTGTGAACTGTGACACCATGGCACTCTACCCAGGGTGACAGCTTGAGACTCTGTCTCAAACAAACAAACAAAAAATATAAAATGTGTCCTGGTATTATTTTATACCCCTACGGTAATTTCCTTTCCAGTCAGGAAGAAAGCAGCACATGGCAAGGTCATATAGGCATGAAACAACATGATTAGAGGAATCTGAAGAGTCTGGTGCTGCTAGTGGTAGGCAGGCTGTGAGAAATGTTCTAGAGAGGAGAGTGTGTTGTTTCATGGCCTGTTACTTGTTCCTGACTATCACCATTTCAGTTCTTGGATTTGACCTTATCATTGGCACAGTCATCTATAAAGTACTTATCCTTTCTGTGCTTCGGTTTCCTTATATATAATTGAGAATAATGCTAGTACCTATGTTAGGGGGATCTCTATGAGGTTTAAATGAATTGATACTTGTGAAGTACACAGAACAGTGCCTGGGCATGGGAAATGATTTCTCTTTTCTATCTTTGGGCTTGCTATGAACTACCCACTCCACTGACTATCTCTATATTTAGTAACCAGTAATCTTCTATGAAGAGATTTTTTTTTACCCCCTCTTACAAGCAACAGTCTCTCCCAGTTCCATTTATGGTCCTTTTCTTCCTGTGGGAATGTCCAACATGCACCCTTCTGACTCCCTATCCTGGGATCCAATGTCTTTGCCAATATTATGGGAGAACTTTAGAAAAATGTTCTTTTTGCCTGGATGTTTTCTGAGATTGTCTCATGTAGACATTTTCCTTCTCTTGAAAAGGTAGTGGGGCTAATGTATTACAAGGAGCTGTGCATTTCTTTCTAGAAAATGAACTACCTCTAACAAAGGAAAAAGCATGCAAATGCTGCAAATTCCTTGGTAAAATACTGTTTAGAAATCTTGTTTTCTTGATTTAACCGATTATATTAAAAAATAGAAAAAAACCCCCACTTCTCCCTTTCAGCGTCTTAAATGAATTTAAGAGCATTTTGGTTAGATGTTACCATTGGCCTGTAACTTCAGCCTTGAGGAAAGTAACACAAAGATCTAGAACATCTGCCCATTTAGAATGGCTTTCAGGTCATGCTGGTACTGTTTTGTCTATAGATAATAATGTCTTCCTCTCCCAGAAAATCAGGGGCCCTGGACCCTTCAACTGATTGAAGAATTATTAAAGCAGAAGGCAGAAATGAAATAGTCTCTGAGCATTTCTTGGCCTCCTATTTTATAGGTGCAGTGGTCTGAATGAGTTCCCCCAAACTTGTGCTGAAACATAGTCTCCAAACAGTGTTGGTAGGTGGGCCTTTTGGGTATGTTCAGGTCACAAGGGCTCTGCTCTCATAGATGGACAAATGCCACCAAAGGACTGTGGGAGAGGGGGTGCTCTCTGCTGCCCTCTGCCTCCTGCCACGTGAGGATGCAGCAAGAAGGCTCACACAAGATGACAGGACCTTGACTGATTTGGGACTTCCCAGACTCAAGAAATGTGAGAAATAAATTTCAATTCTTTATAAATCACTCATTCAGTCTGTCGTAGTCTGTCAGAGCAGCATAAATGAACTGAGATAGTTGGGAATGAAGGAATAATAAAATTCCTGGGCCAGTCGCTGTACAATTTCTGTACAGTCTCTTAGTGTTATAAAATTTCTTGCTTGTTTTGTGATATTAACAAAAAAATATTTTGGCTGAACAAGGGAGGAAATTCCAATTTTGGCTGATCCTAAAGTAGTTCACTTTACGCTCCTTTTGATTCTTTTTTTTGAGATAGGGTCTTACTGTGTTGACTGAACTAAAGAACAGTGACATCATCATGGCTCACTGCAGCCTCAGACTTCCTTGGGGGTGGGGAACTTGCCTGCTCAAGGCAACATGTGGCCCTCCAGATCCCCAAGGGTAGTCCCTTGACCAAATCCACACTTCACAGAACAAATCTCTTTGTTAGAAGGATTTGTTCTGCAAAAATTGGATTCAGTCGAAAGGCCACACTCAAAGATCCAGAAGGCCACAGGTTTCTCACCCCTGCCTGAGTTGGGCCTACAGTTTATGCCACCACCTTGGCTGATTTTTTATTTTTACTTTTTTGTACAGATGGTGTCTTGCTATTGCCCAGGCTGGAGCTTTTGATTCTTTATTACCCTTCTGGTTAGAATAGTTTATAACTTGGTCTAAAATAGGCCCAGGATTGAGGAACTGTGGCAGTAAGGGTGCTGAGGAAAGATTTTTTGAAGGAAGTATAAGCATTATTCTCTCTCTCCCTTCTTTTTTGAGACAGAATCTCACTCTGTTGCCCTTCATAGAGTGCTGTGGAGTCATAGCACACAGCAACTTCAAACTCTTGGGCTCAAAGAAATCCTCTTGTCTCAGCCTCCTGAGTAGCTGAGACTACAGGAGCCCTCCACAATTTCCATTGTATACTTTCCTTTCATTTTCCATTGTATACTTTAACGGGGATAATAAAATTTCCCTCATAGGGTTATTGGAAAGACTAATGTACGCACATGAATATAGATGTCTGCAACAGTTGAATCTGTATGAATTTGTTGACAATAATGCTGGAGTAATTAGAGTTCGATGAAAATTCCTTAAAGTTATAAGTCCAGTTGTGTTCCAAAGCAATTGACTGGTAGGGAAACTGTATTGCCATTTTCCTTAGAGATGTCAAAGACCTCAGGCTTCAGACAGCCTGTGTTGGTGTCTTGCTTCCATCATTGACTGGCTGTGTCCCTTGGTCAAGTTTCTTAACCTCTCTGGACTTTGGTTTCCTTATCTGTAAAATGAGGATTGTAATAGTTCTGACATCATAGTGGTCTTATCAAACTAAATGAGTTTACTATATATAAAGCATTTAGAATAGTGCCTGCCTCATAGTAATTGTTCAATACTTGATTACCATTATGATCTTCTCATGCATAAAATAGCTTAAAACAATACCATCTATTTGATCTGACCATCTTCATCCTGTTTGTTAGGGTACACACTCTTACACTGTGCTGCAGCCTGGGGTCGTTTGGAAACTTTGAAAACTCTAGTGGAACTGGAGGTCGATACAGAAGCTTTGAACTTCAGGGAAGAAAGAGCCCGAGATGTTGCTGCTCGGTATGCCCAGACCGAGTGTGTCGAATTCCTGGACTGGGCAGGTAAGTATTTGCAGACTGACTGATGTGATGGATTTGTCTTCTATGGGTTATAGGCTACACTATAGATGTCACCTTCCATCAAGATGATTTATCTATAGATAGAACCACCGTCACAGTTGGCAATAATATATGAAATCTACCTTTTTTTTTCTATTTTGCTGTTGGCCTTAAACATTGTGCTTAATAGGAACTATAATATTGGAAGATTATTGATTTACGAATTTCTAACAATTTCGCCAAAAATTTTCTATAAGATTATATGTATAGTGTATGTTCAAGGCCATTTTTTGGGAGACTTACCAAGATGGTATGTTATTTCCATTTTTCATTTTAGTGATTAGAGTTAGGAGTCACTGGAGAGATTTAAGAGATTGAGGACTCCTTATGCCAATAATCTCCTTAATACTATTGACAATACAATGACAAAGTGGACCATTTTATTTTATTTCTTTTTTTTAATTTTTACATATATATGTGTTTATTAGGTTTCCATTTTTTTGCCTTCACAAAATTAAAAAAGCTTAAAATTTAATAGCAATAACAATGTTTAAGGACTAGAAACAAAAACTTTGTAAAGAACAAATGAACATAAATACATTCAGAAAAGGAATCAGACAATTGCTACATCAAAATGTTAAGCAATAATAATAATAATAATGCAAAGAAAGTAACATTCACATTGTCAAACAAGACTATGTCTATTATAGAATGCTTTGACTCTGAGATTCAGTATGGAGTCATCAGTTAACTTATTGTTATTATTCCTTCTTTAAATATATATACCAAATATTAAACCAAATATATTTCAGTAATGTATTTGGTTCCTCAGATAGAAAAGATTATAATGGTAATTGGAAAATGATTTATTCAGACAAAATTCATCAATGTTTTTAGTAGTCAGAGTAGTAGTTACTTATGGCATGGGGAGGCCTTCTGGGAAGTACTGTTCTTTTTCTTGATTTGGTTGTCAATTACATGGCAATATTTGTTTGTGAAAATTCATTGAGCTGTACACACAATTTTTGTGCTTTTCTGTATGTACGTTATACTTCAATTCAAAATTTAAAAAACTATGCTTATTTTGACTTTTGCTAATATTTAGCTTATATCATTCCCACAGCCCTGTAGAATATAGCTTAAATAGATTTCAAGACAGTGTTCCTGTGACTATGTTTGTGTACAAACATGGGTTAAACAACTAGTGCATTTGAAGGGCATAGCATTCCCTTTGCATGGTTGTCTGCATTCAAGATTTTGGCAAGCATTTATTAACTGCCCATATGAGCATGGCTATTGTTGTAGGTACAATTGATTTTTCCTGTCCTCTGGACATTTGTTAAGTGGGGGATGATAGACACATTCAAGTGTTAGGGCTATGATTAAAGGCTAACATTGGCAGAACAGGCAGCCTATGTGTGCTACAGAATAGTCAGAGAACATGTTGAGCTCAACCTGGGCCATCCTTGAATAATGGATGAAGTTTGAATACATAATAGAAAGGGAACGGATTTGAGCAAAATCTTAGAGTTGGGAGTGAAAGTGGCATATTGTGGGACAGTGACAAGATTGCCTTACTGAGCAGCAAGTCCTATTTTCCATGGGTAGGCTATAATATAGGTGGAACAATAGAAGGGCTAAATACATGGCCTCTTGAGACTGAATTTAAATGCTAGTGTCTGCACCTATGTGACCTTGGCAAGGTACTCAAATTCTGAATATCTCAGTTTCCTTTCCTGAAAAAGGGGACCAGTAAAAGTAGTTCCTACCTCTTGAGGGTTGTAACAAATGTGATGATATAAAATACTTAATACCTGGAATGTGGTCAGTGGTCAGCATTTGAAAAATGCTTTTAGTATACCCTGATTATACCCTTAAATGCCAGTCTTAAGGTGTTTTCATTTTTTTTTTTTTTTTTTTTTTTGCCGGGGCTAGGTTTGAACCTGCCACCTCCGGCATATGGGACTGGCACCCTACTCCTTGAGCCACAGGTGCCGCCCAAGGTGTTTTCATTTTATTCTGGGAGCCATTGACACTTTTTATGTGAAAGAGGAAGAGGATGAAAGTGATTTTTAGGAAGATTCAACTAGTAGCAGTAAGATGCTTGCTCCTTAGCAAAATGAGAAGGGGACTAGGAGAACTTACAGAAATAAGGAAATTAAAGGAAGGAAGTATATTTGGAAAGAAAGAGATGAGTTATACTTTGTACATTATTTTTATGAGTAATTTTCCACTTGTACTAAAAATTTTCTAGGAATAATCTTTCTTATGTCAATTATCTTTGATCTTATGATTAGATCTATAAGTAAAAGAAGATAAAGATAGCCAAGGATTCAATTGATCTCCCACAAGTAGTAAGGGTGAAATTCACATTCTATGATTTAAAATCTATTTGTGAAGAATGAATAACCCATGGTACTTAAAAATCATAATCCAGGGACACATTTTGCTGTAATTTTCTGAAAAGAAATGGCTTAAGGCTTATGGGGATGAGGTTTTAATGGTTTCCTTACCCCTAATATTCATGTGTTTTATTTGGATCCTTAAATTCTCAGAGAGATTATACCTAACATGTCTTAGTGATATAAAAAAGAAGACCATAGAAAGTAAACTACTAGTAATTGTGTTTCTAGATGTTATTAGGATCAGTGCTTCGTGGTAATGTAGCTGCAGAATGTTAGAGACAAATTACAACATAAAATTTAACTTCCGCATTTGTTTAATTCAGACTCACCAAAATTGTATGAGTTCCATTTCTCATTTCAGTGATTAGAGTAGGAGTCACCTGGAGAGATTTAAGAGCTTGAGGACTCCTTACTGCAATAGTCTCCTTCACACTCTTGAAAGTCCCATTACTAAAGATGGATTTCTTTGGGTTTTAGAGGTTCGGGAATTTAAGTCTTCAAGACTTTAAGTCTTCCCCCATTAAAATAATATACATCAGTGTTTTCTTAGAGAGGATTAGTTGATAGTTCAGAACTCTGAAGGTGTGGAACAAACATTTATGGTAATGTGGGGTTGAGGTTGTGCTTAGGAGGAGTGGATGTAAGAAGGAGAGTCTGTAAAGAGGAACCAGAAATAAATGTCTAATATTCTATAATGGTCCAAGGCAGGCACTATTCTTTTCCATTACTTTTAAACTCTGCAGTTACTTATTACTGTTTCAAAGATTATTTTGTAAAAGATTTTTTCCTCCCTTATAACTATGGCAGGTATATTATAGATGAATAGCATGTTTTTCTGGGATTTTTCAAGGTGTTTTTAATCAAACCTTCTAGCCTACTCTCAGGCCTATCTCCTAGTTTTTCTTTGGAAAATCTGGTACTCATACTTTAAAAAATTGAAGAGTTTGATCATCAACAAAAGTCTGAAACTTAAAAACATAATGGTATGTAATTTATTATTTATTACACTGAAAAATGGAAACATTTAGACTTAAAAAATAATATATTCTTTAATATTTCCTTGCTATTCTAGTAATCTGAGAGGAGAAACCAAAAGTCTTCCAGGGGTTATAAAATTTGCTCAGGAAAATAAAAATCACAGATACTATTTAAATCAGAGATTTATTGAAACACTAAACTAACCTTTTATTCTACAGATTGGTTAATGATTAGCTGTCTAACACATTGAAAAGAACAAAATACTTGAACATGTAGCAGTGATAGAACCTTTCCCCCAGTACTTTAGTAAGTATGGATTCTTTTTTAGTTGAATGGAAATAACATTTCAATCCAGACTTCTTTGGAAAATTTCAGTAAAGATAGTGGCTCCCTCCAAAAATTACAAAGTCTTCTGATGAACCATTTTTATCCTTAGATGAGTCTTAATAGATTGCCTTTGTAATCTATATTTGACCGAGCCACATTTGCATATACACATGTTTAATGTCCTCTTGCTCCGTCTCCTTCACACTTCTTCCGCTTTAATTTGCGGTGCTTAATTTTTTTAGAAGAAGGATGGTGAGACACCTGTTTCAAGTACTTGGTCATCATTGATGTTGTAGCCACCAGTCTGCAGAGTATTTGGTCAATGTCATAGATGGATGGGCTTTCTAGATCATTACTAAATTTTTCTAAGGAGGCTTGTTTTTTCAGCTAAAAAGAGAAGAACAAATGATATAGATTTTATCTTACTGTAGTTCAAATTTGTATTCCAAATATATAAGTTTAATTCTATTAAAACAGCATGTATCAGTTATTTATACAAAAGAAAGATTACTATAGAAGTGATAAGTGTAGAAGAAATGTTCTTTTATACATGGCCCATAAGATTAGAATGATCATTATCACTATCAGCAAACAATCAGTGCCTTCTATGGTTAAATATGAATATTAGCAAAAGGTTTTACTTTGCTAAACAGCCTCAAGGTATAATACCATAAAATCACACCATTTAAGAAACAAAATATTTATAAATATCAGTTGTTCTGAAGGTCATTGAGGTTTTTTTGTTTATTTGTTTGATCATTGAGCTTTTAGGACTACCTCAAACCATGGTGTCATTTTTTGGCAAACTGGAAAATTAGTTTAGAAGTTCTATTTCCTAGAAAAGTTATCCTAGCATTAGAAATTAGTTTACGTAAAAAATACATGCCAACTCTTGTACTTAGCTTTCTTCGATAACCCTGGAAGGGTTCTAAGAGATCTCTTGTTCCAGACCCTTCATTTTATGAAAAGGCAGCTGAGAAAGATCAAATGACTTCACTAAGGGCACAGACAGATAACTTTATTTCCTGTACATTTTACTCATGGTAGCACACTACTTTTAAAATGTTTTTTATAACCTAAAGTAGAGGGATTAGACTAGATGAGTTTTTAAACACCATAGGATCTGACAGGTTGGACCAGATAATTATAAAGACATTCTAATTCAACACAGCTATGTGCAAGATGCCACACTAGATGCTGGGGGAGTCGGGGGAGCAGGGGACAGTCACAAAGAGGAGTAACACATGGCACCCTCCCTTAGAAACTGGTTATCTTATGTTCTAAACTCTTCCATATTTTGTAACTGTTACTATTTGCATCACTACTTCACCTTTTTTTGGTGTTTCTTCCATTTCAACCACAGGTAATGCACGGATAAAACAAATAGAATTAAAACAAGAGCTTGCACTAAGATATAAGTTAGATGTAAACAACCCTGAAATATATCCATGTTTGCAAAGTTGCAGCACAGTTTTTCCAGAGGGTAAGGCAGACAGTGAGACGGAGGAGGCTTAACTTTCAGATAGTGTACTTCTTCTGGAAAAATCTCCCATCCAACCTTTGTCCAGGTAGTTCCATCACAAATGCAGCAGCTCTCCCTGAAGAAGCAGATGAACAACAGAGAAAAAATTAGGAATAGTCGTTGATTAGACATCTTTCTCAATTGGAAAAAAATATCTCTAGCTAAAAAATTGGTCAGAGACAGAGAAGAAAGTGCCTTGAGTTGTTAGTTAATATTGTGCTTCAGTCAAGGCATCTCAGGTTATCTCTCCAGTTAGCAAAATATACCCAGCAAAATATACACTAATGACTATTATAACATCATCAGTCATAGTGATTCAGAGATAAGTTCAGTGACATCATAATGAACCACATTGGAACTAAAAGATGTCACCCAACCAATCACCTAGGTTTTTTTTTTTTTTTTTTTTGAGACAGAGTCTCAAGTTCTCCCCCAATGTAGAGTGCTGTCACAGCTCACAGCAACCTCAAACCCTTGGGCTTAAGCAATTCTCTTGCTTCAGTCTCCCAAGTAACTGGGACTACAGGTGCCCGCCACAACGCCCAGCTGTTTTTTTTTTGCAGTTGTCGTTGTTTTAGTTGGCCTGGGTTCAAACCCGCCACCCTTGGTGTATGTGGCCAGTGCCCTGCTGACAGAGCTACAGGCACTGCCACACCATGGGTTTCTTAGAGATGCTTTTTATTTTTGCCAGAGTGGCAAGCCACTTCTTTTTTTTTTTTTTTTTGTGGAGACAGAGTCTCACTGTACCGCCCTCGGGTAGAGTGCCGTGGCGTCACACGGCTCACAGCAACCTCTAACTCTTGGGCTTACGCGATTCTCTTGCCTCAGCCTCCCAAGCAGCTGGGACTACAGGCGCCTGCCACAATGCCCGGCTATGCAAGCCACTTCTTTAATTTTCTTAAAGGTGAAGACTTTCGCTGGGCAAGGCGACTCATGCCTATCATCCTGACACTCCGGGAGGCCTAGGCAGGTAGATTGCTTGAGCTCATGAGTTCAAGTTTGAGACCAGCCTGAGCAAGAGCAAGACCCCCCCATCTCTAAAAATAGCCAGGCATTGTGGTGGGCTCCTGTAGTCCCACGTACTCAGGAGGCTAAGCCCAGAGGATTTCTTGAGCCCAAGAGTTTGAGGTTGCTGTGAGTAACTTAGTGGAATTTTCTCTGCTGGATTTCAAAATTCCTTGGAACTAGTGACTCCCCCTCCTCCCTCCCTCCTTTCCTTCTTCTGTTGCCCAGGCTAGAGTGCCCTGGCATTAGCCTAGCTCACAGCAACCTCAAACTCCTGGGCTCAGGCAATCCTCCTGCCTCAGCCTCCCGAGTAGCTGAAACTACAGGTGCCCACTGCAATGTCTGGCTAATTTTTCTACTTTTGGTAAAGATGGGATCTCACTCTTTCTCAAGCTGGTCTTGAATTCCTAAGCTAAAGCAATCTACCTGCATCAGCCTCCCAGAGGGCTAGGGTTGCTGAGCCACCACGCTGGGCCAAGTTGAGGGAAGAACTTTTAAGCAAAACCAAAACAGGACTTGATGATTTGGGACATTCCCAGCCTATCCAGATTGTAAAGTGTCAAAATTAAGATATTCACTGTCAAAAAACTGTGTTTTGGAGAGAAAGCCAAGGATGTGGCTGGATAGCTTTTTGCTAGTGCTGAACAGAATAGACATGGGACTCAGCCATCCCAACAGAAGTCAGGAATAGAAATGAGATTTCCTGCAAAAGCTTCTTGCCTAATGGAGTCAATCTCTGTGACACACAGGGAGATTCATAAGGTTTCTGCGAATGTTGTACCAGTAGAAATAGCAGTTTGGACAAAGGGACAGAGAGAGAACAAAATGAAAGGGTTCTGGACTGCCAAAATTCTACAGGCAGGAAACAGATTAATAAAACAGTTCAGCTGCAAACACGTGGTATCTTTCATGAAAAAGGAAGGACCAACAAGAGTGTGGAATCTCAGGTCCAGAGGGCAAAGCCCCAGGACTAGAGGACAGAGTCTCAAGCCACAGATGTTTATTCTCCAGTCTCTGAAACCTAGTGGAATTTGCTCTGCTGGATTTCAAAATTTCTTGGAACTAGTGACTCCTTCCCTCCTCCCTCCCTCCTTTCCTGCCTCCTTCTTTTCCTTCTTTCCTGTCCTTCCCCCTATTTGAAAGACAGTGTCTTTATTATTCTATGCCCATCCTATCATTGTATTTTGGAAGAAGGTAACTTGTTTTCTAGTTTCTCAGCACTACAGATGGAGAGGAATTTTGTCTCAGGAGGGATCATACCCAGAGTCTCACCCAAACCTTGTTTAGATGATTTAGATTATGAGAGTTGAGACTTTAGAGTTAAGATTTTGTTTTATTTATTAATTATTATTATTATTGTGAGACAGAGTCTTATTATGTCGCCCTGGGTAGAGTGCTGTGGTGTCACAGCTCACAGCAATCTCAAACTTTTGGGCATAAGCGATTCTCTTGCCTCAGCCTCCCAAGTAGCTGGAATTACAGGCGCCCGCCACAACACCCGGCTATTTTTTGGTTGTAGCTGTCATTGTTGTTTGGCAGGCCAGGGCTGGATTTGCACTTGCCAGCTCTGGTGTATGTAGCTGGCACCCTAGCTGCTGAGCTACAGGCACTGAGCCTATTATTATAATTATTGTTATTGTTATTATTATTTTGAGTTAAGATTTTGGATGAGAATTTGGACATAAGTCAATATTGTAATGGGTCCAGACATTTGGGGATTTGTGGTAGGGTGAATATCTTTTGTTTGTGGGATAGATGTGAATTTTGGGGGGAGGGGTAAAGAGGGCAGAATTTAGAAGGCTGAATAATAGCTAGCAAGATATCTAGCTGGGCTCAGTGGCTCACTCTTGTAATCCCAGCACTTGGGAGGTTGAGGGGAGTGGATTGCTTGAGCTCAGAAGTTTGAGATCAGCTTGAGCAAGAGGGAGACCTTGTCTCTAAAAAAAATAGCAGTGCATTGTGGCAGGCACCTGTAATCCCAGCTACTTGGGAGACTGAGGCAAGAGGCTCTCTTAGGCCAAAGAGTTTGAGGTTTGCTGTGAGCTATGATGTCACAGCACTCTACCAAGGGTGACCAAGTAAGACTCTGTCTAAAAAAAAAAAACCCAAACCCAAAACAAACAAACAAAAAAACCAAAAGATGTCTAGGTCCTCATGTGACAAAAGAGACAGATTCTTAAATTAAGGATCTTGTGTTGGGGAGATTTTTCTGGATTATCCAGGTGGAACCTAAGTGTAATCACAAATGTCCTTGTAAGTGGGATGCAGAGGGAGATGTGTCACAGGAGAGGATCATTTGATGATGGAAGCAGAGGTTGGGGTGACATGTTTGAAGATGGATCACATGCCAAGGAATTCTAGGAATTGAAGCCATTGCAAATTGAAAAAGGCAAGGAAAAGATTTCCCCTCAGAGCCTCCAGAAGGAAACAGCCCTGCCAACACCTTGACTCTCGCCCAGTGAAACCATCTGGCCTCTAGAACTGGAAGAGGATAAATTTGTGATAAGTTTTTTCTAAGCCATGAAATTTGTGGTAACAGATATAGTGGCCAGCCTATTAACCTTTAAATTAATCTGGGACTAATCTATATTTTACAGTGTTCAGTTGTCCCATTAGGAATATGGTAAGCTCTTCCATTTATTGAACTCTTTTATTTCTCTCAGAAAAGTGTTATCATTTTATTTAAACAGGTTTTGCAAATTTTGTGATAACATTACTATGTATCCTTTCATGAATGAATGATTTAAAACACTTTTTCAAAACAGGGAAAACTATTTTTAATTTTTTTAAGGATGAAGAAGAGTAAAGCAAATGGTTTGTCTATTGAAAATGTTTTTTGTTGTTCCTTTCTCCAGAGTGGACATTTTGATAAAATAAGGTATCTCTGAGATCAGGTGTCATGTTTTATATTTAATTTATTCTTCAGAAAGTTCCAGCACAATTTTAGGAACATAGTGAATGCCCCCAAGTGATATGTTAGTTGGGTGTTATCATTCTGAAGTTCAGTAAAAGCTACGAAAGCTACTCTTACACGCAGTCTTTATAAAGCTCTGAATATATAATAGTACATTATAAACAATTGAACATATTTTTCTTTTGGTTTTTGTCTTATTATTATGTGGTTTACTGTCCATTCTTTCAGATGCAAGGCTGATTCTGAAAAGATACATTGCAAAGGTCTCTTCAGCCATTACTGACCCAGAAAAGGGACCAGGGAAGCTCCTTAAGGAAGACAAGGTAATGTATTTGTGATTATTGCTTGTTTTGAAGTTTTTCTGTGAATTTTATCTTACATTTTAGTTTCTATACTGATGCTTTAGAAGTAGATGATGGTCCTTTCTTCTCCCCTTCTTCCTTTCTCCCTCCCTTCCTTTCTTTCATTAGAAACTACTGATAATGGCTCAGCACTACAGTGGTTACAGTGCCAACCACATGCATCGAGGGTGGCGGGTTCGAGCCCGGCCCAGGCCATCTAAACAACAATGACAACTGCAACAAAAAATAGCCGGGCATTGTGGCAGGTGCCTGTGGTTTCAGCTGCTTGGAAGGCTGAGGCAAGAGAATTGCTTAAACCCAAGAGTTTGAAGTTGCTGTGAGCTGTGACGCCATAGTACTCTACTGAGGGCGACATAATGAGACTCTATCTCAAAAAAAAAAAAAAAGAAAGAAAGAAAGAAAGAAAGAAAAGAAACTATTGATAAAGGATATACTGCTCAAAATTAAACGAAATAGTATTTAAATGTGTCATAGACATGTGTTAAGTTTCAACCCAGCAACATGGATGAGTCTTAGAAACGAAGTATTGAGTGAAAAAAAAATCATCAAAGACTACAAAGATTTACAAAGATTTTTGTAAAGCTCAAAAACAAGCAAAATCAAATTACATTGTTTAAGGATGCCTACCTATGGAGATAAAGCTATTAAGAAAGCAAAGCAATGAGCACAGATCTTAAGTTCTCTCTAGGAGCCCAGCAGGGGGCTGGGCTAAGGGAGGGACACGGAAGTTGTGTTAGCAGTGCTGGTAGTGTTCTGCTTCATCTGTTGAGTACTGGGACCCACTGATACCCATTTCATTATTTGGCTTCAAAGCTTAGATATACATTATATATTTTGGTACATATATAAATGTTCATATACTGTGCATATTTTTTTGATGTATCAAATTTTCCACAATGGAAAGAAAGATACACAGATGTAAAGATAGCTAATTGTAAAGCCAGCTTGCCACATACCCAAGCCCTATACCTAAGTACTGCTTGTGGACAAGTTTATTGCTTTGAACTTACATAAAAAATGCTCAGTGTATTAGAAATGTGTTTTGCTTTTAGATTACTTCATGCATTTATCTGCAGGATGCTCTGTAAATTTCCTGTAGCTTATAATTTAAATGAGAAAGAACTGGGTATTGCTAAAATTGTAAGACCACCAGGTGTGCGAACTTGATAAGTTACACGTCGCACTTAAGTCATACAAAACACTGTGCAAAATCTCTTGTGAAACAAAATAGAGGCAGAATTCTATTAGATTATCTATTGGAATTATTCTGAAAACAAAATTTTCCTGGCACAAAGAAATAGTGCTTTGTTGAACTAGTTGCTAGAAAAATCTTTTAATTTCAGTTTTTAAAAATTGGGTAATTTGAACTAGAAAATACTTTGTACCTGTAGTAGTAATTAGGAAAAATTTGAAATGTCTAAAGCTACTTAATAGTTTTCCCTTTTCCACCTCTCATCTTATTACCCTGTGGTTGTGACAAAAATTTTGTGATAATTGAACCACATTTTTTTCCTTCACTTATAGGGGCATATGTATACACACATATATTTGGAATTTTATGAGAGATTTATAAAGATTGGATCATTCTTTCCATATTATTCTTTAATTTACTTTCCCCCTTCTTGATAACATATCATGAACACCTTTCCGGCCTACTTCCTTCTACATTCTGAATGTGCCACTAATTAATATTTAATAGTATGGATCAGGCAAACTACAAATTTTTTTTTTGCAAACTACAAATTTGTTTATTTCTCTTTGTTATTATAAATCATAGTACAATAACCATCTTAAATCAGACACCAGAAGTTTATCGCACATGTGCAATGAGGTGGTGTTACAATGCAAACAGAAATTTTCAGCAAAGTGGGGCTTTTCTTGCATTTCTTAAACTTCCTCCTGTGAACCATTTGAGAGGGAATCAGCTACCAGCACTATCTTTGGAGCTGCACAAACTTATTCTTTTCCAGCCTTTGCATGCACTTTGTTTTGTCATATGCCTCAATGAAAATAAAGAATTGGGCAGGGAGGAGGGAGGAGGTTTGCTAAGTTACCACCTAAAGGGTACAATGTAGGGGTATATAGCACACCTGGGTGAAGGACTCAACTACAACTTGGACTTGACTTTACAAATGCAAACAATGCAACCTAAAAAAAAAAAATTACAGTCATGGCACAAGGCTTTATGACTCCTGGTGGTGTCAGGAGTATTTATTCCTCCGATGTTAGAGTTGCATTGTCCAAAATAGCAGCCACTAGCCACATGTGGGTATTTACATTTGAATTATTTAAAATTAAATAAAACTGGTGTGCTCTCACCTAATGGGCACAATATAAGGGTATAAGGCACACCTAGTGAGGGACACAACTACAACAGGGACCTTACCAAACAAACGCAAACATTATAACCTAGTGATTTGTATTCTCCTATTAATTTTGTTACTGGACAAAGAGGGTCTGGCTGCCTGTCGCTGTCAGCCAATAAGCAGAGATGGGGATAGGTCCACCAAATTTTATTTGTCAAAAGGCCGGGATTCTGGAGAACAGTGAGAGTAGTCTCTCCAAGAGTGTTCAGTTCTTCCATTTCCAAAATTACAGTTTTATACGTTTAAGTTCAAAGTGAAGACCGTGTTAATCCTTATCTTAAACAATAATTGGCAGAACCCACAATCCATAGTAAACAATAATCAGTATAACTCATGACCCCAAACAACGTATTAATTCAAAAATTAATCTCCTAAATTAATTCACCTAAACTACTCAAGATAGGCATCTTAAGGGTGGGAGCTAAATTTACAAAACAGTAAGACTGGGAGACAGGCTAAAGATCAGGCAGGACCTAAACAGACCGGACCAGCCCTGTCATATCTGCCCTCGCCTGACAGACTCCATCTTATTCTCACTCTCTGTGCTTTCAATCTGAAATTAAAAAATTAAATCACATTTAAAATTCAGGTCCTTAGAGACACTATCTACATTTCTAGGGCCCAATACTTACTATTTTGGACAATGCAGATTTAGAACATTTGCATCATCATGGAAAGTTCTGTTGGACAGTGTGGGTAGTTTTGTTTTAAAACAAAGTGGAAAGTAAATTCTCTATTTCTGTCCCTAGAACACTGTTCTCAATGCATGTCGTGTAAGAAATGACTGGTTGGAATCCCATTTGGAAGCTTCCATTAATGAGATTTTTGAGCAGAAACAACAACTGGAAGATATTGTGACCCCTATTCTCACAAAAATGACTATGCCACGTAAGTTTTGGGTAAAAGGTAGTTTGAATTCAGAAAAGGTGAAAATTAGGTTCAATGTTATTTTTTTCTGTGATATTCTGATTTTGACAATCCTCACTAAGTAGTCATTAACCTTATTTCAAGCATTAATCCATGATATAGTTCCCTCATTTCATTATTAGTATTAACTAATAATGACTGAATTCTTTCTATAGGAAATGCCCAATACTGATCTTACTATTACCACCATCAGTCATTAAATTTTATGTAATTAATTACTATGCCTTTGCCTTTGATTTTGACCAAGGATTGCTATCTAGGAAGACATGTCATCCTGGGAAATAGGGTGTCAGAATTTGAAAAGCTAATCTTCAGTAGTGTAGTTGTATATTTGGGGAAAAAAATCTACTGTGGAAACAGCATCCTGAGAATGGAGAAGGTGCATATATCAGAATCTTTGTGAAATAACAGCTTCATTGAGAAATAATTCTCACACCATAAAATGCACCATTTTAAAGGGTATATATAAATCAGTAATTTTCAGTGTATTCACAAAGATGTGTAATTATCGCCATCACCTACTTTTAGAACATTTTACCACCTAATATAAAAACTCTATAATCTATTAGCAATCACTTCCCATTCCTCCTTCTCCCAAGCCCTGACAACTACTAACCTACTTTTTGTCTCTATGGATGTGCCTATTCTGAACATTTCTTTTGTTTCTTTTTCTTTTCTTTTTTTTTGAGACAGAGTTTCAAGCTGCTGCCCTGGGTAGAGTGCTGTGGTGTCATAGCTCATGGCAACCTACAACTTTTGGGGTCAAGTGATCCTCTTGCCTCATTTTTTTTTTTTTTTTCTATTTTCAGTACAGACAGGGTCTCACTTTTGCTCAGGCTGGTCTCGAACTCCTGAGCTCAAGCTATCCACACACCTCAGCCTCCCAGTGTATTTGGTTTATAGGCATGAGCCACCAGTGCCTGGCCTGTTCTGAACATTTCATAAATAAAATCATTTAGTATGTGTTGTGGTTGGCTTCTTTCACTTAGCATGTTTTCAAAGTTTATTTGTGAGTAGAAATATAATGCAGGTGGACATTCCAGAGAATACCTGCCCATGGTGGCAAGTGAGTCTGGGAATGTTCGCCTGCGTAGACAGAAAACTAGTTTGGGGACGTCTGAGTAAAATTCAGCAATTTAGTGGAGACAAGATATCAGCAGAGTTAGAAGGTGATTAAAAATACCCTCCAGAGCAGTGGTTCTCAACCTTCCTAATGCCACAACCCTTTAATTCAGTTCCTGTGGGTCACAACCCACAGGTTGAGAACCTGTGAGGAGATAATCTAGCCTGAAGGCTATTAACAGTAACACATTGCCCTCCCATTCCCTAAGGCAATGTTGTTTGTTACCTACTTAGTTCTGCCTTTGATAATTGCTCTATGATTTAATGCCTCCATGCTGATGACCTTTTTCTTAATCAAAAAACCACTGGAATGATTGAGTCATGAGACTGTTAACTCTTTACTTCATCATTCTGTAAACACGTGCCCTAAAAATCTTAATAAAAACCTCCTAAGATTTCTAATCAGGGTGGCAGCTGTCTGCCTCTTTACAGGACTTCAGGGTCTCAGCCTATTTTTTCCAGAAGCTGTGCATGTGAATTTCTCATGCTATTTTTCCCTTAATCTCCTGACCCTAGTCAGGCAGGAAAGTCTCTGCATGGGGAATTCTCCATCTGTGGTGTTGAGACTCCCTCCTGTGCCACAGCATTTATTCATGTTGTAACATGCCTCCCACTTCATTCTGTTTTATGGCTAAATACTATTCCGTTGTATAGATACAAATTTCATCCATTCATCAGGTGATGGACATTTGGGATTCCACTCTTTTGGCTGTAATAAGTAATGCTGCAATGCACTGCTGTGTACAGATTTATGTCTGCCATATTTTTATTTTGCTTTGGTATATTGCAGAGTTGTATGATAACTCTGTTTAATCTTTTGAGAAACTGCCATTTTTGAGGAACTTCCTACCAGGAGTACTATGTATATGAGGATTCCAGTTTCTCCGTATCTTTGTCAATATTTATCACTTTAAAAAAAATTTTAGTCATTTTAATGAGTGTGAAGTGGTATCTTAATGTAGTTCTGAGTTTCATTTTCCTAATTACTAATAATTTTAATCATCTTTTCATGTGTTTTTCTCATTAGCGTATTTTCTCTGGAGAAATGTCTGAATTCTTCGTCTATTTCTCAATTGGATTGTCTTTTTATTTTTAATTGTGTGAGTTCTTTATGTATTCTGGATATACGTCCCTTATCAGAAATATGAGTCTGATATTTCCTCCCATTCTGTGGATTATCTTTTCATTTTCTTATGTCTTTTGAAATATAAAATAATTTAATTTTGATGAAATCGAATTTACCTAATTTTACTTTGTTGCTGTGCTTTCTATGTCATATCTAAGAAAGCATTGCTTAATCTGAGATAATCAAGATTTAATTATGTTTTCTTCCAAGAGTTTTGTAGTTTGAGCACTAACATTTAGTTCTGTGATCTATTTTGAGTTATTTTTTGTGTATGGAGTCCAAGTTAATTCTTTCGCATGTAGATATCTAGTGCATAAGTTTTTTTTCTTTGAGACAGAGTCTTGCTCTGTCACTCTGGGTAGAGTGCCATGGCATCATCTTAGCTCACAGCAACCTCAGACTCTTGGGTTCAAGAGATCCTCTTGTTTCAGCCTCCTGAGTAGCTGGGACTACAGGCACCTGCCACAATGTGCCCAGCAAGGTTTTTTTTTTTCTATTTTTAGTAGAAATAGAGTCTTGCAGCTCAGTCTGGTCTCAAACTCCTGAACTCACAGGATCCACCTGCCTTGGATTATAGGTATGAGCCACCATGGCTAGCCTAGTACTGAAGATTTTTATGTTTATCAAAAGGGGTTGTAGATTTTAAAAAGTATTCTAGCCTAGGTAATGTGACTATCCCTTACCATCTATAATTAATACCTACTCAGCATACCCATAGCACTCTCCTAGGTACCCTAAAGGAAGACAGAGACTTTAGTCTGTCCTTGTTTTTATTTTTTTAATTAAAATTTTTTTTTATTTTTTAAATTTTAGATTAATATGTGGGTACAAATGATTAGGTTATATATTCTGTTGTTAGGTAAGATCCCTGTTGTAGTTGTCTCCCACCCCCAGGAGGTGTGCCATGTACCTTTACACTGTGCCCATTAGGTGGGAGCATACCAGTCCCCCTGCCTTCTCCCTGTTCCCTTCTCCCCCCAACTTGAATTGAATTGAGTTTTTCTCTTGTGTGGGTGTGTATTAGTTTGTCAGCTGACTTCCTATTAGTATTGAGTACATTGGATACTTGCTTTTCCATTCTTGTGATACTTCGCTAAGAATGTGTTTCAACTCCATCCAGGTATAAAAGATTTAAAGTCTCCATCTTTTTTATGGCTGAATAGTATTCCATGGTATATATATACCACAATTTATTAATCCATTCATGGGTTGATAGGCATTTGGGCTGTTTCCACATCTTGGTTATTATAAATTGAGCTGTGATAAACAATCTAGTGCAAATGTCATGTCCCTGATTTTAATGGAGCCTACAATCTAGTTTGTGAATAAGACATACATACCTGAAAAGATAACCCACATAATGTGTATGTTCCTGGAAGTCTAAGTATAAAAAGAAAGCATGGGTAACCATGTGAAAGGATGGTTAACCAGGATAGAATATGAAGAAAATTTCAGAATGGAAGTACAATGTGATGATGAAAGCTTTAAGTATGGAAGTAAGGAAGTGGTCAGCATCCATCCAGCTCATTATAGTTGAGTCTGTGTTAAGAAACAGTAGAAGGGGCGGCACCTGTGGCTCAGTGGGTAGGGTGCTGGCCCCATATACTGAGGGTGGCAGGTTTGAACCCAGCCCCTGCCAAACCGCAACAAAAAAAATAGCCAGGCATTGTGGTGGGTGTCTGTAGTCCCAGCTACTTGGAATGCTGAGGCAAGAGAATCGCCTAAGCCCAAGAGCTGGAGGCTGCTGTGAGCTGTGACACCACAGCACTCTACTGAGGGTGACAAAGTGAGACTCCATCTCTCTAAAAAAAAAAAGAAAGAAAGAAAAAGAAATAGTAGAAGATAATAGAAAATAAGGTTGAAAGTTATGGTGTGATAATTTTATAAAAACTACTTAGGGATTTGAGCCATTATTTTCTGGGGAGTGAGGTGCCATAAAAAGGCTTTAGGCCCAAGTGCCCATCGACCCACGAATGGATTAATAAATTGTGGTATATGTACACCATGGAATATTATGCAGACTTAAAGAAAGATGGAGACTACCTCTTTCATGTTTACATGGATTCAGCTGGAACATATTCTTTTTAGCAAAGAATGGAAGAAAAAGTATCCACTGTACTCAGCCCTACTATGAAACTAATTTATAGCTTTTATATGAAAGCTATAACCCAATTATAGCCCAAGAATATGGGGAAATGGAGGGGAGGGATGGGTGGAGGGAGTGTAATTGGTGGGACCACACCTATGGTGCATCTTACAAGGGTACATGTGAAACTTAGTAAATGTAGAATATAAATGTCTTAACACTATAGCTAAGAAAATGCCAGGAAGGCTATGTTAACCAGTTTGATGAAAATATTTCGAATTGTATATAAAACCAGTGTATGGTGCCCTATGATTGCATTAATGTACACAGCTATGATTTAATAAAAAAAGAAAAGAAGGGCAGCGCCTGTGGCTCAGTGAGAAGGGTGCCAGCCCCATATACTGAGGGTGGCGGGTTCAAACCCAGCCCCGGCCAAACTGCAACCAAAAAATAGCTGGGCACTGTGGCGGGCGCCTGTAGTCCCAGGTGCTCGGGAGGCTGAGGCAAGAGAATCGCCTAAGCCCAAGAGCTAGAGGTTGCTGTGAGTCCTGTGACATCATGGCACTCTACCAAGGGCGGTAAAGTGAAAAAAAAATAAAAATAAAAATAAATACAAAAAAAAAAATAAAAATAAAACTGGAAAAAAAAGAAAAGAAAAGAAAAATAAAAGGCTTTAGGGTAGGAGAGAAAAGGAATTAAGTAGGGGAGAATAATCAGGCTTTCTTTGTAAAACTGACTGGAAGAAGAGACTAGAGAAAGTGAGAACAGTAGGGCAGGAGTGAGATGATTAAGATCTGAGTTATTGGTTAACCAGGTTTGAGTCCTACTTACGTCACCACTACCATTAGCCTAGCCCGACAACTCTCCCTCCCTTCTCACCTCTGAAGAAGAATCGCCTTTCCCCAAGTCCTCTATGTCACATCCCCTCTAAGCACCTTCATATCATAGAATATTAATATTAGCTCTTGATGGAACCTCTGAAATGACCCCTCATTTTATGATGAAGATAGCAAAAACAAGAGTTTCAGCAGTATATTCAAAGTTCCTTTTTAGTCAGTGGCAGAACCGGTAACAATAAATTAACAAAATGGGAAATGTGACCTTATGGCTTTAAATGTTAAAAATAAAGGAGGGGAGAGTATTTGCATTGGTATATGAGCAACATAGGGTTTAATTAATAGCTGGTTTAAGCGGGCACATACTGATTTATTCCATGACTGTTGTTTTATGAACTGGCTTTGTTTAATATCATAAGCTAATTAGATGTAATTTTAAAATCTGCTTCCTTTCAGGTCAAGTGAAAAGTGGCAAATCGTAAACCTAAGCTATGGTCAGAAGACAAGTCAAGATTAAACCTTCTATGGAACGTAATATTTTAGAAAAGGCCACAGTTGCTTCTAGTATCTGAAGAGACAAACCTACGATGCCCATTAAAGTTAAGAAAGTAGATGTGAGATTTTATAAAAGTGTTTAGGTACAATAGTAGACCACCCTTGTTTTGTTTGGCCTGTTCAGCATGTTTATGCCCGGCCCCATGTGAGTTGCATGCATTCCCTCAGGAAAGCACGGTGGCTATAAATCACTCACAGAGACTCTATGGAGGTTTTAAAAACTACCTAGAAAATCTAGTATTTTTCTTTGTAATTGAAACATCCATAAAAGAAGATATATTTGGCTGTTTCCAGAGGACAAGTTTGTTCTCCTTCTGTAAAAGGAAATCTTACACAGTGACATTCTGGAGCAAGGAAATATTAAGAATTGTTTGGATCGGGGGCCTCTGCTTACAACTGTCACTCTTTATATGCAAATTAAAATTCACCTATAAGGTGGGATTTACGTGTAGTCTTTGAGCAAACCACCTGTTAATCTTTAACCTCTTTCTATCTTTAAATTAATAAACACAAATCTGTATCATTTTATACTCATATTTAGAAGAGTTCTCTTATTCAGTAGGTTTGACAATACAGATCAGTGTTTTTCAACCTTTTTTATCTCACAGCACGCTTGTACCTATAGTTAGACTTCGATGGCACACTTAAATTATGTTGATCAAGAAAAAAGTAAAGAAGAGAATATACTTAACACGCTTTGAACTTCTTTTGAAAATAATTAATGATCTTTAAAAATTTTCATGGCACACCTAAGATCCTCTCAGCAGCACACCAGTGTGCCACAGCATACTGGTTGAAAATCACTGGTATAGATATTGTAACTGGATTCCATAGAATTTTTCTCCCATTCCGTTTTATATTTTCTGGATTTTTGTTTGTTTGTTTGTGACAGAGTCTCACTCTGTTGTTGGGGCTGGAGTGCCATGGTGTCAACCTAGCTCACAGCAACCTCAGACTCCTGGGTTCAAGTCGTCCTTTTGCCTCAGCCTCCTGACTGGCTGGGACTTCCTACAGGGGCCCGCCACAATGCCAGGCTAATTTTTTCTATGTTTAGTAGAGACGGGATCTTGTTCTTTTTCAGACTGGTCTCAAACTCCTGAGCTCAAGCCACTCTTCTGCCTTGGCTTCTGAGAGTGTTAGGATTACAGGAGTGAGTCACCCACTTGGCCTATTTCCTAGGTTTTAAATGCCATTATTGGTTTCATGTTGGTGGTTTGGAGAGTCTTTTTTTTTTTTTTTTCTAATTTATTAATCAAACTTCTGAGCCTTCTATTACTTTGTGACTTTATAGAAAAGTTTTGCAGAAATTAAACTGTTTTAAAAAAAGCATTTATTGTTTGTTCTTATGAATTTCTCTCCTTTGTCCTGTTCTGACCAGTCTGAAAAGCTAGTTTTTCTTTATGGGGGGAAGGAAGACAAATGAGTAATTAGTAATAACTTGTCAGTTGACTTTTTTCTCAACCATGGTTTTGAGATGACCCTGCATTAGATGTCTTGCACATTTTTAAGTTTAGATACTTTTTTCTTTTTTTTTTTTTTTTGGATTTAGGCCAGGGCTAGGTTTGAACCTGCCACCTCTGGCATATGGGACCGGCGCCCTACTCCTTGAGCCACAGGCGCCGCCCTAGTTTAGATACTTTTTTAATGTATGAACAATTCAATTTCAGTTTAAGCAGAAGAATAGTACATACAGTAA
This sequence comes from Nycticebus coucang, assembly GCF_027406575.1. NCBI lineage: Eukaryota > Metazoa > Chordata > Mammalia > Primates > Lorisidae > Nycticebus > Nycticebus coucang. Next base: position 88,315,412 of record NC_069789.1, read on the forward strand.
CTCTCACCTCCTCTCTGGTATATCCAGTGGGTCTTTATGTACAAGGAAGATCTGTGTTTGTTCCATTCTCTTAACATATAGTATATTATGGGAAGTCTGGTGTCCTTAAAGGAAAAAGCCAGGTGCCATTTCTCTTGTCTACCCTAACCCTGCATCTGAGTTATCTTGAGTACAATGTTACTTTCCAGATGTGTGTTCTGAGTAGAGAGGGATTCCTCGATCTCATTTCAAAGATTCTTAAATAAGACTGTGCCATTTCTGGAGATCCTCTAGTATAGAATAAACCTCTCTTTTCCTCTTTATTCATCTTTCAATCCTTATCTTCGAACATTTGTAGATTTTGATACATGTCTTGATGTATCAAACTTTTCAACTTGTATTGGCTCTTCATGCCAATCACAATTCCTATACTTTCCTTTTTTTTTGGATAGGAAGTAGGATTTATTATTGGTAGGCACAATTGATAGGCAGCGCAGTGTAAGTCCTCATGAGTGCAGGGCCTGCCACTTGTCCAGGGGGCCATGCTTTGGGATGTATTTGACCCCACAGCCATCTGGGATGAGCTGCTTCTCAGCCACCATGTCTTCAAATTCATCTGAGTTAAACTTGGTAAAACCCCATTTCTTGGAGATGTGAATCTTCCAGCGGCCAGGGAACTTGAACTTGGCCCTGCGAAGGGCCTCAATCATATGCTCCTTGTTCTGCAGTTTGGTGAGGATGAATGTGATGACTTGGTCAATGTGAACTCTGGCCACAGTGCCTTGGGGCTTTCCAAAGGCACCACGCATGCCTGTCTGGAGCCTAGACTGGGGACAGCACAAGGTCTAATACATGAACATGTATCAGAAAAGAATGTCTCCAAGCTCCCTTAGAGCAACTTATGCAAGCAACAGGCTGCATATACTGCCAAGGAGGCTGCTGTTTGCAGCCATTGTGCACCAGGCCCCCATGAGGAAAGGAGCATGATTAGCTTAATTAGCTGCAGGCCTATATTTTATTAAACCTTTTTTCTTTTTCTTTCTTTCTTTGTTTTTTTTTTTTTTGAGACCGAGTCTCACTATGTCACCCTCAGTAGAGTGCTGTGGCATCACAGCTCACAGCAACCTCTAGCTCCTAGGCTTAAGTGATTCTCTTGCCTCACCTGTCTGTCTCTCCATGTGAATTGTGAGCTTTTTGAGGGTAGGGACTTTGTCTTCTTTGTGTTCATAACTAAAGAGTTCATACATTGGTAATTTAGTAAACAATAGTTGAATGAATTCTCATTTAGTGCTATATTATACATAGAACTCAGTTCCTCTTCATTCATTAATAGAACTTGTTCACCTTTATAAAAATGACTCCCAAACCTTATCTCCACATCTTACCCCATTTCAACTTCTATTCCCCCAGCGGACAAGCCAGATACACATCAAACATTATGACTTTATGTCTAGTTTCTCCTCTGACCTAATTTCATGTTACTTTTTAATAATTATCAATGGATTCCTGGACCTCACTTCAAAGATAACTTTGATATGAGGATCTGAACATTTATTTCTATCTATAGATCTACAACTTTAATCTGTTTTGAGAGATATAGTACATTGTTACCTATTTTGGATTGAATTATATACACAGAGGGTAACAAAAATGTATATACATTTTAAGAAAGGAAAAACTGTATTAATATTGTAATACTCAAGTCACATTTGACTTCTGCAATTATAAAGAGATACAAGATATAAGATAACAAACATTATTGGTGTATATTGAGTATTACAATTTTAATACAGTTTTTTCCTTTCTTAAAATGTATATACATTTTTTTGGCACCCTCTGTATAGTAATAGGAGAGTTAAAATGCCCTTAAGCTTTGAATGTGAGCTGTTACACAGGTAGCTGTGTAGCTTTTTCTGAAATCCACAGAGTAATTACTATTTACCAGTCAAAGTGCATACTGATAAATCAAGAAGGTCTGCACATTATTTGGGAGTCAATAGTAGTCAATCAAAGGTTAAAGTCCATGGTATAATAACTTTTACACAGTGGTTATTTAGATTTTTGTATTTTGTTGACCAGAAAATGGTAAAAAAATAGAGGAGATTGATATGACATTATTAAGAAAATAGCTACCACCTACTGTCACTATCATTTATTAGAAGACCTTTTAACACCAGAAAAGAAGGGATGATATGATCTCACTGTAAGGCTTTACCCTTTAAGTTGAATAAATTAACCTTTATTATAGATCTGTTATATTTATTTTTCCATGTATGATGGAACTTTTGTCATGAATCAGAATGGCCTATGGTCCAGCTTGAGAGCTTCTAAGCTCAGGTCAACTATTTAGGTTGACTTGATGCCCCAAAGTGTAAAGAACTGATGCTCACCCAGTGTTGTGTCTTACATGTGGTAGATTGTATTTTTCAAGGTGGCCATATCTCTCATCCTACATTCTCTTCTTACAATGTGGTCATGGTATTTCTCACATAGAGAGGTGAGTCTCTACTCTCTCCTCTTGAATCTGGGCAGGCTCGTCACTACAGTGGAAATGACTGCATGTGATTTCTGTAGCTAGATCCTCAGGGTGACATGGCCTCTGCCTAACCAGGAAAGATGCTTTCTTTTGAAATGTTTGCTTCTTGAAAACCAGCATATGAGGAGAGCCACATGGAAAGGAAGTGAGGCCCCAGCCCTCAGTCCAGCTGAGCTCTAGCCAGCAGTCATCCCTAGCTGGCCAACCAGAGGAGTGAGCCGTCTTGGAAGTGGATCCTCCATTCGAGTCACCCCACCTGATGCTGTATGGAGTGGAGATAAACAAGCCTTCTCTGCAGAGCCCTGCCAAACTTGCAGATTTGTGAGCTAAATAAATGATTGTTGTTGTTTTAAGCTACTCAGTTTTGTGTTTGTTTGTATATAACATACACATTTTGGAACCTGGAAGTGAGAAATTATCATAACAAAAATTAAAATATTTGGCATTGTCTTTGGAATTGAATGGTAGGCAGGGGCCAGAGAGGCCTAGAGGAGAGTGTGAGTGAATGCCTACAGGCCCTCAAGTAGAGTATTAGCAGAAACCTGGAGGGACTCTGACTGACTATCAGTGGGAGTTTATAGAAAAAAGAGGAAAATATTATTAGAGGCTGGAGGAAAAGGGCCTTTGTTACAAGATGGTGTTAAGTTTGGCCACACTGTTGTCTGAGTAATGAACTCAGTGAAACTGCTAAAGATGTTTCCAGACAGAGTGTCCAAGTGCCACCTGGCTTCTTCTAAAACTTCAGAGGAGAGAAATAAGCTGAAAAGAAACATTTCAGTTTTCAAATAAAATTTGAGGGCGGCGCCTGTGGCTCAGTCGGTGAGGCGCCGGCCCCATATACCGAGAGTGGCGGGTTCAAACCCGGCCCCGGCTGAACTGCAACCAAAAAATAGCTGGGCGTTGTGGTGGGCGCCTGTAGTCTCAGCTACTCGGGAGGCTGAGGCAAGAGAATCGCTTAAGCCCAGGAGTTGGAGGTTGCTGTGAGCTGTGTGATGCTATGGCACTCTACCAAGGGCCATAAAGTGAGACTCTTGTCTCTACAAAAATAAATAAATAAATAAATAAATAAAAATAAAATAAAATTTGAAAGAAGAATAAAAGAGCCAGTACTTACTGGCTTTGAAAATAAAACTGCTTCTCATTCCTATTCTCTCAAGATGGCAAAAAGTTCTCAAACTAAGGACTGGCTTCTGGGAAAAGTTAAAATAACAAATAAGCAAGTGAGGTGATGAATGTACCAATCGGTTCAATGTAAGCATTTCACATGGTATATCAGATCAGTACACTGTACCCCATGAATACATTAATGTACACAGTTATGCTTTATTTATTTATTTGAGACAGAGTCTCACTTTGTCGCCCTCAGTAGAGCGCTGTCATATCACAGCTCACAGCAACCTCCATCTTTTGGGTTCAAGTGATTCTCTTGCCTCAGCCTCCTGAGTAGCTGTTTTAGCTGGAAGGGGGTCTGGTTCGAACTCGTCACCCTCCGTATATGGGGCTGGCACCCTACCCACTGAGCCACAGGCACTGCCCCACAGTTATGCTTTAATAAAGAAAAAAAAAAAAAAAAAAAAAGAGAACAGCTGTCTCCCAGTAAGGAGCCACTCAATTTTTCTTGTCTGATGCTCAGTCTTGAACCAGTCATAACTCTGGAAGGACTGTCTATCTCAGTCAAGTGGTATCATCTACAACCAGAAGATGGGGTTGGAGGAAAACACACCAGGAAGCTTTCTCAACCCTCAACTCCCCAAATCTTCCAAAGTGTACTTCAGCTGGCTTTACCAAAAATGGTGAAATACAAATTTCTTACTTTATTCCTTTTTTTTTTCTTTTGAGGCTGAGTCTTGCCACTTTGTCGCCCTTGGCAGAGTGCTTTGGCATCACAGCTCACAGCATCCTCAAACTCTTGGGCTCAAGCAATCCTTCCTCTTGCCTCATTTTTCTTTTTTTTTTGCAGTTTTTGGCTGGGGCTGGGTTTGAACCCGCCATCTCCTTCATATGGGGCCGGCGTTCTACTCCTTTGAGCCACAGGCGCCGCTGAGTTTTTCATTTTTTAAAATAGAGACAGGGTCTCCCTCTTGCTCAGGCTGGTCTTGAAGCTGTGAGCTCAAGAGATCCACCTGCCTTGGCTTCCCAGAGTGCTAGGATTACAGGCATGAACCACTGAGTTCAGCCAGTTTACTTATTTTTTTTAAATCTCAGATTAATATGAGGGCATGAATGATTGGGTTACAATATTTGTGTTTGTTAGTTGGGGTCCCTGTGGTAGTTGTGTCCTGCATCCAGGAGGTGTGCCATATTCCCTTACATTGTGCCTGTTACGTGGGAGAACACCCATCCCCCTCTTGTCCCTGCTCCCTACTCCCTTCCCTCCTCCCCCAGCTTGAATTAAATTGAATTTTTCTCTTGTGTGGGTGTGTATTGGTTCATCTACTGGCTTCATAACAGTATTGAGTACATTGGATACTTGCTTTTCCATTCTTGTAATACTCTACTAAAGAGAATGTTCTCCAACTCTATCCAGGTTAATACAAAGAGGTAAAATCTTTAAATTTATTGTCATTTTTCTAAAAAGAACTATGGGAAAGGTTTTAATGTGGAGAGATTTGATGATCTCTGCATTTTAGTTATGTACTAGCTCTAGCTCTCAGAACTATAGGTAAGCTAGAGGTGACTTTGTGAATTTTGTCCAAGTTTTCCTGAGGTATGAGGATGTTTTGGAAAACCATAGAAAATCTGAATTTTGAAGCATAAATTCAAGCCACAGGAGTCTTACCTGTAGGGCTTAGGGGAACCATGTGAGCCTGAGAGGGATAGCAGTGGGACAGGAGCAAGTGAGAATGTGTTACTCAAAGTGATCTGAGGCAGTAGCTCTTAATGTTAAGAGAAATAAAGGTGACCACCAGTGTAGATAAGGTGAAGATGAAAATAGGAGAAAAGATAGTGAACCTGGTAATTGAGTAAAGGCAGGATGGGAAGAGGTTAAGGAGTGTGTCTCTCAGAAGAGCCTGCAAGTAAGACAACTTTCTTTTTTTACATAGTGCCTGGCATTTATGGTAGGATTGGGCCCAGTGGCTTAAAAGGACCACAGTCTGTACAAAAAGAAAAAGTTGTAAGGAATATTTTAGGGGGTGGTGTGTGGGTGCCAACAGTAGTTGTTACAGTTGGGGGCAGACATAGAGCTGCTGACACTATTCAGTTTCAAGTAAGAATTGAAACTTTCATTTGTCAAAGCTTCCTTGGAACACAGTGAGGAAGAAGATTGACATAGATTTAGTAATCTTACTGCTGCAAGGTGTTCCTTGGTGCCTGGGGAAGACGGCACGCAGCAAGCCTGATGAATGTGTTACAAAATATTGCATCCTTGAAAGTAACCTACCAATTTGTGCTTATTGTTCGTTTGTTTAAATATGTATACTGTATTTTAGTGTTTAGGTGTGAAGCAAAAATATTAAGTTGGGCATCGCAGGATTTGGGATGTATTTGTCTTCTCATGAAGAATGGGTGACACTCTTTCTTGAAATTAAGAACAAAAAGCCAATGGCTAATAAGAGTTAGGGAGGAAAACAGGTGAGAGAAATATTGAAAAGGAAGGAGAGATAGAAAAAGAAAAGAGAAAAGCACAACTGGGGAAGAGTCAGAGAGGAGACAGGGCAGTGTTGAAGAGGATTAGAGCTGAACCAGATAGTATCGGCATAAGAAAAACAGCGTGATACAAGACAAAACGTGTAGAAGGAGATTCTGTCTACATGGCTAACATCTTTGACCATTTCAGCTATTATGTCAGGCCAAAAAAAAAAAAAAATCAGTTAAAACAGTTGTGGATATATACACAGTTTGAACATTTAAAAATGCAAGCTTCCTTGGGACTAGATCACTTGGCTTCTTCTTGATTGGAGGTGAGAATAAGGTATGTAGCCAATCAGAATGAAAGCAGGTTGGCAAGAAACCAATGGGAAGTAGGCATGGAAATGACTCTTGGCGTGATATCAGTTGGCAGTGCTGTACCTGGCAAACAGACAGCAGAGCTGAGCATTGTTCTTGGGGATTTTGAGTCTTCATCTTGATGTCAACTCTGAACCAGCCAAGGCTTGGAGGAACATAGGTCTTGGTAGTTGGAAAAGAGCTTTGTTTGGGGATTGTTAACATGTGGGAATAGCAAGGTTTGAAGATGCCAAGGACCTGAAGGGCTACTTGAGGGACAAGTGAAGTGTTTTAAAGTTTTTTTTTTAATTAAGTTTATTTATTTTTGTATTCTTTTTGTTGTTGTTGTTGCAGTTTGGCCAGGGCTGGGTTTGAACTCACCACCCTCAGTATATGGGGCCGGCACCCCACTCTCTGAGCCACAGGCACCACCCAAGTGAAGTGTTTCGAATCTCGCTTCTGGCCCTTCTCTCTCTTTTAAATCAGAATAATAGTGACCTGTAGAAAAAATAAGTGCAAAACAAGGGACCAAAGATAAAATTTAAATATATCAGGACTTCTAGGTCAAGGGTAGCTGCAAGGAAAAATAGAACAAGTCCTCAGGACCACTGTGCAGGCTGCAACTGGCACAGGGCATCAGCTGAGGTGGGCTGTTGGGGTTGAAACTAGCCTATTAGCTGCATGCCAAGGCATGTGTCCTATTTCAGGTTTCATTGTTCTGAGGAAGGGAGGCTTTTGAAATGATCAAACCTTAACCTTGGTCATTTCCTTTGTGTTCAGATTATTTGCCCTCATCCTGACCTTAATTGTGTAAGTCCACGTTGACCTTGTTTCCCATTTGCCGTTTTGGATTTGGAGGGGGCTGAGAGAAGGAAAAGGGGTCGAGCGGCTGGAGTAGTAAAATGGAATTCTGGAAGGATTCGTACAGACAGAGAAGGAGGAGCATACCATTTATCCTTGCTCCTTCCACCACAAAGAGTTCCGTCCATTAAATGTCCATCTTGTGCCACAAAATGTGTGCACAGCCAAAATTCGGTTCATATTAATACATTAATTTCAGAGTAATATTAAAATTCAGTGAATATTCAGCCTTGGTTTTTGAGAAACTCACTGTCCAATGGGGAAGGCAAGCACATTACCATATCATTACAATGATACACCCCCTCCCCCGTATACATAATATAGGAGTCCAAGGTACACTAACCGTGCTTTTAGTGTTCCTGTAAAATGTTCTTGGAATAAGAGGTATTAAGGTGTGCGCTGTGACAAGAAGAGACAAGCTCAGATCTGAGCGTGGTACAATCTCAGGTAGGAAGAGTGTGGATGAGTCGGGTCCTGGCAGGTTTCATGTTCTTTCTGCGTATTATTACAGGTTAATCTGCAAAAGTGAAAGTGTCAATAGTAACACATATGAACCCATCAAGTTAGGGCTGGAACGGCAAAAATGAAAGCTTCTTTCTGGTCATCACAGGATAACAACAAACCTGATTTACTCTGCGGGAAGCCAGCTCACTATGTGGTCTATCCAGAATACTTCACAATGCTTGTGTGTTTCACGGTTGTTTGGGGAGGTGAGTGGTTGTTTTTTGAAACTTACCCCTCCTCTGCCCTTTTGCACCTCTTCTCAGTGCAAAAAGTGATCACAATTACATCAAAAGAAGGGGCTCAATGAAACTGTAAGATGTAAGATGTGAATGAATGTTGTCAGGCTACTTAATTATAAGTAGCTTCTATTCTATAATTCTTCTTCTTCTTCTTCTTCTTCTTTTTTTGAGACAGACTCTCAACCTGTCACCCTGGGTAGAGTGCTGTGGCGTCACAGCTCCCAGCAACCACAAACTCTTGCGTTTAAGCGATTCTCTTGCCTCAGTCTCCCAAGTAGCTGGGACTTCAGGTGCCGGCCACAACGCCTGGCTATTTTTTGGTTGTAGTTGTCATTGTTGTTTAGCAGGCCTGAGCTGGTTCAAACCCTCTAGCCTCAGCGTATGTGGCTGGCGCCGTAACCACTGTGCTACGGGTGCCGAGCCTATTCTATAATTCTTCATTCAGTGACTTCGCTAAGCCTGACAGTGTGGTAGGCATGTAAGGATGAGAATGTCCTTAAGCTCCAGCAGCCCTCTCATGGGACATATTGGTGAACAAATAATTACAATGCAGTGTGGTTAAGTATAACTCTAACGTATGGTCAAGATACCCTGGTCACAGGAAGAGGGAGGGCTTTATACAGCCTGCCTAGCAAGGCCTAACCTGACTAACATACCTGAGAGGAGGGGAAGGCAATTAGAGCAAATGGACAAATAGAGCCCAGGCACACAGTTTACAACGTACATAACTGACATTATTAATTTCCTCCACTTCATTATGGCTTCGGATGTGATTTTTCTTCAGGGAAGATGAACCACCCACCCCATCCCCCTAGAACAGTGTTTCTCAACCTTCCTAATGCCACGACCCTTTAATACAGTTCCTGTGGGTCATGACCCACGGGTTGAGAACCGCTGCCCTAGAAGAAAATTAGGAAAGGCTTCACAAATAAGGGCCTCTTAAACAATGATTAAAAATTCAACAAGAATAGGGCATAATATTTATGCAGGTGAAGTAAACATATTCAGCAGCACAGGTGCTTGATTTCACAATTCAACTTTTGAGAAAAGTTTCGAGACGCCTATAAAAGAAAGCTTATCTGGGAAAGATGTTAGCTCACTTAAAATCCTTTCTTGAATTGGGAAGACTATCAAGACACAGATAATAAAACGTAAAGGGCTTGCTTAGCTTTCCCCATTTATCAAGGAGTGAAATTGCTTTCTCTGTGGATCTTTAAAATCCACATTTGTGGCTTTGGTCCCTTTTGATATGACAGGTGTTGATGATCATGAACTTCACGAGCTCCAGATCCTTTATAGAGACCAGTACTCCAGTAGTACAGGACATTGCAGAAATGGTGTGACAAACACTCCTTTGTCTAGTCTTACTTGTGAGAAGTAGAGATATGCCTTGAGTTATGGCAAACCCATCATAAGTTGAGAATATTATAAGTTGAAATGCATTTATTATGCCTAATTTACGCCTACCTCAAAATCTCTCAGAACACTTACATTAGTCTACTTTTGGGCAAAATCATCTAACACAGAGTTCCTTTTATCATAACGTATAAAAATGTAATTTATTAAATACTGTATGAAAGTGAAAAACAAAATGGTTGTATGGGCACTTGAAGTGTGGTTTCTAGTGAATGCGAATCACTTTCTCATCATTGTAAACTTGAAAAATCGTAAGTCGAATCATTTAAGTCAGGACCATCTGTATTCAATAAATATAGTAGTTACTGATTTGGCTTAACACATAACTAGAAGGTGGGGAATGCAGAATCTAGCATGTCACTGAATCTTGTCCAAGGCATAAATTAATTAGACTGTGGTGTATATCTTGAATCTGGAGGGAATAAAATGATGGTTTTGGAAAGAGAGTTTCAAAGAAAGAAAACACAAATAGAGAATAACAGTCTGATGAAGGCAGTTTTCCCTGTGGTTAGAGCTCAGCTCAATGTATTTCTGGCTTTAGGAAAATTAGAGAACATATCTTAAGCTACAGCTTAGGATGAGTGATTATTATTATAAGATGTGCTATGTAGATATGAAGTTTGGCTTTTCATAATTTGTTTTTCTTTTTTGAGCCTAAGTCTCACTCTGTTGCTCTGGGTAGAGTGCCACGGCATTAGCCTAGGTCACAGCAGCCTCAAACTCCTGGGTTCAAGCAATCCTTCTGCCTCAGCCTCCTGAGTAGCTGGGACTACAGCCACCTGCCACAATGCCTGGCTAGGTTTTCTATTTTTAGTAGAGATGGGGTCTAGCTCTTGCTCAGAACTACTGAGCGGGTCTTGAACAGCTGATCTCAGGTAATCTACCTGCCTTGGCCTCCCACAATGCTAGGATTACAGGTGTGAGCCACCACGCCCAGCCTTTTTCACAATTTCTTGCCATCAGACCTGTGAGTAAGATATCCATACAGAGATTCTAATATGTCACTAGGTAGGCAACTTGGTTGCTGTTGAAATGTCAGTATTTTCCAGATTCACCTGTTGGCGATGCCTCACTATGTGTATCTTGTTCTTAAGAGATAGATTTGTAACAGTTGTCAATTATTTATCTGTAATGATCTGACACTCAAAAGGTTAAAATTAAAGAACTAGAGAGAAGGAATATTAATTAAGTCATTTGAAAACATACATTATATTTAAATAACGCATACATGTATTTCTTTAGGGCTTTTGAAGACATTTTTAAAGAATTCCGAAGTCCTTGTTTTGACAATTCTTTCTCTGTCAGGATTCATGATAGGACAACTGGCCTATAATTTTGTGGAGGTACGTATGTATAATAAATTAGAAAACAAATTAAAGGACAAATACCAAAAATAAGGTCCATTCCCACCGTAGCTCCTAATGTATGGAATGCTTTTTAGTTTTGTTTTTTTTTTTACGTGAACAACTACTCAAAAAATTTCACCTGCTATTAAAAATGTTGAAAAAGAAAAACCACATGGTAAAAGACACATAAACTGGGGGAAGCTTAAAATAGGCAGTAATTTGAAAGTGAGGAAAATGTGCTTCTCTTGTTGTGTTCCTCATCGTTTGAAGTCTTGTGCTGGTTTCTTTCTCCTGTATGTTGGCAGGCCTTTTCCCTGCTATTGCTGTTAACACCCGTAGCGACCCCTAGTAGTTCTCATCATGAGGCATGATTATTCTTTCCTAAGTGTCAGATTCAGTGCAAAACATGCATTATATAATATAAATTATAGATACAAGGAAAAAATTCATTAATTTATCAACTTAGTATTAACTCCTGGTTTCAACTGCATAGATAACAATGAGATCAATAACCTTTTGCCTCGACTCATTCATTTTTAAATTTTAATTAATTAATTAATTAATTTATTGATTTTGAGACTGAGTTTCACCCTGTCACCCTGGGTAGAGTACCATGGCATTATAGCTCACAGCAACCTCAACTCTTGGGCTCAAGTGATTCAGACTCCCGAGTAGCTGGGACTACAGGCTCCTGCCATAACACCAGGCTAGGTTTTCTATTTTTAGTAGAGATGGGTCTCGCTCTTGCTCAGGCTGGTCTCAAACTTTTGGGCTCAAGAAATCCACCCTCCTCAGCTTCCCAGAGTCCTGGCATTACAGGAGTGAGCCACTGTGCCTAGCCATTCCTTTTTTTTTTATAAAATGGAGATAATGGAGATAAAAACCTCTTCATAGTCTTCTGAGATACCACCACTACTGCTAGCTAACGTCTTTTGCATATTTACTATGTGCTAGGCTCTTTTACCTGTTTTGTGCTTATTAATTTATTAGCTCATTAACCCTTCAGTTAAATAATTTACTCTCAGAGTGATCCAGTGGGGGGGGGGGAGGCACTCTGTTCCCATTTTATAGATGAGGAAACTGAGGCACAGGGAAATTAAGTAATGAATGTTAAACTATTGATTGGGTCAAACATTTTAGGAGGGAATATTTACAGCTCTTCAATCACTGTTGTATTTTCTGTGTACATATAACCTTCATGATTTATGTCTTAAAAATCTGTACTATTTATGTATTTTTTTCTCTATTAACTTGCTAAAAGATTTTAGATCCTAAGCAAATGTCTGTGAAAGCACGAGTACTTGTTTAAGATTCTTTTCCCCTACTTAATGCAAATTAAAATAAACATCTAACAGTCAAATAAAAAAATACTTACCTGTGAATCACCTAAAATATTTTCTGGTATCACCAATGGTGGCAATTCTATATTTGAGAATATTGATTACACTCACACAATTCTCTTTCTATATATAGAGGACTATATGCATGTCAGTATATAACCCATATGGATGGTTAGATCAACTTTGCAAAAATAAGGTCAACTCCCACCTTATCCCCTATTGACCCCCAGGATCAACCTTGCAGATAATCTGTCATTAGCTGCAAATTGGAATGTTTTAAAATTTATATTGATTGACATAGCATCAACCTAATTTCTTTTTGTTTTCTTTTCTTTTTTTGAGACAGAGTCTCACTTGGTCGCCCTTGGTAGAGTGCTGGGGCATCACAGCTCACAGCAACCTCAAACTCTTGGGCAGGTGTCCTCAAACTGCTGCCCGCAGGCCACATGAAGGGGTGTCAATTGTATTTGTTCCCGTTTTGTTTTTTACTTCAAAATAAGATATGTGCAGTGTGCATAGGAATTTGTTCATAGTTTGTTTTTTTTTTAAACTATAGTCCGGCCCTCCAATGGTCTGAGGGACAGTGAATTGGCCCCCTAATTAAAAAGTTTGAGGACGCCTCCTCTTGGGCTTCAGCAATCCTCTTGCCTGAGCCTCCCCAGTAGCTGGGACTACAGGTGACCACCACAACACCTGGCTAGTTTTTAGAGACGGAGTCTCCCTCTGGCTCAGGCTGGTCTCTTACTCCTGAGCTCAAGCGATCCACCTGCCTTGGCCTCCCAGAGTGCTGGGATTATAGGTGTGAGCCACCAAGCCCGGCCATCAACCTAATTTCTAATACTTGAAAACGGCTGCAAACTAATTTCTTGTTTGCCTTTGTTATTTTAGGTGCACCAAATTGTCTACCCTCTTCTTAGAACACCGAGTTTTGCACTTTATTCTTATTTTTCACCTTTGATTATATTTATGGCTGCTTTGGATGTGGACTATTACGTGCTCAAGAATGTGTTCTGGCAGGTAGGAACACATTTTAAAACAAATTATCATCTACAATCTCAAATACTTTCCATACTCCATTATTTCATTCTTGAATTCCCTTAGTTGCATGTTAGATTTTCTCATCATATTTTCCACGAGTTTCAGTTCTCTCTCTTGTTTCTCTATGCTGTATTCTATGTAATTTCCTATTCAGCTTCCCATTCACTACTTTTTCTGTAGCCGTGTCTAATCTCCTGTTTAATTGAATCACTGAAAATGTCAACCTTTATTCTTTTCTAACATATGCATTTAAAGTTACAAGCACTGCTTTCACTGCATCCCTCAAGTTTTGATAACCTTGTTTTCTTTGTGATTCAGAAAGAATATTTAAAAACTTGTACAAAAAGGAAAATTCCTAAAAATATGTAATTTTTCAAAATGTACCCTAGAATTTAAAAAGACTAAATAGTCTCATAGTCATTAAAACATTGAATTGGTAGATAAAAATATTCCCCAAAAGAAGAGGGGCACACTTATAACTTTGACTCAAACTGTGCAAAAGCAATTTGTGTAGCCAAAATGTTTGTACCCCCATCATAGTCTCAAATAAAAATAAATGAATAAATACATTTTGGAAGAAAGACTATTTTAGATACTAGTTCTGTGAATCAATATAAAAGATACCTCCAATCTTATATCTTACCAAAAAAGTAAAAGATGAAACCCTCCTACACTTATTTTGTAAGGTCTGTTTCATCATAACACCAAAAACTAGACAGGAATGATAGAGAAAAATCATGGGCCAGTCTCATTCAGATAGTTATTATAACTCTATACAAACTTTTAGCCCAAATATCATAGAACCATGATTAAGTTGTATTTAGTTCTGAACTACAAAGTTAATTTAACATTAAAAACCTCTCTCTCTCTTTTTTAATTTAATTTCAGGTTAATGGGAGGGTACAGCCAAAGCACAGTATTTTGAATTTCTTAGGTAGAGGCCCTCTTGTAGCTATGCTCCGCACCCAAAAGGTGCACCGTACACTCCTACATCGTAGCCATTCAGAGGGAGCACTCCAACCCCCCGTTGTTCCTCCTCCTCCCAACTTGAATCGAAATGAATACTATTCAGCTATACAAAAATGATGCTGACTTCACATATTTCTTATTAACCTGGATGGCATTGAAACACATTCTTCTCCGTAAAGTATCACAAGAATGGAAAAGCAAATATCCAGTGCACTCAATACTAATACGAAGCCAGTAGATGATCCAGTTCCCGTCCACCTAAAAAGACCTCTTAACGTATTCATCTTCTTAGGAGGTTTAAGAAGAGAAGCCATACAACGTCACAATAGATTTAGAGAAATCGTCTGATAAAGATCAACATTTGATAAGAAATCATTCATAATACGGGCTAGAAGAAAGCTTCTTTACATCCATTCATAATAAAAATGTGTGATAGAAGAAAACTTCCAAACATTTACAATAAATAGCCTTAGAGGGACAATGAGGAGTAAGATCATAATACTATAAAAAGATAGTCCCAGCTACTCGGGAGGCTGAGGCAAAAGAATCACTTAAGCCCAAGGGTTGGAGGTTGCTGTGACGCCACGGCACTCTACCGAGGGCGATAAAATGAGACTCTGTGTCTACCAAAAAAAAAAAAAAAAAAGAAAGAAAGAAAGAAAGAAACAAAACCAGCAAGAAATCTTGAAAATTGAAAATATGATAGCTGAAATTAATTCAATGAAAGGATTTAATGGAAAAGTTGTTTAACATTCCTGGAAAGTAGAGCAAAAGACAGAGATGGGAAGATAAGAAAAGGCTTGAATGACACAACTTTTTTCCTGAGTGCTAATTTTGGAAAATAACTATTTTATTATATTTGGGCATAAAAATGCATTCATAGAAATTACAGACTGTGTAAATCACTTAATCTCAAGCATTTCATGGTTTATTTATTGCAGAAATATTCATTTTAAAATTAATAAGAGGTAAAGGGGGGGTCTTCGCTGACTATTTTAGAGGCTTGGTATATAAATTTGTGTCATGTACTAGACATAATATGTCAGTAACAATTTATTTTCGACACTAAGCCAGGATATGTTTTGAATAGAAGCAGGAGAAATTTTCATTCTAAGAACGTTTTGATATTGAGGACTATTAAACTGGAGTAACAATAAGAAAGAAAGTTGAATAAGGCTTTTTAAGAAGAAGGAAAGAATCTTCTTTGAGAGGGAAATAAAATCTTCTTTTATTTGAGGCAGGTGGTTAAACTAGAACACCTTTAAAAGTTATTTTCCCAGAGTAATTCTATATAATTTATAACCAACATGTGACTTTTAGGATGTAAGTAAATTGTATCATACCACCTTTTGGTGTTAAGGGTCATACTATATTATGCATTGGTCCACAGGTCTTGTTAACTGGATTAATTAGCTTTGCTACAGCGCTCATCATAATCGGATACATGGTTCTGAGATTCAATAAAGCTTCGTGGGATTTGCAGTCTTGCCTACTGTTCAGCATTACCCTCAGCATTACAGATCCTATCCATTCCGTGAATTCTCTGAAAACTATTGGTATGGGTACGTTACATTTATTTCTCTCTCATCTTGGAAACATTAAAGTATGTTATTTTCTTTTGATTATTATTTTTTGCATGAATGATTCATCCAAGCAGAGTAGGCATTTGTGCTTCTCTTTTTGGGGATGGAGCTTACTTGAAGGAAACAGAGCAAATAGATCAACCATTGAAGATCTGAGATAAAAAGCATCAATTATATTGATAACCTCAAAGCATTTTTTTTTTTTGAGACAGAATCTCTCTCTGTCACCATGTGTAGAGTGCTGTGCTGTGATAGCTCACAGCAACCTCAGACTTCTGGGGTCAAATGATCATCTTGCCTTCGCCTCCTGAGTAGTTGGGACTACAGGTGCCTGCCACAGTCCGGCTAATTTTTCTATTTTTAGAAAATAAAAAGACGGGGTCTCTCTGTTTAGGCTGGTCTCAAACTCCTGAGCTCCGGTGATTCTCCCCCCACCACCCTGCTTCACCCACCCGGAGTGCTAGGATTACAGGCATGAGCCACTGCTCCCAGAGCAGTTGCTTTTCTAGTAAGACAAATTTGCCTTGTTACGTGAGGGAAATGAAATAACTCTTATTTTTGATGTTGACAGGAGTAATTCCTTTGTGTGAATTACGTGAATGATTCTTTCTTCGAAACAGTTTACTTCTAATTGTCATAATATATTAATTTTTTAAGGAAAATTTTTTTTTGCCATATGCCTTAAATTATCCTAATATACAAAAGCATGATTTCTACAATGTTAATGGTGCTTCTTTAGATGAGATGCCCTTCTGCACTGTAAATCGGTACAAACTAAATCTGAGATGAACTAGCTCACTGAAAAAAGTCATAGATGTTTGTGTGGAAGCTAAAAGGAACTTGTCTTATTCATTACCTATTTTAAAAGAGCACAAAAGGCTCACATAGTTTTTATTTTAAGGCAAATCTGGAAGAGGATCTTATAAAGGAAGAAAATACAAAGTTTTAGTATGCTCTCTCCTGAGCAAAAAATTACTATATATGCTCAGAAAAAAATTTTCAATGTCAAAATGGTTATACCTGGTTGTGAAATTATAAGTGATTTTTTTGTTTTATTCTTTTCTTTTACAAATCTTACAATGAATCAAATAAGGTAGTCCCACATTAGGTCAATAAAAAGGTGGTGAGTAATTCTTATGATATTTTACTATTAAAAATAATTATAAATCAAATCCAAAACTTTATATGCTAAACTTTATACTTAACTTGCCCCTTTTAGTTCACTGAACCTAAGAGCAGAAATAAAAGATTTCCTCACCAGATGAACCAAATGTGTTAATAATCTCGTAATATGTCTAACCTTGGTCATAGTCAAAGTTGGTAACAAGCACTGACATGAGATGACTGTGATTTATCTTGATAATAGCAGATTAGGACTGCAGAAGAAACGATTAGTGAACTTGAAGACATAGCAATAGAGAATACCTAAAATAAAACAGAGAGAAAAAGACTGGAAAAAATTAACCGAGCTTCAGTGAGCTGTGGATAACTTCAAGTGACCTAATGTATGTGTATGAGTCTCCAAAAGAGAGGAGAGAGAGAGGGAGGAACAGGGATATTTGAAGAAATAATAGATGAAAAATGGCTAAATGTGATAAAAATTAAAGTCACAATTTCAAGAAGGTCAATAAAGCCCAAGTCCAAGAAACACCAAAAATACTATACCAGAGTGTATAAAAATTAAATTCTTTAAAATTGGTGGTAAGGAGACAATTTTAAAAAGTTGCCAGAAAAAGAAAAAAGACAGGTTATATTTAGAGTAAAAAAAAAAAAATAATAACATTAGACTTCTCTTCAGAAACAATGCAAGCCAGAGGATGGTACAGCAACATTTTGAGACTATTAGCAGAAAAATACTGCCATCTCAGGGTGGCACCTGTGGCTCAAAGGAGTAGGATGCTGGCCCTATATACTGGAGGTGGCAGGTTCAAAAACTGCAAAAAAAAGAAAAAAAAAATACTGCCATCCCAGAATTCTATATTCAGTTAAAAAAAAATCTTTCAAAAGCCCAGGTAAATAAAGACTTTCTTAAAAATACAAAAGCTGAAAGAATTTATCACCAGCAGACCTGCCCTACAAAAAATGTTAAAGGAAGTCCTTCAAGCAGAAAGAAAATGACAACACTGGCTCCGTGTGACAACAACAACAACAAAAAAATAGCCCGGCATTGTGGTGGGTGCCTGTAGTCCAGCTTTTGGGCTTAGGCAATTCTCTTGCCTCAGCCCCCGGAGTAGCTGGGACTATGGGCACCTGCCACAATGCCGGGCTATTTTTTGTTGCAGTTTGGCTGTGGCTGGGTTCGAACCTGCCACGCTTGGTATATGGGGCCAGCGCCCCACCCACTGAGCCACAGGCGCCGCCCACAAGGAAGAAGTTTTTAAATGGTGACTGTGATTTTCTTTCAGACCCATCCCAGTCACGGCTCTTCTTCTTCCTCCTCCTCCTCCCCTGCCCTTTCCCATCCTTCTCTTTTCTGTTTCTCCTTCTCCCCCATCTCTTCTCTGTTTCTTGTACAGGAATATCATTTTCACATATTACATTAAATTATATGTTATGTTTCCTTTTCCAGGCATTTCTAAAATGTACACTGATATTATCAGAGGAGAATCATTGATTATTTGTGGAATCACATCCATTTGTTTTGGAATTTTTCGGAGCAACTCAATGCATATTTCTAATTTTAGGGGTAGGAACGTTTTGTTTTGATCTGTATATTTTCTAAAATCATTCCCATCAAAATTAAAATACATTCAACATGTCTTAACTTTGCTGCTTTCTCTATACCTTACTCTCGGGCCAATTTAAATGATATCTCGGGTACTAAGAAAACAATTTTAGTCAACTCTCCACATCTGGGGATTCAACCAACCACAGAAAGAAAATTGTCAGAAAAAATATCCCCCCACCCAAACCCCTAATACAGCAATACAAAAATGCAAATTAATAGACAGTACAGCATAACAAATATTTAATGACGTTTACAGTGCATATTAGGTGTTATGAGTATACTAGGGATGATTTAAAAGTATACAGCAGTATGTGCTGTAGGTTATATGCAAATACTATGTCCTATCAGAGACTTGCATCAGGAATTTTGGTATCTGCAGGGGCTCTTGGAACCGATATCCCATGAAAAACAGAGGTGTGACTGTATTTGTTTTCTTGGACATTAAGGGGGAAAGAACATGAATAATTTCATTTCCCTCAATGAGCATAAATGCCTGTGTACACGTGTGCACAGTTGCATCACCTGGCTCAGATTTACTTCTTTCTTGGATCAATGAGTAGTTGTTAAGAGCTTGGTCCTGAGTTTAAATCTAAGGGTGAAAGCAGAATGGTTCAAGCAGTCCTGGAGAGTCTGGTCCTAAAAGTGACAACAGCCAGATTTCTGTGGCTAAAACTCATTGGGAGATAGAACATGTTGCCTTGCTAGGTTTCCAAATACGGTATTAGTAGAGATGAAAGGGGGGGAAATCTGCAGCATGAAGGGAGAAAGGTGTTTTCCCCCAAATACTTTCATGATAGTTGTAAGAGGAGGAAGGTGCTAAAAGGAAAAAGAAATAGTGGTGAATGTGGAGGGGTTTGCAGTGCTTCTCCACGAGGAAGTCATCAGGCAGGACAATGTCTGCCATGTAGGACTTTGCTTTTTAGCACTGCCCTGATACCTATTCCCTGTCGCTAGTGCCCCCCGTTACTGTGATTAATGAAAATTTTCAATCTTCATTTTCTAAGAGCCTCCTGGGCTAGAGGCAGGGGTCTCAAACTGACTTTAGGTTGGCAGAGACCCTGGGGATAGTTTGGTTGGCCCTAAGAATTTTAAGAAAAATTTTATTTTGTTTTATTTTTGAGTTAGGGTCTTGTTCTGCCATGTAGGCTGAGGTGTAGTAATTAGGTCATAGCTCACTGCATCCTCAAACTCCTAGGCTCAAGCCATCCTCCTGCCTCAGCCTCCTTAGTAGTTGGGAATACTGGTGTGTGACACCAGGGCCCACGAATTTCTTAAATTTTTTTATAGAGACATGGGGTAGGATGGGGGTGCATTGCTATGTTGCCTAGGCTGGCCTCGAACTCCTGGCCTCAAGTGATTTTCCTGCCTTGGCCTCCCAAAGTGCTAAGATTAGAGGTATAAGCCACTGTGCCTGACTGTTTATAATAATTTTTAATTTGGATGCCTTTTGTTTGGACTTGCACTCTCTGGTTTGTCACAGTATTTTTACATTTACGCTTTTGCCTGTCTCCTGAGGACATCTTAATCTTCTGTCCCTGGGTAAGCAAACCTTAAGCTGCAGACTTCAAAAGAAGGATAGAGAGCCTCTTTAGCCAGACTTTCTGGGGTTGCTCCTTTCTGCTGAAGAATGAGGCCTCTACTCAAAATCCCAAGAGCAAACCAAAGTGCCTAGTCCCAAATGCCATCAATGAAAAGAAACCAGAGTTATAGCTCAACTTTTTGTTTCTTATTTTCTTGTTTTTTTCCTTCTTTCTTTCCTTAGAGTTACATATCGTCCTGAGACTCAGCTTGGATGTTACTGGAAGCATAATATGTGGATATTGGTGTGCAAGAATCATTAAGTTTATATTGGCTGACCTTTTTAGCAATACACTGACTAATCTCATTCTCTGTTTCTCAATGGTGTACATGACTTTCTACATTGGTAAGGCAGAAATGTACAAAAAATGCTTTCCTTAAAGTAAGCTTTATACATCTTTAGGTTTTTTTTTCCTGATCTCGAATCCAGCTGCTTCTTTCCAACTCTCTCCCTTTTTGTGACCCCTCTGTGCATCTTGTCATATTGTCTTACAGCCACCTCTAGCTCTTCCCTGATCTCTCTTTATTTCAACTACTTGTCCCTTCCCCTGACACTCTGCTCTGGGGTTATTCTTTCTGAGCTCTACCTTTGACCTTTTATGTAGTCACTGGCAGTCTCCTAGAGAGGAATCAACACAGCTCATTCCTGCTCCCAGAGTAACCTACCTATAAAAGGAGAAAGTTGGGGAGACACTCCCGAGGTCTTTTCTAGCTCAACAAAATGGAGCCAAAATGGAAAAGGCTGTAGAAATGGCATCTCTTACTTGAGGCTAGGAGGCAGGAAAGGACAAATATATTTATAAGGTATATTTATGTCTGGAAGAGACGCAGAGGGTAGAATGATAGCAGGCGTAGGAGTGCCCAGCACTGCTGGACCTTCAGCTGGTGTAGTCCACTGAAATTGGGAATTAAGGTGTTTACTGGCCTGAGGTAACCCGTCCCCAAGAGTCATAGTAACTGTGGCCAAACTGTCAAATTCCTCTGATCTGTCTTTGCTCTGATCTCACACAGTGAAGCAACTTCCATCCATGAAAAGAGTTCATGTTTTAGGAGTTTAATTACTCCTTTCTCATCTCCAGTTACCCAAAAGCACTTCTTCCTTTTTTTTTTTTTTTTGAGACAGAGTCTCACTTTGTTGCCCTTTGTAGAGCATGATGGCGTCATAGCTCACCACAACCTTAAACTCTTGGGCACAAGCGATTCTCTTGCCTCAGCCTCCCAAGTAGCTGGGACTACAGGTACCCGCCACAACGCCTAGCTATTTTTTAGAGATGGGGGTCTCGCTCTTGCTCAGGCTGGTCTCAAACTCCCAGGCTCAAGAAATCCACCCACCTCGGCCTCACACAGTGCTGGGATAACAGGCGTGAGTTCCTGTGCCCAGCCAGCACTTCTTCTAAAAAGAACTTGCCACCTGGGGGTTGCTACTGCCCTGAATCAGTAAAATTATAGAAAACATTCATGGAGCCTCATTTCCCTCCACCTCTCTTCATTTCTTTTCTCCTCCTATGAAGTTTTTATGGATGTCTTATATGTCTGAAGAAAAAAAAATTAAATTTAATCTGTCTCTCTATAGCCTGTGAGTTCTTTGAAGTGTAGGCTGTTTCTTAGTCATCTTTTTCTTTGTTCTCTTTTCTAAGTTTGGAGCTTGTCATGTGCCCCACAGTAATTGATCACATGCTGGTTGAATAAACTGCTGCAGTCCTAAGAGAGCTTTGGAGTTAGGCAGACTTGGAAAATTGCTTAACCTCTCTAAACTTCAGTTTTCTCATCCTTAAAAGTAGTATAATATCACCTGATTTACGGAGGGCACTGCAGGCATTAATGAGATAACGTGTGTTATGTGACTCCCTTGTGGGGATATGATAGCTCTCACTGGCTTGCCACAGATGATTCTGTACGTTTCTTCCCATCTATATGTTTAAGTGACATTATGTTGGTAGCTTGAAATTGGCCATAGTGGGAGTCCTTACACTATGGAAATTTGAAGATGCTACAATAGGGCTTTCCCCTCAGCCCCAGAAAGCTGGTTTTAAACATTTACCTGCGCGCCACTGGGCTCAAGGTAGGGCAGTCAAAAAACATAGGTTCATTTCCCCTTTACTTCTGAGAAGTGGGAGTGCTTTTGGTCAATGCTTGGCATCCTTCTAGTCAGATGTAACAGGTTGTGAATTGAGAGCCGGGGGGCAGGGTGGGGTTCCTGAGTCTTTTAGCATTATTTCCACATTAGAAGACTCCCTGACCTGTAACTTTAACGTTGGGATAGGGTTGTCATCTCGTTAAGCAGTATGGACTCCTCAGGCTCATTCCAGTGTGCCACCAAAATGCTCCATCAGTTCAGCCCAATTCAGTGCAAATCAAATGTTTACCAAAAATATACTTAAGAGGTATGACTATTTTGTGCTAATCAGACAGCATTGCAACATATTTGCAGATTTCTATGCGGCCATTTAATTCACACAGCTGTAGAGCATAAGATCTTTAAACAACTGAGCCACTTCTGACTTCATAGAGTACAGGTGACTGAGCAGAATCCCGGCTGTCTAGCTCCATCACTTCCCATTAGCATTTTAGGGGTTTGGGGCTTCACCTCTCTTACCTGTAAAGTGAGGAAATCGAGTAAGGTAGAGGTGGGTGATAAACAACTGTCTCTCTGGGGAGAAAAAAAGCTCCAGTTTGCTGTGTTTACCAATTTTCATGGTATAAATGTACCCCCGTGCTGATACCCAAGATGGCTTTGCTCAACAACTGGTTTCACTATTACTGCAAATGTAACAGTTAATTTTCCCAAGAGGGTACAAGGTCTCTAATGAGCAGCCATAAAGAGATTGATAGTTTGCTCTAGAAATGATGCCTCAGAGATTTTAGCTACTACCAGCAGAGAGGAATTATCTTTATTTTGGTTGCATTTGTTTAGGGAAGATCTACTGCAGGGTGGGAATCCCCGAGTGAAGGCAGGAATTTAGCATTGAGCACTCAGGCTTACATACATCTGAGTCAGGACTCTGGTGGGCTTTGAATACTGATTTAAGCCAATGATTCTTCATAGCTTCAGGGAAACCCTGTGCCCCTGTGCCCCCGCTCAGAAGGAAATCCTGCTAGGTAGCCTCCTGTTGCAGATCGAATTGTGTCCCCTCAAATCTTAACCCCTAGTACCTATGAAGGTGACCTTATTTGGAAATAGAATCTTTGAAGATGATCAAGATGAGGCCATCAGGATGGAGTGCGGTGGCTGTTCATGGCAATGATCACAGCTCACTGCAAACTCGAACTCCTGGGCTCAAAGGATTCTCAACTTCCTGGGTAGCTGGGACTAAGGCACAAACAAACAACTGTGCTCAGCTGTCATTGGTTATTTAAGGTAAATTTATTTAAATAAGCAGATAAAAAGAAACCTAACGTGAACTCAGGTGATTAGAGAAAAAAGGAATATAAAAATCCTCTTTCAGTTAATAAACAACATTAATTTACTAAGCAATGAAGTGATGAGATTAAAACAATTAATAGCAAGTATTAAGGGGTACAATATGCTGGTTATCATTTATTCATTGCTTTTGAAGTGTGCCAAGCACTTTTTGTGTTCTCAGGTTTAATCTTCACAACAACTATAGGAAGCATGACTATTTTGCACTATTTTACAAATGCAGGGGTGCTAATGGAGAAAGGGGAGGGTCACATTCCAACAGCAGACAGCTCTGCCCTGCCCCAAAGCTCTTCCATTCCTCTTTCTCCTGTTCTTTTTTTCCTGTCTTTTAAAAATGTGCTATTGGATGACTCCACAACCTAAGACTCTTGGTATTTATGGTGTTCAAACATTCTTCATGTTTGGTTGTCCTGCCTCAGGCCAGCTTTACGTATTTGTTTAGAGCTTAGCGAATTACAGCTCTAATTAGGGAGGGCTAATATGTATCAGGTGGAAGAAAAGCAGGCTTCAGGAACTGCAGTCACCGTGGAAGCCCTGAGCTTGGCCCGTCACTACTGGCACGCACAGTGCAACGTTTGTGAGGCGCTTATGCAGCACCCTTAGGCTCAATGATCAGGCACAGCAGGGGTTGGCAAACAATAGCCTATGGGCCAAATCTGCCTGTTTTTGTACAGTGAAATTCAAATTTCAGTGTCTATAAATAAGAAAAGTTTTATTAGACACTTATCCATGTACGTATTGTCTGTGGCTGCTTTTGCATTACAACAGTTGAGTTGAGCTGTTGAAACAGGCACCATGTGGTCCCCAAAGACTAAATATTTACTATCTGGCCCTTTCCAGAAAATGTCTGTCAGCCCTTGATCTACTGGATGTGACCAGTCCCTCGAAGCAACTTTCCGTGAACTACTTACTACTCTGTTTCTACTTGCTCTTCACTCAAGACAAAGTACCTCAGTATGCAGATTTAAATGCATTTCATTTTACTCATTTGTTGTTTTCTTTTCTCCCCAGTGGAATTTTTGGGAATGTCAGGCATTGTTGCTTTAGTTACTGTAGGACTGAATTTAGATTCCTTAACCTTTAAACCGAAGATCGAGTTCACAATTAATAAGTAAGTTTCCTATTATGTACTTGGTATAGATCTCATAGCTGTTTAGTGCTTATAAGGAGTCTCGCCTTCAAAGGACATCAGTAAAACTCCCTTTATATAACATATTTTCTACCCTCAAGTTTTTAATTTTGTTATCGGTTCTCTTTCAGAAGAATTTAAGGTGCCAGTAGTTATTGACATTTATTGATAATCCTACTATGAATAAAGTAGAATGGCTCAGAGACCACAGTGCTTGATAAAAATATACTTTGGATTGTGGAGATTTAAAAAAACAAAGACTTTTCTCTTTGTTTCCTTCGTAACATACCTGAATGACTGTATGGTAACATGGGAAAGAAGGAAAAGAGAAGTAGCAAAAAGAGGCAACACCAGCAAAACTCTTACCTACCCCTTACACCCGGTGATGCCAATTGTCACGTGGACATCTCTGCACAGAGGTTGCCTGTCTTCTCAGACAAATAAGTCAGCCCTTCTCCGAGAGGCTATTCTGACTTACAGAATTGGTTCAGAATTATTGGGGACCAGCTCATAGTCTAGTGTGGAAATTCTCATGTCCGATGAAAACAAATGTTGAAATGAGAAAAATAAGCCATCTTTTCCCATGAAAATTAATTTATTTAATGTAAGGTACCATGCTTTGCTTTGAAATTACGTCCTTCCTACTTTTTGTTGTTTAGAATGTCCTTTCTTTTATGAAATTCCAGGGATAGAAGATGGTACTTTATTTTCCTACTTAGCAAAATTAAAAAAAACATCACTGGCACCTATAACTATTCCAGTTTGGGGTGTCTGTAAATAAAAGTTTGCTTATTTTTAAAATCCAAAAGCTTAGAAATAACTAGTTCATAGAACCTATACTTGGTATCATGTCTGAATTTGGGACAGTTTCCTGAGCTCAGTTGTGTTTCCTGTCAGCATCATTATAAATTGCGAATTTTATTCTCGCGACTCTTTAGTCTTTGACCCATGTAGCAAATCCTTTCTTAATGTCTGCTGTGGTCTGATGTTGCATCTTAGGTTTGGGGCTATGAAAATAAGTCCCCTCACAGAGGGTGCTCCTTGTTAAGTGACCAACATATTTACATAAGAAAGTAATGGTACCTGTGAATACTTAACGTATTTATTGGGATCCTACCATGTGTCAGGCATTTTTTTAAGGTCCTGTGGAGAGATTTAAAAAAGTATTCAACTCAGTTATTCCATGACTTCTGAATTCTCAGAAAACTATGCACTGGGTTTGGGGTCTTCCCCTTCACACCCTTGCCCTGTAGGAGTTCTGAAGCAAATGAACCCAGAGAGAGGCACCACCCGGAGAATCAAGCTGTCTCCTTGACTGGGGTCATGCTGTATCGGAGAACATGGTTTAAATATGCAGCTAAAATGAGGCTTCCTAATGCTTCTTTCTTTTATTTCAGATTATTAGGTCACAATGTTTGTGCTTGTTAGGTGAGGTCCCTGTTGTAGTTGTGTCCTACACCCAGGAGGTGTGCCACATACCCTTACGTTGTGCCCATTAGGTGAGAGCATACCAATCCCCTGAATGTTTCTTTCTGAGTGTAGGTCTTGAGGCCCATCCGCAAGGACCCTGGTTTATGGGGCAGACACAGTCACCTGGTCGGCTGAAAGGGAAAGTCCCAAGAGAGGCAATTGGGAGGAGGCAGGCCTTGGGACCTGCCATGGATCTCAGACTTGGCCCCGACACAGAACCATGCAGAGCAGAACACATACTCTGCTCTGCTGGGGCCTCGGTCCAGGGCTCTGGTCACTCAGTAAGACTCTTGGGGCTGGTGGACTGAGCATGTAGATATTTAGAATGCAGTCTGGATGATTCTAATGCTTTCTTCTGCTTAAAAATCAGCGGGATGTAGATATTCAGCCCTGCAGGGATTCAGAGGAGTGCCTCAGGTGGTTTCATGGACAATATAGGATTTAGAGGTAGCCTTAAAAGACTTCTAGGAATTCAGTAGATGAGAAAGCAGACTTTGGAAGTCAGAGGAAGAGCGTGTGCACGTCACAGAGGAAGAAGTTGTGTAGAGAGAGGGCATTGAGATGATTCATCACCACAAAGTCAAGGTGAACCAGGTGCCTCCTTGTGGCAACCTGACTCTGAGCTCAGTCGTGGCAGGCCCAACAGTGGATGGCTGCCAGCTGATCTCAGAGAAAGTGATAACTCATCAACTTCCTCATTTTTTTGCCTTGCTCTTACTGTTGTGCTGTGAGAAGCAGCCCATGGATATTGGTACCATGAGGGTAATGGGACTATGGAACTGGCTGTTTTTAGATCCAGCAAAATACTTTTCAATGTCATTGTAACAAAGACAAAGACCTGTAGATATTCGTAGAAGAGACATGATCTTATGTAAAAAGGAAAATATTTTAAAAATACATTGCTTAAAATAACCATTTCTTCTTCATTCATCCTAGGTTCTTACTAATGTTTTCATCTGTATACCAACACTTAATATATGCTTTCTTTGGCATTGTGATTGGATGTGGAGAAATCAAGTATTATAGATTTCACACCGTAGTCTTCATATTCATCTTATATACAACAGTGAATATGGTAAGGTAAGCATTATATTTTAAAGTTTGTTTACTGAAATTAGGTTGTCAAGCCCAGAATTAAAATTGAGAAGCAGTGGTAGAGCAGAAAGCACTCTGGACATGGAGTCAGAAAACCTGCATTTTAATCAAGGCCTTAATGATAGCAACTTGGGGTAAGTATTATTTTCTAAGATTTCATCTATAAAACGAGAAGGGGCAGACCAGCAGCATTGGCATCATGCGTAGCCTGATAGAAATGCAAATTCAAGGCTGGGTGCGGTGGCTCATGCCTGTAATCCTAGTACTTTGGGATGCTGAGGTGGGTGGATCACCGGAGCTCATAAGTTCAAGACCAGCATGAGCTAGAGTGAGAACGCTCTCTAAAAATAGCTGGGCGTTGTGGCAGGTGCCTGTAGTCCCAGCTACTTGGGAAGTTGAGGCCAGAGAATCATTTGAGCCCAAGAGTTTGAGGTTGCTGTGAACTATGATGCCCTGGCACTCTACCAAGGGTGACAAAGCGAGACTCTGTCTCAAAAAAAAAAAAAAAAAGGAAAGAAAGAAAGAAAAGAAACGCAAATTCATGGACCTATCCAGTCTACTGAACTGAATCTCTAAAGATGGGATCTAGGAAAGTTTTAACTTGCTTTCTAGGTAATTAAAAGTCTGGGCACCTCTAGACCAGCTTCATGGCTCTTAACATTTTTGTTGCCTTTCATCCATAGCTATGATAGAGCCATTTACTAAACACATGGTGTGTACAATATGTCATTAATAGGAATACAACCCTGCGAGATGAGTGTTACTGTACCACTGCACAGATGAAGCTAGAGAGCTTAGATACTTGCCTGGAGTCAACCAACTTGTAAGGGCAGGGCTGGAATTTGAAGCTGATTTCTTGAGCACGCTTCTTCCAAAATGCCATTGACCACTAGTGGTAGTTGTGTCTTTCATAAGAATTCATGACAGTGTCCCTGGAAACTCGGGATAGCAGTCTAGGCTTACCTCCTAAGATTAAACTTGCTTCTGCCAGTTCAAGGCGCTGCATGAACTCAGACAGTCAAGCTCACCCAGAAGAATGTGTTCCTGGTCCTGCGTGCCGCCCCAGCCTCCATCCCAGCAGTGTTGGGCCTAACAGTGGTGCCCGTTTGCTGTACCTATACAGCTGTCATCAAATCAGTAACTCTCTTGTCTTTTCTCTGGCTCTCTGTCTGGGCCTCTTACAAAAACATTTTAAAATTAGACCTTGCTCCCTACTGTATTTCTGGGTCTAAATTCCATCTCCCACACTTGTGAGCTTTGTGTCTATGTGACTTTGGGCCATTATTTCATCTAAACTTCAGTTTACCTACTGGTGGAATGGGCATAATAATAGAATCATCTCAGAGGGTTGCTATGAGGATTAAATGAAGTAATGCGAAGTACAAGTGTTTAGCGCCATGCTTGGCACATAGTAAATGTTCAGTAAAGTTCGTTTTTGACTGTTATTATGGCTATCCTTATTTTCTCAGGATGAGAAAGAATTGAAGCTTCAACACAATGAAAGAATTTTCCAAAGAAATGATCTAATTTTCAATCAAAACATTATTAATAAAATTGAAACATGAAAACAGATCACTCTTATTTGTTTTTTTCAACTAGCATATATTTATCAATCATCTAGTATATGCCAGATATTTTTCTAGATGGTTGGGACACTTTAATGAACAAAATAGCCCTCAAAGGCCAACATTTCTGTGATTATGGGGTTTACCCTGTGATGGACATTTTCAGAAGAAACCAAAAATCATATTAAATGATGAAAAAGAAAGTAATAAAGACTATGAAAAATAACGTGGAGTGAAGGAATTGGTTGAGCCAGTACTGGATAGTGGGATGCATTTATTTTATTTTATTATTATTTTTTAATTTTAGGTTAATATGAGGGTATAAATGGCTAGGTCATAATATTTGAATTTGTTAGGTAGAGTCCCTCTTGTAGTTGTGTCCCGCACCCAAAGGGTGTGCCATTTACCCCTACTTTGTGCCCAGTAAGTGGGAGCACCCCAAACTCCCCTACATTCCTCCTTCCCCATCCCCTCACCCCCCAACTTGAATTAAAATGACTTTTTCTCCTATGTGGGTATGAATTAAATCATCTACTGGCTTCATATTTTAGTATTGAGTACATTAGATATTTGCTTTTCCATTCTTGGGATACTTTACTGAGAAGAATGTGTTTCAACTCCATCCAGGTCAATACAAAAGATGTAAAAAAAAAAAAAAAAAGATGGTGACTTTATATCTGTTGTAGTGGGCTGCATTTTAAATAGGCAGTCAGGGTAGGTTTCACAGAGAGAAACTGACACGTGAGTGAAGATATGAAAGAGGTAAAAGAGCCAAGAAGATAGCAGGGAGAAAAGTTTTGTAGGCAGAGATTCATAATTGTGCAGGCCCTAAGGTAGGGGCTGAGCTGGCATGTGTAAGAAACAGCACAGAAGCCTTGGTCACTGAAGAGAAGAAAATGAGGTTAGAGGGATAAATATGAAAAAAAGGAGAGAGTAGGTCATGCCTATAATCCTAGCACTTAGAGAGGTTGAGGTGGGAGGATTGCTCAAGGCCAGGAGTTTGAGTTTATAGTGAGCTATGATAGGACCACTATACTCCAGCCTGGATGACAGAGTAAGACTCTGTCTCAAATTAAATAAAGAGAGAGAGAGAGAGAGAGAGAGAGAGAGAGAGAGAGAGAGAGAGAGAGAGAGAGAAAATGAGAATGAATACCTGGAAGAACGTACAGCAACACCTTCAGAGTTGTTACTCTGGGGAATGGGATTTGTAGAGGGGGAACAGAGTCAGGGCATTTTGGCTTTTAAAAATTTTATGCACATTTTTACTCTTTCAAATTTTTAAAGACCATTAATTGAATTATTTTCAAAAGAAGTTCAAAGCACAGTAAGTATATTCTCTTTTTTATTCTTTTTTTTGATCAACATAATTTAAGTGTGCCGTGGAAGTTTATAAGCTCAAGTGTGCCATGAGATAACAAAGGTTGAAAACAACTGATATAGATATTGGAGGATATAAAAATGGAAAAAGAAGTGGAACCATTGCTAGAAACAGAGATTAAGGGAGCTAGGACTAGGATGAGGATGACATTTTGACTCCACCCCACCCCGCACCCTACCTGTCTCCTATTTGGAGCTCCATATAATTATACCATAAGCAGTTACGAAAATGTGTTGATCATATATTGAGCACTAGCCATATACAAGCATCATTCTAAACCCTATGAGTATTGCCTCATTTAATTTGTCACCGTAATCCTTTGAGGCAAGTACAATTACGATGATCCAGAGAGCAAGAAGGCACAAATTGAAATTATTCATGTGACATTTACTATGAGATTCTTAGGAGAGCTCAAGAAAAATTTGTTGGGTTAACTTTATCAATGTGTCTACAGTAATTTTAATTTTAGGTTACGATCTGCACATCACCCCGATTCTAATTTTGGAATTCAGCCATTCTGTTGCTTTTGGGGGAATAGATAAGTTTGTCAATGTTCATTGAAGAAGTTTCCCTGAAGCAGTTTACTGCCCAAATCTAAGCAGCACACACCAGTATTACCAAAAAGTTTGAATGAATTATCAATAAACTGTATTGTTTTCTCTTTTCATTCTGGGGTAGAGTGCTGTGGCATCATAGCTCATAGCAACCTCAAACTGTTGGGCTTAAGAGATCCTCTTATCTCAGTCTCCCCGAGTAGTTGGGACTACAGGTGCCCACCACAACTACCGGCTTGTTTTTTCTTTTCTTAGCATTTTCCTATGAAATTTAGTATTTTGGTACATGGTTTCAACTATGAATAACATTGTATATACATATCTATATATACTGTTTTTCTCTCCACAGGTTGCTAACTGTTTTGTTAGCAAAGCCTATTTTGATGCGTACAAGTTACGAATACAATTGGCAATGGGGAGTTGTTATCACGTGGTCTGGAATTAAAGGATTTTTTAGCTTACTCCTGGCTCCTGATATTTATAATCTGGCTGAACAAAAAGTAGAAGCACCACATATGGTAGGGAAAATTATGTCTCATGTTTGTTTTTTTTTTATTTTGTAGCACTTGTCAATGTATCCAATAATAAAGTTAACCAGTTTTGAATTAGATCTTATTTTACCTTTTTTTTTTGAGACAGAGCGTCACTTTGTTGCCCTGAGTAGAGTGCTGTGGGTCATCTTAGCTCACAACAACCTCAAACTCATAGGCTCACGCGAATCTCCTGACTCAGCTTCCTGAGTGCTGGGACTACAGGTGCCGCCACAGCGCCTGGCTACTTTTTCTATTTTGGTAGAGACGAGGTCTTGCTCTTGTTCCGGCTGGTCTCAAACTCCTGAGCTCCAGCAATCCACCTGCCTCAGCCTCCTAGAGTGCTGGGATTATAGGCATGAGCCATGGTGCCTGGCCTTTGAATTAGATTTTAAAAATGAATTTTTTATGAATGAAAAATGAATTTTAGAAAATTTATTTATGTTGACAGCATGAAAGGGGCCAGCAGTCAAGTGGTGGTTATGGACTTGGGTGTTAGGTGAACATGGGTTCCAATCCTCACTCTCACATTCACGGTTGGACCTTGGGGAAGTTCACCAGTCTTCTAAGCCTCAATTTTCAGTTATGGATGGAGATGGTGCATAGTGAAATACCTGACACAGGTGCTGTTTTTGTATAACTATCAGAAAGCATGAAAAATTAATATTCTTACTGAGAGCATTTCTATCCTATAGCTGTTAGAACACAAAAAATGAAGCACTAGTTAAGTAGAGTAAGAGAAGAAAGGTTTTATAAATATTTGAAATAAGGATCTAGTTATATGTTTTTAGGGCTAATTTTTAAAAATTAATTTCTTAGAAAATTCTTGCTGAGACTCCATTGTCTATAATGAAAAACAAGACTTGATTTCCTTTCTACTGTTTCTCAAAGCCTTTTTCCCATGGGCTAGCCACTGGTGGTGGCAGCCGTGCTCCAGGCAAGATCCCAAGAACTCAGTGCATCTGCTGGCCACTTCTTGTGTTAGGGTATCTGATCATTTGTGTCAGTACTATTGAGCTAGCTAGAGAAGTTACTAGAAATTCCCAGGATCAGCCTCCTATCCTGCCAGTCAGATAACCCTCAAACCTGTTTCTGGGAGGGAGAAGATCTTTTTTTTTGAGACAGAGTCTCAAGCTGTTCCCTGGGTAGAGTGCTGTGGTGTCACAGATCACAGCAACCTCAAACTCTTGGGCTTAAGAGATTCTCTTGCCTCAGACTCCCAAGTAGCTGGGACTACAGGCACCTGCCACAATGCCTGGCTTTTTTTTGTTGTTGTTGTAGTTGTCATTGTTGTTCGGTGGGCCCAGGCTGGATTTGAATCCACCAGCTCTAGTGTATGTGGCTGGCGCCCTAGCTGCTGAGCTATGGGCACCGAGCCAAGTCATTTGAATAATATCAACTTCAGAATACCTGCCCAGCTACCAAGGAATCTGGAAGTAGGTATACAGAGTTTCCTGATATTATCTGATTTCCATTCCAGGCCTTTCTGCTCTTCACTATTTTGCTGATGTCCTAGAAGTCTCTAGGAGTAAAGCCTTTCAAATACCATAGAACCTCTGCAAGTCGACCACCCAAGGGACTGTAACAAACTGGTCAACATACGGAGGTGGTCGACATAAGGAACTAGGCCTACTATACTGACGTGAACCCAGGGTGCATGTCTGGTCTATGAAAATTGCATCAGCTTAAGGAGGTAGTGAATGCAGGGAGGTGGTCAACGATGGAGGTTCTACCGTTCTTTCTTTTTTGGGAGCAACTGTCAACCTCTCCATCTTGCATGTAGAGGGATCGAAATAAGAGAGTCGGCTTCTGTGTATACCACAGTAGGAAAAGAACTCAGGTGCACTAACTCCCAAAAGGGGACATGATTTTTTTGATGCAGTAGTATATTCCCCACCATTTTATTTCCAGAGGATTTATATCTGTGGACACATCTGGCTATTAATTTTGAGTTCTAGCAAACCTTATGGTTTTGCAAAGATTTTGAGGTCTCCTTCTGTGCTCTAAAGGAAAAGCATAATAACCAACATTTGAGCTTCTCCAATTCTCATTTATACAAGGAATTGGCCTAAAACCAAATCAGTAAGAAGTTAATTAATATTTGGGTATCATTTTACACTGTGTCCTAATTCTGTATGATGTTGAGAATCTTGGCTGGTTTGGTGCCCGTGACTCAGCAGTTAGGGCACCAGCCACATGCACCAGGACTGGTGGGTTCAAACCCCGCCCCAGCCTGCTAAACAAACAAAAAAATAGCCGGGCATTGTGGCAGGCACCTGTAGTCCTAGCTACAAGGGAGGCTGAAGCAAGAGGATCACTTGAGCCCAAGAGTTTGAGGTTGCTGTGAGCTGTGACGCTACAGCCCTCTACCGAGGGCAACATAGTGAGACTCTGTCTCAAAAAAAAAGAAAAAAAAAAAACTCAACAACAACAAAAATCCTCTTGGCTTCACCTTAAGACAGTGGTTCTCAACCTTCCTAATGCCTCCTAACGCTGTGACCCTTTAATACAGTTCCTCATGTTGTGGTGACCCCCAGCCATAAAATTATTTTTGTTGCTATTTCATAACTGTAATTTTGCTACCGTGATGAATCGTAATGTAAATATCTGATATGCAGGATGTATTTTAATTGTTACAAAGGGGTCGCGACCCACAGGTTGAGAACCGCTGCAGATCTCTAGAGTCACAATCTGCAGGGAAGGGGCTTGGAAGGCAGTTTAACAAACACTTCTGGTGATTGTTGTTAGCAGTCAAGTTTGGGAGAGATTCTCTGGAGAATATACTGCTACTAACTCTATTTTTCAGTGAGGGAGACTGAGGTTCAGAGTGGTTAAGTTAACTGACCCCAAATCACATAGCTGAAAAATGGCACGGCCATAGCCTATGGCTGCTCCGTGGCACCTCTCCATATGCCCCCACAGCTCCCACCTGCTCCTTCGGAGCTTCTTTTACTGCTAAGTAAATGCCGGTGGCAGATACCTCACCCTTCCCCTGCCTGCTGCTGCTGGGCTTCTTCCAACCCTGTAGGTTTAAGTCTGTGACCCCTACGACCTTGCTGTCCTTGCATCACTGCTGCCCAACGTGGCAACTGTGGAGAGCTCTTCCCTCAGTGTCCCTTATTCCATGATCTTACACAAGGTGTTTTTTTCCTTGCTTAGATTGAAAATTCATTTTGGCCTTAGCATATTATTAATGTGTTCGTTGCAGTATCAAGAAAATAGCCCTTTTGCCCCAACTGACTTATCGGGGCAGATTCAAAGATGGGGATTAAGATAAAGTTTTGTTGGCGGTTAATTGAACAGCGATCATCTTTGGAGATCTTATTTAATGTTTTGGTTCTAACTGTTCATGTGTTCTATTTGTAGTTTATACTCTACGTGCAAGTAATATCGTTACTGACTATGGGAATTAATTCATACATGATGACTTGGTCAGCCAGCACATTAGGTAAAGTGTATGAATCATATATGAATTAACTTGAGAGAATGATGCAAATAGGTATTTTTGGGAGTCGTGGGGATATTTCTTTTCTTTTTTTTAAGTTTTGCTTTTTTTTGAGACAGAGTCTATGTTGCCCTGGGTAGAGTGCTGTGATGTCACAGCTCACAGCAACCTCGAACTCTTGGGCTTAAGCAAGTCTCTTGCCTCAGCCTCCCAAGTAACTGGGACTACATGTGCCCGCCGCAACACCTGGCTATTTTTTTGTTGCAGTTGTCATTGTTGTTTTAGCTGGCCCGGGCCAGTTTTGAACCCGCCAGCCTCCATGTATGTGGCCAGCGCCTTACCCACTGTGGGTGCCGAGCCTTTTGTTGCTTTTCCACTTCCTAAGTATGGCGTTGCTCTTGTCTGCAGGGTAGAAGCCTGCTCTCTAACACCCCATCTACAGTCCGATAAACTGGGAAATGTGAGGAGAAGGGTGTGTAGCAATGGAGGTTAAGCAGCTTTCTTTTAAGGGCACAATCCGGAAGTTATATATGTCATCATCACTCACATTCCATTGACCAGAACTTAGTCACATGGGCACACGGGGCAAAGGAAACTGGGAAAAATGTTATCTTTTCCCAGTTGGCCATATGCTCAGCCAAAACTTGGAGATTCTGTAGGCCAAAGGAAGATGGAAAGAATAGATATTGGGGGACAATCATAAGGCTTTGCCACAATTGCCTATTTTTCAAATTCCTTTTAGAAATAAATTTATAATAAAATTAATAAAATTACATGAATATGATAAAATCATAAGCAGATACATTCAGTAGGGGAATCCAGGGTAAGGTAATCAGTGGCAATAGGGTCAAGGGAGAGGGAAAGCAGGGGTAAATGTGGTCCAATAATCCATGACCTGGTCCTCCACTTT
Source organism: Nycticebus coucang (assembly GCF_027406575.1). Lineage (NCBI taxonomy): Eukaryota > Metazoa > Chordata > Mammalia > Primates > Lorisidae > Nycticebus > Nycticebus coucang. Next base: position 88,350,953 of record NC_069789.1, read on the forward strand.
GCTGGTGCAGAGACCTGATTTTGTCAGGGTATCTAGAAGTGATCAGACTGTAGGAGATTTATGTGTACAGGCTAGTTTGGAGACATTGTGGATTTTGGTTCCAGACACCACAGTAAGGTGAGTATGACAATAAATTAAGTGTCCCAGTAAAGCAAAAAGCAGTCCCACAAACTTGTCCTTATTCTAACCGGTTACTCTGGTTTTTCCATGTAAGTGATCTCAAGATTTCATTGCACAATCATGCAACCTTTTCTTGCTTTCCTTTGCAGTCTTCATTATTAACGTGTTTCTTTGTTATAGGTTTGTGTGTTATTTCCCTCCCAAGACAAATGGCCATGCAAAATGTCATCCAGCATATACAGGAGATGATACAAAACACGATAACCTCGTCTAAAACAGAAAAAATTTTGACAAATGTTAATTGGACCTTTGTAGAAGAAAAAACAAAGATTGAATATGAATCTATCTTTCCTGTGAGTTGATACTTGGCAAAAAAATAAGTCTTTCTTTCTTTACCTTGGTTTGACTCTCTTGCTTTATTCTATTGTAAAAAACCTGATTCAGTAACTAAATGTCAGAAAACTGAAAACTGATGGAGATAATTGCCAATTTTGCTATTTTGGTGAATGGATGATTTTACAAACTGGCAGGTTGAGTATCAGTCAATGGCCTCTGCCAAGATGATGTTTCTAAAGGTTTAGGTAATAAGCAATATCTCCCTGCAGAAGTGTTACAACAAGCAGACAACTGTGGTTTAGAAAGCAGTCAAGCAGACAGGTTTGGAGAATTCGGCTTCTAAATTTCCCCAATTGAATATTTACTTCACCACAATTGAAAGCAATACTTCTTATATGAGAAAACATTATTCAAATTACACTAGCAATTTATAGGAGTTATTTTAGCAATTTAAGAAATTCTGACAAGAGTTACTGAAATCTTTTTTGAATATAAAATTTCCAGCTTGTCATTATTTTCACTTATTTTTAAACTTTATCTCTTTATGTTTTAAAACTTTAAACTTTAGTGTGATACTGCCCATGCTAAACGTAATGAAAAAGAGAAGTTCCCAACAGATGAAGTTTTAATAGAAGAAGCCAGATTGCATGTAGCTATAATACAAATGGTTGGTACTACTCATATCATTGTCTTAATTTTTTTTCAATGCTTTTATTCCTTATATATAGTTTTCAGGTGACTAGATATTTTTTTTAACTTTTGATAGTCTATTGGCTGTTAAAAATTACCGTGTGATTTATTAAAGTTAAAATATAAACTTTTTTTCTTAGGCTTTAAGTTGAAATCCAAAACTTTATTATTCTAAGTTTAGCGAAGTTTAACAGTCACTTTTGAGACTCCTTAGAATAATGTCTGCTGTCATTTACATGCTTAGACAATTCAACATCTTCAAATATTTTGAAACTGCTTTTGAAAATTTTAAAATATTTGGTTGAGTTTCTTTTACAGAAAATTCTCTAAGTGCTTATTTATCTCTTAGAGAGGTAATAAGTTAATACTTACCTGGCAGGGGAGATCATAGGGTGGTTTTCCCAGGTCAAGATTTATCCATTGCACTGTGGATGTGCTAAACCCTGCAATTTCCTCAAATGTGGGAAGCATGTTCTCACCTGTAAGTGGGGGCTAAGCAATGGGTATGCATGGTCATACAGAGTGACTTAATGGATTGGAGACTCAGAAGGGGGGAAGATAGGAAGGAGGTGCAGGAAAAATTACCTATTCAGTACAATGTTCACTAGTCATATGACAGGTACATTAAAAGCCTAGCTTTCTCCTATGAGAATTCAGCCATGTAACAAAAAGTCACTTGTATCCTCTAAATCTATTTAAATTAAAAAAACACAAAAAAGACATACAATAAATTAAAATAAATCTGATGAACCAAAACTTCTCTTAAAATGTTCTACTACCAATATTTATTATGTTCTACTATAAATGTAAGAAAATTACTTGGTGAAATCAAATTTAAATGAACTTACCAAATTATATATTTTAAATTGGGGGCGATATATAATATTCCAGTAGAACAAATTTTATTCGATACAAGTATCTAAAATACTCATTATGTCCAGAATTCTTCTTTATTATTTTCTTTTAAAATCTTATTGTCATTATGGGGAATTCCTAACATACACACATAAATAAAATAGTGTGAGGAACCCCCATGTGCTCCTCATTTAGCCTTAAAAATCCACACATGACCTTTCCTGCCCCATCCTGATCCTCACTCAGCCCGCTACCTTCCATACTATTTTGAAACAAATCCTAGATGTCATATCATTTCATCTGTAAATAGATTTTACTATGTATCTCTAAATGTTAAAGCCATTTAAAAAATACAGCAAAATGCTGTTAGACCTAAAAATGAATAATCCTTAATAACATCAAATATTGAGTCAATAATGAAATTTTCGATTATCTCATAAATGTGATGAATGTTTATTTTTATACTTTATTTTTAACCTGGCAAATCATAACCTCTCTGTTTCCTCTATTGGGGTGTCCAACCTGTGGCCTGTGGGCCACATGCAGATTATATGGGGGCTTTTTGCTTATCTGTGGTCATGGATATCACGAAAATTATGCGGAGTTTTTTTTTGCTCATCAGCCACTGTTAACGTTTGTGCGTTTACAGTGTGGTCCAAGACAACTCTTCCTCTCATGTGGCCCAGAGACTTGCCAAAAGCTTGGACGGCCCTGCCAGTTCTCCTTGCTGATTCAATTTTTGCTTATCTGTTTGTTTCTGTCTTTCTGTATCTTATCATATGGAGCTTAAAAAAATCAACACTGTCCAGGTTGCCTCAGGTGACAGGTCAATGTTTCCATCTTTTCATGGCACAGCTGTCTCCCTGCAGCCTCCCACAGCAGTTTCCTCGCTGCTCTTCCAGCTTCCACTAAGTCTTCTCACTGCCCCTTCTCTCCTCTGCCCCTGACCCAGGTCCAAAGTTAATGGCATCCATGTATTTTAACTTATAGAGGCCTCTCCACTATTGGTACTGATTTCTGGTTTAGTTATCTTCTGCTATATAACAAGCCATTCCCAAATTCAGAGGCTTAAAACAACAATGGTTTATTATTTGTCATGGTTCTGTGGGCTGGGAACCCGGATGATTCCACTGCTGGTGTTGCCTGGGATCACTCATGCGTCTGCAGTCATCTCGCAGATCAACTAGGGTCCAGTGTACCTTCACTCACAGGTTTGGCAGTTGAGGCTGGTTGTTTTTTAGGGCACTGTGGTTTCCTCTATGTGGCCTATTCTCTTCCAGCAGGCTGGACTGGGCTTCTTCATAGCATGGTGGTCTCTGGGTTCCAATAGGACGAGATGGAAAACCACAAGGCCTCTTAAGTCCCAGGCTCTGAAACCTAAATAATGTCACTTTTAGCCACATACTATTAATTAAAGCCAATCACAGAGCCAGACCAGGGGCAATGAGTGGAGTAGATTCCACGTCTTGATGGGAGGAGCAACAACGCTGATTGCAAAGGGGCATGGACACAGGGAGGCAGGACACCCTGGGGCCATGGTGATAATGACCTACCAGGTTTCCTTTCTTTGATCAACAATTTCATGGAGGGACTTGCTCTGTGCCATATTTGAACGGCTTTCCCAAGAGTACCTTCCGCTCTGGCATTCTTCCTGCTTTTTGTACCCCCTTCCTTTACAGTCTCTTCCATGAACTCCTTTTTTGCTTTTAACATTGGTGGGCCCTGGGACAGTTAACTCTGTCTACTGCTTTTACTTTATAGTCTCTCCTTCTTTACCCTCAGTTACACTCATGATTTTAATAGTATCCATGAGTTCTCCTGAAATCTGTAATGTTCCTTCTAAACTTCTCACCACAGCTCTTTAGACTCATGAATCCAGCTGGGGCTGGACAGCATCTCCTGGACAATGTGTTGTTCCTCAAATCCATATTGACCTGAACCTAAGACCACTGTCGTATTCCTGGTCTCAGTGATGGGGCTATTACTGTTTGGTTGCCGGATCAGACCCCCCCCTCCAGCTCTATCACTCTTACTTTCAAAATATTTGTTAAATACACCCCTTTCCATCCTGTGTATCTTAATTTAGGCCAAGATTATCTTTTGCTTGGATAATATCCTTCAACTGGTCTCTCTCCTTCCTTCCTTCCCTTCTCTCTTTTTCCTTCCTTCCTTCCTTCCTTCCTTCCTTCCTTCCTTCCTTCCTTCCTTCCTTCCTTCCTTCCTTCCTTCCTTCCTTCCTTTCTTGACAGAGTCTCACTTTGTTACTCTCAGTAGAATGCTGTGACATCACAGCTCACAGCAACTTCAAACCCTTGGGCTCAAGCCATCCTCCTGCCTCAGCCTCCAGAGTACCTGGAACTACAGGCGCCCGCCACAACACCTGGCTATTTTTAGAGACAAGATCTCACTTTGCCTCAGGCTGGTCTTGAACTTGTGAGCTCAGGTGATCTACCTGCCTTGGCTTCCCAGAGTAGGATTATAGGTGTGAGCCACCATGCCCAGCCAATATTTCCATTCTCAGATTACAGTGACATACTAAAAGAGAGATGTGACTTCGCCACCTTCCTGCTTAAAGCCCTGCCTGACTCCTCAGAGCCTACAGTTTCAAATGGGAGCTCCAAAGCACATTTGCTCTGTGGGATGTTGATAGGGACCACGTGAAAAAAAGTCTCTGTGTTAATGGGGAAAAGAGAAAGAAAAAAAGTTTCTGTGCTCAAACTACTTTGGAAAATGCTAGTTTAAACAAAGTTAAACAGGTTCCTTTTGGAACTTCCTGTAGAACTTGTCAGAACTCCGAGAGGGAATATGGACTGCAATGCCTCCTTTTCTCCTTTTCCCTACCTGGTATGGGTTTTCAGGGATTGGGGTTTTCAGGTTTATCTCATAGGATGCGTCTATCACAGTCTGAGAAAAGCTTACCCAGGAGATTACATCGAAGCGCAATATTCAAGTTCTTTTGAAGTCTGACGCCTGCCTGCTTTTCTGACTGATTCTCTGCCCCAGGACCTGTCATTTACTCCACGCACTCAGCGTACTGTTTCCCGTCTCTGTGCACGCGCTGCAGACGCCACTCGTGGCTCACCTTCCTTGCTCTGCTCCGTGCTCTCCCAGGTCTTCACCTGGATAATCATGATCACCCTCAAAACTCAATAAAGTATCATCTCCTCCAATAATTTCTCTCTGACTCCATCTCCACGTTAAGTTTGATTGATGCCCTGTGCTTCATTTTATCCTCTTGAATTTCCTACAGTGTTTTATAATCATATGCATCTAACTTTTAACTTCCCCCACTAGACTGTGAGCTCCTTAAAGCCTTGGATTATACTTCCCTTGCTCTAACACAGGGCTTGGGACATTGTACCCATGAATAAATGTTTGTTTAAAGGATGAATAGGCTTAGCACCTGCAGCTCCAGCGGTTAAGGCACCAGCCACATACACCAGAGCCGGGGCTTACCAAACAACAATGACAGCTACAACCAAAAAATGGCCGGGTATTGTGGCAGGTGCCTGTAGTCCCAGCTACTTGGGAGGCTGAGGCAAGAGAATTGCTTGAGCCCAGGAGTTTGAGGTTGCTGTGAGCTGTGATGGCACAGCACTCTACCCAGGACGACAGCTTGAGACTCTGTCTCAAAAAAAGAAAATAAAGGATGAATAAATAAAAACACATTCCATCATATTAATAAATTATAATTTTCTTTAGCCAGACCTACTTCTGAATGGGCAGGGCTGGAAACACTACAAGTGTTAATAATTGCATTATACCTCAGGGATGAACTTCTGGGACACAACTTTTTTTATACTGGGCACCTTGCTGCAGCCATCATGGAGGCTTACACAATGGAGAAATCCATCAGGTGCCCTCAGATGAGGATAGTCTGGCTGCCACCGTGTCCTTTGAAAGGCAGCTTTTGGAGTTTGCATGTGTATTATCAAAGCCGTTATTGGTGGATCATTTTTCTGTCTCCTGGTAAAGGAGCTGATGAATGGATGGCCCTTGTCTTGACATATAAGTGGAGGGAATTCCCTCCTAGCTTGTAGTGACTGTCATTCTTAAATTGTAAAACTTGAGAAAATATGCTAAATGTAAGGTGGCGCTTGTGGCTCAGAGGAGTAGGGTGCCAGCCCCATATACCGGAGGTGGTGGGTTCAAACCCAGCCCCGGTCAAAAACCGCAAAAAAAAAAAAAAAAATGCTAAATGTAGTAGAGATTGGAGACAATATTTCTAAACAATGAATACTCTAAACAAGAGTATGTGATCTGTATGTGAGGAAGAAAGTTTAGGCAGTACTCCCAGGAGGTCACTCTAACCTCTGAGTTTAAAGTCAACAGCCTGCAAAAGATGTAATTTTTCTTCTTTTTTTTGGGGGGGAGGAGGATTAACACAAGGATACAATCTATCTTTCTCTTTTGATAGTTCTATATGAGGCTGAAATGATTTGTTACACTTTGTATTAACATTTTGCACTCTATTCTGCTATTGCACCTACTAAATACCACTTATATTACTGAAGCAAACTCTCTGAGTTTTGTAGAGTTTCATTTTGTATCTCTTGTAACATTCAGGACTATACTTTGTTGAAAATGAGTATTCAGTAAATATGGAATGTTGAACCAAATAAAATGTATCTCCTATTAGAGCATTCTTTTGAGATTCTCCAAGAGGGAATATTGAATGTAACATTTTCTTATCATAGTATATTTTCATATGTAGATTTCAGTAATAATAGGGAGGGCTATGTAAAGGTTAAGAAAAGTGTATTACGTTTATGTTTTGATCTTGTGTAATTTTTATGTAAAATTTTATGTTTAGAGTAGCTTTGAAAAACAGTGTACTGATGGAATCCTTGGAGCACAGGCAGCCCGCATATTAATTGGTGCAACCAAAAGCTTTTGCCCCATCCCAGGAAAGTGAGTGTCATACTTCTTTAATCGGTATTTCCAAAGTTGAATGGATAGATGATAGAGAATGAACAAACGAAATTAAACGTCCAGATTGATCAATCAATTATCAATCTTCTGTCTGTGCATTTGTCAATCCTTCCATCCATCCATATATATTTTCCATATTACTTATTTATATTTATTCCCCCTAAAATTTTATAGTCTTGGTGATATTAGGCGATCCGGAGGAAGATATGACTGCAGTGTAATTAGGTAAGAGATTAGAGAGTCCATAAAAAGGAATCTGTGTAGCTTCAATTACTATTACAATTAATTTGCCTTTATACTATATCCATTAAATTTATGAATAAGGGAGGTATAGAAGCCTAGAAGCTGCTATTAGACTGATCCCTGGGATGGAACAGGCTCTGGAGGAGCTGGAACCAGGAGTTGGAACTGACCCAACTGCTGGTGCTGATAAATGCAATTATGTCTGGGGGGCAAAGCTCAGTGTCAGGCATTTATTGATATTTGGCCACAATCCTGGAAAATATTAGATATGGATGGTCCAAGACATAGTCATGGGGCAACAGTGATCAGAGATCCTGGCTGGGTGACAGTTAATATTTCGGCAGCTGGGTGATCTATTTGGGAAATCTATCATCTGTTCCTGGGGTAAAGTCTGGGAAGGGCTTTCAGGGTCTTGGAGAGGCTTAGGCTAGGCAATCCATGACAAAAGGAGGCTTGATTCTAGAATTGGTCTAGAGAATCTCTACTTATGTTTTATCTTAGGTCAGGAGAGGTTGTAGGAAAAGGGGCAGCAGGAGTCTCATGCTGAAAATATTCCCCTATAACCATGTGGGGGATGGGTGGATGGATACAGAGGCTTGAGACTCAGCGTATTTAGTAGGTTCACATAGAGTATAACTTCTCCTTCTATATTATCCAAAGTGTAACACTTGCTTTTTATTTTAACACACACATATATTTTTTCTCTGTTAGATTCATGAGTATTTATGATGTTTCATCTTATGCAATAGCCAGAAGTTGGCTTATAAAGTTTAAAAACATTTTAACTTTCTTGGAATATCCTGAAGAAAACATACCTTTTATTTTGCCTGGGTAAGTATTGTGAACCTTTAATTGCAATATACTTGAAAATGTTGTCTGGGTGCAGTGGCTCACGCCTATAATCCTAGCACTCTGGGAGGCCGAGGCAGGTGGATTGCCTGAGCTCATGAGTTTGAAACCACCAAAGCCAGAGTGAGACCCCCCCCATCTCTAAAAATAGCCGGGTGTTGTGGTAGGTAGTCCCAGCAACTCTGGAGGCTGAGGCAAGATCTCTTGAGCCCAAGAGTTTGAGGTTGCTGTGACACCAGAGCAGCCTACTGAGGGCAACAAAATGAGACTTTGTCTCAAAAAAAAAAAAAGAAAGAAAAGAAAGAAAAAAAGAATAAAAGAAAATGTGACTATTTCTACCTTGTCACAATAGATTACCTTGATTTTCCCTATTAAAAAAAAAAAAAAACCTGGGCAGGACCTGTGGCTCAAAGAAGTAGGGTGCCGGCCCCATATGCTGGAGGCTCCATATGCCGAAAGTGGCGGGTTCAAACTCAGCCCTGGCCAAAAACTGCAAAAAACCCAACAACAACAAAAAAACCCCTAAGATTATGATTAAGTCTTATGGATTGAATGGGAATGAGCAGAGGGCTTGCTTCTTTTTATTCATTCTGTTTAGCAACTTCATTGACATCTCTCTTAGAGAGTGAGGCAAAAGAAGAAAAGGTTGGTCATAATTGGATTCTTCAAGTTTTATTTGCCACATCTTAGGGTCATACTGTATACTGGGCTGCCTACACATTCTGGGTGTAACACATAACAAGGGTGAGGAATATCTAACTGGTGGGCTAGATCTAATTCTGTTTTAAGTTCATCTGTGCCGGATGAAATAGAACTATGGGCGGTTCTATTAATGTCCATAATTAGAAATATCAAAAAACGGTCTTATGAATAGCTATAACAAATTTCCCCAAATACTACAAAATACAGATTTTACTTAACATGAGTAGACTCTTTATATTGTTTTATGAATTGTGACCTTGCATACTTTTTATAGCAAAGAGACAAGGTTTTAATAGAAGATGTCAAAACAAGAACATACCAGTAGTGTTAATGCTGCTAAATGTTATTTATTTATTTGTTTATTTATTTATTTAGAGACAGAGTCTCACTCTGTCACCCTGGATAGAGTGCCATGGTGTCATAGCTCACAGCAAGCTCAAATTCTTGGGCTCAAGAGATCCTCTTGCCTCAGCCTCCAGAATAGCTGGTCCCACCACAACACCAGGCTAGTTTTTTCTATTTTTAGTAGAGATGGGGTCTCCCTCTTGCTCAGATTGGTCTCAATCTACCTGGATTGAAAAGTTTTAAGAAATTATGTCATGATAATTATTGAATAGAATATATTTTCCCATTCTTAATTTTCTTTCTTTTTTTTGAGACAGAGTCTCACTTTGTTGTCCTTGATAGAGTGCTGTGGTGTCACAGCTCGCAGCAACCTCAAACTCTTGGGTTTAAGTGATTCTCTTGCCTCAGCCTCTCAAGTGGCTGGGACTACTGGCATCTGCCATAATGCCTGGCTAGTTTTAGAGATGAGGTCTTGCTTTGGCTCAGGCTGGTCTTGAACCTGTGAGCTCAGGCAATCCACCCTCCTAGTCCTCCCAGAATGCTAAGATTAGAGGCGTGAGCCACCATGCCCAGCCCCTTTCTTAATGTTCGACAATGCTAATGTGTAATCCATTTTCCCTTAAATCTGTTATTGATTTTGATTTGTGAATCTTTGTATTGTTTCCTAGGTATTATAGCCTAAGTTTAAAAAAAAGTATACCACCCCTGATGTAGAGTAATAAGAACCATATTTTTTATCTGTCTTCATTATCATTTTTGTATATAGAAAGCATGCTTTTAATTTTGCTTGCTATTGTTCTATATTATTTATAATCTTTATCCACCTTATTTTGATGATTTGTTTGAAAAAAAAAAAAGTTGAACTTCAGTTCTTAGTTGTTATACTTTTAAGTGATCTGACATTTTATTTGATCTTGTTTTTTTCAGGAGTAATAAATTTCTGATTTTTATATATCACATTGTATTTTCTGAAGAATTTAAATATGCAGGATATATTATGTCTGTGTTGTATATTTATCCTATGATAATACATCTGTGGCCAATGGCAAGAGAGTTAAATGTGTCAGCACTGATATCACTAAACTACTATTTTATATTTTTATATGTATTGCAAGCAGCATTGAAGGTACTGTTTAAAATAGAAATGTATTCTATGGAAAGAACATTCAGATATTTTGAATCTCTTTTTGTTATCATATTGAAATACCTTGATACCAGGAGCCATTTGCTATAATAGCTGATGAGATCATGGAATTTTAGTAACCTTTTTGAATTTTCCGAGTTTAATAACAAAATCAGTATGATAGATCATGAAAGTAGAGAAAATCCAGACATGGGGCGGCACCTGTGGCTCAAAGGGGTGGGGCGCCGACCCCATATGCCGGAGGTGGTGGGTTCAAACCTAGCCCCGGCCAGAAACTGCAAAAAAAAAAAAAAAAAGAAAATCCAGACATGGCTTTGTGCCTGTAGCTCAATGGCTAAGGCATTGGCCACATATACTGGGGCTGGTGGGTTCCAACCCGGCCTGAGGCCCTGCCAAACAACAATGACAACTACCATGACTATCACCACCACCACCACCACAACACCAGGCTAGTTTTTTCTATTTTTAGTAGAGATGGGGTTTCCCTCTTGCTCAGATCCAGGGTTTCCCTGGATCTTTCTGTAATGATGCAAGAAATACATAAGTGAATAAAATCAAATAGGTTGGCTAGGTCTTTGGTCCTCTTCACAATGTGAGAACTACTTCTTAGGATAAACACTTCAAAGATGACTTATCAGCACTATTCTTTCCACGTTTTAGTATTAATAGTATTGAAATGAACCTCTTGTTAATTTTTAATGCTTGTTTTTGGCATTCCAACTTCACTATAGATTATACATTTTTAACCAAATGATAATTTTGGATGTTGGAGATTAAAAAGAATTTGGGGGTGCTTCCAAAGGAATAACTTAAAGCTCAACTTTTAGAATATAGCTTATTTGTAATTGAGGACTTAATTTCATCAACTTCTCCTCCACCTAACTGTATAGGTGCTATGAAATGACGTATAATCTATTTTTTTTCCCCCAAACAGATAGTAATTTTGAAAAGGAAATATTTTCAACAACATTGGAATACTTTGGAATTTTTAATTATGACTATTGGAATCATTGATGTCTTTTGCCTATACTTTGTCAGACTGAGACCAGACAACATGGTTCTTATTCAGTTTACAGTAGTAATAGGATATTTTAGAATAATTAGGTTTCTCCCTTTGTTCAAGGTAAGACTTCACATTTTTAAATATTAGGGTTCGTTTCCTGCATTGTTTGCTAAAAGGAAACCTCATTGTTCTGAAAGAAAAGAGGGAAGGGGTCTTTTTTCTGGAATAGAAATAGGATGGAACTCTCCTAGTAAGACTGCTTGGTTCACTCCTTTAGCTCCTTTGTGTCACCACTCAAATTTCACCTTGTCACAGAGGCCTCCCTGACCACCCTATGTAAAATGGCAACTGGCCTCCACACCCCCAGATTTCTACTCCATCCTCCTGATGCCCCTCCACCTGCTATTAAGGGCTATTTTCCTCCACATAGCCCTTATCGCCTATTTACTCTATATTGTATGTACTCTCGCGGGGTAGGGAGCTTTGTTTTGGTCATTGATGTAACCTACGGCTCTAGAAGAGTGTCTGGTATAGAACAAGTACTTCATATATATATTTTGAGTGAATGAATGAAAATCTTGGTACCACTAGAAGCAGTTTCACCGCAAAACAAGTCCTTTGGGGTCAGAAAAATTTGTTCATGTCACCTGAACTGTGCAGAGACAAAAAATATTTTCTCCATATTGCCACAGTCACATAACATATTGCCTGGCCTTCAATTTCCTTACCAATTACTATTCCTTCTTTCCGTGGCTCTGATTTTGATTCTGAAGGCGTGTTTTTCTTTTTCAGTCTCAACTCTTATACCTGCTGTCTCTCTTTCCAATGGAGTTGCCTTATATAAGCTTTTAACTTGGGAGCTTTGTATGTTTCACTTGTCACTCTATTTTGTTGTTGTTAATTATCATTACATCAAATCAGCCTATTAGTATGCGCTGATGTTATAGAGACTTAACATTTTTTAAAAATTGCTGTAAAGCCTGATGGCAGAATGCACACATTCGAGTCCTCCACCTAGTCCCTATACTCCCTACAGTTTATTTATTTATTTAATTTTATTTTAATGAGACAGAGTCTCACTCTGTCACCCTTGGTAGTGCCCTGGGATCTTCATAGCTCACAGCAACTTCAGACTCCTGGACTCAAGTGATCCTCCTGCCTCAGCCTCCAAAGTAGCTGGGACTGTAGCATATGTCACCACACCTGGCTAGTTTTTCCATTTTTAGTAGAGACAGAGTCTCGCTCTTGCTCAGGCTGTTCTCAAACTCCTGAGCTCAAGCAATCCACCCACTTTGGCCTCCCAGAGTGCTAGGATTATAGGTGTGAGCCACTGTGCCTGGCCATTTTATTTTATTTTTATTTTCAAAATATTGGAGAGTAAGCATGTTTTTGTCACACAGATAGCTTTTATAATGTTTGACTTAGGCCGGTCTATAAACATGCCCATTACCCGAGTAGTGTTTAGGTACCTATTAGGTAGGTTTTAACCCCTCTTCTCCTCCCCTCTCTTGTATTTCCAGTGATTTTTACTTTTTTTCTGTGCCCATCAATTAGTTCTAAATTATGAGAGAGTACATGTGGCATTTGTTTTTGTATTCTTGAGACACTTCACTTAGGACAATGTTCTCCAGTTCTGTCCAAATTGCTGCAAAGGACATTCTTCCTTTTCACTCATACAATTTAACAGTGATCTTTATGGCAGAATTGTTTGTATATCCAGCTTGTGCGTATAGACTGTCTTTTTCGTTCCTTCCTTTATTCTATACGGGTATAATTAAACCTTGGAGCTCATAAGTAAACCTGCTTTAAAGGGTAATTTTGATTCTATATGATTTTTGCCCAGTGAGCCAAGTTCAGAGCGAAGTGCTCATGTGAGGTGCAACCTGTCAGAACACGAACTTCTCTACAAATCAGAATGTGCAGAGCAGGGCTAAACTTTAAAGTGGAGGGTAGAACTTTCTTTTGGTAATCGGTGCTTACACAGAGATCTTACGCTAAAAAATGTTAAATAATTATTTTAGAAGTAATAAATACCTTGTGAAAAATGCTTAAAATGAAACAAAAAAATGTAAAGAATGTATTACTATAGCAGCCCAGTCTATTTCGATTGTGGCCGGCAATGTTCTGAACCAGCTGCCCCTTTGTCTAGCATACCCTGACAAATCTCAATGAAGGATATTAGAGGAATTAATATTATTATGGTTCACTTTTTTATGAACCATAAAATAATATGAACAGTTACTATTTTCCAGCAACTGTGGATAACTAGATAATATACTAAATTATTATAGTAGCCATATGAGGTGGGTGTTGCCACTCTGTAAAGTTAGGTGCCCTCACAGCCAGTCTCAGCACATTGCAACTTTCAAAAGAAACAAATCCGCATGGGAAAACTTGAAAAGATATTGGATACCTTACTCAAGGTGAGTGGTTCTCAACCTGTGGGTTGCGACCCCTTTGTAACAATGAAAATACATCAAGGCATTAGGAAGGTTGAGAACCACTGCTGTAGGTGATTTAAGGGGTAGGGTAGTTCAGGGGATATCAGTGCATCGTGAGGTAAAACTTTGAAAAAAATCTTCTTTTTTAGATTTTTTTTAAATTTTGGATTAATACGAGGGTACACATGATTAGGTTACATTGTCTGTGTTTGTTAGGAAAAGTCCGAGTTGCATTTGAGTCCTTTACCCAGGTGGTGCTCCATCTACCCCTACATTGTACCTTTCAGGTGGGAGATCACTGAGCCCTCCACCCTGCTGCCCCCACTTGAGCTTAATTGTGTTTTTCTCTCATGTGGACCTGCAGTTGTTCTTACACTAGCTTCAAATTAGTATTGAGTACATGGGATGCTTCTTTTTCCATTCTTGAGATACTCTACTAAGGAGAATGTTCTCCAAATCCATCCAGGTAAATACAAAAGATGTAAAATCTCCACCTTTTTATGGCTGAGTAGTATTCCATGGTATACACATACCACAGATGATTAATCCATCATGGGTTGATAGGCACTTGGGTGGTTTCCACATCTTGGAGATTGTAAATTGAACTGCTATAAACATTCATGTGCAAATGTCCTTATGGTAAAATGATTTTTTTTTTCTTCTGGGTAGATACCTAGAAATGGGATGGCGGGATCAAATGGAAGGTCTACTTTTAGGTCTTTGAGGATTCTCCATATTTCTGAAAAAATCCTCTTTAAACATCTCTCCCTTTGCCTAACATTCTGCAAGTAGACATGGCAGTTAACCAATGTCTCCCTTCTCTGCTCTTGTAATTCCTTCACTAAGTGCCACCTTCCTTTTCACTTTTTTCTGCCTCCTTACCTAGTCCCTCACCATCTGCCCCTGTACACAGCTTTCCCTCTGTGTGAGTCACTGCATAGCTTTTCAGGAGCAGTGTCATTGGAAGTCGTTACATATTATTTTCCTCATCTCACATGTGAAGAAACTAAGTCATCAAGGACGCTAAGTAACTTGCACAAGGGTCCAGAGCTGGTGAATAGGAGAGCTGGGATTTGAACTCTGGAGGTTTATATTTAAAATCTCATTCCCTTAAGTTACTACACTACCCTGCTTCCGTTTATGATTAGAGAGATGGGAGCTAAGCGGGATCTTAGCTACTTAAAGTTCCTTATCTTACAAGTGAAGAAACTAAGGGGTAGGGAGATGATTTATTCAGTTAGCAACTATTACCAAGGTTGCAGTATCACCTGAAATCTGGGAATACAGAGAAAGAGGGGAAAGAAAGGCTGTGCTAGAGATGTGCCCCTAAAGCTAACAAAGTCAGTTATTCATTTAGCTTTGATTTCTTCAGGGAGTGGATCTCAAACCTGAGCATAGAAGCTCCTAGAGGATGAGTCAAAACACTGATTGCTGCCCCCCCACCCCCGGCCCCAGCACTCCAGAGCTGATTCAGCAGATCTGGGGGTGGGGCCCAGGTTTTGCATTTCTAAGGAGTTTCTATGTGCTGCTGTCTAGAGAAGACACTTTGAGAGCGTCTGCTTTAGAGGGTGCTTTGTGTCATCAAGTTTACAGGCTTCCCCCCCCCCCCGCATTATTCCAGGTAATAATACCAATGCTGGTAGAAGTTGTGGATGTGCAGATCAAAAAGCGCCTCAGCTTGATGTATAGTATTACAAAAGGCTATGTCAAAAGTCAAGAAGACGCCAAACTTTTAGTGAAACAAGTTTCTAGCCGTGAGTCAATATACCAGGTGAGAAATACGCACTGGTCATTTGGGGGGAAGACCACAACACTTAGGTGCATTACTTTAAGAGCATTTCTACATGTATTCGGCCACACTGACATATTCCAACAGTTGAAAGGGATTTAATTGTTTGTTACATATAAGAGGTGCTGGGCCCCTCATACCTGTAATCCCAGCAAGTGGAAAGCGGAGGCAGGTGGATTGCGTGAGCTCACAGGTCCATGACCAGTATGAGCCAGAGTGAGACCCTGTCTCTAAAAAATAGCCAGGCATTGTTGTGGGCACCTACAGTCCCAGCTACTTGAGAGGCTGAGGCAAGAGGATCACTTGAATCCAAGAGTTGGAGGTTGCTGTGAGCTAAGACGCCAAACCACTCTACCAAGTGAAACTCTGTCTCAAAAAAAAAGTGCTTCAGGGGAGAGCAGTCTCTGATCTTTACGTTTCAGCTAATATCAAACTTATTTATTATCTTCATAACAGAAAATACATGATTTACATATGTACATATTATACAGAGTGAGTAGTGAGTCCCTCTGGCTTTGTAACATTCTGAAAGATAGGAAAAGGCTTTATGCAGGAGTTGAGACTTGAATGAGGCTTCAAAGAAAGCTTAGGTCCTGAGTGGAGAGAAAAAAGGAAAAGCAAACAAAGATTTGACAATGAAAACTTGAAATCCTGGTACTATGCAGTCGGTGAATATTTATTTTTCAACATTCAAGACCTTCCTCATTGTCAGGCAGTAAGTATCACCTGGGAGCCGGGCGATGGAGTGAATCCCCTCCTAATCAGGCTCCCTCATCCCAGTCTGTGCACTCCAGGCTGCTCTCTGCAATTTAGTAGTGTTCCTAAAAGGGCTATTTTACACTTCATATGTCCTTTCTGCTTAAGAATATTCAGTGGCTCTGCGTGGCTTAAAGGGTAAGGCCTTTGAATGTAAATACTACATAATCATCTACAATTTTACAACTTGAAAATAATGTCAGAAAAAGAAGTAAAACTATCCCTTCCAGCTCTTTATCACTACCCAGAGAGATCCCTAGTAACAATTCTTGTGTTAAATTCTTACTGCTTACCATAATTTTAATATATACTTACCTTTTTTTTTTTTTTTTTCTTCTTGGTAGACACGAAGTCTTGCTATGTTGCCCAGGCTGGTGTTGCGCTCCTGGCCTCTAGCCATCCACCCACTTTGGCTTCCCAAAGTGCTGGGATTACAGTCATGAGCCATCATGCCTGGAGTACACATGCATGCACTTAATTTTTGATTTATTATCTCTCAACAGTCTTTATTTTCTCCGTCATGAAGTATAAGGAGATTAGAAGAACATGCCTCTCCTTTAATCTTTTCTTTTCCTGCCTGTCTTAACAGAGCTATTATTCTTACAGGGAGAAGGTTTATAACATTTACATTCTGTTTTGTAAGTATAATTAAGTCTTCATTCTTTTTAATAAGTGACTCTTATTATGGAATACAACTTTTAATTTGTTATGATTATGTAAGTAGTATTCACCCTAGAACCTGTCATTCAGTTCATAACAAAGGAAATATGACCAGATGTGATTATAATTTGCTACTGGAAGGAGATTCTTTAAATGAAACATTCAGGCCTTTTCCTTCATGGAGACAAAGGAGGCCTGTCCGTTGTCTATGGTGAATTTACCTTTCTCTGTAAACCTGTATCTTTCTCTTGTTCTGTAAATCTACCTTTCTCTTCCTCACCTGTAAGGTAGGAATAATAAATTCCGACCTTATTTTGGAATAAATAGATTTAGGCATTAAAAAAATAAATGAAACATTCAAATGGAGTAAGGAATTTTTTTTCTATCTTTTCTTTCTTTTGGTCATATTCTTTAGCTGCTCTTTCTTGAATCCCATGTGAACCTCCTTTTATTTTCCATTTGATTTATTGCAGTGTTTTTCAACCTTTTTAATCTCATGATACACTTGAACCTATAGTTAAACTTCTATGGCACACTTAAATTATGTTGATCAAAAAAAGCAGTTAAAAAAAAGGGTATAGTAACTGTGCTTTAAACTTCTTTTGAGAATAATTGAATTAATGATCTTTAAAAACTTTTGCAGCACATCTAAGCTGCTCTCATGGTACAGCAGTTGAAAATCACTGATTTATTGTGTTGAATTATGCCTGTAATTTTTTATAGGACACACAGAGTTAGAGTTCTAAAATTATTTTATTTTGGTCTCATAATTAATAGTTTGACTCTCAAAAACCATTTCTTTGCTCAAACTTGAAGATGTTTCCCCTCTTCAGCGTTGCCAATATGTCTGATTTTACTTTTTTTCTCTCTTTGGAGGTTTTTAACATTTTCTTTTAATCTTTGGAATTCTGGAATTTCACCAGGATATGTATAGGTGTGATTTAAAGACACTTTTTCTCATATAGTACTTGGTGGGATCTACAGTCTGAATATTCCTATCTTTCTTCTCCTTGTTTGTGTTTTCTCCTAGCACTCTTTTAAACACATTTTTGAATTTTTAGAGTTAGTCCCTGTTTCAACTTTGCTCACAACTTTCAACTCTCTGTTCTTTGCAACGAGAATCCCTTAACTTGGTTACTAATTCAATCTAGAGTTGTTCATTCTGCTGTTCACTCCATGTATGAAATCATCTTTTTTTTTTTTTTTTTTTTTGGTAATCACTTTTTGATCTCCTTGTCTCGAATCTATTTAAGATTCTCTACTTTGCGTGTTAATTCTGTTTGCTTGGAGTTTGTTCTCCCATTTCTTGTGTTGGGTTTCTGTCTTTCACTGTGTCCCCCACTTCCCTAATGTTTGGTGATTTGGGTTATATTACCATACATGTAAATAAAGGTCTAAAATGAACAGTATTGTAGTTGAAAGATGTTTTCTCAGCCCAAGTGAGACTCCTGATTTCTTTTTTATATTTTAATTTTTAATTTTCCCTCTCTCTCTTTTTTTATTATTGTTTGGGATTCACCGAGGGTACAAATAATTAGGTTACAAGGATTGCATTCATTAGCTAAAGTCCCTCTTATAATTGTGTCCCGCCCCCAAGAGGAGAGTCCTAATTTCTAACTTGATGATGAACTTGAATCCTGGTTAACTAAAGCCCTAGACACAGTGATTGGACAGGCTAGAGGTTGTGTCTTCTGGTCGTGGCACCTACTGTTTGTGATGGCAATTTGTTAGCCACGAATGAGAGGCTCTTTCCTCATTGAAGTCAGAAGAGGAAAGGAGGCTATGAAGATACCTACCTTTACTGGATTGCACATTAATGTACAACAATTCTATCCTGTTCATTTACTTTGAAGAATGGAGAAGAAAAGTGGAAGAACTACTGAAAGTCTAGGTTAATCTGCATCAGAAAGATTGTAGGAGAAGAGGTTTCAGAAGCAAGAAGAAAAGAAAAGGAAAAACAAGAGCCAGTGAGGGGAGGAGTTAAGAATGTGCTTTGAGGACTTTGGGAGAAGACGTGGAAATTTACTGGCGTTGCCCTGATGTGTAAGAGATAAAATAAATTTCCTGCAGCATTTTTAAAGGAGACTTAAGGTAAAGGTTTGAATGCCTCTTTGAAATGTGTTTAGTTATCAAACTGGTGTTTATTCTGAAAGTGACTTGGTTCTGGAAACTGGCCTGTGGCAGCTCACCTTTAGAGAAGTAAATGTAGGTATGTCCTTGCTTTCATGATTGTACTGTCTTTGCAGGCAGGAGCTGGATCCTATGCTCTCCTGGGCAATGTCACTCTAGAGCAGCCTTACAGTGTTGTTGTTAGTTTAGTTTGGTACCAAAGAGGTTTAGCTGCCGTCTATGCACCAATGCAAGCAGGGCTGGACCATAGTATGTCAGTGCCATGGACAGGCTAGTAATTTGGCACCTTCCCAATATTGATTCAATGTTATTAAGTGAGAAGACACAATTTAATAAAAATTGTACACCTCATTCTTTTTTTTTTTTTTGTAGAGACAGAGTCTCACTTTATGGCCCTCGGTAGAGTGCCGTGGCCTCACACAGCTCACAGCAACCTCCAACTCCTGGGCTTAAGCGATTCTCTTGCCTCAGCCTCCCGAGTAGCTGGGACTACAGGCAGCCGCCACAACGCCCGGCTATTTTTTGGTTGCAGTTTGGCCGGGGCCGGGTTTGAACCCGCCACCCTCAGTATATGGGGCCGGCGCCCTACCGACTGAGCCACAGGCGCCGCCCTACACCTCATTCTTATATTCAAAATAAGAGATTTATTAGATGTGATATCTATCTAAACCAAAACAAAAAACTGAAAAAGGCAATAAAAACTTTGTTTAACAAACCAGTTCTTCCCTGTCAAAAGCACTCTGCCATGCATTATTTGGGTACAGCGCTTCAGACATCTATACCAGAACTGTCAGATGTTTGGTCTCAGAACTGTTGCTGTGGCCAAGTGCAAGCTCCCCAGAAGACTCAGTTTCATGAGGAACAGTGCCTGGGGTATAGTGGGCATCCAGCAATACCTGTTGTATGATTAATTGGGCAAAGATTGTTTAGCCCCGGACTGGCGTTACTTCTTCAGTTTTGTAAGCAGTTATCTGCAGGAAACATACACTAATCAATAGCACATTTTCTCGTTATTCCACTTGCTTTTGTGCTCCTCATAGACTGGCTCCCAAAATAGCTGCTCATTTGGCTCATTCCCAAGTCAGGCTCTGTCTATGAGAATTTTCCTTGGAACACAATGGAATATATACTAATCTTTTCTGAGAACCATTAGGCACTGCAGGTATGCGAGCTACTGACTATATAATGTGCATTGCAATTCAGGTCTGAGCCTGGGGGAGGCAGCAGAATTGACCTGGAGGGAAGAATCGAAACAAATAGTGCTCCTAAATCTGACTAAGGGAGATTTCCTCTACCATACTTCTTTTTCTCAGAATTTAAAGCCAGAAGTATACTTGGTGTAATAAGAGATGAATGTTTTTCTTAATTCATTACAGAAAATACATAAAATTTTGGAAACCAACAAACGAGATGCTGTCAAAGAACTAGGTAGGTAGCTGGAGCAGTAGTCCTCAACCTTTCTGGCACCAGGGTGTGGTTTCATGGAAGACAAATTTTCCATAGATGTGGGGGTCGGAGGGAGATGGGAATGGGACAGGAGGTGAGTTCAGGTAGTAATGCAAGTGAAGGTGAGCAGCTGTAAATACAGATGAAGCTTTGCTTTCTTGCCTACACTCGCCTCCTGCTGGGCAGCGCAGTTCCTAATAGGCCATGGACTGGAATCTTTCCAATTTCATGGTAGACAACTTTTCCATGGATGGGGGGTGGGTGGGTGGGTGGGTGTGGAGAGGAGGGATAGGAGGCAGAGCTCAGGAAGGGGTGCTTTGTGGCTCAGTTCCTAACAGGCCACGAAGTACTACCTGTCTATGCTGGGGGTTGGCGACCACAGAGTTAGAGTACATGATTTCCTGAAGTCACACCTTATTGTTCTATAATTTAATGGAAGGAAGATAAGTCTGCACTCTCATTCACTTATTTGTTTATGCATTCATATTGAACACAGATAATGGGCCATGTATGGGAAAGCAAAGATGGGTGGATCTTAAAAAGTGCAGTCTGATGGAGATAACTGAACAAGTTAGACAAGTCCTATTAGTTGCTATGGGAGTGTAGAGAAAACAATGGGAGGAGCATGGAAAGTGTATTAAGGTAGTGAGGTCGGAGTCCTTAAGATTGGAAGAAAAGGATGTGAAGATTACCTTTGACAAAAGGTTTTTTAACCCCTCCCCCAGTTTTGCAAGGATACTCTGGAACATAGGGCTGCAAAGGATGTCGTTTCTTGAGCACCTACAGTCACTCCCCTTTTACTTGAACCACACACCAGGAGCCTAAGGATTTTATGCCAAGATTCCTGGGTCTGCTTTCCTCATATGGGGCCACGGGCCAGGCTCTTGGTGTGCGCAAAAGCATCTGGTAGAGGGCCTGGCACATGGTAGGCCCTTAATGAATGGAAGCTACAGAAAAGAAATAAAGTAAAACCACTTTGTATTCATGACCACATTCATGCCATACGGATTTTTGGGGATCACGTTTTCCAGGCAAAATGGAAAGAACATGGTCTAATGAATGGAGATAATTTAATTTGGAGATAGTAGGTCAGAATATTTTGGCCCTGTCTCAGAAATTGCAGGACCCACTGTTTTCATTTACATATTGGCAGATTTTTATTTCTGTGCTTTTAGAGATTAGGGGGCCTAGGAACTGCTGCTTTGTATTATGTTTTAGATAAGTATAAAACATTACGAAGTTTCCTAGATTCAGTCCTGTAAAAGGGAGTGCCTGTTACCATATGGTTACTGCTACTGATTGTTGAGTGCTTATTATGTCAGGAACTATTAACTGCTTTATATTATCTCATTCAATCATTATAAAAATTATGAGTCAAATGCTATTTTTAGAGAGGTTGACTTGCTTGAGGCCTTATGGCTAGTAAGTGGTGGGCCAGTTCCGTAGCCCAGGTGTATCTGATGCTAAAATCTCTTGATCATTGCTACCTTTCACTCTACTGGTCTGCTATTTCCATTAAAAAAATGAGTAAATCCCTTCCATATGTTGGGCATTGTGCTCAATGTTAGGATTGTAAAGATGCAACAGATGCAGTTTGGACTTTGACTCACAGTCCATTCCATGACTTCTTGTGTTTACTGTGGAAAGATGGGACTTGACTTCGGAAAGACCCACCAGCCAAAGTCCAGGGGCTCTTTCCTTCAGTCATTTATTCATTCAAGCAACAAAAAAGTATAATATGGAGGATGAGACAGGTAAGTAAAAAATAGTAATTCTGTAATGCGATGACTTCCCTAAGAGAGATCCAGAGGAGATACCGTGGGAATAAGAGGCAGTGATTTTCTCTCAGCTGGTGGGGGGAGTCAGTTTTCAATGTTCTTCATCTATAAAATGGAGATGAAAACAACTCTAGTCCGGCTGGCCTCAGGAGTTCACTGGAATAAAAGGATAGTGTGTAAATACTTCGGAAATTCTAAGTCATCATACGAATACTAGTTATTATGCTTATTGCCCAGGTTGCTTACTGAATTTTTTTCTGCGTTAGGACTCATAGAGCATGAGGGTCGTGATGTCGTGATTGCTTTGAAGACGAAGCAGGCAATCCGAAATGTGATTTCTAAGGCTCTGAAGAATCTCACCTTCCTTTGGTCAAGAGGCATTATTGATAAACATGAGGGCATTGAGATGAATAAGGTAAGAAAGCAATTTCCCGTTATGCTTAATGCCATCAGATTAACAGCCCGGCCAGCCCTACAACTTTAGCAGAGTGTAACTTGGAGGGAATTTGGAAAAAAAGTGTTTAACCACAGGTATTAACTCTGAAATTGTCTGAAGCCTTTGATAATGCCAATGGCAACCAATGCCCATCCTGCCTGATGTACTCCACTAGTCAAAACTACTGGGTTGCAAGCAACAAAAATGAACCTGAGCTAAACTTGGTTAAGAAATGAGATCAGGGGATTTATTAAAAGGATACAAAGTGTCTTATAGAACCCACAATAGCCAGGCCAAGTGTCCAGGCCTCAGGAAGGGACTTGAAGGAGGACCTAGAAAGCTTTCCAGATTCTTCACTTCCTATCAGCATTGTCCTCTGTGGCATCTTCCCCTAGCTCCTTTTGTAGACTCACTAGATTTTTCTGCTTTTCCATCTGCTGGTGGAATATGTACAGCCCAGTCCCACTGATTGTGCCCCATGCTATTTACATGGTAGGGAGGGGACCAACCTGCGTGTGTGTTTGTATGTGCGTGTGCACGTGCGCTGGTGGACCCAGGGAAGGGGAGGTTCTGAGAGAAAAGGAGCAGTGAAGATACCCTGATCCATTAGCTAATAAATAGACTTCTGAAATTTATAAATGTATTTGCAAGAACATTAGGAACTCAAGGTGAAGGGAAAGCTGTGTTTAGTCCTCTAACTCTTTTACATCTATCATCAAAACTATACCCATGGAAAATAAGAATGTTCTTTCTACTCCCATGTAAGGGTTTCCTTCCTAGTATACAGCAGAAAGTGGAAGTTCCGGTCCTGTTTTCTGTCTGCGTTGCCCCCCATACACTGTTTCTGGATGCTGCACGCTCTTCCTTGTCACTGGCAGCCCCCAGGCGTGGATCACCCTGAGCCGTGTGCTTCTAGTCCTTCCCTAGACAAAGTCCCCTCTCCATGACCCCAGAAGGGAAGTGGGTGTGGGCTAGGTCAGCTTTCCCCTTTAAGGCTCTATCTCTTTTCTTTCTATAACATCACAGGAGAGGACTACATGGGTGATATGACTTCTCCTTAACATCTGAGGGAAGAAGAGGGCTACTTATAATATTCTTCAAGTTACACCTCCACACGTATCGTTTCATATTCTTTTTTCCCTTTTATCACTTTGAAAGCTGGATAAAATAATTAAATGCTTGATGCCCATTAATTAAATAAACAAATAATAGCCCTTGTGAGGAGAGACATTTTTTCCAATAGGCGTATTCAGAGAGATAATGGGTAAATTAAATCACCCAGCAGTTACTGATTGAATATCTACTACTTGATTGCCTAAATGTCAGTGAAGGGATGTAATTATCCATGCCAGCTCATAAGAAGATGGGAAAATCTATTCAATTCAACTGAGGAAAGGTATGTTGGATACCTACTGAGTGCTCTGGACTCCTGAGGAAATTGGGATATTTACTACAACACTGGCCCCAAAGTCCATGACCTCTTCATTGTTCTGTCATTTAACCCTTTATTCATCCAACTAACAAAAGTTATGTGATACGGAGGGTGAGACATGTAAGTACAAATAAAAACACTACAATGTAATGTCTTCTGTAATGGAGATAGGTAGGTATACTGGAAGAATAAAGAGGATAAAATGATTTTCTCTTACCCTGTGGAAGAAACCAGACAAGGCTTCTCAGAGGCTACAAGGTTGGAACTGTATCCTCCAAAATCAGGACTTAGAGAAGCAAGACATATACATGAAAACGAAATTGTAATCCTAGCACTCTGGGAGGCCAAGGCAGGTGGATTGCATGGGTTCACAGTTCAAGACCAGCCTGAGCAAGAACAGGACCTCTTCTCTAAAAAAATAGCCAGGCGTTGTGGCAGGCACCTATAGTCCCAGCTACTCAGGAGGTTGAGGCAAGAAAATTGCTTCAGCCCAAGAGAGTGAGGTTGCTGTGAGCTATGACATTACAGCACTCTACTGAGGGTGACAAAGTAAGACTCTGTCTCAAAAAAAAAAATTAAAAAAAATCAAAATTGAGAGACCATGTCATGAAATTGAATAGTAATCAACGGTGAAGTTTAGAAAATTTGACGTTAACATAGGATAAGTGTTAAGTAAACTATAGAGATGATAGGTTTGATCTTAGTTAATAAATCAGTGAAAATAGTAATAAGGGGGAGAAAAGGGCCAAAAAGGCTTATAGGAATTTAAATAGGGTAAGAGAAGCTGTGAGTCAAAAAATCAAGGTTAAATTTGCCTAACGGTAGTTTATTTAGATTTTCTTAACTTTTGTCTCATGTCAATTTTCTGTTACAGAATCTGATAATCATTATTTTATTTGTTTTTAGGTACTTCTTGGAAAAATAAAAGCACTGAATAACTTTCCAATGGCAATCCCACCCCCTACTCCTGACAAATACCTTCATAATATCATTTGGCTGGAAAATAAAGATGTTCTAATTGAATTCTTCAAGGTAAATATTCTGTCTTCTAGTCCAGCTCAGATTTTATTATAATTATTTTCCATTTTTCTATTCCTTAATGCAAGATTAACAGAAAAGCATTTTGCACGTATGAATCCTGTCCTGGCCAATTCAGGGTAAGCCAAAACAGAGGCCCAGCAGAGCCCATATTTTGAGCCTAAAGGATGAAGATAGTTTTTTTTTTTTTAATTTATTTTATTTTTTTTTGAGACAGAGCCTCAAGCTGTCACCCTGGGTAGAGTGCTGTGGCATCACAGCTCACAGCAACCTCCAACTCCTGGGCTCAAGTGATTCTCCTACCTCTGCCTCCCAAGTAGCTGGGACTACAGGCACCCACCACAATGCCCAGCTATTTTTTTGGTTGCAGCTGTCTTTGTTGTTTGGCAGGCCCCGGCTGGATTCGAACCCACCAGCTCAGGTGTATGTGACTGGTGCCTTAGCTTCTTGAGCCACAGGTGCCAAGTGGATGAAGATAGTTTTTCACAATGGCTTGTTTGCTTAGGATGAGCTATCTACGTTTCTTGATTATTACTAATCCCATTCTATTTTATGTTGTGGAGTTCTGGACTTCTAGATGCTTACTTTGGAAGAGATTTTTAAAAATTAAAAAAATTATTATGATTATTTTTCTTTGTATATGTAAATTATGTAATAGAATTTATTTTTAAATTACTACACAGCTCAGGCAGATTAAATTAAAACCAAGTGAGTGTAGTATGATAGGGGAACAGTGGTATATTCAAGTTCACAGTCAGCTGAGTGTTGCTATAGGAATTTGGACTCTTTTTCAACAAATAGCTATTACATATCTTCTATGAACCAGACACTGTTCCATGTTTTGGGACAGGGCAGGGAACAAAATAGATGAAGTCCCTACTTTCATATACCTTACATTAGATAAGGATGGAAATAGACAACAAACACAGTAAACATCAAACACATGATTGTATTTACATCAATCTCATATAATCTATGAGATTATGGTAAGTGCTATGGAGAAAAATAAGATGGAAAAAGGCGCAGCTATTTCCTATGGAGTGGTCAGGGAAGGATTCTCTAATAAGGTGACACTTGAAGAGATGTGATGGAAGTGAGGGAGCAAACCATGTTGGGAAGAGCACTCCAGGCAAAGGGAATAGCAGGCACAAGGCCCTGAGATGGAGCGTGCCTGAGTGTTCAAGGAGCATCACAAAGGCCCCCGTGGCAGGAGCAGTGATGCAGGAAGTGGATGAAGTCAGAGCAGTTGCAGGAAGCCTGATGAGCATTATAGCCCTTGGCGCTTTTGCGCTAGTGGGCCTCTTCCTCCTTTAAAAAGGATTAAAATGATTCTTTATGACTGTGTCAGTACAAAGATGAATATATTAGTATTATATACTAAAACATTTCTCTCTAACTAAAAGTTTCCCCTTCCTTCTGATTTTAAAAGACATTTAAACATTGTTGTGAGTACCTAAAATTACTGTGGACTCTAGGCACTATGCCTACTGATGGCTAATGGGTAACTCAGCCCTCATCTCCATCCCTCCCTGCCAGAGACATATGGAATCTTTTGCAGTTACTCTACCTGCAGACATTCTTTTTGTTTCTGGGATTTTTGCATATACTGAATCATCTGCCCTCAACGGTCTTCATCTCCTCTGATCCTGGCTATCTGATCCTCTTTTTCTCAGGTCTCAGTTTAGCTGTCCCTTCCTCTGTACAGGCCTCACTGAATAAATAAGACGGGGTCCGGTGATTTTTCTGCATTTGTGATAGGGCATTACGCCATCTCCTCTGTCATAATTATCACACTTCATAGTAAATATCTGCCCAACATAATTAAAAATTCTTCTGAAGGCAGGGAATTTGTTTAGCTTATCATCATAACTCATCTCCCAAATAGGAGCAAGGAAATAAAAATATTTTCATTTATTAATTTACTCATTCATTCATTGGGTATTTACATCAGTTACTATACTAGGTAGTAATCACAAAACCAACAGTTTGTTTTGCTTTTCCCTTTATTAGTAAAAATTGATGTGGTATGTGAGAATGTTATAATTTGTTAATAAACCAAGAATCTAGTTTATATTTTTATGCTACTTGAAAACCATTTTTAGCTTTAAAATCTTACTTATATTTAGAAAAGTAGACTATGATGATTTTGTATTGACTTTCCTTTTACCTTCCTTTGTTTTCAGGAAAGAGCCAAACCTGCTTATTTTGACTATGGAGATGTCATTTGTAAAGAAGGAGAAATGCCACAAGGAATCTACTTAATTATTTCAGGAATGGCAATTGTAAGTGCCTATGAATTTTTTTACTTAAAATGTATTTTGAAATATGTAACTGTAAAATAAGGAGATATTTAGGAACCAAAAAGTTCAAATGTTTAACTTAATCTCTCTTCTGTTCACTTCTGTTCAAAGTGAATACTCCAGCTGAGAGATTAATAATAATCACAGTACTCAACATCTGAAACATGCTTCCCATTTTATAAAATCCTGACATTGCCATTACTTATTCCTCACAACAATCATGGGAGGGAGCACTTTTTTTTCCAGAATGTTCAAACAAGGAAACCAATAGTTGGAGTGGTTTAATTTACTGGAAGGCAAGGAGAGTTCAAGAATGAGGAAGTGGGCTGCAAATTCAGACCCTTCACACAGGTAAATAGGATGAGGGCTAAAAATATAACTTTTAATTAAATAACAGCATGACAGTAAGTCCTTACCTATCAATAATAATACTGAAGGTAAATAGACTAAAGTCTCTAATCGAAAGACATAGAATGAATGTCTATGGCTGAATAGATAAAAACCCAAGATCTATGTTGTCTATAAGAAGCCCACTTTACCAAGAAAGACACACATAAATCGAAAGTAACAAGATGGAAAAAATATTTCTTGCAAATAGAAACCAAGAAGAACAGGAGTAGCTATACTTCTATCAGATAAAATAGATTTCAAGACAAAAACTGTAAAAAGAGAAAAACAATGTCATTATGTAATAATAACAGGGTTAATTCAGCAAGAGGACATAACAATTCTAAATAAATATGCACCCAATGCTGGAGCACTCAGATATATAAACCAAATATTATCAGAGCAAAAGAGAGAGAGAGATCCCAAGACAATAATAACTGGAGACCTCAACACCCACTTTCAGCACTGGCCAGATTAGCCAGCCAGGAAATCAACAACAACAACAAACATTGGATTTAATTGACACTATAGACTAAATAGGCTTAATAGATATTTATAGAACATTTTATCCGGTAGCTATACAATACACATTCTTCTTCTCAACTCATGGATCATTTTTAAGGATAGACCTATGTTAGGCCACACAACAGATTTTAAAAAGTTCAAAAAAACTGAAATCATATCAAGTATTTTCTCTGACTATTATGGAATGAAACTAATTTAATAATAAGAAGAATAAGACTGGGCATAGAGGCTCACACCTGTAATCCTAGCACTCTGGAAGGCTGAGGCAGGTGGATTGCTTGAACTCAGAGTTCAAGACAATCCTGAGCAAGAGGGAGACCTTGTCTCTAAAAAAACCTAGCCATTGTGGCAGGTGCCTATAGTCCCAGCTACTTGGGAGGCTGAGGCAAGAGGATTGCATGAGCCCAAGAATTTCAGGTTGCTATGAGCTATGATACCACAGCAGTCTACCAAGGGTGACAAAGTGAGACGCTGTCTCAAAGGAAAAAAAAAAAGACAGGAAAAACATCGGAAACTACACAAACACATGGAAATTAAACAATATACTTCCTGAATGACCAGTGGGTCAATGAAGAGATTAAGAAGGAAATCAATAAATTTCTTGAAACAAATGAAATTTAAAACACAACATACTCAAACCTATGGGATACAGTAGAAGCAATAGTAAGAGGAACGTTTACAGCAATGAGTGTCCACATCAAAAACATAGAAAAGATTCCAATAAACAACCTAACAATGTTTCTTAAAGAACTGGAAAACCACGAGCAAACCAAAGTCAAAATTAGTAGAAGAAATACTAAAGATGAAAGCAGGAATACATTAAATTGAAACAAAAATACAAAATAAAAATTAGTTTTTTTAAAAAAGATAAACAAAATTGACATACCTTTAGTCAGACTTAGAGAAAAAGAGAAAAGACCTAAATAAATAATATCAGAGATGAAAATGGTACAGCTGAAATTCAAAGGATTGCTAGAGACTACGATGAGCAACTATTAATATATACCAATAAATTGGAAAACCTAGAAGAAATGGATGAATTACTAGACATATATAGCCCACAAATACTGAACCAGGAAGAAATCCAAAACCTGAATAAACCAATAATAAGTAACAAGATAGAAGAAGTAATAAAAGTCCTTTTTATCAAAGAAAAGCCCAGGATCTGATGGCTTCACTGCTGAATTCTATCACACGTTCAAAGAAGAACTATTGCCAATCCTACTTAAACTACTTCAAAAAATTGAGGAGAAAATACTCCCAAATTTACTTTATGAGGCCTGTATCACCTTGATACTAAAAGCAGAGAGAGACACAACCAAAAAAGAAAAGTATAAGCCAAAGATCAAGAATATACATTCTTCTCATCACCCCATGGAACATTCTCCAAAATTGATCCTATCCTGGGACACAAAACAAATATCAACAGAATCAAAAGAATTGAAATTTTACCTTGTATCTTCTCAGACCATAAGGCACTAAAGGTGGAACTCAACTCTAACAAAACTGCTCGACCCCACACGAAGGCATGGAAATTAAATAATCTTCTGTTGAATAACAGATGGGTGCAGGAAGAAATAAAACAGGAAATCATTAACTTCCTTGAGCATAACAACAATGAAGACACAAGCTACCAAAACCTGTGGGATACTGCAAAAGCAGTTTTGAGAGGAAAATTTATCGCTTTAGATGCCTGTATTTGAAAAACAGAAAGAGAGCACATCAACAATCTCATAAGAGATCTTATGGAATTGGAAAAAGAAGAACAATCTAAGCCTAAACTCAGTAGAAGAAAAGAAATATCCAAAATCAAATCAGAGATCAATGAAATTGAAAACAAAAGAATCACTCAGAAAATTAATGAAACAAGGAGTTGGTTTTTTGAAAAAATAAATAAAATAGATAAACCATTGGCCAGACTAATGAGGAATAGAAAAGCAACATCTCTAGTAACCTCAATCAGAAATGATAAAGGGGAAATAACAACTGATCCCACAGAGATACAAGAGATCATCTCTGAATACTACCAGAAACTCTATGCCCAGAAATTTGACAATGTGAAGGAAATGGATCAATATTTGGAATCACACCCTCTCCCTAGACTCAGCCAGGAAGAAATAGAGCTCCTGAACAGACCAATTTCAAGCACTGAGATCAAAGAAACAATAAAAAATCTTCCAACCAAAAAATGCCCTGGTCCAGGTGGCTTCACTCCAGAATTCTATCAAACCTTCAAGGAAGAGCTTATTCCTGTACTGCAGAAATTATTCCAAAAAATTGAGGAAGAAGGAATCTTCCCTCAACACATTCTATGAAGCAAACATTAACCTGATACCAAAACCAGGAAAAGACCCAACCAAAAAGGAGAATTTCAGACCAATCTCACTCATGAATACAGATGCAAAAATTCTCAACAAAATCCTAGCCAATAGATTACAGCTTATCATCAAAAAAGTCATTCATCATGATCAAGTAGGCTTCATCCCAGGGATGCAAGGCTGGTTTAACATACGCAAGTCCATAAACGTTATCCACCATATTAACAGAGATAAAAATAAAGATCACATGATCCTCTCAATAGATGCAGAAAAAGCATTTGATAAAATCCAGCATCCTTTTCTAATTAGAACACTGAAGAGTATAGGCATAGGTGGCACATTTCTAAAACTGATTGAAGCTATCTATGACAAATCCACAGCTAATATTTTACTGAATGGAGTAAAACTGAAAGCTTTTCCTCTTAGAACTGGAACCATACACGGTTGTCCTCTGTCACCTTTACTATTCAACATAGTGCTGGAAGTTCTAGCCAATACAATTAGGCAAGACAAGGAAATAAAGGGA
Organism: Nycticebus coucang; assembly: GCF_027406575.1. Classification (NCBI taxonomy): domain Eukaryota; kingdom Metazoa; phylum Chordata; class Mammalia; order Primates; family Lorisidae; genus Nycticebus; species Nycticebus coucang. The sequence goes on from NC_069789.1 coordinate 88,382,134, forward strand.
ATCCAAATGGGAGCAGAGGAGGTCAAACTCTCCCTCTTTGCTGACAACATGATCTTATACTTAGAGAACCCCAAAGACTCAACCACAAGACTCCTAGAAGTCATCAAAAATTACAGTAATGTTTCAGGATATAAAATCAATGTCCACAAGTCAGTAGCCTTTGTATACACCAATAACAGTCAAGATGAGAAGCTAATTAAGGACACAACTCCCTTCACCATAGTTTCAAAGAAAATGAAATACCTAGGAATATACCTAATGAAAGAGGTGAAGGACCTCTATAAAGAAAACTATGAAATCCTCAGAAAGGAAATAGCAGAGGATATTAACAAATGGAAGAACATACCATGCTCATGGATGGGAAGAATCAACATTGTTAAAATGTCTATACTTCCCAAAGCAATCTACCTATTCAATGCCATTCCTATCAAAAATACCAACATCGTACTTTCAAGATTTGGAGAAAATGATTCTGCGTTTTGTATGGAACCAGAAAAAACCCCGTATAGCTAAGGCAGTTCTTAGTAATAAAAATAAAGCTGGGGGCATCAGCATACCAGATTTTAGTCTGTACTACAAAGCCATAGTGGTCAAGATAGCATGGTACTGGCACAAAAACAGAGACATAGACACTTGGAATCGAATTGAAAACCAAGAAATGAAACTAACATCTTATAACCACCTAATCTTCGATAAACCAAACAAGAACATACCTTGGGGGAAAGACTCCCTATTCAATAAATGGTGTTGGGAGAACTGGATGTCTACATGTAAAGGACTGAAACTGGACCCACACCATTCCCCACTCACAAAAATTGATTCAAGATGGATAAAGGACTTAAATTTAAGGCATGAAACAATAAAAATCCTCCAAGAAAGCATAGGAAAAACACTGGAAGATATTGGCCTGGGGAAAGACTTCATGAAGAAGACTGCCATGGCAATTGCAACAACAACAAAAATAAACAAATGGGACTTCATTAAACTGAAAAGCTTCTGTACAGCTAAGGAGACAATAACCAAAGCAAAGAGACAACCTATACAATGGGAAAGGATATTTGTGTATTTTCAATCAGACAAAAGCTTGATAACTAGGATCTATAGAGAACTCAAATTAATCCACATGAAAAAAGCCAACAATCCCATATGTCAATGGGCAAGAGACATGAATAGAACTTTCTCTAAAGATGACAGACGAATGGCTAACAAACACATGAAAAAATGTTCATCATCTCTATATATTAGAGAAATGCAAATCAAAACATCCCTGAGATATCATCTAACCCCAGTGAGAATGGCCCACATCACAAAATCTCAAAACTGCAGATGCTGGCGTGGATGTGGAGAGAAGGGAACACTTTTACACTGCTGGTGGGACTGCAAACTAGTACAACCTTTCTGGAAGGAAGTATGGAGAAACCTCAAAGCACTCAAGCTAGACCTCCCATTTGATCCTGTAATCCCATTACTGGGCATCTACCCAGAAGGAAAAAAATCCTTTTATCATAAGGACACTTGTACTAGATTGTTTATTGCAGCTCAATTTACAATCGCCAAAATGTGGAAACAGCCTAAATGCCCACCAACCCAGGAATGGATTAACAAGCTGTTGTATATGTATACCATGGAATACTATTCAGCCATTAAAAAAATGGAGACTTTACATCCTTCGTATTAACCTGGATGGAAGTGGAAGACATTATTCTTAGTAAAGCATCACAAGAATGGAGAAGCATGAATCCTATGTACTCAATTTTGATATGAGGACAATTAATGACAATTAAGGTTATGGGGGGCGAAACAGAAAGAGGGATGGAGGGAGGGGGGTGGGGCCTTGGTGTGTGTCACACTTTATGCAGGCAAGACATGATTGCAAGAGGGACTTTGCCCAACAATTGCAATCAGTGTAACCTGGCTTATTGTACCCTCAATGAATCCCCAACAATAAAATAAATAAATAAATAAATAAGAATCAGTAGCATTCTATATGCCAACAGCAAACAATCTGAAAAAGAAACCAAGAAAGTAATCCCATTCACAATAGCTTCAAATAACATAAAATGCCTAAGAATAAACTTAACCAAAGAAGTGAAAGATTTCTACAATGAAAACTATAAAACAAAGAACACACAAAAATCAAGTTATTCCCTGCTCATGGATTAGAAGAATCAATATTGTTAAAATGTCTATGCTACCTGAAGCAATCTATAGACTCAATGCAATCTCCATCAAAATACTAATGACATTCTTCAGAGAAATTAAAAGAATAATTCTAAAATTTATATGGAACCACAAAAGAGCTAGAATGCCCAAAGCCAACCTGAGCAAAAGAACAAAACTGGAGGAATCATATTACCTGTCTTTGCAGTATAGTACAGATCTGTAGAAACCAAAACAGCATGGTACTGGCATAAAAACAGACATGTAAACCAATGGGATAGAACAGAGAATTCGTAAATAAATATACACATCTATATTCAATTTATTTTCAACAAAGGTGCTAGAAATACATTGGGGAAAGGACAATCTTTTCAGTAAATGGTGCTGGGAAAACTGAATAACCATATGCAAAAGAATGAAACTAAACCTTTATCTCTCACAATATAAAAAAATTAAATCAAAATAGATTACTTAAATCTAAGACATGAGATGATGAAATACTAAAAGAAAACATTGGGGAAATGCTCCAAGATATTGTTCTGAGCAATGATTTCTTGAGTGATACCTCAAAAGCACAGGCAGCCCAAGCAAAATTGGGCAAATAGGATCACACAAAGCTAAAAAGCTTCTGCACGGCAAATGAAACAATCAACAAAGTGAAGAGACAACTCACATAATGGGAGAAAATATTTGCAAACTACCATCTGACAAAGGGATTAATAACTAGAATATATAAGGAGTTCCAACAACTCAGTAGGAAAAAAATCAAATAATTCGATTAAAAAATGGGCAAAAGATCTGAAACATTACATGCACCCTATAATTACATGCCACTGTGTATCTGTAATGATTAAAAAATAAAAAAAAAATTAAAAATGCAGCTTTTAATTGGCTGATGTGACACTTTCATTGACCAGAGAGAGAGAGAGAAAGATTTCAGTAGAGTGATGGAGATGAAAATTCTTTTTTTATCTGCATACTAGTAGTTTAGTAATTGAATACATGGGTAAACCCTATCTGATGAGCCAAATAATTCCTCGATCCTTAATGATGGTCATAAAGTGTCAAACCTTTTTACAGGGAAGATAATGTATTTGGCTTTCTGATTTTGGAATGGGTATTTCAGACCTTAAAAGTACCATGGAAACAAACTAATGAATATACTACTAACACAATGTAACATGTATTAAGTACCTGGCACTATTTTAAGCACTTTCATCCATTTATTGACTCATTCATTCAATAAACACTTACTTTATTAACACCATGTGGCAGGGACTGTTCATTCCAGGCACTGGATTGACAAAGGAAACAGAAATCTCTGCCTTCTGGGAGTTTATTTTCTAGTGGAAGGATAGAAATTGATGAAGCTATGAAAAATAAGTTAAATATACAGTATGTTAAAAGTGAAGGAGCTATGAAGAAGTTAGCTGTAAGTTTTAAAAGGGTTGTCAAGAAAGGCAGTGTGTTATGACATTTAATCCTTATAACAACTTTATGTTTTATATGAGCAAATTTATGCACAGAGAGGTTAATTCACTTGGCCCCACTAGACATCCTAGGAGGCCAAAGACAACATTGAATCCATTCAGTTTGCCTCTAGTATCTGAGTGCTTACCCATTAAACAATACTCCCATTAGCATACTAACCAAATATACTGTTTCCAGTATTTATGAAATATGTCAAATCAAATACTTAAAAACTGCAACATACCATATGCATTCCTTTGGGGAATTTTCTTGCAGTGGCTGGACTAGCTAATCCTACTTTAAATATAGATTCATTGATACTTTGTCTGAAGAGGTTATGTTAGTGCTTTGTTGATGCCATAACAAATTACCATAAATTTAGCAGCTTTGATTCATTATCTCACAGTTCTGTAGGTCAGAAGTCGGGGCTCAGCTAGCTTCTCTGCTTGAGGCTCACAAGGCTAAAATTAAGGTATCAATCTGTTTTACAGGCTCGTGGGAGGTTATTGGCAGAATCTAGGAGTTCCTTGTGGCTACAGGACAGAGTCCCTCATTCTTTGCAGTCTGTCAGCTGGGGGCCACCTTGACCTCCTCGAGCTCCTCTTTGGTCCTTGCATGCAGCCCCCACATCTCAGAACAAGCAAAGGCATGTGGAATCTTTCCCCAGCTGCCCCTTTGCCAGGCTCTTCTGCCTTCCTCTTCGCTTTTTTTTTGAGACAGAGTCTCACTATGTTGCCCTCGGTAGAGTGCTGTGCCGTCACAGCTCACAGCAACCTCAAACTGTTGGGCTTAAGCAATTCTCTTGCCACAGCCTCCCAAGTAGCTGGGACTACAGGCGCTTGCCACAGTGCCTGGCTATTTTTTGTTGCAGTTGTCGTTGTTTTAGCTGGCCTGCCTGGGCCGGTTTGAACCTGCCAGCTTCTGTGTATGTGGCTGGCTCCGTAGCCACTGTGCTACGGGAGCCAAGCCCTTCCTCTTCACTTTTAAGGCCTCCTGTGATTATAGTGGGTCCACCAGGATAATCCAAGATCATCTCTTGAAGGCCAGCTGATTAGTAACCTTGATTCCACCTGCAAAGTCCCTTTGTAGCAGTACTCAGATTAGTATTTGATTGAATAACCAACAAGAAACTTGGGGGGGACTTCTTTAAAATGGTGTCTACCACAGATGCCATCATCTTTTCTTGGTATGTAATAAACAGAGACATTCTTTATTGCTCACAGGTCATTTGAACTGTGTTCAAAATTAGGGCCATTTAAAAATATTCAAAGTCCGCACTCAAGGAGTAGGGCGCTGGACCCATATACCGGAGGTGGTGGTTTCAAACCCAGCCCTGGCCAAAAATTGCAAAAAAAAAAAAAAAAATATATATATATATATATATATATTCAAAGTCCTTTGGAAGCATGAATGCCTCTAAAAGTCTGAGTGATAGTTGATAGGAGAGTTCCTGTTTTCTGTACTCCTGAATAATAGACTTCCTCTTTAATGTTTACAGCTAAACTTTCTAGAAAAATTCCATAATTCATCTCCTTTGATTCTTGAAGCTTCTCCCTAAAATCTGATACCTCTTGTCTTTCATGCCTACCAATTGTATTCATGAAGTACCTTGATTGTCCTGTGTTCATCCTAAGACCTTTTCTTGTTGGTCTTTCATGGTGATCATTCTTAAGCATTTAAAAGATAGTCTAGGCTTTCACAGAAACCATGGCTTGGTTTGGAAACATATTAATTCATGATACTTGATTTATTTGACCATGCAATCAAAAGTTACTTTCAGGTGGACTCAGATCAGTGATTGCAATAGTTGGTGCCTAGAATAACTAGTTTTGGTAGGATTTTTATATAAGACAGGTATACGTAGAAAGTTATAAATGGGGTAATTTACAAATAAATTGGAAATGGATGCTAAAGATTAGAAATAAATCCTTGCCTTGAGCAGTTGAAATGTGAAAGAAACTGTGATTTTCATGAAGCCTAATTCTTCTTTCACATGATAGTATTTATGAAGAATCTTTTCCTTCCCCATAAGAATAATCATAATAGTGAGCGCCTATGGTTTGATCAAAGGGTTTTCATTTTTTATTTTCCTTTGCACACTTTTCCCCTTTTGCAGTTGCATAGTTCACCTCCTACCTTTGGAATAGAAGGTAGCCGAAGGCCTAGTAGAGACTCCAAAACCATGTTTACAGAGTACTGTACTAGTGGGGACATCATTGGAGAATTGAGCTGCCTGCTTAAGCGTGAAATTGAATATACTGCCATCTGTGAAACGATTTTACAGGTAAGAAAATGGTTCTGTCATGGGTAATTATTCATTCCTCAAGTAAAGAAAAGAAAATGCTAGCATTTTTTCTTCCTCTGGGTTCTGATATCTTATTCAGTCCCCCAACCAGCTACTGGGAGGCAGCACAGTTTCACTTAGAAAAGGCAGATTGCAGACCTCATATGACAGGCTCCACTGCATCCTGCCTGTGGGACCGGGAACGAGTTATTTAACCTCCTTAAGTCTTTCTTCCTTTTTTTTTTTTTAGACAAAGTTTCGAGCTGTTGCCCTGGGTAGAGTGCCATAGCATTGCCATAGCTCACAACAACCTCCAACTCTTAGGCTCAAGTGATCCTCTTGCCTCAAATTTTCTATTTTTAGTAGAGACGGAGAGTCTCGCTCTCGCTCAGGCTGGTCTTGAACTCGTGAGCTCCAGCAATCTACCTGCCTCAGCCTCCCAGAGTGCTAGGATTACAGGCAGGAGCCACTGCACCTGGCTTAACCTCCTTAAGTCTTAATGACCTTGCTTATTAAGTAGAGAGAATACCTGCCTTTCAATGTTATAAAGATTGTGAAAATAACTTTGTAAAATTCCTGACATTTAAGTGCTCAAAAAATGGCTATTCTCTCTATCATGGGAGAAGTGTTTTTTAAAGAGTATTTTGTGGTTTTTAAAGTTCCTTTCTTCTATTTTTTTCACTTGCTAAGTAAGAAGTTATCTATTCAACACGTAAGTGGGCTCACACTCTACTAGGCATGGGGAATTCAAATAGAAACGAGCCAAAGTTCTTGCTACAAAGAATTCTCAGTCTGTCGGGACTATTAGAGGCATCTGAGAAGGATCCAGAGTCTTTAGGAGTGTGTGGAATAGAAGAGAATGTCATCTTAGCAATTTCATACCACTTCATTTCCAGAGGAGTAGAAAAAGCATGAGTCTAGCCACACGGCTAAATCGCAATGATTAAAATTCATTTAACTCGAATTCTGAATGAGTAGTCTTTCTCATTCAGGTAAACAGTTTGCCTCTGGAAACAAATACTACACCTACTGTGATAACAAAAATAGACAAATTTCTATGTCTCAGTTCCTGAAACTTAGGCTCAGGAGCCGTATCCTTCATTGTACCTATTGACTGACATAAATTTTCCTGGTCTATTGTTTATTTATGTTCTGTATCCCTGCTGTTATAAGTGAACCTGGTCTATTATTAAGTCTACAGTTTTAATTGTGTTAGGTCCGTTTTGATGTTTCCTAGTCCTCAGTTCCCAGGGTCAGGAATGAGTATTGGTACTGAGCAGATGACGGAGTGATCACAGATACAAAGCAATCACACAGCATTTATTGCAAAGAGAAAGCACATCTCAGAGGGAGAGACAGGTCACTTTCTGCAAGTGGCGAAGGCCCAGAAGTCTTAGTACACACTGTCTTTTATACATTCACTAGTTTGTCCCGCCTCTTTCCGGGGTAAGATTTGTTACTTTTTCCCATGTTTGGGTGATAGAAAGATTGGAGTTATATAACAGGTTGCATAACAGGTTGGGGTTATGTCACATTCCTTCATGAAGAACCCACTGGGGGTCAAAACCAGGTCAGTCAAGGTCACTAGGAGCTCCTCGCTGTGAATCCTTGGGCTGGGAAAAAGTCTCCAGCCACAGATATCTGATACTGTGGTTTCTTTCCTGCATTCCGATGGGTTTCTGCTCTTCACCCTTAGCCACACCTACCTGCCTTGCCACCTGTTTGCTCTCTTCCCCAACAATTGGACTGCAAATTTATCATCTTAAACATAGCAAACAACCTTTTTCACAATGCCAGTGCTTTAAAATGGCAGAGTATCATCATTATGCTAGAACTGACAGTTTTTCGGAGAGGTAAGATGAAGATTAAGTCTGCAAACATCTTGTGATGATCTTGTAATTTAGTTCCAAATCAAACTGCTATGGCCCGGTGTCTTGTTTCAGGCCTGCTTTATCTCCCTGGAGGATTTATATGAAGGCTTTGATGTTTTCTGGCCATCCCTGGAATATAAAATATGGTTAAAGCTTGCTCTCAATACTGCCTATCAGTATTTTGAATCAAGTCTTGCAGATGAGGTAAGTTACATGATTAAAATATGAATGAATTGAATTTTTATCTACAGTCTTTTTTTTTTTTTTTTACCAAATGCATTTTATATTTTTGAGACAAGGATAGAAAGGAAGATGGTGTGTCTCATTTTCTAAGATGAGACTGCTAGAATTTTAACCACTCTCTTTTCTCGACTTCCTACAGGTTTTCAGTCTTCTTGTCACAACCAATTTTCCCAGGCTATTTGCAATCATCCCTTAAAACAGAAAAAAGTAGATTCAGCAAATATTAAATAGGGTATATCCTTCTAGAGCCAAGCATAGCATTAATCAGCGAACACTCAATCTGGTATGTTTTAGCGTCTACTCTGCCTTTTTTACCATAAATTTCCTGCCTTCTCGAAATCTTTGTTGAGGTGACTGAGCTCTTGCACCTTCCCTCCAAAGAGTAGTGGTTCAAATTTGTCCCTGGACTGGAACAGTTTACAATCCCACATTTGTATCCTATTTAATAATTGTTCCAAACCGTGTTATGAGCCAGGAAGTGGGGGAAGTGACAGACCTAAAGTTTATAATATTCGCTGAATTAAGAGGCTAGATATAAACATTGAAATTAAAAAATTAGTGTCATACAAACCAGTGTTTTTTTTTTTTTAGTAGGTGGCAATAACGATTTTTAGAAAAATGTAAGTAGAGGGGTAAGAAGATTGAAACTCTTCCTTTTACCTGCCTCTTCCTGAGAAATAGGACAAATTCAGAGTCTTTTATGAAACTCCAGAGGAGAGAATTAGGACCAATCAGGTGAAACTAGATGGAGTTAGGCTTGACACAATAATAAGGTGAATGCCCTTTACAATTTGTTTTTAATTCACAAGCAACACAGTCATTATGTAAATGAGACAATACAGGTACAAAACATTAAAAGATAATAACCTTCTATCCCCAGTTTTACTCCTCAGAGAATCTCTACTTAATACTTTTGTTTTATTTCACTCCAGTCTTTTCCCATAAAGAACTAGACAGTTAAGACTTTTTAGAACACCTGGGCACCGATAAGATTATACTGTCTCTTCCCAGTCTAAATCACAGGACTCAAAAGGTCCTAGCAAACTAAAATAGCTCATGTTTTAGATTTTCTGGTTGCAAAATTCTAGATAAATTTGCTATTTTCTTATGTTTTTGGTGCCTGAGTTGTGCTGATGCCCTGAGCAAGTCATCGTTTGATTTGCCTGTCAGTGACTGAGATTCAACTGGCTTGTGTAATTGTTTAGATGCCCCCTTTCAGGACACCGTCCAGGAGATTCCTACCATTGGACTGACCTCTAAGCTCCTGTGTTAGAGTGCTGGTAGTGCTGTCACAAAGCAACACAAACGAGGTGGCTTAAACAACAGAAATTTGCTGTCTCGCAGTCCTGGGGGCTAGAAATCTGAAGTCAGGGCGTTGGCAGCGTTAGTTCCTAGTGAGGGGCTGTGAGAGAGAATTGGGTCCAGGCCTCCCTCTTTGGCTTGTAAAACGGCTGCCTTCCCCTTCACATGCTAGTCTGTATGCAAATCTGTGCCCGAATTTCCCCTTTTTATAGTCCTTTGAAATAGGGGCCCACCCTTCTCTGATATGACTTCATCTTAACTAGTTGCATTGGCAATGACCCTGTTTCATGTAAGGGCACATTCTGAGATTGTGTGAGTTAGGACTTCAGCCTAAGAATTTGGAGTGGGGAGGACACAATTCAACCTCTAACAACTCCAGTTCTTTTTTTTTTTTTTGGAGACAGGGTCTCACTCTGTTGCCCTGGGTTGAGTACGGTGGCATCCTAGCTCACAGTAACCTCAAACTCTTGGGCTCAAGCAATGACCTGGCCACAGACTCCAGGTGTGCAGCACAACGCCCCGCTAACTTTTCTATTTTTAGTAGAGATGGGGGTCTCACTCTTGCTTAGACTCTCGAACTCCTGAGCTCAGGCAATCCACTTGCCTCGGCCTCCAGTTCTAAAGCTGATAATTCTGAGCCTTTGAAGTGTAGCTCAGACTTGAAGCCTTGCTTTGTTTTGTGTTTTCTTTGTGTTATTGTTTGCTCACTTGTCAAGTGGGATGTTTGCTTACTGCTGGGTAAGACCTCTGAATCTTTAGGAGTCTGGTTCTTGGGCAAACTGAAATCTGCTGAGGCATAGCTGACCACCCCGCTGTGGTTGACTGAGAGCTTGCATATCAGGGTCATGACACAAGGACGACATGAAAGCGTGGATGTCACAACTCAACAGAGGTCTTTCTGAACTCTAAATAAATTCCGTCTGTTTGGTACCAGGGTCCATGTGCCTTCTGATATCTTCAAAGGATCCAGCTAGATCAGTGAATCTGTTTTCTTCTTGATACCATGTGTCAGTATGATATGTGGGAAAAAATGTAATTTTATTATAGGACTTAAATTTCCAGAAGTGTGTGCAGCTCAGTCACGCCTATGTGGAGACTTTATCAAGCTATAATGAAATGACTATTAATAATGCGACCATGAAATTTGTTATTATTGTGTATGGCAGTGTAATTGATATGAAGACAGAGGAACCATATCTCGCACCTTGCATTTTACCTAAAACCTGTGAGCAGGTAAGGAATATAATTTCTAGAGTTTTTTGCTTTTTATGTGCCCCGTAATTGACTTCAAAAGTCAACCGACCACCTTAAGAAGAAATTTAACCTGGAAATTCTTGGCTACCTTCAATAAAACAGTAAAATGTACCCAGGGATTCTGTATGCTCTAGTATAGGTGCCCTACACAAGGGTGTTGCCAAGGGGCAAGGGGGCTAGAATCTGCCTGCTTTCTGCACACCAAGCCGTTTGCCTTGATGTGGAGCTGACCCTTCCCAGAGGAAGGATGGAACATCGTGCAATTTTCCTAGTTCCCATCAAGGCACTGATGTTGTATTCTAGGTAGCTCTGGAAGTATCTGCACTGGCTGATAGGAAGAGAGTTGCACAGGACCCATATCACTTTGTTGCCACGTTAGGGACTGTGGGTACAAGTTGATGGTAGTTCTGGGCCCTGGGCCACATCATTTCATGCTTCTGAAAGGAGGGGAAAGTGTGAACCTAGGGTACAATAGGGAACGGGGAAGGTAAAAGTAAGGTCCCTGATGGGCCAACCCACCTGCTGTTGGCCCATAGGAGTGACAGGTGGGGGGGACCCAGGAATGGGGAGGACCAAGAGGCTGGAACAAGAGCTGGACATGTGTCTAATCTGACAGCAGTTTTTCTCTTTTTTTTTTTTTGGCTGGGGCTGTGTTTGAACCCACCACCTCTGGCATATGGGACCGGTGCCCTACTCCTTAAGCCACAGGCACCACCCCTGACAGCAGTTTTTCCCCTTTCTGCCGGTTCAGACTGTGAAAAGGCATTCATTAAATGAAACTTTATGTGCAGGAAAAGTTGGTAAACATAAAAGGTGAATTTGCCTCTTCAATAACATCCTTATTTTGTCTTTTTCAACAATTCAGAGGATGAGAGTAATTTAAATATTTTTAAAGGAAAATGGAAATCTCTTTAGGTTTGAAATGATGGGCAGAGGAAAGAGGCAAGGGGGCAACAGGAATAAAACTTACAGTTCAGTGCCTTAAGAGACCAGGGTGTGGAGTCAGGCAGATTTGGACTTAAAATGTGACTCCTGTTCCTAACTGGGGCAAGAGCACAGGGGAGCTGCTTAACCCGTCAGACCCTCAGTTTCCTCTGTAGTAAGACAGGCCAATGGCAGCAGCCATCTCACCGGGTTATTATGAGGATTAAGTGAGGTAATATGCTGTATCTAGAAGTGGGAGCTGTAATAATTATTACTTGTTTCCCCCTGGCCTTCTGGGAGCCAGATTTTGTGGCATGCAGAACAAAAGCTCTAAGAAAGCTCTAAGGTCCCGCCATCCTGGGAAGGCTGGATCTTGAGCCCTTGGGCATCAATGCGGGAGCAAAAGTAACTCATGGTATGCTGCGGATTCCCTGCTTTCCAAACTGGGAATTTCCCAGCTAGTTCCAAGTGAGGTATAGAAATTTCCTCTATGGTGTCTGTAGGTATTGTGACCATTTGCTAGTCTGAGACTTCCTGAAACAACATCAGAGAGTACTTGAAATAAAAAAGACAGAACCGAGGTTGGAGACTCAGTTCCATGCATTGTTTTATTTCTTAAATTCTTTGGAAAGGTTGAGAAGCAGCTATCTCAGAGATCGAAGAATGCTTTTTGACTAGTTTTGACTTTTTTCCTTTAGGTTCAGGGAACTTCTGATTTAAGCAAGCTGCTGGTAATCCTAGCATCTGAGCCTGCCAAAACTAGTAATAACACCACGGGTAAGGGATTTCCCTGTAATGGGACAAAAACCATGAAGAAGGAGCTTCAATGAAAGAAACACTCATTTAATTCTATGAAAGTGATTTGCAAGGGTATCACGTGGGCTTATCATTAGCCCTCGTCTTTGGGCCCACTCTGGCTCCCGCATTGCTTTTGGGAATCTTACCAGAGATTTGCAGACACTGAAATCCTTTCTCTTCTGTGTCCCTCCCTCCATACATGTGACAGGGGAGAGGGCAGCTTCTATGTTAAATTCTGTACCTGCCCTGGGAGGCTGGGGCCACATAGTGCTGTTAGGGGCAGTGCAGGAAGTGGGCAGGGGGGATCTCTCTCACAGTGAGCCCTGATTTGTTCCCTGCAAGGGAATATGAAACCTGGCCTATACCCATTGGATATTCCAAACCACAGTCACAGCTATGAATGTTTATCAGCACCCAATTGCATGCATCATACAAAGAAGCTTAATCAGAAGGTCTTGCTCTACAGAAAACACACTCGGCATCTTTCATTTCATGCTCAGAATCCCTGGTTTCTCAAGCCTGATTTCAACATTCTCCCAGCTGTTCCAGCTTGAACACACAGTCATCCTTGCTTTGTAACTCGAATCTGTTCCATCCCAATTGTTTACAATTCACGCAATCCACCAGCTTAGGTATTTCACAATTACTAATGAATTGGGAATTTGGAGGGAGAACTTAAATGACTTCAATGCAAAAGTGAGATTTTATCAATATCTATCTCACTTTCTCATTTGCATACTTTTTATAAAATGCAGCCCCACTGTGTGCTGGGCACTATGCCAAGCGCTAGTTGGTGAATAAACCAGACAAGGTTTCTGTCCTCCTGAGGAGGAGAGACATTAAATAAGTAATTATGCTTTTCCCTTATCAGCAATTGGAACCTCAGACACTCTTATGCTTCTTTCTGTCCCCTGTCCTGGGGTCATATGTGGCATCATGATTTAGAGAACCCCCTCTGCTCCTGGGTCCCAGTTGGCTAGCACCCAGATAACCATTTCTCCAGCACACAAAGTCTTATTTGGTCTGCCGCTCTGCTGCTTCCGAACCACTCTGGAGGCACAGGAGTCTGCAGCAAGCCTAGGAGCTCAAGGCCTACTGTCTGCACCTTTGGGGCATCCCAAGAGCTACTGAGTCACAGACTATCAGCATTGCTCACAAGCAAGGCACAGGTCCTGACTGTTCCTGAGCTTATAGGTCTCTCCCCATCAGGACCTCAGGAATCATTTTTTGGACTGAAGGAGACACTTCATTCTGTATTCCCCAATTTGTTTGAGACAAAAGTTGCAAATGGTACAACCATGGACTGGATTGAGGCAGTTATGCTGGGTTTGGCCCCCACACGCGTTTTCTCTTAAAAATAATAAATTAGTTGCCAAGTAGAAACACACAGAAGTTTCACATTTAAAAAAAGCAGATGTTGGTGGCGCCTGTGGCTCAGTGAGTAGGGCGCCGGCCCCATATACCGAGGGTGGCGGGTTCAAACCCAGCCCCGGCTGAACTGCAACCAAAAAATAGCCGGGCGTTGTGGCGGGCGCCTGTAGTCCCAGCTGCTCGGGAGGCTGAGGCAGGAGAATCGCTAAAGCCCAAGAGTTAGAGTTTGCTGTGAGTCCTGTGACATCATGGCACTCTACCCGAGGGCAGTACAGTGAGACTCTGTCTCTACAAAAAAAAAAAAAAGCAGATGTTGAGGTTTTCATGAATAATGAGGTCTACCAATACTCAGCCCTTGTTCCTGTATGTGGTGACACTTAAATAGAGCTGACTAACAGCTGGCTTCCCTAGAGGGAGTAGATGCTCTCCAGTTTGCCGCAGTCTGCACCCTCCCTCTTATCTTTATCCAGCCCACTTTAATTGTGTATGGCAGGGTTCCGGTTGTGACTGCTAGCTGGCTACAAATGCTTATCTAAGAGTTGCCTTGGGCCACACATTAAACACATAAACACTAACAAAAGCTGATAAGCAAAAAAAGGTCTGTGCATAATTTTTGTAATACCCACCACCACATTCATAGGCAGCATGGGCCACAGTTGGACACCCCTGGATTGTGATCTGTCTCTTCTCATCCGTGTTGGTCAGCCCCTGTATCAGGCTTTTAGGAGCCTATTACAAACCTCTGAGGGAAGAAAGTAAAGTGCCTGTATGAACTTGGGAAGAGAAAAGGGAGGCTTTTGGGGGAGAAAGCAAACTGATACTGCAAAATATTCTTTTGTTGCTTTTTGCTCTTAATTCCTAACTCACTTTTTCTGTTGAATCCATGCATTTGGTTAACATCAGCCAACCTTAATCTTCGGGCCACCAAGAGAGAATATAACTGGAAGAGAAAAGATGAGGTATTAAACTTGGCACTTTGATTAGTTTTTTCTTATTGTAACTATTAAACTATTAAACACAGTCAATGTAAATTGTAAGGCCAAGTAGCAAAATGTGGGTAATGAGAAAAGAAACTCCTAGCTGCGACTCAGTAATTTGAACAAATTGAGATCAAGCTTGCCTGTGTTACTTAAACATAGAAATTACAGAATATTTTTGAAAGATGTGATTTGACCCATCTATATTTTTCCCTCCTCTCTCCCTTCCCCCTGATACTTGGTTCCAAGAGTAGGGATCTGTGGGATGGAGGATAGGGAGGGACGGATGTCACGCACACATTTGGACACTGGAGTCTACCTGGGCTTCTCCCTTTGGGGTGAGTGTCCCCGGGGGATGTGTGGAGCCACGGGCTGTTCACAGGTATTTTCCTAGAGTATCAATTTTACTTGGGCATTTTTTAAAGGGAAAACTTGACTCTTTTAATTGTCAGTTTATATAAAACATCGTATTGTAAAATAAACTTATTGTGGAACTGGGTGACAAATTTGCATACAATGAGAGCCTTCAAAATATTTTGCTACGGGGAGTTGCGTAGATTTTTGCCCCTTTCTCCTTTCTTACTTTCCTCAAGGATCAGGACTAATTTAGAAAAGTTTTGAGAAGTGCTGCAAATCACTCCTAGAGTTGGGAAGTGAAAAGGGGCAAGGGCAGAGTAGGGGGAGTCTGGAATTTGTGGGGGCAGCCTGTAGGGCTTGTGATTCTGGGGGGTCTCTGTTAGGGCTCCCCAACAGATCTCATTTAGGCCAGAGTCCCCGGCTAGGTGGAGAGGAGGAACAGATAGCTGACAGGGCAACAGGGTGCTAGGCCAGTGGTTTCAGGAAGTGTAACTGTGTTAGGAACAGGCTTCGGGGACCCTAGCACTGTCCCTCCTCCCAATGCTAACAGCTGGATGCCCCAAGAAAACAAGACCTGTAAGGGAAAATAATACACTATGTAAGCGCTGCTTTAAGAGAAGTCTCCTGGCCTGCCAAAGGGCCCACTCCCAGATAGCCAACCTAAGATCCTTCTAACAGAAATTCTGGTTCTGCTGCTGTCATTTATGATAATCACAGTTTGCAGCGTATTTGTTGAGGGAAGGAAAATTGCACTGACCAAGCTTATGGTCAACAGTTCCTTCTTTGGAGTGCGGTGCCACTTGATCATAGTTCATTGTGGCCTGAAACTCCTGGGTGCAGGCTGTCCTCCTGCCTCAGCCTCCCCTCATCTAGACTGGGGTGGGGAGCAGGTCTGGCTATGTTGCTCAGGCTGGTCTCAAACTCCTGGCTTCAAGCTATCTGCCTACCTCAGCCTTCCAAACTGGGATTACGAGCAAGAGCCACCATGCCCAGCAGCAGTTCCTTTAAACAAAGTAACTTAGTTCTTTTTAGGCAGCCCTCTGGGGGTCTTCCTTTTCTCTCTTTTAAAAGGATCCTGTTTTGGGTGGCGCCTGTGGCTCAGTGAGTAGGGCGCTGGCCCCATATACCGAGGGTGATGGGTTCAAGCCCAGCCCCAGCCAAACTGCAACAAAAAAATAGCCGGGTGTTGTGGCGGGCGCCTGTAGTCCCAGCTGCTCCGGAGGCTGAGGCGAGAGAATCGCGTAAGCCCAAGAGCTGGAGGTTGCTGTGAGCCGTGTGACGCCACGGCACTCTACCCGAGGGCGGTACAGTGAGACTCTGTCTCTACAAAAAAAAAAAAAAAGGATCCTGTTTCACAAATGGGAGTATAGAATCAAATAGTCAGCTCCTCTTTTGTTACTATTTTTTAAGGCCTCATTAAAAAAAAAAAATCTCATCCCCATTTAGAAAAATGTTTCTTTACCCTGCAATCAGTCTTTGTTCTTTAGAATTGAACTTTCATAGCATTTCCCTTCTCCTTAAGCACACCTTTGATAGACTCATTGAATTTACAAATACCTCTCTACAAAATGAGTGGCAGAGACGTACTTGTAATTAATTTGCATCTCTCGTAACCCTTAATAGGCCATCTTTTAGGAGGAATGCTTCTGATAATAAAATGGAAACTTTTTAGTAAGTTCTCTGGTTCTTATTTAACAGGTAAGACAGTTTCCCTGAAATGTTCATAGTCTAATATTTTACTTTTAACTTTTCTTTCATAGTTGGAAACTAGATACCATTTTAGAAAGTGGTATTTATGATACAAATACCATGCGTGGAGACAGGTTAAAGACGAAGTTCATCTCCTGGCTCAAATACTGAACAATCATCTGGCAAGGAGTTTACCGAGAAGCCGCTCAAACAATTTACTGCTGCATTTATTTTATAAACAATTGATGGACTGCTGAAAAAAATGTTTCATTTTAAGTAGTTACATTATACTGGAGATGTTAATAAAAATTTCAGGAAAATAGAAGATAGCGCAAAACTCACAGCCTACCAAATGAGGTGCTGTTTCCAGGAGAGCAAGTTATCACAAAGTACATTATTGAAAGTGTTGTATAATTAAGGCATTACTGTCTGAAGCATAAAGTGCTTTTTGTTGTGAAACTGCTATGCTTAGTGCCTCCCTAATATTTTTTAGAATATAGTTGTTCTCCCTTCTCTAATGCAGTAAATATTGAAAAATGGAACTACATTCATCCACCTCAGTCACTGAAAGCAAAATTCAGGAGAAACTAACATTCTTACACTGCACGGCATTGTTTGATGCCATTTTTTATTTTAAGAAGTCAAATAAAGTTGAATTTTATGGCTGTTAGAATCCATTACTTCTTTTCATCCCTACAAGACTTTGAAAGAATACATAATAATGGTGAGAATAGAAGGAAATCATATCCTCTTTGTTAAGCAACACACTTTTTTTTTCCAGTTTTTGGCTGGGGCTGGGTTTGAACCCACCACCTCCGGTATATGGGGTCAGCACCCCACTCCTTTGAGCCACAGGCACCGCCCCCTCCCCTCTTTTTTGAGACAGAATCTCACTTTATTGCCCTTGGTAGAGTACGTGGCAACCTCAAACTCTTGGACTCAAGCAATCCTCTTGCCTCAGCCTCCTGAGTAGCTGGGACTACAGGTGCCCGCCTACTTTTATTTTTTTTTTTAGAGATGAGGTCTTGCTGTTGCTGAAGCTGGTCTTGAATTTGTGAGCTGGAGTGATCTGCTTGCCTCAGCCTCCCAGAGTGCTAGGACTACAGGTGTGGGCCACTGTGCCCAGCCATTTAACTATATTTTAAAATGTACTTGAGATCGCTTTTATTTTGGAAATGGTATTCATTATGTAGTATTTTTCATTTGGAAAAGAATCCTTGCACAAGTTCTCACAGCTTCATGGCTCCTTTGTGACAGATCAGAATTCGATTTGAGGTTCTGACCCCTTTTCCTTAAGTTCTTCAGTGGTTTTATACTGACATCTATGCAAGTGTAGATAAAGCCGAACAAAACAGCAGGGCTGAATGAGTGATAGGTGGGTGGGTGGGGGTAACAGATTTATTGAGGTGGGGGAAAAAGTTGATGAATTCAAGAATTCATAGCTTCAGTGGTAAATGTTCCACTGGTCTATAAACATGAGACTCAAGTTTAAGTAAGTAATGTTGGAGACTTAAACTGCAAACTGTCACTATAAACAAAGTCGAAGCCAGACTCTCCAAGAGATAAAGACCAAAAAAGGGAAATATCAAAGAGAATAGTGAGAAACCTGACAGAGAAGGGAAGTGACAGAAGAAAGAAAAGCACAGGAACTGTCTGAGGTGTGCCAGAAGAGGACAGATGATATTAGTTTTATAAGGGCAAAATATATTGAACTGAGGAAGAGTGAAAGCAGGAGGCCAGCTGTCTTTTCAGACCAGCTTTCCCTAGGCTATTGCATAACCTGGAATTCCCAGCTACATGCTCAACCTTCTTCGTGTCACCTTCAAGGACACTAAGGTTTAATGACATTATGGTGCATGTTTGACATTATTCTACTCACAGAGGGTTTCATGCAAAGCACTCTATCAGATGCTATGAACTGAATGGTTTTGTCTGCCCAAAATTTGTATTGAAGCCTAACTCCCAATGTCATTGTATTTGGATGGGCCTTTGGGAGGTAAGTAGGTCATGAGGGTGGACCCCTCATGAATGGGGTTAGCACCCTTCTAAGAGACATGAGAGATGATCTCTCTTGGCCACGTGAGGATACAGTAAGGCAGCTAACTCTAAGCCAGAAAGCAGGTCCTCATGAAATGCTGATTTATACCAGTGCCTTCATTTTGGACTTCCCAGCTTCTGAAACTGTGATAAATGTATATTTATTGTTTAGACCACCAGCCTATGGTATTTTTGCTATAGCAGCTCCAGCAGACTAAGACATCGTGAATGGGACACCTTTTTTTTAAATATAGGAAGGACTTATTAGCACAGTGTAATTAAAGTCTGAGAGACCATTAGTTCAGAAAAAGCACACATGTACCCTCAAGGTTCATATTCCTACATGTAGCAATCCCATTAAGGCATTAGTTTAGGGGAGCTCTTTACACCAGAGATCACAAAATCATAGGAAGCATCCTAAGATCCTGGCATATAATGTGATGGAGCAAAGTGGGTCATTTTAGGTGGTAAAATCATGTTTTTAAGCTGCTCTTCCATCGTCATTGTAGGAAAGCTTATAATATCTATCTTTAGAGAAAAGTATTAATGACAATCCCAGCAAGAAGGAAGGCTCTGCCCGTCAGGACATGAGTCTTAACTGGTACTTGAAAATGTGACAACAAAATTCTCCGATCCAGTTTTAACAAAGATTTTATTTGTCAAACCCTAAAAAGCAAAATCCAGAAAATAGCAACCCACTGTAAGAATTGTATAATAAAACATTTTTGAGCATCATCTCCCCTCTGCACAAGGTGTGCCCTTTCACATACACATTACTAGGAGCAGACTGGCACAAGGAAACACTGCAAAAGGCATGTGGCACTTGCTGGGGTTGCTCACACCTCTGTTGCACCTCCTTGGCAGGCAAGGGGAGTCTGTTCTGCAGTTTCCCTCTATTGATAGTTTACTGCCATTTTTTTTCTTAATAGAAAAATATTCAAAGGTCCCTCTCCTTGCTCTTCCCACTTTAGATATCTATTAGAAAAGTACAGAATTGAAAAGTGCTATGATCAAAATACTGAATAAGAACACCTGGCTTACTCTAAGTTCCTGGGTTATATACTTGGATATTTACGGAGGAAGTTGAACCTCAAGTCCTATTGCCCTTCAAAATAAGTAAAAGAAGAGGGGATTTTATTAGGACAGCTGAAAGAATTGATCTTCATCTATGATAGCACAAAGCAAGACTTCTTAACCATCAACTGATATTCCCTCATTGATGACAAACCCTGCAGAGATCCAACATGATTTGAGTCTCAAATATGGAACATATTTCAAAGACAGCCAGCAAAGTGCTGATGTATGAGCAGAACAGAATGCTGGTGAGGGCAGAGAATAAAGAATCCCAAGAAATTTTTAGTGCCATTTTCATTTAATAAGCCAGTAGTGTAGCAACCTAAAGACCTTGGCTATGATCACACCAGGATGTGTTTAGGGAGCTGCTGGAAAACATGATTGGCAGCTGACATCCTCTGGCTCACTGCACTATGCAAGCAACTCTGGCACCAAATTCTGGAGACTTAAGGCTGGGGTGTGTAGCGGAGGTATTTTTTGCCAGATGGAAGCTCTTTGGTGAAGACTCCTTTAGGGAAAAGTTTTTTGGCTTCCTCTTCAGGGATGTTTGGAAGGACCATCACGCTACCTCCTTCCTGTTGAAAGACATGGTAAGTGGTGAGATTTAACTTTACAGTGGAGCTTAAAAGTTTTTAAGAATTAAAAAAGTAGCTATAAGTGCTAATGAGACTAATCAGGTATTTCTTATTCCCTTCCTTCTGAAGAATTCTGCTTCACAAGTTGATCTTTGATACTTCTGAGAGGTTAAGTATTTCACCATCTTAGTAAGAACAGTCCAGCTTTAAATGCAATAATGGCTTCCCGCACACTCTACCTTTCTCCTCCCAGCACATATCATGGCCTCAGGCCCTGTTGTTGAACACCCCGCCTTACCCCACCTCCTGAGGCTGTTTACCAGGTACACTGGCTTTATTTTTGGTTTTTGTTTTTGAGACAGGCTCTCCCTCTGTTACCAGGGATAGAGTGCAGTGGTGTCATCACAGCTCACCATAACCTAAAAGGTGAGGATCCTGGCACAAGCGATCCTCCTGCATAAGCCTCCTCAGTAGCTGGCACTAAGACATGTATCACCATGCCCAACTAATTTTTCTAATTTTTTGTAGAGATGAGGTCTTGCTATGATGCCCAGGCTGGTCTTGAACTCCTGGCCTGAAATGATCCTCCAGTCTCAGCCTCCCAAAGTGCTAGGATTACCAGTGTCAGCCATTGCTCACATTATAGGTCTGGCCATGGCTTTCTGCTAATTGTCAAACATGCCAAGCTCACTTGCAGGTCAAGCTTCTTCTGGCCTACAGTGCTTTCCCCAGATAGGCATGACTTGGTCATACGGTTTCTTCACTCATTCCAAAAGGTCCCTTCAGAGAAAGGCATTCCTGGGCAACCACATATAAAACCAACTCTTCCACCCCTGTGCTCCTACTCTCCCTATTCTTTGTAGCACCTGTTGTCACCACTTAATAGACTATGTAAACTTGTTTACTGTTTGTCTCTTCTCACAGGCATGTAAGTTCTAGAAGTGCAGGGACTTTAATATTGTTCAGTGTTTGCCCAGTGTCTAGGCTCAGTAAATAAATGTTCGATTAATGGATACAGAATTTAAAACAACAAAACTTGGAATTCAGGTTAGCATATTTTAAAACTGTACCAATGTTAAGATGCTCTTGTGATATTATCCATGTCCTACATAGCTGCAGAAATCCTGAAGATTGAAAGTTTATAAGTAAGTTTCAAAAAATTCTACCTAGGTTTAAAAGATTTGAGCCACGTGCGGTGGCTCATGCCTGTAATCCCAGCACTCTGGAAGGCAAAGGTGGGGAGATGGAGACCAGCCTGTGCTAGAGCGAGATCCCATCTCTAAAAATAGCTGGGCGTTGTGGTGGGTACCTGTAGTCCCAGCTACTTGGGAGGCTGAAGTAAGAGAATCACTCAAGCCCAAGAGGTTGAGGCTGCTGTGAGTTATGATGCCCTTGCACTCTACCAAGGGCAACAAAATGAGACTCTGTCTCAAAAAAAAAAAAAAAGACTAGGGGGACACCTGTGGCTCAGTGAGTAGGGCGACGGCCCCATATACTGAGGGTGGCAAGTTCGAACCCAGCCCTAGCCAAATTCCAACAAAAAAATAGCCAGGTATTGTGGTGGGTGCCTGTAGTTCTAGCTAGTTGGGAGGTGGAGGCAAGAGAATCGCTTAAGCCCAAGACCTGGAGGTTGCTGTGAGCTGTGATGCCACAGCACTCTACTGAGGGCAACAAAGTGAAACTCTATCCTAAAAAAAAAAGACTGAAGAATAAGAGAAATAAAATGCTTCATGATATTAATACACCAATAGTTTTTTCTTCTTTTTTTTGGGACTGAGTCTCACTATGTCCTCCTGGGTAGAGTGCCGTGGCATCACAGCTCACAGTAACCTCAAACTCTTGGGCTTAAGTGATTCTCTTGCCATAACGCCTGGCTATTTTTTTGGTTGCAGTTGTCATTGTTGTTTAGCAGGCCCAGGATGGGCTCGAACCCACCAGCCTCGGTGTATGTGACCGGGGTCCTACTCACTGAGCTACAGGCACCGAGCCAATACACCAATAGTTTTATAGCCATGATTTAAGAAAAATGGCAAATCGAGGCTTTATGATAAATATTTTGCCATTTAGGAAAGGATTAAAGTTTTTTTTAAATCTTATATTAGGAAAGGAATTATTCTAATCAATTAATTTGTCCAAATTATCTAAAATTTAGAAAACAACATGGAGAGTTTATGATTTATATAAAAAGTGTTAAAGATCTTGAAAAGGGCCTCCCAACAAATCTTAAACTGAGCCACAAGGAAAAACCCTCCCAGTGTGCTTGGGTGCCCCAAACAGAGCGTTACACAGACTTCAAAGGCAAGTATTTAGAGACTGTCCCTTCAGGCCTTCCAGGTAAGTTGAATGTCTGCCTTTTTAACATCTTTACCTTCCAATCAACTGGTGTGGCAACCTTCTTTTCTGCTGTCAGCTGGAGAGAGGTAACTACTCTGAGAATCTCATCAAAGTTCCTGCCAGTGGTAGCTGGATAGAGGATAGACAGCTTCAGTGTCTTATCAGGACCAAAAACAAACACCTGCAAAGCACAAAAAGGCATATACAGGAAGAGTTCTTTTGAGTGTTTTTGGTATTAAAGATGCTTGGAAAGCTCTGCAGTCATTAACAATGTTCAAGATTGTCAAAACGCAACAAAGCATCTCAAAGTATATACCAAACTGGGGCGGCTAGAATATAGATAATTTTCTTCTCCATGTTCTTTTTCTAACGTTAGAAGGGAATCATACTTGGTTCTGGCTGTCCCAGTAAGTAAAACTGATATGCAAATTTAATCCAAGGAAGGCCCCAGAAAGGTTCTATATGGGGGGGGGATGATTAGCATAATAATACTAATAGAAGTTGATAATGGTCCTTGAATAGTTAGTTGTACACTTATGCAGATGAGGGATGGGCTTGTTCTTTAGTTGGTAGAAGACAGAAAAAATAAGAATTTAAAAACAGATCTGACTTAAGGAGAAGGATATGACTCATCACTTTAAAGAGAGGGCTGTTAGGAGACAGTGTATAGAAAAGGTTTTTTGATTTTAGATGACATCTTAGGATAAACTACTTATTATTTTATAGATTTCCAAGAGCTGTGAATTAAGCAGTTAAAAAATTCAGCTGGAAATTTCAGCCACTTTGTATTAGCATTACAGATAGTGATACTGTCACCACTACATAGTTATTCCACAATTGTAGAGATTCCTGTATTTCCCTTAGTTGGTCCAAGTGCTTTGACGCTGAGCCTGATTAGTCATGCTCACTACAAAGTGGATTCTAGGACCTACCACACGAGCTGTCACAGGCATGCCCTTCTCGTCCTTCTCTGCAGGGTCCAGCATGCCCAACAGGATGGCAAGTTCCCGATTACTGTCATCAATGATGGGAAAAGGTAACTGTTCTGTGGGCTCATCACCATTGTAAGCATTGATATCCTGAAATGCAGGTGAAAGAGGAAAGAGAAATCTAAACCCAACACATCCTCTGATTGTCATTGGTTAGCCATCATCTTGAGAGACAGAGATAGGAGTATAATCATGATTTTCTCTAAGCAATTTTTGTAAGAAAATGAATACCACTCATCATAATTATTGACAAGTGTAACAGTAGGGTAGTTTTTTTTTTTTTAGAGACAGAGTCTCAGTTTGTTACCCTCTGTAGAGTGCCGTAGTGTCATAGCTCATAGCAACCTCCAGCTCTTGAGCTTAAGTGATTCTCTTGCCTCAGCTTCCTGAGTAGCTGGGACTATACGTGGCCACCACAACATCCGGCTATTTTTTGGTTGCAGTTTGGCTGGGGGTGGGTTTGAACCTGCCACCCTCAGTAAATGGGGCTGGTGTCCTACTGAGCCACAGGTGCCGTCCAAAGTAGCTAGTTTATAACCAATGACAGAAGTCCTTTTCATGACCAATTCTCTTAAATTGAGCATGCTTTTACTGCTTTGAGAAAGCAGCAGTAAATGCTTTAAAAGTTGAAGAATATAGTTAGATCCCAATGCAAGGTATCTCTGGTACTCAAGTATTATAAAAAGTGTCAGAAACAATGGGTTCACTAAATCCCTCACATCTAGAAATAATTCTGCCTCAAAAGCACCTTGAACTCAGAACCTGAGAAATGAAAAAAAAAAAAAATCACAAAACCTAAAGCAAACACACAAGAATAGAGAATTAAAAATATACTTTAAGGACAAGTCAAATGTAGATGGGTAAAAAGGCAGAGGTAAACTTATAACAGGGTGAAATTCAAATAGAAAACAAAGTCTGAACTCATGAAAATGATGTAGTTCCCTCTTATGCTGGTAACATTTTATTCATTTGTTCATTTCCTTTTCCTGTTCCTGGAAGCTTTTAGGGAAAAAATAGTTTCATTATTTGATCAAGCATTGATATAGCTCTTAAGGTGGGCTAAGAACTGTGGTAAGTACATATGGAACACAAGTAAGACATGACTTCTGTCTTTCCTTTTTATTTTTTTGAGACAGTTTCTCTTTGTTGCTGTTTAAGTAGAGTGCTATGGCATCACGGCTCATAGCAACCTTACACTCTCGGGCTCAAGTGATCCTTTTGCCTCATCCTTCCAAGTACCTAGGCCTACAGGTGCCTGCCACAATACCCAGCTATTTTTAGAGACAGGGTCTCGCACGGGCTGGTCTCAAACTCCTGAGCTCAGGCAATCCACCTGCCTCAGCCTCCCAGAGTTCTAGGATTTACAGGCATGAGCCACCATGCCCAGCTATGATTCCTATCTTGGAAGGAACTTCTAACTTGGTTAGATGATTCCCAAATGAAGTAGCAGCAAATCTAAGACAGTACGTTTTAGTGACAGACTGCAAATGCTAAGGTATAGGAATAGCCCCAGTGAAGGAATGCTGAGTTAGGAAATGCTTCAAGAGGGTAGGATGTCTACTTCTGCCACTGTAGGAGTAAGACTTTTCCAGGGAAAAAGGAAGGCACCCTAGGGAGCAGGAACATTATTAATGATACATGTAGGCAATATATTGATCGGAGTGAAGAACAGAGCTGGGCAGAGTTTAAGAAGTAATGGAAAAGAAGATTTAAAGCTGAAATAACAGGCTAGCCATGGAAGCTCATGCATGTAATGCCAGCATCATCCCAGGCTGAGATGGGAGGATCACTTGAGGCCAGGAGATTGAGACCAGCCTAAGCAACACAGCAGGACCATGTAAAATTAAAAAAAAAAAAATCAGCCAGGGATAGTGGTATGCACCTATAGTCCCAGCTATTTGGGAGATTGAGGTGGGAGAGTTGGTTGGGCCCAAGGGTGCAAGGTTACAGTGAACTATGATAGCACCACTGCACTCCAGCTGAGTTGACACAGCAAGACCCTGTCTCTAAATAAAAATAGAGTTGGAATAAGGTTGGTTTAATTATTTCATGGTGTCTTGAAAGTAAAACTGGAACTTGATGGCACAGCAGATAGAAAACCTCTGCGGATTTCTCAACAGAGATGTGACAAGATAAAAGTGTCCTTAATGAAGTTTGAAAGGGATAACAAATTAACAAGTTAATTTTACTACCTTAACTTTTCTTCTTTTGTCACTGGCTGCCTATCAAGTGATCAAAACTAAAGAATAATCAGTATGATTTTATACTTGAGGTTTCCGCTATTAATAGTTGAATGTCGAAGTTTGGGCATTACTCTGATGGTTGGAAAATATTTCCTGTTTAATGTGATCACAATTCAGAAAACTTCTAAGGCAGAAGCTCATCAGGTAAAATGAATCCAGGTATCTGTACTGTAAAAGGTATTATATAATGGGCTATAAACTGTTCCTTCAGCAATCTGTTGTTTTAATTATTGCTATGTAGTAATTCTCTACCCTGCCTCTTACATGACAGACATTACTTCTTTATACCCAAGAAAGCTAAAGAGCCACATGTCTGGCTTTTATCTTAAATCAGGCTAAATCCTACTCTCTATTACCTACTATCAAAAAGAACATTGGTTTGAAGTTCAAATCACATGGCCACTATTTTCTAGCTGGGCAAACTTGACCAAGTCCCTCTAACTCTCTGAGTGAAAAAATTATTCTCCTCTGCAAAAATGAGAAAATGAAAAATGAAAGAAAAAAAAACATATACCTGAAAGGGCTCTGCTAAAAGCTAATGAGAAATTGCCTATGAGAAGGGTCAGTTACTATTCACTGACAAGTGTAAGCAATGAAAAAAAAAAACCTACCTCAAGAAAGACAATTGCCCTTTCTTTTTCTCTTATACACCACTCTTCTAGTCTCAGACACTGAGGATTAACTGGTATTAAATACCCATGGGATGCAGCCCTACCTCACAGACTCACATCTTTTTTTCAATTGCATGTGTTTGACATAGTGCCTAGCACACAGTAGTGTCCCTTAGAAGGCAGTTATCATTGTTACTTTGTAGTAAAGTCCTCAACATGTTTTCAAGGTTAGTTAGACCACCAAATTTATTGTTCAAGTAAATCCTTTTGCTGAAAGTAGACAATTCCTTCAATTTATTTATGAGACAAATACTGCCTGGCTGCCTAAGAGGGACTGAGTATTGTTCTAGACGCACACCAACAGAAGTCTCTACTTCTGCTGAGCCCACACTCTATTGGAGAGAAACAAAATAAGCAACATGCAGAGTATTTTAGATGATGACAAGTGCCAGGCAAAAGGGGATGGTAAGTGTGGAAGGAGTTATACTTTTAGGTAAAGAGGACAGAAAGGTTTTAGTGAGGTGCCATCTAAGTTGAGACCTGGAAGACATGGGGAGTGACCTTTTTCTTTTTCTATATTCTGAAGGCAGAGTTAACAAGATTAAGGATAAATCAGATGTGTTATGTGAAAAAAACGAAAGGAATTAAGAATGGCTCCTGGATTTTGGGCCCAAGCAACTACAAAAATGTGGTTACCACTAGCTGAGATGAGGAAAACCCTAGATTTAAGAATGGGGCCTAGTGTTAGATGGGCTAGGTTTGAGATGACTGGCTCTCTCAGGGGGATGCTGTGGTTTTAAAAATCTGGAAGCCGATGGGCAGCGCCTGTGGCTCAAGGAGTAGGGCGCCGGTCCCATATGCCGGAGGTGGCGGGTTCAAACCCAGCCCCGGCCAAAAACTACAAAAAAATCTGGAAGCCGAGAGGGTCTAGCCTAGAGATGGAAATTTGAGAATCATGGCATATAGATGGAAGATGTGAGTGGATGAAGTCACCAAGGGAAAGAGTGTATACAGAAAAGAAGTCTGAAAAAAGAATCCAAGGTAACTTGAGCATAGATTAGGAGTTGGGAGACGATGAATAATCAGTTTAAGCATGAGCTGAAATAGCTAGAATGTGGTGTCCTAGACTATTTAGTATTCTAAATAGCTAGAATGTTGGAAGCAGCCAACAAAGGAAAATGTTTCAAGAGCTGGAATCAACAGATGAGTTGAATGCTGTTAGGTCAAGAAGAGGGCTGAATATTGACCACTTTTCACAATGTAGTCCAAGTTAAATTTTCAAATAATCAGTGAACTCTGAACCTTACTTGTACTTTTTTTTTTTTTAAGAGACAGAGTCTTACTTTATCGCCCTCAGTAGAGTGCTGTGGCATCATAGCTCACAGCAACCTCCAACTCCTGGGCTTAGGCGATTCTCTTGCCTCATCCTCCCAACTAGCTGGGACTACAGGTTCCTGCCAGAATGTCTGGCTATTTGTTTGTTGCAGTTTGGCCGGGGCCGGGTTTGAACCTGCCACCCTTGGTATATGGGGCCAGCGCCCTACCCACAGAGCCACGGGTGCCACCCTTGTACTTTTATCTCTAAAACCAAACTACTGTTTGCGGTGCCCATAGCTCAGTCGGTTGGGCACCGGCCACATACACTGAGACTGGCGGGTTCGAACCTGGCCTGGGCCAGATAAAACAACAATGACAACTGCAACAAAAAAACAGCTTGGTGTTGTGGCGGGCGCCTGTAGTTCTAGCTACTTGGGAGGCTGAGGCAAGAGAATTGCTTAAGCCCAAGAGTTGGAGGTTGCTGTGAGCTGTGACGCCATAGCACTCTATCCAGGGTGACAGCTTGAGACCTTGTCTCAAAAACAAAACAAAACACCCCCTGTCCCCCAAACCCCAAGCTATTGTCTATCATTTTAAATTTGATCTATAACCTCAGGCTCAAAGCACATGCCCAGTGGTACTACTATACCCGGCTCCAGGCACGATGGTCCTCAACACTGTCTATTGACAGGGCAATCAACTTAACATTCTTCTTTGCAAATTCTGGTGCCAGCTTTGCAGCTCTGCCAAGCTCCGTGGTGCATACAGGGGTAAAGTCCCGAGGGTGGGAGAAGAGAATGCCCCATCTAAAAGGAAGAAAAAGGAGGTCACTACTGAATGAAGTCATTATCAGCATCATGTAGAAAGGAAAACCACAATTTCTGGGCCAAAAACAGGCTTTCTTTTTTAAATGAATACTTATAATGATATTTACTCTTAAACTTTTCTATTGAGGAATGCTTTTCAATCTTTTTACCTTCAGAAAAGCCTATGTAAAAAAAAAAAAAAAAAGAATAAAGAAAAGCCTATGTTTGCAGTCCAATTCAAAGATGGGAAATTAAAGATGGTAAATGTTTAAAGAGTAATTTTAGGGTGTTGCCTCCTTTAATAACCATGGAGCCACCCAGACTCCTTTTTAGCTAATAAAATCTATGCTCTCAAGCCAAGATACTTCTTATACTTTTCTACATTTTTCTCACAGCATGGACCCTGACATTCAGCTCCAATAATGGATGTCCCAATGTGCCCTGAATCCAAACAAATGTCTGACTGCAATAATAAACAGATTATGTAATCTGAAACAAACAGGTTTTCCTCCTTTATCTATATGTAAAATCAGAGGTTGACACTTGGCTTCTTTGAAGCAAATAGATACAAAAGCATTATAAAACTGTTATATTTTGCTGATCAAATCTGCTAAACAAAAGAACTGACATTTGTCCCCTAACAAAACAATAGCACCTTAATAGTTTAATCTCTCTTCATTTGTAGTTTCTTTTTCTTCATGCTTCAGGCCAAACAGGTAGAAAACCAATAACCTACAATGTAGATTTCTACAATGACACATTCTTAGGAAAATACTAAATCATCATTGTGTAAGGTTAAACTTGCAGAGATTTTGAGCATGTTTCAAGCTGAGTCACCAAGAAATTTGGCATACTATTTCCTTCTCCTTGGTGACAGAAACTCTTCTTTCAACTGAAAAAGAAAATTTAACAGTCTTCCACTTTCCCATTGACTTAAACCATGGTAAACTAGATGATTTAGGCAGGATCTTAACTAGCAGGTAACTAAATCTAGGCTGGATACTAAACTGACCTCTCCTAAGTCTGGCAAATTTCCCTGAGCACAAGAACAAAGCAAAGACAAGGATACTTCTTTCCCACCTTCTTCTGCCACTCAATTACCAAGGCTTCAGGAAAAAGATCTTCTTACAAAAAGGACAGAGGGCCCTATGGTAAGTAAGACTGGGAAGAAACATGTTTTGGAAGACCGTGGAGGTGTGTACTATGTTTACCATTTTGTACAGGGCAATAAGAGGGACAATTTCTCTTTTGAAAGATAACATTGAGTAAAATCTAGGCCTTATATTACCTGCAAAAGGAACTATCTGTCAGAGATTTAGGAGACAGTCTTCTGAAGATGAGAAGAAATGGGACAGGGCATTTCTTCTTGTATTGTTAATGGGTTAATGAAATAGAAAAGTTAGTTCTTTTTTCCACTGCAAGTCAATGGCACCTGTTTTGCTGAATCATGCTAAGCAACTGGTTTTAAGCCACTTCACATCCTTTCCTCCCGCAGAAGCCAAACTCCAGTTTATCACATGGCTAGAAAGAAGATAAACTCCAAGGATACCTTACTTTGGCCTTCCTTCCCATCTAAGTCTCCCCACTGCTTTTCCTAAGAGTGATTCAATTCTTCTCTTATTTCCTTCCTGTCTCATGTTCAAAAGACAAAAGGTTTCCTCCTTTAAGAGAATGGTCTGCACTTACTAAGTCCCAGAAAACCCCTGAAAAACATGGTTTAGGGATAATGTACTATGAAAAAGCTGTTTCTACTACACACAGAATGGTGAAAAGGCCCAACGAACCCACCAAATTCAGCACCCAAACCCCTGTAGTTGTTTCCAATTGTTAGGAATAGTGTAGATAACTATAATGTTTGAAATCATTTTATTTTTTCTTAAAAAAAAAAAAAACCAGGATAAAAAATTGACAATCTGACTTGAGATCACATAAAGTTTGGAAAAATTAGGCAAAAAATCTGTGTTATAATGATATAAAGGGCTCAAAATTCTCCTGTGCATAGGGCAGGGAATATTATGCCTAACCATAGGGAGACTTATTTTATAAATGCAGTTTTTTTTTTTTTTTTTTTTGAGACAGAGTCTTATTTGTCACCCTCGGTATAGTGCCATGGTGTCATAGCTCACATCAACCTCAAACTCTTGGGCTGAAGCCATCCTCTTGCCTCAGCCTCCCGAGTAGCTGGGACTACAGGCGCCTGCTACAATGCCCGGCCATTTTTTTTTTTTTTTTTTTAAAGAGATAGGGGTCTCACTCTTGCTCAGGATGGTCTTGAACTCATGAGCTCAAACAATCCACCTGCGTTGGTATCCCAGAGTGCTAGGATTACAGATATTTTTCTTATCTTCCTACCTGTGGTTCCCTGAGGATATACTTTTAATCAAATCTAGATAGATCCAGAAGCCAATAAACCTTAACAAAAAAAAGTATGGCAGTGTAAATAACAACAGCATTTATAATTGCTGCTATAGAAAATACACTTTATATTAATATTTAATCCACACAAGCTAAGAGTTCTGGTAAGATGTTATGTTTCATAGGGGTGAGGTACATAGAAATGGGAGGTAATACACTCTGAAAATCCCATGGAGTTTTGGAGAAATATTAATTCCTGCATTCTTAGTATCAGACTGGCTATGAGCGGTATTGTCTGAATGTTCCATTTCTCACTTTTTTTCCACCACAGTCCTCTCTTTCCTAAAGCTTAACTTTTCCCTCATCAGTGGCTAGAAAATGAACTTAAGGGGTTGTAAGGGAACAGACCTCATGTCTAAGAACCTCCTAGGATCTCTGTACAGCCCCGTCCAATCATTGATTAATTTCGTAAGCTTCTCTCTCTCTGCCTATATATACATATCTCTATATATTGTATGCAAATCAAGAGGAGCTGTCAGGAATTATCAAGTCTAAGAGCACAAAAGTGTAGTGTGGGCCCTGGAACTCCAGAACCATAATGTAACTAGATGTGCCTGGAATGTTGCTGAGGAAAACTGAATAACTTACAGTATGCTGATTCAGGAGCTGTTAAAAAAAAAAAAGGGCATCAATTCACTCCTTTATGTACGATTGTGAGGCCAGATCATGGATTATCAATTTGGCTATCATCAGCAAGGGGGAGGTGACAGTGAGGGGCACAGCACTGGAAAACAAAAGGGTCTCAGAGTTAAGTACTCATCCTGCAGCTTGGAACTGCCTACACTGGCCAGACTAGGTCACTGCAGCTGAACAGCTCAGACAGTCCTTCCTCAAAGTGTTACAAATTCTGGAATAAAGAACACACCTACACACAATGTTCCTGTTCCTCCCAAAGCTGTTATCAAATCCTATCTTGGCCAATGGAGGAAGCTGTGGACAAAAAGTGTTTTGGCCACTTGATTGGCAGCTAGTGTTTTAAAATTTTACATCTTGTAACCAGAAGCCTGGGAATACCACTGCAGTTAGCAACACCCTCAGATAACATGCTGGGCCTCCTCTAACCTGCAGCCGGCAGCTGTGTCCTGACTTTGGTTCTTACACAGTCCTCTGACCCAGAGAGCAAATTCCAGAGCAGAGGGAGGGTGGGACCACAGGCACAAGTCCTGAGAAGTGACCGTAAATGCCACCCTCCCCGCGTCCCCTCGGCCCGACCACGCTACTTGTACAGTTTAGGACGCCGAGTTAAACAGACAACAAACCCTTCTAGGCACGGCCTTGCGTTCCCAGGGCCTGTGGAACCCAATTTTGTTCCTCTCTGGTCCCCAAGCTAGCCCACGCCGGAGGCAGGGAGATGAGAAAGGATTGAATGACCCGCGCAGAGAAGGCCTAGGGGCTGCCGGCCCCCAGCAGCGCTCGGTCGATGCGGGGCCAGAGCCACACTGTGAGAGGCACGCGCGGGGACCGGTGCGGGAGGAGGCGGGCGGCGCGCAGGAGGCTGCGCAGGGGGAGAAGAAAAAGGGAAGGCGCCGCCGAGTCCGGGCGTAACCGAAGCCAGGGCAGGGCTGCGGGGTGGCCACTTACGAGTTTCCTAGAAAGTCGTGGAAACGAATGCGGCCTATGGTAGTATTGGCCTCGAAGTTTGGAGCCTTGTCCCCGAGAAGGAGACCGCCGGGCATGGCGGCAGCGGTGACGCGGTAGGACGAAGAAGTGCAGCTGCGACAGCAAGCAGCCGGCTAGTTCTGGCTGAGGAGGCGCGGGTCTCCGCGCACAGAGAAATAAGTGTAGGCGCGAGGGGCGGGGCCTGGGCCGAGGGGCGGGGCCACGGCGACGCAGGCAGGAGCAAGGGGCGGGGCAGAGCTGGGGGCGGGGCGGGGCACGAGCGGGACAACCCCGACCACTGAGCCGCCGGGTACCTGGTGGGAGTCTCCAGCGCTAATGCTGTCTCTCTACTTGTGACGCGGAGCTCAACAACATCGCCCCCTGGAGGATTGGGGTGCGCAAGATTTGATCCTGCAAGGCGTGTGGCCTTTAGGGGTGAAAGGAAGCGGAACACCGTTAAGGAAAGCCCCACGGTGGAGAATGGCCGAGTGGCCCCAAGGTGGAAAAAGCCTCTGCCAGGGTGCGATCTGCGTCGCACGCTCAAACCCTCCTGAGTGATAATGATTCAGGCAGTAATTTACCCTTGGCACGCCTGAGCGAGGATCAGACGACCTCTGGATGGCCACCCCTCTTTTAGAGTGAGCGTCTGGAGACCTGACTGCCCTAGCCAGCCTAGCCATGGTGAGGATGTGGCAAGACCCAGTCAGTAGTGTGGGTGACCTTATGTCAGAGGAAGTGGCTTTCTTATTGCAGCAAAAATTCCCGTAGCAGTGTCAGTGCTAGGGTAATGTAACCAAACTTTAATTTCTATTCTGCTCCCTCCTCCTTCCCCCGTTTGTTATAAACCACGCAATGTGCAATACAGTTATCCTGAATTCTAAATATAAAATTTGGAACACACTTATTTAGACTTCCTGTGTGCAAGTCAACTTTGTCACCTGGGGAGAGGAGGTAGGTTTAATTGATTTATTTCCCAAGTGCCAAGCGTGAGGTAACAGATGCCTGTTCTGGAGCTTTCACTCGAGGGAGGAAAGACAAATGAGAGTAAGCACACAATTAAACAAGAATATGTTAGAAATTAGTAAATCCTATAAAGAGAACTAAAATAAGGTTATATGCTAGAGGGCAACTGTAGGCTCCTTTGAATTGGGTGGTCTGGTCTGGGAAAGCCTCCAGGATAATGGAGGTGAAGTATTGAGCACATAGTAGGTAGCTATTCTTTGGATGATGATAGTGATTTATGCAGTAACTTACTTTGCCTGCTGCAGTGCGAGGCCTGGTCATACAATGGAGAGATACAGTCCTTGCTCTTACTGGGAAGGCAGATTTACATGCAATTATGATACACTGTAGGGAGTTCAGATCTGGGAAAAAAATCCTCCGGATGGGGTTGGCAGGCTTAAGAAAGGTGCATGGCAGTGTTAAGAGTAATGAGTCACATGCTGTGACTGAGTTTTCACCATAGGGATCTGTGTTGTGCATGCTAATCATATTTATTCAATTCTCCACTGAACAAGGGGACTTGTGGTAAGATTACTGGTAAAATTTCTGATATCAGAAAAAAATATATTTTCAGGCAGCCGTGG
Source organism: Nycticebus coucang (assembly GCF_027406575.1). Lineage (NCBI taxonomy): Eukaryota > Metazoa > Chordata > Mammalia > Primates > Lorisidae > Nycticebus > Nycticebus coucang. The sequence goes on from NC_069789.1 coordinate 88,416,420, forward strand.
GGTTTGGAGAGAACCTTGAAGTCCTTACAGTTAACTGTCTGAGGTTCAGGAAGGAAGGGATTGCTGGAATTTGCAGAGGCGTATGTCTCTTGGCTGACTCAGATGGGCTTTCCTGTCCTCACTGCTTGGAACAGATTGAAGGAAAAGGTGAAGCAACTGGCAGTGGAAGATGCATTATGATGGCTATCGCTCTTGCTAGATGGCGAACTCCTAAAGGTTTGACCACATTTTATTGATAAATATTGGTTAACCGTTAGACATAGAGGACTAGGTTGCGTAAAATAGCAGAGAAATATTTGCCTACTTTCCTGCAGCCACAATAGCAAAGTTTCTTATTTGCAGACAGCTGAGAATAAAAGAGCAGTATGTTCCTAGTGATGTAGTCGTGTGACACATAATGACATTTATATCAAGGCTGACTGAATATTCTGTGGTGGTTCCATAAGATTATAATGAAGCTGAAAAATTCCTATCTCCTAGGGAAATCTCGATGATCCTGACACTGTGTAGGTCTAAGCTAGTGTAAGTGTTTGTGTCTTAGTTTTTAACCAAAAGTTTACAAAGTAAAAAAAAGAAATTAAAAATAGAAAAAAGCTTATAGAATAAGGATTTAAAGAAAGGATATAGAATTCTATATAGAAATTCCTGTGCTCTAGCCTTTTTTTTATTCTGAAAAGATGATCAAATCTAACAAGAAAGTTCAAAAGATTAAAAAAAAAAACCCACAATCCGACCATCCTAAAAGTAATTTAGAATTTTATATGTCTCCTTCTACATGCATAAGGATTTTACCCAAGTTACTACAGTCACGTGTCAGTTAACAAACAGGGCTATGTTCTGAGAAATGCATCCTTAGGTGATTTCATGATTGTGTGAACATTTTATAGAATTCTACATAGAAATTCTGTAAGAAATCTAATAGAATAAGGATAAAACATTCAGTACCAGAGTCAAAAAGTTAAAATTTTTAAAAAAGTTTATAAAGTAAAGATTTTTTTAAATTAATTTCCTTTATCCTAAGCATACTCTAATTTCCTGGGCTTTCCCATTCACTAACTTCTAATCCTATAAGCTCTATTTGTGGTAAGGGACCTGTACAGGTATACCACTTTTTAATCTTTTACCCTGTGTTTTTCTGTGTCTTTTCTATAGTTAGATACGTAATACCATCGCGTTACAGTTGCCCACAATATTGAAGATAGCAGTAACATACTAGAGAGGTAGGTTTGTAGCCTAGAGGCAACAGGCTATACCTTATAGCCTCAGTATGCAGGAGGCTATATCATCTAGGTTTGTGTAAGGACACTTGAAAATGTTCACACAATCATGAAATCACCTAAGGATGCATTTCTCAGAACTTAACCCTGTTTGTTAATCGACACATGACTGTAGTAACTTGGGTAAAATCCTTATGCATGTGGGAGGCAACATATACAACTCTAAATTAATGTTAGGGTGGTTGGATTGTGTTTTGTTTTGAGGGGGGACAAAGTCTCACTATGTCGCCCTCAGTAGAGTGTCGTGTTGTCACAGTTCACAGCAACCTCACACGCTTGGGCTTAAGTGATTCTCTTGCCTCAGCCTCCCAAGTAGCTGGGACTATAGGCGCCCGCCACAATGCCTGGCTATTTTTTGCAGTTTTTTTTTTTTTTTGGCCGGGGCTGGGTTTGAACCCACCACCTCCAGCATATGGGGCTAGCGCCGCCCCCGCTATTTTTTGGTTGTAGTTGTCCTTGTTTGGCAGGCCCGAACCAGGTTTGAACCCTCCAGCCCCCCAGTGTATGTGGCCGTTGCCCTAGTGGATTGTGTGTGTGTGTGTTTTTTTTTTTCTTTTGAACTTTCTTGTTAGATTTGATTGTCTTTTCAGAAAAAAAAAAAAGGCTAGAGCACAGGAAACGTACATACCCTTACATACCCATGAAGACAGTGCTATCAACCTGCTGCCTGAATGGGGCCAATCATCTCTCTACTGCTCTTTATCATGTTTGATGTGGCTGCTCTTCCCTATTATGTCTACCACAGGATTTCTGCAATCTGGAGAGAAATCAAAGTAGGAAACATGGAAGTAAAAATGAAAGACAATAGCTTTTAAAATTTCGACTAAGGAGGGCGGCGCCTGTGGTTCAGTCAGTAAGGCGCCGGCCCCATATACCGAGGGTGGCGGGTTCAAACCTGGCCCCGGCCAAACTGCAACCAAAAAATAGCCAGGCGTTGTGGCGGGCGCCTGTAGTCCCAGCTACTCGGGAGGCTGAGGGAAGAGAATCGCTTCAGCCCAGGGGTTGGAGGTTGCTGTGAGCTGTGTGATGCCATGGCACTCTACCGAGGGTGAAAAAGTGAGACTCTGTCTCTACAAAAAAAAAAAAAAAAAATTTCGACTAAGGAATAACTCTCGGAGGGGCTCTGTAGTAGTAAATTCTGACACTTCTTTTCCCAAATAAAACACTCTGAAAGTTTACTGTATATCCACTCCACCAACAACAATTCTTAGGGGAAAATTTTGTTCATAAATTGCTAAGGATTAAGAGAAAGATTTTGAAGCATGATGTAATACTTGGGTAACTAAAGACCAACAGCCAGTTGTCATGGCTTGAAAAGATTGTGAATTAAGTTAGCCAATTCTCTCATCTACTCTTAGTTAAGCATAAGTATTCCATGAAGGAAAGAATTTATTATTTTTACAGAGTGGCCAGTGAGTAAAATTTGTAAAGCTTCATCTCTGTATATCTACAGAAACGGTCGGAGAAAGGAGAGGGGAAGAGGAAAGAGAAAGCAGTTAGCAAAGATGCCACGAAATCTGGGAATAGGGAAGGAGAGGGAGAGAACTGTGGAGAAAAGGTTTATTTGAGAGATACCTATTCGAATGCCTGTCAGGCCCAGGCTCCTTCCAAAGGAAAGTTGGCCACATGCATGGTGATTGTACAGGACCAGATGTTTAAACCTGATGCTAGTTTACATGTGTTTAGTTTGTGAAAATTTGTCAAGCTGCATGCTTGAGGTCATTGCCCTTTTCTCTATGTATATTATACAGAACTTCAATAAGGCTTAACAAAAACAAAAGGAAGGAAAAGAAAAAAACCACTGTATGTAGATTAGATTAGTTGTATATGAATTATTATTTTCCTGAATTGTTCAAAAAAGCTCACTCCAAGTATTTCAAAACAAACATCACTCATTTAAATTGGCCAGTGTTGCCAGATTGTTAAAAATCAATGGTATGATTACCAGGAGGGCTCTGTCCTCATGAAAAACATTCTTGAGATCTTGCTGTCTTTATAAAACCTTTGTTGTGGTGCATACTGAGTATAGATTCTTACTGAGTGGCTGATAGCCCAGGGCCAAATAGTAGGAATAATGAGCTACCAGCGCTGGCTGTGATGATTATCTAGATTATTAAGTATGAAATGTCTGATTTTCTGAAAAGTATTAAGTTTGACAGTTGACATTTTCACTTTGACACTTTTTGTTTTATTTTTATTGTGAAGGTATATCTTCGTTTTTCAAATGCACGTTTTGGCTTGTGATTATCTTTCAATTATTTCTTTTTAGAGCAATTTTTGTGAAACCATGGATAGGAACAAATTCGTGTTACTTTTGAATATAAGTTCCATTGTGGAGATGGAGACATCTGGTTGGACTCTTGAGCCTCTGAGCCACTCTAAATCTCTCTTGTTAGTAGAAGTAGCTTGCCCTTCTGTACCTGAGGTGTCTTCTCTTCACTCCCCCAATCCCCCTGTAATTGCCTCACCTGGAGCAGACACCTCACAAAAGAGAGGACGCTCACTTACCTCACAACACTCCTTATTGCCTACTCGACCCATAACTAGGGTCTATTTTCAGCATGTTCCAGTGGCCTGGAAGTGGCAGCAGGTCTCTGTGTACAACTCTGGTGCCGAGCTCAGGCTTGCAAATTTTCCCCTTCTTCTAGAGAGTCACTATTTGCTCTACAGAGAGACTATGGGCCAAACACACGGCTCCAGATTCTTAACAAGTCTCTTTCAACACTGTGATTTCAAAAACTGAATTTGAGGCCAGGCACAGTGGCCCACAACTGTAATCCTAGCACTCTGGGACACTGAGGTGGAAGATCTCTTGAGCTCAGGGGTTTAAGACCAGCCTGAGAAAGAGTGAGACTCTGATTCTACTAAAAATAGAAAAAATTAACTGGGTGTCATGGCAAGCACCTGTAGTCCCAGCTACTCGGGAGACTGAGGGAGGAGGATCACTGGGAACCCAGGAGTTTGAGGTTGCTGTGAGCGAGGCTGACACCATGGCATTCTAGCCTGGGCAACAGAGTGAGATTCTATCTCAAACAACAACAACAACAACAACAACAAAACACAGAAGAAACAAAAAAACTAAATTTGAGAGGTAATTTTAGGGCTTTACATAGAATTCTCCCTCCAAAAACGTATCTATGGTGATTGTTCAGTTCTGCACCTGCCACATTACCTTCTTGCTTTGTCATGTGCAAAATAAATATACTTCTAGCTTTCTGACTGTGTTGTTGATACCTAGGTAGCATAGAAATCTTGGGGGAGAGAAATGGAGCATCTGGCAGAGACAGTCTCTTTTTCTTTGAGACTTTTTTCTCCTGAACTTTATGAGCATTGAGTTTTTAGCAAATGGCTTGTAATTTAGCTGTTGAAAGAGCATTTCTCTGTGTTCCAAAGAGAAAAAATGTGGGTGTGTCCCAGTCCTTACATACCGAGCTCACGCGTCTCTAAACTAAATTCTTTCATTTTACAGAGGGCTAGACAATTAAAGCTATGTAAACAGAGTATTTACATGGAACATACAGTGACATTCTTTCACAATAGTCCCCATGGGCAGATAGGTTTATTTTACAAATAATTATCAAAATCTTGGCCAGGCACCGTGGCTCATGGCTGTAGTCCCAGTTCTTAGGGAGGCTGAGGCGGGTGGATTGTTTGAGCTCACAAATTTGAGACCAGCCTGAGCAGGAGCAAGACTATTTTTTTTTTTTTTTAATTAGCCAGGCATTTTGGTGGGTGCCTGTATTCCCAGCTACTTGGGAGGCTGAGGCAAGAGAATTGCTTGAGCCCAAGAGTTTGAGGTTGATATAAGCAATGACACCATGGCACTCTACCAGGGGCAAGAAAGACTCTGTCTCAAAAAAAAAAAAAAAAAAAAATCAAAACATTTTGGTTGGTAGATTGAAACATCAGAATTTAACCTTATCCCTTTGGTTTATTTTTTGTGTGCCCACTTAGGTATGTGGTCAGCTCTTGTCAGTAAGCACTCAGCCTTCATTTCCATCTCATGTTTTGAGAGTACAGTTCTACTGAGAGCCAAAGCATGCATTCGGCCTAGCGGGCACCTATTGACTTTGCTTTGTTTTGTGCTCCCACCTTTGGGAACAGCACCTTGCTAATAAAAGGAGGTAGGTAAGCTGATTCAGAGAGAAGCATCTCTGGTAGAGGCCAAAGGTAGGGGCCAAAGGGAGAGGCTAAATAATTGAAAGTATGTAATTCATTTTGGAGGAGTTGAGAAGAAATGTCATTGGTATTGCCATTTTCCGTGAAGGTTAACTTATTAAATATTTAAAACTATTTACTATTGAATTTCTGGAGCAAGATGGTGGCCGAGTAACAGCTTCCTTGCATCTGGGCACTGTGAGTCTGGGGAGATAGGACTCCAGGCATCTCTGGCTGGTGGGATCTGCCTATAATCATCCTTGTGAGGATACAGGGAGTCAGCGAGAGACTTCTGGACCCCAAGAGGAGGACTAAAACAGTGGAAAACCGGCAAGTGGTCGCGTGTGCTCAATTGGTCTAAACCCGCCAGCAACTGCAAGTAAGTACAGTAGCAGCGAGACTGCAAACCGGAAAGGCCTTACCTGTGAACTGTTTTGGTGTCTTTGGACTTGCCACTCAGTTGAACTGCCTTTGGGAGAGCCTGAGCGGGAGTGTGGAGAACTTTGGCCGTTGTCTAGGGCCCCAGTCTAAGCCGCTGAGCCAGATGGAGCTAATAGTGTTTGGCTGTGGGCCACAGGAAGCCATTGTGAGTGATTTGCCCCAGCAAGCTCCGCCCTCAGGGTCGCAGAGCAAGAATTGGATGGGACAGCTGCTCAGGAGGCTGAGGCAAGAGAATCGTGTAAGCCCAAGGGTTAAGAGGTTGCTGTGAGCAGTGTGATGCCACGGCACTCTACCCGAGGGCGGTACAGTGAGACTCTGTCTCTACAAAAAAAAAAAAAAAAAAAAAAAAAGAATTGGATGGGAGCTGGTAACCCAGCAACTGAGTAGCCTAAGGCGGAGTCTGAGCCGCCTTGCAGCCCTAACCCTCAGGGGCAGAGTGAGACCGGTTTTGGCACACTGGGTAAGTGGATAGCCACTTCATCAGTGATTCCAGGGACAAGCACTTTCCTGGGAAAGCTTCTACTCAGCGAGTTTACAAGTTCAAAGTGCCTTTTAAGAGGGCTGAAGAGAGATTTAGGGTGTCTACCTGCTGGGGTTGGAGAAATATGCAGACTCCAGTCGCATCAGCAGTGTGATTAACGCTCATACCCCAGAAGACCACGTGTTGCCCAGACAATATTCAACAACATATACATACTGCTTTGTTTTTGCTTGTGTGTTTTTTTTTTTTTCTGTTTTTTTGGTTTGGTTGCTTTTCTGTTTATTTTGATGTTGTTTTGTTTTTTAATTTCAACCTTTTCTGTACAGATATTTTTTCTTTCTCAATTTTTCTAGTGTAATTATAATTTCTCATTGCTGCCTTTTTCAATAACTAAAACTTCATTTTTGCTAGTGTTTCTACCGCTATTAGTTGGTTTTTTACCCAATTTTATCCCGTAAATTTTCTGTTTGCTTGTTTTGGTTTGATTTATAGCATTTTTGTCTTTCCTCTCTACTTGGTGGAGGTGGGGTACTGTGTCTGACCACGTTAGCAAAGAGCTGCTGACCTCAAGGGAACCACCCAACTGTGCACCCCCAGAAGGTGGGGTTTTTTTTAAGGTTGTGTCAAAGTACCCTACTGTACGCCTATATTGTGCTGTCTCCCTCTTTCCGTGCCTCTCTTCTTTGTGTCAATATTCCTTTTACCCACCCCCTCTCCTTTCTCTATTTTTTTTCTTTTCACTCGTTCCTCCTTTCTTCCATCCCTTTCTTGCTCTTCAACCTTCTCATTCTTCTGATCCTGTACCAAAAGGACTCATCGAAACCTTAGTCCACAGGCACAAGAACTTAAAGAGCAAGAGGAAGTGAAAGGAAAATTAGGGCAAGGAAACAGATAAAAGAAATCACTCATGAGGAAGAATCAGCAGAAAACTCCAGGCAACATGAAGAACCAGTCCAGAACAACCCCGCCAAGGGACCATGAGGTAGCTACTTCAGAGGATTCCACCTATAAAGAAATGTTAGGAATGACAGAAAGGGAATTTAGAATACACATGATGAAAACAATGAAAGAAATGATGGAAACAATAAAGGAAACTGCTAATAAAGTGGAAAATAACCAAAAGGAAATCCAAAAACAGAATCAAATAAGAGATGAACGATATGAAGAATATAGAAAGGATATAGCAGAGCTGAAAGAACTGAAACAGTCAATTAGGGAACTTAAAGATGCAATGGAAAGTATCAGCAACAGGTTAGGCCATGCAGAAAAAAGAATTTCAGAGGTAGAAGACAAAGTTCTTGAGATAGCTCAGGTAGTGAAAGAGGCAGAAAAGAAGAGAGAGAAAGCAGAACGTTCACTGTCAGAATTATGGGACTTTATGAAGCGTTCCAACATACGAGTTATAGGAATCCCAGAAGGGGAAGAAGAATGCCCCAGAGGAATGGAAGCCATACTAGAGAATATTATAAAAGAAAATTTCCCAAATATCACCAAAGATTCTGACACACTGCTTTCAGAGGGATATCGGACCCCAGGTCGCCTCAACTCTAACCGAGCTTCTCCAAGACACATTGTGATGAACCTGTCCAAAGTCAAGACAAAAGAAAAGATTCTGCAAGCTGCCAGGAGTAAGCGCCAGTTGACCTACAGGGGCAAATCCATCAGAGTGACCGCAGACTTCTCTAATGAAACTTTCCAAGCAAGAAGACAATGGTCATCTACCTTTAATCTACTTAAACAGAACAATTTCCAGCCCAGAATTCTGTACCCCGCTAAGCTAAGCTTAAAAATTGACGGAAAAATCAAATCATTTACGGATAGACCAACATTGAGGAAATTCGCCACAACAAGACCAGCTCTACAGGAAATACTTCAACCTGTTCTACACACTGACCATCACAATGGATCAGCAGCAAAGTAAGAACACAGATATTAAAGGACAGAACCTAACCTCCACACTGATGCAAAAGACAAAACTAAGCAATGGATTCTCACAAAATAAGACGAATAGAATACTACCACACTTATCAATTATCTCAATAAATGTTAATGGCTTGAATTCCCCACTGAAGAGACATAGATTGGCTGTCTGGATTAAAAAACACAAGCCATCCATCTGCTGTCTGCAAGAAACACACCTGGCTTCAAAAGACAAATTAAAGCTCCGAGTCAAGGGTTGGAAGACAATTTTTCAGGCAAATGGAATTCAGAAGAAAAGAGGAGTTGCAATCTTATTTTCAGATACATGTGGATTTTAAGCAACTAAAGTCAAAAAAGACAAAGATGGTCACTTTATATTGGTCAAGGGAAAAATACAACAAGAAGACATTTCAATTCTAAATATTTATGCACCCAATTTAAATGCTCCCAGATTCTTGAAACAGACCTTATTCAGTCTGAGCAATATGATATCTGATAATACCATCATAACAGGGGACTTTAACACTCCTCTTACAGAGCTGGACAGATCCTCTAAACAGAAATTAAACAAAGATATAAGAGATTTAAATGAGACCCTAGAACAACTGTGCTTGATAGACGCATATAGAACACTCCATCCCAAAGATAAAGAATATACATTCTTCTCATCACCGCATGGAACATTCTCCAAAATTGATCATTCCTGGGACACAAATATCAAAGAATCAAAAGAATTGAAATTTTACCTTGTATCTTCTCAGACCATAAGGCACTAAAGGTGGAACTCAACTCTAACGAAAACGCTCGACCCCACACAAAGGCATGGAAATTAAATAATCTTCTGTTGAATAAAAGATGGGTGCAGGAAGAAATAAAACAAGAAATCATCAACTTCCTTGAGCATAACAATGAAGACACAAGCTACCAAAACCTGTGGGATACTGCAAAAGCAGTTTTGAGAGGAAAATTTATCACTTTAGATGCCTATATTCACAAAACAGAAAGAGAGCACATCAACAATCTCACAAGAGATCTTATGGAATTGGAAAAAGAAGAACAATCGAAGCCTAAACTCAGTAGAAGAAAAGAAATATCCAAAATCAAATCAGAGATCAATGAAATTGAAAACAAAAGAATCATTCAGAAAATTAATGAATCAAGGAATTGGTTTTTTGAAAAAATAAATAAAATAGATAAACCATTGGCCAGACTAATGAGGAATAGAAAAGTAAAATCTCAAGTAACCTCAATAAGAAATGATAAAGGGGAAATAACTACTGATTCCACAGAGATACAAGAGATCATCTCTGAATACTACCAGAAACTCTATGCCCAGAAATTTGACAGTGTGAAGGAAATGGATCAATATTTGGAATCACACCCTCTCCCTAGACTTAGCCAGGAAGAAATAGACCTCCTGAACAGACCAATTTCAAGCACTGAGATTAAAGAAATGATAAAAAATCATCCAACCAAAAAATGCCCTGGTCCAGATGGCTTCACTCCAGAATTCTATCAAACCTTCAAGGAAGAGCTTATTCCTGTACTGCAGAAATTATTCCAAAAAATTGAGGAAGAAGGAATCTTCCCCAACCCATTCTATGAAGCAAACATCACCCTGATACCAAAACCAGGAAAAGACCCAAACAAAAAGGAGAATTTCAGACCAATCTCACTCATGAACATAGACGCAAAAATTCTCAACAAAATCCTAGCCAATAGATTACAGCTTATCATCAAAAAAGTCATTCATCATGATCAAGTAGACTTCATCCCAGGGATGCAAGGCTGGTTTAACATACGCAAGTCCATAAACGTTATCCACCATATTGACAGAGGCAAAAATAAAGATCACATGATCCTCTCAATAGATGCAGAAAAAGCATTTGATAAAATCCAGCATCCTTTTCTCATTAGAACACTGAAGAGTATAGGCATAGGTGGCACATTTCTAAAACTGATTGAAGCTATCTATGACAAACCCACAGCCAAGATTTTACTGAATGGAGTAAAACTGAAAGCTTTTCCTCTTAGAACTAGAACCAGACAAGGTTGTCGTCTGTCACCTTTACTATTCAACATAGTGCTGGAAGTTCTAGCCAATACAATTAGGCAAGACAAGGAAATAAAGGGAATCCAAATGGGAGCAGAGGAGGTCAAACTCTCCCTCTTTGCTGGCGACATGATCTTATACTTAGAGAACCCCAAAGACTCAACCACAAGACTCCTAGAAGTCATCAAAAAATACAGTAATGTTTCAGGATATAAAATCAATGTCCACAAGTCAGTAGCCTTTGTATACACCAATAACAGTGAAGATGAGAAGCTAATTAAGGACACAACTCCCTTCACCATAGTTTCAAAGAAAATGAAATACCTAGGAATATACCTAATGAAGGAGGTGAAGGACTCTATTAAAAAACTATGAAATCCTCAGAAAGGAAATAGCAGAGGATATTAACAAATGGAAGAACATACCATGCTCATGGACGGGAAGAATCAACATTGTTAAAATGTCTATACTTCCCAAAGCAATCTACCTATTCAATGCCATTCCTATCAAAATACCAACATCGTACTTTCAAGATTTGGAAAAAATGATTCTGCATTTTGTATGGAACCAGAAAAAAACCCGTATAGCTAAAGCAGTTCTTAGTAATAAAAATAAAGCTGGGGGTATCAGCATACCAGATTTTAGTCTGTACTACAAAGCTATAGTGGTCAAGACAGCATGGTACTGGCACAAAAACAGAGACGTAGACACTTGGAATCGAATAGAAAACCAAGAAATGAAACTAATATCTTACAACCACCTAATCTTCGATAAACCAAACAAGAACATACCTTGGGGGAAAGATTCCCTAGTCAATAAATGGTGTTGGGAGAACTGGATGTCTACATGTAAAGGACTGAAACTGGACCCACACCTTTCCCCACTCACAAAAATTGATTCAAGATGGATAAAGGACTTAAATTTAAGGCATGAAACAATAAAAATCCTCCAAGAAAGCATAGGAAAAACACTGGAAGATATTGGCCTGGGGAAAGACTTCATGAAGAAAGAAGACTGCCATGGCAATTGCAGCAACAACAAAAATAAACAAATGGGACTTCATTAAACTGAAAAGCTTCTGTACAGCTAAGGAGACAACAACCAAAGCAAAGAGACAACCTACACAATGAGAAAGGATATTTGCATATTTTCAATCAGACAAAAGCTTGATAACTAGGATCTATAGAGAACTCAAATTAATCCACATGAAAAAAGCCAACAATCCCTTATGTCAATGGGCAAGAGACATGAGTAGAACCTTTTCTAAAGATGTCAGATGAATGTCTAACAAACACATGAAAAAATGTTCATCATCCCTATATATTAGAGAAATGCCAATCAAAATAACCCTGAGATATCATCTAACCCCAGTGAGAATGGCCCACATCACAAAATCTCAAAACCGCAGATGCTGGCATGGATGTGGAGAGAAGGGAACACTTTTACACTGCTGGTGGGACTGCAAACTAGTACAGCCTTTCTGGAAGGAAGTATGGAGAAACCTCAAAGCACTCAAGCTAGACCTCCCATTTGATCTTGCAATCCCATTACTGGGCATCTACCCAGAAGGAAAAAAATCCTTTTGTCATAAGGACACTTGTACTAGACTGTTTATTGCAGCTTAATTTACAATCGCCAAAATGTGGAAACAGCCTAAATGCCCACCAACCCAGGAATGGTTTAACAAGCTGTGGTATATGTACGCCATGGAATACTATTCAGCCATTAAAAAAAATGGAGACTTTACATCCTTCGTATTAACCTGGATGGAAGTGGAAGACATTATTCTTAGTAAAGCATCACAAGAATGGAGAAGCATGAATCCTATGTACTCAATTTTGGTATGAGGACAATTAATGACAATTAAGGTTATGGGGGGGGAGGAAAAGCAGAAAGAGGGACAGAGGGAAGTGGGTGGGGCCTTGGTGTGTGTCACACTTTATGGGGGCAAGACATGATTGCAAGAGGGACTTTGCCTAACAATTGCAATCAGTGTAACCTGGCTTATTGTACCCTCAATGAATCCCCAACAATAAAAAAAAAAAAGAAAGAAAATAAACTATTTACTATTTATATGCCTTGTTTTTTCCTCAACTCACTTATTCATTCATTCATTCCACAAGCATTTCTCCTTTCTGAGTGCAAGGTGCTGCTGTAGGCTTCAGGGAGCTAGAGTGATGCTCTTTTCCTTTACCTTGTTCTTCTGTAATATTTTTAATATTTTCTCATTGCTTTGTGATTCCATTTTCTTCAAAAGTTTCTTCTTTTCCACCTCCCACCCCTTTTTCTCTTACATTATTTAAGTATATCTTAAAAATAATTGTCCATTAAGATTCAGCTAACTCAAATTGGGAAGATAGGGGTTTTGAATGGTCTTTAGCCAAGGTGGGCTATGCTCCTGCATTTCACTTTTGCTACCAACAACACTTATGAGACGACTGGAGACATGGGAGTGGTACAACCAACCCTAGGTTGAGATCGGTTCCATAAGGTTGGACTTTCAGCTTTAAACATCTGCCCTTTCAAAGTCTTCCCCATCCACTTCCAGCATAAGTACAGCCCCTAGTCCCTCTGAAACAATTTTAGTTTTATTTATTTATTTAGACAGAGTATCAAGCTGTCGCCCTGGGTAGAGTGCCGTGGTGTCACAGCTCACAGCAACCTCAAACTCTTGGGCTTAAGTGATTCTCTTGCCTCAACCTCCCAAGTAGCTGGGACTACAGGTGCCCGCCACAACGCCCAGCTATTTTTTGGTTGTAGTTGTCATTGTTTGGCAGGTCCGGGCTGGATTTGAACCCTCCAGCTCTGGTGTATGTGGGTGGCACCCTAGCTGCTTGAGCTACAGGCACCAAGCCACAATTTTAATTTTAGAGGATTTTCTCTGCCCAGCTAACTTGCCCATATGGATTCTGGAAAATTTAGTTACACAGAGATGTGTCACCCAAAAGAAAACCGTTTGGAATGGCATCAGTAAGCACAGTCTGTGAAAACACGAAGACATGTGTTTATAATTAGTCTACAACGGACTCTTTATTTTATTTATTTTATTTTTTTTGGGACTCTACCCATTGTCCTGGGTAGAGTACTTTGCATCATAGCTCACAACCACCACAAACTCTTGGGTTCAAGTGATCCTCCTGCCTTAACCTCCAGCGTAGCTGGGACTACTGCTGTGTAACACTACCCTGGTTAGTTTTTCCATTTCTTAGTAGAGATGAGGTCTTGCTTTTGCTCAGGCTGGTCTCCAATCCCTGAGTTCAAGCACTCTACTCGCCTTAGCCTTCCAGAGTGCTAGGATTGCATGCCTGAGCTCTCACGTCCTGACTTAGAATGGACTCTCAAGGTTTGGGGACTCCAGCTTCGTATTTTCTTGTGGCTGCCTAGCACAACATCTCTTTTACTTGCCTAACAACTCTGTTGTGCTTACTTAATAAATATTTACCTTTAGCAATGAATAAACACTAAGAAGCTAGGCTGGGTATTTCAGTGGTCAGGTGGACAAATTCTGTAAGAACAAACAAGTTAGAGTGACTTTTCCACCTTCCTTTATGAGCTGGGGTTGGATTTTGTATTTCAGCTTTGGTTCTTAAACAGTAGCCAGAACTGTGGATCAAAGGAAGAAATGACCACCATGCACACCTCAAGCTGTTTCATTCTAGGTATTTAGTGAAGACTAACTTCTAGTTATAGTGGCCCATACGGACTCTCTGCAGAATGAAGGGTGACTCCCTGGAAGAGAGACAAATCTGGGAGCCTGGCCTCAATGCCAATGTACACTCAAAGACCTGCTGCCACTTCTAAGACACTGGAAATGCTGAAATTTGACCCTAGGTATGAGTCTACTGGTAATACGAAGTGTTTGGTGTAGGTTCGGAAAAGAGTGGGAACGCTCTCATTCATGAGGCATCTGCTCCCCATGAGGTAGTCACAGAGCTTTTTTGAGAGTGAGCGAGAAGACTTCTTAGACTTAGGAGGGCAAGAATTCTATGAGCTTTAGATTTTTAATTTAAGTCTACAATTCATTTTGAGTTAGTTTTGCACAAGGTATGAAATATAGGTCAGGTTTATCTTTCACATGTAGATATGTATAACATCTATGTATGTCTCTATCTATTTACGTGTATGTGCATGCATTTATATGCATCTAAATCTCCAAATGTGGCAGCACTATTTGTTAAAAAATACCAAAATATTCCCATTAAATTCCTTCAGTACCTTTGTAGAAAATCAATTGGCCATAAATATAAGAGTTTATTTCTGGACTCTCAATTCTGTTTCATTGATGTGTATTTCTGTTGTCAATACCACGCACTAGAATTAAGTCTTGAAATTAGGTAGTGTGAAATTTCCATTCTTGGTTTTCTTTCTTTTCTTTTGTCCGGTCTGGTTTCTTTGTTCATTTCATATAACATTTTAAATTAGCTGTCTGATTCTATAAAACCCCCCGTTGGAATAGCATGGGGAGAATTGACATCTTAATGATACAGAATCTTCAAATCATGAATACTGTATGTTTCTATATTACATTTATTTAGCTCTTCTTTTATTTTTATCAATCTGTTATATTAAGCAAACAGATTCTGCACATATTTTGTACCTAAATACCTCCCTTATTTTGGTGCTACTGTAACATATATATATATATATATATTTTTTTCCCCCCCCAAATTTCAATTGTCCATTGTGGGTACATAGACACATGATTGCCTTTTGTGTATTGACTTGTATGTATCCTGGCATCTTCTAATTCACTTATTAGTTTTAGGAGTTTTTTGAAGATGATTTGAAATTTTTCTACGTTGACAATCATGTTAGTGATAGATAAAGATATTTTTATTTTTTCCCTTTCAATATACATGTTATTTACTTCTTTTTAATTGCGTTGACTAGGACTTTCAACTCATTGTTAAATAGGAATGGTAAGAGAGAACAACCTTCTTTTGTTCCCAATCTTAGGGGAAAGCATTCAGTCTTTCATCATTAAGTATGAAATTACCTGAAGGTTTTTCATTAGATGCTTTTTATTAGATTAAGAATGTTCCTTTCAATTTCTTGTTTGCTGTTTTTTTTTCTTTTTTAATCACAAATGGATACTGAATTTGTTCTAATGTTTTTCTCCATCCATCAGAATGCTCATGGGGTCATTCTTCTTTAGACTGTGGATGGGGTGAATTGCATTCATTGCTTTTCAAATGTTGAATGAGCCTTGAATTCTTAGGATGAACCCCATTTGGTCATGACATATCATCCATCTAATATTTTATAAGATTTTTGTATCTAAGCTCATGAAAGATATTGGTAGGAAATTTTCTTAATTGTATGTCTCTGGTTTTATAGGTAATGTTAACCTCATAAAATGAGTTGAGAAGTTCCTTCCTCTTCTTTATCTAGAAGAAATTATGTAAAATTGTTATTTCTTCCATCACTGTTTGGTAGACCATTGAAATCTTCTGGGCCTGGAGTATTTGTTTGGAAGGTATTAAACTAAAAATTCCATTAAAAAAATACATATGAAATAGATTTCCTTAATGTAAATTTATCTGTTTCTTTCTGAATGAGATGGGTAGTTTTTTTTTTAAATGGGTCTACTCCATCTATACCATCAAATTTATAAACAGAGTTTTTCATAGTACTATTCCCTTGTTACTTTTTTTTTTTTTGTGATTTTTGGCCAGGGCTGGGTTTGAACCCGCCACCTCTGGCATATGGGACCGGCGCCCTACTCCTTGAGCCACAGGCGCTGCCCCGCTTGTTACCTTTTTAATGGCTGTGGGGTCAGCAGTGATGTACCTTTGCTCCTTCCTGAAGTTGGTAATTTGTATCCTATTTTTTAAAGTCATTTTGGCTAGAGATTTGCCACTTGTGCTGAACTTTTCAAAGAATAGCTTTTGGTTTCATTAATTTTTTCTATTGTTTTTCAGTTTTACTGATTCCTTCTTTTAAGTCATTTCCTTTCTTCTTGTTTTAGGTTTATTTTGCTCTTCTTTTCTAGTTTTTAAGGTGTAAATTTAGATCATTTATTTGAAATATTCTTATTTTTCAATTTAAGCATTTAGTGCATTTAGTGCTGTGAATTTTCCTGAATCACAGCTTTAAATGCCTTCCATAAATTTTGATATGTTATATCTTCATTATTATTATTATTATTTTTTCTAATTTTCTTTATGGCTTCCTTTGACCATGAGTAATTTAGAGGTGTGTTGGTTTCCAAGTATTTGAGATTTTTTTCTAGATATTTTTCTTTTATTAATTTTTAATTTAATTCCATTATGGTCTACGTAAGAAGATACTTGTATGTTTTCAATTATTCTAAACTTGTAAAGGTTTGTTTTATGACCCAGATTTCAAAAATTAAAAACAGAAGGAATTTCCCCACAGCACTCAATGTTATATATGTGACCTGGAGTGAAATTTTAAAATTTGAGTTCAAAAGTTTTATGCATTATCCAAACTCTTTGTAGGAAAAAAACAGAAAATGTAAATACTCAAGAAGGATAAAAAAAATCACCCATAATCCTACCACCCAGAAGTGAATACTGGTTTCAGTTCAGAGGATGTGTCCACATATGTGCTTCTGTTTGCTGCTTGGATTGGTTAGAGTGGGGAACTGGTTGGGCCTGAACTGGGATCACAGTCTTGCTGTGTTGGAGGAAGGGGTCGGATGAAACCGGTATTGATACACAGAGGCTGGTTTACATAAGGGTTTGGATTTTGGGCATTTGGACAGGCTTGGGTGGGAGTTCCTGGTGTACAAAATTTATGGAAGGGAAAGAATTTGGTCTTGTCATGTTAGGTGCCTTCCTGTCCGTTATTCTTCTGCTTTCTCAAAGAACTCATCTGTTCTGTAGACTAAATCTTAGGACTATGGAGACAGAGTCTGTAGGCAAAGGCTTAGACGACAAAGGAAACGAGAGTTGGGAGTGGGCTTTCTTCACACTGCAGTCAGGACATGGCAAGGCTACAGTGCAGTCAGCACTGAAGTGAGCTCATCTAAGGCATCCGTTTGCAGCTTTGGGGAGTTCTAGGAGCCAACGCTCTGTGCTGGGAGCCAGCATCTACCACGAGCTGTGAGAGGGTGGGGCAAGAGTGAAGAGAGGCCCATGGTGGGGGAACGTGCCAGCATAAACAGTGAGCAAGTTATTAGAAGTAACCCATGGAGACTCCAAAAAAGAACTAGTGGTAATTTAATAAGGGGGGAGATCTTGGGGCTAAGAGTCTGAAGGTGTGTGTGGGTGTGTGTGTGTGTGTATGTGAATGCATTTTATGTGTATCTATATCTACCTACATTAATCTTAAGAAATGGCACAGTTCTACTTGTACGATTCTGTAATCTTTTCCCTTAATAATATATTTAAACACTTTATCAGATAAAAAAATACAGAGGGTGCAAAAAATGTATACACAAGTCACATTTAATTTATAATGAGTGTCCAAATGTGACTGTATTCATCTTTCATTACCAGTATGTATTGAGTATTACAATTTTAATACAGTGTTTTCCTTTCTTAAATGTGTATATATTTTTGCCACCCTCTGTATAAAAATATTTTATCATTTTAATAGCTGCATATTTCATTGCATGAATGAGTATTCCATTGTAATCATTGTATGCATGTGTATAATTAAGATAACTTATTTAACCATTACCTACCTTTAAGTTTTTTTAGAGTTATTATTAATTCATTTATCATTAGCAGCTCATCTTATTACAATGATAATGCATTTTTCTCTTTTAAAAAGAACAACACTGCTCTCTTTACTCATGCTTTCAACCTTAGAATATTATTTAGTGCCATTTCAAAATTTTTATCTGCTCATTTTTAATGTATACAATGTTAAATGTGTTCATTAGCTTGATTTGGGAAAGGCAAAACAGACCCTAATAGTGCCCAAAAATTGCTCACCTTTTTTCCTTCCCATCTCAAGAGCCACTGTCTGGAAAGGGCCTGGTAGAAGTACTACTCTGAAATATAAATGTTATAAACTGAATGGATTGGATACCCCAGGGGCATTCTCATTTTAAAGGCAATGAAGAAGTTTTAGAAACAAATAATTGAAATTCTTAGGTATGTGGGAGAGCTGTTCTGTTTTGGGAGGGTTGTTTGTTTTGTTTTGGCGGTAAGGAGGACTTGGGGAGCAAGGGCACTTACCCTGTTTCCCCGAAAATAAGACAGTGTCTTATTTTAAGGTGTGCTCCCAAAGATGCGCTAGGTCTTATTTTCAGGGGACGTCTTATCTTTCCTGTAAGTAGGTCTTATTTTTGGAGGATGTCTTATTTTCGGGGAAACAGGGTGGATACCCACCAGGATATGGCCTCCTTTTTCTGAATGAAAGACTGACCCTTACGGTCCTGGTCTGCCAGTGGAAATGCTACAATATTATGTAACAGTGAACTAGCTGTGTGTCTACTCCTGACTCAATATTCGGTGATGTCACAGTGGTAGCTTGAAATGGGTCATGGTGAGAGCATTTATACTAGAGAAATCAGCAAAGACTATGTCTCAGGATTTTACCCCTCCATGCCACCCTAGAGCCAGTTGTTAAACATGACCAGCATGGCACTGACATATTTCTGTGTACCGGGCTGCTGCACAGAATTCACTGCTCACCTCTACTTTGGAATGATGGGGAACTTTAACCACTTGGCCTGCCTTTTCAGGGCTGCTTCCTGTGCCAGATGGGTACTTTTAGGACCCGTTTCAGCAAACCAGGTGTGAACTCACCAGTCCACTCCTGAGGATGGGTTTTTTTTTTTCTTACCTTTTACCCTGGTCAGTTAAGAATACATTCTGGGGTTGGGCACAGTAGTTCATGTCTCCCAACACTCTAGGAGGCCAAGGTGGGTGGATCGCCTGAGCTCACGAGTTTGAGACCAGACTGAGCCTAGGTCAAGAAGTTGCCGTTGCTATCTGGGCTACTGTAGAAGCCTTCCAGTAGCAGTGTTCTGGTAAACTAGCTCATGGGTCGGGGGAGGAGGCAGGGCAGGCCTTGTAGCATTTTCAAGTTTCCTTGGTGTGAATACTCATACCAAAGCCTGTCTAGCCAACCAACATGACATTGCTACGAGACCCCACCTCTAAAAAATAGCCATGCATTGTGACAGGCCCTGTAATCCCAGCTACTGGGGAGGCTGAGGCAAGAGAATAGCTTGAGCCCAGGAGTTTGAGGTTGCTGTGAGCTATGACGCTACAGGACTCTACTGAGGCAACAAAGTGAGACTCTGTCTCCAAAAAAAAAAAAAAAAAAAACAATACAGAGATAAAAAGTAACCACACTTATCTTCATCGGGGGAAGGAACATTGTGGATACACTTAGGCACAAACACATATTTCTGTACACCCACATGTAAGAACTAAATATTATTTTAGAGTGAAGATGAAAACTGAGAGTTCTCAAAACAAGTAATAACAATTTGTTTTTGGACTTAATTTTATAGCCTTTTAATGGTGAGGGTGGGGGTGTATAAGGAAGAGGAGAAAATGAGACTGAGAACAGAGAAACGAGGATGCAAGACTGATCATGGAAGAATTGGAGCGAGGAGAGTTTTGCTGGCTGTACGGATTTAAGACATTTGCATGTACATCATGGTTTTGATCAGGAAGGAGGCTCTTTGTTCTGAAATGTCTTCATCAGCGAAAGTCAAGGAGATCCAGTTGGTGGGGTCACAGTGAACTGTCTACTCCTCCGCATGGACTCAGGATTGGATCTGCAGAGCTCAGCTGCCCCTGCCCCTGCAGCTCCTGCTGTCAGCCTGCAGAGCGGTCCTCTACCTCTCTCTCTGTGTATGAGGGAAGAGCTCGTGAGACACTCAGCTTGTACTGATGGGGTGAGAGTGCCTCAAATTGTTTTACAGGTGGAATTCTTTGACCTTGTTAGGTCAGGGATTGTGCTTTCTATTTCTCTTGAACCCTCATTTATTTATCACATAGCAGGTGCGTGAAACTACACGCTAAATGAAAATTGGGGGTCCAAAGAGGTCTGAACTTACAGGCAGAGGGCCTGGACTTTGATTTGGTTCTATACGTGTTACACCTGAGCTGGGACATCTGCACAGAGAATAGTGATATCTGCTCTGCCTACTTCGCCAGGTTAATGTAAGAATTTATAATGTAAGAATTTATGAAAGACACGAATCTTTTTTTTTTTGTGAGCTGTAACTACTCTAGAAATGTAACGCGCCCTTTCTTTATGTCTTTATTCACTTGTCACCTGTACGGGGACAACTTCCACCATGTTTAGCTGGATCTAGACTTGAGGAAATGGGAGAACCCAGGCATCATGACTGGCCCTGAACCTGGGCCTTCCCCTGCTTGTCGTCACCCTGTTCTGCAGAAGAGCTTGTTGCACAGTCTCAGCTGTTTTCTTAAATACAGATTTTTACTGTAGGCATTTAGAGGTCTACACTGCAGCCAGTATACACATGAACTTGGACAAGACACTGTCAGGATCTCTGTTGTCTGTAGGCTTCATGCAGTTACTTCTCCCATGTATTTATCCAGTAAATTATGTGAGGTGCTGGGGAATCACTGATGAATAAATTTTTTTTTTTTTTTTTAGGCAGAGTCTCAAGCTGTTGCCCTAGGTAGAGTGCTGTGGCATCACAGCTCACAGCAACCTGCAACTCATGGGCTTAAGTGATTCTCTTGCCTCAGCTTTCCAGGTAGCAGTGACTACAGTTGCCCTGCACAACTTCTGGCTGTTTTATTTTTGTTGTTGCAATTGTCATTGTTGCTTTAGCTGGCCCAGGCCAGGTTCGAACCAGCCAGCCTCAGTGTATGTAGCTGGTGCCCTACCCACTGAGCCACGGGCACTGCCTAAAAAAAAAATTTTTTTTTTTAAAAGGCTTACAGTCCAGTGAGGGAGACAATACAAACAAGTACACAGAAAAATACATGATTATAAATTGTGATTAAGTGCTGGGAAGGAAACAGAGTGGGCACTGTGACAGAGAATAAGTTTACATGGGGATACACTTGGAGCAGGCCGAGTCCTGTATTAACAGGGGCCTGAGGGAGAAAACAAGCCAGCCTGGCAGAGAGCTGTGAGAACATTGTGGGCAGAGAGAACAGGAGGTGTTATAGCCTTGAGGCCAAAGGAACCTTCTAGAGAAGAACTGAAAGGTGGCAGGTGGGGCTGGAGTCTAGGAAGAGAGGCAGAGAATGAGGTGAGTCAGGAGGGCTGGTCTGGTCACTAGTGACTGAAAACTGTGGTGTATGTAGTTTAAGCCCTTGCCTGCAATCCCAGCACTCTGGGAGGCCGAGGCAGGTGGACAGCTTGAGCTCAGGAGTTTGAGACCAGCCTGAGCAAAAAGTGAGACCCTCCCCCCACCATCTCTACTAAAAATAGAAAAAAACTGAGGCAAGAGGACAGATCACTTAAGCCCAAGAGTTGAAGGTTGCTGTGAGCTATGAAGAAGCCATGGCACTCTACCCAGGGCAATAGCTTGAGACTTTGTATCAAAAAAAAAAAAAAAAAAAAAAAATTACATTATCTGAGTCCGGGATACTCTCTGTTTCAAAGTCAAACTCAAAATATTTCCTTTGATGCTCATATTTATAGACTCATCAAAACCTGGAAGATACCCTTGTCTCTCCTCTCTTCCTAACCACCCATCTCTCATTTCCAATCTGTCAACAAATCCTTCTTCCATCTCTAAATATCTTTCCAGATGCATTAACTTCCTTTCACCCCACTGCCACCACCCTAGGTCAAGAAGTTGCCCTTGTTATCTGGGCTACTGTAGAAGCCCAGGTAGCAGTGTGCTGGTAAACTAGCTCATGGGTGTGTGTGTGTGTGTGTGTGTGTGTGCAGGGCAGGCCTTGTAGCATTTTCAAGTTTCCTGGGTGTGAATACTCACACCAAAGCCTGTCTCAGCCTACCAACATGACACTGCTACGTGTGGCATTAGGAAGACATACCCAAGCTGACTATCCTGCACCAGAACAAGCCAACAGCAGCACACCCCTGCTTAGGTGTTCCTGCCGCCTTCTTGCAACACTTCCAGAGTAATCTTCTAAAAGCTCAGCTCTCATCATGCCCTTCCCCTCCCTAAAGCTTCCCATTGTGTTTTGACTTTATCTTGACCTGGCTAGAACCATCTTAAAAAGGAGAGCCCAATCCTGGTCCTGGGTTTTTGTCAAGAATTTTGCATCAAAACCTGAATCCGTAACCGAATCTCAGTCCTGAGCCTTCAAATGAGTGACCTCAGCAACCCTTAGATGGTAAATTAGTTCCTTTAGTTTGCAACCCTGGGAAGGTGCACTAGTTAGCGTAGGGATGATGAAGGAAAACAACCCCACGCTACTAATGTTTTGTGCTAAATTAAGAATAAATTGGTAATCTTTGTGGTAATGTATGTATTGTTGATGATTTAAGATGCTTGAAAAAAATTTTTATTATGATCAGAAATATTAACTTGTAATTTAAAATGCTTCTGAGTATTTTTATTAGACTTATGATTTTAATTTGAAATATATGAAAAGTATTAAATTTATAAGCAGTGATTGCAGATTTAAGATAACCTACTTGGTCCTGTTGCAGGAAGACGAGGGCTCAAGGGAGAGAAAGAGCAGCCAAACACTATGTTTATAAGAGGAAGGGCTTTATTCACCGGCCGGGAGCTTACAGCATAGAAGAATTCCAAATGGCCACGCGCCCCAATTGGTCTTTCTCTTTTTTATCTACAGTCAAAAAGTTCTAACCCATAGGACCCTTCTCACTGGCCAGTTTAAATCAAGTGGGAGATGTTATTCCAGCCCTCACAGAATCACAGGATTTCACAGAAGTGGAAATTTCCAAGTTCCAGAAAGTTAAGTTTATAAATTCCCAAGAGCTGAGTCACCATGGAGAGGACCCCACAGGTGTATCCTTGTGGTCTCTTTGAGAAGACCTGTTCTCCTAGACCTCACCCTTCTCGGGTATCCTCTCTCAGTCCCACTTATGTTCAGTGTCTTTTTTAGGTTTGCTGGAGTTGCGGTGCTTTGACAATTTTCTGCCTCTTTGTCCCATATGGAGCATGGAGATGATCAGATATATTAAATTTATAGATATAATTTTAAGCGTTTAAAGACTAAAGAACAAATAAAAATAATTCTTATTTTTGCAGCAACATTTTTTATTTTGAGATAGAGTCTCACTTTGTTGCCCTCAGTAGAGTGCTATGGCATCATAGCTCACAGCAACCTCAAACTTTTGGGTTCCTTTTGCCTCAGCCTCTCAAGTAGCTGGAACTATAGGCACCTGCCACAATGCCCGGCTATTTTTTAGAGACAGGGTCACGCTCTTGCTCAGGCTGGTCTCAAACTTGTGAACTCAGGCAATCCACCCTCCTCAGCCTCCAGAGTGCTAGAATTACAGATGTGAGCCACCACGGGAGTGGGGGTGTGGGGGATGGGGAGGGCAGGGCTTTTTGCAGCAACATTATGAATCTATAAATAGAATAAAAATGATCTTAATTTGAATCTAAATGCTTTTAAAAACTAGGTTTTACCTTTTTATTTAATTAATTAATTAATTATTTTTATTTTTTTGAGATAGTCTCACTATGTCACCCTTGGTAGAGTGCTGTGGCATCACAGCTTACAGCCACCTCAAACTGTTGGCTTAAGCAGTTCTCTTGTCTCAGCCTCCCAAGTAGCTGGGACTACAGGTACCCACCACAATGCTCAGCTATTTTTGTTGCTGTAGTTGTCATTGTTGTTTGGCAGGCCCAGGCCAGATTTGAACCCGCCAGCTCTGGGGTATGTGGCTGGCACCCTAGCTGCTGAGCTACAGGTACAGAGCCAGTTTTACTCTTTTAAAATAAGGTTTTGATGTTCCTTATATAATACCATATCTAATTTTGGGAGCTTTTCCCCACTCCTTAGCTTTGCTGTGTAAATAGTATGTTGCTCGAAATCTTGGCTTTGTTCTGCCAAACACACTGAAATCCTCAAAGGATCAGATATTCCTTTGGTCGAGCAGCTTTCTTATATGAAAGTCAAACTTGTGGGTGGTGCCTGTGGCTCAAGGAGTAGGGCGCCGGTCCCATATGCCAGAGGTGGCGGGTTCAAACCCAGCCCCGGCCAAAAACCAAAAAAAAAAAAAAAAAAGAAAGTCAAACTTGTTACTGTAAATTAACTCTATGTACCCTTATGGGATTGATTCATCCAGGTTAATCATATGTATTAACCCATTTTTACAGACAGTGCTGGATAAAACAACCTGTTTAACTCTTTGCAGCCTTTCAGAAGACTTATAGCAGGCATTGGCTGGGTAAAGTTTTCATCATTCTCCAGATTAAAATATATCTTGCCAGAGTTACTAGTAGAGAGCTTCAAACTGCAATGCTTAAATTCCTTTCATAATGAGAACATTTTATTAGTCCACTGAAGAGTGTGTGCCAAGAAGTTGTCCTTAAAAATTATTAAGTAAACCGAATGGCTCTGGCAAAGAATCAAATTCCAAAAAGATTATAGTCAAGTTTCACTTGATAAACATATCCACTAGCCCTTAAAATGTAAAACAAAACCCAGTCTTCATACCTTAAACATGAGAGATAAAACAAATAGAAGAACATACAAATGGATAGGAGAAAAATATATAAGTATATACAAATAATATACGATCTTTGAATTGGAAGGCTTCCTAAGTATAAATGCCACTGAAGAAGTCACAAAGAATATATTTGCAGGGCGGTGCCTGTGGCTCAAAAGAGTAGGGCGCCGGCCCCATATGCCAGAGGTGGCAGGTTCAAAAAAAAAGAAGATATTTGCAAGGATGGAAACTTACTTCTGTATGTCAAGAAATGTAATAAAGTTAAGAGGCAAATGGTATATTGGGGAAAAAATACTTCTACCTGGTAAATCAAAGTGTTATTATTCTCAATATAGTAAATAGGCAAATGATACAGTTCACAAAGACTAGCTGATAAATATATATGGAAGAATTCAACCTTATAAAACATCAAAGAAGTATACTTTAAGTCCACCATGAGATACTTTAACCCACTATAATTGGCAGAAGAACATATTCCATCTTGTATGGTGCTAGTAGAAGAGTGAAAATTTTCTTGAGATAATGTAGCAGTGTGCATTAAGAGTTCTAAAAATATTCATTTCCTTGAGTTTAACAAGAAACTTGCTGGACCTGTATGAAGAATGCTAACTTAAAAAATTTTTTAAGATGCATTTATTTTTACAGTGGGATATACTATGTCCCTGGATGGAAAGATTCAGTATTTTACATGTATCAATTTTCCCAAAATTAATTTTTAAGTTTAATGCAGTTCCAATAAAAAACTCTAGTAGGGTTTTATTTGGCAGGTGGGGGACTGGTGGGAAACTGACAATGTGATTTTAATTTTTCCTTTATGTTCTGAGCAAAATATTTTCTTGGGGTGAGGAAAATTACATGATGGAAGAATACATAGGAAAGAAAGCCAAGAAGATTTTAAATAGGAACAATAAGTAGGAAATATGTACCCAGTGGGGTATTAATATGTATTATAGAGACACAGAAACTAAAGGTAAAGGTGATGCAAGTTAGTATATAGAGATGGGACAGTGTGACCACATGCAAACCCAGGCATATGTGGGCACCTATAGTCCCAGCTACTCGAGAGCCTGAGGCAGGAGGATGGCTTGATTCTGGGAGTTTGAAGCCAGACTGACTGACCAAAAAAAAAAAAATTGACACTTGACAAAAAGAAGTTCCCTTTTTTAATTGAGTTAGGGACCATCTTACTTCAGTATGATTCATCTTAGCTAACTATATCTGCAATAACCCTATTTTCAAATAAGGCAACATTCTGAGGTACTGGAGATTTTGGGCTTCAATGTGTGCATTTATAGGGGACACAGTTCAACCCGTAACAACTTGGAAGTCTTTGTGGTGGATGAAAAGTTGAATAAGTCAGTTTTTTAAAGAGATGTAGGATTATTTATTCCTTGTTTGGTAACATAATCATCAGATTAAACTACCACCCTTGAGATTGTAATGTAAGGCTGGTGAGTAAATTGTAGACTAAAAGCACTGTGTTTGGGGCAACACTTCTTAAATGACTGTGGAAGGGCAGGATGAATTCCTGGAGTCTTGGGGATTACATAATACATTTATATTTCCATGCCTGCAACAGGTTAGTGAGTTAATATTCCTCAAACACTTGATATCTTGTTTGCTTACTTTTATCTTTCCAGTGTCCAGCATAGGCATAACAATCCCTGGAAAATGGGTCAGTAAACATTGAATTGAATTACCAATCAATGCTAACACTTATGAATTTATTTGAAGTGTAGATAGTAGTATATACACAATAGATAGTATATATCATTTAATTGTTAGTGTTTTATTCTCTTAATAGTAAATACAGTAATGGTGTGTCCTACAACCAGTAGCTTCTTAGAGTTGATGAAAAGAGATATGTGCACAAAATTTACCTAAAAAGTTGCTGTAATTTCTACATGAAGAGGGTAGTTTATAGGTAAAATATCTAAAACTGATTTTTAGTGCTTGTTCAGTTTGTATTTTTCCAAGAGTTCTGTATTCCTCAAAGTTCCCTCAAAAATAATTATCACCAATGTAGCTACAACTTCTGTGAATGAGTCTATTTGGGCTGCTTTAACAATATGCCACAGACTGGGTGGCTTAAATAACAGACAGTATTTTCTTATGGTTCTAGGGGTTGGAAATCCAAAATCAAGGTACCTGTGGGATTGGTTTCTGGTAAGGCTTCGCGTTCTGGCTTGTGGATGGCCACCTTCTCACTGTGTGCTCACATGAATGTGGACTTTCCTCTGTGTACGTGTGTGAGCAAGATCTTTGGTGTCTCTTTCTCTTATGAGGCCACCAGTTCTGTTTTATTGGAGCCCCCCTTTATAATTCCGTTTATTCTTAGTTTCCTTCTTTATTTTTTTTTTTTTTAATTTTTTTATTAAATCATAACTGTATACAATGATATGATTATGGGGCATCATACACTCACTTCATAAAGCATTTGACACATTTTTATCACAGTGGTTAACATAGCCTTTCCGGCGTAATCTCAGTTACTGTGCCAAAACATTTACATTCTACATTTACCAAGTTTCGCAAATACCCCTATAATATGCCACAGGTGTGATCCCACCGATTCCCCTCCCTCTATCCCACCCCCCCCTTTCCCACTTCCCCCTATTGTTAAGTTGTAGCTGGGTTATAGCTTTCATGTGAGAGTCCCAAATTAGTTTCATAGTAGGGCTGTGTACATTGGGTATTTTTTCTTCCATTCTTGGGATACTTTACTAAGAAGAATATGTTCCAGCTCCATCCATGTAAACATGAAAGAGGTAAAGTCTCCATCTTTCTTTAAGGCTGCATAGTATTCCATGGTATACATATACCGCAATTTATTAATCCATTCGTGGATCGATGGACACTTGGGCTTTTTCCATGACTTAGCTATTATGAATTGGGCTGCAATAAACATTCTGGTACAAATATCTTTGTTATGTTGTGATTTTTGGTCTTCTGGGTATATGCCCAGCAGAGGAATTAGAGGATTGAATGGCAGATCTATTTTTAGATCTCTGAGTGTTCTCCATATATCTTTCCAAAAGGAATGTATTAATTTGCATTCCCACCAGCAGTGCAGAAGTGTTCCCTTTTCTCCGCATCCACGCCAGCATCTCTGGTCTTGAGATTTTGTGATATAGGCTAGTCTCATTGGAGTTAGATGATATCTCAAAGTAGTTTTGATTTGCATTTCTCTGATGATTAAAGATGATGAGCATTTTTTCATATGTCTGAAGGCCTTGCGCCTGTCTTCTTCAGAGAAGTTTCTCTTCAAATCCCTTGCCCAGCCTGCGATGGGATCCCTTGTTTTTTTCTTGCTGATGCGTTTGAGTTCTCTGTGGATTCTGGTTATTAAACCTTTGTCAGAGTTATACCCTGCAAATATCTTCTCCCATTCTGAGGGCTGTCTGCTTGCTCTGCTTACTGTGTTCTTAGCTGTGCAGAAGCTTTTTAGTTTGATCAAGTCCCAGTAGTGTATTTTTGAAGCTGCTTCAATTGCCCGGGGGGTTCTCCTCATGAAATACTCACCCAGACCAATTTCTTCAAGGGTTTTCCCTGCATTCTCCTCTAGTATTTTTATAGTTTCATGTCTTAAGTTTAAATCTTTAATCCAATAAGAGTCTATCTTAGTTAATGGTGAAAGGTGTGGGTCCAATTTCAGTCTTCTGCAGGTTGCCAGCCAGTTCACCCAGCACCATTTGTTAAATAGGGAATCTTTTCCCCACTGAATGTTTTTAATTGGCTTGTCAAAAATCAAATAGCGGTAAGTAGCTGGATTCATCTCTTGGTTCTCTATTCTGTTCCAGATATCTACTTCTCTGTTTTTGTGCCAATACCATGCTGTTTTGATCACTATCGATTTGTAGTAAAGTCTGAGGTCTGGTAGTGTGATTCCTCCTGTTTTGTTTTTATTTCTGAGTAATGTCTTAGCTATTCGAGGTTTTTTCTGATTCCATATAAAACGAAGTAATGTTTTTTCAAGATCTTTAAAATATGACAGTGGAGCTTTAATAGGGAGTGCGTTGAAATTATATATTGCTTTGGGTAGTATGGACATTTTGATAATGTTGATTCTTCCTAGCAATGAGCATGGTATGTTTTTCCATTTGTTAACATTTTCAGCTATTTCTTTTCTTAGAGTTTCATAGTTCTCTTTATAGAGATCTTTCACGTCTTTTGTTAGGTAAATTCCCAAATATTTCATCTTCTTTGGCACTACTGTGAATGGGATAGAGTCCTTAACTGCTTTTTCAATTTGACTGTTGTTGGTGTATATAAAGGCTACCGATTTATGAATGTTGATTTTGTAACCTGAGACGCTGCTGTATTCCTTGATCACTTCTAGGAGTTTTGTAGTAGAGTCCCTAGTGTTTTCCAGATACACAATCATATCATCTGCGAAGAGCGAGAGTTTGATCTCTTCTGACCCTATATGGATACCCTTGATCGCCTTTTCTTCCCTAATTGCGGTGGCTAAAACTTCCATTACAATGTTGAAAAGCAATGGAGACAATGGGCAGCCTTGTCTGGTTCCTGATCTGAGTGGAAATGATTCCAATTTAACTCCATTCAATATGATATTGGCTGTGGGTTTGCTGTAGATAGCCTCTATCAGTTTAAGAAAAGTCCCTTCTAGACCAATTTTCTTGAGTGTTCTGATCATGAAGGGATGCTGGATATTATCAAAAGCTTTTTCTGCATCAATTGAGAGAATCATATGGTCTTTGTTTTTTAATTTGTTTATGTGCTGAATTACATTTATAGATTTACGTATGTTGAACCAGCCTTGAGACCCTGGGATAAAACCAACTTGGTCATGATGTATAATTTGTTTGATGTGTTGTTGGATTCTGTTTGTTAGGATCTTGTTGAATATTTTTGCATCTATATTCATTAGTGATATTGGTCTATAATTTTCTTTTCTTGTTGGGTCTTTTCCTGGTTTGGGGATCAGGGTGATGTTTGCTTCATAGAACGTGTTGGGTAGTCTTCCTTCTTTTTCTACATTTTGGAACAGGTTGAGTAATATAGGTACTAATTCCTCTTTAAAGGTTTGGTAAAATTCTGACGTGAAACCATCTGGTCCCGGGCTTTTCTTTTTAGGGAGGTTTTGTATAGTTGATGCTATTTCTGAACTTGATATGGGTCTGTTCAACATTTCCACTTGATTCTGGTTAAGTCTTGGAAGGTGGCGTGCTTCCAAGTATTGGTCTATTTCCTTCAGATTTTCATATTTCTGAGAATAAAGTTTCTTGTAATATTCATTAAGGATTTTTTGGATTTCTGATGAGTCTGTGGTTATTTCGTCTTTGTTGTTTCTGATTGATGATATTAGAGATTTTATTCTTTTTTTCCTGATTAGGTTGGCCAGAGGTTTATCTATTTTATTGACCTTTTCAAAAAACCAGCTTTTTGATTTATTGATCTGTTGTATTATTCTTTTGTTTTCAATTTTATTTAATTCTGCTCTAATTTTGGTTATTTCTTTTCTTCTACTGGGTTTGGGGTTGGAATGTTCTTCCTTTTCCAGTTGCGTGAGATGTCCCATTAAGTTGTTAACTTCCTCTCTTTCCGTTCTCTTGAGGAAGGCTTGCAGTGCTATAAATTTCCCTCTTAGAACTGCCTTTGCAGTGTCCCAGAGGTTCTGATAGTTTGTGTCTTCATTGTCATTTTGTTCCAAAAAATTGGTGATTTCTTTCTTAATCTCATCTCTGACCCAGCTATCATTCAGCATAAGGTTATTTAACTTCCATGTTTTTGTATGGGTATGCAGATTCCTGTTGTTACTCAATTCAAGTTTTATTCCATGATGGTCCGAGAAGATGCATGGAATAATTTCTATTCCTTTAAATTTACTGAGGTTAGACTTGTGACCTAAAATGTGATCAATTTTGGAGTAAGTTCCGTGGGCTGATGAGAAGAATGTGTATTCAGTTTTGTTGGGATGAAATGTTCTGTAGATGTCTGCTAAATCTAAATATTGGATGGTTAGGTTTAAATCTAAGATTTCTTTGCTCAGCTTCTTTCTGGAGGATCGATCCAACACTGCCAAGGGAGTGTTGAAATCTCCAACGATTATGGAGCTGGAGGAAATCAAGTTACTCATGTCTGTTAGAGTTTCTCTTATAAATTGAGGTGCATTCTGGTTGGGTGCATAGATATTAATAATTGAGATCTCGTCATATTGAGTATTACCCTTAACAAATATGAAGTGACCATTCTTGTCCTTCCTTACTTTTGATGGTTTAAAGCCTACTGTATCTGCAAATAAAATTGCAACACCTGCTTTTTTCTGATTACCATTTGCCTGATATATGGATGACCATCCTTTCACCCTGAGTCTGTATTTGTCTTTTAAGTTGAGATGTGACTCTTGTATGCAACAAATATCTGGCTTGAGTTTTTGTATCCAGTCAGCTAACCTATGCCTCTTTAGAGGACAGTTTAAGCCATTCACATTGATGGAGAGTATTGATAAGTCTGGTGGAATTTTGGGTATCGAGTTTTTCAAAGGTCCAGTGGACATTTTTAATCCTTTCGCCAGTGTGGAAGTTGGAGTTTGATCCGAAGATTCTGAGTGAGTTTACTTTTGTCGTATAGGATTGGGTTGGTCATTGTGGAGGATAGGTCTGAGAACATCCTGAAGAGCTGGTTTACTTATGGCAAATTTTTTCAACATATGAATGTCATTGAAGTATTTAATTTCTCCATCATAGATGAAACTCAGTTTAGCTGGATACAAGATCCTGGGTTGAAAGTTTTTTTGCTTTAGGAGATTAAAAGTTGATGACCAGCCTCTTCTTGCTTGAAAAGTTTCAGCAGAGAGATCTGCAGTTATTCTAATATTCTTACCTTTGTACGTTATAGTTTTCTTTCGCCGGGCTGCTTTGAGAATCTTCTCTTTCATGTTAACTTTAGTGAAGCTAATTATGATATGTCTGGGAGATGGCTTATTGGTGTTGAATCGTGCTGGGGTTCTGAAGCTGTCTGCTATCTGAATTTCAGATTCTCTAGGCATGTCTGGAAAATTTTCTTTCATAATTTCATGTAGAAGGGCCTCTGTGTCCTTGGCAGCTACTTCATCAGTCTCCGAAATTCCTATAACCCTTATGTTGTTTTTTTTTCGAATTATCTGAGAGCTCTCTGAGTGAGTGATCCGTTTTTGCTCTCCATTTCTCTTCCTCTTTGAGAGATTGGGAGCGTTCGAAGACTTTATCTTCAATGTCAGAAATCCTTTCTTCTGCTTGCTCCATTGTGTTACTGAGGGATTCTACTGTATTTTTCATATCTTTGAGGGCTGTAAGTTCTTGTTTCAGTGTGTCTAAGTCTTTGGTGGTTTTGTCTTTAAATTCGTTAAATTCTTGAGACAATTTTTGAATTTCTCCTCGAATTCCTAATTCCATTTTATTAATCTTGTCTGCAAACCAAATTCTGAATTCGACTTCTGACATCTCAGCCAGTTGTTTATGAATGGGATCTTCAATCACATCTGCCGTATCTTTTCTTGGGGGGGTTGATCTATTCTGGTTATTCATGTTACCAGAGTTTTTCCGCTGATTCCGCCCCATGGTTTACTCCCTTTGGATTTTCCCCTGGGGTTTTATCGAGGGCCCGTACAGTGTTGTAGTCTGAGAAACTGGGGCCCTGTCTGGTGTGGTGGAGCAAAGTGGTTCTGTCTTGTTTTCAGCTGGTTTCTGTTCGATCCTATTGCAACTTCTACTCTGGCTTGAAGTCTCAGCTGTGTGGAGAAATCAGCAATTAAGTCACCCCGCCTGCCCACCTCTGGCCCCAGTTGGAAAAGGAGAATCAAACCTTCCTACAATCGCACACCCAGGGCACCGCCTGAAGAGTCCTCAGTCTATTAGCCCAGTTCAAAAGGTCCGAATCAACTGTCTCAATCGGCACTTGTCTCGGGTGGAAGGGTTCAAGAGGTCTCTGGGAACTGGATCACAGGGGCCTGGTGACTCCTCTGACACGGCTCACCCCAGTGCAGCGTGGAGTCAGGAGGAGCCACCCAGCAAACAGAGCAGTCTGGGAAGGTTGACGTCTCCTTCCCCACTTTGCCCCTCCGTCGGACCCAGTCACTGGTATCTCTGCAGATGGCTAACCCAGATGCCTGCAGTGAACAGACACTCCAGGGGTTTGCACCTGCCTGAATCGCAAGGAAGTCTGCCAGGCCCCCGCAGACTGCCG
This sequence comes from Nycticebus coucang, assembly GCF_027406575.1. NCBI lineage: Eukaryota > Metazoa > Chordata > Mammalia > Primates > Lorisidae > Nycticebus > Nycticebus coucang. The sequence goes on from NC_069789.1 coordinate 88,449,472, forward strand.
CTATCTAGCAGGAGGAGATGGGGCCTGACATCTTTGAGTGTTTGATGCAGGTGATGGGAAGGAGGTGTTCACTCAGGCTTAGCCCCGTCCCTGATGCATGCTGCTAACAGAACAGAACAGAACAGACAACTTTGTGAGGTTCTGTCTCTGTTCCTGTCGTCGCCTACAGGAGACGGGCTGTTTTGAGTTCAAACGTCTTTGCTGCTGGAGAATTGCGTCTGAACACCTCTCTGGGTCGGCCCGCCCTGGAGGCTTCTGGGTTTGTGAGCCGTGTCACCGGTGGCCTCCTCTGGTTGCCCAGGGAGACAGGGGGTGTGGCCTCAGAATATCCAGAAGTGAGCGTTCTGCCGTTAAAGAAAAAACGGCTGTTGATCTACCTCCAGGGAACTGCTGCTCTGGTGTGGGCACTCAGGCGACCCTTTTCTCCTCTGTCCCGCGCCCCAGAGTCAGCACTGAGCGGCCGCAGTTTGTGCTGGGTCCACACCCCTTAAGAGATCCCCCAAGAATCAGAACTCTTGGGGGATGGTGCAACGGACCGCCCTGTCGGTGGCCTTCAGTCCGAGGGAGTGCAGGGAGAAGGAATGAGGAAAGTTGAGAGGTCAACTTGTTATTGATGGGTTTCCACTACCATCCTGTTTAGTGGAAAGTGAGTTTTTGAGAGTAAGAGAAATTAAACAGAAATTAAACAATTTAATTTGCAGAAAAATTTAATTTTCTGTTTAATTTCTGTTTAATTTCTGGGGGCCTTGTTATTTAAGGGGGTTCCATTCTTATGAAATTTTGATTTGCATTCATTTTTCCAGTGTTTGCCCTTCTTACAGCGAGGGCATAAGCCGGGCGGTTCCCCCCTCGGCTTATTGGCATGGGACTGTTTACAGTCCTTCTGCATATGTCCTAAAAACAAAAAAGGGGGAAATGCCGCACCCACGGCATATAGCCGTAGTGAGGCAGTGCTGTCCGCGTTACAGAACGACGGGAAGGTGGTTTGTGCTCCCCGGAGCTTTGCCCCCAGCTGCCCCCAGTATGCACAGCATCAGAAATGTTGCCTAGCATACTCAGTTACCCGCTTAAGTTTAAAGATTGTGGCGTCTACTCATGTGTTTGTCATCCTGTACCAGAAGTCTGTTTGTTCTGATAAATTGTCAATATGTACTTTCCTAAGAATGAGCACAATGCACTACTAATCCAGATAGAGCACAGCCTTGTGAGCTGCTAAACTCAGTGACACCAACAATGAGCACATAAAGATGTTTTCCCACCAGTGAGCTAAGACGATAAGCCCAAGGACATGAAATACAAATTATCTACATAAGTTACAAAGTCACTGAAACACATCCACCCACCATAAAGTCCTGTTCAGAACATCTTGTTTCACCAATTGTCACGCATAATAAAAATCAATAGGAAAAATAATACTTGTCAAAGAATTTACTCTAAATCAAAATTATAATTATCAATAACAATAAGATCAAATAGTAAATGTAAAATTAGTCAAGCATTAAACATAAAGAAGATGTCAAGCTGTTCTAAAAAGATAATAAGAAACTGAGATAGGAGGAAACGGGCAGAGTTGACTAATAACCGCCACCCTCCGGAAGCGGAACGTTAAAACATAACAATGCATGATAAATCACACTTGTAAACGCAAAGATAACCCGCACACGTAAGCAAAAAGATTGCATTATATAAGCTCTGTAAAAATGTATAAATACCAACATGTGTACCCAATAAATTTACAGCTGCTTCCTTCATCACATGCTGTGTGGCAGTCTGTCATTTTTCCTGCGCCGACCTCTCAACTTTCCTCGTTCCTTCTCCCTGCACTCCCTCGGACTGAAGGCCACCGACTGAGCGGTCCGTTGCAGGTGGCGCCTCGAACAGGGACCTGAAGGACAGGTAATCTTCTCTCTCTTTCTTTCTTTTTCAAGGTTGAGGGCGGCTCTCACCAGGGAGCTGCAGTCCCGCCGGTAAAGGCTGACCGGTTAAGTGTGAGCAATCAGCAGGTACCATGGGGCACGCATTAACCAAGGAAAAAAAAAATCTTGAGTACTATGTTGCAGCGTTTGTTGGCAAAGAACGGGTTCAATGTGTCCCTCAAACGGTTGGAGGAGCTTATACATTTTCTTATTAAGCAAGGTACGGAGGAGCCGTACCAAGACTTTATTTCAAGGCTGGAAGAAGCCATTAACAGAATGCTCCCCCCGTCTGAGGGCACATCACTGTTGCTCAAACAGTTAGAAGCATGCATGGATGCCTCACCAGCTATAGCCCAGGGTATGGCTTATGCTGCAGCAATGCAAGGACAGAAATTCAGCGCCTATATTAAAAATACCTTCAATAAGGGAGGTAAGGGGCCGAGAGCTCCTATTAACACTTGCTATAATTGTGGCAAGCCAGGACATATGCAGAAGGACTGTAAACAGTCCCATGCCAATAAGCCGAGGGGGGAACCGCCCGGCTTATGCCCTCGCTGTAAGAAGGGCAAACACTGGAAAAATGAATGTAAATCAAAATTTCATAAGGATGGAACCCCCTTGAATGACAAGGGAGACACTAATTCTGAGGATCAGGAAGTACAAAAGTCAAAAAACTAGATAAGGGGCATTCTCCCAGCCCAGGCCCCAAGGGAGAACAGGCTGTAGCTTGTAACACACAGCCTTTATCTACATTAAATCCTCAAGCCCCTGAATTTACTATTCATGACCTTTCACGGGGCACTCCTAGAAGTGCAGGTTTAAATTTAACAAATGAAAAGAATGTCTTATTATCCAAATAGGACGGTGTTACTTTAATCCCCACTGCAATGAAAAGGCAACTTTTACCTGGAACGGTTGGAATTATAATTAGTAGAAGTTCAAATTATACTAAAAACTTTGAAGTTATTCCAGGAGTAGTTAACTCAGATTCGGAAAAGACAACGCAGAAGGAGACGCCAGCAGCTACTACAAGATCTCACCCGCCGCTTGAAGAAAATGAAAGTACACTCGCCGATAGCGAACAAAACCACCGGGCGCTTTTCCACTGGCTCCAAGACGGCTGAAAAGGCCCAGCGGGGAAGGAAGCTGAGGGCCCCCCTGCCCTCAGGCCCCCCTTCGTGGGGCGGGCCTGCCTCCCAAGTGTTACAGCCCCCAGACAACAGCACTGGCAGAATCCCAAGGGTGAGATTTAGAAACTTTATTATTGGCCCTTTGCCACTAGTAATTTGTATAAATAAGAAAAATATTTTTACAAACTGAATCTTTGTCAACGGATAAGATTCTTGCCTTTTAAACCTTCTAATTATCAGTTTAGCTGAATGAATAAGTGACTTCATGGTAAACTGGGATCCTGTTTAGTGGAAAGTGAGTTTTTGAGAGTAAGAGAAATTAAACAGAAAGGAGAATGACATTGTGTAAAGAAAGAATCTTGTGTGATAAATTTTATCCTAAAACAGAATAGTTATGTAAGAAAGTAAAAGGCAGGGCAAAAGTTCAAGAAAGTTTAGAATGTTTGTAGATGGTCTGTGCAGGTTAAATAAAACTCATAAAAGAGAATTTATGAAAGAATTTAAAGTGAGTTTTTGAGAGTAAGAGAAATTAAACAGAAAGGAGAATGACATTGTATAAAGAAAGAATCTTGTGTGATAAATTTTGTCCTGAAACAGAATAGTTATGTAAGAAAGTAAAAGGCAGGGCAAAAGTTCAAGAAAGTTTAGAATGTTTGTAGATGGTCTGTGCAGGTTAAATGAAACTCATAAAAGAGAATTTATGAAAGAATTTACATGTGATCCAGTTAACTATGTATTTCCTTTAAAATCTTTTAACTTGTAAAAATAACTAATTGTATTGCGTCCTTTAATATGCAACATGATAAACAAGTAAATGTTATGTTAATTGTAAAAAAAACCTTCATATGTAATGTTACCTGTAGATCTACAAGACAATCCATGGTATGATAATGCAGCATTACAAGTGTTAGAAACACTTAATGAATTAATTAGGCCTAAGAGATTTGTGACAGCTTTAATTTTAGACATTACAACTTTAATTTCTATAATCACTACTTTTGCTGTAGCTACTACAGCTTTAATGCAACAAATGCATACAACATACTATGTCAATACTCTTGGCAATAATATAACTTTAACATTAATAACACAAGCTAATATAGATAATAAGCTTAAAACTAAATTAAATGTGTTAAAAAAGGATAGTCTTAACTTTAGGTCAGAACATTAAGTACATACAACAGAAACTACAAACAAAATGTCACTCAGCATTTCAAACCATTTACATTACACCTTTACCATATAATGTATCTAACTCATAGAACAAAGTACAAGCACATCTTCAAAGTGTCTAGAAAGACAATAATATAACACATAATTTACACAGCTTACAACAAGATATTACAGCCATGAGTCAAGCTCATTTACCAATAACTTCTCTTAACACATTGGCTCAATCTTTAACTAATGGGTTTAAAGCACTCAATCCTCTTAACTGGATCCAGTATATTGTGCTCATAACCATTATTAGTTGTTTGTCATTTTATGTTATGTTGTTGTTACCATGTCTCATACAATGTCTGTTTTCCTCTATTATCTCTATACGCCAAGAAGTCTTTGAACTGCGGTTTAAAAACAAAAAAGGGGGAAATGCCGCACCCACGGCATATAGCCGTAGTGAGGCAGTGCTGTCCGCGTTACAGAACGACGGGAAGGTGGTTTGTGCTCCCCGGAGCTTTGCCCCCAGCTGCCCCCAGTATGCACAGCATCAGAAATGTTGCCTAGCATACTCAGTTACCCGCTTAAGTTTAAAGATTGTGGCGTCTACTCATGTGTTTGTCATCCTGTACCAGAAGTCTGTTTGTTCTGATAAATTGTCAATATGTACTTTCCTAAGAATGAGCACAATGCACTACTAATCCAGATAGAGCACAGCCTTGTGAGCTGCTAAACTCAGTGACACCAACAATGAGCACATAAAGATGTTTTCCCACCAGTGAGCTAAGACGATAAGCCCAAGGACATGAAATACAAATTATCTACATAAGTTACAAAGTCACTGAAACACATCCACCCACCATAAAGTCCTGTTCAGAACATCTTGTTTCACCAATTGTCACGCATAATAAAAATCAATAGGAAAAATAATACTTGTCAAAGAATTTACTCTAAATCAAAATTATAATTATCAATAACAATAAGATCAAATAGTAAATGTAAAATTAGTCAAGCATTAACGTAAAGAAGATGTTAAGCTGTTCTAAAAAGATAATAAGAAACTGAGATAGGAGGAAGCGGGCAGAGTTGACTAATAACCACCACCCTCCGGAAGCGGAACGTTAAAACATAACAATGCATGATAAATCACACTTGTAAACGCAAAGATAACCCGCGCACGTAAGCGGAAAGATTGCATTATGTAAGCTCTGTAAAAATGTATAAATACCAACATGTGAACCCAGTAAATTTACAGCTGCATACTTCACCCGTGGTGTGCCAGACTGTCTTTCCTGCGCCGACCTCTCAACTTTCCTCGTTCCTTCTCCCTGCACTCCCTCGGACTGAAGGCCACCGACAGGGCGGTCCGTTGCAGGATGGGCCCCCAGACCCCGATTGGGAGTGGGGCGGGGGGAAGCTAGAGTTTCATTCAGTTTCACGCAATACTACGGTCCGGGGAGGGCTCCTGCACTGCACCGCAGGGAAGTGCCACCAAGGCTTGATTTCCCCTCAGCAGAGTGCCCTCTCCTCGCTCACGTGTCCCAGAGTCAGCGCTGACCTGACGCAGCTCAGGCACTGTGCACTCCCCTCGAGAAATCACCCAAGGAGCCGAACTCCTGGGGGATAGGCCCTCAGACCCTGAGTGAGAGTAGGGGTTCTCAGCTCTCAGCGGGGAGGCCAGAGTCTGATTCAGTCTTGGGCCCCGTATGCCCGGGGAGGGTTGCTGCACTGCACCGCAGGGAAGTGCCGCGAGGCGTGACTCCCCCTCAGCCCGGTGCCCTCTCCTCACTCGGCGCGCCTCAGAGTCAATGCTGACCAGTCGCACTCAAGGGGACTGTCCACTCCCCTTGAGAAATCACCCAAGGAGCCGAACTCCTGGGGGATAGGCCCTCGGACCCTGAGTGAGAGTAGGGGTTCTCAGCTCTCAGCGGGGAGGCCAGAGTCTGATTCAGTCTTGGGCCCCCTATGCATGGGGAGGGTCGGTGCACTGCACCGCAGGGAAGTGCCGCGAGGCGTGACTCCCCCTCAGCCCGGTGCCCTCTCCTCACTCGCGTGCCTCAGAGTCAATGCTGACCAGTCGCAACTCGGGGACTGTCCACTCCCCTTGAGAAATCACCCAAGGATCCGAAGTCCTGGGGGACAGGCCTCCAGACCTCAGTGGGTGGGAGGGGAGCGCCGGGGATTCAGGGTTGCCGGCAAGGGATTCACAAAGTTTTATTCAGCCCTATGTCCGGCAGGAGAACGCCACGGCACCCCAGTAGGGGAGGTAGGTCCAGTTTTTAGAAGGTCTCTCCTGTGGAGTGTAGTGGGAGGGCCTTTAATTTTTGCCCGCTTGTTAAATTGTGGGGCTCTAGAGCCGGTCTCATGGGGGAGGGGGACTCCCATCCGCTTGGTGGTGGATTTTGTACCTTTTGTTTGCGTCCTTGTGATCACAACTTGCCTCAGCGGTGTTGATGTGCGTTCTTCAGCCTTCTCTCTTGGTGAGGCTCAAGTCCACCAGGATACTTACTAAATTCCTGTCCCTTAACTCTCCTTCTGGACTGGAGCCTTTGTTGAAAGCTGGCTTCAGTCCGCCATCTTGTCTCCTCCCCTCTAGTTTCCTTCTTTAAAAGTCCCATCTCTAAATGCAGACACATTGGGGATTAGGGTTTCAACATATGAATTTGGGGAGGGAACATAATTCATTCAGTCCATAGCACTCTGGTCCTAATTGCAATTTTCTAACAAAGATCTAGGTGCGTCAGGCTCAGCTGGGTGTCTGAGGGTGAATAGGTCTCTGGGTTTGAACTGGATTCCTTACTGGGAAATACCCCTCATTCTTTATCCCCTCTTTACAGCATATTCCTAGAAAGCAATGTGTCTTGCTTCACTTTGTTATGCACCAAGTGGTAATTGTGGAGAACATCTTATTCCTCCATCCTTTAGGTCTTAGTTATTAGTTATCAATCCTTATGGCTTCCTTCACCCACTTCCTGCAGGTCCTCAAGGCCATTGCTATGCTCTGGTTATTTCTTTTTGCTGCTCTCATCCAATACATAGTCTGACCAGGGGGTTTCATACTGAGATTTTTTGTTTTTGTTTTTAAATATAAGGTCTCACTGTGTTTCCTAGGCTGGACTCAGACCCCTGGGTGCAAAGGATCCTCCTGCCTCAGCTTCCCAAGAAGGTGAGACTACAGGTACATACTGTGTCCTGTGTTTATGAGCCATCTTTGGTCCCAAGAGAAGCTGATGGAGAACACATTTGCTGAAGAAATAGGCACATGACTTGATGAACTCACCTGGACACCCACTTCCTCCAGGCCAGCAGAGTGGGGGATCTGGGCTCTTTCTGCTTTCCTTTCATGTCTCCATGATTTGTGTTGTAGGCTGCAGAAGGGTAGGGCTTGCCTTTATAGAAGGGTAGGGTTTGCCTTTACACAGAAGGTTTTTACCAATCTTTCTAGCTCTTGGTATTGTATTTCCTCACTATGAGGCCCTTGTACAAGGGGAAAGAAAGGAAGCTAACATTTTTGCAGCATCTACCACATGGTGTTTTTAAACATTGCTTAATTTTCAAGTAGCCCATTCTATGGTGAGGGTCAGAGGTGTTCAAAGATTTGGTAAGATTGTCAGATCACCAGAGATCAAGATCTAAACCCAACTTCAAACTTGATCACAGATCAAAATAAGGTTATAGTCCTGAACATACTTTGTATTCCATGCCTCCTGAGACCATGGAATATTGTCTGTGGAGGACAGCATGCAAGGTTATGAAACCACCCTTTATAAAATGAATAAAAGAGTGCAAGGTGGGAACTTTTGTAGGGGTCTGAACTCTGCAAAGGGATAGGTACAATTAAAAATTAATCAGCCATTGTTCCCTAGCTTGCTCTCCTATAATTGCTTACTACTTAGGGGTCATATAACTGACGGTAGCTTTGTAGCTTTCTCAATCATTTCTATAGAGAATGTCACTGTTGTAAAACCTAAGATTTGTCTTTGAGATATTTTCTAGACTGTGCATTTAGGTGGACCAACTGACACCAGCTGGACCAGTGGCCATGCTTAGGAACTGAATCAACTGTGACTCTACCTGGGACTGACTCAGCATAAGAAGACGATTCCTGCTGCCCAACCCTATGAGTTCATCCCCAGCCCGTCAACAGACCCAAATCCCTAGTCCTTTGTCCACCAAACAATCTTCAAAAGCCCTGACTCAAAATTTCTTTGGGAGCCAGATTTGAGAAATTTCTCCCATCTTAGCATCTGTTCTCTGCTGCGTCCTTGCTGTCTCAGTGTCCTGGCTTCCTGTTCAGTGCAGAGGTCCCTATAGTCTGGTTGGGTGGTAACAGCAGTGCATGTGAAAACAATTGTCCACTGTGAATACTTTATTTAGAAAGCAGTAGTAATGGTAAACAGAGTCTTTTTTGCAGCCAACCTTCCGGTGGGAAGAAAGCTCAGTGGCTGGTTCACTCAGTTTGTTCAGGAAAGACAGATGAATTGACAGCTGAGGGCCCATGAATACACACAAAGCAGTGTTTTCTCTGTGAAGGCAGGAGGCCCCAGCAAGGCCCAAAGCCCAGCACTGGGGCGAGGGTCCTCTTGAGCACAACACCGACAGATCCCATCCCGGTGCGTACACAGCGCCCCCTGCTGCCTAGCAACTTCCTCAAGAGTGGAGCATGGAGACCTTTAAGGACCATAACCAGGAAGGAACAGCACCCTTTTGAATTTCAAACCCAACCTGAAGGTTATTTTTTAAGGAAACTAACATTTTAAAAAAGAAATGATTGTATTGGAAGATATTCAGAGTGTAAAATCATGCTCTGAGGAAAACTGGAGCTTAAAACTACAGTGATTCGTACACATCAAGCCCTGTAAATATTAAAATATTAATTTAAAAATATTTATTTAAAATATAATTTTAAAATATTTCAAATAATGTTCAAAATATTAATTTAACAATGCAAATAACATGCTCTTTAGCTCTTTGAAGGATGGCAATGAAGAAAATAATGATCTAGCAATTACTGACTGAACTACATTCTGAGAAATGCTAAGATAAAAAGGGTGAAAATTCAAAATTCCAATTTATTCCTTTGGAGGCTGCTTATGCATGCTACAAAGGTTTTCTTTGTTTTAAAAAAGGCTTCCTCACAGGCCTAGGCTTGACTACCAATTATTCCAATCCTAGCAGAGCTTTGAGGACGGGAGAATGGAAAGGGTTTGTGGGATATTTGGGCACTGGGGAAGGGTGTGTTATCTTGAGATTTCTCTGGGATTAAGTACATAGCCTCTGAATTACATCTGACATGCATAACACAAATTATGTAAGTGTTGGGATTATATATACAGAGAATGACATTAATTCCTTCAGGGAAGAACTACCTAGTCCCTTCATACTAATGTGGCTGTTTGAATGGAATCCTATTTGCCATGCACACACTTTAATTCTTAAAAAACAACAAAAAAAGAAAGCAACAAAATTCAGTGAAATCCCTGTTACATCCCTTGCTCTCAATACTTTTTCTTTATTTTGTCAGACTTCTCTCTGGTAGTCCCTCTCCTAACCCACCAGGCTATTCAGTGTTAGTTGACTCAACTACATTAGTACCTTCATAATATCTCTTGATACAGAGAAAATGGAAAAACTTTGCCAAAGTTATTTATTTACGCTAAATGTGCAAACGTGAAAAAACATGGTCCAGTAACAAGACTGAGTTCAGATAGCTCTTGTGAATTCTGTGTACTCAAAATAAAACAAAATGTATTTGTGTACCTTAGATGCCTGGCTGGGTAAAGATCTTTTAAGACTGTGGGGTTGGTCTTTCTCAGGGCTGCCTGGGTATTAGATTCCCAGGCAACTGTCTGTGTCCTTAGACCTTAGCAGAGGACACTCTGTTGCCCTTTGTAAGCTGAAAGCAACTGGAAGCAGGAAGGGTAGAGTTGGCCAAGGGTTGACTCAGTGGCTGAGGGTGGGACTCTACATATTCTATCTCCAGGACTGATGATGGTTAAAAATAATGTGATAAAAAACACTTGAGTGGGCTTTGTAAGGAGTAGCTGTTTAGTTACACGGCTTATTTTATAAAACAGACCCTCAAAGCTGCAGCCCAGCATGTCTCGAAAGTTCTTGCTAAGACAGGGAGCCACTCTTTAATGGCTTGTGATGATTACATTCCCACTTAAAGAGATTTCCTTCTGAATGGATGAACAAACTGTGGTATATGTATGTATACCATGGAATAGTATTCAGCCATAAAAAGGTGGAGACTTTACATCTTTTGCATTAACCTGGATGGAGTTGAAACACATTCTTCTTAGTAAGTATCACAGAATGGAAAAGCAAGTATCTAATACTAATAGGAAGCTAGCAGACAATTGAATAATGCCCACATAAGAGAAAAACTCAAATCAATTCAAGCTGGGGAGAGAGGGAAGGAAGGAGGGGGAGAGGAGAAGAGGGAGGGGGATTGTTGTGCTTCTACTTAATGGGCACAATGTAAGGGTGTATGGCACACGTCTTGGGTATGGGCACTGCAACAAGGACATATGAAGATTAGAGGATATTGCAAAAGCTCCATTAAATGTAATCATGCCTGCTCAAAAACCAAACCCACTCAGTCAACTTCCTCTCTCTTTTCTCAAACATCTATGGAGTGCCTGTCCTGTGACAGGCACAGTGCTGGGCACTGTTGATTCAGAGGTGAATGAGCCACATGATCATTTCCTCACAGCTGGTGGAGGTTGTGGCATAGCTTGTGCTCAGTCCTGGATAACAGCCTTTTGATGATGGATTCCTCCTTGGGCTCACAGATAGTGAGCAGAGTCTAACAAGCGACAGGCTCTTCTTAGTTTCTCTCTCTTCACGAGTGAATGTCACACAGTCACAGATGGTAAGAGAATTCTGGGTACTTTTTCTGTTTTGGTTTGGGAGCACATTTCTAAGCATGACAAATATAAACAGATCATTTGGAAAGATGAAGAAGTATAAGAAAGAAGACCAGTCTTTTCTCTCTTTCTTATAGGCATTCTTTGTAGAAACTAGATATTTTCATGATAATCGTTCAAAGCATTTTTTAATGTGGAAAAATTTAAGCATACATATAAGTAGAGAGAATAGTCTAATAAATTTCTATATGTCCTTTGTCCAGTTATCAACAGTTATCAACTCACGGCCTTATCTTGTTTCATACATATCCCTTCTTGGATTATTTTGAAGCAAATTTTGTATATTGCTTCATTTATAAATATTTCAATATGTAGTTCTAATAGACAAGGCCTCCTTTAAAAAAGTAAATACAATGCAATAAATTCACCTAACATTGGCAAGAATTCTTTAATATTATAAACTATCTAGTCAGTGTTTAAATTTCCATTGTCTTATAATGCCTATGTGCATTTTTACAGCTTTTTGTTTGAATTAAGATACAGATCACCCAGACTTCACCACTGTAAAATACCTACATATAATGAAATTCAACTTATACCCCCTAAATCTATTAAAATAAGAAAAAAGGAAAAGAAAAGATACAAATTAGCTATGCATATTGTAATTAGTTGCTTTGCCTCTTAAATCATTTTTATTCCATAGATTCTCCCTCCATAACCCTCTCTCTTTTTTTACTCTGTTGCAATCTGTTGAAAAATTGTAGTTTGTCCAGTAAGTCTTATTGTTGGATTCCTGTGGTACTATGATACCAGTGGCCCTTTATTCTCTTTTTCCAATGAATTAGTACAGTCATGTGCTGTATGACAATATTTTGATCAATGACAGACCACACATGGGTCATGGTTCTATAAGATTATAATGGAGCTGAAAAATTCTTATTCCCTAGTGACATAGCCATTCTGACATTGTAGCACAGCACGTTACCTTTTCTACATTTAGATATGGTTAGATACACAAATACTTAGCATTGTGCTCCAATTGCTTACAGTATTCATTACAGTAACCTGCTAGACAGGTTTGTAGCCTACAAGCAACAGATTATACCACACAGCCTAGGTGTGTGGTAGGCTGTTCCATCTTCATGTCTCAGAAGGGTATCCTTGTTGTTAAGGGTGCCTGACTGTAGGTGGCATTACTGAGCTAAACTGGGGTCCACTTGCCTGGTGCAGTAAAGCTAGACCCTGATGCTGAGATTTGCAGCAATAGAAAAAGGCATTTATTACATGGTTCCAAGCTAATTTATAAATATTTTGATATGTAGTTCTAACAGACGGGGCCTCCTTTAAAAAAGTAACTACAATACAATAAATTCACCTAACGTTGGCAAGAATTTTTTAATATTATAAACTAGTTCAAAACTTTAATAGTGAACAAGTTGAGAAACCCTGTCTTATATGCTCCAACCAAGTTTAGAAACCATGGTGACACTGTAAAGAATGCTATGGGGGGTGGGACAGACGGGAGTCTCTTCTATCCCTTGAGAAGTCATTTTGACAGAAAAATGGACTTAAGACTCGAACTCTCCGATAGATTACAAGTAAGGCTTTTTAAAGGCAGGGGATACATTTCAGGATTGCAGAAGTTACAGGAAAAATTGTGAATCAATACATGGAAGTTGTACATTGATTTGGCTCCAAAAAGATATTTTGAAGTGGGGCTTATAGGTTATAGGTAGATTTAGAGATTCTTTGATTAGCATTTGTGGTCAGGGGAAATGAATACTGAGGTTTGGCCTACTTGTGACTCTTTCCAGGCCCCTCGGGAAGAAATTTAGAACAAAGAACAGTGGGCAGGGTTCAGTCCTCAGTTCCCCCTAATCTGAGGTCTGCATTATAGTGGTTGGCATTTTCCATCTGGTGGAGGTTTCTCAAAAGCAACCTAAAAATACATGTTAAGATGCTATTTTTTAGTTTCTATAGAAGAAAAAACACCTCATGACTCTGGCTTACTTTGGAGACTATTATTACTATCTTATTACTGATGAGGTTGCTCATTTATTTATCGAGGCTGTCTAGGTGCCTAGAATTTCCCTTGAAGGGACTTGAGATTTGAACCTTATTTCCATGCTCAGGGGCCCTGCAGGCCCCTAGCAGGAGTTCCTGCTCTGTCTCTCTCATTGGATGTAGGGGGCTTGATCAGATTCGGGTTCCATTTTTCTGTCAAAATGACTTCTCAAGGGGTAGAATAGTCTCCTGGATCTTCCCCCCACCCCATGGCATTCTTTACAGTGTCACCATGGTTTCTAAACTTGGTTGGAGCATATAAGACAGGACTTCTTTTTCATTATTGAAGTTTTGGACCAGGTAATTCTTTATTGTGGAGGGTTCTTCTGTGTATTCTGGGATGTTTAGTAGTACCCTGGCCTCTACCCACTAGATGCCAGTAGCACCACCCCCACTATGACGATCAAAAATATCTCCAGACATTACCAAATATCTCCTAAAGAGGGTAGGGCAAAACCACCATTGGCTTAGAACCACAGCTTTGCTAACCATTGGTTCTTATCAAAGGCTATCTGTCTACAACCTTTGGTTTTATAAGTGCTAATCGATTATGAGATCTAGGCCTTTTCACTACAGCTGTTGTATTAATTTTCTATTGCAGCTACTATAGCAAATTACTACAAATGTATTGGCTTAAACAGTACAAATTCATTATCATATAGTTTTGACGGTCAGAATTCTGAAATAGGTTTCACTGTGCTAAAATTAAGATGTCAGGAGGGCTGTGTTCCTTTCAGTCTCTAGGGGAGCTCATTTACTTGTCTTGTCTATTACTAAAAACTCAGCGTTTGTCCTTTAGGCCACATCAGGAAAGAAGACAACTGGGGTGGCACCCGTAGCTCAGTGGGTAGGGTGCTGGCCACATACACTGAGGCTGGTGGGTTTGAACCCAGCCTGGGCCAGCTAAAATCAACAATGACAACTGCAACAAAAAAATAGGTTTTGTGGCAGGCACCTATAGTCCCAGCAACCTGGGAGGCTGAGACAAGAGAATCGCTTGAGCCCAACATCAAAATGTTGCTGTGAGCTGTGACGCCGTAGCACTCTATCTAGGGTGACAGCTCAAGACTCTGTCTCAAAAAAAAAAAAAATAGGAAGGAGACAACTGACTTGAAGAGCAGTTTATTAATTTACTGACAAATGAAGAGGTTGGCAGACTCCTGTCTTAAAGTACCCATGTCCCACCTTTGAGCAGAAATACAGAATTTTTAGAGGGATTTTTCAGCTTTGGCTATTGCTATTCAACTGTAGTTGATGTTTCTGATTCATTGCATCTTTGGTTTGATTAAGACAATCTCATGACCTCCCCCGTCCCACCAACCATCTCCTGTGGTATAAAGAACAAAGAACACTCCACTTGTCCTTCCAACCACTGGGCTGGGGTAGGGATGCAGGTTTCATTTCCCCAAAAGAGTGGGGAAAGTTTCAGAGAGGCAGAAAACAATTTCATCCTTTTTTAGGCCATTCTCCTTGTTATATTTCCAGCTTCTTAAAGTTGCCAGCATCCTTGGCTTATGGCTTCTTTCTTAATCTTTAAAGCCAATAGTATAGCATCTTTCAATTTCTCTCTATCTCTCTTTCATTCTTCTTATAAGAACCCAATGGCTCACTGGAATAATCTAGAATAATCTCCCTATTTTAAAATCTCAGCTTAGTATGGTGGCTCATGCCTATAATCCCAGCCCTCTGAGAGGCCAAGGTGGGTGGATTGCTTGAGCTCACGAGTTCAAGATCAGCCTGAGCAAGAGAGACCCCATCTCTACTAAAAATAGAAAAAACTATCTGGACATTATGGTGGGCACCTGTGGTCCCAGTTACTCAGGCTGAGTCAAGAGGATCGCTTGAGTTCAAAAGTTTGAGGTTGCTGCAAGCTGTGATGATGCCACGACACTCTACCCATGGTGACAGACTGAGGCTCTGTCTCAAAAAACAAAATCCCTGATCTAATCATAGCTGCAAAGTCCCTTTTGCCATGTAAAGTAGCACATCCACAGGTTATGGGGATTAGGACATTGGGGCTCAGAGAACAATACCTTAACGTCGCATGTTGATGTGTTGAGTATTTTGAACTAAACAAGCAGCCTTAGAACCTTGGTCTCTCTGACCTTCATCTGCCCCAATCTCTTGCCCCTCTGTTTGTCCCAAAGCACAGGGAGGGGCTTTCTGTGAAATTCCAGTTTTTGACTAAGAGAAGCTTCTCCAGAAGGAAAACAATTATCTTGAGCCCCTTTCCTATAGTCTAATCAAACAGATGGTTAACTCCTAGGAAGGAAGACTAGAATTGACAGAACACCCAGAGCCCAGGGAAACTTTGTCCCAGGTTATTGTATGTTACTCTGGCCCATTCATCTTCCCCTTCCCCCCAAACATTTCCTCTTCCTCTAAAATTGCCTATGGCCCCCACTTCCTTCTCCCTTACAAAGAAAGGCATATAAGCTTCTACATCTCATTGGTTTGCTGGGTATTCACTTTTATGTGATACCCCTGTGCCCATAATAAATTTATGTGCCCTTACTTCTGCTAACTGGCCTTTTGTCAGTTCATTTCTCTGACTTAAATAGTGAACATTAACAGGGGAGAGAGGGTTCTCTTTTCCCAAGAAGAACAGGGACATCTTCTGGGAGCCTTTATTCTGCCTGCCATACCCATATAACTGAGAGACAAAGTATGAAAACTTGATTTACAAAGAGTGACTTGGGCGGCGCCTGTGGCTCAGTCGGTAAGGCGCCGGCCCCATATACCGAGGGTGGTGGGTTCAAACCCAGCCCTTGCTGAATTGCAACCAAAAAATAGCTGGGCGTTGTGGCGGGCACCTGTGGTCCCAGCTACTTGGGAGGCTGAGGCAAGAGAATTGCTTAGGCCCAGGAGTCGGAGGTTGCTGTGAACTGTGTGATGCCATGGCACTCTACCGAGGGCCATAAAGTGAGACTCTGTCTCTACAAAAAAAAAAAAGTTACAAAGAGTGACTTTAACAGAGAAGAGAACAAGAATGTGTAGAATGTGGGAACGGTCCATGATTTCATCACAGTGTCCAGACATGGACTCCTTGGTGCTAGTTCATAGAACCACCGGCAGCACACGAAGGCTGTGTGCGCATTAGTCCTTTACTTTATCTTATTTCTCTCTTGAACAGGACTGAATTTTTAACTGCCTAGTGCTCTTTTCCATCTGGTCATACTGTTGCTGGCCCCTCAAGCTAGATGTGTCCCAAATGGATTCATTGCCCTCCCTTCCAAACCCGCTCCTCTTCCTCTTTTCACTAGTTGCATTAGTGACCTTCCCACCCTCCCAGAGCCAGATTTGAAGCTCATCCTTTACGTCATCTCACACACCCATTATTTTCTAAGCCCTAGAGATTTCCATTTCCATGAGAGCTTTTAAATTTATCTTTTCTTCCCTCTTCCCAGGGCCTTTCTCTTATTTCAGCACTTTAGATGCTTTTCTTGGATTATGAAATAGTCTTACCAAATTACTCTCTAGCCAGTCTCCGTGGTTCCAGCTTCTCCTCCTCCATAAGTGGTCACACAATCATAGCTATTCTTATGGAGTGCTCTAGGTAAGGAATACCCTTAATCCTTAAGCTCTGAGCTGAGCCGAGCCAAGTACAGGCCAGAGGGCAGAAGTTCAAAGTCACCACCTATTAAGTGATCATCACCAAGACATCATTAAAAATTGAATTGTCAGGAACTCCCGTTGAAGGCTTCTGTACCCTGTTCAAAAATAAATAAATAGATAAATAAATAAAAGGAGAGGGCTCAGATTAACTCATATTGAAACTGCTTGGGAAGCCCAACTCATGTGAAAAAGTTGAATAAATACTGAAAGAACCTCTGACTAAAGGGGCACCTCATTATTGTATGCCTGAAGATCCATCTATTTCATCCCAATTCATATATAAAGCAGCTGAGGATCAGAGGTTTTTTTTTTCTAAAGTAACTTGCCCAGTTCACACAGGCAGTTAGTGGCAGAATTTGAATTCTATTTTAAGAATTCAGATTTCCATATTCTTTCCATTCTATAATGGCTTTGTCCATGCTTGTAACTTAATTTATGACTCTTTTCTTCTTTTTTTTTTTTTTTAATGCTTTTTTAAAAAGGAGACAGTCTCACTATGTTGCCCAGACTGGACTTGAACTCCTGGGCCCCAGAAATCCTCCTGCCTCCCCATCCTGAGTAGCTGAGACTACAGGTATGAGCCACCACACTTGGCTTCCGACTTTTTTCTTTATATCTTAATGTTCCAGTAAAACTGAACTCCTCACTCTTCCTTGCTGGACCTTGAACATTCCCAACTTCATGTCTTTTCATATGTGGTTCCTCTGCTAGGAATGGTCTGGAATGGCCTGGTATCTATC
Source organism: Nycticebus coucang (assembly GCF_027406575.1). Lineage (NCBI taxonomy): Eukaryota > Metazoa > Chordata > Mammalia > Primates > Lorisidae > Nycticebus > Nycticebus coucang. The sequence continues at coordinate 88,466,967 of NC_069789.1, forward strand.
TTAATCCTTGAAAGCCCAGCAGCAACATCAATGCTTTCAGGAAGGCATCATAGAGATTCCACCTTGCAATGATGAGCACTAGCCATAGACCACACCTTATTTCTGGGCTGCTCCCACTTTGTAAGTTTCATTACAGATATTTCTGCATAGCTTTTTCTCTCCTAGTGATCGTGTCTGTGAGGAGGGTCTCTGTGTGGCTCAGCTTTGCCTATAAGAAGCACTCCAAATATATATGGAATAAAGAAGCAAGTACAAGAAGACATGCTTTGACTAGAACTGCCTGTTTCCTTCTGCTATAGTCAGAATACATTCATATGTTGAAGCCTAATCATCAATATGTTAGTGTTAAGAAGAGAGGCCTTCATGACAGCAGAGCTCTCACGGTAGGATTAGGGCCCTTGTAGAAGAACTAGAGGGTGTGGTTTTTTTCTCTTCTGCTCTTTTGCCATGTGAAGACACAGCATTCAAGATGCCCTCTTAGAAGCAGAGACTGGACCCTCACTACCCACTAAATCTGCTGGCCCCTGATCCTGGACTTCCCAGCCTCCAGAACTATGAGAAACTTTTGTTATGTATAAATTATCCAGTCTCAGGTATGAATGAACCAAGACACTCTTTAATTACAAAGAATTTGCCAAAACATAATGCTAAAGTCAGAGACCTAGCAGGCAGGTGTGGTTTTGTTTTACACTGCTTCTGGTCTTTGTACAAATTCTTCTCCATCACCTGTGGGATGTTCTCTTTGCTATCCCACATGCTTCTGTCAATTCATAGCTATCATTTCTCCAAGACCTGGCTCAAAGCCTCGCTCTTCTAGAGGACTTTTTTCCAAGTCCAGACCCGGGTGGTCACTCCAATGGTCACATGACACTCACAAAAGTTGATGACTGCTACCTTATCATCAGCTAGTCATCAGCTGTTACATCACTGAGTGCTTGGTATATGAAAAGATCTGTGCCACATGTTGTGTGGTAGGCCAGGGGAAGCTTTGCTGAAAAGGTGAGATTCAACCGGGGTCTTGAAGACTATGTTTTAATTAAAGAGGTGGAAAGGAAGAATAAGATAATGCATGACATTGAACCTCAGTTCCTCCTCTTGTTGTTACTGGTTATATGATCTTGAGAAAAATTATTTATTGATTTGGAAATCAAGTTTCCCATATGTAAGATGGGAACAATAAAATCTATGTTGCAGAGTGGTTGTAGTTAATTAAGATACAACATATAATAACTCTTTGGTGGTCAGTGAACTAACAAACCTCCTTTCTCCACGTCACCAACTCTGTCATCTTGATGGCAGACACCAAGATGAGGTGTCTGCCATCTTGGTCATGTTGCCTGAAGATAATGAGAAGTCTTCCATTTGGTCTTTCTTCTGTAGAGGACCACAGATAAGTCTTCTGTCATTCTGCTAATTATACATTACTCAGTAATCGGCTGGTTTTCCAAGGGAGAAAATAACTGAATTGTTTTCACCTCCTCTGCACACACTTCGTTGTTTTAAGTCTGTGCTTTTGCTTGCTGTTGCCTTTTCTACCTGGAATGTGCCATCTCATCAGACTTGACGTGGGAAGCAATCACTGGCCCTGTAAATGTCAGCTGAGATGTCACTCTAGAACTTTCCCTGACCTCATTTTCACCTCCTGGCCGGTTTCCATGGTCTGTGCTCCCAGGCTGCTGTGGGCACCATTCCATCATTGCACAGTTAGCACACTTTATTTAAAGACCTTCCTTTCTCACTGGGCTCCCCAAACCTCCAAGACTGGCACATAGCACACTATATGGTTGTTGAACAAGTGAGTGGACATTCACCATTCTCTTCCAGGTCTATCTTTTATTCCTCTGGGCACCATCATTCCTTCTCACCCATTGTGCATTGTTTATTGCTTGTTATTTACAAAGCCACTTCCTAATCTGACCATCAATAATGTCCCCAGATGTTAATAATAACACTAACTCATATCTACTGAGCACTTACTGTTTACCTAGTGTTAGGTGCCTAAACCATTCCCCCACCTCTCCTCCCAGAAAAAAAGGCCCACCTGGCCCTACCCCAAGAGTTTCACTGGAAAGACCCTAGCCTGTCAAAGCCTTCTAACAACCTGTGAAATCTCCCTCCCCCTATAGTCAGTATAATAATAAGCCCCCAACTACTCTCAGTGCAGCCACTATCTTTGCCCAGGAGGGTCTCAGGCCCTTCATTAAACTTGGCTTGAACATCTCCTGGTCCGTCTCTGGGTACGCACCGAACCCCTTTCATCTAGCATTGTTCTAAGCATTTTACATGTATAAGTATAAGCTCCTTTAAACATTCTTTTGTCGCCATTCCGCCCCCTCCCCCCCCACCTCCCGCTTTGGACTAACCTTGATTTTGTGGGAAGTATTGTCTTTTTACAGTCCCACCATGAGACAATCAATCCTGCACTGGAATACAATCCAGTAGGTTTACTATTATTTAAATGTTGGAAGATATAGCTAGAAAAACCCAACGACAAAAGGAAATATTAAACATTTGATATCCTTAAGGTGCAGTGACCTTATATTTTATTTTGTTTTGTTTTTTCTTTGTGTTTAGATTTAAGTTACTTGTTTTATGTTTCAGGTAACTTAAGCCAGGACAAGTTGAGATGGACTGTTGTATTTACATTTCAGAGTGCTAGAGGTAGCTTTGAAAGAGTTATAGAAACATGAATATTAGTGTGAAAAAATGAGGGAGTTTTCATCGTTTTTCCAGAAAAAAAAAATAAGGTAAATTGGCAAGGAAGACAGATTTGAGAAAATTTGTCATGGGAATTCACCTTTCAGTGAATCCTTCTTGGCTGGGAAGAAAAGCTGTTCTTTCTTTTAGCTGGGAACAGTGACAAGGATTATTTTACCTGAGGATGGCAGCAGCTGGCAGATGAGGAGGCTCTCTAGACAAGAAGGACAGGGCAATGTGCTATGGAGGGAATGGGGTTCACAGCTCAGCAATGCTGCTCACCAGCCGTTAGCTTTAATCAAGTTACTTACTTCCTGTGGGCTCAGTTTTCTAATCCATAAAATGGGGGACTGCTTGCCAAATTTAGCAAATAAAATTATAGGATGCCCAGGTAAGGTTGAATTTCAGATACATAGTTCTTAAACATAAATATGCCCTATGAAATAGTATGTCCCGTGCAATAAGTATGCCCCTAATGTTGCACAGGACATATAATGAAATGTTATTTATTGCTTTTTCTGAAATTTAAATTTTTCTGTGCATCCTATGTTTTATGGCAAGATAAATGGGAGGTGATATGAGTAATTATCTTGCAGGGGTTGTGTAAGGATTTGAGTCTTATCACAGATGTATAGTCTGTGTGTATAACTAAAACTAATGATTATAATATGACTATAACTGTTTATATAAAAAGTAAAGAGGATAATAGTAACAAAGTTCTTTAAATGGCAATTTGTGCTGCAGGGAGCCCTGGGGGGAAAAGTTTCTGACTCTGAACTTTGGGAAGGTAAATTATAATCAAGGGCTGGGAATAAGATTTAGAATTACACAGTGATAATTTGGGGAGGGAGAGAATTAGTAAGTTAATTATATAACCATTTGATTATTTAATTAATTTTATAACTATATAACTACATAATTAAGTACTTAGGAAGTTTTAAAAAAGTGTTCACTTAGGTACCACTTAATTCTATGTAGTTTGTGTTGTCTGCTTGGACCATTTTGTGGTTTTAGGTGGGAGTGTTTACTTTGTTTTGTTTTGAAACTTAGGGAAAACATATTTAACCTTAAAGAGATTGTGCAGCCACGTTAAACATGACTGTAGCATCTTCTGGTGAGGAAAAGGCCTTTCCTGTAACCTTGTGGCCATGTGTTCTAACTGCTCTGTGCTTAAGAAGAACCTCAGGGGATGGGGTGGAGGGGGCAGTCAGCGTTTAAACTCTGCCAAATCCAGAGGGCACCAAGGCTGAGTCATGACAGTAAGAGCTATGAAAAACTGTGTCCTTTCCCCTAATTCCCACTCTTCCAAAGCTGGAGGCTTGAGAGTCAGCAGCTGGCTAAGAGAGGCGGGGCAGGGAAAGTGGTACAATCCATGCCTTTCCCTTCTGTGCTGTGGGCTCCCGAGCCTGAAGAGAACAAGCCTGAGATGCGTGAAGCTTTATTGAGTGCAATACTGATTATTACACTGGACTGCTTTTTTTGAAAGGCAAAGACAAGCACCAAGGGTCTCTTTGTTTAGTGGCTAGAAAATTCATGGTATGTCTTAGCTTTTCTCCAAAGAGCAGTGACAGAACAAATCCCCAGAATGGGGGTGAAAGGACAAGGAAAAGAAACAAAAAACAAAATGTGCTTCTTACTTGCATCCTGTTGCATGAAGCTTATTCAGTAAACATGTTTTAAATGCATAGATGTACCACAAGGTTAAAAATCAAGGGGAAAGGATGTACAGCAATGCTAACAAAGAACAGACAAACAATTGCGTTTGGATAAAGCTTCTCATCTCACATATGAACAAACCAAGGTCAAAGACAGGGTGATGTTATCAGAAGAGTCAGCTCTAAGATTCATAGTAAAGCTACTTAAAAAATCTCAAAATTCCTCAAGTTCATGATAGTAGGGACATGAGCAGAGTCTAGTCCTTCTGACCCTGACCCAACCATGGCAAGAGGATTTTTTTCCCTTTGTTCTCTCTTCTCTCCCCACAGGTCTTTCCAAGTCCTGCAGGGAGGGGTGGAAGCTGGTTCCATCAGTGCCTCTTCTTCAACTTCTACCCCTTTTCTTTCTTCTGTTACCTCTAAGTTTTCTTTCTCTTTAACCCAAATCATGCCTGTCTTTGTCCGTTTTCTGTTGCTACAACAGAATACCACAGACTAGATAATTTATAAAGAAAGGAAATTAAGGCTGAGCACAGTTGCTCACACCTGTAATCACAGCGCTTTGGGAGACTCAGGCCGGAGGATCATTGAGGCCTGGAGTTGGAGGCCAGCCTGGACACCAGAGACCTGTCTCTACAAAAAATAAGAAAAATTACCCAGGTTTGGTGAGACGTGCCTGCAATCCCAGCTACTCAGGAGGCTCAGGCAGGAGAATTACTTAAGTCCAGGAGTTAGAGGCTACAGTGAGTTATGATTTCCTTATTGCACTCCAAGCCTAGGCAACAGAATGAGACCTGGTCTCTTTAAAAAAAGAAAAAGAAAGAAAAAAGGAAAAAGAAAGAAAAAGAAAATTATTTCTTGCAGTTTTGTAGGTTGGGAAGTACGAGAGCATAGTGCTAGCATATAACGAGGGCCTTCTTGCTGTGTCATAAAATGGCAGAGGGCATCTCGAGTCCACCTGTCAGCTCAGGTCTCTCTTCCCCTTCTTATAAAGCCACCATCCCACCCTGAGGCCCACCCTGATCACCTTATCTAATCCAAACTACTTCCCAAAGGTCCTGCCTCCAAATGCCATCAATATATGAATTTGGGGCTTAAAATTGCCAGCACATGAAATTTGAGGGACATATTCAAACCATTGAAAAGGGTAACCTTGGAATATCACCTGGCATCCACCCAGCCTTTCCTACCCCCTACCTCTGGGAGAAAGTAGAATTTCTGTTTGCATCTGAGGCTTACCAGGGTTGTCGTGTACCTTTAAAGGTCAGTGGCAGGGCTCCGATAAGAGCCTGGGTCTTGGATCCCTCCCATTACGTTTGCTAGCTCTCTGCCTTCGATATCTGGCTTCCCATTTTGGATTATGATGATTTTCTTGACATTAATTTTTTTTTTTTTTTTTTAGTGTGAACGTTTTCAAGACGCCTACGAGTGGAAAATGCACTCTCCCCAGCCAAATCAAACTTCACCAGATTCCTTACAGCTGTATACGTTGAAATGACTAATGAAAGAGCCTCTGCTGCCAGTGGAACTTTCACACATGGCACTGTTACTGCAGCTCAACAGGACCCAACCCTGGTATTTACATACTGGATGTCACCCCAAAAGCCCCCAAGCAGGGGATTTCCAGGTTGTATTAAGAATGCCACTCTGGGACTCAGAAGGTACACTGTGTGAGCACCCATTCTTTAGAGCAGGGGTGTAGCATTGAGGATCCCCACCCATCCCTCAACAAGCAAGTGTGTTTCTCCTGGGAAGATGTCCAGATTTAGTCACCTATCCATCGGTGTCAGGGATGGCTCAATAATAATAGTTCTGCTGCCTGCCAGCTACTGATGGAGGTATTGAGAATAGGTGAGGAAGTCAGGCCCCCTGGGCTGAGCTGGATGCTCAAAGGCAAAGAACACAAACCTTTGGATAATTTCCATCTTTGGCAGTGTGTCCTATAGCATAGGTGTGAAGTGGGTGTTCTGAGAGCTCAGATGAGGGCCTCCTAACTTAGGGGTGACCAGGGAAGACTTCCTGGAGCTCTGAATGACTTAGCGGAGCCTTCAACATTTTTCAAAAAAGTTCCCTCCCCCCTTTAGCTAACAAGGTAATGCAGGTGAAGAGAAAATAAGAAAACTTGATTGGTATAATTCCCACTCAACTGGAGCTTGTAGCTTCCTCCTGAAAAAAGAGTTGTGTGCGTGTTTGTGAGTGTGAGTGTGTAACGGTACAAAGACTGGAGTAGTGCTCACAAAAGGGAGATGAAAACTGGGAGGTGAGACCTTATCTCTGTGACCAGAACCTCCTCGTGATAACAGCAGTCATGGTGGGAAATCAGCACCCACCCTCTGTGGGACTCTGGCTTTTCCCAACTTGGGGTTCTAGGTCTTGGTCTTAGTTATTGATGTTTCACCTTTGCTCATGGGTCTAAGTGATTTATCAAGGTGTTTTCCTAAACAAAATTGATTCTCTCCCTAAAAAGAACTACAGGTCCTACTCTAAGATGTTAATATTTAACCTGCTATGATGCCAATGAGCGCTCTCGTTTATTTAGGACTTTCTTTGCAACAGGTATGTGCTAAGAACTTTATATTTGTTATCTTATAATATCATCTAGCTAATTCCACATAGCTAGATGGCAGAGCCTGGCCTCCGGCCCAGAGCTCTCTGGCTCCTAGGTCTGTGCTCATGATCGTATTCCTCTGCATTATTTTCCAAACATATTTGGCTACAGACACATTTTTTATTTTTTTTAATTAGGCACTAAGATTTATTTCTCAGTACTGAGATTGAAATTCCATGAAACACAATTTAGGAAATGCTTCCCCAGGATTATATATTGCCCTGTTTGTAAAATAGAGATAATAATACAGTCTCTGAGTTGCGATGATTAAAAGATACTTCAGAAAATGGGAGAATATACTTACCTTCTACTAGGAATGTGTATGTTAAAAATACCATTTGTAATGTTTTTGATGAAATGTAGCAGTATTTTGGCCAGGATGACAATGAAGATGATGATTACGAGGCTGGAAGAGCCTCAGGCCCTATTGCGGAGGGCCCTACTAGCTGCCTGCCAGGTGCCCTGGGGTCTGCTCCCCTTCCCTCTGTTTTGTTTTGTATTTTTTTTTTTTTTTTTTGGAGACAGAGTCTCACTTTGTCATCCTTGGTAGAGTGCCATGTCATCACAGCTCACAGCAACCTCAAACTCTTGGGCTTAAGTGATTCTCTCGCCTCAGTCTCCTGAGTAGCTGGGACTACAGGCGCCTGCCACAACGCCCAGTTATTTTTAGAGATGAGGTCTTGCTCTGGCTCAGGGTGGTCTTGAACCTGTGAGCTCCACCCCCCATGGCCTCCCAGAGTGCTAGGATTACAGGTGTGAGCCACCGCACCCAGCCCTCCTCCCCTGCCCTCTTGTTCTTTCTCTCATCCCCTTGTGATGCTTATCTTTGTTCTAGGCATGGTTCTTCAGTTGTCTGCAGCTGGGCTGGGGCTTTGCTCTGAAGCACACTGCTGTCTACTCAGGCCAGATCTGGATTCCTCTTATGCAAATTTAGACTGTGTCCTGAGCTCCAGCTGTAGGCCAGGCCCCTGTTACGTATTGGGCAGACCACCTACAGCCTGGTTGCTGCCATCTGGCTACCATCTGCCCAGAGAGCTGCTCTGCTACTTCACCACCACCCACCACTTCTCTGCCTTTGGAGATGAAGACCAACTTAGAAGACACCTGGGATGGACATATCTCCTTGGACGTTGACTTGAACAGCTCACCAATCCTAGAGAGGGGTAATCTCTCAGCCTGGTTAGCTCCCAACCTACCTCCAGAATCCTCCCCTGCTCCATCAGTTTGCTACAGGGCCTGGTAGAGCTGGTGGTGAAATCATGACATTCCTTTTCTCCTGTGCACCACCTTTGCACAGTTGTCATTTTTCTTTCAAAATCTTAGCGGTTCCACAGATGTGTTCGTTAGTATAAAACATACAGTAAACAGAACAAACAAAAATAGGCACTCACCACAGCTCCTTTATACAACCTGGAAAAACATTTGTATTGTTTTCAGTAAATATGAAATAATGCTAAAAAAAGAAAACAAATTCTTTCATATCCATTCTTGCCTTGCACCTGTGAGGGAGTTATATTTACTTTCATTTCACACGTGGAAAGACTGAGGATCACCGAGGTTAGCTGATTTGTCTAACCTCACACAACTAGGATCAGCAAAACCAGGGGCCAGAATAATTATCCAGTGTTTGTCCCCTGCCAAATGCTGCCCTTGGGAACCTTGGCCCTCAAGGCCATCAAGGTTGGGGCCCTTTACTCCTGGAGTGTCCCAACATGATAGCATAAGGGTGGTTCTGACTGAGTGTGACATGCATGCTAGGTCCCTCTGTTCTCTTCCCTTTATTCCCCTCCATCCTATTCTTTTTTTCTTTCTTTCTTTTTTTAAGACACCCTTGGTAGAGGGTGACAAAGTGAGACTTGGTAGAGGGCATCGTAACTCACAGTAACCTCAAACTCCTGGGCTGAAGTGATCCTCTTGCCGCAGCCTCCTGAGTAGCTGGACTACAGGTGCTGGCCATAATGCCTAGCTATTTTTAGAGACCAGGTCTTGCTCTAGCTCAGGCTGGTCTGGAACTCCTGACTTCAGGCAATCCAGCCTCCCAAAGTGCTGGAATTGCAGGCATGAGCCACCTTGCCTGGTCTCTTCCATCGTATTCTTAAGGCTGATCCTATTGTCACTGTTGGTGAGACTCAAAGTGCTTTTTGGCTTTTCTCTGTAGCTTGTCTATCTATGGGGATCTTTGCTGTCACCCCCTGCCCTCCCCCTACACACACTCACTTGCCTCTTGACCTAGCACCAGTTGAACCACAGGTACATGGTATGGAGATATGTAAAGAGAAATGTGAGGTGTGGTCTTGCCCCTAATAAACTGTTAAAGGAAAATTATTCTGATACTTGTTAAAAATGGCAAGGGCGTCTTTATTCAAGACTATTGCAATGGGGTCAAGATTACAATAGTGAGATGATTGAATGGAACTTCAGATATATTAAGGTTAGTAGGGATTTATGGCTAACAGCAGGTTTAGGAAATGGATGAAAAAGTATTAAGAGGATTTTGGTTGGTATCAAGTATGGAGAAAGGGGAGCTTGATTGGATATCAAGGGTTGGTGGATTCTCAATGAACGGGCTTAGCAAGATTTGTTGCTAGAACTGGCTCAACAGGCCCAGGGTGAAGCCTGGTCAAGAAGAGGGCTTAAAGGAGCTCAACTAAAGTTTAATTAAGAAGGGAGTATTTGTCAGCACTCACAAAGTATTGTGAGAGTTAGGACCCTGCACAAAGTCACAGGACCCATAATGATGAGAGGAGTGATGTGTCATCCACAGACGTGGCTGGAGCTCAGAGAGAAGCCAGTGGGTGTGTCCAGGCTATTCCAGCCACTGGCTCCAGGACTGACCCTTGGAGACTCACACTTGCTTCACTTCACATTCATTCATTTCTTAGTACTCTGTGACATCCACATACTTTTCTTCTAGTATTTTGCAGCTTGAATTTCTAGAATTTGAAGGTTTCTACCACAAGCAAGACTGGAAAGTACAAAGGCTTTACTTAGACCTTGGAAAAGGATTTAACCTCACATTTCTCTTCTGTAATGTTGGGACCATACCTGTTATAAATTGAATTGTGTTCCTCAAGGATTTATTTAGTGACCTAGCCCCAATGTGACTATATTTGGTGATGGGACCTCTAAGGAGGTAGTTAAAATTAAATGAAGTCCTAAGCATGGTCCCCAATCTGATAGCACTGGTGTCCCTGTGAGAAAAAGCAGAGATACCAGAGATCTTTCTCTGTGTGTATGCACAGAGGAAAGGTCACGTGAGATGCGTGAGATGGTGGCCGCCTACAAGCCAGCAAGGGAGGCTTCGTCAGAAATGGAATTTTCTGGCATGTTGATCTTGGACTTCTCATCTCCAGAAGTGTGAGAAAATAAATTTTTGTTGTTTAGGCCTGCAGTCTGTGGTACTTTGTTATGGCAGCCTGAACACATGGATAAAATACTGGTCTCGTGGGTTATTAGGAGAACTGCATGTATCATGAGCTGTGGGCCTAACAGCAATTCACACAGATTAGTTTACTCGCCTCTCCTCCCGTCATGTGATTTGTGGGATGACAAGGACCTTTTGCTGCAAGACGTTTTTCTTGTGACCACATGATGGTGTGGAAAACTCACAGAGTAGAATTATCCCTTTGGGTTCAGGCTTGCTTCTCCATGTTGCAAGTAGGAGAAACTTACCTAATCAGTATAAGCAAAAAGGGAAGATTTTCTAGAAGTACGCTATTATCAGAGTTCTTGGTTTCCAGCAGCAAAAGTGAACTCTGGCTGATTTAGGAGCTGCTGAAAGGCTGCAGCATGGGGCACAAGACTGTCAGGAAGAATGGAGAACCAGGGCTGGGGGTTGCCTGATAGTTGGGCAAAAGGGCGAAATAGTGCACCACAGAATGGTGCACTAGGACCACAGGGCCACACTGCAGGGTGCTGGTGCTGCTGCTTGCCCTCAGACACCGTGAGCACCAGACTGCACCAGCCTGCTGGATCAAATTCTCCTCTAATGTGCCTTGTGGTCCTTGTGGTTCTGGAGTGGTGCTGTCTCCTTGGCAGAGCCTAGCTCTTCCATCTACATCCATGCTACAAAGAAGGCTGGGGAAATGAGCACTGGCATTTTCAGCAATGAGAGTGGGAGGTGACCCTGCATTCCACAAAGATTCATCAGTGGGGAACTTCCCCAGAAAATTAATAGGAGGTTTAAAATGCCAGATGGCCAACAAGACTGATAAGTTCCTTCACAGACACAGGAGAAACTTACAGAGCCCTCAAATAGGAAGTGTAGCTTCATTCATGGGAGTGAGAACCGAGGACTAGAAAACCGGCCATTGGTTACTAGCTACCCTGTCTCTCTGTCTGTGTGTCTCTCTGTCTCTCTCTCTCACTTTCTTGGGTCTCCCAGCTCCACTGGCTAAAGGTAAGGGCCATCTCTGTCTTGACTGTTGGAAATCAGTGTTTTGTCTCCCTTAGAACATCTGTTTCCTTATCTTCTAGAAACACCCCTCATTTCCCCTTTGAGGGTTCCTCCTCTGTCTATTCTTGATCTGAGTGGGCTCCAACCTCAGCCCTAGGGATGGGCCACCTGCCCCAGGGCCAAGCTAATCAGCACATTGGATTCCCTTGGCTGCAAGGGGAAGCATGTGACCTAAGACAGCCTGTGACTCCACCCCACTTATTTTACTGAACTATAATTTCTATTTATAAACATACAGCTCAATGAATTTTACATAAAATTCATTGTATACACCTGTGGAATCACCATGAAGACTGAGATATGGAAACATTTCCAGAAGCCCAGCAGTCTCCCTGGCAGTCCTCTGTAACACTCCACCCAAAGATAATCATATTCTGACTTATTACCATAGATAGAAGTTTTACCCCCTTTTTAACTCTATATAAATAGAATCATATAGTATGTAAATTTTGCCATCTGGCTTCTTTTGCTCAACATTATATCTGTGAGATTTGCCCACGTTGTTTCATATCATTCACTCTTTTTGGCAACTTGTATAATATCCCATTATGTGATTTATATCACAAATTTATCCATTTTTAAATGGATATATACTATTTTTGTTTTTTATTGTTGGAGATTCATAGAAGGTACACAGAACCAGGTTACACTGATTGCATTTGTTAGATAAGGACCCTTTTATATATCCATTCTACTGCTAATGGATTTTTCCTGGCTTGGGGCTATTGAATAACCTACGTGCATTATTGGATGTATCTTGGTGGATATAAACATTCATTTCTTTGGGTGTTTACCCAGAGAAGAACTGGCTCATAGAAAGAAAAATACATAACTTTGCCAAATGGTCTTCCTAATCCTAATAGATTATACCACATCTATTGAGAATATATGAAACTTGCCTATACTTATTATTGTCAGTCTCCTTAATTTTTGCCATTCTGATCAGGTCTCAGGGTGTCAAATTGTGGTTTTACTTTGTATTTCCCTGATAACTGACAATGCTGAATTTTTTTTTTTAATACACTTATTGGCTATTTGGATATTCTATTTTGTCAAGTGGTTGTTTAAGCCTTTTTTTATTTGTATAAAACAGTGGGCTGTTGGGCTTTTTCTTATTAACATACAGATATTCTTTATTCTGCTTATGAGTCCTTTGTTAGGTACATACATAGTCTTTGTTAGATACATATATTACAAATATATTCTCTTAGCCCGTAGTTTGTCTCTATATTCTCTTAATGATGTCTTTTTAGGACTATAAATTCAGTTTATTAATTATTTCTATGATTAGTGCTTTCAACTTGTTCCCTTTTGGAAATCTTTGCTCACTCTGAGATCAGGACTTTTGAGGGAGTTAGAAGTAAATAGTTCCCTGTTTTTGTTGGGTTTGAGGCTGTGAAGAGGTGAGGCTGAACTAGAAATGGAGGCAGAAAGCAGAAAGACTTGCCTTGAGGTGGGGCAATGTCATAGTAAGATGAGTCTGAGCTTCTCAGGAACTGTCCACCGTAGATGTGGCTGAAATCGAATTCAGGCCAGGAGACTGACATGGAGCAACTGACCTCTAAAAACATTCATTTTCAGGCCAGGAGACTGACATGGAGCAACTGACCTCTAAAAACATTCATTTAACTATTCCTCGATTAACTATTTACTGGGTGTTTTTTTTTTTTTTTTTGCAAGATGACACACTCATGGAATATATATTCTAGAGGATTTTATAAATTATTTTAAACACTTTCTTATATTCCAGATTAGGAAACCAATGTGAGGACATGACAGTTAATTTGCTTGTTATCACAAAGCTAGGGCAGAACTGCAGCTAAATCAGAACCACAGGTAAAACCCAGGTCTCCTGGATTGAACCTTCCCGCTGTCCCCCCAGTTACCAGTTCAGCAAAGGGTGACATCCACTCTGCCTTAGGCTGACAGTAGCCTATCTCAGGTGAGTGGATGCTCCCTGGTCTGCAGCAACAGAGACTTCAGGAAGTCCACACATGTCAAGGGGCCACAGTGGACCAGTGCCATCAGGGGGAAATCAGAGGGACTTCCCCTAAGTCCTTCCTGTCAAAGAAAGAGGCATGAGGGACCTTCACGAAGGGGAAAAAACAACACCTCAAAGTCTAGTCTGGGCTGGGTACATCTGTTTCTGGTGGGCTGCTATATGTTGGGGTTTACCATAGGACACCAGGTTCCATCTCGTCATGGGTCAGTTCCAGGAAACTGGGGTTTAAAGCTGCATGCACACAGCTTCAAGCACATCCTAGGCTAGAGCTCAGTCCAAAGAGCATTTGGACCTTCCCATTGGCAGCAGGCGGGAGGTAATGGACATTTGCATGATGACCTGGAGGCTGCGACTCTATGAGGTCTCTTCTGATCTGCTCTTTCTCCACCTCTTACACCATGCTGCCCCTAAGATCTGGCACCGCTTGAGCTCACTTAGATACTCTTACTTGTTCATGCATCATTGGGGGCTTTATATTGACCAACCTTTATAATAAACAGCTTTCAAAGGTTTCCTCACATTATTGAATTAAGGTAGTAACAAGGTGGTAGTAAAACTGGATCTTGATACCCACTTATGACTTCTGCATCAGCCAAAGAGCTGATGAGTGGTTTTTTTTTTTTTTTTTGACTATTCTGGGTCTCAGTGAACTTCTCCCTTGAATTCCTGTTGAACCACAAATCTACAGCTTCATTGTAGGTTAGTTTGACGGTTCACTGTCAATTTGTGAGTGTCAGATATGTAGTTGTGTCAAAATTTGCATCATCTTGTGTTTATGGTACATTGTGGATTTTTCAAGACTTTCACTTTTCCATTTAAATTTATGCTTTCTTGAAGTATAATATGCATATAGAAAATAGCACAAATCCTAAGTGTCATAGGTCACCATGAAAGTTTTGGTGATATATTGTGTTAGGGTCTACTATTTCACTTCCAAGAAACATAGTTGATGGCATCAACCTGCGTGAGTTTCAACTGCTCGACTTACTCAGTGTTGCTGGGAGGTCTTCATTTCTTACTATCCACACAGATTTTATGCTTCTTGATTTTTGTGCATCTCAAAACTTTCATAACGACCTGTGTACTATTCAAGGGTGTATACACGCATAAAGAAAACACATCCACATCCCTAGGACCTAAATCAGGAAATGGATAATACTAGAAATCCAGATACGCTTCAGAGCTGTCTTCCCAGCAGGGTAACCAGTGTCCTCACTTTTCACACTGTAGGTTAGTTTTGTAGGAGTCTTATTTTTATGCCAGAAAAGTACTTGATTTAATAAAATATTATAAATCACTACAAGCAAATGCCCTTCAAGGGAATACACAATAGTTCAGGTATATATTCTAAAGTCTTTGGTGTTACTGGAAATAGTTTGAAGACTTTCAATTTAATTTTGCTTTCTTATTTTGAAATCATTTCAAACTTAAAAGAAAACTTACAAGAATACCATAATAAATTTTTTCCTGAACTGTTTTGAGAGGAAGTTTCTGGCATAATGCCTCATGCCCTCTATCCCCCAATATTTGTTTGTAATTCCTGCACGCAAGGACATTCTTCTGCATAACAAAAATAGAACCATAAAAATTGGGAAAATAATATCGATACATTATTAACATATTATCTCCAGACACCAAGTTTCATCAAGTGTCCCCATAAATGTGTTCGTTGTAGAAGTCCAGGAGCAAGTACTGCATTTTGTTGTCACACCTCTTTAGTCTTCTTCACAGTGGCAGAGTTTCTCAGTCTTTGATTTCCATGAACTTGACACTTTAGACAATTATAGTTGGTTTGTAGTAGGCTTCTCAGTTTGAGTTTGGTGTTTCCTCAGAATTAGATTCAGCTTATGCTTTTTTTTTAAAGTTATTTATTATTTTTTTATTATGGGTTAATATGAGGTTACATTATTTGCATTTGTAAAGTCAAGTCCAAAGTCTGAGTTGCACCTGAGTCCTTCACCCAGGTATAGTGTGCCATATACTCCTATGTTGTACCTGATGGGTGGGAACTAATCGAGCTCCCTCCTGTCTGCCCCTCCCCCCCTTTTGAATTTATTTGTGTTTTTCTCTCGTGTGGGCCTATAATTGTTAGTCTACTATTTTCAGATTAATACTGAGTACATGGGATGCTTGCTTTTCTATTCTGTGATACTGTACTAAGAAGAATGTGTTTCAACTCCATCCAGGCAAATACAAAAGATGCAAAGTCTCCATCTTTTTATGGCTGAATAGTAGTCTGACATACATGTACCACATTCATTAATTCATTCATGGGTTGATGGGAACTTGGATTGTTTCCACATCTTTGAGATTGTGAATTGAGTGGCTATGAACATTCATGTAAAAATTTCCTTATGGTAAAATCATTTTTTTTCTTCTGGGTAGATACCTAGTAGTGAGATTGCAGGGTCTAATGAGGCCTACTTTTAGTTTTTTGAGGATTCTTCATACTTCTTTTCAAATAGTTTGCAATTCCATCAACAGTATATCAATGTATGCCTCTCTCTGCACCCATGCCAGCATCTGAAGCTTTGGGACCTTGTGATGTGGGCTCTTCTTACTGGTGATCTCAAGGTGAGTTTGATTGGCATTTCTCTGGTGATTAGGGATGATGAGCATTTTTTTCCATGTGTTTATTGACCATGTGTTTGTCTTCTTGGGAAAAGGTTCTATTTATGTACCTTGCCCATTGGTTGATGGGGTTGTTTACTGTTTTCTTATGGGTTTGCTTGAGTTCTGTATATTCTAGTCGCTAGCCCTTTGTCGTATTTGTAACATGCAAATATCTTCTTCCATTCTGAAGGTTATCTATGCTTTGTTGCATGTGTCCTTAGCTGTGCAAAAGCTTTTTAACTTGATCAGATCCCATTTATTTATTTTTATTGTTGCTGCAGTTGCCAATGCAGTCTTCTTCATAAATTCTTTCCCAAGGCAGATATCGTTAGGTGTTTTTCTCACACTTTCTTCTAGGGTTTTTGTCTTTTATCCAGCATGAGTTAATTTTTATAAGTGCTGAGAGGTGTGGGTCAAGTTTCAGTTTCTTTTACACATGGCTATCCATTTCTCCCAGCACCATTTATTAAATGAGATTTTTTCCCCAGTGTAAGCTTTTGTTTGGTTTGCTGAAGATCAGATAGTAACATGAGAAACCTAGATATGGTTTCATTTCTAGGTTTACAATTCTTTCCCATAGATCTATGTCTTTATTTTTATGCCAATACTATGCTGTTTTGATCACTACAGACTTGTAGTAAAACCTGAAGTCTGGCAATGTGATGCCTCCAGATTTGTTTTTATTTTGCCAATTACAAAATAGTAATGGAAACAGAAATACAAATTACATTGGCTATTTGGGATTTTTCTGGTTCCATATAAATTGAAGAACTATTTTTCCAAGTTCTTAAAAGTATGATGATGGTTTTAATGAAACTGCATTAAATATGTAGATAATTTTGTGTAGTATAAACATTTTAGTGATATTGATTCTTCCCAGCCGTGAGCATCATATGTACTTCCATTTGTTAACATTTGCTATTTCTTTTCTCAGAGTTTCACAGTTATCTCTGTAGAGATCCTTCACCTTCTTTGTTAAGTATATTACAAGGTATTTCATTTTCTTTGAAGCTACTGAGAAGGTATTGTGTCTTTGATTTGGTTGTTGGCTTGATTGTTGTTGGCATGTATGAAGGCTACTGATTTGTGGACAACGGTTTTACATCCTGAGATGTTACTCTGTTTCTTGAGCACTTCCAGGAGTCTCATAGTTGAGTCCCTGGGGTTTTCTAAGTAGTATAAGATCATATCATCAGCAAAAAGTAAAAGTTTGACTTCCTCTCTCCCCATTTGGATAGGCTTGATATTCTTCTCTTGCCTGATTGCCTTGGCAAGGATCTGGACATGCTTTTTATTTTTGGCAGCAACATCTCATAAGTGATGCTATGTTCTTCTCTGTGCATCCTATAGGTGGCGCCCAATTTCAATTTATTTTATTAATGGTGATGTTCACTTTGATCACCTAATTAAGAGGTTTCTGCCAGTCTATTTATTCTTTTTGCCTTTATAATTAATAAATATTTTGTGGGAGGTGCTTTGAGACTATTTAAATATTACATTCTTCATCAAATAGTCATCCATTAGTTTTGGCATCCATTGATTTTTCCTGTCAGAGTCAATATTATTATGATGGTTGCCAGGCGATGATTTGAATTATAATCCAATTATCATTATACTTTTATTACTTTCACATTTTTCTGTAACCCATTCATTTTTATTAATTTAAACACAGGAAGTCTATTTTATTCATTGGCTTCTAATCACTTTTCATCAAATTGTCCCCAATTTGGCCAGTGTCCCTGTCATCTTTGTGTGCTTCCTTACCTTCTGCAATGAGATATTTGAAGCTCATCTTGTAATTTTCCTGTAATTTTTATTGAGGGCCTTGGTTCCTTTTAGCAGAGAATGGTATTTGGAAGTCATCTTAGTCTCTGCTGCTATAACATGTGCCATAGACTGGTTGGCTTATAAACAACAGAAATTTATTTCTCATAGATCTGAAGTCTGGGAAGTCTAAGATCAGGAGGCCAGCATGATTGGGCTCTGGTGAAGGTCAGAGGCCACATTGCAGACATCTGACTTGTGGCCGTGCCTTCACTTGTGGAAGAGGCAGGACAGATCTCTGGGCCTCTTTTATAAGAGCACAAATCCTTTATATGGAGTTCTGTCTTTATGACCTAGACACCTGAAGTCCCACTATCACTTTGGGGGTTAGGATTTTAACATAGTAATGGGGAGAACACAAGCACTCAGACAATAGTAGAAATAGTAGAAATTAAAATGTGGATGGTAGGTATGTTTATTGTTATTGGGATGTCACTGCTCCCAGACCTCCTCATGTATACAGCTAGGCAGCACACCCCTTCCTTTACATGTATATTTATTTTTATATCTATCAATCTATCTATCTATCTATCTATCATCTATCTATACTGAAAAGCATGAGTTCATACTGACATTGATAGTTTAAATCTAACAGCACAGAGTCAATCTAGTTTTATCTTTCCAGATTTGTGGGCAGCTGGTTCCCTTGATCTACCCTACTCAGGCTCTGATACCTCATGCCAGGCTGATTCTTTTCTCCTCCTCTACTTAGACCCCCCACCCCATGAGGCTCATAATGTCCACTACTGCTACCTTTGCTCCTCTGCCCAGACACTGGCTTTCCCCCACTCTGGCTTCAACAGTCTTCCCTGAGCAGTATGTCACCTCCTCATCCTGTTGCTGCTATAATATCCCACCTTGCCATTGCTACTGACCCCCCCACCCCCACTGCAGTCCCCAGTTGTATCTTCTCCCCACCCATGCTCAGAACCAGATATTCTTCAACAGGGTTCTGTCACTGCACCTCTTTACCCCACAGCCACAGGCTTCCCATTTGGAAACTCTCCATAATTACCCTACAGGACTTCCACACCTGGGAATTTCACCCCATCCCCACTTACCTTGCTCAGCCCCATTTGAATAAGTTTTGGACTCAATAATTCAGGACTGGAGGGAGAAGGCAGGAAGACAGAGACTGTTGCAAGGCAAGATCCCTACTGGGCATAACAGACACACAGCCCAGGGCCAAGTGTGTACTTCTAGGGACCCATAACAATATTTGAATATTAATTTATTTTAAATTCAGAAGAAATGATGAACATAATAATAAAGGCTTTAACAATGAATCCATACTAAATTATATTTATCTTTATGCCCAGGCAAAATAACAATTTTATTTTTTTTGGAGGAAGGAGCCCATGAAGGCAAAATTGCCTCAGGCTCATAGAAGTCATAATGCAGTCCTGTTGTGTCTTAATTAGCTCTGAAGGCCAGATTCCCTGTCTAGTTCCTAGAAATTAGTAATAATTATAATTCCTCCATAATATGTGTGAAATAAGTCAGACACTGGGGTTTCTATCTTTTGTTTCTCCCATGGCAGAGAAGGATAGAGCGGAGTAAGTAATAATTGTTGATGGCCTGTTTACTTGAATGAGTGTTTTTCTTCCTTGTGGTTCAGAGCTATTCATATATTTATTTATACATTCATTCAAATATTTATTGAGTGCCTACTATATGCCAAGGTGCTACTTCCCTTGGGTATATGAGATTGTGAAATGCCTCAGTCTTAGAAGAGCAGAGTGTGTCTACAAGAATATAGCCTTAAAGCCACTAGCCAATATGGGAACTGATAAGATCCAACCCTCCTTACCAGAGCACTCTGACCCACAGGGCCTATGGGTGAGAAATATGCCAACATCATAGTTGATCCAGTAACATAACACCCACATGCCAGGCAGCCTTTTCTGTACTGCTGAGATTAGCTAACTCCATCTTTTTTCAGTAGTGTGAGTTACAGTAAAAAATGTCCACATCATCATAACCAATTTCATTCCTAATTGTGTCAATTGCTTTTTAAGTAATAATAAAATTAAATCCAAAGGTCCTGGCAAAAACTTGGATTTATTGATGAGGTAGGATGTGAAATGGATGAGATTTTGGGGGCCAGAATTATTTACCATCTATTATTTTTATGTTACCACTGAAACTTGAGAACTCAATTGTTATAATCCCATGAATTAAAATGAGTCATACATAATTCAGCCAGTGGATATGAAAGGACATCTAGCAAACACATTAATAATACATACATGATTGCATAAGGCATGTTTAATATACTTAAAATAACATCACACTTACAAGTGGCCTCAAGCGTTTTGGCATAATAACTTCCATTTAGATCCTTACATGTTCTAGCTCAGGGATTGGCAAACCAGAGCCTGTGGGCCAAATCTAGCTGTCTGCTTGTATGGCCTGTTATCTAAGAATAGTTTTTACATTTTTATTTGTTTGTTTGTTTTTTTAAATTTTTGAGACAGTGTCTCACTTTGTTGCCCTTGATAGGGTGCCGTGGCATCATAGCTCACAGCAACCTCAAACGCTTGGGCTCAAATGATCCCCTTGCCTCAGCCTCCCTAGTAGCTGGGACTACAGGTCTGCTACAATGCCTGGATACTTTTAGAGATGGGGTCTCTCACTCAGGCTCAGGCTGGTCTCGTACTCATGAACTCAGGCGATCCACCCGCCTTGGCTTCCCAGAGTGCTAGGATTACATGCATGAGCCACCATGCCCAGCCGGTTTTTACATTTTTTAATGGTTAAAAAAAAAAAGAAGCCGAGTATATTGTGATACGAAGATATTACATTTAAGTTTCAATGTCTGAAAATAAAGTTTTACTAGACCTCAGTCACACCCATTTTACGCATTATCTATGGCAGCTCTCATATATGAAGGCAAAGTTGAGTAGTTGCAGCAAAAACCACATGTCCTTCAAAACCAAAAATATTTACTATCTGACCCTTTACTGAAAGGCTTACTGTCCCCTGTTCTGGCTACTTGGGATATCTCAGTGAGCAAAACAGAAGTCCCTGCCCTCAGGAAACTTATGTTTCACAGGGGAAGATAGTGAATGATAAACACAATATATTAATAGTATGTTAGAATGTGATAAATGTGATGGAAAAAATTAGAACAGGGTAAAGTGGAATAGGACTTTTAGAATAGAAGCAGGATGTTATAGACAGAGTCACCCTCATAGAAAAGGTGACATTTGAGCAAAGACTTAAAGGAGGTGAGGGAGTGAGCATGTGGGTATCTGGGGAAAACATCCCAGGGAGAGGGACAGTGATAACCCCTTACATGGCTGTTGTGTGGACTAAGTGACTTAATAGACTCAACTAAGAATAGTACCTACTACAGTGTTTTTCAACCTTTTGTATCTAATAGTTAAACTTCCCCTGCACACTTAAATTATGTTGGTTAAAAAACAGAATAATAAAAAAAATATATTTACTGTGCTTTGAATGGCTTCTGAAAATAATTTAATTAATTACTTAAAAAAATTTTGTGGCACACTTAAGGTCCTCTCACCGCACACCAGCGTGCTGCAAAATACCAATTCAAAATCACTGCCCTCGTACATGGTAAGGTCTCAAAAATAGTTATTTGTTTTCATATCAGCTGGCTGTAGATACCAGTTCCTTCTCTGGGGTGGGCTGCTGCTCTGAGTCACTCCCTGTGAATAGTCTGCCTCAGGATTAGCTCTCATCCCTGGGGCTTAGATCTCAGAAATACAGCTATCCCTAGAGAATCATGGTTCCAGGAGACACCATCTTTGTGGTCTGCATAGTTGACAAATACAGATGGGAGAGTTTGTCTCCACATGCAAGCCAAAGGGACTTGCCCCAATGGCACAATGGAGCTTTAACTTTGAAGTTGACTGCTCTATTACACGGACTGCCCTCTGTGCTCTGCCAGGAGTCTTCCTAATATGCCTTATTTCTGTTGTGCAGGGGTCATATCTTACCCATTTATGTTTCCCCTATAGGATCAGGCACAAACAAACACAAAACCAGAACTGTTGGAAGAGTGCTCAGTATTCTAACTTGTTTGAGGATACCATTTCAAATCTTAATTGCTCTGTGTGTAAGTCTGTTAGAAAATGTCAATGTGGAATTGATTGTCCTCTGTTCCCTGTGCTTATAGAAAGCATCAGGAGGTAAATTGTCCTACAAACTAGGGAGCTACTTACTAGAAAAGAACCCGGATAGCTAAATTTTCACACTGCATGTTGGAAGGCTACTGGGGTATGAGAATGCATTCATGAATTCTGGGCCTTGATGATCTCTGCTGGCTGGGGGCAGCAAAGAACTGCTAGATAAGGGGTGAGATCTGTATCACTTTTCCACTTGGCTTAGTACATTTGATTTGACTAATGAAAGTGGGATACCCATCATCATGAGGCATAGCCCAGGGCATTGAAAAACTAGGTCACATATTGAAATAAAGGGCACCTTTAAAGCATAACCTCTGGTTGGGCTTTGGTTGTGGCTGGATGTAAGGACAGCAGGGCTGTGACAGGAGCAGTGTGAGTTCCCAGAAGCTCTGCTCTGGTTTGGGCAGGCTGAGATTTGAAAAGTTTTCTTATAAAGCACAGGAGGCCAATTAATAGTAGGAAAATGTCTTCTCTAGGATCCTATGGCAAATTCATCTATGGTAAGTGCAGGTATTGGTTATTTTTGCTCCTCAGGATTGCAGATGTGGTACCTTTGGCTGAGTATGGGAAGAGTAATGTAGGAATGCATCTTTGATCTTGGGCAAAAGAATTGACAAACTTTACCTGGCCTCCACTCTGCTCCCAATGAAAGTTTCTGAGCCAGAAAATGAAGCTTAGCATTTGAGACACGTGGTTAGAAAACCTCCCTGTAGAGAACCTGGCTAGGGGAGAAATAGTACTACTATACATTGGATGATAATTCAGAGCATATACGGTCTTCTTGGGAACCTTGCCCAGTGCTACCCATGTTGCCACCTAGGTGGTGTTGTAACTGAGTCTTCTAAAGGCCATTCTAAGATTCTATCAAACCAGTTGCTTCAATATGGTGGGGTACAAGGTAAGATCGGTGAATTCCATGGGCATGGGCCTATCACCACACTTCATTTTCTAGGAAGCTGAATTTTTTTATCAGAAGCAATGTTGTGGGAAATACCATGATGGTGGATAAGGTATTCTGTTAAGTTTATGGATGGTAGTTCTGGCAGAAATACTGTGTGCAGGGAAGACAAATCCATATCCAGAGTGTCTATTCCAGTAGGAACAAAACACTGCCCCTTCCATGAGGAAGCCTTCCAGTGGGATCAGTCTGCCATGGACAGCTGTCTGATCACCCTGGGGAATGGTGCCACACTGGTGCTCTGCACATAGGACACTCAGTGGTAGCTGTAGCCAGGCTGATCTTGGTGAGAGGAAGTCCATGTTGCCGAACCCATGTGTCACTTACATCCCTGCCACGATAGTCACTCTGTTCATGAGCCTTTTGGGCAATGACAGAGGTGGCGAAGGAAGGAGGCTGACTGGTATCCATATAACAGGTCACCCCATCCATTTGATTATTAAAACCCTCCTCTGCCATGCTCACCCTTTAGTGAACATTCACATGGGGCACAATATCTTCGTGATTTTTGTCCATACAGAGAGGTCTATCTATATACCTCTTCTTCACATTTCCTTGTCACCACTTTTTAATCATGTTTCTTCCAAGTCACTGACCATCCAGTCAAACCATCAGCCACAGCTCATGAATTGCATGTCTGGCCATTTCTCTTCCCAAGCAAAGAGAACACCCAGTTGTGCTGCTCAAAGTTCTGTCCACTGAGAGGGTTTCCCTTCACCACTGTGCTCGTGGGTGTCCCAGAGGGGGCTGTGCCATGGCAGCTGGCCACTTTTGGGTAGTGCTGGCGTATTGTGCAAAACCAGGACCAGGTCTTCACTTCTTCTGCCAGCTGATGGTGGGGAACTCTCCGTGAGGGCACAGGTGCAGCCTGGCAGAAGGCAGTGGAGCAGGAGTGAGGACCCTGGGCATTTTGCCACTTCTTCATGCAACTTACTGGTGTCCCAGGGGCTGCTCAGGACCAATTGCACATACACCACCTCCTTAAGTGTTTGATGTTGGCGTGCTGCTGTGCATAGCCAGCTTTATGGCTTGATGGGTCAAATGACACTCAATTAATTCACGATGGTGTCCTCAGTCAGGCTACATGGTGATTCTGTCTCCTGTGGTTAAGCATTCAGTGTTGACTAAACCTCAGTAGCAAGCCAAGAGTTGTTTCTCAAGAGGAGAGAAATTATCAATGCAGGATTGTAGGGCTTTGCTTCAAAATCTGAATGATTAATGGGTCTGTAGTAACATACCTAAATGAGGAATATGTTGCTTCCAGAATCCAAAGAGGCTCAGAATGCATGGTGCTTCTTTTTGTTGTTGTGTGAGGGGCCAAATGCAACCATTTACTTTC
The DNA here is from genome assembly GCF_027406575.1 of Nycticebus coucang. NCBI lineage: Eukaryota > Metazoa > Chordata > Mammalia > Primates > Lorisidae > Nycticebus > Nycticebus coucang. Next base: position 88,491,273 of record NC_069789.1, read on the forward strand.
CATCTTAGAAGGGACATCTCAACATGCCCCACACCACTGGACCCCTCATGTAGATCACCGAGGTGAAGGTCCCTGGATTTCTGTTCAGTTTATTTTTCACCCTCTGTCACACAAATATCACCCATACATCTAGAGTAGAAGCCACTTCTCACTCTCTAGACTCAAACAGGAGAGTGTCATCAGTACAATGGATCACAAGGCTATCTTTTGGAAAGGAAGGTGATGATGGTTCCTGACAATTAAACTGTGGTATAGGACTGGGGAGTTAAGGATTTATTTAAGCAACTCCCTGGGGTTGGGAGTTAAGCAACTCCCCTGGGGTTGGAAAATGAAGTGGTTTTTCTGGCTTTGCCTCCAGAAAGCAAAGTGCTTCTGTGGGGCCTTATGAATAGGTATGGAGAATAAGGCATTTGCCAGATCAATAGCTGGCACCAGGCATCTGGGGTTGGGGGTGTTAGTTTGCTCAAGCAATGAAACCACATCTGTTAATAGCAGCTATAATTGTAGTCACCACCTGTTAAGCTGATGACATTTGTGTCATTCCTCAAGAACCATCTGTTTTTGCACAGGCCATATAGGTGGGTTGCAGTGGGATTTGGTGGGAATTACCATCCTTTGAGTCCTTTAAGGGTGGTACTAATGTCTGAAGTCCTCTAGGAATGTGGGATTGCTTTTGGTTTCCTATTTTCCCAGGTGGAGGCCCTTCTAGTGGCTTACACATGGCCTTTCCCATGGTAATAGACCTTATTCTGCAAGTCAGTCAACCAAGGTGAGGCTCTGCCAGCTTCTGGATAAGATAGATAAACTATTTCAATTAAGTGTTCTAGAACTGAGAAAATAACCACAGGAAGGTTTCGGGGACTCATTAGTCTCACTGTGAGGTGAATCTGAGCTAATCTCCACTGGTCACCTGAGCATAGTCCCCTACTCTGCGTGGAGGACCACAGTGACATTTTGGGTCTCCTGGAATTAGTGTCAATTCAAAGCCAGTGTCCAGTAGTCCTGGAAAGATGTGATTATTTCCTTTTTTCCAATGCACACTCTGTTAAAAGGCCATACGTCCCTTTGGAGAAGTCTGGGAGAAATATTAATATAAATTTTAAGTAGTGAATTAGCTCCTTTTTCGGGGGACCTGACCTCCTCTTTATTCAAGGAGCTGTGAGTCCCTAAACTATCTTAGGAGTGGAAATTGATCAAAGAGTTTTATGATACAAATTAGACTAGGTTCACTTGACCTAAAACTTTTCTGCTTACTGAGATTAAGAAAGAATGCAGTTCCTATTTTAGTTCTAGGAACACCACGATCAATCAACTAGCCAATGCTGTAAGTCTGTATAAGTCAGAGTATTCTGACTGCTGCTTTAACTCTACTGTGTACTATGATAAGCAACCCCACTTTCTTTTGCCTGTTAAGTGCTGCTGTTTGGCCCCTGAACTCCAGGATCCAATAATTCCCAATTGGTTTTCCAATCTAGGTTTCCCAATTCAGAGGCCGCAGTTCCCACTGTGAGGTCTGGCCTACAGAGAAGGGCAATTGCAGAGCCCTTCAAGGATGCTGAGGCTCCCCTCATACATTTATTTCTCACAACAGTGGTGAAAGGTAGACCCTCCCTGAGTGGGTGAGTGGGCCTTAAGTGACAAATACTCTCTAACATTACAATCTCCCTAAGACATTGAATCCCTTCCTCTACATTAAACCAAGGTGAGTCGGGTATTTCCATTTCACGCACTGTGGGACAACTTTTGGTCCCTAAATTCAGCCAGCTACTCAAACTGTAGAGCCCTTTCTAACTTCCTGAACTCAACATTAAATGCACAATTTCTGCTTAATTGGCCCATGTCAGTACATTTGGCTAGATTCAACTTTCTATTTCTTTCACCATTTCCCCAAATATTAAATATGCATCCCCGCATATGTTGCCTGGGTTTCTATCTGTATAAATCAGAAAACTCAAATAGTTATTTTGGAGTGCACTGTACCTCCTTTTGGGTCATGCTTTGTACTTTACCTTTAGTGGCCTGCTGGGATAAATCTAGTGATGAATCTAGAAGCAAAGAGAGATTTTGAAGGTGGGTCCTGAGATAAATGAGCATTGTCTTACAAGGCGACCTCCCAGAGTGGTGGCATTATAGTTTCTTGTGAAATGCAGTGTTAATCCCCTTAGATGGGGGGAGAGGCCACTTTCACTGGGGTGGGGAAGCTGCTACCACCGGGGGTTAGGAGGCCACTTCCCCCTCAGTGTGGAAAGGTTGCTTCTGCTGGGGGTGGGAGAGCCTGCATGAATGACCTAAAGGCTTCTGCGATTGAGTTCAAGGGCCTCTTCTACTGGCAAAGAGAACTCATTTAGAAGCTCAATGTCCCCAGCCTCATCCAGGTTTTCTCACATGTCCCCATCTGGATTTGTAGGATCCTACTTTTTCTCAGTCAATGGCCTCACTTTAACAGTAGACACCCTATAGAGCTTCAACTTTTGTCATATTACAATTTGGTCAGTTGTAAGATGAGATTCTGTATTTGATTTTTGGCAATCTCAGCTCTTCAGCTACAGGAGATGATGGTCTCCTTCAGGGAATACACAGAAACCTTCAGGTCATTCATGCCATGCATGAGATGGGAGCTTGAATCCCAGAGCTCATCCTTTTCTTATACCATTTTGTGCAGCAATGTTAAGAGTAGCCAGCCAATCTTTTTTTTTTGGTGATTGTTGTTTTTTTTTTTTATTGTTGGGGATTCATTGAGGGTACAATAAGCCAGGTTACACTGATTGCAATTGTTAGGTAAAGTCCCTCTTGCAATCATGTCTTGCCCCCATTAAGTGTGACACACACCAAGGCCCCACCCCCTCCCTCCATCCCTCTTTCTGCTTCCCCCCCTCATAACCTTAATTGTCATTAATTGTCCTCATATCAAAATTGAGTACATAGGATTCATGCTTCTCCATTCTTGTGATGCTTTACTAAGAATAATGTCTTCCACTTCCATCCAGGTTACTACGAAGGATGTAAAGTCTCCTTTTTTTTTTTTTTTTTTAATGTTGGGGATTCATTGAGGGTACAATAAGCCAGTTACACTGATTGCAATTGTTAGGCAAAGTCCCTCTTGCAATCATGTCTTGCCCCCATGAAGTGTGACATACACTAAGGCCCCACCCCCCTCCCTCCATCCCTCTTTCTGCTTCCCCCCCATAACCTTAATTGTCATTAATTGTCCTCATATCAAAATTGAGTACATAGGATTCATGCTTCTCCATTCTTGTGATGCTTTACTAAGAATAATGTCTTCCACTTCCATCCAGGTTAATACGAAGGATGTAAAGTCTCCATTTTTTTAATGGCTGAATAGTATTCCATGGTATACATATACCACAGCTTGTTAATCCATTCCTGGGTTGGTGGGCATTTAGGCTGTTTCCACATTTTGGCGATTGTAAATTGAGCTGCAATAAACAGTCTAGTACAAGTGTCCTTATGATAAAAGGATTTCTTTCCTTCTGGGTAGATGCCCAGTAATGGGATTGCAGGATTAAATGGGAGGTCTAGCTTGAGTGCTTTGAGGTTTCTCCATATTTCCTTCCAGAAAGGTTGTACTAGTTTGCAGTCCCACTAGCAGTGTAAAAGTGTTCCCTTCTCTCCACATCCACGCCAGCATCTGCAGTTTTGAGATTTTGTGATGTGGGCCATTCTCACTGGGGTTAGATGATATCTCAGGGTTGTTTTGATTTGCATTTCTCTAATATATAGAGATGATGAACATTTTTTCATGTGTTTGTTAGCCATTCGTCTGTCATCTTTAGAGAAAGTTCTATTCATGTCTCTTGCCCATTGACATATGGAATTGTTGGCCTTTTTCATGTGGATTAATTTGAGTTCTCTATAGATCCTAGTTATCAAGCTTTTGTCTGATTGAAAATATGCAAATATCCTTTCCCATTGTGTAGGTTGTCTCTTTGCTTTGGTTATTGTCTCCTTAGCTGTACAGAAGCTTTTCAGTTTAATGAAGTCCTATTTGTTTATTTTTGTTGTTGTTGCAATTGCCATGGCAGTCTTCTTCATGAAGTCTTCCCCCAGGCCAATATCTTCCAGTATTTTTCCTATGCTTTCTTGAGGATTTTTATTGTTTCATGCCTTAAATTTAAGTCCTTTATCCATCTTGAATCCATTTTTGTGAGTGGGGAAAGGTGTGGGTCCAGTTTCAGTCTTTTACATGTAGACATCCAGTTCTCCCAACACCATTTATTGAATAGAGAGTCTTTCCCCCAAGGTAAGTTCTTGTTTGGTTTATCAAAGATTAGGTGGTTGTAAGATGTTAGCTTCATTTCTTGGTTTTCAATTCGATTCCAAGTGTCTATGTCTCTGTTTTTGTGCCAGTACCATGCTGTCTTGAGCACTATGGCTTTGTAGTACAGACTAAAATCTGGTATGCTGATGCCCCCAGCTTTATTTTTATTACTAAGAACTGCCTTAGCTATACGGGTTTTTTTCCGGTTCCATACAAAACGCAGAATCATTTTTTCCAAATCTTGAAAGTACGATGTAGGTACTTTGATAGGAATGGCATTGAATAGGTAGATTGCTTTGGGAAGTATAGACATTTTAACAATGTTGATTCTTCCCATCCATGAGCATGGTATGTTCTTCCATTTGTTAATATCTTCTGCTATTTCCTTTCTGAGGATTTCATAGTTTTCTTTATAGAGGTCCGTCACCTCCTTCATTAGGTATATTCCTAGGTATTTCATTTTCTTTGAAACTATGGTGAAGGGAGTTGTGTCCTTAATTAGCTTCTCATCTTGACTGTTATTGGTGTATATACAAAGGCTACTGACTTGTGGACATTGATTTTATATCCTGAAACATTACTGTATTTTTTGATGACTTCTAGGAGTCTTGTGGTTGAGTCTTTGGGGTTCTCTAAGTATAAGATCATGTTGTCAGCAAAGAGGGAGAGTTTGACCTCCTCTGCTCCCATTTGGATTCCCTTTATTTCCTTGTCTTGCCTAATTGTATTGGCTAGAACTTCCAGCACTACGTTGAATAGTAAAGGTGACAGAGGACAACCTTGTCTGGTTCCAGTTCTAAGAGGAAAAGCTTTCAGTTTTACTCCATTCAGTAAAATCTTGGCTGTGGGTTTGTCATAGATAGCTTCAATCAGTTTTAGAAATGTGCCACCTATGCCTATACTCTTCAGTGTTCTAATGAGAAAAGGATGCTGGATTTTATCAAATGCTTTTTCTGCATCTATTGAGAGGATCATGTGATCTTTATTTTTGCCTCTGTTAATACGGTGGATAATGTTTATGGACTTGCGTATGTTAAACCAGCCTTGCATCCCTGGGATGAAGCCTACTTGATCATGATGAATGACTTTTTTGATGATAAGCTGTAATCTATTGGCTAGGATTTTGTTGAGAATTTTTGCATCTATATTCATGAGTGAGATTGGTCTGAAATTCTCCTTTTTGTTTGGTATCAGGGTGATGTTTGCTTCATAGAATGTGTTGGGGAAGATTCCTTCTTCCTCAGTTTTTTGGAATAATTTCTGCAGTACAGGAATCAGCTCTTCCTTGAAGGTTTGATAGAATTCTGGAGTGAAGCCACCTGGACCAGGGCATTTTTTGGTTGGAAGCTTTTTTATTGTTTCTTTGATCTCAGTGCTTGAAATTGGTCTGTTCAGGAGCTCTATTTCTTCCTGGCTAAGTCTAGGGAGAGGGTGTGATTCCAAATATTGATCCATTTCCTTCACATTGTCAAATTTCTGGGCATAGATTTCTGGTAGTATTCAGAGATGATCTCTTGTATCTCTGTGGGATCAGTTATTATTTCCCCTTTATTGTTTCTGATTGAGGTTACTAGAGATTTTACTTTTCTATTTCTAGTTAGTCTGGCCAATGGTTTATCTATTTTATTTATTTTTTCCAAAAAACCAACTCCTTGTTTCATTAATTTTCTGAATGATTCTTTTGTTTTCAATTTCATTGATCTCTGATTTGATTTTGGATATTTCTTTTCTTCTACTGAGTTTAGGCTTCGATTGTTCTTCTTTTTCCAATTCCATAAGATCTCTTGTGAGATTGTTGATGTGCTCTCTTTCTGTTTTTCGAATGTAGGCATCTAAAGCGAAGAATTTTCCTCTCAAAACTGCTTTTGCAGTATCCCACAGGTTTTGGTAGCTTGTGTCTTCATTGTTGTTATGCTCAAGGAAGTTAATGATTTCCTGTTTTATTTCTCCTGCACCCATCTGTTATTCAACAGACGATTGTTTAATTTCCATGCCTTTGGGTGGGGTTGAGCATTTTAGTTAGAGTTGAGTTCCACCTTTAGTGCCTTATGGTCTGAAAAGATACAAGGTAAAATTTCAATTCTTTTGATTCTGTTGATATTTGTTTTGTGTCCCAGGATATGATCAATTTTGGAGAATGTTCCATGGGGTGATGAGAAGTATGTATATTCTTTATCTTTGGGGTGGAGTGTTCTATATGCGTCTATCAAGCATAGTTGTTCTAGGGTCTCATTTAAATCTCTTACATCTTTGTTTAATTTCTGTTTAGAGGATCTGTCCAACTCTGTAAGAGGTGTGTTAAAGTCCCCTGTTATGATGGTATTATCAGATAACATATTGCTCAGACTGAGTAAGGTCTGCTTCAAGAATCTGGGAGCATTTAAATTGGGTGCATAAATATTTAGAATTGAAATGTCTTCTTGTTGTATTTTTCCCATGACCAATATAAAGTGACCATCTTTGTCTTTTTTGACTTTAGTTGCTTTAAATCCACATGTACCTGAAAGTAAGATTGCAACTCCTCTTTTCTTCTGAATTCCATTTGCCTGAAAAATTGTCTTCCAACCCTTGACTCGGAGCTTTAATTTGTCTTTTGAAGCCAGGTGTGTTTCTTGCAGACAGCAAATGGATGGCTTGTGTTTTTTAATCCAGTCAGCCAGTCTATGTCTCTTCAGTGGGGAATTCAAGCCATTAACATTTATTGAGATAATTGATAAGTGTGGTAGTATTCTATTCGTCTTATTTTGTGAGAGTCCATTGCTTAATTTTATCTTTTGCATCAGTGTGGAGGTTAGGTTCTGTCCTTTGATTTCTGAGTTCTTACTTTGCTGCTGATCCATTGTGGTGGTCAGTGTGCAGAACAGGTTGAAGTATTTCCTGTAGAGCTGGTCTTGTTGTGGCAAATTTCCTCAATGTTTGTCTATCCGTAAATGATTTGATTTTTCCATCAATTTTTAAGCTTAGCTTAGCAGGGTACAGAATTCTGGGCTGAAAATTGTTCTGTTTAAGTAGATTACAAGTAGATGACCATTGTCTTCTTGCTTGGAAAGTTTCATTAGAGAAGTCTGCGGTCACTCTGATGGATTTGCCCCTGTAGGTCAACTGGCGCTTATTCCTGGCAGCTTGCCGAATCTTTTCTTTTGTCTTGACTTTGGACAGGTTCATCACAATGTGTCTTGGAGAAGCTCGGTTAGAGTTGAGGCGACCTGGGGTCCGATATCCCTCTGAAAGCAGTGTGTCAGAATCTTTGGTGATATTTGGGAAATTTTCTTTTATAATATTCTCTAGTATGGCTTCCATTCCTCTGGGGCATTCTTCTTCCCCTTCTGGAATTCCTATAACTCATATGTTGGAACGGTTCATAAAGTCCCATAATTCTGACAGTGAACGTTCTGCTTTCTCTCTCTTCTTTTCTGCCTCTTTTACTGTCTGAGTTATCTCAAGAACTTTGTCTTCTACCTCTGAAATTCTTTCTTCTGCATGGTCTAACCTGTTGATGATACTTTCCATTGCATCTTTAAGTTCCCTAATTGACTGTTTCAGTTCCTTCAGGTCTGCTATATCCTTTTTATATTCTTCATATTGTTCATCTCTTATTTGGTTCTGTTTTTGGATTTCCTTTTGGTTATTTTCCACTTTATTAGCAATTTCCTTCATTGTTTCCATCATTTCTTTCATTGTTTTCAACATGTGTATTCTAAATTCCCTTTCTGTCATTCCTAACATTTCTTTACAGGTGGAATCCTCTGAAGTAGCTACCTCATGGTCCCTTGGTGGGGTTGTTCTAGACTGGTTCTTCATGTTGCCTGGAGTTTTCTGCTGATTCTTCCTCATGAGTGATTTCTTTTATCTGTTTCCTTGCCCTAATTTTCCTTTCACTTCCTCTTGCTCTTTAAGTTCTTGTGCCTGTGGACTAAGGGTTACAGGACCAGAAGGGTGAGAAGGTTGAAGAGCAAAAAAGAGATGAAAGAAAGGAGGACCGAGTGATAAGAAAAAAAAGAAAGATAGAGAAAGGAGAGGGGGTGGGTATAAGGAATATTGACAAAAAGAAGAGAGGCACAGAAAGAGGGAGACAGGGCAATATAGGTGTACAGTAGGGTACTTTGACACAACCTTAAAAAAAACCCACCTTCTGGGGGTGCCCAGTTGGGTGGTTCCCTTGAGGTCAGCAGCTCTTTGCTAACCTGATCAGACACAGTACCCCACCTCCACCAAGTAGAGAGGAAAGACAAAAATGCTATAAATCAAACCAAAACAAGCAAAGAGAAAACTTTACGGGGATAAAATTGGGTGAAAAACCAAATGATAGCCGTAGAAACACTAGCAAAAATGAAGTTGTAGTTATTAAAAAAGGCAGCAATGGGAAATTATAATTAAACTAGAAAAATTGAGAAAGAAAAAGGGATCTGTATGGAAAAGATTGAAATTAAAAAACAAAAGAACCTCAACAACGTCAAAATAAACAAAAAAAACAACCAAACAAAAAAAAAAGAAAAAAATACACAACCAAAAACAAAGCAGTTTGTATATGTTATTGAATATTGTCTGGGCAACACGTGGTCTTCTGGGGTATGAGATGTTAATCACAGTTCTGATACGACTGGAGACTGCTGATTTCTCAAGCCCCAGCAGGTAGCCACCCTAAATCTCTCTTCAGCCCACATAAAGGCACTTTGAACTTGTAAATTTGCTGAGCAGAAGCTTTCCCAGCTTTCTCACTGGAATCACTGCTGAAGTGGCTATCCACTTACCCAGTGTGCCAAAACCGGTCTCACTCTGCCCCCGAGGGTTAGGGCTGCAAGGTGGCTCAGACCCCACCCTTAGGCTACTTAGTTGCAGCTCCCACCCGTTTCTAGCTCTGCGACCCTGAGGGCAGAGCTTGCCGGGCAGATCACTGACAATGGTTCCGTGTGACCCACCACCAAACACTATTAGCTCTGTCTGGCTCAGTGGCTCAGACTGGGGCCCTAGACAATGGCCAAAGTTCTCCGCACTCCCGCTCAGGCCCTCCTCAAGGCAGTTCAACTCAGTGCCAAGTCCAAGGACACCAAAACAGTTCACAGGTAAGGCCTTTCTGGTTTGCAGTCTCGCTGCTACTGAACTTACAGTTGTGGGCGGGTTTAGACGGATTGAACACACGCGACCACTTGCCGGTTTTCCACTGTTTTAGTCCTCCTCTTGGGGTCCAGAAGTCTCTCGCTGACTCCCTGTATCCTCATAGGAGTGATGATAGGCAGATCCCACCAGCCAGAGATGCCTGGAGTCCTATCTCCCCAGACTCACAGTGCCCAGATGCAAGGAAGCTGTTACTCGGCCGCCATCTTGCTCCGCCCCCAGCCAGCCAATCTTATACTCACTAATTTTCCAAAAATCTTCAAAAGTATTATACACACAGTCTCCCAGCTCCTTGCTTCTTATAGATGGCTGATTAGGGGCAGCCAATATAGATATTTTGTGTATCTCTATTGCCACATTATGTTATGCTTTTTTTTTTTTACTAGAAATAATCATTAGTATCTTGAAATCTAATCAGGTTAGTGAGCTAATTTTACAAATTCCAGCACCAATTCAGAAAACTCATCGTTAGTGTTCTATTTCCTTAGAACTAACCTTGGCACCAAAATCTGCATTAGTGTCAGGGTTTTCCAGAGAAATAGACTATACCTCTATATCTATCAATTAATGGTTTGCTCTAAGTAGAAAAAGACTTATAAAGAATTGGCACACATCACTGTATGTCCCATGATCTGCTGTCTGCCAGATGGAGACCTAGGTCATAGGCTGGACATGGCAAAGAGCCTTGAAAGGGACCAGTTTAAAGTCCAAGAAATCCAGAGGTGTAATTCAGTCTGTATCTGAAGACCTGAGAACTAGGGGAGATAGTGGTGTAACTTTGAGACCAAGGGATGTTCCAGCTTAAGCACAGATGTGATTAGATTTAAAGTTATTAATGATCATTTCTAGTAGTAAAGAAAGTGTTGAAATCCATGGGGATAAATTCTCTTTTTTTCTACCTTTTGTTCCATTCCTGCTCCCAACAGATTGGATGGTGCCCATCCTCACTGGGGAGGATGATCTGCTTTACTGAGTCCACAGATTAAAATGCTCATCTCATCTGTAAACAACCTCCCAGTCACACACACAAATAATGTTTAGCTGAATATTAGGGCACCCTATAGTCCAATCAAGTTGACAAAATTAACTATCACAATAGTGTATCTGAAAATATAAACTAAGGCTATCAGGAGGCCAGACTGATTAGTCATACCTTTGAAAACAGGTGCTCAGAACGTGATACAACCATTTTGGTGATGCTTAAAGTCTTGAAATCTTCAAGTCAACATTTTAAAATATTTTGTCAAACTCACTGATATATTATTAGGAGACATACTGAAATTTCTTCCTTGTAATATCTGAAGTTTCTTGTTATAGTATCGAAACACAAAAAGTTACGTACCATATGGGAAAAGCATAGCTTCTTGCTACAATAATTCAAAGAAAACAATGGCACAAAATGAAATCAAACTTTTTCTTTGTCAGGAAATAGCATTGGAAAATATTGCTAAATGTCATATGAAGAAATGATTATTCTAACAAATTATGCAGTGTGGAAAGCTTGTTGCACAATTTTGATGCAAGTACAGAAGTTTCTCACGTGTCTCAGCCAATGGTACATCCTAGATTTTATGTTAGTATGGAATATTGGAAGAACTATATTTTTTAAGTGAACTAGTAAAGGGAAGATAAACACATATTCTCAATTACAAATTATTTTCTTAAAATCATTGTTCTATGGGAAAACAGTATACGATATAGATTTTTCTTACTTTTAATCTCCTTTGGATGAATTCTCAGAAACACTACTCTTGCCATCTCCTCTGTTTTACACAACAGTGCAGAGGAATCTCAGGGTGCCAGCCATAAACTCTCAGGACCAAATTGTCGCACTTGTGTTTCCTTCTAAAGGATTTGAACTTGACATGGATAAGATTTGCAATTTCAGATGGTCACAGTGGGTACAGGGATCAGATTGGTGATTTCGGGAGGTCATAGGTTAAAAGTGGCAAAGGGCTTTCCTTGAAAAGGGCCAGTTCAGAGGCAAGGAGAGAGTTGGGAGGAAGGGCAGGTGGACTAGAGGGCAGATGATGGTTCCTTGAACTAGGGACATGACAGATGACATGGCTTGTTGAGTTGAGGGTGAGAGAAGGTCAGGGGTGATTCCCAGGTTACTGGCAGCAAGGATGTGCAGGATGCACCTTCAGCAGTATTTTAGTCTTGGAGATCTCTTTCTATATTTTGCTCACATATCTGGGTATCTTTTTCCACACCCTCATGCACATCTCTGGCTGTTCATCTCTTCCTTCCCCACTCAAACCCTAAATCTCTCAACCCCCTAAAGTGAGGGGCCAAGAATACAGACATAGGACCCTACTCAGGCCTTGATGCCCATCTCTTTCATATCCTCTTCTTCCCCACCCTACCACCAAAATTCATCCCTTCAGGCTCTAGGTAAAGTAAGCAAAATGGCTTGGACAGAAAATTTCAAAATTTTTGGACTTGTGATTCCATTTCAGCTACTGTATTTGGAGTAAAATCCCTTTTTAAAAGCAGTACTAATGGTAATTTATCAGTGCTTTTGTGCGACTTTTATATATAGTTTAGAATTATGGACGGTATGGCTATAATTTTTAAATATTATACTACATATAAAACTTTTTCTTTTAATTTTGCTCAAACTCTTTTCTGTCTCAATTGCCTTATTTAGCAATTATGGAAGAGCTTTTCAAATATTGTTTGTCTAATCTGAGAGAAGTCTGATATATTGCCTCCTAAAATGCGTTAGAATAAGTTTAGTGAGAAAGATTCCCCCCAGTGGACTTACCTAAATATTTTATCATCATCTTTTAATAAATATGCACTCTATGAGTAGCGATGAATGAACGAATAGGTTCTTGGGACTTAAGGTAACAATAATACAAACAATAGTATATGTTTTCCTGTCACATTCCTACGTGGGAAGGGCTTCCAGAAAGTAGTGAACCCTGTAATTGTGCTGACTCATCTGGTGTCGTAACACAAAGGTTGGGTCCAGAGACTGTATTGGCAGATACAGTGTATGTGGCGTGCTAACACACACAAATGTTGGTTTATGGAATGAAGACATAATTTAGAGTGTGTGCAGCTGGAAGCTAGTCTGTGGTAAGTTCTTCCAGTCATGAGAACGTGGAATTGTAGCAAAGGGTTTAGTTCTTATTGAATGATTCAGTCCAGATCTCAGAAATGCCCATTGCTAATGCTGTCCAGCACAAAGGGAAGTGTAATGGAGAAGCAGTCCAAGTGGAAAGCCACAGCATTATTAATTGTTTATGGTAACATTAAATAACTTTCCCCAAATTGCAAAAACACATAATCATGTATACCTTTGCTGGGGCCCCTCTCAGGGCCTTAGAAGTAGGCTGTGTGAAGTGAGGGGCCACGAATACAGAAATCCTGAAAATGGAAATTCTCTTGTGTCAGGATGGTATTTGTAAGGCAGCCATTATGATTACACCATATAATATGGTTGTCAGAGAAAGTGGTGTAAAATCAAATTCATCAGAATTGTTGTGTTTGTAGGATGTATTTCTTAAGCAGCATTACACGTAAGTGTGAAGTTGTATGTTTTATTGATACCAACACATGACACAGCATCTTAGTGTATTCAGTGAGTCTTGTCCTGGCAGAAGGTTGGTGAAGGATCGTGCAGCTCATACCTCAAACAGTTCTTCCATTAGGAGAAAAAGATGAATTTCTTTTTTTTTTTTTTTTTTTTGTAGAGACAGAGTCTCACTTTATCACCCTCGGTAGAGTGCCGTGGCATCACAGCTCACAGCAACCTCCAACTCCTGGGCTTAAGTGATTCCTTTTTTTTTTTTTTTTGTAGAGACAGAGTCTCACTGTACCGCCCTCGGGTAGAGTGCCGTGGCGTCACACGGCTCACAGCAACCTCCAGCTCTTGGGCTTAAGCGATTCTCTTGTCTCAGCCTCCCGAGTAGCTGGGACTACAGGCGCCCGCCACAACGCCCAGCTATTTTTTGGTTTGCAGTTCAGCCGGGGCCGGGTTTGAACCCGCCACCCTCGGTATATGGGGCCGGCACCCTACTGACTGAGCCACAGGCGCCACCCGAAAAAGATGAATTTCAATATGCAATTTCAATAATTAAATAAGTGAAGAGGAATTAATTACATGAAAACAATTTAAATTTCTTCCTGATTTGGCATGAAATACTACCAAACAAAAATAACCTAAAACTCAATATGCTGCTACTATGATGACAATGACGACAAATTAGTGATGAATTAATGAGTGATCTTAACAAGCATTTACCATTACTCATTCTATAAGAAACTTGAAGTTTTCTGAAATCTTACACTTCACATATGATAGAAACTTCCCTCATACATGACAGTAATCCTCAACATGTTGCATGCTATTACCAATTTATAATGAATTGTGAAGCAAAAAGAAACTTTGAAACTATTGATAAAAAATATTTTTTCACTAATTGTGCCAGAGGAAAGACTAAAGAATCAGTTACTGCTATAGAAAATGATATTGCAAAATCATTATTCAGTTAGAAAATGTAGAAAAATGGTATTATAGAAACGTTTAGTTAATAAGTTATGTTATTTTTATGAATTACATGATCGTTATTTTTGGTAATTTTCTTGAGTTTTTCTTTTGTGATTTCTTTTTCTCCTTAAATAAGTATTCACTTTTATGTCTGGTTTTATATTCATAATTTTGTGTTCCTTTTTCTTAAAATTGTATAATTAAAATCCCAATTTGTGTAAGTTTTGGGTCCCCTAAAACCTGGGTCTAGCCCTGCCTTTCTGATACGGCATGTGAATTTCCCTATGTTAATGGTATAAATACTGATGTGATATTCCCATTTTTATGTATTTGAGGTAGGATGGGAGAGAACAAAGAATATCCTATACTGTTTTATTATACCTTAAAGCAGGGATCTTGAATCTGTGGCCCTGTGGCCAAATGCTGATTTTGTAAGAGCTTTCTTTGCTTCTCAGTGATGTTGGATATCACAAAAAAGTGGGCACAGATTATTTATATATTTTTTTGCTAATCAGCTTTCAAGCTTTCCTTGGTGTTTGTGTATTTACTGTATGACTCACAGCAACTCTTATTCTTCCAATGTAGTTCAGAGAAAAAAAAGGTTGGACACTCCTGCCTTAAAGAAATATAATTAGTCTAATTGTAATTCAATCCTTATTGTATACCAACATAAAAGCAACGTAGTTTTAACTTCCTTCAGAAGTAACTGTATTGCTTTATAAAATTGCAAAAGTAATTCAACCTATTGAAAAATTCAAATAATACAGGGATAATCTAGCAAAAATAAATGAAGTCTCCTTTTCCCCATCCTGGTTTCTCAGATGTGACCACTGTTTATTGTTTGGTGTGAATTCTTGCACCACACTTTTTCTATGTACTAATCTATACAAATACGCGCATACCCCCCCAACATATATGTACACATATAAATCTATTTAAAATTCAAAAGTTAAGCTTAAATCAGTTGGTAAAATACATGCTATTTTCTATCATTCTATTTCCTTATGTCGTGGACCCTATTTCCTATCAGTATGTATATAGTTATCTATTCTGCTGAAGAGACACAAAATATAAATCTAGTATGATCGAATGAATCCCCTGTAAGTGGACATTTAGCATATTTTATTCTTTCCTTATTATAAACAATGCTAAACTGAAATCTATAAAAGTATTTTTGTATATACTTATGAGTGTTTCACCCAACAGGCTAAGAGCGTGGCCTTGCATTCTCTAAGCTCTTGGTCATGTTGATGAAGGGGGGTGGGGAAGGGGCAGAGAGGCAGGGGCCCCAGCAAAGCTCTGCTGCTTCTTCTCTACCATCCTGAGCAATTCCCCTTTGGTCCAAATCTGGAGATGTGCTCAGCAGATCAAAAACCCAGCAGCTATCTGGACTTACCCATTTAAAAAAGCAGTTCAACAACAGCTGGTGTCATATCCAAGCAGGTTATTAGGGGGATTTTATCTCCCATTTCCTCCTTCACAAAGTGTTATCCAATCATTCCATGTAACCATATTCAGTACACTTTCTGAGATGAGTTCTAATGCACGTGGTTTCCTCCATCTCTTTATTTTTCCTGTTGTCCTGTGGTCAGTTTGGCTAGCTCCTTCATCTCTGCCCATCACCCATCAGAGGGGTATTAAGGCCCCTTATCCTTGTAGCCTATTTGAGAAGTGATAGGGCCGAATGTAGGGATTTGTCCAAATAGAACCATCCCGCACAGGGAAGGACCGTCCGGCCCAGGAAGGAATGAGCGCCAATTCCTGCCCCTGTGAACTCTCCTATTATCACCTTCCTTAACCCACGTGCTGACTTCTTTTTCGAACTTGAGTGAATAAAGGCCACGTTGCCCACACAGAACCTGGACTCGGCTTCCTTTCGTTCAAGTCTCGGCATTACCTCTCATTTTCGGTCCTTAACCTCTGGGGAAGCCTCCTTTGTCCTCTCAGCCATGTTTGGTGGCACAGTGCAGGCACGTGTGGCCCGGCAGCTTTCCTCGGGGCCTTGTTCTTGCTCACGTAGTGACTTGAACAATTCATGTAGGTTACGACTTGCCTCATTTCTCACACTTGGGTTCCTTGCCAGCCAAGCGAGTCTTGCTCTAAAGTTTCTTCTCCACAAGGGGGCCTCTCAGACTAGCGTGTTGTTTTAGTTCTTTTCTATTTCTTTGGACTTTTTCCTGCTACTGTCATTGCAGTATCGGGGCAGTCCGCTATATCCTGCTATCCACCTTTTGTAATTCAACAGTAAAAGCCAACGTTGTAAAAGCAACTAACTGGTTGGATCTTTGCAGCTAGTCTCAGGATTTCTAGCTCTTTTTGGTAGATATAGATCAAGCATAGTAAGTGGAATTAACCATATCCTTTCAAGGCAATCTTTGATCTTCAAAATTGTCATATTTATTTTATCATCATGTTTAGCTATTGCAGCCCACACGTGGTAGGAGGAAATGTTTAAGTTTTCAGTACTTGAAAAGCTTTTCTGCCGGAGTCAGCAGTGAGTTGTCAGGTAAACATCTTCTGAGGCACAGCTTCTTTCCTGACAGCCTCATTTAAATAAGGCTCAGGCTTTGAAATGCGAAATCAGGAGACTTGGCAGAAAAGGCGTCTATTTCATGGTTACATATCTTTGCCTGTCAACAGATAAAAAAAGCTCTCCCAACAAAGAAGATAGCTGCATGTCTCTTTCCAAGGGTGGAATCAGAACTGACTGTGTAATTATCAGCCAGGCTAGTTGGATTGGGCAGAAGTCAAGGTTAATGATTGGCAGAATGGCCACTGGCCTGTGTGGTCATTATAACCACTGTGGACAATAGTATAGATAGATCATGGACCCTGTAGTCAAATGGTCTGACCACTATCTTTATATCACTGTCTACCTGTTGTGCAGTAAATGAGATGTTGACCTCTTAACCCTCTGAGCTGAGGCAGGATCTGGAGCATCAGGCCCTCAAGTAGCTTCTCCCATTTGCCCCAGTGTGTGGTACAAATAACATTGGTTTCTGAATGTGTTCTGAAATGGAAAGATTGGAAATACTACCATGGCTCTTAAAGGCCAGTGGTTAAAGGAAGTATAGGGTTAAAGATGGATGGAAAGTGTAGCATGAAGAAACATGAAGGAAAATAAACCCAGAAAAGTGTAACACAATATGCCAATTTGAAAATAAAGAGGAGAGAAAGAAGCATGCCATTGGATGACTGAGGAAGACAGATAGCGATTTATTTTAAGCAGATGAAAAAAGTCTTTGACTTTCCCTTTTTAAAAAAATAATTCCTAGATTCTGACTAACATTTGTTTGTGCTAGTTTCAATAGGCTATGGACTTCTTGAGAATAGGGACTGTATTTTTTATACCAGAAAAACCTAAAACAGTTCCTATAATGTATAAATACTTACTGAATAAATGTTTGTTGAAGTGACTAGTCACGAAGTAATAGCAAAAGAAGAAATTCATCCATTCATTCATTTATCTCAACAAACATTTTAGAATAACTATTAGGTGATAAGAGCTGGACCTTCAGGTGAATTAAAAATACCATGGTTTTCAAGGAATTCACAGTTTAGAAGAGAAGACAAATGGATAACACATTATTACGGATGGCCCAACAGAGGGTGTACAAGATAAAAATCAAACACCAATAAGGGATGGTAAACTTATCCTGGAGAGTGGTTAGGAAACCAGAGACAGTACTTTAACTTGTATGTTTTTAAAAGTCAATTGAAATATAATATACACATAGCATATGTACATAGCAAATTTACAGCTTGATGAATTTGACAAATTGAATACACCATGTAAACCAGCACCTGGAAACAATCTCTCAAAAGTACTACCCCAAAAGTAGTACTTTTTCCTCCCCAAAGTACCACCTGCCTGACTTAACAGTAAAGAGCAGTCATGCCTACAACTAATGCTTTGTATAACAAGACTTGTACAGCACATGCTTTTTGGTATCTGGCTTCTTTCAACAAACATTAGACTGCTGGGTATAGGTAAAGATCATTTAGTTGCATTGTTGCACGATATTCCATTGTATGAATATTTATCCATTCATTCCTCTATTCACTTACTCCACTATTTGATGGACATTTCCAGTCTTTGGCTGTCACAAATGGTTCTGCTGTGAAATCTTCAAGTACATGTGCTTTGTGAAGATAGATATGACTTTTTGTTGAGAATGTACATAGGAGTGCAACTGCTAGTTCTCACTGTGTATTAAACTTCAGTATGTAATTTCAAATAGTTTTCTGAAGTGTGTGTACTAATTTATATTCTTAGCAGCAGTATATGAAGGTTTTTGTTGCTCCATTTCCTTGCAAACATTTAATATTTTTTCTTTTCAGTTTAGCAGTTCTTGTGGCACTATGTTGTATGATAGTAGACTTTTGAAAAATGAATTGATGCATCAAACAAATGGGATGATAGAAGAAGTCCATGGTCAGATCAGAGAGGGTGCTCAAGAAAGAGGGGTCAATGGGAGTCCTTAGATACCCCTCTGGAGGCTCTAGAGGAGAATCTCTTTCCTTATCTTTTTCTAACTGTAAGAGGCTACCCACATTCCTTGTTTCCTGGCTCCGTTAGGTCTACCTGGATAATCTAGGATCATGTTCCTATCTCAAAATCCTTGATTTAATCACATCTGCAAAGTCCCATTTTCAGGTCAAGTAACATAGTAACAGGTTCTGGGGAATAGGGCATAAACATGTTTTGGGGGCCTTTCTTGGCCTGCCGTAGTCATATGATAGCCTCACCTTATCTGTGGTGTGAGTTATCCATATTTATGTGGGCCAGGGGCTGCAGTTAGCACATCTGGGAGTCCCAAAGCTGCTTCTAAGTGGCTGTGAGGCCTGGGTCAAATCATTTAAATTCTGGTTCTCACTTCTTAGTTTGTGAAATGAAGATATTAGGCCAGAACAGGGAAGGCAAATACCTGCTGTGCACACTGTCATCTTTTCCTTCTGCGTCTGTGGCAGAGATTTACGTGCTCAAGGCCCTTTCTCTTTGAGCTTGTGTGCCAGCCTTGTCATCTAGACAGTCACTACTGGGTGGCTAAGGATGATCCTGAGATAAAATCTATTGTTTTTTTCCTGAACGCAACTATCTCTAAAACCTACAATTTACGTTGTTATAACACATATGTAGACTCCTAAAATTCAACTAACCTCCTTATGGATCATTGAATGTCCAAAGTCAATTGACTTTTACTTTTCAACATATTTTCTCCCTCGATTTTTCTCTAATCAGTATTTCATATATCTTTGCTTCTCCTCTGAAGGTAGCAGTTAGGAGCAAGAATAGAAATAAAAGTCCTGAGGGGTCCCTAGCTGTGTTATGGATCCAGTGTAAATGAGAGCTGCCTACACAGAAACCCTGCTGTGCCAGCACACTCAAGACCCCGGGAGCCACCAGGCTTTGCACATGCTTGTACTGCACTTGTGTTTACACCTGCACCTACACTTATACTTAAAAGCTCATGTTCCTTTGTCCCCATGTATTGATGTCTAGGCAGAGCTTGCCTCATCCTAATATGCAGAGAACACAGCAACAAATTATACTGTTTATTGCCAGGCTTGAAAGCTACAAAGAACTGTCTCAAAAGCAGTCAGCAACCAGGCCTGTGAAACATCTCACTGAGGCTGGGTGAAAAACATTAAAGATATATAGCTTGGACCACGAAAAAAACCTGTGTGACAGGATGTGAACTCAAAAATATGCAGCTGGACTTAAGTTGCTTACAGTATCAAAGTCAAGTACTAGACAACAAAACAAAACAAAACAAAACACCCCCCCTTCCCCCCCCAAATAGGATCAAATGATCACACTGTCTCTGATATGTGGCTTCTGGAATAAATTACAAACAATGAAACAACAATTTTCTACTAAGATATTTGTCTCTTATCAGCTTCTGCCTAGATTTGCTGAAATCTGACTCTCTCAACTCTGTTTTTGGTTTGTTAAGATTTTCCAAAGAGGAGACACTTTTTCCCTTCTTATTCGAATAGCCCTTCTAATCAAAGAGGAACTTTGGTTTGCTTCACTTTATAACCACAGGGCAGAGAAGATGCCTCTTCTGAGATCTGAGTTCCTCACTGGAAATTCTTGGTAGAGGTGGAGAGAAGCAATGACTTGAAAAAAGGCTCCTTTCCTTGAAAAGCCAAAGCATCCCTCCTTGTCATTAAATATTTGCCATTAGCAAGCCTATCTTATTTTCCTCACGAAATGTATCAGTATCTGAATTAGGTTATCTGTTTGTTTACCTTGCGGATGGCAACACAGTGAGTGATGGAGGTGATCTAAGTGGCAGGCTTGTTTTCTCTGGTTAACATAGTGACTTACCAATTTTGAATGGGACTGTCTTTGGGCAAGCAAAAACTCTAGCTCAACATAATTATACTCCCTATGGTCTCATACTCAACTTCTTCACATATTTGAGTTCTCTGTCTAGGCCAGTTATGGCATTTGTGTATGGGAACTGTGGGCTTCCCTATCATAGGTCTCTTACCCTAGAATATGTCTTCATGGAAGTGGGACCTGGTCTGTAGCCCAGCATGTATAATGGTAAGCAGTTAACAAGTGTGTGTTCACTGGAGCATGAGATGAGAGGTTTTATTTTGGACTTCTTCTAAGTTATTGTGGGTCAAAGAAGGGGCATGTTACCCTTTTCATACTTTCACTTTCTCATGGGTGGAATGGCTGAGTGGTGCAATGTATGTGGAGTTGAGAGGGAAATGGTTAGAGGCCCTGTGAAGATTCTTTTGGAGACCCCCAATCACCAATTGAATGAGAAACTTCCCTCCTGACAGACTTTTGCAAAGAACTGATCTGCAACCTTAGATGAGGAACACAGGTTTACAAGCCTCATTTTTGTAAGGCTCCTCTCTGCAAGAAATGAGATAATGGAGCATCAGTCAGTATAGTAGGCAGAAGAGAGCTCCAGAGATGTTCATATTCTAATCCCACAAACCTGTGAATATGCTATCATATATGGCAAAAGGGATTTTGCAGGTGGCATTAAATTATGGACCTTGAGATTTTAGATTGTTCATCCAGGTGAGCCTAATGTAGTCACAAGAATCCTTATAAGGGAAAGAGGGAGGCAGAAGAGTCACAGTCAGAGCAGGTTATATGAAGACAAGGCAGGGGCAAGATTAGCACCACTGCTAGAAGGGGACCATGAGCCAAGGAATATGGGTGGCCTCTAGAAGCTGGGAAAGATGAGGAACAGATGTCCCCATCACTCCCCCAGAGCCTCCAGTAGGAACATAACCCTGTCTGTACCTGGGTTTTGGCCCAGTGACACCTGTCTTGGGCTTCTGACCTTGAGAATTGTAAGGGAATACATTTGTGTTGTTCTAAGACATTAAGTTTGTGGTAGCAGCAGCAGTAAATCAGTACAAGTAAGTTAACATTTATTAAGCCTGTATCATGAGCTAGAAACTTTCTGTGTTCTCAGAATGAAAGGTAAACATGAGCCTTAAACATAATTTAGTAGGGATAAATTTTAAACAGGGTAAATATTAAGCAGATACTTATGAATAATAGTTGAATAATTAGTAAAGTGTGAGAAATGTTGTGACAGAGAATTCAGGGTGCTTTGTGACCATGAAACAAAGAGAGACATTATCCTAAATGGGGGTGACTGGAAAGAGATGCATAGGCTGAGATCTGAATGATGGGTGGAAACTAGCTGAGAGAAGAGACCAGGCAGAAGGAACGGAATGGGTGAGGGTCCAGAGTGAACATGGTGTGTTCAGGGAAAAGGAAATTTAGTGTAACTGCCATGCTCAGGATGTGGGGCAGAGAGGTAGATGAGGCTGAGGAGGTAGTCTTGTCCAGATAATGAGGGGCTTTGGTGATTACATTAAGCTCATATTAAGACTGTTGACTTTGCTTTTTAAAAACCATAGGAAGTGTTTAGAGTGTGTGTTTGTCCTGTGAGCTTTTTAGTGGCAGAACTGAATTTTCCTTCCAGTCTTCAGGTAGATTCTGATAAAGGTTTTAGGGCTTATCCATACCCTCCTCTCTTCCCCTCTTCATTTAGTAACCAGAGGGTTTCACTTTCCTATCTGTTGCAGGTAGGTGGGGCCAGTTAATCATAAGTAAAAGTAACATGTTATTTTGAGGCTGAATCACTTAATTGCCAGCGTGAGACACGGGCAATTGAATTGAACTGTGCTGTGCTGTCCTGTGTACATCATATGTTATTCAGAAAAAAAAGAAAGAAAACATTTTAATGTCAGTTGTCTTGAGGATCCTGGGACACCCTTTGAGATAACAGTATATTTTAGGAATGTCAGAGAAACCAAGCTTTAATTAAATACATTTATTTTATGCAGCATTCAAACAGAGGAACTTGATGCGGGAGGGAGGTATTTTTTTAATGAGAGGACCTACATGATTTACATAGTGATGGGTGTGCTTCACATGGTTTATTTATAACTTAGGTAAAAAGATGCCATTTATTTTCTACAATAAATATATTTGGTATGGTAATGTACCATCCAATGTTTTACTTGCTTCTGAGTTAAAGGTTATATTCCAGGGAACGTTTATACAGGAATGTTGTATTCAAGGTGACATGAATACAATTACATTTTAAATTAAAAATTTAAAAAGAGCTTTTGCCCATTGATCTTTTCTCTTAGTTTTTTATACTCCTGAGGATATGGAATGTAAATATTTTCCCCAAACTCTCTCTTATCTTACTGAGGAGGAAAGAATCAGTCTGGTACTTAAAAGACTTTAAGTACTTGTAGATCTTTTATTTCCAAGATTTATAATTGTGACCTCTGGCATCTTTTAAGTTAAACCAAGTCATCTTCACTCTGTAATGAGAAAAATGAAACTGAGAAAATTAGGGAACTGGTGAAGGCCACTTTGTCAGAGACAGAGACACTTCTACAAGCTGTATACCTTATAGGTTATCTTAGAGCTATGCCCCAGATGCATTCCACCAGAAAAAGATTATTTATGTACATTTGCAGTATAGTTCACAAAGTCCACTGAATACATTTAGGACTTCAATGGATTTCTGATGGAAAATGAGGCTGAGTTTTGTTATAAAGAATCAAATGATAACAAATGCAGGGATCTTAGAGTGAAGATTTGGAAAGATTTTTTTTCACTGCTCACTTTGTTCAAACCTATACTGGGAGGATTCAGGATAGTCTCAAAAATAGGTTGGTTACTGAGGAAGACTCATTAATAAGCAATTCTAAAATCTCTGTGGCTTAACATAACTCAGATTGATTTTCTCACTCATGGTATGCATCCCAAGTGGATCAACAGAGGGCTTTGCTGTGCTTGATACAGATCTGGGCACCTGGACTGGTTGAAGCTACACCCACCTGTAATGGCCTATGTGGCTTTCCTGGTCACTATAACAGGAAATAAAGCACTCAGAAGTCTCTTCCTGGCATTTAAGTGATATGTGCCACTTCTACTCACAAACTGGATATGTGGCCCTGCCTAATAGCAATGGGGTGTAGAACTGTAATTTTTCTGGATTCCGGGAAGAAGAGACTTAAATAAAGGTGAGTACTAGAAATCTCCACAACAAATACTTTTTGTGTTTGGGACCCCACCAAATTATTCATACATTCATTAATTTATTCAACAAAGATTGGTTGGTATCAAATATGTACATAGTTGAATAAAACAGACATTATCAGGCCAAATGCTGTGGCTCACTCCTGTAATCCTAATTCTCTGGGAGGCTGAGGCAGGTGGATTGCTTGAGCTCAGGAGTTTGAGACCAGCCTGAGCAAGAGCAAGAGCCCATCTCTACCAAAAATAGTAAAACTAGTCGGATGTTGTGGTGTGTGTCTGTAGTCTCAGCTACTTGGGAGGCTGAGGCATAAGAATCGCTTGAGCCATAAATGGACTCGGCCCTGCTATGAAACTAATTTATGGCTTTCACATGAAAGCTATAACCCAGTTATAACCTAAGAATAGGGGGGAAGGGGGAGAGGGAGGCGAGGGAGGGAGGAAGATGGGCAGAGGGAGGGTGATTGGTGGGATTACACCTGCGGTGCATCTTACAAGGGTACATGTGAAACTTAGTAAATGTAGAATATAAATGTCTTAACACAATAACTAAGAAAATGCTAGGAAGGTTATGTTAACCAGTGTGATGAAAATGTGTCAAATGGTCTATAAAACCAGTGTATGGTGCCCCATGATCACATTAATGTACACAGCTATGATTTAATAATAAAAAAAAAAAGAATCGCTTGAGCCCAAGAGTTTGAGGTTGCTGTGAGCTGGGATGCCATGGAACTTTTACCAGGCACTCTACCTCTGTCTCAAAACAAACAAACAAGCAGGCATCATCCCTGCCTTTGTGTAACTTATAATCTTGAAGGAGACAAATAAATGCATCATAATGCTACTATAAATTTTATGAAGTTCTCTGAAGAAAAGGAAAGATCAATGATGGTTAACAACAATTACTAGAAGAGACATATATAGATGGGAGGCAAAAAGGAAATTAAATCACAGAGAGCGTCTCTCTAAAAAACAGTGTATTTATTTGGAAATAGGGCCTTCCAGTGGGAATATGTGTCCCATAGTAAGCTATATGCATGTTTAAGGAAGTAAAGGAAGACACAGGTTTTTAAAGGAAAAATGAGGCAGATTACATGATTGTTTTGAAATAATTACATAATAATTTTGAGAGAATTGATTGGTAACAGTGCAGGTTGGATAGTCGTTGGTGGGCAGATAGAAGTCCTTGCAGAAATATTTTTTGTTTAAACCTGCAGTGGCCTTTGTTGAAGGTTGTTGTGTTTTTTTTTTTACAGTCTTTTGTGACAATTTTGTTATCAGTCATTTATGCATGAGAACTCTCTCTGTTCATGGCCTTTCCCAGCTCTACTTACCACTTTTTTTTTAAAACAAATTTTTGTTCTGACAACTTTCTATTTTCTGAATGAGGCCACTAAAGATCAAAAAAAGAGAACTACATGAAAGTGATTTTCAGAGTCTCTCTTTCCTTAATTATTAAATAGTCATAAACATTAGAATGATTCTTGACTTGAGTTCTTTCAGAAGCAGATCCTGAGGTAACAATTTAAGTTAAGGGTATATTCGGAGAAGAGGAATGAAAGGAAAGTGAGACAAGGAAAGTAAGGCAGCTTGTAAAGGGTGCATTATGAAGCCAGCTATTACTGTAGGCGACTGGTTTAATCTCACGAGGAAAACTGGGTGTAAGTGTAACTTTTTTTTTTTAATTGGGATTCATTGAGGGTACAAAGAACCAGATTACAGTGATTGCATTTCTTAGGTAAAGTCCCTTTTATAATTGTGTCCCGCCCCCAAAAGGTGTGCCACACACGGTGACCCCCCACCCCCTCCTTCCCTCTCTCTGTTCTTCCTTTCCCCCACCCCTCCCTCCTTTTCTCTCTCTGCTCTCCCCTTCCCCCATCATGTACTACATCATTAATTGTCCTCATATCAGAATTGAGTACATAGGATTCTTGTCGCTCTATTCTTTGATGCTTTACTAAGAATAATGTGTTTCACTTCCATCTAGGTTAATATGAAGGCTGTAAAGTATCCATCTTTTTTAATGGCTGAATTGTATTCTGTGGTATACATATACCGTAGCTTGTTAATCCATTCCTGGGTTGGTGGGCATTTATGTTGTTTCCATATCTTGACAATTGTAAACTGAATTGCGATAAACAGTCTAGTGCAAGTGTCCTCATGGTAAAAGGATTTTTTTCCTTCTGGGTAGATGCCAAGTAATGAGATTGCAGGATCAAATGGGAATTCTAGCTTGAGTTCTTTGAGGGTTCTCCATACTTCCTTCCAAAAAGGATATATTAGTTTGCAGTCCCACCAGCAGTGAAAAAGTGTTTCCAATTCGCCACATCCACGCCAGCATGTGCAGTTTTGAGATTTTGTGATGTGGGCCATTCTTGCTGGGGTTAGATGGTATCTCGGGGTGGTTTTGATTTGCATTTCTCTAATAATTAGGGACTATCTTCTTTAGAGAAGGTTCTATTCATCTCTCTTGCCCTTTGATATATGGGATTGTTGGCTTTTTTCATGTGGAATAATTTGAGTTCTCTATAGATGCTAGTTATCAAGCTTTGGTCTGATTCAAAATATGCAAATATCCTTTTCCCATTGTGTAGGTTCTTCATTTGTTTTGGTTTTTGTCTCCTTAGCTGTATAGAAGCTTTTCAGTTTAAGTCCCATTTGTTTATTTTTGTTGTTGTTGTAATTACCATGGAAGTCTTCTTCACAAAGTCTCCTGGGATGAAACCTACTTGATCATGATGTATGACTTTTTTGGTGATAAGCTATAATCTATTGGCTAGGATTTTGTTGAGAATTTTTGCATCTGTATTCATTAGTTTAATTGGCCTGAAGTTCTCCTTTTTAGTTGGGTCTTTTCCTGGTTTTGGTATCAGGGTGATGTTTGCTTTGTAGAATGTATTGGGGAAGATTCCTCCCTCCTCAATATTTTGGAATAATTTCTGCAATATGGGAATAAGCTCTTCTTTGAAGGTTTGATGGAATTCTGGTGTGAAGCCATCCAGAGCAGAGCATTTTTTTGGGGGGGGGGGGATTTTTATTGTTTCTTTGATCTCAGTGCTTGAAATTGGTCTGTTCAGGAGATCTATTTCTTCCTGACTAAGTCTAGGGAGAGGGTGTGATTCCAAATATTGATCCATTTCCTTCACATTGTTGAATTTCTGGGTATAGAGTTTCTTGTAATATTCAGAGATAATCTCTTTTATCTCTGTGGCATCTGTTGTTATTTCCCCTTTATCATTTCTCATTGAGGTTACTAGAAATTTACTTTTCTATTTCTAGTTAGTCTGGCTATTATTTATTTTTTCAAAAAACCAACTCCTTGTTTTATTAATTTTCTGAATGATTCTTTTGTTTTCAATTTTATTAATCTCTATTTTAATTTTGGGTATTTCTTTCTTCTGTTGGGTTTAGGCTTAGATTGTTCTTCTTTTTCCAATTCCATAAGATGGCTTGTGAGTTTGCTGATGCACTCTCTTTCTGTTTTTCGGATGTAGGCATCTAAAGGAACAACTTTTTCTCTCAGGACTGCTTTTACTGTATCCCACAGGTTTTGGTAGCTTGTGTCTTCATTTTTGTTAAGCTCAAGGAAGTTAATGATTTCCTCTTTTATTTCTTCCTGCACCCAACTCTCATTCAGCATAAGATTGTTTAATTTCCATGCCTTTGTGTGGGGTTGAACGTTTTTGTTGGAGTTGAGTTCCACCTTTAGTGCCTTGTGGTCTAGAAGATACAGGTACAATTTCAATTCTTTTGATTCTGTTGAGGTTTGTTTTGTGTCCTAGGATATGATCAATTTTGGAGACTGTTCAATGAAAAGAATGTATATACTTTAGCTTTGAGATGGAGTGTTCTGTATATGTCTATCAAGCACAGTTGTTCTAGGGTCTCATTTAAATCCCTTATATCTTTGTTTAATTTCTGTTTAGAAGATCTATACAGCTCTGTAAGAGGAGTGCTAAAGTCCCCTGTTATTATGGTGTTATAGGATATCATATTGCTCAGACAAATTAAGGTCTGTTTCATGAATCCGGGAGCATTTAACTCGGGGACATAAATATTTAGAATTGAAATGTCTTCTTGTTGTATTTTTCCCTTGACAAATATGAAGTTACCATCATTGTCTTTTTTGACTTTAGTTGCTTTAAATCCACATGTATCTGAAAATAAGATTGCAACTCCTCCTTTCTTTTGACTTCTGTTTGCCTGAAAAACTGTCTTCCAACTCTTTACTCTGAGTTTTAATTTGTCTTTTGAGGCTAGTTGTGTTTCCTGCAGACAACAAATGGATGGCTTGTGTTTTTCATTCCAATCAGCCAATCTATGCCTCTTCAGTGCGGAATTCAAGCCATTAACTTTTATTGAGATAATTGATAAGTGTGGTAGTGTTCTATTCATCTCATTTTGTGAAAGTCCATTGTTTAGTTTTGTCTTTTGCATCATTGTGGAAGCTAGGTTCTGCCCTTTAATTTGTAGGTGCTGATGGTGGTCCATTTTGATGGTCAGTGTGTAGAACAGGTTGAAGAGTGCACCAAAAATTTTTTTCCATGGTGACAGAGGAAAAAAGACTCGCTACCACTTTTCTTAGAGCATTTACATTAAAAATTTGTAATGGTGAGTTTTCTCTCTACCCCTTTGAGATGTCAGTAAACACTTTCCAAAGCTAACTAAGCCTCTTTTTTGATTTACAACCCAGGAACCTTTCCCTCGGGCCTTGGGATTCAGAAACCTGGCATTCTTTTCTTTTTAAAGAGTAGTCATCGAAGGAGATAGTGCCCCTATATTTCCCAGAGTCTGTGGGAGAGAAGTAGGCCTAACTTCAGTCATGCACCTGACTCCAAGTTGCTAACCTACCTCCTATGAGAAATGGATGAAAAATTTATTCTTCCTTTGGATAAAGTCAATTAGCAGACATGGTGGCTATAAAAATCATCAGTGAATTTAAGAGGCACTATGTAGGACAAATGTTGTTGTCAAATCCTCTTACTGGAGTAATGGCTATCACTTAACTTAAGGACGTGTATGGAATTGGTTGCATGTACTTGGATGTATAAAAGGATAAGATCTCTTTCTGTCTTCACAATTGCATTAGTGGATTACGCCCATCACATTCTGTCTTAATACTTACTGAATAATGAAACTGCTTCCTTTCTCTTTTTTTGTGGTGAAGTTTCTCTGTGTTAGCAGGTGATTTTGTATAATTACATTTCCCCAGGAGTAGTTGCTGCCACACCAGGGAGGTAGGTCAATCATTCAAAAGACGCTCCCTTGTATCCTTTTTAATTTTTTTTCCCCAATGCTAATATCTTCTTTCTCATCTTTTCCTTCTATTTCTCCCTTGGTAGTTGGTTTAGGAGTGTCAGTGCTGCTGAAGCTTAGGGAGACTCTAAATCCCATCAGTTGACTCCCCAGACCACACAGGAGTGGTTTCACATGCTATGTAAGGTGTCCTGCAACCTCCACTCTGAGGTAGGGAAGATGTAACAACTCACGTGTGATGGACTGATCTCTTGGTCCTTCAGTGAGTTTGCCTGACATATCCCCTTTGTGGAAGTTTGTACAGAAATACATCAGCGGGCTTAAAAAAAAATTTTTTTTTTTAAGTTGTGTGGTCTTCATTTGTAGGCACTGTAGTCTGACATTCTGCTATAGGGTATGTAGGCATTTTCTCTACAATCTTCTTCTTTCTGAAGACTTTTGTCTCTTTTCTGGATAGAATACATAACTCTGATGATGTTTAAGCAGCTGTTCTACTGAAAAGTTCAGTAAGTGTCTTAAAACCACAAAGAGTTGGGGGTTGGGCTGATAGAATCCTTAGGTGAGACTTTGAGTGAATTCACTTCTGGGATGTGGGGAGTTGGGGGATAAGGTCTCATCCTGGGTCTTCAAGAAGGTGAGCCACAAATAAGCTTTCTCCAGTCCTACCTACATCCTGCCTTCAAACTCCTCCCTACTAAAGGCCCTGGCCTCACCCTCAGGGCCACTCTTGCCCTTCCTTTGGAATAATGAAACAGTGGGCTTAGACCTTTTTTACTACTGAGAACACTGTGGCCGCCAGTGGCTGCTGGATGATGCTTGGTCTTCTCTGCTCAGCTGTTGGGGGTGCCCCTTGTTGGGAGGCTCAGCATTAAGTTCAGTTTGGTCTCTCACATTTGGCTTCAAAGACTTTCTGTTTAACTAAACTTGAGTCATGCTTCTCTGAGTTTCCTATTTGACCACATCTCACTTTTAGGCTCCATTGTATTTAGTACATCTTTAGTAAGAATCCTGCTGGGTCTATTTAGGGAGAATCCTTCACCTTTGATCAGATTCCTCATTCTCTACCTTCAATATCTGATTACCCTGCCTTGCCTTCAGGAAGAACTCTATCTAGCTACTTTTGCCAGAATCTTTGTAATTGTTGACGTTTCTTCTTCATAATTTTCCACCTACTGACCCTCACCCAGCTTCTTGGCTATAAATCCCTTCTCATCCTTGTTATCTTTAGAATTAAACCCAGTCTCTGAATAAAATTTATCCCCCTTTACCTTCTGTCTGGCTCTGGCTTTATTTCTTTTTTGATACTTAGGAATGTTGAAGCCAGTTTTTCTCCTAAAAGACTTGATGCCAAATATACTAATCCACTGGGATAACTTTTTACAGAAAATTTCTCTGTGTGAGATGTGTGTATTCCTTTTAGTCTTGACCCTATTCTTTGTGAAACAACAACAACAACAACACCCCCAAAGCCCTGGTTTTATTTTGTTATGGGCACATTTCCATGTTTTCCTTCATTATCAAAAGTACCCTGCATTAGATGAGTCTGCCTTACTTAGTTTTTAGGTGAAAAGGGTGTCCACATTCAAGTAGATTCTGTCCCCTGACACCCAAACTTCTCCTGTGACAGATGTGGTTGAAATTTCAGTAAGGCCACCATGTAAATATTCAGTATCAAAACAGACCTTCAGCTATAAAGGGAAGAACTGTTTCAATGACAGAGATTGTACAAACTGCTTGAAGATATATCTTTATTTCTCTGCTTGGCTTTGCCAGTGATTGAATTCAAACACTTCAGCGATCCCAATGAGTCCTGTATAAGTGAACTTTAGGAACATGTACAAAACTTTCAAAGTTATTTTTATTTTTTAAGTGGGCTGAATATAAAAAGTAGTTTGGTATTTTTTCTCTTTCCCCTTGTATTCTTTTTTTTTTTTATTGTTGGGGATTCATTGAGGGTACAATAAGCCATCCCCTTGTATTCTTTTTAACATAATTTCATCTCCAGATGTTGAAATTTGAGATATTGGCTTTGGATAATTAAAATGTCAGTGCAGATCATTATATGGAAGATAGAGAATGTATACATGATACTGTATGTATGTCTACAAGTGAGAATGCTCATAGTCTCTGATTATCATAGAAATGCAAATCAAAACCACCCCCAGATATTACCTAAACCCAGTGAGAATGGCCCACATCACAAAGTCCCAAAGTCGCAGATGCTGGCATAGATGTGGAGAGAAGGGAACACTTTTACACTGTTGGTGGGACTGCAAACTAATACAACCTTTTTGGAAGAAAGTATGGAGAATTCTCAAAGAACTCAAATGAGACTTCCCATTTGATCCTGCAATCCCATATTGGGCTTCTACCAGAAGAAAAAAATTACTTTATCATAAGGACATTGGCACTAGACTGTTTATCACAGCTCAATTTATAGTTGACAAAATGAGGAAATAGCCTAAATGCCCACCAACCCAGGAATGGATTAAGAAGCTATGGTATATGTATACCATGGAATATTATTCAGCCACTAAAAAAGATGGAGACTATATCTTTTGTATAAACCTGGATGGAGCTGGAACACATTATTCTTAGTAAAGCATCACAAGAATGGAGGAGCAAGAAACCAATGTATTCATTTCTAATATGAAGTCAATAGATGATCTAATATAAGGTGGAGGGTAGGGGAATAAGAGAGCAGGGGGAGGGGAGGAGGGAAGTGGGTGGGGAATCACGGTATATAGCACACCTCTTGGGGACACCATTATAAGAGGGACTTTACCTAACAAATGCAATCAGTATAACCTAATTCTTTGTACCCTCAATGAATCCCAAACAATAAAAAAAAAAAAAAAAAAGAAGAAGGGAGCCAAATGATACTGCTAAGTCTCCTAGTATTCCAAGGATTCATTTTGGGGTGTTTAATCATATATTATCCCATCACATTTTCTTAACAACACTATAAAATAGGGTTTATTATCAGTGTTTGCAAGAAAGGGGAGTCAAGCGTGGAGAGTTTAAGTTGTTTTCTTAGGGTCCTTGATATTTAGACGCAGAGGTGGAATCTAGGATTATTTGACTTAGACAGTTTTGCACTTTTTCCCTGGCCATGCTGCCAACTTTAGGAGCTGAAAGTCCTGTGGGTCCTACTGTACTACTGTGTGATGGTACCCTCCAGAGTTACTCCAGCACAGCAGGGCTATGCCCTTGCTTGGTATGGTCTCATGCCTATATTCTATGATCCTCTGAGGCCAGAGATTATGACTTATCCCGCTTTGCCTTACCAGCATTTAGCATAGGGCATGGCATTTAGGAAAAGCTCAATAAAGGGCTGTTAAAATAGATGACTAAATCTGACACAGCCATTCTAAAAGATACCTTCCAAAGAAGGTCCTCCTTTAAGAGTTTCTATTTCTCTTAAGCCTTCCGGTTACTAGAACCTATGGGATCATTTAAAGTCCTTTTTCTCCTTGGCCATGTCAACATTCATAAAGTGGCCAGGTATTAATTATCATTTTACTTCTATTATATCCACCTGCCTGTTCTTATTGTTTCTTTTGCCACCCCTTTTCCAACTAGCTTTGGGGACTGTCTTTACTACTTCCATTCGCTGTCCATTTTGTTCCATTCTATCTACTGATCATTTATCCACCCACCCACACATCCATCTATCCATCCATCTATCTATCATCTATCTATCCTTTCTTTTTTTTAGGGAAATATTTTGTGAGCACTTCTAAGGATATGATAAACAGATTATTACAGTACTGTGTGGTAAGTTCTGTAACACAAGATTGGAGAGTACAAAAAAGGGCTACTTATCCAATTTGGGGAGGGAGATTGAGAGAAGACTTCTTGGATGGAGCATCATCTGAGCTGGGTCTTCAAGAATCACCTGAGTTAGAAAGGCTAAGAGGATGAAGAAGAAAAAGAGCACTTACATCATCTCTGCCCTGCTGCATCACTGTTTTCTTTCCCTTTCCATTTTCCTTATGTTCCTTTAATGCCTCAGACTATCTCTTGCCTTAGGGCCTTTGCACTTGCTTTCTCCTCTGCCTGTAATGGTCTTCTCACAGATATCAGCATGGTCAACTCCTTCATTCCTTCAGGACTTACTCATATGGCATCTTACCAGAAAGGGCTTTCCTGACTATCTGATTTATAGTTGTAACAACTTCTTTCCCTGCCAGAACTCATCTTCCCTCCTTTTTGTGATGCGTAAATTGACAGATACATGTGTATGTGTGTATTTCATTTACTTCCCTGAAGAATATAAGCTATGAGAGGAATTTTGGGCTATTCTTTTGAGCACTGCTATCTTCACTACCTAGATGAGTACTGGCACATAGTTTTGATACATATACTTAAATGAATGAATGAAAGGTGGGAAATAGGAAATGCAAAGAAATTTTAAGGAAATGCTAGAACTCCAATTTGGCCTGACTCCTTCTGAGATCCCTCACCACTGCAAACTTGGCAACTTAGCGCTGTGGTACCTTCTTCCTTACAGTCTTGTGTAACTGTAGAACTAGCCCAATCTAGTTCAACTTAGTGTAGTAAAATGGTGAGTTGTTTTTTAGTTGCCATGAACCTCTAGGCAGCAAGTTAGATAGCCTGAGTATGCCCAATGACCCAACTGTGAAACCATAGGTGGAACCAATGTTCTTGGATCAAGGAATAGAGACTGAATTAAGAAGTGAGCTTCAGCATGGTCACCTCATGGCAAGATCCAATTAGATCATGCCTTTTTTTACACTGCCTATAAACTCTGCTCCAGTTCCCAGCTCACGGAGACAGATATGTTTCCTCCTGTCTCCTTGCCAATTTACTTGCAACAAATCTCTTCTAAGAAACTAGTGCATGTCATGGCTTCTATGTGCACTGGGCAGCAAGCCCATTGCTTCTTTGCTACAATTCCTGAGTTTTGACTTTGCTATGAGAAAGGAAGCATGTTGTTTTTATTTATGGTCAACTAACTTTCCCTTTCTCTCCCAGGTAATCTCGCTCTGAGCCTTCACCATCAACAAAGGATCGCTTCCAGATTTCTCAGAATGGCTTTTTACTTTGACCAAGACACAGGGTTCTTCTGCAGAGCTATGGATTTCCTAGTTACTATTTATTATCATATTATGGACATTAGGAGTGGAGGAGAGGGATGTTGGGAGTTTTTGGTTGTAGCCTCCTACATACTCTTTTCTTAGATCATCTGTTGAGAGGAAGGAAGTAGGGTAGGGATGATGAAATTTGGAATCTTTGAACCTTCACTGATGAGATTAGGTTAGGCAGCTGACAAGAGAAAACAGAATTGCTAAGCAGAATTTTAGAATTCCTGAAAACTTCATTCAGGAAAGCCCTTTCTGGTAAGGTGCCATATGAGTAAGTCCTGAAGGAGTAAGGGAGTTGACCATGCTGATATCTCTGAGAAGATTTGAATGATAGGTAATATGTTTATAAGATGTATTTGTTTGCATAATGCAGTGTTAGTGTTAATGGCTTTGTTGAGAAGGAAGAATGAAGATTCACACTCACTGACAGGAAACTGACAAGCAAGAAATAATAACATTGTGATTTACCTATGGGAATCCTTGTTGTCCTCAAAAAATAGGAGATGTTCACCTGGGAAACCCCACAAGACAGGTTAATTATTGGCACTTATCAAACATCAGAAGGCATAGGGGTAAGGGGTAGTCCTGTAAGAACGCTGAGCTTTCCAGAAGGCAGATTTCATGGTCATTTCCTAGTCCCAGGGGTTAACTGTTGACCTTGAGGCTGTGGTTTACAAGGATTTTTTGTGGGATCTGTGACTGTTACCAGGCAAAGCCTCCTGGAAGAATCTTCACTCTCACAGGACGATCCAAGCCCCCCCCCCGCCCCCCCACTGCCCCGAGCCAAGAGAGAGGCTGTTGGGAACCAAATGATCTGGTTCTTACCTTTATCAGATGACCCTAAAGTTCAATATTGAGATTTATTTTTCAGATAAAAAACTTGGACTTAGCAGAAAGTCCGGAAGTGTGCTAGGATCATACTCTAGTCAAGCAACATAGGAATAGAAGAAATCGTATCAGGGAGGATTAAGAGTTCTAGGGGTGGGTCTAGAGCCATTGAGACCTCAAGGAGGGGAGAGGGGATCCAGAACTTAGGGTCTGGGATAGGGATTTTGGTGTAGGGAATGGTAAATTCACTTCTACAATGGAGCATTAAATAATCTTATTCCAGAAGGGAAAAATTGGAGCCCATACCAGCAGAAAAGGAAAGAAAATAACAGTTACAGGGCACCTACTATTCATCTGCTAGTTTTATATGCTTATCACGTGCCACTAACGCACGTCATTTATATCTCAGAGCAGTGCTGTGAATGTTATAATGTCTCTTGTCTGCACATGACAAAACTGAGGCATAGAAAAGCTAAGCAGCTTTCTCAGAGGCACAAGTTAGTAAGTAGCTAAACTGGGATTTAATCCTCAGTCTCCTAACTCCACATTCAAAGCTCTTATTGGTTTATTCCACTTGGATAGGAGGTTGTGCCAGCCAAGCCACTGAGTGTCTAGACTTTAGTCATATTCTGGCAAGGGGCTTGTGCCACACACTCTTGTTAAATGCCTGCTAATGAATGAATGCGAGAATTGGTTGTCTCTTTTTTAAGTTTCAGCATTCTACTCATTACTCCGAGCCTCTCCTACCTTCTTCCTTCAGAGCCCATTGGCTCATGGTTGATCTTTTCCAGTGCTGTGGTTTCTATTTGGCCTGAGCAGATAAGAAGGAAATGTCTTTCTTCTGTTTGCCAAGTCTGTGCAGCACTAACAGACATGGAGTCTCATCATTAACACACTTGGAGAATAGAGAAAGAGGGAGAGAAAGAAGGAATGCCTACCCACCTATTTTGTCTCTTCCCCTCCTCCCATTCAAAAGCCCTTTTTGGTACTCTCAGGCTATGACTGGGGAGGGAGACCTCCAGAAAAACCAAAGCTTTAGCCTGGGTCAACTTCCTCTTTTGTCCTGAAGAATATATAGAGTTCTTGAAGTCTTCTTAATTTCTCCTCGTTTTTCGCTTTATAAATCTATCTGTTCTGGATCCTGCTTAGGGTTACAGGCTTTTAAAAACAAACTACCTTCACCATTAAAATTTTAACCTTTTTTTAGAGAGTCGAGCTACCACCTCAAAGGAACCACCTTAGTACTGCTCCCTGCACTTTACTTCTGCTGTACCCTTTCTCCTGTCCCTACTAGGCCAGTCAGGGGTCTCCTGAGAAACAGAACCAGTCGTGTGTGTGTGTTTGTGTAAAGAGACTGTGTGCATGAGAGTTGGCTCAAACAGTTATAGAAGCTATAAACCAAGGCTGAGTTTTCTCTTCCTCCGTCAAGTGATCATTGGGCTCCCCATGAGGTCACAGGTGCAGGCTGGGAGGAGAAGGCAATGTAACAGGCATGAAGAGCATGGACATTTGGGCTACTATTTCATATAAATTACTTGTGCTTTCAGGGCCTTCTTGTATATACCACTTCCATTTGATGGTGGAGTACTGCTGTGTATGGCTGACTTCACAGCTTCATGGGTCAGATAACATCTAGTTCAGGATGGACACCTGAGGTCTCATGGTAACTTGGTAGCCTGTAATTAAACATTCAGTATTTACTAAGTCCAGTAGCAGGCCAAGAGGTGTTTATCAATAAGAGAAAAATAATATGTGGATTATTGCATGGCTTTGTTCCAAGGGCTTGCACTGTGATTGACTCAAAGGTTCTAAACAGGATTCCTGTCTGCCACTGTCACTTCAAGTATCATTGGATCTGCTGGATCACAGGGTCCAATAGCAGATCAACTTCTCTAACATCCTGTATCTATTGCAGAGTCTTCTCTTTTTTAGGGCTCTCCACAAAACTAGTAGCTTTTTAGATCATTTGGTAAATCGATGGAAATAACACCCAAATAAGGAATATGTTACCTCCACAATCTAAAGAGGCCTAATAGGCATCGCGCCTCTTTTTTGCTTGAAGAAGGTGCCAGATACCATAACTGACTTTCACAGTTTGAAGGCCATTGCATAAAGGGCCCTTGAATTTTTATTGGATATATTTCCTACACTCTTGACATGTAAATGTCTTATTAATAAGTCCAGAGTAGTTGCTTCTTCTTGCTTATTAGGTTCAATCAACATAATGTAATCCATGTAAGGAACAAATATAATTAATCTTGTGGAAAGGAAAAGCATAGGGCTGGAAAGTTGATATGCCACCTAGGTAAAACAATGAAGGTGTATCACTGGCCTTTCTGGATGAAAGGACACTGATTCTGGTAGACCTAAATGATAAGAATAGAAAAAAAAGGCATTTGTCCAATCGATATCTACTTACCAGGTGCCAAGGAATGTGTTGATTTTCTCAAGCAATGAAATCACATCTGGTACAGTAACTTCAGCTGGAGACACCATTTGCTTAAGCTTATAATAATCAGCTGTGATTTCCCAAGATTCATCTGTCTTCTGCACAGAGAAAATAGGCAAGTTGAATGGGGCTGTAGGGGGAATCTCTTGCCCTGTGTCTTTCAAGTTCTTAATGGTGGTAGTAGTCTCTTCAGTCTTCCAGGAATGTGGTCTTGATTCTGGTGTTTTCCTGGGTAGAGACAGTTGTAGTGGCTTCCACATGGCCTTTTCTACCATGACAGCCATCATTCCATAGGTCAAGCAAGCAATGTGGAGTTTACATGAGGTACTGATTATGTCTGTTCGTGTGCATTCTAGAATTGGGGAAATAATTACAGGATTCAGGGATCCACTGTATTCACTGTGAGATGGACCTGAGCTAAAACATCACTGATTATCTGACCTTCATAAGTCCCTACTGTGATTGGTGGGCCAAGTTCATGTTTTGGGTCTCCTAGAAAATTAGTGTCAGTTCAGAACCAGTGTCCAGTAGTCCTGGAAAGTTCTGATTATTTACTTTTCCCCAGTGCCTTGACAAAAGGTTGTAGCTTCCTTCAGGAATGGTTGGGATGAATACAACACTGTAAGTTTTAAGCAGTGTACAGCAAACTTTCTCAGGGAGACCTGGCCTCTCCCTAATTCCAAAGGTTTTAGTCTGTTAACTGGCTTAAGTCTAAAAATTATGGTAGGACTGTGACTCTCTGCTGTTAGGATTCAGATTAGATTTTTGTTCACTTGACCTAGAACTTTTCTTACATAGGTCAATCAAGAATTTAGTAGGTTTCCTCCAATATATAATCACCCACACTTCCATATAAAAGCTATAATCCAACTACAGCCCAAGATGAAGGGGGAAAAAGGAAGGGGAGGGAAGAGGAGGGGGGAGAATGAGTGGAGGGAGGGTAATTGGTCAGACCACACCTATGGTGCATTTTACAAGGGTACATGTCAAATCTACTAAGTGTACAGTATAAATGTCTTAACACAATAATTAACAGAGTGTGGTGAAGGCTATGTAACCAGTTTGTTGTATTTCAAATTGTATATAAAACTAGCACACTGTACCCCATAAATGTGTTAATGTACACAGTTATGATTTAATAATAAAAAAGGTACAATTGCCAAACAAACAACAAAAAAAAAGAATTTAGATTTATTTTATTTCTAGAAATAGCCAGTGCCTTAGGTGTGCCTGAGTCAGACTATTCTCGTTGCTGCTTTGACTCTGCTGTTCCTTATGTTAATCACATCCACCTTGACTTTGGCTGTTGAGTGCCATCACTTGGCCCCTGCCACCCTAGGATGAGTTCCTCCTATTGTATTTAGGTTTCCTAATTCAGTGGCTGCAGTTGCTACTGCCGCACCCTCGGCATCAAGCCGCAGCGAGGTGGCGCTGTCCGCGTTGTAAAACGCATGGGTAGGTGGTCTGTGCTCCCCGGAGCAAAGCCCCCAGCACCCCTCGTATGCGACAGCAGCGCAGAAGTTGCCTAGCATACTTTTTGTTGAACGTAATGACTCACGAGGTGCAGCATAAAAGCCTAAGAAACCTTTGCTCTGAAACCTGTTTGTTGAGTTGAATGCCTGCTTGTCTTGAGAAACTAAGAATAAACATAATGACTTACTGATCCATAATTAAACAGAGAAAGAATGCCTGAAGAGACTCAATGTCTCCAGGGGAACGGTGCAATAGCACGTTCCTATCATCAAATGTCAGTGAATTGAGACAGTGCATTGAGACAATGCAGGCACAGCAAACAAGATGTTCCAACATGACATACACTATCACCACCTGCAGTAAAACTTTACTTAGAAAAACATCTTGCTTCACTAATTTTCATATGTAATACAAATCAATAGAGTAGTTTAATATTTAACAAACAATTAATTATAAATCAAAGTATAGTTACTAATAAGAATAAAAATATATAGAAAATATATATAGAAGTAGTCAAGCATTATACGTAAAAGAATATGTTCAGCTATTTTTAAAAGAAATTATAAGAAACTGAGAACAATTACAGAGCTAAGAGAAGTCACAAGCCTTGACATTCCTAGATAAGGGGAAGTAACCAGGTGTTACTGATAAAACCACCTCCCTAAAGCAAAAACCTTGAAAACATGTAATGCATGATAAACCACATATGCAGACACAAAGATAATTTACAAGCATAAGCAAAATAACGATTACATTGTTTGAACCTTGGAAAGAAAATGTATAAATACCAACTTCTGAACTCAATAAAATTCACAGCTGCTTACTTCACCAAGTGCTGTGTGCAGTCTGTCATTTTTTCCTGCGTCGACCTCTCAACCAACCTGTACCGTTCACCCTGAGCACCCTCGGACTGAGGCCCATCGACCGGCGGTCCGCGGCATGCTACTTTAAAGTCTGGCCTACAGAGAAGAGTGATCATGGAGCTCTTCAAGGGTATTGGAGTTCCTCTCGCAAATTTGTTTCTCACAGTCCTAGTGATGAAAGGTGTGTTTTCTGGGCCCCCTTGTTCCAATTCTGGGTGAGTAGATCTTAAATGACAGATTTACTCTAACAGTTCAATCTTCTTGAATCTTTGAATCCTTTCCTCACCATTAAACCAAGATAAGTGTAGCATTTCTAACTTGCTTACCATGAACCACTTCTTAGACCATGTCTCAGCCAACCAACTGACCAATTTGGTAGAGCCCTTTCTACCTCCTTGAACATTAAATGCAGAATCTCTGAGTAGTGAGCTCATGTCTATAAATTTGGCCTGATTCAACTTTTGTGTTCCTTCCACCATTATCTCACACTGTTAATGTCCAACACATGTTCCCTGGATTTCTGTTTGTATAAATTAGAAGACTCAAGTATTGT
This sequence comes from Nycticebus coucang, assembly GCF_027406575.1. Classification (NCBI taxonomy): domain Eukaryota; kingdom Metazoa; phylum Chordata; class Mammalia; order Primates; family Lorisidae; genus Nycticebus; species Nycticebus coucang. The sequence goes on from NC_069789.1 coordinate 88,531,239, forward strand.
TTTGGAGTGTAGTGCCCCACCTCTTGGGCCACATTTTGTACCTTACCTTTAAGGGCCTGTTGGGTTTTGAGTCCAGTCTAGAAATAGGAGTAGAGGAGGTAGGACCTGAGGGGATTCATAATTGTTTTTCAAGGCACATCCCTCATGGGAGGTCAGTACAATTTCCTAGGCAATGCGGGATTAGTTCTCTCATACCAGGGTGGAGATACCTCTTTTGCCAGCAAAGACTCATCAATTTAGGGTTCCCTGGGTCATGAGGGCCTTCCCATATTCCTCATTTCAACTTTCAGGATTCCAGTACTTTCCCATCAATGTTGTTATTTTAACAGCAGACACTGTAGGGGCATGAAAACTCAACTTGTGTTGTGACTCAACTGGTTGTAAGGTGAGATTCTGTGTTTGATTTTCATGAACTTTATATCTCTGCAGCTACAGGGAGTAAGGATCTCCCATAGGGCTTATATAGAAGCTTTCACATTATTTATGCAGATCCTGAGCTCATCATTTTCTTTCATCACTTTAGGATCAACTGGTCAATGTTATTAGAATCTTTAATTTGAGTAAATATTTGAAAGTACCATGTATGTTGCCATGCAAGTCTTTGCTTCTTTTAAGTGGGTATTTAGGGCTATCTTCAGGTAATGTTTGCATACCTCTACTGCCAGCTCATTCTGTGGATTATAGTGCTCTTTGCTACCATAAATAGTGTCATTAGTGTCTTTAAATCTAATCACACTTGAGAGCCAGTTCCAGAAACCCCAAAGCCAATTTAGAAAACTCATTCTTAAAATTCTGTCCCTCTAGAATTCCGGTCCTCGTATCAAAAATTTTTTTTTAGTGTTCCCCAGAGAAATAGAACCAGCAAAATTTATTTATTTATTATAAGGAATTGCTTCACATAAGATTACAGAGGTCAGCAAGTCCCAAAATCTGCAGGGTGGGTGAGTTGGCCAGCTGGCCAGCTGGAGACCCTGGGGAACCATGTAGCTCTGGAGAAACCTGAACCCTGGTGGTGTAGTTATAGTTTGAGTCTGAAGGCCGAAGAACCAGGAGTGGTGATCTTATCATTTGAGCCCAATGGCCAGCAGACTTGAGATACAGGAAAAGCCTGTGTTTCAGTTTGAGTCTCTCTTAGTCAGCTCAGACTCTCATAGCAAAACCATAGAATTGAGGTTTTAAACAACTGAAGTTTATATCTCACTGTCTGGGGGCTGGAAGTCTGAGTCCACGGTGCCAGAATGCTAGGGCTCTTGTGAGGACTGTCTTCCTGGCTTGTAGGTAGTTGTAGGTCATTGTCTTCTAGCTATATCCTGACGTGGTATAGAGAGGAAGTTCTGGTCTCTCCTCTACTTATCAGGAGACTATTCCCATGCTGAGGGTCTCAGCCTCATCTAAACTTAAATATCTCTCAAAGGCCTCACCTCAAATACCACCTTATTGGGGGCTAGGTCTTTAACATCGGAATTTTGGTAGGTACATAAACATTCAGTGTATAGTAGAGTCTGAAGGCAGGAAAACTGATTTCTCAACTTGAAGGCAGTCGGGCAGGAGGAATTTCCTTTTAAGTGAGGGAGGATGACCACTCACATTAGGGAAGGCAATCTGCTTTACTCAGCATACCAATTCAAATATTAATTTTATCCAGAAATACCCTCCCAGACACACCCAGGAAGACCAAACATCTGGGTACTCTGTGCTCAGTTTAAGTTGAAACATAGTTAACTATACCTGCCCTAGCCCTCCTCTTTTTGTTTCCCCCTGTACCCTGAAGGCCTTTCCATTTCTTCTGATCCATATCTTTATCCTACCTGCCCCATGTTATCATATACAATTTTGAAAGAATGAAATTATCTGGGATTATTTGCTGGTTATTTGTTTTGTGTCATCCACTAAATTCCAGACTTGTAGGTGGTGATAGCAGGGATTTAATTTATTAAATAAGAGATGCATATTTCCTGTATCCTCTTCAAGGAGGTGGATGCTCAAAACATGCTTACTGTTAAGTTCTGTACATGTATAATTGCACATTCAATCCATTTGGACAGCATGTTTCCCAGGAAGGCAGCTAGGGAAGGTGGTTGTTAGTAATGTTGAACCTGATGAGTGTTTCTGAGTCTTCTGTCTGCTCTGGGCAGCTCCTTATTCCTGGTGCTGTGGACTAGCTGCTTTCTCACTCTTGATGGATCTGAGGACCATGAACCTCCGTGTCAGAGTTACAGGTATTCTGGCACATATAGGAGATTTTCTGGGTCCCAGACATTGGCTGGGAAGCCGGGAGTAACTCGTGTTTGTCTAGGATAGGGTTTCTCAACTATGTCTCTGTTGGCATTTGGGCTGGATGATTTTTTGTGGTGCAGCGGGGCATCCTGTACATTGTAGGATGTTTAGCTTCACCCCTGGCCTGCACCTACTAGATGCCAGGCAGTACCTGTACCTTGAGTTGTGACAATCAAAAATAGCTCTGGTTAGTGGAAATTGTGCCCTAGGGACAAAGGCATTTAAGAACCAGTAATCTTTGGGTTTGTTCCTTGCACAGCAGCTTCACCTATGTTATCATGTCTGAGAGTCATGGCTCTGTAAATCAGGAAGGGACTTGTTCCTGTCCCTGTTTTACACAGCTGGTCAAGTAGCAGGAAAAGAAATAGAACTCACACTTTCTGACTGCAAAGTAAACTTTCTTTCTCTTAGGACTTTTAAACATAGGTAATTAAAAGAAGTAGTAACTTATCCCCACTTTGAAGGACATATCAGTTTTGAGTTGAGGAATAGAAATCTTTGTTACACGTTTTAACAAAGGGATACTGTTAACCACTTTGCTATTTTTGTATTTTAGCTCTTAATGTTATTTTGATGAGCTTTCATTTAGCCCATTTGAAAGGGAAGCAGTTTAGATTTCCTTTTTGAAGGGCTTAGTTTCATTTTTGACTGTTAGGGTTTCCAAATCTTCCAAACCTTTAAGATGAGAGGGAGGTCCTCTTGAAGATGCGTCATTGTGATAACAGTGTGTGTGTAACCTTCATGGTGGTATTTTCCAAGAAAACCAAAATACAATACTGTCTTCAAAAACACAAGTTTGCAGTAATTGTTATTGACACTACATCAGAAAACTGGAAGTACTGAAAGAAGAGTTTGAAAGCCACAAACTTTCTGAGACTATAAATATTTTACTTTCTGTGTTTTGAAAAGAAGAAAGGAAGTGTATTATTTTAAATTGGTATCTGAAGATAAAGAACTGAAGGTTGCTAAGCTTGAGATTTTTTTTTTTTTTTTTTGCAGTTTTTGGCCGGGGCTGGGTTCGAACCCACCATCTCTGGCAGATAGGGCTGGCACCCTACCCCTTTGAGCCACAGGTGCCGCCCCTAAAAGCTTGAGATTTTAATTAAATTAAAACATGTTTTTCCTTTTAAGATATATTTCTTCTCCTTTAAAATGAAGTTTAACTATGCTTAGATGTCAGATCTTAAATTTATCATTTTGGAACAACATTTTTTTATTATAATTAATAATGATTAGTATCATCCAGGGGCCTACTTTATTCCTTACTGTCTTCCAGGAGCTTTGATTTTATAGGGAAGCAGTGAACTTGAAGCATAGGGCATGACTTAGAGAATTGGCAAGATCTGCCTTTTCTACATTTGAAAATGCATTACCCTTTTCCAGATATGGGGCCTTATGCAAATTTTGTAGTCTCTTTGAGCCTCAGTTTTGTCATTTGTAAAATTTTATAATAATTGTGTCATAAAGACTAAATGAAAAAATTATGTGCAACTATATTAACATTAAATTAGTATTACTATTAGTAATTTATTAATAAAATCATATATAATGTTTTCTATAATAGATCATTGATATTGCTAATTATTAATATTTAGTATTAATATTAAGTGATATAAAATGAAAATTAGGGAAAGCATTATTAATGTGAATATTTATTAGGAGTTAATATTAATAGTAATCATTATTTTTGAGTCTCTTGAATTATCTTTGAATAGTTATGATCACTGCTGATTGACAAGATAGCTTGGTATTTACGGATTTCCATATTTATATCCAAATTACATATGGTTTTTATGTTTTTAATTTAAAAATTTTTTCTTTTTATTTTTTTCTTTTGAGACAGAGTCTCACTCTGTCACCCAGGATGGAGTTCAGTGATGTGATTATAGTTCACTGCAGCCAGGAACTCCTGGGCTTAAGTGATCCTCCTGCCTCAGGAGGCTTCCTGAGTAGCTGGGACTACCATATCACCATGCCCACCTATTAAGCTCTTTTTTATAAAAATAGTTTGTAGAGATAGAGTCTTGTTATGTTGTCTAGGTTGGTCCCAAACTCCTGGCATCAACTATTCTCTTGCTTCAGCCTCCCACAGTGCTGGGATTACAGGTATGAGCCACTACACTTGATCCTGGTTTTACTTTTGAAAGTACCAGTGTTGCTCTCCTATGGCCTAAACACATCCTATGGACAGGAGCTGAGCTCCACATATGAAACAAATGTCATTGCAGAAATGGTGAATAGAGTACATGCATCACCAATTACATTCATTTCGGGACAAACACCTGGACTGCACGTAAGGATGTTGGTATTTCTAAAGAAGTACAGAATTAAATTGTAAGTCTGGGATAGCTCAGTAAAATGTTCCTGCTTTTTTTCTTTTTAATTTGTGGTCAAGACTCAAATGTCTCATGGTTAAACCACATATGTCTTCTTGAAATTTCTTAGTAGTAACACAAAATGCTGTTTACAGAGAATAGAACCTATCGTACTGCCTGACATTTATTAGGTCTTATTAATTGCCTGCTGAACTGAACAGGTTGCCCATATTACATCAAGTTTGTAAAAAATGTTAGGTTTGTTTTCCATTTATCATATTAAAAAAATCCCCTAAATCTCTGTGCTAATAGACAACTATATCTAATTTTGTATTGCTTTTCTATGTTTTTGGATTTATACATTATTATAACCATGTTATATTCTCTACTTTTCTTGGTTTTTGCACAGTCAGCCCTTCATGGGTTTCATAGAAAAATAATTGCATCTGTATTGAAGACACATAAAGACTTTTCTACCTTGTCATTATTCCCAAAACAATATAGTGTAACAGCTACAGAAGGTGTAAAAAATGTATACACATTTTATGAAAAACTGTATTAAAATTAAAATTATAATACTCAATATATATCAATAACAAAAGATGAATATGTGTCACATTAGAGCACCTCTTGTAATTGCACAAGTCAAATATGACTTGAGTACTACAATTTTAACCCTGCTTTTTCCTTTTACAAAATGTGTTTACTTTTTTCTGCACTCTCTGTATTTACTTGGCATTCCCATTGTATTAGGTATAATAAATGATATGGAGATGATTTGCAGTATACCAGAGGATGTACACAGGTTATGTACAAATATTATACCATTTTACATCAGAGACTTGAGCATCTACAGATTTTAGATTTTTTTTTTTTTTGGTCCTAGAACTAACCCCACAGATACTAAGAGACAACTGTACCTTACATAATCGCCTTCTCTCGCCTGATTGCAATGGCTAAGACTTCCATTACAAGGTTAAAAAGCAGTGGAGACAGTGGGTAATCTTGCCTGGTTCCTGATCAGAGTGGAAATGTCAATTTTACTCCATTCAATATAATATTGGCTGTGGATTTGCTGTAGATGACCTCTATCAGTTTAAGAAATGTCCCTTCTATACCTATTTTCTTAAGTGTTCTGATCATGAAAGGATACTGGATATTATCAAAAGCTTTTTCTGCATCAATTGACAGAATCATATGGTCTTTGTTTTTTATTTTGTTAATGCGATGTATTATATTTATAGATTTACTTATATTAAACCAGCCTTGAGATCCTGGGATAAAACCCACTTGATCGTAGGTGTCTAATTTGTTTGATGTGTTCCTGGATTCTGTTTGCTAGGATCTTATTGGGTATTTTTGCATCAATATTCATTAGAGATATTGGTCTATAATATTCTTTTCTTGTTGGGTCTTTTCCTGGTTTGGGGATCAGGGTGATATTTCCTTTGTAGAATGTGTTGGGAAGTTTCCCTCTTTTTCTATGTTTTGGAAAAGGTTAAGTAATATAGGTACTAGTTCCTCTGCAAAGGTTTGTAGAATTCTAATGTGAAGCCATCTGGTCCTGGACTTTTCTTTTGGGGGAGATTTCACATAGTTGATGCTATTTCAGAACTTGATATAGGCCTGTTCAACATTTCCACTTCATTCTGGCTAAGTCTAAGAAGGTGGCGTGCTTCCAGGTATTAGTCTATTTCCTTCAGACTTTCATATTTCTTAGAATAGAGTTTTTTGTAATATTCATTAAGGATGTTTTGAATTTCTGAGGAGTCTGTTGTTATTTCGTCTTTGTCATTTCTGATTGATGAAATTAGAGATTTTACTCATTTATTTCTGGTTAGGTTAGGCAAAGGTTTATCTGTTTCATTGACCCTTTTCAAAAAACCAGCTTTTGGATTTATTGATCTGTTGTATAATTCTTTTGTTTTCAATTTCATTTAATTCTGCTCTAATTTTGGTGATTTCTTTTCTTCTGCTGGGTTTAGGGTTGGAAAGTTCTTACTTTTCCAGTTACTTGAGATGTCCCATTAAGTTGTTGACTTCCTCTCTTTCTGTTCTCTTGAGGAAAGCTTGCAATGCTATAAATTTCCCTCTTAGGGCTGCCTTTGCTGTATCCCACAGGTTCTGGTAATTCATGTCTTCATTATTGTTTTGTTTCAAAAATTTGGTAATTTCCTTCTTAATCTCATCTATGACCCAGCTATCATTCAGCATAAGGTTATTTAGTTTCCATGTCTTTGTGTGAGTAGGCAGATTCCTGTTGTTACTGAGTTCACCTTTTATTCCATGATGGTCTGAGAAGATACAAGGAATAATTTCTATTCTTTTAAATTTGCTGAGGTTAGACTCATGACCTAATATGTGATCAATTTTGGAGGATGTTCCATGGACTGATGAGAAGAATGTATACTCAGTTTTGTTAGGATGAAGTGTTTGGTAGATGTCTGTTAAATCCAATTGTTGAATGGTTAATTCAACCATTTTAAGTCTAAAATTTCTTTCTCCATCATAAATGAAACTCAGTTTAGCTGGATATAGCATCCTAGGTCGAAGGGTTTTCCCTGCACTCTCTTCTAGTATTTTTATAGTTTCATGCCTTAAGTTTAAATCTTTAATCTAGTGAGAGTCTATCTTAGTTAATAGTGAAAGGTGTGGGTCCAGTTTCAGTCTTCTACAGGTTGCCAGCCAGTTCACCCAGCACCATTTGTTAAATAGGGAATCTTTTCCCCACTGAATGTTTTTAATTGGCTTGTCAAAGATTAAATAACGGTAAGTAGCTGGGTTCATCTGTTGGTTCTCTATTCTGTTCCAGACATCTACTTCTCTGTTTTTGTGCCAGTACCATGCTGTTTTGATCACTATAGATTTATAGTATAGTCTGAGGTCTGGTAGCGTGATTCTTCCTGCTTTGTTTTTATTTCTGAGTAATGTCTTGGCTATTTGAGGTTTTTTCTGATTCCATATAAAACGAAGTATTGTTTTTTCAAGACCTTTAAAGTATGACAGTGGAGCTTTAATAGGGATTGCATTAAAATTGTATATTCCTTTGGGTAGTATAGACATTTTAACAATGTTGATTCTTCCCAGCCATGAGCATGGTATGTTTTTCCATTTGTTAACATTTTAAGCTATTTCTTTTCTTAGAGTTTCATAGTTCTCTTTATAGAGTATTTCACATCCTTTGTTAGATAAACTCCCAAATATTTCATCTTCCTTGGCACTACTGTGGATGGAATAGAGTCCTTAACTGTTTTTTCTGCTTGACTATTGTTGTTATATATAAAGGCTACCAATTTATGAATGTTGATTTTGTAACCTGAGACGCTGCTGTATTCCTTGATCACTTCTAAGAGTTTTGTAGTAGAATCCCTGGTGTTTTCCAGATATACAATCATATCATCTGCAAAGAGCGAAAGTCTCATCTCTTCTGACCCTATATGGATACCCTTGATTGCCTTTTCTTTCCTAATTGTGGTGGCTAAAACTTCCATTACAATGTTAAAGAGCAGTGGAGACAATGGGCAGCAGGGGTCTGGTGACTACTCAGCTATGGCTTGCTCTGGTGCTCCGTGGAGTTAGAAGGACCCACCAAGCAAATAGATCAGTCTGGGAAGGTTGATGCCTCCTTCCCCACCTTGCACCTCTGTCACACCCAGTCACTGACAGCCCCACAGGGCTGTGAACCAGTTGCCTGTAGTGAACAGATACTCCAGGGGTTTGCACCTACCTGAATCACAAGGAAATCTATTTCTGCTCAGCCAGGCTCCTGTGCTCTGCCTCTATATAGTGGGGGAGGTGGGGCTTGACAACTTCGGGTGCTTGATGGAGGCTGGGGGGTGTTCCCTCAGTTCCAGCCCCACCCCTGATTGATGTTACTGACAGAACAGAACAGAACAACTTTGCGGGAATTTGTTTCTGTCCCTGCTAAATTCCCCTGCAGAAGAGAAGCTGTTTTGAGTTCCTAGAGCCTGTGTCTCAGGCCCTGTCTTTGCTCCTGCATGTTTGTATTTGGTTAGCTGTCAGGTCTAGCCACCTGTCTTCCTTTGTCTATAGGCTGATGGTCCCCTGAGGGCCAGGTGCATCTTAGGCTCAGTAAAGCAGTCCTCTGGGTCAGCCCCGCCCTGGGAACTTCCTGGCTCGGCGCGTGCATTTCTAGTCCCTGCACTCCACCCAGACTGGTACCACCCCAGGCAAACCCTTTACTCACGGGGCCTGCGTTTCCATCCCAGATCTGTTCTGTGGTGGTTGCCACCTGAGTAGATGCCCGGCCTCCTCTGGTTGCCCAGGGAGACAGGAAGTGTAGCTTTGGAATATCCGGGAATGAGCCCTATTGTTGCCAAAAGATGACTGGTGTTCTTTGCCTCGGGGCACTGCCTCTCTGGCATGGTTCCCTCTCAGCCAACCGTCCTCTCCACATTCCCGTGCCGCAGAGTCAGCACTGACCAGCTGCAGTTTAAGCCCTATCCACACCCTTCAAGAAATCACCCAAGAGTCTAGACTCCTGGGGGACAGGCCTCCAGACCTCAGAGCGAGAGTGGAGGGGAGTGCTGGGAGCTCAGAGTTGCAGGTAGAGAATATGTACAGTTTTATACAGTTTTATGCCTGGCAGTAGAATGCCGTGGGACCCTAGTGGGGGAGGTAGGTCCAGTTTTTAGAGGGCCTATCCCGTGGAGTGTAGTGGGAGGACCTTTGAACTCTGCTTGTTTGTTTATGGGGCACTCCGAGCCATTCTCATGGGGGAGAGGACTCCTGTCCGCTTGGTGATGGATTTTTTCTTTTTTTTTTTTATTAAATCATAGCTGTGTACATCAATATAATCATGGGGCACCATACACTTGGTTCATAGACCATTTGACACATTTTCATCACATTAGTTGACATAGCCCTCCTGGCATTTTCTTAGTTACTTTGCTAAGATATTTACATTCCACATTTACCAAGCCTCACATATATATACCCTTGTAAGATGCACCACAGGTGTGATCCTTTCGATGCCCCTCCCTCTCCCCCCTCCCCCCTCACCCTTTCCTCCTTCCCCCTATTCTTAGGTTGTAACTGGGTTATAGCTTTCATGTGAAGGTCCTAAATTAGTTTCATAGTAGGGGTGAGTACATTGGATACTTTTTCTTCTGAGAATCTCGAGAATGGTGATGGATTTTGTACCTTTTGTTTGTATCCTTGGGGTCGCAGCTCGCCTCAGCAGAGTTGATGTGTGTTCTTCAACCTTCTCTCTTGGTGCAGCTCTAATCCACGAGGTTACTTGCTAAATTTCTGTCCTTTAACTCTCCTTCTGGATGGAAGCCTCTGTGGAATGCTGGCTTCAGTCAGCCATCTTGTCTCCGCCATCCAAATTCTAAGCTCGATTTCTGACATGTTAGCCATTTGTTTATGAATGGGATCTTCTGGTATGTCCTCCTTGTTGTTCCTTGGGGGAGTTGATCTACCGTGATTATTCATGTTGCCAGAGTTTTTCCACTGATTCCGCTCTATGATTATTTTTCACCATTTGGCTAGATGAGCACGTAAGGTGAAATTTTATTGGGGGCTCCTGGAGTAGTGATTAACCAGCCCTTTCCCAAAGAGCTAGGACTGCTGACTGCAGCTTTTTCCCTACAGCTTTGCAAAGGACCCGTACAGTACTACAGCCTGTGAATCTGGGGACCTGCTTTGTGTAGTGGGGCTAGGTGACTCTGTCTTGTGTTCAGCTGGTCTCTGTCTAATCCTAGTGAATAAGTGACTATGGGTTGAAGTCTCAGCTGTGGAGAAATACAAGCAACTAAGACACCCGACTCCCTATAGGCAACAACTGGAAGAGGAAAATCAAACCTTTCCACTACCATACAACCAGGGTATCACCTTAGAGGGTCCTTAGGTGGTTGGCCCAGGTCAAGAGTTCCAAACCAATTGTCTCAGTCAGCACCAACTCTCAAGTGGGAGAATTCAATAGGACTCCAGAAACTAGATGGCAAGGGTCTACTGGCATTTCGAGTGTGATTCGCTCCAGTGGTCTGTGGAGTCAGAAAGGCCTGCCCAGCAAATGAGTTAGTCCAGGGAGGTTGATGCCTCCTTCCCCACCTTGCACCTCTGTCACACCCAGTACTGGTACTCCCAGGGCTGGTACTGGTACTCCCAGGGCTGTGGCCCAGTTCCCTCCAATGAGCAAATGCACCAGGGGTTTGTGCCTGTCTGAGTCACAGGGACATCAGTGTCTCCTCAGCCAGGCCACCGCACTCTGCCACCAGCTGGCAGGGGGAGCTGAAGCCTGACCACCTCAGGTATTCAGTGGAAGCTGGGGAGTGTCACTCAGTTCTAGCCCTGCCCCAGGCTGATACTGCTGCCACTTATATTCTCACAGAATTTGCATTCTTGCCCTGGCTGTGTCCCATCATGGACCAGGCGCATTTTGAGTTCACAGAAGCTGCGACTCAGCCCCGCCCTGTGCCCCTGCCACAGCCACTGCTAGGCAAATTCTCGTGGAGCTGGCCTCTGTCTTCGCTGCATTCTTGGGGCAGGGATGATTAGAGCTCACAAAGGGCTCTTAGTTCCTGTCCCACCCTGGGCTGATGCCACTGCCATGTGCCCTCTTATCCTGGCTATGCTTCACTGGGGACTGGGTATGTCTTAGGCTCACAAAAGCAGCAATTCTGACTCAGCTCTGCCCTGGGAGTATATCGCCTCTGTGTGTGTGTATTCTAGTCTCAGTCCCTTCCGAGCCCCACCTGGGCAGGTATCACCACAGGCATACCTTTTGCTCATGAGGTCTGTATTTTCTGTCTCATATGTGTTTCACCCATGGCTGCCCCCGGAGTAGAGGCCCAGGTCCCTCTGTTTGCTAAGAGAGATGGGAAGTGTTTCTCCAAAATACCACCAGGGGTGTGAGCCCTATTGTTCCCACTGCTGCTGCGGTGCTCTGCTGCAGGGCACTGTATCTCCCTCTCCTGTTGGCTCCCTTACTCCACAGTCCCCACTTTACGCCCATGCCGCTGATTCAGCACTGACTTGTAGCAGCTCATGCCTTGCCTGTATCTCTTGGGAAATTGCCCAAGAGTCTGGACTCTGTGGGGGACAGGCTTCCAGACCTTGGGGTGGGAGTGGAGGGGAGTGCTGGGAGTTCAGAATTATGGGTAGAGTATATGTTCAGTTTTATGCCTGTTGGGAGAATGCCAAGGCACACAGTGGGCTCTCTGGGAAAGGAGTTCTGGTTTTTAGCAGGTCTCTCCTATGGGATAAAATAGGAGTAAATCTGAACTCTGCTCACTTGTTTATAGAAAGTACACTGCAAGCTGTTATCATGGGGGAGGGGACTCCCATCCATTTGGTGATGGGTTTTGTACCTATTGTTTGCTTCCTTGGGGTCACAGCTCGCCTCAGTAGGGGTGCACTCTTCAATCTTATCTCTTGGCTCAGCTCCAAACCATTAGCTTACTTCATAAGCTTCCATCCATTAACTCTCCTTCTGGACAGGAGCCTCTGTGGAAAGCTTTCTCTAGTCGGCCATCTTGCCTCTCCCCCTCAGAAGTTTTTTATTTATGTCTCTAATAAGATAAGATTTATAATGATTCTTTAAACTATTGGTATTTTTACTTGCCTAACATAAAGACTAGAAATACAGTCAAGGTAATTAATATACTCATCTCAAACATACATGTATATGGTCAACTAATTTTTGACAAGGATGCTGAGCATATACAATGGGGAAAGGATAGTGTCTTCAATAAATGGTGTTGGGAAAATTGAATATCCACATGCAAAAGAATAAAGTTGGCCCCTCATCATATGACATGCACAAAAAAGACTTAAATGTAAGACCTAAAACTATAAAACTCCTAGAAGAAAACAGGAGGGAAGCTTCTTGACATTGGCAATGATTCTTTCAATATGACACCTGAAAGCTGAGGCAACAAAAAAGCAAAAGTAAGCAAGTGAGATCAAACTCAAAAGCTTCTGCACAACAAAGGAAACAGTCAAGAAAATGAAAAGGCAACCCACAGTAAACCCTACATCTGATAAGGGGATCATATCTAAAATATATGAGGAACTCATATAACTCAATAGCAACAAAACAAAGAACTTTATACAAACTTGATAAGCTATTCGGTGATAAAACTATACATTTAAATATGCTTATTCCAGAAAGTCAGAAGTGCCTTTTTTGCTGTTGAAAAATCGTCAGAGAATTAGTTTCTTCACCAGAAGCAGCTTCCCTTTAATGATGTGCTTCTAGAAAGTATATACTTGAATGTAGTATACTTGAATGACACATTTTCTGTCTCCTCATAAGGCTATAATATGTTTTCATGGGGTTTTCTGAATCTTCGGTAGTCTTTTATTGAAGTGGAAGTCTGTGGTTAAACCAAACAGGTGAAGAACTCCCCTCTGATGTTTTATCTGATGTTCTTTTTTCTTTGATAACTTTTGCTCTTAAAGTTGATAAGACTTTCACCCTATAATGAAGTGAATGGAATGTTTAATTTATTAAAATAACTTTTATGGGGATTGAAATAGAGGTTGAAATGTCAGATTAATTTTAAAAATTAACCAGTGTGATGAAAATACATCAAATGGTATATAAAACCAGTGTATGGTGCCCCATGATTGCATTAATGTACACAGCTATGATTTAATAATGAATAAATAAAAAAAAAATCCTCTTATCATCTCTTTCCATTCATGTGACTATATTGAATTCTTGTATGCTAGTTGACCTTTCTCAGCAGGTACCTAGGTTGGCCAAAGTTTTCTATTTATCTAAATATTGATAATTTCAAACCATAGCTGAGGAGCACAGAAAAGACTTAGTCACTTATAAAAGGTGGAAAACAAAGATCATTAACCTCTAATGACCTTGTTTTCTGTTTTTTTTTTTTTTGTGGTTTTTTGGCCGGGGCTGGGTTTGAACTTGCCACCTCCAGCATGTGAGGTGAGCCACAGGGCCACCTTGTTTTCTGTTTTTATCTCTAATCCTTCCTGACCTTTCTTCAGTGTTAGATACTGTTGACATCCACCATCTTGAACTCTGTCCTTTACTTCCACTCTCTCTGCTGTTTACTTCTTCCCATCTTAATCCTCCCCTACCCCAGAGTAATCCTACCACTTCTATGGCCATAGCTACTGTTTGGGGCTCAGTCCTCCGCTTTATTGTACTTCACTTGGAGGGTGAGGCTTTGATATTCAGATGCATGGCTCCTGGAGGGGGTTGATCTCTCTAACCCTGATGTCATTCAGCCCTCTCTCCTCTGTATGTCTGTTTGCAAGTTCAGCCATACAGCGTGAAACTAACAAATACTACGGTGTTCCCAGTTATCAAATATTAAATAATTTAGCTAATTATTTCCTGTTTTCAGCAGTGACTGAGCCTCTATTTTGTGCCTTCCAGGTCCTGTGCTGAATACTAGAAAGAAAACAGAAATGATATAAAAAGTTCTTGATCTCAAGGAGCTTAAAGTCTAGTGACATACACAAAGAATGAAAGAAGTTCCACAACAGAAGTGTGAAAAATGTATGTGTTATGGAAACACAAAGAAGGAAGATGGAGATAATCAAAGGGCACTGTAGGCTAAGAAAATAGTGTGAGCAGAGGCAATAGCTAGCTTGTCAAGGAAAAGCAAGAGTTGTAATGCTTCAGCAGATAAATGAATAACATTAAGAACTCAAAAATGGGAATAATGGTGTAAAATAAAAATCAGTGAGCAGTTCATTTTAGAATTGCTCCTATGATTATAAAACAATGATATGTATACAAACGCTCTTAGAAGACAAGATACATAATGTAAGAAGAAATAGAATAGTCATTTGGATCAGAAGGCTCAGTTAAAGTTTGTGAGACAAGCAAATGGGAGGTTGTCCTATTTCTCAGATGGGAAAAATTATTGATTTCGATCTAGAAAATTGGTTCAAATCTATTTTTTATTAATTATTATGTGATGATGACAACAAGATAAGTAGGATATATGACTAATAAATCACTAGAAAAGAAAAAAGCTAATAAAAGTCAGTGTAGCAAAAGATAGGATTATAAAGAAGGGAAACAATCTGAAGTATAAAAATAGCATGTAATAAAATCACAGCAGTCATATCAGACGTGTCACTTAGAGTAATTAACATGAATGTTCTAACAGTTGCTCTCATAAGGTGAAGTTTCCCAGGCGGGGCCTGACACACAAAATCCACATATTGCTAATTACACGTAATAAGCACACCTAAAGCTAGACAGTTTAAAATAAGTGATGAGCCGGCCTCTCTATAAAAATATGTTTACTGGTCTGTGAATCTAGTGAATGATGCCCCATGATTATATCAATGTACACAGCTATGATTTAATAAAAAGAGAGGTGGTATATTTTCCATGAGTAACGAAAGCAGACAAATCTTTAGGAGAAATATCTATGTATAAAAATAAGTTGTATTCTCAGAGAGATTATCAAAATATTTGATAATATAATTATCAAAAAGGGGTATGTTCCCTTAAAAGAGAAGAAAATCCCAGAGAAAATCAAAAGCACTGTGTGAATTTCTTATAAATAGAGTGAGTTTTGTACTTTTTAAGAAATAGAGCTATGAAGCGATATTAACATAATGAGAGATGATAAAAGGTGGAAAATCACCTTATAATCAAACGTGTTACTGTTTAGCATGTGGCAAAATTAGAGGTGTGTGTAAATCTCATACTCCAGAAGAATTCTGAAGCAAAGTGGGCATAGTATACATGCAGCTTAAAACGAAACTGTGTTGGCTTGTTAAACTGAAAATGTTAATATCTTTTACTTTATAATGAAACTGGGTTGCCTTGTTAAACTGAAAATGTTATTACCTTTTACTTTATGTTCCTAATGAATTTCTTATTGTCTTTAAATTTTTTATTGAACTGCTAAGTATCTAAAATATCTGTATAAAGCATCACATAAAAACTGGAAGGCAAATGGTAAACCAGAAGGAAAAAAATAAACTGTACGATGGGCAATGAACTGATGATATCTTTAATGTGTCAAGATCTCTTATTTAGATGAGACCGCTTTCTCCTCCTCCCAGAATCCTTATATTGGGATTAACGTAGAAATTTCAACTATTTGATGGTAGAAAAATGAAGGGAACTTCCACTCTGCATTCTGTCGTACTGAGACTTTTTGGGAGATTGAGAGAAAGAGTTATGATGTAGGCTGCCATCTACATAGGGCTGCCCATCTGTGTCTGTTAGTTGGGGCTGAAGCTCAGCTGAAACTGCAGGCCTGTTCCTTGAAAGAGAATTAGGTTTACCTGGAGGAAAGGGCTAATTCTGGGAAAGATATTGGCATCTCCAAGCCTGAGGGTCCAGATACACCCATAGCAGGTACCTCTTTCTACCCAGTTGCCTTTTGAGATTGCTGGGGGCCCTGAGAATACGTGTTTCAGCCTCTTCTGAGTTCCTCTCCCTTTTAGATCTGCCTACTCCCAAGGTAGAGGTATTCCTGTCTCCCTTTCTTCCTATGACAAGCTTAACAAGGGAGACACTGTCTTCTGAATTAAGAGACCTATGGTTTATGCCTGTGTCTGGCAAGAGAGACTGACTAATTAAGTCACAAAATATTAGGAAACCCATTTGGCTTCTGTCTTCCCCTTATTCTCTGTCAGTAACAAATCTGGTAATTTGATTTCTATATTCTGAGTGTTTACATTATTTTCTCTCTTGATTTAGGATTCCATAGGGAAAAAGGGGAGTGTTTTTCACTGATCTTAAGCCCAACATTATTCAATAAAATAAGAGAGACAATGAATTTAAAAACTTCTGGGCAGAGAACAGGAAGACAATTCATATCAACATATTCATAGATACAAAGGGGGAACAGAAAAATAGACCGTCAATTTGTTGAATACAAATCCATAATGTCTCAAACAACTGAAGCAAGGAAAATCAAGCTACTGTTAGGTAATTTTCACTAATACAATGAGAAAGTTTGAAATTAGCACATGACAGCCAAGTGACAAATGGAAGCTTTCACAACTGCCGGCATGTGTGTACATGTGTGCATTTCTGAGTAGCACTCCTAGGACATATCAAAAACCCTAGGGTTTCACTTTCCACAATTTCACTTCTAAGACTTATCCTAAGAAAAATCCTCATGGATGTGCACAAATATATACAGAATGGGGTAAATGGAATGAAACTGCTCTAAGGTTTTTGCTTTGGGCTAGAAGAGCATAGAGGTGACAGGTAATTTTAGATTTTGATAATTCAAGTAGGGCTATGATAATTTCTAGGGTAATCATCAAAAAAGGGTAAAATTGTTACAGAGGTACTAGAGGATGTGTCTGTTACTAGTTTGTTGCTTCTTGGCTCCAAATCCAAATGTTATTGCCCTGCTTGAGGTACTGAACATTTCTCCCTCGCCAGCTGGCACAATGCTGAGCTTCATCTGTAGAGGGTGCTGGAGGAATGCCTAAGGAGGAAGGGGGCCTTCTTGGTTCTGGCCGACTTCTGAGGCCCTCAGCACTGCCTCGTGGATGCATGCCCCTGCCACCTCAGTGTGTGGTTTTCCAATGTACCACTCCTGCCAGTGGCTTCCCAAGGAATCCTAAGGTTATGAGCATCTCCCTGGAGGACTTATTTGTAGCCCAGAGGGTGGCTTCCCACTTCCTCAGTGAGGGGGAGACCTCAGTGGCCATCTCCACCATCTAATGGTCTGAACTTCAGCCCAGTGGGGGAGAAGTTCTTCAGATTTATTTCTCTATTGATTACTCTGATAGCCCTAGGGGTTGTGGCTGCTCTCTTTGGTCTGTACTATGTTTTATCTTGTATCTGTATTTGACTCCTCTGTTCTTTACAGTTCTCTTAACCCCTTACTAGCTAACCCACATTGCTTCACTCTTCAGTTACACTTAATACTTCATTATTTAAACTTCACCTTTTCTAACTACTGTATGAGTTCTATTTCCCAATTGGAACTTAATAGATACATTGAGGAAAAAAAGCAAATAATAAAAAATGTTTAATGCGAATAATGGCCAGAAAGAGAGATATAATAATACAGAAGCAGCATGACAATTAAATAGCAAATAGTAAGAGCACAGATTTAAAGCTCCAATTGGTCAATAGAAACATTAGATATAAATGAACAAAGTGTTCTAACATATACAGAGATTATTAGACTGGATTAAAAAACTTAAATGTATGATGTTTACATGAGATAATATAAAATGTACGAATAAAATATAAAGTCTGAGGATGCAGAAAGAATTAAATGAAAATATGAAAATAATGGAAAAAGATCTACTAGGTAAACAACTAAAGAAACTTGGTGTGACCTGATTTTAAAAAGTGAACTTTAAGTCAAAAGACATTATTAGAGATAAAAAGTTTTAATGATAATTTTAACTTTGTTTGAAGCTAATAAGTATTAAAATGTAAAACAAAAACTAGCAAAATTACAAGTTGAAAAGTCCACAGTCTACATTGGAAATTTTTAACAGACATTTCTCAGTGATTACTACAAGAAGCAGACCAAAAAGAAGGAAAAAAAAAAAAAAAAAAAAAAAAGAGAGAGAGAGAAAAAGAAAAGAAAAAAAAAGGAACAATAACAGCATAATTGCAAAAACTTTGAAAAACACACATTAAGAAAACCGACCTAAAGGGCAACTATATAACACTATATATTCTTTACAAGCACACATTTTAAAAAACTGACTATATTCTGGGCCATAAAGCCAGACCCAAGTATTAAAATATTGAGATGTCTTACGATTACAGAGCAATTAAAGCCAAAAATCAAGGACAAAATGTTAACTAGAAAAATCCTTATATGCTGGTAAAGTAAGAAAAACCCTTCTGAATATTTCTGGGTCACACTAAAAAATGCACAATGAAAATTAGCAAATATTTTGAAATGAACGATAAAGAATATGCTATATATCTAAACACATGGGGGCCTGCTAAAGCATTATTTGGAAGAAATTTTTTGGCCTTAAATTTATGCATTAGAAAAGGAGAGAGTCTCAAATAAACTTAGTACACTAGAAAGTGAATAATAGGAAAGATCAACAAAATCAAAAGATATTTTTATGAGAAGACTACTATAATTAATACATTTTGGGGAGACTGAGACAAAAAAGAGAAATAACATAAATTATCAATATTGGGAAAGAACAAGCTAACATTGGTACAGAATTTACAGTCATTAAAATCTCATATGAGGGCCGGGCATGGTGGCTTATACCTGTAATCCCAGCACTCTGGGAGGTCAAGGTGGGTGGATTGCCTGAGCTCACAAGTTGGAGACCAGCCTGAGCTAGAGCAACACCTTGTCTGTAAAAAAAAAAAAAAAGCTGGGTGTTGTGGTGGGTGCCTGTAGTCCCTGCAACTTGGAAGGCAGAGGCAAGAGAATTGCTTGAGCCCAAGAGTTTGAGGTTGCTGTGAGCTATGATGCTACAGCACTCTACTGAGGGTGACAAAGTGAAACTCTGTCTCAAAAAAAACAAAAATCTCATATGAACATTATGAAAAACTTTTTTCCAATAAATTAAAATGTATATGGAAATGATAAATTGTTCACAAAATACAAAACCTAAAGCAGGAGGGTAACGTAAGACCAGGAATTTGAGTCCAGACAACATAATAACATCTCCTTCTCATAAGAAAAAAAAAAGAAAGAGAAAAAGAAAGAAAGAAGGAAGGAAAGAAGAAAGAAAAGAAAGAAAATAAATTAATTTCAGGTCCAGATGGCTTCACTGGCAAATCCTATTAATGTTTAAATAAGAAATAATACCAAGTTGACCCAAACTCCTTGGGAGAATAGGAAAAAGGGAATAACCTCAACTCATTGGATGAGACTAGCATAACCATGATAGCAAAATCTAATAAGGACATTACCAGAAAGAGATTAAAAAAAAAAACACAAAGTTAGTCCTTTATAAGTACAATAAATCCTTTAAAAAGTAGCAAACACGGCGCCTGTGGCTCATGAATAGGACTCCGGCCCCATATACCGACGGTGGCGGGTTCGAACGCAGCTCCGGCCAAACTGCAACAACAAAAATAAATAAATAAAAAAAATAAAATAAATTCTTAAAAAGTAGCAAACAAAATACAGCAATATATAAAAAGCATCACCTTCGAGTTATGTTTACTATAAAAATTCCAGATGATTGATTTATAAACCAATCAAATAAAAAAGAAAAATTATATTATTATCTCAATGTTTCCAAAAAGATGTCTGATAAGATTCAATATTAATTCATGATTAAAAAAACAACCTCTTAGTAAACTACAAATAGAGGGATCTTTCTTCATCTGATAAACAGTGCATTTTTAATAAAGATGTAGCAAAGATCATTGTTCATAGTGAAATGTTATAGTTTCCCTTTGAGATCAAGAATAAAATAAGAATGATCCCTTCACTATTTCTAGTCAACATTTTACAGGAGGTCCTCGCTAGTATAAGAAGACAAAAACATAAATGAAGGACATGAGGACTAAAAAGAAGAGAAAATAAAATTTTAATTGTTTACAAAAACTACGATTGCATACATAGAAAACTTAATCTGTAGATAAATTATTAGAATGAATAATCAAGATTAGTCCACGGCAGTGTAAGTCCTATGCCCTAAGTTCTGCAATGTGACATTGACCTTTCTCCATTAAGAAGACTCTATGGTGGAGTCTATGTCCTTCCTTTTGAACCTAAGCATTGATAATTGCCTCAACCACTTCAATGCAGTAGAAGTAATGTTGTGCAACTTCTGAGGCTAGGTTATAAAGTTCAATACAGCTTCCTCCCAGCTTTCTCTCAGGATGCTAGCTTTTTGGACCCACATCCCACAAAGAGGCCACATATCAGTGCTTCAGCCCACAGCTACAACTAGGCTCCAAGCTGCCAGCCAGCATGAATGACTAGATCTCAGATAATTCCCCCCAGCCTTTGATTCTACCAGCTGCAGTCTCAGGTGTCATGGAGCAGGGATAAACTGTCTTCACCATCTCTTATCTGATTTGCTAACCCACAGCAATCTTGACATAATGAAATAGTTATGGCCGTTTTAAGTCACTAAGTTTGCAGTAGTTTGTTAAACAGCAATAGATAACTAGTACAGGCCAATATAAAAAATCAATAGTATTGTATAAAGCATTCAGAAACAAAATATAAACTTAATGAGGAACAATAAAGGAGGATTTTTTTTCCTTTGACATGTCAGGTTATTTTACTGTGGAAATAATTAAGGATGTGTAATGATGGTATAACAAGAGACAAATAGAACAGAATAGAGAATCCAGAAGCAGGCCCATGCCTCTGCATACGTTTGATGTACAGAAAAGGTAGCACTTTGGGGGGGGGATGGAAGTTTGTCTTTTCAAAATATAGTGCTACGAATCCATATCAAAAAATGAAAATCGGCTATGTTAACCAGTGTGATGAAAGTGTGTCAAACGGTCTGTGAAGCTAGTGAATGATGCCCCATGATCATATCAATGTACACAGCTATGATTTAATAAAAAAAAAAAAGGGCTATTATCCCCCACCATATGCAAACATTAATTCAGGGTAGACTATAGATCTAAATGTAAAAGGTAAAACAGTAAAGGTTTTGGAAGATAAAATAAGAAAATATCTTTAAGACCTTGATAGAGGGAAAAAGTTCTCAGTAAGATGCACAACATACACACACACACACACACACACGCTGGAGAGAGAAAGAGAGATGGGTGGGCTAGAGAGAGAGAGAAGGAAGGCAATGGTCAATAAATAAAGTTAACTACATTCAAATTAAAAAACTTGTGTTGATTAAAAGATATCATTAAAAGTTTTAAAAGTCTAGTCACAGAGTAGGAGATAGCTGCCACACATGTATCTGACAAAGGGCTTGTATCCAGAATAGATAAAGAAATCACATGATTAATTAGAAAAATATAGACAACCTAATGGAAAATGCACAAGAAACTTGAACAAGGCACTTTTCTAAAGAGGGTATCTGACGTCCAATACCACTGAACAGGTGCTCAACATTGGTAGTTGTCAGGGGCCTTTCCTCTTGTGTGAAATGAACATAATCATCCTAATTTTGAGGGATGTAAAGAATACAAGAGATATTTTTAAAACTTTACTTGAAAGAACTCAACCTTACCAAAGAGTTACAAGAACTCTCATAGACACTGGGCTCAGGTCAACCAACTGGTATGTCTTTGTCACACTCCTCCACTATTTTCAGGCCTGGCCCTACATATGAACGCATATATGTATTTTTTTCTGGAACCATTTGAGGATAAGTTTTAGATATCATATACCTTTGTGCCTAAATCCTTTAAATATTTCAGTATTTCCAAAAACCAGAACATAGCGTTTTATATAATCGTAGTGTGATTATGAAATTCAAAAAATTTTACATGGATTCATGCTATTACCTGATGTAGAGATATTATCCTTAATAGAAAAAATGTTTTCTCTGATCCAGGATCCAATACAGTCTCATGCTTTGCATGTAGGTTTTATGTTTCTGTCATCTCCTTTCATCTGTAATAGCTTCTCTGCCTTTGTCATTTGTGACATTGATACATTTGAAGAATATTAAGTGAGTTTTGTACCTTGTCCTTCAGTTTGGGTTTGACTGCTTTTTCCTTCTGATTAGATTTAGGCTTTGCATTCTTGACTGCTATTAGCAATGTTTTCCCCTTTTCAATATTTCGCTGGTACATAACTGAGAGGACCTGGCATGAAGTAGATAGTCATTACATCTCACCTTATTGTTATGTTTTCTTATTATAAGAAATTTCTCAGCCTTTTTTTTCGAGGTGGGGGAAGTAGGGAATGAATTGATCTAATAAATAAAACTTAAAAAACCACTTTTTATAAGCATTTTATGTGTGAATGCATTTATTGTAAAGGTGATGATAAAACCTGAAACAGAAATGAGGTTACCTAAGACTGATCATTCCAAGAAGCAGTAAGTTCTCAGAGTCAGTGAAGAGCCATTCGAAGAGCTTTATCATGTCTTCCCTGAAGTTAGAGGGATACAGGGACTGGTATCTGATTCACAACTGCAAGGTCTTTAGACTTCTCACATAAAATGTTTTATCAAAAGTTTTATTATTAAATCTACTCATTCCCTGCCCCCCCACTACCCCAGATACTGAGAAATTGCTCACAAGAAGGTGAGAATTAGTGGCCTGAGCTCTGTTAGCCTGGGGCAGAGTGAGGGAAGGTGTCTCTCTTGGAATTCATTAAGATTTCTAACATCTGGCATGATGAACTTGAACTTTGTATGAGCCTATGAGGCCCCTCAGGAGACGATCATATTGGGTTGTCTTGAATGTGACTCTATACAAGGGGACTGAGCCCAATAGAGGAGTGGGCCACAAGAAACAAGCGGCTAAAGGTCAGTGGCTGTAAGTGAAGTGACCATCGGGGGGAGGCATAATGTACAGAAGGAGTACAGACAAAAGATCCCTGGTGATGGAGGTTGTCTCTGAAAAAGCCACAAAACCACTTCAGGGAAGAAATAATTGCCATTTAGAACATCCTTACCAGAGAGGATGCTACCTCAGAGTACAACTGTACTGTGAAATAATACCTTTGACCTATCTCACTCCACTCCCTGAAAGACCCCAAATCATCAGTGAAGGAGAAGGTGGAACAAGAGCGAGCGATGAATCTTTGGAGAGAGCTCCATCTTTTCTCGTTCTAGCCTTCCAGGCCTGAGGTGGGTCAGAGCTCAGAAAAGAGAGGATTTTTAAATTTGATGAGCATAGAGTTTTAATTATTGTACTTGATTCAAATTTTTAAGGTCTAAAAAAAGAGATAACTAAATTTTATTAAATCTAAGATCCTATTGATTATAAGATGCTTCCTTAGTTTTCATATACCACTGAGAAAGAAAAAAAAAGATCTTTTCAATTATGATTCTAAGGTGCCATTGGGATTTAGATTTTAGAGATAATATGTTAAAATGGAAAAATATGTTCATCTTAGGTAGATGGTCATATGTTTTTATCTGAGAGTGATTGGAAAAGCTATCTGCCTGAGATTTCATTCAGGGAAGGGTAAATGAATTAATATGGAGGTTTTAAAGGGGGAGAGGGAGATACAAAGTGAAAGGGATTGGTGTTTCTTCACTTCAGTATCCAACTGGTTCAAGTCACTGGTAGGACAGTGAAATTTCTCAGTGTCATTTCAAACAAACAATTACACATGAGTCAAACCTGCCTTTCACAAATTTCCAAACAGAAAAGGGAATGCAAGTGCTTGCAGGTTCATTCGTAGGGTCACCTTCTCCAACTTAAACTTGTCTAATACTACCCAGAACAAGCTGAATGTATTTTAGGTGCTAGATTTTCTTGGTTGGAATTTAATTTCAGATATCTAGAAATATTAAAATACTTGGGAAGTTCTTGTAATTTATGAGGAATAACAGGAAAAGATTTTTCCAAAATTATGACTGTTTTTGTCAACTATAGATCTCATGCCCACATTAGCATGTTTGATAACATATAGAAGATAATGGTGTAACTAAAGTATCACCTGGCTTCTATATCTTTCTGATATCTAGGTAAATAAACTGAATCCACCCAAGTCTATGGCCTGTGAAAGTCTGAAGAACTTTTTGCTTTGGTGAATTCTTAGAGAATTGTGTCAAATCGTCCCTTAGCCTCTGGCTCTCAAGTATGTCAATCTGGATTTGAAATTGAGTCCTTGTGGTGGTTTTAAAATATGTCCAAAGATTATTTGACACCCTTTTATTGAAGAGATGAAACTTAATTCCTCTCCCCTTGAGGGTGAGATGGACAAAGTGACTTACTTCTAATGAAAATTATTTGGTGGAAGTGACAAGATATGACTTCAGAGATTAGGTTGTCAGACACATGACTCCTCTTTGCCCTCTCTCTTGGATTGCTTTTGTGTCATGGAGCAGTCCTATCTGGTAAGGGACTAAGGCCTCCCTCCAGCCAATAGCCATATAATTAAGTCATCTTGGAAGTGGAGGTTGGTTTCTTTGGCAATTTATTGAGAGTAAGTAACATTTTAGAAGGGAGGGCCATAGTTTGTATTCATATTTCTGACAGCAGTGATGATATCATGACTTAGATAATTTTTCCCTAACAATACTGAACACTTAGGGACTTTTCCCTTATGAACAATTGGGTCTCCTTGCCCTGGATTTTCCCCTTGCTAAACCATCCTGTTTCATCTGTTTGATTATGGTATCCCCCCAGTTAAAAAAAAAAAAAAGCATCCATACTCCACCCACTCCCATTGCCATCAGGATAAAATGCAAACTCTTTTATCTGGTTTATAAGAACTCTCAGCCCTTCCATGGTATGAGATTGTAGTCACTTTCCTGGCCATGAGATATTTATTTTGAATATCGTGCAATAAAAGTTTTTCCCCAGCTCCCCACCCCCCCAAGTTCTACAGAGGCAGAAGATATTACAACCTTGACCTGGAGACTTTCTGTTCTAGAAATGAACCCTTATTTCAGGTCAGTGTTTCTCATGTACATAGAATTAGTGGATAAAGTGACCAAAACTTCTGGGGAAGAAAGAAATGACTTTCACACCTACACAGTAGGAACAATTAAAGGTCTGTGGGTAGTTGAAACTGGACAAGAGAATGAAAAGATATTGGTGGAGCAATATATCCTTCCTCCCCGCCCCCCCCCGAAAATGTTACTGTATTAAACTCTTATGCAAACTCTTATGCAAAAGGAAAAAGAAAACAATAATTATGATATATTCACTATATAGCTATTGAAAAGAAAAAGGCAGATCAGTATTATCGACCCAGAACCTTGTCTAGCATATGGAGTAGAAAAAATGGTTCAAGAACAGTGTGTAGAGAATGATCACATTTGGGGTAAAAGTTTACATATACCAAGAGTGTAAAGGTCTCTATCACAGCCTGTTTTGTGTTGCTATAAAGGAAAAAGCATATAGAAACTAAAACATGAGAATATTTTCATAGCCTTAAGTTAAAAAATTAGTTAAGAAAGACAAAAA
Organism: Nycticebus coucang; assembly: GCF_027406575.1. NCBI lineage: Eukaryota > Metazoa > Chordata > Mammalia > Primates > Lorisidae > Nycticebus > Nycticebus coucang. Next base: position 88,556,784 of record NC_069789.1, read on the forward strand.
TAAGCCTTAATCATAATAAAAAATTTCATAAAGTATTGTCTTATCACTACAAAGGAAACCTTGAGACTGGGTTATTTATTTGGATCATGGTTCTGCAGATTGTGCAAGAAACACGGTGTCAACCTCTGCTTCTGGTGAGGGCTTCAGACTGCTTCTGCTCATGGGAGAATGCAAGGAGTCGGTGTTGTGCAGAGATCATATCGTGTGTGCATGGGAGAAAGAGAAAGAGAGAGAGAGAGGAGGTGCCAAGCTCTTCTTAAACCAGTTCTGGTAACTAAGAACAAGAATGCTCTCACTCCTGAGAGAATGGCACCAAGCCGTCTCCCAGCACCCAAACCCTTTCCACCAGGGCCCTCCAATGTTGGGGTTCACATTTCAATATGAGACCTGGTGGGGCCAAACAAATCATACCTAAACCATAGCAGGCACTGTATCAAATTGTTAATGATGATTATCTCTGGGGAGAGAGTTGGTGAGGGATGGGATGTTTATGGGATGTTTTCTACATTATTTCCCTTTGACTTTTTAAAAATGACTTGGTAAAAATATTTGAAAAATAACATAGCCTTTTATAATGTAAAAAGATAGTTCCTTTTTCAAAGATCAAGTACCACATTTACAAGGAACCTTAAATCACGATCTGTCCTTCTGTCTTCATGCAGACTCTTCTTCAAATCCTGGGATGATGGAAGGTTTGAAGTCATGGTTTAATCTTAAAATGGTCTTCCCAAGGTATCCTTTATAACTTCTTCAGTGGCAAAACACTGTCTGTTATTAAATTCTTCATTACAGCTAATCCTTATATTAGTCCACCTGCTTTTTTCCCCTGGGGCTTTGGTAAACAGGGAACAAAGAGAGTTGATAATTCTCCTTCATTTAAAAGTGATTAAATGGTTTTTAGTTCTCTTTTCGCAGCAGATTTATCTTTTTTTTCCAAGTATCTTGTCCTTGACCTTTTCTTGGAAGTGACACGGTAGACATGAAGAGTGTGGAACTGGAAGTCAGAAGAACTGACCTCCCATCATGTTATCTTCACTTTCCAGCAGTGTACCTGTGGGTAAATTGTCACCCTAAACTTCTGAACTTCAGTTCCCTCATCTATGAAATGGGAATGAGAGTGACTCAGAGGATCATAAGAGAAAATGAAAGTGACAGAACGTGATGACAATAATGTCTTACAGATATGCAAATTACCCTTCTTTCTCTTCTGGCCCTTTTACTTCTCCCTTATTTCTTTTCTGAGGGGTGTCACAAGAAATCTCTATTACCAGTATCCTCATCTGTAAAACAGAAAGTGAAAATAACCCCGACCCTTCTGTATTTCGGAGGGTCACTTTCGTAAGACTCAGTTGGGCAAATGCATGTCAAAGTGTGTTTTAGAGAGTAGGGTCCTGCACTAATGCTAGCTGTATTTGCATCTTGCCACATGACAGCCCAGTGGATCGGTTTGTGTGAGCTGACATCATCCTTTCTGTTTTACAGAGAAGTTTATAGTTTGAGAGACTGTGACCTGCACATGGTCTCACAGCACAAGAACCCAGACTTTTAGACTACTAATGGCTGTTTTGAGAGTTTCTCTTCTGGAAACTAAATGATCTCATTTGTTTTTTTTTTTTGTTTTTTTTTTAGCTTTTCTTTATCAATTCCACATAGCAATATAACTAACAATAAAATTAAAGTGATTGTTAAACTTATTTTCTTATATGGAATTTTGCTGTTAAGGTTGGATTGAGTCATGTAAGCACTGAGTGTGTCTAAGCCAGGCACCGTGCAGGGAATGCGGTGGGAAGAGGGGAGAATAGTCTCTTGCCTTTATGGAGTGTACATTCTCATGGGTGGGTGGTAAGCAGAAAATAAATGAGTAAACAAATAAAGGAACAAGATAGTTTTAGGTAGTGACAAGCACTTTTGAATCAAGTAAGACAGTGATGTAAGGGGTGACAGTGGTGGTGTTGAAGGAGGAGGTGTGACCTTAGACTGAGTGATCAGAGGAAGGCTCTGGCAGGAGATGACAGTGGGACTAAGGTATAATGGAGATTAGGGACTTTGTCTTCTCCACTGTATCCTTATTCCCAGACCAGTACCAGTAAGCAGCAGGTGTTCAATAGATAGATACCTGTTGGCTGAATTAATCAATGAATCAACTAGCCATTCATGCCAAGGTCAGGAGCAGTGGGAGAAAAAGAGTTTGGGAAGTCTTTATTATAATAGTTATTACTAAGAGCTGCTCTTGATTTTGCTCTCATTTTGTGTCGGGCACCATGCTTAAAAATTCATACTGACCTAAAAGTTGAATCTTTATAACAACCCAAAGAATTAATTATTTATAATAACCATATTGTTCAGATAAAGGCTATACTGATGTTTGTTGTAAAGGGAATGGAACTTTATATTTTAAAATCTTTACTATTCTTGTTACTCTTTTTCATTTCAAACACTTGAAGCACAATTTTTGGTTACATATGAATTAAGTGAAATGCTGGGAAAGGTGGTCACCTAATTCTCTTTTCTTCTTTAATTTTTTTTTTTATTTTTGCTTTCAATTTCAGCTGGCTTTCACTCTTCTTAGTCTGAAGTTTTTTTTGTTTTTTTTTGTAGTTTTCTTTTTTTCCCATTCTTCCTTTAGCAATTCTCTTGCCCTTTGCCTCCCAAGTAGCTGGGATTACAGGCGCCCACCACAACACCCGGCAATTTTTTTTTTTTTTTGGTAGAGACAGGATTTCACTCTGGCTCACTTCTGCTCATACTGGTCTCAAACCTCTGAGCTCAGGAAATCCACCCGCCTTGGCCTCCCACAGCGCTGGGACTACAGGCGTGAGCCACCATACCTGGCTGGTCACCTAATTTTCTATTGAAATATACGTATTCAAGTTCTGAAATATACTTATTGAAAGTATATATTCAAGTATTGAAATATTCAAGTATTGAAATATACTTATTCAAATTCCTAAAAAACTAATAGTTTCTTTATCTTCTCTGTTCACATGTTGGTTATAATTAGATCATTATGACGTCTAAGTTGAAAGGAACCTTGGAATTCAACTAGTCCCTTTTTATCTCCAGTCAAAAAGTTTCAACCCACAGGTACCTTTCTCATTGGTCAGTTTGAATCAAGCAGGAGAAGTAGGCTCCAGCTCTTACAGAACCACAGGCTTTCACAGAGGCTGAACCAAGTGTTAGTTTTCAGGTCCCAGGAAATTAAGTCTATAAATTCCTAAGAGCTAAGTCACCAGAGGGAGGACCTGGCAGGTATGTCCTTGGGGTCTCCTTGAGAAGACCTCTGTTCTCTTAGACCTTTTTTTTTCTGGATGTCCTCCCTCATTCTCCCCTTTTGACTCCATATGTATTTTAATTTAGAGTCTCAATATCAGCTTGCTTCTGCAGGAGCAATAGTGTTTCATATGATTTTACTTGGTTTTAATTTGCAAGACTAACTCTAGGGGTTACACTGACTATGGAGCAATCTGTCTTTACTCCTTCTTTTGAGCACATTTCTTTTGGTGCAGTTCTCACTGTCTCAGGTGCTGTCTATTACACATTTTCACTTTTCACAGTCAACCTTACACCACTTTTCTACTAAATCTAATTTTGTACAGAGGTATTTTTGATCTGTCCTATATTTTTTTCCCAGGTCCTTCTGCTGCAGCACTCTGGTATGGCATTGCAGGCTTTAAATTTCAGAGACATCGGGCTGGGCTTTCCTATTTTCCTGGCCTGGACCATCATTCAGATTTCAGGGACTGTGACTCCGGGATTGGGTACTCTATTCAGGCCTTAATTGTATCATGGTGTTGGGGGGTTTTCACTCTTCCCTATGTCACATATTGAGTATTGTGTCCAATTATGTGTGCAAGCTACTTTCTGGGTGCCTTCTCATTCATGAAAACTATAATAGAGTCACTGTTTGGCCTATCTAAGTGGTGTGGGTGCACAGATCACATTCCTCCTCCCCATTTCCCAAAGTCCAAAGTCTAAATTACAATTAAGACCAGTCCCGTGAGCAATTTCCTCAGACTCCAGCTGTGTGTTGACCAGCCAGCTCCCAGTATGTGGCTGAAGCAGGGCACGTTGACCATGTTAAAAGTTACTTTTGCTTCCCATGGAGCAGGGAAGCTCTCTTCATTCTGCTATAATGGATCTAGGTGAAGATCCCTTCTACCTTTGCTGCTGTGGGTTGGTCAGGATGACAGTGTAGAGTCTCTTCTACCTTGGTTTGAGGGAGACAAGGTTCTGACTTGATTCCCTTGATCCCTTTGAGAGAAAGGATGTACAGACACAAAAGACTAAATAGAACATGGTTAATTACCCAAGAGATCTTTCTTGCTACTCTTCTTAGGGCTTCTAACTGCCTATTCAATTCAGTCTCTTTCAGTTCTTTTAGGAGTTCCTGCTAAATTGCAGAGAATGGGTGGAGGCCTGTTATACATTATTTCATAAGGAGAGTACTCTGACTCCTTTAAAGGGGGACATCTAATATTGAACAAGACTAGTACCCAATTCAGCTTTGCTTCCTGGCAGAGTTTACCAATTCCTGCTCTTATGGCTCTGTTCATCTGCTCTACCCTGCCTGAGCTTCGAGGCCTATAGGCCACATGTAGTTTCCAGGTGATATTCAGGCTTTAGCTGTCAGTTGTAATATTTCTGTTACATAGGCCAGTCCATTGTCAGATCCAATCTGGAGTAGCAACTTAAACCATGGGATGATTTCTCTGGGGAACACTTTTGCTACTTTAGGCCTGGTGGAGAAGGCTTCCACCCATCCTGAGTATGTGCAGACCAAAACTAGAAAGTACTGGTTTCCTCCATGTCTGGACAACCCAGTATAGTCCATTTACACATCTTTAAAAGGGGCTTCCCTGTAGGACTGAATTACAGGTGGCAGGGATGGTCCCTGTTTAGCATTGTGTTGGTTGTATGTCACGCAATGCTGGCTGACTTTCTTGGCAAGGGTGGCCAACAGGGGAATGTAGAAGTATCTCTCCAGAAGCCTTTTAATTTTCTTTTGCCTCTGTCCTAAGCGTGTGGCCTCATGCATACAACCTCTATAACCAACCTTGAATTTTTACACAGTAAGCTTTGATATTGGTGAGGCATGAGTTGGTCAATCAGTGGTGCTCTTTGGTGTTCATGGAACTGAGATTTAAAGTTAAACATGCTCCTCTAATAACACCACTCTTCTACTCCCCAAATAGGATTACCTCACAGTAAGAATATTTTAGAAACTGATCATAGAAATTATAGCAGTTTGGATTGAATGTTGACTCATTCCAGAACACTGGAAATCATGTTGATTTTGTTTGCACCCCATTTGAATGTAAAGAGTAGAAAAAAATTTCATTGGTTTTGTTCATTAATGCCAGTAACATCATACATCCAGTGATCAACAGAATTCAGCACCATTTGGACAGTGAGGCAGTGGCTTTTGACAACTAGAGAGGGAAACTTGACAGAGACTCTTGGGGAAATCCCTAACCTAAGAAAATCCCTCCTCAACAAGCAAAGTGCCCCAGGGGCCTTTGAGACTCTACTGAGGGCTGATAAAGTGCAATCTCAACACAAGCGGCAGATACTATCTTTCAAGTCTTCCCTGAATGACTGAGGATTTCTGCCTCTGATGTTCTTCTTTGCTCTTTCTCTAGGAAGTTCCTCGCTGCAGAAACTCCCAATATAGGTGGGCTAAAGATAGAAGACTCTGCTTAGTCTTCCCCATGGACTTTAAAGCTATCTCCAGCTTTTATTTTTTCTGTCTATCTACCTATTTTGGAGGAGTTGGGGGATTATAATGAGCATTCATCAAATAACAAATATAGCCTAGGGATTTATTGAATTTATGAAAGAATCAGTAAAATATGCCTTACAGAGATTGGGACAAGCCAGTCTAAAAGCAATTTTATTTTTTGCTATTTGGCCATTTGAAGATGGGGTTAAATATCACTTAATAGTCCCTCAGCCTATCCCTAGACACTGAAGGAAATGCCGTACACATGTAGTCAATGACAGTCTTCCTACATTTCCTATTCTTCTTACCCCATGTGCCCCCTCCCAACACGATTCTTTGGAGGAATGCTGGAAGCCTAATTTGTCTAGTCACCACAGCCTGAGAAACCAATGAACTCTGTATTCATAATTACAAATTTAAATGGTTTCTGTGACCATCATCGTTCATTCACCATTAAGCATCATCCCATATAAAGCCTAACTCCAGGCTCATAAATCAAACAGCCAATACAAAAAGCATTTATGAGTTACCTTCTGTGAACCTTTTGATAAAACACAATGCAATTTAGGAGTTAGCTATCTTAAATCAGGAGACAAATATTTCAAGGAGATATAACAGAAAAAATCTTCAGTTCCATGAAATCATGTCAATATAAAGCCTTGATCTCATTGAGCTAGTACTTTGTCATTTTCCCCTCCTATGTCCAAGATGTTACTTTCTTAAATGAATTACCATAGCCATCCTGGTCGTCAAAATCACTGTTGATGAGACAGAATAAAGTTACCTTCTTTATAACTAAAGACTATCAGGGGGTATGCTGTTTTCCTGTGTCTTGCCTATCACAGCACTGTCCCAGGATCTGTTCTTGCATTGTAGACTTACCTCTTCATACTATAATTACTCCTTTGCTTTTCTGAGTCCCTCACTGAAGCAAGTTCTTTAAATGAAGCTCATAGTGCCTGTTTTATTGTTTGTGTTTATCTTAGATTGGATTCCACTGGAAACATTCCACACGAGACAGACATTCTCACAAACAACACTTTTGGGAGAAAGAAGGGAGTGGGATTGGGCAGAGGGAAGAGCTGAAATGTGAAACAGATGCAATGAAGTGCTCATATAATCCCATAGATGCCCTGGGAAGCTCTAGCCCCTCAGAATCACCTGGAGGCAAAGGAAAGGGGCCTTTATTCCTTGTCCACTAGTGACTGCACACAGGTTGGCCCTGGGAGTGAGGCATAACGTGGCTTTCACAGGCTGAAGGCAGTTTCCAGAGAATGACTCAGCTGAGAGCTGTCAGCTGCTGCCAATACTCCCAAAAGCTGGGGGGGGGTTGAGGGTGGAGAGAGGATGAGTATGCTTCATTCAATCCTGAAGACAGGAATCTGGGCAGCATAGCATGGCATACAACACAATACCCCAGAAATGTTATGGAGTAAATGACATCATAACCATTTCTCCAAATGATTCGTGTTTTTGATTTCACATATATAAGTAGAAAATTTTGACAAACTGAGGGCATATCACACATAGTTAGTGTAGAAGCACTGTTTTTAGTTACTGGTTGGTATATAGGCACTAGGGTTCTATACGAATTGTATTCTACACATTTCTCTTTCTTTTATCTGGTGTGATCTGCTGGAAGAAACTCTGAGACTCAAGTTAAAAGACCCGAGTCGTTACTGGAAGTCTGCCACTTACTACTGAGTGAATCATTGTTGTTTCTTGGTCTTCAGCGTCCTCATTTGTAAGTTAGCAGTGATGATATTTTGGCTGATTCTTGCACAGGGTTGTTACGCACAATGACAAAAAGGATGCTTGTAAAAGCCTTTGTAAACTGCTGGTGGAGAAGCTGCAGCTGTGGGAGTCCTTTGCTGGCTAAAGAGTCTCTGTCAGCACAAGGGGCCCCTGGAATTTGAAGGTAGTGCAGGGTGAAGGGCAGAGGGTGCAGAGAGAGATGGGGCAGGAGATTGCAAAGGGAAAGGGTGATGAAGAAAGGTAGAATTTTCCTGAGGTGCTAAGGACCATCTCTTTCTACTTTACTGTTGCAACTCAGGCCATCTGGACTGAAGCAAATTCAAAGCAACACAGAACAAAACACAAAAGAGACAGGCAAATTGGTCAACTGAATTGTGTATGTTAAGTAAATCATTACGAATCTTAGAACACATCTCACCCCATCCCCCCCCTGCACCAGGTACACAGCAATCATATTATTGCAAGGAAAGAAAAACCACTGTATTTGCTTAGTTTTGGGGGTTCTTGGCTACAATATAGGATCTATCACCTTCTTAACACCACTTTGACTCAACTTTTTCAACTGAAAGCAAGTAGGTGTTAATTTCTAAGTCTCTCCTTACTGCTCTCTCTCTCTTTTTGTTGTGGTCATGGATCCTTTGGTCTCATTTTTAATCTTTCCCCGTGACAGCCCTCTCTCAGTCCTTGTCCTGAAAGTAAGTGATCATCCTTCAGGTCAGGGTAGAGTTAGCATGGACTTCCCCAGACCCTACCCACACATAGGAAATGTTTCCTTTGAATTCTCAGCTTTTTAACCCTGATGGTACAGCCTTGGTTTTGGTTTAAAAATTGGAGAAAAATGTCATGTGGTCAACTCCAGGAGGTGTCACTGAATGATTTCTAACCAGAGGCATTTCCCAGCTGGTTGGCAATGTACAGGCTGGTTTTCCCTCAACCCTAGAGGTTTTCTGTAGCATGTTCTGCTCTTGTCCCTCTATTCTTCCTTCTTTTTTCTTTTTTTTTCAGAGTCTCATTCTGTTGCCCTTGGTAGAGTGCTGTGGCATCACAGCTCACAGCAACCTCAAACTCTTGGGCTTAAGCGATTGTCTTGCCTCAGCCTCCCAAGTAGCTGCAGCTATAGGCACCCACCACAACGCCTGGGTATTTTTTTGTTGTTGTAATTCTCATTGTTATTTGGCAGGCCTGGGCTGGGTTTGAACCTGTCAGCTCCCGTGTATGTGGCCGGTGCCAAGCCTCCATTCTTCCTTCTAACAAGACATCTATCCATTCTGTTGTTCATCCATTCATCTGTCTACTTCCCTCTCTTCTGGTCAGAAAGCTGGCTTGGGCTGCTTCACATATTTCATTTTCTCTCCTGTAGCCTCCTTGCATGGCCCAGATCTGGATGAACTCTACCCTTGACTTCAGTGCTTTGTTTCTGGGATCCAATTGTTCTGGTTTGGCCTCCAGTTCTGGGAGCTGGTGACTGGGCAGGGTCATTTTAACAAATAAACAAGGTAGATTTGGGTCAGGCCTGCTTTGTTCTGTCACTTCAAAATCTATGTGTTGTGTGAATCTGGCACTCAATAACACACTGGTTTTACCTGATGAGGTGCACACCAATGCTTGCAAAACCTGACCCTACTTGGACTGTCACAAATTTGTTCTTCAAACCGAAATTCTTTCTTCTGTGTTGCCAGATAACCCCCACCCCCTGCAACTCCAGTTTTCTTAAAGGAAAAGAAAGTAGTATATGTCATTAGATGATGTATGAACCCGTGCAAGTATAATAGAAGCACTTTTCTCATGGAAGTCTGTCCTGAGTCCCCCAGGGTAGGTTGGGGACTCTCCCAATGTACTCCAGTGGCCTCATATACTCTCCTCCACATTTTCTGTATCTCTCTCTCCTACTAGACACCATGAGGACAATTCTCTTGCTCATCATTATGTGAGGTCAGAGAGTTAAGTTCATGAACTCATCCTAGAAAAAGTGCTTTGAAGGGTGGACTAGGCACTGGCATTAGTGCATGGCTTCCCAAGGGGAGGACTTTGAAGGTGACCCTGGTGATATTCAGCAATGAGGTATGTAGCACTTTTTCTAGGATGAGTTCATGAACTTAATTGTCTGATCTGCTATATCCAATCTGAAATACATAAAGGTCAGTGTATATTTGTTCAGTAATTAACTAAACATCAGAAGATGTGGGCTTTCTTTCAGTTTCCTCAGAACGAAGGGAAGTATTATTATGTGCTTTTCTGGGCACCATCTCCCCAGGGTTGCATGGTTCATTGAAAAACTGTGCTGAGGGTGAGTTGGATGTTGGGGTTTTACATATGATTTTGCCTCTTCAATACTTCTGTATATCCATACCATCCTTCTTGTCATTTCTAGAAGATGCCAAGCACAGTCTTCTTCCACGATTGGGAATGGCTAAAGGTGATCAGGAGGAAATAGCAAGTAGAACATGCCCCCTTCTTCCTGCCTACCCGTGACTGCTAACATAGTAAGGAGTGTGTGCTTAGCAGTGCACATGTGGCTGTCAAGATCCTCTCCAAGCCCATATCATTTTCTTCTTTTGTCTCTGTATCCCCTTTCAGCTTTCCTTCCTGACAGTGAAGAAAGCCACCGCACCTTGTATAACTTAAATTATTACTTGTGGCTTAGGTGATTTTCAAAACTTGTTTAAGTTACTATGAAACCCCTGTATCATTTTTTATGTTTAAGCTCTAACATATTCTGAGCACTTTGAAAGTGTAGCTCATCCTTACACTTTCTCTCTGACTCTAATATGTAGAACAGAATGCCGTCTATATGGTTGAACTTTGATAAGTATTTGTTGGGTAGAATTGAAATTTATATGGTTAGACATCTAGGTTGCAACCTGTAGATGTGCTTGGTGCCATCACTCTTTATCTCTAAGGGATCAGGATTTCTAGCTAAGTCCATTCTTTTCCCAGCTTGTTGTTTATTAACTCATACTTTTCTCAAAAATCCCTTACTTTGAAAAGCCCTCTAGGGTGATGAAAATTTGGGCTAGGTCTTTCTTCTGTGTGATTCTATGGCGTCTTCTACTTCTCCACATCATAGCCGTGTATGAAGGGTCTTCAAAAAGCCCATGGAAGGGCGGCGCCTGTGGCTCAGTCGGTAAGGCGCCGGCCCCATATACCGAGGGTGGTGGGTTCAAACCCAGCCCCTGCTGAACTGCAACCAAAAAATAGCTGAGCGTTGTGGCGGGCGCCTGTAGTTCCAGCTACTCAGGAGGCTGAGGCAAGAGAATCGCTTAAGCCCAGGAGCTGGAGGTTGCTGTGAGCTGTGTGATGTCATGTCACTCTTGAGGGCCATAAAGTGAGACTCTGTCTCTACAAAAAAAAAAAAAAAAAAAAAAGAAGTGAAAAATTCCCCTGTGACAAAAAGCTCATGGAAAATGCATATTATGAAAAAAGTATGCATGGATTTCAGAAGTATTTTTAAACCAAAATAAATTTGTACTAACTTGTTATATCTGAGCAAGTTATGGTTTATCATTATTTTATTTTATTTTATTTTTTTGGTGCCCTTGATAGAGTGCTGTGGCATCACAGCTCACAGCAACCTCAAACTCTTGGGCTTAAGTGATTCTCTTGCCTCAGCCTCCCAAGTAGTTGGGACTACAGGTGCCTGCCATAATGCCTGGCAATATTTTTGTTGTAGTTGTCATTGTTGTTTGGCAGGCCTGGGTCATGTTTGAACCTGCCAGCCCTGATGTATGTGGCTGGTGCTCTAGCTGGTGAGCTACTGGCGCCAAGTCTGAACAGGATATGGTTTGAAACAGAAAGAAGGATGGGACCGCAGTTTAAAAATCAGAACAATATGAATTCTGCTAAAATTGAAGCAAGAACAAATATCAGATTTGTGGTGAAGCTTGGTTAAGTTTTTATCCCTTATGCCCTCTCACCTCCCCCCCTTAGTTTTCAATGTACTTTATACTAGTTTATGACCATGTATATCAATCATTTAGTGCCCACTTATTAGTGAGAACACGTGGTGTTTGTTTTTCCACTTCTGAGATACTTCACTTAGGGTAATGGTTTCCAGTTCCATCCAAGTTGCTTCAAAAGACATAATTTCATTCCTTTTTATGTCTGTATAGTGTTCTGTGGTATGTACATGTGTTGAGATACACAAAAATCAAGAAATGTAAAATCAGTATGGACAGAAACAAACGAAGCTCTTCCAGCAACAGTGATAAGCCAAGCAAGTTGAAACTTATTTGGGTGAATCAGAAAGGACATATTTGACCATGTTATTTATTTATTTATTTGAGACAGAGTCTCACTATGTTGCCCTTGGTAGAGGGCCGTGGCATCACAGTTCACAGCAATCTCAAATTCTTGGGCTTAAGCAATTCTCTTGCCTCAGTCTCCCAAGTAGCTGGGACAACAGGCATCCGCCACAATGTCCAGCTATTTTTTGTTGTTGTTGCAGTTGTTATTGTTGTTTAGCTGGCCCGGGCCAGGTTTGAACCCGCCAGCCTTGGTGCATATGGCCGGTGCTGAACCAAACCATGGTTTTTAGAAGTGAAATAATGAACCATAACATAGTCTGTCTCAAAACTTTTATAGTGACCTACATATATGTGCAACACATTTTCTTTATCCATTCATCAGTTGATGGGCACCTAGGTCGATTCCATATCTTTGCAATTGTGAATTGTGCAGCTATAAAAATCCAGGGTTAGATGTCTTTTTTTTTTTTATTATTTTTTTTTTTTTATTGTTGGGGATTCATTGAGGGTACAATAAGCCAGGTTACACTGATTGCAATTGTTAGGTAAAGTCCCTCTTGCAATCATGTCTTGCCCCCATAAAGTGTGACACACACCAAGGCCCCACCCACCTCCCTCCTTCCCTCTTTCTGTTTCCCCCCCCATAACCATAATTGTCATTAATTGTCCTCATATCAAAATTGAGTACATAGGATTCATGCTTCTCCATTCTTGTGATGCTTTACTAAGAATAATATCTTCCACGTCCATCCAGGTTAATACGAAGGATGTAAAGTCTCCATTTTTTTTAATGGCTGAATAGTATTCCATGGTATACATATACCACAGCTTGTTAATCCATTCCTGGGTTGGTGGGCATTTAGGCTGTTTCCACATTTTGGCGACTTTTAATATAATGACTTCCTTTACTTTGGACAAATACACAATAGTGGGATTGCTGCATCAAATGGTAGGTCTACTTTTAGTACTTTGAGGAATCTCTACACTGTTTCCCATGGATGTTGTATTGATTTATAGTTCCACTAATACTGCATTCCTTTTTAACTGCATCCACACCAACAGCTTAATTCAATTACAAAGTTTCTGCACGACAAGGGAACTGCATCTGTAGTTACTCCCTACACTGAAGTTGAGAACTCTTCAAAGGCATCTGTGAGATGTATCAACTTATTCCAAATTCCTATTAATGTTGCTCATGACACTCAGAATAGTAAGTTCTGTCTAGAAGGTTTTCAATTGACTTTACCCAGATCAAACAGATGATTCATTGTCTATGGCAGCTTTAGCTTTATGAAATACATTTCTTAAATAATAGGACTTGAAGGTAGAAATTACTCCTTGATCCATGGGCATCAGAATGGCTGTTGTGTTGCTAGGCATGAAAACAACACATTCATCTCCTTGTACATCTCCATCAGAGCTCTCAGGTGAAATGTCAATGAGTAGTAACATTTTGAAAGGAGTCTTTATTTCTGAGCAGCAGGTCTCAACCATGGGCTTAAAAATATTTGGTAAACCATACGGTAAACAGATGTGCTATCATCCAGGCTTTATTGTTCCACTTATAAAGCACAGATAGAGTAGATTTAGCATAATTATTATAGGAGTAGGATTTTTTGACTGGTCAATGAGCATTGGCTTCAACTTAGAGTTACCAGCTGCATTAGTCCCTAATAAGAGAGTAATCCTGACCTTGGAAGTTTTGAAGACAGCTATTGACTTCTATCTAGGAAAGTACTATCTATCTATGAAAGTACTAGCTAGAGGACTTCTTCCAATAGAAGGCTGGTTCATCTACATTGAAAATATGTTGTAGAGTGTAGCTGCCTTCTTCAATTATTTAGCTAGATTTTCTGGATAACTTGCTTCTTTATCAGCACCTGATGCTTCACTTTGCACTTTGATGTTATGGGGATGGATTTTTTTCTTTAAACTCTATGAATCAAATTCTGTTAGCTTCCAACTTTTCTTCTGTAGCTTCTTGACTCCGCTCAGTCTTCACAGAATCGAAGAGAGTTAGAAACTCTGCTCTAGATTAGGTTTCGGCATAAGGAAATGTTGTGGCTGGTTTGATCATCTATCCAGACCACTAAAACTTTCTCCACACCAGCAATAAGGCTGTTTCACTTTTCTTGTCATTTGTGTGTTCACTGGAGTAGCACTTTTAGTTTCTTTCAAGAACTTTTTCATGAGTTGGCTAACTGGTTAGTACAAGAGGCCTAGATTTCAGCCTATTGATTTATATATTACTATTGTCATGCATTTGCTTTGGTCTTTATTTTGTAAAGACTGTCTTTATTATTATGGCCTTCCTATAAATAAAATGTTTTTTTTTGCACTTACATATATGTTTTCCATTTTCCTGGGTCATTATCTTTTCATTCTCTTAGTCTTCTTTCAGGGAACCATTTTCTTATTGCCTGAAACACACTCATAGAATTCTTTTTAGTGATAATTTGTTGACAGTGATTACTAGCTTTTATTTATGTGCAAATGTCTCTTTTGTTTCTTTTTTAAAAGATAGTTTTGATAGTATATGATTCTCAATTGGCCATAAATTGGTAGTGCTTTCTTCTAGGGAAGGGTTCCAACAGTTTCCAGGAGAAACCATGTGGCCTCTTTCTAAGTGTCTGGATTAGTGTGGGAATCTCTGATTTAAATTCTCTCCTTGATGCTTAGTATCTCAGATAATTACAATACTGATCGAAATGAAGAAAATCTTATCTTTTTATAATGATTGTTACTCATTGATTCCTTCTTGGGTTTCAACTAATGTTTTTTGGGAGGGGGATAAAATAGGTTGGGAGTTTTGTTGGTTGAGGCCTTCAGAAATATCCAAGAAATATATTTGATAGTCAGTTTTATCCAGGATTTATTATTTTATAGAAGGAGAGTCTTTCAGAGTGTGTAGCCTGACACATAGGAAAAAATGGAGTTGTTCAGAAACCATGTTCAGTTGAACCTAGTATCTGCCACTATTATTTTTGAATGAATAACTCACTTTTGACATAGGTGAAGAAGGTAGCCATCAGTATAGTAAGTCTTGATTGATCTGGGACAGATTTTCTATTGAACAATGTTTCTGCATTTGTTTGTAGTTGATGCCAGCAACTCTCTTGCTAAATGAGTTTTTTTTTTTTTTAATGTTAAATGAAAACACCACTAGGTTCTGTAGGTGACATATCAAAATTGTTATCAGTCACTTATAACTTGTCCCAGTGGTCTTCATTCTTTTTGGCACTAAGAACCAGTGTCATGGGAGACAATTTTTTTTTTTATTAATACGTAGCAATTGTTCATATTTTGGGGGTATATGTGATATTTTTATACATATATACAACATGTAATGATCAAATCAGGGTAATTAGGATATACATCACCTCAAATATTTATCATTTCTGTGTGTTGAGAACATTTTAAAGTTTCTGGCAATTGTGAAATACACAATAAATTCTTGTTAACTATAGTCACCCTCCTGTGCTATTGACCACTAGAACTTAATTCTTCTATTTAACTGTATTTTTGTACTCATTAATCAACTTCTCTTTATTTCCCACCCTTCATCATTCCCAGCCTCTGGCAGTCATCATTCTACTCCCTAAACTCATGAGGTAAATTTTTTGGGGAAAAAAAAGATGTTTAGTAAGAAGATTGTGGTGGAGGGTGAGTGTGAGAAGATCAGGAGTCAGTCAGACACTTAGTGACTTGTGACTGAGCAAACTTTTACTCTTTCTGTGCTTTAGCTTATTTTCCACTAAAATAGAGATAATTTTAGTACCTTCTTATAGGTTCTTGTATCTTTAATTAAAAAAAAGCCTTTTAAATGTGCTCAAATACACATACTATAACATAAAAATGACCATTTAAAAAATTTTTCAAGGCATTATGTGCTCGGGTACAAATATTTTTGGTTACATGGCTCACTTTTGTAATGCTTGAGTCAGGGTTCTAAGTGTGACTATCACCCAGATAGTGTTCATTGTACCCCTCCTCCCCCTTCTCCCTGCTTTATTTCCATGGAGGTTTACTTCCTCTATGCATTGTGTGCTCATCCCTTTGTTCCAGTGAGTACATGTGGTGTTTGTTTTTCCATTCTTTAGATGCTTCACTTTGGATAATCGTCTCTAGTTCATCCAGATTGTTGCAAAAGGTATCAAATCATCCTCCTTCATGGCTGAGTAGTATTCCCTGGTATACATATACCACATTTTGTTAATCCACTCATGAATTGATGGGCATTTGGGTTGATGCCACATCTTTGAAATTGTCAACTGTGCTACAATAAACATTTGTGTGCATGTGTCTTCTTGATAAAATGAGTAAACACCTAGTAGTGAGACTGCAGGATCCAATATGGCAGGTCTACCTTTAATTCTTTGAGAACTATCCATACTATTTTCTATAGAGGTTGTACTAATTTGCAGTACAACCAACAGCGTATAAGTGTTCCTTTCTCTCCACATCCATGCCAGTATCTACCATTTTTGCACTTTTTAATAAAAGCCATTCTAACTGGGATAAGGTGATATCTCAAGGTAGTTTTAATTTGTATTTCCCTGATAATTAACAATGTTGACCAATTTTTTAATATGTTTATTGGCCATTTGCCTATCTTCTTTTGAAAAGCTTCTATTCATGTCTTTTGTCCCCCTTTTTAATGGGGTGGTTTTATTTTTTCCTTGTTGGTTTGCTTAAGTTTTTTGTAAATTCTGGATTTTAGTCCTTTATTAAATGTATGGCTTGTAAATATTTTCTGCCCTTCTGTAGGTTGTCTATTTGTTCTGTTGATTATTTCCTTGGCTGTGTTATATTAAATGAGATAGATAATGTATGTAAAGCATTTAGCAAGTGTCTCATGCATAATTCAATAAATGTCAGTTGAATGTATTATAATTACTCCAACCCTCTAGCAGAAGCTCCAGCTTAATGTAGAGAAAAACCATTGATGTACACATTTATCATTGTGAGCCATCAGAAGAATATCTAACTGGAGCCATTGCAGCTTTCTTATGTAAGCAGATTATATAATTTTTTTTTCAGTAAGGGGATGTGCAATAGCTGCCTAATAAAATGCTCTTATGCATTAGCACTTATTCAATTTCTGATGATGACATATCAATGAACTATGGCGTGAACATACCATTCTGCCAGATAACCATGTTCTTACTCCTATTTTGAAGATGAGCATATTGAAGCTTAGATGCTTGGAACAACTTGGCTAAGGATACAAAAAGCCAGGATTCTATACCAACGCATCCAGTTTATTAAGCATAGCTCTTTCCATTTGGAGTGCATATAATATATCCATCCTGCTATATCTCGATTCTTCCACATATTGAAAACACACTGTGCCAAAATTTTTCTTTTTTTTCTCCTTTTTGTTTCTTTTTCTGCCGCACATCAGATAGGTAATGTGCTGATGTTGTAAAATGTTTGAGGAAGGCACATCTCACATATTAGTGTGAAAATACAATTATTATGGTATGAACCACAAAAAAATCACAAAATGTCTTTTCTTATTTTCCAAGAATCAACATTGATTTTATCTCTTAACTCTTTCTTAGTCTTTCAACTTAAAGAATATGTAAGGACCACAGACAGTTTAATGTGGCAACTCAGAGGTACCCTGACTCAACGAGGAACTAGGTTATTGCTTGAGAGGTTAAAATCCATGTCTATAGAATGAGATGGGCCATCTCTATACTAAGGACAAGACATTATTAATAATCTTCAAACTTCTGACTCATGATTTTCAAAATTCCCCAAATACCAGTCAAAGAGATCTGGGCATAATTTCAGTGAGACAGAACTAGAATGTGATTTTAACATAGAAAGTGGAAACACTTAATTGCTTATATTATTCCTTTGAGAGTAAGATATTGGAAGCAGACAAATGAGGTCTACAGAGAAAAACTTCAATGGTGTTTATTCAGCCTTATCCAAAGATAAAAACTAACTTGTTGCTGTGTAGTGATTCATTATCAGGATTCACAATAATGACTTGAATGAGGAGTGACCCTTAAGTTTCATTACCCACCCCCCGTCCTTCCTGCTACCCAGTGGCTACCATTGACCCCCTCACATCCAAGACTAATTATTTTGTTTTGACTTAGTATTCTCCATCCCTCCATTCATCCATTCACCTACCCAGCCATTTATTCAACAAACATTTATTGGATCTCCACCACCTTCCAAGCACTAGTTAGAATATGAACACGAGGAAATTAAGGACATAGACCTTGACCTTAAGGAATGAATAACCCAAAGTGGGAGAAAAGCTAATCAATGGTAACCACAAAGGCACATAAGCCATAATTGGAGTACTGGTAAAGTGGTACAGAGAGGAGTGGTATGGGGAGAACATGATCAGTTTAATTTTATAAGGATGGGTGGAAGTTTAGTACGCAGAGAAAGGGAGAAAAGACATCCTAGGCAGGGTCAGTGCTCTTGTGAAAAGAACTGAAGTCTGAAAGGGCAAAGTGTTTTCTGAGAAGAGCAAGAAGTTTGACAAGAGCCATAGGTAGAGAGTTTGTCAGAGGACAGTTTTTGTGAAGCCTTTTGGACAATGGAAAACATTTTGTAATTCATCTTAGAGTAATGAGGAATAATTCCATGATTTTGAGTGAGATGATTATCAAGAATTTGTGTTTTATAAAAGACACATTAACAGTATTGCACTACCTGGAATAATCAAGGAGGTTAGAAATCAGACTCAGGGAAACCTGAAAAAGGATAGTAACAATGGGAAATGGGAGAAGGGAGTGGATATGAGAAATACTCACAGGGTTACAGAGATGTATGGCTAATGTGTTGAAGTGTAGGTCAGTTTAAGATGACTGCCAAGTGTCTGATTTGGACACAGCTTGTCCGGTGCCACCTTTTCTACCCTTGTTAGAAAACCCAGTGGAGCAGATGATGGTGAAGTGATGATGAGTTCAGTTTTGAACCATTACATCTGAGTCACCTGTGGGCTGTTCAAGTGGAGATGTCCACAGGCTGTTGAAAATTTGAAGCTGGAGCTTAGGAGAGAGAGTTACGAATTTAAATTTGGGGTTTTAACAAGAAAACGACAGAACTGAAGCCATGGATGAGAATGAGAACCCAGGACAGAGGCTTGAATAACATTAACATTTAGGCAGAGAAAAAGTATAGGAAACTCAGAGTGTCAAAAAATAGAAGGCAAATCAGGCAAGAATAAACCTCAGGCCATGAGAACATGGAGTTTTATAAGGAAAAGTGGCAACATTAACATGTCCCAGAGAGATGGAAAGAAAGGTAAGAATTGTACACGTCCATTTGATTTTGAAATGTAGTGTGACTTGATGAACATTAAGTCATTTTTATACAAAATGCAGGTTCAATTTTGATACACAATTTGCATATGAAACTAGTTGGCTAACTATTGAGAGTTGCCAGTAATAATTGAGTCAGTGGCCAGAGGAAAAGAGATCTTCTAGCAATAACAGTTTATGTTCACTGGACAAGTAAAGTGACTACTAGGTTTCTTACGGGCTAGTAAGAGTTTCTCCTGAAAAAGGGAGTTTTAATTTTATATGCTTTAAAGTACCAATATGATTTTCCTCAAGATATTTTTGTTGACAGGTAACCTGACCTATTTTGTACAAGTTGCTATAGCTAATCTTACGTTCTTTTCTTTAAAAAAATGTTTTTTAAAAAATTGAGACAGATTCTCACTCTATTGCCCTAAGCTGGAGTGCTATGATGTCAGTCTAGCTCACTGCAACCTCAAGCTCCTGGGCTCAAGGGGTCCTCCTGCCTCAGCCTCCTGAGTAGCTGGGACTATAGATGTGTGCCACCATGCTTGGATAATTTTTCCAGTTTTTTTTTTTTTGTTCAGACAGGGTCTTATTGTATTGGCTGGGCTGGTTTCAAACTCCTGGCCTCAAGTGATTCTCCTGTGTTGGTATCCTAAGTGCTGAGATTAAAGGTTTGAGCCACCATGCCTAGACTTTTAGGGCTTTTGAGTGCTTTTACAGGGGGCAAAATCGTATTACTATATAAATTCATGGTAAGGATGCTTCTGCTAGCTGGAACAGGTATCCTGGAATTCTTCACCCCTTAAGGCCTCTCATTAGAATTGAAACCTCAATTAGAATGGAAACATTGTTTGTACAGAAAGATGGCTTCTCCATATTTATATAATCACTTATTTGCTATTAATAGCTATGCCTCAGGACTGTATTTGATTTGTTAGGATGTCAAGGGCAACTTTTTGAAGACTTTACTTTCTAGGGGAAGTTTTGTTAAGCTCAGATTCTTATATAGAAAGGCTTTTCCTACTGGTGTTGGTAATGATGTAAGTGATGGTGGTAAATTTACTTAATGGAGACAAAGACAAATGTTATGAAAGTAGTCCATCTCAGCTGCCACCTGAAATGAATGGGCTTAAGAGAAGAAGGAAAAAAATACTTGTCTATCTCCGGAAGGCTAGAGTTAACCAGAAATGTACCACTTTGAAAAAATAGATGAGATATAAATTCATGCTGAATTGGGCAATGTTTTAGATGGAAGATTTGTACTTATGTGTATATGTCATTGTAAAACGTGGGGCAGTAAACTGGTATTTTGAGATGAATAGTCTGCCATTTTTCCTTCTTTGCTGGCATAGTAATAAATTTCCCTTTCCTTCTCAATAAAATAAAATAAAATAAAATAAGATAAACAAACTGGGAGGCACCTGTGGCTCAAAGGAGTAGGGCGCCAGCTCTATAAGCTGGAGGTGGCGAGTTCAAACCCAGCCCTGGCCAAAAACTGCAAAATAAATAAAGTAACAAACAAACTAATTGAACACTCTATACTAAGCATTATGCAAGGTGCTGGTGATAACAAGTTAAATAAGAACATGATTGCAAGAGGGACTTTACCTAACAATTGCAATCAGTGTAACCTGGCTTATTGTACCCTCAATGAATCCCCAACAATAAAAAAAAAAAAAAAGAAAAAAAAAACAAGTTAAATAAGAAATCTCTGGACTCGTGTAATGGGAAAATATAGTATAAAGTTCAGAGTTGTCTGGAAAGGCTAGGGAATATAAAATGAGGCTTGGGGTCTCTCACTTAAGTGCTATCAGAGGATTTGGATGCCATTTTGCTTAGATAAGCAAATCTCATTTATTACCACGATTAGGTCTGACACAAGAAGGAGTCACACCTATGCTCAGGTTTATATGCTGCCTGCAATTCTTGGTGGTGTCTTTCTTCCCCTAGTGTAATCCTTCTTCCTCTGCCCATCATCCTGTTTCTGCTAAGAACCTTTCCTTAGAGCTTGGCCATATAACACAATGGCAGAGGCCATGCCACAGTGCCCAGCGCCTGTCCCACTGTCGGTACAGGGCCTGGCCGCAGGGAGACAAGTGCCCACCTTCCCCTTGCTGCACCCACCTGACCCCTACCACGAAGATGGCGTCCACCTGAGGAGTGGGTGCCCCTTGTGTGCCCAGGCAGACTGTGGCCAAATATGGAGCGAGGGCCCTGGAACATGTATTTGGGGCTTGTGGAGAGCCCCCCACCACGGGGTGTGAGTCCCATCCCTAGGAGAAAAAGTCCTCCTTCTTGGAGTGCCAGCTGGAGAGTTCACTGGGCTTCCAGGTGAAGGACAGCTAGCACAATGATGGGATCATCTTCCTGCTTACCCAGAAGTTGGGCACCACCACCTTCAGATGCCACCTCGTGCAGAACAGGAATTTGAAATTGGTGAGTGTGATATTTCTACCGGTGTTTCTATTTCTCAGGATTGCTCTGGATATTCAGAGCCTTTTGTGGTTCCATACTCAGCTCTGTGTTATTGAGACCATCGTTGCTGGGGCCACCTCAGAACTTCCTGGACATGGAGCTGAGAGTCCTGTGGAGAGTGGCAGGTGCTCCATCCTCAGGATATGAGAAAGACAAAGCTGAAGGCACTAGGGAGACCAGATTCCAGACACACAGGCTGGCTGGAGGTGGAGCCTGTTTCCCACCCACCAAGTCCCCTTCCCTTCCCCTAAGGCCTGCTGTCAATAGGTCTGCCTACCAACAAAGCAGAGTCCTGCCACCAGGTACACAGTGACTTAGCACATGGCAGTGAGTGGCAACAGGATAGGGGCTGACAGCTCGCCCTGCCTCTCCATGCTCAAGAATTAGAAAATGTTTAGTATGAATTTTCAGAAGATAACATATGGAAATCTGAGGGGTCCCTCGGACCCTGAATCTGCCTAGGAATCTGGCATCTAATTTACCAATAGAACACAAGAGAGTGTTCTGAGATACCTGACTTGCGCAGAGCAGTTGGTGGTAGAGCTATAAGGTGTCATCAGACTGAAGGATGTTCAACTGCTGCAGCAGGATCAAGCCTACCAGAATGAAAGAAAATCTTCCGATAAAAAAATAAAAACCCTAAGAATGTATGTGAAGGCCGAAGTAACTTTTGAATAAATACATAGAAGACCCGAAGGCACAAGCCAGGACTGTCCTTTCTACAGAACCTCAGTCAGGTGAGCAATTCTCTCAGAGTTTGACACAGGAACACATGGAAAGAAAAATAATGAGTTCCGAACTCCAGGAGAAGGAAAAAGTAATTAACATGTTGGAAGCCCAGCTTTCCCAGGCACAGGCAGGGAAAGCTTCCCAGTTTAAGGAGACTTCTGCAGAGACGAAAGAATTTGTAATGAAGCAACAGCTCCAGGGGAAGGAAGAACTTAGTAACACTTTGCAAGCCCAGCTCACCCAGACACAGGCAGAACAAGCTATGCAGAAATTGATGAAGAGGAAGCTTGAAAAATATGAAGGAGTCTTGGTGGGCTGTGCTACCTTTTTTTTTTTTTGAGACAGAGTCTAAAGCTGTCACCCTCGGTAGAGTGCCGTGGCATCACAGCTCATAGCAACCTCAAACTCTTGGGCTTAAATTATTCTCTAGCCTCAGTCTCCCAAATAGCTGGGACTACAGGCACCTGCCAGAACATCCTGCTGTTTTTTTTTTTTTTTAGTCATTGCAGTTGTCCTTGTTGTTTAGCAGGCCCGGGCTGGGTTCAAACCCGCCAGCCTTGATTTGGCGTATGTGGGTGGTACCCTACTCACTGAGCTACAGGCGCTGCCCATGCTAACGTTTTTGACCTGCTGCATAAAGAGGTGACTGCCGGTGAATGGAGAAGCCAGATTCTCTCTCAGCTGTTATAGCAGCTGAGTGTAACATCTTAAGAAATACTGTGGAAACAGAAAGACAGCAATCTGAGATTCAGATGAAAAAGATGAAACTGGAAGTGGCAGACAGAAAATTGGCCTTCCATTATCTTTTAGAAAAGTTGGAGCAAGCAGGCTGAGCCAAGGCTGAACTGGAATTTCAGTATGGTACTTTGTAGCAAAAGCACAAAGCAGAAATGGAATGGAAGACTTCTCACATTTTGAGCCTTCAAAAAACTGAAGAAGAGCTACAATCTGCCTGTGGTGCTCTGCGGGATAAAAGTTCAAAGTGGTGCATCTTACAAGGGTATATGTGAATCCTAGTAAATGTGGAATGTAAAGGTCTTAGCAAAATAACTAAGAAAATGCTACAAAAGCTATGTTAACTAATGTGATGAAAATGTGTCAAACGATCTATGAACCAAGTGTATGGTGCCCCACGATCATACTAATGTACACAGCTATGGTTTAATAAAAATAAAAATAAAAAAAGTTCAAAGTGTCTTGAAGCTAAGAATGAGCAGGCAGTTCAACAGTTCAACGCAGGGCATTCAACAGTTAAAAGATCAATTCTGGCAAAATCTAAAGAAATTAGCCAATTCATAAATAGACCAACCTTAGCAAACCATGGAACAGCATCCCAGGTGTCTTTCCCGGATGAGGGGACACAGATTTACTTCCATTTCTCCACATCTCTTCTCAAGAAGTTTGGTTTCTATCAATTTCACTTCTTGAAGAAAATTCTCCTGGGGTCCCTGATTTGCTCCTGTATGAACCACTTGCTCTGTACTCCTAAGACACTGTTTTCATCATAGAATATTTTCTTTCACCTATCTTCTGTATCAGATTTCTGGTTTCTTGTGTTTTAGGTCTTCCTCTTCTTGGCTTGTGCCATTGTTTGATGAAACAAACCATTCAGTGGCTCCCTAAGAAAAGATACATGGGAGGCAAATAAAAAAAAAACCAAACAAACCAAAATGAACCTCCCCCCCCAAAAAAAACAAAAACAAAAACAAAAATAAAACAAAACACAATGGCAAAGAACATAAATCTTGGAATCAGACTGACCAGGAATCTGGTTCCATTTTACCATTGATGAACCATGGATCACTATTCAGGCTACTTGGTGTCCCTGAATTTCAATTTTCTATCTGTTAAATGGGAAAATAACAAAACTTGTTTCATAAGACTCTTGTGAAGACTAAGTGAAATGAGCACCCAAAGCTTTTAGCATAGTGTCTGAAACACAGTAAGTGCCCATCGTTATCAGAATTGTCCTGGATTCTAATTACTATCTCAGAGATAGCGCTGATAAGGAACCAGTAGCAATGAGCAGCAAATGTACCCTTGCACCCCTCCTTGTGATTCCCACCTGGTAACTATAGCTATCATTATTAAGTACTTACTCTGTCCCAGCTTTATGCTTAACTAGCTTACACATGAGTCCACAGTATCTTTTCTTTTTTATTCCTCTTGTTCCCTCATTTTTTGTTCCTACTGCTGAAATTCTGAGGAGGTACTAAAAATAGGGTATCCCCCCTAAATCAGGGTCAATAGGGCTACATAGGTCATGGCAGGAATCTAATCTCTCAGACTCCCAAGTTTAAGACTCCACTTTCCATCTCTTCTGTATTTAGGCTTCTTTCTGTATTCTCATGGCCAAGACATCAGAAGCTTGTTCAACAGAACAGATTCTGAGCAGTTACATTCATAACAGATAATAACTGCCCCGAATTTCCCCATGCTTTTCACCCCAGACAGGTTTCTGTCTCATCACTGTGGAAGGTGGTACGATGAATACCATGAAACCATGTGCTGCTTTCTTTTTCACCACCAGCGGAGTTTCACTCTGGTTGAATGGGTTCAAAGAGAAGGTTTCACTCTAACTGCTGGCCTTAGAGACACCTGGAATGTCTGAAGCATTATTATTATGGCTGACTTGTTCTGAAGTACTCAAGCTCTTCTTATTTTCGGGAATTATAATTGTGTGTCCTCGTACGAAATGAGGAGGCATGCTGCCCTCAGCAACAATTAGCATCGGTTAGATGGCATACTTATACACGTATCCACCTGTAGGAAGGAAAGCAACCGTACTGAGCCCCTGTGGAGGTTGAGGAGTCCAATTCTTATATTAAAGGGGCAAGTTCTCCCCATGATTCTACTTTTGATTCACCCAATGGCCTGTTTTAATCTCCCGCTCTAATATGCAAGTGAATGGTAATTTTCTTCTCAATAATATAGTCAAATTTCTTGTAAATTTGAAATGTTAAAATAGAAAACTTCCACCAAATTGAGCCCATAAATTCACAATGCTCACAGGAACTAACCAGGACGGCTACTGCACAGGACATCAGCTCCTTTCTTGTGGCCCTCAGGCCTCCAACTCTGTGATTCCTCTTCCCTCTACTCATTGTCTCTGCTGTTTTTTGGGTAAGGCTCATTCTCTTCTAGCTTAATATGCTTTTTCCTTGGCAAGATTATAAGAGGTTGATCTGCTATCATAGCCTTTAAGAGTCTTTCCCAATCATGAGAAATTGAGAACAATTTTGTATACTCTGAGGATTGGGAGTTATAATGCTTATGTAATTTGCCCCTCTCCCAGAAAACTCTGGTCATAAGAAATCTGGAAGTGTTTACAAATTGAAGAGATTTGGTCTCATTCTTATCAATCTGATTATTTGGGATGGACAACAGAGGGTTAAGGTCATAGAAGTGTAGACATTAGAGGTGGCTTTGGAGGGAGGTAATTCTCCACGGTGTTTTTACACATCTTCTGATAGCTTTAGTTCTAGATTCTGTTTTCAGGATGTTTGTATGGCACACGGGCTTGGAAGCTAGAGATGGTGTTTCTCTCCTGGTCAGACAGCAGTTTGTTTTCTGAACAGGGTGATAAAGATAATGTCTCTTGGTGGAGGAAAGTTTGGGCAAGTTTGATTGCAAGTTTCCTAAACTCAGGGTTCCTCAGCTGGGATGGGGCATGGCCTGTGCCTAGGGCATCTACCCAGGCCTGCCCTGGCTGCTCCTTCCCCCGTGGGACTGAGGGACAAGAGACCTATGAGAACGTGGAGCATGTGTGGCTTGCTCTGTCATGAGTAAAAATGGTCTGAATCTGTTGTGTTGTTTCTTTTCCAACTAAATTTTTGAAAAAACAGCAAGTCAGCTCAGCACTTGTGCTGCTGCTTAGGGATTGATTAAGGCATTGACAAAAATGAGACACATGACTATATCGCAAAATGGTTGAAGTATTATATGTGAACAGGCAATTCAAAAAAGGGGAAATCTAAATAACTAAAAATGTATTAGAAAGGTGATCCATTCCACTCTTACTCAGAAATGTAAAACAGAGATACTTTTTATCAAAAATATGTCAACAGGGTGGCACCCATAGCTCAGTTGGTAGGGCTACGGCCACATACCCTGAGGCTGGCAGGTTCAAACCCAGCCAGAGCCAGCTAAAATCAGCAATGACAACTGCCACAAAAAATAGCGGGGTGTTATAGCAGGTGCCTGTTCGTCTCACTACTTGGGAGGCTGAGGCAAGAGAATAGCTTAAGCCCAAGAGTTTGAGGTTCTTGTGAGCTGTGAGGCCATAGCACTCTACTGAGGATGACACAATGAGACTCTGTCTTTAAAAACAAATATGTCAACAATTAAATACTCTTTTATGACTTATCAAATTGACTCAATTAAAAATATAGTAAACATTTGGAGTTGGTGAGAAAATGATACCATCTCATACAATGCTGTTGGGACGGTGAATTCTTACTGTATTAATTTTCTATTGGGGTATAACATTTGAATCTCTGACTTCTTTTTCTGTGATCAGCTGGGAAAACCTCCCTGCTTTTAAGGGGATCATCTGGTTAGCAAGGCCCACCTGGACAGTGTCCCTATATTAAGGTCACATGACAGAACATAATCAGGGAGTCCATCATGCCCCTAGTGCTGGGCTTATGCAGGGTATTACCCAGAGGGGAGGGGAGGCCATCTTAAAACTCTGCCCTATCACAGTTACTATAATCTGGCTATATCTTTTGTAGTTATGTATCTACATACCTTTTTGGTTCTGCAACTCTATTTTCAGAACTCCCATTTTATAGAAATAAGTATGTCAACATATAAGGATAATAGTTCAAAGACATTTTCTGTATTGTTTGTAATGACCCCAAATTGGAAACTGTCATTCTTCATCAAAAGGAGAATTCTTGAATAAATTATAGTGTATCTGTAGCATTCTTATTATGAATGACTTAGATCTTCATTGATTTGGACTGTGACAAAAGCAAGTTGTGGAGCAATGATTCTATTTTAGAAAGAAAAATACAAAAACTATATGTATATGCAATATGTGTATGAACATTGAGAAGGAAGGATGCCAACGTATTAATTAGCTTACCTCGTGGGGCTAATAAAGATAATGTCTCTCTTAAAGATAATGTCTCTTAATGCTAAGAGTTAGATGGGGTGCTAGATTGGGGGAATGTTAGTAAATTTATCTGTACATCTCTGTATTATTTCATTTGTTGTACGTATGTATCATTTCTGTAATTAGAAATAACAGATGATGGTGGGATTACACCTGCGATGCATCTTACAAGGGTATATGTGAAACTTAGTAAATGTGGAATGTAAATGTCTTAGCACAATAACTAAGAAAATGCCAGGAAGGCTATGTTAACCAGTGTGATGAAAATGTGTCAAATGGTCTATGAAACTAGTGTATGGTGCCCCATGATCACATTAATGTACACAGCTATGATTTAATAAAAAAAAAAAAGAAGTAACAGATGAGTTTGTCCTCTCACAATACACATGTACATAATAATTAATAAAGACAGTAAGAGAAAACTTTTGGCTAGAATGGATAGATTTCTTACACAGATTGTGGTGATAGTTTCATGAGTGTATACATACATCCAAACTTACTAAATTCTACACATCAAATAATACAGCTTTATGTGTGCAACCATATCTCAATGAAGTGGTTTTAAAAATAAAAAATAGATATTATAAAAAGTTAAGTAAAATACATCTCTTATAGAATATTTACAAAATACAGTAAGCTTTAAAAAGCAAATGCAACTACCCATAATGAAAACATCTAGAATTTTACAAAATAGTTTGTTATATTCTATTCACATACATCAAAAAATTTGTAATGTTAATATTACTTTGATACTTGCTGTTTTTTTTTTTTTTAAGTATTGTGAAACTTATTCTTTCTTATGAGTATATCATAGATGAAAGTCCATTCTCGGATGGCGCCTGTGGCTCAAAGGGGAAGGGCACTGGTCCCATATGCCAGAGGTGGTGGGTTCAAACCCAGCCCCGGCCAAAAACCACACACACACACAAAAATAAATAAATAAAATAAAATCTAAAAAAATAAAAAAATAAAAGCAAAATGGCAACAATTTAAAAAAAAAAAAAGAAAGTGCATTCTCATTCTAACATTATATATGTATTTATTGATATTTTCTTCTAAGGCCATAATGATCTAATTTAAATATTTAATTTATTTGGGTATATGGTGCTAAATGAGAATCTGTCACCTGAACTTTTTCCAATTGGTTAACTATTACCTGAATAACATTTATCAAATAACCATCCTCATTGATAGGAATGCCACTTTTATTATATATTAAATTCTTAGATGAGGGGT
The DNA here is from genome assembly GCF_027406575.1 of Nycticebus coucang. Taxonomy (NCBI): domain Eukaryota; kingdom Metazoa; phylum Chordata; class Mammalia; order Primates; family Lorisidae; genus Nycticebus; species Nycticebus coucang. Next base: position 88,585,338 of record NC_069789.1, read on the forward strand.
CTTTAAAAAGTTCATTGACAATGTGTATTATAAAAATATGCATGAATTTCAAATTTTTTGCACCAAAAATAAGCTCCTACTAAATTGCTATAACAGGATCTAGTTTGAGGCATTTAGAAGAATAAGACATCATTTGAAAAGAGCTCCTGCCAGAGAAACATGAATTCTGCTAAAATTGAAGTAAGAACAAATGTCAGATTTATGGTGAAGCTTGAGTGAAAGAATGGTGAAATCACTGATGCTTTATGAGAAGTTCAGAGAGACAATGCCCTGAAGAAGTCAGAAGTTTGCAAACGGACACCTAATTTTAAGAAGGGATGAGGTAATATTGAAGATGAAGCTTGCACTGGCAGAGCATCCGCATCAATTTGTGACAAAGAAAAAAAATCATCTTGTTTGTTCTGTAATTGAAGAGGACAGATGATTAACAGCAGAAACAAGCCCATACCACAGACATTTCAGTTGGTTAAGCTTACCCAATTCTGACTGAAAAATTAAAGTTGAACAAACTCCACACGGCTCTTGGTAGGTGCCAAAACTGTTACACCCAGATCAGCTGCAGACAAGAGCAGGACTTTCAGTGGAAATTTTAAACATGTGGGATCAGGATTCTGGAACATTTCTTTGAAGAGTTGTAATAGGAGTTGGAACATTGCTTTACCAGTGTGATCCTGGAGATAAAACACAATCAAAGCAGTGACCTCCAAGAGGTGGAGTGGTCAGGTCAAGAGCAATGGGCATGGTAACAGTTTATTGAGGTGCTCAAGGCATTTTGCTTGTTGACTAGGTTTTTCTTTGTTCTTTTTTTTTGTTTTTTTTGTTTTTGCTTGTTGACTTTCTTTTTTTTCTTTCTTTTTTTTTTTTGGCCGGGGCTGGGTTTGAACCCACCACCTCCGGCATATGGGACTGGCGCCCTACCCGCTGAGCCACAGGCGCCACCCTGCTTGTTGACTTTCTAAAGTGCAAAAGAACAAAGAATGATAAAATGATAACATCTGCTTATCATGAGAGTTTTGGGGAAGTTAGCCAAAGCTTTAGCAAAAAAAGGCCCAGGGAAAGTTTTACAAGAGAATGCTTCTCCACCACAACAAAGCTTCTGCTCATGACTGTCATGGAACTGGGCCAGTTTTGCAAGAGTTTCAATGGGAAATTGTCAAGCATCCACGTTATGGTCTTGATTTGCATCCTTCTGACCTCTTTGTGTTTCCTAATCTTAAAAAACCTTTTTTTTTTTTTTTCCAGACAAGCTCACTATGTCGTGCTTGGTAGAGTGCCATGGCATCACACTCACAGCAACCTCAAACTCTTGGGCTCAAGCAATTCTCTTGCCTCAGCCTCCCAAGTAGCTGGGACTATAGGCGCCTGCCACAATGTCCAGCTTTTTTTTTTTGTTGTTGCAATTGTCATTGTTGTTTAGCTGGCCTGGGTGGGTTTGAACCCACCACCCTTGGTATATGTGGCCAGTGCCGTAACCACTGTGCTACGGGTGCTGCCAAACCTTAAAAAAATCTTTTAAAGGTACCCATTTTTCTTTAGATAATAATGTAAGAAATATTGCACTGACATAGATATTTAACTTCAGATCTTTGGGGATGGACTGAATGGCTGGTGTCCTCACTTATAAGGCTATCTCAAACTTGATGAAGATTATATTGAGAAACAAAATTTCTATATTTTTATTTTTGTATTTAAAGTCCCCTTATATATGTCACTGAAAGTTCAGTTCTACTCTACTGTTAATTCTATAATCTGACACTGCCATCACCTTCTTTTTCAAATGTATTATAACTTTTTAATGTATTTTTGTATCTGGTTGGGGAATCTTCTTGCTATTGATGTATTTCCTAACGGTTTTTGCTTTATACTACCTTTTGTATATCCTCAACTTCTTTATTACTTTCTCACTTACTTGGTTTAACCCCAACCCTATATAACTTGTCGGCCTTTGTACAACCCAATGTCATTGGAAAGAAATGTACACCTGTGCTGATTAGTCTTACATTAAATTTATGATCACTCATAAATATGCTGCCCAGGAATAGCCTGTATTTCCCTGGACTATTCACTTTCCCACTCTCATAGCTGGTCATTTTATACCGACTCTTTTCTCTTCAGATCATTCCTTACTCTCAGTTACAGACCATACTTCCTCCTCAACAAGCCTAACTTCTAAAGCATTTGAGAGCCCCTGGCTCAGTCTTCAGCTCTCTTCACTTTTATATTTACAGTCTTTGCATCGGTGAGCTTGCCCAGGCTCATGACTTTAAGTGGCATCTATCTACTAATGATTCCCAAACGTACAGCCCCAGCTTTGGCTTCTTCCTTGCACTCCAGTCTCTAGCTCTTCTGCTACTTGTCTTTACTTTGAGGTATAATAGACATTTCAAATTTAAAAGCCCAAACTTGAATTACTAAATATTTTCAGAAGAACTCCAGTTCTTCCCCATTTTAGTTTAGGGCAGCTCTATTTTTCCAGTGGCTCAAGTCAAAACAACATTGGGCGTGTTCTTGACTTCCTCTTGCATACCACATAACTATTCTGTCAACAAATCCTATCATATCTACTTTCAATGTATTCTCACAGTCTGACTACTTCTTAGTCCCTCTGCTACCATCCAGGATGGAGGCACCATTGTTCTTAACTAGAGTATTGCAATAGCCTTCCTTCCCTGCTTCTTCCCTTGATAATCTTTCCAGTGGGTCCTCAGAAGCAACCACCGGGATCCTGTTAAAACATAAATCAAGTCATGTCATGTTTTTACTTAAACTTTAATCTAGAAGTCCCCTCTTCTCTGCTGTTTCAGTTACCTGAAGCCAAATGGGGCCTGAAAGTATTAAATGAAAAATTATGGAAATGAACAGTTCATAAGATTTAAAATGATACTGTTTTGAGGAGCCTGATGAAATCTCCCACTGTTCCACCCAGAGCATGAGTCATGTCTCCGTCCAGCATTTCCTTGCCGTCTACTAGTTGTCTACCCTTGTAGCCCACTTGTTGTCTATCACTGCCTCTCAGTTATCAGATTGACTGTTGTGTTGTCTCAGTGTGTGCATTCAAGGAATCCTTATTTTACTTAAGTATGACCCCAGAATAAAACAATAGGGATGCTAGCTAATCAGATATGCAAAGAGAAGCTGCAAAATACTCCCATTTAAGTGAAAATGTGAAAGTTCTCAAACTTAATAAGAAAAAAAAATTGTATGCTGATGTTGCTAAGATCTATGATAGGAAGGAATCTTTTATGAGTGAAAATTTGGCATGTGATTTACAGTGTTTGATACTATCTGTGGTTTGAGGCACTCACTAGGGGTCGTGAAGTGGATCCCCCTCAAATAAGGGGGGACTAGTGTATTCTGTCATTCTTATTTCCTTTACTTCTCTTGATTATTCTTATTGTCAATAGTGATTTTAGAAATTACATTTTAGACTATGGATTATAAATACCAGTAAACATTAATTTATTCCATTTTAGTAAGCTATAAGCGCGTAGTATCTTTTGATAAATAAAAATGGATTTTATAATCAGGAGAGTAAATGTATTCTGACTATGTGAACTGATCAGTGTATCACTGATGATGTGAGGAATGATTTCTCATCACATTTTTTGAGGTTACCATTTACAACTTTATCATTACCACTTAAGATTTCTAATATAGTAGGTGCATAACGTCATGATGTTATGTACTTCTTTGCTCTGAGTCTAGTTTATCTGATATTAATGTAGCCATTTCTGCTTTTTTTTTGGATTACATACATGATACATCTTTCCCCTTCCTTTTGCTTTCGCTAACCTATGTCATTGTGTTTAAAGTGAATTTCTTATAGACAGGATATAACTGAGTTGTGTTTTAAAACAATCTACTTAGCCAATCTCTTTTAGTTTATGTATGTCTGCCATTTTATTGTTTGTTTTCCGTTTCTTGTTACCCTTCATTTCTTGCCTTTCTGTGGATTACTTACACATTTTTTAAGAGTTTCATTTTGATTTTTTTATAACGTCTTTGATTATATCACTTTGTATAGTTTTTTTAGTGGTTGCTCTAGGTATTTCTGTATATATACATAACTTATCTGAGCCTAATGGTGTTGATGTTTTACTACTTTTAATGATAATCTAAGTGTAGAAACTCTACTTCCATTTTAAATTTCCTTAGCTTTTTCTAATTGTCTTAGATACTTTCTCTACAAGCATTAAGCACCACATCAGGGATACCTAACTTTTGTATCAACCATAAAATATGATTAAAGAACCTCATGCAGTAATAGATGGTCTATTATATTTGCTCTTATTATTGTTATTATTATTATTATTATTATTTTGAGATAGAGTCTCACTTTGTTGACAGAGTGCCGTGGCGTGATAGCTCACATCAACCTCTAACTCTTGGGCTCAAGTGATTCTTTTGCCTCAGCCTCTCAAGTACCTGGGATTACAGGCACCTGCCACAACGCCTGGCTATTTTTAGAGATGAGGTCTCGCTCTGTCTCAGGCTGGTCTCGAACCTGTGAGCTCAGGCAATCCACCCACCTCAGCCTCCCAGGCTAGGATTATAGGAGTGAACCACTGCTAGGATTATAGGAGTGAACCATTGTGTCCAGCCTGCTCTTAATTTTTTTTTAAAATATCTACGTTTTTATATTGGGGGGAAGGAGTAGAAAAGAAAGTAGCCCCTATCCTGGGCCCTATTCAGTGACAGCTTCTTGTTCCTTAGGGTTAAGGAAGACCTTGAGGAAATAAAAGTGCTTTGGAAAAATCCAAGTATAGTTGCTTTGTTTGTCATGACAAGTAAAAAGGATGAAGCGAAGTGCAAGGGGCCCTCACACCCTCCTTCTTGCCAGACTATGTCCTGGAACCCTGGGACGGAGAAAGCACCACTTTCATTCCTGCTTCTTGGGATTGTTGACGGCCATGTAGTGACAGAGAAACATAAGAGTGACATGCCCAGCATGTCGGCAAAGATGGCGAGCTGCATGTGGGTGACCATCCTGAGCAGCTCCTCTGGAATCTGAGGCCCTGGGAGCACAAGCCTGAGCTTTGCTGTTGTTTTTGGTCATTCAGTTGCTCTTTTTTTCTGTCTCAAGTTCCAGGCCTTCTTCTGTCATGATTTTCTTTCTGTTTGGAGACTTTTAAAGCCATTCTTTAAGGGGAGGTCTGTTAGAAACAAATCCTCTTACTTCCCTTTAGTCTGAGGATGTTGTTTTTCCTCCTTCATTCTTTTTTTTTTTTGGATTAATATAGCTTTGTTAGAAGCAGAACTCAGAGTTAACAGTCTTTTTTTTTTTTTTTAAGTATAATACTTGAGAAATGTTTTGCTGCTTTTCCTGGCCTCCATGATTTCATATGAGAAATCTGCTGCCATTCACATTAGTGTTTCTTTATAAGAACACCACCTCTCCTTCTCCTTTCCTTTCTTGTTTCTGTCTGCCACCTCTCTGAAACTTAGATTCTGTTGGATTGGTGATCTGGGGAAGACTGACTGGTGAGTGATCTTGAAAACAAATCCTACAGCTTCAGAGAAGCCTTTAGATGACTCTAGCCCTGGCTGACAGCTGGAATGCAACCTCCCAAGAGACATTAAGCTAGAACCACCTAGGTAATTCCTGACCCACAGAAACCATTGTTGTTTTAAGCTACTAAGTTTTATAGTAATTTATTATGCAGCGATAGATGACTGAAACAAATTCCCACTAATGAGATCAGTGTCCCACAAGGTAGGTGAGTAATTATAAGACTACAGCATATGAAGTACAGCAGATAACTTTGTTGTTACAATCAGATGGACTGACGGGTCTGCAGAATGGGAATCAGCAAATATGTGCTGTACATATTTGAGAAAAAAGTGCACAATTGACTTTTTTTCTGTTTATCTCTAAAATCTCATGTTATAGGAGAGGATATGTTTTGTTTAGTTGCTGATGATTTAATAAACCTTAATATAGCCTGGAAAAGGTACATTGAGATACATAATTCCAAGATATCCACTATAGTAGCAGCAAGAATGGGTATGTCCTTACTAAAGGAGGTTAAGCCCATGTTTTATTCCAGACTTTATTTTTCACAGAGAATAGTTGATCAATAAAATGCCTTTTGATCTTTTTTTTTGTAATTAAAGGAACCAGCGAAACCATGGATACAATCACCTAACAGTCACTGACGATGCATCTTTTTAGTGCTGTGTAAAGAAATGAATAGCATGTGAATATAAGACTGTTCTTTGCACACTGAGAATGCTAGATGTCAAGGGGGAAGATGCTCATGTGAGTTTTGAAAATAACAGCTGAGTTAACAGCATTTCTTAATGACATTGTGGTACTGAGAATGACAGTAATGATTAATTTCATGTAGTTTGAACTTCTATTAAATAGTTCCTAAATCCCCCAAGTTTGAGTAAACACTCCCCTGACACAGGGAAGACAATACATGACAATTATCATTATATTATCTTAAAAATACATTTTTGAGTTCTTCACAAGTGTTCGACACTTGGAGAGAGAAAATATTTGGGTTGTATTTTTTCGTCCATTCATGCATAGACAAAGACTATGTCTTTTTTTGTTTGTTTGTTTCCATATTATTTTTTTTATTAGTATTAAATCATAGCTGTGTACATTAATGCGATCATGGGGCACCATACACTGGTTTTATAAACAGTTTGACACATTTTCATCACACTGGTTAACACAGCCTTCCTGGCATTTTCTTAGTTATTGTGTTAAGACAATTATATTCTACATTTACTAAGTTTCACCATGTACCCTTGTAAGATGATCTCAAGAATGGAAGAAAATGTATCCAATGTACTCAGCCCTACTATGAAACTAATTTAAGGCTTTTATATGAAAGCTATAACCCAGTGGGAAGATATGTCTTTTAAATGGGGCATCTAGACCGTTCATGTTGAGAGTTAGCGTTGATATGGGGGATGCCGTTTTGTTCAGCAGGTTGAATGTTACCTTATTGTTTTGTTTTCCTCCTCCTTTTTTTTTTTTTTTGGTATTTCCATTGCTTTATTCCATTCCCAAAGTGGGGAGGGTGTTCTTGTACCACCACACATCATCTAGTATGAGAGGGTCAGAAGTCAAAGGTCGAAGTTACAGGGGGTCAACCCCTGCCAGGCATGTTTTTTTTTTTTTTTTTTTAATTAAATCATAGCTGTGTACATTAATGTAATCATGGGGTACCATACACTGGTTTTATAGACCATTTGACATATTTTCATCACACTGGTTAACATAGCCTTCCTAGCATTTTCTTAGTTATTTTGTTTTCCTTCTTGTGCTATTATTTTATAAGAGCCGTGAGCTTAACTTTTGGGTGATTTTACACTTAATATCTACCGCACTATTGTATGTATGTATGAATAATGTACTTTTGAGCATTTCCTGTGGGGCGGGTGTAGTAGGGACAAATTCACTTAGCGTTTACTTGTCTGGGAAAGACTTTATTTCTACATCACTTAGGAAACTTGGTTTAGCAGGATAGAAAATTCTTGGCCAGCAGTTATTCTGTTTAAGGACACTAAGGATAGGGCCCCATTACTTTCTGCCTTTTAAGGTTTCACTTGAGAAGTTTGTAGTTAGCGTTATGAATTTTCCTTTTGAGATACGGGCACACACTGGGTAGAGAATCAGTGGGGAACCTATATTGGCTCAGGTCTGTGGTGATAGGTAGAGGCCATGAGGGGCCTGGGCTCCTGATGTTTCATTCTCAAGAAGCTCCCAGTTCACTGGCAGAAGCAGCATTTGGGCTTGTGAGGCTAGCTCAGGAGCCAGAGGTATGAGGGGAGGAGAAACAATCCCACCTACACTTTTCATGGAGCTAGAAGTTTCTCTTGTTTGAGCTCTGATCAAATCTTGCTCATTTTTATTCTGCTCCACAATTTCTTTCTGTGGAATCTCCAGTAAGTTTTAACACTTTTACCTCAGAATTACATCTGAGGGGTGTGTGTGTGTGTGTTTAATTTTCATCTACAACTTTTCTTTCTTTCTGAGATGATCTGCTGTCTCTAGTCCGTCATCTTTCTGCAAAGGCAAGTTAAAATAATGAATGCAAATTAAAAAATAAAAAAAAGCCAGGGCGGCGCCTGTGGCTCAAAGGAGTAGGGCACTGGCCCCTTATGCTGGAGGTGGCAGGTTCAAGCCCAGCCCTGGCCAAAAAACTGCAAAAAAAAAAAAAAAAATTCATAAAATTTAGTGGAAAAGAATCTTATTTCCAATTAAATTGAAATGAATAGATAGAGATGCAGAAGGAATTCAAGTGGCTGGATTTTAGCTGTCCTTTGGAGAGTGGAAAGAATTTGGATAGACAGAATGGGTGGGCAAATTCATTTGGGTATGATGAAGAAAATGCGAGCATATGCTTATTTATGGAAATGATTGCTGAAAGGACTAAAAAAGCAACTTTTGTCTAAAAGTTACTATCGACTTGTACAGCCACTGATATAGCATGGTTAAAGCAGGTGTCCTATCTACCGTTTTAGATCCGATCATAAAAATAGCCTGTCAGGGTTTCCCTTGTCACTTAATCTGCCTAATTCCTATTGAGTCTACAAATTCCAGTTTAACTTTTCTTTCCTGCTGGGCCAGCAGTCCATAACTGAGCATGCATATTCTGGGGATAAGTAGAGGCCTTTCGGAGGGTAGTCACAGGTAGTTTCAAGGAAAGACATTGTTAGGCCTTCAACTTCCAAATGTATTCTTTATTAAAATTCTCCACCAGGTGGGTATAAGAATATTCTGGGCTCCTTTCTCAGCATCCTCTCACAATTGTGCTCTTTTTTTTTTTACAAAAGGAATCCACATCTCTCTTGTATCCTGAGTTTTACTGTGCTTCATTGTTCTTGGGAATAAAAACTGCTAGGGGAACAAAATGAAGGGACCATTTAGAATATTCATATCAGAGAAGTTCCCTTTGGTCATGGTCCCATAAGGAGTTTTGTGTGTTTGTTTTACTTCCTTGGCTTATATATATTTCCATTCAAAGCAAAGCATGCCATAGAAATGAGGTATTTTGCCTTGTGTTGTGATGCTCTGAATTCAAATTGACTATACAGTGGGAAGTGGAATCGTGACCATTTTCAGGTGGTGACCTCATACGCCTTCCTTTCCCCAGCTAACATCACTGAATATAAATCCTGAGGGAGAATCACATAAGAATGGTAGAATTTTAGAAAGAATCAGAGAGGGAGGTCAGCCTTACTGCATTCAGTAATGAAATTATGGCAAGTTTCAGTACCTGTTTTCTCGCTTTCTCTTTCTCAGAATTATAATTCAGAAGAGAGCTGGTTGTTACAGGAATGAGTATTAAGTTTTTTTTTCATTATTTGAAAAATAATGTTAGAAAATAGTTCTGATTTGACTTGTTGGTTTGGCAATGAACACTTGGTTGGTTCATTAGATTATATAGCAGACATTTTGCATAAGTGGCCTTTGCTAAATTTGCACCTTCAAGATTTGGAAGAAAATTTATTAATTTATTTGTTTATTTATTTACTCATTCATTCATTTGGAGACAGAGTCTCACTCAGTTGCCTTGGGGTTGAGTGCCGTAGCATCAGCTCACAGCAACCTCAAACTCATGGGCTGAAGTGATTCTCTTGTCGCAGGCTCCCAAGTAGCAGGGAGTTAAGGTGCCCACCACAATGCCTGGCTATTTTTAGAGACAGTGTCTCCAACCCGTGAGCTCAAGCAATCCACCCTCTTCGACCTCCCAGACTGCTGGGATGATAGGCATGAGCCACCGCCCCTGGTCTGGAAGAAAACATATTTAAATGCAAGATTAAGAAAAATATTTATATAATGTTAAATGTTTGTATTTAAATATATGAACTCAAAAGAATTTCATAGTGGTTGCTGTGGGTGTGTCACCTAGGTCCTCCCTTCAAGATGAGGGTATTGAGTTTCCCAGCTGCTTGGAATGGTGGCTGATCATAGCCCTGTCCTCTTGGGGAATTGCCCTGTGCTAATGGGAGCTGCCACTCTCAAGGCTGCAGTGCTCCCTGGGGTCAGTCACTATACTCAGTAACTACTTTCATGCAGAATATAGTAATCCTGAGGGAGAATTACATAAGAATGGTAGAATTTTAGAAAGAAATGCAGAGATACAAAAGCCCCATCGTCTGCCCTCCATTTGGAACATTGCTGAGGGGCCATCCAGCTGTAGGTCTCAAACTGAAGGAGGTGACTCTCCATGAAAGAGTTAACAACTATAACTACCAATCATATGTTAAGCTTTGGTAAAAAATTGTTTGGTTTGATTCTCAGAATTAAGAAAGTAAATAACTGGTGACAAATTCTTTAGCAAGTTAGAAGGTTTCCAATTTTTTGCTTACAAGAAAATCACAGGAGGATCAAATTAAGTGGTGAGGTTATGAATGTTAGAAATAATTTATGGCAATAGTTTATTCTGTGTATCCAAACAGAATTCAGAAAGTATCCACAGAATTGAGTGAACTGCTAAGTAAAACTTCTCCAATTCCTGTATATTTATATAAACAAAGTTATACTAAAATAGGAATAAAATTTATGGTGAATCTTGTCTTATCAGTATGAAGTATTATTCATTCGAGAATAAATGAACAAGGGATTTTTTTTTTTTTTATTGTTGGGGATTCATCGAGGGTACAATAAGCCAGGTTACACTGATTGCAATTGTTAGGTAAAGTCCCTCTTGCTGAACAATTTATTTTTAAAACTCCATCGATTTCACTAGTAAATACAAGTACAGTAAGATGTATCTCTAGATATTATTCAATTATGTAATATTAATAATTGTAATCATAATTTAATCTAGAGGAATTTTTTAAAAATTAGCATTTTATAGTCACAGAAAATGAAAAATTGCAAAAAATATGTGTATTTTATTTAAGGGTGATATGATAGGGTAGTAATCAAATAATTATTACTTATAATTAAAAATAAAATGATTAATAATTAAATATGATAGGCTATAAATATAAACATTTGAATAACTTCATTTTAAAAATTTCTTTTCATGTATTCTGCCCACTTTTTAATGGGGTTGTTTGGTTGTTTCCTGATGATTTGCTTGATTCTTTGTAGATTCTGAGTATCAGTGCTTTATCAGCTGTATAGCATGTGAATATTTTCTTCTATTCTGTGGGTTGTCTATTTACTCTTTTGATTGTGTCCTTGGTTGTGCAAAGGCTTTTTAATTTGATCAGGTCTCATTTATTTATTTTTATTATTGTTTTGTGATTGCATTTGGGGTCTTCTTTATGAATTTCTTTCCCTAGGTTGATAGCTATAAGAATTTTTCTGACATTTTCTTCTAGGATTCTTATAGTTGCCTGCCTTAGGTTTAAGTTGTTTGTGCATATCGCGCATTAATTTTTATGAGTGGTAAAAGGTGCAGATCCTGTTCCAGTCTTCTGCATGTGGCTATCCAGTTCTCCCAGCAACATTTGTTGAACAGGGATTCTTCCCGCCCCCCCCGCCCCCCCACCCCTGTGTATGCATTTATCTGTTTTGTCAAAAATCACATGAGAATATGAGAATATACTAAAAGGCTACCAAACTCATGAAAAAATGCTCAACATCTCTATCATTAAGGAAATGCAAATCAAAACCATGTTGAGATATCACCTAACTCTAATAAGAATGGCTTGTATTAAAAAGTCCCAAAGCAACAGGTCCTGGCATGGATGTGGAGGGAAAGGAACTCTTATACAGAGTTGGTGGGGCTGCAAACTAGTACAACTTCTTTGGAAAAATGTATGGAGATACCTCAAAGAACTTAAAAGTGAAACTACTTATTTGATTCAGCAATCCCCCCTACTGAGTATATAAGCAAAGGATAAATGGTCATTTTTTTTTTTTTTAAGAGACAGAATCTCACTTTATCACCCTTGGTAGAGTGCCATGGCGTCACAGCTCACAGCAACCTCCAGCTCTTGGGCTTAGCTGATTCTTCTGCCTCAGCCTCCCAAGTAGCTGGGACTACAGGTGCCCACCACAACATCCGGCTATTTTTTTTGTTGTTATAGTTTGGCCAGGGTCGGGTTCGAACCTGCCACCCTCAGTATATGGGGCCCTATTCCCTGAGCCACAGGCACTGTCCAATAAAAGGTCATTTTATAAAAAGGACACCTGAACTTGAATATTTATAGCAGCACGATTCACAATCACAAAAATAGGGAAACAACCCAAGTGCTCACAAATACATGAATGGGTTAATAAAATATATTTGCATATGATGGAGTACTACTCAGCCATAAAAAGAAATGGCAATCAAGTATCTTTTGTGACAACCTGGATGGAACTGGAGTCCATTCTTCTAAGTGAAACATCACAAGGATGGAGAAACAACCACCTGTACTTAATACCAAATTGGAACTAATCGATCAACACTTAAGTGCACATATGCAAGTGAGTCCATAAATGCCCTGAAAGGTTTTATGTGTGCCCTGAAGGAGACCCTTATCTGCTATTGCCACAGGGCTGAGATTTATGAAAACAAAACTCAGAACCTCATCCTACAACTGGCTGAATCAAAATGCAAGTTGTCTACTGTTAAAGTGTGGATATTTCATTGGGAAGAAATGGGACCCGATTGTTGGAATGGGGATGTGTGGGAAGACTTTGGTGAAGCAGGAGACATTGAACTACTAAAAACTGATCAATCTTTGTTGACAGAAGTAGCTTCTCTATCCTTGTTAAAGGGGCTTCACCCTACATGCCCGAGAAAACTATAATGCCCTCCTCTGGGGAAACTGCCTTCAAAGACAATGCTGATTTTCTTAGGACTCACCCCCACCACACCTCTTTGCTTCTACATTCATCCCAGTAGTCCCTTAAAGATAGACAGAGGAAGTATCTGTTTTTTAGTTGTTGTAAGTCATGTTTCTAAGGTAGAGTGATAAGATAATGCAGTAAGAGATAGGGAGAAGCCTTATCTTATGTTCATTCTATCCAAGTTTATTCATTTCCAAGGTCAGAATTTAGGTCAGGTTATAAAATTTTCTTTGACTCACTTCCTTCTGTTGTTGATATAGCCTGAGTTGTGTCCTTCTCCCCAAAATTCATATATTAAAGTCCTAACCTCCAATGCGAAGGGGCCTTTGGGTGTTTTGAGATGGGCCTTTAGGAGATAATCAGGTTTAGATGGAGGCATGAGGGAGGGACCCTCATGATAGGATTAGTTCCCTTATAAAAGATACCAGAGCTCTGTCTCTGCTAAGTGAAGATATAGCAATAAGGTGGCCATCCTCAATCCAGGAAGAGGGCTGGAATCAAATCAGCTGGCACCCTGGTCTTAGACTTCCTAGCCTCCAGAACTGTAAGAATAAATTTTTGTTATTTAGTCCATTTTATAATAGCAGCCCCAAATAGACTGAGACAATAGTTAATGATGATTTTGTTCAGAGTCTGTTAAATGTTTTATGTTAATTTTCAATGTTCAATGTTGCCATTTTTCTGTTTATGTACTTTTTCAATATTCATAGATACATTGATGAACAATGGGGCACAACCAGGCACTGTTATCTTTCTACTATTCAAACTAAGAAGTTCAGTCTTGGTATTTTTGGCTTAACTTCCTTTACCTTTTCAAGGCATTTTTAAGGAATGGCCAGAAGTACCATCTACTTTCCACTTCTACCTTTCTCTTTTGCTTTTAATTAACATCTAAGTAAAAATGATAGTGTTGTTATAATTCTATTTTGTTAGGATGCTACCTAAATCCTGACCTACATCAACTCTCTTATGAGGTTCTTTGGAGGCTTACAGGTAGCTACAGGGTGGAGATGAGGATAAGGGTAAGGAGAAAAACTGACATGATGAAGATGAAGCCAGGGAATGCAGAGAAATATTTATCCTGCAGCTATAAGATTATCTCCTAAGCTTAATTCAGAACTCCAGGAAATGTCATTGTACCCCGTGAAGAACTCCTTTTTGCTATAATGGTACTTAACTAGCCAACAGGAAACTATTTGTCTCCCAAATAAATTCCCACATGCAGATCATATCCTTTCCCCCACATTATTTGCTAAAAAGAAGGGAATTCAAAAGTGGCCACACCCACACAACAATTGTTAGCTTGTCAATGTGGTGCCACTAACATCAAATAGCCAATAAAATCCTAACTTAACCCCTGACAATGCTTCTCCATGGAGGCTGAAATGGAAGTGGAGAGAAGGAGCCTTGAGCTCCCCCTAGAGGTCAACAATAACATTCCCATGAAATAGGTTTTATATTATAAACTGACCTTTGTTTTCTTATATTATTGAATTTTTCTGCACCTATCATCCTGCCAAAGTTTATTGATAACTTTGGGGAGCACTAAAGTAATTATAAAATAAAAAATAAAGTATAAACAAAGTACATGGCCTTTTTGTAAAGGAACAAAGACACATTGTACCTTCACTTTTTGTGACGTTTGTTGTTATAAGCATCCTGGTGTGGGTATGGGTGCTGAGGTTCTGCTGACCTTGATTAACAACTTCATGCAGACATGACCACATCGGTTGCTTGAAAAAGAGGAAGACTACTCACTTCTCAGACCAATTAAGTCATAATCTATGGGGGGTAAGACCCAAGCATCAGGATTTTTTTTTTTTAAACTCTGGTGACTTTGATGTGTAGATTAAGTTTGAGGACCAGTACGCTAGGGCAAAGTTGTGTTTTTCAAACCCAGTTTCTTCCTTCGGAACCCGTTTTTTCCTTTTAAAAAATGTTTTACGATTTCATTGGTTCTGTTTTGTTGCAGGCAGCTTCTCTTTGATTTCCTTTGTATTTTAATTTTGTCAATATTATTTTCTTCACCACTTTCCTTAAACCTCTGTTCATAAGACACTTCTTTTTTTTTTTCTTTTTGAGACAAAGTTTCATTATGTCGCCTTTGGTAGAGTTGTGTGGAGTCACAGCTCACAGCAATCTCAAACTCTTGGGCTTAAGCAATTCTCTTGCTTTAGCCTCCGAAGTAGCTGGGACTACAGGTGCCCGCCACAACGCCTGGCTATTTTTTTGTTGTAGTTTTCATTCTTGTTTAACAGGCCTGGGCCAGGTTCGAACCTGCCAGCCCTGATGTATGTGGCTGGCACCCTAGTCACTGAGCTACAGGCACTAAGCCTAAAAGATACTTCTAAACTGCAATTAATAAGAATTAAGATATTCTAGCCTTGCCCCCATCAATTTAGATCTGGTAATTTCTCCTCTTTCAGGAGCTGAGACCCTTGCTTATGAGAAATAAGGAATGAAACAAAAATTATGAGAGGCCATTGTTTTGGACTGAGTTCCTTCATTGGTCCCCAACAGCCTAGACCAAACCAAAATGGAGTCAGTCATGCTAAATGCTACATAATCTAACTGAAACTTGCAGAAACAGACCAGTTATTCTTCAAAACAGGAGATTCCAGCTTATACAAATCACTGTAATAAGAAAGCTCCTTCTGCTTTAACCCTTACCAAAAAAAGAAAAAAAGAAAAAGTAACCCCACGAAACCTGATATTAACCAATCAGCTTTTTTTCTACTGTTCTGTTTCCTTGTTCCCACCTTATAAGACCCACTGTTCTGTCCTTGCCTAGTAGAAGCTTATATTCCATTTTGTAGAAGGGGAGTCTCCCCAGTTCATGAATCACGAACAGAAGCCAATTCAATCTATAATGAAATTTATTATAATTTTGTCTTTTGAGAAAGGTAAAGATCTTTATCTTGACACAGGGCCTCAAGTAAAAAATTTGAGTCTTAATAATTTACTTCATTTAAAACTCAGTTCTTCAATAGAAGATCAAAGAGATAAAAATCTTTGCAGAAAATCATCCAACCATCACCCTAAACTCAGTACTAGAACAAAGGCCTCCATGGGTCCAGTTGTGTGTCTGTCATTCTAGAATGCTTTTTTTTTTTTGGCGGTTTTTGGCCAGGGCTGGGTTTGAACCCTCCACCTCTGGCATATGGGGCTGGCACCCTATTCCTTTGAGCCACAGGTGCTACCCTATTCGAGAATGCTTTTCAGAAGAGCTGGGAAGACAGACTGCTCATTGCATGTTGACTTCTTGCCTATTGCACCCACTTTTTCCTACAAGTAATGTTTAGCCATGACTAAAGAGGCATAGAGTAACTTCAAAGCTTTTGGTAGGAAAAATTTGGCTTACTGTGTTATTTGCTCCATTCAAGTTCAGTGGGAAATGGTTGAAACATATTGCTGGAGGAGCTTGTGTACCTGTCTTCCCAAAATTATCTGACCACACATTCTCTGCACCAGAGTCAGGCAGAAACTAGATCCTCATATGTCTTGGCTTCATTCTTCTTACCAATAGCTCAGTTCTCTCTTTCTTACCAGGGAAGAAACATGGAAAAGTAATTGTAAGGTCAAAATGTTTTGGCCTACGATTGTTTGTGTTACTAGGGCTAAGTAGCAAGGTCTACTATATTCTTCTTCATTATTCCCCTTCTCCAACTTCTCAGCTTTAATTTTTTGAAAACTTGTACAGTTCACTAAGTATGAGGACCCTTTGGGAGCATGGCAAAGGGCAGAGTCATAGGTCGCTATGGATCCCTGTTCTCCTAGCTTCTGCTGGAGCTCTTTTTTGACATATGCTTTTCTTATTCTATTCTTTATAACTGAGTTTGTTCACTTATGTTTTAGGTTCCTTGCTCTTAACCTTCCTCCTGAACAAGTGGAGATTCTAGAGCTGAGCTTTTGGGGTTAGAATGGATATGATGGTATACCAGTGTAGGACTTGAAGGAACAACAACAAAAAACCCAACAACACAATAGCTGAGTACTGAGGAAGATCTGGCTGTGACGGAAGGTCTGAAGTATCAGGTCCAAATGAACAGGGGAAGAACAAGACATTGATCAAAATTGAGGGATCAACAAAACAAAAGCAAAACAAAACTGACAAGACAGAATGAATGGGTTTAAGACAAAAAACTTGAAAATATTCGTAAATGCAAGGAAGTACAGGGGATAGAAGTCCAAGTTTACTCCTGGCAAAGCCCATGAAAGGGAGGGTGAAAAATTCCATGGACAGTTCTGAAACTTCCTGTTGGAAGGAACCCTGTAATCATTTCATCTTTGACTTCAAATATATTGTATTTCTATGGAGGTTTACTACTTTCCAAGGTGTTCTGTTAAATGACTGCTGCATTTTCTTGTTAACCTTGGGAAATTTCTCTTGGTCTCACTCATGATCAGAGTTCCCTGATGTCTCGAGTTGATGCTTCCTATCAGAGTTTGGTATGGTCTGCTTATAGTAACTCATCCTTCCTTTATAGTGGGAAGAGTTGCTTCCTAGTTGAAGTTCAAACCATCGTACAATATATAGACACATAGATGTTGGCACACTACTTCCTGCGCAAGGCAAATAATCATTCCTATAACCTAGACACAGGCAGGGGTGTTGTGAATATTTAACCATGTAATAGCTACTGTTGTACAGATAATTACCTCAAAGGAAGAGAAAAATGGAAAGTTCTGTGGTGGAAGGGCTCCTTAAATAATTCCCTTACTTAATTTCAATGAATGACTATGTACTTAAATGATTTCAACAATCAGAGCTTCAAATCTCTGATTAGATTTGTATGAAGCTCTCTCTCTCAATATATTATTATATATTGTATATATACAATATATATATTATATATATATATATATATATATAATCTCAAGATATCCAAAATTAAGCTGTTAGGCTCCCAGACCAGCATTCCTGCAACATAGTTATTAAAAAGTAAACTTATCATCTAAAATGGAATTTCTGGAAGAGTTTATTTTTCTTTTTCTCCTCCTTCCTTACCATTTTCCTTTTTATCATGAGACTGGAATTATATAAAATTATATAAAAAGAAGGATCTTTACTTAGGCAGGGTTATATCTATAAACATAAAACATTTGATCTTATTAGCCAACTGAGATCTGTCTAAAACTCAAGAGCCACACAAGAACAGGGAACTTACTTTATTCTTCAATCATAATTCTCTGCCTTCTAGAAAGGACTTTAATAAAGGACAGATTCCTATGTTTCTTTTCAGGGTGAATAGGTTTCCCTATTGGGTAGGCCTACACTCTTATTATGGAAATCGAACAATATAGGGGTCTTGGTCCTAAGAGGTAATTCCTCTAAGGTATTACTGTGGTAATAACCATGAGCATGAAAAACATAACCTCAAGAGCTACCTACTGACAATTTCCCAGACTGTTACGTCCTTTACATATACAAGGGGTGCCAAAAATGTATGCATAATTCAAAATGATGTTATTTCTGTTATTACTTCTTAAAGTTGAATTGAATTATGGTAGCAATGTATAGTGTATTGGCTCAAAAAATGATGTTAATCAAATGAATGCTAGTGTCACAGGAAACAGGCAGGACAGTCAAAGAAAAAGGCAGAAGTACAGTTGTTGTTCAGGAGTGCAAGAGCATTTTGAAGTGGTATTTGACATTCAAGAATGTTGTGGGAGTCCAACAACAATGGAGGCGTGAGTGTGCAACAGAACCTCCAACACACCTAACAATTACACACATTTCTTATAAGTTTGGATTGCATGGTGCCATGTGTGCTGTGCACAAGGGATGATCCAAGATGTCTCACACAGCGGCGACAAGTCCTGCTGCTTCTGCAATGGTGTTGGAACAGTTATGTCCTGGCCACAGAAGTCTATCAAACAATGTGAATGTGAGACAGGGCTTAGCCAGACCAGCATATGATATATCCTTAAAACAGCAAAATGGGAAGTTTTCATCCCAAGATTATCACATACACTGAATGAAGACGACCCTGATGGAAGGGTGCAGTACTGTGAGTGGTTTGCTGGAATAAGCAGTGTCTGGCCGCTAATGGTAACGTAATCACTTTGAGCTTGTTTTGTAATTGCAGAGCTCAAAGGTGACATATGTTCATCTTTTGTTATCAGTATATGTAGACTATTGAAACTTAAATACAATTTTTTCCTTTCTTAAAATATGTATACTTTTTTGGGGCACCCTCTGTATTTTCTCTTTTAATCCTCAGAATGGTACTATGGGATTGAAACTGTTATCATTCCCATTATACATGTAAGAAAAATAAAGAACTCAGATTAATAACTAATACAAGGTCACATAGCTGCAAGGGCTAGCACTGGGATTTAAATCAGGTCTCTATTATAGACCCCCTATGCAGGCCATATCGAAGGTCCACTGGGGTCATCCCTTCCACATGCAGAATATCCTCATATATTCAACTCATAGGTGTTAAGAACCTTTTCTGGGTCAGGTACTCTTATAGAAAATGGGGGTTCAGTAATGAATAAGATCAGTCTGTGCCCTCAAGGAGCTCATAGATTGATTAAATTTCCCTCCAATTTGTTCTATAATACACACCATTCCTCTTCAGATTTCTTTGTTGGGCAATTAACAAGAAGTGGAAATGAAGATGCCTCTATAGAATCTTTAGTTAAATGGTATGAAGAGTGCCAGGTAAATGTAGAATTCTGGGAGCAAAGGTGCTTATATTTTGACCAAATCTACACACCTGCCTAACTTTTGCTATTTTAAATACCCCACAGCTCTATAACCTTCCTAACACCTTCCTCCTCCAAAACCTGTGTATGCAACAGAATCCCCTGTAGAACTTATTAAGGCAGATTGCTTAGCCCTGCCCCCAGAGTTTCTGAGTCAGTGGGTCTTAGGTGGAGCCTCAGAATTTGCATGTCTAACAAGTTCCCAGGTGATGTGGATGGTGCTGGTGTAGGGGACCACACTTCGAGAATCCATAATTTTAGTCTTCCTATTTTATTCTATTAGTGATATTTCTTTCTGGTGGGATCCTTAACAACTTTATTCTGTCAACAGACATTTGATCTTAAAAACCTTGTATCTCACACCATTTCTTTTCCTTCCCTCCTTCAGAAAATATTTATTGAGATCTGCATTAAGAAACTGAGGACACTGACGTAAATAAGGCCCCGTGGCTGGAAGTTTTATGTATATAAGACACAGTTTTCTGTCTCAACTTCCATCTCCATATTGGCTTTCAGTATCATCTGTTAAATTTTTTAAATGGGCATATTTCCTTTAGTGCTAAAATTTTTTTTTTCAGGATGATGAGCTAAATTATAAATTATAAAATTGAGAGTGCATCTAAATTTTTTAAATGTGCTATAATGGTCTAAATTAATGAAATCCTTTAAAAGTTTTCATAGATCAAAGAAATAAAAAAATGCCAATCAAGCAGATTAAAGATCTCAATTCAGCCACCAGCTTCCGTACATAGATAGAATATAAACTCTATAGAAACTGCTGATTGGCTTATCAGCTGCTCTGATAAACAGGGAGTATGCCCGGTATTATTATTATTTTTTTAAATACATGAGTATTTGATGATTTGATGATGTAGGAGTTTCGGGATCCTGTTATACCACAACTTATCAGTATGACCAATTGCTACTGGCACCACACCCACTATTTATGGAGTGCTGACTCTGTGTCAAGCACTGTGCTTAGTTCTAATTCTTAGTGCTCACAAAATCCGTGAAGCAGGTGCTGTTATTACTTTATTTTACTAAGGCCACACCATCCCTACTCTAACTCACCATTCTTTGCTTTAACTCCTCTTTTTCATTTTCATATTAGGGGTTATCCAGCACCAGCTGCAAAGGTACTCACTGATGGGATACTCCTCATCTCCAGAGACAGATAATACTGATTATTCAGAGCCCCCTTATTAAAAAGGCCCTTATTCCTGGGAAGGAGGACACATTTGTCTTCATTGCCAATGTAAACTTTGAGAGAATTTATTCATCTTTTTTGAGCCCAGGTTTGGTAGGGGATGAGAAGAGATAACATTTAAGGCTTTGGGTTCTCTGGGAAAAGGAGGTTAGAAGGAGGCTCAATACAAATGGGAAAAGGAGTATAGAAATGTAGATCTGGTACTTGTAGGCAAAGTGAGGCTACTCCCAAGTTTACCAAGTTCTTGTCTTAGACTCGGGAATGCTTGAAAAGAGAAGAGGATGTTTGGAGGACAGATGACCTGGATGGACTAAGACTGATAGGAATAGGTGGTAGTGGTGGTTGTGGTGGTACTGGTGTGTGTGTGTGTATCATGGGGAAATAGAAATTGCAATGTTGTATTATTTTTGTACATATTTCATCACAAGTGGAATTATGATCTAAGAGAAAAGATGATCTTTGTATCTAGTACTTCAATACATGTGTAAATAGATAAAATATTTTATAGTCAATACTATTGCTAAATTCATCAAAGTTACGTTCAACATTTCTTAGGAAGTTCTTATTTAAAAGTTGTCAGTTTGAAAACAGTATGGAAGTTGTTGAAAAAATTAAAAATAGAACTATCCTATGATCTAGCAATTCCACTACTGGGTATATATCAAAAGGAAGTGAAATCAGTATGTCAAAGAGGTATCTGCACTCCTGTGTTTATTGTGGCACCGTTCACAATAGCTGAGATACGGAATCAACCCTAAGTGTCCATCAGTGGGTGAGTAGATAAAGAAAATGTGGTGTATACACTTAATGAAATACTC
Source organism: Nycticebus coucang (assembly GCF_027406575.1). Lineage (NCBI taxonomy): Eukaryota > Metazoa > Chordata > Mammalia > Primates > Lorisidae > Nycticebus > Nycticebus coucang. Next base: position 88,606,831 of record NC_069789.1, read on the forward strand.
TTCAGGCATGAAAAAGAATGCAATTCTCTTTGCAGAAACATTGTGAGCCGGAGGACATTGTGTTAAGGAAAATAAGGCAGGAGCAGAGAGGTAAATATAAGATCTCACTCATGTGGAATCTAATAAAGTTGATTTCATAGAATTAGAGTAGAATGGTGATTAGCGGAGGCTGGGAACATGAAAGGGACAGCAGAGGAGTGACTGGTCAACAGGTCCAGTCACAGTCAGATAGGAGGAGTAAGTCTGGTGTTTTATCACATAGTGGGAGACTGTGATTAGCAATATCATATTGTATATTTCAAAGTAGTGAGAAGAGAAGATCTTAAATGTCCTCACCACAAAGAAATGGTAAATGTATAGGTGACAGGTGTGCCGAATACCGCAATTTAATCATTACTGAATGTATACCTGTTTTGAAACATCTCACTGTACCCCATAAATCATGTGCCAACTGAAAGCAAAAAACAGGTTATAACTGGGATATAGCTTTCATGTGAAGGTCCTACATTAGTTTCATAATAAGGGTGAGTACATTGGGTTTCACATGAAAGCTATATCCCCGTTATAACCTAAGAATAGGGAGAAAGGGGAAAGGGAGGGGAGGGAGGAGAGAGGGAGGAGGAAGGAGGGGGATTAATGGGATTACACCTGCGGTGCATTTTACAAGGGTATATGTGAATCCTAGTAAATGTGGAATGTAAAGGTCTTAGCAAAATAACTAAGAAAATGCTACAAAAGCTATGTTAACTAATGTGATGAAAATGTGTCAAACGATCTATGAACCAAGTGTATGGTGCCCCACGATCATACTAATGTACACAGCTATGGTTTAATAAAAATAAATAAAAAAAAAAAGAAAGCAAAAAACAGAACGAAACAAGAAGATAACTAGTTAGTTTACAGTAAATTTAACATTCTGAATGATGAAGCAAGAAAATCCAGAATAATCTCTCCAAAAGCAATGAGTTTCTCAATGATCCATCAAATATTCTGAAAATAATAAAAACTACTAACATCATCAACAACAAAAATATTTTGCATCCGTAAAGCCATGGGTGAGAACCTGTATTGGTCACCTAGGCCAGTGGTTTTAAAACTTTAACAAAAAAGGTGATGCCTGCTTTTTCTTTTGCAAAATGAAATACATGCACGTCATGCCAAAATCAGATAGAAAACAGTTAAAAGAGAAGCTGCTTTGATTGAAGTTGAGGTGGGACTCTCTAAGTTCTGTTTGCTTGTTTCCTTTTCTCTTCATTTAGTTTAAAAGCCCCTGATCTAGCCTAACCCATACTACCCATCATATAGATAAAGTTAAGATCATATCATACAAAATGAAGATCTTACCATGTTTATCTTAGTGTATGTATGAATACCCTTCTAAAATAACATAGACAAGAAAAGATCCAATTACTCAGGAATAGAACTGAGAAGTAACACATTCTATAAGCACGTATTACTTATATTACGTTTTAAGACATGCATGCATAGACACAATCTGCAAAAAAAAAAAAAAAAATTCAGAGTATGCTGTGCTACATAGTACAAAGCAATTTATTATGTGCACAAATTCCAGTGTCAAATGGGCAGCTGGAGTCACATTGACCCTAACGGAAAGCTTCATGTGCTCCCCAAGATTTTTTCTAATTCCTGGGCTTATGTTTTTGTAGTCATTTCTGGCTTGAAGCTCTTGCTTCAATAGAATTAGCTGTCTTTATGAACTCCTACACCATCTACTGACACTTCTCCTCTTTCCCATCATGTTATACCAGATGTGGTATTCCACCCTAAGATGTAACAGATAATCCATTTCATTTGGAATATTTTTGTTTGAATCAGTATTGTAACTCTTGAAATGACTGCCTTAATTTTATCCTGTCAAATGCATTCTTTCATAGTCTATTTGAGCTTTCATCGTGTATTTGAATGTTTAATATTTATTCATTAATATATGAAGATTTGCGAGTTCCGAGGAAGAAGAGTCGGCTTTAATGGGACTGACAAAAGGTTAGTGAAGTGACATAATTCGGAAACTGCAAGTGGCTGCTCCCAGTTCTGGAAAACTCCTCCCAATGACTTATCAAGACATTCTTTGCCCAGCCTGTTCTAAGGAGACAAAGAAATGATTAAAATGGTTGGGGAGCAGAAGAGGACAAAACTAAATGCAGAGACATAAAAGAGAGGCCTGCAAAGCAGCTTCATTGCAACCAGTAATGGGGAAGACAGGAGTCTGGGAAGAAGGTGTTGGTGCGTCCTGGAACACAGCAACAAAGTGGAAGAGAGGCAGAGTCACCCTCACTGTGCACTGTTGAATGAGATGTGACAGGTAGCAGGAGGGGGCACACAGCAGGAGAGTGGTGACATAAAGGGGGAGTCCTAAGGAAATGGAAAGGTTTTCATCCAGTGGAGATTGTGATTGGCTTTTCAACATTTCGTTTAGGTCATGCCTAGATGCCGAATCATTTTCAGAAAATGACACCAAAATTAGGGAAGTGTCTTAGTTTTTTACTGCTATTGTCACAAATTACCATAAACCTAATGGCTTAAAATAACACCAATTTATCTCACAGCTCTGTAGTCTGGATGTCCGACATGAGTCTCACAAATCAAGGTGTCAGCAGGGCTTCCTTCCTTCTGGTGGCTCTTGGGGAAAATCCGTTTCCTTGCCTTTTCCAGCTTCCAGAGGCTGCCCACGTTCAGTGGCTCATGGTCTCTGCCTCCACTTTCAAAGCCTGCAACACCATATCTCTTTCTGACCTTTCTCCCATTGTTGCATCTTGCTCTAGAAGGGTCCTTTGCTTTTAAAGACTCTTGTGATTAGCTTGGGCCCACCTGGGTAATCCATCATCATCATCATAGCTCAAGGCCCTTCATTTAATCATGTTCAGAAAATCCCATGGTCATGGAGGGCAAAGAACTCACAGGCCAGTTTTCTGTCCACCATCTCATTTCTACTCTAATTCTTTTAATCAAACCAAAATTAAGACACTACTACTAGCCAAAAGAATTCTTTTCTGTCTCTATTTCCTATAAAAGACATTGTTAAGCAACATCTCTCTATTGTCTGTGTTTCTTCTATTCCGTTTAACAAAGAGAGTCTTTACATATATGAATGATCCAGGGCCTCAGTAATGGCTTAGTTTCTTAGTATTTGTAGGATGGATTACAAACCAGAAGTACTTATCTCTGGTAATCAGCCTTCTGTCAGCATAACCAGGTGATCATTCCAAAAAGAGAATGAATATTTTGACCACTCTCATTTCACTTTCAGAGAAAACATGGTGGCCTGTAGCGCTACAATCATGACGCTCTAATCTCACTTCTGACATTTTTTTCTTTTCTTATATTTGAAATAAAGCAAGGGAATGACATTGTGAAACTGTCAGCATAACATGTAAGTTCTAAAATTGTAAGTACTGCTTGGACATCTTTGTGCCTCACAGGACTGGCTGTGAGCTTCCCTGCTATTGGTAGATATACCCCTCACCCAGTGCAAAAGGCTCTGTACCTGGGCAGGTCTCCAATCAGCCAGACCACCTGTGCCCTGCCAGGTCCTTGACCTAATAGGTTTCACCTTCCTGCCAGCCCATGAAATTATTCAAACAGGCAAATCACTTCTTCCTGTGGAAACCAGGGTCATTCTGTTCCCTATTCTCTTGTCACTATTAAGCCTTCCTCCCACAGTCCCTGCTGGCTCACTCTGCTCCAGAGCATGGCCCTGCATGGTGTGAGTGAACTCGCTTTTACCCCTGCCCCTGTACGGTGAGCGTATGTGACTAATAAATTGTTCAATGATCTCATCTGGCCAGCTTCAGACATCATGTGCTCAGCAACGCTGTTCTGTGCAGAGTGCATCATTCCTTTTGTCAATGAAGTGAGTAGAAAGTAATCAGAACTCCTCCTTCAGCAACCTGGAGAATAGTTACCAAAACGCACATCTGCATTTCCTTGTTGCCAAGTATTTGGTCTACCCTCTCTTTAATTTCAGTGAAACGGATGCTCCCAGTCCCTTGCTACAAACCACAGGCACAGTTACCCTTGTGCAGAGGGGGAAAAAGTCAATACATGATCAGATCAGAGATTCTCAGGATTTTTCTAGGGTGTTCCAGTAATATTACTGAAATGTGACAGAGAATACAACATAAAGAAATTGGTTTCACAGGCAGTTCATTATCTTTTTGGGGGTATAAAATGACCTTTTGTCACTATGTTTATGGGTACTGATATATACTGGGGAGGGACAAGTTCTGGGCAAGCCAGGCCCCATTCCATCACAACTTCTCAGCAAAGTTGTTTTCTCTACTTTTGTAAAAATAGGAAGTATTTATTCTAAATCGAGAAGAGATTGATGTCTAGAATATAAAAGGAACGTCTATAAATCAATAAGAAAAAGACAGGAAATTCAATAGAAAAAATAGGCAAAGGATGTGGCCAGGCGATTGGCAGAAGGGGAAATCCTTATGGCTAATAAACATTTGAAGAGATGTTAAAACTTACTCATAATCAAGAAAATGCAAATTGAAATAATACTACTACTTTATATTCATCACTTGGCAAACATTAGAAGGTCAGATAATATTGAGTGCTGGTGGAGGAAGTGAGGAAACTGGGATCCTCATGCGCTGCTGGGGACAGTGAAAACCAGAAATATATCCCTAGAAAGTCCTCAAGGAGTTGTTTATGAGGATGTTCAGCCAAATGGTAATTGTGGTAGCAAAGAATTGGAAACAAACTAAATGAGCACTGATTGCCAAGGCAATGGATAAATAAAATGTGATGATGGGCTTCTCAGTATCTGTCAAAAATAGTAACTTATATTTATGTTTAGCAACATGGATAGTTGTTTTTTTTTTTGAGACACAGTCTCACTTTTGTCACCCTGGGTAGAGTGTTGTGGTGTCATAGCTCACAGTGACCTCAAACTCTTGTGCTCAAGAGATCCTCTTGCCTTAGCCTCCCCAATAGCTTGGACTACAGGCACCCATCACAATAACCTGATAGTTTTTCCATTTTTAGTAGAGATGGGAATCTCACTCCTGCTCAGGCTGGTCTTAAACTCCTAAGCTCAAACAATCCACCCGCCTTGGCCTCCCAGAGTGCTAGGATTGTAGGTGTGAAACACTAACCCTGGTAAACATGGTTAGATCTTGAAAATATAATATTAAATAACTTAAGAAAGAAAAGGATAATCCCTTTTATTTAAAATAAAAATCAACAAAAAACATGGCATATGTTTTAAAAATACCTTTCAATAGGCTCGGCGCCTGTAGCTCAACAGCTAGGGTGCCAGCCACATACACTGGAGCCAGTGGGTTTGAATCCAGCCTGGGCCTGCCAAACAACAATGGTAACTACAACCAAAAAATAGCTGGGCATTGTGGCAGGTGCCTGTAGTCCCAGCTACTTGGGAGGCTGAGGCAAGAGAATTGCTTAAGCCCAAGAGTTTGAGGTTGCTGTGAACTGTGACGTCATGGCACTCTACTTAAAAAAAAAAATCTTTCAATAAATGTATGAAAAGTAGGTAAGAAAGAAAATGTCTAGGGAGTGGAAAATAAAAATGGAATTATGGATGGGGAATAAAGATGAAAAGAAAGTGAGATACAGCCATGGAGAGGCACTTTTTTGACTTACTAGTGATTGATAATGGGCACATAAAATGGGGGTCATGATCAACTCAGTCTTTGCACCTGATTCTAAGGAAATGAAGGAAGGGAGGAAGGCAAGAAGGAAGGAAAGGAGGAAGGTAGGAGAGAAGGAAGATGGAAAATGCGGGAGCCAGACTATGGGAAATTGACTCCGAAGATGGTTCAGCCACTGAGCCAGTGCTCATATAGCCACTTTAGACGTCTCCTAGTGAGGACAAATAGACAATGAAAGAAATCTTGAGTAAGCAGAAAATAATTTGGAGTGGATCATCTAGTACTCTTTGTTTCCTCTAACACTCCTCCCTGTATTTTCAGGTGAGAAAATTGAGGCCTTCAGAGATTACCTGCTTTGTAGTATGTCACATATATAGTCAACAGCAAAACTGGGGCTGGAACCTGGGTGCACAAATCCCATAACTTGCCATTGTTTTATGCTTCCATAGTTGGAAAAATTAGATTATATATAACCCTCCCCCCCCTTTTTTTTTCTGAGACAAAGTCTTGCTCTATTACCCAGGCTGGGGGGCAATGGTGCAATCACAGCTCACTTCAACCTCAAACTCCTGACCTCAAGTGATCCTCCTGCCTCAGCCTTCAGAGTAGTAGCTAGGACAATAGGTGCACACCCCTACTCCCAGATAATTGTTTTTTGTTTTTATTTTTTGTAGAAAAACGGTCTTGCTGTGTTGCCCAGCCTGCTCTAATACTCCTGACCTCAAGTGATCCTCCCACTTTGGCCTCCGAAAGGGCTGGGATTATAGATGTGAGCCCCTTTGCCCTACCAAATTATATATAGGTTAATCCATTTATGGTCACAAAAATCAATTGATTTTTCTGTGTGTTAAAACATTTTTCTCTATATATATTATTTTAAAAAATTTAATACTTTTTAATTGACACATAATAATTATACATATTTATGGTATACATAGTGATATGTACATAGTGATATTGTGATACATTTAATGTACAGTGTTCAGGGTAATTAGCATATCCAGTCTCAAACATTTATCACTTCTTTATGTTGGGAATTCCTCCTAGCTTTTTGAAATATATTATTAACTGTTGTCATTATACAGTGCTAAAGAACACATGCTACAGAATTTAGTCCTTTAATCTAGCTGTAATTTTGTACCCTTTAATAAATCTCTCCCCATACCCTTTGCCCCTACTCTTCCTAGCCTCTAGTATCCTGTTTTACTTTCCATGAGGTCTACCTTTGTTTTGAGTCAAAGTCTTGCTCTGTTGCTTGGGCAGGAGTGCAGTGATGTCTTCATAGTTCACTGCAATCTCAAATTCCTAGGGTCAGGCCATGCTCCTGCCTCAGCCTCCCAAGTAGCTGGGATTGTAGGCACTCGCTACACACACTAGTGCCCCCGGCTAATTTTTTTCTGGTTTTTGTAGAGATGAGGTCTCTCTATTGCTCAGAATGGTGTCAAACTCCTGGTCTCAAGCAATCCTTTCAAACTGGATACCCAGAGTGCTAGGATTACAGGCGTGAGTCACTGTGCCCAGCCAAGATCAACTTTGTTAAACCTTGCACATATGAATGAGAACGTGTGATGTTTAACTTTCTGTTCCTGCCTTGTTTCTCTTGACATAATGTCCTCCAGTTTCATCTATGTTGCTGCAAATGACAGATTTCATTATTTTTTTTATGGCCAAATAGTATTCCATGGAGTGAATGTGTGTATACATACATGTATATATACAGGTACCATGTTTTCTTTATCCACTCATGTGTTCTTGAATGCTTAGATTGATTTGGTATGTCAGCTATCCTGAGTAGTGCTGCATTAAACTTGGGGGTGCAGATTTAAGACATTCCTTAATGTCTTTCTAGCTTTTCAACCCTCTTCTCCCTCCTTTCCCATTCCACCACTGAAATCTGCACCATTTCCTCCTCTTGCAAATACCTGATTTGCATAAAGAGCTCCTCAGAAAACACTGTGGCTGAGAATTCTGAGCCACAGAATTCTCAACCCACCAATATAAAGGAACGCAGTGTCAGAGGCTGGATTTGAAAATTTCTTTAAAGAAGGCATTTTTTTTGCAGTATAATCCATACATGACATTGAACCTCTAGGAAGGTGATGAAGGTGATGACTGTTGGGTTTGCTGAAGCTGAACTCACCCGATAGAAATACTTAAAAGTGACTATAATGTATACAGGGGCTGGGAGGATGGATGGTTGGTCAGATTATCATCTCTGATGGATTGTAACTTGTTTATAATCTGAGTTTGAATATCATAGGAAAACAATGGCTTTTCAGCAGAAAAACACATGCATCAATGGTGCCTGCAATTATCCCAACAAGTCAGTGTATGTTTTATGTAAATGTTGAAGGTGCTGCCAGGTAAGGTATCATAAGAGGTCCTCAGTTGGCCACCTCAGCCTTCCTCTTTCCTGGGATCCAGGTTCTTCTTTCAGGATCACATGTCATTCTAGTTATTGTGCAGAAATCTGGCAGCCCACTCAACAAAGGTAAATAGATGAGATAAAATGCCTGGAAAGGAGAAGTTCTTCAGCACAGGGAAATGTGAGGGAAGTCTAGAAAAAAGGATGTGAGTAAGAAACAAATCATTCAGTCTCAGGAAGGATGATAAGATTACAGAACAAAGTAAGCTAGGAGAAGAGATGCAGAGCAAGGATCAACATAGAAAGTTCCATGGCTGGGCCTGGAGGGAAAAGGCAAGAGAGGGTGACAGCTGTGTACATTAAGGGAGGGTGACTCACAGGGAAGGGGGTGACTCACAGGGAAGGAAGTGACCAGTGTTTGTCCATTGTACTTGGGAGCTGGCCAGAAGGTTTGCAGACTTGGACTTGAGCAAATGGGTTCAGAAATCACTGAGCAATGTAGCAAATTGATTCTACCACCATAGTGGATGGATTTCAATGGGATGTATCATAGGAAAAAGGTCTTTTTCAACTTAGAATGACATGATTCTGATTCTGAAAGTAGAAGTTAGAAAGCAAGGAGAGGAATATTGAAGTCCCCTAGTAGCCCTGTTCTGGTCACAGAGTATGTAATACTTTACCTTTTTCTTTGCATTCTTTTCAATCATAAGTTTTCTGGAAAAGATGAATTTTGCCACTCATTTATGAGCCTCAAAGTCACAAGGGCTGGAGCACACTCTTACTCTCACACACCTTACATAAGTCTATGCTTTGAGGTTCTTTTAAGAGAAGGCAGTTCTACAGGCTTTCTCTACAGCCCATTCTGGGACAAGCACAAATCCCTTGTAGCTGCCTTTTGGAGACTACTGTCTTTGGTAATGGTAGAGTACAAATTTGGTTTTTGCTGAAGATATTTTGAGATTTTTTTTTTATCTGTACATCCAGTTCCACAGAAATAAATTAATGCACATTTGTTTTTTGAGCATGATAAAAATATGCAAACTTACATGTCAGACTGGATTTTAAGTTCTAGCTTCACTATTTACTGGCTGCGTTTCTGTCTCAGGGTTGTTTTGCTTGCTGTTCCTTTTCTCCAAATTTTCGCCTAAATGTCTCCTTCATATTATGCAAGTCTCTTTGGTTTCTGTCCTGCTTAGTTTTCTTCATAGTCCGTAAAATTGCCTGTTGTATTATTTGTTTGCTTGGTGTTTTTTTCCATGTGAGTGCTCTTTTATTGTCTGTCCCCTCATTAGGGTCATATCTATTATGGAGCAGGTGTCAATGAATGTTTATTAATATTATTAAATGGATGAAGTAGTGACTTTGGATAATTTAGTTAATACCGCTGAGCCTGTTGCATTTTTTTTTCCCATTAAAAAGTTAGTGAAATATCCCTCAAAGGATTACAGAATAAATAGCATAATACCCACGATACACCTAGCACAGTGCCTGCCATATAAAATTCATTCAGGACTTTGGATTTTTCTTTCCCTGGGAATAAAAGATTCCTTTACAATGTTCATTTAATGGCTACTTTGGGATCTGTACCACTGAGAGATAACTAACTTGGTATCTGATAATTACCCAATACTTTTAGTGGGTTATTAAGGGGGAAGAAAAGAACTTAATGAAAAGTGACAAAGAATATTTTGTAAGACATGATTTCTTGGAGAAAGCTTAGGGGTCTTTGAATTCCCGCTCTCCTTCTGTTGTGGATAAGGCAAGAGAAGGATAGGGAGGTTAGGCCACCTGTCTAGATAACCAGGGGCAGAGCTGGGGCCAGAAGCCAGACTCTTGGGTCTTTGTTTGTGCTCTAACCTCCTACACTTCACTTGTTTCCAAACACTAATTGGTTAAGCCTGTTTCAGAGTTTAGAGGCTCAACAGATGGAAAATATTAATCATTCTGGTTTCAGCTTCTTGCCTGTTTTCTGGAAGTTAAGTAGCTTTCTACCTCTTTAGTTATAAATATCTCTTTAACCTTTTTCATAACAGCACTTTAATAGAAGTTAAGACATTTTTTTCTTTCTTGCTAAATTGGGTGACCACTTCAAAAATATGTTTCTAGGTCTAAAATTATATTGTAAAAAACAGATAATAAAGAAAATATATAAAAATAAAGGAAATGTATGCAAGATGAAAATAACAGAACAAAATGCTGGAAACACTGTAAGATCCTTGTCAAACTTAATATCAAATCAAAGACTAATATTCTCAAAGTACCAACACCAATCAGTAAATGTGGAAATATGAGGCAAAGTTATAAACATGACCTGAAATTGTGGTAGAAAATAAGTCAAATAATTTAAATAAAAGTGCCATTTCACGGGCAATCCTCTGAGAAACTTGGTTTGTTCTATAATAAAAATTGATAAGTCTAAAATAGACATGTTTTATACTAAATCAGCTTTATAGGAAGATTAAAAATAAAGGAACATTAAACTATAGTTCCCATTCAGCTTTTTCTTGATGGAATCATAACAGATATCTGTATACCTTTTTTTTTTTTTCTTTTTTAAGAGACAGAGTCTCACTTTATTGCCCTCGGTACAGTGTCATGGTGTCACAGCTCACAGCAACCTCCAGCTCTTGGGCTTAGGCCATTCTCTTGCTTCAGCCTCCCGAGTAGCTGGGACTATAGGCACCTGCCACAACGCCCAGCTATTTTGTGTTGCAGTTTGGCCGGGGCCAGGTTTGAACCCACCACCCTCAGTGTATGGGGCCAGCGCCCTACTCACTGAGTCATAGGCACCACCCCAGATATCTGCATAAACCTAGATCTTAAGAAGGAGCTAAATTTTTGTCTAATGGCCCTCTAGCAACTTTGTTTGTTTAGTTATATTTTGATGGGGTCTCCCAAGAATAAGTTTGGTCATTAATTTCTTCTTTCCCTTCCTTTCCTTTTCCCTATAATACACCTTCCTCATCCTCTTACCCTCCGTGCTCTCTCACATTTCCTCTCCTCCCTTCTTTCCCTCCTTCCCTTCTCCTCCTTTTTCTTTCTTCATATCCCTCACCACCCCATGCCATTCTTTCTTCTCATTCCCATAATGTTCTCACTGCCCTTCCCAGTTCCTCTTTCTTTCCTGTCATTGGCCCAAGAGAACTTGAAAAAATTGTATAAATAAACAAGGGCCTTAATGTCTTAGAAGACCTCATAGGTAATCCTTTTAACTTAAAATATGTTATAATTTTTATTAGAGGTAGACGTGATCTTGGGTATAATTTGCAGTATTAAATTAACGGTCCTGGTTTTCCCTGCAACTACATTCTGAGGAAAGTCCCCCCCCACCGCCCAAAAATGGAAATCTATTTCCCCACTCTGACTTTGCTTTGGCCCTGTGAGTTATTTTGTTGCTGTTGTTTTTGGTATTCCATGATGCAATGGGTCAGTATTTGAAGATCTGCATAACTTGGTTAACCAATATTTTTAAAATGGCCAATGTATTGTGCTATAAATTTATGTATATATTGAAAGATCTTTCCAAAATGTAATATGTTCCACTGGACCTTAGTGTAACATTATAAGTTCAGTGGTATAGTTTTAGATTCTACCTGAATCTAAATTCTTTTAGATTTAAGAAATTACTTGTTCAGATAAAATATGTAAATAAAACACGTGTACCCCCTAATATTCTGATATTTTAAAAATTTTTTAAAAGAAGGACTTGAATGTGGGTGTGTAATTATCTGAAAAAGACTGAAGTACTTCTGTCTCTTTAACTATTCGTTTATAGTCAATTATAGCATTTTCTTCACACACATCAAAACAGCATAGCACATCACACAGATTGAGTACAGCTATTATGTGAATCCAGTTGCCTTTATTAAGCTAAACATTTAAAAACATTATCAAAGTATAAAACCCTACTTTTTAAGATTTTAGAAAATGTACTTATTTTTGATAAAATTTGTTAAAGTTAACATATAATGGGGTTTATTTTTAAAATGGAAAAGTAAATATTTAAAAAATTCTCAGTTTTGATTTTGCTATGGTAGATATCAGTACATATAACACACACAAATAAAAGTTCTTAGGGGAGAGCAGACAAAGAGAGAAGGAGGTAGGGGGGTGAGGAAAAGGAAAAGAGTTCTCAATAATTTTTAAGAATATAAACAGATCCTAATTGGAGGCAAGATGGCTGACCAGGGACACCAATTACTAGAGCATCTCAGTAATAAGTTTTATATGAAAGAGAAAAATGAACAAACAGACAAATGTAGATCAGGCATAGATCTGAGGGAGGGGTGCCAGAACCTTCAGGAGACTCCATGGGAAGGAGTTGTGGAACAGAACACAAAGGAATGAATCAGCTGAAATCAACCCCTGAGAGACTTTAGTCCAGTGAGAAGGGTAGGTGGAATGGCTTGTTTCTCTCTCCTTTGTGTCTCTTATCAGTCAGCAGCCCAGAGGCTGCTGGTGCCAGTGAGCTGAGACCTTCTTGTGGACAGGGCACCAGGCTCCCAGCCTACCCTGGGCACTTTCTGTCTCCACAGACCCCAGCCAGGATGTCAGGTGCCATATTGCTTCACTACCCACTGTCTTTGTCTTCTCGAGGGGGCTTCAGCTCCTCAGGTTTCATCTTGCTCCTTTCCACACAGACACTTTCCAATTCTATCCCAGGCTGCAAGAGCCACAGGAGTCTAGGAGGTGCATAGTGATCTGCATGACTCTAGTGCCAGGGCATTTGGGGTTGGAAGCTCCCAGAATGAGGTATGGGCATGACTGCTATGCTAGCTTCCCTCCATCCAGAGTCTCTTTATACCCTCCCTCACTGCCATCTGCAGCTGCTGAGAGAGACAATTGAGCCACCACTCCAAGACTTCCACAGAAAGTGGGCCTCACGCCTTTCCTCTAAGAGGTCCTGCAACAGCCTGAGGGGTTCTCAGAATATAAGCTCCCTGCCTACTGGCCCTTCCTTGTGCTGATTGCCTGGCTGCTCTATCAGAGTGGGACAGATCCACAGTGGAGGGACATTGAACCTGCTTGGGAACCCTGTGAGCAGCTCGGGACTAGTGTGTTTCTCCCTGGCATGGTTAGAGAGTGATCTTTGGGGACCTGGGGACAGGCCCGCAGGCCAGTCCCATACCCCAAGTTCTTGATCACATTGCTTGGGGGCAGAGAGGGGATATTTGTGAATTAGTCTCAGAAGGTGAGGCTGCAGATTATGGGGGAGAGTGCAATGTGGGTCCTAGCTCAGCATGCTTGCAGGGTGCCCCTCCTCATAGGACAGCTGTGCTCTAATCTCAGGTCAGAATCCTGGGCAGGACTCTCCCAGCTACATCACAAGCACAGGAAAGCTTTGCTTGCTTGAGCTTCTGCCTACTGGAATATAGTGGGAAGAAACAAAGGAGTGAGTCCTGCAGACTACTAGATTGTGAATCTCAGATGGTCCCACAAGCAGACTTTACAATTGGGCTGGATGAGCTACCTCTCAGGTGGCTTTGCCTAGAAGCTTGGAGTAGACCTTTGATCCCTGCTAAAGCAGACATCTTACCAACTTCTGTGCAGCCTGAGGGAAAGCCCACCCAGCCTCACTTCCCCACCAACCTCTGCCATGGCAGAAAATATGGATTCATCTGAAGTCCCAGGGTCACATCCACCACCTGGGATAATCAAGTGCTTCTTCTGAAGGACTAGGACTGGTCACAGAACCCAAAAACAACTCTGCAGCTTGTTCCTCCTGGCAAGCACTACTTACTGACAAGGAGGTCAATTTGAAGACCTTTACAACATTTACTGACTCAATTATACAGGTTAAGTCTCACCCACAAGGACCTCCCACTGACTCAGAGATTAAACAGGGTATGCCATTATCTAAACAAAAGAAAATCCCAAAGTAAGAAGTAAGAGCTGCTCCAGATGAGAAGGAGTCAGTGAAAGAACACGGGAAACATAAAAAAAAAAAAAAAAAATCAGAGTGAGAGGACACCCCCAAAAGAAAAACATAGTTCTGTATAAATGGAAACCAACCAAAATGGGAATATTGAAATGATGGATAAAGAGTTTTGAATTTGGTTTGTAAGGAAGCTCAATGAAACACAAAAGAAAAGAGAAACCTAACACATTATTATAAAAATAATGCAGGAAATGAGTGAAGAATTTATTAAAGAAATTGAATTATTAAAAAAAATCAAGTAGAAATGCTGGAAATGAAAAATTCATTCAAGGAAACACAGAACATGGTGGAAAACCTCAAGAATAGGCTAGATCAGGCAGAATAGCTAGAACATACCACTTTTGAATTAAACAAGTCAGTCAAAGAGTAAGAACAGAGAAATAAGAGAATAAGCAAAGCCTGCAAGAAATATGGAATTATGTAAAGAGGCCTAACATAACACCCTCATCCCAGAGAGTGAAGAAGAAAATACACAAGGAATGGAAAACCTATTTGAAGGAATACTCGAGAAAAATTCCCAAGGTTTTACTAGAAATCTGGGCATTCAGATTCCAGAAGCTCAATGGACTCCTGAGAGATTCATTGAGAAGAGTCACTATGACATATAGTCTTCAGACTATATGAACAGAAATCTATCCCACTTTTTAATTCTTTCAATAAATGTGAATGGATTAAACTCCCCTCCCAAGAGACATAGTCTGGCTGATTGGATAAAAAAAAAAAAGCCAAGTAGTATCTTCTGTCTCCAGGAAATGCATCTAATCCTCAAGGACTCTTCCAGATTCAAGGTAAAGGGATGGAAAACAATATTCCATACAAATGCAAACCAAAAGAAAGCCATTCTTGTCAGATAATATAGAATTCAAAGCAACAAAAGTAAAGAAAAACGAAGATGGTCATTATATAATCATAAAGGAAACAATTGAACAAGAAGCCATAACAATTCTAAATATTTATGCATCTAACACAGGTGCACACAAATTTGTAAAGAAAATCTTACTAGATCCAAAAAAAGCAATATACAGCAACGTTGTAATTTCTGAGGACTTCAATGCACTACTGACATAACTGGACAGATCATCCAAGCCGAAAATAAAGGCATACGGGACTTAAATAAGACTCTAGAGCAAATGGGTCTAACAGACATTTTAAAGGTATCCTGAGATTTTAAAAAAGTTTGGGAACTGCTGATCTGAACATTACTCTATGATATAGGTATAGTTATATTCCCATATTACAGATGACGGACATAAAGATTAGAAAGATTAAGACTGCGTGCGGTGGCTCATGCCTGTAATCCTAGCACTCTGGGAGGCCAGGCATGTGGATTGCCTGAGTTTGCAGGTTTGAGACCACACTGAGCCAGGGCAAGACCTCATCTCTTAAAAAAAAATAGCCGGGCATTGTGGCAGGTGATTGTGGTAGAAGATTAGAAAGATTAAGACTGGATGCGGTGGCTCATGCCTGTAATCCTAGTACCCTGGGAGGCCAGGGTGTGTGGATTGCCTGAGTTTGCAGGTTTGAGACCACACTGAGCCAGGGCGAGACCTCATCTCTTAAAAAAAAATAAATAGCTGGGCATTGTGGCAGGTGCCTGTTGTCCCAGCTACTCAGGAGGCTGAGGCAAGAGGATCTTTTGAGCCCAAGAGTGTGAGGTTGCTGTGAGCTATGACACCATGGCTCTCTATCAAGGGCAACAAAGTGAGACTCTGTGTCCAAAAAAAAAAAAAAGATTACATAACTTATCAAAAGTCAAATAGCTTGAGCTTGATCCAAACTCCATAAGATTGATTCTAGAGCTTACACTTATTGCCACTACACTCAAAATGTGTCCCAGTTTCTAGATTTAGAAAGCATAGAAAACTCAGGACAGCCTCCATTTAGAACAGATTTACTACAAGGGTTCATATAGTCTATGCCCAGTTTTTATTGTATTGATTCTAGTTTCTCTTCAGTTCTGAACACATGGGTCATTTTATCTGTAGAGCTGCCTTAAAGAAAGAAAAATTAGCCCAGATGAGGGATTGTTGAGAAAAGATGACTTTAGACTTATCTGGGTAAGGCTTTTTACTTAATGCTAAATAGGATTATGAGACAAGATTTAAGGCAGAGCTTGGTGATCTGGAGAAGGTTTGCTTAGTTGGTAGCTGTGCAGTTGGTGTGAGTTTTTCAAATACAGAGTTCACATTAAGGCTGTGTATGACTTATTCCCAGCACTAGGAAAACAATTCCTGGCTTGTCACTGGGGTTTTTACTGGTTGCATTAAGGAAGGAGTTGCATAATTTACTTTTCATATATATGAAATTGGATGTTCTTTGTTGTCCAAGCCCCTGTAGACAGAATTATAATTTCCCAATTGTGTAGTAGTTAATAATGTAAGCTCTGGAGTCAGATTAGACCCTGTAGTGGTGTTTTGAGGATTGGATAACTTTATATAAGTAAAACATGTTTGATAGTACCCAGTTTATAGTAATGTTCACATTAACTATTATTATTATTAGCTAATATTGGTAGTGTTATTACATTGTGGCAGATTCCTTATTGAGGAAAATATTAATTATTCTCAATGAGGAATTACAGACTTCTAGTTCTAGCAGCAGGATGGTTAGGTATTCTTCTGTTGAAAACAACCAGAGGAAATGGATAGAATATGGGCCAGGCACAGTGGCTCATGCCAGTAATCCTAACACTCTGGGAGGCTGAGGCAGGAGGCTCACTTGAGGTCAGTAGTTCAAGACCAGCCTGAGCAAGAGCAAAACCCCATCTGTACTAAAAAATAATAAATAAATAAATAAGAAAATAAAAATAAAAAAGAAAACTTAGCTGGGTGCAGTGGCATGTCTCTGTAGTCTCAGCTACTCAGGGGGCTGAGACATGAGTATCATTGGAGCCCAGGAGTCAGAGGTTGCAGTGAGCTATGATGACGCCATTGCACGTTAGCCCCGGTGACAGAGCAAGACCAAAAAAACCCCAAAGCACTGTTCTCATAGCTTTTATACTAACCTGGCTGGAAATAGACATCATTCTTCTAAGTGAAGTACCATGAGAATGGAAAAACAAACACCCATATACTCGCTATTTAATTGGAACTAATTGATCAATATTTATGTGCATATATGAAAATAACACTCATCAGAAATCAAGCAGAGGGGCAGGAGGAGATGGGTGAATCCACACCTAATGGGTACAATGCACAATATCTGGATAATGGGGATACTTATAACTTTGACTCAAACTTTACAAAAGAAATTTATGGAATAAAAATGTTTATATTCCCATAATATTCTGAAATTGAAAATGAAAAATAGATAGAATATGTAGAATATTTTAAAAGTTCCATCTTTGAACCAGCAAGAAAGGAAGGTATCCACAGAAGTTTAAAACTAAATGAGAGTGGGAACACTGAGAGCAAATGAGCATTGATTGAAGCAGGTATCATCTGAGAGTATCTGATAAACCTTGGTGACCTTGAAATCTTGTTTTGATGGATGCATAGGAAGTAGAAGACAAGAGAAAGCCTAAGATCTGTCTAAGGTGGGGAGGTAATAAAAGACGTATATATATATAAAACTGGGATACCAAAGAGCTGTGTCCTCAGTTTCAAGTTAAACTTAAGATAAATCTGTTCTGTAGAATGGGACAATAAGGAATTCCACCTGCCTTGATCTTAGTGTTGAGTGGGAGGGAAAAAAAAATCTCCCCTGAGAATTTATAACCAGAAACCAGTCCTCTCAGGTGTCTGAGTGTGAATGAAAAATTTGAGATGCCAGAAGAAATGGTGAGAAAATATGTGATTAAATATAAACAAACATTGACTATAAAATAATTATAATTTCCCAATTGATGGGAAAAATCAAAACAAAATAGAACCAAAATACTATATAGCTGTAGCACTTAAGTTTAGGGTATGATACTGATTAAAGTTAAATCTAAGCTCTTTACAATATTTGAGAGAAGGGTAAAAATATTTATGGAGTTTAGAGCTTGTTAAGTGTGCAAGCTAAAAAAACTAGGTTAATCACTAAAAGAACAGATATACCAAGCTTTACCTTTTCTAAACATCTTTTGAAGTTCTTCTCAAGTATAAAGACTTAGAACTTAAGCAGCATTATCCAAGATCCTGTAGTTAGATCATAAAGGGAAGTAAAAGTTCTTACAATAGGAAATATTCACTAATGAACTGGATAATAATGAAGTTTGTTCTCACAAAAACATTTTCCTCATTTTTCTAAGTCCATTTGAATGCAAAATAATTTAGTAATGAGTAAAATTGCAAACGTTGTAGGAGAGTCAAGAAAACAAGGTCAATGATGCACAATTAGAGAAATGCTTGAATTGCATTTAAAGCTTATGAAAAAGAGGCTCTGGCAGATTCAGATCAGTTAACAACAGAGGAAGAAAGAATCAACAAAGATGGTAACATGATTAGATGGTTCAAAGGAGAATGCCTTTGAAACACAGAGATTAAGCAAGCCCTTGAGAAAACCGATGAATCTTTAATTGTTTATCTAATTATAGTAATTATAGGAAAAACTAAGGTGCTCTGAAAAAGAGACTTCAAAATACAGTGACTTAAAGAAGATAGGAGTTTATTTTTCTCTCATGTAGCCATGTAGCTCTCTGAGGTCAGTCATGGGTCTGGCTTCCTTATGTCTCTGCCTTTTCCTGGGCAGCGATGTTTGCGTAATTAAAACTGAAACGCAGCATATCCATTTTTCCATCCAAAGGAAGGGAAAGAAAGGGCATCTAGGGCACGCCATTTCCTCTTGAGTTTATGAGCTAGAAGGTGTAGTATCACTTCCCCTCACCCTCCATTGTGGAGACACGAATCACGTGACCACATCTCACTGCCCGTGAATCTGGGCAACGTAGTCTCTAGCTGAATGACAAAGTGCCTAAGAATAAGACAATAGATTTTGGGGGACAACTATTAATCTGCCCCAGGATTAATTATGCAAAATTAATTGCTTAATCATACTTAAAAAAAAAACACAAAGAAAAGGATGATGCACATATAATTAGGCCTGATAAATTACACCCAAACAAATCAATACTGGATTCATTTTTTTAACTTAGAAGTGATCACACATCTCATTATTCACATTTTGCAAATTTAGATAAAATAATTTTATTTTTAAAAATAAATAAAACAGAGTGAGGGCTTACTAGATTACTAGGGGCTTAAGAGCCTTTGTTTTGTTCTTTTATTTTCTAGTAAGATAACTAGAAAATTCTCTTTTCTCCCCCACATCTGTAGTTGGTTTGATTTTCCCATCCACAATCTCTATGTTCAAGAATTACAACCCATCTCATTTTACCTTTCTATTTCTATCTTTAATCTTCACATATTTTGGCCTGAGTGGCGGCAATTTCACTTCAGTTGATGGTTTCACTTTTTATTCAGGTTCCAACTAAATTCTGGGTGCTTATGTAGCACCCGGAAATTATGAGGGGGAAGCTGGACCTCAGTATTACCTGTCTAACCTAGTATTTGTTGAGATGATCATTAGCAATCTGGGCTTTATTAACTTAGAGAATACTTAAAACGCCTACATATGCCAGGCGCTGAGAACAATGTTGGTGAAGAGAAACACTTCCATCTCTTCTTTTGTGGAACATAACATTTTATGGTGTGTTGCAAAAAATCCTGGCCCAAGAGCAAGGTCAAAGACAAGTCATTTTAAAAGTTTCTTCCAAAGTGAGGAGGAAGAAAATTAATGACCAAATGAAAATTTGTAAATACTTTATGATTTTCCATTTTTAATGAATTTTTCATTCCACCCTAAGATATGAAAATTGAGAGTTGGTGATATTTAGAGGTCAGAAAAGATTTAGACTAGGGGTGGCGCCTGTGGCTCAAAGGAGTAGGGTGCAGGCCCCATAGGCCGGAGGTGGCGGGTTCAAATTCAGCCCAGGACAGAAACCACAAGAAAAAAATAAAAAAATAAATAAAAATAAACACTTAGACTAGAAGATGTGTATGTGTGAGAAAAAGTAACTTCTGTTTCTCCTGAGTAATTCCTCTTTTGGGTGTTAGGGCAGGGGAAGGGGGGGCCTCTGTTCTGTAAACATTCATCCTACTCCAGTAGTATTAACCAACCTTTTACCACATAAAACCCTCACTTCCTGGTTGCTGTGGATAACAAGGGGAGTGAGAGCTAAAGTTTTGAAAGTTGCTTAGAATCTCGATACAAAGAAAAATTATAGCCAGGACAGGCAGGAAACAGAACTGTACTCATAAAACAGTGTTGCAGAAATAAAGCAGACTGTGAAGAAGACGAGCTTATAGATAGAGAGGAAGGGGAGATGGTTGTAAGAGGGGAGAACAGCACCATCACTTGATTGCAAAGGTGTGGCAAATTTAGGCAGGAAACCTGCAGCCTTGGGGCCACAGTGGCCTTCAGGATCCTTCAGTGTGGCCTTTGGACTGAATCCAAACTTCACAGAACTATGTGCTCAGTTTAATCACATCCCTCTTCACTAGGCCTAGTGAGTGAGGACGTGGGCTTTGCAGCCATAATGACCTGTGTTTGAATTTCAGCCCACCATTTAGCAGAGTCTCACCTAGGGAAAGTTAACTTAACCTCTCCATACCTCAGTTTTCTCATTGCCTTGCAGGTTTTTGATGATTTGAGGAGCTACCATATACAAAGTGTTCAGCAAGAGCCTTCAAAGTACTCGATAAGAGGAGCAGTTATCATTATGGCCTCCCAGGGAGGGGACGAGTGCTGGCACCAGGTTGGCAGCATGGGGCATAAAAGAATGAAGTGTTTTAGCTTCACATCCCAGCAACATTGCTTCCTAATTCCTGCTCTGCAGGGATTAAATAAGATCGGGACTGTAAAGTGCACCACCTAGATCTGATACACCTGCACACCTTCCGATCACCTTTGTTTATTTCCCTGCTCCCCAGCATACATCTAATCTTTCAGTGTTGTGTTCGTGCACACAGTAGGGCAACAATGGACACTGACTAGGGTGTTTGGATAGTCTGGTGTAGCCATTCAGCCCAGCATTATTCTAAATAATCTTTCCTTTCACTCTCAAGTTGTTCTGGGTTTCAACAATAAATTACCCTTGTACTGCTCAGGACTTTCTAGCCTCTAGTCTAGTGGTCTGGTGTGAGTCCAGGCTGCCTTTTCGGAGAAGGAAGTCACCTGGGGGCTTTGGGCTGGAGTTTGCCCTTGCAGAGTCAGTGCAGAGTTGACAGGCATCCCCCAGGTAACCCCCTCGTTCATGTCTTTATGTCTTCTTTGTCATCTGGGGGTCCCCAGGATTAACTGGCCTGCTTTCTGCTTTTGGCCACCACCCTTGGGGTTTCTCTCCTCTGCCTGGAGCTCTTTCTGAAATAAGACACAGACATGATAGTTTCCCCTCTCCCTTTTTGCTATTTGTTTGTGTTGCATAAAACAGTACACTGTTTTACTGGTTGCCTAGGTTTCCAGGATATATCTGGGAAGAGGCAGACAGGAGAACAAAATAATGCACAAGGGGAAGTCATAACTCTTCGTGGTATATAGAAGTTATTCCAGGCTCCACCGGCTTTGGAATAGAAGTAGGTCTGGCCTTTCTCTTTCTTCTTCCCTGGTTAGTCTCTTCCAATCTTCTCCTTCTTTCTCTCTCTTTTTATTTTGGGGACTTTAGGCAATGGTTTCCTTCACTGTTTTGTTTAACTTTGTTTTGGGTACTCAGTCAATATTCTTTTCTAGAGTGGTGGTAGGCAACAAAAATGGATTGAAATGGAACAAAGTTGAGATTGAGAGTGGTAAAAAAACAAAAAACAAAACAAAGAAAACAACAAAAAAGTTCAATCCCCCTAAGAAAGAAACCCTGGTCCAGCCAGAATGATACTCTGGACAATAATATAGCAAGAGCAAATGCTTGTTCAAGGCCATGGGCCAGGTATTACATGGGAATTATCTAGTCCTCTCACAGCAACCTTGTGAAGTTAGACACCAGATACAGGCATTGTACTCATTTCCACATTTATTAATGGCTTTAAACAGTTAAGAAAGTTCCTGAATTATTCCAATAACTTTTCCATTATGGCTGAAAAGCTTGAGGCAAGCTAGGATTCTGATTCAGGCAGCCTGACACTAAAGCTCTTGCTCTTAACCATTATGTTAGACTGACACGTACCTCCCCAGCCTCCCAAGGTGTGGGAGATCTCTGGCTGCACTCGGAGAAAGCTTGTTGGCAATGAGGCTGAGTTTGGGGTGGGCCTGTATTTCTGAAAGAAGGAGGCTTTACACTCTTAATCCATTTCTACACGTCTCATCATTGTCTTGCTTCTGCTCTGATAGCTTTTCATACCTGTTTCAATGATTGTATCTCATTCTACCTTAAAATCCTTTAAATATTATTGACTGTTAGGATGACTGTAAGGATCACCCTCCCCCATACCTTGATTGGCCTTGATTTCTTTTTTTCCTTCTTCTTTTTTTTTTTTTTTAAATAGGTTTAGGGGGCACATGTGCAGATCCGTTACACTGTTGTTTATTCTTCCCCAAACATATACCGTGACAGAGAAGGGAGGCTTTCTTATGTTGGGGTGTACATTGCCATGATGGAGGAGTCTGCCACTCTTATGAGGGCTCAGGGAAAGAACTTTCCAGGCATTTAAGCTAAAACCTCTAAATCTTGCTATTTTTGAACCAGTTCTTCCTGTGATGTCAGCCTAGGAGAAATGCCGTTGAATGTGCCTCACCTCTGGCTTTCCAGTATCAAGATCCCAATGGGCTGATTGTGTTATGTGTGGTTTTGTTTTTATTTTTTGTTGATGCAACTAACTTTCCCTGATTAAGTTGGGACTTTTTCTCTTTGGTCATTTCAAACCTTCTTGATGAAGTTTTTGTATCTTGTCTTTTGCCTCTCATGTCTCCTTTATTTAGTCAGGCTTTATTTCAGGTTTCACTTAGTAATCCCCTCCCACCCACACACCCGTGGGAGAGTACCCATCATGGGCATTCAGGTTCTCATTCTGGTCTGCAATCACAACAGTGGGAAGTAAGACTAGGACCACATGCTGGAGGCCAGTTGGAAGGAGAACACACACCCCTTCTGGATGGGTTCTTTGAGTGGGTGTTAAACCAGGATCATGATGCTACCACGTTCCTTGCACTGGAGATGACCAATTATCATAGTAGCTACCACTCACTGGACATTTACTATACACATGTGCTATTCATGCATATTGCCTACCTTGTCTCATGTAACTCTCACACAAACCTCAAAGAAAAAAATTTCCAATTTCCAGAGGAGGAAAATCAAAGCTTAGAGAAATTAACTGAGTTGTCAAAGAGTCACACAACTAGTAAATGGTGGCCTGGGATTAGAATTCAGCAATCTTTACCTCTGTGTTGCTGTGTACAGGAAAATATCACACGGAATGAGTTAGCTAAGGGACTTTGGCCAAATTGCACCACCTCTCTGTGCATCAGTTTTGTTGTATGTAAATGGGGAAAAGAAAATGATTCTTGGAAAATTATGATGGTACTTAAACAAGGACCTGTACAGAGTTCTTGGTTTGAAAACTGCCTCTCCCTATCTGCCCTCCTCAGTCTTCCCTCTCATCTCATAATGGTGCCATCACACAGGCTTTGATTCCTTGATTTCCTTCACTTGCCATGTCTAATTCAGCAAGTCTCATTGCTCTATCAAACATATCTCAACTCCGATAATTTGTCACCATCTCTGTCAACATACCCTAGAAGTCAAGGCATTTTACATATTGTCTGGACTGTTGTGATAGACCCTTAACTTATTTCCTCGCTTTAATTTCTCTACCATTGGGGTCTGTTTGCCACATACAAGTCAGAGCTAGCTAGCTTTCCAAACGCAAATCTGATACTACTTCTCTAATTCAAATCACTTCCCTATGGAAACTTTCCAATGACTTTCCATAAAATCCATGATGGAAAGAGTCCATTCAGTGCAGTCCCTGACTACTGTTAACGCTATGACCTATTACTCGCTTGCCTTTCACACCTGCCTCACTCTCACTCTGCCGTGTCACTTCCTTTTCTTCGAGTATGCCAATTTTTTTTTTTTTAATCTTAGCGCTCTTAGACTTACTGGTACTGTTGACTAGAGTATATTTCGCCTAGCTCTTCCCATTACTGACCCACATGGAGGCTTTGCTCAACCACACTCCCTCCACAAGGCCTTTGGTGGCACAATCACCAAAGTGACTGTTGCTGTTTATGTCATCTATGAGTTTGGGAGGATCTCGCGTGTGTGCATGTGGGTCAGAGCACTTACTCACTACCTCATTGTCTTAGTCAGTTCAGGCCACTACAGCAGAATACTATAGACCGGGTGGCTTAAACAATAAACATTTATTTGTCATAGTTCTGGAAACTGAGAACTCCAAGATCAAGGTGCCAGAAAATTCAGTGTCTGGTGAGGGCCCTCATTCTCCCATGGGGAAAGGATCATCTTTCTTTTGTCTCTTCAGTAAGGACCCTAATCCCATCATGGGAGTTCCACTTTCATGACAGAATTCCCTAAGGCTCCACCTCCAAATACCATCACCATAGGGATTAAAACTTTAACATATGGGGGCAGTGCCTGTGGCTCAGTGCATAGGGTGCTGGCCCCATAAACCAAGGGTGGTGTGTTCAAATCCGACCCTGGCTGAACTGCAACAAAACTTCAACATATAAATTTGGGGAGGATATAAACATTCAGTCCCTAGCCTTAAAATTATTTAACATGTCTGTGTGCACATTTAGTATCTGTTTTCTCCACCAGGAATATAAACTACAAGAGGGCAGGAACTGTATCTGTTCTTTAGTAGGAATTAACTAAATAGTTTTTAAGAATGAACACATTTCTAAATGAGACAAGCAAGCAAAATTCAAATTGTGTGCAGCACCTACCTTCTGTTTTAATTTCTTTTATTTTTTATGTGTTCCTGGTGCTAAGAGGAATATTGAGTTCTGAGATCTAACCCAGGTAAAGGAATTTCATCTCAGTGTCCAGGGCAGAAGAAGAAATTTCGCTGTTTAAAAAGAAACTTTATTTTCCCTAAGAGAAGAATATTTGAAGTATTTTCTCTCAGAGAAGAATATTTGAAGGTTGCTGGCAGTTTCTCTTGCAAGGAGTCACTTTGACAGAAACCTCTTTGTTTTGGGAAGGTGATCAGGTGGTCTTCAAAGTTAAATTGTCACTAATTTCCTTAGGGAAAACCAAGTGCTGTGAAATGGTTTAAAAATAAATATTTCTTAATAGACTTTTGAGGATTCTATTTGTCAATAAAAATGCTGAGATAACTACTGTTATGCAGTGGTAAAGGACGTGGATATAACACAACGAGCTCCAATCTTCTGCTTAATCCTTATTCCCAAGGGTACTTGTGTGGTTAAAATTCTTATCTTTTGGTGGGAGGGGAAGGAGGAGAGAGGAGGTTAGAAAGTAACTACTTTCTGATTACTTGGGATTTCCTCAGTTTAGTATATGGTCTATAACATATGTTAAATGTTTCTAATTGCTTACATAAGTTTTTAGTATTAATCAATCTCCTCTATACAAGTAGCAAAAGAAAATAATCTTTTCTCTCTTTTAATTTTCTAAGCAGTCTCTAAAAGATATATATAACCTTGCAATAATTGAACCCTACATTTTATGCATTATGGAGGAGCTTCAAAATAATGGAAGGTTAGAGGTATGTGGAGCTGGGAAACATCAAAGGGAGTTTTTAAAGTTAGAGGCATTTTGTCCGTCATGTCTGAGCCAGGGATAGAAGATTGGTTCTTAGTAACTGGAGAGAGAGTATAAAAGAAGAGGGGTCCCAAGGAGCCTTGGGATTTTTTTCATTGCCACTTGGAAATTGTGAGGAAGTAGGCAATGGCACTTAAAATGGTATATGGGCCCCCAGAGTACTGAAAGTAGTTATTTCTGGTAGTGGTGGAAAAGACCTAACCCACACCACATAGGAACAGGCAAATAGAGAGTTCAGATAAAAGTGTCAGGCTGTTACATCATGCAAAGGGCCTGGAGACTCAGGGAGAAGAGTGGTTCAGAGAGAGAACTGCTGACAGCTGTGATAAACATCAGTCTGGACTGATTCGAGAAACATATGAGCTCTCCCTGTGATTGATGGCCAGAAATACCTGGGGGTTACTCTGAGGGCTGTGATGCCATTGTCCTATCATGTGGATTAGGATTTATGTAGCCCAGCCCTGTCCAGTACAGATATCGCAATGTAGTTCAAACATTTTTAGTAGTCATATAACCTAAAGTGAAAAGGTACAGATTAAATTAATTTTAGCAATGTTTTATTTACCTTACTAGATCCAAAACATTATCATTTCAATATATGACACTAGCTTAGTCATGCAATGAAAAAGCAGCTCTCTGAATAAAAAGTTGAGCAGCAATAAAAAGTCCCACTGTGGAGTGTTTACCAATTTCCATGGTACACTCTCGCTATGGTCAATTTAAAGCTATAGTAATGATACTAATATTAACAACTAACAATTATTGAATGCTGATATGTATCAGACACTGTTTCTATCTCTCTCTCTCTATTATCTATGTATGTATCTATGTATCTATGTATCTATCATCTTTTATAGATGACCAAATAAAGGATCTGACTTTAAATAGGTTGTTCAATGAAAAGTAGCAAAGCTTTGATTTAAGAACAAATTCTTCTAACTATTGCTCAGAGTGTCAAGAATAAAAGCAAGATGGAGCTGGAAGATTAGCAGGAAAGAAGGACGGAAGAAAACTAGGATTTTCTGGAAAAAACTAGGATAAATCTGTTGCCCACTATCCAGTCTGCTTCTGTTCATGTGTTGAGCACAGCCATGGATGGGTGCTGGGGATTAGCAGGGGGATATGAAAATGGATGGCGCTTGGAGTCTCTTCTCTAAAGGGAGACAGGCACATACACGCATAACCTTGACCCAAGGAAGGCTGTGATCTGTGCTAAGACAAAAGCCTAATCCATCTTCCCCAGACAGCCTAGAACAGAGGGAAGGTTTTGGTGGAGAACAGAGTTGAACAGGGGAGAGATACTTGGGGGGTCTGGAGCCTGGACAATTCCTAGAAGGACATCCTTTGGTACTTCTGGGTCAGTAACGATGTCTTCCAAGTTGAAAAGTAAGGGTAAGAACAGTAGAAAGCACCAAGGAACATAGCAGAAAGTAGGAAAGAGAGGCCTGGAGGAATTCCCTGAGCCAATTTGCATAAAGCTGCAGGGTGGTTTTTTTTTGTGTGTGTGTGTGATATTTGTAGAAAGGACATACCCCTGAAGACTTCTAAGCACAGCTTAGGGAGGCAGAAATGAGTAAACAAACCATATACAGTAGTCCCGAGTGGGGAAATAGGGAATACAATTTCAAAAAGAAAGAGAAAAATATCACGCTCATTGCTCGACTTGTCTCCATCTGCCACCAGTCTGTGATTATAAAGAACCATTTCATGTGCTTCTTTATGTGATAGGGCAATATTTTAAAATTAATAATCCATTTTTTTCCCCTAGCTATTTCCTTTTACTTCCTGCCTCCATTTAGTTCTCTTGGCTATGTTCACTACCTTGGGGGAAGGAATGTGTTAGCACAAAGAGAGAAAACTTCTTTTGACTTCTGACTTTTGAGTTTTGAAATCTTAGGCCTGAAGAGGAGCAGAGAATATTTGATGAGTAAGTGGAAAGCTTCTTGCCACCCAGATGAAGTAAAGATCCCATGGATGGGAGAGAGGGGGGGATTAAGGGGATGAGTTGGGTGCATAGATGAAGGTAGATTCCAAAATAAGGGGACCCCTTTCCCTGCTGAAGCCTGGGGTGGAGATGGGATTTAGCCAAATCCAAGGTATGTTTGAATAGGTAAGATGCCGTTCTGGAAGGAAGTTTCTAGGGGCTCACTAGGGATCTGCCCTCAGTCCTCTCAATCCTCATCAATTCTCTTTTCCTCCCTTTCTCCTCTTTCTTTCTATTAATGCTTTAGCTAAGTGCTAGGAAAATTTCATGTAGCTACAAATCTTTTTGAATTATAGATTCTGATTCAGTAAGTCCAGGGCAAGGCCTGGGCTTCTGCTTTCTTCACAAGCTCCTGGTAAAGCTGATGCTGCCATTCGACAGACCTCAGTGCTCATTGCACCTTCTGTGTAGGACACAGTACTAAAAGTGTAAACATTTCCCCATACAAACTATGTAGTGCCCCTGAGAGATAAATCTTACCTGCCCATTGTAAAATTGAGGAAATTAAAGCCTGCCGAGGTTTGGTGTTTCATTCTATGATTTGGATGATGGTATTCCTTATTGCTGTTTGGACCTGAAGAAGGTTTCAAGAGGTGCAAACTAATAATATAGCCTCTTTGGAAAGAAGTATGAAAAATCCTCAGAGATCTCAAATTAGATCTCCCATTTGATCCCACAATCCCACTACTAGGTACCTACCCAGAAGAAAAAAAATAATTTTGTCATAAGGACATTTGCACTAGATTGTTTATTGCAGCTCAATTTGCAATTGCCAAGATGTGGAAACAACCTAAATGTCCATCAACCCAGGAATGGATTAACAAACTGTGGTACATGCACACCATGGAATAGTATTCAGCCATAGAAAGATGGTGACTTCACATCCTTTGTAATATCCCAGATGGAGTTGAAACATATTCTTCTTAGTAAAGTATCACAAGAATGAAAAAGCAATTATCCAATGTACTCAATACTAATATGAAGGCAGTAGATAATCTGATGCATGCCCACATAGGAGAAAAACTCATTTCAATTCAAATTGGGGGGAGGGGAAATGAGGGAGGGGTTGGGGTTCTCTCATTGAATGGGCACAGGGTGGGGGTGTTTGGCATTTTGTGTGTGGGACATAACCACAGGAGGGACTCTACCTAACAAAATCAAATATTTTGACCTGGTTGTACCCTCACATTAACCTGAAATAAATTTACTTTTCAAAAAAAAAAAAGAAAGAAAAGAAAGAGGTGGTTCACTGAAAAGCTTTTACAGGTTTTTAAAAAACAACACTACAGCTGGGTGTGGTGGCTCATGCCTGTAATCCCAGCACTCTGTGAGGCTAAGGTGGGTGGATTGCCTGAGCTCACAGGTTCAAGACCAGCCTGAGCCAGAGCGAGACCTCGTCTCTAAAAACAGGCAAGCATTGTGCTGGGCGCCTGTAGTCCTAGGTACTTGGGAGGCTTAGGCAAGAGAATTGCTTAAGCCCAAGAGTTTGAGGTTGCTGTGAGCTATGAGGCCATAGCACTCAACCGAAGGTGACAAAGTGAGACTCTGTCTCAAAAGAACAATTCCACATTACCATTTGCTTAGGGTCTACTCAGTCAAGACATGTTTCTTGGTATATTATATAGATCATTTTATTCTAGTTCTGAAATAGGTAAGACATTTAGAAAAAGAGATATAAGGACATTGAAAATGACAGAATAAAACTATTGTTATCATGGAGGGGTATACAAAGTATCTAAGGTAGAAACAATGCTCTTCTGGTACATTGTTTATAATTTATAATTTCCAGCTGTCTTAGTGTTTCTGGGATGCCATAACGCAATATTATAGACTGGGTGGTTAAACCACAGCAATTTATTTTCTAATAGTTCTGGATGCCAGAATTTTAAGTTCAGGGTGCAGCATGATCAGATTCTGATGAGGGCTCTCGTCCTGTCTTACACACAGCCACCTCCTTGGCCTGCCCTCAGTGCTTTGCAGTGCAAAGAGATAGGCAGTGGTAGGTTCTCTGCTGTTTATTCTTCTAAAGGCATTAAATACTGTCATATCAGGGCCTTGCCCTCACCACCTAATTACTTCCTACAGTCCCCATCTCCAAATAAATCACACTGGCAGTAAGGCTTCAACATATGAATTTGGGATGGGGAGGCCTCAAACATTCAGTCCATGACACCAGTACTTGAGTGGTTTGGTATGGTTCAACAGACAGACAAACCCAGATGTTCTTGGTTTAAATCCTGACAATGTTGTGGTTAAGCTACTCTGAGATTCTGGTTCCTTGTGTTAAAGGTGTGGTTAGTAATATGTAACCATGCACAGTGGTCCAAAGAGGATTGAATGAGAGAGGGCTTTTGTGCCTGCCACATAAGAGGGAAAGATAGATTCCAATAATTTGAAAAAAAAAAAAATCTAATTAATAGGAAAAAGTTATTTCCTCTTTATTGTATTTGTCGCTATGTGCATTTGGCCTGTTAATATCTGCTTAGATGGGTTGACTACTTACTAGGTGTCCAGACCAGACAGAGAGCTTATAATGTCACTAAAAAAGGATCCCTAGTGTCCTACACAGTTTAAAAACAGGCTCTGGAGTAAAAGAAGCTAAATTCAGATCCCAGCTTTGTGATGTATTACATACACACAAGCTCCTGGTAAAGCTGAAGGTGGGTGACCTTAGTCAAGTTAAGCTCATCTCTCTAAGCCTTTGTTTTTCTCAACTGTAAGATGGGGGATAAAAATAGCATCTTTCTCAAGGGGTGGTTGTACAGCAGGGGAGAGATGCTTCATACAAGACTATATGTGTATGCAAAGACTCAGAGAATGAATATCGTATTTTCTCATTCAGGGTCAATTAAGGACATGGCCGCATGTACAACATGGTTTCTCAACCTCAGTGCTACTGACATTTAAGCTGATAATCTTTGGTTGGTGGGTGGAAGGAGGAGCTATCCTATGTGGGATATTTATAAGCATCTCTAGACTCTATCTACTAGATATGAGTAGCATTCTTCCCTCAGCCCAGATAATCAAAAAAGTCTCTAAATATTTCCAAATGACTCCTCCCCCCCGGGGAGGGGGAGGGAATCCCTCCTTAGTGGAGAACTATTGGTTTACACTTATTCCAATTTATCCTCAATTAAATGCATTTTGGAAAGAAGAGGGTATTAGTGTCTCAGGTATTCAATATAGATTTTCTTTGGAAATGATTTTCATTTAAAGAATATTATCTTTTAAAGGTGAATAAAGGTTCTGTATCTTGAATGTGATGGTGGTTTCATGAGTGTGTAGAACCTTCAAAACTCATCAGATTGCACAGTTTAAATAGATGCAATTTATTGTCTATAATTATACTTCAATATAGTTGTTATTTTAAGGAAGAAAATTTCGTATACTCTTTATTATGAATTGAAAAGTGTGCTTAAGTCTATCTAGATATTGGATTTTCATGATAGTGCGGTATTTCATGAGCATAGTTTCATACAGAGAAAAAAATTTCTGTGGCTGTTTTGTGCCACTAAGTTTTCAAATCTGTCATCGTGCCCCCAAAATAACTGTCAGTGGTCAATTCAAGATTTTAGAAAAGTACCCAGCAAAATAAAAATTGAAGGGGAAAATTGGCATCTGAAGAAAAGGAGTTGACAAGAGAGAAGTTAATGAGTCTGAAACCCAAATGGAATGTCATTATACAAGTTCACCCTTGTATTTGAACTAATGGTATATATCTGGTTTCAATGAAAAGTACACATTTCAAGTTTGCGAATCTTTCACATACAAAATCAAAGTCTAACTACCAGGAGACGTCTGTATTTAACAGGACCATTTTCAGTATTATTTAGACTCTCAGTCGTATCTGGTTCTGTCAATAGTGTGATTCAGCTCTCCTATAAGCAAATTCAATTTAATTCGGCAAATCTTCACATAAAGCTTATTCTGGCCCTGTGAGAATACAGTATAGGACATTTGACCTCAGGAACATGCAACATCTTGGGGAAGATTGAAATAGATGAAAATAGCGAGAAGATAACACAGAACAATGCTCTCAACACAAGAGGGAAACATCTGTATCCTTCTGGGAGACCCAGGCATGTCTTCTTATCATAGAAAAGTAATGGTCAAGAGACCTAATGTGGTCATTTGGGGAGATTAAAAAATCTGGCTATATGGAATCTTTTAGATATACAGCTTTGCAAGACCCGACTCCAAAACTATTGCTATGATTTAGATGTTTTTTCCCTTCAACCATCACCTTGAAATTTGGTCCCCAGTGTTGGAGGTGAGGCCTGATGAGAAGTGTTTGCCTTGTGGTGGGTGGATCCCTCATGAACAGATTAATGCCCTCCCTCTGGGGTGCGTGAATTCTTGCTCCCTTAGTTCTGCCAGAGCCGGTTGTTAAAAAGAGCCTGGCACTCCCTACCCTTGCTTCCTCTTCCACACATATGGAACATATGGGCTTCCCTTTGCCTTCTGCCGTGAGTGGAAGCAGTCTGTGGCCCTCAACTTGAACTTGCTAGCTGTCAGAATCATGAATAAATCATTTTCATTGTAAATTACCAAGCCCCTGGTATTTCCTTAAAGCAATAAGAAAACAGAGAAAGACACTTACCAAAAAAGAATTTCTAGAGTAGAAGAATTTGAAATACATCTTTCAAAACCTCTCCCAGTGATTCTGATGATTAGGCTTTGGGAACTGCTGATGCTACCAGCCTTCTACCTAGTGCTGGGATTTCTTGAACAGTATTTCTTCAAGGTGTTTGTCTAGCCTCTTCTGGAACACTGCAAATTCACAATCTCACAAGCCAGCCTGTCATGGATGCTGTGTGTAGAGTTTGGATGGTCAGAGGTATGAATATTTGAGGCAGAATGAGTATTAAAAATAATCAGGTAATCGAGAGAGATATGTTTGAAGAAGAAACTTGGGCTCCATCATGGAGTGACTTAAGTGTCAAGCTGAAGAATTTCCCTTTATCCTCTGTGTTATAGAAGCCCTTGATGGGATCATGGTCTTCTTAGTTAGGAAGCCAGCCAAATGGATTGTAGATCAAAGTTCAGAAGTAGGGAAAACAGCTTGAAGAGCTCAACTGAAGAGTGATAAGGACTTAGATCAGAAGCAGTAGAAACGGTAAAGAGGAGGAAAGTTTAAGCTGCATTGCAAGGCCAACCCTGTGGAGCTCGACTGACTGGGGCGAGGAAGAGTCAAAGTTGATTTTAGAGTTTTGAGGTCCTGGAGTGGCCAAAATGTTAATTGGCACAGTGACATTAGGATCAAGAGTAGGTTGAGAAGGCAGATGGCAAATCAGGTTTTTGACATTTGAAAATGCATTTTCATCACCTCCACATCACTCTATCATCTGTCCCAGGGCAGAGCTTAGCTATGACTCCCTGTGTGTGCTCAGAGGTTAGCAAAGAAGGCACCCTCACTGTGTATGGTGACTGAAGAGCCACTGTACACGTCCTCTCCTCTCTTTATCCTCCCTGCTTTAATTTGGACATTATTGT
This sequence comes from Nycticebus coucang, assembly GCF_027406575.1. Taxonomy (NCBI): domain Eukaryota; kingdom Metazoa; phylum Chordata; class Mammalia; order Primates; family Lorisidae; genus Nycticebus; species Nycticebus coucang. The sequence continues at coordinate 88,639,969 of NC_069789.1, forward strand.
TCACTTGAATAACAAGTGAACAGTAATGCAAGGGCCCGAGCTCATACTGCTGTCTTAGTGTGTTTTGGGACAAGGCACACTCTCTGGGTTTATGAATTAGAAAAAGAGCCTTTATGTGCATGAATGTAGCCATTTATTCAGGGATTGGGATGCAAAGCAGAACTTTGGGGGATGATAAAGTCACCCCTTCCTGTAGGAGGAAACTTCCCATGCCAGGATGAAGGGCTTGGAGAGCTGAGTGCAGAGGTGGGGTTTTAGACCTCGCTTATTTCTTCAGATGGCACAGAGTACTTGGAAAATGTCTCTCAACTGGTCACCAGATCCAGTCCTGCCATTTCTGTTGTGCTCAGAGTGATTATTTTCTAAAATGTAATCATATTCCATTCTGCTTGAAACCTGTCCATGTTTTCCCAGTGCCTGTAGGATGAAGTCCAAAGGCCTTAACTTGTGACAAAAGTCTATTCATGACATTTCTTCTCACACTCCTTCCCAGTGGCCACTCTCCATCACCATCCTCTTCTCCAGCTGCTGTCTCGAGTAGACATTGCACAAACAAGCTTTGACCAAGCTTCATTGCCCTCATTCTTGGCCCAGCAACCACTATCCCTCCCTGATCTCCCAGATGGCCAGACTATTTCTGGTTCCTCTAAGATTTATTACTTGGCTCATCTCAAGGAAGCTCTCATTGCCCTAATTCCAGTCTAGACTAACACTGCCCCTGTGTACCCTTCGCTCTTACACTAGGGTCCAGCACTTCCTGGGTGTGGACACCCTACCTTCTTGTCTGTGACCTCCTTGAGGACTATGCATGTCTTTTGTATGTCTTTTCCCCAAGCATCTGGCTCAGGCTTGATGAATGGACAAATGACAATTTGACTTAGAGATGAATGAAAAGTGCAAATTTTACCACCAAAGCAAAACTTAAGACATGTATAAAACCAAACAATAACAACTCCGCCTCTCAAAAAAAAAATTCCAAAATTTTTTTGTGTCTTTTTGAACATGAGGTATTCTATCAGTGGTTGAAGCCTTTTTCTTTTCCATGCTTTTCTGTAATCTTCAGATGGCTATTTATTTAGGAGGCTAACGATATATGGGAAGAGAATCACTTTGGTTTATTTTGCTATGGTTTTATTCTAAGGCTAGTGTGCCCTGGTGTGTCTGTGTGGATATCTTTGTGAGATACTACAAGAAAATTGCCCAGAGATTTAGTAATGTGCTTGAGACTTTCAAGAACATTTCAACTTTGTTTTCTAAAAAAGCATTTTCAAAATGGAAGACTCTGCCCACCTGCCTGAGACCAAAATGCCATCAGCGATATCTCTGATGGTGGTTTCATGCATTCTAATACTAGGCCAGCCCAGTGATAAACTTTGAAATACTTACATAGCCTATCAAAAGATCTCACTTATAACTTCTAGCCCAATGTGTGTGTGTGTTTTCCAGGCATATTCCCTCTCTTTGCACAAAGAATGGGTAGAAGCTGTAAGAATATGTTCAAAGGGCGGTGCCTGTGGTTCAAAGGAGTAGGGCACCGGCCCCATATGCCAGAGGTGGCGGGTTTAAACCCAGCCCTGGCCAAAAACTGCAAAAAAAAAAAAAAAAAAAGGGCGAGAGAGAATATGTTCAAAGAAGAAGAAACACTTAAATATGAGTGTATCACCTTAACTTCAGCAAAAATTACAAGTAGGCAAAGTATGGTAGTAGGAGGCCAAGACATAGAAGATGAGAGATGTGCCATTAATGAGTAGGCCTAGATGTTGGTCTAGTTAGCTGGAGCAGGTTTTTCTTCCTAGAAGCCATGATGCTAATAGTGAGTAGAAATGCGGCTCATGGCACAAGGGTCTGCAAATGTTTATTTTTTTAAATTCTTTTTTGACAGTCATTTTAAAATAGTTTCTCTGATTTTCAGCATGAATAGTTTTTATTATTTCTTTTCCAGCTTTTCTCTAGTTTGTAAGAGCATTTTTGCTGACTTTTTCAGTCATTTTTTGACAACTGATGAGTAAATAGTTACTGATTTTAATAGATGAGCCTATGGTTAACTATTACACAAAAATTGAACTTATACACTTATTTTGCTTTCAATTTTTTTTCTCCACACCCTATTTATTTTTCCTCATGGGAATAACTATTACAGATAAGCTTAGATGGAAATTGATTTCTTGTTTTGGCTCAGAGTAAATGATAGCGTGCCTTAGTTACCTTACCTTTAAGAGAAAAACTTGAACTTCTGAAGACCACTGTGTTCTGTAAGTGCCAGGCATAATTATTGTAAGGAAGACATTGAATCATAGTTTAATTGACTGATACTTTAATAAGGTATTTTGCATTTCCCACAAACTGTTTCTCTTTTGAGTATGCTTATCTATCTTCTATGAAATGAAGTTTCTTTTTTTGTTTATGGAAAGCATGAAGCAAAGTTTATTGTGGTAGGGAAAGGTACAATAACAGAGTAAAGGCAAGATACAGGCTTATAAAGCAAAATACATTCACCATAGATGGCGAATGGGCCTCCATCGCCAGGGCAAGTAGGCAAAGGGGCCTGAAATGAAGTTTCGTACGACATGTTGTATTGGTGATACACAAAATATTTCTCCTTCCCTTCATGGAGTGCTCACAGGGACATACTACCCCATAGATGAGGCAGAATTTTGTCTTAAACAACTCCCCTCCCCCGCGCCAGGATCCCAGCGCTGGGCTCATATTATGTACTCAGTAAATATTTGCCAATTTAAACTTGTCATTATAAATAATTTTATCATTTAGTTTGTTTTGTTATTTAAGTGGTAAAGGGGTAGTCTTACTAAAGGGTACTCTTACCTTTCCAAGTCCCGAGTCCAGCCATGATGTCAAAGAAAAGAACAACCATTAAGGCTTCTGAATCTATTCATTTATTCATTCATGGAAGACTATGTGTGGGAAAATGTAAAGTGAAAGGAAGGAGAAAAAGCTAGAATACTTTTCTGTTTCTTTTCTGGCACACAGAGCATTTACTGAATTTATCCCCAAATGAGAAAAAGGTCTTAAGGATTAAGTTTGACTAAATCCAAATTTTATAGAACAAATCCTTGTAATCAAAGCGGGGGTGGGGAGCAGCAGAGAATGAAGAAGCTTTTCTAGCTTTTTTTGGGTGCTTTATAAGGAATAATCTTGAAATCAGAAGGCCACAGGTTCCCCACCCTTAGATCCTCAAAAATGCTAGTTTATTTAATATAGGGGATTATGACTAGAGGACCTTACTCCTTTATTTCTACATGATCTGCCATCCCATTTTGTCTTTTTCAATTCAAAAGTGGTCTGTGTGTGCTTTATTTCTGAACCTGTAAAGGGATTTAATATTTAGTTGCATAAGAAAGTGCAGATAAGAACCTTAGGCCAGCAGTCTCCTTAAATCTCTCCTATAATTTAAGACACCTTGAGGAAGGGATCTGTGAGCCTTTATATCACCACAAGATGATTTTTTATCTTTATCAAGTGACCCACAATTTGTTACTGGTGCAATGAGAAATTAAGAAAATAGCACACTTTTATGACTGTCATTTCACAGTCACTCAAATCAGAACTGGAATGCCACAAAAACAACTCCCTGTTAGCCCAGAGAAAAAAAAAGAAAGAAAGTAAAGGGGAAATTCAGATTAGTCACAAAGAAGTTCCCCCGCCTGCCTGCAAAAGTTACATACAGTCTTAAAACGGAGAGGGAGAGAGAGAGTCCTCTCTGCTCTTTCAATCGCCTTTAATCTCTGGTCCTGGGACCTTTGCCTATTGTCTGATTGATAGGCTTTGTTCTGCCTTTATCTCCTCCTTTGTGGAGAAGACTGACATCTTCCCTCCGGTTTCCCCTGCTGCATCTTCATCTTCCCTGCATCCAGATTGTGAAGATGGAAGGGGTCCAACCCCTGGATGAGAATGTAGGAAACATGCCCTGGCCAAGAGTCTCTAGGAACAAGCTCCTGCTGGTGGCCACTTGGGTCCAGGGGCTGGGGCTGCTCCTGTGCTTCGCCTTTATCTGCCTGCACTACTTTGCTCCCCAGGTAAGATGCACCCCTGGGTGCTTTTTTCCTCCAGCTTAGGTGGATGGCAGCCACAACCGCTGCTAACAGTCAGTTGATGATCAAATCCAATGCCATAGTTAAGCTTTTGCCCCCCTCGCAGCGACTGTAAAGTGTGGTTGACCACCCTCTGTCTCTCCTTTCCTTCCTTCTTTTCAGCAGTAGGGCACGGTGGAGGTAGGGCAGAAGTACCCCAGCTAGATATATATATATATATATATATTTTTTTTTTTCTCTGCCATATAAGAATCCTGGTATTTCTTTGTGAGCTGTTGCTTTGAAGTAGGAGTCTCTGGCATATGTGGTCTATCCATTCTGCCAGTAATGTATCTAATCAGAGAATTAATATAAAAAGGAAATAAGAAAGAGACCAGTTCCACTTTCCCATCCTATTCATAAATTCCATAGACAGGCAAGGAGAATTGCTTTTTAAAGAATGCTGAAGGTATCCATATAAGTTCTTTTACAATAGCTAACCTTGCATTTTTAGGGCAGCAATGTGTGTGTGCACATGTGTAAGCCTACATGTCCATGCATGTACCCCAACAATTTAATCAGATACTCTTTTTCAGTCTGTTCCTACTAAACATAAAGATATCACTTAAACATAAAGACACCACAAGTCTTTTTTCCACTGGATGTCGTAGGTGGTCATCTTTCTAGTATTATTTTCCCCGCTTAAATTAAAACATTCTTTACATTTTTCATTCATTTTATTCTCCCATGCTTCCCCCTTTTTGTATTTTTTTTTTCTTATTCGCTTATTCAGATATTACACACATAGTTAGGTTTCTAAGAATATCTTTCATTGCAGGAGATGTCACTGAAAAGAAAAGAAGTCTGTGCTCTCCTTGTGTTTTTTTGTTGGGGCTAGTCTGATAATTCTTGTTTCTCTGGATGGTTGTATTGGGTCAGAAAAATCTCTCCCTGATAATGATCAGACAGTAGGAACTTTTATTTCCTATGGTCATTTCAGAGGCTGAGTATCTCAAGGGTAAGATGAGCAGTCCTGGCAAGTGCCTGGGCTTGTTTCTGCCTACAGGAAATAGGGGGGTTTGGTGCAGGGAGGCTGGTGGGAGTGTGTGTAGTTGTGATTATTGAACCGCAGAGAGTGCTCATGTCCCCAAATTCCAGAAGTGTATCTGGTGTCACGCCTAGGTCTGCAGACTGGTTAGCACAACACACCTGTTCTCCCCTCCCCACACCACATACAGCCACATTTCTCTGCCAAACACTTTGGGTGAAATTAAAGTAAGTGATTTGGGAAGAGGGGGTGGGGGGCGGGTGCCTATGGCAGGATGCCTAAGACATAGACCGGAATTAGGCTCTTCCAAGAAGAAAACAAAGAAGTAACCAAAAATAGAACTGTTAAACAGGTGCCGGAGCTTGGGGAGTGCTTTTTCAAACAACCACAGTGTTACATATTTCCTTGCACTACTGAATGATTAAAAAGACAGAGCACACAGCCCCAGTCAAGGCTAACCAATTGCACAAGGGCTCTGAGTAGGAGACAGCAAAAGGTGAAACAGAAACGTGTGGCCTGCTGATGGCTGGTGCCACCTTGGATCGTCAATGCCCAGGGGATGCTGACAAGAAGAGAGGTCCTTTCTGGAAAGTCATCTAGCAACTCTGGGGCAGCAGCAAAGACATGAGAAGGAAAGCTGAGAGCTGGTTTCTAGGACACAGGGACTCACGGTGAGCTGATCTCTGGGAGAGAATGAGCTTTCTGTAGTCCTAGGGCAGAAATGGAAGCAAAGACACAGGAGGTGGTTTGAGCTGTTTGCTCAAGAAACATCCTCCCATATCCTCTGGAAATAGAAACCTTTTTTTTTGCTCAGATATTTGAAATTCTTCACTTGATACTAATTTCCCCTTATTTCTAGCTAGACTGTTTTAGCTAATGTAATTTCTTACATTGTTATAGGACCTGGGACAGCACAAAGGGTTTTTACAGTTAATCTTATGTTTATTATTTATATTTCACTGTGGGAAGGACAGCATAGATGGGTAGTGTGTGTTTTCCGTGAAACCTGATCAAATAGCATGGATAAGAGTGGTGGCAGCAGCGTGTGTGTGTGTGTGTGTGTCAGAAAGAGAGAGAGACTGAAGATTGAGGGAAAGTTGTAGAGTAGCTGTTGAAAAAGTGGACATGTTTGGGGCAGCACCTGTGGCTCAAAGGAGTAGGGTGCTGGCCCCATATGCTGGAGGTGGTGGGTTCAAACCCAGCCCCAGCCAAAAACTGCAAAAAAAAAAAAAAAGGACATGTTTGGAATTTTTATTGAAGGATGGGGTAAGTATTGATGTGTTGATACAAATCAAACCTTTACTTTTATAAGACATAATGTCACACTGATGCATATTGGAGGTGAAATAGAGCTGAAATGTTCATTGTTTACCAGGTAAACGTGTGATCTCTTCTATTGCAAGAGTAGGTATTTGGAAGATAATCATACCTTTTCCTTTATTTCTTAGATTTAATTTTTAGCGTTATAAAACAATTACCTGTGTGGGTGGCTCTGTAAATACAGACATGGCTATTAAACTCCTTTGGCAGTCAGCTTTACCTTCAATCAAGTTTATTTAGTAAACCGTGTTTTCTCACTACGGTGTGAAATCTTGAAAAGCACATGCTTTTAATTTAGAGATGCTGGGGGAGAAAGATAGACCTTTCCCACTCCTCATATAATTCACTTTCCTCTTTGGGTCTTGATTTTCTCATCTGTAACATGAGGAGTTGCATCAGGTGATCAGTAAGATCTCTTCCAGTTCAATCTCCCTTAAGTATGTATTTTGCATAGTCAAAGAATGTGTATAAAGACTTGAAAAAGAACATGTGAGTTAATAGATTTTTGTATTTAAGTACATGGATTTCCTGTTCTTAAGAAGGGACTTGGGAAATCAAATTTATACATACATACTTTTCTGTACTTATGTACTCTGTAAATACATAGATAACCTATTCTGGGTTATTTAGGAAAATACGTTGTTTAGAAAGGGAAAAAAATGCATGCTCTAGAGCAATTTTTCAACCGTTTTTATGTCATGGCACACTCGAACCTATAAGTTACAGGGCACATGTAAATTATGTTGATCAAAAAACGGGTAAAAAAAGAATAAACTTACCGTACTCTGAACTTATTTCAAAAATAATTTAATTAATAATCTTTAAAATTTTTCATGGTGCACCACTGTGTCACAGCACACAGGCTGAAAGTCACTGTTTTAGCAGAATATTCATGACACAGTTATAAAATTGAGTGTTTCTAGCACCAAAACCAATACATGCTGTTTGGATATTGCATCAGGCTCACCACTTAAAGCATCAGGTTTTCAGTCTTACCTAAAACTTCAGCTAGGGAGAATGGCAGAAAAAAGTTGACCTTGAGAGGCTTTATCGAAACCTGGCTCTTTAAAGACTTTTATCACCTTTATCATCGCCCTTAAAGGAGTGACAGGTTTTAGTGACATTTTTTCCAGCAAAGGTCTAGACAGTGATTCAACCAGTTCTGTATCAATGAGAGCCAGAATTAGAAATCACAGTTTCTTGGTGAAGTTTCAGGCTATCCCTTGGACTTTTTTCAATGTATCCTTTAGTAAGAGAAAGAGGATTTTGCTTGAAAATATCTTGTTTCAGATTAGGTAAATTTAAATATCTCTGTGCAATCTAACAAGTTTTTAGAAATTCTTTTCATTATGACAGACATGCAAATAAGATCATTTCAAATGCATTTGAATTTGCTTTTTGTAAGCAAATCTTTGAGCATTAAAAGGAAGCATCTGACGTATTGAACTGATTTGTCGTTAGGTATTTTGAGGCCCTTAAAGGAGGTATTAGTAAACATAGATAGGATGGCTGGATTTTTGAGCAGGTATTAGACATAGTGTGTTTGATGATGGAACAGAAACCCAGTAGGTGAATTGCTTGTGATCACTTAGTTAATTAACCAGAAATGCCTGACTGCTAGACTAGGTTTGTTCCTATTATCAATCAAAGCATCCTTACTGGAATTCATTCCAATGAGTGCTTACTTGTGCCAGGCACCACGTGAGGCATTGGAGAGACAAACATCCATTGAAGAAGGTTTTTGAACTCCCTGAACTCATAGTCAAGATGCAGGGAGGAGGCTAAAGAGACAGACACCTAGACATGCTCAAGGGTCAATGGGAAGAGGAGGGGAGGAGGAGAGCTGCCTCTGGGAGTCAGGAGAACCTGAGGGAAGAGGTACTGCTTCACTTGCTGTTAGAGGGAGTAGAAATTCTACCAACAGACGAGAAGACGGGGAGTGGGGAGAAGGCTACAAGTTCAGAATAGCTGAAGTTCAATGTTCATAGGGAAAAGTGGCAGAGAGGAGGCTGCAAATGTAGGCAGGGGCAGATCACATGGGCTCTTGTGAATTACGCCGAGGGAACACACTTCATTCCAAAGGAAATGCAGGGAAAATTACCAATATTGTTGCTTCTCCAAATTCTGCTGCTTTTATGTGGTCTCTATATTGGCAAGTATAGAAAGTGAGTAGCGTCTCATCGGCAGTAGAGGGCGCCGCAGTAAAACTAACCGCTCTCAGCCTCTCCCGAAGAGTCAAGGTGAGAAAACTTCTCCGGCAGTCAAGCAAGCGCTCGTCCACAGACGAGAGAATGAAAAATATCAGGGGCCTGATATTATGCACTATTTAAACAGTGCTGCTGTTTTCTAAAGGAAAAATTCAGAACAGGTGTCTGTTCTGACCCAAGTACTCAAACCAGTACAGAACAATTTGGATGGGGGTTGTGCTGGGAAATATCACACGCGTAAGCACACACAGACACAAATACACACCGAGGGTAGTTGGGACGTGGACAGAAAGGTCTCAGAACAGGCTTACGTGCATAACCTTATTCCTGTTCTGTGACTCAGCCTTGCCAAGGCGCCGGCCACCCTGCCCTTCCAGTCCTGTTTCTTTTAGTAGGAATTACTTCCGTGCCCTTCACTCTCAGTAACTGCAGCTTCCTCCCCACTCCAGGGGTTCTCCATTCATGGAAAACTAACGTTAATCTTTTGCAGTCATTTGGGTTACGGGAGCAGTGTTCAGCGTTGCTATTACTATTTAACAGCTGAAAAAAAAAAAAAAACAAAAACAAAAAACCCTCATGAAATAGAAAGATTTATTTCCCCAGAGTCACAGAAGAAAGACGTGGTAGAGTTGGATGGAAACCGAATTCTCTACCATCCTATGCCTTGTATACGACGCTTGTCGTCACCCATACTTTTGATAGCCATATATTTCATATGTGGGAATTAAAACACTCGCTTATGCAAAAATACAAAACATGTGTCTCAGGTTTTGTGGGGTCATTGAAAGGTAAAAAGAGAGTGGGCTGGGCGCGGAGCCAGAAGACTGGTTTAGTCCAGACTTTTAGCTCTGTGACCCTGAGTCAATTCTCTTCAGTTTAATCATTTCCATAATTGGAATTTGGTTTTTGTGAGGAACAAATGGTACAGAGTTTTGTAAATGCTAAGATGATGATTATTATTCACGTACATACTTCTATAAGCATAACGCCACTAAAATGTTCACTAGTATGTGTGTGCGCACACACTCGTACATCTTTACTGTAATTTTTAGCATAAAAAAATCCACCTTGGAATAGTTCTACTATTTTTGAACACAGATTTCTAATTAAGAGGTCATAAGTACATTAGAGAGCAAAGAAAGAATAAAGGGGAGAATTTACGAGGGTACGAAATATTAATAAGTTCAGTGCTTTTCTGAAAGTGGTTTAGAGAGCTAAAATTATACACAACACATGGCTCCTCCTTCTGGTTTTATTTCCACTCACTTGGATATATTTCATCTGATTCTCCAATGACTTGGCTGTTAAATAAGAAAGAAAGATTTACAAGATGCATGTGGTCTGGTTCACAGTTCTAGAAACATTGCAGAAATGACTGCCATAACTGAAATTATTTTTTCCTTTTCAGTAGATCTTTCATTCTAAAATGCATTGTAGGCGGGTTATTAATTTGTATAAATTTATCTAGGTTTGATTAACATACAAATGCTATTTAATAACACATGCTGACTAACAGAAAGATGGACAAATAAGATGGACACAAATAGAACCAAACTTTAATTGTTATAATAGAAATTTAATAAGAGCTTTGAATAGAAAGCTTCCATTTCTAAACTATTGCATAGGTGAGGAAGTGAGGGCTCCAGGGAGTGTAAGTGATATATCCTGGGTGTGGGCTCCCCTGCAGGGAGTCAGAGCAGAAGCCTAGAAAGTCTGTGAAACAGTGTCAAAAAGAGATAGGGATGCAAATGACAATATTAGAAAAGAATTATAAGGAAGCATCACAACAGTCATCAGGGGAAAATAAAAGAAACTTCCTGGCTTGTAAAATAGGTTGTAAAATATGTTTTTTATAGGTTAGTCATATAAAACATATGTTGAACTACTTGTGTGCTGGGTGCTAACTGCTTTTAGCCTTCTAGGCCCCTACAGGTATTAATCTGCCTCTGTCTATGGTACAAGGAAGACTGAACTCAAAGCTCCTTTCGGGATGGGTGGGGAGCAGAGAGGTTGAGCGGTACCATTCAAAGTACTGTGGTAGGAACAGGCCCTCATTTTTGCAGAGCTTTTCCCTACTTTTGTTTTCACTTCTTTGCTTGAAGGAAAGTTGTGTGTAGTTGTATATTGAGAACATTTGAGGTGTAGAGACTTGACAGAAAGGTCAAGGTTAGGAATTAAGACCCAATATACTATCTAGTCCTGGCTCCTTGCTTTATTCCCAGCCATGACTTCATCACTTCAAGCTTTAAGAATGTTGGCTGGCTGTATTGAAAATTTGTTGCCTTTTCTGGCATCATCTGCTTTTGAAGAAAAATTGGAGGAAGAATTTATATCCTGTTACAGAGGGAAGAAAAACTTTCTTTTTTTAAAAAAGGATTTAAATCTACTTACACAAATATAAGTAATAATCCACAAAGCTTTAAAAAAATCACATAATACCTTACAGTTTATTTTTATCAAACAATCAAAGCATTGCATGAGTGATATGTTTGTAGAAGAGAAAGAAGACCTGAAGTTGTTTTTAACATTTATTCTGAGTCTTATTTTCCTCTTTTTTTTTTTTTTTTAACGATGAAAGAGATCAGACTATATAATTTCCCAAGGGCTTTTCTAGTTCTGTCAGACTCTGACTCAAAGAATTACTTTATTTATTTATTTATTTTATTTTATTTTTTGAGACAGTTTCACTATGTCGCCCTTGGTAGAGTGCCGTAGTGTCACAGCTCACAGCAACCTCCAACTCTTTGGCTCGAGCAATTCTCTTGCCTCAGCCTCCCAAGTAGCTGGGACTGTCACAATGCCTGGCTATTTTTTTGTTGTAGTTGTCATTGTTGTTTTTAGCAGGCCCGGGCCGGGTTCGAACCCATCAACCTTGGTGTATGTGGCTGGTGGCCTAGCCACTGAGCTATGGGCACAGAGCCCAAAGAATTACTTTAATGTGATAGTGTGATTTGCACATTACATGCAATACCTGTACTAATTTGTTATGCAAATTACTACAAACTGTGTGGCCTAAAACAACAGAAATTTATTCTCTCATAGCACTGAAAAACAGAAATTTGAAATCAAGGTGGCAGCTGCACCATGCTCCTTCTGAAGGGTCTCGAAAAGAATCCTTCTTTTGTGTTTTGCTAGCTTCCAGTGGTGCTCCGTGTTCTTTGGCTTATTGCGCATGCCTTAGAGCTCTGTCTCCATCTTCATATAGCCTTGGTCCCTGTATTGCTGTGGGCCCTCTCCTTTCCTTCTTAAGGACATTAGTCATGTTGTCTCGAGCCTACCTACTTAACTAATTACATGTGCAAAGACCCTATTTTCAAACAAGGTCACATTCTGAGGTTCCAAGTAGACATGAGTTTTGGGGGAGATACTATTCACCCCACTGCAAATTATCTATTTAATTATATATTCAACAATATCTATAGACTATCAGCTATCTATCCAGCACTGAGAACACAATGGCGATCAACATACATGCTGTCCTCTTGACCCTCCCCAAGTTTGCAACCCAATAGGGAAGGGATACTTCTGTTACCCTTTACAGATACATTGGGTACATTAATACCCAAAGGGGTACATTTTTCAATAAGAATTTTCAACTTCTTCACCAGTTTCAGTGCCTCATTTCTCAATCAGGACTATAAAATAAACATACTTTTGCATTAGGTGGCTTGGTTTCTATTGCTTTAATTAATAGGAAGGCTTTAGTTTAAAATGATATTGTCTTTATTTTCACCACCATCATCCTCATCCCATTGCTGTCCTATGAGGAACACTTTGTATAGGACCACATGCTGACATTATCCAATATCCCACAGATGAGGCTCAGAGCTTCTTTGCACCCACAACACTAGGGGTAATCTTGATTGCTCATTAACCCTCAGGGGGAGCCACTGGGGAGCGGGAGTTTTGCTGATTTTGTTATAGCAAAGGGGTCTACTGTGGTGACTTCCGTACAGAGGTCTTTATATCATTCAGTTCCTTCAGATTTCTCTTTTGAATATTGTGATTTGCCTAATCTCTGAAACAGAAGTATCCTTAGCCATTTTATTTCAATCATCCTGATGGAGGTTGAACATCGAGATGATATTAGACGCAGAGGAAGGAAAAGGACTTCTTCTAGCCCAAGAACAGAACCCAGGTGTTCCCACTTCTAGCCCAATGCCCTGCTCACTCTACTAGGTTGACTTCTCAAGACAATATTCCTTCCTTTTAATATGCCAGAGGAGCTGGGAAATGAGTGATTTCAAATAGAAAGATACTGACTATAGCAATTCTGCTACTTTCTTTGTGTTCCAGAATGAATGGGACAATTTTACAAAAACTTGAGCAATGTATGATGTTGACTGGAGTTGTTAGATATTATGTGATTTTGCATCCAGACACTGGTGAAGGTCCAGGCATGGCTTAAGGGGCCAAGTTCTACCTTAGTTCTGCAAACATTTATTTGCTGAGTGCCATTGTGTTTGAGATGTGATAGGAGGGATGGCAATGTGGTGGGCACATTGTAAACTAACCCTAAGAGTTGCTTAGAGACTGAGCTGATATGGGGGTGTTATAGGGAAAACTTACCCAGTCACTGAGATGAGGGAGGGAGTTCTCAGAAATGCTTTGGTAGATCCCTCTGTCAGTATACTTTAAGGACTTCTGTAGTTAATGTAAAAAGAGCAACCCAGTATAAGAAAATCTTCCCCTCCATAATATGAAGAGTTAGTATATTAGGTTAATCACATAATTTTGAAAGTGTGTTCATGTCACATAGATGCTTTTGGTCAATTTGGTTGTTTACCTAAATATCTTATATTCCTTTTATTAATCTGTCAATTGCTAAGTATCAGGAACAATAAAACCATAGTTGATGGTCTCTGAGATAGAGAGGAGGGAGGCCTTTCTGAGGGAAGACCTGTACAACCATTACTAAGGATATTTGAAAAGAAGAGTGGAGGTGGTTAGAGAGAGGAGGATAGTAGGATATCATACAGGCAGGGAGAAAGGTGGAGGGTGAGAGAGGTTGTAGGCAAAATGTGTCAGAGGTGGTCAGGGGTGGACGAGGAGAAAGTGAAAGTTGTAGATAACAAGTAAAATGGCTTCTCTTTGTGTTCATTAAATACCAATAAACTCTTTGTTCAACAAAGCTTTCAAGCCACACTTTTTTTGTCTCTGAATGTAACTTTTGAATTAGTTTTTCTGAATATGCAAGAATCCTTGGCCAGAGAACCTGTGTTTGCCCATTTTTCCTCCTCTTCTCTCTGGATGGGGTTCTGAACATCTCTGATCAGAAGTGGAGGCCCATCCCTTTGTAAGGGGGTTGTTTCCCGTGAGTACTTATTGCATCTACCAGGATGAGGGTCTGCTTTCTCAGGATACTGTAGTGGGTAAATGTGTAAAATTCCATGTTCCTTTTCCAAGGTCCCTTGAAATGCATCCTGTGAACTTGTGAGGTCATGTCTTCATGATCTCTCAGATCTTGATTGACATGAGACCCAAGGTGGGGGCAATGAAAGGTCCAGGTCCAGTGTAGTTGGTGTGGTGAACTAGAGAGTCCCCATCATAGATCTGTTTCCCCACACTCCTCCACCGGTTCACATCCCACCTCCATCCTCCACCAGCATCTTGACATTGTGGCCTGGGATCAAGTGAAGATGTTAAGGCCTACTAGTAAATGCACAGCCCACTTCTTGGTGTCATACGTACTAAGTATCTTTTACTACTGCCACAGATACCACTCTCCAGGACAAATGCTAAATGAATATAAGGTCAACACCTCCATGCCACATCCTAGTGAGTCAGAATTAGAGGTTCACATTCTCCAAACACGAGCTTTGGAAACAAGTGTCACCTTGGAAACATAGTACAGGCTGCTGGATAAACACCAGATAAATGTCAGATGATATCTTTGGATAACTCAGTGTTCAAAATACTGAGAGGGGCCAGGAAAGGACCCAATTGTGACCCTTCTTTGTAGTACAGCTTATAGAGCCAACTCTGCACTGATCCCTGGGCCTGAATCTGCAGCTCTTTGCCAGGACAGTTGGACCTAATCAGAGCCCAGCTAATGATTTTGCCAACCTGAACTACACAGAAAACCCTGTAGAGTTGGTTGAGGAGCTCTTCCTAGAGCAGAATTTTTGGGTATTTTGAGATATACCTGAGTTTTTTGACAACTATACAAAAATAGTATTTAATATTATTCAGTACTGATGAAGAAAAAAATTCAAGTTCATCTTGAACCCTCAGATAAATGCTTTCCTTCATGTCCTTTACTCTTAAGATAGTATAGGACAAAGAAGAAGAGATATTATCATGAGCTTGGAATTCAATTAAACTCAAGTTAATATAAGTTTGTTCCTAACCAAGTTCTAAATATCACTGATTCTCATTTTCCTATCTGTACAACACAGGTGATTACTACCTCTAATTCAAAGGACTATTTTAAGCAGCAAATGAAGTAATGAGTTTGAAATAGTGTATGGTATTTTGTAAGTTCTCAGTAAGGTTTTACTCTTTTTCTTGAATATGTAAAGAATGGCTTTATTCTAGAGCTTTCCTCTAGGTGATTATAGAATGTCTTTTGCTTACTTGAGTCTTCTCTTTCATTTAAGTCCCAAGTCTATGTCTTTCCTCCTTGGGCTTCCACAGCCTACAATGATTTTTCTGTTCACATTTTCTTATTGGTGTTTAGTCAAATTTTTCTTTTCTTTTCTTTCTTTCTTTCTTTTTTTTTTTTTTTGAGACAGAATCTCACTTTGTCACCTTCGGTAGAGTGCTGTGGCATCACAGCTCACAGCAACCTCCAACTCTTGGGCTTAGGCGATTCTCTTGCCTTAGCCTCCTGAGTAGCTAGGACTATAGGCACCTGCCCACAATGCCCAGCTATTTTTGTTGCAGTTGTCACTGCTGTTTTAGCTGGCCGGGGCCAGTTTTGAACTTGTCACCCTTGGTATATGGGGCCAGCGCCCTACCCACTGAGCCACAGGTGCTACCCTACTCAAAATTTTATATAGAGAAACTATTTTCCTGACTGACATCCAAGTTTGTTATAAATAGAGACTGTGCATTCTATCCTTTTGTGTTCTGAGAGTTGAGTGTCATGCCTGCTGCACAGTGGGTATGAAGCAATGGCCAATGTTATTCCTAATCAAACCACCAAATAATATGACGGTCACATTACTCATTCAACTACTGAGCAATACTTACAGTAAGCATTTCTTGAGCAGCAGCTTTGAGACGGGAATGCTTTCTGCACAGGGCATGGAGGAAGGTACACTCTCTGGAGTTAGATCTTCACAAGTTAACAGTTTAATGCAGTGTTTTTCAAATCTGAAACTTGGATGCTTGTAAAAATGAAGGTTCCTGAATTCACTCAGAGGTTTTCAATCAGAATTTTGGAAATAAATTGGCCATCTGCATCTTTCTTTTTGTAGTAACAAATTTCTCTGGAGATTCTGATGCACATTAGAGTTTAAGAATCACTGGATTTGTAGACCTTCCTGTTGCATCATTGACTGTTCCCAAATATGATACTTGTGCATTATTCAGTTAGTTAGCCTACATGTGCCAACCAAGAGAGTACTCGGACTTGGTTTTTCTTTTCTTTCTTTTTTTTTTTCTCTTCCCTCTGCTCCGGATTCACTTATGGCAGCCCTGAAACCAAGAAGGGCAGAAGGGCATCCTGGACCCTGTGAGTTCTCACGTTGAGGTCATTGCCAATCTGTTGTGTGGCAACTTCTCTTTTCCAAGTTTAGTACTGAAGGGGATACAAGGCGTGGAATTTTTTTTTTTTTTTCCAGACAGAGTCTCACTCTGTCATCCTTGGTTGAGTGGCATGGCATCATTGTAGCTCAGAGCAACCTCACACTCTTGAGTTCAAGCAATCCTCTTGCCTCAGCTGGGACTACAGGCACTTGCCATGACACCTGGCTAATTTTTTTGTTTGTTTGTTTTGTTTTGCACTTTTTGGCCGGGGCTGGGTTCGAACCTGCCACCTCCAGCATATGGGGCCGGCGCCCTACTCCTTTGAGCCACAGGCACCACCCACTTGGCTAATTTTTGTAATTCTTTTTTAGTAGAGACGGGAGGTCTCACTCTTGCTTAGGCTGGTTTCAAACTCCTGAGCTCAGGCAATCCACCCACCATGGCCTCCCTTAGTGCTAGGATTCCGGCATGAGAGAGTTTGTGAGATGAGAGCATTGTTGAATTGGCAGTCTCTATACCTGTGGTGTTGAGAGGCACAAGATCAGCTCCATATAAGGCTGGAGGAGAAGGCAGTCGGGAGCATGCACATTCTATTACGGACCACTCACGCTGACTCTATCGCTTCTCCTGCCTGCAGAATGCCAGCATGGCATCTCTCTGCTGAAGATTACTAAGCTCTGCTATAGATTGCTAAAGCTCTATTCTCTAAGACTAATTCACCCTTGAAGACTCTCTCTCTTTCATTCTCTCTCTGCTAAAGTGGATAGCCCTCAGGCACCTAAGAGCAATTGTTCCTGAGCAAGGTAGCACAGCAGTCTGAGTCTGGAACCTTGATAAGCTAGGGCCGGAGACCAACCAGTCCTGGCCCGATCAGTGGCAATGAGACCATGTTCTTTTGGATTGTTTCTCTGGGCTATAGAGAGTCAGAAGGCTGATATGATGATTCTGTTAGTCTTTGCTTTTTTTCCTTTTATCTATCCCTTCATTGTGTTGTCCTGTATAAAGTTTATATAGCATTACATAAAATGAATTAAGAATTAAGACATGTTGTCTCCCATGTGCATCCAAAAATAATAGGGGACATTTATCAATGCCTTACAATGTTCCATGCCAGGTGCTCATTGTTCACATACATGATCTCATTCAAACTTTATAACAGCCCTCTGAGATACAGATTTATACTATCTTTATTTTACAGATAAAGAAACAGAAAGTGGTCATGGGAAATGTGATTTTCTCATAGTCACAAAGCTAAGTAGTCTAAGCAAGGGAGTAAATCTTTTGTCCAGTGGCAATATTGTAAGTTGATAGAGTGATTTATTTTTTTTCACATTGAGAGTCACCCTTAGTGTTGTACATTGTATGGAACTTCACAAATGTATAATAACACTCATTCACTACTACAGTACCATAGACAGAAGTTTCACTATCCTAAAACCCCTTGTGCTCTAACTATTCATCCCTCCTCCATCTCCCAACCCCTGTTAACTACTGGTCATTTTAGTCTTCAAAGTTTTGCTGTTTCCAGAATGTTAGAATCATATAGTATATAGCCTTTTCAGGTTTGTTTCTTTTGTGTAATGATATGTTTTTAAGATTTCTTCCAGGTCTCTTCATGGCCTGGTATCTCCTTTCTTTGCAGTGCTGAGTAATGTTCCACTGTATGGATATACCACAGTTTATTTATTAATTCACCTACTGAAGGACATCTTGACTGTTTCCATCTGTCTGAAAAGAGTGATTTTAAATACTTACTATGGGAGTACAGAAAACAAAAATCAAAGATTCGATTTAGACCTTGACAGTGTTAAGGTTCTGATGGCAAAGACGGATGGAGGGACATTCTTGGTAGAGAGAACAAAGGCAGTGAGCATTTTTTGAACACTTACCATGTTAGGCAAACTGCTGGATACTTTAAGTTATCCTATCTAAACTTCTTAGTCAGCTTCTGGAACATTCTATGGTAATCTTACACCTTTTTCTCACATGTATGAAAGCTAAAGCTATAAAATGTTACAACTTTTTCAATTCACAAAACCAGATAAATTGCAGTTTGAACTGAATTTGACTCCCAAAGCTTATGCTCTGTCTTATCCTACCAAGTTCTCTACCCAAGGGCAAGGAGGTTAGAGCAAATAGTTGGCTAGATCAGAAGACACAGAAAGCACATGTGTGGTAATAAAGCTTTACAAGGGCTTTGGAGCGAGGCTGTGCAAAGCTTTAACTTGGGCACTGTGGGGGTGGCTCTGGGCAGTGGAATGTTAGCAGGAGGTAATCATGTGTGGAGGGTGAAGGATAAGATGGGGGAAGGGCAGGGAGTAAGAGGAAAGACCATTTTTTCCTCCTTTACAACATTGCCTAAACTTGACAGTACTGATGCTGGTAAGGGACTTCTGAGAATAGGTAAATTTTTACCCCAGAGTGACCTTTAGGAGAAGGAACAGGAAGCCTAAGTCTGGGCTTCCAGTAGATCACCCTGAAGGAAGTTGATCTACTGAAACTCCAGACTCAGGCAGAGAGGAAGTCACATGTGTTTTCTTGCTGCCTGTCAGTCAGCATCTCGGTCCTAGAGGGTGTTTACTTGGTCACTTACCACCCCTACTTCATCAGGCCACCTCAATAAAGTTGGGAAACTTCTTTAATTTGTAGGCACTTTTGGAAATTTTTGCAAGGTCAATCAAAATCAAATCACGGGGGCTTTCAGATCAGGGAGCTTGAAGGGGGAAGCTTCATGTCTTTTCTGTTTTACTAAAATTGACCGAAAGTTGCAACTTTTAAAATCTAAATCATGACAAGTTAGGGCTAAAAGAGATGGCTGCATTATTCTAATGATTTTTCAAGATGAGAAATCAACATCTAGGGAGATTATGAAACTTGCTTAAGATGATACAGTGCCTACCTGCTTAGCACTGGAACCCAGGTTCCTGCATGCTGTTCCACAGATGGCTTCTAACCCTGACAGGTGACAATTCACCAGACTGTCCCAGAGAGCAATGGGGACATTGTTTACCCAGGAGATTATGGTGACAGGATAATCTGCCTTTGACAGGTCTTCTTCCAGAGCCTTGCCTTAGTAAGCATGAAGGACATGGGTTAGCTGCCACAAAGAGCACACAGTGGGGAGACAGCTAGAGTCTCCTGTTTCTACCCCAGTCAGCCCCTCTGTCCATGTGCTCAGCATGCGGAAGGAATAATACTGGTCCTGCAGTCTCATTGGCAGGAACCAGACAGGCTTTCCCTTCTGCCTACACTGCCAGTTGTTTTCAATGTGGTAAGGTTTGTGATTATGCTTATAAGGAAAACAGGGGATTCCGCGTCCATGTGGGAAGTCCCCAGTGGAATCCACTGGATGGAGGCTGTGAGAGTGCCAGGAGAGTGAGAAGCAGGGCTCCACTACCCGGGGCATGAAAACAAATTCCCACCCCCCACACACTTTTGTTTAGGACATCTTGCCAAAAATAACCTTGCCAACATTAAGAGCTGTTGTTCTTGGCAGGCACAATAGGCACTTTTTTTTCTTATTTACTTTTTTAGTAGGTAATAGAAGCATGTGATACAAAATTCATTAAAAAAGTAAACCATGAAAAATAAGGGTCATCCCCAGCTTCTAATTCCTTTCCCCAGAGGCAACATTTGTAGGCAGTGTTCTGTGTATCCTTTCGGAAATATTCAATACCCCCCAAATATTATTCTTGTCTTGTAACAAAAATGACAATAATTTTTCTGTATAATTCTGCCATTTTTAAATTTAATAGATCTTGGAGTTGGCTTCTTATTGATTTTCTTTATTCTTTTAACCACCGAGTTACTATGAACTCCCAGGCTTCTGCTCTGCCCTGTTTTACTTCTTTTCTTGCTATTGAGTACACGACTTGGTTCAAATCAGGTTTTTCAAGCTGTTTAAAAAACGGTAACAGCAACCTCAAACTCTTGGACTTAGTGATTCTCTTGCCTCATCCTCCTAAGTAGCTGGGACTACAGGTGCCCACCACAATGCCCGGCTATTTTTTGGTTGCAGTTGTCCTTGTTGTTTAGCAGGCCCAGGCCAGGCTCGAACCAGCCAGCCTCAGTGTATGTGGCTGGTGCCCTACTCACTGAGCTACGGGTGCTGTATCAATTAGAGCAGTTTCTCCTGGCTCTGTCCCCTAAAAATAGGAGAAGCTTTTATTCCTCTATTACAGGGAAAGAACAAGCAGGCCAGAAGCTACCAGAACTCAGTCCTAGTACATTCTGGGTGTCTGTAGAAAGGATGGATTGGTTGGTCACAGCTTTCTTTCTCCATGAGGGAATCTCTATGTATGAAAGGGGTTTCTTAACAAGATGACCATTAAGTGCTGTGTTATCCAAGATGGGGAAGTTGGGACTCAGTGAGTAAATACACCAAAGAAGAGTTTAGCAGAAATGAAGACATATCTCAGATGCTTGCATGAAAGAGCCTAATAGTCCTCATTTATTTTCAGAGATGTTATGGAAAAGCAAGGGGCCAGTTGGGAAGTCTGGGTCTAATCTTCACAGAAAAAGCCAAGTCTTTTCTCCAGTCTTCCCCCACAAGCATTGTTGGACATGAGCTGCTAATTCTATTTGTTCACTTTTTTCATAAAAAGAATATATATTTTTTTCCTCCTTCAGGTACACAATCCAGTTCAAAGTATCAGAGTGCAGTTGACCAGTAAGTATTGTTAAAAGTTTAATTGATTCATATTTTTGAAAGAACCTTCTCTTCAGTCCTTTAACT
Source organism: Nycticebus coucang (assembly GCF_027406575.1). NCBI lineage: Eukaryota > Metazoa > Chordata > Mammalia > Primates > Lorisidae > Nycticebus > Nycticebus coucang. The sequence goes on from NC_069789.1 coordinate 88,660,999, forward strand.
TCCTCCAGAACACAGATTTCTCTTTTTCCTTAGGAGAGGCATTAAATTCCAGTTAAATCCCAGAATTGTTGTAGCCTGCATATTATTTTCATTAGGGACAAAGGTTTTAAAGAAGAAAAAGGGAGTAATTAGTAACCATATATATGCTTTTCTCTGTAATAATTACTTTATGTGCCTCACTTAGTCCTCCCAGGAAGCCCTTTGAGGAGAAAGTCTTCTCATTGTTCAGCTCATTTTTACAAGTCTGTCTGACACTAAGATGCCTCATCTCCTGCTAATTCTATCCTAAGACAAAATTATACCTAAATTATACCTTAATGAGAGTGGGTGGAGCTTGGTAGGAAGAAAAGGGGTTTCTATATGAATATTCACTCATTCTTAAGTTCTCCTGAGTCTGAAGAGAAAGACCTTTTGCCCTTCAGAAGCAGTCTTCATTTTCAGTTCCAAGTATGCTTCCTGGGACTGACACAAGGCAAGAATTACTGATTTGTGGCTAACAGTGAAGACCAATTCCTTCCATCACCAAGGAACATGGGCAAGATGTGTCCAAGATGTGATTGGTTGGTCATTCAGGATGCTATTGAGGCTGATGTGGCATACGAGAAATGTATAGCTCCTTGGCCCTCATTTAGAATAGTCCTGCACAAACCTACCGAAGCTGTCACTCTGCCTCCACTTCTTCTTCCTTCTTTTCCTTCTCCTGTGACAACTATTCTTCCCAAGGTAACTTCCAGAAAAAAACCAAAAATCAAAAACCAAAACCTAGCAATAGGAGATAGAAGGAAAAAGGAAATCTGTGTTCTTGAGCACTGCTGCTTGCATCCTACTGAGCCCACCCCGGGTCCACAGATATTCTGTGCTACGTTGCATTATTAAGCTTATGTGATCCCTGGCAAAGGCCAGCAGGAAATGCTGTTGGTAAGGGTAATGCCTGGGAGCATGTGGAAGATTTGCATTTCATGGTCAGATGGAAAAGTTAAAGGCAGTACTGAGTCAGGCTGTGTGCAGGCCCTGGGCAAGGGGCACTGCTGCTGCCCTCTGCTATAGTCCATCACTGAGCAAGAAAGGAAGCACTGTCAACCCCTCCCTGCTCTGAAAAATTAGGGAAACCATGAAGCTATCTTTGCTGCCGTAGGTATGTTGTGACAATTGCTACATCCTCTCATCTCCTGTATCCCAGCCCATCTTGGCCACTAATAGTAGTGTTGCTTCTATTCCACTGGCAAAGCAACCCCTCTCCACAGGTAGAAAGACGGTGCTCTCGCGCTTTTACTCTTTGCAAATTCTCTTTCTGTCACTCTCTTCACTTCATTTCAGAAGTATTAGAAGGTTGTTGCCCAAAGCTGTGCTTAGGAATCACTCCTTTTTTTTTTTTTCTTTTTTAAATTCTTGCCCTACCCTCAGAGTATGAGAAGGAGAAAGGTTTTATCATCATATCCCAAAATCAGGATGAAATCATGAAGGTGGAAAACAACTCAATTGTCATTAACTGTGATGGGTTTTATCTCGTCTCCATGAAGGGATACTTCTCCCAGGAGGTTAATGTCAGCCTTCATTACCGGCAGAAGGAGGATCCCCTCATACTCCAGAGCAAGGCCAGGTCTGTGAACGCCATTGTGGTGGTCTCACTACGGTACAAAGACAAAGTCTACTTGAATGTGACCACTGACCACAGGTCATCCTATGATGACCTCTATGTGAATGGTGGAGAATTGATTCTCATCCAGCAAAACCCTGGTGGATACTGTGCCCCCTGAGGGTCTGATGGCAGCACCCCAAAATCAGGTACCAGCATGAGCACCAAGCTGGGGATGGACAAGACACAGACTCTTCCTGACAAGTGAAGAAGTTATCCCAGCTCAGCCACATGGGATGTGACCAGGAGCAGATCCTGCCCACTCTTCCACCTCAGGGATATTTAAAACTTATTTGACATACCACTTAACCTTATTTATCCTTATATCTTCTAAATTACCTAACCCTTATCCCCCATGATTGCCTCAAGCCCACTAGACACCTTTAAGGGGAAGAGAAGATAGGTAATTCTTCTTCAAGACACTTTGTTTCTGTTGGTCAGGCAATTGCCATAATAAACCCATGTCATTGAAAATGACACTTACCTACCATTTGCTAGAAATTTGATGTGTGTGTGTGTGTGTGTGTGTGTGTGTGTGTGTGTGTCATTGTCAAAATGAAGAGGAGCAAAGAGGGGCTATGAATTTGGCAAAGTTGTTGTGAACCAATCCCTGGGAGCCAAGCTGCCTCTCCAAGGTTCATTGGCCACAGTTTGCATATTGTCTAAATTTAAACTCCCTCATCTCGTGGGAGTTCAGAAGCAACATCAGCTGGTGAAAATCAGGACTTGAAGAAAGCCATCTAAGAAATACTATGTACTCTGGGCTTTGTTCTTTACAATTTTGCTTTTCTGGCCTCTGAACATACTTAATAAAAATGATCCTCTAAAGAACCGTCCTGGGGATATGACACTGTGAAAAATCGAATTAGTGCCAGAAGGAAAATGGAGAGAGATTTTTCTATAGAGGGAGAGTGAGATGATTTATTGTGATGGTTACTTTTATCCCACAGGATAGCAGTGAACCGAACCTCTCAGGGTAAAAGTCATAAGGATTTTCACAGTCTGGGGAGGAGAACATGTTCTTTGCCACCAGCAGGCAAAGCAACACACGCTCATCCTCCTGCCTTTACGGAGATGCCTACTCAGTGCTGTGTCTGGTACACATAGACCACATTGCTGGTTTCAAGAAATAAAGTCATCCTATGGTCAAATGCAATTCAATGTCAAATGGTACTAAGAAGCACTTGTGCTATATGAAAAATAACAATCTCTGTCTAGAAATATCATTGTATCACATATAATCTCACAGTGATAACTGAAACTAGAAGGACCTAGGATCAGCCAATGCTAAGGCCTTAAGAGAAGAGGATTCTCTCGTGTTTAGTCCAAATACGCCTCCTTCACAAGATATAATGTATTGTATCATGCTTATGAAATTGTGGACAAATGTGTTTTTTTCATGTCAAATTTCCAAGTAATTTGTAAACTTCTCTGTGCCCAAACTTTTACAAGTATACGTTTTTGATAATTTGAGGGAAAACTGTAACAAATGTTTCCTTGCCACTTTAAATAGAGGACACAACATGTGACAGAATTTTCTGGATGATTTTGCTGCTATCACAGGAATTGTTCTGTGCTGCAATATGGCAATTATCTCTAGGATCTCCAGAAAGACGGAGGGCTGTTCACCCTTACACCAAATGGTATCCACTATATCTGGATTTTTTTCTGCTTGTTTGACGCAGTTTTCTATTTATTCTTAAGTATCTTATCTCTGACCATATTCTCATCTCTCTGTTTTTATCTGTGATGGAAAGAAGCTAAATGAAAATGCTAAATAAAAGAAACTGCATAAAGTAAGAGTGATCTAGCTCTGAGGGGCTGCCAGGACACTCACACAATCATTATCCTAGCTAAACATTTCTGAAGCACCTACTGTGGACCTGAGCTAAATGCTTTCCACGAATTATTCTGAGTAGGCTCTTCTGGGATATCCGTCTTGACTACTCATAAGATGCGCGTGTGCGCGCGCATGAGTCTAGTTTCCTCTTTTGTTTTTGACTATGATCTGCAAAGTCATAGTTACTTAGTGAGTGGTAGCTGCAGAAGTAAATGTTTATAACTATAAGTAATATTTAAGAAGATGCATGTTTACTTTTCTCAGTTTGGAATTCCTGTCTCTATCTCTCCTAGGTGTGCAGCACGCATGCCAGGCCTAGGCATAAGTGCTGTGTGGGCTGTTTGTTGTTGGTGCTATTCCCTTCCTCACAGGTGGCCAGCCCCTTTGGGTGCATCTGGGCAGCTCTTCCCCTGCTCACCTCCTGCAGCCACACAAGGGCATTTGTGGCACCAGCTTCACTCCTCCACCTTCCACCCATCAAAATGTATGTTTTCTGTGTCTCAGTCCCTTTAAGTCTTATCTTTCAAAGGAATAATTAACCCTTCTGTCTGCATGGTAGACTTTTGTGGAAAGAGAACTGAGTGAAAAGTCAGGGGATCAGAATTCTAAATTTGTTTCAGTTACAAACTAGCTAAGTGACCTTGGGCAAATCATTTCCCATTTCTGGATCCGGCTTTCCTCACTGGATAAATGAGAGGAATGTTGGATGTCTAACAGTTTAGAATCTTATGCTTATAGTGTTAGCTGTGAATTCACATATGAAATGTTTACGCATTGGTTGCTGTGAGTTGAGAGAGACAAGCTTTTCTTTTACTGTACATAATTTCTTTTTGCCTGGACAAATGAACATTTTTCCCTCAATCTTTTTCTTGTTGCCTACAAGGGAAGTTACCAATTACTACTTGGTAATTTCTGTTTAGAGAATGCTTAAAAGATGGATTCCAATTTTGATCCAAATCATAATTTGTTCTTCAGCATACTGGGTGGGTCCCTTATTTTAAGCCATAATTTTGTATTTAGTGCTTTCCTGGCTCTCAGAGAGTATTAATATTGATATTAATAATATAGCTAATAATAATATTGATATTTACATGGAAACAAATAAAATGTCCCTGAATTCATTATTGATTAGAGTGTCGGAGTTTTTATTTCCTTTATCTTCTTCTCCATGTTCTAATTAGCTAGTTCCTTAATGAATGGAGGATGAGGCAAGCTTTCTGGTTTCCTACCTGCCTTCAATTTTAGTCAGAAGAACTGTGTCCAAGTCCATCTTTACATTCAAAAAGAAACCTACTGCATGCTCTTAGAGCCCTCTTCATGGTTTGACAGATTGATCCAAATAGAGTTCTACCTTATACTGTTTTTCCTCCCCTTGAGTCCTCATTTCTAACCCTTAGATGATCTCTCATGTCCCCTCTCCTTAATAATAATTACATGAGATGAGGTTGCAACTATTAATGGGTTTGCGAAGCCTGGTCTGCCAGAGTTATCCCCGTGTGGCCTGAAATGCTCCTTTTCCCTGGCTGTACTGACCTCACCCTTTTTGGGTCTTTCTTCCCTCTCCATTCTCTGACTTCCTCAGCCTTCATCACTCCTCTTCTTTCTCTACCTGTCTTTAATGCTGGTGTTCAGCAGGACTCTACTTTTAGCACTCTTCTTTCTCTACCTCAGAGACCACGGTTTGCCAGCCAGTCAGCCTCAGTCTGGCCCATGTATGTGTTTTTTTTTTTGTTCAATTGAATTTAGTTGATGACATTTAAACATTGGGGAATTCCTGGCTTCTTTTGAAAACAAAAACAAAAGCGGGAGATCTGGTGATGCTGGGCCTAATTGTGCACGGCAGCAACCATGCCAGGGAGCATTGCCACCTCCCTCTACGGAGACTCTGCCCTCTCTAGTTCCCTGGCGTTTCCACCATCCAAACCAGGTGCACAGGGGCTTACACCAACTCACTCCACCCAATTGCTGCCTGGCCCTGAGCATTTGAGTTATAATCACTGCTCTTCCCAATCTCATTGATTCTTATGTCTTCAATCACTGCTCACATACTAGCGATATTTGAAACCATTTTCCAGTCCAGAAGCCCACCACTCCAGTGCTACATTTATTATAATACTTTGTGTGACTACTAGTAAAATACCCTTCAGTGAGTACTCACCCTATGCCAGGCATCATAATCACCATTTTATACAAATTGTGAAGTTCTATTCTTCCAATAACTCTTGGAGGTAGATACTATTGTTTATATTTTATGTAGGAGAACTTGAAATTCTAAGAGGTAAGCTTGTCCAAAGGCATGCAGCTACAAAGTGGGGGGGCTCAGAGTCAAGATCAAAGACCATGCTCTTAAGCACTGTTACCCTGCCTCTAGCAGCTCCACATGGATGTAACGGATACCTCCACTCAGGATGCTCACGATGGAATGACCTGTCCTTTTTGCCAAGCCTCGCCTCCTGGTACTCATACTCATAACCATTCCTGAAGCCAGCAGTCCCAGAGACTCTCTACTTTTCTCCTTTATCTGGTTCCACTCATGAGCCTACAGAACAAGGGTGGGGATCCTGAGGCCTCAAGGCCCTATATGCAGCCTCTCAACCAAATTTAGAATTTAGATTCAGTCAAAAGGCTTCACTCAAGGACCCAGAAGATCACATGTGTAGACTGTGGCTTCACTGACTCCCCTCATGACTCTCCTTTACTCTAATGCAGTAAGCTCCTAGCTGACTCACTTGCCTCTGTGAGTTCTTATCTTTTTGAGATGATTCATATTAGTTCAATGAATGAGTGGAATGAAAAAACAAAATTGTGCAGGGTGCTATGCTGGAAAGATCATGGTGTTAGCAACCTAGTTTTAAATCTTGGCTCTGACATTCACTAGCTGAGTGATCTCAACAATGTTTTTAAAGCCATTCTGAGGCCAGGGAGCCGTGGCTCATGCCTGTAATCCTGGCACTATGGGAGGCTGAGGTGGGTGGATTGCTTGAACTTAGGAGTTCGAGATGAACCTGAGCAAGAGCAAGATCACATCTTTAAAAACAAAACAAGACTAAAAACTAGCCGGGAATTGTGGTGGGTACCTGTGGTCCCAGCTACTTAGGAGCTGAGGGAAGAGGATCGCTTGAGCCTAAGAGTTTGAGGTTGCTGTGAGCTATGACTCCATGGAACTCTATCCAGGGCAACTTAAAAAAATAAAAAAAAAGCAACCATTCTGAATCTCATGTTCCTCATCAGATAAATGGAGGATATTAATAATACCTTCTGGATTTTTGTGAACATATGAGATAATTCCTATAGAGTGCCTAGTATATTACATAGAAAATAGTTGGTCTCAATACATTTTTACAAAAGTCATCTACTCCACAAGACAGAATACAAGTGCCAAATGCATAACACAATTGTAGGGGTTTAAGGATGGAGAGTTCACTGAAGCATAAAAGAAGAGGTCTACAGGATTTAAACCAGAGAAGGAAGGAGAACATAGCAGGAAAAAAACAGTGTGTGCAAACATCCAGAGGTAGGGATTCTCATGCAGTATTCTGGGGACAAGAAGAGTTTACTGTGGTTACAGCAGTCATTCTTAATCCATTATTTAAGCATATTCTGTTTCCTGTAAGGAAATTTATGTTTGGTCATGGTTGGAGATAAGGATTAATGGGTAGTTTGAGGATAAAATATTGACGCACTAAAGGTGCAACTAAAAATTTTGGACCAAATCTTGCAAAAGGAACACTGCATATTTTTTATAAAAGGGAATTTATCATGATTTGGGGAAAGAATCTAAGTTCTTGCCAATGCCATTTTTCATTTTGACCCAATTCATATAAATATCTTATTTTCTGTCAATTGAACAAAACACTTTAAGGCACTTTTGCTAGAAGACAACAAGAAAAAGAAATGTCATAAGAGCCAAGTTTATAATACTTTTGTCAAAAGATAGACCCAGAGCTTCTTATTAAGAGTGAGCGTTTAATAAAGACCATAGTGGATGGTTTTCAGTAGCATTTTAAAGTAGCAAATGGAAGGTTATGAACACTAAAGAATAATCCCTGAGGATTTCAACCACTCAATACATGTATTGTTTATTACTTAAATGTATTCCATTCTTAAATTTTTTTGGCAGCCTTTTGGAATTTTTTCCTTCTTTACAGATTACGTGAGTGGCTTGGAGCTTTCCTCAAAAACATCCCTAGTAGCTGTTACAGCTGCTTACTTACTCTGTGAACTCAAAGGAAGGAAGGATATTGTTCAAATGCAAAAGCAAATGTTACCTAGGAGAGCTGGCACATGAAGCCTGTTAACGCTTTACACAAATCCCCAACGCCCCCCAAAGCAGGTCAGATGCCCCATTCCAATCTTGGACAGCACTCTACCAAGGGCAACATCGTGAGATTCTGTCTCAAAAAAAAAAAAAAAACCCAAAAATAAAACAAAAAAAGTAATCAATGGGAAGATCTGAAATTACAGAAATATTAGCAGGAAGTAATCTCTAAAAGTCATTTCAATCCAGCCCTCTATTTTTATTTAGGGTGAATTGTTTATCACATTAACAAGGGCATATACTATCTTAGTAATTTGTGGGATATGACGATCTGTATCTTTCCCTTATAATCAGTTTTAAGATGTAACATTCTATAATCCTATACCATTCCTTAAGGCAACTTGAACTTTTTTTTTTTTTTTTATTGTTGGGGATTCATTGAGGGTACAATAAGCCAGGTTACACTGATTGCAATTGTTAGGTAAAGTCCCTCTTGCAATCATGTCTTGCCCCCATAAAGTGTGACACACACCAAGTGAAAATCTCATTCACTTTTATTAATCAACATAAATTTGTTCTATTCCTACTAGATGCCAGGCATTGTGGTAGACACTAAAGTGATACTTTATTTCCTTGAGGGAAATGAAAATTGGCTTTTATTCTTTATCTCTTTTTACTGTCCAACCCTTAAATACTTGCTGTGATTATGTCTACTGCCCTATTTCCAAAAGACATGCATTATCCAGCTGCACTTCAAAATACTATCCCATCAATAAATATCATTGATAAAATGTACCAAATAATTTTTATCTTTTTCCTTAATACTATTTCTACCCCCTTAATCATGTTATACTATTTTCTTTTTTTTTTTTTTGTTATACTGTTTTCAATTCTTTTTTTTTTCTCTTTGAGACAGAATCTCACTTTGTCACCCTGGTAGAGTGCCATGGTGTCATATCTCACAGCAACTTCAAACTCTTAGGCTTGAGTGATTCTCTTGCCTCAGCCTCTAGAATAGCTGGGACTACAGGTGCCTACCACAACTCCCGCCTACTTTTTAGAGATGGGGGTCTCGCTCTAGCTCAGGCTTGTCTCAAACTTGTGAGCTTAGGTGATCTGCCCACCTCAGCTGCCCAGAGTGCTGGGATTATAGGCATGAGTCACTGCACCTGGCTATTTTAAACTCTTGAACATTGACGGAAACACACTTTTCCTGGATGAGTAAAAAGCAATTCTCATTCTTAAATAAAGAGGAAACAACAAATAAATAAATAATTTGAAAGAAAAAAGTCAGAATGCTATAAAAAAACAATAATGGAGTGGCTTACTTGAAACTGGGAAGAAGCCAGGCCTCCTTGGGAAGATGACATGTAAGTCAAGATCTAAAAATCGGGGTGGTGCCTGTGGCTCAGTCAGTAGGGCGCCGGCCCCATATACTGAGGGTGGCAGGTTCGGACCCAGCCCCGGCCAAACTGCAACCAAAAAATGGCCGGGCGTTGTGGCGGGCACCTGTAGTCCCAGCTGCTTGGGAGGCTGAGGCAAGAGAATCGCTTGAGCCCAGGAGTTGGAGGTTGCTGTGAGCTATGTGAGGCCACAGCACTCTACCGAGGGCCATAAAGTGAGACTCTGTCTCTACAAAAAAAAAAAAAATGATCTAAAAATTGAAAGAAACCAACTCTGTGAAATGCTGGCAGAGGCCAGGAAGGTAGGGGTGGATAGTGGAAAAATGAAATTCAAAATACATCTATGACTATGTGAACAATTTTGGAAATGAAAACTAATAGTTATAGGTATTTCTTCCTCATTTTGGTGTGAGTATAGTTACCTATGTATTAATCAATGTTTTCTATCCACTCTTAGATTCCTCTGCATTTAAATTCACATTTTATATTTAAGTTAGAAAATATCCAAGAAAGAGTAGGACTTAACTAAAAGAGGAATGAACATCATCCAAAGATGAATGAAGAAACTTTATATCTTATCTGCAGGAGGGGGCCACCCTATATAATGAATATCTACACGATTGGATGGATGCATCATTTTACTATTGTCTTTATTTGGAGGTTAGGTATGATTAAAGAGGTGTGTACAGATGTCAGCTTGACAAGGGTGAAATGTGGTGGATTTCTACCAGTAGTATAAGATAGCTAAGCTAGGAGTATAATTCCTAGAATTCTTTTCCCTGTGTAGCAACAGGGGGAAGTTTGCATGAGATATGAAAGGTAGGCATGCAGGAACAGCCTTTGTAAATTCTAAAGGGTGGAGCACAGCACCAGGCACTCATCCCCATTGTTGCTGATCTGCTGGGTCGCTATGTTGCTGTGGGCCATCATCCAAACCCATCCAAACTCATCTAGCTCCTCCACATCTCTTTCTTCAGCTGCTTCAAGTCCTGAACTAGACATGTGTGTGACTCTGTGGCAAAGGCATCTAATTTCCCCCTGCAAGTCACTGTTCTCAAAGCTGGCAGAGTTCAGAGATAGGTCTGGGGTTCCAGCTTGTCTATGTGGGTTTTAGTGATCAAGAGAAAGTGATGATATGGAAGACAGGCAAAAAAGATTTAATATGTAAGACTATAGGGGTCATTGAAGAAGAAAACAAATAGTAAAAAGAAGAAATAGTAAAAGCTTTAATTAAAAAAAACTTTTCTGAAATAAAAAAATTGAAACCACATATTGAAAAAAGCATAGTACATTCCTGAGAATACTGACTTTGAATGAGCAATAACAAGTCATAGCATAGTAAAATTATTGAAATTTAAAAAAGGAAAAGAATATTTGATGGGCATGTAGGCAAAAATATTATTATCAGAGTCTTTGAGACTAATGCTCTATTAGTTTCCTACCTCAGCTATATCAAATTACCATAAATTAAGTGGTATAAAATAACAAAGCTTATTCTTTTACAGTTCTGAAGGACAGAAGCCTGAAATGTGTTGTGGAGGGCTAAAAATCACACTCTCAGCAGAACTGATTCCTTCCAGAGACTCTCAGGGGAATCCTTTCCTCACCATTTCCAGCTTCTAGTCTGTTTTCACTGGGTTGAAGCCTCATATCACATCCCATTTTCTCCCCTTGTTTCAATCATCAAAACTTCCTCTCCCTTCCTCTCTTAAGAATGTGTTACATTTAAGATGGATTATCCTGGGTTATCCTGGATAACCCAGGATAATCTTTCCATGTCAAGATGCTCAATCACATCTGTAAAGTCTCTTTTACCACATGAGGTGACATTCACAGGTTCCTGGCATTAGGATATGAATACCGTTGGGGGCAATTATTCAGCCTACCACAACATTTTAAGCTAGAAGAAAATGGAATAACATGTTTAAAATATTCTAGGGAAGAAAATATGAACCAAGGAGTTTATATCCAGCAAAACTGATTCAACTTTTAGGAATTCAGGGAATATTGCTCTCATGACTCCTTACTGAAGAATCTATTAGAAAATAAGCTCCCTCCCCCACCCCCAAAAAAAAGAAAAAAGAAAAGAAAAAAAGAAATAAGCTCCAGACAACTATAACAACCAGACAGACGTTGGTCTAAGGACTTAACAGCGACCATGAAACATCTCATTTTAATCAAAACAAGGTTTAAGAGGAAAAGATTATAATTTACAATGGTTATATCCTCTGATAATGTGGGCACACTATAGCTCTAAAAAATAGGTTGAGGAGAATGGAGAGAGTATATTAAAATGTGTCTTAAACTGTTCCTACTGATTATGTTAATGGTGGTTATATTAGTATTGCTATTCTGAAACTGTGATATTACAATATGGAATAAAGTAAATGTGTAAGCATCATGGAAGGCTCAACTCAAAACTTCTCCACGAGGCCTTCTTTTATTCCACTAAGAAGAATAAATCTTTTACTTTCTTTGAGTTCCCTTCATATGCCATATAATTCTTTTATGACACATTACTTTCTATTTTACATTACAGTGATTTGATGCAAGTTTTTTCCTCAAGCACCATGATAATGAGTTTCTTTACTTAGCACAGCGCTAAGAACATAAGTTGAACAATAAATATTTGTTTGTGAATAAATAAATGACTTACCTTGAAGAAACTTAGCAGATACAGAGAGAGAACATTAAAATTGCTAATACAATTCTCGTTTAGGGTCCATATTTTTTTTCCAAAGTAATACAACATCTCAGTGATAGAGTGTTCTCATTATTAATGCCACCTCATTAAATAGTAAAATATTCCTTTTATAAGTCTAGGCCTTGCCCTTGGTGATTTTTTTTCTTTATTTTTGTTCTATACAGGTAGTATAGAAATACCTCCCCAGGGGGCTCATATTTTTACTGTTTTCTGAAGTTAGTTTTTATGGATATAATTTGTCAGGCAAGCCTTATAGACTGTAATTATGTATCCACAAAAAAAAGTATTTACACCATTACTAACCACCAGCCCACAGCTTTCTTGTACACGGATCAAGGTAACTTTTTTTGGTACAGGATGTAAGCAAGCTGTCATGTTTGTTCTCAGTCTGTGCCCCAGCCACATGCTTACAAGCAAATACATTTGTGAGAGGAGACTTAAGCCAGCTGCCTTAGACCAGAAAAAAAAAAAAAGCAATAAACAAAAACCCTGCCTTTCTGCTGCCTTGGCAGACTATCCTGCTAGTTTAGTGTTAATTAAAAACATAACTCATGCACTTGTATTAACCAACGGAAGTCTTTCTTGGAGAGAAATGAACCTTAACTAAAGAGCCTGGGGCAAAAATAGTGCCCTATGTCTAGATGTGCAGATAGTTCTGGTCTAAAGTAATTGTTTTTCTTACAAAGTTAGATAAGGCAGAAATCTCTCTCAAATTACAATAAATCATGCTCTTCATAAGACTTTTGCCAGAAATTCTCAAGGGGCATCACAAGGTGTACTGTAACTTCCTAAATAAAAGCTTCCTTGGGGGGCCTGAGATGGCCCTTGAAAGTGTTAGGAAAGAAACGAGGCAACACAAGTAAGAGGAAAGTGAAAATAAACAAGGAAGGGGTACTACTATAAGCGCCCTTCAAGAATATAGATTTACATTATAGATTTAGTAAACGTGAGGGCATATAATTCATTTGAATAAATAAATTCAATTCAATTCAAATATTGGTTCAATTTCCTTTACGAGGTACCTGACATTGTGCTAGGTGTTTTGGGGAACCTGAAATGGTGGAGACTTTGTTGTCTATATGAAGAGCTAGGCCTGTTGCTTTTTGTTTTATTATTGAAAATTCTATGGAAGTGACATTGGCCAGATGGCAGATATCAGTTTCACCCCCCCCCGCCCCACCCTATCTCTCTCTCTCTCTCTCACACACACACACAGACTAACAAGGAGACAGCAACTCACTAAGGAAAACAGCATCAGTAGGGTTGAAGAGTCTAACTAAGAATGTGCAGCAATGTAGTGGAACAAAATATAAAGAGTAGCCACAAAGAAAGGATTATTGGGAAGATCAGCATACCTGAGATGTCTGGAGATGACTAGGTCAATGAACAATGGAGAAGGGTAAGCGATATCAGTATCAGTCACACAGGGGGTGCCTTTGTGGTCCTCAGTGGCATGCTCTGCCATGGTCCCCGCTAGCAGCATTTGCCACTGAGGTAACTACCATCCACCAGCACTGTGAACACCCTGGAGAGGGAGCTAATTCTGTACCCGTCTAAAAGAAGCCACTGTTGTGCTTCCTTGGGACTGAGGCCCCAATTTCTCCAAGCCCACATGAACTCCAGACCCTAGCTCTGTGGCTCTGTGGCTGCATCAAGCACAACTGTACCTCAGACACCACAGCTACCACCACAGTGAGCTTGTCTGTACTCTGAACCCTGCAGCCACCATTGCTCCAAGCATGTTCATGTTTCAGATCCTAGCTCTGTGTCCACTCAAATGCTGGAGCCACCACTGCCGCAATCATGTTAGCAACCTGGTCCTTGCAGGAGTGGGAGCCCTGACATGCCTGCTGCATGATCACTTCATGAATGTTGTGCCTCATGCATTATTACCACTGCAGCAGTGGGCACTGGCACTGGAGCCATTGCTGCTTTGGATCTCCAAGCCATGGTCCATCCATACAAGACTGTGTTTCAGACCTTGTCTCCAGGCACTCCGTGGGTGCCATGCATCATATACTGGTGCCACCATCACCACAAGTACACCCACAAGTCAGACTTAGTGTCAGCAGGGATCCCACAACTTCCCCAGTAAAAGAAAAAGAAATTACAAGAACTCTAATAGTCTGAGTCACCAGTGTAGACACTCATATCCTTCGCTGCAAAGGACCACTGCAATCTTTGACAGTGCAAACCTTAGCTGACAGAGCTGCATGAAAGTATCTCACCACACCCTCACATAGCTATTGGTGAAGGTCTTTCCCCACTGAAATCAGCCTATGAAATCTGGAAAAAGGTGACTCTTCTATCAGATGCATAGACATTGATACAAGGCAAAAAAACCCCAAACAAACAAACAAACAAAAAAAACCCAACAAAACACAGAAAACAAAAAATAAAAAAGTTAATACCAAATGTACACAATAATTTTCCAGCAACCAATGCCAAAGATATGGAGATCTATGAGTCAAAGTAATTGTTTTAAGGTGGTTCAGGAAGCCATAAGAGAACACAGATAGACAACTAAAAAAAAAATACATGAACAAAATGAGATGTGCAACAGAGAGAAATAATAAAAAGAAAACTACAATTTCTGGAGCTGGAAAATGCAATGAATCAAATAAAGAAATACAGATGCAGGGAAAAAATAGAATGGACATAAATGGAGAAAGCCTATGAAATTTATGAAACACTATCAAGAAAGCTTACTTTTACATTATAGTATTTATAGAAGATAGAGAAAATGGACACAAGTTTATTTAAGAAAATAACAGTTAGGTGGCACCTATGGCTCAAAGGAGTAGGGCGCTGGCCCCAAACGCAGGGGTTGCAGTTGAAACCCGGCCCCTGCCAAAAACTGCAAAAAACAAAACAAAACAAAACAAAACAAACAAACAAAAAAAGAAAATAAAATAACAGTTAGAAACTCCCCACATATGGGGAAAGATACGAGTATCCAGATACTTCAAGATCAAAGATCTCCAATCAGTTTCATCCCAAAGAAGACTTCAATGAGATATATTATAATCAAACTCTCAAAAGTCAAAGACAGAATCTTGAAAGAATCAAGGATATACATGTTCCTCACGTACAATAGCCCCATAAGGCTATTATCAGCTTTCTCAGCATAAAATTTGCAGCCTAGGAAAGAGTGAGATGATATTTTCAAAGTGCTAAAAAACAAACAAACAACCTCCTCTCCACCAACCCAGAAATCTGTCTTTCAGAAATGTAAAACCTGAAGGTTCATCACCACTACACATGCCTTACAAGAAATACTAAAGGGAATCTTCAGTTCTTCAAGGTGAAACAAAAAAATGCTAATTGGTAACATGAAACCATGAAAGTATAAAACTCACCGGCAAAAGTACATGATCAAGGGGAAGGGCAAGATGGCTGACTGAGAGCAGCTTCCGAGGGAGGCTCCTGTCCAAAAGGAAAGATAATGACCAGAAACAGCCCAATTAAGCTGAAGACTGGGAGCCCAGCCGAGAGACAGATGATAACTGCAGGTCACCTCTGCTAAGGCAAGCTGTGATTCCAAGAAACCAAGCTTCAGGTACAAAATTCATCTGGAAGGAGGAGTGTCCATCCCCCCTCCCCAGAAAGCTGTGGTTTTTCTTTGATTTTCTGTCTCCTTTCTTTTCTCTCTTCATTTGCTCCTGCCAGTTTTCCACAGACAAGCAGTGAACTATGGACGTCTTGCCTCACCCCACGGGTGAGTGCTATGTGAAGTGGGTACTACTTCCTCAGAGGGACCTTGCTGTGACTCTGAATACTCTCTTTCTAGGCAGAAATATTGAACTAAAATCTTCCCTGCCATTCTGAACTTCCAGTACACCCTTCCCCCCTTACCTGATGAACCAGAAGCCTAAACCCTGCTGAGACTGAGGGAGGAGGTTCTTGAGCAGTGCCCCCCCTCCCTGTCTGCTGGACCAAGTGCCCCACCAGCAAAGGACTCTGGAGGCTGCACCGAGCCCCCCCACCAGGATATCCACCAGCAGCTGTGCGGCCTCACACCCTGCGCCACACACACCCCCCGCCCTCCTGGGCCTCTGTATGACCAGCGTTGGGACCTGGAACCCATGACCCATGACCCATGACCGCCTGGACTGCCTTAGGAGCGGCACTGTGACCCGCTATCCACAACCCGCGCCCAACCGGACCTTCGTACTAGTGGCGCTGTGACCTACAACCTGCACTCACCCAGACCTCCGTATGAGGGGTGCCATGTACCCGCCAGGACCTCCATACGGTGCTGTGACCCGCAACCTATGACCCATGACCCGTGCCCGCCAGGCCTCTGCATGCCCTGACCAGGAACTCAGGGAGCCGGGCAACCCCATGTCTTCCCTCCCATCCCCTCCCTGCCTCTACACCAGTCCGTTCATCTGGCCAGGGACTCTGGTAGCTGCACACCCTCTGGAGCACTCCCTGCCTCTGTGCAGAGCCCTTCTCCTGGCCAGAGACTGCTGGAGCCTTGGGCTCTCTGTGCCAAAGTCACCGGGTGCCAGGCACTCCCAGAAACGTGTGCACCATCCCCTGCCCTGTTGCTGGATCCAGGTGTGTTACACTCTGGAGCTGCTCCCACAACCAGAACTCCCTGGCTGGGGCAGCCCCAGAGGAGCTACACAGGGTCACTCCCTACAAAGATCCAGCAAAAATAGAGTGATCCCACTGGGGTCTAATCTTGGAGAGACACCTCCCCAACTCTGAGGATGGCCAGAGGCAATGGTGAAAAACAATCATGAGGTGAAATCAATGGAAAAACTCTAGCAATATGAATAATCAGAGTAGATCAATTCCCCCAAAGAACAATGGGGCAGACACAGCACAAGATCCCATGCACAAACAAATAGCTGAGCTGTCAGAAATCGAATTCAGTATCTGGATAGCAAATAAGATCTAATTAGAATTCCAAGCAGTAACCCAAAAGATGTCTCAAGAATTCAACAAATTCAAAGACCAAATGACCAAAGATTTTGGCACATTGAGACAAAAAGTTGCAGCCCTCAAAGGTCTGAGAAACAGAGTAGAATCCCTCAGTAACAGAATGGAGCAAGCAGAAGAAAGGATTTCTGACATTGAAGACAAAGCTTTCGAAAGCTCCCAAACTCTCAAAGAGGAAGAGAAATGGAGGGCAAAAACAGACCACTCTCTCAGAGAGCTCTGGGATAATTTGAAGAAAACTAATATTCATCTTACAGGGATTCCCGAAAGTGATGAAGTGGCTTCACAAGGCAGAGTCTCTTCTTCATGAGATTATGAAAGAGAACTTTCCAGACATGCCAAGAAATTCTGAAATTCAGATAGCAGACAGTTTCAGAACTCCAGCATGACTCAACCCAAATAAGACATCCACCAGACACATCATAATCAATTTCACTAAAGTTAATATGAAGGAGAAAATTCTGAAAGCAGTCAGACAAAAGAAAACCATCACCTACAAGGGGAAGAATATTAGAATAACTGCAGATATTTCTGCTGAAACCTGCTAAGCTAGAAGAGGTTGGTCATCGACTTTTAATCTCCTAAAACTAAATAACTTTCAACCCAGGATCCTGTATTCAGCTAAACTGAGTTTCACTTATGACGGTGAAATTAAATACTTTAATGACATTCACATGTTGAAGAAATTTGCCATAACTAAACCATCTCTCCAGGATATTCTTGGACCTATCCTCCATAAAGACCAGTGTAATCCTCCACCACAAAAGTAAACCTACCCAGAAAATTTTGATCAAATTCCAACTTCCACAGTCGCAAAAGGATTAAAAATGTCCACTGGACTCCTGAAAGGCTTATCGATATTCTCAATTAATGTGAATAGTTTAAACTGTCCTCTAAAAAGGCACAGGTTAGCTGACTGGATACAAAAACTCAAGCCAGATATCTGCTGCATACAAGAATCTCATCTTACTTTAAAAGACAAATATAGACTCGAGGTGAAGGGATGGTCATCTATACTCCAGGCAAATGGAAAGCAGAAAAAAGCAGGCATTGCAATCCTATTCGCAGATACATTAGGCTTTAAACCAACCAAAATAAGGAAGGATAAGGATAACAAACACTTCATATTTGTTAATGGTAATACTCAATATGATGAGATTTCAATTATTAATATTTATACAACCAACCAGAATGCACCTCAATTTATAAGATAACTCTGACATGAGCAACTTGATTTCCTCCAGTTCCATAGTAGTTGGAGATTTTAACACCCCTTTAGCAGTGCTGGATAGATCTTCCAAAAAGAAGCTAAGCAAAGAAATTTTAGAATTAAATTTAACCATTCAACATCTGAATTTAACACACATCTAAAGAACATTTCATCCCAACAAAACTGAATGTACATTCTTCTCATCGGCCCTTGGAACATACTCCAAAATTGACCACATCCTAGGCCACAAATATAACCTCAGCAAATTAAAAAAAAAATAGAAATTATTCCTTGCATCTTCTCAGACCATCATAGAATAAAAGTTGAACTCAATTACAACAGGAATCTGCATACTCATACAAAAACATGGAAGCTAAACAACATTATGCTGAAGGATAGATGAGTAATAGACAAGATTAAGAAGGAAATCACCAAATTTTTGGAACAAAAAAACAATGAAGACATGAATTACCAGAACCTCTGGGATACTGCAAAGGCAGTCCTAAAAGGGAAATTTATAGCACTGCAAGCCTTCCTCGGAAAGAGAGGAAGTTAATAACTTAATGGGACATCTCAAGCAACTGGAGAAGGAAGAACATTCCAAACCCAAACCCAGCAGAAGAAAAGAAATAACCAAAATCAGAGCAGAATTAAATGTAATTGAAAACAAAAGAATTATACGACAGATCAATAAATCCAAAAGTTGGTTTTTTGAAAAGATCAATAAAATAGATAAACCTTTGGCCAACCTAACAGGAAAAAAAGAGTAAAATCTCTAGTTTCATCAATCAGAAATTGTAAAGATGAAATAACAACAGACTCCACAGAAATTCAAAAAATCCTTAACAAATATTACAAGAAACTTTATTCTCAGAAATATGAAAATCTGAAAGAAATTGACCAATACCTGGAAGCATGCCACCTATCAAGATCTAGCCAGAATGAAGTGGAGATGTTGAATAGGCCTATATCAAGTTCTGAAATAGCACCAACTATACAAAATCGCCCTAAAAAGAAAAGCCCAGGACCAGATGGCTTCACGTCAGAATTCTACCAAACCTTTAAAGAAGAACTAGTACCTATATTACTAAACCTCTTCCAAAATATAGAAAAAGAAGGAATATTACCCAACACATTCTATGAAGCAAACATCACCTTGACCCAGGGAAAGACCCAATAAGAAAAGAAAATTATAGACCGATATCACTAATGAATATTGATGCAAAAATACTCAAAGAGATCCTAACTAACAGATTCCAACAACACATCAAATAAATTATACACCATGACCAAGGTGGATTTATCCCAGGGTCTCAAGGCTGGTTCAATATATGTAAATCTATAAATGTAATTCAGCACATAAACAAATTAAAAAATAAAGACCATATGATTCTCTCAATTGATGCAGAAAAAGCTTTTGATAATATCCAGCACCCCTTCATGATCAGAACACTTAAGAAAATTGGTATAGAAGGGACATTTCTTAAACTAATAGAGGCCATCTACAGCAAACCCACAGCCAATATCGTATTGAATGGAGTTAAATTGAAATCATTTCCACTTAGATCAAGAACCAGGCAGGGTTGCCCATTGTCTCCATGCTCTTTAACATTGTAATGGAAGTTTTAGCCACTGCAATTAGGGAAGAAAAGGTGATCAAGGGTATCCACACAGGGTCAGAAGTGATCAAACTTACGCTCTTTGCAGATGATATGATTGTATATCTGGAAAACACCAGGGATTCTACTACAAAACTTTTAGAAGTGACCAAGGAATACAGCAATGTCTCAGGCTACAAAATCAACACCCATAAATTTGTAGGCTTTATATATACCAACAATAGCCAAGCCGAAAAAACAGTCAAGGACTCTATTCCTTTCACAGTAATGCCAAAGAAGATAAAATATTTGGGAGTTTATCTAACAAAATACATGAAAGATCTCTATAAAGAGAACTATGAAAATTTAAGAAAATAAACAGCTGAAGATGTTAACAAATGGAAAAACATACCATGTGCATGGCTGGGAAGAATCAACATTGTTAAAATGTCTATACTACCCAAAGCAATATATAATTTTAATGCAATTCCTATTAAAGCTCCATTGTCATATTTTAAAGATCTTGAAAAAATAATACTTCGTTTTATATGGAATCAGAAAAAACCTTGAATAGCCAAAATATTACTCAGAAATAAAAACAAAACAGGAGGAATCATGCTACCAGACCTGAGACTTTACTATAAATCCATAGTGATCAAAACAGCATGGTACTGGCACAAAAACAGAGAAGTAGATGTCTGGAACAGAATAGAGAACCAAGAGATGAATCTAGCTACTTACTGTTATTTGATCTTTGACAAGCCAATTAAAAATATTCAGTGGGGAAAAGATTCCCTATTTAACAAATGGTGCTGGGTGAACTGACTGTCAACCTGTGAAAGACTGAAACTTGACCTATACCTTTCTGAGAGCAAGCAGACAGCCATCAGAATGGGAGAAAATGTTTGTAGGTTATACTTCTGATAAAGGTTTAATAACCAGAATCCATAGAGAACTCAAACGTATTAGCAAGTAAAGAACAAGTGATCCCATCTCAGGGTGAGCAAAGGACTTGAAGAGAAACTTCTGTAAAGAAGACAAACGCATGTTCTACAGACACATGAAAAAAAGCTCATCATCCTTAATCATCAGAGAAGTGCAAATCAAAACTACTTTGAGATATCACCTAACCCCAGTAAGAGTAGCCCACATCACAAAATCCCAAAACCAGAGATGTTGACATGGATGTGGAGAAAATGGCACACTTCTACACTGCTGGTGGGAATGTACACTCATACGTTCCTTTTGGAAGGATGTTTGGAGAATACTTAGAGATCTAAAAATAGACCCTATAATTCCTTTACTAGGTACATACCCAGAAGACCAAAAAATCACAATATAACAAAGACATTTGTACCAGAATGTTTATTGCAGCCCAATTCATAATTGCTAAGTCATGGAAGGAGCCCATGTGCCCATCGACCCACGAATGGACTAGCAAATTGTGGTACATGTATGCCATGGAATATTATGCAGCCTTAATGAAAGATGGAGACTTTACCTCTTTCATGTTTACATGGGTGGAGCTGGAACATATTCTTCTTAGCAAAGTATCTCAAGAATGGAAGAAATAGTATCCAATGTACTTAGCCCTACTATGAAGCTAATTCATAGCTTCCATATGAAGGCTATAACCCAACTATAGCACAAGAATATGGGGAAAGGACCAAGGGAGGGGAACGGAGGGGTGAGGTTGGGGTAGAGGGAGGTATTGGGTGGGGCCACACCTAGGCGCATCTTGGAATAGGTATAGGTGAAACTTACTAAATGCAGAATACAAATGTCTACATACAATAACTAAGAAAATGCCACGAAGGCTATGTTGAACAGTTTGATGAGAATATTTCAGATTGTATATGAAACTAGCACATTGTACAGCTTGATTGTACTAATGTACACAGCTATGATTTGACAATAATTAAAAAAATAAAAATAAAAATAAAAAAAGTACATGATCAAATTTAGAATACTACCACTGGTGGTGTATAAATTACTTCTGTGTCTAGTATAAAAAAGAAAAAACATACAAATATCTACTGATGCAATAATTTGTTAATGGATACACAGTATAAAAATATGTAAATTGTGACATCAAACACCTAAAATATGATGGGGGAGAGTAAAAAAGTGTTGAGTTTTTTTTTATGTGATTGAAGTAACAAACTTAAAACAGACTCATAATATGAGAAATTACACAGAAGGCTTATAGTAACTGGAAAGCAAAATCCTATAGTAGATATAAAATAAAGAGAAAGGAATCAAAGCATCCACCCTAGAAATGATCAAATCATAAAGGAAGACATTAGAGAGGAAGAAAGGAACAAAGATCTGTAAAACTATAAAGAAAATGACAGTGGTAAGTCCACATCTATCAATAATTACCTTGAATAAAAAGTTGATTCAATTTTCCAATCCAAAGAAGTAGAGTTGCTGAATTGACTACAGAAACATAAAAAAACCAATATCTTACTATCCTATGTGTATAAGAGGCTGACTTCAGCTTTAGGGGAACATAAGACTGAAAGTGAAGGGATGGACAAAAATATTCTATGTGAACAGAAACCAAAAGAAAGCAGGGTCAGTGATTATCTGTATCAGACAAAACAGACTTTAAGGCAAAACCATAATAACAAAAAAACCAAAGAAGGTCAATATTTAATGATAAAGTGGTCAATATAACAAGAGAACATAAAAATTGTAAATATATGTGGTAGATAGCTACTCCATATCAGAGCACCTAGATATGTAAAGCAAATTTTAATATATCTGGAAAAAGAGATAGATAATAACACAATGATAGTAGGTGATATCAATAGTCTATTATCAACAACGGATAGATCACTCATACAGGAATGATCAATAAGGGAACATTGGCTTTGGAGCATAGACCAAATGGACCTAACAGACATACACAAAAATTCTATCCAACAGAAGCTGAATACACATTCTTCTTAAGAACATTTTCTAGGACAGATCATATACTGGGTTTACACATATTTATGGGTACATGTGATATTATGTTATGTGTAGAATGTATAAGGATCAAGTGAGGGTATTCAGGGTATCCATTACCGTTGAGTATTTATTATTTCTATGTGTTGGAAAAATTTCAAGTCCTCTCCTCTATCTATTTTGAAATATATAATGCGTGTGTTTCATTATAGTTATCCTACTTTGCTACTGAACATTAGAACTTACTCATTCTATTTAACTGCATATTTGTATCCATTAACCAACTTCTCTCCATCTCCCCCACCCAACATTCCCTAACCTCTGGCATTTCTCGTTCTACTCTCTGCCTTCATGAGATCAACTTTTTAAGCTCCCACATGTGAATGAAAACATGTGATATTTATCTTTCTATGCCTGGTTTATTTCACTTAATATAATAACCTCCAGTTCCATCCATGTTGCTGTAAATGACATGATTTTACTTTTTTATGGCCAAAAAGTATTCCATCGTGTATATATATATATCACATTTTCTTTATCTATTCATCTGTTGATGGACATGTAGGTTGATTCCATATCTTGGCTATTGTAAATAGTGCTGTACCAAACATGATATCCCTTTGATATATTGATTTTCTTTCCTTTGGATAAATACTCAGTGGTGGGATTGATGGCTTATCTGGTAGTTCTATGTATTGCTTTCTATTGTGGCTGTATTGATTTATATTACCACCAATAGTGTGTGAGTGTTCTTTTCTCAGCATCCCACCAGCATCTGTTATTTATTTATTTATTTATTTATTTTTGGTCTTTTTGATAATGGCCATTCTAACTGAAGTAAGATGATTGCGGTTTTGATTTGAATATCCCTGATAATTGGTGGTGTTGAACATTTTTTGAAAATCTATTGGCCATTTGTATGTCTTCTTTTCAGAAATGTCTATACATATTCTTTGCCCAATTTTTAATGGGATCTTTTTTTATTGTGAAGTTGTTTGAATTCCTTGTATATTATGGATATTAGTTCCTTGTCAAATAAATAGTTTGCAAATATTTTCTTCTATTCAGTAGGCTATTTCTTCACCCTGTTGATTGTTTCCTTTGATGTGTAGAAGCTTTTTAGTTTAACATAGTCCCATTTGTCTATCTTTGTTTTTGTTGCCTGAACTACAAAACAAGTCTTTACAACTTTAAGATTGAAATCATAGCAATTATATTTTCTTATCACAGTAGTATGAACTAGAAATTAATAAGATGAAAACTGTAAAATCATAAATATGTAGAAATTAAATAACACATTGTGAACAATAAATGAGCTATAGAAGAAAATCAAAAGGGGAAAAAATTCTAGAGACAAAGAAAATGAAAACATAATATACCGAAACTCATAGGGTGCCGAAAAAAAGTTCTACGAGAGCAGTTTATAGCAATAAATGCCTACATTAGAAAAAAGAAAGATCTCACATAAATGATATAACGTTATACCTCAAGAAACTAGAAAAAGAACAAAACCACAAATTAGTGGAAGAACATAACATAGAGAAAAAAATATGGAGACTGTAAAAGCAATAGAAAATGAAAATAACAAAGCTAAGAGTTTTTTTCAAAGATAAACTAAATTGGCAAATATTTTTCTAGCTAGACTAAGGGAAAAAGATAGGAGACTAAAATAAATAAAATTAGAAATAAAAGGGGAGAGAGACATCACAAATAATAATACAGAAATACAACAATTATAAGAGATTACTACGAACAATTATACCCCAACAAATTGAATACCTAGAAGAAATGGATACATTCCTGGAAATATACAAGTTACAAACGCAGAATGATAAAGAAATAAAATATCTGAACAGAGAAATAATGAGTAAGGAGACTGAACCAGTAATCAAAAATCCCCTATTAGAGAAAAGCCCAGGACCAGATTGCTTCACTACTGAACACAACCAGACAGTTCAAAAAGAATTAATAACAACAAACTCCTCTAAAAAGTTTAAGAAGAGTGGAAACACTTCCAAATTCATTTTATAAGGCCAGCATTACTCTGATACCAAAGCCCAAGGGCACTACAAGAAAAGAAAATCATAGGCCAACATTGCCGACAAACATAGTTACAAAATTCCTTGAAAGAAAAGAAGATAGAGAAAGGAAGACAGAAAAAGGGAAGGAAGGAAAGGAGGGAGAGAGGGAGGAAGGGAAGGAAGATTAGCAAACCGAATTCAACAGCATATAAAAAGGATCATACACCATGATCGAGTGGGGAGTCGAGCATGGCTCAACATATGCAAATCTACAAATGTGATACACCACATTAACAGAATGAAGGACAAAAACCATATAATTGTCTTAAAAGATGCAGAAAAAACACTTGAAAAATTCAACATCTTTTCATGATAAAACTCTCAATAAATCAGGCATACAAGAAATGTATCTCAACATATTAAAAGTCATATATGATAAACCAACAGCTAACATTATACTGAACAGTGAAAAATTGAAAGCTTTTCTTAGAATATCAGGAACTAGACAAGCATGCCACTTTCACTAATTCTTTTTCATTTATTTTTGAGACATAGTCTCACTCTGCCACCCTGGGTAGAGTGCTGTGGTGTCATCGTAGCTCACGCCAACCTCAAACTCCTGGGTTCAAGGATCTTCTTGCCTCATCTTCCCTAGTGGCTGGGACTACTGGCACCTGCCACAATGCCTGGCTAGTTTTTTCTTGCTCAGGCTGGTCTTGAACTCCTGAGCTCAAACCATCCACTGACCTCAGCTTCTCAGAGTGTTAGGATTACAGGTGTGAACCACCACACCTGGCCCAAAAGAAAATATTTTCATACAGCTGCACAGTGTGCTTTTGTTTAAAGCTAAGTATTACAAAAGTGTCAAAAAGTTGAAAAAATTAAAATGCTTATTAAGTAAAAAAAGTTGCAGTAAATGAAGGTTAATTTAAAAAATTTCAATTTTTAAAAGAAATTTAGTGTAGCCTAATTGTACAGTATATAGAATTTACAGGAGTGTACAGTAATGTCCCAGGCCTTCACATTCACTCACCACTCACTTGCTGATTCATCCAGAGTAACTTCTAGTCCTGCAAACTCCATTAATGGCAAGAGCCCTCCACAGGTGTACCATCTTTCATCATTTATACCATGTTTTCACTGTACTTTTTCTGTGTTTAATTATGTTTAGATACACAGGTACATACCATCGTGTTACAACTGCTCACAGCATTCAGTACAATAACATGCTGAACAAGTTTGTAGCTTGGGAGCAATAGGCTATACCATACTGCCTAGGTGTGAAATAGGCTGTACCGAGTAGGTTCTCATAAGCACACTTTATAGTGTTTGCACAAGGGTGAAATCACCTAACAACACATTTCTCTGAATATCTCTCCACTGTTAAGTGATAAGCATTTACAAGGTGCCTGGCATGTAGTAAACACTTATTATGTTATGTTTGAGGGGTAAGTCACGGCTGAGGAAATGTGAAGCTGTTCAGGTTTCATATTCCTGTCAGTTTTCTTTATCTGTGTGTATTTACAGAGCATGGTTATATGTAACCCAAAAGCAAGGGTATTTTGATTCTCTGGGAGTCATAGCTTTTAAATGTAATGAAGTATTGCTAATTCTCTGATTCTTAGGTTGGGTAGTGGATAATAAGTGTTAGTTGTATTATTGAGCTCAGTAATATACATAGTTATATATCATTTTTTGCATACATCAAATATTTTCACTAAAATCAATGGGATTTAAGAAATTCTACTTATAAATTTACATAATATTATATAAATGGATGGGCATGTGTAATAAGAATGAATTTTTAGCATTACCAAAAAACCTAGGATGAGTACCCTAAGATAATCCCAATTGCAGAGTGACATCCCAAGAGTTAAGTTAAACCTAATGTTGGTTTTCTTTGCCTAAAAAGAATCGGGTTGAGCCCTCGTATCAAATACAATGATAAAGTGGGTGATGTTCACCTTTGGTGCTAAAAATTCCTGATCTTTATTCTTTTACACTCTTGTTTTTAGTTTCCTCCTAGTCTCACTTTCTATCTTTATCAAATCATACCTTTTGGCCATCATCACCTATCACCTGAATTTATTTAACTTCATCCTAATAAGTACCCTTGCCACCAATGATATTCCCTCAAATTCTATCTCTATCCCAGGTGATTTTGAAAATACAAATTTGACCATATCTCTTTTTAACTTGAAACACTTGGATGACTCTCCATTGATCTCCAGACACAGTTGGTATGATATAACAAAGATAACTAGTTGCCCTTGACAGCTTTTTCTCCATCTTCCTTACTAACAGAACCTTGATTCTGTTGGAGAGAGCAATTTTGCTCAGCTAAGAAACTGTATTTCCCAGCACCCCTTGCAGTAGGAATGGTTGTATGGTTATGTCTGGCCACAGAGATTTAAAAGCCAAAGTTAAGACTGCAGCATCTGGAAAATCTCTTTAAAAAGGAAACTCAGGGTGACTGTAACCTTTTCCCATCTCTACTAGCAGAAATAGTGGCTAAAGCTGAAATGGCCATCTTGAAACCTTGAAATGGTCTTATGGAGAGAAGTTCTGAGAACTAGAATGAGCTGGGATTTTTGATGGTTCTTCCATCATGGATGTAGTTTGGACTGGCTATTCTTGGACTTTTTTTACATGAGAGAAAAATAATCTTCTGTTTTATTTAAATAATGGTTTTGGTGATTTCCACTTCTCACAGTCATACACAATTTCTAAATTATGCCCATGCCTTTCTGGCCTGGTTTCTGCCTATCTCTTTAACCTTATCTTTTACCAAACCTACTAACTTTTGCCCTCACACTTGAAGACCTATATCTCAAGCAGAAGAAATTACTTTCAGCTTCCCAAACTTGTTGTGCTGTTTGAAATATTTTCTTTCCTTCATTTTTAAGTGACTACTCTTGTTTCTAGATTTAATTATCACTTATTCTAGGAAGGCTTTCTTTTTATTCCACATTGGATAGTTATTCTTCCCATGTACTCTTATAAAAACATTCTGTACTTTATATCTTGTGTCTGGTATCAATTATAATTGCTACATACTTGTCTTTTTCCTTCACTGGGTCCTATGTTCAAAGAGTTGTGTTATATCTACAGCTTTATACCTAAAATTTAGCAAGAATATTGGCATCTTAGAGGCAGCCAGAGAATGAATAAATTAATAAATGGGTGGATAAATTCACACCAATGTGAAAATGATGGATTTATCTTAGAGACGCCTAATTGAGCTATTTTATCTGTAAAAACAGGGCAGAGAGCATAGCTCCTATGAAGGAAACAGGTGTTCTTTTGATTCACCCAAGGATGCGTGACACAGCCTCTGGTTCCACGGAAAAGAGAGAAGATGGCAGGTTTCCACTTTTGTCTGTGAAAGCCTTTATCAATATGTTTCACTTTTTTTTCTCCTCCTCACCCCATCCCACACACCATGGCTTAGAGGAAAATTCAATTAAGGATGCATATTTCTTCAGAGAAAACATCTATCTCTAATTTAAACCAAACAAGTCTCAAAGAGTCACTCTGGCTCTTTTGAGGTTGAGTAATGTGTTTGGAGGAGTGTGTCGCCATGTGTCAGATGCTCAACTGATACCACCAACTCTCTGCGCAAGCTTGTTTGACTTTTTCCTCCCAGTTTAATTGTTTCTTACACTTTCATACTCTTTGTTCCCTTTCTGAAGAAATAATATTTGGTCCATGTCTAAGGAGAGGCTGAAACCTAGCTGAAAACTTTTTAACTTGAAACACTTGGTGACTCTCCATTGATCTCCAGACACAGCTGGTATGATATAACAAAGACTCCTGTTGGCCAAGAGTGAATTATAGTACTTATGATTTATTTGGATGACTTTCTTTTCTTTTTTTTCTTTCTTTTTTTTTGAGACAGAGTCTCACTCTATCCTGAGGGAGAGTGCTGTGGTGTCATACTTCACAGCAACCTCAAACTCTCGGGCTCCAGAGATCCTTTGTGTTAGCCACTTGAGTAGCTAGGACTAGAGGTACCTGCTACAACCCCCTTAGTTTTTTTCTATTTTTAGTAGAGATGGGGTCTCACTTTGCTCAGGCTGGTCTCAAACTCCTGAGCTCAGGTGATCCACCCATTTCAGCCACCAAGAGCACCTATTTAGATGATTTTGTTAGTCTGAGACAAATAACATAGAAATGCTATTTAAAGTTGAGAACCTACCTGATTCTAGAACCTACCATTAATTCTTTTTTTTAAATTATAAATATTTTTTCTTTATCAGTGGTATAAGAAAAAGTGATGCAACTTATAAAGATGCTATCTTATTTTTTTTAAGATATGACCTTCAATATACAAAACATAAAAATGATGAACTTAGGAACAAAATTCAAAATAGCTTTAACAATTTCCCTAATGTTTCTCCTGTTTCAAGTCTATCTTTCCAGGAGTTCATTATCCCTTAAAAATATGGGTTATTTTTTACATAATATAAACACATGTACACATACACACACATGTATGTGGTTTCTCCCCATACATACACATGTATACACACAACTATATTCAATTTTATTTTCTCAGATGGCCATTATTTCTCAGATGGCCAGTTTAAGAATAAATTTTATATCACTCCTTTAGCTAGAATCTTTCCCCAGCTTTACTGAGGTATTGAGAAAAATTATATACATTAATGTATACAACATGATATTTTGATAGACGTATACATTGTGAAATGATTACCACAATCAAGCTAATTAGCATATCTGTCACTCCCTCTACTTATCTTAATTCTTGTGATTTGGCCAAGAAATAAAATGCCCATCTTGAAAGACTGTCCAAATAAAGCAGCCACATTTCAAGAGTTTGAAAATGAGTTTTTTATTTTTCTGTCATGATGTTCTGTCCATGAATAAAGGAATACTTCTTAAACTTTCTTCTTTTAAGGTACCCAGATGGAATTCTGAAATTCTACAAAGGAGTATTAGGACCAAGGACTAGCAAAGAAGTGTTTCTGAGATGTACACATAAGGAGTAGTGCCCTGGTCCCATATGCCGGAGGTGGCGGGTTCAAACCCAGCCCCAGCCAAAAAAATCACACACAAAAAAAGAAATTTAGAAATTACCAAAGATATACACATTGAAAAACTTTTATCAACAATCATCTACTCCTACCTCCTTGACCAACTTCAGAATAGACTGAAATACAAAGAAAAGTCATTGTTTATCTTGATTCTTTTTAGAGCTGTAGCAAATTTGGTCAATGGGATCAAGAGACGATTGGTTTGTAAAAGACACTAGCCAGACAAACTGAGATAGCTACTACAGGAGTGGATGTGAAGTTTTGAGAAATATTGAAAAGACAAAAAACCAATCTACTGAGTAATCAGTCCTCCAAAATTGGGGGGGAGGGGGAAGGAGGGGGATTAATGGGATTACACCTGCGGTGTATCTTACAAGGGTATATGTGAATCCTAGTAAATGTGGAATGTAAAGGTCTTAGCAAAATAACTAAGAAAATGCTACAAAAGCTATGTTAACTAATGTGATGAAAATGTGTCAAACGATCTATGAACCAAGTGTATGGTGCCCCACGATCATACTAATGTACACAGCTATGGTTTAATAAAAATAAATAAATAAATAAATAAAATTATAAACTGAATTACAAGCAGGAGAAAAATACTGAGGTAGGAGTGATTGGGGGCTTCTAAGGCTAAAGTTCACAGATACAAGAAGTGGGGGAACCCTGGAGCCTTCACTGGGGGAGGAATGAGGCTGCTGTGTTAAGTAGTGGTCATGCAGCAGCAGCAGCAGCAGCAGTTGTGGGTGTGAAAAGCAGACAGGCCAGGCTGAGGTGTAGGCACAAGCCCTGCTCCTCTCCCACAGTGACCAGAGGCAGGTGGGGGTAACTAGGTAGGCAGGTCCCTAAGACAAAGATGAGCAAACACTTAGTGGAAACTCCACACCATGAAAAAGGCACCAAGCCAAAACCAGAAGAACTATTCCCTCTGGTTAGGAAACACTGTGTCAGAAGAAACTTGATGAGGAAGAAGGGACTGATTTACAGAGGAGGGGAATCATTTGACACTAATCCAGATCCAAGTGTTTGTGAGGGTTTTCTTAAGCCTCAGATGCTCTTCAAGAGCCCCTGACCTACCACTTACTACCCACAACACCACATGCTCATCTTACTATGACAAGTCCTCATTAGTCACCCTTTGGTGTTGTAGAAATCTTTGGTGTTTCAGAGAACTGTGAAAAGGAGCTTGGAAGCCAGTGGTGCTGCTGGATTGGCAGTGGAGTGGGTGGAGATACTGTGCTACAGGGCCAGGAAGCGCTGAGGTGGGTGTGTTCTGTGGGTAGGCTCCTGATTAAGCACTTGGGAGTGTGTGCATGCCGAGAAAGTGGCAAAACTTAACCACATGACCCCATGATGTCGGGCTGTTTTGCAGAAGCTTACTACTCAGTGTAGTGTAGTAAGCATGGGAGGTGTATAAATGAATGTCTGTAAGAAATAACCCCTATGAAGTTCTCTTTCTCTATTTTAACTGCCTTTACAAATAATAGAACAGTTAAAGACAGCATAGTGAGAGATGTTACAAGTGCAGACAGATGACATGTAGCAGACATATATTTGAAAAAGAAGTCATTATGAGTTGGAGCTCCCTGAGAAGGTTGTGGTGATGTGGTCAGCCATAGTTGACCTTTAAGATTTCTGATTGACTAGAAGAAAAAGTGTAAATGTTGGGCACCCAGACTTGCAACTTTCGGGCTTTGTGAATTCTGAACAGACATACCGCTAAGAAGAGGTATAAAACCCAGACTTTCCTCATCAAGCTATGGAAAAAAGGCAAGAAACACCCCATGGTGCAATGAATGGGAAGAGAAACCAGCATGAAGGGGACACTAAGTACTCCCCTGTGATTCGAGGACATCTGTCATTTGTGGTTGTCCAACATCTTTTGAATAGATTCTGTATTTTAATTGTTTCCCCTATTATAATTATTGTCTTTTTTTTTTTTTTTTATATAATGGTGCTGGCATGCCATCCAGATTCTACAACTGGCCATACAACTTTGGAGAGAGTCAAGTGAGGAAACAGGCTGGGTGCAGGAGGAAGTGGCTTGGCTCAAGGGTCAATGGTGAAAGCATTCTTGTGTGGTGAGTTTCCAGGAGAGGTTTCAGCTATAAACATTTTTCTCCAGCCCCCTGAGCTACCTAATATCCATAATCAATTCCTTTTGTGATTAAAGTAGCCACAGTACATTCTCTCTCTCTTTATTTTTAAGGACACTATTAAAATTTGCTTTTAATACTTCTTTGGGGAAGGGAATACCATATTTTTAGTCAATGAAGAGAAACATTTTTATAGTAGCCTTTTATTTTGAATCCCTATTATGCCATGAATTCATAGGGAAAAGGTTCCATGTTCAATTCCTTGCCATTGAATGTGACAAAGCTTTGTATGACCATTATGCCATGAATTCATGGGGAATAGGTTCCAACACCTTATATTACTGTTCCATTAGTTTTCTTGGTTACTATGCTGCGTGCTATGCTGTATACCTATTATGCCACGAATTTATGGGGAATAGTTTCCATCACTTTATGCTTCAGCTCAGGAAGGGTCTCTTGGTTCTCCTATGTGCTGTGCTGTACGCCTATTATGCCATGAATTCACAGGGTATGGGTTCAAGGAGCTCAGCCTCCTTTCTGTTGGTTCTCACAGAGTGAGCTTCTCTGGGTGGAGCGGACTAGCGCTTCAGTTGAACCCAGGTACCTTTCTCTTTGGCTTCCTTCTTTTTCTGATCATTTTCCTTCATGTGTTTCAGGAAGTTATCTTGGCTCTTAGAATGTTTAATACACTGAATACCAACATTAATCCTCTTGGCAAGAATCTTGCCCTTAATTCGTTTGTTTACAACAATGCCAACGGCAGGCTGATAACACTGTATACGCTTCCAGTTTTGCCATGGTAACATTTGTGTGGCATGCCTTTTTGCCCATTCCCTTGATGTCTACAATTTCATCTTTCTTTCAGATTCACACATGTGTGGTCAAAGGAACAACTCCATATTTTCTAAAAGGCCTAGAGAACATGTGTCAGGTGTCTCTCCTCTTTCCCTTTATGTTTGTCATTTTGGTGAATTAATGGAAGATGATGTCTCTGGCTGAAAGAAAGGGAGTAGGTTCTCTTTCTGCAACAAAGTGACATAGCTGACATTGCATGGGCCCTGGACGACCTTTGTGGGTCTTGGCTTTGCATCTGCCTTTCACCCCTCACTGTTACAGAGGGGATGATGTGAAGTCTAAGAAGTAGGGTGGTCAGACATAACTCATAGTATAAGCAGTGCACAAGTTCATTGCCCCACTCCATCCATTTAGTAGAGATAACCTTCTCTATTCCCAGATGAAACTCTGGTGGATCTCAAGGCTTTTCTATTCAGGAGGTATGGCCATTTTAAGTAAAGAGCACAGTGTGAAATCAGCAGTGAGAATTATCATTAAACATATCTCACAATGTGACCCAGCAGCATATTTCCTCCTACCTTAGATCAGTCTGTTCCTGCAGGAAACCTCTGGGATGTGGTTGGCTGCTTTTCTATCTCCTAATCTTCTCTTCCATACCCAAGAACTTCCTGGCCAGGAAGTACAAAGGGATAAAAAAAAAAATGTTAATTGAATGACTGAATAAAGTCAGTGGAAACATGACAGATGTTAAAGCGAATCTTCTGTGAAACACTTTTCTGGCTTTCTGGAGCTGGGTTCAGGGCTCTGACTTCAGCTGCCTTGTCCTCAGCAGCTGTTTCTCTAAATCAGAGAGCTCTTTGTGCTGCCTGGCAATCTAGTGTTCATCTCCAAAGTATTTGCTCCTCAGGTTCTGGCACCTCTTCAGGTAGCCCTACAGGATAAGCACTCACGATGACCCACTCTAGCTCTTCCATGTCCATGATTCCCATCACCATTCCTCACCCTGGAAAATTCTAGTCGTGTTGGCCCATCTCAATATGGTAGCATTTGCTCACGCAAGAGCAGTTGGCCCATATTTTGAATCAAGATTCTCACCAGACCTCAAACCCTTATGACTTTCAACTACAGTGGTTATATATTACACTCTTTGGGTAGCCCTTGGGAACCAACAAGCCTCCTGTGTGTGAGATGAAGAGGAGGCAGGCATCTCTTTCTAACATCCCAGCATAGAAATAGAGGAAAGGTATATGTTTTGTTACAAGTAAGTAGCTTTGAAAATTCAATAAACTGAATTCAGCAAAGCCATAAGCAGTGGGTAGTGAGTGAGTGACTGGGAATGCATGCAAGAAACTGCAGAATGGCATGTATTAGAGAGAGATGCTGGTGTAAGTCACGCTGCTGGAATGATTTGGTCAGAGGAGTAGATTCTTAAAGTACAAGTAATGATGTTTTTAAAAGAAAATAGACCACATTGGCTTGGCGCCCATAGCACAGTGGCTACAGCGCCAGCCATGTACACTAAGGGTGGTGGTTTTGAATCTGGCCCAGCCCAGCTAAAACAATGATGACAACTGCAACAAAAAATAGCCGGGCATTGTGGTGGGCACCTGTAGTCCCAGCTACTTGGGAGGCTGAGACAAGAGAATTGCTTGAGCCCAAGAGTGTGAGGTTGCTGTCAGCTGTGACACCATGGCACTCTACCAAGGGCGACATAGTGGGACTCTGTCTCAAAAAAAAAAAAAGGAAAAGAAAAAGAAAAGAAACCACATTAACTTAGTAGAAAATTTCTGGATATGTGAGCTTGACAGAAAAATTTGGGAAATTTTAAAACTGAAAGAAAGAGATAACACCAGGAATTTGGCTCATTGAGGAGGGAGTTTCCCTTTCATTTGGTGCACAAGAGTTTTAGACTGTGACATCTAGTCTTGAGGATAAATGACATCTGGGAGGCTAGTGGCTTTAGTTATCTGCATACTGTGGCTTCTGATAAATACAGCGTGGACATAAAGTTCATGTACAATATTAAATTTATGCCCATTCTGTATATCAGTTGAGAACATCAGTGAATATTGACCAGACTTTGGCTCTTTCAAGATTCTCTCAGGGAAAACAAAAGCCAAGCACTAGGAATTTTGTAATGAATAAAATTATTTTCCTTGGATTAGAGTCTCAGGATTCTGGAGTCTGGAGTCAGGAGCAGGAGATTTAAAAGTTGTATTAACCTCAGTGAGCACAGGGATCTCACCATAAACTACGGGGGGAGAATGAGTATGGAGGAAGAGGCCAGTGGTGAGGATAGTAGGAAACTCTGTGAAAAATAATGTTGTGTTCAATTTATATAGTTCATTAAAATAATCAAAAGGCACACGTTTAATTCCATTTTCTCCATAAACCATGCCTACAAGAGAGGTAGAGAATGGGATTACCATTTTAAAAAATAATATTACTTAATGAGTTGGTAATAAAGATTATAACCTACTGGCTCCAAGCCCAGAGCATCTGGAAGAGACCTGAAATGGTCCCACCTGCATGAATCACCAAGGATTACACATGCAAATTCCCTCCTTTCATTCGTTTTCATTCTCTCCACTGAGAGCTGTCCTTTCAATGTCAAAATTTTAAAGGAAAGCTGGACAAATAAATAGAATTAAGAGGGTAATTTTATGTTGGAATAAAGAGTGTAATCTTACATGGGTAAAAGGCACAATTAGCATTGAAGACAAATATACAGAAATTTTAGGCACAGATTAAGATAAAAAAAGTATGAAAGAAAAAGGATCAGAAATTAAGAATAGGCCAGGCAAGATGGCTCACGCCTGTATCTTAGTACACTGGGAGGCTGAGGTTGGCGGATTGCTTAAGCTCAGGAGTTTGAGATGAGACTGAGCAAGAGCGAGACCCTGTGTCTACTAAAACATAGGAAAAACTAGCCGGATGGTGTAGCAGGCTCTGTAATCCTATCTACTGGGGAGGCTGAGGTAAAGAGGATCACTTGAGCCACAGGTTTGAGGTTGCAGTGAGCTATGATGCTACAACACTCTACCCAGGGTGACTGAGTGAGACTCTGTCCCCCCCCAAAAAAAAAAGAAAAGAAAAAGAAAAAAATTAAAAACAAACAGAGATGTTCTCAAAGTGAGAGATTTTAGATGTCATAAGCTTTATACGACATATAAAGTGTTAAGAAAAGGTAAGCTTTGGTTTCCTCTTCTATAAAACAGGGGTAATATTTGCTATTAAATATATTAGGATTTTATAGAAAACAGTTAAAATGAAAAGGAGAAAAAAACAATGTAGAAAAGACTGATTGTTAAAGGATTCCCAGAACAAACACAGAGGAAACTTATCAGAGGGCGCAGTGGCAGAAGTCTCATTATTTCAAAGCTCAGAAGTCTCAAAGCTCCATCTAAGACAGAGAAGCATGGGCAGCCGCCCCTCAGAATGAACCCTGTGCGTCTGGGAGTGGCGATTTTCTCTATGTATTAACATCTTTTCTGTTCCTTTTTGATAGCTTTGATGGTCTGGATAACAGTAGCCCAGTGTTACCATCCCCGTGGGTATGGTTATGCGCGAGTAGAATGAGACAGCACAGGGAACCGGTGAGAATTAACACAAGATGGGGGCAGAGGCTGTCATTTCTAGGTGCAGAACTGACCATCGTTGTTGAGGTTTGACAGTCAGGAAGCGGCATGAAGTGGTTGACTAAACAGGAGACTGCTGAGTCCAGTGGCCAAAACCTCTCTCACATGCCTGCGGTCTTCCAATGCCAGTGTCTGCCAGGTGCTACGTCTCGGAGTCCAGCTGCTGTCACTGCCTTGAACTGCAGCAGGAAGATGGCCTCCCCTCGCCTCTGCCCTCCCAATCCCGTAAGAGCACAGGCAGAACCCAAAGTCAGAGTCTGGATCTGGACTGAGAAAGATCTGGGAAATGGAATGTGTTGCATTCCAGATTAAAAACAAAATCTAGGATGTGGTTGGGAATATTTGATAGATGCCAAGTGCTTATGACCATATTCAGCACATTACGTCTAGATGTAGGTTTTTTTTTTTTTTTTTTTTGTAGAGACAGAGTCTCACTTTATGGCCCTCGGTAGAGTGCCGTGGCGTCACTCGGCTCACAGCAACCTCTAACTCCTGGGCTTACGCGATTCTCTTGCCTCAGCCTCCCGAGCAGCTGGGACTACAGGCGCCCGCCACAACGCCCGGCTATTTTTCTGTTGCAGTTTGGCGGGGGCTGGGTCCGAACCCGCCACCCTCGGCATATGGGGCCGGCGCCCTACTCACTGAGCCACAGGCGCTGCCCTAGATGTAGGTTTTATTTACCATGTTTGGGGCTTCTTGAAGCTGACACTTGATGTCTTTTATCAATTCTGGAAAATCTCAGCCATTATCCACTCAAATGTTGCTTGTCCCACCTAAGTTCCCACTTTCCCTTGTTTTTTAGCCCCCAAAGGAAGAGTCGTCATTTTTTCTACTGACTCACTAAAAAAAAAAAAAGGGCTGCTTTTTATGAGGGTAATTGGCCCAAAATATTAGGTTGCTTTTAACCTTTCAACTGGACTCTACTGAGTAATATAAGTAATAAAAATGGTTCAGAGGTAAAGTTTATCACAGGTATTACTGAATGCTTAGTTTCTTCTCTCTTTAGCAATGGGAGTTTACTAAAGAACAGCAGTTCTTAACCTGTGGGTCGTGACCCACAGGAACTATATTAAAGGATCACAGCATTAGGAAGGTTAAGAACCACTGCTAAGGAACAAAGGCCAGAAGCCCAGGAACTTTGGAGTTTACATGCTGTCTTTATAGCTTTCCTGGAGGTCTCAGGCTGGTGCATGCTTGCTGCAGGTAGCCAACTGCTGGGTCCAGCAGAAATGCCTATGGACAGTAGTCTCTGTTACACAAAATTTTTTGGACAAATCCATCTACAACATGTGTCAAAGCTTATTTCTCATTAACTAGGAAAGCAGCAGTTAGAGAATGTCTGTTCTTGGTGACGAGGGAGAGAAGAGGGTTCATGGATGGCCATTTCTAACCTTATGAGCAACATGGATGATCCAGAGCCCCCTTCCCAGGGTTTCCAGGCATGTGCTATTCATCAGAAATGACAAATAGTACTATGTCTGAGAAGGAAGCAACAGCAAACCAATCTGCAGCATTTATTTTATTCCCCAAGAGGCCAAGTTAGGAAAGAGGCACAAAACAGTTCCAACAGAGGTTGCCAAAGTAGCAGTTCCCAAACATGCAATTAAAAATTCCTTTTTCCCCCCTAGCTCAGGGCAAAGCAATAAAAGTTAATCCTGAACCCTTCACATGCATGCCTTCACAGATAGCAAGAGTGTGGTAAAAAGGCGTTGGGAGCTGAACCCATCAAATTTTCTCCTATTATCCTGGGTCAGGAACAAGTGTGTTTCGCTAGATTCCGCCCCTTCAATTAAAAGGGCAAGAAACCCTGTCTGTTGATTGGGCCAAATACTGGGGCCCAAATCATGGCTGCTCTGTGCTTGAATCTCTATGAGGCACAGATGTGCCAAAGGAAACCGAGGTCCTCAAACTTTTTAAACAGGGGGCCAGTTCACTGTCCCTCAGACCATTGGAGGGCCAGACTATAGTTTACAAAAAAAAAACTATGAACAAATTCCTATGCACTGCACACTGCACATATCTTATTTTGAAGTAAAAAAACAAAATGGGAACAAATACAATCACACCACCTCATGTGGCCCACGGGCCACAGTTTGAGGACCACTGTTTCTCTGGCACTGGGCATGGAGGTACTGACTCAGTCCCTCTATGTGCTCTCTCCCCCATTACAGAGCATGTGGTAAAATGCATTCTGATCCTGCTACTACCCTGTAGTGGGTCCTCTTCACCCTCCAAAAAATCAACTTACAAAAGGCAGATTCATTAGAGAAAATGCATTAGAACACAGTTTGGTGTGACAAAAGAGCCTTCAGAATGAAGACCCAACCTCCCAGTGAGGTGCAGAAGCTTATATACTATCTTGAGGTTACAGAAAGAATGGGGACTTGGATCCTGGGAAAGCAAGTCATTGGAGGAAGGGGAAGAAGAATTCTGTTGAGGGGCAATAAATGATTCCTAAGGAGAACTCAGTGGACTCAAAGAACATACAGTGGTTGGGGACAAAGTCTGCTGGCCCTGCAGAGTGGACAGTGATTTATGACAACAGTCAGTCTGTCTGTGTTTGTTGACAGATGTTAGCGTTCTTTCTTCTGATACAGGTTCAGTTAATGAAAATCAGGGAAGACTGAAGGTAATTGTTTTCTTCTTTTGTAGATCCAGACTTTAGGTTGATAAGGAACATCAGAGAACAACTTCATCTTGTGCTTTGGGAGAGACAGTAGGTGGGGGAAGGAGGAGGTCAGAGAGATCCCGAGGTTTCTTTTTTGGTTCAGCCTGTACAGAGCACCATATTTAGGGGTATTGATTTCTGGGCCCCAACACTCACTTATTCCTTCAATGATTCCTTCATTACCTTCAAAGTAACCTAAATGTGTTATATAAGATCACTGATGATCTTAACCACTGGCTATTGTCCCCCCCTCATTCAAAATAGTTTGATTTTCTATGAACATATTGCATTGCTTCATATCTCTCTTCATAGCCTAGGTCTCCCACATTCAATCAATGAATTCTCTGTCCAAGTACTTTTGGGCTTGGGAGGGGGGGTGGGGAGGGCGGGTGATGAGCCAGACAGAAAGCTAGAAAGAAAGATATCAGTCAGGCCATCTCTGTGGTAGAAGTTGTAAAAGGTCAAATTCAAGGGCGGCGCCTGTGGCTCAGTTGGTAGGGCGCCGGCCCCATATACCGAGGGTGGCGGGTTCAAACCCGGCCCCAGCCAAACTGCAACCAAAAAATAGCCAGGCGTTGTGGCGGGCACCTGTAGTCCCAGCTACTCGGGAGGCTGAGGCAAGAGAATCGCTTAAGCCCAGGAGTTGGAGGTTGCTGTGAGCTGTGTGAGGCCATGGCACTCTACAGAGGGCCATAAAGTGAGACTCTGTCTCTACAAAAAACAAAAAGTCAAATTCAAGACTTACTGGGAATCACAGAAAACCATCGTCAATGAGAGAGGATAAGGCTCACGGGCAGAGAAATGAACAACAGTAGTCCTGGCAGCATCAAGTCCCTGTTCCAACTGGGTTTCATTACCTCACTGATCTGGCCAACTCATTATTCTCTAGACATGTGTGTGAGACATTCCACAGACATGGGAAATGAGTTTCTGGTCTCTAGTGAGAGGGCTGTACAGAGCTCTGCCTATCAGGTGGTCTGCTTGGAGCAGCCTGTGAATGTGAGAGACTGAAGACATTCATTTGAGAGCTCTAGCTTTGTGCCTGACTCATCAAGAACCTGAAGAAAGTCTTTAAAGTCTAATTTTTTTCCCCCAGTTTTTGAGGCTAATTCTGAGCTGTATGAAAATATCTGATCATTTGAATTTGAAAATGGTACTATATTTGGAGTACTCAGTGGAAAAAACATACTTTGTTAAATAATTATTTTTCCTCTGGAAGCTTGTCTTTACAGGCAAATACAGATCCAGGCTAGCAATGTTTGGAATGCAAGAAAGAATCAGAGGAATTACGTTAGAACACCCTAATCATCAGCAAAACATTCCTTTTCGATTTCAGGATTGAGCAAGCGTGTGCTGTTTGAGATTGAAGTGTGGAAAAATTACACCCGAGAAATTTCCCTTTCATTGTTAGCACAAGTCAATACCTGGGAAGCTGCATGGGG
The DNA here is from genome assembly GCF_027406575.1 of Nycticebus coucang. Lineage (NCBI taxonomy): Eukaryota > Metazoa > Chordata > Mammalia > Primates > Lorisidae > Nycticebus > Nycticebus coucang. The sequence continues at coordinate 88,701,267 of NC_069789.1, forward strand.
AAAAATGCCATGGGGTGTGCCTTGTGGTGATTCCTTGCTTTTCATTCACAAGAACCTGGCTCAGCTTGTACCACCTCCAGGCAGTGGCTGGAGAGCTGTACAAACAGAGCCAGAAAGCCTGGGACTGCTCCAGGAACCGCAGCTGAGCAAGGTGCCACTGGTTCAGCAAGTGAGAGAAGCTGGTAAAGGGACAGAAGAGGCACTGGGACTCTGGGTCAGTGACACAGAATGTTAATTAATGGCCAGGCCTTCAAACTGGTGTGTCTCTTACCCTGCAGGTACACCAAAATTAAGGAGCATGTGCAGCAGCCTGTATAGCCTATGGCTAGGTGGAGTGAGAATTATAAGTAACACCTGTAGCTCCATAATGGAAGACCTTGGTGAAAAGGGCATGGGGAGGGATTTGGCTCTGCTACCACGAGAGCTTGTGAGACAAGAGTATCAGTGATTGGCAGTCTCTACACCTGTGGTGTTAGGCGTCACAAGATCAGCTCTATATTAGGCCGGAGGAGCACGGACTGCTCACTCTGACTCTGTCGCTTCTCCTGCTTGCAGAACGCTAGCATGGCGTCTCTCTGCTGAAGATTACTAAGCTTTGCTATAGACTGCTAAGACTTATTCTTCTAAGACTGCTTCACCCTCAAAGACTAGCTCTCTCCCTTCTGCTAAAGTAAATAGTCCTCAGGCACCTAAGAGCAATTGTTCCTGAACGAGATAACAGCATAGCAGTCCACGGGAACATACCTAGATGAGCTGAGGGCTGGGGACCTGGCCGATCCCAGGTGCCAACCACTGGCAACAAGAAGCATGTGGCTACATGTAGTTTTAGGAAAATCAATTTTCAAATCCTCAATTTCCATCAAACCTTCTCTGAGAACATGGTGGGTTGGCTTTCCAACCTTCAGTTAGGAAAACAAACAAACAAAACAAACCCAACAAACCAAAAAAACCCTGAACTCCTTATTCCACTTCATAGAAGAAGAAACTCCAAAAAGAGAGTGGTGGGGCAGTGTTAGCGGGTATGTGTTTGGACATGGAAGTAGGGGGACAGATCTGAAATACTAGCACCCACCTAGGCCTCCTTTATTTAGGCACCAGTGTTTGATTTGCACAATTTGCACACCTCCAAGGAGAAATATGCTGAAAAGTCTATACTTAGCAACTATTTAAATTCTTGATAAAAATTTTAAATGTCAACTTAGAAATATGCAAAGCACTACAGGCAAGACTCACTTTGCTCTGTTGTGTGGCATCCTAAAAATGACTGCAGGCTGAAAGCAAGGAATCTTCATAATCCATGGGAAGAATCACGATTGCTCCGGGACTGCCAAAAATTTTGTCAAAGCTCTCTCAGTTATAAAAGTAGAGGGAGATAAGAAACAAAATAAAACCAATATTTCAAACACTAAAAGCATTGAGAATTGAAGATATAATGCAGAAAACTTATCCAGTGCAGTTTGAACACTACTTGCCCTCTCCCAGTTACGGAACTTACAAAACAAAGGGAACATTTTTTCTTCATCTCAGTGAATGTGCATCCTCCTTTTTTTTTTTTTTTTTTTTTTAAGTCTGGATCTGCTTCCAACATCTTATCCTTTGTGCTTTCAATATTGTGAAACACTTCCAAGAATCATTTTCATGTGAAGTTTTCTGGTAGCATCTCTTCCTTTGGGACATCATCCTCTTTTTCACGACCTCTTTCTCATTGCTGTCGTAAATCCGCTTCCACTAAGTGCCTCTGGCTGCGTATCTAATCTAGAGGCCTTCTCAAGGGGGCAGTGCCAACAATCCCATGGTCACCAGCAATTTCTTTTACAAGTTTCCCTCAATTCTTTTAAAGGGTATTGAAGTAAAATGTTTAAGAACATTGGTCTACAAGAAAGCCAACATAGACAAGCTCCATGGGTATTTCTTGAAGGCATTTATTAAGTGCTTCAATCTGTGCTGTGCCTTAGGGTAGAAATTACAGTAAAAATCAGGAGTCTCCTTCAAAAGTATCAGTCTCACTGGAGAGATAAAGCACACAAAACAGTGAACAATAAAAGCACTGGAGAACTTCAGAGCAGGGCAGGTGGAGGGATTAAAGATTTAGTTCAGGTGGCCTATAGGGACACATGATTTATCAAGCCGTTTCATTTAAACCCCCTCATTTTGTAGGTAGGACAGTAAGACTAGCTCTGTCTCATGCACCTAGTCACGTGCAGGTGGGTTGGTATAATATTTTGTGAGAAAGTAAATCTTCCAGTGTGGCCTTTTCATCAGCAGCGAGAAAAACATCACTGGCTCTCAAAGTGGATAGGGATGATGTTACCTGTAAGATATGGGCTGTAATATGGGCCTTGAAAGATAGGCTGAATTTGAGCTAATTCAGATAGAGAGAGGTGGGGAGGGGCTGAGGTTTCGTAGAGTCAGAATGACAATGACAGGCTCTATGCAATGTCAATGTCATTGCATTGTCTAATGACAATGACAATGACAGGGCAGAGTGAGATGAGCCTGGCTGTCCTCCTCCAGGGTCAGTGTTGGTAGGGCAGCAAGAAGCCAATAATATGTACATTCTGCCCAGGGAGGGTTGAGGCCTCATTTTGTAGAAGAAAGAATATGTGGAAAATGAGGGAGAATTAGGGGAGTCCAGGAAAATGAGATAATAGTACTATAGAGGAATTTAAGTTCTATTTATTTACAGTATGTAAGGCACTAATCTTTCCTCCAAGAAGCAGGGCAGAGGGTGCAGCCTCAGCAGAATGAGAGGAACACAGGCTTGTTTAGGATGCCTGGGAGAGGGGGAAAGTTGTGAGGGCGTGCGAATCCTGGGCCCTAGGAGCAGCAGCGGTTCTTAAGAGTGCTGAATTTTTAAGAAGAGGCAGGGAGAGAGACCATGAGCCAGTCTTCAAACATTGCTGGTAGAGACAGATGCTCAGTTTATAGACTCAGAGTGACTGGGATCTCTTGGGTGTCTCGGCCATCCTTTCTCGGCTGACACAGGCGAGGTTCTAAATCTGATTGTATACTTATACTCAAGCCTAGTCTTCTCCAGGAGCCTCAGTTTTTCTAGAAGCAAGAACCAGCCCTGCTCTTTTTATTTGGGTATTATAGAGATGAGACCTCATCGATAACCGGGTAGCTGGGGAAATTTAGTGTACTTTAAGAAAGATCTAAGGGTGGAAGTGGACGCTGAATTCCCAAAGGAGGAAGGGTTTTCTGAGCCCAAGCCTCCTTCTGCTGGGCTGATCCAGCAAGTAGCAGCAGTTCCCCAGGAATGTGAGCTCAGCGAAGGAAGCAGAAGGTTAGTTTCACTTTTAAGAGTCATAACAACCTAGAGAAACCAGCCGATAAGAGCCCCTAGGGCTTCCGCTTCTCTGTGATGCAACTGGGGCTGGGATGGGGCCGCGGTGATGCAAATAGCTCGGGCCAGCCCAGGAGGAATCTCTGGTGGGCGGAACAGTCAGAGGGGATTTTCTCTGGGTTAAGATAAAAACTGGAGGCCATGCCCAGTGGGAGGAGCAAAGGGCTCAGACTTTTGCTTTCTTGACTCTCCCCGACAAAGGAGACAGGGCTGCAGGGGTGAAATCTGCTCCCGCTCACTCTACTTGTCTGATTCTTAGGAGTAAATTTTTTTCCCCTCTCTCTCTCTGTAGAAGCGCCTTGCTCTTGGTCACCATAAGCAAAAGAATTAAGTAAAAGGCTTGTTTTTCTCAAGAAAGTAAATTGATCCTCCAGGTCTGTTGGGGTGGGAGGGTCTCTGCTTCACACCCTCCAGTAAAATCCAGAGGCTCCCAGTTCCAGGAGGTAGAACTAGGCAGCCTGGAGGACATAAACACCAGCCCTTACACAGCGTGTGCAGGAACCAAAGAGCCGGCTTCCTCTTGGAGGATGCTTTGTCCTTCAGGATCAAAACAGAAGTGCTAATTTTTGGCGAAAGATAAGTGCATTGCAAGACCACTTCCAGGAGTGGTTACCCAGTTAGGAGTTACCATGGCCTGTGCTTTCATTTACATAATTTGTAAGTTACACTCTGCCTTCTGAAAGGAAAGCTTTGTGGTGGCTTACAAAAACAAACAAATGAGCAACGTGGTGATCATAGTAGAAATGGAAGGTCAAAGACAGGTAGATGGAAGTGTTTGGTTAATAAATACACCAGAAGCAAAACCAATATGATTATTGTGAATTGCATATTCAGGCAGCCAAAAGAAAGCAGCCCAGGTGACCAAGGAGCTGAAGAAAGAGAGAAGGAAGGAAAAAGGAAACGGAGGGGCATGCTAGGTAGGCACTTTCACTGGCTCGAAAACCATTAATAATTATTATACAGAAGCTAGTGAGAGTGGGCCACCAACCTGTTTGTGCTGTTTGTATTTTTTTCTTCTTGGATATCTTTTAAAAGTAAAATTGAAACTATCTGGCTTATAGTCCTCAACCATAATTTTCCGCACATTTACGGCTGTGGGCTCTTTGGTCGGCTGTGACTATGGCAATGCTTTATAAGACTCTGTATAGAGAAAATGGAAAGATAGTTCAGTCTTTTATCTAGCACGGCTGATCAAATTTTCTGGTTTGTTTTTTTTTGTGAATGACAACTGGAAAAATTTACTTCTACCTTTAGCACTCACTATTGAATGCCACAGCTGTAACTGTGTGCCAGGGAAAACTCTATCCCTGAGATCTAGGATGCGGCTCCCCAGTGGTTGACGGCAGCTGCCTCAGCAGCTAGTCCAAATCGGCCACGCATTGCACCTTTCAGTTTCCTGTCACTACTAGGCTTATTTCTCCAGTGTGAGAGGACCATGAAGACAGATTTACAATGGCCCTTGAGGCAATACCTCATTAGATTCTTCTTGGGGTAAACAAGCTTCTGGAATCCTGATGAAGGTTGCGAAGAGCAGGTTGCTTCAGGTTGCTCTGAAACCCACTGGTGGCCCTAGGACCAATGTGTCCAGTCTTAGGTCCCAGGCCACCTTTTTTTTGGTTGCATCCTTCCCTGGTAAGGAATCAGGATGGCCAAGTGAATTTGCCTATCTGGAGCCTGTGGACTCCAGATTCACCTGCTCCCAGGGCTTGTTTGGACCTCTTCCTGAGGTGTATCTTCCAGAGGGCAAACTGCATCCATGGTTTGTATATCCCTATGTGTCAGAAGTTCTAGGATCAGTAGTTTGTCTCAAACATGAGTTGAGGTTGGAGAGGCAGGTTAGGTGTCTGCAAATATGCATGTGATAATCCTCAGTGTGTAGGAAGGAGCGAAGGGTTGGAAGAGAACAGGTGGAGGATGGGGACAGAGGAAGGCTCTTGAGCACTATCATCTTCCAGCTCAATTCTGAGGAGACCAAGAACTCTAAATTTGTATCTGGGCCTTCTAGATTACCATAAAGGTGTACTTGTCAAAGTAAGAAGGGAAGATAAAGTTTTATTTAACAGTTTGATACTTGGCTTTGACATATCTAGAGGTATGGTACAAGGGTCTTTTACTCTTACCCAGACTCCATTCTGGAGTGACCCTGTGGTTGAGTGACAGATTTGGGCACACAATTCAGTATATATTCTGGGCACCTGTGTCCAGTTCTTTCAACTTTTTTTGTTTTTTCATAAGCCTGGCTTACTCTAAGAGGAAATGACTACTTTTATATTTCTTCTGGTTTTACTTTGGTGGTAAGGTCTGAACTCTGAGGCTGAACTGGAGAAAGAAGGCTCATTTTAGGTTAAGTTATAAAGTGTGAGTTTATCTCAGCAAATACCATTGTCAATGATAATTTGCATTTTACATTGTTGTATAGGACATTGGTCTGAGGGGTGTTGGGTTTTTGAGCAGTAAGAGCTGAAGGGCTTATTGATCCACTTCACCAAGGACTTGGAGGAGGACAGGTGTGGAAGCTGATCAAATATGAATCTGACTCAACATTGGGACCTATATGGAGTACACTGGATAAGGAAATAAGGATTTTAAAGTCTCTAAATGCTGAAGTTATGGACAACACAAGCAAGTTGAATGACAGTGACAAATGCAAATTTATAGATTTAGGATCCAAAGCATACCCAAACAAAAGCAGATTCATCAGATAGAGGCATTATGGCTTAGTAGGGACATATGTAAACAATATTAGGAACAAGAGTTTAAGTCGACCATATTTATGAGGTCTTGATAAAGAAAGCAAAGTGCTCTGCCCAGTGCTGCCCAGACTCTCTTTGGCAGTGTTTTCACATCGGAGAAAATTTCACAACTGATATTAACAAGCTAGAGTTCATCTAGAAGGTGATTATAATAGCAAAGAAATATGACCCTTAGTCACAAGAGCTATGGCTGAAGAACTAGGAATGCTTCCCCTAAGAAGAGACAATTTTCAGACTCAGCTTTGAATATGAGTAGGGTGTCATGTGGTGGAAAGAATAGAGAGAGGGCGTTGTCTGGCTTGAGAATACAGAATTAATATGTGGAAATCGCAGGAACAGAGTAGAGAGAAAGCCTTGTTTGGCTTGAGAATACAGCATTAATATGTGGAAATCATAGGAACATAGATTTTCCTTACTATCTGGAAAGTGGCCATTTCCCAGGGCTGTTAAAATTGGAATGGTTGCCTGGAGTAGGGTTAGTAGCATCACTGATGAGAAGATAGTCATTGTGGGGCTGTATGCCTAGGGACAACAAAGAGTCCCTGCCCATTTCAAAGTTCGGGAAATCTCTAAAATTACTTCCAACTCTGAGCTATGAAGTTTCTTTGCTATAAAGAAAAGGACGTAAAGATTAAGATTTGTTTTCCTCTTTTTTAGGTGAAGATTGAAATCTGTATCTGTGGCAGAAATAGTATCACTCACTGCCTTAGGTTGGGCAGCTATAAAAAAAATACCATAGACTACTTTAAATAATAGACATTCCATAGTTCTGGAGGTTGAGAAGTCTAAGATGAGATGGTAGCAGATTCAGTTCCTGGTGAGGACTCTCTTCCTGGCTTGCAGATGGCTGCCTTCTACTGTGTCTTCCCATAAGTGAGACTTATTTCTCTCTCTTCCTCTTATAAAGATACTAATCCCATTCACTTTCGTGTGGCCAAAGTTACCGCCCAAAGGCCTCACCCCAAATACCAGCACATTGGGAGTTATGACTTCAACATATGAATTTTGGTGGGGAAGGGATGCAAGCATTCAATTTATAATACCAGATATTTTATGTGCTTCTTCTGTATTTCTCAGCCTTCTTGCATTATGCAGGGCTATGTGATTAGCTGTGGCCACTTGGTGTGTGTAATGAGTTGACTAGAATCCCCTAACATTCATGTTTACTCAGAACCTCAGAATGTGATATTATTTGCATGTGGGGTCTTTGCAGATGTCATTACTTAAGATGAGATCTTAAGATTTATGTAAATCATACGTCCAATGACTGGGGTCCTTATAAAAGAGAGGAGGACACACAGAGACACAGAGAAGAGAGAAATGGAAAGATGGAGGCAGAAATGGAAGGAATGCACATTTAATCCAAGGATTGCCAGAAGCCACCAGAAGCTAGGAAGAGGCAAAGGAAAATTCATTCCTGCAGGTTTCAGAGGGAGTATAACTCTGCTGACAGCTTAATTTTAGATTTTTCATCTCTGGAACTGTGACAGAATAAATTTTTGTTATTTCACCAAATTTGTGGTGATCTGTTATGGCAGCCACAGCAGTGACAAGTGTCACCTTCTGGACTATAGTATTTAATTGCCAGTGTGTGACTCATTTTTCATTTGTTTGAGAAGAAAGCAGTGTAGATTATTGAATTCCAGAAAGGGAGGGCAGTGGTCCTGAAGAGTTGCCCACACCAGCAGTGGAATTTGTATGAGTGATACGTAAGTTTTTCTAATGTTACTGAGATTTTGTTTGTTACTGAAGCATTGCCTATTGTATCCTTACTAACCTAGTACTGTATTCTTTACAAAGGCTCAGAGTAGAAAATATCTAATGAATTGTACACTATTCACTTATCTGGGTCTCAAAGAAGCTCAGAAATTTCCAGTAGATTCACTATCAAATGAAGGTAAGTGCTTTTTTAAACTAGTAGAGCAGCATCCAGCATATGCTGCCATTTGGAGAGTGAGTACAATGGGGCATTCCAAAGAGTAGGTGAGCCTACATCCAATTTCAAAAAATTTGGTTTAGGGCAGTGCCCGTAGCTCAGTGGGTAGGGTGCCGGCCACATACACTGAGACTGGCAGGTTTGAACCCGGCCTGGGCCAGCTACTAACAATGACAACTACAACCAAAAAATAGCCGGGTGTTGTGGCAGGCACCTGTAGTCCTAGCTACTTGGGAGGCTGAGGCAAGAGAATCACTTAAGCCTAAGAGTTTGAGGTGGCTGTGAGCTGTGACACTACATCACTCTACTAAGGGCACATAGTGAGACTCTGTCTCAAAAAAAAAAAAAAAAATTGGTTTAGACTTAAATTCTCCTAAAGAAATAGATAAGCAGCATATATAGACAGGTAGACAAACACTCATGTGGTGAGAAGTACGGGGAGCTGGGGGGTGCTGTGCCTACCCAGAGCCTGGGCCCCCACATGGAGATTTCTCTCCTAGTTTACAGAATTCCCTGTCCAAATGGCCCCAAGCCCTTTTCCATTGCCTGCTGGGGCCTTATCCCCACACTTGCCTTCTTGCAGAAATACCTGCCTGGAGGCCCAAGAGATGGCCACAGGGCTTGTGTTTGCAGGGATATAGAAATAGCACATGTGTTTATGGCTCATTACTTGGCCAAACATGGCCAAGGGTGAAGAGGGGTGAAGGAGGCTTTGGGCTGGAGGTCTGGGGGTCTCCCCACCTCACTTTTGTGATTCTTCCACAGACAACTCTCTGATAGCAGACTTTTTCTCTCTTTCCCCTCTCTTTCCATTAGCTCTCTCTCTCTCTTTTTTTAATTTTGAGACAGAGTCTTATGACCAGCCCCTCATGCTGGTGCATTTAAGCATAGAACTTGGTGCAGGGTCTATAAATTCTGAATTTGAACCTGGTCTTCCAAAGATTATGATCAATGTAAGATGATAAAACATATTTAACTTAACAGCCTCTTCTCTTGATTTATAACTTTAAAATATTTAGAATATGATATGTGGGTCCCACTTATTTTTTCACACCTGGAAGGTTAGGAGTAGACTTGCTTAGAAAGAATAATTTTTTTTTTTTCTAAGATATTCTTCTCTTCTTTCTGGACAAAATCGCAGTGAAGTTTCCATCATAAACTCCACTGTCTGAGGTGGATTTAGATGACTTTCAAACTTGGCCACTGGATGACCTTTATTTTCTTGTAGGTTTGAAGCAAAGGAGGTCTTGAATAGTTTTTCAAATTGGACCTTAACTTGCACTTGACATTTCATATTATTTTATGTTTTTCCTGAAGTTTTCTTCTATTTGGTCTTTTTTTTTTTTTTTTTTTTTTTGTAGAGACAGAGTCTCACTGTACCGCCCTCGGGTAGAGTGCCATGGCGTCACACGGCTCACAGCAACCTCTAACTCTTGGGCTTACGCGATTCTCTTGCCTCAGCCTCCCGAGCAGCTGGGACTACAGGCGCCCGCCACAACGCCCGGCTAGTTTTTTGTTGCAGTTTGGCCGGGGCTGGGTTTGAACCCGCCACCCTCGGCATATGGGGCCGGCGCCCTACTCACTGAGCCACAGGCGCCGCCCCCAGTTTTCTTCTATTTGGGATGTGTTTAAAATTAGCAGAGAAAGCTAAAGTCCTCTGCACTCCCCCCTCTCTTTTTTGTGGTCCAACCACAAAAACATATGTATTAGTACAAACTTGTACACAGCCATGCAAGATTCTTGTAAAAACTGGAACCCCTGTTCTCATCACTGAGGTTTTCTGGAGCTTCCTTTCTCCTTTACTGCTCTATGGCATTTTCTACTCAAAACCATTGATTTTAATAGAAATAGAAGAAAAACCCTTAAGAGAAAAGAAAAGGGAAGGGGTCTTGTCAACATGGAAAATTCTAAAAATAGCTGACATTCTCATATTTCCCTACAGACATGATGCAAGTGTTATTGAATTCAGGAACTGTTGACTCCAGTGACATGATTTCTGGTTCTTGGCATTTGTTTTCCTTCTTTCCCATCAATGTTTCCTCAAAGCCAGGTTCTGGGTAGTGAGTCTTGAGTGCAAGCTTGCAAAAAAACACCCACAGATGACCGCAAGAAAACTCAAGGTCCCTTTTAAACTTGAAATTATACTTTTTATGGACATACGTATAGATTAGGGGCTTGTTTGCTACTGATACAAATAGCTCTTTAAACTTCCCTGGTATGGTCAAGGGGATTAGAAAAGACAGCAATGGGACAAATACAATCAGCAGCAAATCAAAGCTTAGCAGCCTAATTAATAATGTTGATAAAATTGGGCACAACTTAACAGATTTTAGGAAGCTCAAGACATTAGGGTACTTCATTAGTCTATTAATTAATTCAACTAATGTTTCTATTTTGTTCTTTCTACTCTGTTCTTTTTATGTTGTTTTTACTTTCAAACAAATGAACTGCCTAACTAGATATCATGAAAAGAATACTCATGTATTTATCATCTAATTAAAAAACTAAAACATTTTTGGTTTCCCAGAAGCCCTCTGCTGCCCTTTCCTAATTACATCACCTTTTCTTCCTGCCAAAAGAAACTACTCCTCATACCAATCAGTCAGTTCTGAGCTCAGGCTACAGTTCCCACACTCCACCTCACTTCTGTGATCCTTCCACAGATAGCTCTCTGATAACACACTTTCTTTCTTTCTCTCCCTTAGCTCTCACTCTTTTTTTTAAAATTTGAGGCAGAGTCTCACTCTTGCCCAGGCAAGAGTGCCATAGCATCAGCCAAGCCAACAGCAACTTTAAGCTCCTGGGCTCAAGTGATCCTCCTGCCTCAGTCTCCCAAGTAACTGGGACTATAGGTGTCCACCACAACATTTGGCAAATTTTTTCTATTTTTAGTAGAGACAGGGGTCTTGCTCTGGCTTAAATGGTCTAGAATTCCTGAGCTCAAGCAATCTTCCCACCTCTACCTCCCAGAGTGCTAGGATTACAGGATTGAACCACCACACCCAGCCTCTCTCATCTTTAAAGAACTTATGTTCTTTAGCTTTCATCTGGCATCCAAATAAAATACAATAAAACCTCTGTAAGTTGACTACCCTATGCATACCCCCACACACATACACAGGGAGGGGAAGAGGGGAGAAAGAGAGAGAGAAAGGAAGCAAGACATTGTTCTGATATAGTGCACACAAATATTCAAGAGTTTCACACTCCGAAAGTCACATTTCCCTTTCTATTATTCACTTCCTCAAACTAAAGCAGGTGTTAGGAAATCCAGATGTGCTTCTGATACAATCTTTATATGATTTAATGCCATATGAATCCATCCTGACATGGATACTCTAGGAGTAATTCTGCATTATCAAGGACATTGGATGTGATACCCTAAAAATCCTTTTCTACTCTATGATGGTAAATAAAGCTATTGTCAATCTAAAAGTGAATATTGTTTATAGTTTTAATTAGAAATTGAGTTGGTGTTGGAGCTCAAGTCTAAGACCTAGGGTTGTAACTCAAACATCTCCTAGATTCTATCCAGTAAATACCATTGAAGTGTTTAGTCAACCTTATTATCTTATATTATCCTGGAATAATAAATATTAAACAAGTAAGGCTCAGTGCCTGTAGCATCTGTCACATACACTGGGGCTGGTGGGTTTGAACCTGGCCTGGGCCTGCTAAAGAATAATGACAACTGGAACAACAGCAAAAAATAGTGGGGCATTGTGGTGGGTGCCTTAGTCCCAGCTACTTGGGAGGCTGAGGCAAGAGAATTTCTGAAGCCCAAGAGTTTGAGGTTGCTGTGAGCTGTGATGCCATGGCACTTTACCAAGGGCGACATAGTGAGACTCTGTCTCAAAAAAAAAAAAAAAATGTATATATATGTGTGTGTGTATTTATATATATATAAAACAAGTAAATCTGAATTATCTTTCCATACTTTTCAGATACAGCTCAATGATCCCCCAACCACCTGTATTTTTCTTGTAGAACTTGACTCATTTTTTGAGATTCAGATAAAATGTGTCCTCATCTATACAAAGCCTACCCCGATCCCTCATGAAAGTTAGGATTTTGTCTATTCTGTTCCCAAAACACTTTTTCTTAAGGTACTCAACACATTGTATTTCTTGTAGGTGTGTCTATCTGCCCCACAGACTTATAAAACCCCTCAACATTAAGGATTGGGTTTTATTTAGTATTAGACTTATGGTAGGTACTCAATATGTCTATAAATGAATAAAAAACACAGACAAAATAGTAAAACTCTGAGATTAGAATCAAAAGTTATAAATAACAAGTATCAGAATTCTGAGTACCTACTATTTGCCAGATATTAGATTAGCTGCTTGAGAAAAGGTCTTAACTCAGACTGCAGAATGAAAGACAGATATTCAAGTTGATTCATTAATGACAGGTAGTAATCACATAGAGAAGGGAAAGGGGTAGAGAATAATCAAGGCAGAGGAAACACAAGCATTGGTGTCCTCCTGGAGGGCCTATCTTAGTAAAACTTGGTTATAAGGCCTTATTCAGAGATTTCTAGTGGTGGGAGCAAGCATGGAAACTCGATTTTTCCAGGTGGAGTAGTGGCCCTAGCCCTTTTGCTGGGCATACTAAAGAAGGAAAAAGGAGGGAGAGGGGAACACAAGAGAACAGCTGGTAAGAGCATAGACCTTGTTCAACTAGAAGGGAGAATAGCATATTTCCATCTGACTAGGAAAAAGATAAGAGAATGCAATTGGATCACAAATTAACTCACATTGCACTTAGATGCACAAAGAAAATTAATTTCTTTACCTCCTATTATTTGTCTGATTTTCCTAATGATCTCACCACACTTCCCTGGGAGGAAAGGGCAGAGACTTTCAAATTCTCATTTCTTGCATCACTGGCTCTTCCATTTTGAATAGGGTATTTTGAATGACTCAGTTGCTTTTAGGTGAACACACAAAATTCCATATTTGTTCTCGCCATCATCCTTCTTGCCTACTACCATTGCTTTTTCCTAAGGGTAATCTCATAGCAACAGGGAGGACGAATGATTGTAACTCACACAGCATTCTATGGGAGCTTATGGGTGTCCTCGGGGCTTTTCTATGGGTAGTCAGTCAATAATCTCCCTGAACCAACCAGGTCACTTTTGAAGGACATGCAAGTAGCCATGACTGGAATCATAGTTCAGGGCATATGTGGGATATTTTACACATGACACTCACTTTAGGACTCAGATAGTTTGCTGCTCCCATCAATACCTCAGTGTTTGGTCACATGGTAGAGTACCAAGAATAAGAAAAGATCCTCCAGGATCATCTTTCTAAGCATCTTCCTCCAGGATCCATAGGCCTATGTATCTGGATGTTTCCACTGGGTCCTTTCTCCTTGAGGGTCATTGTGGATGAGGGAAATGAAGACATAAAAGACATCCCCTAGTACTTAGTCAACTCATCCCCCCCCCCCCCATGCCTTTTCCATAGGATAGAAAGGGCAGCTGGTCTACTTCCTCCTTCCTTATGTTATACTTTCCTTCTTTCTCCTTAGTAGGAAGAACTATCATTTCACATTATGGCAGAAATTATAATTTGAGAAGAAACTCTAAAGTCTGCTTTTGATAAAGGACAAGGATAAACTAGTTTAATGTCCTCCACATCCCATTCAATCACTAGAGTACAGAGATGGTAAAAACACCATTTTAAAAATGCAGGTGTTCTATAATGGCAGAAGGAGGCCTTTAATGAATCTGTTCTCTTATAAAAACATAGAAAACACTGGTACTAAAGTCAAGTACTTCAGAACTCTAAGAAATAAAACCAGAGAAAATACTGAAAATTGTTTACCCAAGAGAAATTGCTAAGCCTCTGTAAGATAACAGGGCCTATGCCATTTTAACTTGGGGCTTTACCCCCCACACATGACCCACCCTCTTAGAGCCCACTGGTGTGGTAGTCCCACAGCTAAGAGAGAGAACTGACTACCTCTGGAACTTGATTAAAAGCCCTATTCATTGAGAACAATCTGTATTTTGCCTGAATAAGCAGCTACCTGGAGAATTTCTATTCAACAGGTGTTAGGGCTATTTAATTTGACTCAAAACTTAGCTCAACAACAACAAAAACCACTCTATCCCCAGCGTGTTACTGAAAATGTTGGTAATCTGCTGGCAATATCACGGCTGATGTGCCAAAGATGTGATTTTAGTTGGGAAAACAAGAGCATGGTCAAACATTTAAAAACAAAGTCCTGGAAATATAGGCAATCACAGGGAACTTCAAAGAGCTCTTACATATTTCTTGGGATCTAGAAGGCAGTGTGTGTAGAGTGCTGCACCTAGGGGAGGAGAAAACTCTGGTCACTCACATCTGGATGACATTGAAGTCCTGAACAAGCAGAAGATGAAATCTAGGTCTGTCTTATAAATTTTCCTGACGTTTGAAGGACTGCCTTCACATAGAGAACCCCTTGGCAAAGAGTGAAAGATGTATAGGTAAAGCCTTTATGGAAATTATCTGACAGATCTTTGCTGACCACTAAATTATACTGACCCAAGAATAAACCCTAGGAATAGTTCGTGGACTTTCATCCTTCTGATGTGTCACTAGATGTATTTTCCCACAATTTTATTGAAGATCTTTACATTTGCATCCATAGGGATATATCTCTGTGTCCCTGTGTATGACATATCTCTGTATATGATGTCTTATTTTCATATGAGACACAAAAATTTCTAGAATGAGTAGAAAAATGTTTCCTTCTCTTATAATTTATTTTTGCTGTATTTTGCTTGCTTGTTTGCTTTTTATAACAGCTAGTGAAGAGGTGATGCTATGAACAAGAGGGATTTATCCTAGGAGTTTGCAGTTTTTTCTTTAGTGTGAAAATCAACAGATGTAATACACTGTGCTAATAGAAGAAAAGGACAAAAACTAATGTGATTATCTCAATTGATGCAGAAAAGCATTTAAGAAAATCCAGTGCTCTTTGATGGTAAAAGTCTCAACATACTAGGAGTAGAAAGAAACTTTCTGAACTTGGTAAAAGGCATCTAAAAAAATCTCACAGCTAAATTCATACTTAATGGTGAAAGACTGAATTTTTACTTCCTAAGATGATAAAAAAAGATTTTCTCTCCAATTCTATTCAACATTATGTTGAAGACTTTGGCCAGGGCAGTTAGGCCAAAAAAAAAAATAAATAAATAAAAGAAGAAGAAGAAATGAAAGGCAATCAGATTTGAAAAAAGTATAATTTTCTCCTGACGAATACATTAAAAAGCTAGTAAGAACCATGTGCTTGGCTGAGGAGCCAATGGGGCGAAACTACCATCTGTGGGATTATGACTGAACACATCTAAGTCAGAATCTCGCCAAGGCAGAATGATAAGGCAGCGCCGCGGGCTAGCCTCGGTTGGCCTCAGATAGCCAGTCCCCTGCCATCCCAGCCAGCGCGCTGTCCCAGGGGTCGGGTGCGGAGTGCCCTTCACCCTGGGAAACGGGTGTGGCCGGAAAGGCGGCTGCCCCCTCACCCCTCACGCAACGCACGTTGGTGGGGAACCTGGTGCTAAACCATTCGTGGATGACCTGCTTGCCCATGGATTGTGTGAGGCTGGTAGCGGCCCCTGGTGCAACGACGGAGGTCTTCCTGGAGTCAGGTTGTTTCGGAATGCAGCCCAAAGTGGGTGGTAAACTCCATCCAAGGCTAAATAGTGGCACAAGACCGATAGTCAACAAGTGCTATAAGGGAAAGTTGAAAAGAACTTTGAAGAGAGAGTTCAAGAGGGTGTGAAACCATTAAGAGGTAAAGGGGTGGGGTCCACGCAGTCCACCCAGAGGATTCAACCCAATGGCATGGTCCAGCTGTACTGGCGTCAGGCAGATCTTTTCCACCCCCATTCCTCCTGGCCCCTCCACCTGCGGGGTGGGGGCTCTGGCGGGTGCCGGGTTGGTCTGGCAGGGTCGGGGGTGGGGTTGGGGGTGGGGTCAGCAGGGGACCACCCCCCAGAGACTGGCTGCTGCTGGGTGCATTTCCACCGTGGCTGGTGCGCAGCAATCAGCTCCGGGACAGCTGGGAAGGCCCTGTGAGGAAGGTGGCTCGGGAAGCCCCTGCCCTTCACTGGGCGGGCCTGCCTCCCAAGTGTTACAGCCCCCTGGCAGCAACAATTGCTGAATCCCGGGGCAGAGGAACACGCAGTTTTATCAGGTACAGCGAATGATTAGAGGTCTTGGGGCCAAAACGATCTCAACCTATTCTCAAACTTCAAATAGGTAAGAAGCCAGGCTTGCTGGTGTGGAGCTGGGTGTGGAAGGCGAGTGCCTAGTCAGCCACTTTTGGTAAGCAGAACTGGCGCTGTGGGATGAACCAAAAATGCCTGGTTAAGGCGCCTGATGCCCACACTCAGCAGACCCCAGAAAAGGTGTTGGTTAATATAGACAGTAGGAATGTGGCCATGGAAGTTGGAATCCACTAAGGAGTGCGTAATAACTCACCTGCGGAATCAACTAGCCCTGAAAATGGATGGCGCTGGAGTCTCAGGCCCATACCCAGTGTCGCCGGCAGTCGGGAGTGGACGGGAGTGTGGGGGGGTGTCAAGGTGGTCGGTCATCTGCAGTGGTTGGGGGGGCGCGGTGGGTGTTGGGGTCCTCCCCTTTCCCCCAACTGCCTTTCTTCTCAGGCCGTCCCCAACCCCCTCCCTGAGCCCACAACCCCACAACGAGGAGGATGGCTACTGCAGTGAGCCTTGTAGCCTAGGGCGCAGGCCCTGGTGAAGCTGCCACATGGGCAGATCTTGGTGGTAGTAGCAAATATTTAAACGAGAACTTTGAAGGCCAAAGTGGAGAAGGGTTCCATGTGAACAGGATTTTGACACATTGAGACAAGAAGTTGCAGCCCTCAAAGATCTGAGAAACATAGTAGAATCTCTCAGTAACAGAATGGAGCAAGCAGAAGAAAGGATTTCTGATATTGAAGACAAAGCTTTCAAATGCTCCCAAACTCGCAAAGAGGAAGAGAAATGGAGGGCAAAAGAAGATCACTCTCTCAGAGAGCTCTGGGATACGGCGAAGAAAACCAACATTTGACTTACAGGAATCCCTGAAAGTGACAAAGTGGCTTCACAAGGCATAGAGTCTCTTCTCCATGAGATTCTGAAGGAGAACTTTCCAGACATGCCAAGAGATTCTGAAATTCAGATAGCAGACAGTTTCAGAACTGCAGCATGACTCAACCCAAATAAGACATCCCCCAGACACATCATAATCAATTTCACTAAAGTTAATATGAAGGAGAAAATTCTGAAAGCAGCCAGACAAAAGAAAACCATCACCTACAAGGGGAAGAATATTAGAATAACTGCAGATCTCTCTGCTGAAACCTTTCAAACTAGAAGAGGATGGTCATCGACTTTTAAACTCCTAAAACAAAGTAACTTTCAACCAAGGATCCTGTACCCAGCTAAACTGAGTTTCATTTATGATGGAGAAATTAAATACTTCAATGACATTCACATGTTGAAGAAATTTGCCATAACTAAACCATCTCTCCAGGATATTCTCAGACCTATCCTCCATAAAGACCAGCATAATCCTCCACCACAGAAGTAAACCCACCCAAAAACTTTTGATCAAATTCCAACTTCCACAGTTGCGAAAGGAATAAAAATGTCCACCGGACTCTCAAAAGGCTTATCAATATTCTCAATTAATGTGAATGGTTTAAATTTTCCTCTAAAGAGGCACAGGTTGGCTGATTGGATACAAAAACTCAAGCCAGATATCTGCTGCATACAAGAATCTCATCTTACATTAAAAGACAAATATAGACTCGAGGTGAAGGGATGGTCATCTACACTCCAGGCAAATGGAAAGCAGAAAAAAGCAGGTGTTGCAATCCTATTCACAGACGCAATAGGCTTTAAACTGACTGAAATAAGGAAGGATAAGGATGGACACTTCATATTTGTTAAAGGTAGTACTCAATATGATGATATTTCAATTATTAATATTTATTCACCCAACCAGAATGCACCTAAATTTATAAGAAAAACTCTGACAGACATGAGCAACTTGATTTCCTCCAGTTCCATAGTAGTTGGAGATTTTAACACCCCTTTAGCAGTCCTGGATAGATCCTCCAAAAAGAAGCTAAGCAAAGAAATTTTAGATTTAAACTTAACCATTCGACATCTGGATTTAACAGACATCTATAGAACATTTCATCCCAATAAAACTGAATACACATTCTTCTCATCAGCCCATGGAACATACTCCAAAATCAACCACATCCTAGGCCACAAATCTAAACTCAGCAAATTAAAAAAGAATAGAAATTATTCCTTGCATCTTCTCAGACCATCATGGAATAAAAGTTGAACTCAATAACAACAGGAACCTGCATACCCATACAAAAACATGGAAGCTAAACAACATTATGCTGAAGGATAGATGGATTATAGACGATATTAAGAAGGAAATCACCAAATTTTTGGAACAAAACAACAACGAAGACACGAATTATCAGAATCTCTGGGATACTGCAAAGGCAGTCCTAAGAGGGAAATTTATAGCACTGCAAGCCTTCCTCAAGAAAACGAAAAGAGAGGAAGTTAATAACTTAATGGGACATCTCAAGCAACTGGAGAAGGAAGAACATTCCAACCCCAAACCCAGCAGAAGAAAACAAATAACCAAAATCAGAGCAGAATTAAATGAAATTGAAAACAAAAGAATTATACAACAGATCAATAAATCCCAAAGTTGATTTTTGGAAAAGATCAATAAAATAGATAAACCTTTGACCAACCTAACCAGGAAAAAAAGAGTAAAATCTCTAATTTCATCAATCAGAAATGGTAATGATGAAATAAAAACAGACCCCTCAGAAATTCAAAAAATCCTTAATGAATACTACAAAAAACTCTACTCTCAGAAATATGAAAATCTGAAAGAAATCAACCAATACCTGGAAGCACGCCACCTATGAAGACTTAGCCAGAATGAAGTGGAAATGTTGAACAGGCCTATATCAAGTTCTGAAATAGTATCAACTATACAAAAATCTCCCTAAAAAGAAAAGCCCAGGACCAGATGGCTTTACGTCAGAATTCTACCAAACCTTTAAAGAAGAACTAGTACCTATATTACTAAACCTCTTCCAAAATATAGAAAAAGAAGGAATATTACCCAACACATTCTACGAAGCAAACATCACCTTGATCCCTAAACCAGGGAAAGACCCATCAAGAAAAGAAAATTATAGACCAATATCACTAATGAATATTGATGTAAAAATACTCAAAGAGATCCTAACAAACAGAATCCAACAACACATCAAAAAAATTATACACCATGACCAAGTGGGATTTATCCCAGGGTATCAAGGCTGGTTCAATATACGTAAATCTATAAATGTAATTCAGCACATTAACAAACTGAAAAATAAAGACCATGTGATTCTCTCGATTGACGCAGAAAAAGCTTTTGATAATATCCAGCATGCCTTCATGATCAGAACATTTAAGAAAATTGGTATAGAAGGGTCATTTCTTAAACTAATAGAGGCCATCTACAGCAAACCCACAGCCAATATCGTATTGAATGGAGTTAAATTGAAATCATTTCCACCTAGATCAGGAACCAGGCAAGGTTGCCCATTATCTCCATTGCTCTTTAACATTGTAATGGAAGTTTTAGCCATTGCAATTAGGGAAGAAAAGGCAATCAAGGGTATCCACATAGGGTCAGAAGAGATCAAACTTTCACTCTTTGCAGATAATATGATCGTATATCTGGAAAACACTAGGGATTCTACTACGAAACTTTTAGAAGTGATCAAGGAATACAGCAATGTCTTAGGCTACAAAATCAACACCCATAATCTGTAGCCTTTATATATACCAACAATAACCAAGCCGAAAAAACAGTCAAGGACTCTATTCTTTTCACAGTAGTGCCAAAGAAGATGAAATTTTTGGGAGTATACCTAACAAAGGACATAAAAGACCTCTACAAAGAGAACTATGAAACTTCAAGAAAAGAAATAGCTGAAGATGTTAACAAATGGAAACACATACCATGCTCATGGCTGGGAAGAATCGACATTGTTAAAATGTCTATACTACCCAAAGCAATATATAATTTTAATGCAATTGCTATTAAAGCTCCATTGCCATATTTTAAAGATCTTGAAAAAGTAATACTTTGTTTTATATGGAATCAGAAAAAAACCTCGAATAGCCAAAACTTTATTCAGAAATAAAAACAAAGCAGGAGGAATCACTCTACCAGACCTGAGACTGTACTATAAATCAACAGTGATCAAAACAGCATGGTATTGGCACAAAAACAGAGAAGTAGATGTCTGGAACAGAACAGAGAACCAAGAGATGAATCTAGCTACTTACTGTTATTTGATCTTTGACAAGCCAATTAAAAACATTCAGTGGGGAAAAGATTCCCTATTTAACAAATGGTGCTGGGTGAACTGGCTGGCGATCTGTAAAAGACTGAAACTGGACCCACACCTTTCACCATTAACAAATACAGACTTTCACTGGATAAAAGATTTAAACTTAAGACATGAAACTACCCTGTTTCCCCCAAAATAAGACATTCTCCGAAAATAAGACCTACTTACAGGAAAGATAAGACATCCCTGAAAATAAGACCTAGCGCATCTTTGGGAGCACACCTTAAAATAAGACACTGTCTTATTTTTGGGGAAACTGGGTATAAAAATACTTGAAGAAAATGCAGGGAAAACTCTTGAAGGAATTGGCCTGGGTGAATATTTTATGAGGAGGACTCCCAGGCAATTGAAGCAGTATCAAAAATACATTACTGGGACCTGATCAAACTAAAAAGCTACTGCACAGCCAAGAACACAGTAAGTAAAGCAAGCAGACAGCCCTCAGAATGGGAGAAGATATTTGCAGGTTATACCTCTGATAAAGGTTTAATAACCAGAATCCACAGAGAACTGAAATGTATTAGCAAGAAAAGAACAAGTGATCCCATCTCAGGGTGGGGAAGGGACTTGAAGAGAAACTTCTCTAAATAAGACAGATGCATGATCTACAGACACATGAAAAAAAGCTCATCATCCTTAATCATCAGAGAAATGCAAATCAAAACTACTTTGTGATATCACCTAACCCCAGTAAGAGTAGTCCACATAACAAAATCCAAAAACCAGAAATGTTGGCATGGATGTGTAGAAAAGGGCACACTTCTATACTGCTGGTGGGAATGCACAGTAATACATTCCTTCTGGGAGGATGTTTGGAGAATCCTTAGAGACCTAAAAATAGACCTGCCATTCGATCCTATAATTCCTTTACTAGGTTTATACCCAGAAGACCAAAAGTCACAATATAACAAAGATATCTGTTCCAGAATGTTTATTGCAGCCCAATTCATAATTGCTAAGTCATGGAAGAAGTCCAAGTGCCCATCGACCCACGAATGGACTAGCAAATTGTGGTACATGTATACCATGGAATATTATGCAGCCTTAAAGAAAGATGGAGACTTTACCTCTTTCATGTTTACATGGATGGAGCTGGAACATATTCTTCTTAGCAAAGTATCTCAGGAATGGAAGAAAAAGTATCCAATGTACTCAGCCCTACTATGAAGCTAATTTATAGCTTTCATATGAAGGCTATAACCCAAGTATAGCACAAGACTATGGGGAAAGGGCCAAGGAAGGGGAAGGGAGGGGGGAGGTTAGAGTGGAGGGAGGGGCCACACCTACGGTGCATCTTAGAATGGGTACAGGCGAAACTTACTAAATGCAGAATACAAATGTCTACATACAATAACTAAGAAAATGCTATGAAGGCTACGTTGAACAGTTTGATGAGAATATTTCAGATTGTATATGAAACCAGCACAATGTACCCCTTGATTGCACTAATGTACACAGCTATGATTTAACAATAAAAAAAGCTAATAAGAACCAATAAATGATTTCAGAAGTTTACAGAATCAGATTGATACAGGAAAATAAATTTTATTTTTATATATTAGCAATTAACAATCCAAAAATGAAATTAAGAAAACAATTCCATTTATACTACCATCAAAAGGAGTTAAATACTTAGGAATAAATTTAACAAAGAAATTCAAAACTTACACATCAAAACTACAAAACATTGTTGAAAAAACTGAAGATTTAAATAAATGGAAATACATCCCACATTCATGCATTAGAAGAGTAAATATTGTTATGATGTCACTATTCCTCACGTTGATCCACATTCATTGTAATCCCTATCAAAACCTCAGCATCCTTCTGTAGAAATGGACAAGCTGATACTAGAGTTTTATACAACTTCAAGAGACATAGAAAAACCAAAACAATCCTGGAAAAACAGAACAAAATCAGAAGACATTTCAAAATTTACTTCAAAGTTATAGTAATCAAGATAGCATGGAACTGGCAAAAGGACAGAAATACAGATCAAATGTAATATAATTGGAAGGCCAGATATCAACTTATATTTATGGTCAATATGAGTGCCAAGGTAGTTCAGTGGGAAGAATAGATTTTTTAAACCAATGGTTCTGGAGCACCTGAATATTCATACAGAAAAGTATGAAGTTGGATGTCTACCTCCCATTGTTTACAAACATTTATGTAAAAAGGGTCACAGAGCCAAATCTGAGCAAAAACTATAAAATTCTTAGAAAAAATATTCAGGAGTAAATTTATGTGACTGTGGGTTAGGCAAAAGTATCTGAGATATGACACCAAAAGTGCAAGTGATAAAGGAGAAAGAAGGTCAATGATACTATCAAGAAAATGAAGACAACCCATAGACTAGAATATTTGTAAATCATGTATCTGATGAAGGATTTGCATCCAGAATATATTTTAAAAACCCTCTTAGACCCCCCAAAGTAAAAGATTAGGCACTTAAAAGTAAGCAAAGGATTTGTTTCTTTAATGAAGATATACAAATAGCCAATAATGATATGAAAAGGTGCTCAATATCATTAGTTATTAGGGATATATAACTATAATCACTTCACATGTACTAGGATGGGAAACAGACACACACAGACAACAACAAGCTTTAGCAATGATGTGGAGAAATTATAACACTGATGACTGGTGCAGCCACTTTGGAACACAGTTTGGGTTTCCTCAGATGGTTAATCATAGAGTTATTTTATAACCTAGCAATGTTGTTCTTAGGTATATAGCCAAGAGAAGTGAAACACAAAAACTCGTCAGGGAGTGCATTACTTTTCATAACAGCTTGAGTTTTAATACCTAAAGAGTGGAAACAATCCAGACATCCATCCACTGATAGATAAACTTAAGTGGTGTTAAATAAAATTTTATAGGAGACGGTTGACTTGGACTAGGCTCCTGCAGGAAGTGTAAAAGAACAAACCAAGATGGAGTTTAACTGTAGGAGCTGAGCCGTAGTTAATTGCAGGAAGCTCTGTAACCAATTAAGTTGCCTCTGTACCACAATTCTGTCTCCCATAAATGCTGTCAGACCGTGATATTGGTTGCAGTTCTGGTTTGGAGGGCTGCCCCACTCTCAAATCATTCTCATTTTGCTTTGCTTTTCTTTGTTATACTTTGTTCTGTTTTGTTTAAAGTTGCTCAAATAAACTTGGTTGAATTTAATTAGTGTAAGAATTTTCCTTTTGACTGTGGAATATTTGTACAATATGATTCAGCCATAAGAAGAAATGAAGTATGAAATATGTTATATTTCAAGGATGAACTCTGAATACACGCTAAGCGAATAAAGCCAATCACAAAAGGCTATATGGTATATGATGCCATTTATATGAAATTTCCAGAACTGGCAAGTCAACAGTGCCAGATAATACATTAGTGGTTGCAGGGGATTGAGGGGGAGGGCTGTAATTGCCAGTGGGTGTGGAGTTTCTGTTTGGTGAAATGAAAAGAGTTCTAAACTGAGATTTTGGTTATTGTTACATAATTCGGTGAACAAAAACCACTCTACTGTGTACTTTAAGTAAGTGAATTTTATGGTACATGAATTATGTATCAATAAACCTGTTAAAAAGAAAAGAGAGGGTACCATAGAAAACATGACAGGTTGGGGCAGGAGGCATGAAACCTTAGGTTTCCTAAATAGTGCCTGCTATCTCAGAGAGCATGACTCTGTTAACAAGCTGCTTTTGAAAAGTCTTTAATACACTAGAAAGTGTTCTTTTGCTAATAGCTATTTAAAAATCCAGATTAACCCAGGTCTCTGTATTTCTAATTTTAAACTATTAAGCTCCACAACCATGCCAACATCTGTAGTTTTGGGATTTTGTTATGTGGGGTTAGATGGAGTTAGATGATATCTCAAAGTGGTTTTGATTTGCATTTCTCTGATGATTAAGGATAATGAGCATTTTTTCATGTGTCTGTAGGCCATGTGCCTGTCAGAGAAGCTTCTGTTCAAGTCTCTTGCCCACAATGAAATGGGATCACTTGTTCTTTTCTTATTAATTAGTTTGAGTTCTCTGTGGATTCTAGTTATCAAACCTTTGTCAGAAACTTCTGCACTGCTGCGGGGAATGCAAGCTAATACGTTCTTTTTGGAAAGAAGTTTGGAGAACACTTAGGGAACTAAAAGTAGACCTGCTGTTCGATCCTGCAATTCCTCTACTAGGTATATATCCAGAAGACTAAAAATCACATTACAATACAGATATTTGCACCAGAATGCTTATTGCAGTTCAATTCATAATTGCCAGGTCATGGAAGAAGCCCAAGTGCCCATCAACCCATGAATGGATGAATAAACTATAGCATATGTATACCATAGAATATTATATAGCCTTAAAAAAGATGGAGACTTTACCTCTTTTTATGTGTACATGGATGGAGCTGGAACATATTCTTCTTAGTAAAGTATCTCAAGAATGGAAGAAAAAATATCCAATGAACTCAATACTATTATGAAACCAATATATAATCACCCATACTTTCATATGAAAGATAAAACACAACTATAGCCTAGGATGAAGGAGGGAAAAGGAAGGTGAGGGGAGGGGTGGAGGCTGGGTGGAGGGAGAGCAATCGGGGGGACCTCACCTATGGTGCATATTGTAAGGGTACATGTCAAATCTATTAAGAGTAGAGTATAAATGTCTTAACATAATAAGTAAGTGAGGTGAAGGCTATGTTAACCAGTTTGATGTAAGCATTCCAAATGGTATATAAAATCAGTACATCATACCCCATACATGTATTAAGTACACAGTTATGATTTAATAAAAAAAATTGTTAAGAGAAAAAAAGAAAAAAGAAACTATTAAGCTAAATCAAATGGGCCATGTGTAAAATTGCACACATGTCAAAGTACATATCAAATTTTACACATCATTCTATTTGAACAGAAAGACTAATATTATTAATGACTGAAGAAAATTGTAACATCCTCTTCCACAGTGTTTTATAAGAATTATAGCAAGAGGCTTAAATAATTGATTTAGGAGGGCTTTTGATAGTATTTCCCTAAATATGTGCCAAGAAACATCAGCCTTGCTAAATGAAGGCGGAGGAGGATAGAAGAATTTCACAGTCGAAACTATTTAGGAAGCTACATACATCACTTTTTTCTTGGAAATTCATAACGGATGTAAGATGATTAGTGGCTCTGCAGGGTTATTCACTGTCTCTACAAATATTCAGTCTAAGGGTCAGGCACTACTCTAGACATTGAGGCCACAGCAAGCATAAGACAGAAAAAATTCTTGACCAGATGGAACCTGCATGCTTATGTTGCACAGAGAATCTGTTCTAAGTCTTTCCCAACTCATTTCATCACAGGATAACTTCTTCAAAACATAATCATTACCATTCTGCAGAAGACAAGTTGTGAAATATGGGTTTGCACTTATCTCCATCAACCTAATGGGAAGGCTGAAAGACAGATGGGAAAAGCAGCAAATGCAAACTTCCCAAATCATACACAAACTCTAGTTTAAGTTGTCAGTGTTGATCAAAAGACAAAGGGAATCAAGCCTTTATCTTTAAGGAATAGGATGTAATGGCCTGATCAAAGTGAGGGTGGGAAAGAAAATATGAGAGATGAGCAGTCAACATCTATGTGAATATATCGTAGGTGACACAGCTTTCTGCATCTCTGCAATTATTAACTATCTGACAAAAGCCAAATGCAACTAAGTAGGGTACATAGAAAAGCAGGGACAAAAGTACTATATCAAGATACCACCTGAGAAATCTGGGGTAAGGAATTGTAAATTCCCTATTTTAACTACTGGGGAATTATAAAGGAATTAAAAGTCTTCTCTTAAAAAACAAATTTAAGGGCCAGCTGGGGTGTCTCAAACCTGTAAACCTTGCATTCTAAGAGGCTGAGGCACACAGACTGAGCTCAGGTGTTCAAGACCAGCCTGAGCAAGAATGAGACCCCATTTCTAAAAAAGGTCGGGCATTGTGGTGGGTGCCTATAGTCCCAGCTGCTCGGGAGGATGAGGCAAGAGAGTCCCTTAAACCCAAGAGTTTGAAGCGTTACAGAGCTATGATGCCATGGCACTCTACCCAGGGCAACTGAGTGAGACTTTGTCTCCATAAAAATAAAAACTAAAATAAACAAACAAATAAATAATTTAAGCAACAGTAAACTACTGGGAATTCACACTCAGCAGTGGGCTGGATATAATTAAAGCCAGAGAACATTTTAAAATAAACAAATTGTCCTTAAAGGCAAGTTTAAAGGTCATGACTTTCCCATTAATCCTTAGTAAAAAATCGTTTTAACATCCACATTCTTCTCTGATAAAATCCAGTTCCTACCTCCTAGTTAACTGACTCAAGACTTCCTTTTACCACCCATGTACCTCTGTCATAAAGAATAGTCTTTTGTTTCAAAAGCCCGCACTCCAGCTTTTCTTTTTTATTTCTTTCCTCTTCTTGCTGTAATTAGCCTGTGGCATCCTCCTTCTTAAAGATAAAGGCTGGTGGATTCTCCTTGCGTTTTGGGTGTGTGCTAAAATATACATAACATAAAATTCACCCTTTTATCCTTTTTACATGTACAATTTGGTGGTTAAGTTCATTCGACATGTACAACTGTTATGTCACTACTATCCATTTCCAGAACTTGTTCATCTGGATGTTAGCATCTGCAAAAGGGGGTGCTACTAATACCTGCCTTACCTTAAAATAATGTGTCTGAATATACTGTTAGCTCTTAAAGTATTATGCAAATGTTTTTTATTATTATTATAAACTTAAAGTACTAATAATGACGTAAAACATTAATATTCATTGCAAAACATGAAATTTCTATTATGTTCTACGGGGCAGAGGAGCCAGCATTTTCAAAAGGGTTAAGATACCTTTTCTGAAAGCACTCACAGTTGAGTCAGAGATTTTTTTAGCAAATTGTATAATAATGGTATGAACAATTAGTACATCAGAATGGCTGGTTCTGACAAGAGGTCTTGGCAAGGCTTCATGGGGTATACATTTGGGCTGGGTTTAGAAAAACATTAATAGGCTCAAGATGTAAAGGGTGTCCCCAGAGTGCCACAGAGAACAGAAATTTTGAAAGTAAAGAGACAGCTGTCCTCTCCCTGAGTTTAGATCTCTGGAGACTTCAGAAAAATAAACACAGAGGAAGCAGCAAGGAAAGAGAATTTTTGTTAGACTCATTTTGATACATACGAACTTGCTGGGTAGTCCTTCAATTTACTTAGTTTAGCCTCTGTGTGAGTTTGAATTTCTCCTAAAGAGTGAGTCACTTGATAAGATAAAGCCACATCTGTAGAGTGAGACAACTAGTTTCACATTTATGAAAAAATGATAGCAATGATAGTAATAATAATGAAGTTAACAACAAAACCACCACAGGTCACAGGGTAGAGGAAGAACATTTTCATATGGTCAGGCCATAACCCCGTATGAGTTGATTTATAACTTGCTTCTGGACTTCAAAGGTTGGGACTATCAGCTAACAACATGGCACCAACTAGTAACACTGCCCAAAAGGAGGACATTCCTACCTGACCACCGATTCAGGTAGTTCCGTCATTCATTCCACAGTTGGTGGGGGCTGGGGTGGAGAAGGGTGGGATGCAGCAGGTTCAGCAGCCAGATCAGGGTTCCTTGGAGAAAAAGAACCTGTTTCATTGTGGAGGCCCCTCAGAAAGACAAAACCAGGAAGCTTCACTTACCAACTTTCTTCAGGCAGGGCATCCTCCCTAGACTGTAGAATTCTAAAGAGATGGGGTCCCTGATATTCCCTGCTTTATCCACAGTGTGTAGCACACAGAGGGGCGACAATGAACGTGTGCTGTGGTGAACTGAATGGTCTAGAGAATGCTTCTTTACTAACTAAGCACTAAACTGGAAGTAAAATTCTCAATCTGAGCAAAACCATTTCTTTATTAACAGACGAATTTCAGCTCTTCCCTCTTCCTCATGTCCTTCAGAGAAAAATTTTTTACCTTGAAAAGAAAAGATGGGAGCAAATAGGGCTTTCCTTCCCTGCCCTGTGTCTTGTTCCACAGTACTTTTGTCCCTTTTCCCAGACTAGGGCACAATAAGACCTCTCCCTCCCCACAAATCTCCTGAATCTAAAGGACTAAAATTTCTTTTAGTAGGCCACCTTCTTGTCTCAGATTTGGTCACTGTTCCACAAATACCACCCAAGGGCGAAGTTTCTTTTTAAGTCATGATCATTCTCCTTTTTCTCTCATATTTCAAGAAGTAAGTTCTCTGCAAATTCTTAACAGCATGAGAAGATTACAGGGCCAGATCACACTCAGCGATGCTAAGTCACAAGTGCAGACTCCCATGACACACCGATTTTAACCCTTTCTAAATCTTCCTTTCTCTCCTTTCCTGATGCCCCTCCTGGTCCCGCTAGAAGCCTCTTCCTTCTGCTCCCCTCCTCTCATATAACTTACACTTCTCTTTTCATGCTTCTCCTTAGTGTAGGAAACCCAATTCTAAAATGCCCTCACTGAGGGACAACACTACTCTGGAGCCATATTCTTGCCTGGGTCTACCTGGTAGTCATAGTGCTTTCCAGGGATTCTCGGTTATATTGCCTTATTTGAAAATATTGAAGACCCTGCATAAATCAATTTTAGTACATAACCTCCATCCCTTCTCTGAGTTCCCCTCAGTAGACCTCCTGGGGGGTTTGTTATGCTTTTCTAAAAGGCCTGAGCCTGAAGGTGTCCTTAATTGATTTGTAACCTCAAATGTTGAATACTGAATCCAAAGGCAATACTTTATAAGTCCTATGAAAAATTAATAGAACCAAAGTTGAAGGTTATGCTAATCCAGCCCTGGATATTGTGGCTCCCAAATGGGCCTGAGGACTTAAAGTCTGCCGCCATCTGTTTGAGTGGAAACCACACCTTTGGCTTAAAAGTCTCAAAATTAATTTTATATGGAAAGTTTTGGCAGAAGGTTTGGTGTTCTGACCGGAAAAGAAAGGAGAAAACCGGAGACACAGGGCCTGACATTTGTCTGTATTTATGGAGTGACGCTTACTCTTGGGATATAAATGAGTATTGGCCCATCAAAGAACACCCACAGTTAGCGTCTTTATGAGATGATGTGAAAATTCCAAAGAAGCAAGTGTGATTGGCAAAGTTCGACTTGAGGGATAAATGGGCCTGGAGACTTGGAAAGTTCTTAAGAAACGAAAAGAAGAACTAGAGTAGGGCCTGGAAGTCTTTGTTCCACATGGGTGGGAGAATGAAAATGCAGGGTATCTAGGCTCATCCTAATCCAAGTAGATTCTTTGTGATTAAAGCAATTCTGGATTCTGAGTCCACAACACTATAGGGGGCCAGTGGCTTTCCAGTTATTGTTCTGCAAGAAACCTACCACCACTTAACAGTAGATCTGGTCAGGTCCTGGTCTGAGGCTTGTGGGGTCTCAGGGCCGTGCCTACGAGTATGACCTTTGTTTTCTCAGCATCTGCCCTTGTCTTATTTAGTCCCCTTTTGCAAGCACTGCATATAACTTCACAGCAATGTTTAGTAGCCCCAGGTGAACATTTTCTATCTGAGTATAAATCCAAACATTCTTTAGAGATTCAGGCTCCTTGGTTAAGTTCCCCTAAATGCCTTTTACTCTCACCTGGCTAGGACAGTGGCTGTATCATTTATGTCCTCTGAACACCTTTGCAGAAAACCTCTTCTTGCCATCATCACTGGGAATTTGACATTCTGCCATAGTCTTACAAATGTGTCCATCTGGTAATGTATTGTGTGTTTTTCCTTGGGTATAGGCAAGGGACTAATTCAGTCGGAATTTATGTAAGCAAATTTAAAACACATAAATACTCAAAGCAAACCTATTTTTTAAAATATGCATATATTTATTATACAGGGTGGACATAAAGTTCATGTGCAATTTAAAATAGTTAAACATAGTAAATTGCACATGAACTTTACGGACACCCTGCATTTATGTGTTATAGTATAAATATTACATATATGTCTTTGAAGGATTCACACACACACATACACATACATATACTGAACATATTACAGTGAGTCCTGATGGGAGTAAGGGACAGGAGAATTAGAAAGGGAGATGAAATTAAAAAAGGGCTTTTCGTGGACTAATAATGATGCACCTGTGGGTCAAAACAGAACAAAAAATAGTAAAGGATTTTCTTCACTGGGGAGTAGAGATGAGAGAATATTTTAGGCAGAAGAAATGCTATACAATTTATTCACTTGTTAGTGAATTTGACCCATATTTATAGAGCATCTCCTATATGTCAGCTCTGTGCTAGGCATGAACAGTATGACGGTAACAAGGCAGACATTGACCCTAAACTTGCCAGGCACTGTTCAGAGAATGTGACATGTACACCATAGATCTCATACTAATCCTGTGAAAAAAATGGGAGCTATTAGTGTTACTATTCTCAGCTTAGATAATGACAAAGTCAAGCCACAGAGAAGTCAAATAACCTGCCTAGGGCCACATAAGCAGCAAGTGCAGGAACCAGAGTTTGAATCCCAACAGCAGGAGCCTGGAGCCCACGTGCCCACAGACTTAATCACTCCTTATACTTCCTTATAAATAGGCAATGTGTGGTACGATGAGTAATGATTCAAATGTGCCAAGTTTTTCCAGCTTTCATCCAGAAACTGTGGAAGTCTGGCACACTTCCTGTGGTTAAAAAGTCTTTTGGAGATAAGGGGAAATAGACAAATCTCTATTGTCCTGGTCAATCGGTACTGTAGATAACTTTTCTACTCTGAACTTAATTCTGGACACGGCTGTCTTTTCTCTATGTTCGTATCAATTTTGGCATGAAACATTATTTCTTTTGTCCTTTGCCATCTGTCTCATACTACTCCCTCCCAGTACTATTTACAAAATATATTTGCAGCAGCATTTTACTAAAAGTTTGAAAGTTAATGGGAGGTGGAATCTATAGAGCAGCTAAGTGCATTGGTTTAACTGATTATTTGACATTATGGTCTCAAAAGTCTCTTTGAGCGGTTAGCTTCAGCTTGGTGACAGATGCCCTGATCTCTTGCTCCTCCCGAATACTTTTTTTTGCACAGTGGCAAGTCTCCAAATCCTACATTCCTCTTGGGTTTCCTGTGGAGAGCCTTTTGGATTTCTGTGTCAACTCTCTTTTCCCTAACCTGACCTAGCAATTTGGGGTGAGCAGGGAGCGTGTTTCACAGCCAGGAGATTTCAAAACATTTTCTTTGATAAAGAGCCATTTCACCTATTATGAATTGTGCCACTGTGCTAGTCAAAACTATTGAAGTCAATTCTTGTATTTTATTTTATTTATTTTTTTAGAGAGAGTCTCACTCTGTCGCCCTGGGTAGAATGCTATAATGT
This sequence comes from Nycticebus coucang, assembly GCF_027406575.1. Classification (NCBI taxonomy): domain Eukaryota; kingdom Metazoa; phylum Chordata; class Mammalia; order Primates; family Lorisidae; genus Nycticebus; species Nycticebus coucang. Next base: position 88,733,137 of record NC_069789.1, read on the forward strand.
CTTAGTTCACAGCAACCTCAAACTCTTGGGCTCAAGAGATCCTCTTGCCTCAGCCTATCTAGTAGCTGGGACCACATGTGCCCACAACAACGCCCGGGCAGTTTTTCTATTTTTAGTAGAGATAGAGTCTCGCTCTTGCTCAGGCTGGTCTTGAACTCCCAAGCTCAAGCAATACACCTGGCTCAGCCTGACAAAGTGCTAGGATTATAGGCATGAGCCACCACGCTGGGCCATTTCTTGTTTTTTCTCTCAACATTGTGTTAGGAGAGACTACAAAGTACAGTGGGATCACATAGAATGACATGTACCTAGACCACAGGAGTGGTAGAAGGAATGACCAGCAGAGGTGTCCACTCTACACTGAGATCATGAGGATGAGGAGAACTGAGCCAGGTGGAGTGAAAACAAGTGTTCCAAGACAAACAGCCTAATCCAAAGCCCAGAGGTGAGAGTGCCCATTTACTAACTCAAAGGTTTGTATTATTAAAAATTAAAAATTGATAAAGAGAGTGGCAAGAGATCAGGAAGAGTCTTGGTAGGCAGACTAAGAAATCAGAATTTATCTGAAGGCAGTTAAAATTCACAAAAAGAGTTCTATGGTAGAACTATTGCAAACAAAATTTCCCTCTTTCCTTCTTCCCTCCCTCTATTCATCCCTCCCCCCTTTCGCTCCCTTTTGCAAGTAGGAGAATGTGTACTGTCAATTCTCTCTGTCTAATCTCTACTTTGCTTCCTCCCACACATTTCAGAAACATCATGGTAGAAAATGTGTGGGAGGAAGCAAAGTAGAGATTACTGCTGTAGCAATTTGTGTAGTGACAGTGAGGCCAGAGAAAAGTGAATGAATCTGAGAGTCACTTGAAATTTGGATGGAGAAGGGGGAGGCAGAAAGGAACAAAGAGGCATAAAGAATGGGCTACTGAATGGATTGGGGGTAGAATGATGATTCACTAGGATAGGGAATCCAAAGGAAGGAATTATCTTGAATAGGCACTGAATAAATTCAATTTTGGACATGCTGAGTACTAGGATTTCCACATAGAGATGAGTAGAAAAGTGGATATGTACATCTGGTATAGCCACCTAAGAAGGGAAAAACACCATGGACCAATGTCTGTTAACATTTTAGGGATGGGGTGGCGCCTGTGGCTTAAAGAGTAGGGTGCCGGTCCCATAGGCCAGAGGTAGCGGGTTCAAACCTAGCCCCGGCCAAAAACCACAAAAAAACCCCAAACATTTTAGGGATGGACGAAGAAACAGGAACCCACTGTAGGACTAAAGAGAATAAACAGAGAGGTGGAAAGTAGGATAGAGAAGCCAAAAGAAGAGTGAGTAGTCGTGTCAAAGCTCAGAGACTTGTTTTGGAATTTGTGCTCCTGTGAGTTCTGTTTCCCCAATTTGATTATAAACTTCTTGTGCCACTGTTAAGCATGAAATTAGTGCCCGATAAATACTTCTCTTTTTAAAAAAATGCATTCAATTTTTTCACTTAAATTTTTTATTTTCAATTAATATGAAGGTACATACGATTAGGCCACATTGGCAAGGTCTAAGTTGCAGCTATTTCTCCACAAAGGAAGTGTGTCATACACCCTACACTATTCCTGCCGGCAAGAAACATGCTGGCTCCTTCCTCTCTTCCTTCTTGGGTTCAACTGAGTATTTCCTCTTATGTGAGCACGTGGGTATTAATCTACAAATTTCAAATCTTGTAGGTTATCTTTCCATTTTTGTGATACTTAGGAGAGTGTTCTCCAAATCCATCCAGGTTGTAAAAAGGATACAAAAGCTCCACCTTTTTATGGCTGAATAGTATGGCAGGGCATACTGTATACCACAGTTTACTAACTTATTCATGTGTCAAAGGGCCCCTGGGTTGTTCCCACATCTTTGCAATTGTAAATTGGGCTGTTGTAAACATTTGAATGCGAATGTGCTTATGGTAAAATGACTTATTTTCTTTTGGGTAGGTACCCAGTAATGGGATTGCAGGATTGACTAGTACACATTCTCGTACTTGCAAATATTTCACACCCATGCTCTTCTGACAGTACAGACATTGTTTTCCTTTATGAAGAAAAAGTAGTTACTGTCTTAATAACAACTGTGGAGAATCTGAGGCTGAGTCCTGGTACAAATAAATATGGCAGCAGTTACTCTCTTGGTATGCCATTTCTTTACATGGTAAACACCATGCCTTTTAGAAAAGGGCACCCTTTCTTCTTTCTTTTTTATTGCTTACTGCTTACAGAGCTTTCCTGCGTGAACCTCTTATCCCCCAAGGCAGTGAAACTCTTAAATAATTGATTATTTTTGTTAATAAATATAGGACATGGGACTCTGGTGTATGTGGTAAAGGGTAGATATTTTAGGTTACATGTGCCAAGAGTGGTTGGTGTCACATGATTTGCTAGAGCTGAAACTAAAGCTTCAGGAAGGCTTGATTTTGTGGTTCATAGAGCAATTCCCAGACTCAGCAGCACTCTGAATCAGCTTACTTTAACTGGTCTGGTCATAGTTCTGGAATTGGTTATCCCATCAACAACTCAGAAAAATGAAAAATAATTTTGGAAAAATACTTCTTGTAGTTAAAAACAGGAATGAAAAAAAGCTTTCACTTCCTTTAATTGATGTGAAATTTATCTGGGCAGGACTGTGAATACTTGCAAATTGCCTTTACTACTTCTTCTTTTTTTTTTTTTTTTCCATTTGAGCTAATTTTGATCACAAAATGTTACTGGATGAAGAGGGTTGGGCCACCTGTCATTGTCAGCCAATATGCAGAGATGGGGATAGGGCCACCAAACTTTGTCAGAAGGCTGGGATTCTGGAGAACAATCTCCAAGATTGTTCTGTTCTTCCATTTCCAAAATTACAGTTTTATACATAAAAGTTCAAAGCAAAGACCATACCAACCCCTATTCCAAAGAATAATCAGCATAACTCAGTGACCTATTATGACATTCCAGTTCAAAAGCTAATCTCCTAAATCAATCCACCTAAACTATTCAAGGTAGGCATCTTTAGGGTGGTATCTAAATTTTTCAAAACAGAAAGAATGGGAGATGGGGTGAAGATCAAGATCACCAGATCAAGACCTAAACCAACCAGAACAGCTGTGTCATGCAAGGCTTTGGCAGCCATACTTTTGCCTTGTTTAGGAGGAAATAGAGCTCAGCTGGTTGTGTTCTTTAGAGGGTAGCACCTGTAATAAAATACTGAATTATCTTAATGTCTAGCCTCAAAAAGATGTCGCCCATTCAATTTCAAGGTTTGCTGAGAAATCTGATGCTGACTAAAGGTTAGAAATGACCACTAGACTATATTTTACATATATTCTTAATTCATTGTCCTTCAGATGGTAAAAAGATGAAGAAAACCCAATTCTCTCTCTTTTATATTCCTTACTCATCAAGTGTTGCCTACGGTGAATGAGAAATCCCCTAAAACAATTTGTCAGCACGGGCGAGGCTTTCCAACTTTCTGGCTTGTATGAAAGTGTGCCTTCTTTCATTTTTTCCCCAAGAATTAAATTGTCCAAACACCATCATTTTTAGTATCTATAGAAATGTATTTCATCTGACATTTTATACATTATTCTTTGGCTTTTACGTAGAGTCATTTGGTACATTTGGACAATACCCTGTTTCCCCAAAAATAAGATATCCTCCGAAAATAAGACCTATTTACAGGAAAGATAAGACGTCCCCTGAAAATGAGACCTAGCGCATCTTTGGGACCACACCTTAAAATGAGACATGGTCTTATTTTCGGGGAAACAGGGTATTTTTAAGTTTTATGTGAAACCATTATAGAAGATGTTATCAGATATTGTCTACGTGTCTCTACAGAGATACATAATTCTGGAAAATATTTTTTTAATGCAGATGCATTGATACCTTTTTTAAAAATAAGGGAAAAAAGGTGAAAAAAATAAAAAGTGAAAATAAATACTTTGTCACTTATCATGTCTGATTTCCTTTTGCCCTGTCAGAGAACTTAGAGCCAAATATATTGCTTGAATACTATATATATAATTTTTCTGAATGTGAATATCTTGTTTTTCCAACATCATTACTGAAAAGACTATCCTTTCCTCATTGTATGTTCATGGAACAGTGGTTAAAGATCAATTGACTATAATTGTGTGGATTGATATTGTTCAATCAATTAATTTCTCTATTCTGTTCTATATGTTTGTCTGTTTTTATGCCAGTATCATACTGTTTTGATTATTATAGCTTTATAATATAATTTGAAATCAGGGAGTATAATGCCTCCGGCTTTTTTTTGTTCAATATTATTTTGGCTATTTTCCTTTTAATTTCTTCTTTGATCCATTTGTTGTTTAAGAGTGTGTTGTGTAATTTCCACATATTTGAGAATTTTCCAGTTTTTCAGACATTTAAAATTTATTAAGTATTATTTTGTGGACAAACATATAATCTATCCTGGAGAATATTTCATGCGCACTTGAGAAAAATGTGTATTCTGATATTTTTGTGTGGAACATTTTCTAAATGTCTATTAGGTTCAATTAGTCTATAGTGTTGTTCAAGTCCTCTATTATAGATCTTCTGATTATTCTATGTACTATTGAGAGTAAGATATTGAAGTCTTCCACTCATATTGTTGAACTGTCTAGTTTTCCCTTCAATTCTGTCAATATTTGTTTCATATATTTGGGCTCTCCAATGTTTGATGCATATGTTTATCAATATGTTTATCAAGATAAGACGTCCCCTGAAAATGAGACCTAGCGCATCTTTGGGACCAAACCTTAAAATAAGACATGGTCTTATTTTCGGGGAAAATTAAATTTTTAATTAAATAGAATATTTAATTAAATAGAATATTATTATATACTGTTTAATTAAATAGGAATATTATTTAATTAAATAGAATATTATTATATACTGTTCTTCTTTGTTTCTTGAATAGTTTTTAACTTAAAGTCTATTTTGTCTGATGTTATTATGACCACGTTTTCTCTCCTTTAGTTAATATTTTCTTGTAATGTATCTTTCTATTCTTTCATTTTCAACCAATATAGGTCATTAGATTTTCATTGGGTCTCTTGTATGTAACATATAGTTAGATCTTATTACATTGTTCATTCTGTTCATCTCTGTCTTTTGACTAAGGAATTTAGGCCACTCACCTTTAAAGTAATTACTGACAGGGAAGAAATTACTGTTGTGATTTAATTTGTTTTCTGTATATCTTAAAGCTTTTTATTTCTTTTTTCCTCCCTTTCTGCTTTCTTTGGTGTTTGGTTGATTTTTTTTTTTTTTTTTTTTGGTAGTGACATTTTGGTTCCCTTCTCAATTCCCTTTGTTTATATCCTCAGATATTTTCTTTGTGGTTGCCATGGGGATTACATAGAATATCTTAAAGTTATAACAATCATTTAAAACTGATAACATCTTAATTTCAATAACATACAAACCTGAGTTCTTTACAATGATACTATCCTCCATTTTCTATTACTGATGTCACAAATTATATTTTTATATTTTTATAATTTTAGGGATTTGTTTTTTTCAATTTTATTAAATAATTACAAGCAAGATCACAAACCAAAATTACAATAATGAGTTTTTATATGTGCCTATATATTTATCTTTGCCATAAAATTGTATATTGTCTTATGACTGATTTACTGTCTAGTATTCTTTCATTTTAACTTAAGGGCTCCCTTTAGCATTTCATGCAGGGCAATCCAGTGGTAATGAATTCTGTCCCATTTTGTTTATCTGGAATGTCTTAATTTCTTGCTCATTGTTTATTTATTTATTTTTATGGATGCATAATAGATGTGCATAGTTTGGGGGTACATGTGCTAATTTAATACATTCATAAATCTCTCTCATTGTGGAAGGACAGTCTTGCATGATATAGAATTCTCTCTTTAGAATTTTTTCTCTTACCTCTTCAAATATATCATCTTACTGTCTTTTGGCCTGCAAGGTTTCTGAGTTTTTTTTCTTAAGATTTTCAAAATTCTCTTTGTCTTTGACTTTCAATTTGACTAAATATGTCTTGGCATGGATGCATTTAGATTTATTCTGCTTGGAGTTGGTTGAGTTTCTTGAATTTGAATATCCATGTCTTCCCTCAAATTTGGCAAGTTTTCATTCATTATTCTTCAAATAAGCCCTCTTCCTCGTCTCTCTTTCCTGTTCTTTTTCTAGGACTCCCATAATCCATGTATTTGATGGTGTTCCTTAAGTCTCTTAGACCCTGTTTACTTTTATTTTTTTCTATTTGTTTTCCAGAGTTTATTATTTCAAATGGCCTGTTTTTATGTTTTCTGGTTCTTTCTTCTGCCTATTCGAATCTGCTATTGATCTCTTTTAGTAAATTTTTTAATTTAGTTTTTGTACTTCTCAGTTCTTGAAGTTATGTTTGGTTCTCTTTTTGTAATTCCTTTGTTTATACTTTCACTTTGTTCATATATTATTTTCTGAATTCTATGCCTGTGTTTTTCTCTGGGTCACTGAGCATATTTAAGATAGTTTTAAGATTTTTGTTTAATTATTCTGAAGCCTATATTCCTTTATGGAAAATATCTAGAGATTTATCTTGTTTCTTTGAATGTGTTTTCCTGTTTATTTGTATGTTGTGTGACCTTTGTTGGAATTGGAAATTTGAAAAAAATTGCTACCTCTCCCTTTCCTTGTAGACTGGCTTCATACAGGGAACTATCTTCACTAATTAGCCTGATATGAAGGCTTATGGTCTTCTCAGACCTTTTTTGAGCATTCACATTCTCTAGATTTAATGTGTATGCTTTTCCTCAATCCTTCTGTATACACAGCTGTTTTTAACATGTTAATTTCTTCAAGGGTCTCATCTTTGCTTCTTCTTAAAGCCTTAGATGTTCTACTATATTTCTACACCCATAATCTTTTGGCCTCAGTCATTTGTAGGCCTGTATCTCTAATTGAGGCTGAGGTGTTTTGCTACTGCTTTTGGTAGCTTTCAACCTAATATCCAAACTATGCCCCCATTCCTGCCTGAGCTCCAAGTTAGGCAAGAAAGAAACAGGTAGCCTCTAGACAGGCCAGAACATTACAAACATCTTCCATTCTTTTTATCCTGTTTCAAAGGAGGAGGCAGAGATATGGTGGCTTGCTTCTAAGTCCACCGTACTGTGATAGGGAGAGGGTAGGGCAAGGGCTAGCAAAAATGCTATAAAATTTCCTACCATTTTGACTGTGGGTTTTTCTTCATTGACATTTTTGTGGTTGTTGCAGATTCTTGACTAGTTTCTGGAGCTCTTACAAAGTTATTTTAACAGTCTTTTGTTGTTAACTTGGTGTTTCTGTGGTGGAACAAGGACCTGGAGATTTTTAGTGTGCCATCTTGCTGATGTAACCTTCTCCAAAGACATTTTGTAATTCAAAAAGATTATTAAGAGTTGAACTCCAATGAGCCCTAGCATTAAAGAGAAACAGGGAAAGAATCTATAAAGATGCCTAAGCATGAGGCAATAAGGCAAGGAGAGAACCAGAGGAGAATGGTACCCTAAAAAAACAAGATGAGAAGGGTTCTCAAGAAAATTATGGTAAATAGTGTTAAAACCTAGAAAGATGGCAAATGAAATCATGACTGATATAAATTAATTGTGTTTGGAACTGTAGACTGATGAGAGTGGAAGCAACATTCTGCATGGCTGCAGAGAGAGACCATTGAATAGAGAAGCTGCACAGAATAATCACAGAATAATTCAGGGTCTAAAAACACTGAAACTTGAATAATAGCTCACCAAAGAGCATTTAGCAAAGGGATAAAGCATCAGAGATTTATTGAAATCATATTTGCAGAGCTGAACAGGAAACTTTCACCATAATAATTCTAACAAATTGTCTTCCTATTTGATTTTCCCCAGTTTAAAGGATATGTCTTCCAATGAAGTGTCATCTCTTGTTTTTTGCTGCTGTTTCAAGCGATGATTTTGTGCTAAGAAATGAAAGGCTAGATTTCCTCTTTCCTTTACGAATTCCATTTAACTACCTTTCTTTTCTGAACTTCCTTTTGCATCCTATCTTCACTCCTAAGGGCATTACAAATTTTTCCTTTGATGTTATAAAATTTTCACATTTTTAATATAAATGCAAATGGACAAATGTTATATTTATACAACCAATTAGTTAAAATTGAAACAAATAAGTAAAGAAGTGGTCCTTAGGAGGCCAAGATTTTGGGTCTGACTGTAATATGAACCAGTTAATTTTGTTCTGCTCCAAAGCCAGAGCATTCACTTATCCCATAACTTTGGCCTGTAGCCACATCAATGCATGTTTCTGGCCATAAGGGAATATGCAATAGAATGTGTAAAAGATGATAGGCAGGGTGGCACCTGTGGCTCAGTGGGCAGGGTGCCAGCCCCATATACTGAGGGTGGTGGGTTCGAACCCAGCCCCAGCCAAATTGCAACCAAAAAATAGTCAGGCATTGTGGCAGGTACCTGTAGTCCCATCGGGAGGCTGATGCAGGAGAATCACCTAAACCCAGGAGTTGGAGGTTGCCATGAGCTGTGATGCCACACGGCACTCTACCGAGGGTGTTAAAGTGAGACTCTGTCTCTAAAAAAAAAAATAATAATAATCAAAAAGAAAAAAGGTGATAGGTAAACACTTTTGCACTTGGAAAGATAATTCAAAGTACTACGCATGTAATATTCAACTCAAAGGGGACTGAAATATTCTTTCATTTATTTATTCACTCACACATTTTTTAGACACCCACTATGACAGGTGCTGTGTATACAGAGGTACAACAGTCTCAATCCCTCAAAAGTTTGCAGTTTAACGCAGAGACATAGATAGTATTAGAGATATATGCAATGCACTGTGGTAGGTCAAAGAAAGTAGAAAGTAGTGCTCTGATTAAAAACGGACGACATACTGAAGAGCTTCTTGGGAGGCATGCCAGCTGCTGAATCCATTTTGGATGGCTGATCACTGTCATTGCACATGTACTCAGTATGTTTACTTCTTTAACAAGGATGTGGTTTTGTGGCAGGGTTTACATTACAGCATGGTTTGATATATATCAGGAAACAGATACACAGAGTAATCATTCGGTGCCTACAGGGTGTGTAGTAAGATCCTGGTTAAACCACAGACTGGGTGTTATGGGCCTCCAGTATGGACAAGACCAGTGTGAGTCATGCTGCTTGTAAGATAGCAGCAGCACGATGAGTACAAAAACTACTTTTCTTCCTTTCCTTTGTGTCACCTGATAGCCCTAAGCAGTCAGAATCTCACAGGAGAGAAAGAGAACATTACTATCAGACATACAACTGCCAGCCCTTAGCTGTATGGTATAGAATATTGTTATCCATGCTGCAACGTTCAGAGAATAAACAACCATTGAGTTCAATATGAAGCAAATAATTCAACATAGACTTGGCCCTGGTCATAGTTGAATAGTGGAGGCAGAATAGGATAAATATAGTAGTTATATCAATACACTCAAGTCTTGAATTGAAAGCCGAATCTGGTCTAATTGCTGCTCTGTGATGATCCATTCACTCATTCAAGGTTCACTGAGTATCCTCTGAGATAGGCCTTAGGTAGGTTATAAGTGTTAACAGATTAAATTTAAAGAAAAATCCTTGCCTCTACAGGCCCACACTTCAATAGAGAAGATGTATAAGCAAGCAGATGATTACACTGTTAAGAGCTGTCATATGAAAAATATAGAGAGGTCGGAGACCACATGGAAGACGCATTTAACTAAGACAAAAAGGTCAAGGGACGGTTTCTCTAGGAGGCAGTGACGGGATAAATTTTAGAGTATGACAACAGCTGGCTAGCACAAGGTTAAGAAGGGGACAGACTAAAGGGTGGTTTTGTCTAATACTAGCCTCTGTACTTTTAGAAAGCAGATTCTTGCAACAATGCAGACCTTTGTTAACCTAATTTGGGGTGAGAACTTTCACTGAGCAGGAAACCAGGAAAGACTCACACTGAAAACCTTCTTAAGTACAAAAGAAGAACATTGTAGTTCTTTTGTAATGGCTAGACTCTTCTGCAGCAAATCATTCCTGAGACACCTGTCAATCACCTTTAGGCAGACTCAACCCTTAGCTTAAGAGGCACATTAGTGAGAGTTTACACATCTATTCTAACCAAGCCCTCATTGTACACTTGAATTCCTTTTATGTTTAGATTTGAACTCAGGTAATTAGTTTGAGGTTATCCTACAAGGTCTGACAATTAAGTTCATGAACTTGGCACTAGGTACTCATGTTGGCAGCACCGTACAAACAGCAAACAGCTTGGTAAGATTTCATGATCTTGGTATATCAGTGTCTCACAGCTGTGTTCATATCAACATGTGAGTCTTGCTGAATGGCGTTCATTATTGTTGTTACATGTTTTTGTGTGCTGTTGTGAGAATATCAGTGCTTGAATTAGAGCAATGAACAAACATTCAAACAGTTTTTGTTAAACTTGGGAACAGTGGAAGTAAAATCAGGGACATGTCAGTCCAAGTTTATGGGGATAATACCATCAAGAAAATGGCAGTGTACAAATGTATTAAACATTTTCATGAGGGGAGAGACAATGCCACTGATGAACAGAAGTCAGAGTAGCCAGTAACAAGCAGAATTGATAAAAACATTGCAAAAATTTGTCAAATTACGTGTCAGAACCATTGGCCACCTGTAAGAAGCATAGCAAACCAAGTAGACATCAATAGAGAAACTGTTAGGAAAATCTTAACTGCAAATCATGGCATGAGAAAAGTGTGTGTATAAATGGTCCTGAAGGAGCTCACTGACACATAAAAGCAAATGAGAGTCGAATTTTGCCAAGACTTATGAAAAGCCAAGTTGATACTTAAGCCACATTATCAGTAGTCATGAAACATGGGTTTACCAACATGACCCTGGAACAAAGTGTCAAAGTGCACAGTGGAAGTCAGTCAACTCTTCATGACCAAAAACGTTCCATTGGTCCAAACAATGTTGTTAATCTTTTTTGATGCCAAAGGGTTGGTTCATTATGAATTTGTACCAACTTGAGAAATGGTTAACCAAGCATACTATTTGAAAGTGCTGAAAAGGCTGTGTGAAAAAATTATACAAAAATGACCTGAACTTTTCACCAACAACTCATGCTTCTTGCATCACATGGCCCTCTCTGTGAGGGAGTTTTTAACCAGTAAACAAATAACTTTCTTGGAACACCCTCCCTACCCACCTGATCTGGCCCCCACTGACTTGTTTCTTTACATAAAGATAAAGGAAATATTGAAAGGAAGACATTTTGATGGCATTCAGGACATCTAGAGTAATAATACAATGGTAGCTCTAAAGGTTATTCCAGGAAAACATTTCCAAAATTGTTTTAAAAGGTAGACTACGAGGTGCTAGCTTCAGTGCATGACTTCCTAAGGAAGTACTTCAAAGGTGACTGTAGTGATAGTCAGCAGTGTGGTATGTAGCATTTTTTTTGGATGAGTTTGTAAACTAAACTGGAAGACCTCATAATACAATCCCTAATAATTTTTTTTAGAGGTAAGGGGGTCACCTGACCTATTGACCTTTTTAAAATTTTTTACACACATTTGGCTTAGCATAAAATGAGAAGAAGACATGTTAATGTGAAAACACTTAATTATATATTAGTTTTTATGTTCCTGAATATTACAAAAAATTTCAACAATATATTGCTATTATCAATCAATGTGGATACTGTACATCTATTAAATGTCATTTCTTTGATTATTTAAATGCAATGCCAGTGATGCTATGTAAAAAGCAGATTTTGGAACTGTATCACAAGCATGATTTTAAATTTGTATATAAAAATTGTATTCATCTTTTTCTTTTGCTATATCTTACCCCTGGATGACTGGTGCAGAGATTACTATGCAATCAACTCAAGCCAAGGATACACAAATGGATGTTATGTTCTAATGTTAAATTCGTAAGTAAAAAAACTAGTGGGTTCATATTTTACAAAGGGAGTATTCCACCTCTACCATCTTGCAATCTCCCTTTTCCTCAATACAAAAAAGGCTAGGCTGGAATCATGGCAGCAAGGGAAAGTATTAGAAGAACATCTGTTAGGAAAATCCTGCTCATGGAGCTGTTTCTTGTGGTGTGTCATAGAGGGACTGATTCCTCTTCCTGCCCCACTTCTGCCTCCCATATCCACAGAGAAAGGAAGGTACAACATTAACAGCAGCCTAGATCTAGTCACAGAGTGAGGAACAGGCAGGGCGACTACTTACCCGGAACACTGTCTAGGGGGGAGGATGAACCTGCATTGGGAGACCCCTGGAAGTAGCTTGTTGGGATTGGAGGAAGGATGCAGCAACACTCTTCCAAGGATTCCCTGATTTCAGAAGGCAATGGAGGGGCAGCTATCATCCTGTGGTAGGCAGAAGGACTACCCAAAAATATCCATCCCTAATTTCTGGGACCTGCGATTATTTTACCTTACATGGCCAAAAGAACTTTGCATATATAACAAGATTATGTACTTTAAAATAGGGAGATTATCCTGAGTTATCTGATGGGTCCAATGTAATTACAAGGATCTTTAAAAGCAGAGTACTTTCGATGGCTGGAGTTAAGAGTAATTCCACATAAAGAGAAAACAGAGATTCAAAACATGAGAAGGACTTGACCCACTCACTGTTGCCGGCTTGACAATGGAGGGGTACTGAGTTCTGCCAACTACCTGAAGGGGGCTAGAAGTGGATTCTCCTCAAGAGCCTCAAGATAAGAGGCCAAGCTGGTTGACATGTTGATTTCAGCCTTGTGAGAGGATATTAGTAGAGCCTGGCAGACTTCTGGCCTACAGAACTGTGACATGGGTGCTATTTCAAGCCACCATATTTGTGGTAATTTTTTATGGCAGCAATGCAAAGTAAATATATGCCCCAAGACTGCTTAAAAGGCCACCCAAAGGGATCATGACCCAGGAATGTAACTGCATCTCTCCATTAACGGCCTTCACGGTATTCAGCAACCTCCCCTTTCCACCTGTACCTCCACACGTGCTCTGCTTGCCATTTATGTTGAAGTGGTGGCCCAAGGCACAGGTGCGTGAGAGGGAGAGAAAGCAGACCATGCTTCCCCAGTTGCTACAAGCTCACATGGATTGGGTGTCCGGGGGTGGGGCAAAGTTTGGCAATAGTTATTGGAAAAATAAATGTTTTTCTGTGTGTATACATTGCCATGTTTTGACTGTAAGTCCTGTTTTTCATAGATCTAGAGAAATGATAAGAAATTAATAAAATCTGAATGCTAACAGTAGTTGTATCTGGTTTATAATTATACATGATTTTAATTATTTACTGTGTTCTAGGTTTTTCAAACTTTCGACTGCTATACTATTAAATTGTTATTCAAAAGAAAATATATGTATTGTGAGGATTCAATTTTTGTTTTCTTTAATTGTTTGCACATTTTTGAGGGCATGCCCTATATCTTATATCACTCCTCCCTTATTTTCCAAAGTATTTATTACAATACCTTGTTATTTGAAAATTCGTGTTCAAATTTTATTTATTTTTTAGAGACAGAGTCTCACTTTGTCACCCTCAATAGAGTGCTGTGGTGTCACAGCTCACAGCAACCTCCAGTTCTTGGGCTTAGGTGATTCTCTTGCCTCAGCCTCCAGAGCAGCTGGGACTACAGGCGCCCGTCACAATGCCTGGCTATTTTTGTTGCAGTTTGGCCGGGGCCAGGTTTGAACCCGCCACCCTCAGTATATGGGGCCGGTGCCCTACTCACTGAGCCACAAGTGCTGCCCTAGTGTTCAAATTTATTTTATGTCCGTGACCTTAAATATGTTCATGCTTTTCAATTACTAGGGTAATGTTATTGTGATAATTTCAAAGTAAATATTTAACTACATAGAAAAAAGTAGTAGTTCTCAGTAGTCTTTAGTGGTTTCTCTCTGTGCCTATAATTGAATAATTGGAAAAATGAGGATGTTAGTTAAAATAATCCTTTATACTTTTTACATTTTAGGATTACAAGATAACAAAAGAACATCCTAAGGATCTTATCTGCACACTCAAATTTTAGACTAAACAAGCATCTGTGCTCTGCCAATTGCTTCAGATATGTGAACACAGCCCCTAAATAAACACGAAATCTGGCTAGTTAGTAGTTCATTTCATTTCTGTGTTCACCACATAGTAGCTAAATGGATAGAATCAGATCTAGAATCTGGAATGCCTGTCCTCTTTCCACCTCCCCGAGGTGCTGCCCTGGAACTCTTTGTACTACTTCAAAACACTAAGGAGCAATAGGAACTTAGATAGGAACTGAGAAGGCCTGGACTTTCCATATCCACCAGCTCCAAGCCACTAGAGACTGAGGGAGACAAAAGCAGTCTGGATTTAGAAAAGGGTGAAGATGGAGCCAGAACCCATTTTCCTTTCCTGAGCTTACTCATTTCATAAACCCATGTCATTTGGTATTCCTGGCTCTCCATGCACTGGCACATCACATACAATCACGATAAACACCTATGACAGTAAATTTGCATATTTTCTGCAATGAACCTAAAATGATCTTGCACATTGGTTGACTTCAAATCGACATGGTCAAGTCCTTATTTTGGGCTGATCAACTCTTGAGTAACATAGAGAAGGTAAGAAATGAGTGTTGGTTGTTGTAGCTACTGTGATTGCTATAATATTGTTATTCATAGAATATTTGCATCAGTCCTTGTGCTGTTGGCATAAACACAAATGATGTAACAGTTGTTGGAAGTCATCTGTCATCTCTACCACAATTACCGTCCTATTTTTCTTTGCTTTGTACTTTCCAGAACATTTATTTTTTCCTACAGTGAAACTACCATAAGTATCTACTCTCCCCCATTTGGTTCCCACAACTCTACTTGGGTCTAGATTTCTCATTTAATTAATACTCTCTATGATTCAATGTTTGCCCACAGATGTTACTATTATTATTATTCTCATCCTTAAGTTAACACAAAGGATAAGATTTAAAATAGATGGATGTTATACAAATAGTATTGGACTATAAAAGTTTTCTTTTTCTCATTTAGCATCAATTACTTTTAAGAAAAGTCAAGCCATGAGAAAATTTTTGTGGCCAGAAATTCTTTTGCGTTTCTACTACATTTAATATCTTCATCCTAACTTAGAGTTAAAATCTAGCTCCATCTGAAAAATCTGAGTCATTTTGAGATTAAGAAGGAAAAAGAAGAATGTCAAGTTAAAGATAAAGAAAAAGTTATGCTTGTTTTAAAAAAAGACACATTTATTTAGTAAAAGTTTTTCCTTCAAAAAGATATTGGTAGATGTCACAGTCAGAAGTGGAGCACATCAAGATCTTTCATGTTGCTAATTTTTTCTATTTTAAAATTCTTCGCCTACTGAAGCCAAGTTCAGATACTCATTTATTAAGACACAAAGAAAAGAATGGATTTTAGAGTTAAACTTATCTGGATTTGAATTCATTAGTTGTATGACGGCCAGTAAGTTGTTAAACATTTCCTTTTTTAAAATTATTTTAATATTTTATTTTTTTAGCAGCCTGAGGAGACAGTGGTGAAATATTGTCTCAAAAACCATCTCATCTCTTCTGCTTACTGAGCAACTTGTAAAGGGAAGGGGTAGAGGCTATTGGCAGCAGAAAACAAGCTTTGCAGAAGTCGGGACTTGTTTGATGGTTATCGGGAAACAGTAGGTCATCTGGTGGATCTCGTCATCAGCTGTCTGCTATTGGCCTATTCTGGGCTCTAGATTTGTTTTTCCTCAAGTTTGTTGTCTAATCTGGTACCCAGTGGCTGTCTAAGCAAGTAGCAGGCTAATTCTAAACTTTTAAGACAGGACAAAGTGAAAGCATACTGGAAGCAAAATGGCTTCCCTTTAGCTAGTTTACTGTTACAGCCTGAATTTCCCTTGGGGTGTGCATGTTGTTTACAAAGCCTAAAGAAGGGATTAAGTAAAAGTAAGACCTTCTCATTGGCCTCAACCCTGGAGATCCTTTAGTTTTGGTGTCGCCAAGAGATAGCTAGCCAATTGATGATTTAACTCCCCTCTTTCTTGGATGGGATGGATGAAGAAGGGATTTTGTTGTTTTTTATTAAGTCATATACACATAAATCATGAATACATTCATGCATATGCGGGGGGTACAATGTGTTGATTTTTTTAATACAATCTGATGTGCTTACATCAAACCAATCAACATAGCTTTTGCCTCATTAATTGACTATTGTGTTAAGACATTTATGTTCTACACTTGACAGGTTTGATTTGTACCCTTGCAATATGTGCCATAGGTGTGGTCCCGTAGTTTACCCTCCTTGAAGAGGGGATTTGGGGCTTCTTTTTTGAGAGGAAGAGTTGCAGAGCACAGCAGAAAGTCAGAACTATTTTTTCCTCCTGATCTCCTTGCTGATGATGTCACTTTCATCATTTATCTGTGCACCTCGGGAGAGTGATCACTTCTTCTCTCAGAAGTCCTTTCTTCCTCTCTCTAGGTAGACTGTGGACCTCCTAGGTCACGTGTTAAACATTTCTTAACCTCAATGTTCTCTTCCATAAAATGTGACTAGCATGACCTACTTTATAATATTGTGAAGATTAAATAAAATAATTCCTGAGTTTAAAATTTAAACATGGTGCCTGAAAGAGAGTTAGGTTTTCATACATATTTGTTTCCTGTTGGAGGCCTAGCAGGGCCCCAGACAAACCCTCCCCCTCCTCCTCCCCTCCTGGAACAAAAGGCCACAAAGGGCTTAGGTAGGCCTGCCCCCAAAACTCTGCACCAAAAGACCCTAGCCCATTAGAATACTCCAGCAAGCAGTGCTATTTTCCCTCCCACTATGACCCCATATAAAAGAGGTCTCTAACTACCCTTGGGGGTGGTTGTCATTTTTGGCTTTGTCCCTATCTCTAAACCTGTCCTGAACCTCTCCTATTCTCTGGTCTCATCTTTGGGTGCACACTGACTTTTCATATCCTATTACTCTAAATTTTCTATCTTCTTTCTTTATGGTCAACATTGGACACCACCACTGAGTGGTGTTGTAATCAGAGAGGATGATGCCAGACATTATCTAGGAATTCAAGGGTTGTGATACCTACCAGGAGGAGATGTAGGAGACTGTGTACGTGTGAGGAGGGAGAATATCTTGGCATAATTTTCACAGGTTAATTCCTCAGGGGGTGTTTGTTCTTTATTTAATAAATGGAAACTGCCTGTTGGCTTCTGTTAGCACTACTTCATCCAGCAGCATTCTGCAATGTTGCCTGTGATTCAGTGTTTTTTCCATTGGCATACCAGCCTGAACTTCTCTTTCTAGAAGAACATCCTACTGTATTCATGGCTAAAGTCACCAAACTGGATAGATGGGTAGCTGAGCTTGAGTAACTCTAGATGCTTGGCAGGTTCTCACCCCAATGGAATTACCTGGTAACTCCAAGGAAGTTACATAACATCATATAAGGAAGAACTATGATTGCAAGCATATTTTTAATGCAAGTTCAGAGAGCTCAAATGTAAGAGAACCAGTAATGACCACATAATGGGTTCTTTTAGGTCAGGGACCTTGTCTTACTTGTTTTTCTTTCTTTATTGCCAAGTAAAATGCCTGACATAAACACATACATACATGAAATATATATTCATATGTTATACTCCACATAATTATACTCTACTATGTATATTTATATATCATTCTATTCAGTAAGTTTATTAATACAAGCAGTAACTGATTGGCATAAGATAATTGACTGTTATGAGGTTTTTCATCTGGCTAACCTCTCTTCAGATTTATATCCCAGGCTAGACCTTACCTCCCTTATAAAACTCCCTTTTCCTCTGAAGAAGGTCAAGTATTTGGTGTTCACACTATAACAACACTTCTTCTACAATGGCCACATATATTTATCACTTTCCCTGATTAGCTGTAAAAACAAAGCAAAGCAAAAACAAACAAACAACAACAAAAAAAACAACAAACCACAATAACGAATTTGGAGATAGGGATGGACTTTGGTCTGCCAGTATTCAAGCTCCTAACATTGTACTAGGTGCAGAGAAGGCATTCAGCAATATGAGTAAGAGGAATAACATGTCCTTCTGTAGTATTTAGGAATCATTTCCTATAGAAAAGCTGAAATCTTTCTATACTAATTTGATTCCTGGTGCCAAACCCAAAAAATCTAGCCGCGAACCATGGTGCCTAAACTGAATGGTACAATGTCAGTGCTAAAATTGGAAAACCAAATGAGAAAGCATCCTCAATGATGTCTGCATGAACACAGTATAGTTAGGTGCTGTGCTCAGTGAATGTGCTGATTATTCTCCTCTGAAGATGGTGTGTAGTAGTTTGGAGGGGTAAATTTTAGGATCTTGTCAAAGAGGGGAAGCCAAATAGAAGAGGAAAGGGAGTATTTCCTTCAATCTCCCTCTTCCAGACTGTTCAAGGAAATCCAGGAGATTTAGGGGGAATACTTAGTCTCAGGAGCCTCAAGACTCTAATTTTAGCAAGATTTATAGGTGAAATACCAAATTCTTTTATTTTTTAAATTTATTTTATTTTTTATTAAATCATAAACACATAGATCATGTATATATTAATGCATTTATGGGGTACAATATGCCGATTTCATACAGAAGTAGGAATGCTTACATCAAACTGGGTAATATATACCTCATCTCATTTACTTATTGTGTTCAGACATTTATACTCTATAATACCCCATTTCCCCCAAAATAAGACAGTGTCTTATTTTAAGGTGTGCTCCTGAAGATACGCTAGGTCTTATTTTCAGGGGACGTCTTATCTTTCCTGTAAGTAGGTCTTATTTTCAGGGGAAACAGGGTAATAGATCCGACATGTACCCTTGCATTATGCACCATAGGTGTGATCCCATCATTCACCATCCCTCGATCTCACCTCCCAATCCCCTCCTATCCCCCCTCCTCCCTCCTTTATCTTGGACCATAGTTGTGATCTATTCTTCATATGAAAGTGTGAGTGATTGTAAATTGGTTTCATAATAGTACTGAGTACATAGGATATTTTTTCTTCCATTCTTGAGATACTTTACTAAGTAGGATATGTTCCAGCTCCATCCATGTAAACGTAAAAGAGGTAAAGTCTCCATCTTTTTTAAGGTTGCATAATATTCCATGCTATATATATACACCACAATTTATTAATCCATTCATGGGTTGGTGGGCACTTGGGCTTCTTCCATGACTTGGCTATTATGAATTGAGCTGCAATGAACAATCTGGTGCAAATATCTTTGTTATATAGTGATTTTTGGTCTTTTGGATATATACCTAGAAGAGGAATTATAGGATCAAATGGCAGGGTCTACTTTTAGATCCTTAAGTATTCTCCATACTTCTTTCCAAAAGGGATGTATTAGCTTTGCAAAATACCAAATTCTATGTGATATTGGGCAAGATATTATTTAACAGCAATGCCCGTTCTTTACAACTTCTTGGGTGATGTTCGATAGTTTCAAACAAAAAGTATCATGCCATCCATATTGCACAGTGGGAAACATTTTCAGTCTAGATTTTAAACAGTAAGTCATTCTTCCCATCAAAAGACATTTAAGATGCTCCTCTTCATGGCCACGACACACAATGTTGACTAGTCTAGAGAGAGCACAAATACACACACACACACACACACACAAATACTTGTGTACAGAAACAACATGTTACTGATATAGAGGACTCAGGCTAGAGGTACAAGGACCTACAACATCTCAGCCATTCTAAAAGATTATTATTAATAGTAAGGCAGGTGGCTAGCACAGAAAGGCTTCCATGGAAATTGGCCAGTAGACATTTTACTTAAAGTCTGTACCTGAGCTAGAAACCATAGAGAAACAGCGAAGAATTTGGTAAAGACTCTGAAAAAGTGGACATACAAAAATAGACAGCACAAAGCAAGACAGTGTGGGGCAAAAAAAAAAAAAAAAAGGTCCCCAGGTTGTGGAATTACAACAATTTGAATGTGAACACTAAATATTTCCTAGACTGACCTATTTGGTTTGTTAGTAGATTTTTTTAAGAGATAATGATCTAGAGATTGATTTGAGAAGCTCCTGTATATCTCAGAATTTATAGCGCATATAATATACACATGTATATAATACCACACATGTATATATGAATATATACCGAGGGTGCCAAAAATGTTTACATATATTTTTTTTTTTTTGAGACAGAGTTTTACTGTGTCACCCTGGGTAGAGTGCTATGGCATCACAGCTCACAGCAACCTCAAACTCTTGGGCTTAAACGATTCTCTTTCCTTAGCCTTCCAAGTAGCTGGGACTACAGGCACCCGCCACAATGCCCAGCTATTTTTGGGTTGTAGTTGTTATTGTTGTTTGGCAGGCCCGGGTTGGGTTCAAACCCACCAGCCCTGGTGTATGTGGCTGGCGCCCTAGCTGCTGAGCTGCAGGTGCTGAGGCATATATATTTTAAGAAAGAAAAAAACCTGTTATTAAAAATGTTATACTTGATATATACCAATAATATTTTTCTTGTTTGTTGGATCTTGTTATCTCTTATGATTGCAGAAGTCAAATGTGACTAGAATATTACAATTTTAATACAGTTTTTTCCTTAAAATGTGTATCCATTTTTTGGTACCCTCTGTATGTGTATTTATGTGTGCTGAA
The DNA here is from genome assembly GCF_027406575.1 of Nycticebus coucang. Taxonomy (NCBI): domain Eukaryota; kingdom Metazoa; phylum Chordata; class Mammalia; order Primates; family Lorisidae; genus Nycticebus; species Nycticebus coucang. The sequence continues at coordinate 88,753,813 of NC_069789.1, forward strand.
CTGTACATAATTCTCTTTACAGAGTAGGCATTTATTAGGTTGTGTTTTTTTTTTTGCAGTTTTTGGCCGAGGCTGGGTTTGAACCTGCCTCCTCCGGCATATGGGGCCGGCACCCTACTCCTTTGAGTCACAGGAGCCGCCCCGGGCACTTATTAGTTTTAAGATACTATTTTTTCCTTCTTATAAGTGCAAGTTACATGAGTGAATGTGTGACACATACACTGTTACAAAGACGAGATCATAATAAACAGTAGGAGGAATGTGGTAATGCAGGATCTTGGAGGAAACTGACATTCACTCAATTCTCTCTCACAGCTGTTAACATATTTCCCGCTCTGTTTACTTCCCATAGTATCTACTTCATATATATTTCAGCATAGAGAGGTAGAAAATATATGAGTTTTGGAGTCCAACAGAGGAATATTCAATATCTTTTCTACCTTCATGGGCAAATGATTCATTTTCCCAAGTGTCAATTTCAACATTTTTATCTATGGAGCCAACGAAGCACCACTTTAAATGTGACTGTCTAGGCACAGAGGAGATACCGTGGTGTCTAATGCATTCTAGTGTGACTTAGTCAATAACTGAACCACAGTTAAGCTGTAGTATAACAAATTCTTTCTGAATTGAAAGCAACCACGAATACAGTTAAAATTGCTTAATTAAGCAAATTTAGGGTCCTTTTTTTTTGCAATAGGAAAAATAAACAACAGAAGTTTTCTTTGGTTTTTCTGAACTTCATACTTTGCAGCCCTTTAAAGAAAACTACTAGGTCCGTTAATAAGTTTGGGGTTTTTGTCATCATTCAGATGGATCCCTTATGTTAGTTTCTAACATTTACAGGTGTTTATATGTAATGAATATCTGCATATTTATTTCTCAAGTTTTACCACTCTCTCAAGAAAGAGTACTTTCCTTTTTCCTCTGGAAGAATTGATTTCTAACCTGTCATTTCAACTGTTGCAGTTTATTTGGTCTGTGCTCTGAGGCACTATCAATATCCAGTATCTATTTGGGTATCTGTCACCCTGTATATAAGGTTTTAGTCTAGTTGGGTGGTAACTTTCTTGGAACTGTGATTTTTTTTTAAGTATCCCCCAAATTTTCTAGCATTGTAGTGGGCAGATAGTGAATATTCAACATGAATTTGCTAGTCAGGCTTGCTTGAAAACCTCATTCCAAGTATCTGAGCCAGTGATAGGCTACAGACACAAAAGTTAGAGTTTGGTGCTCACTTACCTCTTGCCAAATACTGAGATGTCACATGAAATCCTGATAGTTCACATCAAAAAAAAAAAGGTACCAGTTGTGACTCATTGCTTTAGAATTTCAGAAAGTCTTTCCTATTGTCACCTGCCCCAACTTGACCTTTTCTTCATTTCTGAATCTTGTCTCAAGGAAAGAAGCCTTGGAATGTAGTTTTGTTGAGATAAGTGTGTCACCTTTCTTCAGGCACTCTCATAAGGTTAAAATAATTAATCAGGATATACCAGAGACTAACTGTGGTTAAGGACAGAAGAAGGAAGTGAATGTTATTTGGAGAAGTTTCTCGTGTGAATAAATGTTTACTAAAGTGCATAAGCAGAGGTAGTTCCATCGAAAATTTGGAAAGGACACAGGAGAAGGAGCAGATCAAAAACGCCAGCAGGAAATAAGTTAACGTTCCAGTGGTCAGTTTTAAATTCTGTGCCTATGAACTTGCATCATGTCTCAATTCCATGTCATGATACAACTACAAGAATTACAGGATCAAGGTCTGCGTCTTCTTACAAAGCCTGTTTGTTATTCATCTGTGCATCACAGCAGCTAAAGCGGAGCCACAGAAACATTTGTTGTCTTGAAAAATTATTTTCATGTGACAGTTCTCTTCAGAAATAGTTTATTGATCGAGGTAAAGTGGGGCCAAAGTTAAAATTTTGACAGTTCAGTGAGAAATACTGCTGCAAATAGTATGGTTTTAAGAAAAATAGTTGGGGTACAAAACCGTATCCTTGGGCTTGGATACAGTTGATCAGCTATTGGTGGCTTCAGATACAGCTCAATCTCTATTTACCTTAATTTCCTTTTTCATAAATGAGGATGTTAAATCTCTGGGCTTTTTTTTTCTAATTAAAAATATGTTCGATATTTTCTTAGATTAAAAAGTGATTTTTTCTAAAATACTTTCATTTTATGTCATTTTACTTAAGGGAACTTCAGTTGAATGGTAGCCTTTGGAAAACATAAAGAATGTTCATTCTTCTCTGGGATTCTGTGGTTGAATTAATCTTCACTGTATCTCTAAAGAGGATGGAGAAGAAATAATGTAACACTTGTAAAACACCTGAATTCTAACATTTATTTCATTCTCATAAAAGCACTGGAAGGTGGAAATTTTCTCCATTTCACAGTTAAGGAAACTGTGACTCACAGTAGCCAGGTACGTGCCTAAGGCCATAGAACAGGGAAGAGTGAGCAGCGCCAGCTTCTGCTCTTCAGGTCCATTGGATTTAAAAGTTCTTTCTAGCATATGATGCTGGCATTCTGAAAAAAAAGTTAAGAGATAGAGAGACAGAAAACCAGGAGATTTTCTCGATTTTGTAGTAAATCAGCAGTTTGGGGGCCAGGAAAAAAAACAGAAGTTTTTTATGGAATAGAGTATTAAGCTCAGGCTGGGGGCATGGTGCAAGAAAATAGCCTTCTGTATAATAACTTTATTTCTATTTTATACCAGCACTAGGTTTTCATAGTTGTAAAATGGTGAAATATGAGAACATCGAACTTGTTGTATTTATACGTTTTTATTAAAATCTTATAACACACTTGCAGTTTTCTAGAAAATATCCCAGAATGAACAGATGTTCATTCTAGTGTTAGAATGAACTAATGAGAATATTTTGTGACCATAGTTTTTTTCCTACCTTTACTGAGGCATATTTGGCAAATAAAAAATGGTATATATTTCAGGTATGCAACATGATCACTTGAATGAAAGTCTATTTTTTCCAAACCATGCAACTTAGCTTCTTCAGCACCCGACACCCTGCTTCACATGTTCATGATATCCTGAGTATGATAGAGCTTAATCTCAAACTTTATTCTTATCAACAAGCAATTCTCTTCTCTAGAAATAATCTAGGGCACACACCACCTTATTCTCCCCCAGGAGCACTGGACTCAAGCAGTGTACTTCCTCTTGCTTTAGGAAAGAATTTCTTTTCCTTTGAACTTCCCTTATGGTGGTTTTCTTATTTTCTTTTTTTTCTTAAATGTGTGTTTGTGTTGGCTGTTGGCCTTCTGCTCCTTAGGATTTGGCCTGGTACCAAGAGAGGCAGCGCTTCGACTGGAAAGTGTCCTTTGCCAACAGAAGGAAAACTCCGCCTCTCACACCCACTTCTACTTAACATAATATATGCTCATGGTTTGCATCTTCAACCCATCACTTCTGAATATCTGCTTTCCACACCACTCATTTCTCCAAAAAATGAGTTTGAACCACATGGAAAATATGCCTTTAAACAATTCAAGTCTTCAAGGAGCACAGAGATCATCTTGGAAGCCATGGATCATCTGCATGCCAGCAGTTCTGATACTATCGCTTTGCTTCATCATAATACCCATTTTTTACTCATTCCAGGTAAGGAGGTGACAGTACCTAAGGTTGCTGTTTACTATAATTCTTTATTCATTTGTTAGTCTAGCTATTATCATTGTCCCTCAGTATTGCTAGAGATAGTTGAGAGGAAGAGACAAATAATGTAAGTACAATTCTAATCTTGTCATGACATGGCTTTTGAGGTTTATCTGAGTGTTTTGAGATGAAAGCTATCATAAAATGTTAGATGCTGGCTGCAGAATGGGGTAGATGGAGAGAATTGCTTGATTAAAGCAGTCAACTAACAGATGCTTGTAGAGAAGATTTTTTTTTTCGTCTGTATCCTCATGGTGGAATAAAAACTGTGTCTAATAAAATGCTTGCCCTCAGATAATAGGGTGAAAACTGTAGTCTTAGTGTGGGATAAGACACAAAAAGATAATGAAAGACAGGATAAGGTAAGTAACAAGAGATTACTGTATCTTGAGGAGGGAAATGGCACTGAGCTAAGAGTAAGAAGATCTAGATTCTGGTTCTAGGTCTCCCAATAACCAGCTGTATAAATTCAAGAAAGCCATTTACTCTCTCTGGTTCTCAGTTTGTTCATCATTCTCAGGGGAATGATTATATGTTTCTTTTAGCTAAGAAATGCAATGATCAAAAATTCTCATGGGAATGATTATAATATTTCTTTTAGCTATAAAATGCAATGATCAAAAATTTCTCTAAGGGTAGTGAACGTAAGTGCCTTAGGGATTCAAGAGTAGGGGGCAATGAGTTTAGGCTGGGGCAATCAGGGGAGGCTTCATGGAGGAAGCCTATTGCTCCTGATGTTTTAGCAGGAATTTCCCACTGAGCTGCACCTTGTGGGCCTAGAGAATGGGATTGTACACTGGGAATGGACATAAGTTAGGGTCTGTGTTAGATGTTTTTCCTCACTGGCACTAGATGTTTTCCCATTTCTGGTTACATCTGAAGACTCTGAGCCTAGGGGAAAATAAAGTGGTGTATGTCTTTCTAAGAAAGGGTTGGGATATGACTGCAGAAACATTTTTCCAAGGCGAATGGACAGCAAAGATTTCAAAGATATGGTTCTACCACTTAAGATATTTGAAAGCAATTGGGACAAGATGCAGGAGAAGTAGGAGGTACTTCTCCTTAATTGTTAAATTAATAACAATAGATATTAATTTAGTTACGGTAGGTACAGCATTGGCCAAATTTTTCCCCAGTAGTCCATTAATTTGTATTCCCTAACCTTATACAAGGAGGTGCTACAGAGGGATTTCCAATCATAAACCTATACTCTGGAGGAATGTATCAAGCAGAAATGTGCACTTTCTGGAGCAGCGACATTTGAGCAGAAAGAAAAGAAGTGTCAGAAATTCTGAGTGTTTAGATTTCTGAAGAAGAGGAAGGGTGAGAATAGCAATAACTTACATTTGGAAGTGTTTTTTCTTTTAAAAATTATTTCAAGTTTTATGAGCCAGATGGCCCTGAAGGTCATTGAATATTAGCATCATCAGTTTCTGCATTTGACTAAGGAACAGATGCACAGAAGAGGAGGGAAATGCTTTTCTCAAAGTCACTACTCAGTGGCTCTTGCAAAGGGAAAGAGGAAGGATAACAGTGCTAGAGTCATCCAGGATATCACCAGAATCAAACTCTATTACTCATGTGTTTAAGTCCAGACTTGGGATTCTCTCTTCTAGAGAACATGCACTTTCTCAATGAAAGGTTCTGTTTCTAAAGATAGTGCAGAGTTTGTTCCAAATTTAAAAAGGTATAAAAGGCTTTTAGGGTATTGTTTTGACAGGATGCTTGAAGGATGAGTTTCTGTGGGAAAAGCCAGTGGCCTGGTCAACTGTGTAATGATATTAGCTCATGCATCCCACTTTCCACTTACCTGCACTTCCCTTTCCCAATTGGTGACAAATAAATATCTTTAGAAAAGAGGTCTGATGGCTGGTGGATGGTGAGTCATTATGATGTGGCCACTTCCACCGCCCCACAATACCAGTGAACATTAGAGTTTTCCTTCATGTTAGTTTCCGCTCTACATTCCAGAATCTCTAGACACTAATTTAAAAAGTATAAAATGGGAAGCTAGGCTCCTTTCATACCCACACAAATTTCCTTGGGAGAATTTTTTTTTCCTTGCCCCCCCCTTCTTCTTTCCAAAGACATTTAAGTAAAAGGATAGGCTATGAGTCCAAGGAATTTCATTAATCCCAGAGTGAAAGGAATCTCAACAGAAGTTGTCTCTAAGAAACCAAGTATTCATTCAGGAGAGTTTTCTGCTTCAGTGAAATGAAGGATACTTCCAAAAAGGGAAGTTGTACTTATTCTTAAAAGCAATAGATTTCATTTCCAAATGATAATCTGATTAGGGCTGGTTTGGAGAAGGAATGATTGTTTTGGCTCTGTTGAGTCCTACTATATAAATCTAGACTTAAAAGGAGGTTACAAGAGCAATTGATCCTTCTAAGCAAAACTAAACTAAGCTGAAAGTCCCATCTGCTTTTTAGAAGTGGGTATTTATTCCTTCTAAACATTACCAGAATTATGTACAGAAACTGCCCCACAAAGTAATAAGAGTGAGAGTTTTCAATCATACAAGCTGCATGACCTTGGGCTACTTAATCCCTCTTTTCCCCATTTCCTCATCTGCCAAATGAGCATGCTAATTCTTAAAGAGTTGTAGAAAGGATCAATAAGACAGTATAATGCCTGATATGTAGTAGGCTCTCAGCAGATGGTAGTGCTTAATATTTGCACCATTACTATTAATGACATTACGATGGCCATAAACTTAACAAGATCTTTTAACAACATGGATATTCTCTGCCTATCTATATCACTTTCCTCAAAGACTAGACCTCATGACTAAGTTGATGATTTTGTAATTAGGCAGATTTTTATGTGTGGCAATAATTAGAGACTACCACAATGATAGGTTTCTATAGCTAGAGCTACTGCAGTTCATTATCCAGAATTTCCTGCTCTGGAAATTAATTTGTGGCCTTAGGTTTCTCTGCTTATGCATAGTACCTGACACAGATACTATCTGTGGCATGTATTTGGCACTCATTAACACTTAGATTGTTTCCCAATTGCTTCATGTGTGTAATCACGTCTTTCTAGAAGGATTATAAACTTGAGAGGGAAGGAGCATAAGTTATATTTATTCTCTCACTTACAATGCAGAACATGCACATAACGTTGGGAATACAGGTATTTACATTTTTGTTCAATTCTTCATTGTGATCACCATCATTATCAAAACAGCTAATATTTATTGAGCAAGTCTAGCCAGGACAGCTGGGCAAAGCTCTTCATAGAAATTAGTCCATTAAAAACCAACAACTTCAACAAACTATATGCTATTATTTTTCTTATTTTATAAATGAAGAATTTGGGGTTAAGCGAGTCCCTGTCAGATGCCTATCATATGTTCAAATAAACCAAATTTCAACATCTCTTCTAAGAAATGCCAAAATGAGGATGAAATAATCATAAAAACAAAAACAATTGTAGGGAACCCAGCAATTTATTTCTTAGAATAATAGCTTCTAGACTATTTGACTAAACCTCTCTAACAACACAATGTTTCAGTATAATTCTCAACATATGTATGTTTATTATGTTATATACAAATACTAGGTACATTTAAAAATACACAAAACAGAAGTTTATAAGGATGAGCCAAAAAATGTGTTTTTTCCTCAAAGCAAAACCATTTACTTTTACCAACATAGCATATTTTTCTAATATAAACATTAATAAAATAATTAAAATAATATTTTAATATGATAGACTATTTTATTTTTTACTCTTAGCATAACATTTTATGGTACAGCAAATTGAAGTTTCTATTCTAAGTTAATTTAACTTTGGTTCATGATTTTGACTATCATAGCTGAAAAATCACCTCAGAAAGATACGTAGATCAAAATGGAAGAATACATCTTTGCATATTTGCATGTCATGACACTTAATTTTCAATCCATTGTGATTTTTTTTAAATTAAAATAATCTTGTCCCTCACTCCATTCATGCCTTCCCTCCCTTCTTATGCAACCCCATCCCAAGGTCTATAATTACAACATCTCTCTTGTATAAACCTACTCACTTGTTTCTCTCTCTTTTCATTACACATTAATGGCAAAACTCCAGCCATGGAAAACCTCCAGCACCGATTAAATCAAACCACTCTTAGTCTTTCACAGTTGGCGGTGTCTGAAGTAAAACACAGGCACTGGTTGCATGTTCTTACTTTAAATTCTTGGCCACTACCATCAAGTGTGATTTCAGTGCTGCCCTGGAAACACCCGTATTTTCCAAGCCCATTCACTTTCCTCTACTGAAATATTTCATACCTTTGGCTTCTCCTTCAACATCTAATAACTCTTACTCATTCTTATCATCAGCTGATACCTTTGGCTCCAGATTCCAAGAGAAAACAGAAACAGGGATGAAAGAGGTTCCAAAGCCTCCGTATCTACCATTCACCTGCATTTGTATCCATGTTTACTGTATTTATCTCTCATCACTATTGATAAATTGTCCACCCACCTGTCCAAGGCCACCTATGAACTAGATCCTATCACCTCTTACCTACTTAGGGACACTGTTCCAACAATTCTCTTATATTTTACTCCTCTGTTTTCCTGGAATATTCCCACCAAATGGCAACCAACATGTTGTCATTTCTCTCATATTGAAACAATCAAAACCAAAACCAGAGCAGCAGCAGCCACAATAACAACCACCGCCACCTCTTTGACCTTTCACCTTCATCCAGGCTCCACTCAGTTTTTCTGTTCTTTCTTACAGCAAAACTCCTCCAAATTCTCTCTTCCCACTTACCCTTTCGTAAATCTATTTTACCTAACCTTCTTCCCTCATCACCTCACAGAAGCTACTTTTGTCAAGAACTCCAGTGACTTCTGTGTTGCTCAATCCATCAGTCAATTCTCTGTCCTCATCTTACTTGACTAGTCAGCATTTGACACCAGCTGATGACTCCTCCTCCCTGAAATATTTTCTTATCTGTCTTGGGTTCCACATGTTACACTCCGCTGGAGTCTTTTCAGACTCACTGACCTCCCTTTCTATTCTCTGTTTCTGGCTCCTCCTCATTCACTGACTTCTAAACCTGGCAACGCCCCAGTGCTCCTCTCCATCTGCATTCACTGATTTGGTGGTCTCAGACAGTCTCACATCCAAAGCATCACCTATGAGCTGAAAGCTCCTAAATATCACCAGGACTCTGTGAATTGCAGCTTCACATGTCCAGCCATGTGCCTAATTGACACCCTTTCCTGAATATCTAGTAAGCATCACAAAATTAACATGTCCGGAAACAAGCTTGCAAATGTTGCCCCTCCAGCCCCCACCCCAATTTATTCCCTTCAATTGTGTCCATTTCAGTGAATAACAATTTTATTTTTTCCAATTACTTAGGCCCAAAGTCTTGAAGTCTTCTTTGCCTCTTCTTATGATCACCCCATGTCCATGTTGGGAACTTCCATTGGTTCTATTTTCCAGTAAACTTCTCACCATCTCCACTGCTAGCACCCTGGTCAGAGGTTCTGTGCTCTCTTGCCTCGATGAACAACTACAGTGATATCTTAGCTAGTCTCACAACATTTTCCCTTGCCTCCCTCCCTTTTATTTATTCCTAGCAAAGCAGCCAGAGAAATCCTATAAAAGGGAAACGTGCAATATCTTTAAGTTTTAAAAGTCCCTTAAGTGCTTTGCCATAAAGAAGCTAATGAACTTAGGATGGTATAATAATTGTGGTTATAGTTTCTTCTACTACTGTGTGTTTTTGAGCACTCAGCATTTAAACACTTGGATTGGTAAAATTAACTACACTTATGGCATCCTGTAGCACAGTGGTTGGTTCTCAACCTTCCTAATGCCACGGCCCTTTAATACAGTTCCTGTGGGTCATGACCCACAGGTTGAGAACCATTGCTGTAGCATGTAAACTGCAGTATGTTGCAGCAGTTTGAAACTGTTGGAACTGTTTCTCAGGGTATCTCAGTTACTGTATATGACATGTGGTTGTCTGAATATTATATAAGGGTAGCTTTGTCAATTTGAGTTGTAAATATTTCTAGAGTTTGATGTATTATTTTAAATAAAAATAAACATAAATAGAAGTTCCATTACTTTCTTTGCACATGTCAATAGAATACCTTGTGCGGTCACTAGGGTTTGGAGACTGCTGTTTACAGAAAACTTTCATATTTCAAAAAGGGAAACATACAAGATCAAATAGTTGTCCTGTGCATAGAGGATAGGTGATGCAATGAGGCCTTATCTTTTGCTTAAAAAACCCACAGGGCAGCTAGGTAATAAAAGGTAAAAGATAGGCAGGGATGGTGGCTCATGCCTGTAATCTTAGCGCTTTGGGAGCTCAAGGTGGGAGGATTGCTTGAGGTCAGAAATTGGAGACTAGCCAGAGCAACATAGCCAGTCCTTCTCTATATATAAAATGGAAAAATTAGCTGGGTATGATGGCATGATCCTGTAGTCCCAGTCTCAGCCTCCCTCAGCTAGTAGGGAGGCTGAGGCAAGAGGATCACTTGAGCCCAGAAGTCTGAAGCTGTAGTGAGCTATTATGACACTACTGTACTCTAGCCTGGGCAACAGAGGTAAGACTGAAAAGAAGAAAAGAAAAGAAAAAGAAAGGAAAGGAGGAAGGAAACAAGGAAAAGAGTAAAGCTGGTCATATTTAAACAGAAGGTGAGAGATCTAAGATGTGGAGTTTTTCTTTTTTTTATGGCTATGGAAAAATATAATAGTTTACCTCAGCAATCTGAAGCTCTCAATAAAGCAATCAAAAAAGTATTGACACTGTCATCAACCTGATCAATTCCTGTTTTCTTTCCCCAACAGACTGCCACTGAGCCCTGTCTAGCTAAGTTTGGTGAGTAACATATCTAGTATGCCTTTCTTGACATTTCTTAGTTTTAAAGCAAGAAAGCAGGTGCCAGTGCTTTTGAGAAAGCCTGTATTATGTTTTATTAATTTTCAACTACTATTTATAATTGCTTACCACGTGCTTGGCAGTTGTCTAGGAGCTAAGGCTTTCAGAGGCAAACCACTCAGGCAAGCCCATGCCTGATAAAGCTCACATTGAAGGCCTCATCTCTGGGAAGGAAAGGACAGCACTCTTATAGAGTGTGGGAATCTGAGCTCCAGAAATGTTTTCTAATACTGTGTTTTAAAAAGCACATGTTTCAGATGTCTGCAGCCTTTCCTCACAATCTCTCTCACATTTCCCTTGTTGCCAATGTCCAGTGGAGTACATGAGAGGGTGCCGCTGCTGCTTCTGATGAGAATGCGAGCCTGACTACTTCCCTTACTCCTTTCTCCTCTGATCTTAGCTTCTGAGTATTTTTCCCCTAGAGTCACCTGATATTTGCTTAGGAAAAAATACCCTAAAGTTTGCATTTATACTGAGCCTTACATTATTTCTTAGAATATATACAAAACCTCAAATAAATACATTTTTGATTGTTTACAGGTTTCAGGTCAAACACACTTGTTCAGCGAAGAGCAGAACATTTCTAGAGTTATATCTTCAACTCCTGTTGCTTGTATCACCACGTTTCCTTGGCTTATGGGAATCAGGACATCTCTCTTTACTTATCTCTGTGTTTTGTTTTTGCTTTTCCAGTAAGTGGAATGGAATTCATGGTGTGCTTTAAATTCTGTCTTGATGTAGTAAAAGAACCACACTAAAAGTGATGCTAAGGTGGCCTTTGTGACCACTTGCACAGAATTAAATAGGAGAGCTGGTGATAAGTCTTCCTAGTGACTTGTCTAATGCCTTTCATATTTCAAAGAGGAAGATATTTACTGAGCTCAGAGTTCATTGCAGATCTAGGGAGACTTTGTCTCTTGCTCTAGAGATCACTCCTTCATTCTCCTCTAGAATCTATCTTCATAGTCCAATATTAATTATTTATATATGAATGAGAATGAGAATATAATGAGAATTCATATATAAAATGAAGTGTTACCTCTTCCAGGATATATTCTTATTGAGGTTTCTTTTTAATGATGGGACAAAGAATTTTCCCCCTAGTACAAAAATTATGGCGAATTAGAGGACAAGTAAGTATGCTGGGTGGTAAGAACACAACCTGTGGCCCTGAAATCACACTACTGTATAAAACCAATTAATGTTAGGTAAATATTTAAATTCTACACATACCTGAGAAAATGAAAATGAATGGCTTGGTCTTAGTCCTTTTCACCTCTTTGGGTCAGTATTAAACCAGAGGTATTTACATTTAAACAATCAAGTGATTTCTATTTATAAACTCATGAATTTACCAATAGCTGTTTTGAAGGGTTTAGATAATGAGTTCCCAAGTGAATCTTGAAGGATACATACCTATACAACTGAGAACAGCTGTAATTTAGACACGAAGCCTCTAATTCAGGAATGTAGAAGTATCATTCACCCAAAAAATGTTTATTGAACACCTACTAGGTCCCAGAAACTCTTTTAGCTGCTGAAGATACAGCAATGAACAGAAGAAAGATACATTTGTCCTGAAAGATGTTATATTCAAGTGGATATAAGATAGACAATAAACAAATGAACAACTTTATAATGTGCTAGATGCTGGCATCTTCTATAAAAAAAGTAAAGCAGGATAGAGGGAAAGAGTGATAGGAAAGCACTTTTTAAAATATAGATTGATTAGGGAAAGTCTCACTGATAGTGAAACGGTAGTATTTACACAGAAAAGGCACGGAAAGGCATGGATTGCCAACCCTCGTTGTTAAAATTCTGGTGTGTGATTCTTCTTTCCCTTCCTCTCTTCTTCCTTTTCTTTCCTCTCTTCAACAAATATTAATTGACAAGAAATGCGGAGTAGCTTAGTTCATTTTTCTATTCCAAATTCATTTCATAGAGCTCTTGGAGATATACTTAGGATTTGAAAATGCTTTAACAAGGAGCAGATACATAAAATATTAAACTTATGCTTGAAAAGAACTAGTATGGACCGGGTAAAGAAACAGCTTGTAGGTGGTAAAAAATTAACTGGAAGAGGGTGAACTAAATAATGAACTAACTATGCTTTCTATTTTTTTCTCTCCCTTGTAAATTTCTTACAGGACCATTACCCTCAACATGGCAGATGACACCTCGTGAACCTCCATGTGTGAATAGTTTACCTGACTGGAAGCTGGAGATACTTCAGAATGGACTGTATCTAATTTATGGCCAAGTGGCTCCCAGTACAACCTACAAGGGTGTAGCTCCTTTTGCCATGCAGCTCCGTAAAAATGAAGCCATGATACAAACTCTAACATACAATTCCACAATCCATAATGTAGGAGGGACTTATGAATTCCATGCTGGAGATATAATAGACTTGATCTTCAATGATGAACATCAGGTTCTAAAAAATAATACATACTGGGGGATCGTTTTGCTAGCAAATCTCCGATTCATCTCCTAGAGACTCAATTTGGTCTCTCCATCCTCTTTAGCATGTGCAGAAATACTGGTGGGTGGTTTGGAGGGGGCAGATTTTCAATGCCTGCAGTATGTATAGATAACACACATCAACACAAACAGAACTCTTCTCTGTGTGAATTTTCATCTCTCATGCTTATCTGAAAGAGACTCAGAAGAAGAGCTAAAGACTTTTGGTTACTTCTGATGTCGGGTCTGAAATAATATTAATTGATGATAAAATACATATAGGTAGGAAAGGACAGAAGATTTTCAAAGAATTATTGTCTGATCTTTGAATCCATGGATGGAATAAAATGAAGTCCTATTCCCATGGAAGCTTTACCTGGTATGCAAAAATGATCCAGGGCAATAGTCTGGCCTTGTTCTCAAATTCCTGGGCTACTTTACTTCATTCTTCCCATATCCTCATCTTCTGAGACCCTCCTAATAAAAAATATGCAGACTGGTAGGGTGGCCCCAGATGTGCCAACAACACCCTACTTTAGACATGATTATGCGAGAAAATAGAGAACCCTCTAAGAATTATTGGAATAGAGGGACAGGTGACATGAAATGGGATATACATCATCTTGGAATTTCCCTTGGTTTCATCATCCTCAAGATGCAAAGTGTTTTATAAAACTAGCTGATCAATGAGATTTTTCTGAACCTTAACCTGTGGTTTCATGAAAACTCATTTTTATGTGTGTGTGTATAAATATTGCCATTTGTAAAGAAAATGTAACCATCGTAATCATTAGATTCAACCCCAGAAATTTGTATGTATGTGTTACCATTATTGTATATCATGATATACAATACCATAGCTTTTCAAAAAGCATTGAAAAGCATGGCTTTGCATGGTTTGCAAAATGCTTTTGTATATCATATAGCAACTGTATTCAGTTAATTGAGCAGGCATTTTTGGGAAAATTTTAACCATGAGAATATGGAGGCAGATGGAGTACAGGCAACTTTCCACAACTTATAGAACAAGTGACTCACAGAGCCCATGGGTTTTGCACTGTGTCACACTGTCTCAGCTTTAGAATTGTTATTTCTGCTATCATGTTCTAAGTCTATGCAATTTAGCAAACTCAATTTTCAGGGAACATATTCCCCTTCAGCTTAGGGTGGGTAGGGTGAAACTACAACAGCTTCTTCCTTTACCAGGAAACTTCTTTTCCTTTCCTAACCTGGAGCAGGAAGCCCCAAGATGCTGGTCAGGGCTTCCCCCAACCAATCCCCTCCTCACTTGGAAGAGTCCATCTCAGTCCAATGTGCCCACTTTTAAAACTGAATTCAAAAGTTTAGAACTCTGTTAAGTTGGTTATTTGTGGGTTCTTATGAAAATGTATCTAATACTATACCTTAAATAAGCTTAAGTATTTATGGTTATTTGTGAAAAGCTGTATTATATTAAATAATATCATCACATATAAAGCTAACTTAAATTTTTTTAATTTTGTGTAAAAAAAAAAATGCTCATAGCTGGCTAAGCCTGAGGCCAAGCTATTTCTTAGGAAGTCTTTCCCCCTCCCCCCCGTTTTTTAAGCCTGCTGAATAGCTACAGAGCCAAAAACTTAGAGACCTTATTGCTTTTGCACAGCTTCTCAGAAAATTAAAGTTGTAACATATATTTATAGAATCTTGGTATTGATCTTTGTTGTGTTATACACAGCAGTGTGCTAACGTGGGTTAGGGCCTGCAGTAGCTTGCAAGAGCATACTGTTAATTTTTCAGGAATTTTTGCATGCCTGTTATTAATTATTATCATCCTTGAAATTGGCTATGATGGGAGTATTTATATCATGGGAATTGGCAAACACTATGAATCAGGGCATTTTCTTTGGTGTGCTGGTCTACCAGAACAACCTTGTTTGTTAAACTCTCCTTCTCAGTAATTCCTCTCTGACCCTGCTTCATTCCTGGCACAATCAAGTCAGGCTAAAACTGTCAAAAGCCAACATACTAGTAACTTCTCAGGGCTGCAGTCAGAAGGATGGCTACCAGTACATGATCTTTGAATTTTCTTGGTTTTATAATTTCAACCTTTTGTTTTCAATGTATACGGTTTCCCTGTTTCTCCACAGAATTATCTGTATTTTAAAAACTGCAATAAAATGGAAGCTGGTAACTGGACTGTGGTGGGTTTATATGTGGGTTATCAGATTAGATCTAGAGAATGTGAAGGTATGTCAGAGAAATCCTTGTCTTTATGAAACACGGCTTGGCAAATGTTGGGCAAAGGTGAGAGCTGTGTTAGCTTTTGGTGACAGCTGTCCCCTTTTCAGATGGGTTAGTCAGACAGTTTCACTTTCTGACTTCTAGCCACCTCCTCTTCCACCCCACCCACATTCATCATCAAAGTAATTGCCAAGACTTTTCACACTAAATGTTTTTTGCCTCCCATTCTGCTCCATTGAACAAGAGTATGCTATAGTAATGTGGATTAAGTCTCTGCTTCTGAAGAAGGTAGTTAATTGAAAAGTGACAGTCATATGCATTTGATAGAATCAATGAACTCCTTAGATGAAGTGCATCTGTACATCTTGGGGATGAAATTCCTGCTTTTGTGTTCTATCCAATGAGCCAATTTCATTTGGCTGGTATGTGCCAGGGGTGGGGGTGGGATGTCACTTTTTTTTTTTTTTTTTAATAGAAGAAACAGCCAAAATCTGATTGACTGATCAGTGGTTTAAGAATTTCCTTCAGACAGAAGCTATAAATGATGCCTTGGCATATATATATATTCCTTGGCCTAAAACAATGCATGTCTATTCTAGGATTCACTTGTAATTCTATGAGAGTCACTCTACTGATCATGATTCTCCTGTGAGTCTCACATTTATCCACAGGTAACGCAGACATATCCTCATAGACTAAGAGATTAAGAACCCATCTCAGTGTAGAAAGATTCTCTGTCTCCACTACAAAGCAGTTGTCTTTTCTCTTCTGGACAGATTTCCTGGGTGGGGTCAGACTCTAGACTATTGTCATCTTCGGCTTTTTCATGTGAAGGCAAGTACTAGTTCTTTGTATCTCCCAATTGCTAGAAATATATTTCAAATCTCCTTTAGAAGTTCCCTTGAAGTACCCTTACCAGGCTTGAGGTTAGAAAGTGTCATTGCTCTGCATCATTCCTGCAAAGGGTGTGGATAAGAACTCACAGAATGGCCAAAGCTATCTATAAATGTTATCATTAATCTCTTTCTCCCGTCTCTGGGCTCATTTTATCCTCGATCTACCTGAAGCGTCTGTAAGTGAGTGGAGGGTGGGAGCTTGTTTTCATTCCCTTTATAAGCTCTGCATATTGCAGGGGTAAGAATTGTCTTACTCTGGTATCCAGGTACCAATCATGTCTGAATTGAAACTGAGTAGAAAGAGTCCCACTTTCCCATTTTAACATCTTATAGGTCTAAAAGGGATAATGGGGACCTAAAAAAAAAAATACAGAAATACAAAAATCCCCAGCCATCATCATAGGATTGGAGGGAGAGGAAAATCATTATTTAGAAAAGTCAGGCTTCAGAACATTATTACAAATGAACACAAAACATTGATTTTAACTTTTCGATCATCCACGTTTCATGGAGAAACATAAAGAAAGTGAAATTATTTTGTCTACCTTTTTAAAAGCACACCACTGTTTTTTGGGAAAAAGAAGGTTTTTCTAGTGCTGAAATTTAAGCAAACCATCCTAGGTCCTCACTGAATGCTCTGGATAATGGAGTCATTCTTGACTCTAATCCTTTACCCATCTAATTTTAGGAAATAACACTGTTTTATGTTTAGAGAGAATCTGACCTGTTTTATGCTGTGCCTCTTGTCTGTGCCACCAAATTTATTTCAACAGCTTCATAAAGGATTACCTTGCTTCTCTACTTTTGTAGTTAGACAAACCTATTCACAAGTCCCAGCTTTGTCATTTACTACATCTTTGGATCTTGGACCAATGACTTCCCCTTTCTGAGACCAATTTTTTCATTTGCTCTGTTTACTGTTGTTTATCCAGTGCCTGACACATCAGTGGGAGTTTGATAAATATTTGTTATTGAACCAAGGAATACGCCTAAAACATGTTTTAAAACTTCCGATACATGGTAGATACTGAATAAATAGTGGCTGCCCTCATTTTTATTAAAGATTTGGGTTTATTTTTAATTTTTTGAACTTTGCGAGTTCCCAAGACATGTCTGTTTACATGTATTTCTTATTATCTCTCTCCTCAAGAAGAGGTAAGCCCCATTTTATTCAGTGTTGTATTATCAGCAATTAGAATAGTGTCTGGCACATTTTAAAAGCTCAAAAAAATATTGAAATGAAGCAAAAACAAAAACAATGGGAAACAGGTTTAGAAGGAAGCAGTAAGGTATAGGGGATATATGCTACAGCCAGTCTCTCAAAATGATGCACTTACTTGCCTTCTTCTAGGTTTTTTAAAGTCTAAGTAAGACAATGCATGGAAAAGTCTAAGTACATGCATAACAAATGCTCTGTAAAAGTTGGTTGCTACCATCATTGTATTTATACCATCAGCATCATCATGGTGGTCATCATTTCATTATCTTCATTTTTCTAGGAAGAGATATACTAGAACACATTAGTAAGCTTTTATTAAATTTTAAGTTAAACTTTACCTACTATTAAATATCTATATTAGAAAAAAGCCACGTACATTTTCCTTTAAGAATGGTTCTTAGAACATTGTTTATTATGTTGCTTTTCATCCTTCTTGGCAAACGCATTCAGGACATATGTTTCATAAACATGAAGCTATATTTTATGGGAATGTTTGATTAATCACATATTCCTATACAAGAGTCAAGAGTTTAATAAGATATGGGATTTGGGGATTTTCATTTTTCCCTCTGCAAAGACATTATGAATATTTTCAATCTTGAATTTGTCATTAATTGGCCCAAAGAAAACATTTTCAGAAACACAAATTATGGTTTCTGAGCACAGATGTTCACAGAGGTGGTGAGTTTTTTTTCAACAAGTCTCTTAAAAATGATTATTTCAGAATGGTAAAATTACCAGGTCCAAAAACTCAATTTTATCAAAGCATCATAATGGAAATCCAAATTATAGTCAGTGTGATGTAAACATTCCTAATTCTATATGAAATCAGCACATTGTACCCCATAATGCATTATTGTATACATGATCTATGTGTTTATAATTTAATTTTTAAAAAAAGAAAAAAAAGAAATCTATAAACAATTCCCAGATTGCTATGAACACGATGGATTAAATATATCTCCTATAGACAATTTGATAAACATAAACTTGAATGTATCAATTGCTATATGCTAATTCAAATTACTTTTGTTCATTTTACATTTTGAGATGCCCTATAAATATTATTTTGAAGTAGCATTTTATAATATACAATAAAGATTAGGTTGTAAACAAACAAACAAACAAACAAAAAAACAAATTATAGTCAGAAGGCTCTTGTTAGGCATGGAATCCAAGCCAGGCTGGTTACACAGAGCCCAGAAACAACATGTAAACAAATGAAAAGAGAAAACTGTGTATGTGATAATAACTCTGATGGAAGCATATTAGTCCAGGGAGAAGATGAAGGAGAACCTGAACAAGTACAATGGCATTGGGGATGGGGGTAGGGAATAGTTTAAGAGAAAAATATATGATATAATGAGTGTGGTGGAAACTATTTGGATTTCTGTCAAACTCACAGTGATTTCCTTATCAGATTTTCTTAGCCACAGGGCTGGGCTCAACAGTCTCATTTCTACCACGGAGTCCATACTAGTCACCATTACCCCAGTGGTCCATTGGCAAAATTAGGGCCTAGAGCTCTTAGTTCCAGAGATAGAAACACCTCCATTAGAAGACATAGTCATGACTCCATCAAATTGGAAGTTAAGACTGCCACATGGTCACTTTGGGCTGCTCAGGCCTCTCAGTCAATAGGCCAAGAAAGGAGTTTTGCTGTTGGCTGGAGTGACTGATCTGCTTTACCAGAACAAATTGGTGCTGCTGCTTTACAATGGACATTAGCAAGAGTATATCTGGAATACAGAAAATCCCTTAGGGCATGTCTTAGCATTACTGTGCTTCAGGATTAAGGTCAGTGGAAACCTATATTCATGTAGTCAGGGAGGCAAGACTGCAAATGGCTCAGATCTTTCGGAAATGAAGATTGGAGTCACTCCATCAGGTGAAGAACCACAATCTGCTAAGATTTTTGTTGACGGCCAAAGGAATACAAAATGGATAGTAGAAAAGAGTAGGTAGCAATACCTGCTATGACCATGTAATCAGATAAAGAACTAGACTATAATTGTTGTAATCATCAGGAGTACTTCCTTCTTATTTGATTATAAATACCTTTGTGTGTACATATGCAAATATTAAGCAAGTACCTTTATTAGCATTCAAGTATTGTTAATTTTACATCATAGTATTTAAGTTGTCACAAGAGTAAACATCACTCAAGGACTGTACTTACTTTCTGGGGAAGAAATTACTTCATTTTTGGTTGTACATTTGATAATTGTATCTTGTTAAGTGGAATTATGACTTTATTATTGTTTTTACTTGGACATTAAACTTAAGGAGATAACTATGGGTGCCAAATTGACAAGAGATGGACCTGTGATGGCTAATTTTATGTGTCAACCTTACTGGACTAAGGAATTCTCAGATAACTGCCCACATACTTCTAGGTGTGTCCATGGAGGTGTCTGGGTATTTCTGAAAGAGATTAGCAAATAGACTGAGTTGACGGAAACTTCACAAGGAAAGGAAGGAAAGGAAATCACTATATCAAAGAGATACCTACACCCCCATATTTTGGGGGGCATTATTCATAATAGCCAAAATACAGAATCAACCTGTATCCATCAGAGAATGTGTGAATAAGGAAGATGTGGTATATATACACAATTAAATACTATGCATCCATGTAAAAGAATAAAATCCTGTCATTTGAAGCAGCATTGGGAAGAAGAGGTAATTATGTCAAGTGAAATAAGCCAGAAACAGAAACACTAATATTACATGTTTTTACTCAGATTTGGGAGCTAAAAAAATTTTATCTCATGGAGGTAGAGAGTAGAATGCTAGTTACCAGTACAGGCTGGAAAGGGAGGGTGTATGCAGTTGGAGGGTGTGTGCAAGGGGAGGGGATGAAGAGAGATTGGGTAATAGGGACAAATATACAGTTAGAGGGAGTAAGTTCTAGTGTTCTACAGCACATATGATGATAGTCAGCAACAACATATTGTGTATTTCAAAATAGCTAGAAGATTTGTAATGTTCCCAACACAAAGAAATGATAAACATTTGAGGTGATGGAGGGTATCCTAAATACCCTGATTATACCATTTCACATTGCATGTATGTCAAAACATCACATGTACCCCATAAATATGTATAAATATTACGTATCAATATAAAATTAGACAAAGAAGCTCTACTCTCACCAATGTGGGTGGGCATTATATAATCAGTTGGGGATCTGAGTAGGGCAAAAAGAAGGAAGGGCAAATTTACTCTCTTTCTTCTTGAGCTGGAACATCTACCTTCTCCTGCCCTCAAACATCAGAGCTCCTGGTTCTTGGACCTTTAGATTTCAGATCTCAGGACTGAATTATATCTCCTGCTTTTCTGGTTCTCCACTGTAGTATTTCTCAGGCTCCATGATTTTATAAGCCAGTTCTCACAATCTCCTCTTTTGTCCCTATATATAGGAGACCCCTGTAAGTTGACTGCCCAAGGGACCATAACAAACTGTCAACGTACAGAAGTGGTCAACATGAGGAACTAGGCTTATTGTACTGATACATACATGTGGTACATGTCTGGTCTATGAAAATTAGGTCAACTTAAGGAGGTGGTTAATGTAGGGAGGTGGTTAATCATGCAGGTCTTCTGAATATTTTATTGGTTGTATTTCTCTGGATAATCTTGACTAATACATACAGGAAGAAACTCCATTGAATGGTTCTGACCCACAAAGCCCAACTACTTTCTTGTCTTTGAATTGTATGACAATCAATGTATCTTTATGACAAACTCTGTTCTCCCCACCTGACTCATCTAGCTTAAGTTGGTTTCTATTAATTGCAATCAGAGTCTTGACCAATACAATGATTAATTGAAAGTGAGGGATAAAGA
Source organism: Nycticebus coucang (assembly GCF_027406575.1). NCBI lineage: Eukaryota > Metazoa > Chordata > Mammalia > Primates > Lorisidae > Nycticebus > Nycticebus coucang. The sequence continues at coordinate 88,775,034 of NC_069789.1, forward strand.
AGAAGAAAAAAACCTTCTTAGACACTTTGAAGAAGATGGCAGTGTTTTTATGGTAGGGAATATGGGAGGAGGAATTGGAGAAAGTGTGGGCTGGATGAGATAAGTTTAGTTTTTTTATAAATGTGTGATTTGATGTACTTGCAGAATATCCATGTAGGCATTACTAGTAAGTAGTTGGAACTCAGGAGAAGTTGCATGATATGGGATGAAAATTTATCTATTTATTTTAAGTAACTTATCTCTAGGTCATAAGCTAAAAAAGTTGATTCTAATCTAGACTATCTTTGCATGGTCTCTGTGGTAGTCAGAATAGTGGGTTGTTCAAAATGTTCACATTCTAGTCCCCAGGAGCTATGTATATGTTACCTTCCATGACAAAAAAAGACTTTGTATATGTGATTAAATTAGGGATTTTGAGATAGGGACTCCTCCTATGAATTTCACTCTCTCCTTAAATTGAAGATTTTTTGTTCCTCTTGTACTTTTTTTTTTTAAATTTCAGACTAATGTGAGGATTCAAGTAACCAGGTCACAATATTTGAACTTGTTAGGTATAGACCGTCTTGTAGTTGTGCTCCACACCCAAAAGATGTGCCATGTATCCCTACATAGTGCCAATTAAATGGGAGCACCCCAAACCCTCACTTTCCCCCCACCTTAATGCCCCCTCCACCCAACTTGAATTGACATAACTTTTTCCTCTCTGAGGATGTGAATTAGATTGTCTACTGGATTCATATTAGTATTAAGTACATTGGATACTTGCTTGCCCATTCTTGTGATACTTTACTGAGAAGAAGGTGTTTCAACTACATCCAGATGTAAAGTCTCCATCTTTTATGGCTGAATGTATACATATACTACAGCTTGTTAATGCATTCCTGCGTTGATGGGTCAATGGCCCACTGGGTGAAGTCACTGACACATGGATAACATAATTACAGAGAGGGTACAGAGTGAAAAGGGGGCAAATGTCGGAGACCGGAGGAGCACTAACATTTGAGGACAGGCAGAGGATGGGAAACCTGTAAAGGAGCAACCAGAGAGAAATGACATCAGCTAGAAGAGGAGGGGACGTCACAGAAATGGGGCAGTGAAAGATTAAGATTGAGGAAGTGGTCAACAATGTTGGAAGCTCCAAAAAGTCAAATACTGTGAGGACCTAAGATTGTTTATTGGATTTGCTAGTAGGTAATTGTTGAAGACATCAGCAATATCATCTTCTACGACCTAATGGGGCAAGCAGACTAGGTGTTCACGTTGTGTATCAGGGTGCTCTCTTCCCAGAAGAACACTAGAAACACACAGTGTGATTCCTGGCCGTGTGTAATGAAATGAACCGTGCAAATCCAATCCCCTTTCTTGGGAATTTGACTCAGAACATAGGAAGAAAAATTACCATTTATCAGTTTTAAAAAGTTACATGATGATGAAGCTGTTGATAGGCTGGAAAAATAAAGCTGATATCAGGGGGAAAGTAAGCGCTGCCAGACAAGTAGGAAAGAGGGAGGAGAAAACCAGGCAGCTTGTCTGAAAGAAAAGAAGTTGAAAACAGTCACCAATCAGAGCTGCTTCATTTTCCAACATAACTTCAGTTCCTGTTCTCGGCCTTGTAAATCCTTTTTAACAAACCACCCTTTTTCCTTGAAGTATAAATGGGTCTCTTTCCTTTCAACAAAATGAGTTCCATTGGAACAACCATTTTCAATTCTCTCACATGTGTTTTCAAGATATTTAAAACCACCTGTTATTTTTTAGGCTGTACCACCTCTGGGGAAGTGATTGTTTGCTGTGGTTCAGAGAAAGAGTTTGGATTTAGATCAGCCTGAATCGAAGTCTTGGCTCTGCTATTTTGTGTGAGCTTCAGCAGTTTGTGTACCTTCTTTGGGGTTAGGCTTTATCATCTGTAAAGTAAGGATAATGCTTTCTACTGCATCCAATAGTTTAAGAATTTAACTAAAAGAATGCATAGGAAAAGCTCAGCTCAGTGTCTGAAACAGAAAGAGCTTAATAGAGTCAATTTTTAAAAATGTTATGATCAATTTACTGCTGTCTATGGCAAGGAGCTTTTTCTCTACCTGAAATTTCTGTGTTCTTTTTTTAGCTTCAATGAGTTCCTACTAGCAACCAAGTATATATTTAGTCTATTAACACTGTATGTACTTATTTGCATATTACATGTTTGCATGCTGCTTGAAGACATGAATATTGAGAAGACAATCTCTAAGGCTTGTTCTTCTCAGTTGCCTTTTCTTAGATAGTGTCTAGAAATGCAGTTAAATGGAAGTTATACTTTATTTAAACTATAAAAATAATAGTGATAGGCACACCTTTTATTTTATATAAAGAAAATATATAGTTATTCATTCACTTTTTTCCACCCTCACAAATATTCATCAAAGCTTTTTTAGGTACAAAACACAATGAAGGCACTAAAGATGATGTGAAGATTTATGAGGCATTGTGACTTTCTCAAGAAGCTGCATCTACTAGCACAGAGAGACTGATGCCAATAATAGAACTATCCAGAGTCACAAAATATCCTATACAAAGATAATAATCCAAAATCTCTCATTTACAAGTGAGGAGACTGAGACAGTGAGTGGAAGAGTAATGCAGTAATTGGGATCTGAACTGTCTAAATCCTAGCCCAGTTTCTTTTCTACCTATTTGCCTTCCACACTTGTCAAGCAGAATTGTTGACTCTGCCCTTTGTACCACTAGAATACTAAATGTTTGTTATTATACTAAGCATTTGTGTAAACATTTATTTCTCCAAATTTACTATAGCCTTCTTGAGAATAGAAACATGTATTTATTGTTTTTCTGGATGTCTAGCATAGCTTTTCTTCTGAATACCAGAACCTTCTGTGTACACATTTCTCCATCTTTTGTACAAGGATGTCAAAATTCTCTGATAAAATTAATATGCTCTAGGCCTACATAATTCTTTACACATGTCCAGAAACACATACACCCAAACAGGAAATGTGTGGGGGGCCTAAAAGGACTTGTTACGTCAGTGAACCCACTCAGGAAATATAACCATTTCCTTTTCTCTGTTGAGAGTCTTTTAAACATTCTATTTTGGAATTTTGTGTGTGCGACTGAGGGCAACCACTTGGATTCCTAGTTTGTAGTCTTAAACAACTGCTCACATGGTTTGAGAGTTTATTATGTGCTAGATAATCTTCTAAGCATTTTCTAAGTAATCCCTGGGACAACTTCATAAAGTATATCCTTTTATTCTCCCATTTTATAGATGAGGAAACTGAAGATCAGAGATGTTCAATAACTTGGTTAAGATCACACAACCAGTGAGGAGTAAACCGGGAGTTTTGAACCCATTCTCTCAGCAAATCCACATTGCTTTCATTGAATTCTTCTCATTAAAATTTGAAAATACAAATAATATTTATCAATTTTTAGTCTTTTGGAATTTATGTAGTTCTCTACCGTCTCCAAAATTTGTCAGGAATTATGAAAGAATTCACCAGGGAAAGGGAGCTAAACCCATTTAAAATCACAGGAAATCTAGTGTATTCCTATCTTTTATCTGAGCTACCCTTTCCAGTTTGTACATTCCATTGGCTCAGATGTTTCAGTCTAAATGCTATTATCTCTGTGAATCCACCTGCACATTTCCAGGCAGATGTGGATATTTTTAAAGTTTTGTTCCTCCTTGGTTTTGTATTCACATCTATTACTATAATTCTTTTAGTATACATATATATATATATATTTTTTTTTTTTTGTAGAGACAGAGTCTCACTGTACCACCCTCGGTAGAGTGCCGTGGCGTCACACGGCTCACAGCAACCTCTAACTCTTGGGCTTATGCGATTCTCCTGCCTCAGCCTCCCAAGCAGCTGGGACCACAGGCACCTGCCACAACGCCTGGCTATTTTTTTGTTGCAGTTTGGCCGGGGCTGGGTTTGAACCCGCCACCCTTGGCATATGGGGCCGGCGCCCTACTCACTGAGCCACAGGTGCCGCCCCTCTTTTAGTATATTTTATTATGTATCTTATATTGATTTATTTGCATGTTTGTCTTCTTATAGGACAATCAACCTCTTCACAGAAGAAATTTATTTTCTTATTATAATAGTTTCAGCATTTGGTATAATGCTTGGCACATAGCAGATGCCCAATAAATATTATTGATAGAGAATGGAGAAAAGCAAAACGGGTCCCAGGAAACAGGTTTCTCTCTGTTATAAAAGTTAATATAACACTTATTACTAAGGAATCAAGCTCTTATTCCTTGTTAGTCTTCTTTAAACAAACAATAAGAAACAAAAACACAAATAAAGTCATCTTTTTTTTGCTTCATATTAATCCCCCCCACCCCCCCCAACTATAACTTTAGTTCATTTCTGGTTACAAATATTCTGGCTATATTCTTGGAGGTTTATGTCACTGTTTTACAATTGTCTTGGCTAAATGCCCCATCTCTCATCTTTTATTTGTATGCTTTTGCCTTTGAGCACTTCAGAAAAGCTATTTGTGTAGCTATATTTATTCTCCTACATTCCCTACTTTATTTACTCATTGACTAAGCAATTCATAAACTGTTGCAATGTCAGAAAATTCCTTTTGATAGCTGCCCTTCTCCTTTGATTCATTCCTTTCCCCTCTTCCATTTGTGTTTGATTGAATTCAATCCAACTTTGTTTGAAATTTTAAAAATCTACCTTTTCCAAGAAGTCGTTTCATCCAAAGGACACCTACATTCCAATGTTTGTTGCAGCACAATTCACAAAGATGTAGAAAGAATAATCTAAGTGGCTATATGTTCATGGGTAGATGAAGAGGAGATCAAGAAAATGCGATGTGCACACACTTGTGCGTGCACACACACACACACATATATCATGGAGTACTATTCAGCCATAAAAAAGAAATGATGTCTTTTGCAGCAATGTGGGTGGAACTGGAGACCATTGTCCTAAGTAAAGTTTCTCAGGAATGAAAAAACAAATACCACATGTGCTCTCTAATAACTGAGGGCTAATCAATGGGCACTCACAGGCACACACACGAAAAAAAATGTAGAGGTAATTGGATATTAAGAAGCAGGGAGGAAGGGTAAAAACCTACCTATCAAATACAGTGAACACTATTTGGGTGATGGACTCACTAAAGCCTGATAGCATTATAAAAGGTATCCAGGTAACAAATTCACTTGTGTCCCCCTTAATATTTTGAAATAAAATATAAATAAAAATAAGACAGTTTTTTTCTGACACCTTCCCCCAAATCTGCCTTTTCCAAAATAAAGGAATTATTCCCAGTGACTCCCTTTATTGGAAATTTATGTGATAATGTCCCATGCATTTTTATATCCATAATTTTAATCAGCACATAAGGAAAATGAAGTAGAGGAATATAATGAAGTGCTCAAAGTGAGACATCTTTTAAGTGGCAAAGAATTACTTAAAATGAGGTCTAACACTAAAGTACATCCATAGTGATGCTCATAAATTCTGTGTAAGGTTCAGAATTTATGAAGAGCCACACTGCCTAAGGTAAACCTTAGTACAAACTTACTCAGGGCCGGTCAGATAGGACCTAGTGGAACTGGAAAGTTTCTGAATGCTAGTTCAACCCTTTTGCTGTGTCTTGACATGCTCCATTACTAGGACTAATCACAGAAAGCAAATACTGTTTTGGTATTTTATAGGGTATTCTGAAGGATTGAATGAGTTTTGAGAGGCAGAAATATACAGCATCACTAGATCCAAACATTATCTTGGAAAAACATTGGCATTATTTTCTGTCTTAATTCACATAGAGTGAGAGTAAGTGATTCGTTCCAGAAAAGGTTCTGCTGATAAAATCCTAAGGCTTTGGGTGGATGGAACGATCAGTAGTTCATTTTCCAGAGCCATTGTTAATGCACCCTTCTCATTTTTTTCACATCTGCTTTCATAAGAAAAATAGAGAAAAGTGTAGAGAAAATTGAAGGTAAGGGAAAAATTTATGAAAACTTATTCAGGCATTTTTTCTGGACCTTTAAAAAAATACAAGAATACAATGTAGTCTGTTAATCCCTTTTAGTTCAGCTCTCTACTCCTTCAACAGCAGCGGTTCAGCCTTTGCTGATAACCAGGTCTCGTAGCATTTCTTCACTACCTCATTCAGAGTAAGTTTAATTCCTTTCTCATCTAATGGAAAGGGTTTGAAAAGTGTTTGGAAAAATACAGTAATGTTTCAGGATATAAAATCAATGCCCACAAGTCAGTAGCCTTTGTGTACACCAACTACAGTCAAGATGAGAAGCTAATTAAGGACACAACTCCCTTCACCATAGTCTCAAAGAAAATCAAATACCTAGGAATATACCTAACGAAGGAGGTGAAGGACCTGTATAAAGAAAACTATGAAATCCTCAGAAAGGAAATAGCAGAGGATATTAACAAATGGAAGAACATACCATGCTCATGGATGGGAAGAATCAACATTGTTAAAATGTCCATACTTCCCAAAGCAATCTACCTATTCAATGCCATTCCTATCAAAATACCAACATCATACTTTCAAGATTTGGAAAAAATGATCCTGCGTTTTGTATGGAACTGGAAAAAACCCCGTATAGCTAAGGCAGTTCTCTGTAATAAAAATAAAGCTGGGGGCATCAGCATACCAGATTTTAGTCTGTACTACAAAGCCATAGTGCTCAAGACAGCATGGTACTGGCACAAAAACAGAGACATAGACACTTGGAATCGAATGGAAAACCAAGAAATGAAACTAACATCTTACAACCACCTAATCTTTGATAAACCAAACAAGAACATACCTTGGGGGAAAGACTCCCTATTCAATAAATGGTGTTGGGAGAACTGGATGTCTACATGTAAAAGACTGAAACTGGACCCACACCTTTCCCCACTCACAAAAATTGATTCAAGATGGATAAAGGACTTAAACTTAAGGCATGAAACAATAAAAACCCTCCAAGAAAGCATAGGAAAAACACTAGAAGATATTGGCCTGGGGGAAGACTTCATGAAGAAGACTGCCATGGCAATTGCAACAACAACAAAAATAAACAAATGGGACTTCATTAAACTGAAAAGCTTCTGTACAGCTAAGGACACAATAACCAAAGCAAAGAGACAACCTACACAATGGGAAAGGATATTTGCATTTTTTCAATCAGACAAAAGCTTGATAACTAGGATCTATAGAGAACTCAAATTAATCCACATGAAAAAAGCCAACAATCCCTTATATCAATGGGCAAGAGACATGAATAGAACTTTCTCTAAAGACGACAGACGAATGGCTAACAAACATATGAAAAAATGTTCATCATCTCTATATATTAGAGAAATGCAAATCAAAACAACCCTGAGATATCATCTAACCCCAGTGAGAATGGCCCACATCACAAAATCTCAAAACTGCAGATGCTGGCGTGGATGTGGAGAGAAGGGAACACTTTTACACTGCTGGTGGGACTGCAAACTAGTACAACCTTTCTGGAAGGAAGTATGGAGAATCCTCAAAGCACTCAAGCTAGACCTCCCATTTGATCCTGCAATCCCATTACTGGGCATCTACCCAGAAGGAAAGAAATCCTTTTATCATAAGGACACTTGTACTAGACTGTTTATTGCAGCTCAATTTACAGTCGCCAAAATGTGGAAACAGCCTAAATGCCCACCAACCCAGGAATGGATTAACAAGCTGTGGTATATGTATACCATGGAATACTATTCAGCCATTAAAAAAAATGGAGACTTTACATCCTTCGTATTAACCTGGATGGACGTGGAAGATATTATTCTTAGTAAAGCATCACAAGAATGGAGAAGCATGAATCCTATGTACTCAATTTTGATATGAGGACAATTAATGACAATTATGGTTATGGGGGGGGAAACAGAAAGAGGGAAGGAGGGAGGTGGGTGGGGCCTTGGTGTGTGTCATAGTTTATGGGGGCAAGACATGATTGCAAGAGGGACTTTACCTAACAATTGCAATCAGTGTAACCTGGCTTATTGTACCCTCAATGAATCCCCAACAATAAAAAAAAAAAAAAAAAAAAAGAAAAGTGTTTGGAAAGTGTTAATGTGAACACTAAGTCTTCTCTCTCTAGGTTGAATAGCGAAGTTGTTGGATGTACAGATAAAAGAATAGAGGCCCAAGGGTCCAAGACCTGCCTCTGCCACTACTAAACATGCTACTTGCTGAAGGTACTTACTGCCTCTCAATTTTAGCATTTCCATATATAAAAGTGGATGTAATTTTTATCTTATGGGATGGTTATGAGCATCAAAATTAATACCAGAGAGTGTGTCAAAGACTTTCATACTGTGAATTGGTATACAAATGTGTTGATGGCTGAGCTGGCTCTGCTAACAGTCCAGTTGTCATGGAATAATACACTTCGGAATGTCTGTAAAGGATAAAGGGAAATAATTTGTTCCCTTGATAAAAACACTATTCTTCAGCATGCTTAAAGTGGCATTAGATGTTGTTAGTAGCTACGTTATTTCTTCTTAAACTCATGGTCAGCTAAAACTCCCAGGTTGCATTTTGTTCATATGCAATCATGATGTTTATATGTTAGATGCAGGATTTAACTTTGTGCCAGTTAAATTTCACACTATTGGTCTTCAGTCAATGCTTGAATGTTTTTAGAGTTTTTAAATTGAATGAGTCTTCTTGGATGAGTTTACTTCTCAGTTTTGTAGCATGTGCATATATAAAGCTGTTTTCATTCCAGTATCTTTGCCTAGGCCCTGCATAGGGCATAGATTTGGTCTCTACTTTTCCAATCCAGAACTGGGAGAATACGCGCGTAGATGTAGGAGGTACTACCATGCCCTGGGATAAAATCTTAAGGGTCTCTATAATCTTTTGAGAGGTCTAAGTAAAACTCCAATTGTTGGCATTTTTGGTTGAGTTGGTGGTGTGGGGCAGAAGAATTAATTGGCTTACTTTCCTTGTCAATGTTTGTGAAAAGTCTCTATTTTTTGATGGAAAACTAGTAATACTCCAGTGGAAAATGATGATCTCAGAACATTCCATTTTGTTCGCCATGATGATGAAAGGAAAAATCCCGACCTGTCTTATTTCAAATTATAAAGACTTTTACACACCCATTTATTGCATATGAACACTTCTCTTTTCCCAGGAATGGGGAAGAGTATATTCATTTGTCAGAATTTCTTTTCTATATTGTCTTAGTCCATGTATGTATTGCTATAACAGAATATCACAGATAACGTAAGAGTTTTCCAAATATTTGTGTTCTGCCTAACTTTTGGTTATAAATGCTATCTTTAAATGACCTCTCCTCTTGCGTTTTACTTTAAGCAACTGAGAGAAGCCAAGAGGCATCCTGAACACTTTGCTGCTTTCTTCTGCTAACTAGCCTGGTTATCACTCTTTCTCTCTTTCAGAAAGTCCTAGGACACAGACATAATTCAGCCAAGTGCTTTGCTACATTGTAACAAAGATGACTTTTCCACCAGTTTTCAATAACATATTTCTGCTTCCTGTCTAAGACCTCATCAGAATGGCCTTTACTGTTCATATTTCTACCAATGCTCTAGTTGTGAAAACGTAAGTAATCTCTCAAAAGATTCAGCCTTTTCCTGAAGAAGCAGAAATAAATCTTATACTACTTAGTGATCCTAAGAAAGCCGCAGGCAGCTGCACAAGAACTCCTCCTCTACAGATAAGAATAAACTTTACACTGAGCTAAAGTAACCTTGAAAAGCAAAAGAAAAAAAAGACTCTGTAACTAATAAAAATATCCTGGTTTCTAACATCTATAGCCATAACTATGTAGCTGATATTGAATTGAAGGGAAAAAAAAAGGTCTAAAACAGTTTAGAAAAAACCGTTACCCCAGAGCTCAGCATTTTACACCTTGAGGCATCTGAGTTCTCACCAGCAATTAAAGGTTCTTTCCTCTATGTTATTGCTGTAAGTGTCTGTCCCTTTTGATTCGCTGGTTTCCTGCAACATTTTGGTTCCTTAACTGGGAAAACAAGCAGGCAGATTGGGACAGAGAGACTCTGGGGGCTTCCCCATGCCCAGTGTAGCACCCCTTGGGGGTACTCCCCAGCACTCTGACTGGTGCCATTTCCTAAGAGTGCTCCTGTGCAGATTAAACAGACGGGGGCCTTAGCAAATTGGTGGAGAGGTCCCATGGTGATCCTCTGCAGTGGCAGTTCACCAACAGAGGAACAAACATAACAGGGGAAGAGCACCTCCAGACTCAGGTAAGAACTAGATTAAAAAGGAGTATAATACTAGTAAAGCCCACTCAAAGAGTGAAAGAGGAGTCTGATCACTTCCTTGAGGTGGGAACCTCAGGAAAAAGGGACAGGAAAAGGAATTGACCTCCATGAGGCAGAGCCCTCAATAAAAGGGGCAAAAAGAAACAGGAGGAGGCAGAGGGCCGCAACAAAAAGTAAAAGGGATTAGGAGTTTAGCCTCCATGAATAAGTGCTCGGTGGAAGTGAGTGACTGTATATATCCATGACTCCAACTCGGCCCTAACCTGCAGTTCTGTGGAGAGGGCCTAAGGCATGATAGTTACTTGCTGTGCAGAGGCAACCGGGCCTGGGGCTTATACAGGTGTGCTTAAGCTGGGTGTGTCATCTAAGGAAACTGCCCTAGGGTTAATGGTTCAGAATTTAAAGTTAAAAAAAAAAAAAAAAAAAAGGCTTTGTAGGGGACTATGGAGTTATTGTGACTCCTAAAAGGTTGAGAAAACTTTGTGAGCTACAATGGCCATCCTTTGGAGTAGGCTGGCCATCAGAGGGAATTTAGATGTAGGTCTAGTAAAGAAGGTATAGAGAATAGTGGCTAGTAAGCCTGGACACCCTACTCCTCATACCAATTTCTGTCTTAGTCCAGCTGTGCTGCTATAATAGAATAATATATTATATTCATCTCACTGACTAAATTTAGGAAGTTTTGACCACGTCTTTCCAATGTTGGGACTATAAAATCTAACTTTACATAGAGTCTATACAGAACAATCGCTTGCCTAAAAATTCTCTGTGGCAAGGAGAGCAGATCACTTTTCAGAACCTCTCAGTTTTCTCATCTACAAAAAAGGATTACAATGTTTACAAGTTTGATGTGTTGATAAATTGCTGAGATTTATTTTTTCCTATAGAAGTAACTGTCATGGAAATACTAATATCTCTAGACTATGCTCTTTGATAAACCTGGGCACTAAAAACCTAATCATGTTTCCAACATGAAAATGTCCCACCAGAGAAAAAGTAATAAAAATATTAAGCTTTTCAGGAATCTTAAAATTAAGTATTGGGGGGGGGGCATTGATCAGGATTGGCTTTGGTATTTGGGCTTTACAAATTTGCACACAGACCTTTTTCTGAACCTTCTCACTCAGGTCAGCATTAGTTCTAACTCTTCCATGCATCCCATTTTCTTAATCTTCAATCATTTCATGACCTCTTTCATTTCCACCTTTCCACCAAACCTTTCCCCAGTGCCTTCAAACATGTTTAAATTTTTCTATCTTGCAAAATCCTTCTTTGGCCCTGCTACTAACTCCAGTAATAGGCAAGTTGGACTTTCAAGGCTTAGCCCACATCCCCTTTGCTAACACTCCTTTGTCTTTCAATGACTCATAGAGTTCATGGAGCTCTACCACCAAAATAAAAATGTTACCCAGGATGTCTTGAATAGCCCAGTCTCAGTTCTCTTATACTTTGACTTGCCTGAAGGATGAATGTGGTGTAGTGTATTCTTAAAACTCTCCTTAGCCTGTGACCTTCTAAATATTTTACTATCCTAGTATTTTATGCTGTTCTCATCTTTGCCTTTTCATTGCCCTTAAAATAAATCCCAAATTACACACAATAACTTACAAAGGCTTTTTTAATTCCAGTCCCTTTTCCATCTCTCTAGCCTCATCTCTTGTCATTTTCTATCTTTACTTTACACTCTTCATGACAATATTCTTTGGTTTCTTGATAATTCCTGTTTGTCCCCACTCAATTCTGATCTTTGGAACATGCTGCTCCCTCTGCTAGGAGTACTCATCCCATTTCTTTACTCATTCCCTGTCTCAGTTCCTCAGGGAGTCCTTCTCCAACATTTAAAGTAGGGCTACATGCTCTTTGATCTCAGAGATTTCTCACATAACATTTACCTTATTTTATTATTATTATCTCTTTACCTATCAGTTATCTCAGGGATAGGCTTTGTGAAGACTTTTTTTTTATTGCTGAACTTGGCACAGGTTATTATTCATACTGGTTGTTGTATGACCAGATAAATAAATGCGTGGCCATCCATTATCTGGTATCTTTACTGATGGCTCTTCTTCCTGTGACCTTTCATGTATAAAACATGGGGTGACTATATCTCTCATAACTATTTTATGGCTCTGTTTGGAGGAATAAATGAGGGAATGTATATAAAATGACTTATTTGTAATTCATCAAGAGACAGGCAAAATCGTCACTTTCTATATTTATTGCTCCCCTACTAGCCAGACTTATTCTCTTATTTGTGATGAAGATGCCTTCAGAAATATCTGTATTGGAATTCTCAGGCACGTCTGAGATTATAAAATTTTGTGTTATTCTGATTAACCAAAGATTCTAGAGGATTTGAATGAGGTTTGTAAAATTATTGACATCCTCGTGAGGGTTTGCAGGAGAGGTTCAGACTTGCTTTTTATTATCTTAACTCAGGATACAGGAGTTATATTTAATAAAATAATTATGTTTCTACCTAAAGTTATTTTATTTTGAAGGTAGATTCATATTAAATAATGTCTTTGCTCATACTATAGGATTCTGTTTTTGAATTTTCTTTGTGTTTTATTCCAGAAAGTCATCTAACTTCTTTATTAATTAGCTTATCATATCAACACAGAAAGACAGATTTGAGAAGGCACCAAATCAGAAACTTTTGGAGTGCATTTATATTTCTCTGATAGGAGAGTAGGAATTAATATTATTTTTCAGAGTTATATTTGGGAAAATATAACTTCTTACTTAGAAGCATTTGGCCTGAAGCTTTACAGATGGAGGAGTCTCAGAATTATAAATGGAAATGAGATAATTTCTTCAGCTTTAAGAACATGTTTCCACAAGTCATTTGAACACATTCAAAATTACTACCCAATTCTAATTTTTGTACTGGACTTTGGTTTGATTAGACAATATTAAAGAAACAGATCAACTAACGTAGGCCCTGGAAGTTTCCTTATTATACAACATTCTGGCTTGTGGTAATATTTTCCTAAAAATGAAACAGCTAGTAAAGCAGAAACAAATGTAAGATGATGTCATATAGTTATGGCATATATCCTGGATCAGCAAATATGGATTAATAGATGTAAAGGACAGTATAGACGGCTGTACAATCATAGTAGGGATCTTCAATACCTTTATTGCAACAATTGATAGATGATCCAGGCAGAAAATCAACAAGGAAACATTTGACTTGAGCTACACTTTAGACTAAAGGGACTTAATACACATACGCTGAACATTCTATCTAGAGCAGTGGAATATGGGTACGCATTCTTCCGAAGGCAATGTGAATGGAATATTCTCCAGGATAATCACACATTAGGCCACAAAAAAAGTATTAATAACTTTAAGAAATCATAGTACATATATGAGGTCTGACAATTAAGTTCATGAACTCATTCTTGAAAAAGTGCTACATAGTTCAATGCTGAATATCACTACAATCACCTTCAAAGTACTCCCTTTGGGAAGCTAGGCACTGACACCAGTGCCTAGCACACCCTTCAAAGCAATTTTGGAACTCTTTTCTTGGAATGACCATTAGCTCTGTCATCATATGACACACAAAAACACACAATAATAATGAATGCAACTCAGCAAGACATTGCCACACATTGACATGAACACAGTTTTGAGACCCTGATTTGCCAAGGTTATGAAACCTAACTGATTTGTTTGTACCATGTTGCTGACATAAGTGCATTGTGGCAAGTTCTCAGACTTGACTGACAGAACTGTAAGATGATAGCTCTGATGGTCATTACAGAAAAAGAGTTCCAAAATTGCTTTTCAGGGTACACTAGGCACTGGCATTGGTGCATAGCTTCCCAAGGGAAGTTACTTCAAAGGTGACTGCAGTGAAATTCAGCAAGCAATAAGGTATGTAGCACTTTTTCTAGGATACGTTTGTGAACTTAATTGTGAGACGTCATATTTTTTAACCACAGTGGTATTAAACTAGAAGTAAATAATATGAATTTTAGACAATTAATAAATATGTGGAAATTTAAAAAAAGAACCATAAATGGATCAAGAAGAAATAAAAAGGTAAATTAAAAGAGATTTTGAAAAAAATGAAAATGGAAACACAACATATCAAAACTTATGAGAATAGCATAAACACTTTTAAGAGTCAAGTTTATAGTAATAAATACATACATCAGAAAAGAAAAATCTAAAATAAATAATTTAAAGTTACACCTCAAAAGAAGTAGAATAAAAGGTAAAAAATAAGCCCTAAATTTATAAAAGGAAGAAAATAATAAAGACCATAGGAGAAATAAATAAAACAGAAATTAGACAAACAGTGAAAATGATCAAAGAAAATGAGTTACAGATTATACACCATGATCAAATGTGGTTTATTTCAGGGATGCAACGACACTCCAAATGACAAAAGTTTATAAATGTGATACACCATATTAACAAAATGAACACAAAAAACCATATTATCATTTCAATAGATGAAGAAACAGTATTTGAAAAAATTCAACATCCTTTAATGATAAAAATCTGAAAAAATTAGATATAGAAGGAATGTACTGCTATATAATAAAGGCCATATGTAAAACACCCACAGCTAACATTAGATGATGTAGTCAATGGCAAAAGTTAAAAGCTTTCCCTCTAAAGTCAGAAAGAAGATAAGGATGTTCACTCACATTTCTTAAATTCAACCCAGTATTAGAAGTTCTAGCTGGAACACTTTGGCAAGAAAAGGAAATAAAAGGCATCCATATCAGAAAGGAAGAAGTTAAACTATTTATGTCTGAAGACAAAATAATATTATACAGAGAAAACCCTAAAGACTATCAAAATATTGTTAGAACTAATAAAACTAACTCAGTAAAGCTGCAGGGTACAAAATAAACATACAAAAATCAATAGTGTTTCTGTACACTAACAACTATCTGGAAAAGAAATACCATTTATATTACTCACAATGACTTAAAATACTTAAGTATAAATTTAACCAAGGAGATAAAATATCTGTATATGGAGACTTATAAAGCATTGATGAAAGAAATTAAAGAAGATACTAATAAATGGAAAGATATTCATGTCTGTAGATTGGAAGAATTCATATTTTTTAAATGTCAGAATTATCCAGAGTGATCTATAGATTCAATGCAATCTTTATTAAGATTCTAATGATATTTTTCACAGAAATAGAATACCAATTCTGAAATGTGTATAGAACCACAAAAGACCCAGAATAGCCAAAGCAATATAGAGCAAAAAAGGAAACAAAATGTTGAGCAAAAAAAAAAAGAAAGAAAAAAGAAACAAAAACCAGAACCAAATCTTGAGGCATCACATCACCTGCTTTGAATCATATTACAAAGTTCCAATAATCAAAATAGCATGATATTGGCATAAAAATAACTTTTCTTTGGAAAGAAAAAAGAAATTCCAGAAATAAATCCATGCATTTACAGTCATTTGACTTTCAAAAAAGATATCAAAAACAGTGAGGAAAGGGCAGTCTTCAATAAACAAGTTTGGGAAAAGTAAATATACACATGCAGAAGAATCAAAGTAGTGACATCTCACACCAAATACAAAAATACAACTTAAAATAAAAAGACTTAAGTATGAGATCTAAAACTGTAAAACTACTAACTTTATAACCGTAAAACTACTATATATAGGGGAAAAGATCATGACATTGGTCTTGGCCAGTGATTTTTAACCATTGTGCTACAGCACACTGGTGTGCTATGAGAGGATGTTAGGTATGCTATAGAAATTTTTAAAGATTATTAATTAAATTATTTTTGAAAGAACTTCAGTGTGCTTTGAATATACAGTAAGTATATTCTTTTTTTACTTTTTTTTTTGATCAACATAATTTAAGTGTGCTACAGAAGTTTAACTATAGGTTCAAGTATACTATGAGATAAGAAAAGATTGAAAAACACTGGTTTAGGCAATGATTTTCTGCGTAGGTAACAAAAACAAATATAGGCAAATGATACTGCATCAAACTAAATATCTTCAGTAGAACAAAGGAAACAATTGACAAAATGGATACAAAATCTATGGAATGAAAGAAAATATTTACAAACTATATATCTGATAAAGCAGTAATATCCAAAATATTTGAGGAACTCAACAACTCAATAGTATGAAAACCAATAACTAAAGAAAAATTGGGCAAAGGACCTGAAGATGCATTTCTCAAGAAAAAAACAAAAAGATATACAGATGGTTCATGATCCTCTCTGGTTCTTTTATAAGCATCTGCCACCAGGCTGCCACCCTGTGATCACTGCCTTCACTTCTTTCTCTTCTTGCTGAGCCACTTGCTTATCAGCACTCAGACCACTGTCTCCTTCCCACAGCAAGAGCCGAATGTCCTGGGTGGCTGCTTGTGCCACTTGGCTTTTCTTCTCACCATTACTTTGGGCGCCTTCCAATGGTCACCACATTCCCCTGCCTTTAACCCGAATCCTGGACCCTGGGGAACTGCCCCTGACCCTCTTCTTCCTGCACTTCCTAGGGACCTATGGCCTCTATCTGACAGCAGCCTCACGCCTTGCCCTAGCAGGAGGCACCCCTCAGCCACTGGGTGCGGCAGCTGCCTAGCCACTCCCACCAGTATCAGCAGCACAGTATCCCCAGTTTATCCAGCTGAGTCTGGAGAGTGGCCAGAGCAGAGTGCCAGAGGCTCTGGGCCAGGCTGCTGACTTGGCCAGTCCTGCAACTACAACACAGAACTTCTTACTGTGTTTTGAACTTCTAATCTGTTTATCAATAGATTAGACCATGGAGAAGAAAGAAACTCAGAGTTAGAGGACAAAGCTCTTAAGCTAACACAGGTAGTTAAATAGGCAGAAAAGAAGGGAGTGAAAGCAAAATGTTCATTCAGAGAATTACAGGACTTCACATATGAATTATAGGTATCCCAGAAGGGCAAGAAGAATGTCCCAGAGGAATGGAAGCCCTATTAGAGGATATCATTAATGAAAATTTCCCAAGTATCACCAATCTCTGACACACTCCTTTCAGAGGGATATCAAACTCCAAGTTGTATCAACTCAAACAGATCTTCGTCAAGACACATTGTCATGAACCTGTCTAAAGTCAAGACAAAAAGAGAAAGTTCTGCAAGCAGCCAGGGCTAAGTAGTGATTGATGTACAGGGGAAGATCCACCAAGGTGACAGTGGAATTTTCAACAGAAATTTTTCAAGCCAGAAGAATATGGTTATCTGCCTTTAACCTTCTTAAACAAAACAATTTTTAGCCCAGAATTCTATAATCTATTAAGCTAAGCTTTAACATTGATGGACAAATCTTTTACTGATAGATATGCAAACATTAAGGGAATTTGCCACAATTAGACCAGCTTGACAGGAAATACTTAGACCTAATCTCCACACTGACTACTACAATGGTCCACCAGCAAAGTAAACAACCACAAACTAAACGACAAAAGCTAGATTCCACAATGACTCAAAGGATAAAACTAAGCAATAGACATTCACAAAATAAGATGAACAGAACTCCACCACACTTATCAATTTTCTCAATAAATGTTAATGGCTAGAATTCCCCACTGAAGAGGAATAGGCTGGTTGATTGGATAAAAAAAAGCAGATGCCATCCATATGTTGTCTATAGGAAATACATTTAGCCTTGAAGGACAAAACAAGACTCAGGGTAAAGGATGGAAAACACTATTTCAGGCAAATGGAAATCAGAAGAAAGGAGGGGTTGCAATCTTATTTTCAGATACAAGAGGATTTAAAGCAACTAAAGTAAAAAAAGACAAAGATAGACACTTCATACTGGTCAAGGGAATGATACAACAAGAAGACATTTCAATTCTAAATATTTATGCACCCAACTTAAATGCTCTCAGATTTATGAAACAGACCTTAATTGGTCTGAGCAATATGATATCCTACAACACCATAATAATAGGGGACTTTAACACCCCTCTTGTTGACCTGGAGAGATCCTCTAAGCAGAAACTAAACAAAGATACACTGGACTTAAACAAAAGCCTAAAACAATTGTGCTTAATAGACATATATAGAACATATCATCCCCAAACTAAGGAATATACATTCTTCTTATCAGCCCATGTAACATTCTCCAAAATAGGTCATATCCTAGGGTACAAATCAAACCTCAAAAAAATCAAAAGAATTGAAATTATACTTTGTATCTTCTCAGACTATAAAGCAATAAAGGTGGAACTCAACTGTAACAAAAATTTTCATTGCCACACAAAGGCATGGAAACTGAACAACCTTATGCTAAATGACAGTTGGGTCAAGGAAGAGATAAAGAAAGAAATCATTAACTTCCTCAAACATAACAATAATGAAGACACAGGCCACCAAAACATGTGGGACACTACAAAAGCAATCATAAAAGGGAAATTTATCATATCAGATGCTTATACTCCCAAACAGAAAGAGAATACCTCAAAAGCCTAAGGAATCATCTTAAACAAATGAAAAAGAAAGAGCAATCTTAGCAGAATAAAATAACCAAAATTAAATCAGAAATAAATGAAATTGAGAAAAGAATAATTCAGAAAATTAATGAAACAAAAAGTCAGTTCTTCAAAAAGATAAATAAAATTGATAAATCATTGGCAAGATTAACTAGAAACAGAAAAGTAAAATCTTTAATAACCTCAATTAGAAATGAAAAGGGGGAAATAACAACTGATACCACAGAGATATAAGAGATTATCTGTGACTACTACAAAAAGCTATGCCCAGAAAAATGAAAATGTGGAAAGAAGGGACTGATACCTGGAATCTCTAGACCTAACTAGGAAGCAATGGAGCAGTTGTGCAGACCAATATCAAGTACTGAGACTGAAGAAACAATGAAAAAGCTTCCACAACAACAAAACAGCCTTGGACCAAATGGCTTTACACAAGAATTCTATCACACTTTCAAAGATGAGCTTGTACCTACACTGTAGAACCTATTCAAAAACATTGAGAAGGAAGAAAACTTCCCTAACACATTCCGTGAAGCAAACATCAATAAAAATTTGTCAGATGACAGAGAAAATGAAAAGGTCTGTGAAAATTTCAAAGGCTTTTTTAATTTTGTTTCATTAATAAAACTGACTTTGTAACCAAAAAGAAAAAAAAAAAAAAGAATGGGGAGGCAGAGACAAGATGGCTGACTGAAGCCAGATTTCCATAGAGGCTCCTGTCCAGAAGGAGAGTTAAAGGACAGAAATTTAGCAAGTAACGTGGTGGATTAGAACTGCACCAAGAGAGAAGGTTGAAGAATGCACATCAACCCTGCTGAGGCAAGCTGCGACCCCAAGGATACAAACAAAAGGTACAAAATCCATCACCAAGCAGACAGGAGTCCCCTCCCCCATGAGAACGGCTTGGAGTACACCACAAACAAATGAGCAGAGTTCAAAGGTCCTCCCACTACACTCCACGGGAGAGACCCTCTAAAAACTGAATCTACATCCCCCACTAGGGTGCCACGGTGTTCTCCTGCCAGGCATAAAACTGAATAAAACTGTATATATTCTCTACCTGCAATTCTGAGCTCCCAGCACTCCCTTCCACTCTCACTCTGAGGTCTGGAGGCCTGTCCCCCAGGAGTCCAGATTCTTGGGTGTTTTCTCAAGAGGTATGGACAGGGCCAGAACTGTTGCTGGTCAGTGCTGATTCTGCGGCATGGGACTGAGGAGAGGATGGTCAGCTGACAGGGAACCACACCAGAGTGGCGGTGCCCCGAGGTACAGAAGAGCAGCTGTTTTTTGGCAACAATAGGGCTCACTCCTGGATATTCTGAAGCCACTCCCCCTGTCTCCCTGGACAACCGGAGGAGGTTGGGCATCTTCCCAGGTGGCAACCACCGCGGAACAGATCTGAGATGGAAACACAGGCCCCTTGAGTATAGGGTTTCCTGAGGCGGTACCAGCCTGGGTGGAGTGCGGGGACTAGAAAATGCACACGCAAAACAGGGAAATTCCCAGGGCGGGGCTGACTCAGAGGACTGCTTTACTGAGCCTAAGACGCAGCCGGCCCTCAGGGGATCGTCAGCCTATAAACAAAGGAAGGCAGGAGGCTAGAACTGACAGGTAACCGAATACAAACCTGCAGGAGAAAAGACAGGGCCTGAGGCGCAGGCTCTGGGAACTCAAAACAGCTTCTCTTATGTAGGGGAATTTAGCAGGGACTGAAACAAATTCCCGCAAAGTTGTTCTGTTCTGTTCTGTCAGTAATATCAATCAGGAGTGGGGGCTGGAACTGAATGAACGCCACTAAGCCTCCATCAAGCGCCTGAGGTTGTCAGTCCTTGCCTCCCTCTGCTGGATAGAGGCAGAGCAAAGCGGCCTGGCTGAGCAGAAATAGATTTTCTTGTGATTCAGGCAGGTGCAAATCCCTGGAGTATCTGTTCACTAGAGGCAGCTGGGTCACAGCCCTGTGGGGCTATCTGTGACTGGGTCTGATAGAGGTGCAAGATGCGGAAGGAGGCATCAACCTACCCAGACTAATCTATTAGCTGGGTGGATCCTCCTGACTTCACGGAGAACTACAGCAAGTCATATCCGAGTTGTGGGCAGACCTCTTTGATCCAGTTGCCAGAGACCTTTTAAACTCTTCCCCCGAGACAGGTGTTGACTGAGACAATTGATTTGGACCTTTTGAACTGATAGAATCGCCCAGGGACTATTCACGTGGTGCCCTGAGTGTGTGGTTGTAGGAAGGTTTGATTTTCCTTTTCCAATAGTTGCCTGTGTGTGTGGGGGGTGGTGGTGGTGACTTAATTGCTGGTATTTCTCCACAGCTGAGACTTCGACCCAGAGTAACTGTTTCACCAGGGTCGAACAGAGACCAGCTGAAAACAAGACCAGCTGAAACCACTTAGCCCCACCACACCAAATAGGTCCCAAGTTTCTCAGGCCATAGCACTGTACGGGACCTCAACAAAGCTCCAGGGAAAAAATCAAACAGTATAAAACAATCATGGGGCAGAATCATTGGGAAAACTCTGGTAACACGAATAACCAGAATAGATCAACCACCCAAGAAAAAATATGGCAGATGTAACTGAAGATCCCATTCATAAACAGCTGGCTGAGATGTCAGAAATCGAACTCAAAATTTGGATTGCAAACAAGATTAATACAATGGGAAGAATAGAATAGAATAGAAGAAAAATTGGAATTAGAAATTCGAGGGGCAATTCAAAAGTCGGAATTAGAAATTTGAGAAGAAATTCAAAAGTTGTCTCAAGAATTCAATGAATTTAAAGACAAAACCACTAAAGATTTTGACACCCTGAAGCAAGAATTTGCAGCCCTCGAAGATCTGAAAAATACAGTAGAATCCCTCAGTAACAGAGTGGAGCAAGCAGAAGTAAGGATTTCTGACACTGAAGACAAAGCCTTTGAATGCTCTCAAACTCTCAAAGAGAAAGAGAAATGGAGAGCAAAAAATGGATCATTCTCTCAGAGAGCTCTGGGATAATTCAAAGTAGGGTAATATCCGCCTCATTGGAATCCCGGAAAGTGATGAAGTGGCACAGAGGCGCTTCTCCACGAAATTATGACAGAGAATTTCCCAGACATGCCAAGAGATTCTGAAATTCAGATAGCAGACAGTTTCAGAAGCCCAGCACTACTCAATCTGAATAAGATATCCTCCAGGCATATCATAATTAACCTCACTAAAGTTAATATGAAGGAGAAAATTCGCAAAGCAGCCAGATGTAAGAAATCCATTACCTACAAACGGAAGAATATTAGAATGACTGCAGATCTCTCTGCTGAAACTCTTCAAGCCCGAAGAGGGTGGTCATCTACTTTTAATCTCCTAAAGCAAAATAACTTTCAACCTCAGATCCTGTATCCGGCTAAACTGAGTTTCATTTATGATGGATAAATTAAATACTTTAATGACATTCATATGTTGAAGAAATTTGCAGTAACCAAACCAACACTTCAGGATATTCTCAGACCTATCCTCCATAATGACCAGCCCAATCCTCTACCACAAAAGTAAACTCACTCAGAAACTTTTGATCAAACTCCAACTTCTACAGTGGCGAAAGGATTAAAAATATCCACTGGACTTTCGAAAAACTCGATACCCAAAATTTTACCAGACTTATCAATATTCTTCATTAATGTGAATGGCTTAAACTGTCCTCTAAAGAGGCACAGGTTAGCCGACTGAATAAAAACCCTCAGGTCAGATATTTGCTGCATACAAGAGTCACATCTTACCTTAAAAGATAAATATAGACTCAGGGTGAAAGAATGGTCATCCATATTTCAGGCAAATGGTAATCAGAAAAAAGCATGTATTGCAATTCTATCTGCAGACACAATAGGCTTTAAACCAACAAAAGTAAGGAAGGACAAGAATGGTCACTTCATATTTGTTAAGGGTAATACTCAATATGATGAGATTTCAATTATTAATATCTATGCAGCCAACCAGAATGCACGTCAATTTATAAGAGAAACTCTAATAGACACGAGCAACTTGATTTCCTCCAGCTCCATAATAGTTGGAGATTTCAACACTCCTTTGGCAGTGTTGGATCGATCCTCCAATAACAAGCTGGGCAAAAAAATTTTGGATTTAAACCTAATCATCCAACATTTGGATTTAGCAGACATCTACAGAAAATTTCATCCCAACAAAACTGAATACACATACTTCTCATCAGCCCACGGAACATACTCCAAAATTGATCACATCTTAGGTCACAAGTCTAACTTCAGTAAATTTAAAGGAATAGAAATTATTCCTTGCATCTTCTTGGACCACCATGGAATAAAAGTTGAACTCAGTAACAACAGGAATCTCCATACACATACAAAGACATGGAAGTTAAATAACCTTATGCTGAATGATAGCTGGGTCAGAGATGAGATTAAGAAGGAAATTGCTAAATTTTTGGAAGAAAACAACAATGAAGACACGAATTATCAGAACCTCTGGGATACCGCAAAGGCAGTCCTAAGAGGGAAATTTATAGCACTGCAAGCCTTCCTCAAGAGAATGGAAAGAGAGGAAGTTAACAGCTTAATGGGACATCTCAGGCAACTGGACAAGGAAGAACACTCCAACCCCAAACCCAGTAGAAGAAAAGAAATAACCAAAATTAGAGCAGAATTAAATGAAACTGAAAACAAAAGAATTATACAACAGATCAATAAATCAAAAAGTTGGTTTTTTGAAAAGGTCAATAAAATAGATAAACCTTTGGCCAACCTAATCAGGAAAAAAAGAGTAAAGTCTCTAATCTCATCAATCAGAAATGACAAAGATGAAATAACAACAGACTCCTCAGAAATTCAAAAAATCCTTAATGACTATTACAAGAAACTTTATTCTCAGAAATATGAAAATCTGAAGGAAATTGACCAATACTTGGAAGCACGTCACCTTCCAAGACTTAGCCAGAATCAAATGAAAATGTTCAACAGGCCAATATCAAGTTCTGAAATAGCATCAACCATACAAAATCTCCCTAAAAAGAAAAGCCCTGGACCAGATGGCTTCACGTCAGAATTCTACCAAACCTTTAAAGAGGAACTAGTACCTATATTACTCAACCTGTTCCCAACATGTAGAAAAAGAAGGAAGACTACCCAACACGTTCTATGAAGCAAACATCACCCTGATCCCCAAACCAGGAAAAGACCCAACAAGAAAAGAAAATTATAGACCAATATCACTAATGAATATTGATGCAAAAATATTCAACAAGATGCTAACAAACAGAATCCAGCAACACATCAAACAAATTATACATCATGACCAAGTCGGTTTTATCCCAGGGTCTCAAGGCTGGTTCAATATCTGTAAATCTATAAGTGTAATTCAGCACATAAACAAATTAAAAAACAAAGACCATATAATTCTCTCAATGGATGCAGAAAAAGTTTTTGATAATATACAGCATCCTTCATGATCAAAACACTTCAGAAAATTGATACAGAAGGGACATTCTTAAACTGATAGAGACCATCTACAGTAAACCCACAGCCAATATCATATTGAATGGAGTTAAATTGAAATCATCTCCACTCAGATCAGGAACAAGATAAGGCTGCCCATTGTCTCCACTGCTCTTTAACATTGTAATGGAAGTTTTAGCCACCGCAATTAGGGAAGAAAAGGCGATCAAGGGTATCCATATAGGGTCAGAAGAGATCAAACTTTCGCTCTTCGTAGATGATATGATTGTATATCTGGAAAACACCAGGGATTCTACTAAAAAACTCTTAGAAGTGATCAAGGAATACAGCAGCATCTTAGGTTACAAAATCAACATTCATAAATCAGTAGCCTTTATATATACCAACAATAGTCAAGCTGAAAAAACAGTTAAGGACTCTATTCCATTCACAGTAGTGCCAAAGATGATGAAATATTTGGGAGTTTATCTAACAAAGGACGTGAAAGATCTCTATAAAGAGAACTATGAAACTCTAAGAAAAGAAATAGCTGAAAATGTTAACAAATGGAAAAACATACCATGCTCATGGCTGTGAAGAATCAACATTGTTAAAATGTCCATACTACCCAAAGCAATATACAATTTTAATGCAATCCCTGTTAAAGCTCCACTGTCATACTTTAAACATCTACATCTAGAATGTAGAATTCTGACATTAAAAAATAATACTTCATTTTATATGGAATCAGGAAAAACCTCAAATAGCCAAAACATTACTCAGAAATAAAAACAAAGCAGGAGGAATCACGCTACCAGACCTCAGACTATACTATAAATCGATAGTGATCAAAACAGCATGGTACTGGCACAAAAACAGAGAAGTAGATGTCTGGAACAGAATAGAGAACCAAGAGATGAATCCAGGTACTTACCGTTATTTGATCTTTGACAAGCCAATTAAAAACATTGTGTGGGGAAATGATTCCCTATTTAACAAATGGTGCTGGGTGAACTGGCTGGCAACCTGTAGAAGATGGAAACTGGACCCACACTTTTCATCATTAACTAAGATCGACTCTCACTGGATTAAAGATTTAAACTTAAGACATGAAACTATAAAAATACTAGAAGAGAATGCAGGGAAAACCCTTGAAGAAATCAGTCTGGGTGAGTATTTTATGAGGAGGACCCCCCAGGCAATTGAAGCAGCTTCAAAAATACACTACTGGGACTTCATTAAACTTAAAAGTTCTCCACAGCCAAGAACACAGTAAGTAAAGCAAGCAAACAGCCCTCAGAATGGGAGAAGATATTTGCAGGTTATGGCTCCGACAAAAGTTTAATAACCAGAATCCATAGAGAACTCAAATGTATAAGCAAGAAAAGAACAAGTGATCCCATCGCAGGCTGGGCGAGGGACTTGAAGAGAAACTTTTCTGAAGAATACAGGTGCACGGCCTACAGAGATATGAAAAAATGCTCATCATCTTTAATTATCAGAGAAATGCAAATCAAAACTACTTTGAGATATCATCTAACTCCAGTAAGATTAGCCCATATCACAAAATCCCAAGACCAGAGATGTTGGTGTAGATGTGGAGAAAAGGGAACACTTCTACACTGCTGGTGGAAATGCAAATTAATATTCCTTTTGGAAAGAGATATGGAGAACACTTAGAGATCTAAAAATAGACACGCCATTCAATCCTATAATTCCTCTACTAGGTATATACCCAGAAGACCAAAAATCACATCATAACAAAGATACTTATACCAGAATGTTTATTGCAGCCATATTCATAATTGCTAAGTCATGGAAAAGCCCAAGTGCCCATCGATCCATGAATGGATTAATAAATTCTAGTATATGTACACCATGGAATATTATGCAACCTGAAAGAAAGATGGAGACTTTACCTCTTTCATGTTTACGTGGATGGAGCTGGAACATATTATTCTTAGTAAAGTATCTCAAGAATGGAAGGCAAAATATCCAATGTACTCAGCCCTACTATGAAACTAATTTATGGCTTTCACCTGAAAGCTATAACCCAGTTATAACCTAAGAATAGGGGGAAGGGCGAAAGGGAGGGGAGGGAGGGTGGAGGTGGGCGGAGGGAGAGTGATTGGTGGGATTACACCTGCAGTGCATCTTACAAGGGTACATGTGAAACTTAGTAAATATAGAATGTAAATGTCTTAACACAATTACTAAGAAAATGCCAGGAAGACTATGTTAACCAGTGTGATGAAAATGCATCAAACAGTCTATAAAACCAGTGTATGGTGCCCCATGATCGCATTAATTCACACAGCTATGATTTAATAATTTAAAAAAATACCTTAAAAAAAAGAATGGAAATTAGACATTGGTCTGAAGTAATCTGAAATACAGGTGAGGAGGATATATCTGCTTGAAATCTGCCACTGATGAAATGGAGGGTGCCCATAATAACCAGAAACTAGAGTTCCCATATGATGTCAGTGCTAAGCCATTACCATCCACCTATGGAATTAGTATTATATTTTTTGAGAAATATCTACCTTTTTTTTTTCCTTCTGAAGTCTTCTGATAACTTCTTGGCCTTTCGCGTTTCAATGACACAATCCTTCCATGATGTAGGAGATATATTCCAGTGAGGGAAAATAAAACCAGACAAGAAACTTGGGGAAACTGCCATAAACTGCCAACAAACTATAATTAGTTTTGTTGCATTCACTCTGGCTGCATAAGGAAAAGTGATGGAGGGAGGTGGGTGGGGCCTTGGTGTGTGTCACACTTTATGGGGGCAAGACGTGATTGCAAGAGGGACTTTACCTAACAATTGCAATCAGTGTAACCTGGCTTATTGTACCCTCAATGAATCCCCAACAATAAAAAAAAAAGATCTTACTTAAGATGGGAATGCTAAATGGAGCTGCAGGAGGAGGGGCCATTACTTTGTAAATGCTTAAAACAAGTTCAACACAAGGACCATTCAAGGGACCCAGGAAAGGTGCTATAGAAGTACAGTCCCTGATCCTGAAGGCCTTCGTAGTTTGATTAAAAAGAAAGTGCCAGTGTGAAACACTAGAGCATGCTGTTAATAAAATGCAGAGTGGGTATTGCCATCTCTAAGTGTTTACAGAAAGGAAGGTTGGGTGAGTGAGAGGTGGATAGCAATGGAAGGCTGCAAGAAGGAAGCAGAGATGAGGGTGCAGCATGTGTTGTGTGTGTGTAGGGGCGGAGAGAAAGACTAGGAGCATGAGGATCAAGGCGCTGGCACGATAGAAAAGCCAAAGGAGACCTCTGTGGTTTCCAGCTATGGGAATTTCTTTTGCCACTGTTTTATTGTTTTTTTTTTTTTTTTTTTTTTGGTTTTTGGCTGGGGCTGGGTTTGAACCCACCACCTCCGGCATATGGGACCGGCGCCCTACTCCTTGAGCCACAGGTACCACCCTCTTTTGCCACTGTTGACTACACTATTCCACCCCCATGCTCTCTTTTGGCAGAATAGCCAATCAACCTAAATATGATATTGTTGGAAGGCGTGTGCTTGTAAACACCGAGATGAATTTGGACAAGGTAAATTATTTTTAGATAGGTCCTGCCTGAGGTGCTAAAGCCCAAAGAAAAATAAATAAAAAATAAGGTTATGGCCTTGTTGAGGACAGCCATGCCATCATCTTGGGGCAGTCCTCTAGAGAAAGCTAGCAACTTGTCCACTTTATCTTTTTTTTTATTATTATTATTAAATCATAACTGTATACAATGATATGATTATGGGGCATCATACACTCACTTCATAAACCATTTGACACATTTTTATCACAGTGGTTAACATAGCCTTTCCGGCGTTATCTCAGTTACTGTGCCAAAACATTTACATTCTACATTTACCAAGTTTATCTTGGTCAAGGAACCTTGGGGGATTTTCCTTAAAGACAATGCTTCAGGTTCCTGAAAACTTATTTGATGCCACATGTTTTCTTAGTAAACCCATAGTATACGTTGTTCTTTTCCTTCTCTGGTTCCCCACTGGGCTTTAGAAGGCTCATTATTCTCTATTTCCTATAGAAATTTTGAAGGGGGAGGAAAAAAAGACTTCAGGCTGATTTGCACAATTCCTAGATAACTTGCTAAATTCTGTATTTAGAGGGAATTAATGTTTTTCTATGAATAAAAACAGGGTTTCTTCCTTGAATATGGCAAAGCTGTACGAGTTGATTAGCTTAAAAGAGGGGGAACCAGCTTGAGTGAGAATAGGAAATGATTTTTGTTTTCAGTTTCTGACCTTTGGGTGGCTTTGCTAGGTAGTAATAATTAACTTATTGGAAGGTAATATAAGAGAATATCTGCATATTCTCTACTTCCAGGTAGAAAAATGTTTGTTAGGCTGGTCATAAATGTGACCATAAATACAAAGAATTTTTTAGGTTAAAATTAAAAATTCTTGTTCATCAGAAGATACTATTAAGAGAATAAAGAGATGTTACAGAATGGAAGGGAATATCTCCAATCACTCAACCAGCAAAAAGCAATATAGAATATTGAAAGTATTCTTACACAGAAATAAGAAAAGACAGATTGCCTCACATAAAAATAAGCAAAAAGACTTGAAAGAGTACTTTGTAAAAGAAGTGATCCAAATGGATAATAAACATCCATGCCAATGTTCTGAATCTCAGAAATCAGGGAAATATAAATTAAAACCAATAACAAGGTGTAGCCTAGGGCCCAAGACTAAAACAGTGTCAGTGGTAATATGCCAGTCACAAGAATAGTCAAGAAGCTTACGAGAAACAGGATGCCTCAGAGAAATGTAACTCAAACCCTGTTTTAAAAAGAAAAAAAAAAAAAGAGGAACAACTAATGATTTGCATTCTTTCACTTCTCTCTTTAGTACACTTTTCCCTAACTTGGGCCCTTCCCTATATCATGCTAGACACACAAAGTATTTCATTGTGGGGCATTACCATGTTTTACTTTCCTAAAAAACACCCTAAACTCTATGTTTTAACCTCCACTGTCCTCTCTAGGTGACCATAAAACCTAGATGCTACTTTGCAAAGGACCTAATGATTTAAAAGGGACATCCAATAGCTTTCAATGTAAAGGAAGCATTAACCTAAAAAGTTCAATGGCACTGGGTTATGGGGAGTAAGCCAACCTTCCTTCTTTCTTATTTCCCTCCCTCCCTTCCTTCCTTTCTTTGTCTTAGAAAAAATTTCAAGACAGTGGCTGGAAGCTCTTTTGAAGACTTTCCTCCTTTTCCATTTGTTGAGCACCTGGTAGGTATTGGTCACCCTATGAAGCTCTAGACCAGTGGTTCTCAACCTTCCTAATGCTGCGGTCCTGAATACAGTGGGTCGCGACCCCCAGGTTGAGAACCACTGCTCTAGAAAAATGTGACACCCTGGCACAGTCTAACCAGAGAAGCAGATATATAAACACTACTTCTGGACTATACTAGGACTCCAGAGCAAGTGAGGAATCCCAACCTACATTCTAGTAGTTAAGGAGAAAAAGGACTGTGTGAAGCCGGAATACCAAAAAAGGTAATTCTTTCCTCCACCTTTTGCACTTAGAAAGTATTGAAAGAGAACCAAAAGTATAGCCAAAAGGGCCAGATGTTGCTTTGAGTATCTTGAAGAAGAGCATTTGGTGAAAACTTGTTGAGAAAGCAGCTTCCCACTGGGGCCTGAGGTGGGTGAAAGAGACCACACAAACAAGAGTGAGAGCCTAAGTACTTCCTTTTCCATTTCTGTGATATTTAACTAAGAATGTGCTTCAATTCCATCCAATGTACTCAATTTATTTTATTTTATTTTATTTTTTATTAAATCATAGCTGTGTACATTAATGTGATGATGGGGCACCATACCCTGGTTTCATAGACCGTTTGACACATTTTCATCACACTGGTTAACATAGCCTTCCTGGCATTTTCTTAGTTATTATGCTAAGACATTTACATTCCACATTTACTAAGTTTCACATATACCCTTGGAAGATGTACCACAGGTGTAATCCCACAAATCTCCCTCCCTCTGCCGACCTCCCTTCTTCCTCCCCTCCCCCCTATTCTTAGGTTGTAACTGGGTTATAGCTTTCATGTGAAAGCCATAAATTACTTTCATAGTAGGGCTGAGTACATTGGATACTTTTTCTTTCATTCTTGAGATACTTTACTAAGAAGAATATGTTCCAGCTCCATCCATGTAAACATGAAAGAGGTAAAGTCTCCATCTTTCTTTAAAGCTGCATAATATTCCATGGTGTACATATACCACAATTTATTAATCCATTCATGGATCGATGGGCACTTGGGCTTTTTCCATGACTTAGCAATTATGAATATGGCTGCAATAAACATTCTGGTACAAATATCTTTGTTAGATGTGATTTTTGGTCTTCTGGGTATATGCCTAGTAGAGGAATTATAGGATTGAATGGCAGATCTATTTTTAGATCTCTAAGTGTTCTCCAAACATCTTTCTAAAATGAATGTATTAATTTGCATTCCCACCAGCAGTGTATAAGTGTTCCCTTTTCTCCACATCCACGCCAACATGTCTGGTCTTGGGATTTTGTGATATGGGCTAATCTTACTGGAGTTAGATTATATCTCAAAGTAGTTTTGATTTGCATTGCTCTGATAATTGAAGATGATGAGCATTTTTTCATATATCTGTAGGCTGCACACGTGTCTTCTTCAGAGAAGTTTCTCTTCAAGTCCCTCGCCCAGCCTGCGATGGGATCACTTGTTCTTTTCTTGCTTATACATTTGAGTTCTCTATGGATTCTGGTTATTAAATCTTTGTCGGAGACATAACCTGCAAATATCTTCTCCCATTCTGAGGGCTGTTTGCTTGCTTTACTTACTATGTTCTTGGCTCTACAGAAGCTTTTTAGTTTGATCAGGCCCCAGTAGCATATTTTTGAAGTTGCTTCAATTGCCCAGACTGATTTCTTCAAGGGTTTTCCCTGCACTCTCTTCTAGTATTTTTACAGTTTTGTGCCTTAAGTTTAAATCTTTAATCCAGTGAGAGTCTATCTTAGTTAATGGTGAAAGGTGTGGGTCCAGTTTCAGTCTTCTGCAGGTTGCCAGCCAGTTCACCCAGCACCATTTGTTAAACAGGGAATCTTTTCCCCACTGAATGTTTTTAATTGGCTTGTCAAAGATTAAATAACGGTAAGTAGCTGGGTTCATCTGTTGGTTCTCTATTCTGTTCCAGACATCTACTTCTCTGTTTTTGTGCCAGTACCATGCTGTTTTGATCACTATCGATTTGTAGTATAGCCTGAGGTCTGGTAGTGTGATTCCTCCTGCTTTGTTTTTATTTCTGAGTAATGTCTTGGCTATTTGAGGTTTTTTCTGATTCCGTATAAAACGAAGTATTGTTTTTTCAAGATCTTTAAAGTATGACAGTGGAACTTTAATAGGGATTGCCTTAAAATTATATATTGCTTTGGGTAGTATGGACATTTTAACAATGTTGATTCTTCCCAGCCATGAGCATGGTATGTTTTTCCATTTGTTAACATTTTCAGCTATTTCTTTTCTTAGAGTTTCATAGTTCTCTTTATAGAGACCTTTCACGTCCTTTGTTAGATAAACTCCCAAATATTTCATCTTCTTTGGCACTACTGTGAATGGAATAGAGTCCTTAACTGTTTTTTCAGCTTGGTTATTGTTGGTATATAAAAAGGCTACCAATTTATGAATGTTGATTTTGTATCCTGAGACGTTGCTGTATTCCTTGATCACTTCTAAGAGTTTTGTAGTAGAATCCTTCATGTTTTCCAGGTATACAATCATATCATCTGCGAAGAGCAAAAGTTTGATCTCTTCTGACCCTATATGGATACCCTTGATCACCTTTTCTTCCCTAATTGCGGTGGCTAAAACTTCCATTACAATGTTAAAGAGCAGTGGAGACAATGGGTAGCCTTATCTTGTTCCTGATCTGAGTGGAGATGATTTCATTTTAACTCCATTCAATATGATATTGGCTGTGGGTTTACTGTAGATGGTCTCTATCAGTTTAAGAATGTCCCTTCTATACCAATTTTCTTAAGTGTTTTGATCATGAAGGATGCTGTACATTATCAAAAGCTTTTTCTGCATTCATTGAGAGAATTATATGGTCTTTATTTTTTAATTTGTTTATGTGCTGAATTATACTTATAGATTTACAGATATTGAACCAGCCTTGAGACCCTGGGATAAAACCGACTTGGTCATGATGTATAATTTGTTTGATGTGTTGCTGGATTCTGTTTGTTAGGATCTTGTTGAATATTTTTGCATCAATATTCATTAGTGATATTGGTCTATAATTTTCTTTTCTTGTTGGGGCTTTTCCTGGTTTGGGAATAAGGGTGATGTTTGCTTCATAGAATGTGTTGGGTAGTCTTCCTTCTTTTTCTACATGTTGGAACAGGTTGAGTAACATAGGTACTAATTCCTCTTCAAAGGTTTGGTACAATTCTGACATGAAACCATCTGGTCCTGGGCTTTTCTTTTTAGGGAGATTTTGTATGGTTGATGCTATTTCAGAACTTGATATTGGCCTCTTCAACATTTCCACTTGATTCTGGCTAAGTCTTGGAAGGTGACGTGCTTCCAAGTATTGGTCAATTTCCTTCAGATTTTCATATTTCTGAGAATAAAGTTTCTTGTAATAGTCATTAAGGATTTTTTGAATTTCTGAGGAGTCTGTTGTTATTTCGTCTTTTTCGTTTCTGATTGATGAGATTAGAGACTTTACTCTTTTTTTCCTGATTAGGTTGGCCAAAGGTTTATCTATTTTATTGACCTTTTCAAAAAACCAACTTTTTGATTTATTGATCTGTTGTATAATTCTTTTGTTTTCAGTTTCATTTAATTCTGCTCTAATTTTGGTTATTTCTTTTCTTCTACTGGGTTTGGGGTTGGAGTGTTCTTCCTTTTCCAGTTGCCTGAGATGTCCCATTAAGCTGTTAACTTCCTCTCTTTCCATTCTCTTGAGGAAGGCTTGCAGTGCTATAAATTTCCCTCTTAGGACTGCCTTTGCGGTATCCCAGAGGTTCTGATAGTTCGTGTCTTCCTTGTCATTTTGTTCCAAAAATTTGGCAATTTCCTTCTTAATCTCATCTCTGACCCAGCTATCATTCAGCATAAGGTTATTTAACTTCCATGTTTTTGTATGAATATGCAGATTCCTGTTGTTACTGAGCTCACCTTTTATTCCATGGTGGTCCGAGAAGATGCAAGGAATAATTTCTATTCCTTTAAATTTACTGAGGTTAGACTTGTGACCTAAGATGTGTTCGATTTTGAAGTATGTTCCGTGGGCTGATGAGAAGTATGTGTATTCAGTTTTGTTGGGATGAAATGTTCTGTAGATGTCTGCTAAATCCAAATGTTGGATGGTAAGGTTTAAATCTAAAATTTCTTTGCTCAGCTTCTTATTGGAGGATCGATCCAACACTGCCAAAGGAGTGTTGAAATCTCCAACTATTATGGACGAAATCAAGTTGCTCATGTCTGTTAGAGTTTCTCTTATAAATTGAGGTGCATTCTGGTTGGGTGCATAGATATTAATAATTGAAATCTCATCATATTGAGTATTACCCTTAACAATATGAAGTGACCATAGTTATCCTTCCTTACTTTTGTTGGTTTAAAGCATATTGTATCTGTAAATAAAATCGCAACACCTGCTTTTTTCTGATTACCATTTGCCTGAAATATGGATGACCATCCTTTCACCCTGAGTCTATATTTGTCTTTAAGGTAAGATGTGACTCTTGTATGCAACAAATATCTGGCCTGAGGTTTTTGTATCCAGTCAGCTAACCTATGCCTCTTTAGAGGACAGTTTAAGCCATTCACATTAATGAAGAATATTGATAAGTCTGGTAAAATTTTGGATATCAAGTTTTTCGAAAGTCCAGTGGACATTTTTAATCCTTTTGGCAGTGTGGAAGTTGGAGTTTGATCAAAAATTTCTAAGTGAGTTTACTTTTGTGATAGAGGATTGGGTTGGTCATTATGGAAGATAGGTCTGATGATATCCTGATGAGCTGGTTTGGTTATGGCAAATTTATTGAACATATGGATGTCATTAAAGTATTTAATTTCTCCATCATAAATGAAACTCAGTTTAGCTGGATACAGGATCCGGGGTTGAAAGTTATTTTGCTTTAGGATATGCCTGGGGGATGTCTTTTTGGGATTGAGTAGTGCTGGGCTTCTGAAACTGTCTGCTATCTGAATTTCAGAATCTCTAGGCATGTCTGGAAAATTCTCTTTCCTAATTTCATGGAGAAGGGCCTCTGTGCCTAGCGAGGCCACTTCATCAGATTCAGCGATTCCAATGAGGTAGATATTAGCCTTCTTCGAATTATCCCAGAGTTCTCTGAGAGAATGATCAGTTTTTGCTCTCCATTTCTCTTTCTCTTTGAGAGTTTGAGAGCGTTCAAAGGCTTTGTCTTCAATGTCAGAAATCCTTTCTTCTGCTTGCTCCACTCTGTTATTGAGGGATTCTACTGTAGTTTTCAGATCTTTGAGGGCTGCAAATTCTTGCTTCAGTGTGTCTAAATCTTTGGTGGTTTTGTCTTTAAATTCATTAAATTCTTCAGATAACTTTTGGATTTCCCCTCAAATTCCTAATTCTGACTTTTGAATTGCTGCTCGAATTTCTAATTCCAAATTTTCCTCCACTTTATTAATCTTGTTTGCAATCCAAATTCTGAATTCGATTCCTGACATCTCGGCCAGTTGTTTACGAATGGGATCTTCAGTTACATCTGCCATATTTTTCCGTGGGGGGGGGGTTGCTCTATTCTGGTTATTCATGGTACCTGAGTTTTTCCACTGATTCTGCCCCATGATTTTTTAAACCCTTTGATTTTTCCCCTGGAGCTTTGTTGAGGACCCATACAGTGCTATGGCCTGAGAAACTGGGGACCTGTTTGATGTGGTGGGGCTAAGTGGTTCTGTCTTGTTTTCAGCTGGTTTCTGTTCGACCCTAGTGAAACAGTTACTCTTGGTTGAAGTCTCAGCTGTGGAGAAATTCCAGCAATCAAGTCACCCCACCCACCACAGGCAACAATTGGAAAAGGAAAATCAAATCTTCCTACAACCACACACCAAGGGCACCACCTGAATAGTCCTCAGGCAATTGGCTCAGTTGAAAAGGTCCAAATCGATTTTCGCAGTCAGCACCTGTCTCAGGTGGGAGAGTTTAAGAGGTCTCTGGAACTATATCAAAGGGGTCTGGTGACTACTCTGATATGGCTTGCTCCAGTGCTGCGTGGAGTCAGGAGGAGCCACCCAGCAAATAGATTAGTCTGGGAAGGTTGATGCCTCCTTCCCCACCTTGCACCTATGTCACACTCAGTCACTGATAGCCCTATAGTTGGCTGACCCAGTTGCCTATAGTGAACAGATACTCCAGGAGTTTGCACCTGCCTGAATCACAAGGAAATCTATTTCTGTTCAGCCAGGCCTCTGCACTTTGCCTCTACCTAGCAGGAGGAGGTGAGGCCTGACAACCTCGAGCACTTGATGAAGGCTGGGGGGTGTTCACTCAGTTTCAGCCCCGCCCCTGATTGATGTTACTGACAGAACAGAACAGAACAACTTTGCGGGATTTTGTTTCTGTTCCTGCTAAACTCTCCTGTCAGTTCTATCCTGCTGCCTTCCTTTGTCTATAGGCTGACGATCCCGTGAGGGCTAGGTGCGTCTTAGGCTCAGTAAAGTGGTCCTCTGGGTCAGCCCCGCCCTGGGAACTTTCATGGTCTGCGAGTGCATTTCTAGTCCCTGCGCTCCACCCAGGTCGGTACCACCTCAGGCAAATCCTTTCTCACAGGGCCTGTGTTTCCATCCCAGATCTGTTCGTGGTGGTTGCCAGCCTCCTTTGGATGCCCAGGGAGACAGGGGGTGTGGCTTCAGAATATCTGGGAGTGAGCCGTATTGTTGCTAAAAGATGGCTGCTGCTCTGTGCCTCAGGGAACCACTGCTCTGGTGTGGCTCCCTATCAGCCAACTATCCTCTCCTCACTCCCGTGCCCCAGAGTCAGCACTGACCAGCTGCAGTTCAGGCACTGTCCACACCCCTCGAGAAATCACCCAAGAGTCTGGACTCCTGGGGGACAGGCCTCCAGACCCCAGAGTGAGAGTGGAGGGGAGTGCTGGGAGCTCAGAGTTGCAGGTAGAGAATATATACAATTTTATACAGTTTTATGCCTGGCCGTATTGTTGCCAAAAGACGGCTGCCACTCTGTGCCTTAGGGAACTGTCGCTCCAGTGTGGTTCCCTCTCAGCCGACCATCCTCTCCTCGCTCCCATGCCCCAGAGTCAGCACTGACCAGCTGCAGTCTAGGCACTGTCCACACCCCTTGAGAAATCACCCAAGAATCTGGACTCCTGGGGGACAGGCCTCCAGATCTCACAGTGAGAGTGGAGGGGAGTGCTGGGAGCTCAGAGTTGCGGGTAGAGAACATATACAGTATTATGACTGGCCGTATTGTTGCCAAAAGATGGCTGCTGCTCTGTGCCTCAGGGAACCGCTGCTCTGGCGTGGTTCGCTCTCAGCCAACCATCCACTCCTTGCTCCCATGCCCCAGAGTCAGCACCGACCAGCTGCAGTTTAGGCACTGTCTACACCCCTTGAGAAATCACCCAAGAATCTGGACTCCTGAGGGACAGGCCTCCAGATCTCACAGTGAGAGTGGAGGGGAATGCTGGGAGCTCAGAGTTGCGGGTAGAGAACATATACAGTATTATGACTGGCCGTATTGTTGCCAAAAGATGGCTGCTGCTCTGTGCCTCAGGGAACCGCTGCTCTGGTGTGGTTCGCTCTCAGCCAACCATCCACTCCTTGCTCCCATGCCCCAGAGTCAGCACCGAACAGCTGCAGTTTAGGCACTGTCCACACCCCTTGAGAAATCACCCAAGAATCTGGACTCCTGAGGGACAGGCCTCCAGACCTCAGAGTGAGAGTGGAGGGGAGTGCTGGGAGCTCAGAGTTGCAGGTAGAGAATATATACAGTTTTACACAGTTTTATGCCTGGCAGGAGAATGCCATGGTACTCTAGTAGGTGAGGTAGGTCCAGTGTTTAGAGGGTCTTTCCCATGGAGTGTAGTGGGAGGACCTTTGAACTCTGCCCGTTTGTTTATGGGGCACTCCGAGCCGTTCTCATGGGGGAGGGGTTTCCCGTCCGCTTGGTGATAGATTTTGTACCTTTTGTTTGTATCCTTGTGGTCGCAGCTCGCCTCAGCGGGGTGATGTACATTCTTCAACCTTCTCTCTTGGTGCAGCTCAAATCCACCAGGTTACTTACTAAATTTCTGTCCTTTAACTCTCCTTCTGGACGGAAGCCTCTGTGAAAAGCTGGCTTCAGTCAGCCATCTTGTCTCTGCCCTCCCCTCCCCCTTTTTTTTTTTTTGAGATAGAGTCTCAAGCTGTCACCCTGGGTAGAGTGCTGTCGCATCACAGCTCACAGCAACCTCAGACTCTTGGGCTTAAGTGATTCTATCGCCTCAGCCTCCCAAGTAGCTGGGACTACAGGCACTGGCCACAATGCCCGGCCATCTTCTGGTTGTAGTTGTCATTGTTGTTTGGCAGGCATGGGCTGGATTCGAACCCACAAGCTCTGGTGTATGTGGCTGGCACCTTAGCCACTTGAGCTACAGGCGCCAAGCACCAATGTACTCAATTTTATTATGAAGCCAGTAGACCATCTAACACATGCCCACATAGGAGAAAAACTTAATTCTATTCAAGTTGGGGATAGGAGGAACGAAGGAAGGGGGAGGGGGTATTAGTGGGCTCCCACTTAAAGGGCACAAGGTAGGAGTGTATGACACACCTTTTGGGTGTAGGACACAATTACAAGAGTGACTCTACCTAACAAATTCAAACATTGTGACCTTATTCTTTATACCATCACAATAACCTGAAATTTAAAAAAAAATAAAAACTGAAAAAAAAAAAAAGTGAGAGCCTGAGCCTTTGCACAGTCTGCCCGTACCCTTCTCAGTATTAACAACTCTTGTTAATGATGGTGGTATGAGGAAGAGGAGTGTGTGGAGCCTTCCATGACAGGGTTTCACTATGGTCCTAATGTTGGGAGGGGAAAACAGTGTCTAGCTCACTCTGGTTCACCCCTGGCTTCCTGCAGCTCCCTAAACAATATTCTCAGTCCCATTTTATGAGGTTGCTAAGGAAAAGAAGCACTCCTCAGGGTTAAAGAAGGCCCAACATGGATGATCTGACCAATTAGTTTGGCTGTCTAGATGTCCAAACATGCTGTCAGCACCTCTTTGCTCAGTCCATTCTGGCTCCCCCTGACATCTGCCTTCCTAAGCCCTGGTAGCTATAATGCAGTGCACAGACACTGAGGTCAGGGTGCTGCACTCACATGGACACTGGCAAATCCTGAAAAAGACTGGAGCATGTTTTCTATTCTTTAAAGTCCATAACACACTTGAGAGCTTGCTGAAATTCATTAGACACATCCAAGACAAAAAATTAGAGGGTTAGCATTGTTAGTACATTCTGGTATTGTTTTACCCATGGGACTCTCTCTTGCCTCAGGAATCATACCCAAGACTAACCAATGTTTCAGCTCTGGTCCAAAGGCAAGGAAAGACTGGAGAAATTTTCCTAACTCAAGAGGTGAGCCTGTTTGTTCATTTCAGGCCTTTCAAGTGATGGGCTGAGAGCCACCAACGTTAGGGAGGGCAATCTGTTTTACTCAGTCTACTGATCTAAATGTTAGTCTCATGGAAGACTCTCTCCAGGCACACCCAAAGTAACACTGGACACATGTCTGTACCCCATGGCCCATTCACACTGACACATAAGCCATCGCAGAGGTAGAGCACTTTCATAACGAAAACTATAAAACACTGATGAAGGAAGGAGTCACAAGTAATGGAATAACGTCCCATGTTCATGAATTGGAAGAATTAACCTTGTTAAGATGTCTGTACTCCACAAAGTGACCCATAGATTCGAAGTTATCTCCATCAAAATCCCACTGCTATTTTTAACAGAAATGAAAACAACAATCCTAAAATTCATGTAGAACTACAATCAACTCAGAATAGCCAAAGCAATCTTGAAAAAAGAACAAAGCCCGAAGCATAACACTTCTTGATATCAAAAACAAAGGGTGGCCATAAAG
Organism: Nycticebus coucang; assembly: GCF_027406575.1. Lineage (NCBI taxonomy): Eukaryota > Metazoa > Chordata > Mammalia > Primates > Lorisidae > Nycticebus > Nycticebus coucang. Next base: position 88,814,383 of record NC_069789.1, read on the forward strand.
CTCATATGCAAGTTAAAATTGCTGCATTACAAAGCTAGAGCAATTAAAACACTATGATATTCCCATAAAGACAGACATATAGACCAATGGGACAGACTAGAGAGCCCATGAATTAACCCACACATAACACTGTTAACTGACCTTTGACAAGGACGCCAAGAACACATGATGGATTGAAAGGCAGTCTCTTCAACAGACAGGGTTGGAAAAATTGGATATCCACACACAAAAGAATGAAATTGGACCTTTATCTTACACTGTACAAAACAAATCAAAATGAGTTAAAGACTTAAACATGTGACCCCAAACTGTAAAACTCCTAGAAGACAAAGTGGGAAGCTTCAAGATACTGGTCTTGGTGATGACTTCTGGGATATGACACCAATAACAGAAATAGACAAGTGGGACTTCATCAAACTGGAAAGCTGCACAGCAAAGCAAATCACCAACAAAATAAAAAGTCAACCTATGGAATGGGAGAGAATATTTTCAGTCCATATATCTAACAAAGGGTTGGTTACTAAAATATATAATGAACTCCTATAACTCACAGCAAGCAAACAAAATTAAATAATCCAATTAAAAGTTGACAAAGGAAAGGCCAGGCATGGTGGCTCACATCTGCAATCCTAGCACTTTGGGAGGCCGAGGCAGGTAGATTGCCCTGAGCTCACAGATTCCAGACCAGCCTGAGCAAGAGCGAGACCTGTCTCTAAAAATAGCCAGGCATTGTGGCAGGTGCCTGTAGTCCCAGCTACTTGGGTGGCTGAGGCAAGAGAATCGCTTGAGTTTGGAGGTTGCTGTAAGCTGTGACGCCATGGCGCCTACCAAGGGTGACAAAGTGAGACTGACTCAAAAAAAGAAAAAATGTGGCAAAAGACTTGAATAGACATTTCAACAAGAAGACATACATATGGCTCAACATCAATGCTTTCATTTTATTTTTATTTTTTTGAGACAGAGGCTCACTTTGTCACTCTCAGGAGAGTGCCGTGGCGTCACAACTCACAGCAACCTCAAACTCTTGGGCTTAAGTGATTCTCTTGCCTCAGCCTCCCAGGTGGCTGGGACTATAGGCACCTGCCACAATGCCTGGCTATTTTTTGGTTGTTGTTGTCATTGTTGTTTGGCAGGCCCAGGCTGGATTCGAACCCACCAGCTCCAGTGTGTGTGGCTGGTGCACTAGCTGCTGAGCTATAAGAGCTGAGCCAACATCAATACTTTTTTTTTTTTTTTTTTTTGGTTTTTGGCCGGGGCTAGGTTTGAACCCACCACCTCTGGCATATGGGACCGGCGCCCTACTCCTTGAGCCACAGGCGCCGCCCCAAAACTTGGCTATTTTTTTTGTTGTTGCAGTTTGGCTGGGGCCAGGTTTGAACCCGCCACCCTCGGTATATGGGGCCGGCACCCTGCTCACTGAGCCACAGGTGCCGCTCAACATCAATACTTTTAAGGAATAAATCTCAGTGACCTGAGATTGAGAATGACCTTCCTCATCTTTAGAAAACCTACAGCTAACATTATACTTCCTGGTGAAATACTGTTTCCCCTCCTACAATCAGGTAAAATGCAAAATTCTATGCTTTTATCCCTTCTATTCAACATTGTACTGGAGGTCCTAGATAGGCAAGAAATGAAAAAGCCTATAGATTGAAAAGAAAAAAAAAAAAAAAAGAATCAGAAGCATGCAGATAGCTTCCCAAGGAGAGAAAGTGCTGCCATTCACATCTTGGGAAATGGTATCAAATTGACACTATTGGTGTGTGGGGAAAAAAACTCTTTTTAAGACAAAATCATAACCAGTTAAAGTAGGAAGGTTGTGCTATCAATTCTAATTTCCTAAGCATCCTCATGGGGTGAAAAGGTTGAAATACTGGAAGTTATACTCACCAGAGCACAGCTAGGTTGAGGAGTTTCAAGAATCTGTGACTCAGAGTGGGGCTTTGTATCATAGCACCACCAAGTCCTTTCCTTCAGTGGGTCAAGATAAAATTTTAGAGCCTCAAGCAAAAATCCTAAGAAAAAGTGCCTTTGTTTTTGATGACAACATAAATAATGATGATGATAAAAGTGATAGCAACTAACAGTGACGTGTATGTTCTGGGTGTGTGTATGTTCTGTATGTCTTGGAACTTCACACATTCTGTCTAGGTCAGTGAATCTTCATCGTGATGGCCCATGGGCCACATGTGGTGGTGTGATTGTACTCGTTCCCGTTTTGTTTTTTTACTTCAAAATAAGATATGTGCAGTGTGCATAGGAATTTGTTCATAGTTTTTTTTTAAACTATAGTCCTGCCCTCCAACAGTCTGTGGGACAGTTAACTGGCCCCCCCGTTTAAAAAGTTTGAGGACCCCTGGAAGACTGTCATAGCATCAGGTCCATTCTACAGATAAGTAAATGGCATAGAGTGAGAAAAGGATGTATCTAAGGTTGCAAAGCATGTAAAATAAATAAAAGAGGTAAGTGGCTCCAAAGTCTGCTCAAGTAAGTGAAATATGAAGACAGGTCCATAAGGCTCTAGAGCAGCAGTTCTCAACCTGTGGGTCGCGACCCCCAGGAACTGTATTAAAGGGCTGCAGCATTAGGAAGGTTGAGAACCACTTCTCTAGAGGATGGATTCTGAGCTGTTTGTATCTGTAGGACCTTGTGCAGGACTTGGCCTAAAATAGAAGTTTAATACATATGTTTATGGCTGAATAGCAAGATCAGTCAGTACATGGTAGGATGGTCCGGGGCCTCATTCTTTCATGTGCTCTTCTGTGTGGTGTGCTTTATACTAGGCTATAGACTGGTAGGTGAGTTTAGGATCTCAGGACATGAGGAGCAAGGTCCCTTCAAAGGGCAGCTTCTTCTCCTTCTCCATATTTTCTATGCTAGAAAAGTCCACAGAGAAGGGAAGCCTGCAATCAGGCCAATGTAAACCAAGTCTTCTCCTGCTGTCAAGGCCTTGGTTTCAGATGCTTTTTCATATGAGATCCTCACAAAGTGCTCTGATGGCAAGCACTATCTTTTCATTTGTCTTTTTACTTTTCTTCTCTTCCTTTTCCCTTCTTCCATTCTTTAATCTTCTCTCTTTTTCTCTTCCCTCAACATACCAATTATTTTGTTGAGCCACAGTTACTTAAAGTGTTACTACAAGTTTTGTCATAGATACATCTTTTTAGCCATCAAGTCTTAATTCTGTGGTTACAGGATCTATGAACTCTATATCTCTAAGGGGGATGTAGGGTCAAACACCAACAAACCGCAATTTGATTCCAACCCAAATGAACTTAGTGAGATTGAGCCAAACAGAAAATTATTTTAAGTACCCTCTCTGACTTGTAAACTGCTACTATTGAGTCAGAATTAAAGCAATTACCCTGAATGAGAGGCACGTGGTACCTGAGGTGGTGATGAGCAGCCTAGGGAGAGGGACACAAGCATAGTAGTTAGATGATTCTGGAGGGTGCGCTTTGCGTTTCCGAGATTTCTTATGACTTCTAGCTTTATATGCAAGACAGTTCCCATGTTAGAATATAGAGCTCATAAGGAAAGACAAAATATAATATTTTCTGTAAAATCTTGCTATGACCTCCATGTAGTATAATGTATAGCAAATTCTACATATAACATTGTAACCAAAAATGCTAAAAAGGTGTAGTTGGATGAACACACTTTCTTTTATTTACTCTGCCTACAAAGTTTCATCTTCCTGGTTCCTGTACTCCCTTAAATGTGCTTGGGTTCTAATCACTGTAGACTTTCAAATAGTCAAAGGGCACTTTCATAGTTGCCACCTTGCTTCATTTCTCTGTAACTACTTCTTCCTACCCAGTAGCTTGACTTCTGGGACATCACCCTCTTAGGATTCCCCTTCTCCTTCTCCGACATCTCCTGTGCAGTCTCTATCACAGCCCTACCTCTTCAATGGTAATTCCCCAAAGATCAGCTCTGGTCTTCTCACCTCTCTCTGGGTCATCTCTTCCATGTCAAAACCTTCTGGGGTCATCTGCTGGTTTATGCTGCCCAGGTCTTAGTCTTATGCATCAGAACTAAATATCTAACTACTACTTGGATGTCTCCATACAAGGTCAGACAACAAGTTTGCAAACTCATCCTAGAAAAAGTGCTACATATCTCATTGTTAAATGTAACTCTGGTCACCTCTGAAGTATTCCCGTGGGCCATCTGGCGACTGTAGTGATATTCAGCAATGAGGTATGTAGCACTTTTTCTAGGATGAGCTTGCAAACTTAATGTTCTGCCCTCATACAAATGTGCCACAGAAATCTTAAATTAAGAATTCCCTGAATGAACTTACCTCCTCTTACCTTAATATTTATATCCTCTTAGATTCTCTCTTGGTTAACAAACAAGCAAATGAACAAAAAAGCACATTCAACCTGAGAATCTATGCAAGTAAGTCAAGATTTATCCCTGACTTCTTCCTTCCCCTCCTATTCTTTACCCAGTTGCCTTTTAAATCTTCTTCAGAAGAGATTATTTCTATTGATGCCAACTACCACTTCCCTAGTCTGACCTTCATGATCTCCTGTCTAGATTATCATGCTAGCTTTGTAACTTGGCTCACTCACAATCCCTACCTTATCCCTAACCATTCTCTATCCTGTTGCCAGCATATATTTTCTAAAACACAAATTTATTTGCTTCAAAGTTTTCACAGTCTCCCTCATTATTCATAATAAAGTTCAAAACCCTTAACATGATTTAATACTCATGTGATTATTTTTCTGGTATAGTAATAGAAATTCAACTCAAAGTGGCTCAAGTGGAAACAATGTGATTTGAATGTCCACAAATCGGCCGAACACCTTCAGACAGAGATGTCATCAAGGCTCCAGCTGCCCCGTTCTCTTGCCCTCCTTCACTCTATTCCTGGATTCTACTTCACTCTGTGTATTTCCTTTATTTGCTAAACAACTTTAGGCCACCAGGGAACATAACTACTTACTACTCCAGGCTTGCATGATTCATGAAGTTCAAGATTTGCCCCCTACCCTGTGCCAAATGAGTCCATATTCCAATTTCTATATATCAAATCTTAGGAAAGGCTGTATAGGCCTAGTTTGGGTCGTGTGCCTTTAACCAATTACTATAGCAAGGAGGATATAACCCTAGACTGGCCAGCTTGAATTATTGTCTGTCCCTAGGATATTGCCATAAAAAATGGCCCAACCAAAATTTTAAGTAGTAGCAGTAAAACCAAATCAAGGTTATATTATCACTTGAAGGGGGGAAGAGATGTTATTCAGACAAAAACAATGTAAATACCGTAACCATGGCATACGCATTTCACCATGATCTTGACTACTTATAGTTTTCAGAATGTGCTAATTTGTCAGGCCTTTGTGTAAAACTGCTAATAGCTCTATTTGAAATATCGAGTTGATTAGTTTTATCTCTTTGAAAGTCCAGTAGACTACCTTCTTTGACAGGCCTTTGCTGATGTCCATTTCTCTTCCACCTTACTTCCTCCTTTGTATTACAATGCTTTGTTCTTACCTACATTATTGTGCTTTTATCACTCTATGTTGCAATTATTCATTTATATGTCTAATTTCCCAGTAACCTAAGGGAGTACTATGAGATCCTTAAATTGTAGGATAGGCACAAAGTAAGCAGTTAGCAATTAACTACTGCAGTAATATGTGTTAAGTGAATGAATGAATGAATTCCCAAGTTTCTCAGGAATAGAAATAATAGAAAAAGCTTATATTTTTTCCTGGATGTCAAGATCATCCCTCAACTCATCCCTCCATTCCTTCAACCCTTGCTTCCTCACATGCACACACAGAGACATATGTGCAACAATTCCTTGAAAGGGAAAAAGAGAACCACCACTGAAGGATACATAGGGGTTGTCCTTTCTGGCTGTTCTTTTATACCTTTTACATAGCCAGAATGACAGCATGTTGAAGTTTGAAATGTCTTTTTTTTTTTTCTTTTTGGACTAGAAGAGGAATATGAAGTAAGCAGAAGGCCAAAGGTTGTCTGAAAGGGAGGCAATAAAATCAGATGGAGAGAAAAGGTGGAAGGAGAATGATAGGGTCCCCACTGTCAACCTTCCTGAACATTTCACTTTTGTTCATGGTTGGCCAATTTGTATCAATGATGAGAAATATTACATAAAACGCTTTCTACTAACTGTGCGTGTAATACATGGTTCTGTTTGATATATAAACAAGTTTAGTTTTGCCTATATAACTAGATTCCTTTTTAGGAAAGTTGTTTCTGGGAAATACATTAGTAGTGTAAGAAGAGTTAGATTTCCCAAATAGAATTTGTGTGGTATTAGACCTTTAGTCAGTAAACACTCCATATCCCATTTAATCTCCTATAAAATGGAAAGCGTTAATCCTGCTTTGGCTTTCATCCCCAAAGGGCTGTGTGACGTTTTTCAAATAAGATGTGTATGCAAGCATTTTGTAATGTGTTCAGTATAATATGTACAGTAGTAACTCACAAATATTAAAGAATGGTTGTATCTTCTGCTCAGAATGATGTTAAAGTGAATGCAAATTGCCAGTTTAAGTTTTATTATGATGTTTTGCTTTACATCAATTTTCAGCAATTGGCTTTTTAAGGTGCCATAATAAGGCTTCAGGTCCATTTACTAAATTTTCCTGCTGAACTTGTGAATTGGATAGAATGCTTTATATGAGGATTGGACATAATTTGGCTGACAACACACAAATCTGCTTTACATAAAAGAAAAGGAGAACAAACAAATGGATGGAAGGAAAAACAAGGAAACAACAACAACTACAAAATGTATAACCAAAATTGTTGTTGTAGAAGCACTTGCTAGATGTGCTAATGCATTTTGCTGATCTAAGATCGCAGTTAGCAGTAGCATATACTGGTACAGAGAGTAGCCAAGGCGGCAGGGTTCAAATTCCAAGTATGTTTCTGATTCCCTGTGTGACTATGGGAAAATATTGCTTTGTCTTCTCTGAGGAAGTGTCTGAGGGTATTGGCAGTGGGAAATGAAAAGCAAAAATAATATCATGTAACCATGAGATCAAATTCAATGGATAAATATTAGTCAAGACATTAGTGCTTTGCATAGAATCAAAGACCACTAACTACTCGTTAAGTAGCTGAATGAGCATGGGGTCTGGAGATAGGGAACTAGGAGAAAAGCATCACATGCTTGACCTTTAACATGTTGTCAAGTTATCTGTTTTCCTAACTGTGAGGTAGAGCAAAGACAATTTTTACACTGAGAATTAATGACAAGTAGGGACTACAAAGTGAGCACAGATAAAAGTTACCCTATTGCTATGTCTCCTCCAAAATTTATGTGCTAAAACTTAATTGCCAATGTGATAGGTTTAAGAGGTAGAGCCTTACGAAGGTGATTAAGTAATGAGGGTGGAGCCCTACTACACGGGATTAAGGCATTTCTAAAACAGGCTTCACTCAGCATTTATGACCTCTTGCCCTTCCACTTTCTGCCACGTAAGGAAACACTAACAAAGTACCATCTTGGAAGCAGAGAGTGGCCCTCACCAGATACCAGTGTCAGAGGCTTGATCTTGGACTCCCCAATCTCCAGAACTATAAGAAATAAATGTCTGTTCTTTATAAATTAAGCAGTCTGTGGTATTTTCTTATAGTAGCATAAATAGACTAAGACACTTTCCACATGTAGGATCAAAATTCTTTAAAGTTCTTTTGTGTGCACCCTCTTATGGAAGCTCATTTAAACAAGGGACTGTGAGAATTCTATAAGCACAACAGTTCAACAAACTTGGTTGTTTTCCCTCTTGCCATCAGGACTGATCCCTCCTAACCTAGCCCTTGTCTTGCTTATGCTTAGGAAGTGCTATGAATCATGTCAAAGAATGATGTCATCTGAAACAAGTGTGGGCGATGGGCATGACTGGGTCCTTTGGAGAATGAGAAAACTATCCTGGACTTGTTGCCTCAGCAGTGCTGGCAATGACCTAGAGAAACTCTTTCTTCAGCCTCACCACTCCCTTTCACACTTTCCTGTGGTACGTATGGCTTTTCCTGGAGGGTAGGAGTAAACACAGGAAGGGAGTAGGGGTAAACTTAAGCAGGGAAAGCATCAGGAGATCACTTTTTAGCCCAGAGCTAAGATTAGGCACTGCCAAATTCATCTGAACATTACTGTCAATCAATACACCTCTCTCACTCAACTTCAGATTATCACGCGGGAAAGTGAGACCCAGTTCACAAATGCTCGTGGAAGGGAAGATTTTACTTCATATCATCATGTATATATACGTATAGCTTTGGATAAGCACAAGGATGTAATATCCCTTATTATGATCTTTTAGAGCGAGAATCTAGATGCTGAGTTTTATCCTCAGACCTACTGGAATCTTAACTATCTCTGGGATTCTTTCCATTATCTCAGTATCATAAAGAGGAACCTGGAGATTTTTGCAAATTGGATCCTGGATATTATCAAAAGAAGGTATCTGGAAGACCAGCATCTCCAAAAAGAGAGAAGTAGAGCTGTGTGGTTTATGCACTCCTTGGTCTTATAGATTTCTCAGCTTTGACAGAGCCAAGATCATGTCATATAGATCTTCGTGGTATTGATGCCTGGGGTATGTAGGTATTCATTTAACAAATACTTGATATGATGACAATACCTGATACAGCAATGACTGGCAGAAAATAAGAAACAAACGCACACACCAAAAATGTAAGGGGTCCTAAATTTTGATTCTGGCCTTGTTAGTAACATGTAAAAATGCACTGGAGTCAGCAAGTTTTTGGTTTCACCTATGAAAAACAATGGATGAGAGAATATCACCAAGGAAGTGAAAAGTTTGCCTTTTGACTTGTGCCTTCTTCCAGCCAATTGCTCCATAAATCCCCTCTATTAGGTTAAACTGATTTCACTAATGGTGAAACAACTCAAAACATGTCATTTTCATGAATAATGGTTGGTCATGTTCTTTTCTGCTTCAGTGACTAGAGGGTCACTCAAATTTATTATCCTCAGCCTCTCAATAACTGCTAGGTAAGTGCAGTTTTCTATAGTACCATAAAGGGTATTAAAGTATAGTGGTAAAGTTCCACATAAAACATTAAATTATATTCTGTACCTTCTCTTGGACAGAACAATAACAACAGGAGGGAACTTTGTAATAAAAGTTCAGCTATGAAATTCTGACAGCATGATTCAAATATTTCAGTCTATTACTCAAAGATGTTTATGGAGCATCATTTGGATGCCCAACACTATATACGTAGGTGCTCAGGCTCCAGAGGTAAATATTAATAAGATACAGTAAATGACTTTATGGAGACAGACATACAAATAATCACAATGTGGTGTGAAATTCTGTGATAAGAGGTACATATGGGGTACCTGAGAATCAGAGTCTCAAGGAAAGCTTTACGGAAAGGAAATTATTTGAATTCATTTTAGAAAGATGGGTAAGCATTGCCCTGGTGACTATGTGGTGGAGATACTGGGGCTGGGTGGTGGGGGAGAATATTCTTGGCTGCAGGAAGGTTGAAGATGCCTCCATTTTTCTTATTCAGGCACATGCTCTTCCACATATAAACTCTTTTACAGGGTATTTTGCTTGTTGTCAGTGAAATGGAGGCAAAGGAGATACTAAATCAGAAACAGATTTTTAGAACTAATACGTGCTATCAGAGAGAAGCTGATCACATCATAGCCACCTTTACTAACCTAAAGTCCCTGCTCAGCTCCCTTCCTAGACCAACTTGGGATAACATAGGGGAGGTCTGGGGGGTTGTCATGTTAGTGGAGCTCAGGAGCTCTATGTAATGAGGTTGACATGGATCTTTAGTTGATTAGGCTGTTTAGCAGAGAGAAAAATCTGACTTAAAGCCAGAAAGTCAATCATCAAGGCATTTAAATGCCCCTTGCTCTTCATGAGACCTACTAACTATGCCTTCTTTTTCTTAATGAGGCACTGGGAAATTTAGAATGTTTAACCCAAATGCTTGCACACTTTCCAGCCAAACATTTCCATTTAACCATCTGTGTTTCCAACAAAACAAATAAAAAGAATTTTACTGGATAAAGTTAACCAAGAAAGACTTTAAGGCTACTGTAATAGAGGAAAGAGACCTGAATTCAGTCTGAGCTCAACTCTGCTGACACAAAGGGTGGGACGGTCTTTAAGTGGTGGGGTGAGCAAGTTAAAAAATATTAGAGGATACTGAGTAAAGTTGTAGACTATCGGTATTTGCTAAGTGACTTTATCCAAAGGGAAAATAAATTTCTCACATCTTTATGACATGAAGTAATTTTGCAACTTGGAATAAGGCACCCACTGAAATTAGGCTCATACCTTCTCACAGAGATGGGGAGATGTGCTTCCATCTTCCATGATGATTGCATTTCAAAGGGATGGCTCCCGGGTTCTTGAGAAAGCCATTCTCAGATCTTAAAAATGGCAAAAAGACTTTTATTATTATTATTATTTTTTATTTCATTATTTATTTTGTAGAATTGGTTCACATAGTTATGAAGGCTGGAAAATTCAAAATCTACAGGCTAACAGGCTGGAGACCCAGGGAAGACATTACAGCTCAAGTCCAAAGTCCATCTGGAGTCTGAATTCCCTCTTTCTTGGGCCACCAGTGTTTTCTCTTACAGCCTTCAACTGACCGGATGAGGTGCACTCATATTACAGAGGGTAATCTGCTGATTTCCTTCATAGTAGTAGCTAGACCAGTATCTGACCAAATATCCGAGTACTGTGGCCTAGCCAAGTTCACACCCAAAATTAGCTATCATACCCACTAAGAAGAACCTTTATTTCCAAAAAACAATTCTTAAAGGACAGTCTGGCGTCTGACATGGAGGGTTGGGGGTCCTGCTATTTAAAGGATGAGGAGAAGGAGAAGTGCACCCCTGTCTTCATTTGCCCTGGACTCCTAGGGTTCCATGAGCCTAAATGAGTCACTGATGATCGAACCGAAGGCAATGTCACCGAGGAAGAGAGTCTTTTTAGGGCCCTCAAGTCATTCGTCATCTATGCCCACCCACTAAGGGACAGTTCCCATCTACAACTCTCCTAGTTTTGCCCCTCCCTGCTGAAGGCAAGCTCTACGATACACATTTTTTTGCTGCTCTTCTCAAATCCTTCCCTTCCCCAACACTTACATATTTCCCCTTAGCCATATAAGGCAAAGAAATACCTACAGATTCTTTTTTAAGTCCAGGGCATGGAGAGTCACTACTGATAGAAGAAGTTCCCTAGGAAATTTCGTTATCTGAAAGTACATGGTTACAGTACCCCTCAGATAAATGCTCCTATCTTGGGTAAGGGAAAGCAGCCCAGATAATCAGCCTTCCGCAGCCCAGCTCTCACGCTTATCTGTTTTGCGTGGCCATGTCCGTCTTGCTTGAGTAAAAGCATTTTATTCTGCTGAGACAGTAGGGAGCAGCTGTTTGATCCTTGACCAAAGATAACCTTGGAGAGCTTCTATCTTACATGCTGTAAGTTCTGAGTCAAATGGCCATCCACAGAATTCTTGAGAGAGAGAACAAGGCCTGAGTTTCAAATGAAAGGAGGCCATCATGGAAATACACACACGCACACTCTCACAGGGCGAGATTCTCAAATGCATGGCGTGTGAGTGGAATTGTTGGATTGGTGCAGAGGGATGCGTGAGTATCCCTCTTGTACACTTTGGAGGGCTCAGGGCCATAACACAGGCTGCAGCTGCTCCCTATCTTGGCAGCAGCAGTGTGACTTCTGGCGGCATTCTACTCTTCTTAGCAAAGTATCTCAGGAATGGAAAAAAAAGTATCCAATGTACTCAGCCCTACTATGAAGCTAAATCACAGCTTTCACATGAAGACTATAACCCAACTATAGCACAAGACTATGGGGAAAGGGCCAAGGAAGGGGAAGGGAGGGGGGAAGTTTTGGTGGAGGGAGGGTATTTGGTGGGGCCACATCTATGGCAAAAGACTTTTAGAAAGATTTTTGTTTCAAAGTGCTAGAGAACAAACTTGCAATTACAAGTTTTCTAAAGTAAATGCTTTAAGATAAGGGAGATCAGAATCTTGAGTTAGAAGAACACCTATCTTAAGTTTAGTCAAGTTGAGGGAAAAAAATATGGCTATCCCAGTCATTTCTCTGATGGCATTTTGCCAGATATAACTTACCGCACTCATTATTCTTACAAGGTCACTGATACTTCTTTGTGAAGCTCTACCCTGAAGTAATTAAGCTTGAAGACAAAAAGAAGCAAAAGCAATGACCTTAGCAAGAGATGGCTTTAGAATCTCTTGTTTCCACTGATTCCACTGATTGAAAACTCAAACTGAGTTTTAACAACAATAATCAAAGATTTTTCTTTTAGTAAGAGTCTTCTCAATTTCCCCACAATAATGGTTGAAAAGCCCAGGTACTCTACCACCAAGGTAAAAGACACCAGACAAGAACCAGTGCTGAATTTCAATAAGATAAGGTTTCTCTGGCTGGACATATAATATGGTTTCTGTCTCTCTAGAGCCCATACTTCTAATATTGGAAAGGAGCCTTAATTTTCCATTTAATTTCTGTCTTATAAATATTGTTCCAGATAGTAGGAAAGGAGTAATATTATGCAACACATTTTATGAGCATAATGTAGTCCTGATTCCAGAAGTGGATAAGGATGATTCAACATTTATTTATAATTAAAAAGAAAAAAAAAAAGGACTAGGAATGTCCAGGAAACTCCTGAGTTTGGTAAAAATGTTTACCAAAAACTTAGAAAAAACATGTGGTTAATGAAGAAAACATAGTGCATTCCATTAAAAATTGGGAATAAGACAAGGATGACCTCTGACACCACTATTATTTCACATAGTACTAGACATGCTTGATGAATGCTACTAGGAGAAATAATAAAATAGGAAATTCAAGTGTTAGAAGACATGAGACAAAACTAATTATTTGCAAATTATAGCATTATTTACCTAGAAAAAACGAGAGAAGTGCAGACCAACTCTTAAAATTATTAAGAGTATTTTGTACTCACTGGATTAAAGATTACTTTGCAAAATTAAAAAGCATATTTCTTTATCAATATGAATCAAATAGAAAATGCAACTAATGAAATTAAGAGAAGACAGTTCTCCCAATAACAACAAAAAGTTATTAAGTTACCCGGAATATACAAAATCTCTAGAAGATGACCTAAGTAAATAAAGAAGTATGTTTTCATCTTGGATTTGAGGACTTTATAAAATAAGGATACCAATTTCTTCTACATTTATGTGTAAAGTCGATGTAAACCCAATAAAACTTTAGACTGGATCTTTTAAGAAACTTTAAAAAATGTATTCTAACCTCTCAGGGGGAAAGAAAAACAATACAGGGAAGACTTACCCTTCTACTTACAAAGAATAAAAAAATCATAGTAATAAAAGTAATTTCCCAGACCAGGGAGCACTGAGAAACTGACCCCCATACATGTAGCAAAGGCAGTTCTGCAAACCAATGAGTAAAAGATAGATGATTTAGTGAATGGTATTAAGAAAACTTACTTGCATCCATAAATGTTATTCACCATATCAACAGAGGCACAAATAAAGACCATATGATCTTCTTAAAAGAAGCAGAAAAAGCATTTAGTAAAATCCAGCATCTTTTTCTGACAAGAACACTTACGAAAATAGACATAGGTGGCACGTTTCTTAAACTGATTGAAGCTATCTATGAAAAACCTATAGCTAATATCATACTGAATGGAGTAAAAATGAAAGCTTTTCTACTTAAAAATGGAACCAAACAGGGATATCCTCTATTGCCACTACTGTCACCATAGTTCTGTAAGTTCTAGCCAATGCAGTCAGACAAGAAAGGATATTAAGGACATACAGATGGGGGAAGAAGAGGTTAAACTATTGCTTTTGCCAATGAAACGATCTTATGATTAGTAAACCCCAGAGATACAACCACAAGACTTCTGGCAAGAAATACATGTCCACAAATCAGTAGCCTTTGTATATACCAGTAACAGCCAAGTTGAAAAGCTAATCAAAGACACAATTCCCTTCACAGTAGCTTCAAATAAAATGATATACCTAGGAATATAGCTAACAAAAGAGGCGAAGACCCTCTACAAAGAGAATTATGAAACCCTAAGAAAAGAAATAGCAGAAGATATTAACAAATGGAAGAACATACCATGCTCTTTGTTGGGAAGCATCAACATTATTAAAATGTCTGTTCTACCCAAAACAATCTACAGATTCAATGCAATCCCTATTAAAATACCAAAATCACACGTTGAAGGACTAGAAAAAATAGTACTTTGTTTCATATAGAACAAGGGGAAAAAAACCCATATCGCCAAGGCAAATTTTAGTAATATAAACAAAGCTAGAAACATCACCCTACCAGACTTTAGGTTATACTATAAGTCCATAGAAATCAAAAACAGCATAGTATTGACACAAAAATAGAGACACAGACATATGAACAAAATACAAAACCAAGAGATGAAACCTGTCTCTTATAGCAACCTTATCTTTGATAAACCATGCAAAAATATACACTGGGGAAAAGAATCCCTATTCAATAAATGGTGCTGGGAGAACCACATGTAAAAGACTGAAACTGGACCCACACTTTTCACCACTCAAGATGAATAAAAGATTTAAATCTAAGACACGAAAGGATAAAAATCTTAGAAAAAAGTATGGGAAAAATTTTTAATGATGTCAGTCTGGGGAAAGATTTTATGAAGATTTTATGAAGAAGAAAGACGTCAGTGGTAACACAACAACAACAAAAATAAACAAATGGGACTTAATTAAGCTGAAAAGCTTCTGCACACCTAAGGACATAGCAACTAAAGCAAATAGTCTTAAAAAATGGTAAAAGATATTTGCATGGTATAAGTCTGACAAAGAGTTGATAATGAGAATCTACAGACAACTCAAATTTGTCAACAAAAAAGAGCAATCTATCCCATCTACCACTGGGCAAGAGATATGAAGAGAACCTTCTCTGAGAAAAACAGACAACTGGCTAACAAATATGAGAAAGTGCTCATCGTCCCTGATCATCAGAGAAATACAAATCAAAGCCACCCTAAGATACCACCTAATCCCAGTAAGAATGGATCCCCCACATCACAAAATCTCAAAATTGCAGTTGCTGGCATGGATATGGAGAGGTGGGACTGCAAACTAATACAGTCTCTTTGGAAAGAAGTATGAAGAATCCTCAAAGAACTCAAATGAGAACTCCCCTTTGATGTTGCAATCTCATTACTAGGCATCTACCTGTGCAGAAGAAAAAAATCCTTTTATCATAAGGACATTTGCACTAGACTTTTTATCGCAGCTCAATTTGCAGTCGCCAAATTGCAGGAACAAACTAAATGCCCACCAAATCAGGAATGGATTAATCAACTGTGGTATATGCATACCATGGAATACTATCTAGCCATAAAAATATGGAGACTTTACGTCTTTTGTATTAACCTGGATGGAGTTGAAACATATTCTTCTTAGTAAAGTATCACAAGAACAAAAAAGCAAGTATCTGATGTCGTGAATACTAATATGAAGCCAGTAGATGATCTAATACACCCTCACATAAGAGAAAAACTCAATTCAATTCAAGGTGGGGGAATGGAAGGCTGGAGAGGGGAGGAGGGGGGATTGGTGTGCTTCCACTGAATGGGCACAATATAAGGGTATACGGCATACCTTTTGGATGTGGGACACAACTTCAAGAGGGACTCTACCTAACAAATGCAATTGTTGTAACCTAGTTGTTTGAACACTCACATTAACCTAAAAAATAAATAAATAAATAAAAAAGAAATTATTTTTAGAGTGAAAAAAATAAAAGACAGAAAACTTATTCTCAATATGTAGACTAATACCAGATTTCTTTTGACAGTAAATGCAAAGGGTATGTTACACATAGATTTAGAACCAAATGTTAAAACAAAGACTATAAAATTCATACCAGAAAATGTAAAAGAATATCCTTGTGACCTAGGGGTGAGTGAAAATATTCTTAAACAATGCTTTTTCTTAAAAAAATTCTACTAAATGAGCAAAATATTAAATAAATCTGATTACATAACAATTAGGTTTTCTGTTGAATGAAAGACATTATGGATAAAGTTTACAGACATTACATAGAGAGCTGTTTAGATATCTAAAACTATAAGTGGCAAATATTTAACAGAAGAAAGATTTTAGGAATCAGCAAGAAGATAGAAATCCCCAATCCAAAGATGGGCTGAGGATGTAATTGGATAATTTACAGAAGTTAAAATCCACAAGGCTAATAAGCATATGAAAACCTGCTCAACTCATTAGTAATTAGAGAAATATAATTAATTAGCAATAAGACAACACATTATGCTTATTAAACTGGTAATAAATGTCCATCAACCCTGGACATTGCCAAGGGTTGATGACAATGTTGGGACATCTTTCTGGGAGAGTAGAGACTTGTGCTGAGAACAGGCTAGCAGTATTTAGTCCAAATAAACATCCCTACACTTCATGACTTTATGACTTAGCAAAAGTCATAGTACATTTATGTACTTCTGTATTGTTTCAGGGATAATTACAGGACAAAAAGTCTGTACATGTTCAGCATATATATAGCCATTTTATTCCTGGATATTTTGATCCACAGTTTGTTGAATATGGAAGGCTGACTATATATGTAATATATATGTATGTGTATGTGTATATATAGACAGACAGACAGAGACAGAGAGAGAATTTTCACTGCCAGATAAGAGCACAGAATGGAATCACAGAATGTCCTTATTAGAAGGTAGTTCTCAAAATTTAATTTTATATGTTCTCCTACATATTTTCACCCTTTAGGAAATTTTTCTTCAAACTCTAGTTTCTTAACTGAAAAAACATGTCATATCCAAAAGAAAAGAAAAAATAAAAAAAAAAGAAGAAGGAATCCAAGCAGGCTCAAATTATTTGTTATTTAACATAATTAAAATTGAGAAGAGAAATTTAAGTAGAAAAGAAAATGAACAACCAAGTGCAAGATTAAATAAATCAATTTTCCACATCTACAAAATGACACAAATTCCAGGCAAATTAGTTCTCTACAAGTATATTCATGCTTCCTGTTGATCATTGTAGAGACTAAACAACAAGACAGACTAAATTTCAACTGAATTCATGGAATACTTTATTGTCAGTCAGGAACACCCTTAAGTTACTGCAATGTGTTCTTGGTTCACAGTTCATTTGAAGATGGTTTGCAGAATCGCAAGAGAAAGTAATTGTAGACTCTGCTTGCTATAAAGTGCATCTGGTTTACATTTTTGGTACTCAATCAAAGGTAACTGGTTGAGTTACTCAAGAAGATGAACTGATTTCTTTTGGCAAATGTTATGAATAGGAAAAAAAATACCCTTCCCACAAAATACATTTAGTATTTTCTAAATTTTCCTTTGCTATTTGTTTAATATCTTGATTTTAAAATGTGGGTAAAATGAAGCAAAACAGTATGTTCAAATGGAAGACATAGTGAAAAAGTATCAGAAATCTTTGAGAGCTTTGGGCTCATTTATCATAAAGGGTGAGGATCGGAATAAACCACACATAACTTCCCGCTATCAAGTGGATCACTGAATGCTTGGGACAATTTTCTAGGACTTTCATTCATTCATCCAAAATACATCAAGAACTGATGCATTTTTTACCAAAAAGTGGGCAAAAGACATGAACAGAACAAAATAGACAAATGGCAAAAAACATACGAAAAATGTTCAACATCACTTATCATCAGAGAAATGCAAATCAAAACCACAGTGAGATACCACCTTACTCTTGTCAGAAAAGCCATTATGAAAAAGTCAAAAAACAATAGATCACGGATACAGAGAAAAAGGAATGCTTATACATTATTGGTGGGACTGCAAAGTAATACAAACTCTGGGGAAAACAGTATGGGGATTCCACAAAGAAATAAAAGTAGACCTACCACTCCATCCAGCAGTCCCAGTACTGGGTATCTACCCAAAGGAAAAAACAAATCATTCTGTCAAAAAGACACCTGCACTCAAATGTTTATTGCAGCACAAATCATAAATGCAAAGATATGGAATCAAGCTATAAGTGCTCACTGACTCATGAGTGGATTAAGAAAACTGTGTTGTGTGTATACATACATACATATTCAGTGCACATAAGCATGTCTTCAGTGAATGCTTATTGATTAAGTGATTAATTAGCAGTTCCTCATACCGATATTCTCTAAGCTTTCAATGCTAACTGAGGCACCTACTGGGGAAACTTTGTCATCTATGAAATGAGTGTAACAACATTTTCTTGCAGGTTTGTTATAGGAATAAACATATAAAAATACCTGTTCATATTAAGTATCAATGTATAGTAACTATTATTGTAGATTGAGTTTTGGTCAATATAGATCTATCTAACCATAAGGCAATCTAAGAAACCAAGTCTCTGAAATGAAAGAGCTCACATGGAACTTTCTCTGTTAAAGTGACATTTCAGGAAATAATATTCAGTAGTACTTCCTTTCAGAATAAAGGCAACGATTCTGTGCAACCTGAAGTTTATTCAATCTTTGACTAGTATTTTTGGTGCCAAGAAGCCCAATAGTCATTTTGTTTGTAGGAATTTATATTAGTTAGGGTTTTGCAGAGAAATATAACTAATAAAATCAATCTCCGTCTCTTTCTCTCTGCAAAAAGACTAGATCTACGAGGAGTTTTCTGTTGCTCTGAGCACCAAGCTGTCGTGTTCTCTTCACTGTGTCATCTCCAGGAGGACCCAGGTGTCTCTGCTGCAGCTTCTCTCACCTTGTGACCTGCAGGTCCTGGGAGATCTGTAGGGAAGTCGGAGGGACACCTTGGATACAGAGAAATGGAGCTGTTGACATTCAGAGATGTATCTATAGAATTCTCTGTGGATGAGTGGGACTGCCTGGACCCTGCTCAGAAGAATTTGTATCAGGATGTCATGTTAGAGAACTACAGACACCTGGTCTTCCTTGGGTTTGCTGTCTCTAAGCCAGAGCTCATCACTGTCTGTAGCAAAGCAAAGAACCCTGGAAGTTGAAGACTCACCAGACAGTGGTCAAGCACCCAGGTAAAAGAATTCATTCTGGAGAGAAACTATACAAATGTGAAGAATGTGGAAAAGCCTTTAACCAGTCCTCACACCATTCTGTACATAAAAGAATTCAATCTGGAGAGAAACCCTACAAATGTGAAGAATGTGGCATAGCCTTTAACCTGTTCTCAAACCTTTTTGTAGGTAAAAGAATTCATTCTGGAGAGAAACTATACAAATGTGAAGAATGTGGAAAAGCCTTTAACAATTACCCAACCCTTTCTGAACATAGAAGAACTCATTCTGGAGAAAAACCCCACAAATGTGAAGTATGTGGCAAATTCTTTTTTTTTGTAGAGACAGAGTCTCACTGTACCGCCCTCGGGTAGAGTGCCATGACGTCACACAGCTCACAGCAACCTCTAACTGTTGGGCTTACGCGATTCTCTTGCCTCAGCCTCCCAAGCAGCTGGGACTACAGGCGCCCGCCACAATGCCCGGCTATTTTTTGGTTGCAGTTTGGCCGGGGCTGGCAAATTCTTTAACCATCAGTCAGCCCTTTCTGTACATAGAAGAATTCATTCTGGGGAGAAACCCTACAAATGTGAACAATGTGGCAAAGCCTTTAACCACTCCTCACACCTTTCTTTACATAAAAGATGTCATTCTGGAGAGAAACACTATTGATGTCAAGAATGTGGCAAAGGCTTTAAGAGGTACTCTTACCTTTCTGTACATTAAAGAATTCATTCTGGAGAGAGACCCTTCAAATGTGAAGAATGTGGAAAAGCCTTCAAGCAGTGCACACACCTTTCTAGACATAAAAAAGAATTCATTCTGGAGAGAAATCCTACAAATGTCAAGAATGTGGCAAAACCTTTACCCAGCACTCAAACCTTTCTAAACATAAAAGAATTCATTCTGGAGAGAAACACTATAAATGTCAACAATGTGGCAAAGACTTTAAGGAGTACTCAGATCTTTCTACACATAAAAGAATTCATTCTGGAAAGAAAGCCTACAAATGTGAGGAATGTGGAAAAGTCTTTAACCAGTACTCACATCTTTCTGGACATAAAGGAATTTATTCTGGAAAGAAACCTTATGAATGTCAACCGTGTGGCAGAAGCTTTAAGAGGTACTCGAACCTTTCTGTACATAAAAGAATTTATTCTGAAGAGAAACCCTATGAATGTCAATAATGTGGCAAAGTCTTTAACCAGTACTCACACTTTTCTGTACATAAAAAAATTCATTCTGGAGAAATACTGTACAAATATGACTAGTGTGGCAAACCCTTTAACTAAGGTTCAAACATAAAAAAAAATCACACAACAGAGAACACTAGAAAAATGGAGGATGCAACAATACCTTTTCTTAGTTTTCATAATTTACTAAGCATATGAAAATTCACACTAGAGAGAAATCCTACAAACGCGAACCCTGTGGTGATGCACTTAACCAGAGCTCAAACCTTAGTGCACATAAGAAAATTCATATTGGAGGGAAGTCTTACAAATGAGAATAATATGGCAAAGGTTGTAGCTGGTTCTTGACCCTTAGTAAACATACGTGAAATCATGCCAGAGAAAAATCATCACAATGTGAAGGTGTGGAGAAGCTTTATGCCAGTAGTCAGTTTTCTGTACACAGTAGAATTAATGTTGAAGAAAAACTCAATAAATGTGTTGAACTTCTGCTCAAACCATTCTATATATGAAAAATTTATGACAGAGAAAACCCCAGAAATGTGAAGACAGTGTCTAATCCTATAAGCAGCATTCACACATTTCAGTACATAACAATTCATAGAAAAATTCTATATATGTGAAGAATATTACAATGTCTTGAAATATTTCTCATGCTTTCTAATCATAATTGATATAGAATAAATATTCTACAAATGTCAAAAAAAAAGAAGACTAGATCTACACTTGTGTTTGACCAAATATGTAGGCCCTATGGCTTAGTCAAGTTGACACATAAAATTAACAATCACAGTGTTCATTCTTGGAGTTTAACAAAGATGGAACTTCTTATTTCTACAGAAGAAAAATAATCCCCGGCAAACATGAGAAAGCCTCAGTTGTTAAAATTCCAAAATTGGGGAAACCCATTCCACATCAATTTCTTCAGTGTGTTCAATCATTTCCTGCCAAGGTGAGAGTCTATGAACTCTTAAGAATTTTTGAGGGAGGGTAAATGGTGGGATCACACCTATGGTGCATAATGCAAGCGTACATGTTGGATCTATTAGTATAGAGCATAAATGTCTTAACACAATAATTAAGTAAACGAGATGAGGTATATATTATCCAATGTGATGTAAGCGTTCCTAATTCTATATGAAATCAGCACATTTTGCCTCATAAATGCATTAATGTATACATGATCTATGTGTTTGTGATTTAATTTAAAAAAATAATTTTCTTAATACTCTAAGCTTTTTTGTCTACTCATTCCTCCTCCTCCACCCCCACCTTATCAAATGCTTCCAGCAATATATAGGTGTAAGCATTTTAAAAAGAAATGCATCTGCAAGGAAGAAAACTTAAGCAGAAAGGAGGTCATGCTCCAATGGACAGTTATCAGCCTTCACACTCATTAGTAGTAGTGCCAGAGAAGAAGGCAGCAAACTGCACCTGGGGCTTCTGCTCAGTGCTTTCTCCTCAAGCAGGCCATGAACTGGTCACCACCAACTCACAGCCAAGAAATGAGTGGGGGATGTCAGAGTTCCCAGGCAGCTCCATTGCATGGTAGTTTACAGTTTACCCTTCAATGACTTTGAAAGGAATGGACTCATTTGAACCAAATTCAATAAATGATTACCATACACCAGAATGCATCCTCATTTGTATTTATTTTCATAACAGAATATTTTTAATGATTGCAGACAGATGTTCGAGGCTCATGGGAGAGATATTCTAGCCATGTTTACTACACAAGTATCTACAAGCCCAATTATCAATTATCAATAAACCTAAGTATTTCCATTCATCTTATGGGGACTGTAAGGTTCTTATCTAAGAGATTGTGACAAATATCTTAAGGTCAGCAAAAGATTCACCTCTAGTTACTCAGGCAGAAGTGTGGGCAATCCAGTTTGTTCTTCTAGTGCTAGGGTTGGCAAGGAGGAAATCGTACCACAGCAAAGTTTAGATATGCACTAAGGTTAGTATGATTTCTCACATATTTGAAAGATATTCCATTCAATTCAACAATATTTATTGAATTCCTATCATGTTTGCGGCACTGGACTAGGTGATGATAGTGGCAGCAGGAGATTTAGAAATTGGTAAACCACAGCCTCTATTCTCTTTGTAATTGTAGTCTAGATGGAAGAATTAAAGTGGTTCATCATACAAGGCAAAATGTTGTCAGTAGCCCAAGAATAGAAATATTTGTGTAGTGGTTTATTGGCCAGAATGTCTTTTTTTAATATTTAGAAGAAGAGGGATTGAGGCAGCCAATCTCTGTTACCTTTGAAAATTTTGCCCAATGGTCAAGAGTCATGGAAATAAACTCAGCTTATTTTAGAAATATCCTCCAGCTCTGACAGCAAAGCCTTCTCTATCACTTTATTCTGTTCTTGGTCTTCCAGATTTAGGTTAACGGTGAGATTTTAGACATCTGCTTCTGTAAGCAGCATGCAGCCATCACAGCACCTGACACTGCAAATGGGAGCATCTTTGGGAGAGCCAGGCTGTAGCCTTGTTTTCTAGGAACTCAGAACCTAGAATAAATGCTGAATGCCACCAAGCATTCCATGCCCTCTCTCTCTCTTGTTCTTGACCTGACGTGAGCCTGCATCTCTCATCTGTCTTCCACTCCTATGGTTTGCCCTGGGCTGCTAAAGCAAGAGCTCTTTGCTCTTTTTATTTATTTACTTATTTATTTATTTTTATTTATTTATTTATTTTGACAGTCACTGTCAAACTTGCTGACTTTGGCCTTTCCTTGTGCTAATTTTCAGTTTGACCATTTCTTTTGGCCACACAGACTTCAGTCTAGCTTACCAACTGCTTTTATAATAGAATCCAGGTTTTAGTCCACATTGAAATCTAGCTCCAGCTATACCCTAGTTACTAACTAAAAAGCTATTGTGCTTGTGGGTAGTTTCGGTGGATCTGAATGAACAATGTGATGCCAATGTTGCCAAACCACACCCTTCTTCGGTTTACATTCCAGCGTAAACTGATTTATAAACTTATTCAGGTGATTTCCTTTGAGAAATCTTGACATTTGCACAGAACCAAATCCGGTTGTTTTTTGGGATTTGATTCCCTTTCACTCATCTTTGTCCCATTTACAAACTCAAAGTTACCTTTGGAACTTGAACTCTGGTGGTATAAGCTCTATAAAGTACAGAGTGTCCAGGTTCAAATGGGGCTATGTCTGTACTAGTCATTAGTTAAATTTTTTGAAGGGAATTATGTCTGTCCACTGCCTCTTAATCATTTCCTCCCTAACATTTCATCTATTCAATTAATCATTCAATTATTCATCAAATATTTATCGAGTGCTTGCTATGTGCCAGGAACTGTCCTGAGTATAGAGACTATATCAGGGAACAAAAGAGACAAAAATGATTGTGCTCCTAGAGTTTACACCCCTTAAGGTCGTAGGGGTAAAAAATAATACACTGGCAAATTATGCATTATTATAAATGGTAATATCATTTATCATAACTGCTGTAAAGAAAGAAACTGTATATATCATAACTGCTATAAAGAAAGATAAGGCAGGGCAAAAGGGTAAGGAAGTTGAGCCAGAAAAATGGGATTTAAATAGGGCACTTCTATGTTGAAATGATGGGATATTAAGAAGGACTGGAGAAAAAAGAGTGAGAAAAAGTAGCCATTGATGTGAGAAGAAAACAAAAGGTGTGTGGTTTTGGTGGTGAAGCTACTTTGGAAAGCTATCTTTGACAGTATCTTCTAAAACTAAATGTGACCCTCGGGCCCCACAACTCCATGCCTGGCTATGTACTCAACAGAAATGAGTACTTATGTGCAAAAAAATCATGTACGAGAATATTCACAGAAGCTTTATGCACAATAGCCTAAAACTGGAAACAATCTGTCCATAGTAGAAAGGAAAGATACACTGTGGTCTGTACAACAGAATATAAGATAGAGGCAAAAAAATTATGAGCTACTTCTGCATTCAACAACATGGATGGGTCTCACAGAGATAGTATTGCATGAAAAAAATCTACATGAAGGAGTGTACACTATGATTCCATCAATATAACATTCAAAAAAAGGCAAAAGTAATCAATGGTGATAAAGTAGAGAACAGTATTACCTTTGGGAAAAGAGTTACTGGGAAAGAGCAGGAGGAAGGCTTTTTTGACGATGGTATTGTTCTGATCTTGATCACAATAGTTCTCAAGTGCTGTACATTTAAGATGTGTGCCCTTTGTAGTGTATAAGTCACATGTCTATAAAAAATAATTTTAGGAAAATTGGCAACAGGAACTAATGATAACTCCTTTCATTTCTTCTTCTAACACTAAAATAAAGTTGTAAGCCCATAGACTCAGAGTGAGGAACGATTTAAAGATCATCATGTCCAAACTTCTTCCATAACAGTCTGTGAGACATGCTGCTTTCTTGTGCATGGGGTCTGAATATGTGGGTTTTGGGACATCAGTCACTTTTCTAAATTATTTTGGTTGACGTTTTCAATTATGATGGCATGATAGTCAAGAAATAAAGTATACCAAAAAATATTTAGAGTAAATTTAAGGGATTATTCCCTTACGGATAAAAGACACTGAAATTGGTGTTTAGTACAAAGATGAGATGTTTAACACAACCACCTCCTCTCTGATGATACGTGAAAAGAAGCACCTTCTCTGAGTTAAGAAGGTATGCCTCCAGTAGAAGGCATGGCTGGGCCAGTGTATTACCACCCGGGAGCTTCTCCATATATAAAATAAATATAAAAATCTTTTTAGCTTGAATGATATCATGTAAACATTTTTAGGTGAGCTTCCATAAAGATAACATACACAATAATAGCTCCAAGCCAGGTGCTGTAGCTCACACTTATAATATTAGCATTTGGGGAGGCTGAGGTGGGTGGATTTTTGGAGCTCAGGAGTTTGAGACCAGCCTGAGCAAGAGTGAGATCTCATCTCTACTAAAAATAGAAAAACTAACTGGGTGTTGTGGCTGGCACCTGTAGTCTCAGTTACTCAGGAGGCTGAGGCAAGAGGATCACTTGAGCCCAAGAGTTTGAGGTTGCTTGAGCTATGGTGATGCCACAGCACTCTAAGGAGGGTGACAGTGATAGTCTGCCTCAAAAAAGAAAAAAGAAAGGAAGGAAAGGAAAGAAAGGAAAGAAAGGCTCCAGGTAACAGAACACACCCACCAACTGCTCAACTTACGCTGAGGCTGCATTTTTGTTTGTGCTAGTGAGGAGCCGTTCCCTTTATGTGGATTTGGAAATAGCTGATGACATAGCATAAACCAAGCCCTCTTGCCCTTGAAGCCAAGCCAGCTACACCTTCCCTTGCTGGAGAACACACCCTGAGCCAGGCAAGCCTTTTTTGTACTCTCAAGAGTATTATGTGGCAGCTGCAGCCTGGATAGGAGTTCATGTCCTATGAGAGAGGTGGCTGGGCCATAGGGAATCTTCCTACTGCCTTCTCTCTTGGGCACACCAAGGCCATGTAGGGAAGGTAAGGCTTCTCTTCCCTGAAGCACATACAAATGTAACGAGGCTGGAAACTAGCTGTGGGAGCTGTTAGCATAGTATGGAAAAAGCTGTTTGTTTGATAAGAATAAGTAGAGGCAGGAGTAGAGAGGAGACTCAGGGAAACACTGTTCTGCTGACTGTAATCTGTGCTGTAGGAAATTATACAGTTAATCGAAGTTTCATCCCCATTCAGGTTAGTGAAGCCAACATGTGGGACATGAGTCTAACCTTAAAAAAATCTAGATGATTATATCTTTGGAGGAACATAAATTTCAAGACATTCATTCTATTAGAAAACGTGGGGAGTGTGGGAGGCAGACAGGCTGAATTCCTCATGGATCTTCCAACTCAGGGTGAGGTGCCCAGTCAGGGGAATGTCTACATGACTATCCCTGCATAGGGAAGTCAGCAGCGCAGGCAGCTGACACCATCAATTAGTAGTTTAGGCTAGAGAAGCTGAGATGTCTGAGGAGATGAGACTTGCTCTTCCCCCTCTCTCTTTTGGTTGCACCATTATCTGGCCTCCTCAGATGTTCTATTACCCCATGTCCCTGTTAATTTTCTACTGAACCTTCCTGGGGGCTGTAATCTCCCCTGTCTCATTCTTAACCTTGACTGCTGACTGCTGTGCATCCTTGCATGTATACTCTGTTAATACCAAATAAAAAGACTCCAGGAAACAGGACAGCTACTGCATTGTTCTCATGCTGCCACGAGGCACATGAAAAAGTGTATGCCCTTACAGGCTTCCAGCTCTTAATGCACTAAGTTTGGTATAAGTTTCTGTTTTTTTCTGCAGTGCCATCTCCCTTGCTAGCCACTGTCACAGATTGGGGTCTACTAGACACCCAATAGGGAGGATGATGACAATTAAAAGAGTATATGACTTTCAACACCAACCTGTGCCACAACATGCGAACAAAAATGATAATTTTAGATATCAAAATGATGCTAACATGCAACATATTTTGTAGGTTTTAATTAAACATGCTGCTTGAGAAATGTATTTATGTTGGTTGGGAAGTAGGTAAACTCACATTTTTTTATAAGCAGTATTAATGTCAAAATTATTTCTGTTGAAAAGCTCCAAATTTATTTATGGCTGGAGATAGCTGGAAATAAAGGGAAATGTAACTGAAAGCTTAATATTAAATGCCCAAGGCACCAAATCAGTGTTTCTCAGTCTGATATGTGGACATTAGACTTACTTGGGACATTCTAACTTACTTGGTTTGGAGGCTCCCTACTCTGGTACTGTTAAAACTTCCTGGGTGATTGCAAAGTGCAGACACAGGATCCAATGTGCTAGGTGCAGCAAGTGGTTCTCAAAGTGTGGTTCCCAGGTAAGCATGATCAGCCTTACTTGTGAATCTGTTAAAAGGCAAGATACATTGGGCCCCACATGAGACATAATGAGTCAGAAACTCTGGGACCAGGGCCCACCAGTCTGTATTTTAACAAGTCCTCCATGTGATTTTGACACAGACTAAAGCTTGAGAAACACCACATCAGGAAAACATCAGAAACAATACCATCAGTTTTCAGACAATCAACCACATGCAACCTATCTTTGAAAGGCCTGTTTGGTGCTTTACATGCAATTAGACTGACTTCTCTACTCTAGAATTCTGTATAATTATAAGCTTCAAATTTTTCAAAAATTCAGAGAAAGGAAATTTTCTTTGTTCAGGTGTGCACAGTCTGGCTGGCAATAATATCCCAATGCAGCCTAGTACAAGTTAGAAAGTTTTGCTTCCTCTCAGACACATGGTTACATGTCTTACTTTTAATTAAACATGCTGGAAACATTATCCAGCTGGTGTTTCCCACAGTGATACATCCTCCATGTTAATAGCCAAAACAATATTTTTCCACGGGCAACATAGATCATGTGACCTCTGTACCCAGGCTCACAAAACCTCAAGGCTTTCCTGGACTCACAGGTTAAAGACCAAATTCCCCAAGCTTGGCTTAGAGAATCACAAACATTCTGGCCCAGACCTACTTCCTCTTCCATCTTTGTGTAAAGTGATGCTCCACAGCTTTGGCCACATGGGCCTCCCTGTCCCAGATGCTCCCAACCATCTCTCCTGCCACAGACACTTTGCACATGTTCTAACCTCTGTCAAGAACATCCTCCCTTCTTCATTTTTGTCTATTTAATTTCCCATTAACCTCCAAATTTCAGTTACGTCTCATCCCAAAAGGCATCCTTCCCTAACCCTATCCCCA
The DNA here is from genome assembly GCF_027406575.1 of Nycticebus coucang. Classification (NCBI taxonomy): domain Eukaryota; kingdom Metazoa; phylum Chordata; class Mammalia; order Primates; family Lorisidae; genus Nycticebus; species Nycticebus coucang. The sequence continues at coordinate 88,842,374 of NC_069789.1, forward strand.
ACCCCACTCCGTTCACACCCCTCTTTTATGTTCAAAGAGCACACAACTTTTTTCAGAGCACTCCTCTTAGGTACGACATTACGTTTATCTACGAGACTCTTTATTACCTATTTCCTCCACCATTTGATCAGCTCCAGATGAGCTCCTTATATCCCTGGTGTGCAGTCAGCACAGGACTTAACATATAGCAAGAACTTGAGAATGAGCCCTTGATGAATGGATAAATGGGTGAAAGGCTGAGTGAATGAGAATGAATAGCAGTTTGGCTATACTCATAGGACTTCCTACTATTTAGATTGTTGATGGCAGTCACTGGCTTGTGTCACACCACCCAATATCCCTTATTTAATATACCTGTAGTCTTATAGGAAGAGAAATAAGACATTCTAAAAACTACTTTTGCCCCTTGAGTATCTGAGTCTTGAGAATTGCCTGAGGAAGAAAACTGAAGTTGAAGTCAAGTGTTTTTCTTAGCCATGACTGTTTCTACTAGCATGTGCATACTAGCTTGGCCACAGTGGATTGGATATGAAACATATGCTGCTTTCTGGCATTGTATTAATAGGCTCTGCCCATCAGATTCTCTTACCTGAGCACGTTCTGACAAGTATAAAACTTTCACATGACAAGAGTCTAAGGCAGTGGCTACCTGAAGTAGGCATGCAAATTGTGTGGGAGGATTTATGTGAGAGCAAAGCTTTGGCTGAAGTAGCTAATGACATGGGTTGTATTGACAGCTCAGTTTTGCTGAAGAGACCCCTGGAAGTATCATACAACAAGGGAAGAACATAAGATTCCTCCAGGAGACCTGGAGTCACACTTGTTAACAGCAACAGCATATGCAAAAAGACAATCAATCTCTATTTTAAAGTATTAAGGGATAAGAACTTTGCTTTAAAAATTTTATATCAAGTTACATTTTTGTTTAAAAAGGAGTGTTAATAAAAGATATTCTTAGCTATGCACAGTCTCAGGTATACCTCATAAAGATGCTATATTGAATATATTTTAGGAGAAAGTTTAAAAACCATTATTACTAGGAATAGCCAAGGCAATTCCTAGTAATAAAAGCAAAGCTGGGGATATCACCCTACCAGATTTTAGGCTATAGTACAAAGCCATAGTGATTAAAACGGCATGGTATTGGTGCAAAAATAGAAACACTGACTTTTGGAACCAAATAGAAAACCACAAGATGAAACTAAGCTTTTACAGTTACCTGATCTTGGATAAACCAATTAAGAACATACACTGGGGAAAAGACTTCCTATTCAATAAATGGTGCTAGGAGAACTGGATAACCACATGTAAAAGATTGAAACTGGACCTGCACCTCTCAGCACTTACAAAAATTGATTCAAGATGGATAAAAGATTTAAATCTAAGACATGAAACAATAAAAATACTTAAAGAAAGTGTGGGTAAAACACAGGAAAATGTCAGCCTGAGAAAAGATTTTATGAAGAAAACTTTAGTAGCAGTTGACATAACAACAAAAATAAACAAATGGGACTTAATTAAACTGAAAAACTTCTGTACAGCTAAGAAGACAACAACAAAAGCAAATAGACAACCTTCAGAATGGGAAAGGATATTTGCATATTATGAATCAGACAAGAGCTTGATAACTAGGAGCTACAGAGAACTCAAATTATTCATCACAAAAAAGACCCAACAATCCCATATATCACTGGGCAGTAGACATGAATAAAAGCCTTTTCTAAAAAAGACAGATGAATGGCTAACAAACATATGAAAAAATGCTCATCATCCCTAATTATCAGAGAAATACAAATCAAAACCACTCTGAGACATCGCCTAACCCCAGTGAGAATGGCCCACATCACAAAGTCTCAAAGCTGCAGATGCTGGCGTGGATGTGGAGAGAAGGGAACACTTTTACATTGTTGGTGGGACTGCAAACTAATACAACCTTTTTGGAAGGAAGTATGAAGAATCCTCAAAGAACTTAAACTAGACCTCCCATTTGATCCTGCAATCCTATTACTAGACATCTACCCAGAAGAAAAAAAAAATCCTTTCATTATAAGGACATTTGTACTAGACCATTTGTCACAGCTCAATTTACAGTTGCCAAAATGTGCAAACAACTTAAATGCCCACCAACTCAGGAATGGATCAACAAGCTGTGGTATATGTATTCCATGGAATACTATTCAGCAATTAAAAAAGATGAAGACGTCACATCTTTTGTATTAAACTGGATGGAATTGAAACACATTCTTCTTAGTAAATCTTCATAAGAACGGGGAAGCAAGAATCCAATATGCTCAGTTCTAATATGAAGGCAGTAGATGATCTAATACAAGGTGGAGGGTAGAGGAATAAGGGAGCAAGGAGAGGGGAGGTGGAAGGGGGATGTGGCTTACAGAGTATGGCACACCTCTTGGGGGTGGAACACAATTATAAGAGGGACTTTATCTAACAAATTCAGTCAGTGTAACCTAATTCTTTGTACCCCCAATGAATCCCAAACAACAACAACAACAAAAAGATAAGAAAATAAGGATGATCAAATATCTTGGAGAAGTTAATTGTTCTCTTTTTTAGAAAAAAAAACCTAACCAAAGAAAAGCAAAAAGGGAAATACTTAACAGAACTAAAACTTGTACAATACATGAATATGGAAACGAACATAATAAAGTACTTTTTTTTCCTTTATTTTAAAGACAGAGTCTCACTTTGTCGCCCTCGGTAGAGTGCCGTGGCGTCACAGTTCACAGCAACCTCCAACTCCTGGGCTTAGGTGATTTTCTTGCCTCAGCTTCCTGAGTAGCTTGGACTACAGGTACAGGCACCCACCACAACACCTGGCTATTTTTTTGTTGCAGTTTGGCCGAGGCTGGGTTTAGAACCTGCCACCCTCGGTATATGGAGCCGGAGCCTTACTCACTGAGCCACAGGTGCCATCCTAACAAAGTACTTTTAACAACAAAATAAAAGAATTGATACATTAAGCAATTAGCAAAGATACAAAAAGCAATGAGCAAAATAAAAGAATTGATACATTAAGCAATCAGTAGGGATATGTGAACATAAGTATGGATCTTATAAAAATAGAATGCATAACTTTTAAACACAGTATAGGAAAACTCCATCTGTCTTTTGGAAAACAGGCACTAAGTATAAGGGTATTAGAGGAGGTTCTGAAAAATAAGTGAAGACTAACTCTCTGGGCCTACTCAAGGATAATGCATTAGAATCTGGGAAAAGCTTAGAGAAGAGGAAGAGTTAAAAGATGTTTTGGTTTGGAGGATAAATCTTCAGTAACCTCAGCACAGTTATTCACCTCCCTGATCATGGTAAAGCTCAGGAGCCTCTGTGGTGGCCTTGTTCTTACTCAACCACTGTGTCATGGAAGGAAGCTATTGTATTTTGAAAGATAGGGTTGTGTTTCCCCTGCCCTAGGCCCCTAGGATGTTCTTGGAAGTCTCTCCAGCTCTCAAATTTCAAATTAGGGAACTGGCTATTAGAGACAAATGGGTAATAACCAGGCTAATAACCACTGCAACAACTGGCACAAATGTGCTAGGCCCACAGTCTCTCCATGGGGTCTGTTCTCTTACCTATAGGACAAAAGTCAGTGAATTATTTGAAATGTACAACAATCATACTTGTCAATGAGTTATAAAATTTGGGCACCTTAAGAGACAAAATATCCTAAGCACTGAAAGCTTATGTAGATGACTTTTCTATTAGCACAGAACCCTAAAACTTGACCTTGACAGTCAATTCAAAACAGGAAGAGAATGAGCTTGCACAAGAAGAAATTAGCTTCCTGGGTTGGACTAGCTCGTGTGAGCATTAATCTATTTCTTTGAACAGTCCAGTTCCAATAGGATATATTAATCTTTCTCAAGACAGAATGGCCATGCAGGACACATATTAGGTATTTCTGGTGTACAACAAACCTCCTGATTCCTTCCAAGTGGAGAACATGTTTCTTGGCTTGAGGGAGCATTGACTAAGCGGGCAGGCTTAGAAAGCCTCAGTCTAGAGGACCTTGTTTACATAGCAGGAGTCTGGATGCCCTGTGTGCTAGTGGAGGTTTGAACACCCATTTTCACCAAGGCAGTCTGCAATGCTGGAGGAGCATTCTGGAGAGGAACATATTCTATCATCCAACAGGGAGCAATGGGAATTTCACAGTCATGACTCTTCCTTCCTAGGATAACGAATCATGAATGTCTTTGCCTTATGCATAATTAGCCTTCCCAAAGAAAATTAAAATATATACATATAGGATATAGAAGAAATTTTAGATCCACTAGTTTCCACTAAGTGTCCCTAATTTCTTTCAGGTTCTTAGGGCACAGATTAAGTAGTATTCAAACATATTTCTGTAACTTTTTCAAGGTAATACTTTTTTTTTTTTTTTATTGTTGGGGATTCATTGAGGGTACAATAAGCCAGTTACACTGATTACAATTGTTAGGTAAAGTCCCTCTTGCAATCATGTCTTGCCCCCATAAAGTGTGACACACACTAAGGCCCCACCCCCCTCCCTCCATCCCTCTTTCTGCTTCCCCCCCATGACCTTAATTGTCATTAATTGTCCTCATATCAAGATTGAATACATAGGATTCATGCTTCTCCATTCTTGTGATGCTTTACTAAGAATAATGTCTTCCACTTCCATCCAGGTTAATACAAAGGATGTAAAGTCTCCATTTTTTTTAATGGCTGAATAGTATTCCATGGTATACATATACCACAGCTTGTTAATCCATTCCTGGGTTGGTGGGCATTTAGGCTGTTTCCACATTTTGGCGATTGTAAATTGAGCTGCAATAAACAGTCTAGTACAAGTGTCCTTATGATAAAAGGATTTCTTTCCTTCTGGGTAGATGCCCAGTAATGGGATTGCAGGATCGAATGGGAGGTCTAGGTTGAGTGCTTTGAGGTTTCTCCATACTTCCTTCCAGAAAGGTTGTACTAGTTTGCAGTCCCACCAGCAATGTAAAAGTGTTCCCTTCTCTCCACATCCACGCCAGCATCTGCAGTTTTGAGATTTTGTGATATGGGCCATTCTCACTGGGGTTAGATGATATCTCAGGGATGTTTTGATTTGCATTTCTCTAATATATATAGATGATGAACATTTTTTCATGTGTTTGTTAGCCATTCGTCTGTCGTCTTTAGAGAAAGTTCTATTCATGTCTCTTGCCCATTGATATAAGGGATTGTTGGCTTTTTTCATGTGGATTAATTTGAGTTCTCTATAGATCCTGGTTATCAAGCTTTTGTCTGATTGAAAATATGCAAATATCCTTTCCCATTGTGTGGGTTGTCTCTTTGCTTTGGTTATTGTCTCCTTAGCTGTACAGAAGCTTTTCAGTTTAATGAAGTCCCATTTGTTTATTTTTGTTGTTGTTGCAATTGCCATGGCAGTCCTCTTCATGAAGTCTTCCCCCAGGCCAATATCTTCCAGTGTTTTGCCTATGCTTTCTTTGAGGATTTTTATTGTTTCATGCCTTAAATTTAAGTCCTTTATCCATCTTGAATCAATTTTTGTGAGTGGGGAAAGGTGTGGGTTCAGTTTCAGTCTTTTACATGTAGACATCCAGTTCTCCCAACACCATTTATTGAATAGGGAGTTTTTCCCCCAAGGTAAGTTCTTGTTTGGTTTATCGAAGATTAGGTGGTTGTAAGATGTTAGTTTCATTTCTTGGTGTTCAATTCGATTCCAAGTGTCTATGTCTCTGTTTTTGTGCCAGTACCATGCTGTCTTGAGCACTATGGCTTTGTAGTACAGACTAAAATCTGGTATGCTGATGCCCCCAGCTTTCTTTTTGTTACTAAGAACTGCCTTAGCTATACGGGGTTTTTTCTGGTTCCATACAAAACGCAGAATCATTTTTTCCAAATCTTGAAAGTACGATGTAGGTACTTTGATAGGAATGGCATTGAATAGGTAGATTGCTTTGGGAAGTATGGACATTTTAACAATGTTGATTTTTCCCATCCATGAGCATGGTATGTTCTTCCATTTGTTAATATCCTCTGCTATTTCCTTTCTGAGGAGTTCATAGTTTTCTTTATAGAGGTCCTTCACCTCCTTCGTTAGGTATATTCCTAGGTATTTCATTTTCTTTGAAACTATGGTGAAGGGAGTTGTGTCCTTAATGAGCTTCTCATCTTGACTGTTATTGGTGTATACAAAGGCTACTGACTTGTGGACATTGATTTTATATCCAGAAACATTACTGTATTTTTTGATGACTTCTAGGAGTCTTGTGGTTGAGTCTTTGGGGTTCTCTAAGTATAAGATCATGTCGTCAGCAAAGAGGGAGAGTTTGACCTCCTCTGCTCCCATTTGGATTCCCTTTATTTCCTTGTCTTGCCTAATTGTATTGGCTAGAACTTCCAGCACTATGTTGAATAGTAAAGGTGACAGAGGACAACCTTGTCTGGTTCCAGTTCTAAGAGGAAAAGCTTTCAGTTTAACTCCATTCAGTAAAATATTGGCTGTGGGTTTGTCATAGATAGCTTCAATCAGTTTTAGAAATGTGCCACCTATGCCTATACTCTTCAGTGTTCTAATTAGAAAAGGATGCTGGATTTTATCAAATGCTTTTTCTGCATCTATTGAGAGGATCATGTGATCTTTATTTTTGCCTCTGTTAATATGGTGGATAACGTTTATGGACTTGCGTATGTTAAACCAGCCTTGCATCCCTGGGATGAAGCCTACTTGATCATGATGAATGACTTTTTTGATGATAAGCTGTAATCTATTGGCTAGGATTTTGTTGAGAATTTTTGCGTCTATGTTCATGAGTGAGATTGGTCTGAAATTCTCCTTTTTGTTTGGGTCTTTTCCTGGTTTTGGTATCAGGGTGATGTTTGCTTCATAGAATGTGTTGGGGAAGATTCCTTCTTCCTCAATTTTTTGGAATAATTTCTGCAGTACAGGAATAAGCTCTTCCTTGAAGGTTTGATAGAATTCTGGAGTGAAGCCATCTGCACCAGGGCATTTTTTAGTTGGAAGCTTTTTTATTGTTTCTTTGATCTCAGTGCTTGAAATTGGTCTGTTCAGGAGGTCTATTTCTTCCTGGCTAAGTCTAGGGAGAGGGTGTGATTCCAAATATTGATCCATTTCCTTCACATTGTCAAATTTCTGGGCATAGAGTTTCTGGTAGTATTCAGAGATGATCTCTTGTATCTCTGTGGGATCAGTTGTTATTTCCCCTTTATCGTTTCTGATTGAGGTTACTAGAGATTTTACTTTTCTATTTCTAGTAAGTCTGGCCAATGGTTTATCTATTTTATTTATTTTTTCAAAAAACCAACTCCTTGTTTCATTAATTTTCTGAATGATTCTTTTGTTTTCAATTTCATTGATCTCTGATTTGATTTTGGATATTTCTTTTCTTCTACTGAGTTTAGGCTTAGATTGTTCTTCTTTTTCCAATTCCATAAGATCTCTTGTGAGACTGTTGATGTGCTCTCTTTCTGTTTTTCGAATGTAGGCATCTAAAGCGATGAATTTTCCTCTCAAAACTGCTTTTGCAGTATCCCACAGGTTTTGGTAGCTTGTGTCTTCATTGTTGTTATGCTCAAGGAAGTTAATGATTTCCTGTTTTATTTCTTCCTGCACCCATCTGTTATTCAACAGAAGATTGTTTAATTTCCATGCCTTTGGGTGGGGTTGAGCATTTTTGTTAGAGTTGAGTTCCACCTTTAGTGCCTTATGGTCTGAGAAGATACAAGGTAAAATTTCAATTCTTTTGATTCTGTTGATATTTGTTTTGTGTCCCAGGATATGATCAATTTTGGAGAATGTTCCATGGGGTGATGAGAAGAATGTATATTCTTTATCTTTGGGATGGAGTGTTCTATATGCGTCTATCAAGCATAGTTGTTCTAGGGTCTCATTTAAATCTCTTATATCTTTGTTTAATTTCTGTTTAGAGGATCTGTCCAACTCTGTAAGAGGTGTGTTAAAGTCCCCTGTTATGATGGTATTATCAGATATCATATTGCTCAGACTGAGTAAGGTCTGCTTCAAGAATCTGGGAGCATTTAAATTGGGTGCATATATATTTAGAATTGAAATGTCTTCTTGTTGTAGTTTTCCCTTGACCAATATAAAATGACCATCTTTGTCTTTTTTGACTTTAGTTGCTTTAAATCCACATGTATCTGAAAATAAGATTGCAACTCCTCTTTTCTTCTGAATTCCATTTGCCTGAAAAATTGTCTTCCATCCCTTGACTCGGAGCTTTAATTTGTCTTTTGAAGCCAGGTGTGTTTCTTGCAGACAGCAAATGGATGGCTTGTGTTTTTTAATCCAGTCAGTCAATCTATGTCTCTTCAGTGGGGAATTCAAGCCATTAACATTTATTGAGATAATTGATAAGTGTGGTAGTATTCTATTCGTCTTATTTGGTGAGAGTCCATTGCTTACTTTTATCTTTTGCATCAGTGTGGAGGTTAGGCTCTGTCCTTTGATTTCTGAGTTCTGACTTTGCTGCTGATCCATTGTGGTGGTCAGTGTGCAGAACAAGTTGAAGTATTTCCTGTAGAGCTGGTCTTGTTGTGGCGAATTTCCTCAATGTTTGTATATCCGTAAATGATTTGATTTCTCCATCAATTTTGAAGCTTAGCTTAGCAGGGTACAGAATTCTGGGCTGAAAATTGTTCTGTTTAAGTAGATTAAAGGTAGATGACCATTGTCTTCTTGCTTGGAAAGTTTCATTAGAGAAGTCTGCGGTCACTCTGATGGATTTGCCCCTGTAGGTCAACTGGCGCTTACTCCTGGCAGCTTGCAGAATCTTTTCTTTTGTCTTGACTTTGGACAGGTTCATCACAATGTGTCTTGGAGAAGCTCGGTTAGAGTTGAGGCGACCTGGGGTCCGATATCCCTCTGAAAGCAGTGTGTCAGAATCTTTGGTGATGTTTGGGAAATTTTCTTTTATAATATTCTCTAGTATGGCTTCCGTTCCTCTGGGGCATTCTTCTTCCCCTTCTGGAATTCCTATAACTCGTATGTTGGAACGCTTCATAAAGTCCCATAATTCTGACAGTGAACGTTCTGCTTTCTCTCTCTTCTTTTCTGCCTCTTTTACTATCTGAGTTATCTCAAAAACTTTGTCTTCTACCTCTGAAATTCTTTCTTCTGCATGGTCTAACCTGTTGCTGATACTTTCCATTGCATCTTTAAGTTCCCTGATTGACTGTTTCATTTCCTTCAGCTCTGCTATATCCTTTTTATATTCTTCATATCGTTCATCTCTGATTTGATTCTGCTTTTGGATTTCCTTTTGGTTATTTTCCACTTTATTAGCAGTTTCCTTCATTGTTTCCATCATTTCTTTCATTGTTTTCAACATGTGTATTCTAAATTCCCTTTCTGTCATTCCTAACATTTCCGTATAGGTGGAATCCTCTGCAGTAGCTACCTCATGGACCCTTGGCGGGGTCGTTCTGGACTGGTTCTTCATGTTGCCTGAAGTTTTCTGCTGATTCTTCCTCATGGGTGATTTCTTTTATCTGTTTCCTTGCCCTAATTTTCCTTTCACTTCCTCTTGCTCTTTAAGATCTTATGCCTGTGGACTAAGGGTTACAGGACCAGAAGGGTGAGAAGATTGAAGAGCAAAAAAGGGATGAAAGAAAGGAGGACCGAGTGATAAGAAAAAAAAAAAAAAAAAGAAAGATAGAGAAAGGAGGGGGGTGGGGATAAGGAATATTGACAAAAAGAAGAGAGGCACAGAAAGAGGGAGACAGGGCAATATAGGTGTACAGTAGGGTACTTTGACACAACCTTAAAAAAACCCCACCTTCTGGGGGTGCCCCAGTTGGGTGGTTCCCTTGAGGTCAGCAGCTCTTTGCTAACCTGATCAGACACAGTACCCCACCTCCACCAAGTAGAGAGGAAAGACAAAAATGCTATAAATCAAACCAAAACAAGCAAACAGAAAACTTTACGGGGATACAATGGGGTGAAAAACCAAATGATAGTGGTAGAAACACTAGCAAAAATGAAGTTGTAGTTATTAAAAAAGGCAGCAATGGGAAATTATAATTAAACTAGAAAAATTGAGAAAGAAAAAGGGATCTGTATGGAAAAGATTGAAATTAAAAAACAAAAGAACATCAACAACGTCAAAATAAACAAACAAACAAACAAAAAAAAAAAAGAAAAAAATACACAACCAAAAACAAAGCAGTTTGTATATGTTATTGAATATTGTCTGGGCAACATGTGGTCTTCTGGGGTATGAGATGTTAGTCACAGTTCTGATACGACTGGAGGCAGCTGATTTCTCAAACCCCAGCAGGTAGACACCCTAAATCTCTCTTCAGCCCACTTAAAAGGCACTTTGAACTTGTAAACTTGCTGAGCAGAAGCTTTCCCAGCTTTCTTGCTGGAATCACTGCTGAAGTGGCTATCCACTTACCCAGGGTGCCAAAACCGGTCTCACTCTGCCCCTGAGGGTTAGGGCTGCAAGGCGGCTCAGACCCCACCCTTAGGCTACTTGGTTGCTGGGTTACCAGCTCCCACCCGTTTCTAGCTCTGCGACCCTGAGGGCGGAGCTTGCCGGGGCAGATCACTGACAATGGATCCGTGTGACCCACCGCCAAACACTATTAGCTCCGTCTGGCTCAGCGGCTCAGACTGGGGCCCTAGACAACGGCCAAAGTTCTCCGCACTCCCGCTCAGGCCTTCCCCAAGGCAGTTCAACTCAGTGCCAAGTCCAGGGACATCAAAACAGTTCACAGGTAAGGCCTTTCTGGTTTGCAGTCTCGCTGCTACTGAACTTACAGTTGTGGGCGGGTTTAGACGGATTGAACACACGCGACCACTTGCCGGTTTTCCACTGTTTTAGTCCTCCTCTTGGGGTCCAGAAGTCTCTCACTGACTCCCTGTAGCCTCATAGGAGTGATGATAGGCAGATCCCACCAGCCAGAGATGCCTGGAGTCCTATCTCCCCCGACTCACGGTGCCCAGATGCAAGGAAGCTGTTACTCGGCTGCCATCTTGCTCCGCCTCCTCAAGGTAATACTTTTCAGAGAATATTGCTGACAGGCATATCTTGCCTCCCTAATTTTTCAGGATTCCCAGAAATTTTAATATTTTAGGATAAGTACTCTTCCACAAAGTTATATCAACAAACTTAATAGAAAATACTCCGTAACATAAATATTCAACATACCGTTTGTATAAAACTGCACATATGCACAGTTCCCTTCAGGCAACCACAGCCTACAAAAGCAAAACTTTCCTGTAAGTCAGAATTGGAGATGTACATATCTTTGTAATTTAGGCTTCACAGATTATGTCTGTGAAACTCTGAACTTGCTCAATTTAGTTCTCATTATAAAACTATCATTTCTACTTAGTGCCAAAAGGATTCCCGGAGGCTTGAACTTTGGCTGGCTAGACTTACTGTGCTATAAAACTTAACAGATTAATGAGGGACTGTGGGTGGTTCTGTTTTTCTTGTTTTCTTTTTGTTTGTTTGTATTAACAAATTTTCATGGTAATGTTTTTCTTCTAAGTTCATCTTCCAATTTTGAAAAATTTCCAAATATACCAAAAAGATAAAACACTAGTTCAATAGACACCCTCAGATACATAATCTAGTTATAATTATTCACATTCTGAAAAATTTCCTTTTCTGTTTTATATTTCTCTCTCTTTTCTGAACTTGCATTCATCATGACACTTCCTTCTTAATTCTACTATTGTTTCCTAAAAATAAGAATATTTTCTGATATAAGCATAATAGCATGAGTATCCCTAAAACATTAGCAGAAATTTCCTAGTATCTTCTTCTATCCAATCAATATTCACCTTGCCCCAGTTCTCAAAAATTCATTTTTTTTTTTTATTTCGCACAATCCCACACCATTCTTGCCTGGGGTTTTTTTTTGCAATTGACTTTTAGACAGGAGCAGTGAAGGTGTCTGGTAGAATGCTCCACATCCTGGATTTGTATGTGTTTTCTTCTGTGGTGATGTTTTAACCTGTTGCCCTAAACCTGTGTTTACTGTAAACTGAAACTTGAGACTAAATAACCCTGAATGTCATGTTACCCTACCTGCTTCCTTGACAGAAGTGAACAAGAACATAATTAGTTTTGCTAGAGGACATCTTCCACCCCCTTTCTCCTTTGCCTTTCTTACCAAGTTGCTTTCTAAATCCATTGGTCTTTTCTACTCCAGGTCTCTTTTGCCCTTCAGTTCTATCTCCCTATGGCCTTATTGCCCTTATTTTCAGGACTGTGTTGAAATATGAGAGAAAATATGCTCTAGAAGCTTTATTGTCTTTAATGAGTTCCTTTTACTTGCACAAAGATAACTTTATGGACTTTGAGTTTGAAAGTCACTTCAAATCCTTTGATTTACATATTAATGATTTCATTCATTTATTCAACAAACCCTGCTAATCACAGGGGCAGAAAAATAATTAAGATTCAGTTCCTATCCTTGAAGAGTTCACAGTTAAATTGAGAAATAGATATACGCATAGCAATAATTATCATTTCGTCTGTGAAAACATTCCTAACTTCTTCGTTTTGCACCCATAGCATTCTACACACATGCTCAGCACTGTGTTTATCTCATGACACAGAGGTTGTTCACTCCTTGATATTTTTCTTTACTAGACAGAGAGTTCCTTGAGTTCTTTGAGATTTTTCATTTCTGAGTCTTCAGCATTGATTCCTGAAACACGATAGATGTCCAATAAATGACTGATACATGGACCACGTATTATTAGGGAGATATGTGTTAACTGTTATTAGAGAGACATGAGACTAGCGGGGTAGAAGTAGTTAGAAGATGACTTTTGCATTCAAGCTGCATATATGCCTTACAAAAGACTTTCTCCTGGCTATGTGTTTTCCACTGGCCAGAGGCAGGTAGGCCCCATCTTCTGGAAACAACAAGATGGATTGAATTATCCTAGGCTTTCTCACTACCATTTACCACAAATGAAACTGCACTTGAAATCCACTTGTCATTTGATAAGGAGAATTGATGAATAAAGCATGCTGAGAAAGGTCTCTTAGAATCTGGGGGCATCCCGCAGACACATCATTTCTGTTCAATGGGGTATAAAGTTTTGTATGACACACAAGCCAGCTCCACCCACAAGACGAGCTGTGCATGAGTGAAATTGGGCTTGCTTCCCACACATTTTGACAAATGCTCTTAAGGTGCTGGCAGGAACCAGATTAGCCACAGTTTTTATTTTTTTAATACCACTTGGTCCAGGAATTTCGGAGTGGGGTGGGGGAGGCTGGGATGCAAGACTTTTGCTTGGGGGCAGCTTTCAAGTGAAACTAAAAACATTGTAGAGTATAACTTCCATTATCACCTTTTTTTATTTTGTTATTTAAGTTTTCTCCTCTCTGTTCCCTCTCTGCGCTAATTAGGTCAGGGTGGGTCTTGGAAGCACGAGTGATTCAAGTAACAGAATAAGTGAAAAACTGTGTTAAATCTTTCCTACTTTCCCTTGTTCCATTCATTGAATGAATCCATTCATTCAATGAATCACTTATTTATTTATCCTTTCATTTGTGTTCAACAAATATGTAGGGAGTGCCTACGATATGCCAGGCACTGTTCTAGGCATAAGAGATCCATCAGTGAACAAAACAGGTACATTTCTCTGTTCTTACATTATTTAACTTCAAGCAAAGTGAGAGATTGTTCTTAAACAACACACAGGTAAGTATAGAATATGTTAAAGGTACTAAGTTCTATGGAGGAAAGAAGTGCAGCAAGGAAAGAGGGATTGAGAATTCAGGAGGGTGGTGGTAGGAAGGAGGTTCAAGGATTGCTATTCAGAGAATGGTGGTCAGGGAGGCATTGGGAAGATGGCGTTTGGGCAGCCTTGAAGGAGGTGCGCTCTATACAGCAAAGTGCTACTTTACTCTGCTCACAGAAGCTTTGCCATCAGTGCTGCTCTCAACTTGTCCAGGCCTCCAAAGAATGCTGTTGGCCACAGAAATTACTTTCATCAAAAAGATGGATGGTTGGTTCAAACCAAGCCTTTCATCTTGAGTCAAGACTTAAGATTGTTTCCAATTGTCTCCTCATTTCCTGCTGTGAAGAATTGACAGGGAAATCTGTGAATAGTATCATTCTCTCCAGTTTCTTCTTTGCATGGTTTCTCTCTTTCCTATATTTTGTATCCACACGTACATAGCCACAATTTCTAAAGAATTTAGGGGAAATCCCTGGCTTTTGTTTGAATTTCCAAGAAAATTGAGGAAAGGCGCTAGCAGTGTTTGAACATGTACTCTGTCCAGGTACCATTTGGACAGAGTTTATATATATTAAAACTACAACAAGCTTAAGAGGCAAGTGCTGGTATTATTTAGTTTTGCAGATGAAGAAGTTAAGACTTAAAGAAGTTAAATAACTCATCTATGGTCCCAGATCTAGCATATTTAGAGCCAAGATTTAAACTGAGTGGTTTATTCTGGAGCCCACGCAATGTCCAGGAGTCACTTCATTATTCACATAGGGCTGTAACAACAATGGGTTTCATGCCTGACACTTTAATCTTTTAACTGTCTTAATATTTGTACATGCCAAAAAATGGGGTCCTGTTTCATTCCTTTGCATATAGCTATCCAATTTTTGCAGGACCATTCATTTATTGAAAAAGACTTCCTTTCCACAGTGTAAGTTGCTCTGTGCTTTGTCAGAGATCAACTGGTCATAGGTATTTGGTTTTATTTTTGGGTTTCTATTCTGTTCCATTAGTCAATGCCTCTACTTTTATACCAGTACCATGCTGCTTTAGTTACCATAGTAGTATAGTATAATACCAAAGTCAGGTAATGTGATGCCTCCAGATTTGTTCTTTTTGCTCAGGATGACTTTGGCAATTCAGGGTATTTTTGGTTCCAAATTAAGCTTGGGATTATTTTTTCTAGGTCTGTGAAATAAACTGTGAAAATAAAAAAACAATAGTTGTGGTGATGGATCCAGAGAGAAGGAATGCTTATACACTGTTGGTGGGACTGAAAATTAGTCCAACCTCTACAGAAAACAGTATGGAGATGACTCAAAGAAATAAATGTAGGCTTACCATTCAATCCAGTAATCCCACTTCTGGGTATATACCCAAAGGAAAATAAGTCATTTTATCAAAAAGCCACCTGTATAAATGTCTACTTCAATACAATTTACAGTTGCAAAAATATGGAACCAATATAAGTACTTATATTCCTGAGTGGATAAAGAAAATGTAAGATATAGGCTTGGCACCTGTAGCACACTGGTTACGGCACCAGCCACATGCACCAAAGCAGCTACTTGGAAGGCTAAGGCAAAAGAATCGCTTAAGCCCAAGAGGTGGAGGTTGCTGTGAGCTGTGACACCATGGCACTCTACTGAGGGTGACATAGTAAGACTCTGTCTAAAAAAAAAAAGAAAGAAAATATAAGATACATACACACCATAGAGTAATAGTCAGCCATAAAGAAGAGTGAAATAATGTATTCTGCAGCAACTTGGATGGAACTGGAGACCATTATCCAAAGTAAAGGACATCAGAAAACAAGCAGGGGAGAGTGTAGGGTAAAACTTACCAATGGGGTGCACCCCGGATGTCACAGATGGTCACACCCAAAGCCTTGACCTAAGCATTATATGGAGTAGCCTCAATTTGCCAGCTCACAATATCTTCTCGGGATCAATAGTCTGCATCCCAAAATACCACAAGTTCAACATCCGTTTCTTAATCTCAGAGGGGGAATTGAGAAGATGTTCATTTAACAATTGGGAGACGTGTCACTATAGTCCCTATGATTAGTGTGATAAATCTAATATTACATTTGGTTCAGATTAATTTTATAGTTTCCACTAAATTGGAAAACTGTCACTTAATGGCCTCTGGTTATTTACTCACTGATTAGTCAAACAGTGATATAATTGTGCCTCATATTCCTAGAAAGTAAGAAGGGAGAAATGAAGCATCTCAAGACATTTTTTGAGAGCTTGTTTAGAGGCTCTACCAGGAAAATGCAGCCACTGTATGCCCTTGACTAAAGTATGATTCTCCTCTATCTGGGAAGGTCATCCTCTTCTACCCAGTAAGCAAGTTTTCTCTGCCTACTTCAACCAGTATGGCTTATCTTTTCATTCTGCTTTGTGTCAGATTTGATTGCTGAAAGGCTATCACTATTTTTTAAAAAAAGTATAAAAAGCCACTTATCTACTCCAATTATTTTATTTTGCAGATGGCAAAATATGTGCGAATGAATGGATCACCCATGTGCATCAGAAGCAGAACCAGAACACAGGCCTTTTAATCCTCTTCCTGAAGTTCTTTTTTTTCCTCCAAGTTTCTCAGTCCTTTCCCTGCTCAAGCCCTCCATGTTGGGATAAAGGAAACAGATAAAACTTAGATTCCCCTCTCCTGAGTGAGCCCTCTTCAAGGCTTCCCCACCTCTGTGATTGGTTCTGCTTCATGCCCAACTCGTCATAAGCCAGAAGCATCTGACTCCCTACTGATGATGCTCCACATGGGCCATGTGAAGCCTAACTAGTTGACCTGGACTCTGCCTACAGGTCTTTAGAATGCAGACCCCCTCACTGTGCTGAGAACCCTCCTCCTGCAGGTCCAGCAAGTCCCCCCACCACTCCCATTCCAGAACACATATCCTATGCAACATTAACAAGTTTATTACTTTACAAATGTACATGAATAGAATATTCTGCTAAGGCCATGCGTGTGCTTTTCAGAGTGAGATTTCTCTGCTTGCCTGACCCTAGAGTGTTCTGAAATTTTACACTACAATTATCTGTATTAATCATCCTAGTTATTTTTTATTTAGGCTTCTAGTTTCTGATTTGTAGTTCTGCCTCTGCAAGAGAGGAAGATTCCTCGAAAGTTGTGATTAGATTCTGAGAGCCAAATTTTTCAACCCCCAAAGTAGGACTTACAAATAAGAATATGCATAGAAAGCTTAGGCAGAGTATTAGGATCAAAGTCTATCCTGAAAGAAGTAGCATTTTTAGCAACTGGTCAATATGCACAGCAAAGTGCTATGTTCTTAATAGGTTGCTAAGGGGGAAAAGTTAGGCTGTGACAAAATACAGTATGACAAAAATACAGTATGAATGAACTAGACACATCCTATGATGGCCAAGTATAAACATGAAATGGATGATGAGTACATTAATGATAAGCAGAATGAAGGATAGGTAAGCATTTGGAGGTAATGCGATGATGACACCTTTTTCAGTGGAATCCTAAAAACATTATTGAGCAAGGTCTCCAAGTAATGTTAGGGTTGGGCACCCTGGGGGAATGCTGATTCAACAAGGATACCCAGTTATGCCAAGCTCGTGGTGCAACACAGCTCCAGGGCAGACGTGGCGTAGGACGAGATGGGGAGCCAAACTGAACAAGCTGCTGTGGTCCGATAAAGGGCTTTGGAAAGAAGTTGCATTTCTGTATGATCAGTCACAATCACTCCAGGACCTGGTCAAAGTGCTGGGATCAAGAAAATAGCATTGCCTTTCCTTTATTACTACATGGAAGCAAAACTCAATGGAATTCATGTAGGTGGGTGGAGTGGGTGGGTAAGTTTACCCATAAAGGTACATCATACATTTTCTGGGTGAAGGGCACACTTATAACTTTGACTGAAAATATATAAAAGGAAACTATATAACCAAAGTGTAGGTACTCCTGTAATATTCTGAAATGAAAAAGAAAAATTTTAAAAGGTGAAAGTACACTTCACAATGTGAAAATCATTATTCATGTATAAATGAAAAAGATTAAACAATATTTTTTTACCATCCAGAAGAAAAGGGGGGCTTTGCAGTGTTAGGGGTAATTTAGAAAAAGTTATTGCTGGAGCTGAGCAGGAATGAGAAGCCTTAGGTTTTAACTTGGGCCATATCTTAGCCAAATGGTCCAACCTGCTGGAGAGAAATACTTTTGTCATTTTGCAGCAGTAAAGAATATTGAGCTTAGCCATTAGTGGAAAATCTCATAATTCTCCTGGTCCAGGGGGAGGTGAGGAAAAAGACAAGCCAGGAAGAGTCAGACTCACATCCCTAGTGGAATACAGGGTCCAATAGAATTTTTACCTTTTTTAAACCAAACTGAGATCAGAAATATGAAAAAATAACTTATATATGTATATCTAAGAAGTACCAGAGCAGTCTATTTTACTGCTGAAGAAATAAAGAATGTATTTAACAGAGGCCTAAACCAGAAATTTGGTAAAACGACATGATTTGTTCTGAACCTACTTTTCTTTCTCCTTCAGAATAATGTTATAAAACTTAGTGCAGGATAAGTTCTGATTAGTAGAGAGTATCTAAGTACTTTAAAGCGTTTGAAGGGCAGTAATTATAGTGGTCTGGACCAATTGAGGAAATAGTGACTGAATTTGGTCTTCAAGGATGGGTAGGATTCAGATTATGTGAAAAGGAAGAAAAGGGAAGGGTTTTCTGGGCAGAGAAGAAAGCCCTACCCAAAGGAAGCAGAAAGCAGAGGCCATTCTTCTTCCTGGTTTGAAGAGATGAGAAAACTGAGACTAGGTTAAGTGACTTGTTTAAGGACATGCAGTTCAGAAGTCACTATACTGGGGATCAGAGTAAAGCTGCTTGATACCAAGCCCACCTTCCTTCCCCCAGAACCCTCTGTCTTACAAGTTCACAAGGGTGACAGACTGGAAACAGCTGTAATATAATAAATGTTTGAGAATTAAAAGCCGTTCCATAACTTTTCATTTCATTTATTTATACTTTCTGTGACATCTCAAAAAAGGAAGCGGCATTGCTGTCTAGAGAAATATTTATTTCCTGAACTTATGTCACCAAATGAACCCGTATGGGAGGGCTTTTCCTCCAAAAGGAGGAATAGTGGTGACATAACGTGGTCTAAAACATGAGCTAGCAATTTTCTGAGGGTGAAGGGATGCCAGAAACAGAAAGGGTGGGAGCAAGAGAGAGAAGAGAAAGAATGAGAACAGAGGCCTAAAAAGAAAAGGAGAGGCAGAGCTGCTTAAGTCCAGAATGTTCTGAACGTGCCTAGAAACACTCCAGATTTTCAGAAATGAAAGCCTCTACAAACAGGGTTTCATATCCTTGGTCTTTGTGAGATAGGTGCTCTTTTCAAAATATTCAAAGTAAGGCAAATGGACAGTTTAGGAAGGATTACTGTTGACCTTGGTGAATGCAATATCTTGGTCCCAGCTGCCTCTGATCCTTTGTGGAAAATAGTAGTAAATCAAGGAATCAAGCCAGTAAGCAATCAATGTGTAGTAGAAAAGATTAATCTTCTCATCTAGAGCTACTTTTCCAATGTCTAATATGCTCCTTCTCCTTCAGCTAGCTTGCTGGGCCCAGACTCACAAGTGAACTGGCAGTTGCTTGTATGAACTAATCAATGAGTTGTGAATTAAGGGGCATGGTTAACTCGATGCTTGTCATCTGAAGTTCAAAAATGAATGAATGAACGAATGAGATACTAGGTAGTTTACAAGGACAAATATCTTTAGGATGGCTATGATTGCCTGGGAAAAAGAGTGTAGGGATCCTGGTGAAGGCTTGTGATAGAATAACTGGCTATTTGGTTCTTCTTATATCTGAAGTTAGGTACAGCTTCTCAGAAGATCACCTAAAACTCTGCAAGTTTTTATTAGATTCCTTATCTCACTGCATTGCGAATGCCTATGTATAGAACTACCATCCTCGATGGACTGATGACTTGAAACAATGACAATATTTTATCCTTATTTGTATTCCTACTTTCTTGAATACAGTCAATGTTAAGCAGATGCTCACCAAATGTTAAGTGGGTGTGGGGAACAGCCCAGAAGATTGCCATATCCTGGGATGATTTGGCAGCAGAGAAAAAGTCCCTACAACTTAGAGGAGGCCCAGAATCTGAAAGGAAATCTATCCAGTAGCCTTTACACAAGAGGGGCAGGCAGTGATGTGACTAGACTGATAACAGAAGAATAGGTTGAATAATGGGGTCTCAGTGAAAATCTGTGGGCACAAAGGAAGTGGGAACCAGTTCTGCAATTCAATGCCTGGGATATAAGAGTGTAAGCTCTTCAGAAGTGAACCTGAGCCCTGCAGAGAAGGGGAAGAAAGCTTATATGGACTGGGCTTAAGTTTCTCTTTCTAGGGTGAAATTCTGAGCTTAAAATACTAATTAAATAAATACAAAACTATAAGCAATTTGTGATATTGCACATCTTAAGTGTGGGTTGAAATTAATTCCTGCTACTTATCTGTCTCTTCACCCACCCATCTATCCATCTATCTTTTTCTAGAAGAATCTAAGGCAGTTTGTGGGTATATATAACTGACATATAATATACACATGAATTGGACTAGATATTGCAACTCAGATGCCCAGAGGGACCAGGAAGCCAACACAAATACTGGAAGCATGTCAGAGTAGGCCAAATCCTTTGCCTAACCTGCATGTACTTTTGCTGACCTGCAGTAGGCATTCTATGATATTGAACGTCCTATTTCAAATCACATATTTGTGACTGAATTCTTTGATTAGGAATCAGAATCCTGACAATGTCAGATCTTGTACTGCACTTTGTGGTATGAAATATATAGAATTCAGCCCTGTATTTTTAACTGGGAATGATATTTTGTTTTATTCATCATAAGAATAGCCAGCACAAATATAAGTTCTTCCAGACAGAATGTGCACAATGGTTTTTATATTCCGGGCACTGTCTTGTCAGCTCTACACTGACACCACTAATAGTTACTGCAAAGAAAAATGTGGATAATTTTAGCTCACTTTCCAAAAGTCTGAAATCAGAAAGCTGTTTTGGAAATTTAGCCTTCAAATGCCTATAACTTTAGGACGTTAGTCTAGGCCAGTGGTTCTCAACCTTCCTAATGCCGTGGCCCTTTAATACAGTTCCTGTGGGTCGCGACCCATAGGTTGAGAATCGCTGGCCTAGCCTATCACTTTCATGGGATTATGGGGTAGAGACCAATTTCAATATATGAAAGTGAGTCAAACTCTTCTTTGACAAATAAATATCCTGAAGACATAATTTTATCAGGAAAGAGCAAATTAAATAATATATTGGGGTACCTACTTACCTATTAATGACTTCCCCTATAGAAAAATATTTAAAATATTTAGTTTGATGCAACTTCTTTCTTATTTCTAGAATTTCCCTTTGAATAAGATGAACAAGTCAGTTTTTTTCTACCAGAAAATAAAAAAAAAAAATGTTTTCAGCACTGTGTAAGGAGATCCACCAGCCTTCATACTAGAGGCATGGGCAATTTAGCAGAGACAAAAATAGACTGATAATGGAGGACGAAGCTGAACCATGAGGTCTCAGTTGGGTGACCAAGTCACATAATTTGTATATTCTACAACAGATTAAGTATCAACCACACCGTTCATTACGCAAAGTATTACATTCTCTGTGGTGCAGGCACAGAAGCATGTCCAGTGTGTGGAGTTAATTACCCATTCATGATGGGTGAAATCTCTAACTTTCTAGCACAAAGATACAGTAGACAGATTTGAGTTCCCAGCTCCTTGTAAAGCAATAGCATCTTAGATTTAAGTTTTACTATAAAGATATGTTAACACCAAGTTCCTACGGCACACATAAGGGTATCATTTAAAGTTATACTTAGTATTTTGATTGGTCCGAATTAAAATTTTCAAGACTATTCTCAACATATTTCCTGAAGTTATGTCTCTCCTGCGTCTCTTCCAAATGCTATTTAGTCATGGCATTATAAAATATTCATCAACATCGTAAAAATAGGGTAGTGTTATTTAACTCTGCTCCCACTAGCTGCAAGGGAAGATGCCTCAAATGATTTTTACTTTTTCATAAAACTTTTCCTGTAGGCTCTGACCTATGTCTTCATACTGATGAGCAGTATTTTTATCAGGAGAGACTTCCACTTACAAATTGCCTTTCCTGATCAGTACTCTTCATTTCTGCAGTACACACTGACATGTGACACACTGTTAGGGTCTGAATGTTTGCGTCACAGACACCCCACCCTACCACCAT
The DNA here is from genome assembly GCF_027406575.1 of Nycticebus coucang. Lineage (NCBI taxonomy): Eukaryota > Metazoa > Chordata > Mammalia > Primates > Lorisidae > Nycticebus > Nycticebus coucang. The sequence goes on from NC_069789.1 coordinate 88,864,408, forward strand.
CCTCCTTAATTCATATGCTGAAATCCTAAACCCCCATATGATGGCTTTAGGAGGTAGGATCTTTGGGAGGTTGTTAGGGTTAGCTCATGAGAGTGGGGCCTTCAGGATATGGTTCATGACCTTACAAAAATAGGGGGAGATATGAGATCTCTCCCTCCCTCTGCTCTCTGCCATGTGAAGATGTGACAAGAAGTTAGTAGTCTGTAAAAGAGGGCTCTTGCCAGAAGCGAACCATGCTGGCACTAGGATCTCAGACTCGCAGTGTCCAGAACTATGAGAAACCAATTTCTAGAAGCCACTCAGTTTGTGATATTTTGTTATAGCAGCCCAAACTAAATAAGACACACATTTTAATAAAATTACCATCTGTAAATAAACACTTATGATTCTAGGGAAATTTTTCTTAATACGTAGATGCAATTTATACTAGCATGTCGTTTCAGTCATAAATTAAGCTTATTTATAAGATATGCCTTTTTGGCTCAGTGCCTGTAGCTCAGCGGCTAGGGTGCTGGCCACATATACTATGGGTGGCAGGTTTGAACCCAGCCACAGCTTGCCTAACAACAATGACAACGACAACAACAACAACAACAACAACAACAACAACAACAAATAGCCAGGCAATGTGGTGGGTACCTGTAGTCCAGTTACTTGGGAGGCTGAGGGAAGAGAATTGCTTAAGCCCAAGAGTTTGAGGTTACTGTAAACTGTGATACCACCATAGCACTCCACCGAGAGCAAAATAATAAGACTCTTGTCTCAAAAAAAAAAAGAAAAAAAAAATATATATATACCTTTTGTAGCTGACTAAGTTTTTTATCCCACATAATCCCTATATTTATATTGCTGTCTTTAAGTTGTATTGTTGTCTCAGGCACACATGTTTTGCACTTTAATTATATAAACTTTTTTGGTATAAAAGGGTAAAGTTTTATTTTGTTTGGTTTTTAACCTAAACAAAGATTATGTTACCAAAACGAAATAGTTAATACAAGAATTTATTTAAAAAGTGCATTTGGAAGAGGCTGGTATTCTCAATGTCATTCTAAGCTAGTAAGTAACTGTATGAAAAGGATAGAACTTCGGTCTTCTGACGGTTCACTCTGTTATTCACACTTGCATTTTTTTCAGGGTGTTTATACAATAAATGCAACATGCTAGTGTATGCTATCTTGCATAAATGAGATGTACATTTTGTATTCTAGAACTTAAGCTTTAAAATTAAGCATCACCTGAGTGGTGTTTGAAGCATGGCAGTTAATGAATTTAAACACCAAAACAGGCCAGGAGTAACCAGATAGTGTGGAGTTTGGAGATAAACCAGACAAAGAGATGCCAATGTTAACTTTCTGGTATTTTAATTGCAACAAATTCAAACACATTGCTTTTCACACATTGTGAGCAACTAAATCTCTCTCTGGCCCTTGAGCCACTGGTTTGCAGTTGCAAGCAGCTGTAGATCTTTACTTTGAGAGAGAAGTACTTTTCTTTTAGGTTTATTCCCCAGCTATTCAGTTCACTACCATGGTCTTTTAGCCACCCCCAGGGATGGCAAGAAATGCTGCTTCTGAAAATCTTCACAACAGTCCTTCTTTCCCTCCTTTCTTGCAAAGGCACAAGATCAGCTTGCTGAGATGATCTCTGTGATCTGAGGCTGAGCCAAGCTGTAGGAATAGCCTCAGTTCACATCCCTCAGGGGCTTTGGCTGACTAGACCTGCTTGTTGATGCACAGACAGATGTATCATCTTCGGAGGCCCAGTTAAGTAGGAGGTTAGAGGGTGCCGCTGCACCCCAAGCCCTGGCTGAACCTCCGAGGCTGAGCCACTTAGCAGCCGTTCAGGCCTCTTCCTCGAATGTGCTCACCCTCCTCTTTGTTTGCTTTCTCCATGGCTTCCAACATTCTCACGCTACCAGCCCAGCTTCTTAGCATATGAGAGCCACTCCTTGGCCAGCCTGGTTTGTGATTCTCCTCTGATGTCTCATCTCTTCTTGGCTTTCACTCTGAGAGCCGCTGAAATGGGCATTTCCCTGGTCTTTCGCTGTTCTAACTCCATGCCTTTGCATCTACTGTCTCCTCCACTTCGAAAGCCTTTTTTCCTCTTACCATGCCCAGTGACAGGCTCAAAACTCAGTTCCTATGTTGCCTTCTCTAGTGGGATTTATCCTGATCTCTTAGGGGCCCTGCCCTTCTCACAGATCTTGAAATTATTTACATTTTTGTTTTGTTTTCAACCCCATAGACTGTGACTATCTTCATCATGCTTTTCTGTCTAGATGAGATATACTAAGAACTCCTAGATGGTGAGAATGCTCATTTTTATCCCTGTATCTCTAGCACAGTGATCCGAGATCAATGTTACACCTTACACATCACCAAATGATGAATGCTAATAGGTTCCAAAAGTTTTCAACCAATCATTTAAGAAATATTTAGTGTCTATTAAATGCAAGCCTCTCTTCTGTGCATGATGCAAAGATAAATGAGATGTACATTTTGTGTTCTAGAATTTAAAGTCTAGTAGTGATGTGCAAACATACAGACCCCCAAAGGAAAACCAGCAATGTGGGGCTGTGTCTGACCTCTGCAGAGGTGGCCCACACAGCATCATAAATTTAAATTTATTTCCACACTTAAAAATAGGATTATTTGTATATACAACCCAGGTTTTCATTTTCTCCTGAAAAACTAAAAAATCTGGCGTCACTGCTTTGCATTCTGTCATGGCACCTTTGGGTTAAACCTGAGAGGTAATTTCCCCTTAGACGGGGTGGATCGCCACCCACCTGATAATTCTCTAAGCATCTGTTCTACAGGGAAACTGGTCTTGGCAGAAGTGGGAAGGGTGATTAAGACAAATACTTTCTGCATATATCTTAACTTTTTTTTCTGTGGTTCTGTGAAAATTAACCTAAATTAAAGCTGATTGAATTCTGACAAGTATATCACCACAAATTACTAGCAAAGATTTCAACTACATTTATATGCTAGGAGTTTCTCTTCCTAACAACTGAGAAAACCATTTATTCAAAGTGTCTTTTCTTATTCCTTAAATAAAATCAAGGACTTTATCTAACAAATGCAATCAGTGTAACCTGGCTTATTGTACCCTCAATGAATCCCCAGCAATAAAATAAATAAATAAATATAAATAAAATCAAAGGATCTGACCTGATTTTCTTCTCTTTTTCTTGAGATGAAAAGAAAAGAGAAATTTCTTACTAGAGTAGATATTGTTGGTACACTGTTCAGATTCTCTTTGCTGTGTGGGCCCAACCATCCACCCACAACCTTGAGAGTCATTGCTAAGGGCCCACAGCTGCCCCTTCTCCACAGCATTGCCCTGGAAGAGAAGCTACCTCCTCCCAGGTGGCCAGCCACCTGCGACTGACTGACAGGGCATATACAGCACTGTTTCCCTTGTCTCAAACTGAGACTAATCTTGTGATATAATTCATACTCCAGAATTCTCTGTGGGACTCAGGCTGAAGTTAGTCCCACTGGAGACTATATCTTTATTTTCCACCCCTGCCTTATCCTCTCCTGGGTGCACTTCCTTGATAAATTGCCTTTATGAAAAGCCCTGTCTCAGGGTGTACTTCTGAGGACTCTCACCTATCTCAGTGTTCCTGCCTCTAGGTCTGCTTCTAGATCACCTGAGTAGACCCCTCTGACTCCCACTGAAGGGACTCAGTAGGTTTAAAGACTGCTGCAGTTGGAAGAAGGCAGGAAACTTTGTTTACCCTTACACCCCTGTACCTGGATCCTGTTCAAGGACACTCCTGACTTGTACCCCCACCAGAAATTCATCCCGTTTTGGACTCACCAGATACGTTCCTCAGATACTGGTACAATAACCCCATTCAGGTAAAAAAATATATATAATCCTACCTCTGCTCCCACCAAATTAAGATTTTCCATGAGTTTCTAGTGGAAATAATCTAAAAAATGACTCTCACTTTTAGATCGCATACAGAAAACAGAGAAAGACAGAAGAATTCCCATGAAAGTAAGGCCAAAGTAATCAGAAGTTCCTATAGACATTAGTTAAAGAAAAGCCTACTGTATAAATTTCTAATTTGTTGGGAACATCAGCAATCCGGTAGGTAGCCTATGATTAAGACTCTAGCAGCAATTCTTTGAAGACATATATTTTTCTTAAAAGTTGGTTGTCAACTAGATGGTGAGAGACAACCCAACAAAGCAATGGGTTGCAGGGATGTTGCAATACACTAGGATGGTTTCAATGATTGGAAATGGGGGCGGGTTGCCATAAGTTTTCAAACATTCATATTCAGACAATGTTCATTTTAATTGTTTTGAAAATAATATTTGCATGTGAAAATTCAGAGCACCCTAAAATAAAACAGCAATAACAGGAAATGATGACAATTTCCAAGTTGGGAATTTCCATGATCAGAACTAGATCCTTAGAAAATCACCACTGAAAAGTAAAATAAAGGACCTTATAGTTGCAAGAGATCAACTAGCAGTAGTCAGGACAGCCAGGGATGGAGAAAACAGACACAGGCAGGATTCTGTGCTAGTTTGTTGTTTCTTAGAACATGCTATTTACTTAGTGGATCCTCTCCTGGGAAATATCTAAACCTAAAAGGAGAGCCTCTGGAAATTTAATGTGCTCTCAGAAAAATGAATTTGATTGGGAAATCATCGTGGGATTTCTATACAACTTACTTGAGGTTGTCTAATGTATCTTGCTTGAGAGAGTGTACGGGCCAGGGAGAGAACTGTACTAGAATATTTACATAAATTATCTCATTTGCATACAATAGCAATCCAATTAGTAGTAGTCATTAATCCTATTCTATGAAGGTGGAGAAGTTAAGTAACTGATTGCTTTGACCATTTCATAGGCAAAGGCTTGACAAGAATGTTGTAGAGTGGAACAGTACTGGGAATGCTGGCCCAACTTTCCTGTTCTAACCTCCACTCAACTAGAGTAAAAAGAACGCTTTTCCAAAGACATTCAGGTGGGAGCTCTTTGGGAGTATAGTCAGAGATTCTTTTACTTTAAGTCCAAAAACTTTCTTTGTAACTAGAAGGCAACATACCATAGAAATAGGAACCTTGCTATTAGGAACAGGTAAATTGATTTAAGATCTCAGCTGTCTAAATTATTAGCTATGGAACATTATCTAAGTTGCCTTACTCTATCTAACCATTGGGCCCAAGGGATAACAGTAGTACCTACTTCATAAAGTGGATGTTGACATTTAAAAAGTGCATGTAAATTTAGACTAGTGCACAGCAAATAGGAAACATGTATTAATGATGGGGGGGGGGGAAGGTGAACATGTTGACCTAGTCTGGTATTTCCCTCCTTTGTTTCTCTGATGCAATGTTGGTTTGCCACCAGTCTGTTCTCTTTGGTCTGCCTCTACTCATTTTATTGTTTATTATTTATTTATCTTGTTGACAAATAAAAATGATATATAGTGATGGTCTATAATATCATGTTTTGAAACATATACACTGTGGAATGGCTCGATCGAGCTAACTAGCTTATGCACTGCCTCACATTCTTGTCAGGTGTTTATGGTGAGAACACTTTGAATCTACTGTCTTAGCAATCTCTAAGTATGTAATACACTGTTATTAACTATATCACCATGTTGTACAATAGATCTCTTGAACTTACTCTTCCTGTATCACTGAAATTTTGTATCCTTTGACCAACATCTCCCTACTCTCTCCCTGCCAACCCTGGTAACCACTCTTCTACTTAGATTCTTGTTCCCTACTAAGATTATAGTTTCTCATTCCTAAATTTATGTTTTATTCATTGTTACCAAGTATCAGCTATAAGGTGGCCAGGTGTTTCCAATATACAGCAGAACCATACAAAGTGGGGAGACATCTTCTGTAGTTTAGTCTTGAAAGCATCACCTCTAAAACATATATTTGAGATTATCTACTTTTAGGGTTAAGTACTCCAAGGTTCCCCTGAGACATTTGGTCATTTAACATTTCTTCCTGGGGCCATGGTGTCCCACTGAGCACAAGCAACTACACTGAAAGGGGAATGGCTGCCACTGCCCTTGGGAGGGTCTGGTGATGCTGGAGATGGGGAAAGAGTCCACATGGCAGAGTTCGGTCTTAAACAGTGGGATCCCTTTTGTTTGAGAAAGGTCATTTCTCCTATTCTTTCTACAAATTTTGTCCCAGGTACAGCACAGTGTGATTCTTAAAGAACTAAAGGCTCTATGATGGTTAATTGTATGCATCAATTTGACAAGGTCATGGTATACCCAGATATGTAGTCAAATGTTATTCTGGGTGTGTCTCTGAGTGTGTTTTTGGCTAAAACTAACATTTGAATTAGTAGACTGCGTGAAGATCTCCCTCCCTAGTTGGGGTGAGCCTCACCCAATCAGTTGAAGAACTAAATAGAGCAAAAAGACTGAGCCTCCTACACAGCACTGAGGGAAATTCCTCTTGCCCTGATGCTATGAAATGCGATACTATACTGTTCTTTGAACTCACAACTCAGAGTGAAATATTGGCTTTTCTGGGTCTCCAGCTTCCTGCCTGAAGATCTCCACATTTGTCAGCCTTCATAATTTTATGACCCAATTCCTTGTAAATCTCTTTCCCTCCCTTCCTCTCTCCCTGCCTCCCTCCCTCCATCCTTTCCTCCCACCCTCCCTTCCTTCCCTCCTTTCCTTCTATTTGGAGACGGAGTCTTACTCAGTGGCCTTGGGTAGAGTGCCATGACATCATAGCCCACAGCAACCACAAACTCTCGGGGCTCAAGCAATCCTTTTGGCCTCAGCCTCCCAAGTAGCTGGAACTACAGGTGCCCACCACAATGCCTGGATAATATTTCTATTTTTAATACTAGAAATATTATTAAATATTTATTAATTATTAAATATGAGACGGGGGGTCTCATTCATGCTCAGGCTGGTCTCAAACTCCTGAGCTCAAGCAATCCTCCTGCCTCAGCCTCCAAGAGTGCTAGGATTATAGGCATGAGCCACTGCACTTGGCCCCGCTCTCTTTCTTTCTTTCTCTTTCTCTCTCTTTTTCTCTCCTCTCCCCACATATCTTCTAAGGATCTCTCCTCCAGAGAATCCAGACTAACACATTCTCTCAAAAATTGACATATTTTTACACATATTTTAAAATCTATTCATTTTTAGGAAGAACATCTAGGAAAGAAAATTTCTATTCTTTTCCTCAGAGCACCTAGCCTTGTTTTTGAAAAAAAGAACAAAGTACACAGGAGGAAATACCTTCTTGCTAGCCTCTGATGTGAAGATGCATGGCTGAGTTTGTGTGCCAGCGCAAGCAGTGCTTGAGTGCAAGGAGAGCAGCTATAATAGGATTTGTTTTCTAAGGAATAAAAAGAAAAAATAATGAGAACTATCAACAGGAGAACTATGAGTTATTTCATGGTATTTCACATGTTATGAAGATGCTGCTTTATTTTTCAAGAACCTTACTGGAAGAAGTGTGAAAATATGATTCATACTGCATTCTGTCCAAGAGAAATAGACACTAGCAGGGTGGGGGCAGGAAATTTTCCTTAGGAAGGTTTCTTTTGGCTATAGGAAAAAAACAATGTTGATATTTCCCTCTAGTGGCAAGGAAAAATTAAACCCACTGAGAAAAACCATGTAAGGTTAGAATTCTTCGGCAAAGAGAAAAGCCAGCTTGCCTGCCTACTTTCTTTTTTAATATAGTAACTGATTGCCAATCGAATACTAGATACGACCACTGCACATAAGAAATACCCTGCTTTAGAGAATTTATAACTGCATTTGGAAAGGCCCAGCCAAAGAGAAAAAAAAACCTGATCACTGAACGGGTCCAGGACAACCTTGTAGAGAGGGAGACAAAGTCATGAATTATTCTTTTTCCATTGCCTGGCTGTTACCATGCATCCAAAGATGTTATAATCTGCTCCACCTTGGGTTTTGCCTTCAAGAATGATCCCTGGTTCAATCACCTTTCCAAGTCTTTTTGCCTCACTTTTCTACTCCTCTGCAAGCACTCTTGTTTCCTCTCAATGATCTAGAACACCTTGTACTGATCATACCTCACTAGAGTATTTTAAAATTGCATTTTTTTGTGTCTAATGGGAAAAACCCACATTTTTCTATACTCTCAATACTTTTGACACCAAATGTGTGGGTGTTTTCCCACACCAATAACCAATGCCTCAACTCTCTGGACATAACTGGGTACTCAATGATTCGATTCAGTTCTGACACTAATGACCCAGAATCAGCACAGAATCCATAGGTTAAAGGCTTGGCTCATATGTCTGCCTCCACTGCAGATGCCAATCAGAACTTCCATGCTGACTACCAGCTATTCCCTTCACTCTTTATCATGATCAATAATTTTCTAAGGTAGCTCAAAGGACCAATGAAAATAATTTACCTACTATAACAAACTATAAAGTTTAACCTTCCCAGACTGATCTATTGGCTGGGTGGCTCCTCCTGACTCCACGCAGCACTGGAGCAAGCCACACCAGAGTAGTCACCAGACCCCTGTGATCCAGTTCCCAGAGACCTCTTAAACTCTCTCACCCGAGACAGGTGCAGACTGAGACAATTGATTTGGACTTTTTGAACTGAACCACTCGCCTGAGGACAAATCAGGTGGTGCCCTGGGTGCACGGTGGTAGGAAGGTTTGATTTTTCTTTTCCAATTGTTTGCCAGTGGGGGGTGGGGTGACTTAATTGCTGATATTTCTCCACAGCTGAGACTTCAAGCCAGAGTATCTGTTTCACTAGGGTGGAGCAGAAACCAGCTGAAAACAAGACAGAACCACTTAGCCCCACCACACCAGACAGGGCCCCAGTTTCTCAGGCCACAACACTGTACAGGCCCTCGACAAAGCCCCAGGGGAAAAAATCAAAGGGAGTAAAACAACCATGGGACGGAATCAGCAGAAAAACTCTGGTAACATGAATAACCAGAGTAGATCAACCTCCCCAAGGAAAGATATGGCAGATGTAATTGAAGATCCCATGCGTAAACAACTGGCTGAGATGTCAGAAATCGAATTCAGAATTTGGATTGCAGACAAGATTAACAAAGTGGAATTAGGAATTCAAGGAGAAATTCAAAAGTTGTCTCAAGAATTTAACAAATTTAAAGACAAAACCACCAAAGACTTAGACACACTGAAGCAAGAATTTGCAGCCATCAAAGATATGAAAAATACAGTAGAATCCCTCAGCAACAGAATGGAGCAAGCAGAAGAAAGGATTTCTGACATCGAAGATAAAGCCTTTGAATGCTCCCAAACTCTCAAAGAAGAAGAGAAATGGAGAGCTAAAATGGATCATTCTCTCTGAGAGCTCTGGGATAATTTGAAGAAGGCGAATATCCGAATCATAGGAGTTCCAGAAACGATGAAGTGGCCTCGCTGGGCACAGAGGCCTTTCTGCATGAAATTATGAAAGAGAATTTTCCAGACATGCCTAGAGATTCTGAAATTCAGATAGCGGACAGCTTCAGAACCCCAGCACGACTCAACCCCAATAAGACATCCCCCAGGCATATCATAATTAACTTCACTAAAGTTAATATGAAGGAGAAAATCCTCAAAGCTGCCAGGAGAAAGAAAACCATTACCTTCAAAGGGAAGAATATTAGAATGACTGCAGATCTCTCTGCTGAAACTTTTCAAGCCAGAAGAGGGTGGTCACCGACTTTTAATCTCCTAAAGCAAAATAACTTTCAACCCAGGATCTTGTACCCAGCTAAACTGAGTTTCATTCATGATGGAGAAATTAAGTACTTTAATGGCATTCATATGTTGAAGAAGTTTGCCATAACCAAACCAGCTCTTCAGGATATTCTCAGACCTATCCTCCATGATGACCAACCCAATCCTATACCACAAAAGTAAACTCACTCAGAAACTTCGGATCAAACTCCAATTTCCACACTGGCGAAAGGATTAAAAATGCCCACTGGACTTTTGAAAAACTCGATACCCAAAATTTCACCAGACTTATCAATATTCTCCATTAATGTGAATGGCTTAAACTGTCCCTAAAGAGGCATAGGTTAGCTGACTGGATACAAAAACTCAGGCCAGATATTTGTTGCATACAAGAGTCACATATTAACTTAAAAGACAAATACAGACTCAGGGTGAAAGGATGGTCATCCATATTTCAGGCAAATGGTAATCAGAAAAAAATCAGGTGTTGCAATTTTATTTGCAGATACAATAGGCTCTAAAACAACAAAACTAAGGAAGGACAAGAATGGTCACTTCATATTTGTTAAGGGTAATACTCACTATGATGAGATCTCAATTATTAATATCTATGCACCCAACCAGAATGCACCTCAATTTGTAAGAGAAACTCTAACAGACATGAGCAACTTGATTTCCACCAGCTGCATAATAGTCGGAGACTTCAACACTCCTTTGGCAGTGTTGGATCGATCCTCCAACAATAAGCTGAGCAAAGAAATCTTAGATTTAAACCTAACCATCCAACAGCTGGATTTAGCAGACATCTACAGAACATTTCATCCCAACAAAACTGAATACACATACTTCTCATCGGCCCGTGGAACTTACTCCAAAATCGATCACATCTTAGGTCACAAGTCTAACCTCAGTAAATTTAAAGAAATAGAAATTATTCCATGGAATAAAACTTGAGCTGAGTAACAACAGGAATCTGCATACTCATACAAAAACATGGAAGTTAAATAACCTTATGCTGAATGATAGCTGGGTCAGAGATGAGATTAAGAAAGAAATCGCCAACTTTATGAAACAAAACAACAATGAAGACACGAACTATCAGAACCTCTGGGACACCGCAAAGGCAGTTCTAAGAGGAAAATTTATAGCACTGCAAGCCTTCCTCAAGAGAACGGAAAGAGAGGAAGTTAACAACTTAATGGGACATCTCAAGCAACTGGAAAAGGAAGAACATTCCAACCCCAAACCCAGTAGAAGAAAAGAAATAACCAAAATTAGAGCAGAATTAAATGAAATTGAAAACAAAAGAATAATACAACAGATCAATAAATCAAAAAGCTGGTTTTTCGAAAAGGTCAATAAAATAGGATAAACCTTTGGCCAACCTAATCAGGAAAAAAAGAGTAAAATCTCTAATCTCATCAATCAGAAACAACAAAGACGAAATAACAACAGACTCCTCAGAAATCCAAAACATCCTTAATGAATATTACAAGAAACTGTATTCTCAGAAATATAAAAATCTGAAGGAAATTGACCGATACTTGGAAGCACGTCACCTTCCAAGACTTAGCCAGAATCAAGTGGAAATATTGAACAGTCCCATATCAAGTTCGGAAATAGCATCAACCATACAAAACCTCCCTAAAAAGAAAAGCCTGGGACCAGATGGTTTCATGTCAGAATTCTACCAAACGTTTAAAGAGGAATTAGTACCTATATTACTCAACCTGTTCCAAAAGGTAGAAAAAGAATGAAGACTACCTAACACGTTCTATGAAGCAAACATCACCCTGATCCCCAAACCAGGAAAAGACCCAACAAGAAAAGAAAATTATAGACCAATATCACTAATGAATATTGATGCAAAAATATTCAACAAGATCCTAACAAACAGAATCCAGCAACACATCAAACAAATTATACATCATGACCAAGTCGGTTTTATCCCAGGGTATCAAGGCTGATTCAATATACGTAAATCTATAAATGTAATCCAGCACATAAACAAATTAAAAAACAAAGACCATATGATTCTCTCAATTGATGCAGAAAAAGCTTTTGATAATATCCAGCATCCCTTCATGATCAGAACACTTAAGAAAATTGGTATAGAAGGGACATTTCTTAAACTGATAGAGACCATCTACAGCAAACCCACAGCCAATATCATATTGAATGGAGTTAAATTGGAATCATTTCCACTCAGATCAGGAACCAGACAAGGCTGCCCATTGTCTCCATTGCTTTTTAACATTGTAATGGAAGTTTTAGCCACCGCAATTAGGGAAGAAAAGGTGATCAAGGGTATCCATATAGGGTCAGAAGAGATCAAACTTTTGCTCTTTGCAGATGATATGATTGTATATCTGGAAAACACTAGGGACTCTACTACAAAACTCTTAGAAGTGATCAAGGAATACAGCAGCGTCTCAGGTTACAAAATCAACATTCATAAATCTGTAGCCTTTATATACACCAACAATGGTCAAGTTGAAAAAACAGTTAAGGACTCTATCCCATTCACAGTAGTCCCAAAGAAGATGAAATATTTGGGAATTTATCTAATAAAGGACGTGAAAGATCTCTATAAAGAGAACTATGAAACTCTAAGAAAAGAAATAGCTGAAAATATTAACCAATGGAAAAACATACCATGCTCAAGAATCAACTGGGAAGAATCAACATTGTTAAAATGTCCATACTACCCAAAGCAATATATAATTTCAATGCAATCCCTATTAAAGCTCCACTGTCATACTTTAAAGATGTTGAAAAAACAATACTTTGTTTTATATGGAATCAGAAAAAACCTCGAATAGCCAAGACATTACTCAGAAATAAAAACAAAGCAGGAGAAATTATGCTACCAGACCTCAGACTATACTACAAATCGATAGTGATCAAAAAAGCATGGTATTGGCACAAAAACAGAGAAGTAGATGTCTGGAACAGAATAGAGAACCAAGAGATGAATCCAGCTACTTACCGTTATTTAATCTTTGACAAGCCAATTAAAAACATTCAGTGGGGAAAAGATTCCCTATTTCACAAATGGTGCTGGGTGAACTCGCTGGCAACCTGTAGAAGACTGAAACTGGACCCACACCTTTCACCTTTCATTAACTAAGATAGACTCTCACTGGATCAAAGATTTAAACTTAAGACATGAAACTATAAAAATACTAGAGGAGAGTGCAGGGAAAACCCTTGAAGAAATCGGTCTGGGCGAGTATTTTATGAGGAGGACCCCCCGGGCAATTGAAGCAGCTTCAAAAATACACTACTGGGACTTGATCAAACTAAAAAGCTTCTGCACAGCCAAGAACACAGTAAGTAAAGCAAGCAAACAGCCCTCAGAATGGGAGAAGATATTTGCAGGTTATGTCTCCAACAAAGGTTTAATAACCAGAATCCACAGAGAACTCAAACGCATTAGCAAGAATAGAACAAGGGATCCCATCGCAGGCTGGGCAAGGGATCTGAAGAGAAACTTCTCTGAAGAAGATAGGTGAGTGGCCTTCAGACATGAAAAAATGCTCATCATCTTTAATCATCAGAGAAATGCAAATCAAAACTACTTTGAGATATCATCTACTCCAGTGAGACTAGCCTATATCACAAAATCCCAAGACCAGAGATGTTGGTGCAGATGTGGAGAAAAGGGAACACTTCTATACTGCTGGTGGGAATGCAAATTAATACATTCCTTTAGGAAAGAGATATGGAGAACACTTAGAGATCTAAAAATAGATCTGCCATTCAATCCTGTAATCCCTCTACTGGGCATATACCCAGAAGATCAAAAATCACATCATAACAAAGATATTTGTACCAGAATGTTTATTGCAGCTCAATTCATAATTGCTAAGTCATGGAAGAAGCCCAAGTGCCCATCGATCCACGAATGGATTAATAAATTGTGGTATATGTACACCATGGAATATTATGCAGCCTTAAAGAAAGATGGAGAATTTACCTCTTTCATTTTTACATGGATGGACCTGGAACATATTCTTCTTAGTAAAGTATCTCAAGAATGGAAGAAAAAGTACCCAATGTACTCAGCCCTACTATGAAACTAATTTAGGGTTTTCACATGAAAGCTATAACCCAGTTACAACCTAAGAATAGGGGGAAGTGGGAAAGGGAGGGGAGGGAGGGGGGAGGTGGGTAGAGGGAAGGGGATTGGTGGGATTACACCAGCGGTGTATCTTACAAGGGTATATGTGAAACTTGGTAAACAGTCTGTGAAGCTAGTGAATGATGCCCCATGATTATATCAATGTACACAGCTATGATTTAATAAAAAAAAAAAAAGAAGAAAAAAAATAAAGTTTATGACAAGATACAACTCAAGAACAGCCAAATGAAATAAATGCACATGGGAAGGTATGGGAGGGGTGTGAACAGCTCCCATGCTCTCTTCAAGCATGCCACCCCCTGCAGTACCTCAATATCTTCACCAGTCTGGGAGCTCTCCAAACCCTATTATTTTGGGGTTTTATGGAGGTTCCATCATACAGGTATCATTGATTAAATCAAAAGCCATTGATGATTCAACTCAATCTCCAGCCTCTCTCCTTTCTCGGCGGGGGTGGGGGGGTGGGGTGATGGAGCTGAAAATTTCAACACTCAAATCACATAGTTAGTTCCCCTGGCAACCAGGCTTCATCCTTCAACAGGCACTTCATTAGCATAAACTCAGCTAGGGTTGAAAGGGGCTTACTGAGAACAATAAAGAATATCTTCTCCTATTCCTTAGAAAATTCCAAAGGAACTCTGTGTCAGGAACCAGAGGCAGAGACCAAATATATATTTCTTGTTATGTTACAATGTAAATTTCCCCCCACTAGATTTTGAACTCCTAATAGGTATGGCCTAAATTTTACTGATCAATGAATCACAAATATCTAGCTCTATATGTGTGAAGCTCAACTAAAAAAAAAGTGGAAAATGTGGGGAAATTATTCCTTCTGTGGAGTTTTCTCAAATTTAGTCTATTTAAAAATATGTTTGTGAGTGATCAGATGGGGAGCAGGAATCACTGGCTGCTAGTATACTATGTACTCAGTGCATATTAAAGGAACTATGCAAAGCTTGCTGTTGAATCATAATTCCCTCATGAAAAATGGAAAGAATGGAATGCAACCTAGGGTTTGAGAAATTTTAATTTTAGGATGAAAATGACATTCAAACTTGAAACCAGTAACCACTCTCCCTTCAAAAACTCATATCCTTTAGTTTCTTTTTCCTATTGAGGAAAAAAAATAACCAATTGGATAACCAAAAGGTCATGAATTTTATAATCCAAAGAACATAAAAATGACTAAATCATGTCTTTAAAGTGAGAAGAGAAGGTTTGGCTGTATCTCTCAGGACAAAGCAGTAAGAAAAAAGCCTTGCCTATAAAAAGGTAAATGATAGGGAAACTAGGAAACACTGAGGAAAGAAATTGCAGAGGATATAAACAGACGGAAAAAACATACTCATGGATGGGCAGAATCAATATTATTAAAATGTCTATACTACCCAAAGTTATCTGTACATTCAGTGTAATCCCCATTAAAAGACCAGTGTCACTTTCGCAGATCTAGGAGAAATAGTTCTATGCTTTGTATGGAATCAGAAAAGACCCCAAATAGCCAATGCAATCTTATGCAATTAGAACTAATTGGGAGGCATCACTTTACCAGACTTCAAGCTATACTACAAGGCTATATTAACCAAAAAGCACAGTACTGGCACAAAAACAGAGACATAGATCTGTAGATCAGAACAGAGAACCTGACTGTGAAATCATCCTGACATTGCCATCTGATCTTTGACAAAATAGACAAAATCACTGGGGGAAAAGAATCCCTATTCAATAAACAGTTCTGGGAAAACTGGACAGCCACATGTAGAAGACTAAAATAGGACCCACACCTCTCACCACCCCACCCAGAAAAATTAATTCATAATAGACAAAATATTCAAACCTAAAGCAGGAAACTATAAGAATTCTAGAATAAAATGTTGGAAAAACTCTTATAGATATTGGCAAAGAATTTATGAAGAAGATACCAAAAGCTATTATAGCAAAAACAAAAAATGAATATGTAGGACCTGATCAAATTAAAACATTTCTGCACATCCAAGGATATAATCAATAGAGCAAAGAGACAACCTACAGAATAAGAGAAAATATTTTCATGCTATACATCTGACTGATGTCCACAATCTGAAAAGAATTCAAGCAAATCAGCAAGAAAAAAATCAAACGATCACATTAAAAAGTGGGTAAAAGACATGAACAGAAACTTTTCAAATGAGAATATGCTAACGGCCAACAGACATATGAAAAAATGCTAAATGTCTCTAATCATCAGGGCAATGCAAATCAAAACCACAATGAGCTATCATCTAACTTCAGCAAGAATGGCTCTCACCAAAAACTCTCAAAACAACAGATGCTGGCATGAATGTGGAAAGAAAGGAACTCTTATACACTGTTGTGGAAAGAAAGGAACTCTACAAACTAGTACAGCCTCTACAGAAAGTAGTATGGAGATACCTCCAAGAACCAAAAGTCGGCCTACCACTTGATTCTGCTACTAGATATTTACACAAAGGAAGAGAAGACATTTTATCAAAAAGATACTTGCTCTTTAATGTTTATGGCAGTGCAATTCACAATCACAAAGATATTGAAACAACCCAAGTGCCCACCAATACATGAATGGGTTAATAAAATGTGGTATATTTATACATTGACACTCTGCCATAAAAAATGATAATCTAGAATCTTTTGTAACAATCTGGATGGAACCGGAGACCATTCCTTTACATGAAGTATCACAAGAATGGGAAAACAAAATACCACATGTACTCAACACTAAATTGGAAGCAAGGGATCAATACTTAATGTGTACATATGGTAGTAAAACTCAATGGGAATCAGTCGTGGAAGGGAGAAGGAAGGGATGAGTAAATTCACACCTACGGGGTACAATGTACAGTATCTGGGTGAAGGGTACACTTACAACTTTGACTCAATCATAGAAATACACTTAAACACACACACAAAAGATAAATATAGAAGAACCACATTTTTCATATTCCAGATGAAAACATATGACTTAAATGTAGGACATATTTAAGTGCAAACTCTCCTAGGCCAAAGATCATTGCACATAAGAGATATTGACACAACTCAAAAGTGACCTGAGTACTATTTCTGAGAAGGTTGTAATAGGTCAAGGCAGGAAGAACCCTCATTGTAACAATTAGGAAAAATTGACCACATTACAAAAAAGTCTTTTTAAATGCATCAGAGAGCTATGGAAGCCAAATGGACAAAAGCTATTAAAATTCCAAAGGGGATAAAATAATTTCTAGGAGAAATGGTGTTAGCCAGCTAATTTTCTCCTAAGGACACATGCTGATTCTGAGTGCTGGACTGAGAATCAGATTCAGTTTAGGCATGGGTTCTCTGTTCTTGTAAAAAGAAGCCAGAAAACATTTTAGTCACATAGAGCTGGAATGGGAATTTGTAAAATTTAAGGAATTTCAAATGCATGATGGGTTTTTCCCATAGAACATTTGCTGAATTCTATAACTGACACAAAATTGGACACCTAAGACTTAAAGCTTCTAAGTCGGTGTGGAATTCAACTAAATCTCCCATAGTTTCCTGAAACTTAGAAAACCAAGTCCCACCCAGGGGCAGAATGCCTGATTTAAAGGATAGAAGATATCCCTCCTAAAGACATTTGCAGGGTTTTAATGATGCAAAGGATGGGAGGCTATAAACATG
Organism: Nycticebus coucang; assembly: GCF_027406575.1. Lineage (NCBI taxonomy): Eukaryota > Metazoa > Chordata > Mammalia > Primates > Lorisidae > Nycticebus > Nycticebus coucang. Next base: position 88,881,917 of record NC_069789.1, read on the forward strand.
AGATGGAAAACTATGATTTCTCAAACACTTACAGGTTTGGGAGATGGAGATACTTACTCTTAATTCTTACTTAAAATCTTGTAGGATAAAAAATTTAGAATTTTCCTGGGTAAAAAGCCTCCCAAGACACCTGAGGCACACCCATGTTTAAGAACCCCACTACTTAAGCAAGACTTGGTGTGGGTTCTTTGCTTATTCACCCAGTGGTGATTATTATGCTCCAAAGTAACCTTTCCTGGACCTCTGAATTTACTATTGACTGTATCTCCTTTGTAAGTCTGCTATCCTCTTCCCAGATTACTGATCATCTGGATGCTCCAGCACCAGTGGAGGCACACAAAGCAGCCTTCCCCATTCTGGGTATTCCATGTGGGAGGCCTGGCAATTCTCTGTACTTAGGGGCAAGGCCTCTTGTGTCAAAGTTAGGACAAAGACTCCCTTGAGGACCCTGTGGCCCATCTTTCCTTCTATATTTGGAAGAATAGAGTAAGAGAGTTCTGACAAAGGACCAAAGGATATGGAATAATTTGCAATACAAATGGCCAAATAAGAGGAAAAAAAATTCTCATGTGTCCCTCAGAAACAAACAGGAAACCCTTCTGACAGTTATCTGGACAACATGTCTTAGCATGGCTATGACTCACCTCTATTTCTGGCACATACCCATAGCCTGAGTCCATGAGTGTTGCCAATCTTTATAGTTCCTCTTCTGTCCTTACCCTCCATTTCCCAGCCAGCCTGAGATCTGACAAGGACAGATTGAAAAAATAAAAATGTTCCAGATGGGTGACTGGAAAAACTGATGTCACAAGGGAACTGAGAATCAAATGCATAGGCTGAGTTTGCTGTCTCTATTTCAATAAGATAAAAATTCTGAAAACCAGGCCTCTGAATGCAAGTGAAGTTTGTTTTGCTTTTTTAAAGCTACATCAAGACCAAAACTTTATTGACGACTTTTTTTAAAAATTCTAATTCTTTTAGATATATAAATTCCCTCAATATCATACCTTACTTTCTAGGGCCACTTTCTAAGAGCCTCTCTTCAAATCTAGCTGTCCAGTTGCACCTGAGTTTCTCTTCCTGGCTGTTTTCTCCTGTTCTTAGGCTGCTGGTGATGACTAACAGTAGCTCTAAGAAGTCCATCTTTGTCTCTCCTACTCAGCCCACTGTCCCCCACACTGAAAACTGAAGAATTGGGGTAAAGAAACCTGATCACTGCAACTAAAATGAGGCAGAGGATAGAGCACTGGCTACACAACGACCAGGGAAACACTTCAACATTATGATGCCCAGGCCACATCCTTGACCAGTAAATTAGTATCTCTGGGCATGCGGCACAAGAATCGATATATTTTTTAAATTCCTTGGGTGGTTCCAATGAATAGCCAAGGTTGAGAACTACTAGACCAGTGAAAAAAGAAAGATATGCCTAACATCTGGGAATCAAAGTCACATGAGATTTGATTCTATGAGATTATTCCAGAGACCTCAAGTTCCTAGACCTGATGACATCATTAAGTATAAGGCAGAATTGCCTTTCCCAATATTCAATTTTTCTCAGCTATAATCCATCCTTTTGAAAACTTCCCCATTTAAGATGCTTTTAAAGTTCAAGTTTGCTTGGTTTTATTTTTATATAACTACTGCACACATGTATTGCAAGCAGGAATGTACTCTAATCACTACACCATATTCTCTCCCATTCCTCACCTCCATTTATATAGGCCAGTGATTCTCAGAGTACAGTTCTCACACCACCATCATCTGGGAATATGTAGAAGTTCAGATTCTTGGGCCACACTAGTTGAATCATAAACTCTTGGATGAAGTCCAGAAATCTGTGTTTTAACAAGTCCTTTGGATGATTCTAATACATGCTAAAGCTCAAGAACACTGGTTCTGAGTGTGCGTGAGAGAGAAGTTGATCCCTTGTGTTACAATGCTCAAAGCCAACCAGGTAGTACAGAGCCTCAGAAGGAGGGTAGAGGGTCTGGACCTGATGTGCAGACAGAACACAGAATCCACCTTTAGATTAAACAACTGATGCAATGTCAGCAGCATAAGCAGCAGGGGGCTCAAAGAAACTCTGTTGCATTTCCCACTAGCCCCTTCTACCTCCTCTGTGTCCGTGGGTTTTCTTTCAGTTGACAAGCACTTGTTGGGAATATACGTGTTCCTTTCTGGACATTACTCCAAGACCACAGCTCTCTTGAATCTTCCAAAATATTTAATATCAATGTATACACAGTGCTTATAATTTACTACCTGGGAGCTAAATAAAAAGAGCACAATTCAAAGAAAGAACAAGGAGCTTGGCTTTAGTCCCAGACAATTTTAACTCATCAAAATATGTTTATTTATGCTATGAGTTCAGTATAATGATAGCTCTTGTTAACAACTGGACTGATGTGTTCATTAGAGTATTTTGATTTTTTATTTGTTTTTACTTTTGTATGTCTGTGTTCATCACTAGTCTACTAACCCATCTCTGGGCTTTCACTTCCTCCAACATAATTGCTACATAGAAGTCAAAAGAGTCCTTTAAAAAAGAAAATTCCTTTCCATCACTTTCTTCCTTAAACATATCCACAGACTTCAAAATTGCATTTGAAATGAAAACCAAAGAAATGAAATTTCTTTCTATAGCCTACAGGAGTCTTCATGACCTGGTCTCTATATGTGTCCCTACTTTCTTAATCATATTCTCTGGGTTTGGTCACCATGGTCTTGCTGCTGCTCTTCAACAAGTCAGTCTTCTCCTAAGGAAGGCCCTCTTCACTTGCTGTTCTCTTTTCCTGGATGGATCTTGCCCTTGTCTTCAACTGCCTGGTCACTCTTTAGTCATTCATGCTTCAGGTCAAATATCTTCTCCAGGACACATGAGTACCTACTCCACATTAGCCAGTCCCTACATTGTCACTATCACACTCCCTTTTGTACAGCACTTATAATTATCTAAATGAATTTGTCTACTATCTAGCTATCTAATAATTCACTTTTCTGTGTGTTGTTTGTTTAGTACTTTGGTTTTTTGTCGGTTTTCCCTCACTTAGAATCTATGTCCAACAATAGCCAGGACCTTTTCTTTGTCTTGTTCACTCCTGTATTCACAGATACATTAGGATGAGAAATATTTTCTGAATAAATGAGTGAATGCATGCATAGGACAGAACAGTTTGAAGGATAGTCATATACAAAGTTCTTTCAAAAAAAATAAATCATTTATAAGACTCTAAAAAGGTAAACCTGAATCATTATACATAGTACCATATTGTAAAAATCTGAATCACTCAGGGGAAAGTAAAAAAGAAGGCAAAAAATATTTTCCATATAGAATATTGGAGCTCAAAGGGGTATTAAAAGTTTATCTGATCACATACTTTCCTTGGGACAGAATGTTCAGATAAATGCCTTTTTTTTTTCTTTGAGTAAAATCATCACCTTCTTCCTTTCACCTACAGCGAAATCTGTGGGGCCTGGAAATAGTAAGACAAATTCACATTCCCTCTGATAATGTCATCACAGATGTTAGGAGGCTAATGCAGCCTCACACAAAACCTCACCTTCCTCTTCCTCTTCCTCTTCCTCTCCTGAAATGAAGGATCCCACAGGGCCTAGCTAGCCTCACCCCAAAGATTTGCACCAAAAGGACCGTCTTCTAACAAGCAGTGAAATCTACCCACCTCCCATGGCCCTATATAAAAAGAGGCCTCTAACTTCTTTCAATGCAGATGCCATCTTTGCCCTGCCCAGGTAGTTCTCTGTCCCTTCCATTAAACTTGGCCTGAACTTCTCAATCCCCTGGTTTCATCCCTGGGTACACTGCCTACACTCTTTCAACAGAAGGCTTTTTGCAAACCACAGCCATATCTTCTAATAAATAAATGTAACTCAATAAGCCAGTGGATTTACTTGGATCACAAGATGGGTCTTTAACGTGCAAGAGGAAAACAAAGGGAATTTCCAAGTGCAATATACATTTGAAAAATATTTGCCCAAGTTAAGTGGTTCAAAGGAAAGGATCCCATAATTTGAAAGATAGAAGAAATGTATAAATTACCTAGTTCAAACTTCTACCCCTGGTGAAAACCCCACCTCCTGTAACATCCATAGCAGCTTCTCCTTGATACTTTCCAGCTCCTTATCTCATCATACAGCTCATTCTGCATTTGAAAAGTTTTGATTATTACATAATTATTTCCAATAATGGTTTTAAATCTGCCTCTCTAGCTTCTCTAATGCATTTTCCCCAAAGACCAATACAAAGTGAGTCTGTTTTCAAATCCATAATCATTCTTGTTATCCTCTGCACATGCTGTAATTTATCAATGTCTCTCTTAAAACAAAAATTCCATAGGTAAACACACAATAAACAAGTGGCCAACTGCTAATAGTACACTATGGACAGTAGCTCTGATTTTAGTACCGTGCCCAAAGTGAGGTTGAGTTAGTGCTTTGACAAGCTTTATTACAGCTGACACATAGTTAGAAAATCCATACTAAGATTCTCTTGGTAATGTGCCAATTCTTCTGACACCTATTACATGAATAATAACAAGGGGAGAATTTGTACTGTCTGATTTAGGATTTCCTAGGATTTTAATGTTTTCAATTAGTTTACAATAAAGGCAAGAATTCATTTTTTCTGGGTGTATTTTCCGGGGGGATTAAACGTTCCACTTTCAAATTTAAGCCTTATTCTAGGTCTTTGACTTTGACTATTCTTTATCAAAAAACCCTCTTAGAATGTTTTGGCTTTCAGAAGGAGGTGTCCAGGAGCAAACAGCCCTAACCCAAGAGCAGCTTTTCAAGCTTGTATCATTCCAGACACAATACCAGATGCTGACTCACCAGTCTCTGTGGTTTGGATGCTAATTATCTTGATTATCTTTTTTCCCTTTCCTTCTAAACGACCACCATGCTTTAATACATGATGAAACATAAAGCTGCAAACCCCAGAATTGCAGTACTTCATGGCCAAGTGTGTTTTCTGCCAAGACCTTGGGAATTCCCTCCATCTCTTGTTTTAACAAGCACTGACTTTCTGCCCTTCAAGGCATGCATTAAGGTTTGTGTTTATTCATCCAAAAAAGAGAGAGAGAGAGTTAGAGAGAGCGTGTGCGCGTGCATTAGATAATCTAATCAATCTAGGTCTTTCCTGCCTTACTTTAAATTTTCTATTGGCAAGTAAAACTGAAAATAATATGAAACTCTGGATGAAACATTCCTGACTCAGGCAACATGGAACATAAATGCCTTAGATCATAAAGTATTGATAACCACAGTTTATGAATCAGGCTTTATGATCAGGCATTTCACTTTACTAATTCTGCACAACTTTACTAAGTTACTGTCCATTCACAGAGGAGGCAATCAGAAATGAATCAAGTGACTGAGATTGCAAGGACCCCTACACACAGGGGCACAGGATACGCAACATCTATCACGGACCACACAGAGCAATCTCTGCTTTACATGCCAAATTCCTGAAGGGGCCAGGCAGAGAGCTATCATGATAAAGTCCTATCCTCTCTCCCCCTGGAGTAGGCCATCCCTTGCTCTGAGCCTGGATTGTCCCTTCCCAGCACCGGGAGGCACTCAGTCTTTGTGCTTTCCCTTGTCCAGGACACTGCTGCAGGACCTCACTCAAACTTGAGTTCTATAGCATTACCCACTATTTCCTCTCCCAAATCTCATCTGTCTTAAACTCCTTACTCTCAGGGCCTCAAAATATGTTTAGAAAACTAAGGTTAGGAATCTAGTAGTATTAAGACAGGAATAATAGTGATATCTTGTTAACCTAGAGGTTAAGAATGCCAGCTTCTGGAGCCAAACTGCCTAGGTTTGAAGCCCAATTCTACCACTTATTAGTGAATCCGTAGACAAGTTACGTTAACTTTTCTGTGCCTCGGTTTTGTGCCTGTAAAATATAGTTAATAATATTTACTTCATAGCATTGTTACTATAGTAGTATTAAATTCATGTAAAATTCTTCAAAACAATATCTGGCATATAATAGATACGTGATCAGTAAACACTACTTATCATTTCTCACTTGCTCTGAGCCTGGATTGTCCAGGAAATTACGTGTATTTCCAATTAAATAAGTTAAAAGGCTTTCTTTGGATGAATAATGGTAAGAATTCCAGGAATCACTGCTTTAGGAGAAATACAGAATCCAGAAAAACATTTTGGGGCCCTCAGGCCACCTTGGTTAGGTACTTAGCTATCACTTTTTATATGCAGTTAAAAAAAAATTGCATGACTTTTTCATTGGAATATTTGCTTATTGCAAGGTTCTGAAACCAAACCTGCAATATCTGCAAAGTATACCTGAACATTACATTCCACATATCATATATTCATATTTGATCCATTATATAATAATAAATTATATCATAATGAAACCCAGAAAAAATTTCAGAATAATGAAATTTCAATTTATATAGTACACATATTTGCTGTAAGAAAAAATTGTAGAGTATTCTCTGAAAGACTGTAAGGGCAAAAACAGATTACATTAAGGTAAAATTCTATAGAAATGGGAATATTGACTCAATAATGAAGATGGTGACAAAAATTCCCAAATATTATAGAACATGTTCAGCTATTTTAATGTGGAAGATGGAATCAAATCATGATATTTAGATATTTGAAGATATTTAAATAATTATTGAAGATATTTAAATAATTATTTAACAGTTTAATAATAATATTTATAATATTCTAGTAATAGTATATTTTACAACTATTTAAACTTACAATAAAAATTTTATATGGGAACATAAAAATGTGTAAGGGTCATTTTACAAAAGTCATTCAGGGATAACGTGAGCAAATGTTTGGGGACCACTACACTTAAGCATCCTGTCTTTTTGTGTATTATTATTCAGTCTAGAACCAGCATATGTCATGCTGTGGCTCAGTAAGTGCTCGGAATTTGTGGTTGCCAAATTTCCTAGAGGAAACCCCATCATGTTATTTTTTATATGTATACTTTTCAAAGCATGCTAAATGACAAACATCTTCTGTAAGAACCTTGTCTTTGCTGTGCTTGTTAGGGCCTGAATTTATTGCCGTAAGATTAGCCTCAGGTAAAATTCACCACTGGAAATCTAGAAAAAAAAAGACCTAGTGTTTCACATGAACTAGCTTCAAGTCTGTATCTCTTCAAATCTTAGGTTTTTCCACTGACTCAGTCAAATCTCAGTTCTGTTATTTACTCTGTGCCCTTGGGTGAGTGATTTAACCTCTTAAAACTTAGCAGTTTATGTATAAAGATGATGTTATAATGCCTAGCTCATAGGATCATTCTGAGTACTAAATGAGATCAGATGCTCATAGTGTTTAACATTGTATACAATATATTAAGCACTACTGTGTATTAACATTTTTGTCCTAGTTTTACCATTACTAAACCCCAAAGAACTTCATGATTGCTTTTTTCCCCTCATTTTTATTTATGGCTCTGACCTGTTCACAGAGAGCTTATCATTTACATGCTACCCTCTACCTTCCTACTAAGGATTGTAATGGAATAAATGGATAGAAAGGTAAGATACACTTGTTAACAGTATAAGTCATGTGACTGAAGATCAGTAGTTGTAGGGCAAACTGTATGGGCTGAATCTACACACTCATAATAAACACAACTAAATCTTTTGGATAAATCTTTCAGAAAATCTTTCCTGATTTTCTCCATTGGAAATAACCACCCTGAGATCATAGAATTATCTAACCAGTAATTCAGAATGACTGGCCCTTTTTGGCATGTCTTATTTAACTAAGTTTGCATAAATCTGGCTATGGGATCTTTGTTGGAGTAATGTGTTAAATATTTGGCATTATCAGGTAGGAAAGAATTCGTATATTAAATAAAAGAATATTTGTCTAGATATGTGCTCTGGAAAGATTCTTCAGGACATCGTCACTGAATGCTGGGGTGTGGTGGGATAATTTGTTATCTTGAAAACAGTTGCATTTAATTTTTTAAAAAACCATAATAACATAGCACACAATAACAATGAATCTAAAGTCATATCAATCACAAATCCAGTTTAGAGACAAGGTCATGAAGGACTATTTTGCAGACAAAAATCAACATCTAATGTTAATCTTAAAAAGGACACAGTCAGAGCACTTCCCTTCAGAAATTACTCATTTCTTTCAATATTGTTTCTTTTCCCCTCCACCTATTCAGCCAAATTAGAAACATGCAAGTAATCCTTAGCTGCTTTTTTGGAGCCCACACAATTGGCCATTAAGACTTAATGACCTTCATCCTTAATGACTTCATCCTCCTTACCCACTAAAGAGATCCCAATTTCCTCTCCCAGCCTCTGTGCTTAAGTGTAGGGCTTTCCCTTCTCTTTGTTGCACTTCTATGAGAGAGAAAACTGTACAAATGATCTCCCTGCTAGAGAAAAAGGAAACGCTAATGCTTAAAAAACTTTAAAACCTCCTTACTGCTTGCAAGATAACTTCTGAATTATTTAGCATAATGGTTAATAGCCTCCACGGTTGAGTCCTCTTCTGCATTCCTGGTCTCTTCCTTTTCTGCACCTTCTCTTACATCTCCAGCTTCATTAAACTGCTTATACTTCCCCAGACTCAAATGTCCTCTCTTCCCTGTGTCTTCCCAAACTCCCCAGGTTTTCCCACCACTGCACCTGATTTGCAGACTGCTACATTCTATGCTATTATTCGTTCCCTTTTTATTGCATTCTCTCCTAGATTCTGAGCTGAGGATATCAACCATTTCCTATAACCTCTGACTTGATTCTTAGAACTGAGCACAATGGGAGATACATAATAGATAGCTGAAAATTCAATGCATAAACAAATTGGTGCATTTTTTTCTATCCACACATTGGACTCCAGAATTTCAAAGTGTTTTTCTTTCATTTCTAGTAAAATGCCTTTGGGAAATCTTGGTCTGCTTCAGTTGTGCCAAGGAAAAGACAACATTGATTTTGGTTATGGCAATACTTGAGTCAGGGTCTCAGGAGAGCAGTTTGCCTATGAATACATGATCAGTTGATGGATGCAAGAAGAGATATAACGTGATCTTAAGGGGAAGATAGAGTTTGGGCTCTGCTTACTTACATGGTTGCCTCAGACACTTCCTGAATTCTTCCCTGCCAAAACCTGCAAGAATGGTGTTCTGGACTCACAATGAAGGTTGTTCCCTCTAAAGGCAGCAAAACACCAATCAGTCCGACAGAGTGTGAATGAAACAAACAGAATCAAGGACAAATCAAAGGTCCTGACCTCACGTAGAGACCCAGAAACTTCATACATTTTGATAGGAAGGGAGGGAGAATGTATACAGGTGCAGGTATGCTGGAGGTTTGCTGAGGAAGGATGAAGAGGGTCTTTTCTCATTGTTCTTATCTGTCTCCTCAGTGAAATACCAAGGAAAATAATCAGCTCAAGAAAGAAAGAGTAGGTTTTTTGGAAGTTTGAAGAGGTAGGAAAAGGTGAGAACCAAAGCTATGGGCATGCAGAAAAGGAACTTCCTAGTAAGTGCAGTGTGATTAATGACATTCCAGGTTAGTACTCATGAATTTCAAGCCTTCCAGTCCACCTACTTAGATATTTTTCTCCAGCTCAATTCAGCTATTTAGGTGCAAACAACAACAAAAAGATGAAGAGTTGGATTTAACCAGGTGAATACAATGAACATTTAAAAAGGAAAGGGAGTGGAAGGTGTATCTGAGGGAGTAATGATGAGGATGAACTAATGACCTACACTGGGTGAGGAGGGAAGAGAGGCTGTGGAAGGAATAATGGGCAGTAAAGAGTAAAGGGTGAGTGGGACAAGATCCCATGGGCAGTGGAGGAGAATTACTAGAGGAACTGAATTGGAACCAAGTGAGTGGTGATAAAGTGTTTTGAGGAAGATCCAGTTCTTGCGAATTAGGTGGTCTATAGTATAATTGTGGAAGTAGATGCCTGAAGTGAGGTGGGGTGGAGGTCAAGAGCATATGGACTGAAATCAAGGAACTAAGACACCAAGTATAGGATGGATTGTTCTATGGATACTGAGGTCATCAAAGATTCTGATGAGAGTGGTCAGTGAGGAAAAACAGGGTGAGCGGGATGCTAAAAATTTTATTGGAAAGAGAAAAGAGACCTAGAGCTGAGGAGACAGGTGGGTGATGAGTATAGAATCTATTGGCAGGTGTTTTCAGAGAATGTTTTCAAAGGATTGACAAGATTTGGAAGAAGTGATGAGAATCAAGGAGACATACTTCACCTCCAGGTACTATAGTATAAGAGTTATAAGAGGAAAAAAATCCACCTTGAGTTCAAGGGAATATGGGAGATGCAGTCTTTAAAGGATAACTGGATTTTAGTTATGACAAAAACTAATTCTCTAATGAAGAGAATTATGGGAAGTTATGGCTTGACTGTCAGAATACAAACCAGAGAGAGAGTTTGGGGGAACTGATTGGGAATAGATGGGCATTGGAACAAAAGAAGGAAATACATGGGGTGGTGTGAGAGGCAGAATGACAAAAAAGTGGGCCCAAAAGGTTCATAGTTGATCAGGGATGGTCAGTTCTGCCTATAGTATCTTCTTGCATTTAGTTTTCAGGCATTTTATGGGGGGGAGGGCTCAAAGGAGTACTGAGCATGAGTTTGGGGGTTGCGGGGCTTGTCACTGGAAGCATGCTGAGCTCTATGGGCATCTATTCAATACTGGCATGGGACAACTGTAGACACTTAAAAGAAGTCCTATGGGCTTGCTTTCAACTAAGTAGATGCTAACTGATAATTGGTTTTATTTATTTATTAATTATTTTATGCAGAGCCCACAATGTATAGGACACTGTTCTAGATTCTGGGCAGACAAACACAACCTCTGTTCTCTCAGACTTTATAGTTCAGTGGAAGACAGACATTTAAAATAAATAAACCAAAAAATGCAGTAACTAATTTTGCTAATTGCTAATAAGATAAAGAACAGGGTGCAATAAGATCATACAGCACAGTATTTTTTGCTATTTAGTCCTCGTATATCCTTTTGAGTATAACATGTTGCCTAGCCCTCAAAGGAAATCTAAGAAGTAAAAATGAAGACACATGCTAAGGTTTATTATTTTCTGAATGACTGATGAGGCTGTTTGAGATAACACCATGAAGTAATGAGACTGTTTCCCAAAAGCCACCCAAGAAATTACTCACTACGTCATAATCATAATCTCCAGGTACAAGTGAATTTTCTACTTGTACTCAGTCCTTCTCTTGAATTTAAATTGTAATTAACTGTGCATTTTTATTTAAATATGAGAAAATTTAGTGTGGACTTCACTTTGGAAGAGAGATACCAGATAGGAATAAATGGGAAAAGCCCAAGTTCCATTTCATTTTTCTGGGTGGAGATGATGGAAAGTTGCCCATAGTAAAATGCAGAAATACCTTCTGCTGGAATATGCCCTGAACCTATTTAGTCACAATACAAAATGTAAATCCAAGTATTCGGAGCAGCTCAAGCTCAACTTCAGTCTTATACCTCTGTGCTGCATTCCATTCCTGTGACCCACTGGCAGAACATGATTGAAAGAATGTTGAACTCAGAAAGGAAAATTGCAACCTGCTAGGGAGAGCACAGCTGACAGGCATGTGCTTGCCAATGAGAAAATACCAGATTTTTAAAATGTGGTTCATGGGAAGGTGATACAGGTGTGGAACTAATGTTGCATATATACCTATCTCCATCATAAAAGCATAAGGCTGTTTCCAGAGAACTCACTTTCCAAAGAGACAGAAGGCTTCCCAACATCTTTAAGGCCAGAATGGCAAGAGTGAAATTTGGATAAACTTAAAAAAATTCCCAACCTATCTATCAAACCAAAAATAGAACAACTTTCAGTCTTGAGGGTTAAGAAACTCAACATATCAACAAGCTTTCTTTCCCAGCTTAGCTTTGGGACTTTTTGTCAGTTTTCCTTGGGAGTCTCCCAGTCTGAAGAAAATTTTTTAAAAATAATAAAAGCCATTAACACTACCTCAGAAAAAGACTACAGATCCATAATATAACCATTTTGAGAAAAAGCTGAGAAACCACCCAACAGTGAAGGGGCAAGACATCCTGTTTGTCTACAATTCTTCAAACTTCTCTTTTGACCTATCCACCCTTCTGTTTGTCTATCCATTTAATTAATTCAATTTAATTTATTTAGCCATCATTGATGAAGCAGTTACTAGGTACCCACGTGAGGTTAGCAGGACGAAAGACACAGTTTGTCTCCTCAAGGAGCTAATTTATAATGTAACAAGGAGCCACCAGATGACCACACAGGCAATTTCTGCGCTGCCCCATAGCTATTAAGACAGTGTTAGCTATTCTCTAATAGCTATTAAGGGACAGAGATGGGATGGAGACCTTCATCCATGACCTTCCTTAACTGCCAGGAACTAGAAATTGAGTAAAGTCAAGTGGGTAAGAGAATGGATGAGCATCCCAAGAAGAAAAGATGATACCCATAGAAGCAAAGAGAGGGCCAGGCTAGAGTACAGGAAGGCCTGAGCAACATAGGCAAGGAGTTAGGTGGGGAAGACTAAGCAGGCCTGGGAAGCTACTGAAAATTCGTGCAATATTATTTGGAACATGCCCAAAGGTGGCAAACTTTGGTCTATGAAGTTGATTATTGAATGTAGCTGAAATTCATGGAACCTAAACTGATGAATAAGGTGACAAATGGTCAAAAGGAGTGTTTTTTAGTCCCAAATAAGATTTAAGTTATGAAATGACAATATAAACATCCTCTTATAAACTGACTCTGAAGCAAAATAGGAAAACAAGTCTTGTAATACCCTCTAAGAAATGTTCTCTTTTTAAATTAAGTACATGGCCCTCAAAGGTAATTTCTTTAAAAGTAGCAGCACTCAATTAGATGAATGTAATTTTAACGAAGATGTCAGAACTTTTCCCAGTTCTGACTCAGGGGTGTCTAATCTTCTGAGAACATCCTCTGACACCAGATTTAGAAGCTAGGAAATGATTAAGCTTCATTAAAGATGTAATGGGCCCCTCACCTTCTCCACCTCTGACCCTAAGCAGCATCCTTACAATTTCCTAGGTTCTTCCTGGGTTTCTTACACTGGATGATAAGAGGCAAGGTTGATCTTGCATTATTAATAGGCACAAAGCCTTTTAGAGGAAGTTCCCTCTTAATTATACACAAGAGCTTTGACAAATGGCGAACTACACATAGTGTAGATGTGGATGGGACATCCTGTCTGGGACTTCCCAACTGATCTTTATTACACAGTAAGGCTGAGACAGGGGAGGTAATGTCAAGATCATTCTGAGCAAAGAAATACTAATTTAAAATGAACTATGAGTTGGCTTTCAAATTGGGGTAGAGGTCCATGTGTGGAGTTTAAAAATCCTGGTTGAATGCTTCCAGGACTTTCCCTAATCATGGGGGTGAGGGATTGCTGTTTCTTTGTTTTTTAGAGAAGAACACAACTGATAATCACTCATTGGAAGAGTAACCTTGTTGAAAACTTAACACATGTACTGTTATTCTATAATGTAGAAGTGAACCAATAAATAAGATCAAGAGAGGTGGATTTCAACTTGGTAAATGTAGAAATTTTATGATAATAAAAATTGTCTTAAAAAGAGAGTGATTGCCTCATTAGGTAGTGGAAGTCCCTCTGCCCCCATCAGCAGAGGCATTTAGGCAGAGGTTGGGCAGATACATAGGAAGTCTTTCCACAAAGCAGGGAGTAGGTGGAGATGAGGATGTACTAGTTTGGCACAGATTTTGAAATAAGGGGAGCACGTTAGCCATGCAGACCTACTGAATTAGGATCAAGGGGAGAAAAGGAAAAGCCCAGCAGTCTGGATTTTTAACAAGCTACCCACATAATCTGGTGTGGCCCTTTCCAGGTACCAGAACTTAATCCAACATATGTAAATCATCTGTCTAAATAAAGAAGACATTTTCTGGACATTGGGTAAATTCCTTTTTTGTGGTTGTTGTATCTTGCCCTCTCCTATGTGCTTAGGATCAGTGCTATAAGTCCATTATTTTACTAGTCTTGAATGTAATTCTGACTGGAATAACATCAGAAGGCCTCACTGATGCTAAGACTTTTTTATGGTTAAAGATTAATTTATTAATTTTCACATTGTGCCCTGAGATACAAAAACCACGGGACAGGACTTAATGTACTTGGGTTGGTTGTGAAGGGCCACTGAAGAAATAAGGAAATGTCAAAAAACAAACAAACAACAAAAAAAGCCCTGGACGCCCTTTCAACTCCTATGATTCTATTTTTAAATCTGGCTAACGTAACAACACCAATATTTAAAGTAAAACCTGATTCTCACTTCCTTGATGGAGCTACAGAAATAGAGGCTCCCCATCTGGGAAATAAAGTGCCTGGGAGAAAAGCCAAGTTTGTACTCCAGAGTCACCTGTTCCACCTCCGAATGCTTCTGTTTTAGTTTTGCTATAATAAACAATTTCTGCTTTAATTAGTAACCCTCGCATGATGACATCAAAAACCTTTCCTGTAATAGAATCACTCTCATGGGGAAGTGAGGGTAGTTAGTATAAAATGTAAGACTTGTCTGTGTTTCTCTCTCATTATACCACAGAAGATAATTCTTAAATTCCTTTACACTTAATAAGATTAACTAGAGATCTTTAATATTTAATAATATTTAAATCATTATTATTATGTACTGGTTGTAAATTAATGATAATTTATTTTTAAGAATAAACTTCTAAATGTAACTTGTTTAAAATTTTTATTCCTTTTTTAAAAAAATATAAGACAAATCTCTCTCACCTTTTCTCCTCCATGACAGGGACCCACTTCCAACTCTCTTTGGAAGTGCTCTAAACTTTCTCTTTGTTCTTCATAAATAAAAATCTCCCTTTGTTACCCTGAAAATAATAAAAATAATAAAATAAAATATAGGAGAGAGGGTGAGGGGCAAGATAGCAGCAGCCTGCATGTGCCACTCTCACAGAAAGGATTGAAAGTTGCAGGTGGGTACCCACCTACAGATGGATGGGCCTTCTTGAAAAGAGCATTGTAAAACACAGGAAAATCAATGAGGGACATTCAAGTGAAGAAGGTGATCAGGCTATCCATTCTGCAAGATCAGAAGGCACCTGAGGTAGTGCTCACACATGGGGAAAGACAGGGGAGAGACCTAGGACTCCACGCTCCCCCTGTAGGACTGTGTACAGAGCTCAGAGGGGGACTCCTAATGCCACCACAGACCTCTGATCTGATCAAGCACTTTGAACTCTGTGTGGCAACATAGCACTGGAAAGTAGGCGCAACAGGGTTACGGTGGCTACCATTCCCAGTTACTGCAATTCATGCCATCCTGAGCTCTCAGATGCAGAGGGATAGGTCCACAGAGGGCTCAGCTTTGCTGCAGCTGCCTCTGCATCACCCTCTTTGAGCTGGGGAAGGGGATTGAGCAGAATAGGTGCTAAAGATGCCATAGATGCCACACACCTGAACAGTCTTAGGAGACTGTTTCCATAGGACCTGGAAAGGAGGGAGAGCTCCAGATACCTGGAGGCCATGGCCCTGCAGCCCCATTCACATGTGCCTTACACTGACTGCTGTCACACAGATATACCTCCATGATTCCTGTGCTGCTGTCCAACCCCATGGCACTGCCCATGCAGCTCTTGCTCTGCCTCCACAAGCTGCAGCTCTGATCTTAGGGCTCAATTCTCTCTCCAGTGTCATAGATCCTTCCCAAAGTCTGCTCCCCTGTTGCAGGGCTCAGTAGCGCTATCCCAGAAGATCCAATGATGAACCAGGCCCCACATCCAGGCACTGAGGCTTCTCATTGCTACTGAGTTCCACAGCCTTGCCCTCAAGGCTCCCACTAGCAGCCTGGCAGGAACTGCCCAACAGTCCAATGCTTTATTGGGGACCCGCAAGCCTTGAGCTTCCACTGCACCTGAACTCAGTTCAAGTAAATGCCCACAGCCCAGAAACATACAACTACTGTCTAGATAGCCTCACCTACTTTCCCCTGTCACCTCTATGGGAGACTTGAACAGAGCAATCCCCCACAATGCCAGCCTCTGTGGAGATTGTCTCACCCAGCCCCCAACTCAAGCTTTCAACAGTAGCCTAAGAAAAAACCCACCGCTCAACATAAAGATCATCTAGCACTAGCTTGGACTGTGACAATTACAGGGAATGGTATAAAATGAACAGCTGCATTATAGGATCTTAGTGTGCCCACCTGACCCTTGCTGAGTCAATCTTCCAGAGTAGTGTAGAAAGGCATCCTCCTGAAACCTTTCCTTCTTTTCACTAAGTAGAGAATACTGCAAAGCTATCAGCCCTCAGCTGAAGGAAGAGGATTCAGATGAAAAGAAACCAACAAAAGAACTCTGGCAATATGAAGAAACACAATTTGACACCCTTAGGGGATCACAATGGATCTACAGCAATGGACCCCTTGTAGAAATTGTAGAAACATAAGAAATGAAAAGAATATATATGACAAATACGATAAATGGAATTGAAGAGAAAGTTGAAAACCAATTAAAAAACAAAATAAAACCTTTAGGACATCAATGAAAAAAATGAAAAAGTCACTAAAGTACTAGATAGCACAAGAAAGGATATAGAGAACATAAATAAATGGGTTATCTAGGGAATTGCAAAGTCCAGCAGAAAGCTTCAACAACAGACTAGACCAAGTAGAATAAAAAATCTCAGAGCTTGAAGACATGACTCTTGAACTAATCCCGTCAGTCAAAAATGCAGAAAGAAGGAAAAAGAAGAGTGAACAATCACTCAGAGAAAAATTGGACTATATAAAGCAAAGCAATATATGCAAATATAGGTATCCCTGAAGGAGAAGATAAAACAAAAATCATAGAAAAATGTACTCAACAGAATTATTGAGAAAAACTTCCCTGATATGACTGAGATTTAGATATCAATTTGTAATAAGGTCATCAGGGTAGTGCCTGTAGCTCAGTAGGTAAAGGCACCAGCCACATACACGGAGGCTGGTAGGTTCAAACCCAGCCCAGGTCAGCTAAAACAACAATGACAACTGCAACAAAAAAAATAGCCAGGCATTGTAGCAGGTGCCTGTAGTCACAGCTACTTGGGAGGCTGAGGCAAGAGAATCGCTAAAGCCCAAGAATTTAAGGTTGCTGTGAGTTGTGATGCCACAGCACTCTACCCAGTATGACAGCTTGAGACTCTGTCTCAAAAATAATAATAATAAGGTCATCAAACACTGGGCAGATTCATAGCAAATAGGACATGTTCAAGGCACATAGTCATCAACTTGCCCAAGTCAAAATGAAGGAGAAAAACTCTACAAGCAATAAGAAGACAGAAACAACTAAAAAGACTTCCCTATAAAGGAAAGGAAAACTCAAGCTAATAGAAGACTTCTTAATGGATAACTTAAAAGCCAGAAGGAATTTGGGCTCCATTTTTAAACACTGTTGTCTTCTTCAACAAAACAATTGCCTGCTAAGAATTTTGTATCCTACAAAACTAAGTTTCATAAATAATGGAGAAATAAAGGCTTTCAATAGAAGCAAACGTTAGGGGAATTTGTCACTATTAGACCTGCCCCATAGGAAATACTCAGAAGTGCATTACACGTTGTAGGATAATATTTAGAAATAAACATATCCTACAGTAAGCACACAAAGTAAATTCAGTGTGAGTTTAAAATGACTTGCTTTTCTTCCAGGGGCTTAAGAGACCTGGATTCCCCTGGGTTACTCGCAGGGTTAGGCTTTTTTGGAGTTGTAAATTCCTTAGGCCATTTCTCTGAAGCTGTACACCCCGTGAAGCCTGAGATCCAAGGGCATGCCGCCCTTCCTCAGAGATATGGGCCAGAGGGTTGACATATGTTAACAACATATTGTCAGAGGTCTATAGGTACTCTGCCCTGAGGAGAAGACACAGTCATTACTTCATACTGAGTAAACTGAGTGAATGCTTGAAGATATTCAATTCCCCTGTGGCTACTTTTGTCTTTATGACCTGCTTGGAAATTAGTCACTATTTAGAAGAAGAGATTTACTACACAGGTGATTGCATTGATACGATAAATATTTCCTTTCAAGTTAAATTACATATATGTAAAAAAGAAGATAAGATGATGATGAAACTAATAGATAATAGATTAAGTGTGTACATGACTGGAAAAGTATAAAACCAAAATTTGGAATAAAGATTTTCGCTACATGCCATTTCATCTCATCTAACTGCATGTCGTCTGCTTCTTGACTTAATAATTACAGGAGCGAGTTTACACCCACGGCAAAGCTGCTTTTTGTTCGCGTCTCTGGTCACGCAACATATTGGTGTAGTCAGCAGGATAAGGGGATCACGAAGGAGCAGAAAGACTTTCTGGACACCAGGCTGGAGGATGGCCGCCTCCACCAGGATGCCTCAGAGAGATCTTCGCTGAAGCCATTTGAGGTAAGCTTGAGTGTAACTGGGACTGTGCAATTGCCACGCAGAGTACGTGGGATGTCTCCAGCATAACAAGAAACATGGGAGGGAATAATATGAGTCTTCAGCTCTCTCCCTCTTTGGAGGATCAGTATATTGCCATTTTAAAAACTCTGATTTCTACCACTAAAATTCTGGTAAAAACCAGTAACCTGAGGGAACTTTTCCGTGTGGTTGTTAACCATTGCCGCTGGTTTATGCCTGACTGGAAAGTCCAGCTTAATTTAAAGGTCTGGAAGAAAGTGGGTCGGGCTCTGCGTTGTGCCCACCAAAAAGGCAATTTTACAAGCAGGGAAATTTGGGCAACTTTTAAACTGGTTCAAATTGCATTGGAACCATTTCAAACGTGTTCAGAGCAAGATTCTGAGACTGAGGACATTGATGCTGATGAGTTGCCACCCCCGCCTTCTTTGCCCGAGCTGGATAAGTTACACCAGCCAGAGCAGATTGAGGAAATTCTCAGAAATTCTGAACATGAGTATGATTTTTCAGGTTCCCATTCTGTTTTTTTTTTTTTTGTAGAGACAGAGTCTCACTTTATGGCCCTCGGTAGTGTGCCGTGGCCTCACACAGCTCACAGCAACCTCCAACTCCTGGGCTTAAGTGATTCTCTTGCCTCAGCCTCCTGAGTAGCTGGAACTACAGGCGCCCGCCACAACACCCAGCTATTTTTTGGTTGCAGTTTGGCCGGGGCCGGGTTTGAACCCGCCACCCTCGGTTGTATGGGGCTGGCGCCTTACCGACTGAGCCACAGGCGCCGCCCTTCAGGTTCCCATTCTGAATCCCAATCTAATAAGCCTCAAAAGAAATATGTGGGTAACTTAATTAGTCTTGGAAGTGACGCAGAGAGCTGTCCGGAATTAGTGGAAATGGCTGATGAATCAGCTCAAAAAGAGTCTGAGTTTGAACACCTTAAAAATGTTATGGCTGAAAATTTTCAAACAATGAATCAAAGAATTGCCTTCTTAGAAAAGAAGGGAGCTGAAACACTCTCCTCTAGAGCAAGCTCTAAAGCAGGTTCTTGTAAAGATGTGCTTCCGCCTTACAAGCCTCTAACTCCTTCTGCACCAGCAGGTCCTATAGCCTGGAGGGAAGGCCCCTTACATCATAATGCTCCACCAGGAATCTATCCTGTGTGGCCTAATCCTCCAAATACTCGCCTCACAGCATGGTGTCACTTTCCCTTAGATATTTCTGAATTGGCTATATCTAATGAAAACTCAGAATTGGGTAATAATAAAGAGCCTGTTATACAAGCATATCCTGTTTTCAGGGAAATTCGAGAGAATGCTCAGCATGTTCCTATAGAAGTAAAATTTTTAAGAACAATGAAAGATGCTGTTTATGCCTATGGACCCACCTCACCCTTCGTAATTGGCATTTTAAATTCATATTGCACAAATCATATTTTTATTCCTGCTGACTGGGAAACTTTAGCTCGTACTACCTTGAGCCCTGGTCAATTTTTACAATTCAAGGCTTGGTGGCTGGAAGAGGCAACTTTGCAAAACCGAGCTCAGGGAACTCCAGTTAACTCTTTAATGGGTACTGGCCCTGCGGCTGACATTCACCAACAGCTGCAATTAACACAAGATTTATTAATGCAGGTTAAGGATGTTTGTATTAGAGCTTGGCAAAGACTAGAGGAAAAGGATGGGGTTAAACAATTTTTCACAAAAATCATGCAAGCAAACAATGAACCATATTCTGAATTTGTAGCTAGACTTCAGACAGCAATTGAAAGGTCTGTTCCTGGAGAACAGGCCAGACAGATGTTTTTATTACAATTAGCATTTGAGAATGCCAATTCAGATTATAAGTTGGCCCTGACCCCCGTCAAGAATCAGGACAATGTTTCCATTGAACAATATCTCTGCACTTGTGGGGATATTGATTCTGGAGCATTTCAGGCAAAGCTTAATGCTGCCACTTTGGCAGAGGCACTTAATGGGACTAAAAAGAAGGCAAAATGTTTTAATTGTGGGAAAATAGGGCATCTGCGTTCTGAATGTCGCAAAGCTAAAATTGAGAATACTTCAGCTGCGGTACCTCAGGATATCAAGCTGCAAGCACCTGGCCTATGCCGCCATTGTGGAAAGGGTAAACATTGGACTAATGAATGTAGATCTATTAGGGATAAAAACGGCAAACTTCTGCAACCCAGAGTAGAATTTATTCCAGCTCAGGAATCAAAAAACGAGGTATCAGGCCCAGCTCGAGGCCTGAAAATAAATTCGAGCAATCAAGGTCCATTTCCAGTGGACAATGAGGTAACAGATGCACAGGCGAATCAGAACAACTAATTGAAATAGAGCCTGTGAAATTATATGTTCAGGATCTCTTTCATGCAACTCAAGGAAGTGCAGCATTAGACATACCAATACTATCTGAAGAAGAAATCTTAGCTGGACAAAAACCAAGACAACTTCAGACTGGAATATAGGGCCCTATTCCACCAAACTCTGTGGGACTTATTTTAGGTAGAAGCAGTTTAACAATAGAAGGTTTAAACATACATCCTGGAGTTATTGATTCTGATTTTCAAGGGGAAATTATGCTTATAGCTTCTTCTACTCAGAATATAAAATTAAAAGCTGGTCAAAGAATTGCACAAATTTTAATACTGCCCTATCATAAAGGACAGGCCACTCCATAAAGCAGGAAGGTGGCTTTGACAGCACAGGAAAACAGGTTTTTTGGCATACTTTCCTTAATGACTCTAGACCTCAGTGTACAGTAACTTTTGCTGATAAAATGGCAATTACTGGACTAGTAGGAGCTGATGTTTCGATAATTGCTTCTTACATGTGGCCTAAGGGCTGGCCAAAAAAGAAAATCGAGGCTACATTTGTTGGTATGGGAACTTTAACTAATATTAAACAAAGTACAAATATTTTAAACTGCTTTGGCCCTGAAGGTCAGAAAGCTCAACTACGCCCTTATGTGGCTCCTATTGCATTATCTATATGGGGCAGAGATCTTTTACAACAGTGGGGAGCTATGATTACTATTCCAACTATTTCCAAACCAGCCAAGACTATAATGATGAATATGGGTTAAAATCCCATTGACCCCACTCCTACTTTAAAACCTGAAATTACAAAGGGAATGGGTGCATTGGACTCAATGTAAAGGAAATAAAATTTTTTTCTTAACTATAACTTCTAAAGGTCCTATAATGGACTGAAGTCCAAAGGCAACTTTACTTGACAGTAATAAAAGACCTATTAACATTGAGTTGCCAAGAGATGAGTTTACCTATCCTATAAATACAAATAAAATTAATATTAATATGACAACACCTATGAGTTGGACAGATGTTGGGTTTGCATCCCCCGCACCTGAAATTTATGGCTTTCCTAAATAAAATCATTTGTGGAAAGTAGCAGCAGCCCTAAAACCTATGAAGGGTTGGACTGGTGGATTGTTTTATCATCACACCACCACACCTCATATTTATGGTATGGAATTTACTATCCATGATGAAAGATACATTCAAGCTTGTGTTCAATTACCCTTTGTGTGGCTTAAGGGCAACAGAAAGTGAAATGAAAAAACAAGAGAATTATTTTGTCCTGTGTGTCAACTGTTTACTTGTATTAATAGTTCTCTAAGTTTTAATCCTCAAAAGAAACAGCTGTATTTGTTGAGAGCCAGGACAGGTGTGTGGATGCCAGTGAATTTGACCAGACCGTGGCAAGAATCTCCTGCCCTGACAATTCTTCAACTTCTGGCTGATCCAGTTTTGAGAAAAATGAATAAATTTATTGGACTTTTAATTGCTGATTGGCATAAAGACTCTGAACAATTATAAACTGCTCAAAAACAAATTGACACTAAATTATATATTGAAATTGCTGATTTAGAACAAGCTGTTGTTATGTTGGGGGATGAGTTAGTTAGCTTAAAGAAACAAATGAAATTGAAATGTAATTGGAATGTAACTACTTTTTGTATAACCCCTGTTAAATATAATGAGAGTAAATTTCCTTGGGAGAATGTTAAAAAGCATTTGTTAAACCATGATAATTTGACTAAGGAAATTGTAAATTTACAACATGAGGTATATTCCACTTTTGAAAATACGTTACAAAAAATAGATGGAGATCAGATTTTACAAGGCATAGCTGATGGAATTGAACAAATGAATCCTATTCCAAAAATACAGGGACTTATAGGGAGTTCCATAGGATCATTAGCGTTGTTTTTAATTATTGGATTCATTTTATATTTGATTTGTAAAAGAATGAAGCATGCTCAAAGTGAAAATGAATCCACATAACGTTATGTGCAGGTGTTTGCTTTAATGATGACAGATATGAATAATATTCGTCAAAAAACAAAAGGGGGAAATGTAGGATAATATTTAGAAATAAACATCAAGCACACAAAGTAAATTCAGTATGAGTTTAAAATGACTTGCTTTTCTTCCAGAGGCTTAAGAGACCTGGACCCCCCTGGGTTAGGCTTTTTTGGAGTTGTAAATTCCTTAGGCCATTTCTCTGAAGCTGTACACCCGTGAAGCCTGAGATCCAAGGGCATGCCGCCCTTCCTCAGAGATATGGGCCAGAGGGTTGACATATGTTAACAACATATTGTCAGAGGTCTATAGGTGCTCTGCCCTGAGGAGAAGACACAGTCATTACTTCATACTGAGTAAACTGAGTGAATGCTTGAAGATATTCAATTCCCCTGTGGCTACTTTTGTCTTTGTGACCTGCTTAGAAATTAGTCACTGTTTAGAAGAAGAGATTTACTACACAGGTGATTGCATTAATATGATAAATATTTCCTTTCAAGTTAAATTACATATATGTAAAAAAGAAGATAAGATGATGATGAAACTAATAGATAATAGATTAAGTGTGTACGTGACTGGAAAAGTATAAAACCAAAATTTGGAATAAAGATTTTCGCTACATGCCATTTCATCTCATCTAACTGCATGTCATCTGCTTCTTGACTTAATAATTACAGGAGCGAGTTTACACCCACGGCAAAGCTGCTGTTCGTTCGCATCTCCGGTCACGCAACACACATGGAACAGCACAAGAGACGCCCACCAGTGTAAAAACACACAAACTTAAAGCTCACAGCTCTTTTTTTTTCTTTTCTTTCTTTCTTCTTCTTTTTTTTTTATTGTTTGGAATTCATTGAGGGTACAATAAACCGGGTCACACTGATTGCATTTGTTAGGCAAAGTCCCTCTTGCCACAAAAGGTGTGTCACACACCAAGGCCCCACCTCCCTCCCTCTTAAGCTCACAGCTCTTATAAAACAATAGTACAAGAGGAAAAACAAAACAATAAAGTACTACCCAACATAATGAATAGAATGACATTCTATATGTCAATACTAAGACTCATCATGAATGATTGGATTGCCCCACTTAAAAGACAGAGACTAGCTGAATGGACGAAAAGCATAATGCAATATATGCTGTCTCCAGGGAACACATCTACCCCCACAAGGACTCACAGAGACTTGGCCCCTCTCCCCTTTAATATCCCACTTTCCCCATTTCCTGATTGAGATCTGAGAAATGCAACCTAAGATAGCCCGTCTCCTGGGTAGAAGGATTACCAGCAATGGAGAAGTCAAGTGCAGATAGTCCTGCAGGGGTGGCCAGTGCTGCAAGGGATGTTGGTAGTGGTTTATTATATTCAAAGTAATACTGGGTTAAAATGGTGTACAAAGTAGCATGCATCTGGCAGTGACCAGGTGACCAGAAACACTTGAGGTACGGTTTTCATGGATTAGAACAAATTCTTATTGAAACATTGATTTGGAGAAAATTAGATATGAGAAATTCATAGTTTATAATTTGAAAAGTATAGATTATTTTATGAGAGAAGATATCCTATCCCTATACTTGTTCATTTATTTTAATCACAAATATACATTAACTATCTGCTATATTACATAAAGCAGTCTGCTGGGCACTTGGAACTGTTTGCAGTTAGCAAATTAGACAAAGCTCACAGTTTTCTGGAGGAGACATGTTAAAAATTAATCACTTGTATAAAAGATAGGCAAATAGTATTGGTGGTAAATGCCTGAAATAATGTTTGCAAATATCTAATACAGCATATAACAAGAAGCCAGACACAGCAGAGAGTCCCTGGGCTGGCATCTCCAAGGAAAGAGTGTATAAGTTGAATTTAAAATGTCAGAAGAATTAATCGGGCAATAGAGGTGAGAGGTAGCATTTTATGACAAGGGAACAAGATATATAAGGCCCGGGCGGCGCCTGTGGCTCAAGGGGTAGGGTGCCGCTCCCATATGCTGGAGGTGGTGGGTTCAAACCCAGCCCCGGCCAAAAAAAAAAAAAAAAGATATATAAGGCCCGCAAGACAGGAGGAAAACATCCTCTAATTTAAGAAAGATAACTAATTTTTACAAACCATCAGAAATATCATCCCTAAAGGACTCAGTTTTGATGATCTTTAATAATTGTAACTTCTTTCATTCAAAACTTCCCTAAAACATACAATAAACAATCAGTTTTACATCTTGAGTAATTTGAGCATTAGGCATATACATTCAGACATTTAGATAAACAGCCATGAAGATATGCCATTTAATTTCAACTTGAAATATTTTTGCACTATTTAGAAATATTGTAGTTAGTGATCCCATTCAAGGAAGCAAAAATCCACCCCACCCTCATCTGTTTTACTGAGGAAAGTGGCTCAAGATTGCCCTTAATTCCTAGGCTGTACTTTCAGTTCTGAAACCTCAAGGATAGGAAGAACATGGGTCACAATGAGATATGAAGAAAGAGAAACATACACCAGATCAGGAAGTTTGAAAGATACTTCATTGTCCCACTCGCCACCTACTCCACATTTTAGAAAGAAAAGGAATAAATGTGCTTTAATGTAACACAAAGGATACACAGCTAGTGGTTCACTTAGAAAAACTAAAATAGGAGTGACATTTAAGAAGAAAACCCAGACTACCAACTTTTAATGCAGACATATTGTTGGGCTGGGTAAAAACTTCTAAACAGTAATAATGGAATTCCCATGGTTACAAGAGTTATGACTTGACTAGCCTAAAAATTAATGGTGAATTTCCCTACAGATTTTTCTCTACCAAAAACTTATTCGTAGTGACCATATTTCTTGCTCCCGATTTTGGTTTTAACAATTAAATTTTCCCTAACTGGAGCCTGAACTATTCAAACTTAATGGATTGGGAAAGGAAGATAATGATCCTCCAGGGCTTTTATGAAAACCATAAAAGTGAACTTAAAGCACTGAATGTAAGGAAATCAATTGTTCATTCAACAAGGGCTATGAGAATATGCTTTTCTTTCTAATAAGAGGGCTATACTTTGATATATCATTGACATTTGTTTCTTAAGACTTATTAAGAGATCTTCAGAAGTTTAATTAAAAATCTTAATTTTTTTATGGGCTGATATGATTACTTTAGTGAATCATCAAGTTTTCATAACCATCTCAATACATTCCTTGCTGTGTAGTTTCTGGCTCGAACTACTACTAATCCTATCATACTGTCATAGTTTTGCAAGAAGGTAGCTTCCCTCACAGGGAGAACATATTACAAGCATATCTATTACATAAATGTGTGCAACATATTACATATTCTAAAACTATCAATCAAGTTTCAATTCTGTTCCAAATATTACTGCATCAACTAACATCTTTGAATTTGGGTTAGCTTTATTTACATTCTGAGCCTGTGAACTTTTGTTAACTCTCAAAACTCTGATGTTGTTACATGACCCTCAGAAGACTTCATGACAAAGCAACCTAGGACATTCTTGTATAGAATGAATCATACGAAATTTTGTTATGTTACCTGGTTGTTTTCTAAAGTGAATGCCGTCTCATTTATAATGAAATATAATCTATGTAATTTGCTTCACTGTCTAATAAAAAACATGTTTATACAAGCCAGAAAATGACCTAACATTTGCACGTTTTAGTCTGCTGAATTATTAAAAGATTCAGATAAAATGTTAAATTGTGAAAAATCTTTGTGCTATACGCTGGTATTACCACACTTGGTTTCACACAAATCTTATAGTTGCTCTATGTATCTCTTCATTACACATTCAAAGACTCAATGACTAACAATGTCACTAGTTATAACAATGTCACTGCATTTATAACAGTGTTAGTCACTGGATCATAAAACTAGCTAAGGTACATTCTGAAACTCATTTGAAACATAAAGGTTTATTTAAGTTTACCACAGGGACAATATTTTCAAGTCTTCTGTAAGGTCAATGCTATATCATGACATTTAAGTTTAATAGAAGAGAAACTAAATGACATAATTTTGAGCTCAATAGTCTGATAGTATTGAATGTTTATGGAATGTCTGAAATTAAATGAATTTAAATAATCAAATCTAGTCAATTTTATTATTTCTTAAAATTTCTATTGGAACTTTATGGAATGTCCAAAAATTATTTTCCTTCCTAGTTGAAGAAGGTAGAACATATAATGTAGAGAAGACGTTGGCTATCTACATTATAATTCTACAGAAACAATTGCAAAATGCAGAGTACTGTGAAAACACTGATCATACTTTCAAAATAATTCAAATCACTTTTACATTCACTAATTTGACATATACTTATCTTATAATACACACATACGTGTTAATGGACATAACCAAGTTAATGCAGCCAGTCAGGTCCAGGTATACATGTTAAATCTCTTCATTCAAAATAAAACCCTCTTTTCAATATGTTCCTTGCCACAGTTTCATTGTGAGCTAAGTTGATGCAATAGTGTAGAATGCTGACTGTTACATGATTCAACAGAAAATTCAAAGTCAAAACACTAAATTTCATTCAGATTCCATAATTAATTCATGCATTGTTAAACATTCAGGGTTTTTTAACATATAAAATATACTTTTAGAAAAATTTGCCACTACTACAATCTAATGCTTTGCTTTGTAGGCAGACTACACATCAAAGTAAAAAAAATTGGAATCGCATTTGCAGTTCTTACTTAATACTAATAATAAATCAATCATATATAATTAGAATCTACTTAAAATTCCAAGTCCTTTGATTTGCCTATTTATTTGGCCATCTGCTTTACACTTTGTTTCAATAGAACTTTTAATAAACAAAATCGACTAGATTTGATTATTTAAATTCACTTTATCTTTACTTTCCTAGGTTTTTATGACCAAGGACACAATTTCAAGTCTCTAAACCAGGAAAAGAAGAGCAAAAAAGACTGCTATATCTTAAAGGTTTCCAAAAGATATAATTCAGAAGAGTTAGATCTTGATCATCTAATTTGTGGTTGATATGTTTCTCTTATTTTTCCTTCCTTTTTTAAGTAACTAGGAAAATTCTGATGGAAGAAAGGACTGATAAATGATCACAATAAGTATTGATGGTTTTAGCATTTACTTACTTTTATTAAAGAATATTTATTTTATATCTTGTGGACATCAAAGCATCCTTAATGGACCCTCCTCTAAGCCAAGAAATCTCAAAAAATTTGAAATAGTAACAGTTCCCAAAAAGCAGCGTCATCTGCACATTAGTACCTTATGTATTACTGGAAGGGAATGACTCTTCCTTTTCAGTTAAAATTTTCTTCTGGCACATAGTTACTGAGCATCATTTATGTCATACTATGGAAAAGTATAACTTGAAGTAGGAATGAGTTAGCACTAGAGCAAAGAGATCCAGGCCAACAGCAAGGCTGCAGAAGAGCCAGGAGATGCTTTGAAGAGGAGGGTCAGAGAGTTAGGCGAGAGCCATGTCAAATTAAAAATTGCTCTGAAGGTGGATATGAGTGGACCTGGTCCACTAAAAGAGGAGTTGTCCAGGTGACTCCAGAGTTCCTAACTTGAATGATGGAGAAAATGGGTGTGTTGGTAATAGAGAAAAAAACAGGCAAGAAGAATAACAAGACTTTTTAGGTTTCATTGAGGGTTGAGTTGTGGGGAGAAGCAGAAAAGTACAGGTAAGTTCTAAATTAGACATGGGGTATACCTTCAGGAGTAGAAGAACCACAGGGAGAAATGTCTAGGAAGCAATTAGAAATGTGGGTCTCTAGCTCAAGAGAAGTCCAGTATTAGGGTAAAAGACATAGGGAATGTAGATGAGAATTGAACAGACAATTCATACCAACACTCAGAAAAAGAATGAAGAGGAAGAAGAGATAGAAGTTGGAATTCTGATAGGCAACAATTATGGAAAAGTTAGTGAAGAATACAGGAAGAGAATAAGAGAATAAAATCTATCTTTAAGTAGAAGGAGGAGAGCAAGCATTTCAACAAAGAAGTGGTCAACAT
Organism: Nycticebus coucang; assembly: GCF_027406575.1. Classification (NCBI taxonomy): domain Eukaryota; kingdom Metazoa; phylum Chordata; class Mammalia; order Primates; family Lorisidae; genus Nycticebus; species Nycticebus coucang. The sequence continues at coordinate 88,910,717 of NC_069789.1, forward strand.
TGTTAAATACCATAGCCATGTTCAAAGAATTAAGCCACTGGATTTGGAAAATAGGATATTTCACTGGCAAGTTTTAAGGACTTCAGAACAGAAGGGACAGATGCCAACTTAAGTGAATACTAATGGATCAAAACTAAAGAAGTAGAGGGGGCAAGTAAGACTTATTATTTCAGTAAGTTGGGTGGGGAAGAAAAATCAGTGGTGAAGGGAAGGAAGAATGTTGGATGTTACAGGGTTTTTTAAAAAGGGGAAATAATAAACATGTCTGTGGCTTACTGATTGGAACCCAGGCAGAGAAAGAAAAACAAAATAAATAAAGAATGAAGCTGATTAATGGAGCAAAGTTTCTAAGGATTCAGGAGCAAATAAGACTAAAAACACAGAGGAAATTAACCTACTTTTTCAGAAGAAATATTTTTCTTATCTCAGCAGAAGGACAAAGTGGGTAAACATAGCATATGTGTGAAAGGAGAGTATTTTTACCTAATAATTTTTTTCTCTATAAAAAATAGATAGTGAGTCATCTGTTGCAGTTTGTGCAGAGTAGAAAAGTTTGGTATATTATCTGTGTGGAGTAGGAATAGATGCAGATTAGGAAGAATGAAGGAATAGTTGAGGAGGGTAGCCTTAGATAAGAGATAATATATTTATAATTAAATTAATCAATAGTATCATGCATTTCTTTTTTTTCCAGAAGTTTGAAAGGAACCTAAATCAGGAATAGCATATTATAATGTTAAGTTACAAACTTAATATTTTCATTTGGCAGAGTAATGAGGATATGAGGAAAAACTGTGGGATATGGAGCTGGTGTATTTGAAAGTGAAGGCATTAAGGAACCTGGGAAACCTAATAAACTAGATCAAGGAAGCTAGAATTTAAAACGACTTCAACAATGAGGTTTCGTGGGTATGAAGAAGAGAGAAATATAGAACGATAAAAGGTTGTGGTCAAAAGGGACATTTTAAAGTTCAAGACTTCAAAGGTCAGACTCTTCCAGTACTGATCAAGTCTGAGAAAAAGGCATACAAGTGTGCTGCTGATATGGACAGGAAAAGATAATTGTAGAAAAAAGATAAAGTAACTGTGAAGGCATTAGATAAACCATCCAGATAAAGAACAGGATGGGATATTGAGGACCAGTCATTGACCAGTTACTAGATTCTGCATCAGTTCTGGGGAGTAACCTTCGATTGGGAAAAAACAAAGCAGATGAAAAAATGGGGGAACTTCCTATAGGGCATGGAACTACTACTGCATAAAGCTGATGAGAAGAGAGTGGTAGGTTAGATGACACGACTGCTCTCAGAGGATAGGGATATCTTCTACAGGATAGGGGATATCCACTACAGGATAAAGGCTATAGAGGAGTAGGAATAGATGGAGATACCCCTCAAGGGATAGGGATATCCTCTACAGGATAGGGGATATTCTCTACAGGCAAAGGCAGGAAGAATTTACAGGTGGGCAAAGAATGCAGGCCCAATGTCCCAGGCTGAAGAGAAGACACTGTATAGACTAAATGCTTCTACTTCAGGGGATTTCAGAGGAAATCTGATAAAAGAGCCAAATAAAGAATCCACAGAAAATGTGGAAAATATAGAAATTTAAGCATAGGCATTATTGAAGAGATAAGCATATAGACTCACTAAAAGTTTGGTGCTTAGACATAATATTAAAATATATATTACTTAAAAAATAGCAGTTGGGGAGGTTGCTGGTAGAAGACGGTGGCCGAGTAACAGCTTCCTTGCATCTGGGCACCGTGAGTCTGGGGAGACAGGACTCCAGGCATCTCTGGCTCGTGGGATCTGCCTATCATCACCCCTTTGAGGATACAGGGAGTCAGCAAGAGACTTCTGGACCCCAAGAGGAGGACTAAAACAGTGGAAGAACGGCAAGTGGTCGTGTGTGTTCAATCCATCTAAACCCGCCCACAACTGTAAGTTCAGTAGCAGCGAGACTGCAAACCAGAAAGGCCTTACCTGTGAACTGTTTTGGTGTCTTTGGACTTGGCACTCAGTTGAACTGCCTTGGGGAGAGCCTGAGCGGGAGTGCGGAGAACTTTGGCTGTTGTCTAGGGCCCCAGTCTGAGCCGCTGAGCCAGGCGGAACTAATAGTGTCTGGCTGTGGGTCACAGGGAGCCATTGTGAGCGATCTGCCCTGGCAAGCTCCACCCTCAGGGTGGCAGAGCTAGAATCAGGCGGGAGCTGGTAACCCAGCGACACAGTAGCCTAAGGGTGGGGTCTGCGCCGCCTTGCAGCCCTAACCCTCAGGGACAGAGTGAGACCGGTTTTGGCACACTGGGTAAGTGGATAGCCACTTCAGCAGTGATTCCAGTGACAAGCACTTTCCTGGAAAAGCTTCTGCTCAGCAAGTTTACAAGTTCAAAGTGCCTTTTAAGTGGGCTGAAGAGAGATTTAGGGTGTCTACCTGCTGTGGTTTGAGAAATCAGCAGCCTCCAGTCGTATCAGAACTGTGATTAACATCTCATACCCCAGAAGACCACGTGTTGCCCAGACAATATTCAATAACATATACATACTGCTTTGTCTTGGGTTGTGTTTTTTTGTTTTTGTTTTGGTTTTGGTTTGGTTGGTTTTTTTTTGTTTATTCTCATGTTGTTGACGTTGTTTTGTTTTTTAATTTCAACCTTTTCCATACAGATCCTTTTTCTTTCTCAATTTTTCTAGTTTAATTGTAATTTCCCATTGCTGCCTTTTTCAATAACTAGAACTTCATTTTTGCTAGTGTTTCTACCACTATTATTTGGTTTTTCTTTTTTTTTTTTTTTTGTAGAGACAGAGTCTCACTGTACCACACTCCGGTAGAGTGCCGTGGCGTCACACGGCTCACAGCAACCTCTAACTCCTGGGCTTACGCGATTCTCTTGCCTCAGCCTCCCGAGCAGCTGGGACTACAGGCGCCTGCCACAGTGCCCGGCTATATTTTTGGTGTAATTTGGCCAGGGCCGGGTTTGAACCCGCCACCCTCGGTATATGGGGCCGGCGCCCTACTCACTGAGCCACAGGCGCCACCCTATTATTTGGTTTTTCACCCAATTTTATCCTGTAAAGTTTTCTGTTTGCTTGTTTGGGTTTGATTTATAGCATTTTTGTCTTTCCTCTCTACTTGGTGGAGGTGGGGTACTGTGTCTGATCAGGTTAGCAAAGAGCTGCTGACCTCAAGGGAACCACCCAACTGGGCACCCCCGGAAGGTGGGTTTTTTTTTAAGGTTGTGTCAAAGTACCCTACTGTACACCTATATTGCTTTGTCTCCCTCTTTCTGTGCCTCTCTTCTTTTTGTCAATATTCCTTTTACCCACCCCCTCTCCTTTCTCTGTTTTTCTTTTTTTTTCTTATCACTCAGTCCTCCTTTCTTTCATCCCTTTTTTTGCTCTTCAACCTTCTCACCCTTCTGGTCCTGTAACCCTTAGTCCACAGGCAGGAGAACTTAAAGAGCAAGAGGAAGTCAAAGGAAAATTAGGGCAAGGAAACAGATAAAAGAAATCACTCATGAGGAAGAATCAGCAGAAAACTCCAGGCAACATGAAGAACAAGTCCAGAACAACCCCGCCAAGGGACCATGAGGTAGCTACTGCAGATGATTCCATCTATAAAGAAATGTTAGGAATGACAGAAAGGGAATTTAGAATACACATGTTGAAAACAATGAAAGAAATGATGGAAACAATGAAGGAAACTGCTAATAAAGTGGAAAATAACCAAAAGGAAATCCAAAAACAGATTCAAATAAGAGATGAATGATATGAAGAATATAAAAAGGATATAGCAGAGCTGAAGGAACGGAAACTGTCAATTAGGGAACTTAAAGATGCAATGGAAAGTATCAGCAATAGGTTAGACCATGCAGAAAAAAGAATTTCAGAGGTAAAAGACAAAGTTCTTAAGAGAACTCAGATAATAAAAGAGGCAGAAAAGAAGAGAGAGAAAGCAGAACGTTCACTGTCAGAATTATGGGACTTTATGAAGCGTTCCAACATACGAGTTATAGGAATTCCAGAAGGGGAAGAAGAATGCCCCAGAGAAATGGAAGCCATACTAGAGAATATTATAAAAAAAAATTTCCCAAATATCACCAAAGATTCTGACACACTGCTTTCAGAGGGATATCGGACCCTAGGTCGCCTCAACTCTAACCGAGCTTCTGCAAGACACATTGTGATGAATCTGTCCAAAGTCAAGACAAAAGAAAAGATTCTGCAAGCTGCCAGAAGTAAGCGCCAGTTGACCTACAGGGGCAATCCATCAGAATGACCACAGACTTCTCTAATGAAACTTTCCAAGCAAGAAGACAATGGTCATCTACCTTTAATCTACTTAAACAGAACAATTTTCAGCCCAGAATTCTGTACCCTGCTAAGCTAAGCTTAAAAATTGACGGAGAAATCAAATCATTTACGGATTACAAACATTGAGGAAATTCGCCACAACAAGACCAGCTCTACAGGAAATACTTCAACCTGTTCTGCACACTGACCACCACAATGGATCAGCAGCAAAGTAAGAACTCAGAAATTAAAGGACAGAACCTAACCTCCACACTGATGCAAAAGATAAAACTAAGCAATGGACTCTCACCAAATAAGACGAATAGAATACTACCACACTTATCAATTATCTCAATAAATGTTAATGGCTTGAATTCCCCACTGAAGAGACACAGATTGGCTGACTGGATTAAAAACCACAAGCCATCCATTTGCTGTATGCAAGAAACACACCTGGCTTCAAAAGACAAATTAAAGCTCCAAGTCAAGGGTTGGAAGACAATTTTTCAGGCAAATGGAATTCAGAAGAAAAGAGAAGTTGCAATCTTATTTTCAGATACATGTGGATTTAAAGCAACTAAAGTCAAAAAAGACAAAGATGGTCACTTTATATTGGTCAAGGGAAAAATACAACAAGAAGACATTTCATTTCTAAATATCTATGCACCCAATTTAAATGCTCCCAGATTCTTGAAACAGACCTTACTCAGTCTGAGCAATATGATATCTGATAATACCATAATGACAGGGGACTTTAACACTCCTCTTACAGAGCTGGACAGATCCTCTAAACAGAAATTAAACAAAGATATAAGAGATTTAAATGAGACCCTAGAACAACTGTGCTTGATAGACGCATATAGAACACTCCACCCCAAAGATAAAGAATATACATTCTTCTCATCACCCCATGAAACATTCTCCAAAATTGATCATATCCTGGGACACAAAACAAATATCAACAGAATCAAAAGAATTGAAATCTTACCTTGTATCTTCTCAGACCATAAGGCACTAAAGGTGGAACTCAACTCTAACAAAAACACTCGACCCCACCCAAAGGCATGGAAATTAAACAATCTTCTGTTGAATAACAGATGGGTGCAGGAAGAAATAAAACAGGAAATCATTAACTTCCTTGAGCATAACAACAATGAAGACACAAGCTACCAAAACCTGTGGGATACTGCAAAAGCAGTTTTGAGAGAAAAATTCATCGCTTTAGATGCCTACATTCGAAAAACAGAAAGAGAACGCATCAACAATCTCACAAGAGATCTTACGGAATTGGAAAAACAAGAACAATCTAAGACTAAACTCAGTAGAAGAAAAGAAATATCCAAAATCAAATCAGAGATCAATGAAATTGAAAACAAAAGAATCATTCAAAAAATTAATGAATCAAGGACTTGGTTTTTTGAAAAAATAAATAAAATAGATAAACCATTGGCCAGACTAACAAGGAATAGAAAAGTAAAATCTCTAGTAACCTCAATCAGAAATGATAAAGGGGAAATAACAACTGATCCCACAGAGATACAAGAGATCATCTCTGAATACTACCAGAAACTCTATGCCCAGAAATTTGACAATGTGAAGGAAATGGATAAATATTTGGAATCACACCCTCTCCCTAGACTCAGCCAGGAAGAAATAGAGCTCCTGAACAGACCAATTTCAAGCACTGAGATCAAAGAAACAATAAAAAATCTTCCAACCAAAAAATGCCCTGGTCCAGATGGCTTCACTCCAGAATTCTATCAAACTTCAAGGAAGAGCTTATTCCTGTACTGCAGAAATTATTCCAAAAAACTGAGGAAGAAGTAATCTTCCCCAACACATTCTATGAAGCAAACATCAACCTGATACCAAAACCAGGAAAAGACCCAAACAAAAAGGAGAATTTCAGACAAATCTCACTCATGAATATAGATGCAAAAATTCTCAACAAAATCCTAGCCAATAGATTACAGCTTATCATCAAAAAAGTCATTCATCATGATCAAGTAGGCTTCATCCCAGGGATGCAAGGCTGGTTTAACATACGCAAGTCCATACACGTTATCCACCATATTAACAGAGGCAAAAATAAAGATCACATGATCCTCTCAATAGATGCAGAAAAAGCATTTGATGAAATCCAGCATCCTTTTCTAATTAGAACACTGAAGAGTATAGGAATAGGTGGCACATTTCTAAAACTGATTGAAGCTATCTATGACAAACCCACAGCTAATATTTTACTGAATGGAGTAAAACTGAAAGCTTTTCCTCTTAGAACTGGAACCAGACAAGGTTGTCCTCTGTCACCTTTACTATTCAACATAGTGCTGGAAGTTCTAGCCAATACAATTAGGCAAGACAAGGAAATGAAGGGAATCCAAATGGGAGCAGAGGAGGTCAAACTCTCCCTCTTTGCTGACGACATGATCTTATACTTAGAGAACCCCAAAGACTCAACCACAAGACTCCTAGAAGTCATCAAAAAATACAGTAATGTTTCAGGATATATAATCAATGTCCACAAGTCAGTAGCCTTTGTATACACCAATCACAGTCAAGATGAGAAGCTAATTAAGGACACAACTCCCTTCACCATAGTTTCAAAGAAAATGAAATACCTAGGAATATACCTAACGAAGGAGGTGAAGGACCTCTATAAAGAAAACTATGAAATCCTCAGAAAGGAAATAGCAGAGGATATTAACAAATGGAAGAACATACCATGCTCATGGATGGGAAGAATCAACATTGTTAAAATGTCTATACTTCCCAAAGCAATCTACCTATTCAATGCCATTCCTATCAAAATACCAACATCGTACTTTCAAGATTTGGAGAAAATGATTCTGCGTTTTGTATGGAACCGGAAAAAGGCCCGTATAGCTAAGGCAGTTCTTAGTAATAAAAATAAAGCTGGGGGCATCAGCATACCAGATTTTAGTCTGTACTACAAAGCCATAGTGCTCAAGACAGCATGGTACTGGCACAAAATAGACACTTGGAATCAAATTGAAAACCAAGAAATGAAACTAACATCTTACAACCACCTAATCTTCGATAAACCAAACAAGAACATACCTTGGGGGAAAGACTCCCTATTCAATAAATGGTGTTGGGAGAACTGGATGTCTACATGTAAAAGACTGAAACTGGACCCACACCTTTCCCCACTCACAAAAATTGATTCAAGATGGATAAAGGACTTAAATTTAAGGCATGAAACAATAAAAATCCTCAAAGAAAGCATAGGAAAAACACTGAAGATATTGGCCTGGGGAAAGACTTCATGAAGAAGACTGCCATGGCAATTGCAACAACAACAAAAATAAACAAATGGGACTTCATTAAACTGAAAAGCTTCTGTACAGCTAAGGAGACAATAACCAAAGCAAAGAGACAACCTACACAATGGGAAAGGATATTTGCATATTTTCAATCAGACAAAAGCTTGATAACTAGGATCTATAGAGAACTCAAATTAATCCACATGAAAAAAGCCAACAATCCCATATATCAATGGGCAAGAGACATGAATAGAACTCTCTAAAGATGACCGATGAATGGCTAACAAACACATGAAAAAGTGTTCATCATCTCTATATATTAGAGAAATGCAAATCAAAACAACCCTGAGATATCATCTAACTCCAGTGAGAATGGCCCACATCACAAAATCTCAAAACTGCAGATGCTGGCATGGATGTGGAGAGAAGGGAACACTTTTACACTGCTGGTGGGACTGCAAACTAGTACAACCTTTCTGGAAGGAAGTATGGAGAAACCTCAAAGCACTCAAGCTAGACCTCCTATTTGATCCTGCAATCCCATTACTGGGCATCTACCCAGAAGGAAAAACATCCTTTTATCATAAGGACACTTGTACTCAACAGTTTCTTGCAGCTCAATTTACAATCGCCAAAATGTGGAAACAGCCTAAATGCCCACCAACCCAGGAATGGATTAACAAGCTGTGGAATACTATTGGAATACTATTCAGCCATTAAAAAAAATGGAAACTTTACATCCTTCATATTAACCTGGATGGAAGTGGAAGACATTATTCTTAGTAAAGCATCACAAGAATGGAGAAGCATGAATCCTATGTACTCAATTTTGATATGAGGACAATTAATGACAATTAAGGTTATGCGGGGGGAGGCAGAAAGAGGGACGGAGGGAGGGGGGGTGGGGCCTTGGTGTGTGTCACACTTTATGGGGGCAAGACATGATTGCAAGAGGGACTTTACCTAACAATTGCAATCAGTGTAACCTGGCTTATTGTACCCTCAATGAATCCCCAACAATAAAAAAAGAAAAAAAAAATAGCAGTGGACTGATGATAGCCTTTTCTCCAAAGACTTAAAAAAAAAAAAAAAACATGTTTTCTTCCATTTAAAATCATATCTTCAAAATGTATAGCATTATAGGCACTCCAAAAGTTACTTTGTGAATGAATAAATAAATAATTGAAATATCCTGTCCATCTATAAGAACATGACATTTTGGATCATTTAACAACTACTGGTTTCTACTAAGCCAACTGCATCCTCTAGTTCTATCACCTTTGGTTCAAATTTTATTCATAAAGCCTGAGTTCAAGGATACAGCCTATGACTGTAAATGTAAATACAGTTAGGAAGATGTAAGGGGCTTGTATACATGGGCCTTTTCTTGACCCAACACAGTTTTATAAGATTAGACACAAATGCTCATTTCTGAAATTGCATAGCTTTTAAGAGATGTTCTTGAAGAGTTGAGTTCCTTGGAGGTACTTCAGGAACCATTATAGGACTAGGATAAGGCTAAGGAAGTGTACTGATGCTTTATATCCATTACTTTTTCTTAGGGTCCCCTTAAGGGAATCCTAAGAGGTACCTTAAGGTAAGGGTAAAGTAGAAATAGACCTGTCCTTATAGATCATGAAGCCCAAATTTAAATCAGATCAGTGCCTAAAAATGGACTTCAGGGGAATCAGGTTGAAAATTTTCCAGGGACCCAATATAAATCTATCCCAATCCTCAAATACTGTTTATAAGTAATTTTTAAAATATAAAATCTTGTACAGAATAGGAAGTAATCAGACACATGGAAAGATAAGGTACCATAGGTAAGACCCAACAGAAGCAACAGATATAGAAATAGACCCACCAAGACTTCAGATGCTGTGGGTTATCAGTTACAACTTCAGAATAATTCCATTTACTGTTTTCAAACAGTTAAGAGAAAATTTCAGTAGATACCATGAATTATTATATTTCTTAAACAGTAGCAAATTTGAAAAGAGCCATATAAACAGATCCCAGAACACTGAGGACAACCAGGAGAACTGGAATCCCTCCTTCATCATAGAAAAGTAAATCCCTTTGATGATATCAGAGAGATAACAAGGCAGTGAAAAATTATGGGGCTAAGAGATACATACATAGACAACTGATTTTCAAAGAGTGGGGGAAAGCAATATTCTTTTCAATAAATGGTGTGGGAGCAATAAATATTTATACGAAAATATGAAACTTAATGTCTGCCTCACACTATATAGAAAAAACTCAACTGTCTATATTCTTGACTGTCAGGCAAAGAAAGAGTTATTAAGTACTAAAACACTAACCATAAAGAAAAGGAACACTAGTAAAAAATAATGTGTAGAGAAGGAAAAGTTGAAGATAAAATGGAGAGTTGATACTGTAAGTTCCCTGAAGAGGCTGGAATTGAATAAAGTGGAGAACACAAGTGAAAACACAAAGAGAAACATGTCTTTCACTGGCATTTAAAGGAGGAAGGCAAGATATATAGAGATGCAGGTAGGGTTGCAGATGGGAGTTCATGAAGATGAGAAGTTCCTGTAGGCTTCTAGTTTTTTGTCAAAGTAAAAGGTGAGAGAGGTAATCTGTCGATATTGTGGGAGAATATTTTCAGACAAGAAACTTGAGGAGGAGTGGATGAGCTCTGAAACAGGTATTAGAAATGAGAGCTAGAACTGAAGAAGCCTTTGACTTCTGAGCAGCAGTGAGAACCCAGAGAAGGCTGAAGACTATGTTTTTATCATGGCACTAATTACTGGTCAGCAGCCCAACCAGAAGAATAGAGAGAAAAAGAGTGAGACTGAAACAATCTATATTGTAAATATTTTAAGTTTTATCAACCTGGTAGGGTACAAGATCAATAGGCAAGGGTGCTGATCAAATTATCAAGAGAATATTAAAAGTTCAGAATCATATAATTTAGGCTGGCTAGGAAAGGAATAGAAGAACAGAAACCAGCTAAACATTTGGGGACCTGGAGTAGAGGGATCAAGAGACTGGTAGTCTTGATGAGATTCAAGAATAGGGTATAGTATCCTAATGATAAAATGACCAGAATGTTAGTCATTCTAGTTAAAAGTAACCTAGAGATAGAAATGGAGGTCTGGAGTCTGTGATCAGAGAGTAGAATCTTTGAATTTAAAATTTCAGGGGAGGCTGAGAAAGATGGCTCATGCCTATAGCCTCAGCTATTCAGGAGACTGAGGCAAAAGGATCACTTGAGCCCAGGAGTTTGAGATTGCAGTGAGCTATGATGATGCCACTGCCCTTCAGCCTGAACAAGAGAGCAAGACTCTGTCACAAATCAATAAAAAATTAAATTAAATTTCAAGGATGATTTCACATGGGTTATGTCATGGTCCAATGTGTGGTCATCAGAGTATGTGGCTTAAGTGGAATATACATAAAGCTCACTGAAGTGGAGGAGATCAAGAATTTGAGATGCCCGAGTATGAAGTAATCTTCTCCTGTACATCTGAATTCATCAAGGATGACAGCAAGGTGGATGTATAGAAGTCTGTGAGTCAAGTTTGACAGGAAAACAATAGACAAATTCAGCAAACAATCCCTAATTAAATATTCTTATATATATCTTATGAAACAAATTTATATCTCCACCTATGCCTCTATTTATCCATTTGTCTACTTATCTATCAATCATCTTATGTAGCTACCACATTACTGGTCCCTAAGTATTTGTATAATAGTTGACCATGCTAAAGATGATTTGCAATGAAATAACTGGCTTATAAATGTTGCTGCTGCTAAGTTGATGCCACTGCAATTTCACATCCATCTTGAAAAATAATCTGATTCGTTCTAAATGTTTTTTTTAATTAAATCATAGCTGTGTACATTAATGTGATCATGGGGCACCATACACTAGTTTCATAGACCATTGGGTGCATCTTACAAGGGTGTATGTGAAACTTAGTAAATGTGTCAAACGTTCTAAATCTTCAATAGACTAAACTATTTGTGTGAAGTATATTAGTTGTGTCATGTGTCGACTTTTCCCTCCTCTGCCAATTATGAAAAAATTCTTTTGACTACATTAGTGATCAATATCCTAATTCTGATTATAAACATATTTCTATAACTCTTCCTACTCTTACATTACCTCTGTTGATAAAATACAAAAATATTCTATCTCCAATTACATACCATTTAATGCTGGGGTAAGGAATTGTCTAAGAAAGCAGTAGGGACAGGATGACTGAGGTGGAAGAGTCCATGCGTAAATCTCCAACAAACAGATATTTCTGGCCTAAAATTCAACCATTATCAATTCATGCCTTGGACTAAGCTCTGATTAGTCTCTTTCCAGGTTTCTTTCAAAAGGAAAATACTTGCATCAAAAATAATAGTAATAATAATAATGAATTCTTGTCATGTGACTATAAATTACTTTATCATATCATTCTCCTAATGGTCCCCACAGATAGAAGGACCACAAAACATGGGAACATTGGGAATGTGTAGGAATAGAGCATTGGCTGAAATGGAGTAGAGTATAAAAAGGTGAGAGGTAATAGCTATAATACTTTTGTCTTTTCAGCCATATTTGAAAGCTTTTAAAGAAAAGGGATCATGTATTCTCACATGGTCCATGTCACAATAATTGTCCTCTTAAAAATAAAGCATATGCTTATACAGGCATAGCTAGAGATTTCAGAGATTTTATTGGATACAAATCCTAAGTTCCCACAAACTTGATAAAAGGCTTAGTCCTTTAAATTAATGACTTCAGAAATTCTCTTTTATGCACTAAATGCAGTTTCATAACTTAGAGGGCTATATGTGTAACTAGGGATGTGACAGAATTCCCATGGTGATTAATACAAGCCTCAAGGACAAGTACTTTTCAGCATATTTGCTGTTCAGATGTCACATTTGTCATATTGTCATGTTTGTCTCCTCCCAATGGTCCAAAGGAATTCACCCCACCAAGGCCAGATTCAAAGGATTGAGAAATAGATTCCTCACCTTGAAAGGAGATGTGGAAAAGTCATACTACAAAAAGGATTCCTAGGGCGGCACCTATGGCTCAGGGAGTAGGGCGCTGGTCCCATATGCTGGAGGTGGCGGGTTCAAACCTAGCCCCGGCCAAAAAAAAACCAAAAAAAAGAAAAAAAGGATTCCTACAGGGGTGGAAAGAATGCTTTCCTATATCTACAAATTAATACACAAATAATTTAATAGACATAAAGAAAGGTGTGGAAGGATGCATAGCAAAATGATAATATTGTACACTCCAGGAAACGATCACCAAGAGAAACTATTTTGTTCACGTTTAACTTACATCAAGCATGCATTACCTTCATAATTGTTTTTGAGTTGAAGTTTAGTTAATGCTAAAGCTATGATGATTATATTTCTACCACCAAAAGTTTAATTTTATGGATATTTTAATTCATTGGCATTAAAAAGAACAGAAAATAGACAGAAACCATCCAAGTAGAGCAACTTGGCCAGTATCACAGCACTATTAGAGAAGGAAACCAGTTGAAGAAATGACTTCACTGAATGACCAACAAAATTGTGCAGTTTCACAGCTCACAGATTGTTTTTCACCGGATACATCTAGGCTTCTAATGCTAAGTTTCACTTTCAAATGTCAAAGTAACCCTTCAGGAAATACACATGGCCCAGTCTGTTGCCTTTGCCTGTTAAAAATCATCTACCTTCTCAGCACTGATAGATGAAAGGACATTTTCTGATCTTTTCACCACTAACCAGTCATATAATCATCCTATGGGCTCTAATTTAGTAACATGAAATTTACAGTGCTATTTGCAAGTTTTTGTATGACTCAGAATTTGCAAAGAATCTGATCAAGTGTCCTTTCCTAGTTTTGGTGTTATTAAGCATGGAGGAAAAAAACCATAATGATCTATAAAAATGTCTCAGCACTCTCTCTCTCCCTCCCTCTCTCTCTGAGGGAGGTCTCTTCACTCCTCGGTCTCCCCCAAAGGAATCTGAAATACACATCATGTGAGTGTTCCTCACACACCCAGAGGTGTTCTGTGGCTGGTGTGGACACTACATTTTTCACTAAAGTGCTTTATTATGACCTACCTTGCTATTCTCTTTCAGTGAACAGATTACATACCAAAAATATTTTGTACTGAATTTTGTAAGAGGGTCACCCCTTACATTGTTTGGTCAAGCCTGATAGCACTCTGCAGAAAGTTGTCTTGGAGAGCTTGTCTAGAGGAACACCTCTCCACCACACAGTTGTCCGTGTCTTAGGCACTTTCTGTTCAGCAGCCAAGTAGCACACACCCATACTGTGTATGCCGTGAGACATCCATCCAAAGATGCTCAACGGAGAAGATAGTGAAGACTTCCATCTACCAAACAATTGTCAACTCCATGTTTTTTATTTTCAGCTCTAAGTCATTTTGGAAATCATGCACATAAAAGTTATTTGACCATGTATCAACATCTGTGAAAATAAGCGGCTTCCCTGTATAGATACATCTACAATTTCTTCATCTAAGAAAATTGCTCAAAAAATTGGTTAAAATCACAGACCGGCTGAAGATAAAATCTTTCTAGCTATTTTTTTTTTTATGATAGAATATAAGTAATTTCTGTATATAATGAGATTATCTTATAATTTTTATGTTGTAATTCATTTTAAATATTTTCTTTAGGAGGTATTTGGTTTAGGGATCATTTTGTTGCATTTCTTTAAAAATACTAATTTAAATATTTTAATTTGTTTTTCAAATATTATGTAATATTTTAAATTCATTGGTAATATTTCAGGAATTATAAAATTGTTTTCTTATCTAAATTATTCTAGAATAAATTGGCAAAAATTTAAAGTGTTTAGCCACTTGCTCATCTACTATTACTTCTTACGCACTGTAATTTTAAACTTTTAAGAACACAATTTTAAAGCTATTTTGTTCCCTTTTTATGATATTTAACTATGTTTTCATGACTTTTCATAACTTAAGGAATTGTGGCAACCATTCTTTAAAAAGAGAACTAAAACCTCCAAAAGGAACAAATATATGTCTGATTTTTTCTTTCTTTCAAATATTTCTGAAAAGAGCACAACAGTTTAGAATTCTTTAACATTGGAGTGAGAAATAAAGAGATCAGAAATACTTCCTAGATCATTTTTATTAATTTAGTTCAAAGCCCTGGTGGATCTTGTTATCAAGTGCCCTACAAAATCTAGAACACTCAGGGGATTAATTCTTCAAATAAGGAGCCAATGGATCTGTGGTCTTTTGAGACTCGTTAAAGGCATGGTTTAGTATTTTGTCAGTTTTATTTTCAGAAATTCTCCACAATTAAGAAGATAATTTATAAAAGATGGTCTTTCCTACCTCTGTGGTGTGTCACACACATTGCTTAGAAGTGCTATAAAAAAAGGAGAGAACTCCAATTGAATGACCTTTATAATTTTCCCATTGATACACTAGTTGTGGGAGCAGTTCTTTTCAGAGGAGAACTTTTTGCATACTTATTGATCAGCTAAAAAAGGACAGCATGTTATAGTAGCAAATAAAGTGAGTTTAAAACCCAACTCTTATCCTTAATTTGTTCCTAACACTTATTTTGGCAGGGAGAGGGGGGTGATCAATGAAAGCTTTATTTGATATGAGAATTTTAAGTTTGGGCCACCGAACAGGGTAAATAATATTAAACTTTTGGGCATATGGAATGTTGATTGTCTTTTAAAAAGTTATCATTCTTTATCATTGACTCATCAAGAAAACCTTTATCGCAGTTACCTCACTATTCAATTATTGAGTGGTAAAAGAATTATTTTCTAGTTGTGGTCAGATGATATAAATTAACTATACTTTAGATGTGCTGGTGAGGGGGAAATGTTTACCACTGTAGCATTAGATCAAAAGGTTTATTTTATCTCACAATGTTTTAATAAATGGTTTATTCTCAAAAAAATTAGTTTTCTAATAATCATAGACAGCATTGTACAATGGTTTAGACAACAGTTTCAACAAATTTATTTTTAGAAAATAATTTGTATTCAAAACATACAAGTCACATTTCAAACCCCAAAGTGTTTAGAAACTGTCTCACATTATTTCCATAGTCTAGGTCTTTACTGCCTGAAAAGGTCTTTATTGTCATCTAGCCATGAAAGCAATTATCAGTGACAATCTCATTGGAAAGTCTAATCTTTTTTCTTTCTTTCTTTTTTTAAGACAGAGTCTTACCCTGTTCCCCTTGGTAGAGTACCAAGGCATCTTAGCTCACAGCAACCTCAAACTCTTGGGCTCAAGTAATCCTCTTGCCTCAGCCTCCCAAGTTGGTGGGACTACAGGCACCTGCCCCAACACCCAGCTAAGAATATCTAATCTTAACTTTCATTGACACTTGGTTGTCTCTGTTTCCCCAAGATGCTAGGAAGTCTTTTAATTTTAATTTTTTTTTTTTTTTTTTGAGGCAGAGTCTCACTGTTCACCCTTGGTAGAGTGCCTTGACATCATGGCTCACAGCAACCTCAAACTCTTGGGCTTAAGAGATTCTCTTGCCTCAGCCTCCCAAGTAGCTTGGACTACACGTGCCCGCCACAACACCTGGCTATTTTGTTGTTGTTGTTGTTGCAGTTGTCATTGTTATTTAGCAGGCCCAGGCTGGGTTCCAACCTGCTCGCCTCAGTACATATGGCCAGCTCCCTAACCATGGAACAATGGGCACTGAGCCAGGTCTTTTAAATATCAGTCAGTTTCATTCTCCTTTTTCTCTAGACGTCAAAAAGATATTTTCACAGGAGTCTGCTAAAGATAGCCTTTTCCCCTGTCCACCTTGTACACAGCCTCCTCTTGGGGATGCTGGCTTGTACAACAAAGAGGGTCTAATTAGGAGACAGATGCATAAAAGAATAGACAGTGGGCAAAAAGTCAAAGACCAGCCTTATTTTCCTCAGGGCAAGAAGAAAGCTAAGCTACCAGAGTTGTATATTTTGTTAGCAAAGCTCATACAGTTTCGGGAAAAAGACCACTCATGGCCCAGACCCATCTCCATCCAGAAAATTTGATGTCCTCTTAACAAGCAGGCAATTATTCTGGGTTACCTACATTACCAGCACCATCACAGTAATTCTGAAAATGACAGTTATTGGTGTCTCTGTGCTTTGGGAATACCCTTGTTCCCAGAATCACAATGCATGTCAGCACTTGTGGCTTTCTCCTCCTCAGTCTGCTATCAAGAAAAGCACAGAGATTATTACCCTTGGGAAGGAAAGCAGAGTGATTATTACCTTTGGGAAGGAAAGGTCGGCCCATCTATATGGTTTTGCCATACAGGATTTTCCCAGTAGACCTGATAATGAACCTTCTGAGATTATGTTGCTTAGACCTGGAATGTCAAAAAAAAGAACTCAGAGATGGCAGTGAGTAGACTCCCCATTCTAACTCTGTAAGACGTCCCTCCTTTTTCCTGCACTAGTCCCTCAATTTATGCTTCTATATCCATTCTTCCCTGGTTTTCTAGGACTTGGTTCCATCAGTTATAATCCCATTCCCTCTTAATAGTAGGTCCCCCAAAAGAAGACTTCAGGACAACGGAGGAGTGGGAGAAGTGAAACAGGGAAAGGCAGCCAATGAAAGGTGCACTAACATGGAAAGGACAAAGACGAATCCTACGGGGAAACTCTGGGAAATGCCTGGGAGATGTGCCCCAGAGGAATCTTACTGTGTGTCAAGGGAGCAGCTGATGAATTTACATACCAAATTCCTTCAGTCATTGCTTGAGGGCTATTCTGGGAGGGGGATGTCTATGGACATTCTGGCTACATCTGGCCTGACACAAGCCTGGGCAAAGTATCCTCAAACTGATCCTGGACAGGTGCACACAGCAGGTGGGGATGAGATGGGCCACTGTCTGCCTTTCCTCATCTTTCCATTTCATAGAGGAAGAAAAAAGAGGAAAAAGAGAAAGGGGAAAGATAGGAAGTTTACCAAAAAAAAGAAAGAAAGAAAAGAAAGGTAAAAGCAGGGAGAGAAGGGAGAAGAAAAATTGATTTCTCTAGTTAGCATCCTCCACGTGCAAGACATCTCACTGACTTCTCACAGCAATCCTATGAGATAGGCATTTTATTACCTCCTATTTTATAGATGAAAATAATGTTTTTAAGGAAATAAAGTAAAATTCTCTGAGATCACAGAACTGGCAGGTTAGGGAGTTAGGATGCAAATCCAGGTCTTCTCTGCTAAAAGTCTTTTAGTAGTTAAGGCATCTGCCAGTTCTAACAGTTTAGGATTCCATTCTCTAGTTTTACCTTCAGTGATTCTCCTACCCACAATTATAAATTCCAACTAAACTAAAAGAAATCTCCATTCCCCTAATACACCCTGTGCTCTATTACTCTCCCCCAAAGGCTGTTCCTGCCTAAGTCCTTCTTGCTTAAATCCTCCATACTCTCCAAATGTTATCTCTTCTAGAAAGGCATATTTTATCTCTTGAGCTAGAAATTTATGAGACTTTCTCTGAGGTCTCATAATATTTTTTCTGTTTTCCTTACAATGCACAATTCTACCTCTTCTTCCCCCCTGCATAAAGCTTATGAAGTTACCCTACTCATAATCATGCAGCACCTTGTATAGCATAGACTCTGGAGCCACATTTCTGGGTTAGAATCCTAATTCCACCACTTTCTAGCTCTGTAACCTTGGGCAAATTAGTTTCTGCCTCAATTTCCTTCTCTGTAATATGAGATACTATTACCTCCTCTAGTAAGGGTTGGGAAAGTTTAAATGAATTGATACATATAAATTGTTTAGAGAGCTCTGGACACACAAAACCACTATTAAAAACCAGTCATCCTCTTACTTTTTAGTTTTGTAACACTTTGAGTATGAATATTATCTCTTAACATCTTATACATTTTCTAGGCACAAGAAATTTGTCTTTCTTCTCCCATTTGAGCATAGTTTCTTATATGTAACAAGGACCCAATACATATATGATGGATGTGTGTCAATGGTATGAGCTAACATATTATTACATTTATACCTGTCATTATCTTGGTTTTGTACCTTGTTTTTTGTTTCCCTTCTATAGAAGTCATATAGCAGGAAATGTTTTTATCATTTTATCTTTTGTGTTATAATAATATGTTTACGTTAAGATTTTTGAAGAGTTTTTCTTTTTGAGGTTCATCATTCCCTACCAAACCATAAAGCATATATTATATGCTTAGATATGTATTTACTGAATGAATAAGCATAGGAATATGAACTATTGATATATACTTAATAAATATAAACACTGGCACTTTTCTTCTCCCTCTGTTTCACTACTAAGTATGAAATCCTAAGATTAAAACCATTATTTTGTATCACAATTTCCTTCATTTGTCATTGATTAAAGACATTAGGTTGAGAACATATCTTGTCTATTGTGAATAGTGCTGCAATAAACATAGGAATGCAAATATACTAATTCTCTTTTTATTAATATATGCCGAGCACTGGGATTGATGGGTCATATGATAATTTTCTTTTTAATTTTTTGGGGACCTTCTATACTGTTCTTCATAGTGGCTGCCCTAATTTACATTCCTACCAACAGTATATGATGGTTCCCCTCTCTTCATATTCTCATGAGCATTAATTCTTGCCTGTCTTTTGGACAAAAGCCATGTTAACTGAGGTGAGATGCTGTCTTATGGTAGCTTCAATTTATATTTCTCTGATGGTTATTGATGTTGAATTTTTTTCATATACGCAGGGATTATTATTTAGCCATAAAAAAGTGAAATCCTGTCATTTGCAACATGGATGGATTGGTAGGACATTATGTTAAGTGAAATAAACTAAGCACAGAAAGACAAATCATGTATATTCTTACTCATATGTGGGAGCTAAAAATTAAAAAGAAAAATAAATTCATGAAGATAATGAATAGAATGGATGGTTGCCAGAAGCCAAGAAGGGTAGTAGGAATGAGATAAAATGGGTATGCTTAATGCAAACAGAAATACAATTAGATAGAAGGAATAAGATGTAGTATTTGGTAGCAAAAAAAAGGGTGATTTGTGATATATTTTAAAATAACTAAAAGAGTAGATTTTCTTAATATATAAAATAATAAATTTTTTAGGTGATGGATACCCTATTTAGCCTAATTTTATCATTACTCGTTATATATCTGTATCAAAATATTACATATACCCCCATGAATATATACGACCCAAATTAATCAAAAATAAAAAAATAAAAATACTTCAGATAGTATTGATTACCCTCAATTCTAGTCAGGAATAATTTTTTTGTAGGTGTTTATTCAAAGGATACCTAAATATATAGATGCCTACCTGTTAGGACATGTTCTTCCATGGGTAGAAGTTTGGAAGGTCTGAATCTTTTGGCAAAACCTTGAGTGTACCTTCAAAACAGTCCAGAAATATCAATCAATGGTGCTTCAAATCAACATCAATTATTTTCTTTTCAGATTAGATAAAATAACTATTCTAGGTATTGCTGACATCTTCCCATCACTGGGGGGACAGTTGTAAAAATTCTTTTTATTGTTTTTAACCATTGTTACTGATTAGATCAGCAGTTCTGGCTATGCAGAATGTGTTGCTCAGAATGAAGCGAATGAGATGACTTTGCATGAGCATCAACAAGTTTGGCTAATGTCTCATTTTCTCTTGAACCTATGGTTTTGAAGACATTGCTGGGGAAATGCACTGGCTATCATGGATAATTGCAGTCATGATATTATTAATAAGATAATTTCCTTAAAGATAAAGCATTTTACCCATCTCTGAGTCTTCTAATCATTAGCTTTGAAATATACCAAATACTATTTCTTGTCTACCCAAACCCTTTATCCCCTTCTTTGCCACTTTCTTTCTTATTTATTTATTTATTTATTTGCAGTTTTTGGCTGGGGCTGGGTTCGAACCCGCCACCTCTGGCATATGGGGCCAGTGCCCTACTCCTTTGTCAAAAAGCAATAGATGAAGAGAAAAGGGAACACTTATATACTGTTGCTGAGACTGAAAATTAGTACAGCCTCTATGGAAACCAGTATAGACATTCCTCAAAGAAATAAGGCCTACCATTTGATGCAGCAATCTCACTAGTGTATTGTCTACCTCCCAAAGTTATTTTTTTTTTAAAGATATCTGCACTCAAAAGATTATTGCAACAAAATTCACAACTGCAAAGGTATGGAAAATGAAAATGTTATATGCGGGCGGCACCTGTGGCTCAAGGAGTAGGGCGCCGGTCCCATATGCCGCAGGTGGGGGGTTCAAACCCAGCCCCGGCCAAAAGAAAAAAAAAAAAAAAAAGAAAATGTTATATGCACAAACACACATACCCACACATACCCACATACCATGGAATACTACTCAGCCATAGAAAGTAATGAAATAATGTGCTTTGCACTGACTTAGATGTACATAGAAACCATTATTTTAAGTGAAGTATCTCAGCAATGGAAAAGCAAATACCACATATGCTCACTAATAAGTGGGAGCTAAATGATGGGTACACATGGGCAAAAAGAGATATAAAGGACATTGGAAACCAAGAAGGAGGGAGGATAGCAGGGGGTAAAGGATAAAAACTTATCCATAGGGTGCAATGAACACTATTCTGGTTATAGGCACACTAAAAGCCATGACTTCAGCATTATACAATGTATCATGTAACAAAATATGAGTATTCCCTTAATATTTTGAAATTTAGAAAAAAGTCTGAGAGATTTTATTTCAAGCAGACCTGACTTCCAAGAAATACTATAATGCAGCTCACAGGCTAAAAACAAATGCTACTAGTGGTAACTCAAATCCACATGTGTGACGGTTAATTTAAAGTGTCAATTTGCCTGGGCTAAGGGATGCCCAGATAGCTGGAAAAATATTATTTCTGGATGTATCTATGAGGGAGTTTCCAGAAGATATTAGCATTTGAGTTAGTAGACTGAGTAAAGAAGATCACTCTCATCAGTGTGGTTGGGCATGCAATCCACAAAAGGCCTACAAAACAGAAAGATGAAGGAAAGCTGAATTTTCTCTCTCTACTTGAGATAAGACTTCTACATTTTTCTGCCCTTAGACATTGGTGTCCTTTGGACTCAGACTGGGACTTACTCCCAGGCCTGGTTCCCAGGCCTCAGGCATGGACTAGAACTACACCACAGCTTTCCTAGGCCTCTGGTTTATAGCAGATTGTCAGACTTCTCAGCTTCCATAATCACATGAACCCAACTCTCATAATAAACTTGTTTGTATATATCTCTATATATCTGTTCTATTACTCTGGAAAACTCTGATGCAACAAGAGAGAATGAAAAGCTCTAATAAAGGTAAACAAGTAGGTGATTATAAAACGCAGTACAGGTTGAGCATCTCTAATTCAAAAAACAAAAATCTAATATGTTCCAAAATCCAAAACTTTTTTATCACTGATATAACATTACAAGTAGAAAATTCTACCTCTAACCTCATGTGATTGGTACAAAGAATTATTTAAAAATTGTACAAAATTACCTTCAGACTATGTATATAAGCTGCATGCAAAATACAATGGATTTTATGTTTTTCACCTAGGTCCCACACCCAAGATATCTCATTGTGTATATGTGTAAACATTCCAAAAAAAAAAAAAATCCTAAATCCAAAATACTTTGTTCACAAGCATTTTGAATAAGGGATACTCAACCTGCACAATGGGACATTTTTTTTCCTTTTTAATTTTTACTGATTAAAAATTAATTGTACAATATAAAACACGACTACATAATTGTGTTTTGCAACCTATTACATACAGAAATTAATATATTTGATAATAATAACACAAAAGATGTGAGTAGAAAGCGAAGAAAGTAAATGGTTCTTGAATCCACCGAAATGAAGAAATTAAGTGTTAAGAAGATTGATACAGCAAAATTTGTAATATAAACTTCCTCTTTTTTCTCTCATCTCCATTAATGGACACAAGATCATATAAAGTAATAATTATAAGAATTCATTATTATTGGACTTTTAATATATATGGGCATAATACATATAGCAACAGCATAAACATTTCTATATTTTATAAAAATTGAATTAGTATAAATCTAAAATAGATGGTTATAAATTAAGAGTATAGTGTAAGGTTTATTGTAAGGCTAAGAAGATAATTTTCTGAAATATTATTAAAAAATTATTTAAAAAGTAAAGAGGCTCAGTCAGCACCGAGGCTCCTCAAAAAACTAAAAATATAACTGTCAGATGATCCAGAAATTCCTCTACTGGATATGTATCCAAAAGAAAGGAAATCAATCCTATTGAAGAGATATCTGCACTCCTATGTTTATTGCAGCATTATTCACAATAGCCAAAATTTGGAATCAACCTAGGTGTCTATTACAATCAACAGATGAATGGATAAAGAAAATATGGCATCTATAAATACTATCATAATATTATTCATCCATAAAAAAGAATAAAATCCTGTCATTCTCAGCAACATAGATAAAACCAGAGGTCATTTTGTTGAGTCAAATAAGGCAAGCACAGAAAGACTCATTCTACATGTTCCCATTCATATGTCAGAGCTAAAAAGTAGATCTCACAAAGATACAGAGTACAAGGTGGTTACAAGAGGCCAGGAAGAGTAGGCGGGAGCGGTAGATGTACTGAGTTGATTAATAGGTATAATTAGACAGAAGAAATAAGACCTAGACTGGGCATAGTGGCTCCTCGCATTCTGGGAGGCTCAGGAGGAGGATCACTTGAACTCAAGAGTTCAAGATCAGACTGAGTAACAGTGAAACTCTATCTCTATAAAAAAGAAAAATTGGCCAGGTGTAGTGGCCTATGTCTATAGTCCCAGCCAATCAGGAGGCTCAGGAAGGAGTTTGAGGTTGCAGTGAGGAATGATGAGCAATGATGACACCACTGCACTCTAGTTGAGGGGGGGGGAGGAGGAGGAGAAAGAAAATATGAACATCTATTCTTTATCAATAAAAATAATAAAATTAAAAATGGAAACAAAAAATAAAATTTCAATCTGAGCATGCTCCCATAAAAAAATCATTAAAGGGTTTTAAATGTTACACTAGAAAACATCCCCTTACTAATACAAAGAAAGATAGCAAAGAAGGAACAAAGGGAAAGAGGAATGAAACATAGAAAACAAAAAGAACAATGACAGGTATAAATCCAACCGTATAGAAAATAACATTCAATGTAAATGGAGTAAGTAATCTGTTAAAAATGTAGTTTATTAGGATGGATTAAAAAAAACAAGGAAAAATAATTTAGGTTCAAAGATACAAATAAGTTGAAAGTAAAAGGATAGAAAATGATATATTTTGCAACATTAGCCAAAAGAGAGATTGAGTGGTTATAACAATGTCTGACCAATTAGATTTTAAAACAAAACACTACTAGAGATAATAGAGAAATTGCAGACCAATGAAAAAGTTATTTCTTAAGAATATGTAACAATTAAAAACAATTTCTCTGAACAGAGCACAAGTTATAGAAAGCCACAACTAAATAATCAAATGAGAGTAATAGAAAATTCTATGATAATAGTTGAAGCCTTTTTTTTTTTTTTTTGAGACATAATCTCACTTTGTTACCCTTGGTTGAGTGCGGTAGCATCATAATTCACCCCAACCTCAAACTCTTGGGCTCAAGTGATTCTCTTGCCTCAGCCTTCCAAGTAGCTAGGACTACAGGTACCTACCACAATTCCTGGCTATTTTATTAGAGACAGAGTCTCTGCACTTGCTCAAGTTGGCCTCTGGACTGGTGAGCTCGAGCAATCTACCTGCCTCGGCCTCCCAGAGTGCTAAGATTACAGGTGTGAGCCACATTGTTGGCTGATAGTTGAAGACTTTAATACTCTCTTTACATAATAAAGAAAACAATTAGGCAGAAGATCAAAAGGAAATAAGATCTGAACAGGACTATAAAACAACCAAATCTAATAAACATCTATACTCCACCCAAGGAGAGCAGAAAATACATTCTTCTCCAATACACATGAAATATTCTTCAGTATCCGGTGGTTCTCAACCTATGGGTTGCAACCACTTTGGACTGTATTAAAAGTTCATGGCATTAGGAAGGTTGAGAACCACTAGTATAGACTATATTATAGGCCAAAAAGTAAGCCCCAATAAATTTAAAAGTGAAATCATCCAAACTATATTATCAGACAAAAATAAAATTAAATTAAAAATTAATGATGGAAATTCACAAATATATATGTATTGTCTATATTTTTTTAGACATCAAAAAATAAGATAAGCAAACACAAATCTTTAATTTAATCTTGGGTATTATTTACTGAAAGCTAATGAATATTCAATGCATTTTAAATATATTTGCTATATATATACACATATATATACATATATATAACCTTTGAACAAACAGTAAGTGAGAAAAATAAATGGGCAAATTAGAAAATACAATGATTAATGAAAATGAAAACAGCATACTAAAACTTATGAGATGTATCTGACAAAATGCTCAGAGGGAAATTTATAGCTATAAATATCTATATTAGACAAGTAAAACTGATTTCAAGTCAATGAGTAATTTTTCAGTATTAAAGACTAGAAAAGGGAGAGTAAACTAAACCCAAACCAAGCAAAGGGAAAGAAATAATAAAGATTAGGCCAAAAATAGTTTACATACAGAATAGTAAAATAATAGATCAATATAACTGACAAAGCTTTAGGTGGGGTGATCAAGAAAAACAGAAAGAAGACTTAAATGTCAGGTATCAAAGAGGTGACATCACTGCCAAACTTCCAGAAACAAAAAGAATTATAAAAAATACTATGAACAACTATATAAGAACAAATTAGATAAATAAAAATGGACAAATTCCTAAAAGATGCAATCTACCAAAACTGACTAAAGAAGCAAAAAACCTGAATAGGTCTATAACAAGTAAAGAGATTAAATTAGATAATTTAAACTCTCACAATGAAAAGTCCATAACATACATATAACTTCCCTGATGAATTATACCAAGTGTTCAAGAAAGAATTAATATATGTTTTTCACAAATCCTTCTTAAAAATATAATTGAAGGGAACATTTTCCAATTTACTCTACTAAGGTCAACATACCGTGACAACTAAATCAGATAAAGGCATCACAAGAAATAAAAGAAAACCATAAACCAATATTCTTTAAAACGCTGATGTAAAAATCCTCAAAAAAGGGGGGCGGAGGCAAGACGGCCACTGGAGCCAGCTTGCCACAGAGGCTCTCGTCCAGAAGGAGAGTTAAAAGACAGAAGTTTAGCAAGTAATGGTTTGGAGCTGAGCCAAGAGAGAAGGTTGAAGAATGCACATCAACTCTGCTGAGGCGAGCTGTGACCCCAAGGAAACAAACAATAGGTACAAAATCTATTGCCAAAAGGACAGAAGTCCCCTCCTTCATGAGAACAGCTCACAGTATACTTTATACAAAGAAGCAAGCAAAGTTCAGATCTCTATTATATCCCATGGGAGATACTCTCTAAAAACTGGAACTCCTTTCCCAGAGAGGACCTACTAGTGTGCCACTGTGCTCTCCTGCCAGGCATAAAACTGTATATACTCTCTACCTGCAGTTCTGAACTCCTAGCACTCCCCTCCACTCTCACGTTGTGGTCTGGAAGTCTGTTCCCCATGGAGTCCACATTCTTGGGTATTTTCTCGAGAGGTATGGACAAGGCATGGGCTGTTGCAGGTCAGTGCTGATTCTGTGGCATGGGTGTAAAGAGATGACTGTGGACCAAGAGGGAGAGGAAAAATCAGTGCCCTGTGGCACAGAGCAGCAGCAGCAGGGGCAGGAACAATAGGGCTCACACCCCTGGGGATATTTTGGACAGACACCCCCCACCTCTCTTGGCAACCAGAGAAACTCAGGCCTCTATTCTGGTGGCAACCACTGGTGGAACAGATCTGGGATGGAAATGCAGTCCCAGTGAGTAAAGGGTATGCCTGAGGCAGTACCTGCCTGGGTGGGATGCAGGAGGGACTGAGACTAGAATACATGTACACAGAGATGGCATATTCCCAGGGAGGGGCTGAGTCAGAAGTGCTGCTTTAGTGAGCCTAAGAAGCACCTGGCCCCAAGGGGAACATAGCTGAGACAAAAGCAGGAGGGGCAACGACAACAATACAGGGAGAAACAGACACTGAGAGCTGTGTGCCAGTACCAGCCCAGGGAGAGGCAGGAACTCAGAGCTGAGTGAGCTTTAACTACGCATGCCCCAACACAGAGTGCAGTAGAGACAGAGACACCAGCTCCATGAGAATTGGCACAATGGCAGCGGCACAGGGTGGAGCTGAGCCACAGTTTCTGTGAACTCAAACAGAGCCTCGCCCACAGTGGAATATAGCTGGGACAGAAACACTAATTCTATGACAATATAAGTGGCAACAACATCAATCTGTGGCAAGGCTACAACTGAGTGAACCATCCTAGCTTCCATTAAGTACCCGAGGTTGTCAGGCTTCAGCTCCCCCTGCCACCTGGTGGCAGAGTGTGGCGGCCTGGCTGAGGAGACATAGATCTCCCCACGACTCAGGAAGGTGCAAACCCCTAGAGTATCTGCTCATTGGAGGAAACTGGGTCACAGCCCTGAGGGGTTACCACCAACCTTCCAAGACTAATTCATTTGCTGGATGGGTCCTTCTCACTCCACAGAGCACTAGAGCGAGTCATACTTGAGCTGCCAGCAGACCCCTGCTATCTAGTTGCTGGAGACCTTTTGAACTGTCCCACTTGAGACTGGGTGCTGACTGGGACTACTGATTTGGAACTCTTGACCTGGGCCAATCACCTGAGGGCTATCCAAAGTGGTACCCTGGGTGTGTGGTTGTGGGAAGGTTTGATTTTCCTTTTCAAGTCATTGCCCGTGGAAAGTGGGGTGACATAGTTGCTGGTAATTCTCCACAGCTGAGACTTCAACCCAGAGTTACTAATTCACTAGGATTGGACAAAGACCAGCTGAAAACAAGACAGAGCCACTTAGCCCCACCACACCAAGCAGGTCCCCCGTGTCTCAGGCCATAGCACTGTACAAGTACTTTGCAAAGCTCTACAGGAAAAGGTACAGACACCAGTCCCAGCTCTTGGGCAAAAGGCTGGTTAATCCCAACTCCAAAAGCCCCCAACCCAACTTCACCTTATCTGCTCCTCTAGCCAAATGGTGTAAATAATCATGGGGTGGATTCAGCAGAAAAACTCCGGCAACACGAATAATCCAAATAGATCAATTCCCCCAAGGAATGACATGGTAGACATACCAGAAGATCCCATTCATAAACAAATGGCTGAGATATCAGAAATCGAATTCAGAATTTGGATTGTAAATAAGGTTAATAGAATGGAGGTAAAGTTGGAATTAGAAATTCAAGGAGAATTTCAAAAGTCGTCTCAAGAATTCAATGAGTTCAAAGACAAAATCATCAAAGATTTTGACACATAAAGACAAGAACTTGAAGCTCTCAAAGATCTGAAAAATACAGTAGAATCCTTCAGTAACAGAATGGAGCAGGCAGATGAAAGGATTTCTGACATTGAAAACAAAGCCTTTGAATGCTCCAAAACGCTGAAAGAGGAAGAGAAGTGGAGAACAAAAATGGATCATTCTCTTAGAGAGCTCTAGGATAATTTGAAGAAAACTAATATTCACCTTATACAAAAGGCAATTAGGTGGCTTCAAAAGGCTCAGATGCTCTACTCCATGAAATAATCAAGGAGAACTTCCAAGACATGCCAAGGGATTCTGAAATTCAGATAGCAGACAGTTTCAGAACTCCAGCACAATTCAACCCGAATAACACATCTCCCAGACACATTACAATTAAATTCACCAAGTTAATATGAAGGAGAAAATTCTGCAAGCAGCCAGATGTAAGAAAACCATAACCTACAAGGGGACGAATATTAGAATGACTGCAGATCTCTCTACTGAAAACTTTCAAGCTAGAAAAGGGTGGTTATCAACTTTTAATCTCCTAAAACAAAATGATTTTCAAACCACGAGCCTGTATCCAGTGAAACTGAGTATTATTTATGATGGAGAAAGTAAATACTTTAATGACATTCACATGTTAAAGAAATTTGCCATAACTAAACCAGCTCTCCAGGATATTCTCAGACCTATCCTCCTTAATGACCAGCACAATCGTCTACCACCAAAGTAAACTCACTCAGAAAATTTTGATCAAATTCCAACTTCCACAGTGGAGAAAGGATTAAAAATGTCCACCGCACTTTCAAAAAACTTCATACCCAAAATTCTACCAGGCTTATCAATATTTACAATTAATGTGAATGGTTTAAATTGTCCTCCAAAGAGGCACAGGTTGGCTGAGTGGATACAAAAACTCAGGCCAGATATCTGCTGCATACAAGAATCTCATCTTACCTTAAAAGATAAATATAGACTGAGGGTGAAGGGATGGTCATCTATATTCCAGGCGAATGAAAATCAGAAAAAAGCAGGTGTTGCAATTTTATTCGCAGATACAATAGGCTTTAAACCAACAAAAGTAAGGAAAGACAAGAATGATCACTTCATATTTTGTTAATATTCACTCAACATGAGATTTCAATTATTAAGATTTATGCACCCAACCACAACGAGCCTCAATTTATAAGAGAGACTCTAACAGACATGAGCAACTTGATTTCCTCCAGCACCATAATAGTCAGAGATTTTAACACACCTTTGGTAGTGTTGGATAGATACTCCAATAAGAAACTAAGAAAAGAAATTTTAGACTTAAACTTAACCATTTAACAATTGGATTTAACAGACATCTACAGAACATTTCATCCCAACAAAACTGAATATACATTCTTCTTATCAGCCCACAGAACATCCTCCAAAATTGATCACATCTTAGGTCACAAGTCTAACCTCAGCCAATTTAAAAGAATAGAAATTATTCCTTACATCTTCTCAGACCACCATGGAAAAAAACTTGAACTCAGTAACAATAGGAATCTGCATACTCACACAAAAAGATGGAAGTTAAATAACCTTATGCTGAATGATAGCTGGGTCATAGATGATATATTTTTTTCTTTTTTCTTATATTAAATCATAGCTGTGTACATTGATATGATCATGGCATAGATGAGATTAAGAAGGAAATTACCAAATTTTTGAAACAAAATGATAATGAAAACACGAATTATCAGAACCTCTGGGATATTGCAAAACAGTCCTAAGAGTTCCCTTTTATAGCACTGCAAGCTTTCCTCAAGAGAATGAAAAGAGAAGAAGTTAACAACTTAATGAGACATCTTAAGCAACTGGAAAAGTAAGAACATTCCAAATTCAAACCCAGCAGAAGAAAAGAAATAACCATGGAAAGGGACTTGAAGAGAAACTTCTCTGAAGAAGTCAGGCGCACGGCCTACAGACATATGAAAAAATGCTCATCATCTTTAATTATCAGAGAAATGCAAATTAAAACTACTTTGAGATATCATCTAACTCCAGTAAGATTAGCCCATATCACAAAATCCCAAGACCAGAGATGTTGGCGTGGATGTGGAGAAAAGGGAACACTTCTACACTGCTGGTGGGAATGCAAATTAATACATTCCTTTTGGAAAGATGTTTGGAGAACACTTAGAGATCTAAAAATAGATCTGCCATTCAATACTATAATTCCTCTACTAGGTATATACCCAGAAGACCAAAAGTCACATTATAACAAAGATATTTGTACCAGAATGTTTATTGCAGCCCAATTCATAATTGCTAAGTCGTGGAAAAAGCCCAAGTGCCCATCGATCCACGAATGGATTAATAAATTGTGGTATATGTACACCATGGAATATTATGCAGCCTTAAAGAAAGATGGAGACTTTACCTCTTTCATGTTTACATGGATGGAGCTGGAACATATTCTTCTTAGTAAGTAGAAGTATCTCAAGAATGGAAGAAAAAGTATCCAGTGTACTCAGCCTTACTATGAAACTAATTTATGGCATTCACATGAAAGCTATAACCCAGCTATAACCTAAGAATATGGGGAAGGGGGAGAGAGGGGAGGAAGGTGGGAGAATGGGCAGAGAGAGGGTGATTGGTGGGATTACACCTACAGTGCATCTTACAAGGGTACATGTGAAACTTAGTAAATGTAGAATATAAATGTCTTAACACAATAACTAAGAAAATGCCAGGAAGGCTATGTTAACCAGTGCAATGAAAATGTGTCAAACGATCTATAAAATCAGTGTATGGTGCCCCATGACTGCATTAATGCACACAGCTATGATTTAATAATAAAAAAGAAGAAATTTAAAAAGAACAGAAATAACCAAAATTACAGCAGAATTAAATGAAATTGAAAACAAAAGAATTATATAACAGATCAATAAATCAAAAAGTTAGTTTTTTGAAAAGGTCAATAAAATAGATTAATCAATTATTTATTAATCTAATCAATAAAATAGATTAACGTTTGGCTAATCTGACCAGGAAAAAAAGGTAAAATCTCTAATTTCATCAATCAGAAATGGCAAAGATGAAATAACAACAGACTCCTCAGAAATTCATAAAATCCTTAATGACTGTTACAAGAAACTCTATTCTCAGAAACACAAAAATCTGAAGGAAATAGACCAATACTTAGAAGCACACTACCTTCCTAGACTTAGCCAGAATGAAGTGGAAATATTGAATAGGCCTATATCAAGTTCTGAAATAGTATCAGCTATACAAAATCTCCCTAAAAAGAAAAGCCCAGGGCCAGATGGCTTCACGTCAGAATTCTACCAAACCTTTAAAGTGGAATTAGTACCTATATTACTTAACCTTTCTAAAATATTGAAAAAGAAGGAATATTACCCAACACATTCTATGAAGCAAACATCACCTTGATCCCCAAACCAGGAAAAGACCCAACAAGAAAAGAAAATTATAGACCAGTATCACTAATGAATATTAATGCAAAAATATTCAACAAGATCCTAGCAAACAGAATCCAGCAATACATCAAACAAATTATACACCATGACCAAGTGGGTTTTATTCCAGGGTCTCGAGGCTGGTTCAATATACTTAAATCTATAAATATAATTTGTCACATAAACAAAATAAAAAATAAAGACCATATGATTCTCTTAATTGATGCAGAAAAAGATTTTGATAATATCCAGCATCCTTTTCATGATCAGAACACTTAAGAAAATTGGTATAGAAGGCACATTTCTTAAACTGATAGAGGCCATCTACAGCAAACCCACAGTCAATATTGTATCGAATGGAGTTAAATTGAAATCATTTCCACTCAGATCAGGAACTAGGCAATGCTGCCCATTGTCTCCACTGCTTTTCAACATTGTAATGGAAGTCTTAGCCATTGCAACTAGGCAAGAAAAGGTGATCAAGGTTATTCATATATGGTCAGAGGAGATCAAACTTTCACTCTTCACAGATGACATGATTGTACATCTGGAAACACCAGGGAGTCTACTACAAAACTCTGAGAAGTGATCAAAGAATACAGCAGAGTCTCAGGTTACAAAATCAACACTCATAAATCGGTAGCCTTTATATATACCAACAATAGTCAAGCTGAAAAAAGAGTCAAGGACTCTATTCCATTCACAGTAGTGCCAAAGAAAATGAAATATTTGGGAGTTTACCTAACAAAGGATGGGAAAGATCTCTATAAAGAGAACTATGAAACTCTAAGAAAAGAAATAGCTGAAGATGTTAACAAATGGAAAAACATACCATGCTCATGGCTGGGAAGAATCAACGTTGTTAAAATGTTCATATTACCCAAAGCAATACACAATTGTAATGCAATCCCTATTAAAAGTCCACTGTCATACTTTAAAGATCTCGAAAAAATAATACTTCGTTTTATATGGAATCAGAAAAAAAACTTCAAATAGCCAAGATGTTACTCAGAAATAAAAACAAACAGGAGGAATCACGCTACCAGACCTCAGACTATACTATAAATTGATAGTGATCAAAACAGCATGGCACTGGCACAAAAACAGAGAAGTAGACGTATGGAACAGAATAGAGAACCAAGAGATAAACCCAACTACTTACCATCATTTGATCTTTGATAAACCAATTAAAAATATTCAGTGGGGAAACGATTCCCTATTTAACAAATGGTGCTGGGTGAACTGTCTGGCAATCTATAGAAGACTGAAACTTGACCCACACCTTTCACCATTAACTAAGATAGACTCTCACTGGATTAAATATTTAAACTTAAGACATGAAACTATGAAAATACTCGAGGGAAGTGAAGGGAAAAAACTTGAAGAAATTAGCCTGGGCAAATATTTTATGAGGAGGACCCCCCCAGACAATTGAAGCAAAACCAAAAATACATTACTGAGATCTGATCAAACTAAAAAGCTTCTGTATAGCCAAAAACAAACACAGTAAGTAAAGCAAGCAGACAGCCCTCAGAATGGGAGAAGACATTTGTAGGTTATTTCTCCGACAAAGGTTTAATAACCAGAATCCACAGAGAACTCAAATGTATTAGCAAGAAAAGAAAAAGTGATCCCATCTGAGGGTGGACAAGGGACTTGAAGAGAAACTTCTCTGAAGAAGACAGGCACACAGCCTACAGACACATGAAAAAATGCTCATTATCCTTAATCATCAGAGAAATGCAAATCAAAACCACTTTGAGATATCATCTAACTCCAGTAAGATTAGCCCATATCACAAAATCCCAAAACCAGAGATGTTGGCACTCTGGATGTGGAGAAAAGGGCACACTTCTACTGTGCTGGTGGGAATGTAAACTAATATGTTCCTTTTGGAAAGATGTTTGGAGAACACTTAGGGATGGACCTGCCAATCGATCCTACAATTCCTCTACTAGGTATATATCCAGAAGACCAAAAATCACATTATAACAAAGATATTTGTACCAGAATGTTTATTGCAGCCCAATTCATAATTGCTAACTCATAGAAGAAGCCCAAGTGCCCATGATCCACAAATGGATTAATAAATCATGGTATATGTACACTATGGAATATCATGCAGCCTTAAAGAAGGTTGGAGATTTTACCTCTTTCATGTTTACATGGATGGAGCTGGAACATATTCTTTTCAGCAAAGTATCTCAAGAATGGAAGAAAAAGTATCCAATGTATTCAGCCCTACTATGAAACCAATTTATAGCTTTCACATGAAAGCTATAACTCAACTATAGTCCAAGAAGAAGGGGAAAGAGGAGAGGGAGGGAAGAGAAGGGGGTAGGATGAGTGGAGGGAGGGTAATTGGTGGGACCACACCTACAGTGCATTTTACAACGGTACATGTTAAATTTACGAAGTGTAGAGTATAACCGTATACTGTGTATATTGTGTGTATAACACAATAACTAAGAAAATGTGGTGAAGGCTATGTTAACCAGTTTGATGAAAATATTTCAAATGGTATATAAAATCAGCACATTGTACCCCATGATTGAATTAATGTACACAGCTTTGATTTAATAAAAAAAATCCTCAAAAAACATTAGCAAGTATAATCCAGCAATATTCTAAAATTGGTCTAACAGGGGAAAATCAATTATATCAATTATTGCCTAGAGTTAGATCGGGGGAATAAGATATGGGATTTCTTTTTGGAGTGAAAAAAATGTCCTATATCTAGACTGTAGTGATGATTGCACAACTCTATGAACATATCAAAAAATAAATTATATAAAATGTGTGAAGTTTTTGGTATGTGAATTATTTCTAAAAAGACATCAAAAAATAAGATAACCAAACAC
Source organism: Nycticebus coucang (assembly GCF_027406575.1). Taxonomy (NCBI): domain Eukaryota; kingdom Metazoa; phylum Chordata; class Mammalia; order Primates; family Lorisidae; genus Nycticebus; species Nycticebus coucang. The sequence goes on from NC_069789.1 coordinate 88,945,059, forward strand.
AAATCCTTAATTTAATCTTAGGTGATATTTACTGAAAGCTAGTTAATGTTCAACGCATTTTAAATACTTTTGCAAAATTTAGTTCTAAACATGTTTCACCATCACCCCTGAGGTACAAGGGTCTGAAGTGAGTTCCCAATTACCTACAACTAATTAGTTGCTGATCAAGTTGTTTGTTCAGAACGGTAATTTATTATTCAACATAGCTGTTAAATAATGTGGATCTAATTTTTTTTTTTCAAAATATTATGGGAGTACTAACACTTTTTATTGTGGGGGTACTAATGTTTTGATTATATGTATTATTTTTGCTATGTTTAAGTCAGGGTTCTAAGTGTGCCCATGACCCAGATAGTGTTCATTGTACCTGTTAGGTAGATTCCTCCACCCCTCTCCTCTCTCTTCCCCCCCACCAGCTTGATTTCCAGTGAGTTTTACTTCCCTCTGTACACAGGTATACTCATTGATTAGTTCCAATTTAATAGTGAATACATAGGTATTTTTCCATCCTTTGCGTACTTCACTTACGATAATGTTCACCAGTTCTTCCAAATTATTGCAAAAGGCCTTAATTCATCCCTTTTTGTGGCTGCATAGTATTTCATAGTATACATATACCACATTTTGTTAATCCATTCATGTATTGCTGGGCACTTGGGATGACTCTGCATTTTGCAGTTATGAATCATGCTGCAATAAACACTTGCATGAAGTTATTTTTGATAAAATAACTTATTTTCCTTTGGGTAAATTCCTAATAGGGATTGCTGGATCAAATGGTAGGTCTGCTTTTAGCTCTTTGAGGAATCTCTACACAGTTTTCCACAGAGGTTGTACTAATTTTTAGTCCTACCTACGGTGTATAAGCATTGGACCTAATTCTTTTGGTTCTAACTCCACTGCTCTTTTAAGTCTCTCCAATACCAGAAAATCACCCTTATATGGGAAAATCACCCTTAGATAAAGTCAGGTGAAATTGTGTATCTCCAGTTATTTCTAGGTTATTTCACCTAGGGAAGGAGAGCCGAAGGAGAGTTTAAAATGGGGTTAAGATACTAATGTCAAACAATTGCAGGAAAGGACAAGTGGGCTAAGTAGTCGGAGTAGCAGATTCTTATCTGGGGTCTCTTGCAAAATCTCTGTGTAACTTGAGTAGTCTGTGTAACTTGAGTAGTCATTCAAGCTTTCCAGCCCTCCCTTTCCTCATCAATAAAATAAGGGTATTGAGATAGATATTTCCAAAATCTTTTCCAGTTCTTTCATTATATGTATTTTAATTAGCATCCAAACCAGATTTTCCATTTTCTTTCATGCTTCTGAAAGCAGGTGAACGTCATTCAACATCTGTATTTTTATATGCCATATGCTGCCTAGAGACCACCTTAGATTAGCTGCTTGAAACCACTTTATTTTAATACAGACTCACCAGGTTACAATTTTTTTTATTGCCTTGTTGCCTTTTCAACCAACCCTGATTTTTAAAATGGCATTTTCTTGCATATTTAAAGCATTATTTTTCCTACATGTAGGAAGTCTTGGTGAATTTTTTAAACTTTCTTCTCGGGGTTTATTTGGAGTTTCATCAGTGACCTTTTGAACTTTGATATTTTTCATAGGCTACTTCAAAAGGTATTATCACTTTGGTAAGGTTAAGAATGGTTTGTGGGTGTACAATGGCTGAAAGATCTACTTGCATTATCAGAAATGATTATTGCCAGGTAACAGTTTTTATAGGGATAGGATCTTAGCCTAGCCTGGCAAATTGACATTTGATGATGCCCTTGGGAAAACAGTTATTCTCTAGATGAACAGGAAGGTAGCCGATGCACTGACCTTGCTACATTTCTATATCCTGAAATCAGTAGAAAAATGCAAAATAATTTAGGATGGTGAATACTTTCTGTCAACACAATGTCAGACAAAAACTGAGAGGCTGCCCTTTTAACATTAGAGGCCTGAGAAATTCAGGACAAAGGAGACTGGGCTAGCACAGCCAGCCAGGGAGAAGTTAAGACATTGGGGGCATCTAATAAGGTCACTAAGGCAAGGGACCATGCTGAGAGCAGATATTCTGAAAAAACTGCACTCAATCTGTTATCTGAAGAACTTCTAGCTTCTCAACTTAGCCATATTCTTATTAATTTTATTTACAACTCAGAAAGGTTGAGCAGCTTTTTTAATCAATGATGTGATATATATAAATTTATTACCTATACAAACTAATGTGGCACAAAATACAATGAAAATATCACTCAGGCTTAAATATGATACTACTAGTAGATACAAGATAGAAACAATACTGCTACTAACAAGTACTTAATTCAAAACTCTGAAATAGTTTTTAATAGTCTCAATATCTGGTATCAGTCAACAAGCATATATTAAGTATCCTTAGGTGTGAGTAGCAAGCTCAGTGCCCCTGATCCAATGATCTTGAACTTAATCTCATATATATATATATATATATATATATACACATACATATGAGATATATGTATATATTTATATCACTGTTTCTAAGATCAAGACTGGTTTTCATTCTTGAGAAATGGATTTGACCATGCAAAAATGAATGATGAGAAAACTAAGTAGAATCTTTTTGACTAGGTAGAAGGGGCTTTAAACACAGGTACGGTTCTGAAATGGGTAGGTTGTGTATTCTGGATCTTAAAACTTCTCAAGGATTCTTTTGCCTTCTCTCCTCCTGCTTAGTAATGCCTATTCAACAGTTTGAGTTCTTCGGTCTACTCTTTCCCCTCCTCTCTCAAAGCCTGTTCTCAATTAAAAAATTAAATAATTCATGACCTCTGTGAAACTAATGTTCCTCCTTTAATGGCATCCATAAACATTAAGCCTTGCTTTTAATTATGAGCAAACATTTCTCTGGACCACACCCTACCCTTACCCTCTGAACGAATTCCTAGCAGTAGTCAAGAGGCCATCTGAGTTGGCTGGGGCAGAGATGGGAATGGAAGGATTTCAGTCAAGTCTTTCCCGCAGTCTGTGTAACTGTGGACATGAAAGAGGTGGCTAGGGAGGCATGTTATGCTGCAAAAGGGACACCCTGCCAGTTGTAAAATTGGCTTGGGGTTGCGCAACCATTTCATAAAGATATGATGACTAAAATTCTGCAGGGGAGAAGGAGGGAATTTGACCCTATGCTAGAAACACAGAGAATGTTCCGATGTTAGCCTGCTGAAAATTAATTTCAGACTTGAGGGTGGAGCTCCCTTCCTTTTTGAAAATTGCCTTGAGGCTTTCAAGAACCACAGACAGTCTGTGTCTCCACCACCAGCTCATTCAGGGCACTCCTGGGAGCGGTGAAGCTTGTTCAGGAAGATGTGTTCCCCCTGAGAACTTGCTCAGCACCTGCAGACTTTCTGCAAAGTTGAAAGTAGGCTAACGGTTTAGTTTGCAGAGTTCAAGCCCACACCCCTGCCACACCCAGCTTCATTGACCTCCTCTGTGCTGCATCAGAATCTCTCTCTCTTTTTTTTTCTATTTTTTTAATTCTGATTTTGTTAAATTTACAGAAGTATATACTAAAGCCAATCCACCCTCTAGCAGCATAAACTTGGTCAGTGGTAAGAGAACATAACAGAACTGAAACTCAAAACTGTGGACAGACTCACTTTTCTGGAGTTGAATCTGCCTATTCAGAGTGACAGAGAGCTCACAGCACTCTGTAACGGCCAGAATCTATTTCCTTCCTGGTATTTTCTCCCTCAGTCCGTGGGGGAGGAAAGAGCACCTTGAATAGATTTACAGTCATAGATGTCCTAGTGAAAAGGGTCAAGTGGTTAAAGCCGAGAGACCTGACAATCAGAGATGCGACTTGACTCTCACCAAGGCTGTGTGATTCATAGAAGCTGGCTCAGGTGGTGAGAAATTCCTGCTCAGCATGTGAGGAAGGGCAGAGCACATTATTCAGCTGAATACACTGAAAAAGTGAAGACACTTTCCCCCTTTACTGCCCATGACCCTAACTGCGTCAGCAATTTAATCACACGTCCATGCAGGCATTTGGTCTGCTTCAGATCACCGTGGCCTCAATCCCAACACCAACCTGCGCAGGACTCTCCCCGGTTGCCCCGCTGGAGCGCCTGTCCCGCCCCTGCTGGCGTGCCGCTCCCCCACTAGCCCCGTTGATCCTCTTCATGGCACTTACCTCTCTGTGAAATGCTCTTCTGTTTCTGTGGGTCTGGGTTGTATCTCACGTTCCTCACCAAAACGTCAGGCACAGAAAGGCCCGAACTGCATCCTTCTGATTCACGGCTACACCCTCCAGTGCCTGAGAAAGCGCCCTCTGGGGCTGCCAGGCCTGGTATGGAGACACCGGCCCTTTTGGCCCCCAGCGTTTCTCCTTGACAGGTAGGACTGGAGCCTCTGGGCCCAGGAAGAGACACACCGGAGCCTCTGGGCCTGGGAAGAGACACACCTCTCACCCCAGCTTCTCTCCTTGACCGACAGAAGACACAGGGGAGTGGCGAGTACCGCTAGGGCGTGTTTCCCAGTCGGAACAGATAGTGAAGAGCACCCAGTGACCTGGGCCTATTGGACCTATTATCATGTAATTAAAATTGCAAATGTTGACCTCTGAGGTGTTCTTTAGGAACATTTTGGGGCAGATGCATGTGTAGTGAGAAGTGTATTATGTAACTCTAGTCTGTCAGTTACTTCAAAGGCAGGAGGCAACGGCCAGCTCTGCTAGGGGAAAGGCCAAACTAGTTTACTTTATAAAAGTGTGTGTGCTTAGAACTTCAGGGTCTCTCCTTCCCTTACCAAGAGGGACCCATCTCTCTCTTCCAGGGGTATCTCCTATTTTACTTTCAGTTAGTGTGCTTTTGTTCTGCAATTAAGATATGTTGATTGTGATCGTTTTGTATTTGTGATTACTTTGTCATCATCTGGGCACCAGTGCTCGTTCGTTCTGAGCAATGGGAGCCGAGAACTATGGAACATCAACCTCCAGAGGAACCTAGCACTAGGGACTCAAAATATTTGGGTAATGAATGAATCAATGAGTAGAAAGAGATACACAAAGTTCAGAACCAAGAAGTCTATGCTGTCTTGGTTAGCTTCTTCATATACTCTATTCCCAAACACAGTAGGCTGAAGGACTTGTATGAAATCATACTTTCCAGGCCAGGGTGTGAAGTCAGGGTGGCCAGGTAAAGTAATTGACTTCACCATATCACATTTCTTTTCTCTGAAATCAAGCTTATCTGAGTAGGTAAACACACAGAGCCTGAATTGCACTGCTGAGTTCCTGGCCTGGCTACATGTACAACTGTCTTAGTGATGTGACCCTGGACAAATTAACTTCTCTGTGCTTCACTCTCATTGCCTGTAAAATGAATTCCCAGAATTCCTGTATAAGAATAATGCCTGTGATTACCAAGCTGGGGCCTATTGGTTTGCTTTACTCAGACATGGACTAGCATTTAATCTCAAAACCTTTTAAATACGTTTGGTCTACTTGGTCTAAGTCTGCAAATATTCCTGTTTCTGGGTCATTCTATCTACTTATGTTTAGTATTGCTGTTCATTGATGTGAATCACTTGCTTAAACAATGCCCAGTTGCCCAATTCCCATGTTCTTTGTTCCACCTGCAGCAAAATTTCTTTACTTTTGTTGTCTTCTTCCACATAGTACATTTCTACAATTGGGCCTCATCAGGGCTCAAATGCCCTCCCAGCCATTCTTACCTGTCTGCATGAATTTGAAGATGAGAAAAGGGAGCAAACTTAGCTTAAAGAGGTTGTTAGGACACAGCAACTGTACAGCCATATCAGCACATATATATTTACACATCATTTTGCAATGCCAAGGCAATGGCATTGATTTGTTCTGAGAATGCATACTTCTTTAAAAAAAATTTAACAATTGCCACCTCCTCTACTCTTCTTTTAAATGTTTCATCATGTCTCACCCTATAGCAGTTTTCTGTCCCCAGCACACTTCTCCCTAAGGTCTCCAACAGGCTTCATGTATGCTCACTGCTCTTTTCTTACAGTTCCTCATGATATCTCGTACTATTAATCACAGCCACACACGTGACAATCTCTCCTCATTTCTGTGGCATCAGGCTATTGATTTTCTTCCTTCTCTCCTTCATAGACCCTTCTTCTCTATTCTTAAATGTTGGGGTTCCCCGGAACTCCATGTATGGTTGTGGAGATATGGCCTACAAGCATCTTCAAACTGGACATATCCAATCCTAAACTCAGCATCTCTCTCCCCAAATCATCTCTTATTCACCATTTCCTAATGTATGACATTCTGATTTTCTGTTTGTCCTAAGCGAAACATAAAACATACTACTGGAACCTTCCCTCTCACTCAGTCTCACACACCCAGGCTGCACTTTGCTTCTATGACTTTTATTTCCTTAAATATTTTCAGACCACCCACATCATCCCATTATTGCCTTAATGCAGTATCTTGTTTCTTTTTGCCTGGCCAACTACACTTTCCCCATTCTTGCCTCTAGTTTGGTTAGCCTCCACTTACAGTTGCTCAAATAATCTTTCTAAAACCCAGATATGATTATGCCTTATTCTCAGTTAAATTTCTCTCACAGATCCCCATTGCTTTCAGTGTAAAAGTAAAAATCCTTTCACTGACCAATCGATGCCTGTGATGATTTCATTTCTGCTTACTTTTCTATGCCCTTTTTCTGACATTCCAACTGCATACAACTCAGTTAAGCTACATGAAATAATTTGGTACTTGTTCCCTCTGAACACATATCACATGCCCATTCATACATGAGAGTCTCTCTACTTGAAGCACCCAATTCCCACACACATCCACTGCTGTCATCATACATACACACACACACACACACACCCCTGATACAAGCCTAGTTTATGTGCACCTGTCCTTCCAAACTAAGTCGAAGTGTCACTTACCCACATAGCTTTCTTTTATCTTCACCCCTCACAACCTGTCTAATTTAAATCTACCCGGTGCTACTACTATCATATCATTGATTACATTGCACTATTACCCCCGCTAGGCAAGAGCTTCTCAGTGGCAAAAGCCATGGCTTATTATATTGAGTATCACCAGTACCTAATGGGAGTTCAACAAATGTCTATAGAATAAAGAAATGAACAAGTCCTGATGAAATGTACTTTATGACACATACCACCACCCCACTCCTGAGCCACTCATCTCCCAAACTGATAATCAGTTCATTTCACTTACTTTCTCACAAGTCTCCTTTGTGCTGTTATTAGAACAAAGTCTAGATTCCTTAATCATGAACCTAAGATCCAAACCTGAATTTCCTTTTTAGAATTATTTCCTACCATACCCACCATGGGTCCTGTGCTCTTGCCCTGTTCTAGTACTCACTGATTCTTAAATTCTTATACACTCATACTTTTGAACTGTGGCCTATTGAAGGGGAATTCATGATTAAGTCTTACTTGGGAAATATTGTTCCCACCAGGAAGAATGAATTTCTCTTTCCTGTTTATTCTCAATACAACTTTCCTCTATTTAGGGTTAATTAAATTTTGTTATTTTTGTAATCTCATTTCTTTCTCTATTAAATTACAGGGAATTTCTCTTTTTTCTTTCTGCTCATCCTGTGACTTATAACCAGTAAATAAGCAATACATATTTTTTTAATTAAAGATACTCAACTTATAAATTTTTCCTTATCTCTTAAATAAGTTTAAAATTTGAAGCCCCTAAAACAATTGGACCTAAATTTGATATTATATTCTATTCATGATTTATTCTAGGAATTACAACTTCAAAAGAAAAAATAGTAAAAATATTTGCAAAACATGTATTGATAAAGGGTTAACATCAAAAATATATAAGGTACCCCTACAACTTAATAGCAAAAAAAAAAAAAAAGTCCACTTAAAAGTGGAAAACTGAATAGATATGTCTCCAAAGCAGACAGGCAAATGGCCAAAAGGTACTCAATATCCTCACTAATCATCAGGGAAATGCAAATCAAAACCAGGATGAGATATCACCTCGCGTGTGTTGGAATAGCCTTATTTATCAAAAAAACAAAAGATGATGAATGTTAATGAAGATATGGAGAAAGGCAGCCCTTGTTTGCTGCTGGTGGGAATGTAAATTGGTATAGTTGCTATGGAAGACAATAGGAGGTGCCCCCCAAACTTCCCCAAAATAGAACCTCCATACTATCCAGAATGCCACTTCTGGGTAACATTCAAAGGAATGAAAATCAAGATCTTGAAGAGACATCTGCACTCCCATGTTCATTACAGTCTTACTCACAATAGCCAAGACATTGACAATGAGTAGATAAAGAAAATGTAGTGTAAGCATACTACACATAAAATGCACACAAACTTTATGGCCACCCTGTGTGTGTGTATTTGTGTGTATATATGTATACATACACTTACCATGGAATAGTATTCAGCTTTAAGGAAGAAGGAAATCCTGCCACTTAAGACAACATGGATGAACTTGGTGTACATTATGCTAAGTGAAATAAAACAGAAATAGAAGAATAAATACTGCATGATCTCACTTATATAAAGAATCTAAAATAGTCAAAATCATAGAAGCAGGAAGTAGAAGGATGGTTGCCAGGGCCTGGGAGGAGGGAGACACAAGGAGATGTTTGCAAAAGGTTATAAATTTTCAGTTTGTAAAATGAATACATCATAGAGCTCTACTAATTTTCTTAGAATTATAATAAATTACAATACTGTATTGTATATTCAAAATTTTTTCAGGAGGGTAGATCTTATTTTTTTTAAAGGTTATGTGAAATATACTCTCTGAAGTATATTGTGTTCTTATCACAAAACAATAATAATAATAAACAAAGAGGGAAGGAAGAATCTTTTAGAGGTGATAAATATTGTTATGGCATTGATTAATAGTTTTGTAGCTACAGACTTGTCTCCAAACTCATCAAACTGTATACATTAAATATGAATAGCTTTTTGTATATCAGTCATACTTTAATAAAGTGGTTTAAAACATAATAAATCCTAGAAAAACAAATGTATTCAACACAATTTAATCACAATAAATTCTTTAAATAAATATTTTAATAACATTATTGTCAAAAAAACCCAAGTATAAATTAATATATAAGAATGGATATAATAGTAATAATGTTATTATTGTCTATTAAAAAGGCTATGCTTTCTACAAAGGCAGCATCTGTTCCCGGAGATTGAGTGTGTATTCTCTTTATTGATTTTAGAAGAAATGTGATATAAAAGGAGTCATCACAAGGACTATTTAAAGGTCTGTCTATTGAAGCCTCAAAACATTATCGATGAGGCCAAGGCAGGCTATGATACGGGAAAAGATAAATCTGCTTTTGAGGCACTTGTAGCCAAAGAAATAATACAGTACTAACAATGAAAAATGAAGCCAACATCTCTTATTATCTTAAAATCACCTTGAGTTTGCACTCCTAAAAATGTACTTCTCTCAACTCAAATTAAACAATAAGAAAAGTGCAAACCACCCTCTCTATAAGTGGGCAAGAGATTTGAACAGAAAATTCTCCAAGGATGACAGGATGGCCAACAAACACATGAAAAAATGCTCACCATCTTTAATCATCATAGAAATGCAAGTCAAAACTACTCTGAGATACCACCAAATCCCAGCAAGATTAGCCCATATCACAAAGTCCCAAAATACCAGATGCTGGCATGAATGTGGAGAGAAGGAAACACTTCTACACTGCTGGTGGGATTGCAAAAAAATGCAGCCTTTTTGGAGAGAAGTATGGAGAATCCTCAAAGATCCAAAAGTAGACCTTCCATTTGACCTGCAATGCCATCACTAGGTTTCTACCCAGAAGAACAAAAATCCTTTTACCACAAAAACATTTATACTAGAATGTTATTGCGCAGGAGGCGGAGCAAGATGGTGGCCGAGTAACAGCTTCCTTGCATCTGGGCACCGTGAGTCTGCGGAGATAGGACTCCAGGCATCTCTGGCTGGTGGGATCTGCCTATCATCACCCCTGTGAGGATACAGGGAGTCAGCGAGTGACTTCTGGACCCCAAGAGGAGGACTAAAACAGTGGAAAAACGGCAAGTTGTCGCGTGTGTTCAATCCATCTAAACCTGCCAGCAATTTCCACAGGCACAAGAACTTAAAGAGCAAGAGGAAGTGAAAGAAAAATTAGGGCAAGGAAACAGATAAAAGAAATCACTCGGACGGGGAGACAAGATGGCGGACTGAAGCCAGCTTTCAACAAAGGCTCCCGTCCAGAAGGAGAGTTAAGGGACAGGAATTTAGTAAGTATCCTGGTGGACTTGAGCCTCACCAAGAGAGAAGGCTGAAGAACGCACATCAACACCGCTGAGGCAAGTTGTGATCACAAGGACGCAAACAAAAGGTACAAAATCCACCACCAAGCAGACGGGAGTCCCCCTCCCCCATGAGACCGGCTCTAGAGCCCCACAATTGAACAAGCGGGCAGAAATTAAAGGCCCTCCCACTACACTCCACGGGAGAGACCTTCTAAAAACTGGACCTACCTCCCCTACTGGGGTGCCGTGGCGTTCTCCTGCCAGACATAGGGCTGAATAAAACTTTGGGAATCCTTTGCCGGCAACCCTGAATCCCCGGCGCTCCCCTCCCGCCCACTGAGGTCTGGAGGCCTGTCCCCCAGGACTTCAGATCCTTGGGTGATTTCTCAAGGGGAGTGGACAGTCCCCGAGTTGCGACTGGTCAGCATTGACTCTGAGGCGCGCCGAGTGAGGAGAGGGCACCGGGCTGAGGGGGAGTCACGCCTTGCGGCACTTCCCTGCGGTGCAGTGCAGCAACCCTCCCCGGGCATAAGGGGCCCAAGACTGAATCAGACTCTGGCCTCCCCGCTGAGACCTGAGAACCCCTACTCTCACTCGGGGTCTGAGGGCCTATCCCCCAGGAGTTCGGCTCCTTGGGTGATTTCTCGAGGGGAGTGCACAGTGCCTGAGCTGCGTCAGGTCAGCGCTGACTCTGGGATACGTGAGCGAGGAGAGGGCACTCTGCTGAGGGGAAATCAAGCCTTGGTGGCACTTCCCTGCGGTGCAGTGCAGGAGCCCTCCCCGGACCGTAGTATTGCGTGAAACTGAAGAAACTCTAGCTTCCCCCCGCCCCACTCCCAATCGGGGTCTGGGGGCACATCCCCCAAGAGTTCTGATTCTTGGGGGATCTCTTAAGGGGTGTGGACCCAGCACAAACTGCGGCCGCTCAGTGCTGACTCTGGGGCGCGGGACAGAGGAGAAAAGGGTTGCCTGAGTGCCCACACCAGAGCAGCAGTTCCCTGGAGGTAGATCAACAGCCGTTTTTTCTTTAACGGCAGAACGCTCACTTCTGGATATTCTGAGGCCACACCCCCTGTCTCCCTGGGCAACCAGAGGAGGCCACCCACGGCTCACAAACCCGGAAGCCTCCAGGGCGGGGCCGACCCAGAGAGGTGTTCAGACGCAATTCTCCAGCAGCAAAGACGTTTGAACTCAAAACAGCCCGTCTCCTGTAGGCGACGACAGGAACAGAGACAGAACCTCACAAAGTTGTCTGTTCTGTTCTGTTCTGTTAGCAGCATGCATCAGGGACGGGGCTAAGCCTGAGTGAACACCTCCTTCCCATCACCTGCATCAAACACTCAAAGATGTCAGGCCCCATCTCCTCCTGCTAGATAGCGGCAGTCTGCGGGGGCCTGGCAGACTTCCTTGCGATTCAGGCAGGTGCAAACTCCTGGAGTGTCTGTTCACTGCAGGCAACTGGGTTAGCCATCTGCAGAGATACCAGTGACTGGGTCCGACGGAGGGGCAAAGTGGGGAAGGAGACGTCAACCTTCCCAGACTGCTCTGTTTGCTGGGTGGCTCCTCCTGACTCCACGCTGCACTGGGGTGAGCTGTGTCAGAGGAGTCACCAGGCCCCTGTGATCCAGTTCCCAGAGACCTCTTGAACCCTTCCACCCGAGACAAGTGCCGATTGAGACAGTTGATTCGGACCTTTTGAACTGGGCTAATAGACTGAGGACTCTTCAGGCAGTGCCCTGGGTGTGCGATTGTAGGAAGGTTTGATTCTCCTTTTCCAACTGGGGCCAGAGGTGGGCAGGCGGGGTGACTTAATTGCTGATTTTTAAACACAGCTGAGACTTCAAGCCAGAGTAGAAGTTGCAATAGGATCGAACAGAAACCAGCTGAAAACAAGACAGAACCACTTTGCTCCACCACACCAGACAGGGCCCCAGTTTCTCAGGCCACAACACTGTACGGGCCCTCGATAAAACCCCAGGGGAAAAACCAAAAGGAGTAAACCATGGGGCGGAATCAGCGGAAAAAATCTGGTAACATGAATAACCAGAATAGATCAACCCCCCCAAGAAAAGATACGGCAGATGTGATTGAAGATCCCATTCATAAACAACTGGCTGAGATGTCAGAAGTCGAATTCAGAATTTGGTTTGCAGACAAGATTAATAAAATGGAATTAGGAATTCGAGGAGAAATTCAAAAATTGTCTCAAGAATTTAATGAATTTAAAGACAAAACCACCAAAGACTTAGACACACTGAAACAAGAACTTACAGCACTCAAAGATATGAAAAATACAGTAGAATCCCTCAGTAACAGAATGGAGCAAGCAGAAGAAAGGATTTCTGACATTGAAGATAAAGTCTTCGAACGCTCCCAATCTCTCAAAGAGGAAGAGAAATGGAGAGCAAAAACGGATCACTCACTCAGAGAGCTCTCAGATAATTCGAAAAAAAACAACATAAGGGTTATAGGAATATCGGAGAATGATGAAGTGGCTGCCAAGGACACAGAGGCCCTTCTACATGAAATTATGAAAGAAAATTTTCCAGACATGCCTAGAGAATCTGAAATTCAGATAGCAGACAGCTTCAGAACCCCAGCACGATTCAACCCCAATAAGCCATCTCCCAGACATATCATAATTAGCTTCACTAAAGTTAACATGAAAGAGAAGATTCTCAAAGCAGCCCGGCGAAAGAAAACTATAACGTACAAAGGTAAGAATATTAGAATAACTACAGATCTCTCTGCTGAAACTTTTCAAGCAAGAAGAGGCTGGTCATCAACTTTTAATCTCCTAAAGCAAAAAAACTTTCAACCCAGGATCTTGTATCCAGCTAAACTGAGTTTCATCTATGATGGAGAAATTAAATACTTCAATGACATTCATATGTTGAAAAAACTTGCCATAAGTAAACCAGCTCTTCAGGATGTTCTCAGACCTATCCTCCACAATGACCAACCCAATCCTATACCACAAAAGTAAACTCACTCAGAAACTTCGGATCAAACTCCAACTTCCACACTGGCGAAAGGATTAAAAATGTCCACTGGACCTTTGAAAAACTCGATACCCAAAATTCCACCAGACTTATCCTTACTCTCCATCAATGTGAATGGCTTAAACTGTCCTCTAAAGAGGCATAGGTTAGCTGACTGGATACAAAAACTCAAGCCAGATATTTGTTGCATACAAGAGTCACATCTCAACTTAAAAGACAAATACAGACTCAGGGTGAAAGGATGGTCATCCATATTTCAGGCAAATGGTAATCAGAAAAAGGCAGGTGTTGCAATTTTATTTGCAGATACAGTAGGCTTTAAACCATCAAAAGTAAGGAAGGACAAGAATGGTCACTTCATATTTGTTAAGGGTAATACTCAATATGACGAGATCTCAATTATTAATATCTATGCACCCAACCAGAATGCACCTCAATTTATAAGAGAAACTCTAACAGACATGAGTAACTTGATTTCCTCCAGCTCCATAATCGTTGGAGATTTCAACACTCCCTTGGCAGTGTTGGATCGATCCTCCAGAAAGAAGCTGAGCAAAGAAATCTTAGATTTAAACCTAACCATCCAATATTTAGATTTAGCAGACATCTACAGAACATTTCATCCCAACAAAACTGAATACACATACTTCTCATCAGCCCACGGAACTTACTCCAAAATTGATCACATTTTAGGTCACAAGTCTAACCTCAGTAAATTTAAAGGAATAGAAATTATTCCATGCATCTTCTCGGACCATCATGGAATAAAACTTGAATTGAGTAACAACAGGAATCTGCATACCCATACAAAAACATGGAAGTTAAATAACCTTATGCTGAATGATAGCTGGGTCAGAGATGAGATTAAGAAAGAAATCACCAATTTTTTGGAACAAAATGACAATGAAGACACAAGCTATCAGAACCTCTGGGACACTGCAAAGGCAGTTCTAAGAGGGAAATTTATAGCACTGCAAGCCTTCCTCAAGAGAACGGAAAGAGAGGAAGTTAACAACTTAATGGGACATCTCACGCAACTGGAAAAGGAAGAACATTCCAACCCCAAACCCAGTAGAAGAAAAGAAATAACCAAAATTAGAGCAGAATTAAATGAAATTGAAAACAAAAGAATAATACAACAGATCAATAAATCAAAAAGCTGGTTTTTTGAAAAGGTCAATAAAATAGATAAACCTCTGGCCAACCTAATCAGGAAGAAAAGAGTAAAATCTCTAATATCATCAATCAGAAACAACAAAGACGAAATAACCACAGACTCATCAGAAATGCAAAAAATCCTTAATGAATATTACAAGAAACTTTATTCTCAGAAATATGAAAATCTGAAGGAAATAGACCGATACTTGGAAGCACGCCACCTTCCAAGACTTAACCAGAATCAAGTGGAAATGTTGAACAGACCCATATCAAGTTCAGAAATAGCATCAACTATACAAAACCTCCCTAAAAAGAAAAGCCCGGGACCAGATGGTTTCACGTCAGAATTCTACCAAACCTTTAAAGAGGAATTAGTACCTATATTACTCAACCTGTTCCAAAATGTAGAAAAAGAAGGAAGACTACCCAACACGTTCTATGAAGCAAATATCACCCTGATCCCCAAACCAGGAAAAGACCCAACAAGAAAAGAAAATTATAGACCAATATCACTAATGAATATAGATGCAAAAATATTCAACAAGATCCTAACAAACAGAATCCAACAACACATCAAACAAATTATACATCATGACCAAGTTGGTTTTATCCCAGGGTCTCAAGGCTGGTTCAATATACGTAAATCTATAAATGTAATTCAACACATAAACAAATTAAAAAACAGACCATATGATTCTCTCAATTGATGCAGAAAAAGCTTTTGATAATATCCAGCATCCCTTCATGATCAGAACACTCAAGAAAATTGGTCTAGAAGGGACTTTTCTTAAACTGATAGAGGCTATCTACAGCAAACCCACAGCCAATATCATATTGAATGGAGTTAAATTGGAATCATTTCCACTCAGATCAGGAACCAGACAAGGCTGCCCATTGTCTCCATTGCTTTTCAACATTGTAATGGAAGTTTTAGCCACCGCAATGAGGGAAGAAAAGGCGATCAAGGGTATCCATATAGGGTCAGAAGAGATCAAACTCTCGCTCTTCGCAGATGATATGATTGTGTATCTGGAAAACACTAGGGACTCTACTACAAAACTCCTAGAAGTGATCAAGGAATACAGCAGCGTCTCAGGTTACAAAATCAACATTCATAAATCGGTAGCCTTTATATACACCAACAACAGTCAAATTGAAAAAGCAGTTAAGGACTCTATCCCATTCACAGTAGTGCCAAAGAAGATGAAATATTTGGGAATTTACCTAACAAAAGACGTGAAAGATCTCTATAAAGAGAACTATGAAACTCTAAGAAAAGAAATAGCTGAAAATGTTAACAAATGGAAAAACATACCATGCTCATGGCTAGGAAGAATCAACATTATCAAAATGTCCATACTACCCAAAGCAATATATAATTTCAACGCACTCCCTATTAAAGCTCCACTGTCATATTTTAAAGATCTTGAAAAAACATTACTTCGTTTTATATGGAATCAGAAAAAACCTCGAATAGTCAAGACATTACTCAGAAATAAAAACAAAACAGGAGGAATCACACTACCAGACCTCAGACTTTACTACAAATCGATAGTGATCAAAACAGCATGGTATTGGCACAAAAACAGAGAAGTAGATATCTGGAATAGAATAGAGAACCAAGAGATGAATCCAGCTACTTACCACTATTTGATTTTTGACAAGCCAATTAAAAACATTCAGTGGGGAAAAGATTCCCTATTTAACAAATGGTGCTGGGTGAACTGGCTGGCAACCTGCAGAAGACTGAAATTGGACCCACACCTTTCACCATTAACTAAGATAGACTCTCATTGGATTAAAGATTTAAACTTAAGACATGAAACTATAAAAATACTAGAGGAGAATGCAGGGAAAACCCTTGAAGAAATTGGTCTGGGTGAGTATTTCATGAGGAGAACCCCCCGGGCAATTGAAGCAGCTTCAAAAATACACTACTGGGACTTGATCAAACTAAAAAGCTTCTGCACAGCTAAGAACACAGTAAGCAGAGCAAGCAGACAGCCCTCAGAATGGGAGAAGATATTTGCAGGGTATAACTCTGACAAAGGTTTAATAACCAGAATCCACAGAGAACTCAAACGCATCAGCAAGAAAAAAACAAGGGATCCCATCGCAGGCTGGGCAAGGGATTTGAAGAGAAACTTCTCTGAAGAAGACAGGCGCACGGCCTTCAGACATATGAAAAAATGCTCATCATCTTTAATCATCAGAGAAATGCAAATCAAAACTACTTTGAGATATCATCTAACTCCAATGAGACTAGCCTATATCACAAAATCTCAAGACCAGAGATGTTGGCGTGGATGCGGAGAAAAGGGAACACTTCTGCACTGCTGGTGGGAATGCAAATTAATACATTCCTTTTGGAAAGATATATGCAGAACACTCAGAGATCTAAAAATAGATCTGCCATTCAATCCTGTAATTCCTCTGCTGGGCATATACCCAGAAGACCAAAAATCACAACATAACAAAGATATTTGTACCAGAATGTTTATTGCAGCCCAATTCATAATAGCTAAGTCATGGAAAAAGCCCAAGTGCCCATCGATCCACGAATGGATTAATAAATTGTGGTATATGTATACCATGGAATACTATGCAGCCTTAAAGAAAGATGGAGACTTTACCTCTTTCATGTTTACATGGATGGAGTTGGAACATATTCTTCTTAGTAAAGTATCCCAAGAATGGAAGAAAAAATACCCAATGTACACAGCCCTACTATGAAACTAATTTGGGACTCTCACATGAAAGCTATAACCCAGCTACATCTTAACAATAGGGGGAAGTGGGAAAGGGGGGGTGGGTAGAGGGAGGGGAATCGGTGGGATCACACCTGTGGTGCATATTACAGGGGTATTTGCGAAACTTGGTAAATGTAGAATGTAAATGTTTTGGCACAGTAACTGAGATAACGCCGGAAAGGCTATGTTAACCACTGTGATAAAAATGTGTCAAATGGTTTATGAAGTGAGTGTATGATGCCCCATAATCATATCATTGTATACAGTTATGATTTAATAAAAAAATTAAAAAAAAATCACTCATGAGGAAGAATCAGCAGAAAACTCCAGGTAACATGAAGAACAAGTCCAGAACAACCCCGCCAAGGGACCATGAGGTAGCTACTGAAGATGATGCCATCTATAAAGAAATGTTAGGAATGACAGAAAGGGAATTTAGAATACACATGTTGAAAACAATGAAAGAAATGATGGAAACAATGAAGGAAACTGCTAATAAAGTGGAAAATAACCAAAAGGAAATCCAAAAACAGAATCAAATAAGAGATGAACGATATGAAGAATATACAAAGGATATAGCAGAGCTGAAGGAACAGAAACAGTCAATTAGGGAACTTAACAATGCAATGGAAAGTATCAGCAACAGGTTAGACCATGCAGAAAAAAGAATTTCAGAGGCAGAAGACAAAGTTCTTGAGAGAACTCAGATAGTAAAAGAGGCAGAAAAGAACAGAGAAGAAGCAAAACGTTCACTGTCAGAATTATGGGACTTTATGAAGCGTTCCAACATACGAGTTATAGGAATTCCAGAAGGGGAAGAAGAATGCCCCCAGAGGAATGGAAGCCATACTAGAGAATATTATAAAAGAAAATTTCCCAAATATCACCAAAGATTCTGACACACTGCTTTCAGAGGGATATCAGACCCCAGGTCGCCTCAACTCTAACCAAACTTCTCCAAGACACATTGTGATGAACCTGTCCAAAGTCAAGACAAAAGAAACGATTCTGCAAGCTGCCAGTAGTAAGCGCCAGTTGACCTACAGGGGCAAATCCATAAGAGTGACAGCAGACTTATCTAATGAAACTTTCCAAGCAAGAAGACAATGGTCATCTACCTTTAATCTACTTAAACAGAACAATTTCCAGCCCAGAATTCTGCTTAGCTAAGCTAAGCTTAAAAATTGACAGAGAAATCAAATTATTTACGGATATACAAACATTGAGGAAATTCGCCACAATAAGACCAGCTGTACAGGAAATACTTCAACCTGTTCTGCACACTGACCACCACAATGGATCACAGCAAAGTAAGAACTCAGAAATTAAAGGACAGAACCTAACCTCCACACTGATGCAAAAGATAAAACTAAGCAATGGACTCTCACCAAATAAGATGAATAGAATACTACCACACTTATCCATTATCTCAATAAATGTTAATGGCTTGAATTCCCCACTGAAGAGACAGAGATTGGCTGACTGGATTAAAAAACACAAGCCATCCATTTGCTGTCTGCAGGAAACACACCTGGCTTCAAAAGACAAATAAAAGCTCCGAGTCAAGGGTTGGAAGACAATTTTTCAGGCAAATGGAATTCAGAAGAAAAGAGAAGTTGCAATCTTACTTTCAGATACATGTGGATTTAAAGCAACTAAAGTCAAAAAAGACAAAGATGGTCACTTTATATTGGTCAAGGGAAAAATACAACAAGAAGACATTTCAATTCTAAATATTTATGCACCCAATTTAAATGCTCCCAGATTCTTGAAACAGACCTTACTCAGTCTGAGCAATATGATATCTGATAATACCATAATGACAGGGGACTTTAACACTCCTCTTACAGAGCTGGACAGATCCTCTAAACAGAAATTAAACAAAGATATAAGAGATTTAAATGAGACCCTAGAACAACTGTGCTTGATAGACGCATATAGAATACTCCACCCCAAAGATAAAGAATATACATTCTTCTCATCACCCCATGGAACATTCTCCAAAATTGATCATATCCTGGGACACAAAACAAATATCAACAGAATCAAAAGAATTGAAATCTTACCTTGTATCTTCTCAGACCATAAGGCACTAAAGGTGGAACTCAACTCTAACAAAAACACTCGACCCCACCCAAAGGCATGGAAATTAAACAATCTTCTGTTGAATAACAGATGGGTGCAGGAAGAAATAAAACAGGAAATCATTAACTTCCTTGAGCATAACAACAATGAAGACACAAGCTACCAAAACCTGTGGATACTGCAAAAGCAGTTTTGAGAGAAAAATTCATCGCTTTAGATGCCTACATTCGAAAAACAGAAAGAGAGCGCATCAACAATCTCACAAGAGATCTTATGGAATTGGAAAAACAAGAACAATCTAAGACTAAACTCAGTAGAAGAAAAGAAATATCCAAAATCAAATCAGAGATCAATGAAATTGAAAACAAAAGAATCATTCAGAAAATTAATGAATCAAGGAGTTGGTTTTTTGAAAAAATAAATAAAATAGATAAACCATTGGCCAGACTAACAAGGAATAGAAAAGTAAAATCTCTAGTAACCTCAATCAGAAATGATAAAGGGGAAATAACAACTGATCCCACAGAGATACAAGAGATCATCTCTGAATACTACTAGAAACTCTATGCCCAGAAATTTGACAATGTGAAGGAAATGGATAAATATTTGGAATCACACCCTTTCCCTAGACTCAGCCAGGAAGAAATAGAGCTCCTGAACAGACCAATTTCAAGCACTGAGATCAAAGAAACAATAAAAAAATCTTCCAACCAAAAAATGCCCTGGTCCAGATGGCTTCACTCCAGAATTCTATCAAACCTTCAAGGAAGAGCTTATTCCTGAACTGCAGAAGTTATTCCAAAAAATTGAGGAAGAAGGAATCTTCCCCAACACATTCTATGAAGCAAACATCAACCTGATACCAAAACCAGGAAAAGACCCAAACAAAAAGGAGAATTTCAGCCCAATCTCACTCATGAATATAGATGCAAAAATTCTCAACAAAATCCTAGCCAATAGATTACAGCTTATCATCAAAAAAGTCATTCATCATGATCAAGTAGGCTTCATCCCAGGGATGCAAGGCTGGCTTAACATATGCAAGTCCATACACGTTATCCACCATATTAACAGAGGCAAAAATAAAGATCACATGATCCTCTCAATAGATGCAGAAAAAGCATTTGATAAAATCCAGCATCCTTTTCTAATTAGAACACTGAAGAGTATAGGCATAGGTGGCACATTTCTAAAACTGATTGAAGCTATCTATGACAAACCCACAGCTAATATTTTACTGAATGGAGTAAAACTGAAAGCTTTTCCTCTTAGAACTGGAACCAGACAAGGTTGTCCTCTGTCACCTTTACTATTCAACATAGTGCTGGAAGTTCTAGCCAATACAATTAGGCAAGACAAAGAAATGAAGGGAATCCAAATGGGAGCAGAGGAGGTCAAACTCTCCCTCTTTGCTGACGACATGCTCTTAGAGAACCCCAAAGACTCAACCACAAGACTCCTAGAAGTCATCAAAAAATACAGTAATGTTTCAGGATATAAAATCAATGTCCACAAGTCAGTAGCCTTTGTATACACCAATAACAGTCAAGATGAGAAGCTTATTAAGGACACAACTCCCTTCACCATAGTTTCAAAGAAAATGAAATACCTAGGAATACACCTAACGAAGGAGGTGAAGGACCTCTATAAAGAAAACTATGAAATCCTCAGAAAGGAAATAGCAGAGGATATTAACAAATGGAAGAACATACCATGCTCATGGATGGGAAGAATCAACATTGTTAAAATGTCTATACTTCCCAAAGCAATCTACCTATTCAATGCCATTCCTATCAAAATACCAACATCGTACTTTCAAGATTTGGAGAAAATGATTCTGCGTTTTGTATGGAACCGGAAAAAGCCCCGTATAGCTAAGGCAGTTCTTAGTAATAAAAATAAAGCTGGGGGCATCAGCATACCAGATTTTAGTCTGTACTACAAAGCCATACATGGTACTGGCACATAAACAGAGACATAGACACTTGGAATCGAATTGAAAACCAAGAAATGAAACTAACATCTTACAACCACCTAATCTTCGATAAACCAAACAAGAACATACCTTGGGGGAAGAACTCCCTATTCAATATATGGTGTTGGGAGAACTGGATGTCTACATGTAAAAGACTGAAACTGGACCCACACCTTTCCCCACTCACAAAAATTGATTCAAGATGGATAAAGGACTTAAATTTAAGGCATGAAACAATAAAAATCCTCAAAGAAAGCATAGGAAAAACACTGGAAGATATTGGCCTGGGGGAAGACTTCATGAAGAAGACTGCCATGGCAATTACAACAACAACAAAAATAAACAAATGGGACTTCATTAAACTGAAAAGCTTCTGTACAGCTAAGGAGACAATAACCAAAGCAAAGAGACAATCTACACAACGGGAAAGGATATTTGCATATTTTCAATCAGACAAAAGCTTGATAACTAGGATCTATAGAGAACTCAAATTAATCCACATGAAAAAAGCCAACAATCCCATATATCAATGGGCAAGAGACATGAATAGAACTTTCTCTAAAGATGACAGACAAATGGCTAACGAACACATGAAAAAATGTTCATCATCTCTATATATTAGAGAAATGCAAATCAAAACAACCCTGAGATATCATCTAACCCCAGTGAGAATGGCCCACATCACAAAATCTCGAAACTGCAGATGCTGGCATGGATGTGGAGAGAAGGGAACACTTTTACACAGTTTGGACTGCAAACTAGTACAACCTTTCTGGAAGGAAGTATGGAGAAATCTCAAAGCACTCAAGCTAGACTTCCCATTCGATCCTGCAATCCCATTACTGGGCATCTACCCTGAAGGAAAAACATCCTTTTATCATAAGGACACTTGTACTAGACTGTTTATTGCAGCTCAATTTACAATCGCCAAAATGTGGAAACAGCCTAAATGTCCACCAACCCAGGAATGGATTAACAAGCTGTGGTATATGTATACCATGGAATACTATTCAGCCATTAAGGAAATGGAGACTTTACATCCTTCGTATTAACCTGGATGGAAGTGGAAGACATTATTCTTAGTAAAGCATCACAAGAATGGAGAAGCATGAATCCTATGTACTCAATTTTGATATGAGGACAATTAATGACAATTAAGGTTATGGGGGGGGAAGCAGAAAGAGGGACGGAGGGAGGGGGTGGGGCCTTGTTGTGTGTCATACTTTATGGGGGCAAGACATGATTGCAAGAGGGACTTCACCTAACAATTGCAATCAGTGTAACCTGGTTTCTTGTACCCTCAATGAATCCCCAACAATAAAAAAAAAAAAAGAAAGAGAATGTCATTGAGGCTCAGTTCATAATTGCCAAATCATGGAAGCAACCTAAGTGCCCATCAAGCCATGAATGGATCAACAAACTGTGGTATATCATGGAATAGTCTATAGCCATTAAAAAGATGGAGACTTCACATCTTTTACATTTACCTGGATGAATTTGAAATGCATTTTTCTTAGTAAAGTATCATGAGAATGGACTAATAAATATCCAATGTACTTCATACTAATATGAAACCAATATATAAACAATTGCATGTTCCTAAGACTAAAACACTATTATAGACCAATTCAAGGATAGAGGGAAGCAGAAGGGGGAGAGGAGAGGAAGTATGGTAGAAGGCGGGAGGGCAAGAGGTGGGATCTCACCTAATGTGCACATTGTGAGGGTATATAACACACCTCCTGGGTGGAGGGCTCTTCTACAAATGGAGCTTTACCCTGGAAGTGAGAACAGTGTAACATTGTACCCTCTTATTAATTTAAAAAAATAAAAAAAGTCCCCCACAAAAAAATGTACTTCTCTCCTCTCAGCCTATTCTCAACTTCTTCTATTCCTCTCGGACTTACAGGGAAATTCTGATGTTTTCTTGTGTCACTGACCAAAACCAGTACATTTACTGTTGGTAGAACTTGCCGGTTGCCTGGTGATGGTCAGAAACCAATGCAGCTGTCTGAGTATTACTCAGCATGTAATACCAGGGCTTTTGCCTCATTTATGCCTCAGACAATAACAATGCAAATGAATCTGGAAGGCTGCAGAGGTTGGGGGTAGGGATGAGGTCAGGGTGGTAAAGGGGAGGGAGAGAAAGGGTGATACTAAGGGAAATCCCCTTTCTGACTCTGGGCACAGCTTCTTTTCTCTCTGAAGTATCAATTTGCATCAAACCCAGCTTGATGAACAGTTTGTGAACTTTAACTTCTGTTAGACTCTGTCGGGGGGGGGTTACAAAAAAATTTTCACAAACTGATGGAGCAGTCTATTATTGCACATGAAAAACAATTAAAAAATAACATAAGGCATTTGATTGTCAAAGGTCTGTTATAATCAAATGATTCAGAATTCTTGCTTTGAGTAGCATTGAGAAAAGATGCAGGAGCCAGATTTTATAAAGAAGGTTTTTCTGGAAAACCCGGAGCCTAAACTTGCTTTAGAAAAGTCACCTATTTTGGCAGGCAGAGTATAGGCACCAACATAGTGGAAGGAGCTTGGAATTGTAATTTTCCCTTCTTACAAAATCCTGAAAACTTGAAGTCTCAAGGATTTTTTCAGAGGTCATTTTATTTTAGTCTTATACAATTCTACTTTCCCTCATAATTATTTGAAACCTTAATGATAAATTTACTTTCACTTTATCCTCTCTGTATGGAGTCCAAGTTTTTTTCTCTAGCATTAAAATGAAAAGTAAAAAACAAAATAAAAAATTAAAATAGTCCTTTTCCTTGTTCTCCTTCCCTTCTCTTCCTAAGAAATATATTCCAAAACCCATTCAGAGGATAAGAAGGTTGGTGAGGGCATCCATGGAAGTGGGAAGCCCTGTGTGGGGTGTCTGTGACCATAGCAAAGAGGAACCCCAGTATTGAATGTTATAACCTGAACAAGGGAGGGTTGCAGCTTGAGGATACCATTAAGGACAGAATATTTGACTTCAGTGAGAATTAGGCAAGGGTCTGTTTAGGGGCTGAGGTGGGACAACAGCAGACTGGTAACAAATAGGGAGTTTGAGCAAATGGGAAGCATATGCAGGGTAGTAGAAGGCTTCTTTCTCACTGTTGGAAAAGAGAGATACAAATATGGAAAGGAAGAAAATACAGATTTTATTATTAGAGAGACAGACAAAGAAATGAAAAGGATGAAAACATACATGTGTTTGTACACACACACACACACACATTAGTTCTGTCCCAGTGAAAGGGCCTGGGAGCAGTGACACCTCAAGAATTCTGAGCACAGCTAGCTCCCAGATTGTGGTTTCTGAATATCATTCTTTGTCAAAAGGGACCAGGACTTCATAGAGTGATGGCTGATTCCACAGCTGGGGTCAGAAAAATACATACAAAGATTTGAATATCCTATTAATGCAGAAAGCAAGAAAATGTTCAAGGAATAAGAGCATTGTATCAAAAAACCACAGAATCCAATGCCAGAAGAGACTGGTGAAAAGTAAATCATGTACAGTTTTTCTTTAATAAAACTTGCTAGAACTTGTTTTTTCAAAAAAAAATAAACAAATAAACAAACAAACAAAAAATGCAGAATCCAGATTGAAGGGCTCCCACTGGCCAAATTACAGACAATTCACACGTATAAAATTAATAATGGGGCAGGCTTTCTCCTTTTTTACTTTGGGATGCTACGCCATTCTGTTGCCCCTTACCTCCCCCCATCTTTCCCCATCTCACCTCCTGCTCTCTGCTGTCTTCTCTTCCTTGTTTATTAATCTCTTACCCCTACTCCCTTCCCTCTCTCTAATATAAAATAAACTTACACTTTTATATCCTAATAAAATAGATGATAATAAATAATGGTAACTTGTAATCTATTGAGTAAAATAGCAACCCATGAGCCCATGTCAGTACAAATAAATGGAAAAATAAATAGAAAGACTGATGAGAAATGAGAGATTCACCTAGTCTGAAAGCATTTCCTGCCAGAATACATATGAACTACAAAGAGAAAAAGAGTGACTTTACAGTGGACAAGACTAGGTGACATCTCCTTAATGAAATGATTGAATTAGCATCATTAGGAACATGACAGATCAAAACTGTATGCAGTCTGATAGAAGAAATAAGAACTCAGCATCTTATCTGTGCTATGCCTGCGGAAGAATAATTTGAAGCTAATCATGATGCAATATCAGGCAAAATCAAACTGAAGGAAACTCTGCAAAATAACAAACCTGCTATCTTCAAAAGTCCCAAGGTCATAAAGGTCAAGGAGAGAAGACTAATGTTGGCGGAGAATTGAAGAGACAAACTGAACACAACATGTGGTCTTGAATTGGATCCTTTCCCTCTTAAATGAGGCAATGATAATGGGGAGTAGCCATTCTGATTCTATGAGGGGCTAACCCACGTGAGGATGGATCACTTGAAATTTCAGTGGTGGGGAGTAGCATGGTTAGGATAAGCTGTTAGAAATGTGTCAGTGTTAATTTCCTGACTTTGATGGTGGTTTTGTGATTATATAAGAGAATGTTCTTGTTTCTTAGGCATGTACACTAAAGTTTTCAGATGGTATGGGGCATCCCATCAGCACTGTTTCAGAAGAAACATTGGAATCTTGCAACTTTTCTGTAAGTTTGAGATAATTTCAAAATTTAAAAAGATAATAAATGATCACAACCTAAGCTCGTGAGGGTCTGAGTGACCAAAGAGCCTAGGTGGAGTCTGTCCTGGGTGACTCAGTAGGGAAAGACATAGGACTTCGGTGTGGAACAAGATGGAGACCTTTATCCTCACTATTCATTCTCCAGTGTATTCTACCCCACCCAGAGACTGACAGAGTGGCATGTCCACATGTCTTCATAGCAGAAATGCCCTGGTGTGTGTGCAGGGCAGCACTTTCTAGTTCTGAGTCATCACATAAAGTGAGCTTCCTCTGATCTTTTCAATAGAAATTATTGTTTTAAAGTCTTTCCCTCTCAAACTCATTCCTATGTAAGTTAGCCTTTAGTAGTGGGGGAGTGGGCAGAGGATGAGGTAGGCTGGTGGTGAATAACCCTGGATTTGGAAAGTTAAAACCTGGTTTGACCTTGGCCTCTCTGAGAATTCTTCCTACCTCACTGGTTGCTGTGAGCCTCAAATGAGATATGTGTGAAAACTCTCTGTGGCATGTTATGTGAGTGCTAGTGTCAGAATGGCTATTCCTCATCATCAGAGCTCACATGAACCAAAATTCAGAAGTAGGTAATGCTGTTTTCAGTTTTCTTTCTCTGTTGTTCTTTTCCCTACTTCTCTTAGCCTCTGAACCAATGTTCTTAGCAGACCATTGCATTGCCCAGCCTTGAAATACACACATACTTAAGTATCTCTTCCACATCTCTCATCCAGATTCTAATTGCTCAGCCAGCAGAGGAAACAGCACAGTCAATCATATATTCACCAAGGCCAACAACGCAAGAGATACACGAGACAAAATCCCTACCATCAAAAAGCTTGCTCTCCAGTTGAATTACTAATACCCCCAGGCAGTATTTTCATTTTAAAGGGAGATGCTTAAGGAGTTATTATTTTGATGCCAAGGCATAGATGGCTAGGTGATGTAGTAAGCCATATGACAGATGAGTGTCATTTGGTGAGCATAGTGTGGGGGTGGGAAGAAAAATGGGAAGATTAATGGCCATGGGAAAGGTGATCTTTTCAAACCCAAACTCCCCAGCTCTTCCACCTAACTTCCACACTTGTAAGTATTAATATTAATGACACCAAGCTCATGGAGCTATTGGAGGATTAAAAGAGTTGATGCTTAGGATAGTGTCTGGTACTGTGTAAGTACTACTTACGTGCTAAATGCAATCATAAGATTAGGAAGCTGTAGAGATAAGGCAGTTCTAGGCAGCAAATGACCTTCCTTCAAGTAGAAATGGAAGACAAAGAAAAGCAGCAGATATTGGAGAAAGAGGAGGCAGAAAAATACCAAGGGTCCTACTGCCCATAGCATCTCAAATTTACACATAAAACCTTTATAATCTGTATAAACTATGCTACCTATGAACTAGCTTTGCTCATGGCAAAACCTATGCACCTGTAAGGTGTGTGAAAATAAATGTACTTACTGAGGGAATGAGAAAATGAGTCCTGGCTAATATTGAAGCAATAACATGTGAGCACCAGGAATCACTCATGCAAGCACAAATCATCACAGACCTGTCAAGCTGGGCCTAGGAAAGGGGAAGGAGAAGACAAGATGGCATGGGCTGCACCCAACTTTGCCATGCCCAGGATGCCATCTTGGCCGGATTCGTATTCTCAGGGTTGGTAGTATGGCACATTTGGCTTCAGTACTAAAGATAGACGCTACACGTTATAGCATCTATTTAGAGTCATGTGAATTTCTGACTAGATGAGAATGACAGGAACGATTGAAAGGGGCTGATCCCTAATTTCCTTGTTTGTGTCTTTCCCTTCTGAAGGGCAGAGGAAGAAGGGTCTAGAAAGTCAGAATATAAACATGGCATGGGTGAGCACGCCATGAGGTTTTCCTGTGTCACACTTCTCTAAGTATTTGGTGGGAAATTTCACATCTGAACTATGGTCCACTGAGCCTTTGCAACCCCCGTTCCCCACAAAAGCCAGCCCTCCCCCAAGTCAAGCCAGCGTGTGGAGGGCTCCTTTGCCAGAGGCGCTGAGAGCTCCAGAGTGTGTTCTCTCCACAGTTGCAGGCTGAAGTCAATAATCTCAGCACATAGATGCTACTGATGGAATTACTATGATGAAAATGTAACTAGGCTGGCCTGAAGAAAGCAATGGTAATAATAATTTTTAATAATAATAACTAAATCACTGAACAGTTCTCAGGCACCAGATACTGTGCATTCATTATATTCTTTAATCTGCACAAAACCCATGAGCTATATAATATTATCTTCATTTTACATATAAGAAAAATTTCACCATTTGCATTTTAGTTTTACATTTTAGACCTGAAAAGTTAAGTAACTTGCCTGAGTTACATGGCTAATAAAGGGTAAAACTAGGATTTTAAAATTAAGACAGTTAAAATTTAGAGCTCTTATTCTTTTTTTTTGTTTGTTTTTTTCTTTTTTGGACACAGTAGAGTGCCTTGGCGTCGTAGCTCACAGCAACCTCTTGGGCTCAAAGCCATTCTCTTGCCTCAGCCTCCCGGGGAGCTGGGACTATAGGCGCCCACCACAACACCTGGCTATTTTTAGAGATGGGGGTCTCGCTCTAGCTCAGGCTGGTCTTGAACCACCGACCTTGGCCTCCCAAAGTGCTGGGATTACAGGAGTGAGCCACCATGCCTGGCCCTTAGAGCTCTCTCTTTTTTTTTTTTTTTTTTGGCCAGGGCCGGGTTTGAACCCGTTACCTCTGGCATATGGGGCCAGCGCCCTACTCCTTGAGCCACAGGCACCACCCAGAGCTCTCATTCTTAACCACCAGTTTACTGGGCTAATTTTAGCAATATATTTTAATAAAATATGTGGTAGTATTCAAAAGCAATAATTTCTTTTACATTTTATTTTACTTTTTAGTTGACAAGTAATAATTGTACATATTCATGGGGTACACAATGATGTTTCAACATATATAATAATGCACATATCATCTGTGATCAGATCAGGATAAGGAGCAAATCTGTCATTTTAAACATATATCAGTTCTTTATGTTAGAAGCATTCAATATTCTCCTTCTAGTTATTTGAAACTATATCACATGTTATTGTTAACTATAGGCACTCTACAAGGGTTTAGAACTAACATAGGTATATTAGAACTAATATACCTCCTCTCTAGCCGTAATTTTGGATCCTTTAACAAATATTTAAAAATCTATTCTTTACACCACTACAAGAGGGACTTCACCTTACAAATGGAAACATTGTAGCCTAATTGTACCCTCAAATTAATCTGAAATAAAAAAGATAAAAAATATATCCTTTGTTTTTTAACTTTTTATTTCAATAAGATTTAGATTATCTTATAGTAAATATGATATTATAATATAAGTTGTAAAAATAGTACAGAGTTCTCATATGCCCTCATCCAACTTCCCTTGATGGTAAGATAATTGATAATTATGGTACATTTATCAAAACTAGAAAGTAACATTGGTTTGGCACTATTAACTAAACTACAGACTTTATTCAGATTTCCCAGTTTTTTCCCACTGGTGTCTGTTTGTCATTCCTAGATCCAATCCACTTAGTTGTTGGTTTCCTACAATCTGCAATAGTTTCTTCAACTTTCCTTGTTTTACATGATCTTGGCAGTTTTGAAAAGCATTGCTCAGGTGTTTTGTAGAATTTTGCCTTTTCAAGAATGTCATACAAATGGCATCATACAATACATAGCCTTTGGGATCTGAGTTAGAAATATGCATTTAAGATTTTCTCCATTTGAGTTTATCTGAAGCTTTCTCATGATTATACTGAGATTATGAATTTTAGCAGAAGAACACAGAGGTGACATTTTCTTTCTGTCATCATATCCGTTGACATAAGTGATGATGTTAATTTTCAGCACTTGGTTAAGGGGATGTCCATCAAGTTTTCCCACTCTAAAGTTACTATTTTCCCCATCAGTACTCTATTTATTAGAAGCAAGTCATTAAGTCCTATCTGTCCTCAAAGGGTAGAAATTAACCTTCAGCTCCTGGAGAAGTATCAAGGAATTTGTGAACATATGTTAAAACCACTGCAGCAATTAACAGTTAGGGGAGTTACTTTGAAGCTGTTTAAACACTCTGTTTCTCCTTATAAAGTTTTGCACACTAGTTTCCGTATTGATCCATGACCTTGCCTGTAGCAATTATTATCTTGGTATTCTGGTAATGATTTTGTATATCCCTCATTGCTGCTACATTTATTATTTGAAAATCTTTTGTAAGGAAGATTTATCCATTCTCCCTCATGTATTTATTTATTCAATAATTTGTATGAGGAGATATAAATTCAGTATATATAAAATCAGTATATACAAACAGAATTATAGATTTAGATTTTTATTAACTTTCTATTAGGAATAATTTGAACTTTCTATTTAGTAATAACTTTAGATTTGCAAAAATGTTGCAGAGTTCCCATATAGTTCTCATTTAGTTTCAATTTCCCCTAATGCTATCATCATGTTACCATAGTACATTTGCCAAAACTAAGAAAAATACACGAGTATACCACTATTAAATAAACCCCAGAGTCTATCTGAATTTCACCAGTTTCCCTACTATGTTTTTGCTGTTCCAGGAACCAAGCCAGAATACCCTTCTGTATTTCATTGTTATATGTTTTCTTAGTCTCCTTCTGTAATTGTTTGTACCCTCATACGCCTCCATCCCTTTGATGAAGGCTATGCTATCTAGAATCCAATATGTTTAATTTAACACAGTCTGCATTACATCCTAGGATCCACTCAATATCATGGGAAAATTTTGAAGTTCATTCTCTGTACTATACTATACACTTCTGCAGGTTTTAGCAGAAGCTTAGAGTGATGTATTCACCACCACAATACTGTACACACCAGTTTCCTCACTTTAAAATTCCCTCGTGCCATCCATTTGTGGTCAATCCCTTCCATTTCCTCAAACTCCTGGCAGCAAATGATCTGGGTTTTTTAGTCTTTTTAGAACGTCACATAAATGAAATCACATATGTAACCTTTGAGTCTGGCTTCTTTAACTTGGAAAAATGTTTAATATTTGTCTGTATTTTGTATGAAGCAATAGTTTCTTTTTATTATTGAGCAATAGTCCATTCTATGGATGTACCATAGTTTATCCATTCACTCACTGAAGGACATCTAGATTATTTCCAACTTTGGGTGATTATAAATAAAGCACCAAATATAAACATTTTATACATAGGTATTTTTGTGAGTTTTTTTTTTTTTTTTGTTCACTTGGGCAAATAACAATGGCAAATACAATTGGTTGCTAGATCAAATGGCAAATACATGTTAAACTTTATAAGAAACTGTCAAACTTTACCAAAGTGGCTGAACCATTTTGCATTCCAGCAGTGAAGGAGGCTCCCTGCTGTGCTGCATCTTTATCAACATTTGGTATTGTTAGTTTTTTGGGTTTTGTTCTTTGGGGATTTTTTGACAGGGTTTCCCTCGTGTCACCCTGGGAGGAATATAGTGGTGTCATTATAGCTCACAGTAACCTCAAACTCCTGGGTTCAAACATTCCTCCTGCCTCAGCCTCCCAATTAGCTGGGACTGCAGGCATCTGCCACCACACGTGGATATTTTATTCTATTTTTAATAGAGATGGGGCTCAAGCAATCCACCTGCCTTAGTCTCCCAGAGTGCTGGGATTACAGGCGTGAGCCCCCACTGCTGGCTATATTGTTAGATTTTTTTAAAAAGGCATCTTAATAAGTATGTGTAGTATGTCATTACAGTTTTAATTTGTAAATCTTCAATACCTAGAGACAGTGAACACTTTTTATGCTTATTTGTCATCTACATATCTTTTTTGGTGAAGTATGTGTTCAGATCTCTTGGCCATTTTTTAATTTAGGATGTTTGTTCACTTTTGCTGAATTTTAAGAATTCCTTATATAGTCTAGATATAAATTCCTTATCAGGTATTTAATTGGAAAATACTTTCTCCAAATTTATGGGTTGTCTTTTTGTTTGCTGATCAGTATTTTTCACAAAGTATAGTTTTAATTTTGATAAAATTTAATTTATTAACCTTTTCTCCTATGTATTATGTTTTTGGTGTCATATGGAAAAATTATTGCCAAATCCAAGATTTTATAGATTTGCTCTTATGTTTTCTTTTAGAGTTTTAGAGTTTTAAGTCCTCATTTAGATCTATGATGTATTTTGAATTAATTTTTGCATATAGTGTGAGGTAAATGCCAAAGTTCATTCTTTGCATAAGGATAAGCAACTAACTGTTCCAGGATTAACTGTTTTAAAAAATTATTCTTTCCTTATTGACTTGCCTTGGCATCTTTTACTGAAAATCAATCAATCATACATAAGTGGGCATATTTCCAAATTCTCATTTGTTCCACTGACCTATAGATCTTCCTTAGGTTAATACTGCACTGTCTTCATTACTAAAACTTTATAGTTTTTAGCTTTATAGTTCTACAATTCTTAAAATATAATGTGAGTCCTACTACTTTGTTGTTTTTAAACATCATATTGGGTATTCTAGATCTTTTGCATTTATATGTAAATTTTAGAATCAGCTCGTCAATTTCTACAAAAAAGTTTGCTAAGATTTTGTTTGAGATAGCATTAAATCTAAATGTCAGTTTGGGGATCATTAACATCTTTAAAATATTCAGTCTTCTGATCCATGAATAGGATATATCTGTCTGCTAATTTAGATCTCTTTAAAATCTCTGAGAATAAGGTGTTTCTTAAAGATGCAATGGTGTTAAATAATAAGGGACAGTTAAGATCCACACAGAAAAGCCACAGTATGGAGAACTATCTAAGGCAGTTTAGCCTGGTGACAAATAGCCTTACATATTTAAAAATTCTTGCAGGTAAGTACAATTTAGTAATTGATTTCATGATGATCCAAAGTCATCCAGTATATTGTTTTCTGATTTTTTTAAAAAACTATTTAATGGGGCGGCACCTGTGGCTCAGTGAGTAGGGCGCCGACCCCATATGCCGAGGGTGGCGGGTTCAAACCCAGCCCCGGCCAAACTGCAACAAAAAAAAATAGCCGGGCATTGTGGCAGGTGCCTGTAGTCCCAGCTGCTTGGGAGGCTGAGGCAAGAGAATTGCGTAAGCCCAAGAGTTAGAGGTTGCTGTGAGCTGTGTGATGCCACGGCACTCTACCCGAGGGCGGTACAGTGAGACTCTGTCTCTACAAAAAAAAAAAAAAAAAAAACTATTTAATGTTTGGGCACAGTATATTATATCACATGCTTTCTTTATAAATTTCTGAATTCCATGAACATTCCTATGAGATATGAATATTGCTCTCTCCATTTCACATATAGTAAAGTCAGGATGAGGGCAAGGACCCTGCCCTCTCCCCACCAGGACCTCTAATCTGCCCCAGGTCACGCCAGCCATGTGTGGGACAGTGCAAGGAGCAGCTTCCCCTCCTTCCTATCATTACCCAGCTGCTCATCTCGTCTGTGTTCAGGGCCGTGCAGCTTCTACGTTCTGTCAAATTTCAGTATCATTATCAACAAGAACCACCTCATCTCTATTATTATACTCCATGGCTATACCTCAACTTTTTAATTTTAATTAACAAAAAGATTGTACACACGTATTTATCACATAACCACATGACATTTTGAAATGTGTACACATCGCAGAATCCAGGGTATAGTTTAATAAGGCAAAATAATAAATACTTAAAAAAATATTTTCATTAATAGCTGGAAAAACAAAAGAAATTATGGAGTTCAAAAGAATAAGTTTCTATTAAAAGGAAAATTCATTAAAAAGGGATACTTCATTCCCAAGGATGCTGAAAGACGGAAGAACTTCTACAAATGACATCCTTTTCAGTTTTAAAAGTAAAATAGGCAGGCCAGGTTTCTCCTTCTGCCTGGGGAACTCCCTGAGAGAGATAGTAAGAGTTTTTCTTTCATTATTCTTTGCAGGATGTTGTTTGATCTTGTTTGTGACTTAAGAAAGTAGCTGACAATGTGTTGGTGTCTCTAAGAACTTCCCACAAGAAATGCAATCTGTTTTCTCTCAGCTTAAAAAAAAAAAAACGGGAAGCCCTGGTTTTCTTATAGTTGAACTTTGGTTTCATAGAGCAGAGATGAAAGTTGTCAAATTTGTTTTTCTTTTTTCCACAACACTAAGGTGAATCTCCTTCAACTTCATAGCTTTGGTGTGTGGAGACACGATGAACATAGACAAGAGAGGCAAAGGAAGGCAGTAAAGGAACTTCAATCATTTTGAGTAATTGTTTCATGAGTCACATTTTTCTATGATTTTAAGTCAAATGCTGCATTAGGCTGTTAGAGACCAGCATGCCTTTGTATTATTCCACTCCATGAAGGCTGAACCAATTATGTAGCATCTCAAGGGTTCATTTATATTAGCCCTTTCCAATCCAATTTTTCTGCCACCCACATATTCCCCAGTTCTTATTTATTTGGGGGTGGGAAAGAGGTTTGTGGAATACTTGTAATTACCCAACAGTTTTAAAAGAGAAAAATACAAATATGAACTCATCTGATGATTTTATTATCAATTTTAGTTTACACAAAATAATTAAAGTGGTTTTTTCTTTTATAAACAAACAAACAAAAAAATGTCAGGCAAGGCCTGACATAGGATCAGAAAGGGTTAAGTGTTATAGACTCAGCCCCAGCAGCTTAGCTAGAAAGAAACAATGACAAATATTTTTCTAATTAAACATTTCTATTACTCTAGAAGTTATCTAGAGTTTTTCTGGAAGGCTATGTTGATATATAATGTTATCACTAGAAAGGCTAAATATGGTAGGAAGGAGGAAAATAAAAGCTGAGACTATGGAGGATGCAAACTACCATTCCTAACCTTCTATTATTAATGTAAAATGCCATGACTATTTTGGTCTATGCACATTTCCCTTTTCATTTTCTCCAGGAAAAAATACATTAAAAATGTAACAATATTTGATGTTAACACCAATAAAATGACAATTAGTTTGGTATTTTGAAGAGTTCGGGTGACCTTAAAGAGAGCAGTTTCAGTCAAGAAGAGAACAATTTCATTCAAGTGATGGGGAAGCTAACTATATTCATTGAAAAATGTTGGAAGCTGAGGAAGTATTTGTAGAAAACATGGAAAAAGTTGTTGACACAGTTGTGGAGAGAAGGGAACACTTTTACACTGTCGGTGGGACTGCAAACTAATATAGCCTCTTTGGGAAGAAGTATGGAGAATTCTCAACTAACTCAAAATATACCTTCTATTTGATCCCTCAATCCCATTACTAGGTATCTATTCAGGAGAAAAAAATAATTTTATCATAAGGATATTTTCACTAGAATGTTTATCACAGCTTAATTTACAATCGCCAAGATGTGGAATCAACCCAAGTACCCATCAACCTGTGAATGGATAAGAAACTGTGGTATATGTATACCACGGAATACTATTCAGCCATCAAAAAGATGGAGGCTTTACATCTTTTGTGTTAACCCACATGGAGTTGGAGAATATTCTTCTTAGTAAAGTATCATAAGAATTGAAAAGCAAGCATCCACTGTACTCAATACTAACATGAAGCTAGTAGATAAACAAATATACACAAACACAAGAGAAAAAGTTAATTAAATTCAAGGTGGGGGGAGGGAAGAGGAGAGAGAGGAAAGAAAGGTGGGGGATCCGTGTGCTATCACCTAACAGGCACAATGTAGGCACACCTCCTGGGTGGGGGCACACTACAACAGGGACTTTACCTAACAAACACAAACATCATGACCTAACCATTTGTAACCTCATATTAATCTGAAATTTACAAAAAGAAATGGATAGCTTTCAAGAAACTTGATCATTAATCAAAGGAATAAGATGATGTTATAGATGGCTTTGGAAGATGGGAGGGGTGTTATGTTTTGTTGTAAATGAGAAGGCTTGAATGTGATTCTAAGCTTCACAGGAAGGACTAGGAAGTAATAATTGCTGGACCAACACCCCAAAAGAAGTGGGAGTGGATGATGTATGGATAGAAACATCATATCCCAAGAAAGGAAAGAGGCAAAGATAACCACAGATAGAAATAGGTTTGTAGATGGGGAGGTGAGAAACTGAGGAAGTAAGTATCTTAGAAGACGTTTAACTGTGAAGAATGAAAGTGAAAGTTTAGGTATGGCAAAGAAATGGCATAGCCACTGAGGAAATTACAGACAGAACCCAGGTGAAGTTAGAGACCATTAGCTGCATCAGCCTACTGGTCCTGTGATTTCTCCAGCAGAAATGAAAGAGTAGAAAAAGTGGATGCCATGGAAGGAGTTTAAGATTTTTATCATGCAGTACTGATCCAACATGAAAATTAGTAAAGTAAGTGTGGGCAAAATGGAAATTAAATTATTGGAAAGTAAAGGATTTAAGTAATATACCATCAAGTCTATCCCAGAAAGTAAAAGAAGTGAGGCTAGGGAAAGATAATAGAGGAGGCGATTAAGGAGGTGTTGAAAAATCTGAGGTCTTTTTGGAAAAAGAGTGAATGTATCACTGAAGTAAGGAGTGGAGAGGGATGGTCCAAACATTACTTTAAATGTGTAGGATAAATGTGTTTGGCCTGGGGTTCTAGATTTTAAGATTTCAGAGATGGCATGCCTGTAAACCTAGCACTCTAGGAGGCCAAAGTGAGTGGATTGCTTGAGCTCATGAGTTTGAGGACCAGCCTGCACAAATGCGAGACCTCATCTCTACTAAAAATAGAAAAACTGAGGCAAGAGGATCACTCGAGCTCAAGAGTTGGAGGTTGCTGTGAACTATGACGACATATCACTCTACCCAGGGTGATAGCTTGAGACTCTGTCTCAAAAACGACAACAAAAAACAAACAAAAAGATTTCAGAGATGGATTCAAATGATGATAAAGTTCAGTGTGTGACCTTTGTGTCAACTGCTGAAGCACATTGTGGGTTAAGGTTGCTGAGTAGCTGATGTCCAGGAACTCTGAGGCTAGGGCATTGAGTGCATTGCCCCCTAAACACTGAAGTCACCCAAGGTAACTATGACTTAGGAATTGAAATGCAACCCTTGAGTGTGGGTATTGATGATGAAAGTGGCAAATGACACTGTCCATTTGCTGTTTGGTGACAGAGCATGGTATAACAAACTGGCATGAATTTTGAATGAGGAAAGTATTTAAGCAAAGGTAAAAGGGCAAAGCTCTGGAGCAGAGATTCTCAAACTTCAGTGTATGTAAGAATCACCTGAAAAGATTATAAAAACACACATTGCTGGGTCCTACTGCCAGAGTTTCTAATTCAGTAGGTCTGGAGTAAGCCCAAGAAATTTGCATTTCTAGCAAATTCCCAGGTTTGGGGACCACTCTTTCAGAACCATCACTCTAAGAGCATCTGTGAGAATTTGATAGAGCTGACCTTGTTAGATATGAAAGTCTAGAACAGCTTCCATATGACAGGACTCAGGGCAGATGGTAGAGGTTTCAGAGGGGAATTGCATTTCTGGTTACAACGAATGGGAAAATCATTGGTCAAAGTGATTGAGAATTGAGGAACTCTATTCACATGGTTTGGATGTTGCTGAGGAACATCCAGAATAGTTTGGAGAAAGGTATGCAATGAGTGGGTATATGATGCTCTAGAAGGCTGTAGATAAAGAAGACACTGTAGGGCTTCAATTTAAGGCAGTTGCTGAGGGAAAAAAAGGTTTTAAAGCCCTGTGTTAGCAAAGGCTGAGATGCCAAGGGTGTCACATGAACCTGTAGCTGGTTCAGCCAACCGTAGACTTCACTGCTGGTGAAACAGCAAATGGGGCTTATATCCTTGATGTCCCATGGTGAAACCAGGGGTGCTCTGAGATCTGGGGAGTGTCCCTATGTTCTCTGCCTATGTAGTTGGTTAGCTCACAATCACTTGATTTGAACAGCAGGAAAGTGGAAGATGGAAACTCCTGGGGTATTTTTCTCTTGATTCAACAATGTTCAATGGTGTTGGCCTTTGGTGATATAGTACTCTGTGTAATATCAAGATCTGGGTTGATGTCTAGAGATGACCAGTTTTCTTGGAGAGTACCCAGAATTTAGATGTTAACTACCCTACATGAAAATGGAAGGCTTTTAAAAACACACAGAATTGTTGAATGCTAAGAGTTTTTCAATGATCCTCATGAATTAGATTAATATCAAACAATTCAAGCTTGGTCATTGATAACATTAAAATTATATTTTAATTACAAAAATTATTTTTAATAGCCATTTCAAATTTTGGTGACCCCTATAGAGACTGAAATATTTTAAGTACCTTTTATGCTGGGTTATTTTTCTTCAGACTTTTTGAAAGTTCTTTTTAAATAAAGTATAATTTTTCCCCATACATCTATAAGAATTTACATTGCGACAAAGAGATTACCTGACATGGATGTTTAGTAGTTGATATTAGAACTTGAGAAAATTATGTTGGCAACTAACAATTAATTGAAATTATTCTGCTTTCTCTTATTTTGTTATGTCTCTTTATGTATAAACATTCTATGTTATAAAAAAGAAAATATTTTCCTTAGATGTTATTCATATACCTTTACAGTTATAGCTGTCATTTCATTTGAAAAGAATCATAATTTGTCTGTTTCCCCATTACTATTTGAAGTGAGGTTGGGTTATATTTATCCAGCTGGGAAAACAACATTGGTTTGGGGGGCTTGGAAAATGACATTAGTTTTTCAGGTCTCTGTGATTTATAGTTCTAACTTCTGGGTTTAAGTTTCTGCCCTCTGACCTTGAGCTTCTCTTGTTAGTATCATCATTCTTTATTTCACAAAATAGTACCTCTTTATAGCTGAGTCATTTCCTTATCCTGTTTCCTGTCTATAAAATTTTGGGGTCCAACAGTGTTTCATTTTGTCTTAGATCTGTCCATTTCAGTCAAAGCTGGTAGTGTTTCTGCAGGTATAAAACTCTCTGGAAACTTGTGTGTCTCCTGTGTATGTCATGGAAATTTATTCCATTAGAACAAGAGACCCCTCCTCAGGTCATCCCTAGATAATTCCCTTTATTTCTGGCTTCTGCTGAGATGGCTGAGGGAATCTAAGAGTTATATACCTAATCTCTTCAAACTGTGTAACTATAACTTATAACTATGATATTTTATCCTTTTCAATGTGGTAGCAGAAGATTGTCCAGCCACACCTTTGGCTTTCTCATCAGAGCATGTTTTATTTACAGTAAATTCTATTTAGCATAGTTTTCAATTTGAATAGCGTATTAGTCAGGGTTCTCCAGAGAGACAGAACCAATAGAGTAGATGAATGGAAGGAAGGGTGGATGGATGGATGGATGGATGGATGGATGGATGGATGGATGGATGGATAGATAGATAGATATATATATACATACATACATACATACACACACATACATAGATTAGGGAAATTGGGTCATGTGGTAATGGAGGCTGAGAAGGCCCATGACAGGCCGCCTACAAGCTGGAAACACAGTCCAAGTCTCAGAACTATGAAAACTAATGATGTAACTCTCAGTGCCGGCAATAGACCTGAGAACCTGGGGACCTGCTGGTATTAAATTGTAGAATCTTCAGGAAAGAAAAGAAGAGTGTGCCAGATCCAAGAAAAAAAAAGAAGGGAAATTGACTTGCCTCTGTCCTTTCTGATCTCTCTGAGCCCACAGCCAATTGAATTGTGCCTGCTGACACTAAAAGGGGATCTTCTCCACTCAGTCTATGGTTCACATGCCAATCTCTGGAAACACCATCACAGTCACATTCAGAAATTATTCTTTGAAAGTTCTCTAGATATTCCCCAATCTTTTCAAGTTGAGATGTGAAATTAATTGTCACAGGCAGACTGAGCACTTACCAAATCATCATGTCTTGGTCCCTTGTCACTTAACAATTCTTCCCTCAATTTTTCTCTGTCCTTTCATATTTCACTCTAAGAAGTAAGAAGAAACCAGGCCATATCCTCAATGCTATGCTTGGAAATCTCAGTTAAATTTCCAAGTTCATTGTGTACAAATTGACCTTTCCTTATAACTGCAGGACACAATTAAGCTAAGCTTTCTGTCATTGTAGCAAAGATCTCTTCTCTTCCAGTTTTCAATAACATTTCCTCTTTTTGATCTGAGCCCTCACTGGCAATACCTATAACATCCATATTTCTACAAAAAGTCAGTTCATAATGATTCAGGTATTCTATAAGATGATATATGTTTTCCCTACCATGCTCTCACTTCTTTCTGAGCCCTCAGTAGCAGAGTTATTGGCATCCCTATTTTTACCAGTAGTTTGTTCAAGGCAGTCTAGGGTTTTTCTATCATGTTCCTCAAGATTCTTCCATTCTTTATTATTGCCCAATACCAAAGCCACTTCCACATTTTTAAGTATCCTTTACAGTAGCACCCCACTTCCAGTATCAAAATCTCCTATAACAAATGATCACAAACTTAGTGTCTTAAAACAACCCAATTTGATTTTCTTACTATTCTGTAGGTAAAGATTGCTCTGGGTTAAAATCAAGGCATCAGTAGGGCTACTTTCTTTCTGGAGGCACTAGGGAAGAGGCCTGAGACTAATGTGTCCTTAGGGTTAGTTTTTCCTGAGGTCTATCTCCTTGAATTGTAGGTGGTCATTATGAAAATTTGGAGATATGCAAAAGTCAAAGAAACACAGAATCTACATGAATGGAAACAGACAAGGCCTTCCCAGCTTTTATCAGTTTTCAACTCCTTGGCTCTATTCACTTCACTCCATAAGACACCCAGAAATTGATACAGCCTACACCTCCTCCCCCAAAATTGATACAGCCTACCCCCCTCCCCAGTCTTGCATAAACCACCATAGGATAACATACTTGAAGAATTACAGCCAATGTAGATTCCTAGAAAGTGTACGACACTTTCTTATGGCTCCCCACTCTGTCCTCTACGACCCCACCCAGGGAGGGAGTGATGGTGGTGGTGGTTGAGGAAACTTGTTGCAGCTGATAAGGGTGGTCATCTAGGTTGTTGACTTAGGTACAGGAGAGCCACAGTTTTTTTTCTGTAGTGTTTGGCTGGTTAGAGTAATTATTATATATGTTTTCTGTATTGCTAGACTGTCCCTTTCCTCTTCATTTGGCTGGAGACATCAGCTTTTTATTTTATTTCTTATTGTGTGCCCCTTGACATTTCTAGGTTACCATCTTCTTCAACTCCAAGTCTGGGATATATGAGGCAAAAATAAAGCCCAGGGCATTGACCACCATGACCTTCCTCAGCTCTGAGGTCTTCCCAAGCCTTCATGTCTCCCCTTTCAGAGTCTTCTTATAGTGTATTTTTAAATATTTATAATGTCCAGTGGTTTTTGTTGTAACTAGAATAAACAGAGAAAATTATGTCCTCTTCATCTTCTCAGAAATGTAATTGCTTATTGATTCTTATAGTTTAACAACATGAACTTTTACCACGTGGCAGCTACTGTGATGTTCTCTAACACAAATGAATAAGTTGAACCTCTTCAAAATTGAAACTTTTGCTCTGTGAAGAACATTGGTAAGTAAATGAAAAGATAACACATAGATCAGGAGAACAGAACCATTAGATGACCAAATAATAAATGAAGGGATGTGTATCCATAGGCAATTAACCCAGCAAAAAATAAAAACAAAATGCTAGAATTAGAACAATACCATTTTGCAATCTCCAATAAATTAATGAATATAGATAGGCATTGACCAGTAACAATAGCTAACACCAAAAGAGAGTGAAAACAAAGTTTAGTTTTCCCCTGATGAAACAATGTAATGCTAGCTACAATCTTGCCAAAAAATAAAAACAACAACAACAAAAAAAATGAGTTTTATCATGCTTGTGGGCCCAAATGTCAATTTACCAAAAACACAGAGGAAGAAAAACATGTTAAACTATATAATTATATAATCACGAAAATCTCGTGCATAGTCAATGGCCTAAGTTCTTCAACAGGTACATTTTTAGAGAAAGAAAGAGATGGAAGGAAAACCTGTAAATAAAATAGACTGAAATGACATATATGAATATTTTCTTAAATGACAAGACAAAAGCAGAGTATTGAGAAATACGTGCTTGAGTGATAAAACTGTAAACACACACATGAAGAAATTATTACTATAAAAACTAATCATTTATTTCAGAGAGAACAAGGAGGGGCTAGAAGCATTTATGTTAAATACACAAAAAATTACC
The DNA here is from genome assembly GCF_027406575.1 of Nycticebus coucang. Taxonomy (NCBI): domain Eukaryota; kingdom Metazoa; phylum Chordata; class Mammalia; order Primates; family Lorisidae; genus Nycticebus; species Nycticebus coucang. Next base: position 88,987,181 of record NC_069789.1, read on the forward strand.
ATTTATTATGCCTGGAAAACACTTGGTTTCTATTTATCTATTTAGAAAGTTAGCAATTTAAGCAGATAATTTTTATATCCTTAAATAGTGGAAATTTACAAATTTAAAACAGTACCTTGGAGTTCTACATTAAAACAATGTATTAAACACATATGTTACCTCTGTTCCCTTCAAAGACCTCATTAAAATACAAAGAAAAGTTAAAGGCATTTCAAAAGGACAAAGATAAGGGAGAAGAGAAAACAGAACAGCATTTCAGAAGCTAAAAAACTGTAAGTACAGCTCCTCACAGTGAAAAGAAGAGCATGAGTTGCTGGTGGATAACCAGCAATTTTTGCCACAGTAGCCAAAGTATCAGTTGAATGCAAAAGAGTAAATCATTTTTAGACAAGTGAGGTATCAAATAACTTTTCCTCCATGCACTCTTTATTGGAGAGCTCCATGAAGAGAATAAATCTTTGGAAATAAATCCTAAGAAATGAAAACATATTTATAGTAAATGGGGATTAGATGTAGAAGAGATATGGGAACTGATATGAAACCTGAGAATAAAACTGACACCATGGAAGGCATATCAAAAAAATTTAGGTCTACTAATTATGAAATTTCCAATTTCCTTAAGTACCAAGTTTGACAGTTGGTATCTCTGGCATTTCACTTTGACATTTCTTGCTTTATTTTTACTATGAAGGTGTGTCCTCTGACTTGCAAACACATGTTTTGGCTCTTGTGATTATCTTTCAAATTGTTTTTTTAGAGCAATTTTTGTGAAACACAGATAAGTCAAAAATTTGTGTTATTTTTGAATATGAGTTCCATTGTGGAGCCAATGCAGTGCAGACAGCTCAAAATATCAATGAAGTGTTTGGGAAGGGTGCAGCTAATGGATGCACTGTATTTTGAGGGTTTGAGAAGTTTGTTTTTTAATCTTGAAAATGAGCCATCTGAAACCAAGGTGGATAATGATGAGCTAAAAGCTCTAGTGAAAGCAAATCCATCTCAACCTAAGTGTGGATTAGCAGCAAGGTTTGACATTATTATTCCAACAATATTGGACCATTTAAAACAAATAGGGAAGGTGAAGAAGCTGGATAGATGGGTTCCACATGAATTAAACAAGTCAGAAGAGTTATCTTGAAGCTTGCCTTTCTCTGCTGTCACATTGTAAAGATAAACCATTTATACACTGTATTGCTACATTTATGAAAAATAGATTATTTTGACAATCAGAAGCATTTGGCACAATGGTTGGATAAAGATGAGGTGTGAAAACATGGCCCAAAACCAAATATTCATCAAAAAAAGCTAATGGTGACTGGTTTGATCAGTGATGCTGGTATCATCCACTACAGCTTTATGAAAGTCAGTCAAGCAACTACAGCAGATGTCTACATCCATCTACAACTGGATGAAATGATGAGGATGCTTGCAATTAAGCAGCCAAGACTGGTCAACAGAGACAGGCCAATCTTCCTGCAAGACCACGGTCAAATACATGTCACACAAATGTCACTGCTCAAACTACAGAAGCTGGACTTGGGAACTCTCTGTCATCCACGATATTCTGATTACCACTTCTTCCAGGCTTTGGCCATTTCTTGTGAGGAAAAATATTCAATTCTCAACAAGTTGTAGAAAAGGCCTTTTATGATTTCGTCGCCACTCATTCTCCAGGCTTTTTTGCTGCTGACATAATCAAGCTCTGGTTAAGATGGCAAAACTGTGTCTACAGTTTAAGCACATACTTTGATTAATTGTACTGCTTCTTATTTGAGATATGATAAACTACACTGATTTGAAATCTGACATTTCCTATTTAATGTTGTTAATAGAAATAAAGTCTACAGTAATATAATGTGAGCCATTGTTTCAGGCTTCAGCTGAAACCAGCCCCAGTTTTTATACTTTCAGTTACAAAAATAAATAAATCTCAAAATTTTAAGCAAATTTGAGCTGAATTTTCTGCCCCAAACAAAATATAATAATACCCAACATCAATGGTTTAGGGAGGATCTGGATAAGCCATTTCCATCTGAATTTACTTTCCCACCTAAGGCTGTGTCTGTTTTAAAACCATGAGAGTTGGTTGTGATTATAATTGTAGGTGTTGCTTTTGAAGATTGGAGAGATTTGAACATGTTTTTAGACTTTGAAAATTTAACCATTAGAGAAGAAGTTGAAAATGCAAAATGGGGAAGAAATGATTTAAAAATATCTTCGAACTAGAGGAGAGAAATTCGGAAAGAAAATTTGGAGTATTAAGCAGTAAAATTTTCTTCAGCAAAATTCTTACACAGATTTTCTTCTATTCAGAGTAGTAGGGATGGAGTTGAAAATGTATATATATATAAAACGAAGTTTCAAGGTAAAGGGATAACCAAAATTGAATAAATGTTAAGTAGTAAATTATTGATTTCCTATAGGCAAGGCTATTTGCTATACGAGTGATGAGTGAGGTTTAGGAGGTTTAAATGGAAAAGTTACAAAATAAATTCTTCTCTAGACCAATGTAAGAATGAGGGAATCGAGTCCACAGAAATGAATTGTCAAGCAAGGTCCAACCGAGTTTAAAGATTATACAGTTGTGATCTTTCTCCACCTCAATGCCACACCCCAGAGGAAAGAGCAAAGAAAGCAGTGTTGGGTAGAGAAAATGTTGAGGAATTTTATGATAAGAAAGGATAAAAGAAGCACAAGGCAATAAGGATGATGAGGTTTCTGTCCATAGAGTAACTGAAGTGATACTGCCTGAGGTTTAGGTCAAACAGAAAAGGAGGTACAATTAGATATGTAGTAACAGGGAAGGCTCAAGGTCAAAAAGCTAGGGTGTCTCTAAACAACATGAGGGTAAAGGGACCTGTGAAAAGGGTGAGGAATCAATGGAAAGAAAATCCTGGGCTATATCAAAATTCAAGAAACAACCAGATGAAGATTCAGAAAAGAGAAAGAGAGAGAAAAAGAAAGAAAATAAAAACAACAAAATCATAAAAAGAGAATTAGGGAGAAATGAGGGAGACAATTTCAAGAAGAGATTGATCAACAATATGAAGACTGAAAATAGAACTCTGGATTTGGTGAAATTAACAGAATGTTAGTAGTTAAAGGAGAAGGAAAGAAGCAATCTCAGCAGAATGGTAGAGGAAAAATGGACGGACGAGTCTTCAGTAAACAGAAACTGATAGTGGAAACTACTGATTTAAGAAGTTGTATGGTGAAAGATAAAAGAGTGGAGAGGTACTATATTAAAATCAAGTAGTTGTGAGGCAGAGATTCTTTTTTAGGGAGGGGCAGAAATTGAGAGGCTGGTGGGCTGAGAGGAAAAACGTAGCAGAGATGTATAGAGGACAAAGGGGACTGAAAAATTATCAAGAACTCAGTGGAAGCAGCAGGGATGAAGGGTAGTCACAGGTGGGAATTAGCCTCAAAGAATACACCTTTTTTTTTGAGACAGGTAACTTACCTTATAGGTAAATTTGCAGGTAGGAGAAAAGTTGACAGAGTTCTGATATTTTCCTCTAAATCTCCCAGAAAACTGACTCATAGTAAGTGCTAAATAAATACTGCATTTGTTCTAAAGCAGATTTTCACAAGCCTTGGAAAAGGCACCATAGACAGTAGTGGCAATATCGCAGAAAAAAAAGATTGAATTTCTGACTCAAGAATTTCTAAAATATCTCTTTCAAAGAATGATGTACTAAGTTTATGAATATATTTTTTTGAAATCTGGCATTAATCTCAGATACCTTGCATTAGGATAGAAGAAACTTTTCTACTCTGGCAAATCATTATGTATTTTGATGTCTTCTCCCATACCACTTAAATACTAATATTTTATTGTAACTTACATGTCCAGTAGACCACTGAAATGTGTAAATTATTACAAAGGTATTTCATTCAATCATGCCTAGCAATTCTCTGTTAGTTATTAGCATCTGTACATTTCATGTCTCAGTGTAGTGACTACCAAAATGACTTGCCAAGTATGCCACTTGATTAAAAAAATGTGAAAAAATACTAACGTGATATTACTCATTTATCACACCAGAAAGAACGTCAAATTGAAGACTTTTATAAATAATCATATTCTTTTACCAAAATACCTTAATAAGACCAGAATTGATTTTTCATAGTTGTGTTCGGGTGAAAACACAATGGTGAAACAGAAACCTTTGTAGCAACAACTTTTGCCCTTTAAAAGCAAGGCCAACAAGCTATGTCTAGAAGGAGCAAGTCGTAAATATTTTAGTGCGCTGTGGGCGGGCATCTGTGGCAGCTACTCATCTCAGCTGTTGTAGCATGAAAATAGCCATAAACAATATTAAACAAACAGGTGTGGGTGTGTTCCAATAAATCTTTATTTACAAAATAGGTAGCAGGCCAGACTAATCCCTATTCTAAACAGGAACATTTTCCACATACTTCACTTTTTAAAATAAATGCTGACGCAATCTTAGATTCAAACCACATGGAATTCAGCTTAGATACACAAATTGAAGACCTAGCCTATGACTTTATTTCATAATGTAATTTGCAATTACTGATCCCCTTGGCACAAGCTCTGTGATGAAAGAATCATCCCTCAGAAGAAGTTTCTTTATTATAGTAGTGAGAACTGTATCTCGGACAACAAATGTGTTTCCTTATTTAATTTTGCCTCATTTCCTCCTTTAAATATACTTATTAACTATTGCATTGGTTTGAAAAGTGTTAAGTGGCTTTTCGTTTTTTGAAGTATATTTTTCAATACGGGGTTATAAGTATGCATTTTTATATATATTCATTTTGATTCTAAATTAAGCTATATAATTAGTCATTTCAAAATTCAAATTGCCATCTACTGTAGAAATAGCGTTATTATTACCAACTGGAGGCATCTATTAAACTGTTGTAATTGCTAGATCACTTTTTTTTTCCAGTTTTATCCTTGGGATACAACGACTGGAGAAGCACAGTGTCATACACAGTAATAGACACATGAAACCAGGAGTAGGGAAAATGGCATTTTTGAAGCTGTAAGTATTCCAGCCGATTTCCTTAAGAGGAGAGAAGAGTTATTTAGAGGAAGAGAACTCCTTTTCTGTTTGGAAAACATTTTGATAAGCCTTTACTTACGTAAAATTTGACCCCATGTTTAGTCTGAAAGAGATGGCTCAAGGGGAGAGCTATAAACTTTCTGTGTTTAATAAGCAAACAGAATTTTAGCATTCTCTTCTGGTTGGACTCCGGGAAAAAGGATACTAAAATAAGGCCCAAGGAAAAAGGGAGTGGGAAGTCTTGCAATGAATGTGGCCTAAAGTCACCTGAAGCCTAAACAAGAAAAGGGGCCAGTGAGGAACTGAGACATTTGTTACTCTGTGCTTGCTGAGGAATGTTAAGAAAAAAAGGTATCTAAACTTGAATTGCATACTGTTTCTGCATGGTGTTATCGTCACCCCACCCCCACCCCATGACATTCTTGACTTAATCAGTGGAATGAAGGGGTAGAGGGAGAGGGGTGCAGCCAGGAGAAGTGAAGTGAGAGGCCAGAGCTAGGGCTGCGGCCAGAGGACAGGTCAGGTGGTATCCTGGAGAACCAGCTGTCCTCCTGCTTCACACCTTCTCAGTCTCACCTACCCTGGCTCGGCCTCATTTTCTAAACTCTGAATAACTGGGCACCAGGACTTAGTTCTGAAACCTCTTTTCTTCTCTGGTTATATTCACTTCCTAGATCAGTGTTTTTCAGAATATGGATTGCAACCCTTTAGTGAGTTGTAAAGTTAATTTAGAAAGATATGACCAGTATTTTAATGAAGTAAAATATAAACAAAAAGGTCAGAGTACAACATACATGGTGAGGGTCAACCTCGCTTCATGAAATTTTGGGATCAGAGAGAGAGTGTGTGTGTGTGTGTGTGAGTGTGCATGTGTGTTCGCCATGTTGTAATGAGATGTGAATTTCTTACTATGTCTTGTGGTCCAAAAAATTCAAAAAGCACTGCCTTAAGTAATCTTGTCTAATATATAGTTATCAATACCATCTCTAGGCTAATGATTAATAAATACATACAAATTGACATCTTCAGTGGAGCTCAATCACTACTCCAGATTCATCTATCCAGTGGTTTAGTTGATCTCTCAGTTTGGATGTATGTCAGGTGTCTCAAACTAGCATGATCAAGTCGAAACACCCAGAACCTTTACATACGTGCCCTGCCTTCTCCTCCTGCAGTCTTTCCTATCTCCACTCATGGCATTTTTAATCTTTATAGTTCCTCAGGCCAAAAACTTTGCAGTGATCCTTACTAGTCACATACCAAAAGATGGGGTCGGGCATCGACTCCACAGAAACAGTTTTCCCATATCTGGTTAAGGCAGACAACAGAACATATGAAAACAAACCGTCAGTGTCCCCTGATCAGTAGGCGACTGTTAATCTCTGTCTCTAACACCCCACATTCAATGCACCATCAAATCCTGTCATTCAAACTCTTGCATGAATCAAGAATCTTACCATTTCTCATAACCTCCATGGCCACCATCATAGTCTAGCCCTGATACCATGCCCAGAAGATTATACACTTGACAGCCTCTTTCTTTTTCTCTTGCCTTTCTTCAGTCTGTTTCAAAAAAAAACAAACAGCCAAGTGACCCTGTACAAACATAAATCAGAACATGTCTCTTCTCTAACTTAGAGCCCCTTAATGGCTTTTTAAACTTATGCAAGTGAAATCCGGTCCTTATCATGGTTACAAAGTCCTGTATGAACTTCTACACTTCACGGCTCCTCCCTGATCTCATTACTCCACTCTCTTCCCTGCTTTTCCTTTTCCAGCAACTGTCTCCTTGCAGTTCTCCTAACTTACCAGCCATGCTCCTACCTCAGTACCTTGACATGTGCTATCCAAACTGCTTTGAAGATTCTTACACAAAATACCCACATGGTGATTCCATCATTGACTCTACTTAAATGTTACCTTATATGCAGGCAATCCCTGTTTTCCTACTTTATTTTTCTCCATAACACATATGAGTACACATATCAGAAAACTTAGATTTTTAATACCTGTAGGTATAAAAAGAGTGAACAATATAAGATGTCAGTAAAGAACAATTTCCAGAAAATTAAAAATGCTCTATACATAGTAGGACTTATTAAAGAAGAAAAATGAATATGTAAATAAGGACAAAAATGATAGAAATAAAAGATTAAAATCTTACAAAAACAGTTAAAACAAAATCAGAAAAAAAATATTAAAGGTTGAAAATAAAGAAAGAAAATCCTAAACCTGCAAAAAAACCCAAAAAACTAAAAAGTTATAAGGTAAATGTTAGACCTGAAAGAGCATACAAAATAGAAACCTTCCCACAAAAGACCCTATCAATAAGTTGATTTAAAAATAAAATCTATATCCAATATAAAAGTTTAAGGTTTTAAAATATCCCATCAATGAAGTAAAAGGCTTAAAAGGTTAAAAAAGGATGATTTCACAAATTAATCCAAATTGAAGACTAATAATAAAGCATAAAGAAAAAAGGGTGGGAATAAAGAACACAAAATTTGAAGACTAGAAATACAGGTAAAAAAAGAAAGCGTCAGGTGTGAGTATCTAGGGCTAGTCTTTGGGGTTGTTTTCTGCTTAAGCAATGAGGGTGGGGGACCAGAATCTCTCTCTGACTTATCCCTTGTCTCAAATTCATAACTCCTTCCATCCTTAAATGAATGCTCTGAATAAATCAGTTCTCTCGAACTTTCAGTTACTCACATAAGCAGTTCTCAAGCTCAATAGTCACTCAACAGCCCCTAGAATCTGGTCTCTCAACAAACATCCCCAGTTCTATCTTGAAACATCTTCCCCACCACAAACCCTCCTGTGTATGCAATTTCCCTTCACATCCCACAGCCTTGCCCTACTCACATCACCTCTCCCGCCTGGAAAAGATGCCTCACTCCTCGCAGTTACTTCCTAAAGAACTTGTTCTTCAATTGCCTTCAGTGTCCACATGAGCTATGACAGTTTACAAGATTTCAGAAACTGAGTTACCTGGACTCTGGGGCCCTGACTCCTATTAATGGACATCTTTTATTGTCTATACCATTTTTCTTTCCTGACCAGTGATTTTCAACCTGTGTACTGTGGCACACAAGGTGCGAGAATTTTTAAAGATCATTAATTAAATTATTTTCTAAAGATGTTCCAAGCATAGTATGTATATTCTTTTTTGGTCAATCTTTTTTTGATCAACATTATTTAAGTTTAGCTATAGGTGTGCCATGAGATAAAAAAGGTTGAAAACACTGTTCTTGACCATGAACTCACAATGCTCTGCATGTCCACTGGGTTCTCAGCTCCTGCAGTTTCAGCATCTGTAATCACCCAGGAACATGTTAGAAAGTCAGATGCTCAGGCCCCACCCAGACTTACTGAATCAGACAGTCTCTAGGCAGGGCCATTCCCATCTGTGCTTTAACAGGCCCTGGAGGATATCAATGATGCTAACGTTTGAGTGACTGGTTTATATTATCTTTACCATGGCATTTCCTCTTACCAAGTATTGCTAGAATACAGACTCTAGCATCAGACGATTCCCTCTCCACCCCTTCTTCACAAAGCTGGGGAAGTTAGATTTTTCCAATTTCTCTATGTATTTTATTGGCTCTTCTACACTTTCAAAAGATAAACTCCTAATCATGGCATCTAAGGCCTTCACAGCTATCCAGAATATTCCCCACTATTTTTCCTCTTGCAGCCCTGTTACTGCCCAGGGGTGCCATATAATTTCAGGTCCTTATTTTTCAGGCATGTGGCTCATTCTTCCACCACCCTGAACACAGCCAGCAGTCCCCTCAAGACCCACCTCTTCAGGGAAGCCCTTCCTAATGCCCTTTCAGCTCTCATCACTTCCAGAAATGGTCATTTCCTTGTCTGAATTATTAACCTATCAGACACAAACATCACTCAGGAGGTAGCAGCTGCTGGAAGGGTATTTCAAAGCTTGGGCTCTGGGCAGGAGCATGTGCTCACCGAGCTTTTCCTAAGTAAGAAGCAGGAAAAACAAAGAGCAAAATGCCACTTACTGGTGTGAATCTCTCACTAGATCATAAACTTTATCCTAACATGTTTCATCACACACCTGTAGTGTGACTTGAGTGCCTGCCACATGCTAAGTGCTCAAACATTTCCTGAATAAATTAATGAATGTATTGCTAATAACAGTCAACACAGACATGGAGCAGCCTCCTCAGGAAAAAAGAGAAAACAGAAATGGAAGAGGAATTCTACAGGGTGTCCATAAAGTTCATGTGTAATTAACAATGTTAAACTATTTTAAATTGTACACAAACTTTATGACATCAAGCCCTGTCTATAAATGATCTCATTTACTCTCACAATTTGTGAAAATTGGAATCTCTTATGCCTTTGCATGAGAGGATAAAGCTGAGACTTAAAACAATTGAAATTGTTCATCGATGGTCAGATAACTAGGGTCAGAGGTCAGATTTGAAGTGAGGTCTGTCTGAAATCAAAAATTCTGATAGGGCAAGGCGGCTCACACCTGTAATCCTAGCACTTGGGGTGGCCAAGGTGGGTGGATTGCTTGAGCTCATGAGTTCAAGACCAGCCTGAGCAAGAGTGAGACCCCATCTCTACTAATAATAGAAAAACTAGCCAGGTGTCAGGGTAGGCACCTATAGTCCCAGCTATTTAGGAGGCTGAGGCAAGAGAATCATTTGGGCCCAAGAGTTTGAGGTTACTGTGAGCTATTATTTGACAGCACTCTACAGAAGGTGACAAAGTGAGACTCTGTCTCAAAAAAAAAAAAAATTCTGCTAAATGGCTTGGGATTTTTTTTAACCCTAGAAGATTGTTACTTTAATAATAGAAGGGATGATGCCAATTACTGTATGCCAGAGGGGAAAAGGTGACAATGACAAATAGAGGGAAAATGCAGAAGAGATTTGGGTGATTGGGGAAGAATATGGCATCGGAGAGTCAAAGAAATGGGATGAGGACAGCTGAAGTGGGGAGTGAGGAATCAGGGAATGGAGCCCAGGAGGAAAGACGATGACAAAAACTGAACTCAAGGAGCCTATTAACAGGGCAGGAAATACTCAACAGTTTTGGAAACAATTTGAGCACTATCAAAAGCAAACCCACAGGGTCTTTCTGCAACTTCAGCTCCTCCGGCAGCTAAGCAAGTTACAGTAAAATCCAGAAGTAGGGCAGAAGAGCAGCTCTGCGTGGGAGTTCAAAACCACATCAGCTCCAGGCCAGGGGGATTACCCCGGGGGGACAGTCGGGACCTGTCCTGGGGTTGAGAATTTCATCAGAAGCCAGCGGACAGGAACACAGTCTCCAGGGCAAAGACAGTGGGAGCACTAGAGGGGTTAGGAGTCTGGAGGGGCTCACTGGAATGCTGAAAGAGAAAATCCTCAAAGCAAAAATGACAGTGCAGGCAGCAGCTTGGCCATTTTAGGCATCAACTGTGACCTAAGCTTGGAAGGGTGGGAAGGACACAGATGAGCGCAGAGGGAAGGAGAAGGTTTCTAAGGAGATGGGCAGGAATGATCACAAGAGTGGGTGTGCGTCAGTACACTCACACCTGTGCAAGGGGCAGGGAAGAGCAGGAAGAGGCAGCCTCACTTGTTTTGAGAAAAGAAAAGAGAAGGTATCAGATGCACACTTTGGGGGTCTTTTAATCTCTAACCTAGTTGGGACTGAAGTTTTACTTGGCCTATACCTTTCAGATCATAGCATCATTTTAAGACTAGATGGAATTATAGAGAACCTCCAGTATAAACCCTTCATAAAATGGGACCAGTAAGTTTTTATGACTTAATCAAGAAGGTAGGAACATTTCATTACTTATTCTGGCTAAAGAGGAAAAGAGACCAAAAAAAGAAAGAAAGGAAAAGAAGGTATGAACATAATACCTACAACACATTTTCTGTTATTAAATGCTAAATAAATGACATGATAATGTCTATTATATGCATTAGGACATTTCTGAGAAATACAGTCTCCCTTGCTCTTTCCCTCACTCCCACCCTTCTTTCCTTCCTTCCCTCCTCCTTTACTTTCTTCCTTCCTTTTCCTTTTTTCTTTCTTTTCCCTCCTTTCCTTCCTTCTTGCTTTTTCCCATTACTATTTGCTGAAGACCAACCACATGCCAAGCTCAGTAAATAAGCATGACAATGTGAGCTTTGCTTCTTGGCGTTTCTCCAGTGAGAGGAAGGAGGTGGGGGTAAGGGGTGGGGTTGGGAGCGCAGTGAAGCTGCCTAGGTCAGATTCAAGAACCTGGATTTGGCTCTTTTTGTTTCCAAGCAAGAAGCTCAGGGGTGGTGCCTGTGATTCAAAGGAGTAGGGCGCTGGCCTCATATACCAGAGGTGGCAGGTTCAAACCCAGCCCCAGCCCAAAACTGCAAAAAAAAAAAAGAAGAAGAAGCAGCTCAGTAGTTCTATTCAGCTTTCATTTCTATTTCCTGAGTTTATTAGATAACTCCATTAAAATAGCTAAGCTTAACAAGAATTAAAATGATGTAGACAGTTTATAGATTAGTAAACCTCCTGACAAAGTATGTGGGAAAGGTTCAGCTTCTATAATAATTGTGAGAAATACAATTTAAAACAAGTAAAAAACACTATTGCACATTTGTTGAATTAGTAAAAAAAAAAAATCCCCTAACATAATTTTGTATTAAAAAAATAATCAATTAATTCAATCACTTTGGAGAGCCATCTTGTAGTATGAGAGCCATAGGGTTGGAATCGTCATACGGGATGAGTTAGTCCTCTCATTTTGACCACATGTTTGAACAGAAAACAAAATGAGAAAAAAGTCAGAAATACTAGGTAACACTGTTTTTGGTAATTTCAAAACTTGAAAGATCCAAGAGGACCAGCAATTTCCACGCTTCCTCAGCACTCCTTAGGATGCCTACTCACTATCTGGTCTTTACTTTCACCTTCCCTAATCCACCTTCCAAGCAGAGGACACATTATAGAATTATTTTTAAAGTCACCGAAGATGGAGGATGACTATGTACATGCCAAAATCATCTCTGTTCATAAATGAATTCATTACAGGTTGAATAATGTAAGTGACAAATCTCCTTTTGCGTTTGCTGGTCTGATACTTAGAACAATTATTTGACAGAGGCTGGAAACAGAAAAGTGTCTACAAAACTACTTCCTGAAATGTGATGGGAAATAAAAATCAAACTCCACTTAAATGATTAAATAGATAAAGATAAAGTTGGATTTTAGTGTCATCTATAATGCAGGGGTTCCTGATCCTGTCATAACACAAGTGCCTCAAGGTGAGAGTCACCAAGGCCTTGCATACATGGAGCGCTGAGGAATGCCTCCGATTTGCATTTTCTTGAGGTTGTTCTACAGGTAATACTTCTAGGAAATGTTAGTAGAGGTCTCTATTTTCCCAAACTGTTTTGGAGTAGAACAGTTCTGAGAAAAACAAAGCAAAAAACTTGCTTCCTATAGGATTTTGGGTTCTGTATATTTCCAAGAGGGGAATCTGTACTGGAGCCATTCTCAAATTTGATAAAGGAATTCTGTTTGCCAGAAGCATCTGGAGGGTTACTGTTGTATAGAAGCTTCTTAAAGAAACTCTAAGATTTTTAATTGATTAATTTTGTGAAGCAACTATTCTATAAAACTTTAAACAAAAGCTAATTACCTTAGCTCAGATCCTCTGATGCTTAATATTTTACATAAATATTTTACATAATTGTGGTCATTGTATATGTATTATTTTATGTCGAATTTTTTACTTGACATTATTCTCAATTATATCCAAGTATAGACAAAGTTAACATTACTCTTATTTAAAATATCTGTATATCTCTAATTTTGAAACACCATGGAGCACACAATTCTTAATTCAATAAATTCTATTGCCCCTAACATCTCAGGGATAAAATACACACCCATCAGCAATAGTGGCTTACTTTGATGATTGTTCTGGAACCTTCTGAGAGGGTGAGAGGGTTGTGATGAGGATTGTAATTGGGAAGAAACTCATAACCCACAAATGATTCTCAATGGGCCTCTCCACTAATGTCCCAGTTGAAAATGTCTAACTTAAACCCAGACACACTCTCAATCTTCAAGAAGTTTATAAAAAGTTATTAGATACATACAGATACATAGACATACACAAAAAATTATCAATATAATATAAGGCTGGATGCAAGATAAGATGATGCCATACAAAGAAAGAAGAAGTAAAAGTTCTGAGATGCTTCATGACAAAGGAAGACAACTTCTACTTGGAAATTTTAGAATCAGTTTTAAAGAAGAATCTAGTCTTCACTTCCTCCTTTCCCTCTCTCCTACAATTCATCAGCAAGCCCAAAACCCAACAATGGAGAACGCTTCCCGAGTGTTTACGAGTTTATGGACTTTTAAAAGTGCTTTATAAGTTTTAACTTGTTTAGTCACCACAATATTCTTAACAGTAGTTATCATCAACCTAATTTTACAGATGGAGAAACTGAGACACAATTAAGTGAGGTGCTAAAGATTCCATGATCTGTGAGTGTTAGAGCTCAGATGAGTCTGGGGAGTACAATTCCAGAACCTCTATCTTCATCACTACACCATCACACCCCTCTGCTCCCCTTCAAATCCCTCCCTCCTCTCTGGCCAAAGCCACCATCATCTTCTGTTTGGACTTTTGCAATGGCCTCCTCAACGCTCTTCCAGTCTCCCTACTTTCCCTCTCTGTTAATCCACTCTCTCTGAATCATCCAGGTGACCTTCTAAAATATAAACCAGCTTATGTTGCTCCCTGTTTAAATCCCTTTAGTGTCTCTCATCTTCCCTAGCATAAAACCCAAGCTTCTTACCAAGATTGAGTGAACAATGTCCTGTGTCATCTGGCCTCTGGGCAGCTCTGTCACCTCACCTCAAACTAGTCTCCAGGCATGTTGGCCTTCTCTCTTTTCAAGATCTTTCTCTCCTTTGGGCCTTCATACTTGGATCCACATTCCCCAGATGCATCCTCCAGGCCTTGGCTTGACTGTCCTATCTCAGGTAGGCTTACCCTGACCTCCTTTCCTAAATGTATCCCTCTGCTGTTACTCTCACATCATGCTTATTTCTTCTGAAATATTTTGAATTGCTCACTTATTAATAAATTTCTCCAACTAAGCTATAAGCTCCCTGAGGGCAGGGTCTTCCTTATTTACTCCTGTTTTCCCAGCATCTGGCACAGTTCCTGACATATCATTGGTGCTCAATAAATATTTCTTGAATGAATGAATAGTATAAATTCATAAGTAATATGCCAAATCAAAGTCTCATGTCCCAAAGTGGTTTGTGGCAGCCTCAGGTTGAACATGACTGAAAAGAAAGTGAAAAGCCAGGAACTACCACAGTGTCACGGATGTCTTCTGGGGAATGTTGCACAGAGCCATGGGACAAAAAGGTAAAATGAATGCTGGAGACCTAGGGCTTGATTCTTCCTCAGTCAGTGGAAAAGAATAAGATTAAGAGGAGGAGGAAGTGGAAGAGAAGATGGAGGGAGAAAGGGAAGAAGGAGAAGGAGAAAAGTGAAAAGGAGGAAGAGAGGGAAGAGGGGAAGAGAAGGGAAGAAAGAGAGAGGGAGAGGGGAGGAAATGCTAACATTTATTAATCAGGTCCTGGTCTCAATACTTTTTTTTTTATTATTGTTAAAACATAGCGGTGTACATTAGTGCAATCAAGGGGTACAATGTGCTGGTTTCATATACAATCTGAAAATGCCATAAAGGCTACGTTGAACAGTTTGATGAGAATATTTCAATACTTTTTATGTCTAAACTCATGCACTAAAAACTGGTGGTTTTCAGCCAGTGGGCTGATTGGTTAGAGGGTCTAAGAAGGTCTTACTCCCACGCCAGGCACCTCAGCAATGATGGCTGGATACCTTGGCTCTGGTAAGCCTCTCCTCCTCTCCCTGTCCTAGAATTTTTACATGGAAGCTTAGAGCTCCAAGATATCAGGGAAGAAGCTACCAGTCATCTCAAAAGACTCCATGTCACCTCCATGTCAGATATGGCTACGCAGAGGCACAGAGTTTGGCAGACCCAGGTAAGTTTCTGCCTTAATTTCTGGTCAAGCAGGGATAGTTAATTCCTTTCCTATGTGTTATGGAGTAAAACATTAAATAAATATTGAGTAACAATCATGTACAATATACCGTGCTTACCATTATAGGAGGAAAAATTAGGAATATAAAACCCAGTTTCTTGTTCTATATATGAAAATTATTTGAAAATTTTAAAAATACACTATACATAAGAAACTATTACCTGATCTATTCTAAATAACCTTCTGTAAGAAACATAAAATTTAGCCTCCGCATAAGAGGGTGCTGAACATATCTCTATTCATGGCTAAGGGACTCTGGAGAAGTTTCTGCCTTCTTGGGTCTCTTCACCTATAAACAAGGGATTCTGCTATATGATATCTAGGAATCCTCACAATTTGGATATCTGTGACTCCAAAATTTAAAAACGTTTGTTAATATTCACATATGCTAAGGGACAGTTTCTTCAACTAAAATAGCTACTTTGTCCTGGATCTAGCAGAGAAGTCGCGTCATCTGTTGGAACACAGCCACCCTTACAGGAGGAAAAGTTGCTTGTTTTCCTCTCTGTAGCAGGTACATTCAAATACACACACGAGATACCTTTGTCCAGTGGTCACAGAAATCAGTGTTTATAAGAGCACACAGAACACACAGGCTTCTCATTATTAAAAAAAAAAAAAATGCCCCCCCCCCCGTTCCCTGCCTTTCCTACTCTTTTGGGAGTACAACATTGGAGAATTAACATAATTATCACAGAAAAACAACATCAAATTTTCATTTTCCAAGTTACTCACCACAACAAATGCACCTTCTTGCGATGGGCTTTGAAGAGCTCCCTTCACTTCCTCTGTTCCTGGCTGTCAGTGGGTTTGGGTATGACACACCTTCTCTCTCAGTCACAGCCATGAAGGCAAAGGGTACAGAGGGAGAGTAGGCCATGACTCATTTTTGCATCTTTTGGGTTTTGATCAAATGCCAACAGATGGTAAAAGATCAATAAATGAGTCTTCAATAATGGAGTATGTGGAAACCAGTAACAGCATGGGTTATTACTCAAGTTTCGTTATTAATTTTCTCCTTCCTAAAATTATAAATAAATGTAGCACAATAGGCAAAGGATACCATCCTCATAACCTTTGGGAGTAGAGATAAGGTGTCTTCCAAGCAGCACTTCTCAGCTCTACATGTGATATACTCACACATGTGCAAGTAAGTGGTGAAATAAAGCCTTTATCTTCACCGTGAAACCTTGGGGTTTCACATCATCATGGCAAATGTACATTATTTATGTAACAAATTTTAAAATAAATTTCTCTTTCAAGATGAATTTGTTTTCTTAAAAGCAACACAAAGGGGGACATGCCTCCTAAAATGACCCATATCGACATCTTATACAGGTAGCTATGAGACAGAATATCAAAGAACGTGAAAGAATCTAGCCCCCTTGTTATAAAGAAAAGCCAAAATTGTGACTCAAAAATAAATGACTTGCTCAAGACAACAGAGCCAATGAATAATTGTGCCCAAAGTGGTCAGGGTCTCCCAAGCTTCATTCTAGAACTCTCTCCAGTGCCCATGGCCTCAGGAAGTGATGGTCTCAGCATGGCCCTTTATTACCCATGGGCCATGATATTTTGAGGAGAGAGAGAGATGAAATAGCAGTCCTCCTTTATAAGCATAGTATCTGCAGTGTAGCAGGCATTTATAAATATTTGTGGAATGACTATCAAAAAATGCATCACCTGGACAAAAAAAAAAAAAGACCTAACAGCAGTCAAAAAAAGTCATAAAGAAAGAGTTAAGTAGAAGTCTATTCCATAAGTGTTCTTGATGTACAAGTCTTGCAGCCTCAACACTTTATGAGCTAAGAACAATATCCTTTATGCATTTTCCTCTTCCATAACCGAGTGTCAGGAATGTTGTTACAAAGGCCGTATTTTGGTACCTGAAATCAGGGAATATAATAGGACAAGGACTTTTACACTACCTCTTAGGGTGGTGAGTGGTCTGGCAAATGGAGTTGTTGTTGTTATAGTTATCACAGAAAAACAACATCAAACAACAGCTTTCTTGTGATATAATTTACATACTATATAATTCAGCCACTCACAGTGGCTCAAGGAGTTGTGCAACGATCACTTCAATAAATTTTAGAACATTTTCATTTCTTTAGAGAGAAACCCCACATTCCTTAGTCATCATCTCTACTTCCATCCCACCCTATCCCCCAGATCCAGCCAACCACTTATCTACAATCTGTATAGATTTGTTTGTTCTGGACTTTTCATATAAATGGAATCCACACTATTCATTCCTTGGAGTCTGGCTTCTTTCACTTAGCATAATGTTTTCGAGGCTCATATGTGTTATACCAAGTATCTGCCCTTCCTTCTTTTGTGACCAGACAACATTCCATTCTATGGATATAGCTTATTTTCTTTATCTAGTCATTAGTTGATGAACATTTATATTCTTTCCACTTTTTGTTTATTATGAGTAATTCTAATTATGAATATTTGTAGACAGATTTTTATGAAGACATACCTTTGGATATGTATCTAGGATTGGAATTGCTGGATTATTAGCAGATGGGGTTTTAATATGGAAATATTTGAGGTAATGGAAAATTTGTTATGAATTATAAGGGACTTGAGATACACTAATTGCAACAAGATTTGTCTCATATATATTGCTGCCAACCTAAAGGAGGAATTTATCCATCTTTTTTGACCTGGCATTAAGTTCATAGTCAATCCTTGGCATTTCCCTATTGTGGACAGACTTCCTTATTGTAGACAGAAATCCCTATTGTACACAAATATTCCTACTATGAACAGTAATACATTTTTCTCGTATGCCACTCACTCTACTCAATAAATACTTCCTTGGGATGATCCTGAAAATGCATAGTTAATACTTGGAACTTCACAGAGGGAAAATATATATATGTAAATGTACACATCTTCACCTCAGACTTTCTCATACAGGTTCTTAAAAAAGACTTGAGCCATCTGGACAATCTCAATAAAACTATACATTCGGGCGGCGCCTGTGGCTCAAGGAGTAGGGCGCCGGTCCCATATGCCGGAGGTGGTGGGTTCAAACCCAGCCCCGGCCAAAAAAAAAAAAAAAAAAAAAAAAAAAAACTATACATTCTAAAATTGCAAATAAAACTATTAATAGAAAATTATGTTTTGGGTCAAATTTACAAAACAGTAAAGATACAATTTATGTGCTATCGACACACTTTATATTTTATTGAAATCCTCTTCAGTTCAATGATTCAATATGAACTTTATATTTACATCCATTTTATAAAATCTAGATGTGGTATGACTGCTTGTAAATTACAATAGAATTTTATGCTTTGTATATCCTTGTTTCCAAAAATCATTTAGTCATATGTTTGATTTAATTGATGTTTAGTTCTTGATCAGCAGCACAACCCCCACCCAATGTGTAGCATTATTTATTTGGCAAAATATGATCCACTTCACGATGATCTGCTTTATGACAGAGCTTCCAGGAAGTCACTGTGGTGAATATTGGGGACTTTCTGCACCACTGTGTTGGACTGTACCCTCCCTGATCTCACCATCAGCTCAGTGGAAGATGACTCCCTGGTTATGTTATCAAGGCAACACTGGCAAAAATGTAGTGTGGGGATCTGGAAGATGATAGGTCAGATGCTCACTCATCTATCTCACCTAAAAGTACCTGCTCTTGATAAGACTGTGCTCCTCATAACTCTCTGCAGAGAACACTTCAAGGACTTTGTTAAATGTTGTTCACCAGGCTGATTTAATTCTCTTAGATAGTGATCTTTAAAATTTGATAATGCAACTGAAAAACCAAGCACTTTCCCTTGTATTCCATGCTCTGAATGTCAGATTTTAGTCTGAAACCAGCTGGTTCCTAAGCTCTAAGTTCAACTTTCTTATGGCCTCCATACTAATGATAACAAAGTGCTCCTTCTAAATTATGAACTGGGTAAAATAGGATCAGTCAGCCTATTTTATCTATCATGGTCAGAATTATTATATTTAATTCAGAGGTCATTTGATACAGAGAAAGTAAACCACTTTGGAATGCCTGAATTCAAACCCTGGCTCTGACATTTGCAAAATGTGTACTTAGGATAAATCACAATCAATCAGTGCCAGTTTACTCTTTTATAAATTGGAGACAATTATAGTATGGCAGAGATAATATGACATGTTCCATCAAATCCAATCTTAGTTTTTTCTTCTTGGACAACAAAAAGACCGTATTTCCCAGGCTTGCTTATAGTAAGCTTGAGGCTGCAAGAAATAGGTTGTGGACAGGGAGGTCTGACTCTTAAAATTGTCCCGTGGGCATCTCTGGTTCTTTCTCCTTATGTTATGGTAAACTCAGAGACCATGTGTTGAGATAATTTCTGTATTTTCTTAGATTCTATATTTGTGTGATACCCATTAATCACAGGGCCAAACTAATTGCCAAAATTATTTACATCTATCTCACTGCCATCAAGCTTTTACCAGCGTGTGAAAATCATGTCACAAACCATTCAACTCTCAGTCCGGACCTACTACTACCCTCTTTACCTGACTTTCACATACCAAGCTGTTATTTCCAATGCCCTAAGGATCCAGAGCCAGATACTAGAAAACAATACCCCTATAGCACAGAGACTTCCCAGGATTATTCAAATTATCAAATATGAAGCTATTTTCCCTGCCGGCCTTGGCTGTCACTCAGAAAACATGATAAGGACTATGTTTTCTCCTCCCTCCATGCTTTCCATGTGGCCCTGCATGGTGTGCTGTGCCTTTCATTTCTAGAGGACCTGTGAGTAACAACCTTTTCTTTCAATGGCACTGACCATTTCATGTCATCACTCAATCACCTTTGTAAGTTAAGACCCAGATACAAATAAAGAGGATGGCTTCATAAGATGAAGAATTCTTGGTGATCAGCATTGGACTCTGTATGACTGGGTGATAAACATTTTGCTAAATCACTGAAATTTTAGAGTTTCTTTTATATTGCAGCTTAGTTGAATCTTTCCTGACCAGTATGAAATCTTCACTTTTCGGCTTTATTTTACTGATTAGGAGAAAAACAAATGTATGTGAAGTATATAATAGTTCCTGGTACAAAGTAGGAATTTCAAAAATGGTAATTATTCTTATTCTAATAATCCCACGATAATGTCTAAAAATAACATATAAAAAATCAAATGCTGTCTATTATCCCATCAGGCAGAAATAGCAAAAGAGAGTTTTCACCAAATATAAAGAAAATGTTTGAGATAGTCTGACTTCAACTAGAGACCGTGGTATACAAAAGATATACTTTGGTAGTTTGGTCAAAGCAATAGGGAGTCACCCTCCAAAGAAGTTAGAAACAAAGACAAAAATATTTGTAACTTGGGAGTGGCATGCTGTGCTGGACATTACAGACAGAAAACAACAGAAACGTCAGATAAAAGCCTATATTGAATAATGAGTGCGGATGCTCTAAATTACAATATTCTTCTCACATGCACAATCTGTGTGGCCCAGAGCCAGCAGGATTTATTCATTAAGAGGTAATTAATAATGCATATCAGGTCACCTGCTTTGTGTCACTTTTCAGTTTACACAGCACTCATAAACATCCTAGTAAGAGCCATATGAAGTGATCAGTAAAACTATTTGTTCTCAGTGCACAGAGAAGTAAGCTCCCTACGTGCAAATTACCCCCACTTCCCATGTCCCATATACACTCCTCGAACTTAGGGATTATATTTTTTTTCCAAGAGTAAAACCAGAAAATGTTTATAAGCAGCATGGCAATTGGAATGGCATGAAGATATATACAGAGTATCTTTAAACTTGATATTCACAGGGCATCTAGGGGCCAGCAGCACTGACATTCCCTGGAGCTTAGAAATGTGGGGTCTCAGGCCTTCCCCAGACCTACTGTGTCAGATTCTGACTTTCAGCAAGATATCCAGGTGTTTCCTATACACACTAACCTAGGACGAGCATTGTTCTACAAGATTACCTGTGATTCTGCAATTGAGATTTGGGGACATTCAAACGGAATCAGGGAAAACAGCATGTGGCCTCAGGAAAACCAGAACAGAATATGACTGCAATTAATAAATCTGAATGCTTAATACCTTCAGTTGATTGTATCTAACAGTAGAACCTGCTAAGAGAAAGGAAACAGACTGCTTAGAGTCCAGGAAACAACAAAGCACCCAAAGCAATGTGTTCCTTATAGTTTCATCGCAATTTAGTAAAGACAGCCCTATGACCTACCAACCTGTATATTTGTTCTTAAAGATGATGGGTACGCTTGATCATCAACTTTGGGCGCCCCACATAATCTCTTTGTAATCAAATTTTACTTGTTTTTACTTAACTTCCTGATTATTATTTGATTTCCCATCTCACATATTTTTTCTGAATGGAGAGAACAGACCCATCAGACTAGATCAATAGGCAATTGTATCATCATTACAACTGAACCCATTGGCTGCTATCTATTTTTAATATCAGTTGATTGTGAGTATAGTTAGGATGCATGAGTGTACTTGAGTATACTATAGATACACTAATACATTTCTGTTGGATATTGATAACTATTTCCTACGTGAGATTCAGACAGAAAGGTCACATGGTGTTTCTGGATAATGCTAAAAACATTTATTAAGCATTTAGTATATTCCAAAAGTTCTTTGCCTCTATTAAGTAATTTAATTCTCACCAGTCATATTTTATTATCCCCACTTCACAGTGAAGAAAACAGAGACACAAAATCATTAAGTAACTTGACTAAGTTATAAAATGACAGAAACGGGGTTTTAACCCAGGCAGTTTGTCACCACACCAGAGCCAGCTCTCTTGACCCCTGTGCCATACTACCTTCATCTTGTCTCTCAACAAATGTAGCACTTGGCCCCCTCCTATCCCTTTTCATTTAAACAAAACATTAATAGATCTAAAATGCCAGGAACTAAAGCTTTTGATATAACCAAGAGATTAAAGCCCTAAGCCTCAGTAGGTGACATTTTGCCCTCCGTGGCTAAGGAGAGTCCCCTGGGGTTTGCAGGGTAAACCACATACATGCTAGATCCTAAATAGACATTCTCTAGTTTGCCTCTCCTCACACTTGCTTCATCTAGTCTTGAGAGTGGAAAGATTTAGAAGCCAAGCCTAGACAGGGTTGGAAAAGAGGCAGGGGACAGTGTTTACTTTCATTAGAGCTTAGACAAACAGGCATCTAATTAACTCAACAAATGACTCTACTGAAGTTTGGACCAAGATTTTTATAGAAATGCAGAATGTGCTGTATTACCTAGACCTCTATAAGTATATTTCTCTTGGAACCATCCCAGGAAGTGGTTGTAGACACACAGAATTCAAGGATTTTCAACCCTGGATCTCTGGTCAAATACTACCTGACAAACACAACAGAAACAGCTTGTCATTTTACAGAAGAAAACTGATGAACTGTAGAATGAAAGTCTTTCCTCTATTCCTATGAAGCAGGAAGAATGGACCAGTAACAAGTTCTCAAAGGTGTTTCCTACAACTTTTGTAATTCCTGGCCACAGGTAATTAGGATTGTTCGGTGAATTGTCCTTGTGACATCAATCAGTAGTTGGCAATCTTTTCTCTGCTCTAGCACACCACTGAAACACCACACATTTCCATACATTACAGTGGCTCACTTCAAATAAGATTTGTAGGACAAGCATAGTGGTTCATGCCTGTAATCCCAGCACTCAGCGAGGCGGAGGAGGGAGGATTGCTTGAGCCCAAGAGATTGAGGTTGCTATGAGCTATGACACCATGACACTCTGGCCTGGGCAACAGAGTGAGATTCTGTTTCAGGAAAATTAAAAATTAAAAAAAGATTTGTAAAAAGACTACGTAAAAGGAAAGAATTCCTTTCCAGTACAAAATGAAGCCATATTGTTCAGTACCTTTATGACATGCTTAGCAATATCCAAAATGTCCCATTGCCCCAGGGAAAGAAAATCAATTTAGTAAAAATCAGAAGCAGTGTGAGACTTCATATAAATTTAAACTGAACCTGAACACTTCGCCAGTTCAACTCATGTCTAATGACTGATAACTGGGCTTCTCCTTTGTCTCTCCTGGTTCTTGGCAATATAAAAAAAACAAAGTATAGGCTCAGTGCCTGTAGCTCAGCGGCTAGGGTGCCAGCCACACACACTGGAGCTGACAGGTTCGAATCCAGCCTGGGCCTGCCAAACAACAATGACAACTCCAACCAAAAAATAGCCAGGCATTGTGGTGTGCGCCTGTAGTCCTAGGTACTTGGGAGGCTAAGGCAAGAGAATCACTTAAGCCCAAGAGCTTGAGGCTGTGATGCCACAGCACTCTACTGAGAACAACATAGTGAGACTCTGTCTCAGAAACAAACAAAAAACAAAGCATAATCAAACAAGCAATAACAAATAGCTGCAGTGTCTTACTTCATTCTGTGTTTGTTGAGAAAGTAATATAATTTATTTTATTATGTATTTATAATTGATGTAATCAATTCCCCATATTCCAAATACTTGCCATCTATCTATCTATCTCCTTATCAATATCTAGAAAACAGTTAGAACTATTGTCCAAGGTTTGGGTTTGGAGTGGTTTACATGATAGTCCAGAAAGTGAAAAAGCTAGCACATGATGTTAACTAATTTATTTATAAATGATGAGTTTGTACACTCTATAAGAATTATATACATCTCTAAGTATGTATTTAGTTAATATTTTTAAAACTCGATTTAGAAAAGTTTATAACATGTAACACATAAAGTTAAAAAAGTCACTTTTGTTTAACTTGGTATGAGTCATAAATAGCTTTGCAAAACTCGAGTGCATGTCTGACAGTTTATGTACTTAAACTATGGTTATGCACTTTTGAACTCCTGTTTACTATTTTCAAAGCTTTGAGTCTACAGAAGTATTAAAATGACAAATTTATGTACAAAGTACAAGACATTCTGAGGAACTGTAAAAGATGTGTTCATGAAACAGAGAGAGGAGACCAACTAGTCTACCACACCAAAATGAAACTCAAAAACCTTAAACTGGTCAAGAATTTTGAAGGAGGGAAGTACAGTCATAACTTAGGAAAGCTAAATTCCATAGGTTAATTGACAGAAATGCCAGATAAAGATAATCAGCGTGTAAGAGCATAGCATAAGAAATACCTTACAATTGGGATGACTGCAATACAAGCTACTTAGGATAAAAGTTAAACACAATTCAATGTATATAGCAATTTTACCAATAACTGTTAAGATCAGTGAGAAATAGGGCGGTGCCTGTGGCTCAGTCGGTAAGGCACCGGCCCCATATACCGAGGTAGTGGGTTCAAACCCAGCCCCGGCAGAACTGCAACCAAAAAATAGCCGGGCGTTGGTGCGGGCGCCTGTAGTCCCAGCTACTCGGGAGGCTGAGGCAAGAGAATCACTTAAGCCCAGGAGTTGGAGGTTGCTGTGAGCTGTGTGAGGCCACGGCACTTTACCAAGAACCATAAAGTGAGACTCTGTCTCTACAAAAAAAAAAAAAAAAAAAAAATCAGTGAGAAATAGTTTATGTTATACCTTGTATAACTAATAGGTATACAAGCAGTGTGAGACTTCATATACTTACATATGAGTGCCAATCAATTATTTAAGATAATTTTCAAGAACTCACCAAATAAAATCACTTAGTCAAATATAAATGTTGCCAAATTGTCGGCCAGAATATTTGTGTGAGTTGACTTTTCCACTCAGTACCTGTTTCCCATATCATCATTAAATATGCATATTTTCTTAATTAAAATTAAATTTAATTTTAAATAAATTAAATTTAATTAAAATTTTTCAATTTTCCAAGCAACAAAATTACATCATATTAATTTAATTTGTCTCTTATTTCCAAGGAAGTTGAATACATTTTTGCATGTTCCCCGAACTTCAGTATTTGTTTTGGACATTTTCTGTTTATGCCCTCTATCCATGTTTACCTTGAAATATTCATTTTTCTCTTATTTACCTATAGAAACATTTGTATATTCTAGCTATTTATACACAGTATATGTTAAAATATTTTTTGTTATTCTCAATTTGCTTTCTAATTCATTTAAACCAGTCTGGCCTACTTGAGAGGCAAATGCTATGGTTTGACTGTCCCAACGAAAATTCATATTGAAATTGAATTGCCATTGTGGAGGTTTAAAAGGTATGACCATTAAGAGGTGATTAAGCCACAAGGCTCTGCCCTTATGAATGGATTAATGACATTATCTTGAGAGTAGGCTTATTATCTGGAAAGTGAGTTGTTATAAAAACAAATTTGTCCTTCTCTTACTGAGGGAAGATACTCAGGAAAAGTAGAGTCTAAAAAAAAAAAAAAAAAGAAACAAAGACTTCTCAGAAAAGCCCAAGGACACTCCTGCAAGGTCTTCCCCATGGTCACCCAGCCTTAAGAATTTGTAAATCTTAACTTCCTAGGTCCTTGAAACTAACGCTTGTGGCTTGCTTCCACTTCTGTAAACCCTGCATATGATTTGACACCTGCAATGAGAAATAATATGGTAATTCCTTTGCCTACCTGTGAGTTCAATAAAAAGGCAAGGACAGAGCTGATCCGGGAGCTTGGCCATTTTGGATTTTAATCTGCCATGATTCCACCAGATAAGATAAAATTCCTTCCCCTATAATCTTTGGTGAGAGTCTATTGGTTTCAATTCTCTGGTCCTGCAACATTACCCTCACCTGCCCTTCTGCCTTTCGCCATGGGACCATGCAGCATCATCAGATGCTGGAGCCCTGCTCTTAAACTCGCCAGCCCCCAGAACCATGTGCCAAATCGATTTATTTTCTTTATATATGGTATTCTGTTACAGAAACACAAAAAGGACTAAAACAGCAAGCAACCAGATTCTAGTCTAGGTAGGCTCAGGGCAAAAAATCCGTACCGAGCTGACCTTGCACATTCATTGGCTTTTAGTGGCTCTTCATCAACCATAGAAGCCCCTCTGCATTTCCCATTGTATCTCTTTCTTCAGAAGTTCATACACTCTGGCAGTTTTCACAACTCTTAGCTGATAATTCTCAAATCTATATCACTGTCCTTGACTCAGTCTACCCTACAAGCCAGTACCATGATTTCATTTGCCTGGTGGATCCTTTTGTTGAGATTTCATCTATTCATCCACCTAAGCAAATGCAAATAGTGCCTCTTGGGCATGCCTCCCAAATATGAAGTGTTGTGAAGTTTCATCCTCTCAAATTCAATGACTTCAAACCAAAGTCACCTGCTGCCCAAAAGCCATCCTTCCCTTTCTAATGTCTACCTTTTAAAATTATATCCCCAACTTTCTGCTATTTTATCTCTAAATGTCATGACTCCTCTCTCTATTATCACTACAAGCAATCAAGTCTGTTAACAATGGCTCCTTCTTTTTTACACACAGCTGTCGTTCTGGGCCCAGGCCTCACCACCTGGCATCTATTTAACTATCATCGCCTTCTATTGGCCTGACTAGTTCCCATTCATTTCCCACTTCAATTCATTTTGTAACCTGTGCTGGATTACTCTTCTGGCTGTATAACTCCTCTGTTAAAGAATCATGAGTGCTTGCTTCTGTCTATATAAACAAGCCCCCAATTCACCAGTCCCCTATTAGAGGCTTCTGATAAGCTGGATTCTACATATCCTAAATTATATCCCTTTACTACACTTCAGAAACACCATGTTTGTTTAGCATTGTTTCTGCACTATCCTCCACACAAGACCTTTTGCCTTTGCTCATCCAACTCTGATTATTCCCCTTTCTTTTTTCTGTTAGTCCAAATCCTATTAACCCAACTCTTCGGGACACAGATCAAGTCTTTTCCAGGAAGCTGGCCCCAGCTGAAATCATAGCTTAGTTTTTTTAGAACTAAAGTCAACTTCACAGAGTACCCTCAAGGACTCTGGGCCTCAAAAGTATTAAATTCTGTCCAGCAAAAAAAAAAAAGAAGAAGAAAATTATTGAATGCTTCTTATGCACTAAGCCCTTTGCTAGGAATTAGATGAGGAAAATAAATAGATGTGATCCCTCCTTTCAAGGAGCTCTTGCCTATTGGAAGGGACAGACATATAAAGATATAATGTCAACAAAATATGGGAAGTTCTAAGATGGAGGTGAACGTTGTGCTGTGAGGGTGAGAAAAGAGGGCAGTTAGTCCAGCTAGGGGTTCAAGGAAAGCTTCCTAGAAGCAATGTTATGTGATGAGAGTGTTAAAAGATGATCAAGAGTTATCAAGACAAAGAAAGGTAAGAAGGGAATTTGAGACAAAGGGAGCAAAATAAATAATGCCAGAGACATAAACAGTGGGAGAGGGACTAGAATCAGCCTGGTATCATTACACTGTACTGTTGTGAAACAATAACTGGTGAGAGAAAAGACAGGAAGTGACTGGCAGCTTGTAGGGTTTTGTAAACTATATTAAGAACTTTTCACTCTCATCTGTAAATGATGAGGAACCACCAAAAATGTTTAGGCAAGTGGATTATTGAGTTTTGCTTTTAAGAGAAAGTATTCTTAAAAGAGACCACTTTTAAGGAAGCAAATCAGGAAAAAGGCAACTACAAATAACAATGGCCCAGGCAGGAGATAAGGAGAGTGAGTTTTGCACTGACCTGATATTACCCCACTGTAGATAAAACGGTGATGGAGATGAGATTCCCCAAGTAAAGTGTGTAAAGAGAGAAATGAAGGTTTGGGGTCAAGGCTAGAACCCAGGGGCTATACCAGTAGCTAATGGCTACACAGAAAAGGAAGAACCCATAAAGATCAGAAAGGAATGATGGAGGAGGAGGGAGGAATGCCAGGGAAGATGGGAGCCAAGGAGGTAAACCAGAGAGTTTTAAGATGGGGTGGAAGATAAGGACTGAGGTTCATCAAAACAAAGGTCACTGGTGACCTTTAGAAATAAAAGTGGGCTCCAAACTATGATAAGTTGAAGAGTGAATGAATTATGGTCATAACGTAAAATTTAGAAGGAAAGGCCAAGAATTAGGGTATAACTAAAGGACATGCAGGGCTAAGAAACAGCTGTCTGAGGCTAAAGGTATAGAGATTACAGGCACACACGTGAAATTGGGATCTGTATTTAATTATTTGCTTTAAATAGAAAAAAAGAAAGGTAGTTTGCCTTACGGAGTGACCATAAAGTTTGTATGCACATGAACTTTATGGCCGCTCTGAACACAGTTCAATCCTTAAAATATCTCTTTCAGACACAATACCAGAAGAGAAATAGTCTCGTGAATTGCCTTCGGTAGAGTTCTGTGGACATTTTTAGTACAGAGAAATTGTGAAATTTCTGTTCTCGGTGGGAACCAGAAATACATGGAACTGCTTCTCTCTTCTTTTCGTCAAGTATCTCCTGGAATCCTTGAATAATTAATTTTGGTGCTTTCAGGGAAGCCAAGCACCATTTTTGTGAGGAGTCACTGCACCACCCTGTGGCCACTTTTGGGAATAGACCTTTTCTCAACCAGCCCCCCCCACCACCCCCACCCCCCGCTAGATCCAGCTACTGGGTTCAGAGAAAAGGAGTATTCTGCAGCTCAGAGAGAGGTTAAGAGAAACCCTCTCCTTACTTGGCAGGTGAGGATGGCAGACATAATCTGTCCAATATTTAAAAATAATCTTCTTATTTTGACTTGCTTATGGATATATTATGCATATGAGCAATTACATGTATAAAAAGCAGACATCCAAAAACACTCACAAAATCTTTCAGTTTTCATTCAAAACCAAGGGTAGTATCCCCACTGGGCTCTGTTTTTAAGTCCAAAACACTGATGAAATGCAGCAATATGCAGAGATCATGGCTTCTAAATCATCTTAAGCAACAACCATCCTAAAGAGGCTAACATGATGTTCTGGTTAAATTTGAGCTATTTCAAAAATTGTTTTTTAATGTATGCTATTCAGCTTAAATGGTGAACTAGAAAGGATGCCTACTAAAAGATTAACTCTAAGGTGATAATATGAACATGCAGATTATCTTGCAGTATAAAAATCCATTCTATAAGTTTTTTTTGTCATTTCGCTTTTCTCTTTTCATCATTTTTTTCTGATAATGAAGGTAACAGATGTCATTAAAGAAAACATGGAAATTTATGGTGAGAGTGAGGGCATAGAAATCACTGAAAAATTCCATTACCCAATAGTAATTGCTGCAAGTTAAAGATAGCAAACTAGTCATTTTATTTATCCTGCAGAGTTAGCTGAGAGGATTTTTTTTTAATTTCTCATATTTACAGATATTACTTCATTTTTCACTTTAAGCCCACATAACCAAAAAGAGCCATTGACTCTAGAACTGTAAATAAATTTCAAACAGTTAAAAGAGGGCAAATTTGAGAAGATTTAAGTCACTTTTGTCCAGCGTGTCATCTTTAGCCAGGCTGTTCACTTGTTCATTATTAATGTTTTCCTTAATTATTCCTGAAAATCCCTAGGGTGTTGGCTTCTCCCTGCCTCTGTTTATCCCCTTGTCCAAAGATGTTTCCCTGAATTCTAGGATCATTTAGAAAAGAAGCGCCCTAAATCATCAAATCTGAAATTGTTTCAAATCAAAGCAATGGACTCCTTCTGAACGCCACATCAATAGCAGTAGTAATATCAGCGATGGTGATTAACAACTAAGAAGTTTCTACAGTATGTGTGTTTTACAGACCTCTCATTTAATCATGTTTACAAGCTGATTTTACAAAAGAAGTATTGTTAAGTAGTGGCTCTCCCTCATGCAGTTAATATTCAGGTATATAACCTCTGCCCTAAACTCCGGATATCTGTCATTTTTGATAATCAGAATTCCACATTTCAAAACGTTTTTCCAGATACTCAATGTTTTCCAGCCCTAGGTGTCCTGATTCTTTGCAAACTGTATCAGTGTGATTACAATGCACGGGCAGTGAGTAATGTTTTGAAAATGTATACTTGTTTCTCTCTTTTGCTTTTTTTGAATAGATCAGCCGAAGGAATCCATTTCTAGGAAAATACTAGGATATTCACAAAAGGAATGCAAAGAGGGAAAACAAGCGAACATTCCACTTCTGATACACAAAATAGAATTATTCAGAAGATAGTATCATACTGTCCCGAGAGAGAATTTTTCTAAACTCTTTAATTACCTCCACTCAAGAACCCAGCTCTAAACTGTAATTCTAGCCCTCTGGGACACCAAGGCAAAAGGATTTCTTGAGCTCAGGAGTTTGAGACCAGCTGGAGCAAGAGCGAGACTCTATCTCTACAAAGAAGAGAAGAAATTTGCTGGGTGACATACTGGGCACCTGTAGTCCCAACTATCCAGGAGGCTCAGGCAGAAGACTCTTGAACCGAGGAGTCTGAGCTTGCTGTGACCTGTGATGCTATGACACTCTAGCCTGGGCAACAAAGTGAGACTCTGTCTCATAAGATAAATAATTTTAAACAAGGTCCATAGTGTGGAGGTGACGGAGCCCTGGGCCTCTGATGGCAAGTTCCCTCTGAAGCTGGCTGCTTAGAGATATGACTCTGGAAATAAAAGGAAATATTCCCCACTTGACTTTTTTTTTTTTTGCAGTTTTTGGCTGGGGCGGGGTTTGAACTCACCACTCCAGTATACGGGGCTGATGCCCTACTCCTTTGAGCCACAGGCGCTGCCCACCCGACCTTGACTTTTTTAATAAAAGAGAGAAAGATGGAAGGCAGGGGAGAAGACTGTTAATCCTGTCTCTATTCCTGGCTTTGGCTCACAGAGGGGGAGACACATTACTAAAACACTGAGGGCATGAGGGGCTGCCCGTGGCCTGTTCCCCCAGGGGTACATGGGGAGTAACTACCCCAACCTGCTGTGTAACCTTATCAATTAAGATGGAGACACCCAGTGTGGAGGGCATCTCTTAAATTCAGCTTTTCAAAGCAACCCTTGGTTCCCATGCAGTATCAGAGATGAATCCAGATCCGGCAGACCAGCCTTGATTCTGCAGTGGCAGTGGCCTTATAGCAGAGGCTGAGATGGACTTCAAGCCAGTGGATTAGCAAGAAGACATAGTGGAGACCCCAGGGCCTGCAGCCACTGGGAGCCAAGTGTAAGCCAGGCCAGCCATAGGGACACTAGCTGAGGGATCCAGGAGAAAAATGGGGCAGCAAGATACCATTCACTGACTTCACAACCAAATGCCAGCAAGGCAACAGCAGCTGGGCAAATACGAACATCAACTGAATTCCAGGGGACACGAGGTCCCAAGATCCCTCCCTTCACACCTCTCTATCCAAACATCTAGAGACCATCTCGAAGGAACTCAGGAGGAAAGGATAGGGACCAGAGAGAATGAAGTTTTTGCCCTAGAGAGACTGAGCACTACTTAAAGCAGTGGTTCTCAACCTTCCCAATGCTTCCTAATGCCGCCACCCTTTAATACAGTTCCTCATGTTGTGGTGACCCCTAACCATAAAATTATTTTCGTTGCTACTTCATAACTGTAATTTTGCTAGTTATGAATCGTAACTGTAATTTTGCTTGTTAAATATCTGATATGTAGGATGTATTTTCATTGTTACAAAGGGGTCATGACCCACAAGCTGAGAACCACTGACTTAAAGGAATAGATTAAATTACCAGATTGAACTAATTTCAACCAGAAGGGACACTAAGAATTTTTTTCACCTAGTAGCCCTAGAGCCACAGAGCACTACAGATGAGTCATCCTGAAGAAAATCAATTCAGCCCTAAACAAAAGACAGACATTATTTTTTCAGAGGTTCCTGATTAAAGTGGCAGGTTTAACGTGTGTATCTATTTTTACTTTTTTCCAAAGCCTACACTCCAGTAAAGGAAGCTTTCAAATGACACAAATCCATAACAATGGGAAGAGCAAGAGACCCAAGCCAGAAACAGACAGACAAGTGATTATGGACTGAGCAGGTTTGAGAGAGCTCAGTCTTAATCTTGACAGTGGACAAAGCTGAGAAGAATCAACCCAATTAATTCCACAGAATCCTTCAAGGGTTCAGGAGCTAGAAGCCCAGGGTGAGTGGAATGGAGAGCACAGGGCTGCCTGCTGGAAGGAGGACCAGGGGAGCACTGATGCAGTAGGAGTTAGCATCCCTAGCTTCCCGCATCCTTTCCATCCTTCCCCTTCCCCACCTTGGTTGATCTGTTCTCTGAAAAGAGTAATACAGATGATTTCTGGATCTAGGGCAGAAGTGTGGGTGTAGGTACCTGACCGGACACAGGGAGAGAGGAACTGTGCATAGTGAATAATGAATACATTACATTTTTGCCATCTTTCCTAACTCTGCTTGCAGAACACTGGTAGGAAGACCCTTACTCTGCAGGCAGGAAGTTGAAATCTAGCCCACCAGTCTAAATGGACACAATATGGCACAAGAGACAGATATGAGGAGGACTGCCTTCAGTAAGACCCTCGCCTTAACTGAGCCATCTCTTTAACTTGAGAATGGACAGTGCTAGGGAGGCAAGTACAGAATCTTTCTTACCTGTCCTTGTCCTGATTTTGTGCTGATTGATGTTCCTACCTTCTTCTTCATATCCATCAGACTAGGACCACTGAGGACATTTCTTTTGTACCAAAGAATTACCACCCTTTGTGTACTCCTGAGAGCTACAAAGAGGTACTGGTAAGATAAGAAGCAGAAAATGCAAAGGAGCCAGTCCATTTGGCCACTTTTACATCAGGTGTCCAGAGCCTTGTCCTTCCTATGGCCCTGAAAGATGTCCCAACTATGCTGACACCTTTGTTTTTTGCTCATGATATTGCCTACTATCTTCCCCACAAGGGTCTCTTATAAATTCTCAGGAAAACTACAGCCAGACTACAGCCCAACTTGTCATCTTCTAGGAGCAGTCATGGAGTGCAGACAACATTACACTCTCTACAAACAGCCAGCTCTGCGCTTATCATTCAAACTTCCACGAACTATATGATGTACTTCTTCAGGATTCACATATGAATGGTAAACTATAAACCTTCGTTGTCACAAGAAAGTAAATATAAAAAAACTACAGGTGTTCAGATCACACCGAGTCCAGCCCAGGCGCTCACAGCTCTGAGTAACACTGAAGACTTGGGTAACTCTCAGGGTAACGATGGTACAAACAACTGCTCTCTAGGGCCCTTCTAAAAGAGGGTCACACGAAGAAGACAGAGGCCTTCTTTCCCACAGACCACCCAACTCACTCTTTTATCTAAGTAAATACTCACAGGGTACCAGTTGTGTTGCCTGAAAGGAATGGGTTTTTTGAAATAATAGCTTAGATCTTCTTTAAACAAGACAGCCTTTCTCAAAGTGTGCTTCTCAGCATCCTGGGCCCAAAAGATGCTACGCAGTAAAAGGAAAGTCAGTGTTCCCAGAGGCCTGAGAGGCCTTATGTCTTCAGCGCCCACACGGTGCCTGGCACACAGGAGGACTCCATGATGCACACGTGTTGACTGACTCTCAAAGAAAACCGTGCAACTTTGTTTAATCCAATATCCCACATACATGGTGGACCACAGAAGGCTCTTACCACCTGACCTATCCTACCATAGAAGGAGCGAGTCTGCAGTGCTGAGACGCACCTCCCCACATGGGCAGGAAGCAGTTTATCCAAGATCCCTCTTAGTCTAGCAAAAACCTTTACCTAAAATGTAAGCACAAATCAAAGCTCAAATAGAAAGCCTCTCATGCATTGAAATGTTGGGGGGAAGATATGAAGGCCTTGGAATACAAGAAAATAAAACTGAGAAACTTTACATCATGCCTTGGTTTCACTGGGTAACGAGCAGAAACTGAAACCAACAGACATTTCTGTTGACAAGTTCACCTTCTGGAGCCCTATAACCCAGAAAGATTCTCAAATTATTTAAAATAAGCAAGAGATTTCCCATCATAAAGTTGAGAGCCAAACAAGTCTCAAGGGACACAGCAGCCTGAAGGGTGCACATCACCACAGAGGGGGGGAGAAAAGGCGAGACACCTCCTCCCCCACTTTCTCTGGGCCTGTGATGTCTGCTACTTGCCACATGAGTGAAAACAAGGACTCAGCCAGGTCCAATATACTAAAAAATGGGGGAAGTGACACTGGGTGACATTCTCCATGAGAGAGATGAGTAATTGTGTCAAAAAGTGCATGGTCTACTACCCTTACAGACTTACCTCCCCCACTGAAACAGTGAGCCAGCAACAAATGGCAAATGTTACAGAAAACAAATCTCTTATATGTGGGTCCCTCTCAGCTGAGGCTTGGGAGGGAGGAGGCCAGCTGAGAACACAGAAGTCGTGAAAAGTCATACCACATACATACCCTTTAGTGTTTTTATGCACAGACACCATAACTGAAAATCCCCAGATACCAGGTTTCATGCTAAACATCTTTTTAAAAGACTTGATCTCATTTAAATGAACATTTGAAGGCAATCACCATCAGCTTAGTTAATAATGGGAGCATTAAAAGCCAGAGCAGGTAAAAGGAGAGATGTATATTATACACATATATGTGAACATATACACACATTTATCCCTCTATTCCTGATCTACTTTATAAGTTAAGAGGAACATTAGGGCGAGTAGTTCATTCAACCAAATCTGCCCTGCCTGATTACCCATAAAGAAGAGGTATTTATGTGCTGAAGATAGATGAGTAGTTAAGGCTCTTCTAGCATTGCTCCCATGCTCCCATGGATGATGCCATCCCTTACTTTCCCTTCTGCTCCTGCTCGGAGTCTGGCCCCATGTCTTCACCATCATTGGCAACACCACAATCCTCCCCTGTCCCCACACTCTCTGAATGCACAAGCAAAGAGACACTGTTAGAGGAGAAACATGGATTCTTTTCTCCCCTTGTTTGAGTGCCTAAGAGTACACATCTGGCCTGCGGTAAATTACTTATCTGTGAATGTATTTTTTGTTAAATGAAAACATAGCAGTCTTCCTCTAGGAGGCAAGATGGGTGAAAAAAATCACTTCAGAACTGGTCAGGTTTTTCATATCTATATAAATAGGTGATATGAAGAGATAGGGCCCATGGAATGAGTTTCAGGGGGAGGGCTCCCTGAGTTTTGCCTTGTTATTTTGCGTGTGTTCTAATGAACTCTTCTAGTGCTATGAATCCAGAATCTACAGGTTGTCTGTGCCATTCCTACAGGATATTTTCTCCCACAAATACTCTGATGCACGTAAGTGCTAGAATATAACTACATTATAGAACCAAGAAGGAAGAAAGTGATATCTTTGGATAAAATCGCAATCTTGAAAGAACTGTAATCGGAATTAATCCTAGGTTACCAGACACCCTTAGTCTCTATCCCTTGACAGCCGTTTACCTCACTTTATAACTAACAAGTCCATGCTTTTATCTTCACTTAATAAAATCAGAGAGTCAAAGACATAGGCTCGTCTTTTCCTTGTCACCAAAACCCAGTGGCTCTTTTTCTGACAGTTGTCACCCATTTGCCTCATTTGACCTACAACTTTCTCAATCATTGCTCCAAAACTCATTACTATTTCAATTTTTTCTTTCCATTGTTTAATTACCCCATCTTTTGCTCCTATCCTGTTCATTTCCAATCCCCTGCCTGTTCATCTCATCTTTACCCTCCCTCTTACCCAACTGGACCTTTGTATTAGCCTTTCTCATAGGATTACCTGTATTTTTCTTGCTTTCTTCTTTCCCTCTTCTCCACACCTCCTTTATAAAACTAGCCCCCTTCTAGAGCTCCAGTTTCCTTCTCTTCTCTCTAGGTTACTCTTACACATCTTCCCCTCTTGAATTACATACAGTTTGAATTCTATATTCTTGCTTATAAAAATGCTATAATTCTTAAATTTTCATTACTCGTATTCTTGGATTTTTTCCCAGATCCTTTTTGGTTTCTTGCAGAGTTCCCCCCCACCCACCCTTTTTGACAGGGTCTCACTCTGTCCCCTAGGCTAGAATGCAGTGGCACGGTCAGAGCTCAATGCAATCTCAAACTCCTGGGCTCAAGTGATCCTCCTGGCTTAGTCTCCTAAGGAGCTGGGATTACAAGTGCATGACACTATGTCTGGCTGGTTTTAAAATTTTTTCTAGAAATGAGGTCTGGCTATGTTGCGTAGGCTGTTCTTGAACTCCTGGTCTCAAGCAATCCTCCCACCTAGGCCTCAAAGCTCTGTATTACAGGTGTGAGCCACCATGCCAAGTTTTTGTAGAGCAACATTAGAATGTAATAAAAACTCCTTGTTTAAAAAGCTTCTTCCTTTCACCTATTCACCGTAGTAAAGGAAAACATATAGCCTTTGCAGGCTGGGAGGGGCAAAGCTGACAAAACCATAGGATACTTGATTGCTCTTCCTCTTCTGATTTCCCCCTTCTCTGTAGCTTCTCTATGGCAAATTGTTCTCATATTATGTTAAATTGCATATGACTTTCATTCTGATAATTAGTGACTATTTAAAAAGTCTATATTCCTTAGCGACTAACTACATGTTGATTTCATATCAATACATATGTATAGAATTATTCATACACTCATACACTTGAGTGTACAGTCCTAGTGCTTTGGGAAATCAAGTGGAGAAATAAAAGAGACAGAGCTAAATTAAGAAGGCGAAAAGGGACTATTAATTCTATATAATATGGTAGTTACCCAGTAAAAGGTGTTGAAAATTAGTAAAACATTTATATCATAATAGGGACTCTAAAGGAAGCTACAGAATTAACTATAAATTTATGAGTTAAAAATTTTCTGGGGAATCTAGGAAAGATAATAGTGTAGGCAGCCAAAGAGTCCAGAATAAGATAATTTCCATTTTTATTCCATATGTGTATAGGATAATTTATTAATAATATTTGCCTCTTAAAGAAATCAAAGCTGAACATGTCTTAAATGTGTAAAATTGTAGGTAGACTTACAGATCTTGACATCTATGGTTAATTAATTACTTTGAATACAACGTGTGGGCTGGCCTGTGAATAACTTCGTATTAGAAGAAATGGAGGTACAGTAGATGAAAGATAATCTGTATTTTCTTTTTCTTATTGGACACTACTTCATTCTTTAATGACACCTGGTCTCTAATTATTACATTTGTCCCTCGCCCTAAATTTAACTATAAATTTCATAAGAAAAAGGTCTGTATCATGTGCAAGGGAAAAAAGGCCTAAAGTCTATTAAGTATTTACCATGTACCATGCACTACTACATGCTTTAACTGATTTTATCCTGACAAGAATCCAAGAACACATATTGCTGCTCACATTTTAGGAATGAAGAACTCAAGATACAGAAAATACAAATATCTTATTCTACATCTCCTGGACAAACAGTGGGACTCAATCTCAGATTAATCTGACTGTCTACTATCCTAATCTTCTGACCCCAGTTATAGACAGATAGGTACTCAGAGAATACACAATGGCTAACTTGGCTATTAAGAAAAGACTCCAGCTGGGCATGGTGGCTCACGCCTTAATCCTACCACTCTGGGACGCTGAGGTGTATGGACTGCTTGACCTCACAAGTTTAAGAGCAGCCTGAGCAAGAGTGAGACCCCATCTCTACTAAAATGAAAACCTGAGGCAGAAGTATTGCTTGAGCCCAAGAGTCTGAGGTTGCTGTGAGTTATGACATCATGCCACTCACTCTACTAAGGATGATAAAGTGAGACTGTCTCAAAAAAAAAAAAAACAGGGAAGGAAAGGTGATAGCAGTATAGCCAAACCAAACTGCCTCTCCTCTCATCTCAAGTTTTGTTACTGACTCAAACCTTGCTTGTTATTCCTACTGTATTGTTCCTCTCACCCCTGGCATGAGAACCTGCTTTTTGCTTGTTTCCCTTACATGCATGTATTGCAGTTCCCACTTGAAAAGCCTTCAGTGAATTTTTCATTTTTCCTGAATTGTTTTTCTAGTTTCTCTGAGTTAGTTTTCCATTTTTTCTTGGATTTCATTGAGTTTCCTTATAATCGTTATTTGGAATTCTTTACCTGTCATTTCAGTATTTTCATTTTGTTGGTATCCATTGCTAGAGAGTTGGTGTTCCCTTCTGTGGGGGTGTCTTTTCGCTCTGATTTTTCATACTTCCAGAGTCCTTTTACTCATTCCTTCTCATCTGGGGCAAATGTCACTTTTTTTTTTTTTTTGGAGACAGAGTCTCACTATCTCACCCTTGGTAGAGTGCTGTGGAGTCACAGCTCACAGCAACCTTAAACTCCCAGGCTTAAACAATTCTCTTGCTTTAGCTTCTCAAGTAGCTGGGACTGCAGGTGCCCACCACAACACCTGGCTATTTTCTTGTTGTTGTTGTTGTTGTTGTTGTTGTTGTTTAGCAGGCCTAGGCTGGGTTCAAACCTGCAGGCCCCGGTGTATGTGGCTGACAACCTAACCACTGAACTATGGGCACCAAGCCTGTCACTTCTTATTTTTGGATTTTATTTTGTTGATGTGGTGCTCCCCACACTTGTAAAGGTGCTGAATGGATGCCTTGGTTGTAGATAGCTTTCGTATGGTGATTTTCTCAGTTGCCAGTTGTTTGTAGGCTGTAGCTGTGGTGAGCTAGCTATATGTGTGGACAGAGTCCTTATCACTCTCCAGTGAGAGAGGATGGAGTCTTCGATATCCTTTTTCTTTCTCCAGCACTGTGGTCTTCTTAACAATGTGAATTGTATTGGCTCACCCAGTTTAATCTCTGAGATAGTAAATGCTGCTTATGGGTGAGAAGAATCAACCACACACTGTATGATTGAGTCAGCAAATGCTGTAAAGGGCTGTGCAAACTGACCTCCCTGTCAGTAGGTAGTGTACTGGCAGAGCTTGCTGGAATGAACAACTTGCAGTGTTGTTTTGGGTACCTGTGACCAGGCTCTAGCCCTCAGAAGAAGAACTCAGATGCCCCAGGTGAAGGGCAGGGCCCTGGAACTTCCAGGTGAGTTTTATTCTCTACCACAGCAGAGGCAGGTGGGGGAGTAAGGCTAGGTAGATTTGAGTTGGGTGGGCTTGCCCTCAGGCTCCACAAAAGCTTGTAAGGTAGCTGTTTTGGCAGGGGTCAAAGGTCTGCTCCCACCTCCTGGGGACAGCAGCCAAGGAGGAGTCGAACTGGTTTCACCCTGCCAGAAAGTCTGCTTGTGGAGATGTAGGCCATCTGACAACCACAATCTGACTGTCAGTAGCGAGTTTCACTCTTGCCCCCCTCCCTTTCTCCATGGTCTCCCTCTAGCATCCACCAGCAAGCAGGAGCGCAAAGGAATGGAGCTCCCTCATGATGGCTCTGCAGGCTGGGAGTTCCTCTGATCTCACCCTGGCATGACATCAGGGCTTTCCTCTGGAAGGAGGGGTCCTCTGCCAGTACACTGCAGCTGGGACCCACACTGTGCCCTCTTTTTAGTTCTGCCCATGCGGGCTCCATCATCTCCTGAGATTTGTTCACAAATCTCCCTTCTGTGCCCCCAGGCAACGTGATTGAGTCCTGGGGACATGGTATCTGGCCTTCACACCTGTCCCTGGGTTCCAGAAATCAGTCCTTGACCAAGCCAAGGAGAAGTGTGTAGGTCTCGAGTTGCCTATGTGATCTCAAGAGCAGGTTTGATCCACTTCACAGTGTGCCCTGCTTTGATGGAGCAGCCAGACAAGCAACACCAGGGAGGGCTAGTAAGCAGAGAACTCACAGTCCAAGCACCTCTTAGCCCTCTGAATGTCTTTAAAAGGAAAGTTTGAGCCCCTTTCTCTGTAGAAGCCTGAGTCTGGTCTGCTTCCCAAAAGGGGGGAAGCAGCAGCTCCTTAAAGCCCCAGCTTAAGCATCTCTCTCAGCAGCCATGAGTGGGGGAGGGAAAGAGGAGGAAAAGAACTTAGCAGTCTGGTCATCTCTGTCCTTCTCTTAGGAATTCATCCTGCCCAGAATGTACAGGCTATGGGGTCACACATATCCCCCTAGAGCCCACCAGTCCTCTCTGACTCCCATAGTCTGGACCAGAGTTGGGAAATGTTTGTTTGGGAATGAGCAACATGAAAACTAAGGGCTAAACTCCCCTGGGGCAGACAAAGGTGCCCAGAGAGTGGAGAAGCAATATGATACCTGCCATCTCAGCTGAGGTCTGTGGTGACTTGAAGCATCCCAAAGAGACCAGCAGGCTCCCAGATTACTGGCAACAGTAGCTTTTGG
This sequence comes from Nycticebus coucang, assembly GCF_027406575.1. Taxonomy (NCBI): domain Eukaryota; kingdom Metazoa; phylum Chordata; class Mammalia; order Primates; family Lorisidae; genus Nycticebus; species Nycticebus coucang. The sequence goes on from NC_069789.1 coordinate 89,027,423, forward strand.
GCTATGAGGGTATAAAGGCTCTGTAGGATAAGATTTAGAAATAAACATATCCTACATCAAGCACACAACACGCAACAGGCTCTCTAGCAGTTTAGGAGACTTCTGACTGCCAATGATCTGAGGAGAGAAGAAACAAGCTAGTCCACTTACCCTTTCCGCTGAACTCCAAGCCTCTCAGGAGGGGTTTTTCTCTGCTAATATATTGCTCCTTCTTGTTATGCTCTGCAGCTTTCTCCAGTGGAATCTCTTGTAGGTTCTGGCACTTTTCTCTCAGAATTATACGGATCTATGATTGTTTTTTTTTTTTTTTATTTGTGTTTTCTTTTTTATCTAAAACTTTTTCTTCTAAGATAATCTGATAGCTGGTGACTCTGACCAGCCATCTTGTCTCACTATCAAAACAATGCTTTCTTAAATAATAAATAGGTTTAAAAACAAATGTAATTAAGGACTATGTTAAGGTGGAATAAAAATAAAACACAACATACAAAAATTTATGAGATGCCATTGAAGCCAGGTTCAGGGAGAATTTATAGCTGGGAATCCCCTGTATAAAAAAAAAAAAACCAGTATCAATAATCTAACCTTTCACCTTAAGAAACTAAGAAAAGAAGATCAAGCTGAATGCAAAGCACACAGAAGGAAGAAGATACTAACGATTAGAGTGGATATAAAATAAAGAATAGAAAGACAATAGGAAAGCTCAATAAAACCAAAAATAAGTTCGGTTAAATTAAGTTCAGCCTAAAGCTGTCTTCTTACATATTTTAAGTTCGCTCTAAAGATTTCTCCATACATGATGAATTATAACCTAACTGGATGTGTAAACAGACTATAAGCTACTCATGTACCAGTCACCAAGTTTTGGCCAAAACTTGGCCAAAAGGTAACCAGCTATTCAAATAATGTTCAAATAAGACAAACACTGCATTATAAACCTATCTGACTGTTTCTCTACATTACTTCTATTTTCTGTACGTAACTTCTCTTTTCTTTCCATAAATTCTCTCCAACTATGCATGGAGTTACTCTAAACCTAGTCTGGATCATATGGCTATCTGGACCCTGAATCATTCTTTATTCAAATTCTATTAAGTTTAATTTATACAAGGTTTTTCTTTTAACAGTTCTATAAAAAGGTAAAAAAAATTGACATTTAGCTAAAGTGACCAAGAAAGACAAGATTCAAATTGCTAAAATCATGAATAAGAGAACATCATCACCAACTTTACTGAAATAAAGGGTAATAGGGGAATCCTGGGATAAACCGAATGCTTAGAAATTAAATAATTTAAATGAAATGCACAAATTCTTAGAAAGACAGGAACTACAGAAACTGACTCAAGAAGGAATTGAAAATATTAATGGTCTATAATGAATAAAGGGGATTAAATTAGTAATTTTAAAATGTTACTCCAAATTACAAAAAAAAAAAAAAAAAGCCCAGGCCTGAAAGGCTTTACTGGTGAAATCTATAAAATGTTTAAGGAAGATTTAATACCAGTTTTTCATCAGGTCTTCTAAAAGACATAAAATGAGGGAAAACTTTCCAACTTATTCTAGAGGCCAGCATTACCCTGAGATCGAAATCAGTCAAAGACATCACAAATAAAGAAAACTATAGGCAAACACCCTCAGCCATATAGAATTAGAAATATTCAACATAACCCAAGTAAACTAAATCTAACAACAAATAAAAATGATTATATGCCATGATAAAATAGAATTTATCCCAGAAACGTAGAATTGGCTTAACAAGCAAAAACTATTCAAAATAATATATCATATTAAAATTAGAATAAAAGAAAAAAACAAATGATATCAAATGATGAAGAAAAAGCATCTGAAACATTCACCAAGTTATAAATAAAAGAGAACTATATTGACCTGATAAAGGCCACCTACAAAAAACCCGCAGGTAATATCATAGTTAATAATGAGGCTGAATGCTTTACTCTTAAGATCAGAAATAATACAAAGACATCTGTTCTCACCACTTCTATAGCACACTAGAAATTCTGTAAAAGCAGTTATAAGAAAAAAAATAATAAATGGCAGGAATCTGGATTGGAAAAAAAATAAATCTCTATTTGCAAATAACATAATCTTACATATAGAAAATCCTAAGGTATCTCTGAAAAGACGATTAGAATTTATAAGGGTGTTCAATACATTTTCAGAATACAAGATAAATATACAAAAAATCAATATGGCTTTTATATGCTAGCAATAAGCAACATGAAAGGAAAATTAATAAAGCAAATTTTATTTACAATAGCATCAAAAACAATAAAATATTAAGAATATATTTGGCAAAAGAAGTGTAAGACTTGTACATTGAATGACATAACATTATTAAAATGCATTTTAAAAGACATAAATAAATGGAAAGACATCCCATGTTCATGGATCAGTAGACTTGATATTAATATAGAAACATTCCCCAAGTTAATTTACAGATTTAATACAATGTCTAATAAAAAAGAAAAAAAGCCTTTTTTTGCCAGGCACGGTGGCTCACACCTGTAATCCTAGCACTCTGGGAGGCTGAGGTAGGTGGATTGCCTGAGCTCACAGTTTCAAGAGCAGCCTGAGCAAGTGCAAGACCCCATCTCTAAAAAATAGCCAGGAGTTGTGGTAGATGCTGGTAGTTCCCTCTACTTGGGAGGCTGAGACAAGAGAATTGCTTAAGCCAAGAGTTTGAGGTTGCTGTGAGCTATGATACCCTGGCATTCTAGTGAGGATGACAAAGTGAGACTCTGTCTCAAAAAAAAAAAAAAAGTCCTTTTTTTTAAAGGAAATAATTAAAAAGAAATTCATATGGAGATGAAAGGGAAGTAGAATAGCCAAAACAATCATCAAAAAGAAGAACAAAGTTGTAAGACTATGCTAAAACTTACTACAAAGAGTGGTACTAGCCCAAGAATGGACATATAAATCAATGGAATAGGATTGAGAGTCCAGAAATAAACATTTACATTTATAGTCAACTGATTTTTGACAAGTGTACCATGACAATTTAATGAGGAAATAATAGGTTTTTTGACAAATGGAGCCAGGACAACTGGCTATTCAAATGCAAAGGAATTATTTTGGACCTTCACTGCATAAACTTAATTCAAAATGGATGATCATATAACTACATGCAATGGTTAAAATCATAAAAGTATTAGAAGAAAACAAATGACCTGAAATTCATTCCTACTTATCCCTCTAAAAGAAACAAAAGAAAAACAAAAACAGATAAATTACACTTCATTAAAATTTAAGACATTTGTGTTTCAGAAGACCTCATCAGGTAAACGAAAAGACAACAGAAAGTGGGAGAAAATATTTCCAATCATAATCTAACAAGGAACTTATATCCAGAATATATAAAGAACTCTTACAATTCAACAATAAAAAGCCAAATAACCCAATTAAAATGAATGAATAAATACATATCCACAAAACATATACAAATAGCCAAAGGCACATAAAGGGATGCCAAATGGTTATTTATAATAAAATGCAAGTCAAAAGCAAAATAAAATAAGAAACCTGGTAAGAATGAGAGAAATGGAAATGATTGTACCTTGCTAGTGGGATTGTAATGGTTTAGCCATTTTGGAAAATTATTTAGTAGTCCCTCAAAGTATCAAACATAGAATTACCACGTGATCCAGCAATTCTGCTCTTAAATATGTACTTCTCCTAGGAGAAATAAAAACATATCACATGAAAACTTATATAAGAATGAATGTTCATAGCACCATTATTCATTATAGACAAAAAGTGGAAACAACTCAAATGTCCAATACCTAATAAATGGAAAAACAAAATGTGATAAATCTGTACAATGGAATATTATTCAGGAACTAGGAAGAAATGAAGGACTGGCACATGCTACAACATGGATAAACCTTGAAAGTGAAAGAAGCCAGTCATAACAGCACACATACTGTGTGATTCCAACATATAAGAAATGTCCAGAATAGGCAAATCCATACGGAAGGACAGAGAGCAGATGTGTTATTTCCAGGGACCTGGGGGGAGGAGAGATGGGAAGTGACTGCTAACAGGTACAGAGTTTGGGGGGGAGAAGTGAAAAAATGTGGAATCCAGGAGTGGTGATGGTTGTACAACACTATAAATACACCGAAAACAACAGAATTGTACACTTCAAAAAGGTGGATTTTATGGGGTTTAAATATCTCATTAAAGCTATTATTAAAATATAGATTAGGAGAAGCATAGCAGGTAAAAATGACCACACTGCCTCCTCACCAGTGCCCCATTTGAGTCCCTGCATTTCTCCCTCCTCACTCTTCCTCTGTCAGGCGGAGCTTCTCTTCCTTTCTCTGTGAACTTTCCTCTCCATCTCTCTCACTCTAACTCTCCTGCAATTCTCAGCCTGGCTCAGTCTGAGATTTGAAGGCCTCTCTCCAACCTTCTTGCTTTGCCTATGAGGACTGCACATCTCAGAGAGAAGAGGTGACCCACCCAAGGCCACAGAGTTAAGAGTGACAGAGCCGGGGGATCTGCAATGAGCCCTCCATGCTTCCTTTCACCTATGAAGGGAAAGGGCCTGCTACATTATATATCACATTAAAATTACAATAAAAGAAAGAAAACAAATGCATCTTAGAAACTCCTGGGACTTCCCTCCTTCCTTGGGTCTTCCTAATGCACAGGTTACTTTAGGGGCCCTTAACCTGCATCTCTTTCTTCCTAAAATCTCTCTTCCTCTTTTCCAGCCCCACCCCCCCACGCCCACCTTATCCTACCCTCTTTTGCTCCTTACTCTACCCACCATTCCCTTTCTCTTGACTCCAGCAGCTTCCTGAGCCTTTCCTTCCTCTCTATTTATCCCCACATCCCCTCCAGGAGTCTCCGGAGGTACACCTCCAGGGCCCACCATCTCAAATATGGCCATAGAATAAGAATACATAGGCAGATAGGCCTTGCAATAGAAATAAAGTCATTCACCAAACTTCCCTGTAGGATATACTCTGGATAAAAGTAGCAAGTAAGTCTTTAATAAGCATCGTTGGCTTCTAAAGCTTCCTTATTCTCTGCACATCTGTCCTATCTTCTAACACCCACAAGTAACGTGAATAGTATCAAATAAACTTTGTTAAGCATAAGAAATTAACTGACACTTAGACCAGGAAGAGGAACATTTTGCATTACAACACACACACACACACACACACACACACACACACACACACACACACACGAGCGCGCGCGTGCGCACACACACTTCAATGACTAATATTACTGTAACTTTTCTTTCGCTATAGGCGACCTTTCCTCCTACTATTATGAGGTTTTTGTAAGAACTGATTAGATTGATTGGGTTTGAACAGTTCTAACCCACTTTCTCCCCAATTTCCTTCAGAAGTGGGTTGCAGCTGTCTCTGAAGCTTGATATTTCCAATCTCTAGGCTCCCAGGGGGCATAGAGCTGCTGAGAGTCCATCAGTAAAGCCACATGGCTCAGCCAGGCTCTGAGATGGAAAGAACAGATAAATTGGCTTCACCCCAGGAAGTTTCACTTCTTCCACTGCCCCGGGGCTGGCAGCAGGGCCATCTTTACAGCAGTTAAATACATTCATATGCTTAGAAAGATGCAAATGCTTGGTTTAATGCTCTGCTGCCACTATGTTGAAATTCTTAATTGTTTTTAATAAGGTGCCCTGCATTTGCTTTTTGCACTGAATCCCACAAGTTGTGTAACCAGCGTCAGCTGCTGTTATTCGGGCTCTTCCCGCTTGCTTTTGCAAGGAAAGGGAGGACAGAATGACGGAACATGAGGGAGAATTGAGAAGGATGTAATTTCCCTCCAAAAAATATTCCACTTCGTTCAGAATTATGATTCTGTTACTTAGTAGGAAAGAAAAGGTTTCTCGGGTTTTCTTGTTTCAGGAGGAAAACCTCAGTCATGGGAGGTGAGAGAATAAAGTGTATGTGTGCGTGTGCGTGTGCGTGTGTGTGTGTGTGTGGAGTAGTATTTACTGTGTGGCAGACACTGCATTAAGAACTTTATATCTATCATCTCATTCTTTCTTCAGAACAATCTGTGAGGTAAAATGTTACTCTCAACCTAAGTTATAAATAAAGAAAATGATGCTTAGAAAAATTAAATAACTTGACCCAGGTCACATAACAAGAAAAGGGCACAACTAGGGTGATGCTAGATCCAATTTAAGTACAAAATCCACGAGTTTCCTCACTAGGCTGTACAGCCTCAGCATACAATTTCCATGGGAAAGGAATTATTGAGGACAACTATGTGCAAAGTATTTTGTATCTTTTAACTCACTTAATCCTTGCAATACTGTGTGAGATAAATGCTTTTATTATTTCTACTATATAGATAAGAAAACTGAGGCACAGAAAGGTTAAGTAAATTTGCCAACATCAGCTAGTAAATGGGAGAAATGGATTTTTAAATCACCTTACCTAGCTCAGGATTTTAAACTTTTAACCATTACCTAACATGGCCTTAATGTAGGAGCAATGACCTAGTAGGATATAATAAAAGATCGCTTTCAAGCATAAAAAAATAAGGAAAAATTACCAGGTTCTTTCTTTAAAATCAACCCTTCCCCTAAATTGACGAAGGAATACAACATTCTGACATGAGAATGCCCCAAGCCATTTCCCAGGACCCACTACCCAGAGACTGACAAACAGTCAACCTCCTGAGAACAATCACTGTTTTCTTATCTCCCACTCTCCCTGCCCAAATTCCTCTGCCATCCCTTAAAGATATCCCAGGAAGATCTCTTTCCTTCTCTCTCAATCCTCAAGGGTCTCTGAGTACCCATCCTTGACCCTATTAATGCAAAGACACTAGAAAGAGTCGTTCAGCCAACACAGGTTGATCACCCTTTCCTCACTCACCCCCCACTATGCCACACTACCCTTCCTCTGGCCTCAGGTCTGTTCGCCTAGAACAAGAACAGCTCACTCAGAGCAAGAGCCATGGCCTGGGAGGGTAAGTGGCCAATGGGAGAATTTCCAGATGAATAAGATGACCTTCAGGTTTTGCTGTGCTTTTTTCAGCCCAGCCTTATCTTCAGTGAACACCTTTCTTCATGAGAAAATAGTCCTGCTTTCCGTCTCCAGAGTGGCCACAGTGTAGGAAACCACACACTGACCTATGTGTAGAACTGACCTTGACATCTGTGGTTTAGAAAAGCACCAGTCAAGAGAGGTTGGGTTACTAATCTTAGCAGTAACACTGGATTATTTTGCTGGTTTTTCATGAGAATTCTAGAGACAGAAGGGGTTTTTCCTTGCTGAAGTGTGGAGGAAAAAGAACAATGAAGAGAAATTATTTGTGACCTTCACCTTCACTCTCTACCAGATAATTGGTAAAATAATTTCAAAGAGCACCACTCAATATTTTTCCAGAGCCCAGAATTGCCTGAATTACTATAATGCAGTATTCAAAGACAGGTCAGATTTTTTTTTTCCAAAACACCTAGAGTATTGCTATAAAAGACCATCAACAGATGTCTAAATGAGTATTGACTTGTATTTGTTTCTATGAATTTCACAGATACAATTTTTCTTCCAGCTAGATTACAAGCTCCTTGAGGGAAGAAATTCCTTCATAATTCTGTTGCACAGTCCATCATACATTCTGGGCATGTTATAGGAAATCCTAGAAGAATTTAGGAAAAATAGGTTCCACCCAGAGTGCATCTTCCCCACCCAGGTTAACTCAGAACTTTTTCTGATCTCTAGGAGTACAAGTTATTGGTTTGTTAAGCCATCTTGAGATGAAACAATGCTTGTGTTTAGGACTTATTCTAAGAAAAGAGAATCTGACATCAGGTTCTTCAAATAAGATGTTTAATTGCACAAGAATTATAAGTGAATGAATGGACTAAGGTATGTCTACCCATTGAAAGGGAAATCGCTCAAAAAACTTCCAAGTTTGGTTAAGTTCTTCTCCCTGGGGGTATACTCTGAATTCTTGAATCCCAGAAGAAGTCGAGAGTAATAAATATTAACCATCACATTCCACGTTTTTTTAAATAATAAACTCTACATTTGCACACAATTTTGTATTTTTCAAATTTTTAAAATTTGAGTTCACATTGATCTTATGGGCCAGGGCAGAGAAATACACACCCAGAAAAATTAATTGGCTTGCCAATTGTCAGTAAGTCCAGGAAAACTAGTGAAAAACCTAGAGGGCTTCTAAGGCAGGTCTATTCCTCCACGGCTGTCCACTTCAGTGACAGCCATTCCTCTCAGCAACCTGCTGACAGGCTGAGTGTGAGTTTTAGTTACAAAGTATGAGTTACAAAGTAACTGCAATATACATTATTTCAGTTACAAAGCATACACATTATGTCATTGTACATCCCAGATGCTAATTGTATTAGCTCATTCTGGTTGTATTAAATACTAGTTGTAATAAATGTCCCCAGACTTCAATGTGCAATCCTTCTAATTTACCATTTAAATCTTATTATTGAAATATGAAGAAAATATTCTATCTTCTGACTTTGTGTTTCAGTAAGTTCTTTACTTTTGCTCAAGTAATTTTCTACATGTTTAGACCAGTCCAAATGTGGGTGTGTGCATGTGTGTGTGTCTATCCTCATGTGTATAGTGTGTGTATGTGTGATTTGACAACCATCTAGGACTTGTTTATTTGGTTTTGGGGTTTATTTATGATTTGTCCTCTTACCAAACTGTGGATTTGACATACGATATCAATACATTTGTGTTAGATTTTCATCCCTCATGGATTTTTTTTTTAATAGTTTTGTCTTAGTGTAAGTTACCCAAAAGCAGACACTTGGGTCCAGGTAGCTTATTTGGGAGGTTATGTCAGAAACACAAGTAAGAAAATGAGGAAAATGACACAAAGACAAAAGCCAATAAATGATGTATTATCCAATGGTTATCAGTGTGAGCAAGTGGGCCTGAGTGCTCCTGAAGACCTTCTGTGAACCTATCGTGAACGTGTGTCAGGAATCACTTCTTTCCCTTAACACACACACACACACACACACAGAGTCCTAACTGCTCATGAGACTGTGCATGTGTGTGTGTGTGTGCACGCGCGCGTGTGTGTGTCTTCTAAGAAGCACCTGCTTTCTCTCAGGGTTGGCTTCAGAGACGAGGACCAAAGCCAATGTCAGGAATCCAGATGATGTTCACATTTGTCAGAAAAGAAGCTCTCGTGTGAGCTAATTGATATAAATAAAACAAGACTAAAACTAATCCACTTCTTCTCTCAAAGCCCAAGTGTCTTGTATGTGATGGAAATAGCCAATATTGTTTTGTGATCCATTCTCTAAGATCTGCCCATTCTCAGACTTGGTCTTCAGATGGTAAGACCAGCCAAGGTCAAGATCAGAGAATTATCAAGTCCTGCTTAGAGCCAACTCTAGTGCAATATCGTTTGAAAAAAAATAGAATAAACCTAAGAACGAACTTGGCAAGAAACATCTTTCAGATGTGTGGCTTTAAGGAAAGCATCTTGACCTGTTCCAGTTTGGCCATTTCTATTAATAGATACCTATTATAGTAGCTCATGCTACAGCTTGTGCCTGACAAATACAAACATCATCTGGGTTGTTTACCTTGGCCTTCTCCCTGGCAGCTGGGATCCTAAGGGATGATATAGGACAATAGATTTAGTCATTCCTAGTGCCTTTTGCAGTTAAGTTACAATCTTGGGAAACATTACCTTGTTAGGTTCATTAGGGGTTAAGTCTTATCCTGTATAACCTGTCAATCTTTATATGAAGCTCCTCCTATTAGAGAACCTATTTCTTATAATAACATGACTGAGAATGAAGCTGAGAATCTTGAAGCTTTCTTCTCTGGAACCTACGCTGGTTTCTGTTTGAAGACTGACATTTGTTTATCCCCTTGTGGAGCTTTAATCTCACTGTATCTCTTTGTCACATTAATGTATCCACCATACAACATAAATGTCAGCTCATGGGGGAGAGAAATCTGAGAAAAAGCATCAAAATAAAAGAAAAATGCTGCCAGGAAGACAGAAAACTTTTCCCTCTCAGAATTAACCAGAAAATGGTAACAAAGAAAGTAATCAGATGCTAACAGGTGATTACACCCACAGGTAGTATTTACCCGTAAAAGAACTTTGCTGCCAGAAGTGGGAGGATGACTTGAGCCCAGGAGTTCACAATCAGCCTGAGCAATATAGCAAGACCCTCACCTTGACAAAAATACAATTATTTGGGTGTTGTGGTGCAGGATTATAGTCCTAGCTACCAGGAGACTGAGGCAGGAGGATCACTTGAGTCCAGGAGTCTGAGGTTGCAATGAGCTATGAGGATGCCACTGTGCTCTAGCCTGAGCAGCAGAATGAGACCCTGTCGCTGATTTAAAAAAAAAAAAAATTACCATATGATGTAATCCAAGGCATTTGGGGAAAACATGTAAGTCCTGCCTAGAATACCCTGCACAAGTAACCGCATGTTTCTGCTTTAGTTTCTGTATCTGATTAATTAAAAATTGAGTATTCATCCTCTGGATAAGGTACTTTTCACAAGAACCTCATATAATCCTCATAAGAACTTCACAGAGTGAGGATCATTGTCCTAATTTTATAGATGATAAAATGAAGCTCAGAGAAGCATGAATCCTATGTACTCAATTTTGATATGAGGACAATTAATGACAATTATGGTTATGGGGGGGAACAGAAAGAGGGAAGGAGGGAGGTGGGTGGGGCCTTGGTGTGTGTCACACTTTATGGGGGCAAGACATGATTGCAAGAGGGACTTTACCTAACAATTGCAATCAGTGTAACCTGGCTTATTGTACCCTCAATGAATCCCCAACAATAAAAAAAAAAAAAAAATGAAGCTCAGAAAAGACAGACGACTCACCTAAGATCACACACCAGCAACAGGCAAAGCCTGGTTTCCAGGAGCGCAGCTGAGCTGAGAGCGAGCCCAGGGGTAGCCTATTAAAACAGCCAGTCAAAAATGACCAAATTAAGCTCTTAATCTTCACCAAGGATGGTATCAGCAAGAGGCTAAACCTGGAGGAAGTTCCCACGCCTCTGTTCCACTTTCCCCATGGAAGAACACGTAGTCAGTGGGGCCAGCACACATGTGAGCCTCTTCTCACAGGTGAGAGAGGCTGGTGAAAGGGAGTTGGGGCAGGAAAATGGGAAGGGCTAGGAGTGGCAAAGTCCCTGGTCCTAAATCAGACTGAAGAATAATGTCTTCAAGTTTTCCTCTCCCCTCTCACTTACCTATAAAAAAGTCTCAACTGAGGAGCCTCAGCAAGACCTCCAGGTCTCAGAGACCTAGGAACCAAGGTGCCTCAACTGGCAATGTAAACATGTGACAGTCCAGGTAAGGCCAAGCAGGAGAGCAGGTGGGCCTGAGTCCTAGACTCCAACTCTCCTCTGAGGTGGCTGTGCACTGGCTGTGCACTGCAGAGCCACCAAGGCTGGTGTTGGGAGGCGGCTTTAGCCATGAGGCCTGCAAGGAAAAGCTGTTGTCTCACCTGTGGTCAGGACTAAAAATCACACTTGGGTTTTCAACTAGGAGCTGGACTCTTCAGAGACTCCTCTACGAACTTGAAATCCAAATTTAATTCATTCCCACTGCCCAAGGACCGGCTCCCACTCATGGGAACACTATGCATACTGTCTTTTTGTGTCCAGAAAGATATAAACAGATGAACTATTATTCAAATTGTCACTGAAAATTTTTAACTAGAAGTATGAGGGTGGCACCTGTGGCTCAGTAAGTAGGGTGTCGGCCCTATATACCAAAGGTGGGGAGTTCAAACCTGGCCCTGGCCAAATTGCAACAAAAAAAAGCCAGGTATTGTGGCAGGTGCCTGTAGTCCCAGCTACTCAGGAGGCTGAGGCAAGAGAATGACCTAAGCCCAAGAGCTGGAGGTTGCTCTGAGCTGTGACACCACAGCACTCTACCAAGGGTGACAAAGTGAGACTCTATCTCTAAAAAAAAAAAAAAAAAATGATGGGAAAAAAGGTGTAGAAGAGGGAGCCAAATAACAGACTTGATTTTTTTTTTTATGTTTGAGAACAGTAATGATTATTAAGTTGAATTAAAGACAATAAGCAATTGTTTTAAAATCTTTTCTCATAACAGTTTCAGATATTTACTTAAAATTTATCTACATTTCAGATCTTTTAATCCTTAACCCAGTAGACCAATCTTGAGGTAACTGGTGCCAATTTTTTGTTGAAAAGGTATTTCTACAACATGAAATTTAGACCAAACAATGTTTGTAGAACTCTATTGCATTTATCTGGAATTAATTAATTCTTCCCACTCTTTGATGGGCACACACACACTCTGAATCCTATTTTGGCAGCTGTCAACTAGCCAACTTTTACTAAGAATCATTTCTTTTGAAAATGTCCCTAAGTTTTTTCATTTCTTTGATCATTTCCACATGAAAAAAAATAAAAAACTTTTCTTCTGGCTATTTTAAATGTTAGAGAACATCCCTGAATGTTCAAAACTTATTAGATGTGGTGCTGAATGGATATAAAATAATAAAATTAAAGAGATATACCAGACTCTGAAAGATCTAACTTAAGCCATGCTTTAAATCTATATTCTCGTCATTGGATTATTTTATCTTCCCAAGGCCACCTCACCTCTTTTCCAGTGTCTGAACCCCGGAAGGTAACAGTCACTTCTCAGTCATTTCACTTCCAAAATAAGTTCCCTTAAGAAATCACAGAGGAAGGCGGTGCCTGTGGCTCAAAGGAGTAGGGCGCCAGCCCCATATACCAGAGGTGGTGGGTTCAAAACCAGCCCCAGCCAAAAACTGCAAAAAAAAAAAAGAAAGAAAGAAAGAAAGAAATCACAGTCAGCAGAGATTGCTGAGACTAAAAGCTATTTGTTGCTACATGTATAAAACTGGCATTTGAATTTTCTTCTTTTATATATAGATGTCCTCAAGAAAGGTAAATTAGAGTCAACCTTGCCTCCGTCTAACTATCCTTCCACTCAAATTCAGCTTTTTAGAAGGAGGGAATGAGATAAAAGGAGTAGACATTCATAAGTACTGAAAGAGAGAGACAGAGAATGTGTGTGTGTGTATTAGAGAAATACTTACTGTAAGATGGCCATTGAGTGACACCGAGTAATGTTTAAGTTTGCTTATGGTTTTGTTCCACCTTCCTATATGACAGTGATTCTCAACCTTCCTAATGCTGAGGCCCTTTAATACAGTTCCTGTGGGTCACACCCATAGGTTGAGAACTGCTACTATAGGATATTGTTTCTGTATTTCAACCAGCCAATGAAAAGAAGTAGCATATTGGCACACCTTAAATGTGTGGTAATAAATAAATGAGGAAAAAAATGGTTTGCACAGTCCAAGTCAACTCTTATATCTCAAAATGGAAACAAAGAATGCACCTTTCAATACCTCATCTAAATCCCCCATCTTAGCTCCTCAGATAAAAGTACATAGCCATCATGTGAGCAATGCCCTCCTCTCAAAGACTATTCCCACACTTTAATTAAATCAACCCCCACCAAAAAACACTGTGGAACATATTTGCTGGGTATGCAACATCAGACAAAGGAGAATGTTCATGAAGCTCACCGTTTTGAAGGAGTGGGTACTATATGATCTATTGCCTCTGGGGCCAGATGCCCCTTTGTCATCATCAGTTGGACTCTATTATCTTCAGCTCTTCTCAGCACCACCATCATGTTGTCTCTCTTCCCTGTTTTTCTGCACCAGTGACATCTTGTTTCTCCATAACTCTTTGCCTTCTTCTCAGCCTCCTCCACTCCCCAGAGCAGCCTTCACACTCTTCTCCCTGCAAGCCTGATGTGGCACCAAACCCAACAGTCACACAACATTCTAATAAGCCTCATATTCATTCCCTGGTAACAAAGGAACAAAACATAAACAAGGTGGTTGTGTGCCATTCTGGAGAAGTTAAGTCATCACTGACTTCCAGAAGAATGTGAGTTATCCTTCCCCATGTGTCTGAAGTTACTTCAACCCAAGATGTTAAGGAGAAAATAAACAACAGAGCTGGACTTGTTGGAAAGCAATAGATCTCCTCAATATAATTTGGGCCCTGAATGGTACCCTAGGGGGTTGGGGGAAGTTAGTTGGGTCTGAACAAGAAAAGATTAAGTGATATAGAATCACAGAGCTATCAGAAACTTCAGAGATCAACTGACCCAATGGCTTAATTTTTATAGATGAGAAGATAGAGTGCCATGGACTTTAAGAAACTAAGATTACCTTACTGGTTAGAAGCTGCCAAGAGTTAATTGTCCAGTGTAGCCAAGCTTTTTTTAGTTGTATACCATCTGCAAAGAGGAAGGCATGTTATAATATGCCATATACAATATAACCCTTTACCTTCACCCCAACAACTAGGCCTCACTTTTCACCCACTGCATATCTGACCAATCAATCTTATATGTGGGATGCATACAATCTGCTCATCCTCTTATTTTACCTCCTTGGTTTAATGACATGGAAAGTGACTTCTGGCCTCTCACTTGGCTCTGACCTCATCCTGGTACTAGGTCACTCTTTACTCAATCCTTCATACATGATGCCCCAAATACTTACCATTCTCAGTTTTCAACTTCTTGTCTCTATTCACTTCACTCTATAAGACACCCAGAAATTGATACAGCTACACCCCCACCCCAGTCTGAGCTTGCACAAAACCTCATAGGATAACATGCTTGAAGACTACAGCCAATGTAGGTTCCTAGAAAGTGTACCACATAGAGCATCTGGAGTCCAGACCCCTCACAACAAAGACCTCCACCCCACAGCCCTAGTATAAGGCTGTACACCAACAGCTTTGACCCCAGAAATAATGCAATGGTAACCCACAGAAATCTGACTTGCCACATTCCCAACAACTGATATTCCCTCAAAAATGCAAGCTATCCAGGTTATGAAGAACCTAGCACCCCTACTCTGGAGCCATTCTTCCAGGAAGCACCTGGGGCCAGCTGTCCTCCCACAACAGTTCACCATACTAGCCACTATGAACGCAGTCATTGAAACTAGAAAATGAGGAATCATTTAAGACTTCCCCCTGCCTTGCCTTCAGATGTTATAAGTCACCAAATCCTACAACTATTATCACTGTCCAAATTTATTCATTCATGGAGGAATATTTATTGAATACTAACTACACACCACATATCAATGTGTGTGCTTTGGCTACAGCATCAAACAAGATAAGTTCTCTTCTGCTGTGGGACTTACATTATGTCAGGGAGAACATAAACAATACACGTATGTTATGGGCTGAGTTCCACACACATACACAAACACTCACAACTAGATTCATAGGTTGAAGTCTTACCTCCAAACACCTCAGAATGTTACTAGAGGCGAAGACAAGATGGGTGACTGAAGCCAGCATTCCACAGAGGCTCCCATCCAAAAGGAGAGTTAAAGGACAGAAATTTAGCAAGTAACCTGGTGGATTAGAGCTGCACCAAGAGAGAAGGTTGAAGAACGCACATCAACCCTGCTGAGGTGAGCTGCGACCCCAAGGATACAAACAAAAGGTACAAAATCCATCACCAAGCGGAAGGGTGTCCCCTCCCCCATGAGAATGGCTCAGAGTGCCCCACAAACAAATGAGCAGAGTTCAAAGGTCCTCACACTACACCCCACAGGAGAGACCCTCTAAAAACTGGACCTACCTCCTCTACTAGGGTGCCACGGTGTTCTCCTGCCAGGCATAAAACTATATAAAACTGTGTATATTCCCTACCTGTAACTCTGAGCTCCCAGCACTCCCCTCCACTCTCACTCTGAGGTCTAGAGGCCTGTCCCCCAAGAGTCAGATTCTTGGGTGATTTCTCAAGGGCTATGGACAGGGCCTGAACTGCAACTGGTCAGGGCAGACTCTGGGCACGGGAGTGAGGAGAGGACGGTCAGCTGAGAGGGAACCACACCAGAGCGGCAGTGCCCCAAGGCGCAGAGCAGCAGCCGTTTTTTGGCAACAACAGGGCTCACTCCCGGATATTCTGAAGCCACATCCCCTGTCTCCCTGGGCAACCAGAGGAGGCTGGGCATCTTCCCAGGTGGCAAACACCATGGAACAGATCTGGGACAGAAACACAGGCCCTGTGAGTAAAGAGTTTGGCCTGGATGGAGCACAGGGACTAGAAAACGGACACGCAGAGCCAGGAAATTCCCAGGGTGGGGCTGACCCAGAGGACTGCTTTACTGAGCCTAAGACACACCCCTCCCTCAGAGGATCGTCAGCCTATAGACAAAAGAAGGCAGGAGGCTAGAATTGAAAGGTAACTGAATACAAACCTGCAGGAGCAAAGACAGGGCCTGAGGCACAGGCTGAGGGAACTCAAAACAGCTTCTCTTCTGCAGGGGTATTTAGAAGGGACAGAAACAAATTCCTGCAAAGTTGTTCTGTTCTGTTCTGTCAGTAACATCAATCAGGTGCAGGGCTGGAAATGAGTGAACACCCCCCTGCCTCCATCAAGCACCCGAGGTTAGCAGGCCTCACCTCCCCCTGCTGGATAGAGGCAGAGCGCTATATCTGGCTGAGCAGAAATAGATTTCCTTGTGATTCAGGCAGTGCAAACCCCTGGAATATCTGTTCACTAGAGGCAACTGGGTCACAGCCCTGCAGGGCTATAGTAACTGGGTATGACAGAGGTGCAAGGTGGGGAAGGAGGCATCAACCTTCCTGGACTAATCTATTTGCTGCGTGGGTCCTCCTGACTTCACGGAGCACTGGAGCAAGTCATATCTGAGTTGTCACCAGACCCCTATGATCCAGCTGCCAGAGACCTTTTAAACTCTCCCAACTGAGAAAGGTGCTGACTGAGACAATTGATTTAGACCTTTTGAACTGAGCCAATCACCTGAGGACTATTCAGGTGGTGCCCTGGGTGTGTGGTTGCAGGAAGGTTTGATTTTCCTTTTCCAATTGTTGCCTGTGGGGGGCAGGGTGACTTAATTGCTGGTATTTCTCCACAGCTGAGACTTCAACCCAGAGTAACTGTTTCACTAGCATCGAACAGAGACCAGCTGAAAACAAGGCAGAACCACTTAGCCCCACCACACCAAACAGGTCCCCAGTTTCTCAGGCCATAGCACTGTATGGGTCCTCAACAAAGCTCCAGGGGAAAAATCAAATAGTGTAAAACAATCATGGGGCAGAATAAGTGGGAAAACTCTGGTAACATGAATAACCAGAATAGATCAACCCCCCCCCCAAGGAAAGATATGGCAGATGTAACTGAAGATCCCATGCATAAACAGCGGGCCAAGATGTCAGAAATCGAATTCAGAATTTGGATTGCAAACAAGATTAATAGAATGGAGGAAAATTTGGAATTAGGAATTCGAGGAGCAATTCAAAAGTTGGAATTAGAAATTTGAGGAGACATTCAAAAGTTGTCTCAAGAATTTAATGAATTAAAGACAAAACCACCAAAGATTTTGATGCACTGAAACAAGAATTTGCAGCCCTCAAAGATCTGAAAAATACAGTAGAATCTCTCAGTAACAGAGTGGAGCAAGCAAAAGAAAGGATTTCTGACATTGAAGACAAAGCCTTTGAACTCTCCCAAACTCTCAAAGAGGAAGAGAAATGGAGAGCAAAAACCGATCATTCTCTCAGAGAGCACTGGGATAATTCGAATAAGGCTAATATCTACCTCATTGGAATCCCTGAATCCGATGAAGTGGCCTTGCTAGGCACAGAGGCCCTTCTCCATGAAATTACAAAAGAGAATTTTCCAGACATGCCTAGAGATTCTGAAATTCAAATAGCAGACAGTTTGAGAACCCCAGCATGACTCAATCCCAATAAGACATCCCCCAGGCATATAATAATTAACTTCACAAAAGTTAATATGAAGGAGAAAATTCTCAAAGCTACCAGGAGAAAGAAAACCATTACCTTCAAAGGGAAGAATATTAGAATGACTGCAGATCTCTCTGCTGAAACTTT
Organism: Nycticebus coucang; assembly: GCF_027406575.1. Lineage (NCBI taxonomy): Eukaryota > Metazoa > Chordata > Mammalia > Primates > Lorisidae > Nycticebus > Nycticebus coucang. Next base: position 89,045,390 of record NC_069789.1, read on the forward strand.
TCAAGCCAGAAGAGGGTGATCATCGACTTTTAATCTCCTAAAGCAAAATAACTTTCAACCCAGGATCTTGTATCCAGCTAAACTGAGTTTCATTTATTATGGAGAAATTAAATACTTTAATGACATTCATATGTTGAAGAAATTTTCTATAACCAAACCAACTCTTCAAGATATTCTCAGACCTATCCTCCATAATGACCAGCCCAATCCTCTACCACAAAAATAAACTCACTCCAAAACTTTTGATCAAACTCCAACTTCCACAGTGGTGAAAGGATTAAAAATGTCTACTGGACTTTCAAAAAACTTGATACCCAAAATTTTACCAGACTTATCAATGTTCTCCATTAATGTGAACAGCTTAAACTGTCTTCTAAAGAGGCACAAGTTAGCTTACTGGATACAAAAACTCAGGCCAGATATTTGCTGCATACAAGAGTCACATCTTACCTTAAAAGATAAACATAGACTCAGGGTGAAAAGATGGTCGTCCATATTTTAGGCAAATGGTTATCAGAAAAAAGCTGGTTTTCCAATTCTATTTGCAGACACAATAGGCTTTAAAACAACAAAAGTAAGGAAGGATAAGAATGGTCACTTCATATTTGTTAAGGGTAATACTCTATATGATGAGATTTCAGTTATTCATATTTATGCACCCAACCAGAATTCACCTCAATTTATAAGAGCAACTCTTAACAGACATGAGCAATTTGATTTCCTCCAGCTCCATAATAGATGGAGATTTCAACACACCTTTGGCAGTATTGGATAGATTCTCCAATAAGAAGCTGGGCAAAGAAGTTTTAGATTTAAACCTAACCATCCAACATTTGGATTTAGCAGACATCTACAGAACATTTCATCGCAACAAAACTAAATACAAATACTTCTCATCAGCCCATGGAACATACTCCAAAATCGATCACATCTTAGGTCACATATCTAACCTCAGTAAATTTAAAGGAATAGAAATTATTCCTTGCATCTTCTCAGACCACTGTGGAATAAAAGTTGAACTCAGTAACAACAGGAATCTGCATACTCATACAAAAACATGGAAGTTAAATAACCTTATGCTGAACGGTAGCTGGGTCATACATGAGATTAAGAAGGAAATTGCCAAATTTTTGGAACAAAACGACAATGAAGACCCAAATTATCAGAACCTCTGGGCTACTGCAAAGGCAGTCCTAAGAGGGAAATTTATAGCACTGCAAGCCTTCCTCAAGAGAACGGAAAGAGAGGAAGTTAACAACTTAATGGCACATCTTAAGCAACAAGAAAAGGAAGAACATTCCAACCCCAAACCCAGCAGAAGAAAAGAAAAAAACAAAATTAGAGCAGAATTAAATGAAATTGAAAACAAAAGAATTATACAACAGATCAATAAATCAAAAAGTTGGTTTTTTGAAAAGGTCAATAAAATAGATAAACCTTTGGCTAACCTAACCAGGAAAAAAAGAGTAAAATCTCTAATCTTATCAATCACAAACGACAAAGACGAAATAACAACAGACTCCTCAGAAATTCAAAAAAATCCTTAATGAATATTACAAGAAACTTTATTCTCAGAAATACGAAAATCTCAAGGAAATTGACCAATACTTGGAAGCACGTTACCTTCCAAGACTTAGCCAGAATCAAGTAGAAATGTTGAACAGGCCAATATCAAGTTCTGAAATAGCATCAACCATACAAAATCTCCCTAAAAAGAAAAGCCCGGGACCAGATGGCTTCACGTCAGAGTTCTACCAAACCTTTAAAGAGGAACTAGTACTTATATTATCAACCTGTTCCAAAAGGTAGAAAAAGAAGGAAGACTACCCAATACATTCTATGAAGCAAACATCACCCTGATCCCCAAACCAGGAAAAGCCCCAACAAGAAAAGAAAATTATAGACCAATATCACTAATGAATATTGATGCAAAAATATTCAACAAGATCCTAACAAACAGAATCCAGCAACACATCAAACAAATTATAGATCATGACCAAGTCAGTTTTATCCCAGGGTCTCAAGGATGGTTCAATATATGTAAATCTATAAATATAATACAGCACATAAACAAAGTAAAAAACAAAGACCATATGATTCTCTCAATTGATGCAGAAAAAGCTTTGGATAATATTCAGCATCCCTTCATGATCAGAACACTTAAGAAAATTGACATAGAAGGGACATTTCTTAAACTGATAGAGGCCATATACAGCAAACCCATAGCCAATATTGTATTGAATGGAGTTACATTGAAATCATTTCCACTCAGATCACAAAGCAGACAAGGCTGCCCATTGTCTCCACTGCTCTTTAACATTGTAATGGAAGTTTTAGCCACCACAATTAGGGAAGAAAAGGCGATCCAGGGTATCCATATAGGGTCAGAGGAGACCAAACTTTTGCTCTTCGCAGATGATATGATTGTATACCTGGAAAACACCAGGGATTCTACTACAAAACTCTTTAGAAGTGATCAAGAAATAAAGCAGTGTCTTAAGTTACAAAATCAACATTCATAAATTGGTAGCCTTTATATATACCAACAATAGTCAAGCTGAAAAAACAGTTAAGGACTCTATTCCATTCACAGTAGTGCCAGAGAAGATGAAATATTTGGGAGTTTATCTAACAAAGGACGTGAAGGATCTCCATAAGGAGAACTATGAAACTCTAAGAAAAGAAATAGCTGAAAATGTTAACAAATGGAAAAACATGCCATAAAAAAAAAAAAAGAAAAAGAAAAACATACCATGCTCATGGCTGGGAAGAATCAACATTGTTAAAATGTCCATACTACCCAAAGCAATATACAATTTTCATGCAATCCCTATTAAAGCTCTACTGTCATACTTTAAAGATCTTGAAAAAATAATACTTCTTTTTATATGGAATCAGAAAAAACCTTGAATAGCCAAGACATTACTCAGAAATAAAAACAAAGCAGGAGGAATCATGCTATCAGACCTCAGACTATACTATAAATCGATAGTGATCAAAACAGCATGGTACTGGCACAAAAACAGAGAAGTAGATGTCTGGAACAGAGTAGAGAACCAAGAGATGAATATAGCTATTTACCGTTATTTGATCTTTGACAAGCCAATTAAAAACATTCAGTGGGGAAAAGATTCCCTATTTAACAAATGGTGCTGGGTGAACTGGCTGGCAACCTGTAGAAGACTGAAACTGGACCCACGCCTTTTACCATTAAGTAAGATAGACTCTCACTGGATTAAAGATTTAAACTTAAGACATGAAACTATAAAAATACTAGAAGAGAGTGTAGGGAAAACCCTGAAGAAATCAGTCTGGGCAAGTATTTTATGAGGAGGACCCCCCGGACAATTGAAGCAGCTTCAAAAATACACTACTGGGACCTGATCAAACTAAAAAGCTTCTGCACAGCCAAGAAAATAGTAAGTAAAGCAAGAAAACAGCCCTCAGAATGGGAGAAGATATTGTAGGTTATGTCTCCGACAAAGGTTTAATAACCAGAATCCACAGAGAACTCAAAGGTATAAGCAAGAAAAGAACAAGTGATCCCATCACAGGCTGGGTAAGGGACTTGAAGAGAAACTTCTCTGAAGAAGACAGGCACACGGCCTACAGACATATGAAAAAATGCTCATCATCTTTAATCATCAGAGCAATGCAAATTAAAACTACTTTGAAATATCATCTAACTCCAGTAAGATTAGCCCATATCACAAAATCCCAAGACCAGAGATATTGGCATGGATGTGGAGAAAAGAGAACACTTTTACACTGCTGGTGGAAATGCAAATTAATACATTCCTTTCGGAAAGATGTTTGGAGAACACTTAGAGATCTAAAAATAGATCTGCCATTCAATCCTTTAATTCCTCTACTAAGTATGTACCCAGAAGACCAAAAATCACATCATAATAAAGATATTTGTACCAGAATGTTTATTGCAGCCCAATTCATAATTGCTAAGTCATGGAAAAAGCCCAAGTGCCCATCGATCCACGAATGGATTAATAAATTGTGGCATATGTACACCATGGACTATTATGCAGCCTTAAAGAAAGATGGAGACTTTACCTCTTTCATGTTTACATGGATGGACCTGGAACATATTCTTCTTAGTAAAGTATCTCAAGAATGGAAGATAAAGTATCCAATGTACTCAGCCCTACTATGAAACTAATTTATGGCTTTCACATGAAAGCTATAATCCAGTTATAACCTAAGAATAGGGGGAATGGGGAGAGAGAGGTGAGTAAGGGGGGAGGATGGGCGTAGGGAGGGTGATTGGTGGGATTACACCTGTGGTGCATCTTAAAAAGGTACACGTGAAACTTAGTAAATGTAGAATATAATGTCTTAACACAATAACTAAGAAAATGCCAGGAAGGCTATGTTAACCAGTGTGATGAAAATGTGTCAAATGGTCTATAAAACCAGTGTATGGTGCCCCATGATCGCATTAATGTACACAGCTATGATTTAATAATAAAAAAAAGAATGTTAGTATATTTGGAGAAAGCTTTCATTACAGAAGTAATAAAGTTACTTAAAATGAAGTAACTGGGGGGGCCCTAATCCAGTATGAGTGACATCCTTAAGAGGAAATATGGACGCAGATAAAGAGGAAAGACAATCTGAACACACAATAAAACTGATAGCCATCTACATAGATCACTACAAAAGTTTTGAGACAGACTATGCTATGGTCTATTATTTCACTTTCAAGAAACACAGTCGACAGCATCTTTTCTGATTCACCTGTGCAAGTTTCAGCTTGGTCAGTTTATCAGTGTTTCAACTCCTGACTCTATTCACTTCACTCCATAAGAAAGTGTGGTACACTTTCTAGGAATCTACATTGGCTGTAATTCTTTAAGTATGTTATCCTATGGTGGTTTGTGCAAGACTGGGGAGGGGGGTAGGCTGTATCAATTTCTGGGGAGGGGGTGTAGGCTGTATCAATTTCTGGGTGTCTTATGGAGTGAAGTGAATAGAGACAAAGAGTTGAAAACTGATAAAAGCTGGGAGGGCTTCGTCTGTTTCCATTCATGTAGATTTTGTGTTTCTTTGACTTTTGTGTATCTCCAAATTTTCATAATGACCACCTACAATTCAAGGAGAGAGACCTCAGGAAAAACTAACCCTAAGGACACATTAGTCTCTGGCCTCTAGGCTCCAGAAGAAGTAGAAGATAAACTTCTGTGGTTTAAGCAATCTGTTCTGTGGTACTTTGTTATGGCACAACTAGAAAACTGATACAAGCTGCAGAAAACCCCACCCCCACCCCTAATTATTGGTAGTATAAATAATTACGAAATAAAACAAGGAGATGTGAGAGCAAAGACAAATGTCCAAACCCAAGGACCAGCCTTCTAGGGAAAAAAGAAGGCCTTTTAAAAAAGGGAGAAGTATAGAAAAAAAAGGCCACAGAAGATGAGGTTGAGAAGTGGACAGGGCTAGATCCCAAAAGGCTACTTATAGCCCAACACAGGGAGCCTGGACTTTATACCAGAATTTTTCAACCTCAGCTCTATTAACATTTTGGAATGGAAAATTGTTTCGGGTGGGGACTACCTTGTGCAGGTAAGGACATTAGGTAGCATGCCTGCCCTCTGCCCTCTGCCTTCTGCATGCCCACAGGAGACCTTGTCCCTTCCCCAATCCCACTGTGACAAACAAAATTTTCTCCAGATGACCTAGAGTTAAAGGCACCCCTGGTTTGAAACCACTGTTCTATGAGAAGCAGAAAGCCACTGGGAGGTTTTAACCAGTTAATAATAATACTAGATTTGTGTTTACTAATTCTTACTATGACTAGAATGAGTTGGAGAGAGTAAGGGTAGAAGCAGAGAGATCTATTCAATAGTCTGGATTAGGGACTATGCTAATTGCAGAAAAGGAAAAGAGTAAAGAAATACAGAAAGCAGGACCAATAGAACTTGCTGACAGATTACACACAGGGACATGGAAAAGGAAGGAGTGACTCATGGATATATCCTCGTTTGTGTTTTAAACATCTGGATGAATGGTGGTGCCATTTCCCAAAATGAGAGGAGAAGCAGGTTTGGGGGATGGTGGGAAACCCATAAATTTGATTTAGACATGCTAAGTTTGAAATAACTGTTTGCCATTGCAAACAGAGAAGATTGTCAATGCACTAATGGACATACTAATTCGAATCTCTAAGGAGGGGTGAGACTGGAGATAAAAGCATTGGCTTTGGTGGTCTAAAGATGGTACCTAAAGCCATAAGATTAGATGAGGTCATTTAGGAATATCCTGGAGACAGTGAAAAGAAAGAGCCCTTTTCTTTACCTATTTTTTTAATGAATGACCAGTACATGTCCTTTGCCCAGTTTTTATTTGTGGTTTTCAACATTTTTGTATCATTTGGCAGATGGTTTAAATATTAAGAATGCCAATGGTCTAGCAGATGTCGTAGTCAAATCCAGCCATCTTTTCTTCCCTGGTTCCTGAATCAGGCTTTTTAAAGGCCCTATTAGTTACCCTGACATCTTAAGAATATCCATAATGTTGGAGACCACAATGGGCCTCATCACCGTCCTCAATGCTTCTCGGGGAAGTAACCATTGAGCAACTCCATAAGGAGCCAAATGGAAAGTAAGTATTTATAGTACTAATGGAAGCTCGCTAACTGTCAGAGTACAGAGCTCCCTGCTGAAATACTACAGCTTGGACCTAAGGCCAAAATGGGGCTTTCCTAAGTTCAGAGCTTGGGAGTATCAGGTCTACCAAGAAGATGACGCAAAGTCTTACCCAGCCAGCTGCACCACAAGCACATCAGCAGGAGGACAGAGAAGTCAGGAAAGCTAAGGAGAGTGAGGCGCCCTCAGGCCTGCCTACAGAAAGCAGGCTCCAGCCTGACCCGATGCAGCTCTCGTGCAAAAGGAAGAAGAGAGAAAGCGCACCATCCTTACCTATCCCTGCCACGCAGTGTGGGAGAGAGGTGAGTCTGTTCCTGCTTTTAAGGTAAACGGTACCCTCTGGGATACTGGGCTCAGCCTGGAGGATAACCTGACCCGTCAGATTAACTGCTCCTTTTCCCTTAAAGAATAGCACAAGAGGCAGAAAGAAATGCAGAAACTCCCTCCCAGGAACTTCCCAGAAAGGACGAAAGGGTAGGTGAGGCTTCCTTTTCATATGGGCTCAGAGAAATATGGGTGGGGAAGAAAAGAGTCTTCCCATTAGAATCCACCTAAATTTTCTGTTATTGATTTCAGAAATCATTACACTTTCAGGTTTTCCGCTAATAAGTAACACGCAAGCATCTTCACCCAGTCTTCAGCAACGTTGATGCTGAGGGAGATAGATGAGAAAAGATTTGAGCCATCTTAAGGTGGCCATTTCTATGAACTAAATAAAAATTGGCTATTTAAAAGGCAGTGGCTTAATTAAGTAGGCTGGGCCTGTTTTTTTAATCCACAGAAATGATTAGAACAGCAAAAAACATCCATGCCCTCCCCTTGAGGCTGAGCACTGGGTGAGACCCGGGGGGAAATGGGTATAAGGTTCCATTCCCACCTTCAACATCTGGAAAGGAAAATAACTTTGTCCAAGACTGCCCTGGCCTACAGACTTTTCTTTTCATGGCCCAGAACCCACTGGCCTTTACTGCAAGATAAAAGGGTTTCAGGCAATTAGCCAAGTAATTTTGTGGTACATGAATACAACTAAAACCCATATGGTAGGCAGAATTCTAAGTCTCCCCAAGGTTTCCACCCTGGCTATTCAATTAAACATTAGGTGCTGCTGCAAAGAGGTTTTGTAGCTAGAATTAAGGTCATTAATCAGCTGACCTTAGAGGTCAGATTATGTCAGATTATCTGAGTGAGCCCAATGTAATCACGTGAGACCTTAAAAGTAGAAGCTGAAACAAGATTCCATTAGAGAGATGGGGCAGAAGAGGCAGGCAGGGGATTGGGAAGGGTCAAGAGCAGGTCAGAGAGATGGAGGATGAGAAGGATTCCATCTATTGTTGCTGGCTTTGAAGGTGGAAGAGGAGGACAGGCATCAGGGAATGGAGGTGGCCTCCAGAAACTAGGACAATCCCGGACTAACAGCCAACAAGGAAATGCAGCCCCAGTCCTACCACTGCCTAGAATGGCATCTGGCCAAAGTGTTAACTCAGTGGTTCTCAACCTTCCTAATGCTGCAACCATTTGATACAGTTCCTGAGGGTTGCCACCCACAGGTTGAGAACTGCTGTGCTAAGCGATCCTGGAGGCAGTCTCTTCCCTGGGGCTTACCAGTGCCTGCTGCAACCTTGATTTCAACCTGGAGAAACTCAAAGCAGTTGTGGAGGCTGTGCCCAGACCTCTGAGCTACAGAACTGGGAGACAATAAATGGGGGCTGCTTTAAGCTGCTCAGTTCATGGTAATCGTTACAGCAACAACAGAAAATTTATATAGGCCAAGAAAGTTATCTCATGATGATAACCACAAGAGAAGCCAACTAGAGAAGGGAGTAGAGAGGGGTTAGTAGCTTTTTCCACAATGTTAGTTGAGGAGCACTGAGTTTGGGGTTGGTTAACACTCTTGTCTTTCCATTAATGTTTGCTTATCTCCAGACTCAATGCTAGAAAGGCATATATTTCCGAAGAATTTAAATTAAGCAAGGTCTCACCAGAAACCTGTTCTGTACCTTTTAACGACAACAGGATGACTGTCAAGAAATTAAGAAAGTGTTCTTTGAGGGTTGTGACAGATAGCATTGCTATCCCCCACATATTCCCCTTTCCCTTCTGTGTTCTTCTCTATAGGAGGATTAGACATCATCCTTCATGACATCAGCTATAGCCATGTGACTCACTTTGGTCCATTACAGGCAAGCAGAAGTGATGTTTTCCAGTTACAAGCAGAAGTGATGTTTTCCAGACCACATGCTATAAGACAGCATGTGGTCACAGGGTTCTATTTCCCTCTTCTGAGCCCAGCAATGCCCCAGTTAGAGGCTACACCATCATTCTGTGTCTCACAATGAAGATACCATGGAGCAGGTCCTCAGCAGCCCAATATTGGACATATAACTCGAGCAAGAAATAAACCTGCATTGGTAGAAGTCACTTGGAGCGGGGGGTGGAGGGAGGCCATTAGGTATCACAGCATAACTCAGCCATGCTGATGGATATAGGTGTGGCATTAGAAATGCCAATATCTTTAAAGACTAGGAGTTATTATGCTAGTCCACTGAAACGAACCTTTCTTTCCACATTGGATACATGCAAAAAATTCCTCTGTAAAGAGAAGTTGAGTGACATTATTCATGGAGAGCAAATTGCTTTGAGTAATAAGTATATTAATTAAGGAAGGATAATCTCTGCTACAATAACAAATTAATCACAAATCTCAGAAACTCACAAAAGACGAATGTATTTTTCATGCACACGAGCTCCAGTGCAGACTGGCTACTCTGCTGTAAGCAGTGATTTAGGGCTCAGGCTATTCCCAACACGTGATGCTGCCATTTTTAGAATCTTTTATTTCCAGCCACATAATTAAAGCAAAGAAGATCTCACATGGAAGATCTCACAGAAAAGGTTTTATGACAAGGCCTGGGAATGTAGAGAATCTGCCCACATTCTCTATGCAGATTTCATTGCAGGTCCCCCCTCCATGTCAGGAGGGCTGGAAAATGGACTCTCCCTATGTGATCAGGAGGAAAATCAAATGGTTTCATGAATAGGTACTTTTTGTGTGTGTGTGTGGTTTTTGGTTGGGGCTGGGCTTAAACCTGCCACCTCCAGCATATGGAGCTGGCACCCTACTCCTTTGAGCCACAGGCGCCACCCAAATAGCTACATTTTTATCTGCCCCAATAGGCTCAGTTTTTATAGAAGAGTATAAAAGACATGTTGATTTTTTTAGGAGCCTTTAAAAGACTGTGTTGCCACTTGGATGGTGATAGTCACTAAGGAAAAACTGGAAATGTCAAAGGTAGATAATAGTTATTGGAACCTAGCCAGATTTCAGTGTTGGTGAGTTTACGCCTCGGCATGTGGCTATTCCGGTTAACCAAAAGAGCTTTCTGCCAAGGTCCTATCCATAGGGACCAAAGGTAGGCAAAAAGCAGAAACGGAGAGGTCTAGACCACCAAGGGCACTGTTGCTGCAATGGACAAATACCACTGAGGACAGGTGCTGGACTTGCCTTCAGTGGCAACCCCAAGTGGTAGTAGACAGTGGACTAGCCAAACCCCATCTCTCTTTATCCAGCATCAGACAAGGACTGATCTCACTTTGCACCAAATAAACCCTGGAATTCTTGGGGGAATTTAAGTGGAAGAGCTTCAAAAGAAAACATGTCACAATTCAAGCAAATAATTAAAAAAAACCTTTTTGTTTCATTTCATATTTGAATAAAAAGTTTGTTGAGCAATTCATTCCCGTTAACTGAAGAGGAATATAGTGAGGAGATAACGGGCAGAGGAGAGGACAGAGAGCTTCCAAACAGAAGACATCCAACACAGAAAAGCAAGCACTTCATTTTTTATTAATTTTATTTTAATCAATATCCCTGTCCCTGCAGCAAGGCAAACCAGGGAGGCAGGTAGGTCACCTGGCCAGAGTAGAACCCACAGTGAGATGCATAGTTTTGTGTGAGGTGGTTCAGTTTTAGAAGTTCAGGGTGTAGAGAATGGAGAAACATTTCTCCTCCAGGCAGTATGAGGGCACAGACGGGAACGAGAGGAGACCCTGCCAGTACGTAATTAAAGCACTTATGCAACTGTGGGCGTTTGATCAAACTTCTGACATAAACAGGATCTACATGTGAGAACACTTTCAAAGGTTGAGTGTAGGGCTTTGTGAGAGAGAGTGCAGCAGGTGGGCAGCCAGCCAGCCAGTCACCCGGGGCTGAAACGGATGTTCTGAAGCTCACTGGGCACCTCACATCCTTCCCTCTTCACTCAGCCTACTCAAACACAAACTCAAGTGAGGTGGTTCTCACCTGTGGGTTGCCCCTACGCAAACCCCAACTGCACATCTGATCTAATCTGAAGAGGCCTTTTATACAGAGAACACACTTGTTCAAACACACCTCCCTCAAGAGAAGATGGGCATCCTGCCCAAAAGCATGATTTTCCCTTGGGAACTATCGAATTACTAGCTCTCACTACAACAGTAGAGCCAGGGACTTGTTAAGAGAGCTGATTGCTTCTGCATCTATTGTCAGGTCAACTGTCTGACCCAAGAGTTATTACAGTCATCTAGCTGTAACCCAGGCCCTGCGGCCCTGGCTGGGTGGCAACTGCAGTGTCTTTGATCTCCTCAGCCTTTGAGCTTTGTTGACATGGACTCCAAGTCCCCAGGTCTCACCCATTCCCTGGAATCCCAGCGTCTCCTGCTCCACTGAACAGATCCTCTTCCCTGGGGCTCTGTCTTTGTAGTTGTTGCTCTGCTCCACAAAACTGCGCCTCTTCGGCTGTGGCCCCCTGCTGTCACCAGAGCTAGAGCCCTGCTGCAAGCTTCACCATTATGATGCCTCCTTCCCTACTCCCACCATTGTAGATCCCTGCCCCAGCTCTGAGTCAACTGCAAAGGAGGCTTGGAATTTTAATTCATAGTGTCCTTGGGCAAGAATCAGAAACATATCCTGAAAGACTAGACCAGAATGCATTAGGGTAACCCAATACTGGAGTGATATTCCTGAGTCTGAAGCAGCCTCCTGGCCACCACAGCACCCTACATCAGGGCCATTCTCCACCTATCCTCCAGGACATCTCTCCTTTTTCTCCTGCAAGTCATCATTCTCTGTCTAAACTCTTTATTCAGCAATATTAATTCCAGAATGTCTATCTCCAGTTAGCCCAGGAGATCCTAATGCAGATACCACCCCTATTCTGCAGATTTCCTGAGGTAAGCATGCAAATTAAATTCCTGGGCACCATAGGCAAGTTGTCTTCCTTTATATTTTACCAGCCCTGGGGATGAGCAGATGAGTAAGATACTCGCACGGTCTTCATTTTGGAGCTCTAAAGTTGGCAGATGGGCAAGCCAGTAAGCAAACATCTTCTTGAGCAAGTATGGTATTATAGATGCTCTAGATTACAGTACAGAGTAAGGACAGTTCTTGGTAAACCATATTTACTGGAAAAAACCAAGAAATTCCCCAGCTTGGATCAGGGGCAGCACCTTCTGAAGCCTTACAGTCGATTCTGTGGGATAGAGCACAGCTGAGCTTGCAGAAAGGGAAAAACAGATATCTTCATTTGGTTATTTGGTTTTCCCTTCTGACAAGTTGCCAGCATCATCACTTTGATGAATACTTTGCTGTCCTCGGGTAACTATGCTTTCTATATGGCTCCCTAGAGAGTGACAAATCTAACTGCCAAGAAAGAGTCTTCGTGAAAACCAAAAAATTAGCTGACGCAATCGCATTGTGTCAGCATTCAAGTTCAGAACCTAGAACAATAAATTATAATGGTTAAAAGGAATGATGATGTATTATTATTACTACAGAAAACCTTCAAAATAGTTTAGTCCTCACAATTCCAGCAATACTTTATTACAAGAAAAGAAAGAAAGAAAAGAAAGAAAGAAAGAAAGAAAGAAAGAAAGAAAGAAAGAAAGAAAGAAAGAAAGAAAGAAAGAAAGAAAGAAAGAGAGAGAAAGGAAGACAAACCACCCAGGTTCTTCAGAAATTTCCCAAGGTCAATTATGGAACCCTGAAAAGAACCCCACTTTTATAATAAATGTATATCGTATAACCCTAGAGAACACCAAGGGGTGAACTTGATCGTAAAGTCCTGTATTCTCTTCCTTTGTTCCTCCCACCTTGGTAAAACATAGATCTTATGAAAATAGGCATGTTTGGGAGGATGTGGCTGTGTGTGGACTTGAGGAAATCTGCCTGTTTTTTCAGAAGGCATCTGAGGATGGTAGGTAACATGTTTCCCCTTCACTGGGGAAATAAGGAGCAAGAGAAGTTACAGATGTAAATGGAAAGAGAACAGGGGATACTGATCAAGGCTGGCAAGAAATCAGATTTCTCAAGCTTATGATATGCCTCTACTATACTGATCTTTGGAATTCAGCTGCATGTTACCCTGTTATCCTGCTTGGAGCTTACGCACTGCTGCTCAGCGACTCTCCCTAGCCCATAAGAGGTCTCCATTAGACCGTACTTCAGTTATGGTTTTTCTACTCCCTCACCACAAGCTTCTTCCTTTTAATATAGAACATCCTACCTTCTATTATAAGATAAAGGTCAGAGTCAAACCCCATAGAGTTTCACAAAAACAATAACCACCTTGTTCCCCACAACTTCTGGCTACCTATAACCTCCTTAAAGGGGAAAATAAAATGCAAGAAGGGATCTTGGTTTGAATGGAAATTGATTGAACTTTTTTTTTTTTTCAGTTTCAACACTACTTTTTTAACTCTTGGTTTCTAGTGACCTTTCAAATGCAGAATATTTAAATGCAGAAGTTGCTATAATTGAAAAAATCTAACTTTAAAAGCCATCCAATAATTTCACCCTCCCTTATTTATAGGGCATCTGAGACTCTGAAATGCTGGAGATTCCCTGCCCCTTACCAACACTGCCAACCTTACCAGGGATGCTGATGTATTTTAAGTGATGACAGAACTATGTCTCACAGACCATAAATTTTTTATAAGAATTTTATGTCTAATAACCTAGCAAGGAATGTTCAGGAAATGTGTTCAATTATAGGTGTAGTTATCTACAGCTGAGATCTGCTGGAGATGCATGAGAAGGCTTGCAAATGAGTTTTATGTGTGTGGGTGGGTGTGCATGTGTGTGTGGATGTGCATGAACACATAGTCAGATTCTGCTGCTTGAATGTCCCTAAACACCCCAACCTTCTGGTGTAAATGTGTTTTAACTATCCAAGTAAAATGGCACCAGTCCTCAAACTACACATTCCAAATGAAGGGAATGTGTTACCCACAGGACAGAGAAAGAAAGTGTGCCTAGTTCCCATCTATCAGTCCATTTTGAAGCCTAACTCTCCATGCCTACAGCCTGTTCTCTCTTCCAATACTGCCTTTTTTGCACTAAATACCAACTTTCTTTTTATTCCCTAAAGTTATCGTGTGATGGAATTTCAATGAATGTTTAGGTAGATTAGCAGAGATGAGAAGCTTACAGAAATAATAGTCATTGCCATCCTAAGGTTCCTTGACCACCTTCACCACAGATAATATCCCATACACTCAGGCTTTCCTCAGGACCCTCACTGGATGCCCCCTCTGAGTTTGTCTCTCCATCTTTCATTTTCTGAACCACGTTCCCAGCCTGCCCCCATAGATCAGTTTTGCCACTTTATTACACAGGGAAATTCATCTCTTCCTTTGTTTTCCCCTCTCTCACCAGGCTACTCACCAAAAAGACCCATCAAGGTGATTTTTCAGAGTCAAATTTGATTTACTTAACATGAATTTATACCTCTCCCATGGAAGGGAAAAATGGCTGCAATTGGTTTTTGTCTTAAATACCATTCTTTTTCTTTTCATTGCGTGCATACACATACACGCAGAAGCACTGAAATGTTCTAGAAGAATATATACTCAACTATGAAAGAGATTATCCCTGACAAGTAGAATTCAGCAAAGTTGGAAGCTTTGTGTGTATGAGTGTGTGTGAATGTATGTGTTCACACGTGCGCACATGTTCTGAGACTGTTTTTAAGTATTGGGCCCTATTTCATAATTTAAAAAGAAATAAGAAAAAAACATGGCTAATAGAGACAGAAATTTGGGTGCAGCCCTTGGCATCTTTCTTTCCTCACTTCCTATCCATATGCAAGTTCTACCTCCAGGTATCTCATCCTCACACACTTCTTTTTTCCTTTACTATCCTCATCCCCATCTATGACCCACCACCTTCAACTTGGGTACCACAGCAGCCTCCTGATGTATCTCTATGCTTTCCAATCTACTCTCCATACAGCAGTGATTCCAGAATCAGGTTATGACACTTCTTTGGAAACTTCAGTAGAACTCAAGCCCCTTCCCAAAGCCCTGCAGGGCCTGCTCCTAATCTTCTTCTCTGACCTCCCATCTGCTGTGCTTCCCCCTGCGCCCACCACAGTCAGTACACTAGCCTGGAGCACATTAAACTCACCTCTGCCCCAGGAACTCAGCACTTGTTTATCCCTCTTCACAGAGATAGTTTATTCTCATTTTACATGTCCTAGCTTGAATGGCTGTTCCTCAGAGGGGCCTCTGTGAGAACACTGTCTAAAATACATCATGATGTTATTCTCCATAAGGACACTGATAACACCCACAACTACACAATTACTCTTTGGTCTGTACCTCTGATGGGATGTCAGCTCCACAGGGCAGAGACTGCCTCTTTGAGTTCTCTGCTATTTCCACTCCAAATTAATATCAAATGCAGCTAATAACAATATGTGGATGAATGAATGAATTAATGAAAGAAGTATCTTCTTTTTGGAAGGTGTCATGCTAACAACTTCATACATAGCTATAAAAATGTGCCTGTGCCCTCCAGGATCTCCCCTTCCAACAAGAAGGTTAAAACATGAATAAGTAATGACAAAATTATAAGATTTGGAAGACCCCAAAGGGTAGACATTGCAACATTCCACGTAGAATGAGCAGAGACATAAATATATAAAGTATACCCAAGGGTAGTATATTGAGCAATTTTGCTGCAATTTTGTACACTGTCACTTAAGTGGGGGAAGGTGGATTCAGGCTAGATTTTTGAAGGTCATAAAAACCATAAAAAGAAGTAAACCTTCAGTTTTTTAAGAGAATATTGACATAATTAAAGTAAACTTAAGAAAGGAAAATCTTGTCGTAGAATGTAAAACCAATGGAAAGGTATATCATTTTTCCAGGGCTACCATCACAAAATACTGCAGAGTGGGTGTCTAAAAACAAAAATTTATTTTTTCACAGTTCTGGAGGCTGGAAGTTGAAGACTAAGGTGTCAGCAGGTTAAGGTTCTTCTGAGGACTCTCTCCTTGGATTGCAGATGTCCACCTTCCCGCTGTGTGTTCACAGACTGTCTCTCCATGCACATGTCTGTCCAGTCTCTTTCTGCATCCTAATCTTCCCTTCTTACTAGAACACCAGTCATCATGAATTCAGGTTCAGCCTAATGGCCTCACTTTAACTTGCTCACCAATTAAAGGTCCTCTTTCTCTAATTCAGTCTCATTTGGAGGTATGGGGGTTTAGGGCTTGAACATATGAATTTTGGGAGGAAACAATTCAGCCTCTAGCAGAAGTTGAGGGAGGAAGGGGATTATTTGAGGCTGAGTGTCAAGAAGTCTCATTTTGCCTCCTTGAGTAAGTCAACCATGAAGAGATCTCGGAGAGGTCTTGGATATATTCAAGTAGAAAACAAACACTATAATTTTGATATAAAAAATTGAGTACAATGATCTCTGGTTAGTATATATTCTCCTCCTTCCTTCCTACAATGTAATTCTTTAAAAAGTCCATTTTTAAAATTTAAAATTTTTGATCTATGAAGACTGAGGAAAAAGTTTTCCATGCCTTTAATATCAAGGATGGTCACTTTTTACCTATATCACAGGTTGTTACCTAATGACTTCTGGAAATTTTGTGAATAATTACATTCACTTTTCTTATCAGATCCTACATAGGCCCATCTCCAACAAGTGTAGTGAACACTGTGGCATGAATTTTGTGTTCTCACTTCACTCCCAGATTCACCCAGCATCCCCACCTTCATTTTCCCAATGCCTTACTTTTTTCTATTCATTTACTTTTCTCTTTAGCTTTGTAACCTTTCTAAAATCCTCTTTGAAACAAGGCAGAGTACTGAAAAATGTCAAATTAACAATTATATGATTAAAAGTCCTAAAAACAACAGTTCTTACTAGATATATGTCCAAGCTCTAAAACTGGTGGTCAGTTGATGTGAAGAAGGTACAAAGAGAACAAAGGAGGGGGTGCTCGTGTTCTAGGAGTCTATGCCTCATGGTCAGGTTCTCCCCCATCCCCAGCTTCTTTCAATAATCCTCTGAGGATCAACAGCCTCCCCCCCAACTCTGTTCACTCACAGAATCATCCTCTCTCTTCATTGTCCCTTACCACCTACCCCATCCTTGTCCATCTGAACTCCTTTAGCCAAGAGGTATCCCTCTTGGTCAGCACCTGGGACCCAAACCTGGGCAATAGTCACCTGGGTGACATGCCAGTGAATCCCATGAAGCCATCAGCTCACATTCTAAGTACACTTTACCTGTAGACATGCTCTGTCTAATGTTCAAATCTGTTTTAGGTAGATATCTTGTCTTTCTGTAGATCATCAATGTGAAGGGAAGATTTATATTATATTCTCCCGAGACCCTCAGGTGCCTCACCATGCTAGGAACACAATGATTCGTCATAAAATACTTGCTAATATTTATCACTGAATTCCTGAATTCAGTGCCTCTAAAAAGGGTTAAAAAGTTAGAAATAGCAAAAATCAAAAGGGCTAAAAGAGAAAGGGAAGCTGCAAGTTCAAGAAATGATCTCAATTGTGTCTGTGTGGGAGCTTCACCAGGAGACCAGAAAAGACTGCATGGGGACTGGCTATGGGACACTTAAAAGAGAGGAAACCAGTGGGAGGAAAAAGGGGGATATTGCTCACAGGCTATTGGCAGAAATATTCAGATACAAACAAGGAAAATCAGCAGGCAAACAAACAAAAAAACAGGCTATAGGCTACGAAGGTAGGGAACTCATAGAGGGATAGAAAGGAAGATGAGAAGAAAACAGGCAGGTGGCGAATGAGCAGCAGCAGCAGGCAAGGTGCTGGGTGCTTTACACACAGCACTTCACCTTCTCAACAAATCCTGAGCTAGGCAGACAGAGGAAGAAGTCACCACACGTCACGACTTCCCTAGAGTCACACGGTTCATAAGATAGAGAACTGAGTGCTGAGGCCCAATCATTCTGGCACTAAAGTCCCAAGCTCATGATTCAACACCACACACTGGGCATCAAAGGTAGGGGTTCGGACAGTGATGTACATGGCAGGAGATGAACGCATCAAGAGGGAAGGAGATTTGAAATGCTGGGTAGAAGTTACAGTATGAAAGATTATGAGCAAAAGCATTTGTGTCCCACCAGGCTGGGGCTCCGTCTGAAAAGGCACCAAACACTCCACGATGACCACTTCACTCCACAAGGTGTGATAATTCAGATAATCTTCATTTTGGTTGCTTCAATACATCTCTTTATGTTCTCGTATTTAAAAGAAGTTAACTTTTAAATTTCTGTTTTCCGCTTTTATAACATTAGAACTGGGCAATCTCAGGAAACTAAGGAAAGTGCTTTACATAAAACATCTTGTTTTTAAAAGATGAACCCTCAACCAGAGACATAAAGAAAATATTTACCAAATATCTGATAAAGAAATTGTATCCAAAATATGAAAAAAGCTCTTAAAACTCAACAATAAAAAACCGAACATCCCAATTTAAAAATGAGCAGAAAACTCTTTACCAAAGAAGATAGATATACAAATGGCAAATAAATATACGAAAAGATGTTCAGCGTGATATGTCATCAGGGAAAGTAAGATAACACCGCACAGCAAATAGGAGGTCAAAAATCTTACACAAAACACAGACAGCACCACATACTGGTGAGGGTGTGGAGCAACAGGAGCCCTGATTCATGGCTTGTGGGGATGCACCACATACAGCAGCCACTTTGGAAGACAAAGTGCTTTCTTACAAAGCAAAGCACATAGTCCAGCTCTTTGGTATTACCAAAATGAGTTGAAAACTTACATCCACAAAAAAGCCTATGCATGAATGTTTATAGCAAATTTATTCATAATTGCCAAAAATTGAAAGCAATCAAGAGATCCAGCAATAGGGTGAATTGATAAACAAACTACGTTCATAAAGATAATATTATTCAGTGATATTATTGATCAAGTCACGAAAAGACATGGAGAAACCTTAAATGGCATAAATGCATATTGCAAAATCAAAGAAGCCAGTTTGAAAAGGCTACACAGTATATGATTCCAGGTTTATGACATTCTAGAAAAGGCAAATGTATGGAGTTAGTAGAAAGATAGTGGTTACCAGGAATTCAAGGAGAAGAGGGGGATGAGGGAAGAGAGGTGGAGCACAGGGGATTTTTAGAGTTGAGCAACTATTCTGTGCAATACTACAATGGTGGATATAGGGTGTGGTACATTTTTTCAAAGCCTTAAAACTCTACAACCCAAAAGGTAAATCCTAATGTCAACTGTTGCCTTTGGTTAATAATAATATATCAATATTGGTTCATTGGTGGTAACAAATATACAACACCAATGCAAGATAATGACAGAAGGAATTATGTGAGAGGGTCTGTGTGAGGAAGGTAATAAAGGAACTCTGTACTTTATAACTCTGTTCAATAAAATAAGGTCTATTAGTTTTTGAAAAAGAAAGAAAACATGATACCAAAATATGTCTGTCAATATCTAATGGTGTGAAACTGAGCCTCTAAATGTGTACTTGGTTGAACATTTTGCTAAGCTTTAACAAAGTTTAATTTTCCTTTGTCTTTGAGGCTGTGTTTTACTCTTGAAGCAAATTTTAAACCGTTTTCTCACTTGCTGCTTGTGAAGAATATATCTTCTTTTTCACATACAGTGAATCTACTAACTTTTTTCTAACTTTGAGTGAGTGGAGATTTAATTTCAAGTTTTTTAAGAACTAAATATCATTTCACTGCATAGTCATGAGAATAAAGTGGTGAAGAGGTTAAAAGAGAAAGAGAAATCCCTCTTTCAAAAATCCTCATCTCCTCTTTTCATCTTGCCCATCACATTTCTTATTCAGGTTCAGAAACATATTATCTTTGTAATACCAATAACTAAAGAAATATGAGAAAATGACCAGTGATTGCATGGCTCCAAATAGAAATAAAGTAAATACGAGAAAAATGCCACTTTACCTTCCCTCAAGACATATAGAAAAAAAATTATTCTGTGCTGAAATACATCATTTGCTTGTTATGACTTTATGTGGTTTCATAAAAGGAGAGGGACAGTCATTGTGTCATTGCATTTGTAGAAATGGGAAAAAAAGAAGAGGAAGCAATAGAACTCCTGGAAAGCTACAGACCAAGTGAAGACTGAAACCCAGTAGGGCTCTGGAATGCTGGGGGAATTCTTCCAAGGCTAGAAAGCTAAACACTGAGATGCCCCAGTTCAGGTTTATGGTACACTCAAGTTAGAAGTTTAAGTTAGAAGTAGAAAAGAGAATATCAGGGCAGGAGTGAAATATTTGGGGTCAAGAGTCCTCTTTTTGACTGACTCACTTCTTTGACAGTTTTCCTCTAATGATAGATGTTTACTTCCTGACTCATAGGGTACCCTCAGCTGTGTGTAGAAAGTGATAAGGATTCTTGACAAAACAGATAAAAATGTACACTGTCAATGCCATTCCTATCAAAATACCAACATCGTACTTTCAAGATTTGGAAAAAATGATTCTGCGTTTTGTGTGGAACCGGAAAAAACCCCGTATACCTAAGGCAGTTCTTAGTAATAAAAATAAAGCTGGGGGCATCAGCATACCAGATTTTAGTCTGTACTACAAAGCCATAGTGCTCAAGACAGCATGGTACTGGCACAAAAACAGAGACATAGACACTTGGAATCGAACTGAAAACCAAGAAATGAAACTAACATCTTACAACCACCTAATCTTCGATAAACCAAACAAGAACTTACCTTGGGGGAAAGACTCCCTATTCAATAAATGGTGTTGGGAGAACTGGATGTCTACATGTAAAAGACTGAAACTGGACCCACACCTTTCCCCACTCACAAAAATTGATTCAAGATGGATAAAGGACTTAAATTTAAGGCATGAAACAATAAAAATCCTCAAAGAAAGCATAGGAAAAACACTGGAAGATATTGGCCTGGGGAAAGACTTCATGAAGAAGACTGCCATGGCAATTGCAACAACAACAAAAATAAACAAATGGGACTTCATTAAACTGAAAAGCTTCTGTACAGTTAAGGAGACAACAACCAAAGCAAAGAGACAACCTACACAATGGGAAAGGATATTTGCATATTTTCAATCAGACAAAAGCTTGATAACTAGGATCTATAGAGAACTCAAATTAATCCACATGAAAAAAGCCAACAATCCCATATATCAATGGGCAAGAGACATGAATAGAACTTTCTCTAAAGATGACAGACGAATGGCTAACAAACACATGAAAAAATGTTCATCATCTCTATATATTAGAGAAATGCAAATCAAAACAACCCTGAGATATCATCTAACCCCAGTGAGAATGGCCCACATCACAAAATCTCAAAACTGCAGATGCTGGCGTGGATGTGGAGAGAAGGGAACACTTTTACACTGCTGGTGGGACTGCAAACTAGTACAACCTTTCTGGAAGGAAGTATAGAGAAACCTCAAAGCACTCAAGCTAGACCTCCCATTTGATCCTGCAATCCCATTACTGGGCATCTACCCAGAAGGAAAAAAATCCTTTTATCATAAGGACACTTGTACTAGACTGTTTATTGCAGCTCAATTTACAATCGCCAAAATGTGGAAACAGCCTAAATGCCCACCAACCCCGGAATGGATTAACAAGCTGTTGTATATGTATACCATGGAATACTATTCAGCCGTTAAAAAAAATGGAGACTTTACATCCTTTGTATTAACCTGGATGGAAGTGGAAGACATTATTCTTAGTAAAGCATCACATGAATGGAGAAGCATGAATCCTATGTACTCAATTTTGATATGAGGACAATTAATGACAATTAAGGTTATGGGGGGGAAGCAGAAAGAGGGATGGAGGGAGTGGGGTGGGACCTTGGCGTGTGTCACACTTATGGGGGCAAGACATGATTGAAAGAGAGACTTTACCTAACAATTGCAATCAGTGTAACCTGGCTTATTGTATCCTCAATGAATCCCCAACAATAAAAAAAAAAAAAAGTACACTGGAGAGAAGAATCCCCACCCAATAAAGGGTGCTGGAAAAACTTCTACATGTAAAAGACTGAAGCCAGATCCATACCTGTCACAATTCATAAAAATTAACTCATGATGGATAAAATACCTACCTAAGTTAGAAAACTATAAGGATCCTAGAAGAAAATGTTGGGAAAACTCTTGTAGATACCACCCTAGGCAAAGAATTCATGAAGAAGACCCCCAAGGCAATCACAAAACAATAACAAAAATAAATAAATGAGACCTGATCAAATTAAAACACTTCTGCACAGACCAGAACACAATCCAAAGAGCGAATAGACAACCCACAGCAGGGGAGGAAATATTCAGTGCTACATATCTGATAAATGGCTGATCACCAGAATCTAACAAGAACTCAAACAAATCAGCAAGAAACAACCAAACAAATCCATTAAAAAATGGGCAAAAGATATGAACACAAACTTTTCAAATGAAGATATACTAATAGCCAATAAACACATGAGAAATGCTTGATGTCTCTAATCATTAGGGAAATGCAAAAGAAAACCAGGTTGAGGTATCACCTAACTCCAATGAGAGTGGTTCATATTAAAAAGTCCCAAAACAGCAGATGCTGGCACGGATGTATAGAGGAAGGAACTCTTATACGCTATTGGTATGACTGCAAACTATTACAGCTTCTATGAAAAACTGTACGGAGACACCTCAAATAACTTAAAGTGGACCTACCATCTCATTCAGCAATCCCATGCTAGGATAAAAGGTCATTTAATAGAAAGGACATCTGATCTCGAATGTTCATAGCAGCACAATTCACAACTGCAAAGATCTGGAAACAACCCAAGTGCCCACCAATATATCAATACATGAATGGATTAATAAAATGTACTATATGCATACTATGGAGTACTCTTTAGCCATAAAAAACTGGTGATCTAGCATCTTTTGTGACAACCAGGATGGAACCAGAAACCATTATTCTAAGTGAAATATCACAAACACATGTACTCAATACCAAACTGGAACTAATGGATCAACACTTAAGTGCACATTTGGAAGTAAAATTTCAATGAAAATCAAGCTAGGGGAATGGGGTGGGTGGATGGGCAAATTCACACCTAATGGCTATGGTGCACGCTATCTAAGTGAAGAGCAAACTTATAACTTTGGCTCAATATGTACAAAAATAAAATATTCTGAATTTTTTTTATTTAAAATAATGTGTTCATTGTTCCAGACAGTGAAGCAAGTTTCAGAGTAATGGAGGGGCAGGCATAGTTGGAAACAAGATGATGAAGTAACTGGCACATGTCTGCGTCAGCCCTAGGAGTACCAAGAGAAGAGTCCCCCTGTTCAGTGGCTGTGTGACATCTGTGACAAGGATGTATGCTTTTGTGACTGGAGGGCATTCATAGTAGCCCTGCACAATCATGGCAAGGGTGCAATTTCAATCACAGGGTCATCATATGGGCTTACAGAAATAGAACTTACATGAATCATCAATTACATTTGCACAACCACCTTGAGTTATGTGTTCCTGTGAAGTGTGACTCTGTTAACCATCTACTTCAGATGCCAAAATCCAATGAGGCATAACCACACAGTGGTAGAGACATTAGGTATTCTCATTACAGTGACAAGTTAAATGGTATGGGTACCATTTAATGGTATTGGTACCAAAGAAAGGACAGGCAAGACCCACCCACTTTTCCTTGAATGTTCTTTGCATGAGGAGGGAAGAAAACACGTGCCATCAACCCCCCAAATGCAACCTGGTGTCAGTAGTCAGGCTGGGAAGCGAGAGATCTTAAATGTTGTGCCTCTTAGTGGCAAACCTGATTGACAGCCACTGAAAATACTTAAGAGGTTAAGGGTGAGAAGAGATGGACAGCGATGGGTGACAGGAAATTAGAATCTCCTGTCTTCGTGCAGCAAATTAAAGCTACCAGAAGGAACTTCCCAGGTGCAGTCTGTCCCTGGTATTTACAAAAAACAAGTACAGCCCAGCTCCGCTCTTCCAATGCCCTTTGCTTCGCGTTCTCTTTCTAATTAGATTTCACAACATGTCTGCTCCTAGATGAACACCTCTACGTGGTAGAAGAGTACACAGAAGCACAAAAGTACAAGGCATTTCCACATTCTGTGTGCTCCCTGTGGAGATGGTTGTAAGATGCGGGGCATAGCTTCAGCGTTAAGTGGGAAAGCCCTCCAGGAGGCAGGTGAGCCTTTGCTTTGCGCTTTACAATCCAGGGTCTGACAGTGGGAGAAGTTACTCCCAGACTCAGCTCTAAACTGGGAATAATGACTTCACCAGCGTTTTCCAGCTTCCCAGGTCACTGCAGGAATCACCCAGAGGTGTCACGTGTGCCCCTAATATTCTGAATTTTTTTTTTTTATATTCTGAAATTTTTAAAAAGTGGTAAGGCTTGAGATTCTACAGCTCAGCATTTCAAGGAGAGTCTAAGCTTTGTGTGACCACATGAACTGAAACTGTCAGTCCCATCCACAGTTCTGAATCATTCCAGCAGGCATCAGTGAGACCATCAGTTCCTCTTGAGAACCAAAAGGCCAATGAGGCAATATGAAGAGCTCCACCATCTGAATCAGAATCCTCTGCTCTGTCTCTAAGAACAGGGGCAGTGAGAAAACAACCAGCCCTTTTCAGCCTCTCAGTGACACCTTTAACAGACTCCTCTGAGTACCCACAGCTTCTCCATTCTATCCACCCACTTGGGGCCTCTGCCCCACCTGGGGAAATCTACACAACACTGGGACAACCAGCTGGGAACCACGGACATGCAGGCACTGTGAGGCATCTCCTCGGAACTCTTTGTGCTCCTTTTGGAATAAGGAGGCATGAAATAATGGAATAATACATGCAAGGAAATGCAAGTTGCTCAATGACTATTAAGCAGAAAATTGGGAAGAAATAAAACAGAGATTGCAAGGACTGAAGAGGGAATAATCTGCACTTGTAGTTCTCTAAACGGAAAAGCATCAAAACCATTTGGAAAGTATCTCCAAAATGAGTATGTCCAGACAAGCACCCCAGATCCACTGAATAAAAATGGCAAAGGCTAGGAAGAAGAATGTGATTGTTTTTCTTTTTTCTTTCTTTTTCTTTTTTTGAGACAGAGTCTCACTATGTCACCCTCAGTGCAGTGCTGTGGCAACCATAGTTCACAGCAACTTCAAACTTGGGTTCAAGTGATCCTCTTGCCTTAGACTCCGGAGTAGCTGGGACTATAGGCACCGCCCCCTCCTCCCACCACACACACACACACACACACACACACACACACACACAATGTCTAACTATTTTTAAAGATGGGGTCTAACTCTGCCTCAGGCTGGTCTCAAATTCCTGAGCTCAAGCAATCCACCCACCTTGGCCTCCCAGAGGTGGCTCAAAACCACTGTTCCAGCAAAAGAACTTTTAAAAAGTTCCACCTGGGATTTGGATGGCCAAACGGTCTAAAGTCATTGGTTGGATGCAAATAGAATTTGTAACTGAGCCAGAGAATTTATATTTGTGGCTGCTTTCTTTGTGCTGATTTTGAAATAATGAAGTGTGCAGTAATCAGGAAATGAAAGTTATTCAACATATATTAAGCAATGAATTAAAATGAAAAGATTATTCCTATAATTTTTATTGAATATGCTTTCTTTTTTTATTTGTAAAGCAATGCTTCTAATACTATTTTTTTGAAATATGAGAGTACATGAGATTTTACAATAAAAAATCAATCCAAATGCATAGAAAAGAGAATTTCCAAGTTAATTCTAAGGTTAACCCATCTTTACCTTCTTTTTAATTTTTATCACTATAATGTTTTTGGCATTCAGAAATACAAAATAGTCAACAATTTTTTTTTTAGGTCCTCAGTCTGATCATCCGTAATTACATATGTGGAACCTTGATGTAGGAATAGAAGGTTGAGGAGATTGAACTGAATCTGTATTGATCCCCTAAAATTTTTCTTTTTTTCACTTAGCTCTTTCTCCTAAAACTAAAATGTCTCCAAAAACTAGTTAATCAATAGTTCTTTTTAGTCGTAAACTTACTCATTTGCATGTACTACCATTGAACTTTAAAAGAAAGCCCCCATGTATATATATGTGAGGAGTCAGGACAGGCATAGGTCACAATGGCACATCTGGGGGCCCTCCCCCTATAGATGTTTTAACACTCTAGCAAACATTCAGAAAATCCCATAGTGCTTTGGGCCTCCCATATAGCTTGATCCTAATCAGAGGTGAATTTACTGGCATCACCCAGCAAAAAAAAAAAGGGCAGGTTATGTGTGGGAGTCGGGGTAATTAACAAGTGTGACTGGAGACTTGGGGGGCTGAGAAGTCAAAGCTGTGGTTTAACTAACAATTTCAGTTTTGAGTTGTTGGGGCCCCCTTGAGAGCTAGAAAAGCAATATTTGGTGGGGAGCTAGGCCCTCGCGCTGAAGACCTCCCACCAGAACCCCCAGTCACCTAGAAGCAGGAAATGTGTTGGTCTCGCAGACACAATGATCGCTGATTTCTCAAAGGCCACGTTGTGGAGCTGGAGTTGGGCTTGTCTATGGTTTCCTAGTTCTCAGCCTAAGTTCTCTTTCCCCCTAAGTCTAATTCAGTTAATCAGAAAGATATATTTCTACCTATGTGACTTCTATCATTTCTTTCTTAATGTATATTGAGTTTTTGATTTATAAGGATAAATAAATAATCCACTGGTCAAGCTTTTATTCATCCCCCCAAGACCCTGTTCACGAAGTATCTACAGTCTAAATGGCATGCTTTAATGGCAGCATGAAGTCTTGTGCTGCCATTAAATTTTAGGGATGCCTTCTTTACAGAGAAACACATTACACTGTGATTTATGCCATGTCTGTCTCCTTCAGGCAAAAGCCGTATTTTAGCCACATAATATGTCTTGTTCCTTGATTGGTTCTAAATTCCACAAACATTCTTGGGAAAAATAAAACAATGAAAGAGAAGAAGAAAGAAATGTCAGAAGGGGGAAAAGTGAAGAAAAAAGAAACCACTTCTTTATTTTGTATTCAAACAATTATTTCTGAAGAACAAGAATTCAGTTTGTCTTGTGCCAACATAAATACTTATTGGAATGAACCAAAATATAGTTTCACACAAGGTGATAGAAAGAGTAGGCCTCTTCCTATGAGGCCATCTCTCCAAAGCAGTTGATGTCTTAGAAGTGCTTCAGATCATCATGTCTGGGCATTCTGTAGTTCCCTCCTTGGGAAAAGGCCACCTGTCTATCCAGTCTAAGAGCCCTTAGGAATGGCCTAAGATATACATCCCAGCACACAGACACACCAGGCTCTATGTACAGCACCCATCCGATAAATAATGTCGCCAAGTCACCTAGGAATGTCTATGGAAGAAAGGACCAATTAGGCTGAAGTGCATCATATTTTCACTTGAGGAAAACCAAAATCTGAACCAACTGCTCCAGAATGACTAAAGAGAACCAGCTTTGAGGCTCAGCTCTTCAAGTTAGAAGGGGGAAAAAGTATTCATAATGAATAAATAACTGGTTTTAGAAAAACTGAAAAAAAAATTCTTTTGAAAAGAAGACCATAGAGGAGTGATCTGAAAACTTTTGCTTTACTATGATATAGAACTGTGCCTGCCCTTTTGAAAGACAGGTCGTCAGTAGTTCAGAAACTCAGAATTCTAGTTCTGTTGTTGACAATAGATGGGTGATGTTAACTGAGTCATTTCAGTGTTTTGTGCCACAGTTTCTTTGTCTCTTCAAAAGTATTAACAACCCCAGATATACCTCAGGGTAGTAATTGCAAACAGTTATGTGATCCAATTTATCCAGTTTTCAACAGCTTAAACTCCTCTCTAACAACAGTTCTCGGTACCTATCAACAATCAAAGTTATTCTTATCAATGTTTAAATTATATGGTAACCAAAAGTCAGGTTTACTTCTTGTTTTCATTGGCCTTTAAAATTATTAAGAATGAAATGACCAAACTGGCTATTTGAGGGTACTGTTACATCATTAAATCCAAGACAACATCATTCAGAGATTTTACACACAAAAAGTAGGCAAACATTTGCTACACTTAATTGAAGAAACAGATGTAGCATCTAAATACACAGTTTGGAATTTTTTTAAATATTCTGTAGTTAAACTAAAAGAATTGTTCACTTCCTATCTTATTTAAGTATAAATACCATGCAATACAAAATTCTAGAAGAAAAAAAAACAAATGTTTATAGAGTAACAGAGTGGAGTAGGATGGAACGAATTCTGGCTTAACTCTCTGAGTTTGAAGCAACTTATTCTCTCAGGAAGATCTTTGGTCAATGATACAAAAAATGTTCAGCAACATTCAATAGTTTTTCAAAGCTCAGGTTATTACAAGATCTTTTCGTTGTTGTTACTGTTTTGACTAGCCATATATTTTAAGGAATTTTCCCTTATACATTTTGATATTCAACATTACATTTCTTTATTTTCCATATTTCTTAAGGTAGATATATCAAGAAGGAGGTGAACAGAAAAGAGACACTCTGATTAGTCATTTTCAATTCTCATTTTCTCCTATCAGATGAAGCCACTGCATTGTGAAACAGAACACTGGGGTTAAAGCATCGAGCAGCAGATGTAAGGAAACAAGTATTTGGTTTATTAATGGGGCACAAAAGGACAAGCTGTGGTCAATTTTGTTGATAGCTTTCAATAATGTTATCATAATAAGCTTTTACTGAACACTTATTAAGTACAAATTGCTCAATTCAAACTGAATAGGATTGCAAAAAAAGAAATATTCTAATAGGCGCTTGGAAGACTGAATGGCTGAACATGGATCAATGAAAATAGAAAGAACCTCTCTGATAAAGCAATGGAAATGACAGAGAAATGATAAACATTGATACTCCTGGAAAGGAGTTCTGTCCTTTCCTCAGAGAGGGTTAAGGTAGATAATCACTACTGTAAAATCTGTGTCCTTCCAGAGGACAATGACATCTCCAGAGGGAGATGATTTTCCATGGAGCCTAGGTGGTATCCTAGGTGGTGTCCTAGGTGGTCTCCTGTGGCAGATCTTCAAGCACAACTGCTTCCACAAAGTTGCAACCGTGTAACTGGGAAAAGGAGCAAAGAGTAATGACTATAGAATGAGCCGAACTACCACGGGAACCCAAGAGTCCACGGTATTGAATGGTGATCTTCATGATGTTTGAGATCCCATAAGTGCTCAGAAGAAGGAAGGTGTCAATGATTAATAGTTGAAGACCCAGCCACATAGAGGAGCACACACAGAACTTACATGAAAGGAGATCAGATAGGCTCAAGGTTGAATAAAGTCAAAGCCCCCCTTTCAAGAAGTTCATCATCTAAAAGATCTAAAACGAGGGTCCTTATCCTGAAGTCTCTAAATGGAATTTAAGAGCATTCATAGATTGAGTAGCAAAAAATAGACACTATTATTTTCACTAACTTTTAATTAAAATTTAATGTTTCCATTAATTGTGAATGTAGGCAATAAACTAATCTTAACAGTGTTATCAGTAATTGTGACCTAGCCACCCATTTAAATTATAGATATTTTCATATTTTGACAGTCACTGCAGATATTGTGAGCCACTGAGATGCTGAACTTACTTATTCCATTTGAATTTGTCAGTATTACTGGAGTGACATTCATAATTAGACCCACCAGTCGGTATTATTTAATACTTTCATAAAAAAGCACATACATTTGGGATTTTTGATTTTGTGATAACTTTATTTAAATACAATTGATTTCCTTTATAATCCTATGTACTTTGTTTTATATATTTTAAAATACTATACATTCAGAAGAAGGTCATAGATGACAGAAGATTGAGAATTCCTGGTTCTGAAGTGAACTCATCCAGGTACACAGCTTCTGAATTTGCCTGACATAAGTGTGGTGATTATCTTGATGGAGGTCTGATTATTCTAGCCTTCTAGTTACACCTAGGGCTACTTCAGATCCTTACAACATGTCTTTTATCTGCTAATTTGTAATCTGGAATTTATACCTATTAATTGGAGCTAGAACAATATTGAACTGGTTTTTATATCATAATTTTAATAAATATATTTTATTTAAAAAGCATCAATAGCTCTCACATTCTAACTCTTGCAAATATTAGCAGTTTAATGTGTCTCCCTACTGACTCTATTCTGTCCTAACAGATCATACCACCTCCTTTATACCAATTATCAAAAGACCTGAAAGGGGGTTTGTCTTGCCCTAAAAATTCATACCCATAAAGCAATAGCAAATTTCATATAGTTGTGAAATGTAAACCATGTTGAATGACTCACTAGTTATTTGATGTATCTTTCATTATTCCTGCACTTTTCTTACCATTCTCTTTCTATCACCCAAATGACTTGGCAAGGTAATAGGTAGTGATCAATGATATAGAATTCAAAAATTATTCTATTTGCTCCTTTTTTGGACCCACAAGGATTTCATTATTGTGGAAAGAAAAGCAAGTTCCTTAATGTGGCACTCCCATGATTTGGAATAAAGTTAAATTGAGATTCTGGAGCAGACATGGCAAATAGGCTTTGTCTCACCTGCCTACTGTGATGTAATGTGATGGTAGAGCCTATTGAAAGCACAGTGATGCTACATCCATCCCAGCTCAGCATGAAAAAAATCAATTAACCGTGTTTGTCAAGGACACAGAGGTGGTGACAAGAGTCTATCTTGGCTCTATGTGTTTTCATGGGAAAATTGACAAAATGGAAGGAGAGTCAGACTACAAGAAACTCCTTCTGTCTATCAGCTAATTCTTCACAGGTTCAGGTTCAATTTTGATTCTCAACAGGCCTGCCAAAATTTCTTAGGGCCTAGATGAATGGTCCAATATCATAAGCCCATTAATAGATATAAGAATTAAAGACATTATAATAGAAAGTGATCCTCTTAGAAATTTCTCCATCATATACCAGCTGACCAAATGTAAATTTATTTGAGTTCATTTGTAGATCTTGAGCTCTTTAGCCATCATCATCACTCTGATCATTGAGTGAGAACGAACACTTCAAATGTTGGCAAGCATCCAAAGGTTCAAAACCAAAGGCTTCTTCCTAATTTACCTTCATATAGTTAAAAAGATGACACAAACAACTCCCCGTCCTAAAGTAGTGACTACCTGCATTGGTAAACATTCTGGTTTGGTGGCCTCTGGTGTTTCTTCTTTCTAGTCATATTGTCCTTTTGAGCAAGGGTCACTCTTACTCCCAAGAGGAAAGTCAACATGACTCACTTTCAAAATCTGAAAGTACTCCATGTCCACATGAGCAATGCTGCTTACTACATAACCACAAAACCACATCAGAATAAGTCAGCTGCTCAGGAAGGACTGGACTGAACAAGTTCATCCAGACACCTAGGCTTTGGCAGCACCCCCAGGCTCTTTTGCTAAGCAGAGACTTGGCTCAAAGGACAAGTGTCAGCAGCAAGTGCACATGGAGTCCTTGACCGCTGCTTACTGAACACGTGGAGACGGGCCCACTTGGAAGCAGTGAGGTCTTGATGTCATTGACCTTGCCCTCTCTTTGGGCACTTTCTTCTCCTTGATGTCATCCTCTCTCTAAACATCTGGTGCCCTCTTGCTGCATTTTGGGTTAGGCGATTTGGGGAAGGGTTTTAAAAAGTGGGCTTTTCCTCTAGATTGGATGCCCTGGGGACTCTATGATTGGGTATTTTAGTGATTCTTATATAGAAGGTGTGAAGGACAAAACAAGGCTAAATCTTTAACTGGTAAAGGAGCAGCCATCACTCACTTTTAGACAACACTTTTGGTTTCATCTGTACTCAGACATAATTATGGGATGAATTTATTTTTTCTTACTCCATCATGGACATAAAGTGACCTCGTCAGATGCTGGCATTCTATGAAATTCTTTCTATTTAATGGGAGAATACCAAGGCCTATCCATGACTGCAGGGCCAGCCCAGCAACACCAAGGTCCAGCTGACAAAGCCAGGCCAGCTCCGGCCTGTCACAGGCAGCTTTGCTTTAAATCTCAGTCCTACAGTGCAGATTCTTACCTTTCCCTCCCAGATTCGACTTAAATCGTTTCTGTTCTCTATTTCGTCCTTGGGAAAATTCACTCTTCCATGAGGCATAAACTCATTAGAAGAATTAATCTCAGTTAATAAAAGTTAATATTCTATCCTTATGGGGTTGGGGGGGTTTCATAGACCTGAATGATAAGAGTGGCCTTTTAGAGACAATAGCTGACTCCTGATAAACCATAATTGTGGAACTGGGATTAACTGTGGAAGATAATACATTCAGGTCCTTTCCATTAAACCGTAGAGACAGCCAGCTCCTCTGCTACCATATGAAGCTAACTCTGCATTTCAGGGCCACAGGTGAACTTCCAGGTAATTAACTAAATGAGTCTCTTTCACATAGCCCTACTGTTAATTTCCCCAAGCTATAGGGCTAGTTTTCTGCCCACGGCTCTGGGGATCTCTCCCTTCACACACACTCTTGTCATCTGACTGGTCTCCTCTCATTTTGAATTCTTATTAGAACTTGACTTGCCAACTCCCATGAACTGCTTTCAAAATGAAATGAGTCAGATCGAGCCACCCTCTCTTGCTTACATTTCTGCTACTCTGGGGACTGTGAATCTTCATGACTTCTCACAATACTCTGCTGCCACCTGCTGAAAATTCATCCGCAAACAGAATACTGAATACGGAGTTGCCAGTGACGTTCAACACTCCCACACCCTGACCCTGGGAAAACAGATGCTCACAGATGTCAGTGGGTAAACTCCCTGTGGGCATCCAGTGCTCCAGAAGAGGCCTGGCCACTAAGGTTCCCAGGACAACCTCTCATTTACCTCTTCCCTCTTCTGCCTCTCCTGACCTTAGTACTACAGTAAGGAACAGCTAACCTAGAAGAATCCAATTCTTTTCTAAGAATCCACATTGAGACAAGAAAGGAAATGAAAATTAAAAGAGTTTGGACCTCAAAAAGGGCTACAGTTAGCCTTCAGAGCAAGTGAGCTGGAATTCCTGAGAATACTGTGCTGATTCATCATAGTTGTGCCTATAGAATAAATGCAGTGTTAACATTCATACCGAAGAAGCAAGAACTAAATATCTGTCTGTATATTCGCCTTCTGCTTACATTAGGCCACACATTTTATTTAATCTTCAAAACAGTTCTATGGCATGCATATATATTTATATATTATGTATTTATGGATGGGGTGCAATGTGATGTTTCAATCTATGTGTGCATTGTAGACAGAGTCAAGCTAATTAACCTATCAATCACCTTACTAACTTGTGGTGATTACATTAAAAATAAATATTTTTTGAGAAATTTTAAAATAAATATTATTATTAACTGTTTTAATGATAATTAGCATTAAATAATAAACAATGAATAATTATAATAATCAAATTATATTAGATAATAAAATAATAATTATAATTAATAACTATAATATGAATTTATTTTAATATAAATATAGTTTATAATGTAATTATAATTAATAAAATAATTAGTAAATTAATAATTAATATACTGTTTATTTAATAATAAATAATTAACATTATTATTGTGGTGCAATAGATCACTAAAACTTACTATTCTAGTCTAACTAACTAAAATGCTGTACCCTTTGATCGACGTCTTCCCTTTCCTCATTCTAGCCTGAGCTAATATATATTAATATCCCCACTTCACAGATGAGAAAACTAAGGCACATGGAGGCCAACCCCACTGGTTAGGGAAAGGGTTGAAGTTGAACCTCAGAGAGCAATGTCCTCTTAACTTGGGCACTTTTCTGACTCTTACTGTGCTACCTGGAGACCTGGTCACTAAAGAAGAGAGAAAAGGAAGGAGAGAACTCCCCTATCTCTTCGCAAGCCTGCACCCTATGCCTCTCTGTAACTCCATTTCTCAGGCACCTTCCTGCCCTTGGACCACTTTCCCAGCTTCCATGGCCTCAAGGGACATAGACTACCAATCATCCTTTTTCGCTTCGATCTGGAAAGCTGTAATAAGGAATCAGCAAGAGAAATACCAAATCCAAATTTACCTCCAATTCTATTTTTAAATAAGAAATAATTATTAAAATCTATGTGTAGATATGTGAGTAGAATAATAATAGGTGTATTGTGAATGTAACCTGAAAGCTTTAAAAAGCTTTTACATAGATTTTAAAAGAATAATTTTTAAAACAAAAATAACTTCTGAATGAATTTCTGTGCACTAATTAACCTTCAGAATCATGAAAAAGCTCACATTGATGTGTTTTAGACATAAGAAGGACTTCAGGAGTACAACGCTTGCAACTCAGCCACCTGCCCCAGCTAGCCAGCCTGGAGGCTCCTTCCTAGAGGAGAGAGAGACTGGGAAGGCTCACTCGGCAACAAAATGAGCTGGAAGGTGTTACTGTCACAGAGGCTTTTATACATACAGGAGGGGAATGAGGAAAATTGGTGAAAGGAGGAACTCCCTTGAAGGACACTTAGGTATGGCTCTCAGCCATGTCAGAGGCCAAGCAAGGGGATGGCGGACTGAAGCCAGCATTCCACAGAGGCTACTGTCCAGAAGGAGAGTTAAAGGACAGAAATTTAGCAAGTAACCTGGTAGATTAGAGCTGCACCAAGAGAGAAGGTTGAAGAATGCACATCAACCCCGCTGAGGCAAGCTGCGACCCCAAGGATACAAACAAAAGGTACAAAATCTATCATCAAGCTGACAGGAGTCCCTTCCCCCATGAGAATGGCTTGGAGTGCTCCAAAAACAAATGAGCAGAGTTCAAAGCTCCTCCCACTACACCCCACAGGATAGACCCTCTAAAAACTGGACCTACCTCCCCTACTAGGGTGCTACGGCATTCTCCTGCCAGGCATAAAACTGTATAAAACTGTATATATTCTCTACCTGCAACTCTGAGCTCCCAGCACTCCCCTCCACTCTCACTCTGAGGTCTGGAGGCCTGTCCCCCAGGAGTCCAGATTCTTGGGTGATTTCTCAAGAGGTGTGGACAGGGCCTAAACTGCAGCTGGTCAATGCAGACTCTGGTGAATGGGAGTGAGGAGAGGATGGTCGGCTGAGAGGGAATCACACCATAGCGGTGGTGCCCCGAGGCGCAGACCAGCAGCTGTCTTTTGGAAACAATAGGGCTCACTCCCAGATATTGTGAAGCCATACCCCCTGTCTCCCTCGGCAACCAGAGGAGGCCGGGCATCTACTCAGGTGGCAACCACCACGTAACAGATCTGGGATGGAAACGGAGGCCCCATGAGTAAAGGGTTTGCCTGAGGTGGTACCAGCCTGGGTGGAGTGCGGGGACTAAAAACGCACATGCAGAGCCAGGAAGTTCCCAGGGTGGGGCTGACCCAAAGGATCCCCCCTCAGGGGATCATCAGCCTATAGACAAAGGAAGGCAGGAGGCTAGAACTGACAGCTAACCAAATACAAACCTGCAGGAGCAAAGACAGGGCCTGAGGTGCAGGCTCTGGGAACTCAAAACAGCTTCTCTTCTGCAGGGGAATTTAGCAGGGACAGAAACAAATTTCTGCAAAGTTGTTCTGTTCTGTTCTGTCAGTAACATCAATCAGGGGCAGGGCTTGAACCGAGTGAACACCCCCCAGCCTCCATCAAGAGCCCGAGATTGTCAGGCCTCACCTCCCCCTGCTGGATAGAGGCAGAGCACTTTATCTGGCTGGCAGACATAGATTTCCTTGTGATTCAGGCAAGTGCAAACCCCTGGAGTATCTGTTCACTAGAGGCAACTGGGTCAATGCCCTGAGGGACTATCAGTGACTGGGTGTGACAAAGGTGCAAGGTGGGGAAGGAGGCATCAACCTTCCCAGACTGATCTATTTGCTGGGTGGGTCCTCCTGACTCCACGGACAACTGGAGCAAGCCATATCTGAGTAGTCACCAGACCCCTGTGATCCAGTTGCCAGACCCTTTTAAACTCTCCCACCTGAGACAGGTGCTGACTGAGACAATTGATTTAGACCTTTTGAACTGAGCCAATCGCCCGAGGACTATTCAGGTGATGCCCTGGGTGTGTGGTTACAGGAAGGTTTGATTTTCCTTTTCCAGTTGTTGCCTGGGGGGGGGGCGGGGTGACTTAATTGCTGGTATTTCTCCACAGCTGAGACTTAACTTAACCCAGAGTAACTGTTTCACTGGGGTCGAACAGAGACCAGCTGAAAACAAGGCAGAACCACTTAGCCCCACCACACCAAACAGGTCCCCAGTTTCTCAGGCCATAGCACTGTATGGGTCCTCAACAAAGCT
Source organism: Nycticebus coucang (assembly GCF_027406575.1). Lineage (NCBI taxonomy): Eukaryota > Metazoa > Chordata > Mammalia > Primates > Lorisidae > Nycticebus > Nycticebus coucang. The sequence continues at coordinate 89,081,643 of NC_069789.1, forward strand.
CCAGGGGAAAATCAAACTGTGTAAAACAATTATGGGGCGGAATCAATGGAAAAATTCTGGTAACATGAATAACCAGAATAGATCAACCTCCCCCCCCAAGGAAAGATATGGCAGATGTAACTGAAGATCCCATTCATAAACAGCTGGCTGAGATTTCAGAAATCGAATCCAGAATTTGGATTGCAAACAAGATTAATAAAATGGAGGAAAATTTGGAATTAGAAATTCAAGGAGAAATTCAAAAGTTGTCTCAAGAATTTAATGAATTTAAAGACAAAACTACCAAAGATTTTGACACCCTGAAGCAAGAATTTGCAGCCCTCAAAGATCTGAAAAATACAGTAGAATCCCTTAGTAACAGAGTGGAGCAAGCAGAAGAAAGGATTTCTGACATTAAAGACAAAGCCTTTGAATGCTCCCAAACTCTCAAAGAGAAAGAGAAATGGAGAGCAAACATGGATTGCTCATGAGAGCTCTCTCTCAGAGAGCTCTGGGATAATTCGAAGAAGGCTAATATTCACCTCATTGGAATCCCTGAAAGTGATGAAGTGGCCTCACAAGGCACAGAGGCTTCTCTATGAAATTAAGAAAAAGAATTTTCCAGACATGCCAAGAGTTTCTAAAATTCAGATAGCAGACAGTTTCAGAAGCCCAGCAAGACTGAATCTGAATAAGATATCCTCCAGGCATATCATAATTAACCTCACTAAAGTTAATATGAAGGAGAAAATCCTGAAAGCAGCCAGACGTAAGAAAGCCATTACCTACAAAGGGCAGAGTATTAGAATGACTGCAGATCTCTCTGCTGAAACTTTTCAAGCCAGAAGAGGGTGGTCATCTACTTTTAATCTCCTAAAGCAAAATAACTTTCAACCCCGGATCCTGTATCCAGCTAAACTGAGTTTCATTTATGATGGAGAAATTAAATACTTTAATGACATTCATATTTTGAAGAAATTTGCCGTAACCAAACCAACTCTTCAGAATATTCTCAGACCTATCCTCCATAATGACCAGCCCAATCCTCTACCACAAAAGTAAACTCACTCAGAAACTTTTGATCAAACTCCAACTTCTACAGTGGTGAAAGGATTAAAAATGTCCACTGGACTATCGAAAAACTCGATACCCAAAATTTTACCAGACTTATCAATATTCTTCATTAACATGAATGGCTTAAACTGTCCTCTAAAGAGGCACAGGTTAGCTGACTGAATACAAACCCTCAGGCCAGATATTTGCTGCATACAAGAGTCACATCTTACCTTAAAAGACAAATATAGACTCAGGGTCATTCATATTTCAGGCAAATGGTAATCAGAAAAAAGCAGGTGTTGCAATTCTATTTGCAGACACGATAGCCTTTAAACCAACAAAAGTAAGGAAGGATAAGAATGGTCACTTCCTATTTGTTAAGGGTAATACTCAATATGATGAGATTTCAATTATTAATATCTATGCACCCAACCAGAATGCATCTCAATTTATAAGAGAAACTCTAACAGACATGAGCAACTTGATTTCCTCTAGCTCCATAATAGTTGGAGATTTCAACACTCCTTTGGCAGTGTTGGATTGATCCTCCAATAACAAGCTGGGCAAAGAAGTTTTAGATTTAAACCTAATCATCCAACATTTGGATTTAGCAGACATCCACAGAACATTTCATCCCAACAAAACTGAATACACATACTTCTCATCAACCCACAGAACATACTCCAAAATCGATCACGTCTTAGGTCACAAGTCTAACCTCAGTAAATTTAAAGGAATAGAAATTATTCCTTGCATCTTCTCGGACCACCATGGAATAAAAGTTGAACTCAGTAACAACAGGAATCTGCATACTCATACAAAAACATGGAAGTTAAATAACCTTATGCTGAATGATAGCTGGGTCAGAGATGAGATTAAGAAGGAAGTTGCCAAATTTTTGGAAGAAAATGACAATGAAGACATGAATTATCAGAACCTCTGGGATACCGCAAAGGCATTCCTAAGAGGGAAATTTATAGCACTGTAGGCCTTCCTCAAGATAACAGAAAGAAAGGAAGTTAGTAACTTAAGGGGACATCTCAAGCAACTGGAAAAGGAAGAACATTACAACCCCAAACCCAGTAGAAGAAAAGAAATAACTAAAATTAAAGCAGAATTAACTGAAATTGAAAACAAAAGAATTATACACAGATCAATAAATCAAAAAGTTGGTTTTTTGAAAGGTCAATAAAATAGATAAACCTTTGGCTAACCTAACCAGGAAAAAAAGAGTAAAATCTCTAATCTCATCAATCAGAAACGACAAAGACAAAATAACAACAGACTCCTCAGAAATTAAAAAAATCCTTAATGAATATTACAAGAAACTTTATTCTCAGAAATATGAAAATCTGAAGGAAATTGACCAATACTTGGAAGACGTCACCTTCCAAGACTTAGCCAGAATCAAGTGGAAATGTTGAACAGGCCAATATCAAGTTCTGAAATAGCATCAACCATACAAAATCTCCCTAAAAAGAAAAGCCCGGGACCAGATGGCTTCACTTGAGAATTCTACCAAACCTTTAAAGAGGAATTAATACCTATATTACTCAACCTGTTCCAAAATGTAGAAAAAGAAGGAAGACTACCCAACACATTCTATGAAGCAAACATCACCCTGATCCCCAAACCAGGAAAAGACCCAACAAGAAAAGAAAATTATAGACCAATATCACTAATGAATATTGATGCAAAAATATTCAACAAGATCCTAACAAACAGAATCCAGCAACACATCAAACAAATTATACATCATGACCAAGTCGGTTTTATCCAGGGTCTCAAGGCTGGTTCAATGTACGTAAATCTATAAGCATAATTCATCACATAAACAAATTAAAAAACAAAGACCATATGATTCTCTCAATTGATGCAGAAAAAGCTTTTGATAATATACAGCATACCTTCATGATCAGAACACTTAAGAAAATTGGTATAGAAGGGACACTTCTTAAACTGATAGGGGCCATCTACAGCAAACCCACCGCCAATATTGTATTGAATGGAGTTAAATTGAAATCATTTCCACTTAGATCAGGAACCAGACAAGACTGCCCATTGTCTCCACTGCTCTTTAACATTGTAATGGAAGTTTCAGCCACTGCAATTAGGGAAGAAAAGGCGATCCAGGGTATCCATATAGGGTCAGAAGAGATCAAACTTTCGCTCTTCACAGATGATATGATTGTACACCTGGAAAACACCAGGGATTCTACTACAAAACTCTTAGAAGCGATCAAGGAATACAGCAGCGTCTCAAGTTACAAAATCAGTAGCCTTTATATATATACCAACAATAGTCAACCTGAAAAAACAGTTAAGGACTCTATTCCATTCACAGTAGTGCCAAAGAAGATGAAATATTTGGGAGTTTATCTAACAAAGGACATGAAGGATCTCCATAAAGAGAACTATGAAACTCTAAGAAAAGAAATAGCTGAAAATGTTAACAAATGGAAAAACATACCATGCTCATGGCTGGGAAGAATCAACATTGTTAAAATGTCCATACTACCCAAAGCAATATACAATTTTAATACAATCCCTATTAAAGCTCCACTGTCATACTTTAAAGATCTCGAAAAAATAATACTTCATTTTATATGGAATCAGAAAAAACCTCGAATAGATAAGACATTACTCAGAAATAAAAACGAAGCAGGAGGAATCACACTACCAAACCTCAGACTATACTATAAATCGATAGTGATCAAAACAGCATGGTATTGGCACAAAAACAGAGAAGTAGATGTCTGGAACAGAATAGAGAACCAAGAGATGAATCCAGCTACTTACTGTTATTTGATCTTTGACAAGCCAATTAAAAACATTCAGTGGGGAAATGATTCCCTATTTAACAAATGGTGCTGGGTGAACTGGCTGGCAACCTGTAGAAGATTGAAACTGGACCCACACCTTTCACCATAGACTCTCACTGGATTAAAGATTTGAACTTAAGACATGAAAATATAAAAATACTAGAAGAGAGTGTAGGGAAAACCCTTGAAGAAATCAGTCTGGGCAAGTATTTTATGAGGAGGACCCCCGGGGCAATTGGAGCAGCTTCAAAAATACACTACTGGGACCTGATCAAACTTAAAATTTCTGCACAGCCAAGAACACAGTAAGTAAAGCAAGCAAACAGCCCTCAGAATGGGAGAAGATATTTGCAGGTTATGTCTCCGAGAAAGGTTTAATAACAAGAATCCACAGAGAACTCAAACTTATAAGCAAGAAAAGAACAAGTGATCCCATCGCAGGCTGGGGAAGGGACTTGAAGAGAAACTTCTCTGAAGAAGACAGGCGCATGGCCTTCAGACATATGAAAAAATGCTCATCATCTTTAATCATCAGAGAAATGCAAATCAAAACTACTTTGAAATGTCATCTAACTCCAGTAAGATTAGCCCATATCACAAAATCCCAAGACCAGAGATGTTGGCGTGGATGTGGAGAAAAGGGAACACTTCTATGCTGCTGGTGGGAATGCAAATTAATGCGTTCCTTTTGGAAAGATGTTTGGAGAACACTTTTGGAAAGATGTTTGGAGATCTGCCATTCAATCCTATAATTCCTCTACTAGGTATATATCCAGAAGACCAAAAATCACATCATAACAAAGATATTTGTACCAGAATGTTTATTGCAGCCCAATTCATAATTGCTAAGTCATGGAAAAAGCCCAAGTGCCCATCGATCCACGAATGGATTAATAAATTGTGGTATATGTACACCACGGAGTATTATACAGCCTTAAAGAAAGATGGAGACTTTACCTCTTTCATGTTTACATGGTTGGAGCTGGAACATATTCTTCTTAGTAAAGTATCTCAAGAATGGAAGAAAAAGTATCCAGTGTACTCAGCACTACTACGAAACTAATTTATGGCTTTCACATGAAAGCTATAACCCAGTTATAACCTAAGAATAGGTTATAACTATTCTTAGGGGGACAGGGAGGGGAGGGGGGGAAGGTGGGCAGAGGGAGGGTGATTGGTGGGATTACACCTGCGGTGCATCTTTCAAAGGTATTTGTGAAACTTAGTAAATGTAGAATGTAAATGTCTTAACATAATAACTAAGAAAATGCCAGGAAGGCTATGTTAACCAGTGTGATGAAAATGTGTCAAACGGTGTATAAAACCAGTGTATGGTGCCCCATAATCACATTAATGTATACAGCTATGATTTTATAAAAAATAAATAAATAAATGAATAAATAAAAAAGAGACCAAGCAAAGAACTCACAGATGACTATGGAGTAGAGGTTACAAAGGGATGGCCCAAAGCCACAGATGCATTTTGATTGCCTCACTCATAGCTTTTGAAACTATGAATCAGTGCCAACATTTAAAAATCAGGAAATTTCACATCAGTTTATATTTTTGACTTCTCTTGAGAAATTAAAAGAACTAGTAACTGGGGAACAAGCTGAGCCTACCCAGGCCCTTCAGAGGGGCAGTGTCTGGCAGGGTGCCCACCTGGTCTCCAGCAATGGAACCTGGTCTCTAGGTTCCCTTGGGGAACCTAGAAGCATTTGAGTCTGGCTTCTAATCCAGCAGTGGCTCCTCAGGGTGCTGGGACAGATTGCTCCACCAGCAAAGGACAGTGTACTCAAATCAGTCCACTCACCTCTTTCTCAGCCCCCAGGCAGGTGCATGACCATAGAAATAGAGATAAAGTCAGGACTGTGGCCCTCACCCAATTTAAGAACTCTCCTAATTTGACCCAGACTTAGCTCTCAACATAATTTCCCATTGTTTCCTTCATCTATCTAACGATGCAGCCATACCTGTGAGACAATTCGCTGTTCCCTAAATGTTCTTCTCGGATATGAACCCTCTATTTGAAGCACCCCATCCTCTCTGCCCCCAGTGTCCCATCTCTACATGTCCAACCCATACCCAGCCTTCGTGCTCTAGCTCAAATTTTACTTCTACAAAACCTTCATCAATTCCTGTAGTGAGAATTAATCCCTCTCTCCCATCCACAATCTGATTTATAATAACTTAAAAATTGCTTAAGATGATAAATTGCTTCTTGTTTATCTTTGGACCCAATTCCTCTCCCCTCTTCCACCCTTCTTAGTTCCTAATAAATGCCTTGCCTTTAATAGATTGTTAATTTGTGCTGAAAATACCATTTCTTACAGAACACCCAGTGGGCATTGGTTTCTACTGCCATCTACTGACCATCAAGTAGAACTATGCCTAAAGACTGAGAAGTTGGTAGGAAATGCAAGCATTCCGTGGTTCGTCCATCCTTTCATTTTTCTTCCTTTCCTTTATTTTTTCTTCCTTTTTCTCTTTTTTCGTTTTACATTAGTCATTGTTCCTTCTTTTGTTTATTAATTCACCCTCCCTCAACACATAACTTTTGATCATCTCCTAGATGACAGACACTGTGAACAGTGAAGATTCAGTACAAATGTACACAGATAACAGAGAACTTCCCTTGTGAAGCCCCCTATAACTGCTGTCTCCCAATGATTACAAGTGAAAATTGTGGACAAAACACAACTACCTGAGAACTCTGAGAAGTTAAGAATGCAAGCTGATTATGGAGGAAAATCCACATACAGGTGAATTTCTGTGTATTTTTTTCCCCTTTTATCCAGGGGTGGTTCCAATGTGGAACCAAATGCAAGGATAGGAAGAAAGGCTCTGACAGTAATGGTCTTTTTGGTCAGAGGATCATTTCTTGAGAGGTCACTATAGAAAGAAAACTAGGAAAAATAGAAAGAGAAGGAATTACCATGAATTTTTTTTTTCCCCAGTTTGTCAGGGTCCTGCCCCAAGAGCAGCATCTGCTGTGGATACTGGCAGTGATCAACTGAAGAAACACAGAGTTAGAAGCACAAAGAAAGACAAGAGACATAGAGTAGAATTAAAAGTGGAAGCTTGGGGGTCCATCGCCTATCGTGGGATTCAGGCAATGGCCCAGAGTGTTTGCTCCACTCCTATTTTATTGAAGTCTATTTGCCCAGAGGGTAAGATGAAGGAGGGAACAAAGACATCAGCAGTTTCTCTGATTGATAATATCCTATTACTATTAACCTTAAGGGTAGCCTTAATAATCTGAAATCTGAGCCTTATATTGGGAGAGCCTCCTGCTTGAGGTCACACACACAAGCAGAATTGTTAAGCTCTGCTAGTTCTCTGTGGAGTAAAACATCACTGGTGTTAATCTCCTCTGAGGGATGGGTGGGAAGGAGGTATTTTCCTCCCATCACCACCCCAGAGGATTTTCCTCTGCAATAAGGGATATAAGCTCTTCTGCCCATATTTCAGAGCTCAAGCTACTCCCTTTGTCTCTACCCCAAATTCAAATCTCCACAATGGGTATCTGCTTTTGCCTGTTTAATAGGCAGGAAACTCCCTAGAAGATGTATCTTTTCTAGGACTTGCCATCATCTGTTCTATGGCCATTACTCTCCTCAGAGTGCTCACAGACCCAGCAGGGTGTTTGTAAGCTGTATCCTCCAACAGGCTAGAATTTCAAAAAAGGCAAGAAACTTGTTAGCAATGGCTAGCTTAAATGTAAACTAGCTGAATTTTCTTTGTTCCGATTCACTCAGCTTACTTTTTTAGTTTTCCTCTTTTTCTGGGGGTGCTTTCCTTTGTCAAGAATGAGGTATTTGGTCCCCATTCCCCCAGCATAGTTCTATACCAAGAGAAGCCTTAGTCATGAATCTGAAATGTGGTGGTACCAGTGACTCCAGCACTTAAAACTCTAAAAGAAAACCCAAGTCTCTGGCCAGAAAAACAAGGAAAAAAAGGAACCCTGTGATACAAAAATAGTGTAAGAATCACTTATTTTTTTCTCCTCTCTTTCTATCATTTCCTCCTAACACAGCCCTAGTTATAAAGAATTATGGGTATGACAGTCACTAGAACTTCTAGTCAAGCTTTATCTTTATAGTCCCATAACTAGAAAAAGGAGCCCCTGGAAGCCAGAGAATTTGAGAAAATTATTAAGGAGAAAATATCAGGAGATTTACTAATTCTGTGAATAAATTAACTTGTATTGGAGTCATCCAAAGCATAGGAAAGGCCTTTAAAACTTAACCAACATCTAAACCAATATCCAGAGAAGTGAAATAAAACTTGCATCTGTACCTAACAGGATAGGTTGCCTGCAAAAATAAAATAATAACAAAACAAAGCAACATTCTTCAGAGGATTCCAGCAGGACCTCTAGTCTCCCAATGCAATGTTCAAAGTGTCTAGATAAAATCTAAAATTAGTTACCACTCAGAAGTGGTCAGAAAAATCAAGGGAAAACATAATCAATAAGTGTTCATCCTGAGATGACCCAGATATGGAAATCAGAGAAGGATTTTGGAACAGCCATGATAACCATGCTTCTAGAAGTACTCTTGAAATGAATGTAAAGATAGAAGTTCTCAGCAGAGATATAGAGCCTACAAATCAAGAACCAAATGAAACTTTTAGAACTGAAATATATAATATCTGAAATAAGAATTCACCGAACAAACTCAAGGGAGATGACAGAGGAAAGAGTCAGAAAACAAGCATAGATCAATAAAAATTATTCAATCTTAAGAACACGGAGGAAAAACAGTGAAAAAATAAACAGAGCTCTAGGGACCTAGAGGAAAATATCAAACAGTCTATGTTCATGTCATTGTAAATGCAAAAAAGTTGAGAAAGAGATTAGCACATAAAAAAACAAAGAAATAATGGCTTGAAAGACATAAATTGTGAAATGTAACACATAACATGGGGAGAGTAAAAGTATGAAGTTTTTGTATGCAATCAAAATTAAGCAGTGGACAGTTTAAAATAGACTGTTATCACCTTCAGGTGTTATATGTAAGCCTCATGGTAAACCACAAAGCAAAAGCCTATAGTAGATACACAAAAGATAAAGAGAAAAAAATCAAAGAAAAATAATCAAATCACAAAAGAAGATTGAAAGTAGACAGAAAACAATTAAAAAAATGGCAATAGTAAATCCTTAACTATCAACAAGTACCTTGAATATTGATAGATTAAATTCTCTAACCAAAAGACAGTGAGTAGCCAAATGGATTTTTTAAAAAAGGCCCAGCTACATGCCCTTAGAAGATACTCATTTTAGCTTGAAGGATTCAAATACTGAGAGTGAAGGTGTGGGAAAAGATATTCCTTGCAAATAGAAAACAAAACAGGGCCCATGTAACTACGCTTGTATCGGACAAAATAGACTTTAAGTCAAAGCTATAAAAAGGGAAAGAGAAGTTTATAATGATGACAAGGTCAATATATCAAGAGGATATCACATAGAGTAGAATTAAAGGTAATTAATTGTTACATAAAATTTTACACAATGATAAATATATATGCACCCAGCATCAGAGCACCTAAATACAGAAAGCACATGTTAATAGGACTGAAGGAAAAGATAGACAGGAAGACAAAAATATTGGAGAACTTTAATACCCAACTTTCAACAATGGACAGATCATTCACACAATCAATAGGAAATACAGTAGAACTTCCAGAGTTGACCATCTCCCTACATTGGCTACCTCCTTGAGTTGACCTAATCTTCATGGACGAGACATGCACCACATGTACTCAATGGAAGCTTCCTTATGTTGACCACCTCTGTATGTTGACCAGTGTGATACAGTCCTTGGGTGGCCAACTTACAGAAGTTCTAAAAATACGCTTTAACTCAAATGGGCCTAACAGACATACACAAAACATTTCATCCCACAAAAATGTACATACATTGTTCTCAAGTGCACATAGAACATTCTCTAGGATGAATAATATATTAGGCCACAAAAAAATCATTAAATATTTAAGAATATTGAAATTATATCAAGGATCTTTCCTAACCATGATTTCTATAAAAATTAATAACAGGAGGAAAACTGGAAAATTCACAATATGAGGAAATTAAACAACATGCTCCTGAAGAAACATTAGGTCAAAGAAGAAATCAAATGGAAAATTTAAAAATATCTTGAAATATAAATGAAAACAAAACATATCAAAACTTCTGGGAGGCAGCAAAAAAAGTGCTAAGAGGGATATTTATAACAATAAACACCTACATGAAAAATAGAAGAAAGAACTCAAGCAACCTAATGGGACACCACAAGGAACCAGAAAAATGAAGGCCAAAGTTAGTGGAAGGAAGGAAATAACAAAGCTCATAGAAATAAATGAAATAGAGACTAGAAAAGATCCATAAAACTAAGAGTTCATTTTTTAAAAAAAGACAAACAAAATTGACATTTGTCTAAACTAAGAAAAAAAGAGAGTAGAGACTCAAATTAATAAAAGCAGAAATGAAAGAAGAGATACAATCTATAACACAGAAATACAAAAAAGATCATAAGAAAGTACTATGAACAGTTACACACAGACAAATTGAAAAACCTAGAAGAAACAAATAAATTCCTACAAGAATACAATCTATCTGAAGAAACAAAAAAATTCCTACAAGAATACAATTCAATCAAGTCTGAATACTGAAGAAATAGGAAATTTGAACCGCCCAATTGCTAGCAATGAGATTAAATCAGTATATGTTGCTGATGGGAAAGCAAAATGATACAACCAATTTGAAAAAGTTTTCCATTTCTTATAAAGTTGAACACACACATGTGTATCATATAATCCACCAATCTCACTCGAAGATGTTTATTCAAGAAAAATAAAAATGTGTTCATACCAACCCTGTTTGCAAATGATTGTAAAGCAGCTTTATTTACTCACTGAAAACAAGGGGAAAACCAAATGTCTTTCAACTGTTCCAATAGATAAACAGACTTGATACATCTGTGCAATGGAATATCATTTAGCACCAGAAAGGAAGGAATTCTTGACACATGAAACAACCCGGATGAACGTCAAGTGAAGGAAGTCAGGCTAAGTAATGTCTGATTCTATTTCTACGACTTTCTAGAAAAGGTAAAATTGTAGGAACAGAGAGCACATCAGTCGTTGCTGGAGGTTTGGGGTGGAAACAGTTACCATATTTTGCCACTTATAATGTGCACTTTTTTGCACAATTTTTGAGGTTAAAAATAAAGATAAGCATTATACATGGATAGTACTGGTACATACTGGTACATTGCCCATATCTGTTCTTGTGTTTGGTAATTAATTGTTACATAAAATTTCTTGAACCATAATGTTAAAAATAAATGCTAAAATTCCTTTACAATCCAAAAAACAAGGACCTAAATGTAAATAAATAAAAAAATTGAATGAAAAAATTAAAACAAGTTTTTTTTCCTGAAAGTTTGGCCAAAAGTCCTGGGTGGGCCTTGTACCCAGAAGCACATGATACACAGCAAAGTATGGCAACTGTAAATGAGTCGTCTGAGGAATTTCAGAGGTTGAGGGAACTATTCTGTATCTTAATTGTGGTGGTAATTACACAATTCAATGCATTTATCAAAACTTATAGAATTATATATATATATACACACACACATTTTAATATATGTAAATTAAAGAGAAATAAAACAGGGAAAAAAGAAAGGAAATAATTATATCATTGGGTTTTTCCAGTGTTAGAAGGAAATAATTTGGGAGATTCTTCATGAGATAAAAGAAGGAGGTATGGCTAAATTCCATTTAATCTTTGAAATTAGATTAGGTCGCGATGTTATATAAAGACACATCCCATGTGGAAGAGCATACTAAGGAGGTCAACGATTTTATTTTTACCGATGATGATGATGATGAAGACACGCTCCCTCTTTGGGTAAAATAAATACCTGGTTTCTTAATAGATTTAAGTCTTCATTATTCAGAAAACCTTGCATGCCAGATATAAAAAATAACAAGATACTGGGCAGTGCCTGTGGCTCAAAGGAGTAGGGTGCTGGCCACATATGCCGGAGGTGACAGGCTCAAACCCAGCCCTGGCCAAAAACTGCAAAAAAAAAAAAAAAAAACAAGATACTCCTCCACATGTTTCATTTTTCCTGTAGAATTTTTCTAACAGATTTTACTTAAGGATTTCCCTCCTTTATCTGAATAACTGCAATTTATATAGAGAATCAATTTCTCTTTTTGAGAAAGCACTATATGACTCCCAGAACTACTATATGAGATTATTTAAAATACTGGTATAGGATAAATCACATAGACACACACAGCTTTTTCATAAATCTCAACAAATTTAAGCATTTAATCTACTTACAGTTCTTTATTATTTAATATGAGTCCTCAGTTCTGACATTAGTATTCAGAGGACGTACAGAGAAGTTCCCTCAAATGAATTTCATTAACTGTGTAAATGAGCTGTGAACCTGAAGAGCCCTCAGGAAATCACACAGCTGATGCAGACCCCCATAAACATCTGGTTCACGTGCTTCAATGTACAAACCACAAAACTGAAACCCCAAGAAAAAAAAACAGCTGGTTTGCCAAAGTTGCCTGACTTGCACACGGGGGAAGCCAGAACTTTAGCAATCAAGTAAAGCACAGATATAGTTGCAGTTGCTAACAATTCACACTGGAATCTCAGGGTAGCTTCAATTAAATCGATCAAGGCACTTAAAAGATTATTAGTCTTAATTTTTGATTCGAAAGTCATCACCAACAATATTTAACAATTGCCTCTATTCATTATCATAAATATTAATTGGACAAAATCAGCCAGAACTTAAATCAATGCTAAATGATCAAAAGCAAGGTTTTCTGTTATCCATCTTCCCCCACTGTAAGTTGTTTTTGCACAGATATGTAGTACAACATGGAAAGCAGGAGGTGTCCTATGCTCGATGCTAATTGAGGGGCGTGTGCACGTATCACTTGTACAATTTACACCCGCAGACACGGTCAGATCCACTTTCAAAACAAGGCAGACGCAGAGCATAACTTTCCTTACACCTATTGTAAGGGCTTCACGTGCATGTGTAATGACAGCCAGAGAAGTTTTATTCTACAATGTGTTTTTTTAAGTTTTTTTTAGTTTTCCTAAATAGTTCTAAATATTTGAAAAATGAATTTGAGTCAAATCTTCATGGAATCCAGGAAACACTTTCATTGAACTCTTCTTTGCGATATAGTTTGAAAATCAGTAATATAGAGACCATTGGCTGTGAATACAAAGAGCTTGACCTCCAGGTCCTCAGCCTCCTTCCTAAGGCCACTCCAGCCCTCAAACAGCCCTCACCCTAAGGGCCCAGGCTTCTCCCAGTAGCAATTCCTTCTCAGAGGCCCTTCGGAGGTGGCTTCAAAAAGAAGTATGTCTTCTCTGCTTACCAACTGTGCCTGTTCGCTGGAGAGCTTGGCTACTAAGTGACTACAGCGCCCTCACCAATCTCAGAGCACAAGACAATTGTACATCAGGCACCGGACAGATGGTGCGAGGGAGGAGCCTGGGCTTAGGGGTCAGGTAGACTAGCTGCTGAGCACTTTGCTTTGCCTTTTAGTTGCCAGGTGACTGAGGCGTGCTCTTCAATTATTCTGAGCTGCCTCGTCTGAATGATGGGATGAGAATTCCTGTATACTGAGGTCAGAGGCTAATCGCCTCAGTTGTATGCATCCTGAAAGTCAGCCCTATCTGAATCCATCCAGAGAATCTGCTGAGTAACTTCAAATACAAGGGAAGGAAGTTATTCCAGGTTAGAAAGAGTCCATGGGCCTCACTCTGCTCCAAGGGCAGGATGGAGGGACAGAACAATGTTTCTCCTTGTCAGGTGACATGGCCCCAGTTGCCTCCACTACAAGGAGGACTTCAATAAACACAGAGTTTTAAAAAATGAATTGTTTTCCCTAAATCTTTGCCATTACATCAAGAGTACAAAAGATCCTGATCCGAATCCCATAGAATAAAGCAGAGAAGAAGGGGTCTTTCATAATCTCTTTATAGTTGAAAAATACACAGTAAAGTAAAAACCACTCATAATTTCATCACATGAAAATTACATAAATAACAAAAAGGAGTTTCCTTTCTATTCCCGGCACCCTTTGAACTTACCCCATCCCATCTCATCCCCCTAGGAAACCACAGTTAACATTTGTCTGTATCACAATAGAGACTTCTGTGTTTACAATAAACACATACAGATAAACTGTTTTTAAATGAGACTGTACTGTGCATATTGGACTGAAATTGTTTCAAAATTTTAGTATTGTTGTTTAAAAAAATTATTATTGTCATGGTTCCAGGTCAGTATGAATAAGTCACCATAACAGTAAGACACCTGGTAACTTTTCCTATTATTTCAAAGTCCTGAAAATGAATATAGCTATCTTTAGGAGAAGGTTTTCTGGAAAGCCTTCCTTAGTCCCTTCAGGAAGAGTAAACTCTCTCTTGAAATGTTTCCCCAAAGTGTATGTGTGGCTTCTGTGTTCACGGTATCTCTCATTACATGCTATCTTTTAGTATAGTTGCCAGTTACCTGTTTTCTGCACTATAAGTTCTTACTGAAAAAAGCTCTTCCCTATTCTTCACCCTCAGACTGCCAAGGTGCCTGACTGACCCTGCAGACCCAAAAGTACAGAGGCTGATGGGTCAGAACTGAGTTTTATACTTTACTCTGCTAAAAACTTGCATCTCATCTTGGAAAAGTACCAGTTCTTGTCTGGACCGCAGTTGCCTCATCTTTAAAAAATCTTTACAGTCAAGAACTAGGATGGAGAAGATGTCCTTTAAGGCCCCTTCACATTCTAACATGAGATACACAAAACCAGTATCTGCAGGTCAGAATAGTGACAGCTAAGGATAAAAAGACTTACTACTCAAACATCCTTTCTGTCACTAAAATGCACATTTTAATCAGTAAAAGTTAGTTACATGTAACTTTGTTTATTTGTACTTAGATACCACTTAAAGTCTGCTGAGCAACACAGAAACTATTCCTTATTGGAGACCAGACATTCAAGACCAGCCTGGACGACATGGCTAATACCCTGTCTCTATAAAAAAGGAAAAATTAGCCAGGTGTGGCAATGCATGTCTGTAATCCCAGCTACTTGGAAGGCTGAAGCAAGAGAATCACTTAAGTCCAGGAGTACAAGGCTGCAGTGAGCTATGATCACGTCACTGCACTCTAGTATGAGTAGCAGAGTAAGACCCTCTAAACAAATTTTTTAGAAATTATTCTTTAGAGCAGGTTACTTTTACAGATGGCATAGCAAGGCACATCAATTATCAGCTGAGTTTCATTACTTTCTATTTCAAAAAGCAACTTTTCCTGCCCCTGCACTCCGCTTCCAGGGATTTCTTTACCCTGGCTAATTACATCGCTTCAAAGTACTATGATTCTTACTAAGACTCTTAACTAATAGTACTGTTAGTAATATTAAAGATAACAATTATCATATGATTCTTTAGAGTTAATCTTGACTTTTCACACATATCTCATTTGATTTTTAGACTAACCACTAGCTATGATACCATAGACACTATTGCTTTCTCGAGCGCACAGCTTAAATTCTGATGAGCAGCACGGAAATTATTCCTTACTGGAGAAATCAGTAAGGAATAACTTACTCAAGGTTGCAAAGCTAATTATGATGGGCACCTACAACAAATTCCAGGGTTTTCATGTATCACGGGAAATGTTAATCCATCACTAACAGTGGCAGTTAAACACGGTTGAATTGGTGAGGAAGAATCAGAGGACCCCGAATGACAATGCCCATGCAAAGGGTACAATAATGCAATGGAATTAATGTTGGACATGCATCATAGCTAAAGGCTGCCTCGCAGGAAGGGCCTGGGGAGACAGGGTGCAGGCCGCTACTGTTCTCCCTCGGGAAGGCTATGGGTGAACACACTTTCTCCAATGACAAAAACAACTTGGAACTAGAAAACCCAAACTAGAATCTCAAGTGTGGGACGTTTTGGTTTCCCTCTTTTACATTTTGCTGATCATAGAGACATATTCCTGCTGTATAACCAGCTCCACAGCAGAGCCCTGCAGAGATCTCACTAACATCAAGTGCAAATCAACAACCTCCCTGCTCCCAAGCGCTGACAAGCCAGAAAACTCCTCAGAGCCACACTGGTCATCATGACCAAGTTAGTGCCAGGCAGCCCCTTTAGCAAAACAGCTCAGACTAATTCCAGGCCTGCTGGAATTTATCCTCACACACCTTCCCCTACTGTGTTAACCACCTAGAGAACAAAGAGAGGTGCTGTCTTCTGAAATGAGAAAAATTCTGCACCATAGCCTTGCTGTTACTAAAGGCTTACACTTGTTAAAGGATCTATTGCTTCTCTTAAAGTGATAGGAATGCTATATGCATCGTTATTTCAAAGTCTTTAGAGGCTCGACACATTATCAAATCTTTACATTAACATAGACCAGTATGAGATGGTCTTTTGGACACATGGTTGCCTCCGAGGATCTGACCAGCTACTGTCTCGGAGCGGAGCAGCTGTCCTATTTGTCAGTCTCATCTACCGACTCAATAACCCCTGCTCTCCACCACTCGAGTTTTTCCGACTCATCTTGATCAGCTTATTTTATTTTGTTAAGATAAGAATTACTAATTTACTACAATATATCGGCTTCTAGAACTTAGTTTTGTCCATTAAGCTTCCAAGTGGGAGGAGAATTGAAGCAATCAATATCCAGGACAGGTTTCTCCTGAGTTTGTCTCACATTGAGCCTCCTTCCTGATGCTCCTGAGTTGGGATAAGGCAGGATCTCAACTTCCAGGACTCTCGTTCAACTTCAGGGAGGGGTCAGAGGCCTCAAGAGGCCACTACCAACTTTAAGCATGCCTACAATTACCACTAGGTGGAACCAGTGAGCCAAAGGTGTATGCAGGAATGGGGAAAGACATGGAAGAAAAGGAGGATGAGTAGAAGTAATATTGGTTGAATATCTACTTATTCTTCATAACAGCCCTGCATTTTATGAGTATCAGCTGGGTAGGGAAAGGGAACACGCACTGATTTCACATTGTGAGTCCACCTTTTTCACAATTTAACTTTCTAATATCTCCATATCCCTAAAGAGGGAAATATTTAGTAATCAGACAAACGATAAGACGTTTAAAGTGAGAGCAGAAGAAATCATCGACATGCATTTCTAAATACAAGTCATTGTGCATTTAGTCTACATGTTAACTCTTGCCTCATTCCAATTCTACCATACTCACTGAAGTCAGTCAAATTAGATGTTACTACCACACCTGTCCTTGTACCATAAAGGAGGCTGCGGCTCAGAAAGTTCAAGTTTCTTCCTAGGCACAGCACTAGCAGATGCTGGGCAAATCCAGATCTGCCTGACTTCCAAGTCTTTTGTCTTTAAATTAAACCATAAGACAGGTGGATAAGGTCCTCCAATCACGTCCAACTTGATGTAAAATTTCTTGGTCAGGCAAAGACAGAAAAGGTTTGCTTTATTTCTAGAAAAGTGAATTAGCCTATATTTTATCCAAACATTTTTTTTTTTACAGACAGGTAGAAAGTGACTTGGCTGAGACCACTCAGCAAAGAAGACACAGCGATAAGGCTAGAATTCAGTTCTCCAGACTTGGTACAGAGGAGAGGCGGATATTACAGACGGAAAAAGAAAAGCTGAGGTGGTGCTTCTAGGCAGAAATGGTGACTCCAGGATGACACCAACATAATAAATAATTAGATATACTTGTCTAGTCCTTCCGAGGGTTAGGTGCTTTGCTAAGCCCTGTACAATCACCCTAGGAGCACTTTCCTGATAGCATCATTTTCTCTCTTTTTTTTCTGGAACAACATACATTACCTTCATGAGTTTCCTCTCCTATAACTTCTGCAGGTAGTTGATGTGGATTTGTCTCCACCCTCAGATCCAGGAGTGAGCCTAAGTCTACTATCATATCTCTTTGGCCCACTGATTGTTCTGAATTATGCTTATGAGATAACACTGGGCTTAAAACGTGAGGAGACATGTGATAAGGACTGCTCAGAAAGGAAATTCTTCTCTCTTCCATGGGAACTATCAGAACAGATATTCTTGTTTTATATATGCACCATATAAAACAAGAATAATGAGGCAGCCTGAGGGTATAGTTAACACAAGAAGGAAGGGGTAGCAAAGAAAATTGCAAAGGAATGAAACTAAAGGCCTTAGGATAGTGTGAGTATCTGGATCAAGCCATACCTGAAGCTTAACCTACTTCAGGACTTCACAGCTACATTTCCTTTAAGCTAGCATGACTTAAGTTTTCTGTTACAGCCAAAGGCATATTAACTGATACATTTAATTAGTAACATTATCTCTGGCTTTTTTGTTTGTTTTTTTGCTTTTGAGACAGGGTCTCACTCTGTTGTCTGGGATAGAGTAAACTGGTGTCCTAGCTCACGGCAAACTCAGTCTCCTGGACTTTCTCATTCCTCTTGCCTCAGCATCCCAAGTAGCTGGACTGCAGACATGTGCCACCACACCTAGCTAATTTTTCTATTTTGAGGTGAGACTGGGTCTTGCTCTTATTTAGGTTGGTCCCAAACTCCGGACCTCGAGTGATCCTCTGGCCTCAGCTACCCAAAGTGCTAGGATTCTAGGTGTGAACCAGTCCACCAGGCTAATGTCTATTTTATGGATAAGAAAATTAAGACCTAGAAAACTGCCCAAGGATATATTATTTGTAGAAGTAAGACTTGACCAGGAGTAGTCTGGCCCCAAAACCTAAACTATTAACCACAAATTACTGCCTGCATATTTCCATATCCCCAAAAGAAGAAATTGCCTCTTTCCTTATGACTTTAGATAGGAGCTATTGCTTAGTCTTTTCTCTTAACCTTCTCACTTTCTGTGGAATCTCCTTTAAATAACCTCATGTAATTCCAGGTCCACTGCACTAAATGTTACTGGATTAATAATTTGAACTAAGGGAGTGAATAAGGTTGTTCTATTTGATTTCACAGGTGAGATATTAAAATAATTTCCAGCCCAGAAATTGAATCTTCAGGATTTGTTTCAAATGTTTGTTTGCTTAGAAACAACAATTACTGGAGCACCAATGACATCACAGAAAAATGTGTTGAGTCACTGACATTGCTGGGTAAAGCACAGTCAATGTGGTCTTATAAACACACTGCTTACAGCACCTTGCCAGTGCCGAGAGAGGCTGATCACAAACCAACCCACACTGCCATCCAAACACCTGCAAGGTGACGATCTCTGCTCACAGATGGCTTCTGGGAAAACGTTCCCAAATATCCCCTACTCCACACTACTCTCAAATAATGATCCGTTATATCATTGCCTGCTTTCAATTAACCAAACCTACAGTAATCACCCTTTTCTAAGGTGGAAATGAAGGATTTTTATTTGCTTTAAAACACAATTTTACAGCCCAGGGAAGGAAAAAGCTCATAAAAATACTTTCCAGTGATATCCACTAGGCTTTCCAAAGATAACTTATAACCAAGTAAGATGACAATAAAAGGTCACCTGTGCCTCTTGGACGCTGAGCTCCTTAGTCTCTGTGATGGAAATGTTCTGTCTTCCTTTCTCAAGCTTGTTATTCAAGCTCATTTTGTTTTCTTTCTTTTTTTTTTTTTCATCATCACCCTGACCTTTTCTATCTTCTTGAACCTGCCTTCACCTCCATAGCCCTCTCTTGGGCCTGGTCTGTGTAGTTAATGGAATTTGAAAGGTAACCCCAACAGCTGGGCTTTTGATGTGGGTTTGGCAACACGGCTTTCTTATTGACTATTCAAAATAATTTAAACTATTTTTTTCAGTCATTTTATCTTGTTTTCTGTTTGTACTTTAGGTCTCCCCAGAGAGCAGCCCAACAAAATGAGTCTCCTCTGCACATTTCCATCACGTGATAAAGAGCCACAGGAAGGGAATGGAGGGGGCAGGGTAGGAAACCCTGCCTGGGTGCAAAAGCGGAGGAAGATGAAAGTCGGAGCTTGAAATGGCACCACACCAGCCTATGCCCAGAGGGAGGGCGATAATGCCTTTGGTGGAGGACGGGGTGCATAGGCTCTGCGGGGTAAGTCCAAAAGTCTGCAAATCAGTAACTTTACCCTCACATGGACAGGGTTATACTCTATAAAGAATGGCTGTTCAAAGTATATTAGGAAGTTCCCCTCTCACATTATAGGCAAGCCAGTTGACCTGAGCAACAGCTTTCATGACAAACAGTAGAATAGACCACGTCCACGGATGACGTCCAGACCGTCCTGATCCTACTCTCTCCAGAGTCCTCCTCTGCTGAAGTAGCACCTGGTTTATGTTTTAGACCTGCTGCTCTGGTGTCTCCCTGGAGGCACACAGAGGTGTCCAACAGGAGAGGTCACTGCTGCTGAGCTTCTAAGCCCCTAGATAAGCCGAGAAGAGGAGTGACTATGGAGACGAACTTCAAACAAAAAGCAAGACTAGGGTGGACACTTTTTTAGACTTACAGTGTTAATGCTGTGTGTGACCTTGGAAAGTATTTAGTTCAAAATCTTTTTTTCATTAAAGATGTGAAGACCTGGGGGATTATCTAATTTCAGACTCTTAATATAGTAAAGACTAAGGAAGAGGACCTAAAGCACCCTTCTTTCCAGTGTCCCTGGATTCCTTTAATCAATTTGGGCAAACTTCCGTAAGTCAGAATACAAGATTGGGTTTTCTCAGACAGAATCTCAAGGGTTAGAACTTAGAGGTCAACTAATCAAACACCTCCTGCTTGATCTGCTCCATAACATGAATCTTGATAGCTGTCCTATTTGTTCTAGAATATTCTCAGTGATGGGGAAATTACCACCTTCCAAAGCAGAATATTTTCAGAATATTTTCTATTGTGCAGAGAATTCTAGTAGTGGGTTTTAAAAATGTCTCTTTTATATTGAAGAGAAATCTGACTCCCTGCAACTTCCATGGGTCCTAGTTCTGATTCTGGGTCCAGGTTGGGGCAAAACTAAACCCTCTTCTTTCCTCACAGTCCTTCAGTCACTGGAAAATGTCTATAATATCCCCCATTATTCTAGTTCTCCTCCAGGCTACACACCCTTGTTCATTTAAACATTCCATCTACCTAATTCCTTCACGTGTCCTGATCATGCTCCTCTGGACATGCTTCCATGTGTCCAGATGACTCCTGAATTAGGCATAGGACACCAATATACAGGGTAACCGCTACAGAGAGGGGGACATCACCTCATGTGTGTTCAACTGAGAAGCCACAAGTGCTTGGGACCACATTTGGGTCAGCAATATACAATTGTCCTTTCCACCTTTCCTTGACAGCCTTCTCCCCACAAAAGGCAAAAGTGCTCAGACAGTATTATCCACTGGACAAATACTCAGCTGATATTCTAATTCTAGACCAACCAGATATAGACCCTGCAGAGCAGAACTGGCAGTCAAAAGTGCATGGAGAGGCTCGGCACTGGCCTCATACAACAAGGCTGGCTGGTTCGAGCCGGCCTGGGCCTGCTAAACAATGACAACTGCAACCAAAAAATAGCCAGGCATTGTGGTGGGCGCCTATAGTCCCAGCTACTTGGGAGGCTAAGGCAAGAGAATCATTTAAGCCGAAGAGTTTGAGGTTGTTGGGAGCTGTGATGCCACGGCACTCTACTGAGGTCAACATAGTGAGACTCTGCCTCAAAAAAAAAAAAAAGTGCATAGAGATCATAAGAAAGACATGGAAGCCATTCAGTAATAACCAGGTAAGACAGACACTCATCAACCCTGCATGGTTAAAAGTTGCTCCTATTAGTCAATTGACAAATGAAATAATTCCTCAGAGAAACCTTGAACATCACCAAAAAAAAAGAAAAAAAACAACAACCAACCAACTAGGAGCAATGCTGAAAACTTCTGGTCCCTTATTGAAATACGAACAGGCACCCACCTTCGTGATGCTATTCCCACAGTGTATATGGGAGGATGATATTGGTTGACTTTTCAGTCTCTTCCAGTCTGTTGAGCATGGTTAATTCTGTAATTCCTGCTTCAAGACACTCTATGCTTTGCTGTGATGCAGTATTATTTAACCTACAAAATAACAAAATGTTAGCAGAGTAATGTAGATTGACGAACTCTTAGGGTAAAGAATCTGTCCTAAAAAGCATGAAATTCAAGTGACTTATAGGAAGAAATTATCATCACCCTGGAATAGAGATTTATCTAGGATGTAGGCCTCTTTCTTTTAAATTACAGTGGTCCCAAGAGAACCAAGAAAGTGGCTAATGCCTGAGTTGAAAGCTTTATAACCATTTTTGAAATTACTGAAATGTCCATAAAAATGCTTTCCATGGGACAGGTCCCTAGCAGGGTGTCTAACAGCACAACTTCACTGCTGGTAGAAAAATTCAGCCCAACGTGATTTTAAAGGCTAACTTTGTAGGTAAAAATGGAGATAAAAGAGGAATTTGACAGCCATCGTTTATGTTGCCTTCAAAAAGTAAGCAAAAGTTTCAAAGACGAGTGTTATCTTTTAAAATTTTATTCAATGCATTAGCTTACTTCTTTCAAAATTTCACATAGCATTTTATGCTTAAATAGCCATTCTCATCTAATCGTCTCATCTAATTTTGTTTTACTTTTATGTTTACATCTTTAAGAAAGCTTTGTCTTTGATCTTGTGATGTTGGACGTGGCTAGAGAGATGGCTGGATGACGAGAGATCCTTTTAGTTTTATTTGGTATCTCCTGGGAATTAACAGAACTATCATGAAGTAAAAATAACATTAGAAAGTACACTAGACATTAAAACATTGAAAGCACACTGCAGTCAGTGAGGAGATGCTGAGCTAAATCTTCGTTAAGCGTCCTCATGAAATGGAAAGAACAGCCTTTTAGTAAGGCTTAAAAAAATAAATCTTGCTTTTTTAAAAAGGCAATACAGTGGAGATCAGGCTTTCAAAAGTCAACCCCTATGGGACTGGGTTTTGTAGCTCTTTCTCGCTGCAAATGATTTAGTAATATTAATCAATAATAGTTTAATATATAGATTTCTGCCTCTACTGGCTATCATCCAAGAATGACTGGCAGCATCTATGGTGCATCTTAGAATGGGAACAGGCGATTGCACTAATGTACACAGCTATGATTTAACAATAAAAAAAAAAGAAAAAAAAGAAACTTAAGCATGGGGGAAAAAAAAAAGGAATGACTGGCAGATCTTCACAGGTAAACATTTCCTGTAAAGATAGTCACATGCTCTGGATCAGCAGGTGAGCGCGATTCTATCCCAAGCTGAGGAGGATACTCGAGGCCCCTGCACATTAACTCAGCTGTGCTGCCAGCCATGCTCCTTCGCTCGTAATTTGGCTCCCATGAAGAAAACACTTAACCTGTTGCTTGACCAAGTGTCAAAATCCCTGAATTGCAGTGCAATGTTGGTATGTGTGGGACGAAGAGTGGGTTTTCCTTCTTGCCTAATTGGAAATTAGACTTATTTCACCTTAGGAAGAGTCAGCCAAGATTTCCCTGCCATCAAGATCAGCGGTTGTCCAAGGGCACTGGCACTACTTGGAAAGCTGGTTAAAATGAAGAATCCTGGGTCTCACGGGGGTTTTGATTCAGTAGGTTGGGAGAGAGATCCAGGAAAACTACTCTTGAAATGAATGCCACAGGTGATCTTCAGTCTACATGTTGAGATACCACATTCTAGATTTGCCACCCCATACATATACACAAAACAGCTCTGAATAACCCGTGTGAGTGATGGAATGAGAGTAAATTTTCAGCACAAATAAGGATCCCTTTTCTTTCTCTCCTCATCCCACGCCCTGTCTCACTATTACTGTTCTCTGACCAGACTTCCTGTCTTCCCCATTTTCTTTTCCCTCTGTCTTGGTAAAAGAATAATGGTAGCTGCAGAAAAGATCTCACTTATCTTGACTATCTGAGTCCTAATCTTTTGTCAGTACATGTCTTAAATTTAGGAAATTCCCATGAGTCAGGTGCTGGTGATGCAATGGCCTCAGCATACAGACCCCTGGCTTCTCCTTTCCTTCTACAGTGTCCAAAATGTTGGAATCTCCACAAAAGAGTATATTGGAGGAGTCAAAGAAAAAAAGGGGGGGATTTAATTAATCAATTGTATTTAGTACTTGTTAGCAGCTCAGAAAGTTATTAAAGAAACTGAAGCTAGACAATAAGACTATCAAAAAACAAATGCATCCACTCATTCTTTCATTTATTAAAACATCAACAACTATATTTTTATTATCGTTTTTTTTGGGCCAGGGCATGAGAAAAATAAAATAAAATATAGTTTAAATTTTTGTTAAAGAGATGTTCAAGAAATAATTAAAAATCAAGAAAACAGAGAAAAGCAAATAGAAGACTTGAAACAACTGTCAACTTTGTTTCTTGTGATCTAACGCGGATGAATCTCTGTTCATTCACAAAGATGTCTTTGCTGAAGACTCTCACAAAGCTTCGGACAAAACCAAATGAAAGTGGACTACCTTACCTATTTCATTTCTCTAAGTTACTGCTTGTTAAGTAATATCCACAGAATGCAAGGAGCCAGTGGATAGAATACATAACCTCAGATAGTGAAAAAAAAGTATGTTCATTTTCACTTATTTCTAATATTTTACATTTTCTTCTTTTATCAATATAGAAAATAAGCCACAGTACTATTAGCAGTATCTGTGACTTTTAATAGAAACCACAGATATTTTTATTAACATGTTAAAGTTGTTCAAATTTATCAAAATAGTGTTTACATGTATTGCTGTTTTAAACTATGGCACTTTATAGACCAGCTGATGGGTCTTGTTAGTTAATGTGTGTGTATATATGTATATCACAATTTCTTCAAATAGGTTGATAACTGTATTTCAAGATAATTTATTTCCTTGTAATCCTATGTACTTTGTTTTACTCATGTAAATATTCTTTAAAAAGAAGTCTATAGCATAAGCAAGTTAACAACTGCAACAAAAGTTCACAAAACTCTAACGCCATATCAAATTACGTTATCTTTAACCAATATTTGCTTAGCTCCCCATGTGAATTCCTTCTCTGAACACAGCTTAACATCACGCCCTTGGGTTTTGAATGTAAGAGACATCTATCTAGCCATAGGACATCTCTGCAGACATGGCCCGTTTCTTTATTCATTATTCATTACAAGGAAACCCACGAAGTTAATTTTTCTTAGGAATTGATTTTTATGGTTCCCTTTATCAGAAAGCAGGAACCATGTGCCGTTTTCTTGATTTTAGTTGTTGTTATTGTTTTGCTAAGGCAGCCAGGGAGGTCAGAGCTAAATGTGGTACCTGATTATCCTGACAGTATCATCCCAGTTTGGGCAGAAAATTTTCTCTATTTTCTTTTTTTTTTTTCACTTTTTTTTTTTTTTTATTGTTGGGGATTCATTGAGGGTACAATAAGCCAGTTACACTGATTGCAATTGTTAGGCAAAGTCCCTCCTGCAATCATGTCTTGCCCCCATAAAGTGTGACACACACCAAGGCCCCACCCACCTCCCTCCATCCCTCTTTCTGCTTCCCCCTCCAATAACCTTAATTGTCATTAATTGTCCTCATATCAAAATTAAGTACATAGGATTCATGCTTCTCCAATTTTCTCTATTTTCTTAAAATAGTTTCTGTCATACTGTTTTAGCTGTCTTATACCATGCTTTTTAAAAAATCATAGCTTGACACAAAATGTATTTTGAAGTAGGAAAGGTGAGAATTATGGCCAAGTAGTTATTCTTAATGGCTTTGTAGAATATTATAAGCCCTTCCACCTAGACATTATCTTTCCCATCTTTGAAAAGGAAGCTCACAGGGTCTTTACAGCCCCCGTCTAAGTTCTAGAAACTTTCTGAGTCATCAGTGTTCATGAGCACTGCACTCCTGATCAACTGCTAGAAATAAAGGGGCTTCTACACCCGGATGTTATAAGTTGTTATGTTTTAGGGGCCCAGGCAGGCCATGCCCACCACAAGAATATTCCACCAGCTTTAATAGAAATAATCTGCCCCCATGACATTCCAGTGATTCAGTTCTGCCTAGTATTAATTAGCAGTTATGCAAATATTCATGAACCACAGAAGGACCTTGCCTTTTAAGGAGTTACTCACAAAAGCAGCATCTTATTTTTGTTAAACCAATGTAATTGCCACCCACTCATTACCCTATTCCTCCCTGTCCCATGTTTATTCCCATTCTCCAACAATCGAGAACCACTCACCTAATTCCAGAGTTTTCATGAATATTTTCTAGGGAAATCAAAAGCATAAGTTCCAAAAGAGAAGTGTGAACCCATGTGGATTACTTC
Source organism: Nycticebus coucang (assembly GCF_027406575.1). Classification (NCBI taxonomy): domain Eukaryota; kingdom Metazoa; phylum Chordata; class Mammalia; order Primates; family Lorisidae; genus Nycticebus; species Nycticebus coucang. The sequence goes on from NC_069789.1 coordinate 89,107,846, forward strand.
AAATCAGGAATAAGACTCCCTGAGACTTCACCCTGAATAAAGTACTCATTGTCTCCACCCACCCAATGTTGATTTTGGCCTAGCTTACTGAGAGGAAGTAATTGAGTTTTCATAGTGAATTCATGACCTGAGAGTTATAACTTCAGCTCTGCCCTTGACCCAAGGCATATTTTCCCCATCAGTTTCCCCAGGGATGTTAAATGATTAGCCTTCCCTACAAAGTACTCTAACCTCTTGGGAAGAAAAACTATAACCGCAAAGCACACAAGACTGAACTTGTGGGACCCAAAGGTAGGAAAATTTTTCTGCTTAGAAAATAGTGGTCACTGATAAGAAACAGAAAAAGAAAGAAGAAAGGAAAGAAGGAAGGAAGGGAGGAAGGAAAGGGAGGGGAGGAAGGGAGAAAGGAAGAAGAGAGAAAGAGAAAGAAGGAGATGAAACAGCGGAATTTGAGGCCTAATTTCAAAAGCAACCTTGCATATTTTTCTTGCCAAAGTCTGTTTATCATAATGAAGATTTGAATTTTACCTTAGAGTCACAAGTTCTCAGTAGAAATTCTATCCTTGAATAATTAACATATGTCTCTCTCAGGAAGTCAGAACACTCAAAAGAGCATTAAATCATTCAACAAAGAGATAGTAAATAGCTACCATGTGTCAGGCCTTAAAATAGAAATTTGGTATATTTTAGTGAATCAAATAAATATGGACTTTTTTTGGCTGTTTTTCATCAAGCTAAATATAATTCTATCCTGCGACTCAGCAATTTCATTTCTAGGTATTTGCCATCCCCTTCAATGAATACATGTGCCTATTAAAATATCTGTACAAGAATGTTCGTAACAACCTTACCCTGACAGTCAAAAGCTGGAAACAACCCACTGTCATCAACAGAGAATGGAGAAACGACTTTTAGTATATTCTTACAATAGGATGCTATTTAACAATAAAAAGGAAGGAACTTCTGATAGACGCAACAACATGAATGAATCTCATAGACATTATATTGAAAGAAGCCAAGAATAGTCTAATAGTGATATAAGTCAAAACCAGTTATCTCTAGTGAGGAAGTAAGTGAAATAGAGAATAAGAGAATTTTCAAGGATAAATGAAAAATTCCATGTCTTATTATTAATGGTGGTTACTGAATATGTACTCTTTATTTTATATAAATTATACCACAAACTTTTAAATAATCTATAAAGACTTATTTGGATGACCTACCCACTTCAAAAAAAGAAAGAAAGAAAGAAAGAGACAGAGAGAGAGAAAGAAAGAAGAGAAAACAAAGAAATAAAGAATAGGCATAGTCCTTATGGTCCAATGGAAAGAGAATGGCAACACATAAGCAAATAAGCACATTGGTAATCAAAATTTATTAAGTGATTGATGCAATTGAACAGATAGAGAATAATAAGAGAGTTATTACTAGTGTGACTCTGGAAGGTCTTTCTAAGAAGCTGGCCTAAAAGAGAAGAAACAAGCCATGTAAAGAGCCCACAAGTAAAGAAAAGCATTTCAAGAAGAAACAGTACATGCAAAGGTCCTGAGGTTAGAGTGTGGAGAACTGAAGGGGCCATTGCATCTGGAACATTGTGAGTAATAGGAAAGCTGGCATGAGATGAGGCTGGGGATGTAGGCAGAAGCCAGTCTCTATAGGCCATGTGGCCTGTGCTCAAGAGTTTTAATTTTATCCTTAGAGTAAAGGAAAGCTGTTAGGGACTTCATGCAGGGGAGTGCTATAATCTAATTTATGTTATCTAAAGATTACTCTGACTGCGGGGATGAAAATGGACTGAAGGAACCCATATACCTTGTAAACCAATTTCTCTTTTAAAAGTTATTAACCTTTAGAGATTTAATTTAATTTTTCGATTGTATGAAGTAATTTGACCCTATCATGTTTTTTCTTGAAGCTTTCAGAGGGAAGGTTCAAAGGATAGTCCTCTCCAGATTGAAATTGGTGAGCTTTTCCCTGCCTCTTTTATTCTTAACCTGAAGAGAAAATTACTCAAATGCTCATGACAAAAGAATGAAGCTTGTTTATTAATTAAGGGAAGCCTCTACTGTTGAAATCAAAGCTTCTGGAGGGGCATAAAAAAGCAAGGAAGGAAGATGTCATCCCAACCTGCCAGTTCCATCAGGGAGCAATCCAGAATCAATGAGTGTGAGCTTGGGGAGAGGGTCGGGTACTGTCTTCAAAGCATTCTGTAAGTGACTTACAAATTCATCTGTCAGCAGAAAAGAAAAAAGCAATCTTCGCATCTGTTCTCCCACATGCTTCATCTCCGAACCCCATAAAGAGGAGACAGCTCACCTGCAAAGCAAACGTGGAAAATACCCATCATATCTATAGCTCAGGAGTCCCCAAAGAGACACAATTATTTTGCACACCAGAGACTGCAAACATCCCCAAGCTGTCCGGTTATGGTTATGCACTACTTGGAACAATGAATAAGATTACACCCTTGCGGGGTTACCTGATTAAACAAAAAGTAAAAGTTGACAAACAGAGGGAAACAGTGACCTGCTCAGATAGCCTTTATCTGCTGTGGAAATCAATGCTCAGCAAACCTGAAGTGGGGAAATCCCACACCTTGGGGGACATCAAGAAAAAGCTCCAGCTGTTCAGTCTGTTTCGAGCCTTTCAACTTCACACTCAGAAATAGGTAGAGCGGGGAGCCCCCGAGGGGACTCCCACCTCCCGCATCCCACTCAGAAACAAAAAATTTACTTGAGAAATAACAGATTTCCCCAGTTATCTTTAGAGCACTCAATCCTTTTAAGAACAATAAAACAAGGGTTAGAAAGAACAACAATGCTGCCTAATCAAGTTATAAGCAGGAAAAAAAAAGAAGAAAGAAAAGACACATCAGAGAGAATGAGCTCTCACTGTAGCCACTTGGAACGCGATTCCCATGCCCCTGGCTAGGAAGACTCTTTTCTCAGAAGACACCAACCAAGGACTTTCATTTGCTTGAATCTGTCATTGTCCAAGGATTCTTCATTTAACGTGAATTAAGCCCTCTCTCCTTCTCTTTCTCTCTCTCTCTCCCTCTCCCCATATGTAATTTTTTTTAAATTTTAATGTTTTCTCGAAGTAAAAAAGTCTGAAAGTTAACTATTGGTTCCTAAAGAATTTAGAAAACAGAAAAAGCAAATCTTGGCTCTTCTTAATTAGAGCCCGAGTTCAAACTCAGTATACAGAAATTCAGGCCTATTATAGAAAGGAGAAAATAAATGTTAAGTCTCGTGTGTAATGTTCAGAAACATAAAACACCTAAGCACCTCCATATGATTCTAAGATGAAAATAAGGTGGCATTTTAGAAGTCACTATAGCAGTCAGACGTTCCGGTAGCCTTCCTATCTATTTCAGAAAAGGCAAAGTAGGTCAACCCTGGAGAAGAGGGTTTACTCACAGGTGGTCAGAACTGCATCCTTAGTCAGTGATAACAGGACAATCTCAAGGGCAATGTTGCTTTCACCTTTCTTTTCTTTCATTATCTTTTCTTTGGCCAGAGAAGCCTTCACTGAACTGAGGAAGTGATGGTTGACACTTTATGTAAAAAATCTTAAATGAAGACTATTACCTGGGTGCTGGTTTGCATAGAATCTTTGGGGTCTTTGAAACCATTGCTGAATTAGTAGTCCCAGCAGGCAAGGGGGCATGTCGGCCTGTGTTAGAGGTCCTCGGCCTAGGCTGCCTATAAGGTATGAGTGGCCATGGTGGCTTCCTACCCGCAATTCCTCGAGCCCCAAGGCAGACTCTAGAAGTATATGATGACCACACAGGGAAAGTGACCCAGGAAGAAGCTGGGGTGGCAGAAAGCAGAATGGTGAGATCCCCTGTGAGAATGTTTGGCTGCCGCATCCATACAACCCTGGTATCTGCCTTACCTCTCAACTTTCTGACATGTGCAAACATTGCAGATCTTATTTTAAGAAGCATTTGAGTCTGGGGATCCTGCTACTTGGAGGCAAAAGCACTCTGATCCAGGGAGTCAGTGTTAATCAAAAAATGTTTCTGGGTGCCTCTGCATGTGGGACATAACTCTAGACACTGGGTACACAGGGTAAATAGTGGGGAACTCTCCCTCACAGTCCGGGGGGAGGACACACATTAAAAATGTAAACATATCCAATTAAGAAATTAAGAGAGTGCAGGAGCCAGAGAAGTCCTTCTTGAAGAAAGTGGCATTTGAACTGAGCAAATGGGAGTTATTTAAGCAAAGAGTGTACATTTGTGTGACTGAGGGGAAGGAGGGTCAGGCAAAGGGACAGTCCAGGAGTAGCAGGAGATGGTCATCTTTGAGAAACTGACAGTCATCATGGACCTCTGGGCAGAGAAAGGGAGGCTGAGCCGAGGCTGGAGGGTAACTGTCAAAGCAGCTGCACGGGTAGCTGGAGGCTACACCAGCAGCTACACCACATAAGGAACTGGGGCCAACCTCCAAGGCAGTGAGAAGCCACGGCAGGGTGCAGAATGGATTCCTGGAGGTCAAGAGTGGGACCAAAAGGACCGGGAAGCAGCCGAGAGGACTACGATGGGAAGGTGCTGAGGATGAGGAGAGCGTGTGAGGGGTAGTCTTGATAATGGGTTAGAGGAACGGGTAAAGGAGGGAGAGTGAACAGAAGTGACCCCTAGACCTCTGGCCTCATATGGATGGCAGCATCATTTACTGAGACTCAGAACAGGGCAGGTGGGGCAGTGGCTGGGGAGGGGAAGGAGGATCATAAATTAAATTTAAGGAATGTTCATTTTGAGGTGCAGCTGAGTCAGCAAGAGTTGACAACAGACAAATATGTTGATCAAGTATATTTTTTGACAAATATGTTGATCAAAGGTATTCTTATCAACAGGCTCAGGAATCTGGGGACCTTATTTACAACATGGATTTGAGTACCTGGAATAAATAAACACACAACTGAGTCCCCACCCCCAACACACACGTGGCCCTAGTGGTTTACTGGCTGGGGCAGCTACCCTAAACTCCCACTGGGGGTGGGGGCCCACTACACTGCACTTTATTGCTCCTTCCTGAAGGTTGTTAAAATGACCATACTTCAGGCACTTTGTACTACTGAGATGACTGGAGAAGATCCTCAGTGAGGTCAAACACAAAATTGAACCTGGTAAAGGGTTCTGTCCCACCTGCCTGAGTTTTCCACACTCAATGAAAGTCACACTGTTGGGATGATCATTATTCATTCTACTCCAAAGAAACATCACAGGACATTTCTGCACATGACCTAGCGTTTAGGTCTACACAGAGGAGAACAAAACAGCCACATAAAATAATGCAGCTTCTTCATATTTGGATCCAAGAATATTCATTGGCATGATTACATAACATGTCTGTGCACTCAGGGGAACTCTATTTCATTTGTATTCTTTGCTGTGTATATTTAGTAAGTGTTGACTACTGTATCTAAGGATAAGAAAATGACTTAAATTATATTTTTCTTGAGAAGGAATAGATTTAAAACAACCATCAACTATAGTAAAGTATTACAAGTCTCTAGTGAGTGTCCTTTATTTGTGCCACATGTTGTTTGGAATTTAATTGGGTTTCTGGTGTGACAGTGATGGGGGGGGAATTCTGATTCTTTTCATTTCCTTCTCTTTGAACAGACTGAGAGGCACAGAGTGAGGAGTTGACTGCATGGGGAGAGAAGTCTATTAAACTAACATAAACAAACATAAAAACTTCTCTTTTTAAGATTATTTGTTCATCGACAAATAAAAATGATACATATTTATCGTGTACATGTTGGTTTGAAATATTTAAAACCAACATGTACACAATAAACATGTATGGCTAAGTGAAAACCTCTCTTTCTGTCCAATGGCAGAACAAACATTAGGAGAAAACATTAGGAGAAGAGGAAGGTTTACGTATTTGGTTGACTTCTCCAGTACTTCTTCCTGCTTTTTTCCTCTTTTTGTATAATCTCTTGCATTTATGGTAAAAGGGCAGCAGGACGTGTGGAAATGAATCATCTATCCCCCAAATGTCTACTTACCAGCAGTCAATAAGGCTCCCCTCCTGACAGCCCTTGTTCGTTATGAAAATTCTTGAAACCTCAACCAAAGCCTACCTCAGACAAGACCACAGCACGCTGCCAGGAAATGCCTTTTCACAAGAGGGGACTCACACTAAAGCAGTTTTGTCTTCTTTTGTTCCAGCAGGAAAGGGATATTCATAAGAGCTCAGAACGGTAACCTAGGGAGAGACCAAGAGGTCAGGAACTAGAGGGTTGTTTTGACGAGGGGCTCATCTGTCGGATCAGCAGAGGCTGCTCTCCTGAAGGGAGCCTGGCAGGTAACAGAGGGCACAGGGAAGGGGACAGATGCAGGAACAGGAAGTGATTGCTAGGAAAAGGCTATGAAGCTGGGGAAGGCGGAGGAAGGGGGCAAGGCCAGCCCTCGCTTGGCATTTTTATTCTGCCCTTCATGCCCGTGTTCCTTTCCTGCACCACACACACATGTGCATAAACATTGTTCCTGCAAATGTGCTCAGGGAACAAGCCTGTTGCCTGCAACTCTCCTGAGGGTGGAGGGGGGACTGAGCTGAGTAATGCAACAAGCTCCTCTCATGTTCCTTCTCTTTATACAAGGTACAAAAGATACAGACGTTGAAAAAAGGAACGTATATTACATATGCCCCTGATAGCTTAATTTCTAGGATAATTTATTCATACATTTGACTGACATACAAAAATGCCTCTCCCCTGCACAGCCCAGGTAGACAGCAGGCTGGTAGTCCCTTGGCTTGTCTGCCTGAGTAACGTGTCACATTCTCCTCCTCTCTCCTGCCCATCACTGGGTGTGGCCCCTCTGTAAGTACCACCCAGAGAAGGGAAGAGTTGAAGATTGGTGGCTTTAAAAGGATGAACAATCACTTGATTTTGTTTCTTCTTACTGACTCAAAACTAAAGGCTCATCATGGTAGGAAGTCATAACTAATGACTAAAACGAGACCTTGAAGGGGTTTACAGCCCTGTCATCCTATTTTCTAACCTTGCCCTCTCTTAAACATCTATTCCGCCGCAGTGCTAGAGGGTGGATCTGCTGGGCCTTGCACACACTGAGAGCATTTCTGTTCCTTATCTTTATTTACATTTTTCACCAAGTCCATTACCATCCCTTGCTCAAGGAAATGGGTCCAGATCCTGACTCACAAACTCTAGAAATGGTTTTCACCAGCCTGTCCCACAGTGAATCCCCTCTGCTTCTTGTAATTCAGATCAGGGCTGATGTGAAATTTTAAGTTGGCACTTAGCAAGCCCATTACTGCCTTGGTTCAATTCCTTTGTGGTCATTTATCTTTGGAGAGAGTCTGTCCCACCAACTTGACTATAAGTCTTTGAGGACTGAAGGGAGCAATGCCCCAGCTCAAGCTTTTTCTTTCTTTCTTTTTTTTTCAGACAGAGTCTTACTTTGTCGCCCTCAGTAGTGCTGTGGCATCATAGCTCACAGCAACCTTAAACTCTTGGGCTCAAGTGCTCCTCTTGCCTGAGACTCCCAAGTAGCTGGTACTACAGGTGCCCACACAATGCCCAGCTATTTTTACAGAGGAGGTCTTGCTCTGGCTCAGGCTGGTCTCGAACCTGTGAGCTCAGGAAATCCACCCACCTCAGCCTCCCAAGTGCTAGGATTACAGGCATGAGCCACCACACTTGGCTATTTTTTTTTTTTTTAATTAGCAGACCTGTGTTGGGTTTGAACCCACCAGCTCTGGTACATGGGGCCAGGGCTCTAACCATTGAGCAACGAGAGCCCAGGGCAAGCATTCTTAATAAGAATCTTTGGCAATATTAATTTTCTGCCAATACATACATTTCTAATTTCCATACCTCCCTTATTCTTCATCTTGCTTAATTGTATTGGTTTCTATTCCACTTCTCTTTCAGATTTCTTCATATGGCTGACTCTGGGTCCCTTAATAATACGTTATCTTTTACTACAGAAATCTTCAAGTGAGTCTCCACATACCACCTAGAATTTTTCTTCTCTTACTCTTTCTTAAACCCTTTACAACCAGATGTTTTTCCTCATGGCTCCTCCAAACCTGGTCTTATCAAGGTCACCAACGAGCCCTCCTTCACTGGTTCCCATGATCAATTCTCAGCAATTTTCAGATCACATCACACTTGACCTCTCAGAAGCATTGGGACAGTAGACCCTCCCTACTCTTTGATATACAGTAGAACCTCTGTAAGTTGATCACTCAAGGGACTATAACAAGCTGGTCGACATACAGAGGTGGTCAACATAAGGAACTAGGCTTACCGTACTGATATGTACATGTGGTGTCTGTCTGGTCTGGTCTATGACAATCAGGCCAACTTAATGAGGTGGCCAATGTAGGGAGGGGGTCAACTGTGGAGGTTCTACTGTACTTTCCCCACCTCTTTTCTAGGACACCTCGCTCTCTGATTTCCTCCTACATGGTAGGTCATTCTTTTTCCATCTCCTTTACTGCTTCCTTTTCTCCAATGTCTCAAGTGTCCCAAGACTCAGCCTTGGTCCTCTGATCTTCTCTATGGATATTCACTTATCCAGTCTCTCATGACTTCAAATTCACCTGTATTCTGTGACTCCCACATTTCTACATCTAATTCACACCTCTCTCCTGAACACTAGAATCATATATCCACAATCACCTACTTCCATATTTTTTACGTGGAAACCCAACAGTCATTTCTGACTTAATTTTCCCCAAATAGAACTTTTCTTCTTCTCTCTCAAACCTAAACTCCTGATCATTCCCATTATATGTCTTCCCCTTTGTTAACTGTTACTCCATCTGTCCAATTACTCAGGTCAAAAACCTCAGAAGCACCCTTGACTCCTCTCTCTCACAACCCAAATCCTACCAGTCAGGAAATTTTGTCACCTCTTACCTTCAAAATGTCTATAACCTGACCACATCTTACCACCTCTACTCCTATACCCTGGTCCTGGTCACCATCATCTCCCACCTCTATTCCTACAGTCTGGTCCTGATCACCATCATTTCCTACCTCTACTCCCACACCTGATCCTGATCACCATCATCTCCCACCTCTACTCCTATACACCCATCCCTGTCACCATCATCTCCCACCTCCACTCCACTCCTATACCCAGTCTTGATCACCATCATCTCCCACCTCTGTTCCTAAACCTCAGTCCTGATCACTATCATCTCCCACCTCTGTTCCTACAGCCCCGTCCCTGTCACCATCATCTCCCATCTCCACTTCACTCCTATACCCAGTCCTAGTCACCATGATCTCCCACCTCTGTTCCTACACCCCAGTCCTGATCACCATCATCTCCCACCTCCACTCCTACACCCCAGTCCTGGTCACCATCATCTCCCACTTGGGTTATTCCCATAGCTCTTTACAGTCCCCCTGCCTTTGCCCTTACCCATAGTCTATTCAAAGATCAAGAGGTACTCTTTTAAAATGTTAAGTAAGATCATGTCATTCCTCTGATCAGAACTCTACATAGGCTCCCTACTTCACTCAGAGCAGAAGTCAACCTGCAGGACCTACCTGAATGACCTTTCACCTATCCTCTTACTTCTTCAACTTCACTTTATATAATTGTCCTCATCCTCACTGCATTCCAGACACAATGACCTCCTTGCTGTCCCTGGAATGTTCCATCTACTCTCCTACCTTAGGCTCTTTACACCAGCTGTTGCCTCTGCCTGGCAATACTCATGCTCCCAAAATCTGCCTAGATCATTCCCTCACCCCACCCAAGTCTTAACTCAATGAGACCTGCTCTGGCCTTCCTATTTGATGCTACAACCATCTTCTACCTCACGTTCCCACACTTCCCCTGCCTTGCTCTACTTCTTTTTTTTTTGTAGCCCTGATGACCTTATAACATATAATACACTTATTTGTTTTATTTATTATTTATGTCTGTACCAGCTGCAATAGAAACTCCATGAGGATAGAGATCTTTGTTCACTTTTCACATATATGTTAGAGGAATGAGTAAATGTGTTCAGAAACACTCAACTCACTCGGAAACTGTCTATCACACATGGCCCTAAAGCAGAAAAGACAAATCCGAAGGAACTTAATTATTAATCAAAGTAGAAGTTCAAGTCTTGTGATCCCATTTTTTACTCTTTTGCTCCCACGCAGGCCTTTCCTGTCACTCTCTTCATGCTAATTACCTATATGGGAAAGGAATTTACCTTGATATGGATCCAGTCTGAACACAGGACTGGAGAGGAATGGGAGAATAAGGCTATGAACTATTGTCTACAGTTCTAAGCAAGGGCAGATTCTCTCCCGTAAGCAGTACACAGCTATGATTTAATAAAAAAATAAATAAATAAATAAATAAATAAAGCTCTAACTGTGTGCCAGGAATGGGCAATACACTGTGAACAAGGTAGAACAGAACTCTGATCTCCTGGAGATTAAAGTCTAGTATAGTTTCATGTCCTAATTCTTATCCTCACCAAGGTCTATCCCCACACGGCCACTAGGTAAGATTCCATTTCCCCTGTTGGGGCTAGAAGAAAAGATTAAAAAAAAATGCTCATCATCCTTAATCATCAGAGAAATGAAAATCAAAACTACTTTGAGATATCATCTAACTCCAGGAAGATTAGCCCATATCACAAAATCCCAAGACCAGATGTTGGCGTGGATGTAGAGAAAAGGGAACTCTTCTACACTGCTGGTGGGAATGCAAATTAATACATTCCTTTTGGAAAGATGTTTGGAGAACACTTAGAGATCTAAAAATAGATCTGCCATTCAATCCTATAATTCCTCTACTAGGTATATAACCAGAAGACCAAAAATCACATTATAACAAAGATATTTGTACCAGAATGTTTATTGCAGCCCAATTCATAATTGCTAAGTCATGGAAAAAGCCCAAGTGCCCATCGATCCACAAATGGATTAATAAATTGTGGTATATGTACACCATGGAATATTATGTAGCCTTAAAGAAAGATGGAGACTTTACCTCTTTCATGTTTACCTCTTTCATGATGGAGCTGGAACATATTCTTCTTAGTAAAGTATCTCAAGAATGGAAGAAAAAGTATCTAATGTACTCAGCCCTACTATGAAACTAATTTATGGCTTTCATATGAAAGCTATAACCCAGTTATCACCTAAGAATATGGGGAAGAGGGAGAGGGAGGGCAGGGAGGTGGGAGGATGGGCGGAGGGAGGGTGATTGATGGGATTATACCTGCGGTGCATCTTACAAGGGTACATGTGGAACTTAGTAAATGTAGAATATAAATGTCTTAACACAATAACTAAGAAAATGCCAGGAAGGCTATGTTAACCAGTGTGATGAAAATATGTCAAATGGTCTATAAATGGTCTGTATGGTGCCCCATGATCGCATTAATGTACACAGCTATGATTTAATAAAAAAAAAGAAAAAGAAAAAGAAAAGATTCAAGTTCTACATTACACTCAACCCCTACAGCAGCGGTTCTCAACCTGTGGGTCGCAACCCCTTTGTAACAATGAAAATACATCCCAGCAATAGGAAGGTTGAGAACCACTGCCCTAGGGCCTTGCTACTCAAGATGTGCTTCCTAGCTAGCAGCACCAGACTCCCCTGGGAGGTTAATAGAAATGCAGGCTTTTAGGCCCCATCCATGGCCTACTGAATTGGAAACTGTGTTTTACTAAGATCCCCAAGTGATTCTTACTAACAAAAATGTGTGAGATGCACTGCCTTGGCCCTGTCCGCTGAGAATAAATTTGTAAGCATCACATAAATTGCAGGCAAGAAAAATTAAAGGAATAGAAAAGAGAGAATTAGCTTCACATTTTCCTTTTTGCTAATGAACAAGGAATATCATTTCATGTCAGAGATAATAACAGAAAATGTAACAGAAGATTCTAGATTAAAGGCCCTGATGACTTAACGTACTAATCTGAAAATCAAGGCTGGTCTGAAATAAATATATGATAATAATTTGCTAACACTTTGTATGATCATACATATTCAAAAGGAAGCATTTAAAATTAATTACTTAAGTAACTATGTTTAAGAGGACAGACTCTGAGGTCAGACTTTCTGATTTCTAAGCTTGTCAGTGTATCACTACCTGTGTTTCTTAGGCCAATTCACCTGGCCTCTCTTCAGTTTCAGTTTCCTTTTCTGTACGACAGGAATAATAACAGTACTTATTTCATAAGTGCATTATGAGGACTAAACAAGGTAATGTTTGTAAAGAATCAAGAATAGTGTTGGCACTGTGTAGTTGCCATATAGTAAACCCTCAATAAATGTTTTACTCGACATTGAATTTATCCAGCAAATATTTTATTTATAGGAAACAATCTAGAGAAAATCAGCATGGAGTATGATAAGCTGGGCAGCCATAGTTCCTCTGAGGAGAAGAGATTAAGTAGAAATCTGGAAAATGAGAACTAGCCAGTCACACACACTATGAGTGAAAGTCAAGAGTGTAACGGGTAAAGATCATGTAGGTCTCCCTCGCCCAGGACAGGGGGTGGCTCATATTATCATCACCACCAAGCTCCTGAGGGCTTTTAGACAAGAGAGTAAATTAAACAGAAATGCTTGTTGGTGCTCCACTGGGGGAAAGGGTCTGGAAAAAGTCCCTGGGATATAGGAACATGAATCAACCATGGTGTCAGCTTCCAAGGAACTACAGTGTCTTATTTTAAGGTGTGCTCCCAAAGATGCGCTAGGTCTTATTTTCAGGGGATGTCTTATCTTTCCTCTAAGTAGGTCTTATTTTCGGAGGATGCCTTATTTTTGGGGAAACAGGATATCAGTCTAATAGTCTGACTTTGGGCCATTTACTGCCCAAGTAGGAAAATGCTCCTCCCATCAGAGCAGGAGCTCCCACCCCTCATTTTGCTGGCTGAATGCCTCCTCATTTGTGTCACACTTTCAGAGCCCAGCTCACACATCAGCCTCTCAGGGGAACGTACGCTGACTTCTGTCCCCTCCAATCATGGGCCCTCTTTTATTAATTTTTAATTGTTATGGGTACATAATATTGTATATCATTAAAAGGTACATGTGATACTTTAATATAGGCATACAATGTAACTTAATCAAGTTAGGGCAATTGGGATATCTTTCATCTCAGGCATTTATCATTTCTTTGTGTTAGGAACATTCCAATTCCACTTTTAGTTACTTTAAAGTATACCTTAACTTGTTGTTTATAGTGACTTTGCTGTACTAGCAAATATTATTCATTCTATCTAATTATTTAACTATATTTTTGCACCCATTAACCTTTCCCACTACTGGTCCTACTGAAATCCATTTTACATTACCCTCCCCACTACCCTTCCCAGCCTCTGATAACCATCATCTACTCTCTGTCTCCACGAGATCAGTTGTTTTTAATGTTTAGCTCCCACATATAGGTGAGGACATGTGAGATTTGTCCTGTGCTTGGCTCATTTCATTTAACATAATGTTCTCCAGTTCCATCCATGTTGTTGCAAATGGCAGGATTTCATTCATTTTTGTGGCTATATAATATTCTATTGTGTATATGTATGACAATTTCTTTATCCCTTTATCTGCTGATGGATACTTAGGTTGATTCCATATCTTGGCTATTCTGAATAGTGCTGCAATATCTTTGGATATCTTTTGGATACACTTCGTTCTCCCCCTTTGGATATGTACCCAGCAGTGGGATTGTTGCATTTTATAGTAGTTCCATGTTTAGTTTTTTGAGTAACTTCCATATGTTCCCCCATAGTGGTCACACTAATTTACATTCCCGCCAACAGTGTCCGAGGGTTCCCCTTTGTCCCCACATGACTCCTTTGATCTCACAGAGCACCTAGCAGACACCTCTGGAGTAGAGCCTCATCTCATAAAACTTTAAGTAGCTGTGTTCCCTTCTCTTGTCACACTTATTTTAAGGCTAAATCTACCCATCCCAGCTCTGTAGTGTTAGCACCTGTTTTAAGGCTGGCACATTAGCACATAGTAGGTGGGGACTCAATAAATGTTGCTTTGCATAAAAGGGCTAATACATGTTTACCACTTTTTCCTTATTGCAAAAAAAAAAAAGAAAAAGGTGCCTTATTTAACTTTTGCATGTCAATGGGACCCTGATATGTGGAATTTTCTTGAGGAAATTATCTCTTTTAGTGACTGTCCCTGGAAGAGGAAACCCAGAATTTAAAATCCATTTTACATTTGAAATCCATTTCACCAGCAAAGTGGACATGTACTTAGCTCATTCTATATAGTTGTTGTTGCTGTTTTAGCTCAGCCCAGGATTGTTACCATAGAAACCACAGAAGAATTTCTACACCAGCAGTATTTATGTTTTGTTCTTCATAGATTTTCCTCTCCAGGCCCCTTTGAGGTGCTTCTCGTCTCACAGGAGGGAAGCTGAAGCACCGGAAGGGCAGGCAGCATGATGAGTCATGAGCAGACGAGGCTTGGGCTTCCTGTGAGGGAGGCGCTCTGGAGGTGTCACTGCAGCAGCCACACTCACCCCTGACACCAACCTCACCTTTCCACGCTTCCCTCTCTTATGCATCCTCCCAAGGCACAGCTTCAGTTCTTCCCTCGTCCTGTCTGCACCTGTGATCTTGCTCAGCCCCAGAAAACCCAGCCGCTCCACCTCAGGAACCTCATCTGGACCGACCACCTACGCTGTCCCCCTTCCTTACCCTTCCTCAGGGCAGCTCGCTTCTTCGCTCTTGCCATACCCTCCCTACCACCCTGCCTCTATCTGGTCACAGATGCCCCCATAGTCTTGCCCCCTAAAACAAATACAGAACCTCAAGTTGACAAAGAACTTGAATCCAACCACATCCAGTAAGTACCTTCCAAAGTAACAGTAACTAATCTGATCAAGCGATATGTGCTAATGAGAGGTTAAAGGAAAGGAAGAAAGGAACCCAAATTAAGTGCCCTCTCCACACATAGGCTAACTGTCACATCGGCTTAGGCAAGGCCAACAGGCCAGTGTGTTCACTGGAAGAGTTAGAACTCATCTCTACCAAAACTTTACTTGGGCCTTAGAAGACAGGAGAGAAAAATTCCCTTATGGATGAATCTGTTACATGATCTTAGATCCTTGATGGAGAGTATCCAGGTTTGGACAACCTAAAGCTTAAACAATTTGGGTGGCATTGTTTAGGGAAAAAGAATACAAAACTATAAACATAAAATCAGGTTTAAAAATGAGCATTTATTCAGAATGAGAAGAGAAATTGTAACCAATGGAACATTTTTAAAAAGCTGATAAAAATATCATAAGTATCACAAAATCCAAGGCCTCTCAGGGCCAGAGCAGTGAGGAGCCCTGAAGTCTATTTCATCAGCACACGATAACTTGGACTTTAATTCTGGAGTTATTTTTCTCCTTAATTTCCTGCTTACATTTTTTTGAAAGGCTGTCTGTTTTCATCTTCTTCTTTCCTTATCAATGAATCACTCCCTATCCAAGTTACCTAGCTCCAGTCCATACCACTCCAGTGGAACAATCTTCTCAGTGTCCCCAGTGGCTCCCAGTCAGCAAATCAGCTGGCTTTTGCTCAGCCCTCACGCTCCCAATCTCTCTCTTTAGTCACAGACACACATAACCACGGCTTCCTTTTCAGATTTCTATCTGCCCAGGCATGCAAGCAGGTGTATGATCACAATTTCACTGTGTCCTGTGCTGATCTTTCTCTTTTACCAGTGTTACTTCCTCCTTCCATCCGCCAAGTCAGGTGTAATCCAAGGCTCAATCTTCAGCTTCTGCTCTTATCAGTCCATGTGCTTCTCCAACACCCCTCAAATCTTCCAACACACAGGAGGCTCCCAAATCACAGCTCTGGGCCTGTCATCAATCCTGTGTGTTAGTCCTGCCACCTAGTCACAGCCACATTGAAGTCCCCCTGGACCTCAGGCTCAGCGTGATTAAAGGCAAAGTAATTGCATTCACTCCCAAACTGGTTGACCTCACTAGATACTGAAACTCAATGTTTCTAAAATTAAATGCATTGTCTTCCCCATAATTAGCTGTCCATCCGAACTTTCGGTTAAAGGTTTGACCTAAGTGAATGAATATTAGGTCATGATTTCAGAATAGGAAATGACACTCTCTTTCTTCTATCTGTCTTTTCTGCATAAAGTAATTGACCCTGGTTTGTTCGTCATGAGAACAGGAAGTTGCTCTGAAGAACTGGCTGGAAGGAAGAGCATGTTCACTGGATGAAGTATGGTTTGAATTTAATTCTAGGTCTGTCTCTAGGACATCCCACCATAAGACGTACCTGGCCCAAAATGTTGACAGTGCACATGAGCCAGGAAGTCAGAAGGCCCCTTTAGCAGCACCAAAGAGACCCTCACCTCCTAAAGCTGGAGGAAAAACCCAAAAAACAAATGAAAAAAATCTGAGGAGCAGTTGCAGATCTTAATTATCAGGTCAAGGAGACCCCAGAGAAAGAAATTTAAATTCTCAAGCCTGACAAGTCGGCTATGTCAGAATAAGGACCCTGATTGAAAAAGAATGTTGCCCTGAGACTTGGAAATGGAACATTTGGGCTAATGTTTGATACAAAGTTTGTATCAGCAGATTCCCTGACTTTTCTGGGCCCACAGAAGCAGCTCACTCCTTCCCATTAAAGGCTAATGGCTTCTCTCTTGCTTGAAGACAACACTTAAGAAGCCACTGTCTTGTAAGACAAAATTTTCAAAGATCAGAATTTATTCCCACTTCCTTTTCTAGCCACCAGATCAATAACTAGGGTCATTTGCAATATAATAGATCAGAGGGTAGAAAACCAAACTCCACCACAGCCACCCCTTAGCCAAGAGAGTGAATCAGAAACAATCCTGCAGGCTGGGGGAAAGGCAGGTATGGTGGTCCCCATCATCTTTCCACTTACTTTATGAGTCTACACCATAAGGAAACAAACCCTATAGGCACCAGCCACAATGCCCAGCTATTTTTTAGAGGCAGGGTCTCACTCTTGCTTAGGCTGGTCTCCGTCTCCTGAATGCAAGCAATTCTCCCACCTGAGCCTCCCAGAGTGTTACAATTACAGGCGTGAGCCACTATATGTTTTGCCTGGCCAAATGTGTTTGATGTTACCACCTCACCTTTATCCTGTGAGCTCCTGGAAAGCAAGGATTGTCTCTTTTATCTCTGTATCCTACACCTAGGCCAGAACCCAGCAGACAGTAGAACCTCAAAGTACATTTATTGAATGATAGCTATTTAACACAGGTTAGAAATTAGAAAGAAAATTATTAAAATGGTTTTAGGGAAAAGCCAAATAGAGGTAGGGAATAAAAGATATCTATTGATGAAAGTAACACTGAGAAAATTGGAGATGAATTCTTTCATTCAAGGTGTTTGGAACTACCTGTAGACTCATAATATATGCCTAGATTATACTATCTGTTAGTGCCTTGAGTTGAACCCATAGTAATTACTATTAAGTAAACACCATGCTATATCCAATTTTTTAAGGTTTTTTTTTAAAGAAATCTCTTAATTATGCTGAATATTGAGTCACAATATTCTCAAATTTAAATAAATTAAATAAATTTGTTTGTTTTTATGATTGTGGGCAGCTTTTAACCTACCCAAATATTTAACACATAGCAAAGGCACTGATTCTGGATAATTTGTTCTAGACTTGGAATAACAGAACTGTACAGATGTTCATAGAGTACGAAACTTGCTGATAGTTGATGAAATTTCTTGGTAGCAAAATCTCTGTGGACTACTTTCACGAGTATGAACCCATGAGGATAAAGTAAACTTTAAAAAGAAAAGAGCATTTACGCAACATTTAAATGAAAATTTCTAAAACCTTTACCCCCAAAAACTAAACTTTAGCACCCTAAGTAAGTTAGCATTTTAATCTCTAAGCTTTCCACAATCTATTATCTTAAAACTCCTCATTATCTGGTGTTGTGAAAATTTTCCCAGCTTCTTCATGGAAAAAGGTGGCAACCTTTCCTATCACTAATGCCATTTCATCCTGTGCACAGTCCTGGGAACATCCCATCCTCCATCTATACCTCTGGGGCAATGCCTGACTCCACATGAAATACCCTCCCTTCCTTCCTTCCCTCCTTTCTTTCTTTCTTTTTTTTCAGGATGGCATTTATTTTGCTGCTGCTTCTTTTTTTAGTCTATTTCATTTTTTTATTTCAAATTAATATGAGGGTACAAACTTTTAATTACATTGTTTTCATTTCCAGGGTAAAGTTCCAATTGTAAAAGAGCCCCTCACCCAGGGGGTGTGTTATACACCCACACAATGTGCACATTAGGTGAGATCCCACCTCATTTCCTCTCTCCTTCTGCCAATCATCCTCCCCCCATACCCCTTCCCCCTTTATCCTCCCCCTGCCCCCATGTTCTATGTTTGTATTCTATGTTCATATGAGCATGTAATTGTTCATATATTGGTTTCACATTAGTATGGAATACATTGGATATTTGCTTTTCCACTCTTACGATACTACTAAAAAAATGTGTTTCAACTCTATCCAGGTAAATGTAAAAGATGTAAACTCTATTCTTTCTTGGTGGATGGAGCACATTCTTCTTCTATGTGTGTCTCACTGCTGAGCTCTCTAACACAGACTCTAGTTGGTGGTCACAAGTTGTTTTGTTAATGTTAGCTGCTGATGGGAGATTCTAGTCCAACACCACATGGCTCATGGGTACCCTCGCATACCACCTACTGTCTGGGGTAGACTATGAGCCCAATGAAAGTTAGCTAGTGTGAAAGCATACATTTTGGTATGAAGATATGGTTCTTTCTCTAAAACTCCAAGCTTCCTGCTTCTCCTATTTGCATTTATTACATCGTATGGAAAAATGATAATCCCTTATACTACAAGTATTCCAGGGTTTAGAGAAGATAATGACAAAATTAGAGCACCAGGGAGAGTTCTGGAGAGGTTCGTATGAGTACAGTGGCATGAAAGAAAAAAAGAGGACTAGAACCCTGCCCCCCAGAGTATAATGAGGGAAGGAGACTTGGCTACTGTTTGTCCGTTGTACCTCAAGGATGACTGTTTTGGTGCAGATTAGCACCCTAAATATTTAATTCATGAATGTTAAATAAGTTGATTTATGAATAAACAAAAGATGCAAGAATTTTCAAAGTCAGAAGATTTTTTTTGACATGAGATTCTAGTTACAAATGAGCAGGGGAGGTTTAAATCAACATAGATATTTTATAATGCTCTGTAAGTATCCATTGAGAATCACAAAGGGAATGAGAAGAACCTGCAATCCATGTGCTACTCAAGTTGTTATTTCAACATTCTATAGTCACTGCACCAAAAGTTGGGTATTCTTATTCTAGAGCTGGAAGCGAAGCTTCTAGACTATAAGCCCTAGAGACTGGGGAGCTGCTCAGTGTGCTGGTTTGAAAGTAGAAATGGCATTAGCTCACATACCAAGGAAATGGACCCTACATTACAACCTGCAGAAACGAAAGTAACCTTGAGTTTGCAATTACATCACAACTTCCTTGCCACAATTTAAGCATCATTCACTTAACAAGTACTTACTGAGCACCTATGTCATGCCCGTCTCAGTGGCAGGTGCTGAAGATTTGTAGCCTTGTGAACGAGACAGATCAGATGCCTCTCGGAGCTGAACACCCTACTTTACAACACTTACCACCCTTCTCCAACCCCCTGCATTCTCCGTAATTGACCTTATTCAATCTGCACTATTCCCTGGCAGGAGGAAGAATGCAGTGGGGTCCACATGTGCTGGAATGGTCTGGCTGCACCCGAAACAAAAGTGAACTGCTCTCCGTGCTCTTCTCTGATCCCTTTACTCTTGAAGAATTCACATGAATAAAGAGGAACCAAAACCCCAACCTTCAGAGCCCCACAGATGTGGAAGGAACCTAACAGATCCAAAATGATTCGAATCTAAGTGTTTCCTCTCCCATGAGGTATAACAGAGGACTCCACAAGCACAGTGGCCTGGCTGGTTTAGTAGAAGAGTTGGAAGGAGGACTCTGGACACTTCAGCCTATCTTCCTGCCTCTCCACCAGGAGGGATGTCTGAAGCCAGAGTCCACGTTGGCTAGTCCACAGGAACCACAGTTGGGGCTTCTGTCTTGCTCAGCAACGGGTGAGGAGTAGTGCAGCTAATCTCAAACTCAGATACCCAGAGGCTAGATTTAAGGAGACATATCAAACTCAAAAGGTCCCTGAAACCTGATAAAATCACTGGGTCAAGTGCAGTGATGACAAAACTTTATAAGATGCACCTGTATGTGTGATCCCTTCCATCAACTGCTGAGAAATTTCACATGGAACTGAAGTATGGCAGTATGGCTTAAAAACCATACTTTAAGACTAGGCACAGTGGCTCATGCCTCTAATCCCAGCATTCTAGGATGACAAGGCAGAAGTATTGCTTGAGTTCAGGAGTTTGAGACCAGCTTGAGCACAATAAGACTGCATCTCTGCTAAAAATAGAAAAATTAGCCAGGCATGGTGGCAAGGGCCTATATCCCAGCTACATGGAAGTCTAAGGCAGGAGGATCACTTGAGCCAGGAGTTTGAGGTTGCTGTGAGCTAGGCTGGGGCCATGGCACTCAAGTCCATGCAACAAAACAAAGCTCTTAGAAAAAAATGTTTTTAATGTAGATGCTAAGATCTGGATACAACCCATGAGTGGAACAGATAAATACCAAATGCCATGCCTTGGAGAGAGTCAAAGTTCCAGCCCCCCAAAAGGCTCTCCTACCTCACTCCTGTACTCAATATAATTTCTACTATTAGCAATGGCCCTTATGGGCCTTATAAGGACAAAAACAGACTTTGACTGTATAAAAGCACTAAGTTACCTGAGAAGAGTTACACTTCAGCCAAACACTTTCTCTAGGGTTAATTTTGAACTCCTTTAATTGATTACCCTTATTACAGAAGATAATAAAACTCAAGAAAGGTAAGTGTTGATGAAAGACAAAAGATAATGACTGAAAGAGATGGAGCTTCCTGGCCTGGTACGGTGTAGCCCCTGATGTTGGGAATATCAAAAATGCAGGGGAACTCCCAATAGTAGAAAGATATCACCAGCTATAAATGTTGCCTATTCAATTATCTTGAACAAGTCTACGCAGCTAGGGGTGGGTGTCCAAAGCCACTTTAGTTTGACCCACTTTCAGTTGGAGATGATAGCAAGTAAAATTAAATATTAAAAGAAAAAAGTTGAAATAAATTCATGTATTAGTAAATGGTTTTCCTTAAAGACACCACACTGTCTGCCACTAAAATCAAATAATGAATTAAGCAAGACTTCACATGCATGGCCAAGATGGACGAAAGACCCGGCAGAATCAAGAGCCATCTCTGGACGTCCAGAGCAGTTACATGGGGAAGAAGATGGAAGAACTGGGGGGAAGTAGTCTGTTCAGTGTGCATTTCACCATTGCAACTACACCATTAAAGTCTTGTTCAGTTCTTTGGGTTTTCAGAAACCACTGTGCAGGGAGAAGATCTGCTTCGAAACCAGACTGCAGACATGGCTTGACCACTTTGCGTGAGACATGACAGTGTGTGCTAATAATAATTATTTCCATTTGCATTGTAATCTACATTATAATAATAAGACAAGATTGTTGAAGGAAAGTACCTAGAATGGTCACCATTATAAATTGGGTGTTAAATTATTGTGGGCTTCTCCTCTCTACCCTCCTTACCAACAACCTCCTTTCTCCCTTCCTCCTTACCTTCCACTGCAGGATCTCAGCCCCACAGATCTCCCCTATCTGAAATTCTCCTGGTAGACCTAACCATGCCATGTGCTATGTATACTTTTCTAAAAATTTATTTGATTTCCTTCTGAATTAAAAAAAAAAAATAAGAAAACCCGCTGAAAATGTGTATCAGTCATGGTCCAGCCAGGAAAAAGAGAACCACTGTAAATGTTTAAAAGTAGAAAACCCTGTACAAGTGACCAGAGAGCAAAAAAGGCAATTGGAGCTAAGGGGATACTGCTGCCCCAGGGGCCAGCAGACAAAGGAAGGTGATGTGGTTACTGAAACCTACCCGCCACCTGCAGAGGTGGCACCATAGCAGGGGATCAGACAGTGGCTGCTACTGCCCATGGGACCACTGCACTGAGTCAGGGAGGAAGGGAGAGAAGCCCCAGACGCCTTCTGTCTGCCCTCCCATCTCCTATGGATGCCTCTAGAAGCCCTGGACATCCAGCCTGCAAGGTTCAAGGTAGGCAAGGGAAACAGGAGGACTCAATCTGAGGACCAATACAGTAAGAAGTGAATTATCAGCAACTGTCAGCCAACATCTTCACTAACACTAACATTTTTTATGTACTTATGGGTAATGGCCTGAGAGCAAGATTCTTTGAGAAAGCAGGTTGGATGGTTTGAGCTCAAGGAATTAGAAGACATCAAGGAATAAGAGAAAAAAGAAATCCAAATGTTTTAAGTCTAGCACATTTATAAGGGGTTACAAAATTACAAATTATATAGGAATATAGGAAATATGTAGGAATGCAGGAAAACTAAGAAATGCACAAAACCATAGTAAAGAAAACTATGATTTTTCCAAAGGAATAGAAGACAACCTCGATCAATGCTGAGTCACACTGTATTTTCCTAAAAAGGTAGATATAACAGTGTAAAGCAAATTCCTCCCAGGGAAATTGTAATAAATTCCACGTAATTCTAATCAAAAGTCCAATAGACTGAGATGCGGGAGAAAGGGAAGATCATTTGAAAAGCTGATTATACAGTTGATAAGAAGTAAAAATACCAAAATTGCCAAAGACACTTTGAATAAAAAGTTTACAAAAATATAGTTATTAAAATAGACTCATTAGTCCAGTAATAAATAAAAAATCAAGGGACTAGGAGAACCAGAACCAAGCCTTAGCATAAAGGGAAGTTTGGTCTAAGAGAGTACTTTTATTTTAAATGTTTACATGATAAGTTAACTACTTTGAAAAAATCAAGTTCATTATCTACTTCCCACTAGAAGAAAATAGATTTTTAAAAGATATTATGAAGCTAAAACACCACAAAAACTTGACATTAGAAGAGAATATAGAAGAATATATTTGTAATCACAGGGTGAGGTAAGTCCAAGTGTGATAAGAAGCTATACAAGAAACAAGGGATTTGCTTTAAAAACAACTAAACATTTCTTCACGGAAAGAGTTAACAGACAAATGACAGGGAGGAGACATTTGTAATGCACATAACAGATAAAAAGGTTATTCATTCCATGTAAAGACCTGTTATGAACCAGTAACATAAAAGACAACAGCTTAATTTTTAAAAGGACAGATTATACTAATTCACTGGAGAAAAATTACAAATGGCAATAAACAAAACTAAAGTGAAAGCTTCAACGTCTCAAACTTTCTAAAAATGCAATTTATAGTAAGAAATCATTTTTTGCCTGCCAGTGTTAGAAAAAAATGTTTAGAAATGATGAAATAAGATAGCACCTATAATATGGAGAAAAGGTATTCTTACACTATGTGGCTGGGAGTATAAACTGGTACAGCTTTTAGAGAGCAATTGGACAATATTCATCAAAAGTTGTAACATATAGCTTATACCTAACTCTTCCAATCCTACCTTTTTATCCCAGAGAAATGAACAAAGACATATATGTGAATATAGTCATTGCAACATTTTGGGGGGAAAGGCAAAATTTGGGAACAACCTAAATGAAGTCCCTTAGTACAGAAATAATTAAAGATATGATGGTCTAGGCTGGGTGCCTGTGCTTAATGGTTAGAGCGCTGGCCCCGTGCACCAGAGGTGGCAGGTTTGAACCTGGCCCAGGCCTGCTAAACAAACAAAAAAACATGTGATGGTCTATGCAGAATAGTCATTAAAAAGAATAATGTGACCAGGCATAGTGGCTTATGCCCATAATCCTGGCACTTTGGGAGGCCAAAGAGGGAAGATCATTAGAGCCCAGGAGACTTAAAACATTTGGATTTTTTTTCTCTCTTATTCCTTGATGTCTTCTAATTCCTTGAGCTCAAACCATCCAATCTGCTTTCTCAAAGAGTCTTGCTCTCAGGTTGTTACATGTAAGTATATAAAAAAATGTTAGCATTAGTAAAGGTGTTGGCTGACATTTGAGAAGTTAGTTACTGATAATTCACTTCTTACTGTATTGGTCCTCAGACTGAGTCCTCCTGTTTTCCTTGCCTACCTTGAGCCCTGCAGTTTGAGATCAGCCTGGGCAATAGTGAGACCTCATCTCTACAAAAATAGAAAAATTAGCCAGATGTGGTGGTACATGCCTACAATCCAAGCTACTTGAAAAGCAGGAGGATTGCTTGAGCCCAGGAGCTGGAGGCTGTGGTGAGTTATGATGACACCACTGTACTCTAGCCCAGGCAACAGAGCAAGACCCTATTTAAAGAAAAAAAAAAAAAAAAGAAAGAAAGAATAAAGTAGTTTTATATGGAAGAAGTAAGAGGAAATGCTCAAGTTGTTCATTCAACACATTTGTATTGAAATCAGAACAAATTTAGACATGGATCTAATTGGAGACATAAACAAATAGGGGAAAAAAGTCTAGGAGATCATTACAGGTAGGTTTTGTGAAGGAAATGGAATGAAAAATAGTAGGTATAATCCTTGATGCATCTCTTTGCTATCCACCCCACACTCAGCTGGAGGACCCAAAAACTTTACTATCAAGACATATATCAAAATTTTTCACTTCCCTCCAGTTCCCCTGGAAAGCAAACTATGCTTTTCAGTGGCTTCCCTTAGCACTCACCTCACCCCAGCTGCAAAACGATATCTTGCTTGTGCCCCCATCAACCTCCCCAGCCTCATCTCCTGCCATCCTCAGATTCCAGCCACACAGTTCTTCACTCTACTCCTGCTGTGGGGCAAGCTCACTCCCTGTTTTGGGACCATGACTCCTGTCAGCTTAGATCAGTCCAGCCTGGCCTTGAATCCCAGCTCTGCTGTGACCTTGGAAGTTACTTCCCTTCTCTGAACCTGAATCAGTTTTTCACTTACAAGATGGAATTAGTAATATTTGACTTGGGGGGATGTTGAAGATTAATAAACATAAATGTAGGGTGCTGTGCATAATCCCTACAGAAAGGGAGTCAATATATTAAAACTATTATGGCTATTCATATACTTCAGAATTTGTCTCAGGGCAAGAATAAATAAGTCTTATAATAAGTGTCCCATTATTTTTAAATAAAAAGTTGACCTTCCTACCCATCTAGTGAGCCATAAATATAAACGTGGCTGGAAAAACTTGCCCATAGTCACCTTTCTTTCAGAAGGGAATCCAGCTACTTGGTCACCTCCCCCTACTTACTGTACTTCCTTCTGATAGAGTCAAATGTAGGAACCCGCCCAAAGGGACCAACCCCACTCTTCCGATGGATGTCTTACCCTGGAAAGGGGATGTGCCAACCCCCACCCTTCTGACCTTTAAAACCCCCATCCACTATTACCCATGCACTGATTTCCTTCTCAAACTCAGCTCGCCCTCACTGGGGTGGAAATAAAAGCTGATGTTGCCCACACAGAACCTGGATTCCCTTCTCTTTCTGTTTTGTGTCTCAGAATCATGTTTATTTTGGTCTTTGACCTCTCACCTTCCCGAATAGAAGCAGTCTTTGCCTCAGAAACTTAGGAAGTGCTAATTGGCCTGCCTAGTCAACAACATCAGGAAACCCCAGAACAGACCACTAATAGTACTAACCATCCTAGTCCCCTGCATGGCTCCCTTCTTTTCACTTCTCCTCCTAGACTCCCTGCCAAAGCCTCCAGAATTTCTTAGAAGCCAAAATACAACTCACCCAAGAGATGCAAAGAGGATGCTGAGGTCTGAGATAAGTCTTCCCTCGCAGCTCACACTTCAGAGGTCTGTTTAACACCTTTGTGTCTCTTTCTCACCTCCTGGTCAAAACTGTCATCTCTGCTCAATGAATTTGGGGTGTGGAGAGTAAACCTATTTTATGCTACTGGAATCTCAGTCCCTGCAATCTATAATCATTGATCTCTATTGCAAAGGTCTAGAACCTTAGTCCACTTCTTTAAGGCCATAGAAAAGCTTTCTTTGTAGCTTCCTGGATCTTCCAGCAACCTTCTCTTCTAATCAGGAATGACGTCTAGAAATTTTCCTTCCACAGACTAGAAGTTATGCAAGAGTGGAGTTAGCTTGGAGTGTGTGAGAAAACTGACCCCTAGACCAAAGATCCTGTCCCAGAGAAACATTAGAGACGCATACTAGCAAGTAGATGCCTATCAACTCTTGGCTCTGCTTGGTGGAGGTTTTTGTCTTGTATATAATGTCTTACAAGTGTGGATGCTTTAAAAACATGAAAACTTCAAGGGTATCTTTACCTTCAACTCACAGCAGCTTTGAAGTGGTTCAAAGCCAAGACTGTGACATAAGAATCAATAACTTCTAGCTCCTCTGTGATAAACTCCGCTGGAGGCAGGGAGTCCCCTCAACAATTCACATCGCCTGAGATGACCCTGAGTTGAGTGATGGGTTTGCCTATCCGTAAGAATAACAGTGAGTTTAAGGGTTATATTTTCCCATTCAAACATGTAACTCTCATTCTGTTTAACTATATGTCAGGATAAAAAAAACAGACATCTAAGTGGCTAATCATACCTGGCTGTGAATACATCATATTTTGCCATAAATAAGGCACACTTTTTGCTCAAATTTTTGAGGGAGAAATAAAGATGTACATTTCACATGAATTGTACTCATTCTTTATCTATATAAATGTTTTTAATTATTTTATTTATGCTTACGCATTAAAAATATGACTCTAGAAAGCAATAATAATATCCATATGCAAAGTAATACCTTAGAATACAGTAATTGGTTTCTGAACTTGCAACCAAAGCATTTTCCGCCAACAAAGAGTGGCGTATTTCTCTTCATACATGTTAAGTGGGAGCCAGTGACCTAGTGGATAGCTTTATAAAAATTGTTACAAAACCCCTTAGAAAATCTCAAAACAGTTTTTTTTTTTTGGTAACTTTTGTGCATAAAGATTTTTTTCCTGAAAGTTTGGACAAAAATTGTGGCTGTGTATTACACATGGGATCACATTGTACCTAGCAAAATATGGTAATAAGCACAGAATATATTCATTATATTCAACTAACATTTATATTCAACTAACTCACTCTAACATAAACCAGAAACATATGTGTGTATTTTAAACAAACCAACAAACAAACAACACAATAAAGGCAAGAGGTATAAAAATGTTTAAAAAGCTATGCCAATTTAAGATAGTATTTTTTAATTTTTATGCCTCAGAGGATAAAATTTTCCTATCTGTTGTTTTTAATTGGTATTTTTATGGTTGATGAGATTTTATGTAAGTGGGATTATAGATGATCAATTTTGTGAAAATATAAATAGCAAATGAGAATATTTTTTCAATGACTCTGTCAGGAAAGTTGTGGAAGAATATAACCTACCTTTAGGAATACATTTCTTAGTCGCAAAGTAGCTTCATTCAATTTACAACATCCCTGTAAAGTTATAAGGATTGGCTTCCTTGTTTCACTCAGGAGACAACTGAATCTCAGCCCATTCGTGTGACTTATCTAGGTCACATACCTTAACTGGTTGAGTAGCAGAGGCTGATGACCCCAAGCTCAGTCTTCTTCCAATTTCCCTTGTTAAAACTAGGAAGCCATTGGATGGCAGAGAGGTAATGTGGGAATTAAGATAGAATGTAGGAGAGAGAGAAAAACAGCTTCTCTCAGGAAGAAACTGGACCCTGAGAGCAGCTTTCAATTCTGAAACTCCATGACCTCTACCCGTAGGATCATGATACCAAACAAATGTAGAGATAAATATGTATTTATGTTATAGAGAGCACAGAATACAGATATTGAGCCAAGTGAGACTGAAATTGATATGCAAAGAGACAAGTGTGAAGGCAGTCACTATCAGTCACTACAAGTTAGAGGAATGAGGCGAATGGTGAGTGTCAGCACATAAAGTATAGTTCAGAGAAATCTCTTTGCAAGTAGAAACATGTAACCCTAAACAGAACTTGTAGTATTAAATGACTAAGGTGGATTCCCCAGCCTTGTCACCTTGAGTACAGCTCAACGGTTCAGTTGTTTTCTTTTTTTTTTCTTTGAGACAGAGTCTCACTATGTCACCCTCAGTAGAGTGCCATAGTGTCACAGCTCACAGCAACCTCAAACTCTTGGGCTTAAGCAATTCTCTTGCCTCAGCCTCCCAGGTAGCTGGAACTACAGGAGCCCATCACGATGCCCAGCTATTTTTTGTTGCAGTTGTCATTGTTGTTGAGCTGGCCCAGGCTGGGTTCAAACCCGCCAGTCTGGGCGTATGTGGCCGACGCCCTACCCACTGAGCTACGGGTGCCACCAGTTCAGTTGTTTTCATGTATAAAATGAGAGCCAGATACAGTGGCTCAGGCCTATAATCCTAGCACTCTGGGAGGCCAACGTGGGAAGATCACTTGAGGTCAGGAGTTCAAGAGCAGCCTGAGCAAGACCCCATCTCTACTAAAAATAGAAAGAAATGAGCCAAGCATGGGGGTCCACGCCTGTAGTCCCAGCTACTTGTAAGGCTGAGACAGGAGGATTTCTTGAGGCCAGGTTGCTGTGAACTTGGTTGATACACTCTTCCCAGGTGACAGAGCAAGAACCTGTCTCTAAAAGAATGAATGAATGAGCGAATGAATTAATGAATGAATAAAATAAGGAAGATCACAACTTACCGTACAGGGTTGTTAGTGAAATTTGAACAATATAAAGTACATGAGAGACCTTTGTAAGCTATGAAATACTACAGGAGTATCAAATAGCAAAAACTAATACCAATTTGTGGAAGTTACATACAGAGGATTTCAATTAATGTAAGAAAGAGTTTTCTGCAGTGTAACATAGTCCAGTGCAGAAAAGGACTCCTTACCTTTCCTCCTTCCCAGGAAATGTTCAAATAGAGGCTGGGTGGCCACCTGTTAGAAATATGGCAAAAAGGACTTCTGCCTTAGAAGCAAGGTACCTGATACTAAGATTACTAAGATTACTCCTGAACCCAAGATCTGTGATGAGCGAAATCGGTAATTGGGGAAGCTTCAGGTTTATTAAAGACAATCTTAAAACACACTGTTTTCCTTTCTTCTTAAGGCTGTTATTAAAGAAGTTATGTCCATGAATAGATCTCATGGGGCGGTGCCTGTGGCTCAAGGAGTAGGGCGCCGGTCCCATATGCCGGAGGTGGCGGGTTCAAACCTAACCCCGGCCAAAAGAAAAAAAAAAAAAAAAAAATAGATCTCATGTAGAGCCCAAAGGCTGGCTGGCCCCTTTGCCCTTGACTCTTCAACGATGAGCTCGCCCTTGGTACACAACCAAGGTGTGTAGCAGGAAACAGAGGTTCCTGCCTCCACAACAGACCATGCCTCCTACATGACAGTGGCAAAACCCTAACACAGTAAATGGTACCAATATCCACCTACTGGTCAGACCAAAAAATCAGGAAATTATCATTTCTTCTCACTCCCACATCCAATCCTTTGGCACACCTACAGGACTCTAAGATCAAAAGGACTCCTTCTCAACGCTTCTAATATAAAACACCCCAGTACAAGCCATCACCATCTCTCACTTGGGTTGCCTAAATAACCTTCCTACTTGTCTCCCAACTCACCATAGACATAAAGACTCACCATAGACATTTAGTTGTCCATAAACAACTAAAATGTCCTTTTTTAGATCACAGATTAGAATACATCGCTCTCTGCTCTCGGCCCTGTAGAGACTTTCTAATACACTTAAAATAAACTTCACACTCCTTTCCAAAGCTTTCAAAACCCAAACCATTTAGCCCCTGGTTACCTCTCCAAATTTGTTTCCTATCAGTTTCCCTCCAGCTCACTCCATCCAGCCACATTGGCCTCAATGTGCCAGATTCTTTTGTGTCTTGAGACTTTGGGAGTGCTATTTCTCTGCTTGGTATGCTCTTCCCTAGATGTCCAAGTGCTTGTTCTGTCCCAGCTTGTCAATCACCATTCCTCCGTCCCTCCCTGCTGCCTTCCTGGCTTGACTTTTCTTCATGGAGTTTTATGACCACGTTATTTATTAAATATGAATTTGCTTCTCTTTTATTGTCTATTTACCATCTCTCCATTAAAATACAGCTCCATATAGGACTTTGTTTATCATTATACCCACAGTCCCTGGGGCAGTTTCTGGTACATGGTAGATATTCAGTAAGTACTTGTTGAATGATTGCATGAATGATGTACTAATGCTCACTTCCAACACTAGAATTTTGAGTGGTACTTTTAAGGAGCTCCTTGTGGCAAATTCAGGGAATGCTGGTGATGTCTAAAACTCAATTTTAGGTGTCATTTACACTGTGGGTGTCATAATGAAATATCTCTCCATTACCCCAAACTTTCAGCCAACTTTCCGCACACACAGTAACCTGTGGTAGTGGCGAAGGCAATAAGGCCTTGCACAATGGGAGGTACAGAGCCTAACAACACCCAGGAAACCTGTGGCAATGTGACTGCCGAAGGGAGTGAGTGTCTCCCCCTGGGAATCCTGGAAAATTGGGGGAGAAGGTTCTTCTATTTCTTTGGAATGTAAGAAGGAAGTTCCTATCATTCTGTTGAGAATGAGGAGAAATGGTGACCAAGTGGGCTAAAGGAGCCTCCAGGTGGGGTGGGGGAGCATTGACATTACCCTTTTTCTGATGATCTACTGGCAGGACTCTGAACGAGTATCTTCCAGTAAAGGGGAAGCTTTGACAAAAGTGAGAAAATCTTCACTGATGTGATGTTTTCTCACCTCTGGGTTAACTCTAATGAGGGAATACATGCTTTACTATCAACACTGCCAAAGCCTGTTGGTTTCTGGGTAAATCCTAAAGGTCCCCAGCACCATCACAGGTTTATCTCTGAGTCTGGATACCAGAAGGAAGACAGTCCCACTTCCCCTTTTCTAGGATCACCTCATTCTATCTTTGATCAAAAAACTTGGGAAAGAAAAAAAACAGAAAGTAAAAATGTATCTCTATGAACACCAAAACTTACTCAAATTCCTTTGAAATGCATAATTTAGCATGTGCACTCTACTCTTCCTTACATAAAGTACAAGGAATGTCAGGGCTAAACCCACTAAGGAAAGCTTAGACTGACTTTGATGGGCCAGGATTTTCTCTCCAGCTCTCTTCTGAGAGACTGTTTCAAATGAGTCACTTTCAAAAACCATGCCCCCCACCCTAGAGCTCTCTTCCTGTTCAGCTGTGGTAAGCCAAAACCTACTTCAGAGAATACAAAGTCACCACTCTGGGGGTCTAAGAAAAGATATGAGTTTAATGTGTTTTCAGTTGTTCGAAAAGAAAAAAAGAAAGAAAACCTCAAACTACTGAACTAGAAGCACCCTTTCTGTGTCTCTACATGCGTGCACAGTTCCTTTATTTCATAAGAATTTCATAAAGGAACAACGCAGATTCCATTTTCAATAAACACATTCAAAAGTATTGGGGTTTTGACATTCCTTATGTTTCAACTGATGTTAAAAAAAAAAAAAAAAATCCAGCTTCCTAAAGGAACTGTCCATCTCTTTTCCCAGGAATCAGTGCTTAAAGCATATAAACTACAATCATATCTCCAGAAAAATCCCAAAGGTGTCTTAGTACAGCTACGCCTTAGAAGGGAGAAAGTGCTGGTGGTGTCAGTACCATCAATGACATCAAGCTGTATCAGGATGGCCCAGCCCTTTCCCACTTCCTCTTTGTTCTGGTTGCCATTATCTGGAAAAGTCCATTGACAAAAAATGATAATAATAACAATAAGGTCCAGCAAACTTCTCATGGCTTGGGAACTGGCATATCTGATGATTGAAGCCAAAAGAGCAATAAAAGGAAGAGGAGGACTTCATCTTGAGGGCTGGAATGCAGATCAGCAGCCAAAAAAGGACAAATACCTCTCTGAGTTTCTCCATGAGGGACCAGGTCAAGAGCCTGACCACCCAAAAACAGATGAGTGAATAAGGAATTTTAAGGCAAGCAGATGACACGTTCCAACCTGTAGCTGTGGTTTGATTAATTTATTTGACAAATATTTATTGAGTATCTTCTAAATGATAGTTTTAGATCTGGTGACTTGGCAATTTCCCTGATTCCTCCCCTCACTCCTGGTAATGTCATGGAACAAATACAGTAGAACCTCCATAGTTGACTACCTCCCTACATTGACCACCTGCTTAAGCTGACCTAATTTTCATAGACCACACGTGTACCACATGTACGTATCAGTACAGTAGGCCTAGTTCCTTATGTTGACCACCTCTATATGTTAACTAGTTTGTCGCAGACCCTTGAGTGGTCAACTTACAAGGGCTCTACTGTATATCTTTCTTGTTTTCAAATGCAATGAATTACGATGCATTGTTTTTTATTTTCATCTGTAACCTCGACCCTTCATTGGATAATCCACTTAGAGCTGGATAAGCATTGACACTCATGCAGGAGCAAACACTAATATAGATTCACCACTCCTAAAAATATGTCCACATACCCAAGCTGAGAGACACTTGCCTTATAGTTAAGGTTATTCAGCCAACAAATATTTATTGAGTACCTAATGTGCATCAGGCACTGGGTTAGGACAGAATGCTAAAAAGGTAGAAAAGGCCTTGCCTTTGGAACTTTTATTCCAGTGAAAAATTTCAAATATTTAAAAAAGTGGTCGAAAGAATAATATAATCATATGTTAACTACTAAGAAAGGAAGACATATCAGTAAATCAGAATAATATGGCGCTGTACTTAGAATATCTGTGATGACCTTTGAACTCCACATGAGGAACCTGGACAATGATTCCTGGAGAGGGAAATGGAGCCCTTGTAGGTGGAGATGGTCTGCTCAGGTGTTTGTCTCTCCCCAGGGAGCAAGGAGTGCAGCCGGAGCTGGAAAGAGGGTGAAGGGTAAAAAAAAGTTTTTTGTTTGGTTTGGTTTGAGTTGTCTTTTAATAAGAGGGGATACTTGAATTTCTGTACATAGTGTTGGAAATGATTTCATAAACAGGCATAGTTTGAGGATCCAGCGGATAGAAGAAAATGTTAAAAGCAACAAAGTAGGAGAGAGGGAATGTGAGTCTGGTAGAGAAATGGAGGATGTCCACTTCCTCCTTCCACTGTAATGGTCTGGGAAGGAGAGATCATGCAGATGGCAGGGGGGACAGTCACCTGGTGAGGGGAAGGCATGTGGTTGAGGGGAAGGTTGGTTTCTAAGAGGAAAAATTATGATGTAATTGACTGGAAGAGTGCAGAAGCATGCTCACTAGAGAACTGAAGAAAAAGTGCTGGGCAGCATTGAATGATCATTTGAGATCTGTGATCATTAATGCAAAGAAGAAGTTCTCAACCAGGGGCAATTTTGCTCCTTTCCCTGCTCAGGGACATTGGGCAGAAATTTTTTGGTTGTCATGGGTTAGGGAGGGGAAGGTGCTACTAGCATCTAGTGGGTAGAAGGCAGTGATGTTGCCAAACATATTACAATGCACAGGACAGCCCCACAGCTGGAAAGAATTACATAGCTCAGAATGTAAATAAAACCAAAGCTGGGAAACCCTGATGTAAAGTGATATTGTACTTACATACAAACCATTTCTATAAGGCTACATAAGGAGACAATAGTCCTATCTGGGGCCGAAAATGGGGCCAGAAGACTGGGTGGAAAAGGGACTTATTTTCAGTCTATATCCTTACGTACCTTTCAAATTTATATCATGTACATTCATTATCTATTCAAATCAATCAATAAATCAGTGATAGATCTGTTATTGATTATCAGCTTAACAGATGATAGATAAAAATAAAATGTAACCAGCCAGCCTGTTTGTCTTCAACGACATTGAGCCGCTGGGATATCGGCTTAAAGAAAACAGGATTTTTTCTGAGGGGAACATGGTGGAGGAAGAGAGTATTTTGGAGTTGGGGGTCTTTCTGAAGTACTGATTGTAAGGACAGATGATGAAATCTAAGCTGAACAGAGAAGTGACAATGAGGAAGTTGCTGATGGACCTATAAGAAAATAGAATTTATTACTTAGAAGTCTCAATTAAAAAAAACAAAAAACACAGGAGGCACCTGTGGCTCAAAGGAGTAGGGTGCTGGCCCCATATGCCGGAGGTGGCTGGTTCAAGCCCAGCCCCAGCCAAACACTGCAAAAAATAAAAAATAAATAAAGAAAATAAAAATAATAAAATTAAAAACAACAACAACAACAAAAAAACACTATTTCAGGAAAGAAAATTTTAGATCCATTGAATAATAGGAGATGATATTGTGAAAATCCAACAGCTGAAATCAAATTCCAAAGGATGTATTATAATTTCTAAAGATAACAGAGTCAAGGGAGAAGCTGAGAAGCCATCATGGAGAGTAGTTTGAGAAAATAAGAAAAAGTCAGTGTGAGTGAGAAGCATGAGAATGCAGGAAACCAAGGATTTAGATGGCTCCGCATATCAGTGGCTCCTCTGGAGAATGAAGTACCTGGATAGAATGGTAGATGGCATTTTCTGATGTTCTTCTATGTATCTGATACTTTTGTACATTCCAGCTCTTTTTTGCCCAAGAAAAGTCAAGTGATCTGTTCAGAGATTGCATAGTTAGCAAGTGGAAGAATGAAGATTCAAATCTAAGGATTTTACTTCAAATTCTATGCCCTTAACACTCTGCCATGGGTCTGCTCCCATTGAAAGACAAGTCGTCATCAACTCTATGGAAAATCTGGTAAGTTTAACAGTGGTAATAATACTGGTAATGGAAACTCTGGGAGGTGGAGAGGAAAGAGAATATATAGAAAAAAAGGAAGGTCTGGCAAAGATGGAAAGATTTGCTTCATAGTTCTTCTTACCCCAGTAAATACTTCTTAAAGTGAGCTGAACTCAGAATGCATGAAGAAACCAGGGAAGAAAGCAGTGAAATTCAAATGTGAGTGAATGCTAAAAATGACATTCATTATATTTATCTATATCTGAAAAGATGGTTTTTATTAGTTTTTCCTTAAAAATGCACAGAATATATATAAATATTGGCTATATTATATGAAAACAGCATCAGTAGCTGACAAAGATGTTTGAAGACTATTAGAGTTGGTTGCCAAGAAGCATTCAATATCTACCCCCAAATGCAATCCATACTTTCCAAACATGAACTTCACAATACCCACATTCTCTCTACTTATGTGATTCTTTAGTCACGTGCACACGCACACACACACACACACACACACTCTCTCTCTCCTACAATGGCACTGGAAATACATGTGCTGTGTAGGAAATGGACTGAGTCCCCGAAAGATCCCTTTTCTTCTCTGCTAGCATCTCGTGATGGCTCAGGTTACATATCTATTTGGAAGTGAAGACAGTGCCCGTGAGGCGCTGGCCTCCTTCAGTCTCATTAGCTTATTGTGCGAGCCTCTACCTCCTTTCCATCCCTTATACACTCATGTCACAGTGGTGGATCCAAAAGACAGCCTCCCCTGAGGTAGCAGGTAGACCCACCTGAGAGGTGAGTTAAAACGTGTTCTTTATGATGTGCCAAAATGCTCTTGGCCACTTGAGTGTGGACACCTGGTGGCTGCTTTTCCACGCCTCTGCATCTTGTCATAGCAGCCCAGAGTTTTCTGTTCATCAGTCATCTTGCTCCTCCTGCCTGGCTCATGGCCCTTAGCTTACATGAGGGGCTGCAGACCTGCTGAACCCTGTGGTCCCGAGGCATATCTTCTTACTTGATCTCAAGAGGGCTTAAAAAGACCCTTATTCAAGACAACATTCTCAGCACCTGTAGTAAGGAATCATAATAGGAAAAAAAATCCCTAAATGCTCTTCTTAGAGTTTATATAGGCCAAAAAATGTCCTAGATTCCTCAAAATTGACCAGGGAGATCTCAGACACATTGACATACACATGATCGGCACTGGTGAGATTGAACACAGCCCCCAGGTAGCTGCTGCGGGCCCACATCTGCCCTGCAGTACAGTAGTCCATGACCTTCCCATCCATTATCACCAGGTCCTGGGGATACTTAGTGTTCCTCACGTAGACTTTGTGGCTCAGGGGCTGGTTGTTGCAAGATGGACCCCGGAAGTACACTTTGGAGTATACAAAGTACAGCCCGGTGTCATTGATCACAAGGGCACCCTTTTTATACTTCACTCCAGAGATCAGGGCAATTCCATAGGTGTCTTCCCATTCCAGAGGCAGGGACTTTGAGTTCGGCTTGCCTGAAATAAATGAGAGGCGCTTTCACCCAGGAATGCTCATGCATTATATTCGATAACAGTGCATTCTAAGGCAAAACCATGGATTCTTCCTTGAGCAAATGTTTTCCCCAGAATAATGCACTGCATATAGAATTGGCTGAGGACTTAAAACTTGATCCATCACTGAATTCCTTCAATACCTCTGTCAAAATGCACGCCTCTATTTTATCACCCACATGACTAGAACAATAATATATACCCCTAATCAATTATAATGAGGAATTATTAAAATTATTTTAGCTCTCTGGGACAAAGATTTTATAGTCTTCAGAAATAGCTCCCAAAATGGCTAGGCTTTGAGGTCCTTCCATGAAAAGAAAACCCAGATTCAAGGAACTCTAAAGTTCTCAAGTTGAGAGAAATCTTTAAGATTGTCCGGTCCATTTTCTTACCTACAATAAGGATTCTTCAGCCCCTGAATTTGGGCTGAACTCCTTTCCTTGTATCCTCACAGCGTGATCTGCATGCCTTACTCAGAGATCTCTACAGTACTGAAATCCCCACCATGGGCCTATCTTTCCCTATTCAACTTCAAGCTCTTTGGAGGCAGGAACCACGTAGTATTCGTTTCCGTAACTCCAAATCTTGGTACACAGCAGGTTGCTCAATAAGAGTCTAATGATCTGACTGTATCATTCTAGAGTTTTTGCCTAAATAATTTCAGGGACAGTAAACATCACTTTCTACAGTATTTATTCACTTCTGAATTATTTATGAAGTTCGTAGTTGGAGTGCCCACACCATATTGCTAGCAAACCATTTCACCCCACTTTACACTCACATCCTCAAAGTCCCCAAGTGCCAGGATGGAGTGTCCCCTCACACTCCTTTTGCTACTCTTAGACAAAGCAGAAGGAAGCTCTTCCAAGAAACCAAAATAGCACTGACTAAAATAGTTCCTCATTCTCCACTCTCTCAGCTCTAACCTCTTAGAGCTGTGCCCCAAATCCTTTGGAATTATTTTTTAAGAAAAGAACTTCTTAGGGGCAGGGATCGTTCATGATTATCTCCAGATCTCCAGTTTAGAAAAGGGCCTTGCCCAGCATAGGGACTCAAAGTATGTTTATCAGATTGGCCTGACTATAAAGATGTGAGTATTCTTAGGTTCCAAATACTGTCATTGGAAAGCAGCAACTCCCTCAGAGCCTGATAATGGAAACTAACCATCCAGCCATTATGCCTTTAGCCAAAAGCTTTCCCAGACCCCACCTGTATTATCCAGATACAGACCTGTTAAATGGGCCACTTTCTTCAGCTCCTTTTTATCAGAAGGTGGACTGGGGTTGCCTGTAACATGGAAAGATGAAAGCTACATGTAAAAATGAGATATCACCTATGCTTTTGATGGGACTGAATCCCACCATTAAAAAATACATGTTTTAAAACCATAAATGGCAATACCTTAACACACTAACCATGCAAGTTCAAACAGTAACATTCACAGCAGTCTGCACTACGTATTTCAGATATAGAGAAGTTAAAAAAATAAACTGTGTTAACATAGCCACATGCTTAACTAATAAAGTTACAGTAAAACATAATTAACATAAAGATTGATTCCTAAAGAGCTGTCTGTCATATTAGTTACTGCATTTAGAACTCGCCACAACCCTTTGAGATAGAGACGATGTCCTACGTTACAGATCACAAGAGGAACCAAGAAGGTGGATGACTAGTCCAAGAAAATGCAAATACTCAGTGTCAGAAGGGAAACCAGCACTCTGGTCTCCTGCCTCCAAATCTGGGGCTCTACCCACTCTGACTCTGCTGTTCCTCTGACTTTACAGGGCAGAGGCTGCCATCTACCCCAAATTCCTTATCTGAAGGCCTCAACAATCACCTTCTAACACTGACACCTCAAACTCATTTAATGGACCCTCATTGAACAAGCAGTTGTGTCCAAGTTACCCCCATCACACAACCCTAGCCTGTCTGTCCAGCCCTCACACTGGACTCTGCCACACAATAGGAGCTCTGGACTCTGCCACACAATAGGAGCTCTGTGGCCTGAACATGTGCCCGCTTGCCTATCTCTGTGCCTTCTGCTCAGAATGTTCTCCCAATCAGAACTCAAATGTCAAAGCCTAACAATACCGTGAGGGCCAGCTAAAGCACCTCTTTTTTGGAGGTGGGGGTGGGGGTGAGAACATCCTCCCCAAGATTTTTAAATTAAATATGCTCTTTCCCTCCTTTGAAACCAGGGTTACTCCATCTTTCCCTCTTTTGTTAGTTGAGTCTCCCCTTCTCTGTGGTAACTGTATAATTTACTCTTTGTAAATAATGGCAAGTTCCTTACTATACTATATTGAATTCAGCAGAGTTTTCAGCCTAGTTGTGAATAAAGGGCATGTTACTAGTAAATGCTTGCCAAATTAAATGGAGGAAATTAGAACAAACAGTAGTTCTCAAAATAGACACTATTTCTCTGGCTTCGAATATTTCAAGCAAGGTAGAAAGGCTATCACTTTGCTAGTGAAATCAGAAACTAAAACATTCAGGAAAGATTCATACTCTCTTCTTCCTTTTATGGTGGAAAAAAAAAGAATTAAATAAATAAAAAAGAAAGATTCATAGAAAGGTGCTTGTCTATACCAGGCTTGCAATTACCCTGTGAAACTCACATATAGCGTGAGGATGGCCTGATGCACTTGAACATTACCTGAGCAATCGTGACCTCTCTAGCCACCCACAACAACCTACCATGAATGAGGTGTTAGTGAACAGGAAAGGCAAAACTGAGTCCCTGCTACATTCCTATACCACAAACCATCTAGCAGCTGATCTGGCATTTGGCCGTGTACTGACAGGAAGTGGAGCACAGAGCCACACAATGCATAGCCTGACGCCCCTCACAGCACCTAGTACCATGTTACTATTACAGGAGGTACTCACTGAAAGTACTGCTGTGCAAATGCTGAAATAAATGGACTGGAAATAGATCCTAGACACTGGTGATGGCTGTTTCCTGCCCCAGGGTCTTTGCACAAACCATTCTCAGCACAGGAATGCTTTCCTCATCCCTTCACCCCACTTCTACCCTCCAGCATCTGCTAAAGCAGGATTCTCCAGACCACTCCATCTTGCCTTGCAGTTAGTACAACTGAAATTATGTATTTGTTTGTTTGATTTTATCTCTTCTATGTTAAAAGCTCCATGGGGACAGGCCCCCTTGGCTCTCTGTCTCTCTCTCAATCAGCACCCAACACCCATATACCTAACCCTGCACATCAGAAGTCTCTGAGAATTCTTGCAAATGAATAAAAGATTTCAATTAGTGAATTTCCACTGCATGAAAAAAAATGGGAAATGTAAAAAGAAGTAAGAAAATATAAATAATCCATAATAGTACCTCCCAGAGAAAAATCACTGTTAGTACTGTTGTAGTTCCTTCCTAGGAATATAAAAATATGCACATATGCTTACCTAGCCAGTATGAAACTAAACACACCTTTAGCAACTTGTCTTTTTATTTAGCCATACAGACTGCACAATCCCTGTAGCATTAAATGTCCTGATATATGTTTTCTAGTTGCTGAATGTTTTGATTTCATCTGAATACACCAATACATAGTTAACTAATCTCCTATCATGAGGCCTTTAAGTTTCTTCTGAATTGTTCATTACAAATAGCCTCACAAGGAAGTGATGAGCAACCTTATATGTAAATCTACAGGCACTTCTCTGATTAAGATAAATTCTTAGTGATAGAATTACAGAGTAAGCTAATAGCTTCAAGATGTTAATGTATACAAGTTATAGCGATTTAGATATACACTGGCTAAAACTAATGTTTAAGTAGGCCCTTTTCTCTCACATCTTTGCCAGGCTAGGTTTGTATTTTTCCTCTTTACTAATTTTATGTATAAAAGTAGGTATCTCTATGTTTTAACTTTTATCTCTTTATCTTTTTAATAAAGTAACTAATTTGATTTCCATGTGATAATTCACCAATTTCTGGTCTGTCTGGGTTGAACTAGGAAAGATAATTATTTACTAGGGTAGGTTGAACTGACTCATCTATTCATTTGACTTTTAATCACTGAAATCATTCCACAGAGTGGGTGAAAGATGAGTAATTAGGTACCTGTCTGACCAGCCACATTCCACTGATTTTCACAGTGATTTTATTTTAGAAGTTTTCCAGGGGCTTCTTTTATCTAACAAATATTTCCACTTTACTTGTGTTCATATGGACGTTCTAACACCTAGACACAGAACTCAAGACCAGATTGTCCCAACAATGGTTCCTACGTATGCTAGGACAGTAGACAAATGTGGACTTTATGGTAGGCCAGTCCTGAGATGGCCAGTGTTGCCATGTGTTTTCCTCTGAGTGTCTAAAGATGAAAATTACCTATTGTGTCTGCAGAGGTATCCTGCTGTTCACTTATTTCTCATTCCATGGCCACTCTACACAGGAGTTGCTTTATTTAATAAGCACCAGTCCATGTGCTGGGGACCCCTGCAGGGTCACATTGCCTCTAGCTCCAGTTCCATACTAGTGATCTCAGACTTGTATCATCTGTCTGGGGTTTTATTCTCTTCTGAAAAAATGAAGTGGCTGGATCAGATATACTCTAAGCTCCCTTCCAACTCTAAAAATTGAATGACTCTTAGTTTAAGGCAAGCGAGGCACATCCTAAAATCTCTGTCCACAGTTTCCAAAATTATGCCCTGAAATTTCATGAGGTCAGTGTTCAATATTTCATCTTCTTCCTGTGCTGGCTCTCACACACAGGATTTTAGTTTTTTATAAAAGGCAGCTCCTGACCATGACTGAAGCAGAACAGTCCTTTGAATGATGGCTCAAGTCTTCCCCTAAGCTTCACAGTGACTTCAAAAGAATCATCCTAATGTGGGTGAAGGTCCACTTCTTAAAAGCTCAGTCATAGCCTATAAAATATTTTTAAAATAAAGTTTGACTCTTGAGTAATCTCTTTTAGAGAAATTAAAAGATGAGAGGACATTTCCCAGAAACAGCCCTCTCTGCCCTCACTTTCCCTCCTGCTCCCCTTCTCGTCCTGGGAGTAGTAGCCTCTGGCAGGTGGGCCAGGCCCAGGAAGCCTGTGGAAGTGGAGGGGCCTCCAGCCAGCTGCCCAGCGGGCAAAGGTCCACAGTTGTATATGTGTGTCTCTTCCCAAAGCCAAGTGGAAATGATTTTGAGTTGTGTGCAGTGCTCGGCAACACTGATTTTGAGCAATTAGATTCATTTCAGATTTTAAAACAGTTCAAGGAACCATGTCGAGCAGAGATTCAAAATTAGCCAGAATTCTTCTCACAGTATAAGCCCACAAATGGGACAAAATAGAAGGCATTCCACCAAGGTGGGTCAGTGTCGAGGATTATCTTTGGGAACTCAAAGTACATGCATAGAAGGACTCACCTATTTGCTTCTCCAGAGATGATGCTGTATGACTTTGTCCAGTGGACTAGCAAAAAAAGAGAGAGAGAGAGAAAAGATATATAATACACAAGAAGTTCTTTAAGCAGAAGAGGCCTTGAAAAAGAATCCAAATACCTCCAGACTCATTCTAACTCCAGATATGGCCAAGCAATTGTGCCTCGCTGTCCTTTAGTTTTGTGATTTGAAATAGTATCAGTATATTTAAGTATTTTCAAGCTTCAGTTCAGTCACTTAAACAAACTTACTTCCAGGCAAGACTCAAAGTGCTTTTAATCCCTTGAATCACTAGCTAGGAAGGCAGTAAGTGGCTCAAAGACTGCATGGACAATCAAGAAAGGAAGAAACGGGTGCTCTGATGCATTACAAGATAGAAAATATTTCTATTTTTTAGGATGTCTATTTCTATTTTACATTTACAAGCTAGAGAACAATCCTCTATTTCTCTGCCTATAGAATAGAATGACTAGAATAATCCATTAGGAAGACAGAAAAGAAGAATTGAAACACAGCTTGCAAGGCGGCCTGGGGTCCATGTGGGTAGCAGCCTTCCCCCACCCACCCCCACTGCAGACCCCAGGGCACAGCAGCCCCCAGCCGGCTTACCTCTCGGAGTTGGGCCAGCTCCTTCTGCAGGTGGTAGAGCTGAAACATCCCCATCCCCAATCCAACCAGGGCCACCAGAACCATGAAAAACACCACGAGGAGACACCGGCCTGTGCTCTGGTCCCTCCTCTTCTTCCGGGGTGGCAGGGGCAGTGGGGGCAGCGGTGGTGGCAGCGGTGGAGGCGGTGGCGGTGGTCTCCTTTGACCAGGCCTTGCGGGCACAGAGGTCGGACAGGGGAGGGCTGAGCCTGGAGGGTCCCAGGGAGAACTGGCACTGCTGTCCACCCAGTAGATCTGGGGATACGGGTAATTGAAAGGCTGCTGCATGGCCGTGACCCGGGCGGCCCCAGCAGGTGGTTTTACTTCTCGGTGCTGTGGAGGCCCAAGTGCCAAGGACAGGCCTCCTGTCGCTGACGGCTCGAGAGAAGGGGAGCTGCTCTTTATAGTTTCCATCCGGAGGGAAACACCTCTCGCGCGTGCTCTCTCTCTCTCTTTGGTTCTCTGTCTGTGTTTCGGCTTCTCAGAGAGACACCCACTCACTTTGAAGCTGAGAAGCCTCAAGAAGCTCAGAGCAAACCCCTGGAAGTTTCCGCCCACAATGTTCTGATGAAAGCCTTCGAAGCCCCAGTCGCTGTCGCCGAGCTACCTGGAAGGCTGGTAGGCTATGTTGGCCTGTCTGTGTCCGCAGGGCAAATCAGCTGGGTGCAGCCCTGGGGTGTGACCTCAGGCCCTGAGGGGCGAGACCGAGGCGTCACTGCCAGAGATGTCACTCCCACTTCCCTCACCTTTTGCGAGAGGAAACCATCCCCTGCCGCTATCCCTTTCCCACACCCAGGTGCTTTTCACCCTGACCTCAGATCACGAGTCAAAAGCCTGCCCCACCCACTCTAGAGTTAGCTCAGAGCTAGCAAACCAGTGGCTCTTGTGCCTTGTGTAAACCCTAGACATGCCTTTTTTGTACTTGACAATGTTTTACTTTGCATCAGTTGCCCACTTTTAAAATCAAGAATAGTCCACATTAAATATATATATGTTTCTATTGTTTTGAAACATTAGAAACTAAATACCCTGGAGGCCATCTCTGCAAACCCAACCAGCCACAGCTGGATAGCTGCTGCCCTCTAGGACAAGACACAGGTGCTCCAGGCCATCCCACCGGCCCCCCACGGGCCCTCCACAGAGCCTCCCCAACCTCCACACCAGGAGAAATACCCACCTAGTCCCTGCCCTGGCCCAGCAGGCCTTCCTGTTTGCAGCCCCTGTTACGGCGGTAACCAGATGAAATACATAGTGCCCAGATAAATTTGAATTTCAAATAAACAATAAATAATTTTTAGGACAGATGTTTCCTAAACATTTCATGGAATACACTAAAAAAATATTCATTTTTTTCTGAAATTTAAATTTAATGATGTGTCCTATTGCATTGTCTGATTTCCTTTACTAAGGCTGGAAGCTCTACCTGAGCTAACTCCACCTTTTCCCCTGGCCTCACTTATATACCGGTAGTTTCCAAGTCCTCAGAGTCAGTCCCAGTCATTCTCCCGATAAACCATTTACACCACCCATCAATCCCTATTTTCCACTTTATTGAAGAACTCTACGTTTCAGTCTCATGCTCTGGGATTTCTGTGACTATCATTCTAGCTCTCTCGACTCTACCAAATCAACGCAAAATACATTAGTTCCCTGTTCTGTGTTCTTCCCACCCCTCCCACCTCCACGTTTCCTGCAACCTGTTTCTCCTGAGGTCACTCTGGTGACAACTTCAACTCCTCTCTTTTCCACTCCCCCAACATTTAACTGGCCACTCAGGACCTTGCTTTTACCTGAGGGCTGTTTATTTCCCTCCCTGCAGCACGCCCTCCCCACTCCCATTTTTCCTACTGTTACAGCCTGGGATCACTATTACCTGAAACACTGCCATGGCGCCCTAATAGCTCTCTCTGCCACCAGCATTTCCCAAGCCTAAGTCACCCTATAAAAGGCAGCAAGAATGACATTTTTAAAAACAAACCTGATGATCTTATTTCTCTCACTAAAACCTTCTGATGGAAGGTTGGATTCCAGGAATAGTACAGACTTTTCAGTGTGACCCAAGGCTTTTTATGTCAGACAACTAACAGCTCCCACGACCTCATCGTGTCCCACACTGCACTCACAAAAAGTGTAAGGGATGAGATTACAACAGACGGTGATGTAGGACCTTCACATGAAAGCTATATCCCAGTTATAACCTAAGAATAGGGAGAAGGGGGAAAGGGAGGGGAGGGAGGGGGGAGAGGGGGAAGGAGGGGGATTAATGGGATTACACCTGCGGTGCATCTTACAAGGGTATATGTGAATCCTAGTAAATGTGGAATGTAAAGGTCTTGGCAAAATAACTAAGAAAATGTGTCAAACGATCTA
Organism: Nycticebus coucang; assembly: GCF_027406575.1. Classification (NCBI taxonomy): domain Eukaryota; kingdom Metazoa; phylum Chordata; class Mammalia; order Primates; family Lorisidae; genus Nycticebus; species Nycticebus coucang. The sequence continues at coordinate 89,152,563 of NC_069789.1, forward strand.
CGAACCAAGTGTATGGTGCCCCATGATCATACTAATGTACACAGCTATGGTTAATAAAAATAAATTAAAAAAAAAAAAAAAAAAACAGACGGTGAAAGGGAGGCGCTGTAACAGCCCAACACGATGCTCTCACTATCCTTTAGAGGTGAGCAAAGCTAATGGGAGTTTTGATCTCACATATGGCTTTATTCATAGGCACAAGCAATGCTAAGTTTAAACTTCATAAATAAATAATCGGCAATTCTAGTTTCAAGAATTCTACCATATATACAAAAAAATAATTTTTTTTTTTTTTTTTTGAGGCAGAGTCTCACTATGTTGCCCTCGGTAGAGTGCCATGGCATCACAGCCACAGCAACCTCAAACTCTTGGGCTTAAGCAATTCTCCTGCCTCAGCCTCCCAAGTAGCTGGGACTATAGGCACCTGTCACAATGCCTGGCTATTTTTTTAGCAGTTGCAGTTGTCATTGTTGTTTTTAGCTGGCCGGGGTTGGGTCCGAACCTGCCAGCCTCGGTGTATGTGGCCGGCACCCTACCCACTGAGCTACGGTCGCCACCCAGGATACCATTTCTGAGGCTAAGCTACGAAAAGGACTGTGGCTTCTGTGGCTTCTCCCCTCCCCCACTCAGAGGAAGTAGCTTCCATATAATGAGCAGCCCAATGGTCAGACCCATGTGCAAGGAACTGATGTCTCTGGCTAAGAGCTAGCAAGGACCTGAAGCCTGCCAGCACCACATGAAGGAGCATGGAAGTAGATTCTCCCCCATTGAGCCTTGAGATTATTGCTGCCCCACTGCATAGCATAATTTAGCCCAAGTCACTCAGCTAAGCCAAGCTGGGATTCCTGACCCACAGCAACTATGAGATAACAAATACAATAGAACCTCTGTAAGTTTACCACCCAAGATACTATAACAAACTGGCCAACATACAGGTGGTCAACGTAAGGAACTAGGCCTACTGTACTGATAGGTAAAGTGGTGCATGTTTACATGAAAATTAGGTCAACTTAAGGAGGTTGTCAGTGTAGGGAGGTGGTCAGTGGTGGAGGTTCTGGTGTGTTTGTTATTTTAAGCCATATGCTTAGGAGCAATTCATTATGTAGCAATAGATAACTGGTGTTAGATGAACCTTTTTCATATAATCTTGAATCTTGCAACCATTTGGAACTCTCTTTTTGCTTCTTATAATGTGTCTATTGATTCTGTTTTTTTATATAGATGTATATTGTCAAAGGAAAATTGACAATATCTTAATAGTTTCAGTCATCCTTTTCAATCTTTGTGTCTCATTCTTTTTATTTTCTTTTTCTATTATCCCAGACCTCACTGTGTAAAACAGTAACGATTGCTGACATCTTTGTCTTGATTCTATTTTTATTTTATTTTTATTTTTTCTTTTTCTTTTTTGTATTGTTAAATCATAGCTGTGTACATTAGTGCAATCACCTGTACCCATTCTAAGATGCACCATAAATGTGGCCCCACCCATTACCCTCTCTCCACCAAAACCTCCCCCTTCCCTTCCCCTTCCTTGGCCCTTTCCCCATAGTCTTGTGCTATAGTCGGGTTATAGTCTTCATGTGAAAGCTATAATTTAGCTTCATAGTAGGGCTGAGTACATTGGATAGTTTTTCTTCCATTCCTGAGATATGCTAAGAAGAATATGTTCCAGTTCCATCTATGTAAACATGAAAGAGGTAAAGTCTCCATCTATCTTTAAGGCTGCATAGTATTCCATGGTATACATGTACCACAATTTGCTAGTCCATTCGTGGGTCGATGGGCACTTGGGCTTCTTCCATGACTTAGCAATTATGAATTGGGCTGCAATAAACATTCTGGTACAGATGTCTTTGTTATATTGTGACTTTTGGTCTTCTGGGTATAAACCTAGTAAAGGAATTATAGGATTGAATGGCAGGTCTATTTTTAGGTCTCTAAGTATTCTCCAAACATCCTTCCAGAAGGAACATATTAGTGGGCATTCCCACAAGCAGTGTAGAAGTGTGCCCTTTCCTCCACATCCACGCCAACATTTCTGGTTTTGAGATTTTGTTATGTGGGCTACTCTTACTGGGGTTAGGTGATATCTCAGAGTAGTTTTGATTTGCATTTCTCTGATGATTAAGGATGATGAGCTTTTTTTCATGTGTTTGTAGATTTTGCGTCGGTCTTCTTTAGAGAAGTTTCTCTTCAAGTCCCTTGCCCATCCTGAGATGGGGTCATGTGTTCTTTTCTTGTTAATACGTTTGAGTTCTCTGTGGATTCTTGTTATTAGACCTTTATCGGAGGTATATCCTGCAAATATTTTCTCCCATTCTGAGAGCTGTCTGCTTGCTTTACTCACTATGTTCTTGGCTGTGCATAAACTTTTTAGTTTGATCAGGTCCCAGTAGTGTATTTTTGATACTGCTTTAATTGCCTGGGGAGTCCTCCTCATAAAATATGGCTAAGAGCTAGCAAGGACCTGAAGCCTGCCAGCACCACATGAAGGAGCATGGAAGTAGATTCTCCCCCATTGAGCCTTGGGGGAGAATATTGGGAGCCTCATATTTTATGAGCCTCCTCATAAAATATGAGGAGGACTCCCCAGGCCGATTCCTTCAAGAGTTTTCCCTGCACTTTCTTCAAGTATTTTTATAGTTTCAGGTCTTAAGTTTAAATCTTTTATCCAGTGAGAGTCTATCTTAGTTAATGGTGAAAGGTGTGGGTCCAGTTTCAATCTTCTACAGGTTGCCAGCCAGTTTACCCAGCACCATTTGTTAAATAGGGAATCTTTTCCCCACTGAATGTTTTTAATTGGCTTGTCAAAGATTAAATAACGGTAAGTAGCTGGATCCATCTCTTGGTTTCTATTCTGTTCCAGACATCTGCTTCTCTGTTTTTGTGCCAGTACCATGCTGTTTTGATCACTATGGATTTATAGTACAGTCTCAGGTCTGGTAGCATGATTCCTCCTGCTTTGTTTTTATTGCTCAGTAATGTTTTGGCTATTCAAGGTTTTTTCTGATTCCGTATAAAACGAAGTATTATTTTTTCAAGATCTTTAAAGTATGACAATGGAACTTTAATAGGAATTGCATTAAAATTATATATTACTTTGGGCAGTATGGACATTTTAACAATGTTGATTCTTCCCAGCCATGAGCATGGTATGTTTTTCCATCTGTTAACATCTTCGGCTATTTCTTTTGTTAGAGTTTCATAGTTCTCTTTGTAGAGATCTTTCACGTCCTTTGTTAGGTATACTCCCAAATATTTCATCTTCTTTGGCACTACTGTGAAAGGAATAGAGTCCTTGACTGTTTGTTCGGCTTGGTTATTGTTGGTGTATATATAAAGGCTACAGATTTATGGGTGTTGATTTTGTAGTCTGAGATATTGCTATATTCCTTGATCACTTCTAAAAGTTTTGTAGTAGAATCCCTAGTGTTTTCCAGATATACGATCATATCATTTGCAAAGAGTGAAAGTTTCATCTCTTCTGACCCTATGTGGATACCCTTGATCACCTTTTCTTCCCTAATTGCAATGGCTAAAACTTCCATTACAATGTTAAAGAGCAATGGAGACAATGGAACCTTGCCTGGTTCCTGATCTAAGTGGAAATGATTTCAATTTAACTCCATTCAATACGATTTTGTCTTGATTCTAATCTTAAAGAGACTGCATCAACAGTTTCGCTTGATAGGTGGGATGTTTTCCAAAGGTTTTTATTTTTTTATATTGCCTCTACAATAATAGTTCCCTGTTGTATCATCAGGATCTCGCCAGCAAACAAGTAGAAGACTCACATTAGAATAATTGAAAAAGCTTATTAGAGGGATCATTTATAAACGTGCAAGTGGGTGTAGGGAAACCAAAAGGGATAGTGTGAAGCTCTAGAGCTGCATGGACTAGGTCTTGGTGGCCAGGAAGCAAGGACAAAGCAAAGTCACTGGAACACAGGGATAGAATTGTGTGCAGAAAGCTTCTCAGACAGCAATTATGATTTCCAGTCCAGAATTGCAGCCAGCCCCAGGTGACCACCCAAAGCAAGACCCCAGGATAAGTACCCTGTGCTACCACCTCCCTCCCTTTTGCTGAGACTCCACATTGGGTGAACTCTACTGGAAGCCAGAGAGCAGGGGAGCTCATTGCCATAGTCCATATAGATTAAATTCTCAGAAATGAGAGCAAAAGGTAGTCTGGACAATGTTGATGGCTAAAATTTATTGAGGCATTCTTTTAGAGTTACAGATGCTCTCTATTTTTACGAGTGCCTCTTGCTTGAAAAAAACTATTTCAATTGGCTACAAATCTATGTATTTGGCATAATTTATATACCTATTTTCTGGAGCTTCTAAATTATGTCATCCAAGTGTGCTTTATCTTTTTTGATATGTTGGTTTCTGAGATGGATGAGTTAAAATTTCCAAGGGCAGTTATTGATATACCTATTTCATCCTATATTCATCATTTGATACTTCGTTTTAGGCTATATGGTTATATAATTACTCTATTTCATAATTACTTTATTTTCATTTCTATAGTCTATTTTGTTTCTTTTTGAGCCTTATGACATTTTTCACCTTGGATTCTCTTCAGTCTGATATTAAAATTGCTACCACAGATTTTTGTTTCATATTTATCTGATATTTCTTTTTCACCTGTTAATTTCAAACTTCTATACTTAAGAGCTTTCTTTATTAAGAATTTATTTCTGAAGTTTTAATTAATTTTTGAGGCATTCTGTCTCGTACAAATTAGTTGAACCATTTACATGTACCGTATTACAATCACTATGATACTAGGGCTTACCTGCCACTTTGTGATTATATATTAGGTTCCCCTCCTCCCTTTTTTTTCTACTACGTAGATCAATTCTTTTTGTCTGATAAGAGATTTAAAAAATCTTATTTTTATTCTGGTAATTACTCTCAATTTATCAAAACCCAAGGTCTTATTTATTTTTCTGCCAGTTTCTTAAACAAATAAGTATCTACATAGTCCCCTGAACAGCTTAAGCACCTTATGTAACCACTCCATTCTCAGCTACCACCGCCACCATGTTGATAGTGACTAAAATTTTAATTTGGGTTATGATAAATGTTTCTGTTTCATTTTCCCTCATACTTAAACGATAGTTTAATTGGACATACCTTTACAAATGTGACATCCTTTTTTTATTCAAAATTTTGCAAATATTACTTTTTGTCTTCTTGTATCCAGGACTGTTATTGAGAAGGCTGTAGTCGATCTAACTTGCATTTCTTTTTAGACATTTTTTTTTTACTTTCCAGAAGCTTTTAGAATGTTCTCTTTGTACTTAATTTCACTAAAATTGATACAGGCTTTTTTCCAATATGGAATTTTATAAGATTTTTTTAAGGCTAAGGTCTTCTATCTTTCTTTAATTTGGGAAAATCTTCGGTCATTATTTGTTCAAATACTTTTTCCTGTACCTATATTTTGGGGTTTTTTTTTTCTTCTGAAACCCTTATTATAAAGATACTGACATTTTTATTTCTACTCCTCTCACTTAACTTTTCTTTAAAAATGTATTTTTATCTTTGTTTGATGCTTTTAGGCATTCAGGAAACCTCCAGCTCAGTAATACCCTCTTCGGCTGTCTTTTTTCTATAATTCAAATGTCTATTAAGATGTTTATTTTAACTATTACAGTTTTCAAGCCCAGCATTTCCAGCTGATTTTTCTCTGGAATTGTTTATTCACAGTTAATGTTATTAGTGTTTACCTTTATCTCTTTGGGAATATTTCTCATGCTTATGTTAAATATATTCTCTCCAGCCTGTTCATGTTTGTTTGCTTACTATGTTGTCTTTCTTTTGCAGCAGTTATGTTCTCAGATGTCTCTTCTTTTTCCTTGTGAGCCCGTGTTCTCCTGGGAGTATCAGATATCATGGACGATAGTGTCCGGCCAGTGTGGAGAGGAATTGGGAGTGAAGGAGGGAGAGGGTGGCTAAGGCCCAGGAACTCAGGGTAACTTATGCTCTTCCTAGAGAGTTTGGGGAGTTGGTAATGGGACACTGTTCAGGATGAAGAGCCTCTGGCATTACAGTGTAGGCTCACCCATTCCCTGGTCACCACTGATATTGCCAAGTGAACCTTCCTAAAGTTCTGCCTGACAGTGCTAGTTTTCAAGAGATTTCTTCCTCCATCAGAGTCACCTGCCTGTACCTGCTGTTAACTCTTCCCCACCTGGGCCAGATTCCAGCACCATCTTGATATTTTCCCTCCAAAACCCTGTTGGTTCAAGGCAAATGCTATTGTTTATCTGCCTCACAGTGACAACAAGGCAATGTGGGAAAGAGAAAGACCCGGAACTAAGAAGCTCTGGTATCAACCGACCACCTTACAGCATCTCACATTCATCACTCTGAGGTACGGTGAGCATACAGCCATGTGCATGCCAAGACCCAAGCACCACCCTTCTCCTCTCAAGAGTTTCTTGGGTCTATGTCAATTTCTCAGGCTCATCAAGCTATTTCTTGTTTCTGGGGGTTGATTTGGTGAATGAAGTCAGAAACCCATATCAATATGTCACCTTGTTAACTCTGCTAAATTCCTTTTTATTATTACTATTATCAGGTTAATGTGAGGGTACAAACAACCAACACAATATTTGAATTTGTTAGGTAGAGTCCCTCTTGTAGTTATGTCCTATTGAAACAACTCTTAACAGTATCCCCATGAAGAGGTTTTTCAGCTCCCCCTTGGGTTATAATTCATTCATTTTGCTAATTGTTTATTAATTTTTGGCTCTGAAACTCTGAGGCAATGAGGAATGACACAGGTTTATTCCCCTAAAAGTGTGCCATACACCCCAACATTGTGCCCATTCAATGGGACACCCAAAGCCCCTCTGCTAAATTCCTTATCTCTGTCACCTTAAGCATTATTACAGGGATTAATTTAAAGAGTGAATTCAGGAGAGGCATTTAGAAGAGTGTCTGACACATAGTGAGTGCTCTGCCATTGTTAGCTATAATTATGATTTGTCACCTTCATCATTAACAACATGCACAACGAGCCTACAAAAACGACCGTATATCACCCTCAGAGATGAATGGTTGGAGGCACAGAACAAAGTGGCCCTGACGAAGGGTGGAGCCAGGATTAATTCACACCCAAGTCTGCCATCTCCAAAGGTGTGTGCTCTTTCTGCACATTGAGTATCTCTCATCTGAAATGCTTAGGACCAGAGTGTTTTAAATTTAGAGTTTTTTTGGATTTGGGAATATTTGCATATATGTAGTAAGATACCTTTGGGATGGGACCCCAGTCTAAAGATGAAATTCATTTCTATTTCACACATATCTTATACACATAAGCTGAAGGTAATTTTTACAGTATTTGTGATAATTTTGTGCATAAAACAAAGTTCTGACTGTACTTTGTGATCTGTCACATGAGGTCAGGTATAAAATTTTCTACTTGTATCTTGTTGACTCTCAAAAATTCAGATTCAGGAGCATTTTAGAGTTTGGATTTTTCAGTAGAGACACTCAACCCATATTACTCTTGATGAGGTAGACCAAGTTGCCCCTTCATGGCCACTGATGCAAATAGGATCTGACCGTGTCAGTCTGCTCTTAAAATAACACTTTGGTGGCTTCCTATTGCCTTTCGAATGAAATCTGAACTTCTTCCATGACTTCTAAGACCTGCTGCATTATCTGGGCTTTTCCTAACTCTCAACTTACCATCATGGTTATAGCATGCTAAGAGAGGAAGAGAGTAGAATGAGGTAAGTTACGACAATTTCTCATATTATGTATAGGTGTACACACACACACATATATATGTACATATTTTATAATGTCTATCTTCTGTATGCTAACTCTGTACTATGTGTAGCCTGCCTAGCACAATGCCCAATAACTAATAAGGCACTCAATAAATAATTGTTGAAACAACTTTTAACAGAATCCCCAAGAAGTGGTTTTTCAGCCCCCTCAGGTTACAATTCATTCACTTCCTTACTTGCTTATTAATTTTTGGCTCTTAAACTCTGAAGCAACAAGGAATGACATAGGTTTATTCCCCCACCACCACCAAAAAATAAATTACTGGATCCCAGGGCAACCTTTGGTTTCTCTTGCCTCCTGATGACCTTCTTGCCACACAAAGCATGTCCCAAGAAGCCCCAGAACACCTCTGCCCTCCCTCCTGGCTCAAAGGTTTATATACCATTTAGTGCATTCACTACGTTCCTCAGGAGACCCATCCCGTTCTCCTGCAGTTAGAAGCCTGGTGTCCCACCCTGGTATGGTAATGTTCAGGCAGTGGCTCTGCAGAGTGGCCATGTTTCATTCTCAGCCCTCACGTGCCAGCACAATACCCTGTGCACAACTGAGAAAGGGATTGGACATCATACATTGGTTACTAAGTCATGTAGTGACTGTCTGATTTTTTCAAAAAGAAATGGCTAAATGTGAATTCCAAACTTAGTGTCCAGTATTATAGATAGTCCTTAAATGTTTGTTGATCAAATGAGAAAACTGACATTCAAATAAGTTAAGTGACTTGCCTGAAATCACACAGCCTGCTGGCATGGGAGCCAAAATTCTAAACCAAAGAGGGCATATACGAGGTTGATTATATAAAAGAATGCTCATGGTGGGAGCAATGTCTCATGCCTGTAATCCTAATACTCTGGGAGGCCAAGGTGGGTGGATTGCTTGAGTTCATGAGTTCGAGACCAGCCTAAGCAAAAGCAAATGACCTCATTTCTTAAAAATAGAAAAACTAGCCTGGCATTGTGACACACACCAGCTATTTACTACCAGTAGTCCCAGCTACTTAGGAGGTTAAGGTAGGAGAATGGCTTGAGTCCAAGAGTTTGGGGTTGCTGTGAGCTATGATGCCATAGCACTCAACCCAGGGTGACAGAGTGAGACTCTGTCTCAAAAAATAAAATAAAATAAAATAAAACAAAATAAAATAAAGAATGCCTAAGACTGTCCCCATTGCAGGTAGCGCCCCCATGTGCACAGAGCTGAGGGGTGCCCTGCCTGCAGGACAGCAAGGAGAGAGTGTGAGGCACACCCCAAACAACATCTATGAAGACTGGAAATGCCTGGGTCTTGTGGGCTCTTTTATGAGGGCCTTTTTAGTGTTTGAAATGCTTCATTGCAAAAACACATGTCACAGTGGGTTTGTGGGAAAGCAGATGCACCAAAAGACTGCCTTAAATGTCAAAGTCGTTGCTTTTGTCACCCACTGTTTCCTCTGGGTACCTAGCAGATGTTGGATGCAGCGGGATGCCTCGAGAGCCTTCCACCCTTGTGGGCTCATGAGAAGCCCTTGTAAGCACACAATCCCTGAGTTTGGTGGTTTGCTCGCTGTCACAGACTTTGGGACAAAAGTAGGGCCTCAGCCCAGCCCAGTGAGTGAAAACAGCCCTGGCTCGTGTACTGGTTATTTTAGAAATAAGATCTCTAAGCCTTATTTGCAAATCAGCTACAGAACTGTTCCCTTAGTTGACTCACCCTGGAGACTGGGTGGCTTAAACAACAGAAATTTATTCTGGAATCTGGAACTATAAGACCAGACTATAAGACCAGGGTGCCAGCATCGTTGGGTTCTGGCGAGGGGCTTTCTTCCTGGCTCGCAGGTGCCATCTTCCCACTGTGTGTTCAGGTGATGGAGAGAGAGATCTTGCTTTTGCTCTTCTTATAAAGCAACCAATCCTATAATATTCAGACCCCACCCCTACAACCTCGTTTAATCTTAATTACCTCCCAAAAGCCTTCTTTCAAAATACACAGTCACACTGGGGGTTAGGGCTTCAGCACATGAGCCTGGGGGGAGGACACGATTCAGTCCATAGCAACTGTCTTACCAACCTGAAACCTTACAGGGCTCTGGAATCTCCACACGTGGGATCATCCTGCCCCATCTCTTATTTTATAGACATGGACATGAGCTTCAGAGAAATGAGAAGATTTTCCCCAAGACCACATGGCCAATGTGTGGAAGGGTTAAGAAGAAAACCTTTCCTGTTTCCAGTGCTTCCCTGCTGCATCTTAAATGTCTAGAAATGAGAAACAGCTCATTTCTGTTCCGTTCCATCCATGTAAGTCTTGAACTCCTAATGCATGCGAGGCACCCGGAGGGGACGTGAGGATACAGCAGCAGGTTTTTTCGAGGAGCTCACCGTTTGGTGGGTCGTGTTCCTAGTGCTGTCTTGACATTCCCTCTACTTCACTGGGATGTTTCTGTCTTTCATAGTGAGAATACTAACTCAGCATTCTTTTGGGGTGGGTGGGGAGGAAAAAGGGAAAGAACTAAATACCGGGCCCCAGGCTAGGAACACCATATACATTGCCTTCTTGACTCTCAAGAATTTTTCTAAGGTAAATATTATTTTCCCCATTTTACAAATGATCCAGAGAAGTTAAAAAGTCCATGAAGTGCCTGAGCTTGGACTTGAATTCAGGCCTTTCTACCAGACCCCATTGTCCCTCTTTATTTAGCTTTTTCTTCTCATGGTGGCCCTCTCCTCCCCACCAGCTCTCTCCTGTGCCCTTAGAATGCCTTTGACAAATAAGATTCTCCCCAACACATAATACATCAAAAACCTCACTTCTCCTCCCAGGGAATATGAGTTCCAAGTTGAGGATTCTCATTTCTCACCTTCAACTCTCCTACACGCCCATTCCCACCACCCCTTCACGTCTCCTGTTTTCGTTCTTTTTAAGTGAAAGAAAGAAAACATTCTAAAGCCACACTCTGAACCACTAGCTATATTGATCTCCAGAAATTGAATATATTGTAGGCTCCACATCTTCTCAGACTCTACCCCACCCTTCCCCAACCTCCCCACCAGCAACAAGGCAGCCCTGCTAGTTTCCAGAGAGAAAGTGGGGCCCACCGAGCTGTGTCCTTCTGCCGCAGGCCTGCAGGATGCATCCCCAACTGCTCTCCCTGGGGGTTCTGCTCCCAGACTTGGCTGCACCACACTGGAAGTTTGGTTTCCAAGTGTGCAGGCACAATCAGATTCTTGGAACACCTCCCTGCCATGGGCACAGGTCAGAGGGAGAAGCAGAAAGACTTCTAACTTCTTGCAGCTAACACTGCAAGCTGCTGTTATTGGAAGTTACTCAGAAACAGATTAATGCACATCCCACCCCAACAGGAACCATAATCCAAAGAAATCAGCTGCAAGTTGCACAGGAGTGCAGTCAAAGTGCTCACTCCCCAGAGTCAACCCACAGCGGGGGGGGGGGGGGAGGGGGGAGGGGGCACCCCCAGCTGTGGTGATCCCCAGCTCCATAACCATCTCCCTTTGTCTAGAATGTATCACACGTTGCATGTGGTGACACTGTAGGCCCAGAAGACACCACATCCCAGGACTAGTTTAACTTCCTGGCGGGGACACGGCAGGAGGCTGCAGCAAGGTTCCCCTTCGTTGCCACTCTGGTCTAGCTTCATATCCTGCTGCTTGTGAGGAGCTACCCCACAGAGCCTCCAGGAGTGCTCGCAAGGTACCCGTATGTCTAAGTCAGCAGTTCTCAACCTGTGGGTCGCGACCCACAGGAACTGTATTAAAGGGTCGCAGCATTAGGAAGGTTGAGAACTACTGGTCTAGGTACTGAATCACATCCTTCACACAGATTATGGCATGGATTCTTCAGTTGACCCAGTGAGGCATGGCCTATAAGTATACCCGTTGGAGATGAGGAGACAGGCTGAGAAAGATTAAGTAATTCCTTGAGAATTACATGTACAACTACTCAGTGGCAGAGCCTAGACTCAAACCCAGGCTGTCCAGTTTCCCAGGGCCCAGAGTAGCCCACCACCCACAGGAGTGGTGTCCGCTCCCCACCTGTCCCTGAGCCCTGCCCACCACACCCATCTCGAGAGACCTGGGCCCACCTGCTCTCCTTCCCCACGGTCCCTGGCACCTGCTGCTGTGTCTCCCGAAGGCCTGTGGCAGACGCCCTGTCAGCCTACCCAGACACCCCTGCTGCCTCCTGGTCCCCTGCCTGGCAGCTGTGGAGGCCCGACCAGCTTTAGAAAGTTGGCTCCATCATCAAGCTAAAATACAAAGAGGTTAACCTTTGCATCATGCCACCCACCATTGGTCTGTCCCTCCCCTAAGGGAGCTTGGTTTTAGCCTACACTGGGACACTTTCATCCATCCCCCGCTGGCTGCGTCAGCTGCTGCTTCACAGATCTCCAGCCCATGAATAACCCCCCACCCCAACACACTTCTTCCTTGTTTCATCTAGCCTCTCACATGTGAAGGTTACTTGACTGTAGAGAAGGGGAGACCTCAGCCCTGGGACCCGGGCACGCCTCTGACGCCCATCCCTAAGGGAGGAAATTTCAGCAGAGGGAGCTAGGGTACTGGGGTTTCCTCTACCTCTGAATGAGCCGTACCTCAAAGCTTCGTGTCTTCCTTACTCCTGCACAGCCAGCCCTTCTCACACCTGCACCCTGATCCTTGCACAAGCCTCTGTGTGTGTGTGTGTGTGTGTGTGTGTGAGAGAGAGAGAGAGTGAGAGTGTGTGCTCCTGCAGATTTCTGCTCACTCTCACTGTGCTCCAGTTAACCAGCACCATGCTCAAGGCACAGGAGGGGGCTGGAATGGGCCAGAGAAAAAGGACACAGATCAGGACCCAGTAACTGGCCACTGAAGGAGTTTCATTGCCCCAGCACACCTTTGGGGATCGGTTCAGCTCCAGGTCCACAGAGTGGAGTGTAGGGTGGGTGGGAACCCCAGGAAGTGGTCAGTGGGTGGCAGGAAGCACCTCCTTCTGCAGAAGGCCTGGGGACAGAAGTTAAGGCCAAGGACCTCTCAGTTTAAAAATGTCTTCTTCCCACAGCCCCTTTCTCTAAGTGCCCAGACACATCTCAGGAGTTCTCCCTGTCCTCCCTGCGTTCAGGAGTGGCAGTCAGAACTGCAAGTGATCTCAGCATTGATCTATTCATTTATTTATTCATTCATGTACCCACTGTGCATCTATTCTGTGGCCTGTGAGAGGCCCGGACCCTGCCCTGGGGTCTCAGCTCTGTACGGTAACTTCCTTATCATCCAGCTGGGGATCTGACACAGAAGGACATCCCCAAACTGTACCCAGCAGCATGGATGACAGGCCATTATTTCCAGTAACAAAATGCCTCCGAGTTTACCTAGAAAATTTAATCTTCAGTATGTAGACAGTTTTCTATACACAATGCCTCTCCTTCCCAGCTTAGTGTTCTCCCTGCTTCAGGCACTCACAGGGTGGACCCTGGCCGGCAGGCAGCTTCACTTCACAAGGCCAGTAGATACTGACCGTTGACAGTATCCCCCAAATTAAGTGTAGATATGAAGACATCTCTTGTTCTAAAGGAAAGGTTGTCACTCATACTCCCCTTTCCTGAATCAAGCGGAACGTTGGGGTTTTTAGTTAGTCTTTTATGGTCCCTAAACTCCCCCATCTAAGAACATGGAATGGAACTCAGATTATGGATTTGAGTGTCAGCTAAAAATCAGACTTTTTAGAAAGGGAATGGACTACACCAGAGAGAAATTATCTAGTCCAAAACCTGGAGCTAAAGATGGGAAAACTGAGACTCAGAGAAAAGTGAACTTCTCAGCTCAACCCAGTTGTGAGCAACAGAATGAAGGCCCGGTTGTGAGCCTGAGTCAAGGTCAGGGGCGCCCACTGAAGCACCAAACACCCTGGCTGCCCTGGGGGCCTCAACTTGCATGAATTTTGCTCCCATCCAGATAAATCTATGATGTCAGAGATTCTCTTTCTTCGTTCCCTGGGCTGGGAAACACGAAATGGTGTTTGTTCTCTTCATGACGGCCCTCTGTGAGAAAATCTCTGACTTTTTAAATAAAACCTGCTTCTCTGTGGTATGGACAGAGAAAAGGAAAGGAGGAAAATCAAATTTCAGGGTCCCAGCCCTTAAATCACAGATGGAGGGAAACGAGTGTGTCTGCGAGATCACTCTTACACGTAGGAACCCTTACAGAGTGCCGGCGCTCATTCACTGCAATAGACTTTGCCCTGAACCATCACCTCGTTTTTGGTAACAACAGTACAATTTCTTCTGAGTAACCAGCTGTCCTCTCCCTTTGTCTGTGTGGTTCAGTTGCAGTGACACCACCCAGACCTCACCCCATTGCATTCTAGACACAGGCAGGGAACCCAACTTTATCTGTTACAGCTCTGAGTCTTGATAGCCCCACTGACTGGATTGTAGCTGGTCAAATGCCCTTAGCTGGGCCATGACTGACCCAGCTCTGAGACTTCTGCTGCAAGTATTGGAAAGAAGTGCTCCGTTCTGCTGGGCTTACTAATAGCATAGAGGGGAAGCTGCACCTGCGTGTCTAGTCCTCTACCTGGGAGTGTCTGAGATAGCAGAGCTGAGAGACAGACACAGACTCTCGCGGATGTCATCTCAGAACCTTATGCTGCCTGGACCTCAAGCTGGGAACTCGATCCCTAAATGTTATAAATTGTGTAAGTCAACATTTTCTCGTTTCAGGGTAAGCCTATCTGAGTTGGGTTTCTGTCATTTGCAACCTGAAGAGACCTCATATACTCACAGCAAGGACACCGAATAGATGCTAAGAGAGCATCTAAGAGCATCTAAGATGCTAAGAGTGAAAGGGCAGTGACAATATTTTGGGCAAGTGGCCTGATGGCTGCTGGTTCCTGAGAAGAGGAAAGGTCAACCCCACCCAGAGTGGGTGGGTCCTAGCCCTAAGTAGGGTGCTCTAGTGACAGGAGAGTAGAGCTCATCCTGGACTGACATCTGGTCCCCCACCCACCTAACATTCCACTGAGTTTCAGTGTGAGAATCTGAAACTGCTTTTGTTGAGGTTTCACCACCTCTGACTCCCACAATGCTTTCCAAGTCCCCAGAATACAATTTTTAATTTAAAGGCTCCCCCAAATGCTTGAAGTTAGAGTTCATCACCAGCTACATGGTCTCTATTGCTAAAATCAGTTTCCTCCATTTCTAAAGACATCCCCATCTTAAAGTCCCTCTTCCCCTTTGAGTGTCATCCCTCTCTGCCTTTCCAGAGCACAAACAGGGCACACTTCAGTCCCTGAGCAAAGGCACAGTATCGGACCTTCGAGACCTGTGTAAATCCTTCTTTTTTGAATAAAAGTTTTACTTTCTTGTTGCCTTTCCTGAGTGACTTCCTGCTAACCATCAGTCCCTTTTCCCCATCTGGAGTAGAGAAGGGTGGGGTAAATTATAGACTGATGAGCCCCATACAGCCAGGCAGCCTAATCAGTCATTTGCCAACCCTTCCTGAGCACCAGGCACCAGGTACCATTATGGGTATATAATGGAATGAAAAATGTTCCCTGTCCTCAAGGAATTTATACAGCTGCCATCAGAGTGAAACTTGTTTGTAATTCTCAGCCTATGAAATAGCTATAGGGATTATGGGCAGGCAAGACATAACACATTTCTGAAGCCCATGCCACACTGCGTGCTCTACCAACCTGAACCGATCTGTTTGAAACATTTAGAAGATTCTGCTCTGCAATCCCCTTCCCAGCTTGTGACCAATGTGCATCATCACATTCCAGGAGTGGGCAGGGGATTGGTGCAAGGCTAAGAGCCCTTTGGTTCTTCCATAGATAGTTGAGTTCCTATGAGATAAGCTCTACTAGCTACTCACTCCAGGGAGGCAAAGGGGAGCAGACCAGTCCTCCCACTCTGGGTGTCCACAGTCAGGAAAACAGCACTGAAGCCGAGCAGTCTTCATGTAACAGTGACTACGTTATAAGAGCAAGTGGGAGAATATTTTTAAAAGCCTCCAAATTAGTACTGACTTAAAAGAGGGGGAAAGCACATTTGGACTGCAGGTGGAGGAATAGGACAGAGTTAGGAGCAGAAGAAATATTTCATGCAGAAGGTTGACTTTGAGATGGAGCTTAAAGAATTATTATCTTCATTTTTTTTTCAACTTTATTTCTAGACAAAAAAAACTTTGGGCCCATTCCATTGAAAAGAATATATAAAACAATTCAAGAGAAATTATAAATTTGGTAAGTGACTTCAATTCTCATTGCAGTTTGTTCAGAACGTTCTGGGCATTCCCACCCCTGGTTCTCAGCTGGAGCAACAAGGCCAAGTGCAAGTGTGGTAGATGACCACTGTCCAGGGCCAGTGAGGAGAGGCAAGTGTGCAGCCCACACACATATGCACGGTGCCCTTCAGCAGTCATTTCTCCACAACAGCCTCCCAGGCCACAAGCGTCCCAGGCAGTGATCTGTTATCCGAGGCTGCCCCTTTCCTCCAGCAGGATCTGTCCCTGGTCACTTTCTTCTGGAGAGACTGACACAGCTTGAAAGTCAGGGTTTCCAGAGATGAGACAGATCAGAGGCTCATCTGCCCACAGCACTCTGCGGTCTGGGCTGGAGAGCTCAAGCGTTCCAAAGCGCAGTGGAACATGTGTGTGCTCCGTGGGGCAACAGAAATTTAGCCAGCATCTTGTTCCATGGGGCAGCAACATGGGGGGCAGAGGGAGCCCCAGACTGGCATCTTCTAGAAAACCGAGCTGGCCTCCAAGGCATGCTCACTGGGGTTCTCAGAATATTCGACTAAGAAGGCTTTCACTACTGGCAGTGCAGGCAACAGGTACCAGGGAAAACCACGGCACCCAGAAAGTCAAAGATACGGGCAGAGATAGGGCAGAGCCAGAGCAGCTTTCAGTGTTTGACGCTTGTCGATTACAAGTGTGCATCCTGTTTACGGCCCCGCCTGGGGGGAAGTGCACAGAGGTAAGTCCCAGCCTGTGGGCAGAGGGAACATAAGTTTCGTCTTTTCATGTGCTCAGTGTGCTATGATATTGCAGACAGACTGAGCCCATCAGCCTCTCTCAACCAGGGAAAGTTAGCTTGGGCTCCTTTGACTCAATCAAATATAAGGCAATATTTCACACTTATGAATAACCTGCCCCCAAACCAAAGGACATAAGCAATTTCCTTTAACTTGGTTTTCAAAAAATTTACACACACAGTTCTCTGCAGAGCAAGAGAAAGAACTTTTCTTATTGGAAAAGGGAAAGCAGAAAACAGAGAAAAAGAGAATTCCTCTCCCAGGAAGCAGCTCTCTCGGTGGAGATCTTTTCAAAGACACTTTTCCTTTGATTGACAATGATTTATAGAATATTTAAGAATAAGAAAAGCCCTCAGTTTGCTCACTGCCTGGTTGGGGGTACTCAAAAGTCAACATAGACTTAAGAAACAGATAATCACATGGAAAGGGGAGGAATAAGTGTCTTGGAAATGAGGAGGAGGGTCAGCTATTTCACACTGGCAGGATGGAAGAATCAGAGAAAACATTTCAGCGGTGTGATCCTCAAGCTAGGTCTCAACTGACAGGCAGGAGGCAGCTAAGCTGCCAGGGAAGGAGGGCCATGCAAGGTAGGCAGAAGAGCACGGCCGGAGAGCAAGGCGTGCTTGTAACCTGCCATACCGGGGCTCACCCTGCTTTATTTTTCCCTCTGGTGCTTACACCATCGGACATTTTATAATAACATTTATTTGTTTATCTCTCTGTCTCCTCCAACTAGAATACATAGCCCCTGAGGGCAGGGACTTTATTTTACTCTCTAGAACATCCCCAGCACCTGGAACATACAGAAATCAATAAATGCTTGCTGAAGATATGAATGCTGGAAAGAAGTGAGGAGTGAGGCTGGTTAGGCAGGGCAGCCCCCTCAGGTCCTGAGAGGCCTGAGCGCTGTGCCAATGACCTTGAGATCTAGGACCCTAGATCTGTCACCAACTGTTAGCCCACAGATCAGTTGTTTGCTTGACCAATACTGTGTTTTTTCAAATTAGGATATTTTAGATAAAAACCCAAATTGCTTGATTTTCTTTAAAACTACAGAGGATGCAGTAGCCTGGGGCTTGTAGTCTTGAAGGCTAAGTCAGCTGGTGCTGGGCCCATAAATAAGGCCCGGGCTCTTCGGTCTGCACCAGTCTCGATGGTCTCACGTCAGGCCTTCCTTAGTCCTATGTCACCTGCCTGTTCTGTAGGCGAGTTTGCAACCTCTAGCTGAGGTTCAGAATATCTGGTTTGAAAGTTCCACCATGACAATGTGTCTCCAAAACGACCCCCCCATGACCCGTGCCCTCCAGTATGTTCATGCTCTCCCACTGTGAGTCAGAGCTGGGAATGTGAGGGAAGTGACATTCGTAAGCCAGTCATCACACAAAGTCTGACGCCCCTAAGGCCTCCATGCTGTGAGGAAAGCCGGGCTTCAGTGGAGAGATACCAGAAAGGGGTAGAGATGCCCTGCTGGACCTGGCACTCTAGTTGTCCCATCTGAGATGGCAGGCATGTGAACACCGCCTAGGACATTCGGAACAGATGCCATCTAACTGCAGCTATACACGATCATATGAGAGACCCTGAGAGAGAACTCATCATCTACGCCCATTTAATCCATAGAACCATGAGCCTTAATAATTTGTTTTAAATCATTGTATTTTAGATGATTTGTTACACAGTGATAACCAAAACACCCATATTACTATTTATTAGCTGTGTGGACTTTGCCACATTATTCAGTATCCTTAAGCCTCAATTTCTTCATCTTTCAAATAATAATAATAATAGCACACCACAGAGTTTGTGGAAAGTTATAAATTATGCCATGAAGCTAGAAAAAGGACCCTTAATAAATAGTAAGCGCTCAATAATTGCTAATCGTTATTTCACTTTGGTCCTCATTATCATTGCTATTGAAGCATGTCCAGCAGATAGCATCTCTCAAAACCAGGATGCAGAAAAGGAAGAAGAGGGGAGAAGAGGCGGGAAAGATACTGACGGACAGATCAGGCTAAAGGAGGGTGTACATGAAAAAGACAGCACTCAGTGTGGTGGGTACGACTTGCTTTCCCATGCTCCAGAGTTCCAAGCAATTGGCTATTTGCCCCATTTTGGTTTTCTATTCTAAGGATTCTGGAAGCTACTGTCAAGGCACAATTCATTGATTCATTAGTCATTCAAAAATATTTATACAGCACAGACTATATATCTTAGGTACTAAAAATACAGCAGTGAACAAAGATCCCTGCCCTCATAGGCTTCCACTCTAGTGTTCATCACACAAATACATAAAACCCATATTGTGGCAAATGGTGATAAGTGTGATAAAAAAAATTAAGTAAGGGTGATAACGAGTGTCGGGTGGAGGTAACTGGGTTGTAATTATAAGTAAGTCAAGGAAGGTCTCCCTAATCATGATGGAAAGTGAAAGAAGCACCCAGGTGGGAGGGACCATCAGTTACACAGATAGAAGGGTGACAAACATAAAAAGGAGCTGGTGCTACATACTCGTGTCTACTGAGTATCAGCCACACTGACGGATATAGAGTAGAACCCCTCTAAGTTGACCACCTAAGGCACTGTAACAAACTGGTCAACATGTGGTGATGGTCAACGTAAGGAACTGGGCCTATTGTACTGGTACGTGCGTGTGGGGCATGGTTGGTCTATGAAAATTAAGTCCTCTTAAGGAGGTGGTCAAGGTAGGGAGATGGTCAATTATGGACTTTCTACTGCTGTGTTTTCTACCAGTGATTCTGTAAGGCAAATGTTATATGTTGTCCTTAACTGACTGTCACTTTTTTATCCTATTGTGCTATATTTCTCTTTAAGTTTTTTTTTTTTTTTTGAGACAGTGTCTTGATCTGTCACCCCGGTGACAGTGGCAGCTTTATTGCTTGCTGTAGCCTCCAACTCCTAGCCTCAAGCAATCATCCTACCTGGGCCCCCCAAATGCTATAATTACAGGTGTGAGCCACACAGCTCAGCCTAAACTATTGATACTTTTAATTCTTTTTGGAATGAGGCAAGACAATATTTTGAAGCGGTTAAATTGGATTAAGTAACAAACAATCCTGTAATCTCATCAGCTGAATATAACATTAGTATATTTTTTGTTTCACCAAATACACAGCAGGTGGTCTCCAGTAGTGTCTTCATTCGAGGAGAAGAGGTAATGACTAATGAGTGTGCCTTCCAGTTGAGATGTGAGAGTTGGCGCCAGCTTTCCATTTTTGCTTTTCCCAGCTGCAGTGATTGCCAGCGTAAAGGGTGGAGCCTCAGCTGGTCAGCATCCTTGAATAGAAAGCAAGGTCTGGGCCCCTCTGAATCTGAACTGCCGATGCAAGGTGAGTCAGAGGGCTGATTATAAAGCATGGTGGGCAATATGTGAGGTGCTGCCGAGGTGTGGAAATACCCTTAGTAATCAAATAAAAAATGCTTACCTGACATCTAATCACATGAAACGCCCCATGTTACAACGGTAGGTTGAAATATCATTGTTAATCGCTGCCTTGCCACGTCACCACAGACACATGTAACCTCCCATGGAATCGATTTGACTGCCTGCACTTGGAAGATAGCACGCTGAAAGCTGTGCATCCCCAGAAAACCGAAGCCACACAGGCATACGAAGAGCAAGAGCATACGTATGTTTATTTTATATGACATGTGACATGATGTTGTCTACAAAGTTGCTGCTCAATAACTATACAATCAAGTTCCACCAAAGAAATTACATTAAAAATCTCATGGTGTTTTAAGTAAGTTTACAATTTTTCTTGGGCCACATCCATAGCTATGCTGGGCTGCATGTGGCCTGTAGGCCATGGGTTGGATACCCCTGGTAGACGTTTTGTCCATTAAATCAGCCTGAGTGCCATTATCCTTGTAGTGACACTTTCTCACCTTCCCAGCCTGAGGGGGAACATGCTTTCTCTCATCAGTGAACTGTTACTTTTCCCAAGTGTCCTTATCTTTTTTTTTAATTGAGACAGTTTCACTTTGTCATCCTCAAGGGAGTGCAGTGGCCTCATAGCTCACAGCAACCTCAAACTTTTGGGCTCAAGTGATTCTCTTGCCTCAGCCTCCCTAGTAGCTGGGACTACAGGTACCCACCACAACACCCGGCTATTTTTTCATTTGTTTAGCAGGCCCCAGCAGCCTTTGAACCCACCAGCCCCGGAGCATGTGGCCAGTGCCCTAAGCACTGAGCTAAGGCGGCCCAGCCCTTATCTCTTTATTTATCTTCCTCTAGAACAAAGAAGCCCATGTAGTTAGACACCTCATTTTGGTGAGCTTTTCCTCATGCTTTCCACTTTTACCCTTTCTTCTAACAGCCATGCTTACTGGTGCCACCTGCTGTGTTTGTGGGTAAAACCTCCCACTTCTAAGCAGGCTCTGTTTGTGTCTGAGTGAGGGTAGAACTATGGGCCTCTGTAGATGTGGGCCCCCCATTTCTTCTTCATTGAATCATTTGTTGTCTACTACCAGGATTTTGAAAGTGGCCAGATGAAAGGGCTCTGGTGTGATTTTTCCTGTGTCCTCCAGGTCTCTTTTCAGAGGTCAGTTTCTCTTCTCCCCCCTTCTACTCCCACCTCCAAGGAAAGGAAGCAGGGACTTAAACCACATTGCATTAAACAGGTTTTAAACCTGTTTGGGAGTTACAGAGCCCTTTGTGAAGCAGGGAAAAAGACTCCAAGTATCCTAGCACCCTGGAAGGCCGAGGTGGAAGGATTGTTTGAGCTCAGGAGTTTGAGACCAGCCTGAGCAAGAGTGAGACTCCGTCTTTCAAAAAAAAAAAGAAAGAAAAGAAAAGAAAGAAAGAGAAAGAAAGAGAGGGAGGGAGGGAGGGAGGGAGGGAGGGAGGGAGGGAGGGAGGGAGGGAGGGAGGGAGGGAGGGAGGGAGGGAAGGAAGGAAGGAAGGAAGGAAGGAAGGAAGGAAGGAAGGAAGGAAGGAAGGAAGGAAGGAAGGAAGGAAGGAAGGAAGGAAGGAAGGCCAAGATGGGGCATATATCTGTAGTCCCAACTATTTGGGAAGCTCAGACAGGCGGGTCGCTTGAGCCTAGGCATTTGAAGTTGTAGTGAGCTACGATGATGCCACTATGCTTTAGCTGGGATGACAGACAGAGATTCTGCCTCAAAATAATAATAAATAAAATTAAAATGCATTTATAAAAAAAATTAAAAATTGTGCATTGAATTTCAGGTTTCCCACACACCCTCTTTCAAGCCCTGATTAAGAACTCCCATCCTAAACCAGTGACTCTGGAGGGCCCTTGAGATCCATCATATCTTTGGGAAGGATGCTTCAAATTCTACCCCACGTTCCCCTCTCACTCTGAGACACATGCCGGCACCATCCTCTGGGAAACCTTTTGAATAATGAAAAATGGATTCCACATGTGTCCTCATATTATTCAAGAAAAGCATTTCCCCAGGCGTGTTCCCTCTTTGATCGGCAATCTTTCTTTCTGTAAGAGAGAATTATAACAAAAGCACGATATTGTTCTGAGATAAACACCTATCAAGCTTGATCTGGTCCTTGATTCAGACTTCTGAACTTAGTCTCTCTGGTCATTTATGTCTTTAGTTTCCTCCACATCGATTACATTTAAAACTAAGTTCTCATATTTACTTTGGAGGTTTTTATAATGTGCTTTATGGAGAAAGTCAATGAAGTAGGTAAAGAAATAACTCATGTATCTCCATTCCTTGCCTAAAAGGAATTAAAATGCCCACGGTACCCATCGATTTTAGGAACAGAAATTTATTGTTGATTAGCCCAGAACAGGATCCTAAAGTATCTTTGACCACAGACAACAGCTGCTCTCCTAACCTCAGCTAGCCATCACCTCAAACATAAGCTTATGATCCCCAGGGGGCTGACAGCAGTTTAGAGGCCCCACATCTCCTGATTTTCATGAACAGAAAAATTCATGATGGTTGTTCAGGAATGACATCTTTGTATGCTAAGAGACGGCCAAGAGGAGGTATAGAAATCTGAGGATCTCCTTCCTAAGAAAGAAATAGAAATTCATCTGGTCAACAACCAGATGAAATCTGTTTGCCATTACAATATGATTGACTAAAAGAGATCTAGTTAGCACCAGGCACAGACTCTCCATCCTAATAACATATGAAGAGGCTTACTAAATGTTCACAGTCATATAAACCAATAGAGATGGCTTTAACTTGATCTATACCCCTAGTAAAGATTTAAACCCTCTACAACATCCAGTTTTACTTCCTTGATAGAATTGTAACTAGGCAAACAAGGGTGTGCCACAGCTAGCCTGGGATAGGCAATTTGGCACTGTGGCAAATAGTCTGCTTATTTGTGGGCAACTCGGTAAACTCAATTGCTCTTAGACGACAGACTTGAGACCTGAGCTAATGAAGTCCAGCGGGGCTCATGTGACACTCACGAGTGGTGTTGTGGGGCGTTAGGGGGAAATCAGAGACTCTAAGGGTAAAACGACAGCCACAACTTCCGTTCTCTGCTGTTAGTAGTTGTTATTTTTAAGTAGAGATTCTTTGATCTGATGTGTATTACCATTTCATGATTCCTCAAATCAATACTCTTTTTCTTGTGGGGATTTTGAGTCATTTTAGTACTTTCTCTTTTAAAGTTCCATAAACCCCAATAAATAAGAATTCTGATTGCCTGCTAAAAATCTGGGGAGGGCAGATTTTTTTCTTTACCACTGATATAAATCCTGTTTGCTGCCTGGACCTTCGAATAGAGTTCCTGTCACCTTAAGGCTAACAGCTGTGGCAATCCCTGTCTAATCTATAGTGTCCATAAAACATTGCTTTTGCTTCATGAAACAAAATGCCTCTTCGAAAGAACATGTATTATTATCTGTTGACTGCATGCTATTTATAGTTTTGGCACATTTTTCCTCAATTGGGCATGTTCTCTTAAGACTTTTCATTTGTTTCACTTAAAGGACTCTTCAAACTTCCGATTCCCTTTTTTTTTTCTTTTTTCCATAATAAAATTTGGTGCCCATAGTTTGATCTTAAAGAGTACTCTGGTTTTTCCAAAAGTTCTATTACAAAATGTTAAGTTTGGAGCTTTCCTGACAACTAATTTTTTAAAAAAGTAATGCTCAGAGGACAGATATTAAGTGCAATATTCTGGCCCAAGTGGCTGTTGAGAGTACAGGGTTACTGCATTTCTGAGTCCTAAGTATCACCAGGCTGTGACTATAACATAAGGATTTTATGACATAAGTTCTACCAGCTTAATGCCAGAAATCAGTGCTTCTACAAATGGTCCCCTGAATCCTTCTGAATTCCTCAGAGGGCTGCCTCAGGTATTGTCGGGTGGTGTTCCACATGACTCCTCCAGGGGGCGTTAGCATGGCGGTTAACTGCTTAAGCATTGAAGTCATGCAGACAAATGGAGGTTGAATCCTTCCTCCTCCACTTCCTAACTTTATGACCTTCCTTTCAGTTTACTCACCTTTAAATTGGGACAATAATAGACTTAAACATATAGGCCATTAAATGAGAGAATATACGTACGGTCCTTTAGCACTGTCTCGGCACAAAGTGAGTGCTACTCTGTCCAACGGGAATAAGCATTTCAACTAGACAAGGAAGAGGACTAAAGGTTGTGAGAAGTTAAAGATTTCAGGGAATTTTACTGATGATTGAATTTGAATTCCAGAAATGAGAATATTAATAGCCATAATATGAGGCTTCTTGTGGTTCTAAAATAAATAGGCATCTAGGATATATGAAATTCACTTTAATGGTTTTCAGGCATAAAACTGTGGTAAGGCTTTATATACTGGGTAGTAGAAGAAGGTGGCAAGGTCTCTGCAGCAGCCCAGCAGAGTTCTGGAGGGGCCTATTAATCCTTCTGATGGAAAAACTGAGGGCAGTCTTCCTCAGAGCACACTGGGCTCAAAACTCACTTCAGTGGTGTGGACTGAAGCCGGAGATGATACAGTGACACCAGGCACAATGTGCTCCTTTCTTGAATCCTGCTGGCTTGATGTAGGGAAACCAGGGATGAGAGAAGCTGAGCAGCCAGACATTAACAGCTCCATGGAGTGCGAGTGATGGGGTAGTTATTAGCACACCTGATCCTCAGAACAACCATTTAAGTAGGTGCCATTATCTCCATTTACAAATGAAAACCTGATGTTTAATTGGATTGAATTCCCCAGCACTATATCCAGCAAATAGGAAATCAGGCCATCTCACTTCAAAGCGTCTACTCTTATAACATCTCCCTGGGAAGTTGGCTTTTTTAAAACCATTCTTGGATTAAAGCTTATTTTTTAATCCCCTACTCATTTTTCTTTTTAGAATCACAAATGTTTGCGTTTGCTCAAAAAGATTTCCCAAGTGTTACAACAGAAGATACTTGTTTGGATTTTAGTATTTGCTGATCT
Organism: Nycticebus coucang; assembly: GCF_027406575.1. NCBI lineage: Eukaryota > Metazoa > Chordata > Mammalia > Primates > Lorisidae > Nycticebus > Nycticebus coucang. The sequence continues at coordinate 89,177,783 of NC_069789.1, forward strand.
ACTTCTCAAAAAAAGTGAGAACGATCTGGCAGTCCAGGGTATATGACTTAACAATAGCAAGTGATGAACTCTCTGATAAACAAATACTCTAAAATTAACTTTGAAATAGATTAAGTAGAGTATAATGCGCAGGTCATGAATGTATGTCTTAATATTACATAAATATTTACAGATTGAGGTAAAATTTACAGTGGTAACATCAACACATAATTCAAAAAAACTCTTTTGAGTGCTCAGTTTGGTAGCTCACTCACTAAAACTGAAATGATTCAGAGAACACACAAATCCCACGTGAGGAAGAAATGCAATGTAATATAGTCTGTTATTTTTTTTTAAAAAAGACTAATCAGACAATACAGTCAAATGAACCTTGACTGTATCCTGAACCAAACAAAAAAGTATATGTATGTGTGAGTGAGGGCAACTACAGACATTTTTTATTATAGACTGTAAATCAGATATTATGGAATTATTTTCTTAGGTATGATACTGGTATCGTGGTTGTGTAGGCAAATGTCCTTATTCTAGGAAAATACATGTATTTAGGGGTAAAGGGTCCTGATGTCCCAACTTACTTTCAAAAGCTTCAGTCCCCCCGATTTTTATATATACAAATAGGTACACACACATAACACACACACACACATTTTATCTATACATATGTAGACAGACACAAATATATGTATATAAAATAAGATACAAAGAAAAATGGTTACAACTGGTAAATCTGCGTAAACGTATATGGGTGGTTCAACTTTTCTATGGATTTAAAATTTTTCAAATCAAGACGTTGAAGAAAAGCATGTACTAAAGTTTTTGTTTAATGAAATGAGTTAAAAAAGCAGTATTTCTAAAGTGATATGTTACTTAATATACTGTGACTTGAAATAGATAAACGAGGTTAAGTTTATATCTGGTTATTTTATGTTCATGCCTACAAGTATATACATTCAAATTGAGGACACACTTAAAAATGGAAAAATCAATGAGCAGCAAAGATAAGCAGAGGAAATGGAGACACAGAGTCGAAAATGGTTGCTGCCAGGGGAAGCAAGAAATCCTCGGTGGCGAAAGGCAGGTGGCAGTGGGGGTGGGTATGAAAAAGCACAGAATAGAAACTGCTGTTTTTCTGTGCAAGTCTTGTAAACTATTTTATTTCTCAAATTGTATGTATGTATAACTTCAATAAATATTTTTTAAAATCCAATTAAAGGAACTGTTTTACTTTGCAACCTTGTCCTTACCAATCACTTACTTTCCTTTCATTTCATGCTGTTTTAATGTCTTACTTAAGATTAGGAAAAAATAAAATTAGGCTGCTCATCATGAAATATTAAAACCCTATTTATACATACACACACGATTTGCTTCTAGTACTAGGCACAAATCTACTAATGGAAAGAATTTTCACTCCTTGTTTTAAAGTTTTTTTTCTTTTCAAGTAGTTCTGAGAGAGGAAAAATAAACCCCCAAGTTGCAAAATGTTAGGCTCTATTTAGACAAAGAAAAGTAAAAATAAATATTAAAAACTGTCATTTTAGTATTTGAAAAGCTGAAATTATGATAGTATTAGGGAACAAAGTATTCACGTGAAAGCCTAATCAGTTCCTACTTGGCTAAAATGTGATGAATATTTAATGGGAAGCTTAGCTTTAAAAGTAGCAAAAACTCACATCTCTTTTCAAAGGTCAGTAATAAATTTGTGAGTTCTCTTTCAAAAGACAGAAGAACCAGTAATTAATAAAGACAAGTGTTCAGATTTATTTGGAAATTCACAGTTTCTAATGGCACTACAGCTCCGTAGTTACATACTGAAAGTCCTCTTTACACGCACACAGATCACCTAACTTCCCACTCTGTATCTGCTCTGCTCTCATCTGGACCTCTTCTCAAGGGGCTTCTATACAATCAGGCCCTCTTGCTCTGAACGGCTAACTGTGCAGACTAGAAAAATTAAATCTTCTAAAACATACTGTTACCCTAAAGCAGCAACTTAAACAAACAAAAAAGGCTTTAAATAAGTCACATTACAAACAATACCTAAGAAAGGTATTAGACAAGTTTAAAAAGTTATTACTAAAAGTGCTTAATAAGTTATAACTTAAATCTCACAACACAAAATGGTCACTTCTCTCCCTTTCAAAAAGAAATGTGTTACACTTTTGCTCATTACTGTATAATCACACACTGAGAAATCACTGAATTCAAATACAGTCACTGCTGATTATTTTTAAAGACACAAATGAAGACAGACGCATTGACATCACACATATATACCTCTGCACATTTGTAGCCAATATGAAGCAAACGTCAAGGAACAATGACCTCTTTAGACTTAACCAATTAGACAAAGCTTAACAAACTCACTAGCTGGTTCTGAGTTTATGTACATAGGCAGTGATTATATCAGAAAAACCTGGAGTCATTTGCCAAACCTTCAAATTTTATATTTGTAGTAATAGAAAACTGTGGGGTGAATGTTTAGAGAATTAGTGTTTACTGTAAATGTTTAAAATGTAATGTAGCTAAAGAAAACCTTTGTAAATGGTTAAATGTGTTTAAAAGGTAAATTTATCAAAAATTTGTTCACAAGTACTAGTTATTTGCAAAAAAAAAAAAAAAAAAAAATACCGTAGCTTGTTTTTTTCCTATTGAGTTTGTAACTAAGGAAAAAGTCTAAATAAGTCTAAATGAAAATAACATTAACATCATCACCATTTAGCTAGAAGAACAGAATTTAAATTGCAGCAAGTGTTTATTTCCAGTGAGTTTGCTAAACAGAGACTAGTTGGCAAGTCCTTAGGATTGTTATACTGTCTGACCCACGCTGCCGAGCTTCAGACACAGACCATCTTAAAAGTCTTGTAGTGTTTGCAGCTTCAAAAATCTAACAAAGTTATAAAAGAAATCAAAGGACAGAAAAAGTTCTCCCTCCTCTTCCAGTGGCATTATAAATAGACAAAAGGCACATAAATATGGGAAGGTGCAAGAAATAGGAACAAAGCTAAAGGAAGAGGTTTAGGCTTTCATTCCTATCCCACCCAAGGACTGGGCTTCCAAATTACTTTTGTCCCAGTAATTAATCTGTGAAAAAAATCTTTATAAAATGTCTACCATTGTCCTTGTAGGAAGTGATCAGCCTTGTAAAACTGCAGCTCATTAACCAAGATTGACACAATCCCATCTACTTTTTAAAAAGGCAAAAACCATAATTTCTGAATACTTTTCCCATTAATATTTTCTCCCTCCCCCCAAACCCTTCAAATACCACAGACTGTTCTTCAGAGAACAAAAAAAAGTCTCCAGTATGAAAAGTTCAATTAATTTTAGGTATGTCCCGAGACTGCTGTAACACCAAATGTTCCCACGGTGATCTCTTTGTTTCCTTTGATTATGTCATGCAGGCTCGGCAATGATCCTGACTTAGTCTGTATTAGAGTTTTTATCAATTTGCCTTGGTCTTGGACTTTAGATCGCCTTCGTTTTAAAGCCCTCTTCTCAGTTTTTGTCTTTTGAGACTGTCCATTGCACAGACTTGTGCAAGCTGAAATGCCACAAAAATAGGACTCTTCTGACTGTGATGAAGTTTCTGAGCTTCCTTCTGATGGAGGACCCTTGTAAGAAGAGTGATAAACTTCTCCCATATTAGAAAAATCTCTCTGGTTCGTAAAGGGCTTCTTTCCTTTTATGTCTCCATTAGCTACAGGGTGCAATGGATCTGCAGACTTTATGGTCTCAATTTTTTCAATTTTGTACTTGCAGCGTTTCTTCTGTAATACAAGTAAAACAAACGTTAGGCATGAAAATACCCATAGATACCTTATCAAACATCTAGAGAGCTGAAGTACTGGAGAAAAGTGCCACCTCCTGGTGAAAATAGAACAGTGTTATCAATAGCATGTATACACACACACACAGTTATATTCTATGTAGACAGTATCATCACCTTTCCTTTTTGTAAATATGTACTATTCACTCAAAACTCTTTAAATTGCTTATTTGCTACCTGTAATTTAAGGAGTGAAAACTAACATTTGAATATCTATTATGTGCCAGATATTGTACAGGCAGCTTTTATGTGTATCTTATTTACTAACCCTAAGAGGTGGTTATTTTATCTTTGGTTCCTAAAAGAGAAAACCAAAGTAAAGAAGTTTGATTCTTTGCCTAAGGTACATAGTAAGAATCTAGGTTGAAATTCCATTTTAGGCTATTTGGCTATAAAGCCCAAGTTCTTTCATCTAGAGAGAATTATTGCTAATCAAAAGGAGTATAACTTAATGTGAAAATTACTAGAATAGTACATGCACTTTGCCTGGCATGTATTAGGTACATAACAAATAGTGACTATCATCCAAAGGTCTGTAAACTTTTTCTGTAAAGAATCAGATAGTAAATAGGGTTCACATCCTGTCTCCCGCCTTGCATATTCTTCGTTTCATTCATATTTTATATCCCTTTAAAAATGAGAAAACTCTTCTAGGCACTTGGCCCATCTAACAAAATAGGCCACAGGCCACAAATGGCTTGGGGGTTATAGTTCATTGATCCCTGTAAACATTTATTTATATCATTACCATGATTGAAAATACATGTAAGTTAAGGATTACTTAAAGGTTATGTTAAACTTTTCAGCCTATTTCTTCACTTATTACCACATAGCACACCAATAAACTTAGAAAGAAACAAAGTATTACCTTTTTTTCTGGAGAGAACTTAAGGGGTTCTACAATATACAAATCATTTGGATCTACTGTAAGAAAAAAAAGCAGATACAAAATGAAAAGTAGATGTTACAATTAAATACTAAAAAAAAATCATACTTTAATGACCTTATTAATAGAACTAATGAATTTATATCAGATTTTAACTACATATTTATGTATTTTAAATTAGTAAGCCAAAAGAAGCATAGATGGCATCATTCTTATTTTGCATCTTCAAATAACTAGGCCTCCATGTTAAGTTTTCAACCAATATTTATTTGGTTATCAACAGCACTGTAAGAATTCTTCTTTAGGCCTTACTTTCTTATCTGATAACTCAATTCTACACTGTGTTGAAAAGGTGGATTAAAATGTGCAACAAGCAGCTGTGATCACATAGGAAGCCAGTTAGAGGGACACACACACAACAAAAGAAATCCAAGAAATTTTTGTTTAATTGTTTATTATTATAATCAAAACTATGAACTCCAAAATTTAAAAATAGCTTGGAACATGTAACATATATATATAACCAAGCAATAATAAACAAGCACTACCAGCATGGTAAGAAAATTAGATCTATTAGTTTTAGCTAAAAGTTTCTGCAGAAATATAAAACAAGAATAAAAGACCTGGATGATTTTTTTAAAAAACTATGAAAAGAACTCCTAAAAATGGAAAAGATAACTGAAATTAAAAACTCAATGAATTAATTTAATAACAGATTTGACACAAATGACTGTTGGCCTGGAAGATAGATCAGAAGGAATCATCCAAAACACAGCACATAGTCTGGGCATGGCTCACGCCTTTAATCTTGGCACTGGAGACTCAGGAGGACTGCTTGAGCTCAGGAGTTTGAGACTAGCCTGAGCTGGTCTGAGTAGCACGATCCTAACCCACAGCTAATATTTTACTGAATGGAGTAAAACTGAAAGCTTTTCCTCTTAGAACTGGAACCAGACAAGGTTGTCCTCTGTCACCTTTACTATTCAACATAGTGCTGGAAGTTCTAGCCAATACAATTAGGCAAGACAAGGAAATAAAGGGAATCCAAATGGGAGCAGAGGAGGTCAAACTCTCCCTCTTTGCTGACGACATGATCTTATACTTAGAGAATCCCAAAGACTCAACCACAAGACTCCTAGAAGTCATCAAAAAATACAGTAATGTTTCAGGATATAAATGTCCACAAGTCAATAGCCTTTGTATATGCCAATAACAGTGAAAATGAGAAGCTAATTAAGGACACAACTCCCTTCACCATAGTTCCAAAGAAAATGAAAAACCTAAGAATATACCAGATATTATACAGATATATTCTTTATAGAGGTGAAGGACCTCTATAAAGAAAATTATGAAATCCTCAGAAAGGAAATAGCAGAGGATATTAACAAATGGAAGAACACACCATGCTCATGGATGGGAAGAATCAACATTGTTAAAATGTCTATACTTCCCAAAGCATTCTACCTATTCAATGCCATTCCTATCAAAATACCAACATCGTACTTTCAAGATTTGGAAAAAATGATTCTGCGTTTTGTATGGAACCAGAAAAAACCCCGTATAGCTAAGGCAGTTCTTAGTAATAAAAATAAAGCTGGGGGTATCAGCATACCTGTTTTTAGTCTGTACTACAAAGCCATAGTGGTCAAGACAGCATGGTACTGGCACAAAAACAGAGACATAGACACTTGGAATCGAATTGAAAACCAAAAAATTAAACTAACATCTTACAACCAATAAACCAAACAAGAACATACCTTGGGGGAAAGACTCCCTATTCAATAAATGGTGTTGGGAGAACTGGATGTCTACATGTAAAAGACTGAAACTGGACCCACACCTTTCCCCACTCACAAAAATTGATTCAAGATGGATAAAGGACTTAAATTTAAGGCATGAAACAATAAAAATCCTCAAAGAAAGCATAGGAAAAATACTGGAAGATACTGGCCTGGGGAAAGACTTCATGAAGAAGACTGCCATGGCAATTGCAACAACAACAAAAATAAACAAATGGGACTTCATTAAACTGAAAAGCTTCTGTACAGCTAAGGAGACGACAACCAAAGCAAAGAGACAACCTACACAATGGGAAAGGATATTTGCATATTTTCAATCAGACAAAAGCTTGATAACTAGGATCTATAGAGAACTCAAATTAATCCACATGAAAAAAGCCAACAATCCCATATATCAATGGGCAAGAGACATGAATAGAACTTTCTCTAAAGAAGACAGACGAATGGCTAACAAACATGAAAAAATGCTCATCATCCCTATATATTAGAGAAATGCAATTCAAAACAACCCTGAGATACCATCTAACCCCAGTGAGAATGGCCCACATCACAAAATCTCAAAACTGCAGATGCTAGCGTGGATGTGGAGAGAAGGGAACACTTTTACACTGCTGGTGGGACTGCAAACCAGTACAACCTTTCTGGAAGGAAGTATGGAGAAACCTCAAAGCACTCAAGCTAGACCGCCCATTTGATCCTGCAATCCCATTACTGGGCATCTACCCAGAAGGAAAAAAATCCTTTTATCGTAAGGACACTTGTACTCGACTTTTTCTTGCAGCTCAATTTACAATAGCCAAAATGTGGAAACAGCCTAAATGCCCACCAACCCAGGAATGGATTAACAAGCTGTAGTATATGTATACCATGGAATACTACTCAGCTATTAAAAAAAATGGAGACTCTACATCCTTTGTATTAACCTGGATGTATTCTTAGTAAAGCATCACAAGAATGGAGAAGCATGAATCCTATGTGCTCAATTTTGATATGAGGACAATTAATGACAATTAAGGTTATGGGGTGGGAGGAAAAGCAGAAAGAGAGACCAAGGGAGGGGGGTGGGGCCTTGATGTGTGCCACACTTTCTGAGGGCAAGACATGATTGCAAGAGGGACTTTACCTAACAATTGCAATCAGTGTAACCTGGTTTATTGTACCCTCAATGAATCCCCAACAATAAAAAAAATAAAGAAAGAAAAGAAAAATTAGCTGGATTGGGTATTGTTACTTGGGAAGCGGAGGCAGAAGGATTGCTTAAACCCAGAAGTTTGAAGTTGCTGTGAACTAGGCTGAGGCCAAGGCAGTCTAGCCTGGGGCAAGAAACTGAGGCCATCACAAAACAAAACAAAACACATAAACAAAACAAAAAAACCCCACATAGCTGGGCACAGTGGCTCCAACCTACAGTGAACTGTGATGATGCTACCACACTCTAGCCCAGGCAACAGAGCAAGGACTGTCTCAAAAAGCAAAACCAAACAAAAACACAAAAAACAGCAAAAAAGGGGGCAAAAAGATGGAAAATGGACACAACAAAGAGGCATAGGGAGAAGGACTAGGATGTCTAATTAGATTCAAGAATTTAAAAGAGAATGGAGAAGAGGTTACTATCTGGCATACAAAATGATGGCTGAGTTTTCCACAACTGATAAAAGATATCTACCAATCCAGAGATTCAAAGGGTCAAAGACAAAAATCTCAAATAGGATTAAAGAAAAAAATTACATTTCACGGCACTCTACCGAGGGCCATAAAGTGAGACTCCGTCTCTACAAAAAAAAAAAAAGAAAAAGAAAAAAATTACATTTCAAGTTAAAGGAAACTAACGACAAACTAAAGATCTGAAGAATAAAGTAATTAGAAGTGTAAATTCAAATGAACATTAAGTGCAAAAAGTAATAATAACCTTGTTGAGTTAAAATTAAGCAAAAAATAAACAATATAACAAGAACAATGATTATACAAATCAGGTTAGGGATAAGTAAAAGTTTTATGATCTCTGTATTGTATAGGAGGAGGAAATATTTGTAGTTTCTAGAGTAACAAATAAAAGAATAAAAGCAGCACATAACTTTCAACCTAATGGAAATATCAACTTCCTTCTCAACCAAAAATCCTAACAAAGAAAAGGTGGAAAAAAAGAACAGATTAACAAAAGATAAAATGCAAACACCTTTGTGCTAATAAATTTTAACATTCAGATGAAATGATTAAGTTCTCAAAATTTGTAATTTAAAGTGACAGGAAAACCCAGGTCCTATATATAACCTGAATAAAAGGTCCAAAACTCATTTTACAGAGAAAATTTCAGACCTATGTAACTTTACTGACTCAAACATGAAATAATCTTAAGGTCCTCCTGATAACAGGAAAAAAAGAAAACAGGGACAGCATTGCCTATCTTTTATCAGTTTTATATATCAAAGCCCAACATGAAAAATAAAATATTACATGCCAACCCTTTTAAGAGTAGGTACGAAATTCATGATTACCAAATATACTTATGTAAAAATAACATATACAGTAACAAAATTCATATACATTTATATCATGACCAACTGATATTTAAGAATGCAATAACAGTTCAACATTAGGAAACAAATTAATGTAATTCATTTCCATAACCTAACAAGATGACTAATCATTTCAAAAGAAGCTAAAAACTATATGCAAAATTAAACAGATAGGCAAGCTACAAAAAAGAAAGGAACTTCCTCAGATAAAAGGTACCTACAAAACACTTATGACAAATAATGAAACACTGAAAACCTTCCCTTAGGGAATAAGGCAAAGATGCTCGTCAACCTCTTTTATTTATCACTGTAGAAAATGCCACCATCACAGTTAGTTAGGAAAGCAAAGGAAAGCTATTAAAGATTGGCAAGAAGAAACAAAAACTGTTTTTATTGTCAGAAGATGTGCCTGAATTCAAAGAAAATCTAAAATAACCTATAAATGAACTACTCAGTTAGATAATATTGCATATATAAACATCTAGGTTTCTAGTCCAGGATATAAGACGCTTAGAGGATACCACTTTGTCCAACCAAGTAAAAAGCTTGAACAAATTGAAAAACCAACATGTCTTTTTAGATCTATCAGAGATGTGTAGTCACAGGACAAACTATTAACCACAGACAGATGGATACAAAGAATCATAACTTACTGGAAAAGAAATCCAGAAGCAGAAAACTCTTGAGGCAGCGGTTCTCAACCTGTGGGTCACGACCCCTTTGTAACAATGAAAATACTCCTGCATAGCAGATACTTACATTACGATTCATAACAGTATCACAATTACAGTTATGAAGTAGCAACGAAAATAATTTTATGGTTGGGGGTCACGACAACATGAGGAACTGTATTAAACGGTCTCAGCATTTGGAAGGTTGAGAACCACTGTTCTGAGGGAACCAGCACCCGGTTAGGAAACCCTACACTGTAACTGATCAATTAGAGCAGGGGTCCTCAAACTTTTTAAACATGGGGCCAGTTCACTATCCCTCAGACCATTGGAGGGCTGGACTACAGTTTAAAGAAAAACTATGAACAAATTCCTATGCACACTGCACATATCTTATTTTGAAGTAAAAAAACAAAATAGGAACAAATACAATCACACTGCTGTATGTGACCAGCGGGCTGTAGTTTGAGGATCCCTGAGTTAGAGGCTCACAGTGGACAAGATTGTGAGTTAAAAGCCTCAGGAAGTCTGAGTCATTGTAGGGGGAGGCTTATACTTTAATAAACTTTACTACCAGGAGCACTACCATCCTTATCATTTTGAAATATACGATAGCATTCTATTCTTTTTTTTTTTTTTTGCAGTTTTTGGCTGGGGCTGGGTTTGAACCCACCACCTCTGGCATATGGGGCCAGCGCCCTACTCCTGTGAGCCACAGGTGCTGCCCAGCATTCTATTCTTAACAAGGCCTGACCTCAGGAGAAACTATTAGGAGGGCCTCATCTGCTAGTGTTTTAACAGAACCTAACTCACCCGGGAAAGAGAAATACTCACCAACTTGTCCCACCTCAATGGGGTTGGGGAAGGAATGAAAAGCACTGGCAAAGGGGCAGAGGCTCATCAAAAGACTAGGACCTAATCACAGGATTACCAAATGCTTCCCTGACTCCACACCTTACTATTATACATTACTAAAGGCCTATTTTCACTTTCAACAAAAAATTATAAGGAATAATTAAAGAAAAAAAACAGAATTATAAAATCAGAATTTTTTTAAATTATAATTTATATGCTAAGGACTTCAAATGAAAAAAGTAGACAACATGCAAAAATAGATGGATAATGTAAGCAAAGAGATGAAATTCTAAGAAGGAACAACAAATGAATGCCAGAGATCAAAAACATGATTGCCAGAAACAAAGAATGGACTGGACATGACTGAAGAAAGCATACCTTAAACTTCAGGATATGATGTTATTTACAATATCAAAAAGAATAACATACTTAGGAATAAATCTAACCAAAACGGTTAGAAAGAATGAAAGAAATTAAAGAAGATACAAATAAATGTAAATACATTCTGTGTTAATTAAAGCCTTAACACTGTTGTATATACTACCCAAAATGATCTGTAGATTCAGTGCAAGGGCACTGTATGTCAAAGTAGAAAAGTTCACTCTAAAATTCATACGAAATCTCAAGGGAACCAGAATAACCAAAAGAATTTTTAAAAGAACAAAATTAGACAACTCACACTTCCAGACGTCAAAACACATTACTACATACATATAATGCTACAGAAATCAACAGTGTAGCAGTGGCATAAAGACAGAGCAATGGAATAAAATAAGGCGGCCATCCTGAATATGGTTAAAAGATACTCAACAAGAGTACCAAGAACACTCCAACATAGAGTGCTGGGAAAACTGGACAGTCACACGCAAAAGAATGAAACTGTACTCTTACAATATATACAAAAATTAATACAAAATGAATTAAAGACCCAAATTTCTAAAATTCCTAGAAGAAAACAAAGTGGAAATGCTTCATGACCTTGGACTTCAGTGATTTCTTAGATATGATGCCAAAATTACAGGCAACAAAAAGAAAACAAACAAATGGAAACACTTCAAACTTTAAAACTCTGAACATCAAAGGATACATTCAACAGAGTAAAAAGGTAACATAATGAAAGAAAATATTTACAGACCATACATCTGAGAACTTCAAAATAGAAAGTTAAATAATATGTTGAAAAGACACTGAACATCAATAATCATCAGAGATATGCAAATCAAACTCACAATAAGATATTACCTCATACCCATTTGGATGACTGCTACCAAAAAAAAAAAAAAAAACCCCCCCCAAAAAAAGAAAGAAAATAACAACTGCTAGTGAGGATGGGGAGAAACTAGAACCCCTCTGCATTGTTAGTAGAATTATAAAATGGTACAACTATGAAAAACAGTATGGAAGTTCTTCAAAAAATTAAAAACAGAAATACCATATGTTCAGCAATCCCACTTCTGGGTATACATCCAGAAGAATCAAAAGCAGGGTCTCGTAGAGTTATTTGTCTACCCATGTTCATAGAAGTACTAGGCACAATACCCAAGAGGAGAAGCAACCCAAATGTCCATCAACAGATGAATGGACCCAAAAATGTGGTATATACGTGCAATGAAATATCATTCAACTTTACAATGGAAATCCTGTCACACACTACTGGATAAACATGAAAGACATGCTAAGTAAAGTAAAACCAATCACAGAAAGACAAATACTGTACGATTCCACTTACATGGAGTATCTAAAAAGTAGTTAAATTCATAGGAACAGAAAATGGAATAGTAGTTAGCAGGGGTTGGAGGGGGGAGGAAAATAGTTGTTTAATGGGCATAGAGTTTCAGATTGGCAAGATGAAAACATTCTGGAGTTCTGTTTTATAACAATGTTAACTTACTTATTATTACTGAACTGTATGCTTAAAAATGGTTAAGATGGAAAATTTTATGTTTATGTGCTATTCACCACAATTTAAAATAAAACAAGACAAGGTCCCTTCTCACAGAGATTGTAAGCAAAAAATAAGGCAAGTAAAAGAGTTCGAATCAAAGCAAATTATATGATAAATGCCATAAAAATAGATCTAACTTAAACAAGAGAAGAAATAAATTAATTGACTAACATAAGAATTAGGGCTAAAGTCAGTCCTGTACCTGCCTATTGTACTCAGCTTTCTTTACTTGTGAAGATAAATCAAGATGACACTGTTGTTCAAAATAGAAATAATTCTATTATCAGGTATAAAAGGCTTCTATTTGCACTTAAAGAGCTAGATAAAAATGGCAGTTATAGTAAAAGTGTCATGTTTTCACTTAATTTAAAATAAAACTAAAAACACTGGGAAGGAAAAATATCTCTAACATATTTCCTAATTGCATGAATATGCTTAAATAAGGAATAAATACACATCTGCCAGAATGGCTGAAGACCAAAAATACCAGATGTTAACTAGGATGTGGAGCAACTGGTACTCTCACACACAGCTGATGGAAGGGCAAATCCACATAACACTTTGGAAAACTGTGTGGCAGTGTTTACTAAACTGACCTGTTATCCACTGACTCCCCTTCTAGGTGTGTACCTAACACAAATGCACATGTGTGCTCACCAAAAGATATGTAATAGCCTCAAAAGGAAAATAACCCCAAATGGAAACGAATAATGTACACTATACAGAGGGCACCAAGTAAATGTATACTTGTTTTAGGAAAGGAAAAAACTATATTAAAATTGTAATACTCAAGTTAGCTTTGACTTCTGCAATTCTAAGACGTGCTCAAATGTGTGGTGTAGTCATCTTCTGTTACTGGTATATACTGAGTATTACAATTTTAGTACAGATTTTTCCTTTCTTAAAATGTACATACTTTTTTGGGCACTCTCTGTATTTGTATAAAGGAATACGGTACATAAATAAGAACAAAAAAAGGAATACTCTCAATAACATGGAATCTCACAATAGTTGGAAGTCAAAACACTGGCCACTCTGGGAAGAAATGTGTCACTAATGATTGAAAGAGCACTTTTTGAGATGCTAGATGATGTTCTGCTTCTTAATCTGGACATTGTTTACACCACTGTGTTCAGTTTATGAAAATTCATCAAGCTTTACAAATAATAATTAACTCTCTTGTATGTAATAATTGAATTAAAAATTTCACTTATAACCAAAACAAAGATAAAAAAGAGAAAGAAGCAGAAAGGAGGAAGAGATTTATTAGCCCTAAGTAAATATACATAATAATTCTATAAGCTTTGTGAGTAACAATAAACCATTGAAGGTCAGGAATGATTACTTAAGTGGTTAAATCAGTGGAAACTTGCTACTCAGTTACTAAATCTTAAAGAAAGAGATAATAGTTAATGATTATTAAGAAAGCACTACTAATTGAAATATGTAATTAATTTGGTTATTTTAATATTGCTATGAAGACAAATTTCTATGTCTCTTAATAAACATTAATTAATTACAAAGATACTGAAGAAAACAGCCACTCAGAAAACATCTATTCATTTAACTGGAAGTATTTATAGGTATTGAGTGTTAGACAATGGAACCAATCAGACTCTGAGGCTATAAAAGAGACAGATAAGACTTGCTCAGAAAGTGCCTCATAGTCCTAAACTGGAGACAAAAGGGGTCCTACCTGTATAAGAAGAGGAGGCAGATAAGCACAGGATGCTATGGGAGCACATTCAGGTTTTCCATATCTGTTGAACTTTCTCAAACACCCCTTTCTAAAAAGAAATACTTCTAAACAGGAGCATGTGCAAACAAAGCTAACGAATGCTAATCAAACATATACTAAAGCCCACCTCCCCACCCTCTGGGATTTAAGAAACAAAGACATAAAAATGTGAAAATGATAAAGCGGCTTTGACACAGAACAAACACAAAGGCTATATATGTATGCATTTTTCGTTGCACAGGTCACAAACACAATACTGACATTATACTTATGCCAGAAGTAAGCTAGTTTCATGTTTTTATGCGCGCGCGCACACACACACACACATTGCATAGCCATGAAAATCTACCTTCTTTGCCAGTTAACTGTAGGGACTTGGATCTGATGAGTGGGAATGAAGTTCTTCTTTTCAAATTCATATCATCATAGGAAGAAAAACACCTAACACATTAAGAAAAATTAATATAAAATTAATAATTATTATTAATTATTATTTTTATTAATATAAAAATTAATATCTACTCTGGTAGATGATGCTCAATGGAGGTGACTGAGAACAACACATACCACATAGGACTAACTGTAACACTCTAATCATTGCTAATGTAAGTTAAAAAACCAAAGATCTTTGTCTACAAGGTACTAAATTAAAATATTTATTTTCTTCCTCCTTTTGAACAACTTTCTCAACCCAAATATTTCGAGGGTTTTAAGCACTTACTGTTAGTGTTTTTTCTATTATAGTCCACAGAGCCAATCAGGCATAGGACCAACTCACTAGTCCATGAGTTTTTGTTAACGTTTTGGCTTCAAAATAATCAAATAGCAGAAGAAATTACCTCAATGTCCCCTTATCTGCTCAAAATTTCCCCCAAATATAAAAGGCATAGTAAAAAAAGAAAACTGTAAAATATAATGCTGACATTACCTTTTAGGGCTTGGATACTGGTTACTTTTAGGAAGTTTTGAAATATAATCTCCATCAAATTGAGAAGTGTTTCGACAACGCTGCATACAAAGCATCAGTCCCAAGACAACACAAAGAACTAAAGATATGACAAGATAACTCTGTCGATCTGAAACCTGAGATGAGAATAGGGTTAAATAATAATAATAGTAAAATCATACTAGAAAATATGTAGTGGCATTTAAAATTCAAAGGACAAATCATTTTAATTTTTTCAGTTTGTTTCAAAACCATAAATGCAGGACATGCTTTGAAAATGAACTATTAAATCAATGTTTTTCTTCTTCTCTCCCCACTAATTCTTTCTTTGAAAAATTTCAAACTTACGGAAAAGTTTAAAAAAATAGTACAATAAACGTATTTATGCCTTTCGTGTATGTTTGCCAATTGTTAATACTATCATATTTGGTTTGTCTTTCCATTTGCACTATTTCTTCCTCAGGGAGAAAAAAAAAAAAAACTCGTGCTTCACTCATTCTTTCCCATTTTATAAGACTGAACCACCAACCAGTTATTTAAGGCAAAAACCTGGAGACCATCCTTAATTTCTCATCCCTTCACACCCAACATTTCAACAAAGCTTGTCACTGTCTTTCTTCCTCTTAAGTATATCCTGAATTCAATAATTTTATATTATACTCCACTTCTAAAATCCTAGTCTAAGCCAGCATCACATCATCCAGGTTACTGCAATCACCCCCTAATTGGCTTCCTCTCTGCTGCTGCTCTTGCTGTTCCCCAACAGGCAATTCTCCACAGAGCAACAAATTGAGGAGTTTCTCACAGTGTTAACCATTAGGATACGACCCACACTTCTTTACTCAATACATTCCAATGACATACAATGATTCAAATAATATTCAAAGTCTAAAATGCCTACAAAGTGCTACATGACCAGGGCTCCGATATCTTCAACCCATATCTCAGCCTCACTTTTCTCACTCAATAGGCTCCAGCCATCTTAGCCTTCTTTCCGCCCTCAAACACGTCACACTGTGTCAAATCTCGGGTCCTTCATCCTAGTTTTGCTAATAACAAGTTTGTTCTCATCACAGGCAATAGGTGGCAGCTAACTCTTCTTGAACACTCAGTTCTAATGCCACCTCTTCAGATAGGCCTTCCAAAATCACTCTAGCTAAAGAAGCATTCCTACCACCACCATACACACATGCTGCTTCTTCGTTTTTTTTCCCCCATTTATTTCATGGCATTGGTTAGGAGAAATTATCACTTGTTTACAAATTCACTATATGTATTCTATCCCTCCTCCATAACACAAATTTTGTGAGGCCAGACACGATTCATTGTTATATACCACAACCTAGAACTATAAAAGCCCATGTCTCACATATACTAGATACTAAATAAAATTCTTATTAAACCAACAACATTTTTGCTTTGTTAAGCAACTTTATAAGCCTTTTTTAACTGAAAATGAAGTGTAAGCTGCTATTCAGTGCTTGCAATGATGGCCTATCAGAATACTCTTACACTTACAAGTAAGGCCTAAATTATGAAGTCATGCTTTATAGTGATTATGACAATATAGTCCCCAAACTTAAAATACTCCACATTCTGGTATTCTGAAAAAGTTCTCCATAAATGATAATTTTGTTTGGTTGAAGTTTATAGGTAGCATATTCATGTTAATAAGCTTGCCTTCATGACAACCTCCATATATGTACTATGTCTCACAATACTGGAATAACAATTACCTCCTGTTTTAATTCTACCACTGTTGTTGATAAATTTGAAACCAGTTGTGTCATGTTAGTCAACTGTGCCTGTAGCAACTGGATGGCTTCAGTTTGCCGCTGATCCTATGATAAAGAAATAAATATTATTTTTCTTTGTGTTTCATTTGTATATTAACTACGCTATAAATTAAAGTAAAATAATCTGGAAAAATCACTATGTTTTCTAAAACAAATGTATTAATAATAAGCTCTTAAAAAGAAATATTAAGAAGAAATATTATAAACTTTGACCAGATATTTAAAAACCCACCAAAGCACTTCAAGAATTTGGGAATGCATTCAACTCTCCCTTCCCCCCAATTTTTTCTGCCTCGTACTGCTACGATGTGAAATACTGTATAATAGAAGTTGATAAATTACTTTTCAAATTAATATGGGCAATATATGCTTCTAATCAAGATTTACTTCCAATAGTGCTAATATACATCGAAAAATACTTAGAAAAGTCTTTGAGACACATAAAAAGGGAAAATACAGAAGAGGGGAAATCATTGTATTAAAATTAATGAAGACCTAAATACTGTGATCATATGTCAGAAGACTTACTGTTACTACTTTCAAGATGTCAATTCTCCAAATTCATCTATGAATTTAGTATAATCCCAATCAAGATTCAAATAAGATTTTTGTGGGGATTTTGTTTAATTTTTTTTTTTTTTTTTGGTAGAGACTGACAAGCTAATTCTAAAATCCATATAGCAATGTAAAAAAACCTAGTCGAAAAAATCTCAGAAAAGAAAAATACTGGGGGACTTAATGCTACTGGACTTCAAGTGTTACAATAAAGCTATAGCAATGGCAAAATAGTGGTATTAGCATTAAGATAGACAAACAGATTAACAGAAGCCAAGAAACAGACTCATGGTCAATTGGGTTTTTTTCAAAAGTGCAAAGGAAATTCAGTGGGGAAAGGACAGTCTTTTAAACAAATGATGCTAAAACAAATGGATATTCACATGCCTTCCCCTTCCTACCCACCCCCCAAACCCTTTATCTATACCTTGGAAAAGGAATCACAACCCTGCTGTAAACCTAAAACCATAAACCTTCTAGAAGAAAACAAGGGAAAAAAATTGTGGTTTTGCATTAGGCAAAAATTCCACACAACAAAGAGAAAATTTATAAACTGGGCTTCAATAAATTAAAAACATCTGTTCTTCAAAACACACTCTAAAGAAAATGAGAGAACAAGCAATGGATTGGGAGAAAATATTTGCTAAGCATATCTCTAGTAATGTAGTTTAAAGAACTCCTAAACCTTAAAAACAGAAAAATAAACCAATAAAGGAAGAATCACAATCATAATGTCCCATGAATAGGAGAGTAAAACTAAACTAACTAAAACAAACCCTGTACAGCCTCAGCTTCTTCTTACCTCACTGTGCCCTAGTCCCAAATAACTTCTTAGAAAATCTCAGTGTAAATTTCTTTACTGTGATAATCCATATATCACATTTAAATCTATAATACTGAACTTTTTCTCTTAAACTCAAGATACAGGAATGAGCACTACCACTAGTTCTATCGCATCACTATATATATAGCTCTAGCCAACAGATAAGAGAAAAAAATAAAACGTATGAGGATCAAAAAGAAACAAAGCTGTTCTTATTTGCAGTCAGTAAGATTATTTACATAAAAAACCACAGAAGATTTTACAGTTTAATGAAGCTAAAGTCCACTGTACTTCTTCTACCTATATACACACACAAAAAGGGTAATGTGAATAATCTTTAAGAAAATTTTTTCTGAAAGAGATGATGATGCTAACATCTAGTTTTCCAAACAAGAGGCCATAATTAGTTATCAGAGGAAAAGTGAACCAACCCTACTTATCTTTTTACCAGTGAAATTCTATAAAATTTAATGAAAATTTATATAAAATACAAATAAGTATGAAGGAGACCAACCTGCTCCTCTGCTATTCTTGAAGTATTCTGAAGTTTTACTATTGTTTTATTAAAAGCCTTTTGCATTTCTTCCATTTGTTTTCGGTACCTACAGAATAAGAATTGGTTTAAATTAACTTTAATTTCTTATTTACTCACTCAGTACTAGAAACACTTCTCATTTCAATGTATAAGTCCATTTTTATAAAATGACCTTATTCAGACCTGTGTAACACAGGAACATGTGCAAAGGTATAATAAAGAGGTCCCTTGAGGTATTTGTACTTTGACATCAATTCTATACATCTTAGGGCTATATAAAATTTAGTGGAGTAGAGAAAGGCAATTAACTAAGTGGACATACACATACACACACAATTGCCAATAAACTGTATGTATGAATAAGAAAGAAATTCCATTTAGGACATGACTAAGTGACGTCTTATTAGTAGTGTTTCAGTTTAAGGTGTAAGAAAAGGTGGTATCTAGATATTTGGTGCCTAGATTGATTGTAACATGTTGGGGGAGAAGCCCTAAGGACAGTCAATGGGTATTTAAGTGATTAAAAAAAATACTGTGCCTGGGGTCTTCATCACTGCAAAAATGTACTGGCACTATCTATGGCATTTACAAGCACAGAACATAATTAGAACTAGAACTAGAACCTGTTTAAAAGAGTGAAATGTTGCCTTATCATCCAATTCAATCCATCCATTCTTGCCTTCACTTATCTAAACTATTAAATGATATAGGGTCCAGTTCCACTAAGAGCTTTAAGGCCTATATACATTAAACAACAAAAGTAGCTAAAGTTAAGCAAGAGAAGAAAGGAAAAAGTGAGTATAAATAACTCAAACTTGTTACTAAACTAATAACAAAGCTTTTATGCCATTGAGAAGTACTTCTAAAACTTTTTTTAAAAGTTCGTTCATTAAGTCTTCCATCAGCAAACAGCTTTCTCTAGCTAAAACTGTGTTTATTACTACTACATCATGAGATAATTAAATCCTTTTCTTCTGTAATCACAGATCACATTTTGCTACTTAACTTGTGATACAATTGTGCTAATTCAAAATAAAGTTTACCTTTGGCTAAGCTCCTCCAGATAGCGACCACTGAGAGACATGTTAACTTCTAAGGCTTTAATACGATTATTAAGTCTCATAAATACTGACTCCTTTTGGTTTGATCCATGTACAAGATTTCCATTAGCATATCCTAGATCTGTAGAATTTTGCAATTCAGCATAAAAATCTGTAGCTGTCCTCTGTAACCCTTTCAAAAGGGCATCTTCGGGAGATTGTTCTTCTTCTTTTACTTCAGGTAGTGAAGAAGAATCCACAACAGGAGTCAAAATTTGCTTTGGTGTGTCAGCTATATTCATTTTGGCTTCCCCATCTTCATTGTCTGGCACAGTGGCTGTGTTTAAAGGTGGCACTATTGTTTCAGATAACTTTGTGGTAATGTGCATGGAGTTCATATCTTCTTTTATTACATTATCTATTACCTCATTAACTTTGTTTGTTTCATAGATAACAGATGGCTTCTCTATAGAACTAAAGCTCTCAGACTTTTTTCCTGTTTCATTATCAACCTCAATAGAGTGTTCCTGGGGAATTATTTGTGATGGTGTATGTCCTGCCGTGTACTTAACAGATTCAGATATTTCTATGTCAGATAATGAACTAATTTCTGGAGTAATATCTAAGAGAACAGACTGAGAAAGAGTTTGTGGATGGCTTGGTTCAAGTTCAATTGCATCTACAGTGTGATTCATCAAATCACCTTGGTGCACACTACTTAAGTCACCAAGAACAACAATTTCAGCTTCCCTTTCCACATCTTTACTGTCCAATTCTCCTTTTGAAGGTTGCAATACTGAAATTTCTACTGATTCTGCAGGTAGCAGTAATGGTGGCTGAGCTGACACAAGATAATTTTTTCCTTTACTCCAAGCAGTTCTGCTGCGCTGCCAATAAAGAGCAACTCTAACTGAACACCATTTAAATATATATTCAGAAAAACTAGAAATACAACAAACTGTGGTCAGTTCACTGCAAAATATTTGTGTCTCTGACTCAAACCAGGGCGATGATTCATCCTCCTGTTCACCGCTGCCCAGAAGGGTCACTGTAGATGGACTTGCCTCCTCTTCTTCCTCTTGAACTAACTGTACAATGGGACTCTCTTTTGCAGTATCTGGTGTTGATGGCTCCGTGTCATGCATGTGTATTTCAGCAGTTATATACCTAAAAATATATATTACAATTACAATCACTTTACTTGAAAGTCTAAAGTTAAAATATGTTTAAGGAAAATAAACATATACATAAGATTAAAGGAAAGCTGGAAATACAGAAGAAATTCAAATTATTTTTTGATGAATTTTTTACCTTCATTTTTATTATAAAAACAAATACTGCTCAGAATTGGCAACAGAAAGATCATTTATCAAGTTACCAGTCAAATGACTCAAACCACATTTAAACCTATCAAACTTGCTTTCTTTTAACCTGTTTAAGACTTATAAGTGAATAGTTCCGTTCACTGAATGTATAGTATACCTTTCCTCCTATAAAATAGTCACCAAATCTTTACAAGCCTCACAACCCATTACAGATCAGAATTAAGGTAACCAACAGCTATAAGCTCCAGAACTACAACTAGAATCCAGGATTTTTAATACTTATAAGCATCCTCTGTGCTTGAATAACCTATTTTCAAAGGGCAGCTAGATTTCTCAAAGATAATTTTCTGAAGATGATCTGAAGAACTTCAATCTGGCATTAAAGACACACACAAGATTTTCTGCTTTAGGAAGAAAAAACATCCTTCCCACCACAATAATCTTAATGTTGCCCATGCTAATTTTCTACTATTAAAAGCCAAATACTTAAAAACATAAATAAAACTTCTGGCTTAGGATAAACTAGCAGTGTCACTGATTCTGTTCTATTTGGGGGCTCGAGTACATATGTGTATGCAGTAGAGGCAAGTGGGCAGGTAGAATTGATGAGAACAGTGTTGTAAATTATCATGTCTGTGGTTCCTTCCAAGGTAAAGATAATTAATTTTCAAATGCAGCCTTTCAGCACAAAAGTACAATATGAAAAAAATACAGTAATTTGAATACCAAAAATGTCTTCAAATAAAGACTAATGTCATAATAGCAAAGACAGGAGGTGATAAAATACTATCTACAAAGTGAACTTTCAGGGCGGTGCCTGTGGCTCAAGGAGCAAGGTGCCAGGCCCATATACCGTGGGTGGCAGGTTCAAACCTGGCCCTGGCTAAAAAACAAAACAAAAACTGCAAAGTGAGCTTTCATTTTATTGACAGTGAAATAGTAAATGGACCAAATTAAAACAATTAGGTCATGCTTTCTACAGAGAAAATTATTTATAATGCTGTGTGTGTGTGTTAAAAATTAATGTATTTGAATACCAAAAATGTTATACACCAATATAGTAAGATCTATACTTAAACTCAATCAAACCTAGGAAAAGAATATAAGTCAGCTTTTCAAAATAACTTTAAAAGTAACACCCTGTCCTGGATTCTCTCATTTTCATATATTTTCCTCAAAGGACTGCTATATAAAAGTATTATATAGGACTGCATTAAAAAGTATTTAAGACAAATATGAAGAAACATTAAGTAAAAAATTGTGAGAAAGTATACCTAGACATACTTCACACATCAATTTTATCTGCAATTCATATAGTTTTTGGAAATGATCGATTTTACTTCCACTAAGATCTCTTAAAAAGTGTATACAAATTTTTGGCACCCACCGTGTATTTCTCATTACACTTTTCAAAGCATAAAATCTCATTTTTGAGTTAGTAAGTACTTAGGAATTGCAGTTCAAAGCATACTCACTGTAGGTCTCCTTACATACTACCTTGAACTATTTCATGTTCAAGTATCTGAACCTCTTAAGTAGAGTTCCTCTAAGAGAAAAGATTTTCAAAGTTTTGCAGGGAATATATCTAAGGAAATATAAATTAAATCTACAAATAACTGTAGAACTATTCACAATCATTCAAATCATTAGAGACTAAGAAGCGTCAAAAATTAAGCCTCTCTGGTAGAAAAGACAAAAAAAAAAAAAAAGAGCATATTTTATCCGATACCTATATCTATATATGTCCCTGCCCAAATCCTCCACTGCAACCTGGAGAAAGACCTATATGATTCAGAGAAATGGAACACTATGAGAGCTCACTCTGTGACAAACACAAAACTCAAGAACCACTACTCACTAAGTATTCCAGGTATCCTGAGTAGCTTTCTAGGGATACCAAAGATACATAATCAACACTTTTCAACTTGAACTTAATAAACAAAAGCTGGTCTTTATAATTTGTTCTCAAGCCTATACCTGTAGAATCAGGTCAATTACTTGCAATGGGGAAAAGATTAGTATTGTAAATAATGGAAGCAATACACAATATAAAAACAACAAATATTTACTCTGGAATGAAGTGTACTCCCACAGCACAAATGCTAATGGAAGAAGCAACTCACAGATGCTGTAAGTGGCCAACAGAATGTCTGTCCCATGATTCAGAGCTCACTATAAATAATCATTTCACACACAAATCACAAGTTCTTTTTGTTATACTAGTATACTTAGCTCTCCATTTTAACAGAACTCTATTTAATATCACAGTATAACTTACTCAGGAGGTGGAACAGGAGTTGAAACAGGAGTTGATTCAGGCATTTTAGGTGCAGGTGTGGCAGTGGCATTTTCAGATATACTTTTATTTCCTATTTTAAGAAAGATGCCCATGTTGAGTTCAGTTTTTAAAAGCTGTACGATGAAAATATTTTACTATAACAAAGAACTTTAGTTTCTTGTAGAAGAAAAAAGTCAAATAGGTTTGCTATTGCAGAATTTTTTTTTTAATCAAAGTTTTTTAGAAAGAACTGATCATATACGATCATTGCTACAAGTAATGCATATTTGCATTTTCTCAGATAATTAAATCAAGTCAGATAACTATGAATTCTGTATAATCTTATGTGATTAGTAGTCTTTTAGATATTCAAAGTTTTTAAAGAGAATGAAAGAAAATAAATAGGTAATTTGAAGTGTGTTTAGAACTAAGCATTTTTACAAAAAGGGCAAGATTACTTCTCCTTCCTAATAATATTTTATTTGCTATTCTCCAAGGAAAAGATGGCTTCCTAAATCTAGTAGTTATTTGATACACAGAAGGAAAACATATTCAAAATATCATTAGGATATGAAAACCTCAGTAAAGAGATAAGGGATAAAATCATTACTATTACAATAGGGGAGAATAAAAATAAATTCATGAATTTTATACAGACAAGATCCTAGAACTTGCAGAATTCAAATAAACAATGAATAATAGAAGATCAGTAAGCTCCTTTGAGCAATTTTTATATTTCTAAATGAAAATTCTTATTTTCTTGGCTCAGTACTTGAGTTTCCGAACTAGAAAGACTCCTTGGAATACTAGCTCTTTAAAAGACCCATAAAGTGATTAGGTACCTTCTGTCAGGTCTTCAGTTTTTGCTCCCAGAATATTAGCAGCAATATTCACCATATTTAGAATGGCATCTAAAACAAAATTCAATCAGAAAAAATACCAATACACCTAAATATTCTCTTATACATTAATATCAGATAGTCAAAAAGTCATTTATAATGATCTTTTTGCATGTTTTGGCAAGTTACCTTTTTATTCACCTGACTACTAAAGTCCAGTACAGGACACAAATAAATTTCAGCTAAAAGTTTAAGTATAAATCTGAACTTTTGTATTCAGAAGAAATTTTAAATTTAAATATATGTTGGGGAGGTTGGGGCGGGTGAGGCTTCCCCAAACCTTTTACCAAACACTGTTTTCAGCATATTAGAAAATTTAAGTATAGGGGCGGCACCTGGGGCTCAAGGAGTAGGGCTCCGGTCCCATATGCTGGAGGTGGCAGGTTCAAACCCAGCCCCGGCCAAAAACCAAAAAAAAAAAAAAAATTTTGAGCATACATCCTATACTGGGAGAGGGAAAAAAATGTGATAATCAAAATCCACATTTTAATAGAAAAACTTTTTTCTTTAAAAAGGCTCTACAGTTTAAAAGAAAAAACTTGACAAACAAAAGTATTCCCTAAATGGGTGATTATCACAGGAAAAATTAAAAAAACAGGCATATTATCTTACGAAAAGCAGAAAATAACTAGTAGCATATAATATCTATTGGTAGTATAATCAAATGTCGACTGACACTGCATAGAATTAAATTTCTCTAATAACTTTTAAAAACTGGCTAAAATGTTTTTAGAATATAAAGCGTACAAATTCTTTTGTGAATTAGGGGGAAATGGATATGGGGCAGATTAATTAAAAGTTAATATCACAAAACAAAGGATTATAGGTAGAACTGCATGCTTGCTAATCTTGCCTCTCTTTCCAAGGAGGATATACAAAAAAGTGGTACAAAAACCTCAAAATCTATGTAAACAGACATTATTTATACATGAGGACAACAAAATAGTAGAACTCCATAAAAAAGTTAGTGCTAGGAATAAGGAGGCTTCCTTCCAGTAATGTAATGTAATATAATTTCAAATGATACTAACTTCCATCCCCAATCTAATCTTTGAAATTCCACTAGAACAGCGGTTTTCAACCTGTGGGTCGTGACCCACAGGAACTGTATTAAAGGGCCGCAGCATTAGGAAGGTTGAGAACCACTGCACTAGAAGTACACCACTCTTCTGTTACAATACTAAGATCTCCCAGCTACTTATTAAGGCTTGTAAGTTATTTCCATCTTAGTTTCCTTTCCTAAAACAGATCCACAAAAAGAGAGAGAGACATCCACAGGGTTTCATCATACTTTCAATGAAAACCAGAGATGTGACAAGCAGGAAAGGATCTAACAGAGAAAAATTAGTACATCAAGAAAACTGGGATCACTGTCACACAGAGCTGATCCTACAAATAAAAGTTTTAGTGTTGGAGAAAGCACTAGGAGATTTCAGACTGTTTTAAAGGTGATTTCTAGGAGACAGTTATAATTTTGATCTTTACATAATTAAGATTCTAAACTCTGAATGATAACAAAGCATGGTAATTTGTTTCCAATCAGTATGACACAAGGGCTTGATATATGCCATTTTAAAATATTTAAATAAAACATTTAAATGCATGGCCTTTCAACCTGACAAACTGTTGAATGGAGAAGCAGACTTGGTTCTTATTATGGCTAATGAGATGTCTCAGCAGGAAATAATGACACAAATGGAAATTCCATATTTCCTCACAAACTAAGATAAAGTTAGGAATGGAGGATGTTATTTCCTCATAAACCCACTTTTATTTAATACCAACCAATACTGTAGTATTAGATATGACTCTACTTACGCTGCAGCCTGAAGTTTAGTCAAAGCTGACTACTTTACAAAACCCAAATCATGGAACCAACAGTCTACTTCTTC
This sequence comes from Nycticebus coucang, assembly GCF_027406575.1. Lineage (NCBI taxonomy): Eukaryota > Metazoa > Chordata > Mammalia > Primates > Lorisidae > Nycticebus > Nycticebus coucang. The sequence continues at coordinate 89,204,111 of NC_069789.1, forward strand.
AGTGCTTTAAAGTGAGATTTTACCTTAGACTTCAAATTTTTTGGCATTTATTATTAATGAATTCAAGAAAAGAGCACATGTTAATCTGTATAAATTAGCTTTAGAGTATTTTTTCATGAACCTGTATTTTGACACTAGTATCTACAAAAAGTTCATTTATTCTATCCCCGCTTTTAAAATAGTATTTATTGCCACCATTTTGGGGGACTTGGTAACAAAAGCAAAATTTAGCAAATTTCTAAATAGTTAGTGGCCCATCTAACCTAAAAGAAGTAATTTCTCCACATTCACAAAACATTGCCTAATCTAGTCTTGTTTTTTGTCTTTTGAAAGAAAGAATATTTGTAAATATTCTACTTTGACCATTCTCAACTTGCATCCAAACAGATGACAGCTTGTTACCATGAATATCTGGCCAATGAAGTCTCCAAAATAAGTAATAATTTCAAATACAGTCCCAAAATAGATAATCGTCCCTAATTTCTTCTGGATTAGTCAACTCCTTTAATTTCTGAATTGAGCAATTTATTCATCCCACCTAATTCCTTTAGAAATAAAATTCTAAGGGCCAAATATCTTCATGTTATTATTCAATCTCCAGTATACCAATGATTCCTTTTGATACAGAAAACAAGGAGGCTGCTGAAGGGTTTATATCTATGCTGTAACATAACAAGATAAACTAATAAAGAGCTACTACCTCTTATGTGTACTATCTCTGAAGTATGCCCACTTCCATCTTCTAGGAAAATGGTCCTCCTAGGACCTTAATAATTATATATATTCACAAAAATACTGTGACTTAAAAGAAAACAAAAACTACATTTTGCTTTAAACATGCACATATCTACATGTAGGTGTCATGGTGATTTTAATAAAATACAGACCATATATGTGAGAGTAAAGGGAGACGTGCACAAATGTTGAAGTAGATAGCGGCCTGGCAAATTCAGATAACAAAGCACAAGGAAAGCAGAGTAGTATGAAGAATTCTCATTAACATAAGAAATTCAAACCTTTTAGTTTAAGAATGTAAACAAAAGAATAAGGCAGAGGAGCTGCCAGAACTGGCATACACATGAAACCAAGAATGCAGTTTTAAGAGTTTTTTTTTTTTCTTTTCAGCAGTTAAGTATATTACATGGTATCAACAAAGTCTAAATAGGCAGTGTACACGCTCTGTGACAGTGGTTCTCAACCTTCCTAATGCCACGGTCCTTTAATATAGTTCCTGTGGGTTGTGACTCACAGGTTGAGAACTGCTGCTCTATGACATCCAAGTCTCATCAGAAGCAACAAACTCTGGTGATATGCATTTCCTTTAATGGCTAACTACTTAATAGAAAAAAAAGGGAGGGGGAGTTTATTTTATGATCAAAGCCACAGAACTCTATTTTCTAGGAACTATTTCTTCTTAAAAATAAAAAAATGAGTTAGGTTTAAAATAGGTTAATTTCAAGCTAATTTAGAAAGTGATGATGATAGTCAAAATTAGACATTATCATGCCAGATAACTACTATTTGCTTCTTAAAGTTATACTGTCTTGGAGGGTATAGCTAAATCAGACTGAAAAACGTCCCCAACTCTTCAGAGAAGACTAAAAGGACACACAGATACAGAAGACAGCAGTGTCAGACCATGTCTGTAAGGTTTTGTGATGGCAGTCTTACTCCTCAGTTCCCACTGTCTATCTTGTTCTCAAACTTAAATAAGAGGAGATCATTTTAAATACCATTTCCCATGCTTATTCTCAGATACCAGCTTCCCATCCATTTTGTCTTACTATACAAATTCTTTCAACGTTTAAAACACTGGAAGGTAAACACTGCCTTTCCAGAAATTATTGAAAAGAAAAACTTAAGTGATGTGTTACCAAGAAACACATCGTCAAGGAGAAAGATCCAAAAAGGAGGATCTAAACAAGATTCTATGACTAATAAGCTTAAATAATACATTGGTCAGAGAACAGATTACGAACAGAGAAATGTCCTCCACTGATACACAGTTATGTTTAATGGCATCCTGGAATTAATCCCATAGGTGCATAGAGAAATAATATCCAGAACATCAACAACGTTTTCCTTTATCTTAAACTACGGCAAGACATTACTTCCCTAAGGAGCCTCCTCCTTTCCAGTAATCTTTTAGTCTGGGGAAGTATTTTCTAATCCTATAAAATACTGATGCTTCTAGAGCTAACTTGGTATTATTAAGCTTCTCATGTAAGTGACAGAATAATGACTGACAAGTAACACTCAGAATACAAATTTAAAGGAACAACAATATTACTATCCAGCCAGATAAAATAGCATAATTTCTTTCACTAGTAAAAAAATCACATCTCAAAGCAGCAACTGAGACACCTATGTTTATATCATCATCTACGTAGGTAAGGTTCCTATTTAGAAGTAATCACTAATACACATATCTAAAAAGTCAAGCAATAAAGTAAAATAAAGTATATTGAACTAATATATAACAAATAATACTTTGTAATATGAGTGTGTAATCAAGGACTCTCCTTCTGCAGTTACTTTTTAATACTCTTCCTCCCATCCTTTACAAAAAATCTACTGAAATCCACATTCCTCTATGAGGAGCAAGAGGGAAAGAAGTGAGAAAAGGTAGGAAGGAAAGATGAAAAGAAAGAGAAGTGATTGCTAATTCTATACAGTATGGCTATACAAAATACTTAAGTGGCTATATAAAGGGTCTAACTAAGTATATATACACTATTGGTGGAATATCTAAAAAAGTTATAGTCGATGTGCACAGTGATACTAGCATTCAAGCAATTCAACAAGAGCAACAAGTGAAAAGCATGACAGCTAGTTTCCTTGCTTACAAAATTTATTTTTATTAAATTATTAATCTCCAAATAGAAAACTCCTCCGAGTTAGTCTAATATTCTTCAGGAATAACCAAAAATAACATTAAAATATACCTATCCCCATTCTACCAGTAAAAATAAAGTGCCAGTCAGGTAATGGTCTTTCCTGTAGTCTCCATTAGGTTCAGATACTACTTTGGAATAACAACAAACTAAGCCACTAAGTGTCTTAGCATTGTTTCTTTAGTTTACAGAGAGTACATTAGCCATTAGCAATAGCAGAATCATTATTGTTATATAATATTATTATGGATAATATTATTATGGATAAGAACAGTCTTCATATGTTGTGATTAAATAGGAAACGAAGCCTACCCATAGATTAACAGATCCTCATTTGCTAGGATTTTACTGATACAAAAACCTTGTTAGTAATTCTATCCCAGGTAAATTCACAGCCTTTCTTCATTACAAGGAATGGGCCTCAAAATATGAGTACTTAGAAACACCTTTATAATCTTCCATTTTTCTCTTTCTTTTTATCCATGCTTCCTATTTCATGTCCATAAAAATACTTTTCTTTTTTTTTAATTTTTTTATTTAAAAAAATAAAAAAATTATTTTTTTCATAAAAATACTTTTCAAGTAGCTTTGGTTTCAACTCAAAGTTCAACATTGGTAAACCATATCACAACAAAATGTCCGTGTACATCAGAATGAAAAGTTGAGAAACACATTAGTAATGTGAACAGGAAAATCTCAAAACACTCACTTGTAGCAGAACCAAGAAGATTTTTCGATGATTTATCTTCCCCAGTATTATAATCCAGTGGATAATCTGTTTAGAGAGAGAAAATGAAAGTACTTACGCTGAGAACTACCCTGTTTCCCCGAAAATAAGACAGTGTCTTATTTTAAGGTGTGCTCCCAAAGATGCGCTAGGTCTTATTTTCAGGGGACGTCTTATCTTTCCTGTAAGTAGGTCTTATTTTCGGAGGATGTCTTATTTTCGGGGAAACGGGGTAGCTCCAGTAATAACTGTTTAAAAAGCTCAAATTAAGTCCTGTCAAAGTCAACTGACATTTAAAACATTTTATAATAAATATGAATTATACATCTAAAACAAGTTCCTAAAAAGTAAATAAGATTCGGAAATCACTTAACAAACTGATACCAACCAAGGAAATTAATTGCCATGCTTACCAAAATTTTAACCACATTTATAAGACTTTTATTCAAGCTTTCAATATACTTTCCCAACTCTTAGTCAACATCTTCGTTTCACTTATGGGAGAATTAAAAGAAGGAAAATTCAGACTGCCCAAAGTATGATTTAAGACAACTTGAACTAGGACTTAAAGCAGAAATGGAGTGTGCTATAAAACTTTCCCCTACCTCCTGAAGCTCATGGAAGTTTTTCAAAAGCTCAGGCTTTAAGCTCTTTGGCTCATGGCAAATCAAAGGAATTAATGCACACAGCTACCTTATAAGTTTAACAGTTTGGGGGACCTGGCCCAGAGATATAATCATAATTTATAGCACTGATTTTATGGAAGGGAATTTCAGTTATAATTAACTGATTAATAAACCTGGAACACAATACAGTAACAGAGTAATTATACTGGTGAGTGGGTTGAAGAAAAAAACTTGTTATTAGGATTGAAAATAAGCTAAAGTCTAAAGAGCAGTCATACTGATTTTAATCTATATTCACCATTAGATTTTAAAAAGTAAAAAAATATGTATTATCAGGGCGGTGCCTGTGGCTCGGTGGGTAGGGCGCTGGCCCCATATACGAAGGGTGGAGGGTTCAAACCCGGCCCCAGCCAAACTGTAACAACAACAACAAAAATAGTCAGGTATTGTGGCGGGTGCCCGTATTCCCAGCTACTTGGAGGCTGAGGCAAGAGAATCACCTAAGCCCAAGAGCTGGAGGTTGCTATGAGCTGTGACACCATAGCACTCTACCCAGGGTGACAAAGTGAGATTCTGTCTCTTAAAAAAAAAAAAAGTGACACTCTCTCAAAAGAGGGGAAAAAAAAAGAAAAAAAAATATGTATTATAGTCACCTATTTAAAGTTACTTACCATAGTCTTCATCAAATAGTTCTTGACGTTCTAAGTGATACTGGGAATCAGCAATTTCTTCATATTCTTCTACCATGCTAGTGCCAAATACCCTATCAACAACAATTTTATTAAAGACTTCCAAAACAAAACAGTTAAGATATGTCTCTTCCAAAAAATAACATCAACTTTGGTTATGTTTTGAGGGCCAGTGGCCTTTGGATTCCAAAATAATGGCCGTTCCTTACATTTTTACTTATTTACTATTTCCACTAAAATGTAAAACTAATCTATTTAAAAATATTTAGAAATATAATGACAAAGTTTTTATATGTGTATCAGTCTAAAATGTTTCTATATATATTATCATCATAGCAAAACAGCAAGCAATTTAAACCAAATACAAAAAATGAGGTTTATTTTTTAACAGAGGATATTTTGACTTTTTTCCAAAATGCATTCAAGGGAAAGAAAGGTTTCATGGTTCCTATTTCATGGTATGAACTTCACATAAGAAAAAATTATTTCTTCACTTGAAATACATTGGAATTTTAATATCTCATTTTTTAAAAAATAAATACCCAGAACATGTATTTTGTTCTGCATTACCTTATAAGACTTAATGGACAAAAGTGCTCTGATCCAAAATGTGATACCAGCTCCACCTAAAGAATAAAAAGTACATGAAATGGGAAGCTAGGAAAGTACATATACTCAGCTTTTTCATTATAACATTTCTAAAAATAAAGCCTTCATTTCCCCAAAAATCAATACTTGTAAAGTTTTTGTAATGCATTAATACACTATGTCCTGTTACTCAATATTGCAAAAGAGAAGGTTGCTAACCTTTATGTACTTGATGAACATCTGAAGCAAGAAAAAGGAAAAGAAAAAGAAATCAGTTCCAAAGTCCAGATAACATGCCACAAGCAACTTTAAACACGTGTAAATTATACCGCATAAAGTACAGAAAGCAATATACTGTAATGGATAAAACTGTAGTATTCTCAATTCTTTGCAGAAATTAAAGCAATGATTTAAATTTTTACCACCACAACTAGAGAGTATTATCTAAATAACTGTAAGGAAAGAAATTAAGTCATATAATTAACTAATATAAAATTCACTGCCATTTTATCTGTTAGATATGCAAGCATTCTAAAAGCAATAAACTGTATCTAGAAACAGTCTTAAATTACCTTAAATACTATAGCTATGTGTTGTGTACATATATATATTTGAATTCATATATTGATACATATGCAGATATATAAGCACTATACTATGTATAGACACTGATAAAAGGAATAGTATATTATGAAATATTTACACTTATAGAATACTGTATACAAGTTGTTTCATAAATAGAACACATTTTTGGTATGCAATGTTATTTCAAGTATAATTTATAGGAGTAGAAGATTGTCTATTGATTCAATACGGCACCAGTCACATATACCAAAGGTGGTGGGTTCAAACCCAACCTGGCCAGCTAACCAACAATGACTACTGCAACAAAAAATAGCCAGGCGTTGTGGCAAGCGCCTGTAGTCCCAGCTACTTGGGAGGCTGAGGCAACAGAATCACTTGAACCCAAGAGTTTGAGGTTGCTGTGAGCTGTGACATCACAGCACTTTACCAAGGGCAACATAGTGAGACTCTGTCTCAAGAAAAAAAAAAATCAGTTTGTAGATTTCAGGTTAGTTCTTTTAGGAAAATGAAATGTATATAACGTTTGTTGCTACAAAATGACTCAGAAAGCATTTTTTGCTTCTAGACTCAATTCAACCAAACATGATTTTTTACAAAACTAATCATCAAAATGCTCTAGTCTCTCACCATAAAAAGGACAACATAGAAGAGTTTTATATGGTATTATTTTATGCTAATGAAATATTCTTCTGTTGTTAGAAAAGTAGCCGGTCGAAGGAATGATTTTCTACTATTTCATCACATGTAAACTGTTTTATTTGCAAAATTAAATGTATCAACTGGCAAATGACTTTTAACATTTTTTCCTCTTCACAGTATAGGAAGTATACCAAACAGATCATTAAATAATTACTCAGTATTCATTCTAAAAGGAATTGAAGATGATCTTTTATATTTTAGAATTCTATTGAATTATTAACTGAGAACATCAATTAATTTTCAAAACAGAATTTAGCATTTTTATGCTCAGACTAAGAATACTACAAGTTTAACCATTTATAGAAGTCAATTTATTACATGCTTTAAAGAGACAGTAAAATCACAGAAGACGAAATTAAGTAGCAGCTGTAAGTTCTCACATTCAAAGAAGAAAGGACAGAAATCTGAATTGCTGCCGTTCCAAAAGGTCAAATTATGAATAAAACAGTACTCTATGGTATGGCTACTATTTTAAAGTAAAAAAGGGGAGGATGGAAGGAGAGGAGTAGGAATTTCTCCTACCTTACCTAAATCTAATTCAAAAGTGATCATTCTACTTGATTAGTTGGTAGAAGCAGCAGAGGGAATATTTAATATCAGTGCTTAAAAAGTCACTTCATTTGAAACTGATACTTAGACACAGAATATTTCATTTGAAATTACAAAAGAAAAGGTTTTAAAAGCCTTTCCAATCAAATAATTGGATATTACAATTAAAATGATTCAGGAATCAGATTGTAAGACTTCAGCAACTAGTCAACAATTTGGATTTCAAAATAGAAGTATAATACTATGAGATGACATTTGCATGAAGAGTTATAATTTGAAATCTTATCAGAACCACAAATAAAAAAGACTTGCCTAAGTTTCCAGTGACATACAAGGAAATGTATTAACATTTTTCTCATAAAATAATGTACATGGTATCCCAAAGGTCACCTCTAAAAGTCATCATACATAGGGAAAATGAGAAATTGTAGCTCAATGCACCTTTACTTACAAAATATTCATTATAAAATTCTACAAAGAGGTGCCCAACACGTAGAAAATATTTTGTAAACATTTTGTAAAATTTTGTAATGGATATTTTGTAAAATAAAGATACATTTAGCAACAATTTCCCATTTTCCCTTTATAGTGACGTTAGAGGTGACCTTTGGGACACCTTGTATATCCAAGCAACAACTGTTTTATTAAATGGTATATTAACAATCAATTTCCTCTGAATTTTTATGATTTCTAAATTGGCTGGGGTGTATAAAGTGTGAATAACAGACATATTTTTTTATAGAACATAGTCCTGTATTTGTAAACATTACCTTCACATATTTTGCATACATTTGTTCATCTAAAGGGAAACTCTGGACATTCCGCTCATCTCTACCATGGAAAGTACCCAACTTAATCCATTTATTTGTAGGATATCTAGGATATAAAGTATAAATATTTTTGAAAAATTATAAACCACATATTAAAAGAAATTCCATCATATTTTCAAAATATATCCTGTACATTTTTTCCCTCTCCAGGTGAACACATTAACTTAACATAGTTTAAACAGATCATGACCCTGAATTACATAAATACATTATCTTTTCTAACTAAACTGATAGGCTCCTCTCTACTGAGAAAGAATACCTGGAAAAATCACACCATTAGACAGAAGCAGGGCCAGTACAACTTTGGGGGCTTTGAGAGGACTTTGTGGAGGTTTTAAAATAGAAAGCAAACAAGACATTATCTTGGGAGAAGGTGATACAACTCTGCACGTACTGACAAGTTATGATGATGTAAAGTATAAATATAAGTACTGATGGAAAGGGAATCAGAAAAAAAAACACTATTATTAATCATATTTGAATTTGACATAATATAGCTCTTCTCTTTTAAAAGGAAATATAATATGAAAATCTAAAACTATTGTTTTTGTTTACTGCAACATTTAAAGAACTCAAAATAATGAGCTTTCTTTCCACACATTAAAAAAAATCCACTTTACTTGTCAGTGCTATATATGTTCATGTGACATGTAAGAAAACTGCAACTTACAGAAAAAGGAAATGATGTGAACAATATTAGTGGCAAAATAATAGATGGAATTATCAGAGATATTCAGAACTTATTTCAAAAACTATTATCTATGTGATGCAGAGTATAAGGTAAAGGAAGAAACACCACGGAAAACCTTTAATGATCAATGACAGAAAAGTTACATAAACAAAAGCACCCTATATGGCATATCGTGGGTGCCCAATAAGTGTTAATGGAATGATTAAACACCTCTGCTGAAGAAAAAAATACTAAGTAAACATTAAAAACGGTATGTTTAAAAGACAAAGGGATATTCTCAGGATGTAACAAGTAAAAAAGGAAATATTTTTTATAGAGTAATTAAATGCGTAAGAAAGACTAGAAGGAATATAGTATCATGCTAACAAGGGTTATCTTTAGTTGATGCAGTTCTTTTCCAAATTTCTTACAATGTTTATTTCTTTCATAATCATACATACAAAAAAGGGTTCATAATATACTTTAACAAAAATATAACTGATAATATGTAGAATAAAAGGAAACTCCTGTACATGTATGTTTTTAATAACTTTTTAAAGAAATATTTGTAAATAATAGAGTATAATGAGTAGGAGTAAGGACTTAGAATTCACAGAATTCTGCATTCCAATCTTGGCTGTGTAAGTCATTTGACCTAGGCAAGCTTTGTAACCTCTTCATATCTGTTTCTTCATCTTATATAAGTTATATAAGTTAATGAAAGTAATTAACAAGAGCCTACAATACAGTAGTACTAGTACTGTCACCATAAACCAACAATAAAATGTTGAAGTCAAAAGAGTGACCCATTTCTTTTATTCTAAAGATTCAATATCAACCAGCTTTAAAACGTACCTGTCACTGATAGAAACCAGAAAGTCTTTAGGAGTAGAAGAAAATAATTCATAATTTGCAATATCAAACTGTTTTACTTGAATTGGTTCACAGAGTTCAATAACAAACCTTCAGAAAGAACACAAGACAATTATTTAGATAAACCAACTAAAACAACAGTATTAAATACATTCAATTTGTATAAACCAGACATCCACTAAAAGTTACTCACTAATATTTTTTAAATGCTAAAGGCATATTATAAAGTTACCGCAACAAAATATTAGGAAAAGAGGAAGATTTTTTTCTCTACTTCCAATTCCATTCTACTAAAGGCCATCCTTTAAGGACAAGCCTTCTTAAAATGCCAATGGGATCATGCCACTTCCTTTCTTAAAACAAATACTGCCCTCCATAATCTTTTATCTATGATAAAGAGTTCAAAATGTTTAAGCTGGGCATATAGCATTGGATGACATAATTATAAATAAACTAAGTGCCCATCTTATCTATCTTATCTCTACTATTCTAATCGTACCTTTACTCTTGTCACACTTAATAGCCCCCCCAAAATAATTATAAAAAATTATGCTCCTTTTAGCACTGTTCTTTTATTGTTACAGTTCCTAAATACTTATGCCTCCATCTGCCACTTCCTTCTTGGATTCAGCTCAGAATTATCTCTTCTAAAAAGCCCTCTCTCATACCCTGTGGTTATCCATCATTTCTCTCTTTCTATAATACCCTTTTAACTGTATTTTTTATAGCATTTCATAATTGCTTAATCAAGTCTGCCATTGTTTGCTTTTTATGACCTCCTTAAAAGGAAAGGCATTTTGTCCTTTTGCACAGTACCAACACTAATAAATCATAAATGTTTATTAAATGATATAAATAAACAATCTAATCCTAATATAAAAGCTCAACATTATGTGTACACACATAGAATTACTTTTTAAAATTTTGTATTACTTACCAAATTTTAGTGCTACAAGGATTCAACATATAAAGATCCATATTTTCTATAAGAATAGCAGATGTGCTCTATTTTTTAAAAAAAGGAAAGTGAATAAATTACTTAAGGAAAAATAATGAAAAAATATTTATTTCAATTCTAAAGATTTCTAGGACTTACATATTTTTACAATACACCACACCTAAGATTCTGAAATACTCATCTGGGAAAGTAGCTAAGATTTTACCAGTTATGACTACGGCATTAAAATTAGCCTTATAACAACACATTTAAAATTCATTGCCTGTTACTGTAAAACAAAATAATTTTCTGCTAGGTATTTCCTTTTTAAAATTTCATACATGTTGTGAAAGTTAAAAAACAGGGTACTATGTATAAGCCAATATAACTAAGAATTCATATAAGAAAACATCTTAAAAGGCATATCCTATATTTATTAGTGATCTAGGAAAATAGTTCATGTTAAAATATAGCTCCCAATAACAAATGTTTATATTTTAACAAGTCATTGGTTTCCATTTTGTTAAAAAACAAAAACTTAAGTTAAAGTACCTTGGCTTCCGGATTAGCTGCCAGAATTTTGGCACCACATTCTACTGAGGCATAATTATTTCGATTTTTCTGGACCTTTTTCGTGGCATGTGAACCTCCATTAGAAGATGGATGCATTGACTGACCTGCAGACAAACCTTATTATAAACACATATTTGATGATTAAGATTGAAAATATCCCTAGCAATACAATGATCTCAAAAGCAACAAGCTACCTTCTACAGAAAAATAAGTTTTAATGCTTAAGGAATATTTTAAAAGTCTGTAAGAAATTCAAAATGCTTTACCTCAATAAACAAATCAACTACAAAAACCGTATTACTTGATTTCCTTCAAAGTAATATAACTCACAAAATGAAGCTTGTACATGAGAATAAAAGCTTTTTGTATTTACATTTTATTCTATTAAGCATAATTCTATGTGTAACCCCAAAATAAAGAATTCTTTAACTCTTGAGACTTATTCTACAAAAGCAAAAAGAAAATGTAATACTTATTCCAATTGTAAATGGATAGGACTCAGAACTTTCCATACTTCAATTTTCTTATAAATTGAGATGAAAATCGCAGTTCTGCCTTCACTTTATCCTTACTTAATCATGTGCAAGAATGGCTTTTAATTAAGATTAAAACAATTATATACAGATAAATGCATATGAGTAATCAACAGTAGCTTGTAAGTTTCACCTTTAAAGAGTTTTCAAAAGTAAGTGTCATTTTATTTTACCAATTAAAAAAAGAAAACCATATTCAAACCACCCCCTAAAATTTAAAAAAAAAAAAAAATTTTTTAAATACTCCTAGTTAGTGCTTCCCTTACTTTTTTCTTTTTCTACTTCCATAACTTTCTTCTTCCATTCATCAAATGTTGGTATATCTTCTGGATCTTTGGGACTTGCTACAGATGTAGGGTCAATTTCTCCTGGTTTTGCATAATCAGAACTCTAAGAGAAATGCCAAAAAAGAATGAGATTTCAACTTTCAAACACAAATTAATAAATTATAAAAATAAATACAAATGTTTTTATTAAATAAAAGTCCAATTTTATAATGAATGCTATTTCAGAAAAAGGAAAAAGGTAAACAGAAAAGTTTTAGTTTACTTAAAAATTTAATTTTTCCTAAACCTCTGATTTAGAATGTATTCCTACAAATGTTAGCAATGTAAGCAAGGGTTGTTAAAAAAAAAAAAAAAAAGAAAGAAAGAAAACTTATATACCATGCAATTACTCATAAACTGTACAAATTAATATTTTACTTCTAGTATATCCACCTTAAAATCTAAATTATTTTAAAATAACACATCCATAAAATAATCTAAGATATAGGATATATTATTTCCAGAAAATCCTTAACAAGAAGTATCATGCATACAAAACTTTTAAGGTGAATTAAAAAACCTCAATGTGAACAAACAAAACTTTAAATTTTAGAAGAAAAACTTCCTTTATGAATAAGGCTCATAAAAGGATTTAAGAAGATGTAAAATGCATAAATAATTTTTAAAAGATGATAAATTTAACTAGATTAATATCAAAAAATTAAATAGAAGACCATAAACTATAAGGATCAATAAGCCAAAGAAAAACAGAGTATCTGCAACACATTCAGCCAACAGATTATTATTACCACTATAAAGAGTACCTATAAATAAATAAGCAGAGGAGATGGGAGAAAGGATAAAAACAATAAATTCAGCAAAAAAGATATAATTTCAGTAGTAATCACAGAATCCAAATGAAAACCAGAGATATCACATAAATTATACCAAGATAATGGAAGTTAAAATTTGACCATCTATGGCCAAGTATGGCATGACCCTGAAGGGAATTTAAAAAATGTAACAATTTTAAGTAAAGATGTGTATACTCACTAAATCCAGTCCTGAGTATAAATGCCAGTGAAAATGCACACATGCACCTTCAAAATATGCATAAGAATGCTCAATGTAACATTTTTTTAATATCAAAAATAAAAAACAACCTAAATATCCATTAATTGAAGAATGGATCAACTGTGGCAGAACAGCTACAACAGAGCAGTGGAAATAATGAAGGGACAAATCTTAAAAACAATGTTAAGTAAAATGCTACATAAGGCAAGAAGAATGTCATTTCACACTGTTTCAAAATATGGGACATAACAGCACATATTGTTTATAGTTATTTGGAAATCTCTAAAATTAAAAACAAAAGAAAAAAACCCCACCAAATTGAAGATAGTGGTTAGATCTGAATAGAAGGAATGTAACTGAGGAAGGAAATACAATTTTGATTTTTTTTTTTCCTTAAACAGAAAAATGAATGCATAGGCCAGTTGCAGTGGCTCATGCCTGTAATCCTAGCATTCCAGGCAGCTGAGGCTGGTGGATCACTTGAGTTCAGGAGTTCGAGACTAGCCCGAGCAAGAGGGAGACCCCCATCTCTACTAAGTGTTATGGCTGGTGCCTGAAATCCTAGCTACTCAGGAGGCTAAGGCAGGAGGATCACTTGAACTCAGGTGTTGGAGATTGTTGTGAGCTAAGCTGCCGCGAAGGCACTCAAGCCTCAGCAACAGAGTAACACTCTGTCTCAAATTAAAAAAAATAAAAGGAAAAAATGAGTACATATATGTTTATTCAATTATTAAAGCATTTCTGTATTCCTAAAACAATGCTTAATGTGACCATGTCTTAAGAAGTATACAGTAAAGTCTATTTAGACAGCTAACTCGAGTAAATAGCACAAGTCTCATTTGGTATATATTTGCTATATTAAGTCATGCTTTTGAGTACTAACATGAAACACCCATAACTATAATTTCTTTTTTCTTAAAAGGAAGTAGAACAATTTCCAAACCTCCCTTCAAGAAGATTTCCCAATTTAGTCCCCACCCAACTTCCATCCTAAATTGCTTAATAGACCAAGCTAACTTACTTAAAGTCCATGGCTATTAAAAAAAAAATGGCAGAAAATAAAAGATTGAAGAGTGGCACCACCAATTTTATTTTTTAAAAAAATGTAATAAAATCTAGTTTTAGGCCGGGTGCAGTGGATAAGGCCTGTAATCCTAGCACTCTGGGGGGCTGAGGCAGGCAGACTGCCTGAGGTAAAGTCAGACCCCATCTCTAAAAATAGGCAGGCAATCTTTACCTAGCAAATGCAATCAGTGTAACCTAATTCTTTGTACCCTCAAAGAATCCCAAACAATAAATAAAATAAAATAAAAATAGCCAGGTGTTGTGGCGAGCACCTGTAGCCCCAGCTACTCGGGAGGCTGAGGCAAGAAGATTACTTAAGCCTAAGAGTTTAAGGTTAATTTTGAGCTATGACGCCACAGCACTCTACTAAGGGTGACAACATGAGACTCTGTCACACACACACAAAAAAATCTAGTTCTATATATTGAAAACATAAACAAGAAACAGTTATAAAAATTAGCCTAGCTAAAATTCTGAAGAGTAAAGCCCAAATACAGTAAGAACATACACATACCCATTGAGCCCCAGGCAAAACAATCAGTATTTCCTCTTAACAAAAAATAAGAGAACTAAACAATACAATAAAATCACTTTGGCAATGCAGTTATCTACAAACAATATGATATAATCATTTTATATGGATTGTCTATAAGTATGGCAAATAGTACCTCAGATCCTTTAGATCCTCAGATCCTTTAGATCTGTGTCTGTAATCCCTTAGGAACTGAGCCACATAACAAGAGGTATAAGTAGCTGGCCAGAACCAGAGAAGCTTCATCTGTATTTACAAGTAATCCCCATTGCTCGCATCACGGCCTGAGCTCTGCCTCCTGTCAAGTCAGCAGTGGCATTCTCACAGGAGCGGGAGCCCTACGGTAAACTGTGTGTTGCAAGGGATCTAGGTTGTTTAATCCTTATGAGAATCTAATGCCTGACGATCTGTGGTAGAGCTGATGTGGGGATGCTAGTGCTGGAGAGTGGGCTGCAAATATAGATTCTTGTTAGCAGAGAGGTTTAACTGCACAGAGACCATAATAAATCAACTGCTTGCAGACTTATATTAAAAACCTTATCAGTGAGTGGCAAGTGACAATTAAGCATCTTTCTTCAACTGTAAAGCTGCAGCTGGTGACAGGCTTTATAGTGGCAAGCGAGTTGATGTACTTGAACTGTACAGCTGCATCTAATGGCAGACCTTAGGACACAATCCAACACTAATTTTAGTTCGTGTGTGATCTGCCCATTATTTTATTTATCACTTCTGTCCTCACCTCTTTCCCACACTATGCACTTATCTCAGTCATAGTTTTGATAAGCCCACAAGCCAAGCCTAGCAAAAATGAGTAAAAAACAAATGCCTCTGGAGAACTTTTACAGAAAGAGGGAAAAGACCCACTGATGAGACAAAAAGACTCTAAAATAGTTACTGTAGCAACAAAAATAATTTTATGGTTTGGGGTCACCACAACATGAGGAACTGTATGAAAGGGTCACAGCCTTAGGAAGGTTGAGAACCACTGCTCTAAAGGGTGCCGACAAAATGAAAGCTACATTTAAAAGAAAATACCAAGAATGCTACTTAAATTATGGGCTCACTGCAACAGATGATTCGCATTGTCCAAGTTTGTTTTGTATAAGACAGTAGAACTTCGATAGCTATCTCCCTTTATTGACCACCTCCTTAAGCTGACCTAATTTTCTCACACTGTACATGCACCACTTGTATTATTACAGTAGGCCTAGTTCCTTATTTTGACCACCTAGTTATATGCTGACCAGTTAGTTACTGTCTCTAGGGTGATCTACTGTATGTGGTAACCAGCTATCCAATGAAGCCACAAAACTTTCAAAACTGCTCTGCCACATAAAGATTAAGCACCCTGCATTAAAATACAAGTCCTTGGAGTTTTCAAAAGGAAAAAACGTGAACATGAAAAACAAGCAATTATTGAAGTCCACCACTTCATCAAACATGTCTAAGAATGGAGCACCATTCTTATGGGCTAACTGCATTACTAAAGCCAAGAAGCCCTTTCCTCTTGGTGAAGAGTTGATCCCGACTATTGCTAAGGACATTTAACATGAACTTTCAGGAGAGAATGTAAAGTAGCACATGTTCCTCTTTCAGCTAGCACCATGAGGAGATGAACTGATGAAACAGCAGAGGATATTGAAGCACAATTGTTAGAGGATTAATGAGTCAGCAGTCCAGGTTGAAGAGTCTACTGATGTTGACAACAAAGTAACAATGCTTGTGTTTGTGCAGTATGTTTTTAGCCAGGATGTGCATGAGGATATGTTGACTTTTGTTGCCAACCAACACCATAGCTACAGAACCATTCAAGTCTTTAAATGATTATATATCAGGAAAACAGAATTGGTTATTTTGTGTCGGTTTATGCAAGAACAGAGCAGTTGCCAGGACTGGACAGCTTTCTGGTTTCACTACTTGGGTCAAGGATATTGCTTCTGAACGTGAATCTACACACTGTCATCCATACAGAAATACTGGCTAGCCAAAATATGTCATCCAAACTAAACATTTTATAAGATGTGATTAAAATTATCAACCACATTAAAGCATTAATACATGTTTTGCTCAGCTCGGTGAAATATACACAGAGAACAGACAGAAGTGAGATGGGTTTCTAAAAGCAGATCATTGGCCCAAGTTTTTTAGTTAAAAGAGCAGCTCTACAGATTTCTTTTAGAAAATAGTCACTACTGGCAACACATTTCAGTTGCAGAGAATGAGTCCTAAATCTTGCATACTTATGTGACATATTCAACCAGCTCAACAAACTCAATCTGTCACTTGAGGGGAGAATAACAACTGTATTCAAGTCGGCAGATAAAGTGGCTACATTCAAAGCCAAACTGGAATTATGGGTGAGAGAAGTGAATACTGGGATTTCTGACTTGTTTCAAACATTAGCGAAGATTTTGAAAGAGACTAAGCCAGGGCCTTCCTTTTCCCAGGTGGTGCATGATCACCTGTCTCAACTTTCAGAAGAGTTTTAACAATACTTTCCAACTATAAAAGACCCCCAAACTAGAAAGGAATAGATCCATGACCCATTTGCGAATAAGCCAGGTGAATACTTGAGATCACAAATGATGAGGGCCTTAAATTATGTTTAAGACAACTTCAAGTCTCCATACGTTCTGGATTAAAGTCAAGGTTGAATATCCTGAGATTGCAACAAAAGCACTGAAAAGCCTGCTTCCATTTCCAATATCCTATCTTTGTGCAGCAGAATTTTCTGCAGTGACAGCAACCAGAACAAGATTACAGGGTAGATTGAAACATAAACAACACACCTCAGGTGTCACTGTCATAATCCGTAGATGATACCATGTAGTTGCAGGATATCAAGCTCAGGGCTCCCGCTGGTTTCGCATTAGAGTGAGTTATATGATTATTTTATTATATATTACAATGTAGTAATAACAGAAATAATAACGCACAATAATGCTGACCAGTTAGTCACAAGTGCACCATAAATGTAATGCACTTGGATTATCCCCAATCCATCTCCCTAGCCCATACCATCACTCCATAGGAAAACTATCTTCCATGAAACCAGTCCCTGGTCCCAAAAAGGTCGGGGACTACATCTAACTGCAACAGATAGAAATTTCCCCATTTACACAAACTTAACTAGTCCTGAATTGAATACTACAATAAAACTATTGGCTATTACTCATCGTGTTTTCATTATCTGTGACAATCTTTCTGGGATACCAATTTATTTAGCAAGTAATTAATTTAGTTAATTAAAATTCCACTCCTTTGCCTATTAGCAGAAGCCAAGAAGCCCTCTGTGAAACTCACTCACAACAGTTTAAGTCCCTTAGATAAATTACAAAAAGGCGTTTCCCCATTTGCAAAGTTAAGGAGAACAAGACAATCCAGGACAAAGTTGGTTGCCATGCTTGACTTTCATATTTGATATTTAAATAGCTCCAAAAAAGATATGTTTTAATGTGTGTCTAATTTTATTTATGGATGTGATATTTGAAAATTAAACTTTAACACATGCTTGATTTTGTTTCACTGGGAAAATTTGTTTCTTCAAAAATGTTGGACTATGAAAGACAGAGCCCCTATATTTATAAGATGCATCACAGAAACCGTTTTAGTAAAAGTCTACAGAATGAAGTTTAGTTAGTTGTAAGTGCAGAGTCACTTGAAACTATGGGAAGTAGAAAATAGAGAAGACCCCAACTTTAAGAAAGAACAAATGTGGATACAGTACTAAGCACTTTTACTCTTCTCACTTGTTTTTATCAAGTTCATGGAGTGACCTTCATCTCTTTTCCTTAATTATTTCTACCTGAGGGGAGACTAAATTGCTGTGTTAACACTTCTTCAGGAAATTTATTCTGGTCTTTACATGAAGTCAAAGTAGAACTCAGAAGGAAAAAAGAAAGTAAAAATGCTCCACTGTGATAAGATTTGTCTTTATTATAAGAATCATACTCTAAAATATAAGTTGATCTACTTATATTTTGCACACAAATAAGGCAAAATGTCCCACAAAAATTCTTCCAGTTGAAAAGCTTAAATTTAACCTTATATTAATGTATATTTTGAAGATATTAAAATTTAATAGTCAGAGCTTATTCTACATAATTTTCAAAGAAACTGCTTAAATAAGGACTTTATGTATTTGGCATCAAACAGCTGATGATGGCAGAAAACCATTTAATAACATACAACCAAAGAGAGTTCATACTTGAACAACAATTTACATGTAAATACTGTTAATATATTATAAATAAAACCATGAAGTAACCATTGTTCTCAGAAAGCACAGTTTATGTCAGTTCCACATGCCACTATCTACTTAACATCCTTGATTACATGACAAATGTGGTTAACAAATTACTACAAGGTTAGTTCATAACAAAAATGCGTAATAAAGTAAAAGACAGTATAAATTATATACCTACCTCATTTTTTAAGTTATCTGAAGAATTCAATGCAGATTTTGAATCATCACTACCCTGTTCACTTGCTCCAACTTTTGATTCAAATTCTGATTTTGTTATCTTTCCTTTGCCATGTGAAGATGATGAATTTTCTATATGCTGGCCAACAAGGCTATTTGAAACCAAATAATATATTAAATTTTAGCTAGCTAACAAGTTTTATACAATCTAAACTGTTGCCACTATCAAGTACAAAGTAGTAAGGCCAAGAAAAGAACACAAACACATAAGTTTTCTCTCTCATAAAATGGAATTAAGCATGCACCAAAGTCCATTCAAACACAGTACTGCTGTTATTATAGAATCATACCAGCAACAAACAACTTGCTCATATCTACCTTTCAGGTGGACTGACAAAGGAAGGTTGTTCTATTGGAGCATTTGCATCAAGGGCCTCACCAACATCACAATCAGTTTCAGACTGTTCCGTTTCACTTGGTTTGGCTACAGATATAGTACCAGATTTCTCTATTTCACTAAATAAATACACAAGAAAGACAATCTGATTATTAAATGAATTTCACGTAATATAAACTAAAAATGCTATTAGTGATTTCCAAAACATAAGCTAAGTCAAAGAAAGAAGAATGCTTCACCATTCTTTTATATATTTTATATACACTAACTCATATGATAAAGGAAATGCTTAATGTAGCGTTCTGTTTTGTTATTTGGAGTGTAGTTAGAAGGAGCTAGGAGGAATATATCCCAGATCTATTTAATTAAAAATAACCTAAACCTAAATATTCTAAGTATTACCAAGCTGAAAAAGATGTAACTTTCAAAAGATGAATAGAATGGATACTTAATGAAACTGAATACCTGACATTTCAGTTTTTGATAATTTTAAGAACGATTATTCAAATAAGCACTGTGATTCCTACATAAAACCTCACTTTGCCTAGATGATATAGAGGTTTCACAGCTGGGATCTAGGACTTCACTGAGTTAGCAAAATGAACTCATTATAATATCATCATTATATTCCCAACACACACACACACACACACACACACTTGAGTATTCAAGCTGCCTTTCCTTATTAAGATTTTTTTTTGTAACAACTTACTCAAGCTTTGAGACAGGAGTGATTTCTGAGGTAGATGAGCTGGAAGTATTTTCAACGTTTTCATGGCCCACAACTACATTGGAAGAATCTTCATGTAAATCAACTGTAGGGAGTGTCTCAACCACAGGTAGACTTAACTTTTTTGACTCCATTTTCTGTTTTAAAAGAAGTCAGCTATATTAAATGTTGAGAGTTTACAGAAGGTAGTTCAAAAAAAAATGACAATATAAAGAATGTTCATTAAAAAATACTTCTATAAAAATCCTTTCTTCTAACATTACCACCCTAAGAATTACATTTTATATTAAAATACAGGCCCTACATATTTTCATGACATTTCATAAACTCAGACAAAGAGCTTGTCTCTTTCTCCTTTTCTATTTCCTACTTTACTTTAGGACCTACAAATATTTCCCTCTTGCTGTAATTAATGAATTCTAGGAGCAACAAAGAAATCCTATGTAAATACATAAAACAGTACAACATAGGGAAATAATATTATCAATAAATAACAATATAAGATGTGTACAACTAACATCACAAAGCAATAAATGATTCTTGCTGTTCCTTCATTCCTGAATGTCCTGGGCCATTTACCTCGCCAAAGCATAATCTGAAGTCTACCCTAATATCTACTCATTTTTGAAAACCTCTATCAGCACCTTCTCCCCCATAACCATTCCTCTCCCTGTAGCCTCCACTGTTCTCTGTGC
Source organism: Nycticebus coucang (assembly GCF_027406575.1). Lineage (NCBI taxonomy): Eukaryota > Metazoa > Chordata > Mammalia > Primates > Lorisidae > Nycticebus > Nycticebus coucang. The sequence continues at coordinate 89,225,066 of NC_069789.1, forward strand.
AGACTTTTATCACAGCATTTATAATACCTCAAAATTGCCATTATTCAAGCCTCCCTCTCCTCAACTATACTATAAATGTCTTGAGTAAAAATCATGTTCTCTTGACAGGCATTTTAAATATTCAAAGAAAGAGAGAGAGAAAGAGGGACGGAGGAAGGAAGGAAGGAAGGAATGTATTCAGACTCAGTTCAAGAAAAAGAGAAACTGTGGACTATCATGAATTAGAATAGCTAGGCCCAAAGAAAAGAAGGGCCGATATGGGAGCAAGAGAAAAAAAAAATCATAAGGCATGGATGGAGTCAGCAGAATACAAAGTATGATACTTTAGAAAATTATTTACACCAAAAAATTCACAAAGGACTAGAAATCGCAGTTTTTATTTTTATGGTAGAGGCCTTGAGAAAAGGACTACTGCTTTATCACTGTGTTACCATTTCAACAAGTAGTCAAAATTTAAAAATTAGGTAATTTACATTTTTAATTAAGTTTTCAAAATCCAATGTGCACTTAGAGTCTAAGTCTTAGACCAAATCTCAATTTGGACTAGCCACATTTCAAGTGCTTGATAGTCACATGTGCCTAGGCAGTACTGTTCAGGATAGCCACATAACTGGAAGCAATACACTTCTTTCTTATTTTTATGTACATACCCCTGACAAATGTCTTCTAGAATCCAATAAAATGAAACTCACTCTCTTTAAGTAACCCAGTAAGTTATAAAATAGCTTTGGTTGTATTGAGAGAGAGAGAGAATTCTCCCTCACTATGAGCTGAAATTTGGTTTTGTAAATATTTGAGACATTTAATTTTTCCTTAGTCCTTCTGCCTCCAAATCAAATATCCCCAGTTCCTTCAAGCATTACCAATAGTAAGTGGCTTCCAGATGCCTCAGCATTCTGGTCAGTTTACAGCATATATATTCTACTTTTTAATTTTTTTTTTTTTCCGCAAAATCTGGTATACAAAATAAAAAACAATACATAGGATTTTTAACATGAGATAGAAAGGGAGAAAATGTATATTAACCTATTATCTATTAATGCATATTCCACAAGTAAAAATGTTGGATCAAAATACTGTGTTCTCCATACAAATACTTCCTTTAGCTGTAAGTAAAGCAGACTAGAAAAATATTTCCTGACATCTGACAACCTTAAGAGACAAAATACATTATAATGACTGAAAATGAAACCTAAGAAGAAATAAGGACTTATACCCAAACTTTAACTTCAAAGAGAAAAGTCACATTTACTACTCATTCTGAAACTTTATACTTTCTCAAAAGTACTACTATTAGCAGGTGAATGGCTTACGTCCAGTTACACGGTACTTCAAAATGAAACCATAATAACTATATATATATGGGTGACCAAACAGAGGTTTTCTATCTTGTAAATTAGTTTGAAAGGGCGTATTATTAAAAATTAAAGCAGCATGGCTTACTTGTACATCCACAATGTAATCATCTTTCATTTTATGTTCTTCTGGAGGAATAGGTAAATTTGAACCCAATTTTCCTGATAATTCAGCATTGATAGATCCCTCTCTTTCAACCTATGGACAACAAGAAAAAAAAAACTGATAAAATTCAGTTCTAAAGCAACATAAAAGATCATCTCTTTCTACTTTAAACCCCCCCCCCCAAAAAAAAAAATCGACCTGCATATATTTGCCTCTAATTACTTTCATTTGTTTACAGGTTCATTAATAGCCTACCTCCCTGCATCCCCTCTTTGCCAATACTTAAAATGCATAATACATGATTTGAAGAATCACATTTGATTTCTTAATAAACACAATAGTCCTACCAGCCAGCACTATGTTTAAGTGTATAATAAAACTTCAATAAAAATCTGACAAATGAATGTACATAAAGCTCTTTCTTTCAACTCTTGTTGACAATTTATATTCAAGTTAGGACTCTTGATACCTTTATGTCTTTAAAAGTGTCTTCTAGAATATTAATTTCATAAAAGCTAAGTTTATTTTCAACTTCATTGACTTGAACCTACCTAGCACATTTAGGTATCTAAATGTTTGCTGAAAAGATGATTCCCTCACTTAATGCTTTGCTAAAATTCATTTTTACATTATCTAATCAAAAAGAGATTAGATCTACATCTCATAGAAAGCATAAAATTATGGCTTTTTTTTTGATATTTAGCACGTCTTCAAAATTTTACATGCTCTATCCCAGAAATACATTCTATATAACTCAAAAATATAAATAATCCGCTTCAAATAGCATGCCAAAAAAACCCCAAGCATGTAAAAGTAACTGTAAAGACATGTGTTGCTACACAGGCACTTCTGTTGTGCCCACACGGATGGGAAGACAATGCAAAAGTCTGTGAATAGAGAAATGATTAATAAATGGCATACCTATGATGGAATAAAAATGCAGCCATTAGGAGAAATATAGCAATATGAAAACATGATAAATAAGATACCATTTGGACAGAAGAGGAAGTCAATTTGTGGACTATCTACATGACATTTTAATGGAAATAAAAAAATATTAATTTGTATGTGTTTATAAAGGTGTATCTATAGAACAAGGTCTGAACATTTCACAAGACTGTTATTCCTTTGGGGAGGGGAATGAAACACAAATATGAATATCTTAGAGTCAGTATAAATTACTTCTATAATTATAAATAAATACACTGAAGTTAAGGAAAAGACTAAATCTAATCAATACCTCACCTTTTATCATTTAAAATAATTTAGAGACCAAGTTTTTTACTCTGTTACTGCACAAAACCACTGGTCGTAGATTTTCCCTATAATATTCATTTCTAATAGTTTTTAATTTATTAGATTGCGGTTTCTTAGAAGGCCTTTAAGTGCTTTATTTTATATCATTAAAAAAAAAGCACGAGTTTTCAGTTCAGTGAACATGCACTATATTTCTTCTCACTACTGGACTAACGATGTTACAAAATTCCAAATACAAGCAACAAAAATAAATACACAAATACCTCTGAGTTATCTTATGTCAGAATTACCAGAGTAACTCCTAAGATCACAGAAAGAAAAAATACAAATCTCCAACAAAAATTACGGCATAGTATTTCTAAAATTACTTTTATTCTTAACGTTTTGAGATAGTCTTAGAAAGCACACACATTGTAATGTAAACTTTATTTTAGGTACCTTTTTCTGGAATTGTACATCTTCATTTTCTAGCGCACAATTGTCATCTTGAGAGTAATATGATGACGCCGAAGCTGAAGAACTCTCTTTACAACACACACGCCAACTGGGAAGCCTGTAAAACACCCACCGCCACAGCCGCCGCCGCCACCACCACCACCAATAACAGAAAAAAATAAATAAAAAAAGGGAAAAAGAAAGAAAAGTTGTTGGGTCAACATACTCCCTATATGGCTAGAATTTCAGGCAATAAACATACATATGGTTCCATTCTAATACACTTAACAATTTAATGATGAAGACAAATGCACTTAAGGGCTTTTTATTTAATGCCCTAAGAAAAACATTTATGTTTTTCAGTGTTCTAAGTAAGACATGAATTCTACAAAGATTCAACAGACTTCATAGAATAAATATCTGATAATTATATAAAAGGAACACAGAAATTTGTCAGAGCTAACCTCCTCAGAAAGTATCAAATGCCAATGTTATTCTAAATCCTACTAAATATTTAATAATAAATAATCCTAAAGTTATCATAACTGTTGCAAAGTATAGAAGTAAAGCTTCTGAATATTTTTACATAGGGAATGTAAGAGTGATAGCAAAAGATAACAGAAAAAGCACACACAGGGAAGAATACTACAGGCTGGCAGTACTTAGAAACAAGATGCAAAACTTCTAAAGAAAACAATAAAAAAGAAAAACTCCCCAGGAGCATACCAAAGGAGAAATATACCACTCTTATAATCAAGTGGAATTTAACTCTGATATTTAAAATTGGTTTGATATAAAAAAAATTATTTAATTGGCCATGCAAAATTATCTTATGATTATCTCCAGGGACACTGAAAGACATCTAACAAACTTAATACATCCATCAAGATTTCTTACATCAATAGTAACATAGGAATAAGTATATACTAAACATGGGAAATACATGCAGAATACATAAGCCTAAAAGTCAGTATCCTACGTAGTGAAGAACATAAATATACCCCCATATACCCATTATCGCTGGTGTTATAAAAACAGGACAATAAAAAATTATTACAAAACACGAGATTAAAAGAGATACAAAAATGGAAAAGGAAACAATAAAATTATCGTTAGTTGCAAATAATGAATTCATCTGCAATAGCTACAGATAATGAGTTTATATAATTGGAAAATTAGAAAGAATTACCTATTAAAAGAAGTTCTAAACATAAAAATTGTATTTGTTATAAAATTAAGAACCAAACCAACAGACTCCATATTCAAATCATTATCATCAGTTATAAAATCTAATATGAGTACCTATTTACAATAGAAACAATAAAATACCAAGATATAAACTTAGCAAGAAAGCTATTAAGTACAACTGCTTAAAATTGCCAATATTTGGGTGGCACCTGTGGCTCAGTGAGTAGGGCGCCAGTCCCATATACCAAGGGTGGCGGGTTCAAACTCAACCCCAGCCAAAATGCAACAAAAAACTAGCCGGATGTTGTGGCGGGTACCTGTAGTCCCAGCTACTCGGGAGGCTGTGGCAAGAGAATTGGCTAAGCCCAAGAGCGAGAGGTTGCTATGAGCCGTGACGGCACAGCACTCTACTGAGGGTGACAAAGTAACACTCTGTCTCTAAAAAAATAAATAAAATTGGCAATATTTAACAATTCTTTTACTTGGAAAAATGTCAAATTCACACATGTCAAAATAATATAAGATTGAAAAACATTATTATTTATTTTACAGACAAAGAGGTAAATATCAAATTAATCAAGTAAGTGGTTTCCTTGAAAAGAGAAAATGAGTAAAGAAAAGGGAGAATGGCTTCTTTGAAAAATTAAAAAAGAAAACACTTTTAGAGCTATTTGACTTTTTAAACTTCAAATACACTAAAAAATAAATAAGTAAAAGTAAAGAACATAATAATATATGCTGTATGCTACCATTTGTATACATGTATGTGCATAAATATCTCTGGAATAATTTTTTTTGTAACACATCACTTTATACCTCTAGAGGAAAACTATGTGGGTGTGTTATCAAGGGCAATAAAAAGATATTTTTCATTGTATAATCTACAGCTTTTGAATTTTGAACCACAACAATGCTGGATCACATATATAAAACTTCAAGGAAAATGGGGGAAAAAAGCAAAATAATATTTAATCTTTATTGGATATTTTCATTACACAACATTATCAGGACACAAAATTTATGCACATAGCAGTATCTTAGCATATATATACTTTTGGACAGTTAAGAGTTTGCAAGCAAACATCAGAAACTGTGAGTATAAAAAACAAACCTGCGAGTAGCAAATTTTGATGATTATGCCCTTCAGTTTTTCATCCACTTCTATTACTTTAATTTCTACCATTAGCACGCATTAGTTTTATAATGGGTGTGTGAACTGTTGTGTGTGGGTAAGCCCTAATATCCACAGTTAGTGTGAAAAGATAGCCAATGGACATTAAATCTCATAATCCTTGTTTTTACTCAAATTCTATTACACTAAATTCTAAATTTTTAGAAACAAACCTTTAATTATTGCCATTATCCTAGATATTCTCCCTACCTTAAAAGGGCTGCCGAAGTATTTTTCCCTGATTAAAAAAAAAGATGATGTAGCATCTCCTTAACCTTGGAAGAGAACCCCAGTGGGTGCCTCAAATCAAGAATAGCAAGCATCACATTCACTGCCACCATGAGAACATGTTTCTGTTCATGTCTTTCATCCAAAATTTTAATGTCTTTTTCCATCTTAACTAAGCACTTAAGCACTGTGGCCTTAACTTTTGCAGTTTACAGAATAACAGCAAAAAATAGCACACATTTCTTCCTTCTTTACAATTTCACATAAAATTTGTTCTTACTATAAAGCAATCTCAGCAAACAACCTTTTTTTTTTCTAATTAAATCAGGAATTTTTTTTACCTTTTCACTTTAAAAAAAGTACTTCTACAGTTTCTTAGGGACATATCGAAATTGCCGCCATTGCTACTCTCACATGATGGGACTATTACTAAGTAAAATAAAGACTACTTGAACAAATACTGTGATGCCACAACAGTTGATTTGATAACTGGAACAGCTACTAAGGGAGTTATAAGAAGGTAGCACAGACAGCAAGGAAAGCCTGGACAATTCATGTCCTGGAGGGAAAGACTGGGACAATATGAGATTTCAGCATTCTACTCAGAACAGCTTAAGATTTCCATTTAATATTGTAGCTGACCACAGTTAACTGAAACCATGAAAAGTGAAAATTGTGGATAAGAGGGACCTATTGTATATAAAACAATTTGCCCTGCCCAGTCCCCATTGAAGGGCAAATGTTCATAAAAGCATATATACTGTTACAATTCTTTTTAGAAAATATGAATCCTCACAGGAAAAAGTACAACTTAAACAGGAGATTCAAAGCTATATGGCCCTGAAGGACTCACCATCTGAGTTACAGAAAGCATGTATGTACACAGCATTAGTGAGTCAACCTGTTATATGTGTCAGATCTCTGAAATATCAGAGGAGAGATATACAAGAAATAACCTGAATATTCTGCATAAGAAAAGGCCTAAAATAGATAAAAATTGTCACCGATACCTGTAAAGAAATTTTAAATCATCAGAGCAAAATGAAATATCTCAAACCCACAGAACAAGAATGTATCTCTATTAATGGAATCCTTACTATCAACAAGTCTCCCCAGGTGAATAAGATACACACTTCCTGATTGAGAACGAGTGGATTACACTATAATGGCTTTATGGCACTTTGTTGCATGACTAAATGGGCCAATTTCCATGCTACTTAAGCAACTTCCTAAAATTGTATAATGAAAATCCTAATCCTAATTAAATGAGTTTCTTTTTAGACCTGTAACAAACTCAGTACCAGAATCACATCAAGATAATGGCAATTAGTAAGTCTTTGACATTTTTCCTCAGTTTAAAATGAGTGATAACTTTTATGTTACTATTTGGAAGTTAATTATGTATATATACAATCATATGCCACATAACATTTTGATCGATGATGAACCACATATATGAAGGTGGTCCCAAAAGATTACAATACTTTATTTTTGCTGTACCTTTTCCATATTTAGGTATGTTTAAATATATCAATATTTATCATTGTGTTACAATAGTACAGTAACATGCTGTACTGGTTTGTAGCCTGGGAGCAACAGGCTAGGTGTACAGTAGAATATAGCATCTAGGTTTGTGAAAGTATACTCTCAGGTTTGTACACTCATGAAATCACCTAATGATTTCTCAGAATCTCAGAATCTCAAAATCCTATGTTTTTATGTTTCCATAAGAAAAAATTTTAGAACTCTTGACAATTTTTAAAACAAAAAGAATTCAACTTACTTTCCACGTATATTATTTTAATACTCAGCCTGTGTATAGCTGCCTGACTGGAACTCTTTCAAACAGACAAAAATTAGAAATAAATTAGAAACTGCATAAATTAGAAGCCAAATAGAGCTTAAAAGGAATTGAATTAAGAACTGCTGAATGCTCAATTTTAACTTTTTTTATTTACATCATTAACATGTTCCATCCTTTTTATTCACTCTATGTACATGAACTACGCTTCATGTTTACATAGTATATTACTAGACTGCACATGCATTAATTCATAGTAAGACTGTATATGTATTAATCTATCTTAATATTACTTGCCTATAATTTTTTTTTTATCATTTTTATTCTATAATTTCATAATACCTCTTTTAGATATGGATTAATGGTTACTAGATGATAAGGAATGAATGTTGGCACCCACACATCACCAGAAATAATGAATACCTAGGTTCAACAAGCATGCTCTAGGGATTTAATGTTTTCTTAAACCTAATTGCTTTCATTTTAGAAATTATTTTTTCCTGAAAGAAGGTTTTCAACTTGAATATACAGTGACTGAAGTTTTTCTTGCAGTGGCAACCTACGATATTTAATATTCCTAAGCGTGATGCTATTTTAAGGGTGTGTTAACAACTTTGTGTTTCAAAAAATGTTTAAGACTAAGTGTTAGAGTAAAGGGGAAATCAATTATTTCTTACCAAAGAAAACAGGAGACAGACTTGGAAAAGTTTTTCTAGAGGAGGTAGCAACTAAAGAGCCAAGAAAAACTTCATTTCAGAAGACAGGAAATACTCTTTAATGTGCCAAGGAAGACATCATCAAAAAGGTAAAGAAGGTATTCGTTAATGTGAAATTAACTGAAAAAATACCTTTAAAATCACATTCAACAGCTTAGAATGACAGCTTTCTACGTCTGCTTAGCACAGAAATACTGAACTATCTTTAACAATCACTTTTATAATCTTGTCAAAAAAATTAGCAAAATAAGGCAATGATTCCAGAAAGATGCATTAATATACAATAAACAATATGCTAATATGCAAATGGACCAAGCCTGATAATTGAGAGAAGGGAACAAAACTAAACTGCAGTCTGTCAAACTTTCAAACGGGTTGTTTTCCTTGAGTTTTTAAGAGAAACTTTAAAAGCACATAAGACCACCCATAAGTAGCAAATATCATATTAGATATATAGCCCTGTTAAGAAACATTAGGAATAATTTTCAACTCATTAAAAACTTGAGTAAATACATATAGTATTAAGAAAACATAAAAAAGTAGCAATTTTAATTAAGACCAAAGAAAGATGAAAAACCTCACTAAGTTTTATTATTAGGAAAAAGAAATGGTGATTATAAATATATATACACCTAACAATATAAAATATCACAAGCACTAACGAAGCTACAGGCAGAAACATAATCATCTGAAAGAATGGTTGCCTATTTTAAATTAATTCTCACAAAGTAAACAAAGTGGACAAAACCTACTTGGAAACAAGAGATTTCTAGAATATTTAAGAAATGAGTTTGATTAAATATACAGAATGTTATACAATGTACGAATTAAACACACTTCAAGCACACATGGAATATTTTCCAAATATCAGAAAGACTCAGGTGGTGCCTGTGGCTCAGTGAGTAGGGCGCCAGCCCCATGTGCCGAGGGTGGTGGGTTCCAACCCAGCCCCGGCCAAACTGCAACAAAAAAAATAGCTGGGCGTTGTGGCAGGTGCCTGTAGTCCCAGCTGCTTGGGAGGCTGAGGCAAGAGAATCGCGTAAGCCCAAGAGTTAGAGGTTGCTGTGAGCCATGTGATGTCATGGCACTCTACCCGAGGGCGGTACAGTGAGACTGTCTCTACAAAAAAAAAAAAGACTCAAAAGAAGATCTAACAGACTTTCTCTCCAACCACATTGCAACAAAATTTGAAGTAACCCCCAAAAAGTTTACATTTTCCCAAGCCTGGAAGCAAGACATAAGTAGCAAAATAATCCTTCAGTTAAAAACTATGAAGAATATTAAAAAATAACTACTAAAAAATAACTTTGCTGAAGACTCAAAATTGTGGAATCCAGACAACAGCAAGAAAACTATGCTTTTGAACGCATTAGGAGTTAAACACTGAAAATAAAAGATCTGATCTTGACATTCAAACAGATAAAAAAACAGTGCAAATGAAAGGATATATGTGAACAGATAATCCTAAAATAGAGAACAATAACAAAAAAATAGCAAAGAAAATTAAGAAAACCAAAAGTCGGTTCTTTGAAGAAAATATTAAAAAAGACAAACCTCTGGCAAAGCCAATCAAGGAAAGATGGTGATGCAAATTAACAAAATTTGGAATAAAAAGAAGAAATAACCACTGACACAGCAGATTTTTTAAATTATAAAATATTAAAAACTATGGCCAGTTGTGGTGGTTCACACCTGTAATCCCAGCACTTGCAAGGCTGAGGTGGGTGGATTGCCTGAGCTCACAGATTCAAGACCAACCTGAGCCAAAATGAGACCTCATCTCTAAAAAAAGCCCAGCATTGTGGTGGGCATCTGTCATAGCTACTTGGGAGGCTGAGGCAAGAAAACTGCTTAAGCCCAGGAGTTTGAGATTGCTGTGAGCTATGACGCCATAGCACTCTACCAAGGGTGACAAAGTGAGGCTCTGTCTCAAATTAAAAAAAAAAAAAAAAAACCTTGAAAACTGTATGTATATTGGAAAACCTTAGGAGAAATGGATAACTTTCTAGAAAAATAGAAAAATTGGCACAAGGAATAGAAAAAAAAATGGAACTAATAACAATAAAATTTGAATTTATCTACATCTCTAATAAAGAAGGGGGAAATCCTACCCAAGTTTTAAAATTTTTTATTTGGAAATAATTTCAAATTTTCAGAAAAGCTGCCGCCAGCATAGAACAAAAAACATCTATGCGCTTATACCCCGTATCAACCTGTTGTTAACACTTTGCCCATTTGTTCCCTCATTTTTCATTTGCTCATGGTATGATGGTATGCTCATCCACCCTTCGCTTCCCTTTCTCTCACTTTCCCCATAAATTATGTATAAAATACTTTGGTATGTATTTCCTGAGAATAAGGATATTCTCTTACATAACTATAATGCAGTAATCAATTTCAACAGATGATATACCTGCAGAATACATTAATCTTACTGTCCATATGCAATGTTGTCAACTAACCCATAATGTCCTTTATAGAATTCCACCAACAAAGCAGATTTCCCTAGTACCAAAATGAGTCTGTGATCATGTCTACATTTGTCATATCTCTTCAGCCTCCTTTAACTTGGAATAGTTCTTGGCCTTTATTTTGTGTAGAAATCAACATTTTTTTAAAGAAACAGTCCCTTTTCTTCTTAAATAGTCTGGCCATCCTTACATGTGGTTTGTCTTATGTCTCATCATAGCCAAATTCAGGTTATACATGTATATTCCTGGCCACAAGCCTTCATAAGTGATATTATATCTCTCCCAAGTTATAACACCCAAAAGCATACCATATCCATCTGTTTCAACAGTTGCAGTTGCAATTCCACTTTTAGGTACTTTTCAAGATCAATAAAAAGTATGATTTTAAAAAGCCTTGTAGGCTGAGCACAATGGCTCAAGCCTATAATCCTAGCACTCCGGGAGGCAAAACTGGCAGATTGCCTGAGCTCAGGAGTTTGAGACCAGCTTGAGGTAGAGCAAGAGCCCATCTCTAAAAATAGCTGGTCGTTGTGGCAGGCACCTGTAGTCCCAACTATTCAGGAGGCTGAGGAAAGAGGATGGCTTGAGCACAAGAATTTGACATTGCTGTGAGCTATGACACCCTGGGGGCTTCTCTACCCAGGGCACAGAGGGAAACTCTTTCTCAAAAAACAAAACAAAACTGCACTGGGTCTGAATTTATGTCTACAGTTTATTAGTTTCCCTTATGGACTACTAATCTGCAACAAAATCCTTCACAATTGCACACCTTTCCACATTCTCTTGAACTAGAAATAACCCAATACTTCATATTAGTCCTTAAAAATCCTGAGTAAAATAACCCGTCAAAATAATATTAATCATTTTCTTAGCTGTTCCAAAACAACAAGGTAAAGAATGCACAGATACCAGGAAAGTGCTACCTCTATTTTAACATTATTCCAATTTAGCCATGTTTGAAAAAGCACTGATTTCAATAGGATAGATACCTATTAAGTTTCAGAAGGACCAAACACTGAATATGAGGTACCTTTTTATTTTATTTTTTTTTAGAAAAGCCATTAAGACTCTAAAATGTGACTTTTTAATTAAACTCAAGCACAATGTGCCAGACAATTCTTTCACCTGAAATATAAAATTCTATCCTTATCATTTTAAAATACTCAGCCAGCTATGGAATAGTGTGCACATTTATGTCTACCAGCAACCTAGAAATCGACTGCTTTCATATATTGTACCATTTTCCAAGTTACCTGTTCACCTAGTACTGATTGTTCTGGCCCTGAACCCTCTGACTTCCTCAAAAACACCTCTTTGTAACTTTCATTTCTGCTATTTTTTTTAAGCCTGCACTTTGAGCTTCCCCAACATCCCAGCCCCTCTCCCTGACCTTTTAATAGCAATGTTAAGATAGACAGCATGTTTCTGACAGTGTCAGGCACCAGCTTAATATTTAGCAAAAAAAAAGAGAGAGACAGGCCATCAAAATGAATTATCCCCTATTGCAGTGGTTCTCAACCTTCCTAAGGCCGTGACCCTTTATGGTTGGGGGTCACCACAACATGAGGAACTGTATTAAAGGGTCATAGCATTAGGAAGGTTGAGAACCACTGTACAGAAACTAAACAAAGATGCAAAGGACTTAGATATGCCGCTAGAACACATGGGATTAATAGACATATACAGAACACACCATCCCAAAGCTAAAGAATATATATTTTTCTCCTCAGCCCATGGTACATACTTCAAAATAGATCACATCCTAGGATACAAATCAAACCTCAAGCAAGCAAAGTTAAAAGAACAGAAATTATGCCTGTATCTTCTCAGACCACAAGACAATAAGGGTAGAACTCAACTCCAACAAAAACATTCATCTGGCCATGCACAGTGGCTGAGGTCTGTAATCCCAACACTGTGAAAGGCCAAGGTAGATGGATTGTCTAAGATCACAAGTTCAAGACCAACTTGAGGAAGAGTAAGACTCCGTCTCTAAAAAATAGCTGGGCATTGTGGTGGGTACCTGTAGACCCAGCTACTTGGGAGTCTAAGGCAAGAGGATTGCTTGAGCCCAAGAGTTTGAGGTTGCTGAGAGCTAAAAAAAAAGTTCATCCCCAAAGACTTGGAAATTAAACAACCTTGAATGATAGTTTGGTTCAGGAAGACATACAAGAGGAAATTATTAAATTCCTCAAACATAACCACAATGAAGACACAAATTACCAAAACCTGTGGGATACAGCAAAAGCAGTCTTAAGAGGGAAATTTATCACATTAGATGCCTATATTCAAAAAACACACAGAGAGTGCATCAACAAACGCATGAACCATCTTATGGAATTAGAAAATGAACAACAATATAATTCCAAACCCTGCAGAAGAAATAAAATTAAATCAGAGATTAATGAAATCGAAAACAAAATAGTCATTCAGAAAATTAATGAAACATTTATTTTTGAAAAAATAAAACCGATAAATCTTTGGCCAGATTAACTAGAAACAGAGAAGTAAAATCTCTAATAACCTCAATCAGATATGATAAAGGGAAAATAACAACAGATGCCATGGAGATATAAGAGCTCATCTGCCCAGAATTTGACAAGGTAGAGGAAATGGATCAACACCTAGCATTATAGCCTCTCCCTAGACTTAACCAAAAAGAAATAGATCTCTTAGACCAATTTTAAGACTTGAGATCAAAGAAACAATAAAAAATCTCCCAAGAAAAAAATGCCCTTGTTGTGCAGCGCCTGTGCTCAAAGAAGTAGAGTGCTGGCCCTATATACCAGAGGTGGCGGGTTCAAACCCGACCCTGGCCAAAAAAACTGCAAAAAAAAAAAAAAAGCCCTTCTCCAGATGGCTTCACACTAGAATTCTATCAAACCTTCAAAGAAGAACTTGTACCCATGCTGCAAAATTAATTCCAAAAACTTGAGAAAGAAGGAATCTTCCCCAACTTGTTCTACAAAGCAAACATCATCCTGGTACCAAAACTAGGAAAAGACTCAACTAAAAAGGGGAACTTGAGACCAATTTCAATAACGAATATAAATGCAAAAATTCTCAATAAAATCCTAGACAATAGGTTACAGCTACACATTAAAAAGGTCATTGATCATGATCAAGTAGGTTTCATCCCAGAGATGCAAGGCTGGTTTAACATATTCAAGACTGTAAATGTAATTCACCATATCAACAGAAGCAAAAACCAAGACCAAATGGTCCTCTCAATAGACGAAGAAAAAGCACTCAATAAAATTCAGCATTCTTTTTCTAATTAGAACATGTAAGAATTTAGGTGTAGGTGGTACATTTCTTAAACTGATCAAAGCCATCTGTGACAAACCCACAGCTAGTATTATACTGAACGGAGTAAAATTGAAAGCTTTTCCACTTAAAACTAGAACCAGACAAGGTTGTCCTTTATCACCACAACTATTCAACATAGTGCTGAAAGTTCTAGCCAATATAATTAGGCAAAAGAAGGAAATAAAGGGCATTCAAATTGGGGGCAAAGGAGGTCAAACTCTCGCTCTCTGCCGACAATATGATCTTATACTTAGAGAACCCCAAAGATTCAACTACAAGACTCTGGGAAATTAATAAAAAATATAGCACTGTCTCAGGATATAAAATCAATGTCCACAAATCAATAGCTTTTGTATATGCCAATAACAGCCAAGATGAGAAACTAATCAAGGACACAATTCCGTTCACAGTAGCCCCCCTCAAATGAAATACCTAGGAAGATACTAAACAAGAGAGGTGAAGGACCTCTACAATGAAAATTAAGAAACCCAAAGAAAAGAAATAGCAGAAGATATTAACAAATGGAAGAACATACCACGCTCATAGCTGCGAAGAATCACCATTGTCAAAATGTCTATACTTCCCCAAACAATCTACAGATTCAATGCAATCCTTATTAAAAAACCATCATCATGCTTTCAAGATCTGGAAAAAATGATTCTTCATTTTGTATGGAACCAGAAGAAACCCCAGATAGCCAAGTCAATTCTTAGTAATAAAAACAAAGCCGGGAGTATCACCCTACAAGACTTTCAACTATACTATAAGGCCACAGTGATCAAAATAGCATGGTACTGGCACAAAAACAGAGATACTGACATCTGGAACCAAATAGAAAACCATGAGATGAAACTCACATCTTACAGCTGCCTGAATAGGGGGAAAGAACCCCTAATTCAATAAATGGTGTAAGGAAAACTGGATAACCACAACCACATGTAAAAGACTGAAACTGGACCAGCATCTCTCACCACTTACCAAAATTGATTCAAGATGTATAAAAGATTTAACTCTAAGGCATGGAATAAAAATCCTCAAATAAAGTGTGGGAAAAACACTTGAAGATATTGGCTTGGGGAAAGATTTTACACAGAAGATTTCCACAGCAATTGCAACAACAACAAAAAATAAACAAGTGGGATTCATCAAATTGATAAGCTCCTGTATAGCTAGGGAAACAACCAACGCAAATGGACAACCTTCAGAATGGGAAAAGGTTTTTGTATATTATGAATTGGACAAAAGCGTGATAACTACAATCTACAAAGAACTCAATCAACAAAAAAAAGACCCAACAATCCCACATATCACTGGGCAAGAGACTTGAATAGAACCTTCTCTAAAGAAGTAAGACGAATGGCTAACAATTATATGAAAAAATGTTCATCATTCCTGATCATCAGAGAAATGCAAATCAAAATTACCCCCCAGATACCACCTAACCCCAGTGAGAATGGCCAACATCAGAAAATCTCAAAGCTGCAGATGCTGGCGTGAATGTGGAGAGAAGGGAACACATTTACACTGTTCGTGGGACTGCAAAGTAATACAACCTTTTTGGAAGGTAGTATGGAGAATCCTCAAAGAATTCAAATTAGACCTCCCATTTGATCCTACAATCCCACTACTAGGCATCTATCCAGAAAAAAAAAAAAAAAAACTTTTATCATAAGAACATTTGCACTAGAGTGTTTTACTGCAGCCCAATTTACAATCGCCAAAATGTGGAAACAACCTAAATGCCCACCAACCCAGGAATGGATTAACAAGCTATGGTATATGTATACCATGGAATACTATTCAGTCATTTAAAAAGATGGAGACTGTACATCTTTTGTATTAACCTGGAGAAAGTTGAAACACATTCTTCTTAGTAAAGTATCACAAGAATGAAGAAGCAAGAATCCAATGTACTCAATTCTAATACGAAGCCAGAAGATGATCTAATACATACCCACACGAGAGAAAAACTCAAATTAATTCAAGGTGGGGGGCAGAGGAATGAAAGAACAGGGAGAGGGGAGAAGGGAAGAGGATGGAGCACTGTAATGGTGTGAGGCACACCTCTTAGGGGCAGGACACAATTATTAAGAGGGACTTTACCTAACAAATGTAAACAGTGTAACCTAATTCTTTGTACTATCAATGTACCTGAAACAAAGTAAAAAAATAAATAAAAAAGAAAAATCAGTACTATGTTTCTGTCTGGACAATCCTTGACCTCTGAGACTGTACCATATATATGGTTTTGGGAAAGTCAGTATCACAGTCAACACCTTTCTGATGATGTCACTAAGGGTATTGATCACAATGAATGTCCTTGTCTGGGCAATTCGAGCACTGTAGTGCACCATGACCAGACCTATATCCACGATGCTTTCCTACTTAAAGAAAACCTCCTCCAAAAAGTCCAGCATGTTCCCAGGGTCACTGGGCACTCCATGTCTGGCCAGGTGTGAAAATGGTACCACCAGAACATTCTTCCTGTGTTCCCTTGTCTGACCTTTGATAGTTTAAGCTCTCTTAATGCATAGTTATAAGCAGCACAACTTCAATGTTCCCAAAGCACAACCCAATTTACTTTTAGGATATAGTCATTAGGGCCAGTATTTGACACATTTGCTCTTTCCTCTCTCTGCTTCTTTTATTGTCATGACAATCACTCAAGTGTTCTCTTAGAATACCACTCATTGAAAGCCATGTTGTGTAGGCAGTCTTGAATGGCAATAGAACTCTTTTGGGGCTCTGAATTATAGCACTTGGTTTCAAATTCAAGCATGATAATATTTGCACTGACGTAATCTGAAATAGGCTCTTTGGGATCACTGTCATATAGGACAACCTTGGTTTGATCAAACAATAGAATATTTTTCTATTTATTTGTTTTTTGGGGTTTTTTTTTGCCTTTGACCCTTTTTTCAGCTACAGAGAAATCTGCACTCTTGCTATAGTGTCTCAATTCTTCCCAAAAGCCTTGTTTGACTTTATCTGTGGTCTCAGCTAATTAATTTAGTTCATGAAACCTGCTTTCTATTTCAATATCATTAATATGGGTTGTGTTGAGGAGCTGCTTCAGATGTAATACTGTGCCCAATGTTTCCACGACAAAGACCTTCTTATAATGGTCCACAAGATCTCAAAGAATCAAAACGATTCTCCTCCACTAATATCATGTTTCAGTTCCTGACAGTTAATCATGACACAGATCACTGTCCTCCCCTTTATCATCACCTGTACACACAGAAAGAACAAAATCTTCAGGGTGGCTCCAATTCTCTCATATAAGAAAACTGCCATGTTTTCCTTTATCAGTTAGTAATTTCTCTGCTTCTTCAGAGATGCCTGAGAAACCATCTTTTAGAGGTAGGATCTAAACAGTTCATAGGATATTTAAGCTCAATAATATTCCCATACTTCCATTTTAATTCTCCATGATGTTCCATGTATACTGGACCAATTAAGCCAAAGTGGCAAACCTCTCCCTTCTGTACAGGTCACAGTAATCACCAGTGTTCTAAATGCTGATGTGGGTGAAGCTTTTACTAAGCCTTGCCAAAAAAATGCTCTGAGCCCTTCCTGTTCACAGTTAAGTTTTCTCCATGTCAGTGAAATTTAAGTGAAACCATGTCTGTGATGTCATGTTCCTCTCACCCTCTGTCTTCACAATGGACCCACTCCTTGCTCAGTTTTCACATCAGGCTGGTCCAGGAAAGGCCCAGAGCAACCAGAAGGCCATATGCAGATCCTCCTCCAGGCAAAATATTCCCAAAGCAGAATATTCTATATCTTGATGAGGTATGGGTTACAGAGGTATATGCATTTGTTAAAATCAATCCAAGTATATCAAGATCTATATACATGATTTAATGTAAATTATCTCAATTTTAAAATATAGAAAATAAAAATTCAATATTTTCTTCAATAGCCAAATAAAAAATAAAAATCTATTAGCCGTAACAACAAAAAATAACTTAGAAATTAAAATAAGAAAATAAAAATAATTTTACTCTGATGTGTAGAGAAAATTGTTTTAACTCTAAAGAATACATATGGTATTTTCACGAATGGAATGATTATAACAAAAAAGGTAAAGACATTAATTCTTCCCAAATTTATCACTTCAAATGTAACTATCAAGATGCCTACAGGATCCTATTATTTTAAATATCATAAGGAAAAAAGTAGGCCAAGAATAACTAAGCTAACAAAAAAGCCCAGCATAGGCTTGACATCTGTAGCTCAAGCGGCTAAGGCGCCAGCCACATAACACCAGAGCTGGCAAGTTCAAATCCAGCCCAGGCCCACCAAACAACAATGACAACTACCACAACTACCAAAAAATAGCTGGCTGTTGTGGCGGGCGCCTGCAGTCCCAGCTACTTGGAAGGCTGAGGCAAGAGAATCGCATAAGCCCAGGAATTGGAGGTTGCTGTGAGCTCTGACGCCACAGCACTCTACCCAGGGCGACAGGTTGAGGCTCTGTTCCAAAAGGAAAAAAAAAAAAAAAGCCCAGCATAGAATATACCTCAAATGTTAGTTACCAACTATTGTATTTTCTACCTACTTTTGCTTACCAAATTTCAGAGTAGTGTATCTCAACAACTTCACCTTCTACTTAGTCCTCGGCCCACTAAAATCTAGTCTCTGCTCTCGATACACCAATGAAACTGTTATCGTGTGGCAGAACTTACCTTTTCTGATTTCCCTGTTACATGCGGCACCTTTGATTACTGCTTTTACTTGAAACCCACTCCTTCTATGATTTGTCAAATTATACACTTCCGCTTCATCTTTTTGGCTCTTTCTTCTCAGTCCCATTTGACCTTCTTCTGTTCAATATTTAAATTCTGACACTCGCAGGACTCTTCTGAATTTTCCTTTTACATTATATATGGGAAACTTCATCTACTCTCATGGTCTTTAGCTAATGGCTATCAAAACTTTTATCTTTACCCCCTTAACATCGTCTCATGACTGGCCCATTTCTTAAAACCCTTCAATGACCCACTATATTTATGATGTGAATGAATAAAGCTCATTTAAAAGTTGGGCCTCTCTTTTACATTCCAAAATATCTCAAAAACAACTAAATCTAAAATTGAACAGATTATCTTCCTTTTCCAAATCTTTTCCTTCTATATGCTGAGGTCCCACAATGTGGTACTGCTATCCACCTAGTCCTCAAATTAGAAACCTGAAATACATCTGTGACTACTCCCTTGTCTGGCTCTCCCTTTACCATCTCCAGTTTATTTTATTCCAAACTCCCTTAAAAACATTTCCCAATCTTCGTTATAACTGCCCTCATCTCTTACCTAGAGCAACCTCCTAACAAATCTTAGTAATTACTATCTTGCTATCTCTGCAAATAAATCCTTCACACCACTGTCAAAAACCCCACACTAAATATCAGATGGTCAGTCACCTGTTAGGGGCTCCCATTATCTACATGACAAAATTCAATTTTCTCTCTACATATTCAAAAATCTCTAAAGGTCTTCTATTGTGTAAGTCTTCAGCTTCATATTCCCTGCCATGCCCTGCTTTCTACTTTATGCTTCAGTGACAAGGAACTACCTATAGTTCTATGAACAGAGACCGTGTGGTCTCATGCTTCCAAATCTCTGGCTCATGCTATTCTCTCTTTCAGGAATGTTCTGCCCCCAATCCTTCTCTCCACCATCCAAAATCTAACTAAATCCTTGTAATTCTTCTTTTCTCTGAGGGCAACTCTAAATTCAAGTAGCCCTTTCGGTATCTCCACCTGAGCACACACACACAGAAATTGACTATTTTTGTTTCTCACAAAAGACTAAATACCTCCATGGCAGAGAACTTACTCCCCTGTTGCCAACACAGTGATCTATTTATTGAGTGCCTACTTTGATTATGGTTTGGAAAAGTTTTGAATACAAGCATGGGAGCCAGGTGTAGTGGCTCACACCTGTAATCCTAGCACTTTATGAGTCTGAGGCAGGAAGATCACCTGAGGTTAGGAACTCAAGACCAGCCTGAGCAACGTAGCAAGCTATTGTCTCTACAAAACATAAAAACTTATGCAGACTAATGGTATGCACCAGTGGTCCCAGCTACTCAGGAGGCTAAAGCAGGAGGATCACTTGAGTCCAGGAGTCGGAGGCTGCAGTAAGCTATGATTGATCACACACTGCCTTCATACCCAAGCAACAAAGCAAGATTCTGTCTCAAAAAAAAAAAGGCAAGTTTAGGAAAGGGAGAATCAGCAAAGACTTTCTGGTAAAAGGATTGAACTGGGCAGTAAAGAATTGCTTCTTAATATAACTTCAAACCTAATCTCTTGTACAGAAATATAGTGCCAGCCATTCAATTGAGGCAGTACATTTAGAGTAACCATGAAGATTATAGTTTTTTCAACATTACTGCCTAGAAATAAAAAAAAAAAAAAATTTATAGAAATCCTACGAAAATGCTGAGAGACTTATAGTAAATAAGTGAATATGGAAGCCATGTTGCTCAAACACATTAGTAATAAAACAAGACCAAAAGATCACTGGGCTTCAGTGCTTTTGTTTAATAAGCACCTATTTTCGTTCAATCACAGTGTTTTATTAAAAGACATTCTTCTTAACCATGTATCAGTCTGGGGTTCTTTTAAGGTTGCTTCTCTTCTGCTTGCTCTATCTGCTAGAAAGTAAGAGCTCACAGGGCCCCTTTCTCCTTTGATTTTTTATTCTATTTGGCTACTTCAGGAGTCCACAGTTGAATCACATAGAACTATAAGCTTAACTGAAGAAAGCTCTGCTCTGGTGTCTGCTTCTAATCAAATCTTTGAATTTCACAACATCTGATGATCTTTAATCTTCACTCTGATGTAGAATGGGTCTTGGATGCTCTTAGCTTAAATATTCCATGTTATCAAATGCTATTAGAAGATTATTTCACTAAACTGGTCTATACTTTCATTGATCCAACATGGAGATGCATTTACTCAACATAGCATGTTCTGTTTTGATATCTCAACTGATCATTAAAATTTCAGCCATTACAATTTGTCCACAAGGCTGCTAGAAATAATCATATACTAAACTCACTTGATAACAATATATTTTAAGAAGTTGGTTAAGGTATATTTAGCCTATAAAACAAGACACAATACTTTTAATTTTCTATTTGAAATCAGTCTCCAAGTAAATTACTACCAGGCCAGATTAGCCATGCTAAAACAGAGAATCTATATAAGGAACAGGGGAAAATGAAGCTGCAACAGTAGGTCTGAACCATTCTTCACACAAATTTAATATAAGAATTTAAATTTTAAAGATGTTTTATTGAGGGACTGCCATAACCAAAATTGTGTCAGTAAGACAAATCTAGAGGTACTTGTAGAATGGGTTTAAGGATGCAAGTGTGAGGCTTTTCCAGCCCTTAACTGGTTTGTTTGTATGTTTGTTAGTTTAAGTACTCTTGTATCTCTCCTGGCTACCAAATAGGTGAGAACTCACGCCTACCAGCTCTCCAAATGTCCACTATTTCTACTCCCAAAGACTTGTCAATTACTTCCCTCTTTTGAAAAGAAGTTTTTCTCAGTTTTCAACTTCTTTTATCTTATCCAAGACATTTTATACTACTGACCATTCAAATGACCTCCTAAATCCCTTTCCATCTTTTCTTTCCAAACAGTTCTCTCCTCCTTTTCAGAGCTTAACTGTGCTTGGTACCCTTCTTTATTCTAATTATCTCTGGAAGTTCAATGTTCTATTTCAAAAGTCCACTGTTCCATTTCAAAAATGATTCCCTGTGTACAATGCCAACCTAAAACTCATCTGCAACAAAGTCTGCATTTTAGTTGCCTATACAATTTCCACTCACATATTTCACTTACCTCCAACTAGCAGTTCCTTCCCCTTCTAATTACTTGCCCACTTTTCCATTTATTTTTCAAAATTTCTTCTAGCTGCCCAAATTCAAAAAAAAAAAATTGAAAAATCAAAAACACTTAACTTTTCGCTTTGAACTTTTTTCGAGATTCACAATTTTAGGCTCTAGAATTTATTCTCTTAATTACATCATACTCCAAGAAAGCAGCAGCTTTTTCTGTTCTGTCCACCAGAATCCAATGCCACAAACAGAAGCCTAATATCTCTTTATGTTGAGATGGGGGGTGTTGAATAAGACCTGTTGAGAGGCAAATTAAAACCCAGTTCTTGTGAATCCTAACCCAATGCTGTATCTAACTGCACTATATTACCAGGTTGCCAATCTATCACAAACCAGATCATTTATTTCCTGAAAATCTCTACTCAATGTACCCTGTTTTCCATTTCTACTGCCAAATCTCAATTACTACAATTGCTTTTAGCATGTTCATGGTCCCTGTTATCCACAGGGGATTGGTTTCAGGACCCCAAACCCCCAAACCAAAATCCACGGATGTTCAAATTCCTTATATAAAAAAGGCATTTGCAGATAACCTACACACATCCTCCTATATACCTCAAATCACCTCTAGATTACTTATAATACGTATAAGGTAAATGCTATGTAAAAGTTGTTACACTGCATTGTTTTTTACCCGTGTTATTTTTATTGTTGTTTTATTATTTTATTGAGGATTTTTAATATATTTTCCATCCAAGGTTGGTTGAATCTGTAGATGTGGAGCCCACAGGTGTATTCAACCCTCTAAGTCTCCCTCCTTTGTAATGCACAATGATGTCAAAATAACATTCTTGAAACACTTTTCTTTGGTATAGCTTGCAAAATCCATCATAATCTCCAAAATATATCTCTTATTTCTTTTTCAGGTTGATTTGATTGTTACCACTCTCACCCAAATCTAACACATTATTTCTTTTACTCACAACTCTCTTTCTCTTTGATAATTAAATGCCATCTACAGGCAAACAAGCAGACAGGGGTCCACACATGCTCGTGTGCACGTACACACACAAAATCATCATTGATGAATAACACCAGTATACTTATTTCAGCTCACAAAGAGGTGCTTCCACAGAAGCAAAGATTATGAATCACACGTCATTTTCCTCCAGCCCAAATTTTTCCCTTCTTTAAGCACATACTATACAATTCAGCTTTCTGTATTGTTCACTAACGTTGAAGTTATGTTAGAATATTAGATGTACAAAAAAAATCTCAGAATTCATCTAGTCCAGTAATACTGACTTGAATGAACAAAAAAGTAACACAAACTTAGAATGTCCAAGCTAAGAATCCTAGGCATGTGTATTTCTTTTAAAAGCTTCATGAACAATTCTAATGTTCATTCCCTCCTAAGCCAATCCAGACACTGTCATTTTCAGAAGAAAAAACTGACACACTGAAAAGCTGAAACCTGACCAAGAATATCCATCCACCAGACTACTGACAGAGTAGCAGAGCAGATAAGGGAACACAGACTAAGAATTTGGCCTACTTAGGTTCTGGTTCTTACCAACTCTAAGAACTTGGGCAAGATGATTAACTTCTTTGTGTCCCTCTTTCTTCATTTTTAAAATACAGTGTCTATCTCAAAAGAGCTGTAAAGAGGATAAAATTTTCGTATATAAAGTACTTTGAATAGGAGTAAGTACTCAATAAATGTTCACTGTTTGTAATTCAAAGAAAGGACTACACTAGAGCTCGTAGTCTACACCCTTTCCACTACATTAGAATCTGTATTTTGACAACCAGCTTCATGCTTCTTCTGATCCCTGGCTATACCAAATACATTGTAGGTAACCAAATATTTTAAATGAATTTATGGTTTCCTATTTCTAATTCTGATAAGTAAGCCACCTTACTTCTACTCAACAAATTAACAAAATATCCAAAGTGAATAAATAACTTACATAATTGCACTTACCTATGACTGAGGCATTGTTCTTAGTACTTTAAATATTTTCTCCCAGCAGATAACAAATACTACGTAACAATACAAAAATTAGCTTAGTACCTATGAATTTTCTAAACAAAGCTAGGCATCACTTTTATGTAAAATATAAAATAACTTCGACTAGCAACTCACTATAAAATAAAGTTCTAAAATACAACCAAACTTTCTTTCAAAAAAATCTACATTTATGAAACAAATTCATCCCAAGGGATTAACATTCTTGTACTGCAAATACTCAAAAGCAATTTCCCATTCCTTGTGACACATGCAATTTTACTTCTCAAATTACTTTAAAATACAGTCTTGAAAATCAGGTAAACATACAACTGGCACTAAACTACAATCTGAAACAAGTACATGATTAAGTTTCCAGTAAAGAGTTTTTGTTTCTTTCTAGTTACATATAAACTAAACTACTAAACAAAAATATTACCTTTGTATAAATGCTTTTACCTGAAGAAAGCTTGAGAGAATAAAGCACTTAAATTTTTTACAAGTTTCTCTCTTCTTTTTATTTATAAGCACAAGAGTATTAGCTATACATACTGACATTTCTCCAGATTGTTGAGAAAAGTGAAAGAATTATTTACAAGTTCATGAAATGAAAAATGAAATAACTAGTGCTCAAAGGTAAGTGCTGATAGCTTTTGTTTTTTCCATTGCCTGCCAACCCTACTACCTGCTTCCATTTCAATATATATTCAAATGTAAAGAGGCAACATGTAACACATCTAGTTCTTTTAAAAATTCAAATGATAATATAAAGAAATTATTTCTCATCTTTTATTGGACACAAATGTTCAAGTTTTACACAAACACCTCACACCTTTCATAAACCTTTTCCTGGCTTCATCTAACCTGTCTGAAGGAATCTGTTAACTGTATATCAGATAATGGTCTAATATCTTTTTAAGTACCAGATGCTTTTGGAATGTATATCCCAGAACAAAGATAAACTTTTTTCCCAGTCTTTCATATTAAGTTCCACTTTTTAAAAAAGACTATTTTTAAAAAGTCATCCAATGATGTGGAGTGGAAGAGTTATTTTACTGTTTTATTAATTTTAAACATTCAGAAAAAAATAGATTCAGAGTTTTTAAAGTTAAGAGACAGATACAGAAAACAAGCAAAAAATATTTCTCCAGCTAAAAGAAATAGGGATTTTCAATGTTTCTATTTATCATTTACAAAAGAAAAAAATACCAGCTTATATAATTTTCTAGCTTTTATTTTTCTGTTCATTAACAAATGAGCAAGAAGCCAGCAAAAATATCAGAGAAAATACAAAATAAAAGGTACAGACATTTTAACCACAAATCGAAAAATAAACTTCTTCAATCTATGAAAGCTGGGCTGACATACTCAGTAAAATTACCACTCAGTAAAATTACCTAAAAAAGGTCAATATACTTTGATTTAGACTACTATCAAATCTCTCCTCATGTGACCAACAGTTAGGGTCCCCTCAGTAGCAATCTAATTAAAAAAAAAAAAAAAAAAAAAATCAATGTGACCTCATGCTCCTGCTCTGTTTAAACTACTTCACTTGCTCATCCTTTATCAGGTTAAAATCAGAATTCAACTGCACTATAACCAAAACCTCCCTCTAGCCTCCCTTCCTATCTCTCCACACATACACTCAATACCCCAAATAACCCAACAAGAATGCTCCCTCTGCCTAAAAATACCACATCTTGAACTATCCACCCTGCAAACCATTTTATAGACAAGAAATGAGACTCACTGAAATAACTTGTCCAAGGATACACAGTTATTAATAGAACCATACTAGAGTATCAATTCTTCCTTTCGTATTCCTAAAGACCTTAGTAAATGTACCTATTATATCTGTCAAATGTATGAGAATTGTTTACACAGTGAGCTCTTCCCATTAGTCTATGAACTTATCCAAGATGATCTTTTAGGATGCAGGAAGAATAGATTAATTTAGTCTAAAAAGAAACCAAATTACGTTATACTAAGATTAATATAAGGATTCATACTTGGTCTGAAAAGGCAGCTTGCCACACATTAAGGAAGAGCAAGGACAATAGCCAGAAACCCAGGCAAAAAGTGGAAGTTCCACAAACAAAAGGTTTAATTCCAGCACACCGTGATAAACTGAGGTTTAGTGTGCCCAGTAAGGTAGATGGTACAGATCATTTTTAACTAAACTGACCCCTACAACATGTAGAAGCTTTAAAAAAATATCTGTGAAGACAATAATAATGTAAGTACAAATTAACAAAACAGGTCTAAGATTTCTAACTAGTTCAAGTTCTATGTTATGATGTAAAAAATTAGTAGATCGATCACATAGCTCTCACTAAAAATTGTTTAACTGAGAGCAAAAAGGTATGTTAACAGAAAATATTTTTTATCTCATCTTTCTTAAACATCTAACATGTTAATTTATTATGTATACTAACATGCTAATATATTTGCACATGTATATAATTTACAATTAAACACTATGAAAGGTGAATGCACAAGATTTTACTAATTAGGGGACACACTCAGAATATCTACTGATTAAGCCTTTTTCTTCTTTAGAGTGATCATCAACCTTTCTAGTTTACCCAGGACTGAGGAGGTACAGACTGAATAATGCCTCTCCCCAAAGATGTCTGCATCCTAATCTCCGAATATGTTGCCTTACAGGGTAAAAGAGATTCTGCAGATGTGATTAAATTAAGGATTATGAGCTGGGGAGATTATCCTGGATTGTCTGGGTAGACCCAATGTAATCACATGAGTGCTTATAAGAGGCAGGACCAGTCATTAACAGACATGAGGACTGAAGCAAGAGGTTGGAGTAGGGATGTGAGGATGGGGCCACAGAATGCAGGAAGCCTCCAGAAACAGACAAACTCAAAATCTCTAAAAGGAAGTACTCCTATTGACACCTTAAATTTTTTAGCCCAAGATTATCTTAATAAATGAGCGTTGTTTCAAACTACTACATTTGTGGTAATTCGTTGTAGTAGTAGTAGGACTAATACAGGGGATTCTTGGGATTTACAGAACTTTCATTGTTAAAACTAAGATGAAATGATCACCCTATCTTTAGATTTTCAATGCTTGTCACAACATTTGGTACACAGCAGGCCTGGGGAAAAACATGGTTGAATGATTTTATGATTCAATATATACATAATATACCCTATTTTATAAAGATCTGTCATATGCATTATTTTATTTCATCCTCCTAACAACCCTTTGAGGTATGAATGAATTAGTTTTCCTATTTGGAGGATATAAGAACCATATATATAATACAGTTCTGACCTACAGTCAAAGAATGATGACAGACAGGTGCCTGTGCCACAAGTCAGACTGCCTAGGTTCAAATCTAAGCTCCAACACATCTGCTAATAAATCTTAGCCAAGTTACTTAACCTTTCTATTCCTCATATGTAAAATGAAGTTAATATCTATTTTATAGGGTTTCTGTAGAGAGTAAAGATGTTATATATCAAGCACACACCACGTGCCTGACATAGATTTAGCTGACAATAATTTCACCATTCCACGCTGCAGCTATAGCGCATGTACACCTAGAATAGTCTGTACTACTTGACCACAAATCATAAAGTATGCAAAAGGAAAAAACAGTAAGCAAAATATATAATGAAATGGATAGGGAGGTTCTTCTCTTAAGGTACTCTAAGGTTAGTACATTATGCTGGAAAGACAAAGAGAAGGGAGACCTAATCATGATCTATATAATTATTAACAGTAGAAATAAGGTGATAACAAAATACAGTAATATTGGTAGAATGAAGGAGAACTTTAGAAACTAAAATATGTATAAACATAGCATTCAATCCATAGAACAGAAATGGATCACAAAATCTGGGGACAATTTCCCAATGATAAAGACAAAAATGGCTACTATGAGGAGCTTATCAACTCTTCTGCAAACCTTCTGTCTAACCCTACAACGGCTTTTTGTACTCACTTCTGTTAAGGGAGGTGCAATGTTGGGAAATAACATACCAGACCAGACTGTAGCACAAGTTAAACCTCCAGATAAATCTGTGCCATGGTTTCACCTCCCCACGAAGAGTCTCCAAAGACAAAACATACAAATTATCACCATGCACCATTTCTCTTGCCCAATCTCATTCATTGTCACCCTTCCAAAGAAACATCAAGGACAAACATCCTAATTTAATGCCTTTTAATAGCTTTACTAAAGAATAATCTGGCAGTCCAAACAAATCTCAAAATATACTAACCCAAATGTTTTTTAAGCTAAAATTTCTTAAAACTTTTCACACTCTTAAACTTTCAACTCATGTTTTTCACTTTCAGAGTCAACAAACTTTGCAAAATTCTATGACTACTATTTTCAATACTAGGCTGACTGTTTTTTCCTTAACAGCTCATGATCTTCTCACTATTTCTAGTGAATAAAGTTAAAACAATTTGAGGTTAACTTAAGCAAAAGACAGAAATCCCCCCAAATAACAAGAGCATGGTTAATTTAAATTTACAAGTGGTTTTAAGAACCACGCTCTACTGCTTGATTTCATTTTCGCCATCCAATAAAAAAAACAAATTAGATATATTGGTGTGTTTCAAACTAGAATGAAAAGTCTAATCTTTGCCGTATAAGCCATTTCATAACATGAAGAATGATACGGTTTAAAGATAGGCAAAACCAAGGAGAAAAAAGGAAAAAAAATACATAATCTACAAACAACTAGGGAATCCCAGAAAGAGGAGGAAATGAATACAAGCTTTCAGTATCACATCTACAAATTTAAATTTAAAAGCAGCCAGTGGACTCATCTCCTTACTACTTCTTAGTACTAAGTAGTAATAAGTACTAAGTACTACTAAGTACAGGAACTTCTTAGTACTCAAAGTAATATTAAAAAGTGGAAAGGAGAGAATGACACTGGTTCTATTTAAGTTTCAGAATGTAAGATAATACACCAATTTTTTTGCTCTCTAAAATTTCTATCACACTATGGATCAAAATTCCTCAGCCAGGGAAGTGTTTTCTTTTCCTCTTTGTTTAGGTATTATTTTATGTGAGCAACAACTCTATAACTTCAGTGCCTTTTGAAACCCTAAGGCATCATAAAAAATTAAAACAGTGTTGGTGCTTTGCATAAATAAGCAAAACAGGAAATTTAGTTTAAATTTTAGCACAAGCAGCAAATCGCTTTGACTGAAAAAGCATCTTTTTAAAGTCATCAAATGTCACACATCTCTGAAAAAATTCCCTAGGAGGAAAGAATGTTTTTTCCAAGTACACTGATGGCAATCTTTCAACTTACAAGCTCTTTCTGTTCCTAAAAAAAAAAAAAGTTCCCAAGGGTAAGAGAAACTCCATAAAACTTTAGAGACCAGGCACTCTTCTTCCTTTCCCTCTTCTAAATACAGCATCTACCCTCCTATTCCTAAGGGACATTACCAAAACTACTGAATACACTACCTGTAAGACACCCTCTCCTCTAAATCAGCTGGAAAAGTGCTTCATAACACCCCCAAAAGTTTCCAAGAACAGAAGCCTCAAGTGTACTTGGGGACAAAACTTAGGCGAGAATGTCCAGGAAAGCTATGGCTTATACATAATTCTTATTCTCTTGACAACTTAACTCTTTTAAAATCGCACGTCCGGAGCATACAACATCTGATGTGCTTTATGCCCTTACCATACCAAGAAAGCAAAGGACCAGCGGTAAACCTGAGCAACCTGGCCACCACCACTCCATATGAACACCGCACCGTCTCCAGGAGATAGGGTAACCGAGTTACAAAAGCACTTGGTGGTCCCTCTACCCAGATACCTCTCCCTCACTTAATCTCTGTCAATTCCAAAATACACCCTGAAAATCTCCGCCGAGGGTGCTACCAAGACAGCCAGAGGAACAGTCGCGGAGTACAACATTGGTCCGTCCCTTACACGGGGGCCTTGGAAACCCGCACCTAAAAAAGCCTGAACGACTTGGGGGTGTGACCTGGACTCCCACCCCGCTTCCGCCCTGAACGAAACTCCCATGTTGTCGCGCTACTCACCAGACCAGGGAGCACAGAGAGAGGCAGGAGACCAGGGCCAAGGCCCGCCGGTACTTCTTCATCTTCTCCTCCTTCTTCCCCCTGCCAGAAGGCGGCACATCCTCCCGGCAGCCGCCACTGCCGAGGCCAAGATGGAGGAGCCGGAGCAGGAGAGCGAGGATGAGAGCGAGAGACCCAAGGGCTGTGGCGCTCGGCGGCTCGCTTTCCGTTCGCTCCCTCCGCGAGGCCCACAGAGGCGCGGGCAGAGGCACTTCACAGGACTCCGGGGACTGCCGCTGCTGCTGCTGCGGCCGCCGGTTCGTCCGCGCCCGCCTCCTGCAGCCGCCGCCGCCGCCACCGCCACCCCATCTCCCCCCAGCCCGCCCCGGCCCTCGCTCCGTGCTGCCGGCGACCAACGGCCGCCGCGTACTCGCCTCTCAGCAGCCAATCGCCGGCGGGGCCGCAACACCTCACACACCGCTGAGCTGGAAAGAGACGCGTCACCCACGTCCCCTGGCACTCGCTGCCCCACCAGCCCTCGCGCGGGCCACGCCCCCTCGGACGCCTCGGGCCGGAGCGGGAGGAGGGGACACAAAGCGCGGGGCCGACGTCGCCGCGCTCCTCCCACCCACGTCCCGCAGTCTGCAGGCTCACTGTCAGGAAGAAGGGAGGAGCCCCGTGACCTTCGGCCTGTCTCCCTACAACGCCCCGCCCCTCGCTCCGGCGAGCCGCTCCGCAAAAGGCTCCACGGGAACTGTAGTCGCCTTCCAGAACCCTTCTTTCCCTTTCCCTGTTGCTCCTAGAATCCACGATTTTGACGGAGAAGTCTGTAGTTTCACTCCTCAACCTAGAGACTGAGGAGCTTTGGAATTGTTACATTCAGTTTTCCTCTTTTTGGAACAGTTCGTGGAAGGACGGACTCAGACTTGCGTTTTCCCGGGGTCAAAGAACTGGCCCATTGAGCTAGATGTTGATTGGTAAACGGAAAAGGGCGTGCCAAGACTTCATCCCACCTGATTGGTTGGAGCGGAAAGCCTTCGCTCTTTATTCACCGCCCCTAGAATTTTGCCTCCCGCCAGATTCCTCAGAGGCTGGGTTGGTTTTCGTTCCGTTGGTTTTGAGCTTTGAGTTCGCTGCTGTGGGACCAGAAGGGAAAACTGCTGTCCCCGCTGGGGGAGCGAGGCTGCCAGGGACTCTCCAAGTCCTGGGGTTCCGCGAAAGCTGTCGCATACACCGCCCTAATGCTGTGGAGAGCAAAACTGTCCCCTTTTCAATATTAGTAACCGTCAGTGTGCCCATTCCAAGTATTTATGCTACCAGGGGTCTGCAGTTGCAGTTGTCTGTGCCTTGGAACACGGCATGATATTTAAAGTAGGTGTTCTTTATTGTTTATGTGGCTGGTGGGAAAGAAGACAGTAAAATGCTCAACCGCTTGAGTCATGGAACTGCCTTCTTTACTTTCCAAGTTGAATTGATTTCTAATTATGTGCCTAAGGAAATGAATGATTTGACCCATTATAAATCTTGAATATAAGTCAGCTGGATGTTAGAGAAATTCTACAAAACTTGGTAATATTGATTTTAGAGGAGTTCACCCTAAACTACTCTTTCTGGCAAAAATTAGGTAACAGTGTAGTGTTGATGTTACATTTAGTGTATGACCATAGAATCCTTTCATCTTCTTCGGGCTCGGCGCCTGTAGCTCAGCGGCTAGGGCACTGGCCACATACACCAGGGCTGGCGGGTTCCAACCCAGCCCTGGCCTGCTAAACAACAATGACAACTGCAACAACAACAAAATAGCCAGGTATTGTGGCGGACACCTGTAGTCCCAGCTACTTGGGAGGCTGAGGCAGGAGAATTTCTTAAGCCCAAGAGTTTGAGGTTGCTGTGAGCTGTGACGCCACTGCAGTCTACGGAGGGCGACACAACGAGACTCTGTCTCCCAAAAAAAAAAAAAAAAAGGGGGTGGCGCCTGTGGCTCAGTGAGTAGGTCCCGGACCCCATATACCAAGGGTGGTGGGTTCAAACCCGGCCCCCACCAAACTGTAACCAAAAATAGCCGGGCGTTGTGGTGGGTGCCTGTGGTCCCAGCTACTGGGGAGGCTGAGGCAAGAGAATCGCCTAAGCCCAGGAGCTGGAGGTTGCTGTGAGCTGTGATGGCCCAGCACTCTACCAAGGGCGATAAAGTGAGACTCTGTCTCTACAAAAAAAAAAAAAAAAAATCCTTTCATCTCTCCCCCATTGCAGGAGGCAAGTATCTGACCTAAGATTAGCGTCAAATGATTAATAGCACATATGCAAGTTTAAAAGAAAGTAAGGGCAAAATATAAATGGGGACTGACATTCTGTACAGTGTCAGGCACCCTTTTCCTCTTACTCCAGGAACTAAGTTATTAAAGATATTCTCCTGTACGAAAAGGTTAACTACACAGAAACTGGGCATCTTAAATCCCTGCCCTGATAAAGATCAGATACTCTGTTTGCTGATGGTGAAAAAGAACAGGCAGATCTCAGTAAAGGAATCAGCTCCTTCTGGCCGTCTCCTTTGTTCATTATCTCATATGCAAATCACATTTAAGATATTCAACTCTTTAATTTGGTGGTATTTTATAAGCAAAGGTTAACGTATTTTGATTTAGTTGAAAAATTATCTGCTCATTTCAATCTTACAAAATGCTGAGATACTATATGTCTCGAGGATCTTAGAAACAGCTGTCACCCAATGACATTAGATGCTTTCAGAGTAAAAAAAGTCTGTTAAAAACAGAAATGTCCTGGAAATCAGTAAAAGAAAAGTCAGAAAATTGAGGAAAGACTAATGTACAATAAAAGGATCTCCCTCAAAAGTAAAAATGGATGAACGTGGCAACCAGCATTTAAAATTTTAGCTACCTATGAATGCACTCAATACAAACAGAACTTTCTTCCTGTTTGTTTCCACCTCATTTTCTTTTTCTTTATGTAGACACAGTATATATGTGTGTATAATAATATATACCTATTTTAATTTAGTTGTTCCCTACCTAGAGAGAGCCTTAACTACTTTGCCAAATCTACCTTAACAGAACACTGATAATGTGGCCACTTCAGGATGTAAAGGTAGAACTCAGAAAGAAATAAGATAATAAATGCTTCGTTAGTACAGCCTGAGAACTGCGTCTCCAAGGATGGAAGAATCACAAAGGACAATGTTAGCTTATACAGTTCTGCTTATACTGCAAATAACAAAAAATAGCATTTCCCAAATATAATGACCCTAAATATAATGTTCTATCACTGGGTTAACAGATATATATTTTGAAGACGCATGAATTTAGTAGACTCATAATGGAGTCAGCCTGAGGAAGGGAATGATTAGAAAGAAAGGTAATGAATAGAAATAAATCAAAGATGATGTGTATCAGAAAGGTGTGTGTCATTATGTGAATTAGAAATTCAGGAGTCTCAAGTTTGCAAGGAAGATTAGTTTGGTTTTGGAACAGATTTGAGTTTCAGGCTTAGAAGTTTTAGGTTTAGAAGTATCTAACAAGGATTTTAAAGTACAAGATAACAGGCCAGTCACTGAGGCACATGCCTGTAGTCAAGAGGCTAAAGCAGGAGGATTGCTTAAGCCCAGAAGTTTGGGGTTGCAGTGAGCTACAATGGTGCCACTGTATTCTGGCAGTCTAAGAAAACCCAGATTCCAAATATGGAGAGAAAAGTAGCAACTGAAGACAACATATCAGAGGTTCTAACTACTGTGTCCTTCAGTGCCTTCTGTGTAATGCTCTCAGACGAAGCTTCCTAAAACTTTGCTATGTCCTTTCTTTGATGCAAAAGTGTTCTACAGGTCTTGAATATTTGTTGAATAAAGTCCTGCCTCCTTGCCCTGACGTTTAAAGCCTTCTATGATACAACCCAGTTGATGTTTCAAGCTTCATTTTCTATTTCCTTTCAGAACTCAACTTTCTCACTAGACCACACTGTTTGGTATGTTCTGAAACACGTGTGCCCTCATGACACTGTTTTTATTTAATATTTGTCTCCTCAAGTAGTGTGTAAATTCCTTATGTAAAGAGGTCATGTGCTATGTGTGTAACATAATTTTTTTATTATAAGAGCCCAAGAAATAATTTTTTACTTAAGTATTTGTTTGATTTGTCTAACCATACTGAATTACAATCTTTCCTGTAATTTAAGTTCATAGGAATACAAGCCCTTAGGATGGGAAAGTTTTGTGCAATTGATTAGCTTACAGCCCCTATCTCTTCCTCTATAAATTTCCAGATCGTTTTTTTTTTAGCATAACATTTAACTTAGGTCTAACTAGATTTTTCTGAGTTCTAGTTACCTCTGAGTAACCTATCAAAATAAAGTATCCAACAAATATTTATTGAGCCCTTTCAATATGACAGGTACTGAAACAGATATTTGCTTCTAGGAAACTTAGTGTTCTAGCAGGGAGTCTTAACCTTCTCCCACACTGCATCCCTTTGGTAATCTGGTGAAGCCCACAGACCCTGTCTCAGAATACTTATAAAGGCATAAAATGAAATACATAGATTATGAAAGAAACTAATTATGTTGAAATATAGTTGTCAAAATATTGCACACCAAATCTGTGATATAATACTGTGTGCTTTTGGACTTCATTATTAATGCATAAATAACGAGGCCTATCAGCATGTCTTATATCTTCAATAATTCCAAATAGTGATGAGTATAAAAGATACTATTAGGATACCTACAATATGCATAATGTGATATGAAAATATCTGTGATTGCTATTGGTGACACTGCTAGTATTGCCATGGGTTGTTACCTACATTTATAATAAAATGAAATTCTAAATTTCAGTAAGAGGTTAGTGAGAGTAGTGATATTTTTTCATCCAAGTTCATGGACCAGTGCCTTTTATACATGGATCTCAGTTTAAGAAGCCTCACGCCAGAACAATGTTTTTCAATCAGTGGGGTCATAAATGAGTAGAAAGTCAAGAAATCAATTTTCAGGGAGTCTTGAGTACTTCTTATAACAAAAAGTAAAAGATAATGTAGAAAATATCTGAGCGTGTATCAGTAATGGGAAGTATTTGGGGGGGGCACTCTTATTTCAGTGATGTGTGTGTGTGTGTGTGTGTGTATACTATATACATTAATGTAGACTGGGCTACAGTGTAAAATATGTCTTAAAATA
Organism: Nycticebus coucang; assembly: GCF_027406575.1. NCBI lineage: Eukaryota > Metazoa > Chordata > Mammalia > Primates > Lorisidae > Nycticebus > Nycticebus coucang. The sequence continues at coordinate 89,260,164 of NC_069789.1, forward strand.
GGTTGCAGCCAAAATATTGTGAAAGCTAGCACATTAACAGAAATGAGACACATATGATATATGGAATAAATGCCATAAATAATAATAATAGTGGGTGTTATAAGATTTTAGAGGAAAAAATCAGTCTTTTGTGAGGAAATTATTAGGGAAGACTTAAAAGAGGAGATGGATTTCAGGTGAGCCTTTAAAGGTGGGTGTGGTTTTCATAGAGATATAAAGAGAAGGTATTTCAGGTGTAGGGAACAGTAAACTCTAGAATCTAATTCAAAACTATTTTAGCAACCCTTATCATATGCCTTCTAATTTGGTTTGCCTGACATTTACCTGGTTTGAAATAAATAGTGATGGTGACCTCTAATCAAATAAAATAAACATATTTATTGAACATTTCCATAAAATACTTTACTATAGGTTATGCAAAGATTTCAAAGAATAAGCATTTAGAGATTTTATCTTCTATGGAGCATGGCATTCAAGAACATTAAAGTAACAAAATGTGACCAGGGTAGTGGTGCACACATGCAGTCTTAGCCACTGGGGAGGAGAGGACAAGGGGACGGCTGGGAGCTCAAGAGTTCTGGCACTCTTGTGTACCTCATACTATGTACTATGTTCATGGGGTGTCTACACTAAGTTTGGCATCAATATTGGTGACCTATCAGGAATGGGGAGCTACCAGGTTGCCTAAGCACAGGTGAAATAGCTCAGCTTGGAAATAGAGCAAATTAAAACTCCTGTACTGACCAATAATGGAATTAATTGTTCCTGTACTCCAACCTGGACAACATGGTAAGACCCTGCCTTTTCAAAAATTAAAATAAATAATCTAAAATAGTTGTACATGTATAAAGTGATCAAAGTGAGTCAAGATAATTAAATTGGGTTAAAGATAATGTTTTTTAACACATGTAATTACGTTTACTTGTAAAGTCTCATAAAATAACAGGAAAGAGTCTTTTTTATTATATAGGATAATAAGGATAGGAGATCAGGTGAGAGGGCCGTATGAACAAGCCCTTGAAGGTGGAAAGCAGATAAGTAAGAAATGACTTCCTCAAGGGACCATATGCTGCTCTGAAAAGTCTGGTTTACTCCTATTAATAATCCTGACATAATTAATAGTAGTGCCAATTTTTACTTTTGTGGGGGCAGAAAATATGTGATCCCTTTCCTCATCCATCACAATGATTACAGCTGGCACTCCTGTACGAAAGAAAGGTTAACAAGAGAAAAGCATCACAAATTTATTTAATCAAAGTTTTACTTCAGAAATGAAGACTCAAGATGCAGGGAAAACTCTCCATTTTATTCTTACATTCAGTGAAGAATAGACAGTGGTGTAGAAATGTAATTGGACAAAAATGATGTGCTCAGATGATAGATAACAGACCAAGGGGGTAAAACCCAGTAAGGCCCATCTGTTCAGATTCCTCTTGGCCTCTCTGTGTAGCATTCTTTCCTCCCGGGTATAGGGCATGACCAATTCTGGAATGAAGATCTTACCATCTAATATCAGACAAGGTAGGTCAGAGACTTTCTTTTTTTATGGCCATCTACCACCCTGCAAGGCAGGGGAAGGCTGAAGGAACATTTCTAGGTTTTATGGTTAGCTTTGGGGAAGAGGAGTTCTAGGTCCCGTAACCTGCTGCAGGAAAGAAACGGGTGAGAAACAGAAGGGCAGGAAAAGGTCTGAGGAAAACTTGGCTTCTGAGTCCTTCCAATCTCCTTTGGTGAGAAGCACTCAGATGCCAAGGCGTCGACTCATGGGGTATCATTTTCTGAGTCCCAATACATTCAAATGTCTTCTGCTTTGACCAATAAATAATACTGTTATTCTCAATACAACAGAGGATAATTTAGCAATGGAGAATGACAAAAATTAATCCAATGTGTGACACAGAATCTCCAAACAGCTCATTTAGGAAACAGCAGCATTAGGTCCAGCTGGCAGTGAGAATAAAGGTCTGTAAGTCTGATGCTAGTGGTGGTGGAAGGGGATTTCACATAAAGAAATAGATACTCTCCCTAACTTGACAAGGGTAGATGACTCTTCCTCCCTAGCAAAGGACTAGATTTATTATTAGGGGAGGGTACAGGTAAGGCCTAGACTTGAAAATACCAACCATACTTTAAAGCAAGGGTATCATCTAAAAAGATAAAAGAACATTGTTGTGACAGAGACATTTGAATAAAAACTAGTCATTAAGTGATAAAATCATTTCTATTTTTTCTTATATATGATAATATCCCATGTAGGGAATGTATGTAGGGAATGTCCTTATTTTGAGGACTATATGCTGAAATTTTTAAGAATGAAGACCATGATGATGACATCTTACCTTCAAATGTTCAAAAGAAGAAGAAAGAATAAATACAGCAAACTATTAACCATTGTTGGTAAAGGATATGGAGGTAAGTACTGTATTATTATTTCAACTTTTCTATATGTTTTAAAATAGCAATTGGGGGAGAAATTTATAAGCACATATTTAATGCTGATGCCCCAGGAACCTTCCTTCACTGACAGCCAGTCTGTCATTCTTTAGACAAGAGTTTAGAAGAGTCCTCTCTGGGGAGTCTAATCATTTAAAGATGAAAGACATAAAAGATGGCTGAGATCTGACTTTTCCCAGCCAGTTTACCCTGCAGGGAAGGTCATAACCAGGTACTTAAAGAATCCAATCAGCATTTTAGTGTTGTACTCTTAAAAAGGAACAGATAACAACTGATTACCAGGCATGAGAAGACGTTCTTAACATGAAAGATAGTGACACACACAAACAGGAAAAACAAAAACAAAACAAAAAATTAACTTAGAGTAGAAGAAAAATTATGCTGTAAAAATTTTTTCTTTAAAAACTCTAACATTACTAAATGTTGCCATCATGAAACAGGAGCAAGACACAATAAGAAAGGGACCTGTGAAGAACAACAATGACCACAAAATGTCCCCAATAAAGTAAAGCTGTAAAAGCAATAACTACAACTCAGTAGAAGAGTTAAAAAATAAAGTCAAAGAAATATCAGCAAGTGGACAAAAAGGCAAAGGACTGATGTAGGAGTCTAATATAATAGAAAATGGAAGTAAGGAAATAAATAGGTGCTAAGACATTTTTCTAGAGTTGAAAAGTATAAATTTCCAAATTGAAAGTTCCCTAGTCTATGTTCCCAGCAAAAAAAAAAAAAAAAAATGACTGATGGGCTCATCATTGTGAAATTTAAGAACACTGGAAACAAAGAGAAGAGCACAGAAGTCTTACGGTTAAGAAGAAAAATAAACCACACGAAAGATCAGGCAGCAGACCTCTCACATTTACACAGGAAGCTAAAAGCCAGTGGAGCAATGTCTTTCAAATGCTGACGGAAGATTATTTCCAACCAAGATGTCTATGCCCAACCAAACAATCAACTATCAGGGAGAATAAAGACATTGTGAGATAAGCAAGACCTCAAGAAATTTATTTGCTGTGTGATATTTCTCATGAAAGGAGATTTTGCTCTACCAAAACAAGGGAAGACTAAAAAAAAGAGGAAGACACATGATACAGGAAATAAGAAATCCAACATAGAGCACAGAGGTAAAGGGAATCCCTAGGGTGATAGTAAAAGAAGAACCCAGCATGGCAGCTGATTTCCAGCCACTGCAGAGTGCAGCGGGTTAAAAGGCACTGGAGAGATTCTTCAGGAGTATTCAATCACCTGAATACCTGCTGCACCTAAGCATCTTGGGAGCGCCCTTTAGTAGAATTAGTGAAAGATACTATCTTATTCTGTTTGGGCTGCTATAACAAAATATCAGAAAACTGGGTAGTTTACAAACAACAAATTTATTTTTTCACAGTTCTGGAAGCTGGGAAGTCTAAAATCAAGGCACAGGTAGATTTGGGTTCTTATGAGAACCCATTTTCTGGTTCATAGTACCTTCTCAGTATGTCTTTACATGGTGAAAAGGGTGAGGGCTCTCCTTGGGTCTTATTTATTTATTTATTTATTTATTTTTCTTGAGACAGAGTCTCACTATGTTGCTCTTTTAGAGGGTTGTGGCATCACAGCTCACAGCAACCTCAAACTCTTGGGCTTAGGCGATTCTCTTCCCTCAGCCTCCCAGGCAGCTGGGACTACAGGCACCTGCCAAAACGCCCGGCTATTTTTTGGTTGCAGTTGTCATTGTTGTTTTAGCAGGCCCGGGCCAGGTTTGAACACCCCGACCCCAGTGTATGTGGCTGGTGCCCTAACCACTGTGCTACGGGCACCAAGCCACTCAGGCCTTTTTTAAAAGGATACTAATCCCATTTATGAGGGCTTCAACCCCATGATCTAATTACCTCTCAAAGGACCAACCTGTGATAGCATCACCTTGAGAAGTAGAATTTCAACACATAAATGTGGGAGAGCCAAAAACATTCAGACCTTAGCAGCAAGCACTTAGAAACTAAACAAACAAAATAATTTTAAAAACACAGCTACGCAGTCTATCTATGAATAGTATTTCATAATCTTAATAACATACACTGAAAATTACTCAAAATCATACTATAAGTACACCAGGGGAGATGATAGGCTAGAAAGGATTATAGGTCTCTGGTTAGAGTTATCATTTACGGGAGAGGAAAAAGCAAAATCCTCAGCTTCCATAGCTGAATGTCAATAGGGCCTAGAATTCTAAAGAACAAAGAATAACGACACATGCTATTTAGGACATGGGGTAAATACCAAAATAATTGGCAAAAAGAGGTAAAAGCAGCTGCTTTTTGAGTAGGAAGAAAGGGAAAGAGGGTGATAGGGAACTGCTGTTTGTCATACAAACCTCGCTAGAACTCTGTTTCTTGTGTACATATGTAACTTGGGATTTCACAAACTAAAATGTTATGGTGATGATGTTTGCAATTTGTAACTTTTTTCCCTGTCCCATTTATGATAGCTCCATCCTGAGTATGTGGAGCAAAGGAAACTGCTATGATGTATAGATTTTGCAATTTTACCATTTGGTCACTAGACCTTGAAATCTGAAGAGAATGCATGAAAATAACACGGCTGTGGCTCAGTCGGTAAGGCGCCGGCCCCATATACCGAGGGTGACAGGTTCAAACCCAGCCCCGGCCAAACTGCAACCAAAAAATAGCTCGGCGTTGTGGCGGGCGCCTGTGGTCCCAGCTACTCGGGAGGCTGAGGCAAGAGAATCGCTTAAGCCCAGGAGTTGGAGGTTGCTGTGAGCTGTGTGAGGCCACGGCACTCTACCGAGGGCAATAAAGTGAGACTCTGTCTCTACAAAAAAAAAGAAAAAGCAGAGATGCAAATTGAGAACATTTTCCTCAGGATTATTTTCCATTTTAGGATATAAACCTGTTACTATAACAGAACTCTCCTTCCAGAGTCTGCTTTCAGAACCATCTATTTAATGTGTAAAATGTAATTTTTCCTTGCCTTAAATTGTCTTTTCCTGTCTACTGTGTGTGTTTGTATTTTAGAACTATCTCATGGTTCTATAAAGTTAAACGTTCACTTGAATAGTTGAGGAAAACTTACTTTGCCTCAGTTATTCAGTCCTTATCCTGGTTTGAGGATTGAATTATAAAGATCACTATATGGATCAAGTCATTTCTTCTCTTCATTTTGCCCGGGTGAGTAATGTGATATTAAAGTCCGTCCATCTGTAAATCTTCAAAGGATCTACAAGGTAAATCTGTATTGAGGAGTCTTTGCCTTTTCTTTCCATTCCACAACTTTCATTTAGTTACACTTACATGACTCAAACCATTTAATTGAGCCTTGAGAAAGTCTGTTCCATAGGAGAGCATTAAACATTAATCATTTCACATCACCAAATAATTGATGAAGAGTTACAGCAATGCTCCTAGGGAAGGTTAGTGACTGTTGAGAATAATACATTTTTATGTAAAGTTTCTTGCAGGCCAGCTCAAAATCCACTTTCTCCTGAAGGTCTTTCCCTCTCGCAGGACCCTCGTTTGCAATCCCTCTGCTTTGTGAACTTCCATAATACAGGTTATCACATTCTAACTTACACTACCCGTGAGTTTGGACTTCACGGGTAGGATAGGAAATGTATGTTATTTTACCTCCAGATCCCTCAGGGCGTTTAGCATTATCCCTGACACAAAGGAAGAAGTCAGTCCAGCCTGACTATGAGGCCATGTTGACTGATGCTGGCCATGAAGACAATGACTCACTAAGTGGGATAATGAGATACAGAGTACCTTCTGTATATCAGAGTAGAACTTTCATACGTATTCTTTCTTTTAACTAAAAGGAAAAAAAATACCACAAGTAGGCAGTACAATCCTCATTATATTACTTGTGAGAAGGAAGATTAAAATCTGACTTTTCAGAAACATTTGGTCTTTATAAGGACTGTCCGTAGTTACAGTCCTGTCTTCAACAATAACATTGAAAAGAAAAAGTAAGTTTAAAGGGAAAAATGCTTATTGTCAAAGAATAGGGATGAGGAAGAAACAGATTTTTGATAATTCTAAGTGGAATTTAAATTTTGAATCCTAGATTATCTTTAAAATAATTAATTTTGAAGATCACATGTTTTTAGTTTTACCTTTTTAGAGTAAACCTACTTATAGGTTCAGTTTTTTACTGTGATGCGTATATCTGCATAATCGTAATTAACTATATCTACTTTCCAGAGACTTATATTTGCTGGAAATACTTGATAAATGGGCATATTTTTTTTGTTTGTTTTGTTTTGTTAGAACAGACATAATTTTTACTTATTTATTTATTTTTTATTAATATTAAATCATAGCTGTGTACATTAATGCGATTATGGGGCACCATACACTGGTTTTATAAACAGTCTGACACATTTTCATCACACTGGTTAACACAGCCTTCCTGGCATTTTCTTAGTTATTGTATTAAGACAATTATATTCTACATTTACTAAGTTTCACATGTACCCTTGTAAGATGCACCGCAGGTATAATCCCACCAATCACCCTCCCTCTGTCCATCCTCCCCCCTCCCTCCCCTTCCTCTCTCCCTTCCCCATATTCTTAGGTTATAACTGGGTTATAGCTTTCATATGAAAGCCATAAATTAGTTTCATAGTAGGGCTGAGTACATTGGATACTTTTTCTTCCATTCTTGAGATACTGTACTAAGAAGAATATGTTCCAGCTCCATCCATGTAAACATGAAAGAGATAACGTCTCCATCTTTCTTTAAGGCTGTATACTATTCCATGGTATACATATACCACAATTTATTAATCCATTTGTGGATCCATGGGCACTTGGGCTTTTTCCATGACTTAGCAATTATGAATTGGGCTGCAATAAACATTCTGGTGCAAATATCTTTGTTATAATGTGATTTTTGGTCTTCTGGGTATATACCTAGTAGAGGAATTATAGGATTGAATGGCAGATCTATTTTTAGATCTCTAAGTGTTCTCCAAACATCTTTCCAAAAGGAATGTATTAATTTGCCTTCCCACCAGCAGCGTAGAAGTGTTCCCTTTTCTCCACATCCACGCCAACATCTCTGGTCTTGGGATTTTGTGATATGGGCTAATCTTACTGGAGTTAGATGGTATCTCAAGGTAGTTTTGATTTGCATTTCTCTGATGATTAAAGATGATGAGCATTTTTTCATATGTCTGTAGGCGTGTGCTTGTCTTCTTCAGAGAAGTTTCTCTTCAAATCCTTTGCCCAGCCTGCGATGGGATCACTTGTTCTTTTCTTGCTTATACATTTGAGTTCTCTGTGGATTCTGGTTATTAAACCTTTGTCGGAGACATAACTTATAATATCTTCTCCCATTCTGAGGGCTGTCTGCTTGCTTTACTTACTGTGTTCTTGGCTGTGCAGAAGCTTTTTAGTTTGATCAGGTCCCAGTAGTGTATTTCTGAAGCTGCTTCAATTGCCTGGGGGATCCTCCTCATAAAATACTCCCCCAGACCGATTTCTTCAAGGGTTTTTCTAGTATTTTTATAGTTTCATGTCTTAAGTTTAAATCTTTAATCCAGTGAGAGTCTATCTTAGTTAATGGTAAAAGGTGTGGGTCCAGTTTCAGTCTTCTATAGGTTGCCAGCCAGTTCATCCAGCACCATTTGTTAAATAGGGAATCTTTTCCCCACTGGATGCTTTTAATTGGCTTGTCAAAGATCAAATAACGGTAAGTAGCTGGGTTCATCTCTTGGTTCTCTATTCTGTTCCAGACATCTACTTCTCTGTTTTTGTGCCAGTACCATGCTGTTTTGATCACTATCAATTTATAGTACAGTCTCAGGTCTGGTAGCATGATTCCTCCTGCTTTGTTTTTATTTTTGAATAATGTCTTTGCTATTTGAGGTTTTTTCTGATTCCATATAAAACGAAGTATTATTTTTTCAAGATCTTTAAAGTATGACAGTGGAGGTTTAATAGGGATTGCATTAAATTTGTATATTGCTTTGGGTGGACATTTTAACAATGTTGATTATTCCCAGCCATGAGCATGGTATGTTTTTCAAATGGGCATATTTTGAATTAATGTTTTTATTGTACATTAATAATAATGTACAATAATAATGTTTTTATTGTACAATGTTGCCAATTTAGATTCAAACAATTTTTAAAAGGTACATAGACATCTAATCAGCTGTGCTGTTATTTTTTATTTTACCTGTACAAGTAGTATAATATGTTTTCATTTCTCTTTGGTTAATCGCAATTTCTCCTAAATTGCTACATAGTGATTTCCCAAGTTTCCCTTAAAATAGAATCCCTTGTAAAAGTAAGATTTCCAAAGACCCCCCCCACCCAGAAACACAGAATCATCATTTTTAGGAGAAGGACCCTGAAATCTGTAAATAATATGTGAATTTTATCGTCAGGTAAGTTTGGAAACTGCTCTAAAATATTCTTCCTTACATTCCTTGAGCCATTGTTTTTACAAAAGGAAATAAAACATTTTCATTGTAATGTACTAAAAGTGTAGTTGCAGAAAAAGTTGGTAAACATTATTTCTATTCTAATTTCATCCAATGTTTAAACTGTATCACCACTCTGATTAATTGACAACTCACATTTTCATTTTAGAGGGAAAAAGTAAAATGTACCAAGTATATCCTTCTGGGAATGACAACATCTGATACATTCCATGTATAATAATGGTAATATTTGTATACGTTATAATGATACAGATACTATATAATGATAGATCAGGTGTCATTCATAATAACATCTGATGTATTATGATGATGATAATATCTATATAGTAATTCTGCTCTGGCTCAAGCCCTCCAGCAAGTAAACTCTCTGAGACCAGATTCTTGTTTGTTATTTTGCCCAGGCTTCTCACAGACTTAAAACAGGCTCATAAAACATGTAAAATACATCTTTATTGAATTGAAATTAATTGTGTATTATTGACAAAGCAGAAAGCTAATGACAATCATGATGGCACAGCCTTTTCATTCTGATATCACTTGGAGATTATGCTATCTTCTGTCTACCCAAGATTAAGCTACTATCAGTGAAGATTTCCACATGGGAAAGATAAATGAAAGATATTAGAAAATCACTTTCTGGGTGGCGCTGTGGCTCAAGGAGTAGGGCACCCACCCCATATAGCAGAGGTGGTGGGTTCAAACCCAACCCTGGCCAAAAACTGCAAAAAAAAGAAAGAAAGAAAATCGCTTTCCACTAATCCTCTGTCTGTTGATGTACTCACGTTTCTTCTTTCTCTGCTCTTTTTTCCAGTCTTTATTGACTCCATTTTGTCCCTCTACACCCAGGTAATGGCTCTCTATTCTCTCTTTGTCAGTCGCCCCTTCTGCAGATCTTCTCGGCCACCCGGTCTGCCTTCAGATTCTTCATCAAAGCAGACACAAACATGTACACTCCACTTTTTCAAAGCCTGCTGAATTTTATCAAAAGCATCATATTCAATTTTGTTTTCACTGTGGACATAAACTGTCGCCTGACACAGGGTAAGTGCTACCGGTGTCCAGCAGAGAAAGGGAAGCATGGAGCAAGCTGAGCTGCTCAAGCAAAGTGAAGGGAGAGAAGCATCTGGAGCTGGGCCTTCAAGTGCAGATGAGCTTATCTTGGCAGGGTGTGTGCCTATTGAGTTTAAAGTGTGGGCTGGCACTTTCTAGGTATACAAATCAGGACATGGAGGCAATGCATTCTTTTAAGGGAAAAGATGAAAATATATATAACCTTGAGAGAAGATTATTAACATAGCTGGGGGGTGCAGGAGATAAGGCTGAAAAGGCAGTTTGAGACCGATACAGAAGGCCTGGAGTGTCTTATTAAGTCCCTCCCCCACATCTTGGACTCACACACTAGTTCAGCTCTCCTCCTTTTCCAGGGACAGCACCCCTGCCCTGAGTTTTTATTTCCTTCCAGAAGGAGAGAATATAGGTTCTCAGCCTTAATATTGAAAGGAAAAAAAAAAAAAAAGCACCCAGTGAATCTCTCACCTCCTGAAGTCCAACATTACTGGGATGGAGAAGAACTAATTTGCCTGATGGGTAAGCAGCTTACTCTTGGAGAAGAAATTAGTTATCAGGGAACCAGGAAACCCAAAAGAACCCTCCTCTGTGGTCATCAGAACACCTAGATGTTATTTCTTTAATCTGAATATTCTCACAACATTAAAAACCTGCCCAGATAAAGGGACACAGGGGAAGAGGGGAGGAGGAAGAACAAGAACAAGGGACAGGGAGAGACAAAAAGAGGAGAGATCGGGGGGCCCTGGGGAAAGAAGAAGAGGAAGTGACTGGAACATGGCGAGCCCTCTCGCTTCACATTTACCGTGGAGACGCTCATGACGCCATCTCTCCGTCTTTCTGCATGTTCTAAGGAAAACAATCTTGGAAGGATTGATCTATAGGAGAAGGAAGCCCGACGAATAGTAGAAGATATATCTTTTTCCTTTCTCACTACTTTTAGAGGCAGCAATAGAACTACTGTTTTGCGTGTGACCTTTTTCAAAGAAAAAAGAAAGGGAAGATTTACTTAAAAACGCAAAAAGTAGAAGCTGAATTGTGATCAGAGCAATGGGCTGATAAAAATAACATGTGGTAGCAAATAAGGCCTGGACCATTGCTCTCCTGCGCAGGTGCCTAAGAAACTGAAAATGTCTGATCGGGAAGCAGTCCTGGCTTCTTTTTTTTGCACCAGAAATGACCAGTCAAAGCTGGGGGTAGAGAGAAGTGGTCCTTCCTTAGCATACTTGCTTTGTTCTTAGTCTATTTGTTAGAACATCTAAACGCTGTCAGGGAGGGCATAAAAAGGACAAACCACCATACCATCAGGCTTCAAGTGTTATAAAACAAAATGCAGATCAGGAACTCCAACTCTTACAAACTGCCATTTATCGGAAGAGACCACAGGAGTCAAAATGATACACTGAACCAACAAGTCCTCAGAAAGAGAATACACAAGAGAGAAATTAGCTTTATTGTTAGGGTGATATGTTTAGGGATAATTGATTTTTGATCTCTAATAATTCACTCAATACCTCTATTTTAATTGTAGGTTAAAAGTACCATCATGTGTCCATCCTATGTTTGCTTAAAAGAATCTTTGCATTTACCAAAAGGGCATTGCATGTGAACTTGACAAACAGCATATTGGCTAGGGCAGGCTGTGCAGAAGGAGCACTTATCTTTAGGTCCCACCTGTCCACATGACCCTCTAGTATTACTAGTATGATAGTGCTTCTTCCAAGACACAGCTGTCTTCAAACATGATACATAGAGCTTTTGATGAGTAAATAAAATTCCAGAGGCGGGGGCAGGGAGATAGCCCACACCTACAGACCCTGCAATTCAAACCTGCTGTGTTTCAACTTCACATCTTTCTGCAGAATGAATTTGCTTACACTACAAAAAGCAAACACACATCTTGACGTGGGAAAGAACAGATGGTTGTATATCATGCTTCACGACTGCTTAAATTATGGGTTGCCCTATTACTTCTATGCAAACCAACTTTTTGTTCATAAAATATTAATGAAGAGATATTTTTCTCCCTCCTCCCTCATCCATTGCTGTCTAATGTCTAAATATGAATGGTGCTCATGCGACTCTGATAAAATGGAAACAGCCGGAATCCATGGAAGCCACACATGGCCAGGAAAGATGTGATGTGAAACACGGGAACCCCAGCTCCCTGCTCACCACCTACGTGGCCTTCGGTAAGGGTCTTTCTTTTTCTAAGTCTCTGTGAGTTGAGAATAGGGAGAAACCTCTAGAGCTGAAGAGCAAACCAAATGATGTAATAGCAGCATCTAGCAAAGTGCCCTGGACAAAGTCGTCATTTGGTGAATAGTAACTAAATCTGACTCTACATCAGTGGGGTAGAAGATAATACAGAATACATTAAACAAAACAAAACAAAACCAAGTAGGACCATTTTCCCTCCTTAAAGCGATTCTGCTAGTTGAGGAACATTGTTTGTTGTGCCTACTAATATGGAGATTAATAGTAAAGTTCCTCATACGGGTTTTTCTCAACAATGAATCTTTTCAGTATCCCAGGCTAACATCTGCATGTAATAAATTAAACATAAATATTCTTTAAATCTATGTTTCCTTCCTTCCATGGATATATTATTTCTGAAAGCCCTAACTATAGGATAGTCCTTACATTCTGGTTTTGCTTCTAGGTATTCACTAATTACTCTGGCAAATTTCTTTCTTTCAAGAGGAGAAAAATAGCCTTAAGCTGTGTGAACTATGCCAATACCTTTCAAGTGTTTAAAGGTGAAAGAGACAAGTGAACATATGAAGTCTATATTTCAGAGTGTCTAAACGTCTGTATTCTTCCTTGGGTCTGGAGAGGAAGCACACACTCACTTTAAATCAACCATGAAAGATGACATGGTAGTGCAGGGGCCAGACACAGTGGCTCATGCCTTTAATTCTAGCACTCTGGGAGGCCGAGGTAGGTGGATCGCCTGAGCTTAGGAGTTGGAGACCAATCCGCACCAGAGGGAGACCCTGTCTCTAAAAATAGCCAGGCATTGTGGTGGGCACCTGTAATCCCAGCGACTCTGGAAGCTGAGGCAAGAGGATCTCGTGAGCCCAAGAGTTTAAGGTTGCTGTGAGCTATGATGCCATGGCAACAACAACAACAAAAAAATGATAATGCGCGGGCTTGTGTCAACTGGCCAGGTGGAACCGAACTTTCCTATTCCTCAGCTTGCTCATTATGACTCTGAAGGTGGGGTTCTCGCTGAGATCATCCTGAATAATCCAGATGAAGACAGCCCTGTGGCAAGCAACATCTTGCTGACCCAGGACAAACTATGTTATGAGTGTGTTTGTGCTACCTTATGTGAAATAGGGGGAAGCTGATTCTTGAGGATGTTATCTAGAAATGTATATACTGCTATTTGTTTTCAAAGGATAAAACGGGAGAATAGCAATAACTACACCTAAAATGAAAACCCGTTTTTTAACACAATAATTAGAATAATTTAGTATAGAGGCTGGTACAAGGATCTGCACCTATTATCCCTTCTGACTCAGGGAGGTAGGAGTTGATTTTCTGATGCCTCTGTGCTTCACTTTCCCCATCTGCAGAAGAAGTGACTACACTTAATGTTTGTTACTTGTTTCTTTGTTTCTTTTTTTTTTCAGCTTGCTTGTTACTTGTTTCTAACCAGCACCAGTTTTCTCAAGACTTGCTACAGCCTGTACTTCCTGGGGTTCAGCTTTGTGGAGCAGGGCAGTCCTCTTTTGCCTAAGCCAATTCAAGATGAGTTTCTGACCACTGAGATCAAGTGAGTTCCAACTTACATGACCTAACTACTCAGAGACAACAGAAAAATGTAATTCCTCAGATGAAAAGGGTGACAAAATATTTTACATTATAGAGTCATGATAAATCGTTTTTCATTATTATTTAATCACTTTCCAGAAAATCACTAGAAATGGCAGGCAATGCAGTTGTTGATACCACATGACAGAGTTATGAGCATAACTCATAAAAGGAATAACTGAATATTTGTTAACAACTGACTTCCTCAGTGAAATCTAAGTGTTAAAGATGTTTCAAATGAATTTTTTTCCGAATCATCCAGCTCAGCGACTATTTCTTCCTTGTCCTACATCTCAAATTCACTTACCCAGCTGTGTTTGTAATTAGAGCCCCTTCAATGGTTGAAACTTCCCATCAATTAGAATTTATCTCTTTGTATCTTCAACCTCCATCTCTTCTGCTCCTTTTCTGTCTGCTAACATGTATCCTTTTACACCCCTACATTAATTTTAAAAAGCCCCACGACCTCATTTTCCTCATGAGATAAAGATAAAACTAGTTTTCCCTCTGCTCAGATAATCTTCTCAAAAAGAGAGAGAGGCATAATAACCTAGCAGTCAAGAGTTGAACAGCTCTGAGTTTGAATATGAAGTTCGTTAGTTCCACTGTCAGTAATGTAATGTAGTAAATTAACTGGTGAAAATTACCATTCAGTCTGTGACATAATTTCCTCATCTATAAAACAGGGATAATAATATTTCCACTTAATAAAGTTTCTATAAGGAGATAAGTCATGTCAAGTATTTAATGGAGTACTAGACACGTAACCAAACTCTCCAGTAAACTTTAGCTTTCACCATTTTTATTATAACCTCATCTCCATTTCTTCACTGGCTGCTTTTTCCTTTTATTAATTTTTTAAAATAATGTTAAGTAGCCTTGAATTGGACACATTAGATTTCTGCATCATCTTGTTATCAGGACAGCCACGTGGTACCAGCAAGACTTTAAAAAGACTGCAGGGGCTTCATGGACAAAACCTAGACAATTCTGTAAGTTTCTACCTCTGTACTTTATGTTTTCCTCTTACCCCTAAAATGTTTGCTTTTTTGAGGTAAAAGATACTACTGGGTAGATTTACTTCTTATTTTAGTACCTGTTTTTTTTTTTTTTTTTTTTTGTAGAGACAGAGTCTCACTGTACCGCCCTCGGTAGAGTGCCATGGCGTCACACGGCTCACAGCAACCTCCAACTCCTGGGCTTACGTGATTCTCTTGCCTCAGCTTCCCAAGTAGCTGGGACTACAGGCGCCCGCCACAACACCCGGCTATTTTTTTTTTTTGTTGCAGTTTGGCCGGGGCCGGGTTTGAACCCGCCACCCTCGGCATATGGGGCTGGCGCCCTACTCACTGAGCCATAGGCGCCGCCCTGTTTTTTTTTTTTTATTTCAGGTTAATTTGAGGGTATAAAGATATTTGTATTTGTTAGAGTCCCTCTTATAATTGTGTCCCACCCACCCACAAGAGGTGTGTCGTACACCCTAACATTGTGCCCATTCAGTGGGTGCACACTCATCTCCTCCTTCCATCCATCCCCCCTCTCCCTCTGAATTGATTTGAGTTTTTGGTCAAATATTTGACTTGCATTTAAATTTTATCTTTTTATAATCCCTTATTTAGATTAATTTTATACTATACTAACCGGCAACATATTGCTACAAAGTTAATACTGTATATAGGTTATTTCTTGAATCTACATAATGATCTGCCATCCCTCTGCCATTACAAATGCTCCTCAATTCACCATCCATTTCTGTTATTTTCCTGTGCTCTCTATAATGTTATTTCTTCTTTGTATCATAATACAGTCTTGATTCTTTTCTCCCTAAGGCTCCTTAAAATCGAACACGAGAAAACGTCACATCTAAGAAAGTCTGGGAATGAAATCCAAGTCATTTCCAAAGCAGGTATGGAGCTCCATTAATTTGGGTGATCTATTACTTTACTCTGTGAAAAATGAGGTTGATGCAGCTTGTCAAGTGATTAAATTTTTTAGCCTTTGTTCAAACGTGTCTTCTAATGTTTCTGAATTAATCTTGATTATGATACAATTAATTCATTAACTAAGAACTCCTTTGCTTCCTGGTCTGTCCTGTAAACTATTACTCTCTGAAATGTCTAATAAGGGGTAATTGCCCTTGTGAAACTTTCCTTCAAAGCAAGGACTATGCCTTTTTCATCTTGGAAGCCCAATATTATTCATGAGGTAGACACTTAATAAATGCTTGATGTTCCAGGCAGAGGCAGGGAAATATGCTACAGAGATTCTGAAAAAAACCTGCTTTTGCTGTAACAAAAGTTAGTGATCCACTGAGAGTCAGACTCAGGGATATAGTGAGCCAATGAAAACATACAATTTACCTCCTCGTTCTCTTTCTTCACAGCAATTTGCTCCTTTTGCAGTAAAACCTTTCTATCACTTCCCTCTCTCCAGGCCTCTGTGCCCTGGGATTTGGAAGTGGACTTGCAACACTGATCACTAGGTAAGGAGAAAGAGAGTCTCTATTTTTTACTTCTCATTGTCTCATGTGATCCTTTGTACCATCAAGAGGGGTAAGTAGATTAGATATAACCACATTTCATAAACATAGAAATCTAAAGCTTAGAAAGGTCAAGAGAATTCCATAGGATTATTCTGATGATTGCTGAAAAATGGTTGGTAGTCAGGGCTTCTAATTCTCATCCAATCAAATGAAATTCCCACTATCATAGATTTTTAGAGTATTACAATACATAGTATAATATATAATAATACTCTATTATAATGACTACTTTGTAACAACATTACACCCTACAGCGTGTAGAAATACCAGTCATGTTTTCATTTTGCAGATGGAAAGGTACTTTCATATACATTATCTACTCTAACTAGGGGAATAAATCACCAGAATTCCGAGCCACCACCTCTACCAGTTAGGAGGCAATCTTTCTAGTAAGTAGACACACTTACTGATATATTCATTCTGCATCTCAGCAATTGCTTTATAGTTTTCCCCATATTTTAGATGGACTTGTTTTGCTCAGATAAATGTATTTGTATCCAAACAGGAGTAATATGATCCTCTAGGTGAGCAACCTCAGTGGTTGGTTGTATTCTGATTTGAAATGAACCAAATGACTTTTAAAGTGAAAGCTCTTTCTTTAAAAAACCACAAGCTTCTTCAGTAGACTCTAACTCCCTTAAGGGATGAGAAATACCTTACGGATCAGCATCTTTGCTGCCTAGCACTCAGCCTGGTAATGTCGCATGAATGACTTTTGTCATCATCTACAGAGATTCACACTCTACCAGATCAACCAGTCAACTACCTAAGCAACTTCCAAGCTTGGGGTTTTACCACTACCGTAATCCTAGAGCACAAATACTTTTAATACAGAAAAGCCCAGAGAGATATAATAGCTGAGAAAGATACAATGGGGGGCATTAAATTAGAACACCAAGAAAGGTTTAATCTCTAATAAAGATCATGGTGCAAATACTCTTCAGCCTGGCTTTGAGTAGAGAATGTGTAGTTTGTCTAAAGCCACTGACATGTGAGGGAAGTGACCATCCAATAAAGAAGGCTGGGAAGAGGAGACAGACTCTATGGCAGTCGATGTGCTGCAAGATTGGCATGCATTTCTCACCTGGGATGACTTAGGCAGTGTTAGTTGGTGTGTTACCTCTTACTTTGCAAGAGGGAAAATGACATTTTCATGAGTAGTGTTAGAGCCTATTTGTGCCTAATCTTTATACACGTCAGTAATGAAAAGGAGGCTTAGGCCTCAACCACAATAGTTCAAAATCTGTGAAAATCAGGAGGCGCCTGTGACTCAGTGAGTAGGGTGCCAGTCCCATATACCGAGGGTGGCTGGTTCGAACCCGGCCCTGTCCAGACTGCAACAACAACAATAAAAAATACCAAGAGTGATAAAATGAGACTCTGTCTCAAAAAAAAAAAAAAAAAGAAAGAAAGAAAAAATATCTGTGAAGATCAACAAAGGCATAATTCTTTTTCATAGGAGAAATTCCTCCAAGGAACAGGAAGAAACAATCTCTTATTTCCTCAGCAAGGAAGCTTAATGAAGATACTGGTTCTCTGGAATCTGTCCTTTGTGAATGAGAACAGCTACTTGAGAGGCAAAGAAAATTCCAAGGTGTGGCCAGATTCTAGTTTAGGTTCTGCTCTAGTCATTGTGTGGCCAGTGAAGGGTTAATAGCCTCTTCTCCTCTGGTTTATTATTTCCGTCAAAAATGACCTAGTCTTTCCTCCCACCCCAAAGAGAGAAACTCTTTCCAACTAGTTACAAGTCCAGACCTGTTTTCCAAGCACTTTTTGCTTGGCTGGAAAACTTGCCTTATACTAGAGACCACTTCTTTTTTTTTTTTTTTTTTTTTGCAGTTTTTGGCTGGGGCTGGGTTTGAACCCACCACCTCTGGCATATGGGGCCAGCGCTCTACCCCTTTGAGCCACAGGCGCCACCTGACCACTTCTTTATTGTGCAAATAAAGGCCCAGCTATTTCTAAGACCCTGCCTCAGCAGAATAGCAAACTCTGTTAAGCCTAGTGTGGGAGGTCATGGGAGTAAATACAATTTATCCATGTTTATTTCTTCGTTGGATAAAAGAATTGACCTACTTTATATAGCTACCTCTCCCAGTCCAATCAGGTCTAATACATTCACATCCAAGTTATAGAATATTCTCTTGCTGTTGCCTTTGGATTGTCTTTTTCATTTAAGACTTAAGTAATCATCTCAAATGGATACCCAGGACCAAGAAATATATCAAGATAGAGTTACATCTGGCTGACGTGGCAATTCATTGCCATTCACTCATTGATTTATTCAAACATATTACTGAGTACCTACTAAAGGTTATTCCAGGCACTGTGCTAGCCACTTGAGACAAGGAATCAAAGACATGATCCCTACCTTCAAGCTACTCCAGCCTAATGGGAGGTGCTGTGATGTAGTGGTCAAAACCACAGACCTAGAATCAGTCACATCAGTGCTCTAATCCTAACCCTGCCTCTTACTAACTACAGTAGATAAATGTGCAGGAATCCTCTCTGAAGTTAATTTTGCACATCTATAAAGTGGGAATAATAGTCCTAACTCACTTTGAGAATTAATGACATAAAATATAGCATCGGTAACATGGTAAGCACCCAATGGATGACATCTCTATTACCATTATCATCATCATCTTGGGGACAGCCATGTAATTAACAATTACAATATTATGTATGACGTATGAGAATGAGAGAAGGTACTGGAAGAACATAGTCTGGAATGGTGATGAGGAAGAAGTTTACAACCCGATGTCTTTCTGAGCCCAGAAAGATAAGTAGCAGGAAGTCAGGCATAGGGAGGGCATTCTAGGAAGACAGAATAATAGCATGTACAAAAGCCCAGGGGCAAAAAAGGAAAAAAAAAAAAAAAGTAGGCATTTACAGGAAATGGCAACCACTCGGATCTTGGGACATATGGGCAGGAAAGCTAGTGAGGAAGGGAGGGGCCATGCTGTCATCCAGGCAGTGGCCACGGGGCCCTGCACTGTCATACTTCCTCCACTGCCCTTCCCATAAAAGAAACCAGACAATCCCTTGGCCCATAGGTGCCGTCTCCCTCAGTCTTAGGCTTTATAGTTTAGAGATATGGGCTGTTTCTTTCAGTTTTCCATTTCTCCTCATGCCAGCCACTGTGGATGTCATAAGGGTGAAGCAGGGCTCTCATGCAATCTTTAGGAATTTCCCCTGAGAAGAATGACCCACCCACCAACCAGACCAGGATATAGGTCCATTCAATTCCGCAAAGTGCTCTATCAGGTAGGAAGAGGTCCTTACGTCTAGTGAGAGCTTAAGGAGGAAAAAAAGTAACATCTAGTGTTTAACTACTGCAGAAACCATTTCTATGACCAGAGTCTGTTTTTCTCACTGATAGCTTTGACCTAGATGCAGCTTAGAAGGAGAAGCTTTGGACTTGCTGCTGTGTCCTATGGGCAAGTTCAGTCAACTCAGGTCAACAGGCAATAATTGAGCATGTGCCTCATGTCTAAGACTCTGCCAGGCACTGTATAGAAAGACTGAAGCAATGTGCTGAGATTCAGAGATCACTACAGGCAAAGTTCATGGTCACACAGCCCGCAGGCATACCAGCAGAACTAGAAAACAGGTCTGCAGGACTTGAGAACTCATGCTCTTTTTGAGACAGTATGATGCCCTATTAATGTCAAGCATGGCCAGTTTGTTTCAGAGACAGCTAGGAAATGAAGAACAAATCATGGCCAATGAGGCAGGGTGTGGTAGCTCATGCCTGTGATCCTAGCACCAGAGGTGGGAGGATCCCTTGAGCTCAGGGGTTTGAGACCAACCTGAGATTAACCAATTGTTAATTACATGGCATGCCCCATCTCTACTAAAAATAGAAAAATTAGTCAGGCATTGTGGCTGGCACTTGTAGTCCCAGCTACTGCAGAGGCTGAGGCAGGAAGATCACTTGAGCCCAGGAGTTTGAGATTACTGTGACTTAGGCTGAATCCACAACACTTTAGCCTGGGGCAACAGAGGGAGACTAGACTCTGTCTCAAAAAAGAAAAAAAAAAAAAAAAAAACATGGCCAATCCATATGTATATGTGTTGTTCACTTAACATGAATGAGCCTGGCACAGTAGAGGTCTTCATTGGTGGAAGGAATGTTGATTGACCTTGCAAAGTATAATGATGCACAGTATGACCAGGAACCTCTTGGAAAGCTCCATTTTCCCTGAAGGGGCCACAGTTTGGGGCTGCCATTCAACCCAGCTCTGAGCACATCAGGAGGAACTGTAACTGACCTTCAAATCTGCCCTCAAAGTAAGTAAAGCTCTAAGGAGCTCCTGGGCAGGAGATCTAGTCTCCTACAGTGGGCTATGGAGAGCTAAAGGCAGTAGAGATATTAGTGGAATTAAGAGAAAAGAATTCATCAGACCAACAGACTGAACCTATATTAAACTACAAATTCACTTTGAGATTCTTGTGTTATTTGGCTCTTTTACCTTTAGACAGAAAGAGTGCATTTTAGGCATACGTGAGAACTGTCTGTAACACTAAGAGAGAATATATAACCTGTCTACCTTACCAACTGACAAAGTGGAGTCATGGCTTTAAATCTAAACCTAGAAAGGAACATCTACAGAATTATGCAGAATGGAAATTAGAACACTCCCTACACATTAACAAGGAGAATTGGTTCCAGGAAAGGTAGACTGAAGGGAATGGCTGGATTTCAGACCAAGAACCACAGCTGGCTCCCCACAGAGCTGTGGGATGAAGACGCTCTCCATGCCTCTACCTTAGTTTCACTACCTACATGATGGAGATGATGATACTTCCCTGTCCCTGCTTCACAGAATTGCTGAAAAAACAAATAATGCAGCTTTTTAACATGCTTTGAGACCTTTGATGGATGCCTTGTATAAGGGCTGGGTATGATTATTAATATTACCTTATCACTTTATCATTGCAGAAAATCATGCTTGAGAAACTTGCTGGTTATTTTGATAACAATTTCAGGCCAACTTTTTCTTCCTGTCTAATTTCTTTTCATATTGATGGAATTAAGCCAATCAGCCATCTACTCAATCTCCCCAACACACTGTGAACATCCTGACCTTTGACCCTCTGCTCACATCCTGCCGGGAGGGCTCTTTTGCTCCCTCTCCATTCTTCTAAACCCAAATCTTATCTCAAGGCCTAACTCAAACTCCCTGTCCTCTGTGAAGTGACCATCTTCTTATTCATCACACATAACAATAAGCATCTGCTGAATCCCTAAGTGTAGTTAGGCACTGTTCTAGGTTCTGAGAACGTGATACTTTATAGTTTATATAGAAAAGGACGCTGTTCCTCCCTATCCTCAAAAAGCACATGGTCTAGTTTTGCATATTTCAAAATTTCTTGATGATCTAGTAAGGAGATATTTTACATCATAATTCATTATACACATATATTTTTGTCTCATGTTTTATATCTACTATATATATATATGCTTCACAATATAAAACTTTTTATGTATGCTGCCATCTGACGTCTTCTATTTCATTTTAAATGATGCTGGTTGTAACTCACTAGTATGATTTCATAGTCCCTTAATGAGTCTTGACTCACAGTTTAAAAACACTGGTCCCACTGAGATACAAACATGCATCTCATGGACAGTCATGTAAATGAGTAATTACAGTCTTGGGTTAGAAGCATATACTTTCTTTTATGGTCCACCATTGTATTTGTAGGACTCATATTACCTAGACAATGAAGGTAGGGAGCATAACCTATAATCTCTTTATTCTAAGATAGATTTGGCCAAGCTTGTAGGGTCCTTGAACCACCGTCCCATATTGGAAGAGTCATGTGTCTTGCAGGAATAGGCCTTCTTCATACTCCCTCTGTGCTCCATCAGTGGCTGCAGGCAGCCTGCAGCCTCCACATGAACATGGTGGGGTGTTCCAGAAGGTAGCAGCTGGGGCTGTCACTCAACCATGCTCCCTGCAGAGGTCTGAGTGGTGCATGTTCAAGGCCACCACAGAGATGATTGTATTACTCTGATAGCTCTGATTGGATAGGCTTTTCTTTTCAACTCAAAGCAAGTGTAAAAAAAAAAAATTACAGGCATGTGTCATTTTCCTGCTGTACACTGTGGTGGGTTCTTCTCTGGTAGTCCTCTTAGGCTACCTCTCTGGCAGCCGTTACTGCTCCATCTAGCTCACTTGCCCTGGGAGAAGCTTTAGGAGTTTCTTTTGACATTGTTATTCCAAGATAGTGTTCCTTAGGGGTGGGATGTGGGAGCGACTAGTGCTCATAGAAGTAGGTAAAGGGAGACCCTTGAGATGAGCTGCGAACCCCAGTGAATCCTGTACAAAGAGGCTGGAACTTTATAACCCAGACCCACAGATCTGAATTATTTCCTACTAGTGACTTAGTTCTCTCCTATCCTCCTCACCTTTACATCTATTGCAGCCCACAAAGACGATTTTGAGACCTAGGAGATTTAGGACCAAAGATTGCAATGGATGAGACAAAGCTTCCTTACATCTTTAGCAGATTGTAAAGTTACTGGGGGAGTTGGAGTCAGCTCCACTTCTGCTATTCTTTTTGTCTACTGCCTTAGGAGAGTTGCCAGGTTGGGACACTTTTGAACACTATCTGATGGCCATTCAGGCAAAGAAGGTGGTTTTTCTCCAGAAAACCATGAAAAAGACCTCTCAGTTATATGAACTTAAATGTGTCACAGCATATTTATAACTGTCAGAGCAATCAGGCAAGATTCACTTTGGCAAGAGACTTTTTAAGCGAAAGAGCACTAAGTAATTCACTTTAGTTAGTTCACAACCTCTTAGGACATCACTACTTAGGAGTAACTGTTAAAAAGAATGTCATTCAGGGCAGCGCCTGTGCCTCCAAGGAGTAGGGCTGCAGCTCTATATACTGGAGGTGGTGGGTTCAAACTGGCCAAAAACTGCAAATAAATAAATAAATAAGAATGTCATTCAGATTAAATAACGATTACATTCAATATTTGCTTAGTATTCTGCTTAGCAAGAACTCAAAGCCCTGTACAAACATAAACTCACTAACCCTCACAACAGTCCTTTACAATAATTGGCAGACATATTTGTTGGCCAGTCTAGAGAAAGAAGACTATTGAGAATTAAAACTGACTCAGTCACTTAATCACATAATGATGACACATTGTTAGTGGCAGTGTGGCACCTGGGACAGGGAGGAGGTGAGGACTGAGTGTGTTCCTCTCAGACTCCATCAGGTTGGAAATTGCTAGCTTGTGCCTCAGGTCATTCCAAAGATCATCAACTTGAAATACAACTTGCACACTCTCCGACTTTATTTTGTTAGAGAATTAATTCCTCTATCTCAGAATCGAAACTGCACATACCAGGAGCATCATTATGACAGCACTGGGGTGGCTTTTGGGACACCAAACTTCAGAAGCATGTCTGATGTGTCAGAATTGGGCAATGGCTGCTTCGGAGTGGAGATGTCATCTGAATTACCTTCTTCTTCCTAAACCTAGACCATATACCCTGATTTACAGTAACTCAAGAAGTTTGCAAGGACCTGTTTTAGTTCAATCCAACTACATCTCACCTTGGATTTATAAGAAATAAAGTGATCTAACACATGCAGGATAAAAGGCTGTAATTTACTAGCTCTCTCCTTAAAGCTAGCTTTCCATACTAGCCACAGTCTTTCCCTCAAATTTCCCCAGATTTTTGAGAATTTTCTGTATTACACAGGCTACAGCATGCAGAGTGATTTTCAAACAGCACACTCTGTGGGGACCTGAGTCTGACCTAATTTTTATCATGCCGTCGTTTGGGGGATATTTTATGTTTGTGGTTTTGGTTTCATGATTTGGGAACACTTACTTTGGCTTTGCCCAAGTGTCAATGAAGCTTCTAAAGTTCATCGTCCTGCCCACTCTCTTATCCACTAACCTTTTTTGTATATGAGGCAGTTGGCATGCTCTTTGGCAGGCAGCTGGGATGGAAATTTTCTCCCAAGAAGAAGTAACCTTTTGGGTTTGTGTCCACATATTCTTAAGAAAGGTACCTGATTAGAAGAAAATTCTAGCCATTACCTGGAAGTGCTAAGAAAGGATCACTCAAGGCCACTCTGTATCAAGAACCAGTACAAAAGTACTCGCACAGAATGGGAGATGGAGAAGCTGGTCCTCCACCACTCTTTCAAAATCCTCCTCTTTCTAAATTGATTTCCTTACCTCTGTATTTCTGTATACTTTGTATTCGTCTTAGGAGATTTGCCACATTTGCATTTGCATTTAATAATTATCCGTTAATTTAATAAAAAATCAAATAACAGCATTTTATTAGTAATCAAGAAAACCTTGACTTTACAGCCACATGATATTTTACAATGCACACAACTTGGCTACACATTAGACCTTTATATCTCCTTGGGCAAGTTACTTGATCTTGTAAGCCTCATTTTTCTCCTTTGTAAAAAGAAGTTATTCCTCCCTCCCTTTCTTAAACAAAGGGGAACATATGTCCATGTTGTCAGTCTGCGGGGGGGAAAGGATTCATCCAAATTAAGACTTAGAAAATCATTTGACCAAGTAATAATGTTCTTGAGGTCATTGTGAGGAGCAAATGAGCCAAGGGAATGTGAAAACAATTTGTGAAATGCCCGGGCGTATTCAGATACAGAAACACAAAGACTCTTAAGTTTTCTGGTGTTTGTAACTGAGTGCCAATACAGAGACTTGAAGCAACACATATGAGGGAGAAGATTTACCTGTTTGAAATGAATATCTCATGGGACATCAGACTTTATGGCTGGTACTCAGGGGTGTCGGTTCTGCTATGTCACCCTGACACCACACGCAGGAAACAACCGGTACATGGACTGAGGAATGTACAAGGTTGCAAGAGGTGAGGCTCCCCAGAGGTGCAGGAGAGCCGAGCCACCAAATAACCTCTGTCGTGGCTGCAGAAATGCCCCAAGATACCTCTGCAACCAATATTTATTGAAAGTCTTGGGTGGCACCTGTAGCTCAAAGGAGTAGGGTGCCGGCCCCATATGCTGGAGGTGGTGGGTTCAAACCCAGCCCCAGCCAGAAACTGCAAAAAAAAAAAAAAAGAAAGTCTATACAACAGGTGTGGGGCCGTCCCTGTACAAGGACTACATGCTTAAGAATTGCTACATGCTCTTCCCCCCCTGGGCTCTACTCTCACCCCTATGCACCCCAAATGTTCAAGGTCCAACACCTGCTTACTAATGGGTACCTATCTTATCTCAAGTTAGACCACTCGATTGCTTGAGGGCTTGTCTCCAGGCCGCAAAACAGCTCCATACTGGCCAGGAGATTGCCCTGCTCTCAGCATTTCCCTCAAGAACCGGTGACTGTTCCTATAAGCATAGTCATCAGTCTACTACCCATGGGAAAATGTCACACTTAATAGATGTGAGAATCAATGAAATGTAAGCAATAACTGAAAGCAGGAGTATGGATAACACCAAAAGGAAAAGGATGTGGTATGAGATGCTAAGGAGACCCCTTGGGGTGGAGTACACAGAAAGGAGCTGGCTGAGGAGGAGCGGAATTGGCAGGAAAACCAAAGGGAGCAAGAGATTCCAGGTCATATACTAGATGTTAATGAAAGGAGGCTCGGCGCCTGTAGCTCAAGTGGCTAAGGCACCAGCCACATACACCAGAGCTGGTGGGTTCAAATCCAGCCTGGGCCTGCCAAACAACATTGACAACTAGATGTTAATGAAAGGAAATGAAGGCAGCGCCTGTGGCTCAATGGAGTAGGGCGCCAGCCCCATATGCCAGAGGTGGTGGGTTCAAACCCAGCCCCAGCCAGAAACTACAGAAAAAGGAAATGAAATTTTGGATCAGCACCTTAAGAGGCCACTGCCAACTTTGAAGAGGGCAGTTTCAATATTATAATGGGTTGAGGGGTGAAAGGGACATGATGAAAGGGTCATAATCAGTGAAGAAGTCGGCATTTGGGAAACTTGGTGATGAAAAGAAATAGATTAGATGGTAGCTTTGGAAAGAAATAGGACCCAGGAAATGAAAGAAATAACCATAGCATAATTATTTATTTTCAATAACAAACACTTAAGTCTTATAATACGCTGGGCTAAGTGGTTTACAAAAGTTAGTTTATCCTCATCACTACCACATGAGACATTATTATTATCCCTACCTTATGGATGAGGAAACTGAGGCATAAAGTGGTTAAGTAAATTTCCTAAAGCCACACAATTTGCAAAAACAGAAGTGCAGACGATGTGGTTCAAGAGTCCATGTTTTAACTCATTTCCTTTCCCCCTTTGGAATTGTTTGGTAGTAGCCAAATCAATGAGAAAGAAGTATCGAGATTTTTTCTTATTTTTACTGGGGAGATTTCAACTTGCTTGGATGCTAGGAAGAGGAGGCCAGCCTGTTGAAGAAGAAACAAGAATTTGGGGATAATGAAGAGAGGAAGATCCCAAAGCATATAGGCAGCCATGGTGAGAAACTGTAGATGAAGCCGTTCTCTTGGACAAGAATAAGCAATGATTCTTTCTTAAACAGGAGGAAACTGGTAACAATAGGGATTTAATTTTGAGGTAATGAAAAGGAAAATGTCAGGTGGATTCTAGTTAAATTTTTGCTGAAAGAGGTCGGAGAAGTGGTTCAGGGCTTGAGGAGAGAACGCTGCAGCTTCCTGGAATGGAATAAGGAGTCAGCTCTTTCCAAACTGCACTGGGGCCAACTGCAGCCACCTGGTATGATTGCCAAACACGTCCTAAAGTCTAAACCAGATGCAGCCTCTCTCAGTCGAAGCTTTTAATTAGTTGAGAAAGGTATAAAAGAAGCACTTAGCAAACAATAGAAAATAGATCAAATAGCACTTGTTTGGCTTAATGTGTTTCATTGAGCTCAGAGAGGGGAGAGAACTGTAGACTTTGGAGGAAGTGGGGAAAGGCTGGCTCTTGAGGTAATCATTGAAGATCAGGAGACTTGGGGAGGTAGAAGAGGAGGCACACTTTCTGGTGGTGGAGGAAGTGAGAGGAACAGAATAATCAAAGGAAGAAAGGCAGGTATTAGAGGACACTCTTGGTAAAAACGTTGGAATTAGGGGTTGCGGCAACACTGATATTCAGGCCAAAAGATAGCCCCACCCAATGGCCCACTCCTGATTTGGGTCTCCTTGGGCCATCACTTCCTAATATATCATATTTAAATATTAAATATTAGTTTCTTTATATTTACTAGGACATAGACTCTACAAAGGCAGGAATAATGGTCTTTTTAGTTCACTAGTGTATCTTCCTGGTCTAGATCAAGTCTGACACTTACCCCGTTTCCCCGAAAATAAGACATCCTCTGAAAATAAGACCTGCTTACAGGAAAGATAAGCCATCCCCTGAAAATAAGACCTAGCGCATCTTTGGGAGCAAACCTTAATATAAGACACTGTCTTATTTTCGGGGAAACAGGGTAGTAAAGATTTGTTCAATGAATGAATTCAGCAGCCTGTCAGAGTTTACGTGGGGTCCGTCCAGGGTAGGCTAAAAGTTTTTGGCTCACAGCCTGCTGTGAAGAAAATCCTGAACTAAAGAGAAGTGACAACCAACTTCTCAAATAGAGGCTCTTTAACACCCAAGTGCCAAGAAAGCACTCTAAAATTAAAGACAGGACTTCCCTTATACCCACCCAAAGAAAATTTCCCTGAGGAGGTAGGAGAAAGTGTTTAAGAACTGGTAGATTAGCTCAGTGCCCATAGCTCAGCAGGGAGGGTGCCAGCCACATACACCAAGGCTGGCAGGTTCGAACCCAGGCCAGGTCTGCTGAAACAACAATAACTACAACAACAACAACAACAACAACAAAAAATAGCCGGGCATTGTGGTGGGCTCCTATAGTCCCAGCTACTTAGGAGGCTGAGGCAAGAAAATCGCTTAAGCCCCACGAGTGTGAGTTTGCTATGAGCTGTGACGCCATGGCACTCTACTGAGGGCAACGTAATGAGACACTGTCTTAAAAAAAAGGATTGGTAGATTTTAGGATAATTGGTCCAGAAAGATTCAGGTAGGAGGATAAAGGCCCCTGGTGAGGGCTGATAGGTTTAGGAAGCCCCACTTGCTCTTAGAAGCTCTCCTGTTTTATTCATCTGTTCCCTAAGCCTCACCAGGGCCTGTGTCAGCCCTGGTAAATGGGACAGTTTGTTCCAGTGCCCGCTTCCGGGTAAGGAGCCTTTTCTCAGATCCTGGTCCAGGTAACAAAGGCTCCTTGTATCCTCACCATTTTTTATGAGCCTGGCCAGAAGGGAAAAAACAATTTTTGCTCCACACATTTAGGTTTAAAATTGACTTCAAACTAGGAAACAAAGCACATACTGTTCAAAGGCCAGGAGTTACAAGCCCGAGCCCTGCCCAGATGGAGCAGATCCACGGTTGCTATTCCCATTGTTCAGAAAGCACACACGATAATCAGGGCTCACAGGTCCGTGCCCACCACGAGCTATCGGTTTCCTCTGTCGTTAGCAGAGCTGTATAAATGAACCAGTCCCTTTGTGGGGGGTAAGTGATTTTCCTGCTCTGTAAAATGAGTATGAGAGGCCTCGCCTGCTCTCCATAGCCCCACATCTGCAGAAGGAAGGTCTGTCTCACCTCCGAACACCTTGTGCGTATTAGTCAATGGCACTGCTGTGTTGAAGATTGTGTGTTAGGAGAAGAGAGCAGGCAATTTTCTAGGAAGCTTTGGCACAAGCCTGCAATGTCCCAGGGAGAAGTCTGTTGGCTTTTAATTTCCCTCTTCCATAGAAAACTAGGAAGATTCTCCCTTCTTTTGTAAAATGCCCAGAATGAAAACTCAGGGAAAAACTCTGACAACCTATTAGGAAAAGGTGAACAGGTGGGGAAAAACTGTCAACCCAGTGCTTTTGGCTGAAATGGCAGTCATGAAGCCAGATGCCCCTCACTTGGGCCAGGATGTCATGGTCGGTGGCCATTTTCTACTGAGAAGAGAGGCAGCTAGGGCCTGGTCGGGCTCCCTGTGGCCCAATGCTTTGAAATAACTGGGCACCTGCTTAAGCCATAGTCTCTGCTGTGGTTGCTGTAACACAGACCTGGAGGCTGGACTTTGCTACCTGTCTCAGGAACGCCTCCTGGCAAAGGTCCGCATGTGTCATTGTCACCTGACTGATAAGCAAGGCATAGGTGTCAAACTCCAGTCTAGAAGACCAAGGAGGCAGTGTTTGGCTGAGGCAGCATGGGGGAGTGAACGTGGCTCCAGGATCAGCGGAAGACCTTGTGTCTGTGATCACGTTCTCCGCCCCACCCTCCCACTTCTCCTCCTCCCTGCAGTAGACACCAACTTTGCTGGGAAGCAGAACTACAGTTCTCAGGGTTCTAACCAGCCCCACCACTTAGTGGCTGTTTGTCTCTTGGCAAATTAGGTAACTTCTCTGTACCTCAATTTCCTTAAATCCACAGGTATACATGAAAGCAATGCAAAGTGAATAGCACTTGGTACAGGGTATGGGCTTGATAAATGGCAGTAATGACAATCCTGCTCCTTGCAGCCCTCTGCATGGGCACAGCCGCCAGCTAGCCAGGCGGAAGCATCATGGAATAGCAAGTTGCAAAAAAAATTGTTTCGATATTCCCCACTCCCACTCATGGGTTAGCACTTCCTGTTTCCTGATCTAGAGAAAATTGTGTTACCTTTTAAACTGTTATTATAAAACCTCAGAATTGTTCTCTGACATTGTAGCTGTCTCACCTAGACCAGTGTGTAAAGCTGCGGTAGCCTTGACTATAGTTTTGCTCACCCCGGCACCCCACAGATACACTCCCCAGGGGCAGAATGCATTTCATTACTTTCTTTTTAGTTTTTCTGGCATTTAAACTGTATTTTCAGTGGATGTGGGGGTGAAAGCAAAAATCCTTACCAAAACCGAGGTACCAAATCTGTGACCTAGGGTTGCAGCAGACTGAGTCTTCATATGATGTGGACATGAGGCCAAAAATTAACTCACGTTTCTAAATGTCTGTTTTCAGAAGATTGTTTCCTAAGTTACTGGAGGGAATATTGCCAGATCTGGGACCTCAGAACACCATCTGCTCCCTGATGCAAGATTGAAGGCAGCTGAGGCCTCCCCAAGGTGCATCTCTGTGGCCAGCCCTGTACTAAGCTTTTTCTTCCAGGGGTTCTCAAACTGCGGCCCGCGGGCCACATGAGGTGGTGTGAATTGTATTTGTTCCCGTTTTATTTTTAATTCAAAATAAGGTATGTGCAGTGTGCATAGGAATCTGTTCATAGTTGTTTTTGTTTTTTTTTAACTGTAGTTCAGTCCTCCAGCGGTCTGAGGGACAGTGAATTGGCCCCCTGTTTAAAAAGTTTGAGGACGTCTGGAAACCTCTGCCATTGACGTGGGTGAGGAATGAGTGGAAGAGCATTGTAATGTAGTGGAAGCACCTGAAGAACCATCAGGGCATTAAAGAGGTACACCAATGCTCCTGGGATGTTAGTGTGCCTCAGAATTGCCTGGAAGGCTTGCTAAAACAGTCTGCTTGGTCGCACCCCAGCCCTGGGATGGGTCTGGACAGTTTGCATTTCTAACAGTTTCCTAGGGGGAAATGTTGAGGATGCTGTTAGGGGAGCACATTTTAGAGCCACTGGTTTGCATAAACCAAAGGGATTCTCCAGCTTCTGTCTAGCGACCCATGGTCATGGGTTTTCTGTTACTCCAGTTCTTTTGTGGAGCAGAGCAGCTTCGTGGAAAATGCTGCTATTAGAAGGGTAGGCTCTGGGGTCAGTGCCTGGATTTGAAACTTGGCCTCATCTTGGCCAAATGATTTAACCCCTCTGTGCCCCAGATGCCTCATGAAAATAAACGCTAACATTTTCTGTGAGCTTCCTGTGTACTAGACACAGTTCTGATGGATTTACTATTTACTTGTTAATCCCATAAGACTAGGAGTTAGGTGCTGTTATTATCCACTATTTACAGATGAGGAATTGAGGTACAGAGAGGAATAACAAAGCTTCATACAATTATGTGTGGGTTAAATGAGATAATCCACATTAAACTTAAGTTTGAGCATCTAAGAATATTATTACTCTTTCTATGGGAAGAAGGATCTTAACATTCTCTCTCTTCTTTTGAGGCTTCTTAGGAAGTTTTGGATTTTCCTAAGAGGATGAACCATCCTCCTTCCTTCTGAGTCCTACGGAAAAGATCTACCAACCCCATCCCTTGTCCTGTTCCTCACTTAGGCACATGAGAGGTGGGCTCTGCTCTTGCAAACTTTCTGTCTCCAGAGAGCTGCCCTACATCTAAGGGCCCCAGGGTGTGCGGGGGTGGAGAAGTGGACATGGAGGAGGGGTTGAGGAGGAGGAAGTCTGCATGCAAGCAATGGTGGGTGTGCGCTTGGGTAGGCAGAGAGTCCTGTATGCGACCTGACAGGGGCAGCTCACAAGAATGCAGGCAGTTTGCAAGCTCACCAGACCAAAAGAGGAAAGAGAGAGGCAGAAAGGAGAGAGAATGCCCCAAGCCCCAGAGCTGTGCCAGCACATTCCAGCTTGATCTGCACTTGCTGGTAGCCTTTGTTTTCTTATCAGAGGATGAGGCCTTGGGACTCGTGTTGTTTTTCCTGACCTTGACACATTTTGAGCTTTCTTTTCCAGATCAGGACAGAGGGCTTTCCATAAACCTAGGCTGAATGTGAACACTAATTAATATGTAATCATGGCCATTAAAGTGCATGAAAAGCTGATGTTCAAACCTTCGCAAATTTCTAGATGTAAGTAAAAAAATTCAGAGATGCAAGGAATCATCATTGAGTTCTAACCCAGGTTCTCGCTCACTCCCAGCAGTTATGCTCTTTCCTGAAGCTCCTGTCTGCCCCCACACACTACCCTGCCTATGCATCAGCTAATACCTACTCCACTTGGGGGGGTCACTCTCCCAGATGGTTCCTTGATTCCCTCTCCCAACTCCACACCTCACCAACCTATAGCCCCAGTTCTTATCATCCTGTTTCATGAGGGTTGATATAGTTGTTTGCCTCCTCTCGTCAACAAGAAGTTATAAACTGCTTACTCATCTTTGACCTCCCAGTGCTAAACACTGTGGGCCCTCTGTACATGAAAGACCTGATTCCCACACTCGCAGACAACAGCAAAAGGCAGGAAACTCTTGCTGAGTCATTTCGCTTAGTTAGTGGCAAACCCTGGGCTGAGAGGTGTTTGACATGCACCGGTTTAAACAAGCGGTGAATTGATTGAGTGAGCAACAAGAGGTACCTGCCTCACTGTGTGAACTGATCTGGAGCAGACAGATGATGAGAGGTGCATCTGAGCAGAGACACAGGGCACAGGCTCACACAGAAGGCAGCAGTGGCTATCCGGATGCCTATCTAGATACTGAGTTCCTCCCGTGGCAAAAATTCTGATGAGACAGCAGGTGCTCTGGAAGAGTGGCTTTCCAGAGAGCCACAGGCTGGCTAAGCAAGGACTTGCCACCTTCTAATGTGAGCTTTACTGGACCTAAATCTGAGCCTTCAAGATGTGCATTAGATCGCTCTGCCAGACAAGCCTCTCTACCCCCATCTCAGTCCTCACAATTGCTGACTTCCTCTTCTTACTCCAGTTGGTTGGTCCCAAATATATATTCTTGGTCATAAGGGAAATCAGGAGAAAAGAAGTATTTGGGGGAATGGGAACACATTTCTTTGCAACTGGACAGACACTTCAAAGGGCATCTCCTAATAAGTCAGTAGGGTCTATTTTCAGTAGGAGAGAGGCAATGAAGATAATGTTCAGGGTCTGAGAAGGCAGATTAGTTAGCCCTGGATAGGGGACCTGTGTGTGTACATGATACAGAGGTCTCCAGGATTTTTATGCTGTTCTTGGTGATGGATTGCTGTCTATTCATAGTCCAATATGTTTGGGATTGCTTTTGCGTACATATATTCTTCAAATAAATATATGCTCCTTGAAGGCAGGATCCATATTTTGGTGCTTCCTGTGTATTTTAGTAGAGTTATAGAAACTCAGAATCAATGGAGGAGAGATAATACCTGGGGAAATGATATAAAAATCAAGAAAGGCATTGAGAACAGAGTTCCAAGTCTATTCATTTGCCTTTCAAATCCGAGACTAAATTTAGTTTCCTGATTTTATTGACTTGATGAACTTCCAGATGAAAGCTTGTGCAAAACGTTAGTAATATGGAAACAGGTTGCAACAGAAAAAATGAATTGCGATATAGTATTGAAGCTCATAAAATTTTCTTGAGGCTGCTAGGGAGCTCAGGTACCTGCTATCAAAGGGAGTTTTCCCACCACCACCACCCAAGGCTGCAAAGTTAAGCAAGACCAGAGCTACCTTCTTAGAGTGAAATCTGGTCCCACCAAGCTTTACCCTTTCAGTGAGCAATGAAGGCCAGATTCAAAAAGACAGCACAAGGGGATCTAAGTCTGGGGACAAGTTCCTTTTTACAAACACTAAAATTAGCTTTGTTTTCCTCCAACCTTCTAGCTGAGAGCTCTGACATAGCAAAGTGGGTGACTCTTCTGGGATTCAAGAAGAAATGCCTAAATGGAGATAGAATGGTTGTCTTCAAATACTTAAAATTTAGAATTGTTTTGGTTTTGTTTGATTTTGTTCTGATACTGGAGAGGGCTGGCTGGCTCTGTACTGTTACAAAGGAGAGGAAGAGATAGGGAGAATCACAGGAGGCTGATTTCACCTCAGCGGGAGAAAGAACTCTGCCAATTCCAGCCACTTGAAATGCCAGGGGCTGCTTTTTGGTGTAATGAGCTTCTTCACCCTGAAGTCATTTTCCAAATATCTAATTTGCCTTTAAAATATGTAATACATGCCACAAGATGATATTCAAAAAGAGAAAAGTTTGTTTCCTTCCCAATCCTTTATCCCATACTTTGCTTTTTCTTCTGAGGAGACAGAAGACAGTTGTATCCAGACAATTCCGTGAGGAATATTTAGCTTTGGACAAGATGAGCTTTGAGGATCTTCCAATGCTTGCATGTTCTTCTTTAACTTGACAGATCACAATCTTCAAGGTTTTATCACAAAATCCACATTGGCCACTCATGGACTGGGCTGAGGACTTATGACTTGACAGTGGAAATGTCAGGCCAGCTCTGAGCAGTCCTTAGGGGGCAAGTTGCGATGTGTCACAAGACAGATAGCTGAGGAAATGGAATGTAGACTCCTGTGCAGAGCTAGTAGGAACTCTTGCTAAATGTAGTCCTCCCTCATTTGAAGTTAAAGACAGAAAGAGAACTGCAGGGTGATTGGGCAAGAGGAAAAAGCATGTGGGGGAGAGCTGAGCAGAGAGGAGGTAGGTTGGAAATAGAGTGGAATGAAATGGAGATGGTGCCTTCAGGGACGGCAGAAAGGTCCCAACTGTGGTGACTCGGGACAGTGGCTTTTCTTGCCCATTGGGAAACCCCAAGTATTCCTCATGGTCTTTATTCCTAGCTCTCTCTTGCTTTTTTAAGATTTCTCAAATGGCTCTAAGGTCTGTTGTCAGTAAACTAGAAAGCATGATTTAGTCTCCTGCCATACAGAGCTACATATAACTACGTAAGTGGAGTCTCTTTTGTGTTTTTTGGAAAATTCAAAGGCATTTTTGTCCTGGAAGGTAAGCTCAAGGCTCAGATCCTAACCGATGAGTATGGTGGTAGCCTTCAAGGTCATGCAGACCTGACAAATCCAGGTGGCATCTGTCCTATTTCAGGAGCTTGGCTATTTCCCCAGCCCAGATGGAGTTGAGTGGAAAAAGGATAGGGCTTTTAAGCAGGACTGAAGACTAACCTTCAGGAAGAGGTATGAGAGACCATCTTGCCCAACTTTGGTTCAGCTTTTTAGAGGGAAATCAAATAATAAGACCATTTCATTACCATCATTGTTTCAATGGTCATTATTCATTTTAAAGGACAAGAGGTCAGTATTTACCAAATGTAAATTGAAGAAAAGGTATATATTTTCTAGGAATAGTTTTTATGTCAGCAATAACAAAATACATGGCAAGCAGAATCAAGAAGTCTTTAAGGATTTTTTTTTAATCTGAGAAAAACTTATTAGACATCGCAAGAAATAGATTATTACCCAGTTCTATACTTGGAAGCAAGTTTGGCATTAGTTCCACAGCATCTCCTCACATATAAAGCATTTATCAACACTTTGTTCAGGGACCTCAGCCATGGGGATCTCAGGAGGTAGGAGTTGTAGACATCACTTTGTGCCATAGAAACTCCACTTCTACTAAAAACAACAATCATATCAAAGATAAAAGTAATGTTATGAAGAACTAATACATTTAAGGGCGTACCACAGAAACATTTGCTAGGAACTTGGCATTTACGGTATGCTCTTACTTTGGCCTCAACACTCATAAGATATGGATGCCGATGAGGAATCAGAGACTCAGAGAGGCCAAGTTACTTTCTCAAAGTCACACAGCCAGCAAATGAAGCAGTCAAGGGACAAACCCAGCCTGCCCAGCTTCTCAGATGATGCTAACTTTCATGCTAAACTATGAAGAGCCAACTCAGGAGAAAAAAAGGAAATGTGATAGAATGATTTCAAAGAATGAACTTAGGCAAGAAGGAAGGGAATTAGCAAAACGAACGGTAGGAAAACCAAGAGTAGAAATCAAGTGACATGTGAAAAGTAAATCAAGGTGAGTGATGTAGAACTCAAGGTGTAAATGGAAGAATAGCCTTTTCTTTGATGGCTGTTTGTGTGAGGGCAGAGTAGGTGTGTGCCTTAGAAGAATCCTGCTGGCAGGGCTGTCATTTACTCCTCCCACCTCCAGAGCAGGGTAGATCTGGGGAAGGAAGTACAGGTGTCTCAGGTGGAACCTCGGCCTTAGGTACAGTCCTGCAGCCCATAACCAGAACCCCTGTGCCAGGCTCTGAATTTGTCGAGACTATAATACAACGAGGAGTCACACTGGGCTGAAAATGTGTATCTCTAAAGGACACATGTTACACATCCCAAGCACTTATGAGCAGAAAATTCTGCTGCTTTAGTAGCATGAGAAACAAAGAAACTTTTTTTTTTTTTTTTTTGTAGAGACAGAGTCTCACTGTACCGCCCTCGGGTAGAGTGCCGTGGCGTCACACGGCTCAGAGCAACCTCTAACTCTTGGGCTTACGCGATTCTCTTGCCTCAGCCTCCCAAGCAGCTGGGACTACAGGCGCCCACCACAACGCCCGGCTATTTTTTGTTGCAGTTTGGCCGGGGCTGGGTTTGAACCCGCCACCCTCGGCATATGGGGCTGGCGCCCTACTCACTGAGCCACAGGCGCCGCCCGAGAAACAAAGAAACTTTTAACAAAAACTATATAATGATATAAATTGTGGGAGAATGGGAATAATGATCTATTTGTCTTAGTGAGCAGTATTTATTGTCAAAGACACAGACCGAGTGTTTATGGTATATCACAAATAAGTGTTCAGGTACAGTAGTTAGAAATACCCACCTTGATCTAAGCCCCACATTACAAAGATATCTTAAATTGGTAACTTGAACACATTCAAACTTGAATCAGGGGTTATCATTGTTCATACACCCATCTGCTCTGTTGGAGATGGTTCACATATTCTGAGGTTTTCTTCTCCTTTGCTTAGAGGAAGAAGGGCAGCATGACGAGGAGGGGCCCGTTCTTCTCTGACTTTCCTCACCAGGTGAGAGGTAGAAAAAGAGTACAGCTGCCGGCAGTTCCCATGGGATGTCAGTGATGTGCCTTTCTGAGAAGGCGGCATTATCACACTGCAGAATTTCTGTTCTTATCCAGTATTCCAGTTTATCCAGTATTCCCCTTTGATTGCTAAATACATTAAAAACACCTGGTACTGTCGTGACTTTGAATGCAAAAGCAGCCAAGCTGGGGTGTGCTGGAGTTGACTCCTATGGCCACGAGAGTGATTGTCACATTTTCAGAAATTTTGTGAGCTGGTTGTTTAGCCATTGGTAGCTTGAAATTGGCTGTGCTAGAAGTATTTATACCACAGAAATTGGCAAATGCTACAAATCAGGGTACTTTTTTTTGAGAAGTAAAAATGAGAGCAAGATTGGGTGGTGCCTGTGGCTCAAAGGAGTGGGGTGCCAGCCCTATATACCGAAGGTGGTGGGTTTGAACCTGGCCCTGGCCAAAAAAAAAACTGCAAAAAATAAATAATAATAATAAAAATGAGAGCAAGATTCCTTCATTGAATATGTTATACATTTATAGTTTTTTCGGTAGGTATAAGAGCTATAGAGGAAGATGATATATGATTTTGAACCAGAAGAAACTTCACCAACTTCCAGAAGCTCTCTGATCACTATTTTGCATACTCCTAAGATGAGTGAATAGCTTTTAGGCTATTCCCACTCGAGACTGAAATATTCTGAAGTCTCTTCCACTTGCTGTGATCAAACATCCTAAGAAAGGTATTTCAAAAGCTTATGACCAATTCATCTCAAAATAAAATACTTACAGAATGACAGAAGAGTACCCAACTCTTCAGAAACCTTCCTCTTCCTCTCCTAATCTTCATTCTGGTTTCTTGTGGGTGGGAGGGGGGAGAGTTTCATGGTAAAGAAAGAAACACAGGGCAATTCCCTTGGGTAACTTGGGGTATTTGCTTTTGCTAGTGCCTTCCAGATTGCTGCTGTTTATCATTTGTTTCATTTTCAAATCTCATTCAAATATGTGATTTTCTATTTAGCTTGCCTCCTCTCCACTTTTAATTCTATAGCTCTATGTCCAAAATGAAAAATGCCAAAGGGAAAAAGAGGTTGCATGACCCCATTGGTTGGAGCTGGAATCTGACTTCCTGGTTGTCACTGATTTGCTAAATAACCTTGAGCTATCACTTTCTGAATCAATGTGTACTTCCATCCACAGAGGTATTTAAAGAAATGAACTGAGGCCCTCTAAGACTCTTAGAAAAGGTAAAGACAATTGGCTATTATTAATTAATCCAATGTCAGGCCGATTCAATAGATAGGCTTTGTATTTTCTAGATTATGGAAAGCCTCAGATCCCTTACCTTTGAGAATCATAAACAGCTTAAAAGGACGTGAAATGGTGAATGCTCAGAATTTCCTGTTGAGGATCAGAGTCAGGGCTGTGTTTGCTCACAGGAAATAAAGCAGGATTAGGTAACTGCCTCAAAGACTTGGGTCACCAGAGACGATGACTCCTGAGATGCTCTTAAGGGAACTTGGAAATGGAAAATACAAAGGGAGTGAATCGTAGGCCTCAAATGTGAGGAGGCAGGGGTGAGATGAGAGGTGAGGCAATTGCAGATTTCTCTCAATTAATTTCTCTTGCATTTGGGTTTCATTGCTTAGCCTTTGCTGATGCTTGTAGGATGCTTCATTTTTAAGCCTTCTCATGTTAAGCCATTTAAAAGGTTCTAGGCATTTTTTGGAACCCCAACTCAGGCTGGAGATACACTGGAGAAAAAGATGACATATCTTCTCCCACATAGTCCACGGAGGAGAAAGAGAAGAAAAGCATGTCAGCAGAGGATGCTAAGAAACATGACACAGCTGGGGACGGGGAAGAGCTTGTAGTAAGTCACTACGACCAGCTGATCTTGTTGGGGAGCTCCCTGGAAGAAGTGATATCTGGGCTAGTTTAGGAACAGATGCACATCAGCCAGGTAAATAAGGAAAGGCTATTTCAAGCAGAAGGAACAGAGCATGTACAGAGATGCAAGAGGGAATTCTAACAGTTCTAAGCAAAGCTGGAGTTTGGCGTCTGATCAGCGAGGAATGGCAGGGGATGAGAAAGCAGAGGCCAGCCCTGGAATGCCCCCGTGGGCCATGCTAAAGAACAGTTTATCCAGGGGGAAAACAAGGAGCCATTGTTGTATTTTAAGCAGGACTTACTAGAGTTATGATTTAGAAAAAACTCAAAAAATAATAATAGTAAAATTATTTAATATTTATTGAGCACTTGCATGCCAGGTATATTTTAAGCACTTTCTTTGATATAATGCTTCTTGGTCCCATGATAGCCTTGCCCAAAGCCATGTGGTACTGGTACAGTAGGCAGAGCAGTCCGGCCTCACCAGAGACCCTGCTCTTGGACACTAAGCTGTAAACGCTTGTTACCTTGTAATTGTTCAGTGGCAAACACTAATTCTCATTGCTTGTCTTTTCCTTATTGTTTTTGTAATTTTAAGCCAGTATACTCCAGCCATTTCATTGCTGTTAACAAACAAGAGCTCGCACCTATGAAAACCCCCAGATTTCAATCATATGAGGTTGAAGGGGGTTATAAATTGGAAAGAATACACAGAAAATTCTATACTGACTGGACTTTTGGCTTTTTGCCTTTCTGAGGCAGTTGCATGGTTCTTTTTTTTTTTTTTTTTTGCAGTTTTTGGCTGGGGCTGGGCCTGAACCCGCCACCTCTGGCATATGGGGCCAGCCCTCTACTCCTTGTGCCACAGGTGCTGCCCAGTTGCATGATTCTTAATAAAGATAGCAGGGAAAGGCATTTCCCTTTGTTTCAATTCTGGGCTCTGCTTGGCATCTACAAGAATCCCTGTTCTGAGTTCAGTGACTGGATCCCAGCATGAATTGCTCTTCCTTTAGAGGACTATGAGAGAGAAAACTCATTTCCTTTACCTCACTTGAGGGCAGTTTTTTGAAATCAAATTCCCAGTTAACAAGAGGAACAGTTCAGAAAAATCAAATCAGTGTTACATGAAGGATAGTTAAAAAATAAGTAAAAACAAGAATTTCTCTTCTTCCTAGAAGGCACATCTTTATGTGCCTTTATGCATCCCTGGATGGAGCATAGGTCCTGAGATATGCTCACAAATATGAAATGTCACTTTTATTCATTCAAGCAACTAAAGCTTAGTAAACTGTGCGATGTGCCAGGCACCATGGTCGCTAGAGACAGAAAAGGGTTTAAGTCATGGTTTCTCCTTTCAGGCCTAATGGAGGATCTCACTGATATGACTTCAATGTGGCTGTTCAACATCTTCATCTCTACGCACCTCCATCTCCCCCGCAGCTCTCACCACATGTGCCCTTCAACTTTTAGATAATACTAAAACTTTCCTTCTCCTGAAGTCCTCCAATTCTGGGCAGCCATTCATCATCCTCATCCAGGGAGAGGAGAGATGGCTTCTAACTTGGGCCACCTGGCTGAGTCAATTTGTCATCAATTCATCACTTCCTCCTCTTTCCCCATTTGACTAACAAATGACCAGGCATATTCTAGCTTGAACTGTTGTTATAGGCCTATCTGGGAGTTTATTGGACTGCGGCCATTTTCTGAAGGGAAAAGTGAAAATGTTTATATTTCCAGCCATCTGGAAAGAATGACTGATTTTTTAAGCATTGAAAACAGAAATATCTCTAAAAGAAATGTCAGTCCTTTAGAGAATCTCTGGAAAGCCTAGCTATTTGACTACAAGCCAAGCCCATTGTTTCTCCAAACACACCAGCTTCTCCTTGGGAAGGTGTAAGTAAGGAGACCCCAAATGCAATACTTGAGGGTCCACTGTCAAGGGAACAAAGCTGGGACATGAGTAGTTCCTTCAGTCTTATACCCACTTTCTACCGGACATTGTTCTAGGGGAAGAGCTGAGTGGAGCCCACCATGCTGCCAAGGAGCTAAAGGAATAATCTGCGGTCAGACAATTTCAGATCCAAAATCTTTGCTCCTTTCAGTATTTTTCAGGACAGCCCATCTTTCTCATTCCTGAATGGAGGAGGACATGGAGAACTATGAGGAAAGGAGGATTGGAGTGAATTTCACCTTAACATTCTTCTCCTCCTGGCTCGGCACCCACAGCACAATGGTTATGGAGCCAGCCACATACACCAAGGCTGGCAGGTTCGAACCCAGCCTGGGCCTGCTAAACAACAATGACAACTGCCGCAAAAAAGTAGCCTGGTGTTGTGGTAGGCGCCTGTAGTCTCAGCTACTGGGAGGCTGAGGCAAGAGAATTGCTTAAGTCCAAGATGCTGTGAGCTGTGATGCCACAGCACTCTACCAAGGGCGACATATAGAGACTCTATCTCAAAACAAACAAACAAACAAAAAAACATTCTTTTCTCTCTTTCCTTTCTTCTCCCCTTCTCTCTACCTACTCCTCTTGTTTCTCAGCTCATCCTGCTGGTCTCCAGGATTATCATACTGACCTCTTTTCTTTACTCCAGAGAGTTGACAAACCGGTTCCTCAGCTATCACCTTCAGCTCTGCAGTCATCACTAACCCCAAGTGACAGGTCAAGCTTCTCAACTGGAGAGACGGGATGTAGTACCTTTTACAAAAGAACAAAAAAAAAAAAAGAGGGCAATCTTCTCAAAGAGAGATGCCAATCTCAGCTGCTCTTAAATGTAGCATTTCTTTCAGCTGTCCTGACTCATCAACAGCTATTTGTGTAGTGGAGCAGTTGATGACACCTTGATTTTATAGACGGGAGGCGTTAATTAGCTTTGTCTCACCAGTGCCCAACCTTGTGTCATAATGAAGATGTGTGGTATCGCCTGCTCAGCTCTGTCCACTTACTGTAAAAACTGGGTCTGTTTCTCCCCACCACTTTCTCCCTATGGAGTTCTTTATATATATGTGTGTGTGTGTATATATAAGTTTTCTTTTTTTGAGACAGAGTCTCATTCTGTCACTCTGGGTAGAGTGCCATGGCATCACAACTCACAGCAACCTCAAACTCTTGGGCTCAAGCCATCCTCTTGCCTTAGCCTCCCAAGTAGCTGGGAATAGGCTCCTACTATCCTGTTTTCCCGAAAACAAGACAGTGTCTTATTTTAAGGTGTGCTCCCAAAGACGCACTAGGTCTTATTTTCAGGGGACGTCTTATCTTTCCTGTAAGTAGGTCTTATTTTCGGAGGATGTCTTATTTTGGGGGGAACAGGGTGGTTGTAGGCACCCACCACAATGGCCAGCTAGTTTTTCTATTTTTAGTAGAGATGGAGTTTTACTCTTGCTCAGGCTGGTCTCAAACTCCTGACCTCAAGCGATCCACCTGCCTTGGTCTCCCAGAGTGCTAGGATTACAGGCATGAGAAACTGAGCCCAGCTCCTATGGAGTTCTTATGTAATCCCATCTGAATAGTAATATCTGATTCCTTGATGATAGAATACATTTCTTTCTTTCTTTTTTTTTTTTTTTTTGTGGTTTTTGGCCAGGGCTGGGTTTGAACCCGCCACCTCCAGCATATGGGACCGGCGCCCTACTCCTTGAGCCACAGGCGCCGCCCCGATAGAATACATTTCTATGTTGGGCCAAGTACCTTCTCCTAGATCTTTGGGGCTTAGGATCATAAGTGGCCAAAAACTACAAGGTGTAAAGCATGGGAGATGCCCATAGGTAGGTTTTTCACCATGAAGAAATAGTCTGCAAAAGGAGAAAGAAAAAGACAAGATCTACGGACAGCAGAGAAAAAAAGGTAGAGATAGATTCCTCATTCTATAAGGTTTCTGAGGTCTGCTGTATCCCTGCCCTTCTTGTAGTTTGGTTGCGCTGAGATAAAACCAGGATGCTTCAAGTTCATTTCTATTTTTTTCTTAAGGTATTTAGGTTTGAAGTGAGGTTCATTTGCAACCAAAAGGATTCTATTTCTTAGCACTTAGCAGATACCTTGCTGAATGATAAAGTAGTTTTCCAGTGTCCAAACGCAGAGTATCATAAGGCTAGAAGACATTGGAAAGGCCACTTGGTTTATTCCCCCTTCCACGGGTAGATCTACAGGCACAACCCAAACCATCCTAGTGGCAGATTTTATAACCTTCCTTGGTTATTCAGCAAAGGAGAGGAGAGGAACACACACGATAATCTCAAATCTCTCCTTCTGTAAAGTCTTCCTTCTTCCTTTCTCACTCTTGATGATTTTCCACTTTTTGTTTGTTTCTTTTTTTTTTTTTTTTTAGGGGACAGAGTCTCACTTTGTTGCCCTTGGTAGAGTGCCAACTTCCAGCTCTTGGGCTTAGGCAATTCTCCTGCCTCAGCCTCCCGAATAGCTGGGACTACAGGCTCCCGCCACAACGCCGGGCTATTTTTTTTGTTGTAGTTTGGCCGGGGCTGGGTTTGAACCCGTCACCCTCGGTATATGGGGCCGGTGCCCTACCCACTGAGCCACAGGTGCTGCCTTCCACTTTTCATTTTTAAAACATTATTTTAAAAACTTTAGCTTTCTCATCTCTTTCAATTTTTCATATGGTCTAGTATCTATTTCTAGTCAGACATGGTGGCTCACACCTAGACTAGCACTCTGGAAGGTTGAGGCAGGAGGATTCCTTGAGCTCAGAAGTTTGAGACCAGCCTGAGCTAAATAAAAGTGAGACCATGAGTATACTAACAACAGGAAGAATTAGGGCGGCACCTGTGGCTCAATGGAGTAGGGTGCTATCACCGTATGCCAGAGGTGGTGGGTTCAAACCCAGCCCCGTCCAAAAACTGCAAAAAAGGAAAAATCAGCTGGGCATGGTGGCACAGGTCTGTAGTCTCAGCTACTCAGGAAGTTGAGGGAGAAGGATCACTTGAGGCCAGGGGTTTGGGGTTCCTGTGAGCTAGGCTAAGGCCATGTCATTCTAGCCCAGGGGACAAAGCAAGCCCCTGTTCGAAACAAGTAAATACTATTTCTATTTTTCATCTTTTTTGGTTAATATCATTGCTTATATTACTGTCCCCTAATGATAAGCCTTATTACTTTCCAGAGAATTAGAAAAGCTTACCATAAAGATGTATGTTATGTCCCATTCTCTTATCAGTACACATTTACTGAGAGCCTTGTGTACCGCAGACACTATGCTGAGGG
The DNA here is from genome assembly GCF_027406575.1 of Nycticebus coucang. NCBI lineage: Eukaryota > Metazoa > Chordata > Mammalia > Primates > Lorisidae > Nycticebus > Nycticebus coucang. Next base: position 89,304,278 of record NC_069789.1, read on the forward strand.
CTGTGGCAGGGATACATTGGCAGCTAGCTCCTCAGAGAAAGATGTCAAAAGCCTAAGATCATGAAATTGTCTGAAATTCATTTGTCTGAAATTGAAATAATTAAGGCTCTTGTACTTATTTTCTTCATTAATTCATTCACTGTTTACTCATTCAACAAAAAGTTTGGAGTTTCTACTTGGGGGCAGGTACTGTGCTAGCTCAGGGTGCACAGAGCTGACCAAGGTTCTTTTTTTTCTAGTGGAAGAAAGAAAAAAAAAAAACAAGTTAACCATTAGCTAATACTTTCTGGAAGTTTCAGTGATAAATGATCTAACTAAAAGAAGCAGAAGAAGGGAGCAAGCAGGTTGGGACGTGGGTGGGCTATTATAAATGAGAGGAGTTGACATTTAAACTTGAATTATGCAAAAGGATAGCAATCCTGCCATTAGCCCGAGGAAATAGACTCAATGGCTTCTGGTGTTACTTCTAGATAGAAAAACCTAGCATTTTACCCTTCCCCTCAAGTTTCTTATTTTACTAAGATTTTAATGTTTCCTTTTAAAACTTTTACCAGCATCTGTACTTTCTAATCATGTAGCCCAGAATTAGTCCAGGAGCTCTAGGGAGTTTCTTGTCAATAATTAAGACTGATGGCTCGTATCTATAGATGCCAACATGATATGTTTAAGAAGGATGAGCCTACGATGCGAGGCATGGTGACATTCTGATCTTCCAGGGACAGGGAATGGCTAAATGGAAAATCCAGGGCCATGGTTAGTTTGATATACAAACCTTCGCTTCTCCATCTGTAACTTTAGAGTGGTCACAATAGATAAAGTGTTCTTATAATTTAATCTCACAGAAGAGAGGCTATGGTCCAGATTCCTACGTGGTGAAGTCTACCAGACAGCTGGCACCTTTTGGTTGAGTTAGAAATGATCAGTTTTGATTATTGCTAGAATAAGCCAGACATCATTTGGTCATTATAAAACTTGGCTCTGAAGATTGGCTTTCACTTCTGCTGCTCACCCTGAGACCATTTCAAATTAAGTTCAGAGACTGAGGATATTTGAACCACATTAGTAGCGTGAACTTAAACCATCCATATTTAAACATTACAGTTTAAATTCCCAGGTGAGATGTTCTTCTCCCTCGCTCCACTAGTGCCAAGACTGAGACATGCAAGATTTTTTTCTTCTTGTTTACTGTCCCACCATGTGCTATGAATGTATTTATTTACTTTTGTTTTAAGGTGTGTAGACATTTGGTATCTTAGCTTTATGTAGAGATCTCTTATTAAGTTCCTTGTATTGGGAATATTTTTTCTTTATTTGAATATAAAATAGTGGAATATCTTTTGATGGATGGCTTCTTGGACTGGGTAATATATGGTAATTAACTGGAAAGCATCCCACTTTGGGAATGAATGCAAAACGAGTGTGTGGAAAGACAGCTGGGGGAGAAAAGCTGATGAGAAGGGATATGGAAGCAAACAAGATTAGGTCATAATCTTCCATTAGTCAGAAAAGGATAAGAATTCGATTTTGCTGGTAGATGTGCCAATTGTTACTGGTAGCAGGGCCATTTGGAATCTGAGTGCCTGGGGAACAGTTATGGTGCTAGTGAAGTCTTGCCCCTTTTAGGGCCCACATCAAAAACCAGAACCCTGGTGGGAGAGCAGCTACTATGGTTCAATATGTGAGTCACTTTCTGTCCCCAGCAGGGAGGGCATCTGAGGTCCTTGCCCACCATTTGTTTACTATTTATCTCTCCTACTCAATGTAAATTCAATTAAGGGAAGGGACTTTGGTTTCCTTCTTCTTCCAGCACCAGTAATAGTTGCCAACTCGTAGCAGGGAGTAAGCGCATGTATGTGCAGTGAGTGAGGGAGTGGCAGGAGCAGGGCCAGAGCCGGAGCTGTGGCTGTAGCGCCTCAGGCCTGGGCTGCAGGCTGGGGAGCCTTGTTTCCAGGTTCCAAGTAAACAGGCTCCAGAGATACTAGAAGTGGGAGCCAAGTTGTGAAGCCAAGTGGGTCAGGAAGGAGGGAAGCTGATGTGTGAGGAGGACTGGAGCAGGCAGAGGGAGGATCCTGGAAGGATGCCCAAGCTAGGGAGCAGGCTCCACTTCTCTCCTCTGATGGTCCCTGCAGCCTCTGGTGTGGGTGTGCTGAGGGCAGGGAGAGGAGCCAGCGTGGCGTAAATAGAGGGGATTCAGGTCATTCTAATGGATGCATTTTTTTTTAAAAGGTTGTCAAGGAGATTCTTAAACCATAAAAAATTTAGGGGAGGGGGTGCCTGTGGCTCAAAGGGGTAGGGTGCTGGCCCCATATGCCAGAAGTGACCGGTTCAAACCCAGCCCCGGCCAAAAACTGCAAAAAAAAAAAAAAAAAAATTCACAAACTTTTTAACATTAAAAAAACAACTCATAGAAACAAAGCAGTGGAGTGCTTAGGTGTCCACAGCTTGACTTCAAATCAGCCTCTGTCTCCTCCACATTTAAAGATTCCTTTCTTCGTTCTTCTCTCCTCCTTAGCACCAAGCTTCTTTCTATAACACACAGTAATCCAGCCTGAGCCCCTAATACATTTACTAAAGTTACTCTTAACCTATTAATTATCAAATCTGATGACTTCTTTTTTACTCCTTTCCTGTCTGAATTATGAATTAGGAATTCCTATAAGTTAGGGCACTTGGCACCACTGATAACTTCCTATTTCCTAAAACTCTTCTGCTCCTTGGTTTCTGGGACAACACCTTCCGGTTTCTTCTTAGTTGAAATTGCTGCCTTGTCTTTCTTACATTGTCCTTTATTCGTTGGTATTCTCCAGGCCTGCCCACTTGGACCCCTCTCTTCTCACACTATACCATCTCCTTGAGGTATCTCATGGATGTGCATACCTTTGAATATCATCTTTAAGCTGATGAGTCCTAGAAAAAAACCTCCAGTCCGGATCTCTCTGCGTAAGGCCAGACTGTTTATGCCCTGGAAATTACCAGGACTGCCAGCCTTGCCTGGGTTATTGCAAAAGCCTAACTGATCTCTTTTTGTCTAAACCCAACTCCCAGTGTTTGTTCTTTCCTATAGAGTAAGTATTCCGCAGCCATATAGTGTCATACTGGTATTAACCTACTTTTTCCAACTAGTCCTCTGTTAATCTCACATAATCTTTCTATGTCTTTTGCCCTGAATATACCATTTTTGATAGACGCTTTGGGTTTCTAAATAAGTAACCTCCTGTTCCTGGAATTATTCCACCCCACTAGTACCTTCTTGAGAAGCTCTTATTTAAGGCCTAATTAGAAGGTTACCTCCTTAATGAAACCTTCCCTGATGTGCTGTCAGTGTTAGTCATTACAGCACTTGGGAGAAATCCCCCAAAGCATTTTGCACATACCTTTGCTATCACACGTGTCAGATGGTGTTGTAATGCATTAGCCATCTCTCTCTCATTAGGTTGTGTCCTGTGAGACAGTACTGTGAACAAATCATTTTTGTAAGGTAACACTTGTGTAACACAAAGTGTAGCACTTGGTATGTATTAGGAACTGAAATATTGGATCAATGAATGAATGGATGAAAACAATGGTTGGGTCTGGCTGAGATATCTTTATATTAACCATGAACTCCTTTTTAAAGCCAACACTGCCACATTCCTAAGTTATTTGTCAGTCCTTAATAAATCATTCACATTGACTCTTGTGTAATATTCAGCAAAGTGAAGAAATCAAACCTTTTAACCAGCATGAGAAGGGAATTTCTAAGCACAGAGAATGCCCTTACTAGGAGCGTCCCAGATACAATTTCAGATTCATCAGGTCATACTGAATGTAAAATTAATTTTAAAGCATTTAAATTAATAATTTATTTGTATTGAGAGTTTTACATGATTATTTCATTTACTTCTCCCAGGAACCCCACGATACATATAGATGGTGGAGGTGAAGGAACTGAGGCCTAGACGGGCAAGTAACTCGCCCAAGATTGCACCATCTGACTGGAACGCAGCCAACATGAGTAGAGAGCCCAGGCTTATAGCCACTGTGGTTCATCACGCCCTCAGAGGCTGTCCCTTTGCACCAGGTCCAGTACCAAGTACTCTTTAAAATTCATTTATGGTCTTCTAAGACAAATTCTCTGTTCCTCCCTACCCCTGGCTACAGACCCCTCTTTAGTGTCCTATATTTACCTCTATTCTTTATTGTGGTTATTGGTTCATCTACCTCTACTACCCGATTAGTTTACAAATTTCTCAAGAGAAGAAAATGGTTACATTCACGGTTGTGTCTATAGCACCCAATGTGTGCCTAGTGCTCAGTAGTCTTACAGTGAGTTTTTATTAAATTGAAATGAATCAAATGGAGAAAAGCCCCAGGCAAACTCATTGCTCCTCAGAGGCAGCAATGTCTGCCCCCAGAACTTCTTACTTCCCATCTGCTCTCCAGTGGTTTCTCACTATTGAAAGTGATGCCCTCTTTTGTTTAACGTAGAAATTTGACAACCTCCTTGAAAATGAAACCTCCTTGAAAATCACTTATAGGCAGGGCAGCACCTGGGCTTAAAGGAGTAGGGCGCTGGCCCCATATACCGGAGGTGGTGGGTTCAAACCCAGCCCTAGTCAAAAACTGCAAAAAAAGAAAAAAAAATCACTAATAGGCAAAAGATAACTAACACTGGATGTGCATTTCTGCTCATCCTCACCAGCTAAAAAGACTTGGATTGGATTCACTTTGTCACTTTGTATTATGAACACACGAATGTTTTGTTTTCAATATATATGTATGCATGTGGAAAACATTTAAATATTGAGTGTAATTCTTAACTTCATCCCCCACCCACCTCCATAGATTATGATATGGCCCCACTGAGAATCCCTAGGCTTCCCAGATTATTCTAGCCAGACTCCATTCCCCAGACAGAATCCAGGCCCTTGAATCTTGTTAAGTGACCAGACTTTACCACAAGGTACCAGATTCCAAGATGATGAACTCCTGCCCTGGACACTTCCAAGTGCCTCCTGCCATGTCACATACACACACACACACACACACACACACACACCACTATCTTTCTCCACTTTATTTGGGCTCCTCCTCCAAAACTCCAGGGCTGACTGGGGCAAGACATGTTCCCTGACTTTGCCATGTTCTTAGGCCTACTTTACCTTCCTCCCCTCCCCCACCTTTCTCCTCCCAAGACTTGTTTCCCATGGTAAGTATTATACCAAGACCTGGCTCCCTCCGGCTCCTCCCTGCCCTTTCATTCCTAAGACATGACACATTCCAATAAACCTGAATGCTTAACAGGCTGGGAGAACAGAGGCCTTTGCCTGCAGCAAGCATCTGGTATTTCCCACCCTGGGAAAACCCAACAAGAAAAGGCTTGGCTTTGTTTGGTTTGTAGCCCAGTTTTATCTCTCGGACAGTAGAGGATTCCAAGGAGGGAATTACTACTTTAGACTTAATTCTAACAAGCTCTAATTGATTGGTTGACACAAAATCTTAGGTTCTGTATTGACTACACAGTGGGTACGCCTCACAATCAGAGAGGCAGAGCAGGATAGCGGGAGGAGCTCCAGCTCTGTATCTGAAAACACCTAAGTTCGGTCCAACTTAGTGCACACGTGGACGTGTTATTTAACCTTTGTGAGATCCAATTTCCTCATTCATATGATAGGGATAATGATACTGATTTTGTAGAGTTGTTGTAAGGATGAAATATGGCTCTTTCATAGCATTGAGCATGACACAAGGAATGTAACTCGTGTTCATCTAACACTCTCCTTACCGGCACACAATATGCATGTGATAATTCCAAATGTCAAAAGAAAATGTGTGTTTGCTCCTATGATCAGAGATTCTAAATGAAAACCCCGAGAGCTTATTGTATCAACCTTCATTAGAATCTTATTACTGAGAGGGATACTTTTAGCCTCATTGTGGAACATGGGAAACCAAGACCCATAGAGGTCAATGACTTGACAAAAGTTACAGAATTATAAAGCACAACAATTCTGGGTTTATTCCTGTGACTATATCAACCTAATATGGTAAGAGTGTAATCTCATGCTTACCAGAAGCTCTAAATGGTAGTTATGTATAACAACTACTGTAATTAAAAAGGAAGATCAACAATTATTTAATAAACAGCCCTTACTTGATAGCAGCATTTGAAATAAACATGAAGAGGGATAGAGGTACTATTATTATTATTGCTATTTTTTTTTTTTTGACAGGGTCTTGTTACGTTACTCAGGCTGGTTTTGAACTCCAGGCCTCAAGTGATCCTCTTGCCTTGGCCTCCCAAAGTGCTAGGATTACAGGAAGGAGCCACCACACCTAGGCAGGTACTACATTTTGAGTGGCACAGGCATAGGTCCAGAAAGGATGACTGGGTCATGCCATACTGGCCAAAGAATCAGGAATGTTAAGTTAAAAAACTAAAGGGAATATGGCTCATACTATCAAATACAATACGTCAAGGATTTTATGCCAGAGGGACTAGTCCCATGTAGCCAGGGTCTTAAAAAAGAATCAGGTGCACTGTTTAGATAAAATAAAGAATATTTGTAGCAGTGCCCTAGGAAAAAAATGCATATTTTAAATGGATGGCATTGTATGCCACATTGTTTAATGGCAGAAGAACAATGGTAAATTAGACACAAAGAGAGAGTAAAAACAAGTGAAAGTGCCTTGAAAAGACTAAAATGTTACACAAACATGAAATATTCGTTATTATTTGCCAGTGCTAGCGTTTCAGTGGCAACATTTTTCAGGGGCCAGAGATAAAATTTGTACTGGACACTTAGATAAAATTTCTTCTTTGTACTGGACACTTACCCAAACCATTTAGCATTCACAGACTATGCGGTCTGAGTGTCAGGAAAACAATTATTGATAGTTTATCACCTGGATTAGCCCTCTGGCAACTTTTGAAAGTTTTTTTTTTGTCACTGAAACATTCATGTGATTCAAAATTCAAATAACAAATAAGGGTGTACTTTTAAACAATCTTTCTTGGGCCATTTCTGTCCTCCAGTCATTCAGAGTTAGTCCTCAGAGCCAATTAATACTACATATTACAAATCTGTTTGTTTTTATTGCACTTTGCTCCTTATGCATTTTTCTCAATGTGAGAATCTAGGAAGTTAAGAGTGTCCTGACTCTGGCTATGTGACATCCCACAGCACAATCCCTGATACTTGGACTGAGTTGAGAATAATCCCAAGAGGGTTGGGAACACATTTTCCTTGAAAGAGAAGGTATCTGCCAGTTTCTGATTTCACTATTCTGCACTTCACTGGCCAGGAAGTTAAATGTCTTGCCAACAACCGTGTGAAGGATAAGAGATAACATCCTGTGTGGGTGAATATGGCCATTTCTCCTCCGCCCAGCTTTCCGGAGTGGGTCACACAGTTGCCTCTTTGTTTCTGTGCAGAGAGCTGGATGGTTGGAGATATGGAGAGCATTTTTGCTGTGATCATTGGGTGTTCAGTTTGTAATTCACGGTTATTCACCTACTGTTCTGTACATGTGTTGTATGTGTGTGTGTGTGAGATTCTCCTTTTCCAATCAAAATTATAAGCTCTTTAAAGGCAGGGTCCTAATATCCAGAACCTTTATAACCTTTGTAGCTTCACAGCTCTAAAGCTGGGGATCTTAATTTCTTTTCTTCTCCTTATGGCTTAGGAATGACCATTTTTCACTCTAGATATCTTAAATATCTGTCAAGCATGTGATCTTCTGCAGGGTTGTGGTGTCAGAGTGAGATATTGTTCTTCAGTTAGCTATACATTTTTTCTAGAGAAACAAGAATTGTATGTATGGTGCATGGACAGTATTTAATAAAGTGCTAAATTAAGATGGTTTTGAGAATGACATGGTTGACAGAGGATTAAACATCTAGTTTTTCCTAGGGATTAAAATGTATCGATTTCTAAATTCTCTAATTTAATCTTCAACCTACTTTATAGGTTTATATAGTTTATAGGTTTATAGTTTTAGTTTATAGGTATTCAGCTTATAATAAGAACAAAGCTCAGGGTTTTTCCTCCTCTTGGAAATTTTCTATAGTCTGTTGGGTAATCCCCTCCTCACTGCTGAGACACCCCCCCCCAACCTGAGTAACTACACTCAAGACATTCTAAACAGGGCTTTCCTTAGGAGACATGGCAGTTCTACCAAACTTGTTACAACTGGACTGCTTGGAGTTATATGGTTCATAGATCTATTCAGGAGGATGAGTACCCCAACGTGTGATATTCCTAGGCCCAGGATGCAATAGGCCCTGACAGATCAAGGGAAAATAATAGTGTGCCTGAGCAGAGCATGTGGAGTCTGTAGGATCCCCCAAAGTTAAACTGGAAACTAGATGTGACAATGACCTTGCATTAAATACTTGGCTGAAACAAAAAAAAAGCAAGAAAGATATAGCATAGCTTTCCCTATATACAGCATTTCTTTCCATTCCTGGAAAGGAGTTGTGCAGATTGGCTGGTGTTTAAATTCCCGTTAGAATGAAGGAAGATGAAATAGTAGAAGTATTTATAATGCTCGTCTATGGCCTTAATGTTATTGTGGACATTGGACTTGTTATATAAGAGGTCATTTTTTTAAAAATAGAAAATCTGTATTTTGATGTGAAACAAAATCTACTCAAGATTATTCACTTTGCAAAATTAATCTCACTATACAGGAGTAACATTATGAGAAGACTTTCATACATGAAGAAAGAGCTGTGGCCCATTCATGAGAGATTTTTGGATGATGCTAAAAGATATGCAGTGGGCAAAAAGAAGTGACAAGTCCAACTTACTACCTCCAAGGATTCAGCTGGACTGAAAGGGATAACACAGTCAGCCATCTGACCCCCAGAATACAAATAGAAACAGAGTTTGAAATAAGGTGATTTGTGCTAAACTTTACTACTGGTAATGTAAAAAAAAAAAAAAAAAAAAAACCAGGCAGCATGCATACAAATCTTTTTGCAAGTTTAAAGGAAATGATAGCACTGGGTTGGTCACGTGGAGAGGTATGTTAGAGGGGAGCACTCAGTGTGGGAAATTCTTCCTGCAGTGCCATTGCTCCCCAGGATTCAGTTGCAGGAGTAAAGTGAAAGGAATTCCCCAGCTCCCTAACTATTCAACAAAGCTGCAGATGAGGCATGGCTAGTGTGGAAAGAGCCCAAACGACATTCAAGCTTAGAGATCGGGCTCTGGGAAATGAGTTCCTACTAACCAAAAGGGTTTATCATATAGGTCAGAAGTTCTCAGAGGACGGATAGAGACTCCTGGAGTCTCTGAAACCCTTATGGGGTGTCTGTGAGTCACGATTACTGGCATAAAAATACCAAGATGTTATTTGCTTTTCTTATTCTTTTAAAAAATTTTATTTATTTTATTGATACATAATACCTTCTTCTTCTCTTCCAAGTAGAGTTTTCCAGAGGCTACATGACATGTGATAGTGGAAGTGTTTTAAAAGTTTCTCCATTTTAATTTCTAAATGATAAATATCAATAGATACAACCTGTGGTTTTTAAAAATGTTCTTTAAGGGGCGGCGCCTGTGGCTCAGTGAGTAGGGCGCCAGCCCCATATGCCGAGGGTGGCGGGTTCAAGCCCAGCCCCAGCCAAACTGCAACAAAAAAATAGCCGGGAGTTGTGGCGGGCACCTGTAGTCCCAGCTGCTCGGGAGGCTGAGGCAAGAGAATCGCGTAAGCCCAAGAGTTAGAGGTTGCTGTGAGCCCTGTGACGCCACGGCACTCTACCCGAGGGCGGTACAGTGAGACTCTGTCTCTACAAAAAAAAAAAAAAAAAATGTTCTTTAAGGTTCTTGATATTTAAGACTGTAAAATGTTCCTAAGACCAAAATGTTTGAGAGCCATTGATACAGACCATCATTTTCTGTCATCATATCAGTAAACACCAGGATGATATTGTTGTTATTATTAGCATTATTTTTGGATGCGGTTTTGGAAATGTCCTAGTACTCTACGTGAAGCCATCCTGATGAGATGTAGGAAGGATTCTATCTCACTAGCCACATAATATTCAGATCACGTCAAAATCTCCAAATAATTGTGTATGAAACATATATTCCCCCGCCCCATGAATGGGTATCGGTACCTCAATCCTTTTACTGGATATGTTAATTTGGAAGAGGAAGGAGGAGAAGAAAGAGAAAAACAAGAAAGAGGAGAAGGAGAAACTGTTGTCTGTGACATCACTGTCCTTCGAAAATTATCTGAAATGGGATCAGACTTCGTGGGCACTGCTGAAACCAAGAATCATAGCCTACCAGGAAGACAGGGCAACCAAGCAAGTTTTTCTATTTTTGTTAGTTGGTCTGTTTGTTTTTACATAAGAACTGAGGTCAATTTAGGCACCAGACCATTTGTTGGAGATCGTTGAAGTCCATTCTTCAAGTACATTTGGCACAGAGTTTGGTTCTCCTGTGTTGGTCCAGGGTCCAGATAGCAGGATCCTGAGATACCACAAGGCCACTGTCTCCTAAGGAATAAAAGGGGCCGTTTTTTGTTTTGTTTTTCCCAAACACTAACTCAAACAGAAGAAAGGGCCTTTTTTTACGTAAACCTTTTTGAAGCTGAGCATGGAACACATACACCCATAAATATTTACCTCTGTAAATTGACCACCTGAGGGACTAACAAACTGGGGAATTATGGAGGGTCAGCATACAGACCAGCATACAGAACTAGGCCTATTCTACCAATCTGTACTTGTCATGCATGTTAGGTGGCCACTGTAGAGAGGTGGTCAACTAGGGAAGTTTTATTGTATTGCAGCCTAAAGATTTTTATTTTTATTTTTATTTTTTTGTCTCTCTTTCACTGCAGGCACATGGACCAGGACAGAGTTAGAGGCATACATCTTCAAACTCAAGTAACCAAACTACTAAACACAAGCACTTGGTATGGATGGGACTGAACAAGGTTTAGCCGAACATCTGATAACGTGCGCGACACTAAACTAACGTGAAGGGGGCAAGGCCCAGACAGTTCCTGCAGTTGCAGGTTGCAGCAACTAATCACTTGCCAATTTCCAGTCCTTGCATCACAGTATCCGCTGTCATCTACCAGAGTTAACTGACAGAGATAAGAACAGAGGGGTGACCGCCCTTTCTCTCCTTTATTCTTAAATAGGCTGAATTCAAGAAGGACCTAGAGCCATCTCTGGCTCCTGCGCTGAAGGAAGAGCTGAGAAAACTTTCCCAGAAAATTTGTGTCTTAGAAATAGAAGGATGTTGTCCTATTTTTTGTTTTCTTTTTCTTTGTTTCTTTTCTTTCTCTTTTACTTGTTTTTCCTTTTCCTTTTTTTTTTGAGACAGAGTCTTACCCTGTCATCCAGTACCATGGTGTGAGCCTAGCTCACAGTAACCTCAAACTCCTAGGTCCAAGTGATCCTCCTGCCTCAGCCTCCCAGGTATCTGGGACTATAGGCACCTGCCACAGTGTCTGGCTAATTTTTCAATCTCTAGTAGACACGGGGTTTTGCTCTCACTCAGGCTGGTCTCAAACTCCTGAGTTCAAGCAATCCTCCCACCTTGGCCTCCCAGAGTACTAAGATTACAGGCCTGAGCCACCATGCTCAGCCTTCTTGTTTTTCTTTTCTTTTGGGGGGAGGGGAGGAGAGAACCCTTAACAAAATAAAGCAAGAGACACTTTCCATGTTCCAGTTTATTCAGTAAATCCTTATAATTGTATAAATTAAGCCCATTCGTCTTTAGGAGATGTGAGGGAGAAGATGCTGGCAAAAGCTAGAAAACTAGCAACTCTTGGGAAGGCAAAACTAAGTCAGAGAGGGGCTGGGTGGATTGTTTTCTCTCCAGGAGTCTGGAGGTGATGAGCTCCGACTCCTCAGTGCCTCCTTGTCTTCCCCCTTGCTTCCTTTTTGGGCAAGGAAGAAGGTTGCATAGCCTGCAAACCTTCGTAGGCATCTGACAGCAGTCCCTGGAAGACAGATGTCCTGGGGCCCCGAAGGGGCAGTCTGTAGTGAATGCTCTCTGCAGGGGAGTGCACAAAGGAAGGAAGGACAGGCTGCTTAGATTCTGTTCTCAAAGCAACTCAAAATGACTGCTTCAGCCTCATGAAACAGATTCGAAATTCACACACAAATTTATTTTAATACAATCATTTTATCCCTCATGACATTTAAGGTTATACAAATCCTATCAAAGAGGCCAAAGGGAGTCCCTAGAAACCCATTTCATGTATTAGAAGTCACTGCCAATTATATCATAAAGTTAAAACATGTCTATAGTTATAGTATGAATTAGAGGGAAAAGAGGATTCAATTCTCAGAAGACTTCAGGGACATGCAGATAGTTCTGTTCTTTCAAAAACAAAAAATAAATAAACAAATATGATCTTACAAAAAGGCTACAGCAAGGAGAGAATGAGTCTTTACTTCATTCCAAATAAACCTTTATTTTGTGATATAACTCATTTTAGGATTCTTTCAGCCATCTTGACCTCTTATCATCCTGATTTTTTCTTTAAATATGATTTGGTTTACAAAAAGTTGGTTAATATTCAGTTTTTCCAAAAGTCATACCGACGGTAAAAGAGTAAATCACTGTGTGAAATTACACCCTCCCCCAGGAATCCTGGACAGGCTAGGAGCACTGAAGCCATGAATCCTCTGGAATGAGCTCCAGAGAACAAGGAGCAGCTGGTGGAGCTTGAGACATCACCAGAGCACGGATCTGGACCCAGCTCGGTCTCATCACTGTAACAGAGGGAAAGAGCAGCCCAGAGTTACAGCACTAACGGACCGAGTACCTGAACTCAGCTATTCTTGACCCTAACCCTAACAGTGTTCTTTGCGCCATATCACAGCACCATGCCAGGTGCAAGACCCAGGTCAGGAGGTTAGCATGCATACCCGTCTTTACCGAGACAAAGAACCTGGGGGTATCATAGGAGCCTGGGATCTGGCCAAAGATCCAGGAATCCAGAAGGAAGTTCTATCACTTGTAGAGATAAGTTATTTCTGTTTATTTTGTTCTCATTAAAGATTAGTAACATGTAAGGTTTAGCTGGATCCTAAAAAATGTTGTAAATCACTGTTGTCACCAACAGATAAGTTAGACAATCACTGGCAGTAATGTCCTCGGGGATGAATCAGCTCCTTGGCATTGTAGCATGTCCACGGGAACACAGCACAGGTGGGTGGAGCTGCAGCCATAAACAACAAGAGCTGCCACATGGACACGTCTCAGCGATAGGAACCAAAGGGGCTAGACCAGTATCGGCAGTTTTTCTGGGTCAGTCAAAGGCGAAGGCTGCTTGAGCTAGTGTCTAGTTCTCAGTGGGACACAACACTGGTCCGGTTTCACAAGGGGGTACATGGAGGCCAAGTGGGCACAGCACAGCCAGGATTCAAACCCAGATCTCAGTGCCCGTAGGCTAATGCTTTTCCCATGACCTCAGAGATCACACACAAGAGCAAAGGTCAGCTCAGAAGAGTCACAGCTGTAATCAACACTAGATTTACCAAGCTTCAGCTCCTAGGCAATTTTCCAACCACTCTCTCTGCAGTCCTACCTCCAAGTTGTTGTCTTAGGATGAACTCTGTGGGCAAGAATGAGGGTCATCCAGGAATATTCCAGGCTGTTCTATGCACACCACATCCAGCTGTTAACATGCTAATTGAAATACACTCCCAGGGGGCTAATAAATTGTGAAAGGCACAGTGGTACACTGTCCTCTAGGATCAGAAAATAAATATTTTTGCTGAGGGAAAAGCATGTTAATTGTGTGTGTGTGCGCACGTGTGCACGCACATGTCCAAGGCAAGTTTGAAAAAAGTCCAGGCCAAGGCAACTCAGAATGAACACAGGTATCCCTGAAACCAACTGCACATGACTATCACCTGGTATTCTTTTGGTTTCAAGGGACTAAGGCGGTGACAGACCGGAGAACAGCAGAGTGAGGACCTTTCATTGGGTGGATGCTTTTAGCTCTAGGCTCTTCGTTCTACCTTGGCTAAATGAGAGCCAAGAACTACACCAATAATTTTTGACACCAAAGAAGTGATCCACTGGGACTGCCAGCTAGAGTGGATATCTCCAAACCTCAGCTGTTACTTGAGTCTCTGGTACTCTCTTTGGCACCCCTTCAAGACATCTCTTCTATCCTCAAATTTCCTTTCTAGCTGCCTTCTCAGTTCAGTTCTGGCTGACGCTCCCTTGCAACCTCCCAGGATAGAGCTTAGACTTTCTCATCTAAAGTAAATAATTATAATTTTCCTTACTGTATATATCCAATGAATGAAAAACTTCAGCTGTCTTTAGTTAAATGGGAGCAAATGAGAAGAAAGACAAGGTCACTAAAGTGACAGATTGTGCTGCATTAAACCTTTGGATTGTACCTCCCCAAAGAGTGGCCCATCTTCACTGGCCCAGTCTGCTCTAAAGAATAAGACTGAGGTCAAGGGTGAAGTCGAGATACAGCTGCTTTCTTAGAGGTGGGACACAGGTGGGGCTGGAGTGAAGGCAAGGCTGGGAACCAACTCCAACATGGCAATTTGGAGGACTAAACTCTTAGAAATAATTTTAAGGACTAAACTCTTCATTCTACTACCCTGGGCATAGTATGTTTCACAGTACTTTACAGGTTCTCTAACAGAAAGCAAACCTGTTGAGATGTCATCCTGGGAAGATTTGAGTGGAGTCTGGGATCTGGGGTAATGGAGTCTCATCATTCCGATTAGGAAAAAGAAAGAAAATCCATTAGTTAATTGGCTAGGCAGTGGCCAAGGATATGTGTCTTTATGTGTTTTAAAACACAGGTAGTCTCTTGAATCCACCTATAAACCTGGTGATCAAGGTCACTTCGCAGCAGTGTGAGATGATGGTCCAAAGACAACTACTTCTGATGCTTCTTTTACTTAGTGGTATTTTATGGATTTTGATAAAACCTTCATTTTGAAAATTTCCACTTTCAGAACATATATAGTCAGAAATAGGAAGTATTAAGGAAAGAATTCTTTACTCTCCAGAAAAAAAGAGTTGATACCAACTCTTCCAGATCAGTAATCTACCCTTAAAAAGCAAAACTGAGAAAATATTTTGGTGAGAACACTCCAATTTTAGAGAAAATGTTCTGACCATATCCTATTTCTCCTGGTGGCTAAGGAGAGACCCTCAAACAAAAATGTATTAGCCTAAGCCATTTCTATGTTTTTCAATATTGCTTAGTTTCAAAAGGTTGAGAAATTAGTAAACTTCGAAGGGCTATCCAATGCTCCCCATTTATTTCATGGTTGTTACTTCTACAGAGATCTTTGAAGATCACTTTCTACCCAAAATATGACCAGTTCAGCCAGTTCATTTTATTCAATTGCCTTTGGAGGACTGAAAAAAAGAGAAAGAAAACCCCTTCTATTACCCATTGTGGGTTAACGAGGAGGGGGTATTTTCAAGAATGAATAGTTTCAGATCTCTCTATTCTACAATTCAACAAAATTTATCTATCCTTCTATCATCTATTCTTCCTTCCTTTTTTGCTCCCTCCCTCTCCCTTATTTTTTTCGTCCTTTCCATTCAACAAACACTATTTTCACTACCGAAATTAAAGTCACTTTTAAAAGACTCCTATTTCAGTGAACACAATTCCACTTGCCTCTATATGTAGTGAGAGAAAAATGATGAGATAGATTTTATAAACTACAAACAGAACCAGGCCCTTGCTTTATATTCACTCTAGTTAAGTATCAAACAGAAGTGGCACAACTTCCTTCACTCCAGCAAAAACAAACAAACAAAAAAAAAACAACCATACAACAGCCAATCTGATGATACTTCTGGTTGGTGCTGACATGATTTTAGGTGATCCTTGGTCTCAGTTTTAAATAAGAAAGCTATTTGTTTAAAATACAAACAACTCATGCTCTAGGATTGGGGAATTAAAGTGTGAAACTTTCAAGACAAAAAGGGGCAATCAATTTCAAAAGTCTATTTCTTAGGAGAGTGAATTTTTGCTCAGAGATCTCTGGTTTTAGACCATCAGTTTTCCATTTAAAGTCCATACAGAATAATTATTAGAACTGCTTTTATCATGACCTAAGAGCTCTTTAAAAGAGTCAATACAGGTAAATACATTAATGCTGGAGCTTGTACTGCCCAGATACCCATCTCCTCCTGGGCCAGGCACTGGGTACATGGTTTTATATATCAATATGGAACAAATGGTCCTAAGGTCATAAAATGAATCAGAACATCTACCATTGTGAAACACGAGAGTTCAAAAAGACCTGTTTATTTGCCCACATTATTGCTCTCTGTGTGAGGGAAAAAGATGTCACTATTTGATCTCATATAACATTTTTGTTCATATATAAGGCTGACTACATGCCCACATTCCCACCTTTTATTGCAAAACAAGTGAACCTACATTGATGTCTTATTTAGGGTAAGTCCATGTTTTCAGTTTTTAAATAAAGCAAAAGCTGAGTCTTTATTCCCTGTCTGATAGTTACAGAAAACACACACACACACACACACACACACACACTTTGAAAAAACCAACTAATCGGAATTCTGGGTAAATCTTATTTCTGTTATATTTGATCTTCATAAGAAAGCTGTAAATGACAGCCAGCCAAACTGATAAGGACATTTTAGTTACTAAAAAGTAAAAAAGTTACTAAAAGTGGCAGACAATGTCTTAGAGTTATTATAGGTTACGTGTAATCTCCTACATCTTGCAAATTAGATATGTCAGCTATCCAGGGAATTTGTATTTAGTTCTACCTGAGTTATCAAAGAAATCTATCTTATTTCTTATGTGGTTCTTGGGAAAGTGAAAAGGAAGACTATACTTTGTACAGTTGTTTCAATAGTCATTTGGGCAAAAAGGTGAATATTTTGTTTGGTCTAATTACCTGTTTTAACCAGAAAATGAAACCAATCAAGAAGCCCCGTTTCCTAAACATTTCACTTGCCAAGCCGCTCACTCTACTGTCCCGTGTCTTCAAATACATATAGCCAGAATTAAAGTCCTGTCCCGATGTAAATCTTTGACTTACTTGTGACGCATAAAATTCTCAAAGGATAGTTTCAGAGTATCTGGAATTTTCATTGTTCTTGGTTGTACCTGAGGAAGAAGGTTTCACTTAGAACATTGCCCATAACTGCATTCTGACTTAAATAAATAACGTACCATCTTGGTGAACTTGAGTTGTATTTGACATCAAAATTACTCCACATCCTTTTGTGATATGAACCAGGGGTTATCACCCTCCCCTAAAGTCATAGGGTCTTTATTCTTTCTGGTTATCAGTTGAAATTAGCTACCTGAGGATCAGCAAAGCTTCAAAATCTGTTTAAACGCCCTCCCCACTGCACACAGATTCTTCAGGTCTCGCTAACTAACCTTCTCACTGACAGTCCTGACTCCTGTGCTGCTGTTTGGTGGGCCTCTGCCTTGTGTGCTTAGGGCTTCCTCTAACAAAATACTCAGCAGCAGTGTCCAAATTGTGGCCTGGGCCACATGCTGATTTTGTTTTTTGCTTATCTGTGGTGCTGGGTATCGCAAAAAGTAGGTGTGGACCCTTTTTTTGCCAATCAACTTCCCTCAGGGTTTGTGTATGTGTATTTACTGTGTGGCCCAAGACAATTCTTATCCTTCCAGTGTGCGATGGAAAAGAAAAAGGTTGGACTCCCATGCTTTCTATGGTCTTTATTTGCATAATGTTGGCCTCCCACCAAAGACGGTCAGCTTCGTGAGGGCGGAGACTCTCTCTATTTTAGCATTTCCAGCTTTTAAAGATATATTTCTGATCGAATTAGTGAATGAATGAGCCCATTTTGAAAAACTCTTGAAAATTTTAAGTGTGTCCTTCATAAAGGACTAAAATCAATGTACAATTACAGTATTTTTTTTCTCGAGAAATACTTATAGTATTGTGCCTAGCCTTGAAGGTTAGTTTTCTTTTGAGAGTATACTTTTGATAGAAGCATTTTGTCATGATTTCTTTAAAAATTATCGCAGCTATGACAACAAAATGGTAATCACGACGAAGATGCGGGCGCAGGTGTCCTGCTAGTCTGCACACTGGGTGACTTGTGCCAAGTGACTCAGACTTAAATCTATGACACAACGAAGTTGAAAATTACAACACGTGGAGTATCTTTAGAGGTACCTGAAAATAGTAAAAACCTGAATAGTAAATCGGACCTACTACTATCTTTAATCAGGTTGTTTTCCTAACTCATTAACTGAGGGAGAACTGAAGGAGAGGGAAGATGGGATGATCTGGTAACAGAAGTCTCTGGGGATAACAGGCGAAGCAAGGCTTTGGTTAGAACACGAGGAGAGATGTCTAGATACCTACATGGTGGTAAGAATGGGCCAGAAATAGACTTTACCATTTGCCATAATTTTAAAATTTCATTTTTGCTTTTCTCCAGGAAAAATTCAGGCAACTCTCTACCTCCTCCTGAACAGCGTGATCCCTGTTCTAAAATCCCTAAATCCAGCTAGTACCATTGTGTGTGTGAAGTGAGCCACAGGGTCTACATTAGAACAAAGCTGCCAAAGAGGGCATTTTTGTTTCAGAGGAAAAGTGTAACACGGTGAACTCCTATTCATTCTTGAGAACCCCAAATAGTCTTTTTCTTCCAGAAAGATTTCCTTGATATTTACTCTCCCTACCCCTTCATTCCCCATCAGGTGTATTTCTATTTCTATTCATCACATTTTATATCATTGTTTACCTATTGACTCCTTAAAAGTAGGACTTACATCATATTCTTTCTTTTTTTTTTTTCCTTTGTAGTTATTACCCGTGGCCTGTGGAAAGTGATCCATAAATATTTGTTGAAATGAACTAAATTATATAATGGATTTTTGAAAGGAATTAACCTGTGTGTTAGACACCTATCGTGTGTCTAGGTTGACAGACCTTACTTTTAAGGGGCTTGAAACTATTAGTTAGCAATGCAGATAACAGAAGGATGACAAAAAGGGCTTGAAGGGGAAGGTGGGCAGTTTGGAGCAGAGATGCGATAAAGGACAAAACCAAGGCAGATATCCCTGGTAATGCACAACCACAATCAACAGGTATTTCCTCCGCACTAAACGGCTGAACTCCTGGCTCAAGGCTATAACAAAATATGAGTACTTACATGAGCCAGGTATTATTTTGATTTTCTTTTTCTGAGATTCATTCATTTTGCATTTTTATTTTTTAAATATTTTCTAGTGCTGCTCCTTTTTATTGAGATATAATTTACAGGTCATAAAATTCCATCCTCTTAGTATACATTCAGTAGTTTTTAGAATATGCAGAAAGTTGTAAAACAGTTGCCATTGCCTATTTCCAAATATTTCATTATCCAAAAAGAAACCCTGTAGCCAGTAGCAGCCATTCCTCAGTCCTCTCCCACCAGTCCTCAGCAGCCACTGTCTGTTTTCTTGTCTGCATGGATTTGCCTACTCCGGACATTTCATGGAAATGGAATCAATATAACACGTGACCTTTCATGGCTGGCTTCTTTTACTTTTCACTGTTCACCCATGTTGTAGAATATATCCATACCTCTTTCTTTGTCATGGCTAATTATTATTCCTTTGTACAGCCAGGCTATATTTTGCTTATTCATTAATCAGGTGAAAAATATTCAGGTTGTTTCCACTTTTCAGTCGTGATGAATGCTGCTGTTATGAACACTCTGGTATGCATTTGTGCATGGACTTAGGTTTTCAATTTTCTTGAGTATGAATCTAGGGATGGAATTGCTGCGTCATATGTCACAGGGTAACTTTATTAAGTTTTTGAGACACGGCCAAACCGTTTGCCAAAGAAGCTATGCTGTTTTACATTCCCATCAGCAACATCTGAGGCTTCTCGTGTCTCTCCCTCCTGGCCAGCTCTTGTAATTGTCCATTGTCTTTTTTATTATGGCCGTCATAGTGGGTGGAAAGTGTGTCGTACCGTGGTTTTGTTTTGCGTCTCCTTAATAAGTTAGGATGCTGCGTATCCTTTCGTGTGTTTACTGGAAATTTGTAAATCTTCTTTGAAGAAATATCTCCTCACATTTTTGGCTCACCTTTTAACTGGGACATCTGTCTTTTTGTTGTTTGGCTATAAGGGTTCTATATATATTCCGGATTCTAGTGCCTTGTCTAGTACAGTCCCTTACTTACGGTTTGCAAATATTAAGGCTATCTTTTCATATTCTTTTTTTTTTTGTAGAAACAGAGTCTCACTTTATGACCCTCGGTAGAGTGCCGTGGCCTCACACAGCTCACAGCAACCTCCAACTCCTGGGCTTAAGTGATTCTCTTGCCTCAGCCTCCCGAGTAGCTGGGACTACAGGCGCCCGCCACAACGCCCGGCTATTTTTTGGTTGCAGTTTGGCCGGGGCCGGGTTTGAACCCGCCACCCTCGGTATATGGGGCCGGCGCCTTACTGACTGAGCCACAGGCGCCGCCCCATCTTTTCATATTCTTGATGATATCTCTTGCAGCACTGAAGTTTAACATTTTGATGAAGACTAATTTATCTATATGCTTTTGTTGCTTGTGCTTTGGGTGTAATGTCTTGAACCCATTGCCTTAGCCAAGATTACAAAGATATTTATCTGTGCATCCTAATAAGAGTTTTGTGGTTTTAGCTCTTGCATTTAGGTCTTTTATCTATTTTGCGTTATTTTTTATAGATAGGGTAAGGGAGAAGTATAACTTTATTCTTTTGCATGTGGATATACAGCTGTCCTGGTACAATATATTGAAAATACTCCTCTTTTCTTCAAAGAACTATCTTGGCACCCTTGTCAAAAGTCAGTTGTTCATGAATGTAAGAATTTATTTCTGGGCTTTCCACTTTATTCCATCTATCTACATGTCTATCTTTATGCCAGTACCACATAGTCCCAACTGTAGCTTTGTGGTAAGTTTTGAAATCAAGAAGTACAAGAAGTACACACCCTCCAAGTTTGTTCTTCTTTTTTAAGACTATTTGGCTATTCTGGATCTTTTCTATTTTCATCTGAATTTCAAGATGTACTTGTCAATTTCAGCAAAAATGGCCTCTGGGATTTTTGAGGAGGATTGCTTTGAATCTATAGATCAATTTGGGGAGTATTGCCATTTTTTCCAATCTTAAGTGCTCCAATTCATAAACACAGGGCTCTTTTTATTTACTTTAGTCTTTAGTTTCTTCCTACATTTCTTTACAGGTTTTTGATATATAGGTTTCGTACTTTAGTTAAATTTATTTCTAAGTATTTTTTAATGTGATTGTAAATGGAATTGCTCTCTGAATTTTATTTCTGGATGATTCTTGGCTAGTATCTTGAAATAAAATAATGTTTGTGTGTTGGTCTTGTGTCCTGCAACCCAGCTATACTCATTTATTAGCTCTCATAGTCTGTGTTTTTTTCTTGTTGTTGTTGTTGTTTTGGTGAATTTCATAAGGCTTTCTTTATATAATATCATGTCATCTGCAAATAGAGATGGTTGTACTTCTTCTTTTCTAATCAGGGTGGCTTTTCTATCTTTTTCTTGTCTTATTTGCCCTGGGTAGAGCCTATAATACAATGTTGGATAGAAGAGGCAAGAGCAGACAACCTTGTCTTATTCCTCATCGTAGGAGAAGCTGTCCAGTCTTTCACCATTAAATGTCTGTGGGGTTTTCACAGATGCTCTTTATCATGTTGAAGAAGTTTTCTCCTAAATCCAGGAGTCTTTTTGTGTCTTCCCAGCATCTTCCTTCAACTCACTGCTGAGAAGGGAGGGGTGTCACAGTGACTAGAGCAGGCCTGCAGTCCCCTTCCCTGCAGGGACACCGAGGTGCTACGGCAGAGAGGGTGACAAGGGTATTTTGTGCTTATTTTCTAATTTTCTGTAGTTTTCTCCAGGGTCTGACAGCAGCAGGAAGAGTTCCTGGGCATTTTTGTGCTTTTAGAAGCTGCAGTGATTGGCAAACGACAGTGTATGGTTCCACTCCTATCCGGTCTAGAGAAGGGGCAAGGTCAGAGCAGAGGTCTTGAGAAAGAGGGCAGCTGTGATGTGCCAATTGTGCCAGCTGGCCCAGGACAGCCTGGGCCTGGTGGGCGGGAGATCAGTGCATTTCAAATGTGAACCCAAGTGATTGCAGGAATAAGACTGGGAGAAATCCCAATCTTGGTTTCCTAGACTTCAGCCAATGCTAATATTGAACGCTGTGATCCTAATTAGGCAGAAAATGAACCAGGCTGCAACATCTAGACATAGCTTTTCCAGACGCCTCAGAAACATTTCTACAAAACTGCTGCTCTCCTCCATGTCCTACTAGCCTGAAGCATTTTTGCCACAAACTCAGGGGAAGAGCCTCTTTCATATCTCCTCTTGTTTTCTTATTCCTTGCCCTTCCTCTTATGGACGTCTGCTCTGCCTTCCTCCCCAAATCAAAGGAGAATTATAGGACACCAGAGTTACAGACAGCCTTCCCAACCCCTCTGCTGAACCAAACCATTTAATTAAATTAACTCTTAACCTAAACCTGATCTCCACCCTGACCCTAATAACCATCCTAATTCTAACCCTAATCCTTAAATTAACCCGAGGCCTAACTCCAGTGGGGTACGGGATCCCCCCTGAATCAGGCCTCTTCCTCCAGCAGTTCCGACAGACTACAGATGCTGCTGCTTGTTCCCTCCACCTCCTCCCCACCCCCACGCTCCCCACCACCAGTTACAAAAATCCAGGGCAGGAGAACGCCTCCCCCCAGCTAGAAAGCACTATAGAATCTCTCTCCAGCTTTCGTTTCATTCAGTGGAGAAGGACTGTGCGCGCGCATGTTTTGTGTGGGGGCTGTTAAGTGGGGAGAAGCTCCAAACCCTCCTGAGCCTCTTGCTGTGGTGGGTGAAGTGGCTCAACTCTTTCGTCCCGGTCCACCGATCTTGGTTCACCTTTGCTTTGTAGAAAGGTTTACCAAATTGTGTCACAGCCAGCGGCAGTCCCAGGTCCTGTTAACAGTTCCTGATTTGTAGCCTTTGGCAAAGGTTTTCTGGCAGTAGGCACCATCACTGTCCCTCTCCACAGGGCTTCTGTTAGGGAAGGGTAGTGCTGTGCCCTGGGGACGCCCATGCCCATCCGCTGTTGTCCCCAGAAGTAAAAACACCTACTGTGGTGATTTCTCGACACGTGGAGCACAGCCATTTGTTTCTGAGAAGCGTGGAGTGATTCTGCTTCCTCCTGGCCTGAGGGGAAAGAGACAGAGGTGAGGAAAGGTTGGGTGCCTAGGGCAACAAAGAAGTGGGGTCCTTCCAATAAACAGAGATGGGCACTCTGGTCTGAGCCCCATTCAGGGTGGATGTTGAATTTGGGAGCAGGTTCAGAAAGGGTTTAGGTAGGAAGGAGTGAGTCACAGGCTGGGACGTGGCTTTTTGGGGTTGTTCCCCCAAATGCAGCAGAGTCTCTGCTTTGCAACCTGAGCACCCATGTCTGAGGAGCTGTATTCTCCCATAGGTGGCCCATTTTTCCCATTTGCACAAAAGCTCCACTGTATGGGCTCATTGAGGACTTCTGATGGCCTCAGAAAGAACGAAAAGACCTGTCTTCTGTGAACCTCCTTTCCTGGTCCCCTCCCAGACACTGTCCTCTTTCCCCGTGCCTTAACTCTGGCCCTGCGTCTGCTCTCACACGTCCACGGTCCAGCATCCCTGGGCCCTCTGTGCCTCCTGAGCACCGCAAATAAAGAGGACCGGAGCTGGTCCCAACCCCTCACCCTCTGAAAGGACCAGCTGTCTCACTAGGCAAAAAAATGACTGGCTCGGAGGGTGGGGACACCTGTCTGTTCACTAGGACCACTGCTTTTTTTCTGACTTCATTTTGAAAGAAGTGTGGAAGTTACACCGGGTCTCAAGGTTCTCTTTTGCATCTCTGGTAAAAGGTTTGGTTAAGGAGGACATGGGAATTGGAGGTTAAAATCATATTTTGGGATTGTCTCTTACCCTTCCGCATTCACACTGATGGCAAAGTCTTGAGGTATTTTCATGTGAAGTGTGGGGAAAAGAAGGCCAACAAGGACAAGTGGACAATGACCATGAGCTGAAGCCTTCTCCTCCTTCTGGTTGATCTGGACACCTGTGTCCTGACCCATTCCTACCTCCCCAGGGGGTGTGGGAACAGAAGGAGGAGGGATATAGCTCTGCAGTGTGGGGAGCACCTGGGATGTAATTTTAAGGTGACCTTTGCAAGATTGGTCTCAAAGTAGCTTCCTCCTCTGAGACACATATGGGACTTGGTCTTGAGGATGGAAAACTATAGACAAAGTTGGATTCTTTTGACAAATGGTTAAAGTACACTTCATTTTTATAGGGCATTTAAAAGAATCAACTCAGTATTACCATGTTGTGGGATAGTATGTCAAAGTCTGAGTGTGAATGACGGGATACGTCCATTCAACAACAAGCATCTCTTGTGAGGCAACGTTTTGGGCCCTTAAGGAAAGTTTAAAGACACAGTTTCTGGCCCTAAGAAAGACAAGAGAAGAACGCACAGTCATTCATTTGCCGTCCATTAGGTTCTGAGGACACTGAGATAAGTAGGACATAGCATCTGACCTCCAGCTGCTCCCTGTCCAGCAGACTGTGTATCAGGAAGCAGGATGGTGTTGTGGGTGCTATGATGGAAATACAGGGAGGCCACAGGGAAAGTGACACTGTTCATTGAACTCATGGGGAGGTGGAGCAGGGAGGGAAGGGTTAAAAGAACAGGCAATGCTTTGGTAGGTGTTTTGGGGGTGAACAGAGAGAGGATAGGGCGTTCTAAGCCCAGGAAACAATGTGTGACAAATGGAAAAATAACCTGGCAAATCAGCTTCAAGCCAGACCATTTGTGGAAGGATGGGGATGGTCGTGAGGAGACTAGAGAGGAAACCTCTGCAGGTGTGGATTCTTCTGCCTGAGGCTGATTCAACTTTCTACCCTGTCTTCCCTGATACCCTGGGGGTGGTAACCCCTGCAGGTCATGTTCCTCCATCTAGCCCCCACATCTCTGAGGTCTGAAACTAAGATACTTCTCTGAAACTGTTATTCAAGGTCAGACGCACTAAATATTACAGAGGAAGCAATGTTATCTTTTGGCCTTCAGAAGAGAGAGAAGGACTGCTTTCCATTGGAGGGATCAGGAAAGGCTTTCTAGAAGTGAAATCTGCCCTTAGTCCGAAGGGA
The DNA here is from genome assembly GCF_027406575.1 of Nycticebus coucang. Taxonomy (NCBI): domain Eukaryota; kingdom Metazoa; phylum Chordata; class Mammalia; order Primates; family Lorisidae; genus Nycticebus; species Nycticebus coucang. The sequence goes on from NC_069789.1 coordinate 89,329,438, forward strand.
TTGGGAAGGCCTGGATAGGAGAGGTGTCTGTGGGAGAATCAGGTTTGTTTTTAGTAGAGTCACAAGCAGGTTCTTGTCTTCCCTGCAATTAACTCCTTCCCCTTTCCCAGACTTCTGGTTCTGCAAAAGAATACTATTAGACTGTACAGGGATTAGAATCTCAGAGTGCTTTGCACACCAAGCAACAAGTACATCTGTGAGATCTCTGAGGAGCACAGCAGGATCTTGCTAGGTTAATGACAACTGTGAACATAATTATAGAGTACCATAATCATGACTGTCATCCCTTGGAACCCAAAGAATGAAATGTTTTATATATGTTCCTACCTAGGCTCGTTAACCCCGCAGACTCCTCATCCTGTAAGCACAGCATAGATGTTACCTTTCTCAGAAAACCTCTCTCCTGTCTCTCCCACCATTCCCCCTCTCCCACCCCAACCTAACTTGGTCCTGCCTCTCTGATAGTTTCATAGACTGGCACAGCTTTCTTTGCATTTTGTATTCCCCTATGTGTCCTCCCCTTCTCCTCCTTTTTTTTTTTTTTAATGTGATTGTTTCCTCCACCAAGCTGAATGTTATTTAAGAGCAAGACCATCTCTAAAACATCTTTGAATTCCTAGAACTAATCATAGTATCTAGTGCAGAGCAAATACTCAACCAATGTTGGTTGAATGTATGAGTCATCGTAAGCATTTTATCAGATGTAAATATAGACAGAATCAACACATGTATACCTACAACACAACATGCATGTGTGCACGGAGAGCACTGTTATCACACTGCCTTCGGGGAAACGTCAGAGGCCATCAGTGCTGGATACAACCAAGTCAGTCTCCATAGTGCGCTGAGCGACAGCACTGGCTGGGAGCTCGAGGAGCTCTGCTTCCAGACCTGGCTCTACTAGCAGCTCGAGGGACTTTGGTCAATCATGCAAAGTCTCTGGGCCTCCCTTCCCCTACTGATGATGGTCTTTGTGGTCAAAAGGACAAAGGCAGACACGCTAATGCTGCCTGTGCTTCCTGTGTGGAGGTGAAACCCCCTCACTGCCCCGTGGCTGTGCTCCTCCTCAGACTCACTGTCGGCTGACCCTGGCCTGCAAAGACAGCTACTCCACTCCTCCGTATTTGGAGAGAAGGTGAGGATGCCGGGGAGGCACAGAAGGCAGCTGTGATCAGCTCATAGTGGATGCAAACAATTTGGGACTCTACGTTCTGCAGGCCTCACTTCCTCCTCTGTCTTGCTTTCTTTCCCAGCCCCCACACCTAGGCCTTATCCTTCTGCCGCTTTCTCTTCTCTCTCTTGCTTTCCTTAAGGCCAGGTCAGTGGCAGCAGCAGGAATGGAGAGTGAATGGTCCGGGTTCACAGCACAAGCCCCCGGTTATACCACGTTTAGATCCAGAGGCTCTGAAATGTTAACGGGACTCTCATTTTCCAAGCAGCTGTCCTCTGGACAGCAGATGGCAGTTGTGACAGGAAAGTGACAGCAACCTATTTGTAGCCTGGCCAAAGCATGATGAAGATTTCAGCCAGTCCCTGGGAGCCAAAGCCTGCTCTTCATATTTTACGGCTGAGGTTTCTAAGAGCTGGCTCACGGCCTAGGTCCTTGACCTTCCCGAATGCTTAGTAGAGAAACATATTTCTTTCTCTCCCTTTCCCTGCATGTTTCTCTCTCTCTCTTTCACACACACACACACCTGTTCACATAAAAACTGAAAATGTAAGCACCAGATGGTGACTTAAAAATGAAGCCCCATAAGCATGGCATGAGGAGCACTGACAGATGAGCTTTCTTGCCCCTTGGCACCTGTTCCTTTTCTCCCTTCTATTTTTTGCCTAACTGAGAGAGACTTCATAGGCCACCTGGCTCGACTCTTTCAATTTATCTAGTGAGGAAACTGTAGCCTAGAAAGATGAAGAGATTTGTCCAATATCACATCTATTTAGTTTCAGTCAGCTAGAAAGCTTAGCTACAGACAGAAGAGTCAAAAACAGACGATCTTTTGCCAGGGGAAGACGGACCGAGGATTCACATAAAAGCATAATTATTTCCGTACCACGTAGAGTCCCCAAAGTAGTGGTCAGAGAATGATTTTCAATATTCAAAAAAAAAAAAATCCCTAATGATAATTACTCATTTTATTTCTATCTGAAAATACCAGCCATTTGAATGAAAAAATAAATTTGAATACAGTTTTAAAAACTCTCTTACTGTTCACTAAGAAAAATTTTAAACACACTTGATATAACAGGCAGCCAGGTACCTACCATCCAGACTTATTAGATTTTATTTTTATTACCATTACTATTTCGGTCAATGGCATTCATTATTATTTCTCCTTAAAACTTGTATTTGTAGTTATATGTGTTTGAGCAATATAAACAATATAAATTAAAAAAAAAAAGACTTAGGAGTATGTGAAATCGTTTCCTTGGGGGTCAGGAACTCCCAAAATTTAGAGTTAGTGGGAGAGAACTAATCTAAAGCGTTCTTAGTGATGAGAAGACAGGTCGTCACCATCCTTTGTGCCTTCTCACCCGAGCTTCTGCCACTGCACCAGCTTTTAGCCAGGGCTTTTTGCCACGTGTCTTCTAAAAGCAAAGTAAGTGTTCTCCTCTTTACTCTGACTCATTAGACTGGAAAAACAAACCCAGATCAAAGTGAGTGGAGGGGTGTGGGGATGGGATGGAGAGGGTGGGCGGCATTTGTGATCACTGGTGACTCAGGAGCTCTAGCTAATTGACTCTCAACCCCAGCAAGTGGCAAAGGCGGTTCAGGATCTCCACTCGCAGTTCCTCCCGTCACCCATGTAGATTTGCTTTTGCTTTGTGGTGGAGCACGAAGCAGGTCACCTCTTGGCCCAGTCATCCAACTACGATGATGCACCTTCCTATTTCTCAGCCTCTTGAGGAGTCATGAGTCAATGCCTGGAAATGGCAGGTGAGAGCGGTGACTAAGGAGGAGGCTGCTCTGCAGTAAATGTTTAAATGAGGCAATGTTTAGCTTCGTCTGTCTTCATGTACCGTTTTTCTTCTCTGTTGGCTCTGCCTCTCCTTTGCTTCCCTTTTGTGGTTCTTGTCCCCCCACCTTTGTGTGTGTGTCTCTGGCTGTCTCCTCCCTACTATTGTGTCTGGGAGCCTGCTTCCTGTTTGCACACCTGCTTTCCCTGCAGGGCTGCTCCTGGGCAGGGGAGCGGTGGATTCAAAGTTCTGCTCTTTGACCTCTGACGGTAAGAAAGCCAGGTGGCCGGACCTTTGCGCTGTGCACAGGGTCCAGGATCTGGCCCAGGACGCTGATGAGGATGAAGGAAGAGATAGACAGTGCCGCAGTCCATTCCACTCCGGCGAGACACAACATAGTCTCTTTCCAGAAAGGAGAAGCTGCTGAATGAGCCTCCAAGTGTACCTGTGCAGGCCTTCCTGCTCACCGCAGACTCTGGGGCCTACATTCAGATTTGAATAGGCCTGTGTGACAGGCAAGGATCTGATTTGAGGTACCTGCCTGGTGCTGCGACAGAACAAGGATCCCAGGTCCCCTACTTGCCTTTCCAATCTGCAAGGGTGACTTTCTCTCACCCCAAGGATGAGTGTGAGGCACCTTGTGTTGTCCTAGGAGGAGCAGCGAGTCAGTGACCTTTCTTGTCTACCCAGATGGCCTCCCGGGCAGCCTACTGGCCCCGTGGCTGGCTGTTGCTCTTTCCTGCCATCTAGTGGCCATATCTGGAGATTGCAGCCACGAAAAGCCCGGCTGGAGAGGTTGGCCTCCCAGGCTCCCAGGTCGTTATTAGTACTTTCCTTCCCCATTCTTCCCTGCAGCCAAGCTGGTGCCTGGTGTCTTAGTACACAGGCTGCCACAGTGCAGAGACCCAGAGCAAACTGGGGACCAGGAGGCACTGGACAGCAGGTAGGAAACCGTCTAAATAGGGATTTCAAAGAGACTCCAGTGACTACAAGCCTTCTTGGGGGTTGCAAGGTAAATCCTGCCTCCCTATTTGAACCTCCACCCCAAGTGGTCAGAGTGTTAGGGGGACTAAGAGGTGACTCTCAAGTACAGCTCAGATGCTGACTCTCCGGTGCTGAAAACCTGGATGTCTCCTCCCTGCTCTTGGCTTTTGGGGTCCCCGTGCTCTAGCTGGGCTCACCTCTCCTTGCTTTGCTCCCACCTATGCCTGTGATTCTCTGAAGTTCTTCAAGCACGTCCTGCACGCTCCGTCTCCACCTCTTTGCTGACACTCTTCCCTTCACCTAAGAGGCTTTTCAGTTCTCCTGCCCCTGGCTCTTCCCTCTGCTTGTGAAAATATTATCTTCAGATCCAGATGCCACTTCCTCTTGAATGCAGATGCCACTTCCTCTTGAATGACTCCCTGGGCCTCTGCTTGCCCATCCCCACCCTGAGGTGACCTTTCCTCCCACCTCCTGCAAACGCTTTGCCCTCTCTCTGAGGTTCATGGGGCTGTTGCGTCTCTGTCCCATCTGTCCACTCTCTGTGTAGGTTGTAGCTGACTTACTCATCTCTGTATCTGTGTTAAAGCAAATGAAAAGGGCTCGGTACAAACATTTATCAACAGGCACAGGGGCTCCGATCATTGCAGTTCACATGTACTGAGCTCTCACTCTGCGCAGGGCACCATGCCAAATGCTTTAGGAACAATACTCCAGGCACTGCCTGCGCCAGCTCTGCCAGCAGCATGCAGTTTTTCAGGGGAAGAAATGGCTTAGACCAACAGTGCTCGCTCTTGCCCTCTCTCCACCTCAGGTGATTACACAAGCACCATTAGTTCTCCAGGAGGTGCTGGGCTGCACGATGCCACTGAGTGTCACCTGGAAGCCAGTCGTGGGTGATCTCTGGGAGGAGGAGGGGCAATGAGGAGTTTTTAATGTACAAGAAATAATCCACTGGGGAAGGAAGGGGTTGGAGACTCCAGAAACAAGGACTGGTTCCAAACACAGGCTGGTCTTGGGGCAGATAACTCTAGATTTAATTTTTCTTCCCCTTTTTCATGATTCTAACCTTATGTCTTTAGTCTCAGTTCTGGTGGACTAGGGCCGTAGGGCACTGAGACAGGGTGATGGGGGTGGCACTCATTCATTTCACTCGACAAGTATTTCTTGAATGCTAATGATATACCAGGCCTAGGGTTGGGCTCAGCAGATAAAAATTATATTCCTATTCTACAAGGTATGTCATCCTAGAACTGCTGCTGGTTTTATTTAAATTTAAAAATTTGAGTACCTTAGATAATACATCTGGAACTTGAAACAAAATTGGCAAATTCCCATCCTTCTTGGATAAAGTTGGAAAACTGGCAGAGGATTGAGGAGATCTAAACAATCAGAACAAGAGAGAGTTAGAACCACAGTCCCCAGTTTGAGGGGGAGGCCACTAGCCATTTCTGAAGAACACAAAGATGCCTCCCAGGGGAGTGGCCTCCCACTTCAATTCTGGAAGGCTCAGGCCTTAAGCAGCTCCCAGAAGATGGCTTTGCTCTCCTGTGTCACTTGGGCCCCTCCTTTTGTTTTGCACTAACCAGTGCCATTTTTTAGATTATAAGACAGTATACAAGTAAGGCAGGAAACAGATTGTTCTTTTTTTTGAGACAGAGTCTCACTTTGTTCCCCTTGGTAGAGTGCTGTGACGTCACAGCTCACAGCAACCTCCAGCTCTTGGGCTTAGGCGGTTCTCTTGCCTAAGTCTCCTGAGTAGTGGGGACTACAGGTGCCCTCCAAAATGTCCAGCTATTTTTTTGTTGCAGTTTGGCCTAGGCCGGGTTTGAACCTGCCACCCTTGATATATGGCGCCAGTGCTCTACTCATTGAGCCACAGGCGCCACCTGGAAACAGACTGTTCATTAAAGCAGATGTGTGACATGTGAAATGCTCTCCAGGTCTCTTCAAAAAGGTAGGCATTGAAGTTTTTAACATTTGATCAGTGCCCATGATTTCATGCCAGGCCTGCCTTCTTGGACTGTGTGTCCCTGCCCACTGAACCAATCCACTCGTTTCCTCCCACAGAACATCTTCTTCACCCTCCCACCACTCTTTCCCTCTTGAATGTTCTTTCTTTACAGTTGGCAGGTGAAGCAGTGATGCTTCACCAGCAACACCACTTGTCTTCACAGAGGGCTCTTCCTGCAGCCTGCCTCACTTGCTATTGCAGTTCATTTCATTACTGTGTAAGGGGCCAAGGCCTGCAGGGGCCTGGCAATCACACCATCTGTGTGTACAGCACAGCCTGGAAATCACACCATCTGTGTGCACAGCACAGCCTGGGAATCACACCATCTGTGTACAGCACAGCCTGGGAATCACACCATCTGTGTGTATAGCACAGCCTGGGAATCATACTGCCTGGGTGCATAGCACAGCCTGGGAATCACACTATCTATGTGTACAACACAGCATAGGAATCACAATATCTGTGCGCACAGCACAGCCTGGGAATCACACCATCTATGTACAACACAGTCTGGGAATCACACCATCTGTGTGCACACCACAGCCTGGAAATCACACCATTTGTGTGCACAGCATAGCCTGGGAATCATACCATGTATGTACAGCACAGCCTGGGATTCACACCATCTGTGGGCAGAGCACAGCTTGAAAATCATTACTGTCTATGCACAGCACAGCCTGGAAATCATACCATCTGTGTGCACAGCACAGCTTGGGAATCACACTGTCTGTGTACAGCACAACCTGGAAATCACACCGTCTGTGTGCCCAGCACAGCCTGGGAATCACACCATCTATGTACAGCATAGCCTGGAAATAACACCATCTGTGTACAGCACAGCCTGGGAATCATACCATGTGTGTGCACAGCACAGCACCATCTGTGTACAGCACAGCCTGGGAATCACACCGTCTGTGTATACAGCACTGTGCACACACCCCTGGCTTCCAAGATATGGGAACTCAGAAGGCTGATAGTTTTGCCAAGAACACCCCTCCTCTCTAATGATTTAGTTGTCCGTAGTTCATTTGAAACAATGGCATGTGAAAGGAGCCTGGTGTTCAGGAGGCCTTTATTGTTTCTTTTCTCCTCACTACTTTCCTGGGTCCTGTGAGACCAGGGGAGGTGGGTCTGACTGAGCTCCCTCTGGGACTTTGTCTTTGCTATGAAAACCAGCTGCCTTGGACTTGTCACCCAAATGCTGACTAGGAGAGACCTGGAGGCTGGTTTAGAGCAAGTTCAGCAGAGAACAATCTTAAAATATAACTAGGACCTGTGCATGACCTGAAGGGCTCTGAAGACTGATGATGACTATGGCTTCAGCATTGTCAGGCCAACCTGGAGAGTCCCCAAAGGAAGTGGGTCAGTATAGGAATGTCCCAGCCAGGCCACTCCTCCAACCCCACCCCTGAAAGTGGTATACAGAGCTCACAGTGACACTCAGAGCACGTGTCACTGAATGTTCCTTTATTTTTCTCAAGACTGTTCTGCATTAGAACTGCTTGCTCAAGGCTATGTAATAATTAAAGCATATTGAGAACTTTCCCACAAAGTTTCAGAAAAAGGGTTTTGCTATAAATAAACCATCTTGGGACCCAGTGTTTTGGCCAGATGGGTTCTTAATCCTTAAGAATGGTTGCAATTTAGGCAAACCATTCTTTTAAAATACTTGCATTCCTGTCTTGTCTTCCTGAGAGCTCAAGGCACCTTACAGGTACAATCTTGTTACCTCAGAATTCTTGTGAAGGTAGAGAAGCTCCATTTCCCTAAACAAGGCCTGAGGCCCAAGACTGCTGCCCAAAGCCTCCCAGAATAGAGAAGACCAGAGCTTCACTGCCCACCTGTGGTAATTTCTCCCTGCAGCCAGCTTCATTTTGGCTGGCTAGAGGGAAAACTAGTTCCTCTCTTTCCAGCTGGCTATTGCCAGATCATCTGCTCTGACACTCCAGGCTCTGCCTTGGATGGGAAGAGGTGCTGTGGATGCCCAGTTGTGCTCTGAGTCTGCCCTGCTACCTGCTCCTCACCTTGTGCCATAGGCTTTAAAACTAGGGGACAAGGGAGCTGGGACAAGAGAACCATGAACAAGGATGATTTGCTCCTGTCTGCAAGACAAGGTCTGATGGTCATAGAGGTAGTGTGAAATGGTGAGATGCTATTCTAGTAGATGACAGACATAAGTAATTTCACATAAAAAATCCAGGTGTCTAGTATTGTTAGACAACCCAGCAAATTTGGCCTCTGGACTCACATAGCTGCAGGCCACACTTGCTAGAGTAGAGGACAGGCTGTCCCCTTTGGTCAGGGGTAATCTCCTGTCCACTGCAGCCCCCATCTGGCCTGCTCTACTCACTGATGCCCATCTGACTGTCATGGTCTGTGCATTTGTGCACCACCCCGAACTGAAAGACACTAGACTGTCTTTACTCCTGGTGGTCCTTGAAGTGTGAACGACTCTTCATGAGAACTATACCACTTAATGTTGTATTTCTTTTTTCTTTATTATTTTTTTTTTTTGCAGTTTTGGCCGGGGCCAGGTTTGAACCCGCCCCCTGGTATATGGGGCCGGTGCCCTACTCCTTGAGCCCTAGGCGCCGCCCTAGTGTTGTATTTCTTAAACAAGCCTTTCGGTTTATTGAACCTCTGATTACCTGCATTAAAACTATTCAATGTTATGTATACATAATAAAACTGAACAATACACACTTGAAAGCATCGTGTGTTTCGGTCTGAAAATAGGGAAATACTGTCTAAGTGCTTACTGAGGATGTGGTTTGTTAAAAGGAGGAGTAGACAAAGCAAAAGTGTGCCTTTCTGAAGTAGGGATGTAGCGAGAGTGAGGAGCTATCCCTCATCAAGAGTCACTCATCCTGGACAGGAGGAGCGTTCACGGTGGTTACCAACATTACCAACAGGAGGAAGATCTCTGGAGAGTCTCACCTTCCTAGTGAGCTGCCTGACATGCCCAGGAGCCAACCCTTTTTCATCTGGATGAGCCTATGGACTTGACTCTGGCCTCCAATGTCTCCAATTCAGCCCCCCATAACCTCACACCTATGCTTCCTTACATTCTTTTTTCCCAGAGTGGGATTTATCACCACACCTACGAACCATTTCACCAGGAACTTGAGGGAACCCAACCAGTGGCAGCTGAAATGCTCCCTCTATATTTAATTCCTCCAGATTTGAAAGACAGAACTGTGTGTCCTACAGTGGTTTGTTTGGAAGGCGTGAGACTGACGAGGTGGGAAGAGAGTGCCTCAGAGTTAAAGACAGCTGCTACTCTATAAAGATGGGAAGCTCTAGTTCTAGACTTCTGATGGTTAACATTTGAAAGTTTCCAACTAAAGCAGGGGAGAAAAGTTGGGTGAAGAAGAGGATAGAAGTGTTTTTAGAGGCAGTGTCTAGGGGCAAAATTCTCTGATATGTTGACTGGTGGAAAGGGAGGTTATTTGGGACCTCATGTCCTCTAGCCAGACCTGTTTCTCACCTTTATCTGAGAAACCCAGGACCTTTCTGTTTTGTGGTTTTGTGAGTGCTTGACTTGGGTTTCTCAACTGAGAGGATGTGCACCTCTGATAATTGCCCCCCCCCCAATGCCTTAAGAAGAGGCGTCTTTTCTAAGACCGTTCTTTACCCTCAGTGGCTCAGTGGTTACCTTTCGGAGGGGCTGAACATTACCTTTTGGGGAGGCTCAGCACTAGTGGCTTGTTTACGAGGCTGGCCTCACTAAGCCAAGGAACCTTGTCAAATTTTGGAACAGAAGGCTGGAGAGAAATGGAAAAAAGATCATTTTGCAGAGTTTATCACACTTGACCACTGCTATCATTACAATGACCAAAGCTAGCTGAAGTCAAAGAGCAGTCAACACTTTATTAAACATTTTCCTATTTTATATTTGATTCTTAAAACTATCCCACAAAGTAACCAAGAGCAGGCTCCTTTTCACAGATGAAGAAATCAAAGCTCAGACAGCATGATTTGCCCTGAATCATACAGCCAATAAAGGGGTTAATGTTTTCTTTCATTTCCACTATATCCTGTGTTTCACTTTGCTGCTTTATTACTTCCATCTGTTTATATATCCTCTAATATTTCCATGGACTCAGCTGAGTGTTAGCAATCTGCTGTCCCAAGCCTCTGGCTATGCTTTTAGACGCAGGGCCTTCCACTCTCAAAGAAAGAGCCAACCTTTGAAGCTATAGACAACAGCCTACCTCTTTCTGTTCGTGCACTTTCCAGATGCCTGGCTTTAGACAAATTTCAACTTCTTTGAGCTTCCATTTTGCCCACTATGAAAAGGGAGTTGATATTATCATGTATAGGTCAATGCACAGCAGAGTTGCCTGAGAACAGGGATTTTTATCCGTTTACTGCTGTATCATGAGCACCAAAACCAGGGCTGATGATACCTGCAGGTGCCTGTCTAATGAACGGGAGGCACGGGAAGTCTCTAGAAGAGGGCCTGGCTGTTTTTAAGTCTCTTCTACTAGCTCAGCCTCTTTCCCTGTCCTCTCTTGCCTTACCCAGCTATTTGCCTGGCAATTCCTGGTCTTTCTGCTGCGGACTTGCTCTCCTAGGCGCTGAGCCTGCCGGTCTCCGGGAAGAGGAGCGCGCAGGGCCTCCGAGAGGCCAGGAGGGGGCAGCAGCGACCTCGCGAGGCCTCGGGCGGCGGCAGGTTGTGGCGGACCCGGAAGTGCCCAGCCGCCGTCGCAACCCCCGGCGCCCCGGATGGGGAAGGAGGCCGGCGGCTGCCCTTCCCTGGCCGCGCACCCCTCATAGCTCACCGGCAGGTGGGTTCGGTGTGGCCGTCAGTGTTTCCGGGCCGCTTCCTCCTCCGCGGTTCCCCGCAGGCCCAAGGCTGGGGGAGCGGCGGGCGGTGGCGGGGAGGGGAGAATCCGGCGGTGAGAGGCGCCCCTGTGGTCACCCTGCCCTGCCCTTCCTACCCCCGCCCACCTACCCTTCCCACCCCTGGCCAGCCCTGTGTCCGAACTTGCGGGCGACCGTTGTCCTTTTTGGAGCTACAGACCCTCTAGTCTCTGCAACTGCCCTTGAGATCCCCGGGCTGGGGTCCCTGCCCCGGGGAAGGGGAGTCCCAGGGTGTGTGGCTTGCAAAGCAGGACCTGTTGTGGCCTCCGAGGCAGAAACAAGATCGGGCAATAGGATTTTTTTTTTCTCTCTCAGATTTGCTCTATGGCCTAATGGGCATTTCTTTTTTTTGTTTTTATTGTTGGGGATTCATTGAGGGTACAATAAGCCAGTTACACTGATTGCAATTGTTAGGTAAAGTCCCTCTTGCAATCATGTCTTGCCCCCATAAAGTGTTTTTCTTATTCTTAGTTTCCCATTGTGAAAAAGGGACGCTTGACTTTTAAGTAGAATGACAGCTCTTTGAAGGATATTAAGCTCAGTTACAATGACTCTCTTTAAAGGCTTAGTTAACAGATGAAAGATCTTTACTTTCTTTTTTTTTTTTTTTTTTATTAATAACTAAGGTCTTTACCTTCTTTGGGTCCTTGCTTCTGGTTAAATAAACCGTAGAGCTCATGCCCTTCGGTGTTGGTCACTGATGTCTTTAGATAGGTAACTTAAAAAAATTACATACGTTTGAATACCCAAAGAAAGCTATGGGTTCTAGTCCTATAACTTTTCGTCAGCCACAGGCATGGAGGGCTACTACATGATTCCCTGAGTAAAGATGAGGCATAGGTTTTAGGGTCAGAATTTGGTTTGAATCCTAGCACCACTCTGTTACCTTAGGCCACAGCAACTAAACAATTTGAATCTCAGCCTTTTTTTTTTTTCTAACTAAAATGGGAGGTTCTAAAGATTAAGAAGATAAATAAGGCACTTAACATATAGTAGGCACTCAATAAGAGATAGCTAACAGATGTCAATTATTATTTAAGGGATTATAATTAAAAAATCTGAAATGCAGTTTTAATGTCCCAAATTATAAGATGGTCACCACATACATTTTGCTCAGACTTTTACTAAAGTGGGTTGATTTGATTTTAACTCAGTCCTGGGACCTTTCACAGCTTCCGTGGGTTCATAGTCTCTCTTTTTCTAGGAACTTAGCTGTGTTGTCCTGCCGCAGACAACAAACTCATCTATTGCAGGCCTAGCCTCGGTTGCTGCCTTTGAAAACAAGGAAAGGCCAGTAGAGTATCAAACACAGCATGGGATTTCCAGAGAGGTCTTATTTCAAAACATGATGAAGAACGAGAACCACATGGACCTCTGTGAAGGAGATTCGACTGACCTAAGCTTGAGGGAAGGGATGATGTGTGCCCAACCTGTAACTAACACCAAGGAAGCTAAATGGCAGAAGGTCTTGTATGAGCGACAGCCTTTCCCTGATAACTATGTGGACCAGCGGTTCCTGGAAGAACTCCGGAAGAACATCTATGCTCGGAAATATCAATATTGGGCTGTAGTATTTGAGTCTAGCGTGGTAATACAGCAGCTGTGCAGTGTCTGTGTTTTTGTGGTTATCTGGTGGTATATGGATGAAGGTCTTCTAGCCCCCCACTGGCTTTTTGGGACTGGCTTGGCTTCCTCACTGATTGGGTATGTTTTGTTTGATCTCATTGATGGAGGTGAAGGACGGAAGAAGAGCGGACGGACCCGGTGGGCTGACCTGAAGAGTGCCCTAGTCTTTATTACTTTCACATATGGCTTTTCCCCAGTGCTGAAGACCTTGACAGAGTCCGTCAGCACTGACACCATCTATGCCATGTCAGTCTTCATGCTGTTAGGCCACCTCATCTTCTTTGACTATGGTGCCAATGCTGCCATTGTATCCAGCGCGCTGTCCTTGAACATGGCCATCTTTGCTTCTGTTTGCCTGGCCTCACGCCTTCCCCGGTCCCTGCATGCCTTCATCATGGTGACATTTGCCATCCAGATTTTTGCCCTGTGGCCCATGTTACAGAAGAAACTGAAGGCATGTACTCCCCGCAGCTATGTGGGGGTCACTCTCCTTTTTGCATTTTCAGCCTTGGGAGGCTTGTTGTCCATTAGTTTTGTGGGAGCCATACTCTTTGCCCTTCTGCTGATTTCCATCTCATGTCTCTGTCCTTTCTACCTCATTCGCCTGCAGCTTTTTAAAGAAAACATTCATGGACCTTGGGATGAAGCTGAAATCAAAGAAGACTTGTCCAGGTTCCTCAGCTAAGTTAGGGACCACCGTTACATTATTAAGGCAAACTGATAGGCTAGCCTCCTAAGTAGTAGAAAATATGAAGATAGAGTTACATCTGGAAGCAGCATGCTTATGTTGGTGAGAGAACAGAGATCAAAAGAAAAACTCAACCAAATGCTTGGGTGGTGAAGGTGCTTATCCTTTATTATTTTGTGGATGAAAAAGCTTTCTGAGGCCCTCTTGAATTATTGCCTCTCATTTATTATTTGCAGTGACAAATGAAGTAATGTGGTCTCTATTAAAAAATAACAACACATCTATCAAGTTGTCTCATGATTTTTCTGCAAGCTGGAAATGGACAGAAGGTCATGAGGAGTGAAGAGAGAATAGAAGAGTGTGTGTGTGTGTGTGTACAGTAACTTCTCTCTACCCTTTTCAGTGTACTAATGCAGCTCTTTTTTTACCTTGAGCTCAAATACTAGAACACAGGATGCTGTGTCCAGTTTTATTGCGTAAGATCACAGAATCTCGGTCACTTAACCTTGACGCAGTTTCTACTTAGTTCTTAGTGAAGCGTGTTCATGGCTAACCACAAGGAAGAGTGTGTGATGTGTCTTAACATGCAAGCAGAAGGCTAAAGGAATTCCAAGAGACCGGGGATAAAGTTCCACTAGAGTATTGAGGAAATACGAGAGGAGGTGACATTTGAGCTTAGTGTTGGAGGATGGATGGGATTTAAGTAGGCAAAAGATGGTTTTAGGGCAACGTGTCAGAGGCTCTTAGGGATCATATGAGTCATGGAAGCAAGTGAAGCTGGCATACTTTGTGACTCAAACGTGAGAGAGAGCGCACTCTGTCCAGTGAGGGCAGGTGATACTTAACTCCAACTGGTGTTTTTATTCACAGCTTGGGCCTAGCTTCAGACCTTTATTTTTGATGAAATTCTAAACAAAATGCCAGTAACTTTAAATCTGATTTTTAATATGAAATGGCTTGTAAGTTGCAAGTTGAATACTGTTGCAAGTTTAAATTAGACCAAAAAACACATTTGTAGGCAAAACATGACTACTATGCCACATGGGTTGTTAGCCCAGGCACAAAAATGGGAAAGCGTTTGATGGGAGTACAGAGATATGGGGATTTGGGGGAAGCGGGCATTAGGAAAAGTTGGAATGGGAGGTTTGAGTAGTAATTTGAGGTCTGTGTATATTTAGTGATTTGGGCTCTATACTATAGATTGTGGGCAATAATCCAGCTTATCTAAGGAGGAAGTAAAATATCAGATCTTGAGTTAGCTACCTGCTGTCCTTTTCATCTGTAAAGTGGACATAAAAATATCTACCTCTAGAGTTGTGATTAAATGAGATAAGAGCAAAGTACTTTGAAGAATGCCTGACACGGCCCCATGTCAGTGTGAGCTATTATTAAGTGACCATTTAAGAAACCCCGGCAGAAACAAGGTGCAAAATGCACCACGTGCCTCCAAAATAACAGGTTCCCTCTGGGGTGATTCATTGGGGATGAGTTTCTATGCTGTCCCCTTATCACTGGAAATTAATTTAAAATCAGAAATTTCATCAGGGGAGTGGTAGTCCTAAGAAGTAATGTTTTTATTTCTCTGAACATAGATTTCTCAAAAATGTCTGGAAAGGGGTAACTAGCGTCTTCAGCCCCGTCTTTTCACATTCTTTTTCTGATTTTTATTTTGGCAGATGATGATTATGTTTCATGACAAGAATGGTAGTTCTCCCTAAGGTCGGTTAGACTGTTGTCACGTATCCAAGGACACTGGCGGATGGGGAGGGAAGGGTGTCAGAGACTGACTGTGGAGCCCAAAGCAGGTGCTGCTGTCCTGTGTTGGGTGTGGCCTTCTTGTGTCTCAAGAGTGGCCAGAAGTGGCTCCTAATTCTTCTGTGGTCTGCATCAGGAATAAGGCTAGTTGTTAGTGGTCAAAGGTAGTGAAGAGGGGTTTAACATTGTGCCTTTTGTTTTTTATGTTTTACTACATTTGCCTCATTTCAGTGAGTTTCCGAATGTCAACTTTCAGAGAACTCACTGAGCAACTGCATGATGAGTGGAAAGTGCCCCACATGTTCAAGAATAGTTCCTCAGTGGGGTGATTTAATATATGTGTGCTATCATTTTCAGCTCTTCCCTGTCACACTGTAGTGTCACCCAAGTCCTGATCTTATTTCAGGTTGTAGAAGTTCAGCGTGGAGGTGGTGGGAGGTGGGGAGTTGTGGGGTTGATGGGAGAGTGAAGGGTGAGGCAGAAAACTCAATTCCTGTAGAAAGGTGGTGGCTACTGGGAGAAGGACATGGCCAGAGTGAACAGTATGTGCCGAAATGCATAGACCTTGAAGTAATCTGGCCATGGAGAGAAGCACAGGGTGAGAGCCGAGGTCTCAGAGTGCTGCGTACTTTGCACTATTGTGTCCTGTAGCCACCTGCAAATTGAGGGGCTTTTGAAAAGGGATGTAGTAATACTATATAGATAGATGATAGTTCACATATAAGTGTATAAAAAGTATATCTTATATATAAATACATAATATATGTGTATATATGTATATTTATTTATATATAAAATATACACGGTGTATATGTCATTCATATATATGTATATGTATATATAGATAAATAAATAAATAGCTGACAGGCATGCCTGAGAGATACTGGGATTTGTTCCAGACTACTACAATAAAGCAAATAGTGCAATAAAGTGGATCACATGAATTTTTTGGCTTCCAAGTGCATGTAAAGGTTATGTTTACATTAAACTGTAGTCTTAAGTGTGTGATAACATTATATCTAGAAAGCCAATATATGTATCTAAATTTATAAATACTTTATTACTAAAAGATGCTAACAATACTTTATTACTAAAAAATGCCTTCTAAGGGTTGGAATCAATCTTTCTGCTGGTCAAAGGTCTTGCCTTGGTATTAATGTCTGCTTACTGATCAGGGTGGTTGGTACCAAAGGCTGGGGTGGCTGTGGCAATTTCTTTTTTTTTTTTGTAGAGACAGAGTCTCACTTTATGGCCCTCAGTAGAGTGCCGTGGCCTCACACAGCTCACAGCAACCTCCAACTCCTGGGCTTAAGCGATTCTCTTGCCTCAGCCTCCCGAGTAGCTGGGACTACAGGCACCCGCCACAACGCCCGGCTATTTTTTGGTTGCAGTTTGGTCGGGGCCGGGTTTGAACCCGCCACCCTCGGTATATGGGGCCAGCGCCTTACTGGCTGAGCCACAGGCGCCGCCCCTGTGGCAATTTCTTAAAATAAGAGAACAAGGAAGTTGCTGCATCAATCTTCACAAAATATTTCTCTGTAGCACATGATGGTGTTTGGTAATATTATACCCAAGGAATTCTTTTGAAGTTGGAGTCAGTCATCTCAAACCCTGTAACTGTTTTATCAACTAATTGTATTCTGAATCCTTTCTTGTCATTTCAACAGTGTTCACAACATCTTCACCAGGAGTGGATTCCTGCTCAAGAAAGCATTTTCTTTGCCCATTCGTAAGAGGCAACTCCTCTGTTCAAGTTCTACATGAGATTACAGCAATTCAGTCACATCTTTAAGCACCCCTTAATTCTAGGGTTTTTGTATGTTTGTTTTATTACTTCCAACATATCTGCAGTTACCTGCTCCACTGAAGTCTTGAACCCTTCAAAATCATCTTTGAGGGTTCCAACTCCTGTACATGTTGATATTTTGACTTCCTCCTGTAAGTCATGAATGGTCTTAATGGCATCTAGAAGGGTGAATCTTCTCTATAAGGTTTTCAAATTAATTTACCTAGATCCATTAAAGGAATCATTATACATGACACCTGTA
Organism: Nycticebus coucang; assembly: GCF_027406575.1. Lineage (NCBI taxonomy): Eukaryota > Metazoa > Chordata > Mammalia > Primates > Lorisidae > Nycticebus > Nycticebus coucang. The sequence continues at coordinate 89,346,374 of NC_069789.1, forward strand.
GACTTTAAAGTATATTTCTTAAATAATGAGACTTGAACATTGAAATCCCTCCTTGACCTGTGTGCTGCAGACTGGGTGTTGTATTGGCAGGCATGAAAACAACTTTTATCTCCATGTAGATGACCATCAGAGCACTTGTATGACTAGGCCTGTAATGAGCAGTAATATTTTGAAGAAAAATTTTTTTGTTCAGCTTAAAATATGCATTAAACCATTCCCTCGACTGACGTGCTGTCATCCCAGGCTTTGTTGTTTCATTTCTAGAGCACAGAGTACATTTAGTGCAATTCTTAAGGGCGTGGGGATTTTCAGAATGGTATATGACCATTGGTTTTAACTTAACATTACCAGCTGCATTAACGAAGACCAAAATAGTTAGTTTGTCCTTTGAAGCTTTGGAGCTAGGCATTCACTTCTCTTTATCTATGAGAGTACTCCATGTCGTCTTCCAACATAAGGCTGTTTCATCTACATTGACAATCGATTGTTTGTGGTAGCCATCTTCATCAGTCAGCTTAGCTTCTGGGTTTCATCAGCACGTACTGCTTCACCTGGTATTTTTATGTTATGAAGACAAGTTCTTTCCTTAAGTTTTGTGAACCAACCTCTGCTAGCTTCAGACTTCTACAGCTTCCTCACCTCTCCCCGCAGCCTTTGTAGAATTAATAAGAGTTGGGGCCTTGCTCTGGATTAGGTTTTGGCTTAATGAGAGAATATCGTGGCTGTTTGGATCTTCTATGTGTCTGGACCACTAACGCTTTCTCCATATTGGTAATAAGGCTGTTTTGCTTTCTTATCATTTCTGTGTTCACTGGAGGAGCACTTTTGATTTCCCTCAAGAAGTTTTCCTTTGTATTCACAACTTGGCTAACTGGGGCAAGAGGCCTAGCCTTCAGCCTATCCTCTTGACTCCCAGCATGCTCTCTCCCTAAGTTTAAATTATTTCTGTTTTTGATTTAAAGTGAGAGATATGCTATTTGTAGGGTTATTAGTTGGCCTAATTTCAATATTGCTGTGTCTCAGGTTAGTGTTGTTATATCTCAGGGAGTAAGGACGCTTGAAGAAAGGAAGAACCATGGGAACAGCAGGTCGGCGGGGAACATGGAAAACATTTATGGATTAAATTCATTGTCTTATATTGGCGTGGTTTGTGGAACCCCCAAACAATCACAATAGTAACACCAAAGGTCACTAATCGCAGATCACCACACCAGATATAATAAAAATAAAAACATTTGAAATATTGAAAGAATCACCCAAGTGTGACACAGAGGTGTGGCATGAGTACATGGTGTTGGAAGAATGGCCCCGATAGACTTTTTTGATGTAGGGTTGCCACAAACCTTCAGCTTGAAAAAAAACTTAGAATCTGTGAAGCATATACAGGGAAGCACAGTAAAATGAAGCATGCTTGGATATGAATGAGAATTTTGGCAGCAGTTTTGAGGCTGAACTATGAGGGCTAAGCAGGTAGAATTCTTGTGGCAACTGTGGTGTAAAATGAAGGTCCGGACTGAGGGTGATGGCAGTTGGCATGGAGATGAGCAGCAGTTTAGCTCTGCAGAGAATTGGGTAACTTCATGCAGAGAGGGAGAAGAGGAGTAGAGAGTGACTGGGGCTTCTCACTTCCATGGATTCTTGTTTCCCTCAGGCCATGAGCAAACAAGTGGGAATGTCAGGGGTGTGTGTGTGTGTGTGTGTGTGTGTGTGTGTGTGTGTGTGTGTGTGTGTGTGTGTTAGATAGATAATAAGAATGAAGCTTAAGTTTGAGATGCTTGAGTTGATTCATCTGGGCTAATGTGTTTCATACATAGTATCCCAAAGACATTGGCTCAAAATTCTGAGCATACTTGAGAAAGGGATTGAAATATACATAGAAGCATAGAATTCTTGGTGCAGAATTGGTTGCCCTCCAGCCAGCCTATAGTGGACACAGAAGGGTGACTAGAATAATCAAAATTATAGGAATCAAATGGAAAGGAAGCTTCCCTATGAAAAACAGATTAGAGAATAGAACACCACAGCTTGGAAGGAAGGCTCAAAGGAAATATAATTGTTGCCTGTGAAATTGCTAAAGGTAAAAGTAAATGTTGATTTGTTCACCAAGTAATGACTTATAAAAGGAGAAGACACCCTTTATAATTTGAGCAGGGTAAGTTTAAGACAAATGAAAATACAATTGTATACCTTTTTTTCATGTTACTCCAAGAAGTTGTATAGGCCAGAAACCAAAATGGATTCCAAAAAGGCTTAAGAAAAATTGTAAATAAAAAAGCCATAGATGTTAAGAACATATTGAGAAATCTAGGGCCTTCCAATAAGCGCTGCCATCAGAAGGATGATGAAGGTCACCTGTGGCATGCCCCTTTGGCTTGCTGCTGGTATAGGGATTCAGGCTTAAAAATAATTGGTATGGCCTAGTATGGCAGTTGTTTGGAAAGTGATTTGTCACATTAATTCAGTGATCTAGCCAATCTCTTACATTTAAACCACAATGAAGGGGTACAAGTAGAATATTACTGATTTTCATTTCTAGAGACTATCATGGTGTGTATTTTGGGTACAGGAGAAAGGAGGGGGAGGTTACAATACTATCATAATTAAATCTTCACCTGTCAAGTACATACTTGAATAAGAAGCTGTCTGGCCTTCCCTCTCCACACCCAGCTCTACTTCACTCTTAAATTATAGGGTAGGTGCTGGTGGGAATGCAAACTGATACGTTCCTTTTGGAAAGATGTTTGAAGAACACTTAGAGATCTAAAAATAGACCTACCATTCAATCCTACAATTCCTCTACTAGGTATATATCCAGAAGACCAAAAATCACATTATAACAAAGGTATTTGTACCAGAATGTTTATTGCAGCCCAATTCATAATTGCTAAGTCATGGAAGAAGCCCAAGTGCCCACTGATCCATGAATGGATTAATAAATTGTGGTATATGTACACAATACTGGAATATTATGCAGCCTTTAAAAAAGGTGGAGACTTTACCTCTTTCATGTTTACATGGATGGTACTGGAACATATACTTCTTAGCAAAGTATCTCAAGAATGGAAGAAAAAGTATCCAAAATACTCAGCCCTAATATGAAACCAATTTATAGCTTTCATGTGAAAGCTAGAACCCAATTATAGCCCAAGAATATGGGGAAAGGGGAGAGGGAGAGGAGGGGGGAGAATAAGTGGAGAGAGAGTAATTGGTGGGACCACACCTATGGTGCATCTTACAAGGGTACATGTGAAATTTACTCAATGTAGAATATAAATGTCTCAACACAATAACTAAGAAAATGCCATGAAGACTATGTTAACCAGTGTGATGAAAATATTTCATATTGTATATAAAACCAGCACATTGTACCCTGTGATTGCATTAATGTACACAGCTATGATTTAATAATAAAAAAAAAAGTTATAAGGAAGGGTGATGTGGCAAGGAGAGCAAGGATGGAGGAATAGGCAGGTGGCTTTGCCCACCCCTCCAAAATGGTGCCCAGGATTGATGTTGAGGTGGAAAGGATCAAGGAGAGGTAGAGACACAGTTTTGCAGGTGTACTTTATTTTGTGCTCTGATGCATCTGTGTTATGAGTGGCATTTAGGTAGAAGCCAGGCACAACTGAGTGGTTCTGTGTGGAGATCATGTTAATGTCAGTGTCATACTTGTATACTTACGTCAGCACTGTAAACTTTGGAGGAAGAGTTTAGGGAGCTAAAAATTCATACCCAACGTATAATAGGATGCACACAGAGTCAACATTTACATCCTGTAAGCCAGAGGCTCCAAGACAAGAAAAAGAAAACAAGTCAGCAGAGGGCATCAGTTACACAATTATACAGTATTCCAAACCCATTGAATTCAGGGACATGGGGCCGGGACACAGTGCCATCGTGTGGAAGTTATTGCTATTTCTTTTATAAAGAAATTCAATGAGAGTCTTGAAATTCTAGCTGAATTGTGTGGTATGGGAAATGACTCTTGCTTCTGTGGTCTCTGTCAATTCAGAAAGTAATAGCACACTGGGGTTTGATAAGGAATAGCACCTTCATTTTCGAGCATCTAGTGGTTTCCAGGTAATGTGCTATGTACTTTATGTATACATTCTCTTGTTTTTAATTTCAAAATTTAAGGAAGTTCAAAGGTTTTTTACATGGGATACCTTGGATAATGTTTAAGTCAGGGCCTTTAGCGTGCCCATCACCAGAATAGTATTCATCGTACCCAGATTTGTCCCTTCCCCCTCCCTTTCTTTTTATTTTATTTTATTAAATCATAGCTGTGTACATTGATACGATCATGGGGCATCATTCACTAGCTTTACAGACCATTTACCAAGTTTCACATATACCCTTGTAAGATGCACCCCTGGTGTAATCCCACCAATCCCCTTCCCTCTACCCACTTCCCCCCTCCCTCCCCTCCCTTTCCCTCTTCTGCCCCCTCCCTTTCTTAATTTCCAATGACCTTAATGTCTCTTTGTGCCCTTGTGTGCCTATTGTTTAGCTCCCAATTATTACAGAGTACGTGTGATGGTGGTTTTCCCATTATTGGGGTACTTTGCTTAGACAAGGTCTACAGTTCCATTCAAGTTGCTGCACATTAAATTATTTAATTGCCTTTTTATGGCTGAGTAATAGTCCAGAAGGTGCCCAAAAAGGCATACACATATTAAGACAGGAAAAAACTGTATTGAATTTGTAATACTGAAGCCAGGTTTGACTTCTGCAATTACAAGAGATGCTCAGTATGTCTTATATTCATCTTTTGTTATCAGTATATGTTAAGTATTACGATTTTAATGCAGTTTTTCCTTTCTTAAAATGTGTATACATTTTGGGGACACCTTCTGCATATCACCACATTTTCTTAGTCCACTAATGAATTTGATGGGCATGTGGTTGATTCCCTATCTCTGCAATTGTGAAGTATGCTGCAATAAATATTCAAGTACAGGTGTCTTATGAAATAACTTCCTTTGGGTAGGTGCCTGGCAGTCGTATTGTTGGATTGAATGGTAGGTCTACATTTTATTTCTTTGAGGAACTTCCATACTGTTTTCCATAGAGGTTGTACTAATTTTCACCTCCAATCACCGTTTATAAACACTCTTTCTCTCTGCATCTACACCAGAATTTATTGTTTTTTGAGTTTTTATTACTGGCCATTCTGACAGGGGTAAGGTGGTATCTCAATGTGGTTTTAATTTGATGATGAGTGATGTTGAGCATTTTTTTCTATGTTTGTTGATAATTTGTTTATTTTCCTTTGAAAACCTTTTGTTCATGTCTTTTGCCCACTTTTAAGTGGGATTGTTCATTTTTTTCTTGCTGATTTGTCTGAGTTTGTTGTAGATTCTGGATGTCAGCCCTTTCTTGGATGTATAGCTAGTGAATATTTTCCTCCTTTCTGCAGGTTGTCTATTTACTCTGTTGGTTGTTTCCTTTCCCATGCAGAAGCCTTTTAATTTAATTAAGCCCATTTATATATTTTTGTTGTTATATTTGTCTTTGGAGTCTTAGTCATAAATTCTTTGTGTTAATCATAATTCTTTGCATAGAAAATAGTTTTTCTATGTTTTCTTCTAGAATTTTTATGGTTTAATGCCTGACATTTGAGTCTTTTACTCATCTTGATTTAATTTTTGTATATGGTAAGAGATGGGGGTTCTGTTTTATTCTTCTACATGTGGCTATCCAGTTTTCCAAGCACTATTAATTGAAGGGCCTCCTTTCCCCAGTGTATGTTGTCGTCTGCTTTGTTAAAATTCAGTAGGTTATAGGTAAATGGTATTGTTTTTGGATTTTTCTATTCTATTCCACTGGTCTAGGTCTCTATTTTTATACCAGTGCCATGATGCTTTGGTTATGTAATAGCCTTCTAGTATACTACAACTTGAAGTCAGAGAGTGTGATGCCTCCAGATTCGTTCTTTTTGCTTATGATTGCTCTGGCTATCAGACTCTTTTTTGTTGCAAATGAAGTATAGAATTGTTTTTTTGTAGATCTGTGAAATATGACATTGGGATTTTGATGGGGATTGCATTGAAGCTGTAAATCACTTTGGGCAGAATGGCTGTTTTAACAATGTTGATTCTACTAATGCACAAGAACAGGATGTTTTTTCATTTATTTATGTCATCTGTGATTTCTTTCATCCATGTTTCATAGTTCTCTTTGTAAAGATCATTCACCTCCTTATTTAACTATATTCCTAGATATTTTATTTTCTTTATAACTATTGTAAATGGTACTGTGTCTTTGATTAGACTCTCAGCTTGACCGTGATTAGCATATAGAAATGCTACTGATTTGTGTACATGGATTTTATAACCTGAGACTTTGCTGAATTTATATATCAAGTCCAGGAGTCTTTTGCTGTAGTCTTTCAGGTTTCCTAGATATAAAATCATATCATCAGCGAACAGGAATAGTTTGACCTCCTCTTTCCCAATTTGAATACTATACCTTTCATTTATTTCTCTTGCCTGATTGCTCTGGCTAGGACTTCCAGTGCTATGCTGAATAGGAATGGTGACCAGTGGGCACCCTTATCTTGTACCAGCTCTTTCAACTTTTCCCCATTCAGTATGATGTCGGCTGTGGGTTTGTCACATATGGATTAAATTGAGGTATGTTCCTTTTATACCTAGTTTGTTGAAGATTTTTATCATGAAATTACTAGCTAACATAAGAAAGGATATTATAGGACATAAAGAAATGAAAGATTCATTTAGGGAATTTTAAAATACAGCAGAAAGCTTCAACAACAGGCTAAACAAAGCCAGAGAATGAATCTCAGAGCTTAAAGATAAGGCTCTTGAACAAACCCAGTCAGTTAAAGATGCAGAATAAAGAATAAAGAAGAAATACAATCTGTAAATATTGCAAAAACCTCTAAGCTCACAAACTAGAAAACGTAGAGGAAATAGGTAAATTCCTGGAAACACAACCTCCCAAGCCTGTATCAGGAAAAAAAACAGAAACCCTAAACAGAAATTATCTTGTTTATTTATAACAATCCTATAAAAGTTTCATTTCCATTTTATAGCTGAGGACAGGGAGACTCAGAGTTGGGAATGGGCTGCTACTTGAGTTTTCTGATGGCTGGAATGCATCCAGAGCTAAAGGTTAATGGTAGGCAGTTGCTCTTAGGGCCTTTTCAAATCCCTCATCATCCTCTGTATCCCTTATTCTCTTCCCCCCTATCCAACAAAATATTTAGTATCTACCTAGCCCTACTTCTACTCACTTTCTACTATTCATGTTTTGATGTGTAGGCTCAGGAATATTTATTGAGTACTTACCGTATGGCAAATATTGTTCTATATGCTTGGGATCTATCTTTGAATAAACAGGACAAAGGTCCTTGACCTAGTAGAGCTTATATTCTAGTAGAAGAAAGATAATAATATATGAATGGAAGGTAATAAAAAGTGACATAGTATTAAATAAGGGCGTTCATGTAGATCGCGTGAAAAAGATAATATTTAGCCCAGTGGTTCTCAGCCTTCCTAATGCCACAACTCTTTAATACAGTTCCTGTGGGTCACGACCCACAAGTTGAGAACCACTGATTTAACCAAGACTTGAAGGAAGTGATGGAATAATTGAGATTGCCTGGGGGGAAAGCATTCCAGGCAGAGGAAAGAGCCAGTGCAAAGACCCAGGACAGAGAATTCTTGGCATGTTTGGGGAACAGCAAGGAGTGACTGAAGTGGAGCCAGCAAGGAGAAGAGAAGATGAGGCCAGAGAGGTAATGTGGGAGGCTGGGATGTTTGTGACAGTGCAGTCTACTGCAAGGATTCTGGCTCTCACTCTGAGATGAGAACCATCGAAGGGTCGTAGAGAAAAAGGGGGATATTAGATGACATAGATTTTGAAAGACTCATTCTGGTTGCTATGGGGCAAGTGTGGACACAGGAAGAAGCATTAGGAAGCTCCTGCGGTAATCTAAGCAAGGGATGATGGTGACTTAGCACAGAGTGGCAAAAATAATCACGTTCTGGATATAATTTGAAAGTAAAGCCAACAGATGGCCTGATGTATTCGATGTAGCATGTGAGAGAAAGAGAAGAGTTACAAATTAAGGTTTTTGGCTTGAGCAAATTGAAAGATGGCTCTGTCATTAGTTAAGATGGGGGAAAAGGGAAGGTAACTAGGAATTTTTGGGAAGAAAGATTAGGACTTCAGTTTGGGCAGTGTAGATTATGGAGCGTCTTATAGACATCCAGGCTGAAATGCTTTCTTTAAATTTTTTTTTATGTTTTTCTGATTAATTTGAGGGTACAAGGAATTAGGATACAATGTTTGCATTTGTTAGGTAGAGTCCCTCTTATAATTATGTTTTGTCCCCAAGAGGTGTGCCATACACCCTAACATGCCCATTAAATGCCCATTAAGTGGGAGCACCTCCTTTCCCCTTTCTCCTCCCCTCTCCCTGCTCCCTTCTTCCCTGCCCCCCCATCTTGAGTCTTTCTTTTATGTGGGCATGTATTAAATTGTCTACTATCTCTATATTAGTATTGAGTATATTGAATTCTAGCTTCCCCATTCTTGTGATACTTTACTGAGAAGACTGTGTTTCAACTCCGTCTAGGTTAATACAAAAGATGTAAAGTCTCCATCTTTTTTATGGCTGAATAGTATTCCATAGTATACATACATCACAGCTTGTTAATCCATTTCTGGGCTGGTGGGCATTTTGGTTGTTTCCACATTTTGGCAATTGTGAATTGAGCTGTGATAACAGGCTGAAATGCTGAACAGGGAACAGGAAATATGAGTTTGGAGTTTGAGAAAGAGGTATGAAATGAAGATATAATTTTGGGATTTCTTGGCAATTTAAGTGGTATTTTATGGGACTGGATGAGATCACCAAGGAAGTAGGTATAGACAGAGAAGAGGACCAAGAACTCCCAAGTAAAATGTTGGGGAGAAAAAGAACAAGCAAAAAAAAAGTGATGGAAAAACCACTAAAGCAAGAGGCAAAAAATCAAAAAATCTTTTTGGTTTTGGAAACCAAGTGCAGTCATAAGACTGAGGGATCAACTGTGCTTATCGTATAAAAATTAGAGTAAATCAGGCAAGACAAGAATTGAAAGTTGACCATTGGATTTAATGAGAAGGTCAATGGTATCTTCAAAAAGAATAGGTTTTTGTTGGAGTGGTGGGAATAAAAACCTATTTGGAGCAGATTTAAGAGAGGATAGAAGAAGAGGAATTGTAGCTTTGAGCTCAGAGAGTGCAGATAGGTTTCTGGAAATTCTGCTTCAAAGGGGGCCAGGAAATAGGACAGAAACCGTGAGGTGAACTGAAGACTAAATGTTGGCCTGTTCGCATGCTGATTGAAACGAAATAGTCAAGTGTGAGAGGTGGTGATGTGCGAGATGGAAGAATGCAGGGGTAACATTCTTGAGTAAGAGGAGAGGATGGGATCTAATGCAGCAAGGGCAAGACGGGCTTCAGACGAGATCAAGGGTCGGTGATCTATGGTAACAAGAGGGAAGGCAGAATATACGGAGATATATTGCTAAGTGGGTAGAGAGGTGAGGAGATTCTTTGGAAGTTCTTTTCTGATTGCTCTAATTTTCTCAGGGAAATTGGAGGCCAAGAATCAGCTGAGAGTGAGGATGGATGGGGGGAAGGGATAAGGGAGTGAGGAGAGAGAAGGTATGAGATAGCTTTCACTGGGAGAGTGGATGAACTAGAGATGATTGGTATAATTGCCTGGCAGTTTTAAAAGCTTTCTTGAGTATGGTGGGGATGAATTTAAAGTGAAACCAGCTAGCTTGGCTGTGTGTGTGTGTGTGTGTGCATGCACGTCTTTGGGTGTGTTTTCCAAACCACGTGCAGTTCCATGGCTGCAAACCACAGAAGGTATAGAGTGTCAGATTTACCCAGAGTGACAGTTTTATAAAACTGAGAGAAGGGTAAGGGTGAAGGGGATATATATGCATCGGCATGGTTATAATGACTGACCACGGGTTTAAGTTGGGTAAGGAGGGTGGACCTCAAGGGAGGTGAAGGACAGCTGAGGCTGAGGGACAGCATAGGTTCAGTGGATAGAGGTCCAAGGGATTCAGACAATAGAAGTAGGTTAGCAGGATAGGATGTAGAGATCAGAAAGTGAATAAAGACAAGGTTATACAGTTGGCAATGAGTAGCTGAGATAGCATGGAGGGCAAAATCATTGGAAGCGTGAAGTCCAAGAAAATAAAAGGCAGGGTGGGGATGGATTACCTACAAGTATATGAAAAGAAATTAACACAGGAGTAGCATAGGAGGGAGTGACAGTGAAACAGGAGGCAAAATAAGGGAGGATGAAATTGGGGCTGGTAGTTAAAGGCAACAATGTGGGATAGTTTGTGCTGGTACCTGAGGTCATAAGGTTCAGAGCTGGGGGCTTTAGTGATGAGGAAGGAAGAATCTGGAAGTAAGAATGAAAAACAAGGATAACTAGCCCACCTCAGGCTCAGCAGTATGAGGGCTTTGGGAGCCAACATGCCACCTTTTGTGAAGGGTGTAGGGGAAGCAGTGCTTTTAGAGAAAATCTGATTTTGTGAAGTGCGTATCCTGAGGGTAGGCTGAAGATGATGTTTTGTTGGTCATGGGCAGTGAATTACAGCGGGGATGGTGGAAGGATTTCAGAAGTTTGGGAGGGGTAGGAGAAGGGGATGGAATAGGAGTATACAGAGTAGGGATTAGCACGGAGGGTGACCCAGAGGTCTAAATATTCTTAGACTGCCACAGGCTGTTATAAAGGGATAATGGTATAAGTCACAGTAATTTAAGGGAGATAGTACCGTGTGTGGTGGTGGCGTGTGTTGATGGGCAGGAAGGGGTGGACTTGGGGTGTGTGTTTCTCTTCACTTTTAAGGTAGTCCCAGCGTAGCCCTCCTCACATTATCACAAACATTATTTTTTGCTAATGGAATTAACGTGCTGATTCTCTGGGGGATGTGCATTTGACAAGGGCCTTGTGAAGATAATGATACAGATTTCCTATGAACTGTGCAAACTTCTGTGGTGGGCAGACTCATTGCAGTGTTCTGAAAAGTTTGGTTCTGGGCAAAGTGATCAGGGCTTAGGTGAGAGCCAGGGTTTGACCAGCATCCTGGGGATGCTGGATCCATTCTCAGAAGGAACATTCATCGCTGGGAGGCTCAGGGTCGCTCAGCCGTGGGGCAGAGGCAGATTAGATACAGCTGAAGATGTGGGGAGGCAGTGGCCAATACTTCCAGCCGCTTTTTTCTTTTGCAACTCATAATGTTACTTCGATTACCTGGGAAACGATAGCAATTGCCAACCAAACCCAAACACCATTTTCTTCCCAGGTCTGTTCTGTGATTAGTGGGTGATTATCCAGAGGTGGGGTACTTAAGGAAGCAGCCATTTCCCAACTGCTGGCATTTGCTCAGCACCGTGGGCCGGGCAACACCATCCTGCTGAGACGACTCGTGCCCGTCAGGGGGATAAAGGTGCCCAAGGAAGGGGCTGAGAAGGGCAAAATCTCTTTTCTGCCACCAACTGGCACCAATTGGCATTGAGGTTCAGATGACATTCAGGACCAGCCCCAGGTCTTCTGCCCTAAACAGACAAGCACTGGTCAATAACTCTTTGACCATAATGCTGTTAGGACAATGGGTCAAATTGCTTTTACCAATGCTGAGACCAAGGGAAAATGCAGTCCTGTGGGCCCCTGTAAAAGCTAGTTCAGAAAAGCTGCTTCTGCTGCCCAAGCTGGCTGGCTCACTGCTCGCCACTGTAGGATGGCCCTGTGGCCTAGTGCCCCGCCCAAGTGACGTTTAGACTCTGGTCAGTGAGAACACAGTGGGCCTCCCATTCTTTCAAAATTGCTAAAACAAATAGATGTTTTAGACCCCAGGCAGCTTTTGTATATGTAGATGAGTCTTTTTTGTCTCTTAAAACAAAACAAAACAAAAACAGGCAGAAGGAACACTGTCCTTGGCTGTAAATTGCTATCAATTGCCTCTGAAAAGCACCCTCAGAGATAGAAGCAGGAGAGGAAAACATAGCCCTGAGGAGCCTGGAAGGCCATCAGAACCGTTCTTTGTGAGCAGCTGTTCCGATGGGCAGAACCCACGTTAGTGGCTTCTTGGCTACTGTCTTGAGAATCCTTATGCCTCTCTGGCCTTCTGGGGTTTGCTGACGCTTTCTTCACTCTGTACCTGCTCAAGGCTCATGTTCATGAGGTTATTGAAGATGTGAATGGGGCCTGAACAGTGAGACCTGCTATAAAATACTATAAAACAGGATTCGGGTAAAAGCTGAGGATGAGAGTAGCAGTTTGGAGTCTTGACTCCCTCAGTAGCCAGACACCTGGTTTGATCATCTTACTATGTCGACAGTGTTCTCATTCAATAATAACTTGTGGCATAAAGACAAACAACTGGTGTATGAAGATGGTCCCTAACTTATGGTGGTTCAACTTAAGATTGTTTGGCCTTACCATGGGTTCATTGGAATAGTAAATGTATTTTCAACTAAATGATATTTTCATCTTCCACTGGGTTTATTGGAACATACACAATCCTAAGTCAAGGAGTGTCTGTACTATGTCAATGGAAGCACCTCATATATCCATTTAAATGGAGGGACATATGGCAGCATAGTGTCATAAGCTCAATGAGATTTATTCAGATATGGACTGTAGTAATCGTAAAAGCTTACGAAAGTTTTTTTTTCCCTCTCTTTTTCAGCAATCTTTGAGTGAATGAGGTTCATGGTTTTAAAATGGAGTCGTGGTTCAGAAAGTTTACTTCAGAAATTCAGGGAATTGGACTAAATAATTGAATATCAATTTTCTGAGGACTTCACAATCATACTTAATGCTGAGTTATGAAACAGCTGTTGGCAAATATAACAATTTTTTAAACTATAGGATAAAGAGCATTGAAGTAGGTCATGCCAAAAACCCACTACAGAGGTATCCCTGCCTCTAACAGCGGGGTCATTTTCTTACCTTCTTTTGGCTTTCAGCATCTAGGATGTCTGTTAGAACACCCCTAAAGTACATGTGGTTCCCAAGGCTTACAGACATTGATTTACCAGTGACACCCCGTACCAAAGGGATCAGATGTTCTATTTATTTTTTCCTACCTTTAGTTCTCTTTTTTCCATCTCTTAGATGTTGTGGGTTTTTTCCCAGCTGGAGACCACAGAATCTGCTGTCCGAGGAAGGCTGCTATTGAGCACCTTCTGAATCCAAAGCCTTTGTGTTAGGAGCCAAGCTAACAGCGCTTCACTGCTCCAATACCAATACGCTTTCTTCTCAGCCACCACCCGTGTGATTTAGTCTTGCGTTAATCCCATTTGGAATAAAAAGTATGGTTTCTGATTGGCTAAAATGAGTTCTATTATTCCTTTCTTTGTCAGAAGTCACAATCACCATGTTCTGGACTGTTAGCACTGTCTTGGGTAAAGTGTGTAATACGATTCTAGAACTCAAGTAGCTGTTTCTGAAGTCCTGAAGTCAGTAACATTTCTTACAGAAAAGACTACACTTTTCCCTTATTGTAACTGTTCCCTTATACTACACTGTAATTGCTTATTCAACTAGTATGTAAGTCACTTGTGTCCTGTTACTTATCTGGTGTTTCCTGTGAGTAGGGCATTTTTATGAGTTCATAAAAATGTTTTTGATACATAAACAGAAGAATGAAAATATTTCAGGAAGATTGTATTTATTGAAGGTATAATAGTTTGGCTCTTCCTGACCCTGAGTTAGGGCTAACTGTGAAGAATGCTGTACCATTTCATCCCTCTATTAAATATGGAGGGTGAAGGTAGTGGTAAGGAGAGTTGCGGAAGGGTGCGTTATGAAATATAAAAACACTACTAACAGTAAATATATATTAACAAACTTATCATGGTTTAGTTTTGCTTCTGGCTGCTTCCTGCCCCCCACCTTGATTTCTCTCTCTTCCTTTTCTTTTCTATGGAATATGAGAAAGGGAACACGGGAAGACTGAATAAAGTTATCGTTTCATTCCACTATCATTGGAGTTTTCCTCTCTCATCATTCATCAGGTCAATTTACACTATAATTGACACAGTTTTATCTGAACTGTGTTAATACTGTGTATGAAAATAAGTCCTTGATGAAGGCAAAGTGGAAAAGTATTAAATACTTAAAAAAATAAATTGGAGAAAACCTTTCCAATGTTAACCTGTTTTTTGTTTGGGGCGGTGGTATGACATAAACTGGGGACCACGTGCCCGTTAGGATGAGACTGCAGTCCAATAAGAATACTATTCATAAAATCTAATGCCTGGCCTGTGACTGGAGCTGAGGGGAAGGGCAAGAGACTGCATTCTGTGTGTAATTTTGCGTCAATGCCACTGCTTCCTGGTAGACCTGCGCTTCAGTTGATGCCTCGCTTTGGAGCCTTTGAACTCTCCTAGTTACCAGCGATTCTAAATGGTAGTCACGGGACTTGGGACACAAGTAAAAACGATAGAACATGGCATAGGAATCATTTTTAGCTGATTTTGCATTTTTGAGCAGAGAACTTAGTCCTCAAAAAACATTTTTATGGTCCAAAGAAAGAGCCTGAGTAATGAGGGCTCTCCATTTTAGAATCTGGGGTTCCTGCTCAGATCCTCCACACACCACTCCTTGCCAGGGCTTGCCTAGGTCAGATGCGGAGTAAATGGGACCTCCTGTCATGTAGTTTTCTGTCTTAAAATACTAAAGGGAGGTACAAGTAGAAGTGATCTCATGGGAGAGATCTTTTAAATTCTTTTTAAATTTTAAAAACCTTTAAATTCTAATTTAGGCCATGTAAATTTTCAATAAAGAAAATCCTGAATTAAGTTTCAAACCTTTGGGAAGACCTCAGATCACCTATTTGGCAGGAGGTGCTATCATTACCTTAATAAAAAACATCTTATTTGGGCAAACTTTTTGGATACTTGTTAAAAAATGACAGCTTACATTTTAAGTGTTGGAATTAACAAAGTGTTGGAATTAACATTTGAGGACTGAGCCAAACAAAAAAGTTCTCTTTTCCCACAAATGTATACAGTACATTTGGTACAATGATATGGGTTTTAGTACCAAACTTTTTTCTAGTACTTTACCAACATCATGAACAGGCTCTCTTCTCAAGGGGGCAATATTTCCATACCCTATCCTTTTATTTTGAATGATGGGGGTTTTCTTCCTGAATTTGCCAAGTAGAATTTGTGAGGTTTATGTGTTTCAGACCTACAGTTTCTTCCATGATCTTACCTATTTTATTTCCCATAAGAGTGTTCAGAGAAACCATAAAAATAGGAAAAAATATTTTGGTGCAATGGTAATCATTAACGGGATAACTGGAGGTGAGTTGAAATTATTCAGTCAGCTGTGTCTTTTCTAGACACCCACAAAAAATTTTTCTTCATCTTTTCACTCTTAGAAATTTCAACAGAAGATAATTATTCTCCAGCAAAGATCTTTATACATTACAATCCTTGAAGAACTTTTTTTAATGAAGCTCTTTAAAAGATCAAATAAAGTATTTTTTACCTTACCTGGTTCTTAAGTTGAAACAAAGTCTTATTTTAATTTGAGTCTTCTTTAGAAAAAGAAACAGAACACATTTCATTTTTATATAGAATAAACTTTGTTTTATTATAGACTTGGATCAAAAATAAAAGTTTTTATGTACATGTGACATATAGTGCAAAGGAAAGGCTTTTAAATACCAGGGGTAGACATGTTGTTGGAAACAAAAGGAGATGAATGACGGGGGTTAGGATGGTCTTCCTGGAACTGCAGGAGGGGCTCGCCTAGTAAAAACAAAACAAAACAAAATAACAAAAAGAAAAACACAGATGCAGAGGAGGCAAACAATATTTAAATTATAAAACAAATTCAAATAATAGCATGCAAAAATATTTCACAACAGTCAAGTTCAAATCAGACCAAACAAACAAACAAACAAACAAACAAACAAAAAAACCCAAAACGACACATGCAGACATGCAGGGGCAATGAAAGAACGTCACAGGGCAAGTTAGCAATTCCTGGGACTTTTCCTGGCTACCAGCAGTATGCTAGGTATGAGCCACTGGAGGTCGCTCAAAGGTTTTTACTATTTAGTACCATGGAATGATAAATCTGTGCAATCTTATTCAGGAGAACTGGGAATAGTCCCAGAGCCAAATATCTTTGTAACTTAGATATTTGATTCCTAATCCTGATTTTGTGACATTCGGTTATTTCTAAGGATTTCAATAAGGGTTGTGAAATTTCCATGGGGGCGGGGATTTGATATAGAAATACAGCAGGTGAATGTTTTTAAGTAAGGGGAATTAGAAGGCGTCCAGAGATGAAATGAGCAATGTAATCACAGCATCAGAGGTTGGTCTCAAAGAAAAGCATTTGGAAGTAAGAATTTGCTCCAGGTGAATAGTCACGATGTGGATTCAGGCCTAGAGAAAGTAGGAGGCTAGTCTGGTTCACGGTGACCCCAGGATTTTGGAGGATTCTCTCTATCTTAGGGCTAGGTACAACTGAAATTCTGATTTATTCTGCAGTGGGTCCAGGGTAAATGAAATCTGGTCTGCCAGATCTTTCTCCATATCCCTGGCCTGGCTTGCATTTTATTGGGTCCACAGATTGTGAAATAAAGGTCCGGAGTTGTGCTTCATTTTGACATCAATCTCTTGGTGTTTGCCAGGAAGATAATTTGCAGCTATAGAAGATAGAACAACAGACTATACGTTGCAATGAACAGCTTGGAAAGCAGGAATACAGCAGGCCAAATAAAGCCTTCCCACTGGTTTCCAGTAGAAGTCTACACTTTAATTTCCTCTTTCTAACCAGATCAGTAATGAATTCCACATTACAGCAAGCCACAGAACTGCGAGGTGGTCTCCCTGCCCTACCCTCTCTAGTTACTCATTCAGGTGTCCAACAACATACTCACTTCCATCTTATTCCTGCAACACTTCAGTGAGTGGAGCAATGAAGTCTATAAAAAACAGAAACAAAAACTTCTTTTTCATCTTCCATGAGATGTCCCTGGAGCCAAACTGACTGGGCTATTTCTGAGCAGTGGTAAAAAATGATCTTACCTTCCCCAAAGTCCAAGTTCAATTTTTCTTCAGTTCAATTTAAGCTGGCTGCACTAAGGAGGGCTCCCATCCATTTAAATGATGAAGGGCTCCTTATTGGTACCTAACCTTTCAACGGTGGACTGGGGGTGGGGGAAGAGGTTCTGCAAACCTTTAGCTTTAGAGATCTAGGTAATGGGTATCCCTGGCATTTTCATGAAGAAAGTGTAATTAAATTTCTGTCAGGCTCAAGGAGATTTATCACCTGTCCAGCAAACAGCAACTATTTTTGAGTTCTGAAGGGGCTTTAGAACACTTTAATTACCTCAGCAGGGTGGGGAGGTGAGCCATTAAACTGGACAGCAAGGCCACAGTGCTGAAGGGACATTCTGTTAGCATACACCGAAACACTTTCCTGTCTGAGATAGTTTGGTGCTCTAATCCAGAAACAGGAACAGAAACTTTATGTCTTGGGATATATTTTCACTGACAGCTAGACTGTTCACTTCAAATATCAGGGTGACAATCATTCCCCACACCCAATAGTTCCTTTCTTTTCATCTTCACTTACCCTGCATCTAACCTTCCTCTCAATGCCACAAAAGGGTGGCAAAGGATGAGACTATTCAGTGGGTCAGAGTCAACTGTCATGGATCTGGGAAGTTGGGGTTTTTGCTATTTCTTTTCCAGAATTTTCTCTATTACCTACTTAGGGCTGAAGTGCTGTGCTTATAGACAAGGGCTGAGAATATTTGGGCTTTTTACATGCAGAGCTTCAAAAGCACCTCATGCTGTCACCTTGCCTAGTATGAATGCTGGAGAACTGAATTGGAATACTGAGTTGCTAACAAATTTTAAAACTTATCATCCTAGTATTCACCTTATAAACCATTTTGCCTAAAGGAAATCATAATTTCAGGTTTTCGTTTTTTTAAATCTTTCTGAAAAATAACTTCATAGCAGAACTGCTTGGCCAAAACAGTAAGGTATGGAGATTGGAAAAGTTGTATGTGGAACGAGGACATAATTCATATACAAAATAATAAATTATTAATACAAATAGTGAATTACCTGCATTATGGATCTACCTCAATGCTGCAGTTTGGTCTTATGAGGACATTCCTCTGGGGAAATCCCTGAAATGTCTTCGTATAGCTTTTACTGGCTCAAGTTTGTAATCCTAGCACACTGGGAGGCGGAGGCAGGTGGATCACCTGAGCTCAGGAGTTTGAGACCAGCCTGAGCAAGAGGGAGACCCCATCTCTACTAACAATAGAGAAACTAGCCAAGCATCATGGTGAACGCCTGTAGTCCCAGCTACTTAGGAGGCGGAGGCAAGAGAATCTCTTAAGCCCATGAGTTTGAGGTTGCTTTGAGCTGTCACCACGGCATTCTGCTCAGGGCAACAGAGTATGACTCCATCTAAAAACCAACAAATAAGCAAAACCTCACAAAACATTTTCTGCTTGCTTTCTTTGCCCATCATTCAGGGAACTAGGTGTCCCTGAGCAGTGGGTGAGTCTGGAGGCTTAGAAAAGGGAGAAAAGAATGGCAATGGGTGTTCTTCCAAATTCTTTTCTGATGATCTTTAATTTTAAATCAACCTGGATCCTTTCCTTCAAATAATCTCATGGGAGTAAGTAATTAATTGAAAAGAGTTCTTGTTTTAGAGAGTCAGAAAGAAACAGTAAGGTAGAGAATTATCTGAACCCTACACAAGTCTCATTGAGACCTGCGGCATCTATGTCTCTAATCTGCTTTCATGCCTTCTGTTCCTGTGTGACCTTCCTCCGTGGGACTAAGACACCACTGTGACAAAGCACCAGAGCTCCACGTGGGTTGTCCTAAGCTGGGAGCTCCTTTTGCTCCCATGTTTATCAACCAAGTTTTTGTTAATGACAGTCTGTGCCGGGATAACCACACTCAATGGCTTTTCCTCTGGCTTAAAACTCCGAAGCTGTGTTCCCTAAGGCATGTGCCTCAGAACCCAAGTCCTGTGAGACGCTCTATGAATAAAGCTTCTATGGACAAGTAAGTCTGTCCTTCTCTTAGAGATTCACAATGTGATCTGATTTTAAGGCTTCTATAAATTCTTTCAGCAAAGAAATGTGCATTTTTAGTCATCACATCCCAAGTATATTTGTCCAAATGCTTGGTGTATGTGTATGAAAAACTTATTAAGATATCATGGAGTGCACTTTGGGAAACTTTGAATTAAGGTTGTAGTTTTAGTTAATATCTTTTACACTTATTCTAATACTGAGCAAAGGATTTGCAAAATGGCAATGGCAGGTGTGTGCTGAAGTAGTTGGAGGCTAGGTCTGAGGTCAATGGAACCCAAAGACCAAATAGGTTTCTCAATAGGAGATCATAAAGTTTCCAGCGAAAAACAAAACTTTTGAAAACAAATCAAGCAGATATTTACACTGATATCAGAACTGATAGAACACAAAAGGAAAATTGCTAAATAGTTACAGTAAAGTCTTTTTTTTGTTTTTGGCAATTTACCTTAGAAATTATTCTATATATATTATTAACATACTTTAGAATCATACAGTCAAAACCAACAAAACACAAACGGACAGCATGATTCTCATCCCAAATCTCTCTTCCTCTAAGAAGCTTCCTTTGAAGATCTGAATGCTCCACACATGGAAAATGGATAGATACGAGAAAGAAATCACAACAGGAAAAGGTGAATCGACACAACAGTCTGTCCAGTTCAGCCCTTCACAATGAGCATGTCCTAGTCACAGAGGAAAATGAAACCAGTGTTTCTCTCTGTCCCTTCTCGTCTTATGCCTCTGGATGGCCCAATCCGGGACTAGGTTTATGGACAAGGGACCTATCATTGAAGCTCTCACAATGGAGAGTCTCTATTCTCTGGAAACTCAGGACAGGTTGTATGTAACTACTGCACACTTTTAATGCTGGGGAAGTTGAAAGGAGTAAATTCTCCACTCTATACCCAATGAACAGAAAAGGGAGGCCAAATGTTAGAGGAGTTTAATTATTTGCTGTAAGAAATGCCTCTGTAGGCTTGATATTTGAGCAGAACATCTTTCCTCCTTCTACTTCCCTGGGTTTCCATGAATACTTCTTTTTCAATGGCAAAATGTCATGATGCTCTGTGGCCAGTGTCACATCATATGCTCCAGCTACCCAAGGTTTGTGTCCCTCTTCAATCTAGTCCGATAACGACTTCAAATCCAGAATAAAATGTTTCCTACTCTCTGGCCTTTGGTTTTCCCAACTGGCTCCCTTTAAGAAACTCATCTTCCCCCAAATTAATGACAGAAATGCAAAATGCTATCATTCATGACTTTGGTAATACTCAACCAATTTGATCAAAAGAATTATATTTAGAAGTCTCAGGTATTACTGAAATGCACATAACATGATTCAAATATATACAAGAATGAGGAAAGGGGGGGTGTCCTTCAAATGTTATAATTTATTTCAGCTTCAGAAATACAGCTTCACATTTTCACAATAGGTACATATGACCTTCAAGAATGATACAGGCTTTAGGAATTTGCTTCAAAAATTCTATCCACAGAGTCCATATATCAGCATTAAGAAATCCTGAAAAGTACCAAGAAGACAGTGGAAAGTATTCTGGCTCAAATTAATTAAAGAATCAACATAAATGATGAGATTTTGCTTTTATATACTACTTCATTAAAAAGAGAGAAAAAAGGAGGAGACTTCTGACTTGGGTCTTCCCCTTTGCCAGAAGCTCTGGTGCTTTTTTACTCCTTCTGTATTCCTTTCTGTCTAATAAAATCCTATCTTACCGGGGGTTGGGGGGAGTGGGAGAGAAAAGAAACAGACAAGCAAGCAAAACAAAGGCTATACACACGAAATCAAGCATAGTCAAGTAATGGTAGAATTTCTGATTGGGAGACATAATTTTTAACAAATTGGCAGAAGACAACACAAGAGATTAGACAGTAACTTTCCCCGCATCATTTTAAAACATTACATAGTGAGCAAAATTTAAGGAATGCAAGGATTAAAATTAAAAAAGAAATTAAGCCGAGCCATGTGAGAAATTCTCCAGAGAGGAGAGAAGTCTCACCAATATACCAGCATGAACAGGTCTTCAAACAGGAGACTCTTCCTTGAGTTTCTCTCTTGTTCTCACACATACACACGTTTTTACATGTATACACACACACACACACACACACACGAATAGCAATGCATATACTACGTATGTCAAAAATATTCTTAAAGTTTCACATACAGAGCACCACAAAATTTTAACCATACTAAATAGGATGACTAAAATTATCTAGAAGACACAGTTGAGCTTTTTAGAAATAATTGTATAATTTGGTGAACTCATAATTGCTTCTCTAAAATCCCTGACCTTCATTCACGTTCAACTCTGAGCTCAGAGCTGTTTCCTAGGAGAAGTGGTACAAAACTCAGGTACAAAACTATGTTATCTTCTTTCATTGAGTTCAGCAGTTCCAAGACCTACTATTTAAAAGGCTTCCTTCTTAATTCTAAGGAGATTCCTGTTAGTTTTAAATAATTATAATGTTTGACAAATGAAAAACGCTTACCTGAAAATGTGGATGACTTACCTCCAAGGTGGTAAGTAACTTCTCCCCTACCTTTTTAGTAAATTTACTCAGAAAAAAATCCACTACTTTTATTATGTTGCTGTATCCTTCTATTTTATTTTATTTTTTTACATTTGCCATAGAGGAAAAAAAAAATGACTGTGTAGATCAACGTAGCTTTTTAAAGATTTAGTTCAGCAATCCAAAAATAACAATTCTCATTAGGCATCTTAAAGATAGTTCTCCAGTTCTTTCACTTCCTATCAAATGATATCATCAAAGGCAATTCCTACTTAGGTACCGCGCTGTGGATTTAGATGCAAAATGTCGTGGACATTACCATGTTGTAATGGTAATGAGCTTAGTACCTCTTAGAATGGCTATAATCTCGAGTTAGAAAGTATGCGTTATGAGAAATGAATGACTGTTAACACATGTTATGGCAGATCAGCCAAAGCTGTCTCTTGAATTAGCACACTTCAAAAAATATATTAATATCCACATATACTAAGCACATGTATACACAGATATTTACAGCCATACATTTACACATATATATACACAATACACATACAATCACATCCATGCTTATGGTATTTTAACAAGTGCTTTTAAAACTACCTACTCAAAGGGACACAAACTACATGTACTTACAGAAACAAACTGTGTGTATACTGTATACACAGAGACACATGCATAGAAAATCTGTTTGTACACAGAAAACATTAACACTTATCACATACTGGTATTAGGTCCCATTTCAAATTTGAGAATTATGGCTACAGTCTATACTAAAAAGTCACACAATTAATCTATGTGACTACTTTTTAATTCTAAGTCCAGAAGGTGTACAGTTACATCACAGGTATTGGTTTCATTATAATGTTTGGGAATAAACTGCATCTTCTATATCTGCACATGTAGGAAATTTGCTAATAAGCAGATCCTGTTGCTCTTCTGTGTTTAAAACACAGCTAAAAGCAATATTTAGAAGAGAAAGTAACGTTGGCTGATGATTTTTAGAGATGCTATATACCTGTTCTAAATCAATGCTATTTTAA
Organism: Nycticebus coucang; assembly: GCF_027406575.1. NCBI lineage: Eukaryota > Metazoa > Chordata > Mammalia > Primates > Lorisidae > Nycticebus > Nycticebus coucang. The sequence goes on from NC_069789.1 coordinate 89,369,079, forward strand.
TAATCTGTTCATAATCGAGTAAATGGTTATTCCAATTAGTCGATATGCATGCAAAATTTAGCATGTGACAAGAAAACTAGATTTACCTATCAAATAAACATACACATTTTATCTTCCCAAATCCTAAAAGACACTGAACTTTTATTATGCTAGACACGGTAGAGCTGCATCTATTGTGTTGACAACATCAGAGCACTTGCTCAAGAGAAGTTACACTAAAGGTTGAAATGGTATGGGAAACAGAAAGCTCTTTAAGCTGCATTCCCATCCTAAGGCCTCCTGTACATGCTGCGCCTACCACTATGCACATCCTAGAGCTCCAGACTTAATGCACCTTGGCATCTCCTGTTAGCAGGATAGAAACCCTTTGGGAAATGGAATTCATATGAATAATATGACATAATGATGCAGCAAACCGAAAATATTCTCCAATATTTCTTCCAATGAAGAAATTCCAGGGTAGGCTGGGTTCTATTAGAATAGGAGTAAGAAAGAACAAAAATGTATCCACAAAGGGAGACAACTGGGACAACGCCACTGTGGGACTATAATCTAAAGCAAAAGCCAAAGATGACAAATGCCATTGTTTGTTACTGCCTAAGATCAGTGGAAAGAAACTTGGGAAAAATACCCAGTTTTTTCTGACATGGTCTGTGCTGATCTAAGAACACACAGTGGTTATCCACAATATTTTCCTTTAACAGAAGGAAATTTTTGAAATACAGCAAATCTCAAAACCACATTTAGCACAGAGCCAAACCCTGAAATGTAATCTTCTAGCTGCCTATTTTAGAGAATTCAAAGGAAGAAGCAAAGGGAATCCTAAAAAGAGAAAATGTTATGAAAAGATCTCACTGCAGATTATTTGTTTTTCTATGGATTTTTGCCTAATATTTTTCCATTTAGCTGAGACACTATTTTTAAAAATACAGTATGTATCTTGCACATTGGTTCCACTTACAGTTAACTTTTTTCCAATGGAAAAAAATAAGATACGAGAGGACTTAGGATGGCGATGTTCTTTATAAAATCATTGACAACTTTAAAAACTGGAATGCCCTTTTTTGTAAAGCTTACATTCTCTCATTTTTTCCAGTTGTAAGCGGGCTCGCTGTAACCCTTTAGATTAAGTTCAATACACTACCTTACAACATGGCAAGTTCTCTTTTAATAATGGTTAAAACTTTTTATTTTACGAGGGTCTGCTTTGGGTATAAACAGGAAATTAAAGTTAAGTTAACGTACAAATCATGTTTACTACTTTCAAAGGGAGACATTTCAGTTGTTGAAACCTGATTTACTTCTGCAGAATATGAAATAGTGTCACGGGACGCCACTACAGTGAATACTTGCTCGGCAGTCTGGGAACAGTTAGCAGACAAAATTCTGATTGGCTTCTGGCTGTTTCCTACATGCTAATCATCTGGTCCTTTTACGTAGTACAAAAGCTAGCCTTAAGACTGAACTATGAACCCCTGGACTAAACCTGTCTTGTTAATTTTAGAAGTCATAAAAATTGCTAATTTGCTTTATATCCCAATGTTTCAATACCATTTTCTGGAGTAAGTCACCTGGACAGGGGCTCTGAAGTAGTACAATTGTACAAGTGTGAGCTCTTCACTTAAACTACAGCATCTTCTACTGACTTATCATTTTGGATACCATTCTTTAAATGTCATTATCCCATAATAAGTCTCAAGGTTTAGTAAGAAAACCTAAAATGAATAGAAAGTTACATTAAACCTGTTTAAAAGGTAGAGTAAATTCTTACATAGAGAATTACAAATTACAAACAAAGATGCTTTTTTATCCTCTCTAGCCAAAATAATAATGAAACTGGAGTATCAACATTTAGTTCACCATGCCAAAAATTAGATCATTTGGGAAAATTAAATATTTTCTATATCATCCTTCAATGTGATGGACCAGAAGGTGAATACCTAAATCAATAAAGAAATCATATTTTTCTAGACATTTGTACAAAAGTGATATTTTGCTTCTTCCTGGAACTCTGAAACTGGCCAAATCTATTAACTGATTAACAAAAAACAAGCTTTCATTCACAGATGCATGTGCTTCGAGCATGAAGCAAAACACACCGGCAGGAGGAGCAGCTCTCTAGAGCAAACTATGCAGACTTTTCCTTTGCAAGCTACCTTATGCTGCTGGAAAAGTTTTATTCTTAAGAAATCCTAATTTTAAAAAGTCACTTCCTAGCAGTCTTATGAAATAAAGAGTAAGGAAAGAGGAACCACATACATAATCATGGAGTAGGTGGTAGTATTAATAATAGACAAAAGAATTACTGTCATCTTAAACAGAGTGGGGGACAAGAAATATGTATAGCTCAGGTCTAAGCCCATCGTCTCTTATCTGTGAAGAATTATAGTTAACGAGCTACCTGGCAGATAGCCTGGAAAACTTGTTCAAAGCAGTTTCAAATATATGCCAGGGGAGGCAAATGGTCCCCCTAGTATAGGGCTGCTATGCAAACCTACCTTGGTCAATGCAACATATCAAGCCTCTAGGGTCAGCAGTTTTTAAGAATCAAACCCCAAAGGTCTGACATACCATGAGCAATGAAGGTGAGTGATGAATGCATTAGGAAAACTGGTTACTTGCCTACGGATGTCCACACATGCGACTACTCATGATTTACTGCAACAGTTACCAAATATGCTGCGTTTGCATAATTCATTAGTGATTAATTGCCATGCCAGACACTTCATTTAGTCTAACAGGGAAGATTCTAGTGGACGGATTATAGTGGGACGAGTTGGTGATGGGGGTGGTCTCCGGCTAGAAAGAGAGAAAGAGAAAAGTGAAGAAACAAGTAGAATATCTAGTAGAAAGTTGTTTCAAGAACATTGAGAAAGCCATCACGCACATGCTCATGCACACACAGGCCAGCAGGGGATGCGAACCGTCACGACCTTAACATTTCAGTTGTCATTCATTCAGCACTTTTGAACAAACATTAGGTATTTGTTTTTTTTTTTTTTTTGGTAGAGACAGAGTCTCACTTTATGGCCCTCGGTAGAGTGCCATGGCATCACACAGCTCACAGCAACCTCCAACTCCTGGGCTTAAGCGATTCTCTTGCCTCAGCCTCCCGAGTAGCTGGGATTACAGGCGCCCGCCACAACGCCCGGCTATTTTTTGGTTGCAGTTCAGCCGGGGCCGGGTTTGAACCTGCCACCCTCGGTATATGGGGCCGGCGCCTTACCAACTGAGCCACAGGCTCTGCCCCAACATTAGGTATTTTTTCATAGGCAAATCTTTCTCAAAACTGAAGTCATCCCTTTGAATATTAATGAAAATATGAAATTATTTGAAAACCATCTAAAATACATTACACTTATCTCTGCTAAGAAGAGGGCAATGAACTGTGCTACGTTATGACCACTCCAGGAACTAGCAAGTCTCAGATGATGGTTTTTTGAATTTTTTTCTCTTTATGTTATTTTATTCCTCTTTTTCTCTCTGTCAGGATGTTAGTTACCCCTTCTCATCGTCCTTAACGGTAGCTTAGCTTTCTCTGACCTGTTCTATATTTTGCTTCTAATTTGCAGGGTCCTAGCAAATCAGAAAATCAAGACTTCTAGCATTCTCAACATTTAAGTGTAAAATAGGCCTAGTGGAAGATCTTGAGTAAGCTGCACGAGCTCCAGTTCCTATTTTGGGTCTTAATGATTTTATTATCAGTACTATGGCTTATTTTCTAGTTGGTAATGGTGTTTCTGATAGCTGAGTTTAATGACTAGACATACTATAGATCATGAAATATTATTGCATTTGAGCCTTAGTGTTACCAAGTAGTATCATTTAGTCCCTGAGTCCCTACATTTATTTCTTAAATGTATTAAGGGTTTGTATGTATATGTGTGTGTGTGTGTGTGTTTACTTGACTTCACATGTAGTATCTTGGGAAGAAATTTTTATGTCCCCTCCAAATTCAACAAATCCTGCAAGTTGAAATCTCTCTTTTTGACAAAACTCTCTGATTTTTTCAGAATGACTCCTCTGTAATTATATTAATAGTCATGCCTTGGAGTTTTCTTCTGTATTGTAAACACTAAATTAATCAAATTGAATTGTCCTTTCTCAGATATAAAGAAATTAGGAACACTGAAGAAAACATTTACAAAGTGTTGTTTAACAATCACAGAACTGTAAAATAAAGTTATATGATCAAGGGAAAACCAAAGCAGAGATAATGTTGATTAACAGTGAAAATACTGACCACTTTGGCACAAAAATTCATAGATATTGGTAGAGTTCCTTTTACCTCCCGCACCTGAAAAGTATCTACAAGGCTTTAAAGGAAAGCTTTGGGAGGGTGCATTTTAATTTAGTGCCCTGTACTAGCCTCATTATTATTAAGCAGGCACTCAATTTTTAAAAGTATAATTGCAGATATTTTTACAGACACACTAATAAAACCAAACCAATCAATATTAATTTGGGTAAACAAATTATCTTCCTGCAGAAAGTCTACAGTGACTACCTGAAATGTTCTGGCAATTCTCCCCTGGGAAAAATCCTTCCATAATTTCCTTTTTACTTATGACCATGTAAAAACATTTAGTCTTTTGCTAGGATACTGTTCATTTTCATTTGAAATTGCCATATTTATTTAACTTATGTCTTGAGTCTTGAACCTGCATAATTTTGTCCTTTGATCAGTGAAGTTTCTGGGAGGTCATGCCCACCTATAAGTTGTTTCATGTAGTTTTTGTTACATGGAATTATGTTTTCATTGCCTTGTGTTCATTTTAAGGAACAGTTCATCCTTTAAGACTCATCTCAGTGAAATCTTCTCTGAGTTACCTTCTCCTGTCCTGATATAGTTGTTTATAGATAGCATCTCAATATATCTCAATTATTTATTAGTTATTACACCACAGTCTAATTATGTTTCCATGTTTATCTTCATTGATTAGAAATTGTGTCTTACTCATCATAGTACTGCAATGTCTAGCTCACTTCTTGTCATTTAGTCATTGGATGACAACTGAATAAATAAAAGTTACTTCTAGAAGCAGTAAGGAACTTATGAATACTTACAATATTGACTTGGCTTATAAACACAAAGGTATATGTAAGTAAATCATGGTCATGGCAAAAAAAATAGCTAAAGACAGATAAGATTGAGACCCTTGGAAACTCTACCAATTAAATTACACATTTAATTGTGTAATTCTTTAGTAAGTACTTGGAATAAGCAGTAATTAATAGTCCTTCTGCCCTCAGGGAGTTTGATAAACACACATGTAATCATGTAACCCTATGGAAATGTATTCTTAGCAATTAACCAGTTGTAAGGCTGGGGGAGGGAGTTGGCTAGAATTTGAACTTTAAGGAAGGAAACTATCAGAAGGTTCAATAATGGAATTAATTAAGGGATTTCATTTGGAAAAAAGTGGACATTAAGCTAAAAATTCAGTGTGAGGTAGGCTACAGCATGGTGTGGTGGATTAGAAACCATTTTATTCATGTGTGACAGCTTGGGTCACAGCTCGTATCCAAGAGACAAATGAATGGAAATGGGGTTCTCTTCCGATCCTTTTGTTCATGGCTTATTTTTTATTCCTCAGTCTTTCCCGTCCATATCATACTTTCTCCCCTCTTTTCCCTTATCACTTCATGTTTGTGTATTAACTTGGCTTGTGAGTGAGTATATGCCTACTTACTAGATTACTGCCTGTATCCCCTAATAGACTGAAAATTCCTTGAGGAAAGAGAACACATATTTTACATTTATTATGTGTATTGAGCATTTAGCACAATGTGATTAGAAGACAGTGAGTATATGTGAAACTTGGTAAACGGTCTGTGAAGCTAGTGAATGATGCCCCATGATCATATCAATGTACACAGCTATGATTTAATAAAAAATAAATAAATAAATAAATAAAAAAAGAAGACAGTGAGTAAATACTTGTTGAATAATGAACAAATGAATGAATGCCTGAAAAGTGCCTAAACAAGATGTTTAGCCAGGGGAAAGTCTAGGCTAGGTCAAGGTGAGTGGGTCCACTGAGGCCCCGGAGGCAACATTTTGAGGTATTTGTCGAAGGCTTATATTTGAGGCAATATGTTTATGTAGAAAAAGTCCTGGATCAGAAGTCAAAAGACGTGGATTCTAGCTCCAAGTGCCAAGTTGTACAATCATTAACCCACTAACATCTCTGACCTGCAACATGCCTTCCAGTTGCATATTGCTTGCATGATTTGTCGAGCCTCTGCTATGTGGACTGCATCATCCTACATGATGTGACAAGCTCAGCTGTCTTCAGAATGGAAGAGGAGTGGAATAAGGCAAATACGCAAGTGGCTTCATTATAGCCCTCCAGTGGGGACATGGGGCCAATTCTGTAATTCAGAGTCTGAGATTATAGTCTGGGAGGCTTGAAAGTACAATGATGTGGTAAAAGCAAGGGCAAACATGACTATAACCACTACATATAAAGCTTGGAAGTGGTAGGGGGAATGTAGGTATATAATGGGTAAAAGGCACCAGAAAGTAAACGATGGTAAGAGACAGAGAATAGAAATATTTAAGTCCTCTGATGGCACCGTAAATTTCCACTTTACTCCTTGTTCATTTCCACTTTACTCCTTTGACAATGCTGATGGGATCGGAGAAGGACAATAGGAATGGGAAACTGCAGAACGGAGGGAAGGCAGGAGACCAGGAGGACAGATGCTTCTGCTAGGTGACAGGGGTATTGTTTGTCTTATTCACTGCCACATCTGAGCACGTAGCATGGCCTTTGGTTAATACTAAATTAACAGGATAACCTATTCATTATGAGCTTTTAAAGTAAATAAATCAGGAGGACCTATTTCTTATGAGCTCTATCAGGGAATCCTAGAGCCTTCCAGTGAATAAGTGCTGTGCAGCAGGGTGGTGAATTAATGATTGAAAGAACACAAGATTCGGGAGGCTGAGGCAAGAGAATCGCTTAAGCCCAGGAGTTAGAGGTTGCTGTGAGCCGTGTGACACCACGGCACTCTACCCGAGGGCGGTACAGTGAGACTCTGTCTCTACAAAAAAAAAAAAAAAAAAAGAAAGAACACAAGATACAATTTTTATCATGTTCTCTCAAAATAATTATGACATCATCAAAGTGTGCCTAGCTTCAGTTAAAGGAATCCACATATGTACTTAGTAATTAAAAATCCTAAAGCGCTCCCCTCTAACCTTTGTGGAAGAAGTGAGCATTATTTTATTTCTGAAACAAATGCAAAAACAACAACAATCTGTATCTAAAAATCTACAGGAAAGCAATTCAAGAGGAGCATTAAGTTGTTCAGGGTGAATTTTCTAAGAAGCAATGCTAAGAGACTTGCCAACTTCAACACTGGAAAACATTTAAAGTTCTTGGTTAAAGTTCCTTCATTGGTCCAGTTCCTAACCAAAGAGTTTCCAAAGACAGTCACCTCATAAGACAGTTTGTTTTGGGCAAAGCAAAGCTATTTGTTCTGTACCAATTTTTCCTCAGTTGCTTTGTTTAGTGATGGGCTTCATTAAGTTACCCGTTATATTGAAATGGAGCATCTTGTATCACTTAGCGTTTATTGAAACACTGTGCTGTATGTGGGCGGTTTATGGTTATGATAGAAGAGCCATGTTGCTGCTTCCGAATTAAAGGGGAAGATGTAATGCTTGAAGTTGCATTTTTAGCTGCAGGGATGGATTTTTTATAGTATTTTGGACAATGACAAATTTTGTAAGAAAGTCAAATGTGCATGCAGAGTGTGTGGCATCATGGAGGAGAAACTGGCTTCACTGATAAGAGAGAAGAATGCATCATTTGTTTTCTTGTCTGGTCTTTGGGTTGGTGTGTTCTGAGTGTTCATGACGTGAGGCCAGTCTTAACAGGGATCAGGGGAGATGTCAACAGAGCATACTCCATGGGTGTGTCAGCTTGCGAGGTGGGTGTGAAAACCACCTTTCCTTTAGCTCCTTGCTTCCAGGTAGCACAACACAGATTTCTGAAATGGCTTGGTCTTTCTGCTCCTGCCCTTATTTCTCCTTAAGATGGGAAGTGGGAATTATCTGACTGGTAAATGTGTGTGGTAGAGTGGGCTTATATAGCTCAGTCTCATTTTTTTCTTATGCTTACACCAACATGTCACCACTCCAGAAGTTCTTTCTGTTGGGAAATTATATTGATATGTTCTAGGCAGTCAAAGTTCTTTGGAGGGTTTGTTAAAACACATGTTGTTGGGGTGTCACTCACAGTTTCTAATGGGTGGGATATTTCTAACAAGTTCCCAGACTGTGCTTTGAGAACTAAGGCACAATAAATGATTTTGAACTTCTTTTATTAGAAATTCTATTCATTTGCCAGAAAAAGTGAAAACAAAAAGAAAAGTGCTGGAAAAATCTTAAGAAGGATGAAGAAATGGTCATAAAAACACTTAGATATATTTAGAAATTAGAATTAAGCACAGCTCAAAGCAGTTTTGAAAGTAAGTGTCTCTATATGTACATTCTAAATTCTCACATTTGGAAAGGGTATTTTTGATGTATAACCAAATTAGTTAGGTGAACCCAAATGAAAAAGAAAGCCTTCAAGAAAGATATACAAAGATTGACACTTCTAGATATTATAGTTATTTACATAAAAGGACATGTAATAGCTTCTATCTACAAGTTCTACTTATTAAATATAATTGAGACTATAAAATATAACTCTCAAAAATTCAATTTGCATATAATTACATTGAGAATCACGGGACAGTTATACACCCCAGACTTCGAGGAGCCTCTGTGATCTGGTATCAATTTGTCCAACTTTTTAATCTTATTGATGATATGACTCCAAAAAAAAAAAAAAATGAAATGAAGAGTTTTGTCAACTGAAATACTAGAGGTAAGGCACCTTCTCTCATCTGGCTAGCTCTTTTGACAAATTTCTTAGGAAAAAAACAAACCAAAAAAAGAAAACAATAATTGTGAGTGTTTAGGAATTGAAAAGCCCTACTTCTTCATGACTCTCTTGAAATATTTAAACTTTGTATAACTTTTTTAAAAGTTTGACATGTGCATATCTTATTATATCTTATTTCTTATCTCATTTTTATCCTTATATGAATTGAGATTACCCCTTATATTTCTTTTTTTTGTAGAGACAGAGTTTCACTTTATTGCCCTCGGTAGAGTGCCGTGGCGTCACACGGCTCACAGCAACCTCCAACTCCTGGGCTTAGGCGATTCTCCTGCCTCAGCCTCCCGAGCAGCTGGGACTACAGGCGCCCGCCACAACGCCCGGCTATTTTTTTTTTGTTGCCGTTTGGCCGGGGCTGGGTTTGAACCCGCCACCCTTGGCATATGGGGCCGGCGCCTTACTCACTGAGCCACAGGCGCCGCCCCCCCCTTATATTTCTTACTTGCCTTCCACATCACCTGCCTCAGCAATTGGGACCTGGTGCTAATCAGCACATCCGTGAACATGGATGTGAATGAACGAATGGGTCCACAGGTAAATCTGGGAGGAGCACAGCTCTAGGTGAAATGGGAAAGCAACTCACTGGGGCACAGGTCCTCTTGTCTGCTCTAAGAGGACAGATTATGGGACATAGTATTTTAAATTTCAGCAATGTACTTTTACTTTGCTTCTTTTTTTCTAGAGCACTTACTTAATAAAGAAGCTTTATATAGCTAGAAAGTATGAGGCTAAGTTCAGAAAAAAATGCTACGGCGGCCCTGATTTTCATCATATGGAGGAAGATAGTATTTTGTAATTTATTATCGAAAATACTATAGGGTGTTATCCAGCGTATTTTTTTTGCCTTTTGGCTTGAGTAACAGAGTGAGCTAAAACTGTCCAAGAATAGTTTACAGTAGATGTTGGAAAGGACAAAGGACTTGGAACCCATTTAGATAGAGGATTTGGGGAATTCTCTAATATGATTCTTGCTACATACTAAAGCCAGCATTTCTTTCCCCTGTGAAAATGAACCCACAGTTTTATAATATATGTCATTGGGAAAATATAAATTCATTCATGCAATGTGAAATAAGAACAAGGAGAAAAATAGACCACAACTGTTATTTGATGATACTAATATGTAACATCCTTATATAAATTAGTTTCTGAGGTATATGGTGACATAATCTTCCCTGTCACACCTTCTTTACATTGTCCTAAATACGTAAGTTGGGTTTCAACCCCCCCCAAATATGGTACTAATATGGCCACTTCTATGGTTGTGGCAAAAAGGCAGCTAAAAGGATGCTTTGCCCACATCAACTCTGCTCAGTTTATGATTAGCAAAATGAATTTTACAACATTCACTCAGGCATGGTTTCCAATAGGACTTAACAAAAAAGTGTGTGTAAATTGTTTTATAAAATATGCTTAAGTATTGGACTAATTCCAAAATAAATTCTGAGTAAGCCCTGCAACTCAACTTCATTCTCCTGATTAAGTTCTGCTTATGTGCTGGGTGCTTTATTAAGAGTTAGAGATGTAGAAATGAAGTCGTCTCTGCCCAGAAGGAGTTTCTTGTTAGGTGAGAAGAGACGATTTAACAGAGGCAATGGTAGGATCCGAGTTACAACAGGATTGTGTTTGAGGATTTTCAGGGACACCTAGAGTCCGAGTCTGGAGCCAGAAGGAGGCTGGGGGGTTGGAAGGACTTCCAGAAAGTAGGGAAAGTTGAGGGGACTGGCATTCCAGGAATAGGAAAGGGTGTGTGTGAAGGAAAGAAAGCAAGAAAAGGTCCTGGCAGTTTGAGAAATCAAGTGTGATTTTATTCCTTATCACAAGTACCAAAGGACTTGTTTTTAAGTCCTAACAAAGTCCTAAAATAGGTAACTTGGAGGATTTTTAGTCGTGCTAAAGTGTTTTCTAGAAAGTATCACTTTTGAGATTTTTTATTTTTATATTTTGGCCTGCACTCTAGGTCATTGACAGCAGATAAGCTGGGCAGAGTAAAAGACTAAAAGAGACACAAAGAAGTAGAGGGTCAGAGGGACACAGCGTGAGGAAACCACACAGGGAAAGGATGTGGTTGTACGAGACTTACAAGCACAGGGCCCCTGAAGGAAGCTAGGTGGTGTCTCTTCCAATATTTTTTTCCCCCTTTCTCTTTCCTTCCTTTTCTCTCCCTAGCCCCCTCCCCAGCCCTTTATAATTCCCAAAGAGACCTCTAAGAATTTTTTACTGTAGAAACCTACGCCCATTGATGGGGGGTGGGTGAATGTCTTCCTCTTCTGTCTTTTCTCCTAGCCCTTCCCCTCACTCCCACCCTAGGCATTAAGAGAGGTGGAGGCGGACTCCTACCATCTGTGGGAGAGAGGGGAGGCTGGGAAGGAGGTGCCGGGAACTGGCTGCTGGGAGAAGCAAGCTTGCCCTTCTGAGCTGTGCATTCCTCTGTTATCTCCAGTCAAGAAGAAGAAGGGAAAACACAAGACAGGGAGCAAACAGGCCACACTCTGAATCTCTCCATAACACTGTAAAATGCCTTTCTGCTTTGGGAAGATGGAAAACATATTTTGTTCCTTTTTGAAAGACAGCAAGGACTTTTCCAGCCTGAGTGTGTGACTTTGGGCCTTCCCTCAGAGAAAGTAACTCCTATGTCACTAGAAATAGTAGCAATAGAAGAGCTCACTTTCCAATTTCTTTAATTTTTAACAACAAAAGGAGCACGAGGAATTTGAAGCCTTACGGAAGATTGGTGTCATTCCAATATTTCCACTCTGTCTGACCTTAATTCTTGGTGCATTAAAAGATCAGTTTTAAACGTATCACATGGTATTCCTCTGGTCACTTATATCAGGCTAAGTGGTAAAAATGAAGACAAAGCATTGCCATTTAATAAATTCTCTTCCCCATCATTTCTTTTAAAAAACAAATCCAGCAGGGGGAGCTCTAACATGCCTCAGAGCTCAAATTAAAAAAAAAAAAATTTTTTTTTTTTTTTTAAAGCCAACAGAGAAAAACAGAGAGGCATTGTGCCTCGTCATGGCTGCCATGTCAGTGAACAAATATATGACTAAGTCCCACTAAATGTTTGGTGAGAAGCCAAGTGATGATACTGGTGGAGACAGAACGGTCCACATTTTCTCCCCTCCATGAGTTTCCTCTCTCTGAGGCAGTGAAGCTGGACTGGGTCTGCAGTATTAGCTCTTACAAAAGAGGGAGCAAAAGACTGATTTCTGGGCAAGTCTAGAGGTAATTTCTTCTCTGAAAGTGTCCTATTGTTTCTAAATGAGTCTTTGACACTGGCTCAAGAACCACATTTTAAAATGGAATAGTTGCTGGAAGGTACTATGAAACTCCTAAAGGTTCAGTCTCTTTTACTCAGTGGCTTGGTGGATGCTTTTTTTTTTTTTTTAAAGGAGAAAAATGCTGTGTTTGTAAAAATTGGTGCTAAAAGGGCAAGGAATCATATGTCCCCTGAGCCATGTAAAGAGTCTGCAGAAAGAATTAGAGCTTTCTAACACACACACACACACACACACACACACACACACACACGTACACATCAGCTGGAATACAAAGAATGTACTCAGGGAAACAGTGAGGAGTATATGAATTTAACAGTTCTCGGGTTCACAGGGTAAGCCTTTCCATTTCGGATCGTGTTGTGGGGGTGGAGGGGATGAGTGGGCATACAGAATGATCAGGATTATTTAACTGAAGGAAATTTTCAACCAATCCCTTTTAATCTCTTGCCAGTAAGAAGTCAAACGTTTTGTTTTACACCTTAATGGTATGCCCACATTTTAAACTTTTATACAAGCTTCTACAGAAACTTTAACTAGACCAATTCAGACCAAAAGTCACTAAATAAAGCCAGTCTAGACAGAAAATCTATGAAAACCATATGTCTTTTAGGCATCTGTCTTACAAAAAACTGCCATCATCCTCGAGAAATAGTTCACAAAATATGCTTTTAGGAAAACACTGCTGTAATGACGGTGGAGGCCATGCTTAACGAAGATGGCTGGACTTGGAGAAAGTAAAGCCAAAATGTTTAAAAACGAAGGGCTCTCATTTCCACATACATCTAACTGCCTGTAAACATTACTGAAAAGATGGGTCAAGGCAGATATCATTTATCTTTCCATTATTCTAGAATGGATCAAAAAAGTTTACAGTTTTCTTCTGCGCTCCTAGAGAATGGTAGACCTGGGGATCTCAAAGCAACTCTGCTCTTCCCCACAGAGAGTTGTTTTGAACAATGTTGTACGTGGATAAGACCAGAACCCCAGAACATTTTATTCTGATTATTACCTCATCCTGCCGGCCCGCCAAACACAGCTAGAAGGCAGGTGTCCGACATAAGTGACCAGAGGGAAGACTGTTGTGTATAATTGGGTGTGGGCCTCAGCTGAGAGACAGAGGAACTCAGGGGGCTGGGGTACAAAGCAGAGGAACTCAGGGGGCTGCAATGAATGCAATAAAGAGGGATATTTTAAAACCTTGCTTTTCTCATTCAACATTGCTTTATGAACTGAAGACAATGGCTGACGTGACCATCAATATTCTAGCTACATATTTTTAGATCTTAAAAAGCACTTTAATAAGTGGTATGAAACCCATAGGAAAAAATGGAAATGCAAACTTTAACAGCAAAGAAACACTTAAGTGAAAACTGTGAACAGTCAATGGAGACTATGAAAGTATTTATAAACTGTGAAGATTCCTTGTGACCCCCTAGAATATTTTATTGAAATGTTTCCTGTGCAGGGAATTAGCCTTTGGACCAATATGGTAGCAACTGTTATTGGCCCAAGAGCCCCCGTGAGTGGTCAGTCACCTAGAAGACTGTGAATGAACAATACCTATCAAATAGCTGTGTATGAGAGGGAAAGGTCTTGAAGTTGAAGGAGGCAGGTATAGAAGAAAGGAAGGGAATCTCTAAGACGTAGTCACAGACCAGTGTTGTAAGCAAAAGCAAGAGGCACAATTTCAATGTGCTTATTAAGAGTTACTGTGCTTTAAAATGAATTTTCAATATAATTATTAGTTTGCAGGTGTTAAGTATTAAAATGGTGATGGAGTAAGTTAGAGTGTCTGAAATATTAAACCACATCCAGGAATTATACCAACATCCCTAATTACAGATTCCTAACCTGAACTATGTACAGAATATTTATGTAGGTTAACCACTATCTACTGAGAAGATGCAAGATTTTTTTTTTCCTCTCCATTTGAGTCCTGAGTGCTACTATTGCTACAACTAAAGCTATAAGTCTGTTTTCAAGCAAATAATATTCAGGTCACAGATGTTATTTTGACTTTAGAACTAGGTATGTGGTGAGAAATGACTGCAGTGGTTTCTCTAGTTAACACATTCACTAATATATCCTTAATTTTTCCACCTCCAGAGGCAATAATTAAGGTAGAATTTGCCTCACATGCAGTTTTATTAGTGTAGTTATTAAAATATTTTCCAACACTACTGAGAAGCAAAAATTAATTCCAGTGGTTTTAAAAAACTAAGTAGACGTTTTCCTCAGTTTTTACCGCTTTTTCCTGGTAAATGGTGCTCTAACTTTAAGTAGAAGGGCTGACTTTGTGGTGTGAGCCCCTGAGCATGATACTTAAGGGCAGATTTACTTGTGTAAAAATTTCATTCACTCTTAAAATTGGCTTTGAGAATAATCCTAATGTAAACTTAAAAAAAATACAAGGTACAGAACATCTCTTACATACAGATCCACTCCCAAGTGGAATAACTGCACTTTCTGAACCACAAAATGCCTTTAAAAGACTTTTTAATCTCCTAACCTCTTCAGGGTCTCATTCAAATAATCTTTTGAAATAAATGAAATACTATAAGTGCATGTTGCATGTTTAAGACAAAAAAATAAATTCGGATGACATGCTCATGAAAGTCTGAAACCAAACCCAGGTAATATTTACGAGGTGGAGGCAAGGGGTCTATCTGATTGTTAAATAAGACCATTTCCCAAATCCCATACAAACCCCTTCTCGCACAGTCTTCCCTCCTCTTGGTTTTCATGACTATCTAAAAGCTCATGGATTCTCCTGGGGTGGTGTACCCAGTTTTTGGTTACCAGGTCTTTACCTTATTCTCTTTTCTCTTATTTAGCACATTAGCCCTTCTACCAAAAAAGCAGGGGAGGAGTGGAGCTTATTTCTCAATTTCATATTAACTTGCACATTTACTGGGCTTCTGTAAGCGCTACAAGAAGAGCACTACCCCCTGTCCTGCTTTATAATTCTTAAGTTCATTTCCAATGGGGGAAAAATCGACTTTATGAAGATTTGAAATTCTCCACTCATTTTTGAATGAGGGAAGTTAGGAAGGTGCTGCTTTGTTATTGATCACAAATAAGTGAGAAAGTTTGCTACTTGCCATTTTGATTAAACATTTTTTTCTGATCCTTAGATGGCATGTGTTCTCTCTGTGATTGACAGGAACTGAAAATTTTGACTGGAAATCAGGAGTGAACATTTCCTAGTTCTTATGGGAACAGTTGAAAAATAATTCAAGACGTTAGAGCACTCGCTATTTGCGGTTGTGTTTGTGACGTGGCTCTGATGCCTGAAAAGTAGCCAGAAGGAAAAGCCCGTAGCACCACGCCGTGATGAGGCTGCCCAAATGCCTTGTGGCTTTAGCTTTTGCCCTATGTAGAAATTCTATCTCTGGTTGGAGTTGCCATGTGCTTTAAACTTTGTGTAAATACTTAAATCCTGTGGCATCAACACACCTGCAGAGTCTCTCAAATCCAATGCCTTTCCAACACTGCTTTCCCATCCTCCAGATTTAGAATTTCGTTCAGAACAAAAGTGCAACATTCTTTTGGCAATAGTGTTTGGTAAACCAGATGGGTTTCATCTGGCAACTAAAGGGTGTTCCAGACTACGCTTAAGATTTGCTGGCACAAGTAAGCAAAGGATTTCAATGTCAGGCATTTTAAAATTCTACATTTAAGCAGCAATAAAGTTATGACAAGTGGGCGAAAGCCATCAAACCGTTAGCTAAATCTTCAACTTTTTCTTATAGTGCTGAAGGTAGGCAGCTAAGGCCTGCTCTGAGTGAAAGACACAGTGTTTACATTTTCATTTTTAATTTCCTGGCTGTTATCAGTGAAAGCAACTCTAGTAAGTGTCATTTAAATTTCATGTCCAATCTTTCACAATAGCTGATAATTTAGAAAGGAAGAGAAAGTCCCCAGCAGTCCGTTCTTCTACTTTGCTGCTTGGATAAAATTTCGAGGTAAAAAAGACACGAATAAAATTGTGCCATGAATCACGAACGTCACTGAAAATCATACCATCTGACCAGCACTGCCTGAACGGGAAGGTTTCCCTGTAAAGTCATTCTTTTCTTACAGTGAGGGAAACAAAAGAGCTTAGTGATGAAACTGAAGGACCAGGTTGTGTGTGTCTAGTCGGTGTCTGCTCACTCTGGGCAGGACTTTTTCTCCCCTCTCTTTGAGCTGACATCAACTTGTATACAGGAACATTCAGCAGATTCTGTCTGGTGACAATTTGCTGCTGACTGGCCACAGGAAGAATAATAATCATTTACTGTGCATTTTTCACTGGCCAGTGGCTCCTTTGCCAGACGCCCGTGTTGGCTGATTCCTCCATCCGTCAGGTGAAACCCGGGGCAGGCCTGGGCACTCTGAAACTCAGGAAGGCCTTCCCTGCAGTGGTTGAAGCTTAGCAATTTAGAATCCCAGAGAGACCAATGACAGAGCTATTTGCTATTATTTGCCATGGGACGTGGAAGCAGTTGTGTTTGGTTAACTTCATGGCTGTTACTACTGGGCTAACAGTGGCATCTTGTATTTACTGCTGCCTGTCTGCATTTACATTACTTGGACTTTGCCTCCCGTAGAACCTTTCTTATTTTCCTTTCCCCTTCTGCAACACAGGATGTTTGGAAAAGTAAGACAAGGGAGACAGGGACAATGTAAGGGCAATCTGAAGTCTATCTGCGAAGTTCTCACATTCTGATCTTCGTACACTTGCATTCTGTTTCTGAGCCTTGCCTAAACAGACTGCCAGTCATCTGAACTGTGGCAGGATGGGGATGTTTGTGTAAAGTAGACTCAAGTTTGCTAGACCCAAGAAGGAAACCACCAAACTAATTTTACTTTCACTTAAACCAGATTGAAACCAAGACTTAAAGAATGAAAAACTTTGACATTAACCATTGATTCACCCCAGTGAAATACTATGTTACAACCAAAGACATCATGGAAATCGGAATGAGGCTTTTGATGTATGGATATTTGATTGAGGGGCTTAAATTAAATCGAACATTTTCTTTGGTGAACATCATGTGGCTCAAATTCTATTTTTATTAAAGTAGATGAAGCATCATGACAACTCATGTTAAACCTGCAGCAAATTAGTAATTATTATACATTTGGGGGTTGCAGTAACGGATTTTGTAACATAGTTGCCTCATGAGATACCTTAAATATTAAGAATCAAAAAGATTCTTATTCTGTTTCTATTCTAAGCAATTATACTGTTTAAAAATCTTTGCTTAAAAATCTTTAAGTCCAGTTACTTAAGAATATAAACTGTTTCCTGAAAAATCAGAATACCTAATTATAAATTTATTTATTTGTTCTTTAAAGAGGGAGAATGGTGAGGAAAATGGAAAGCTCATGGTTGACATCAGAAGTCACAAGATGAGTTCATCATTTGTCCAACTGACACTTAGCTGCTAAAAGAAGTCACACTTTTAGAGGGTAGTTGAGGAGAGAGTAAGTCAGGAGGTTTCCAGTAACATGACTGCAGGGGAATCAGACACAGTCTAGTCATACAAGTTGCTTAACTGTCCATGGACCCTTAGCCCGCGACTTCAGGGCTCAGCAGCTTCCTCCTTCATGGCACCAAACCTTGATGTGAGGGATGCAAAGACACATTCATAAGAATTGTGGGTTTGTCTTTACTCAAAACTGGAGGGACTGGCTAGAAAACAAACCAAACCAAAACAAAGGCCTTATCCCTAAGTGAAAGGGATCCTGTATTAACTGTCAATTACAGCAACATATAAAATATGTATAGGAGATGTAGTTCCATAGGCCGTCAAGGTCAAACAAAAGTAAACTAAATGGCTAGGAGAATTATATGGCTTTTATCTTTGTAAAGAAAAGAATATAAGGGCATTGATTTTCTCTTTAGGTGGAGGGATTTATGCAACTTTGTCATGGTTGATTTAATAATCAATTACTGCAAATGTGGGACTGAGACAAGAGTCTTACAGTGTGCTATGTGAAGTCAAGGAAACCACATCGGTCATGGCGTGGACATAGTGAGAAGCTCTGGGATACCCTTGATGCTGCCCTGGGGACTCTGGGGCTGTCCATGCAGGGCAAGGCATCAGCTTCCTTGTGGGGCTCACCAGAGACTCTTTCAGTGGAGGATTTCTGGGTTTCCATGTTATGTTTCTGTCATGTAGACGAGCCGGAGTTAAGGCCAAATCCTTCTGAATGATTTTGGTTTTGCCATTTTTAGAAGATAATCATCAGACTTGGTGAAAAAGAGTGGTTAAAAGAAAGTCTTTCTATTTTTCAACTTTTCCTTCTTTTTTTTTTTTCTGAATGGAAGATTGAGTGATGAGGTAAAGCAAGTTTATTCTTTCTTGGAGAGAGACCCTGCCTCCCACCCTATCCCCTTTTGACCATTGCAAAATCGCTTAGTCCAAAGAAAGAAGAGAAGAAAAATGAGTGAAATAACGCCAGAGCCAGTGATTGCCAGGAAAAACACACTCTGATTCAGTTAATTTGTTCTTTGAATGCCAAAGGCTGTGATTCCCAATTAACTAATTTTAAGAAGCCGTAACTGAAAATAGCTGTACGTGTATCAGCTCTCAAGTGAACGTCTCATGGAGAGTAGGAACTTCAATGAAGAGAATAGGGACCCTAAAGAGGTGCTGATGTCTGTTTAAGATCATTTTGCCAAACAAATCCATGTTGGCTTGGATTTTCAAACAAGGTTTAACCCCTTCAGAGACGCTGAGTGGAAGTGAGAGGCCAGGGGACAATCCAGACATTCTGGGGAGAGAAAATGTTCCACACATCCCAGTTTTATGTATACCCAACCTACTAATGACAGAAACATCCATACGAGTGAGTCTCTTTGGGAAAAAAAGACGCTCCCTTAGTTCAAGTGGAATTAATTAAAACAGGCATGCCGTTTGCAGTATTTCCAGCTCCCTCGCTGAAAGACTCCATGCATATAAACCAGAACAGCTCGAGCAGCTAAGTAAAGCTTGGCCAAAAGTGGCTCCACCACCTTGCTCCCTCCTCTCCCTTCATATCGGAATGGAAAGATACATTAATAACACTCCTTTAAAAGGCAGAGCACTCATGGTTTCTGTGCGATTGTAAGAGCTCTGATTACCTCCTGAGTAGAGTTAACATAAAAATATATATGCTCTTAAAACTCAAGATCATAACTTGCTAATGAAGTCGCAAATTATCCAGAAGAAAACTAAGCACAGGCACATGCCGATTGGCAGAATCTCTGGCCTCTAAAAGCTCGGTTATTGCCTTTGTAATATTAAAGCCCAACAGGGAGCTGGCGGGACACCGTTTGTGCTGTCTTGTCATGTTATGAGTTTCTGGTTTCAGATAAAAAAGGAGAAAGGGCCCTTAGGAAAGCCAAGAACTTTGGGGGGGAAAAAACAAACTTCCTTCTCGGTAAGCTAAGGGTTGTTTTCCTGGAGATGATGGATAATGGCATTTCTACTTTTTCAGTTTTTAATAGAGAAAACGGAAGTAAATCACGTAGGGAGTATAAACAAATAGAACAAGGTGAAGTTTTGACAAGAGCTTAGCTCAATTTTTGTTTCTTTCTCTCTCTCTTTCTTTCTTTTTCTTTCCTTTTTTTTGAAATTCTAAACCCCATTTCTGGCTTGTATTTGGTAGGATTCCTGCTCTGGCTTTTATTAAAAACAGACTTTATGTGGTCAGAATTCTCCATCTAAAGCTAGACTTTAATAGGCCTGGGGATCCTGACGGAGTCTTTCTTGCTTTCTCTCAGGTGACACCCCCCATCCCCTGGGAGTTCCCTCCCAGTGTGCTGAACTGGCGTGGAAACTTGAAGTCTCAGCACAAAACAACCAACTTTCCTCTTTTACTCGGTACTCCCATTTCTGTTTTAAATGTGGTACTCTCTTGCAAGGCCAGATCAAGTTAAGTCTGATTCTAACTTGACATATTCTAGAAATTTCAAATAATGTAACCGTTGTCTTATAACGGCAGTCTAGTGCAACCAGGAGGCTCCCCTTCCAAGCGGTGCTGCCCATGCAAAGCCATCAGCTAGCTCAGGCTCCTGGAGCTCACCCTGCGGCCGCATGCTTGTGAGCTTGAAAATACCAAGGGCAACTCCGCCCACTTAACAAATCAATTTAGCATTCAAGTCATTCGGAGGTTCATTTTTCTGAAGGGTATTGGTAAGCTAGCTTTTCCAAAACCAAGAGGTAAAGCAGTCAAGCAAGCAGGCAAGACATGCAAATTCCTTCCCAAGGACGGGCACCACCAAGTGGCTCTGGTCCCTTCTCATAGCTAGACAGACAAATATCTGTCCTGGGTGGGGCTCCGCCTTCCCACTGTCAATCAACTCCCCCTCTTCAGTGGCCTCTATACCTTCCTGGCACAATGGCAGATACCTTCCGAGTCAACCTGAGGTTTTTCTGAAACACTAAATTTGATCTTTCTTATGGTGAGGCTCAATGCTGAAATTCATGTTTGTTATGCAGAAGGGAAAATTCTTTTGAATACTGCAGATCAGTGGCTGTTGAGTGGAGAGGAATTTTACTCTCCTAAGGGACCCTGGTGAAGTCTATTCTCAGTGGTCACAACTAGGAGAATGCAACTGAAGTCTAGTGGGAAGAGGCCAGGGATGCTGCTGAATCTTCAACACTGGACATGATAGTCCCACAACAAACATGTCAGCAGCAATGGGGCTGAGAAACCTGGAGGTCGTGGTTGGGAGATTGAGTTCTGGAGTCAGACTGCTTAGGATGGAAGCCAGGCTCTTCTAGGGACGGCTGAGCAGCCCAGGACAAGTTGCCTAACCCAGGCACCTATCCTGTATGAGGTGGATAATAACCCATCTTACCAGGTTGTTGTGAACATTGTACAAAATGTACAAGCAAAGCTCTTAGGACAATGCCCAACACATATTGAAAGCACAATCAATGTTGACTGGTACTATTACTATTAGTACCAGAAATTCAGCTCAGTCCCAAATAAATCGTAAGCTCAGCCTATTGAATTAGGGCAATAGACAGGGTGGGAGTATATATATCTTCTTTGATTAGGACCAGAAATGATGCTAACAGTAGTAATAACCACATTCTTTACAGTTTGTCAAACTCTTTCAAATACCTCATCTCATATTATCTGGCAACAACCTTGTTGTTGAATTTTTCCTATTTCAAGGCTGAGGAACTCCTGTCTCAGAGCCCAGGGAGGTGCCCAAGACCTGCATGCCACCCAGGTCCTCTGCCTGTAATCTGCTACTCCTGCTACCACATCCTTTGTTTACTAGTTTAAAGTTCCCCATCTTCTCCTCATTGCACCCAACAGTCTGAAGATCAAAATAAAACGTAAGTGCCACCATTAGTGGATGAGGTGACCCGGCCTTCATGGGCGGTGGCCGTCAATTCTGTTTCTGTAGTATGTGTACTAGTCAGACTTTCGTTCATGGAACACAGCAACATCGTAATTCTCTGAATTTAATTTTTTAAAAATTAGCTTTACTCGTGGGATAATTTTCTTTCCTTTTAAAATTTCTAATTTTGAGGGGGAAAAAACCCTTAATACTTTATACCTTAAACATCCGTGGTTAAAATCATTGTATATGTTTGTACTGTAAATGTGTGAAGGTGAGAATATTGCTTCAAGTATATGTATCCAGTTTCATTATTTATTAGCTTTATTGTTTTACAATTAGGCCTGAAAATCTGCTTATTACTGTCAAAATGTATTATTCAAAGGTACCCTGTGCTATCTCATGTATGGTCAGTGACTACACACAGCAACAGTAGGTCTGTGTTAAAATTTCCATGCATAGTTTAAAAAAACCCTGGAATTTAATCAGCCTACCTTAGAGTTATAGTAATATTCATATAAGGTCACAGTTCAGCGGGCAGATGGATAAAATTCCTTAAGTCAGTGGTTTTCTAGAATTCCTCTGGTAATGGAGAAGCTGAGGCCGGAGCCCATGACCCTCTCATGGCCTAGGCAGCACACAAATTACCACAGGCGGCCACAGCTCTTTTGTTTCAAAGCCTTCAGTCAAATTCTACCAACAGCTGCCAAAGGGTCATTCATGGGGACCCAGTCTTCTTGGTCCCGTTTTGTGCCAGTTGATAAATGAGAAACTTTAATGACCACATATGGTATTTAAATGGTGTAACAGGCTCAGCAATTTTCCTTCAGTCCCCTCCAGTGTGAAAATTGCAAACATGTATGATAAGATCTTTGGCGTTTTGGATTTCAAATAAATTCTGTCTGTCATGCTATGAGAAGGGAACCAAACAGCACCCCCCAACTGTGCGGCGCCTTACCTTGGAACGCTGGGCGGGGCCCGGGTGGGCCGCGAGGGGACTTGTGGAGGGGCTCCGAAGGAGTCGCTGCTGTTGGGAAAAGGAGGTAACGGGCCCGGACGGAACGGGACAGGGGGCGCCCCCGAGTGGGGCCCCGGGGAGGGGATGGCGGGCGAGTGGGGGCCCGGAGAGGGGATGGCGGGCGCCGGGCCCCGGCCGGACACGGGCCTGGTGAGGGGCGCGCTCAGAGTCGGCCTCCTCTGGGTGGTGGGGCTTGGAGGAGGTGACCTGAGGAAAAAGACAAATTGCAGCCACTCACTCCAACTTTCTGCGTGAACTGGTCTAAAAGTTTTATAACTTCCTGACTCCGTTTTCAAAATTGTATTTTTGATTTGAGTAACTCAAGATACCTGTTATGGAAGTCGGTAGGTGGGGGAGAGTGAGTTTCCCTCCCTCCACCCTTTCCCTATGGGCCAGGGTCTTTGGACGTCCCTTTTAACCATGTCTGCTTATGCACAAGTGTGCATTTTTTCTCTCTCTACACACATACACATATATATGTTGCATTTTTATACATCATAAAACACAACATCCTACAACATCTTTTTTGTTACGCTCCACTTTAACTTCATTATCTTTTCATTTACACCTTAACGGCCCTGTCTTATTCTGTTGAATGACTGCCTAACCATCCTTTGTAAGGGACTATGCTCACTATTGAAGGAACTTGGTGTGATCTGACCCTTTCACTCCTGGATGTAAACAGCATTTTTCCTCTTTTTCCCTAGGTTCATATTGGTTTAGTAAAGCACTCTCAGAAAATGACATGGGGCAGCATAGCAGGCCTCAGGTGTCACGGGGCGGTTTCCTACCTGCGAGAGTGCTGTATCCAGGAGTCATCCACCGGGGGCGGGGCAGGGGTGGACACAGTGGCTGTGTTGATGTCCCCGATGATCACAAGGGCTTCTTTAAGGGCTTGGTACATTCGAAGCATCTCATCCCGGCGCTGTGCCTGCTCAGCTGATTCCTCCATCAGCGTATTTTGGTCCTCTGAAGAATACAATTGTGCTAGGAGCTCTGAATTTATGAAGTCTTTAACCTGTCAGATTACCACAAAAAAATTAAAGTGGTCATGACGAGTGATGGGGTGGTATAAACATGGCTGTGACATTCAGGGACTGTGGGCAAAGTCCCCCCAGTGTCCACCCTGGGAGAAGGAAGCATTAGGGATATCTGTTTTTGCTTATTTTTGTTGTTATCTTCCCTGTCCTTAGTACTGGTATGGGTAACAGTTTCCCTCTGGATAACATGGATGAATCAAACAGAGACCAAGCCCTGCCAGTGCCCTAACAGGGCCTGTTTGTTAAGTGTGCAAGCCTTCCATCTGGTAGTCTGATGCTGTGGGGCTTACAGGAGAGGAAAGTGCCATGTGATAAGCAGCAGCATTTTTAAGAAAAAAGAAACCTATGTAATAACACAAGTTTTCTATCCTTTGACATTTCCAGTCCTTTACTTGGCTTTTACCCCAAATCCCTGGAAAATTATTAAAATTCTTAAGTTTCAGTATTATCTCAAAAGTGGAAATAACACTAGTAAGTATTAAATACCGAACCTTACATAACTCTATGCACATTGATTTACAAACAAGTGAAGGAAATACACTTTGTTTTCTCAAAATTTAGTAGTTAGTTAGCAATGACGAGCACAGACATGATGTCCCCTAGGTGACAGATACGTAAAAATGAACTAAAGGATGAAAATATATAGGCGTCTTAAAGGAGGGGCATTTTGTAACAGGATGGAGAATGGAGGGGATGAATATGGGGAGAAACATAAGGGAGAGAGCGCCAACCACCATATCATCAAATCCGAGACGCCAGTCATTTTAAGAAATGCCATTATTTGCCACATTAAAATAGGAAAACAAACCACCCCCACCAATTTAACTATGACAGAATGTCACAATGTTATTGAGTATAAGATGCATCTTCATTTCAGAAATATTAAACATAAAAAAAAGGTGAGTGTGAAAATCAACGCAATGCAGTACGTCCCAAGTGCCTTTTCAAGATGTGACTTAATGCTCAACACAGTCATAATGGTGAAACATGTTATTATTCCAATTTTACATATGTATAAACAAGCTCAGAAGGTTTAAGTAACTTGACAAGGTCACATAGCATTAAATTGAGTTCATAATCTTTGACTTGAAGTCTAGTGCTCATTCTGCTACCCAGTTATCCCGCTGTGGTTGAGTGCTTGGAAAAGACAATTTATGTTTGAACGTTATTGTTTTAGAATGGTGCAGCAAGTATATCAATTAACTTAAGCCTAGAAAAATAAGCTAATTTGAATTTTTCAGTTTCTCTGTTATATGAGAAAGCTACCTCTTATCTAGAGTTACTGAACACCTCTAAGAAAGGCCAAAGGCAAGTATGTTTAATTGTTGAAAATTCAGACAAACCAATTGTTGGAAAGTCATAGAACACCTGTCAGATGCCCCAAATTACTGTGTCGTGTTAAATTTCTTACTCAGAAATAGCAAAAGTCTAAAACATATAGCTTCATAATCTTTTAAAGGTATTAAAACATGTAAATAATTCCACTAATAAAAAATTCAGCTAAACCACAACTTCATTTGTGATGAAAGTGTTTCCTGTACATCTTGTGTAAACCAAGACAGATTAAATGTGGAAGTAATGTAATATACAAGATTTATTCAGAGAACCGTCTGGTGGAGTAAAAGGTCTATGTATGACGGTGTGGAAGGTAAATTTGGCCAGGAAACCTGGGGCAGACGTGAAGGCCTTGAATGCCAAAGAAAAAGTGCTTAAACTTTATCCACTCAGCAGTGCGGAGCCATGGAAAAATTTAAAGCAAGAACATGAAACAATAAATGAGAGGTTTTAGGAATGGTCATGACAGAAAAATAATTTTCAAGGGTGATAGTGGAGAGAAAGAAATCGTTAGGTTAGTGTAGATAATTTACAAGATGATAAAGGTTTAATTTAGCAATGTTGCAATGGGATAGAAAAGATGTGCATACAAATGTCATCACAAGGGAAAAATCAACTGGTCTTGGTGCCATTTGGATGTGAAGGGCAAGAAAGAAAGGAACAACCAAAGCTACTTCAAGCATTGATATTTGGGGGCAGTAGAAGAATGCAGAAATATCAAGAGGGGAAGTCAGATTTAGAGGAAAGGCAGTAAATTTGGCTTTAGGAATATTTCCTTCCCCTCCTTAAAGATTTATTCACTTCTGAACACACCTGCAGGTACCCAAGGAGTCATGGATATTTGCACAAATTTTCCATTGTTGGGTACGCACTTGGATAGAGGGTGCAATTCAAAACTCAAAACCAGACAATTTTCCTGGCATTGACCGTCAATTGGGTTAAGCTCCTTTGAAGCTTTACATCTTACTGGAGTCTCACTTAGAATCTATTAAACACAATTTAAAAGAAGATTCTTCCAAGAGTAGATTTAAAGCAGATCTGAATTAAGAATCAACAGTCAAACAAACGATGATTTAAAATAAGGGCCTGTTTCTGCATTTTGATCAAAAGTTCTGTCTTGAATCTTTCCCATCCAAGTACATGCTAAAACTTGCCGACTACGTGAAAGCTTTGGCAATGTTTTAAAATAACATGAGCATTATTAGCATGGGAGAAAATGGTAGTATGGCACAGTAGGTTCAGAACATAGGCTTTGGAATCATATAGCTCTGGATTTGACCCTAGCTCTAACCTTTATTGTTCTTGGGCCAGTAACTCAAACTCATCTGTGAAACAGGGATAACAGTAATGACTACCTCAAAAGTTGTTGTGAAGATTAAGTGAAAGAATAAATATAAGTTGCCTAGCATAATATTAGCCTAGCATACAGTTGGTGCTCAATAAACAAAAGCTCTGATTTTTCCTGTATATAGGGTAGATTGGGAGCAGGGGAACAATAAAAGCTATTTCTTAGTGTGGCTATCAAGTGATATAAATACAGAGAATAGGTTAACGTTTTATTTTGCATTTAAGCAAAATTTTAGAGAAACTCCTTCTCTTCTCCTCTTGCTAACCTAGACTGGTGATGCCACTTCAGTCTGGAACAAAGGTAGGGGGACTTTCCAGAGGCTTCAGGGACTTTCTGAGCAGTCTGTATGTCAGAGGTACAAATATTAAAATCAAGGATTCTGCACAACAGTTAGAGGCCATGTGGGTCCCTTTTAGATGACAGCATTTAGAAAATACTTCACAGGACATAGCAAAGTAATTATACTTGAATGTGAGATTTCAAAAATATTTATGTTTTTAATTATAACACCTTATAACCTATAGATCTTTGTATAGTTTGCAAAAATTCTCACATATAAAACCTCATTCCAGCTCAAACTCTCCAGGCTAGATAAATAGGCATTACCGTGCTGTGCTGCTCTGCTCTGCGTAAAGGAATGTGAGGTCATTAAAAACGTTCCACATGTTTTCCCCTCTTTCTTACTTTCACCCTTCTCTAGCAACCTGTGATACATTTGGATCTTGAGCCTTCTTTGTTAAGACTCAGACCATTTTAAAGCCTTCACCAGTAGAAGAGGCATTTCTGGGGTTTTCGTACAGTTTGGTTACCAAGGAAACCATTTCCTTAACATCGCTTTGTGTCTGGTATGGGGAGGGCCGTGTTACGGAACACGGTGCTATCTCTCATTCACATAATACACGGACGTACATCAAAATTTAATGGAGGAGTCTAATTTTGCTTAGTTTTGGGGAAAAGGCTTGGTGAGAACTTTGATCTCACCATTCTCCCATACCTACTTAAGCCTCCTTTTTTTTTCCCAGGGACTTAGTTCTGCTAAAGACCAAAGAAGTTTTCTTTCTTTAAAAAGCACCATCCCTTGACTCACAAACATAACATCGAGCATAAAGGTAGAGCCACAAAAGCACACACGGTTATGATTTCAAAGTTCAACAGCACATAAAATGTAAATCACGAGTGTGTCACCCTGAGTGGGGAGTGATGGTGGGAGGCTGGGAGGCAGGGACAGGACAGTGGAGCTTTGGGGATCCTGGTTGTAATCTTTTTTTCTTGAGCTGCAATGCTGAGTTCTCCACCAGTGGAAACAAACAATGCTCTACATTCCAGAATAAAGCTCTGGTATTTAAGATGTACTTTCCCCTCGAATAACGAACATTTAAAATAACACTTTACTTCACACACATTAAAATTATAGTGAGTTTTGAAACCAGGGCACATGTTATTAATTTTCCACTAAAGTGCCAATGGTTGAGGAGAGTGAATATGGACCTCCAGGGGTCCAGGGACACAAGCAGTGCACGCTCCAAGTGTGAAATGCCTTTAGGTTTCACATTTGATATTTTAAAAAATTCATAAAATGTTTATATTCTATTTCGTATCATCTGGGTTTGTAAAATTTCTTTTTTTTTTTTTTTTGTAGAGACAGAGTCTCACTTTATGGCCCTCGGTAGAGTGCTGTGGCCTCACACAGCTCACAGCAACCTCCAACTCCTGGGCTTAAGTGATTCTCTTGCCTCAGCCTCCCGAGTAGCTGGGACTACAGGCGCCCGCCACAACGCCCGGCTATTTTTTGGTTGCAGTTTGGCCGGGGCTGGGTTTGAACCTGCCACCCTCGGTATATGGGGCCGGCGCCTTACCGACTGAGCCACAGGCGCCGCCCAAGGGTTTGTAAAATTTCAAACAATGTTTCTCATATTCAAACAAATCCTAATGAAATCTTCAAGTACAATTTGCCCTCTAGGAAAATAACCTATGTGTACCCTGTGAGGGTAGGAGTCCTCCAGCTTGAGAGGGCTGACTTAAGAGTCTCCTTATTCCTGTCACATGCGTTATCTGATGTCGAAATGGACAGAATGCCAGGCTATGAGTGAGAAGCCCTGGGTATCAGCCTTGACTCTGCCATCCCCAGCTGTGTGATCAGTGAACAAGTCAAACTGTCGGAGCCTCAATTGCTTCATTTAATAAGCTGGGGAAAATGAATGGGTATCCGATGGGTTGTTGTCCACCGTCCATCATGTTCACACAGGATTACGTGCCATTTTGCCACGCACATTTTTAGAATAAAACTGGGTCCCCTTCCTCGATTCTCTCCTGGAGAACTTCTGGTGGGGTGAGTTATGGAGAAGAGACCATCAGAAAGGGCTTACCCCGGGCTGTTACGTGCATGTTAGCTTTAAAGCCCTGAACAAAACTCTCCTGCTTTGGCTGTAGCCTGTCCAGAACAACCGTTTGTCATAAACTTGCTATTTCTTTGTGCTGCTGTTACCTGGTATGTTTAAGTAATGAAACAGCTGCTGCATTTCAATAGACAAAGGCTTACAGTATGTCTGAGGCAAGGCATTTATTGCGAGGCTTTAAACTTCTTAAACAATTCCATATGGAGACTTGAGTGGCAGAACACTTAATGTAAACTTTCAAAGGAAACTGCCCACCAAATTCTGAACTTTATGAATGTTGTCTGAAACATATTCTTTTTCAGAGGGCTGAATAGCCATTCCCTGTTTCAAAGAGAAAAGGCCACAGCATTGCTACCCACATACCGGGGAGAAACAGAGGACCCTGTCTGAGGCAGTACTGGTCCTGAAGAAACAATTAGCTTTTCCACTCAGATCCATGTATTGAAGCAACAGGGTAAAGAGGATGGAATTTAGAATGAGGAGTCAAAGGCTTCGTTCTCTAGTTGTGATTTTAATATCCGTCCTCTCTCCTGAATAGCTCTTCACTTTAGATCAAATTAAAAAATCAACAGTTTACTTGTACTCAACAGGGCACTTGTGTAATTAAAAAAAGGGCCTGGGTACTCTATATAATGAGAGGACACAAGAATATGAATAAATTTTCAAAAGAGATACCTATTATATATAACAGGTATATATACAGAGAGATAGATTTGCCATATATATACAATTATACATAAGCTTTAAAATAAATGTTATATATGTAAAACTATATCTTTCATATATACTTGCACAGTAAAAAGCAGCACATAAAAATACTCAAGAAAAATAGTCATTCTAGATATGTAAAACTAGTTCCGGGTAGAGACAAAAAGTCACATTTTTAACAAAGATAACCATAATTCTGTAAGAATTCAGCATTACGTGAGACGTCTGCCTTCTTCACAACCTTGTTAGTTTCCGCTTCAAGGTTTGACCTCGGAGATCAGGTCATGATTGAAGTCCCCCTTTCTCATGACTCTTACGTGAGGCCTCTCTCAAGATAACTAGCAGATCTTCAGCTCCAAGGATAATAGCCTTTGGTGGGGGTTTAGCCATTTCACAAAAGCCATTCAACACACCAGTGAGAAGTGAGGGAAATATCTACATTTCATGTGAGTGAGTGTATGTGTGTTTCTTAAGAAGGTGAAAGTGGGATAGCTTTGCCATAGTCTTTTTTTTTTTTTCTTTTAACTAATTTGTGTCAAGCTACGCACAGCTACAGACAGGAAGTGCTATTTCCTGTGCTGATGATTTAATACAGTGCAGAGCAAAGCAGCGTTTGAACTGATGGCAGCACTAATGACTCTTGGTAAAACAGTGAAAAGATAAATGATCCTTAATCAGGAAAATGTTTAAATAAGCAAATGCCTGGATATACCACACAAAACAACCCAAATTCATTTAAGGGAAGTTGAGAGGGTAATTTTTAAAAGACACAGACTATTTGTTTAGTACTTCCTATTTTTCTCAATGGCTTACGGCCACATGTATTACCATCTCTGACAGCTCTGTGAGGTATCTTGATGTTCTAACTGTAGTTTCAGAAGGGACTGACTACAACTTGGAGGGGCAAAATGATTTGCTTCAGGTCACATGGCAGGCTGTTGGTCAAGCTTAAGAATAAAATTCAGTTTCCACATTCCCAATTTATTTACCTGCTGGCTGATACTTCAAAGCATTCTGCTAACCTTGTTTGAATACAAAAAACATGTATGAAAAGAGAGTAAGTTAAAAATAAGGTTGTTCACATGAGTGCGTCATTCTTCCTTATAGTCAAGAATGCAGGTGCAGAGATCATGGACAATGAATGGACTATAATATTTAGAAGCAAAATTTCAAAATAAATCTTGAAATATGGATAAGGGTTATTTATAGTTGTTAAATAGGCAGCCATGTTAATTTCCTACAATTACATTTTTCATAGTATTTGCATATCCACTGTTTTCTGGGACAAATTGCTAAGTCAGATAAATGTCCTGTGATTCTACATAGGGAGGGAACAGACACAGAGAAGTTAAGTGACTTGGCTTAGGTCAGCAGAGTCCATAGAAGAAAGAGGTTTTAGAACCCAGGTTTCTCCTAAATTCTACTAGGGGGCTCTTTGTACTACTCTGCCATCCAATTTTTATTTCTTACAAGCAATGTGCGTGATGTATCCTTGGTTTAAATAAAAATAAGTATGCTTAGAAGATAACTAGGACTAAAACTGCTGGTGTCTCACTTGTCGGGATTCAGAAAAGCCGGCTATAAAACACCTCATTATAACCTATCTTATCTAAAAGACAATTTCTCAAATAACTTGCGGTATTATTTGTACTTTTAAAAGTTAACTACCAAAAGAACTAAACCAGACCACCTAATTAAAGTATGATATCCTGACTATTATAAATTACCCTAAAAAGGGAGAGATTCTAGGCAATACAGATCCATCAATGGCTAGTCTAGCAGAATACTTTTGAGTTATGAGATTACATTGCCCTTAAAAGTAAAGGTCTGACTTTGTATCCAAAGGGATAAAGCAAGAAGCCCTTTCCCAGGTTAAAATAGCATCCCGTAGTTTTTAGAAGCTGAAAATAATCATATTAATATATAATGTGTGTGTACGTGTGTGCCCTGTGTGTAAGAACAAATATATCCTTTGCCTTTAATCTCAAGGCCTAGGAGCCAGGGCATCTAGTTTTATTGCTGGCTTTGGAATTAGTTTACACCATGACCAAGACTATGGCATTTTTGCTCTACTTTATTGTGAGCAAATTCACACCCTTCTAGAAGAGAGCTGAATGGAAATACCTGGTTACTATGGCTCGAGGTTTTAAGTTTCCTTTCCTAAATTCTCTTTCACTTGTCAGTCACTTACCACTTGTAATGGAAAGTGATGAACCTGGTAACAGATCTATCAACTACTCAGAAAATCTGACAAAAACTCAGCAGGCAATCTGTGCAATTTCCATATGAGGATGGGTTAGAAATCAAAGGAAGACCATTTATAATAACTTACATTATTGATCATAAGGTGCATTATCGTTTTTGGAATTAGATCGCGGATACATTTGTTGATAATGGACATGTAGGAGTCTACCAGGTTGCGGATGGTCTCTACTTGTCTCTCCAACTGTGGATCCATGGAGAAGTTTTCCGCTTGGCCATTCTCATCGTTTTCAGTCTAACAGAAAAGAAACAAAACAGGGATTATCTCCTATTTGCTCAGAAGAAAATAAAATACCAGACATTATCAGATGATCAACCTCTGCTTAGCATGTTTGGAGTTTGTACCACTGGATTGTAACATCTTTATCTTATCTCCCACCCACTGATTCTAAAAAGAGATCAGAACTCTGCAGTTATTTTTCTACTTTTAGCCTGCCACATTCTAGGTGAAGCAAGTATTCTAATTCTGAATAAATGTTGAGATGAATAACCAAATAAACAGTGTACCTAACAACATACCTCCAGATACCTCTAAATCTTAAACCATTTGCAAGCTGGCCAAAGAACTGAGTCCAAGCATATGATGCAGATATAAATCTCCAGGGATTCTATAGATTAGAAATAACCTTGGTGTTGTTCTGGCACATCTAGGTTGCTCTGGAATGGATCAACATTTGGATCAACCCAGATTCAAAGCTAAATTTCTCGGGCTGGCCTGAAGTCAAATAAGAGATATAGAAGATAATTTATTCTTCCATGCACTTGCTGGAATTTCCTATGTAAATTCATGCTTCTGTCATCACTACTAAAGGCTGGCTCCATTGTGAAAAACTTACAATTTTAACTTCCAACTTGTTATTCTTTGAATAAAACAGAACGTATCTATACACAAAGAATTTATTTGTACAACACAAGCGAAGCATCTGTTTTCTATACTATGGGACTTGAGTTAATTAATTTTGGCTTATCCACCAGAGGCGGGGTTGGAATGGCATCTTCATCATTAAGGGCTGACCTATTGGCTTGGCATTGAAATCAATTTAGAACAAATGGTCCCCATTTCAAGTCAGGTTGAACCAACTAAACCCTAGAATATGATACAGATATTGTTAGTGGTCTGGCTACTTTCTAGCATTTGGAAAGATTTAATTACGAATGTAAAAAGCAGAAATAATTTATTGCTTCCAAAGTGGATGTAAAGTACTTTTCCTTGGAAATGTACATACTTTGATCTGCCAGGTTTTCAATCGTCCAATCAGTTCTTGGCAAAGCCCTATGCCGCGTAGCTAACTGGATCTATAAATGACAAGCCTTTGCTTTGAACCAGTGTGCATGTGTGAAAGGCATATGGATAGGCCACAAAATCAACAGTAACAAAGATAGAAATCAGTTCTCATAATTTACATAGCCTCCTCTCAATCAGAAAAACCTAATGTTAAAAGAACCACTTTAAAATAATAGATGCTCCGCTCACTTGCCAAGTCTGAGAGTGTGACTCTGTGCTTCAGGGGAACAGCATGAGAATGTCCCTGAGGCATCTTACTGCTACAACTGCAAGCTAGATGATCAGAAGTTTCAAAACGGACAGTGGTTCCCCTATACTCTTTCTTTTAAAATGGCTTTTGGTCACTGAAAAAATAAAACCCCCCCAAGTATTATGCATTCTTTATTTTTAGTATAAGATTGGATGTTGGCCCAATCACACCTGGGATAAATAGATAAAAGACTAAGGTCACAAAGTGGTAAAATGATAGCACTAAGGTCAGCCACGGCTGTGAAAGAACCAATCACATTCCCAGACTTCTTTCTGGGGCATAAAAACCACTCTGAATCTGCAGATGCGTTCTACCCTGCCCCCAAATTCTAAGACTCAGTGGTAATTGCTATGTTGTTTTAAAGACATTTGTATCTGAACATGAAAACTTTAGGTGAAAATCAGGTCCTATCATACTGGTTGTGTGACCACATTTTGGTTTCCTGATGATACTGAGACTCAGCTTTTTCATCTTTAAAGCGTGGATGTGCTTACCTGGAAAACCTGTGGCAGCTAAATGAGATGATGTATACGAAATGAATATTCAGAGGACCTCCTGGGTACTCAGAAAATGTTCATTTCTTTCCCTCCTTTCCAAACATTCATGGAATATGAGAGAGCTGCTTGACTCACAACACACATTATGAAAATTTAAGCTAAAAAATTTGAACATAAAACATTTTCAATACAAACGTTTCAACATAAAAATGCCAAACTGTGTGTGCTTGTGTATGAAGGTGTGTATGCGTGTGTGTTTTCTGCAGACTTTCCTCCTTGCCTGCTGTCCCCTTGTCTCACCACTCTTTGTCCGCCTGTGAAAAGCTTTCATCTTTCACAGCCCTGCCCCTCCATCGCCGCTCCCAGGCAAGCTCCTGATGACTGCTGGACCCTCTGCCATTCCTTCCACACTTCCACTGTGCTTGCACTCCTTTATTTATTTAATATGCAGCTTAGTTTGGTGCTTCCCTGTCTATGAGACTCCAGGCTCTCATTTATCTCTCCCTTCGCAGCTCCTAGCACAGTGCTCGGTGCACACGAGGAGAGGAGGGGAAGGAGCCGGAGGTAATAGCACAAATGGGTTTCCCAGACTCAAGGAAGCCGCCCGGTGCATATCACAGTCTCCAGCAATGCCGACTTGTTAGGGAAATTAGAGACTAGAGAAACCCCAAGCTGATGAGTTAGGATCTACTACTACTTGATAATAATGAGGATGATAAAATGATTGTGGAATTAATGTATATAAATGACAACAGATGACCTGCAGCTTTGTGAAGAAAACATCTATATAGAACACGTAATCCTCCATTATAAGTAGAGCACAATTCAGTGTGTCTCTGTTTTAAAATATTTTTGGATTTTGCTATTGGATTTAGCAGTAGGAGGTAATGGCACTTCAGAATCAATGTACTCCCTTCTCCCAGGTATATTTATTGAGTGCTTACTATGTTCCAGGTAATATGCTAAGTACTTTATATCGAAGAACTGCACTAAAACCATAGGACACGGGTCCCATTGTTATTGCCAACCTACAGCAGACCCACTTAGGCTCTGAAAGCTGAAATTTGTTCAATAAATGGCAGATGAATATGATTTGAAGCCAATTTCTTTTTTTCTTTAGGTATAAAAAACTGGAAGTATTATGAAACAATGAAAAATCCATAATCTATCTAGTGTTCTAGATAAAACACTAGATAAGTGATAAGTGTCAAGGGAATATCTAGGAAAAAAATCTTTAAAGTACTGATATTTATAAAAAACGATTTAGCTAGGGTGGTGCCTGTGGCTCAAAGGAGTAGGGTGCCAGCCCCATATACTGGAGGTGGCGGGTTCAAACCCGGCCCTGGCCAAAAACTGCAAAAAATCAAAAATAAAAACAAACAAAAAAATGATTTAGCTAAAAGAGAAAAGCTGAATAAATAGTATATATTAAATGAACCCTCAGGAATGTGAAACACCAAGAAATTATGCCATCATTCACATTTTCATATAGAAACCCTGAATTTTCCCATTTTACAGCATTCTTAACTTTTAGCCTTATTTTACGTTTTTGCATATGAAAATATGCAAAAGACATTGACTTTCACTTTTGAAACAGATGCAGTTAAAAAGCAAAGCATCAGAGTGAACGGAGAATACTGATTTAATTCTAAACATTAAAAGGAAAAAATAGAGGCATTCTAAAATACCCGGTAAAACAATTCTAAATTCTCTTCAGGTTTTGAAAATACTGATAGGCACATGCTTATATGCAAATCTTAACTATTCTGATAGTACAGTGGACATGATGGGGAGTCACAGCATTCAGAATGCAAATTTGATTTCTTCTCTGATTTTAGATAGAAACAGTAATTGTCCCTTCTAGGATGTCTAAAATGAATGAGAAAAAAAGTACACAGATGGAATTTTTCTTTTAACTGAGTAATTGTAGAGAGCAAACACTCCCTTTTCTCTAACCCCAGTTGTAACCAAATTCTCTCTCGTGCTCTTTTCTGTACGTATACTGTGTATGACTATGTATTTTTTCTTTGTTTAAATTATAGGATTGCAATAAGATTCTTTGCAGTCGAGGCACTGAAGTGACAGCTGTTTATCATTATCCTCATCAAGGGAATGTAAAATAAAAATAGTAATTTGTCTCTGATCTTTGAGGCGAAAAAGAAGGGTCTGCAAACATTTAACCTTTTATGTGCAGGTTCAGTGATGCTGTTTACAAAATGGGAGTGATATTGTAGAAACCTGCTTTCATCTGAAAAATACAATAGACAGGCCTTCCCATTGCAATTTTTTTTCTAAGTACCTTTGGAGAAATCTAATTCCATTTAAACAATAAAAAAGTTAGCATTGTAAATGTGAGGTTATTTATAAAAATAACTATAACTTTCTTTCTTAAGAGATTATGTGGGGCAGCGCCTGTGGCTCAAGGAGTAGGGCGCAGGTCCCATATGCCGGAGGTGGCAGGTTCAAACCTAGCCCTGGCCAAAAGAAAAAAAAAAAAAAAAGAAAAAAAAAGAGATTATGTGCACTGTGTTTAAGAAACAGGCTGTTTTACCAAATTTTAATTCAATACTTTCTCTTAGAGTCTTACTACTTTAACACGTGAGGGAAAGAAAGTGTTGAACTAGAAATTATTCTCACCAGACCTTGAAGCATCCATTATGTAAGCTCTGGTTTGACTGGAATGTGTATATTTTGCATAAGTTTTGTGTGTATATTTTTCCTTTTTCTTAAATCTCTCATTTGTTTATGTCATAGGTTTATTTGAGGACCTTTGAAACTATCTCAATAAGGTTGGTGACTTCAATTTTTTTAAAGTAGAATAATACAAAGTCTCCTAGCAGTACATAAACATAAAGCTAATGGGGGAGGTTTTCATCCTTGTCACCAAGAGGGAATATTGGCCAATAATCCTTAGATATACACAAGTGATTTTTCCAGATAACTGATGTTTGTCCCCTTTTAAGCATCCATTATTAGTATGCAATTCTCTACTACTTTAAAGAAAGCGTGAAAAAGATCAATTAACTTTTTCTTCATGAATCAGTGCTTCATTATGAAAACACTATTACCATGGTAATGCACCTTTGAACTTTCCAGCCTCACATTATTGAGAATGTTTTCACTGAGAATCTTCCCCCGACACCCAAACGTTCACATCTAATCTGGTGAGGCTAGAAGGATCTGGCTAGGGTGGTGTCGGTGTACTCCACCAGCAAAAGTGATCTACAAATACTGAGATAAAATATCTCAGTGTTTTCCCAAATGCTGCTAGGATGACCAAATACAGTCCCATCAGAGTAAACATAAAACAATTCTTCATGATGTTGGTCATGCTGATGGCTCTTTTTGACTCAGAGTGATTCCTTTGCTCCTGCTAATTCTGTTAATATCAATTTATTGAAATGTGTACATATTTAAGTAATCAAATATTATAATCATAAGAGAAATCCCAGTAGTTTCATTTATAAGAAGTAAACACCTGAAGACTAGGGTAAAAAATGACCCAAGAGTAATCCATGTTTTATGAATTCTCCTTTCATTACCTAAAAATGTACAACTGTATGGAAATTTTAAATTATTACATCCATTCTGCCGTTTATAGTAGATATTCTTAAATCTCATTCATTTCCAAGTCAGAGTATTACTAAGGGTATAACGTCTATACAATAAAAAAAAAAAAACGGGGTCTTATTACAAAGATTAAAAGATGGAAGAAAATCATAAATACTGTAATGCAAAATCTGTCAGTTACTTTGTTCTTTAAAAATCTTTACACGAATAAGCATAGTTGCTATAGTAAAGTTCTAGAGAAAGCAGGGGCAATCAAATTCAAGTGTTATAAAAACAGCAGGGGAGGTCATAACAGGTAAACTGTATAACAAAATAACAGCATAGGTATGCAGTTGGTCTTATTTCCTTTTATATTTATGAGACAGGTAATCTTTCAAAGTTCAGTGTAAATACAATTTCAGTGCAGGAACTTCTTAGCAGAAAACAAAAGAAAAAAGAATGCAATGCATTAGAAAAAAAACACACAACAGTAAAACTGTGGGTAGAATCATTTCTTTTAAGGGTAAAATGATGAAGCTTTAAAAAATAAAGCTATAATCAAGGGTTTTAAATTTCCCTGAGATCCACTAAACACTGCAGTTGATAAAGTTGTCACCTGCATTCAACTGTAGAATCCCCCAAAGGCCTCAAGATAACTTTTTCAGCCATCCCTTCACATGGAATTCATAAGTACACCTTTCTCAGACATTGCAGGGAACGATGGCTTTACCAATGGAGAGCTACTTCCAAACTAGGACTTCTTCTGTCACTGTAAATACTCATGCCCAATTAAGAAATAAACTAAAATCTGTGGCTCAGTGAGCAGGGCGCCGGCCCCCTATACCGATGGTGGTGGGTTCAAACCCAGCCCCGGCCAAACTGCAACAACAACAACAAAATAACTGGGCGTTGTGGCAGGCGCCTGTAGTCTCAGCTACTGGGGAGGCTAAGGCAAGAGAATCGCTTAAACCCAGGAGCTGGTGGTTGCTGTGAACTGTGATGTCATGGCACTCTACCAAAGGTGATAAAGTTAGACTCTGTCTCTAAAAACAAAAAAAAGAAATAAACAAACTAAAATTTAAAGGAGGTTGTCTCGATTTAGTTAAACTTTTAAATTTACAGAAAAAAAAATTGTGAAGATGGTAAACAAAAAATATACAGAGGGCACTAAAACTACTGATATTGAGAACAAGATGGATCGGACAAAGATCTATCTTCTAATGTACCGATCATTGAATCTGAAGTTTACTTTCTTCTTGTTTCTTCTCTCTTTTCTTCCTTGGGGGTGAGGAGGAAAGAGAGAGAAAGTGTGTGTGTGTGTGTGTGTGTGTGTGTTGCCAACTTGACAATATGGAGGATGTAAGTACAGAAAACAAAACTGTCTTCACCTTAATCCTGGCGCTTGCTTTGTCCATAAGATTTGCCTGTTTCTCATGAAGTAGCAAAAACTAAGAGAGTCAACATTAAGGCAGCCATGAGTTGCTGCTTTTTATATAACTTGCTGCTTTTTAAGCAACTCATGGTTGCCTTTATAATAAAATTAAAACTATTCTAAGGTAAATTTTATAAAAAGATACAATTATTATTTGAGACAATTCTGTATTATTTTAAAATATTTAGTATATGAGATTGTCCTGAGGGCTGTACTAGTAAGATTTGTAACTATGACTTGAAGTAGAAGAGAAAAAGCCAGTGTGAATTTTTAAAAACATTCTTCCTCTAGATGATTTTTAAAGTAATTTAGAAACAGAAACCAGGTTTCAACCACTAAAAAACATTAATAAGTTTATAATTCGTAATTTTTATCACCAAGATATTTCTTTACAGAGTAAGAAGGTAATTTTAGACTGAAGATGCAAATGTTGCTAAAAAGTGTAATTCCTAAAAATATTAGTGAGGACTATGATTTTTCCCTTGGCCAACTGTATTTCTATTCAGTCTATACAAACCACTTTCAAATTAGATACAATTATTTTTGAATTAAAGAGGTTTTAGTCAAATGAAAAATTTGATAGAATGACTTTTCTTAAAAATTCTCATCACATAATTTCATTTTGCATTGGTGTCCAAATGAATCAAATATTGATATTCCTTAATAATTTATAAAATATCTGGGGACATGTACAAAATAGAAAGGGCATGATACCTATTTTTAGAGGGCTTATAACTGAATTCATATGGCTTAAGGTAGCATATAAAGATAACTTCACACATTAGAAAGGTGGTATGTTTGATTAAAATCAAAAAGGAATCAAAATAAATAAATGAAATAATTCCAGATGATGGTTCTTACCATCTCAATGGAACTCTTACCAAATTTAATTATACTTTCCCTATTACTATGAATAGCATATTCCACAAAATCTTCACGAGAATTACCAAATCAAAGAAGCTACAATGAAAACCCCTGGATCAAACACACATTTGCAGAATTCAGCCAATACAAGTTTAAAAAAAAACCCCACCTGACTTAGTAGGAATACTCTTAATGACCAACCCACTTTCATTTGAGGAAAATTTAGTATAGTGATTTAGATTATAAACTATGGAATAAAAAGACCTATATTTATATCTTGGCTCTGTCATTAATTAGCTCTTTGATTTTAGTGAAGTTAAAATTAAGAAGATGCTTTGCTTCTCTACGTCTTAATTTCTGGACCTACAAGCAGGGGCTATTTTAGTACCTTATATATTTTATAGGGTGGGCCTTATTTGATGAGCTATCACCAAATGAGATAATTCAGAAAAGGTACTTACTATAGTGCCAGACATAGATTAAGTGTTTAAGAGAAGGAAACCATTTTTATTATTTGAGATAAATAATGTAAATGATGTAAGTGACCTGTGAGTTTACAATTCATAATTATAAGCTTGGGTTATAGAAAAAGAATTCAAAGGATCCCTTGCAGTCAGACTCTTTTTCCTTGGACTGTTTTTTACATCAAAGAAAGAAACTGGGCTACAGTCTTATTAACATTAAAATATTATGAGTTTATTGTAACAAATAAATCCAATCCTTTACTACCTATCTGAACCCTTTCAGCCCTAACATTCTGTGACTCTAAGAAAAGGAAGGAGTACTTTAGTCAGAACTATTCAGAAATGGTGCAGGTCTATTCATCAATTCACTATATGAATTCAAGCAAATTCTATAGATAAACTGGAAAAAAATAGAACATCAGTGAGTCTGATGGTGGGGGCAGGGCTAGAATAGATGGCCTTCCAAAGGTTTTGTGATTCAATAGCATTTCAAACCCACAGATATATTCACTTCTTTTAGTCCTGAAATTACCAGAACATTAATAAAGAAATATAAATTTGCTAATAAAAGGAAAGAAAAAACCAGTAGCTTTATCTATTAATAAAATATTTCAGGAAGGCAGACAGAATAATTAATAGCTAATATCTTTTAAATGCCTTCACACACACACCATCTCAGTAGATCCTCACAACAATGTTTTGAGACAGAAGTACAGACAGGGAATAAATGATGGTGACATTGGGGTAGACCTGTTGGTTCTGCTACTTACTAACTCTGGAATCTTGGGAAAGTTAACCTCTATGTGTTTCAGTTTTCTGTCAAATAGAGTAATACTCTGACCTATAATAACTATTACCTTTTAAAGGGTTGTGTGGATGAAATAAATTACTAGTGTAGAAATGCAGAAAAGAGCTTGGCACATAATAATTACTAAATAGAGTAAATTGACAACCTAAATAATGGGAAAAATATTTGCACGCTATATATCTGACAAAGGGCTGATAACTAGAATATGCAAAGAACTCAAGCAAATCAGCAAGAAAAAAAATCAACCCCATTAAAAAGTGGGTACAAAAGATATGAAGAGAAACTTTTCAAATGAAGATCATCTAATGGCCAACGAATGCATGAAAAAATGCTCAACATCTCTAATCATCAAGGAAATGCAAATAAAAACCACAGTGAGATTTTACCTAACTCTGGTGAGAATGGCTCCTGTCAAAAAGTCTTGAAGCAACAGATGCTGGCGTGAAAGTGGAGAAAAAAACACTCATTGATTGTTGGTGAGACTCCAAACTAGTACATAGGTCATTACAAAAAGTTTGATACACAAAAAAACAAGAAATCCATGAGGATGGAAACAAATAAAGCTCTACTAGCAACACTGAAAAGCTGAGCAGGTTGGAACTTGCATGGGTGAATCAGAAGGGATGCTGTCAACTTGTGCTTCTTGGAAATGAAATAATGGCCCATAACATAGTCTGTCTCAAAACTTTTGTAGTGACCCACAGGCTCTACAGAAAGTAGTATGGAGGGATCTCACAGAACAAAAGTAGACCTATGTTTTGATCCAGCAATCCCACTACTAGGCATTTACCCAAAGGAAATAAAGACATTTGCACATTGCATTTGAAAGTTTATAGCAGCACAATTCGTAATTGTAAAGATGTGGAAACAACCCAAGTGCCCATTAGTGCACAAATCTATTAATAAAATATGGTATGTGTATACCATGGAGTTCTACTCAGCCATAAAAATGGCAGTCTAGTATCTTTTGTAACAACTTGGATGGAACTGGAGACCATTCTCCTAAGTGAAGTAATTGCAAGAATGGAAAAACAAACACCACATATACTTACAACTAAATTGGAACTAGGTGGTTAACACTTACATGCACATATGGAAATAAAACACAGTGGAAATATAGTAGTTGGGAGGGGGGAAGAGGGGTAGGGTAAACTCACATCTAATGGGTACAATGCTCATATTTTAGGTGAAGGGAACACTTATAACATTGACTTAAAATAATACAAATGCAAATTATATGACCAAAATGTGTGTACCTTGTAATACTCTGAAATAAAAAATAAATACTAAAAAACCCCAAACTACCCTGCAAATTACTCAATAAATGCTGGCCATTATTAGTCTCTTGCTTTTTTAGAAAGAAGCTATTAAGGTAGAGAGATATGCCTAAGGCCACAGAGTCAACAAGATCCAGACAGAACTCTGATCTAATTTTCCTTGTGCACATTTCATCCTCTTCATATCATGTCACTGCTTATACTCATTAGCAATACCTCAATAAAACGGAGTACTAAGAGGGAAACTGAGTAGAAAATGACAAACTTTTTGCAAATAGAATGTTTTCTTACTCTTCTAACAAGTCATGATAGCATCCTAAAGAAATAAAAACCAGTGCTATGCTCTAGAAATTTAATACATGCCCTATCTCTCGTAGACCACATTAAGAAAGGAAAAATAGATGTTGAAATTCATTGTAATCATGTTTCATTTAACCAAATATATCCAAAAAATATTATTTTGACATGTGTTCTGGGCTGAGTTGTGCCTCCCCCATTCATATGTTGAAACTCTAAACCCCATCACCTCAGAATTTGGAGATGGGGGTTTGAGGAAGTAATTAAGTTAAAATGAAGTCATTTGCGTCTAATCCAATATGGCTGGTGTCCTGATAAGAGAAAATATAAATATAGGTACACACAGAGGGAAGAACGCGTGGAGACACAGGGAGAAGGTGAACACCTACAAGGCAAGGAAGGAAGCCTCAGATGAGACCCACCTGGTGACATTTTCATCTCCCACATCTACCTTCTAGAATTGTGGGAGAACATACATTCTTCCTGCTTAAGCCACCCAGCCCGTGGTAATTTGTTATGACAGCTGTAGCAAACTAATACAACCTATAATCAACTAATCAAAATTATTAATGAGCTATATTGCATTTTTTTGTCCCAAGTATTTGAAATCGAATGTGTATGTTACAGTTACAGCACATCGCAATTTGGACTATCCACATTTTCTTCTTTTGCCTAATTATTCTGGCTGTTGTTGTACTGAGTTGAATCAGATAGTGAAAGTGGTACATTGTCTTGTACCAGATCTCAGAGAAAACATGTTTCAACTTTTCCTCGTTTAGTGTGATGTTAGCTGTGGGTTTGTTACAGATGGGTTTTTTTTGTGTTATGTTCCTTATATAGCTGATTTACCAGAGAGTTTTTATCATGAAGGGATGTTGAACTTTATGAAATACTTTTTAGCGCCTATTGAGATGATCACACACTTTTTGTTCTTTATTCTGTTGATGTGATGTAACACATTTATTGTTTTGCACATATTGAACCACCCATATGTCCCTGAAATAAATTAGCCTCCATCATGGTGTACAACTCTTTAAATGTGCTTTTGGATTGAGTTTGCTAGTATTTTGTTGAGGATTTTTATATCTATGCTCATCAAGGATATTGGCCTGTTGTTTTCTTTTTTCGTTCTTCTTATCTGGTTTTGGTATCAAGGTAATGATGGCCTCATGGAATGAGTTTGGAAAAATTCCTTCTTCTTCAATTTTTTGGAGTGCCTTGAGAAAAATGGGTGTTGGTTCTTTAAAAGTGTGTCAGAATTCAGTCCTGGGCATTTCTTCTCGGGAAATTTTTTTCCTGATGTAATATCTTTCGTTATTATTGGTCTGTTCATGTTTTCTGTTTCTTCCTGGTTCAATCTGGGTAGGTTGTGTGAGTCCAGGAATTTATCCATTTCCATAGGTTTTCAAATTTGTTGGAATATAGTTGTTCGTAACAGTCTCCTTATTATTCTGTACTATCAGTAGCAATGTGTTCTTTTTTAAACAAAAACAAAACAGAATCTTACTCTGTTGTTCTAGGCTGGAGTACCATGGTGTCGTAGCTCACAGCAACCTCAAAATCCTGGGTTCAAGTGATCTTCCTGCCTCAGCCTCCCAAGTAGCTGGGACTACAGGTACCTACCACAGTGTCTGGCTAAGTTTTCTATTTTTAATTAGAGACAGGGTCTCGCTCTCAATCAAGCTGGGTTCAAATTCCCAAGCCTAAGTGATCCTCCTGCCTTGGCTCACCAGAATGCTAGGATTACAGTATGGATTTATTTCCTATTTTATTTATTTGGGTCTTCTCTGTTTTTTTCTTAGTATAACTAATGATTTGCCAATTCTGTTTGCCTTTTTTTAAAAAAACAATTTTTTGTTGATCTTTTATTTGTTTTAGTCTTTTTTTTTTTTTTTTTTGAGACAGAGCCTTAAGCTGTTGCCCTGGGTAGAGTGCCGTGGCATCACAGCTCACAGCAACCTCCAACTCCTGGCTTAAGTGATTCTGTTGCCTCAGCCTCCCAAGTAGCTGGGACTACAGGTGCCCGCCACAATGCCTGGCTATTTTTCATTGTAGTTGTCACTGTTGTTTGGCAGGCCCAGGCT
The DNA here is from genome assembly GCF_027406575.1 of Nycticebus coucang. Lineage (NCBI taxonomy): Eukaryota > Metazoa > Chordata > Mammalia > Primates > Lorisidae > Nycticebus > Nycticebus coucang. The sequence continues at coordinate 89,413,571 of NC_069789.1, forward strand.
GGATTCGAACCCACCAGCTCTGGTGTATGTGGCTGGCATGTTAGCCGCTTGAGCTACAGGCGCCGAGCCTTTAGTCTCTATTTTTATTTCTGGTCTGATCTTTATTATTTCTTTCCTTCTCCCTTCTTTCCTTGAGTTTGCTTTGTTCTGGTTTTTCTAGTTCCTTGAGGTTCACTGTTAGGTTGTTTATTTGAAATCTTCCTACTTTTTTGATGCAGGCATTTATTCCTATAAATTTCATTTTTAGCACTGCTTTTGCTGTATCTCATAGGTGCTGGTATATTGTGTTTCTGTTTTCATTTGTTTCAAGAAATTTGTTAATTTGCTGCTTAATTTCTTCATTGGCCTGTTGGTTGCTCAAGAACATCTTGTTTAATTTCCATGTAAGTTGTACAGTATCCAAACTTCCTCTTCTTATTGATTTCTAGCTTTACACTACTGTGGTCGGTAAGATACTTGACATAATTCAGATTTTTAAAAATTTGTTGAACCTTGTTTTGTGCTTTAACACATGGCTTATTCTGGAGAATGGCCCACATGCTGTTGAGAAGAAGCATATGTATTCTGCAACCGTTGCATGAAGTGTTCTGCTAATGTCTGTTAGGTCTACTTGGTTCATAGCACAGTTTAAATTTTCTGTTGAGGATGATTTGACCAGTGCTGATAATGGGGTGTTTAGCTCCCCAACTCTCCCTTTAGATCTAATAATATTTGATTTATATATCTGGGTGATCTGGTGTTGGGTAAGAAAATTAGGTTTGTGAGCTCATCTTAGAAAAAAGTGCTACACACCTCATTGATGAATTGTATCACTACAGTTACTTTGGGAAGCTGTGCACTGATGCCAGTGCCTAGGCTACCCTTCAAAGCAATTTTGGAACTTTTTTTCTGGACTAGCCATCAGAGCCATCATCATATTACTCTTGATGTCCTGAATGTCATCAAAGTGTCTCCCTTCACTATATCCTTTATCTTTGGGCAAATAAAAAAGTTATTGAGGGCCAGATAGGTGAGTAGGAAGGGTGTTCCACTACAGTTATTTGTTTACTGGCTAAAAACTCCCTCACAGACAGTGCTGTGTGAGCTGCTGCATTGTCAGGATACAAGAGCCGTGAGTTGTTGGCCAAGATTTTCAGTTAAAATTTTCCTGTATCAAAACATTCCTCTATCAATGTTTACTTGGTCTTCTATGTTTCTCACAGTCAGCCAATGATTCTGATGTATAATTCTATGAATTTTTGCAATGTTTTCATCAGTTCTGCTCCTTACTGGCTGCCCTGACCTTTCTTCATCAGTGACCTTTATCTCCCCTCAGAAAAAAACATTTAATCCATTTGTGCACTGCCATTTTCTTCATGGCATTATCCCCATAAACTAGGACCATCATGTTCCCTGATTTCACTTTCACTCTTACCAAATTTAACAATAAATTTAGTATTTGTTCATTGCTCAAATTCAACCTCCAATGTTCTTGCAATGGCACACAAAAACATGCAGCAATAATGAATGCCAGACACTGCCACACGTCGACATGAACACAACTATGAGACACTGACATACAAAGGTTATGAACCCTCACTGAGTTGTTGTGCTGCCAATGTAAGCACATTGTGGCGAGTCCATGAACTTAATTGTCAGACCTCACATATGTGTTTCCATGAAAAGAAAAAGCCAAAATGAACAGGAGTGGTCATACTTATATCAGATGAAACAGTCTTTAAGTCAAAAACTGTCAAAAAAAAGACCAAGTCATTATATATGATAAAGGGGTCAATTCACCAAGAGCATTTAACAATTGTGGTGTGTATGTATTTGTGGATATGTATATGTGTGTGTGTGTGTGTATGTCTTGGTCTTTGATTTTTGACAGTTTGAATATAATGTGCCTCGGAGAGTACATTTGTGAATTGCATATATTTGGGGACGTTAGAGCTTCCTGGATCATAACCATATTTCTCCCAAGACAGGGGAAAATTTCCCCTATTATTTCATTAAATCAGTTTTCTATGCCTTTTTGCACTTCTTTTCCTTCTGAAATTCTCATATTGTGAATATTTGTTCACTTAATGGTGTCCCATATGTCCTATAGTCTTTATTCTTTTTTGTCCTTTTGTCTTTTTGTCCGACTGGGTTATTTCAAAAGACATGTCTTCAAGTTAAAAAATTCTTCCTTCTTGCCTGATCTAGTCTATTGTGAAAGCTCTCAATAGTATTTTTTTTAATTCACTGAATTCTTCACTTCCAAAATTTGATTCTTTTTTATGATATATATACATATCTCTTTAATAAATTTCTCATTCAGAAAAATATGGAATGCTCCTTGAATTTGTGTGACATCTTTGAGCAGGAGCCATACTAATCTTCCCACATCATCTCAATTTTAGTATATGCCAAATCATGCTACCAACATGAATACACACAAATGATTTTCTAACTTGTGGATGGGTTGGGTTCTAATATTAACTTAACGGCTGTTGAGTTGCTCGCAGATATCCTAAAAGCACAGAGACAAGATTTATCTTTTCTTCCAAATCAGATAAATTTGCTAATAATCAGTGCTTCGTCATAGGGCGAATTTCCTATTTAAACTGATATTGGGGAAAGCCTGTGGGATTTTCTTAGCTGATTGTTTGGTTTTTGTTTTAGTTTGTTTTTAAGTTGTTTGTTTGGGTTTTGTTTTAGTTTGTTTTTTAAGTTGTTTGTTTGTTTGGGTTTTGCTTGAGTTTGTTTTTTAAAATCTAGGTCCGCTTCAGCATGTCTTGATGCATATTCACTGAAGGCTGATGTCAAGTGGAATGTAACCAAAATGGGTTTTAAAGCCACTGCTCGTGATAAATTCTGTATCTTTAGGGTTATGACTATTCACCCAGTGTTCAGTTATTTTCACTTTGCGCTGTGTGCTCATCTACACAATGTGCAACTCACACTCTCACTTGCTAGGCCAAGCGTTAGGTAAAATCAGTTAAAACTCAGGGAAGGCTTTACATAAACTTCTACAGAATCATTTTTCACCTTGGAGTGTGTAGATCTATTCTTGGGGATAGGAAATATTTTAATGGGAATTTAAACATTTTGTGTTCTCATTGTACTGTAATCTTTTAAGTGTGCAATGATCTCAATGACTACATTTTTATTATTTCATGTATTGATATTTTAGTTGGTATTTCTAAAAGACACAAACTTCTTTTCATAAGTCATAACTACCATGCCATTACCCACATTAAAAATATTTAAGAAGAATTGTTTAATGTCGATGACTACTTTTAAGAATCTTTTCATTGGAGAAATTTTAAATATATGTAAAAGTAGAGAGGATATAAAGAGCAGTATAAAATAACTTCTATGTGCTCATTACTTCAACAATTCACCACATGGCCAATCTTGTTCCATCCATACTCCTCAACTATTTTGAGGCAAATCTAGATATCACATAATTTCACTTGTAAATATTTAAGTATGTGTTCCTAAAAGACAAGAAGACTCGGAAAACATAACCACAATACCGTTACCATATCTAAAATGTTAGTAATAATTTTTAACACTATTATGTGTTTCATGTTTACATTACACTTTCCCAATTATTGTTAGAAAAAAATGTTTTTAAATTTATGCATTTGAATTAGAATTCAACCACATCTATACATTGTGATTGGTAGATGTGTCTCTTAGGTCTACTTTGACCTATAGACTTCTCTTCCACCCCTTTTTTCTTTTTGCAATTTATTATTTTTGTTTTAAAAAGTGGGCTTATTTTCACCACTCTCCTCCCTGTGGATTCAGCTGATTGCATCTCCTGCATATCATTTAATGTGTTCCTCTACTCCCAATATTTCCTGTAATTTGGTAATTATATCTGGAGGCTCAATGAGTATGCTTTAACTGACTCTTTGAGTTAAGAAAAGGTATCTACATCAAAATTGACATGAAGACTGGATATTAATGTTGTAGATTAGAAAATGAACTCTTTACATACAGCATAAACATAATTTTCTGTTGTATGGTTTAAACCAGTTTATTGAAGAATAGATAATTGTTACACTTATCCTATGCTATATAGCAAACATTTAACATATTATGAGAAATATGAGAAATGTAATAGGTTTCTTGGGAGATTGAAGAGAGGGACATGGAACAATTTGTGCTTCTAAGAAACTTACTGTCTTTTGGGGGAGGTTCCAATTAACAGGCATACAAAACAATGGGACATAATGATAGCATGTAATAAGTGCTAAGTCAAGATAAAGGATACTTGACTTTCCAAGAGTAGAGCGATTTCTAGAGGTTTCAGGAGCCAGACAAGGCTACAGAGAAAAAAATGGGTGAGATTTGCCCTGGTTGTATTGGTGCACGCAGACATTGAGAAGGCATCCAAGTTAGGAAGACAAAAAAGAACGAATGTAGAAATTGGCTTGATGTGTTTGGGAAAACACTGGGGAGGGCATGGTGACAAGCATGTTGAGTAGAAGGAAATATGATCAAACTGTGAAGTGAGTGGTGAGATTATAGAGAACTTGAGTTAGAATAAAGAGTAGAGTGGGATGTAGTAGGCTTGCAAGGTCACCAGAAAAGATGTATTCAAGTAATGTTTTAGGACTATCAGTATGGCACTGTTTGCAGGCTGAATTTGTTTGATGGTGAGACCGAAAGCAAGGAGATGAGTTATTGTTTATGGTAGGAAACTATGTGTGAAGTGATAAAAGTCTGGATCAAGTGGGTGGCTATAAAAATGGGGAGGTAAGAATGGATCTTAAAGGCATTCTAAGGAAGGAATAATCAGAAAATAGTGATAGATTGGATAGAAAGTTGATAAGAGTAAAATAACATGTTCATGTGTCCAGCCCAGAAGACAGAAATGGTGACTTCATTAATTGAGGCAAATAAAAGGAGGCTGGGAAATTGATTTTCATGGAGAAAATGGGTTTACTTTTGAGTAGATTGTGTTTGAGTTGATGCAAAGGACTTATCTGTTGGCAACGAGAATCACAGAATAAGCATTAAGAAGTCATAGTAGAAAATGTAGATTTAGAGACCTTTCATACAGAGGTAGAAGCTGGAGTTATCAGAACAGAAAACATGCATAAAAACAAGTATGCCAACAAGTTTCTGTGTGTACAGAGTAAATGTTTTCACAGAGAAAGAATGAATGATGAAACAAGTAAGGGAGGACAGTGTTTCCAGATATCTATAGTTAAGTAGGTGGAGGAAGTGCTGGCAAAGGAAACCAGGGAGTGAAAAGAGGTGGGGGAGCTCAAAAAATCATACAACATCCCAGGATACTTCAAACTAAAAAAGCTTTTAAGACAAATGCAGTCATCAACAGTGCCAGATATTGCTAAGAGGTCAAATAGAATGAAGATTGGCCAAAGGTTTTGTCTGAATGATGTAGGGATCCTTAACAGAGCCTTTCTGCAGGGAGGGGGGTGGGGGGTGTGCACAAAGGAGTGGGAGGAATCCAGAAACTGGATTAGGAGGGTGAGGTGGAGAATGTGGAAAATGGAGTAAAAGAAAGTAAGTCATAACATGGGAATTTAGCAGACTAATGAAGGAAATGGCATGGTATTCATCAAGATATCAGGATGGAGTCACAAAGTTTCTTTTAGGGAGGGAAGACATGTATATATATATATACATGAAGTTTAAGAATGAGCTAGAGGACAAAAGACCAAAGACAACAGAGGTGATTTTAAAAAACAAATGAAACTCAGTGTACCAGTAAAGGAGAAATATTCAGAAAGATCCATCCATACCAGGCTGTCCACTATTCCCAGATCAAACCATGTGCATCATAACCTCGTGCCTTTGGATGTGAATACCCTTTTGCCTAATACCTGATTGCTAAAATCTTCCCATTATTCAAAATGTAGCCCAAGTGTCGCCACCTATGTGATAATACACCCTAGTCAGATTAAACAGAATTGGTTTCTCCTTCCTACACACTCATAGCTTATTAAATGTTTCTTATTACTAAGAAATTATATCCTTTTCATGTATGATTGTTAACTGCATTCTAATAGGTCTTTTCCATTGTATTTTAATGTACCACACATAGTTGGTACTAAATAATGTTTAGTGAGTGGAAGTGGAATCTTTCTTCTTCAAGATTTAAAGGAAGGATAAGGACAGAATGGTGGAAGAATGCTCAACGGAGGTGAAGGTCAAGATATCAGGCAGGTTCTTCTGGTTAACTTGAATATTCTCCCAAAGAGGTGACTTTCATGCCCATAGGGACTGATATGATGGAAGATCACATTTGGAATAGGTGCAGTGCTAGTCAAAGAGGGGGGTAAAAGGAAGGGAAGATCTTATAAGTATTAGGTGCAATGAATTTGCAAATGGGCCAGATTTGTAGCCAGTTTTCTTTCACTAGGAGTTCACATTTGGAAGGACAGAGAAAGCATAAAGATCCAGCATTGTTGACGGGAGCAGGAAGCGTCCCATAATCACTAATGAACATTTAACACGGGAAGGTGGTCATGGCAGAATGACACCACAAACAAGGCTGGGATGCCAAGCTGGGAGCTTGGATAAGGAGAGAGAGAACACAACCTGTCAGGCCAACGCTCTCTACTTGGCTGCCAGGACAATCACCAGGGATGATCTTAAAGAATACTGAAGCCCAGGCCCCACCCACAGTGACTGTGATTTACCCTAATTGGTCTGGGATGAGACCTGGGGCATCTGCATGTTGTGAAGTGCTCCAGTTTGAGAACCCTGCAGTAAAGAGATACAGGTCTGGGCAAAGCAGGAGGAGGGTAAGTGGTGGAAGGGTCTAGTGAGGATAGAGTACAAGATGAAATAAAAATGCTATTTATGGTCTCAGGCCTAAAAATTCCCAGGAAAAAGAAGAGTCTGACTTAACATAAAAGAAAGTATCTATGTTTTAAGATCCAAATGTGATCTCAGCTAGTTTCCACTGGAGAGACGTCACCATTCCCTGACAGTCATAATTGGCACTGTGGTAGGCAGATGGTTGAACAGGAAAGGAAAACTTACAAAGCTTTCTTCTAGTCTTTATTTTAAAAAGGTTCCTATCTGAGGTCAGGCTTAGTGGGATCTTTCTGAGACCAGTGAGGCTGAGGACAAGTGCAGAAGGAACACAGGGTGCCCAGGAAATCCCATCACATGCCAGACCCACGGTTAGCCATCCCAGTGAATCTCAAGAGACATCCTGGGGGAGGGTTCAAACCAGCTCTGTGACCTCAGTTGTAAAAGTCAGGCAGAGCCCCGGTTTTCTTCGTAGCCATTTATGACTCTCATTCATAAATTTGGCTACAGCATTTTTTGAATTCATTTACATTTCCTGCCAGTCCACCTTTTGGGACTAATGAGTTCTCCAAGTTTATAACCTGCTGTGCGAAGTAGATTTCCTTTCATTTGCCCTAAACTTACTTCACTCTGTTTTAAAGAGTGCCCTCCTTGTCCTAAGAAGAAAAAGTAAACAGAATTATAAGATGAGGAAAAGCTGGCTCAAGCGAGCAGGGCAGAAAAAGAGCTAGGTGTTACAAGGAATTGCAGACTACCTTAAATACATAGTATAGTTTTAAAAGGCAAACCTGGCTGGAATGCATGACCCAGGGGGAGCTGAGTGTGCCACACTACAATGGCTCCATTGTTCTTGGTCCTGGTGAGACCCTTTTGGGGTCTCTGCATCCTGTTTGGGGCTCCACTGTTCAAATGAAAGGGAGAGCTTGAATATTTAGCAGATATCGAGAAAATAGATTAAAATATTGGAAGAAAAAATTGGATTTTTCAGGTTAGAGAAAAGATATTCTGCACAAAAATATCAAGGATATGTAACAAATGGAAAATAGGTGTCCTACGTTTGAATTAAAGCACAGGGAGGAGTCAAAATGCATCAGACAGTGATTTAGCTTTGCAATAAGAAGGAACTTGCTGACAAGCAGAGGCTGAAAAGTATGCATTTTTATTTCTCTAAATGTTTGTATTTCCAAAATGATTTGGGGTTCATCTTGCGGTTGTACATGCCTCAGTGCCTTATAAAGACAGCTGAATGAGTTATTTACTGAGAGCGCTATGGTAATATTGAACTAGGCGAAGCCATGAAAAAGATGAGGATACGAGCGTCTTATGTTAGAAAGGAAATTTGTGATCAAAATTGCACAAAACACGTGCAATTTTTAAGAACAGAAAGAAACAAAAAATATTTTTTAAAGATATTACTTTTAGTGGGCTGAGTAGTAGACCAAAGTATCTGTTGCATTTTTCCCTCCAAGGTCATAGTGAAAATTTGATTATAAAAAAGTCTTGTGTTTTAATGGAAAATAGGGCAAAGGTTATGTGCAACAGGAATCCAGTCATGTGGAGCTTACAGAACGCAGGTTAGGCTCATAAAACTGCTCATTAAAACGCTCTGTTCTGAAGCAAAAGCAAATAAATGAGCTCAGGGAAAAGAGCCACAGAAATTGTCTAGAAATATTTCCATGAAAGACTGTGAAAATAGTCCTTCCAGTCATAAGAAATGTGCAGTTATTGCTTATACAAATAGCCCACACTTAAAAGACTTTTAAATACCTTCCTTGCAATGCTGGTTTTGACCTTCTGCCAAGAGCTACTTAATTTTTTTAAAAAAATTTTTCTGAATAGACTGTATGATGAGCAAAAAATAAAAGGCACACACATCGTCGGTTTTTAAAACAGCATGAAAGGAACAGTTTTGTTATCAACCTTCATTCCAAATTCTGGTTTAAACTGAGAAAATTTGTTTTACAAATTCTATACTGGTTTCAGATGTCAACCCCAAATTTTAGACATGAAGACAAAAAAAAAAAAGTGAAGATTTTTAGGACTCCAATTCTCTACATTTCACTATCCTACATTAGAAGATTACAGAAAATGTAGATTGAGGAATTTAAAACTAATAATAGTAATGGCTTGCTGGCAAAAATAATGAACAGCAAGAGGACTTCTAAGAAGACAGCCTCAAAGAGATGCAGACAGACCGCGCTTACACAACGGCTGGCTGGTCTGTAAGGCCCGGAGCCAAAAACAACATCAACAGCCACAGGCCTATCACTTATGGAGGAAACTACATAACTTGATGCTGATTAAGAGTGTGTATGTGTGCGTGTGCGCGTGTGTTGGAGGGATGTCTAGATGCCCATCTGATTTTTAATGTAAAGTCAGTGATGCCCCAGGCTCCGTCTGAGCCACCAAAGGGACAACCTGGTGAAGCTTCCCATGCCAAGTGATTAACGGGAACCAAGCCAGCTCGCAGAGAACAGACTGCTCCAGAAAGAAGCACCAGTAGTGAGTCATGTGGTCTCAATTCACACCCGACTGCTCTGTCTGGGGCTTTTCCCTGCACCATTTCCGCAGTGTATTGGAATTGGGATGAGGGACTCGGAAAAGCAGTCAATAGGAGCATGGAAATTTTGCCTGCTTTTTATTTTTTTAAGTAGACAGGATCGCCCATGGCAATCTCTTTTCACGTCTACAACTTACTTTATCTTAAGAAAAGCAGTCTGGAGCGGGCTTGTGAGAAGCAATGAATCAACCCGAGAGAGACTCCTAAAAGCCAGGCTGGAGCACAGAGGCTTCCTGCCAGCATTCACCCTTCTCCCTCCGGTTTTGTTGTCCTGCTGTTTCATTCTGGTGGGGGAGGGAGCTGACTGACAGCCTTGTAGAGATTTGGCTAAAATAAAAATACAGAGCAATTTTACACAGCTAAACCTCATCTCATATCCGATGAGACAGCCTGGACATTTGATAAATACATCTTGGCAACAATAGCTCAACTCTTTAGAGTTTGCTGTAAAAGGATATTTCTGAATTCATCCCGCTCTAAACAAAATAACCTGCTCTTTTCACTTCCCACTGGCCTTTAGCACACCTTATTAGAGAATAACGATTTCTTTCACTTTAATAGATTTAAAAAAACAGCATTGTTCTTTCCACAGTGGTAGTTTACGTCTTTACACACACATACATGCTCACACACACACGTTCTTGCACAAGTTAGCAAGATTTAAAGCCTCTCATTTTTTATTCTTGAAATCCCAAAAGGGAAACTATTATTCATGTGCCAAAGAACACAGCCATTCATTCTGAGTATTTTTTCTTTCTTTCTCCCTGTGTCCCCTCCTAACGGGATTAAAAGCAGTCTGGGATGTGGAGTATGAAGGCAGAGGAAGGAGAGGAGTGGGAGGCAGAAAGCGATGGCATTTCCATAGCCTCTGCCACACTGCTTCAACACAGTAGGAACCTTGTGCTGCAGACTCAAAACCGTTTCCTTCCCTTCAGCCTTGCACTAGGCCCGCTTCTACTGAAGCCAGGCATTGATGACTCTGGATAGAACTGGGAGAGGGGTAACTAAGAAATGGCCTTTCTGAGAGTGAGAGGAGGATGGAGACACCTAAGGAAACTCCCATGACCTTTAACTGTTTGATTTGTAAAACAAACAAAAAAAACCCCCAAAACTTCATCTTAAATAAATTTAGTTTTAAAAAAAGTTATAAAATGAATACAGAGAATTCCTGTATATCCTTCACCAGATCCCTCAAATGATGACATCTTACCAAACTACATAACCATGATCAAGATCAGGAAATTGACATTGTTACAGTACTGTGGTCTAGGATCTAATCCTCAGTCATACTTGAGATCAGTTGTTATGTCTTTTAGCCTTCTTTAATTTGGGGCAAATAACATTCCAAAGGGTATTGACTAGATGTTTTGTATAGTGCTCCTAAATTTGAGGTTAACTGATGTTTCCTCATTTTTAATTTCAAATTGTTCTTTTTTTTTTTTTTTTTTGGCAAAACCACATAAATGGTGCGTTTTTCACAGTGCCTTATATCAGGAGTCCTATGATGTCAATCTGTACCTTTATTAGCAATGTGAACTTTGACCATTTGCTTAAAATACTGATTTCTAGGTTTCTCCACTATAAAGCTTCTACTTTTTCCTCTTTAGAATCAGAAAATATCTCGTGGGTGATATTTTGAAGCTATGCGAATATTGTGTTTCTCATCATACTTTTGCCTACTTAACACCATGGATGATTCTTAAGACGCAGGGGTCCTCAAGCTTTTTAAACAGGGGGCCAGTTCACTGTCCCGCAGACCATTGGAGGGCCGGACTATAGTTTAAAAAAAAAAACTATGAACAAATTCCTATGCACACTGCACATAGCTTATTTTGAAGTAAAAAAACAAAACAGGAACAAATAACAATCACACCGCCTCATGTGGCCCACGGGCCATAGTTTGAGGACCCCTGCAGAGGAACAATTATTATTGTGCTATTTTGCAAATGGTGATTTTTAAATTTCTATTTTTCTTTTCTAAATTTATTAATTGGAATTATGAGGAAGAACTTCCCACTGTCCTTCATTTAATTATTTATTTATGTAAGTATGGATTCTTATCTTATTCTAAAGATTACAATCCATTACTATCATTATTTTGCTGCTTAAATTGCCCCAGATTTAGTCACTGGGAGCCTCTATCACGTTGTCTCTTATAATCTTCTCACATGTCCCCCATGATTTTTTGAGCACTTCCTTACCTTCCGGCACCAAGAGATATTCCAGGCTCACCTGTACTTTCTGTGCTCTAGTCCTGGAATTTCTCCCAGGACCCTGACTCATTTTATGGAAGGAGGAAATAAAATAACCTTACCTTTTCCTGTGAGTCATAGTGAATATATTAGCTTTCCTAGTGGTAGAAAGATACCAGCATGCGAGTAAGGAGAAACAAAGGCCTTGCACTTTCAGTATTTTGGGGGAAAACTTTTTCATAACCATAAGCTTCCCTGCAATGAACACCTCCTTACGGTCACAGACCGGGACATGAACTACATGTACATATCAGTGTACTAGGCCTCGTTCCTTATGTTGACCAGTTTCTTGCAGTCCCTTGGGTGATCAATTTATACAGGTTCTTCTATAATATAATGTCTTTCTCCATTTACCCTAAATAGGAAATCCTTGCTAGATAATGAGCTGGAATCACATAATTGAATGTTCAAGATCAACAAAATTTTTTTTTAAAATCTGAGATATCTATGGATATTTCATTACAAATTAAAAAACACTCAAATTTTCAGTATGTTTAGCAAAGTGTAACTTGGATTAAAATGAATAGCATATATTTTATAAAAATGTTTAATTTTTTTCTGATTGTTTCATAAGTCAAAAGTGAACAAAGGGTAGATTGCCTGAGCTCAGGAGTTCAAGACCATCCCAAGCAAGTGTGAGACCCCGTTTCTAAAAATAGTGGGGTGTGGTGGCAAATGCCTGTGGTCCCAGCTACTTGGGAGGCGGAGGATCACTTGAACCAAGAGTTTCAGGTTGCTGTGGGCTATGATGCCATGGCATTCTACTGAGGGTGACAAAGTGAGACTCTGCCTTAAAAAAAAAAAAAAATTAGTAAACAAAAGATAATGAAAACTCTTTCATGATAATATAATTAAATTAAATTATAACAAACTGTTTAGTATTGGTGGGAAAATAAAACTCACTCTTCATATGGCTCCGAATCAGCATACATCATTATTATTTTTGTTATTTTATCATTGGCTTAAATGTTGACCCATTTCTTGGTCCATATTCTTTCTGGGTCATTTTTGTTCTTCCTAACGTGCATCCTTTCCTTGTGGTCCTTTTACCTTTGGTGGGAAATTCTCTCTTTGTTGTTTAAAAACGTCTTTATTAGGCCCTTACTTTAAGAGAATACTATAGGTATACAGCTTTGGATTGGCAGCGTTTCTCTGTGCACTTAGAAGATTATTCCATTATTTCTGGTTTCCACTGTTTTTCCTCAGTTATCTTATCTCTTTAGCCTTGATGCTCTGCAATTTCATTATAATGTATATTTGTATGTGATCTATGGTGCTCCTACATCTTAGAATTTATGACTTTTATCAATTCTGGAAAAATTTTAGCCATCCTCCCATTCTTTTCTAGAATGATAATTAAACATACACTAGATCTTTCATATTTCATGTACATTTCCTATATTTCTACATTTTACTCTGGGTAATTTATTCCATTTTATATCCAATTGTGGTTGGTTTATAGCAACAATTAAGGACCAATGGTATACATCTTTTCCCAATTTGGCGTTCACTGATGTCACATTGGTAGTGTAAAATTGGCCATGGAGGGAGTATTTACATCGTAGAAATTGACACATACTACTAAACAGGGATTTTTTTTCCTCCTGGAGAGCTAGTTATTAAACATATAACAACACACCACTGTGTACAGCCCACTTGACTTGTTCTGTCTTCAGCTGTTTGATCTATTCATGAAGTTTTAATAATTCCATTTCATTTTTAAAGTTCTATTTGGCTACTTAAAAATATGACTTATCTTTAAAAAATAGTGTTGTTTTTCCAAGTTTGTGATTTGTTCTTTAAATATTTTAAACACAGTCCAAAACCTTTTCTACTGTTTGTTATTCTCTTGACTTCCTCACGATGGCTTCTTTGTGTCTTTTTAAATGCTGGATTGTGTATTTATGTTCAGCTGGGCTTTATTTGTGTGAATTCTATTTAATCTTATTTGAGAGTGTGTCCTTCCAGAAAGTATTTATGTTTCTACAGGCTCCCCAAACTGCTTTCAACATGGGTCCATTTTAAGTTAATCTCTTAAGCTTTGCTTGACCATGTTAGTGGTACAACCCTGAACCCCAAATGCATGAGAAGAGAATTACAGAAATGGATTCTTAAGACTCTTCTTTCTTTCCACTTAGTACTCAGGCCAAGACAAGTAAATTTCCTTGCTTTCTTCTTTTACTGGCCAGTAGATTTTTCTTCATCCACCATTTTCACTAAAGGTATAGCTCCCTGGGGGTCCGAGCTTGCTACAGGGATCTTGGCTCCAATTTCCCAATTTGTTCCAATCTGAGGCCTTTCTTCTTAACCCTATATAACTGTGTGTACCCCAAACTCTCGGGTACAGTACGTAGCAAATGTCCATGGACAGCTGTGACTCCACTACAGGCTGCTTTCCATGTCCCTCTTTATTTCCTGGTACAGGAATTACTCATCTTCCTATGAGCTCTGTTAGGCACTGCCTACCATTTCTAATTGATGTTAGTCTAATTAGCTAGTCTAAAAACACTGCCAGAAGAAATCACAGCCTGTATGTCTCTGTGGACTTATTACAGTTGAGAATAATAAAGATTTGAGAGCTCTGATTGGTGATTAGCCTTTTCTTTTTCTTCAGATATTCTATAGCAAAAATGTCTTGGAACACACACACACACACAAACACAGGACACACATTTATGAATTGAGTACTACTGTGAGTTAGCACTATCATTGAGTACTACTGTGAGTTAACACTATTATTAGTTACTTCAGAATATTTCTTGATCCCTACAAACACTCTGTAAACCACGAATAAATGGAAACAGAGGTTGGAATGGAAAACAACTTATAGCCTAACGACCATTTTTTGGAAAAAGTTTATTTGAGCTTCATGTACTGTAGACTACTAGTTTCCTTTGATGACAACAATAATATTATATACTATTCATATATATATTTGAATATATACTTTGTATAAACATAGAGGTATACAGTTTTCAAGTTGTTTTACTTATATAATTTGTTTTGCACTTTAGAACAATTATGTGATGTAAGTAGACTTACTACTTCTTTTTTCAGAGATTGAAAGTCAAAAAAGTTTCATAATTTTTTGAAGGCCATATAACACAAATTGAAGAGATATAACAGAAGTGAAATTCAGATTTCTAAGGTCTAAGTTCACTGATGAATAAGCACAATCAATCAGAAAAATTGAGGCATTTTCTGGTATCAAAGAGGAAGAAAATCCTGTTAAAATAGAAGAATCTGTGGTCAGGTCAAGGGGCTATTAGATATTGTAGACATGTATATTACTATAGGCTATAAAGATATAGCACCTACGGGCTCCTCTCTATATATTTTGACTTTTTTTTAACATTCCATAGGAAAAAAATGAATAAAATCTCTGAAGAAACCCCTTAGCTTTCTGAATGCTTTTGATGTTTGCCATATTGTTTTCTGTCCATAAATATTAATTTCATCATTCGAGAGATGAGGATAAGATGGGCATAAACCTTGGACTTTTGTGGAAAACGAAGATAAATTTGATTATGAATCAGTAATAGTTAACTCTATATATTCCAAAGAATACAAAAAGGAAGTGTGCATTGGATAGTAATCGTGGTTTTAAAGGGCCAGGAGAAGTTCCTCTGGTCCAGAAAGAATGAATCGGTTCTGCAGCCAGAGGAAACCAGATGTGCAAATGTACAGAACAGGGGCAGAGAGTGGTGCACCTTCAGCCTGAGAGTCTAGCTGCTGGGGGAATGGAGAAGTAGGGTGTGGGTGGGTAGGGGAGAGAGAAGAGAAATGGCTTGAGGTAGGGATTCTAAAAAGAATGGAGACATCTCAGGGAGCTTCTTCCACTATGCTGACTGGGGAACAGCATGTTTAGAGTATGAAATGGTCATATCTCTATCATGTTTGCTTGCATCTACTGGAATGGATTTTCAAGGCTATTTGGTCTGCACTTAATTTTTGTTTTAGTCTTCCAAGGTACCCGGGTCACTCAAGATCCAGACCAGATTATACATATGGGCTTTCCAGAGTGAGGCAAGGGCAGATCTATCTGAAGCCAGAGGCCCAGGGCATTGATTGTTTCAAGCTGTATCTTCTAAAGATGCACCAGAATCAGAAAAGGAAGGAGGCAATCATTTTTCTTACTTCTGTAACTACAAAAGCTAAGTCACTTGCTATTCTACAAACACAGGTACACCTCAGATAGCCTCAAAAGTCACACTCTTATTGGTTAAAATACTATGTTAGAGAAAGGTTAGCAAGTATGCTGAGGTTCTCAGTGGCTCGATTTACTATCGTTTTAATTGTTTAAATGTTTTTGAGTTTTTATATTCCCTGAGAGTTATGCTATAGTGATGGAGAGAATCTTTATTTCAGAGAAGTTCTGTAATATAGATGACTGGTACAGAGGACTGGTATGCTGAAGGCCTGGATCATCCTTCCCTTTCCATTTCCAATGAACATTCATTAAAAAAGAGAAAAATGTTCACATTATGAACTGTCAACTAAAAAAAAAAATTCAGGACTTCATCCATTGAAATGCTATTTTTTTCATACTGAATGCAATGGCGATTTGAAGATATAATCTCTCTACCTCCATAGTCAAATCCTTGCAAACCAATACACTGGAACTCTTCCTGAATTCTTACACTCAGAGTGAGATTTGTAGTGACAGCTTTAGGTTCAAAAGTGCATTCCTGTTGTAACTGGACTACACGGGCTCATCCAGTGGAATGAGGTCCAGCATCACACATGCAGCTGTACCCTGAGAAGTAATTTTAGATGTCAGAATAATGTATGTCGAAGCTGTGCAAAGCCACAATCCACCAGTGGCTCACGATGTCTTCTGGCAAACTGCTGTTTATTGTATTAGTCTCCTCTGGCCGTACAATGATCTGGGAAGCTAAAGGATTGGAATTTGTCACTTAAGCCATTCATCCTCAGCTGCCAAGAGGTGGACTTGTTCTGACCTCCGGCATTAAAGCTGGGCACAGTTCCATATACCATTCTACTAAAAATGTGGCCATATAGCTCCAATAACGATGTCCTGTTTCACTAGTACAGTGCGAAACAAACTTCACAACCATTGTTTTAATATTTCCTGTTTGTTTAGTGGGAAGAAGGCAGTTTTCCTTTCACCTAAGTATAAAGTAAAAGGGTATATGAGAATTGTTTTTTTTATTCCTATGGCACTAACTTGAAAACACCCAAATTTCTTTTCCTAAAAGCACATAAAAACTCCTAAGCTGAGACCTGATATATCAAGTTTCAGCCTGAAGAATTTTTTTGAGCCGATGGTTTATGCAGAAAATGCTGACAGATGTTGAACAGCCCCCGCAAAGCAATCTTTAAGGGAGTCCGGGGCAATAGACCATGTGGCTGCTTTGAAAGTGCTAAATTCCTCTTGCTAAACAATTTTACTTAAAAAAAAAAAAAAAAAATCCCAGCATTCCTTATATTAAAATCTTAACACATATTTGGAGAAAATAATCAATTACTCTGTAGCTGAAGTTTTAGAACACACGAGTTCCCATCCTGTGTTTTCTCTGGAACACAAGAAATTCTATTAGATTTATCATTCTAATAGGCCAAATAAGAGTCAGACTTTTGGAATTATGAGCTTTAAAACACAAGGTAGATTCCCACATTTTAAAAACTGCCATAGGAAGTCCCTGAAACCAAGAGAATCTAGATGGTAAACATTTGATATATTTCTGGCAGAGAGTTTTCTTTGCTGGGAAACTAAAAAACGAGTCAGGGAACTACAAACAACGTAGGTCTGATCAGAAACAACTGAACGTTTATAAATGTTGTACAAGGGCTGCAGACTTTCTCAGGAGGGTAATAATTTAGGGATGTCGGTAGATGCAAAGGAATTTCAGCCATAAGGAGGAAGAAGAGGTGAATAGAACTTTTGTCTCTGTGAAACCTGGAATTTCAGACAGGCTCCATTTTGGATAATTCTATTTAGCCTGCCTACATTTTCTGATGTTGTTTCAGTTGGGAATGATAGAATGATACTCCTTATCCCTGCATCCTGAGCTGCTCAGCAGTGTCATGCTATGTTGTTAACAGCCGCCAGGCTCCATGTATTTGCAGATAGATTAGTTCCCTGCTGATATGAAAAAGATTTGATGAATTGTGTCTTGTGTAAAAGCGAGTAAAATCCTTTTTACAAAGTAAGTAGTGAGAGCTGCAACTTTCTTTTTCTCCTTTTAGTCCTCTATTATATCTAAGTCTCTGATATTTTAAAAGATTATCTAGATACTTTACTGCATTGCTGAGCTCCTTGGAGAACTATTTTATGTTATTTTTTTCTCCAAAGCGAACTACAGTGCTGCTTTCTTTCTTCCTTTCTAGTGATACCACGATAGTTAAGCAATCTTCCAAAAGCCTGAGTGCTATTGCTACATAAATAATCAAGTAGCACAGAATGTTGGTTTGCAAAGGGGAAAAAAATCCAGCTTTCTGTGTTCATCAGCATAATAAGTCATTAGAAGGGGGAATATTCCACCTACAAGACATTCCACCTACAAACACAAATAAGATAAAATGGAAGGGTATGAATTATATGAGCAACTTCACAACGTTATAATTGTACCAAAACATTCCAAAGGACTGAAATTCTTTTTTTTTTATTATTATTAAATCATAGCTGTGTACATTAATGCGATCATGGGGCACCATACACTGGTTTTATAAACAGTTTGACACATTTTCATCACACTGGTTAACATAGCCTTCCTGGCATTTTCTTAGTGTTAAGAAATGTCTTATTGTGTTAAGACATTTATATTCTACATTTACTAAGTTTCACATGTACCCTTGTAAGATGCACCGCAGGTGTAATCCCACCAATCACCCTCCCTCTGCCCATCCTTTCCCCACCCTCCCTTCCCTCTCCCCCTTCCCCATATTCTTAGGTTATAACTGGGTTATAGCTTTCATGTGAAAGCCATAAATTAGTTTCATAGTAGGGCTGAGTACATTGGATACCTTTTCTTCCATTCTTGAGATACTTTACTAAGAAGAATATGTTCCAGCTCCATCCATGTAAACATGAAAGAGGTAACGTCTCCATCTTTCTTTAAGGCTGCATAATATTCCAAGGTGTACATATACCACAATTTATTAATCCATTCGTGGATCGATGGGCACTTGGGCTTTTTCCATGACTTAGCAATTATGAATTGGGCTGCAATAAACATTCTGGTGCAAATATCTTCGTTATAATGTGATTTTTGGTCTTCTGGGTATATACCTAGTAAAGGAATTAAAGGATTGAATGGCAGATCTATTTTTAGATCTCTAAGTGTTCTCCAAACATCTTTCCAAAAGGAATGTATTAATTTGCATTTCCACCAGCAGTGCAAAAGTGTTCCCTTTTCTCCACATCCACACCAACATCTCTGGTCTTGGGATTTTGTGATATGGGCTAATCTTACTGGAGTTAGATGGTATCTCAAGGTAGTTTTGGTTTGCATTTCTCTGATGATTAAGGATGATGAGCATTTTTTCATGTGTCTGTAGGCTGTGTGCCTGTCTTCTTCAGAGAAGTTTCTCTTCAAGTCCCTTGCCCAGCCTGAGATGGATCACTTGTTCTTTTCTTGCTAATACATTTGAGTTCTCTGTGGATTCTGGTTATTAAATCTTTGTCGGAGACATAACCTGCAAATATCTTCTCCCATTCTGAGGGCTGTCTTCTTGCTTTCTTACTGTGTTCTTGGCTGTGCAGAAGCTTTTTAGTTTGATCAGGACCCCGCAGTGTATTTTTGAAGCTGCTTCAATTCCGGGGGGGTCCTCCTCATAAATAAAGGACTGAAATTCTAAGTGAATTGCCACTAATTACCCAGAAGGAAGACCTTCTTCTACATAGTTTCTATTTATTATATTCTTTGTTTGAACAAAATGACAAAGTTATTGGTTCAAAGGTAAAACATACTGTGAAAATTCCTGCTTAGTAGGTTCATCAGCTTTGCACAATTGAAAAAAATAGGAGGTATTTTTTATTTTCAGAAATGTATACCAATTTAGCATTTAACCTTTGCAGCATTAGAAAATAGTCAGTATAAAGTCCTTTAAAATGTAAATGACAATCAAATACATGGTGTATATATTCTTTTCCACTTAGGTACTCTGTAAATTCCTCTGCCACTTATACTGCTAATTCATACACACTGTCATATGTATTTGCACTTGAACATACTGAAATACGCTTATTTGGGATGTTGTATTAATACTCCAATGTCTAAATATTCCTTTGTCCTTCCATTAATGGTCATTTAGGTTATTTGCAGATTTTCATTATTATGAATGGTGCTGTCATGAATGTTCTGTTGGTCCTTCTTTAAATATTGTTTTTCCCTCATTCTATCATATCCTTGTAGAACTCTGGCGGGAAAGAGTTAGACCTCACCTAACTCAATATATGATCTCAATTCTCTTTCTCTCTAGGTTTTATTCTGGTCTGGGCTTTCTTCTTGTCAGTACATTCATATCATTACAGATTTTCCAGGTCACTAATTCTTTATTCAGCCCTGTCTAACTTGCTTCATTTAATCTTTTAATTGAATTTTCCATTTCAATGATTGTATTTTATTTCTAGAAGTTATGGCTCATCTGTTTAATCTTTTGTGATGACACTTGAAGCTTCTTATTTCTAAACATGTTAAGCATTTTATTTCTGTACCTGATACTCTGACCTCTTATCTTTAGAGGTCTGATAGTGGCTTCTGTGCTCTCTGTTGTGCCTTCCTTTCTTCATTGTGGTTTATTTCTTTATATCCTTCCTTCATTTATTTTTTGTGACCTATTGCCTTTGAATTTTTGAGTCCAAGACACAAAATATTCTGTAAAATTTTAAGGAAGCCACAGTAGTTCTTACTGTTTGGGGATTTCCCAGAGAGAATAATCATGTTCAGAGTGTTCCTTTTTTTGTCAAAAGGTTTATTATGTAGACTAAATAGATAAACCATCTCCTTTAATAATAAAATAATAAAAATAATGCATCTTTAGAAAAACACATTTTTGTATATGTTCACATGTATCCATCTGTGAGCATAGGAACACGCATACACACTTGTGGGCAATAGAGTATAGGATTCCAAAGGCTATTTTTTTCAAAAGTTAAACGAGCAGCCATTAATATTTTGAAGTCATTCCTAGTCTATTTCCAGTTTGAGTTGAGTCTCATCATAAAAACACTGTGAGAAAGGAAATAAACTGCATAGATTCCATTTGGCAAATCAGGGCCCTGTAGATCTGCCTGTGGTTCAGCCTCTGGCGCCATCAGTTCGGCTCCAAATCAAAAGCTGTGGAAGGAGGTAATTAGCAGGAACGCTAGACCACTCAGTTGGCATCAGCAGGCTTCTTATAGCCACTGGGAAAGTGGGTGGGAAGGGGTTTGGAAATATTCTCTAAAACAACAATTTTCCTTCAGAATGGATGACTGCAATTATAGGGACATTTTTATGGAGAAAAAGTCAACTTTGATTAACATTCATATTGACATTTTTGTTAAGGTGTCAACATTTAGAAAGTTCAGCCACCAGCAAGGAGGATCAGTAAGGAAGATGAGACCAGAAAGCAATACTTTCTAACCCACTTGCAACAGTCAAAGGGTAACGTAACCTGGGCATAGCGACCAGTGACAATTCTTGTGCAATTCTCCATCCTATTAATTCTAGCAGAAATTAATCTCAGGAGAGGCGTTTTTTTGCCAGAGCAAAATGGAGTCCTCTGAAACTTGCCTGGCCAGGCGGTTGATTTCTTAAACTTGACTGCTAAATGGAAAGAAATTGGCTGGGTTCACACGGCTCAATTTGGATGCAGACGTGATCATTTACAGATGAAGGCAAAGCAGCCCTGAAGTGAACAGAAGATGAGGAGACTGTTCCAAATTGACCAGCTGAAGGAAAGTTTATATTTTAAAAAACAATTACTGGCCAGTGACTCATGGGGAAAGAACTCTTAAGCTTTCTTCAGGGAAACCCCAGTAAATAACACGTATAATAAAATGGAGATGGTGTTATCTATTTTGTTCAGTCCACATAATAAACCTTTTGGCAAAAAAAGGAACACTCTGAACATGATTATTCTCTCTGGGAAATCCCCAAACAGTAAGAACTACTGTGGCTTCCTTACAGTTTTACGGAATATTTTGTGTCTCGGACTTCTGCATGTGAAATCAAAAGTTGGAAAAAATATGGAAAAAAATCTGCTTTTTGTTATAGGACTGAGGATTTTTCAGCTGGTTGCTTCTATGATTCACACCGCACTCTGCTCCTCTGAAAGTCAAAACCACATATCATAAAAAGCAACATGGGCCCAAGTAAGTTCTTCCTGCTTTGTCCCCAGGAGAACCAACTGCTCTAAGTGTGCCCCACATGACACAGAGAAATGAATGAAAAGTTCTCAGCCTGCATCGATTTACTGGAATATGGTGTAAATCATATACTTTGAAAGAGATCTGGAGTTCTACATTTTTGTTTTTAAAAAAAGCGTGGGGTTGAACTGACATAATCTATAACAGTTTCAGCTCCTTTCTTTTTAATTAGCAAAAGCTTTTGGAATTTTGTTGTTTTTGGTTTCTAAGAACATCGTGCAAGAAAAAAAAAGGTTGAGCAAAATAAAATGTGTTCTAAATGATTAAAGAAAGCCCTGTTTGTTGGGGGATAGGAATAGTCAAAGGTTCTCTATTCCCCAACCTCCTGCCCAGAATGCTTTGTTCAAGCCACACAGTGTCTAATCAGCATGTCTTAAGATTATTTTATGATAATTAAAATTATGGTTAGTCTCAGAGGTTAATGTATACATGTGCATGTGGCTTCAAAGGCTTCCCAGATTACTGGCTGAGCTCCCTTGCCTTGGGCGGGCCTGATCTGTGATAAAACTGACCGCATTAAACCAAGTTTATTGCTATGGAGTTTAACTTAATGGACAAAATACATTTTGCAGGTTTCTCTAAGAATTTCCCATTCTAAAACACTCTCTCAGGATTTCCCAAAAAAGGTAAGGAAAAAAGAAGAAGAAATGCAAAAGGGAAGGAACAAAGGAAATAGCTCATATAAAAAAAATAGCCTCATAGATTACCAAGAGGCCTTGGGATAAGGCATAGAACAAAACTGTGATATATCACAACTTGTATAACATGCTTGCCTTTTTTTTTAAACCACAGAAATCTTTCATGCATTGATTTAGTAAGAGGAAATCCTACCTTAAAAAATCAGTGAAAAGTGATTAATAAAATGTATTCTTCGCTTTGCGTCACATAGACTGTAAAGCTCGTGGTTTAGTGCTCCGTGTTTGTCAGTGACTAATCAGGAATAATAGCTCTGAAGAGTGGTCAGCACACACCTCTCTGGCCAGAGAGCACAGCAGCCCATGGGAGCTGGGAAACCAGTCTGGGAGACAGGCACTAACAGAAGTTGGGACCAGCCATGGGGACACAGTGGTGCTTCTCCTGTGGAGGAGAGACCGTCAACCCACAATTTATAATGAAAGGGAATAGGCCAACCTACGTCTGATCCTGATTGCATACTAAATTCCCAGAAAGAATCTAACCAAAAAGATTGGGAAGGAAAGAAAACACGTCAACACGTCTTCCTGGATTGCATCTAGAGTAATAGGTTTCCTAGCCTGTCAAATGGCCACGGCAGATTGAGAACACTTTAGAAGCTATAAAGCTTTCCTTTAAAAAAAAAAAAAAAAAAAAAGTCACACCATTCACATCATCATTTATTCCTTAAAACTCTCCTTGGCCCAGGTCCGCATCATCTTTCTCCTTGACTATGCCCCATTAAATTCATTCTCTATATGGCTGCTACTGCAAACAGTATAAAATACCACGCTCACCTTTCATAGCTTCTTGATGGCACGGAATGAAGTATACTACTTTTGGTGGCCTGATCCTTTCTTTGCCCATTGTTCAGGCTTATGTCCCCTGACAGAGACCCACAGGAACTGTATTAAAGGACCATGGCATTGGAAAGGTTGAGAACCACTGCATTAGAAGGTCTTCTGTACCCATCCCTCAAGCTGCCACGTGCTTCTCCTTTATGAGCCATTGAGTCCTGAACACACTTTTATCACGTTCTATCGTAAGTTTATGTTCAATAGTATACTCCTTAAGAACAAAAATCAGAACTGCCTTACTAATCTTTTATTCTTAATGCCTAGCAGGTGCTCAATAAAAGCTTGCTGACTCCAGCTAATGTGAGGTGAGAGAAGCAATAAATTACATCAAAATCCAGCCAATAAGCAGGAATGATGCATGAAAGAAGGCTGGCTTGAAAGCTGCCTTTATCTATCAGAGACTGAGAGGTTCTACAGGAAAACCTAGGCAGGTATACTAGATCCCCAAATTGGGGGAGGATTCAGGAATCTATTGCCCTAAAACATGGCTAAGCACCAGCATCTCTTAGCGTTTTGATGTGTAACCACTTCTTGGCAAAATCTACTTCAAATGACACTACTTTGGTGGCATAGATATCCTATAGGCTCACAGAGGACCTCAAACTTTTTAAACAGGGGGCCAGTTCACTGTCCCTCAGACCATTGGAGGGCCAGACTACGGTTTAAAAAAAACAAAAAAAAACTGTGAACAAATTCCTATGCACACTGCACATATCTTATTTTGAAGTTAAAAAACAAAATGGGAACAAATACAATCACACCGCCTCTTATGGCCCACAGGCCGTAGTTTGAGGACCCCTGTAGGGTACTACTGGTTCTAGAGCAGGTAACTGATTGTCTAATGAGCATAACAAGCCCAGGGCAAGGGCAAGGGTGTTTAACAGAGGTGAGACTGCTAAGGCAATATGAGCTAATGTAAATGTTCTAGAAATGGACTAGCGAAAAAATAGAATGAAATAGATGAAATAGATTGGGTAAAATTTTTCAGGAACAGCATCTTTACCCTATCTTCCTCCTCCAAGGGCAGCAGATGCAAACTTTCAGTATTCTCAGCAGTCATGAGGAATATTTACTTAGAAGCAGACTCTAAAATAATCCTGAGAATGAGAAAGTCCTTAGCACATTGAAAAGCAACTATTTAAAGTGCTAAAATTTGACCAAATATTCCACAATCAGGGGTTTCCCTCAACTCTTCTACGAAGGCAATCACACCTCATTTTCTATTTAGAAAACCAAGTCTCAAGGAACATCACCGTCAAACTTGGCAAAGCACAATGTATGGAAATCAACAATGAGAGACAATGTGACTACACCCTGGAATTAGTTAATATTATTTAGTAGAATAATCCTAAAAAGAAGATTTAAAAAAGTAAACTAAAGCTACATACCTGCACAGATAAACTTTCTACTGTTGCCACCTGTAAAGTTCAGATGCACTTTCATTCTGATTTAAAATAAAAATGAAGGACTAGTCATACAGTTAGATTCAGCTGAAACTTCTCAGAGCTCCTTAGCACAAACGTACAAAGTGGTATGGTAATGACCTCTCTGAACAAACAAATAGAAAAGAGTGAGTTGGTAGGAGCTCTCAGTGCCCACCCGGTGGCCTGTGGCTGCTCTGATCCCATGCCATAGAGAGATGTATTAGGCCTCCCAGATCATCCCTCCAGCCTGGGGACCGCCAACAGTCATCTTCAATGAGGAAATGGAATGACTCCCCACCACCTGTGTCAGAGCTGGGAACAGGATCCACTGACAGGCTCCTGAGCTACTGGCAAAGAGATTTGCTATTGCTCACAGCTGACAGGGACTTGGGAAGCATGTGATTCAAATGCTGAATTTCGGATTTGGGGTATGATTCTCACCATTACATCCATCTGCCTCACAGTAAAATCAAAGGCTATGGGCTCAAAACCTTCCTTGATGGTGACAGAAGAGAAATATTAATAGCTTTTGTAACTTAGACTCTGGCTACTATAAGCCTAGTACAGTAATTCCAAAAAAATTTCAGAAGTTATCAAAATTACCCTGGTGGCTTGTTTAAAATGAATAATCCCAGGCCCTATTCCCAGATGTTCAAATTCAGAAGACTTGGTGTGGGCTCAGGAGTTTGCATTTTTAACTAGCAACTTGGGCATGTCTGATGCAGGGCGAGTGGCCTACTTTGAGAAGCCCTGAGCTAGTGACTGCTCTGTGTTTGTGAGCTTTTTATCTGTTTTGCAAGAGCACTCTTCACTGAACACTGTCACTACATGATGGTGACAAGTGTTGTTTTAAAAAAAAGAAAGGTAGGGGGGCTGTTATTTGATAAAATAAATTCAGGAATTGTGGTGTCAACATTTTTTGCATGTTCCTTGATTCCAGTATTTCTCAAATTCTTTGAAATGCTCTGTCTCACCAGAAGGGAGAGGACGCAGAACACGATGGAACTCAAAGGTTTCTGATTACCAAAGCAGCGGCGTCTTTGCAGAGTTTGAGCATACCTTGGGAAATGCTGACATACAGAACTTTCTTTTTTTTTTTTTTTTTTGTAGAGACAGGGTTTCACTTTATTGCCCTCGGTAGAGTGCCGTGGCATCACACAGCTCACAGCAACCCCCAACTCCTGGGCTTAGGCGATTCTCCTGCCTCAGCCTCCCGAGTAGCTGGGACTACAGGCGCCTGCCACAATGCCCGGCTATTTTTTTGTTGCAGTTTGGCCGGGGCCGGGTTTGAACCCGCCACCCTCGGTATATGGGGCCGGCGCCCTGTTCACTGAGCCACAGGCGCCGCCCGACATACAGAACTTTCATACAAGCAGAGAACTACTGAAGAGGGTAATCTGTAATCCCTAGAAGGAACTGGTTTACTAGTGGGGCATACGTGAATATAGCGCTCAGGGTAGACTGCAGCAAAGGCATCAGGCCATGACCAAATCCTGAATGTAAAAGCCAAAAGCAGTAACTCAGCAATAAGCAGCCCCCTGGTGCCTATCAGGGCCTTCCCAAACAGTATAGCCCTTGGAAGACAAGGAAGTGATATTAAGAGAATAAAGAGGATATTTGAGAGTTGGAGAAATTAATCATGAAAGGTACTTTTCCAATCTTGTAAGACCATGCAAGTACAAAAATAATGATGTGGAGGACAGCCAACACCTTTTGAGAATGTACTTTGTGCCTGGCTCAGAGGCGCACAGGCAAAGTCACCCAGCTGATTATTGGCAGAGATGGACTAGCTCTTTAGAACCCTACATACCTTTAGAACCCTACATACCTGAGATGGACTACCTCAGACTAGCTCTTTAGAACCCTACATACCTTTATTCCCTAAACGGAGGATGGGGTATAAGTGAATATAGTGTTCTGCGAAGACTGGAGCAAAGATGTCAGGCCATGACCAAATTCTGAATGGGTCAGTAGGTTTGCAGTTAAAGGAGACTATCTGAGTAGAGGGATTGCTTTTTAAAAAGGGAAAGACAAATTATCAAACCAGCAATGATTAACTAAAATAAGGGAAAAGTAAAATAGTCATAAAGCTACAAACGGGTGGGTAAGATATCAGGAATGTGAACAAGCTCCAGATATGAGGAAAGCAATTTGGTTACATGAATCGAAAACCTTATAATTAATATGGATAATAATAAAAATGTAACATGCAAATTAAACATAATTTATAATCACAAAAATATACTTCATACATATAATTTAGTTATAGACACATAATTTGTATGTATAAATTGTTTTTACAACTATAAATTATATAATTTATGAATATAAATTATACATGTTATAATTATAAAAATATATACAATTATTCATACCTTTTTATATTTTCTACTTCTATAAATATACCCTATGGAAATAATCAGAAATGGAGATGAGGAATCATACACAAAAAATGTTCATTTTAAATCTGTACATAATGATTAATTAGATTGAAATTCAGTGTGTATATATTGGAAAGTACATGAACCCTAGACTCCAATTGGGTTTCAGTTGAATCCTGACATGTTTGTGAATTAGATATGTCAACTTTGGCCAGTTTGCTTCCTTTACGAAGCCTCATGTTCTTCACCTCTAAAATGGGTAAAATAATATTTACCTTACAGCAGAGATTCTCAGTAGCAGTACTACTGACATTTTACAGATGACAATTCTTTGTTGTGGGGGACTGTCCTGTCCTGTGTATGTATTTGTAGGCAGAGGAGGAAAATGCATAGTATACACACACACATATATACATGTGACTGTGTATTTATTTGAAGGCAGAGAAGAAAAATGCATATGTGTGAGTATGCAATACATACATGTATATGTACATATGCAGTAGAATCTCCACAGTTGACCTCCTCCCTACATTGACTACCTCTGTAAGTTGACCTAATTTTTATAGACCAGAATTACACCACATGTACATATCAGTACAGTAGGCCTCGTTCCTTATGTTGATCACCACTGTATCTTGACCAGTTTATTACAGTCCCTTGGGTTGTCAACCGTATGTGTATGTAGGTATGTATACATGCAGAGGAGAAAAAGTCAGTAGAAAGAAGGAGAATGGAATTCCGAGAGTACAGAAATAAAGAAATAACTAATAAAGCAAAGTCCTAAATATATGTTGAAGAGATGGCCTTGGCAAAGTGGAGAAGTACCCAGGAATGTAGAGAGAAATGGTAAAGAAATGACGATTCTGAGGGCTTTCCTTTTTATAAAAATGTTATTATTCCTATTTTGAAAAAACTTAAGAGATAAGGAGGTTTGTTCATTTCCCCCGGTATAAAGTGTGTTGACTGAGCAGCTAGTAAAGCTCAATCAGATTTAAGGTGCACATATTGAAAAAAATATATAAAACAATTTATAACTTATCCATTAGCATCTTTCAAACCTAGTCTTTTTTTTTTTTCTTTTTGAGACAGAGCCCCAAGCTGTCGCCCTGGGTAGAGTGCTGTGACATCACAGCTCACAGCAACCTCCAACTCCTGGGCTGAAGCGATTCTCCTGCCTCTGCCTCCCAAGTTGCTGGGACTACAGGCGCCCAGCACAACACCCGGCCATTTTTTGGTTGCAGCCGTCATTGTTGTTTGGCAGGTCCGGGCTTGGATTCGAACCTGCCAGCTCAGGTATATGTGGCTGCGCCTTAGCCGTTTGAGCCCCAGGCACCCGGCCTGGTACCTAGTCTTGAAGAACAAGGTATGTGCATAGTCTAGCAACGTAAAAATGTAAATGTATGTCAAAGAATTGGTTACAGTAATTTTGGGTAAATTGAGCATGCTAACCATGTTAATTCCCAGTCATCTCGGAAGTTACTTCTCCCTATTTGTGTCAGCACCACTATCTTCCCCTCCTCTTTTCCCATTTTTCCCGCCTCCTTTACACTGTCCCTCACTCTCACCTCACAACTGGGCCTACCTGTGCAGCTTCCAAGCCCTTCTCTCCATCATTTATATTCATCCACTGAATTGTTCTAAAATATTTACTCACTACACATCATGTTCCAAGTTCTAGGAATACAGTAAGTTGACAAAACCACAGGCGGATGTCTTCATAGAATCCAAAGTACAATTAAGACAACAGATAATAAACAAATATAATAAAACCAATAAATGTAACATATAGCAGACCATCACACAAATTACCAACACAGAAAAATTCTGTTTTCTGCCAAATCAGTGCCTAATATTCCCTATCTGGTACTAAACATTTAAAGACTGCTTTTTTATTCTTCTATTTGGGAGGGCTTCTTATTTGCTAAGCAGTCGTAAAGTTATAGACTGTCTTTAATAAAGACCTATTCCTAGACCACAACCACCTTCCTTGCCATTTTATAAAACCCAAGCTAAAATTTAGACACCCACCACACTCTGATGTGAAATTTGTATCCAATATATCTATACGGCTATAAATTTTATACTTTTATACTTCTGTGATTCATCATAATTATAACACTTTCAGCTCTTCATATGAACTGGAAATGTAAAACTATTAATAACTGTCACAAGACTTGGATTCCATAACTGATTCAGTAATTTTGTTACACTTGAAAGAAATCAAGTATGATTTTCTTTGTCTGAAAATCTCTGCCTCTAAATGTGGCTAGCTGTCTCTTTGGGGCTGGCTTCAACTGTCTTGGCCATATTAAAGTGACTTAAAAAAAAAAAATCTCGTTTGGCAGACAATACAGTCCATACCTTAGTCAAGAAAGTTTTCTGTTTGACAATCTATGGATTGAGTTATTGGACAACATGGAAAGGGAATAATGATGATGTTAAGGTTGGAAAATGAGAAAAATTTTTCTTGATAAAGACTCAGACTTTAATTGTTCCTTACTGAGTCTATTTTTAAATCTTGTTCTAGTGCTCAAATACATAAATATTTTAACTTTTTCTGTTTTCATGGAATTCCAATTTTGAAATAGGCTTTTAGTGGGAAGCACATAATAGTTGCTGAAATTTACAACATTTGGTTTTTTTCTTATTTAATGAAAGATATATGCTCACGAAATATGTGTGGATAAAGGCAATTCTTTGTAACATTCACAGTCCTTGACCCTGAATCTCCTGCCCAAGTATGCAAGCCCAATTATGCAAATCTACTTGGTTACTGTCTTAGTTCCGAAGATAAGTCAGCAAATCAAAGGGCAGGGAAGATTTTTCATGTGAAGCAGATACTGCTGAAGCATGATAGAAAGTATGGGCTGCATAGGGCCAAACGTTTATAGTCTGAACAGATTTTTACTTCTTCAATCCATCCTAAGTGAAATCAGGCTCAGTTAACAATTGTCAAAGTCCAAATCTTCACAGGGTAAGTCTGGGTCTACGGGCTCTTGCATACTTATTGTAAGTGAGGTCAGGGGTTATCAACCTTGACACTATTGCCACAGGGACCAGTTCCTCACTGTGAAGGATGTCCTGTAAGTCACAGGATGTGGAGCAGCATCTCTGGCTTCTTTATATCCACTAGGAACTAATCATAACTCCCCAGTTTGGGAGTTATCAAAATATTTCCATACGTTACCAAATGTCTACTGAGGAGCAAAATTGCCCCTGGCTGAGAACCACTGAGTGCAAACCATATACAGTGGTTTGACTTATGATTTCTTGACTTTTAGAGGCTATGAAAGCAATAAGCATTCATTATGCTTCCCAATTTACTATAGGTTTGTCAGGAAGTAACCCCATCACAGGTCAAGGAGAATCTGTATATGTTTTCTGTTTCTTACTTGAAGGATTAATGACACTGATAGAAGGAGTTCAACAAACTGACCCTTTCTTTAAAGCTCTCTTTTGCCCTTTGCCTCAGATTGGACTTTATTCATAATATTTTTTTGAGTAATCCCTTAAAGCATCATCAATTCTTCTCTTTAATGCCATTGATATATAATGAGAAAACTTTTGACCCTAACAGCTACTTCAAAGAAAAATATAAGTATGTCCCAATCAGGACTTTGCTTCAATTAAAACTTTGCCAATAATAAAATTTTATGGGGATGAATGCATGTTGTCATTATGTCAAGTTGACTTTTAGTATCCCAATTAGTTTTACAATTACATACCTCCAAATGACAGTAGTCTTTTTCAGGTCTGAATCAATTAGTTGGTGTGCAACTGAATATATTTTCTAAATGCTTATTTAAATACTATTATGTTTTCTTTTTACAACTTTGTTTACTAGATTCTGCTTCTTCTTCTTCTTTTTTTTTTTTTTTGAGACAGACTCTCACTATGTTGCCCTCGGTAGAGTGCCATGGCGTCACAGCTCACAGCAACCTCAAACTCTTGGGCTTAAGTGATTCTCTTGCTTCAGCTTCCCAGGTAGCTGGGACTACAGGCACCCACCACAATGCCCGGCTATTTTTTTGTTGCAGTTGTTATTGTTGTTTAGCTGACCCGAGCTAGGCGCGAACCTTCTACCCTCAGTGTATGTGGCTGGCTCTGTAACCATTGTGCTACAGGCGCCGAGCCAATTCTGCTTATTCTAATACTTAAGAGAAATCGATCCTCACTCTGGCCTAAGATAATACACATCAAGTTGAGGCATGAAAAATAAAATGAAAATGTCTCAGGGAAAACCCCCACAATTTTAAGTTAAAACATGAAAGTCCTATGAGAAATTATAGTCTCTTAAAAAGTTAGGGTCCTATGTAAGTGGCTTATTTTAGGTTCTGTTCTGTGATACTTGTTTGTCTGCTCAATCCTTTCAGATTTCTTAATTTTAATATGCAGAAATTATCATTACCAACTGGGCATTCTAGTTCCCTACAAAGTGCCTCATACTCACTTGAAAAATTAGTGCTTCCTCTCTATCTCTCAATACACATCTTTGGTATAAAATCTTTTCTTGCCTTGTTATATTTCTAAGTTTATAAAAATACATAAATGTCATAAAAAATAATATATAAGTGGCTAAAAAATTCAAATCCATTTCCTATACCTTTTTATGTACACATGGATATACTGAAACACCTGTGTGCGGTCATGTACACATGCGTGTGCGCGTGCGTGCGCGCACACAGACACACACTGTTCTTTTTCAGTCTTTTCTTCTTGTTTCTCCTCTTTGACTATTTTTTTAAAAGGCATACTTTCAGCGTCCTTCTTTTTGGTTTCTACACTTTCTCCCTAGGTATCCAGATTTAAAATATCTAATATCTTCCAAATTTCTGAAGGCAAACACCTCCCCTGACCTCTAGATTTATATATTTAACTGCCTAGAAAATATTTCTATTTTGATGCTAAGATAGTTATCCAAACATTTGGTTTTCTTTCAAAAAAGTTGATAAGATTGTACTCTTTCTTTGAACTCAGCTATGACTACATGGGTTACTTTGGACAATGAAAACAGTGTGAAAATAACATCTTGCATTCAGAAAGAAGCATTAACAGCCAATGTGTGGGTCTCCACTCATTCCTTTCCTCTGCCACATAGTGATTGGCAATAATCCAGTTAGCCTGAGTTCTATAGTGATACAAGGAGAAGCGCCCCAGCTAACTTGAGATGAGTATGTAGCTTGAGAAAGAAATAAGTATTTTTGAGGAATTGTTTGTTATAGCATTATAACTTAACTTATTCTGACTAAACACTAATGTGTACTTGGTATCCCAAACTTAGCATGGTTAAAATTAAATGTTTTATTTCACTTTATCCTTTTCTTATCCTATTGACACTAAAATATACCCATTGTTAAAAATCTTTTTTAATTTTACTCTTTCTCTCACTTTTCATATTCAATCCATCATTAAATAAAAACATTGGCTCGACTGCCAAGACATATCTTGAATCCAACCACTGCTCACTATTTCCACTGCTGTGACCCTACCCATCATCATCCCTCTCCAGAACTGACTCAGCACCCTTCTGACTTCCCATGTAAACACTACTACCCCACCTTTTTCCTTTTTTTATTTTAGAAAAACTAAAATATTAACTCTTTGCCTGTCATATGTTTGGCAAATGTTCACTTCAATTTTAACTTGCTTCTTTCTAAACCCTGCTTATTCTTTACAGTCAGATTAAGACACTAGCTTTACTACCATCATTCTTAATCTGTTTGTGCTTAAATATAGTATATAGGAACTGGATACTTTATACTACCACACCTCTCTGCTCTTGTTCCAACTGAAGGTATCTGATGGGTGCCTAGCAAAGATACAGTAAATGTTGTTCATGGCTAACTCTCTGAAACCAAAATAAATTTTTCTTTTTTTCTCTAAAGAGAATATTTCTTTGTAGGACTCTAACTCTGACTTTGGTACTTCAATTCCTGCTTTTCAACTTTCAGATTATACATTTGGTTACATCAATGAATGGGCTCAAGGCAAAGAAACTGACTTTTAAAATTTTAAATTCACAGAATTATTTTGAATAGACTAATATTTATTATCATCTTAAAACTTTTATGAAATTTTTCAAATAGTGGAAAATCAAGGGCCAGAAATTAGACCATGAAATGGCTCCCTGATAATCCTCAGACCATATACATTATTTGTACATTACACAAAACACAGTCCTAGTGGGCAACAGTGCTGACAGGTACAAAGCTGGAATTTAAGGAAGGATGATTGTTTCAGGAAGATAGGAAGGCTTCTTCTCATGGAATTTGAGCATTTAAAACAAAGATGCTATTGAAAGCCATAGGCTCATAGCTCATAACAGTACGTAATTCAGTGAAGAAAAGAACTTACCTGCATAGGCAGGGTAAAAGGAAAGGAGTTAACAAAATCTGCATGATCATACATAAACAACCATAATGAACAATGAAGTCTGCAGAGTCTTGGATGTTTAATTTCCTCTTGAATCTTAATTTCCACAATTATCTTTGACATTCTGATAAAAGTTAATTTATTTGCTTGTAAAGTGTAAACTATTTCTTTTATGTTATATATTTCCCCTCCTGATTCAGTTTTTATCATTTTATATTTTTGTTTCTTTCTCACCATGTTTCATTTAAATGCCTTCCTCTTTTTCAAAATCTTTTTTGGATATTGCACAAATGTTAGTTGTTTATCCTATGAAAATGAGAAAATTAAATATGACCCAAAATTAAAATTAGCCAATCAAAATTTTATGTATATCTTCTCAGAATTTCTATGTGCAAATATAGATATACAAATCTCACCCTATGAAAATTTCTTTAAGCAAAATGGGATTATATTATCCCTGATGTGCACAATGGGTTCTTTATAGTTAACTTATGAAAATTTCCATTTAAATTTATAATCATTAATTCAAAAATTGTTCTATGGAGTTTCACTGAATAGATGTGAAACTACCATACTCTGTGTGACCTATTATCAATGATGGATATGGATGCTGCTTTTAAACATTAGTAATTAAAACAAAATTATGTTTTAAGATCATTTTGAACAAATTCTTTTGGATAATTATTGAATCATTGGAGAAAAATTAATTTTTAGGAGTAGAATTGCTGGCCACAGGTTTGCACAGGCACTTGGTACATATCACCAAACTGGCCTCCAGGAAGTACTGCCCACCACAGGAAGTATGGAAGAGAGGGAGGACAATGTCCTCATTTCCACCTGCCGTGATCTTCTTTTTTATTTCTCCTAAGCTGAAAGCTCAATAGTGATGTGTGGCTGTTTCAATTTATAGTTCTCACTTGCTAGTGAAATTGAACCTTTTGGTCACATATTTTTTAGTCCTTTCATGGTTGGTGGGGGGTGTGTGTGATCTTAACAAATGTCCTATTTATTTGGCCAGCTTTGTTTTGCCTTTTTTTTTTTTGAGACAGAGTCTCACTTTGTCACCTTTGGTAGAGTGCTGTGGCATCACTGCTTACAGCAACCTCAAACTCTTGGGCTCAAGCAATTCTCTTGCCTCAGCCTCCTGAGTAGCTGAGACCACTGGTGCATACCATTATGCCTACAGGCACCCACCATAATGCCCAGCTATTTTTAAAGACAAGGTCTCGCTCTGGCTCAGGCTGGTTTTGAACCTGTGAGCTCAGGCAATCCACCTGCCTCAGCCTCCCAAGTGCTGGGTCATTTTGCTTTTTCTTAAAAAAGTAAACTGAATAGAAACAATTCTATTTTGAAGATATTTAAAACTTTGTTATTTATGCTATAAATATTTTACTAATTTGTCTTTTGCTTTTAAACTGTTCACTGTCTTTTGTCCCATATAAAAGCTTTAAATTTATAGGTAGTATAAGTATTCATATTTTACTCTTTTCAAATTTATTAATTTTTACTCTAATCATTAATTTCTTTCTTGATATTTTTAGATCCTCTCCTACTAACCTTTTAAATATTTTACTTCCATCTAAAAAAATCCCATCTAAAATTACTAAATTTTGTCTTTGTATAGTATTGGTTATATCCAGCAATGTTTCCTGTAAAGTGTTTTTACTGTTATGTTCCAAACAGTGTGTAAATTAAGCACTAATTTCCATTTGGATCCATTTTGGAATGCGCTTTCTGTGTATTTTCTCATTTGTAAAGTAGATAGGTTTTCTGTTTGTTTTTTTTTTGTAGAGACAGTCTCACTTTATGGCCCTCATAGAGTGCCGTGGCCTCACACAGCTCACAGCAACCTCCAACTCCTGGGCTTACGCGATTCTCTTACCTCAGCCTCCCGAGTAGCTGGGACTACAGGCACCCGCCACCTCACCCGGCTATTTTTTGGTTGCAGTTCAGCCGGGGCCAGGTTTGAACCCGCCACTCTCTGTATATGGGGCCGGTGCCTTACCAACTGAGCCACAGGCGCCGCCCAAGTAGATAGGTTTTTACAATTAAAATTTGCTAGATATTTCTGGTTTCCTGTAGTTTACATTTATATTTTTTAAAATATATACATATGTATGTTTTGAAGCAAGCTTATTTTTTTATGCCAATCGCATCCTTTTTCATTTTGGCTTTTGCCCAGTTGCTCTGCCAAAGATAGGAAGAAGGCTTTTAAGGTCTCCCACTTGTGATTCTGTATTTCACCCATCCAGTGTTATAACCACATTAAGATCAATTAACAAATGAGTTCTACTTTTTGATAAACATGCTCTGTAAGGTCTTAAATTTCAAAACAAAGCTCATCACAATGTAACTTCTAAAATCATGCTTGATAACTTGTTTTCCAAACAGGTATGAAGAAGTTCTTTTATTTTTTTGAGCAGTGATAAACCAATTCCATTTGAAAATATCATAAATCATACTGTTTTTCTGTTGAAAAAATGTCAAAATGCTATAATAACTTCAATTTGGAACAACAAAGAAAATAAAAATACATGAACAACCCTAATTACTCTTCAGAGTTCCTGTACTGTCATCCACTGTGAGCTCTCTGAACAGTAAAGGCACTCTTGCTTCCTTATACAGTCTATTTAGCAAGATCAATGAATTTGGGGACATAGTATAGATTCCAGTTTGTTTCTCACAGTTTTCTACCCCCTATTAAATAGTCCTCTCCTCCAACTGATCAAAGTCAGAGGGTTCAAAAATTAGGCATTAACTATGCTCTTTTAAGGTTGGTTTGCCAAAAAAGAACCAAAGGCTTACTGGTGTTGCAATGATTGAGAGACGATTTATTTTTATATGCACATGGAACTAAAAATAACTCTTTGAGGCCAGTGAGTTTTCATCCTTTCTTTTTACTTTAACAATACCCTTATTAAGATTATGAATAAAGGCAGACAATCAGATTGGGGATAGGGAGCTTTTCTTACATCCCAGGGCAATACATTTGCTAAACTTCTCTAAGAAAATCAGGGAAATCACACACGTTATTTAAACAAAATAAATAATCCTAATTGAGTTGACAATATCTAAACTGCTTAGACTGGTCTAGCTTTTGGTTATGAATTTTAAATATGGAAAAGAAATGTATAGTGTACATTATGACACTATACTTCCTGTTGCTTTTATTGATACATATCATCAGAAAGACATTTCCAGGTTGTGAGGATAAGTTTTCAGTAGCTATATATTCTTTTATAGAGAACCACAGATAATAATTTAGGAGTTTAAGGTCTGGTGTAGAAAGTCACAACAAATTATCATGGATTTAACATCTGTGATCTTCGATATACATTTTTAGTTATGTTTGAGTCAGCAAACTCTATCTTTATAAATGACTGCTCAGATCCAATGGCTCACCAAAGTAAGTATTCCAGGTAATGACTATTTTTCCCACCAACAGAGGCTGACCTATGTCTACTGGCCTTGCTGAATTTGTTGACAAGTCATGAGACAAAGTTTGCTATTTTTTAAAATGTATTTGAAGAGATGAGGTTTCTGGTTGCACAGGCCGGTCTCAAACTTCTGGCCTCAAACAAACCTCCTGCCTTTGCCTTCCAAAGTTCTGGAGTTATAAGCATGAGCCACTGTGCCTGGCCCCTAACGTATTTTTAAATGTTATAGAAATAGATGTTCAAATTTGATTTTTCTATTATTCTTCCTTTCTTAAATATCAAGGCCTTCCAGTAAGTATAAAATTGCTGCATTTAACCTAATCGGAACTTAAAAAGACAAACTAATTTTAAAATTCTGTTTTTAGCATGTTTACATTCTATTTCTCCTCTTTAAAGGATCCTTTTTCTAAGCAATATAGTCAACCTTATACTTCTGCTGGGGAAAAATAAAGGAATCCTTTAGTTTAAAAAGACTGAAGTTAAGTAGCGTGGTTATAAATTCTCTCTCAAAAGTAATAAAAGATTCATAAGGGAACAGGTTAGCTTTTTACTTTATCTAAAAACTTTTTGCAGCATTGATTTCTGAATCTATGATTCTTTTTAGTTTTCATCTGTGTATCTGTAGCAACACCATTAAGAAATTTAAACAATTTTGTTATAGCATTTTTATTCCTTATATTTGAAGCTTTCTGTATCTTTAGTTTGCCTAATTTAATATCAACAATACTCAACTAAAACTCAAAGTCTCTAATAAAGAAATAAAATTAAAAGTCTCTTAAATTTCCAGAAATGTCCACCAAAAGAAGCTACCAAATTAAAGAAGAAAATTAAATAGCTTCTCTCTGGGACAAAACACTGACACTAATTTTTAGCTGAAGGTCTCAGTTCTGAATGAGATTTGGATTTACATTTGTACTCAACAAACAAATTTAAAAAACAAAACAACCTCCCTGTGGCTACGTATGTGTGTGTGTGTGTGTGTGTCTGTGTGTGTTAGCATTTCCAAAACTGATTCAGGTTGTCCTAGATTCCTGTCTTCCTAATGAAGACATTGACAAAATTCCATGATCCAGGGAAACCCATCTTAAGAGGAGATAGATTCTACCCGAAGCAATTTAGAATATCACTATGCCAACAGAAAAACATTTTCAAAGGGAAAAATAAGTAATGGGCCTGGAAGGAAAATTTTTCCCGAGCAACTCTGATCTCCTCACAAAGGGAAAATTTGCTTTTTAAGGAGAAATAACAAAATACATATGATTGCTCATGGAAGAATGTGAATCTTGGTGTTTTGTTCCATCAGGCATTCATAATGAAAATCTAGATATGCATCCATTATAGAAGTGAGTTTTCCTGGAGTTTAGAGGACCAGCTTCCAAACTCTAAGCATCATGGAAAGACAAATGAAGGGGATCAACTTAACTGTCACTGAGAAAATAAAGAGCAAGATTGTTCCCTGATCCCCAGATCCTATGCGTGTACGCTACACTTAATGCATGCGGGAAGACAAACTCATCCTGCTCATCTACAGAAACATTAATTGAGCAGGCTTCATTTCCTTTAGAGTCTAGTTAATATCATAAATAAGAAAATGCCATGTGCTACATAAACAATTAGCCTTTGTGAGTCTAAAGTGAGTCACACTTTACAGCTGGCTCATGTATATGGCAGGCAACAAGTCAGGTATGTTGCCTTGGGGACAACTCAGAACAAGCATTCCAGCATGGGAGGGGGAGAAAAAGAATCTCATATTCTTCTTTTGAAGAATCCAGATCTATACTCTGGAGACAGCACAGCTTGTATTCCATCCAGTGTTTTCCATTTATACTGAAATTCTAAGCTACAGGAAAATAACATGCAGATGTTCTGTGTAGGATTTGAGGCGGCTCCTTTTGTGGCAGAGTCTATGGTCAGTATAAATTATATTTTAAAAGCATAAACATTATGTTTTCACAAGCTAGCATTAATTCATAACAAGGAATTAAAAAGAAGGCATGGGGCAACGAATTATCAGCACCTCCAAAAGTATTCACTCTGTAATTCAAAATCAGAACACTGAAGGCTTGCATCTGGGACACCCTTCGACACCTCTATCACCAGCACCAAAAGGCGCCCCCTCAGCACGTGCACCAGTGTTCCTGATGGAGGGGGTACCTGCAGATCCCGGGGGGCTTTCTGCATGGTCCTTAGAGGCACCCTTAATGAGTGACAATGTACAACGTTTCAATTTTCTTGCTGAATGATTTGAAAATCAGTACACTGTATTTAACTCAACATTTATTCTCCAGAAGAAACTAATCAGACAGGACACAACAAATGGATGACTCCTGCTATGGAGAAGTGTTTTCTTTTGGGAGTTCTACA
This sequence comes from Nycticebus coucang, assembly GCF_027406575.1. Lineage (NCBI taxonomy): Eukaryota > Metazoa > Chordata > Mammalia > Primates > Lorisidae > Nycticebus > Nycticebus coucang. The sequence goes on from NC_069789.1 coordinate 89,453,030, forward strand.
AATGTTCTGAAGTCGTCAGGGAATCACTAGTGAAAGAGACAAATCATAAAAGCTTCTTGAGTGGTCTGAGAGTTAGCACCGCCCCAAAATGTCAGCAACTGGAGCCCTGATTGCCAGCATGCTCAGACTCTATTAGAGCGCTCACAATTAGCTCAGGGGACTTTTTTTTTTTAAAGTTATTCTCCTTCCGCCCCCCCCACCCCCCAACAAGAAATGCAGCATAAGAAATCCCAGACAGAGATTCAGTGAAATGCACGGGACCAGGATTAGACCAACTTCTATTCAAGAATTTGAAATATATGGTATAAGAACTAAAATAGGAGTTTTTGTATTTTTCCCAAATGTCTTTTTTTCCAGGCAGTGTATTTACTATAAATATTATCCTTCACTTTATGGAAGAAATCTTTAACCAATTTCAAAAGTTACCTGCTATTTTTTTTCTTTTCTTTTTTTTTTTTTTAAGTATACTAGAAGGGGGCTGAGTTCACCTCTTTACTCCTTCACAAATGCCTATCTCGTACTTTTCTGGTAATATTTTAACTTTATGAAATATTATTACTTGGGTCATAAGTAGTTATATCAAGACATAAATTTATAAAGTGATACATTTTCTATACCAACCACCTATGTCAACTTATCCCATAATAAGTTCACATTCCATCAAATGAAACTGCTAAAGATTTCCCACATTTGTTTTACATTCTGTATGTATGGCTTATGGATAGCAATGCTGATGAATTCCAGCTGGTTTAAAAATGCAGGCCAACTCTTCTATAACACATTCTTTTTGATTCTTATTGTATTCAATGAGGCCCGTTTTAAGTGGGCCACCTGGTAGGATGAAGCACTATTCTATCTCCATAGAAAAAATACAAAAACAAAGCGCCCAGCTAAACGTTAAGACCCTCTTCCCAAACTACATTCATTATATCACAACATTTCCAATAAAATTGAGAAGTAGTTCTAATCTTTGGGAAAAGTTGAATTAAAATTTAAAAAAACCCTGCAACTCCATGAACTACTAAATGGTTACAACAACAACATTAAAATAAATTGGCCTGTTCCTGTTTCACACATCTATCATACACATTTTTAGCCTCCCCTTCCGCTCCCCTCACCCTTCTGCTTCCATCCAGGTGGAAGACATCAGGGCCACACAAGCCAAGTGAGATGTTGACCCCACCCTCCTCAGTCCATTTTAAAGGCACCTTCAAAGCCAGAGCACAGGTCTAATTCAGTTTTGTCAACTAAGCCAGCCATGGTGCTATTTAAGACTCCGCTTTGGGGTTTATAACTGCCCATTAATATACGAGTTTTGATCTTTAGTCAAAAACTTCAGCTGCCCTGAGTCTCATCAGATTTCCATTCCCTTTCTGGAATGGGAAATCCTTTTTCTCTTTACTATGTCTTCATCTTTGCTCTTTGTGTTGAGCTCTTATAATACCAGCCTTTCTGAACCTGCCCTATAACCAATCCTGAACAACACAATATGGTCCCCCTCCCAAAACGGCAAGACAGAACAGCCATTTGTGATAGTGCAAACACACACTCCCCCCAACGTATGCACACCCCACACAATTCGTGCACTGTGACAGATGACAGTCATTCCAGCGTGCACAGGAACACTCCTTGTCAAGGCATGCAGGAGCGCAGCGGGGGCTGCAACAGGACAAAGAACTTACTTTGTTGTTCCCCTGTGCGTGTAGCCGCAAGGAAAAGAAAAAGAAATATGTTAAACATAAAATTATTCTATAGTTACGAGGTTGTTTTTTTTCTTGCATGAGCAGAATCAAAATAAATCATTTAACTGTTTGCTGACATCCCCTACATACACAATCCAGCGGCCAGAGCTCATGATCAAGTCAAAGGATCCACTCAGGTTAAATGAAATCATACATTTATAACAGCAGAAAATTATGACGGAGATTTTCCCCCTTTCTTTCTACTCAGAATACTTGGGGTATGGGAACCTGGCCAGAAAGAATTGGTTTGAATTGGTAATAAGTAAACTGTTCGGATGAAAGGCAGAGCAGTTAGTGTGCTGGCCCGCTCTTTCCTGAGAGCCCCTCCTCCAACATGCCATGCAGTGGAAAATTTCATCGGCCGGTGCATTTTTAAACAAACACTGCATCCTTGGTTTCAAAGAAGGTGGAAAAAAATTCAAAAAAAAGGAAAAGAGAGGAAAGGAGTGGGTGGTTTGGGGGAGACAGGGTAAGCAGACCAAGTTACGACCTCCATCTGTATCGTTCCTTTATTTTGTAAATTATGAGTTTTGCCTTGGGTTGGCATGGGGAGCCAAGACTGTACAGTGAGGCCGCTGCCAAAATAAATACTGGTCCACGTTCAAGAAATGGGTCTGGAAAGGTTAGTCACAAAAATGTAGTCATTTCTAAAAGCGACACTCAGGGTAGAGGCACAGAAAGCGGCCAGCAGCAGGCGGCGGGCGAATGGCTTTCCTGCTTCAGACCAGAGCTACTAGTGTATGATTTATATCAAACAATTTAACTCACATATGGCCTAAAAAAATAAAATGGTGATTCATTACTCCCGGGGCAGCCCAAGTCCTCACAAGGTCAGATCTTGCGGGGGAGACGTGCTGGGGCATGGGGCCGGGAACAGATCTGAACTCTTCTCACGAGGGGCCTGGGGAGGAATTTCTCGCTGAGCTGCAGGGTTGGGGAGAGCTGTGAGGGGAGTTGTGGGTCTGTGCAGGAGACCTAAAACAGGGCGGAGTGACAGGGCAGGCCACAGGTCTGGCATTTAGTTTTAAGTAGAGGATGTGGAGGGGGATATACTATACACAGAAATTTTCTGGAGAGTGGTCAGGTAGTGATCCTAGGAGAATGTACTCTCTGGAAAACAATGCCAATTGGTGACTCTGGGGAAAAAGCCTAATCCAGGGAGCATCACAGCCATCATACTTAATAAAGAAAACATAAATTTAAAGGCACTGATAGGATGGTATAGAGAAGCTTCTTGGCACTGTGAGTTACCATGATATAACTGTTAACACACTGGTTAATCTGAGACATAAATAATAGTGTAGGAATGAACAAAAGGGGGGAGAAAGAGTCCTTTCTAAAGACATCCCAACTGCTCCATAAGGCAATAAAGATCCCATTTGGAATTTATCGGGAGTAAAAGTCTATTATAGAGAATAATGGGACCCTGCTTCTCCAAAGAAGTGCAATATTGCTGAAAATACCTCAAACAGATGGAGTTTATTGCATTCCACAGCAGTGCAGCTTTTGATCTACCAAATAAGTTTCAGGAGTTCAACCAAGTATTTTTGCACATTAGGGAATGACTGGCTTCTCCACTCGATGGCAGATGGTTCTGTTTGTAGTGGCAACAATGATGTCACAGAGTAGGAGGCCTTAATCCTTCAATACAAGAAACACACAGGCAGAGGAAGGACATGGTGTGGCTTGGCCATTTCTTGTTTCATTCACTCTTTTCTCAGCTGTCTCTGGGAGCAGCCTACAGTCATGAATGGTGAAAAAGAAATGCTTCCGAACTCCTTTCACTATGCCATGTGGCCGCAGTTTGGGTTTAGATACCTGCACGGACTTCCACTGAAGAAAAACCAAGTCTCTCTGGAACTGTCTGGGTAGCTGCTTTGAGCTCTGCTGCAAACCTGAGAGTAAAGGAATGTGCAGGGGGGCAAAGTGCCAGGCGTTTTAAGTCTTGTGTTATTAGGCTGTGGAGTAAACGCCTATGCGTGGGCATTAGCACATGAATAAATATTTATGGAGGGCCATGGCCATTCCTCTTCTCTTCATAGAATGGTACAGAGTCCCTTTCCTCAATTGTCTGACACAGAGGACAATTTGCTTTTAGAGTCTAGCTAGTGAAGTAACAAAAGGATTTCACTGTAAGATTGTTTCAATCTGCAAAGCAGAACTAGAAACATCAATTATTGCCAGGGGAGTCCAGAGTTCAGAAAGAATAGTGAAGTTCTAGGGTGTTTCACTTTCCACTATCGTTTTTAATCTTTTAAGAAAAAAATACACTTTAGGATAGAAGCACTCATGGACTGTATGTAGATAGCTAATAGAAATCTCTTAAAGAGCCCTAAGGTGTTCCATTTAACAAATACGCAAGACCCAATTTGCACCAAATTTGTTTCCAGTGCAGCTTTCAGCTGCCAGCTGGCAGGCCTCTGAGGGCCAGCTTGTGAATTCTCGCTCCTGATTGGCTGGTGGAACCTAAGGCTGGCCTGTCCCCATCAAGGCCACATCAGCACATCTCTCTCTCTCTCTCTTTTTTTTTTTTTATTAGATCTTTTCTTAAACAACTGGGCTTCTTCAGCCAACTGATAACCCCAAATCCCAGCACTAGTTTCCAAAGAAAAGGGAAGTACTACTAAATTGGGAATTACAGCTTCATGGATGCATTAATGACTTTGAAGAATAAAAATAAAGGAAATGGAGAATTGGACACATTCCTCCAGTCAAAGGCAGAGCTATGGTGATTCGCAGGCATCTTCATTTAATCCTATAAAATCACCCAGAGGACGGTAGTATTTGGAATTTAGAGAAGAATAAACAACCAGAGGGTTAAGTGGGTTGCTTGAGCCACACAGCTGATAAATGGCAGGCTCAAGGTTCAACTGTGAGTGTGTTTGACTGAAAGTCTACCTCATTCTACTGCACACGTCGTGTTTCAAAGAATTTGAATTTGGAATTCCTTAATGTTTATGTAATTTAAGTCATTTTGTAAGCCAACAAAACTACCGGAAAAGTTAACTGTTTGTGTCATGTTCTTTATATGGACAAGTTCCCATTTATTTGCAATCACATTCATGGGGAAATTTCTGTATATAAGTAAGAAAAATAATCTTTTAAGCATTCTTTAATTGGAGCCTGTATCTATGGACACATGTGCTCTCACACAGATTACATTTCGGTCTCACCAGTGAAAATAATTCCATAAGAAACATATTTACTTTGAAAGTATGTAAAGTCTTATATACTTATTTAACAATTTAAAATTTTATAGTAGTTTGAATTTCAATTCAGTGGCTAAAAAAACAGGACTAAAAGAAATACAATTCTCCTAAATCCAAATTCAGGCTTAAATATGTGGCTGCTTTAAAATATCAAGTGACTGACAGAAGGCGCAATCTATGACACAGAGGAAGTCATGGGTAAGTTCATAGTGTAAGTCAGTAGTCTGAACCTGGGACTCCAATTTCCATTTTAGGGCCACATATTCCTCTGTTCTGATAAGAAGTCTACATTTTGCTTTGGATCCAGAAAGACTAAAGGCATGAAAGTCATTAGAATTTGCATGTGGTAAAACAGAAGATGATTTGAAAACACACATGGAACAATAGTTTGGCCGTTGATTTTTGGTGGATTATCCACTGTAGTTATTATGTTGTAGAGTCATTATTTATGTGCATCTTTTTACTAGACTTGGAATTCCCACTGGGTAGGAACTGCATATTCTTTATCTTTGAAACTCTGGAGTCCATTTTAATAGTGATGAATAAAGGAAGGACAGAAGGGAGGCAAGGGAGTGGAAGGGACGAAGGAGATTTTTTTGAAAACTAAAGAGAAATGACTTAGAGACAAAAGAAACAGGGTAGCAGAATATTCCAATATGAGTGACATAAAAACATTCCATCACTTAGATGCGATGGAAAAAAATACGGTAAGGATTTTATTAAGAAAATGCGGATACAAAACAATCTTCCCCACATACCATTTCATTCAAACTTGGGTGATGACTACTTCTCTAAATAATGGCAAACTTACACAACTTTAAAAAAATGATCTATGTAGAAATTTCTTTCCAGTCAAAATAAACATATCTTGTGCAGAAAGCAGAACTTGGTGAGTTTAGACTCGTGTCCATGCATTAATAACACATAAGTGTTTCATTATTAGGGTGTCGACTCAGTGGATCACGGACACAAAGCAAAATGGCACGCTCTTCAGAAATCCTAAAAATTTACTTAGACTGAGGCTTCTCTTAGGTTAATCTGTCTTCATCATATCTTTCTATGTTAGGAATAACTACCTAAAAGTAATTTCCTCCTCCTAAAAATAAATGCAAGTATTCACAAAATGGAATCTTTAGATAAGCATTCTGCTTGATTGATTTCAGTATTTAGCTGCCATTTAAACATCTGAATGTCACGCAGTCATGTAAAATGACCTGTAGGACTGCACGGTGCATTAAAAATGCAAATATTGTTTATGATGAAAAGTAAGCAAAAGTGACATTCAAGGCACACTGCTCAGTTTAATTTCCTGTATTGCCTTTGGTATGCAGTAAAGACCCTTTGTCTTGATCTTCTAAGCAATTGCACCAAATGGGTGTTTATAAACAAACAAAAATGATTGAAACATTATGTAGGATATCTTCATATTTGCTCCAAATTCAGTATTCTGATTAAAAATAGAAAAGCATTTCTTTGTCTTTTTGGTGTAGAGTTATGGACGCATAAAAGTTCAGACTTATAAAAATATTTTAAGTTATAAACTTACAAAAAACTTACTGGGGGGATGGGTAATTTTGATTTTCCAAGACAGTTATTCCCTCCCAAGAGATGCATTACGTTATTTGTTTTAATAGCAAACTTGTCTAGTACGTTAAAATTAGGCTTAATTCATAGAATTATGACTTAATAAAACATTTTCACAAACATTATATGTGCATAGCAAGGAAGATAAACACACACATTGACAGTTTATATAACCAAGCATATTTGGAAGACATAAAATAGAATAAAGCATTTACAATCACACTGGGCTATATCTTACAAAATTCACAATATTTTATCCCTTCCCTAGCTATCAAATACTTCGTGATGAAAATCATAGTAATAATAATCCCAATAATTATTATTATAAATACAAAACAGTACTTACTTGTGCCCACTCTGTTCAATGCTTTTCCTGCATTATCTCTTTTAACCCTATCAATCACCTGATAAGGGACTATTATCTTTATTTTAGAAATGGGAATCTTAAAATGTAAAAAAAAGCTAGGTAACCCGCCCAAGGTCTCACAGCTTGGGAATGAGTGTCCGGAATTTAAATATAGGTAGTTTGACACAAGAGTCTGTGCTTGAGTCCACATGTTCTCATAATTCTGAGCCATAATGAGCTTTGAAAAATGTAAATCTTATCATACCACTAAGTGTACTGGAACCCAGTAATGGTTTCCTATCTCATTCAGAATAAAATCCAAAAGGCTCACCACTATTTCCTTTAAGGGTCTGACCACCTCTTTTCTTAACTTCTACCTCCCTCTGCCCTCCCTGATGGTGTTCCAAACACTCTGACCTCCTTGTTGTTCCTCTAAGACACTGAGCTTGGCTTTGCACTTGGCAAGCTCTGCCAAAACCACTCTCCTCCAGACTTTCATATCATTTCTTTGCTCCTCAGGAGCAAAGCTCCTACTCAAATGTCAACTCTTCAAAGGGACTTTACCTTATCACCTTTACCAAAATAAAGCTCACCTCACTCTGTGTGGCCTCTTCTCTTAGCTAATTCTGTATAGAACTTAGCACTACCTTAAACATAGAGAACTACACAATGATAGTTCTTCATTCATTTCTTTAATGTCTATTCCATGGGACCTTATTCTTCATCTCTGTTATCACCAGTGCCTAGAACAGTGCCTGACAAACAAACAGTCTCAAAAATTCTTTGTGAAGTGAATGAATAAAAAATCCAGTATATGTACATTTTTAATATAGAGCATTTGTAAAATTAAATACACTACTATCAATGGATACATAAGAGTAACAAATAATGATTAGAATGGAAAACAAAACCAAAGGTGGTACTTAGGTTTTTATACCATAGATGTAGTCTTCGAAGTGGTCCATATCTATCTAAATCTGTATGCGCACAACATGAAAAGCATACATAGGTACCTGGGCGTCAACAGGAAAGTATCTGATGTAACTTCCAATTGGAAGGTACAGGACATGGTGTGGGAAATTCACTGTTTCAGGTGCCAACCAGACAGGTGTACGATGGAAGAAGTAAAGAGGTCTGTGTGCCAGTTAAAGTAACACGACAGCCACTCACACAGCAGGCTATGCTGCATCTGAGGGACACAACACAAAGGGCTCCGCATCCAGTGCTCACATTATGAGTGCCTTGACCTACTTCGTTCCTACGTGACGGGCTACGGTAACTGCTCAGGACCAGGACATGGATGTGCCTCGAGGTTTGGTACACTCAGGATATGTAAGGGTACCTGAAGGGAACATAGCTTATAAACCAGTAATTCTAGTTCCAGGTATATGCATAACTAAAATGCATGCACATATGCCCCAAGAGACACACCAAACATTCACTGTAGTATTATTTTTAACATCCCCAAACTGGAAATGACCAAAATTCCTTCAACAATAGAATGGATAAATTATGGTATATGCATATAATGGAATACGTTTACCATTGAATAAACGACAGCCACACACACACATTTTTAAAAAAGTAACAGGGCGGTGCCTGCGGCTCAAAGGAGTAGGGCACTGGTCCCATATACTGGAGGTGACGGGTTCAAACCCAGCCCCAGCCAAAAACTGCAGGAAAAAAAAGTAACAGCAAAGAGGCAAACATTTTGGTATGAATCCTCAATCCTTTACCCCTGGATTTCTCTTAAATTCCAGTATGTAACTCCAGGGATGTGGTCAGATCTGAAATCCCCTCAGAAATGCTTCAGTTGGCCGCAATGCACCCATCTCTCAGACTTTCTCTTAAAATGACTTGATTCTAAAACGGATTTGAACCTGAAAATGACCCCCAACTGGTGCATGATCAGTCGTATGAACTGACCCATAGCCAAGTACTACGAGAGTCAAACTGGACTAAATCCCCAGGGCTCAGTCTCAGGACTTCAGTTCTGGGGAGAGGCCTGGGTGGTGTAAAGATTCACAGGGAGCAGCCTGTGGAGAGCCCCACTCGGCAGCAGTCCGCTCCGTGCAGTGTGCGCATGTGTTAGTGAGACTTCTGTTTAAATTCAGACTAGTCTGGGCAATATTACATTTTCCAAAGAACACAAAGAGAAGGTCTGTTTATTAACTTGAAGTAGAGAAGTGTCTCCAAGACACTTGAAGTATATCAATAAAGATAAGTGGGAGTAACAATATAATATATTTTTTTGTTCTTTCACAGTCACGATGATATTAACCACAATCTGCACAAAGGTGGACATGATGAAAGGAGACAGATTTTTATAAGAAATAAGTATATTTTTAAGAATAAAAAATATCAGTGTTATGATTGATGACATATTGCTTGTCTTAATACCACAACAGGAATGGAATAGCGTATAGAAGAAAATGAAATTTTAAAATAAAACAACAACAAAACCCTTTCTTTTGGTCTGAGGTTGTGTATATTATATTACATGGCAGAGAAGGGCATTTTAAGAAATATACTGATTAACTTCTTAAAACAGAAATCAAATGAGAAAAACTTATATGTGAAAAAAACACTGTAAAAGCGCACCAAATTAAGTCAATAGGAAAACTAGTTTCTCCAGCATACAGTATATAGAATTATTATTTTCTTAAATATGGTTAATACTAATTTTTAAATAAGAGATGCATCCAACTTACTAAAGATTTATCAGGATAGACTCCAGCTCTCAGCAGAGATGCCTTCCAGCTGTCTACATCCTCCTGGGAGTCACATGCCAGCTCAAGGAAGCGATAGTCTTTGTATACATTCCTGAAGTTGGAAAAAAAAAAAATCCTTTCAGTTTTGAGCCAAATTCAAAATGATTTTATATCACTGCAGACAATGGTTGATTTCAGTGACAACTGAGGGATACTTCTCTGACAGTCACTGGAGGAAAACAAAATAACTTAAAAAAAAATTAATGAGTTCCAATATGTATTTGTAGCATCATTTTTAAAACAAAAACCTCATACTAAAGAATTCAAAGTTATCTGTATTGCTCAGAAATTAGAAAAAGAAATACAAATGCACTGAATATGACCTACTGGGTGCCAACCCATTAGAAGTTGTGCTGCAGGGGAGGAATCTGCTATTGCCCAGTCATTAGAGCAGTTTTCTGAAGTTACAAGTCCAGATAATGACTAGCTCATTAATCTTTAAGATGCCTGGCAATAATCTTATGATTGTAAATGACTATGCCATACTCAAACCGAAATGCTCATCAATCGGAAAAGACAAGACTGATAACCAGTGATGAATAGAGTGAGATGCCTGTGAAGTGCATATTTATAAGCTCAATAATACTATAACTGAATTTTGTTTCTGGTGATAGAATAATACAAATACACATAATTGATGCATATTTTGAGGATTTGGAAACAAAATAAAAGCATAAAAATGGTAACAATCACCCAGATTCTCCTGCTTGGAGATAACAGTATTTTCTTACACTCTTGTTCTGTGCATTCTTCAGACAGTTGAGGTTCTCTCTCTCTCCCTCTCCCCTTTCCTGTCTATCTCTCTATTAATTTTGTGTTCTGCTTTTTCACCTACTGTTATATAATGACCATGCAATCATGCCACTAAGTCTTTATAAAGATCAAATTATAATGGCATAATATTCATTAATATAAATGTCTGATGATTTACTTAACCTCTTCCTAATATTAGACAATTAAATCACTTCCTTTTTGGTTTTGCTATCATAAATAATGCTTACATGAATATTTTACCTATGAGCATGTGTCACACTTACTTCTACCCCATTTTCCCGAAAATAAAACATGTCTTATTTTAAGGTGTGCTCCCAAAGATGCGCTAGGTCTTATTTTCAGGGGACGTCTTATCTTTCCTGTAAGTAGGTCTTATTTTCAGAGGATGTCTTATTTTCAGGGAAACAGGGTACCATTTTCTGATAGATTCCTATAAGTAAGAATCATAGGATTAAAAGCCACGATTATTTTTAAGACACTGATACATATTCCCAATTACCTGTGCAGAAAAGATAGTCTAATTTAGACAGAAACTAAAAATACACAAGATTAACACTCTTTCTTCTTTCCATACTGTTTCCCAAGGTAGGCTCATTCACGTCTAACAGTCTCAACTTCCACCTATATCAGATGGTTCACGTGTTTTTATCTCCTGCCCCAGATTTCGACTGCCTACTGACTGTTCTTGAGCACTGAAACAAACCTTGACACGAACGAATGAACTGGGGATGTCTAACTCAGTCTTCTCACAGTGTTCTCATTTCATGCAGCAGTGGTGTAATCCAAATACCCTGGGGATATTTCTTGTACCTTCCCTTCTCACCATCCCTCTTACACTGTACTACAGAAAAAAAATGTCCTCCTCTTTTTTGACTTTGAAACAGAATCTTACTGTTTTGCTCCAGCTAGAGTGTAGTGGTGCCATCATTGCTCACTGCAACAATTCCCCCGCCCAAGCAGTCCTCCTGCCTCCTCGCTGAGCCTTCTGAGTAGCTGGGACTACAGGTGCACACCACCAACCCCAGCTACTTTTAGTACCGAGGGGGTCATGCTCTTGCTCAGGCTGATCTCAAACTCCTGACTTCAAGTGATTCTCCTATTTCAGCCTTCCAGAGTGCTAGGATTACAGGCAAGGGCCACTTTACTGGGCCATGTGTCCTTCTCTTTAAATTGGTCTTTTAGGTTTTTATGTATGCAATGTCCGATTTCTTTAAGGACTAAGTTTGACACTTGATATCTTTGATTCACTTTGACACTTCTCGTTTTATTTTTATTGTGGAGGTACATCTTTGTTCTTTCAAATGCATGTTTTGGCTTATGATTATCTTTCAAAAAATTTTTAAGAGAAATTTCTATGAAACCATAGATAAGTCAAGAATTTGTGTTATTTTTTGAATATGAGTTCCATCATGGAACAAATGCAGCACAGACAGCTCAAAGTGTCAATGAAGAATTTGGGAAGGATATGGCTAATAAATGCACAGTGCATGGATGGTTTGAGAAGTTCAGTTCTGGTGATTTTAATCTTGAAAATGAGCCACACGGGTGGCCTGAGACCAAGGTGGATAATGATCAGCTGAAAGCTGTAGTGGAAGTGAATCCATCTCAATCTAAACGCGAATTGGCAGCAAGGTTTGACAATACTGGACCATTTCAACAAATCAGCAAGATAAAGAGACTAGATAGATGCATTCCACATGAATTAGTGTCAGAAGAGAATCAGTCTGGAAGCTTGCCTTTCTTTGCTGTCACAACCTAACGGTGGAGCATTTCTACACTGTATGGTGTGATAAAAAATGGATTCTTTTAGATAGTTGCCAAATGTTTGGCACAATGGCTGGATAAAGATGAAGTGCCAAAATACAGTTCAAAACTGAACAGTCATCAAAAAATCCAGTGGTGTCTGTTTGGTGGTCCTGCACTGGTATCATCCACTACAGCTTCGTGAAACCTGATGGGTGATTACATCCACTGCAACCAAGAAAAGAAATGCTGAGAAAGCTGCTGAGATTGGTCAACAGAGACGGGCCAATCCTCTGGCAAGATAATGTTCAACCTAGGAAGTGTGCCATTTACTCAAGGATCCTTAACTTTTCACAGACAACCTAAGATACAAAAGTTTGAAGTGACTACAACAAATAGAATGAGTAGTTTTAATCAGAAGTGGGACATGTTTAAAAGAAATAGATTCTTCAAGTAAGAATATATTTTATTGTTGGAGAATTTTATTTTGAGAGAAATAGGGTCTCTGTCACCCAGGCTAGGGTGCAGTGGCACAATCATAGCTCACTGCAGCCTTGAATTCTTGAGCTCAAGTGAGCTTCCCGCTTCAGCCATTAGCCTCCCAAGTACTTGAGACTACAGGCACATGCCACCACACTGAGCTCATGTTGAAATCATGTCTTTTTTAGAGAGCAGAAAGGATGAAGAATTATCTTGATAGAATCAATATACCTTAGAACCTCCCTAGTTGACCTAATTTTCACAGACCGGACATGCACTACATATACTTATCAGTACAGTAGGCCTAGTTCCTTATGTTGACCACCTCTGTCTATTGACCAGTTTGTTATGGTCCCTTGGTGGTCAGCTTACAGGAGTTCTACTGTGTATTAGTTTTAAATTATCTAATTACTTCTCCACCTAGCTTTTAGCTACCAACTAGGTTTCCATTGGAGGCATTCCCACTTGGCAGTCTGAATTCCTTTACGATGTAAAGGTATGGGAAAGGAAAAGCTGGATAAATGTCATGGGAGCTGTCAGCCAGCTGGAAAGCACGGAAAGTAAAGAAGGCGCAGACTTTCCACATTCTCCAAGCAGATCTGAAGAATTCAGCTTTGGCCCATTATCACTGACCTTTCTCCAGAGTATTTTCTTTCAGGGGCTCTTCACATGGAAAATCTTAATTTTTTTTTCCCCTTAAAGGATAGCCAAATTCTTGAGAGGGAAAATAATTATCTGGTTGAAACATTAGAAGAGGGTCAAAGGCTTCTGGTGGCTTTGGCGGCTTCATTTTTACCCATTTTTGAAGTCTCATCGTAGGCTGTGTCTAGACACATCCAAGGAGAGTTGGATGCAGGTCTAAAACACTGAACTGAACTGATTTACTGGAAGTCTCATAAATTCTGTCCATGAAGCTTCCAGGTTCTCACCACACGCTGTAGCTGTATAGATAACCCACAGCAATTTGTACTGACTGCATTTTTTTGTTTAGTCTATTTCAGCTGCAATCATGCAGATATGAGCTTCTGAATGACTCCACTATGAAACCAAGCTGATCTATGTGTGTTACAGTTTAAAGAAATACAAGTCACTCAACACTGAAAAAGAAGAAATTTTTATCCCATAGGTAAAAAAGGCTTTTAAATGTTACACCGAAGAGAACAAGATCCTGTGATGAGCCTATGTTTTGACTATATGTGTGACTTTCATTCACAAGAATACCATTCAAAAGAATACCTTCAGGTATTAAAAATATGAAGCTTAATTCCTTTCCCTGTGGCAGCTCTTCAAACATCTGAGGCCAGATATTAAACATTAGCAATTATGAACAATGTTTTAAAATAATCTTTGAACAAATTTCTTTGCACAGTTATTAAATTATTTGATAAAAATAATCTTTTTAGGAATGGAATTGCTCGGCTACAAGGTTTTCCCATACCTTGGCATTTAATAAATATCACCAAACTGGCCTCCAGGGAGATTGTAGGTACAGTCTACCACACGAAGTACAGGAGAAGGACAGCATCCACTTACCACCTTTCATGACCCCTTTTCTCATTTCTCCTAAGTCGAAAGCACAATAATGACATCTGTTTGGCTGTTTCAATCTACAATTATTGGTTGCCAGTAAAATTGAACCTTTGTTCATGTTTATTAATCCTTTTCTCTTGGCCTTGTATCAATGTTCACAAGCGATGCATTACACATTTTTTTTTAAATAGAAAATTTATTTAGTGGATTTAAAAATAGGCTCAATTTGGCGGCACCTGTGGCTCAAAGGAGTAGGGTGCCGGCCCCATATACTGGAGGTGATGGGTTCAAACCCAGCCCCTGACCAAAAAAAAAAAAAAGGCTCAATTTACAAAAATCATGAATTGATAAACATTTTCACAAACATTATAGTTACATGTAAGGAAGATATACATGGGCATGTGTGTGTGTGCGCGCGCACATGAGCACCAACCCAACCCAGCCAATATTTTCAAATGTTCCTCATTTGAAGAACTTTCTAGACAGTGCAACATCCTCCTTGCCATCCTTTGCACTTGCTTTATTTCAAAAGGATTTTCTGAAGATGAGATGCCAACAACTGATCACAAATCTCCAGATGCAATATTAACCAGATGTAAGAAAAGAGTTTGGTAAAATTTCTGCCTGAACAATGAACCTTTATTAGTGTAGCCTAAATAAAATGTAGTAGGAAATAAAGTAAAGTCCACAAACACATGTTGAAGTCCGGTCTATGCCTTTACAATGGGATCTGACACTGGGGAAGGGAACTTCTGTGAATCTTATTTTATTCACCCAAAAATGGGGATTATATAACATCCCCCTGAGGCTTATCACAATGAAAAATGTATGTGTGAAGAGCTTGCTTAACAATGTGCAACATAAGGTAAATGTATGTGCAGAATGTACAAAATTCAAAACATTTTATTAAGCATTATTACCACTGCCTTTACATCCCCCTCCTGGGCTAACTTCATATAGTCTTTTTAAAAGTGCTCATAGAAGGAACATATCTCAAAATTATACAAGCTGTATGTGACAAACCCACAGCCAACATCGTGCTGAATGGGGAAATGTTAACCTACACACTGGGATAAAATATTCTCAAGCTACACAGCAGATCAAGGGCTCATAGCCAGAATCTACCAAGAGCTCAAACAGCATTCCATTAGCCAGCACCCACTGCATATCAGTGAGAAGACTTGGGTCTTAGTCATAAATTCATCTTATATGTACTATCCAGTCATGTTTCTCTATTTTCCTTCAGGTATATTCCAGAGGAGTTTACTGCATTTAAGTATATTATATCTATTGAAAAAAAACAGAGTTGGCTTTGTTCAATTTGTTTTTCAAGACTCAAAGCAAGCTCTCATTGACTACTGCTTTCCTTTATAAATAATCATAAATAGTCATTTTATTCATTGTAAACTTAACTAGCAGGACACTGATGATAATCAAATCTTCATTTCCTTTTCCTTTTCTTTTTTTTTTCATTTTACAAATTACTTTTATTTGTTGAGTTGTGTGTATACAAACATTTCTATGTAGAAGCCTTATTCTTGGTATAAAATCGGGCTACCATTGAACCAAATTTTTGCTTTTTAATTCATTCCAAACTTTTTTTTCTACGAAGGTTCATTTCTTTCCTTTTAAAAATTGAATTGTTACTTTTAAATTCCTTAACAAAACATGTTTATCTTTTTTCTTTAAATGCAGATTTATTTATTTATTTATTTATTTTTGAGATAAGAGTCTCACTCTGCCACCCTGGGTAGAGCAGCATCACAACTCACAGCAACCTCAAACTCTTGTGCTCAAGAGATCCTCTTGTCTCAGCCTCCTGAGGAGCTGGGACTGTAGGTGCCTGGCATAATGCCCGGCTAGTTTTTCTATTTTTAGTAGTGATGGGGTCTTGCTTTGCTCAGGCTGGAACATCTGGACAATGACCTCCACTCTTCCCACTAGTCATCACCCTCTGCATGCCTTCATTTCTGTGCACATCGAGTTTATCACCGTGACTATATCCTTGTCAACCCTCAACTCCCTTTCCTTTTATCAATTTTTGTTTGCTTAATAAAATTCCAATTGAATTATTTTTCACTTAGGCCCTGGATTCAAGTTGCAGGAGAAAAACTGCACAGTTCTTCTGGCCACAGTCACTTCCAATTTGTAACTACAAATATCAAACAGGCACCCAACTTTTCCAGACATCCCTGCTACAGTTCTGTAGCAGAAACGTTTTCCACTGTGCCAGAGGATTATCAAAGCATGCCTTTTCTTCCCTATAATCTCCAACATACCCTTCACCACTCAAACTTAGCTGAGACTCTTGCTTGATACTTCATAGGGAAAATATATACAGTCAGATAAGAATGATCTGTCTTCTTTCTAACAAAGCCACAAGACGGCCTGCATTTGCAACTGCAGACTCTGCCTTCCTCTTGTGCAGTGGAAGGCCAAACCTTCGATTTACACACTGGGTCCCCTCTCTTCTAAGGCACTCAACAGCCTCCTTCCTATAGTCATTCCCTTTCTCTTCTTTTTCAATTTCTTCCTTTCTGCTGCTTGGATCATCTATAGGGGATACCAGCATGCCTTAAAGGCAACCATCTTAAAACACACAAACACAAGAACCTTTCCTTGCTCCCAAGAACTGTCCCATCTCTATTTGCTGTTGCAGCACAACTCTTTGAGTCATCTTGAATTGCTTTCTCCACTCTCTCCCCTGCCATAGTTCCCTTAGTCCATCCGAGTGACAGTTGTGATCCTGCTACTCTACAGATAGAGCACTTTAAAAAATGTTTAAACATTATGAATACATAATATTTCATAGTTGTATAATAGATATACATAATAGTTGCATAACGTATGTAACATATATGATAGTTGTATACATCTGTGGGGTACATGTGATGTTTTGATACAGGAATACAACATGTAATGATCAAATCAGTGTAACTGGGGTTTGCCCCACCTAAAGAATCGAGCATTTCTTTGTGTTAAGAAATTTCAATTCCACTCTTTTAGTTATTTTAGAATATACAATAAATTATTGTTAATGATAGTCACCCTACTGTGCTACTTAATAGATCTTATTCATTCTATCCAGCCATTAACTTTTTCTTTCTTTCCTTTTTCTTTCTTTTTTAGAGAGTTTCACTTGGTTGCCCCCAGGGCTGGGTTTGAACCTGCTACCCTCAGTATATGGGCCCGGCGCCCTACTCACTGAGCCACAGGTGCCGCCCCCTCTTATTCCTTCTAACTAGCTGACTATACTTCTGTACCCATTAACTATCTCCACTTTATTCCCCTTTCTCACAAACCATCATTCCCAGTCTCTGGTAACCATTATTCTACTCTCTACTTCTATGAGTTCTATTTTTTTCTTAGCTCCCACATGAGTGAGAATGTGTAATGCTTGTCTTTCTGTGCTGCCTTATTTAACTTAAGATATAATATAAATATATATATACACAATTATATATTGTTATATATTTTATTATTTTTAATGGCTGAATAATATTCCATTTTGTATATATGTATTTATAATATGTACACAATTATATACATTATATATATAAAATTTTCTTTATCCATTTCTCTGTTGATGGACATTTAGGTTGATTCCATATCTTGCCTTTTGTTAATAGTGCTACAATAAATATGGGAATGCAGAGACCCCTTCGATACACTGTTTTCCTTTCTTTTGGATGTATATGTAGCAAATAGCAGCTATATAGCATATAGCTGCATCACATGTAGTTCTATTTTTAGTTTTTTGAGGAACTTTCATACTGTTATCCATAGCAGCTAAACCAATTTACATTCCCTCCAACAGTGTACAAGTTTCCCCTTTCTTCACATCCTCACCAGAGCCCATTATTGCCTCTCTTTTGGATAACATTTTAACTGGGAAGAGATGATGACTCTTTGCAGTTTTGATTTGCATTTTTCTTATGATTAGTGTTGTTCAAGATGTTTTCATATACTTGCTGGCTATGTCTTCTTTAGAGAAATGACTTTTTAGATCTTTCACCCATTTTTAAGACAGACCATTTGTATTTCTCCTCCTAAGTTGTTTGAGCTTCTTATATATTCTTGTTATTAATTCCTTGTCAGATGGGTAGTTTGCAAATATTTTCTTCCATCCTGTGGGTTGTCTCTTTACTTGGTGGTTTCCTTGGCTGTGCAGAGGCTTTTTAGTTTGATGTGATCCTATTTGTCTAATTTTGCTTTAGTTGCCTGTGCTTTTGAGGTTTTAACTCAAGAAATCTTTTTCTCAGATCAATGTCACAGAGTCTTTCCCTAATGCTTTATTCTAGTAGTTTCACATCTTATGTTCAAGTCTTTAATTCATTTTTATTTGATTTTTGTATATGGTGAAAGATAGGAGTCTACTTTCAGTCTTCTGCATGTGGATATCCAGTTTTCTTAGTACTGGTTATTAAAGAAGTTGTTCTTTCTTCAACATATGTTCTTGGAGCTTTGTCAAAAATTAGTTGACTATAAATGCGTGGATTTATTTCTGGTCAACGTGTCTGTTTTTATGCCAGTACCATGTTGCTTTGGTTACGACAGCTTTGTAGTAAAATTTGAAGCCAGGTGATGTAATTCCTCAAATTTTGTTCTCTTTTCTCAGTATGGCTTTGTCTATTCTGGGTCTTTGTTTTCAAATAAATTTTAGGACTTTTTTTTCTATTTCCATGAAGAATCTTATTAGTATTTTGATAGGGATTCCACTGAGTCTATAGATTGCTTTGGGTATACAGACATTTTAATAACATTGATTCTACTAATCCATGAACATGGAATATCATCCCATTTTTTTGTCCTCTTTAATTTCTTTCAGCAATGTTTTATACTTTTCATTGGAGATATCTTTGACTTTTTTGCTTAAGTTTATTCCTAAGTATTTAATTTTAATATTATTTTATTTAGAGATGTGGTCTCCCTCCATTACCCAAGCTGGACTGCAGTAGTGCACTCATAGTACACTGTAACCTTAAATTCTGATGTTAAGCTATCCTCCTATCTCAGCCTCTCAAGTAGGTGGGACTACAGGTGCATGCCATCACATTTGGTTAAGTTTAAAAAAATTTTTTTCAGAGACAGAGTCTTGCTATGTTGTCCAGGTTGGTCTTGAATTCCTGGCCTCAAGAGATCCTCTTGCCTCAGCCTCCCAAAATTCTGGGATACATGCATGAGCTACTATACCTAGTATTTTATCTTATTTGTAGTTTTTATAAATGATATTACTTTCTTGGTTGCTCTCTCAGATTCACTGTTGGCATATAGAAATGCTACTGATTTTTGCATGTTAATTTTGCACTCTACATCTTTACTGAATTTGTTTATCAGTTCTAATAGTTTTTTTTAAATGATGGAGTATTTAAATCTTTCCAAACCTAAGATTATGTAATCTGCAAACAAGTATAAAGTGACCTTTTCCTTTTCAATTTGGATGTCCTTTATCTATTTATCTTGTCTGAATGCTCTGATGAGGTCTCCCAATGCTATGTTGAATAAAAATAGTGAAAGTGGGCATCCTTGTCTTAATCATTAGAGGAAAGACTTTTAAGTTTTCTTCATTCTGTATGATATTAGCTGTGGGATTGTTGTATATAGTTTTCATTATGTTGAGGTATATCCCTTCTACATCTAGTTTTTTGAGAGTTTTAATCATGAAGGGATGTTAAGTTTTATTGAGCGCTTTTCAGAATCAATTGAAATAACACACCTATGGGTATGATGTATCACATTTTATGCATATGTTGGACCATCATTCTCACATTCTGGGACAAATCCCACTAGATCATAATGACTGATTTTCTTTTACTGTGTGGCTGAATTTGGTTTGCTAGTGTTTTGCTGAGGACTTTTGAATCTATGTTCATCAGAGATAATGGCCTGTAATTTTCTTTTTTTGTTGTGTCTTTACTTGTGTCAAAGTCATATTGGCTTCATAGAATGAATTTGGAAACATTCCTTCCTCCTTTATTTTTTTTAAATAATATGAATACAATTACATATTATTTCTTCTTTAAATGTTTGGTAGAATTCATCAGTGAAGCCATCAGGTCCTAAGCTTTTATTGGATGGAAGACTTTTTTATTACTGCTTCTTAGGCTCAGATCTTTTCAAGGTCCTGTGATCTACATCTTGCCCAAGCAAACTATCAATTCGCAGTCTTCATGTTACTCGGCTCTGCTGCAGCATTTGGCATGGTTGATCACTCCCTCTGCCCTCAAACACTTCATTCTGTGAGCTTTCTGCAATTGCACACACTCCTGACTCCTATACTCCTACCTCACTGATCAGCTTCCTAATCTCTTTGTTGTTTCCTCTTCCTTTGCTAGACCTTTAAATCTTGGAGTGCTCCAGGGTTCTGTCAGTGGCTCACTTTGCTCTATCAGTGCTTTCTCCCAGGTGCACGTTTATATGTCTAAACCCCTTCCCTGAACTACTGAGTCCATATCCAATCCACTTTCTTCCCCAGGATGACTATCACAGCTTCATAACATCTGCTTAATGGTTTTCTTGCTCCACTCTCCATATGGAAGCCACAGTAACCAAATTCACTACCCTGTTTAAAATCCTCCAGTGACTTAACACTCCAACTACAAAAAGATCCAGACTCCTGGCCCCCTCATTTTCTCCTCAGTTTCAAATGTTCATTTCCATTCTTCCCTTGCTCATTCTGCTTAAGCCATACTGGCCTTTCGAGTATCTGGAACAGTTCAAGCCTATTGCTTCCTCAGGATTTTGCAGGTGCTGTTCTTCTAACTGGAACCTCTATATTCATACTCTCTACTCTCTACTCATTCGCCTCTATAATCTGCTCCCATCCCTCAGAGGAGCCTCCCCTGACCCTTCTAGCATTCCTGCCCTCCCCCATCCACTCTCATTCTTCCCATTATTCTGTTTTTTCCAAAGCATTTGTCCATATGTAAAACTAGGCATGTTAACTATCTCTTGCCTCTTCTAACTACAGTGTAAGTTCACTGATGGAGCTTTAAATGCTCACCAATATATTCCCAGCACTGACATTATATAGTAGGTACTCATGTATATTTTTTGGCTGATTGACTACTCTCATCAGCATTTTCTTGGCATCCAAAGTTCCTCAAAAACTACTAACAATAAATCAATTATACAAAGATTTTACATTACCATAAATTAAGACTCAAACCTGTGAATCAGTAATACATAGTGGCCATAAAGTTTGTGTGCAGTTTAAAATGGACTTTATGACCACCCTGTATAAATATGATAAACTAGGACAATTAATTCCTTTTTATCTTACAGAGAACATTCCTGATTGCACATATCTATGGCAAAACACTCCAGTAGTACCATAAAACTACAAATTATGATCAAACTTAAACATAAAAGAACCACTCAACCACTTCAAATAAAGTAAAACTAAAACAACAAAAAAACCCCACCTGTGTCAAATAGCAACTCAAAACTATAATTACGCGCTGCTTACTGAACAAACAAATAATATTACACACAGGATTTATACTCTGGACAGTCAGCCAAAACCCTACTTAGAGACAAAATCACAATTATATATGCCTTAGTATTAAAAACAAATAAAAAATACATTGTCTGCAATGAATTTAACAAGTTAGAAAAATATGAAACCAAGCAAGTCAGAATATAGGATATTATAAAGTTAAGAATTGATTATGGAGAACCAAACACATCATTGCTAAATTTCAGAGCTAGTTTTCTGATGGATCAGAGAGTAAGACATAAGTCTGTAATGTAAAAGATGAGAAAACAAAATTAGAAATGAAGTATACAGTTAACAGAAAACAAAATTACCTTAAGAGATGATAAGTATGCTTTTATAACAGTAAAATGTAACAATTATGGGTATAATTTGTAGAAAATATAAAATTAAAATAATAAAATCCCCAACCGGCCAATATCTATTGTAAAATAAAATTTTCTTCACAATAGTTCTGGTCTCAGGCAGTTTTATAGGTCTTTTTCTTCATATTTTAAAGGAAGGCTTCTTTTATCCAGAACCTCTCAGAAATACTAACAGAATAATACATGTCATAAGTCTCCAAGAAATGAAGAGGTTATACAGGATTTCTCAAACTTACTCCACCCTAGATTCTTTTTTTCCCCCTTGAATTTCTCATGGGGCTAGTATAAAAGGAACAAACTTTCTGATATGTCAACTATAAACTAATCTCACCCATGAATATATATGTAAAATATACCTGAAAAATTGGAAAACTGAATTTAATAAAAATTTAAAAGAACCAGCCATCACTACCAAGTAGGGTTTTTTCCCTCTAAGAGAATTTTCTGTGAGGAATACGATCAGGAGACTACCTGATTTCAATACCATGTATCAACTGACAACTTACAAACACCAGACTTCTCTAAGCTACGGTTGCCTTCTTGATAATCTCTCTGCTTGTGAAATCATGATATAGTCTCAAATCTTCTCTTCCTCCTCCTTTGAGTAAATGGCACCTCCTTCCAATGAGATGCTTGTGCCAGATGTCCAGGTGTCATTCTTGAGGTCTCCTTCTCCCCACCCTGTTTCTAACAGTAGATTCTGTCAATGCAGCTTCCAGTAGCCCCCAATTGCTCCTCTATCCATCTTTCTAGTCCAGGATGCCATCGCTCTCACCTGCATCATAACAAAAACCTCTTCACCTCTGTACTCGCCTCACCCCTGCTTAACATTTGGCTACTTTACATTCTTTAGCCAAGCCTAACCATGTTGCTCTCCTCAATGGCTCCCCACTGAGTTAGTACAGACCAATAAAACCACCCACACTGGCCTCCAGGGTCACAAATGACCTGGCTCCTGACTTTTGTCTTCAGGTTCCAGCTAGCAGTTACAAGACCATGGGAAGCTTCTCCCAACCTCAGGGTCTTGGCATATGCTGTTCACACTGCCTGAAACAATCGCCCTCCTCCCTTCGCTTAGTCTATTTCTAAACATTTTTTCTAGTGTTAGTTTTGACCATTGCTGAAGTCTCAAAATGGACAGGTTACTCTATTACAAATTCCCAAGGAGCTATAATTGATGGTTTACTATCAAATTCCAAGAAAGGAGGACACATATCTCTCTTGGCACAATGCTGGTGCTCAGGGAGAGACTGAAGCCATCACCAATGACTAAGTTAGCTTGGCACCCTTTGTTTCTTTGAAATATTTTTCCTTATCTTCTAATATCACCCTCAAAGATCAATGCAGCAGTATAAAATTAAAAGCTAGATGTTGCCATGGCCAAAGGGACAAGTTTCTTTGATCTAAGTTGATTCGCTATTCTACCCATGCCATTTCCTTTTCTTGACACGAAGAGCTAATAGTAATAATAAAGGAATGGACAAATAAAAATTTAAAATTAAATACAAATTTAAACTTTGTAGAAAATATTTTTAAATATAAGAGCATTGCAAAACACATTTACTGTTAAGTGCAGCTGCAGAGTCAGCTGAGTCACCACTAGTCCTGACCTTCTCTGGCTGCCAGTGGCCACAGTGCCAGGTCCGTGTCAGCATTAATCACAGGATGACTGAAGAACTAAAAGGATGAATTTTGGTTATAACTGTGAGGATCTTATTTATGATGAAAAAGGTCACAAAGAAAGTAGATCATAATTTAAGTGATAGAAATCCTCACAATATAGGATGTTTAAAGTCTAAATACCCTTCCTCACATCCAAATGCTATAACCCAATGTCATATAAACTAACAAAGTATCTAAACAAAAATTAAAAAGTTGAAAGTGATGAGTTAGGGGGAACTTGATCTCCTGGCCTCTTGGAGGACTGGCTGATTTGGATCAGTAAGTTATAAAGGAGAAATTGAGCGGGACACAGACATTTCTCTCCCATCCCAAGATGTTCTGGTGAGCTCTGTCCTCTGGGAGAGGCCAGCGGTTGCCATTACCAGGAGCTCAAGTATGAGCGAGACTTCTGGCTGCAAATCTATATCCATTTGTTTCATGCCTTATCTATTTATCTTCTGTGCACTGCTACTAAAAACAGGAACAGCAACAATTCAGGGGGAAAAAGACGGGTGTGAAGAGCTGGCTTCCTACAACTCCAACAGTAAGGGATGGTTTTGAAGGGAGGACGATGGCTTTTGTTTCAGATGGATTAGACAGGAAGCCACAGAGGGCTTCTGAGTGAAAATGCCCAGTAGGCAGTTGGAAATGTGGGGCTGGCATCCCAGGGTAATAAATAATAACCATATTGCATGTGGCTGTGATGCTGGGTGCCATGTGAATTTGTTTATTTTATTTTAATACAGTGTATGAGCTTTGTTAAATTATTTTCCCATAGGAGGACAAGCCAAACAGCCACAGGTCATGCGTCTACTTGGCATCAGCAATAGCAGGCGAATAAGCCCATGTAACAATATCATTTTTAAAAACTTGTTGCAATCCAAATTTCATTTGGCCCCAAACAATGAAAGACTTTAAAATGGAATAAAAAGCAACTGGTGAAGAAAGCAGAGACAGAACCACAATTATTCTCAGTCTGTCTCATTTATTAGGTCTACTGAGGTTATGGTAATGACCTGGTAACTTTAGTAATTTCCAAAATCTGAGGAATCAATACAGAGAGGCCATCGGTCTATCCGTGCCACACCTTATCACATGCGAGGAAGGAAATGCTACCTGGTCTGTACCAGCCTGGCCTCTTCCCTGCAATATTTATCATGCTTGAGAATTACTTTATGTGGGATCTTTTATTTGAGTTAATGACTAAATAGCAGCATCTAATCCTAGAAGATAATAGTGTTGACCATGAAGCCAAGAAACAATTGTAAAATAATATGGGCAGATGTGCATATAGGTTAGTCCCCAACACCAGAGGGAGTTAGATGAAAATATTTAGTGCCTAGAACTGGGCTGAGGCTGTTTGTGACAATTTATCAATATTAAGATACTGGGGTCAAGGAAAATTTTAAAAGAATGAAAGAAACAGATGGAGTCATGGTACCAATGGTTTTATATAATGGCTCCCCATAAACCTAACACATCATTAATCCATTCATTCATTCAGTAGGACAGGGACTCTCTAGGCTGCCCAGGTTAGTCTTGAACTCCTAGGCTCAAGTGATCCTCCCACCTTGGCCTCCCAAAGTGCTGGAATTATAGGCTTGAGTCACTGCACGTGGCTCAAATAATTTTTAAATTATTACCACTTGATGTTATTGTCATTTAAAAATCATTTCAAGCCTCATATCAAAGTCAGTCCTTAGACTCATTTTGGAAAATTTTGTATGAGTCTTCATAACGTGGAGAAATAGATCCTCATGCTACTGTTCTGTCTGATGTCTTGGGGGCATCCGGGAAGTTTGGACCTTTGTGAACAGGGCTGCCTAAGATGCGATCAGACCCAGCAGGCAGTGCTCTCAGGCCCCACCCAGGAAACTCACCACCACTTCCAGTCTGGCTCTGCAGCACCTCACTGCTAACCTTCAGTGAGGTCAAGACGGGGTGAACTGAGCACCACGAGACGCATGACATTGTTTATGGTTCAAAGTCCTTTCATACCTATCTGGATTTTTACTGCAAAAAGTTGATAAAAATCTGGTCTGCATAAAACTTGGTTATCCAGACTCATTTGTGGAAACCATTTTAGGTGTACCCACAGTTTTCAACACAATGGATATAACTGACTTTCCACACACACAAAATCATATTCTCAGTTTAAAAATGATCAAAGCACTTCAATGACTACCTGTGTTTTGCATAAGTGATATTGAAGCCGATGGTGGTGGTGGCGACGGTCTTGGGTCCAGGGACTCTACAGCATGTCTTTCATCCCTTTAGGCCCTCACATGCACTGTCGCTTCTGTCCCACTGATTGTTTCACCACCTGGAAAATTTCTACTCACCCTTACAGCCTCAACCGAAATATTCTTTCCTGGTTAGCGCTGACTGCATAAATTATTTTCTCTCCTATGCACCCTAATAACTCACTTATAGAGTTATTAAGTTGAACTATAACTATCTTTTATTTATAGAATTTGCTGTTCTAAGAGGTGGTAAAATATAAAATTTCTTAGAGTTGAGTCACATAAAATCATGGATGGGAGGGAATCCATGATAGACTATTCAAAAAAAAAAAAAAAAACAGTAGCAATTTTGAGGTACATCTTCGACCTCAACATTTCTATGAAGGGAAACCTCCATGCCAAGAGTCTCTATAAAAGATAATAGAAGTGGGCGGCGCCTGTGGCTCAGTGAGTGGGGCGCCGGCCCCATATGCCGAGGGTGGCGGGTTCAAGCCCGGCCCCGGCCAAACTGCAACAAAAAAATAGCCGGGCATTGTGGCGGGCGCCTGTAGTCCCAGCTACTCGGGAGGCTGAGGCAAGACAATCGCGTAAGCCCAAGAGTTAGAGGTTGCTGTGAGCCTTTGTGACGCCACAGCACTCTACCCGAGGGCGGTACAGTGATACCCTGTCTCTACAAAAAAAAAAAAAAAAAAGACAGAAGCATAAATGAATTGTATATCTGATTATCTGACCTGTCATTCTGTATAAAGGTTCTTATGGTATTCATTTCCTGATTTATTTGTTTATAAGCAACATTTGATGAAATGTGGCAGGTATGGTGCTAGGTTCCTAAGGGACACATGGTCGTTAAAAGGGATAAGCTTCTCATGAAGCATATATTCTGGCATTAGAAGAAAATACGATTTGAATGGAATGCTAAAAAAATAAAATAACAGTCATTTATTTAGACTTCACTACCTGGGTACCAAGTAAATATCAAATATCCCAATGACATTTCCATCTTTCACCCTAAAAAAAAAAAGACAAACATTTGTTTTATACGAGTAAGTTTCATCATTTCAACAAGTACTCAGAAGATTGAAAATAATTCAGAGCCCAGATAAAGGAAATCTTCACAGAGTTCCTGGTGGTTTTTAAAAATTGTTGTTTAAAAACCTACACTACAAAGGAGTTTTTGACCAGACAGCTGTTTCGAAGATTTCATGTTTTAAGACTAAAATTGAGATGTCTTTGCCTTCCAGGAAAACTTAGCAGCTGTGAGATTATTTCACTTCTCTTTCTTTCACATATGCTGGATTTAATTTTAAGGGGAAAATATATAAAAGACAAAATTGTATGCAACACAGAACAAAACCTATTGCGAAACAAGCCATTGTACATTTTCAACCACAAGGAAAACCCAAAGGCAACCTCTGGTAGAAACATAGCTGGGGAAGGAGACAACATAGCATTTTCCTAGAGAAATGTACCTCTTTCCTGCTAAACTTAGAAAACGACCCTCCAAAGTCTCTAAAAAACCAACACTGACTCGGTTCTCTGTATCTTGAGGAATGACTGAAAAGGTTTCAGAGAGTAGCAGTGGAGACTCAGTCATAAACCAAGAATGTAAGGCAATGCCACTTGTACCCATGGGGCAAGTCCTGCCAACTCCTGAGCTCAGTTCTGGGAGCCAAATAAAGAGGAGAAAGGGCCACGTGGGAGGGAGCTGGAGAAAGTCTCTAAAGCAGTGATATTCAACCGGTGTGCTGGGGCAGAGTGGTGTGCTGAAAATTTTTTTAAAGATCATTAATTAAATTATTTTCCAAAAAAAGTTCAAAGCACAGGCCAGGTGCACTGGTTCACACTTATAATACTAGAACTCTGGAAGGCTAGGGCAGGTGGATTGCTTGAGCTCATGAGTTTGAGACCAGCCTCAGCAAGAGCCAGACTCCATCTCTAAAAAATAGCCAGTCATTGTGGCAGGTGCCTGTAGTCCCAGCTACTCAGGAGCCTGAGGCAAGAGGATCACTTGAGCCCAAGAATTTGAGGTTGCTGTGAGCTATGAGACAATGGCATGCTACCAGTGTCCAAACAAACAAACAAACAAACAAACAAAAAAGTTCAAAGCACAGTAACTATTTTTTAACTCCTTTTTTTTTTTTTGATCAACATAAATGTACTATGAAAGTTTAACTATAGGTTCAAGTGTGCTCTCAGATTAGAAATGTTGAAAACCACTGTTCTAAAGTGACTGAAGAGGAGACAGGTGAGGTTAAAAGGCCAAGGGGAGATGTCTTCAAGAAGAAACTAGCAGTCAGGCAAAGCACTGTCCGCTGCAATATGGAGCCCTTTGCATTTTAGCCATTACCACTGGGGGGAAAACAAGTGGAAACTGACCATATGGCACAGGGACAAGGAGAAGAACTTCCTGATGATACCAACAGGCCTCTGATAATCCAGTCTCCTGCAGTGGCCAGCAAGGATCTAAAGTGGAGGGAGCCTGGAGAGGATGAAGCTCTGGTGTAAAACAGGTGCGGGTAGATGCCACACTACTTGGAGCTTGTGTAGACATTAAAAACATGCCCCACCCGAAGTTGAAGCCTGAAGCCCAGGGCAGTCTCATAAGCTGTCTGGAATCAGACAGAAAAATGTAAACTCTAGTACTTGTTAACTATTTGTTCGTTAGCCTGTGACTTTGGACCAACTTAGTTCAAGTTCTCAGAGGCTCAATTTGTTGTTAAAGGGGGGCAGTGCTATCCACCTAGGAGGGTTGCTTTAATGATTTGATGTAATGTGTGCAAATCATTTAATATGGTGTCTGGTAGTCATTATCATTAAAATGCAAATGTTCCTGGAGAAAGTGATTAGCTCACAAGGCTTGATTTCCAAATGATCTGATGGACAAAGGAAGACGAAAGAACAGATGGATGGAATGAGCAGGGACAATGAGTCATGGAGAAAATCCAACACGAACTTCAGCTACCCCACAGCTGTGCCCTAAGCCTGGCTGAAATGCTGGCTTAAACGGTCTTGGAAGCAAGTACAGTATATTTTCATCTTGCTCATATGTTTTACATATGATCTTGTCTACAGGTAAAATAGAATATCTCTTAATCCTTTTCCATTCCAACTTTTATATAATTCTAAAATTTCAGAGCACAGAGATGGGACGGCCAAAAAGTATATGTAAGAATTTCTTTCTGGGGCAGCACCTGTGGCTCGGTGGGTAGGGTGCCAGCCCCGTATACTGAGGGTGGCAGGTTGAAACCAGACCCCAGACAAACTGTAACCAAAAATAGCCAGGTGTTGTGGCGGGTGTCTCTAGTCCCAGCTACTTGGGAGGCTGAGGCAAGAGAATCACCTAAACCCAAGAGTTGGAGGTTGCTCGAGCTGTGATGCCACAGCACTCTACCAAGGGTGATAAAGTGAGTCTCTGTCTCTAAAAACAAAAAAAAAAAAGAGAGAGAGAGAGAATTTCTTTTGGGGGAATACTTTCACATTGTTGGTGGGACTGTAAACTCATACAGCGTCTTTGGAAAGAAGCATGGCGAATCCTTAAAGATCTCAAAATAGACTTTTCATTTGACCTCATAATCCCATTACTAGATATCTACCCAAGAGAAAAAAAGTATCATTTTATCATCAGGACATTTGCACTACCTTGTTTATTGTAGCTCAATTTATAATTGCCATGATGTAGAATCTACCCAAGTACTCATCAACCCTTGAATGGATTAAAAATTGTGGTATATGTGATATCATGGAATATTACTCAGCCATAAAAAAGATAGAGACTTCCCAGCTACTAGAGAGGCTGAGGCAAGAGAATCGCTTGAGCCAGTTTGAAGTTGCTGTGAGCTATGATGGTACTACATTCTACCAAGGGTGACAAAGTGAGACTCTGTCTCAATAAAAAAATAAAAAGATAGAGACATTACAACTTTTTTATTAACTTGGATAGAGTTCTCTAAAGAGAGCATTCTCCTTAGTAAAGTATCATAAGAATAGAAGAGCAAGATCCAATGTATTCAATACTAACATGAAGCCAGTAGACGAACAAATGCACACTCACGTAAGAGAAAAACAATTAAATTCAAGTTGTGGAGAAGGGGGATGGAGAGAAGGAGGAGAGAGAAGGGTGGAGCATTGGTGTTCTCACACCTAACGGGCACAATGTAAGGGCATATGGCACACCTCCTGGGTGAGGGGCACTGCTACAGGGACTTTACCTAACAAACACAAACAATGTAATCTAATCATTTATAACCTCATATTAATCTGATATTTAAAAAAAGAATTTCTTTTTTCTTCTTTTAAATTTATTTTTTTTTTACTTTTGATTTTTATGGATACACAATCATACATGTTTATGGGGTACATGTGTTATTTTGAGAAAAGAATACAATATGTAATGATCGAATCAGGATAATTAGGATATAAATCATCTCAAATATTTATCCTTTTTTTGTGTATTGGGAACATTTGCCTCAATGAGAAAGAAATAAGTATAATACTGCCAAACAAAGAAGCTATTGTCTAAGAACAGAACTCTAAATTATGGAGTGGGGTCTGCAAATCAGGTTGTATCGTATTATAAAGAAAATCCTAAAGATTTGGTCTTTTGTTATACTATAAATCTAATAATAATTCTTTATATACAATAGCTATTTACAAGGTAATTGATAGTGCTAACCGATGTGTATCAATACTCTAGGCTTTAAACACTTTTTAGGGACAGTGAACTGACCCAATGGAAGGGGTCGCCTTCAAGTTTAACATGCTTCAAGCTTACATGGAGGAAAATGGGGGCGTTGGCTCACAGGTTACCTAATCTCCTTTGGGGTATGATTTTTCTGGTGACTCTACTCTTGAGATTTCCATGAAATTGATTAATTTTTAGACCATGGAGAAAAGAACCCAATTGCAAATGGATGGTTCATCTGGAACCCTGCCATTTTTCCATCTCTTAAAACATTTCAACAATCTCCTGGGCTCCTCCCCCTTGTGTCTCATCTCACTTCCTTTTGTATTTTATGAAAAAATTACATCCTTGTCCATACTCCTGTCAGCTCCCTTCTGAAAATCTGGGGGAGCTCCTTGTTCCCTAGCCTTAAATTCCTCACAACTTAGTTCTGCTGTCTCACTTTCTTCATCATTACACATGCACTAAATATTATCACATTCAATTCTTTATAACTTTGAGTTACATATAGTCTCCTTCCACCAAAGCAAAACTTTTTCCCTCTTGGACCATAACTTCTCATATTCCAGTCTTCCGATGTGGAATGCTACTTTTATCTGGTCTTTCCACCCCAGTCACAGTATTTCAGGGTAACTTAATTATTGATGCTCAAATTACTCTCATCTCCCACTCTGTGTGTGTGTATTTGTAAAATCCGTATACTCTTAATTTTCACAATTTTAAGTTTTGGTGACTCTCTTACAAGATTTTAATAAATGCTTTCCTTGCTCCCTTCTGCTATTACCCTGGAATTTTTTGGATGACTTCTTGAATGTGTAGCAAAATAAAATAATATATGTAGAGGCTGATACTAAAGTATGAAGTCCTATGTAATTATTCAGTACCATTTTTTTATATCCTGCTGGAACATGCAGTTATCATTAAATAAATGTTGTCTTAAAGCTTAAGTCTACTTCTTGCTATTTTTCTCTCAATCTCCAGAATATTCATAAGCACTACCAAAATTTATTCACTCCCTTACTCACTCACTCATTCCTGAGTAACTACTATGCGCCAGGCAGTGTTCTAGGCACTGAGAGTATAGCAGTGAGTAAATTATAAAAAAGATTGAATTCTTGCCTTCACTGAACTTATACTTAAATGAGGGAGAGAGAAAATAAAACAAAAACAATAAAAATAGAACAAAAGAATTGCACAAAATAGAGCTGGATAAAGGGAGAGTGCTGGAAGTACTTCTTTAGACAGGATTGTGGGAAAATGAGGTGGTGACATTTAGAAAGAGACATGAGCTGATGGGGGGGGGTGAATCATAAGGATTTCTGGGAAAAAATATTCATGGTGAATACAAAGGTCCTTAGGAGCAAGCTCAACATATTCGAGAAACAGTAAGGAGGCCAGTGTCACTGGAGCAAGACAAACAAGGGGAACATCAGAAGTGAGTTCAGAGAAGGAGCCAGACGCCAGACATTATAGGTCATGATAAGTCTGGATTTTTTCTCCTGAACTGGATGAAAAAACACAAGGAAGGTTGTGATAGGATCTGATCTCTTTCTTTTGAAGTACTCTCTCTGGTTGCTGTGTGAACACACTCACTTCAGGGTGGCAAGAGCAGGGAGGTGGCTCCTGCAGGAGTCCAGGCAAAGCATGACTAGGCCAGTGAGGCAGAGGTGGTAAGAAAGGAGAGGCTGAATTCTTAACATCTATCCAAGGCAGGGCCACTGAACATTTCTGAAAAAGTGGGTTGTGGAAAGTGAGGGCAAGAGAAAAATCAAAGGTGAGGCCTAAGTTTTTGGCATGAACAACTGGGACATTGGAGGAAGAGCATCTCTGGGTAGGGTAATCAAGAGTTCAATTTTATTTTTATTTTGTTGGTCAGAAGGTACTTTATTGAAGGGAGGGGCTCCAGCATCTTGCCGCTATAACTGGATCTCATGGAATACTCACTTCTCCACAAGCTTCACTTTGTACTTGCACTTGAACTTGGCTCAATTTTAAACTGGGGTTGGTAGGGAGGAGATTGGATATAGATTTGAAGCCCAGTGGACAATGAGAGTTGGCTGTGCACATTTAGGATCATCAGCATTTACACAGAGCAAGGACACTTAATATTTCACAACAAAACAGGTTGCTGAGATGTTCAGGATCTCACTGAAAATCAGGACTGATGATATTGACAACAGCAATATTGATTTGAGAACTATTCAAATGCAAACGCCTGTACACTAGCATGAGTGTGTATGTAGAGACTTAGAAGACCCTGCACTGTGTGCTAGTGTATGCAAATCGATTCTGATTAAATATTTCTAAAGGTTCTGTGTCTCAAATGAATAAGCTTTTACTACAAGCATCTATCTATTAAAAGGAATTGAAAAATGCCCCAAGTTATTTTTTAATCCAACACAAAATTATCATTCATAAGCATTCACACAGATAAATCGCAACCTCCAAAAGTGGTAAAGCATCAGTCCTTTTCTCAGCACCTACACTTATTCATTTCTCACACTGAAGGAGAAAAATGACATATGGTCTGGCAGGACTATGTTTATAAAACCAGATTGCTAGTGAAAATAAGCAAAGCAAATTTCAGCAACAGAAAACTGGCATAACTCCCCCTGGTTAAACATGGGGAGACTGATTTCACATCCTAGGAAAAGTCACCCTGATAATAGAAAGGCCTGAAGAAAGAACATTTTAACCTCAAATGAAGTCCGTCCCTGTGGTCTGCTGGGGTTCTCCAGTCAGCATGTCCTGGGCTTTGTTAGGGAAACCCACAGAACTCCAGAGGCGGTGAAGTCAATGGTGCAATGGCTGAGTTTGCACCATTGTGCAATGAGTCACATGCTGGTGCTCCTGATTTTTAACTGATGAAGGACTTCTAGGATGATGATGAGGACGAGACCTAGTAAATCACAGACACTTGCTTTCTCCCCCACCGCATGGCAAAGAATGAGTAGTAAAGGCTTTCCTAAAGGTGACTGTTCCTCACCTATTGCAAAACATTAACAGCCCTTTGTAGGAGCCATAAATCATGAGTTGTGATAAATATTTAGCAGTAGTAAATTTCTTTTAAAAAAGTAAAAAAGACTGGGAATATTGATTTTGGGCGAAGAAAAAAGCTATTAGTACCCCTATGGAAAATAGGCTGTAGAGCAATCTTCATAAGAGCTTTGTCATTGTAATTGTCTAGAACCTTGGATAGAGTATAAGAAGTTATAATTCTGGGTTAAATGCAGCATTCATCTTAACTTTACACGTATTCCACACATGAGAGGGAAAACAGGAAACATCAAAAATGGCAAAAGAGACGAGCATGGTGGCTTACTTACACCTGTAATCCTAGTGCTCTGGGAGGCTGAGGCAGGTGGATTGCCTGAGATCAGGAGTTCGAGACCAGCTTGAACAAGACTAAGACCCCATCTCTACTAAAAATAGAAACAACTTAGTTGGGCATTGTGGCTGGTGCCTGTAGTCCGAGCTATTTGAGAGGTTGAGGCAGGAGGCCATGTTCCTTCCCCCAACATTTTTTTTTAAGGCAGAGTCTTGCTCTGTTGTCCTGGGTAGAGTACAGTAGCATCATAGCATATTGCAACATCAGCTACACTAATGGCAAGTCAGAATTGTCTAGGAATAATTAACCTTGACTGGGAAGTGTGTTTGGCAAAGTCAGCCTTATATTTGCAATGGCCAACAATAGACTATTACTTCAGTTTTCAGTCTATCACAATGAAAGTACAAAAACTGAGAATAAGCGGTTGGAAGCTTTTGTAGCAACTTGACATTGCCATGACATCCACACCATGACCGAGTCTTGTTGCACAGAGGCTAGACCAGTTTGGGTACAGGTGAACTCATGAGGGTCACATGTGGTAAAGGTACACACTGCCCAGACATGCAGTAGGATCAAGTATCAGTCTGCAAATGAGTTTGAAATGCTGTCCTTTAGGAAAATGCTCCATTTTAAATTTCTTATTGTTTGATTCAAGTTGAAGGATATTAACCAAATAACCCTGGGCATATATAACATTTTACAAAAATCAATCTAACAGCAGCTCAGTATTTCTTATTTTTTATCACTTATCAGTTCTATCTTACTGGAGGGAAAGGTAAAAAAGGTATACAATATACTCCAGAGTATCAAAGTGGCTCTTTCATGTGAGACTGAGGCCCTGTTCCTTTCCAAAATATGTTTTTTTGTAAGATAGAGTCTTGCTCTGTTGCCCTGGGTAGAGTGAAGTAACATCACAGCTTATTACAACCTCAGACTCCTGGGCTCAAGTGTTACTCCTGTCTGAGCCTCCTGAGTAGCCAGGACTATAGGCATGTGCCACCGTGCTTGGCTAATTTTTTATGTTTTTGGTCAAGATGGGGTCTTTCTCTGCCCAGGCTGGTCTTAAACTCCCGATCTCAAGCCATCATCTGGCCTCAGCCTTCCACATTGCTAGGATTACATGCATGAGCCACTGTACCAGGCTCTTTCCCTTTTTAACAGAATTAGAGAGCAGGGAATAGGTCTGTATTCTTGGTGCTGCCGTCTTACTCACATCTTTATTTCCACAAACTTCTCAGACATCATCATGTTCTCAGTGCCTTCCTCCCCTTTCAACTCTAAGCTAGTTGATGATTTCCCTTCCTGGCACCATCTTTCCTCCTATATCATCACTCATCAAAGAGCAATGGTAGATAAGAGAAGTAAACACATGCTCTGGAAATTCCACCATTGTTTTGGTTTTTATTTTGGGAGATGAGTGGGAGGGGACTGAATGACATGGCTTTTGATGGCTGAGATAAATCTCTCTACTAACTTGGCCTGAGATGAATTTGATTTTCCAGATGTGCTCTGTCTTCACTATTTGCTTCAAGACAGTGTGGAGAGGACATGTGCAAATTTAATTTGGTAATCAACAGATTCTTGATTCTTCAAAACTAAGAGAAACAACCAACAGAATTGTGCAATAAGTGCCCCATCATAAGCATGAAAACAAACCTTAAGCTGACGAGACACCACTAAATCATTATATCATGTATTGCCCAACTGCTGCTCATAACGGCGTAGGTGACTCATCTTCTAAGTATTGTCTGGGGACTGCTGGCATCCTCCAGACTCTTCCAGGAGTCCTCAAGACACTTTCAGGGGTTTCTCCAGGTCAACACTATTTTTACAATACTAGTTTCCTTTTCTCACCTTCATTCTGCTGTGACTGCTACATGTGTTTTGATTTTATTTTTTTGGTATTGGTACTAAAGAATCCTTGAAGCCCTTCGTTTATACGAATGCTTATCAACAAACACAAGGTACAGAAGTAATAATCAAAATGTAGAATAATTTTTTTGAAATGTCGTGGTTTATGGTGCAACAAATATGTTAACACTTGCACTGACAGTGTAAAAGCAAGAATGGATAGTGCCCTTGCACAAACCAAGGCAACAATACAAAGGTGTACTGATGGCCACTGTGCTCTACACTACCACACACTCACAGTTTAGAAAATAAAAGCCAGTTTCAATTAAGGACATCCTGATGAAGCAGTTAAAAATATTAATTCTATTAAATATATAGACTAAATAGATTAAATTTTAATATAGATCTCTATATTCTGGGTAATATTTTCAGAATTATAAGATAATCAATCTGTTCTGCAGATTACATTCTAATATTCTATCCCGAAGTAGCTATCTGCAGCAAAGAATTTGTGCAATTGAGCTGTAAGCTGAAACAACTGCCTTTTCCAAAGGATTCCTTTTTTACTTGAAAGACTGATTGTCAATCTATGGTTGCTAAAACTTGAGTTTGGGGCAGACTTTTTCTCAAAAATAAAATAAGCCCGTCACTTAATGAAAACAACTGACACTATCTGTGGCCAATGATTGGTATTAGTATTTTGGAAAACTTATATTTATTAGCATGGGCTTGACCATTTCCTTTTTTCTGATGAGACGGGTGACAATATTAATGAGTACAATTTCTAAACATTATATAGTAAAAATCACAAACATTTCCAATATCTGAATAAATCAGTAAACCAGTATTTCCCAAATGACAAATGTATGATGTTACAAAATCACTCATAAGTAAAAGATCCATTTAAAGTACACCATAGACCAATGGATCAACGTTGTAGAATATGAAGAGTTCATGGATATGACTGATCTCAGATTCCACCTTGCCATTAACCTTTAAGAAACCCACTTGTCAAGTTTTGGTGAGATGTCAAAGAAGAAAATCCAAAATGATCTGCAAAGGCTATTAAAATAGTCCTTCATTTTCCAACTATATGTTTGTGTGAGGCCAGATTTCCATCAAATATTTAAATCAAAGCAACAGATTGCAACAGATTGAAACCGGAGCAGATATGAGAATCCAGCTGACTTCTATTAAACTACACATTAATTAGGTTTACAAAATTTAAAACACAATGCCACTCTTCTCAAATATTTTTTTAAAGTATAGTTTTCATAAAACCATACCACTTATATTAACATGAGATGAGTTTATCACTGTTCATTTTAAATGAATTAATAAATGAATATTTTAAAAATGTCTCCTTTTTAATTCATAACAATGGATATAATTGGTGGTGTGCTGATAAAAGTATAACAACTGGATTTCTGGAAAAAAGGAAAAACTGTGATTTATAGCGTTAGCCAAAACTCGAGGTGTAGATATTCTCACTGTGGCTGACTTCAGGCATCAGTATCAAGTCAACTCATTCACAAAAGTCCTGATTTAACGCACACATTCCACAGGAGCAAAAGCTTTGGGGGAATCTTCAACAATTTTTAACAAGGAAAAGGGAGCCTAATCTCAAAAATATGATAGCCTACTTATTTACACATATAAATAATATAATCATCAAAATGCGGAAATATTTTAACTATTGGCAATGAAATTGCAAGCATTTAGCTATTTTTCTAAAGCAAACTCATTTTATAATGTTAAAAAAAAAACTCAGGCTAATGTCTAGTACTGTAGTGAAGTATCACTCATTACTTTTGCCTCTAAAGATTTTCGTGACCTATGGATTTTACACACACTTGTTCCAACAGTCAAAATTACTCTCTGCCGTTGCACTTTTTCAAACTATTCCTTTTTATTCACAGTGCTTTGCTCAGATACTAAGAAATAAACATAGGCAGTTGCAAAATTAGAAAACGAAAAGAAAGGGGAAAAACTCGTTACAGTTAGACTTTGCAAATATTTTCTTTATGAAAGCACGCATCTGCTCAGAGTTAGTTGCAGAGTGTGACTAACATTTTCTACCAAGGCTTGTGCCATGCCAGTTGCCTTTGCTAAGGCTCTGTGTTAATTAAAATTAATTACACATGCCAATAAATAGTTTCCCTGTGAGTACAGCGGACTGAAGCTGAATAATATAATTTATACACAAGGTATATAATTCAAACCCTCACAACATTTTCCCCCGCAAGTCTAGTCACAAAGGACATTCTTTACGGTTAAGTTGATTTCGCCATAAGGAAAACTGAGGACAAATAAAAATATATTTCACATGTAATGTTAAGTCACAAAAAGTTCTTATTTGTAAATTGGTATTTTAAAAAGCCAGGCTTATTATTCATATTCTTGAGTGCATGATTTGAGGTAGGTTAATGATCCTCATCCAGATTCATGTATCTAAGGGTTGCTTTGACTAAAGCAACAGTTTTGTTTTTCAAATTCAAGAACTCTTAGGCAAGGTGTTACTACTTTAGTAATGACAGGATAGTACATGGGAACACTGGTAATAATGGAAAACACCGGGCCTGCCAGAGAGTGCCATGGACACAGTATTCAATTGTAACTGAATTTAAATAGCAACACCATTAAAGAATAACCCTCTCTGGGCTTTTTCTTATTCTACTGTGGGATGCAAGTTTTCTTTTCAACAGGTAGACTGTTTTACAATATTTTCCAGGTCATCTCTAGAAACGTAATTATTGCAACAGTCAGAAATACATGCCCTTAGTTTTCTTTATTTTTGTTCTTGGGAGGCCTCAAAGACTGCCAAGGAAATTTGGGTATTTAGAAATTTCCTTTAGGCTAGACCCAGCTAGGGAAATTTTCACAATCCTGCTTATTCATTTCTTAAGAGCTCTCCTCCCCAGGTTGCTGACTGAAATACCTGAACACTTGGCCATCTCACTACTGGCTTCAGCTTCGGGGCACCAAGCTGCCCCCAAATCACCACCACACTTGGCTGAAAGGAAGTATAGCTCACAAATCACTTTAATTCTGTCCTTTCCATAAATAACCAGAATGTAAACTCATTCTTTAAAATAAAAGCCTGACATAGGCCAGTTCATATTTTAAATCCACTTGTTTATAATAGAATGACTGGTTTTCAAAAAGAACAGCTACATTTTTAACCCAAACCAGCAATCAATCTTTTTAAGGTGGGATGATGACCTGTCAGACATTCTCTTGCAACTTACCACTACAGCGTCTCATTTAAAGACCGTGTCTTAGAACTGATCATCTATTTTTCTGCAGTATGTTTGCAACTGGTGATCACGCCCCTTTTGTTAATGAATAGCAGCTGGGGCTGCCTTATAGCTCCCAAATGGAGGTACACTTCTGTCCCAAGCCACAGTGTTTGTCTGAAGAGGGTAGCCGGGGGAGGGCATTCCCCATCAGCAAATAGTTGTTCCGGAAAATAGGTGGGGAGAGGGCAAAGTGTTTGTTCTGAAATCCTAGAAGAAAAGTAAACTTGCAAAGAAGGACATAATTTCTTTTTGTTCTTGAACTTTACACAGCCGTGTTGGGCTCATTCATCAACAGTCTTTAGACGGCAACCTCCTGAACATGAATGCCTCAAACACTCTGACCAAAATCCCTGCTGGCACTACAAATGGCTTACGTTACAACTCCAGTTCAAATCCTTGGGAAGGAAGGAACTGAATTGTAGCTGCTGGATCCATCCTATCAATCCCTTTGTTTGAAATATGCAAAGGCTCATGAGGAAAATAAAGCCTGATTCCCTTAGAAAAGTGAATCTGGACTGTGCACAAGTGTTACAAGCTTGGAGAATTTTTTCCAAGCCTTTTCATGACATTTGAAAAAGCTGAAAAGCACTAACCTGCTATTTTTCTCCCTCAGAGAAGGCAGCAGAAATAGTTATCCAAGTAGAACATCCTACTCCTATTTCATTTCAGAGTTTAATTTGAAAACCAATAAAAACTTTAAATTGATTGCTTTAAGTCACAGGCACTGTATACCGAAGCAATTACGTGGCCTTTCATGAGAATTTATCTTAGCTGTGAAATCAATTGTCACAGACTTAGTACACAAAAATATTACCAAATTATATTTGATTTCTGTCTTGGTGTGGTTGGTGAATCAAATAAATCAAATGGGCAGACACTTTTGGTTCTCTAATCCATCTTTCTCCAGGCTTCCCTTTGAAAATGTGTGCCCCCACTCCCCGCTCTCTGAGATTTCCTAATGATGCTATTTCACAAGCAGAGAGACATTCTTAAAGGGAAAAGATGCAGTAGCGAGTAATTGGGAAACTATTGTAATAGTCAGGATCAGAACCATATGCCAATAAATATCTTTGCAGTGAGAGACTGGAACAAAGGAAGAGAATAGACACAAAAACAGAGATCCCCAATTCAAAGGTTTAGATTTAAAAGCTTTCAAGATATAAAATCTCCAATCAATGGTCTTCAGAAAGGAAAAAAAAAAAAAGATATAAAATGTTCTCTGATTTGCTAAGCACTACCCAACTCCTCAACAGGGAAAAGCGCAGTTTATCTTTCTAGATTTCTAGAAGCAAGTCAACATTACTGTCATATGATGAACTCAGTCAATAACTGCAAAAATCCTCAAACCTTATCTGATCCGTGTGAACGTAATAGTTCTAGAAGAAAAAAAAAAAGTGAAAACTTATCAACAGAGAGTTAAAATTCTGTTTCCTGGCTCTCCTTTTGCCTAGCTTTTAAAAGTTCTACATAGAATAGAAAAACCTGAAATTTATTAAGAACTAAAGCATTTTTGAATATAAGAAGATTATGGGAACAAAATTGAGACAATCTACAAAAAAATATCTATACTGAGTTTTCCTTTCTCAAAGAAAATTGTCATGGAATTGTGTTCTGTTTAATTCAAACACTCATTGGTATAGTTTGTACATAACTGAAAATTCTTAGTCTCTTACTTTTTAAATGAAATATTTCCTTTTTTGCTCAAACTATTTCCTCCAAGAATTTTAATGTATATTTCTGTTTACAGCCCACTTGCATATGAAGTTCTAGGCTTCTAGAGCTTACCTACTGAATGTCTTTTGTTAGCAATTGGCATTATTTCTACCTTCTCCATATAACAGAGGGGGAAAGTTTAACATCCATCCATTCATTTCCTCCTGCTACTGAACGCACACAATAGTCAGGCACTGTGTTAGGCCATGGAGGTAAAGCAATGAATGGGTCCAGCAGCCTCTCCCTCATGGAGAGTAGTCTAAGAGACAGATGTCAAATATTGAATTACATTTTACTTAATTTACTATATTCACAGTGTTAAAAATAGAAGGAAGTATAAGGTGTTAAAACGTTTACTTAACACACCTCATTTCTTAAACTCATTGTTTAAGAATTTTTCATGTAACACTGTAGACCCCCGATTGCTACCAGTTTACCTGGGTTCTGCTTGGGATGATACATCAGATTTAAGTTGGTCTATATCTAGTGGATTTTTTTTATACTAAGAATAAAGGATGAGGAAAACTAAACCTTTGTATCACATATGTAGTTACGGAAAGGGTACAAGAAGTACAATAAGTACAATGAACTGTACAAGTCAATTGAGTCCAATACTTTCTACTCTCAAGTTGATTTTTTTCCTCCAGCAGACACTCAGAGGGTATCACAAACACCTCTCCTAGAAAGGTGACCCCTCCCCACACTCAGTTGGGAAAAGGCAAAATAACACTTATTTCATTTGGGTTGGCAGACCAATTACTGACTGAATCATCTGGCAAAGGAAAGTCTTCTTGAGTCAGGGTATTCAGAAGATAAGCAATTCTCAGTATTCTGTAAGGCAAGAAGAGATGTCTTAAATATTGTTAGGACGACAGAGGGATACAAATGAAAGGCAATGATTTCTCCAGGTGTCCTGTTTATGCTCCATATGCAAGTTTAATTGCACTGTGCTCCTCACACAGTATTTCATTCCCTAGTCTGGAATACTACTGAAATTCCAATAAATATAAGCCACTGCCAACCCCATTTAAGGAAGAGTAATTGACTACTTTTTGATAGATATTTGTTACACACAACTACATCCAAGGGAGACTCGACCTTTTAGATAAGGCATTGAGTACCACTATCTTTTGCTCAGCATATTTGTTTAAACACTTTTCCAAGTACCTTCAAGCTCCAAGCATGTCTTCGTATAGCAACAGCCATAAAGTTATTAATGGAAAACCTGACTCAATTCCTTTCCAGCTAACAAGGGGAAAACGAGACTGCTCAACAATGAGAATAAAGAGCCATTCTTTTCAGGACACCTAAAGAGCACACATTAACTACACTGTAGCATTATTTGACATTTATTGAGTGTCGGCATTGTGCTGGGGACTAAGTGGAGTTGTGAAACATCCTAAAATCACTTTCCATAGGAAAAGGGGGAAGGGGGTAGTTGAAACACTTGGTAATGTTGATAACCTATATCCTGAATTGAAGTCTCAAAGCAACGTCAAAGAAAGAATGCCTTATTTTAAAAGAAAACAAGACTGGACAACCCCAAGGAGTGCTCCGAAAACGCTGTGTGGCTGCCCTACCCCCCACCCCCACCCCAGACAGAAACAGATC
Organism: Nycticebus coucang; assembly: GCF_027406575.1. Lineage (NCBI taxonomy): Eukaryota > Metazoa > Chordata > Mammalia > Primates > Lorisidae > Nycticebus > Nycticebus coucang. Next base: position 89,495,457 of record NC_069789.1, read on the forward strand.
TTCTGCGGACACACCTTGAACGAAATGGGCCTTAGCATGACCTTAAAGCTGAAGGCCTGCCTGGGGAGAGCAGAGGCCGGCACAGTGAGGCCATTATTTAGACACGCTTCTACCAAAGAAAACATGGCATTTCTAACAAAATCAAATGGAACAAAAACTGGGGCGAACATTTCAATCCCTGGCCTTAGACGATGCCACAGTGAAGTTTAGGAATTTAGCTTTTTTAACTTATGATTTGGTGATAGAATATATGTCAGAACAAAGCATTGCAATGTATTGGTCCCCTCAAACATCTAAGATACCTCTTTGAAAGGCCTAGAGGAAGGCTCAAGAATGCATATTCTTATCTGGAGTTTATGTAGGCTAAATCGTCTGGGTGTAAAATTCACTCTCCTCAAGCACTGAAGTCACTGTAACTAGCAACAAATCCCTCCATTTATAAAAATCTTAACTCTGGAAACACTGTTTTGAATGGCTCAAAAATTTGGTCACCAGGCTCATAAAGATCATATTAATCCACCAGGACACTGAAGGCTTTAAAAAAAAGATGTTAAATGTGTCAATTCCCACACACCTGATGACAGCACACTCTGCTGTTCTAGCACTTAAGAACTAGAACGGAATACATTATCATGTATTCTGGTTAAATGTTATCCTATACTCCGTAACCCATCAATTGGGATGTATAATCATCTCCCAACTAGAATTAATTTCCTTTTTTAAAGAATTTCTTCATTGATCATGTTTAAAGATCAGTAACACATAAATATATGACACTAGTGACCGCAGATGTCATCTAAACAAGATGACTATAGAGAGTAGTTAGAGTACCAGTCTAACATGTTTGATAATGAAGTATTTAATAGATTATTTAAAATGGTTAACAGAATAAGTATTTATGGAGAGAATAAATGAGAGTGGGAGAATGATCACTGTTTCTAATTGGTCTATAAAACATTCATGTCTACAGGCACATTGAACTCCAGGTTAGCCTTTCAGATTCACTAATATCATAGCCTTTACCCCTATGGAAGTCAGGAACACAGTTTTGTGTTTCTGCAATCCAATGGTAATTAAAGGCCACTTCATCTCAACAAAAGTAGCAGAATGAAAAATTTAGAAACTCTTTCCTGTAAGACATCTAAATTGGTGACAAACCTTATTTTAAATGCCTAAACTATCTCCTAAAGAAAAGAGACCCGTGGCCTCCAACATCAACCCATTCCCCACTCTGGTCAAAAAAAATCCTATAAGGAAATAACATTTTTTCATCACTTTTGCCCCTGGATATCAGTTTCAGTAACCAAAAGGCTTGGATTTTAATGTTCACAAAAGAACAGGAAACAAAAATCTTGAGAATTATGTGAGAGCCAGGACATTCCAGAGGTCACATACTCAAGGAAAAGATGGACTGAAAAAAAACAATCTATCCACTAGAAAAGAAAAATGACATGCGAATTTATCCTGGCCTGGCTAAAGATAAAGAGGGTATTAGAACGGGAAGAGAGTGCTAAAAAATGACATAATGTTGCACAAAAAGAGAGGGTTTGAGCACATGGAGAATGGAATGAAATGGTCTAGTATATGCCTCTAGGAATTCTAGGAAGACAAGCAAAAAAGACACAAAAGTCAAAGCGATGATACACAGTTGACCCTAGGACAATGCAGGGGTAGATACAAACCCCTGTAATAGTTGAAGATTCACATGTAACTTTCGACTCTCCTGAAACTTAACCACTAATTGATTGCTGCTGCCCAGAAGCCTTATACAGACAATAGTCATTTAACACATAGTTTATATATGTATTATATACTATACAATAAAGTAAGCTAGAGAAAAGACAATCTTAAGACAATCATACAAAAGAGAAAATACATTTACATTTATAGTACTGTACTATAGAGTGTCCATAAAGTTCGTGTGCAATTTAAAATAGTTGTCTATTTTATGAGCTTTATGGCCATATCTTAAGTTTACATCATCTGTTTACGAGATGAATCATCTGTCTGAAATGCTGGGTAACTGTAGCGGGAGACCTCAATCTATCAAGCAATTCAACATTTTCTTGTAATATCATGATGTTTCTCTGCTTCTTGGGACCACTTAGAGCATCACTAGTGTCACTCTGTATGGGCGCTGCAGTATTATTCAAGGTTTATGGTGTTGTACTAAGCATGATAAAAAACAGGCATGAAAGTTTTTACTGTGATACTCTCCATGTGATACTCACATGGAGATGACTAATTTCATACAGCAGATATTTGCAACACTTGAGCTTACCACAATAGCAATGTGAGGTTATTACTGTCCTCCAGCAGGTACCACAGTTAATGATGTGAAGCTATGATTGCGACTTAATATTTCACATTTCCCTCAACTGTAAATCACACTATGTATGCTCTGTATGTGTTTCTGTGCATAAGTTATGATAAATTTTAATCTTTTCATAATAGATTTATATTTTTTAAGGTAGTAAACAATAAAATAGACTAGTCTCTACATATATTTTATGCATTCATTAAATACTTAAAAATTTTTTTTTTCAGATTTCTAGGCTATATGATTGTTACAAAGCTCCAAACATTTTATAATATATTCTATGAAAAAATCCACAAATAACAAAACCCATGCAATTCAAAATTTTTCAAAATTTATAAAAATTATGAATTTCTAGAATTAAGAAGGACAATCTCAAGCAATACCCATAAATTAACACATATACATACATTGTATTAAGACTTCAGAATATAAAAACCAAAAGATTTTAAAGTAAACAAATGAGAAATTACAGATTACCTATACAAAAGAGCAATACTTCAGAGCAAGACTGATAACTGATTTTTCAGAAGAAGAGTTGAAGTCAGGATATAAAGGAATAACAATGTCAACATAATGAAATAAAGTTAAATTATCAATGAATAATTTAATATCCAGTTAAAGTATTATTAAGGTTAATGAGGGCAAAATAAAAACATTTTCAGGAAAACAAACACCAAACCAAGAGTTACAATCAAGTAGCAGCCACATTAGTAGGTGTACTTTGTTGTGAAGGGAAATGAACTAAAAATAAACACTAGGATGGGAGAAGACAGGTACAAAAAGAAGTCGCTAAACATGTCAATAAATATATAAAAATCATTTCCTAAGTAAATTATAATTTTGATTAAAGTGGTAAAAAATAAGGTTGAATTCAAATACTGGTAACAATAATATGAAACTAAGAAGAAATTTATTGGAGTTAAAGTGCTTCAAGGTCATTTTGGAAATAGCAGAAAGACTAACTTCCAACTTTACGTCAAATATGAACATCAAAACATTTTCAAAAGTGTCTAAAGAGACAAAAACCGAATATAGAACTTCAAACCATGGAAAAAATAAACTAACCATAATTAAAGGGAAAGAATGCAGGGGGTGGGGAACAAGTATAGAAAAGGTAACATGCCCCCACCCGTAGTCTTAGCCACCTGGGAGGCCAAGGTAGGAGGGTGGCTGGGACTGTAGGTACCAGCCATGATGTCCAGACAATTATTCTATTTTTTTCAGTAGAGATGGGGTCTTGCTTTTGTTCAGGTTTGCCTTGAACTCTGAAGCTCCAGGGATACTCCCTTCTTAGCCTCCCAAAGTGGAAGGATTACAGGCATGAGCCATGATGCCTGGAATTTTACTTGTCTTTTTACTCTGTTTTATTTTCTCCTACTTTTTAAAATGGAGTGCTAAGCCCATGTTCTAATTGCTATGGTTGCTATACAAAAGCAAAGACAGACCATTTTGGCTTGGCTTTTCCTCCTGCACTTAGCAATAGTTATATGGGCAAATTACTTTTGCAGCTCATAATAGCCCTGATGTTCCTCATTTTTCCCCTTGAAAATTAGATCCTCAGGAGGACAGTGATGATTGGACTTAGGAAAATGGTAGTGTAAAACAACTCAGAGTCTTAAAGATAAATCGAGAAAAATTTATAGAAGTGTCATACAGAATGATGACAGTTAACAACGTATTATATATTTCAAAATAGCTAGTAGAGAAGAGTTGAATTGTCCCCAATGCATAGAATAATACATACTTAAGGTAATGGATGCTCTAAACACTCTAACTTCATCATTTATGCTCTATAAGGATAACAAAATATCACATGTATCCCATAAATATGTATAAATGCTGTATTTCAATAAAAGAAATTAATTCAGAAAAAAGAAAAGAAAGGATAGACTAAAATTAAATTCAAACAGGTCAGTAATCATAAAAAATGTAAATGGACTAAACTCACTTATTAAAAGAAAAAAGATAACATTTTCCATTAAAAATGAACAAATCCAGCTACATGATATAAGAGAAACACTTTAAAATATTCTTAATAAAAATAAAGAAAATTTGATAACAAAAAGAAGTAAAAAGTTATATTGAGCAAATATTAAGCAAAACAAGACTGGAAAACCTATAAGAAATGAATAAATTCTTGGACACATACTACCTATGAAGATTGAATTAGGAGGAAATAGAAAATCTGAGAAGACCAATAACAGGATTGAATCGGTAAAAGAGTTTTCCAACAAAGAAAAGCCCAGTACCTGATAGCTTCACTGCCAAATTCTACCAAAATTACAAAGAGCTAATACCCTTCTCAAACTATTCCAAAAAATAGAAGTGGAAGGAATTTTTCCTAACTCACTCTATGAAGCCAGCATTACCCTGATACCAAAATTAGAAAGGATACAACAAAAACAACGGACAATGATAGGCCAATATCCCTGAGGGGTATAGACATAAAAATCTTCAACAAAACACTAGCAAACCAAGTATAAGATACAGCCAACAAATAATATACCCCCAAAAAGGAGAATACATCAACATAATAAAGGTCATAGATGACAACCCACAGCTAACATCATATTGAATGGGGAAACTTTGAAAGCCTTTCCTCTAAGAACTGGAACTGGACAAGGATACCCACTTTCAACACTCCCATTCAACATAGTTCTAGGCAGAGCAATCAGGCAGGAGAAATAAATAAAGACTTGAAAAGAGTAAGTCAGATTGTCCCTCTTTGCAGATGATAGGATTTTATATTTAGAAAGACTCTTACATATGTCAAACAAGTTCAACAAAAATGACAGGATACAAAATAGCACCCAAAAATTAGTAGCATTTCTTATACACCAATAATGAACTAGCTGAAGGATAAATCAAGAAAGCAAGACCATTTACCATTTATAATAGCTATAAAGCAAAATACTTAGGATTAAATTTAACCAAGGAAGTGGAAAATTTCTATGAGAAAAACTATAAAACGCTGATGAAAGAAGTTGAAAAGGACATAAACAAATTAAAAGACATTCCATGCTCATGGACTGGAAGAAATAATATTATTAAAATGAGTATACTACCCCCAAAGGTCTACAGATTCAATACAACCCTTAGCAAAATACCAATGACATTTTCCATAGGAAAAAATATCCTAAAATTTATATAAAATAAAAAAAAAAAAGATAAAATAGCCAAAGTAATTCTAAACAAAAAAAAAAAACAAAAACCTGAAAGCATCATACTACCTGGATTCAAAATATAGTACAAGACTCAAGCAACCAAAACAGTATGGCATTGGCATAAAAACTGATACACAGGCTAGTGGAACAGAATAGAGAACCCACAAATAAATCCACATATTTACAGTTAACTGATATTTAACAAAGTTGCCAAGAATGTACATTGGGGAAAAAACACTCTCTTTAGTTAATAGTTCTGGAACAGGATTGGATTAAAGATGGTGACTGAGTAACAGCTTCCCTGCAACTGGGAACAGCAAGTCTGGGGAGACAAGACTCCAGGCATCTCTGGCTGGTGGGATCTGCCTATAATCATCCCTTTGAGGATACAGGGAGCAGCAAGGGACTTCTGGACCCCAAGAGGAGGACAAAAACAGTGGAACACAGGCGAGTGGTTGCCTGTGTTCGATCGACCTAATCACGCCAGCAACCGTAAGTACAAGCAGCAGTGAGACTCCAAACCGGAAAGGCCTAACCTGTGAACTTTTTCTGTGTTCTTGGACTTGGCACTCAGTTGAACTGCCTTGGCGAGAGCTTGAGCAGGAGTGTGGAGAACTTTGGGCATTGTCTGGGGCCCCAGACTGAGCCACTGAGCTGGGCACAGGAAGCCATTGTGAAAGAACTGCCCCGGCAAGCTCCGCCCTCAGGGTCTCAGAGGAAGGATTGGGCGGGTCAAAGTAACCTACTGACGGAGCAGCCTAAAGGCGGGACTGAGCTGCCTTACAGCCTTAATCCTTAGGGGCAGAGTGAGATGGTTTTGGCACACTGGAGCCTTGGGCTGTTGCCCTGGGTAGAGTGCTGTGACGTCACAGCTCATAGCAACCTCACACTCCTGGGCTTGGCACCGCCCAGACCTCCATAAGAGCTGTGCAGCGACCCCAGCCAGTGATCCGCACCCACCAGGCCTCCGCATTCCTTGACCAGGAACTGCAGGAACCACGCAACCCTGCGTCCTGCCTCCTGTGTCCTCCCAGCTTCCACACTAGCCCGTTCATCTGGACAGGGACTCTGGTAGCTGCGTGTCCTTTGGAGCCCTCCCTGCCTCTGTGCAGAGCTCTTCTCCTGACCAGAGACTGCTGGAGCCTTGGGCTCTCTGTGCCAAAGTCACTGGGCGCCTGGCACTCCCAGAACCCTGTGCACCACCCCCAGCCCTGTTGCTGGATCCGGGTGTGTCACAAACCGGAGCTGCTTCCACAACCAGAACTCGCTAACTAGAGCAGCCCCAGAGGAACTACACAGGGTCACTCCCTACAAAGATCCACCAACAATAAAGTGATCCCACTGGGGTCTAATCTTGGAGAGACACCTCCCCAATTCTGAGGACAGCTAGAGTCAACAGTGATAAACAATCATGAGGCAAAATCAACAGAAAAACTCTGGCAATATGAATAATCAGAGTAAATCAACTCCCACAAGGATCAATGGGGCAGAAACATCACAAGACCCCATGCACAAACAAATAGCTGAGATGTCAGAAACTGAATTCAGGATCTGGATAGCAAATAAGATCGAATTAGAATTCCAAAAGTTATCTCAAGAATTCAATGGATTCAAAGACCAAATGACCAAAGATTTCGACACATTGAGACAAGAAGTTGCATCCCTCAAAGATCTGAGAAACATAGTAGAATCCCTCAGCAACAGAATGGAGCAAGCAGAAGAAAGGATTTCTGATATTGAAGACAAAGCTTTCGAATGCTTCCAAACCCTCAAAGAAGAAGAGAAATGGAGAGCAAAAACAGCCCACTCTCTCAGAGAGCTCTCGGATAATTTGAAAAAAACCAATATTCGTCTTATAGGGATCCCCGAAAGTGATGAAGTGGCTTCACAAGGAACAGAGTCTCCTCTCCATGAGATTATGAAGGAGAACTTTCCAGACATGCCAAGAGATTCCGAAATTCAGATAGCAGACAGTTTCAGAACTCCAGCATGACTCAACCCAAATAAGACATCCCCCAGACACATCATAATCAATTTCACTAAAGTTAATATGAAGGAGAAAATTCTGAAAGCAGCCAGACGAAAGAAAACCATTACCTACAAGGGGAAGAATATCAGAATAACTGCAGATCTCTCTGCTGAAACCTTTCAAGCTAGAAGAGGATGGTCATTGACTTTTAATCTCCTAAAACAAAATAACGTTCAACCCAGGATCCTGTACCCAGCTAAACTGAGCTTCATTTATGATGGAGAAATTAAATATTTCAACGACATTCACATGTTGAAGAAATTTGCCACAACTAAACCAGCTCTCCAGGACATTCTTAGACCTATCCTCCATAAAGACCAGTGTAATTCTCCACCACAAAAGTAAACCCACACAAAAAATTTTTGATCAAATTCCAACTTCCACAGTCGCAAAAGGATTAAAAATGTCCACCGGTCTCTCAAAAGGCTTATCAGTACTCTCAATTAATGTGAATGGTTTAAATTGTCCTCTAAAGAGGCATAGGTTGGCCTCTGGATACAAAAACTCAAGCCAGATATCTGCTGCATCCAAGAATCACATCTTACATTAAAAGATAGATATACTGACATGCCTGTACCTCTGGGCCTGTCATAGTGTCCCATGCCAGAGCAAACTGGCCCCAAACCATTGCCAGGCCTCTACCCATAGGCTGCTGGCACTGAAGTGGGTCGTACAGTGGGAAAAAAAAAAAAAAAAAAGACAGATATAGACTCAAGGTAAAAGGATGGTCATCTATATTCCAGGCAAATGGAAAGCAGAAAAAAGCAGGCGTTGCAATCCTGTTCGCATACACAACAGGCTTTAAACCAACCAAAATAACTAAGGATAAGGATGGACACTTCATATTTGTTAAAGGTAATACTCAATATGATGAGATCTCAATTATTAATATTTATGCACCCAACCACAATGCACCTCAATTTATAAGAGAAACTCTAACAGACATGAGCAACTCAATTTCCTCCACTTCCACAGTAGTTGGAGATTTTAACACCCCTTTAGCAGTCCTGGATAGATCCTCCAAAAAGAAGCTAAGCAAAGAAATTTTAGATTTAAACTCAACCATTCAACATCTGGACTTAACAGACATCTACAGAACATTTCATCCCCCAAAAAACTGAATACACATTCTTCTCATCAGCCCACGGAACATACTCCAAAATCAACTACATCCTAGGCCACAAATCTAACCTCAGCAAATTAAAAAAAATAGAAATTATTCCTTGCATCTTCTCAGACCATCATGGAATAAAAGTTGAACTCAATAACAACAGGAACCTGCATACCCATACAAAAATATGGAAGCTAAACAACCTTATGCTGAAGGATACATAGGTTATAGACGAGATTAAGAAGGAAATCACCATATTTTTGGAACAAAACAACAATTAAGACATGAATTACCAGAACCTCTGGGATACTGCAAAGGCAGTCCAAAGAGGGAAATTTATAGCCCTGCAAGCCTTCCTCAAGAAAACGGAAAGAGAGGAAGTCAAAAACTTAATGGAACATCTCAAGCAACTGGAGAAAGAAGAACACTTCAACCCCAAACGCAGCAGAAGAAAAGAAATAACCAAAATCAGAGCAGAATTAAATGAAATTGATAACAAAAGAATTATACAACAGATCAATAAATCCAAAAGCTGGTTTTTTGAAAAGATCAATAAAACAGATAAACCTTTGGCCAACCTAACCAGGAAAAAAAGAGTAAAATCTCTAATTTCATCAATCATAAATGGTAATGATGAAATAACAACAGACCCCTCAGAAATTCAAAAAATCCTTAATGAATACTACAAGAAACTCTACTCTCACAAATATGAAAATCTGAAAGAAATCGACCAATACCTAGAAGCATGCCACTTACCAAGACTTACCCAGAACGAAGTGGAAATGTTGAACAGGCCTATATCAAGTTCTGAAATAGCATCAACTATACAAAATCTCCCTAAAAAGAAAAGCCCAGGACCAGATGGCTTTACGTCAAAATTCTACCAAACATTTAAAGAAGAACTAGTACCTATACTACTAAACCTCTTCCAAAATATAGAAAAAGAAGGAATGTTACCCAGCACATTCTACGAAGCAAATATCACCTTGATTCCCAAACCAGGGAAAAACCCAACAAGAAAAGAAAATTATAGACCAATATCACTAATGAATATAGATGCTAAAATATTCAATAAGATCCTAACAAACAGAATCCAACAACACATCCAAAAAATTATACACCATGACCAATTCGGATTTATCCCAGGGTCTCAAGGCTGGTTCAATATATGTAAATCTATAAATGTAATTCAACACATAAACAAACTTAAAAACAAAGATCATATGATTCTTTCAATTGATGCAGAAAAAGCTTTTGATAATATCCAGCATCCCTTCATGATCAGAGCACTTAAGAAAATTGGTATAGAAGGGACATTTCTTAAACTAATAGAGGCCATCTACAGCAAACCCACAGCCAATATCATATTGAATGGAGTTAAATTGAAATCATTTCCACTTAGATCAGGAACCAGGCAAGGTTGCCCATTGTCTCCATTGCTCTTTAACATTGTAATGGAAGTTTTAGCCATTGCAATTAGGGAAGAAAAGGCGATCAAGGGTATCCACATAAGGTCAGAAGAGATCAAACTTTCACTCTTAGCAGATGATATGATCGTATATCTGGAAAACACTAGGGATTCTACTACAAAACTTTTAGAAGTGATCAAGGAATATAGCAATGTCTCAGGCTACGAAATCAACACCCATAAATCTGTAGCCTTTATATAAACCAACAATAACCAAGCCGAACAAACAGTCAAGGACTCTATTCCTTTCACAGTAGTGCCAAAGAAGATGAAATATTTGGGAGTATACCTAACAAAGGACGTGAAAGATCTCTACAAAGAGAACTATGAAACTCTAAGAAAAGAAATAGCCGAAGATATTAACAGATGGAAAAACATACCATGCTCATGGCTGGGAAGAATCAAAATACTTGAAGAAAGTGCAGGGAAAACTCTTGAAGGAATCGGCCTGGGTGAATATTTTATGAGGAGGACTCTCTAGGCAATTGAAGCAGTATCAAAAATACACTACTGGGACCTGATCAAACTAAAAAGCTTCTGCACAGCCAAGAACATAGTGAGTAAAGCAAGCAGACAGTCCTCAGAATGGGAGAAAATATTTGCAGGTTATACGTCCGATAAAGGTCTAATAACCAGAATCCACAGAGAAATCAAATCTATTAGCAAGAAAAGATCACGTGACCCCATTTCAGGGTGGGCAAGGGACTTAAAGAGAAACTTCTCTAAAGAAGACCAACACAAAATCTACAAACACATGAAAAAAAGCTCATCATCCTTAGTCATCAGAGAAATGCAAATCAAAACTACTCTGAGATATCACCTAACCCCAATAAGAGTAGCCCACATAACAAAATCCCAAAACCAGAAATGTTGGTGTGGATGTAGAGGAAAGGCACACTTCTACACTGCTGGTGTGGGAATGCCCACTAATACGTTCCTTCTGGAAGGATGTTTGGAGAATACTTAGAGACCTAAAAATAGACCTGCCATTCGATCCTATAATTCCCTTACTAGGTTTATACCCAGAAGACCAAAAGTCACAATATAACAAAGACATCTGTAGCAGAATGTTTATTGCAGCCCAATTCATAATTCCTAAGTCATGGAAAAAGCCCAAGTGCTCATCAACCCACGAATGGATTAGCAAATTGTGGTACATGTATACCATGGAATAGTATGCGGCCTTAAAGAAAGATGGAGACTTTACCTCTTTCATGTTTACATGGATGGATCTGGAACATATTCTTCTAAGCAAAGTATCTCAGGAATGGAAGAAAAAGTATCCAATGTACTCAGCTCTACTATGAAGCTAATTTATAGCTTTCACATGAAGGCTATAACCCAACTATAGCACAAGACTATGGGGAAAGGGCCAAGGAAGGGGAAGGGAGGGGGGCGGTTTTGGTGGAGGGAGGGTAATGGGTGGGACCACATCTATGGTGCATCTTAGAATGGGTACAGGCCATTGCATTAATGTACACAGCTATGATTTAACAATAAAAAAAAGGGAAAAATAAATAAATAAATAAAAATTAAAAAAATAGTTCTGGAAGAAATGAATATTTATATGCACAAGAAGGAGGAAACTAAATCCCTATCTTCCACCATATATAAAAATCAACTCAAAATGGATTAAAGACTTAAATATAAAACTATAAATATACTAAAAGACAACACATTGAAAACACCCTAGGACATTGGTCTAGACAAAGACTTTCATGGCTAAGATCCAAAAAGCACAAGCAACAAAGCCAAAAATAGACAAATGGGACTACATTAAACTGAAAGCTTTTGCACAGCAAAGGAAACAACCAATAGAGTGAAGAATGGGAGAAATATTTGCAAAATATTTATTGGACAAAGGAATAATACCTAGAATATATAAGGAACTCAAATCAACAACAAAGAAAACAAAATCCCATTAAAAAGTGGGAAAACGATCTTAAATAGACATTTCTCAAAAAGAACATATAAATGGTCAACAAGTATATTTTGAAAAGCTAATTATCATGGAAATCAAATCAAAACCTCAGTGAGATATCATCTCACCCTAGTTAGAATGGCTATTACTAAAAAGACAAAAATATCTCAGATGCTAGTGAAGATACAGAGAAAGGAAATTAATCATATACCATTGGTAGGATGTAAATTAGCCTATTATAGAAAACGGCATGTGGATTTCTCAAAATACTAAAAGTAGAATAGTATAGGATCCAATACTCTAATCTCACTACTGGGCATTTATCCAAGTACTGGATATTCATCCATAGGAAAGGAAATCAGTGTATCAAAGTGAAACATGCACCTCCATATTTATTGTAGGACTATCTGCAATACCCAAGATATGGAATCAACATCAGTATCCTTCAGCAGATGAAGGGATAAAGAAAATGTCGTATATAGTATACCCAGTGGAATACCATTCAGCCATAAAGAATAGTGGAATCATGTCATTTGCAGCAACATGATAGAACTGGAGGTCATTCATTATGTTAGGTGAAATAAGGCAGGCCCAGAAAGACAAATATCACATGTTCTCACTCATATGTGGGAGCTACAAAAGTTGATCTCATGGAGGCAGAGAGCAGAATGGTAGTTACCAGAGGCTGGGTAGTATGTTAGTGTGAGATGGGCAATAAAGGGAGGTTGGTTAATAGGCACATAGTTACATAGATGGAATTAGTTCTCATGTTCAGTAGTAGGGTGAGTATAGTTAACAGCAATGTATTGTACATTTCAAAATAGCTTTAACTAAGGACTTGAAATCAACAGATAGAAGTGATTGATATCCTTAATACCCTGAATTGATTATTACACACTCTATGCATGTAACAAAACATCATATGTGCCCTATAAATATGTACAAAAATCATGTATCAATAGAAAATTTAGAAAATATTAGCCAAAAGTGTTAGTGTAGCTATAATAACAAACTGAATTTTAAGGCAAAGTGTAGTAAAGGGAATAAAGAGGGTTGTCCTGAAATTATTATTTTTTAAGTCACCAGTAAGATAAAACAATTCTAAATTTGAATTAATCTATTAATATAGAATGGCCTCAAAACAAAAGCAAAAATTGATAGGCATACTAGAATATTCAAGTTCACAATCATAAAGTGAGATTTTCATGCCCCTCTGATGAAGTAAGACTCTTTATGACTTTTTTTTTTGTCTTCCTACCATTGCCTTATTTTTAATTTGTTCCCAGCTCTCTTATAACCTGAACTTGCCAGGTTGACCAAGGATTCCATTTCCTCTGACTTCCTGGTTGGCAGTCACCTGTCCCACTGGGCAGCCAGGCTGAGCACACCTCTGGTGATCACTCTAGGATCCCTCGGTTCTCACTGCTCTGATGAAGGCGTGCAAACTAGCACTGAGCTTGGCTCTAGGGCGGCAGACTCACTGCTGCTCCCTCTAGGAAAGCATTTTATTCTTTATCTTCAGGGAGTTTTCATACACCACTCTCAAATAATACTAAGTCTTAAAAAATAAATTCCATTTTAGTATTTGGTAAGGAAGTTGTATTTACTTTTCTTTCCCCTTGACTGTTTAAATGCCTTCCTCTTGTGGTTTTTTCTAAGTATTTTTGTATTATGAGTCACTCTGAGCAACTGACTGGGAATGTAGGAAGAAGACTTCTTCTTTTGCTATTTTAATTTACTGTGTGATTGACCCTGGGCCAGTCATTGAACCTAATGAAGTAACTTCATTCATTGCTAAATAAAGATAAAAGGCAGCTTGGAAAAATGGGTTAAAATTAGACCCTGCCACCTAATGACTCACTCTCTTAATAACTGACTCACACAAATTAATTAGCTTTTTCTTGTAATATTTCCATTTGGAAAAAAAAAATCTCCATTATCCTTGTCTAGTTATAGTCCTTTTACATTTCTCTAGCTGTTTTCTGTTTACATCGCCATTGGCTTATTTAACTTCTCTGCTTAGTTTCAATGAACAATCATGGCACTCTGTGATGATCAGCACACACACATACCAAAAAAAAATAAAAAGAATACACATGAAGAAACATGAGTGAAAAGAAAAGTGGACTTAGACAAAGTTCTGATACAAGTTCCAGCTCCCCTATGTACTAGTTTTATGACCTTAAGAAAGTCTGTTAATGTCTGAGCCTACCCTTTCTAATTTATAATTCTTTCCTTTTAAACTCAGGGGCAATTATTACAAAAACCAATGGCAATGAATGTGAATGGTGCTTTGAGAAACTGCAAAGTACTCTTATTATGTTAATTGAATAATTCTATTCATTGAAGTTAGTTATAATACATAGGTCTTAAGAAGACCTTAAGAGATATTCATCCATATTTGATACCATTAAAAATTATAAAGAAGTAATTTATAGGTATCTAAACAATATATCAGGATAAGAAAGACTTTATAAAATGTAGCTTTCAGGATAGATGAAGAATGGCTTTGGTGCCTATTGGGAAAGCAAAAAATGAACTAATTCATACTTGAAGATCTTTTTTATTCTAAGTTTTAATCTTGTAAAGCCACATCCCTGGCAGATGTTCAAAATTTAAAATAAATGAAAGAAGAGCTGACAAATTTCAAGGTGCAACCAATGAAACTATTTACACATATGATCTCTAGATCATGTAGAACTTCCAGGGGGAAAAAATCTGAAGACAGATTTTGCTTCATTTTCTTACCTTTGCTCTGTATTAAAGAGTGCAAAAATGTGCTTGCTAGACATAAAGCTCTTTTCCACATCTCGAACTTTCAAGTTGTCCAAGGGAAGCATGTACTTCTTTTCTTTTTCCTGGAGAGAGAGAGAGGGAGGATTAACTTTAACAAAAGATCTTGAAGCTTGCCAGGGCACCACAGCACTTGAATTAGATAGCACTTGAGTATCCTATCCTGCTACGATCAAACACTATTTTGATACCAGTTACCAAAGAATAAGTTATCTAAGATAGGAAACTCCAGTGATTCTAAACACTTGGGTCAGAAAAATTATTGGGGGAAGTTTACAGGAAGGGCTCCAAGATGCAAAAACATGCGGGCCTCTACCCTTTCCCCCTCATGTGGGTCCCTTTAGATGTTTTTAAATGTTAGTTTGATATTAAGAATTTAGCCATCTGTTAATATTTAACAAAAATGTTCTGGTCCTAATTCAATGAGAAATGCCAGATGGATTTCATTTCATGTTTTATTTGCAGCCTAAGCAGTTTTGATAGCCAGTGTTGGCAGGGGAGTGGAAGCACAAGGACCCTCATATGAAATACCCCCTGTAAACTGCGATAAAGCACAGAAAATACTTCACTCATTTGGGTCTAGAATAAAATATAGATCCCAATAAAATATCCCAAAATTGTTGATCTCTTTGGGAAGAAAAAGAACTTATTAGAAGTGGACTGTTATTAACTAGAACAAATTCTTTTTTTAAATTAACAACTCTTTAGGAAGAATATGGATATTGGAAAGGTAAAGTCTGCAAATGGGACCAAAGTAATGTCAGTAAAATATATTGGATGCCAAAGAATTATGGAAACATTTACTTTTAGGGGCTGGCTCAGGGGCAATATTATTGTATGTATAAATGCCTAACAACCAGTATAATAGGAGAGCGCCAAATACTCAGCTTAAGAAATCTAGTAAATTCCTATTACCAGGGGCAAGGTAGGTAGCATAGCCCTTGTTAATAGCAGTCCTCTGTAAGGTCCTAGGCTGCACCTCTGGTGCTACTCCCGAGAAAGCAGGACTAGACCTCAGAGGAGGAGAGCAGGGAGACAGCTGTAACTTCTAATAAATGGCTATAAATGCCCATGAAAAATATATGTCCCATACAAATGTGTTGACATAAACATTTTTGTTCCTACAGCAGATAGATCACTTCCTTGAGAATTGGTGGCTAGGCTCAGTAGCATACATCAGAGCTCCTCTGTGCTCCCTGGCTGGTTTGTGGGTATCACTGCAGGGAATATCACTGGCTTTGCCCCTTCTTACTCCTAAATTGATTGGAAAAAAAGTTGGGCTGAGCACATTGGAATAGAAAAAGGAATAGAATATTCTTTTTAATAGAAAGATTAGAATATCACTGGCTTCGCCACTTCTTATTCCTAACTCAATTGGAAAAAAAAAAAAAGTTGGGCATAGCACATTAGAACAGCAAAAAGGTGGCACTCTGGCCACAAAAATAAGGCAGCAGGCAACAGAGGGCTGAAGGCACTGAAGAACAAAATGGCTGCCCTAGCAGACAATGTCTTCAAAGACAAAAAACATAAGAGAATCTAAAGGGAAGAGGGAGAGGCCTAAAAATAAACATGAAAAAGCAAAGCACTGTAAGAATATCCCAGTGTTTCTTGTGAGAAGTTAATAATACATTACCAAACCCAAGGATAATTCTAAATAGAAAATCCATAATTTAAGTAAATGAAGTTCGTAGCTGAGACCAACGTGCTAAAAACACTTGTCAAACTATTTTAGGACAGAGTTCTAAGAGGCAAATTCTAGATTGGATGAAAATCTATCCAATACATAATCAAATGAAAATGCTTGAAACCCAGGGAACATGTTTTTTTTTTTTTTTTTTTATTGGACTTCTTTCAATGCCCTAAATTTAAGCAGCTGGATTTTTTTAATGCACCATCCTATTCAATCTTTTGAAATGATGGATTTGCCTTTTAATGGGAAATCTGCATTTCATTGTAAAGATGGAACACAATGTCCTTGGCTTGTTTTCTATAGAAGTAGGCTCCCTTTTGTACTGCATTCTTTAGCAGCATATAGTGAATAACAATGAAAAAAAATCCAGCAAGTTTACATCAGATCCTAAACATTAAAGAAATGCATATATAAACAGACTGGGAAACATGAGAAACGGAGTCTTAATTTTCAGAGTACTAAATGTCATTTATCCTAGGTTTCTGGGGACACTAAATTATTTTATAATACAATTTTAAGGCTGACAAAAGAAGAAGAAAAAATATTCAGACTTATTGGTTTAATTAAAGTTGTAAGTCAAACAAAGAATTAAGTAAGTCAGTAGCAACTCCAAGCAATGAACCAGTATATCATGAATATAAAATCTCCATGCTTTGGGGAGAGAACAATGTTCTGCAAAAACAACATCTGAAATCTGAAATAGCTAAATAAAACAAAAGGAATAAAAAAGGAGAAAGGATAGACAGCAGAAAGATTATTTCTAAAATGCAGTGAGTCTTAGCACCAGCTGAATTAAGAAATTTGCTAAATGATCTTTGTCAGTTTCTATTAAACTGTCTAATAATGTGCAATCCATTATGGTAGCCACCAACCACAGCAGCAGCTAGGCACTCAAAATTTAAACTGGGATGTGCTATAAATGTAAAAGATACACCAGATTTCAAGGAGTATGAAAAAACATATATAAAGAGTCTTGATAATAATTTTTGATATGTTACAATGATAATATTTTTAATATACTCTGGTACATGAAGCATTTTATGCATTTTTAAACATAATTTCATTTATATATATATATTTTTTTATTACTCTTTTTTTTTTTTATTGTTGGGGATTCATTGAGGGTACAATAAGCCAGGTTACACTGATTGCAATTGTTAGGCAAAGTCCCTCTTGCAATCATGTCTTGCCCCCATAAAGTGTGACACACACCAAGGCCCCACCCACCTCCCTCCTTCCTTCTTTGTTTCCCCCCCCATAACCATAATTGCCATTAATTGTCCTCATATCAAAATTGAGTACATAGGATTCATGCTTCTCCATTCTTGTGATGCTTTACTAAGAATAATGTCTTCCACGTCCATCCAGGTTAATACGAAGGATGTAAAGTCTCCATTTTTTTTAATGGCTGAATAGTATTCCATGGTATACATATACCACAGCTTGTTAATCCATTCCTGGGTTGGTGGGCATTTAGGCTGTTTCCACATTTTGGCGATTGTAAATTGAGCTGCAATAAACAGTCTAGTACAAGTGTCCTTCTGATAAAAGGATTTCTTTCCTTCTGGGTAGATGCCCAGTAATGGGATTGCAGGATCAAATGGGAGGTCTAGCTTGAGTGCTTTGAGGTTTCTCCATACTTCCTTCCAGAAAGGTTGTAATAGTTTGCAGTCCCACCAGCAGTGTAAAAGTGTTCCCTTCTCTCCACATCCACGCCAGCATCTGCAGTTTTGAGATTTTGTGATGTGGGCCATTCTCACTGGGGTTAGATGATATCTCAGGGTTGTTTTGATTTGCATTTCTCTAATATATAGAGATGATGAACATTTTTTCATGTGTTTGTTAGCCATTCGTCTGTCGTCTTTAGAGAAAGTTCTATTCAGGTCTCTTGCCCATTGATATAAGGGATTGTTGGCTTTTTTCCAGTGGATTAATTCGAGTTCTCTATAGATCCTAGTTATCAAGCTTTTGTCTGATTGAAAATATGCAAATATCCTTTCCCATTGTGTAGGTTGTCTCTTTGCTTTGGTTGTTGTCTCCTTAGCTGTACAGAAGCTTTTCAGTTTAATGAAGTCCCATTTGTTTATTTTTGTTGTTGCAATTGCCATGGCAGTCTTCTTCATGAAGTCTTTCCCCAGGCCAATATCTTCCAGTGTTTTGCCTATGCTTTCTTGGAGGATTTTTATTGTTTCATGCCTTAAGTTTAAGTCCTTTATCCATTTTGAATAAATTTTTGTGAGTGGGGAAAGGTGTGGGTCCAGTTTCAGTCTTTTACATGTAGACATCCAGTTCTCCCAACACCATTTATTGAATGGGGAGTCTTTCCCCCAAGGTATGTTCTTGGTTGGTTTATCAGAGATTAGGTGGTTGTAAAATGTTAGTTTCATTTCTTGGTTTTCAATTCGATTCCAAGTGTCTATGTCTCTGTTTTTGTGCCAGTACCATGCTGTCTTGAGCACTATGGCTTTGTAGTACAGACTAAAATCTGGTATGCTGATGCCCCCAGCTTTATTTTTGTTACAGAGAACTGCCTTAGCTATACGGGGTTTTTTCCGGTTCCATACAAAACGCAGAATCATTTTTTCCAAATCTTGAAAGTACGATGTAAGTATTTTGATAGAAATGGCATTGAATAGGTAGATTGCTTTGGGAAGTATAGACATTTTAACAATGTTGATTCTTCCCATCCATGAGCATGGTATGTTCTTCCATTTGTTAATATCCTCTGCTATTTCCTTTCTGAGGATTTCATAGTTTTCTTTATAGAAGTCCTTCACCTCCTTCGTTAGGTATATTCCTAGGTATTTCATTTTCTTTGAGACTATGGTGAAGGGAGTTGTGTCCTTAATTAGCTTCTCATCTTGAGTGTTATTGGTGTACACAAAGGCTACTGACTTGTGGACATTGATTTTATATCCTGAAACATTACTGTATTGTTTGATGACTTCTAGGAGTCTTGTGGTTGAGTCTTTGGGGTTCTCTAAGTATAAGATCATGTCATCAGCAAAGAGGGAGAGTTTGACCTCCTCTGCTCCCATTTGGATTCCCTTCATTTCCTTGTCTTGCCTAATTGTATTGGCTAGAACTTCCAGCACTACGTTGAATAGTAAAGGTGACAGAGGACAACCTTGTCTGGTTCCAGTTCTAAGAGGAAAAGCTTTCAGTTTTACTCCATTCAGTCAAATATTGGCTGTGGGTTTGTCATAGATAGCTTCAATCAGTTTTAGAAATGTGCCACCTATGCGTATACTCTTCAGTATTCTAATTAGAAAAGGATGCTGGATTTTATCAAATGCTTTTTCTGCATCTATTGAGAGGACCATGTGATCTTTATTTTTGCCTCTGTTAATATGGTGGATAACGTTTATAGACTTGCGTATGTTAAACCAGCCTTGCATCCCTGGGATGAAGCCTACTTGATCATGATGAATGACTTTTTGATGATAAGCTGTAATCTATTGGCTAGGATTTTGTTGAGAATTTTTGCGTCTATGTTCATGAGTGAGATTGGTCTGAAATTCTCCTTTTTGTTTGGGTCTTTTCCTGGTTTTGGTATCAGGGTGATGTTTGCTTCATAGAATGTGTTGGGGAAGATTCCTTCTTCCTCAATTTTTTGGAATAATTTCTGCAGTACAGGAATAAGCTCTTCCTTGAAGGTTTCATAGAATTCTGGAGTGAAGCCATCTGGACCAGGGCATTTTTTGGTTGGAAGATTTTTTTATTGTTTCTTTGATCTCAGTGCTTGAAATTGGTCTGTTCAGGAGCTCTATTTCTTCCTGGCTGAGTCTAGGGAGAGGATGTGATTCCAAATATTGATCCATTTCTTTCACATTGTCAAATTTCTGGGCATAGAGTTTCTGGTAGTATTCAGAGATGATCTCTTGTATCTCTGTGGGATCAGTTGTTATTTCCCCTTTATCATTTCTGATTGAGGTTACTAGAGATTTTACTTTTCTATTAATCATTAGTCTGGCCAATGGTTTATCTACTTTATTTATTTTTTCAAAAAACCAACTCCTTGTTTCATTAATTTTCTGAATGATTCTTTTGTTTTCAATTTCATTGATCTCTGATTTGATTTTGGATATTTCTTTTCTTCTGCTGAGTTTAGGCTTAGATTGTTCTTTTTCCAATTCCATAAGATCTCTTGTGAGATTGTTGATGTGCTCTCTTTCTGTTTTTCGAATGTAGGCATCTAAAGCGATGAAATTTTCCTCTCAAAACTGCTTTTGCAGTATCCCACAGGTTTTGGTAGCTTGTGTCTTCATTGTTGTTATGCTCAAGGAAGTTAATGATTTCCTGTTTTATTTCTTCCTTCACCCATCTGTTATTCAATAGAAGATTGTTTAGTTTCCATGCCATTGGGTGGGGTCGAGCATTTTTGTTAGAGTTGAGTTCCACCTTTAGTGCCTTATGGTCTGAGAAGATACAAGGTAAAATTTCAATTCTTTTGATTCTGTTGATATTTGTTTTGTGTCCCAGGATATGATCAATTTTGGAAAATGTTCCATGGGGTGATGAGAAGAATGTATATTCTTTATCTTTGGGATGGAGTGTTCTATATGCATCTATCAAGCACAGTTCTTCTAGGGTCTCATTTAAGTCTCTTATATCCTTGTTTAATTTCTGTTTAGGGGATCTGTCCAGCTCTGTAAGAGGAGTGTTAAGGTCCCCTGTTAGTATGGTATTATCAGATATCATATTGCTCAGACTGAGTAAGGTCTGTTTCAAGAATCTGGGAGCATTTAAATTGGGTGCATAGATATTTAGAATTGAAATGTCTTCTTGTTGTATTTTTCCCTTGACCAATATAAAGTGACCATCTTTGTCTTTTTTGACTTTAGTTGCTTTAAATCCACATGTATCTGAAAATAAGATTGCAACTCCTCTTTTCCTCTGAATTCCATTTGCCTGAAAAATTGTCTTCCAACCCTTGACTCGGAGCTTTAATTTGTCTTTTGAAGCAAGGTGTGTTTCTTGCAGACAGCAAATGGATAGCTTGTGTTTTTTAATCCAGTCAGCCAATCTATGTCTCTTCAGTGGGGAATTCAAGCCATTAACATTTATTGAGATAACTGATAAGTGTGGTAGTATTCTATTCGTCTTATTTTGTGAGAGTCCATTGCTTAGTTTTATCTTTTGCATCAGTGTGGAGGTTTGGTTCTGTCCTTTAATATCTGAGTTCTTACTTTGCTGCCGATCCATTGTGGTGGTCAGTGTGCAGAACAGGTTGAAGTATTTCCTGTAGAGCTGGTCTTGTTGTGGCAAATTTCCTCAATGTTTGTATATCCGTAAATGATTTGATTTCTCTGTCAATTTTGAAGCTTAGCTTAGCAGGGTACAGAATTCTGGGCTGGAAATTGTTCTGTTTAAGTAGATTAAAGGTAGATGACCATTGTCTTCTTGCTTGGAAAGTTTCATTAGAGAAGTCTGCGGTCACTCTGATGGATTTGCCCCTGTAGGTTAACTGGCGCTTACTCCTGGCAGCTTGCAGAATCTTTTCTTTTGTCTTGAATTTAGACAGGTTCATCACAATGTGTCTCGGAGAAGCTCGGTTAGAGTTGAGGCGACCTGGGGTCCGATAGCCCTCTGAAAGCAGCGCGTCAGAATCTTTGGTGACATTTGGGAAATTTTCTTTTATAATATTCTCTAGTATGGCTTCCATTCCTCTGGGGCATTCTTCTTCCCCTTCTGGAATTCCTGTAACTCGTATGTTGGAACGCTTCATAAAGTCCCATAATTCTGACAGTGAATGTTCTGCTTTCTCTCTCTTCTTTTCTGCCTCTTTTACTATCTGAGTTATCTCAAAACTTTGTCTTCTACCTCTGAAATTCTTTCTTCTGCATGGTCTAACCTGTTGCTGATACTTTCCATTGCATCTTTAAGTTCCCTGATTGACTGTTTCATTTCCTTCAGCTCTGCTATATCCTTTTTATATTCTTCATATCGTTCATCTCTTATTTGATTCTGTTTTTGGATTTCCTTTTGGTTATTTTCCACTTTATTAGCAGTTTCCTTCATTGTTTCCATCATTTCTTTCATTGTTTTCAACATGTGTATTCTAAATTCCCTTTCTGTCATTCCTAACATTTCTGTGTAGGTGGAATCCTCTGCAGTAGCTACCTCATGGTCCCTTGGCGGGGTTGTTCTGGACTGGTTCTTCATGTTGCCTGGAGTTTTCTGCTGATTCTTCCTCATGAGTGATTTCTTTTATCTGTTTCCTTGCCCTAATTTTCCTTTCACTTCCTCTTGCTCTTTAAGTTCTCGTGCCTGTGGACTAAGGGTTACAGGACCAGAAGGGTGAGAAGGTTGAAGAGCAAAAAAGGGATGAAAGAAAGGAGGACCGAGTGATAAGAAAAAAAAAAAAGAAAAATAGAGAAAGGAGGGGGGGTGGGTAAAAGGAATATTGATAAAAAGAAGAGAGGCACAGAAAGAGGGAGACAGAGCAATATAGGTGTACAGTAGGGTACTTTGATACAACCTTAAAAAAAAAAAAACCACCTTCTGGGGGTGCCCAGTGGGGTGGTTCCCTTGAGGTCAGCAGCTCTTTGCTAACCTGATCAGACACAGTACCCCACCTCCACCAAGTAGAGAGGAAAGACAAAAATGCTATAAATCAAACCAAAACAAGCAAACAGAAAACTTTACGGGATAAAATTGGCTGGAAAAACCAAATAATAGCGGTAGAAACACTAACAAAAATGAAGTTCTAATTATTGAAATAGGCAGCAATGGGAAATTATAATTAAACTAGAAAAATTGAGAAAGAAAAAGGATCTGTATGGAAAAGGTTGAACTTAAAAAACAAATCAACAATCAAGAACATGAAAATAAACAAAAAAACCAACCAAACCAAAAAAAAAAAAAAAAACAGAACCAAAAACAAAGCAGTATGTATATGTTATTGAATATTGTCTGGGCAACACGTGGTCTTCTGGGGTATGAGATGTTAATCACAGTTCTGATATGACTGGAGGCTGCTAGTTTCTCAAACCCCAGCAGGTAGACACCCTAAATCTCTCTTCAGCCCACTTAAAAGGCACTTTGAACTTGTTCACTTACTGAGCAGAAGCTTTCTCAGGGAAGTGCTTGTAGCTGGAATCACTGCTGAAGTGGCTATCCACTTACCCTGTGTGTCAAAACTGGTCTCCCTCTGCCCCCGAGGGTTAGGGCTGCAAGGCGGCTCAGACCCCGCCCTTAGGCTACTTGGTCGCTGGGTCACCAGCTCCCACCCAATTCCAGCTCTGCTACCCTGAGGGCGGAGCTTGCCGGGGCAGATAGCTCACAATGTCTGCCTGTGACCCAGAGCCAAACACTATTAGCTCCGTCTGGCTCAACAGCTCAGACTGGGGCCCTAGACAAAGGCCAAAGTTCTCCGCACTCCCGCTCAGGCTCTCCCCAAGGCAGTTCAGCTGAGTGCCAAGTCCAAAGACACCAAAACAGTTCACAGGTAAGGCCTTTCTGGTTTGCAGTCTCGCTGCTACTGAACTTACAATTGCGGGCGGGTTTAGACGGATTGAACACACGCGACCACTTGCCGGTTTTCCACTGTTTTAGTGCTCCTCTTGGGGTCCAGAAGTCTCTCACTGACTCCCTGTATCCTCTCGGGGTGATGATAGGCAGATCCCACCAGCCAGAGATGCCTGGAGTCCTATATCCCCAGACTCACGGTGCCCAGATGCAAGGAAGCTGTTACTCGGCTGCCATCTTGCTCTGCCTCTCCTATTTTTTCCATTTATATATTTTTACTGTTTAAAAGTGGCTACCAGAAAGTTTAAAATGACATACGTGGCCCATATTAAATTTCAGCACCAAACCCATGTACTTATCTCTTTGGTCTCTCCATCCACTCAAATGATTTTCCCTTCTGACCTCCCTGTCTCTGCTACCAGATTTATTCTTCATTCTCCAGGTACCCAGTCTGATACCTCCCTGTCATCTGACTCATTGTCTTTCCTCACCTCTTTTATTACATCAGACTTTGCCACGTTGCATTTGAAGCATTTGTCATTGTTCCCCTCATTTGACATTCCCACCACGTCATTCCAGGGCCCTGGCACCTCACAAGCATGTGGTCATAAAGAGTGTCCTGCTCTCTGTGCCTTCCAATTTCTCTAATGTCACCAGGGAGGGCAATTTTTAAAGACTATTTTGTGAGATTCATTACAATCCTTTACATTTTCAGTAGTTCTCCATTAACTATGAAAAAAAAAAATCCACTAAACTCTTTAATATGACATTTAAAAACACTTACAAATTGGCCCAATCCTTACTTGTCAATTTATCCTGAATAAGAAGTCTCTGTTTCGGTCAACAGACCTTTGCCCATAGTCTTTTTTCCCCCAATTTAAGATACTCTTTCAACCCCTCCTCTGTCAGGACAATGTTTATTATTTAAATTCCAGCTCAAGTTCTATATCCTGTGCAAAAAGTTTTTCCAAGGTTATAATTGTCTTCTCCCTATTACCTCCCATCTCTCTCCTTTCAGTCATACTACAAGAGGTGTTATTTATTCTATTCATTCTGAACTGTGCCTTACATGAGACATCCTCATTTAATATTTATATTTACATATGCATTACAGTTGAAAATTTATAAGAAACTCAGAATGTTCTGTCAATTCTATTGCTTCAGTCAGTTGCATTTGCAAAAACAGAAAAGAAAATGTTTTTTGTAATCAACAAGAAATAAAATGTGATATTTCATAACTTATTATTTTTTGTTTTTTTCCCTCAAAGTTGATATTTAAACATTTTACCCCAAATAGGCATTTTAAAGGAAGCTCTTGGAGCATTCTAAAGAAAGATTTTTTTAATAAAAATTCAGAAATGACCTTCTGTGTATTTTCAGAAGCTTCAGGGGCTATGTCCTGATTGAACACCACTGCTTTCTTCATACTTAAATGTAGTACCTTTCCTTTCTCCCTTACAGGAGGATCAGCAGCGTTATTGGGATGAGAACCTTCAGGTTGACAGAGATTATTTGTTTGAAGAGACAGGAAACATGAGAGTGCTAGCATTCCTTCCCTGAAGTAACTTGGCAAGAGTTAGAAGAAAAAGGAGAAACAGAACAGGCCAAAAGAGGGTACATCTACATTTGAAAGAGTGTGGTCTCCTTGAGGTAGAAGTAACTAAACTACCAATGAGTAGTAAAAACCAGAGACATCAAGGTGAAGGAAGGTGGAGTAGCCACAGTATATGTTCACCGAAGTTGAAAGTTAACAAGAATCAGCGAGAGCCAGAGTGGGTACGGCAAGTGCCCAGCTTAAAGAGCACTTCCCCTTCTTGATTTTATATAACTTAAGCACTGTAAGAAGCCATGGTGGATATGAGCAGAGTATCTGGTGTGTGAAAGAATAGCTCCTTCATATGGATGGGACTGGGAAGGCTTTATCTACTTGGCAATTTACGTACGGGGAGATTCAAAACTTGGGTTGAATGCCCTTTAATGACACATTTGATCATTTTATTTGTGCATATCTCTTCTTACTAATAAGGCAACAAAGGCTAAAGTTGTTACTTCAAGGATATGACCATGGGTCCTTCCTCATTGCTGTGTATAAAAATTTACATGTTGGGAAGGGGGGACAGAAAAAGCTGGCCAAGCAGATCCCTCCAGGAATTGTCCTACTGTAAGAACACCAAATTCAAGTACCTATAACATAAGAAAGCACCTTCAGAAAAGCCAAAAATAAGGTCAGCAATCACAGGATCTATTTATTTTTTATTTCAAAATATTAAAGGGGTACAAATGTTGTATTACATGGATACTCTGTATAATGCATAAGTCCAGGCTTTCGGTTATGTCCATCACCAGAAAAGTGTTCACTCTACCCTATAGGTAAGTTTTTAATCCCATCTCTCCCTTATTAGATTCCAATGTCCTTGTTTATCTCTTTGTGCCTATGTGTGACCCATTATTTAGAATGAGTTAGGGAGGATATCCTCCTTTTCCATGTTATGAAAAAATTTCATTAAGATAGGTATGAGTTCTTTATGTATCTAGTAGAATTTAGCTGTGAATCTGTATGGTCTGGGCCTTTTGTTGTTGTTGTGAGTTTTTTTATTACTACTTCAGTCTCACTGCTTATTATTGATCTGTTCAGGGATTCTGTCTCTTCTTGATTTGAGTTTGGGAAGTTGTATGTTTCCAGGAATTTATCTATTTTCTCTGGGTTTTCTGTTATTTGCCTAGAGGTTTTTGTAGTATTTATGTAAGATATTTTTTAGCATTCATGGATGATATTTTGTATTTATATAGTATCAGTTGTAAAATAATCCTAAAATTTATGTGGAACCACAGAAGACTAAGAATAGCTAAAGCCATCCTGAGCAAAAAGAACAAAAACTTGATAAATCACATCGCCTGACTTCAAATTATACTACAGAGCTATAATAATCAAAACATCATGGTACTGGCATATAAAAATAGACACATAGACCAATGGAACAGAATAGAGAATTCAGAAATAGTAAACTTATTTTTGACAAAGTTGCCAAGAACATCCACTGGGGGAAAGGACAGTCTTTTCAATAAATGGTGCTGGGAAAATTGGATATCCACATGCAGAAGAATGAAATTAGATGCTTATTTCTTATCAAATACAAAAATTAAATAAAAAAGGATTAAAGACTTAATAGGATCTGAAACAATGGGATTACTAAAAGAAAACATTGGAGAAATGCTCCAGATATGAGCAGTAATTTATTGAATAATAAAGTACAGGCAACCAAAGCAAAACTGGACAAATAGGATCACATTAAGCTACAAAGATTCTTCATAGCAAAGGAAACAATCAACAACATGAAGAGAAAACACACAGAATGGGAGAAAGTATATGCAAACTACCCATCTGAAAAGGATTAATAACTAGGATATATAAAAAGCTCAAAAACCCAATAGGAAAAAAATCAAACAACTAATCAAAAATGTGCAAAAGATCTGAATAGGCATTTCTCAAAAGAAACATACAAATGATCAGCAGGTGTATTATAAAATGCTCAACATCACTAGTCATCAGAAAAATGCCAATTGAAACTACAATACATTTTATTAGATTGTATCAGATTTAAAACGTATTAAACAGATTTTACCAAAAACTCAGGTATTAACCGATGCTGGTGAGGATGCAGAGAAAGGGGAATCATTGTATACTGTTGGTGGGAATGCAAATTAGTGCAAACACTATGGAGAACAGCATGGACGTTCCTCAAAAAACTATGAGTCAAACTACCATGTGACCCAGTAACACCACACCACTGCTAGGTATACACCCCCCAAAAAGCAAATTAGTGTATCAAAAAGGTATCTATACTCCTGTGTCTATTGCAGCACTGTTAACAATAGCCAAGATATGGAATCAACCTAAGTGCCCATCAACAGATGAATGAAGAAATAGGGGTACTTGTACACAATGAAATTATATATAAAAAGAATAAAATCCTTCCATCTGAAACAACATGGATGGAATTGGACAACATTACAAGTAAAATAAGCCAACCACAGAAAGAAAAATCTCACATATTCTCATTTACATGGTAGAACTAAATATTAAAACAATTGATTTCATGGAGATAGTAGAATGATGTTACAAGGGTAGCCAGGAGTAAGGGATAAAAAGGGGATGGCTAATGGATGCAAAAATATAGTTAAATGTAAGTTAGATATAATAAGCAATATTTGCTAACACAACAAAATAGCCGATAGTCAATGATAAGTTATGGAGAGTGAGACTTCGTCTCAAAAAAAAAAAAAAAAAAACCAGTAAGTTATAGTATACATTAAAATAAGTCAATGGGATTGAAATGTTACAGCCCTATCTATACCATTATGCTAAAAATTATTTAATTAACTGCGATACAAAAACTTATTAATGCTTTAAAGATTGATCTTTTTTTTTGAAATCATCTTCTATGTTTATTTATAAATATTAGTTGTCTATTTTTTGAGATTTTTGGGAAAAATTTTAAAAATTAAAAAGATTGATTTTAAATAAATTTACAATATTTTGCTTAGTATTACATAGTTTGTTAGAAGTTTTATAACCCTACATTAATATACTTGATTTAATTCCTACAAACCTTAAAAACAAATATTCTTTGAAACAATACCAAAAACAAAGTAGACATTATTCTCTTAGGAGGTTGAACTGATGAAAAGCTTTAAAAAAAATAGTAGTGCATAAAAGATATTAGGTTAGAAGAATAACAAGGATAGGAAAAAATAAAGAAAAATATAGGAAAATCTAGTAATGGTACCAAATTTACTTTTAAAATATAGGGTATTTGTCTTAATTCTTTACTGGCTTGCTCTAACACTCTAGAACATGGCACTATTTCTCAGGTTAATAAATAATCAGATTAGAACCAAGTTCCACGAAAGATTAATTAATGGGGACTCTTCCACATGGTTGAGAATAGCTGTGCTTTACTAGCACAGAGATCCTGGTTTTGACCACTCCTCTACTCAAACTCACACAAGAATGTTCCTTGTATATTCTCTATTATTGTATTTGCCATGCTGTAGACTCCTAATTTGTTAATGATCTTTTCTCCCATTGGGAAAATGATATTAATTTGTCCTCTTGCAGTGCTGTGCCATCCCACTGGCAAGGAATGGAACAACGTATGACGCACAGCACCAACAATTTGTGTAGACCACACAGGCAGTACCACTGTGCCAGCCACAGGCAGAGTGACAGATTGACTATGCCCCGAAGAACTTGGTCCAAAGACAGGGCAGTAGCCCACATATTAGTCCAAGTTAAAAAGATTCCTCATCCAGGGGCTACAACTGTTTCTGAACAATGCTGAAAACTCATAAGATACCATGGGGCATTCAATTATTACTACATATAATTTGCTTGTTGCTCAAGAGATAATAATGTTGATCACTATTTTTTCTAACAAAGTTTTCTTTTTTTCTTCAATGCGTTGTGGCCAGAATGTTTGCCAGCAGGGAAACTGGAGACATTATTCTGGGTTTCTGGGTAGGGATCGGGGCCAAGAAAAATGTGATGGCTCCATATATGAATCCAAGCTTCTCACATGCTTTGAGTAACTGGCACGGAGTTATGTAAGCACACGTAGTTATCATGATTCCCACCCCAGCCTCATTTTCTGAAGGACACTGGTCTGCCCATCAGAGTAAATTAGAGCTGCTCTCCATTCCCTTTGCACCACCCACGAGACTCCTGACTCCTAGGAAAGTAAATGCATGTTCATTTTCCACCCAGAACAGATCTGATTACATCTTCTTGCTATTGCCTACACTATCTCCTCCACAGCCTCTGCCTAGTTGCCAATCTGCTTCTCCACACCTCAAAATTCCTGCAGGAGATTACTCCATCTGCTTCAGACTTAACCCTCACTTTCTCTAAAAGTATTGCAGATCTCATTTTTCTGTCTTCTTTTCTTTTCCCATTGCACTTGTGGACTTGTTTTTGTTTTAGTCAGTGGAAGCCTTTAAAGAAAAAATTCTGACAACAGTCCCATATACAGCAGAACCTCTGTCAATTGACCATCCAAGCGAAATATATACAAACCACACACTAGTACCTACATTAGAAAAGAAAAAGGGAAATAATTGCCCTTAATTTTAATAATACTAACTTGACCACCCAAGGGACTGTAACAAATGGGTCAACATAAGGAGGTGGTCAATGTAAGGAACTAGGCCTATTTATACATGTGTGTGATACATGTGGCGCATGTCTGGTCTACTTAAGGAAGTGGTCAACTAGGGACATTCTACTGTATTATTAATAAAAAGTTGAGCTCCTTTGACTGAAGCAGGTGAGAGGCCATGAAGAAACCTATCTATTCAGATCCATCTTCTCGCCTTGACATTGCCTCTAAGACACCAACATGTGCAATGGGCATGCCCATGGATGACCAGTACACAGCCCTGGGTTTCCAGTTCCCTCTTCCATAGCCTGGCTCTGCTCCAGCCTTATCCTCCAGGTGCCCCTACAGTGCCTGGACTCATAACCCCAGTCTGCCCAGAATCCAATTCTTTGCCTCATGTCTTTGGTCTTATACATCCATCTAGCTCCGTATGACTTCTAACAAAGCAAACACATCTCACAGCACCATGGGTGCAATTCAATGACCCCTTCAGTTCAAACCACTCCTGTAATGCCCTGCCTAGCTAACTGGGCATTTTGATGTGCTCATTAAAAATCACCAAGCATGCAGCTCCCTGGAACCATCAGAAGCCCCACTGTGGCTGGTTCTGGCAGGGCCTCCTTCACCCTTGCAAAGATTTCCTACACTCCATTCTGATCTCTCGACAGCACTCAAGGGCTTGGTTTGTACTATATTGCTTTTTATGTTTATCTTATTTTCTAAATGTCCATGTTTCACCTAAGTGTCTATATGCTGTCTTTCAAAATACAAGACAAACTCCTAACGCAGTGAACAAATCCATGACTACTATTACTTTTATGTATTATTGGTGTTACCAGTAAAGGATTCCACTGACTATTATTACATGTCTTACTTTCCCTGCATTACTCCATAACTGTGTCCTGACTTTGCTACCAAACCATCAACTCTTTGAGGGAAGAATCTGTTTCCTTATTAGTTTTGACTGCATAGTAGACATTCAGCAAACACGTGTTCACTGAACATATGAATAGTCTCCTCATGAGCTGGCATAGTGTTTTGCCTAGATTAAGGACTCAGAAGTGATGATTGACTTATAAAATAATCAAAGTAACAAAGAAAAATAAGAGGCTATAAAAATATTCTGAGTACCAGAATAATAGTTCCATATGCTGTTGAAAACTAAAATCTGGTGTTTATTGCTATGAAGAAGCTACACCCATAGAGATGTGCGAATATGAAATTCATAAACAACTTATCTTTATTGTTGTTCTTTTGAGACAGAGGCTTGCTCTGCTGCCAAGGCTAGAGTGTCATGGCATCATCATACCTCACAGCAACCTCAAACTCTTGGGCTCAAGCCGATCCTCCAGTCTCAGTCTCCCAAGTAGCTGGGACTACAGGCGTCTGTTTTTAGTACAGACAGGGTCTCACTCTTGCTCAGCCTGGTCTTGAACTCCTGAGGTCAAGCAATTCACCCACCTCGGCTTCCCAGAATGCTAGGATTATAGGCGTGAGCCTCCACATCCAGCCCCAAACTACTTACCTTTTTATTTGGATTTTAATTCTCTGCTTTAATCAGAATTATATTTCGAATAGTAAACAGCATCTAAGAACCAGCAGGTTGCTAGTAAATAGTACTTCTTAAGATTTTCTCTTGATTACTAAAGAAACTGTCTATGTTTGATGCACTGTTCAGTAATCCCCAGAGAACTTCGTGGTTTTCAGGCCCCTGGCTTCTTACGCACCCAGATCCTGAAAGCTACGCCACTGGTGAAACATCATCACTCATGCTTGACGTTACCTCAATTGGAGGTCCCGCTCTTCCCCGGCTCCTATCCTCTCTTGGGAGTACAGTTGAGTCTTCACCTCCTCCAGGAAGCCTGTCTGGCATCGGGAGCCCACTGGAGGGCTCCCTTCTCCATTCTTGTGGCGTTCTTGGACATGATCTCTCTCTCTCTCTTTCTTTTTTTCCGACATTTAGCATATATTGCCCTGTATTTTCAGGGCCATCCAATATCCTCAACATGTGGATTCCCCTCTCTCCCTACTAAAGAAGTACTGATAATTTAAAAGTGAGAACTTTAAAGATTTTATCCTTAAATCTTTATATTTGATCTCTATATTAATCTTATATTTAAAGAGATACTTGTATGTATTTGTACACATGACACTGGTAACATACAAGAATGATAATGATGATAAGCATACTAATGAATAAATTTAGAAAAACTTACGGCTGAGGAGGCCAGATTGATCATACGCATATATATTTTCTTTGTCTGAACTCACTATAATAACAGTAAAACAATAAAGAAATACATTAATCTCCAAGGATAAAGAAAATAGGACAGGAGAAAACAGTGGGCAAGAGATTCTCAAAAAGCTTTGGAAGAGCGAAGGCAGAAGAACATCTGCTTGACTTAGCATAAAGGAAGGGTTTATTCTCCAACTACCCACAGAGGGTAAGAATGAAGGAGAAGCTGCCCGTCTGGATTCTGCCTTTCAAGTCACCTAATACTCCACACAAGTGACCATGATCATAGAGCTGATGCAGGAAGACCAGGTGGAGGTTCATGTATGGAAGAGCAAAGAACAACTGGTGACATAGGACCCCCTTCTGCCCATGGCAGTCCATTCCCACTCCTCGCAGGAGACAAGGGGTTTTTCTCCGGAGAAATTATACCAAAGAAATTTCAGACTTCAAGATACCAGGCAGGGTAAACAGCAAAGGGTGGGGTCGAAGTAAGAGCACTCAGTGAAAGTTTACATATGAACTGTTGTCCCTCAGTGCCATCACCCACCCTGACCATGAGTGCCAGCACCCAGATGGGACTACTCTTCTCTGAGGAACTCACAGACTCAGAAAAAGTGCCTTGTGTACTGACATTTCAGTGAAAAAGCCAGCTTGCTGCCCGATCACCCACTCCTCCAATACATATAATTCCCAAGCAGCTGATTGGCACAGAATCTTAACAGATTAGATGTATCAAGGCAATTAACTGGAGTGGATTCTAAGGATGGGCTACTTGAAGGCTCAGACCAACTTTCTTGTAACGTTTTAGTTCAATTCAAAACCCTCCTTCCCTTCCCAACCAATCTTGCTCTTGCAGCTAGACCTCCAGAGGAGATACAGTTTCTGTCAATCAGATACACTCATGTCAGACTTTGATTCAGAAATGAATAACTCACATGGGAGAGAGACATGGTATGTGGCACCTGTTTTGTTGGCCTGGACGTGGCAGAGGTGGTGTGGCTCTGGATCCAAAGGGTACAAGGCAATGGTTGCTTTCTGATTATGTAGCACCTCCCCCGCTTCCCTCCCCCCCGCCCCGCCCCATATTGGTGGAGGCAGCAGCTCCCTGGAAGCCCCAGTTCTGAAATTCTGTTTTGGGAACCATTCCTGGAAACTCAACCTAGTTCTGTAATCTTGCCCTTCTAATGGTTCTTGGAGGCATTCATTTCTCCTAATAAATTCATTTGTACTTAATTTAGCTAGAATAGATTCTGTTGCTGGCAATTAGGAACTCTGAAAATACAGAAGCACATGTAGTCAACATACATTATTACGCTTTAGCAAATATGAATAGCTAGTAAATTAGAACAACAGCATTAGCCAGCAATTCTTCATAAATAATTATAAAAACTCACATGAGTTAATTATTATCATTATGTGTACTATACGTTTATGCAGTTTTGAATTTCCAAAACTTCCATTCAAAGAAAGAGTCTTTAACCAGGAAAAAATATTAAATATATAATAAATATCATGCATGAAAAATTTTAAATTGAAAATTAAAGGTACAGGTACAAGGGACCATTTCAGCAGCTTTGCAAAAAAAAACAAAATAAGACAACAGATGTGAATAAAACAGAAAATAAAATTCCTAGATGCATGCATGTTCACAAACTACCTCTGTAGTAGCAGCGTACGATTTCATCGGTTAAACTTTCTCTACTAGTAAGCTAAGTATTTAGAAACCTAGTTTGTATTTATACTTTTTCAGTTACTAAGAAGGAAAAAATTTACTCAGTATAGCAATACTATGCCACAAGCCCTTTAAATTAGTATGTTTCCAATGTCCAGTGCTGCATTTTGCTCATTTCTTTTTGTGTTCCAAGGCAATGCCATTTACATTTTTTCAAAAGAGAAATTTCAAAGTTTGGAATAGTGATTGGTTTAATTGAAAAGGTATATTATATGATATGATTCCTGTTACTAAAATGCAAAGACAAATACCTTACAACTCTGACTTACGGGGATGCACATTAAATGACAGAATGAAGTTAGGAGAGACCTCGCAAATTCTGAAGTCACGCTTTCAAAGTGCATATTAATTGCTCAAATTACACAAAATTCTATACGCCAGCCCTTTGGGTGTACTTTTATTAAATAAAAGTGTTGTTTTGGCAAAAATACCATATATTTGTAAAAATTCAATTTAATAAAAGCATTTGTTTACAAATGCCATGTAATATCCACTTCTCTGAGAAAATGGGGGTCAGAAAGGCACTGAACAAGTACAATCCTCTGACAATTCCCAGGACTCAGAAGAACCAATGCCTTAACACCCTCCCCCTCATTTATCACCAAGCTGCAAACAAAAATCAAAGGTGAATTTCCCCCACTCCCCTCCCATTTCAGCAAAGAAACATTCAAAAAGAGGCAGCACTAAACAGAAAACCCATGGGTCTGAGCATTTCATCAAATTAATGAGGTTTTCTGAAGTCTTTTGTATTGACTGTTGAGCTGTTTCTGTTGCCCCCTCACCCCCGTTGATATTAACACAATTTAAGGAGGTACCTTCTAAGAGGGAAAGAGTCTGTTTGAAACACTGAGCACTATACCTCTTGTTCTTTAGTTAAGGGCTTTTTCCCCCTGTGTTCCAGAAAGTCTTGGACTCTGGGTTGGAACAGGGGAAGAGAAGGCCCCCTTCCCTGTGCCTTTTGAGACTCAGCCCTGGACTTAAGATGACATTTGGCTGGATCACTCCAAGCACAGCTGGTGGTCTCTGCACCACTATTGGCTCAAACACATCTCCATGCAGAAACGGGGCTCTGGACAAGGAAAAAGAAATGGAAAGGCTCTCTCCCCTTCCATCAATCCTCATCATGATTCCAAGCCTGCCCACTGCTTTTAGGAGGAAGGGTGAAGCTAAATAAATACGTAAGTAAGTTTATTTAGGTAAGGCAGGAGAAAGGAAAGGGTGCTGGGAAGAGAGAGAAGGGAGAGTGAAGTGAGAAGGTGCATCACTGGGGAGGAATCAAAGCTGCTCAAGCCAGAGCAGCCCCATCTATCTTCAGCATCAGAGAGACACAGACTACTGGAGGGACTCCCTAGGGGGGCTGTGCAGGAAGAGGAAATGACACCGGGTCTGAAGTCAACACACACGGGGTTCACATCGGAGCTCTGATGACTGAGTATGGGAACTCCCAGCACATTACTTGATTTCTCTCTGTATGGAAGTGACAATTCACGCCTCATAGAGGGCATGAGGTTTAAATGGGATCATGTAGAAGGCTGTGCGTGCAGACTCCTGATGAACCGAGGAGAAAGAAAACTTTTAACTACCATCTTCTTACCCATAAACAACACAGTGAGGTGTTTTGACTTCCACGTATATTTACAATAATAAGCTTTTATACTTGCAAGCTATTGAGCTTTGAGGGAAAAATAGTTAATCACATGCCCCATAGACAACCACATATTAAACATGAGCAGTGTCCAACCAGGAGGGCGCAAAGCAGCGAAACATAGTGACAGCCCATTTAAATGCCACTTTCTCATTCAAGAAAGGTATGTAAGAAAACCAGAACTATGCTACTATACTAGGGAGGCTGAGGCAAGAGAACTGCCTGAGGCCAAGAGTTGGAGGTTGCTGTGAGCAATGATGCCACAGCACTCTACCCAGGGTGACAAAGTGAGCGAGACTCTGTCTTCATAAAAAAAAAAAAAAAAGAAGAAGAAGAAAAAAGAACTGTGGGACCATGCCACAAAGAGAGTGGGAAACATGACTGCAAGTGAGAGGAGGTACCAGTTCCTGCTCCTGGCTACCACAGCCGACTGTGCAGAACAGATCAAGGAAAGTACATAGGGCAAAAGGCAAGCGCTGAAAGAAACAGCTATTAAAACGAAAATTCTATAATTAAAGAACCATTTGTCTTTTGTGACAGAAATGTTGTTTAACTTAAAAAAAAAATAAGCAAGGGTCTCAAGACTGGCTAGAAAACTATGAAGTGGGAAAGGTTTGTTTTCTTTATCCAACCTCTTCATTCCAGCAGCTTTGCTTTTCAGCTGGCTCCAGACCAACATGGCCCAGGTCAGCTGCTGTTGCTGCTGCTAAGTTTGTAAGTTTCTCTCTCTGCTAAATCCTAAGAAAGCTTGCCCTCACTCCAGTTGTTGTGTATGACCAAGTGGATTTTAAGTCCCATGAACGGAGATTGTGCTTCTTTCTATAGATCCCTGATACGAGGAGGCACTTAAGATAGGCTGATTTATAATGATGTCAAAACTTACCTACCCCATGTCTCATCCCCCCAGGCTTTGCTTCATGCATAACTACGTTTATAACAAATTGATGTCTGCTAAAAAATCAATTATTTGATTATAATGATTAATGATTCTTCCCAGGTAGTATATTTGCATTAAAATTGGGTTCTTCCACCTTTCCATATTAAGGATTGAGTCATTCACATGCTTTAGCAACCTTGTAGGAGTGAAGTCCTTTGCTTAGGTTGCTTTTAAATCATCCCAGTGGTAGCTGCTCAGTCCCAGTCTAGATATGAAAACTCTAACTGCCTCTCTAAGCCTTAAGGTAAGAAGGTTAGGGCAGTATTTCTCCAACTAGAGTCCTCTGATCCTCTGAGCCTGTGATACCTTGCAAGATTCATTTACTTATTTTTCAGATTAATAGGAAGGTACAAACACTTAGGTACAGTGTTTGTTTGATGAGGTCCCCAGGAGGTGTCCCATACACTCTTACATTGTCCCTTTATGTGGGAGCATACCGGTCCCTCACCACCGCCTCTTCCCTGACTTGAATTAAACTGAGTCTCTTGTGTGGGACCTTGCAAGATTTCACAAGAAATCTTGTGTTGGTATTTAATAAAGTTAGTAAAAGAGATTTTCTGAATTTTCAGGGGGATCACTTTATAATTGAACACTGCCAGTCAATTTTAGTGCCTGTGTTTGTGTCTGCATCAAATGGTAGCAATTTGTTTGTCATACACTGAGGAAGAAAGAGCAGAGACGGACATCAATACATTAGTCATGTACTTTTCTCCAGTGACATCATGGTGCCTCGGGTGGATGGAGGTTTCATTCCAACAGGATGAAAGTGGCAGAATGGTGGGGTCTCCCAGTGTGGGGTAGCCTGGGAATGCCAATGTCAGAAGAACCTATGCCTGGCAGCCAGAACGCTTTCCTGCAGACCAGCTAGTTATGTTTCCTAGAAGAGCATTGTCTCTCACGTTAATGTTGTTGATCTGCTGAAGTTTCTGAGTAATCCGGCTCTGCTTGAATTTAACTAATTTTAGTTTGCTTTTTTGATGTAGAGTAATAAGCATAAAGAATTTACTACATCTATGTTCGTGGAGATATAAAACAAAGCAATGTTCTACTTAAGAACATTAAGAAAATAAAACAATGGTACACACTTAAGAATATTAAGTTTATAAGTAAAGGCATTTAATATCATGAATAAAAATCATTGGTCTCCACTCAGAATTCATGAGAACTCTTCTGTTAAAGAACAATGGCACATTACCCAAGTTTGAAAAATATTGGCTTGAGGACAGCGTATTTGGAATTCTCTTAAATGGGTCGATATATGCAAAATAGGTACAAACAAATGACCTTGACTTATAAATAGTCTGGAGCAGAGCTTAGAAATTGCTTTAGCTTCTAAGTGACCTCGGCAAGACCAGGAGAAAAGCATCTGGCCTTGGGAGGCCCAGGCACGGCTGGAGCACGCCCTGGATCTCCTTGGGGAGAATGTCTTCCTGCTCTGAGCTTCAGCTCCACCATATGTAAAGCAGGGATAATAATGCCCAACCTCAATCCCTGAACTGAAAAAAATAAAACAAATAAACCTAACTGCATGGGAACAAAGAGGCAATAGATGTGAAAGCATTTTCATCTTTTCGGGGGGCGGGGGAAGGTACTATTTTAAAGAGGAACTCTTGAAAGTATCTCAACAATATGCATCTAATTCATATTGACATGTGTAACTAAAACTATGCTTCATTTTGGCTGCAAATTAGCTGCTTCCTTTAAGAAGCTGGGATGGTAAAATTCTGAGTTGTGTGGCTTAAAATTAGTGCTAGAATTAGGGATATCAGGAAAAACACACACACAATTGTTGGATCCTTAATAAAAGGAGAGAGAATGAGTTAAACAGAGGAACAGGAACGGAGAACTTCACAGAAAAAGGTGGTGCCAAGAAAGGGTAAGAAAAGTGCAGAAACCCTCAGGCAGCTAATGGACGGGTGTATGAGGAAGTAGGGTAAGGACGATCTTCAAATTAGACTTCATTAATGTCACAGAATAAGATCAGCACGGACAGGACCAGACCATTGAAGACCCAGAGCAACACAAAGAGAGACAAACAATGTAAGTATAAATATTGAGTTTTATCCACATCAGATTACAGAGTGTAAACTTTCCTGCTCTGCCTTCCATCCTCAGCCACTTCTTCCTCCCTCTCCTTTTCCTTCTCCTCCTCCCCTCCTCCTTTCCTCCCTTGCTCTAAGCTTAAATACTTACTGGGTTATTTAAAACTAAGTTTAATAAATATCTATTTCATTATTCAGAATACTTATATTTCAATATGAAATCCCTAATGATGCCATAAAATGAATCTCAGATTCCCTTTTTATTTTTAATTACTCATGTTAATAAGCAATAGCATTCATTTAAAATAATTATAGAGTGGTCAGAACTATATTGCCTTTCTAGAAATAACATCCTTCCCTACCTCATCTCCCTCCCCAAATCTTAGTTTCTAAAGGAAAACAAAAATGTTACAATGCAGTATTTGTGTAGGTTCCTCTGGGAAGCCTTCCTTGACATGAGAGGGTGTGTGTCTCATTAAAAACATCCCTTGGCTACTTTGTGGGCTGGGGAGTAGAAGCAAGAATAGGAGCAAGAATCCAAACAGTAGACTAACAGTAGTACAGGAACGAGACAGTGTTTATTTCAACTAGGATGGTAGCTGAGGAACAAAGTGGTTGGGTCTGGGAATAGGTTTTGGAGTAGAGCAGTAGTTAGCAAAATACGATCCCAAGGGCTAACTCTGGACTTGGCTCATGTTTACAGGCCCCAATAGCTAAGAATGGTTTTGATCCTCTTATCCTTTTAGCTATCAGAGGAAGGATGGGGAGGAGAAAGAGGAGAGGGAGGAAGAGGAGGAGGTAGGGGAAGAATAAAAAGAAGATGAAGAAGATGGAGAAGGATATGTGGAAGAAAGTGTATGTAGCCTACAAAGCCTGAAATATTTACTATCTGTTCCTTACAGAAAAAGTTTGCCTATCTGTGGAGTGGAATAAGCAGATTTGAAATGGAACTGGATGGAGGGAAGGATGAGGGAAAGAGACGAATGAAGGGAAGTACCTGTGTCTTTGGTTTGAGCAACTGAATGCTGGCCACACCCTCTTCCCTATTCCAGTCAATCCACCCTCTCGGGTGAGTGCACTTCATCTTCGCTGTTGTGTTTATTTCATTTACTCACTTCCTTGGCAGTGAATTCTCCAAGTAACTTTTTTTTTCTCTTTATTTACAGCACAGAGATGTGTATAAGACACATGGTCTGCGACCACTGAATATTGACGATACGGCAAATTCATTTTCAGTAGTGCTGGTAATATCACCCTCTTCATGAATTAAAATTAAAATCACATTTTGTAGCACTTAAGAGTTTATAAACCATTCTCCAACCCATTCATTCTTCACTACAACCCTGTATATGTTGGTATGAGAGTAAGCCCCACTTACATGTTTCTCTTACAAAAAGTTCTATTTTATGTTGCTGTGCTTACAGATAGAATGTTAGGAACTATTTGCATTTCTTTTTTTATATTTTACATAGTGAAAGCCATCCCTTTTGAGTGATGATTATAAAAAGAATAGAATGGGCCGGGCGCGGTGGCTCACACCTATAATCCCAGCACTGTGGGAGGCTGAGGCAGGAGGATTGCTTGAGCTCAGGAGTTCGAGGCTTGTCTGAGCGAGAGTGAGACCCCGACTCATGAAAAAAAAGGAAAAACCCAGCTGGGCACCGTGGCGAGTGTCTGTAATCCCAGCGGCTTCGGAGGCTGAGGCAGCAGGATGCCCACAGCTGGAGTCTGAGGTTGCAGTGAGCTACAACGCCATTGCCCTCTGCTCAGGGCACAGGGTAGAACTCTGTCTCGACAAAAAAAAAAAAAAAAAAAAGAATAGAATGGAAAGGAAAACTTGCCAGTGGAGTATTATGACAAGTAAAGAAGATGAGAAGACATTGGTGTTACAATGACACTAGGGCAGGTGATTGCATAGCAGCTGGGGCGGTGAGAAAAATAAAGGAATCAAAGGTCCCCTTTATGTTTTTAGCTTAATGACAGAATTTATTACTAAGATAAAAAAGGCTATGGGACATGAGTCCTGTTTCGAAAAGTAAAGTTTGAGGTGACAATTAGATGTTCAAATACATATGTGCATGTGTGTATGCGTGCGTGTGCGCACTGTGTGGACACACACAGACACACACACACTTGAATATATATACCGTATGCATCCTGATCTGGAGTTCAGAGTTGGAGATGTCACTCTGGTAGTCACATAAATACGGCATGTCGATGGTACTTAAAGCCAAAGGACTAGAGAAGTTCAGCTAGAGAGAGTGTGTGTGGACAAAGGTGAAGGTCTAGGCCACTCCAACATGCAGAGGGAGGAGAGAGCAGTGAAGTTCAAGGACACTGAGGAAGCAGAGTGAGAAAAAACAGGAAAATGGACTGCTATGGAAACCAAAGAGAGAATGTGTTCTAATGCTCTAAGATGGAGGGACAGGTGAGATATATCCATGAGTTCATTGTTTTTTCTTTTCTTAATATCCACTAGACCATGCCTGGACTAGAATATATTTACTACTCCTAAGAAATACAGTAAGATATGGATGGCAAGGAACCTTTACATGGGACAAGATGTAGAAAATGGAGCAGTACCCACAGCTCTGTTTTGGTGGAGAGGTGGGAGCAGGAGCCTGCTGGGAGCGGGCTGAATGAGTTAAGGACAGGATGAGAAGGCAAAGGGAATACTGTGGACAGCAAGGGAGAAAATCCCCTGAAATATTTAACCCTCGAGCTAGAATACAAAAAGAAACTGCAAGTAAGAAAATAGTATTTATTATTTAAAGGAAAATTCTAATCTTTTAAGACATTGTGTTAGTATATTTATTTTTCTTACTTTTCTGGAGTATAATAGCAGGTCTCCTATATGATAGTAGGTGTGAAATAGTTAAACAAGGGGTTCTTTGCTGAAATCAACCGAGCACTAGAGGTTTTGCAAAACAATGAATCCCCTGGAAAAAAAAACATGAATTTTTTTTTTTTTTTTTTTTCC
Organism: Nycticebus coucang; assembly: GCF_027406575.1. NCBI lineage: Eukaryota > Metazoa > Chordata > Mammalia > Primates > Lorisidae > Nycticebus > Nycticebus coucang. The sequence goes on from NC_069789.1 coordinate 89,537,150, forward strand.
AGTTTTTGGCCGGGGCTGGGTTTGAATCTGCCACTTCCAGCATATGGGGCTGGTGCCCTACCACTTTGAACCATAGGCGCCGCCCAAAACATGAAAATTTTTGTAAATACATACATGCTGTGAGGAGGTGGGGAGGGACAGGGGGTGTTTATAGCTTTAGTTAATTCTGAAAAATCAACCAGTTTAAAATAAAACTAAGTACACGAGCTACTGCTGTGGTGAGGAAGAGAGGCCTATGACATAGTGAAATTTCACAAGTGTGTTATATGCATAATTTCACCCAATGGACGCAAACCCCCAGGTTTTTAGTTTGCAACTCAATCAAGAGCTCCGTCCTTACAAAATATTCAGTGTGGCTCATCCTCACATGGGGCAGAGCACAGCATACACAGAATTCTCAGAATACAGAACAAAGGGAAAAACACTACAATGTGGCAGAACCGTCATCAGGTGAAGCAGAAAGTCATAGTTTTAACTGTGCTAAATGAAGACTTCGGCAAACAAACACTCTTCAAACTAGGTGCAGTGACTCACATCTATAATCCTAGCACTTTGGGAGGATAAGGCAGCAGGATTGCCTGAGCCCAGGAGTTCAAGACCAGCCTGGGGAACATAATGAGATCCTATTTCTATAAAAAGAATAAAAAATTAGAAACAACCATATAAAAAAAACTCTTCAGTAATACTGGAAATGGAGCTTTAAATTAGTGCAAAAGCAAAGGATAAAAGTTTTCTGTACATTGAAATGAACTTATATGACGATACGCTGCCCTGGTGAAGATCAGCACAGGACGACAGGAAGGGGCAAAGAATCAGCACAGTGTGGGCAATGACAGAAGAAACTCCTCACTGGCTTCTTGGGGAAGAGAAGCTAGAAGTTCCAGGACCCCAACAAGCATGTGCATGTGTGTATTACATATATCATAATCTACTTTATTATAATACATATACATAACTATGTAGTACAAAAGATATAGTTCTTATTCCATACCATAGAACTCAATCGCTCTCCCCAGATATTTCTATTAATCACTTGGGTTTTTAAATTTTAAAAGCCATTGTTAGAGTTAGAAGCTGTAGACCTGACCTGATTATTATAGACAACATTTTCCCAGGTAGAGTGGGAAAAAGAGTTCACAGTCACACCCTACAGAAACTGGCTGTCTGGGCAGAGGTCTGTCTGAGTGTCCTGTTCATTGCACGGAGGTGCCGCTGATGCAGACACATACACACATGCACATTCAGAAAGGACTCAGCTGCCATCTGGTTATGAGTTCTGATTGACTTTGTCAGATTTAATTAATTCATAACATACATTTTCATTCTTTGTATCTGTCTCTCCTATTAGACAATGAGTTGCTTGAGAGAAGGAAAATTTTTCTATTTCTAGAACATATGAAGGCTCAATAATTGTTTGCTGGGTGAACGGGAATTAATCATAATGGTTGCTTAATTGATTTAGTGCTTTTATTACCCCCAGTGAGTCTGAATATTCACTCTTTGATTGCCCAGTTGTGTTTATTAGGGAAGACTAGAAAAAAAAAATAAAAGCCTAACTCATTGGATATTTATGATAAAATGTTGGCCAAGCTAGCTTTCATGGAAACTGCATATAGATAGAGGACCTGTGATTCTGGATTGATCTATTGTGTACAACTTTCTGAGATACAGCTTCAGCTGAATGGCTTGAAAAAAGTGTGTATTGAAAAGTGGATAAAAGGGTAAAACTATTGACAGAAAAAATTTTTTAAATTTATATTCACAATGAAGACTCAACTTGTGGGATTATACTCTAAATCAAACATTAAATGGGCATAAGTTTTCACTAAAAAACACCTGGAAATAAACTTAGCAGGACAATGCAGTGCCTGTACGAATAAATTTATAAAAATTATGATAAAGATTATATGACAAAGCTGAAATATAGAAAAATATCTTGAACAGTAATCCCAATACTTAAAAGTCCTAAATTTTCCTTAAATTAACTAACTATAATAGAATTATAGAAAAAAACTTCAATATAATTTTATGAGAGGTAACTTTACAAAATGATTGTAAATTTCATTTGGAAAAATATGTAGAGAAAAAAATCAGCCAGGAAAATTCTAAAAATTAAACAACAACAGCAAAAGTAATCAGAGGGAATAGGGCTTTGAAGTATTAAAATTTAAATTTAATATGAAATTTATAAAGTAGTAGATATCACAAGCCTGCTGTAAAAGGCCACCGCAGATCAATTGAGTAGGAGCGAGCACAGGAAGAGTGAAACATACTTGAGAATTGAGTTGGTGATAAGGGCAGCATTACAGATCAAACCTTTATAGTACACATTAGACTTTTGAAAAAATAATTTTAAGAGCCCTAACTTATCATTTACATTTTCCCCCTCAAAAAAATTTTTAAGTGAGTCAAAATTCAAAAATCTCAGAATACAGAACAAGTGACAATTCTGGAAAAACTGGAGTTTTTTTTTTAATATTTGATAATTGACATTAAACCTGAAATTATAAAAGATTCATAGATAAGAGACCCTTCATCATGGCAAAATAATTGGCAAAATTAAAAAACAAAAAGGCAATTTAAGAATAAGTGCTGTCAACATATATGACTAAAATTTAATAATTATAATATTTAGAGAGCTCTTAAAAATTTGTATGAAAAAACAAATGAGGCCGGGTGCGGTGGCTCATGCCTGTAATCCCAGCACTCTGGGAGGCCGAGGCGGGTGGATTGCCTGAGCTCAGGAGTTGGAGACCAGCCTGGGCTAGAGCGAGACCCCATCTCTAAAAATTGCTGGGCATTGTGGCGAGTGCCCGTAGTCCTAGCTACTTAGGAGACTGAGGGGAGAGGATCATTCGAGCCCAAGAGTTTGAGGTTGCTGTGAGCTGAGATGTCAGAGCACTCTATCAAGGATGACCAAGTGAGACAGAAAGAAAAGAAAAGAAAAGAAAAGGAAAGAAAGAAAGAAAAGAAAGAAAGAAAGAAAGAAAGAAAGAAAGAAAGAAAGAAAGAAAGAAAGAAAAGAAAGAAAAGAAAAGAAAGAAAGAAAGAAAGAAAGAAAGAAAGAAAGAAGAAAGAAAGAAAGAAAGAAAGAAAGAAAGAAAGAAAGAAAGAAAGAAAGAAAGAAAGAAAGAAAGAAAGAAAGAAAGAAAGAAAGAAAGAAAGAAAGAAAGAAAGAAAGAAAGAAAGAAAGAAAGAAAGAAAGAAAGAAAGAAAGAGAGAAGCAAATAAAAGAAAAAAATAAATGAACGCCCTAACAGACAAATGGTCAAGGAGAATGGCAGTCCTCAGATAATAGAGTGGTCAATAAAACATAAATTACTGAACTTTACTAGTAATCAAAGAAATATACATGAGGACAATATATGTGTATATATGTGCATATCAGACTGATAATATCCAATATAGACCAGATGTGGGGAAATGGATATTTTTATACACTGTTGGTTGGAATATTAGTTGGCACCACCTCTTAGGGAAGAAGGATGTGAAAATTTCAAATTTAAAATGTGTCTATCTTTTGATCCAGTAGTTCCATTTTTCATTTTTAGGAATATAGCCTAAAGAAAGGCTTTCACTTTACTATACTATACTACATATAGTTATAAATATATACTTAAGAAGTATATATTTATGTACATAGATGTGTATATGTGTGTATATATATATATATATATAGTTCTGTATACATATAACTTGCTTCATTGTTGAAAAACTGAAAATAAATGCCCACCAACTGAGGACTAGCTAAAAGATTATGGTACATATTAATAATGGCTAACATTTATTGAATGCTTATTGTTCTAAGCATTTTCTCATATCTTTAGTCATTCAATCCTTCCAATAATATTATGAAGCAGCTTAAAAATGAAGAAAGTACAGCACACAAACTGACACTCAGGTCACAGGCCTGATGGCAGAAAGCCAGCTCCAGAGTCCATGCTCTTAGCCACCACATTCTGCCTCCTTTCATCTATGCATGAAAAACTTCAGTCAGTAAAAAGAAGGAGCTACAACAGTGAGTCCCGATGTGGACATTTGTCCAGGACCTGTTATTTGGTTAAAAATAAGTTATAGTTAAGTATGTGCCTTATGATCTAATGACTTTAAAAAAAATAAAAAAAAAATACCTAGGTTTAAAGTTTTATATTGAACTAAAGGTCTGAAATCTACACAAAGTCTTTTTTGGAGAGTGGCTTTAGTAACCAGGGGAATTGGAGGAGACTTTCATTCTGTCTCTGTTTTGAAGTTTTTCTTTCCAATAAGCATTCATTAGAGATATTTTAATTCAAAATGAAGATACCCCATTGACCTGGCAATTTAATCACCTATGAATTTATCCTAAGAGATAATTGGCTGCAATGTGGGCAGTGATATTTATTACAGCATTTAAAATGGAACAGTTAAAAAACTAGAAGTAATCTACACACTATCAATGGAGGGATAATAAATTATGACAAAACCTTTCAAAAGAACACTGTGTAACTATGAAATAGAATGACATATCCATATTTGGTGGAAAGGGCACCAAGATTTTCCTTGACTGAAAGAATCAAGTTGTAGAATGGTTTAAATAGTATAATTCTATTTACATTACATTCTATAAACTCATGCATTTATGTTGAAAGACATAGATCTAAAAGAAGAGTTAGGACTAGTTTTCCCTAAATGATGAGACGAAATATTAGAATTTACTTTTAAACATTCTGTTCTTGAACTTTTTCTTTCTTTCTTTTCTTTCTTTTTTTCTAGAGACAGAGTCTCACTTTGTCACCCTTGGTAAAGTGCCGTGTGTCACAGCTCACAGCAACCTCCAGCTCCTGGATTTAGGCAATTCTCTTCCCTCAGCCTCCCAGGTAGCTGGGACTACAGGTGCCCGCCACAATGCCCAGCTATTTTTTTTGTTATTGCAGTTTGGCCAGGGCTGGGTTCGAACCCGCCCCGGCCCGTGCCCTACTCACTGAGCCACAGGTGCCACCCTATTCTTGAACCTTTCTCATAAAAAGTATTCTTAAAATGATGGATTTTTCATTTCCAGGAAATACGGACTTCATAAAGCTTGTTCTAAGTGCCATCTCTAATGTTATAACCAGTGAGTAACTGGTCCTATTTTTAAAATCCTGTCTCCCCTCTTTTTAATCCTATCTGTCTCTTCTGGCCTCAAAACAGAATTCTTAGTCCTTTCCTTTTATTTACCTTTATTATCTTAAGTTCCCCCTCAAGACTAGGATAAAACAGTGTTCTTAGAATTTCCTGTTAGCATGTTACTGACTTGTTAATGCATTTTTATGTGAAAAAAATACAATAATATTTTAAGAGGTGGGCTAGGGAATTATGGCAAGAAAATGTAGCCATTTGTAACAGTTGCTAGATGAAAGAGTTTAGAGTAGAAGGTATCAAAATACTCAAAGAAGTTCAGCAGCCTTCTTGCTCATGTGTGCTGACACTGGAAAGAAGGAAAGACCCAGTTGGGGTGATCAGGAGGAGGAACATTTCATCAAAGAAAATAACAGAAGTAATAGGAGGAAACTACTGAATTGGAAGGAAACCCAGTGCCAGACCTGGCTTTAGCCCTGGCCAGTACTGTAACTTCTCTGGGCCTGTTACCTCTTGTTATAAGTGAGGAGGAAGACAAGATCCTAGGTGTGCGCACCGGGATCATTAGCCTTTTAGAGTTTCTCTGATGTCCTTTGGGGTCACCCCGGAAGCTGGAGAGCCCTGAAGCAAGAGGGCTGGATTCTGAGCTCCACCCTGCTTTAACCAGAACAACTCCATTTTTATTTACTTCATATAATGAGATTTCATGGAAGATTCTGATTGAATAAAGAGTTCTAATGCTTACTGAAAAAAAAAAAAAGCAAGAGAAAAGTTTGAAAACCACCAACTAGGCTGATATCTGATGTTCCTTATAGCTTTGAGTTCTTGTTTTGAAATTAATCTATGCCTCAAAATGTATGTGAGTAAGCAGTGCAAATGCAGTTTGCCCTGAAGAGAATTTCCAAGTCACTGACATCAATCATGAAGAGTCTCTGTTGCTAACATGTGGCAAGTTGAGTTTTTTCGCTTCCCTTGGGTCAATTTACCATCTGCCTCATCTTCATCAAAACATTAATTTCAGCTTAATCCCCTTTCTTCCTCTCTGGTGGTAAAAGGACCTGGCTTACTTTGAAATAAAACAAATAGAGTGCAGCTATGTTTTCATATGTGGGGTGGTTTCCATTTGATTATGGAATTCCAGAATGCTAAGATGAATTCAGTAATTTGATCTTCTTTCTGAGACTCACAGTCTAAAAACCTATTCAAATAAAATGTTCTAAAATTCATTAAATGTGTTGAGAATTTACTATATGCAAAGGACAGTGCAAGGTGTTTTTGGTGGTAGAAATGTGTTAAGATTCTGCTCACAGGGAAGTCTACACTCTCTGGTGAGAAGGGAAGTTAAGCTGCTGTGAGTTCAAAGAACAGAAAGGCTTTGTTGGGCTGAAGAATAATGAGGCAAAGCTTCAAGAGTCTTGCAGGTGGGCCACGATTTTGGTGGACAGACATAGGCGTGGGGAGAGAGTATTTCTGATGAAGAGAATGTGAAACTAAGAGGTTTGGCCGATAAGCAACAAAGCAGTTATAAGGCAAGTCTGTTTTATGAAGATTTAGCTGGTATTAAAATATTATATAAACAAAAGATGGTAAGGACTAAGGTAACTGGAGGCTGGTTGCTCCAATGGCCCAGATAAGAAGTGATGAACTGGGATGATGTCAGTGGGAATGTCAAGGAAGTGCCTGATGAGAGCTACACCTACAGCAGACTCCCAAGAACTTAGAATCTGCCCAGAAGCACCCCCAAGAACAGGTGGGAAGCACTTACAATAATCAAAGAAGAAGATAATGATTGCTTGGACCAAAGTGGTTGGAGAGTAGGAGGGGAGCATGGGTATTTTAAATCTAAGAGGAATTAAGTGGTGGATTGGACATGGACATGATATTCACTGAGGTAGAAACCAGAGATGAAATCAAGTCCGGGAGCCATGAGTTTCACTTTGGATAGTCTAAGGCTGAGGAATCTGAGCCTTCCAAGAAGAGACAGAGTAATGGGGAAGATAGCACCTTCTATCTGAGATAGTTTCAAGAACATAATGTTCTCACAGGAAAATCAGATTTCAGTGAATGCACAAAATGGTATGGAGTAATGGCTGAAATTTTATAGGATATACAGGAATTTTTCATGACAGAACAAATATACCAATGGTGCCTGCAGATGTGTCTGGAGAAGCCGTACTATTTAAACAAGATATTATAATTGGATTAGGTTTTGTTGATACCAGAAGCTAATGAGTTAGGGGAGGGTTGAGAAGAGGTTGGTGAATAGGCATAAAGTTAAAGTTAGCCGGTAGTGGAAAGGTTCTGACGCTCTGTTGCACAGTAAGGTTAACAATAATGTATTGTATATTTCAAAATAGCTAGAAAACAGAATTTGAATGTGCTCACCACAAGAAATGATAAATGTTTGAGGTGATGGGTATGCTAATTACCCTGATCACTTGCATAAATATACATGTATTGAAATATCACACCGTACCTTACAAATATGTACAATTACTATGTGTCAGAAACAAAATAAAACATAAAAGAATTTTTAAAAATAAACTGATACTTAATATATGAAAGAACAAGGAATATGAATGCATCCTTTTCTAGATTTGGTTTGTATACTAATTTTCAGTGAATGAGTGAATTATATCTCTTTGACCAGTGGAATTTTCTCTTCATCACATGTTTGAATGTTTAGAACTCTGTTAATGTTTTATTTAGTTCAAGTGGTTGTATGTTGGTTCTTTGGCGCCATTGTCAATAATACAATTCAACCAAACTCCTAAATATGGCTTTGTTTTTTTTCTTTTTAAACATAGCTAATTCTCACCCCAAAGCAAGATCCAATTTTTTTTCTTCTTATGTGGGAGACAAGTATAAGCGACTGACCGCCATTCAAAGTGCTCTACTAGAGAGACCTCCATCCTCTCGCTAACCTATGTTCTCACTCTGCCCCCAAATCCTAGCACTTGTTATCTACAGTCACCTTCCTTGATATAAACCTTAACCCCTCATCAAGCTCTTTCTGGGTTCTCCTTCCTTTTCAGGGTACAGAACTAAGGCATCTATATTTTTAATAATTTCCTGGAGTGATTTTTGAGAGTAGAACAATTTGAGAAAATCCATGTAGGACTTCTTCAGGAACCACCACAAGGAGGCAGGAGGAAAGCAAGCTGGCCCATGCTCCTTTCACCTGCTTCCCCCAGACTAGGCCTGTACTTTATTCTTCACGTGTGGCTTCTACAGAAGTCTTCATCTGAAAGGTCTTATTGCTCAAGATGTTTGAAAATCATGGCTGTGAATCCATTACCACTTCTGATTTTCCCAGTTTCCTCATCAATTCTCACTTCCATAATATAATCACAATCAGCTTAGAGTCCCTTGGCTACTTGACCAAAAACTGAACATTGGTGAGGGCCTACTAAGTGATGAGCACTATTCTATGCATTGATAAAAGCTACAAAATCTCTGCTTTCATCTTAATTTCTACTGGGGGATATAAATAGGTAATTCTGGGGATGTTAGAAAGTAGTAAATGTTACGGAGAAAAGTAAAGCATGAAATGGGGACTAGGAAGACGTAGAGAGGATATATGTAGGGGGGTGTGATGTTTGTGAGTGTGTGTGGTATGTGTGCATGTGCACAATTTTAAATAGAGAAGGAGGAAGGGTGATGAGATGACTACTGAGTGAAGACCTAAAGGAAGCAAGTGAATGAACAATGTGGATATCTGGAAGAAAAGCATTTCTACACATAGGAAATTATGGTGGATATTTAACTAGCATTAATAGAATGAATGAATATAAATGCAAGAGTTCCTTTACCAAAGTGACTTTCTGCTCTTGAAGCATCCCTTCCCTTACCACTGTTAAAGTGAATGCCATTTGCTGTAACTAGACTTATCACCTAGACCAGGCATCCTCAAACGTTTTAAACAGGGAGCCAGTTCACTGTCCCTCAGACCGTTGGAGGGCCGGACTAGAGTTTAAAAAACAAACAAAAAAAAAAAACTATGTACAAATTTCTATGCATACTGCACATATCTTATTCTGAAGTAAAAAAACAAAATGGGAACAAATACAATCACACCGCTGCATGTGGCCCGTGGGCCGCAGTTTGAGGACCCCTGATCTAGACTGTGGGATTCAAATCATTAAGAATACACATCGTAAGTATTATCTACGGTTTTCTTATCACTGAAGAAACTGAGAGCTAAAGAGGGCATATGCCCTGCCTGAAGTCATAGTGCTAGTGAGGGGTAGACTAGAACTGCAGTTCAGGTCTTCTAAATTCTAGCCTCAGAGTTTTTTTGGTTGAGATCTTTAATATGTAAATAAGAAATCTAACTGAATACTTTTCATATATAAATGTTTTCTTAGTGAATACATACTTAAATAATAATATGAGTGATTCCTTAAAAAATTTATTTTTCTTTGGATGCTGCTTTTGAGTTCCCATTCCGCCACATGCGGGAAAAAAGATTAAAAAGTAAAGAGAGAGAAGAGAAATGGGGTGAAGAAAAAACACGAATGAAATATAACATGATGTGATACTATCAACTCTTAACACACTCCCAAATCTTCCTAAACCTTAGTAATTTCCAATATGTTGCAATAATATTGTCACCTTTTCACAAATTGTGAAATGAAACAATATATGCATTTAAAAATAAAAAGTTGAGTAGAGTGCCAGCCCCATATGCCAGACGTGGCAGGTTCAAACCCGGCCCCAGCCAAAAACTGCAAAAATAAATAAATAAATAGTTTAATTTTCATATTTCCCTCTATGGCACTACTTTATTAACAAATAAAGGAGGCCCTCATCATTATCCTTGATTAATAAAACCCCAACCAGCCACACTGTGAAAGCTTGATGTTTACTTCTTTCATATGATATCCCCTCAAACTTCAGACCCAAATTCCACCTGGCCATTGTGTCCACTTGCACTTAGCCACACTGCTTTGCCTTCCCATCCTACTTGGTAATGTGATCTCCATTTCCTCTACCATTTAATCTTCCCTGAGAAGCACTGCTGTTTCTAACATCTGTTCTTTTCCCATCCGCCTCTGTGAACTGAGATAGAGAGTTTTCAAGAAATATAAAGCTCATCTGTCAACTATTTCCTCTACCACCTGTCAAAGGCCTCACTGCCTCTCCCATGTGACTCTTAATTCTACACCAACTTTCAGCATTGGTTGTTGAGCTGTCTTTGGAGCGTTTTCCCTGTTCTCCTTATTTTTTTCACATTAACTCTTGGTATATTGTATTTATTCATGATGTATCTGATGATTCCCCACTGTAATTATTTGTATACAGGTCCTAAGGTATCACTTCCTCTGCATCTAAAACCTAGTGTTTCAAGAAACTTCTCCCTAGTCCTAAAACTCAAAGGCTCAACTTTAGGGTTTAACTTACAATCTGGGTGTTTGAAGGGATATCACAGCTGCTACAGCTGCCAGGATGGGTATGGAAGCAAACAACCTTTTCTCTTCAATGACCTCATTGCATTTGTCCATGCCCTTAAATTATTTAGGCCGGATTAGTGCAATGAATTCTTGGTTAGGCCTCCTCTAAAAGACCACATGGAGATTTAGTTAGTTTGCCTTCTTTAGGACCCTGGTCAGATGAGCAACATTTCACTTGCTCCATACATTTTATTTGCAATCTTAGGTTATTAAGTCAGATACATCAGATTTATTTAATCACTTAGTGGCTATCTCTAACATTTCACTTTCATTTCACTTTGAAACTTCTTCTGTTTTATTTGTTTATTTTATTGTGAAGGTACATCTTCATTCTTTCAAACACATATTTTGGCTTGTGATTATTTTTCAAAAAAATTTTTAGAGAAATTTTTGTGAAACCATGGATAAGTAAAAAATTCATGTTATTTTTTAAATATTAATTCCATTGTGGAACCAATGCAGTATAGACATCTGGAAACATCAATAAAGTGTTTGGGAAGGATGTGGCTAATGAATGCATAGTACATCGATGGTTTAAGAAGTTCCATTCTGGTGTTTTTAATTTTGAAAATGAGCAACATGGGTGACCTGAGATCAAGGTGGATAATGATCAGTGGAAAGCTGTAGTAGAAAATTTCAACCTACACATCAATTAGCAGCGAGGTCTGCCGTTACTATTCCAACAGTATTTGACCATTTGAACAAATCAGCAAAGTAAAAAGGCTGAATAGGTGGGTTCCACATGAATTCACCAGTGTCAGAAGAGAAATTGTCTGAAAGTTTGACTTTCTTTTCTGTCAGAACATAAAGGCAAACCATTTCTAGACGCTATCTTGTTACGTGTGAAGGAAAATGGATTCTTTCTGACAATCACAAGTGTTCGGCACAATGGTTGGACAAAGAAGATGTGCTGAAATGTTGTCCAAAAGTGAATATTCATACAAATATTCAACAAAAGCTAATGGTGTCTATTGGGTGTCTACTGGGTGTCCAGTGCTGGTGTTACCCACCACAGCTTCATGAAACCTGGACAATCAATTACAGCATATGTCTACTGTAACCAACTGGATGAAAAGAGCAGGGTAAGCAGCTGAGATATGTCAAGAGGGACAGGCCAATCCTCTTGCAAGACAATGCTATTAAAAAAACAGCACTGCTCAAACTACAGAAGCTGAACTTAGAAACTCTGTCATCCACAGTATTTATCAGACCTTGCACCAATTTTCTACCACTTTTTTTCAAGCTTTGGACCACCTTTTCTAAGGAAAAATATTCAATTCTCAATCAACTATGGAAACCACCTTTTGGAATTTTATAAGACTTCTGCACTGCTGGTATAAATAAACTACCATTAAGATGGCAAACTGTTGACAGTTTAGGTACATGCTTTGTTTAATTGTACTGCTTTTTATTTGAGATATTAGAAACAAACTTTTGATTCAAAATCAGACACTCATGTTTAATGACCTAATAGAAAAAGTTAACCTTATACTGAATTTTCTTGAAAAAAAAAAAAAAATCGTGCTTATCTGTATTTTCTGAGCGTCTTCCATTTTGAAGGTAAAACTATGACATAAGTTTCCCATGTAAACTGTACCCCACACCACCTTTAAAAGGAGGGGAATCCCATCTGAATAGTTCCTTGTTTTCCAGGGAAGGCAGGTTTAAATTAAAGGAGCTACAGGCTGGTTTTCCCTAGGTACTGGGAGGAAATGGAAAAGTGCTCACTATCATGAACCTTTCTGTATCTTTACTCATTTCCATCTCCCTCTGATCTCTCTTACTTGAATTGAGGCCTATGGGTTTTAATGAGCACCAGAACCACTGTGAAGAATCTGCTGACTCTCCTCCTCCTTCCCCCACAGTTCACCAAACCCACCACCCCCATATACCCAAAGATACAGTCTTCCTTAGTTGGGAGACACTGTTCATAATACTAGATTATTACTTGTTGTTTTACATTAGGGTTCATTATTTGCAAGTCTATTTTCCATCTTAGAACCCAGGAAGATTTCTATTTTCACATTTCTAGATATAGTGCCCAGCACAGGGTATATACTCAAGGCAAGTTTTTTGAAATAATTAAATTTTTAAACCAAAGTAGCATATAGTAATGTGGTAACAGCTGAAAGTGTTCAAAGAGTTTTGAACAGGGTCTGATGACAAGCAAGTCTCCCTTCCCAACTCTCTCTACTTCAAGAGGAAATTTCTTTGAATTTGTCTTTAGATTTTTCTGGTCCATAACACTTAAATAAATACACTTATACTTTCACTTCTTGATGTAGCCATTTTGACAATGGCTACTGACTCTTCATATTAAAGAGGAGTTTTGTCTCACTCACAATACTACTTAGAGTGCTCCTCCCAATAGTTGATAGTTATGCAAGTCCACAATTCCTTATCTGAAGTTCCTGGAACCACATATATTTCAGAATTCAGAATCTTTCAGAATTTACAAAAGTAATATTGTATATATACCACAAGCTGAAAAATGGTCACATAAGTATTTCTTCAGTAAAATGCGTAAACACGTGATATACGAAGATGATCAAGAACCTGACATTAGCAGAAATCGTGTTTTTGCCAACAAAATCTTGCCAAAACTTATCTTATTCATTTTGCTACAATGAACCCATAAGTTTTGTCAATTTTTCAGTCCTTCTTACCCTTATTCTGGTTAATTTTAATATTACTAGAGTAATGAAATACACAATTGTTTGAGTTTTAAAATTGTTTCCAAACCATCCCACTATTTAGTTTCTGTCAATCGCACTACTCAGTTCTGATTGGGCTACAGAGATCTTTTCTTATTAATTGCTTTCCTCAGGCAAGTGCCTAGCTTCCTGTGCTAGTGGCCTTCTCACTCTTGTCCTCTTCCCTCAGTCAGGTACCTCTCTGCAGTGATAGGTCACTGAGATTATGTCTAGACAACAGAAAGTACTTTACACATTAAGGATACTTTTGAAGTCCTCAAACATGTAGGAAACATTTTAATTAGCAGGTAATCAAATGTCATAGTCTATATTCTATTTCAGCAGGAATAAAAGTACTATAGAAATTTTTCATACCTCATTATCTAAAATACATTGAACAAATATAAAATGATATCTACTTATAATAATTGAGGAAAAACAAATTATTGACCATTCTAATTAAAAATATGATAATAGACATATGAAGACAGGTAGTGTGTGTGTTTTCCCAACTGCTCTCATTGTGGTTCCCCCACCACCACTATCACCACCCCCATACATTTCTTTAAAAAGTTTTGTCTGCTTCTCTTAGTCTTTTCCCCAAGGGGAAGCTGACTATACTGTTGACATGCTGTGGTGTAAAAAAGCAAGGAGAGAAGAGAACACTGCCTGCTTTGCAGTACATTCTAAAATAAGAGTTGAATTTTCAGAAACAAAACTAGTCAAGAGAAGGAGAATAAGAAAAAATGAGACTAAAACAAATGAATGATGTAATAAAAGGCAGTGAGCAGAAGAAAAAGAAAGTCTCCTAGGCTACACATCTCCAAAGGAGAAGAGTCCTGCAGCCCATTAGAGCTGTGTCCCATCAAATCTTCACTTTCTGCTATAGAAAAAGAGCCAGTGAGCTTTAAAATGTCCCAGAGGGTAGAGGACTGAACACCATTGGGTGGCAGATCCCAAACATACCAATACACAGCTTTCCATGAACCATATTGGCTTTGGATCTCTGAAAGTAGCTTCTTAGGGCTGCTAGTCCTCTTAGAGACAGTGGCAGCAGCAACAGAGGATCAGTAGGAGCTCCCAGGCTCAGAAAGACCATTCCCCTCTCCATATTTCAGGGGATGGCAGCTATTAGAGTGAGGTGTGAGGAAGATGGAGAAGATCAGAGTATCTTAAGAATCACCATGTGAGTGCGAGTGCTTGTGGACTATCATTCTAGTCATAACACTGTGTTATGACAGTATTTCATTACTGTGATTCATTACAAATGTGCCACCTCAATTAGTAAAGTGAGATTCTTAGGAAGCTTAGAAGTGATCTAGTTTTTTTTAAAAATTAGAAATTTTGGTTTCTTAATAGTAAAATGAAGGTTTAATGTCATCTCCAGAATGCATACCTACAGTAAATATCTGTATATCCAATTACAGAGGAAAAAAATAGCTTGGTGGGAAACTTGACTTAATCTTGCCCTTGAAATCTGAGCATAAACAAAGGTTATACACATATCAACCAATACATTGTGTGTTTAGGACATGTGTGTCTGTATTCACCACATACAGAGCAAAAAAGCTTTAGCAATCATTGAGGTGAATAGAAGGTTACATTTGCCCAAGGAATTAAATTCCATTTATAAGAAAGAAAGATTTATTAGAAAGAATTAATCATTTTCTGTCTAATTTGAGTGTCTCTGAGCAACTTTAACCTTTTGAATTTCGAGACCAACGTGCAGTTTTTGGCTTCAGATGTAATATGATACATTGAAACCTTTTGTCTAGTCATGACTTCAGCGTCCATCACAAATTAAAAAGACAGGTTTTTGTTTTTGCTCTTTTTAAATGGGAGAGGAATTTTTCAGGAATAAGTGAATCAGTGTCCACTGGTTAATGAACCATGGAGTCTACTATGATTATGTTTGAGATAAAGTCACTAATAAAGAGGTCAAGGTAATTCAAATTTTACATGGAGTTGGAGCTAGATATTTTTAGGGATAAATTTTATAAAATATAGATAAATCTTCCAAGGGAATTAAACTTTTGAATGAAGATGTCACTTTGGAATATGATTTCTCAATTTATTAAGAGATTATACTTAGATGAGGTCTAGAATTCTGCTTTTAATTTTATAACTAAATGGCCATGTTTCTCAACTTTGCCCAAGCTTTCTTACGACTCTGATTTCCTTGGCAGAGGGTTTGAAGAGCACATATCTGCAGCTTTCTGCTTGCACCAGACCTGTGCCTTCCTTTTTTTAAAAAAAGGAATATTTAGTATAAATTATCGATTATATTATCAGGTATACTAGAGAAAATGGCTCAAAGTTTTATAATTGCTTAGGGTTTATAGGATCCAAACCTGTTCAAAGTTAGAATTAAACCACAGGGCATAGAAGTTCACACAGTGGTTCTACGGCAATGTCTTGGATCTGTCTGTCTGAGTTGCTAGGAACTAACTTCTCGTACCAGGAAAGGAAGATGCCCTACCACCAAGCCCAAAGTGACAGGAAATTTAAAAATTTTACCCTTCCTGAAATGTTGTATTTTTTGATATTACATTATTTCATTTGTTTTTATTTAATTTATTCTTTTATCTTCCAAATGTTGCTCTGGTAAAATTAAGTGTCCCTGGTTTTTAACTTTTGGGTAGTCTCTTAATCTAAAATACACTTACTTAATGAAGACTAGAGCTTGAAAACGTCCCTAACTTTATGTCATCTTCTTCTGGTTTGTGTGCATTCAAAAATCACTGTTTCCCAGCAAGCGCACCTCCTTTGAAGCATACGGAGAACTATCACACAGACACCAGGACAAAGGCACATACTACTTCTAACCAAGAACGTGTGTGTCACCAAATGGCAACACTTCCAAAGAACGTTGTTAATTTGCATGTTCTGAAAGCCAGCGGGATTCAAGTTGCTGTCCAAAAGTGTGGTAGACACGGTCTCTGTCCCATCAGCTTGGAAATAATTACTACTAAAACAGTCTCTACATATTCTGGGGCTATTACAGGTAGCACTACTAAATGTCCCACTAAAATATAAAATACCTGAACACCCATCTTCAATTTTAAATGTGCTTACTTGGTAATTGTTTCGTGCCTACTTGCATATTGTTTGTGAAATTGGTATCAGTTTCCCAACAGTATTAACTTGTCTAGCATACATGAATCTTTATTAGGTAAGGATCCATGACTCAGGCACCTGATGCCATAGATCTCCCTTTTCTGCATTTTTGTCAACTTGGGCCTTTCTCTGAACTCTGCATGCCCTATGTTGGCAGCTGGAAAAGGAAAAGAAGAGAAAACTAATTTCAAATGTGCTGATTTCAGGTATTCGTCTTTTTTCCCTATTATTATTGAAAAGAATGGCTGATTTTTAATCATTAAGAAGTACTGATCTATTCAGTAACCTCTTTATACATATGCTGTTATGTATAGACCCCAGATTATTCCTGGCCATATTTTCCCTATCTGCAGCATGTGAACTATGGTTTACAATAATTAAGGCACTACAGGATTCTGAACTGTTTCTGACTTATCATCGACACATCTAATTATGTCTGGTATAGGTTTGGTCTTAAAATAAATTTTCTAAATTCTAATTCTTTGTGTGTGTGGGTGGGTTTATGTAGGAATATGTATATAAACTTTTCTTCTTTAATGGCAGTAATTAAATAAAGATAACAACATTTTATCCAACCAGGCCAATTTCTAAGTTTTATTTTTCACCAAAAGAATTGTGATGAGTTGCCATAAATTTTGAAACAGCATTCTCAAGTATTTAGATATAAATCAAAAATTCAAATGAACATTAGGAAAAAAAAGCTTTGAAATAGTCTTAATTTAGAATAATTCCCATAGTATGAAGATGTAATAAGAATCTGATAGCTTTTGTCTGTAATTCCTTGGCATCAGAAAGGAAGGACCCAGCATCAGAAAAACTTTCTATCTAAAGGAGCAGATTAAATCTGCTTTACAATAAAACAACAAAAACTCTAGGCATGCCGAACAACAATGACTGTTTTGGCTTTCGATTTTCTATTTTAAATGTTAAAAGTATGCTTTCAAAATAATATTTGGAGATATTTCATTTCTTTGATGCCCACAATGAATTTTTAATCTGTTAATTTTTTAAAACTTTTTGTTGAAGTATCCAAAATGGCACAGCTCAGAGCTTCCACAAACTGTTCCCACGAAACCAACACACAGATCACTACCAGCATCATGAATTCCACCTCCCATGTGCCCTCTGCTAACGATGCCTTTTAATTAACCATGTCACTTCAGTTTATAAAAATGGTCATTTTGGAAGCAAGTATAGAGAGAAGCAAGACTCCTCATGTCTAGTTTGGTTGGCCTAAAGCAATACTGGTTTGTATGTAATGGGCTCCCTCTAAAAGTCAACTGTGGCTCTGCCCTGATGATGGTGGTGTTAAGGCTGTCACTCTCTTCTCAGGCAGGGGAGGAAGAATTCAGTGGAAGAGACAGTGAACAAGAAGAGAAGAATGAACATTGGGCTTGGTAGGCTGCAAACCTACTCGTTGAAATTCAGATTCTCTTCCTCCAGTATCTCTTTGATCTTGGGCAACTTACTTCACCTTTCTAGTCTTTCATTTCCTTTAGCTATAAAAAGATATACTCTCGAAGGTTTGTTCCAATGCTAAAACATTATAATTTCATACGAAACAACGCTTTGGAGCACAAGTGAGGTGGAGTCAGAGGTCAAGGACTTCCTTACCCCTCCAGTACCAGTTGGAATAGCAGAACTCCCACACTCTATCTTTCCCATTTCTGCTTCAGAATCGTGTATTCAGCACAGATTAGAATTATCTGATCATCCCTTCTTATGTACCAACATCAGTTTGTGATGTTTAAGAAATAATTTCTCAGACCATAATTTAAATGCTCCAAAAAAATTTTTTTGGCCTTGTGTTTGGTCCCTTGTGAAAATACATGAAAAAGGTTTGAGCTTCTCAAATGGCACCTCACACATCCTCCTAGGGTAGTCTGTGCACCATAAGAATTAAGAATCTCACCGCACATATACATGAAGTGCTCGAAAAACATGATGCTTGTGAATGAGTTGATAAGTTTCGATAACATCCTCAAAGATGAGCAATAGGCTAATTTTTTCTGAAAAACTATTTTCCATCACATTGACTATGTTCAGTGACTGCACAACAGTAAAAGGCACACCTTACCTTCTACTTAAGAACTTTGGAACTCCTGACAATTGGCTGATATGAATCATGGTCAGGAAGAAATCTTCCAGCAGCAGTGACTAGTCACAATTTGCTCTGGCTGAGATGTGATTGATACCAGGGACTGAATAATTTTCCAACTTCTAGCAAAAATATGGAAACTGCTATGAAAGCAAGAATCAGAAATCTCATAATTGATGTCCCTCCTGTTTGTCCTTTACTATGATTGCAATATAGTCCCCTTGTCTGATTCAGTAAACTTTTTCTGTGATGTTAGAATGAGCCTAACAAAAGCTTTGCTGCAAACATTTGCATTAGGTGAATAAAAACCAAACCTTTCCCTGTTAGCTCCAAGTTGACTCCTTTGGATGGAATGCCATGGATAGGCAGCATTAAATAACTGATTTGATCTTGATTATGGAAAAACATTATGACAAGCCCTCCAACCCTCCTCCATTCTCATAAACACCATCCTCACACGGCAGACAGACTCACACACACAAAACTCCAGGCTCCATTTTCTTTCCAATTTCCACCTGTTCCTTGAAAAGCCATTTCTTCACATTTATTCTCTGCTCTTATTTCAGTTTCTGCAGTAGGAAAACTGTGCAGAAACTCAAGTTTCAGTAATTAACGTGCAATTTTATAAGGGTAGTATTCATAGGTCCAGAGTTTTTCCATTCACCTAACCTATCAATTAAAAAAAAAAATTTTTTTTTTTTTTTTTGTTTTCAGCTAGACATTGTATATCAGACTCAGAGCAGTAACTTTCTCCAGTCACATTCAGTCCACATGAGATACTTAAGGATGTAATAAAACATAAGAGAGGCATATTCTAGCTGCTTGATATTTTGAAAAGGGGAGAAAAAAATTCTTTCAGACAGTAATCAATTTCATTGTGGTGGAGATTTCTGCAAAATGCATTAAGAAGTTCACGCCTGTGGCAATGGTCACTGCACATATTTTGGAAAGTCTCCCAGACTATAAGACTTTTTCCAGACATCCAGGAGAGACTTTAGTATGACAGACCTTCTGCTCTGGGCCTTAAAAAAAATTGTACAAGGAAAACTTTAGACGGTTCCGTTTCAGCTGGATTTTGTTCCTTAGACAGCTGAGTCGCCTAGGTTATGGAAAATACTAGTAATTATGGAGTGATGATAATCAGGAAAGCCTCCCCCTCTGTCTTCTTTTTCTGAAGCCTTAATTAGTCAGCTGAGGTACTGGTTAAGCAATGAGGCTACTTTGCTTCCTAAGTATCTTTACGAACAGGGCAAATTCTATTCTTCCTTAGATGCTCAAATTGCCAAAAGGAATCATGATAATCCTTTTTCACTTTTGGAAACAAACAATAAGATGTATATCTGTTCATTCAACTGCCCTTTTGCTGCAAAAACGATCTTAAATTTGTTCAGAAGTTATGTCTTGGAGTGGTAAGAAATCAGGGAGTGAGGAGTGCTGGTGCTGACCTCACTGGATTTAAAAAGCGCTCTTTAACTGTTTCCTTCTCTGTTATGTTTCTCTCTAAGCCCTTCCCCCATACTTGGCTTGTGCTGTGGCTAACGATGAAATCTGAGTATAGACGCTGACAGAGTTTACATCTTCTAGGACATGCTGATGTATGGTGGAGCCTCAGATTTTCCACAGACATATGTCGTCTGCTTTCTTCTGTCTCTCAAAGGCATAACTTTTCTTGTTGGACATATTTTGCTTTCTATAAATCTAATTCATCTTAAGAATGAAAAAAATAAATGAAAGAAAAGGTTTTCCCAGTCTTTTTTTTGTTTGTTTGTTTCATTATATCTTGGTTCCTTTTATAGTCTTTCTGACTTGTTCAGACGTAACTTTATACTCTCGTATTGACTTAATATTCCCTTTCTGCTCTTTAGGCATCTTAAGTTCCACCTCAGCTTCCCTCAGTCCCCTGCTCCATACAGCTCCTGGTGTTAGAAATGTTGTGCTTTTTGGCCTCCATTCTTCATTCTTGGCCCTTCCTGCAAGGCCTGAGAGTTAGTGATCCTTCAGGGAGGCAAATGTCCTCATCTAACTGATTCTCATGTTTCTTTTTTGTTTTATTGTTTTTGGTGTTATTTTTTATTGTTTTTATTGCTTTTATTTTTTAAGAGACATGGTCTGACTCTGTCACCCAGGCTACAGTGCAGTGGCGCAATTAGACTTCACTATCACTTTGAACTTCTGGGCTTCAAGCAATCTTCCTGCCTCAGCCTATAGCCACACACACCCACACCCAGATCATTTTTTAAATTTTTTGTAGAGAATGGGATCTCACTACATTGTCCAAACTGGTCTTGAACTCTTGGCCTCAAGTGATCCCCCTGCCTTTGCCTCTCGATGTGCTGGGATTACAGGGGAAAGCCACAGTGTGGGCCACATTTCTTGGTATAGTGGCATTTATACTGTTTGACCAAAATACCTGGGTATGGTGGGAGAAACCCATCTAGAGAACAACGCAGACATGAGGACTGCCTTGGACGTAAGGACTCAAATTTAAAGACAAAGTCCACTGTTCTTCTGTCTACTCTGTAATTCCCACTGTGGTCTCCTCTCTTCTCAGCCCTGGGGAAGAACTATGGTTTGTAGTGGAGACACTCTCAGTCAAAATTCTCACTTGGGTTTCTATAAACATCTTTATGCTTGTTCTATACCCTCATTAAATAAATGGTACACTCTTTGGACAAGCAAGGAATTTTTTTCCCTCTATATATAAAGCTATATATACTTAGCATTACGCAAAGCCATACATACTATATAACTCTGAGTGCAAATAAATGCAGGGTTCTTTAAAGTAGTACATACTTCCTTTGAATCCTCTAAAAAGCCTGAACCCAACACAAGTTTATAACATACTATATTTTTGTGGATGCTTTGTTAATTCAGGCAATTTTATAAATTCTCAAAGTCTTATTCTGAAGCTCTAATTCCAAGTTTAACAAACTCAACACTGATCTAAACACTGGAGGAGAAGAACATGAATGGCTGAAACACCGGAGACAACCCCCGGAATCTGGACTTTCATTTGTAAAACATACTCTGAAAAACAAAGAAACAAAAAAACTGCCTTCACCCCCAAATTTCAAATTACAGAAAACAAAGGCAGTATCAATCTGAGGACTAAATCCAAATGTCCCTGTTCTACTCCTCCTCCTCTGCTATGGTGCCTTAAAAGCAGAGCACATGCCCTGTCTGCTTTTGTATCTTAAGGACCTGCCACACAATGAATGCTAAATAAACGTTTCCTGAATAAACACAAGAAATGAGTGTATAAAAAATATTGAAATAAGATCTCCCCAAATATGATGATAATATGTGACTAGCAGATTTAAGGGCACTTTCAGTTGTAACCTAAAAAGACCTCTTGACCTATATTAAGGTTGGGAGCAAAGAGTACAAGGGAATTATTCACACATTTATTGAACTTTGGTGTTTCTACATCACTGTCGTGATGTCCGTATCATAGTGCAGTACTGGAACATCATGTATTTCCTGATGTCTATGGAAATGGCACTGAAGACGTGTCAGAAAAGTGTCCCTACTTGCCTTGGAAAACGGAGGCAGTATCTATTCCCTTTTGACCCCATGCCAGATTGCGGGAGAACAGCAAAAGCTAGGATATGTAACTAGGGTGAATAGGCTTCTGCTCCTTCATAAACCCTGAGCATTTACCAGGCATTTGTGGGGTGGCAGAGAAATAAGATTCAGCCGTTAACAGCAGCACCCAATGGACAAAGGGAAGCGTGATAAGGGGTTTCGTAAACAGGAACTCAGAGAGGAGTGACAAATTCCTGAAGAGCTTCAGTAAATTTCACAAAGTACATGACATTTGAGCCTGATCTTAAAAGTCTGAATATATATTTTCCAAGCAAAAAATGGGTTTAGAAAAGATACTTCAGACCAGCAGTTCTCAAAGTATAAACCTCAGCCTCTGGGAGTCAGCATGACTCGTTTGTCGGGCACAGAAGAAAGGCCCATGGGAAGACTCTTCCGGAATCATGCCAACTCATTATTTGTGTTTCTGCACGGATGATGCAGAAGGGATGATGGGTGAAAGTGCTGGTAGCTTAGCACACATGATCACAGGAATGACCTTAAACTATACTTGTAGCTGTATTCTTCCGCTCCAGGTATTTGCAGTAAAAGGAAAAAGGGCAGCTTTATCTAAACATATTCTTGACAAAATAACAAAGAATTATTAATTTTTAACCATCTCCACCTTTCAGCATGGCCTTTTTAATATTCTGTGCAACAACAAGGGGAAGCAGGCATAAAACACTTCTGCATTTTGAAGTTCAACGGTTGTTTCAAGGAAAAGAACTTGTGTGACTGTCGGTGTTCATTTCATAGAACACCATTTTTACTTGAAAGAATCATTGACAAACTACAGTAATTCAAATGTATCACACACACTATGGTTACTGTTTCATGAAACCTTGATGCAGTAATATAATAGGTCAAGGAAAACAGCCAATGGTAACGGATGCAAATCTTAAAATTACACCTTTTACACAAAAGTTAGAATTTTGCAAAACTTGTATCTGCCGCAGGAAGCTTGACAGTTTCCCAATATTTACAGAGTTACTTGGTGCAACAAGGGTTATTCTAACCAGTTTGATTTTTTTGTGTTGTATAATGAAATGAGTGAACATTTAGAAGATATATATCATTCGGGGAACCAACATTTACCAAATGACCAATGCATGATATTGCAAATTGTGCATGGGTTAAAAGGGCTTTCAAAGTGCAAAGGACACTGACCAACAGATACTAATGTTACAAATCATGAAAGCTGACTAATAAGGTTTCAGACTCACATTGCAACTATCCTTTAAGAACTACCACTTATTATTAAGTTTTTATGTAGTAGTAAAGAAGAATATACAATTATCTGAAAGGTTATCAAAATACTTAATCCTTTCCCAACTACATAGCTGTTAGAGGCTGGAATTCCTTCATATCCTTCAACCAAAATAACACATCAGGACAGACTGAAGACAGAAGCAGATATGTTATGGTTTTCTATTAAGCCAGACTTTAAAGGGATTTACAAAAATATAAAGCAATGTTGCTCTTCTAATTTTTTTTTGTTTGTTTGTTTTGGAAATACAGATATCTTTTGTAAAAAAGCTTATCACTTAGAAGAACACATAATTGGTTCATTATTATTTTAAATAAAGTGATATTTTTTAAATTCTCCATTTTAACTTCTAGTAGGTTACATACCAACAAATAGAGTCTATCGTCCACTGAAACAAAACTCCTTGGGGTTATTCAATATTTTCTAAGAGCTTAGCAAGATCCTGACACCTAACAGTGTGACAACTGGTACTTCATTTAGAAGAATTAGCCTACATAAAGGCAAAGTTCATGCAGAGGAAACATAAGGAGTTCGTGAGCCAGAAATAAATATATGCTTCTTTGAGGAAGTGGCTGGAGATGATGGTAGAAAAGTAAACAAGGAAGGTTATAAAAGAAACTGTATGCCCTGCTAAAAAGTTTCAACTTCGCCCTCTATTCTGATGGCCTTCAAACTTCCAGGACTAATACACTTGGTCAGAAATATATCTTACGATATGAAACAGTACCAAAACACAGGCAAAGTTATACAGATAAACATAACCAGGATGGAGTTTCACAGAATAATACCTTTATAAAATTTGATATGCTCTGTCATTTTCTTTTCTATCATATTTAAAAAGTTGAATGCAATTCACTAATTTGAATTCACTAGTCATTAATAGCTTGCAACTAGTAATTTGTAAATCACTGCTCTATGAAAATCAAGGGGCCCCAGGGAAGTAGTCATACTTGTGGTGTTAGAGTGAGAATGTGGTGTGGAGGGGGGAACATTTGGGAGGCTGCTGTAATTGTCCAGGGGGTTTATGGCAGAATGCAGCCTGAGCCAGGGGGTTGAAAGGAGGGGCTGTCCTTGAGAGAGAAAGGACCGTCAGGATTTGAGGAGAAGTTGAATACAGTGCTTTGAGGAGAAAGATACACCCATGCTAACTCTGATGAAGTGTGATTTGGGAGAACTGTGTGAATACTGAGGCCAATCATGAAGACAGAAGACACAAGAAAACAACAGGTTTGCAGTGCAGGAGGTGAAAGCTAAAGTGAACCCTCTGAGTGTTGGTAAGCTTTGAATGAGCTAGGTTCAGAGGCCTTAGGTTTGGGTAGTGATGCCCGAGAAAAGTATAGAAATTTTATTCTTCTGAAGTGGAAAGAGGTCAAGCTGGAAAAATAGAAAAAAATGTATCTTCATGCTGCCATTTCAGGAACACTACATTAGTCATCTCCATCTTGGACGGACTATTAGGTGTGTTATTTTTAAGCCCAAACACTACACTATTTATATCAGTCTATGCAAAAGAGCTAAGGTTCTAGGAGACAACATCTCACTAAAAACAATGAAGCAAACCAAAGAAACCGCTTACCAGTTTTCAGTTTCAAAATAAATTCACGAAGGCCATTGTATCATGAAGTCCCCTGGACATAGTCTAATTATAGGAAAGCAAAGTAGCACAGTACATACAGTCCTTGTCAAAATGTGCCATAGCACTAGGAGATGTTACATATGGCTAAGAAAAGTCTTTTTTATGACAATAAAACCTCAGCATGTAGAAAAATATAAATAATTTATGAGCCAACTGTAAGAGTTACACTCATTTTCATTTTTGTAGAGATCTAATATAAATGGCCATATTATACGAGTGGAGAAATGCTAAATTCACAAGCATTCAAAATTTAGGACACAAATCCTAATTCAATTAATTTCCTTTTAAATGCCTCATGTCAAACTTATTATTACTATGTGTTTAATGGCAACAAAATCCTTGAAAAATACCAACAATTCTTATGTCTATTAAAAACATGGCACACAGAGGAGACCAAGATGGCGGCCGAGTAACAGCTTCCTTGCATCTGGGCACCGTGAGTCCAGGGAGATAGGACTCCAGGCATCTCTGGCTGGTGGGATCTGCCTATCATCACCCCTGCAAGGATACAGAGAGTCAGCGAGAGACTTCTGGACCCCAAGAGGAGGACAAAAACAGTGGAAAACTGGCAAGTGGTCGCGTGTGTTTAATCGGTCTAAACCCGCCCGCAACTGTAAGTTCAGTAGCAGCGAGACTGCAAACCAGAAAGGCCTTACCTGTGAACTGTTTTGGTGTCTTTGGCCTTGGCCCTCAGTTGAGCTGCCTTGGGGAGAGCCTGAGTGGGAATGCGGAGAACTTTGGCTGTTGTCTAGGGTCCCAGTCTGAGCTGCTGAGCCAGACGGAGCTAATAGTGTTTGGCTGTGGGCCACAGGGAGCCATTGTGAGTGATCTGCCCCGGCAAGCTCCGCCCTCAGGGTTGCAGAGCTAGAATCGGGTGGGAGCTGGTAACCCAGCACCGAGTAGCCTAAGGATGGGGTCTGAGCCGCCTTGCAGCCCTAACCCTCAGGGGCAGAGTGAGACCGGTTTTGGCACACTGGGTAAGTAGATAGCCACTTCAGCAGTGATTCCAGCGACAAGCACTTTCCTGGGAAGGCTTCTGCTCAGCAAGTTTACAAGTTCAAAGTGCCTTTTAAGTGGGCTGAAGAGAGATTTAGGGTGTCTACCTGCAGGGGTTTGAGAAATCAGCAGCCTCCAGTTGTATCAGAACTGTGATTAACATCTCATACACCAGAAGACCACGTGTTGCCCAGACAATATTCAACAACATATACATACTGCTTTGTTTTTGGTTGTGTTTTGTTTTTTGTTTTTTTTTTGTTTGTTTGTTTGGTTGTTTTTTTGTTTATTTTGATGTTGTTGATGTTGTTTTGTTTTTTAATTTCAACCTTTTCCATACAGATGTTTTTTCTTTCTCAGTTTTTCTAGTTTAATTATAACTTCCCATTCCTGCCTTTTTTAATGACTAGAACTTCATTTTTGCTAGTGTTTCTACCACTATTATTTGGTTTTTCACCCAATTTTATCCCATAAAGTTTTCTGCTTGCTTGTTTTGGTTTGATTTATAGCATTTTTGTCTTTCCTCTCTACTTGGTGGAGGTGGGGTACTGTGTCTGATCAGGTTAGCAAAGAGCTGCTGACCTCAAGGGAAGCACCCAACTGGGCAACCCCAGAAGGTGGGTTTTTTTTTAAGGTTGTGTCAAAGTACCCTACTGTACACCTATATTGCTCTGTCTTCCTCTTTCTCTGCCTCTCTTCTTTTTGTCAATATTCCTTTTACCCATCCCCTCTCCTTTTTCTAATCTTTTTACCTTTTCACTCAGTCCTCCTTTCTTTCATCCCTTTCTTACTCTTCAACCTTCTCACCCTTCCGGTCCTGTAACAAAAGGACTCATCGAACCCTTAGTCCACAGGCACGAGAACTTAAAGAGCAAGAGGAACTGAAAGGAATATTAGGGCAAGGAAACAGATAAAAGAAATCACTCATGAGGAAGAATCAGCAGAAAACTCCAAGCAACATGAAGAACCAGTCCAGAACAACCCCGCCAAGGGACCACGAGGTAGCTACTGCAGAGGATTCCACCTGTAAAGAAATGTTAGGAATTACAGAGGGGGAATTTAGAATACACATGATGAAAACAATGAAAGAAATGATGGAAATAATGAAGGAAACTGCTAATAAAGTGGAAAATAACCAAAAGGAAATCCAAAAACAGAATCAAATAAGAGATGAACGATATGAAGAATATAAATAGGATATAACAGAGCTGAAGGAACTGAAACAGTCAATTAGGGAACTTAAAGATGCAATGGAAAGTATCAGCAATAGGTTAGACCATGCAGAAAAAAGAATTTAAGAGGTAGAAGACAAAGTTCTTGAGATAACTCAGATAGTAAAAGAGGCAGAAAAGAAGAGAGAGAAAGCAGAACGTTCACTGTCAGAATTATGGGACTTTATGAAGCGTTCCGACATATGAGTTATAGGAATCCCAGAAGGGGAAGAAGAATGCCCCAGAGGAATGGAAGCCATACTAGAGAATATTATAAAAGAAAATTTCCGAAATATCACCAAAGATTCTGACACACTGCTTTCAGAGGGCTATCAGACCCCAGGTCACCTCAACACTAACCGAGCTTCTCCAAGACACATTGTGATGAACCTGTCCAAAGTCAAGACAAAAGAAAAGATTCTGCAAGCTGCCAGGAGTGAGCGCCAGTTGACCTACAGGGGCAAATCCATCAGAGTGACCGCAGACTTCTCTAATGAAACTTTCCAAGCAAGAAGAAAATGGTCATCTACCTTTAATCTACTTAAACAGAACAATTTCCAGCGCAGAATTCTGTACCCTGCTAAGCTAAGCTTCAAAATTGATGGAGAAATCAAATCATTTACAGATATACAAACATGGAGAAAATTTGCCACAACAAGACCAGCTCTACAGGAAATACTTCGACCTGTTCTGCACACTGACCACCACAATGGATCGGCAGCAAAGTAAGAACTCAGAAATTAAAGGACAGAACCTAACCTCCACACTCATGCAAAAGATAAAACTAAGCAATGGACTCTCACCAAATAAGATAAATAGAACACTACCACACTTATCAATTATCTCAATAAATGTTAATGGCTTGAATTCCCCACTGAAAAGACATAGATTGGCTGACTGGATTAAAAAACACAAGCCATCCATTTGCTGTCTGCAAGAAACACACCTGGCTTCAAAAGACAAATTAAAGCTCTGAGTCAAGGGTTGGAAGACAATTTTTCAGGCAAATGGAATTCAGAGGAAAAGAGGAGTTGCAATTTTATTTTCAGATACATGTGGATTTAAAGCAACTAAAGTCAAAAAAGACAAAGATGGTCACTTTATATTGGTCAAGGGAAAAATACAACAAGAAGACATTTCAATTCTAAATATCTATGCACCCAATTTAAATGCTCCCAGATTCTTGAAACAGACCTTACTCAGTCTGAGCAATATGATATCTGATAATACCATAATAACAGGGGACCTTAACACTCCTCTTACAGAGCTGGACAGATCCTCTAAACAGAAATTAAACAAAGATATAAGAGATTTAAATGAGACCCTAGAACAACTGTGCTTGATAGACGCATATAGAACACTCCATTCCAAAGATAAAGAATATACAGTCTTCTCATTACCCCATGGAACATTCTCCAAAATTGATCATATCCTGGGACACAAAACAAATATCAACAGAATCAAAATAATTGAAATTTTACCTTGCATCTTCTCAGGCCATAAGGCACTAAAGGTGGAACTCAACTCTAACAAAAACGCTCAACCCCACACAAAGGCATGGAAATTAAACAATCTTCTGTTGAATAACAATGGGTGCAGGAAGAAATAAAACAGGAAATCATCAACTTCCTTGAGCATAACAACAATGAAGACACAAGCTACCAAAACCTGTGGGATACTGCAAAAGCAGTTTTGAGAGGAAAATTCATTGCTTTAGATGCCTATATTCGAAAAACAGAAAGAGAGCGCATCAACAATCTCACAAGCGATCTTATGGAATTGGAAAAAGGAGAACAATCTAAGCCTAAACTCAGTAGAAGAAAAGAAATATCCAAACTACTCAGAGATCAATGAGATTGAAAACAAAAGAATCATTCAGAAAATTAATGAAACAACGAGTTGGTTTTTTGAAAAAATAAATAAAATAGATAAACCATTGGCCAGACTAACGAGAAATAGAAAAGTAAAATCTCTCGTAACCTCAATCAGAAATGATAAAAGGGAAATAACAACTGATCCCACAGAGATACAAGAGATCATCTCTGAATACTACCAGAAACTCTATGCCCAGAAATTTGACAATGTGAAGGAAATGGATCAATATTTGGAATCACACCCTCTCCCTAGACTTACCCAGGAAGAACTAGAGCTCCTGAACAGACCAATTTCAAGCACTGAGATCAAAGAAACAATAAAAAAATCTTCCAACCAAAAAATGCCCTGGTCCAGATGGCTTCACTCCAGAATTCTATCAAACCTTCAAGGAAGAGCTTATTCCTGTACTGCAGAAATTATTCCAAAAAATTGAGGAAGAAGGAATCTTCCCCAACACATTCTATGAAGCAAACATCACCCTGATACCAAAACCAGGAAAAGACCCAAACAAAAAGGAGAATTTCAGGCCAATCTCACTCATGAATATAGATGCAAAAATTCTCAACAAAATCCTAGCCAATAGATTACAGCTTATCATCAAAAAAGTCATTCATCATGATCAAGTAGGCTTCATCCCAGGGATGCAAGGTTGGTTTAACATATGCAAGTCCATGAACATTATCCACCATATTAACAGAGGCAAAAATAAAAATCACATGATCCTCTCAATAAATGCAGAAAAAGCATTTGATAAAATCCAGCATCCTTTTCTAATAAGAACACTGAAGAGTATAGGCATAGGTGGCACATTTCTAAAACTGATTGAAACTATCTATGACAAACCCACAGCTAGTATTTTACTGAATGGAGTAAAACTGAAAGCTTTTCCTCTTAGAACTGGAACCAGACAAGGTTGTCCTCTGTCACCTTTACTATTCAACATGGTGCTAGAAGTTCTAGCCAATACAATTAGGCAAGACAAGGAAATAAAGGGAATCCAAATGGGGGCAGAGGAGGTCAAACTCTCCCTCTTTGCTGATAACATGATCTTATACTTAGGGAACCCCAAAGACTCAACCACAAGACTCCTAGAAGTCATCAAAAAATACAGTAATGTTTCAGGATATAAAATCAATGTCCACAAGTCAGTAGCCTTTGTATACACCAATAACAGTCAAGATGAGAAACTAATTAAGGACACAAATCCCTTCACCATAGTCTCAAAGAAAATGAAATACCTAGGAATATACCTAACGAAGGAGGTGAAGGACCTCTATAAAGAAAACTATGAAATCCTCAGAAAGGAAATAGCAGAGGATATTAACAAATGGAAGAACATACCATGCTCATGGATGGGAAGAATCAACATTGTTAAAATGTCTATACTTCCCAAAGCAATCTACCTATTCAATGCCACTCCTATCAAAATACCAACATTGTACTTTCAAGATTTGGAGAAAATGATTCTGCGTTTTGTATGGAACCAGAAAAAACCCCGTATAGCTAAGGCAGTTCTTAGTAATAAAAATAAAGCTGGGGGCATCAGCATACCAGATTTTAGTCTGTACTACAAAGCCATCGTGGTCAAGACAGCATGGTACTGGCACAAAAACAGAGACATAGACACTTGGAATCAAATTGAAAACGAAGAAATAAAACTAACATCTTACAACCACCTAATCTTCGATAAACCAAACAAGAACATACCTTGGGGGAAAGACTCCCTATTCAATAAATGGTGTTCGGAGAACTGGATGTCTACATGTAAAAGACTGAAACTGGACCCACACCTTTCCCCACTCACAAAAATTTATTCAAAATGGATAAAGGACTTAAATTTAAGGCATGAAACAATAAAAATCCTCCAAGAAAGCATAGGAAAAACACTGGAAGATATTGGCCTGGGGAAAGACTTCATGAAGAAGACTGCCATGGCAATTGCAACAACAACAAAAATAAACAAATGGGACTTCATTAAACTGAAAAGGTTCTGTACAGCTAAGGAGACAATAACCAAAGCAAAGAGACAACCTACACAATGGGAAAGGATATTTGCATATTTTGAATCAGATAAAAGCTTGATAACGAGGATGTATAGAGAACTCAAATTAATCCACATGAAAAAAGCCAACAATCCCATATATCAATGGGCAAGAGACATGAATAGAACCTTCTCTAAAGATGACAGACGAATGGCTAACAAACACATGAAAACATGTTCATCATCTCTTTATATTAGAGAAATGCAAATCAAAACAACCCTGAGATACCATCTAACCCCAGTGAGAATGGCCCACATCACAAAATCTCAAAACTGCAGATGCTGGCGTGGATGTGGAGAGAAGGGAACACTTTTACACTGCTGGTGGGACTGCAAACTAGTACAACCTTTCTGGAAGGAAGTATGGAGAAACCTCAAAGCACTCAAGCTAGACCTCCCATTTGATCCTGCAATCCCATTACTAGGCATCTACCCAGAAGGAAAGAAATCCTTTTATCATAAGGACACTTGTATTAGACTGTTGATTGCAGCTCAATTTACAATCGCCAAAATGTGGAAACAGCCTAAATGCCCACCAACCCAGGAATGGATTAACAAACTGTGGTATATGTATACCATGGAATACTATTCAGCTATTAAAAAAAATGGAGACTTTACATCCTTTGTATTAACCTGGATGGAAGTGGAAGACATTATTCTTAGTAAAGCATCACAAGAATGGAGAAGCATGAATCCTATGTACTCAATTTTGATATGAGGACAATTAATGACAATTAAGGTTATGTGGGGGGGAGGAATAACAGAAAGAGGGACGAAGGGAAGGGGTGGGGCCTTGTTGTGTGTCACACTTTCTGGGGGCAAGACATGATTGCAAAAGGGACTTTGCCTAACAATTGCAATCAGTGTAAGCTGGCTTATTGTATCCTCAATGAATCCCCAACAATAAAAAAAAAGAACACACACACACACAAAAAAAAAAAACAAAAAACATGGCACCCAGTTTTATCCAGTTAATAGTGATAGAGATCAAGAATCAACTCAGCTCATCATCTTTAATCATCAGAGAAATGCAAATCAAAACTACTTTGAGATATCATCTAACTCCAATGAGACTAGCCTATATCACAAAATCTCAAGACCAGAGATGTTGGTGTGAATGGGGAGAAAAGGGAACACTTCTGCACTGCTGGTGGGAATGCAAATTAATACATTCCTTTTGGAAAGATATATGGAGAACACTCAGAGATCTAAAAATAGATCTGCCATTCAATCCTGTAATTCCTCTGCTGGGCATATACCCAGAAGACCAAAAATCACAACATAACAAAGATATTTGTACCAGAATGTTTATTGCAGCCCAATTCATAATAGCTAAGTCATGGAAAAAGCCCAAGTGCCCATCGATCCACGAATGGATTAATAAATTGTGGTATATGTATACCATGGAATACTATGCAGCCTTAAAGAAAGATGGAGACTTTACCTCTTTCATGTTTACATGGATGGAGCTGGAACATATTCTTCTTAGTAAAGTATCCCAAGAATGGAAGAAAAAGTACCCAATGTACACAGCCCTACTATGAAACTAATTTGGGACTCTCACATGAAAGCTATAACCCAGCTACAACTTAACAATAGGGGGAAGTGGGAAAGGGGGGGATGGGTAGAGGGAGGGGGATCGGTGGGATCACACCTGTGGTGCATATTACAGGGGTATTTGCGAAACTTGGTAAATGTAGAATGTAAATGTTTTGGCACAGTAACTGAGATAACGCTGGAAAGGCTATGTTAACCACTGTGATAAAAATGTGTCAAATGGTTTATGAAGTGAGTGTATGATGCCCCATGATCATATCAATGTATACAGTTATGATTTAATAATAAAAAAAAAATATTCCATCCAGCCACACACCTGGATGCCACCAACATTTAAGGGAATCAGCGACTCCCCTTCAGGAGGAAATACCGTTTTCTAAAGGAAGTCCCCTTTCCATGACCCCATCTCCCAGTATTAAATGAGGTGAATTATTAGTAAAGAAAAAAAAAAAAAAAAAGAATCAACTCAGCTAAGTAGCCTTACAGCATCACACACAATATAACAAACCTACTCGACATTCAAACTTACATCCGGATTTATCCATTAAACCATACGGCCTGTACCTGAGGAATTACACACATTTCATTCTGGCACCAGCCCACATAGAACACCCCTAGTTAAAAACAAACCAGGGCTAAACATTATTTTTAACACACATGATAATTTTCTTGTATTATACATATATATACACACATATATATATAAACACCCTGTTATACAAAAGCAAATTTCACAGTCATCTACAGAGAGGAAATACAGATAATGTGATAAATTCTATGAGAAATAACACAAGAGTCAACTTCACAAGGAAATCTGGTTGTTTATCATAATCAGCACAAATCTGAAAAATAGATTCATCTAGGATTAAACATATGCAAAATGTCTGAAATCAGATATCATATAAACAACTTGCTGGTGCTGCTAAAATGTTCCCTAATAACTTGCTTGGGCAGTTCAGTGACCAAAAACCACTCCTCGACCCAAACTTCTCAGCACAATGTTTATACTTTGGTTTCTCTGACCAAAAGAGCCTGAATTCACTGACGAAAGGCAACCCTGCGCCTCCGCGGATGTCACACTGGAGGGCTCGTAAGCAAACTAAACACAGGGTCTGGAGAAAGCAGCTTGCGGCTCATCCTTTGGAGAACACAGGGTACCTCAATTTAAACAATAGCAGTTAGCAGATCAGAGCAGGGATTAAAGAGATCCTCCATTCTTTGTTCCTGGACATAATGTTTAGTCAAAGACTAAGCAGAAGTTTAAATTACAAGTCTAACTTCCTGTTTTGTAATTTTTAATGATCAGTCAGCCCCACTGGAGCTCAGGTTGTGTGGTTATTGTATCTATTCAGGTGTGTTCTGTCTTACTCAACAGAAATAGAGAAAGGGTGAATCACATTTTTATAATTTTATTCACACTTCATCCATTGACAAACATCATCATTTTGAATTAATGTCCTCTGTGATGTTAGTTTTTTTTGTTGGTATTTATTTATTTGTTTGTTTGTTTGTTTATTTATTTAGAGGCAGTGTCTCACTATGTCGCCCTGAGTAGAGTGCTGTGGCATCATAGTTCACAGCAACCTCAAACTCTTGGGCTCAAGTGATCCTCTTGCCTCAGCCTCCCAAGTAGCTGGGACTACAGGCACCTGGTGCCTGGCTAGTTTTTCTATTTTTAGAAGAGACGGACGTCTCACTGTCGCTCAGGCTGGTATCAAACTCCTGAGATGAGGGAATCTACCTGCCTCAGCTTCCCATAATGCTAGGGGTACAGGTGTGAGCCACCACACCCAGCCTCCTCTTTGATTTTAGATGTCCCTGTCATTACCAGTCAACCTTCTTCCAAACAGTAAATTACCTATAATTCGACATTAAAACGCACCACAGAATGAAATCAGTAAAAAGACTTGATAGATTAGTCATTTGTAAAGTGCAAAAGTTTGTAATATAAACAATAACCTCATGTTCTTCTAGCTGTGGCATTCTCAGTCTTATTTTTTACATCCAGTTGATGTTTTAGAGAAATTCAGCTCATTTCATTCAACATTCACTGAAATGTCCCAGTCACTGTGTTAGCCTCAGGCATGCAAACTTCAAAAACATGGTCTATACTTACAAGAATCCCACAGTTTAGTAAAAAATAAATACACATATAAAGTAATAACATGTGAAATGCGCCACATAAAAAGTATACACAGGGGTTTGTAGTAAAATATTTGAAATATTGATTAACCAATTCTTTGAAAGATACAATCTACCAAAACTCACACATAGAGAAATAGATGATCTAAACAGGCCTATATCTATTAAATAAATTGAATCAGTAATTAATAAGCTTCAAAAAATAAAGCAACAGGCCTGGATGGTTTCACTGATCAATTATACCAAACATTTAAGGAAGAAATTATACCAACTCTTTATACTCTCCCCCCACAAATAGAATCAGAAGGAACCCTTCTGAACTCATCTTATGAGGTCAGTATTATCGTAAAATCAAAACCAGATAAAATCGTTACAAGAAAGGAAGACTAAAGACCAATATCACGTAACTAACATATGTACAAAAATCCTCAACAAAATTTTAGCAAATCAATCTTATCACTGTAGAAAAATAATTATGCTGTGTACATCACAACCAAGTGGGATTTACTACAGGTATGCAAGCAAGGCTGGTTTGACATTGGAAAATCCATTAATTTTTTACTTCAACAAGTTAAAGAACAAAAAATCATATGATCATAATAATACATGCAGAAGAAAAGCATTTGGCAAAATTCAGTAAACATCACGATAAAAACTCTCAGAAAACTAGAAATCGAGAACATCTTCAACTCGATAATGAGCATCTACAAAAAAACTACAGCTAACATTCTTATTTTCTTGCATTAGCTAAGATTTCCAGAATGATACTGAATAGGAAGTGTGAGAGAGAATGTCAGTTCTTCTCACTTGATCTACAGATTTAAAACAATTCTAGTTAAAATTACAGCACATTATTTTGTAGACATTGGAGACAAACTGCTTCTAGATTTATACGAAAATGTAAAAGAACCAGAATACTGAAGAAAAATCAAAGGCCTGACACTGCTTAACTTCAAGACTTACCATAAAGCTATGGTGATCAATAGAGTATGGTCTTAGTGAAAGAATAGGCAAGAAGATCAATGCAACAGAATAGAGAGCTTACAAATGGACCCCACAAACATAGCAGAGGCAATTCAGTAAAGGAAGAATAGCCTTTCAGTGATGATGCTGGAAGAATTACAAGTCCACATGCAAAAAAAAAACTACATATACACATGTCTTCCACTTTCACAAAATTAACTCAAAATGGATCATAGACTTAGGTACAAAACATAAAACTATAAAACGTACAGAAAATCTAGGTGAATGTGGGTTTGGTGATGATGTTTCAGGTATAACGTCAAAATCACAACTCATGAAAGAAAACAAAGTGGTAAGTCGGCCTTCATTAAAGTTTTCTGCTTTACGAAGAACATGATTAACAAAATGAAAAGACAAGTGACAGATTAAAAAATTTTCAAAGCACAAATTTGATAAAGCACTGATATGAAAAATATCCAAAGAAAGTTTATCATAACATGAGGAAGAAAATCACCCAATTTAAAGTGGGCAAAAGATCTGAACAGACGCCTCAAAAAAGAAGATAACAGAAATGCCAAGGAAGCAAATGGAAAGGTGTTCAACTAGGAAACTACAGATTAAAACAACAGTGAGATACCACTACTCTCCTATTAAAATGGTTAAAGTCCAAAAAGTCTGACATCTACACTAGAGTGTTTATCTCAGCTCAATTCACAATTGCCAAGTTGTGGAATCAACCCAAGTGCCCATCAACACATGAACGGATTGATAAACTGTAGTATGTGTACACCATGGAGTTATTCAGCCACAAAAAAAGACGGTGACTTTACATCTTTTGTATTAACCTGGATGGAGCTGAAGAACATTCTCCTCAGTAAAGTATTACAAGAATGAAATAGCAGGTAACCAATGTACTCAATACTAATATGAAACCAATGGATGAACAAATACACACCCGTAGGAGAAAAAAACACAAATTCAAGTGAGAAGAGGAAGGAAGGAAGGAGAGGAGGGAGGAGGGTTGCTAAGCTCTCACCTACCGGGCACAACGTAAGGGTATACAGCACACCTCCTTGGCGAAGGTTCAGCTACAAACTGGACTTTGTCGGACAAACGCAAACAATGTAACCTGATCGTTTGTACCCTCATATTAATTTGAAATTTTTAAAAATTATGTTTAACTTCAAGAAACTGATAAGCTGTTTTCCAAAGTGGCTGGACCATCTTCCCACCAGCAGCAAGTGAGAGTTAGTTCCATTTGCTCTGAAATCTCTGTAGTATCTCTTCAAGCCTAAAATTTCTAACTGTGCAATGAGGGGAATAAATAAAGGACTGTAGTTTAAAAAAAATATGGCAATATCAGATAGAGGCAAGGAGGTGAAGGAAGGAGAACTCACATTCATTGCTGGTAGAGATGCAA
Organism: Nycticebus coucang; assembly: GCF_027406575.1. Classification (NCBI taxonomy): domain Eukaryota; kingdom Metazoa; phylum Chordata; class Mammalia; order Primates; family Lorisidae; genus Nycticebus; species Nycticebus coucang. The sequence continues at coordinate 89,574,298 of NC_069789.1, forward strand.
AAATAGCTCAGCCACTTTTAAAGACAGTCCAGAAGTTCTTGCAAAACTAAATGTAGCCTTGCAATATAATCCAGCGATCATACTTCTAGGTATTTACCCAAATGAGTTTAAAACTTACGTTCACAGAAAAACATACACACAGTGATTATAGCAGCCTTTTCATTATTATTATTATTTTTTTTTTTGGCTGGGGCTGGGTTTGAACCCACCACCTCTGGCATATGGGGCTGGTGCCCTACCCCTTTGAGCCACAGGTCCCGCCCAGCCTTTTCATATTTGCCAAAAAACTGGAAACAACCAAGATATTCTTCTGTAGGTGAGTGGGTACACAAACCGTGGCATAACCAGATAAAGGAACGTTATTCAACAAAAGAAAAAGATGTAAGCTTCTAAGCAACAAAAAGTCATTGCAGAACCTTAAATGCAATATTGTTAAGTAAAAAAAGTCAGCCTGAAAAGCTACACAGCATGTAAATCAAACTATATGACATTCTGGAAAAAGCATAACTATAAAGGCATAAAAAGAAGTGATTGCCAGGAGTTTGGAGTGGGAAAGAGAGAGAAGGACTAAGAGGTAAAATATAGGGGATTTTTAGGGCAATAAAACTATTTTGCATGTGGCGATGCCTATGTCTCAAGGAATTAGGGCACTGGCCCCATTGGGGGTGGCGGGTTTGAGCCCGGCCCTGGCCAAAACTGCAAAAAAAACCCAAAAAAAACAAAAACAAAACAACTATTCTGCACAATACTGTAACAGTGGATAGGTGACATTATGCATTTGTCAAAACCCATATAGCAGTTCTCACCCTGTGGGTCGCAACCCCTTTGACGCCTAAGACCATCCTACATATCAGATATTTACATTAGGATTCATAACAGTAGCAAAATTACAGTCATGAAGTAGTAATGAAAATAATTTTATGGTTGGGGGTCACCACAACGTGAGGAACTGTATTAAAGGGTCGTGGCATTAGGAGGCATTAGGAAGGTTGAGAACCCCTGACCTAGAATGGACAACACCAAGACTGAACTCTAATGTAAACTATGAGCATTAGTTAATAATAATAGTTATTAGTTAATAATACAGTTGACAATAATAATGTATATATATTAGATCATCAATTGTAACGAAACACTCTAATGGCAGCACCTGCAGCTCAGTGGGTAGGGTGCCAGCCACATACACCAAAGCTGGTGGGTTCAAACCTGGCCTGGGCCTGCTAAAAAACAACGATAACAACAGAAAAATAGCTGGGCGTTGTGGCGGGTACCTGTAGTTCCAGCTACTCAGGAGGCCGAGGCAAAAAGAATCACTTAAGCTCAAGAATTTGAGGTTGCTGTGAGCTGTGACGCCACAGCACTCTACCCTGGGCGACCGCTTGAGACTCTGACTCACAAAAAAACACTCTAATGCAAAATATTAAAAACAGGAGAAATTGAGAGGGAGGGTGCATATGCTGTACTATCTGCCCAATTTTTCTATAAATATAAATATAAAACTGTCCTCAAAAGTCTACTCACTCCTTAAAACTGTAAATACATAGCTCAGAAGCAGAATATTTAACAGAGTGATGAAGTCTTGAGAAAGCAGAGAGGGAGCTCAAAAAACACAGTGACAGCAACAGAGATTTCTAAATAGAGTTTTGAAGGCTGGACTGGAGTTTGCCCATCAGGGTGAAAGAATAAAAATTCCAGACCAAACGCATAAAAATTGAGCTCTAAAGTGGAGTAAATACATGTACATTTAAAACATTTAGAAAAATTATTCTTCAGAAGAGTCTAGAAGCATAATGGAAAGCACAGCAGCTTTTGAGACTAGAATCCTGTACCTGCTGGCGGAAGGTGGCACAATGAATCAGTAACAGGGCAGATTCTGGCACCAGACTACAGGGATTGTAGGTCCCCCTTCACCACTTACTAGTTGAGTGATTTTAGCCCATTTAGATAACCTCTGCATGTCTCAGTTTCTTCATCTGTGACAGGTGGATAACAGTGTCTGCCTCAAATTTAACGGTGAGTTAACTTACACCCAGAGCTTAGTGCCTGACACGTGGTACATGCTAAGACAGTGTGAGGTATTATCAGTTCCATTATGACTAGTATAAGTTACTAGCTGTGACTTTGGGTAACTCCATTCACTTTTCTGAATCCTCCTATGAACTCTAACATGGGCTGATAAACCAGCTTACCTCAAGGAGTCAATGTAAGAATCAGTGGCAGTATAAAGTGTCCCAAATAATTTTTAGCCATCAATGTGGTTAGTAACTGCTATTCTAAAATATTATGCTATAATCTTGCATAAGAGTTAAGTAAAAGATATAGAAATCCAGAGATCTCAGGCTTACCCCTAGTTCAGCTGCTACAAAAGATGCCCTTTAGCCTTCCTGACCTCAGTTTCCTTACCTGTGAAATGGAGGGAGTATTAGCATTGCTAAGAGGAACAAATTGAAGTATTTCTGACGTGTGTAAATATGTAAGGTAAAGCAACAGTATTTCTGGGAAGAAATTGAATCTGCCTATTCAGTCATATATCAGACATATATTTCATACTATTTGAGTGAAGGTCAAGGTGACTTAAAACAAGAGTATTACCCTAAACGTACAAATAAATAAAATGAGACACTAAGACTCATTCCTGATTTACAGAAATGGAAGTGAACAGGAACAGAATATCCAGAGGAATATGAAATTTTGTGTAAACTGAGTTTTCTAGTGGAATGAAGAAAAATAGAAAAGGAGAGAAAGTAGTCTTACCAAACTTTCTAATAAAAGATGCCAACTGTCTTTGAGGGATAAGATGATGGACCTAAATGAGGAATTCCGAGAGCCGACTCTGCTGCCCACATCTACTGTGTTCCTTAAGGACTCATGAGCAATGAACCCAGCATTGCCAGACAAACCAGAGGAAAAGTAAAGTCATTAACTGTCCTCAAAGAATTATTGTCTCATTGAATAGATCAAGTCTATACTCAGAAAAAGAAATAATTTTATAAAGTAAAAGATGTGGCTCACACCTGTCATTCTAGCACTCTGGGAGGCTTAGGCGGGTGGATTGCTTGAGCTCACGAGTTTGAGATCAGCCTTAACAAAAGCAAGACCCTGTCTCTACTAAAAAAAGTAGGAAAACTGAGGCAAGAGGATCACTTGAGCCCAAGAATTGGAGGTTGCTGTGAGCAATGACGCCACGGCATTCTACCCAAGGCAATAGCTTGAGACTCTGTCTCAAAAAAAAAAAAAAGGAAAAGATGAACTATGCCTGGAAAGAACAGTGGTACTGCCAGGGAGGCAAGAAAGAGCTGAGGAGGAAAGGTGGTGACTTCTTCATCTTCATCATCGCTATAACTGGAATTATTAAGAATCTGATGCAATTATATAATAATACCAATATTTTATTAAAATGGGTGATATTTGTTTGTTATTCATATGTATATATTAAAAATATACTACTAGAACCTCTGTAAATTGACCACTCCAGGGACTGTAACAAACTGGTCAACATGTGCAGGTGGTCAACATAAGGAACTAGGTCTACGATGCCAATACGTACGTATGGTGCGTGTCCAGTCCGTGAAAATTAAATCAACTTAAGGAGGTGGTCAACATGGAAGTTCTGCTGTGTTTCTCAGTAAAAATAAATTTTAAAATAAGAAAAAAAGAGAAAAATGAACACCATATGGCTGGTACAAAGAGTTGGTGGTATTAAAAATTACAGAAAGAGTGGTTACTCTGGACTATTGTTGGGGAAAAGCAGGTGAGAGAGGAGATGTGGGTTGTGCGGATGGGTAGGATTTTCATGCAAAGAAAGGAGAAAGAAAAGTAAATCTCGAACCTAAGACCAAACCTTAGAAAAGACAGAGACATAAAGTTATGAGGTCCTTAGATGGGGAGGCATGGATTGGCAGGATCTGAAGAGAACAGATGTTTCCTCTCTACGTTAAGATGACTTTCCCAAGGGAAGTAGCTCTTCACTCAGAGAGGACAACCTGGATGACAATGTGTTCAGAGCTTAGCATAAATTCTGCGGGGCCAGAATCCACAACCCATGATCCACGGATGCTCTTGGGGGCTGGAATTCATTTTGTGAATGTGTGCGATCATCTGAGGAAAAGGTCCGTAACTCTTACCATATTCTTAAATGGTAATAGGATCCCTAAAATGTTTAACAACCACTGGTGGAGACTGCTGGTAAACAATGCCTCCAAGACTTTTGTGAACAACTGATTCTGATTCCTTCAGCTGGGCTGACCACCAACACCTCTGTTCCAACAAGTTGCAGCCTTTGTATCAAAAGAGGCAGAAATGCCCAGATCTTGGACCTCTCAAAAATGACCAAAACTTGGCATTAACCACATATCATCTTCAAAAGGATAGGAGGTGGGAGGAGTGGGAGGGGCATTGCCCTTCTCTATTATTTCCCAGGAAAAAATGGAAGAAAATAGGTCCCATTTTACCTGCGGTTGGTACCACCTTAGGGTGGTCAGGAGAAGAGAAACTGGCTTTCATCACTACAAAGTTAAAAAAACAGACACACTCACAACTGACAGAGGGTTAACAACCAAGTTCACATTCCCAACCCCTTGCTCAGCTCGCTCGGTCATGTTGTCTTTCTGGGCTATATCTCCACATTTCTTGGAATTTGTAACCAACATTTAAATTAACTTTTATGCACTCTACACTTTGAGGTAAAATTGGTTGTGAGCAAAAACAACTTCAAAAGTCTAAAGTCCTCACTCCCTTTTTGGACCCTAAGCGCCCAAAAGACATTCTGTCATCCCCCAAACGCTGGAATGTCTTCCCGGAAAGTGAGTTAAAATGACATTTTTGCTTATTCTCATTTTTATTGTAATGACTGATTAACAACTTCTTGGTTTCTTGTTTCTCACATTTTTGCCTTTTTGCCTTGCAAATGAATCCTATTAAGCAGCATAGCTAATTATAAAACAATGTAAAATCTAACAACTGTTCATAATCATAAGATCGCCTGGAATTAAAAAACATTTTTTTATTTGAGGATGAGCCAAATTCCTCAGACAACAAAAATCAAAATATGGCTCCTAAGACATTTCTTGAGAAGCTTATTACGACAGTGGAACTAATCAATAAATTCTTCCACATTGTTTTATTTCCAGTTTCAAAACCAGCTGTAAAATCAATGTAGTTGACTTGATTAAATTATTTGGAGGTCTCGCTTATCTAGCTACGAGGCAGTGTTTGCAATACATTTACAATAGAACTTTAAGAAATGGTTAAACAATTACAGAATTCTAGAAGAATGATTCCTAAGTGTACAAACACATTAAAAAATCCTCTGTTCAGGCCAGTTTGCTCTATAATTGTGAATAGAGTGTGACCTTGCTTCCCTCAGAGACCCTTTGGAATTTGGCTCTAATTTCAGCCTCTCCTCTGCCAAGCATATAGAATGAATTAGGTGAAGTTCTGCTACAGACGCACCCCACCCACAATGGTTTCCACTTGAAAGCTGAATGTTTTAATCCCACAGTTCAACTTAAATGTAAAAATGGCTGTGCTTTCAAAGTTGAGTTTTACTTCCTTTGGTCTTATGCTTGCCCTTTTTTCTCTTCATTCCAATTTGACTTCCCATTGAGAGAATAAAAGTAGAACAAATGTAAACAGGAAACCTAAACAGTCTAAATCAGCGGTTCTCAACCTGTGGGTCGCAACCCACAGGAACCGTATTAAAGGGCTGTAGCATTAGGAAGGTTGAGAACCACTGGTCTAAATGCATGTTTGTAGTGTCTTGATTTCAGGGGTCTCATTCACTCTCACCGCTGATGGCAGGGAAGGAGGCATCAGGAGCTTCCTTCAATTCCACTTTAATTGTGGTACCCAGAGTGCACGTGGCTGAGCGCAGGGCAGCTGCCCCTGTGTACTGGCAGATGTGGCTTTCCAGCGTCTTTTTCTGCTCTCCCGTCCCCATTTTTATCACCTTTTCTTCTACTTCAGATACTTAGAGCTCTCTTGCTTTTCTGCTTCTGGGCTGGTAAGAGGAAGCACCTCGTGGTTTAATTCACTATGAGGTGTAAAGTATGCAAAGGAAAGAACATGGGCCGGCCAGTGGACCAACTGGGGGATCAGAAGTCAGCGCCACAGTTCAATCCCTTAACAGAGTGACTCAGGAAAGTCACTCAATCTCTCTGAGATCTGAATGCACTTGTAAAGCAGGGAAAAGCCAAGATGATGACAAGGAGGCACCTACCAAGCTTGCGGCTCACATTCAGAATTTAATAAATTCTAGATGGTTTCTCCTCCTTTCCCACTTCTGGGCTTATACCTCCCAGGCGTATATGTCTTTAAAAGTAGATGATATAAAGGAATTTCTTAAAAAAGGGGGATGTTTGGCCCTGAGCACTTAACCTGGGAAGATGCTCTCCAGATTATGCCACTCAACGCTGTGTTGGGGGTGACTGTTACAGAAGGCAGAGTGAAAATCTCTCAACTTTTAAACAAAAGTAATTCTAAATTTCTGTGTTTCGGTCACCAGCTTCCCAACTGCGGGAAAACTGCTGCACCCCTGCAAATGGATTTTGTTTTATGTAAAAGGTATGTCTTAGAAAAGCTGTGCAGTACAGATGGTTGTAAATGTAATTATGTTTTCCATATTTGTTTTGTGACAATTCCCTTCATTCGTTTAATAATCCAAGTTGTCTGGTGCTCTATTTGGACTGCATTTCTAAAATCCTGTAACAGTGTGTTTGGAATTGTTGGAGGTTTTTTGTGGTTTTTAATATCCTTTAATGGGAGGATTTAAAAAAATATCATGAACAATGGACACAGGTATGTGTAAGCCTAATGACCCTCTCAATATGTGAGGTGAACAGGATAGGAGAGAAAATTGAGTTAAAACCAAGACACCAAGGTCAAACTATTATTGACTATTGCTCCTAAGCCAAGAATCCAAAGTTTTCTGTTATTGTTACAGTGGTGGGGGTTGTTTTAAACACTTATACAGTGATTCCTAGTATGCTACTGATTCTCTAGCAAAAAAAAAAAAATTTTAAATGTTTTTGCTAGATTATTGGAAATATTTTTAAGCAACTGATGTGTTTTACCAATAGCCACACGGAGCACATCCCTTCCTTAAAAAAGTCTATAATGTTTCAGTGTGTTTAGGTTTCAAAACCCTATTTTACTGTATTTTCCTTAAACTGCCATACAAATAATTCTAAGAATTAATGTTTACCAAATCTTCACTTATGACACCAAAATTTAATTTATGTTAACTGTTTAAAAAGAAAACTTTGGATGATATAGAATATTTTTAACAACATGAAGTTATATATTCAGAAGATATGTAAAAACCAACATATTTAACTTTCCCAGAAATTATTTATGTTTAAAACCCAACTGGTGGGTGGTGCCTGTGGCTCAAAGGAATGGTGTGCTGGCCCCATGTGCCGGAGGTAGCAGGTTCAAACCCAGCCCCGGCCAGAAACAGCAAAAAAAAAAACCAAAACCCATACTGGTTAATTAAAGTATGTCTCTATTGGGTAGCATGTAGAGATGATATGGAGAATGGTAGGCCTGGGGTAGAGAAAGTACCTAGGTGTATACATATTGAAACAAGCTGTCTTCTCATCTCCTTTCTCTCTCTAGGTCCATCATGCCACCCCAACTCTCATGGGATCTGGCATAGGACAATGGTTTTTCTCATCCAGTTCCCTTTGGTAAAAATGGTTAAAAAAAAGTGGGATGGGGGGACTTTGTTTTACCAATTCTTGGTAAAGGAACTGGGAAAATGGACTAATTATTTGTTTTATGGAAACAGCAAATATTCAGCAATTATGATATTAGGCTTTAAATAATTGCCAGCATAATTGAAATGATGCTACATAATCAATGCTTAACCTCAAAACAAAGTGCTGATACTCTTCTAATTTAAAGTCATCTGGCTCAGCACCTGTAGCTCAGCGGCTAGGGTGCCAGCCACATGCAGTGGGGCTGGCAGGTTCAAACCCAGCCTGGGCCTGCCAAACAACGACAACAACAATAACAACAACAACAACAAATTAAATAAATAAATAAAGTCATTAACTACAGGGATACTGAGGATTAGGGTCCTTACTCACTCCTAAAATGGGATAAAAGAGTGGGCATTGACATTTTTCCACGTTTATTTTCTCTCTATGGATAAGATCGGGAACCCAGACTTCAGACTCTGTCCCTAAAGAGGCTTGGAATCCCAATTCCCAGGGAAAGTGTCTGGGACCCGGGCCCCAGAGACTGGGTCGATAGGACAGGAGCTCTTGATGTGCTCTACTTTAATGAACATGTGGAAGCAGGTTCATTGCAATTAATTTCATCATTGGTTTTGTTCTTATAGAGAGCAAGAGAAAAAGTAGGTCTATGGGGGGAAATTTTATTAAAATTAGTTGGATTTATAGTTGGATTTGGTTATCTTGTGTTTAAAGAAATATTTCTTGGCATTTAAGAGGGAAAATGTGCCCTATTACTTCACCTCTGGTACCATTTAATATACATCTGATGGCTGGACGCCAACGTGCAAAGATTCTTATTCAGAGCATCCTGTCCTCTAGTTTCTCAAACCCCAGTGATGCCAGATCCTGAACCAAATAATTTCATGCAAACAAAGTCAACATTATTACTTCTATTTTTATTGAATGAAGCATCTTAAAGAGAAATCTTCCCTCCCCACTCCCACCTTCCCTGGCTGGTGTTAGACTGAAAAATAAAGTCCGTAAAATGCAAAAAAGAAAAAAATTCATAAAATGCATTCTCATTTCTTTAATCTCTCGAAGAGACTTCAGTCACAGCTTAACGAAGTTGTTTCCACACTAGACAATTTAATATTGCTCATTTCTAATAGTGAAAAGTTACAGTTCATGACAACCCCAAACTCAAAGAAATCAGCAATCATTCCGAAAACCCTTACAAATTATCTTTAAATGGAAGCCATAAAGTTGTGGGAACAGCCACCAAGAACAGCTATAGGCAGATTGATTCATCAGCACTCAGTGGGTTAATTAAAAAACAAAGATACCAAGAACACACACAATTACGACCATGACCGGCCTGGCTTTGCTTATTCAGTCTCAGTCAGAGACCACAACTTCTTTCAAATAACCCTAGTTTATTTTTGAAAAAAGAAAAAAAAAAAAAATCCTGCCTTAGACAGGATATGGGGGAGGAGCTAAGGGGTGATGTTTTACACATGCACATCTGGATACAGTCCAATTATTTCCCTTAAACATTCCCCCAGTTGTTTTCATTTTGCTCCATGCTTTGGCATTCATAAATTTGTGAGATTAATTGTGTGTCAGCAGTCTGCAGGCCTGGAGCTGGGCACCACTTTAATAGCAATACAGCTACAAAACAGCTCTGTAAAGAAATACATTCACATTTTTAAAAGGAAAGGACAGCCACGTAGTTCATTTCTGTTTAATATCATGGCAATGACACTGTACATAAAGAAGGTGGTGTCACCTTTCAGAGAACTTCCTTGATAGCAATATATGTTTATATACGTGTATGTGTATGTGGGTATATTCCCGCATACATATATCCCATATATATATCTATGCATATATATACTCATATATTATCTGTACCAGCATACATCAATTTGACTGTTTTAAAGCACAGAAAGGATTCATTGAGAAGTACAATGGAGAGTTCAGGGCTGGACATCTGTGTTCCTTGTTTACATCTGATCATTTTGAAGGGAGGGTCAAAAAATGGCATTCTTCATCCTGGAAATGTGCCAGCAATTAAAATCACCTTTGCCAAAGGCACTGACACATCTTAGAGACGATGAAAACCATCTTTGTTTTAGACTGTACTTTGAGAAGTCTCCCACGCTTTCCAAACTACTATATGAAAAGTGAAACTAGAAGCCCCAGCCCTGAGGAGTAGAGCTTACGAAGAATGAGCTCAGTGAGGGAAGAGATAGCTATGTTCCCCAGAGCCCAGCAAAATGGCTGCCCTTGGTAAGCGCTGTGTAAATGCTGCCTAACAGTGAAATTACTACTTTTTCAATGTTGGTAAGCAGATAACTTATTGTTTGATGCCATCTTGCATTGCATCCATGACTAGGAAGTAAACTTATCAGATGCTGTGATATTTTCACACATAAATGCCACATAACAAAGGTAATAGGTGGGGCAAATTTCCACATACATAACTGAGCAGAATGTCCTAGATTAAAGTTCTGGGATTGGTAATGTCCCTATGGGAAGGAAACTGGAAGCTTCTCCTCTAACCCTCTACAAAACAGAAAACATACAGCTGTTGGAAAAGTGTTGAGTGTTCTACTGGAAAACAATTAGAATTCAAATAAATCGTATGCTACCCCTGAGGAAAAAGGAAGAAAGAAACCTTTCATAATCTTCTGTTTTTCTTCAAGTATGCTGTCAATATATGATGTGAAGTTTTACCTAAATCAAACCATACTCTAGCAGTAAGCTCCTAAGTATATAAGCAACAAAATGTATTGCAGGTATTGCAATGGACCCACTTGTCCTTACTTATCAGAATCTTTTTTATATAAATATATTTGAAGGCTGCTGAGAAAGATCACACATTCTTCTTTAGACTCAGTCTCATCTTGTTTAAAATGAGATGAACATTATCAGCCTTATCTACTACTCAAGGTGACCATCAGCACCCAATGAGATGTCAGAGCAACTGGTCCACCATAGCACACAAATGTTGGACTCCATGAAACATAGCAACACTCTTATGGTTTACTCATGGCTCTATACGGAAAACCCAAAATCCATAACAGCTTATTTTTAACATAAACTAATTTACTTAGATTAACTAGAATTATAGTAACAGATTGATTCTCACATGACAAGTGTGGCAGAGTAATAGAAGGAAATCCTGCTTCAGAAACAATGCAAATTTTTGACTCTAAGACATGATGTGGTATTTGCAACATATTTACAGATACAATTAATAATTATTTTTATTTTTTTATTTCAGATTAATGTGAAGGTACAAACAACCAAATCACAATATTTGAATTTGTGAGGTAAAATCCCTCTCATAGCCATGTCCTGGACCCCAAAAGTGTGCCATACACCTTACATTGCACCCATTCAGTGGAAGCACCCAAATATCCCCCCTCTTTACCCCTCCCTCATTCTTCCTCCCCTAACTTGAATTAAAATGAGTTTTTCTTCTATGTGGGCATGAATGAGATCATCTACTGGCTTCATATTAGTATTGAGTACATTGAATATTTGCTTTTCCATTCTTGTGATACTTTACTAAGAAGAATGTGTTTCAACTCCATCCAGGTTAATACAAAAGATATGAAGTCCCCATCTTTTTTATGGCTGAATAGTTTTCCATGGTAAACATATACAACAGTTTGTTAATTATTTTTTATCTAAACAAATCAATTTTCATTGCCTGAGCTTACTATCTACTATTTGTGGAGCTCTTGTCTTAGGTTCAAATCCCTGCTGCATTTTTCATGGGGGGACACAAAGCAAATTAACCTCTCAAAGCCTTCATTTCCTCACATACATATAAAAAGGCAGTAACACCTACTCTGACAAGGTTATTGTGAAGATGAAGATGTGGGATACGAAGAAGTGCTTATTACACAGTCATCACCCTCTACGTACTGTAAAAAATTATTAAATCCATATTCCCAAAACTATGCAGGGAAAGTAAGTCCAGAATTAAGTAAAGCCATACACAATCTGGCCACAAACGATCAAGCCTAGCATCATTAACACACACACACATTTATGACTATCACCTGTGCGCATTTTTCCTAGACAGCTCCTATAAGTTATACAGAAGCTGAAACGAACCATAGCAAAAACACCTCTCTCCTTTTCAACGATATCTTGAGTTCAGCAGTTGTGATGTCATTTTAATAGAATAATACTTCCAATCATTTTAATAATGATGGTAATTATAATTAATACTTGTTTTATCCTTTCACTTTTTAAAGCATGTTCCAACAATTAATTTCTCTTCACTTCCAAATGACACTATGAGAATAAAATCTCGAGTTCTATTCCAATTAAAAACCAGTGCAAGTAAAAAATTTTGTCGAAACTGAGACACAGCAGAACTGCTCAGAAAAGCTCTGCAATGCCACCCGTGACCAAAGTCCACCCCATCACACATAAACCAAAGTTCACAAGTGACAATTAGGCACCACCAGTAATAAACTAAATAGTATGGATTCTAGTCCAGCTAGGGGGATGCTTTCTATTAATGCAAAATCAGAGTTGCCATTCTGAAAGTAGGTTCCACAAACCAACAGCTTCAGCACTCTGTCCTCAAGTCAAGTTTCATTCAAAGTGCACATGCTGTAACTACTATGACTGGTCTGGATTTACAGCAGCAGGTTATCCCACAGCTCAGAGCATTCCTTCTACTGTAGGCTAAAGGAGGTTCACTGTTACTGCTCTATTTTATGGATCGAGACATAAAGTGATAGTCATGTCCATGGAGCTGAAATAATGGCTTAGATTTTGCTGACCACATTTCACTCTGTAAGGTGACACCTGATCCCCCTGCACTCTAGCTTCTACCCTTAACATCCTATTAACAATGAAATCCTAAAGATCGCTGATAGTTGGCTGACAATCAAACCCAGTGACTTATTCTTACTTCCTCTCATTGATATCTGCGTAACATCAGTTTAATGCTGTGTTAAAAGTAAACCAGGGTACATTTTCTGCCTGTCTGTCTCTCTCTCTTCACCACCAGGGCATGCAATATGTTTCCATCTTGCTGCTCTGACTGCTTTGCCTCTGTTCGTTCCACCCCTACTTTACTTGCGGATCTCTGACTTACCGCTCCGCTTCCTTCTATTCTATCTTCTGTGATCTTCACTTTAGAAGGATATATACATAATTTACTCTTGTACTTTCAGAATGCCATACAGTTCCGAGCACATGGTAAATACTCAATACACAGTTTTAGATAAATAAGTAAAATGACTTTCCAGGGAAGTATAAGTCTCTGGACATCTGAACACTTCCTCAAGATTTAGGTTTATTTGTTATCACCAATGTGTCGGACTAAAATTAGATTACTTTTGTATTCACCTGACTGTTACAGTCATGCACCAGATAACCTTTCAGTCAATAGACCACACACATACAATGGTGGTCCCATAAGATTATACGATCATATTTTCACTGTACCTTTTCTATGTTTAGCTACACAAATACGTACCACTGTGTTACAACTGCCCACGGTATTCAGTACAATAACAAGCTCCACCACTGTGGAGTAGGCTATACCAGCTAGGTTTGTGTAAGTACCCTCTGCGATAGTCACAAAATGAAGAAATCCCCAAACAACACAGTTCTCAGAATATAGTCCCTCCCTTAAACAACACATGATTGTATATTCATTGAGTACATTAAGGAACATGACAAAAAAGAAAAAAAGAAACCTGTTGCCTAATACCATATGGCAATTCCAAGGAGGTGTGTATCCTTCACGAAGATCCACTAGAGATATTCAGATTGTGTTTGTCTTTGGATACCCAAACCACATAACTGTCAGCATTTCCTCCAGGTGAGCTGGAAAGTACACTCAAAGCCAAAGTGCTTTATAACGCAAAATTACATATCTTTTATTAATAACATTACATTTCCTACTCTTGTTATCTTATCCCCCAATTTTGTTTCTTACTTATCTTATATTTCTGGGTCCCCACAAGGAGGTAATAAAGCCTCTTATCATAAACTTCTTTCTGAACATTTTTATCTAGCCACTCAATTTCAGAAAGTACAGTAATCCCTCCTTATCAACAGGAGATACATCATTCCAAGACCCCCAATGAATACCTGAACCCTTGATAATAAAACCCCTGCATACATCATGTTTTTTTCCCAGACATACGTATAACTACGACAAAGCTGACTTTATAAATTAGGTACAGTAAGAGGTCAAAACAATAACGAATAATAAAATAGAACAATTACAGCAGCGTACTGTAATGAAAGTCATGTGAATGAATGTGGTCTATCTAAAATATTACTATATCTATTTTTCTCCCCTCCAACCTCCCTTTCTTTAATGAATCCACATAGATAAGTCTTGCTATTATTTTGAGTTGGTTGCTTTCCAGACCAAAAACTTTCTAAGGTTTTCCACTGAGAAGTGAATCAGTCTAGCATTCAAAACCTTTCACAATTTCTCCTCAGCCTAACTTTTTTCACTCTGTATTAATTATCTTTTGCTGCATAACAAATTGTCCCCAGACTTAGCAGCTTAAAGCAACAAACATTTATTATCGAGTAGTTTCTGTCAGTCAGGAATCTATAATTGGCCTACGTGGGTGATTCTAGCTTAGGGTCTCCCACAGGTTGCGGTTAGGCTGATGGCTGCAGCTGAAAAAGCTCATTGCAGGAAGGACGTCTTCAAGCTGATTAACCTGGCTACTGAGAGACTCCAGCTTCCGCCTGGTTGGTACTAGTTTTCTATCACTGCTGTAAAAAGAAGTACCACAAATTTGGTGGCTTAAAGCAAGGCAAATTTGTTAGCTCACAGTTCTAGAAATCATAAATCTAAAGTGGGTCAACAGATCTGCATTCTCTTTGGAAGCTCTAGGGGGAATTTTTTCTTTTCTTTTCCCACCTGTAGAGGCTACTTGCATTCCTCAGCTCATGGCCCCTTTTCTCCATCTTCAGAGCCACATACGAAGCATCTTCCCTCCTCTCTGATTTTTGCTTCTAACCTCTATCTTCTTTCTGAGTCTACTGCCTCGCTGCTATAAGAACCCTGTGATTACTCTGGGTTTACCTAGATAATAATCCAAGATAATCTACCCATCTCAAAATCTTTAACTTACTCACAAATCACACGTGTACAGTCGCTTCTACTACCGCAGGTTCTAGGGATTCGAATATGGACATCTGGAGAGGGTTCGAGAGGATATTGTCTGGCCTGCCACAGTTATAGAGACCGGCCCTGGCACAACGTGGGAGGGGATTACACGTGTACAGAGATCACTGGGCTCTGCCTACCACGAAACCTGTCTTCTACCTTTTCCCAGCCTCAAGCAAACCTTTGAGCTAGACCTGTCCAATATTCACTTATCATTAAAATACACCACATATGTGATAAATGCAAATAATAAAAGGTCAATAGCATGGTAGGGAGTATACTGGTCTACTCTCAATACTGTCGCATTCTTTTCAACATTTAAATGTTTGAAATTTTTCATAATACAATGTTGGGAGAAAGGTGCATCTTAGCTCTCCTCTCCTTCATAAAATCTGCTTCCTCACTATTACTGCCCAGAAGAATCTCCTTTGTCTAGTTTCTTATTTGTACTCACTGTCTGTCCTACTCAATTAGCCTCACATACTATGGGCTTTCTAATGTCACTGAAATTAAACATATGATCAGATACTTCTACATGAGACTGTTAGGTCTTCAGGAAATAGTCTTTGTTTCTCCATGGCACAACTTATAACTGTAGTTAAGTATTCAGTGATTATTAATGAATAAATCACTGCTAATAGGTTTTGAGGTGCTAAAATATATGATTTCCCTGCAATGTCAGTTTACTTGTAATCACTTTTGGAAGTTAAAGAGGAAAATCACTTTTGGAAGTTAAAGAGGAAGTTAAAGAGTTAAATGTACACATGATGGATAAAAAAGGATTATTGTTTGCAAATAAAGATATTACTGATTCACTGTCAGGACATGAACTTCCTGTTATTTTTCCAAAAGTGGGAACACATTTCTAGTCACACTCAGCACCTTGTCTCTCATGCGAACAATGATGGTAATTTGAAAGGTGTTTGACCTAAGTCAGGAAACAGTGTGTGGCAATGATATGGATAGACTATTATAAATATAATCCCAGCTACTTGTTTTGTTAGAATGCTGCATGCTTTAATGAACTAAATTTACTCCATATGAAACAAGATACTAATTTTTAAAAATTAGTATATCCACAACTTAATGGTGATCTTACTATTCTAAGATAGTAGATATTCTATTCTATTCTAATATATTCTTTTTTTTTCACTTCTAATATATTCTATTATATCTGACTATTATATACTAAGATATAAAGCCACTTAGATAAATTTCCAAACCATTTAGCAATATCTCATTCAGAAAACTTTTGTTAATATTCATTATGACTTCATATTGTAAGTTCTTTTTATGTTAGAGAATGAACATGAAACACAGCGATATCCTTCATCCATTTATGAAAACACAAAAGTAAAAACAAATTATCTATCTGCAGTCTGTACCATACACAGGACATTCTACCCACCCTTCCCCACCAGACAGTGTTCTCACTAGATACTTTTGCCTCTTTCTCTGGTATAAGGTAAATTCACAAGTAATGTTAAATAGTAAGAAAAGGAAACATTAAGCACGACACCAACTCTAACACTAAGGCATTTATTCAAAAATGTCAGCCAAGGAGGATAAATCAACAAGGTGTAACTTGTCAGTTCCTTCTAAGCCAAACAGCAAAAGTCAAGAGTTGGTATCCAAGTTTCAGATGCTGCCAAGCAGAAAAAAAAAAAAAAAGTGTTTCCTGGTCTGAAATCGTCTCCAATCACTTGTGGACACATTTATTTCAAAACAGAGCATATTAACAATGGACCCACAGTTAAGGAGGACAGATCAAAAAACCTTATATTTAAAACTTAAACTTACGCTCCATTAATTTACATTTCCTTCCTGAGGTGATGGATGTAAGCCCAGGTAAAAAGGAGAAAAAATGCATTCTATACTCACTCGTCAAATTTGTTTAAGGTTCAACTATGGTGCTTTTAAGAAATATTCTCTAGTATTAGAAAGCATACACTCCATTTTCCTGAGAGCATATTTTGTAAAGAATTGCATCACTTTTAAAACAGAGCTAGTTTTTATTATGACGTACTATTGTGGTATTCCCATTCCTGCATTATGATTTCAAGTTCAGCATTTGAGATGCTAATTTCCTCATAGGTATTGACCTTGGAATACTAATGTGCTGGCTTGGTCCTGGTCATTTATGATCCAGAACCTTTAAACTGTAGTTATCTCCAGTTATGGATGAATAAACTTTATATGCATTTCATAAATATAAAATTGTGACCAAGCAAGATTAATGAATATTATACCTTTGAAAGGCAAACATAAGTGCTAGGAATTATCTAACCTATTAACTCTCCATGCGAATACTTTTAATGACAAGTAAATAATATTCCCCTTTTAATTTACCCTGAAACCATTCCTTGGAATTAGACACTCTCCCATTTAGTTTCAGAATTTAAAACACTCTTTTGAGACTAAGTTTTAAATTTTTGATTGGACATCTTTGCCTGCATGGCTCACATGTATGTGAATCTCAATATGTCCCAAACTGAAATAATTATCACCTCTAACATCCCTGTACCTGCTCCTGGATTCCATATTTGGTTATTGATACCACCATTCTGTCCACTGGCCTAAGCAAAAATCTCAGTATCATCCTGACTCTTCTCTCTCAACCTTCTTAGCAGCTGCTCATCAAAAGTGTGTTAATTCCATCACTTTAGCATCTCTCCTCCATCCCTCCTGTCCACCTCCCCTGTCAGTCAGTGCCTTAGTTCTGTCATCCATCATCGTCCACACAGGTAACAGTCACTTCTGAAATGTTCACCTGTCTCCCAGTGTCGCTCCTTCCTATGCATTGTCCACGCCTCTTCCAGAGCAGTAGCTCTCAGATTCAAGCCTCATAAATCACTTCCTCACTCAACCCCCTCCAAGAGCTCTTCACCACGGCAACAGTGGTTTACCAGCTTTTTACATGCATAGCACAAATGATAAATAGAATTACTAGAAGAGATTAAAAGGTCAGCATGATGAAAATATGTCAAACCATCTATAAAACCAGTGTATGGTGCCCCATGATCACATTAATGTACACAGCTATGATTTAATAATTTAAAAAAAAGAAAAAAATAAATAAAAGTTCAGCATTGGTTAAAAATGCCAAGTTTGGAAAACTGAGAATGCCTCTAAACTCCTCCACCGTGGCACTTCAGCACTGCCTCTGGGCCTGCTTGAGATGTGTTTTCCCACCCACTCGCACTGTCCTGCTACGCAGGCTGGCAAGTGCATCCACGGCTCACTACATTCTACAGTCACTGCAGCTGGCTGGACTTTACATCGCATCTCTCATCTCATCTCCCGTTTACATGGAATTGTCCCTTTCTGTACTGGTCACACAGTCTATCGCTCTGTGTAAAGCTGGCAGGCATCAGTACAATGGTCTGCACAGTAAGCCCCCTTCACTCCAGGTTTCCCTTTCCACGGCTTCCATTACGTGTGATCAACCCTGGTCAACCATAGTCTGAAAATATTAAATGAAAATTCCAGAAATAAGCAATTCATAAGTTTGAAACTGCATGCTGTTCTGAGCACCATGGTAAAATCTCACACCATCCCACTCTGTCCCAGCCAGGCTGTCAACCATCCCTTTCTCTAGCGTGTCCACATCATTTACACTCCACACTGTCTACACTCCCCACCTGTTAGTCATTAGTAGCCCTTTAGGTTATCAGATCAAAAATCATAGCATATGTGGGGTTCCACTGCAGATCTCAGAATACCTTCCCCTCAGATAAGGGGAAACTGCTGAATCTGCCAATGTAATAAAGTTGCGAGAGTGAAGGCTTGGAGGCGCACCTGTGAAGGGCTGGGCTGTGGACCACTTCTCAGAGGGTGGAGTTCCAGCTCTTCAGCAGGCCCTCTGCCCTGCTTCCCTTTAAATTCCAGGCACATTTCTCATCTTTCTTCCCACAGCGCCTTGTTTATTCCTTTAATAAACATTCATTCCTTCAATAAATAGCAAGCACCTCTTATTCACCAGGTGCCTGGTGCTTTTCTCCAGGCACATGTGAAGACCCCCGAACACATCACACTCTTTCATGCCCCCAAACCCCCATCCTTCTCAGCTGCCCTCCTATTAATTTCTATCCGTAATCTGAGTACAGAAATCAGCACTACTTAACGTAACTACACAATATAATATTGATTGAATTAGCTTAAAAAACATTGTTAGATATTGTCATCAGCCCCGCTCTTGAGGAAGGTGGAGACCAGCATGTTTCCCAGAGCAGAGGTGCTTCTCCTCACTCGCCACCACAGAAAGGCCGGCACTGAGTCCCGCAGAGCAGTTCTAGGTAGTACACAGCTACTCCGCTCAACTATTTTAAACAGAAAATGAGAAGTAAATGAGAGTTTCTGGTAAAATATCTATCCAGTCTATCAATGTATTTCCCTTCATAAGTAGGTCCAATCATATCTCCCCAAAGGTAAATATTTGTGCAGGGGACCTCAATCTTAGTCTACTCACATACTTTTATCACCCGACATTCAATTCAACTTTTTAAATAAAATATAATGAATTATTCGATAACCTGATCGTGAAGACTAGAAAGAAACCATTCTATTGTTATATGTTCCCTGAAAATCAGAATGATTAGACTTGAATAAAGAAGATAATACAGTGCGTACAAGAAAGGAGAATCAATACCAAGGGCTAATTCATACCAGTTACAAACCTCTTCTGTTTGAAATTACGCACTGGTCTCACGACTTCCTTTCAACTCATTAGGGCAAATGGAGGTATGTTCTTTGAGGCATAAAACTCATCAATCTCTATTTCTCAGAAGTTAGGTTGAAAAGGAACAGAAATACCAGACCAGGATACAAAAAGAGGCTGTGAATTCAAGAATGGGCAGAAGTTAAAAACTGCAGGCTGATGAAAAACAATATTATAATTCCCAATGGTGTAGAAATCTCACATCAGTTCGACTTTCTTTCCCTAATTTTAGTTTAGCATAAAAGGAAGACACAGTTGGCATAATCCCTAGGAACTCAGAAATGCAATTTTCCTTTTTATGGTTTGGTTACAAAAAGGTATCAGTTTTGTAAGAGTTCACATCAGGGTAGATGGGCAGAGTAGAGGATGTCAGATGTAGAAAGTGCCCACTCAGATGTTCTTTGGCACTTTCCACCCAAGAAACAAAGTAAACAAAAAATAACATTATGATATGCCATTCACAAATTCAAACAAATTACCCCCAAATGACTGTCATTAGAAAATAATTATAATATTGATGACTTCAATTAAGAATGAAGCTCCTACTATAATCGCATTTGCTATGCTATGAGCTTTCTATATATTAACTCACTTAACCCTACTTTTATTCACATTTTGTAGATACGAAAGTGGAGAGGTACAGAGAGATTAAGACTCAAAGTTTTCACAACTAATGAGGAGTAGGCTGGCTCTAGAATCAGCTTCATTCATATCTATCTTCCTGCTTAGTAGTTAAAAGCTTGAATCCAATACATCTCTGTTCATTTATTAGCTGTGAGACATGAAGCAAGGTATCCAAAGCCAGTTTCCCCATCCATCAAATGGGAATAACAACAGCACCTCCATTTAATGTCGAGAGGATTTAAAAAATAATGTATTCAACATACAGGGAATGCTCAATATACATAGATGAATTTCAAACATAAATAAAACAAACAAAAACCCCTGTATTTTCTCTTCATGTGATATTCTACTACCCTATCCTTCCCCTCCAAAAGCATTTAACGTAGAAGTTAGTATGCTTTGTAGTGCAAAGATTGCAAAGTCCTTCCAAATCTGCTCCCTAAACATACTGAGCAGAAGATGCAACTAAGTTTATACACAGAGCTGCAAGGGGTTTCTTCACACGTTGCAAAAAAATAACATTATGCTATAAGCTTTGCCCTTGTTCTTTGATGATACTAAAACTGAAAGTCAAAACACTTCAAAAGTAGAAAAAGAAATAAAATTATGGATATTTCATTGAAATATCACAACAAACCATTTCATATGAAATGGTTTCATATGGTTACATACAATACAGACGTATTGACATGAAACGGATGTTCACATTGAATAACAACTTCATCTAACATCACCTAGCCAGTAAAGGGAATAATAGGAGCCTATGACCGTGGCTGCAAAGTGCTTTCTAGTAAGCCAGACTTACTCATCGAGTTTTCTCCTGAGTGACCCTAGATCTAAGGTTTCTTCCTATGCCCTAATTCAAGGGTTTGAGTTAAAGGGCACTTATCAAGGCTCAGTGGTGCAAGTAGTCACCTTTAGAAACTTTGAAGCCAAAAAGTCAGGGAATATCTTAATCATTTGAAAGCTCAATACCTCTAAACAAAAAGCTGTTTTCTCTGAGACCAAAAAAAGCCCAGAGGAAAGGAAAAGATTGTATGATTCTTCATGATTTCATGAAAAAGTACAATGAATGTTTTTCTGCAGAAGCATCAGTCACAGAGACATGGCTGAGAGGACAGGAGTGAGAGCACCCAGGAGCCCAAGAGGCAAATAAGGAGTGTTTGACCCATTCAAGCTCTGGAGTGCCCAAGTTCAGCTAACTCAGATTGATGGAGAATTTGGAAAATACCCTTCTCAAAATATCTGGAGTGGGGGAAATGTCCATCATTAAGGAATTTCATCCCTGACAAACGGCACAAACAGGGAAGAACTCTGTCTTATGACAGGAGTTGTACAGTGATACTAAATGAATAAGAAATGAATGAAACCATGGCAGTGAGGTGAGACCTGAACTATGTGAATAATCACCAGAAAGAAAAAAGCTAATGTATCTACCCAAAGGTGACTGCTATATTCTCCATCCCCAACTTATAAATATTTGTGCTGTTGAAAATTCAAATGCAAAAGAACCATGTTAGTTGCAAAATGTGATGCTGAGTTTCATCTCTTGGAACAATAGTAGAAACTCCTTCTCTCTAGGGTCATCACCTTCATTTTTGGCCATTTAGCAGGTAGAACGTGACAATCTATAAGTAATTTTACAATGTCTATAAGGACTCAGCCATTCAGGACTCCATAAGCAGTAAGATTGTAGGAGGGGCCTGTCCCATGTGGAGTTGGCCAGGGCCACCCTGCAAACCTAATGTCTGCATTAGGGCTTCCTCTATAGAGACCTGCTGTGCATTCAATACTTCCAACAAGCCAGGGAAGGCCAGCACAGGAAGAGAATACTTCCAACTAAATCATGTCTCTCAGGGATCTCATATACTTCAATTGCTTAGTGGAGGCAAGCCAGGGCATTTGGTCGCTCATGAGCAATTCTAATCACTCCAGCACCCTGTGGTAATCCAGACACATACTTGGAGAGTTTCCAGAGAGCTGTTCTCAATCAGGCAATTGTCTCAATAATAGAACAATTGCATACTCAGCCCTATTTAAAGCGTCCACCCTGCCATGACCACTAAATCTTTTGTTAAAATATACAAGATTCCTTTTTATCCTCCGTGTTAACACATACAGGAAGAAAGGGCGGACCATTATGAGGAAATGGAAGTTGTGCTTCCTGGGTTTTCCAGTGCTGTGCAGTTAATATTTCAAGAAAAGACAAAAAATGACAGTGAGACTGTACTGAACAACTAATCAAAAGACATTTGTTCAGTCGTTAAACAAGTATTTACCTAGCATTCACTGGAAGTTATTGCAGAGTGAGTTATGATATAGGTAGCTAATACCAAAAGGAAGTGTTTGTGTAAAAACAGGGTATGCAAACAAAATATGTATACCTCTTAATATTTTGAAATTTTTTGAAAAAGTAGAATAGAATAAGGAAATGTTTGCTTTACTCTGAAATAGAGCAAAGCTGTGCTAATGTTAAAGGAAACAGCATAACATCCCGTGAAATCTAACAAGCATAATTACTCCCGGGGATGGTATGTTCATGTCTTCCCTTTGTAGTCTTTTATCTGAAGAACTCAAACTCTCAAAGGATCAGGAATTAATCTTCACTTTGCAGGAAATTGCTCTTAAAAAAAGAAATCTTACTGTGATAATATGAGTTATCAAAGAAGAATTAAAAAACTTAGAGTCCCTACTTCAAGTTCTTAATGTGATATTTTGGAGCAATGTGAACTAAAGAATAGCAGCTGGACTTCAATTTTCAGTATACTAATTTTAATAAATTCTTTGAGGGCAAAGTATGTTACCGGTTTAGTCCAAGTAAATAAGTGAGGATCCTAATCATGTAAAAAATAAAAATCAAGAGGGTTTCTTTGTTAGTAAGAATGAGTAATTTTCAGTTTAAAATTGAATAAGAATGCAATCCTTTGCCATTGGTATAGGTCTGGAAATGAATTTCTGTGTGACATAAGTCTCTGTTGCTCCCTTTTAGTTTTGAGCTCCCACTTTTGCCATTTCAGGATTTTAGAACACAAGGGCAGGGGACTAGCAGGAAATTCAAACTTTTGTTTTGTTTTTTAGCAGCTTTGATAAAAACAGAAGAGATAAAATGACTAGTGAAAAAGAGATGTCAGGTAGGGAGAGGAATTGTAATTATTCACGTCAGTAATTCCACAAGTATTTATTAAGCATATACCCTGTTCTATACATTTTGAGTGTGCTAGAGACTTGGGGTTCAAAAATGGATTAAAACCTGCATTGTATGACTTACCTTCAAGGGATTTGGGTCCAATGCAAACTTGTTACTGGCTGCTAGACATAAGAGATTTGGCAGCACACATTTATTCTTGGAATTTAAAAAAGTGGTGCTTATCTATACTATCCATCCATATTACGACATACATAAGTCTTATGTCATGAGGCACATTAGTGATGATGATTAAAAATATACATTAATTGGAGGAGGACAAAGTAACTCACAAGAATGTGGTTCTTAGCCATTTTGCTTGAGTGCTAATGACCTATGTAATGGAAGATCTCAATCATAATTACCTCACCAATTGACCATAACCTTCAGCTGTAGGTTCTCGCTCAACACACATATACTGAGAATTAATGTATGTATTATTCTGAGTTCATGGAGTCCCTATCCTTAAGAAACTTGCAGGTGATAGGAGGAGACAGACACATAATACAATAAATAATACACTGTGTCACCTCTAAGTAAGACAGTGGTAAGGACAGCAGGCAATGGGAGCCCAGAAGAAAGAGCCTCTGAGAATGCCAGGGGGGAGCCAGAAAGCTTCCTTAAGAAATCTTTTTATTATGCTTCATATTCCAAGCACCCTGCACAGTGTTTGGAACGCAAAAAGTAGCTGATAAAGGTTTGTGGAATTAACAAAGATTTAAGCAGTGTAAAGACTTTAAAAATTATGCAAAGGTCTGACTTTGAACAGCATAAACATTCTGGTAAAGAGATGAGACATGATTACCTTCAATGAATACTAAAAATAAGGGGCTTTAATAAGCAGAAGCACTAAAGTTTGTATGTGATGTTGGCTTTGAAAGCACAGAAGAATGGGGTATCACCTTCAGGTGGAGGTGGTGAAGGAACCCTTCTTGGCAGAAGTAAGAATTTAAATGTTCTTTGAAGGGTTGCTATAGATTTCGTGAGGTAAAAGAATGGGGGACGTCCTACAAGGAAATCTTTTTGGAGGTTGACCAGAGATATGGAGCAGGGTAATAGTAACTAATAATCCTGGGAGGGTAGACTGGGGCTAGATTTAAGAGATTTTAATTTCCAAAGCTAACAAATTTGAACTGTATCCTACAAATTACAGGAAGTCACTAAGAGTTTTGAGCAGTACGGTAGCATAAAAGCTGTATTTTGTGTGTATACATTATATACATACACATTACACATACACACATATTTAAGAATGTAAGAATATCCTTACTCCCTTAAAGACACACACTCTCACCTATTTTTCTTTTCCTGAAAGACACTGTCATCTTAGTCTATATTTGATTTTCTGTTTAAAAAAAATAAACATCTTCTGTATTTTGAAGTAATTTTAGACTAACCAAAGAATTGGAAAACCAAGACAGAGAGTTCCTGTTCACTCTTTACCCAATAAAAGCTATATTTTTGAAAGAATAATCAGATTAAAGACTTGTTAGGTCTTTAACACATACATACATATAAGCAGATTTACTAAGGCTGCTTCTTTAGAGAGACGGAAAATGGACAACATCTGAGACTGGATCTCTGGTCTATAGCACAAACTTGGTTAAAATGATAAGGTTACATCTGACCCAGGTACTCAGCCTCAGGACAAAACATTGCCATGTGCCATGATCCTGAACATAAGCAACACTTGCTCTGCCTTTGGAACCAGAAGTAGGCCTCCCCTTCCACCCAGTCGTTCATATGCTTTTGACCACTCCAGTGTTACCAAGACTGTTGCCCTCCAGAGAAAGTGTCCTGTACAGACACTCTCGGCACCACTTTTCTCTTACCCTGCCTATCCCCACCAGGAGAAGCCACTCCTGCTAAAGAGATTAAGGGGAAAAGATAAGCACACACAGGTGTAGCTCTCCCTCTGGTTTCATGTGTTTGGCAAAGTGCAAGTCTTTAGGGCCCTGGCTCAAGTCCCCCTGGCCCAAAGGCATCACTCTTTCTTGATTCTAGCTTACATATGGTTGTAGCAGGATAAGATGCAAAAACTCAGGTATAGACATTTAGGATGGACAAACCTCCTTTGGTTTGTCAGAAGCAATGGCTGCTCCAGACAGGTGGTCTTGCCTGGAGTTTTTTACACTAGGGTTTGGGGACAAATCCCCAGGAAATAATGAGGTGTTACTCATTTTTCTTTGCCATTATTCCTGCCTCAGTAACCATGAGGGAAGTGGTTGCTATGGTCTTAGGAGAACTTGGGTATTTCTGGTTCTCTGGCCATAATACCAGCTAACAGAACTGAACACAACCTTTACCACTGCCTATTATCCTCAATTGCATTTTATTATTTGGGTTCACAATAAAATCTTGAAAAGAAAAGAGAAAAGAAAAAAATGCTAGTTCTCTCCCCTTCCCCTTTGTTACTGTAAGAAGTAGATGCTACTGTTGGACGATCCAGTTGTTATAACTGCCTTTTTCTTTTATTATTTGTAAAAGCAAGGTAGGTTGTTAGTTCATTATAAAGTTTCAACCCCATGTCACTGTAGCATTATTCATCATAGCCAAGATATGGAAATAATGTGTCCATTAACAGATGAGTGGACAAAGAAAATGTGATATGTATGTCTACATATATGTGTGTGTGTATACACACACAAACAAATAATAAAATATTATTCAGCCTTAAAAAAGAAGTAAACCTGGGCAGTGCCTGTGGCTCAAAGGAGTAGGGCGCTAGCCCCATATACAGGAGGTAGAGGATTCAAACCTGGCCCCAGCCAAAAAAAAAAAACTGCAATAAATAAATAAAAGAAGAAGAAATAAACCTTGCCATTTGTGACCATGTTAATGAAGACATCAAGCTAAGTGAAACAGAACAGATACAGAAAGACAAAGACTACATGACCTCACTTCCATATGGAATCTAAAACATTGGACTTAGAAAGGGAGAGTAGGGTGGCGCCTGCGGCTCAAAGAAGTAGGCGCCAGCCCCATATACCAGAGGTGGTGGGTTCAAACCCGACCCCAGCCAAAAACTGCAAAAAAAAGAAAGGGAGAGTAGAAAAAAATATTACCAGAGGCCAGGGGTGGGTGAAATAGGGAGATGTTGGTCAAAGGATGTAAACTTTCGATTATATAAGGAACTAAGTTCTAGAGATCTACCCGGGAAATATTCTTTTTTTCTTTTTTAAGTTCTAAAGAAGAATTTGTAAGAGATGTTATTTATAAAACAAAACAGAATTATTTTTATTTTTTTTCAAATACTATAATGTAACATTTTAAAATGATCAATAGATCTACATATTTCAAAGCTCAAAAAGTATAGAAAGTATGCAAGGAAAAATTATCTTTCTCACCCCTGACTGGAGTATTTTTAAGCAGGAGAAGTACATAAGGAAGCAATCTCTCTCTCTCTTTCCGTTTTGGTCTGTTTTATATGTTTATTTGTGTTTTTGAGTAACTGTCACCATAACAACATCTCACAATAAGCTACCTGACATTAATCAAGAGGTCAGAATTTACTGCCAAATGTTTGGAAAACAGCCATACATGTGTATCATTTGAACCAAATTATGGTTTTTGAACTTCTAAATAATGAATTCTCTAAGAAAAGTCCCAAAGCTAATCATCAAGCAACTACAACAGATACTGCTATTATATTAGGTATGAAGTATGTTCATTACATAAAATCGCATATAAATAATCAAAAGCAAAGGTTGGGCGAGAAATTATGCACTGCTTTTCAATGATAATAATGGCATATATTGCTGCCTTCCCAACCATTGTAAAAACATTTACTAACATAAATCCATGTCCAATATATTTTTGTTGAATGAATTCTTTAAAGTATACAAGCAGCAAGAAATTTAACAAAATGGCAGGTAGAACTAATTTTTCTATTCCTCTGCAAAGACACTTTACCCAAAATATTGCCTTAGAGAATACTTTTAGAAAATGAGATAACCAATTATCTAATAAGCCCCATGGATAAATTTCATTTTCAAAGAGATAAT
This sequence comes from Nycticebus coucang, assembly GCF_027406575.1. NCBI lineage: Eukaryota > Metazoa > Chordata > Mammalia > Primates > Lorisidae > Nycticebus > Nycticebus coucang. The sequence continues at coordinate 89,601,674 of NC_069789.1, forward strand.
CCTGGAGAGAAAAACCCACAACACCTATTGTAATGGCACATCTTAGAATTGAACAGCAATCAAGTCCCTAGAGTTCTTCCTTTTGCCCAATCTGTCTCTGGTAGCAATTTACACAAATTTATTTTGTTTACTTTCCCTTGGAAGATGAACTGCAGCTGAACAACCTTCTTCCACTGAAACCTAATTTACATAAAGGCCATAAGGACATTAAGTCAATATTAAGCTTCTCTCCCAGTCAAAACAACACCTTCTTTTGTAAACTCTCCTCCTATCCCTGCCACCCCCAATTATATCACATGCACTGCCAGATTCCAACCCTGAATCCTTGTAGTTGCTCATCTGTGGTACCCCTCTCAAATTTTTCTTACCTCTTTTAAAATAACACAATTATTAAGTAAATGAGATGAGGTTTTATATTAACCAGTGTGATGTAAACGCTACTAATTCTGTATGAAATCAGCACATTGTACCCCATACATGCATTAATGTATACATGATCTATGTGTTTATGATTTAATAAAAAAAAACAAACAGAAAAAAATAAAATGGGCAATGTCTCATTGATAAACATGACCAATGTTAAGCAGAGGGGGAGCATGATTCCCGGTTGATTTATATTCTATGAACTCTATTGATTTCTCTCATATCCCTAATGTTCCCTTCTAATTTTGTGATAAACTTTTTAGAAGTCTTCATAAGAGGCCTATGATGCTGAAGCTGGGCTGAGAAGTGGGCCATAATAACATTCAGGTTTTGCCCTGTTCCCTCTAGCCTCATGCCATTCATTTGGTTCCTCCTGGACTGCCTTCTCTTCTGGATTTGTTTGACTGAATGTCAAGTGCTGCTTTGCATTTAGATCGTGCTGGAGGTTAACACCACTGCCTAAACTAACGTCATCCACAGACTAACAACTTATTCTGAAGTCTGTCATCAAGATCACCAAGGAAAAGAGTCAATAATAAGAGCATTTTGTTTTAAACGGTGTGTTCTAGCCTATCAATAAGAAATCGTTAGGATTTTTGAAGTACAGTCATACACCACATATGACAGCAGATTGTATATACAGTGGTGGTCCCTTAAGATTACAATGAAGCTGCAAAACTTCGATTGCTTCATGACAATGCAGTCATTGTAGCATAACATTGCTCACGTCTCCATGGTAATGCTGATGTAAACAAACGTACCACACTGCTGGTCAGATGAAAGTACAGCACGTTCTCCACCATGCTACTGGTTTATGTACTTACTATACTATTTACTGTTATTTTAGAGTAGACTCATTCTACTTTACACACACACATGTATACAGTTTTAAAAGTTAACTGTAAACCGGTCTCAGGCAGGCCCATCAGGAGGAATCTAGAAAAAGGCATCATGATCACAGGAGATGACAGGTGCCTGTGTGTCATGGCCCCTGAATATCCTCAGTGAGACAAGATGTGGAGGGGGACAGTCGTATTAATAATCCCCACCATCTGTAGGCCTAGACTAATGTGTGTGTTTGTATCTCAGTTTTTAATGAAGAAGTTCAAAAAGTAAAACAAATAAAAATAAAAAATTTACAGATAGAAAAAAAACTTATACATGAAGGATACAGAAAAAATATTTTTAGCATAGCTGTGCAATGTTTTTGTGTTTTAAGCTAAACGTCATTACAAGAGTTAAAAAGTTAAAAAGAAATGAGTTTTATAAAATAAAAAATGGTACAGTTAGCTAAGGTTACTTTGTTAGTAAAAAAAATAAAATTTAAAAGTAAGTGTAGGGCAGCCTAAGTCACAGAGTCTAGGAAGCCTCTGGTAGTGTGCAGTATCCTGGGCCTTCACATCCACCGCTACTCACTGACTCACCCAGAGCCACTGCTGGTCCTGTGTATTGTGACGCAGTGGCCCACGTAGACATGCCATTGTTTTTTTATCTTTTATACTGTATTTTTGCTGTTTCTATGTTTATTTTTTATTTTCTTTTTCTTTTTGAGACAGTCTCACTATGTCACCCTCGGTAGAGTGCCATGGTGTCACAGCTCACAGCAACCTCAAACTCTTGGGCTCAAGCGATTCTCTTGCCTCAGCCTCCCAAGTAACTGGGACTATGGGCACCCACCACAACACCCGGCTATTTTTTTTGTTTGTTTGTTTGTTTAGAAGGCTAAGACCAGGTTCAAACCCGCCAGCCCTGGTGCATGTGGCCGGCGCCCTAACTGCTGAGCTACAGGCCGAGCTTGTTTCTATGTTTAGAAATACTTACTATTGTGTTATAATTGCCTACAGTATTAAGAACAGTAACATTCTGCAACATTCCATACAGTTCTGTGGCCTAGGAGCAGTGAGCTGTGCCATGTAGCGTAGGTGTAGAGTAGGCCATTCCATCCAGGTTTACGGAAGTCCATTCTAAGACGTAAGTATGACAAAATCACCTAATGATGCATTTCTCTGAACCCCCTGTCATTAAGTAACACAAGATTGTAATTCACATTTTACAGCACAAATCAGAGTAACAACTAGATATAGTCTTTTAGTGAAAATCTACCGCAGTAGCTGTTTTTTTCATATTTCAGAGACAGTCAGTAAACTCAGCAACAGAGGGAGCATACATGTTTCCAAATTCTTGCTTTGCAAAAGAATAGTGAAGCCAGGGATAGAAAATAGTGAAGCCAAGGATAGCATCAAACATTTCCTAACATTCTACCCTGTAAACAACTGAATGTCACATTGTCTATTTCTTCAAACAGATTTCATAAGAATCAACTTAGCACTGAATCTCATTCACTTTCGGAAAGTAAGAACACATCTCTACACCTGTGCTAAATTTCTGAGGAGGACCAGTCTATGTGAATGAGAAGTTCGGTTCTATAGGGGCAGGCTGCATTCACCATGGCACTCTGGGACAGATACTCAGTGTGAGATACATTCACTGGAGCAGAGACACAGTGACAGAAGTCACTTGTGATAGAAACTTATCTTTAAGTCAAGGCCCTTCTTCTGAAGACATGAAAAAGTGTGATCCAGTGAGCACAATCTGAAGAATCTGGCAGGAGTCCTGGGTCACGCGTGTTCTTTTCCATACATGCTTCTTTTCTCTGTTCATCACCTTTTTGCACAGCTTGTTATTTGATAGAAAGTTATTAATAAAAGAGGCAGAAATCAATAAATAATGCTGGAGGGTCTTAAGTTGCAAGATGATTTTCCGCAGGAAGTGTGTGACCATTCAGATGACTTGCCTCACCCGTCTCTCTCGTTTCTTGTTTGCACCTTATTGTTTCTGAGTACGTGGTAACACCCACACAACCAGCAAGCAAACAGCCCTCATGTGTAATGCTTGATCCTGGGCTGACAGAAGAGACCCGCTAGCACTAGATCCCCAGGATGTTTCTACACGAACGTTATTCCTCAATGATTATGCTTTTAAGATTCAAAGCCACATCTAGTTTATTAAGCCATGATGTTTATAACTACAGTTCACACAGTAGAGTGTCAGATAAACTTGTACTTGATATTATTGGTAAATTTTTTTTAAGTTTCAAAATTTGTATTTATTAGACATCAAAACTAGCAATGAAATTTTCAATTCTTTGTTTTTAGAAAACAAGCCCTTCAGGATACACATGGCTGGATACTTTTATGGATGTATAGATGCTGTCTGGAAAGCATCCAGCCAGGTATATCTCTTTTTTCATATTACAAGGCTACTTTCCATATAGCCCTCATATACATGTGTGAGTGTTTATATAGTTTATATATGGACTTTGCATTTGGACTTCAAGATGTTATTATTGATTTGCTTCTATTGACACAAAACATTTGTATAATACATAGAAATTAGATGTCCTCTGCCTAGTGTCCAAGGCCCTCCATCATCTGATCCCACTCTCCTTTCCCCGCCATGTTTCTCTCCCTCCCCACTGCACACCTTCTGTTTGGAAGGGCTATGCTGGATGTTTCCAGGGCCCTTCCTTCCAGTGTCTGTGCTATGCCCACATTCTTCCCGCTAACAGCAACAGTTCTCCTTGTCCCATCTGCTTCTTGATTGTCTACATTTTCAGGGTCTATCTTCTCCTCCAAGAAGCCTCCACTGGTACATTCCTGATGCCTCTCTCCATGCACATCATGATACCACTCAGATCTTCCCTCCCCCTTGTTCTAGCCCCTCGAGCTCATGTCTTAGAATCTTTGCATATGCTGCTCCCTACCATCCTCACTGCTTGCAAATATTATCTTAAATATCAATTTTCCTAACCACTCTATTTAACATTGCAACTATATTCCCAGATTTTCTATTCCTTCCCCCTTTTCTATTGTATGGGATTTCCATTCAGGCAATAATTTTTATTCCAATCACTGTTATATCCTTAGTGCCTAGAAGTCTGGCACATAGCAAGTACTCTAAATATTTGCTGAATATATGAAGTAAATGTACTGATTGTTAACTACAGTTGCCCATTGGTATCTGTGGGGGGACTGTTTCCAGGACGGGGGGATACCAAAAGCTGAGGATGCTCAAGTCTCTGAAGTAAAATGGCTTCTTATTTGTACATAAGCTAAGCACACTCTGCTGCATACTTCATCTCATCTCTAGACTTTTTAATGCCTAATTCAATGTAAAAGCTATGTAAACAGTTATTGTAGCATATTGTTTAGGCAATAATGACAAGGAAAAAGCCTGCACATGTTCAGTACAGCTACAATTTCTTTTTTGAGTATTTTCAGTCCATGGCTGGTTGAATCCATGGATGTGAAACTGATGGACACAGAGGGCCGATTGTGCTTCCTAAGTGCTTGAGAAGCATAACAAATTATTTATTTATTTATTTTTGCAGTTTTGGCCAGGGCTGGGTTTGAACCCGCCACCTCCGGTATGTGGGGCCAGTGCCCTGCTCCTTTGAGCCACAGGTACCGTCCATGAGAAGCAGAACAAATTAAATGAATTTGTTGAAGCGTATGTCCTACGTGCTCGATAAGTATTACGTTATTTAACCCTCACAACACTCTGTGAGAAAGATTCTATTATTATCTCACTTTGCAGACAGACAAATGTAACAAAAGTGAATTAACTACAGTTAAGCAAATAGTAAGCAAATGTTGGGAACCAAGTCTTCTGACTACGAATGGGAAATTCTTTGGTGCCTTGTCTTTGAACTTTCTCTAAATGATCTCATATCCATTCTATCTTCACCATAAACTATTAGCCAATGACCGCAAAGAGTGAATTTATTTGTAGTATACAATCTCTTTCCAAAAAGAATTTGAGGAAATTAGCTTTAGATATTATTTCTCTCTTACCAGAAAAAAAAAAAAAAAGGAAGAGGAGGAGAAGGAGGAGAAAAAGAAGAGTAGAGACACCCTGTATGTAACAATTACCAACCCACATTAGAGAAAAAAAAAATCCTGAATTGTCTGGGAACATGAAAATAAGTCTAGACTAAGTCTAGGTACTTGAAACTAAGAAGATTCCCAAAATATAAATTGCAGACCCTAGAAGACCATGGTCTATTAGTTCCACAGAGCCTGGACCAGGGGACAATTAGTTCCACAGAGCCTGGACCAGGGGTCATAGTCCATAGGATGGGATGAGGATAAGGCAGAAAGTGTGGTTCAGAAATTTTAAGTGGAAACAATAAAACAATGGAGGCTAACTGAGCTGTTATCTATCCTATACACACCAGTGTTGTCATATTAAATTTTTGCAGCCAACAGTGGTTCTTAACAGCTGGTGCCCCTGCCATCCTGGCTGTTACCTATCTTGAATATCATCCCTGAAGCTAACATTTTTAAGTATTGAAAGACTTATAGATTAATCCATACGATTCTCATAACCACCCTATGAAACAAATGCTTATTATCCTCTTTTCACAGATGAAAAAAGTCATGAATGGTAAAATAATGCTCCCCAAGACACATAGCAAAGTGATTGGTAAAATGAGACCTACACCTAAGCCTTTTGGCAACACAGGCAGTCTCAACCCTCAGCCAGTACACCTTCCTGGCTAACAACAACAACAAAACTGACTTAGCATTGTCTAAATGGACAATGGAATAGTTTAGACAAACCTGAACATTGTGTGTAAATGCATATTTATCCAAAAGATTAAAATCATTATCGCTTTCTTCTTTTTTTTTCTTTTTTTTTTATTATTAAATCATAGCTGTGTACATTGATATTATCATGGGGCATCCTTCTCTCTTTCTTCTTAACATTTGGTTTCGCCCTTTTAGTCATCCCAAGCAAACTCCCTGAAGGTATGAAATTTGTATTTTTTACATTTGTATCTCCAGCACACAGTCTAACAGCATAGGAGTTTGATAAATGTCTATGAAGTAAATGAAAGAATTAATGGACTGTTTATTTTCACATCTCATCTGAAAAATGGCACTTTCCAAAGATATGTGCTATAAAGCCCTTTGGCTATGAGTGTAGGTTTAGATAAATTATGTATTATTTTTAAGAGTAGCCAGCTAAACATTTTCAGATTGGAGATTAAAATAATTAAAAGAAAAAAAGACCACAAAAGTCAAAGCACCACATTAAGTGAGTATATAAAATAACCTTAATTAACTTAGCCTTCCTTCTCCACCATAAAGTAGGAGAAAAATCAAGCTTAGGAAGAAAGTTTTAATCTACTTAAGTACATGATAAACTTAATTTTATAATCTTGATCAGACAGTTTTTTTCAAAGCATACAGCCTACTGAATTCAGAAATGCTTGTCTGTGCTGTTACCCCTAAACATGGGTAAAGCATGAACTGAGTATGTTATGCTTGTTAAAGGGAAATCACAATTGAATGATCAGCCTTGATGTATCAAATATTAACATTTTTATTAGTCACAATACACATTATCTCAAACAGCATATCCCTCTTTAAATGCCAACCCCATAATATATTGAAACTGTCACTAAATAGAGAACTAAAAAACACCCTACAGGATATTTCTTTGAAAAAAAAAGCAATTCAACCTTTCTCCTCTCATGTGCTCCACCTATATGCCATTTCATGTATAGAGTTTTAAATAACTATATGAAAAACTAGGTTAAAATTCTCCCCTCTCTAAAAGACATGATCTAAAACTAAACAAAAAAAAGAGGTTTTTCCTGCTTTCTTCTCTGGTCTCATTCTCAAAATAATGTCCGCCTACCAAAGACTAGAATGAGACTTTCGTTTTTAATTTCAACTGAAGCAAATGTTACAGTTGCATATTACGCCACAACATCAACAGGAAGCCAAATTACTCATCCATTCCACTGGATACCTAATACCAGAAGATTCAACACATTTTTTTTTTCCTCCCTTCTTAAAGGATCTTATGTGATGGGATTAAATTTCACAAATTCCAAAATACATTTATGATATGAGACTTAAAATATGAATCCTTTTGCCATTCACTTGAGTTTTAAACAGCTTGTTTCTCTTCTTCCTGCTAGCACAAAGCACCGTGCAGAAATGGAAACCAGATTTCTTTATGTAGTGAATTTCATGTGGTTTCCACATTTCTCCTGGCAGTAGATTCCCAGCAGACATTCATCTAAAAAATTCCCTCTTGAGTGGTTTTTAAGTAAGATGGCATCTGTAGTATTTTGCGACACATTCTATACAGACTCTCAAATGAACTACAAATGGCCTACACACTGTGACGTTCTAGACTGCATTTTTAAAGTCTTTACACAGGTAAATGAAGATTATGTAATGTAATCTAGGCAGGTGATTTTCTTGGTTTGGATTCTTAAGAAGAAATCCCTTTTTGACTCTTTCCACATAGGAAAATCTCAGATTGATCAACACGTGCTTATTCTGCTGATTCCACCTGGGAAACCACTGTGGGCATAAATAGAAACCAAAGGCATGACCCCTGCCCTCAAGGAGCTTATAATCATGTTAGAAAGACAGCCTTCTAGTCAAACAGTAGTTTATGAAGCATCAGTGCAGCAGAAGCAACAAATGGGTGAATGAATGGGACAGACAATAAGGTCTTATATGACTTACACAGAAATATTTGGCATGCAATACTCTTCACAGCCATGGAAAAACTGACTTACAGTGCCACCATTCTCTCTCTTTCCTTCTGAATGTTTTTCTTAATGTTTTAACAGTGTTGAAAGCCAGCCACTGGCTCATAGAAGAATTATTTTAATGGCCATGTGGAAATATAAAAGCAATTAAGTTTAGTTTGGAAGCCAGCTGTTTTTAAGCAATGTATACATAGGGTTAAATTCACCCGATTGAAAATCGAAGGAGAAGAAACAAAATCTTATTAAATAGTCCAACACGTATTTTGACTGACAGCTCAATTTCTACCCTATGTTCTGAGAAAGAAACAGGAAAGAATAAGGGCCAGAGGAAAGGGATGAGTTACAGAAAGTCTCACACTGAGCAGAGGAAAGGTGAAGCGGGAAAACAGGACAGTGGAGAAGAGAAAGAAGAAAGGAACAAAAATCACGAATGAACCTCTTTTGCTGAATGCTTGTTGATCACTTGATTAAAGTCTAGTGTGGGAAATTAACAAGTATCACTAGATTTTGGCAAACTAACTCCTTTAATTAATTTCTCTGTTCCTCTTCCAAGAGTCAGGGGCACTGTGAAAGTTGCCACGGGTGGAAATGGTATTTGCTCTAGAACCATAACCACCTGCCCCAAGGCTCTTCTGTAATAGTTCTCTAAAATGTTGCCATATGAACTCTTGCAGAATATTTTCAAAAGCAACCCAATTTATTTTATTGGGTCACCAATGACCTCTGGTAGGGATCTTTATACCATTTTACATCTGAGACTCTCGTGCTCCTTCTCTGATATCTCAGTTGAATGGAAGAAAGCAAAGTGAAGTTTCATTTAACTTCAAAGAAGTGGAATTTGTTCAAGACAGATGAAATTTTGAAATTTAATGTAACTAATTCAGTGGGTACAAACACTAAATCACCAAATATCTTTTGTTCTAGGCACTGAAAGACTTGGCTTTAGTATCTTGACTGTGAATATTAATTCAAAACTTCTATTTCATAACCATATTGTATATTGGTAAGCAAAGGGAACTGCTTTATTAAAATTATCTTATGTAGTTCAGTTTTTAAAATGGTCTTTCCAAATGGTTTCTGTCAGTATGCACAAACACGAAAAATGCGCTGAAAAACATCTTCTCTATGAAATGCGAGGGAGTCATGTACCGTGGGAATGGCAGTTTTAAGTGGAGAATTTGATATGCTCAGAAAACCTTGCCTACACATACACAGGACAAATGCACTGAAAATTATATAGTGTAGGAATGCAATGGAAGTGGCATTCATCTAAATTTGTCTAAGTCCCCAACATACAATATAAACAAAATGAAATTAACAATCATAAAATAGTTAGAGTTGACATTAACTCTGATGGGATCCAACCTAACCAGTATTAGCATTAATAGGTGACCAACACCAATTATTGTATGATCTGAAAGCAAAGATGGAATTAAAATTAAGGGTGATTCATAAACAGAGTAAAATTGACTGGAAAATCAACTCCTACTAGTTTTCTTGTTCTATCTTAAAAAAAAAAAAAAAAAGGGACTTAACTTTCCAAAACTTAACCAATTGAAATGGAATACTGACAAGTTCATGGTTTGGAATCATAAAAAAAGATAGAGAAGTCCACTATCCTCAAACTGCCTTTACTACGGGCGGAAGGCAATTATTTCTGGAAACATCAAAAGACTCTTTTTGTAACACTTATTTTCATTCTTGTTTTCTCTCTTCAGAAAACTTGAAAACAAACAGTTGGTGAGCTTCTCTGCTGTAACTTCTGAGGCCCTAAATATGCTATGCAGGCGAGCTGAACTCTAAGCACCTGTTTAAGGAGTTGACACATACTCTGGCCAGGCAGTTCTGTACTTGTGCCCATTCCAAATATTCTCAATGGAATACAAATCTTTCAAAGAAAAAAATTATTTAAAAATCTATTAGTTCTCCAGCAAAACAAGACCTTATTTCAAAGCAACTGTAACCCCTTCTCACCAAGGCTAAGTCTTAAAAAACCTAAAGTAAATAAAAACAAAGTAAATTGTACCAGAGGAAAACATTTTGTTACAGGGCCGAAGACCGAGAATAAAGCAACTGTTCTCCAAAGAAAACTAAGCCAATAGTACACAAAAATGTGTGCACAAAATGTGTACACAAAAATAGTGATAGCTCTATTTATGTAGAAAAAATCAATCCCCTTAAACCAGTGTTTGCAAAATTACAAAAGTATTTCTTACCTGCTATTTCCTCATTAACCTTCAGCTGTTACTGTAAATTTCTGACAGGCACAATTAAGAAACATGGAGATTTAAATGTGCCCACTGGGCTCGGCCCCTATAGCTCAGCCGCTAGGGTGCCAGCCACGTACACCAGTGCTGGCGGGTTCGAGCCCAGCCCGGGCCTGCCAAACAACAATGGCAACTAAAAAATAGCCAGGCATTGTGGTGGGCACCTGTAGTGCCAGCTACTTGGGAGACTGAGGCAAGAGAATCGCTTAAGCCCAAGAGTTTGAGGTTGCTGTGAGCTTTGACGCCACTGCACTCTACCTAGGATGACAGCTTGAGACTTTGGAAAGAAAGAAAGAAAGAAAGAGAGAGAGAGAGAGAGAGAAAGGTGCCCACTGAAACTAACTTCTAAGATTACAAAAAACACTCATATGCTCAAGACTCTATAAATATGCTACTTTAAAAGGGGAAAGAATTTAACTTGATGTTACTTTAAATACATGTGCATACATATATATTTACATGTGATATATAGGGATATAATATGTAAAATATATAGTATATACAACATGTATGCTTACATATACATTCGCACATACAAATGAACATAAATCTATATTTACCTATCTATCCATCTAACCATATATCTGTAATAAAATCAGGTAAACTCAAGGGTGAGGACGGTTATGATTGGCTTTTCAAAAAAGACTCTCCATGTACTCCATACTAATATGAAATCAATATATAAACAATTACATGCTCATAAGAACAATAAAATACTGATATAGTCCAGTTTGGGGGTAGAGGGAGGTGGGAGGGAAGAGGGGAGAGGACGTTTGGCAGAAGGAGGGAGGGCATGAGGCGGGATGTCACCTAACGCGCACATGGTGAGGGTGTATATAACACCCCCCTGGGAGAGTGGCTCTTCTACAAATGGAACTGCACCCTGGAAGTGAGAAAAATGTACCTCAAAATTGTACCCTCATATTAATTTGAAAAAATAAAAAAAAATACTCTGAAAAACCCAAAAAGACTCTCCAAATGATTGTCTTAAGAAGTCAGCTTCCATTGCTGTGGTTAAAATAATCCTGCTGTCTTCCTTTTAGAACCAAGAATTTGATTCTACGTGTGTTTGTTTCACACACTCGCGATTTTTTTGTCCAGTGAGATTACAGGCAGTTGGAGGAACATACCACACTTCCTACCTGAGCAGAACCTGCTCCAGCTGCTGCTGAGCTTCAACTCGCCAGACCTCAGGGGTCAGCAACCCAACAGAGGTGCTGTGTATCAGGCCTGTTCGCAGCTCTTCTCACACATTAACCTGTCTACTCCCCCAGAAAACCCTATTTTATGGATGAGGAAGCTATAGCTCCGAAGAGGTAAGCAATTTTCCAAGGGTCCTTTATAACAGGCTGTGAAGCCGGGAGTCAACCCCACGTCATCTGGCAGCGGGGCCTCTCACTGCCCACTACGTGGCCTCCTCCAGCTTCGTCTTCTCCACCTGTAACCAGGGAGAAATCCCACCTTTCAATGACATCACACATGAAAACTACTAGCATTGGGACTGGCATAAAATAAGTGCTCAAAAAAGGATTAAGGAAACCAAACAAACCTCGGAAAGCCTCCAACAGTACTTTTTCCTTTCTCTACAGCTTTTGTACTGAAGTGCTGAGTGGTACTGAAATGATATGATTCTGTGTGGGATATTGAGACCATTTGGGGTTACTTAATTACTCAAGTAATAGAAATGCTTATAAAGATATGTAATTAGTATTCATTTACCACATGCAAAATAACCTTTCAACATGAACAAATTTATATGCCAAGTGCTTTCTTTTGTATGTCAAAGTAAAGCAAATTCTCATGGTGGAGTGAATACAAGTAGTTTAATATGGTCTCACATGTCCCTGGAAGCTTGAATAAATTCTCTACAATTGAGAGCCAGTTAAAGGGTCTATAATGTACACAAGTAGATAGATTTATGTTGGATCAAGCTCTTTCAGAAATCCATGTAATTGGGGTCTCCCTGTTTGCATATCCCAGAGGATTAAAATCCTAAAATAAAGACAATGTGCTATGTATTATACAAATATGGCCATCACCATTAAAAGACTGAAGTGGTCTACTGCATGATTGCAGGTATTCTTGGTAAAGCAAAAACCTTCCCTTCATAAACACGTTTTCTTGTTGCCAATATACTTAACTTGCGTCCACAAAAAGGGAATTTCCCTACCCCTCAAAAAACACGGTTTCTGGGCGTGGTGGCTCACACCTGTAGTCCTAGCACTCTGAGAAGCTGAGGCAGGTGGATTGCTTGAGCTCATGAGTTCGAGACCAGCCTGAGCAAAAGCAAGAACCCTGTCTCTACTAAAAAATAGACAAACTGAGGTTAAGAGGATCACTTGAGCCCAAGTTGGAGGTTGCTGTGAGCTATGACGCCACAACACTCTACCCAGGGTGACAGCTTGGGACTCTGTATCAAAAATAAATAAATAAATAAAAATTAAGAAGATAAAAATTGTAGTTTCTGAGTCTGTGTGAGGCACACACAGATTTTTTTCTTTGGGATATTATGCATGTTCATTTCTTAGTAGCACTAAGGAATAAAATATTGATGATGCCAAAAGACATCAAGAGTCAATATTCTAAAACTGTCAGTGACCTAAGGAGACTATGTTTCTCTGGTCTAAGTGAGCCAGAGCTCATTTTAAAGTCTGATTGTAACGTGGAATTCTGCAGAGTTCACAGCACATAGCATTCTGATGATACTCGCCAGCTTTTGAGGGTTGCAGCAGGCAGCAGACTGCATTCCTAGTACGCTCTCACTTAAAATCTGCCTGCAAAGGCCAGCAACAATTTTCTAATTCGTTTATCTTGCCTTCCCCTAAAGATTTCAAGATCATGCTTCAAACTTTACTGGAGTTATAAATCATACTTTTACCTTCACGTGACTAGTATTCAACAGAGCCAGAGTCTTTAAGGTTTGTCTGCTGGATGTATTAATAGTACGTTCCTGAAATATAAAATGGCTGCTACACACACTAGTGGTTAGTAAAACTCAAAAATGTAACATTTCTTTCTCAATTAATTTGAGCAAAGAATGTTCATAAAATGTATACTGCTTTTGGTCCAGGAACTGATTTGCAAATAAACAGAGTCAGCAATGGAAACTGTAGAAACAGACAAAACAAAACCCGCGTTCATAAATGTACATTTTGAAGTCAATTCTCTCACAGTCTTTGCCTTCTGCAAGATTTTTGAAGATTGGGAATAAGTTGCATTAAGTTCATGATTTATAGCTGCTCTAATTTCACTTCTTCAGCCGTTGAACGAAAATCTCTTAACTCCTCTGGAATATTTCTCCTCTTTGTTACAGACCAGCGTTGCATCACTACCTAAGAAGGCACTTCACTGCAATCATGTGGTGGCAGCCATTTGTTTATAGTCAAGTGAAGGGAAAAAAGTGGACAATCTTTGCCACTGCAAATATGCTAGCCCAGTTCTTTGGGCCCTAACAAAACAGAAAGTATAGGAGGTTAGGGACTGGATTGCTTGGACAAAAAAGTAAAAAAGTGCGAATCCACACAACATGAAGCCAAACTAAGTGAGGCTATCTTCCCTAATTCGCAATGAACTGAGGTCAACTCAATTTTTATCTCAGCCGCAAACTGGGAAGGAGGAGAGAGCGAAAAAGGAAACTCCACAACTTGGTTAGATCCTGCTTTTCACACAAGATTGTATGACTGAGAGCTGCACAGGATGCTTCCAGATTAGAAGGCCAAAAATCCAGAGGGAAATATCGTGGGCCCACCCCTCATATCTATGTCAAAAAAAGTATTTCAACCTGGGACATAGCTGTAGTACACACAAGTGAATGTTAAAATTGCACTGTTTTCCATTTAAGATAAAAAGACGGCTTTAATTCTTGAGTTAGTAGCGTGATAAAGATTTGCTCAGAAGCCACATGCATGCCATGTAGCTTTCACTCACTTTTTCAACAGTTTACTGAGTGGCCTTCTATGGGCTAATATCAAACAAAATAGAAAGAGACTGTCCCTGCCTTCAACTAGCATATATTCTATCTGGAGGAAAAATTCAAATATGTGAAATACCAGTTAAGGTAGTTAACATCTCATTGCAAAACTAGAAAAGGGCATCAGATAACTGACATTTTCCTAACAGGAAATACAAGTGCTAAAAATTTAACAAAGGAAAAAAATTGTCTTTGCAGGCTGGCACTATGCTTCAGAGCATAGGGGTTGAGTTAGGAAAAAAACCTGGGTTCTGTCATTTAATAAAATATAAAGTAATATGCTTAACCCGAGCCTTAATTTCATCATCAATAAGATGGGAATGACAATAATATCTACAATATTGAGTTATTATAAGAAACCAATACATTATATGTGAAAGCATTTTATAATCTGTAAGAAGCTATAAAAAGATTATATTAAATATTTCAATGGAGAAGATGGTAGAGGAAATCAGACCAAACTCTTAATATTAATGTGGAAAGGTAGAAATGGTTAGGAGGTTGTGAAGGATGATAATTAACTTTTTCTTTACATGCTCTTGATGGTTTGAACTTCATAATGCTTGTGCATTAATCTTGCAACAAAAAATTAAAAATACATACATATTAGCTGACAGATATGGGATATCAGAAAATAACTGTAAACACTCTTATCTTATAAGTATATAGAAACAGGCGTCAGTCCCCATTTCAATTTGAGAACTTCTCAAGTCATAAAAATTTGCCAAGCTCGGGAATGATAACCAACTGAAACAGTGTTTCCTTTCCACAGCATTTCAAAATAGAGCAAATTTTGTAGTCACTCAAAACCATCTGTTGATTCAGTAATCACTTCAGTCAACAACTTTTGAAATCAGCAATTGAAATAATGTTAGTTCCTCAGCCTTTGGAACTAATATTATTATGTTAGAAGTCCAGCCTTTGTCATGTCTAACTTTGTTTTTGAGGGTCCAACACATTTCAAGTATTCAACAGACAACTTCACCAACGTAGGAAAAGTCATCAAGCCACTGCCACATCGATACCAAGGACTTTCCACATCAGCATGACAGAGTTTTTAGACTGAACTTGGTCACTGATTAGAATTCCTAACATTATACACAAGCATGAGCTCTTTGAGGGCAGGAGTCAGATCTTCATCTTTATAAGCGGAGTCTCCGGTATTGTAACTAGCATATGAGTAGGAAAGACTAAATATTTATTGGAAAAAAATAACTCAAAAACACTTCAGTCAGCTGGAAGCCCAAGGAGATGAACATAGATTCTAAGGGGAACACAACCTTTATAGCTGTTTCTGGAGAAAATCCCCTAAGATGTTTCAAAAACTGTGAAATTAAGTATAAATGTAAGTTTCTTCACTAAAACATCATAAAATCCCTATCTGGTGTAGGTAGAACCATTTGAGAGAATATAGATGTATGAACTAAGACGAAAATCATGGAGCAGTCTAATCAGAACAACCTTTCACTTAACAAAAATTTCCAAGGCATGTTTCTTGGCTATAAATAGAAATAGGCAAAAGACAGGTTTTCACTCATTTGTTCTCGAAGTCACTTATACCTGGAATGCTGGATTCCAGGCTGACTATTGGCTCATAGGCTCATGGCTTCTTTGTGAGGATTCAATGAGAGTAAATACACAGACACTTTAAAAGGGGGGAAGTTAGTATCCACATGTAATAAGACTATCAGATTGTATTTAGTCACACGTAACACTATTTTTAAAAATATGCAAGTAGTGACGGGAGAAACAGGGAATTGAGTCATACTGGGCTTGCTCAAGCACCATGGAACAGGCTTGAAGACATAAATACGCAACAAAAGTACAGCGATAGGAAGTAACTCTTCTGATTTTTATTGATGACTTAAGTCTCCCCTTGAATAATGGATCGGCTGCGACTCTCTTTGTGCCATCCTCAGATGCTAGATAATTCATTTTTATATCATTCAATCTTCTTCACAAGATAATCCTTTCAATCTTTTCAGGGGTGTGTTAATTCAAGAGAAGCCATTTTATGGACAACAAACCCTTTAAGACAGTTCCCACTTGAAGCTTTTTGAAATATTTAATCCACCACATACAAAAGAGGTATATCTTTGTACTCCTAAAGAGTCTTGCAGAAGGCCAGTAGAAATGAATTGCTTTAGCTATAGTTCTTTCAAGAATGCTAAGTCTCTCGGTTTGATTAGTCAAATTAAATCTGGAAGCTACCTAGAAATGTTCTCACATCTTGATCTCTGGAAGGGCAATTAATCACACTCGTGTTTGAGGCAACTCTAACTTTAATTAGAATTCTGTGGAAGGAAATTCAGAGAAACGTATATTCAGAATATTCAACAGAATAAATAATTGAAAACAGCCACAGTGGGGGATTGGGGGGAGTAGATGCCAGTGGGGCTGGTATCTTATAACCTCTGGTCAAGCGGTACTTGGCAAATTTCAACAGGTTTAGTTAACCAGCGATAGAACTAAACAGCAGAGTAACAGGCAAACAAAACAAAAGCTCTTAAAACAGAATCAGGAATTACCAGTGAGAGGCAATGTTAGACCTAACAGCATGGATTGACCAGAGGCAATTTGTTAGGAGACCAGCGTGGCTATTTCATCGTGGATGCTTGAAATCCAAATTTTAACGTTTCTTTAGGTCAAGCTATAGCACAGCCTCAGAGAGCCAGCCAAAATAGCTGAGGGAAACTAGGGAGGGCACATGTGGAACTAATTACTCACGGAGAGGCCATGACAAAGAACATTTCTCCAGACTTTTCATGGGGGCTTCACTTTCAGGAAGTTGCTATAATTACTGTTCAAGTCTAGAGCAGCCTGCAAGCCGCTGACAGATCCAAGAGACCAGGGGAGGAGGGCAGAGAGGGAAGGGGGAGGGGGAGAATGGGGGAGGGAAAAGGGGAGGAGAGGGGGAGAGACACAGACAGAGAGGGAAACTTATCTGCCCTCTCTGACTGGTGAAATACCAGAAAATAAAGTACCACAGGAAGACTGAAAAAGGTTTCCAAATGAGCTCTGCCTCTCAGTGTTCAACTTTCTGTTTACTATTTTATCTCCCCTCTATCTTCAAATTACTTTCCTCAGCCCGGGCTGGACAGTAAATTTGTACTTGTACACTAGCTCACTTTCAGTTGGCCAC
Organism: Nycticebus coucang; assembly: GCF_027406575.1. Taxonomy (NCBI): domain Eukaryota; kingdom Metazoa; phylum Chordata; class Mammalia; order Primates; family Lorisidae; genus Nycticebus; species Nycticebus coucang. Next base: position 89,619,052 of record NC_069789.1, read on the forward strand.
AGCAGAACTGTACATCTTGACTCTTTTTTTACAGCTTTTCCATACTGGGGCCCACTTCCTGCCCGGTTGAGGAAAAAAATCTGGCCTGAAGATGAAATGACTGCTTAACATTACACTAAAACATCTGGTACCATTTTATGCACAGACCCATGTCTGAGAGCAGGCGATGCTAGCGGTCTCTCCAGCGGCACAGCGCATACCCAAACCTCCCCAGGGTGACATCATCCCATATATGGACTCTCCAGCCCAGCCCTCCCCCTTTTCCTGGTCCTAAATTCATTGCCAGTTCCCCAGTCTGCAGCAAATGTGCCACGTCAAGACTGGAAATCACAGCCCTTGAGTGTGTGTCCCAGTCAGTGCAGCAGAAACCAGGGGGGAAAGGCGAACGCAGCCCCTGGAGCAGGAAGGGAGGCTTTTCCCCAGGACTGGGCGAGGATTTCAAGGAAGCTTCTGGACATCCTGCTCCGTCGCCCCAGTGTTCAGACTACCTGTTCAGGACAATGCCGTTGTACAGTAGTCTGCACATTGGTTAGACTGGGCAAGGCAGAGCGACGCCACCGACGGCTGGGGACAAAGTGAGCTGTTGCCAAGGAGAAGACATTTGTTCGCTCCTTTTTTCAATCTCATACCCAGTGTTTTTCTTCACAGGTTTTGCACACTAGGGACCAAGAAGCCCTCAGGGACACTGCCGAGAAAAGACTGCCGGAGTGAAGACCAGCGGGGTAAGGCCTCTGACTGCTCCCCTGGTCTGTGACCAGGGTGCCTGGGTGGGAAGCCCGGGATTTGTGTTCACATGCGAGAGAAACCCAGGTCCATGTGTGATGGATAGAGATGGATTTAATTTTAAAAGAGCAACAGTGTGGTGTAAATAACAAGTTTTTTAGGCTTTTTGATTTCCGAAGATTGATAATTCAAGTGTTTCCTTAAGTTTAGAGGTTTTCCCACTCCAAAATGAAATCTGAAAAAACTCACTCCAGGTACTTAAGAGCAACCTAACAAGGAGAGTTTCGCATTGTTCAAATTAATAATTCAGAGACTTAAAAACTCATATGGATGAGGGCTGCATGGACAACCTTAAATATACCAGGACTGAATCCATTTTGCCCCAAAGGAAAGACTATTTGCTGTTTTTTAAATGCGATACAGTCCGTGCTTTTCTGAATATTTACTGACATTGCATAAATACCAGAAATGATGGTACCTCACAATAAAAGAACCACCTTCCAAGTTTTGCCCACCAGACAATGAAGATGGGACTTTCCCAGAGATGAGCTCTGGGCACCATAATTTACTGAGTCAGCAACTGAATAAACCAGGGAATAGAAACCGTTATTTTTAGATATCTCAATATATATCTCTGTATTATGTCTTTTAAAAATCCAGGAGTGCTTGATAATTGCTGCTCAGTTGAGCCCTCTTTGCTGTGTTTTTTGCAATGCCTCTACTTCTCTGAGCATTTAAAATGATAAGGTACTTTGTCTAGAAACCTACTGATAAAAAAAGAATTTGTAAACGAAGGCAGAAGTTTTCCTTGATCAGTATCCAGCTGTCCTGGAGGTGAAGGAGGGTGGGAGAGGGGGAGGAAAGTGGGAGGGCAGAAAACCCTGAAGCTGAGTGAAATCCTAATAGAGAAAATAATATAATCGGGGGGGGGGGGGACAATGTGATCTACACTGAACTGTAGAGGTGGATCTCCCTTAAAGAAAGGTCTGAAAAAATACTGCCTCACCCCTCCTTCCCTCAACCCCTACTTATTTCTACCCTCTTCACAACTTTATAATGAAAACATATGCTCTTCTATAGGCTTCTAGGAAAAAGAAATATAATTTCTTTTGTACTCCTTTAAAATCTAGAAAGTTAACAGGGGTTCCTGAACAAATCTTTTCCTAAATGCTACAATTCAAAAAGTGACACAAATTCACTTTGGCAAAACAACTTAACTACAAAAGGTTCCCCCAGTTTTTTTCTTTTGTCAAAACAATTTATTTAAAAAATGACCCTCTGATCACCCTAAAACTGACATAAAGAACACGTAAGTGTTCCCATCTATTCATGGTTTTTAGTCGAAATATAAACAGGAAGGAGAAATGTAGCTATCTTCACTTAGATGTTCCAATAAAGTTGTTCTTTCATTTTCTATTTTTACTTGGAGAGTTCCATATTAATAATCTTTAAAAGAGTAAATGAGATTTGTCTATATCGGTTCTTCAGTTCTTTGACAGTGGAAAAGTAAAAAAAAAAAAAAAAAGCCTGTTAGGCAATGAACAGGAATTTATTTTATCAAAAAATATATTTTTACTAATATATTTTAACTAACTTGCTAAAGAAAAAGATATTACAAAGTACTTAGTCAATATTTAAGTTTTCTCAAATTTTCTGGGTTTATTTTTTTTTCATTTATTTCTGAGTCAGCACCTGAATAAACCAGGGAGTAGAAACCGTATCTGTAGATATCTCCATCTATATCTCTGTATTATGTCTTTTAAAAATCCAATCTAGAAATAATTGGATTTCATAATTTGCTTCTATTTCATGTATACTCGCATTTCATTTAAATTTCTCTCAAGTTACATGGGTTTTTTTGTTTGCAAGAAACTAGTCCCTCCTGGTTCCTCACCTCTTTTTTTCCCCACAGGATGACTTTTAGTCTGGAGATAGAAGGGACGTAAAGTACCCCTGCCATAACCACGAGGAGTAGCGACATAAGAATCACGTTAAGGGGAACTGAGGAGCCCTGCCCATACTCAGTGAAGTCCTAACAGCCCGTTTTTTAAAGAAAACTCTTAACAAATGTAAAGAAATAGTACTTACATTGAAATTGTGTGAGTGAAATTAAAGATCAGAAGTAAAAGCTCATTTTTTAAGCCTTTGCTGATTAAAGGCAGGATGGTAGGTTATGCGCTGGTCAGTAGGTTCACATTTATATACATGTATTGTAAAACAAGCAAATCTACCTCCAGGGTAATTAGACTAATGTTGAATTTTATTTTGATATTACTTTATAAGGAGATATATATAAAAATTTTAGGAATCATGGAATCTATTCCAGAGGAAACTAACCAGCAGTCAACATCTTCAACTAAAACTGCCCTTGGATATAATGGTAAATGTAAGTATTAAAACTAAATACTGTACATGGTCATAAAGAGAAAATAGTTTGCAGAAGATGGTCCAAACTGCATTTCACAGAAATTTTGTAATTATTTTTCATTTCAGCATATGGATGATTGATAAATTTGACTAGTACTGGGTAAAAAGAATTTTTCCTCCATCTAAGAGAAAGGAAATCAGACCCTTAGCTTCCACATACTGATTTCTTAATTGGAAAAGATCACTATAAAGCAGTGTACTTGGATTTTTCAGACCTATTTCTCTTTTAAGCCATAGATCTCAAAATCAAAGCAAGTTTGTTTACAATGGGACAGAGTTTCACAGTGATAACTTTTCCTGCACCAAGTCAATAGGCTTAATATCCTTCCTGCCTGGCATTCAGGCTTTCGGCCCAGATAATATGTTTATGTTTTCAAAAGACCAAAATATACTATCTACCCCCACCTCTCGCCTACAGACCACCCAAGTATTTCACTCTGTGGGAACGAGTTTAGGCATAAAAATCCTAATGAAAGAATTTTTCCCATTTTTTGGGTTGAAGTCTTAAGCTGATACAAAAAGTACAACTTGATAATGTAAAAAAATTAACTCATCTACAAGCATCTATATTCACTAAAGAGAAGCCAAAATTTTTCAATACTCTATAAAGGATCTGCTCTTTAAAAAACAATTCATTTTACTCTTCTGTAAGGAGAATAGCCCAACCATCAGAGTAGTGTTCAAATAAAAATGAAGAGACCATCACTCAGAAATCCTGGCTTAAAATAACTAGAAGGTCAGACTTTAACCTGAGACAGGAAATTCCTGAGTTAAGATTGAAACTTTCTTACTTCAAATTCTTTTTTTACTTTGGTGTCCTGCAAATCACACAGATATAAATATTTACCCATTTCCAAAGATCACTTATTAAGAATTTTTTATAAGTTTTAGTAAATAGAGATAATGAAGGAAGTTAAAGAAAATAATTAAATTTTGTATTTCCTGACTTATCACGCAACCCATTTCCTTGAGTTGCTTTGGTTCAATTTTACTGCAGAAAACTTAAAAGATAATTATTTGCTTGCGTTTTTTTCCTTAAGAAATAAAAGACAAAAAGAAACAAGGCATAATAACCATATTAAAAATTATATGGTATGATAATAACATAAGTAGCTCTTTCACATTTTAGCTACTTTTTTAAGTAATAATAAACTAATAGCCACCCTACATTTTGGGAAATAGAAAAAAAGTCTTAAAATGTTTTTTAGTCTTTCATTTTTTTTAACAAGCTCAGGGGCAGGTTCAGCATAACTATGAAGTATGCATACACTGCGTACGCACACTATTTACATTTTTAAAATCTGTTAGAAACTTAAGTGATACAAAAGCCTTATGAGTAGAAAAATCATTTTCAGCAATATTTTTTCTTCCCTAAAAAACTGTTATGGGTTTTCTAAAAGAAAAATGTGTATATCTTGCTTTAATAAAACTGCTTCATATTAAAGCATAACATACAAACTCACAAATATTTCTTTTTATTCTTTCAGGTTGCATGCATCACTCCTTAAATTGAGCAGAGGTAACTGGATCAAATAATTTTTGGGAGAGAGAGGAAAAGCTATACAGAATTATGATAATTCTTAATTAAGCAGTATACTTTTGTAAGGGAATCACTCTCTAATTACTTTCTGCTGCAGTGAATGCAGCAACAATAACAGAGTATTTTAAGGTATTTATTTTTTGCACACTCTGACCTTGTAATTATTAAAAAAGCAGCCATATTTACTCATGTTTTTTATTCTGTCAAGAAAAGGAAAAAGTTCCCCGACTCTAAAGTGATAGCCAGAAATAGAAGCAGAAATTTATTTTCTTGAAAAATTACATAAATACATAGAAAATTACACTTTTCAACTCTTTGTTAAAACATCAACATATCTGATTACCACACAAAAATTCAGATTTGTAGAAAACTGGCATTTTTTCACAGTCTCTAAAAACTGTTTTGCTTTTCATAAAGTTTCGATTTGCTATTTTCTCAGAATTTTATAATTAAAGGTAAATAACAAACTATTGGTTTTCCTTAAAGTTCTTTAAAAAACCTAAGTATACACTCCTTGGACAATAATATGTGTGTGTGTGTGTGTTTAGGAAATCCTACTTACTGGAATTTAGACTATTTGGATATTTTGATTTTAAAAGGGGAGAACAATTTGTTTAATACCTTTACAGATATAAATTGATAATTTATATCATAATAATCAGTAAAATTATTCTCGAGTCATCAGAATTAAATTTTATATCTGAATATTTAATATGATGGGCATTTTATTATACAGATTATAAGAAAATTCTCCAAAAGGTCTGGTTTTAATTTTTGAATGATAAATTAACATCCACCCTATAGTATGGAAGCCAGAAAAAAGTCTATTGCCCAAAATTAATTTGAAAATGAAATTTTCCTTTTCTGTGTTTAAGGTACTACTTTGTAACTGTATGTACTATGTCCACAATGTCCTCCGAACATTAAAAATGTACCTGTGTTTTTCCCTTTTTGATGTCTACTTTATGACCTTTTAATTCATAGCATGGCCCTGTGGTTAATTAAGTGATAGATAATGTAAACTCACAACTGCCTTTGATTTTCAGATCCATACTTAGACACTTTGCATTTAAAAGGAAAATGAGAAATTTGATTAAGTTCTTTATTGTTTAATCTAGTATTAGTAAAAATGTATTCCCATGTAAAATCCCATTATCAAAGCATCAGATACCAAAGTCGGCTAGTCTGGTTGCCAAATACATTAAACTCGTGAATTATTTTGAAAATGGCTGTCGTTTCCATGTAAATGGTAATTTTCTTTTTCACAGGCAAGGTTATGGTTCTTATCTACTACAAGAAACATGTATAAACATAGTCTTTTATCTTTAACTTCAGTATTAAAGTATGCATTTTTTGCAAAGAGGAAAAACATCTGGTTCAATTACTCTGAACCCTGACTGCATGTGGGCCAGTAATAATATGAATTGAATTGAAGAATAAACCTCGTGTTTAATCTTTTATTTCCTTAAAATTTTAATGTGAGTTTTCTATGACACATATTACCCATGTTAGCACATTTGGAACAAATGTATAAGTGTATTTTCTGAATAAAGTCAAAAGTCTAACTTGTTTTTAGTTCCATAATGTTTTAATGTTTAATTCTGTTGTGTGTTTTTCTCCCTTTCCCCCTTACTCTCCAAAATCACCAAACCTGGAAAACAGGCTGATTGTATCTGTCTATGAGCAAAGGAAACCTGAAGGAACCAAGGGCCTGGCTGGACAGAGTTGTCATGTGTCTGCCTGTCTACACTTGCTGTGCAGAACATCCGCTCACCTGTACAGCAGGCACAGACAGGCAGTCACATGACAACCCAGCCTGAATGACAACCAGCCATTGAGAGAGAGCAGCCCTCACACCATAGCATCTACACCAAGAGCTACAGCCAAAATGAGGGGCTTGGGGCCTGGGGGTTTAATCTGTTGGTTTAATACTTAACTCGTGTGTATTCATATTATTATTTCTATTTTGATTCGAATATTAAAACCCACCAAAAGTAAAGTGAGTGGTGCCTATGAAATATAATAAAACCCATTTCTGAAAATGTTCCTGTGCTTTCTATAGTTCTCTTTTCCTAACTGTTGTCAGTAAATCACTACCCTTGACATTTATGATATACAGCCTTGGAGAACCCCATATCAGTATAAAGAAGTCAATATAACAAAATAATACATCCTCCTAATGCTTGATAAAGAATAAATTATTCTAATATTTTGAATCCATAAACTAAGTACAGTTTTCTGTATTGTGACTTTATTTTAAGGGGCAGGGGGATGGAGAGAGAAAGGAGAAAAAAGAAGAAAGGATAATATTCAGAGGATCAAGTACTTTGAGTTAATAAACTCTGCAAGTTTGGGTCTGGGTAAATCATAGTGAAAAGAGTATAAACAAATTTCCAACAGAATTTCCAAAGGTATTAAAATAATTGCTGCTTCTCTTTGTTATAGGAAATGGTGAAGTTGAAACTACACTATTTCCAAGTGTGTTGATATGCACAGACTTCCTACTGTGTCGCTGTTTAACTGAGAAGGGGCTACAGTTTTAAAAGTGGAATTTTGAGAGCCAGTGCATCCCCTTGGAGCATTTGCTTCCATTTACTGTAAACTTTCAAACTCCTGAGATGTTTAGGCAATTTAATATTTTCAAAAGCACAAGGAAAGTGGCTAACAGATATGCAATGTTATCATACTGTATCTTTTGAGAAAAACTTCAGTTTACACACAGTTAACTAAAGTGGAATTATCAGGGCTGGTTTTGTATATGAATGTTTCAAAAAGTGAGAAGATGGCTAAAATTTGAAACTTGCCAACTTTGATTTGGTTCAGTAACATATTTTAACTTCAGTATTTAAAATTAATTTTCATCTTTCTTAGAAAGAGTCTGACCAAGCTTAAAAAAATCATAATACCAAATGGTCTATGAAGCGAATGTATGATGCCCCATGATCATATCAATGTATACAGTTATGATTTAATTAAAAAAAATCATAATACAAGGCTACTAAAAACTACTCTTTAAAATTTCATAAGTAGACGTTTTACATCTATTTTTCATACAGTTATTTCATTTTTTTAATGTAAGATTTAGTCTTAAGGCTAAGAGCCCCCTTGGGGTTTAAAATTTCTGATATGGCGATATGTTAGCAAAACCTGACACTACAATTTCTTTAAGGAAAAAAATTGTGTGATGGGGCAAAACTATGAAGGGGAAAGTATGATTAATCTAAACGTCTCGCATTTAAACAATTTCATCTTATGTAAATACGTCACCTGCTAAAATTCACTGCTGCTTCTGCCAGATGCATTGTGCAACAATAAGGCTTTTTCCCTTAAATAAAAGCCCATGGCTAGCAAATAAAGCCCTAAATGATACTTCGCAAAATGTAAAATATATAACGAGAAGACAGTACAGAAATGTCTCATGGAATACTGACATAGTTCTAACCAATTTTAAATACTTTATACAACCTGCTGCAAATGCTGCCTATGGGAGTTCATGCATAGAATCATCCTGGAACCTGCAGAGCAATCTCAGCAGGGTGCTTGACACTCCCAGAATGAGACAAGAAATATAAAGGGTATATTCCAATATAAACTTTTGAGTAGGACAAACAATGTACATAAGGGAGTGGGTTTGAATCTAAGTGCATTTTTTTTTCTTTTTTTTTTATTGTTGGGGATTCATTGAGGGTACAATAAGCCAGGTTACACTGATTCTAAGTGCATTTTTAATAAATGTGTAAAATGATTTGCCATCACAGATTATTGAGTAATTTTTTTTTCAAAATTATAAATCTTCAGATAATGCCAGAACATGGCAATGTCTGCATAAAGTAATCCTAGGTTAAAAAGCTTAACATGAGATAGTTTCTGTATATAAAAAACAGTTCTGATCACGAACAATTTTCAATAACATAAATAGGTTAAAGTTCAATATTCATAGGGATGTTTTTATAGAAATACCTTAGTTTTGACCAATGAAAACAGCTCAAGAAGGACTGTGAAGAGTTTCACAGGGTCAATGCTGACCATCTCCACCACAAGGAGCACGCAGATGTAGCAGAAAATATGCACAATCTTAAAAAGTCGAAGTGAAAATGGAAAGAGCGCTGAGGACTTCTATGAATCTTAGTCTCGATTTTGACCATCCAGGGATATAACTGTCACTTTGTTTCCTCTCACTGAATTTACATTTGTCATCTGTTCTAACTACACAATAAAAACAATACTAAGTAAATATCCCTATAAGGGAGTTATATAATCTCCTTATCAAGCTATCCAAACACTTCAACCCACAAAAATGAGGCCTGTAATTTCTTAAGAGTCCAAAGAATGTCCTTATTGCAGTGCAGATGGTGGATTTTCTTCAATCATGTAAGGTTAGTACATTTCCATTGGAAATGCTTCTGTTGTATTATTCTAGTTTCTTAGGAGTATCCCATTATGATTTTAATCTTAACATTGGACTACAGAAATAGAATAAATATTGACTGAGTGCTTTCATTATACATAAATTAGCAGTTCCCTTTCTTTAGAGATTTTAACTATCTTTGTTAAAAGTTATTACATTTGTATTATTTTATACATTTCTCATTGATTTTAAGAAAAATAAAGCTCTTTTCTCTTCGAATCAGAGTATTCTATGTTCCCAAAATTCGTATTTTAAACATATATTAAAGAAAGGCCACTTTTTCTAAATCACATTTTAAAGAATTACTGTAAAATTAAAATTATCTAGACCAAAAATCCTTTTAAAATGAGTTTCTGTTTTATCTTCCCACTTTGCTCTTTTCTAAATCCCTCCTAAGAATGGGGCAACATATTTGCAATGGGGGAAAATAACATTGGGAAATTTATTTTCTGCTTAAATAATCTTTAATCCAGGAAGTCACATTTATATAGTGAGAGGAGAAAAAAAATCCATTCACCTTTAATGATGAAAATTAACAAAATTCTGTGGCAATCTACCTCCAAGAGTAACTTTACCCTGAAATTCGATAACTTAATTAAGGCACTTGATATGCCAAAACATGATGCATTATTGTGCTACATTTATTCATTCACTGTCTCAATCACATCTTTATTCAATTTTTATTTAACTAGTGCCTCCTGTCAGTACTGCATTCCCTGGTGGCAGAATAATAAACTAAACAATGGCTCCTGGTCACAAAAGACTTACAGTTTGTAGGAATACTTAGCACATGTGATGAGTATTCATGTCAATTTTCACCTGCTGAAAAATCTCTTAAATCCATTCATTTTTATCAATTTCCATCAATCCACTCCAGCCCAAGCTATCATTATCTCTTACACAGACCACCCGGTTTGCGTTCTTTCAATCCATTCTCCACAAGATAACCAAAGGGATTTGTAAAAACATTATAATCTGGGCGGCGCCTGTGGCTCAGTGAGTAGGGTGCTGGCCCCATATACCAAGGGTGGTGGGTTCAAACCCACCCCCAGCCAAACTGTAACAAAAAAATAGCCGGTTGTTGTGGCGGTTGCCTGTAGTCCCAACTGCTCGGGAGGCTGAGGCAAGAGAATTACTTAAGCCCAAGAGCTGGAGGTTGCTGTGAGTCCTGTGATGTCATGGCACTCTACCAAAGGCGGTAAAGTTAGACTCTGTCTCTACAAACCCCCCACCCCAAAATTATAATCTGATCATGTGATTCTCCAGTTTAAATTCAAAGAGAATGGTGCCTTTACTTATAATCCTAGCACTTGGGAGGCCAAACTGGGAGGATCATTTGTGGTTATGTGTTTGAAACCAACTTGGGCAACATAGTGAGACCTTATCTCTACCAAAAAAAAAAAAAAAAAAAATTAGCCATATATGTTGGTGCATGCTTCTAGTCACAGTTACTCTAGTCTCCAGTTACTCAGGAGACTAAGGCAGGAGGATCTCTTAAGCCCAGGAATTTGAGGTTACAATGACCTATGATCATATCATTGTACTCCAGTCTGGGTGAGAGAGCAAGACCTTTGTCTCTAAAAAAAAAAAAAGAGAGAGAAAAAAGATAAAAACAACAAACAACAAAAAACACTTCCTAAGAACAAAACCCTATCTTTCAAGTCCCTTTCTTTCTTTGTTCCAGTCACACTGGGCTTAATTCTGTCCCTTGAATTGATCAGCCTCAATTTTGTCATAAGACATTAACACAAATCTTCTCTAACTCTCCAATTTAAAGTCCCCTATCCTCTGACTTCCATCTCAGATACTTTCTACGTCAGCAAATCACTGGCTTTGTTTTCTTCACAGTCTGTAATCAGCATCTGATAGGCCTTCCTGTTTGTATGTTTTCTTTATAGGGAAATACCCTTTGTAAGGGAAGGTACCATGAATTCCTTGCTAACCATTTCATCCTTAGTGACTAGGATAGTGCCTGGTACATAACAGGTACTTACAGATATTTTCCAGGAAATGTTCAGAAAATTAAGAGCTTTTAAGAGCCCAACACTGATTCTGCACAGCTGGCTAAGTTACTCATTGTCTTTGAGCCTTGGATTTCATCACTAAAATGGATAATGTAAACAGAGTGCTCAGTGTCTGCTAAACTGCAAATACTCCACACAGTTAATCATTAAGATGACCATCATCATCGAGATCATCGTTCAGAAGGAAAGCAGGCTTCAGGAGTGTAAGCAGATATGATGAACAGGAGGAATGCTGTTTACAACCACAACTACTGGATAGGAAGCCTCTTGTTACCTGGAAGGCCATTTGGTTTGGTTAAGCATTTTGACTAGTCCGTACATGCAAAGGAGCCTGCAGTGAAGGCCAGACCAGATGCTGAGAAATAAGCTGACATATATAATGGAGTAAGAAGCATTTGAGTTTGGGGCAATCCAGACTGATAGCATTGAAGGGGAGACAGGAGGGTGGAGGAAGATTAAAGCCAATACACTGTTCTGGGCTGGGCCAGCCAAAGGCTAGAGCTGCTAGTGACACATCCAAGAGGGATGTCCACAGGCTAAAAACTGCTTTGCAGAAGGACATCTAATATTCTGTCTGAGGTTATTTGAATGGCTATATTTCTTCCCCAAATCCTTGGATATTCCTACAAATATCCTTGTGTTATTATTCTGATAGACATCAAAGGAGCTAAATATCATCCATCTCAGAGCACAATAGGGTGCATATGGACACACAAGTTTGTATGTCTCTGCCCTTATCCCCCACCCCCCACAAACAGCTATCTTCTCACCACCATACAGGCCTCAGGATGCTCACACTGGTACAGCGTCCTCTGGAGGATGAAGCTGAGAAAAGATTCATGCAACCTCTAGAAATGACCACAGGGACATTTGCATAGGAAATTCCAGAGTCTGGGGATCCTGCAGCAAAACATAGAGATAGAGGCAGCAGGCCTTGGGAAAATCCCTTTGGTGATTATTTATGAAGTCTAAATCTGTGAAAGATGTTTTACTTCTTTCTTTCTTTTTTTTTTTAAGAAATAGGATCTCATTCTGTCACCCAGGCTAGAATACAGGAACCCGATCATAGCTCACTTTTCTATTTTGTTGTTAAAATTTCCTTGTTCTATGAAATGATGATTAGATAGTAGATGTTTAATTCTTTTTTATTTTTTTAAGAGAGAAGGTCTCACTCTGTCACCCAGATTGGAGTGCAGTGGCATGATCATAGCTCATTGTAACCTCAAATTCCTGGGCTCAAGTGATCCTCCCATCTAAGCCTCCTAAGTAGTGGCAATTACAAGTGTGCACCACCATACCCAGCTAATTTTTAATCTATTTGGGGGTAGAAATGGGGTCTCACTCTTGTTCAAGCTGGTCATGAACTCCTAGCCACAAGCAGTCCTCCCAGCTCAGAGTGCTAGGATTATAGGAGTAAGCTACCACGGCTGGCCCCTTATTTCTTTCTATATTGAATTTTCTTAGAATAATGTCATAGAATAACATACAGCCAAATAGATAAACTGTGTCAACTGTAACCACACTGTATTATAAAAATATTATGTGGAAACATAACATAGCCTAGGAAACATAACGTATCCTAGGCCCGTAGCCTAGAAAGGTGGAAATCTTTCTATTAAAGTCATCTATCAGAAACATTACAAAGAAATGATTGTCTTGTAGAGTACTAGTTCAAAAACTACAGTTTATGGATGCTTCAGAGGGTTAATGTATACATTCAAAATCAAAGAGTAGGGCAGATAGACCCCTATTTAGGATGGGGAGAAAGTAGAAAAATGCTGGTGGCCTTACTATTGCAGTCATGCCAACCTTAGCTTAAAATCATTATGCATGATATTGTGCTAGTGCCCCTGCCATCTTGATTAGGTAACATACAGTATGGTATCATCATCTGTAGCTCTTGATTAAGATGTAGGAGAGACTACAGGCTAGAGAGGAGACAACACGGAAAATATCACTAAAGAAATGGGATCTGAGTTTCTTTTTGTTGTCTGAACCTTATCATTTTCTGCCAAGAAAACCTAGGTCCCATATGTCCTATCTTACAACATGACATAACAAAAATTTGGAAATTAGAAGATGTGTGAGTCAGATGACATTACTGTGGGAGGGTAATGTTACTTTTCATGGCAAAAATAAATATACCAGTGTGATGCCAGGGGCATTTATTAATATTAATATATGATTATTCAGAGTGCTAAAAGCATCCTATTGAAGTGATTCATTGAGCAATGTTCCCCATTTGATAAGTGGGAAGACGGAGGCTCAGGGAGGTGAAGTTACTTGCCCTGGCACCTACAGCCAATCATAATAACCCACACCTTTCAGGGCACCAGATAGATGTGCCATAAGGTCTTTTTTTTTTGGCCGGGGTGGGTTTGAACCTACCACCTCCAGCATATGGGACCGGCATCCTACCCCTTTGACCCACAGGCGCCGCCCACCATAAAGTCTTTGATCAATTAATGTTATCTGAAAAACAGTTTGAGTCATTGCCTTTTAAGCACAAATACATTTTATAACTCATCTATATTTATTACAAACCTGTCAAAAGTTAAAACAATATTATGTTCATTTGATATGCTATTTATTAAATAGTCATTTAGATTATAGTGAAAATACAACAGTCTTATTATGTAATGAAGTAGGAAGAAGACAGAACACATTAAAAAATAGGACGATCCTCTATGAAAATTTGAATAGAAATTTATCATTGAATAAATGAATGAATGGACAATTAACATGATATTTCCTGTGTCACATTTGCTTAAGAAAGGTAAATTGTCATGTAACTGGATTTCCAAAGAGTATAGGTGCTGACGTGTGTATACAACCACTCAATTTACCCACAAGGTTTCTTCAAAAACTGAGTCAGAATTCAAGCTTGTTTTCACAAAGGTACATGCTAAATTTGAGGTTCTTGGCCTGGGCACAGTGGCTTATGCCTGTAACACTAGCACTCTGGGATGCTGAGGTGGGAGGATCCCTTGAGCTCAGGAGTCTGACACCAGTCTGAGCAAGAGTAAGACCCAATCTCTACTAAAAATAGAAAAAATTGGCCAGGCTTAGTGGCATGTGCCTGTAGTCTGAGCTAACTGAGAGTTTGAGGTCGGAGGATCACTTGAACTCAGCAATTTGAGGTTGCTGTGAGCTAGGCTGATGCCACAGCACTCTAGTCTGGGCAAGAGAGTGAGACTTTGTTAACTAGTTAATTAATTAATTTGGGATTCTTGAGACTGTCCACAGAACTGTGTTTAATCCATATGTAATAAGACCTTTATGTAACCCAAGCATCATTTAAAACACTGCTGTTCAAGGATAAGTGTTCAAGAGACCAGAGATGGATTATGATTCTAATCCCCACCCTCCTGACATGCTCTGCTTGACCTTCTTCCCCATACCCTCCCTTCCAGGTCCCTCCCAGCAGACACTTGTTAAATACCAGCAAAGACCAAGGATCAGTATTATCCCCTCCCTTCTGCCCTGACAGTAGGCTCAGTGACAGTCTGCAGTGACGGGAAACTCTGCCAAAAGGAGCAAAGGGAGCAGGGTAGAGAGCCACCGTGGTGAGGAGTGAAGAGCAATGAATAAGGATGGCTCTGGTGGATAAGGCTCTGCCCTGCTGATGCAAATGATCTGACAGTTTGAAGACTGTGGTCATTCTTGAGTCAGACATTAACATTTTGAAGATTCCCTGTCTTGTTTCTTGCAAAATCTGAGTTCTGAACAGGTAATGGTAGCTGACAACTCAAGCGTAGCTGTGTATAGCCCTCAGATGTGCTATCTTGACTGAGAGTGTTCCTCACCACTAAGCACAACCCAGCTCACATCTCACCTGGGTCACTATTGAGAGTCTCCCAGCTGGTACCGTCTTCTACTTTGCCACTCTTGCTCCATCTGTGCACACAACCAGTCCCACATCACAGACACCCTGGCAGCTGGAGTAATCTTTTTAAACCATTGAACCAATCGTCCCACAACCTACCAGAATACTCCAGTGGTTTCACAACTGTAGTACCTCCGATTTTATTTCCTGCCTCCCTCTCCCTCCCACCCCCAGCCAAGGGCCTTCTGTCGGCTCCCATTCCTGGGGATTTCATACTTACTATTCCCTTAGCTTGGAATGTTCTTCAACAAAATCTTCTGCATAACACATCATTTCAGCCTCTGCTCAAGCACTACTTTCTCCTCATCTAAAGGCCCCTCCTTCATCACTTTCTCACTCATTGACTCATCTTATTTTAGTCCAAGTACTTAATATCTGATATTATTAGCATTCTTTCTCATTGGTTCCATAGAGCGGCAGCCTTGTCTGTTAATCCCTTGTTCCTGAAATGAGCCACCCTCTGCACATATACCTTCAATAAAATGTTCATGACACTCTGCTAACATTTAACTCTACACACTGATTTTCTATTTGTTGTAATCAAGTATTTGTGAGGGTGCTTCAGCAGCAGCAAATCTGTAAAAAGTTATCCTTAGTCTTGGGAGGAGAGGAGAAGATGAGCAGTGACCATACATGCACCAAGCTCTCAAGTCTTCTTCCTTCCCCACAGGGATCATCATATGCCTCTAGTGGGCTTATTTCAGGACCCTCAATGTCATGCTAGAGAACTCTAAAGCCACACTCCAATAGCAGTAGAGACTCCAGAGTCTCCCACATCTCTGGAATAGGACAACACTGAGATGCCTGGAAATCATCTTAATAAATTCTCTGTGGGGTGAGGTTGACTTGGACAACACCAGGCATCTCTGGGAATCTTGCCCACATGTGTGGTTGACAGCATAGAGTCCGGAGCCCAACAGTCTACGTTCACATTTCTGTTTTGCCACCAACTAGCTATGTGACCACGGCAAGTTATTTTTCCTTGACAACATGAAATGTTCTGCAATAAGGGAAACTGAGTCTTGTACAAATTACTTTTCAAAAGGTTGTTGTGGGTTTTTTTTTAGTTTTCTTATCTGAAAAATAAAGACAGTAATAGTACTCATAATACGTACATAATACCTATGTTACCACCTATGTTTATGGTGGTCACATAGGTTAAGTGAGTTAATACAAAAACTGACTATTACTATTATGATTCCTCAGTTTAACCTTTGCATCCCCATGTATAGCTAAGAAAAGCCCCAAGACTGACATGTGTTTAGATATACATAAATGATCATCTAAATTCTTGGGAAAAAATATATCTAAGAGAAGATATCTTACAGCAATGGAATATAAAGATGACAAACTATTTACTGATTTTTATATCTAGAGAAGTGTCTCACAGTTCCCCAAGCCGTGATCTTTAAAGCCAGAGCTTTCCACAGGAATGACAGGGATCTCTAAGCAGCCAGTAATGGAAAGAAACCATAGCTACTCCTCACACTGTGACTATCACAATGGACAATTCTACTTTAGACTCTGGTCAATGATATAAAAATTTAACTATAAGCTCTTAAATAGCAATTTTGTTTGGACATTTCTACAGAATTTGATTTCCTTCGCTGCAGTAAATTCAGTGGCAGTCAAGCAATCATAACAGTATTTTTGCAACACACCATTACCCACAAAACTCCTGGGAAATGGAAAGAACTATGAGGCATGAAACTGTCCCTCCAACAATTGATGAAGGTACCTTGTAATATTTTCAAAAGAACTCAGGCCAAGATAGGAAGGACTCAACTCTGAACCCCCCCACCTGCCACATAGCCAAATGAAATTAAGACAACCTCACCTGCACATAGATTTACCATTATAGAGTATTTTTATCTAATGTCTGCATGTTGCACAGCAGTACCGGAAAATCCTCCAGTCAGACTAGAGATATTAAAATGTTAAAAATATAGTTTAATTTCTATCTGTATGCTCCCAAATTTATTGAATCACTTTATAGTGTTTATATGGCCCTGTAAGAGCAATATGACTTTTTTTGCACTTTTATAATAATCGATTTACACGAGTAGTTGGTTATAGGACTAAAACTTACTAACATCTAACAAGAACCAGAACACCACAATTACCATAATCCATGCTTTTACCTAGATATCAAGTTCTCAAGAACAAAATCAATATTTATTTGGGACTCACTTGAACACTAGTGTTGTAGCCATGCTCAGAGGCCTTTCACTTGAGACAGATATCACAGCAATAATTCCAACAATTCTTTATTAACTCTGTATCTGTATTATTAATTTTACTCTTCGGATGTTTTACGACCTTGCGTCTTTTCAACACATTATTTAAGGAAAATTACTTTCCCATACCAGTACCTTGGTGCTATTACAAGGAAGGAAGTTCCCAACTCCTAATCCCTAACTCCATTTCTTCAGGTAAACAAACACAAGACTGCACCAAACAAATAAACAGGAAGAAAATTGGAGGGGGATATTGTAAAATTTCAAATTTATGAAGAAAAAAACAGTGCTTTTTAAAAAAAAAAAAAAATTCTATGCTAAATCTCATTGAAAGAGAACCACTGGTGTCTTGATGCTATCACATTAATATCAATGAATGAAAAATTAGAAACACATCACTGAGAAAACTGCATCACTCTCTGTGGCTTACCTCATCATCTTTATACCAAGACAAGCTTTCTGCAGTAAGGACGAACCAGTATCCCTTGGAGCCCCCTTTCATGATGCCAATGTTGCTGATGGTCAGCCACCCCTTGCGAATCACCTGCAAAAGAGCAGAAATTGGCAGAGGTGTTGAGCTTAACATAAGCCAGTGGAGACTAAAAGTCCTTAAATGAAGTTAAAAACAAGATTTTAATTGCAATAAGGGCAGTATCATTCTTCCAAAGCTCAAGATCTACTGAGCTTTTTTTAAAAAAAAATTATCTTCCAAAAGAGCAGAAGACTGGAAGGAAATCTCTCCCATCATTAATGAATGAAATAAAAAATCTGAGACTTATAGGGATGGTGAAGTCAGAGTGACCGAAACGGACGGGATTGAAATGAGGCAGACTAACAGACTTGTGCCAGGCGTATTTATGGCATTGCTGCTACAATTAAACATATTTAGTTGACTGGATGAACAATAGACTTTCCATGCCCGATGCCTCTTTTCCTCTTCCAAACTACTGGCCTATTTGTTTGTCTGGTTTGTAGCTCATTAGGATTTCCACCAGAGACTAGCCAGCAATGGGTAAAGAGAAGAAACTCAATCCAACCAATTAGCTCCTTGTCAATGGCCCTCAAATAAGACCGGTTGAGGGAGAAAGCTGAAATAATAAACTAAAATGAAAAGTCTGGTGTTTTTTTTTAAATGGCCATGATTTATCCATCTACTTCTGGTTGTTCTCTGCTATACTAATAAAAAAAGAACATACAAACATGTAGTATCTTCATAAAAATCTTTATACAGCTTTTAAATTTTAAAACATCAACAACTGGGATTACAGATTTGATGGAAATGATTTATAAATAGCATTTAAGAAAAAATGTATTTTTTTCTCACAGTTGCTATAAAGTTAAATTCTGTTTTCTAGATGGCATAGTTTACCACGTCCTCTATGCTAAATAACTCTGTCATTGTAGAACTATAAATGTAATGCTATATGGAATTGTGTGATACTGTCTTCAATGTCAAAAAAAAAACATTCAATATTCCAGAGATTGTGAAATATTAAAAAATTATTTATTGAATGACTGTCAGTTACTAAAGTAAGATGAAAATGCCCTAATTTCATGAAAATTAAATCTGATTTCATTTTTATGTTGCTAGTAAGTTTTCTAGTTAAAGAAAGAAGGCCAATCCCGGGGGAAATTATGAAATAAACCAAAGTCCTCAGTATTGGTTTTCTGAGCCTCTCTGCACTCCCAGTCCCCACCAAGCTGATTTACTGTTTCCACATTTCCCAGGTACCCATCCTCCTTTTAAGGCTCTGTTGCTTTTATAAGCTCTGTCTAGCATCCCTCTCAGGTCCAGACTAAGGCAGTTTTCTCCATGGTTCAAAATTACCCCTTCTTCTTAATCTCTACTTCAGAAAGAAGAAAACAATATTTCTCAGTGTATGGTTTCTACCAACTATGTTATAATCATTGGGATGCTTTCTAAAAATACAGATTCTTAAGCCAAGCTGAATGCATCAGAATGTGTACGCCATGCGTGTGAGAATTTACATTTTACCATGCTCCCAGTGTTTCTTATTCCCACTGGAGTTTAAAGACCCCTGCCTGCACACACCAAACAAAACTTCATTTTCCTTAGACCAAATGATTGCAACTAATTTTGAGTCACAAAGAGCTGGTTAAATTATTTCATCCTAAGATCATGACCCGGCTTACAAACAACGAACTAGTCATAGTACTCAACAAAAGTACACTGAATATTTCACTTTATCTGGTATCCTTAGATATAGAAAAAGTCTTCCAGATACTCCACAAATTCCAATAACCAAATCACCATTTCATCTACTGGTACAGCAGGCTGGCTCTATTCAAAGAGAGCTCTGAACTTAGTTTAATAAACATTTCTTAAGAATCTACCATATATCTACCATATATCAAGATGAAATAACATGATAATATCACAATCCCCTGGCCTCAAGAATACTATAATCTCTTAAGTTCCATAAAGACATAGTTTCCATAGGACAGAAAGAGACATGTGTCAAGCAGGAGGAAGGTAACTCCATACAATAGGGATGTTGTAATGGACTTGCCTTGAGGAAATGGTACCTCAGAAGAATCTAGAAGAGGAACAGAATTAGTCACCTCAAGAAGTTGTTTGCATCCTTGTTGGTTTATGTTTTCCATAGTGGACAAACAAGAACAAAGTTTGAAAGAGCCACTTAATGCAGAAGATGTGAGTGGAAATGAAGAAGTTGAAGCCAGAGGAGGTGAGAGAAGCTGAGTGGATCCAGTTTAGTGAGACCTAAAATGTCACCAATCTCACTCCCCTAATAGTACCAAAAATAAATTTTAAGTACATATTCCTATTTTAAATACACATATATTGAAGAAAATATGCATAAAATATATGTATTCAATAAAATACATATAGGGGTCAATAGGGTCAAAAAAACAGATACTGGGAGCTGAGCAAGATGATGGACCAGAAGGATTGTTCAACTGAGCCCTCCTAAAACAACTGGGGAAAATAAGAGAACCCAGCCATACCTGACACAGGGAACTTACCCAGAGTCATGTCTCAGGGAGTATAGTAAGGAGATGGTGAGCTGCATACAGCATATGATCCAGAGCACTGGAAATCTGATGAATTAGGCAAATGATCATTCCTGGGCTGGGATCAACTGGCCTTCCCATAGAGGTCTGTGATGGGAGGAGGCCTTTCTGGATTTTCAGTTGTTGGGGGAAGCTGAACATTGAGTGGAAAGCTTGGAAGAGTGGGCGGACACAAACAGTATACAGCAACCAGATTTGCATGCTGGTTGGAGTGAATCTACCACAGGTTTGGTGGCTGGTAAGGCAGCCATACTGAGAAGGTCTCAGTGGCCAGGGGGCTGCCATTGTGGGAAGGTCATGAGAAGATCTTGGCCAGGGCCTAAAGCATGGCCATCTTAATTCCACCTGCCAGGATCAGACCCCTACTCTTGGGACAGGCTCAGTGACTTCTGTACCCCCACAGGAACTGAGTCAGAGGGCACTGTGAGACCTGCCCCTGAAGGATTCTTATGAGCTTTAAGATCCCAACCAGACAGAGTCTGAATGCTGATAATCATTAGCATTCAGAATGCTATATGAATAGGCTTAGTGCCTATCACTGATGGCAACTAAGTTTGGAATAAGGACCACAGAGGTTACTGGCTGTGCTCTCTGTCTCCTAAAAAAAAACCACAGTGCCACCTCAGTCCCGGTGACATACTGCAACATACTGTCATCAACAGCAAGGACTTCTGTTTGAAACAAAGGAGACAGTGAGAAGGAAAAAAGGAAGACAAGGAGGTGAACAAGAAGAAAGAACACATGAAGAGGAACCAACAGAAAATTCAGGCAACATAAAAAACCAAAAAGGAACTCCCCCAAGGGAACTTGAAGCATTAACTGCAGAAGACTCCACTTATGAAGAATTAATAGACTTGAAGGAAAGGGAATTTAAAGTATGGATGATAAAGATAATAAAAGGAACGGATAAGAAAATGAAAAGACAGAACCAAAAGTTGGGCAAGAAATATATAGAATATAGAAAGAATATGGCAGAGCTTAAGGAAATGAAGGAGACAATCAGGGGATATAAAGATGCAGTACAAAGTATCAAAAATAGGTTTAGACCGTGGAGAAGAAAGAACCTCAGAACTAGAGGATAAAGTTTTTGAGTTAACCCAGGAAGCTAAATAGGCAGAAAAGAGAGAGTAAGCAGAATAGGTGCTTAAAGAACTAGGAGACTCCATGAAGCTTTCAAACATACAAATAATAGGGATTCCTGAAGGGGAAAAAAACTGTCCCAAAGGAATGGAAGCCCTACTGGAGACTATCATAAATGAAAACTTCCCAAATTTTACTAAAGACTCCAACACACTCCTTTCAGATGGATATCAAACCCCTACTCATCTCAACTCAAACACAGCCTCTCCAGGACACATTGTAATGAACCTGTCCAAAGTCAAGATGAAAGAAAAAATTCTGTAAGCAGCCAGGAGTAAGTGCCAACTGACTTACAGAGGCAGAGCCAATAGGATGACAGCAGAGTCATTAAGATGACAGGAGACTTTTCAAATGAAACCTTCCAAGCCTGAAGAGCATGGTCATCCACCTTCAACATTCTTAAGCAAAACAATTTTTAGCCCATATTCTGTATCCTGCTAAACTAAACTTCAAAATTGATGAAGAAACCAAATCTTTTGCTGATACACAAGCACTGAGGAAATTCACCACAACAAGACTAGCCCTGCAGGAAATACTTAGATCTATTTTCAACACTGACCAACAAAATGGACCACCAGCGAAGTAAACACCCAAAAGCTAATGGTCAAAACTTGGCTTCCACAATGGCACAAAGGATAAAACTACAAGATGGACTTTCACAAAATAAGATGAATAGAACTCCACAATACTTATCAATTCTCTCAACAAATGTCAATGGACTGAAGTCACCACTGAAGAGGCACAGGCTAGCTAATTGGATAAAACAGCACAAGCTGTCCATCCATATGCCATCTCCAGAAGACACACCTACCCTTGATGGACAAATCAAGACTCAGGGTTAAGGCATGGAAACAGCATCTCAAGCAAATGGATATCAGAAGAAAGGAAGCGTTGTAATCTTATTTTCAGATACAAGCAGATTTAAAGAAACTAAAGTTAAGAAAAACTAAGATGGACACTTTATACTGGTCAAAGGAACAATAAAACTAGAAGACATTTCAATTTTAAATATTTATGTACCCAACTTAAATGCTCCCGGATTCATGAAACAGACCTTCATGGGTCTGTGCAATATAACATACCAATAGTGGGTGACTTTAACACCCCTCTGACAGAACTGGACAGATCCTCTAAATTGAAACTAAACAAAGATATGAAGGACCTAAATGTGAACCCAGAACAAATGGGATTAATAGACACAGGATACACCATCCCAAAGCTAAAGAATATACATTTTTCTTGTCAGCCCATGATACATACTCCAAATCAACCACATCCTAAGATACAAATCAAACCTCAACATAATTAAAAGAATAGAAATTATACCTTGTATCATCTTAGACCACAAGGCAATAAAGGTAGAACTCAACTCCAACAGAAACGTTCATCCCCACACAAAGACTTGGAAATTAAACAACCTTATGCTGAATGATAGTTGAGTTTAGGAAGAGATAAAAGAGGCAATGGTTAAATTCCTCAGACATACAACGATGAAGACACAAGTTGCCAAAACCTGTGTGATACAGCAAAAGCAGTCTTAAGAGGAAAATTTATTGCCATAGATGCCTACATTCAAAATGCAGAAAGACAGGGCATCAACAAACTCATGAATCATCTTATGGAATTGTAAAAAGAAGAACAATTTTATCCCAAATACAGCAGAAGAAAAGAAATAACCAAAATTAAATAAGTGATTAACAAAATTGAAAACAAAAAAAAAAATCATTCAGGAAATAAACAAAACAAAAAGTTGGTTTTTTGAAAAAATAAATAAAATCAATAAACCTTTGGCCAGATTAGCTAGAAACAGAAAAGTAAAATCTCTAATAACCTCAATTAGAAACAATAAAGGGGAAATAAAAAGCAATGCCACAGAGATATAAGAGATCATCTCTGAGTACTAAAGAAACTCTATGTCCAGAAATTAGACAATGTGGAGGAACTGGATCGATACCTGGAATCACATCCTCTCCCTAGACTTAAACTAGAAGAAATTCATCTCTTGAACAGACTGATTTCAAGACCTGAGATCAAAGAAACAATAAAAAAGTCTCCCAACAAAAAAATGCCCTGGTCCAGATGGCTTCACAGTAGAATTCTATAAAACCTTCAAAACAGAGCACATACCCATACTGCAGAAATTATTCCGAAGAATCGAGAAGGAAGGAATCTTCCCCATAACATTCTATGAAGCAAATATCACCCTGATACCAAAACCAAGAAAAGACTCAACTAAAAAGGAGAATTTCAGACTAATTTCTCTAATGAATACAGATGCAAAAATCTTCAATAAAATCCTAGCCAATGGAGTACAGCTAAACATTTAAAAAATAATGCATTATGATCAAATTGGTGTCATCCCAGGGATACAAGGCTGGTTTCACATGGCAAGTCCATAAACATAATTCACCATATCAACAGAAACAAAAACAAAGACCAAATGATCCCCTCAATAGATGCAGAAAAAGCATTCGATAAAATCCAGCATCGTTTTCTAATTAGAACACTGAAGAATACAGGCATAGGTGGCACATTTCTTAATCTGATCAAAGCCATCTACAACAAACCCACAGCTAATATTATGCTGAATGGAGTAAAACTGAAAGCTTTTCCACTTACAACTGGAACCAGGTTGTCTTCTATCGCCCCTACTATTCAATATAGTGCTGGAAGTTCTAGCCAATATAATCAGCAAGAGAAGGGCATCCAAAGGAGTACAGAGGAGGTCAAACTCTCATTCTTTGCTGATGACATAATCTTATACTTAGAGAACCCCAAAGACTCAACCACAAGAGTCCTGGAGGTGATCAAAAAATATAGCAATGTCTCAGGATATAAAATCCATGTCCACAAATTAGTAGCTTTTGTACATGCCAATAACAGTCAAGATGAGAAGCTAATCAAAGACACAATTCCCTTCACAGTAGCTTCAAAAAATATGAAATACCTAGGAATATACATAAAAAAAGAGGTGAAGGACCTCCATAATGAAAATTAAGAAACCTTATGAAAAGAAATAGCAGAAGATATTAATAAATGGAAGAACATACCATGCTCATGGCTGCAAAAAAATCAACATTGCCAAAATATCTATTCTACCCAAAGCAATCTGCAGATTCAATGCAATCCCCATTAAAATACCATCATCATACTTTCAAGATTTGGAAAAAAAAATTTTCATTTTGTATGGAACCAGAAGAAACCCCATATAGCCAAAGCAATTCTTAGTAATAAAAACAAAGCCAGGGGTATCACCCTACCAGACTTTTGGCTATGCTACAAGGCCATAGTGATCAAAACAGCATAGTATTAGCACAAAAATAGAGAAATTGACATTTGGAACCGAATTGAAAACCATGAGATGAAACTAACATCTTATAGCCACCTGATCTTTGATAAACCAAACAAGAACATACACTGGGGAAAAGAATCCCTATTCAATAAATTGTGCTGGGAGAACTAGATAACCACATGTAAAAGACCAATACTGTACCGGCACTTCTCATCACTTATAAAAATTGATTCAAGATGGATAAAAGATTTAGATCTAAGGCATGAAATAATAAATATCCTCAAAGAAAGGGTGGGTAAAACACTTGAACATATCAGCCTGGGGAAAGATTTTGTGAAGAAGACTACTGTGGCAATTGCAACAACAATGAAAATAAACAAATGGGACTTAATTAAACTAAAAAGCTTCTGTACAGCTAAGGAAACAACAACCAAACCAAACAGACAACCTTCAGAATGGGAAAAAGATATTTGCATATTATGAATCAGACAAGAGCTTGATAACTAGGAGCTACAGAGAACTCAAATTAATCAAAAAAAAGACCCAACGGAGCAAGATGGCAGCCAAGTAACAGCTTCCTTGCATCTGGGCACCGTGAGTCTGGGGATATAGGACTCCAGGCATCTCTGGCTGGTGGGATCTGCCTATCATCACCCCTGAGAGGACACAGGGAGTCAGCGAGAGACTTCTGGACCCCAAAAGGAGGACTAAAACAGTGGAAAACCGGCAAGTGGTCGCGTGTGTTCAATCCGTCTAAACCCGCCCGCAACTGTAAGTTCAGTAGCAGTGAGACTGCAAACCAGAAAGGCCTTACCTGTGAACTGTTTTGGTGTCTTTGGACTTGGCACTCAGCTGAACTGCCTTGGGGAGAGCCTGAGCGGGAGTGCGGAGAACTTTGGCCTTTGTCTGGGGCCCCAGTCTGAGCCACTGAGCCAGACGGAGCTAATAGTGTTTGGCTCTGGGTCACAGGCAGCCGTTGTGAGCGATCTACCCCGGCAAGCTCCGCCCTCAAGGTCGCAGAGCTGGAATTGGGTGGGAGCTGGTAACCCAGCGACCAAGTAGCTTAAGGGCGGGGTCTGAGCCGCCTTGCAGCCCTAACCCTCGGTGGGGCAGAGGGAGACCAGTTTTGGCACACAGGGTAAGTGGATAGCCACTTCACCAGTGATTCCAGCAACAAGCACTTCCCTGGGAAAGCTTCTGCTCAGCAAGTGAACAGTTCAAAGTGGGCTGAAGAGAGATTTAAGGTGTCTATCTACTGGGGTTTGAGAAACTAGCAGCCTCCAGTCATATCAGAACTGTGATTAACATCTCATACCCCAGAAGACCACGTGTTGCCCAGACAATATTCAATAACATATACATACTGCTTTGTTTTTGGTTCTGTTTTTTTGTTTTTTTTTTTTTTTTTTTTTTTGGTTTGGTTGGTTTTTTTGTTTATTTTCATGTTGTTGATTGTTGATTTGTTTTTTAAGTTCAACCTTTTCCATACAGATCCTTTTTCTTTCTCAATTTTTCTAGTTTAATTATAATTTCCCATTGCTGCCTATTTCAATAATTAGAACTTCATTTTTGTTAGTGTTTCTACCGCTATTATTTGGTTTTTCCAGCCAATTTTATCCCGTAAAGTTTTCTGTTTGCTTGTTTTGGTTTGATTTATAGCATTTTTGTCTTTCCTCTCTACTTGGTGGGGGTGAGGTACTGTGTCTGATCAGGTTAGCAAATAGCTGCTGAAAAGGGAACCACCCAACTACCCCCATAAGGTGGTTTTTTTTTAAGGTTGTATCAAAGTACCCTACTGTACACCTATATTGCTCTGTCTCCCTCTTTCTGTGCCTCTCTTCTTTTTATCAATATTCCTTTTACCCACCCCCTCTCCTTTCTCTATTTTTCTTTTTTTTTTGTTCTTATCACTCGGTCCTCCTTTCTTTCATCCCTTTTATGCTCTTCAACCTGCTCACCCTTCTGCTCCTGTAACCCTTAGTCCACAGGCACGAGAACTTAAAGAGCAAGAGGAAGTGAAAGGAAAATTAGGGAAAGGAAACAGATAAAAGAAATCACTCATGAGGAAGAATCAGCAGAAAACTCCAGGCAACATGAAGAACCAGTCCAGAACAACCCCGCCAAGGGACCACGAGGTAGCTACTAGAGGATTCCACCTGTAAAGAAATGTTAGGAATGACAGAAAGGGAATGTAGAATACACATGTTGAAAACAATGAAAGAAATGATGGAAACAATGAAGGAAACTGCTAATAAAGTAGAAAATAACCAAAAGGAAATTCAAAAACAGAATCAAATAAGAGATGAACGATATGAAGAATATAAAAAGGATATAGCAGAGCTGAAGGAAATGAAACAGTCAATCAGGGAACTTAAAGATGCAATGGAAAGTATCAGCAACAGGTTAGACCATGCAGAAGAAAGAATTTCAGAGGTAGAAGACAGAGTTTTTGAGATAACTCAGATAGTAAAAGAGGCAGAAAAGAAGAGAGAGAAAGCAGAACGTTCACTGTCAGAATTATGGGACTTTATGAAGCGTTCCAACATACAAGTTAGAGGAATTCCAGAAGGGGAAGAAGAATGCCCCAGAGGAATGGAAGCCATACTAGAGAATATTATAAAAGAAAATTTCCCAAATATCACCAAAGATTCTGGCACACTGCTTTCAGAGGGCTATCGGACCCCAGGTCGCCTCAACTCTAACCGAGCTTCTCCAAGACACATTGTGATGAACCTGTCCAAACTCAAGACAATAGAAAAGATTCTGCAAGCTGCCAGGAGTAAGCGCCAGTTGACCTACAGGGGCAAATCCATCAGAGTGACCGCAGACTTCTCTAATGAAACTTTCCAAGCAAGAAGACAATGGTCATCTACCTTTAATCTACTTAAACAGAACAATTTCCAGCCCAGAATTCTGTACCCTGCTAAGCTAAGCTTCAAAATTGATGGAGAAATCAAATCATTTACAGATGTACAAACATTGAGGAAATTCGCCACAACAAGACCAGCTCTACAGGAAATACTTCAACCTGTTCTGCACACTGACCACCACAATGGATCAGCAGCAAAGTAAGAACTCAGAAATTAAAGGACAGAACCAAACCTCCACACTGATGCAAAAGATAAAACTAAGCAATGGACTCTCACAAAATAAGACGAATAGAATACTACCACACTTATCAATTATCTCAATAAATGTTAATGGCTTGAATTCCCCACTGAAGAGACATAGATTGGTTGACTGGATTAAAAAACACAAGCCATCCATTTGCTGTCTGCAAGAAACACACCTGGCTTCAAAAGACAAATTAAAGCTCCGAGTCAAAGGTTGGAAGACAATTTTTCAGGCAAATGGAATTCAGAAGAAAAGAGGAGTTGCAATCTTATTTTCAGATACATGTGGATTTAAAGCAACTAAAGTCAAAAAAGACAACGATGGTCACTTTATGTTGGTCAAGGGAAAAATACAACAAGAAGACATTTCAATTCTAAATATCTATGCACCCAATTTAAATGCTCCCAGATTCTTGAAACAGACCTTACTCAGTCTGAGCAATATGATCTGATAATACCATAATAACAGGGGACCTTAACACTCCTCTTACAGAGCTGGACAGATCCTCTAAACAGAAATTAAACAAGGATATAAGAGACTTAAATGAGACCCTAGAACAACTGTGCTTGATAGACGCATATAGAACACTCCATCCCAAAGATAAAGAATATACATTCTTCTCATCACCCCATGGAACATTCTCCAAAATTGATCATATCCTGGGACACAAAACAAATATCAACAGAATCAAAAGAATTGAAATTTTACCTTGTATCTTCTCAGACCATATGGCATTAAAGGTGGAACTCAACTCTAACAAAAATGCTCGACCCCACCCAAAGGCATGGAAATTAAACAATCTTCTGTTGAATAACAGATGGGTGCAGGAAGAAATAAAACAGGAAATCATTAACATCCTTGAGCATAACAACAATGAAGACACAAGCTACCAAAACCTGTGGGATACTGCAAAAGCAGTTTTGAGAGGAAAATTCATCGCTTTAGATGCCTACATTCGAAAAACAGAAAGAGAGCACATCAACAATCTCACAAGAGATCTTATGGAATTGGAAAAAGAAGAACAATCTAAGCCTAAACTCAGTAGAAGAAAAGAAATATCCAAAATCAAATCAGAGATCAATGAAATTGAAAACAAAAGAATCATTCAGAAAATTAATGAAACAAGGAGTTGGTTTTTTTTTTTTCATGTTCACTCTAATGTTTATTAAAGCACAAGTCACAATTACAAAGATGTGCAAAGAACCCAAGTTCTCACCAATCCATGAGTAGATTAACAAAGTGTGGTGTATGTTTACCATGAAGCGCTACTCAGTCATTAAAAAAAAACAAAATGGTGATCTAGGATCCTTTGCAAGAACCTACATGGAACTGGGGACAATTTTTTTAAGTGAAGTATCTCAAGAATGGGGAAAAAACACCATATGCACTCATTATTAAGTTGGAAGTAATCAATCAATATCCATGTGCGCCTTTGGTAGTAAAATTAAATGGAAAGAGAGCAGGTGGGAGGGGGCAAGAAAGGAGGGGTGAATTCACGTCTAACAGGTACAGTGAACAGGAGTTGGTTTTTTGAAAAAATAAATAAAATAGATAAACCATTGGCCAGACTAACAAGGAATAGAAAAGTAAAATCTCTAGTAACCTCAATCAGAAATGATAAAGGGGAAATAACAACTGATCCCACAGAGATACAAGAGATCATCTCTGAATACTACCAGAAACTCTATGCCCAGAAATTTGACAATGGGAAAGAAATGGATCAATATTTGGAATCACACCCTCTCCCTAGACTCAGCCAGGAAGAAATAGAGCTCCTGAACAGACCAATTTCAAGCAGTGAGATCAAAGAAACAATAAAAAAGCTTCCAACCAAAAAATGCCCTGGTCCAGATAGCTTCACTCCAGAATTCTATCAAACCTTCAAGGAAGAGCTTATTCCTGTACTGCAGAAATTATTCCAAAAAATTGAGGAAGAAGGAATCTTCCCCAACACATTCTATGAAGCAAACATCACCCTGATACCAAAACCAGGAAAAGACCCAAACAAAAAGGAGAATTTCAGACCAATCTCACTCATGAATATAGACGCAAAAATTCTGAACAAAATCCTAGCCAATAGATTACAGCTTATCATCAAAAAAGTCATTCATCATGATCAAGTAGGCTTCATCCCAGGGATGCAAGGCTGGTTTAACATACACAAGTCTACAAACGTTATCCACCATATTAACAGAGGCAAAAATAAAGATCACATGATCCTCTCAATAGATGCAGAAAAAGCATTTCATA
Organism: Nycticebus coucang; assembly: GCF_027406575.1. Lineage (NCBI taxonomy): Eukaryota > Metazoa > Chordata > Mammalia > Primates > Lorisidae > Nycticebus > Nycticebus coucang. The sequence goes on from NC_069789.1 coordinate 89,649,147, forward strand.
AAATCCAGCATCCTTTTCTAATTAGAACACTGAAGAGTATAGGCATAGGTGGCACATTTCTAAAACTGATTGAAGCTATCTATGACAAACCCACAGCCAATATTTTACTGAATGGAGTAAAACTCAAAGCTTTTCCTCTTAGAACTGGAACCAGACAAGGTTGTCCTCTGTCACCTTTACTATTCAACATAGTGCTGGAAGTTCTAGCCAATACAATTAGGCAAGACAAGGAAATAAAGGGAATCCAAATGGGAGCAGAGGAGGTCAAACTGTCCCTCTTTGCTGACGACATGATCTTATACTAAGAGAACCCCAAAGACTCAACCACAAGACTCCTAGAAGTCATCAAAAAATACAGTAATGTTTCAGGATATAAAATCAATGTCCACAAGTCAGTAGCCTTTGTGTACACCAATAACAGTCAAGATGAGAAGCTAATTAAGGACACAACTCCCTTCACCATAGTCTCAAAGAAAATGAAATACCTAGGAATATACCTAACGAAGGAGGTGAAGGACCTCTATAAAGAAAACTATGAAATCCTCAGAAAGGAAATAGCAGAGGATATTAACAAATGGAAGAACATACCATGCTCATGGATGGGAAGAATCAACATTGTTAAAATGTCTATACTTCCCAAAGCAATCTACCTATTCAATGCCATTCCTATCAAAATACCAACATCGTACTTTCAAGATTTGGAAAAAATGATTCTGCGTTTTGTGTGGAACCGGAAAAAACCCCATATAGCTAAGGCAGTTCTCTGTAACAAAAATAAAGCTGGGGGCATCAGCATACCAGATTTTAGTCTGTACTACAAAGCCATAGTGCTCAAGACAGCATGGTACTGGCACAAAAACAGAGACGCAGATGCTGGCTTGGATGTGGAGAGACGGGAACACTTTTACACTGCTGGTGGGACTGCAAGCTAGTACAACCTTTCTGGAAGGAAGTATGGAGAAACCTCAAAGCACTCAAGCTAGACCTCCCATTTGATCCTTCAATCCCATTACTGGGCATCTACCCAGAAGGAAAGAAATCGTTTTATCAGAAGGACACTTGTACTAGACTGTTTATTGCAGCTCAATTTACAATCGCCAAAATGTGGAAATAGCCTAAATGCCCACCAACCCAGGAATGGATTAACAAGCTGTGGTATATGTATACCATGGAATACTATTCAGCCATTAAAAAAAATGGAGACTTTACATCCTTTGTATTAACCTGGATGGACGTGGAAGACATTATTCTTAGTAAAGCATCACAAGAATGGAGAAGCATGAATCCTATGTACTCAATTTTGATATGAGGACAATTAATGACAATTATGGTTATGGGGGGTGAAACAGAAAGAGGGAAGGAGGGAGGTGGGTGGGGCCTTGGTGTGTGTCACACTTTATGGGGGCAAGACATGATTGCAAGAGGGACTTTACCTAACAATTGCAATCAGTGTAACCTGGCTTATTGTACCCTCAATGAATCCCCAACAATAAAAAAAAAAAAAAAAGACCCAACAATGCCATATATCACTGGGCAAGAGACATGAATAAACCTTCTTCAAAGAAGACAGATGAATGGCTAAAATACGAAAAAAATGCTCATCATCCCTAATCATCAGAGAAATGCAAATGAAAACTACTGAAATATCACCTAACTCCAGTGAGAATGGCACACTTCAAAAGTCTCAAAGCTGTACAGGCTGGCATGGATGTGGAGAAAAGGGAACACTTTTACACTGCCCGTGGGACTAATACAACCTTTTTGGGAGGTGTTATGTAGAATCCTGAAAGAACTCAAACTAGACTCCCCATTTGATCCTGCAAGTCCATTACTAAGCATGTACTGAGAAGAAAAAAAAAATCATTTTATCCTTAGGACATTTACACTAGACTGTTTATTGCAGTTCAATTTACAATCACCAAAATGTGCAAACAGCCTAAATGCCCACCAACCCAGGAATGGATTAACAAGCTATGTATATATATATACCATGGAATACTATTCAACTGCTAAAAAAAGATGGAGACTTTACATCTTTTGTATTAACCTGAATAGAGCTGGAACACATTCTTCCTAGTAAAGTATCACAAGAATGGAGAGGCAAGAATCCAATGTACTGTGTTCTAATGTGAAGGCAGTAGATGAGCTAACAAAAGGGAGGGTAGGGAAATGAGCAAGTAGGAAGAGAAGAGGAGGGAGGGAGATTAGGGGCCACAGTGTTCGGCACACCTTTTAGGGCAGGACACAATTATAAGAGGGCTTTATCTAACAAAGGCAATCAGTATAACCTAATTCTTTCTACCTTCAATGAATCCCAAACAATAATTTAAAAAAAAAATCACTAACAGAAAAATAAAATAAAATAGTACAAAAAGAAAAAAAGCAGAGACTATGTAAATGAAGATACAAATTGAGGTTTCAGAGTTTAAGAAGATGTGAAACAATAAGCTGCCTGATCCAACTGGCACAACTGTTTCCAGAATCATGTAAAATAGTCAAAAGGATATTTATTAAACATCATTTAGTCCAGTGGATATAGTCAATTGAGCTGTATGAAAATTATGAGTTACTAATAACAGTTAAAATGAAATTAGCAAATAATAGATATATAAACTATTAGAGTCAATAGCTGCAAGATAATCCCTATCACATCACAGTCATTTGCATTCCAATAGGCTTCTAATTTGGAAGAAAAAAGAACAGTATGATGGCCACCCTGTTGTGAGGGCACAAGGCACACACACATGCTTCCTAGACACCCACAGATGTGAATTCAGCGCTGATCACTGTCAGCAATTTAGCTGCTGTCATAAAAAGTGTAAGAAGCAATGATCCAATCTCAGCCCTTCCTTCTACAACAGAGGATTCACAACTGCCACAGAGAGATTTGTTTTCCTGATAATAATGAGCTCAAAACAGGACTTTAGAAAGAATGATTCCTGATATACTTTTCCACTAAGAAACTGAGGGACAGTAACACGAGGGTGAAACAGAGGAAGAGATAGAAAAAGGCAGACATTCAGGAAAAGTGGTCAGAACACAAGAATAAGAATGCTACAGGGAAAAAAAATAAAAACAAAAAAATGAAACTAAGTGTGCAAGAAAAGACAAAGACTGAAAATTTGAGAAGAATGACAAGTGGAATTAGTCATCCCCTCATAGACAAGGATAAAATAGAAAGTTAATTTGTATTCCAATTTAAAATCGTCAAAACAAATCTATCAACATTCACTGCAATAGGCACTTACAGGCTCTTAGTATTTGAATATCAACTTCTGTTTTGAGCATCCAAGTAAACAAGACCAAGGAAATCCATAATTAAATGACTAGAAAGGACCTTGAGAGCGGAAAGGACATGTTCTTATTTGTTCTCCTGGAGACAAACCATTTTTTTTTCCTGGTTAATGTTAGGGTACAAACAACCAAGTCACAATATTTGGATTTGTTAGGTGGAGTCCCTCTTTGTAGTTGCGTCCTGACAAATATTTTTTAAAATTTACTGCCATAAATACCACCCAAGATTCTTTAGCCAAATGGTGAAACTTTGAGAGCAATGCCAAGAGCAGCAGTGAGAGAGGGGACTAAGCTTCTCCTGGAGGGGAGCCTACCCTCAGAGAATACGTATTCAGTTGGCTTTCTCCATGGTATAAGAAAGCAGGCTTCATCAAGGTCAGGCAAAATCTGTATGTTAGGGGTAAGTTCAGATTCACATCTGGCTGATACCCAAGATCATAAAATTAATACACAGACAAGGAATAAGATTATGGTGAGAAAAAAAAGGACATGTGGAAAAGTTCTGGTGTAGCCAAGGTCCTGAACTTTGTGAGCAGGGGCTTTTAACCTTGACCTTGTTTATAGTCAACCATGCAAGTTTTTCTCAGCTAGGGAGCTGGCTTTTTTAACTGCTATAGCCTGGGTAGCGGTTGTAAGCCCTAGGCTGTTGATAGTTTGATCGTGATAGATTACAAAAGTTTTCTCAAGAGATGACTAGCTGCTTTTATGAGGTTGGTTCACACACTGCAGGGACTTTCTAGGCAAATGCTGGAGAGCTACATGGTCCATCAAAGCCACAGGCCAGGCCAGGCACCCAGTTGGTGGGGAGGGACCTTCCTTTGCGAGCACAGGCATCCTCAGCATACGGGGTACCTTCCTTGGATTTTGCCAGTGAAGGTATGCCTGAGGCAAGGATTCAACCATAGAGAAAAGAGTCTTCCCATATATAGGCCTTGTAGGCCTTAGGAGGTGAAACTAGATTTACTACTTTTATACTGCAAAGTAGCTGAGGTCCATATGTTCCGCAAAGTGCTCTTTAACTTCTAGCTTTATTCTATTAGGGCCAGGCCTAGGTAGGAAGCATCAGATCAGCTGCCCCCAGTGCCATTCTGTACTCTGAGCAAAGGCAGAAAAGGGGTTGGAGAGCTAACCTTACCTAGTGTGGCTTATTTACAGGTGTAAGCATTCCTCCCACTACCCACCAACCCCACCCCTTCCCACCCCCAACTACACATTCTCAAGCTGGCTCTGGACTAATTATTTAGGAGGAGATAGTCCTCTTAGGAAGCCTAGGCTTCTTAGACTAAGAAATTATGTAAGAGGACGCAAGAGGAGAAACACAAAAGCAAAAGGAAAGTAAAAATCACTAGGACATGAAAACGCTACATAGAAAAAGAAGGTAACTCAAAAATGTCCTGATGGAATTTTGTTGTAAAGCCCCTGCTCGCAAATTCTGTCCCGTCCAGAATGCAGTCTGCAAATTTCTGACCTTTGCGACAGACAGCCACATTTCAAGTGTCCTCCTCCTAGGCGATTTGTAGACATGGCTTTCCTTTGTTGGTAAATGCATTGGTGGTAAAGCTAGCCTCTTTTTTTTTTTTTAATTTTGGGTTTTTATTTTTTATTGTTTTTAAGACAGAGTTTCACTCTGTAGCCCTGGGTAGAGAGTACGGAGGTGTCATAGCACCTTCAAATTCTAGGCCTCAAGCAATCCTCTTGTATCAGCCTCCTGAGTGTCTGAGACTATAGGCACCAGTCACAACACCTTGCTAGTTTTTCTATTTTTAGTAGAGATGGGGGTCTGGCTCTTGCTCAGGCTGGTCTTGAACTCCTGAGCTCCCATGATCCACCACCTGCTTCAACCTCCCAGAGTGCTAGGATTACAGGCGTGAGGCACCACGCCTGGCCTAAAGCTAACCTCTTAGGGAGAGATTTTTCCTAATACATTTATAAATTCACAAACAACTGGAAAAAAGCAAAACAAAACAAAACAGAACAAAAACCTGATTAATGGACTGGAAGGACAAAAACCAGGAAGGTTTCCTCCATCCACTCTCTCTCATTCAGAACCCCTGAATATCTGCTATGGTCGGTGGCAAGACACAGTGAAAGGGTCTAGGAACATAAACGGGGCCTGGAATAATCACTTTCAAGAGTAGGAGATCCATGTTTTATTAAATTTGGTTGATGCGAAGCTAGCACCAGGACTATTTTTTGTGTCCTACTCCTTGCATTATTTATGAGGGAATATTTCAACTTTGGAGGCCCAGAATCTGTTGTTTTAGAGGCCAGCGGGTGCCAATTCCACAGGCAAGAGAACCTTTTGGCTGAGACTGAGAGAATAAGAATTGAGAGATGATTTAAATTTGATGTTCTACAATTGTCTCAGACTTTGCAAACCCCTTTGGGAATGTAATCTTTGGACTTTAATATCTTGGAACTTCACAGTTGGAAGAGATTCATATGTACATGGAGGACATGTCTATTTTATTGGCATTTTATTATTGATGTGTGATACATTAATGATGTCATCTGATCATTGCAGAATCTCGGAAAGGCTATGGAAACAACATGAAGGACAATGATTTGAAAAAGGAAAGGAAATAAAGAAAAAACATATCACCTTGGCTTTGATGTGGATTTTATCATTACACTGCTTCAGAGCCACTTCAGAGCCTCCTGTCCACTAGTGGTCTCTAGGACAAGACCCAGGGGAGCCATGGTTAGCTTTGGAGGAGTGGTTTCAAGAAGACAGAAGCAGCCCTTACAGACTGTTGATCTCTTAGCCCAAAGGGGCTAACCACACCCTGGTTCATGATGAAACTACCAGGTCAAGGATCAAACCCAGTGTAATGAAAGCTGGGAGAAGACTGAGGAATAGCACTGAGGAGCAAGTGCATGGAGGAACACTCCTGCCGTTTTCTCACTCATTCCAAGCCTAGGCCCTTCTCTCCTCCATTCTTAGGCCCATTCATCATGGTGCCCACTAAAAGAAGAAGGGAGATGGCCATACCTGCAGTTTTGAGGGATAAGTTCAATCCCAAGAGAGTGTTCAAAGGTCTCTCTCACCTTAAGCCCCTCATAAGTCAGTGGACAGGTATTTCCTAAATGCCCGTGACGAATTAGGCACTATGCCAAGTGCCCGGCCCCCACAATCAGGTGCAGACCACCATATCTATGCCCAACTAGGTCTTATCAGTGGCTGGATATACTGGAAAAAAAATATTTTTACATATGATCAATTGATCTTATGACAAGGATAAAGAAGCAGTGAAAAGCAAATAAGGTAAAGTGCCTATAAAGGGATTTAAAGAACAATCAAATTAAGACACAAAGGAAATATCTGTTTTGTTTTCAAGATTCTACAAAATCAATTTGACAGTCCCATGGGGGAATTGGCCAAGTGACATCTGTATGTTTGGATGCTTCTTCCCACTTTTAACTTTCTAGGAAATCAGAGTTTCATAAGTATCTAAAAATAGGCAAAGGATATCATTTGACTCTGTTTTTAGGAATTGAGAAATGATGACAACAGCTAATATTACTACACATTACTCTGTGCCAGGCATTATGCTAAGAATGCCACACATTTTATTCTTTGAATCTACATAATAATCCTATGAGGGAGGTGACACTTCCTACGTGACAGGTGAGAAAACTGAAACCTCACTGCTGTTTAACTGCCTAGTCCTTGCTTGTACTGAGCATGCTTTCCTTGTAGAAGCTCAGGCACTGGTTGCTGTCTCACTCTGCTCTGCAGAACACGCTCAGAGGATTCAGACTCTCAGCACCTGAATGAAATAGGCTCTCTCTGGTGCTCTGACTTCAGAGCCCCGGCCCTTAACCCACAACACATACAAGGATGGGGGCTACAGGATAACTTCTAGTGGCGTGCAATTGCAAATGACCCATTTGCCTAATAGGAAACCAGTTAACAAGTTGTGATATAATCCTCTGATGTTAAATTAAGCTGAGAAAAAAAAATAAAACCCTTATACATGATGGGAGAAAACTATTTTTGCCAGGCTTCCAGGCTGTACTAACTCTGGGCAGGACCCTGGAGTCAGACTGTCCTGATTTCAATACTAGGTACCTGGGAGACACTGGGTGAATTAAAAGGAGCAACCTCCCTTTGCTCCCAATTTCCTCATATGTAACATGGAATAATAACAATACCTGTAACAGAGCTGTGATGAGGATCCTGTGAGTTGAGTACAGATAGTAAAGGATCTATATCAGTACCTGTTACTGTTACATACATGGTATTATTTCAGTTACATTCATTAATATGAGGATTAAAAAGTCCATAGTACATATTCAAAAAGTATGATTGAACATTGATGGTAAAATATAAAATTATATTTATTTCCTCCTGTAATTTCTGTATATTTTCCCGCAATATTCATGGCATTAAAAATGCCATTGACATCACATTATTGTTTGTTCCAAATAGGCCATTTCTTGTGATTCCCTTTCATGTGTAATGAACACAGCATGTTGAAAAACGGAGGCAGATTATAAGCAACCTGGTAGTGAAATAACCCAACAGCACAACATAAAAAGAAATAATTCTGGAGAAACATATGGGAAATCACGAGGATGAAAGAAGTTAGGCTATTTCCAATAAGGAACTGATTTAACTGACTGACACATATTAGCAGCGTGCAGTAAAAACTGATTAAAAATAAGGAACCAATATTTAATATTCACATCAAATATTCCCCCTTTATTTTGAATATAGAACTGACAAAAAAATAATAAGTTTCTGGTTTCTCCATAAAATCCAACTTCTTTCCAATAACAATGGCATAAGTTTAAGTTGTAACCAGCTAAATAAAATGGTACAAGCTACATAGAACTCCAAGGTATTATATTATTTAATGAAATAATCATTAAATGTGTAACTTTCTCTAGACTTCCTAAACCTACAAGGACTCCTTCTATGGGGCCTTCATCCCAATCCATTCCTTCTGCCCTGTAAAGACACGTGAAACTTCATCCTGCTGACTTCTTCCAGAATCTTAGCCCTTGCTCATATAATGAGGGCACTTTTCTTACCTCTGTGCCTTAAGAGCCTTTTGCATTGTCTTGATTCTTAAAACCATTCCTAAAGAATTTCTTCCTTTCTCACTGTACCCCCAAATTTGCTTGACTGTCTGTCCATGCATTGTTTCTGCCACATGCACAGCTATTTCTGAAGAGTTCACTAAGATGAGCTGTTTATTCTCAGAGTTTACTCACCTAAACCTCTCCAAGATCCAGGCCATTAACCATGATGAAAATCAGGGCCCTACAATTTTCACTTTTTGCCCCCCTGTGTATCTTTTCCATGTGCAGAGCTCCCTTTGAAGTTAAGGGGCCCTCCATGTGGAAGGGATTCCAAATGATACAAAACAGAATGAGAGCCAAGTCCGTCGTCATCTATTTCTCACGTTCAAGGATGAAAAGACACACACACAAGGAAAAGATGCCTCGTTATAATCAAGGCCTGAAGAAAATTTGAGCATTTCACTAAAAATATCCAGAGATTTCCTTTGAGAGGGGAAAAAGCCCTGGCAAATAATATCATTCAATAGAAAATTAATGAGCCTTTTATTTGTGTCAGACAGAACACTGGAAATAAAAGAATAAACCAAAAAGAAAAAAATCCCAGAAAACAAAACAAATAAACAACAACAACAACAAAAAAAAAAAAAAAACAGGAATAGTTCCTGACCTTCATGGAGCTTATGGACAAATAGGAGAAGAGACGCTAAACAAAGTCTGATGCAGATAAATGTAAAATCATAACTGTTTTCTGGTGCTGCCAGAAACGTTAAGAAAGCTCTGACCTATCACAGGTATAAGAAGAGCTGTACTTGGAGTTTTTAGCCCTTGCACTAAAATCTGAACTGTGTGGTGGGAGTAGGGAATGGAGGTGGCACTTGCAACATAAAGCAAGGGTGAGCCTTAGCAGACTCCCTGGGAAAGAGGTGGCCCATGCTTGGCTGTGTAATTTATGTGAAGAAATTTGGTCTTAATCCTGAGAGAAAGGGATAGCCTTTGAAGTGTTCAAAGTAAGGCAGTGAGAGGAGATTTGCATCATGAAAAGTTCCCTTCTATCTCTGACTTGGTAAAGAGATTAGAGACAGGAGAAAAAGTACAGGGAGATCAGATCATTGCCTACTGCAGAATCCTAATTCATAGATAATGACTACTTGGTGGGAAAATGGGGGAAGCAAACATCTGGAGAAGCAGACAGATTTGAGGAATACTTAAAACGAAAAATCAGTATGGCAAAGATAAACTGGACATGGAAGGTGAGAGAGAATGAGGTGTCTAAGGTGACTCCCAAGGTCTAAGTTTATAAAACTAAGCAGATGGCAGAGGTGTGTCCACTGGAGAGAGAGGAGGAGGACTGTGCTCAGGGAGGAGGTGAGGCTCAAGTTCAGTGTGGACATGTCAAAGTGTCAGCTATAAAGAAGTCTAGATCAGACATGTAAACACGTGAACTTGTTGTTTATGGGCATGACTGAGCTGTGGGAATGGGGGGGGCACTTAAAATGAGAGTTTGAGTAAGAAGAGGTGACTGAGTCCTGGGAAAGCCATCTGGGTGGAGAGGATGAACCTGCTGAGAAGACAAGGCAAGGGGTAGACAGCTAGAAGAGTGAGCAGAAACCGAACACTGCGTCTGCAGAAGGCAGTGCAAGAGAATGTTTCAGTAAGATGAAATGTTTAAAAGGTCAAATGCCACTGTAAGATAAAAGTAAAAAAAAAAAATTATTGGTTTGGATATAACTGAAGAGATAATCTTCAAAATGTGTCATAAGCAGTATGGCATCGGTCTGCTCATTCCAAAGGGGTGAAGGAGTCACAGAGCTAGAACAGGGTAGTGCAGGCTGCCTTCCTTATCAGGCCTTTGCTTTGAATTTCTGGATAGAGCAGAGGTTAGAGGATAGAGGTCAGAGGGATTCACTTGCAGGGCAACCAGTTCTAACTGGTATGAAAGTATTAAATTGCCAAACCACCATGGTGGCTCTGCTGATATACAGTGCCTGGGGGACCTCACCACAGGCTGTTTCTGAGGCTCCATGGAGAGGGGAGCAGCCATGTTGGAACAGATTTGCACTTTTCTCATCAAACTCCAATTTCACATCATGAAGCAACACTTTCTTGAGGTCTTCTAAATGTAGAAAACATTATTCCAAAGTGTAAAAGAAAAATAAGAATTGATTGGCCAATGAAGAAGAATTACACTATCATCTTATACAATCAGAGAATTCGTTTTAAAAGAGTTCCTGGGAATTTTGGCCCCTACAGGGGAGCAACTAGATGTGATGGCTTTCGATCATTCAGCTTAAAGCTACAGACTAGTTCATCAATGTCAAGTAATGAGAATTGCTAATCAATTCCAAGATTTGGGGTTCCTGGAAAATTTCAGTCCAGTTTATTTTATAACCCCTCTGAAGAAGAGTACCAATAATATTACTAAGGAGATGCCCAGGGCACTCAGATAGTAAATAAATGTTAGTGGCCAATTATTCAGAGAGAACCCACCACCATAAATATGAATGTTCTAGGGCAGTGGTTCTCAACCTATAGGTCACGACCCCTTTGTAACAATGAAAATACATTGCGGCATTAGGAAGGTTGAAAACCACTGTTCTAGAGAAAATGCTTTCATAAATCCCATGTGGAATCCCAGTCTCAAATCTTTTCCAATGTAAGAGAATCAAGGACCTTCCTTCCTCACTTCTGATTGTTCTACAAATTTGGGCCATGCAGCCTGTGAGGATATTGACACCATCAAGCCAATAGCTGTGGTGAACTGTGGCTTCTCCTTTGCACAAATCACAGACATACTTTCCTGTCACCCGCAATGACTTCAGCCCAAGGTCCCTAGGAGTGGCTTCCCAACTCCCCTTGTCAGCCCTACAATAGCTTATGTCTGGCCAGGTTGTCTTTCCTCGTCTGGCCTACCAAGGAAATGAACACACCTCACAACTCCCGCCTTGCCCTTATGTCTCAGAACCCTTTTCAACATTTCTAAGGATTTTCCTGCTAGAAATTACAAGAGGACAAAACAAAGGACTCATTCCTATAAACAATTTCTTCCTCCTCCCTAAACTCTAGATATACTTTGGCTTTCAAACAAAGACCAAGGATGATTCTTGTGGAGACCCTGAGCCACAAAGAGTGAATACAAGAGCCGTCCTTGATAGATACGTGGTCTCCTACATGAGTGTATCAAGCGCTCTAAAGTACACAGAGGGACTAGGCATCCGTGGAGACCTTAAAGGGACCAATGAGTTGGAGACAGGGTTGCCCAAACTCTGTTTTAAGAAATGCTATTTCAGAAAGATATTCCATGAAAAAAGGGTTTTGTGGCCAAATGAGTGTTAGAATACAATATCCTCTTTTCTCAGGTATGCAAAGCACATACTTACATTTAAAATGCTGAGAATTCTCAGGATAAACACGTCTCTCAACTTTGACGTATTAGTAATGCAATGTTCGCCATAAAACCCTACTTTTACATCCAAAGTGTTTCAAATACACTTCAAAAAATAGTAGGTGCATAGAGCTAAGGGGGCCACCCATGAGAATACGGGTTTCTCAGACACAGAAGGAAGGAACATCTGTTGGGGCTTTACCTCTCTTTCCCCCTCCCTGAGACCCCCCTCCCTAGCTTCTCACCCTCCAGGCCATGCTGGACTGGCTTCCGACCAGCACCAAACATGAAATGAGAGAAAAGAACACTGGACGAGGGTCACGTCAGGAAACAACGAGGTCCACAGCAATGCTGGGAGGAGAGGAGGAAGAGTGAGGGAGTGAACTAGCAAAGGAGAAGGAAGCCCATGAGACTCTCTCACGGATTCCCTTCAGGACGATCACATGTGTCTTCAAGAGACAGGCCCACCCAGAGCACAACACGGAAAATGTCACCACAGACAGCACCACTCAGTGAAGGAGCAAGATCAGGACACAAACTGGGAAAGGGAGTGAAAACAGAAAGAACTGGCATTTCATTAATATTATCAAAACACTAGATTTATTTACATAGCAAGTGCTAACTTTCCAGAGCCAAAGTGAAGCTGAGTCTACGTATTCCCTACAGATAGAAGATCCATCCGTTCCACCACTGAGTAGACGGTTATTGAATACTTACTCTGTTAACTGAGTACCCATATGGGTTTCACAATAAACATATAATTATATATTTGGAAATAAGAAGTACTATGAAAAAGTAAAGTCACTAAGTGGCCTGAGTGTCCACAGTATGTGAATACGCAGTTAGGGAAGGGTGTTTTCCACTTAATTAGGAAGTGATTAAAGTTTTCTGGTATAATTCTAAGAATTCAAAAGGACAGCTTTATTAACAATAATAAAAGTAATTTCTAATCCTTAATGAATATTTACTATGAACAGCATGCACCTTACATAGATACACTCACTAATCTTCTCAGAAATCCCATGAGATAACACTGCCACTCTTCCTTTTTCTCTGAATACTGCGCAGGCTAACGAGACTAAACTTTATGACATGAATATTTCAGGAGCAAGTAACAAGTGGGAAGCCAAACTCATCTCAAACGCTGGGCCTGTGCTATTAAACACTTCTGTTATCAGGGATAAAAAAACAAAACAGATATTGCTATAGTTTTCTTTTTTCTTATTAGATAAAAATTGATCTTTGATATGAAGGAATTGGTTACCTTTGCATAAATGACACCTATTAAAAACGAGAAAGACTGAAGAGGTCTAGGGCCAGGGTGACTATGACAAAAGAATCTCCTAGTTTTAGGAGTCAAAAGAGCACCAAAGGAGTGGAAAGGGCCGAAATTTCATAGTTGCTTTTTAGCTCCATTTTAATGGTTGCAAGGCTTTGGGGAAACCACAAAGCCTTTTGGAGCCTGTTTCTAGGAAACAAACAGATTAGAGGTCCAAGTTCTGGCACTGGACTTTGTGTGTTCAAATCCCAGCTCCCCCACGCACTAGCTGTGACAACTTGCACAGGTCACCCAGCCTCTCTGTGCCTCGGGTGCCTCAGTCCTGGAGCTACGGCTACCTAGACCGCAAGGTTGTGGTCAGGATTAAAGAAAATGATGTAAAAGGCTTAGAACAGGGCTAGTGTATAAGAAATGCTTAATACATATTAGCTATTTTTATTATTATCCATCAAAATGGAGAAAACAGTTTATACTCTGCAAGGTTGTTTGAAGAAGATAGCACCTCACACAGCTTGATATAAAACAGCCGTGTAATAAATTATAGCCATTATTATCATGATGATTATTAAAATATTAAGTGGGCCAAGGAATGACAGGTAGAAGTATAAATACATATAGCAGTTTCTGGGCAATGTAACACTCTAATGAAACAAAAAGCAGCCCGTCTATGATACTATTTTAATGAATAATAAAGAGCTCCCATGGCCCACATGGCTTTCTTCCTTCTCTGAATGTTTATTGTATTCACTCTCTGCATTTAGCACTTAGATTGCCTTGGTCTGAATTACTTGAAATTGTATTTGCTGTGCCTCCATTGTCCCAAAAAGATGATAGTTTACTGGTTGAAAGCATGATTTTCTGGGTTTGTAGGTCAGTTCTGCAATTTACTGTCTGTGTAAACTTAGGTAAATTACTTAATCTAGCCATAATGTTTTTTTTTTTTTTTTTACATCTGAGAATTACAACAATCTTAAACTCAAGTAGATATTATGTGTTAAGTGAAATGAATGTACATAAAGCACTCAGTAGAATGTCCAGCATCTAGTGAATGATAAATAAATAGATTTTATTATCAAGTAAAGATCCCTATACTATATGATTCTTTGGAACACTAACACCTGCCCTAGATCACAGGTTAATCAATAAATTATTGGTAAAATGGTTCTAAACCAGGGATAACACCAGCACCAAGGGTTATTTGTAATCATGCAGGAGACATACTGTATTGTCACAATGTCTGGGAGACATCTACTGATTTGAGGTCAAGGATGATAAAGGAAGAAATCTCCCATCGAAAATTAAAATTAAACCTGCTGACATTCAAATATATTTGGGTGCTTAGCTCTAATTGTTAAACAACTCAAATTGGATTCATTGTAATATTGGAATTTACAACATTCTGAACCACATTTCAGAGCTATACGTAATACTTTTTGTGGTAACATACATTTTAGGTGGGAAACTTAAACAGTCATAATAGGCAAGCCTAAGATGACAATTCTGGATAACAATTATATTTTAGAACCAATTTTCTTCCTCTAAATGATAAAAAGCATGTTCAAAATTAACAAGTGTTCTGGTTTCTCTTCAGATCGCCTAAATCTTTTGCCTTTTACAAAATTAACAAGTGGATTTAACATATTCTAGACTGTGTTAATACCATGGCTTAAGTCATTATTTTCTAGAATATTTACACATCTGGTCATTTAACTTCAGATTTTAAAATATTTAACTTGTTCATTCAACAGGTATTTGTTGGACAACTATTAGGAGCAAATTCTGTGTTAGATGTGGAGAATATAGTAATGAAATTGCAACTGCCATCCCTGACCTAACAGAGTTTATAGGCATGTTGGGGGACAGAGACATTAAACAAGTAAACATATGACCTGGGATGAGAAAAGCACATATTTCTATGGGAATATACAGCAGATGGAAAACAGGGTGGAAGCCAGGGAAAGTACTTCTGAGGAAGAGCTATTTAAAGTGAGGTAAACGAGATGTTATTTGAGCAATAAAGGAAAAGAACACATTCTAGGCACAGGAAAGAACACACAAACACTCTCAATAGGGAATAAAAAGGCCACTGACTGAGGAGCCCAGAATGCAGAAGAGCTAGGGGCAAGACAAGGAATCAGAAGCAAGCAGAGAAGGAATATTGGATGTCAGCATTCATGAGATGTCATCCATCTCATCCGAAGTGTAAAGAAATGAGTTCAGGGCTTGACGCCTATAGCTCAGCGGCTAGGGCACCAGCCACATACACCGGAGCTGGCAGGTTCAAACCCAGCCTGGGCCTGCCAAACAATAACAACTACAACCAAAAATTATTCGGGCATTGTGGCAGGCACCTGTAGTCCCAGCTAGTTGGGAAGCTGAAGCAAGAGGATCGCTTAAGCCCAGGAGTTTGAAGTTGCTGTGAGCTGTGACGCCACAGCACTCTACTGAGGGGCGACACAGACTCTGTCTCAAAAAAAAAGGAAATGGGTTCAGACTTTTTTTTCTTTTGGCACCAAAACAAAAAATAACATCAAATGCTTCACTTGTTTGTAATTTCAGCAAAAAGTTTTAGGGGAAGGTGTGGGAACTTCTGGTTAAAGACAGTCTCTCGATTATTAGTGGATTTTAATTACCCATAGTCTTCCTGACCTCCTTAATCAGGGTTAATTGAAAATTGGCTGTAACTCAAGATACTCCATGAAGAAACTTAATAAAGTACACAACAGACGAATTCCTCATTTCTACTGGAAACTAAAATGCACCTAAGTAACAGGCTTTCTTGATTTCTGATGGGAAATGGAGAGGCCCTGGTAAATATCAGTCATTCAGCGCAGCTATTTTGTTAATCCCGCAAACCAGTTGCAGATGTTGGCTCAAATAGCGAGGCTTTGCATCTGTAATTTGAAAATTGTCTCATATTTCTAAAACCTGACTCGCATGCGCCGGAAATCAGTGACATGAATTATGAACTTCAGGAAGAGGAGACGCACAAGAAATGCCAGAGTGATAGGAGATAATGTTTGGAGCGGTGGCCGGGCTGTGTGCACAGGATGAGTGAAGGATGACACAGTTCCTTCTGCCAGGACGTAGATACCGCAACCAGTCATTTGAAAATGAAACCCTGCAAGTGGATGTACCAAACAAGAGGAAGTCATTTATAGATAGTTCAGTTCTCAAAAACAAATCCTCCTTTTCCCTTTCCCCTCCTCCACTTCATAGCAGGTCAACAGGAAGACCAGAGTTGCTGGAAAAGACAAAGATTACTGAAAAGAAAAAAATTGAAGACATAAAGGTACACTAAAAATCTCAGACCTTAATTAAGAAAATCATTTTTAGTAGACTAAGGCAGGAAACAATAAAATGACTTGCTATGAAACTCATTTTTTCATTATGATTGTACTTTTTGCATAAAAGATATAAGTCAATTGAGACTAGAATTAAAACCTAGAAAAGGGGCTGGAGGTGGTAGAACCTCATTGCAAAAGAATTCATATTATATTGCAAAGAATAGAAACTACTTAAATTATGATAATGACTATTTAGTATTAATATTTGTGTTCTCAAGCTCATTTTAATTTTTATGCACTGTTTCTAAAGTAGTGCTCCATACAAGCAACAGAAATGGCAGCACACTGAAGAATCTGCACCCAGGGGCCCATCCATCACAAGCCAAGTGTATAAATAACCTCGCCAGAAATCGGGACAAAAACTGCAGCCCATTATTTGGTGAGGCAAGAGCACAGTGCAAAGCTTCAAGGAACTGAGGTTCGATTATAAAACCAGGACACTCATTTCCTGGATAGGGAACATTCATCCCATATAATTCGGCCTCATGAAATTCCCTGGGGTAGGGAATGGATTGGTTGCTGAGTCAAAGCAATTTCAGAGTAACTTTGGGATAAGACATTTCATTCCTGAGTTTACCTAACACTCTACATGTTTACATTTTGTTCAATACATTATCTCTAAATTGTATTTATTTTCTGCACTTGTATAAGTAGGAAATACATAATGCTAGGTAAATAAACCACTTTGTCTTTCAAGAATTTTTCCAATAAATCTAAGACCAGCATTAAGTCTTTCAAGCTTCTAAGACTGTTCAATCACAGTCTTGCCATACACCATGCAAATTACTCCGTAGGGAAAGTGAAAAATGATTCCACAGAAGCTATGAGAGACTTGCTCGTTGCAAATCTCTAGGGTTGGGGGGATAGAAAAGGGGATTTCACAGAGGGATGAGAGACTTATGACAAATGAAATTTTGAATTACCATGTAAAGTTCTTGTATGGTAAATCTGAGATGCTAAGATTAAAAGATATATATTTATCTGAGGGGGAAAAATAGGATTGTTTTCAAACAGGATTATCTCGCTATATAACAAAACTAAAAAAAAAAATTAATGTATGAAAAAACATCCCAACAATTTATATTAAAGCCAGGATTAACACCCTGGTATCTAGATGCTGATATTCAAGATAGACCAGTGAGTCAGGAAAGAAGCTGAGGATAGATCCCACCGGCTCACCCCAAGATTCCCCCTGCCTGATTGATAAGGCCAAGAGCTTTCTTTTCTATGAATATATATTGCAGCACTCTCTACTTGAAATATCTTAACAGCATAAAGATGTCTCTGTATTTTAAGAATCCTGGATTAAATATTCTGACTCAGGGAAAGTTCTATAATATATTGCATTGAGTGTGAAAAGATACATGCCCTAGGGACAGAAACTGTAATTTGCCCAGGTCATGGTCAATTAGGGGCATAGTTATTTTCAGTGGATTTGATTTCAATATGAGAAGCAATGAACAAAAAATAACAAAATACCTCTACTGAAATATGCACAAGAATTTCTCATCTTCTGTTTACTTTTGTTTTCACTGTGATAATGAACCAGTGGCATCCTTCCAAAAGAACTTTCTAGTATAGAATATGGACATCAGCACTAACAAAAGATCCTGTGGCACCTTCACAGCCAATGAGGTTTTTAACTTGTCCTTGGCTAAATGGCTGAGTTGAAAGATCGGGAATTCTCTGAGTATAACAAGGAAGGAAACTGACATCCCTGTGCAGGAGTCTCCGCCCGTGAACTAGTGGTGAATGCCCCAGCCAGACAACAGCTGGGAGTTCTCTTGGTCCCTTTCACATTCCACTTGGTAACCGTACTGGGCTTCACCAGCTTCTTTAGACCTCCATATACATCCTACTATTCTTGCTCACAACAAATGAGCCAAGCTCCTGTCTTACCTAGCTCCTGTCTTATCTAGCAAATCCTGTCTTATCTACCAAGATGATCAAGGATAACATACACAGAGTTTTTCTGTTCTCACCACTTTCTGTGATTATCTCTTTTAGTGGGAATTTTATTAGTATTACATATTCATTCTTTTTAAATAAAGAATAGCCTTATTTCAAAGGTAAAATATACCAATTTTAAATTGAATAATAAAAAATTGAATTTAATGACCAAATAGTCACCCCCAATAACCAAATAGGGTTGATGCCAGAAAAGCAAGGATGGTTAGTAACTATACCAATACACTGAATTATATAATTTGTATTAATATGTAAGACTGTGATTAATTGCTTCAATAAAATTCAATGCTGACTTATGATAGAGAAGCTCAGATGCAGAGGAATAGAAGAATTTATTTAGCACACTAAATATATTTTAAACCAAAATTCAACATCAAAACTGATGGTAAAAGAATAAAGGCATTACCATTAAAATGAAAAACAGCTTGGAAAAATCTGCTACTATTTCACATGGCTCTGAAAGGAATAATACATGAAAAGATACAACTTCATAAACAGTTGAGATAGAAATTACAATTAAATAAAAAAAAAAACTACTACAGAATCTAGCAAATGCCCCTGATACAAAATGAATACATAAACATCAATAGTTTTCAGATAATAATTAGAAAAAATAATTTCAAAACTATCCTATGATTATAACAAAAAGGGACTTCCAGTTTATTGTATTTAAAAACGTACATTAAGGGGAAAATGGGAAATTATAATAAACAGAATAAACAATGGTCTGGTTTGGATGGTAAAATAGGATGTGAAGAAAATGAAACTTCATCTCCTCTTACTATATAGGCTTTACGCACATCCAATCAAAATTCAAAGAGAAACTTGCCTTGGAATACGACAAGATTTTAATCTTCATCTGAAAGGATAAGCTATCTACAAAAATAAAATGCATTTTTGTAAAAAAGTAATGAAGGAAACAACCCAACAGATATTAAAGTGTATTTTATAGATAGCTGCAATAATTGAAAGTGTGTCACTGGAGAGACAGGATAAGTAACCTAGACATGGACTAGGTTGGGAGCTCGTCCTTGACTAGGGCTGAGGCCAAAATTCTGCCAATTTACACCTGACAACAATTCCATTGTATGACAAAGGGTGAACCATCAAAGCTTTTCTAAGCTTCAGTTACATCATTTATAAAACAGGAGAAACAAGGGGATGTACTGCAAAGGGTTGCTGTAGAGCTGCATGAGTTGGTGCAATATATAGGCACAGAGGAAGTGTTTAAGAAACGTCAGCTGTTCGAACTTTACCTTAGAAATGAAAACAATGCAACCTAAACAAATATCTGGACTCTCCTATTAATCTGAAATTAAAAAAAAAAGAAAAGAAATGTGAGCTGCTATGATTATTATGCTATTATTGTTGAAATTATTCTATGAGCAAGGAAGCATTGCAAATCAGTGATGAAGGTCTGAATCACTCACACAATTATATTTGTACATCGGCTCCTTTGGAATAAAATAATAATAGCAGCCGGTAGTAACTGAGTTGTTTTAACCTGCAAGGCTCTGCTCTCAGTACTCTACATTAACCAATGGACTAATCCTCACAACGACCCTAAGATGTAGCTGCCATAATCATAATCTTCTACAAATAAGGAAACAGAGGAACAGAGATATTAAGTAACTTGCCTATGGCTGGCAAGTGGCAGAGCCAGATACCAAAGTCTGTCCCTACGTTCTGCTCCCCAGGAAAGTGTCCCACCTTGTACCAGGTGCCATGACAAATTCCAGATGGATTACAGAGACAAATGTCAATCATGGCTTTATAAAAATACTATATGCACGTGGGAGAATATTTAACTGCTCTTGAGGGGGGAGCCGTCTTTCTAAAGATAAAAGTGGAAGAATAAAAGAAAAAACAACAGATAAAACAACAAAGTATTTTTAAAACTTCACCTCAAGAACTTTATAAATAAAACTTAAGTATATACATAGTACAAGAAAATGAAAAAAAAACTTGTTAGTAAATACACATATGACAAAGAGGTCAATATCATCATTATATCAAAATTGTGTTATAAATCAATAAAAGTAAAGAGTTCCAAAGAGAATATAGACAAAAGTTTTGAATGAGTCATTCAGGAAAGAATAATACCAGTAGCCAAAACATTACTCAGAAATAAAAACAAAGCAGGAGGAATCACGCTACCAGACCTGAGACTGTACTATAAATCGAAGGTGATCAAAACAGCATGGTACTGGCACAAAAACAGAGAAGTTGATGTCTGGAACAGAATAGAGAACCAAGAGATGAATCCAGCTACTTACCGTTATTTGATCTTTGACAAGCCAATTAAAAACATTCAGTGGGGAAAAGATTCCCTATTTAACAAATGGTGCTGGGTGAACTGGCTGGCGATCTATAAAAGACTGAAATTGGACCCACACCTTTCACCATTAACTAAAAGAGACTCTCACTGGATAAAACATTTAAACTTAAGACATGAAACTATAAAAATACTTGAAGAAAGTGCAGGGAAAACTCTTGAAGGAATAGGCCTGGGTGAAAATTTTATGAGGAGGACTCCCCAGGCAATTGAAACAGTATCAAAAATACATTGCTGGGACCTGATCAAACTAAAAAGCTTCCACACAGCCAAGAACATAGTAAGTAAAGCAGGCAGACAGCCCTGAGAATAGGAGAAAATATTTGCAGGTTCTACCTCCAATAAAGGTTTAATAACCAGAATCCACAGAGAACTCCAATGTATTAGCAAGAAAAGAACAAGTGATCCCATCTCAGGGTGGGCAAAGGACTTAAAGAGAAACTTCTCTAAAAAGACCGACGCACAATCTACAAACACATGAAAAAAGCTCATCATCCTTAATCATCAGAGAAATGCAAATCAAAACTACTTTGAGATATCACTAACTCTAGTAAGAGTAGCCCACATAACAAAATCCCAAAACTGGAGATGTTGGCGTGGATGTGGAGAAAAGGGCACACTTCTACACTGCTGGTGGGAATGCACACTAATATGTTCCTTCTGGAAGGATGTTTGGAGAATAGTTGGAGACCTAAAAATAGACCTGCCATTCAATCCTATAATTCCTTTACTAGGTATATACCCAGAAGACCAAAAATCACAATATAACAAAGACATCTGTACCAGAATGTTTATTGCAGCCCAATTCATAATTGCTAAGTCATGGAAGAAGCCCAAGTGCCCATTGACCCATGAATGGACTAGCACATTGTGGTACATGTATACCATGGAATATTATGCAGCCTTAAAGAAAGATGGAGACTTTACCTCTTTCATGTTTACATGGACGGAGCTGGAAATATTCTTAGCAAAGTATCTCAAGAATAGAAGAAAAAGTATCCAATGTACTCAGCCCTACTATGAAGCTAATTTATAGCTTTCATATGAAGGCTATAACCCAACTATAGCACAAGAATATGGGGAAAGAACCAAGGGAGGGGAAGGGAGGGGGGAGGTTACGGTTGAGGGAGGGTAATAGGTGAGGCCACACCTATGATGCAAAAATGGGCAAAGGATACATCAGACATTTCATAAGAGAAGAGATACTAATGTCTATTAAATATGTAAAAGGTTGCTCTGTAACTTACAATAAGGGAATACAAATCAAATCCTCTCCATCTGATTATCAAAAATTATATAAAATGTAATTATCCATACTAGGGATATAAATACTTACATATACTGGTGTTGGGTGTATAAACTGATCCAGTTGTTTTTAGTAACACTGGAAACTGCACAAACAGCGGTCCTTAGGGAAATGTTAAATTAAACACCACACATCTGCACTATGGAGTACTATCATATTATGCCATAGGAAAAGATGTTTTGTTGTCTTTTGTGTATTTACATGAAAAGATTTCTAATGGATATCATTAACCAAATAAAGTGAATTCAGCTTCAAATGTATTTTCTCAGCATCTACTATACTCTAGGTTTTAGATGTCATTAGGGATACACCCATAAACAAAAGAGACAAAAATCCTTGCCTTTCTGGCACTTACAATTCTAGTGTAAAACATGTACACGATGTGCCTATTTTTATTTTTTTAAAACCCAGTGTGTCTTTGTGTGTCTGTGTGTATGGACATGTGTATAGATACTCCAAAATGGTAACAGTGGTTATACCTACATAGGTGGGCAGAATTGGGTTGGGGGTCAAAACCATATTTACTCTGTGTGCGTTTTTAAATTTTTCACGGGTGGCGCCTGTGGCTCAGTGAGTAGGGCGCCGGCCCCATATGCCGAGGGTGATGGGTTCGGGCCCAGCCCCGGCCAAACTGCAACAAAAAAATAGCCGGCCGTTGTGGCGGGCGCCTGTAGTCCCAGCTGCTCGGGAGGCTGAGGCAAGAGAATCGCCTAAGTCCAAGAGTTAGAGGTTGCTGTGAGCCGTGTGACGCCACAGCACTCTACCCTCGGGCGGTACAGTGAGACTCTGTCTCTACAAAAAAAAAAAAAAAATTTTTTTCACAATGAAAATGTGTCCAAGTATTTCTCGTGTAACATAAATGAAAATTGGAGGTCCAGAGTTAGATGTTACATTGATGCTTTGTGTTAAAGAATCTACACACCACACTTAATGGGAGAAGTGAAGCAACAACCAATGAAGACTTCAGGAGTGATTTCTGGTTCTTTAGGGTAACAAACATCTCTGCCCTGACCAATAACATAGGAAGTCTTGGTGGCCAAAGGACCAGAGAATGAGCTGGCTGGTAAGGAAGGAAATGAGAGCAATCCTATCACAACAGAGCTGCAGTGAAGCCGGGTGAGACGTCAGGAGCTGACACT
Source organism: Nycticebus coucang (assembly GCF_027406575.1). Taxonomy (NCBI): domain Eukaryota; kingdom Metazoa; phylum Chordata; class Mammalia; order Primates; family Lorisidae; genus Nycticebus; species Nycticebus coucang. The sequence goes on from NC_069789.1 coordinate 89,672,225, forward strand.
GGCAATCCCTGTGGACAGAACTCAGAAGCAGTAAGGTTTGGCCATGGTGGAGGTTGGGAGAAGACTTTGGGTTTGGCCTTTGAGGGAGCTAACCAGCAACTTTTTTTTTAAGTCTTTTGTACATAGATCATAAATAACATTTATGCCAATTTCAGTGTGTTGATTATTTGTACAAATTGGAGTGCTTACATCATACTAATCAGCATAGCTTTCACCTCATTTACCCAATTATGGCATTAGGACATTTGTGTTCTGCACATGATAGATCAAACTTGTACTTGCAATGTGCTCTATAGTTGTGGTCCCCCTACTATCCCTCCCACCCCCTTCCACCCTCGCCCTCCCCTTTCCTCCTTCATCATAGCCTAAAGTTCTGTTTCATTTTTCATATGCAAGTGTGAGTTATTATAAATTGGTTTCACAGAAGTACTGAGTACATTGGATACTTCTTTTTCCATTCCTGAGATACTTTGCTAAGAAGAATATTTTCCAGCTCCATCCATGTAAACATAAAGGAGGTAAAGTCTCCATTTTTTTTACTGCTACATAGTATTCCATGGTATACATATACCAAATTTATTAATCCATTCATGGGTCGATGGGCACTTGGGCTTCTTCCATGACTTGGCAATTATGAATTGAGCTGCAGTGAACAATCTGGTGCAAATATCTTTATTGCCAAATGATTTTTGGTCCTTTGGGTATACAACTAGAAGAGGAATTGCAGGATCAAATGGCAGGTCTAGATTTAGATCCCTGAGTATTCTCCAAATTTCCTTCCAAAAGGAACATACTAGCTTGCATGCCCACCAGCAGTGCAGAAGTGTTTCCTTTTCTCTACATCCACGTCAACATCTGTTGTTTTGGGATTTTGTGATGTGGGCTACTCTTACTGGAGTTAGATGATATCTCAGAGTAGTTTTGGTTTGCATTTCTCTGATGATTAAAGATGATCAGCATTTTTTTCATGTGTCTGTAGGCCATGCGCCTGTCTTCTTTAGAGAAGCTTCTGTTCATGTCTCTTGCCCACAATGAAATGGGATTCCTTGTTTTTTGCTTAGTACTAAGTTTGAGTTCTCTGTGGATTCTGGTTATTAGACCTTTGGCAGAAATATAATTTGAAAAAATCCTCTCCCATTCTGAGGGCTGTCTATATGCTTTACTTAGTGTGTTTTTGGCAGTGCAGAAGCTTTTTAATTTGATCAGATCCTAGTAATGTATTTTTGATGTTGCTTCAATTGCCTGGGGTGTCTTCCTCATGAAGTATTCTCCCAGGCCAATTTTCTCAAGCGTTTCCCCTGCACTCTCTCTAAGAATATTTATAGCTTCATGTCTTAAGTTTAAGTCCTTTAACCAGTGAGAGTTGATTTTTGTTAGAGGATAAAGTGTGGGTCCAGTTTCAGTCTTCTACAAATTGCCAGCCAATTCATCCAGCACCATTTATTGAGTAGGGAATCTTTCCCCCAATTTACATTTTTAATAAGTTTATCGAAAATCAAATGATGATTAAGTGTCTGGGTTCACCTCTTGGTCTTCAATTCTGTTCCATACATCTACCTCTCTATTTTTGTGCCAGTACCATGCTGTTTTGATCACTATTTATAATATCATCTGAAGTCGGGAAGCGTGATTCTTCCCGATTTGTTTTTATTTCTGAGTAATGTCTTGGCTATTTGAGATTTTTTCTGTTTCCATATAAAACAACGTACTAATTTTTCAGGTCTTTAAAATATGAGAAAGGTGCTTTAATAGGGATTGCGTTAAATCTGTAAATTGCTTTAGGTAGTATAGATATTTTAACAATGTTGATTCTTCCCAACCATACGCATAGTATATTTTTCCATTTGGTAACATCTTCAGCTATTTCTTTTCTCAGAATTTCATAGTTCTCTTTATAGAGATCTTTCACGTCCTTAGTTAGATACACTCCCAGGTATTTCATCTTCTTTGGCACTATTGTAAAGGGAATAGAATCCTTGATTGTTTTTTCCCCTTGACTATTTTGGTGTATAAGAAGGCTACAGATTTATGATTGTTAATTTTGTATCCTGAGATGTTACTATATTCCTTGATCACTTCCAAGAGTTTTGTAGTTGATTCCTTGGGGTTTTTCAGATATATAATCATATGGTCTGCGAAGAGTGACAGTTTGATCTCCTCTGTTCCTATTTGGATTCCCTTGATTGCCTTCTCTTGCCTGATTGCAGTGGCTAAGACTTCCATTACAATGTTAAAAAGCAGTGGAGACAGTGGGAATCCTTGCCTGGTTCCTGGATCTGAGTGGAAATGATCTCAATTTTACGCCATTCACTATAATATTGGCTGTGGGTTTGCTGTAGATGGCCTCTATCAGTTTAAGAAATGTTCCTTCTATACATATTAAGCATTCTGATTAAGAAAGGATGCTGGATATTGTCAAAAGCTTTTTCTGCATCAATTGAGAGAATCATATGGTCTTTGTTTTTTAATTTGTTTATGTGATGTATTATATTTATGGATTTACGTATATTGAACCATCCTTGGGACCCTGGGATGAAACCCATCTGGTCGTGGTATAACCAGCAACTTTTGTGGTGGACTGAAGTAAAACCCATATAGAGCCCATGCACCATCCAGGTGGCTGTGTAGTAATGAGGGAAAGCTTTTATGTGACAGGTGGAGTTGAAATTAAAGAACTGGTGACTGAAACAGTCAGGACTACTCATCCAGGACCAATGAAATGATGTGACCCCAATGTCCATAAACATTGAAATGAGTCATGAACAGGAGGACACTAAGATGTTATTTATCTATTAATTCAGGGCTAAGTCCAGGTCTGAAATTACAATGATTAATCAAATGATAGCTTCTCCCAGAGGGAGCTATTAAAATTTACAAATGTTACCAAAATGCCAAGGAATACGAACCACATAGGCATTTAGCTAACTTGAAATCAAACATACCACACTTGTTAAAAAAAACATAAAAGAAAGAAAAAAGAAAAGTTAGACGGTAAAGAGAACAAAAGAGACAGAGGGAGGAAAGAGGCACGCAGGCAAAGAGAGAGAGGGTAGCAGGGGCAGCAGGATCCAGGTGAGGAGAAAGGCCTTTGTTTCACCAGCAGCTCTTTCCCCTGCTGAACCAAGACCAGGCCTCTACTTCCCCAAGGAAAGACAAGAGTGCTGGTGTGGGGATAGATTCTGAAGGGGTTTTAGAAAGTAATTTGGAATAGACAGAATTTTCTCCTTGCTGATTTTTAAGCTCAGTTTTTAAGCTCATCTTCAATTGAAATGCAACTTGTCTGTAAAAATAAACTAAGCAAACCTGTGTTTGCTTTTTTTTCCCGGAGGGGGTGGGGGGGGAACATAAGCAGCATACATTAAGTGCTATTCTGAATAAAACTCTAGATTTTTAAAAGGTGCAGAACCAATTAACAGACTTATATTTAACTAGGTGTGGCTTTCATGGACTCTAATCTCTATTTTATTAAAATAATGACTGTGGTGTTTTATAAACTATTGATGGGTTCTTGGGAGATATTTTAATGAATTAAGGGATGAAACAGAAGCAAAATCCAATAACTATTATAGCTTTGGGTTGTTAATCAGATTAATCTACATAAACCCAAGCTCATTCTTTTCACAACAAATATTTTTAAGTAATAAGAAAACATCAAATAAATGTAAATGATGTAACTTGCCATAAGTAATGGTTAAAGTACTATGATTAAGAGAATGAGGTCTACCATCAAATTGTCTGGATTTGATTTCTGGTGCTACAATTTAGAATCTGTGTGACTGGGCACATTTTGTGCCTCTGCATACCTCTATTTCTTTATCTATAAAACTAAATGACAAGGATACTTATCTCATAGAGTTGGTGGGAGGAGTTAAGGAGTTAATGCATGTAAAACATCCAAAATCATACCCAGATACCTAACTAGTATTAACTCATTTCATACTTACAAAAAACCCTATGAAGTAGTTACTATTTTTATTGGATTCTATTGTAGATTAGAAATCTGAGGAACGGTGAGGTTAAATAATTTGCTCATGATCTCAGAGCAACTTCACAGTCTCAACTCTGAAGAATCACTACACTATGTTGCTTGTCAGTTTAGTATCATCAATGAAATTACTTTTAAAGGAAAAATAGGAGAAGGGGAAATCGGAGAACAAATTGGACAAACCATTAAATTTAATCAACGAAGGAACCATAGGGTTTCAACAATGGGGTAACAATCATCTGATATTCCTTTAAGGAGACAATGTAAACAGTAATCCCATTAACCAGATTAGACCCTTCTGAATACCCACAGTGCTCAGCAAGAACCTGCCCTCGTCTGTGATGTACTTTCTCCAGGCTTTATCCTCTTCTTCCAACAGCAGCTCTGACTCTAGGGTGGAGAGGCAGGCCTCCCCACGTGCAGGCCCTGTGATCTGTGAGGAGCCGGCCCTGTACCATGTGTTGTGGCCTCAGTCCATCGGTGGCTCTCACTCTCTGGCCACAGTGACTAGGTCAGAGACAGGCACAGGAGCCAGGCCAGTCCAATCACACTGAATCCTGGGAGTCTTTTTGAAAATCTGGGGGGAAAGACATATTTCTGCTGCATTCAAACTAGGAAGGAAATTCCCTGTGGACGGGTGGTAGTCATCTTGCAACCCTTCGGGACCCAAGAATGAGGCCAACAGCACAGAAGCAGACCAAAAATACGGAAAAACTGGAAGTAATTCACCATGGTACTCTGAACCATGGATTGAACAGTACTTAATTCTATCCCTGAAGCATTAAATTATATAAAGTAATACATTTCCTTTTTTTCCAAGATCGTTTCCATCTGAAAGAATCCTAACTCGTGCAAATATTGGTACCAGGAAGTCAGAGGAGGGTAGGAGTTCAGAGTGACAGACACTAAAAGGTGAAAGTAGTCTGGTAGGGACAGGGTGGGAGAGAGATGAAAGTAAGTTAGGGTGGGAGTTTGGCAATGCAGTTGTAAAATAATGAATTAAACTCTCACCTTTTTAACCTTGGACTCAAACCATGTCCTTACAAGGGGACATGGTAGGAAAACTTCAGGATGTTGCGGGGCACAGAGAATATTTTGAGATCTGTAAGAGGTGCTAAGATAGGAAGATGTGACTAGTGTCTACTAGAACTAGCTTTCAGAAAACAGGGAGGAAAGAAACCCTACTTGGATAGGAAAGGTCTTTTCTGTTTGCAGCCTATAATGCAAAAGATGGATAACCCAGTTACCTGGAGGCTTGCAGGTTGGGGAAAGCCAAATTTCATACTAAAGTCTAAAGTTAGAACAATAGTGGGCACATGGTTGGCAAACAAAACAGTAAATAAGCTTGGGACTAGGAGATACCCTGGTGCCAGGCTGGTGCAAACACCTGCTCTACTCTCTAAGGAAAACGTCTAGGAGCATTTTAGCAACGCTTTCTTGTCCTAGACTCTTGAAGCCAAAGGAATGACATCAATCCTCCTGGCCTCTAACATATTCAAACCCAGGACACTTCACCCCACTTCTATTCAGCTATCCATACCTTCTGAAGACCAACATGGTTCCACAAATACCTGTAGCCATCACTTGTTGGCACTCCTCCAGAGTCTGTTTTCTCTTATCCCAGTGACACCTCTGACGTTTAGATGATGTTCTCTTGACTCTTAAATGTTGAAATACAGCATCCTGCCCACTGACTTCAACCTCCCACCTCATCACTTTTTTCCCTTCATCCTAGCACAGATTTTTCTCTGATTTCAGTAAAACTTCCAGGGCCCAGGGTTGTTCATCTCCTTTCACTCTTCAGTCAACATCTTTTGTCTTTTTATTTCCAGATTGTATTTTCCTATTTTCCATGCAGTTATGGGTGCCCAGATGACTGAGTTCTGTTCAATGCACTGTCAGCGGAAGTGATGTATGGCACTTACAGGATCATCCTTAAAAACCTCCTCACTTAGGCTCTGTCTCCTTCCCATCTACTGGAAGAAAGAAGAGTGTTCCAAAGTCCAGTCTGCCCCTGATCATGTGAAGCAAGATGCACCCCTCCCCATCTTGAAGACTTTCGTTTGAATTGTTAAGGCCTCGTGAACAAAACCTTTCTTATGGCAAACCACTGGCATTGTGGGGCTTGTTTATTACTTGGTTGATTGTGATTATTAATACATCCAGCAAAACCATTCATAAGGAATTACACAGTCTTTTACAAACTCAACCTGTCTCCAAAACTCTAACTCATCTCTCTTAACCATACATGCTGCCTCACTAGAAAAACCCCAGATCAGGATATCAATTCAACTGTCTGTATTCTCAGCTTTATGCTTCCCTCTACCCAACTGCAGAGTAGAAGAGTAATTCACAAGACCAAGAGAACTGGTGCTACCACTGCACCCTCAGATGGTCCCCAGCACTGAACAGGGCTTGTCACAAGTTCCTCAGGTCCTTGGAAACCTGATTCTATTGACCACGGCCTCCTTGAAACATTCTCTCTCATTAGTTTTCATTCCACTATTCTGTAAGTTTTTCCATGTCTCTAATCACTACTTAGACTCCTTTATTCAGTTCCTCATTTCGTTCTAATTCTTTTTTCTCCATCATGCTTTAAATCCTATATTTCCTTCCACTCTCCCATCCTTTGGAAGTGATCTCATATACTCCCATGGCTTTAGCTACAATATATAAATGTAATATCTATACTTCAGCTACCATGTATAGTGTGTGTGTATAGACAACTATAAAATTTGTACCTCCAGAGTACATGAGTCCCGAACCTCGAACTTTAATGATGTCCCCCATAGCCACAACGTGGCCCCACATTGAAATCAGCATCTCCTTCTCCCATCTTCACTGATGCTTGCTCCCCTTCTCCTGCACTCCTTTTGTCAGTGGGTCCCACTATCCATAAACATGGAAGGATGCCTTAACCACTCCCCAAAGTATTAATACTTACCACCTTCCAATTCTAACCCCTGAAGATATTGTTTTTTGAATTCGTCTCCTACATACCTCTTGCCACCAACATTATCCCTCCTGAATTCTTTCATAACCATACTCAACAATTTCCATATCTCTAGTTTTACTCCTTTAATCCACTCCACATGGCTGACACACAGATCTTTTTAGCACAAAAATCGGTTGTTGCTAAACCCCTTCTGTTGGAAGATCCTTCCATGGCTGACCAATATCTTTGGAAGAAATAGTTCTCTATCTCTTCCACACTCTAGACACTTTTATCCAACTTCCCACTGGACATTTTTACTTCAAACTCCCAAAGTGTCTCACACTCAGAAAGCTACCCCTCCTGACCCTGGATCCAAATTTGACTTTCTCAGTAGAAAAGCACCACCACCTTACCTGTGCCTAAATCAGAAATCTGGATGGCATTGTACACAATCTTCAGCCTTCTCCCCTACATCCAGCTCACATTTTTTTTTTATTCTTCCTACTTATACCTCTTAAATTTATGACTTTTTCCTCAAATCCAGTACAAATATACAAGCCCAGATCACCATCATCTTTTGTCCTCATTAGCTTCCTAACTAGCTTCCTTTTCCCAGACTTGTCTCCCCTCCAAAGCCTTTCTCCACTCTGCAGGCAGAAAAATCTCTCCAATGTGTTAATATGGGCCGGGCACCCTGTAATCATAGCATTCTGGGAGGCCAAGGGGAGTGGATTGCCTGAGATCACTAGTTCGCGACCAGCCTGAACAAGAGTAAGACCCTATCTCTACTAAAATTAGAAAAATTACCCAGGGGTTGTGGCAGGCACCTGTAGTCCCAGCTACTAAGGAGGCTGAGACAAGAGGAATGCTTGAGCCTAAGAGTTTGAGGTTGCTGCGAGTTATGACGCCACAGCATTCGACCCCAGGGTGACAGAGTGAGACTTTGTTTCTAAATAAATAAATAAATAAAGTCAGTATGATTGTGCTTAAAACCTTTTAATGTTACTCCACGGCTTTCAGCTCTATTAAACAACTTTAATAGAGCTTAAGTCCCAGTGAAGAAAGACAAAAGAAGTAATAAATAAACAAAATTGTTTGAGATAATAAAATAGAACAGATCATGCAAGGAGGGAGGGTGACTTTAGATCTGAATTTCAGGGCCAGCTTCTTGCAGAAGTGGTGTTTCAGTGAGACTTGCAGGGTCAGGAGGAGCTAGCCTTGGAAAAGGAGGCAGACTTTAGTTTACTTACTTACCATCCTCCCCACTGGGCTGTGAGCTCCCTGAGGGCCAAGCTCTCTGAATACCCACCACAGACTTTGGTACACAAAGGTTTCAAACACATGTTTGACGAGTGGAGAGATGAATGAAGTTTAAATTTCTCACCAGTCTAACTTTAAGTGAAATCTGTGCTCACATTTTTTGGTATATTTGTTGACATTTTTTGGTAAAACTATTAAAAATTTTTAGGCAGACAAAAACAAATGTGTTTGAGACTCTAAAGGAAATTTTTGCTTTCCTGAAATCATTCTAAAGCATTTCAACAGACACTGCACAGCAATGCCTTACCACCAGGAGTCCTAAAAAAATAAAATAAAATAAAATAAAATAGCAAAATGGATGAACCACTTGCCAGGATACCGCAGGGTATTTCAGCCCCACCAACCATAAAAGCCAACATCAGTTAGAAGGCTGGGCTCTAAGGCTCCCTCTATTGGAGGCTCTTAGTAGGCAAAACATTTTTTTACATATACCCACATCAACATCAGATACTCAGATCCATAAAGAAAAACCAATCAATTCATTATGGTCCATTTCTGCTAAGCAGAAAAAACAACAAAGGATCCCTTTAAAATGTATTATATCGTGTACATTACTGGATTTTATTCTGGAAAATAATATATTCCGGTTCAAAATCTCTTACTTGAAAATTGAAAGTTGTTGGGTTTTTTCTTTCTTTGTTTTAACAAATTTGGCAGCAAAATTTGATGTGATGTGATGTGAGAAGATTTATATCTTCCATTTAGTCGACGTGGTGTGACTATTGATTTGTTTCTCTGAAGATACAGAATGTGTTTGTCACAGGGTGCTGCCTCTGAGCCCAGAGGAATGTTGGGCAATCTATGATAGAGTCAATGTATTGTCTTTCTAAAATCCCCCAAAATTCTTACCTTCAAGGCATGTCTGGCTCCAACTGGCCCCAAGGGTTTGGGATAAGGGATCTATATTCTATTATAAAATGCATCCAATTCTATCACCTTTAGTTATAAAACATCCACAATGTATGGACTTTGAAGTATCCAGCAAAAGTAAAGACACAGAAATGCAATTAGCATGATTTTATCATTTAGAAGTAATAGAATTGAAAGCTGTTCTGAGTTCCCTTTGATTGAAAGTATGCATTTCTGCCATTTTACTATTACTTTTCCTATAATATAGATTTCTGTGAGCTAGAGATGCTTCTGATCATGAGGAAACTTTTGGAGATAAATCCTTTATAACACACCAGCCTATAATCTGGGCACTGCAGGCATCAGAATAATTTGCCATAGTTTTTAATTTTCCTCCGTGTTTTATTTTTCTCATTTTATAATTTTTGTTATTTTCTGATACTTACTATTTCCCCTCAAAAGTTTCAAGAAGCAGTACCTACCTTCTGGGAGCAAGGTTTCTACTCTTGATAGGACATATATCCTGTACTTGGCTGCAAACCTCAGTGTGCACGTTATTTCTGATTCCCTTAATCACCCTGCAGAGGTATTTCCTATTCTTTCCATCAGATAGTTGAGCAAACTCAGGCTCAATTTGTCCAAGATCACATGGATTCTAAGCAGCAGAACAGAATTTGAACCCAGGAATGTCTAAGATCCAAAGCCTGTGGTCTTCCAAACATCATGGGGCAAATAATTGACCCATGTTCCAATCTCATTTCCAACTTGTGCATAGTTAGAAGGATAAACCTGCTTCGTCCATGGTAGAAATGAGAGTGCAGTATTTTCCTCAATTCCTATGACAAATCACTTGAAAGTGTCTTGTCTTTATGGTTCCATAAAAATGGAGATTCAGCATCTACTTTGCAAAAAATTCAACACTATAGCCACATAAAATGCCAATGGATACAATTTTGCTTTTTGTTTTATTATTTAAAAAAAACAAATACAAATGATTGGAATTGGTTAGGCTTAATCAACAAATACACCAAAACCAGATGTTTAATATTCACCCACCTTTTAGAAGCACCATGAACACTTACAAGAAATATTATCATACAAGGAAAAAGAGAAAGGCTTACATCTCATAACAACATAGCATCAAAGGACAGAGATGTAGATCATTAATGATTTTAATTATTTTAAGGCCCATTAAAATTAGAGAAACATTAAAGCACCCACAGTGTTAAGGGTTTAATATTACAGCATTTTAGAGTTTACTAGTTCATACCTTTCAATCACAGCAAGTTATTAGCAGTGAAGGGATGAACCCTCTTAAGAGGATTTTTACTTCAATGATAGGGTGTTATGGACAAGACAACCTAAGTTTAAAAAAAAAATTAGTAGCAAGCACTAGTTGAGTTAATCAGTTACAGACAGACTGTGCCCTTGGGAAGCTAAATGGAAAAGCAACAGTAAAGCTTACAGAACTTAGCTCGTACAATTTGCCTTGAAGGCGGAAGATTGGTTCCCTGAAATAGCAAAGAATTATATGCTTTAGTTCAGAAAAAAAGTTTTTAAAATAAAGTCTGTTATTACCTCTTCTCCTTTCAAAACAATGGGGAGAAAAATCTAGAGCAGAGGTTTCAATTTGTTCAATAATTGTACCTCTGCACTTTTTTCAAAAACTCTAAAACCATCATTGTTTTGACTTGAAAAGAAATAACAATGCAAATATTCATAATCACATAAACATAAAAGAAACAGCAAACTGTCGAGTTAATACAATCTCTGCGGAGCGCTATTAGTCAGAGACAGCTGGTCAGCCCAGAAACATAAGAACTCAAAAGATGAGATCTTCTTAGGAATTAACATCTTCATTAACCAACCAGAATTTAGTGTGGCAGAGATTAAATCCAGTAACTGCCTTCTTTATGAGCTGTCCCTTCACTGATACCAAGCTGTGCAAACGTGTGAACTAGTCAGCAGCTCAGAAAGCTCATGCAACTACTCACCGAATTTTAACCTTGAACTGACTCACAGAGTCAATGTTAAATTCATTTTAGGAGTAAGATAAGCAAGCAAAATAGGACATGAGGAGTCAAATTTGAAATGCAGAGCAAGTAGCAGAAAAGTTATTTAAAATAAATCAATATAGTTAACTGCATAAAATAGCCAAAAAGAAATGCAATTCACTCCAAAACCTTTAAAGCAAAACCAAAACAGAGAGCTGCACTTCAAGCAAAATTTGCACGGGATTAATTTGCATTAAAAAAATAGTCAATCAAGTGATTTAGTTCAAGTTCTTTGGGGCAGGCATGCACTGATTCTCTTAAACAACTCCTACCTGATTTCCAATTGTGGTTTTCTTGTGAACCTGACTGCTCCTCTGCTGAGCACTGAGAAAAGCAAAGGAAAGTAACACTGAAGAAACACATAAGACTTTTTTCTGAACAAGTAATAGATACTAAAAAATATATATCAGAATACATATATACATATATAGATATAGATATAGATGCTTTTAAAAAAAGAAACCAACAACTGTGACAGAGCAATATCAAAAATCCAGGCTGGCTAAATTCTGGAAGCAAAACCAACTCAGTGAGACTCCTACTAGCAAATAATAATCACAAACCAGAAATATAATAACACCGATGGAAGAAAAGCTCCATTGGTACATCAATAAAAATATGAGTCGATATATTTGCCCCACAGGTATACAGAATAGCTGTAATGAAAACTAAGTTATACATGACTAAATATGATGTTCTAAGTATTTTATAGATTAGTGGTCATTTTAATTCTCACAACAGCCCCATGAAATAATTACTCCTTTTAGTCTTCACAGAGGAAGAGACTGAATCACAGGGAAGCTAAGTGACTCTCCCAAAGTCCCTCTGCTAATTAATGGCGAGACCCGGTATTTGACTCCATATCCCAAACTCTTTGTGGTACTATCTGACCTCGTTGCTTTGAATTCCACTACACGCTGACAATTCCCTCAGTGCATCTCCAACGTGGACCTGTCTTCCCAAGTCTGGACTCGTACATGTTTTTGACAACTCAGCATCTCCACTTGGGCGTCTAATGAGCATCTCATACATAGTATGTCAACAATGAACTCCTGAAATCCCCCCTAAAACCCTCTCCACCCAGAGTCTTCCCCTTCTTAGTGTCAGCTCTAGACCATACTTCCAAGGGCTTAGGTCAAAATCTTTGACTCATCTTCCTCCTACATCCCACATCCAAGCATCAGCAAATGCTGCTGACTATCTTCCAATAATATATTTAAAATTCAATCATCTTTTTACTACTGCCAAGATTCCCACCTCAATCCAAGCTGCTCTCATCTTTCACTCAGATATCTATAATCATCTACTTTCTGGTCTCTGATTCCACACTTGTCCCCTGACACCTACTCTCAACACAGAAGCTACAGTGACCATTTTAAAAAGGATTATGTCACTCTTCTGCTCAAAACCCTCTACTGTCATTCCACACCATGGCAAAAGACAAAGTCTTCACAGGGGTCCATGAGGCCCTACTCCACTAACCCCAACTCTCTGCTTCTTAGAGTCATCCGTCCTACCTTCAGCTCATTCACTGGAGAGTTCCAGCCACAAAGGCACCTTCTCTTTCTCCGACCACCCAGCACACTCACACCTCAGAGCTTTTAGGCCAGCTCGCTGCCTAGAGTACACCTCCCCCATACATCTGCATGGCTCACAGCATCTGCAGTTTTACCCTTTTGGTGACGTCTGTCCTGACCATCCTATTTAAAACTACATCCCTCCCTTCCTCTAAGACGCTCATTCCCTTTATTCTGCTTTCTTTTTCTCTACGGCATGTTTCACCTTTCAGCTTCCTATACAGTTTATTTACAGTTTGTGTCTACAAAGAACCTGGCACATAGTTGGCTTCAACAAACATCTGCTGAATGACAAGTCCAATGAGGTTGATGCTATTATCACCCACTTTACACATGGGCACAGAAAATTAAAATTAGACATAACCCCATCAGTTTAACCCCAGAGCCCACACATTTAAGCAACATGTTACTCTATCTCTTAAAAGGACAAAGGGTTTCTTCTGGTAGATCCATGAGGGAGCCCCTATCAATATTAAAAGAATGCAATTAATTTTGGTTATTCTGATAATAACCAAAGTCTTGCTGAAAGACCAGCAATACTCAATATTTTCCATCAGAGAGGGTTGAGTAGTGGAATAGTCTAAAATAGAAAAAAAGGTATACTAGGGCCAGGAGTCGCTGTTTTAAAGTGATGAGATGTTGTGGTACAGTAGCAAGTTAGACATCAACACCCGACATAGAACAGGTGTTCAAAACAGCAATCCCTCATAACCTCCCTTGATGTATTTAAGCTGCTTCCCTTCACTCAAACTCATGAAAAACCACATACCAATTCAAGCAAGGATGGGCAGGGAGTGGGTAATTAAAGGCCATACTGTATTTGCTTGCTAAAGATAGTTTGTGTGTATTTTTGCTTTTTAATTAATTTACTAATTTCAGTTTCTTCCTTCCTCATTTTTTGTTGTTTTTCTAGCTTTTAAATGATTAATTCCCTTAATCTCTATGAAATTCATTTCTCTTCAAACATTTCTCTAAATAATCTAAATCTATGTTATTCAAGTTTTTGTGCATGAAGCTGTGAGAGAGGTGAAGTTCATGTGTGGCTGTGGCCAGGATCCAGCGTGCCCACACTGCCCTCTGGCTGCTCACCAGGCCCCCGCGCGTGGAGCATCTCCAACCCTACTTGCCTAGTGCCTCAGAGCTCTTCCTTACTATCTTTCTCCACTAAATGTTCCCATCCCAGGGCCCTCCTGGCTTCCCTCTCTTCCAGGAATAAATGGGAAAACTATTATCAGAATGAAATCAGGCCTTCTTCATGACCTAGGATTATCTCTTCCAAGCATCATAATTGCTTTTTAAGAGTTTTTTAAGGGACAATGTTTTCAATAAGGCAGTGACTAGTGGTAATAACTTCATAATTATGAGAGACCCGCGGATGTTTATTTTGAACAAATTGGAGATGCTAAAATTATGTACAGGTTAGATTAAAATCACATAAGGGAAGGGAACAAAAGGCACAGAGATTGTTTATGACTCCTTTGCTACCTTGAGCACAGTCTGATAGACATGGACTTCAGTTTCTCGGCTGTAAAATGTGTACGTGTGTGTTTTTAAGAAAGGGGCAGACAAAAGCAGAGAGAAAGAGAAGGAGTGAAGGACTGAAATGACTGCTTCTAAGGTTCCTTATAGGCCTAAAACCCCTTGAGAAGCAAAGTACTCTCAAAAAACTGGATAAAGAGAATATTCACTAACAGCTTTCAGCAATGAAATAATGCATATTTAGGACCTGCCACTTATAAGAATGAATCTACAGAAGGAAAAGTAGATTTATTTTATAAGCCAAGTCAAATATTAGAGTTAGAACAGAACACTGAGTTACCTTTACTTTCCATCTAAAAATTAATTCCTCTGTAGCAACTGCCCCCATAAATGCAAACATGCTGTTACTACCAATGTATTTAGATACTTAGTTACTTTTAAAATAATATAACAAAATGTAAATAAGATGCCTACTTAGAATATATCCTTTCTCATAATCAGAAAACATGTAAAGATGTACAAGTTAATTTGAGCCCTTGGGCAGAGATGGATATACTTACCATATTTTGCCATGTATAATGTGTACTTCTTTTGCCCAAACTTTTGAGAGAAAGGATGTGCATTACACATGGGTAGTACAGGTTAGGAGCAGGGGACCCAGGTGGGCCTTCCAAGGCTGCTGGGCCCTCTTACCTGGGCCCACCTGGTGCATAGGGGTTCCATCCCAGGAGGATCCAGGGTCTGCTAGAGGCCAGAGCGGCCTCCACTGAGCACCACAAGTGGTAGTAGGACTGGTGAGGTGGGCTGTGGTTTTGTGGGGTGAAGGCCAAGGCCCAAGGACCAGCCACAAAGAGGGGGCCGGGAGCCCCACAGAGGCCCCAGGGACTGACCGGGCTGCCTCAAATGATTTTGCCCCACTAGCTACATGAGTGGCCATCTTGGCTACAGCTCCCCAACATGAGGCTTCTCTAGGTGGGGGCTCCTGGGAGAGAGGGAAGGTGCAGGCTTCAAAGAGCAGGCAGCTGCAGGAGGGCAGTGCAATTTACACACTTGCCAGGGGAGCATCATCCCTGCCCAGATGGGTCTCTCCTAGCTGAGAGCTGGTTACTTTCTTGAGGGGCATTTTTCTAAAAGTTTGAGCCAAAAATGTGGGTGTATATTATACACAGAAGCACATTTTACACAGCAAAATACAGTACTTAACTGATTTTCTCTGCAATATTATAAAATACACATAAATATGTTTTAAATGTTCTCTTACTCAGGAAATTTAAATTTTTGTAAAATAAGAGTACATTACGAGACAGTCAAAGAATCTATAGTATTATCTCTTAGATGAAAATGTTTCTGCACATTCCCTTCTATCCTTATCTATATACATACAGGACAAAAGACTCAAATAACAGAAGAGTATGCCAAGGGCATATGTGACTGTCAAACAAATTCCAGACATACTAATTGCCCTGAATGTTCAGAGATAAGAAATATAATTTCAGTCTGATATGATTTGAGATTTTTACCAAAAAAATTAAAATAAAGATAAATCTTAATAAAGGAAGGGTATCAACCATAATACATTCCAGGAATATAGACTGGCATTAGCAAAGCCAGGAGGTAGAAATGTGAGGCACGTAGGAAAGTTGTAGAGACTTAAAACTATTATGGAAGAATTATATGATCATAGACTTAGGTTGTAAATGACCTTAAAAGTCAGCTAGTACAGTAACCGTACATTGAGGCCAATTATGAAGAATTTGGCTGTTGTTTAGAGGCAGCAGAAAATATCCAATATCTCTGAGCCAGTAAACGGCATGATCAAAGCAATACTTTAGTAAGAACTACCTCCCCTAAATGGTCAGTACTGACTCTGAAGTAGGGAAGACAGGAAGCAGTCCCCTCAGACCCCATTCCCTGCCCCCCGACTACTGAAGTCCTTCCCATCCTTCAAAGTTCAATCAAGTGCCATATCTGAATCATGCCTTTTTAGAAACCTCCAGTTATCCCTCCGTTCCAAGAACTCCTGAAGCATTTGGTCTGTGCCTGTAGTATACAAACTGAACTATATGTTATAGACTAATCTCTAACTCCCTTCTGACAATGTCTAGTCTTTGATAGTCAATGATGGAGTGCATTAATCTTGGTATTGCCACTTCTCTCTTACCCCTGATTTTACCTAGCACAGAGTTTATGCAAGTGTCTTAAAAAATGTTCATGGAACTCTATTTTGATGCCAGGTTTATTTACAACCAGACTATCAGTGTTCATCTGCAATAATTCAATTCAATAATTTGACGAAGCACATTGTAGGCATGTGTTAAGACAAGAGCACAGCGCATCTAGGGATCCAAAAGTGGCCAGGATGGCTGTGGCACAGAGCTAGGACCGGGAAATAAAGAAATAGTGACAACAGGCTGAAGAGATAATCAGGAGGCAGATGAAACAGAGTCTTGGAAATCATATCAATTAGTTTAGCCTTTAGACTTTAAGTCAAGTGGAAGAGGGTTCAGATGTGTCATGGAAATGGAGAGTCCCTCAAAGACAGATTCCATGGCAAAAGTCAGGGTGTGCCTTTACCTCCACCATTGTGTTTCTTTTGCATAGGCGATCTGGAATGATAAGAGACTTTAGTTGCAACCATGATGGAGAAAATATTAGCTAAATGGCAACACAGAAACCAAGGAGTGGGGCAATGGGAAGAGGCAGCCACTCCTGTATATTTCAATGGTGAAGCATATAAAGAACTAACTGTATATATCTGAGCCCTGGGGCTTGTTTAGCAGAAGCTAAGAGATCTTCTACTTCTTTTTTTATCTTATGTGTTGATTTCATATCTTACAACTTTATTGATTAGTTCTAGTAGTTTTTTGGTGAGTTCTTTGGGTTTCTCAAAATATAAGATCATACCGTCTGACTTCTTCCCTTCCAATTTGGATGCACTTTATCTCTCTCTCTTATCTAGTTGCTCTAGCTAGAACTTCCAGTACCCAATTGTGAGAGTGGGCATCCTTGATTTGTTCCAGATGTCGGGAGAAAAGCTTTCAGTTTGCCCCCACTTAGTGGGATGCTCGCTGTGAGTCTGTCCTATGTGGCTTTCGTTATGTTATTGTTCTTTCTATACCCTGTTTTATGAAAGTTCTTATTATGAAGAATGTTGAGTTTTATCAAATGCTTTTTCAGCATCAGTTGAAATGATTGTATAGTTTTTGTTCTTTGTTCTGTTGATATGATGTATCACACTGATTGATTTGCATATGTTGAACCATCCTTGCATCTCTGGAACAAATCTCAATCAACTGTGATGAATAATCTTTTCAATGTGCTATTGAATTTGGTTTGCTGGTATTTTATTGAGAATTTTTGCATCTATGTTCATCAGAGATATTGGCCTCTAGTTTTTTTTTTGTTTGTTTTTATTTTTTGTTTGTTTGTTTTGTTGTGTCTTTATCTGGTTTTGGTATAGTAAGGTCCACTAAAGAAGGTCTTAGAGCAATCATACTGGACTCATTATACTGTAAAGCTGTGATATACCCCAAGAAGCAACCAAACATTTAATTCCTAAATTTGTGTAAGAGTCAAATGAAGTAGCTTTTTAACACCTAAGTTTTGATTCCAGAAGAGAGAAAACATTCTCATGTAAGAAAAGGATCCAGAAAAACTATTATAATACTCAATAGAATATAATGTATGCATTAGGGAAAAATAAAAAAAGAATGTAAAGGGAAAAACAAAGACTGCTCTGGAATTTAATGACAAGGTTCAAATGCACTGCCTTTAGCAAAATGGCAACAGAGGCATTCCAGAGGATCAGGAAAGAGATATAATGAATGTTGCAACCCAAAGAATTTTCATGGGGCTCATATAATAAGAACTGGAATCTGCACACTGTATCATTTCAACTGTGAGAAAACAGGTGCTGAAACCTACTCAGCAGATTGAAAAACAGACCTTAGTCTGGTGCTTGTGGTGTATAGAGATATTAGTTTAACAGCCCATTTCTGAAGCCTATCTTTCCCTTAAATCACTAGACTGCATAAATCCTAGTAACTCAGAAGGCACATTGGGTTATGGAACAAAGGAAGAAGAACATAAGAGTTTGAGATTTCACTTTCCAAAGCATTCAGCTAATAAGCCTGCCTTTCTGTTCAGATCAGACAGCAGGACTGCTAAGAATGAGGGGAAGTAAATGAAGGAACAATTGGACCAGTTCTTACTTTCTTAAACAGCAAAGACTCACCATATTATGTTTAAAATAGATATAGATATAGATATACAATTTAGGGTTTTATGTCCCAACAGGAAAGAATGACAAAATAAAACCCTTAAGTCACAAGGAAAGTTAATATTTTCTTCTGAAATACTGAACTTTTAGGTTTGGAAATTTTATTGTAGTGGAAAGACTAAGCTTTTAGAAGCCAGGAAATTCCAAAGCAAGCCTACAGCGGCACTTACTTGGACATATTACACACAGTACATATTTTCCGGTCTATATCTAACAAATGAGAAGATGGAAAAAGAATTTCTGCATGTTCAACATGGCAGAACAAATGCTACAGCATAGAGAAAAATTTTGAGATGTCCTGAACAATACTACAAAACTAAATATTCCACTAATTTTATTTTAACAGTTCGTTTCCCTTCAAAAAAATTTAGAACAAAAAGTCATCCCAGTTGAGAAAGATTGCATTTGTAAAATACTATTTACATCACCATCCTATAAATCTGAGAGGCTGTTCCGTCTGTCTTGGCAACTCTAAAAATCCCATGAAACAAATGCTTATTTTTCACAACCCCAGACCTTAATTTTCTATCTTTGGAACTTAAAAATACTTACATAATTGTCTTCAAATATGGCTTGAATTTTCTTTCTTGATGGTAACAGCATTCTTGCCAACTTTAAAATTTACAGCTACCACTATGTTTTTTAATTTTTAAAAGCACAAATAAAAATACCACCACTCCTCAAAGCGAGTTGGAAATGAACATTTCTTCATCTTCATAATCACCCCAGGTCACACTGAAATGTACTTCAAACCGGCAAACAAATGGAAAGGACATTTACCTCTGAGTCTCAGACCAAAATAACACATTTGGAGATAATGATATTAGTAACTGACAACTACTCCAGTGACAATCACACCTATGTTATTAAAACCTTCATTACAAAGTAAAATGGAACATCTAGTAATCAAATTCCTCGGGTGTGTATAAAACTGACTGCCTCTAACTTTTACAGATTACACCACAGTTTTCTAAGACATTTCCACATAACTTCATGACTTTGATGTTCCAAAAATCCTGAAAGGTACATAAGAATTATTTATTATTCCATTTGATAGATCAATAAACTGAGATGCAGCAGTGGCAAACCCTGAAATAATCAACCAGCTTGCTGACTTCCCCTCTAGTCCTTTGAAGGAAGGTTTGAACATGAGAAATGCTCGGATTTGCTACATTTCTAAAGCAGTTTTAGCAATGCTCCTTTTTTTCTGCCCAGAATCAAAAAGTTTGATAGTATATCTGACCCACATTACAGTGAGACTATATCAAAAGCCTGTTTGAAAGTATTAAATTTCAAAAATGATATGCCCTTGAAAACCAATAAATCGATATGATCAATATAAAACTAGTCCAATAGCTTCTGCGGTGGAAAACACTGACATTGGCTAAGGAAGAAATAAACTCTGGCCCATCTATCATTTTTTTAATTTTTTAAAAGATAATCCAGAAAAAAAAATTATTTCAAGAATATAAAGGTGAAATTAAAATGAAGGCACAGGTTACATAATATGTTTGAACCCTGAATCTTTCCAAACAGATTACGACTTTTTCTACGCTTTCCTCTTAAATTGGAACCCCACAACAAGGGGGCAATGCGACAAACAGCCTTTTGGCTTTTGAGGTTATTAAGTTTAGATTTTTGTAGGAACCTAACTGGCATTTGTAATCCATAAAAATCAACATTAAAGGCAGCATTCCCATTATTTCAAATGACTCAGGATTGGTTTGTCTTTTAAACTCCTTAAAAGAAGCCATCAAAACAAATGGAGAAGTGTCAGTTTAAATCTGTAATATATGTTTCTCTCTACTTTCCCATTACTAGGCAAACTCCTAAAAGGCAAAAATAACTTTTTTTTCCTTCTCTTTCTTCATTTGCCCACACCTCCAAAGTAGAACTTGGCACAAGCCACCAGGAGTTTACTGACTATGGAAGAACCCTAAAAGAAATTCTATGATGGGCGGCACCTGTGGCTCACGGGAGCAGGGCACCAGCCCCATATGCCTGAGGTGGCAGGTTCAAACCCAGCCCCAGTCAAAAACTGCAAAAAAAAAAAAAAAAAAAAAAAAGAAAGAAATTCTCTGATGCCTCTTCCACAATTAGGCACTTAATCGTCTGGGGGCATTTTGTAGGAGGAAATGAACAGTTCAAATGATGACAGTCACAAAGACTAGGAGGGAAGCAGGTAGGTCTGTTTGCAATGCCCGGGCAGCAAATACCCATGCACATGTTGGAGCGGGTACTGTGGCTGGAAAGACAACTAGATCAGGCCACATTTCTCTCGCCAGGTTGTAACAAGTTTGCATATGTGCTGTGGAAAGAAGTCAGTTGAGGACCATTCACTTGTACTAGTCACTGTGAAAGGTGTCTTTACACCACTGGCTAGACTGTCACAACTACAGCCAGTTCATAATGAAATAGTTTTCTGCTGGATAATTGGGCCTTTTCTCCCTACCGTATGCATATAAACTCCTCAGGCCGTGGTTTAGCCTGGGTCACGTGGTCTGCATATCTGTGTCTTCTAAGTCAGGCTGTATTAAAATACATTCATTTGATATTTTGTAGTATTTTATTTTTTTGTCTCTATTTTTAACTATTTAGTACAAGTGAAAGTAATACTTGAGGTTGAAACCATTTATATGCCAAAAATATATCTTAGAATAAGAATCGAGTTTCTTTAAATCAAAGAAAAACTGGTTCCACGAACAAGAACGGAAAAAAAAACAGTGAATTCAAGCTTTTAAAAAAATGACAGTGTCTCTGAAGAATTGCTATATCTAGACGAGCATATAAGGTTGGACAATTAAGTTTGCAAACTCATTCTAGAAAATTGCTACCTATCCCTCACTGCCGAACAGCACCATAGTCACCTTTGAGGGAAACTATTCACTGATGCCAGCGCCTGGTCCCCTTCAAAGCAGCTTCAGAGCTCTTTTTCTGGAATAGTCATCAAAGCTGTCATTGTAGACAGCTTAGACAACTAAGTTAACAAATTTGTCCCAGAAAAAGTGCTACATCCCTCCTTGCTGAATATCATTACAGTCCCCAGATCGCCCAAGGGAGTACTTTAAAGGTGACCATAGTGATATTCAGCAAGGAGGTAAGTGGCACATTTTCTAGGATGAAATCACAGACTTCATTGTCTGACCTCAAATATAAAGCGTATATACTTTATAGAGAAGAGAATATTCATCCAAACAGATTACATCTAAGTTCACAAAGGAAAGTTTTTATAAAACATGACTTTACATTGTGACTTAGAGAAACTGAAAAAGCTTATAGTCAATAAATTGTACTTGATTTTTCAAAGTAATGTGAAAAATTGTTTCCGAACATATTTTAAGTGTGTGTTTGTTACTGCTTATCTATCGGAGTTCAAGTACAGACTGCAGATCATCATCCAAAAATAATGAGCATCTAAGACACATATAACTTCACAGGCTGCACCACGGAGCCAACTACTTTATCAAAAGAACAATAAAAATCCTGCCCCTCAGCCATGGAGCCCAGACCTCATAAGTAAGTAATTCAGAATTAATCTTGACACAGACAGTGCTGTCAAAAGGTGGTGGAAATGTAGTAAAAATCCACAATGTTTGCTCTAGACAAGCCAGCGAGAGGATTGCATGTGACAGTCAAGTGTTTCACGTACTTTGCGAAGCCAATGAAGTCTTCATGGTTGGTGTTGATGTAAGAGACTTGGATATCAATCAAGAGGAGGACCTGTGAACCAAAGAGAGATACTTCCGTAAAGACCCATCTTAAAAATTCTCAAACATTAGATTCAACCATTGCCCCTCAATTATTTATCTTCATTAATTTTTTTAAAGGATGCGTCCATTAGGAAAGTCACATTAATTTTTCTTCATTAGACTTGTACTATTGTACCCTAAACTCATAAGTTAAAAATCTACCTGAAAAGTTAAGTCTAAGTACCAAATGAGGAGAAGAGTATTGTTGTTTATGGGCATGTACTATTGCCTAGTTTCATACAGAGTGGAGAATTATCCGATTCTTCTACAATGTAGGCATAATGTGGCAGGACAGCCAATAAGGGGCTGCTCGGAGCTTCCTGCTCTTGTACACAGCCTATGTGTACACACCCTATCTGTATCTTCTATAGCATCAAGCTCCGTAGGCATCTTATCAACCAACCCACAAAGGCAATATACAAATAAACATGAGGCTTCCTTGAGATCCATCAGCTTCATCAGCCAGGTCTCTGTTAAAATACCTCTTCAACAGAGGGATCTTCCCTGCCCGATCTGTCTAAATTGGCACCCCTGTTACTCTCTGTCATCTTCCCTGCCTTTTTTTTTTTTTTTTTAGCACTACCACTAGCAGAAGGAGCAAGTTTTCGCATGTTCCGTATACAGACCTCATCTGTCATTCACTGCTGCATCCTTAGTGCCTAGAACAATTCCTGGAACACCATGTGCACTCAGTCAAGATTTGTGAAGGAAGAAACCAAATGTATGTCCCAGCCAACATGAAAATACTCTAATCATAAGAGACTTGCAAACTCTAAGCCAGACATCTGGAAAGTCCTTCTGTGGAAAATATTCTTCAATGGGGAGACAGGGAGCCTCAGAGAAAACAAGAGGGGAGCCGAGCAAGGGAAAACTGTAAGAAAGGTTTTTATTCCAGAGGAATTCAAAACCGAGCTCCCCTTCCTAAGTTTCCCTTTGCTCTACAACAGTGATCTATCTTTTTGTAGGATGCTGAGAGGAACTGATAGGACAAAGTAAAGGACTAATCTCTGCCTGAACACCTCCAGAGCTCTGCACTTTGAGTTTGCTGAAGAAGCTTTTGATGAGCACAGTGAGTAGGTTTATGCTGCCTCCCTTCATGAAAGGCAACAGTTTGCAGACACAGGCTACACCATGCTTTCCGGTGGGCACCCAACCAGGAAAGCTTTCTCTGATCCTTACCTCCTAACCTCACCCAAGAACAGGATGGATCCTGCTGTTACTTTGAGTCTATATCCCATATATTGCTCCCTATACATAAATTTGTGTTTACTGCAAATGTAATTATTTATATAATTTTTGTGTGAGATGTTTCTCTTCCCTACAAGACTGTAAGTTCTAGAGAAGCAGGAATTAGGTTTGTCTGGTTCACCATTCTGTCCCCAGAACTTAGCATGATACACATGATAGGTGTCCAATAAATATTTGTGGTTTTAATTTCATAACTATCTACCATGCTTGAAAAACTTGACTTGAAAGGGAACAATTTATTCCCTTGTGATTAGTATATGGCCACTTTAATAATAATAATAAGTTTCTTACTTAATACCCAATGCTATGAGCTCTGAGGTTTTGCCTTTGTGGCTGATCTCAACCAGTCATCTGACCAAATCTTGCTAAGAGTCACAAGGGGACCTGCTAAAAGCAGACTTAAAAGATCACCCAAAATTCACTGCCACTACCAAAAATAAAGCTACGGCACAGAGGCTATTGGTCAATGACATCGTACTTGTATGAAAACATTTCCCATGCTAAGATACAGTTTTTCACATGCTAAGATACAGTTTTGTTTCATCCCTTGACAAAAACTGAAGACTTAGGCAGAATGATCATTATGAGATTTGCTGTAGTTTTGCCTCTATTCTCCCAACAATAAAGCCAATACCCATTAAGTGTTATATTCCCAAACTCATTTTTCCAGAAGCTTATACCAATAAACTGCAATATTTAAGCACAAATAAATTGTTGCCACAATAAAGAGAAAAATATCTACATAATTCTCGATGTTGCCAAAGGGTATCGTGAATATCTTGGACATTCATACACATTAACTTGGACGGCAATATAGGAAAAAAAGTGGAAAAAAAATAAAAGCTATAGCTGTTCTCATTCATATTCCTGGAAACTGGGAGTCTGTGTTCACTCTAGGAAAAGAGCCAGGTCGCATGTGGGGGATGAACAGGAAAATAGTCCCTTTTTCCTCATTTTTCTCACCGTCTCCGAGTTTCTCACTGTGTTTTTCACCCACGGCTATTGCACATGTAGTTGAAGAAAAGTGAAGCCACCCTAGGTAGCAGTGATCACCCACGGCATCGGCCACTTCCCTGGGCAGCCTCACGAACGGAAGCGCCCAGAGTAACAGCTGGCACAGAAACAGGCTCAAAAACCTTTAAGGACAAAGTTCAGGTAGATTTACGGTTTTCCGTATTTTTAATCTTGAAGACTTCCCCACCCCACACACATAAAAGCTGCCAGAGCAGAGTTTGGCACCAGTTCTATTTAAAGAGAGAGAGAGAGAGAGAGAGAGAGAGAGAGAGAGAGAGAGAGAGAAAGAAAGAAAGAAAGGAATGCCTCAAAGTAGTTCAGACAAAAGACCCAAGGAAACAGCTCACTTTCACTGACCAGATAGTTCAAAAGTACCACATGGCCCAGGGCAGCTCAGAGGTCAGAATTCAAATGTGAGATCCATCCCAAATGGCGTGTACGTGGTCCCATAAGCAGTCACCACCAGACAGCCATAGATATTTCCCACTTCCCTGCCATGCTGCACAGGTCCACGTTAGAAGTGATCACAGGTGGTGTCTGCAGCAGGCCGATAACTGTGAGACCAGACAGCCTGATATTGTCATGGGGTGAGCAATGCCTGTCCCTCTGCTTAGGCCACACTTGGGGAATGAAGTAATCACAGCATCAGAGTTGCAGATGGAAGATAATTTCCCTTGAAATCAGGAAAGGAAAAGCTTCCTCACATCTACTGTGTGTCACAGCTCTTGGGAACAGAAACAAAAACAACTACAATTAACTAAGAACCAAGAGCCATATCTGGATTGCTTCATTTCATCCTCGCAGCATGTCTCTGGGTTAACTACCGTTACTGTCCCACTTTATGATGAAGAAATTGAAGTGTAAAGAGGTCAAGTCACTTGTCAGCGGTTACACAGAAAGTACATGGGAGGACGTGAATTCAAAGCCAGGGAGTCTGAGCCCAGAGCCCACAGGCTTGATGACAAGGCAAGGATTGAACGGGTCATTCTGCTGAAACAAAAATTCCGAAACACAAACTAGGAAGAAGTTAGCAACTGACACAGCTATGATCACGAAGACAGTTTAAAAAAATAATAATTACACTGTTCTTCTTCAGTGTTATTTTTATAGAGCAGTGTTTTTCAACCTTTCTAATGCCGTGGCCCTTTAATATAGTTCCTGTGAGTCGCAACCCACAGGTTGAGAACCGCTGTTACAGAGGATCCCTAAGAGTTAAGTAGGATATCTCATCATGTGGATATCATAAAGACACTAAAATAGAAGTTAGCTCACTTAGGTCAGGAGTACAGCTGATTCCTGAGAATGTTAAATTTTCTCAGCCCAGGAGCAGCCAAGACAGCAGATGGGTTTGGGGGAGGATCCTCTGTCCATGAGGCTGTATATCTGGCCTTGGCCTTGATTTCACTGGCTCATGAATTAATATTGACTTGTTTATCTCAACTAAGTCATAAGGCCTGTTTTCTCCGATTTTGGCTATTGCAGCTATCCATGAGTGTGAAGGTTGGAAAACAAGTAAAAACTGTATAAACAGCAGTTAATTAGCTTTTAAAGCGTGATAAAAACTAACGATGCACCGAATGGCTCGAGCAGAGGCAAGGCTGTGACTGCTGCCATTCATAGATGTCCCAACCTGCAGGGCCTCCATCTCTCTGGCCCTTCCCTTTCCCCTTCCAGCCAGCCCCACACACACACGCTGCACACACTGTCTCTCCCTGTGGTTTGTTCCACTCTCTCTCTCTCTCTTATTTTGTCTTTCTTCCAGTTCTCCCTCCCTCCTTCCAACTCACTTGAGAATCACAAAATCTTGGAATGCTAACTTATAGAGGCTTTCAGAGATAATATAGACCAATGTCCCCATGCTGTACATGAGAAAACAACAGTCCAGAGAAGTGATTTGCACAAGAACATGCTGTTATTTTGCGGGGAACATGTGGCCTAAGTCTGGTGTTCTCGCCACAACATCACATGTGCAGCTGTGTCATGGAATTCAAAAGTATTTAAAGACCTCTGTTTTTTTCCCATTATAGTGTTTTATAAGTAACTGAGGAAAAAATCCACTTCAATGTAAGAAGATTTTATTATTTTCATTTAATCCTTCCCATTTTTTAAACGAATTATCCTCACTTGAAAATCCTCTAAGTCACAGAGCTAAGATTAGCAGACAATCTTGAGGTCACTCCTTACAAACCATATACACTCACAAAATAGTTAGAAAAGTTTAAAAGTCCTTAAATTTTTTCTTTTCAATCATAGCTTCTATGGATAAGCAGATGAAAAGCTATGTCCACTGTTTTCTGAAAAAAATAAAAACACTAAACATACTGTGTAACATTTTAGGAGTCTGTGAATCTGCAGGCCCATTAAAAGTTAAGAACCTCTGTCTTAAAATGTGGAATGTTTTTGGATTAGTGGTTTTCAAAGTAGAATGCATGCACGTGGCCATCCATGGGGTATTGAGGGAAAAAATAATACAAGTCCTATTGTACTGTATCCTAAATCTCATTCTTCTGAAGTCTTTATATCTATATAATATATATAACATTATGTGTTTTTTTTAACATACATATTAGTACAGTAACACACGTATAGTTCATTAGTGTAGTTCTTTGTTCCACTATTTTTTTTTTCTGTGAAGGGCTAGGCCCACTGCTGGAGACCACAGACAGCCATAGATACTTCCCATGAGCTCGCTGCCCCCCCAGGCAAAGTCTCCTCTTACCTGGTCCTTCGTCTTCCCCTCTCGCTCACGAATGTGGTTTGCAACAATCCTTTCCGTTTCCTCGCAGAGTCTGGGGAAGTTTGCCAGCTGTCAAGAAAAACAGATTTGAGTGTTCAAACTCAAAAAGTTATACTACCAAAAAAGAAACAGAGATAAATTATGTTATTTTACGGACGATACTCGTTACAATTCTGGAAGTGAAGTATCATGAATTCCTAAAGAAGAATGTTGGTGATTGAAGAAGCTCCACAAAATATCTGAAGTAACCTCATTATCTGAAAGCCCTGAAAATCAACAGGGCAAATGCCTAGAAAGAAAGCAGACCCCTAGACACCATCAAGCACTATACACCACGGAGTTGGCCCACAACAAAGTTCAAAGATAAAGACGATGTTAAAGAGAATGAAGGAAAGGGTAACTGACATCTACATAGCCCTGCGATGTGCCAGGCTGTACAACAGGCTTCATGAATTACTCCCTTAATATTCACGGCCATTGTAAATGGTAAATTTAACTATTTACCCCATTCTAAAGAGGAGGAAAATGAAACAGAAGAGGTCGAATAACTTTTCCAAGACTAGAACAGCTCAAAAATGGTAGGTCCAAGATTCTGACCCAAGTCCTAGAGTCCAGAGCCTTGTCATTACTCTTTGAGGATGATTCATCCCATGAACCACAAAGAGCATACTTTAATTTTTTAATTCTCCCCTAGTAAATGTGTATGTGTACATATTTTTATGTCAATCACCCCATCTAAATTATGCAGGAGATTATTGAAAACCTATCAATAGTTTACAGAAGTGAATGGATTAATTACAGCTGTCTTTAACATAAGGCAGAAAAGATTGGGGGGCCATGAGGGTGCTCAAAGAGTTCTCCTTAGAAGGAGGCCTTAGTCAGGCAAAGGGGCATGAGAACAGCTGTGGGGAAGATGATGCTTGCCAGGAACAGGAGCGCGCATGAAGGCATGGTGTGGGGAGGGCAATGAGTGGTGAAAGAAAGGAAGGCAAACTAGTACTGAAATTAAGGAGAATGATCTTAAGGCAACACTAGAAAGATAGACAGGGGCCATGTCAGGAAAATCCCTGCAAGCTTGTTAAGAATTCTGGTGTTGAAGCCATTCAGAAGGGAAATAATGGTGGCTTCTATTGGGATGGCAGAAGAGGAAATGGAGAAATGTGGGCACATCCATCCATGGCTTATGCCAGGAAAAGATTAATTCCAATTAGGATTTTTTCCAATAACTATTATATTGGAAAACTTCCATGGTTATTTTTTATAAGACTTACTATAGTTGAAGGTATACTAAGATTAGCACAGTTTAAACTTGCTGAAAAGTGTAAGTGAGAACAGCCTTTCTGGAAAGCAATTTGTCAATATGCATCAAAAACCTTAAATACACCATGCTCATGTGTACACACACACACACGCATATCACCCTAATTACCTCACAGCATTCTGACCTAAAATCATAAGAACATTTATCACAGCATCACACAGATTAGCAATAATAAGACGAATAAACAGAAATATAAACCACCTAAATATCCAGGGATATTAAATAAATTAAGGTGTATCTACTTGGGGAATATAATAAAGTCATTTCAAATCATATTTCTAATAATATCCAATGACACAGTAAAACCTTTATAATGTGAGTCCAAGTGAAGAAAATCAGACTATTAAATAGATAATGTGATTATACACAAACATAATGCTATGGTTTGAATACTTGTCCCCTCCAAAACTCTTGTTGAAATTTAATCACCAATATGACAGTACTGAGCGATGGGGCTTTTAAGAAGTGAGTTGGTCCTGAGAGCAGCGCCCACATGAATGAACTGATCTATTGGGAATGGAACTGGTAGCTTTATAAGGAGAGGACCAGAGACCTGAGCTAACGCATTGGCACACCAGCCCTCTCCCCAAGCAAATGATACCCTGCACTGCCTCAGGACTCTGCTTGGAGTCCCCACCTGCAATAAGGCCCTCACCAGATGTGGTCCCTCAGCTTCAGACTTTTCAGCTTCCCAGTATCCTGATCAGTAACCTGGTACTAACCACTAGCCTGCCCTGGGCCACCTGAGCATGTTGCCCTTCTGCCTTCAGGAAGCACAAGCTATCAAGGGATGCTTGCTTTTCAATGACAGCCACACTGTTACAGAACCACACTGCTTCAGAAGTAACCACACAAGCACAGGAGTCTACCAAGGAGGAGTGGGATGCCTTTAACAACATTTAGGAAGTAGATTCCAGCAGAGGGTTATTTTTAAAGCCACCAAAGAGTAGCAACATAAATATTTATTCAGAAATAAAATGCTTGACAGCTGAAGGACCCCAGGCCAGGACATGGCCATCATTGTGTCAGGGAAAGGCCAAAATGACAAGAGTATCCCATGAAGTACAGGCATCTAAGAATGTCTACTGGCCTTGGCAGGAGGATTGATTTTATGTGTGTGTGCGTCTCCTGACCTTCCCAAGCCTGTTACCATGGGCTCAATTTTACCAGGAGAGGACCCTGCCAGAGCCATAATTTTACACCTACAATCGGGACAACCAGAAGTCTAAATACTAAGCAGAACAAAAGAAAAAAGAACACACTAGGAGAACCTGCCCTCATGGAGGCAAAGCAGGAAAAACAATGACGCCTAAGGAGTTTGATTAATAGCTGATTGACCTTGAACTGGTTTGGGAGTGCAGAAATCAAAATCTCTGTTTTATTTTCTCAAATGTAAAGCTCTGGTCCCAATTCCTCTTCAGATACATACAAGAAAAGGACAAAAATAAAAAATAAAAAACCCACAACCTACTGACTTTCAAAATAGTTTCTGATGAGGCTTTCTCCCACACATTTCCTTAGCTCATTCAACAGGAGCCCCAGCTCAGCGTGTGTGGCCCTCCACTTAGCTTTCAAACATACTATGTTTCTTACTTATGGTACAATCCCAGTTTCCTCAGCCACCTGAATCATTACAATTTGTAGTCTCTTTTGCTCTGGATGTCAAATTAAATGTTTACAGTTGAAAGAATATTCTTTTTAAAGTCATCAAAATTCTAATTGTTATGCCTAAATAATACCAATCTAGAAGATACCATCTTTAGATCTTTATTCCTCTGCTGATTTTTTAAGAATTCTGTAAATTAATTTATATAGGATCGAGGAATTGAGGCGTTGCTATTGGTTACAATAATTTTACATTCTTAAATGTATATCACATCTGTCTTTCACTGGGCAACTGCTGTCACCCAGCTCTGTGCTCGATTTATGTCATGGAAACTGATACTAAAAACCTCATTAAAACCTCACTGTCTCACACAGCATATTGACTGTATAGATAAATAGTCATACAAGAGAAATATTTTTCAAAAAGTAAGGAAAAACAGGAAGAAATAAGTGCCTAAACCTGCTATGAGAGGTGCCTGAGGATTTGATGCTAACATAGAAACAGTAAAACTTCCACTCAAAGCTGTACATGTATTAAATGGAAAATTACTTCTTAAATAGCTTATTTTTCAAATTACATTGAATAGTCTTAAATAATAAGAAATATTCAATAGAGAAACAATACAATATACATGACTTTTAGGAATCAAAACTTTCAATATTTAATTCTAAGAGAAAATTTTAATTACACATGTTCTTATAGAAAGCAGCAAAACATGTCCAATATTTTAAGTAGTATTTAGGGTAGAGTTTAATGACTTTGGTGGGACCTCACTATAAAAATTTAATTTACACATGGATCACATCTTTCCCTGGAAGAAAAAAATATCACTTGAAAGACATTTCTGTCTAATGAAACAAAAATTATGCACTTACAAAATGTATTAACAATCAATCAGATCACAAGAGCCATGCTATTAGGGTTCTCTTGAAGCAGGCACAAGGCAAGGCAAGATTTCTACAGCTTCAAGACTAACAAGGTAGACGCTTCTAGCAAAGATGTGGCTTATTACATAACCATTTGTTCATAATTCCATACCAAATATCAGTACAAAAATAAACTCAAACCAGAAAAACTTTTCTATGCATATCACTTGACTTGATTGGTTTGGCTGACCTAAAGATATGGGCTCTGTTTTTATCAAAAAGCTATGAATCTTCGAATGTTGGCCACTTGGCTACAAACTGAGTGACAATGATGATTTTACTGTCCCTGAAAGCATACAATAATTTCATTCCATTTTATGTGGATTAAAACCCACTCCCATATCCCTAGTAATCTTTTATTTTTGCATGGCATAATGCTGGATTTATTCATAAGATGAAAAAATGTTCATGTGGGTACAATATATTTGCTATGAAAAAAGAAAAGAAAAGATACGTTCCTGTTTACAAAGGTGAGTGAAGATGAGAAGCAATTCTACTATAAAGCATTCAAGAAATGGTGAGTTTCTTCTAAATTACATGGGGGTAAACGAGAAAGTTCTTTAAGGGGCGTTGGGTATTTTGAGAGTGGCATGTAAGGCTTATAGGAAGACCTAGGTCAGCGACATTAGTAGAGAGAAGAAAGGAGCCAGATCCCAACCAGGTGGCCTGGGGTAAAGTGGTCAGAGAAAAAGAAATAGTTTCCTTCTCCAGGTGGGCAAATCCCAAATCTGAAAACCTTGAATATTTTCTGCAAATGGTGGAAGAAATAGGGACATGACAGCAAGACTTTTTTTTTTTTTTTTTTTTTTGGCCAGGGCTGGGTTTGAACCCGCCACCTCTGGCATATGGGACCGGCTCCCTACTCCTTGAGCCACAGGCACCACCCGACAGCAAGACTTTTAAACAGAGAAATGAAGAGAACTCTAGTGTTATTTATTGAACAGTAAGGAATAAAAACAAAACCCGGGTGAGATAAAACTGAAAAATAGTCAGAAGAGGCACAGACTCTTATTTAAGGGCTGCAGAAAACAAGCACATAGGAGGTCGGGGGGTTGACACCCACATGAGGGTCACAGTCAGGTTTCCTCTCTCTCAAGTTCATCTCTGGTAAATATCTTCATGAGCAATTAAAATGAAAAAAGTCAAAACGGAAAGTGGAAGGAAAATCAAGGGCCATGGTAAATTACAAATTGAGAACCAGCTGCAAAGAGCACAAATCCTTTAATGAATTCTAAGATTAAAAGGTAAGATTCCTAACCCTTTAAAGCCGAGTCCCAGGCCAGAATTCCCCATAATACCTAATAAAAGGCTCAAACTTTAATAACGGGTTTGGTATGAAGCTTGGGTACCAAAGCCTACTATACAAGGCATAGACTCCATGCAAGGCACAGCACAGTTGAGCTGGACTAGACAACCAGAGAAAGTGAAATGTAAGTCTCTTCATATAGCATAACAATGCTGGTGGATCTATTAGACCAAAGAGGGCTTATTTGAGTATGATGCTTTCAGCTATTCTCCTTCCTCCTACTTCAACCAAACTGAGCATTACCTGCCAAGTCAATGAGACATGATTCATATATTCTGTCCATTATTCATGCAATAATTATTACTGAAAGCCTGGCTGTTTTAGGAGTTGCAAATAGAGCAATGAGCTTAATAAACCAAGCCCTTACTCTGATGGATCTTATATTCTCAAGCCCCCTTCATTGTCCTACAATAACAATAGCAAAAGACATACATAGCATAATTCACACAGTCCTATGCACTGCAAAGAAAAAGTTGCCCAAGTAGATGGACAGTGGTGCATGTGGGGGGCGTGTGTATCTCTAGCTGTGCGTGTTTAGGGAGAGGGCTGTGCGGCTGTGGACAGGGAGGTCAGAGAAAAAGTCTGAGTAGATGGCATGCGAGCAGAGGGGGTGCTACATGCAGATCTTCTCAGGGACAGCACTTCTAACGCTGAGAACAGAAATGCAAATGCACTGTGGTCTTATTTCCTTGGCCTGTTGAAGAAACAAGGAAACCAGTATAGCTGGGGAGAACTGGGCAGGAAACAAGTTGAGAGACTCTAAGTGGGGCCAGATCATGGAGGGCCTTGTAGGACTTTGGATTCACTTGTTTAGTTATGAGTATTCAGGACCAGATATTTAATTGCCTAATGTGGTGTAAAATTCACCATTTATTCTAATAGCACTTTTTAAAAGAAAAATCTTTTCCTGTATTTCTAATAGCCAACTAAGGTATTTTTTTTTTTGGCAAATATTTTTTTTCTAAGCAGGAAAAAAAAAATCAATTAATTGGTATGATGGGGATCCAAGAATGTGGTTTCCCAAGAGGCCATTAAATGGCACAGTTGCTAAACTGTGGTTAAAAAAACAAGATGTTCCTCTCAGTGCTTCCTGAAAAGACCTTCAGCACCCCGTGACGATGCGCTGGAGAAAAGAAGGCAAAGAAAAGCAGCTGAAAAGTGATGCCCACCAGAAAAGTCCCAAAGTTCAGATGTCCCTGGAGTGAAGCCAAGGAGCTCATAGAGCTCCAATGTTCCTGTCTTGTCCTCCAGGGCCCCAGAGACAACAGTGAGAAAATATCTGAGAAGAAATGCATTCCCCCGGGTTAGAAGTTTAGCTTTGTGCTTTGTTATTTGAACACACATAAATCCCATATGTTTTTCACTGATGTTTATTTATGTGGCTTAAGAAAAAAAAAAGACAGTTAAAATTTTGCACATAAGGCATCCAACATGAGTTGCAAATGAAAACAGTGTTTTAAGTTTATGTATATAAATGCTGAGAGAGAAATAGGCATATCTATAATTAAAATATGGCTAGAACAGCTCTACATTTCCACATGGCCTGGACAAGTCTCAGTTTCTTCCTGTTACTCCAATGAAAGTATTAAGATCACCCTGTTTAGATCACAAAAATCTCCTGCAATAAATTAGAAAGTTGCCTTATCTATCACTCAAATTCAAAAGTGGACAAGTGATACAAGTCCCAGCATAGTTAATTAGAACTATTATGCTTTGCAAAAGATTTTAATTATACCACTTTTAAAATACAAGAAAGTGAAGGCCAAAGGGACATGGCCTAAAGTCAAGACCGTCAAAGTGAGGCATACGGAAAAGGATAGATATTTGAAAGCAAATTTGCCTATATTTTATCATTTTAAAAGAAATGACTAAAATACTCTTTTAAAACCAACTACATATTTCTTTGGCCTCAGGGTAACTTTAGAACATCTAACGTGTTTATATTTATAGAATCCCCCTTATGTAGGGTTAGTCACCACGTCAAGTCCCAGAGAGAAGAAGATAAAATGCCCTGATCTTTCATAAAAGGAGCTTATACTTGGCAAGAGAGGCACTCACATAAACAAATACATATAAACAAATGGCAATACAAAATACACATATCGCATCATAAGTGCTATGATGGAAATAGCCAGGGTACCAACTGCAGCACTCAGAAGGGAGTGAAGATGGAGACCAAGGATGGACTCGCAGAGGCCCCCATTATGATATGAAGGGAAAAATCATGACTGGGCTGGATCTTAAAAACAAGACGAGATGGCCAGTAAAGCCAGACATTCTAGAAAACATGGAAGACATTCTAGAAAACAGGAATCAAATATGCAAAGGCCAAAGGCCTAAACAATCTTTGAGGATAGGGCCAATCACTTGGGATGTTTGAGGCAGGCATGTAACCAGAGGTGTGGTTGCAGAAGTATTCAGAGAGTAGACACCGAAAGTAAATACAACCCCAAGTGATCTGAACTTGACTCTCAAGGTTCTGAGGAGCCACTGAATAATTTTAAGGATATGCACAAATATATATACACACACATGCATACATTTTTCTGTATTTTATTATAGAAAGATCACTTTGATAACAGCAGGCAGGATGAATTTGAGGTGACCAGTCTGGGAGGAAGAAAGATCAGGTAGGAAGGTAGAAGACACTGGGTGATGCAGGTTAAATACACACACACAACAACACACATATTTAGGGCCTCAGTTTGGAAAGACAATAGTAGCAGTGGTCTGTAGACAGTTTCTATAAAGAGGCTTGAACTGGAGGTATAGATTTGGAAATCACCAATATTTTTAAGGTGTGATCTGCCAGGGAGGAAAAAATAGAAGAAAACCAGGAGCAAGGTCTATAGGCCTCCGGTGTTGAGAGGCCGGCAAAAGCAGACACACAGGTGAAGGAGGTGGGGGAGGAGTCAAGAGAAAGACAGAAGAGACCCGTGAGACCGAGGAGTCCACTTCAGAAAGAGGGAAGAACACAGCACCAGGGATAAGAGTGTCCACTGTGTTTGGCACTCAGAACTCTAGCTGAACTTGGCCATAATCATTTCCATAGAGTGGTGGGGGGAAGCCAGATTTCAGCTGAGAAATTTATTGCAGACAAGACAGTAAAGATAGCAAAGCATAAATTACTGTTTTCCCAAGGAGTCTGGCCATTCAGAGGGGAAAAATAGGGCAATAGACTAGTTCTTTATCATCCCTCTTTTTAAAATTTGAACAGACACAAATATATTTATATACTGACTTTTTAAAACTTGGGATGGAGAAGGTGAGGATTCAGAAAATAGAAGAATAAAAAGAATCTCTTCTTTAAGTGAGAGGACAGGTCAGGGACACTGACTCAGCAGAGACAGAGATAAGGAGGGAGTGTGTCTGTGAATGCAGGTCAGTTTGGGGCTGAGAAGACAAGAAATCCATGTTCTCCTTTATGGAGCCCTATTTCATCTGTGAAATCATCACTGAAAGTGAGGATGAAAGTGGCGAGTGAGGTCAGAGACTGTTAAAAGTTTAACTGTCTGTTGGGGAGAATACAAAAAGTCACCAATTGATAATATGCTAAAGCTTTTCTATGCACCACCTAAGATTAGACTGGGGTAAGAGACTCAATATATTGTGGCGCCAATTCATACAAATGGGTGATTATCTCCAAGTTCTTCAGGAACCTTGGCAAAAGGGAGCTAAAAACAAATCATAAGTTTTATCAGCTTGAGAGTTTTATCAGATGGCAAAGTTAATCCAAGCAGAGCTGAAGTAATAGATCAGAAAAAGGTAAGGCACATGTGTATCTGCTCCAACCATCCTTTTGAGCAGGAAGAGGCAGTAACAGGAGACTCCCACTTTATTTATTTTTGTTTTGTTCTGTTTTTTCTGAAACAGAGACTCACTATGTCACTCCAGGTAGAGTGCTGTGGCATCACAGCTCACAGCAACCTCAGACTCATGGGCTTAAGTGATTCTCTTGCCTCAGCCTCCCAAGTAGCTGGGACTACAGGCGCCCACCACAACGCCTGGCTATTTTTTGTTGCAGTTGTCATTGTTGTTTAGCAGGCTGAGGCTGGGTTCAAATCTGCCAGCCTGGGTGTATGTGGCTGGTGCCATAATCACTGTGCTACGGGCACCAAGACAGAAGACTCCCACTTTAGTGATGGGTCCCAGACGTGCCAGCAGTGAAGTGGACATTAAACTTTCCAAAATGGAGTAGGAGTACTGATCTACCAGTTGCCTCAAAATCTAAAGAGGGTAGGAAGGAGCGATCATTCTGCAACCCCTAGAATGAGAGTTTACAATGTCTTGGTAAAAACATTTGCTGATAATGGCAAGGGCTAGGAGAGGTCAGGAAAGTGTGGTGCTAAGTATGGACAGACTCGAGAGCTGCTGGAGCCAGAGATCTCAAGAACGGCAGCTGCTGCATGTTGGACATGATCTCTACCCAGACACTGAGGTCTTCCAAGCTGAGGCTGAACTTGGGATAGATAGGAAGAATGTAAGCAGGGTTCTGATGAATGTAAGTGAGTGACCAAGGATTGATGGGGATGGTGAATATAAGAGAAGACCTGGTACCACCATGGCCTTCATGGAAGACTTTTTACAGGAAGGTGAAGGAATAGTGTTTGGAAG
Organism: Nycticebus coucang; assembly: GCF_027406575.1. Lineage (NCBI taxonomy): Eukaryota > Metazoa > Chordata > Mammalia > Primates > Lorisidae > Nycticebus > Nycticebus coucang. The sequence continues at coordinate 89,709,224 of NC_069789.1, forward strand.
CCACAGAAGGGGAAGTAGGCAAAGGTCATGCCCAATCAAAGCCCTTAGATTTTCTTCATTTGGGCAAACAAATATCCTTCACTGAAGAAAGCAATAACCTCAGGAAGAAAGCTAGATTTTATTTTATTTATTTTATTTCAGGAAAACTATAGAATGTTTAGAGAAGACAGTAAAAATATATAGGAGACTGCTCCAGGGAGCAGAGTGGAAAGGGAGGTTCAAAGGATGGAGAACAAGAATAGAAGCCAAAGTGTGTCTGGGAACAAGCTGTCTCTTCCCAGGCCATCGGAACTGACTGTTGGTTTTCCAGTAAGTCGGATAAAATGGGAAATGATAAAAAATGATTCATACATACCATAAACACTTTCTATAACTTAAAACATAAATGTACACACATGTGCCAATCTTTTGATGTAAGGCCGAGGCCTGTTCTCTGCATATGGATCTGCTGATTGGAGTTATGCATCTTCTGTCTTATATAAACCACATCCTGCATCTACCATTTCCAGTTTGGCTTTCTTTAAAGTGAAAGGAGAACCTGAAGACACTTGTGAAATCATTAATGAAGAGCCCCGCTAGATTTTTCTAAGCCCCCTTCCCAAATACACACATTCTTTTGCCGTTATCCTGCCTAGTCAGTAATGAAGTTACTGTAGCTAACGAATTCAGCTTAGTTTTCATAGAAACAAAACATCTTTTCTGAATTTGATCAGCTTATTTACTCTTCAAAGTATATAAATAAGTATATATAAGAAATACAACTGGATAAATAGGTTTGAGGACAAACACATCCTTGTAAAAAGAAAAAAAAAAGGTTAATTGGTGGGATCAAGAGTACATGGGCCACTGAAAAAGAAGCCTTCTGCTGAGGGTGGCAATCCTTGTGGTTAATGGGGAATACAGCATCAACTAATTCTGTAAGTCAGACAAGGGATCGAGTAAGAGAGCTGTAATTGTACAGGTGACAAGACAGGTTGCATTTTGAAGGGCAGACCAGGGTAGCAGAGGTGCAAAGTGCTATTAACTGGCTTCACCTTTCCAAACAAAGAGTTGGCATAAAGATTGCTTTTTTCTTCCTCATGTACATTCTTTTCCCTGTCCCTCCAACTCCTTTGCTTTTTCTGTTTTGGAGAAGAGAGACCAGGAGTTTAGGGAACAAGGAAGAAGAATAGTAAAGAGCTCTGGAGAAGGGCTCTGTACCTCCGGAGTCCTGAGCTACTTCCACTTATTCCTTTTCTTTTAGGATTCACATCTAGGAATTCAGCCTGTTTGCTTGTTTCACTATGTGCATCTTAACCTGAGCTTTTTCTGCCAGGTAACTGGGGACCAAAATTCATAGTCATTCCCATTCTCTCATTCTTTCTCTTTTTTCCCACTGGTTTTTCATAAAGGTTATTCCTATATATACAGGGAAAGGTAACAAAAATATCAAAAACAGAAGTATCTATACTTTCAAGAAATGCTCAAAATACCAGTGTTCGCTGTATTTTGAGCCCATGCTACCCTAGACACCATCACCAACTCTCCTACATTTTCCACTACAAGGCACCCCTTTCATGTCCCAAGGAATTCAGCACACATTCTTCATGTTCCTCAGGGAGCAGTTCCCCAAACTGGGAAGTCTCCCCACATCACTCTACAGCAGAAATGGGAATACTGGCTGCTTCCAGAGTGGTCATTTATAGACCAGCCGCCATTTACTGAGCATTTCTGTGTGCCCCATAGGATCAGATATCAGCTTGTTTAATCGTCACTAAGATGGGAGTATTATTATCACCATCGTCCCCACTTCATGGATAAATTAACAAGATTATCAAGAATCAGCATGGTGACCGAGGCCACACAGAAAGTTAAGTATGAGGGCCAGGATTTGAATCTGGCTCTAAGGCAACTGGACCTCAGAGACTGGGCTCTTATCTGCTACACTATACTGCCACTCTGAGAATACTCAGGTTCAAGTGGAATTCATCTATAATTTAGAAGATTTTTCTTACAGACGTATACAATATCAATGAGTGCCTTTTCCTAAAAATGACCCCCATTCATGTACCACAGGAAAAATGAGTTTAGTGCATTTACCTAAAGTCATTTCTCTGTTTATGACAAGAAGAAAATACAGGTGACTGAAAAATACTCTTTCTGATCTAAGCAACCCTATTTGGAATGATAGAAGATGATATGTCTGCCATCATGAAAGCAATTCCCACTGGGTACTTTCCACCTTCCTTCCCCTTATGCAACCACACAAGGTCTCTAACAAAGCAGAGGAGTGGCATTGTTAGGGAAAGAGAATCGAGCGATAAGCTAGGAAAGGTGAGTGAACCCAACAGTCACTTGCTAAAAGTTTAAATAATCCAAACTTACCTTTTTGGTACACTTTTTGACAGTGTTGATTAATTCTTGTATTACCAGATCTACACTCTTCAAGGAAGGCCCTTTCAGCTTCACAATCTGTTTCTTGACTATTGCTTCAAATGCCATATCTGGAGTAAACAACCCCGTCCTGAATATGACAAAAAAGGAGCACATGAGATTGCTGAATTGAGTAATACTCAATAATCTTTTGATATATGTTTAAATTAAGATGCCACTTAAATTAAGTATGCAACAGACCAAGTTATCTATAGCACTGCTATTGTTATATCATTACTGCTAACCCATAATAAAAGGTCTACAGAAGATTAACACTAGCTAAAAACAGTATCCATAATGTTTGGATGGCCTTCAACATGATCTTTAACAAATACTTAACTGTAATTTGTCTTATCTCACTGTTTCACAGCGATTAAAAAAAAAAATGCTACAATAAAAATGGTGCCCTAAATTTAAATTCCTATTGCTAAAAGATTCCAAAAGTAGTCCTCTCTTGCTCTTTGTGGAGTGGCAAGAAAGCCTCATTTTTGGTACACTGGAATAGTGGAGTTTCTGGACTACATGATTGATTCTTTTCACAGAGCTTTTATATTACAGTGAGCTTGGTGGTTCCCAACCTGAGGTCCTGGCCTGTTAAATGAAGAGGATGGTAAGTGTAGCCAAAGACTAATTTCAATATTTTAAGATGCCTAGATTATGGATTTTATAAATTACAGCCAAAATAGAAAGGATCTTCCTTTTGGCTAAAATTAATTCAAACTTGTGTCAAAATAACACTTTCCTTATGCCGAGTAGGAGGTCAGGGAAGCTAAGATCCTGTGCATGTCCATGTGTATGCGTGTGTGTGTTTCATAAAAAGTGAAAAATGACCACTCGTATGTAAACAAAACGTCAACAGAGAAGAGCTATAACAAGAGGGCTCCCTGAATTCTGAGCATCCGCCGTGACTGAAAGTTTTGGCACTGGACCATCCCCTTCCCCATGCGCTTCTCCTCCCCTTCTCCCCTTGATCTGATTAACTTCTCTTCCTTCAAGGCTCAACAGTACAGCACGTCTCTGAGAAAATGTCTTTACTGCTTCCCTCGCACCAGCTTGGAACTCAGCACCCCTTCTTATCATTCACTTAGCACCCAGTCCTCACCACAGTGTCTAATTGTAGTAATCACATTATACTGTCACTGTAATTTGTCCACACTGGGCACAGAATAAAATCCAAATCATTTAGTCTAATATTAAAAACTGTCCACTGTCTGCCTCTATTTGTCCTTTACAGTTCTTTTCCTCCTTCTCCTTCATGCACATGATATCTCAGTCAATTTGCCTTTATTCAGACTAATATTTTATGTCTTTGCCTTTGCCTGGATATTCATTTCATCCTTTCCACAATTTCAGCCTGCCCAAATTCCACCAGGTTTTCACAGCCCAGATCAAAAGCAACCACTTCCCCACGGTCCTTCCCAGTGTTGCTGCTAAGAAAGTCATCCTTCTCTGAACCTCAACATTTTACTTCACTCTGCAATAATCCAGTCCTGTGTTTCAGTCCCATTACTATCCTATAGACAGAGGTGTTATCCTATTTATGTTGGTTTTCCCCACACAGACTGCCTCTCTCCCAGGCTAACGGTTGGCTCTCAGTGTTAGCAAAACATGGAGGAAAAATAAAACATCTCTTTTATCAGGTTCCTCATGCAAAGATGGCTTCTACCAATCATGCAAAGAGACTTACAGGCTCTCTTTCCAACACACCTCAACTGGCCCTTTAGCAAACACCAAGTTTATAGATAGGGACATCTCCTGCAGATGAGGCAATCTATGAACTGGGCAGCCTAAGTTTTATTACCTTAATTCAGGATGCTTCAATTTAACATATGCTATTAAATTATGTTTAGCCTCTGTGCATGAACCAAGAAACATGTGTTTTAAAATAATCTTTTCTTATCATAGTTCTTCAACGAAAGTGTTATGACCTGAATGTTCTCCCTAAAATTCATATGTTGAGACCCTATCCCCTCAATGTGATGGTTTTAGGGAAGTGGGGCCTTCAAGAGGTAATTAGGTCATTAGGATGGAGCCTTCATGAAAAGGGTTAGAGCTCATATAAAAAGAGGTCTGGGAACTAGGTCTCTTTCTGCCATAGGAGGGTACCACAAGAAGTCAACAGTCTTCAACCTGGAAGAGGACTAGTCTGCAGTCTTCAACCTGCAAGAGGACTCTAACCAGAACCCCCATGCTGGTACCCTGATCTTAGACCTCCAGACTCCAGGACTATGAGAAACAAATTTCTGCTGTTCATAAGCTGCTTATTATAACAGCTTGAGCTGAGATATACACATATACATATACACAAGCACACACACACACACACACGCAACACAGCTTGGCCTGTTGAACTCATTCTCTCCACAGGCAAGGATGAACTCAGAAGAAACCACCTCCATTAATCTTCCCCAGTCTTGATCCATAACTCCAGTCAAAATCAATCTATCCTTTTCTCTGTGTAAGTAATGACCACTGATGAGCACATCAGGCCTCCCTCACTAAAACCCAAGACTCTGGAAACAAGAGCCAAAGGCTCATCTGTGAATTCCCTATTGTGCAGAGAGCATTTTTGCTTTTTAATTGGAAAAAACTGACTATAACAATATGGGAAGCCATCATTAAATGCAAAACAAGGCTCTCCTCTTTCTTACTCCCACCTCTGTTCTCTGTTCGGTGATGAAAAGACTACTTTACCAGCCATTTATAAACATTCACTTTCTTATGGTAGCTTGAACTGAAGACAAGAAAAATGTGAACCACTTGCCTGATTCCGTGTATGTTTTTGATTGCATAGCTTATTTCTCTTCGCAATTCTTTCTCATTGAACTCCATCTGCAGATGCAAAATGAGCCACGGTTGTATGACACTTAATTCCTTGGAATAATAATATTGTTGAATATACAGAATGAGAATAACTTGACTTAGTTATTAATAAATGGATACTCATGTCTCTCCTAACCTAGACCCAGATGGTCAAAACATCTGTTTATATAAAGTTCAAGGCAACATAGAACACTAGGGATTTCTGGGAGTTTTACTGCAACAGATTTTAACTCCAGCTTAGATACAGAGTGCAATGCATAAAGCATGCCTTATGGACATAAATCTAGCCATTCACTTGAAATACATAATTCTTCATTCTTATGTGAATATAAGTAAATTTGAAGGCACAGGCCAGTATATACATGAGGGCGTCCCCCGACGTGCAATAGCCGTGCAGCTGTTCAGCAATTCTTCTGGCCGTGTTTTATCCCCACCATTTTAACCACCTGAGTACAAGGCTTCTTTATGGAGGAAAATAAATATTTCACCAAGCCAACACAGGAGAGATTGCTGAACAAATATTTCCCAGAAGTCCTAAGAACCGTAAATCTGCTTGGAAGTAGGATCAAAGTGTCACAGAGCTTAGACCTGGAAAGAATATTCAGGGAACACATAGTCCAGCCCCTGCCTTCTGAGACTTGGCCTCTCCAGCCTCATTGTCTGTTTTTGTCTGTTTCCCCCCACACACACGTTGTGCCCTAGGATGATGGATTGCTTCAGGTGCCTATCCACACCCTCTGGCCTCACAGCTCACAGCTTTTATTGCTCCCCCCTTTTTGTCTGAAACACCCCCTTGTCCTACCCTGCCTCCTCCTGCTGCACTGGCTGCTCATCCTTCCAAGCTCAGCTCATAAGTCTGGCTTCCTTACACATTTGGGCTGGGATTTACATCTGTGGGCTGTTTCCATAACACCCGGTGTTAATGAAACTATCTATTTACTCATCTGCCTCCCACGGCAAGACATTAGCACCCACTTCTTTGTGAGGCCAAGTAGTGTAGTCCCCCCAAAACGACTTTACTCCCCATTGGGCATTTGACTGTGAGCATGCCCAAAACAGAACTCTTGATTCACATCACTATACAAGCAGCTTTTCTTCAGTTTTCTTCATCTGATGGGCACCACCATTCACTCAGCTGTGAAAGCCAAAACCTTAGGAATCATCTCAAATCTTCTTTCTTCTTTCTTCCTTTCCCCATATCAATTCAAGCCCTACAGACCAACCAAAATCCCAAAGCCATCCATTTATTGCCACCTTCTCTTGCCAGGGCATTTTTACTGAGAAGCTAAAGAAGTGTACATTTCAGGATTTCTCCCTGGCACTAACCTCTTTCAAGACTTTGTGTCTGTGTATTTTTAAGTTTGTATTCCTCTTCTTTTAGGGGGTCTTCAAAACTGTAGAAGCTTGAGGTCCTACAGAAAGTACATCTACCCTGAGCTGGCCCTGCTGTTTTCCCAAACTTCCTTGTCCCTTGCCCCTTTACAATACAACAGGAATAGTCTCCTGTTAAAATAATCAACCAACTCGAGTCATACTCTTGCATACTCTCTTGCAACTTCCCATTTTAAAACATCTTATGTAAACATCTTATGTCCATGTCAACCTAGACAGCCCTGCTGCATGAACTTGAGCTTCTTTTCCCTCTGAGTCTGTTGTATACCCCTCCCCTTTATCAGCCTCATCAGTTCTTCATCTGCCACACTCCTTCCCACTTTAGGGCTTTGCCCAAAGTTGCTGCTTCTGCCTTGAGCGACTGTCCTCGCCCAGACTGTTACAAGGCAAGTAGCAGAGTCTATGGGCACAATCATTCACAGCACTCTGGGTCAGCTTAGATTGCCCCTTACGCAGACAGAACTTTCCAAAACCCCCTTTAACAGTGGCTCACTCAGTCCCCATCGCTCATGTCATAAAAGCACTTGATATTTTCTCATTTTGCCTACTTGTTAATTTTGTCTTTCCTCTCTAGGCAGGCAAGGACCTTCTCTGTTCTGATCACTGGCACCTAAAACTCTGGTGCATAGAAGGTGCTGAAAAAATCCTTTTAAATTCAACAGACAACAAGTAAACACCATAGTAAACTCAATTCGTATTTTTTGAAACAATGTAGTTAGATCCCATTAAGTAAAACCATAATACTTCTCTCCTGAATTTCATTACCTGAGTATGGAGGTTTTTATTCAAAGAACTATCTTTGTCTCATAACACTGACATAATATTTTATCAAGAGTTCTGTAAAATAGAATATGGAATGAATGAAACAAAAGAAAAAATGGTACAAACCTTTACTATCTCAAAAGGAAAGCGTTCGTGGAATATACGATTGATTTTAGCACCACCTGAGAGTTCCAGGGTATCCACTTGGTCCCCCGAACCTTCAATCCTCTTCTCAAAGTCCACAGCAAATTGCTGAACCATCCTGTAATTGTGACAGAGGAAGAAACTCAGTTAAAGTTCCAAGCTTTTGCATTCCTCGTTTTACTTTGCTATGGTTTTCCTTCAGGATCCTTTCTCTGGTGTTCTTAGTGGCACCTACTGGCAGGATTAACAATGCACTCTTTTCAGCACTCAAAATGTGATTATATGAAATAAATATTGTCAAGATGTTACACATTTAATTAGAATAAATATTTTTTAAATCTGTGTATTTAAATGCATTCTGTTCATTTGGTTGCAAGTATGAAATGGTATTTAAAGATACTTACATTAACAATTAAATTTAAGCCAGAAAATTTTATGTAGAAAAGTCAAATGAACCTGGGATCCTAGGACATCACGTTTGTTTAGTGCTCCAGGCGCTCCAGGCAACCCCCGTCATACTCTTTGAGGTATTTTTCCTGCCCCCAATATCACATCTCTCCTCCTCATCCTGTACATTCATCCTAGGTGATCTCACGGGTGCCACAACTACAAAGGTTATCAAGAAACTAGCTTTTTATGAAGAGAATGAGTAGCCCATATTCCCAACTGTCTACGCACATTTATTTACTCTTAGCTGCCTGAACTCAACACACCTAAAATGGAACATTTCAGCTTCTCTCATTCCCAAATCTGCTGATCCTCCCTCATTTGTGAATTCCCCTCATAGTGGGTGGTACCACCCATCCAAGGCTGAGAATCTGGGGCATCCTAAATACCTCCCTGTCCTTTACCCTGCATTTCCAGGGAGCCCCAGCTGTTGGTCATTCCCCCTCTTCACATCCCTCAGAGTACCTCTCTTTCTCTTCAACCACCCTAAGCCCCCTCCCCGGACACTGCTTCGGTCAGCCCTCAGCAATGTCTCGTGGGATCACTAAAGCCACCTCTAGATGACCACCCTGCTTTGGGGTTTCTCCCCATCAAGGTCAACACAGACTTGTGACTCCATCCCCTACTAGGTCTGGCCTTGTTTTTCAATGGCTCCTCACAATTTGATAATAAAATCAAAATTCCTTAACCCATCTCCCAAGACTCTCTACGGTCTGCCCCTGGCTATCTCTTTAGCCCATCACTCACCGCTCATCTCGCTCACCTTCCAAGCCAACCAGAAGAAAACCATTTGCAGCTCCCAAATGTCCCATGCCTCCCTGCCTTTACATTTGTTTTTCTTTCTGCTCAGAACACCATTCTCTCCATCCCTTCCTGCTTTGCCTGGCTAATATTTTTTTTTAATTTTCCAGGATTTTATTAGGCAATTTTTCAAACATGCACTGCAGTTAAAAAAATTATACAGTGATCAGCCATACACCCACCACACACATTTCATAATTTTTTTCTTCTTTTTCACATGTAGGGAACTGGTTTGTAGGGAGGCCACAGGTTTTGTGCTCCTCGTCACAATGCCCTCAGATTCCTGTTGGGTGTGTTATAGACAGAGAAGCCATTTTTCAGGCTCCCTGCTCTGAGCGCACCCCTTGCCTAGCTAGTTTTTATCTGTCCTCGAGACTCAGCTCAAGCATTAGTTTTTCCAGGAAATCTTCCGTGATCCATGGCCCTGTCCACCACCACTCCCCATTGTCACCCCTATTTAGGGCCAGATCTGCTTCCTGAGCATGTTTCTAGCACAGCACTTAGCAGAAGGCCCTGCCATCGCCCTGGCCAACAGTCACTCTCACAAGGGCAAGGACCACACATTTTATTTATGTTTCCTTGTTCAGCAAGTTAAAGAGATTAAATATATATTTGTTCACAAAAGGAACAAGATGGCTGGTTTTAAAAAAATGTAGAAAGAAAATAACTATTTCCATTTGTAATTACTAGGTTTAGAAACTAATTTTGACATACTGAACTACTTTCCAATTCAAAATCTAATAGGAAAAAAATGCAAACTATCCATCAAAGTCATGAGTGAGTTAAAAATAACTGCAAATTATTTAGAAAAGCTAGAATGTATTTGGGTTTTGCTGTGTTTTTGCATATGCTAATTTTTTAAATAACATTAAGAAAGGTATAATATGAAATTTGGATTGAAACACTAAGAAATTTTAGAAAATGTAGCCACTCACTTCCCCCAAGTCCTATACTCTGGCCACCTGGTCCACTTACTGATCTAGAACAAGCTATATCAAAGTTCACACTTTTACCTCACCTTCCTATTTTCACCCAACAAACTCCTATCATATGTCAAGGTCTCAAGAATTTTCCGTGAACTCACACCCTTGCTTACATGTAACTGCTGCCTCATCTGGACTCCCTTAACATTTTGTACTTACAAGTAACAGCATTCCTTATACTTTAACACAATTAATTGCTTATATATCAATGTTCCCCTGTTCTACTATGACTTCTTGAGGGCCAAAATCGAATTCATTGTTGAATCCCTGGCATTTAATACAGAATCAGACCCTGAGTGCATGAAGAGATTAGAAGAAAAAGAAAGGAAGGAAGGAAGAAAAGCGGGAAAGAAGAAACAAAGAAAAGAAACAGTCAGAAGGCACAGGACCAGGAAAACGGAGCTGAATCTGCCCCCATGAGTCAAGTATCTAACTGTGAAAAATTCTATCATCTTTGTCTAATAAAGTAACAGAGACAAGACCCCATCTTTGAGAATAATTTTAGTTGGATGTAAAGGTAATAGCCTAGGACCTAAACAGAAATCGCTTTTCTTTCTCTTTTACTTAAAAAATTCCTACAAGATCTTAACCAAACCCAAAAATAAAAATAACAAACTAGGATAGGCACCCACCAGGACCTCCAGAAGAACTGCCCCGTGACCCGCTATCGGCACCCTCCTGGATCTCCGGAAGAACTGCAGGGACCCGCAATCAGCACCCAGAAGAGCTACGCCATACCCGCGATCTGAACCATCCCGGACCTGTGTAAGAGCTGCACCGGGACGCGTGATCAGCACCCTACCGGACCTCTGGAGGAGCTACGCTGGGATCCGCGATTGGCACCCTCCCAGACCTCGGTAAGAGCTGCGCCCTCCCGGACCCGGGTAAGAGCTGCACTGGGACTGCTACCCTGTCCACTGGGCCTCCCCACAACCTGACCAGGAACTCCAGGAGCCACGCAACCCCACATCTACCCTCCTACACCCTCCCTGCATCCACACCGGCATGTTTGTCTGGCCAGGGACTCTGGTAGCTGTGTGCCCTCCAGAGCCCTCCCTGCCTCTGCTAGGAGCTCTTCTCCTGGCCAGAGACTTCTGGAGCCTTGGGCCCCCTGTGCCAAAGTCCCTAGGTGCCAGGCATTCCCAGAACCGTGTGCACCAGCCCCCTGCCCTGTTGCTGGATACGGGGGTGTCACACTCCAGAGCTGCTCCCACAACTAGAACTCCCTGGCTGGGGCAGCCCCAGAAGAGCTACACAGGTTCACTACCTACAGAGATCCAGCAACAATAGAGAGATGCCCCCGGGGTCTAATCTTGGAGAGACATGACCTCAACTCTGAGGACAGCCAGAGGCAATGGTGAAAAACAGTCATGAGATGAAATCAAAGAAAAAATTCTTGGAACATGAATAATCAGAGTAGATCAACTCCCCCAAGGAACAATGGGGCAGACACAGCACAAGATCCCATGCACAAACATATAGCTGAGATGTCAGAAATCGAATTCAGAATCCGGATAGCAAATAAGATTGAATTAGAATTCCAAGCAGTAATCCAAAAGATGTCTCAAAAATTCAACAAATTCAAAAACCAAATGACCAAACATTTTGACACATTGAGACAAGAAGTTGCAGCCCTCAAAGATCTGAGAAACACGGTAGAATCCCTCAGTAACAGAATGGAGCAAGCAGAAGAAAGGATTTCTGACATCGAAGACAAAGCTTTTGAACGCTCCCAAACTCTCAAAGAGGAAGAGAAATGGAGGGCAAAAACAGATCACTCTCTCAGAGAGCTCTGGGATAATTCAAAGAAAACTAATATTCATCTTATAGGGATCCCTGGAAGCGATGAAGTGGTGTCACAAGGCACAGAGTCTCTTCTCCATGAGATTATGAAAGAGAACTTTCCAGACATGCCAAGAGATTCTGAAATTCAGATAGCAGACAGTTTCAGAACTTCAGCATGACTCAACCCAAGTAAGACATCCCCCAGACACATCATAATCAATTTCACTAAAGTGAATATGAAGAAGAAAATTCTGAAAGCAGCCAGACAAAAGAAAACAATTACCTACAAGGGGAAGAATATTACAATAACTGCAGATCTCTCTGCTGAAACCTTTCAAGCTACAAGAGGATGGTCATTGACTTTTAATCTCCTAAAACAAAATAACCTTCATCCCAGGATCCTGTACCCAGCTAAACTGAGTTTCATTTATGATGGAGAAATTAAATACTTTAATGACATTCACATGTTGAAGAAATTTGCCATAACTAAACGAGCTCTCCAAGATATTCTTAGACCTATCCTCCATAAAGACCAGCGTAATCCTCCACCACAAAAATAAACCCACCCAGAAAATTTTGATCAAATTCCAACTTCCACAGTCACAAAAGGATTAAAAATGTCCACCGGACTCTCGGAAGGCTTATCAATATTCTCAATTAATGTGACTGGTTTAAATTGTCCTCTGAAGAGGCACAGGTTGGCTGACTAGATATAAAAACTCAAGCCAGGGGTGGCGCCTGTGGCTCAAGGAGTAGGGCGCTGGTCCCATATGCCGGAGGTGGTGGGTTCAAACCCAGCCCCGGCCAAAAAAAAAAAACTCAAGCCAGATTTCTGCTGCATACAAGAATCTCATCTTACATTAAAAGACAAATATAGACTCAAAGTGAAGGGATGATCATCTATACTCCAGGCAAATGGAAAGCAGAAAAAAGCAGGTGTTGCAATCCTATTCGTAGATGCAATAGGCTTTAAGCCAACCAAAAGGATAAGAAAGGATAAGGATGACACTTATCCTTAAAAGAGGAAGGATAAAAATGGACACTTCATATTTGTTAAAGGTAATACTCAATATGATGAGATTTCAATTATTAATATTTATGCATCCAACCAGAATGCACTTCAATTTATAAGAGAAACTCTAACAGACATGAGCAACTTGATTTCCTCCAGTTCCATAGTAGTTGGAGAATTTAACAGCCCTTTAGCAGTGCTGGATAGATCCTCCAAAAAGAAGCTAAGCAAAGAAATCTTAATTTTAAACTTCAACATTCAACATCTGGACTTAACAGACATCTACAGAACATTGCATCCCAACAAAACTGAATACACATTCTCTCATCAGCCCATGGAACATACTCCAAAATCGACCACATCCTAGGCCACAAATCTAACCTCAGCAAATTTTTAAAAATAGAAATTATTCCTTGCATCTTCTCAGACCATCATGGAATAAAAGTTGAACTAAATAACAACAGGAACCTGCATACCCATACAAAAACATGGAAGCTAAACAACCTTATGCTGAAGGATAGATGGGTTATAGACAAGATTAAGAAGGAAATCACCAAATTTTTGGAACAAAACAACAATCAAGACACGAATTAGCAGAACCTCTGGGATACTGCAAAGGCAGTCCTAAGAGGGAAATGTATAGCACTGCCAGCCTTCCTCAAGAAAATGGAAAGAGAGGAAGTTAATAACTTAATGGGACATCTCAAGCAACTGGAGAAATGGACATCTCAAGAACATTCCAACTCTAAACTCAGCAGAAGAAAAGAACCAAAATCAGAGCAGAATTAAATGAAATTGAAAACAAAAGAATTATACAACAGATCAATAAATCCAAAAGTTGGTTATTTGAAAAGTTCAATAAAATAGATAAACCTTTGGCCAACCTAACCAGGAAAAAAAGAGTAAAATCTCTAATTTCATCAATCAGAAATGGTAAAGATGAAATAACAACAGACCCCTCAGAAATTCAAAAAATCCTTAACAAATTTACAAGAAACTTTACTCTCAGAAATATGAAAATCTGAAAGAAATCGACCAATACTTGGAAGTATGCCACCTACCAAGACTTAGCCAGAACGAATTGGAAATGTTGAACAGGCCTATATCAAGTTCTGAAATAGCATCAACTATACAAAATCTCCCTAAAAAGAAAAGCCCAGGACCAGATGGCTTTACGTCAGAATTCTACCAAACCTTTAAAGAAGAACTAGTACCTATATTACTAAACCTCTTCCAAAATATAGAAAAAGAAGGAATACTACCCAACACATTCTACGAAGCAAACATCACATTGATCCCTAAACCAGGGAAAGGCCCAACAAGAAAAGAAAATTATAGACTAATATCGCTAATGAATATTGATGCAAAAATACTCAATAAGATCCCAACAAACAGAATCCAACAACACATCAAAAAAATTATACACCATGACCAAGTGAGATTTATCCCAGGATCTCAAGGCTGGTTCAATATACGTAAATCTATAAATGTAATTCAGCACATAAACAAACTAAAAAATAAAGGCCATATGATTCTCTCAATTGATGCAGAAAAAAGCTTTTGATAATATCCAGCATCCCTTCATGGTCAGAACACTTAAGAAAATTGGTATAGCTACTCGGGAGGCTGAGGCAAGAGAATCGCTGAAGCCTAGGAGTTGGAGGTTGCTGTGAGCTGTGTGATGCCATGGCACTCTACCGGGGGCTATAAAGTAAGACTCTGTCTCTACAAAAAAAAAAAAAAATAGAAAAGAAAATTGGTATAGTTTTAGCCATTGCAATTAGGGAAGAAAAGGTGATCAAGGGTATCCACATAGGGTCAGAAGAGATCAAACTTTCACTCTTCGCAGATGACATGATTGTATATCTGGAAAACTCTAGGGAGTCTACTACAAAACTTTTAGAAGTGATCAAGGAATACAGCAATGTCTCAGGCTACAAAATCAACAACCATAAATCTGTAGCCTTTATATATACCAACAATAGCCAAGCCAAAAAAACAGTCAAGGACTCTATTCCTTTTACAGTAGTGCCAAAGAAGATGAAATATTTGGGAGTTTATCTAACAAAGGACATGAAAGATCTCTACAAAGAGAACTATGAAAACTGAAGAAAAGAAATAGCTGGTATAATCCCACCAATTCCCCTCCCTCTCCCCACCTCTCCCCTCCCTCCCCTCCCTTCCCCCTTCCCCCTATTCTTAGGCTGTAACTGGGTTATAGCTTTCATGTGAAAGCCATTAAGTTAGTTTCATAGTAGAGCTGAGTACATTGGATACTTTTTCTTCCATTCTTGGGATATTTTACTAAGAAGAATATGTTCCAGCTCCATTCATACAAACATGAAAGAGGTAAAGTCTTCATCTTTCTTTAAGGCTGCATAATATTCCATGGTGTACATATATACCACAATTTATTAATCCATTCGTGGATCGATGGGCACTTGAGCTTTTTCCATGACTTAGCAATTATGAATAGGGCTGCAATAAACATTCTGGTACAAATATCTTTGTTGTGATGTGATTTTTGGTCTTCTGGGTATATGCCTAGTAGAGGAATTATAGGATTGAATGGCAGATCTATTTTTAGATCTCTAAGTGTTCTCCAAACATCTTTCCAAAAGGAATGTATTAATTTGCATTCCCACCAGCAGTATAGAAGTGTTCCCTTTTCTCCACATCCCCACCAACATCTCTGGTCTTGGGATTTTGCGATATAGGCTAGTCTTACTGGAGTGAAAATGTGTCAAATGGTCTATGAAACTAGTGTTTGGTGCCCCATGATCACATTAATATACACAGCTATGATTTAATAAAAAATAATAATAAAATAAAAGAAAGCAAGAAAGCAAGAAAGCAAGAAAGCAAGAAAGCAAGAAAGAAAGAAAGAAAGAAAGAAAGAAAGAAAGAAAAGAAATAGCTGAAGATGTTAACAAATGGAAAAGCATACCATGCTCATGGCTGGGAAGAATCAACATTGTTAAAATGTCTATACTACCCAAAGCAATACATAATTTTAATGCAATTCCTATCAAAGCTCCATTGTCATATTTTAAAGATCTTGAAAAAATAATACTTTGTTTTATATAGAATCAGAAAAAACCTCAAATTGCCAAAACATTACTCAGAAATAAAAACATAGCAGGAGGAATCACGCTACCAGACCTGAGACTGTACTATAAATCGAAGGTGATCAAAACAGCATGGTACTGGCACAAAAACAGAGAATTAGATGTCTGGAACACAATAGAGAACCAAGAGATGAATCCAGCTACTTACCGTTATTTGATCTTTGACAAGCCAATTAAAAACATTCAGTGGGGAAAACATTCCCTATTTAACAAATGGTGCTGGGTGAACTGGCTGGCAATCTGTAAAAGACTGAAACTGGACCCACACCTTTCACCACTAACTAAGATAGACTCTCACTGGGTAAAACATTTAAACTTAAGACATGAAACTATAAAAATACTTGAAGAAAGTGCAGGGAAAACTCTTGAAGGAATCGGCCTGAGTGAAAATTTTATGAGGAGGACTCCCAGGCAATTGAAGCAGTATCAAAAATATATTACTGGGACCTGATCAAACTAAAAAGCTTCTGCACAGCCAAGAACATAGTAAGTAAAGCAAGCAGACAGCCCTCAGAATGGAAGAAAATATTTGCAGGTTATATCTACGATAAAGGTTTAAGAACCAGAATCCACAGAGAACTCAAACGTATTACCAAGAAAAGAACAAGTGATCCCATCTCAAGGTGGGCAAAGGACTTGAAGAGAAACTTCTTTAAAGAAGACAGATGCACAATCTACAGACACATGAAAAAAAGCTCATCATCCTTAATCATCAGAGAAATGCAAATCAAAACTACTTTGAGATATCACCTAACCCCAGTAAGAGTAGCCCACATAACAAAATCCCAAAACCAGAGATGTTGGCGTGGAGGTGGAAAAAAGGGAACACTTCTACACTGCTGGTGGGAATGCACACTAATATGTTCCTTTTGGAAAGATGTTTGAAGAATACTTAAGAGATCTAAAAATAGACCTGCCATTCAATCCTATAATTCCTTTACTAGGTGTATACCCAGAAGACCAAAAATCACAATATAACAAAGACATCTGTACCAGAATGTTTATTGCATCCCAATTCATAATTGCTAAGTCATGGAAGAAGCCCAAGTGCCCATCGACCCACGAATGGACTAGCAAATTGTAGTACATGTATACCATGGAATATTACGCAGCCTTAAAGGAAGATGGAGAGTTTATCTCTTTCATGTTTACATGGATGGAGCTGGAACTTATTCTTCTTAGCAAAGTATCTCAAGAATGGAAGAAAAAGTATCCAATGTACTCAGCCCTACTATGAAGCTAATTTATAGCTTTCACATGAAGGCTATAACCCAACTATAGCACAAGACTACGAATAAGGGCCAAGGAAGGGGAAGGGAGGGAGGAGGTTAGAGTAGAGAGAGGGTAGTGGGTGGGGCCACACCTACGGTTCATCTTAGAATGGGTACAGGAGAAACCTACTAAATGCAGAATACAAATGTCTACATACAATAACTAAGAAAATGCCATGAAGGCTATGTTGAACAGTTTGATGAGAATATTTCAGATTGTGTATGAAACCAGCACATTGTACCCCTTGATTGCACAAATGTACACAGCTGTGATTTAACAATAAAAAAAAATTAAAAAACTCTTAAAAAATAAAGAAAGAATAAACTAGGAAAGAGTTACATCCAACCAAAAAATTTTTCCTTTGTATCCTCTTACCATTTTTTAATTAAGGAAATAGAAGATAATACATTTAAATCAACATTTAAAGAAATGTTATTTATGAGCATCTGGAAATCTCCCCATAAAGAAATTATATTGTGAACTTTAAATGCCAAATTCACATTGTAAGGAAAAAGTTCACTGAAGACGAATGAATGAATGACACATTCCAGCTTTTTTGATCTTCATCTTTGGAGGGAGAGCTCAGGTGTCCTGGAAAGTAAGCAGGGCAGGGATGTTTTCTGGTTCTGAGAGACCTGAAGCAAGTTACCCTGCAGTGATGAAGAGACAGATGACATCAGAGGGGTTAAGGGGGAGAGAGAATAAAGGTATGAGATACAACAAGCTGTGAATTCTCCAGCAACTTTGCTGTCCTATCCCTGTCCCTTCAGAGACAATGGTAGTAACCTGAGGATAAGATGAGAAGGTGTGAATAAAGGAGTGAAAAGATGGCCGATGATTTCCTCATTTGCATTTCTAAAGGCTTACATTAAAATCACTCCCAAAAAATAGAAACAAAATTTAAATATGGCCTTATTGTCTGTATTCTTTAAAATTAAATACTTAGCTCTCATTCCACTGAATAATACACATAGAACAATTACATAAAGTAACTGAAATAAAAAGTAAATACAACTGACATCGATAGAAACAGCTGAAAAATACAAACGACGTTTTCATCTGAATTTACCCATTTCTAAGACTAAGGAGAAAAAAATCCTGCTGAGTTACCACTACTGGCTTTACTCACTTACTGATTCCAGTCTTAAAAACACAATTAAATTGGGCATGGGGATTGCTAAATTTATAATTACAGAGTAAGATCAATAATTTCTCTTCAATAAAACATGAAGATTCAAGGGTCGCTGTAGAACATACAGTGGTCCTCATATATTTTACTTGCTGCCTCTCTGCTAAACCTAAAAAACAACATGACAAATAGACCAACGGCAAAGCAAACTGAAGAAATTAGTTCAAAATGCTGAACAAAGGACGGCAAACGTGACGTACTGCAGTAATGCTTTGGTCTTCCTGGTGGGGTCTTCTGGTTTGAAGTTTTTGTAGGCTTCTACTTCGTGTTCTATGGACAGCAACTGTCCCTGGAGTTTGTTCCTGAAGTTAGGCAGCGTATCTCGAATGTGGTTGGTAAGTTGCTAAATAAAACAAAACAAAAATCATGCACGCATATAACAGATTGAGCATTAACTCATGATATAAAAGTCAACCTCTACTGTTCTCCTAATCGTTCAAAACTTCAAAAATCATTTGAGACTATATATGTAGACAGATAGTGAGAAGAGACTCTCTCCTCTACCACCCTTCAGAGATGCTCAAAATTCCTTCAATTTCAGTTATTCCCTTGTTATCTCTTTATGTCTGGGAAAACCCTGTTAAAATGCAGCTAACATTGCTAATGAGGCTGCCCAGTAACACCTTAGTATTTATTAATTTGACTTGTCAGATCACCTGCCTCATAGAAAGGAACCTTAAGTTAGACTGTGGTAGAAAGGAAGGTGGGAGTTAACAGGTGCTGCCTGATGTGCCCAAGACGGAATGGCTCATCACTCGGAATGACCTGTCACTCAGAGTTCAGGTCCTTGAGGTGCCACTCAAAACTGTCAGCTACTCCTACCTCCACCTCCATGCCCCAGTCCAAGTCCAGTCGGTCACCGATTTGTGCCTTCAATAGGCTGACTCTAAAACTTCCATGACTGAGTGAGGGAAAGCTCTCTCAGATTTTGACACCATAACTTGACCCTCATCCTGGACATCCCCACCAGCTGGCACCATAATAAGCTCAGTACAGTGAAAAGTTCTCTAAGATAGTGTCTAAGAGTAGATGATTAATTAAGAACAAAGGGAAGATAAAAACCCAGATTGTTTAGCTCTCTGCTTTATGTTCTATTACAATGCAGTTTAAAGGAAAGTCCTAATTAAAAGAAAAAAATAAAAGATAACCTTGAATTTCTTAAGTAATAAACTTGAAATCAAGAGAAAGAAAGAATATAAGGTTCCAAGAAATACAGGAAGAAAGAAAAGTAAAAGGAGATCAAATATACTCAGACTGGCTGAAGAAACTATTTTAAATCATCTTTATGCTTATTTGAGTTTACCTGAATATATCTATTCAATAAATCCATAGTTATTTAACTGTCGATAGTTTACAACTATGTCGTTCTCTTGCCCACAGTTATGAATGGTTATTTAGGTACCTTGGCACGTGTTGCCTTTGAGGCTATAAAGCAGAAAACAAAAGAACAGAAAGGACTGCACTCCCAGTAGCAATGTCACAAGACACAGGGACTGAGTCTAAGGGTAACCACGAGAGACCGGCAGCCATCTGACCACCATGTGAACTGCTGACTACTAGAAATACTTCACCTCCATCTTTTGCTTCTCAAATATCTCCATGGGAAAGCAGTATCATGGGCTACTCTTGGCTTTCTAAAACACTTCCTTCCTTGGCTTCGACGTCTCCAGCTTCTCTAATTTTCTTCCTAGCCAGTCTGAACTCAGGTACCGTCCCATTTGACAATCCAGCCTTCCCATCAGACCAGTAATTGTTAAACTTAGGTCTAGATCTGGGGCCTCTTCTTTGCTCACTCTCTGTTCTTTGTCAAACTAGTCTCACTTCATCCATGGCTTCAATAAACAACCAAACACCAGCAGCTGCTAAAATGCTGTCTCCAGGTAGACCTTCTCATTTTGGGTGTGTTTGTGTGCATCTGACCACCTTCTAGGCTTCTCTGCTTGGATGTGTCAATGATACAGCAACCTCAACGTGTCCAAAATCGAGCACTTGATGTTCCCTTCAGGGTTCCCCACCTCGGTGACTTCATAAATCTCCGAATACTCAAGAGTTAACTTTGACTCCACTTCTCCATCACCCAGGGGTACTATCCACCACCAAATTCTCCATGTTCTATACATTCCTCAAATCTGCTTTTTTCTTTCATCTCCACTGGCCCTAACCAAGATCAGCTACCACAATTTCTCACTTTTACTTTTAACTGCTCTTCTAGGTTTTGCTCTTAGTTTACTCTTGGCCATCCTGCCTGCAATACCACATTCTTTTTAAACCCACAGATCTGATCATGTTGTTCCCCTACTCAGATCCTTTAAATGATTGCTCCTCCCCACTCTTTGGATAAGAGTAAAAATTGTCAACATGGCCTACAAACATTATCGGATCCAGCCACTGCCTGCACTCCCAACTTCAATTCCTATAGCCCATTCCCTTTTTCTCTGCCTGCCAGCCACAGCAACACTTCATTCTATTCCTCAAAAACTCATGCCTTTTTCCAGTTTTTTCCACAGAAAATGTCAGGGATATTGGTACATACTAAATCAGCAATAAAATTATCCTAGTTTCAAATGTAGGATAAAGATATTTGAAAGAATAAAGAGAGAGTGAAAATCCAGGAAAAAAAAGATCTTCAGTACAAAATTCATTCCATTTTAAGTCAACCAGAATCCAAATATGTCACAACTTGGGGGTCACCTGTAATGACCAAATGGTCAGTTAT
Source organism: Nycticebus coucang (assembly GCF_027406575.1). Taxonomy (NCBI): domain Eukaryota; kingdom Metazoa; phylum Chordata; class Mammalia; order Primates; family Lorisidae; genus Nycticebus; species Nycticebus coucang. The sequence goes on from NC_069789.1 coordinate 89,730,090, forward strand.
TTCCTTCGTTTTTTCTGGTATTCAAAACCTAATTCATTTATAACTTTATATTTCTAATCAATGATATTAAGGATTTTCCTCTAAGTTTTTTTTCAGTTTATTTGTATTTTTCTTAGGCCAATATGGATGTTGAAGCAGAATTTTACAAAGTTTTATCAGTGATAATAAAACCAGTGACTCCTCTAAAATATATTTAAAATACATATATGTGTGTGTGATTATGTATATATGTATTTTTTTTTTCAGAGACAGGATATTGTCCAGGCTGGAATGCAGTGGATATTCACAGATGCAATCATACAACACTGCAGCCTCAAACTCCTGGCCTCAAGCAATCCTCCTGCCTCAGCCTCCAGCTGGAACCATAAGGTGTGAACCACTGCACCTGTCTACATATTCACATTTTTAAAATGATACAACTATAATACTGTCTCAAAGTTTCCTATATTCTTTATCCTTTATTATTATTATTATTATTTTCTGAGACAGAGTCTCACTCTTGCCCTGGTAGAGTGCCATGGCATCATAGCTCATAGCAATTTCAAACTCTTGGGCTCAAGCAATCCTTTTGCTCAGCCTCGTGGGTAACTGGAACTATAGGCGCCCAGTATGACACCCAGATAGTTACCATATTTAATAGAGTCAGAGTCTCACTTTTGCTCAGGTTGGTCTCAAACCCCTGAGCTCAGGCAATCTACCCATGTCGGCTTCCAAAAGTGCTAGGATTACAGGTGTGAGCCACAGCACCCAGCCACCTTACCTTTTATTTAAAAGTTTAAAATTTATAGTAGTCTGTGACATATCTCTTAAAATAGAAATATAACATTGATTTTTATTTTTAAAACTTCTTCAGTTGTTTTGCCTAAATGGTTCTCATACAAGATACTTTCGAGGAGCTAACAACCTGAAATTTATTAACTACTCAAGTTCACAGATAAAAGTTAAAGCATAACTTATGAGAATATTTTTCAGCAAAACCACCCACCATATAAAGTCAATGTAATCAAAACTCAGGGAGTTTTGTACTCAATCACAACACAACAGTACTTGTCATGACACTTAATTCCAATAGGGGGAGATATTGTGGAAGTGCATCAGGGTTTTACGAAGAAACGTACACAGTACGTGCAGCAGCAAGAGCGCAAGTCCCGGTTCTAATTTGTTGTAGGGAAAGGACTCATCGGCAAAAGCTTCTTAGATGAGTAGAAATCAATGATTTCTTAAGATTTGTTGTTTTGAAGGTTTTAAATTAAGAAACAAATCAATCTTTTAAAAATGCCATAAAAAATTAACATAAAATCTAATATAACCATTGCAAATTGTTATTTGAAAACCAGATCCTAAGAGGTCAACTTTTCATGTAAGTTTAACTTCCTAAGACTATTACACATTGAGAGTGAATGCATACTCACACACACGCCCCTGTTCCTTGTTCCTAAATAAGTTAAGTGTTTCTGCTTTGAGCATGATCTTTCAATAATATTAAAGTGCATTATATTCACTGAGAATAGTAATAGTATGCATCTGAGTATTCATATTCATTTTTAAAGGTTCTATCATTTAAGCTGAATATCTTGTTTTGTAATTGTTCTTATTGCTTGGAAGAATGTTTTTACCTGATTAAGGACCTTCTGAAGGTGTGGGGTCCCCATTCGATCAGCAATATGCCTGTAAGCCGGATGGGAAAGAAAAAATTTCCTCTCCGCCAACATGGCCGCCTTAATGTCCTTCTTCCCATCTATGTCCTTCTGGCTTCTGTTTACCACCCCCACGTAACCTGAAACAAAACACAAACCTATGGAGTTGGGGGCACCTTTTGTTGCTTATTCTAGGAATACTTCAAGGCTCTCAAATAGGCTAAGAAAGGCAAAATCAGTTTTGGGGCTGAAGACTAGTAAACTCCATAGGAAACATCAGTACTTAAGAGAAACCACTGATTCAGCTATTGATACATTTTTAACATCAGCACAGTAATGTCTCATCCCTAAAAGCTCATGTTAAGAGAATTACATTTCTTCACCGTTTTAGCATAGAGCAGGCAAGTAAATATCAGATGTAAAACTGAATAGTGGAGGATCATGCATTCTGTGATGAATATTTATTTATAACCTCCCTTCAAACCCGTTCTTTTCCCTGCTTTTCTTTCTTGTTTGTTTGTACTTAACTAAAATCATTTTCATATCAGGCTCACAGAGGTTTTACTTTCACTATAAACATTTGTATGGAAGGGGGGACTTACCCTTTTATTAGCACATAAATCTGTTCATATAATAAATATATTAGGGATAATGAATTGCCTGTTATCCAGTAGAACTCATTAAAATGTCTCTCAAATTGCCTTCCTGAGAGGCAGGTGTCTTTTTAAAAAAAAATTAATAGGACCCATGATTTGAGTCTTTGAAATTTATAGCATCTCCTTGTAGTAATGACTTTAACTTCCTTACAGATAAAGTTGGTATTTGTGCCCTGTGGGATATTTCCATGTCTGATGATGTTTAAATATAACATAATTTTAGAATAAGTGGGGCTTTTAGATGTCATTTAAAGTATGATAAAGCTTCATGGAGGGAAAAAAAATTGAAGTGTCTTTGTTGCTTCAACAAAAATTAGGCTTCTTTTTTTTCTTTTTTGTAGAGACAGAGTCTCACTTTACTGCCTTCAGTAGAGTGCCATGATGTCACAGGACTCACAGCAACCTCTAGCTCTTGGGCTTCCACGATTCTCCTGCCTCAGCCTCCCGAGCAGCTGGGACTACAGGCACCCGCCACAATGCCCGGCTATTTTTTGGTTGCAGTTCAGGCGGGGCTGGGTTTGAACCCACTACCCTCGGTATATGGGGCCGGCACCCTACTCACTGAGCCACAGGCGCCACATGACTTAGGGTCAAGTGAAGAACAGCCATGCTGTACGGCAGGGTTAGAGAGGTGGCCTTGTCTGGAACAGAGAGTTCTCCCAAAGTAGGATAGATCTACCTTGAAGCTAATGAAGCTGACACTTCAAGGCCCCCTTTTTCTTGCCTTCTTATTCCTGTAATTTTAGGGAATCATTCTCCCTTCAGATCATTTTTTAAATACATCACTTGGGGACATAGTACCATTCCATAAAAAGTATAACTAATAATAAATCCAGTCCTTATGACTGAAGAGGCATTGAAACCAAGCCTCCCAATGGCTCCTACTCATTTCTCAGATGTATCATCAAAGGAAGTCTTGTATAGACCACAGTACGTTACCCCTGCGGAGAGGCAGCAACTTGTTCTCTAAGACGTCCCTGGCATCTGTCCCTTCATCCATAAGATCCAGTTTGGTGATGACTCCAATGGTTCTCAGACCTGAATCATAAGCAAACCCAACATTAGCTCTTCCCCTAAGTGGCCTGAGGTGATCTGTGAAAATGGTTCACTATTCACTCAACCCAGAAAACCCCACAAAGTCATGTGTTCAAAGTCAGAGGTTCAAATCTTCATGTTCCCTTAAGAACACACATGAAACTGCCCAAGCCATCAGGGGTATGTATATACAAAAAAACCACCAAGTATCTGAAGTTTGTCACTTTAAAGAAACTGTGTACCATTCTGACGTTACAATGGTGGAGTTAGTAGGTGTGCCCAGGCCAAGCAATGGGGCTGCACCCAGGGTCAGTGGTCCAAAAAGAGTGCTGAATTTTTACTGCATATGCTTAAAACTGCAAAGAGTAATGCTGAACTTAAGGGTTTAGATGCAGATTCTCTGGTCATTGGGCATATCTAGGTGAACAAAGCACCCAAGATGTGGTGCTAAACTTACAGAGCTCGTGGTCGCATTAACCCATACATGAGCTCCCCCTGCCACATGGAGATGATCCTTACTGAGAAGGAACAAATTGTTTCCAAACCAGAAGAAGAGGTTAGCACAGATGAAAAAGATATCCCAGAAGAAACAAAAACTTATGGCACAGGAATAGATGCAACATAAAATAAATGCAAATAACAGTAAAAAAAGAAAAAAGAAAGCAGCATTATACAATTTGCAGAAGACTAACACATTTTAGAGACATGTACGTTTCAGTGCGAGATGGAAAGCACGTTTTCCTAGTGCTTTTCCTGTTCCTGTCTGTTTGCTTTCTAATCTACCGCTACACTAGTCTGGTGATCTCGATGTGATGAGGAAGAGAGGCAGAAAACCACCTATCCCTAAAATAACTTTCAATCCAAGAGATACGGTTATATTGCCAAAATACTTTAAAATATGTGAATTTATTTTTGTACCATGCATAAATGGAAATTATACATTTTTGTTTTCTTCCCAAGTATTCTACCTAATATGGATGCTTTAAATTTTTATGTGTTACATTATTAAAAGTAAATAAACACACAGGCTATGCGTGGACCATTGATGAGAGTATGTCATAAGCCAAGCATTATTAGTGATCTAGTTCTGAACATGAAGTGAAAAGAATTAAAAGAAGAAAATTAGGTATAGCATCTGGGCCATCATCAAAATAAACTTGCAAGTCTCACAACGTCCATTATGCCTTAGAAAAGGAAACACGATGCGTGGCAAAGAAGACTGAGCTAGGAGCTGAGGCTCAGATTCTAGTTGGCAGGCAAGTGGCTTAATTCTCCAGGTCTCAATTTTCCTCATCTGTAACATAAGGTGTTAGACACAGGTGGCGCCTGTGGCTCAAAGGAGCAGGGCACCGGCCCCATATGCTGGAGGTGGCGGGTTCAAACCCAGCCCTGGCCAAAAACTGCAAAAAATAAAATAAGGTGTTAGAGACCATGATCTCTAAGGAAACCAAATAAGTAGGAAACTCATTTTCTGGGGCACATCAGAAGCACACTATTTGTCCTGGCTGTCTTCATTAGGTGAAACGGACACTATTTGCCTAGGGATTCATATTGTTAAGTGCACTTCTCTGGCCTTCTGGTTAAACACAATTACTTAAACCCATAAATGTATCTTTTATCTGGAATTACTCAAATTAAGCCAACTATGGTTTTAAATGATGTATATGTACACTTTTAATTCTAAAAGATATATACTGTTTCAATTCTAAAAAATAGTACAATTACTATTTTTTGAAGATGAGAAAACAAAGGCAGAGAAGACTAAATGGTCTGACTTGCCCAAGGTCATATAATCATCATACAGCCTGTGGGTCCAGGCAGTCCTAGTCAACAGCCCATAGCTTTTAACCAATATAATGCTTTTCACAGTATAAAGATTTAAAGGAAAGAAAAAAAAAGACTTAAACCAAAAAGGTCAAAAGAGGGAGAGGATTGCAGAAAAATTTTCAAACCAAAAACCCAGAAGGCTGACTGCTAACTAACAGCAAAGAGGAAAACTGCATTCAAAAAAGCCAGCAATTTATGTCAGGGTATAATAATCTATGTCAGGGCATCTCAGAAAGGATCAGGACCTAGGTACTAAGAGTTCTGAAAATGGTAAATAGAGGTGGTAAGAACCTGTCTCTAAAAAAATTTCTTCTTAAAAATACAAAGAACAAAAAAATTCTCAGTAATTGAAAATAGGAGAACAGAAATTAAAACGTTAGTAGAATGGCTGGAAGACAAAGCTGATGGACTCTTCCAGAAAAGAGAAAGCAAATAATAGGAAAAGAAAAACATCTTTTTAAACTAGAAATATAATCCAGAAAATCAAATATTTGAATAAATAGCATTCCAGAGAGAGAAAATCATACAGAAACAGTTGGGAGGTGGGAGGGGCATATTCTATTAAAGAAAATGTCCTATAAGTGAAAGACATGAATTTAGGGAATGAATGAACTCAACAAATGTCCAACACAAAAACAAAAATTAAAATGCACACATACACACACACAAAATATGGCATATCATTAAAAGATTTCAAAACAACTTGGAACAGATAAAAGATCCTAAAAATCTCCCAGAGAAATTGAAAAAACAGGTTACCACCCAAAAAGGGGGGTGGGGGAATTAATATAGCATTAGTCTTCCCAGCAGCAAATTGGAAACCAAAAAACAATAGTGCAATGTTTTCAAAATACTAAAAGAAAAATAAATTTTAACCTAGAATTCTAACATATCAATAAATGTGACAGTAGGAAAACATATTTTCAGATTTGGTAAATCTCAAAATATTGTACCTCCCTTTAACCATTTATCAGAAAGCTGATAATGGATATGTTCCACAAAATAAGGGAATGAAATAGTGGAGGAAGACATGAGATCCAGGAGGTGGATGTACAACCAAGGTAGGAAATTTTCAGGATGGTGCAGATCCCACCCCAAGGCCAAGACAGCAATCAACATCCACTGAATGGACAGAGCAGAGTCCTAAAGAGATGCCTTTGTTCACCAAGAAAAAACGTAAGTGCTGGAATATCCAATGCTTAAGGTTTTTAAAGGAACTCACAGACTGAGGCTTCTGCAGGGAGAGGTGGGGAATGCATTAGTGATACGTGTGTGTGTATGTGTGTGTAGAGGGAAAACTATGTAAACAAAGAGAGAATTAGTAACCTCAGGCAATGTCACGTAAGAAAGAAAACTTAATCATAATTTACCACATAGCTTGGCTGTGAATAACATTTTTATTTTTTTTTTATTTTTTTATTGTTAAATCATAGCTGTGTACATTAGTGCAATCAAGGGGTACAATGTGCTAGTTTCATATACAATCTGAAATACTCTCATCAAACTGTTCAACATAGCCTTCATGGCATTTTCTTAATTATTGTATGTAGACATTTGTATTCTGCATTTAGTAGGTTTCGCCTGTACCCATTCTAAGATGCACCATAGGTGTGGCCCCACCCATTACCCTCCCTCTACCCTAACCTCCCCTGTTCTTTCCCCTCCCTTGGCCCTTTCCCCATATTCTTATGCTATAGTTGGGTTATAGCCTTCATGTGAAAGCTATAAATTAGCTTCATAGTAGGGCTGAGTACATTGGATACTTTTTCTTCCATTCTTGAGATACTTTGCTAAGAAGAATAAGTTCCAGCTCCATCCATGTAAACATGAAAGAGATAAACTCTCCATCTTCCTTTAAGGCTGCGTAATATTCCATGGTATACATGTACTACAATTTGCTGGTCCATTCGTGGGTCGATGGGCACTTGGGCTTCTTCCATGACTTAGCAATTATGAATTGGGATGCAATAAACATTCTGGTACAGATGTCTTTGTTATATTGTGATTTTTGGTCTTCTGGGTATATACCTAGTAAAGGAATTATAGGATTGAATGGCAGGTCTATTTTTAGATCTCTTAAGTATTCTTCAAACATCTTTCCAAAAGGAACATATTAGTGTGCATTCCCACCAGCAGTGTAGAAGTGTTCCCTTTTTTCCACCTCCACGCCAACATCTCTGGTTTTGGGATTTTGTTATGTGGGCTACTCTTACTGGGGTTAGGTGATATCTCAAAGTAGTTTTGATTTGCATTTCTCTGATGATTAAGGATGATGAGCTTTTTTTCATGTGTCTGTAGATTGTGCGTCTGTCTTCTTTAGAGAAGTTTCTCTTCAAGTCCTTTGCCCACCTTGAGATGGGATCACTTGTTCTTTTCTTGGTAATACGTTTGAGTTCACTGTGGATTCTGGTTATTAAACTTTTATTGGAGGTATAACCTGCAAATATTTTCTCCCATTCTCAGGGCTGTCTGCTTGCTTTACTTACTATGTTCTTGGCTGTGCAGAAGCTTTTTAGTTTGATCAGGTCCCAGTAATATATTTTTGATACTGCTTGTATCAAAATTGCCTGGGGAGTCCTCCTCATAAAATTTTCACTCAGGCGATTTCTTCAAGAGTTTTCCCTGCACTTTCTTCAAGTATTTTTATAGTTTCATGTCTTAAGTTTAAATGTTTTATCCAGTGAGAGTCTATCTTAGTTAATGGTGAAAGGTGTGGGTCCAGTTTCAGTCTTTTACAGATCGCCAGCCAGTTCATCCAGCACCATTTGTTAAATAGGGAATCTTTTCCCCACTGAATGTTTTTCATTGGCTTGTCAAAGATCAAATAACAGTAAGTAGCTGGATTCATCTCTTGGTTCTCTATTCTGTTCCAGACATCTAGAATAACATTTTTAGAATTATAAAAATTCATTTAGTAAAATATGATTCTGTCATTATATTAGTAGAATGGAGGAGGATGAGGACATATGGGTGTGCAAAGTATGTGTAGGTGTGGGTGAGGCATATAAGTCAATAAGATCATTCTCCTCTATAGTAGAAATGTAGAAGAGAGTATCTCAAACAAATAAAAAAAAAATCAAGTAATAGTAGTGTAAATAGATTACATAGATATATGGAGATAAATATCAAAAGAAATAACTAAAACAGCTAAAGTAACTAATCTCCAGAAATCAGTAATTGAGAGTCAGGAGGGGTGGACAAGGGACTGATAGCTTTTATTAAAAGGCCATGTGACTTATTTTGAAAAGATGTATATATTCATAGCTTTAATAAAAATAAAAGTTAATTATAAAAGTATTTCCTTATTACTCCCTTATTCCTGAAAAGGCAGCCAGGTCTACACTTATACCAGGAATGGCAAAGGAGACCATTTGCTTTTTCACATTTGGTTACATCAAAAGGTAGTTTAAAATAATCAATAAATTCCTGCTGGCAGACTCAAGACTTACAGTGATAGATCTCCAAAAGCCCTTTCCAGAAGGGACTTCTTTAAAAGAACTCTGCTGGAAACTTAAATACCCACATTTAATAGGGAACATTGCAGAGCCCCAGTTATGTGCCAGCCTCATCTAGGACCTAAAACAATACCCATATGAGATAGGTACTATTTATTTTTAATCATGTAAATGAGGAAAGTAAGACTTAGAGGAGACAAATACACTTGCCTAATAGGTCACGGCCTATACAGCAAAAACTGGCATTCAAGTCAATCAGCCTAATTCCACTTATAATCACTATTCTTAGCTAGATTCTACAATTCTTAGCCTCCCAATTCTTAGCTAGATTCTACAAATGATTAACTATGTTAGTTGGTAACTTAGTCATGTTATATAAGCCTATTTACCTACAGAACTAAAAGTCTGGCTAAAAGTCTCTTCCAAGTCCAGAATTCTGGGAAGGAGAACAAAGATTTAGAAGAGGTTATATGTAGAAATAAGTGAAGAATAATTTAACATAATTCTTGCCCTCCTACTATAAGGGAAATAAAAATAATAAATTAAGAACTAGGCTAGGCATGGCAACTCACATCTGTAATCTCAACACTTTAGGAGGCCAAGGCAGGAAGATCACTTGAGACCAGGAGTTCAAGACCAGCCTGGGCAACATAGTGAGACTCCACCTCCACAGAAAATCACAAAAATTAGCTAGGTGTGTGTAGCATATGCCTATAGTCCTAGCTACTCAGGAGGCTGAGGTAAGAGGATCACTTAGGCCCCAGGATTTCAAGTCTGCAGTGAGCTGTGATTATGCCACTGCAATCCAGCCTGGGTGACAGAGCTAGACCCAGTCTCTAAAAAATTGTAATAATTCATTGAATAAGAACTAATAAATAACCATGATATTGTACTTTAACTAAGTTTCTCTTTAGGAAAAAAGAGCTATAATGATGAGCCCTGATGAAGACTTTGAAAAAACACATAAGGGGGCGGCGCCTGTGGCTCAGTCGGTAAGGCGCCGGCCCCATATACCGAGGGTGGCGGGTTCAAACCCAGCCCCGGCCAAACTGCAACCAAAAAAAAAATAGCCGGGCGTTGTGGCGGGCGCCTGTAGTCCCAGCTACTCGGGAGGCTGAGGCAAGAGAATCGCTTAAGCCCAGGAGTTGGAGGTTGCTGTGAGCTGTGTGAGGCCACGGCACTCTACCGAGGGCCATAAAGTGAGACTCTGTCTCTAAAAAAAAAAAAAAAAAAAAAAAAGAAAAAACACATAAGGTACTTCAAAAATTTGAAGTATAGAGGTTAAGTGCATTGACTCAAAGATCAAACTGTTGGAGTCAATCCCACCCATGCTCCTTAGCAGCTCTGTAACATTAGTTTCCTCATCAGAGGAAACCGTAGCAATAGGGTAATCATACATCATACTTCATGTTGATTGCCCTGGGATAATAATTAATAACATCCCCATTTAACTCTCAAAAGGCTTCCTTTAAAAAAAAAAAAAAAAGATTTCCTTTTTGAAAGATAAATTATATAATATGTTCATTTTAATTCATCAATAAAAAGAGGTAAAATAACAAACTTATTATTTCAAATTAAATAATAGGACTCCAGTCTGGCATGTAAAAAGCTTGGAAGTTGCCACCCTGTCCTAATAATGAGCAAAAAGCTGAGCAAACTGGAAATCTAATAAGCCACCTTAGTGCTGTCAGAGAAGTGAGATCGTAGGGGAAACTGCTGCCCTCTAAATTTGGAGAGGCAGGTGAATACAGAGAATCACAACTTACCAAAACACAAACCTCCATGGGAACCAAGGCCAGGGTGGGAAAACTTGCATTGTAATTGATGAACTGCTGGAAGCTCAGTGTGGATGAGTCCCACAGTTAAAAACTCCGAGGGGACCCAGGCAAGGGCTCTTCACACTTTTGCGAGTTTTGCCTTAAAAGTCCCCTCATGCTTCTGGCAGGGAAAGGGGAAAAGTAACCAGTTGAAAATATGCCAGAGCATTCTGTTGTTCTGAAGAAAGTCCATTCTCAGGAGAGGCTATTTAACGAGGGTCCAAACTACTGGGTATGGGGGATTCCAGAGCCCAAAAGAGAAGGGAAAGGAAAATATCCATCTCTAGCCTGTTCTATCCTGGTACAGGGGAGCAAAATACAACACTTGCCACTTGCCCACTCTAGCCATCTCGTCCCACCTAAGGGGGTGACACTGCTGAGGACTGAGAAGCATTTGTGAGAGTCACATTCTAGAAGCATAGGCTCACTACAAGACTGAGACTTACTCATAGGACTATTCATACTCAATCACAGGACTTAATCACAGGCTTACGCGTCCTCTCACTCCACACCCTACACCACCTTACTGTAGGTCTATGTACCACAGTTCCTTGCACCCAGTACATCACATCTGCCTATCCAAAAAAAAAAAAAAGAAAAGAAAAAAATTATAAGGCATACTAAAAGGCAAAAAACATCATTTAAAGAGACAGAGCAAGCACTGGAACCAGACTCAGATGTGGCAAGAATGTTAGAATTAGAGTGGGAATTTAAAACAACTGTGATTAATATCCTAAGGGTTCCAATGAATAACATACAGAGCCTGCAAAAACAGATGAGCAGTGTAAGCAGCGAGATGGGAATGCTAAGAAAGAATCAAAGAGAAATGCTAGAGATCAAAACACCATAAGAGAAATGAAGAACGCCTTTGATGGATTCATTGTAGACTGGACACAGCTGAAGAAAGAATCACCGAGCTTGAGAATATCTCAATAGAAACCTCTCCAAAATTGAAAAGCAAAGAGAAAAGAATACTGGGGTACAGGGAAAAAAGAGAATGTTCAACAACTATGGAACAACTGAAAAAGGCATTACATATGCATAATGGAAATACCATAATTGCCAAAAGTTGAAAGCATAGAAAATTTCCACCCTAAGTGAAAGGATGCACAAACTGTGGTACATCCAGACACTGGAATATCATTCAGCACTAAGATGACATGAGCTATTAAGTTACGAAAAGACATGGAGAAAACTTAATTGAAAAAAGCCAATCTAGAAAGGCTACTCTATGATTCCAACTATAAAACATTCTGCAAAGGCAAAACTATAGACAGTAAAGTTTGTCAGGGGCTAGAAGGAGGTCAGGATGAATAGGCAGGACACAGAAGATGTGTGAGGCAATAAAACTACTCTATGAAACTATAATGGTAGATACATGTGGTTATATACAGAGGGTGTCAAATAAAGTTACTAATACAGGGTGTCCATAATGTTTGCATGCAATTTACTATGTTAAGCAATTTTAAATTGCACGTGAACTATATGTCCCCCCTGCATATATATTTCAAGAAAGGAAAAATTGTATTAAAATTGCAATACTCAGGCTTGGTGCCCGTAACGTAGTGGTTAGGGTGCTGGCCACATACACCGAGGCTGGTGGGTTCGAACCCAGCCCGTGCCTGCTAAACAATGATAACTGCAACAACAACAACAAAATAGCCGGGCGTTGTGGTGGGTGCCTGTAGTCCCAGCTACTAGGGAGGCCGAAGCAAGGGAATTGCATAAGCCTAAGAGTTGGAGGTTGCTATGAGCTGTGATGACATGGCACAGTGAGAAACCAGGGGTGACATAGTGAGACTCTGTCTCAAAAATAAATAAATAAATAAATAAATAAAATTGTAATACACAATATATACTGATAACAAAAGGTGAATACAAGTCACATTTGAGCACCTCTTATAATTGCAGAAGTCAAACATGAATTGAGTGTTACAATTTTAATACATTTTTTTCCTTTCTTAAAAAGTGTATACATTTTTTGGCACCCTCTGTATTTGTCCAAACCCATAAAATGTACAATACCAAGAGTGAACCCTAATGTAAACAATGGACTTGGGCGATAATGATGTGTCAAGGTAATTCAGTGATTTTTCAACCGTGTGCCCTGGAGTGGTGTGCCATGAGAGGATTTTAGGTGTGTCGTGAAAATTTTTAGAGATTAAATTATTTTTAAAAGAAATTCAAAGCACAGTAAGTATGTTCTTTTTTTTTTTTTTACTCTTTTTTGTTGTTCAACAAAATTTAAGTGTGCCACAGAAGTTTAACTATAGGTGCAAGTGTGCCGTAAGATAAAAAAGATTGAAAAACACTGATAGAAGTTCATCAATTGTGACAAATGAGCCACTGTGGTGTGGAAAATTGATGGTCAGGGAGGTTGTGCATTGTGGGAATGGGAGCACATGGAAACTCTCTATACTTTCTGCTTGATTTTGCTGCGTAGCTAAAACTGCTCTAAAAAATAAAGTTTACTGATTAAAAAATAACACATCTGGGCGGCGCCTGTGGCTCAGTCGGTGGGGCGCCGGCCCCATATAGCGAGGGTGGCGGGTTCAAACCCGGCCCCGGCTAAACTGCAACCAAAAAATAGCCGGGCGTTGTGGCGGGCGCCTGTAGTCCCAGCTACTCTGGAGGCTGAGGCAGGAGGATCACTTAAGCCCAGGAGTTGGAGGTTGCTGTGAGCTGTTTGATGCCAAGGCACTCTACCGAGGGCCATAAAGTAGTGAGACTCTGTCTCTACAAAAAAAAATAAATAAATAAAAATAACACATCTAAAATAGGCGTTATAAAAAAATAGATAAAATAGGCATTATATAAAAAGCTACTCAATAAATAAAAAGTTTGATCTCACCAGCTTCATTTCTCACTTATGTCCCCACTTACTCTGACTCTAGGCTCCAGCCAAACCCAGCGACTTTCAGTTCTCCATGTGACCAGGTAGTCTTTCCTCCCCTCCTTCCCAGTGGGCCACCAGCCAGCTCTATCCTTCCCTTCTTTTTTCTTAGTCAAGTCCTATTCATCCTTCAAAATATCCTTCAGGCCTCATTTATAAGTCCTTACTTCAGAGGTCCTTGTTCAGGCTCCCACAGTGTAATTCAGAGCCCTTCCTCGGTGCCCTCAAAGCTCTCTACATACAATAAAATCATTCTTAAACATCATAGGAGTCTGCTTACGTGTCAGTCCTACTTACTAGGCCACGATCTCTTCAAGGACAGGAATTACATCTAATCTACACATTCTAAGCCATTCACATGCCAAACACAGAGGGAACTCAATAAATGTTTAGTTATTATGTAAACACATGAATGAAAAATATATAAACTATTTTTCTTAGAATCAGACTAATAATATAAATTCTTGAGAAAATATATAATGCTATCCCTAGGTTTGTTGTCAGCCCGTGAGTATAAAAACACTGCCATTTCTTCCACATATATATGCAGCTAAATTGTAAGAACCATGTTGTTTCATCTAATTGAGAAATGGGACAAACTAACTCATGAACCACATTAGTGGTTGCCAGGAAAGTAATCTGGAACACTCTGTACACTGAAACAATGATGGCAATGAAAAAAAATCTATATAGAGTTAATGTAAAAATGTATACAGCAAAATTTAAAACAGACTTAGAAAATTAGATGTCCTTCAGTTGATACTGTTTTTGTTTTGGATTTTGGTGGAATTTAGGGAGGGTGATTTTAAATAAATGTCTGGCAAAGATTATGGAATATTTTATTTCTGAAAGCAATCAGTGATGAATAGGAAGACTTTCATTTTTTTCCCATAAGTTTTCCATAAACATTATTTTCTTGTTACTTTCAACAATTTTGAAAAACAGTTTTCATTTTCAAAATCACTAAGTAATGGTACTGTATGTGATACTAGGTAAAAATGTTTTAAAAATAATAAAAACTATAAAAATCATCATCGCTACAGTGGCAGAGACTATCTTGCTCACCAATATAGTCCAGATTCCAATAAGGTACTTGGAAGATTTAATATTTGTGGAAGGAAGATAAAGGAGAAAGAGGGGAAAATGTAAGAAAGGGAATAAGGAACAAAGGGAGAAGAGAAAGAATTACTTTAAAAATAAGAAAAATTAGGTATAGGCTGGGTGTGGTGGTTCATGCCTGTAAATCCTAGCACTCTGGAAGGCCAGGTGGGCAGATTGCCTGCACTCAGGAGTTTGAGAGCAGCCTGAGAATGAGTGAGACCCCATCTCCACTAAAAATAGAAAAAACTAGCCAGGCACCTGTCCCAGGTAGTCAAGAGGCTGAGGCAAGAGGATTGCCCAGGGGTTTGAGGTCGCTGTGAGCCGTGATGGCCACTCTGTCCAGGTGACAGAGTCTGACTCTGTGAAGAAGAAGGAAGAAGGAGAGAAGGAGAGAAGGAGAGAAGGAAGAAGGAAGAAGGAAGAAGGAAGAAGAAGAAGAAGAAGAAGATTCATGTATAGGGTATTTTTTTTTCCACTGAGAATTTATATTCCAAGATAGACTAAGGCATGAAGAAACAGAGAAACTAAAAAGTAATCCACATGCACTTAAATCTTCCCACTATTTCTCTACCCAAATCCATTTTCTTCTTCCTTAACACACAACTAAATTACATTTCCAGGTCCCCTTTACAATTTAGTTGCGGTTGCCCTTCTATTATGCCTGTGACTGAATGCTACCTAGCGGCCTATGAGAAGTGATATGTGCCACTTTCAGATGGTCTATACAACTACACACATATATGTTCCTACATATATGTATCCTCTTTAGCCTTCAACTCACTGACTCTACCCATAATTTAGAGTTTCTAAGTCCCTATTGGTGACAGGATGGAAGTATCTTTGAGTGATATCCTGGAGAAGAAATATCACACCACCCTGAACTATCCCAGGACTATTGTTTGCACCATTACATGTTTGATGCTACTCATTACTATATATTAGAAAGAGCGAGACTTTAGAGAAAACAGCAGCCATAATGAAAACATGGCATAGAAAGGTCAGGTGGCAAGGAAGCAAATATTGCAAAGTAAGAAAAATGAAGACTCCTGTTACCCAGTAGTTGCATATTATGTAAACCCACTGTACATAACTTGTAATGTAGACTAAGCACATCCTGAAAGGAGAAGCTGTTGGAAAGATCCAGAATATTAATCCGTCTTAATTGTCCCTGATGTTTGAAGTAAGGGATTTAAGAAACAAAAGGGATTAGAGAAGGTAAAAATTTCAATGTATTCATTTTGAAAAAGCCAACTATTCTTGTGACTCAAAGAATAGAAAAAGAGACTGAAAAGGCTCTAAGCAACAGAGGTCCACTAAGAATTTTCAGTTAGACAAGGGGTTCAATAATTTCTGCTTCTGTGTATAAGAGAATAATAGAGGACCAGGCACAGTGGCTCACTCCTGCAATCCTAGCACTTTAAGAGGCTATAAGGCTGGAGGATTACTTGATCTCAGGAATTCAAGACCAGCCTGAGCAAGAGCAAGATCCTGTTTCTACTAAAAATAGAAAAAATTAGCCAGGCATCATGGCCCATGCCTATAGTCCCAGCTGTTCGGGAAGCTGAGGTAGGAGGACACTTGAATCCAGGAGTTTGAGACCACAGTGAGCTAGGCTGATGCCATGACACTCTAGCCTGAGCAACAGAGTGAGACTCTGTCTAAAAAAAAGAGAAAATGGGAGAGCTTCAGGTATACCTTTACTCTGTAAACTACTAGAAAACTGGGGTGGAATATCTGAAACAAACACTTCCAGACATTAAACAATATGTTGCACGGGACTGTGATACCTGAGAGAAGATAAAAAAAAAAAAAAAGTAAGCTGTACAATTGCCCACTGTCTGCTTGGAGGCAATCTCTGGACTACAATGCAAGGCAAGGAGACCAAGTCACTAGACTTCTCAAGATAGTGTACAAGATAAAAGGGACCCATAAGAAGAAAGAGCTTCTGGAATATTCATAAGGGTCCTGTTGAGTCTTTGTTTAAATATATGCATGCACAATGTATAACTCTGCATGGTGGGGTCAAAAATAACTTCCAGAAAGCTCTAAGGCAAATAATTCCCACAGCTGACAAGGGATGGGGATCATTTAAGTTCCTAGCAGCTAGAGTGAAAAGACTTTGTTGAATATGAAGCATTTAATAAAGATGCCAGAAGACACCAAATCTCAGTAATATAGACCTACCCTTCGAAAAAATAATAAAAAACTAAAAATAAGCAAAAAGTAATCAAACTTATGTTCAATTAATATATCTACCTATTAAAACAAAGACCAATACATTTTTAAAGAATATAAGAAAAGTCAACACTCAATTAAAAATCCAAAATATTCAATATTCAACCCCAAACTAGTAGACACATGAAAAACAAGGAAAACATGACCCAGAATCAAGGGGGAAACATCAGTGTCAACAGACTCTGATCTAGAAGTGATGGAATTCACAAATGACATTTAAACAGTCATTATAAACATGCACAAAATTCTCAAGCATATAAAGAAAACATGAACATAATGAGTAATTTAAAAGAATGATAATTTTTAAAAAGCAGTTAATGGAAACTATGAACAAACTCACAGATCCAAAAGTTCAGGAATATCAACCACACAGAAAAAAAATCAGATCAAGGCACAACCATAATTAAATGGCTAATACCAATGACAAAATAAACTCATAACAGTAGAGGGAAAATTAAACAAGAGACACAAGAATAAGAATAATTTCTAATGAAATTATGAAAGCAAGAGAACATTAAAAAATATCTTTGAAGTGCTAGCAGAAAAAAAATTATCACCAAAGTTCTATACCCAGCGAAAATTTCTCTCAAAAATAAAGGCAAAATGATGACTTTTTAGACAAACAAAAGCTGAAATAATTCATTAACAAAGAACTATACTACAAGAAATCATAGAGGAACTGCTTAAAGCGAAAAGAACACAATACAAGCTGGAAACTCGGATATATATAAAGGAATAAAGACCTCTGGAAATGGTAAATATAAAGATAAAAGCAGACTATTTTCATTTTTACTATCTTTGAAAGATAATTGATTATTTAAAGCAAAAATAATGTCCACCAATTCTGGGCGACATTTATAACATATGTAGAAGCTATAACATGTTTTATATATGGAAAGATTTATAACATATGTAGAAGACAAATAGCAAGACGGTAGACTGAAATACAATGATATCAATAATTATATTGAATGTAGATGATCTAAATACTACAATTAAAAGGCAGAAATTGAAAGTTTGGATTAAAAAAAAGCACCTAATCAAAAGTATACAAAACTGAAGAGAGAAACAGATGAATGCACAAAAATAGTTAAAGATACAACAATCCTACCTCAGTAATTGAAATAACAAGTCAATAAGAAAATCAAGAGTTATATAAGATTTAAACAATGCTATCAACTAACTCGACCAAAAGTACATCTATAGAACACATCATCCAACAATAGTACTTCTACTGTTATATGTATTCTACTAATACACATTCTTACCAAATGGGCATTGGCGTGTTTGTGCATCAAACCAATCAAGATATATTTTATAAGAATAAAGTCGTACAGGGCGGTGCCTGTGGCTCAGTCGGTAAGGCGCCGGCCCCATATACCGAGGGTGGCGGGTTCAAACCCGGCCCCTGCTGAACTGCAAACCAAAAAATAGCTGGGCGTTGTGGCAGGCACCTGTAGTCCCAGCTACTCGGGAGGCTGAGGCAAGAGAATCGCTTCAGCCCAGGAGTTGGAGGTTGCTGTGAGCTGTGTGATGCCATGGCACTCTACCGAGGGCAATAAAGTGAGACTCTGTCTCTACAAAAAAAAAAAAGAATAAAGTCGTACAGAAATTAATATCCTTAAATTATTTAGAAAATCTCAAAGTATTTAGAAATTAAAGAACCTCTCTCTAAATAACTATGGATTGAAAAGGAAGTAACAGAAAATTTTAAAAGTATTTCAAACTGAGTAAAATAAAAACTCACTGTATCAAAATGTGTGGTAGGTAGCTAAAGGGCTGAGAGAAGAACATATAGCTTTAAAATGCTAATATTACCAAATAAGAAATGCTTAAAACCAGAGATCTATGTTTCCATCTTAAGAATCTAAGGAGAGAATAGCAAATTAAATCCAAAGTAGAATTATAAATATTAAAGATAAAAGGGGAAGTGAATTAAATAGAACACAAATTAAAAATATATATAATCAATTAAATCAAGTGCTGATTCTTTGAAGACACCAATAAAATTGTCTATTTTCATTCTTTCACTATGCATTATACTGGTGGCTCTATCCAAAGCAAGAAGAATAGACTGAATGACTAAGAGTGTAAAGAGTAGAAGTTCCTATTCACAGACAGAGTGATTATATATGGAGAATATTTCAAAGTACCTACAAAAGGTGGTAAGAATTTATTAAGAACACAGGCTAGAACAGTGGTTCTTCCTAATGCCACAATGTATTTTCATTATTAAAAGGGGTCACGACCCACAGGTTGAGAACTGCTGGGCTAGAAGGTCAATATACAAATATAAGTGGTGTATCTGTATAACAGACAACAAAAAAATCTGTAACTGACAACAAAAAAAATTAGAAATTTCAAATTTTTTCTTAAAATAAAATGTATAATAGCATCCACAAATGTAAAATACACAGGGATAGATTTAATAAAACGTGTAAGACATATATACTGAAAATTATAATACACTGGAGAGAAGACCTAAATAAATGGAAAGAAATACTATGTTCATTGACTAGAACATTCACTGACCACTAAGTCAGTTCTCTTCAAATTGGTCTATAATAGTGCTGTTCAAGGGCGGCGCCTGTGGCTCAGTTGGTAGGGCGCCGGCCCCATATACCCAGGGTGGCTGGTTCAAACCCCGCCCCGGCCAAAACTGCAACCAAAAAATAGCCGGGCATTGTGGTGAGCGCCTGTAGTCCCAGCTACTCGGGAGGCTGAGGCAAGAGAATCGCTCCGGTCCAGGAGTTGGAGGTTGCTGTGAGCTGGGTGAGGCCACGGCACTCTACCAAGGGCCATAAAGTGAGACTTTGTCTCTACAAAAAAAAAAAAAAAAATAGTGCTGTTCAATATAACTCAATACAATAAATTCATATATATATATACACATACATATATAATTTGTTTTAGGCAAAGATGCTCATGTAGTTCAATGGAGAAAGAATAATCTGTTCAAAATAAATGGTACCATAATAATTATGTAGCCATACGTGAAATAATGAACTCTAACCCTTATTTCACACAAAAAAGATCACAGCCCAAAATGTAAAGCTAAAACTAGACCAATAGAACACAATAGAGAACACAGAAATAAATCCCCACACAGCCAACTGAGTTTTGACAAAGGGACAAGAACACCACCCTGGAGAAAAGACAGTGCCTTCACTAAATGGTTCTGGAAAACTGGATATCCACTTACAGAAGAATGAAATCAGACCCCTATCTCTCACCATATACAAAAATCAACTCACAATGGATAAAAGACTTCAATGTAAGGCCCAAAACTATAAAAACTACTAGAAGAAAACAAAGGAAACTCTTCATGACATTGGTCTCAATAAGGATTTGTTGGATAACTACACAAAAGCACGGGCAACAAAAGCAAGAAAACAGACAACTGGGATGAAATAAAATTAAAAGCTCTTGCACAACAAAGGAAAACAATCAACGGAGTGAAGAGACAACCTACAGAGTGGGAGCAAATAATTGCAAACTTTGCACTTGTTATGAGATTAATGTCCAGAATATATAAGCAACTCCAGTCAATGGTGAAAAAAAAAATCTGATTTAAAAATGGGCAAAAGACCTGTGTAGACATTTTTCAAAAAACGACATACAAATGATCAATAGGTATGTGAAAAAATGCTCAACATCAATAATTATCAGGAAAATGCAAATCAAAGCCGCACTGAAGCTAGGGGTGGTGTTGCACCCTTATAGTCCCAGCTACTTGGGAAGGTAAGGTGGGCAAATCTCTTGAGCCCAGGAGTTTGAGTCCAGCCTGGACAACATAGTGAGATTCATATGTAATAAAGATAAAACATAAAAATAAAAGGAAAAAGAAACACATAGAGATAGCACCTCATCCCAATTAGTTTGGCTATTATCAAAAAGACAAAAAATAACAAATACTACATGTGGGTGTGGAGAAATGGCAATACTTATGCCTAGTTGGTAGAGTATAAATCAATATAGCCATTATGGAAAACCATATGGAATTTCCTCGAAAAATTCAAAAGAAAACTACCACCTAATGCATCAATCTAACTGCTATTTATCCAAAGGAAATAGAATCAGTATGTCTAAGAGACATCTGCATGCTCATGTTTATTATAGCACTATTCACAATAGGCAAGGTGTAGACTCAACCTAAGTGCCCGTCAACAGTTGCATGGACAACAAATACACACAGACACACAATAGAACACTATTCAGTCATAAAAATGAATACAATCCTGTCATTTGCAAAAACATGGACCTAAAAGACATTATGTTAAGTGAAATAAACCAGATACAGAAAGACAAATCTTACATGAATATACTCAAAAGTGGAATCTAAAAAACATGATCTCATAGAATTACCAGAGGCTGAGGAGTGTAGAAGATAGGTGTGTGGGAAGAGATCAGTTAAAGGGTACAAAATTACAGCTAGATAGGAGTAATAAGTTCTGATTGTTCTACTACACAGAAGGGTATTTTCGCAAGTGAAATAAAACACAGGAACACAGAACACATGTACATTAATATTTATAGCAGCTTTATGTGTAATAATCCACAACTGGAAATAACCTAAAGATCTATCAACAGGTAAATGGATCGAAAAAATGTGGCATATTCACACAACGAATCCAACTCGCCAATTTAAAAGAATAACCTGTTGAAACACACAGCAGCAAGGATGAATCTCGAAAACATCACGCTGAGCAAAAGAAGCCAGGCACAAAAAGTACTTTACGATTCCATCTACAAAACTCCAGAAAATACAAATCTAATTTATGGTGACAGAAAACAGGTCAATGGTTTCCTGGAGCCAGGAGTGGGGAACCAGGAGAGAGCCAGACTGGGAAGTGACCCAGGGAACCTTTATGGGTGATGGAAATACTCTTTATCTCACTGGTGGTGATGGTACATGGCTGTACGTTTGTCAAGTTCAAACTTTATACTTACAATGCATACCTCCCTACTCAAGCTTATTGTCTCAAGATAAGAACGGAAAGTTGAAAGACAAGTGGGGGGGTAGGTATTGCTAGAAAGGCAACAAAGAAATTAGATTTAAGACCTACGCCCTGGGAAAATCTTTGAGTACAGTTAATTTGAACATGAAATTAGCTGGAAGCAGACAGTTGAGAAACTTACTGAGTTTTTAAACTAATGGAATTCATAAGAAAACACAAAGCCTGAAAAAGTCTTTCAGTCTTAAAACAACTTATAAGGTGCCAAGTTTTTTGTTTTTGTTTTTATGAGACAGAGTTTCACTTTGTCACCCTCAGTGGAGTGCCATGGTGTCATAGCTCATAGAAACTTCAAACTCTTGACTCAAGCAATTCTCTTGCCTCAGTAGCTGGGACTACCGGTGCTGGCCCAACGCCTGGCTCAGGCTGGTCTCAAACTTTTGAGCTCAGACAATTTACCTGCCTCGGCCTTCCAGAGTGCTAGGATTACAGGTGTGAGCCACTTGGCCTACGTGCCCAGTTTTTACAAGAAGTCAGGCTGTAAACACTGTACGTCTCTCAAAAAGGTCAAATCTCCATTTCAACTTCAAATATGTCATAGAAAATAGGGGAAACCAGGAAAAAAAACAGAATGTGGAACCCGGGAAAAACAATAGACAACAGACAAGTGGGTTCCTCCCAGAAAGCACAATTATTATAGGATAGAGTCAACAGACTTCTCTCCATGGTGTCTTCGCCCATGAGGAATTCCCCATTGCTGAGGACCTGGGGCTGTGAGGTATTTCGAACTCTCCCCTTTCTCACACAGGAGTTTATGCTGCAGATAATAACTAACCATGCTCCACACACAGTCCTCAGCAGTCTTTGTGGAATCCTGAACAGATCGCTGACTGCTGACCACAAAATGTCCTGGGCCAGAATACCATCCAGGGACTGGGTCAGCAACAGCAGGGATGCTCTTTTAACTGGTTCCAGCTGGCTAACTTATGACTCATTAATACCACCAGATCTCGCTCATTCAGTGTTACCCTTCACTCCCAGACCAAATCTAAGCTCCTCCCCGAACGGAAATTTCTCCTACAGCAAAAGTTTCCATTAGGTGAACTGGCTCTGCTGGGACCTACTAAATAGGGAACATGATTTACATTATATAGACCACATCAGGTACCATTACCAAAAATTGTAACTTTCTGGGTTGTAATGGTTTAAAAAAAAAAAAACAAGGAAAACACACACACAACTGCACAGTTGATATAACTGCTTTTTGAAGGGGTGGCTCTGGCTTTGGGCATCATACTGGGTTATAAAGGTGATAACCTAGCAATGTGCAAAGAGCCTTGGACAAGTGATGCTAGAAGCCCTAAGAAAAAAGGGCAAGAAAGATGCATAAAGCAAATGTTACCTTTGCTGAGTAAGACCTAAGATTAATAGCTATACCCTTCCAACTATTGCAACAACTAGTTCCCTAATGTCTTTATCATAGAAATTCCTGCTGGAAAAAAAAACTTCATAAGTCTGAAACCCAGGAGCCCCAAACCCACTTTTTAGCCAATGAAACAAGTAATTTTGTGTGATGCTTTTATACAGCTTATCAAGTGCCAGGCACTAAGTGCTCTGCAGACGTTAACTCATTTAAGATCTATCATCCCAGTCCTACAAGGAAGGCATTATTATCATCCCTATTTTATAGATGAGGAAACTGAGGTGCAAAAAGATTAAGAAATTTGCCCAAGGTCACACAGTTAGGCAGTTTGGCTCCAGAGCTTTGGTCTGTGTACATGTATTTTTGTATGTTTTGTGCTTTTATTAATGTAAATTTTTATTAAGGCAATATTTCTTAGGAATGTTTCTCTATTATTTCAACAGAACAGCTTGTACTTTCATTCCAACACATGGCCTACGTCCTCCTCTTTCTGCCTATCTGCCAATCCTTTCTACAGTGCCATCTGGAACCATCTTTATTGTCACCAAATTAGTCCAACATACTCGTGCGCTTGTCTAAACAATAGCTCTCACCTCCTCGCTTTCATTTAAACCCAGTTCTCTTTTTTATGCCTCTGAGGTAGAGAGTATATATTCTCTCAGGCTCCACAGAGCCCAAGGTTGGAGGAAAAGAGTAGAGGCTAAAAAGTTTTCTTATTCCTTAGTGCTTCTCCAAACCAAAATCTTGCTTGGAGCCTGACATCACATGGCAGCCTCTATTCCTCCTTGCTGCTGTTATTCACCAAATGCCCACACACCCACCACATTCGACCCACAATATTTACTGAAGACTTTAGCACCATGATATTCCTCACTACACTATTTCCACCATTACTGGGCAGCAGCGATGCAGGCGAGGATGACTGACTCAGTTCTCTGGCTATTGATGGCTTCCATCCCATAAGCTTTCAACTGCATGTTATTTTAGCAGTTTCCTCCCGTGATCTCATCCTAGTCACTTATTCCTTTGTAATGCAAGCGTTCTGATTCGGACAGACCAGAGAGTAACTTAGGCACCAAGGGCAGGTGCAAAATGCTTTTTTCAGCTCACAGCAGCCAGCAAGCTACATAGGAGGTCAGCACAAGCAGAAGGTCCTGTACCCCATTATACCCAGGGGGAACAATAAAGGCAAGGTGCCAAGAAGCGGTTACATAGCATAGCATCCCTATGGACAGTTAGGGTTATCTATGAAAAACATAGTGACTTTGGGTGGCACCATGGTGAGAAAGCCCAAACAACTTTGTCTGTCCTGCAACCTTGAATGTGTTACAGCTGTCAGTCACAAACTCCAGTATTTTACTCACTAACACAAACTCCTATTCTCTAATTCCTTTCTCCTCTTTATAGGAATATGTTGCTATCATTCTTCAGCCTCATCTAGAACACTACCCCTAAAACATCTGACCATCCTAAAGGTCCTTTTTCACTTGACATACTTCCCTTCTTCCAAGGATTTCACAGTCTATGCCTTCAATTATTATTTTGACAATATCCTCAACTCTTTGGCCAACTTTGTCTTCCACCCAACCCATTCGGCAAAACCCCAACCCAGGAGCAGTCCAAGTATTTGCCTCCACAAGCCTCAGTTGCTGAGTGTTTCTGGGATTCACATAGCATGAGGTTTGTGCAGATGGGCTCCGGCTGTGATACAGTGCTCCATACTGCTCCTCAAATGTCTTCCCTTCTCTCCCTTCCTTTTTACCCCACTCCCACCCCCAGTTCTTTCTCAGTAGATTGCCTTCCTATCCAGGTTCAGAGAAAAATCTGTGTCAACTGACAATGGATTTTTCAAAAGCTTCTCCAGATAACTACAAATAAGCCGCCTCTATCTACACGTACACATTCTTACTTCACTCTTGTCTTAATGGAAGAAATGGTTTTCCTTGTATCCAAGGCACATGGCAAGCACTCAAAAAATGTTGGATAGAAAGAAGAGATGGAAGAAAAAAAGGAAAGGAGGAAAAAGAGTGAAAGAAGGAGAGAGAAGGGTCCTGAAAGCCAGGAAAATGGAGAAATTTAGAAGAAATTCACAGAAATGTACAAGTTTTATTTTGTTATTAATGGTCTTATTCATACTTCCCACAAAATAACTACACAGATCTAGTATATATTCTAGGGGCGGATTGTAGAATATTTTAATAGCAATTTTTAAAAGAGTTACTATGTTAATGGAAATGTTAAACATTCATGTTGGTCTCAGAATCCAGGAGTAAGATTTAACTGCAGAGAAAACTATTAATTATGTTTTAAATGTCTTTGAATTTTGAAATAAGAAAGACCTGAGAACACAATTATTCTGTAGCATTAAAGTCGTTTCAATTAAACATTTTCACCTTGAATTGCAATGCAATACTTATCTATATAACATAAGAGAATTCCTGAGGAAATGAAGATTCAGATTACTAATTTAGTATTCATTTCGAGGAAAGGAAGAATATGTTTTATTGTTTTCTTACTTTTATTTTATTTTATTATTTTTTTTTTTAGTCTTTCTCATGAATAGTGTTTCTTTCTACTTTAAATGTCTACGTTCAAACTTCACGAAGAGCAACTCAAGGCAATTTTAAACTTGTTCAAGTAATGTCTCTATAGTGACCCCCAGTGGCAAAAGCATGAATTTGTCAGTTTTAGAAATCCATACCTCTGTGGCCTTTCACATTGAAGACAAATAAGTTCCATTTTAATAGCACATGGATTTTGCCAAAGTACCTTCACATTTTTCTCTTTTGTTCCAACTTTTTTTAAATAATGCAAATTTTATACACATACATATCCACATTCAATCTTTAAACATATTCTCTTCTTTTTCACAGCAAATTTTATAATCAAGGCCATTTTCCTAATTAAAATAGCATATCAAAGAATACACACTTTTATAAAAAAAATTTTAAAGCCTACAAGAAAAATAAGGCAAATGTTTTTGTAGTCATATTTTTAATTCTAACTACAACTCAGCTTACGTTTTTAAAACTTCAAATGGAAGTATTTTTCTCTTTACTTAGGCAAGCCCATTTTTCAATATACAGACGATCTACTCTCTTTGCAAATGGGAAGATTATAACATGATGTAACAAACTTACTTGAATTATGTATGCATAAAGCTCTTAAAATGCAAGTACATAAAATGCAAAATAGCAACATGCATTTGAGATGTTTATGCAATTCTCAGACTTTGGAGTTCAATATTATATTACATATATTTCCTATCAAAGTTGTGATCACACGGATTGTAACAGCATGTGTGTTTGTTGCTCTTGCTTTTTTTCAGAGTAGGTATCTAACATTTTTGTGTTCAACCCTAGAGCATAGTAAACGCTTAATTTAAAAGAATAATGAATTGGCGTGGCGCCTGTAGCACAGCTGTTAGGGCGCTGGCCACATACACCAGGGCTGGCAGGTTCGAACCAGCCCAGGCCTGCTAAACAACAATGACAACAACAACTAAAAACATAGCTGGGCATTGTGGCGGGTGCCTGTAGTCCCAGCTACATGGAAGGCTGAGGCAAGAGAATCACTTAAGCCCAAGAGTTTGAGGTTGCTGTGAGCTGTGATGCCATGGCACTCTACCAAGGGAAACATAGTGAGACTCTGTCTCAAAAAAAAAAAAAAAGAAAGAAAAAGAAAAAGAATGATGAATTAAACAGAAATGTGGTAAAACAGTTTTTTCAAAGACCACAGACCTTTTGGGTTTAGCCTCCGTTTTTAGAAATTTCTCTATTAAAAAAAAAAAAGACTAATTTTATGGGTCTCATTCATGTTAGAAATAAACTCAAGGCCAGGTGCAGTGGCACACACCTGTAATCCTAGAACTCTGGGAGGCTGAGGCAGGAAGATCACTTGAGCTCAGGAGTTCGAGACCAGCTTGACCAAGAGCAAGACCCCATCTCTACTAAAAATAGAAAAATTAACTAGGCGTAGTAGCATGCACCTGTAGTCCCAGTTACTCAAGAGGATGAGGTAGGAGGATTGCTTGGGCACAGGAGTTTGAGGTTGCAATGAGCTATGATGACACCACTGCAATCTAGTCAGGAGACAGAGTGAGACTTTGGTGGGGAAGGGGAGGGAAGAGGAGGGAAGGAAAGGAAAGGAAATGGAAAGGAAGGAAAAGGAAGGGAAAAGGTCTAAAACATATTCCCTTGAGAAGTCAAAATATGGCTTTTATGAGTTATACACTAAATATTTTTTTCTTAAAAAATAAAACATTCATACACATTAACTGATTCAATTAATATTAAGTAGAATTTGGAGTCTCGATGCAATTATTTAACATCTATTAAGTTTTCTAGTTCAAATATTTAAGCTAAGAATTTCAAGGTAAAATAGGAACCAATTAGGGGAAAAGAACAAGGGCAGACACTGTGTCTAGAAAATAGTTTTTCTACATAGATTCTCTTATATTTGTAGTTTATAAACATATCCATTATATTCTGAGTGCTGACAAGGTCTGAATGTTTGAAGTTTCTATTCAACTTCACAGCACCTCCAGCATCTTTACAACCAGACAGAAAAGTGGGTATCTGCTAAATGTTGTGAAAGGTCAGTGAATATCAGTTTACATCACCCATGGACTTTAACTTTTCCCAGATTCAAGAGGAAGATATGGCAAAAAGAAAAAGCTGGAGGAGGTAGGTAGGGACTACACCTCCATAAAACAAGCAAGGAAGTCTGCCCCCAGCTTAGCAGGACATTCTGGCCCAATACACAAATTTCATCTCAAGAGGTGGCGGTGCCCTCTTTCCCAGCCAGAGGTCTAACAATCCTCTCGCGGTGATTTTATACCCCAGGAAAACCACTGGTCATGCTAGATTTAAAAATGAAATTCATCTGCTGTGAAATAAATCATCATGAAAGGAATTTCCAGACACATTTGCCTCCCCAGTGAGGCCTTTGAGCAGCCCTCTATTGCAGACGACAAGCTTGATGGGTAATGCTAAAATACTGCTGTGCTTGGAAGATAAAAGGCACAATATCAGTCTTCATGGGTAATGAACTCATGCCCAAGTAATCAATCAGCACCACCACTGACTCCTCTGCTTTCCATACAGAACATGTGAGTGCCTCTTTAGGGTATCTATAAAACACATACGTCAGTGACACTGAGTTACGCTGAGCAGCAGCGTAAACTAGCATCTTTATTGTACATCTTCAGTAACTTACCACAGTAGGTGGCTATTAAATCATCCTAAATAAACTCAGTTGGGTAAAAGCTGCCTCCCCACCAATTAATGTACCAACTAATCCCATCTGCTTCCATATCCTTTTCCTTTCCTACTGTTATTAAAATGGAAGAATATTCCAGTCCTCTCCCGTGTATGGCCAGGACTCTCACACCCTATATCTCATATCCAGTCCTTTAAATTAAGGTTTTCTTCTCACCTATCAATCCTCTCTTTCTCCTGATTTACTACATTTATCTCAGCTCTGTTCTCTACTGCTGATTTTTCCTTTCTTCTAGATCATTCCCATCAACACACAAACACATTATAGTATCTCTCATCTTTCAAAACCATTCTCTTAATCCTATAGAACTATTGCTAGTGTTTCATGTTTCTGCTTGCCTCTATACTAAAACTCGAAAGAGCTATCTCTAATTACTGGTCTCTGCTTCCTCACATCCAGCTCTCTCTTGAACCCTCTCTAAGAATATTTTCCTACCAAATCTGTATCAAAATCACCAGTGACTTTCACATAAAATATCCAGTGCCGCTTCTTTACCCTCATCTTCATTAAATGAGGGGAAAAGTCCAGTTTACATAGATTAGGGGTAATGACGACTTGGACCCAGTTCAAAGTCGTGTTCTTTTTGTTAACAACTGACTCTTCCAGCAATCGGTGGGAAAGATCACGAGCTGAGGATACAAGTGATTGGATGGACACAGGTTCTCAGCACCTCCCTGGTTCCCCGGAGAGAACTTTTAAGTTTCAAGTTGAAGGCAGCCTATACGGACTGGGAAAATTGCCAAGCCAGAGAGACAAAGAAAAATGGCACATTGCCCTTTATACCTGTAGGTTGGGGGCAAGCCAGTTTATTACAATGTACAAGAAATCTCACTACCTGACAGCTCCCAACGCTCATGTTCCCTTGGGCTTCCTCACAGCCTCCAAGCTGCAGGCCTGGTTGACTCACCACATCACCCTCCTTGATCTCCCGGCAGCACTTGGAACAGCCCAACACAATGTCCTTCTTGAAGCCTTCTTTTTTCCTTTGGTTTCCAGAATATCACACTCACTTGGTTCTCTGCCACTTCTCCACCACCTCTGCTTTTTTCCCTCCTATTCACCCTTCATAAAATACCAGAGAGCGCTGGGTCTCCTTCTCTGCCCTCCTCTCTTCTCTATCTACATCCATCTCCAAAGTGATTTCAACTCACCTAGTGTCCAGGTCTTTAGATAGTATTTGAATTAATTTCCTAGGGCTCTCATAACAAATCACTGCAAACTAGTGGCTTAAAACAACAGGAATTTGTCTGGGCAGCGCCTGTGTCTCAGTGAGTAGGGCGCTGGCCCCATATGCCAAGGGTGGTGGGTTCGGACCCAACCCCAGCCAAACTGCAACAAAAAAATAGCCGGGCATTGTGGCGGGGCGCCCGTAATCCCAGCTACTCGGGAGACTGAGGCAAGAGAATCGCTTAAGCCCAGGAGTTGGAGGTTGCTGTGAGCTGTGTGATGCCATGGCACTCTACTGAGGGCAATAAAGTGAGACTCTGTCTCTACAAAAAAAAAAAAGAAACAGGAATTTGTCATCTCAAGGTTCTGGAAGCCCAAACTTAGGGGCATCACACCCACTCCCTCCAAAGGCTCTGGAGGAGGATCTTCTGTGACTCTTCCAACTTCTAGTGGCTCCTGGCATTCCTGAGCTTGTAGCAGCATCATTCGAATCTCCACATCCATTTTTACATGACCTTCTTTCCTGCCTCTGCGTGTGTCTCAAATATCCCTTTCTTTTCTCTCATAAAGCTATCAGTCACTGAATTTGGGGCCCACTCTAAATCCAGGATTATCTTATCTCAAGATCCTTAACCTAATAATATCTATAAAGAACTTATTTCTAAATTAGGGCATATTCACAGGTACAGGGTAGGGGCAGGGGTTAGGCCTCAGAGGGACAAAATTCAACCCTCTGCACCACCATAGACTGATAATCCCCAGATTTGTAACTCCACCTTGAAACTCTCTCCAGAAGTCTAGTCTCTTGTATCTAATATCGCCACTTGCATGTTTGATAAGATTTTACGTGTCCAAAATAGAACTCTTGATCCCCCCTAAATATTTTCCTCTACTAACATTCCCAATATTGGTAAATATGTCACCATTTAATCTTTTCCTTGGGTTAAAATCCTTGGGGTCGTCCTTAACTTCTTTCCTTTACACACACAAAGCAAGGCCTCAGTAAATGCTGCCAGCTCTACTGTCACAATCAGACAGTTTCTTCCCTCAGTACCATTACTCTCAGTACTCGCCTTGTTGGGCCTCTCTGATAGACTACTCTAACCGGTCAGCTGGGCCTCTCTGATAGACTACTCTAACCGGTCAGCTGGGCCTCTCTGATGGACTACTCTAACCGGTCAGCTGGGCCTCTCTGATAGACTATTCTAACTGGTCAGCTGGGCCTCTCTGATAGATACTCTAACCGGTCAGCTGGGCCTCTCTGATAGACTACTCTAACCGGTCAGCTGGACCTCTCTGATAGATACCCTAACCCGTCAGCTGGGCCTCTCTGATAGATACTCTAACCGGTCAGCTGGGCCTCTCTGATAGATACTCTAACCGGTCAGCTGGGCCTCTCTGATAGATACTCTAACCGGTCAGCTGGGCCTCTCTGATAGATACTCTAACCGGTCAGCTGGACCTCTCTGATAGATACCCTAACCCGTCAGCTGGGCCTCTCTGATAGATACTCTAACCGGTCAGCTGGGCCTCTCTGATAGACTACTCTAACCAGTCAGCTGGGCCTCTCTGATAGATACTCTAACTGGTCAGCTGGCTTCTACCCATGCCCTTCTTTAGTCTCTTCTTCTCACAGCAGCCATGCTGACCTCTTATGGAAACATAAACCACATCTTGTCTCTATACCCAAACCCTCCCAGTGGCTGCTTGTCCCACACTGAACAAAATACAAAGTCTGGGCCCTGCCTGCCTCCCTGACTGCACAGCCCACCCCTCTCTTCCAGTCACTGAGCTGGAGCCTCAGTGTCCTCCTTGCCGTTCCCCAACACGTCAAGCCAGTTTGACTCTCAGTCCTTTGTGCTTGCTGCCCTATGCCTGGAACGCCCCACTGCTGGACAGTCACAGGGCTTGTCCCCCCACTTCATCAGTTCTCTGCTGAGATGCTGCTTCCTTGGACCACCTCTCTAAAGGAGCATTCCCAATCAGTCTCTTCCTTTATCCAGTTTTATTTTTCTTCACAGCACTTATTTTTCTTACAGTATCATGTCACAGCACCTGAAATTATATTAACTTTACATTGAACTGTTTATCTATTTTCCCCATTAGAATATGGATCTCAGAATATCTATATCTATATAGAATCCAGAAGGGCAAGAATTTTTTTGTTCACCACTGTACTCATGATGCTGAAAATGGTACCTGACATACGGTAGGTACCCAGCCATTATTTGTTGAATAAATGAACAAGCAATTAGAATAACATTTTAAAATTAGTTAAAGCAGTGCAGCCATATTAAGAACTGATATGCAAAAATGAAAATCACAGTAAATCAACTGAAGATAATGCTCACTGAGTGCTTTGGGGATAGAATCAAAGAGAATTCAGGTGGAAATGTAAACATGAACACTTCTAAAGCAATTATTTTTCCAGCATTTATATTTGTTCAAGAATTTCAGTCTTTAATTTTTTTTATTTTTTTTAATTATTGTTAAATCATAGCTGTGTACATTAGTGCAATCAAGGGGTACAATGTGCTGGTTTCATATAAAATCTGAAATATTCTCATCAAACTGTTCAACATAGCCTTCATGGCATTTTAAATTTTGTCAGATGATCTGTTTCTTATATAGATTGATGCTAAGATATTCTAATTAATCTCTGCCTTTCAATAGAATTATAAAGCAAAATCTAATTCGATGTAATTTTAATTGACTTTCACCATTTAATACCAAAAAAGTCATCATGCAAGTTTTCTTACAATTTTTAAAAAGTATAACATGTTCATGATTTTCCCTGAAAAAAGTGCTTAAAACAGAGTTGCTGTAAGAGAGATGATATAACGTAAAGAATTAGCACTATTGACATCTTTAAAGGGGGCTCATATCATTCTTCTGCCTGTCACCAGCTGTTTGACTGTGGTCAAGTTCCATGAGCTCTCTAAGCTCAGTTCCACCCATATTAGAACAGGGGTGTTGCCACCTGACTGGCAGGATACTTGGAATTATATCATATGACAAATGTTATGCAACTCATTTCACTTGAATTAATATATGCTGTGGCCAAATTTCAATCCCTAAATTATGAAGATGTTCATTTCATAAAGCTGAACATCCGTGGATTTCTATGATCTCATACATAAGAAAAGATACCAGGTAAATCAATAGCTTATCCTTTAAATAAAAGCCAAGGAAATAACCATAAATATGTCCTGAGCACCTACATAGTATAGTGTCCTACTAGGTGGTCCAGCACATAGAATTTACACTATTGACCATGCGCACTTTGTTGGCTCAATGGATGCCTGAAAACATTAAACAACAAATTAATGAACTATCACAGAGAGTGACTGAATTGTTGATGTATATGAGTAAGATTCTACACAGCTAGAGAAAGTGCTCCTTTGAGATGTCACTCAATGCTGTCTCCATGTGAGACTGTGCCAGGGCTCCTAATCAACTCTAAACCTATGAAAAGCAGCCCAAATACTGCCTGAAGCACATCAATCCAAGTTCAGGACAATCCTCCTCCTACCCTACCGAAGCCCCAATCCACCTAAGGCCTTCTTTCACTTACTAGTAATGTAGCAATAAGTTCACATGTGAATCTAAAATTATTTTTATATTTATGTTATTAAAATATTCAAAATAATTTCACTACAATTCTATATTTTAGTGTCATCAAGCCTTATTCATTCATATTGATGTAGATAGTACTTTGGATTATAGAATGCTACTGATTTGAGTTTTTTAGAAGTTTACTAAACAATAAATGATACACAACAAATAAAATAAGAAAGCCTGGCAGAGTTTCCTTCAAATCTTTTCTTTTGTTTAATTTCTGTGGTGGTTTTTCAATTATTTTATCTTTTTTCCCCCCCTCAAATCTTTTCAAGAGGAAAATAACCAAGAGTATTTGGTTAGACATGTAGAGTTAGAGTTATCTTTAATTATTCTTATCTTTATAAGGATTTATCTCATTTAATTATCATAGAAAACTTTGGAGGTAAGATTTGTTTATAATTTCATTTAATTTTAAAGATGAGGTAATAAGGTTCAAAGAAGTTAACTCACCCAAGGACTTACAACCATAATGGAGCAGATCTGCTTCCAAATCCTGTTTTCTATCTATATCATTTAATAAGGCAATTAACAGAGGAATAATAAGGCAACTAAAGAATAGAGGAGTCGTCTGATGAAGTAGACAGAGAAATAGATGAGGAGTAGAGGGGCTACCTCAAGCACACTGTGTGGTTGCAAACTGTTATTCAATGACTGTGTATATCACCTGCATAAACCTCCTCACCTCAGAAAAGGACCTCACCGCAACCAACCACCACTATTCTAGTGAAGCTAAAGCCGAAATATGTAACAGTACTTTGGAAAGACACCACTATACAAAGAAAAATATATTATATAATTCTGATGACTAGGAGTTTGATGTTTTAAATAAATATAGTCTTGAAATGTCACTGAAAGCCCTTCTTTCCTCGGTATAAACATTTTCACTGATGACTCAAAAGATAAGCTTAAATTTTGTATGTCATAAATATGTGATATTCTACATATATTGGGAGCATAATTTCACCTTGAAACTTACTTTAATATAAAATGTGTTAATACATATATTCTAATATTATAGTAGTAGTTATTTTACAGAAGCTTTCATTCTGAATATCATTATGCAAATAATTGATAATTATTTTATCAACATGAACTTCCTTTCCAAGTATACATTTAAATATACTCAAGTCCCGCTTAGGTGAAAATGACCTGTCAAATAGGATTAATTTAGTACAAAGTGGTTACTGCCTAAAATAGACTACCTCTCAGAAAACTGTATAATTATGTGCCTTGGTGAATAAGATTCTAATTCAGATATGCTTGAATAAAGAATGGTGCTCTATTATCTAAATAGGTCATCCTGTTTAGCCAAGGGCAAAAACTTCAAGAAAAATTTACCTGAAGATGTAAGTACAGGCCCGTGGCACTGTCAGCCAAATCAGTCTTGAAGACCAACAGGATAATAGTGTCACACCAGATTGCCCCTCATCATCCCAATTCAAATCTCTTTTATATGAAAGGTTTTTGATTCTTACAGTCATGTAAGATCAGAAGGAGGAATGTCCGTGGGAATGCTGGAACAAGGACCTCTAAAAAGGCCACTTCTCCATAAAGGCAAGAAGGAAGAACACTGACAAAAAATAGTAAAAATCAACTTTTTAAAAAAATTTTTACAGGGCGGCGCCTGTGGCTCAGTCGGTAAGGCGCCGGCCCCGTATACCGAGGGTGACGGGTTCAAACCCGGCCCCGGCCAAACTGCAACCAAAAAAAAAAAAAAAATAGCTGGGCGTTGTGGCGGGCGCCTGTATTCCCAGCTACTCGGGAGGCTGAGGCAAGAGAATCGCTTAAGCCCAGGAGTTGGAGGTTGCTGTGAGCTGTGTGAGGCCACGGCACTCTACCGAGGGCCATAAAGTGAGACTCTGTCTCTACAAAAAAAAAAAAAAAAGAAATTTTTACATATACATGTGTTTATTAGGTTTCCATTTTTTGCCTTCACAAAATTAAAGAGGCTTAAAATTTAATAACAATAACAATGTTTAAGATAAGGACTAGAAACAAAAACCTTGTAAAGAATGAACAAACATAAATACATTCAGAAAAGAAATCAGAGAATTGCTGCATCGAAATATTAAGCAATAATAATAATAATGCAAAGAAAGTAACATTCATATTGTTAAATAAGAATATGTCTATTATAGAATGGTTTGACTCTGAGATTCAGTATGCACTGATTTTGAAGTATTTTTTCTTTTCCTATTGTCTATAAGATTTGGCATGATCTGTTTTTTGAAATTATCTTTTACTTTTATTTATAAATATTAGTTGTCTATTTTTTGAGACTAAAAAAAATAAGAAGTTAACTGATGACTCCATACTGAATCTCAGAGTCAAAGCATTCTATAATAGACATACTCTTGTTTGATAAAAATCAACTTTTTCAAAACTCTAGAAATAAACCAAAGGCTTGCAACAATCTGAGGGGTATTTACTTAACTGGACAACTGAATCTTGGTAAGAATAAGGTATTTGGTGTTTGAATTTCACCTAATCCCATCTTCCTTTAGCCCTACAGTAGCCTTGAAAAACAAAAACCCACCGTCATGGTGTAAAACAATAGCCTTACACTCCCTGCAGAGGACAGAATGGGGTGGGAGAACACCAAAAATACCATTTTTAGAGAACTGTAATTATTTAATTATTTAAAAAAAAAAATTCATAGGTTTTTCTTTATTTTACCTGACTGGGAGCTTACCCACTGTAAACAAGCCTCTTTCCCCCAAGAAGCAGTTGTCAAAAAAGATCAACTGCTGTTGGTTAACATTACAAATGCCTCAGGCAATGATAACAAGTGGTAGGGGGAAAAAATCTGGCCAAAAATTAAAAGAAAAATCTTGGGAATGAGAAGACCACAAGGGCCTTTGAAACTTTTATATGTATGCACAATCTAGAATCTAGAAAACCACATGCCTGGTTGGGGTTTATACATGCTCAGAAAAGACCTGAGAAGGTCCTAAATTCTCAACCTCTGGCTACCTTTGAGGCTCTGCATAGGCAGGAAGTTAAGGCAAAGTTATGAACTGCCTGCCTGAACATTGAAACCATACCCCAAAATGCACTAAGACCTCCAGTAAATGTTACAAAATTTATTGGCTTCAGTATTTAAGGAAATCTCTGTCTGGTCATTAGCTGACTATTAAGAAAATTGAACAAAGGGCGGTGCCTGTGGCTCAATCGGTAAGGCGCCAGCCCCATATACCGAGGGTGGCGGGTTCAAACCCGGCCCCAGCTGAACTGCAACTAAAAAATAGCCGGGCATTGTGGCGGACGCTTGTAGTCCCAGCTACTTGGGAGGCTGAGGCAAGAGAATCGCTTAAGCCCAGGAGTTGGAGGTTGCTGTGAGCTGTGATGCCCTGGCACTTTACTGAGGGCCATAAAGTGAGACTCTGTCTCTACAAAAAAATAAAAAGAAAACTGAACAAAGACTTAAATGGCCACACATAATAAAGAATATAGACCTTACAGAATTAGTTCAGGAAAATTACTGACCAAATATTTTATAAATAGCACAGGCAACAACAAAACCTTGGGGGAGAGAGAGAAATCTAATCTCCAGTGTTGTCAAATTATATTACTTAAATGGTTCATTTTCAACAAAAAAATTACAAGATATGGAGAAAATATGACCCATATACAAGAAATTATGAAGTTGATAGAAACTGTCCCTGAAGAAGCCCAATCATCAAAATTATTAGACAAAGACTTTAAATTTCCTATTTAAAATATACTCAAAGAACAGAAGGAAACCACATCTAAAGAACTAAAAAAAAGTATGAGAATAATAATTTCACCAAATATAGAATATCAGTAAATAAATAGAAATTATTTCTATCTTTCTTTCTTTTTGACACAAAGTCTCACTCTGTTGCCTAGGTTAGAGTGCTATGGCATCAGCCTACCTCACAGCAACCTCAAACTCCTGGGCTTAAGCAATCCTTCTGCCTTAGCCTCCTAAGTAGCTGGGACTACAGACACTTACCATAATACCCAGCTAATTTGTTTCATTTTTAATAGAGACATGGCTTCACTCTCACTAAGGGAAGTCTGGTCTCAAACTCCTGAGTTCAAGGGATCTCCCACCTAGGCCCCCCAGACTGCTAGGATTACAGGCATGAGCCACCACACCTGGCCAAAATTATTTCTTAAAAAAATACCCAAATAGAAATTCTAGCTATAAAAATTAAAATAACTGAAATTTTAAAATCACTACAGAGATCCAACAAAGGATCTGAACAGGCAGACAAAATCAGAAAACTTAAAGATAGGTCAGGTGAGATTGTTCCTCCCAATCTGAAGAAAAGAAAGAAAAATGAACGAAGTCTCAGAGATCTATGGGACACGATACCAATATACAATACCAAAAGGGGAGTCACAGAAAGAGAGAAAGGAGAAAAAAGGGGTAGAAATAATAATTTATAAATCTAAAAAATTTCCCAAATTTGACTGAAACATCAATCTATATATCCAAAAAGCTCAACAAACTCCCAGTAGGATAAACTTAAGAAGGTATTAGAAAACTACATAGATCATAATCAAACAGTCAAAAGACAAAAACAAAGACAGAATTGTGAAAGCAGAAAGCAAGAAGAAACTCATTGTATTCAAGAGATCTCCAATGAGAGAAATAGCTAAATTTTGATCATGAAAGTCTGAAGGCAGACTGTGGTATGCCATACTCAAAGTGATGAAAGAAAGATTGTCAATTAATAATTTTCCTTAAGGAAAAATTAAGATATTTCAAGGTAAATGAAAACAAAGAATGCCTTATTTGCAGACCTATCACTAATGAGAGTCTTTGGGGCAGAAATGAAACAACGCTAGACAATAACTCAAATTCTCACAAAGTAAGAAAGAGCACTGATAAATTTAACTACATGGTTAAATATAATATACAATATAAATATACTTTTGTTTGTTTATAACTCTTTTTCTCATATCTGATTTAAAAAGTAATTACATAAAGCAGTAATTATATATCTGTATTAATTAGCATGTAATATGTAAAGATTTAATTTGTATGATAATAATAGTACATTTGAAAGGAAAAGAGTATAGCTATATAGAAATAAAATTTTGTGTACTATTGAAATTAAATTACCATTGATACAAATTATATTGTTAACATATTAATTATAATTCTAGGACAACTACTAAGAAAGTGACCTCAAAAAATGGTAAAATAATGACAAAGGAATTAAAATGATAAACCAGAAAATAGAGGAATAGAGAAACTGAAAAACAAAAAGACAAAACACATACACACACACAAATGGCAAAACAGCAGATATAAATTCTGTCTCATCAGTAATTACATTAAATGTAAATGGATTAAACATTCCAATCAAAAGGTAGATTTTGACGGTGCATTTTACAAGGATACATGTTAAATCTACTAAGGATAGAATATAAATATCTTAACACAATAACTAAGAAAATGTGGTGAAGGCTATGTTAACCAGTCTGATGAAAGTATTTCAAATTGTATATAAAACCAGCACATTGTACCCCATAATTGCATTAATGTACACAGCTATGATTTAATAAAAAATAAAAATAAATAATAAAGGTAGATATTAACAGAATGTATGAAAAAGCCAAACACGTATATAAAACTGAATGCTGTCTACATGAGACACATTTTATACTCAAAGACACAGAGAGATTGAAAGTAAAAAGTGAAAAAGGAGGTACCAGGCAAACAGCAACCAAATGAGAACTACAGTGGCTACACTAATAGCAAATAAAATGCACTTTAAAACAAAAATTATTACTAGAAACAAAGACATTTTATAATGATAAAAGTATAAATCCATCAAAAAGCCATAACTAAAAATTATGAACATAAATGCACCAAAAGAAAGAGCCATGAAATACATAAAGGAAGAAATAGTTCATCAATAATAGGTAGAGACTTAAAAAAAAAAAATAAGAAATTAACCGATGATTTCATACTGAATCTCAGTGAAAGCATTCAATAATAGACATACTCTTTTTTTTTTTTGGCCGGGGCTAGATTTGAACCTGCCACCTCCAGCATATGGGACCAGTGCCCTACTCGTTGAGCCACAGGCACCACCCTAATAGACATACTCTTATTTGACAATGTGAATGTTACTTTCTTTGCATTATTATTATTATTGCTTAATATTTTGATGTAGCAATTGTCTGATTCCTTTTCTGAATGTATTTATGTTCGTTTGTTCTTTACGAGGTTTTTTTTAATAGTCCTTATCTTAAACATTGTTTTTGCTATTAAATTTTAAGCCTTTTTAATTCTGTGAAGGCAAAAAAATAGAAACCTAATAAACACATGTATATGTAAAAATAAATAAATAATATACTGAAATTCTTGACATTTTAAATGAAATCTCTCTACTCTTAAGGGTTACATGCTTACCTTGAGGATCAACTTCTTTAGCTAGCTTCAGTGCATCTGAGTTTGCAAGATCAGTGTTGGCAGGAGTAACAGCCAAAATCAAACAATTCTCCCTCGTGATGAACTGCATAATCATTTCTCTGATCTGATACTCAATATCTGGTGGCTGATCTCCCACGGGCACTTTAGTTATTCCAGGCAGGTCGATAAGAGTTAGATTCAACACTGTGTGGAAAGGGAGAGACTTACATCTACCTTCAATACTAAAAGGTAACAATACAGAATCATTAGTCATTTAACTCAGCTTTCTACACTGTGTATCTGAACGACTCTACCCCAAGTGTGTTAGAATCAAAAGCATAAAATGCATGATTTTGCTAGTTTTTTCTATTTTTATGATATGATTATGCTATGCCAAACGATCACTTCAACATAATTTGAAAGGCACTTATTTGCATGCCTAACAGTTTGCTCAGAGAGCTGTCATATCTTTAACTAGGGAGTTATAATTAAAACGCTGAACAGCAAATGCATATCCTGTCTGCCAGCCTTGTATATCACCTTCAAATGGTATAAAAATTCTTAGGGCAAGATTTGCCCTTCCCTTAAAAAGTACCATATGCTATTATAAAAGGTTAGCCACTTAGCCTAGTAGAAAGCTATTAGCCATTGGTGGTGTCCTGAGTTTACTGAGTAGGCTATATGAGCAGGGTCAGTGACAACATGACCACAGTCTAACCTCTTGGTATACAACAGTGTCAGCATCCAGTCTCCTTGGGAAGTCATCATTGAGCTTACATCATTCATGCTCTGTCCCCAAGCAACAGAACTAAGGAGACTAGGATGAGAAACGAAAACCTGCCCCACTAAAAATTTAGTCAGAATAGAGGCTGTTTCCCATTATATATCATGAATTGGTAATCTAATTGAAAAGTTTCTACTGCTGATCTGTCAGTAAAATATCACGGTTGATTCCTCAGGAAGAAAATAAATAGGAATATATAGGGGTCTAAGGAAATCAGACAGAGGAAGACTAAACCGTAGTACCATGCAGCACTAAGATTGCTGAAAAGATTAAAGATACTAAAAATTCAAGTTTTCATAGACACCCCTCTCAAATTCTGAAAGTTTATAGTAAAAATAAAGGAAATTTTTTAAACAACTAACTCAATTTTGATTTCTTTTAAAGTCATCTCCTCTGGATTCTAATATTCAAAGAGCTCTTTAAACCATACCACTAATGACAGTGTCCAAACACTATCCAAGAAACTCGGCACTACTTGCATCTTCTGTACAAATAGTGTATGCTAACTAATGAAGTAAAAATGTTTGAAAAGAAGTTGGAATTTTATTATTTTCCTTACCATGTGGGGAATAGACTCGCAAATTAATGGGTAAAGAAGAGATGCCTTTATTCATTCCGGTCACTCGATCTGTTTCTGCCTCAATCTCATGGCGAACTTCTTCAAAATCTGTAAATTTCTTCCCTTTGCAATGTAGAAATTCAGCATATTCTACAAAAGACAAAATAATACAAACTAAATTCATGCATTTTTGCCATATGGTAAGGAAACACATTTCTTTAGTTGTAAGTCTAAGTACCCAATGTTGTCTCTTCAATTATCATAATGACAGAGCACAATAGTTACACTAAAAATCATGGTTAATACTTTCAAAATAGTAAGCATAGTACAAATGCTATGAATGCTAAATCTGCTCATTTTCAAATAAGCAATTCAAGTACCATAAGCAGTTCTTAAACCACCTGGCTTATTAAATAATTCAAAGAGAATTTCAGTTGTCAAAATGATAAGACAAGTAACAGCAGCCAATTGTCAAAGATGTTAGCTCTAGGGTATCTATCAATCCTGTTATTAATTCCCCTTCCAAATCTCCATCTCATCAGGATGGAATACTAAGATACACAAATATATCTTCAAAAAGCAAGATGAATTAGAAACAAAATTTGCTTAATTCTTTAAGAAGAAATTGATGTGAACTATTTTAACTTAAAAACATTCATTTGGCTTGGCACATGTGGCACAGTGGTTACAGGGCCGGCCACATACACCAAGGCTGGTGAGTAAATAGCTGGGTGTTGTGGCAGGCGCCTGTAGTCCCAGCTACTGGGGAGGCTGAGGCAAGAGAATCACTTAAGCCCAAGAGTTTGAGGTTGCTGTGAGCTGTGACGCCACAGCATTCTACCGAAGGCAACATAATGAGACTCTGTCTCAAAAAAAAAAAAAAAAATTCTATTCAAAATACCACATCCATTTGTGGAAAGACATTTTTTTCAAGAAAGAAAAAGATACAGAGGATTATATCAAATACTTACCTTTAATCCTCTCCCAACAAAAAAAATCAGTACCTAGGGAGAAGGAAATAACCACCAAAAAATTGCACAAAACTAGTATATTTTTTAAATTTAGCAATACTACCAACGGTAGTGCCATCAATTTATATAACTACTTCCAGAGACAACAGAT
Organism: Nycticebus coucang; assembly: GCF_027406575.1. Classification (NCBI taxonomy): domain Eukaryota; kingdom Metazoa; phylum Chordata; class Mammalia; order Primates; family Lorisidae; genus Nycticebus; species Nycticebus coucang. Next base: position 89,772,051 of record NC_069789.1, read on the forward strand.
ATGTGGAAAACAACACAATTCAAAAGAGGAGCTAGTACAGTACTATTAATCTAAAAATTGCGTATAGTTTTAAACATGGGAACAAATCTTAATGAATATTTTAGTTTCTCTGATAATTAGCAGAAGAATTGCTCCACCAACTTAGACTAAAGCTAAGCATCTTGGACCCAGATGCCAGTTGAGGCAATCATTAGCAGCCTCTCTACCATCCCCTACATAAACATTTAATTTTCACCTTGAAGATTAAATGGCAAAGACAACAGGGAGACAGTTATGAGATGTGGTCTCCTGTCTTCAAGTAGCTTAGCATTAACTCGAAGAGCTAATGATCGTATCACAGAGGAAAAAAGCTAAAACAAGCTGCATAAAATAAGTGCTGATCTGCACTAAAATGATATGAAAAAGAGAGTGAAGATAAATGGCTTCAAGCTGCAGGGCCCAAAAAAGGAAAGGACATATGAACTAAATAGTGAAGATTGGGGAGGATTTCAATATGTTCAGGGAGAAAGAAAAGTCTTTCAAAGAATCAGAGAATCTTAAATGCTCAAAAAAATCCAAAGCAGGTCGTTTGGACCTATCCACCGATGGAGAACTGAGATGTTTCTGGGGTGAAGGAACTCTTACTGCAAATGCTTATGTTGGGATGAAATCTCCTTTTTTGTCATATTACATTGGTCCAACATTTTCCCTCTAGACAAAGTCTTCCATGTAAAAAAGCCAGGGACTAATTTTTGAGTCAGCACCGAGTGTTCCTCTCCTTCCTGGGCCTCTCTCCCCACCTTTCCTTGACTGTCTGATCCCTACTCAGACCTTCTGGCAACAAATATATCCCACCTGTGCCCCAGCTGCCCAGGACTGGAAAGTTCATAGACACCCAAACTTGACCTAATGTTTCCCATTTAATTTATCAAAGAACTGAAATGTCTTAGCTTTCAGAACGTTAGAAGGACAGTCACAGACAGATTAATTTCTGTCTTTCTTGTCATGTGCAGGAACATGAATATATTTCTCTCTGTCTTATTCTCTATATAATGATAGATACCACTTTCTGAAAAAGGGCAGGCTAAGTCTCCTGAAAGTCGTACATACAACAAAGACTCAGCAGCCTTCAGGATTCTTGCCTGGAGAGATCACCATGTCATTTGGCACATTCTTTCACATGTTTGTCCTCACTCGGTGCCATGTGAATGTGAGTATTTAAAGATAAGTGGAGGACAAAACAATAAGAAAAAGAAAGAGGAACAAAATTTATTCCAATTCCAGAAAAATTAATAAGAAAAAATGAGTCACAAATAATTTAGAAGAAATTAAATTATATTTTTTAAGTTCAATATAATTCGTGGAAAATGCACACTTGATGACTTGTGGCTATCACAATCATTACTGTCATGGAGTTAATAAGCTTCTGGATCAGATCACATTTTCAAGCGTTATTAATATAAGTTTAAGTTAACACAAATATGGACTTCCTTTTTCTGTTGCCACTAGATGGCGCCTACTTGCTTTCTCTGTAGAAAACCAATGCCCTTCCAGAAGGTTGTAAAATCAATGCACCTTTCAAATATAATTTAAATTTGTTCCTAGACTCCTAAAAATGCTTTTATCTTGGAAATGAGAGATTCTAATCACACAGGACCAACTCAAAACTTCATGTCTTTTTAAAAATAGAGTTTCACAGGCAGATTCGGGGATACCAGTAGTCATTTATTTATCTAATATTTATTAAGCACTATTTTAGAAACTGGGATATAGTAAAGGGGAAAGAATAAGTCTCTAGCCTTATAAAGCTTCAGTTCTAAGAGGTAAAGTGAGATAGTAAACAGTATGTGTGTGCCAGATGCTAAGTGCTATGGAGCAAATAAAACTGGAGGGGGCAGAAGGATGCCTGGTCATTCTATAGAGAAGCCTTCTCTGATATGATGAAGTGACATTGAGCAAAGCCTCAAGAAAGGGAGGGAGCACACTGTGCTGGAAGGGCACTGGGGCAGAGTCCTGGGCAGATGTGGGTATATGGTGGAGACACAGCAGATAGAGGGAGAAAGAGAGGCCAGAGCTATGGACAGACCTGGATTTCAAGGGTCCATGGGCCATTTTAAAGACCTTAATCTTTCCTCTAAGTGAGATGATACCATTTGAAGGGTTTCGGGTACAGGGGAAACATGATGTGATCTAGCTTTGAAACAAGGCAGACAGTGGGGAACCAGGAAGCGTGTGATCAGAGCAGTCCCGGTGAGAGATGCTGGGCTTTGGACCAGGGAGGTAACCGTGGGGTGGTGAGATGTGGTTAAACTCTGAAGGGAAAACCAACAATGACTGATGGATTAAAGTGGGGGTGTGGGAGAAAGAGAGGCATCAAGGATGACTTCAAGGAGTTTGACCTCACACAAGCAGAAGGATTTTCAAATAGAAAAGACTGCAGGGAAGAGGCAGGGTGGAGTGGGATGGGGGTTGGGCATCAGGAGTTTAGTTTGGGAGCTTTTAAGCTTCTAATACCAATTACACACTTCCCAAATGGAAAGACAGAGCTGCTGCTAAGAGGGAGGATCACAGGCTGGAGGAGACATCATTCACATTCACAGTCATCTGATACGTGTCTGTTTACGCTAAAAATTTTCCAGAAGATGGCAGTCAAGTGCTTGCAGAAAAGGGCAGCTTTTTCTAATTACCACAAAAATGCCTTTGGGGCAACATACTGGAGTCCTTCATCCAGGGAGAAATCCAAACTAGAGATGCATATTTGGGATTCATTAATGTCAGACAAGTGATGAGATCACTCAGGGAGAGAGCCAGATAGGGCAGAGGTCAGATCACCCAGCCCTGGGTTTTCCAAAGCTCAGGGGTCAGGAGATGGGGACTGAGAAGGCAGAAGAGACCCTCCACTCCATCAAATCCTGCTAACATGTCAAGGAAGATGAGGACTAAGAAGGGATCGTAGAATGTAGCAACATGCATGTCCTTCAAGAGATTGACAAGAGCTGTTATAGTGGAGTGGGGCGGGGGGGAAGCCTGTTTGGAAGAAGTTTAAAGGAGAAGACAGGAAGTAGAGACTGATTATAGATGATTCTTTTAGGGAGTTTTGTTATAAAGGAGGGAAGCGTGAGGGCGCCTGGAGAGGGACGTGAGGTCAAGGAAGAGCTCCGTAAAGAGCGAATGGCAGGTCACAGGCTGATGGCAACCATCCAGTGTGGAGGGAACAGAGACGCAGGAGCAAGAAAGGGCAAGTGCTGAAGCAATGTCTCAGGAAGACGGGAAGGGAGGCCAGAATGAAGGAAAGCAACATGCCAATCAAGGCATCCATAGCAACAGGAAGGAGGCACAGCGACGCATGCAGAGGAGACGAAGGGATGGTGCTGAGAGCATGCGAAGTTCATCCAGTGACACTGGGGATTCATCACCTTTGTCTGAAGTATTTTATGTCTTTAAAATACATATATATGTGTGTATGTGTAAATATTCTGACTAGTTAAAAATTATTACTTCTATCACAAATTACATCACACACACACACACACTCAGAGGCATACAATGATTCTACATGAGTGACCTACAAGCTAAGAGCAACCAGATGATGGCATCTTGGGTCAAATCTATGCCCATCCCTGAGGGTTCAGACCTGCCCAGTCTATCAGGAAAACTAATAGAGCAGGAACCACAAATTAGTTTTTTCTATGGGCCCCAAAGTGGCTCCTGGGAAAAAATTCATCCTCCAGGATGGAAAATTCAGGCAAAATCAGCTGACTTGTCAGGAAGGGGCTATCTGTAACTCATCCTCCACCGAGCCCCAGAGATGCATAGGTCTGTGTCCCCTGGTCTCTAAGATGATGATGGACCATCCTACACCACACATCCCACTTTCTTGTTAGGAAACATGGCAACTGTAACTATGAGTCATAGCTATAGGATCATCCTCACCCACAAGGAGAGTTCCACTAGCAACAAGTAAGCCAGTCCCGTTATGGGCAGCCTGGCCCCCCGTGAGCAGACCATAAGCAGGGGGACAGCAGAGGTGACACGAATATTTTTGCACAGTTGACCACTATTGCTATTAAGGTGGGGGGGGGTGGCATCGATCAGTGTATACCCTCATAATTCCCGAATAAACCTTTATTAGCATTGTCAGGGTTGGAAAAAACCATAGCTTCACCTCCCTGCTATTCAAAAACACAAACAGATGGAATGGGGGGGGTGGGTAAAAAACTATCACAAACCTAATGAATCACTTAGTGTACTTACCTTTGAAAAGAATGTTCACATGCATTTGGGGATAAAGGAAATTCTATCAATAACATATAAGCCAAACTCTATAGAATAAGCTGCCCTAGCTGATCAGTAGCTAGACTTTTTTTTTTTTTTTTGTAGAGACAGAGTCTCACTTTATGGCCCTCAGTAGAGTGCCATGGCCTCACACAGCTCACAGCAACCTCCAACTCCTGGGCTTAAGCGATTCTCTTGCCTCAGCCTCCCGAGTAGCTGGGACTACAGGCGCCCGCCACAACGCCCGGCTATTTTTTGGTTGCAGTTTGGCCGGGGCTGGGTTTGAACCCGCCACCCTCGGTATATGGGGCCGGCGCCTTACCGACTGAGCCACAGGCGCCGCCCAGTAGCTAGACTTTTTAAGAGCTAATAATCGCATGTCTTCTGAGACTTTTATACCATGGTAAACTAATATGTCTGGGGGCCTAACAATCTTGCCTTATGGCTTTGAGATATATTCATTCTCACAGAAAGGTACAATTACCAGGGGCCACGCACTCTCTTAGGTTCTCCATGTTCCTTTCATTCTAAACAGTGAAATGGTCTCTTTGCAAACAATTCCAGGCTTCAGCCCAGCATCAATCTGAATAGACAGCATATTACATTTCCAAACCACAAGCTCATCTAAAGGATGAAGGCCGTGTGTGTGTAACCACTGACACTCTGATAATGCATCCACAAAATTCTACTTTGTAGCAGTACAGCCTGTCTTACCGAAATTCATAGCTCAGTTTCTAATAAAACTTGTATGGTTTTAGTTTCGCAAAATAAAACTCCTAGTTTTAAATCTTTTTCCTGTTTCCTCAATGTTAAAAATAGCCTACATTTGAATCAAAGGTTAAAATACATTTTGAGATCAAAGAATAATTAGGGTGCAAAAGGGAGAGTATTAAAAAAAATCACAGCCAGAACTCTATTTTATTTTGTTTCCCTGTAAAACATTTTAGCACTATCATTTCTTCTGGTCATGAAAAACAAATTATACTAGGTTAAACAACTGACAAATTGTTTGGGGGAGGATGAGATGGTTTGTGCCTGGGCAACATTCCAATTGTCTGTGAAAAGCACAGCATGACCATAGGAATTTAAATATTTCCAATATGCCCCGTACATAGGGGAAAATATGCCTATGTTTCCATTAATCAAGGGTTAAATAGAAAGAAATAATTATGAAATGCTAGCATATGACCTCTTGCCCATCTTTATTCTAAGAACTGGAGTCCTCAATATTTTAGCTGGAGTCTTATTTCCAAAATGTGTTAATAGTGATGTTTTGTGAGCACAGTGAAAATAGAGCACAGGGCTCACATATACAAGGAACAATTTTCAGTGCAACTAGCTGAATTCACCAGCTGTAAAGAACGTTTATGTAGACTACATTTAAAAACGTATTTCCTCGAAGGCAGAGGCTACATTTTACTCTTCCGTGTTTCCCTAATGCCTACCAAATTTATAGTAAAGAGCACGTGTAGATTTCTTCCTTCTATAAAGCAGCCTACTTTGCATATACAGTTGAGTAATGCCAGTTTTAAAATACAAGGCTTCTAATAAATGCTCCACGTTCTCACTCATACGTGGAAACTAACAAAGCAGATCTCATAGAAATAGAGGGTGGAACAGTGGTTACCAGTGTCTGAAAAGCAGAAGGGAAACAGTCAGTTAACAGATACGAAATTACAGCTAGACAGGAGGGGTCAGGTCTAGTGCTTTACAGCTCCGTAGGGTGACCACAATTAACACCAATTTTGTGTATTTCAAATAGCTGGAAGAGAGGATTTTGAATATTCTCAATACTAAGAGATGATAAATGTTTGAGGTGATGGGTAGGCTTTGGTCATTACACATAGTATACATGTACTGGATACCATGCTGTACCCCATAAATATGTACAATTATTATTTATCAATTAAAAATAACTACAGGCCAGGTGCAGTGGTTCACACCTGTAATGCTAGCACTCTGGGAGGCTGAAGCTTGAGGATGACTTGAGCTCAGGAATTTGAGGCCAACCTGAGCAAGAGCGAGACTCTACAAAACATAGATAAATTAGCCAGGCATGACGATGCACATGTGTAGTTCCAGCTACTCAGAAAGCTGAGGCAGAAGGATCACTTGAGCTCAAGAGTCTGAGGAGTTTATGATTGCAGTGAGCTATGATGACATCACTGCACTTCAGCCCAGGTGACAGAAAGAGACCCTTTCTCAAAAGAAAAAGTAAAGTAAATAATGATAATAATAATAAATGCTTCCATCAAAACTTATAGTCATTCCAAATTGAAGGCAAGATCCTAGAATTGTAGTTAGTTAAATATTAATTATATAAGACCCAGATATAAAGCAGAACCCAATCTTGTTGCTAAGGCAAATAAATCTAGCAATCAGGAAAAAAAAAAAAAAAGAGGAAATCTAAAGAAGCAAACAGTGAGTCCAGCAGCAGACAGAAAGCAGAGTTTCAGTAGGAAGGTTGAGAACAATGGGGCGGGGCAGGGGTAAGGAGGGCCAAGATTTCGTGGCAGACAAAAGGCTGGTGCCGAGCAAGTGTTGGAGACCAGACAGTCGAGGGGTTAGGAACAGGGCTCTGATACTAAACAGATCAAAATAGAACTCCAGATTCAAATGAGTCAAATGGTACCAGGCAGAAAACCAAGATGGGGATTCAGGCCTGGCATGGAAGGCAGCACTGTTTCCTCGCGATGCAAAACCACAGCCAACTAAATAGTACACGGGGGCAAGAGAGATTGACATCAATGCCCCCTTGCTATCTGCTGCTCAGCGATGCCTTCACAGTTCTCTTTCCTAAGGGCTGGCGGTTTGGATGCTGGATGAGGTTAAGCCAACCTGCCGGGGTGAGGTGGTGCTAGATAAGCAATGCTAGTGTCTGAGGGTGAGGCCGGCTTTCTACCAAGCCCCACAGAGATGAGGGACTTGTATGAAATGTTCTACCATAACCATCCAAAGTAAAAAAGGATCTGGTGACTGAAATACCTACAATTTAGTTCTATATTTTTTTCCAAAGAAGCTTGAGGAGTATAAGAAAAATCAACCCTATCTCACACTCATAGTTTCCATGTAATACACAATCAAGAGATAAACTATATCCCAAATACTGAAAATAAGTAAGAAGCATAGCAACCAAGCACTCAGCCCAAAATTACGAAAACAGATGATTATTTTAAATTTCAGCATCATCTGACATCAGTCCTCCTCTTCCTTGAAAAAGTCTCTTCCACCAGCTCCTATTATCCCAGCTTTTCTAATTTTTCTCCTCCTTCACTGATTCGTCTTTCTCTGTGATCTTTGCTCACTGTTCCTTCCCTTCTTTTTTTTTTTAGAGACAGAGTTTCAACTTTGTCACCCTCGGTAGAGTGCCGTGGCGTCACAGCTCACAGCAACCTCCAGCTCTTGGCCTTAGCCAATTCTCTTGCCTCAGCCTCCCAAGTAGCTGAGACTACAGGCGCCCACCACAACACCCAGCTTTTTTGTTGTTGTAGTTTGGCTGGGGACGGGCTTGGCCCTGCCACCATTGATATATGAGGCCGGCACCCTACTCACTGAGCCACAGGCGCCACCCTCCTTCCCTTCTTTTCTGTACTTCTAAATATCGGAGTACACATGAGCTTCCTTCCAGAACTTCCCTTCGTCACCTCCATCCTCTGTGTGATCTCATCTAATCTCATGCCCTTAAAAAATTTTTACATATATTCCCCAATTTCATGAGTCAAGCTCTCCTCTCTCCCCTGAAATCCAGAGTGTCCATATCTGATTCTAATACTTAACTGACATTTTCATTTGAATGGCTAATAGATATCTCAAAATTAGCCTGTCCAAAACCAACCTCTTAATTTCCTGCCAGCCTCCCCTCTCATTTTCCATACCTACTTGCAGCCCACCTCCAGTCTTCCATGTCTCAATTATTGATGCTACCACTGAATTAGGTTCTTACAGCAAAAATCAGAACCATCTTTGCATCCCTTCTTCACTGCAGCCATGCCTCTCCTAAGCCTAGATTGCCTCCTTCCTGTACTACAGTAAAGTAAGAGGCCTAAATAGCCTTTCTGATTCCACTCTTGCTCTACTGAATCTACTCCTCATTATGAAGCAGGAAAGATATTTTGAAAACATACATAAATATCATGCTTCACATCTGTTTAAAACCTTATATTAGCTTTTCAGTGCATTTAGAAAAATACACAATTTGGCAATTATGAATTGAGCTGCAATAAACATTCTCTAAGTCATGGAAGCAACCCAAATGCCCGTCAACTCATGAATGGATTAACAAACTGTAGCATAACCATACCATGGAATACTTCAGCCATAAGAAAAGATGGAGACATTACATCTTTTCTGTTTACCTGGATGGAGCAGGAAACACAATTCTTCTTAGTAAAGTATCTCAAGAATGGAAAAAAAATCCAATGTACTCAATACTACCATGAGACCAACATATAAACAATGGCATGCCCATATGAACGATAAAACACAAATATAACCCAGCAAGAGGGAGGGGAGAGAAGTGGGGGGAGGACAATTGGTGGGAGGAGGGAGAGCAACTGGGGGGATCTCACCTAATGTGCACCATGCAAGGGTGTTCAGCATGTACCCTGGGTGAAGGGCTCTTCTACAACTTGAACTGTACCTTGGAAGTGAGAACAATGTAACCTAAAAATTTTTACCCTAAAAATTTCACCCTAAAAATTTTTTTAATTTGAAATAAAAAAGAAAAGAAGGCCTTTTTTCCCCCTTTCTTGTTCTTTTTCTTTATCGTATCATAGCTGTGTACATTAATGCATTTATCAGGTACAATGTGCTGGTTTTATATACAATTTGAAATACTTTGATCAAACTGGTTAAACATAGCCTTCACTGCACTTTCTTAATTATTGTGTTAAGGCATTTATAGTCTGCACTTAGTAGATTTGACATGTAACCTTGTACAATTTTCCCTGTTCCCATTTCTCGGTATATTTCAGTTAATACACATATCTCATAATCCACAACAGTGCTTTAGTCACACTTAACCATTTGGAAGGGTAGGAATATTGTCTACAACACTGCCAATATATCCAGCTATAAAACTGGGAATCCTTTGTACTGAGGAAGACAGAATAAATGGTGTGAGGTAAATCAAGAGAGAGAGAGACTGTAGTAGCAGTTACAACTCCTCAAAGAAAATGAAAAATTTAATCAAAGATTTTCATTAAAGAGGTTCACTCAATTATATTTATATATACATATTAATAAAAATAAAGGAAAACATAAATGTTAAAAAAAAATCCAGAAAGCATGCTAGCCTACAAAGTCTAAGACAGTCTCCCCCTCATCTGCCCTCTGTGCTGTCACTATCACTCTGTCCAACCTCTCTGTTCAACATTTTCAGCTGAAGTGGCCTCCTCACTACTACTCAGGCACACCAAGTCCTTTCCTGCCTCAGGGCCCCTCTATAAGTTGTTCAGCTTCTGGAACGTTCTTCCCTCCCATCTCTGCTTTCATGACTCCTTCCTATCATCTACTTATCATCCAAAACATCACCTCTTTAGAGAGGCTCTGCTGACTGGGCAAAGCATCAGCTCTTAGTCACATTCTATTACATTGTCCAATTTGTTTTCTTCATGCTCATAATCATGACCTGAAGTTTTTCCCTTTTGTTTTTTATTGCCTGTCTTCATGCATTAAAATATAAGCTCCATGAGAATAGGAACATCATTTGTCTTGCCCCTCTGGTACCACCCAGTGCCTGAAACAGGGAATTGCACTAGGCACTACTAGGCACTCTCCATATATTTGTTGAATTGATGAATAAATAAATGAATAAGCAAATGTGTGAATAAATCAAACAACAAACAAACATTGGAAGAAGCTTGAGGGTTATGGATGGGGAGAAGAAAACTATCATAAACACATCTTTTATCATATTAAGCTTGAAACATCTTTGAAATACCCAAGTAGAGTTTCAAGCAGTCAGTTAGAAATATGGTCTGGGAATTAATGACAAGTTAGGTCATGGTGGGGGTGGGAGAAGGGGAGAGCAGAAGAAAAAGGAGAGAGGGGTGGGCAAGGAAGAGCAGAGAGAGGGAAGGAGAGAGGGTGTGGGGCCTTGGTGTGTGCCACACCTTTTGGTGGCAAGACAGGATTGCAAGAGGGACTTTACCTAACAAATGCAATCAGTGTAACCTGGCTTATTGTACCCTCAATGAATCCCCAACAATAAAAAAAAAAAGAAAGAAAGAAATATCACACTGTACTCATAGGTATGTTCAATTATGTGCCAATTAAAAATAATAATAAAAGCAAAGAAACAAGGAAAAAAAAAATAGAGGGAGGCTGGAGTTCAGCCCAGGAGCTATAAATGTGAGAGTTGTGATGTTCAGGGTGCAATTGAAGCCATAGCGTGGAAGAGACAGTCAAAGGGAAAACATGAAATGACACCAGAAGGAAGCCTTGGGTAGAGACAAACTTAAACTGGCAAAGGAGACAGAAAAAGTGGCCAATGAGGTAGAAAGAAAAACAGTAGTATTTGGCCTCATAAAAGCAAAAAAAAAAAAGAATAGAATAAATTTCAATAAGCAAAAAGCACATGACAGTATCAAAAGCTGTTGAAAGGCCAAGAAAAGGACAAATTATTCCTGGAATGGATAGAAATTGGGTATGCATGGTAATAGTTCACTATATCCTTAGACAATCTTCCATACATGATTTAAATATTCCTTGTTATTTTAGTGATTTTTCTACAGCTTACCGTATTTTTTAAAGCATAATTTTATGTGCTATTTTACGGATTTTTTTTTCTTGTATCTTTTCCCTTTCTATCAGATTTATAGATGTCACTTTTTACTGCTGGCAATAGATCTGTTCCTCGTGCCATATTTCCATTCTAATCTATGGTTTTGTATTTTACTCTAGACTGAGAAACCTAATAACCCACTTATATAGTTTGAGTCTGAAATAAGACTGGAATAAAGCCAGGACCTTATAATGCATGAAAATTAAATCAAAGACTTTGCAATATCAATTTCATTCATTGAGGCTCTTTTTTTCCTCCTTTGGATTATTGGCTAAATTTAGAAACTGAAAAAACAAAAAAGAGGCTTCTGAATAAGGAAGTATTGAAATGTTATTTAGGAATAATTGGAATGGATTAACAAGCTGTGGTATAGGCATGCCCTGGAATACTATTCAGCCATAAAAAAAGATGGTGACTTCACATCTTTTGTATTAACCTGGATGGCACTGAAACACATTATTCTCAGTAAAGCATCACAAGAATGGAAAAGCAAATATTCAATGCTAATACTAATATGAAGCCAGTACACAATCTGATTCATGTCCACATAGGAGAAAAACTCATTTCAATTCAAGTTGGCAGGGGAGAGGAATGGGGTAGGAGGGAAGGAGGTGTTTGGGGTGCTCCCACTTAATGGACACAATGTGGGAGGGAGGGTGGCACATCTTTTGGGTGCAGGACACAACTACAAGAGGAATTCTAGCTAACAAATTCAAATATTGTGGCCTGGTTGCTTATACCCTCACATTAACCTGAAATAAATAAAAGTATGTTCTCACTGAAAAAAAAATAGTAATTGAATGTGAAAATTCAGAAATAGCAAATTATTCCATGTCACATAAAGCCATCTGACAAACAAAATGATAAGTATTTGTCATTTAAATTCAAGTAATTAGACGTCAATACAGAAAATGCTTTAGAAAGTTTAAGATTTGAAAAATTAAAATATTTCACCACAGAACCTTAGACACAGGAATGAAGTTTATAAATGACACGTAAGTAGTAATATCAAAAGTTCAAGTATAAAAATATATAACCAAACATTTTTCAAAGAAACTATCAGAGCTACAAGGTGCATTGCTCGATACATTACAATATGTCAACTGTTTGACAAAGAAAACCCTTTTCTATGAGTATTCATTTAAAAAAAACTTTTAGAGACAGGATCTTCCTTGGTCACCCCAGCTGGAGTACAAGAACTCAATCATAGTTCTCTGCAGCCTGGAACTCCCAGGCTCAAGCAATCAACCCTCCTCAGCCTCCTGAGTAGCAGGAACTACAGGCACACACCTGCATACTTGGCTAATTTTTAAATGTGTTTTTAGAGAGAGGATCTCACTATGTTGCCCAGTCTGGTTTCAAACTCCTGGCCTCAAGAGATCCTCCCATGTCAGCCTCCTGAGTCACTGGGATTATAGGCATTAGCCACTGCGCACTTAGTATGTACTTTCATGCACAGTTGCCACCAACACTATTCCATCTAAATCTGAAGCTCCTCAAACGTCTTCATGACAAACTCCTAGAAGTTGTAATCAGCTATAAACAGAGCCAACTTAATTTTTGCATATGGTAGGGGGTATAGATCAAAGTTATTTTTTGCTTGTAAATACCCAATTTTTTCCAGTAACCTTTATAAAAAATACTACCATTTTTCCACTGAATTGCCTTGGCACCTTTGTCAAAAATCAACTGTCTATGTACCTGTAGGTCCATTTCTGAACTCTATTCTGGTCCACTGATATATTTGTCTTTCTTTAGGCCAATGCCACACTAGCGATTATTATAGTTTTATAATAAATCCTGAAGTCGGGAAGTGTTAATTCTCCAGTTTTGTTTTTACTCTTCAAAGTTGTTTTGGTCATTCTAGGTTCTCTGAATTTCCACAGGAACTTTAGAATCAGCTTGTCAATTTCTACAAAACAATTTTTGAATCTTTACCTACAGCATTCTTTATAATATTGCTCAGAAAAATTTTCTGACTCTGGCCCCAGCTTATATATACATACACAGAACATGTTTACCTAAAAGCACAAGAATTTTCCCATGAATGCCTGCTCTGATAAAGATACTAAATTTAACAAAATTACAAATTCTTATAACTGGGAAGTACATTTCCTCTAAACTCAATCTCAATAGAGCAGCCACATAAGTGTTGTTGGAGGCCTGAAAAATTACCAATTATGTCCCAAGCACTACCTAACTACTGAGTATGGCATACCTTGATAATGATAGTATATATATTTTGTAATAAAAGTAAAGATTTTTTTCTTATAAATATCATGTAAACAATTGTCATAGGTGATTGCATAATACTAAAATGCAAAGTAACTCCTTCTGACAACATACCTTTGCCTCAGAAATGGTAAAACTATTCTAAGACTCAGGCAAGAGAGTCAACACAACCTTTTCTTAAAATGTTTGAAAAAAAATGGCTTGGTGCCCATAGCTCAGAGGTGAGGGAGCCAGCCACATACACCTAGGTAGGCGGGTTTGAACCCGGCCCAGGCCTGCTAAAAAAACAATGACAACTGCAACAACAACAAAAAAATAGCTGGGGGGGCAGCACCTGTGGCTCAAAGGAATAGGGTGCCAGACCCATATACCGGTGGTGGCGGGTTCAAACCCAGCCCCAGCCAAAAACTGCAAAAAAAAAAAAAAAATAGCTAGGCATTGTGACAGGTGCCTGTAGTCCCAGCTACTTGGGAGGCTGAGGCAAGAGAATCGCTGAAGCCCAAGAGGTTGAGGTTGCTGTGAGCTGTGACACCATAGCACTCTACCAAGGGCAATAAAGTGAGACTCTGTCTCAAAAAAAAAAAAGAAAAGAAAAGAAAAGAAAAATTTTTGGAAAAAAGTAAATATTGTCCTTAGTATGAAGAAAACTCAATTAATGGAACAGGTCAATTAGTGTATAAATTATCTAAATGGAAATAAATAAACTTAAGATATTTTAAATTTTTCTTTATATAATTGTTTTTAATCTCAAAGTATTCTTGTAAGAATATTCAGCACTCAGCAAAACACAATGCGTTGTGTGGTAAGTTTAAACGATGCCACCAGAAATGTTAACTGCTAAGAAAAACCAAAATTGTGATCTGAAACTCAGTGTTCATGATTTTTTTCCAACTCAAATTTAGGCTTAGCTACAACTGGTCACTAATTTTCTCAACAGGGGCTTAAGAGGAAACTCAGAAGGATTTAACACCTCATTTAAAAGGTGTTTAAACATGAAAAATGATCAATTCCTTTTGCAAAAGAGATAAAATCATGGGAAGTGGAAAATGGACAATCAGTTAAAAAAATCATTTTGCTTGAAAAACAAATGCACTCATTTAGAGGATCCTTAAATATGAATGTAAAACATAGATTACAAAGAAAAATGGCAATCTTGATAACAATGTAGCAACTATAAAAATCGATTTGAAGGCTATATTATTTGATAATTCCTCGTAGTTTAGTTCTATAAAGTTAGAAGAAGCCATTCAAAAGATTAGTTTCATCCCTCTCTGCACCATGGGTTTATATGCAAATCATCCTTAAAAGAAAGTGGGTTTCTCCTCATTAACATTCTCACAAGAGTCAGCCAGGGCTGTTCTGCCTTCTGCAGGGATTAAAACTTTGGAGTCACAGCTGTTGAAGGTGTTGCCATTTCTTCTCAGAAGACTGGCAAGTCAGGCAGGTGCAGTGGGTGGCTGACACCTGTAATCCTAGCCCTCACGCTGGAGCTCAGGAGTTCCAGACCAGCCTGAACCAGAGCGAGACCCCATGTCTACAAACAGCTGGGCATCGTGGCAGACACCTATAGTCCCAGCTACTCAGCAGGCTGAGGCAAGAGAACCCAAAGAGTTTGAGGTTGCTGTGAGCTGTGATGTCAGGCACTCTACAGAGGGTGATAAAGTGAGACTCTGTCTCAGAAAAAAAAAAAAGACTGGCAAGTCACTTTACTTTGCCAAGTCTCAATTCCCTCCTCTGCAAAATGGAGTCTCCTTCATAGGTTGCTGTAAGGGCGAGAGTGGCCACTTTGGCCTCATTCACTAAATTCTCCTAGTGATTAGTTACACAGGCTCAACGAATTTATATTACATCAAAGAAAAAATGAATTAAGGCATTTTAACACATAATAAGCCCTTAATTTTAAAAACAAATTTCAAATAAATACGTAACAATTAAGCTAGACAGCAAAAGCCTTGTCCCAGAAAGGTTAAGCAATCTGCCTAAGGTCACACAGGTAGGGTGCCGTTGTCCAAGATTCAAATCCAGACATTCAGACTTCTGTTAGCCTACCTGCCTTAGTTGCTTCTTACTACTTCAAGCCTTCCTCTCACAAAAGCTTCAAATTCTTGGCTTTTCACAACTTCTCCGATCTCAACTCTTCTTTCCACCTGTCACCCCCCTCCCCCGCAAATACATATGCCTGTGAATTTCCCAAAGTACAGGAATCATCTTTCTTACTCTCTGTACCATGGTTCCTGTTCCTGGGATTATGGATCACTTTAAACATGTGAGGAAAGCCACAGAACCATTCCTCCCCAAAATGAACAAACTTATATATACACAGAATTTTACAAATAATTTCAAGAGTATGGACAGATGACTCGCTCCACCCTCTTCCTCTCAGGAAACTGTATTTAAAGCACCCCATATCCTGCTCCCTGCACAGCAAACACTCAATAAATGGTTGATATTATTATTTTGATTATAATCTATGCCTATCAAAACAACCTAACCAAGGCCCTACTCAAATACCATTTCCACTAAGAAACATGCTTTGATCACTCCACCATGAGGAATGCTTTTCTCCTCTAAATTTATTAAACCCTTGTGAATTTACCCTTGTAAATTGCTATTTATGTGATTTTACAGGTAGAAACAGACTTAAAGATTCTCTATCAAAGCCAATGCTCTCATTTTATAGATGAGGAAACTAAATCTCTGGAGGCTAAATAACATGTAGAAAGATGATTGTATTACATACCACACAGCATAGTTGACATTTGTCTATCTTATTTCCAATGCTATAGCAAAGTACATAGAGTAGGCACTGTATCTTCTACATCTTCAATTTAACATTCCTTAACGATACAGGAATAAGAATGAATGAATGAATGAACATTCAAATGAAAAGCTCAACTACTATTATTCACTATTTTTCAAGGACTGTGAGGTCTTGAATGTCTCATTCAGCATTTCAGAACTTCCAGCATTTTTTTTTCCTCATTTAGTATTAACAAACTCTCTGGAACAAAATCTTTTTTCTAAGAACTTCTTGTTAGGAGTAAATCTTTTTAGAATCCATTTTTGAGCCATCTTCTCAACTTCTTACCTAATCAGAGAAACCAGCTCAGGATAAAACTCTCAAGAGTATGTTATTGCTGTCTGGACTTAAAATTAGTAAGAAGCTTAATAGCAAAAAAAAATATTATATTTTCACTTTCTCAAAACCTATTCTGGCTTTTGTGATAAGGTTTTCTATTTCCTTGGTGAGCAAGTCTTCAATCACACAGAGTACTTCTTAGGTTACAGAATTCAGACTATTTTCCATTCCATAATATAATACATCCCTTCAATTGGAAGTTGGGTTTTCTGGTCATATGAAAATCTACTACTTACTGAGGAACTACTACTTAAGAATACAAAGCATTAGGATGGAAGTGGAAGACATTATTCTTAGTAAAGCATCACAAGAATGGAGAAGCATGAATCTTATGTACTCAATTTTGATATGAGGACAATTAATGACAATTAAGGTTATGAGGGGAGGAAAAGCAGAAAGAGGGACAGAGGGACGGGGGTGGGGCCTTGGTGTGTGTCACACTTTATGGGGCAAGACATGATTGCAAGAGGGACTTTACCTAACAATTGCAATCAGTGTAACCTGGCTTATTGTACCCTCAATGAATCCCCAACAATAAAAAATTAATTAATTAATTAATTAATTAAATTTAAAAAAAAGAATGCAAAGCATTAAAAGCTGTATTTCACAGTCATGAAGAACTTAACCCAAGTTGGAGATGGAGACAAACTTGTAAAAATTAAGCAAAATATTTAAACAAGATTTCAAGCTTCATGAGCAATGTCAAATGAATGCTATGTAGTTTTTGTGAAACGAGAGGTCTTTTTAGGCTGGGTTGGTCTGTAAAGGATTTATGGAAAGGGTAGAATCTGATCTAGATTTAGGAGGATTCACAGAATTGGAGAAAAGCCAAGAAGAGACAAGAGAACATTTTAAATTGTAAACAGATAATTAATAAAAGTACCAAAGAGAAAAAGCAAAAGGGAATTGGAGATATACAGCTGGTCAAATAACAACAAATATCCAATTTAAAAAAATTCTTTGTAGTATGAGAAAGCAAAAGCATAAAGCATTCAGAGAGGAGTGTAGGAGATAAGATCTATTTCTCTGAAAGGACATTTCTTAAATTGATAGAGGCCATCTATAGCAAACCCACAGCCAATACCATATTGAATGGAGTTAAATTGAAATCATTTCCACTCAAATCAGGAACTAGGCAAGGCTGTCCATTGTCTCCACTGCTCTTTAACATTGTAATGGAAGTTTTAGCCATTGCAATTAGGGAAGAAAAGGCAATCAAGGGTATCCATATAAGGTCAGAAGAGATCAAACTTTCACTCTTCGCAGATGACATAATTGTATGTCTGGAAAACACCAGGGATTCTACCACAAAACTCTTAGAAGCGATCAAGGAATACAGAAGTATCTCAGGTTACAAAATAAACACTCATAAATCAATAGCCTTTATATATACCAACAATAGTCAAGCTAAAAAAAACAGTCAAGGACTCTATTCCGTTCATAGTAGTGTCAAAGAAGATGAAATATTTGTGAGTTTACCTAACAAAGGATGTGAAAGATCTCTATAAAGAGAACTATGAAACTCTAAGAAAAGTAATAGCTGAAGATGTTAACAAATAGAAAAACATACCATGCTCATGGCTGGGAAGAATCAACATTGTTAAAATGTCCATACTACCCAAAGCAATATACAATTTTAATGCAATCCCTATTAAAGCTCCACTGTCATGCTTTAAAGATCTCGAAAAAATAATACTTCATTTTATATGGAATCAGAAAAAACTCTGAATAGCCAAGACATTACTCAGAAATAAAAACAAAGCAGGAGGAATCACGTTACCAGACCTCAGATTATACTATAAATTGATAGTGATTAAAACAGCATGGTACTGGCACAAAAACAGAGAGGTAGATGTATGGAACAGAATAGGGGACCAAGAGATGAACCCAGCTACTTACTGTTATTTGATCTTTGCCAAGCCAATTAAAAACACTCAGTGGGGAAAAGATTCCCTATTTAACAAATGGTGCTGGGTGAACTGGCTGGCAACCTGTAGAAGCCTGAAACTGGACCCACACCTTTCACCATTAACTAAGATAGACTCTCACTGGATTAAAGATTTAAACTTAAAATATGAAACTATATAAATACTAGAAGAGAGTGCAGGGAAAACTCTTGAAGAAATCGGTCTGGGCAAATATTTTATGAGGAGGACCCCCAGGGCAATTGAAGCAGCTTCAAAAATACACTACTGGGACCTGATCAAACTAAAAAGCTTTTGTATAGCCAAGAACACAGTAAGTAAAGCAAGCAGACAGCCCTCAGAATGGGAGAAGATATTTGCAGGTTATGTCTCCAATAAAGATTTAATAACCAGAATCCACAGAGAACCCAAATGTATTAGCAAGAAAAGAACAAGTGATCCATCGCAGGCTGGGCAAGGGACTTGAAGAGAAACTACTTTGAAATATCATCTAACTCCAGTAAGAGTAGCCCATATCACAAAATCCCAAGACCAGAGATGCTGGTGTAGATGTGGAGAAAAGGGAACACTTCTACACTGCTGCTGGGAATGCAAACTAATACGTCCCTTTTGGAAAGATGTTTGGAGAACACTTAGAGATCTAAAAATAGACCTGCCATTCAATCCTACAATTCCTCTACTAGGTATATATGCAGAAGACCAAAAATCACAATATAACAAAGACATCTGTACCAGAATGTTTATCACAGCCCAATTCATAATTGCTAAGTCATGGAAGATACCCAAGTGCCCATCAACCCATGAATGGATTAATAAATCATGGTATATGTACATCATGGAATATTATACAGCCTTAAAAAGATGGAGACTTTATCTCTTTCATGTTTACATGGATGGAGCTGGAACATATTCTTCTTAGCAAAGTATCTCAAGAATGGAAGAAAAAGTATCCAATGTACTCAGCCCTACTATGAAACTAATTTATAGCTTTCATATGAAAGCTATAACCCAACTATAACCTAAGAATATGGAGAAAGAGGAAAGGGAGGGGAGGAGGGAGTATGGATGGAAGGAGGGTAATGGGTGAGACCACACCTACGGTGCATCTTACAAGGGTACATGTGAAACTTACTAAATGTAGAATATAAATGGCTTAACAGAATAACTAAGGAAATGCCATGAAGGCTATGTTTACCAGTTGGATGAAAATATTTCAAATTGTATATAAAACCAGTGCATGGTGCCCCATGATTGCATTAATGTATACAGCTATGATTTAATTAAAAGAAAAAAGATCTATTTCTCTGTGTGGGTAAATGTTAAGTAAAATAACCATACAGCATGTGGTGCAGTCCATTGCATATGAAGAATGTAACCATTGTAGGCTATTGTTCTTGCCATTTTTTTGGTGATTAATGCTTTTTTAATTATGTTTTTTAAATGATCAACATAAATGGCTGAATTTGACAAGCACTTTGATTTTTACAATCTGTTAGGGAAAGGGGTTTTCACAGAAAACAAAACAAAGTTCTGATAATAGATACCTGATTCACCGTAATGTAACATCCTAGAAGAAGAAATGAAAGAAGTAATTGAGGCCCACTGATAAACAATGACTAGTGAAAAGTTAGAAGGAATAATAACTGTATACAACACCATATTTATAGTATTGACCCTGCTGGTCTCAACAGTAAGTTTGACTATATCTCATCTTTGCCTTAAATGCTGCTGATTTCAGAAAAGTGTTTACATAAGATGGAACTGCATTGCATATAAAAATCCATATTCGTCCCAAAGAGAATTTGGAGGATATTTATATATCTTAGCAAAAATCTTTTCATTTATCACATTTAAAATAAAACTTGAATCCAAAATCTTAATTTTTGTACAGATCCTTAAGACACATCTGGTACGTAAATTGGGATGTAAATTAACACACATTAAAACCTGTTAATACTCCCAACATCCTGGAAAGTAGGTATTATTATCCTGTCTAAACTGAAACTTCTCTGTGCCTAAGTTTCTTCCTATGTAAAATGAAAATAATAATGATGATAATAATATTCCATATAGCTAAAAAAAGTCCAGGTTTCCCCAAAATGTTACCCTTAAATTTTTTTAATATATATGGTCTTACCTTTATAATTCTTTCTTAGTGTGTTTTGGATTTGTTATTGGATTT
Organism: Nycticebus coucang; assembly: GCF_027406575.1. Taxonomy (NCBI): domain Eukaryota; kingdom Metazoa; phylum Chordata; class Mammalia; order Primates; family Lorisidae; genus Nycticebus; species Nycticebus coucang. Next base: position 89,792,567 of record NC_069789.1, read on the forward strand.
AATAAGCTATTTCAAGATATAATAATGTTTTGTGCTTCAAAGTAGCTCATCTATACAATGAAAAGAAGATTAGGATACAGAAGAAAGGAACTCTTCATGCCAAATGAGAATAAGTGCTTATTTTTATCTGTTGCTGCCAAAACCTAAGGTTTTACCCAAGTGTAAGTCCCAATATTCTAAGGACTTTTAAAATTACTAACTGTTCACCCTTAGAATAAATTTTAAATGACTGTTATGTCATAACATTATGTTATGCCACATACCAAGCTTTTATTCAAATACATTATTTCATGTTAACACCCTCAGCAACCTTCGGATGTAAGTACTGTCATCCTGGGTAAACTGTAACTTCTCTGTGCCTCAGTTTCCTCTATGTAAAATGGGAATAAAATGAACACTACCTGCCTCCTATGAGGATTTGATGAGTCAATGTATGTGTTGGGGCTCATAAAATGATATCCCAAAATATGGTGCCTTGAACTGACATGCTGAACTAAAGAAGAAGCCTCAGGATCTCTCTCTGACCATCGCCTGCCACCTGAAGCCCAGTGAGAAACTCTCTCAGAAATTTCCTTATCTGCCTCAAAAAACATCTTCCCCAAAGAAATGCAATTGTCTTAAGACCCCTTCCCTAGAACTCTCATCAAATAACCAGGAAAGATCAACCACCAGGGGAGAAGAGAGTTGGGGTCCGCAACTCCTCTAGACAGACTTTTCCTCTCTTCTTCCAAGGGCAGCTCCAGGAGATAACTAGGTTTTGAGTGCATAATAAGACAACCTTTGTTCACGGTGAAGTTTTGTCCCTCCTGCTACCTGCTTCAGAGCTCAGAGGACCTGGTCCCATGCCATGGTTCTTTGGGCTCATTCATTTCCCCTGACAATCAATTATGCCTCTCCTCCCTCTTCCCAATTGAAGAGGATATTTAAGCATCAACCATCTGGCCCATTACGTGTGTGTGTGTGTGTGTGTGTGTGTGTGTGTGTGTGTGTGTGTGTATGCAGGGGAAGAAATAGGTAGGATCTCACTATGTTGCCCAAGCTAGTCTTAAAATCCTAGGCTAAAGCTCCCACCTCAGTCTTCTGAGTATCTGAAATTACAGGTGTATGCCACCACACCTATCGAATTTCTCATATTTTTGTATGGTTCCCATGCTTATGCATATTAATAAATTTATTATGCTTTTCTTTTTTAACCTATTTTTTGTGTCACCCATGACCTTCATGATGGGGAGGAATGGGATCACCCCCCTTTCAATCCCTATGCATGCAAAGAATGTAGACAAGTGCATGGTAAGCATGCTAAATGCTGTATAAATGTAATCATTAAAATAATTATAATAGCAATCATTACAGCTTTTCTAGAAATAAAGCTTTTCTCCTTCAAAGCTAAATGACCCAAAGGCAGAATCTGAAACATCCCTACAAGTGCCAGGGTAACCACCAAAACACTTGGACCATAATTTGGCCATTTGGTACTTGAAATTTACCTTGATAGGTAGCATATAATAATCATTTATTTGTTCCAATAAAAAAAATTAGTCCTATTGCTTCCTAAATATAGCTCAGTGAACAAAAATTGATCTAAGAATAGACTTCTACTTCAACTATAATAATCCCTTGAGATTATTAAATAAAATCTGTAGGAGGCCATTGTTTGGACTGAGCTCCTGTGCTCCACAAACAAAACCAGAATGGAGTCACTCAGGTCCTGGGCCACCAAGCTGAAACTAAGTTGTTCATCTGACCTTCCCAGAAATCAGGAGAGAGAAAGGGGATAGACAAGTCCTCATACAAGCCAGTTTGAGCCCACGTGATAAGGAAGTCCCCTCTGCTTTAACCTTTACAAGGACAGTAACTTTAAAACAACCAATCCTCGTTTTGTTCCCTGTTTCTGCTTGCTCAGCCCTTTTCTGTCTTTAAAACCAACCTCCTCTGCTCAGCTCACTGGGAACACTCACTCTATTTTGTAAAACGAGGTAGTGCCCAATTCCAGGATGGCAAATAAAAGCCAATGAAGAGCTTCAAATTTGTTGTAACTTTGTCTTTTGACAAGACTATTTTTTCAGTATCAGAATATGAAAAGGTTAAGCTCTGAGCTTCTGTCATCACAGAATCATGTTTGTTAAAAGCCTCAATAGCAGAGAAAGTCCTTTCAACTAACAATGAAGCGTTTTTCATGTATTTAAAGCATGTATATGAGTTCAAAGCACCTTCATTTGCACCATCTCATTCAAATCTTCAAAGCCATTTTATGGAAAGTGATTATCAAAGGGAATAAGTAGTCCGGGCAGAGGAAAAGCTTCCTCTGTGCCCACTGAAAGTTTGCTGAAAATGAACTGGCAAAAGGCAGATTAATAGGAGCAAAAATGCAAACAAAATTTATGTAAGGCGCATAAACACAGAAGCCATACACAAAGTATGAACCTCAGAGAAGGGCACGGCAGTTGAGGCTCCAAATCCATCTTCCTAGGGGAGAGATAAATGAACCTGAGGGACAGATGTTACCTCGTAAATGATGGTCTTTGGAAGCCAGATGGGGCAAGTTATTGGAAGCTGACAGTGGGAAGAGTGTCACCGTGAACATTGTATTTCACAGATAGATACAAAGTGAAGACAAAACTGAAGAGCACATATCTGATTTAAAACCAAAAATTAAAAAACATCTTTTGAACACAACCCTTGTGGAAATAATGACAGAGGCCGGTTTGCTTCCTACCCTAATGGTGAAAGCACAGTATTTGCATTTTAGCAGCCTCGGTTCAATTCTCAGGCAGGGAATGCACCTGTTCTAGTTTGGTATTTGTAACTCATGCCACTCCTACGTTCTTTCTTTTCTGTGCACAGCTTTTTGCAGGGGTCCTCAAACTTTTTAAACAGGGGGCCAATTCACTGTCCCTCAGACCGTTGGAGGGCCGGACTATAGTTTAAAAAAAAACAAAACTATGAACAAATTCCTATGCACACTGCACGTATCTTATTTTGAAGTGAAAAAACAAAACAGGAACAAATACAATCACACCGCCTCCTGTGGCCCGCGGGCTGTAGTTTGAGGACCCCTGCAAGCTATATGGGGCTTTGAGGTATTTATGTATGATTTATCAGCTGAAAAGATGGGACCCTAGAAAATAAGACTGGACAAAACTGCAGGTTCAGTCTTGTGTATGACTACTGAGACTTTTCTTTCCTGGAGTGCTTTTGTGACTTTTCTGGATTTTTTTTATTTTTTTTTTTAGAGACAGAGTCTCACTTTGTTGCCCTTGGTAGAGTGCTCTGGCATCACAGCTCACAACAACCTCCAGCTCCTGGGCTTAGGAAATTCTCTCACTTCAGCCTCTGGAGTAACTGGGACTACAGGTGCCCACCACAATGCCCGGCTATTTTTTTGTTTGCAGTTTGGCTAGGGCAGGGTTCAAAAACATCACCCTCGGTATATGGGTGAGCCACAGGCACCGCCTGGTTTCTTTAGTTTCATAGTTCAAAAATTAAGACATCAGCTGCTCATCCAGGCTATAGTGTGCTCCATTCTTCTTCACTCCTTTCTACCCTCCTTCCTCTTTGCTGATCACGGAGTTTTAGCTAGTCAATGGCAGCCAGATGTTCAAACTGTATTTAAGTAAGACGAATGCTGAGCTGCAACCCAGCCGGCTGTTTCTATATTGAGCTTCCATTTTTTGTTATGTCGTGTTCTCTTTTTTGTCCATGAATCATCTCAACATTAGTCTCTCTGAATCTCTTCTAGTTCAACTGCCCAGTTTGAAAGTTGCTCTTTGTGTGCACTTGTTGGAGGCAAGACATGATCGTAAGAGGGACTTTACCTAACAAATGCAATCAGTGTAACCTGGTTTCTTGTACCTTCAATGAATCCCCAACAATAAAAAAAGAGAAAGAAAGAAAGAAAGAAAAAGACTATAGAATAAAATGAATAAAAATGAAAAGAAAAAGAAAAAAGAAAGTTGCTCTTTCCCCAATAAAACTCTGTTCAATTTAATTTTTGCCAAAAGTGGGTTCTGAGTTAGGTCTTTCAGAGACCCCCAGGAACACAGGAAGCCCGAGCGAGGGACCAGCCAGAGCCTACTTTCTCCTGCAACCCTCAGGTTTCAAAATACTACAAATTTGTGTTTTTAACTCTCAGTTTATTTGAATAAATTTTTGATCATGTGTTCAAAAATTGCGATAGAAACTAAGCTAGGTCTAGGATCAGATTGGAGGTGACAATTAATCGGCTTAGATCCAGTTAGAGGCCTCAAATGTCCTGATCAGGCAGAACTCACACTTCAAGGGGGTATAAACTCCAGCTTTCAGGAATTTGCAGAGATTTCTGTGTTCTTTCCATTTGTTCCTTTTTCTTGTGTGTTTGAGTAAGAAAAAATCATTGCCTAAGTTGATCATGGATAGCTAAAAGCTAAAGCCAAAATTTAAGGAGAAAATTAGGATCCTCAATTTCTACCTGTACACGTGTAAATATTGGGCCCCTTGAAGTGACAAAGGCTTACAGAAATGACAAAATCTTACTAATGGCAAAACTTGTTGCCTAGCTAGTAATTGCTTAAAATAATAAAATAGGTAATTAAAGGATAAATAGTCTGAATAAAAGAATAGTGGTATATAAGAGCCGGCAAATAAAAATTCTTTGTAATAGCTATTAGAACTGCTTCTGTCTATATGTCTGTGTATATCATTGGTATGTCATATTTTCTACCAAATTATATAAAAAGAGCTCTAATTAAGTGGCTTAAAATAATAAGTGCTTAAATCGGCAGCGCCTGTGGCTCAGTCGCTAAGGCGCCGGCCCCATATACCGAGGGTTGCGGGTTCAAACCCGGCTCTGGCTGAACTGCAACCAAAAAATAGCTGGGCATGGTGGCAGACGCCTGTAGTCCCAGCTACTCTGGAGGCTGAGGCAAGAGAATCGCTTAAGCCCAGGAGTTGGAAGTTGCTGTGAGCTGTGTGGTGCCATGGCACTCTACCCGAAGGGCATAAAGTGACACTCTGTCTCTACAAGAAAAATAAATAAAATAAGTGCTTAAATCAAAAAATTTATCAAAAAGCTAGAAACTAAAACTCATGGATTTAGTTCACGTGACTTTAAGAATACAGTACAGTCAACTCAACTTTCTTTTTGATGCTGTTGTGCTCTGATTCACTTTAATTATTAATGTAGATGGGTATACCTCAGAGATCCTGTGAGTCTCCTTCAGTATTCTCTCAGTCTCTAAGATGACTTGGACTCTCTAACTCTTACCCAGAGATCCACTCCTGTTCAGTGTGTTAACAATCTTTTGCTCTGTAAATAGGGTGCTCTCTTATGCTCTTCTTTTAAAGACTCCAGCTGAATGAGGCCATAAAGCCTGTAGGTATGGACTCCAGAGGGTACAGACAACTGTTTCTTAGGGCAAAATATCTTAGGTACCCTCTAAAGCATACCCCAAGATGCTCTGAGTCAGTTTTGTCATAGTGCTCATTACAAGAGGAAAAGCTGCCACTATTTACACAGACTCTAAATCCACCTTTGGAGTCTGCCATGACATTGGCACAATTCGAAAATCTTTTCTTCTTTCTTTCTTTCTTTTTTTTCTTTTGAGACAGAGTTTTACTTTGTCACCCTTGGTAGAGTGCTGTGGTGTCATCATAGCTCATGGCAACCTCAAACTCTTGGGCTCAAGTGATCCTCTTGCCTCAGCCTCCCGCGTAGATGGAACTACAGGCACCTGCCCCAACTCCCAGTTGTTTTTTTAGAGACAGGGTCTCACTCTTGCTCAGGCTGGTCTCGAACTCCTGAGCTCAAGAGATCCATCCTCCTCAGCTTAGCAGGGTACTAGGATTACAGGGATGAGCTACCACATCCAGCTGAAAATTTCATTTCTTAATTTCTGCGGACACTCCTATCACCAATAGATCCATAGTATCAGATAGATTGCAGACTGGGCCAAACAGACTCCCTGTGGTCCTCTTTTTTCTAACTTTTTGACTTGCACTTATCTCCCATCATATGGGACATATGTGCAAACCAGGGATAATTAAGAAAAACGTACATACAGAGACCAGTTTTGACACACAGGGTAAGTGGATAGCCACTTCAGCAGTGATTCCAGCGACAAGCACTTCCCTGAGAAAGCTTCTGCTCAGAATATCTTCAACTTTGACTGTGAATGGGCTTCTGGCACCTGCAAATGGGATGTCAGGTAGGTTTGGAAAGTATAATTAAATTTCACCTTCAAGCATGTTCAAGTGTTCTTTCACAGAAATTATCATCATAATCCTTTTGTCTGGTTCAATGTCATGTTCCTCAAAGAAAGCAGATAAGGCAGGCAACATGTAAATTTTATTTTCATCCATTATTTTTTTTGCCAAAACTGAAGTTTCATTTGGAATGATTGGATCTTTTCAGACAAATCCAGGCATGTTGCATTTGGTCCTTGCAGGGATAAATTTAACTCATTCAAGATGGCAAAGATGTCAAACAAGTAAGCTATTTTCTGCAGTTCACTTTTATCACTGAAAAGTGCTTTGAACTTTAGTCCTGCTTTCTGATTTAAAAATGTTTTGAGTTCATCACGAAGCTCAAAAACACATTTTAAAACTTTCCCTCTCAACAACCGTCTCACTTCAGTGTGAAATAGCAGAACATTGTTCAGTGCATCCAACTTGTTGCACAGTTGCAAAAACAGCCAACTGTTTAAAGTGCTCACCTTTACAAAATTGACAGAACTTATGACGCTTTTCATTACTTCTTCTTGTGGCAGCGTTTTTGTTGCTAATATTTGCTGATGAATCATACAGTGAGTTGATTGTCCAATGACTTTTGGTGACTCATTCAGTACCAGACATTGAAATCCAGATCGACATCCTAGCATAGCTGGAGCTATGCAAACAACACAAATCTTTTCCCAAGAGACCTTATGCTCTTTCAGAAATGAACCAACTGCGTCAAATACATCACATGCAGATGTTGTTGTTTTAAGAGGTTTGCAAAAAAGAAACTCATCTTTAAAATTGCATTCATTAATATACTTCACGTAAACAAGTAACTGTGAACAGTTTGCAAGTCTGTAGATTCATCAAGCTGGATACTAAATATTGGAAGTGGAGCAGATTCAATTTCCTGGATTACCTGATTAAAAATATCAGCAGACATGTAAAAAAAAAAAAAGAAAGAAAGAAAAACGTACATATAGTTGGTATTGCCCTGGAATCTACAATATCTCTGACCAAGTTATTTCCCAGCACACTGTTTGTAAATCTCATCAAATCTTTGGATGTTCCAACTTAAACCCAGCCAATCAGTAGACGCAACTGCCTAGCCCTCTGCCTGCCAAACTATCTTTAAAAAACCCTTCTTCCCAAATTCTTGAGGAAGTGGAGTTGAGGAAATTTCACCCTTACTTGGTGTTTGGCAATATTAACTCTTTCTCAGCTTTACAGCCCTGTCTGTCTCAGTGTATGAGGTCCTGGCTGTGCAGCAGCAACATGACCCAGTTGAACTGTGACACTGTCACTGGCTTCACAGTCCTCTGTGATCCACTTATTCACCCTTCCCCTTCACCTCCCACAACCCCAAAGTGATCTTTTTACTGTCTCCATAGTTTTGTCTTTTCAGGAATGACATATGGTTGGAACCATACATTATATGCGGCCTTTTCAGAACAGCTTCTTTCACTTAGTATTAGGTATTGACGTTTGCTCTGCCTTTTCATGGCTGGATAACTCATTTATTTTTATTTATTTATTTTTTTTTTGTAGAGACAGAGTCTCACTTTACCGCCTTCAGTAGAGTGCCATGATGTCACAGGACTCACAGCAACCTCTAGCTCTTGGGCTTCAGCGATTCTCCTGCCTCAGCCTCCCGAGCAGCTGGGACTACAGCGCCCGCCACAACGCCTGGCTATTTTTTGGTTGCAGTTCAGCGGGGGCTGGGTTTGAACCCGCCACCCTCCATATATGGGACCAGCACCCTACTCACTGAGCCACAGGCACCACCCAACTCATAGCACTGAATAATGTTCCACTGTCTGCATGTGCCACAGTTTATTTATCTGTTCACCTGCTGAAGGACATCTTGGTTTCCTCCAAGTTTGGGCAGTTATGTATAAAGCTGCTGTCAACCTCCACATGCAGGTTTCTGTAAGGACCTAAGCTTTCAACTCATTTGAGCAAATACCAAGGAATGAGAATGCTGGCTCATGTGGTGAGTCCATCCTTAGTTTCCTAAGCAACCACCCAACTGCCCTCCAAAGTGGCTGTACCATTTTGTATTCCCACCAGCAGTGCCTGGGGGCGCCTGCTGGCCACACCCCCACCCGCATTCGGTGCTGTCAGTGTCTTGGATTTTCACCTTTCTGATAGGTGTGATTTTAACCATTTTTAAATGTACAATCAGTGGCCTTAAGCTCATTCACAATGTTGTGTAACTATTATAAATTTAATATTTGTGTCTTCCAAAAAATTTTCATATATTGAAGCTCCAGCCCCTAATGTAATGGTATTTATTAGGAGGTGGGGCCTTTGGGAGGTAACTATCTTCAGATAAGGTCAGGAGAGTAGAGTCCTCATGATGTAGGGTCAGCGCCCTTACAAAAAGACACCTGAGAGCTTTTGCTCATTCTCTCTCTCTCTCTCCACTGCGTAAGGACACAGCGCAACAGGAGTCCTCGCCAGGAACAGAATCAGCTGGCACCTGAATACAAAAAATGTGAGGAATAAATGCCTGTTGTTTGAGCTGTCCAGCCTCTGGTGTTTTCTTACAGCAGCCCCAGCTAAGACAGAAACCATCTTCATGATTCCAAACAGAAACTCTGTACCCATTAATCAATAATTCTCCATTCCCCCTTCCCTCCAGCCCCAGGATAACCTCTATAGTCTATTTTCTGTCTCTGAATTTGCCTATTCTCAGTACTTCATAGAAGTGGGGTCTGCTGTGGTTTGCACATGTTCCCCCAATTTCATGTGTTGGAAACTTAATCCCCAATAAGCCTAATGAAAGGTGGGGCCTTTAAAAAAGTGATTGTATTGGGCAGCGCCTGTGGCTGTGAGTAGGGCGCTGGCCCCATATGCCAAGGGTGGCGGGTTCAAACCCAGCCCCGGCCAAACTGCAACAAAAAAATAGCCAGGCATTGTGGCAGGTGCCTGTAGTCCCAGCTGCTCGGGAAGCTGAGGCAAGAGAATCGCGTAACCCCAAGAGTTAGAGGTTGCTGTGAGCCGTGTGATGTCATGGCACTCTACCGAGGGCAGTACAGTGAGACCCTGTCTCTACAAAAAAAAAAAAAAGCGATTGTATCATGAAGACTCTGCCCTTGCGTATGGATTAGTCAGTTCACAGGTTGATGGGTTAATGGATTAATGGGTTATTGGGTTATCATGAGAAGGGGACTGGTGGCTTTATAAGAGGAGGAGGAAAGACCTAAGCTTGCACTTCAGCATCCTCAGCCCCTCATCAGATGATGCCCTGTGTGGCCTCAGGACTCTGCAGAGAGTCCCCAACAGCAGGGAGACTCCCACAAGATGCAACCCCTTCACCTGGGACTTCTCATCCTATGGAACCATAAGAAATGAATTCCTTTTCTTTATAAATTGCCCAGTTTCAGGTATTCTGTTACAAGCAATAGAAAACAGATTAAAACACCTTCCTTGTGTGGCTGGTTTATTTCACTCATCATGATATTTTAAAGTTCACCCATGTTGCAGCCTGTATCAGAATCTCTTTCCTTTTCCTGGCTGAATAATACTCCATTGTATGTATGGGCCACGTTTTGTTTGTTCATTCATCTGTTGCTAGACACTTGGGTTGTTTCAACCATTTAACTATTATAAATAAGGCAGCTATGCATACATATATCTGTTTGAGTCCCTGCTATCATTCTTTTGAGTATATATCCAGAATTGAAATTGCTGCATCTTACAGCAATTATGTTTTAACTTGTTGATGTACCACAAAACTATTTTCCGGATCAGCTACACCATTTCACATTCCTCTCAGTAATATATGAATGTTCCCATTTCTCTCACTGTCACCAAACTTATTATTTTCCAATGGCCCTTTAGTTTTGAGTACAACATAAGAAACCTCATCAAAGACACAGGGATCAAAAGTAGATGTTTCTGGCTAACATCACGGCCACTCTTGTCACCATCACCATAAAACCTCTCATGCCCTGGGGCTCACTAGCTCCTATAGCCTAGAAAGGAGGATTTTCTCCTCCATGGTTCTGCAGCCTAGAGTCTGAAATGAAGGTGTTGGCAGGGCCATGCTCTCTCTTACGGCCCAGGGAAGAACCTGTTTTATGTCACTCTCTTAGCCCCAGGTTGCTGCCAGCAATCCTTGGCGTTCCTTGGCTTATGGATGTGTCACTCCAATCTTTGCCTGTCTTGTCACACAGCTTTCTCCCTGTGTCCTCCAAATTTTCCTTGTCTTATGAGAACACCAGTCACTGGTGTCCAGCCTGAACTTGAGTCATCTTAATAGCATTACATCTGCAATTATCCAACTTCCAAATGAGCTCATATTCTGAGGTTCCAGGAGGACAGGAATTTGGTAAGGGCACAGTTTAACCCACTGCACTCCCATCCCTGCACACATTCCTCTTCACCCTCCCAGTGCCCACCGTCCCTCTCCCCAGTCAAACCTCCCCCACTTCTGTCAACCCTATCCCATGTTCTCAATCAGAGTTCCCCAAGGTCAGCACAAGCCAACAAACACCAAGCCTCTCCTTACTGTGTGGCCTGGCTGCCTCTGATACTGACAATCACCCCTCCTTGTGAAACAAACGTCACCCCCTTGCTTCCTAAATAATGCCTGCTCTCAGTGGTTCTCCTATCTTTTGACCCATCCCTTCTCTGCAGGGTTTCTCTTTCTCCAGACCTTCAAGTGCTGGTGCTCCCAGGAGCCCCCTTCTTTGTCACTGCTTTTTCTCTGATTATTCTTGGGTGATTTTATCCACTTTTTGGTAGAAAAGATAAGCATATATTTATGACTTACAAATTTGCATATCTAGGCTAGATTTTTTTTTCCTCAAGCTACCAACTTGCACATCCATCTGCTTGTGTGTGCTTCAAGCAACATAACTCATTGTTTTCCAGTTTTCTCTATTTATTTGATATCCCCACCACTGACACAGTAATCCAAGCTAGAAACTGGGGGGAAATTGTTCTTATTTTCACCTGTGCTATCAATTTTTCCTTTATTATCTTTTTAGTGTATGTCAGTTAAATAATACAGAAGAGTACATTTAACATATATAATGAATGACAGTAATAATAATAATAAAACCAGCACACTGATGGCCAGAGCTGTCCAACACCACTCCATTCACCCATGTCCTGCCCCTCCTCCATCCTTCCCTCAGCCTCCCTCCCTACCATAAGAGTTTACCGCTGTCCTTCATTTATTTTTATTCCCCTTTCTATATCGGTTTATGACATACATATGCATCTCTAAACAGCACATAGTTTTGCTTGTTTTAAAGCTTATAAAAATGAAGTCATTAACATGGGATTTGCCTCATTCACTCAATGGTACACTCCTAAGATCTATCAATGTTGATATACTATAGCATATGGCTGTAGTTCCCTAGTTTTACTGCTACATAATATTTCACCATGAAAATTCATTACAAAACATAAATTTTTTTAAAATATGATTTGCAATATTAATGGAAACTATGTGGTACCTAGAAACAACCCTAACAACAGATATATAAGATAGGTATATCTATTTGACTGTGCTTTCTGAAAAGTTCTTTTAGAAAGAAATCTCCACCAGTGCCAAGTGAGGGAAGCCCTCATCATCTCTCATCTGGGCCGCCTGTTCAACAGTTGCACCCTGGGTCTTGCTGTGTTGCATCTCTTCTGCATCTCATCACAGCGATACACCCAGCAGCATGGTCAAGCGGACTGTGCCATCCCCTTGCTCCAACACTTTTGATGGTTCTTTGTCTGCTGGCTCCTCGTGTGCCTGGCCCCAGCCTCATGCTCACCCAGGCCCCTGTCTACTCCAGCACCCTGACAGTGCCTCTCACCTCCAAGATTTTGTTCCATCTCACTTCCAGGAATAGCCCAGCCCTTTCCTTTGTTTTTCCAAACACAAAGACACCTACACACACACACAAACACACACATCCCTTAACCTGGCTAGCTTCTACTCAGTAAGATTCATCTTAGGCATCTCTTCGACAGAAAATTCTCTTTTAACACTACCCACACCCCTCACCTATTATGTCAGGCATCTGTCCTCTACAGTCCCATGACAGTCATAGTTACGGTTATGGTTGTGGTTGGGGAGTGTGTTTGGGTAAGCATATGGACATGGAGGAGGACACGGACAGCAGCATTAGCATCTTATTAGCCACACTGTGCTACTTAGGCCTCTGACTCTCTCCTGGCCTGTGGGATCCCACAGTGCCCAGACCATCTCATCCTCATCTCTGACTCCCCTATATCTGCCATAGAGCTTAAAATAAGAAATATGAGTTATTTGAAACATATCAAAAATGAGTTATCTTATAATTGTCCTGCGTAATTATGAAAATTAAGATCCTGTTTTAGAACATAACATATTTTTTGAAATGATCAAATGTATCATGCTATATAAATGAACACTTGTCAAATTTTCTAAAGTATGGCTGTGCATATGTTCATGGCACTAAGCAGTTCATTAACCCAGGCAGTCATGCAGGTAGTGCGCTTAATGGCAGCCACACTCTGGCTATGAGAGATCATTCATCCAGCAACTCACTTATTCATAGGACAGGAATAGCTGAAAGCACACTCAGCTAGAACCACACGTTAAAGGTAGCTATTGCTAAGTACTTGCGATTTTTATTTTAATATGCTGAGCCAAGTGTTTTCAAAAAGGGGGAAGAGCAGCACCTGTGGCTTAGTGAGTAGGGCGCCAGCCCCATATACCGAGGTGGTGGATTCAAACTCGGCCCCAGCCAAACTGCAACAAAAAATAGCCGGGCATTGTGGCGGGTGGCAGGCGCCTGTGTTTCCAGCTACTAGGAGGCTAAGGCAAGAGCATCACCTAAGCCCAAGAGCTGGAGGTTGCTGTGAGCTACGACACCATAGCACTCTACCGAGGGTGACAAAAGTAAGACTGTGTCTCTAAAAAAAAAAAAAAAAAAAAAAAAAAATCAAAAAGGGGAAATATTAATTTAAGCTGTTCTAACAGAACTTCTCTACCTTCAAATAGTACTGACATTTTATAAGTAACTTAAATATCACTAAGTAAAACAGAACTGCTTAGCATCAAATCACGATATTCATTTATTCTCTGCTGAGAACGTATTTTTAGCTTTCATGGGAAAAACTGCATAACAAAGTGTTGCCCCAGTATCCTCAATTCTCGTTATCCTACTCCAAGTGCCACCATGTGAAAATGTTTTTCCCCCCCCACTGGTGGGATTTAGAATTTTCTAGACCTATCACCAAAGGACTGAAGCTCGCCTTGTAAGAATGAGCAGACGTGCTAATTGAAATGGAAGACGATCAGATATAAGATGCCACTGCCCTCAGAGGGAACGGCATGTCCACTGTGCATGCACTAAGCAGCAAAGTGATTTAAGAGCATTAGGGTTGACAGCCACTCTGCTATCTTAAGAGGATTTCATTTTCTGTTTGGTCACCCAGGCACAATATACTTTGCACCCAGAAATCAAAAAAGGGTAACAATGTGTAAGGGAGAACAAGGTCTTCCTGCTATTCCAGACCCTATTCTGACAAGTTTTGTTCCCCCCAAGGAATGTGGATGAGGTTAGATGGTAAGTTTGTTATAACCACAGAGGAGGAACCATAACCAGGTTGTAAAAGAGAAGAAGAACCCAAAATTACCTGGCCAGGCTGTTATCATTAGTCAAATTTAACCAAAGAGATTTACTATAATAATATGTGTAAAGTCCTCCTCTTCACACTAGTAGAGGAAACAGGCAAAGTGCCAAAAAGAAAAATGATTTGGCAGTTACAATGGACAGCAAGTTTGCTGTAAACAATAATAAAATATCCCTGCCCCCAAACTAATGTGATCTAAAGCTGCATCAACCACATTCCCTGTCAGGTCTTGCACCGCAAGCCGTACCAGAAATACATGGTGGTGTTATCAAATAAACAATTAGTTCTGATTGACATTTGGAGCAGAGGACACCGGTTTTAATCTTTCTAAACAGCAGATCTGGTGCAGGGGCCTGCACCTGAAATCCCAGCTACTCAGGAAGAGGAGGCAGGAGGCTCATTGAGTTTGAGACTAGCTTGAGCAACACAGCAAGAGCCTGTCTCAAGCAAGCAATAGCATGAAAACATTGATTCCTGTTGCTAGCATCAAGCCATCACCACATTGCACACATGAGCTAGAGGAGACCCTTTCTGAGTGAAGAACACACCATCTAGCAAGGAAAGAGTTGGAGAGGCCCTTGAAGAACTCCTGCCTCGGGAACTGAAATGTCAAGTTAGAGTGCTTTGCTCAGGACACTATTAGCTATATGTAAAAGAAGAAAAGACCAAAGGCCAACTTTGCAATGCACCAACCAAGGTCAGACAGTAAGTCAACAGTACCATCTACTTACAGAACAGCTTTGCAGCCTGAGTGGAGAACCTGCCTCCTCAGAAATCCAACTATTCATCAATACATTTCTTCACAAATAAATTTAAACTTTAGAGAGTGAGAATGCTTCTGCAAAAATAATCACATTCAGGGAACAGAAGGGCAGTATAACAAATAGATCATGTAAAATACCCCAAAGTTCGGCTTCTTTCTCAACACTTTCACCATCTAGTCACCAGGTAGGTACCAAGTTCTACCTTCATCGAAAGAGCAAGTGAGGTGTCCTTGCCTTGAGATCAAAATGTGAGCTTTATCAAAATAATCCTTGTATCTCAAGGTAAAGAGCAAGAGAGAACATGAATCACCAGTATCATTAGAACTGATTAAAGCAACCACCAAGTTTCACTACTTGAAGGAAGAACTCAACAATAAGGGACTAGTAGAATTTACAGACTCTTAAAAAGAGAACTTAACGTTAAGAAGGTGTGCATGTGAGTCACGGTGTGCTTATCACCTAATGTCTTGGGGGAACCCAGAGTAAAGAAATCAAAGCATAACTGAAGACATGGCATATCTTCCTTTCCCACCCAAAGAATAATAATAATAAGCAATAGCAGTCTCTACACTTGACTAAGCCACATATTCAGAGCAACAAGGTAGGTGGACATACGATATTTTCATAGCTTTAGTAAGGTATAATTGATATAAAATAAATTGTACATTTTAATGTGAATAATTGGTTAAGTATACATATGTATGTCCCTATGAAATCATCACCATAATCAAGTGATGGGCTTTCAAATCACTATAGATTACTTTGCATTTGCCAGAATTTATATAAATACAGATGCTCTTCAACTTACCATGGTATTTTGTCCCAATCACCCATTATAAGTTGAGAATGTCCTGAGTCAAAATGCATACCTTAGCCTAGCCTACCTTAAATGCGCTCAGAACATGTACATTAGCCCAAAGTTGGCCAAAATCATCTGGCAACACAGTACCCCATAGAGTACTGGTTATTTACTCTTGTGATCGCGTAGCTGGCTGGGAGCTGCTGCCCAGCATTGCCAGAGAGTATCCTACCGCATATCACTAGCCAAGGAAAAGATCAAAATTCAAGATTTCTACTGAGAATGTACCAGTTTTTCACAATTATAAAGTCAAAAGATCATTAAGTCAAACAATCTTAAGTCAGGGATCATCTGTAGACTGATGTGATATGCACTCTTCTTTGTCCCACTTCGTGCACGCTCCATGATTATTTTGAGGGTCTATCATTCCTTTCCATTGCTGAGTGGTGTTCCATTGTGTGGATGGATGTTCTGCAATTTGCTCACCCATCCACCTGCTGCTGATCATTTGGGTTGTTTCCAGTTTCCAGCTATTTGTGTACAAGTCTTTGTGAAGACAAATGCATCCGTTTCTCTTGGGTAAATACTGGGCCTAGTAACAGACTGGTTGGGTCATAGGGTAGATGTTACGTTTAACAAAGTGCCAAACTGTTTTCCAAAGCAGTTTGTGCCATTTTACCCTTGACACCAACAGCGTGTGAGGGTTCTAGTTCCTCCACATCCTAGTCAACACTTTGTATGGTCAATCTTTAACTTAAGACATTCTAGTAGTATTTAGCGGTGTCTCATTGTGGTTTTAATTTTCGTTTCCCTAAGGCCTAATGATGTTGAGCATCTTCTCATGTGCTCATCTGCCATCCTTCCTATGCCTGCCCTTCAGTTCCACTCTCCCCACACTTCCCTTGTAATCCTGATCCTCATCCCTGGATAGAGCACCCAGGTCTAGCATTTGCATTCACTCATTGAGCTAAGACTACAAGTAGGCATTTGTGGGGTAATATGCCTTCCCTCCCGCATATGCTAGTAATATTTTATTTATAATATTTAAAATATACCCCACAATTTTCCATATTAAAACATTTTATGAATGGGGGAGCTATTTACTTCATGAAATCAGTAAATTCCTGAGATTTCCCTATAACTAAAAACACCATGATTTTGTTTTTCAGTAACTTTGATGTTTTTCTCTTTGGAAAAATCATAACAGATAAGAATATCCCCCTAATATAAAAATTATATAAAATCAGAGGCACTGCCTAACCAATATACTTAAGCAAATTACATAATTGAGGAAGTCACATAATACTGCACTTTTTTCAGAACTCTTGAGTGCCTCAATACTAGGAAGTAGAATCGCTTTCATAATTTAGTTATAGTTTACAAATCTTGACCTTAATACTTCCCCTATCTGATTTCTGTTTTAACCACAAGAGTCACTGAGTGTTTTGGTCAGATTTCCATTTAGGAATTTGGCTCCTGCAGGAAACCCGTCAGTTTGAGGAAGTGTGTTACAGGGGTTCCCAGCAGAACCATGCAATAGCTGTTTTCCTTGGCAGCACTTCTTTCAATTACCAAGTTATCAGTGGAGAGCTGCCACCCTTTTTCACTCTAAAGTGATGAGATCAGTGAGAGGCTCATTCAGATGCAAGCTGATCTATATAATGTGGACATTTTCACCTTGGCATTGGTTATCTGACAACCTATCATATCACCCTTTCATTCTCAGGCACACAGAGACATAAAAATTAAAAAAGAGAATTTAACTTAAGCATGCAAATAAAAAAAAATCAAGAGCGTGGGAGACAAGTTGGCGGACTGAAGCCAGCTTTCAACAAAGGCTCCCGTCCAGAAGGAGAGTTAAGGGACAGGAATTTAGTAAGTATCCTGGTGGACTTGAGCCCCACCAAGAGAGAAGGCTGAAGAACGCACATCAACACCGCTGAGGCAAGTTGTGATCACAAGGACGCAAACAAAAGGTACAAAATCCACCACCAAGCGGACGGGAGTCCCCCTCCCCCATGAGACCGGCTCTAGAGCCCCACAATTGAACAAGCGGGCAGAAATTAAAGGCCCTCCCACTACACTCCACGGGAGAGACCTTCTAAAAACTGGACCTACCTCCCCTACTGGGGTGCCAAGGCGTTCTCCTGCTGGACATAGGGCTGAATAAAAATTTGGGAATCCTTTGCCGGCAACCCTGAATCCCCGGCGCTCCCCTCCCGCCCTCTGAGGTCTGGAGGCCTGTCCCCCAGGACTTCAGATCCTTGGGTGATTTCTCAAGGGGAGTGGACAGTCCCCGAGTTGCGACTGGTCAGCATTGACTCTGAGGCGCGCCGAGTGAGGAGAGGGCACCGGGCTGAGGGGGAGTCACGCCTCGCAGCACTTCCCTGCGGTGCAGTGCACCAACCCTCCCCAGGCATACGGGCCCAAGACTGAATCAGACTCTGGCCTCCCCGCTGAGAGCTGAGAACCCCTACTCTCACTCGGGGTCTGAGGGCCTATCCCCCAGGAGTTCGGCTCCTTGGGTGATTTCTCGAGGGGAGTGCACAGTGCCTGAGCTGCGTCAGGTCAGCGCTGACTCTGGGACACGTGAGCGAGGAGAGGGCACTCCGCTGAGGGGAAATCAAGCCTTGGCGGCACTTCCCTGCAGTGCAGTGCAGGAGCCCTCCCCGGACCGTAGTATTGCGTGAAACTGAATGAAACTCTAGCTTCCCCCCGCCCCACTCCCAATCAGGGTCTGGGGGCCCATCCCCCAAGAGTTCTGATTCTTGGGGGATCTCTTAAGGGGTGTGGACCCAGCACAAACTGCGGCCGCTCAGTGCTGACTCTGGGGCGCGGGACAGAGGAGAAAAGGGTCGCCTGAGTGCCCACACCAGAGCAGCAGTTCCCTGGAGGTAGATCAACAGCCGTTTTTTCTTTAACGGCAGAACGCTCACTTCTGGATATTCTGAGGCCACACCCCCTGTCTCCCTGGGCAACCAGAGGAGGCCACCGGTGACACAGCTCACAAACCCGGAAGCCTCCAGGGCGGGGCCGACCCAGAGAGGTGTTCAGACGCAATTCTCCAGCAGCAAAGACGTTTGAACTCAAAACAGCCCGTCTCCTGTAGGCGGCGACAGGAACAGAGACAGAACCTCACAAAGTTGTCTGTTCTGTTCTGTTCTGTTCTGTTAGCAGCATGCATCAGGGACGGGGCTAAGCCTGAGTGAACACCTCCTTCCCATCACCTGCATCAAACACTCAAAGATGTCAGGCCCCATCTCCTCCTGCTAGATAGCGGCAGTCTGCGGGGGCCTGGCAGACTTCCTTGCGATTCAGGCAGGTGCAAACCCCTGGAGTGTCTGTTCACTGCAGGCAACTGGGTTAGCCATCTGCAGAGATACCAGTGACTGGGTCTGACGGAGGGGCAAAGTGGGGAAGGAGACGTCAACCTTCCCAGACTGCTCTGTTTGCTGGGTGGCTCCTCCTGACTCCACGCTGCACTGGGGTGAGCTGTGTCAGAGGAGTCACCAGGCCCCTGTGATCCAGTTCCCAGAGACCTCTTGAACCCTTCCACCCCAGACAAGTGCCGATTGAGACAGTTGATTCGGACCTTTTGAACTGGGCTAATAGACTGAGGACTCTTCAGGCGGTGCCCTGGGTGTGCGATTGTAGGAAGGTTTGATTCTCCTTTTCCAACTGGGGCCAGAGGTGGGCAGGCGGGGTGACTTAATTGCTGATTTTTCCACACAGCTGAGACTTCAAGCCAGAGTAGAAGTTGCAATAGGATTGAACAGAAACCAGCTGAAAACAAGACAGAACCACTTTGCTCCACCACACCAGACAGGGCCCCAGTTTCTCAGGCCACAACACTGTACGGGCCCTCGATAAAACCCCAGGGGAAAAACCAAAGGGAGTAAACCATGGGGCAGAATCAGCGGAAAAACTCTGGTAACATGAATAACCAGAATAGATCAACCCCCCCCAAGAAAAGATACGGCAGATGTGATTGAAGATCCCATTCATAAACAACTGGCTGAGATGTCAGAAGTCGAATTCAGAATTTGGTTTGCAGACAAGATTAATAAAATGGAATTAGGAATTCGAGGAGAAATTCAAAAATTGTCTCAAGAATTTAACGAATTTAAAGACAAAACCACCAAAGACTTAGACACACTGAAACAAGAACTTACAGCCCTCAAAGATATGAAAAATACAGTAGAATCCCTCAGTAACAGAATGGAGCAAGCAGAAGAAAGGATTTCTGACATTGAAGATAAAGTCTTCGAACGCTCCCAATCTCTCAAAGAGGAAGAGAAATGGAGAGCAAAAACGGATCACTCACTCAGAGAGCTCTCAGATAATTCGAAAAAAAAACAACATAAGGGTTATAGGAATTTCGGAGAATGATGAAGTGGCTGCCAAGGACACAGAGGCCCTTCTACATGAAATTATGAAAGAAAATTTTCCAGACATGCCTAGAGAATCTGAAATTCAGATAGCAGACAGTTTCAGAACCCCAGCACGATTCAACCCCAATAAGCCATCTCCCAGACATATCATAATTAGCTTCACTAAAGTTAACATGAAAGAGAAGATTCTCAAAGCAGCCCGGCGAAAGAAAACTATAACGTACAAAGGTAAGAATATTAGAATAACTGCAGATCTCTCTGCTGAAACATTTCAAGCAAGAAGAGGCTGGTCATCAACTTTTAATCTCCTAAAGCAAAAAAACTTTCAACCCAGGATCTTGTATCCAGCTAAACTGAGTTTCATCTATGATGGAGAAATTAAATACTTCAATGACATTCATATGTTGAAAAAATTTGCCATAAGTAAACCAGCTCTTCAGGATGTTCTCAGACCTATCCTCCACAATGACCAACCCAATCCTATACCACAAAAGTAAACTCACTCAGAAACTTCGGATCAAACTCCAACTTCCACACTGGCGAAAGGATTAAAAATGTCCACTGGACCTTTGAAAAACTCGATACCCAAAATTCCACCAGACTTATCAATACTTTCCATCAATGTGAATGGCTTAAACTGTCCTCTAAAGAGGCATAGGTTAGCTGACTGGATACAAAAACTCAAGAAAGATATTTGTTGCATACAAGAGTCACATCTCAACTTAAAAGACAAATACAGACTCAGGGTGAAAGGATGGTCATCCATATTTCAGGCAAATGGTAATCAGAAAAAAGCAGGGGTTGCAATTTTATTTGCAGATACAGTAGGCTTTAAACCATCAAAAGTAAGGAAGGACAAGAATGGTCACTTCATATTTGTTAAGGGTAATACTCAATATGACGAGATCTCAATTATTAATATCTATGCACCCAACCAGAATGCACCTCAATTTATAAGAGAAACTCTAACAGACATGAGTAACTTGATTTCCTCCAGCTCCATAATTGTTGGAGATTTCAACACTCCCTTGGCAGTGTTGGATCGATCCTCCAGAAAGAAGCTGAGCAAAGAAATCTTAGATTTAAACCTAACCATCCAATATTTAGATTTAGCAGACATCTACAGAACATTTCATCCCAACAAAACTGAATACACATACTTCTCATCAGCCCACGGAACTTACTCCAAAATTGATCACATTTTAGGTCACAAGTCTAACCTCAGTAAATTTAAAGGAATAGAAATTATTCCATGCATCTTCTCGGACCATCATGGAATAAAACTTGAATTGAGTAACAACAGGAATCTGCATACCCATACAAAAACATGGAAGTTAAATAACCTTATGCTGAATGATAGCTGGGTCAGAGATGATATTAAGAAAGAAATCACCAATTTTTTGGAACAAAATGACAATGAAGACACAAGCTATCAGAACCTCTGGGACACTGCAAAGGCAGTTCTAAGAGGGAAATTTATAGCACTGCAAGCCTTCCTCAAGAGAATGGAAAGAGAGGAAGTTAACAACTTAATGGGACATCTCACGCAACTGGAAAAGGAAGAACATTCCAACCCCAAACCCAGTAGAAGAAAAGAAATAACCAAAATTAGAGCAGAATTAAATGAAATTGAAAACAAAAGAATAAAAGAACAGATCAATAAATCAAAAAGCTGGTTTTTTGAAAAGGTCAATAAAATAGATAAACCTGGCCAACCTAATCAGGAAAAAAAGAGTAAAATCTCTAATATCATCAATCAGAAACAACAAAGACGAAATAACCACAGACTCATCAGAAATCCAAAAAATCCTTAATGAATATTACAAGAAACTTTATTCTCAGAAATATGAAAATCTGAAGGAAATAGACCGATACTTGGAAGCACGCCACCTTCCAAGACTTAACCAGAATCAAGTGGAAATGTTGAATAGACCCATATCAAGTTCAGAAATAGCATCAACTATACAAAACCTCCCTAAAAAGAAAAGCCCGGGACCAGATGGTTTCACGTCAGAATTCTACCAAACCTTTAAAGAGGAATTAGTACCTATATTACTCAACCTGTTCCAAAATGTAGAAAAAGAAGGAAGACTACCCAACACGTTCTATGAAGCAAATATCACCCTGATCCCCAAACCAGGAAAAGACCCAACAAGAAAAGAAAATTATAGACCAATATCACTAATGAATATAGATGCAAAAATATTCAACAAGATCCTAACAAACAGAATCCAACAACACATCAAACAAATTATACATCATGACCAAGTTGGTTTTATCCCAGGGTCTCAAGGCTGGTTCAATATACGTAAATCTATAAATGTAATTCAGCACATAAACAAATTAAAAAACAAAGACCATATGATTCTCTCAATTGATGCAGAAAAAGCTTTTGATAATATCCAGCATCCTTCATGATCAGAACACTCAAGAAAATTGGTCTAGAAGGGACTTTTCTTAAACTGATAGAGGCTATCTACAGCAAACCCACAGCCAATATCATATTGAATGGAGTTAAATTGGAATCATTTCCACTCAGATCAGGAACCAGACAAGGCTGCCCATTGTCTCCATTGCTTTTCAACATTGTAATGGAAGTTTTAGCCACCGCAATTAGGGAAGAAAAGGCGATCAAGGGTATCCATATAGGGTCAGAAGAGATCAAACTCTCGCTCTTCGCAGATGATATGATTGTGTATCTGGAAAACACTAGGGACTCTACTACAAAACTCCTAGAAGTGATCAAGGAATACAGCAGCGTCTCAGGTTACAAAATCAACATTCATAAATCGGTAGCCTTTATATACACCAACAACAGTCAAATTGAAAAAGCAGTTAAGGACTCTATCCCATTCACAGTAGTGCCAAAGAAGATGAAATATTTGGGAATTTACCTAACAAAAGACGTGAAAGATCTCTATAAAGAGAACTATGAAACTCTAGGAAAAGAAATAGCTGAAAATGTTAACAAATGGAAAAACATACCATGCTCATGGCTAGGAAGAATCAACATTATCAAAATGTCCATACTACCCAAAGCAATATATAATTTCAATGCACTCCCTATTAAAGCTCCACTGTCATATTTTAAAGATCTTGAAAAAACATTACTTCGTTTTATATGGAATCAGAAAAAACCTCGAATAGCCAAGACATTACTCAGAAATAAAAACAAAACAGGAGGAATCACACTACCAGACCTCAGACTTTACTAAAAATCGATAGTGATCAAAACAGCATGGTATTGGCACAAAAACAGAGAAGTAGATATCTGGAATAGAATAGAGAACCAAGAGATGAATCCAGCTACTTACCGCTATTTGATTTTTGACAAGCCAATTAAAAACATTCAGTGGGGAAAAGATTCCCTATTTAACAAATGGTGCTGGGTGAACTGGCTGGCAACCTGCAGAAGACTGAAATTGGACCCACACCTTTCACCATTAACTAAGATAGACTCTCATTGGATTAAAGATTTAAACTTAAGACATGAAACTATAAAAATACTAGAGGAGAATGCAGGGAAAACCCTTGAAGAAATTGGTCTGGGTGAGTATTTCATGAGGAGAACCCCCCGGGCAATTGAAGCAGCTTCAAAAATACACTACTGGGACTTGATCAAACTAAAAAGCTTTGCACAGCTAAGAACACAGTAAGCAGAGCAAGCAGACAGCCCTCAGAATGGGAGAAGATATTTGCAGGGTATAACTCTGACAAAGGTTTAATAACCAGAATCCACAGAGAACTCAAACGCATCAGCAAGAAAAAAACAAGGGATCCCATCGCAGGCTGGGCAAGGGATATGAAGAGAAACTTCTCTGAAGAAGACAGGCGCACGGCCTTCAGACATATGAAAAAATGCTCATCATCTTTAATCATCAGAGAAATGCAAATCAAAACTACTTTGAGATATCATCTAACTCCAATGAGACTAGCCTATATCACAAAATCTCAAGACCAGAGATGTTGGCGTGGATGCGGAGAAAAGGGAACACTTCTGCACTGCTGGTGGGAATGCAAATTAATACATTCCTTTTGGTAAGATATATGGAGAACACTCAGAGATCTAAAAATAGATCTGCCATTCAATCCTGTAATTCCTCTGCTGGGCGTATACCCAGAAGACCAAAAATCACAACATAACAAAGATATTTGTACCAGAATGTTTATTGCAGCCCAATTCATAATAGCTAAGTCATGGAAAAAGCCCAAGTGCCCATCGATCCACGAATGGATTAATAAATTGTGGTATATGTATACCACGGAATACTATGCAGCCTTAAAGAAAGATGGAGACTTTACCTCTTTCATGTTTACATGGATGGAGCTGGAACATATTCTTCTTAGTAAAGTATCCCAAGAATGGAAGAAAAAATACCCAATGTACACAGCCCTACTATGAAACTAATTTGGGACTCTCACATGAAAGCTATAACCCAGCTACAACTTAACAATAGGGGGAAGTGGGAAAGGGGGGGGTGGGTAGAGGGAGGGGAATCGGTGGGATCACACCTGTGGTGCATATTACAGGGGTATTTGCGAAACTTGGTAAATGTAGAATGTAAATGTTTTGGCACAGTAACTTAGACAACGCCGGAAAGGCTATGTTAACCACTGTGATAAAAATGTGTCAAATGGTATATGAAGTGAGTGTATGATGCCCCATAATCATATCATTGTATACAGTTATGATTTAATAAAAAAATTAAAAAAAAAATCAACATTCTTTTCTCTTGTTTTTGTTTTTGTTTTTTTAAACAAGGTCTCATTCTGTCACCCAGGCTGGAGTATGATGACACAATCATAGCCCAGGGTAGTAGCTGCAAATTTCTGGGTTCCAACGATCCTTCCCCTCAGCCTTCTGAACCACTAGGACTGCAGGTGTGCATTAGCATGCCTGGCTACTTTTATTTTTTGAGGCAATGGGGTCTTTTGCTATGTTGCCCAGGCTGGACTCAAACTTCTCACCTTGAGCAACCCTCCTAACTCAAGCAAGAAATATGAGAATTCTTAACCTGGCTTATTCTTAAAACATCTCAGTAGTAACTCCTTCTCCTTTTCTTATCCTTTATGCATAAATACCTTGATTATTAACTTAGTGAGTCTGCTTGCATTGTCAGGTCTTCAGCAATTTACCAATAAAAATTTGTATTTGTATAATACATTAGCACTTTTCCCAGTGCTTTCAAATATATTAATTTTATTTCTCTAAAATGTTGTCTTTGTTTCCTCAGCTTTGAAACAGATGGAATTGCTGTCTGTTCACTACAAATAGAGTACTTTAAAGAACAGAAAAAATGGATAACACACTCTGAACTCCCTGCAGATGGAATTACCTGGAGGTGCTAACCTTGAGCACAAGCAAAGCTATAGCCACACTGGTGGTGTGATTTTTAAGAGTCTGAGAAAGCCTCTACCGATTAAAAACAGAAAAGCAAAAACAAAAAAAACCCTCTCTTTCCCAATGGAAAACTCAACTAGTAGATATTAACCTCTTTAACATGTTAGGCATCTTTTTCTGCAAAAATGCAAAGACCTTCAGGATATGCAGCACTTTAAACTATACCAGTTACTTGTCTCTGAGGGTAAGTGAACTTCTAAGGCATTCAAAACACAAGAGGATATGAAACACAGGCACCTGAGACAGATGAACTGCATAAGGTGTAAGAAGGGATATATGACCATCTATTAGAGAAATGGCGGGGGGCTAGGAGCTGTGGAGAGGCCCGGGCAGTAGGACTGTACCCTCTGTTGGCAGCAGGACCAGTTGGTTCAGGTTGGTTCACGCCCCTATGTCAGCAGAGCGCCTGCCCTGGTCTGCCATACAAAAAGCATTGTAGCCTGGGAGTCAGGAGAGGGAGAGAGGAGTGTTGAGAGCCTGGTGCCTGAGGCCCATGTGTGTGTGTGTGTGTGTGTGTGTGTGTGTGTGTGTGTGTGTGTGTGTATGTGTGTGTAAGAGCAGTGGTGCAACCATGTGTCTGTGGGCCTGGCAGGACTGGGGTGTGGCATTGGGACGAGGCCAGGATTGGCATGTGGCGGTGAGAGAGGATACCCGAGAAGAGCAAGGTCTAAGAGAACAGGTCTTCTCCAGGACACCACAAGGATACACCTGCAGGGTCCTCTCCTGGATGACTCAGCTCTTGGGAATTTATAAACTTAACTTCCTGGAACTTGGAAATTTCCACTTCTGTGAAATCCTGGCATTCTATGGGGGCTGGAATAGCATCTCCCACTTAATTCAAACTGGCCAATGAAAAAGGTACCTGTGGGGCGGCGCCTGTGGCTCAGTCGGTAGGGCGCCGGCCCCATATACCGAGGGTGGCGGGTTCAAACCCGGCCCCGGCTGAACTGCAACCAAAAAATAGCTGGGTGTTGTGGCAGGCGCCTGTAGTCCCAGCTACTCGGGAGGCTGAGGCAAGAGAATCGCTTAAGCCCAGGAGTTGGAGGTTGCTGTGAGCTGTGTGAGGCCACGGCACTCTACCAAGGGCCATAAAGTGAGACTCTGTCTCTAAAAAAAAAAAAAAAGAAAAGAAAAAGGTACCTGTGGGTTAAAACTTTTTGACTGTAGATAAAAAGGGAAAGACCAAGCCAGTCAGAGATCATGCCCAGTTGGGATTCTTCTATGCCCTAAGCTCCCAGCCGGTGAATAAAGCCCTTCCTCTTATAAACATGGTGTTTGGGTGCTCTTTCTCTCCACTGGGCCTCATCTTCCTGCAACAGCGGCATTTGTGAGACTGACTTAGATGCAAAGCCTCTTGTGCGAGGGAAGACTGTAGTTGCCATGGGGTGTACGACACTGTCCCCCACTGTCACATTTGCCCCCAGTCAGTTTCTGAGCCTGAGAAAAAGACTCCCAGCAAGAAGGATCAGACCCGATCATGGGATAAGACTGTTAGAACCAAATGAGCTTCCTAATTTGGGCTCCTGGAAGGACTTCCACCACACCACATGCAGGAGTCCCTCTGCAGATTTCAGAACCACTGAGTTGCCTCCTGGATGCTACTGTGAACTCCGATTCCAGTTCCAAGTATCCGTGACCCTGGCCTTTCTTTGATACCAGGAAGAGTCTACAGTATTCTCCCATTTATTTTACTCTGCATATGTGTGGGTGGTGGTTGGTGGGGAAAGATGTGGTGGTGGCATTGTTCCCTAATTTAACTAGGTCATCCTGGACTCCAAGAAAGACCTGGTATATTACCATTCCCTTCTTACCCAGTCCTGCTGAACTCAAAAAAAGGGCTTGGAGTTGGAAGAGGAATGAATGTTGCCTGTTTAAAAGTCAAGGTCAAGGGGAGGGGGTATTTCCTTTGTTTTGTGAAATGTATTTTTATTCTTTAGGACATGGAAACATTTGCTTCCTTCTCCTTAAATGTCCTTCCCATTGACCTGATACCTAGGTCCCTCCCTAGTGCCTGAATGCACATAACCATTTAGCAGATGTTTGCCATGATTTCTTCGAGCTTTCTTTTTATAACTATGTATAAAGCTCTTAGAACAGTTCCTGATACTTAAAAAGTACTTAATAGACATTGTTAAGTGGTGATTTAGAGCAATTCCTGATCAACCTTCAATAGATGGAGGAAATGAAAATACCAACCTAATTGTGATAGGCAATTCCTACGGAAAAAATTTAACGAGCCAGATGCTCAAATACTCAAGAACAGAAATTCTTAATCAAAGGTAATCTGAATTCATGTGAGCTTTCAGAGGACCAGGTACCCTTTGAAACTGTATGTACAATTATTATAGGTATCTGTCAATATGCCATTTTGGAGAGGGAAAAAGTCTGTAATTTAGTGAGTTTATCAAACATGATCCAAAAAGATTCAGATCCACTCACTTGGAATCAAAGATAATATTTGAGAATATTCTCTTTAACCTTATACAAAATTAGTGTCTAAGTAAATAAACCACACTCCATCCATGTGATGATGCAGCTTTGCACCATTCATAAATATTATGTTAATCATGAGAAGGGGGAAAAAATGTACCAGTTACTTGTTTCTGAAGATAAGTGACACGATTGATGTTAAACCATAGTTTTCAACAAGAGGACTTAAGAAAGTTTTATTTATGTACAAATCCATTTTAATACAGTAACGATTTTTAAAACATTTTGAAAGGACTATAATATAAAAATGTTATTAATTATTCAATGGAGAAAAGCAGGAATAAAGTATCTGTTGCATAAAAAAAAAAAGAAATGGCAGGGGAAAGGGAACAAATTTAATTTGCTTGACTACTAGGTTATCCTACAGAAATCCTGAAAATTGACATAAATATAAGTTACTGTTATTAATATGCTTAGAATTATTTATTGATAAACTCTTGAAAGTAAGCTCAAATAAAAGAGTTCTAGTATCTCTCTTTGCTGAGAAAGACCAGTTTTTCACAACCCGTTATGATGAAATTAAAAACGTTTCAACTACGAGTAATACTTCTTAAAGTATCTAAGCCCAGTCAAATTAAAAGTCTTGCTGGATAAGGCACATATCCATCCCCAACATACATAAACACAAAACCTGCTCTAAGAAATTAACTTGTGGACAGCACAACAGACACACATGCACAAATCCTATTGATTACAACTCTTTGAAACTGGGGATAAGACTGGAGACATAAAGAGAAGAAATGAAGCTTCAGTCCAAATGCCGGCCCCTTAGCCAAAGGCACCACAAATCCCACCTGCCTACCACCACGCTGCCACCAGAGCAACAGTTATCTGCTCCCTGGCCCTCTGTCTCACTCTGATAGCTGCCACACAAGGTCATCCCACCTCGGCACCAACTGAAATGGGCATGTAATGGATTGTCCACCAAACTGCATAGCATTGGGCAAATTCAAGCATGCATTTACCAGAAGTTAACAATTATTTTATCATCTAACCAACAGTTAGTAAGCAGAGAAAGAACGTGTATCAATCAACATTAGCTTAGCACAGGTCTCAGTCTCCCCACAGTGTCTATCACACCACACTTAAGTGGACACTGTCCCCAAAACTCCCATGAGTTCTCTCAAAGGCCCACTAATCTTTGAAAACTATCATTTGTTTTCTCATAAGTGCCCTTCTTCCCCTTCCCTCTCCCTATTAGGATGGTATGTAAGTCCCAAATTCTAACCATCTCTTTGAGTCATGTTCTTCTGTGAACTCCCATACATCCGTGAATAAAAATCTGTTTTTTCTCTTGCTAATCTGTCTTTGCTAAGATTACTTTACAGGATGCAGATCACTGAATTAAGAGGGTAGCAGAAAAGTTTATCCTCCCCAGCTATTGCTTCCTAATAATGTGGTCTTTGCAAAGCACAAAGAAATCTTAATATACAAGTCAGAATACGTTGGTCCTTATCTTAAAACTCTTGAGAGACTCCCACTGTAATTAGAATGAAATCCAAACTGCAAATCCTACAAGGTCTTCCCCTGCCTTTCTCTACGGCCTCATGAGGCACCACACCTCTTCGCTCTCTCTGTGATCCAGTCACGCTAAACTTTGTCTTACTTTGCGACCCTTATACTCACCAATTCTTCCTGTTTAGAACATCTCTTTCCCACTTTCTACATGTATCACTCCTTCTGACCCTCAGGATCTCACCTCAAATGTCACCCCCTCAGAAAGGACTTTTGATCACTCTATATGATGTAGGTTATCCACCATCCCACTGCCAAACCCCACTGTTCCCAATCTTAACCTCTGTTTTCAAAGCAAGATGAAAATTAAAATAATTTTATAAAAATGCTTTTTAGTAACTTTCTAAAAAAAAAAAAAGAAATTTTAGACTATCAACCCAACTTCTATTAGTTCATCATCTCTTTCCACTATCAACTTCCTATTTCCCCCACTTCTCCACAGCTGGATGAGAATATATGACAGATTAAAAAAAATTTTTTTGAAGTATCCTCTCATAATTACTTATTAACCAAGATCTTTAAGAAATTGACTTCAATAATAATGCATGAGTTGCAAAAATCCATTTCCTTCCTTCCCTCCCTCCCTCCCCTCTCCTCCTCCTCCTTCTTCTTCCTCTCTCTCTCTCTTTCCCCCTCCCTTCCTCTCTCTCTCCTTCTCTCTCTTCTTTTGGAGACATTACCTTGCTATGTACAGTGGCACTGTCATAGCTCACTGCAGCCTCGAACTCCTAGGCTCAAGCAATCCTCCTGCCTTAGCCTCTCAAGTAGCTGTGACTATAGGCACATACTAGCACACCTGGGTAATTATTTTTATTTTTATAGAGACAGAGTCTCACTATCTTGTCCAGGCTAGAATGATGTGTGAGCTACCATGCCCAGACCAAAAATCCATTTTCCAAAATTGTTCTTTACGAAACACTTGAATTTGTCGCAGTTTTTGGCCTGGGCCAGGTTTGAACCCGCCACCCTCGGCATATGGGGCCGGCGCCCTACTCACAGAGCCACAGGCGCCGCCCAACACTTGAATTTGTCATTCCATAAGATTTAATAGTTTTCCAATGGTTAATTCTTCTCTTTCTGAACATTTTACCATCTATCTACGCTATGTTATTTGTACAATAGTTCCCCACTTAAATAAAATCCTATGAACCATAAAATGCTAATAATTGAATGGTTTTCCTATTTTGCATCATTCTTTTCTGAAAAAAATACACAATGATATAGCATACTCTTATAGGAAATTTAAACTTTAATAAAAATCCATACTGAGAAAATCTATTTCCAATATTGTATAATAATAAGTGATTCTTGAACTAACATCCCTTAAGCATTATGAAGCCCTATATCACTAGCAAACTAACAAAATTTTAATTGTGCTTTAAATCAGAAGTTTGTAAACTATGGCCTCAGAGCCAAATCCAACCTGACATCTGTTTCTGTAAAGCCTCTAAACTAAGATCAGTTCTTATACTTTAAATGGATGAAAAAGAATGTTTAAAGCATATTTCTTAGCATGTGAAGATCATATGAAATTCGCACTTCAGAGACCATCCAGTTCACTGGGGCACAGCCATCGCATTTGTTTATGTCTTGTCTGTGGCTGCTGAGGAGTTATGACAGAGTCTACATGCCCTACAAAGCCTAAAATTGGCATTTACAGGAAAAAAAAAAAAACTTGCTGACCCCTATTTTAAGTACCTTTTCTTCTTAAAATATACCTCATTGAACTTTATTCTTTGAAAAATCAATAATACACTTATGGGACAAATGATTATCCCC
Organism: Nycticebus coucang; assembly: GCF_027406575.1. Taxonomy (NCBI): domain Eukaryota; kingdom Metazoa; phylum Chordata; class Mammalia; order Primates; family Lorisidae; genus Nycticebus; species Nycticebus coucang. The sequence goes on from NC_069789.1 coordinate 89,823,524, forward strand.
TGTAAACCAAAATACTTATCAACCAAGACACTCTGATCCTCAGTCTCTGTGCTTTTCCTCAGTAAGCCGGGCATATGCCCACGACAGGGCTTGCTTCTGTCTAGAATGCTCTTCAAGGTTGCCACTTGGACCATCCCATCCCCTCCATGAAGACTTTGTGATATATAGACACTGCATAAAATTACAACCCAGTCTGCCAATATCCTTACCCCAACCTTTATATTCCATAGCATTTGCCACTATTGAACATTCTCTGTAATGTACTCACCTGATATGTCCTTCCCCATCAGGTAAAGGTTGCCTACTTTGTTTGTTATGTATCTGGTATACAGATATTCCCAACAAATATTTGCCAAATAAATGAATAAATTAATTAATGAAAATTTCAATTAACATCTAATATTAACCTAATATATTCCTTTAACTGGTGCATCACATATTTTATTTCTTTGGGGTTGCATTATTCAAACAAGAGCATTAGCTTTGCATTTTGCTTATTTCTTAACACACAGGTTTGCTGTGTATCTCTGCCACTTTCACTGCAGCCACCAATAACTAGAACTTAACATATGGTCCTTGGAAAAGGCTCTGTGCCAGTACCTCAGGGAGCAATAACTTAGATCCCACATCTGAGGTCCAGACTCCAAGCAGAAAAATACTCTCAGATGCCTTACTCCATGTAAAATAGAGCAAAACAAAACCAAGGAAGCAGCATTTAAAAACATTCTGGATCTTAGACATCAAATAATCTTTTGCAAACAGCTTACTCAATAAATGCCCAAGCCGACTTCACTACGCCTACTCTGTATTTGTCTTGTAAATCCTTTACACAGCCATCCTCAATTTAAGCGCATGTGCAAAACAATTACAAATATGGTTTTATAATAAAAATGCAAGCATCCTCTAAGATAAAGAAAAGCAAAATAAATAACACAAACTATAGTAAATCATTCCTACTCTTAACTCCTCCATCTTATGCAAAAAAGTGCATGCTTTTCTTTAATGACAAAAATTCAGTTTTATTATATATATTATAAGTTACAAGTTTATTATATATACCAATATATCTGACACATATAATTGTGTATATATAACAAGTTGTAAGTTCAACTTCTTCTTCCTCTCTCTCTCTCTTTCTCCCTCTCTTCCTCTCTCTCTCTCCCTCTCTCTCTTCTTTTGGAGACATTACCTCTCTCTCTCTCTTTCCCCCTCCCTTCCTCTCTGTCTCTCTTCCTCTCTCTCTTCTTTTGGAGACATTACCTTGCTATGTACAGTGGCACTGTCATAGCTCACTGTAGCCTCGAACTCCTAGGCTCAAGCAATCCTCCTGCCTTAGCCTCTCAGAAAAAGACAGCACTGACATAGAAGTAGCAAGTGTTCATGGGTTGGTTGGGGATTCATTCAATACAATCATTTTCCTTCCTAATTAGCGTGTGTAAAACAAAGGCTGCATCAAGGTTGGACACTACGGACAAGAATATCAAGCTTCCCACACCTCATCTCTGCCCGTGAGGAGCAGACCCCTTGGAGTAGGATGAGCACAGATACACCAGTTAATGACACACCCAGATGAACTGCACGACAGACGCCCCAGTGCAGGGCTGGGGCAGTGCAAAGAGGAGGAGGGTTGGGGCAGCACAAACACTCCCGAGGGGGACGCTCTGACAGCCTGACTTCTAAGCATCTACCCGCCTTATTCTCGCTCATTCTGCCCTTGCAGTGTGTACACCTTCCTCAGACAGGTAATTTCTTCATATCACTCCTATGACTTTTACCCTCCGCTACTACAGTCTCCAGAAAGTATTTAAGGGACTCACCTTTTTAGTGGTTATACTGCAGTGTCCAATAGGTTAGAATAAACACTCAAGCCACCTTTGCTAAGCCTTTTTTTTTTTTTTTTTTGAAACAGGGTCTTTCTTTGTTACATGGGCTAGAGTGCAGTGGCATCATCATAGCTCATTGAAACTTCAAACTTTTGGATTCAAGCAAACCTCTTGTCTCAGCCTCCTGAGTAGCTGTGACTACCAGTGCCCACCACCACACTCAACTAATTTTTCTATTTATTTTAGAAATGGGATCTAGCTCTTGCAGAGGCTGGTCTTGAACCCCTGACTTCAAAAGATTCATCTTGGCCTCCCAAAGTGTTAGGATTACAGGCAGAGCCACTGCATCCTGCCTGTCTTGCCTAGTCATACTTCATGCAAACATATGTACACCTGTCGGACACTACAGCATAGCCCTTTCAATGTAGAGACTGGGTCTTAGGTAGATCTTTGCATACCCCTCAGAAACCTAAAGAAAAATAACAGCTTTTCATGAGGAAAGGTAATCAATAAACGTTTGTTAAGTGTTCTTTCCACATTTACTTTTATGGATACCCAACTTTAACAATTTCAGTACTGTAGACACAAAGTAATTAAAAGATTTATTTAAGGGAAAACAATTTAGATGGTAAAACAATTTAAACAACTTTTTAAGATCACCTCTGTAAATCACAAGAGATCTGGGAGGCGGAGCAAGATGGCAGCTGAGTAACAGCTTCCTTGCATCTGGGCACCGTGAGTCTGGGGATATAGGAATCCAGGCATCTCTGGCTGCTAGGATCTGCCTATCATCACCCCTGAGAGGATACAGGGAGTCAGCGAGAGACTTCTGGACCCCAAGAGGAGGACTAAAACAGTGGAAAACCCGCAAGTGGTCGCGTGTGTTCAATCCGTCTAAACCCGCCCGCAACTGTAAGTTCAGTAGCAGCGAGACTGCAAACCAGAAAGGCCTTACCTGTGAACTGTTTTGGTGTCTTTGGACTTGGCACTCAGCTGAACTGCCTTGGGGAGAGCCTGAGCGGGAGTGCGGAGAACTTTGGCCTTTGTCTAGGGCCTCAGTCTGAGCCGCTGAGCCAGACGGAGATAATAGTGTTTGGCTCTGGGTCACAGGCAGACATTGTGAGCAATCTGCCCCGGCAAGCTCCGCCCTCAGGGTCGCAGAGCTGGAATTGGGTGGGAGCTGGTAACCCAGCGACCAAGTAGCCTAAGGGCGGGGTCTGAGCCGCCTTGCAGCCCTAACCCTCGGGGGCAGAGGGAGACCAGTTTTGACACACAGGGTAAGTGGATAGCCACTTCAGCAGTGATTCCAGCGACAAGCCTTCCCTGAGAAAGCTTCTGCTCAGTAAGTGAACAAGTTCAAAGTGCCTTTTAAGTGGGCTGAAGAGAGATTTAGGGTGTCTACCTGCTGGGGTTTGAGAAACTAGCAGCCTCCAGTTGTATCAGAACTGTGATTAACATCTCGTACCCCAGAAGACCACGTGTTGCCCAGACAATATTCAATAACATATACATACTGCTTTGTTTTTGGTTGTGTTTTTTTTTTTTGTTTGTTTTGGTTTAGTTGGGTTTTTTTTTGTTTATTTTGATGTTGTTGTTGTTGTTTTGTTTTTTAAGTTCAACCTTTTCCATACAGATCCTTTTTCTTTCTCAATTTTTATTAGTTTAATGATAATTTAATGACAATTTAATTAGTTTAATGACAATTTTTATTAGTTTAATGATAATTTCCCATTGCTGCCTATTTCAATAATTAGAACTTCATTTTTGTTAGGGTTTCTACTGCTATTATTTGGTTTTTCCAGCCAATTTCATCCCATAAAGTTTTCTGTTTGCTTGTTTTGGTTTGATTTATAGCATTTTTGTCTTTCCTCTCTACTTGGTGGAGGTGGGGTACTGTGTCTGATCAGGTTAGCAAAGAGTTGCTGACCTCAAGGGAACCACCCAACTGGGCACTCCCAGAGGTGTTTTCTTTTTTTAAGGTTGTATCAAAGTACCCTGCTGTACACCTATATTGCTCTGTCTCCCTCTTTCTGTGCCTCTCTTCTTTTTGTCAATATTCCTTTTACCCACCCCCTCTGCTTTCTCTATTTTTCTTCTTTTTTCCTTATCACTCGGTCCTCCTTTCTTTCATCCCTTTTTTGCTCTTAAACCTTCTCACCCTTCTGGTCCTGTAACCCTTAGTCCACAGGCACGAGAACTGAAAGAGCAAGAGGAAGTAAAAGGAAAATTAGGGCAAGGAAACAGATAAAAGAAATCACCCATGAGGAAGAATCAGCAGAAAACTCCAGGCAACATGAAGAACCAGTCCAGAAAAACCCCGCCAAGGGACCACGAGGTAGCTACTGCAGAGGATTCCACCTATAAAGAAATGTTAGGAATGACAGAAAGGGAATTTAGAATACACATGTTGAAAATAATGAAAGAAATGATGGAAACAATGAAGGAAACTGCTAATAAAGTGGAAAATAACCAAAAGGAAATCCAAAAACAGAATCAAATCAGAGATGAATGATATGAAGAATATAAAAAGGATATAGCAGAGCTGAAGGAAATGAAACAGTCAATCAGGGAACTTAAAGATGCAATGGAAAGTATCAGCAACAGGTTAGACCATGCAGAAGAAAGAATTTCAGAGGTAGAAGACAAAGTTCTTGAGATAACTCAGATAGTAAAAGAGGCAGAAAAGAAGAGAGAGAAAGCAGAACGTTCACTGTCAGAATTATGGGACGTTATGAAGCGTTCCAACATACGAGTTATAGGAATTCCAGAAGGAGAAGAAGAATGCCCCAGAGGAATGGAAGCCATACTAGAGAATATTATAAAAGAAAATTTCCCAAATATCACCAAAGATTCTGACACACTGCTTTCAGAGGGATATCGGACCTCAGGTTGCCTCAACTCTAACCGAGCTTCTCCAAGAAACATTGTGATGAACCTGTCCAAAGTCAAGACAAAAGAAAAGATTCTGCAAGCTGCCAGGAGTAAGCGCCAGTTGACCTACAGGGGCAAATCCATCAGATTGACCACAGACTTCTCTAATGAAACTTTCCAAGCAAGAAGAAAATGGTCATCTACCTTTAATCTACTTAAACAGAACAATTTCCAGCCCAGAATTCTGTACCCTGCTAAGCTAAGCTTCAAAATTGACAGAGAAATCAAATCATTTACGGATATACAAACATTGAGGAAATTCGCCACAACAAGACCAGCTCTACAGGAAATACTTCAACCTGTTCTGCACACTGACCACCACAATGGATCAGCAGCAAAGTAAGAACTCAGAAATTAAAGGACAGAACCAAACCTCCACGCTGATGCAAAAGATAAAACTAAGCAATGGACTCTCACCAAATAAGACGAATAGAATACTACCACACTTATCAATTATCTCAGTAAATGTTAATGGCTTGAATTCCCCACTGAAGAGACATAGATTGGTTGACTGGATTAAAAAACACAAGCCATCCATTTGCTGTCTGCAAGAAACACACCTGGCTTCAAAAGACAAATTAAAGCTCCAAGTCAACGGTTGGAAGACAATTTTTCAGGCAAATGGAATTCAGAAGAAAAGAGGAGTTGCAATCTTATTTTCAGATACATGTGGATTTAAAGCAACTAAAGTCAAAAAAGACAAAGATGGTCACTTTATATTGGTCAAGGGAACAATACAACAAGAAGACATTTCAATTCTAAATATCTATGCACCCAATTTAAATGCTCCCAGATTCTTGAAACAGACCTTACTCAGCCTGAGCAATATGATATCTGATAATACCATAATAACAGGGGACCTTAACACTCCTCTTACAGAGCTGGACAGATCCTCTAAACAGAAATTAAACAAGGATATAAGAGACTTAAATGAGACCCTAGAACAACTGTGCTTGATAGACGCATATAGAACACTCCATGCCAAAAATAAAGAATATACATTCTTCTCATCACCCCATGGAACATTCTCCAAAATTGATCATATCCTGGGACACAAAACAATTATCAACAGAATCAAAAGAATTGAAATTTTACCTTGTATCTTCTCAGACCATAAGGCACTAAAGGTGGAACTCAACTCTAAAAAAAATGCTCGACCCCACCCAAAGGCATGGAAACTAAACAATCTTCTGTTGAATAACAGATGAGTGAAGGAAGAAATACAACAGGAAATCATTAACTTCCTTGAGCATAACAACAATGAAGACACAAGCTACCAAAACCTGTGGAATACTGCAAAAGCAGTTTTGAGAGGAAAATTCATCGCTTTACATGCCTACATTCGAAAAACAGAAAGAGAGCACATCAACAATCTCACAAGAGATCTTATGGAATTGGAAAAAGAAGAACAATCTAAGCCTAAACTCAGTAGAAGAAAAGAAATATCCAAAATCAAATCAGAGATCAATGAAAATGAAAACACAAGAATCATTCAGAAAGTTAATGAAACCAGGAGTTGGTTTTTTGAAAAAATAAATAAAATAGATAAACCATTGGCCAGACTAACGAGGAATAGAAAAGTAAAATCTCTAGTAACCTCAATCAGAAATGATAAAGGGGAAATAACAACTGATCCCACAGAGATACAAGAGATCATCTCTGAATACTACCAGAAACTCTATGCCCAGAAATTTGACAATGGGAAAGAAATGGATCAATATTTGGAATCACACCCTCTCCCTAGACTCAGCCAGGAAGAAATAGAGCTCCTGAACAGACCAATTTCAAGCACTGAGATCAAAGAAACAATAAAAAAGCTTCCAACCAAAAAATGCCCTGGTCCAGATGGCTTCACTCCAGAATTCTATCAAACCTTCAAGGAAGAGCTTATTCCTGTACTGCAGAAATTATTCCAAAAAATTGAGGAAGAAGGAATCTTCCCCAACACATTCTATGAAGCAAACATCACCCTGATACCAAAACCAGGAAAAGACCCAAACAAAAAGGAGAATTTCAGACCAATCTCACTCATGAACATAGACGCAAAAATTCTCAACAAAATCCTAGCCAATAGATTACAGCTTATCATCAAAAAAGTCATTCATCATGATCAAGTAGGCTTCATCCCAGGGATGCAAGGCTGGTTTAACATACGCAAGTCTATAAACGTTATCCACCATATTAACAGAGGCAAAAATAAAGATCACATGATCCTCTCAATAGATGCAGAAAAAGCATTTGATAAAATCCAGCATCCTTTTCTAATTAGAACACTGAAGAGTACAGGCATAGGTGGCACATTTCTAAAACTGATTGAAGCTATCTATGACAAACCCACAGCCAATATTTTACTGAATGGAGTAAAACTGAAAGCTTTTCCTCTCAGAACTGGAACCAGACAAGGTTGTCCTCTGTCACCTTTACTATTCAACGTAGTGCTGGAAGTTCTAGCCAATACAATTAGGCAAGACAAGGAAATAAAGGGAATCCAAATGGGAGCAGAGGAGGTCAAACTCTCCCTCTTTGCTGACGACATGATCTTATACATAGAGAACCCCAAAGACTCAACCACAAGACTCCTAGAAGTCATCAAAAAATACAGTAATGTTTCAGGATATAAAATCAATGTCCACAAGTCAGTAGCCTTTGTGTACACCAATAACAGTGAAGATGAGAAGCTAATTAAGGGCACAACTCCTTTCACCATAGTCTCAAAGAAAATGAAATACCTAGGAATATACCTAACCAAGGAGGTGAAGGACCTCAATAAAGAAAACTATGAACTCCTCAGAAAGGAAATAGCAGAGGATATTAACAAATGGAAGAACATACCATGCTCATGGATGGGAAGAATCAACATTGTTAAAATGTCTATACTTCCCAAAGCAATCTACCTATTTAATGCCATTCCTATCAAAATACCAACATCGTACTTTCAAGATTTGGAAAAAATGATTCTGCGTTTTGTATGGAACCGGAAAAAACCCCGTATAGCTAAGGCAGTTCTCTGTAACAAAAATAAAGCTGGGGGCATCAGCATACCAGATTTTAGTCTGTACTACAAAGCCATAGTGCTCAAGACAGCATGGTACTGGCACAAAAACAGAGACATAGACACTTGGAATCGAATTGAAAACCAAGAAATGAAACTAACATTTTACAACCACCTAATCTTTGATAAACCAAACAAGAACATACCTTGGGGGAAAGACTCCCTATTCAATAAATGGTGTTGGGAGAACTAGATGTCTACATGTAAAAGACTGAAACTGGACCCACACCTTTCCCCACTCACAAAAATTGATTCAAGATGGATAAAGGACTTAAACTTAAGGCATGAAACAATAAAAATCCTCCAAGAAAGCATAGGAAAAACACTGGAAGATATTGGCCTGGGAAAAGACTTCATGAAGAAGACTGCCATGGCAATTGCAACAACAACAAAAATAAACAAATGGGACTTCATTAAACTGAAAAGCTTCTGTACAGCTAAGGAGACAATAACCAAAGCAAAGAGACAACCTACACAATGGGAAAGGATATTTGCATATTTTCAATCAGACAAAAGCTTGATAACTAGGATCTATAGAGAACTCAAATTAATCCACATGAAAAAAGCCAACAATCCCTTATATCAATGGGCAAGAGACATGAATAGAACTTTCTCTAAAGATGACAGACGAATGGCTAACAAACACATGAAAAAATGTTCATCATCTCTATATATTAGAGAAATGCAAATCAAAACAACCCTGAGATATCATCTAACCCCAGTGAGAATGGCCCACATCACAAAATCTCAAAACTGCAGATGCTGGCGTGGATGTGGAAAGAAGGGAACACTTTTACACTGTTGGTGGACTGCAAACTAGTACAACCTCTCTGGAAGGAAGTATGGAGAAACCTCAAAGCACTCAAGCTAGACCTCCCATTTGATCCTGCAATCCCATTACTGGGCATCTACCCAGAAGGAAAGAAATCCTTTTATCATAAGGACGCTTGTACTAGACTGTTTATTGCAGCTCAATTTACACTCGCCAAAATATGGAAACAGCCTAAATGCCCACCAACCCAGGAATGGATTAACAAGCTGTGGTATATGTATACCATGGAATACTATTCAGCCATTAAAAAAAATGGAGACTTTACATCCTTCATATTAACCTGGATGGACGTGGAAGACATTATTCTTAGTAAAGCATCACGAGAATGGAGAAGCATGAATCCTATGTACTCAATTTTGATATGAGGACAATTAATGACAATTATGGTTATGGGGGGGAAAACAGAAAGAGGGAAGGAGGGAGGTGGGTGGGGCCTTGGTGTGTGTCACATTTTATGGGGGCAAGACTTGATTGCAAGACAATCAAGTCACACTTTATGGGGCAATAACAATTGCAATCAGTGTAACCTGGCTTATTGTACCCTCAATGAATCCCCAACAATAAAAAAAAATAAAATAATTCAAGTGGGGAGTAGGAAGAGAGATAGGGGAGAAGGGAGGGGGATTGGTGAGCTCTCACCTAATGGGCACAATGTAAGGGTACACAGCACACCCCCTGGGTGAAGGGCTCAACTACAACTTGAACTTTGCTACCAAACACAAACAATGTAATCTGAGCATCTGTACCCTTATATTAATCTGAAATAAAATTAAATTTAAAAAAAAAAAATCACAAGAGATCTGTATCATGTTTAAATATGTTTATGTTTATTCTGAATTAGTGTATGATCAATGACAAGTTTCCATACTAGCTAATATAGGTAGACATGTACATAGTAAAATGAAAATGTTAAAACAAATGGAAAAGAATTATATGTATCATATATATGTCAAGAAAAAGGAATTTAATGGAGAATGAGAGCAACAGAGTAAAAGGACATTTAAAATGGAAACTGCCAGTGGAACACATTAGACCAGTGGTTCTCAACCTTCTTAATGCCACCTAATTCCGCGACCCTTTAATACAGTTCCCCATGTTGTGGTGACCCCCAACCATAAAATTATTTTCATTACTACTTCACAACTGTAATTTTGCTACTGTTATGAATCATAAATATGCAGGATGTATTTTCATTATTACAAAGGGGTCATGACACACAGGTTGAGAACCGCTGCCTTAGACTAAAGACCCTCCCAATGACTGAGTTTCTCAAATTGCTGTCCACGAGCCAAAAGTCCTGTTTTTGTAATGCTTGTAAAGTATGGTAGAACCCCAAGTTTCTATACAATGGAACAGTAAAAACGGAAGTGAGAGAGACATTTCCATCCAGTGTGTTAATCATTCAGAGGTTTAAAAAAATCAGGGCTTGGTGCCTATGGCTCAAGTGGCTAAGGCGCCAGCCACATACACCTGAGCTGGAGGGTTCAAATCCAGCCCGGCCTCGCCAAACAACAATGACGTCTGCAACCAAAAAATAGCCAGGCGCTGCTGGGGGTTGGGGGGGAAGGGGATGCCTGTAGTCCCAGCTACTTGGGAGACAGAGGCAGGAGAATCGCTTGAGCCCAGGAGTTGGAGGTTGCTGTAAGCTGTGATGCCACTGCACTCTACCCAGGGTGACAGCTTGAGGCTCTGTCTCAAAAAAAAAAAAAAAAAAACCAGGTCTCCTTAAATGTGAGCCAAGATGAGCCACAGGAAAACCACGGAAACAGGGCCAGAAGGACACAAATTAGCAGCTTCTCTGCTTTGTGGCACGCTGCAGACCCTCAAAATCTACTTAATGAACAGCAGAAGGAGTGAATGAACATGAAAACATGAAGATAAAACCCTGCAAAACAAATACACTGTGGGAAAAGCACGGGGAAAAATTCCACCAGGCTTTAAGGAGACTGTCAATAATAAACCAACATAATTAACTTAAAAAATATTTAACATGAATTTAGTTCACTCTGAAAAACAAACACCTGCAGTTAGTATAAAACCATCTTATAAATCAGCAGAGTAACTCAATTATGCCCTATTCCTGTAGTGTCCAGACATCTAACAATTAGCTGCTTAAACTTACTCCCCATATCATTCAACAGTAGACGAACTCGGTGTGTGCCATACCTTCTGGGGGCAAGACATGATTTCAAGAGGGACTTTACCTAACAAATGCAATCAGTGTAACCTGGCTTATTGTACCCTCAATGAATCCCCAACAATAAAATTAAAAAAAAAAAAAAAAACAGTAGATGAAATAACCCAGCCTGCCCTGCTGGGCACGTGACCACTGATCAAGATCCTACTGGTAGGAAGACAGGTTATGGAAAGAGGTTAATCATGCCCCCCACCTTGTCCCTCCTCACCTTACCTCCATCCTCCACCTTGCACCCAAGAAAGAGAAGACAGAGCCAACCTATTCACCAAATGCAAATATAAGGGACATCTACGGTCTGTGATTTATGTCAGTAATATCAGAGGTCCAAAAGGAAACAATGAGAGGGAAAGGGGGTAGGTAAATACTAATTGTTGGTTAACTAACTAGACCTAAGCATGATATAAAACAAGTATATTCATTTTTCTCATTCTAAAAAAAAAAACCTCACACGTCTTTCTCTTAGATTTAAGTAAGTATTGACAACTCAGCTTATCTTTTAGTCCTCTTCAATCATTTTTTCAAGACAACCCATTTTTGTTGCTGGTTTAGAGATGGAGTCTCGCTATGGCACCCAAGCTGGAGGGCATTGGCTCTTCACAGGCACAGTCATGGTTCACTGCAGTTGGGATCTCCTGGCCTTAAAACATCCTCCTGCCTCAGCCTCCCCAATTAGCTGGGACTACAGGCATGTGTGACCACACTCAGTTTGAGGCAACTCATTTTCTTTAAAGTGGGAGTGGGGAAGGGGAAAGAAAGAGAGAGAAGTCCTGAAATTAAAGAACTTGTTATCTTGCTTTCATCCAACCTCTATAAGCAGACATAATTCTGGAATAGACACTGCATGGACCAAAGAGGTTACTAAGACAAGAAAACTATAATTTTTGGTTTGAAAACTTGAGGCAGCTACAAACTTTCTCCTAAAATAGAAGAGGGACAAACAGACCTGAAATATAACAAATTATCACCAACTCAAAAGTCACCTGAACCTCACAACCCTGAGTAGTAATTCTAGTGAAATACATTGTTTCTTTGTTTGTGACATAGTCATTTCCCTCCAAAATGGAAATGTATGTGTTGTTAAAAGCAGTCATCTAACTGTGGGTCAGTTTGCTAAACGCAGCTCCTTAACTTGTGTCAAATTTTGAGACCTGAGTGAAAATTGTTCTCAAGTTTATACTGGAAAGTACATAACTGAGCTACTAGAAATTTCAAGTCTATTCATAAATGCGTAGCCGATGCTAAAGCTAAGGAAAAATGGGAGAAAAGAAAAGGGGTAAAAATAACAGTTTCAAAGTTGTCATAAAAAAAAAAATACAAAAAGAAATGAAGATAACTAGTAATTCACAGTGAGAGCCCAATAACCAAGCTCAAAATAAAGAGAAGTTGACCGAGTTATACAAATATTAAAAGAGCAGTGACCTGGAAAACACAAATCACATTTAAAGTAGGTCTGAATGAAAGTCCCAGATACCAATTATCCTTTTTCCCCACAAAAACTAGGTTTTTAAGATTTCAGAAAGGGAACCATTTTGACTTCTCAATGAAATAGGTTACAAACTCCTACCTTACTTAATACATGTGTGGAGCATCTGCATTTAAACCCATCGAATAGGTTAAGTTTTTCCACCTAGGACCTTCCTTTTCAGATTCATTTATTAATAACATTGCATCCAATAATCAAAGAAAAATAACCCAAAGTACTCCCCAGAAAGACAAATACCTTTGATCTGTTCTATGCCACTGAGCCTCAAACTTTTTGGAAAATCCAACATTTCCATTACTCAACTTGACCACCAAATATATTCCAATTTATTTTTGACAGTTCAATTTTCCAGAATTAAAATCGGGTGCTTGATAACTGTGACATTCTCTAGGTCAATGTAAATTCCTAGACTTATTAGGAATCCAGAGGAGAAGCCCAGTTCCCAGGGACAGAGGATACCCACCACGTGTTGTAACAGATATTTCAGTGGAAGGGTCTTCATTTCAATGTTTACACCTAGAAGGTGGGTTGGTTACATTACAACAAAACCTGATGTTTAGAATCTCAACCCCTGATAGTCCACAAAGATCCTCAGGCTCTTGAAAAGCTGAGGCCAGGGCTGATGATCTCTGAGCTAGAGGCCCTGGCAAGAGAGCACAGTTCAACATGGAGTGAGTGCCTGGCATGTTCAAAGCATGGTGCTTAGTCTGCTATGCAAACTCTACAGCCAAACATTTAGACAAGCATAAAAGGAATGATGTACCATTTCCCCCCCCACTGTGAAAAATGATACTAGTAAAAGGAAGAAGGAGAAGTATCTAGAAAAAGAAAAGATGATAACAGTGAAAAGAATTAGATAAAACTGTTCAGAGTGTTTCTCAAAACGTCACTCAAAGACCAACAGTTTTAGGAGTACCTGCAGTCATACTTTAAAATGCAGATCGCTGGGCCTATGCCAGACCTACTGAACCAAAAGCTCTGAGGGTAATGCCCAGGAATCTGCACCTTTGAAATGGCCCCCCAGTGCATCCTATACACATTAAAGTTTAGAAATAGGCTTGGTGCCCATAGCACAGTGGTTACGGCATCAGCCACATGCACCGAGATTGGCAGGTTCGAACCTGGCCCAGGCCAGCTAAACAACAATGACAACTGCAACAAAAAAATACTAGTTCCAGCTACTTGGGAGGCTGAGGAAAGAGAATCACTTGAGCCCAAAAGTTGGAGGTTGCTTTGAGCTGTGACACCATATCACTCTACCCAGGGCAACATAGTGAGAGTCTGCGTCAAAATAATAATAATAAATAAATAAAATAAAATAAAATTTAGAAGTAACTATATTCAAGGGACTTTAAAACATGAGTATGTAACCCACACATTATATGGAAAGGAATAGGGAATAGCACTGAAGCAGAACAAGATCAAGCTGCAATTAAAGTGTTTTGCTGGGACACAGTGGCTCACCAGGTAATCCTAGCACCTAGGGAGGCCAACACAGGAGGATTGCTTGAGGCCAGGAGTTGAAGAACAGCCTAAGCAAGCACAAAACCCCATCTCTACAAAAAATAGAAAATAGACAGGTGTGGTGTTGTGCACCTGTAGTCCCAGACACTTAGGAGGCTGAGGCAGGTGGATTGCTTGAGCCCAGGAGTTCAAGGCGGTAGTGAGCTATGATGATGCCACTATGCTCTAGCCAGGGCAACAGAATGAGACTCTGGCTCAAAAAAAGAAGAAGAAGAATACTTCTGCAATTTGTAGTTACCCTTAACTTTTCCATTTTGTAATTTTCTAATTTTTAATATCTTCCTTTCTTAGACTAATGTCATTGAAATAAAACAGAGTAAACAATATAATAACATTTAGGGAAATATTTTAACAGAGAAAAATTTTCCCAAAGATAAAACTATTTGCTATTAACCATGACCTACAGGCCTCACTAATGTACATCCTTAATAAGACTAATCCTTAATGCAAAGAGGGACTTGGATTTTAGTGTCAAAAAGTCACCTTCTCCTTTGTGGACATATCAAACTCCAAATGGATCATTTATTAAAGTAGTGACACTTTAAAATATATTTTAAAAGTGCTTGTTAGTTCATAAAAAATATTACACTCACATACATTTGTTTTCTCAGTGTCACATGTGATTCAACCAATAACAGTAAGATCAGAGAGGGAGGACTTTTTTTGGCTTGGTTAGAGACTAACATAGCAGCAGGCAGGAACAACCAGTTAAATATTACTAAATGGGAATTGTTTGGGAAATTAGACAGTAGTTATTAATTAACCAAATAATTCTATATTTACTCTTCCTATATTCATGCTCCTTCACATAAAAAATACCCTACAAAAATAAGCAGCATGTCCTGCAAATATAAAAGCAAGCATTCAGAGTTTCCTCCTTTAAAAATGCAATAATAACAGTATCACACAGAAAATGGTAACAATCCCTGCTCTAGCCAGTATTGTGACTTTGGATAAATCAATTAACCTTGCTGGATCTCCTTCTCTAAAATAAGAATCATAAAGCTATCTCAGAAGGTTTTTGTAAGGATCAAATGAAAAAATTATCAAAATGTGCAGAGCTGGCTGGTCCGAGTGCAATGGTGTTCACAACTAATTGATCACAACCAGGTACAGATGCACTTGACTAGCCTGGAAAAAAAAATGTGCAGTGCTGATAATGCTGATTATGCTCAAAACACGGTAGCTGTTCATTATTATAGTTTCTTACATAGTACCTGTCCTAAGCCTACAAGTCCCTTTATAAGAGCTTCTAGAGTTATGGCAGGAAAATCACTATATTAGAACACTAAGTACCCACATGGTTCTGGATATTCACTATGTGCTCTGATATCCCATGCCTCTGGACCCAAGTCCAACCTTGCCCAGATTCTTACTGCCTGTGGATGCTAGCTCTGAACTTCTGAGTCAAAGGCATGACTCTCCGTAGCAGCCCTCCTTGATTAGAAACAGAAACTGCTTTGTTTTTGGTGGTTGTTTTTTTTGTTTGTTTGTTTGTATTTTTGTTGTTTATTTTGTTGTTGTTGTTGTTTTGTTTTTTAATTTCAACCTTTTCCATACAGATTTTTTCTTTTCTTTTTTTCTTTCTCCATTTTTCTAGTTTAAATACAATTTCCCATTGCTTCCTTTTTCAATAACTAGAACTTCATTTTTACTAGTGTTTCTACCCCTATTATTTGTTTTTTTCACCCAATTTTATCCCATAAAGTTTTCTGTTTGCTTGTTTTGGTTTGATTTATAGCATTTTTCTCTTTCCTCTCTACTTGGTAGAGGTGGGGTACTGTGTCTGATCACGTTAGCAAAGAGCTGCTGACCTCAAAGGAACCACTCTGGGCACCCCCAGAGGTTGGGCCTTTTTAAAGGTTCTGTCAAAGTACCCTACTATACATCTATATTGCTCTGTCTCCCTCTTTCTGTGCCTCTCTTCTTTTTGTCAATATTCCCTTTTAGCCACCCCCTCTCCTTTCTTTATTTTCTTTTCGTTTTTTCTTTCTTTCTTTTATCCCTTCTTGCTCTTCAACCTTCTCATCCTTCTGGTCCTGTACCAAAAGGATTCATCGAAACCTTAGTCCACAGGCACGGGAATTTAAGAGCAAGAGGAAGCAAAAGGAAAATTAGGGCAAGGAAACAGATAAAAGAAATCACTCATGAGGAAGAATCGGAAGAAAACTCCACGCAACATGAAGAAACAGTCCAGAGCACCTCCTCCAAAGAACCATGAGGTAGCAACTGCAGAAGATTCCACCTATAAGGTGGCGCCTGTGGCTCAGTCGGTAAGGCGCCGGCCCCATATACAGAGGGTGGCAGGTTCAAACCCGGCCCTGGCTGAACTGCAAACCAAAAAATAGCTGGGCGTTGTGGCGGGTGCCTGTAGTCCCAGCTACTCGGGAGGCTGAGGCAAGAGAATCACTTCAGCCCAGGAGTTGGAGGTTGCTGTGAGCTGTGTGATGCCATGGCACTCTACCGAGGGCGATAAAGTGAGACTCTGTCTCTACAAAAAAAAAAAAAAGAAATGTTAGGAATGACAGAAAGGGAATTTAGAATACTCATGATGAAAACAATGAAGGAAATGATGGAAACAATGAAGGAAACTGCTAATAAAGTGGAAAATAACCAAAAGGAAATCCAAAAACAGAATTAAATAAGAGATGAACAACATGAACAATATAGAAAGGATATAGCAGAGCTGAAGGAACTGAAGCAGTCAATTAGGGAACTTAAGGATGCAATGGAAGTATCAGCAACAGGTTAGACCATGCAGAAGAAAGAATTTCAGAGGTAGAGGACAAAGTTCTTGAGATAACTCAGAGAGTAAAAGAGGCAGAAAAGAAGAGAGAGAAAGCAGAAAGTTCACTGTCAGAATTATGGGACTTTATGAAGCGTTCTGACATACGAGTTATAGGAATCCCAGAAGGGGAAGAAGAATGCCCCAGAGGAATGGAAGCCATACAAGAAAATAGTATGAATGAAAATTCCCCAAATATCACCAAAGATTCTGACACACTGCTTTCAGAGGGATATTGGACCCCAGGTAGCCTCAACTCTAACCGAGCTTCTCCAAGACACATTGTGATGAACCTGTCCAAAGTCAAGACAAAAAAAAAAAAGATTCTGCAAGCTGCCAGGAGTAAGCGCCAGTTGACCTATAGGGGCAAATCCGTCAGAGTGACTGCCGACTTCTCTAATGAAACTTTCCAAGCAAGAAGACAATGGTCATCTACATTTAATCTACTTAAACAGAACAATTCCCAGCCCAGAATTCTGTACCCTGCTAAGCTAAGCTTTAAAACTGACAGAGAAATCAAATCATTTACGGATATACAAACGTTGAGTAAATTTGCCACAAGATCACCTGTACAGGAAATACTTCAACCTGTTCTACACACTGACCATCACAATGGATCAGCAGCAAAGTAAGAACTCAGAAATTAAAGGACAGAACCCAACCTCCACACTGATGCAAAAGATAAAACTAAGCAACGGACTCTCACAAAATAAGACGAATAGAATACTATCACACTTAACAATTATCTCAACAAATGTTAATGGCTTGAATTCCCCACTGAAGAGACATAGATTGGTTGACTGGATTAAAAAACACAAGCCATCCATTTGCTATCTGCAAGAAACACACCTGGCTTCAAAAGACAAATTAAAACTCCGAGTCAAGGGTTGGAAGACAATTTTTCAGGCAAATAGAATTCAGAAGAAAAGAAGAGCTGCAATCTTAGTTTCAGATACATGTGGATTTAAAAGCAACTAAAGTCAAAAAAGACAAAGATGGTCACTTTATATTGGTCAAGGGAAAAATACAACATGAAGACGTTTCAATTCTAAATATTTATGCACCCAATTTAAATGCTCCCAGATTCTTGAAACATACCTTACTCAGTCTAAACAATATGATATCCGATAATACCATAATAACAGGGGACCTTAACACTCCTCTTACAGAGCTGGACAGATCCTCTAAATAGAAATTAAACAAAGATATAAGAGATTTCAATGAGACCCTAGAACAACTGTGCTTGATAGACGCATAAAGAACACTCCATTCCAAAGATAAAGAATATACATTCTTCTCATCACCCCATGGAACATTTTCCAAAATTGATCATATCCTGGGACACAAAACAAATATCAACAGAATCAAAAGAATTGAAATTTTACCTTGTATCTTCTCAGACCATAAGGCACTAAAGGTGGAACTCAACTCTAACAAAAACGTTCGACCCCACACAAAGGCATGGAAATTAAACAACTTTCTGTTGAATAATAGATGGGGCAGGAAGAAATAAAACAGGAAATCATTAACTTCCTTGAGCATAACAACAATGAAGACACAACCTACCAAAACCTGTGTGATACTGCAAAAGCAGTTTTGAGAGGAAAATTTATAGCTTTAGATGCCTACATTCGAAAAACAGAAAGAGAACGCATCAACAAACTCACAAGCCATCTTATGGAATTGGAAAAAGAAGAACAATCTAAGCCTAAATTCAGTAGCAGAAAAGAAATATCCAAAATCAAATCAGAGTAGGGCACATGTGGCTCCAAGGGGTGGGGTACCAGCCCCATATGCCAGAGGTGGCGGGTTCAAACCCAGCCCCGGCCAAAAACCACAAAAAAATAAATAAATAAATAAATAAATGTTCAATAAGAAAAGAGATGTTTTAAAAAAATGAAATTGAAAACACAAGAATCATTCAGAAAATTAATGAAGCAAGGAGTTGGTTTTTTGAAAAAATAAATAAAATACATAAACCATTGGCCAGACTAACAAGAAATAGAAAAGTAAAATCTCTTGTAACCTCAATCAGAAACGATAAAGGGGAAATAACAACTGATCCCACAGAGATACAAGAGATCATCTCTGAATACTACCAGAAACTCTATGCCCAGAAATTTGACAATGTGAAGGAAATGGATCGATATTTGGAATCACACCCTCTCCCTACACTTACCCAGGAAGAAATAGAGCTCCTGAACAGACCAATTTCAAGCACTAAGATTAAAGAAACAATAAAAAATCTTCCAACCAAAAAATGCCCTGGTCCAGATGGCTTCACACCAGAATTCTATCAAACCTTCAAGGAAGAGCTTATTCCTGTACTGCAGAAATTATTCCAAAAAACTGAGGAGAAAGGAATCTTCCCCAACACATTCTATGAAGCAAACATCATCCTGATACCAAAACCAGGACAAGATCCAACCAAAAAGGAGAATTTCGAACATACCTTGGGGGAAAGACTCCCTATTCAATAAATGGTGTTGGGAGAACTGGATATCCATATGTAAAAGATTGAAACTGGACCCACACCTTTCCCCACTCACAAAAATTGATTCAAGATGGATAAAGGACTTAAATTTAAGGCATGAAACAATAAAAATCCTCAAAGAAAGCATAGGAAAAACACTGGAAGATATTGGCCTAAGGAAAGACTTCATGAAGAAGACTGCCATGGCAATTGCAACAACAACAAAAATAAACAAATGGGACTTCATTAAACTGAAAAGCTCTGTACAGCTAAGGAGACAATAACCAAAGCAAAGAGACAACCTACACAATGGGAAAGGATATTTGCATATCTTGAATCAGACAAAAGCTTGATAACTAGGATCTATAGAGAACTCAAATTAATCCACATGAAAAAAGCCAACAATCCCATATATCAATGGGCAAGAGACATGAATAGAACCTTCTCTAAAGAAGACAGACGAATGGCTAACAAACATATGAAAAAATGTTCATCATCTCTATATATTAGAGAAATGCAAATCAAAACAACCCTGAGATATCATCTAACCCCAGCAAGAATGGCCCACATCACAAAATCTCAAAACTGCAGATGCTGGCGTGGATGTGGAGAGAAGGGAACACTTTTACACTGCTGGTGGGACTGCAAACTAGTACAACCTCTCTGGAAGGAAGTATGGAGAAACCTCAAAGCACTCAAGCTAGACCTCCCATTTGATCCTGCAATCCCATTACTGGGCATCTACCCAGAAGGAAAAAAATCCTTTTATCATAAGGACACTTGTACTAGACTGTTTATTGCAGCTCAATTTACAATCGCCAAAATGTGGAAACAGCCTAAATGCCCACCAACCCAGGAATGGATTAACAAGCTGTGGTATATGTATACCAAGGAATACTATTCAGCCATTAAAAAAAATGGAGACTTTACATCCTTCGTATTAACCTGGATGGAAGTGGAAGACATTACTAATGTCTTCTATCTATAAAAATATCAGTATGGCTTGAAGGATCACTTTACTAAGCATCACAAGCATGCAGAAGCATAAATCCTATATACTCAATTTTGATATGAGGACAATGACAATTAAGGTTATGGGGGGGAGCAGAAAGAGGGATGGAGGGAGGGAGTGGAGCCTTGGTGTGTGTTATACTTTCTGGGGGCAAGACATGATTGCAAGAGGCACTTTACCTAACAATTGCAATCCGTGTAACCTGGCTTATTGTACCCTCAATGAATTCCCAACAATAAAAAGAAAAAAGAAGAGGTGTCTCTCCATCCTCCTTATATATAAAGGGATGATCCTAATCCACTCTTCACTCCCTCAACCATCCTATCCTT
The DNA here is from genome assembly GCF_027406575.1 of Nycticebus coucang. Taxonomy (NCBI): domain Eukaryota; kingdom Metazoa; phylum Chordata; class Mammalia; order Primates; family Lorisidae; genus Nycticebus; species Nycticebus coucang. The sequence continues at coordinate 89,843,965 of NC_069789.1, forward strand.
TCTTTCTCTTACATTTGGTGGCCCTATTTTCAGGCTCATATCCTATCATGTTCCATTTCAAGGTCCCTGTCCCACAAGACCCTCCCCAATCAGCTTTCTTATTGTTTCAGCAACAGTAGTTCTCCTTACCCCATCTTCTACAATCCACCTCACTCATCCCACCTCTAGCCCTACTGACCTGCTTGTAAAACTCCAGGCACAGAAACTGCTTCCATTTGCAACCTTCTAACTTCTATCTATAAAGATATCAGCATGGCTTGAAGGACACTTTCTGTATAGTTGTTTTGTTTATTATTGGCTTCTCACCAACTAGAAAGTAAACCCCATAATGACAGTGATATTTGCCTGGCACACAGCAGTCATTCAATAAATATTCATTGAATAAACCAATTGAAAGAAAGTCCCAATGAATATTTGAAGGCACAGGCAAACTGCACCAACATTGGACACACACCCCAGCTTGCTTCTTCCTACCATTTATCAGTACTCCAACCACCTAAGGCTATGGTCATATGGGATTTCTCTACAAGAAAATTCACTTAGTAGACAAAAATATGAGCCCAGTTCTCAGCAGGCATCAGCTACAGTAGAATGTTATGGTGCAAAAGTCTCACTTTAAGGCACCTGAAAGATAACCAAAACAAGAAGTTTTTCCTGAGTAAAGAATTTCTAGCTTAGTTGGAACAAAAAGAAGTGGAGTGTGTTGGTCCCCCACTTATTGACAAGAGTAAAGAAAGAATGGGTAAGGACTTAAAAGACATAACACAAAAGGGTATGAGGAGGAAGCATGTGTTACACCTTCTTGAAGGAGCCCACTAGGTAAGAATATTTTTCCCTTGTCTATACTCACCAAAAGGTCCTCATTGCAAAGAAGCTTATTAATATTCTACTCAACAAGTCTCTTTCCTCAGTCATCTCAGTATTTTCATGATAAGCATTTATTGAATAAATTAAGAAATGCAGATGACATGACTGTATAACTAAAATACCCAGGAGAATCCATTTAAAACATTTTAATCTGCCAAATGCAGAATAAGATGGTTAATTAAAACCAAAATTTACAAAGCAGCAGTTTTTACATAGATCAGCAGTGAGGAATTTGAAAACATAGTTTTAAAATAACCTATTTAACTTATAAGAACAACAAAAGTAAATACTAGTTATGAATACCCTAACTAGAAATGCATGGATACTAAAAATTTTGCCAAGAAACAGAAAAAATATTTAAACAAATGAAAAATGATATAATATAGTCCCTGGATGGGAAAAAATAAGACATAAATTATTTCCTAACAAGTATATAGGTTTAAAATAATTCTAGTGGCAATAGTTTTGACTTTACAAAAATTTTCTAGACTTTTCCACACAAATAGGATAGAACTGTGAAATAAAATTAAGTAATGAGGAGAGGACTACAGCCTCGACAGATAAGGCATTAACACAAGGTTCCCCCATTCAGGGCTGGATAGGGATCTCAATTTTCTAGGCCTAGGGTGAGCTCAGAAATTAGTCTCTTCACAGACCCCCATCTCTAGGCGCAAACAGGTCCTTTCCAGGCTGCATTTTCTGTGCTCAAGCAAGGTCACGAAAAAGGCAGCCTGATCAGCATTTCATCTGGGCAGCCCAATTAGTTCTCATCTCCAGCTCCTCCTGGAGTAGGGAACACACACCCTAATGTCTTGCCTGGGACAAGGATTTCAAGGACCAAATTCCTTTAGGATTATTTTCTGCCTACAGGCCCCTGGCCAATTATGACGTATTTCAGACATACATTCCCCAAACCCCCTTGACTGCAGGACAGGAAAAGCAAATTAGAAACCCCTGGACAGAAGGCCCACATGGGCTTCCTACCTGGGTTCCCCCTTCCATTGTTGGAGGTTCTGTTCCCCCTCTTTCTTTTATCTATTTCTTTATCTATCAATAAACTATCCTTTTGCTTACTTGTGTGGTCTATGGCTTCATTCTTCAAATCCCAAGATCAAGGACCCAACACAGAAAGAAATTCCAGCTACAATATTAAAGTAAATTAAAACCCACAAAAGTAAAATACTCTGGTATTGTTATAAGGAAACAAAGACATTCAGAAATAGATTGTGGTAATTATAGGAATGTAATACAAGATAAAGAAGACAGCTTGAGAAAAATTATTTTAATATACATGAAAACAAATTTGAAATAAAGGATTAAAAGTTAAAATATCTTAAAAGCATGAAAAAGAAAATTGTGCTAATTATGCACTTTTCTTTAAATCTAAAGTGTACATATTTCATAACCCTGAGGAGTAAAACTAAGAGCACATGTAATGAGAAGAAGAGTAAGTCAGGCTAGAGCTCAGACGACACAGCCGGTCTGGCCAGTTTAGGTCCTACGTGACTTTCCCCTCTTGTCTTCCATCCTTGTTGTTCTGTAAATTCAGTTTTAACCTAAAAGTGTGTATCTTGAGTAGTTTAGGGCAATTGACTTAGGAGAGATTAACCTTTGAAATGGAACATTGTTATATGGGTCATGTGTAATGTCAATTACTGTTTATTATGAGTCATGGGTTGTGGTCATTACTATTGCTTAAGGTAAGTGTTAACTATTGTTATTTAAGACAAGGGTTGTGCTCGCTTCGGCAGTACATATACTAAAATTGGAACGATACAGAGAAGATTAGCATGGCCCCTGCCCAAGGATGACACGCAAATTCGTGAAGCGTTCCATATTTTTTAATTAAAAAAAAAAAGACAAGGGTTAATATGGTTCTTGCTTTTAACTTTTATGTATAAAACTGTGATTTTGGAAATGGAAGAACAGAGCAGTCTTGGAGAGGCTACTTTCACAGTTCTCCAGAATTGCTGGCCTTCTGACAAAGTTTGGTGGACCTATCCCTATCTCTGCACATTGGATGACGGTGACAGGCAGCCAGACACTCTTCATCCAGCAACAAAATTTCTACATATTAAAATTTATATAATGAAAATATAAATCACCAGAAGAACACAGATTTTGTCCTAGTCACTTCTCTATCTTTAGGCACGGCCTAGAAGATTTTAGATTTGTAAATAATTCACTTTTTTCAAATGATAGCACCTGAATCCATTCTTTCAAATCAAACTTAGTACAGATTTTGTAATAGTAATAAAAAAATGGTTAAAAATATCTACAATTTCTGCAAAGAAGTCAGCTGGGATTCTGACATGAGTTACATTTAATTTGTACATCATCTGGGGAGTGTTAACATTGTTAAAACTTTCCATAAATGAACATGGCATTTTTTCCCCAAATATTTAGATCTTCTCAAATTTCTTTCAATAATGATTGATAGTTTTTAAAGTATGAATTTTGGATTTCTTTTATTAGATTTATTTCTAAGTGGTATATTCTTTTTGATGCTATTATAAATAAAATTGTTTCCTTAATTTCATTTTTGGATTATTCATTGCAAGTGCATAGAGTTATAATTGACTTTTGTGAATCATTTATTAGTTTGCTAAAATCATTTATTACTTCCATTAGTCATTTAGTGGATTCTTTAGAATCTTCTATACACATGATCGTGTCATATGCAAATAGAGATAATTATACTTCTTCTTTTCCAACATGTGCCTTTTCTTTCTTTCTTTTCCCCAATCACCTTGGGTAAACTTCCTGTACAACACTGAACAGGTAGCAAGAATGGACATCCTATATTGCTCCTGATCTTAGAGAGAAAAGCATCCAGTCCTTCACCACTAAGCATGTTAGCTGGTGTTTCTCATAGACACCTTTATCAGGTTGAGAAAGTTCCCCTCTATTCTTAGTTCACTAACTTAGGAGTTTTTAACATAAGTGGGTGTTGGATTTTGTCAAATCCTTTTTCTGAGTCTATTGAAATGATCGTCTGATTTTTTTCTTTCTATCGATATGATACGTTACATTAAATGACATTCAGATCTTAAGCCAATCTTGCATTCCTGGGATAAAACAAGCTCTAAATATAGAATTTCAAGGGACTCAGGATAACCAAAAACAATCTTGAAAAAGAATAAAATAGAAGGACTCTCGATTTCAAAACTTATTACAAAGCAAAGATAATTAAGAGAGTGTGATACAGGCACAAGTATAGATGTATAGACCATTGAATAGAATTGAGGATCCAAAAATAAACTCATATGTTTATGGTCAACATATTTTTAACAAAGATGCCTAGATCATACAATGGAGAAAGAATAGTCTTTTCAACAAATGGTGTGGGACTACTGGATATTCACATGCAGAAAATAAAGTTAAATATTTACCTCATAAAAAAATTAACTCCAAATGAATCAAAACCTAAGAGCAAAACTATAAATCTCTTAGCAAAAAAGCATAAAATAAACCTTCATAACCCTGGTTTTAACAAAAGATCCTTAAGTATAACACCAAAATCATCAGAAATGAAAGAAAAAGTAGATAAATTAGACTTCATCACAATTAAAAACTTTTGTGCTTCAAAGGGCACCACCAAGAAAGTAAAAATACAGTCTATAGAATGGAAAAAAATTCAAGTTATATATCTAATATGGGATTTATATCTAGAATATATAAAAATATCTTACAACTCAGAAATAAAAAAGCAAATAATGAAATTTTTTTTGTTGTTTTTTTTGTTCTCTGTCTCACTTTGTCACCCTTGGTAGAGTGCTGTGGCATCATAGCTCACATCAACCTTAAACTCTTGGGCTTAAGTGATTCTCTTGCCTCAGCTTTCCAAGTAGCTGGGATTACAGGCACCTGCCACAATGCCCAGCTATTTTTTTGTTGTAGTTGCCATTGTTGTTTGGCAGGCCTAGGCTGGGCTCAAACTCGCAAGTCTGGGTATATATGGTCGGCGCCCTAGCTGCTGAGCTACAGGTGCCCCCAGCTATTTTTAGAGATGGGGTCTGGCTCTTGCTCAGGCTGGTCTCAAACCCACAACCACAGGCAATCCACCCACCTCAGCACTGGGATTTACAGGCGTAGACCACTGTGCCCAGCCAAAATATGCAATTTTTAATGAGCAAAGGAGATGAATAGATATTTATCCAAAAAAGATATCCTAATGATCATTAAGCACATGAAAAGATGTTCAATATCATTAGTCATTAGGAAAACCCAAGTCAAAACTACAATAAAATACACCTCTTCATATCCATGAAGAGTGTTGGGGAGAATGTGGAAATATTAGAACCCTCATACACTACAGGTAGCAATGTAAAATGATGCAACTACTTTGAAAACAGTCTATTAGTTCCTTAAACAATTAAACATAGAGCTACTATATAGTTCAGCCTTACACTCTAGCATATATTTCCAAGAGAAATTAAAACACATGTCCACACAAAAAAAGATATGTGTATGAATGTTTACAGCAAAATTATTCATAATAACTAAAGGGTAGAAACAACCCAAATGCCCCTCAGTTGATGGATGGATAAACAAAATGTGATATATCCAGACAATGGAATATTACTGAGCCATAAAAAGAAATAAAGTTCTGGCTCAGCACCTGTAACTCAGCAGTTAGGGCACCAGCCACATACACTGGAGCTGGGGGTTCAAACTCAGCCTAAGCTTGCCAAACAACAATGACAACTACAACAAAAAATAACTGGGTGTTGTGACAGGCGCCTGTAGTCCCAGCTACTTGGGAGACTGAGGCAGAAGAATCACTTAGGCCCAAGAGTTTGAGGTTGTTGTGAGCTGTGACGCCATAGCATTCTACTGAGGATGACATAGTGAGACTCTGTCTCAAAAAAACAAAGAAAAGAAAAAGAAAAAGAAACGAAGTTCTAATGCATGCTACATTATGAATGAACCTTGAAAACACTGTTAAGTGAAAAAAGCCAATTACAAGAGACCACATATTATATGAGTCCATGTATATGAAATGTCCAGAATAAGGAACTCTGTAGGGATGGAATGTAGGTTATTAGTGCCTACGGCTGGATTGATCCAGGAGAAGAGGGAGAGTGAAACCATATAGGGCTTCTTTTTTTTTTTTTTTTTATTAAATCATAGCTGTGTACATTGATATGATCATGGGGCATCATTCACTAGCTTCACAGGCCGTTTGACACACTTTCATCACACTGGTTAACATAGCCTTCCTGGTATTCTCTCAGTTACTGTGCCAAGACACTTACATTCCACATTTACCAAGTTTCACATATACCCTTGTAAGATGCACTGCTGGTGTAATCCCACCAATCCCCTTCCCTCTACCCACCTCCCCCCTCCCTCCCCTCCCTTTCCCCCTTCCCCCTATTCTTAGGTTGTAACTGGGTTATAGTTTTCATGTGAAAACCCTAAATTAGTTTCATAATAGGGCTGAGTACATTGGGTACTTTTTCTTCCATTCTTGAGATACTTTACTAAGAAGAATATGTTCCAGCTCCATCCATGTAAACATGAAAGAGGTAAAGTCTCCATCTTTTTTTAAGGCTGCATAATATTCCATGGTGTACATATACCACAATTTATTAATCCATTCGTGGACCGATGGGCACTTGGGCTTTTTCCATGACGTAGCAATTATGAATTGGCCTGCAATAAACATTCTGGTACAAATATCTTTGTTATGATGTGATTTTTGGTCTTCTGGGTATATGCCCAGTAGAGGGATTACTGGATTGAATGGCAGATCTATTTTTAGATGTCTGAGTGTTCTCCATATCTCTTTCCAAAAGGAATGTATTAATTTGCATTTCCACCAGCAGTGCAAAAGTGTTCCCTTTTCTCCACATCCGCACCAACATCTCTGGTCTTGGGATTTTGTGATATATGGAGTTAGATGATATATCAAAGTAGTTTTGATTTGCATTTCTCTGATGATTAAAGATGATGAGCATTTTTTCATATGTCTGACAGCCGCACGCCTGTCTTCTTCAGAGAAGTTTCTCTTCAAATCCCTTACCCAGCCTGCGATGGGATCCCTTGTTCTATTGTTGCTAATGCGTTTGAGTTCTCTATGCATTCTGGTTATTAAATCTTTGTTGGACACATAACCTGCAAATCTCTTCTCCCATTCTGAGGGCTGTTTGCTTGCTTTACTTACTGTGTTCTTGGCTGTGCAGAAGCTTTTTAGTTTGATCAAGTCCCAGTAGTGTATTTTTGAAGCTGTTTCAATTGCCCGGGGGTCCTCCTCATAAAATACTCGCCCAGATCGATTTCTTCAAGGGTTTTCCCTGCACTCTCCTCTAGTATTTTTATAGTTTCATGTCTTAAGTTTAAATGTTTTATCCAGTGAGAGTCTATCTTAGTTAATGGTGAAAGGTGTGGGTCCAGTTTCAGTCTTCTACAGGTTGCCAGCCAGTTTACCCAGCACCATTTGTTAAACAGGGACATAGGGCTTCTTTTGGGAGTGAGGAAAAAGTTCTAAAGCTGATTGTGAAAAGACTAAATCTGTTAAATTGCAAACTTTAGTTGGCTGAATTATATGGCATATAATCTGTATCTCAAAGAAGTTGTTAAAAATATTTGCAATTCATGAAGCATGAATTTTATGAGTGCTTAACTCTAAAGCAAAGAAACTGAAAAATAGGAAAGTCCCCCAAAGAAATGGGAAAACATAAAAGCAGACAACTCATAAAAGAAATACAAATGGCAAATAAACATAGTAAAAAGTTCAACTAGTTACCGAAATAAAATGAAAACAAAGCATCCTTTGCCTAGCAAATGAGTATGGTGTTCAAGAGAGGGACAAGCACAGACATTAGCTATAAATATAAAGTAGATACACAGGCAGATACACACATACATACGGATACTAGGCGACTGTTGGATTTTTGACTTTAAAAATCTCTGAGTACAGTCCGGCACCTGTAGCTCAGTGGGTAGGGCCCCGGCCACATACACCGAGGCTGCTGGGTTCGAGCCCAGGCCTGCTAATCAATAATGATAACCGCAACCAAAAAATAGCCAGGCATAGTAACTGTAGTCCCAGCTACTTGGGAGGCTGAGGCAAGAGAATTGCTTAAGCCCAAGAGTTTGAGGTTGCTGTGAGCTGTGACACTACAGCACTCTACCAAGGGTGACATAGTGAGACTGTCTCTAAAAAAAAAAAAAAAAATCCCCAAGCACGCACACACACACACACCACACACATACACACAGGAAGGAAGTATACTAAAGGAGCATTAGTGCTTATTCTGTCCCACAAAATCATATAGAAGGATTACAGAGAGCAAATATTTTCTAGGCATACAAAATAATAGTCGTTTTAAAAAACTATATGCAGATGTGATTTGCTAATGTAATCAAAAGAATTAAAAGAGCAATGAAAACGGGAACATTCTGGAGAAATGATTAAATGACTGTTGGATTTTTGACTTTAAAAATCCCTGAGCATAGCTCGGCACCTGTAGCTCAGTGAGTAGGGCACCGGCCACATACACTGAGGCTGCTTTAACCTTTGTGATCAAAAGAATTAAAAGAGCAATGAAGAAGGGAACATCCCTACAGAGAAATGTGGGCAGTTGCCCACACCAGAGAAATCACAAAAACATTCCCGTTGATACAACCCGATAACAAGGCAGAGAGAGGTAACAGGTGGGGTGGGATGTATTCATCTGTGCAGTCAACATCCTCCTTCATTACCTGCTTTGGAAGTAACAAGCTGCAGCACAAGAGGTCGTCTTGTTACAATGCCAGACCCTCGAGGGAGAAAGTCCCTAGAAAAATAAGAAAGAAAAGATTAAGGCATTAAGGAATTCTGATCAGCTACAAATTGATAGGTCAAGTTCCACAGTACTTCTCCTAATAAGTAATTCTAGACCCATCTTATAAAAAAAGCATTTGCAAAGTTTTTTCAAAAACAAAAAAGTGTAAGGAGGGCCCTATCTTGAATAGTAATGCATGTAAATTACAATAATGACCTCACTGGAATATGTCGTTCATTCATTTAGCTAAAATAAATAAAAGTTTGCATTAAGTTTCTGTGTATTATCAGTTTTTGATTTTCAGGGAATCAGTGTAAATAAAACCATTTGATACTGAAATTAATCCTTAAAGCCTTTCTGATGATTAAAAATGCAGCACGCTCTCTGGCCTTAAAATCAATACTAGCACTATCAAATACAGACCAACAGACACATTAGACTGCATTTTCTAAATGTACCAAAAGTTTTCTCCAAAAAAAGGACACATAAAATGTGTTATAAAGTCGAAGAAAATGTTGTGTCTAGAGAAATTAACAGCAGAAAAAAAATTGCAACTTGAGTTTTGTTTGATCTTGCTCCTGATAAATGGGGGTTTTGATAAACAAAGATTATATTTAAAGTGACATATTAATGTACAGACTAATAAAACTATAGCAAAGAAAATTTTACATAAAATTACATCTACAAAGCTACATAAATTATTACTAATTCTGCAATGCCAAAGATAGAATAAACATGCCAATATCACAGTTTTTAATACCTTGGGAATGCCTCACAATTTTTAGAAGAATCATCCCAGAATTCCATGCACAGTGAAATTTTCACTGATGTTCACTGACTTTTGTTTCTCCAAAAGTCGTTATCACTGCAGATATCCCACCCCACCCTGCAGCTACAGATTCATAATATTCAGATGTGTGCCATCTATACTTTTAACAAGCTCCCAGGGGATTCTGATCCTCACCAAGGTTTGAAAAACACTGGCCTCCAGTCAGGATATGTTACTCAACAATTCAGTGGGTGATAATGGTGTGGGGCATGCTGTGAGTTTTGCAGGAAATTTGGCAGAACAGAGCTTCAACACAGATGGGGTTTTAATGAACAGCAGCTTACAAAATAGGCAAAGCCCAGAGAGAATGTTCCAAAACCCAACCCTGTACCAGCACTGACACTTTGGAATAAAGAGTCACAGAGATAAAACTCAGCAAAATTTCCCCTCCTACAACTAATTTATTTTCCAAGTGCCAGTTTACAGTCTGACAGAAAAAGGAACACTAAACAACCTCTTCACTAGGTTAATGAATTTTCTCCTTAACTCCAAGGTTCATATTCGTTTAGAATGTCACTGCATGAGACTACAACAGAGAATAGTGAAGCTACAGATGTGTATTTGCTCTTTAAAATTACACCTGAAATGGGGCAGCGCCTGTGGCTCAAAGGAGTAGGGCTCAGGCCCCAAAAACCAGAGGTGGTGGGTTCAAACCTAGCCCTGGCCAAAAACTGCAAAAAAAAATACACCTGAAATAACTATTATTATTTAGTCATCCAAAAAGATTCACTGAAACCGGTAATCCTAATACTCTGGGAGGCCAAGAAGGGTGAATGGCTTGAGCTCAGGAGTTCAAGAGTACCTTAGCAAGAGTGAGACCCCATCTCTACTAAAAATAGAAAAACCAGCCACCAAAACTGGCCTAGTGGTAGGCACCTATAGCCCCAGCTCCTCAAGAGGCTGAAGCAAAAGGATCACTTGAGCCCAAGAGTTTGAGGTTGCTGTGAGGTATGATGAAGCCACAGCACTCAACCCAGGGTGATACAGTGAGACACTGTTTCCAAAAAAAAAAAAATGCCCTGAGACACTGTAATAAGTGCTAGGGAGATGCTATGGGCGTGGATTCATTGCAGGTAGAGAATAGGAGTTTGGGATCTAATGGGCACATAAAGACATGCGCAGAGAAAACCATTAAAGGAGGGAACAGATAAACTACATCAGAGCTCAGAGAAGAAAGAGACAAATACTCTTCTCATGATGATGTGATGACTATATCTAAGTATATATAACAAAGTACATAGACTTTTAATGTTCTCCAGAACTATATTAGAATAATTGTAGTTTAAATAGTTTCAAAAAATCAAAACGAGCAAAGCATCTACTCTATGCTTATAACCCAAAAGGAAGAGGTTAATTTGAAAACCAAAATGAATAAAGGGAAAACAACACAGAACTCCAGAGTAAAGAGCCACAGGGAATCTGTTTGAGCTGTGAGGACCATGAATGGGATTTTAGGATGTACAGATGCCAATGAGAAATGATGAATGGCCATTTAACAAATCAATGAAACATCCTCTTTAAAAACAAAAAGGTAGGGCGGCGCCTGTGGCTCAGTTGGTAAGGCGCCGGCCCCATATACCGAGGGTGGCGGGTTCAAACCCAGCCCCGGCCAAACTGCAACCAAAAAATAGCCTGGCGTTGTGGCGGGCGCCTGTAGTCCCAGCTACTCGGGAGGCTGAGGCAAGAGAATCGCTTAAGCCCAGGAGTTGGAGGTTGCTGTGAGCTGTGTGAGGCCACGGCACTCTACCAAGGGCCATAAAGTGAGACTCCGTCTCTACAAAAAAAAAAACAAAAAACAAAAAGGTAGAGAAAGAAGAAAGGAGGAAAAAAAGAAAGGAGGTCAAGAAGTCACTTAATACATTCATGGTGGGACCTGTTTTTGACTCATGCTTGTGACTATACATTTGTAATATAGATTTACAACAATTCCTTTGAACATTATTAAAGCAAAATAGAATATATCCAACATGTTAAATAGCAAATAATTATTACGTGTTTGGCTACAAAGTAAACCCACAGACACATCTAATACTTCTCTCTACTTTTAATTAATTTATTTAGAGACAGGGTCTCATTCTATCGCCTGGCTAGAATGTGGTGGCATTGTCATAGCTCACAGCCACCTCAAACTCCTGGGCTCAAGCAATCCTCCTGCCTCAGCTTCTCAAAATGTGAGGATTATAGGTGGGAGTCCCAGTGCCCAGCCCTCTCTACTTTTTTATTAAGCAAACAGAACTATGCATTAAGAGTAATAAATGGATTCAGGCATAAAACCCCCTTCTTATTAACTCATACTTACTGGCTCCCATCGTGGCTCTCACCCTCGCTACCTCTTCCACATTCATTCTCACCAGAAGTTGAAAGACTTGAAAGCCAAATCTTACTATCTGGAAGTCTCCTCCATTTTACAGGACTCTCTGAACTGCAACAAAGCACTAGAGAGAAACTTCTCTCTTCTGAAGAGTGAGTGCCTAGTTTGGCATCCTAAAGGAACATCTCATTCTGATGACCCAGGAAAAAGAAAAACATATATATATCCCCCCACACCTCACACACTCCTACTGCATGAGCTAAGAAGATGCGCCTTTGAACAACAGAGAACCTTGTTTTAAATATCATCTCTACCACCGAAGGGGCAAAATTCTCTCTGAACCTCAGTTTCTTTTACCACTACACTGAGATAATCCTAACGATGCCCCAAATTGTATGGATCAAATGAAAAGCAACATACAGCATTATAAAATGTGTTACTATTATTATTACCCTAGAATGCCACAACATGCTTTCCCTGACACTGTAGTACTTAAAGAAACTAAGTGCTTATGTACAATATTTTAGCATTTTATGGATGATTAGGAGATGAGAAGCCATAGACCCTATTTGAACTGTCCCCTTGGTGTTGACAAGCTGCAATGCTCTAGAAAGGCTTTATCCCTGGATCCACCCCACCCATCAACAGAGAACAAAGGCTCTGACATAAACAACCTTGAATAACTTACTGCTACTGAGCACAACCATCCACTTGAGCTTTTTTATTTTCTGTGGGGGTAGATGGTTGGTTTTCTCCCATAAGCATATCTTATGGAAAAATTACTTTGTTAAACTAACACAGGAAAAGTGACTGTACTTCAGTATTGCTTTGGATTTAGACTATACTTTTTTTAAATTGTCTAAGGAGTAAATACAAAAATAAAATATATATGCCATTTTCTTCCATATGGCAGAAAATGAAGAGTAACCTTTTTTGAAATAAGAGTCTCACATTGTTTCCCAGGCTTGAATACAGTGGCATCATCCTAGCTCACTACAACCTCAAACTCCTGGAGCAATTCACCTGCCTGAGCCTCCCAAGTAGCTGGAAACACAGGCATACACTACCGCACTTGGCTAATTCTTCTATTTTTATTATAGTACAGACAGGGTCCTGCTCTTCTCAGCTGGTCTCAAACTCCTGAGCTCAAGTGATCCTCCTGTCTCGGTCTCCCAGAATGCTAAGATTATAGGTATGAGCCCCCATCCCTGGCTGAAAATAGTAATCTTAAGACTAAGCATAATTAAATTGACTCTATTCTATTGCCTGGATACCTTATGTGTGGTTGGACTGTACAGATTTTTAGGCAGGGAGAAGAAAGGCTGCTCTCCCAATGCCACACAGCAACTACAACTCAAAGCCTTTCTTCTCTCTCAACACACCTCAATGAAGTGCTCATTTGGACCTCCTCTTTTCCCATTTGGATACCCTTGATATCCTTCTCTTGCCTGATTGCCTTGACTAGGACTTCCAGAACTGCTTAATAGTGATGGCAATAGCAAGCATCTTTGTCTAGTTACAGTTCTAAGTGGAAATACTTTCAATTTTACTCCATTCAGTATGATACTAGCTGTGGCTTTGTCATAAATGACTTCTATCAGTTTAAGTAATGTCCCATCTGTGCCTATTTTCTGAAGTGTTTTTATCAAAAAGGATGCTGAATTTTGTCAAACACTTTTCTGCATCTATTGAGAGGATCATATGGTCTTTGTTTTTACTTCTGTTTACACGGTGAATTACATTTATGAATTTGCATAGGTTAAACCAGTGTTACAACTGCAAGGACACGGAAACACCATAATGCCCTTAGACATACGAATGGATTAATAAACTGTGTATGTGTATACCCCGGAGTACTATTCAGCCATAAAGAAGATGGAGACTTTGTATCCTTTGTTACAACTTGGATGGATTTGGAAAACATTCTCTTGAGAAAAGTATCACAAGAATGGACAGACAGGTATCCCATGTACTCAGAACTACTTTGAAACTTCTAAATTAATAGCAATGTGCTCAGGTGAGAGAAAAACTCAATTGAATCCAAGGAGGAGGGAGCTGGGAAAGGAGGTTGGTGAGTTTCCTCCCAGCAGGAAGGACATGTGGGTGTATGGTAATACCTCCTGTGAGGGACATAGCTGCAACTTAGACTTTGCCTCACAAATGAAAGTAGTGTGGCCTAATTGCCTACACCTTCATCTTAACCGAAGGAAAAAAAACCATCTCAACAATTAGTATTCCTCCTTTGCATTTTAAACAGATCTTTGTTATATCACTTCATTCCAGAAGTAGGATATAAATATTTCCAGCTGCTAATAAAAACACACAGAAGAATACACTGTCAAAAAAATAAATAAAGTGTTAATCTCCACGATAGTAACAACTGGTCTTCAGGCAATAAGTCAGTGCAATTTCAAGGCTTCCTGACTCCTAGACAAGAAGCACAGGACAATTCCCATCCTATGGCCTAAGAACCATCTTGATAACATTTCTTATTGGCTCTTCCAGAACCTTAGTTACCAGGAAATAATTATTATCACTTCCACTAAGAAATAAATAACTTTTGGGTGGCGCCTGTGGCTCAGCCGGTAGGGCGCCGGCCCCATATGCTGAGGGTGGCGGGTTCAAACCCAGCCCCAGCCAAACTGCAACAAAAAAATAGCCGGGCGTTGTGGCGGGCGCCTGTAGTCCCAGGGAGGCTAAGTCAAGAGAATCGCCTAAGCCCAAGGATTTGGAGGTTGCTGTGAGCTGTGTGACCCCACGGCACTCTACCGAGGGCGATAAGGTGAGACTCTGTCTCTACAAAAAAAAAAAAAAAGAAAGAAATAACTTTTGGGAGCCTGAAAAAGGAGAGTACACTTGCTGTACCAACAAAGCCAGAAGGAATTTTTTCCCTTGGCAGCAAATAAAGTAACTAAAGAAATGGTTGCCTTCAGTATAGATGGAAATGACCATTAACCAGATAACCTGTATGGTAGCTAAATGTTTACCATCTGCCCTTGACTGAAAATGGAAGGTATAATTCACAGTCACTCAGAAGTTAATTCATTACAGCTGATTCATTTACAGATAAGTAAGCTTAGTCTTGAGAAGGGCAATATGTGAATGACCGCGATAGCGTAACAGGTAGTGCGGCTGAGCTCCACACAAGATGCAGTGTTGACGTAGAGCAAGGAAGATCTGTTCTGCTTGGAGGACCCGCCGGAAGCAACTTCAGAGTAGAAACAGGAGGCACTCCACAGGGAATCAAGATGTGCAAAGCACA
The DNA here is from genome assembly GCF_027406575.1 of Nycticebus coucang. Classification (NCBI taxonomy): domain Eukaryota; kingdom Metazoa; phylum Chordata; class Mammalia; order Primates; family Lorisidae; genus Nycticebus; species Nycticebus coucang. The sequence continues at coordinate 89,859,006 of NC_069789.1, forward strand.
AAAGATCGAAATAGCACAGAACATTAAGGAACTGTAAATATTAAAGAAAGGTCAAAACCAAGATGGAGAGAAGTCTGGAGAGGGAAGCAGGGCACACCTGAGAGGCCATCATGGGTAGTGTGTGTGTGTTTGTTTTCTGTGAGAACAAGAAGGCACTACAGAGTTTTAAGTGATCAGATTTGCATTTCAAAATAATCACCAGGCAATGTTGAAAAAGGCAAAAACCAGGCCAGGACTGGTGGCTCATGCCTATAATCTCAGCACTCTGGGAGGCTGAGGCAGGTGGATCCACTGAGATCAGGAGACTAGCCTGAGCAAAGTGAGATCCTGTCTCCACTAAAAATAGAAAAACTAGCTGGGCGCTATGGCAGTCACCTGTAGTCCCAGCTATTCAGAAGGTTGAGCCCAGGAGTTTGAGGTTGCCAGGAGCTATGATGCCACAGCACTCTACCCAGGGTGACAGAGTGAGACTATGTCTCAAAAAAAGGGGGGCCGGGGGCAAAGATCAAAAACAGGGAGACTAGTCACTAGCGAGTCATTCAAAAAGAAGATAATAAAGTTTAAGTTCAAGGCGGCAGGGGAAGGATGGAAAGAAACAGATGACAGGATTTAATGATGGCTTTGGTGTGAAAGTGCAGTTGATACAGGATTCCACCACTCAGGGCTAGGCACAAGCAGACTGCCTTTTCAGGACACACCCTCTAGGCTCTGATAAGATCATGAACAAAGCATCCTGTGATGGTTTTTTGGGTGGTTCCACCTTGGGCGGGAGCACACACCCTAATCCCTTCTCAGAGACAAAGACTGTAAAGGACCAACTGCCAGCCATGTGTAATCCTCTAGACTTAAGACCCCTAGAACAAAGAGCCCATATGGAGACTCCTGAGAGAGTTCTTCAGTTCCTTCCCCCTTCCAGAAGCTCTGGTGCTTTTCTGTATTCCTTTCTAACTTCTTTTTTTTTTTGCAGTTTTTTTTTGGCCAGGGCTGGGTTTGAACCCGCCACCTCCGGCATATGGGGCCGGCACCTTACCCTGTTGAGCCACAGGCACCACCCTCCTTTCTAACTTCTAATAAAAGTCCTATCTTACCACTGATCTGTGCTCTGTGGGTTCATTCTTCGAATCCCAGAGACCAAGGACCTATTGAAGAGTGAAATTCCAGTATCACCGTGACGTGGGTGAATTGGTCTGCATTTCACAGATCTGGTTGAGTAGATGGTTGAACAGTGTACCACAACCAGGAAAGGAAATACAGGAAGATCTGGTTCCAAGTGATATTTATGTAGTGCTTACCGTGTGCTGTCACCAACCTAATTTCTCCACATATATCAACTTACTTGATCACATAACATCTGAATGAGGTACATGCCATTGTTAATTATCCTTACTTCACAGAAGAGGAAACTGAGGCACAGGGGAAAAAAACATATGGCTGGGCGTTGTGGCGGGCGCCTGTAGTCCCAGCTACTTAGGAGGCTGAGGCAAGAGAATCGCTCAAGCCCAAGAGTTTGACGTTGCTGTGAGCTGTGATGCCACGGCACTGACAGAGTAAGACTCTGTCCCCCCCAAAAAAATCACATAATCTGCACAAGGCCACAAAGCTAGTTTGTGACATTTGGGGGCTTAAATCTTGAGAGTCTAACTCTAGCATCTGTGCTTTTGACCACTGACTGCTACACTGTAAAAGAAATTGGGTAGGAAGATGACCAGTCTGTTTGTACAGGGTGATGTTTACATGCCAGAGTGAAGAGCTGGAGTTCAAGATGATAGTTCTGGCCAGAGACAATAATTTGGCAGTCTTCAAAGAGCAGGTATTTAAAACCAAAAGAATAGAGGAGTAGCAATGAAGTGGGAAAGTGATTAAAATGGACTCCCGGAAAGACCAGCACTTAACAGGAAACCTGCAAGAAGTAGAAGTAAGTAAGAGATTGAAAGGGGACCTCCAGAAAGACATGTCAGATATTATACTGGAACTCAAGTCACTCTAACCTCTTAAACATTTCTAGTTAAATGTCTTGAAACCAACATCTCTGCAACTCCATTCCTTATCTATTCAACACACGTCTCTTCCTTCCGTCCCATTCAGAACCTGCATCATCAGCGTCCATGTGTGTCAGCCAACCCGAGCATCTGGGAGTCATCCATCCTCCGTCTACCTCTATCTTTATGCCCCAAATGCTAACCAAATCCTGTTGATTCTACCTTCTTGATGTCTCTTAGGTTTATCCTATCTCCTCTATTTCAATCACCACTCCCGGTGACACCAGCTCTCAGATACTGCTAAAATAACCTTATAATTAATGTCCCTGCATCCAACTTGAGCACCCTCCAATACAACTTCGATGATAACATAAGTTCCATTACATCATTTCCAACTTTAAATCATTACATGACTCCCCATCGTCTTTAGAGTGAAATCCAAACCTTAGTATCACATACAAAATCTTTTATTTCTCAAAACCTCCCCAGGGAAAAGAAACCCTGCATGAGGACCAGAGGACTCCTTATAACTAATTTAACCTTCTACTTCAACAAATATGCATTATGTGACCACCACAAGTTAAATGCAGCTATAGGAACTGGGGACACAACAGCAAAGCAGAAACAAAGCCCTGCCCTCTAGTGGAAGTCTTTGCACTCTCAGGCTTGGGGCCCAGGTGCACCCCACTCCCGCCACTTCTCCCTCTAGCCAAGGTCTACTTACTCTTCAACACCAACTTCATGCCATCTTCTCTGGGAACCTTCTTTGAGACCCCCGCACCCTGTAACACGGATCTGCCTAAGCTCCCAGCACACACTTGTCACACTGATCTGTTTACATTATCTGCTCCTTCACCCCTAAGTGTTTCCCAGTGCCTCCTTCAGTGCCCGGGTACTAAATATGTTTGACATTTTCTACCTTCCTTTTCAGGTAGATTCCTCATTGCTCGTCATATTCATAACATGAATAAAAAACAGTCCCAAATCTAGTTTTCCAACTGCCAGAGGACAGAAAGAATAGGCAAGATGACTTTTCAATTTACCAATAATTTGCTGAGGTCATTTAAATAAATATTTATGTTATGAACATGTAAGATTTAAAACTATTACCAAAGGACAAAGTACACAATAACACGTGGGCCAAATTCCTAAAGATGTGGAATAGAATTTGAAGGAAACAAATTCTTTAAAAATCCAGGAACCAATATACTTTTAAAAATCAGTCCTTAAAAACAGAGACAAATTTTTTTTTTTTTTTTTGAGACAGAGTCTCATGCGTCACCCTGGGTAGAGTGTCGTGGCGTCACAGCTCACAGCAACCTCAAACTCCTGGGCTCAAGCGATTCTCCTGCCTCTGCCTCCCAAGTTAGCTGGGACTACAAGCACCTGCCACAACGCCCGGCTATTTTTTGGTTGCAGCCGTCATTGTTGTTTGGTGGGCCCAGGCTGGATTTGAACCCACCAGCTCAGGTATATGTGGCTGGTGCCTTAACCACTGGAGCCACAGGTGCCGAGCCAAGAGACAGCTATTTTTAAAAATTAATGTTCAAAATAATAATTTTCTGTGCTCCAAAATAATCCCTATAGGATTTCTACCTCACAATACTTCAAAATAGTAATTCAATAAAAAAGAGACAGAAAGGGAGAAAAGAAAAGAGGGGATGGAGAAACAGAGACAGACGACAAACAGATAATTACTAAATACTGCCCCCCCAACCTCCAGCCCCGGGAAGCACTGATATCATGAATACGATTCCACACTCAAACAGAACGATCTTGTGAAATGGCTCTGTGCTCCCCTGCACAAGTCCCAGAGCTTTGCCAACCATTACAATGCCACTTCAATTGCTGAAGGAAGTAATTTCACCAAAATCCACAGATTTTTCTACTGCCATTTACATTTTACTCCTAAATTATTGGCACACTTAATAGCACTTACAGATCTCTAAAAGATCACATTTTGATGCTATTGGCTACTCCACAATTTGGAATATTTATTTAACACCACTACCATTTTGTTTGAAAAACATATTTACAAATTCAATTACAAGAAACACAATGCTTTTGTTTCATTTTATGGACATCTAATAAATTTCAATATTTATCTATTATTCACAAAACTCAAAATTTCTAAACCACATATTTTTGTTAAATCAAATTAATCAATAATTAACGGTTCCCACTGGAACATGTAGAAGCAAAAGTTTTCTGAGTCAGAGTTCTGTAAACTGAATGAAGAAGGCAGTTCTTAGTTTCTACATACCAGGTGCTCTTCCCACCAGGAAACACTCTCGAGAACTTAATGCCTTAATGTTTAATCCGTTTTATTAATATTTGCTATTCACCAGGTTGGTTTCTTCAAGAATTTAAAGTACCAGGTGGGTGCAGTGGCTCGTACCTTCCTAGCACTCTGGAAAGCCAATGCAGGAGGACCATATGAGTTCAGAAGTTTGAGACCAGCCTGAGCAAAAGTGAGACCCCTCCCCCCCCATCTCTACTAAAAATAGAAAAAGGAGCCAAACATGGTGGCAGGCACCTGTAGTCCCAGCTACTTGGAAGGCTGAGGCAAGAGGATCTCTTGAGAGCAGGACTTTGAGGTGGTTGTGTGCTATGATGATGCCACGGACACTTTATCCAGGGCAACAAAGTGAGACTCCACCTCAAAAAAAAAAAAAAAAAATAGAGAGAGAGAGAGAAGAAATATAAGGTATTTCATTCAAAGCCAAAAAAGTATAGGGGTTTCTCCTATGAAACAGAACAGAGTACCATAGCTACATCATGTTTATTTAGAAAGAATGAAATCTGATTTTCCAATTAATCAGGAAGAATTTACATGGATCCTTGGATCCTGCATCTCTCTAACTCTCTAGAAGCCTCAACCATTATTCCCCCATGCAAACATTTTATTCCAAGAACATCTGATCCCCAAGTGATTTCATGCTTCTTTGTTGATTCCTCTACCACAGACACCCTTCTTCAATGCCCATTTCCTTCCCAGTTCACCCTTAAAGACAGATGTTGACACAGTCTCCTGTAGGAAGCATTTCCTAAAATGTCAGTATACTGAGATGCTTCTCCGCTTTATTCCCAAAGTACCATGAGCCCCAGTCACATCCTTGCCTAGATAAGCTTAGGAAAGGCCTGTCTTGCTCATTTCTGTAAGGCTAGTGTTTGGCACAAAGAAAGGGCTCAGCTGTGCCTTGCTGAGCAAATAAATTCAGAACTTTAGGAATTAAAACTGTGAATTTATTAGGAAGATAAATATTAGGAAGTAATTTTTAATATAAACATGCAAACATAATTAAAGATAGAAGTATCATGGATATAATCTATAATTTTTTTCTTACCTAAGAAGTCTTTTCTCTTGTCTATTTAATTGATTTTCTTTTCATGATTCTCTATTATCGACAGGAAAACTTTAATGATCAAGGGAGTAAAGAAGGGAAAAGCTCTCAATTGGTATCTAGTAGGTGACACACATATATGTGTATTTGTCACATGAGTAATTGATAGACATAGACAAACATACATTGTAAGTATTTAGCTATTTCTCAGCCTAAAAGTCACTCTTGAAACTATATTCTACATAAAAATTTACGGAAAATATTTTTAATAGCTTCAAGTCCTAAAATGTACTAACAGTCATAACCAAATAACAAAGTTCAATAAATTCTCACTACTCAATAAATTCTGTGGACCAACGAAGGTGTATTAACCAGTAAACTCAAGAATTACTTTATCTACAAGTCTCTGAGTACATCCATTAGGCTATATGACCCTTTTGTACGTATTAAAAATAATATGTAAACTAAATGTCCATCAACAATCGGTAAACTCACAGTGTGTGACTAAGGCAACAATTTTGTTTACAGTCTAAATAATCTACCATGCTGGCCTGATTGGCTGATTGGTGACACCCTTCCTCAGACAGACTTCATTGAGACACCTCGAGGCATCATTTGTCTCCAGGAATGTTTCTTCTTTCTCCTAACACCCACCGCACATATTAAAAATAAGCACATAAACTTGAAAATTCAATAAAGTCAAAGAAGAGTAGACCTTTAGGTTGAAGATATAGCCATCAGGACTGGCAACATCTATTAATTAATCCTTGACCATTAGTGTTTGAGACAGTATTTAACATGGGAAGTTGAAAGTAGAGACATATTAATGGACCGATTCTTCCATTCAAATCTGAATTTCTCTATCTTGATTGGAGTTTTATCAGATAAATAAATAATATTTATTTCTATAAAATGCTTTTAAACACTTCTTTTTAAGGGTGTACAGCCTGGTGGTTTATAGCACAGATGTTAGCACTAAAATGGCTGGGTTTGAATTCAGAACCTGCTCTACTTCTGGCTTAATTTCCTCAACTGCAAATAGGTCGTGGGGATGGGAGGTGGATAAGAATAATGATCTACTGGTGGCCAGAGGGAATATGTAATATGACATGTAACTTAGACTTTTTCATATTTTAGAAAGGTAAAATGATACATAATATTTATACTACACAACACCCCCAGCAGAGTCTGAAGCAGCGCCCTGGAATCAAACACAAAATTATGTATATTTCTGTAGCAAAACAAATGAATACTTGCAAGGAGAGATAAACACAAACTGTGAATTGTCTGCCAGTAAATGAGTTTGAGTCAACATAAGATTTGTCAAATTAGTTACAAAAATGGTATTTCATTTTCAGAGCATTTTGCATTCTTAAATAGTAGACAAGAAGACTGAAGTACTTTCAGTGACACCTAGCAAATAGGATTAGTAGTCAAAAAATGTTAACCGCTACTATCACCATAGTCATCATTATCATTATCCTCAACATCATTATCACTATTCTTAGAAGCAATGCTAAGCTATCCTGAAATCCATTTAGTAATTTTTTTTTTTTTTGCCTAAATTTGTTTCTGAAACCAACATATCTCCATATCCATGAGTAGTGATTACATCTTGCTAGCCATAGGCATGTTGCTTTAAGGGAGGCTCTATCCAGTTTGCCATACTGTACAGTAGTTCTCCCGTATCTGTGGGGGATATGTTCAAAGACCCCCAGTGAATCCCTAAAACCTCAGAGAATGTCAAACCCTATATCCTGCACGCACTAATGGGCGACTAGCACAGACAGCCTGGACACACTGGACAAAGGGTTGATTCACATCCCAGGCAGGACAGAGCAGGATGGCAAGAGATTTCATCATGTTATTCAGAATGGTGCACAATCTCAAACTTATGAATTGTGTATTTCTGGAATTTTCCATTTAAGTCTTTTGTACTGAGGTTGACAGTGAATAACTGAAACAGCAGAAAGCAAAAATACAGATGGGGGAGGGAAGGAGGGGAGCTACTGTATCTAGATTTTTTTGTATGAAAAGGAAAATGAGCCAAAATGAACACTTATAACTTTAAGCTTTTTATCTGCTATTTTGCAAGCCGTCAGCTACCTAAAGACCTCATTCTCTAAGAGCACTCACTATTATTTCACTGCCTTCCATGAGAAAAGGTTAATGCAAAACATAGAATGAATGCTTAAACAAACAAAAGAATCAACACAAATTCCAACTACAGTATGCTCAATTCAAATACAGAATGAAATGAACCCCCTGGCATCCAGACTATTCCACAAGCGTGTGGCAAGTGTGTTACTTCTAGCCACTTAAAAGCACCAGTGAAAAGAGCTCAAATACTTATACAAGAAAAGATCTCCATTCCCATGAGGAGAGGCATTTATTAGCACTTAATGGCCCTCTTTCATTGCCTTTCCACTGACGCATCTCTAATTGTTCCAATTATAATTTCAAGTAACAAAACCAATAACAGCAAAAGTCTATAGTTCAGTGTGTGTATTTTGAAAAGAGGTCTTTAACAGCACAAACCACATATAAAAGTACATGGCAACATGTGATCTGGGCAGACGATGTCACCATAATGACAGAGAAGGTGGTATGGAGAGAGCACTGCTCAAGGAACCAGCTTAGGTTCCCAGCTGGGACCTCATCACATCATTTAATCTATTAGAGACTCTGTTTCTACATCTTTTAAGATGTGAGGACCAAAGGAGCGTCTTCTAATGCCTCTGCTAATCCTGCCAGGCTCTGATGCTACAAGTGAAGAAATACAGACTCCGATTCCAACTCTATCTGAGCAATCTTAAGGCTTTCTCTTTTCACTTCCATCACTAGAGATGTTAGTCTCCAGTGTAAAATTCAAGAAGGACAGGAACCATGTCATTTATTTTCTCCTCACTACCATACATAGCACATAGCAGGGAGGCCGGGAGGAGGCAGGGTAATTGGGGGGACCTCACCTATGGCGCATATTGCAAGGGTATATGTCAAATCTATTAAGAGCAAGACGATAAATGTCTTAACACAATAATTAAGTAAGTGAGGTGAAGGCTATGTTAACCAGTTTGATGAAAGCATTCCAAATTGTATATAAAATCAGCACATTGTACCCCATAAATGCATTAATGTACACAGTTATGATTTAATAAAAAGAAATTAAGAGAAAAAAACACTAGTTAGAAGGAAGGAAAAAAGGGGGGAAAGAAGAAGTGAGGTAGGAAGACAGAAAGAAGAAAAGTGAAGAGGGAGAGACAGATAGGCCAAGTAATTTAAAATGGCTGGATGTGAGAGGGGACAGAGGTAAAAGGTAAGCTTGGGCCTGGGGGCAGAGGGGTTGAGACAGAGTCTCACACTGTTGCCCTGGGTAGAGTGCCGTGGCATCATCAGAGCTCACAGCAACCTCAAACTCTTAGGTTCAAGATATCCTCTTGCCTCAGCCTCACAAGCAGCTGGGACTACAAGCACCTGCTACAATGCCCAGCTAGTTTTTCAATTTTTAGTAGAGTCAGGGTTTTGTTCTTGCTCAGGCTGGGCTTGAACTCCTGAGGGCAAGCATTCTACCCACCTCCAAGAATGCTAGGATTACAGATGTGAGCCAAAAGATAAGCTTGGAATATGGATTTCCTACTTTCAAGAAAGATCATATTGGGAAATTTCAAATTTATAGAATATTATAGAGGTATCATTAAATGCTTTCTGTGATCACAAGTTAAGATACTAAAAAATGTACAATAAGCTATGTACAGTTATGTAAGAATTATTGTGATACTTTAAAACAATGAAGCATAATTTTTTTCATTATTGACTTTTTCTACATTTTAGTATGTAATATCAATATTTGTAGGAAAATAAAAACCAACTGATTAAAAATAAAAATACTAAAATTTGGAAAAGAAATGAGAAGGAAAAAAGAAACCTAATCCACTGTATAGAAAGAGGGATTATTAATATAAGAGTTCTAACATTTGCAAATAACATTAATTAAATGAAGTACTTTATTTAATGACATTTGTGCATCTTAGTCTATATTACCTATGTTATTCTGAACATAAATATGTGAAGTTCACAAATAGATGCCAATAACTGGAAAGTATGAATTTTGAGACATCACTCTCCATGGTGTGTTATTCTCAAGAAGTTAGCATGCAGGGTTCCTATCTTATCTCCTGAGTTAATGAGATCTGAGAAACAACAATCCAATTTGTTCTAAACTATAGGTTGTAACAGATAAGTGAGTTGTGAAATTAATTTCATAGAGCATAACCAACACATTTTTATAATGGAAAGGAAAGGATTTCATAAACCATAACTAACATATTTTTTATAATGTAAAGGAAATGAACACAATTCCTTAGAAAATATATGAGTATATAACACAGAAATGCTTAACTGTAAAAATTTTGTTTCCATTTTTTACCCACATGCTGGGTCACAATGTAAAATGTGTTTCCTACAATGAAATATCGTTAGTGATTGGAAGACACGGTGAATACTTGTTTGTGGTATTTTAGATACAGTCCAGTTTTGCATTTCAACAAGAAAAAAGTTATCATTAAATGTAGAAGCAGAGAGTTTTAGAAATTTAAAGCTTTATTTTATTAAAGGCTTAAGAATCCTAAATTATTGTGTCTTAAGTCCCACTGAGGTTGTAGTTTTAAATAGTGGATCAAAGTAAGCCTCAGTGAGAGAAGGCGGATTGAACAATGACTTGGAGTAAGTATACAGCCATGCAGATCCGGGAGGTGTGTGCCTGGCATGCTAGTGAGGAATGAGCAAGCAGAAGAAATGAAAGATTAGGTCAGACAGAAGGAAAGGGGGGCCAGTCACCTGCGCCATCTTAGGGACTTAGGATTTTCTCTGTGTGAAATGGAGAGCTATCAAAGGATTTTGAACACAAAAGTCACATGATATGACTTTCATTTTTTAAAAGACCACACATTAGCTATTAAGAATAAATCGTAGGGGTCAAAGGAAGAAACAGGGAATAGACAATGCTAGAATAAAAAAGGCAAAACATAAAGGAAGCTTAGGCCTTAGGGTGGTAACAGTGGAAGTGAGGAGAGGTGGTCACATTCTGGGTATAGTAGACCCTGTCTGGATTAATTACAACACAATATGGTGGCATAAAGACAAATTGGTTTGCAGAATGACTTGGGTTCAAATCTTAGCTCCACCTCTCACTGAGTCTCTGTTACATTGGCTATATTTTATTTCGTCTCTATAAATTTCATGATCCAGGTCCATAAAATAAAAATAGCATTACTTACTCTGAAAAGTTGTTGAAAGAACTAAATTAACTTGTATAAGGCACATAGCAGTGCTCCAATAAATGTGCCCTTTTTTTTTTCTTTGTAGAGACAGAGTCTCACTTTGTCACCCTTAGTAGAGTGCCGTGGCGTCACACAGCTCACAACCTCCAACTCCTGGGCTTAGGCGATTCTCTTGCCTCCGCCTCCCGAGTAGCTGGGATACAGGCGCCCACCACAACACCCAGCTATTTTTTTTGTTGCAGTTTTGCCAGGGCTGGGCTGAACCTGCCACCCTCAGTATATGGGGCTGGTGCCCTACCCACTGAGGCACAAGCACCACCCATTGTGCCCTCTTTTTCTTTCTTTTATTATGATTGTTTGTTAGATATGTGCTTAAAATACAAAATAAGCAATCATCTTTAGTGGAAATTTCCTGGAAGCCACGATTTATTTTGGGGAGGGAGGTAGGCAAGGTCTCATTCCATCACCTGAGCTAGAGTGCACTGGTACAATAATAGCTCACTACAACCTAAAATTTCTGGGCTCAAATGATCCTCCTACTTCAGCCTACCAAGTAGCTGGAACTACAGGTATGTGCCACCATACCCACCTAATTATCTTATTTTATGTGGAGATGGAGTCTTGCTATGTTGCCCAGGCTGGCTTGGAGCTGCTGGCCTTGGGTGATCCTCCCACCCCAGCCTCCCAAAGTGCTAGGATTACTGTCATGACCCACTATACCTGGCCAGAAGTTAAAAAATTTTAATGAAGATAATAGTTTCCAAAATAAATTGGGTATTTGTAAAATATAAAAGATTAATGTACTTTTATTAAAAAAATAAAAATAGTGGATTCAAGATTGTGTCAAACTCAAGTTAAAGCACATGACCAATGAGAGTCTGTGCAGAAGTTGCTCCACAATCTGTAAGACAAGCTAATGGTGGGACATGAAGAACAGTTCTCAGGTACCAGAGAATCTCTGGGCCTTGGAAATGGGTCCAAGTCATTTAAAAAGAAAACCCTCCTAAGAAAGGAGTTAAACATTGTTTCTTCTTAACAGAGTGCAATCCAACTACAGCTAAAAATATCTTGCTAAGGCTCAACTAGCTACTGCACTATTTCTTTGGCAAATCTCTGAAAGCTACAATGTTACAGGCATGTGAACAGATAGAACCATCCAGTCAGGGCCCCTTGGCTCAGACGAGCCAGTCTAGGACATTGATTCTTCATAGGCTGAAATCACACTTTACCTACATCAGTAGTGGGTCTCCTCCTGAAGTTAAAATCTCTCTACTTCCAAAACAGCCTGTTGTCTCCTGAGACTAGAGTTTTCAGCCTACACGTGGCTTTCACCCTCACAATCTACTAGTCTCCACATTGGTTTTCCTGTCTGTGCAGCCTCTTTATCCTTCAATAAAATTGATGTTGTATTAATTATGATTGTTTGTTAGAGACACACTTAAAATACAAAAAAAGAAATCATCTTCTCTCCCAGATAAAATCTACTGAAAATAAATCTTCCTTGCCTATTAAGAAACTATCCTCATCACTACCTCATTATGTTAAAATTCTTCTTTTTGACTTTCAAGATCCTCTACTAAATCCTTAAGACTCGGACTAAGTAAACATTTTTTGGCTATTTTTCTCCCCACCACATACACTTTGGGGGAGGTGGGGGAACTTCAGCTATCTTAAAACAGGTCTCTCCAGGGCCCTGGCCCATGCTGGCAAATCCCTCCACTCCAGGTTTCTGTGACTGTGGCTCTCTCAACCTTCAATACTTCCTGTCTCTTTAACTCAAATCATTTCATTCAATCCTCAGAAGCAGCTGTGATTTAAGCAAGGCAGGCATTATCTTTATATCGCAAATTAGGAAGCCAAGAATTATTTTTAGGCTCCCTACTCTCTGCTTTATTCAAAAAGGAAAAGCGATATTTGACATGAATGTTGAATAATGAGTAAGCATTTTCAGGTTGTCAGATGAGGATGAGAACGACTCAGGATGGATGTGTAAAGGCCAGGAAGGTATTAAAGAGAAATAGACACGCAGTAACACACATGTGAATATTGTGAATGTATGCGCCTAAAGCTCTGAACTGTTCTACTAGACTCTGGATGTAAGATGTCACACATCTTTTTGATTTTCAAGTTCTAAGCAGTCAAGATTTCAAGCCCCCGATTGTCAGCCACATCACTAAGAAGTCCAACAGCAGATATGTTTAAGTGCTCTTCTCTTAAGCCTGGGGTGGAATCAGGACACCAAAGGTGATACAATGAAGAAAATATTAGGCAAGAGCTATAGTCACTAGCCCACGGCAACCTTCACTGAAAGGCCCAGGCCCTGTGGAAGGCTGCTCAGCTCCACTGATGGCATCCACTACTTCCCCTTGCTAGCCTTGGTGCCAAGTTAGATGGAGGATCCTCACCAGGGATGTCAAAATCACTGTCTCAATGTTCAATCCTCCCTAGCAATCACATAACCATATCCATCTCAAGACCTCCAAGGCATGCCTCAACAGCGCACCAACTTCAACTACCCACACATACACACACACAAAAACAAAAACCATAGACCACCCTTGACTTCTCTCTGGAAAATTTCTTTCTTCCCTGGGAAAGATGAGCTAATCATCTGAGGACGACTTGCATTTCTTTCCCAATACCATACAATAGTAAGGCAGTTAGTTGTTCTTCCCAGGGCAGAGTGGTCCTAAAAGCCTGGGCCACAAAGTCTAGGACCATTCAAGAGCCTGTTCACCTTCATTGGGAATAAGGAAATCTCATGCTTTAGGAATGCTGCAGACAGCCTCCCATCCCCAAGGACAGACTGTATGCTTATCTTAATGCTGCAGAACAGATCATAAAGTTATATTTTCCTATCGTGCCACAGTAAATTCTTAATACATTGCTCTGTTACATATAGCCACCTACTATACCTGCCATAGTAGGCACTTTATGTATATTGTAGATGTATTTTTGCTAATTATTATTTTATTAACATATACTTTTGACACATCACAAGCCAAACTGTCCCTTTAAATACAGCGAGATACAACAGTTATAATAAAGCTTATAATGCAAATATAAGTTCATATACCCTTAAATCACAGTATTAGAAGGGGACACAAATTATTTACAAACATAAAGCAAATTTCTGTCTCAACAGATTCTAAACTTGGCCATTAAAAATTCTCTTCAATTGTTCTTCTCTTAAGCAACAGTTGGTCATGATGATTGTAGTGCCCATGTCTAGTGGAGAATGAATTCCAGTCTTGTGATGATTTTGCCCATAATATTTTAAACAATTTTTTAAATCTTCAAGTGTTCAAAGTGTTCAAGGTCTATGTAGAATTTCTAGCTGCTGCCTCTTTTTAATCTAAGGTTACTTAAGCCCTGTTTTCCCAGAGCAGCAAGTCTATAAGTTAAATTTTCAGTGAACGCTTCCAACAAAAATATCTTTATCGATTTTCATGCTAACAATGGACTGTGATTGAAGACAATGTATTACAAGTAGGAAAGCGTTTGTTTGGTCCAGACACTGGCTACATGATTCAAATACATTGGAGAAAGCAAGCATGCTATTCATGCTATTTTACAAATGAGGGAACGAGGTAAAGGAGGATTAATAACAAGAGTTCGTTCCCTATCTTCACCCCTTCTTCAACCCCTATGAAAACGTTTTTGTAACATAGCTGTCCTAGAAATTTTTCATTTGGGGCACAGAAGAATACAAGCAGTTTTTTATGAGTAACAATACTTTCTTGTGGCAATTTGGAATTTTCAGTCCTTGACAAACTCCTGATAACCTGTCACCATCAGCAGATAAGTCAATTATCAAAGTATGTTTCTGACATAATGACTTTGTCTCAAGCTTATCAAATGTCCCACAAGTAAATTTCAATGTGAAAGACAATGGCAAACATTTGTTGAGCCAACCGTTAGTAAAATAATAAAGATTTAAGCCTTTGATCAGTAAAAAAATAAAACAAACAAAAAAAAAACCTCTCTCTTTTTCAGTAAAGATTATCACTCCTGAACACATTTCCATCAAGTCAACAACACTCCAGTCACCTCTTTGATTTTAAGCCGTTGTCCAGATTGCAGACTCTTTTTTTTTTTTTTTTTTTTATTGTTGGGGATTCATTGAGGGTACAATAAGCCAGGTTACACTGATTGCAATTGTTAGGTAAAGTCCCTCTTGCAGTCATGTCTTGCCCCCATAAAGTGTGACACACACCAAGGCCCCACCCCCCTAGATTGCAGACTCTTACAAAAACATCTCCCACATCAGAAATTTTGGATCTAAGAAGGTTTCAAGGCTTATCCTTCCTGATAGTAGTCCATAGGCCTACCACAATTTTTTTTTTTTTTTTTTTTTTGCACTTTTTGGTCGGGGCTAGGTTTGAACCTGCCACCGCCGGCATATGGGGCTGGTGCCCTACCCTTGAGCCACAGGTGCCACCCTGGCCTACCACAATTTAATCATGAACATTTTTACTTTCATCTTACACAAGTCTGATTTTGTTCAGTGGCAATTCGCAAAAAAAAAAAAAAAAAAAAAAACAGTTAAAATACTCATTTCTTTCTCATGGCTAAAGAAATCTAAGAGAAATTTCACATTTTTTTTTTTTTGTAGAGACAGAGTCTCACTTTATGGCCCTCGGTAGAGTGCTGTGGCCTCACACAGCTCACAGCAACCTCCAACTCCTGGGCTTAAGTGAGTCTCTTGCCTCAGCCTCCCAAGTAGCTGGGACTACAGGTGCCCGCCACAACGCCCGGTTATTTTTTGGTTGCAGTTTGGCTGGGGCTGGGTTTGAACCCGTCACCCTTGGTATATGGGGCCGGCGCCTTACCAACTGAGCCACAGGCACCGCCCTCACATTTTATTTTTAATAATTTCTCCTAATAGGTTGCTATTTCAGTTAAATACATTGGAAAGACCATTATCATTTAGAATAAAAAAGATACTCTTGGTGAACCCTTGTCTTGGTTAAAGAAAAAAAAAAGACACTCGCTAACCCATGTCTAAATGTGATTTTCAGGGTCAGAATATAGCCCAAGAGAGGGTTTTGGGCCAGGTGTGGTGGCTCACACCTACAATCCTAGCACTCTGGAAGGACGACAGAGGGAGGATTGCTAGAGCTCAAGAGTTCAAGACAAGCCTGAGCAAGAGGGGGACCCTCGTCTCTACTAAAAATAGAAAAAAAACTGACTGGGCATAGAGGTGCATACCCATAGTCCCAGCAACTCAGGAAGCTGAGGCAAGAGGATCGCTGTGCCCAAGAGTTTGTTGTAAGCTGTGATGCTACGGCACTCTACCCAGGGTGACAAAGTGAGAGTCTGTCTCCAAAAGAAATAAAAATAAAGAAAACAAAAAAATATACATATAGTCTGAAATAGGGTTTTTATTTTTGAAAAATCCTACTTATGGGCAGCGCCTGTGGCTCAAGGAGTAGGGCGCCGGTCCCAAATGCCAGAGGTGGAGGGTTCAAACCCAGGCCTGGCCAAAAACCACAAAAAATAAAAAAAAATAAAAATAAAAATAAATAAATAAATAAAATTGTTAAAAAAAAAAAAGAAAAATCCTACTTATTTACCTTTTTATGATCCCACTGGTCAATCTAGTCTTAAAATGATTATTTTTTAAATGTGCTATGGACATGTCAACTTGCACTCACATACAGAGTCCTTGGCATTCCTTTCTTCTGCAACCTGATTTCCTGCACCTTCCACACACCACAGCTCTTGCTCTTATCAATATATGTAAGAAGCACTAACTCTTGGACACACAACAAAAATGATAACAGAGTGAGACCCTCTAGGAAAGGCCCCAGCTAGCACTTTAATTGCCAAAATTTTATTAATGGAAAATTATAAACACAGTTAGCATTTTCTTGTTCGCATTCCTAAAATGCAGTACATCGAGGATTTCACATTTCTTGATGGAGTGTTCATTTGAAATACCTGTTATTGTACTGTTAAAACACAGTGAAGCCATCAGTGGACATTAACGAGGGACCTGGTGACCCTACATAGATTGTGAGTTATTATTACTATTATTTTCCCTTTGGAAGCACTTTCCAGTGTGTCTGGCTCCTCCTTGCTGGGTACCACTTCTCCCAGGCATCAGCATGCCCCTTACCAACACCTCTCCTCCTAGCTCCCAGATGGCAGCGCCTCCGCCGTGAGGGATATAGATGCAGACAATGCAGCTGGGGAGATTGATGTGGAAGTGAGCAGCTGGGGACAAGGGCCTGAATTGTTCACCCAAGGGTAATCTAGAGGAAATCAGCTACTTCACTGCAGCTGCTCAGAGCCTATTTCATTCACCTCTTGTCTTTCAACACTGTCTTCTTTCAGGGTTATATGGAAAAATCAAGGATGGGAAGATGTCTTCTATGACCTAATGCATGATACTTTTTTACCGTCAAAATTACAGGGAACAATGAAGTTTTAGATTTCTCAGTTCTGACCAGGTAAGCTGTGACTACAATAATGTTGTCTTTCCTAGGCTCTGAACTCTATGCATTCCAAAGTATTGATGATATGTATATATTATCAACTTCAATATAATAAGGATTCAGCTTTCCAGCCTTCACGGGGAAAAATAGCAAACCAATACCACAATGTCTCTCCATCCTGTTTCACACACTGCTCCACCTGCCATCACTTCCACAGCCAAGCTTCCTTTTTCTTTTTTTTCATTTGAGAGAGTCTCACTCTGTGCTCTGGGTAGAGTACTGTAGCATCATAGCTCACAGCAACCTCAAACTCTTGGGCTTGAGCAATCCTTTTGCCTCAGACTACAAGTACCCCACACTATGCCCAGATAGTTTTTCTATTTTTAGTAGAGACTGGGTATCACTCTTAGATGGTCTTGAACTCCTGAGCTCAAGCAATCCACCTGCCTGGGCCTTCCAAAGTGTTAGGATTGCAGGAGTGATCCATGGCGCCCAGCCCACAGCCAAGCTTCTTTAAGAAGGGTTTTTGAGGCCTGCCTCTCTGACCTCTTAACACATGCCTTGACCGCTGAAACCCAGGTCAGTCCCTACTCTGCCTTGGAAACTGCCCTTACCAAGACCACTAATGACTTTCTTATTTCTAAAAGTGATGGAACACCCAGAATTTCTCTTTTTTTCTTCTTTCAGCGAAATTTGCTATTGCTGCCCCCTCCCTCCTCTCCTCATGCTTTTTTTCCACCTTCTTTCCTCCTTCTTGGAGTCTTTGGTTGTCTGTTCCTTCTTGAGGTTTCTTTGCCATCTTCCCACTCTACATGTTCCCTACCCCAGTGATTTCACCCAGCCTCTGCTAATGGTTCCCATTCATGAACCTGCAGCTCCATTCTCCCTTATGAGCTTTGGATTACTTGTTACAGTGATATTATCACAAGCATGCTAAAGTCATATCCTAAACTGAATACACTAGGGCCTCTTTGAATCTGCTCCTCCTTGTTAATTTCCTATAATTGTGAATGGCACCACCAACCACTTAATTAACAAAGTAAAAATTGGGGAGTCATCCTTGATTTCCTCCATAACTATCCAAACTCAGGCTCTCACAAATTATTTATTGCCAACCCCCCACACTGTGCATTCTCTCCATTTGCTGTACACTGAACTCCTGTGACACCCGCATGTCCCATCTTCCTTCCTGTGTCCTTCCTGGCCTTTGCACATGCAGTTTTATCCACCTGAAGTACCTCCCCCCTTGCCCACTTGCCCTTCAAGACTCAGATGGGTAAGCTCTCACCTAATGTGCATAAAGTAAGGGTATACAGCACACCCCTGGGTGAAGGGCCTCTAATCATTCATATCATCATATTAATCTGAAATTTAAAAGAAAAGACTCAGCTCAGGTGTCAGCCCCTTCAAAAACACTTTTCTTTTTTCTTTTTATTGTTTTTTAAGACAGAGTCTCACTATGTGACCCTCAGTAGAGCATCACAGCTCACAGCAACCTCAAACTCTTGAGCTTAAGCAACTCTTTTGCCTCAGCCTCCCAAGTAGCTGGGACTACAGGCGCCCACCACAACACCCAGCTATTTTTTTTGTTGTTGGAGTTGTCATTGTTGTTTAGCAGGCCTGGTGCAAGTGGCTGGCGCCCTAACCACTGACCTATAGGCGCCGAACCCAAAACACTTTTCTTATCCTACCTAGGATAGGCTGTGATGGTCCTACTTGAGCTTCCATATTATTTGTAGAAACCTTTACTATAGATATAGAGCCCACTATATATATTTTGTCCATCTTACCAAGAAGACTGTCAACTTCCAGAAAGCAGGGACCATTTCCAGTTCACTCTTAGATATTCAAAATCTAGTATAATTCCTGGTACTTCAGAGGCCTTCAAAGCATGTTTTATGGATGAATAAACAAACTCTGAGTCACTTCCATTGTCCACGTTTTTGGTGCTTCCTGCCATCTGTTACCATTCCTTATCACCTCATCCAAATATCATGCCATTTAGGAAACCTTCCCTGGTTCCCATCCCCACTCTCTTTTCTCACCTCTCCCTTAACTATAACTCAAAGTAGACAAGGAAATGTCAGCACTTAACTTTTACATTCTAAACATCTTCCATTACAGGAGGCTTAGGGAAAAGGATAATTTAGTTCATCTTTTAGTTGCTTCAAAACGAGTGCTTTTTCCTAACCTAGAATTCTTTAGAGGAAGGCATATTCATATTTGAAAGGAAAAAAATAACACGCTAGCAAAAACATCCCCTCTACCAAAATGCAGTGGTATTTCACAATGGCACTTTCAAAAGGAATCACAGACCCTGTGTGTAGCACTGCTTATGAGCCATCACATGGCAGCAGCAGGAAAAACACACCAGCACCAAATCGGGACAAAGGGCAGAGATGAAGCCCACTCTGTTTCTGCTGACACTACGGGGGCCAATGCTCTGTCATCTGGGCTGACAATCAACGGGCCTCAGCCTGCCTGCAGCTCAGCCAGAGGAGCGAACTGTACCAGTTAGGATGGGCATCCCAGACTGGGCTTCTCAACATCCCCAGGCAATACCTCTGCCCTAGAAACTCATGTTAGCTTCAAATGTCACTCATTATTCCTTTCTCCTAAGAGGTCAAACACATTAACTTTCCAATGAACTCACAACAGTAAAAATGAATTGTTATTGGAAATAATATATACATCCAAAGGAGGGGACTTACCACCCAATGATTAGTAAGTGAGCATTAAGAATAAGTTAACAGAAGAGTTACATGAAAAAAAATTCACCATCTATTATTAAGTGAAAAAACAAGTTAACAAATCCAAAGTACAGTATTTCTCTTTCCCTCTCTCTCTGCATACACACACATACATATACACAGACACTTTTGAATCATATAACACAACCGTATAATGTTATATAACATAAGATAAATCCATACCAAAATCTGAAGCCATTCATTTCCAAGTAACTAGTTTATACATGGTTTTATTTTCTTATACTTTTTAATCCATTTTTTCTAAATATTCTTTAATAAATAGGTGGTTTTTTAATGAGAAGGAAAAACAGGTTTTAAAACATGAAATGGTCTCTCTGGATCAAATCCTATAAATCTCTAAATCTTCATAAATACATTTAATTTTTATTTCTATCCTGAAGATTTAAAATAATTTTTTCATGTGAGTCTTACTGGCTCTTATAGAAGATGGTACAAGATTTATAGAACAGGTCAGTGAAGGGGCATCTTAGGCACTCAATGAAATGCTTAATAAGAAATGTAATAATTTTTTTTTTCTTTTTTTTTTGGCTGGGGCTGGGTTTGAACCCACTACCTCCAGCATATGGGACCGGCGCCTACTCCTTGAGCCCAGGCACCGCCCAGAAATGTAATAATTTTTAAACAAATTTTTTTTTTTAGACAAAGTCTCACTTTGTTACCCAGGCTAAGGAACCATGGCATCAGCCTAACTCACAGCAACCTCAAATTCCTGGGTTTAAGCAATCCTCCTGCCTGAGCCCCCAAGTAGCTGGGACTCTAGGCACTAGCCACAATGTCCAGCTAATTTTTCTATTTTTAGTAGAGATAGGTCTCACTCTTTCTCAGGCTGGTGTCAAACTGCTGACCTCAAGCGATCTCCCTGCCTCAGCCTCCCAGAGTGCTAAGATTACAAGCGTAAGCCACTGTACCCAGCCTAAAACAAATTTCTTATTCAGAAAAAGTCTAAGGTGGGCGGCGCCTGTGGCTCAGCGGGTAGGGCGCCGGTCCCATATGCTGGAGGTGGCGGGTTCAAACCCAGCCCCAGCCAAAAAAAAAAAAAAAGAAAACAGAAAAAGTCTAAGGTGAAGTCAGAAGGCAAAAGTTAAACTTTACCACTGAACATTTATGGCAAAGATAACATTTTTATTATTTTCATTTATAAAATGTGTAAAATGCCAGATTCACAATAAATGAAGTTCTTACCAGATGCAGCATAATTCTAAGGCATGGCCCATATTCCTCAGCCTTGTAGTATGACCTATACATAGCCTAAATAAAATATCCTTCTCCTACTTAAATCCTGAAAAGGTTATAGAATAATGACCTCAAAGGAAAAGGTTCTGCACAAATAAAAGCCAAAAGAAGACGAACTTCAAACCTACAAACTTGATTAGTCCTAGAAACATTATTAGTACTACTATTTGGTCAACAGTAATGTAAATGCATAACTGTATTTTTCAAATTGGTTTCATTGACTTCACACACCAATGTTAACACAGACGGTATGAAAAATTCAGGCAGATGGGGCGGCGCCTGTGGCTCAAGGAGTAGGGCGCCAGTCCCATATGCCAGAGGTGGCGGGTTCAAACCCAGCCCTGGCCAAAAAAAAAAAAAAAAAGAAAAATTCAGGCAGAGAGACCAATCATGGAAAGAAACAGAAAGAAATAGACCTTGTTATGGAATTATCGCAAGAAAGCTCAGTGTTATCAACATACTAGATGTTATACCTTCACATTAATGAAGGAGATAATTAGGAAGATTATTTTTTATTCAGTAGGTATTCATTAAGCATTCACTGTGGGATAGCATGTACTAATCTAGGTTTTCAACCAAGGAAGCAATTCTCCACAGCAATTCTCTCCCTTAAAATCAAAAGATTGACAAGAGATAGACATGATTATTCACTACTGTCACATCCCTGACATCTGTTCTACTCATTAAAGGTCTATCTTTGACATCTGTGGAGTAGGATAATAGCTAAGGTGTTTAAGAAAAAATCTACTTCAAAGAAAAATGGATCAGGGAAAAAATATGTAAAATATTCTAATTAGAGAAAAGTACATAGTATAAATTTTAAATTAGACATTTGGAAGAAGCAAAACAAATCCTATCTGATGAAAAACTTTGCTTCGTTATTCATTTATAATCCTGACTTGGCAAAATATAAAGGTGGTAACTCTACATTCATGCTACCTTTAAAAAACTGGTCCATGAAATTCCTGAGTCTGAAGGCCACTAGGCCAAGAGCATTTTAGCCACCAGGAAGGTGACTGAGATACATTTTATAATTCTGCCCCTAATACAATGTTACTCATCCAGAAGATGCTCAAAAAAATATTTCTTTATTGAAGAAATGTAATCCTATTTCATGTAAAACATGTGGCTGAGGAATCACTTTAAGATGGTCCAAAAGACCTAAGACTTTAAGAAGTTTCAAAAATGAAATGAGGCCGGGCATGGTGAATCACACCTGTAATCCTAACACTCTGGGAAGCCAACGCAGGTGGATCGCTTGACCTCAGGAATTCTAGATCAGCCTGAGCAAGAGTGAAATTCTGTCTCTACTAAAACTAGAAAAACGAGCAGGTTCCTACAGTCCCAACTGCTAGGGAGGCTGAGGCAAGAGGATCACTTAAGGAGTTTCAGGTTGCTGTGAGCAATGATGCCATGGCCCTCTACTCAAGGGCAACAGACTGAGACTCTATCTCAAAGAAAAAAAAATTAAAATGATTGAAGCAGAAATACATTAAGATATAATCAAGTGAGCAAATTTTGCCCTAACAAACAAAATTTTTCCACATTCTCTACAAGTTTTTAACTCATTATTAATACTGCCTAAAATTCTAATACTGGACATGATATATTTGAATTAATACATACTCTTTTTTGAAAATATAATTAATTTAATGTGGGCTGGCCACAGTGGTTCATGCCTATAATCCTAGCATTTTGAAAGAGAAAGCGCTGAATTCTAACCACTCTTCTACCAAGGAGTATCAATCCTAACATTTTGAGAAGCCAAAGTGGGAGTATTGCTTGAGACCAGGAGTTCAAGGCTACCGTGAACTAGGATGGTGCCACTGCATTCCAGCCTGGGTGACAGAGTAAGAAACTGTCCCTAAAAAAACATAAATAAATAAATAGAAGATTAAAGAATGTAACCATTTAATACAAATGTTTTATCAGAAAAATTGTAGGGGTCTTGTCATAGTGTTTATTAAGCCTGTCCCTGAATTGCAAACATCTGACTGACGTATGGCTCATACTTACAAATGAAGGCTCTTACAGGCAATAGGTAAGTGTCCCTGTTCCAACTTACATGTAAATTCAACTTAAGAACAAACCTAAGAATAAGCCTATCTCATTCATAACTCTGGATCTTTCTGTAGTTAAAATTATGAGATTTTTTTTTTTTTTTGTAGATACAGAGTCTCACTGTACCGCCCTCGGGTAGAGTGCCATGGCGTCACATGGCTCACAGCAACCTCTAACTCTTGGGCTTATGCGATTCTCTTGCCTCAGCCTCCCGAGTAGCTGGGACTACAGGCGCCCGCCACAACACCCGGCTATTTTTTTGTTGCAGTTTGGCCGGGGCTGGGTTTGAACCCGCCACCCTTGGCATATGGGGCCGGCACCCTACTCACTGAGCCACAGGCGCCGCCCAAATTATGAAATCTTCATGATAACTTAACACTTAATCAAAAGTTTTAGCTATTTCTTGTACTTGCATGTAAATAATACATTGGCTGACATTTCAATTAGTAATATATTAGGTTAAATCACCCAAAATTGCTGGATTTTTTTTGGCCAAAAATGGTCAAATATTAAATAATTTTCACAAGTTTGGGTTCTTTGTTACTGTAATAGTGAATACCTGACACCATGTGTTGTTAAAACCCACACAACTTTACAGCACAAAGAGCAAACCTGAATGTATGCAAGTTAAGCAAAAATAATTAAGGGCATCAGGGGATCCCACAATGAAATACAGAATGTGACGCAACAAAACAATCCAACTGTATCACAAATGTATGAAAAACCTCCGTGAAGGGTCGGGGCAAGAAAGAGGAGTGCTGCCCTAAGTAACTCTGAAAACAAGCAGAGCCTACAGAGGAACTGCAGATAACCCCTGTTCTCCACTTGATAAAGCTGTTTCCTCTTGGGGCACAAGTTAACAATTCTGACACTGTTATACATGTATACTGGAAGGAATGAGTAAGCAGATGGAGGAGGGCCAAGTTTCTTGCTGTTAGCAAGAGAAGTTACAGGTGAGCAAGAGGAGAAGACTAGAATTATCTATATGGTAATGGGTTAGCGTCCGAGATATCAGCATGAACTCATGTTTAGCTTAACACAGATACAGATGATTCCATACAGAAATAATACACACAGGTTAGTATTCGTATAGATGTCTCCTTGCTCTGCCAGCTGAGAGGGCCTAAAAGTGACTACCTCCCACTAGCAAAGAGCACCCCTAGTGCCCAGATCTTGGTTTCTAATTATCATTTTCAAAAACGGGAACCAGGGCTCCTTGGAAAAATAGCTGATTCTAGAACTAGGAAAGGAAATATTAAAGATGATCCTGGATCATCTTGTAGTGACAGAAAGTTAGAAAAGTGCTCAAAACACATACACACAAATACACCCACACAAGATGATGGGATTTCATCAAAGGGACACAGGAGCCAATGGAAAGAGCTCCCAAGGGGACAGCCAGAGGACCAGCATGCGGTAGGATGGATGTGAGAAATGCAGGTAAAATTCCAAGCCCCCAACTTACTCAACAGACCTCCACCTGGTCAAGAGGACCCCAGAGAAAGCTCGAAAACAGGCTGACTAGATGAGAGGTTGAACTTATCTCATTTTAGAACACCCCACACACCCTTAACTAGGGCTTTCTTCCCGAGGGGCTAAGCAGAAACCAGCCCTTTGCAAAGACTTGCTCCACTGCTGATTTCAACCAACCGCCTAATGCTGCTCCTCCTTTTTTGGTGGTTTAGACACAACTGACCAGCCGCCACACAGGGATTCCAGCCAGTCTACGGAGGATGCACAGTGAAGGGGTTTGTGTTCTTGGCTCTTTACCTTTAGTTGTCAGAGGACCAAAAACTCCACCCTCAGATCATCTGGATGCCGCCATTTTTTGTACAGGGTACCTATGGAGTGGCCAGAAGCTCAGTTGAGTATGTGCATATTTATCCTTTGATAAATATCCATGATTTCTATACCTTATTAAATATGTATATCCAGCCACTCCACCCTGTGTAAGCTCCTGGTCCCTTTGCCTCTCCTGCAAAGTTCTTGCTCTCAGCTTCTGTGAGCAAGATGGCTGTGGCAAGATGGCTGCCTACAGGCTGCAGCTCGATATGAGAAATAAAGTTCTCCTCTCCAAATTTATAAATCTCCTCATTCCTGAGTTGACAAATTATAACCCAAAACATAAAGTAAGTATTCATGAATATATACAGATATGAACTATTGAATAAATAAAAAGAGAAAAATGGACAAACTACCCACGCAGATGAACTCCAAATAATTCATGTAGACAGTCCACCTTCAGGAGGTGGAACAGAACTCCCCATTCCTTACGTGGGGGTCGAGCCCAGTGACTTCTTTCCAAACAATATAATATAGAAAGGGAGAAAACCTGACAACTCTGTGTCAGCCAGAGGCTGCCTGGCAACACCGACAGTGGTCAGTCATCAACAGCATGAACCTCTGATAGATGTAATAAAATGGTAACTTCCTTCTGTGGTCTTTCTCCCCAAAACACATAACCTCAGGAGAAAAAATAAATGACAATTAAGAGACATTGTACAAAATACCTGACATGTGCTCCTCAAAACTGTCAAGATCATCAAAAATAAGGAAAATCTGAGAAACTGTCACACCTAAGAAGAACCTGAAGAGGCATGACAACCACACGTAACGTGGGATTCTGGATATGACCCCAGAATAGAAAAAGGCCAGTTGGCTGAAAACTAAGGAAATCTGAGTAAAGTTTGGACCTCAATTAATAAGATTATATCCACAATGGTTCATTAATTGCAACAAATGTACCATACTAATGTAAGACAGTAAGGACAGATGAAATCAGGTGTTGGGTATACAGGGACTCTGTACAATCTTTGCAATTTTTCTGTAAATCTAAAACTGTTGTCAAAGAAAATATTCAAAAAAATAATTGGAGAAGGGCTGAGATGTTTACTGCCCATAGTGGCTGCCAAATTTATACTTCCAGCCCCATCTCTGTCATAATTGGCATCCACCACCTCCTCCAGGCTCTTTTTTTTCCAGATTAACATGAGGGTACAATTGAGTTACACTGTTTGCATTTGTTAGGTGCAGTCCAATTTATAGTTGAACCCTTCACCCAGGAAGTGGGCCATATGCCCTTATATTGTGCCTGTTAGGTGACAGCACGCCAATCTCCCTCCCCCTCCCTATGTTCCTCCCTCTCCCCCAACTTGATTTAACTGAGTCTCTTACATGGGAGACTGTCACTCTGGTGTATTGTTCATTCAGACCTTCTCATTTTGATGTCCCTCCTTTCTTGGGCAGCTCCTGGGCCGTCCTAGCATAATTTAGTTACCAAACCATATAAAGTTAATTATTATAAGGGAAGATTTCTCAGAGCCCAATTGTTTTTAAGAACAGACTTCTCAAAATGATGTGGAGTGACTTTTAGAAACGATGTCCAGAGTTACTTTATCTTTGATTCAGGATGCATGACCATTCTCATTTTTTGCTGCCATGATTAGTCTCTAATAATTAAGACAAAAAAGACATCCTCCTAAATAGGTGTATACATGCTCTCTACCCCACTCCCACGTACAGAACTGAAAGTTATTACATGTGTTATTACTATTCTAACATGAACTATGTGTCTAATTTTTCAAAAAGACGAGATTAATGATATCTTTCCCCAGTGGAGGTTGCTTATCAGTTAATACAACTGACATCTAACACTTTGTATGAATTCTTTTTCATTCAGAGAGGCGAGAGAAGCTACCTCATTGTTCTAACTTTGCAATGTGTTCTGTTAAGTGCATATTTTAAAGTCAATTTTACACATGAAAGTCACCAACTCAATTTTAAATAAACTCAATTATGTTTCATCTCTAGGAAAGCATCTGGTAGTTTTCTAGGAAAATGAACCAACTAGTCATTTTTTCTACTTGGCCAGAAATGCTACTTCTATATAAACTCACAGAATGAGTACTCCATACAAGGATGGAGAAAGCTTTAAAAAGCAAAGTCTTAAAATAAAACCAGAAGACAGATTTACCATGAATTATTTTTAGCACCCAATTAGCACTCTAACTGGTAGATCCCACACTGTTGGAGAACAGATATCTGAAGAACTACACCCAAGATTCATTCTTCCTACTGTAAATAATTCAGGGTAGTGTGGAGAACAGAGGCCGGTACACTTGTAGTTTTTCTCATCAATTTTTCCTTATGTCCCAGTTCTTAGTACTCAGTATAACTACAAGTCTCAAAAATGTGGCTGGTAAATTAGAGCAACACAAAATAAGACTTAAATCAGGACAGCCAAAACACACATAGATATCCATGCAAGCATGGCAGCTACAATAAGTTAAAATATGAATGCTGGAAATAAAAACACTTAAAGCCCAATCTTTTACCTTCTACCATTATCCTTAATGAATGTGCAGTCAGTCTCCGCTCATCTATTTCCCGTAAAGAATAGCTTTAAGGAAGCTCTTCCATCTTCCCTACGGAAGCCTTATCTCCTCTATCTTCTATAAGGAATTTCAATTTAAAAAAAAAAAACAACTTTCTCCTGTCTTCAACCTGTTTTTGTTTGGTTGGGTCTTTTGAGATTTTTTTTTTTTTTTTACACAGAGTCTCAGTCATGCCCTTGGTAGAGTGCTGTGGTGTCACAGCTCACAGCAACCTCAAATTCTTGGTCTCAAGTGATCCTCTTGCCTCAGCCTCCCCAGTAGCTGGGCCCAGACTTGCACCAACCCCTTGAAGGCAGTCTGCACACATGCCACATGCAAATTTTGGTGCTTTCTCAATCTTCTTTGTATAAAGTAAACAATGCTATTCCCAGGGGTTTGCGATAGCCTACTTGTGTTAGAGGCTATACTGTAGCCACACACAATGTCCCACTAGTTTTTCTATTTTCAGTAGTGACAGGGTCTTGAATTCCTGAGCTCAAAGCAATCCATCCACCTCAGCTTCTGAAAGGGCTAGGTTTACAGGTGTGAGCCACTGCTCCCAGGCTTGTTTAGTTGTTTGTCTTAACGTTTTCATAAACTTCAGCCAATTCTCACTTTTAGCCTCCCTGACACTACTTTTCCTACCCTTTCATATGAAGTCTCTTTCTGTTGGAGAGTGGGAAAGAGTAACCATTCTTCTATTTTTGGAATATGTTCTTTTAAATGCATAGTATATTAAAGTCAATTCTGTTACTGGAAAGTTACCAACTCCATTTTAAATTAATGCTACTCCTGTGTTTCTTTTTTAGTTATATGTCCCTCTCTTGACATTTTGTATATTTTCTATATATTTTATGCTGAGAGAATTGTCTCTATAAATATGCTGTTTTTTTAAAACCTTTTAATTTTTATTACTCAAAAAAGCTTCATTTTCTTACTTGGCTTTCTGACTCTATGCTTGTGCCTTCAAGACTTTGATGACGATTCTCTGCTCCTCCATATGGAAATCACGCTTGAGCCTGTCACAAACACACTCAGCACACATGAACCCCCATGGGCCCTGCTGACATGTTTTCTTTTTTTTTTTTTTCTTTGATACAGAGTCCCACTATGTTGCCCTCGGTAGAGTGCTGTGACGTCACAGCTCACAGCAACCTCAAACTCTTGGGCTCAAGCGATTCTCTTTCCTCAGCCTCCCAAGTAACTGGGACTACAGGCACCCGCCACAATGCTCAGCTATTTTTTTGTTGCAGTTATCACTGTTTTTTAGCAGACCCAGGCCAGGATCCACCCTTGGTGTATGTGGCTGGCACTATAACCACTTTGCTATGGGCACTGAGTCTGACATGTTTTCTCATTTTGGACAACCTCATAAGAATTTTAGGCCTCACAGCACCAATCCCTTGAAAGCAGTCTGGGTACATGCCACATGCAAATCTTGCTGCTTTCTCAACCTTCTTTGTATAAAGGTAAACAATGCTATTACTAGGGCTTTGCAATAGCCTACATAGTTAGAGGCTGTATTGTAGGAAAGCCTACGACAGTATGTCAAACACTGTACCCTTCTAAGTGCCTCTAGACAGCGTCCCCAGAAAAGCAAATGTGCTGTTTTTTAAGATAAATCATTTTGTCCATATACTTGTCTCTCCTGTTTAAATCATTCACAATCACAAGAATTTCCTTTTTTTATTACCTACTATCTTCATGAGTTGTGTCCTTCTAAAATATCTACTTTTTCTGAAAGCTTCTTAAAATCTAACCTTAAAAAATGATTCTCTGTACTACCTTTCCTTGATATTATGAACTCTAACATGGTCACCTTTTCGCAGAATTCCTTAAGGCCATGTCACCAAGGTGTCTTTGCAAGATCCAGAATTGCAATTCTCTCCACTGCTTTGTCAACTTTCAAAGAGATGACGCCCCTGCTGGCCAGACAAGACCAGTGCATCCGATGCTCTGGCTTCATGCGAACTTACATCTGTACAGCACTGCTGTATTATCACGTTTGATCCTCACAATAACCTTAAAAGTCTGGAGAGAGAGCTATTATCATCCCAAGGCTGAAAACTGTTAAATTATTTACTCAAAATCAGGAGGTCAAGTAAATGGAAATCGAGGCCAAGCTCAGCCTCCTGTCCATTATGCTGCAGAATTAGACTTCCGGCAGACATCAGGATGCGTAAAGTTCTCATCCCTGTTATTCCTTATACCTGTGCTAGTTTTATAATCTATATTAACAATCTTGTGAATGTTTCTAATAGCTGCAGAGTTTGTTCTCTGAAGAAATATTATTTCCCCCTTCTCTAAGTGAGGATGAGTTTCAGGTGACCTTGGTTTTATTCCCAGCTCCATTGTCTTTTCCCTATATAACCTAAGACAGGATTCAAAACTCTAATATAACATTACATTTTTTTCACACTTCACAAGCAAATGATTTCTCTAGTGATAAACAAAAACGAGATTTTTGTTAGGCAACGTCTTCTAGACTTTTAACACATAATTGTAAAACAAGGTGATTTCTAACTATTTCAAGCAGAATAAAGAAAAATGAATACTAAGGAAAAAAAATTGTTCAGTAGATGATAACCAGGAACTTCTTGACCCTATGAAAATTAAAATAAAAGACAGGCTTCAGGGAATATAATGGAATCAAAATCCTTTCTGACTTCCAAAACTCAGATTTTCACCAATAAGTTTTGTCTTATATGTATCCTGAAGGTCCCAACCATCCCTACTGAGGAATGGACGAAAAAGCAATGGAAAGAAACTATTTTATCAGACGGTGCCTTAAAATGATTTAACAATTTGGTTATATTAATTAATTAAATAAATCTCAAATATTTTCTAATATTGACAGGTATCATGCACATTTGTAGGTTGCACAAATGGATTTATAAATTATCAAAGATTAAAACAGCTGAGATCTTTTTAGATCAAATGAAAAGAATTATCTCTTTAACAAAGTAAACAAAACAAAAATAAATTAAAGGTTTACCTTATTTTAAGTTTCCCACAAATCATCAGAAAACATCCATAAAGAATGGAATGATTTTGTTAATCTAAGGTACCCTAGTGATAATAAAGGCAAACCGAAGAACTTGTGAAGAGGCCAAGAATGGACTTTATAGTTTACACATCCATGGAAACTATGGAATGCCTTTTAAATATTATACATAAAACTTTTTTTTAAAAAAAGGACTCTGCCCTCAAAATGTATACTCTATGGACAACGAACAGACACTATCTATATTTAGAAGACACTAGTTGGGGCCTATGGTCTTGGCTTCTGGTCCCAACCATTGACGATTACATGACCTTGAACATGAATCTTTTCACGTTAATATTCTCACTTCTAAAATGAGAGTATTGGATTGGATGATTTCTAAAAGCCCTTCTGTTCCTATAATCCTGGGATTCTATAAATAACAGCAGAAGACTTTTACTGGTCTGAAACAATCAATTCAGATTATTTTAGATCTTCAGCAGGAAATAAGAAGCTCCTTGTCCACAATCCACAGGTAATTGGGTTTTCCCTCACAGCAATAACATCTCCAGTAATTCAATTGCCTGATAATTCTACCTTCTCCTGCCCTTGAGTTTGATGATTATGTGCCATTATCCAATCACATCACATTAAAATACAATTTTACTATAACCAAAGGGGAAAAGCTTTCTAATAAGGAGATGTGCAATAATCCTTTTAAACATTAAACCGGAAAAGATGAAGACAACTCTGTGTGCCAACTTTCTACAAAATGGGCTTTAAGAGAGCTGTGTGCATCTAAAGTAATGTTTATAGTATAGTCATTAATCACATGCCTTATAAATGAAATTACTAGACACATGTTCACTACTAATGACTACTGAGCCCAATCCTTGGACTATGAGAGTAGTCCAAGGACTTTTATCCTTTCTTATTTTAAATTCAAGCCATAGTTAAGAAAAAATAAGCTTTGATTCAAACTCTTCTGTTGTGGATTCCTATATAACACTAAAATTCCTAAAAGCATAATGTAAATAAAGGCAAAGGTAATTTTTCAGGCAAGCAGTGATTGGCCAAGGGAATTTTTTTTTTTTTTTTGAGACAGAGTCACTCTGTCACTCTGGTAGGGTGCCCTGGCATCATCATAGCTGACTGCAAACTTTTGGGCTCAAGAGATCTTCTTGCCTCAGCCTTCCAAGAAGTAGCGGCAGTCCCGGGCTGGATTCAAACCCGCCAGCTCAGGTGTATGTGGCTGACGCCTTAGCCACTTGAGCCACAGACGCCAAACCACCACACCTAACTAGTTTTTTCTTTCTTTCTTTTTTTTTAGAGACAGAGTCTCAAGCTGTCTCCTTGGGTAGAGTGCTATGGTATCATAGCTCACAGCAACCTCCAGCTCTTGGGCTTAGGCGATTCTCTTGCCTCAGCTTCCCGAGTACCTGGGACTACAGATGCCCACCACGATGCCCAGCTTTTTTTTTTTTAATTAATTTATTTTTATTGTTAAGTCATAGCTGTGTACATTAGTGCAATCAAGTGGTACAATGTGCAGGTTTCATATACAATCTGAAGCTTTTTTTTTTTTTTTGCAGTTTGGCCAGGGCCAGGTTCAAACCCGCCACCCTTGGTAGGTGGGGCCGGCGCCTTACTCACTGAGCCACAGGTGCCACCCCCCAGCTAGTTTTTTCTATATTTAGTAGAGATAGGGTCTCACTCTGGCTCAGAATGGTCTGGAACTCCTAAGTTCAAGCAGTCCACCTGCCTCAGCCTCCCAGAGTGCTAAGATTACAGGCATGAGCCGTCGTTGCCAGCCTAGTCAGGGGGATTCTTTTTTTTTTTTTTTTTTTTAGTCAGGGGGATTCTTAAAAACAAAAAGCTGGAAGGGAGAGCAAAGAAAGGCATCATTAAAATTTGTTTTAGGTTCAGTGACATCAGTACCCCTCAATTATTTCTTATATCTCTTTTATCCTCAAACTTTGCATCTGTGATTCTTCCTAAAACTCTTTTTTTTTTTTTTGTAGAGACAGAGTCTCACTGTACTGCCCTCGGGTAGAGTGCCATGACGTCACACGGCTCACAGCAACCTCTAACTCTTGGGCTTACACGATTCTCTTGCCTCAGCCTTCGGTGCTGCTGGGACTACAGGCACCCGCCACAACGCCCGGCTATTTTTTTGTTGCAGTTTGGCTGGGGCTGGGTTTGAACCCGCCACCCTCGGCATATGGGGCCGGCGCCCTACTCACTGAGCCACAGGCGCCGCCCCTAAAACTCTTTTAAATGCTTCCTTGTGATCCTCTATTCTCATCCCTCTGTTATAGAACCATTGCATTGCCTTCTATATACAAACACTAAAGGCACAAGTACAGGGCACTGACCGGACTTAGTATCTCTGAGGCTGCACGGGTACATCATTTAACCACAAATAAAAGATACTACTACTGCTGGAAGAAAAGCAGCTTACCAACTTATCAGGTTTCCTAGAAAACAGATTACAATCTCACACTTTCACCATATATCAACAAGAAGTTTATAATTGTACAAAAGAGGCACCAAGTGCATTTGCTGCCCTAAAATGTAAATTAAGTGCCTATTTAGTAGTTCTTAGCTCATTATATTCCACAAGCCATTATTTTTTTTGAGACAGAGCCTCAAGCTGTCCCCCTGGGTAGAGTGCGGTGGCATCACATCTCACAGCAACCTCCAACTCCTGGGCTTAAGCGATTCTCCTGCCTCTGCCTCCCAAGTAGCAGGGACTACAGGTGCCCACCATAACGCCTGGCTATTTTTTGGTCTCAGCCATCATTGTTGTTTGGTGGTCCCGGGCTGGATTCAAACCCTCCAGCTCAGGTGTATGTGGCTGACGCCTTAGCAGCTTGAGCCACAGGCGCCGAACCAAGCCATTCTTATTTTAGCAAAACTCCCAGAAGTCAGTCTAGCTATGGCCTCCCTGAAGGTTCCACTATTGTCAACAGCCTTGTGCGATCCCTAATCAGGCTACCTTCAACTTTTGCACTGAGAGCAAAGTGGCCCCTGGCCTATAGCCAGTCAGCATCTCATCCCGCTCCCAGTTCCACCTCGTACCTTCAGGGGTCTCCAGAGCAGTTATATGCACCCCAACCCAAAGTCCAAGACATCGCCACTCCCTAACACGCACTGTGCAAACAGCTCCCTGGTGGCCACCACTGTAGCC
Source organism: Nycticebus coucang (assembly GCF_027406575.1). Classification (NCBI taxonomy): domain Eukaryota; kingdom Metazoa; phylum Chordata; class Mammalia; order Primates; family Lorisidae; genus Nycticebus; species Nycticebus coucang. The sequence continues at coordinate 89,892,659 of NC_069789.1, forward strand.
TAAAAGGGTGCACACTGGTGAAATCCTCCTTTAGGAGAAAAGTGAAGAGGTTCACACAGGCCCTGAGAATAGCCTGAGCCCATTTAGGCAGAGATTTTAGATCCTAGTTACCTGGAACAAGGGTTAGACGGATGAGTTTGAGCTCTAAATAGGCACATCTCTGGCCCCCAGTCTCATTCTTGACCCCCCTCCCCCCCACACACACACATACCCCTAGCCACATAAGGAAGACTGAAGCCAGATGAAAGAAAGAGCAAGGCACTATAAAATTTAAGGCCTAGAACATAAATTTAAGGGTAATATTATTCTTAGTCATTTGAAATTGTAAAGGCCTCTTCTGAGGCCTTGACTCTAAAGATAGTGCCCTGGCCAGAACACAGCTGTGTGCTCTCTATTTATCCATAAAACAAAACCAGATTAACATGAACATTAGGGGCATCCTTCAAAATAAAGATGAAGGCACAACGTAACAGTACATGTATGTTTTACACAGGAGACAAAAAAATGTGTAGGATCTATAACACAAGCTCCAGATTCTTTTTACCAAGTGTCAAACCCACCTTCTCTCCAGAGACTTTCTTCATCGCCAGCAACAGAGTCTCTTAGAATCAAGCACACAAAAGCTTGCCTCGATGCCCTCCCTGTGCCCTAGAGATTACCCAAGTTGGGGGGGGCAGGTAATTGCGCAGATCAATTTGACACTTCCCAAGCCCCTAGACCTTGCATCAAACACCATGCGAAGAGTTAGAGATAGTAAGACAGGTAAGATGCAATCCTGCCATCAAAGAGCACATAGCAGGTGGATGGCAGTAGCAGCCCCATTTGTTCTCACATCCTCATAGCCACACCCTTTGGCAGCACCCTCCTACAGTGACTCTGGACTTGGTCATATGACTTCCTCTGGACAATGAGACAGATGCAAATACATCAGAAGCAGACATCTGAAAAGTTCTTATACATTAGAGAATTTACCCTCATGATGCTCTTGAGAATGGTATTGACATCATATGGACAAGTCTGAGCTTACCCGTGGAAGGACAGAAGACCACAAGAAAATAACTGAAGTGTGCCAGTCATCAATAGGCCGGCCCGCAGCTGACCCAGCAGCCATCCATATGAGTGAGTCCCAGCAGAAATCAGCTGAGCCCAGCAAAACCCAGCCCAAACTGCTGATTCCACAGAATCACGAGCTAAATTAATGGCTGTTATTCTAAGCCACTAGGTTTTGGGGTGGTTTATTGCAGGGGAAACAAATCTAACAAATACGAAATTCAAAGGTTTATAGGGAAGCTAGACTTGTATGCAATTAACTGCAATACAGTAGGAGGGCTATGATAGACCTAAGGACAAAATACATAGGTAACTTAGAAGATAACTGCTAGGCCCACCATGGAGAATGCACAGAAGTGTCTGAAAAAATATGACATAAGAGATAATGCAGATTCTTTATTCCGTGAAAAAGAACCACTTCAGGGGGCAACAGACTGAACCAACCTCTGCTTCATCCATCATTCATACAAACGTCCAGGGGGATCACCAGAACCAAACTAGAATCCATGGGCCTCTGTGTCCACTAGGAAACTATGGGATAATCCTTCCACCAGAAGCAGCTCTCGCTTGCGCGCGTGCACGCTTTCTCTCTCTCTCTGTCTCTCTCTCTCTCTCTCTCGCTCTCACTCTCTCGCTCTCATGCTCTCTCTCCCAGAGAAGTTTCAAAAGGACTGGAACCAGACAAGACTTTGAGGATGCCGCCAAGTTGAACATCTGTTTAACTCAGCTGCATTCATTTCTCTATGATCTCCCAGCAGTCCAACTGAGAAAATGACAATACGCTGTCACCACAGATGGTATGACAAGCATGCTGAGCAGGCAGATATATTCGGGGAAACCAAGTCTTACCTAGAGAGACATCCCCAAAGCCAGGCTGGGAAACTTGTGCACTTCTGCACACACTGAGACTTTCTTATTTTTTTTATTTTTTTTTTTCACACTGAGACTTTCATTACTGGTTTATGATTAAGTCTACCGTGAAAAGACTTGTGTTTAATATACATGTGCTTACGTAATTTTAGGGACTAAAGGGATCAAAGTGCAATTTATAGATTAAAGATGCTCATTCTTACAGGGTTATTTCTAAGAGAAAAACAGGACAAATTTAAATGTCCAAGAATAAAGGCGGTGCCTGTGGCTCAAAGGAGTAGGGTGCCAGCCCCATATGTCGGAGGTGGCGGGTTCAAACCCAGCCCCAGCCATAAACTGCATAAATGTCCAAGAATAAGAGAATATTTGGGTATATGATAGTTAACTATAATAAAGAATATATTAAAAATATGCTTTCAAAGAGAACTTAATGAGATAGGAAAATTCTCATAAAATAAGATGCAAAAACCACATATAATGAATGAGCCCAATAAATGTCTGAATGTCAACAATATCCTTGGGCAGCAGGATCAAGGGTGAATGTTTTTTGTCTTTCAAATTAATGTATATAAAGTTATTAATAAAAACCAAGATTATACATTAATCTATAAAACAAGTGGTCTATACTCTTCAAAAAATATCAATGTCATGAAAGAAAAAGAAAGGCTAAGTGATTATTCCAGACTGAAGATTTAAAAGGCATGACAATTAAACGTATGTGTGATATGTAATCTTGACTTCCTTGGCTAAGTGGAAATATACTCTAAAGAATTTTATTGGAACAACAGGCAAATTTTGAATATGGACTGCATGTTTACGTGGCCATAGAAAAGAACATCCTTGTTCTTAGGAAATACATGCTAAAATGGTTAGGAGTAAAAAAGTATGATATTAACCACTAACTCTCAAATGGTACATAACGTGTGTGTGTGCGTGTATGTGTGTGTGTAGGGACACAGAGACATAAAGACACAGAGACAATGAGAGCAATATAAAACAAATGTAACAAAGCATTAACAATTGCTAAGCAAGACTTTTTTAAAACAATTCTTGCAACTTTTCTCCAAGTGTAAAATTATCTCAAAATAAAGTAAGAGATACTAATTTTAGATCTAAAAAAAAAAACCCATTTCAAAGAGAAAAATCTTCGATAATCATAAATTTACTATTATAAAGGAAATGTTAAGAAGATTTCATTCCCAAAGTGTTGTGCAATATTTTCATGCCAATTAACAAAACCCCCTCCTTAAGGAAACCAAGGGAAGACGTGGACAAACCCCTTCATTAACCCGGTTCTCTGCTATTGGCCATCCTTCCTGAGGCTGGACTGTCTCCCACTCAGTTCACAAGGAGGAGGCCAAAGGTGCTTGGCAGCACATCAAAGTCAGGCACTGGGCTGGCTGGCATCTGCGCATTACACTACACGGAGAAGCCAGCCATTTCATCAGAAAACCCAGAATTTCATTCCACCCCGAACTCCATCCTGCCTCTCCAGCCCTCAGCCCTGGCTCTGCTGAGGCCTAACCCTCTGCCTTGAGTCTATTAATATTTCATCTGAGATTTTTTTCCACTCCCATAAATTTTCCCAAGTGTAACTGACAAGCACACTTTTCAGGCCCTCATCGTTCATTTCCTTAAATTTTAAGTTCCTGAAAGAAAGAGAAATATCTTTAGCATATTCTTCATTATACAAAGGTGCCCCAAAATGTATACACATTTTAAGAAAGGTAAAAACTGTATTAAAATGTTAATACTCAATATATACCGATAATGTTTGTTATCTTGTTTCTCTTACAACTGTAGAAGTCAAATGTAACTTGAGTATTACAATTCTAATATCACTTTTTTCTTTTCTTAAAATGTATATACATTTTTGACACCCTCTGTATTTAATGTATATTAAGTATCATGATCACAAAATTAAAGAATTTTAATATATCCTTAAACAGCCACATCATTAAGAATTAATTATTAATTCTATCTTATCAATGAATGGTAATCTGTTATTGACTTCCTATCTCAGTAGACTCAAGAAACGTTTTATGTGGAATTAATTGAAAAAGTAAATAAATGAATATAATGTAAATGCAATTTTATTACTACATAATCTTTAAGAAAAAATCATAGGATGGGATCACAACTGCCATCAATAAAATAATTATGATTAAATGCCCTGAGACTTAGGTACCAATGAAGTAAATTTATATCTATAACCAAAAAATACAGCTCAATAAATTATCCACAAAATAATTCAAATCTATTCCAGATACTTGCTCAAATTTAGCAGAGAAATAAAATTGTTTTGTTTTGTTTTGTTTACTTTGCTATTTATTCTGCCTAAGTATTTTGGACAGAGCTACTGGTTGATAAAACTCACAAAAGAAATTTCTGGTAATCATTTTTCTACAATACAAGCATTATGTGCTCACTAGATTAGAACTACTGGTTTATATTTATTTAAATATAAATAAACCAAAAAAAAAAAATCAACTCTATTCCTAATTCTACCACCTGGTAAAAATCAGTGTCAATATTTTATCTTAGACCTTCCTAGAAATTTTTATACACATATTTTTGATAAAAATATTGCCATACTCTACATATTAGTTACAAACATATTGTTTTGTAACTAATCTAGGGTTAGAGTATTGTCCTGGCAGTGTATACTAGGGGAAGGAAATTTTACTCCATAGAACCATCAAGAATATGCTATTAACCTTTTAAGACTGTCTAAATTCATTATTTACTAAACTAGCATTGTTTATGCTCCATTTGTTCTACTTAATGTTTGCTGTGCCAAAAAATAATCTGAGGGGGAGGAGACAAGATGGCTGACTGAAGCCAGCTTTCTACAGAGGCTCCCGTCCAGAAGGAGAGTTAAAGGACAAAAATTCAACAAGTAACCTGGTGGATTTGAGCAGCACTAAGAGAGAAGGTTGTAGAACGCACATCAACCCCGCTGAGGCGAGCTTCGACCACAAGGATTCAAACAAAAGGTACAAAATCCATCACCAAGTGGACGGGAGTCCCCTCCCCCATGAGAACGGCTCAGAGTGCCCCACAAACAACCGGCCAGAGTTCAAAGTTCCTCCCACTACACTCCACGGGAGAGACCCCCTAAAAACTGGACCTACCTCCCCTACTAGGGTGCCATGGTGTCCTCCCGCCAGGCATAAAACTGTATAAACTGTATATAGTCTCTACCTGGAATTCTGAGCTCCCAGTGCTCCCCTTCGCTCACACTGGGGTCTGGAGGCCAGTCCCGGTAGGTTGGCGGAGAGGGGACTGCACCGGAGTGGCAGTTCCCTGAGGCACAGTGCGACAGCCGTTTTTTGGTGACAATACGGCCAGGCATAAAACTGTGTAAAGCTCTGTGTGTTCTCTGCCCGTAACCCCAGGCTCCCAGCACTCCCCGCACTCCCCTTTGCTGTGGCTCCAAGGTCTGGAGGCCTGTCCCCCAGGGGTCCGGACTCTTGGGTGATTGCTCGAGGGGTGTAGACAGTGCTGGGCTGCAGCCTGTCGGTGCAGACGTGGGGGACGGGAGCGGAGAGGACGGTTGGCCGGAGGAGAGCTACACTGGAGCGGCCATTGCCTGAGCCATAAAGCAGCGGCCCTCTTTTATTGGCAGTACGGCTCACTACGAATATTCTGAAGCCACACCCCCTGTCTCCCTGGGCAACCAGAGACTCTGAGTTTGCCTGAGGCAACTCCAGCTTGCAAACCAGGGAAACTCACAGGGTGGGGCTGACCCAGAGGTCCGCTTTACTAAACCTAAGATGCACCTGGCCCTCAGCGGATCGTCAGCCTATATACAATACAGGAGCAAAGACAAGCTGATTTGGAGCTCAATTCAGCTTCTCTTCTGCAGGGGAATTGCAGAGTTGTTCTGTTCTGTTCTGTCAGTAACATTAATTAGGTGCGAGACTGGACCTGAGTGAAAACCCCTCAACCTTCATCAAGCACCCGAGGTTGTCAGGCCTCACCTCCTCCTGCTGGAGAGAGGCAGAGTGCAGCGGCCTGGCAGACTTCCTTGTGATTCAGGCAGGTACAAACTCTTGGAGTACCGATTCACTACAGGCAACTGGGTCAGCCAACTGCAGGGCTATCAGTGACTGGATGTGAAGTGGTGCAAGGTGGGGAAGGAGGCAGCAACCTTCCCAGACGGATTTATTGGCTGGGTGGCTTCTCCTAACTCCACGCAGCACTGGAGCAAGCCACACCAGAGTAGTCACCAGACCCCTGTGATCCAGTTCCCAGAGACCTCTTAAACTCTCTCACCTGAGACAGGTGCAGACTGAGACAATTGATTTGGACCTTTTTGAACTGAACCAATCGCCTGAGGACAAATCAGGTGGTGCCCTGGGTGCACGGTGGTAGGAAGGTTTGATTTTTCTTCTCCAATTGTTTGCCGGTGGGGGGCGGGGTGACTTAATTGCTGATATTTCTCCACAGCTGAGACGTCAATCCAAAGTTATCTGTTTCACTAGGGTGGAACAGAAACAAGCTGAAAACAAGACAGAACCACTTAGCCCCACCACACCAGACAGGGCCCCAGTTTCTCAGGCCACAACACTGTACAGGCCGTCAACAAAGCACCAGGGGAAAAAGTCAGAGGGAGTAAAACAACCATGGGGTGGAATCAGTGGAAAAACTCTGGTAACATGAATAACCAGAATAGATCAAACCCCCCCCCCCAAGGAAAGATATGGCAGATGCAATTGAAGATCCCATTCATAAAGAACTGGCTGAGATGTCAGAAATCGAATTCAGAATTTGGATTGCAGACAAGATTAACAAAGTGGAATTAGGAATTCGAGGAGAAATTCAAAAGTTGTCTCAAGAATTTAACGAATTTAAAGACAAAACCACCAAAGACTTAGACACGCTGAAGCAAGAATTTGCAGCCCTCAAAGATATGAAAAATACAGTAGAATCCCTCAGCAACAGAATGGAGCAAGCAGAAGAAAGGATTTCTGACATTGAAGATAAAACCTTTGAACGCTCCCAAACTCTCAAAGAGGAAGAGAAATGGAGAGCAAAAACGGATCATTCTCTCCGAGAGCTCTGGGATAATTCGAAGAAGGCAAATGTCTGAATCATAGGGGTTCCAGAAACAGATGAAGTGGCCTTGCTGGACACAGAGGCCCTTCTGCATGAAATTATGAAAGAGAATTTTCCAGACATGCCTAGAGATTCTGAAATTCAGATAGCGGACAGCTTCAGAACCCCAGCACGACTCAACCCCAATAAGACATCCCCAAGGCATATCATAATTAACTTCACTAAAGTTAATATGAAGGAGAAAATCCTCAAAGTGCCAGGAGAAAGAAAACCATTACCTTCAAAGGGGAATATTAGAATGACTGCAGATCTCTCTGCTGAAACTTTTCAAGCCAGAAGACGGTGGTCACTGACTTTTAATCTCCTAAAGCAAAATAACTTTCAACCCAAGATCTTGTATCCAGCTAAACTGAGTTTCATTTATGATGGAGAAATTAAATACTTTAATGACATTCATATGTTGAAGAAATTTGCCATAACAAAACCAGCTCTTCAGGATATTCTCAGACCTATCCTCCAAAATGACCAACCCAATCCTATACCACAAAAGTGAACTCACTCAGAAACTTCAGATCAAACTCCAATTTCCACAGTGGTGAAAGGATTAAAAATGCCCACTGGACTTTTGAAAAACTCAATACCCAAAACTTCACCAGACTTATCAATATTCTCCATTAATGTGAATGGCTTAAACTGTCCTCTAAAGAAGCATAGGTTAGCTGATTGGATACAAAAACTCAGGCCAGATATTTGTTGCATACAAGAGTCACATCTTAACTTAAAAGACAGATACAGACTCAGGGTGAAAGGATGGTCGTCCATATTTCAGGCAAATGGTAATCAGAAAAAAGCAGGTGTTGCAATTTTATTTGCAGATACAATAGGCTTTAAACCAACAAAAGTAAGGAAGGACAAGAATGGTCACTTCATATTTGTTAAGGGTAATACTCAATATGACGAGATCTCAATTATTAATATCTATGCACCCAACCAGAATGCACCTCAATTTATAAGAGAAACTCTAACAAACACGAGTAACTCGATTTCCTCCAGCTCCATAATCGTCGGAGATTTCAACACTCCTTTGGCAGTGCTGGATCGATCCTCCAACAAGAAGCTGAGCAAAGAAATCTTAGATTTAAACCTAACCATCCAACATTTGGATTTAGCAGACATCTACAGAACATTTCATCCCAACAAAACTGAATACACATACTTCTCATCAGCCATGGAACTTAATCCAAAATTGATCACATCTTAGGTCACAAGTCTAACCTTAGTAAATTTAAAGAAATAGAAATTATTCCATGCATCTTCTCGGACCACCATGGAATATAACTTGAGCTGAGTAACAATAGGAATGTGCATACTCATACAAAAACATAAGTTAAATAACCTTAGGCTGAATGATAGCTGGGTCAGAGATGAGATTAAGAAAGAAATCGCCAATTTTCTGGAACAAAACGACAATGAAGACACGAACTATCAGAACCTCTGGGACACCGCAAAGGCAGTTCTAAGAGGGAAATTTATAGCACTACAGCCTTCCTCAAGAGAACAGAAAGAGAGGAAGTTAACAACTTAATGGGACATCTCAAGCAACTGGAAAAGGAAGAACATTCCAACCCCAAACCCAGTAGAAGAAAAGAAATAACCAAAATTAGAGCAGAATTAAATGAAATTGAAAACAAAAGAATAATAAAACAGATCAATAAATCAAAAAGCTGGTTTTTCGAAAAGGTCAATAAAATAGATAAACCTTTGGCCAACCTAATCAGGAAAAAAAGAGTAAAATCTCTAATCTCATCAATCAGAAACAACAAAGATGAAATAACAACAGACTACTCAGAAATCAAAAAAAACCTTAATAGGGCGGCGCCTGTGGCTCAAGGAGTTGGGCGCCGGTCCCATATGCCGGAGGTGGTGGGTTCAAACCCAGCCCCGGCCAAAAAAAAAAAAAACCACAAAAAAAAAAAAAAAAACCTTAATAAATATTACAAGAAACTTTATTCTCAGAAATGTGAAAATCTGAAGGAAATTGACCAATACTTGGAAGCACGTCACCTTCCAAGACTTAGCCAGAATCAAGTGGAAATGTTGAACAGGCCCATATCAAGTTCGGAAATAGCACCAACCATACAAAATCTCCCTAAAAAGAAAAGCCCGGGACCAGATGGTTTCATGTCTGAATTCTACCAAACCTTTAAAGAGGAATTACTACCTGTATAACTCAACCTGTTCCAAAAGGTAGAGAAAGAAGGAAGACTACCCAACACGTTCTATGAAGCAAACATCACCCTGATCCCCAAAACAGGAAAAGACCCAACAAGAAAAGAAAATTATAGACTGATATCACTAATGAATAGAGATGCAAAAATATTCAACAAGATCCTAACAAACAGAATCCAGCAAGACATCAAACAAATTACACATCATGACCAAGTCTGTTTTTTTTTTTTTTTTTTTTATTGTTGGGGATTCATTGAGGGTACAATAAGCCAGGTTACACTGATTGCAATTGTTAGGTAAAGTCCCGCTTGCAATCATGTCTTGCCCCCATAAAGTGTGACACAGACCCAGGCCCCACCCACCTCCCTCCTTCACTCTTTCTGTTTCCCCCCCCATAACCATAATTGTCATTAATTGTCCTCATATCAAAATTGAGTACATAGGATTCATGCTTCTCCATTCTTGTGATGCTTTACTAAGAATAATGTCTTCCACGTCCATCCAGGTTGATACGAAGGATGTAAAGTCTCCATTTTTTTTAATGGCTGAATAGTATTCCATGGTATACATATACCACAGCTTGTTAATCCATTCCTGGGTTGGTGGGCATTTAGGCTGTTTCCACATTTTGGCAATTGTAAATTGAGCTGCAATAAACAGTCTAGTACAAGTGTCCTTATGATAAAAGGATTTTTTTCCTTCTGGGTAGATGCCCAGTAATGGGATTGCAGGATCAAATGGGAGGTCTAGCTTGAGTGCTTTGAGGTTTCTCCATACTTCCTTCCAGAGAGGTTGTACTAGTTTGCAGTCCCACCAGCAGTGTAAAAGTGTTCCCTTCTCTCCACATCCACGCCAGCATCTGCAGTTTTGAGATTTTGTGATATAGGCCATTCTCACTGGGGTTAGATGATATCTCAGGGTTGTTTTGATTTGCATTTCTCTAATATATAGAGATGATGAACATTTTTTCATGTGTTTGTTAGCCATTCGTCTGTCGTCTTTAGAGAAAGTTCTATTCATGTCTCTTGCCCATTGATATAAGGGATTGTTGGCTTTTTTCATGTGGATTAATTTGAGTTCTCTATAGATCCTAGTTATCAAGCTTTTGTCTGATTGAAAATATGCAAATATCCTTTCCCATTGTGTAGGTTGTCTCTTTGCTTTGGTTATTGTCTCCTTAGCTGTACAGAAGCTTTTCAGTTTAATGAAGTTTCATTTGGTTATTTTTGTTGTTGTTGCAATTGCCATGGCAGTCTTCTTCATGAAGTCTTTCCCCAGGCCAATATCTTCCAGTGTTTTTCCTATGCTTTCTTGGAGGATTTTTATTGTTTCATGCCTTAAGTTTAAGTCCTTTATACATCTTGAATAAATTTTTGTGAGTGGGGAAATGTGTGGGTCCAGTTTCAGTCTTTTACATGTAGACATCCAGTTCTCCCAACACCATTTATTGAATAGGGAGTCTTTCCCCCAAGGTATGTTCTTGTTTGGTTTATCAAAGATTAGGTGGTTGTAAAATGTTAGTTTCATTTCTTGGTTTTCAATTCGATTCCAAGTGTCTATGTCTCTGTTTTTGTGCCAGTACCATGCTGTCTTGAGCACTATGGCTTTGTAGTACAGACTAAAATCTGGTATGCTGATGCCCCCAGCTTTATTTTTGTTACAGAGAACTGCCTTAGCTATACGGGGTTTTTTCCGGTTCCATACAAAACGCAGAATCATTTTTTCCAAATCTTGAAAGTACAATGTTGGTATTTTAATAGGAATGGCATTGAATAGGTAGATTGCTTTGGGAAGTATAGACATTTTAACAATGTTGATTCTTCCCATCGATGAGCATGGTATGTTCTTCCATTTGTTAATATCCTCTGCTATTTCCTTTCTGAGGAGTTCATAGTTTTCTTTATAGAGGTACTTCACCTCCTTCGTTAGGTATATTCCTAGGTATTTCATACTATGGTGAAGGGAGTTGTGTCCTTAATTAGCTTCTCATCTTGACTGTTATTGGTGTACACAAAGGCTACTGACTTGTGGACATTGATTTTATATCCTGAGACATTACTGTATTTTTTGATGACTTCTAGGAGTCTTGTGGTTGAGTCTTTGGGGTTCTCTAAGTATAAGATCATGTCGTCAGCAAAGAGGGAGAGTTTGACCTCCTCTGCTCTCATTTGGATTCCCTTTATTTCCTTGTCTTGCCTAATTGTATTGGCTAGAACTTCCAGCACTACGTTGAATAGTAAAGGTGACAGAGGACAACCTTGTCTGGTTCCAGTTCTAAGAGGAAAAGCTTTCAGTTTTATTCCATTCAGTAAAATATTGGCTGTGGGTTTGTCATAGATAGCTGCAATCAGTTTTAGAAATGTGCCACCTATGCCTATACTCTTCAGTGTTCTAATTAGAAAAGGATGCTGGATTTTATCAAATGCTTTTTCTGCATCTATTGAGAGGATCATGTGATCTTTATTTTTGCCTCTGTTAATATGGTGGATAACGTTTATAGACTTGCGTATGTTAAACCAGCCTTGCATCCCTGGGATGAAGCCTACTTGATCATGATGAATGACTTTTTTGATGATAAGCTGTAATCTATTGGCTAGGATTTTGTTGAGAATTTTTGCGTCTATGTTCATGAGTGAGATTGGTCTGAAATTCTCCTTTTTGTTTGGGTCTTTTCCTGGTTTTGGTATCAGGGTGATGTTTGCTTCATAGAATGTGTTGGGGAAGATTCCTTCTTCCTCAATTTTTTGGAATAATTTCTGCAGTACAGGAATAAGCTCTTCCTTGAAGGTTTGATAGAATTCTGGAGTGAAGCCATCTGGACCAGGGCATTTTTTGGTTGGAAGCTTTTTTATTGTTTCTTTGATCTCAGTGCTTGAAATTGGTCTGTTCAGGAGCTCTATTTCTTCCTGGCTGAGTCTAGGGAGAGGGTGTGATTCCAAATATTGATCCATTTCTTTCCCATTGTCAAATTTCTGGGCATAGAGTTTCTGGTAGTATTCAGAGATGATCTCTTGTATCTCTGTGGGATCAGTTGTTATTTCCCCTTTATCATTTCTGATGGAGGTTACTAGAGATTTTACTTTTCTATTCCTCGTTAGTCTGGCCAATGGTTTATCTATTTTATTTATTTTTTCAAAATCCAACTCCTTGTTTCATTAATGTTCTGAATGATTCTTTTGTTTTCAATTTCATTGATCTTTGATTTGATTTTGGATATTTCTTTTCTTCTACTGAGTTTAGGCTTAGATTGTTCTTCTTTTTCCAATTCCATAAGATCTCCTGTGAGATTGTTGATGTGCTCTCTTTCTGTTTTTCGAATGTAGGCATCTAAAGCGATGAATTTTCCTCTCAAAACTGCCTTTGCAGTATCCCACAGGTTTTGGTAGCTTGTGTCTTCATTGTTGTTATGTTCAAGGAAGTTAATGATTTCCTGTTTTATTTGTTCCTGCACCCATCTGTTATTCAACAGAAGATTGTTTAATTTCCATGCCTTTGGGTGGGGTCGAGCATTTTTTTTAGAGTTGAGTTCCACCTTTAGTGCCTTATAGTCTGAGAAGATACAAGGTAAAATTTCAATTCTTTTGATTCTGTTGATATTTGTTTTGTGTCCCAGGATATGATCAATTTTGGAGAATGTTCCATGGGGTGATGAGAAGAATGTATATTCTTTATCTTTGGGATGGAGTGTTCTATATGCGTCTATCAAGCACAGTTGTTCTAGGGTCTCATTTAAGTCTCTTATATCCTTGTTTAATTTCTGTTTAGAGGATCTGTCCAGCTCTGTAAGAGGAGTGTTAAGGTCCCCTGTTATTATGGTATTATCAGATATCATATTGCTCAGGCTGAGTAAGGTCTGTTTCAAGAATCTGGGAGCATTTAAATTGGGTGCTTAGATATTTAGAATTGAAATGTCTTCTTGTTGTATTTTTCCCTTGACCAATATAAAGTGACCATCTTTGTCTTTTTTGACTTTAGTTGCCTTAAATCCACATGTATCTGAAAATAAGATTGCAACTCCTCTTTTCTTCTGAATTCCATTTGCCTGAAAAATTGTCTTCCAACCCTTGACTCGGAGCTTTAATTTGTCTTTTGAAGCCAGGTGTGTTTCTTGCAGACAGCAAATGGATGGCTTGTGTTTTTTAATCCAGTCAACCAATCTATGTCTCTTCAGTGGGGAATTCAAGCCATTAACATTTATTGAGATAATTGATAAGTGTGGTAGTATTCTATCCGTCTTATTTGGTGAGAATCCATTGCTTAGTTTTATCTTTTGCATCAGTGTGGAGGTTAGGTTCTGTCCTTTAATTTCTGAGTTCTTACTTTGCTGTGATCCATTGTGGTGGTCAGTGTGCAGAACAGGTTGAAGTATTTCCTGTAGAGCTGGTCTTGTTGTGGCAAATTTCCTCAATGTTTGTATATCCGTAAATGATTTGATTTCTCCGTCAATTTTGAAGCTTAGCTTAGCAGGGTACAGAATTCTGGGCTGGAAATTGTTCTGTTTAAGTAGATTAAAGGTATATGAGCATTGTCTTCTTGCTTGGAAAGTTTCATTAGAGAAGTCTGCGGTCACTCTGATGGATTTACCCCTGTAGGTCAACTGGCGCTTACTCCTGGCAGCTTGCAGAATCTTTTCTTTTGTCTTGACTTTGGACAGGTTCATCACAATGTGTCTTGGAGAAGCTCGGTTAGAGTTGAGGCGACCTGGGGTCCGATAGCCCTCTGAAAGCAGTGTGTCAGAATCTTTGGTGATATTTGGGAAATTTTCTTTTATAATATTCTCCAGTATGGCTTCCATTCCTCTGGGGCATTCTTCTTCCCCTTCTGGAATTCCTATAACTCGTATGTTGGAACGCTTCATAAAGTCCCATAATTCTGACAGTGAACGTTCTGCTTTCTCTCTCTTCTTTTCTGCCTCTTTTACTATCTGAGTTATCTCAAAAACTTTGTCTTCTACCTCTGAAATTCTTTCTTCTGCATGGTCTAACCTGTTGCTGATACTTTCCATTGCATCTTTAAGTTCCCTAATTGACTGTTTCAGTTCCTTCAGCTCTGCTATATCCTTTTTATATTCTTCATATCGTTCATCTCTTATTTGATTCTGTTTTTGAGTTTCCTTTTTGTTATTTTCCACTTTACTAGCAGTTTCCTTCATTGTTTCCATCATTTCTTTCATTGTTTTCAACATGTGTATTCTAAATTCCCTTTCTGTCATTCCTAACATTTCTTTATAGGTGGAATCCTCTGCAGTAGCTACCTCATGGTCCCTTGGCGGGGTTGTTCTGGACTGGTTCTTCATGTTGCCTGGAGTTTTCTGCTGATTCTTCCTCATGAGTGATTTCTTTTATCTGTTTCCTTGCCCTAATTTTCCTTTCACATCCTCTTGCTCTTTAAGTTCTCGTGCCTGTGGAAGTTGCGGGCAGGTTTAGACGGATTGAACACACGCCACCACTTGCCGGTTTTCCACTGTTTTAGTCCTCCTCTTGGGGTCCAGAAGTCTCTCGCTGACTCCCTGTATCCTCTCAGGGGTGATGATAGGCCGATCCCACCAGCCAGAGATGCCTGGAGTCCTATCTCCCCAGACTCACAGTGCCCAGATGCAAGGAAGCTGTTACTCGGCTGCCATCTTGCTCCACCTCCCTGGCTTTCACTCTGACCAAGTCAGTTTTATCCCAGGATCTCAACGCTGGTTCAATATACATAAATCTATAAATGTAATCAACACATAAACAAATTAAAAAACAAAGACCATATGATTCTCTCAATCGATGCAGAAAAAGCTTTTGATAATATCCAGCATCCCTTCATGATCAGAACACTTAAGAAAATCGGTATAGAAGGGACATTTCTTAAACTGATAGAGGCCATCTACAGCAAACCCACAGCCAATATCATATTGAATGGAGCTAAATTAGAATCATTTCCACTCAGATCAGGAACCAGACAAGGCTGCCCATTGTCTCCATTGCTTTTTAACATTGTAATGGAAGTTTTAGCCACTGCAATCAGGGAAGAAAAGGAGATCAAGGGTATCCATATAGGGTCAGAAGAGATCAAACTTTCGCTGTTCGCAGATGATATGATAGTATATCTGGAAAACACTAGGGACTCTACTACAAAACTTTTAGAAGTGATCAAGGAATACAGCAGCGTCTCAGGTTACAAAATCGACATTCATAAATCGGTAGCCTTTATATATACCAACAACAGTCAAGTTGAAAATACAGTTAAGGACTCTATCCCATTCACAGTAGTGCCAAAGAAGATGAAATATTTGGGAATTTATCTAACAAAGGACATGAAAGATCTCTATAAAGAGAACTATGAAACTCTAAGAAAAGAAATAGCTGAAAATATTAACAAATGGAAAAACATACCATGCTCATGGCTGGGAAGAATCAATATTGTTAAAATGTCTATACTACCCAAAGCAATATATAATTTCAATGCAATCCCTATTAAAGCTCCACTGTCATACTTTAAAGATCTTGAAAAAACAATACTTCGTTTTATATGGAATCAGAAAAAACCTCGAATAGCCAAGACATTACTCAGAAATAAAAACAAAGCAGGAGGAATTACGCTACCAGACCTCAGACTATACTCCAAATCAATAGTGATCAAAACAGCATGGTATTGGCACAAAAACAGAGAAGTAGATGTCTGGAACAGAATAGAGAACCAAGAGATGAATCCAGCTACTTACCGTTATTTAATCTTTGACAAGCCAATTAAAAACATTCAGTGGGGAAAAGATTCCCTATTTAACAAATGGTGCTGGATAAACTGGCTGGCAACCTGTAGAAGACTGAAAGCGGACCCACACCTTTTACCATTAACTAAGATAGACTCTCACTGGATCAAAGATTTAAACTTAAGACATGAAACTATAAAAATACTAGAGGAGAGTGCAGGGAAAACCCTTGAAGAAATCGGGCTGGGTGAGTATTTTATGAGGAGGACCCCCCGGGCAATTGAAGCAGCTTCAAAAATATACTACTGGGACTTGATCAAACTAAAAACTTCTGCACAGCCAAGAACACAGTAAGTAAAGCAAGCAAACAGCCCTCAGAATGGGAGAAGATATTTGCAGGTTATGTCTCTGACAAAGGTTTAATAACCAGAATCCACAGAGAACTCAAACACATTAGCAAGAATAGAACAAGGGATCCCATCGCAGGCTGGGTAAGGATTTGAAGAGAAACTTCTCTGAAGAAGACAGGCGTGCGGCTGTCAGACATATGAAAAAATGCTCATCATCTTTAATCATCAGAGAAATGCAAATCAAAACTACTTTGAGATACCATCTAACTCCAGTGAGACTAGCCTATATCACAAAATCCCAAGACCAGAGATGTTGGCGCGGATGTGGAGAAAAGGGAACACTTTTGCACTGCTGGTGGAAATGCAAATTAATACATTCCTTCTGGAAAGAGATATGGAGAACACTTAGAGATCTAAAAATAGATCTGCCATTCAATCCTGTAATCCCTCTACTGGGCATATACTCAGAAGACCAAAAATCACATCATAACAAAGATATTTGTACCAGAATGTTTATTGCAGCTCAATTCATAATTGCTAAGTCATGGAAGAAGCCCAAGTGCCCATCGATCCATGAATGGATTAATAAATTGTGGTACATGTACACCATGGAATATTATGCAGCCTTAAAGAAAGATGGAGACTTTACCTCTTTCATGTTTACATGGATGGAGCTGGAACATATTCTTCTTAGTAAAGTATCTCAAGAATGGAAGAAAAAGTACCCAATGTACTCAGCCCTACTATGAAACTAATTTAGGGTTTTCACATGAAAGCTATAACCCAGTTACAACCTAAGAATAGGGGGAAGGGGGAAAGAGAGGGGAGGGTGGGTAGAGGGAAGGGGATTGGTGGGATTACACCAGCGGTGCATCTTACGAGGGTATATGTGAAACTTGGTAAACGGTCTGTAAAGCTAGTGAATGATGCCCCATGATCATATCGATGTACACAGCTATGATTTAATAAAAAAAAAGAAAGAAAAGAAAAATAATCTGAATTAAATGCATCAGTATAATCACCAGCGGGAAAAGTTTAATTTCAAAAGATAGCCAAGTTGTAAAGAGAAGACATATGGGATTAAAACTCTCATACACAGAGATGCCTGAACTATTCCATTTGGCATGTCCAGCTATGTAGTTACTGATTATCAGATGCTCTTCTGGAAACTTAGATCACGTAAATTTTTTAAAAATCTATTCTAAAAATCTACTTAGAGACCTGAATGTAATATATAAGACCAAACTGTAATAAATGTCATAAATATGAAAATCGTTTCCTTCTTTCAATCAGCTGAATTCTAAGTTTATTTTCTAGTCAGCACAGTATCTGTGGCTGATACAGCACAATGGCTAGCTCAACTTCGGTTGCAATCTCCCTACTTGCCTCCCTTTACTGCAGAGGCTAGAAAATACTAAAAACTTCATTTCCAAGACTTCCCTATAATTAGCATTCTCAATGCAAAGCAGGCTTCACTGTTACATGCACTTCCGCAGGACCTGAATTCAGAGTCAAAGTGAAGGGGAAAGAAGCAACATTCCAGGTGTTACCTTGCTGGTGCAGATCCAGCAGGCAGCAGACAGCCCTGAAGCTAACAGTGCTGGCAGCAGTCTGACCCCTGGATCACACCTAGAGTAATCCAGAAGACAATAATTGCCTTATAACCCCTGGTTGTGGTTAAGGTGTGTGACCTTGAAAACAGCAGTTGGCGCACAGACTTCCTGAGTCCCCAGGTTCCTAGGAGTAACAAAGAGAGCAGTCCACGACAGTCAGGTCCCAGGTCTGCAGTGTCTTTCTAAACGGAGACATTCTTGGAGGTCCAGCCTAGAGCCTAATCCTGCAGCCCTTCCGATGATTACATCAGTAAGATCTAATTGAATACCTAATTCCTATGGTATACACTTTTATTCTTACTATTCTATTCTCAAATGGCTACAAAGGTTTCCATTGCCCGCAACTCACTAGAGTCATAATGTATTAAGACAACTACTTGAAAACATTCAACTGTCTGAACACTTCCATACTTTCAAATATTCAAAATAATCTAAAGTAATATAGATTTTCAGGAGACAGCATCAACCAAGGCATATCATGTAATTCTCAGTTCTTTTCTCTGAGCAGTAATAAAAAGAACGCTAGATCTTTAAAACATGGTTACTCAACATACTAAAGCACTTTTTGCTCAAATTCATGACAATTTGATATCTGAAAACTATAGCAAAGGAAGACACTCTAAACACTGCCAAGACTTGTTTCTTTAAACATCTAAAACAGCACCTTTCATGTGGCCAATACTAAGTATGTGCTAGTTGGACTGTATGGGCGCAGTAATACAGATGAGTCAAACCAGTTCCCAAGGGAACAGCAGACTGAATTATGACAATGCTGCATAAAATTAAATGCACTGGCATAAAGTCCATGTACTTTATTACACACTACATATGATCTAACAGGATGAGAAGCTCTGTGCTAGAATTTTAGGAAAGTTCTATAAAGGTCAGAACAATGTGACATTTTCCTGCAATGGCAGAGGACTTAAAGAGATGGATAATATCCTCAGCATATTTCTATTTTTTTCATAAAGAAATATTAAGAAAACTTGACCTTAAAAGTCAGAAACATACTCCTTGAAGTATATGGAATCTGCTTCACCAAGGTTCCTACCCAAATATCTCCACAAATTAATACAATACTCTTATTCCTTAGGAGTGCTAATGATACACCTTTTGTGTAAAAATATGATAAAGAAGAAAATAAAGTCATGGCCACCCGCCTCTCACCTAGGTGATGAATGGAATAGCCTGGGTTCACATCTTTGCAGAAAAGCAATGGAATAGGATTTGCTTTATCTCTGTCACTTAGTACAAGTCTCTCCAATTCATGGGAGAAACAGAGATAGTTCAGCAGATCTTTCTACAGGAACATGTATCTAAGAGAAGTCAGCTTCAGCTACAAGCAATTTTCATTAATAAATTCCCACAGTCCTATCTAAGAAGTAAAAAGTCTATTTCCCAACAGCTTTGAGTTTTTTCCCAACTTCCAAAAACAATTAAAGGAATTTAAATTAATATTTCCTGATTACCTAATTGGTAGAAAGCACTTTATTAATTGCCATGGAAAGAGATGATAGAATAGCAAACAAGGTCACTGTTCCCAAGGAATTACGATTTAGGGAGATAAAAGATCTCACATCTTTCATTTTCAACCTATGTGTAAAAAATTCATTAAAGCTTCTGCAAACAGTAATTCTCATTTTGAAGAGTTATTGGGCATCTTTCCTGTAATATCTACTTTTTCATTCTTTATAATTTCATGTCTCAGTCAAGCACATTTGCTCACTCCTGTAATCCTAGCACTGTGAAAGGCTGAGTTGGGAGGATCTCTGGAGTTCAGGAGTTTGAGACCAGGCTGAGCAAGAGTGAGATTCTGTCTCTGCTAAAAAAAAAAAAAAAAAATAGAATAACTAGCCAGGCATTGTAGTAGGCTCCTATTGTCCCAGCTACTTACAGGGAGGCTGAGGAAAGAAGACCACTTGAGTCCAGAAGTTTGAGGTTGCTGTGAGCTAGGCTGATGCCATGGCCCTCTAGCCTGAGGGAACAAAGTAAGAGTCTGTCTCAAAAAAAAAAAAAAAATCCACATCTCATATTCTTTTTTTTTTTGCAATTTTTGGTCAGGGCTGGGTTTGAACCAACCACCTCTGGCATATGGAGCCGGCACCCTACTCCTTTGAGCCACAGGCGCCGCCCCCATGCATCTCATATTCTTAAATGAAAAATTTATATTTAAATTCTCTCAGAACCACATTAGTCAGCCAAAGACAGCATAATGTGCCACAACAGTGCGGAGAATCACTGTCCTGAATACTACAAAGACTCTAAACAAGTCAATGACACAACACAGCTCAACGAGTGCAGATCGTCACACAGGAACACCCACTCTGGCTGGCAGCCCATTCATAATCAGATACCAGCCTGAAACTTAACCATGATTCGAACCTTGCAGATATGAATGAGCCAATTCAAATAGTATAAATTGGAATTATTCTGTGCAATAGCTAAAGGTCAAGGAATTGGGTTAATGAGAACATGCCACTGGGGTGGCAATGGAGCTGGGAGTAGAGAAAGTCTCTTTCTTTTATTCTCCATCACAAGTGAGAAAGTCATGACAGTAATGCCTTCAGGTCCATTCTTGATTTTTTTAGGAACTCCATTACTTAGTTTATCGATTACCCATATCCTTCGGCACTTTTGCATTTAGCATCATTTTCCAACTATTTCACTGGTAAGTGGCGACTCTACAAAAGATGGAGATGGAAAGGAGGGTAAAGTGAAACTCAAGGTAGGCCAGTTTCACTACCTGGCAATAAGTTCAGCAAAAAAAAAAAATTTATTGTGGAAAAAAGACCAAAATGAATAGAGTCCTCACCTTAGGAAAATTCAACTTAGGAACAGGAAGAACACTTAAATGAGAGGTTAATTAGAATTTCTTGCTTTAAAATAGTCTTTGCTTTACAAAATTATTCCATTTAGAAATATGTTTAATAGGGGCTCAGCACCTGTGGCTCAGCAGCTAGGGCACCAGCTACATACACTGGAGCTGGCAGGTTCAAATCCAGCCTGGGCCAGCCAAACAACAATGATAACTACAACCAAAAAAATAACCGGCATTGTGGCTAGTGCCTGTAGTCCCAGCTACTTGGGAGGCTGAGGCAAGAGAATGGCTTAAGCCCAAAAGTTTGAGGTTGCTGTGAGCTATGACACCACAGCATGCTATGCAGGGTGACAGCTTGAGACTCTGTCTCAAAAAAAAAAAAGAAATATGTTTAATAGACATAAATCCTTGGGTTTAAAATATTCTTTAACCTACCAAAATTTGTTTGACACCCAGTGTTTTAACAGTACAATATACCTTAAGAAAAAATTCCCTATATTGGGCGGCGCCTGTGGCTCAGTCGGTAAGGCGCCGGCCCCATATACCGAGGGTGGCGGGTTCAAACCCGGCCTCAGCTGAACTGCAACCAAAAAATAGCTGGGTGCTGTGGCGGGCGCCTGTAGTCCCAGCTACTCGGGAGGCTGAGGCAAGAGAATCGCTTAAGCCCAGGAGTTGGAGGTTGCTGTGAGCTGTGTGAGGCCACGGCACTCTACCAAGGGCCATAAAGTGAGACTCTGTCTCTACAAAAAAAAAAAAAAAAAAATTCCCTATATTATATGGAATAGAAAGGTGGCTTAAATTATAGTTTATTTTAATTTATGGCTATAGTTTCAGAACCTATCTTACAGCAAACTAAAGTTCTGTGATTTAAGTTTTCAACTTCTCCAATTTCATCCTGAACACTTATTTGCATTATTTAAGTTTGTAAATGAAAAAAAATAATGTGGGTCCACAGAAAGACGAAAAAAATCTTATTTTCCATAACCATAAAACAGAAAACAAATATTACATATGTTCAGATTCTCACTATGGCAGAATTAGAAAGATATTTCTGTACCTTAGGCTAATAACCTGAAAAAACATCAACTTTCTAAATGAAGTCCTTGAAAAGAGAAAAAAAAAAAATACCCCAACAGCAAAAACATTTCAAATAAAGTCACAAGTGTTTCTATTTGAAACTACCATTACAACACATGAACAACAATCTTTCAGCCAAATATTTTTATTTTATTTGCTTTTCAAATTTTCAAGTTTATATAAAAGGAGGCCAAATAGTGTATATAATATGTGTAAATCCACATGTACCCATATTTAATTTCAACAATTACCAGCCCATGGGCAGTCCTAATCCATATAACTCTCTCCCCACTCCATGTTCCACTTTCCAACCACATTATTTTCAAACAAAGGCCAGACCTCACATCATTTCATCAGTAAAGATGTAAGTATGTACCTTTAAAGGGTAAGGACTCTTTTTTACACTTGCTGGGGTACTTATTTTTATGTCTGCTTAATAAACACTCCTCTAAGAGCTTTACAAATGGCAGCTCATTTATTCTTCCAATCAATTCTATCAGATGGCTACTATTGTTCTTATCATTCACAGGGGAGGAAACTAAAGTCACCTGTCCAAGGTTGCCCAGCTAATAAGTAGCAAGGCAAGGTCTGAACTCAGGTATTCAGGCTCAGATGAATGCTTCTATATACTGCAGTACACTACTTACTGCCAGTAAACATTTGGTTTACTCCTTCAGAGGCTAAACATAACCCATATAAATGTCATTTTTACATCCTATATTCCAACTTTCCTTAAAAAGAAATAGTTGCTCAACCATGAAGGACAATCACACACTTATTTTAATCAAATAATACTGGCTTTTTAAGTAGCATTAGAACACACGATTCAGACAAAGCAATAGTGAACTCTAGAAGTGGCCAATCAGTACAAGAGTAGAAAGTCATCCAGGCTCATCCTAACCAATTCTAACTGTATTTGCCATGGAATGAACTATTGGAATATCATATTTTGACCCAAAAAAAGCATAATCATTTCAAATATGCTTTCAAAAATCTAATTTCATAAATGCTACTACTACATATTTTCTCACTGCAACATCTAAACCTAATAACTACCATAGATATCATTAAAACAGACACTTATTTTGACTCACCACAATTAATTTAAAAAATCTTTAACTATGAAAACTGATCTTTGGTAAAATGGACAAAAACATACATGGGAGAAAGGACACACTATTCAATAAATGGTGCTAGGCATCCATCTTGAGTTAATTTCTGTATGAGAAATTGTGTATATGATTGAGAGATAAGAATTCAGTTTCATTCTTCTGTATATGGGATTAAACACCCCATATACAGAAGAATGAAACTGTGGGGTGTTTGATCCCATATACAGAAGAATGAAACTGAATTCTTATCTCTCAATCATATACAAAAATTAACTCAAGATGGATTATAGACTTAAATGTGACATCAAAAACAATAAAAATCCTAAAGGAAAACTGAAGAAAAACTCTCTGAATATTTGCCTAGGCAAAGAATTTATGACTAAGACCCCAAAAGCAAATGCAATAAAAACAAAAATAGGCTAGGCATGGTGGTTCACACCTACAATCCCAGCATTTGGGAGACCAAGGTGGGAGGATTGCTTGAGGCCAAGAATTCAAGACCAGCCTGAGCAACACAGTGAGACTCCAATTCTAAGAAAAAAAGTATAATAATAATAATTAACTGGGCACAGTGGCATGTGCTTCTAGTCCCAGCTACTTAAAAGACTGAGGCAAGAGGATTGCTTGAGCCCAGGAATTCAAGGCTGCATTGAGCTATGACTGTGCAACTGCACTCTAATCTGAGCAACAGAGTGATGACCCTGTCTTATAAAAAAATAAATAGGGGTGGAGACAAGATGGCTGACTGAAGCCAGCTTTCCACAGAGGCTCCCATCCAGAAGGAGAGTTAAAGAATAGAAATTTAGCAAGTAACCTGGCGGATTAGAGCTGCGCCAAGAGAGAAGGTTGAAGAACGCACATCAACCCTGCTGAGGTGAGCTGCAACCCCAAGGATACAAACAAAAGGTACAAAACCCATCACCAAGCGGACGGGTGTCCCCTCCCCCATGAGAACAGCTCAGAGTACCCCATAAACAAATGAGCAGAGTTCAAAAGTCCTCCCATTATACTCCACGGGAGAGACTCTTTAAAAACTGGACCTACTTCCCCTACTAGGGTGCCATGGTGCTCTCCTGCCAGGCATAAAACTGTGTAAAACTGTAGGTATTTTCTACCTGCAATTTGGAGCTCCCAGCACTCCCCTGTACTCTCAATCTGAGGTCTGGAGGCCTGTCCCCCAGGAGTCCAGATTCTTGGGTGTTTTCCTGAGAGGTGTGGACAGGGCCTGGACTGCTGCTGGTCATTGCTGATTCTGTGGCACGGGAGTGAGGAGAGGACGGTCAGCTGAGAGGGAACCACACAGGAGCAGCGGTGCCCCAGGGCACAGAGAAGCAGCCATTTTGGCAACAATAAGGCTCACCCCTGGATATTCCGGAGTCACACCCCCTAACTCTCTGGGCAACCAGAGGAGGCTGGGCATCTTCTCAAGTGGCAACCACCAGCGGAACAGATCTGGGATGGAAATGCAAGCCCCATGAGTAAAGGGTTTGCCTGAGGTGGTACCGGCCTGGGTGGAGTGTGGGGACTAGAAAACGCACATGCAGTGCCGGCAGACTCCCAGGGCAGGGCTGACCCAGAGGACCACTTTACTGAGCCTAAGATGGACCTGGCCCTCAGGGGATCATCAGCCTAGACAAAGGAGGGCAGGCAGAAGCTAGAACTGACAGGTAACCATGCTGCGAATACAAACTGCAGCTGAGACCGCACAGCAGCACAGACAGGGCCTGAGGCACAGGTTCTGTGAACTCAAAACAGCTTCTCTTCTGCAGGGGAATTTAGCAGGGACAGAAATAAAAAGTTGTTCTGTTCCCTGGAGTATCTGCTCATTGGAGGCAACTGGGTCACAGGCCTGCGGGGTTATCAGTGACTGGGTGTAACAGAGGTGCAAGGTGGGGAAGGAGGCATCAACCTTCCCAGACTAATCTATTTGCTGGGTGGGTCCTCCTGACCTCATGGAGCACTGGAGGAAGTCATATTTGAGTTGTCAGCAGACCCCTGTGATCTAGTTGCCAGAGATCAATTGACTGAGACAATTGATTTGGACCTCTTGAACTGAGCCAATCACCCAAGGACTATCCAAGTGGTACCCTAGGTGTGTGGCTGTAGGAAGGTTGATTTTCCTTTTCCAATTGTTACCTGTTGGGGGGCGGGTGACTTAATTGCTGGTATTTCTCCACAGCTGAGACTTCAACCCAGAGTAACTGCTTCACTAGGGTCGGACAGAGACCAGCTGAAAACAAGACAGAGCCACTTAGCCCCACCACACCAAGCAGGTTCCCAGTTTTTCAGGCCGTAGCACTGTACGAATCCTCGGCAAAGCTCCAGAGGAAAAGCTACAGACACCAGTCTGAGCTTTTGGGCAAAGGGCTGGTTAATCACTACTCCTGGAACCCCAAACACAACTTTTCTTTATCCACTCATCTAGTCAAACAGTGTAAAATAATCATGGGGCAGAATCAGCGTAAAAACTCTGGTAACACGAAAAACCAGAGTAGATCAACCCCTCCAAGGAAAGATATGGCAGATGTAACTGAAGATCCCATTCATAAACAGATGGCCAAGATGTCAGAAATCTAATTCAGAATTTGGATGGCAAACAAGATTCATAGACTGAAGGAAAAGTTGGAATTAGAAATTCAAGGAGCAATTCAAAAGTTGTCTCAAGAATTTAATGAATTTAAAGACAAAGCCACCAAAGATTCTGACACATTGAAGCAAGAATTTGCAGCCCTCAAAGATCTGAAAAATACAGTAGAATCCCTCAGTAACAGAGTGGAGCAAGCAGAAGAAAGGATTTCTGACTTTGAAGACAAAGCTTTTGAATGCTCCCAAACTCTCAAGAGGAACAGAAATGGAGAGCAAAAATGGATCATTGTCTCAGAGAGCTCAGGGATAATTCGAAGAAGGCTAATATCTGCCTCATTGGAATCCCTGAAACTGATGAAGTGGCTTAACAAGGCACAGAGGCTCTTCTCCATGAAATTATGAAAGAGAATTTTCCAGACATGTCAAGAGATTCTGAAATTCAGATAGCAAACAGTTTCAGAACCCCAGCATGACTCAATCCGAGTAAGACATTCTCCAGGCATATCATATTTAACTTTACTAAAGTTAATATGAAGGAGAAAATTCTGAAAGCAGCCAGATGCAAGAAAACCATAACCTACAAAGGGAAGAATATTGGAATGACTGCAGATCTCTCTGCTGAAACCTTTCAAGCCAGAAGAGGGTGGTCGTCAACTTTTAATCTCCTAAAACAAAATAACTTTCAACCCCAGATCCTGTATCCAGCCAAACTGAGTTTCATTTATGATGGAGAATTAAATACTTTAATGACATTCACATGTTGAAGAAATTTACCATAACCAAAGAAGCTCTTCAAAATATTCTCAGACCTATCCTCCATAATGACCAGCCCAATCCTCTACCACAAAAGTAAACTCACTCATAAACTTTTGATCAAACTCTAACTTCCACAGTGGCGAAAGGATTAAAAATATCCAATGGACTTTCGAAAAACTTGATACCCAAAATTTTACCAGACTTATCAATATTCTCCATTAATGTGAATGGCTTAAACTGTCCTCTAAAGAGGCATAGGTTGGCTGACTGGATACAAAAACTCAGGCCAGGTATTTGCTGCATACAAGAATCTCATCTTACCTTAAAAGATAAATACAGACGCAGGGTGAAAGGATGGTCATCCATATTTCAGGCAAATGGAAATCAGAAAAAAGCAGGTGTTGCAATTCTATTTGCCGATACAATAGGCTTTAAACCAACAAAAGTAAGGAAGAATAAGAATGGTCACTTCATATTTGTTAAGGGTAATACTCAATATGATGAGATTTCGATTATTAATATCTATGCACCCAACCAGAATGTACCTCAATTTATAAGAGAAACTCTAACAGACATGAGCAACTTGATTTCCTCCAGCTCTATAATACTCAGAGATTTTAACACTCCTTTGGCAGTGTTGGATAGATCCTCCAATAAGAAGCTGAGCAAAGAAATTTTAGATTTAAACCTAACCATCCAACATTTGTAATTAACAGACATCTATAGAACATTTCATCCCAACAAAACTGAATACACATACTTCTCATCAGCCTGTGGACCATACTCCAAAATCAATCACATCTTACATCACAAGTCTAACCTCAGTAAATTTAAAGGAATAGAAATTATTCCTTGCATCTTCTCGGACCACCATGGAATAAAAGTTGAACTCAGTAACAACAGGAATCTGCATACTCATACAAAAACATGGAAGTTAAATAAACTTATGCTGAATGATAGCTGGGTCAGAGGTGAGATTAAGAAGAAAACTGCCAAATTTTGGGAACAAAACGACAATGAAGACACAAATTATCAGAACCTCTGGGATATTACAAAGGCAGTCCTACTTGGGAAATTTATAGCACTGCAAGCCTTCTTCAAGAGAATGAAAAGAGAGGAAGTTAACAACTTAATGGGACATCTCAAGCAACTGCAAGGAAGAATATTCCAACCCCAAACCCAGTAGAAGAAAAGAAATAACCAAAATTAGAGCAGAATTAAATGAAATTGAAAACAAAAGAATTATACAACAGATCAATAAATTAAAAAGTTGGTTTTTTGAAAAGGTCAATAAATTAGATAAACCTTTGGCTAACCTGACCAGGAAAAAAAAAAAAGAGTAAAATCTCTAATTTCATCAATCAGAAATGACAAAGACAAAATAACAACAGACTCCTCAGAAATTCAAAAAATCCGTAATGAATATTACAAGAAACTTTATTCTCAGAAATATGAAAATCTGAAGGAAATTGACCAATACTTGGAAGCACATCACCTTCCAAGACTTAGCCAGAATTAAGTGGAAATGTTGAATAGGCCTTTATATAAGTTCTGAAATAGCATCAACCATACAAAATCTCCCTAAAAAGAAAAGCCCGGGACCAGATGGCTTCATGTCAGAATTCTACCAAACCTTTAAAGAGGAACTAGTACCTATATTATTCAACCTGTTCCAAAATATAGAAAAATGAAAGAATACTACCCAACACGTTCTATGAAGCAAACATCACCCTGATCACCAAACCAGAAAAAGACCCAATAAAAAAAGAAAATTATAGATCAATATCACTAATGAATATAGATGCAAAAATATTCAACAAGATCCTAACAAACAGAATCCAGCAACACATCAAACAAATTATACATCATGACCAAGTCGGTTTTATCCCAGGGTCTCAAGGCTGGTTCAATATACTTAAATCTATAAATATAATTCAGCACATAAATTAAATACAAAGACCATATGATTCTCTCAATTGATGCAGAAAAAGCTTTTGATAATATCCAGCATCGCTTCATGATCAGAACACTTAAGAAAATTGGTATAGAAGAGACATTTCTTAAACTGATAGAGGCCATCTACAGCAAACGCACAGCCAAAATCGTATTGAATGGAGTTAAATTGAAATCATTTCCACTCAGATCAGGAACCAGGCAAGGTTGCCCATTGTCTCCACTGCTCTTTAACATTGTAATGGAAGTTTTAGCCACTGCAATTAGGGAAGAAACGGTGATCAAGAGTATCCATATAGGGTCAGAAGAAATCAAACTTTCACTCTTCGCAGATGATATGATTGTATATCTGGAAAACACCAGGGATTCTACTAGAAAACTCTTAGAAGTGATCAAGGAATACAGCAGTGTCTCAGGTTACAAAATCAACATTCATAAATCTGTAGCTTTTATATATACCAACAATAGTCAAGCTGAAAAAACAGTTAAGGACTCTATTCCATTGCATCTGCCAAAGAAGATGAAATATTTGGGAGGTTATCTAACAAAGGAGTGAAAGATCTCTATAAACAGGACTATGAAACTCTAAAAAAAGAAATAGCTGAAAATGTTAACAAATGGAAAAACATACCATGCTCATGGCTGGGAAGAATCAACATTGTTAAAATGTCCATACTACCCAAAGCAATATACAATTTTAATGCAATCCCTATTAAAGCTCCACTGTCATACTTTAAAGATGTTGAAAAAATAGTACTTTGTTTTATATGGAATCAGAAAAAACCTCGAATAGCCAAGACATTACTCAGAAATAAAAACAAAGGAGGAGGAATTATGCTACCAGACCTCAGACTATACTATAAATCAATAGTGATCAAAACAGCATGGTACTGGCACAAAAACAGAGAGGTAGATGTATGAAACAGAATAGAGAACCAAGAGATAAACCCAGCTACTTACCGTTATTTGATCTTTGACAAGCCAATTAAAAACATTCAGTGGGGGAGACTTTACCTCTTTCATGTTTACATGGATGGAGCTGGAACATATTCTTCTTAGTAAAGTATCCCAAGAATGGAAGAAAAAATACCCAATGTACACAGCCCTACTATGAAACTAATTTGGGACTCTCACATGAAAGCTATAACCCAGCTACAACTTAACAATAGGGGGAAGTGGGAAAGGGGGGGGTGGGTAGAGGGAGGGGAATCGGTGGGATCACACCTGTGGTGCATATTATAGGGGTATTTGCGAAACTTGGTAAATGTAGAATGTAAATGTTTTGGCACAGTAACTGAGATAACGCCGGAAAGGCTATGTTAACCACTGTGATAAAAATGTGTCAAATGGTTTATGAAGTGAGTGTATGATGCCCCATAATCATATCATTGTATACAGTTATGATTTAATAAAAAAAATTTAAAAAAAAAAAAAAAAAAAAACATTCAGTGGGGAAAAGATTCCCTATTTAACAAATGGTGCTGGGTGAACTGACTGGCAACGTGTAGAAGAGTGAAACTGGACCCACACCTTTCACCATTAACTAAGAGACTCTCACTGGATTAAATATTTAAACTTAAGACATGAAACTATAAAAATACTAGAAGATAGTGCAGGGAAAACTCTTAAAGAAATCGGTCTGGGCTAATATTATATGAGGAGGACCCCCCGCCCAGGCAATTGAAGCAGCTTCAAAAATACACCACTGGGACCTGATCAAACTAAAAAGCTTCTGCACAGCCAAGAACACAGTAAGTAAAGCAGGCAGACAGCCCTCAGAATGGGAGATCATATTTGCAGGTTATGTCTCCGACAAAGGTTTAATAAACAGAATCCACAGAGAACACAAACGTATAAGCAAGATAAGAACAAGTGATCCCATCGCAGGCTGGGCAAGGGACTTGAAGAGAAACTTCTCGGAAGAAGACAGACGCACAGCCTACAGACATACGAAAAAATGCTCATCATCCTTAATCATCAGAGAAATGCAGATCAAAACTACTTTGAGATATCATCTAACTCCAGTAACATTAGCCCATATCACAAAATCCCAAGATCAGAGATGTTGGTGTGGATGTGAAGAAAAGGGAATACTTCTACACTGCTGGTGGGAATGCAAATTAATACGTTCCTTTTGGAAAGATGTTTGGCGAACACTTAGAGATCTAAAAATAGACCTGCCATTAGAGATCTAAAAATAGACCTGCCATTCAATCCTATAATTCCTCTACTAGGTATATACCCAGAAGACCAAAAATCACATTATAACAAAGATATTTGTACCAGAATGTTTATTGCAGCCCAATTCATAATTGCTAAGTCATGGAAAAGTGCCCATCGAACCACGAATGGATTAATAAATTGTGGTATATGTATACCATGGAATATTACGCAGCCTTAAAGAAAGATGGAGACTTTACTCTTTCATGTTTACATGAATGGAGCTATAACATATTCTTTTTAGTAAAGTATCTCAAGAATGGAAGAAAAAGTATCCAATGTACTCAGCCCTACTATGAAACTAATTTATGGCTTTCATACAAAAGGTATAACCCACTTATAACCTAAGAATATGGGGAAGGTGGAGAGGGAGGGGGCCGTGATTGGTGGGATTACACCTGCAGGGCATCTTACAAGGGTACATGTGAAACTTACTAAATGTAGAGTATAAATGTCTTAACACAATAACTAAGAAAATTCCAGGAAGGCTATGTTAACCAGTGTGATCAAAATATGTCAAATGGTATATAAAACCAGTGTATGGTGCCCCAGGATCGCATTAATGTACACAGGTATGATTTAAGGGTGCCCCAGGATCGCATTAATGTACACAGGTATAATTCAATAAGCAAATAAATAAAATAAATAAATAACACAAATTGGAATCAACTAAACTAAAATCTTCTGCACAGTAAAAGAAATAATCAAAAGAGGAAATAGACAATGTAAAAAAATGGGAGAAAATATTCACAAACTTGTGTCCAGCAAGAGACTGGTATCCAGAATCTGCAAGGAACTCAAATAACTCAGCAAGAAGAAAACAATCCCATTAAAAAGTGGACAAATTGAGTGGCACCTGTGGCTCAAAGGAGTTGGGCGCTGGCCCCATATGTAGTGGG
Source organism: Nycticebus coucang (assembly GCF_027406575.1). NCBI lineage: Eukaryota > Metazoa > Chordata > Mammalia > Primates > Lorisidae > Nycticebus > Nycticebus coucang. The sequence goes on from NC_069789.1 coordinate 89,923,944, forward strand.
TTCAAACCCAGCCCTGGCCAAAAACTGCAAAAAAAAAGTGGGCAAATTACATGAACAGGCATTTTGCAAAAGAAGATATATAAATGGCTAAGAAACATGTGAAAAAATGTTCAACATCAGGCTGCTATGGGGGCATGGGGCCCTGACAGCCTGGTCCCGACCCAGCGCACTGGCAAGGCACTGGGTGGGCAGCTGGGCATTAGATCTGAAGTCAGAGCACCATGGGGCTTCTTCTCGGCTTTAATAGTGGAGGACCTCACTCAGTTTCGTTTTTGGAGGAGCTGTTTGAATCTGGTATAGGGAGCCCCGACGGCGTGAACAGGATGGCCTGCCCAGGTCCCCGGGTGGAAAAGTTTCCTGCTCCAAGCCTACCCTGACGCATTTGGGGGCCCAGGTCGTCAGGTTCACCGGCGTCTCGGTCTGGCATGAGTCCACACATCTGTTCACTGTTGGGGGCGTTGGGTTTTTCTGTATGACTAGGGAAGACAGTTGGTATAAGAGGAAGTGATACAACATTCTTTTAGAATGTCTGAAGATTAAGAAAAAGTGAAATTACACCGTCTTGAGCCAGCTATCCAGAAATTCATTAAGATAGTAATCCCAACAGATCTGGAGAGGTTAAGAAAGCACCAGATAAATATTGAAAAGTATCAGAGGTGCAGAATCTGGGACAAGTTGCATGAAGAACATATCAATGCAGGACGGACAGTTCAGCAACTGAGCTCCAATATCTGAGAAATGGAGAAGTTTGTTTGAAAGTACAAAAGGATGACCTAGTACTTTTGAAGAGAATGATAGCTCCTGTTAAAGAAGAAGCATCAACAGCAATAGCAAAATTCCTACAACTCCATTTGGAATCCGTAGAAGAGCTTAAGAAACAATTTAATGATGAAGAAACTTTATCACAGCCTGCTTTGACCAGATCCATGACTACTGAAGCTGAAGCTCGTTCTCAGAATCTGACTTAGATACATATATTGCCTGAAATTCCTTGAGATCAAAATGCTGCAGAATCATGGGAAACCTTAGAAGCGTAAATTCTCAGCAGGAGAAGATTGACAGCATTGCAGACCATGTCAACAGTGCTTCTGTGAATGTTGAAGAGAGAACCAAAAACTTGGGGAAGGCTGCAAAACACAAGCTGGCAGCTCTGCCTGTGGCAGGTGCACTCATCGGAGGAGCAGTGGGGGGCCTCCTCCTTGCAGGCTTCAAAGTGGCAGGAATTGCCGCTGCACTTGGTGGTGGGATGTTGGGCTTCACAGGTGGAAAATTGATACAAAGAAGGAAACAGAAAATGATGAAGAAGCTTACTTCCAGTTGTCCTGATCTTCCCAGCCAAACTACAAAAAATGTAGTTAAAAACCAAACTTTGATATTATTGGTGCCAACATGTCTATCCTAATAAGGACCATTGCTGCTGTTGGACACTCAGTCAGCTTTTTGAACATGAGTATATCAAGATAATAGTGTCTGTAAATGCTCAAGTGGGATTGAACTGTGATAAGTGGATCTATTTTGTTGTTTGCTGGATTGTTAATGGAGATGTTAGAGATTGAGGAGCTGGGCTGAAGGCATATAATGTCTGTCAGGTAAAGTTTGAAGACTGCCAAGGAGCAAATTTTCTGTCTGGAAATGTGAGAACTGAACCAGATAAGGTCTTGAAATGTGTAGAAGTGTTGGGTTGTGGAGGAATAGAATTGGAGACCTTAAGGTGAATTCACAGATGATTTAGGCCTATTGGCAAGGAAAAAGAATGGGAGTTCAGAATCCTTTGCTATCAAGTAGGGAAATCAGGACCTGGTGAGAAGCACAGGTGAACCCTATTGTAGTTTGATCCAACTATATTTTCTGGTGGAGGAAATTAATAGGGTAATAAAACAAAAAGTCCCCCCCCCAAAAAAAAGAAAGAAAGAAAAAATGTTCAACATCAGTAATCATCCAGGAAATGCCAAGTAAAACCACAATGAGATACCATCCTACTCCACTTAGAATGGTCATTATTAAAAATCAGAAAACAAAATAGATCTTGGTTCAGGTGTGGTGAAAAGGAAATACTTACATACTGTTGCTAGAAATGTAAATTAGCACAACTTCTATGAAGGTCGGTATGGAGATTTCTTTTTTTTTTTTTTTTTGGCCGGGGCTGGGTTTGTTCTTTTTCTTTTTTTTTTTTTCTTTGTAGAGACAGAGTTTCACTTTATTGCCCTCAGTAGAGTGCCGTGGCGTCACACAGCTCACAGCAACCTCCAATTCCTGGGCTTAGGCAATTCTCCTGCCTCAGCCTCCCACGTAGCTGGGACTACAGGCGCCCGCCACAACGCCCGGCTATTTTTTTTGTTGCAGTTCGGGCGGGGCTGGGCTTGAACCCGCCACCCTCGGTATATGGGGCCAGCACCCTGCTCACTAAGCCACAGGCGCGGCCCCCGGGGCTGGGTTTGAACCCACCATCTCCGGCATATGGGACCTGTGCCCTACTCCTTGAGCCACAGGCGCCGCCCGGTATGGAGATTTCTCAAAGAACTAAAAGTAGGTCTATGATTTGATCCTGCAATTCAACTGCTGGATATCTACCCAGAGAAAAATAAATAATTATATCAAAAAGATATCTGCACTTGTATGTTTACCACAGAACAATTCACAATTGAAAAGATATGGAAACAACCTAAGTACCCATCAACTGACAACGGATAAAGAAAATGTGACTTATATACACGCACACATCCCACCATGGAGTACTACTCGTCAAGAGAGAATGAGATAGTGCCTTTCCCAGCAACTTGGATAGAACTGGAGGCCATTATCCTAAGTGTAGTAACTCAGGAATACAAAAATAAACACTGCATGTTTTCACTTACAAGTGGAAGCTAAACTATGGCTACCCAGGACACACAGACTAGTATAATGGACACTGGAGACCCGCAGGGGTGGGGGGGGACAACAAAGTACTGTGGGGTACAATGTACACTACTCGTTGATGGGGACATCAAAAGCCCAGACATCACTATGCAATATATACATGTATCAAAATTCAACTTGTATCACCTAAATCTATTAAATTTTTTTAAAAATCTTTTACTCACTGTTACACAGTTGATGGGACTACAAACTAATAGAGCCTCTTTGGAAAGAAGTATGGCGAATCCTCAAAGAATCCTCAAATTAGACCTCCCATTTGATCCCACAATCCCACTACTAGGCATCTATCCAGAAGAAAAAAAATCATTTTATCATAAAGACATTCTCACTAGATTGTTTATCACAGCTCAATTTACAATCACCAAGACATGGAAATAATCTAAATGCCCATCAACTCAGGAATGGATTAACAAACTGTGAGATATATATACATACACACACACACACACACACACACACACACACACACACCATGGAATACTATTCAGCCGTAAAAAGGATGGTGACTTTACATCTTTTGTATTAACCTGGGTGGAGTTGAAACACATTCTTCTTAGTAAAGTATCACAAGAATAGAAAAGCAAATATCCAATGTATGTAATACTAATATGAACTAACTCATGCCTACAGAAGAGAAAAACTCATGTCAATTCAAGTTGGGGGAAGGGGGAACGAGGGAGAAAGAGGAGGCTTTGGGGTGCTCCCACTTAACGGGCACAATGTAGGGGTATATGGCACAACTTTTGGGTGTGGAACACAACTACGAGAGGGACTCTACCCAACAAATTCAAATATTGTGAACTAGTTGTTTGTACCCTAACATTAACCTAAAACTTAAAAAAAAATTTTTTTTTACTATAAAAACTGCTATGCATGGCTCGGCACCCATAGTATAGTGGTTACAGCATTGGCCACACGCACCAAGGGTGGCAGGTTTGAACCCGGCCTGGGCCAGCTAAACAACAATGACAACTGCAATAAAAAAATAGCTGGGCATTGTGGCGGGCACCTATAGTCCCAGCTACTTGGGAGCCTGAGGCAAGAGAATCGTTAAGCCCAAGAGTTTGAGGTTGCTGTGAGCTGTGACACCATGGCACTCTACCAAGGGAGACATAGTGAGACTGTCTCAAAAAAAAAAAAACTGCTATGCATATTTGCATATGTATACATATCTACATAGATGCATGTACGTATTTTAGTGGCATCTAATTTGATATCTGAAAAGTTAGATGTCTGAAAATATATATACATACTTACACACATACACATATATATACACACACACATATATATTTGTCTGCATGTGGATGTGACATCCAGTTTTAAAATGCAGAAAAAACAGGTGGCCCAGGGGGTAGGGTGCCAGCCCCAAATACCGAGGGTGGTGTGTTCGAACCTGGCCCCAGCCAAACTGCAACAAAAAATAGCCGGGCTTTGTGGCAGGTGCCTGTAGTCAGAGCTACTCAGGAGGCTGAGGCAAGATAATCACCTAAGCCCAGGAGTTAGAGGTTGCTGTGAGCTGTGATGCCACGGCATTCTACCAAGAGTGATAAAGTGAGACTCTGTCTCTAAAAAAATAATAAATAAAATGTAGAAAAACTACCAGGAAATGAAAAAACTTAGTTCACATTACAATAAATTTTCAAATGCATTCCAGGAAAAAAACTGTTTACCATTTACTAAATAATATACTTTAATATGGGTAGATACTTGAGTGGCAGCAAGAGGCCTTGTCACATTCCTTTCCTGTGTTCAAGTGACACTCAGAAGAAAAATAGAAACATTCCTGCTTTCAAAACCACCCCCAGTAATAATGTCATATAGGAAAGACTGAATGGAAACGTGCCTCTGGTTTGGATTTAGTGCTAAATCCATTAGGAAGTAAAGGAAATCACTCCTAAGAAAAGATTTGATAGTATCATTAGAAATGGTTATTTTATTGTCAGTAAGGGAAAAGATAACATTTTCTTACTTTTTAGGCAAAAGGAAAGAAAAAGCATATAACGTTTTACATTTTAAGTCGAACAGTTAGGCACATCAGGCATATTCACATCAATTCATCTTGCCATTTGCCGTGCCAGCACTCGGAAGGAGCTGAGACACAATTAACAATGTGGCCTTCCTCAAGTCCTTGCTTAAATCTCACCTCTTCCTCTCGAGATATGGCTGATCCCCCTTGCCCTGTGTTTCTTGTTCTTTGGTCCACAGACCTAAGCACCTTGTAATCAACCACATAATGTACTTATTTATTATGTGCACTGTTTAACCACTTCTCCTCCCCTCAAGGGCAGGAATCTTTGTTTACTTTGGGGGCTTTCTTCTCCAGCTGTTAGAATAATGCCTGACCCATAGGAGGTGTTCAGGTAATACCTGCCAAATCCAGGGTTTTGAATAACCTCATTTTCTTTCTTTCTTTTTTTTTTTTTTTTTTTTGTTGTTGTTGTTGTTTTGAGACAGAGCCTCAAGCCATTGCCCTGAGTAGAGTGCCATGACGTCACAGCTCACAGCAACCTCAAACTCCTGGACGTAAGTGATTCTCTTGCCTCAGCCTCCCACGTAGCTGGGACTACAGGCGTCCACCACAATGCCTGGCTATTTTTTGGTTGTAGTTGTCATTGTTGTTTGGCAGGCCTGGGCTGGATTTGAACCTGCCCTGGTGTATGTGGCTGGCGCCTTAGCCACTTGAGCTACAGGTGCCGAGCCACCTCATGTATTTTTTTTTAAATAACCCTTTAAATAATTGTAATACTTTATAGCTAACACTTATGGAGATGGACGCCTGCCATAGTCCAGGCACCAGGCTGTGCCCTGCCAACCCATTAAAGAAATTCATGAACACCTTGAGAAATGCAGACCATTTTACTGATGAGAAATGTGTCACTTACAGAAATTAGGTAACTTCACGCCAAGTGAAGCTCGCTCAAGATCTCTTCTCCTTGTATGATTCACCTTGACTTCTTATAGGACTGACACCATTATATCTTCCTAATATTTAAATCCATCTGATAACTATAATAAATGTGTGTTAACCATAAAGATCAACTATCTTCACAAATAGTGTCAAACACACGACTTAGACCCCAAGAATAATGATGGGATGATTCTGTTCCTCCCTCGATCTCAAAAACAAAAGGATAATAATTTCTGTAACACTTTACAGTTTATAACATGCTTTTAGAAATATTATCAAATTTATAAATTATTTTCAAACTTGATCTAAACTGTGAAAAAATACATCTGCAATCTTGCTCTTGAACTGACTCTAAAAAAAGAAAGACTATTGTGTCCAAATTGGACCTGAATAAGAAACAAATCTTCAGAAAGAGGGATTTCCTGAATGGAAGTTTCTATAATTTCCTGAGTAGACATTAACTTTCCACATTTTCTCTAGAAAAGAAAAAAGAAAAGAAAAGAAAAGAAAAGAAAAGAAAGGAAGGAAGGAAGGAAGGAAGGAAGGAAGGAAGGAAATAAAAGAAAAAAATAAGACTAGGAAAAAAGCAGCAGGAATCCACAGCTGAGACAGCACACACTGGGGCCTGGTCCATATGCCAGGAGACTGCAGGCACCATCCCCCTGGGGTCCTCATTGCTAATGTCTTGATTTCACTTTTGCTAGAAACGCTAATAAAAAAAAGTTAAAAATAAACAGAAACAATTTGCAACTAAGGATAACTGATTCCTTCCTACATACATTATTTTGACAATATCTCAGGCCCAATATGCTCGGCATTACGGGAGAGCCAGTAAAGAACAAAGCATAGTTCCCATTGTCATAAACTAGTTGGGAAGACCAGATATAAATATGCAAAGACAAATGATAGAAAAATTAACTGCAAAATGAAGAAAATGAGAAATGGTCCTAGGGTAGGGGATAATGAAGAAGCTTTATCATCTAAAAAAAAAATGAGGCAATGCAAAGTCTGCACAATTAATATGAATTGAAAATCATCTCAAACTTACTCTTCTAAAATACCATACTCTTGAAATCCTGTAAAAAGTATACTTCCTGTTAAATTCTTTAAGATCTAACTCAAAATATGATGATTTTGGTCTTTTTCCCTGACCTTCCCTCAACCCTCTATAATGCTTTGTTATCTCTCAAATTCTCCTGTTGGCCAGCTACATGAGCCCAAAGGCCATCCCTTATACCTGGGTGGTGTGTGGTAGCCTGCTAGGGATTAGCAATTGCTGGCCACATTGGTATAAGAAAGAATGTACTACCTCTTAAACCCACAGAACCTATCTTCCTGGAGAAAATACTCAAAACACGGCTTCTATATTTTACATATGCTATTTGACAAGTAAAAAATAATTTAAATTTTAGCTCAAAAGAAGGAAAATTCGTGTATACAACTTAATAGTCAATAATGTAACAATAAGGCAGTGGTTGTTGGGGGGGGGGATAGTCTAGAAATTTGTGGGGATGTTTTCAGTGATTGTGGGACCAGGAATATTAAGCATCCTGGAATTCTTGGAGAATCATGTGTACTCAGCAATAATCTCACATCCTGTATGATTTTCACATCTTTGGCTTTACATATATTCATATATGTGATATTATCTGAGCTAGAGCCTAATTCTGTTTTATATGTAAACACTAAGGATTCAGGCAATCCATCGAATTTTTTTGGAATATGACTATTACATAAATTGACAGAAGACTATACTGTGTTTTGTTGGAACTTTACAAAGAGTTGTTTAGTATTTTGAAAAATTGAGTCTCTGAAAGCAATGCTCATTATGGAATTTGAGCTGTCAAAATGATTTGCATCTGTCCATCTATTTTTGGGCTCTAAGCATTGAATATAGAGTGGTGAGCACATAATTGTGCATCACGTCACTCCATTTCTTGACAATGTATACACCAGTTCCTCCCTGATCTCCCTCTCTACCCCAATACTTCTAACAATGTCCATTGCTAAATTTTACCATTCAGCATTTGAGCTCATTTGGAATTTTGCCTCCTTAGCACACACTCAACCTGTGGCCAAACTATTCCCTAAAAATTCCAGACTTTTTCATGTCTTCAAGTGTTTATTCATGACATTCCTCCTCCAGACACACCTTCCACCCTGCTTTCTGTCTTCCCAAAGCCATCATATTCTGGGGCCCACAAATCTTAGGTACTAGCTTTCAACACAGATTATTTCCCCTTGGATTTCACATTACAAATACAGGCAATGTGAGTACCTGATTGGCCTCAGTTTAACATTTTATTTTATAGTTTTACATTGTTTTCTTATTGTGTTGTGTCTTACCTTTCCCAGAAGAATACAGTTGTGAGTGCAGAGACCATTCTATACCTCTTTTTTATTATTTTTTTTATTTTTTGAGACAGAGTCTCACTCTACTGCCCTAGCAACCTCAAACTCTTGGGCTCAAATGATCCATATGCCTCAGCTCCCAAGTAGCTGGGACTACCGGCATTTGACACAAAGCCCGGCTAGTTTTTCTAATTTTTTGTAGAGACAGTTTCATTCTTGCTCAAGCTGGTCTCCTGAGCTTAAGTAATCCACCCATCTTAGCCTTCAGAGTGCTAGTATTACAGGTGTGAGAGCCACTATGCCCAGCCTATACCTCTTTTTGATCATAACCTATTTTTGCAAAATAATAATCATATAATAAGTGTTCAACAAAATCTAACTGAAGATCAAAACTCTTCACCTTTTTTTTCAGGGAGCCTTCTTGCAGAACACAGGATAGTGCATGAGAGATTTCAGATGTTCCTAAATGAGCAGAAGACTCCCTGGTCATCAGCTAGATCACAATGAAAATATAGACGCATCAATTTGTAATCAGTCCCACCTGAAATTTATCTTCCATAATGTCTTCTTGTAAGGAGACAGTGAGAGTCCATAAAAATTATGTTGCCAATTTTGCTTTAAATCACTGAGGAATGTAAGGGGTAATTCCTGGCAAACAGATTCTTTTACTTAATTATTGTTTCAGGATAACAGAAAACAATAGCAGAAGTGCCAATATTTTAGCCCTAAGTAAGCCATCAGACTTACTTAGAGCTAGTTCTTCCCTGGATATTTATGTCTTCCTATGCACTATCTCTGCAATTCTAGAAACTCCCTTCTTGGGTTACCTAACTAGGTCTTTACAAACCACATGATTAGTTAGGAAATCTGAGTGTCAGATATGCGCTACTGTGACTACAATTATAGGAAACATCACCATTTCCCATATTTAAAAATTAACTTGAATCCACATAAAACTTATCAGTGTCTGCCTTTAACTAGATGAAGGTTAAATGGAACTCAAGTGATAATAAGTTAATTTCTGTCTTGAGGTAGCATGAAACATTCATTGCTTATAAACATTACTCTTTATTTTCAAACTAACAGTAATGCAGGGCTGTGAAATATTTTAGCAGAAATAACCCAGCATCATACCTCAGTGAGAACTAATGATTACCAACCATGATGCGAATCCATTTATAATTAAGTAAATGGAAAAAGAGAAAATGCACAGCCCGAGAATTTCAGGTCAAGCGTTTCAGTTTCTCTGTGGATCTGAGCACAGGAAGAACATGGTTAGTATTAACTAGAGTAGAGGAATCCCAGGGTGAACCAACACAATTCCATAGTTAATGATCATGGACAGATATAACTACTCACTCCTGTGAGGAGGAAATGCCTCTGAAGAGACAAACTCAAGCAAGAGTGAGAATCACACACCAGAGACTTGGGGAAAATTTCAACTCTACTAAGATCCCACATAGCCAAGCTGTGAGTGAGCAGACGAGACAGTTCCTCGGGCACAGGAGGGCAACACCAGGTGGGAGGTGAGGAGAACAGTGCTTGGGCTTTGTGCCAGGTATTTTCACATACCTTAATCCAGACAGGAAAGCAATAGTTTGTGCCCAAAAGCATTCCCCAAATGGTTTTCTCCAAAAGACCAAACACGTGATGTTGAGATACGTAGCCTTAGAAAAGCACATGCACAAACAATTAGCCCTGTAATTGTAGTTTAAGAAATTGTACAAAGGACACCAAACAGAATCTTTCATCCCTTCTTACATTGCGACTGCTCTATCAAAAAAAGAGAGAAAAATCAAAATTATTTTCCAACAGAGAGACACTGCTCCTTGACTGATAAAGCAAGCCAGGGTTACCAAAAAGTACTAACTTGGAAGAAAGTTATTTCTCCTTCCTTTCTGCCTGAAATATTGTCTAAGTTGTGACATCTCTAACTCAATTATGCATGGCTGAGAAGATGCCATTAAATAGGTGGATCTGAGCATGTCAATTGGATCTGGCACGAAGCTATTTCTTGCTGAAAAATTTCCACTCATTCACGCAATGTGCACAGTGCAATGTCAAGGTTGAAAACAGGAAAAATCACTTGGCTTAGTACCAAGTACTTGCAGGAGGTTCAGCTTCTGCCCCTTGGCCTGGGCAGACCACAGAGAAGAAGGATGCCTGGCATGCCAGCAGCCGTGTGCAGGACACCTCTCAACGCCAGAGTGGTAGGACCCAGGGCAGGACGGAAAACTTCCAAAACTGGTTGGCCCTAAGAGATCCTATCTCTCAGGAAACAACACTACTCTCGCTCAAGCAAAAAGCACCCTTTTAAGAAATGCTTCACTATCAGCACTTTTTCTTTTGAGACAGAGAGTCTCACTATGTCACCCTCAGTAGAGTGCAGTGGCATTGAAGCTCACAACAACCTCAACACCTGGGCCTAAGCAATTCTCTTGCCTCAGCCTCCTGAGTAGCTGGGACTACAGGTGCCTACCACAATGCCCAGCTATTTGTTTTTTTATTTGTTTTAGCAGGCCTGGGCTAGGTTCAAACCCACCAGCCCTGATGCATGTGGCCGGCACCCTACCCACTGAGCTACGGGCACTGCCCAGCACTCTTATTATAATAGCATGGGAGACGATACTCAGTAGAAAAACATGGATAACAATTGTGAGTTGAAGAAAAATTGGTAAGTGTTAGATTCGATGTGAAGAAATTTGGGGAATAATTCACCCATTTATTTCATTTGCAACTTACAGTTTATGTACACGTAAGAGTGACATATGATAAGAATCTATATCTAAAATCTGAGAGCTTTTCCAATAAGTACAAAACAAAAATCCTCTCTGAGAAGAAATTTTATCTTAATTTAAATTACAGTGATTGTCTTTTTCTATCTTAGCTACACATAAAATAATTCTACATCTTTAACATTGTGGCATCTTTGATAGATTATAAACATTATAGTTTATGGTAAATACAGATGTGTGAACTCATATAAGTGACATATGACCAAAGGTACCATTGAAGCAAAAACCCACAAATGCCAAATACTAGGATGACAGGGATGTCCTCTGACACTCAAGCATGGCAATTCAGAACCTGTGAATAATTTAGAGTGAATTCCAAGAAGAGATGACCTTTAAATACACAAGGTCCAAGGGAAATTTAGAAACATTTATAAGTGACAAGACCACAAATAGATAAAAAGTAGTTGGTATTTCAAACCTGAGTACAGAATTAATCACCAAAAGGAAAACCAGGTACCCTGTGTCTCCCCACGGCATGGGACCTCACTGTCTATTAGCAGAAGAGTCACAGACTGGAGGAATCAGAGCTGTGACCTACTATATCCCAGTGCAGATGGAACTTCAGTATTCCAAATATTTGAGGTTTGAAGCATGCACAGCCATATTAAAATACAAGAGAAATAAAGCAATCACAGAGGGACAGGAAGCCAAGCATGTCTCACCTTCTTAACCAGTAGCCATTTCCACAATGGAAAGGCCAGAATCACATCAAATTTCAAAAGCAACCACCTCTCATGTGGATACAAGTTTTTTGTTTTTGTTTTTTTTTTTATTAAATCATAACTGTATACAATGATATGATCATGGGGCATCATACACTTACTTCATAAACCATTTGACACATTTTTATCACAGTGGTTAACATAGCCTTTCTGGCGTTATCTCAGTTACTGTGCCAAAACATTTACATTCCACATTTACCAAGTTTCGCAAATACCCCTGTAATATGCACCACAGGTGTGATCCCACCGATTCCCCGAAGATCCCATTCATAAACAACTGGCTGAGATGTCAGAAGTCGAATTCAGAATTTGGTTTGCAGACAAGATTAATAAAATGGATACAAGTTTGCTTCCATTTTATTTAAAGCGTGACCTGCAGCGCCTTTATCCTTTGGGAAAGGCTGCCCTCAAGGTCTGACTCCTGTCCCTGCCCCAAAGTGGTCGAAGCCCTTCTCCACATTTCCTGTGGAGTTCCCACTGACTTCAAAGGCTGGGCTGCATGTGCAGTTACACACATGGCTTATAAGTTTAAAAACACTCAGCGCTTATCTTACATGCACCTAAGCTCTTAAAACAAGACCTAAAACCAGCTTTTAAAACAAGACCCTAAAAGTACAACTGACTGCAAGTGTTTTGACAACGATGTCTACTTCTCAAGATCTGGGGGTCCTCTTAGCCCATGTACCATGTACACACCCTGCAAAAAAATTCTCAAGCACCTACCTAATAGGAGACAGAGATCATGTGGCATGCTAAAAACATAGGACTCCAAGAATGTGATGCACAGGAGCTTATAACACATGGGGCAGATGAAACGATAATTAATACTTAGATTGTCTGTAAATTCTATTTGAAAGATACAAGTGAGGGTTAAAAAAAATGAAAGAAAATTTAATTTATGCCTGGAAATTAGAAAGGCTTCACAGAGGAAGCAATATGTAAACTTTGACTTACCCAATTCTTCTAAATACATTTGTGAGATCTTTTGGGGTTTTTGTTTGTTTGTTTATTTATTTAATCATAAACACATAGATCATGTATACATTAATGTATTTATGGGGTACAATGTGCAGATTTCATATAGAATTAGGAACGCCTACATCCCACTGGTAAATATATACCTCATGTCATTTACTTAATTATTGTGTTGAGACATTTATACTAATAGATCCGACATGTACCCTTGCATTATGCACCAAATAGTGGGATCACACACACATATTTGTGAGATCTTTGAGGGAAAGGGTCATTACTCTCACCTTTGGAACCACAATCCTTAGGCATATAGTGAACACTCAGTAAAGATTTGAAGAATGGAACTGACATGGGAGGAGTAGAGGGAGGGGCTGGCATGAGTGATAACTCAAAGGAGAGTAACTCCAAGCATGGTTTCAGAGAGTGGCAGAGCAAGTGAGATCATGCCAGAAAGCAGCTGGTGGCCAGGTCACACCAAGCATTAAATATTATGCCAGGAAGGCAGATTTTTATTATGTAGGGCACTGATTTTCAACCAGTGTGCCGTGAGAAGATCTTAGGTATGCCAAAAAACATTTGTAAAGATCATTAATTAAATTATTTTTGAAAGAAGTTCAAAGCAAACTAAATATGTTCTTTTCTTTACTCTTTTTTGTTTAGATCAACACACTGTAAGTATGCCTCAGAAGTTTAACTATAGGTACAAGTGTGCCGTGAGATTAAAAAAAAAGGTTGAAAAACACTGATGCAGGGAAAGGGAGTGATTACTGTTCTGCTTTAAGGGAATTCCAGCAAGAGTATTCAGGATGATTTTTGACTAAGGTCGATGCTGGAAGAATTGATGCTAGCAAATAAGCTGTTATGCAAGTAAGTGGGGTGGTTCATACCTGTAATCCCAGCACTTTGGAAGGCCAAGATGCAAGGTCAGGCCAGGAGTTCAAGACCAACCTAAGCAACCTAGTGAGACCCTACCTCTACCAAGAGTTGTTCTTTTTTGTTTTTTGTTTTAGAAGAGATGGGATCTCACTCTTACTCAGGCTGATCTCCAACTCTGAGCTCAAGCAATCTGCCTACCTCGGCCTCCCAGAGTGCTAGGATTATAAATGTGAGCCACCACACCCAGCTACAAAGAATTCTTTAAAAACTAGCTAGGTCAAATGGAGGTGGAGCAAGACGGCAGCCGAGTAACAGCTTCCTTGCATCTGGGTACCGTGAGTCTGGGGATATAGGACTCCAGGCATCTCTGGCTGGAGAGATGCCTATCATCTGCCTATCATCACCCCTGAGAGGATACAGGGAGTCAGCGAGAGACTTCTGGACCCCAAGAGGAGGACTAAAACAGTGGAAAACCGGCAAGTGGTCGCGTGTGTTCAATCCGTCTAAACCCGCCCGCAACTGTAAGTTCAGTAGCAGCGAGACTGCAAACCAGAAAGGCCTTACCTGTGAACTGTTTTGGTGTCTTTGGACTTGGCACTCAGCTGAACTGCCTTGGGGAGAGCCTGAGCGGGAGTGCGGAGAACTTTGGCCTTTGTCTGGGGCCCCAGTCTGAGCCACTGAGCCAGACGGAGCTAATAGTGTTTGGCTCTGGGTCACAGGCAGACATTGTGAGCGATCTGCCCCGGCAAGCTCTGCCCTCAGGGTCGCAGAGCTGGAATTGGGTGGGAGCTGGTAACCCAGTGACCAAGTAGCCTAAGGGCAGGGTCTGAGCCGCCTTGCAGCCCTAACCCTCGGGGGTAGAGGGAGACCAGTTTTGACACACAGGGTAAGTGGAATCAGCACTGATTCCAGTGACAAGCACTTCCCTGAGAAAGCTTCCGCTCAGTAAGTGAACAAGTTCAAAGTCCCTTTTAAGTGGGCTGAAGAGAGATTTAGGGTGTCTACCTGCTGGGGTTCGAGAAACTAGCAGCCTCCAGTCATATCAGAACTGTGATTAACATCTCATACCCCAGAAGACCACGTGTTGCCCAGACAACATTCAATAACATATACATACTGCTTTGCTTTTGGTTCTGTTTTTTTTTTTTTTTTTTTTTTTGGTTTGGTTGTTTTTTTTGTTTATTTTGATGTTGTGGATTGTTTTGTTTTTTAAGTTCAACCTTTTCCATACAGATCCTTTTTCTTTCTCAATTTTTCTACTTTAATTATAATTTCCCATTGCTGCCTATTTCAATAATTAGAACTTCATTTTTGTTAGTGTTTCTACCGCTATTATTTGGTTTTTCCAGCCAATTTTATCCCGTAAAGTTTTCTGTTTGCTTGTTCTGGTTTGATTTATAGCATTTTTGTCTTTCCTCTCTACTTGGTGGAGGTGGGGTACTGTGTCTGATCAGGTTAGCAAAGAGCTGCTGACCTCAAGGGACCCACCGAACTGGGCACCCCCAGAAGGTGGTTTTTTTAAAAGGTTGTGTCAAAGTACCCTACTGTACACCTATATTGCTCTGTCTCCCTCTTTCTGTGCCTCTCTTCTTTTTGTCAATATTCCTTTTACCCAACCCCTCTCCTTTCTCTATTTTTCTTTTTTTTTCCTTATCACTCGGTCCTCCTTTCTTTCATCCCTTTTTTGCTCTTAAACCTTCTCACCCTTCTGGTCCTGTAACCCTTAGTCCACAGGCACGAGAACTTAAAGAGCAAGAGGAAGTGAAAGGAAAATTAGGGCAAGGAAACAGATAAAAGAATTCACCCATGAGGAAGAATCAGCAGAAAACTCCAGGCAACATGAAGAACCAGTCCAGAACAACCCCGCCAAGGGACCATGAGGTAGCTACTGCAGAGCATTCCACCTATACAGAAATGTTAGGAACAACAGAAAAGGAATTTAGAATACACATGTTGAAAACAATGAAAGAAATGATGGAAACAATGAAGGAAACTGCTAATAAAGTGGAAAATAACCAAAAGGAAACTCA
Source organism: Nycticebus coucang (assembly GCF_027406575.1). NCBI lineage: Eukaryota > Metazoa > Chordata > Mammalia > Primates > Lorisidae > Nycticebus > Nycticebus coucang. The sequence continues at coordinate 89,939,521 of NC_069789.1, forward strand.
AAAACAGAATCAAATCAGAGATGAACGATATGAAGAACATAAAAAGGATATAGCAGAGCTGAAGGAAATGAAACAGTCAATCAGGGAACTTAAAGATGCAATGGAAAGTATCAGCAACAGGTTAGACCATGCAGAAGAAAGAATTTCAGAGGTAGAAGACAAAGTTTTTGAGATAACTCAGATAGTAAAAGAGGCAGAAAAGAAGAGAGAGAAAGCAGGACGTTCACTGTCAGAATTATGGGACTTTATGAAGCATTCCAACACACGAGTTATAGGAATTCCAGAAGGAGAAGAAGAATGCCCCAGAGGAATGGCAGCCATACTAGAGAATATTATAAAAGAAAATTTCCCAAATATCACCAAAGATTCTGACACACTGCTTTCAGAGGGCTATCGGACCCGAAGTCGCCTCAACTCTAACCGAGCTTCTCCAAGACACATTGTGATGAACCTGTCCAAAGTCAAGACAAAAGAAAAGATTCTGCAAGCTGCCAGGAGTAAGCGCCAGTTGACCTACAGGGGCAAATCCATCAGATTGACCACAGACTTCTCTAATGAAACTTTCCAAGCAAGAAGGAAATGGTCATCTACCTTTAATCTACTTAAACAGAACAATTTCCAGCCCAGAATTCTGTACCCTGCTAAGCTAAGCTTCAAAACTGACGGAGAAATCAAATCATTTACGGATATACAAACATTGAGGAAATTCGCCACAACAAGACCAGCTCTACAGGAAATACTTCAACCTGTTCTGCACACTGACCACCACAATGGATCAGCAGCAAAGTAAGAACTCAGAAGTTAAAAAACACAACCAAACCTCCACACTGATGCAAAAGATAAAACTAAGCAATGGACTCTCACCAAATAAGACGAATAGAATACTACCACACTTATCAATTATCTCAATAAATGTTAATGGCTTGAATTCCCCACTGAAGAGACATAGATTGGCTAACTGGATTAAAAAACACAAGCCATCCATTTGCTGTCTGCAAGAAACACACCTGGCTTCAAAAGACAAATTAAAGCTCCGAGTCAAGGGTTGGAAGACAATTTTTCAGGCAAATGGAATTCAGAAGAAAAGAGGAGTTGCAATCTTATTTTCAGATACATGTGGATTTAAAGCAACTAAAGTCAAAAAAGACAAAGATGGTCACTTTATATTGGTCAAGGGAAAAATACAACAAGAAGACATTTCAATTCTAAATATCTATGCACCCAATTTAAATGCTCCCAGATTCTTGAAACAGACCTTACTCAGCCTGAGCAATATGATATCTGATAATACCATCATAACGGGGGACTTTAACACTCCTCTTACAGAGCTGGACAGATCCTCTAAACAGAAATTAAACAAGGACATAAGAGACTTAAATGAGACCCTAGAACAACTGTGCTTGATAGACGCACATAGAACACTCCATCCCAAAGATAAAGAATATACATTCTTCTCATCACCCCATGGAACATTCTCCAAAATTGATCATATCCTGGGACACAAAACAAATATCAACAGAATCAAAAGAATTGAAATTTTACCTTGTATCTTCTCAGACCATAAGGCACTAAAGGTGGAACTCAACTCTAACAAAAATGCTCGACCCCACCCAAAGGCATGGAAACTAAACAATCTTCTGTTGAATAACAGATGGGTGAAGGAACAAATAAAACAGGAAATCATTAACTTCCTTGAACATAACAACAATGAAGACACAAGCTACCAAAGCCTTTGGGATACTGCAAAAGCAGTTTTGAGAGGAAAATTCTTCGCTTTAGGTGCCTACATTCGAAAAACAGAAAGAGAGCACATCAACAATCTCACAAGAGATCTTATGGAATTGGAAAAAGAAGAGCAATCTAAGCCTAAACTCAGCAGAAGAAAAGAAATATCCAAAATCAAATCAGAGATCAATGAAAATGAAAACAAAAGAATCATTCAGAAAGTTAATGAAACAAGGAGTTGGTTTTTTGAAAAAATAAATAAAATAGATAAACCATTGGCCAGACTAACGAGGAATAGAAAAGTAAAATCTCTAGTAACCTCCATCAGAAATGATAAAGGGGAAATAACAACTGATCCCACAGAGATACAAGAGATCATCTCTGAATACTACCAGAAACTCTATGCCCAGAAATTTGACAATGGGAAAGAAATGGATCAATATTTGGAATCACACCCTCTCCCTAGACTCAGCCAGGAAGAAATAGAGCTCCTGAACAGACCAATTTCAAGCACTGAGATCAAAGAAACAATAAAAAAGCTTCCAACCAAAAAATGCCCTGGTCCAGATGGCTTCACTCCAGAATTCTATCAAACCTTCAAGGAAGAGCTTATTCCTGTACTGCAGAAATTATTCCAAAAAATTGAGGAAGAAGGAATCTTCCCCAACACATTCTATGAAGCAAACATCACCCTGATACCAAAACCAGGAAAAGACCCAAACAAAAAGGAGAATTTCAGACCAATCTCACTCATGAACATAGACGCAAAAATTCTCAACAAAATCCTAGCCAATAGATTACAGCTTATCATCAAAAAAGTCATTCATCATGATCAAGTAGGCTTCATCCCAGGGATGCAAAGCTGGTTTAACATACGCAAGTCTATAAACGTTATCCACCATATTAACAGAGGCAAAAATAAAGATCACATGATCCTCTCAATAGATGCAGAAAAAGCATTTGATAAAATCCAGCATCCTTTTCTAATTAGAACACTGAAGAGTATAGGCATAGGTGGCACATTTCTAAAACTGATTGCAGCTATCTATGACAAACCCACAGCCAATATTTTACTGAATGGAATAAAACTGAAAGCTTTTCCTCTTAGAACTGGAACCAGACAAGGTTGTCCTCTGTCACCTTTACTATTCAACGTAGTGCTGGAAGTTCTAGCCAATACAATTAGGCAAGACAAGGAAATAAAGGGAATCCAAATGGGAGCAGAGGAGGTCAAACTCTCCCTCTTTGCTGACGACATGATCTTATACTTAGAGAACCCCAAAGACTCAACCACAAGACTCCTAGAAGTCATCAAACAATACAGTAATGTTTCAGGATATAAAATCAATGTCCACAAGTCAGTAGCCTTTGTGTACACCAATAACAGTGAAGATGAGAAGCTAATTAAGGACACAACTCCCTTCACCATAGTCTCAAAGAAAATGAAATACCTAGGAATATACCTAACGAAGGAGGTGAAGGACCTCTATAAAGAAAACTATGAAATCCTCAGAAAGGAAATAGCAGAGGATATTAACAAATGGAAGAACATACCATGCACATGGATGGGAAGAATCAACATTGTTAAAATGTCTATACTTCCCAAAGCAATCTACCTATTCAATGCCATTCCTATCAAAATACCAACATCGTACTTTCAAGATTTGGAAAAAATGATTCTGCATTTTGTATGGAACCGGAAAAAACCCCGTATAGCTAAGGCAGTTCTCTGTAACAAAAATAAAGCTAGGGGCATCAGCATACCAGATTTGAGTCTGTACTACAAAGCCATAGTGCTCAAGACAGCATGGTACTGGCACAAAAACAGAGACATAGACACTTGGAATCGAATTGAAAACCAAGAAATGAAACTAACATTTTACAACCACCTAATCTTTGATAAACCAAACAAGAACATACCTTGGGGGAAAGACTCCCGTTTCAATAAATGGTGTTGGGAGAACTGGATTGTCTACATGTAAAAGACTGAAACTGGACCCACACCTTTCCCCACTCACAAAAATTGATTCAAGATGGATAAAGGACTTAAACTTAAGGCATGAAACAATAAAAATCCTCCAAGAAAGCATAGGAAAAACACTGGAAGATATTGGCCTGGGGAAAGACTTCATGAAGAAGACTGCCATGGCAATTGCAACAACAACAAAAATAAACAAATGGGACTTCATTAAACTGAAAAGCTTCTGTACAGCTAAGGAGACAATAACCAAAGCAAAGAGACAACCTACACAATGGGAAAGGATATTTGCATATTTTCAATCAGACAAAAGCTTGATAACTAGGATCTATAGAGAACTCAAATTAATCCACATGAAAAAAGCCAACAATCCCTTATATCAATGGGCAAGAGACATGAATAGAACTTTCTCTAAAGACGACAGACGAATGGCTAACAAACATATGAAAAAATGTTCATCATCTCTATATATTAGAGAAATGCAAATCAAAACAACTCTGAGATATCATCTAACCCCAGTGAGAATGGCCCACATCACAAAATCTCAAAACTGCAGATGCTGGCGTGGATGTGGAGAGAAGGGAACACTTTTACACTGCTGGTGGGACTGCAAACTAGTACAACCTTTCTGGAAGGAAGTATGGAGAAACCTCAAAGCACTCAAGCTAGACCTCCCATTTGATCCTGCAATCCCATTACTGGGCATCTACCCAGAAGGAAAGAAATCCTTTTATTATAAGGACACTTGTACTAGACTGTTTATTGCAGCTCAATTTACAATCACCAAAATGTGGAAACAGCCTAAATGCCCACCAACCCAGGAATGGATTAACAAGCTGTGGTATATGTATACCATGGAATACTATTCAGCCATTAGAAAAAATGGAGACTTTACATCCTTCGTATTAACCTGGATGGACGTGGAAGACATTATTCTTAGTAAAGCATCACAAGAATGGAGAAGCATGAATCCTATGTACTCAATTTTGATATGAGGACAATTAATGACAATTATGGTTATGGGGAGGCAAACAGAAAGAGGGAAGGAGGGAGGTGGGTGGGGCCTTGGTGTGTGTCACACTTTATGGGGGCAAGCAAGACATGATTGCAAGAGGGACTTTACCTAACAATTGCAATCAGTGTAACCTGGCTTATTGTACCCTCAATGAATCCCCAACAATAAAAAAATAAATAAAAAAAAAAACTAGCTAGGTATGCTCATACACACCTCTAGTGCCACCTACTTAGGAGGCTGAGACATGAGGATCGCTTGAGCCCAGGAGTTCAAAGCTGCAGTGAGCTATGATGGTGCCACTGTACTCCAGCCGGGACAACACAGTGAAACTCTATCTCAAAAAAAAATTTTTTTTAAATATGTTCATGTGATAAATCACGCAAGAGGAAAATGAGCTGTGAACTGGTACAAAGCAACAGAAAATGCAAAGGTGCCAACAAAGAGCAGAATGTGAGCAGAGTAGACACAAAGAAAACACGAAAATCTTGAGGTTTGTTAATTCAGAAGAAAATAACTCCCACCTGTACACACAGGGAGTGACCCATCTGGGAAAGATGACAAATCTTACAGTAAAATATAAGCATTTAAATTAAACTATCAACATGCATGGGAAAATGTGGGGAAAGGTTCTAGACTCCAGGTATCAAAGTCCCTCACCCAACTAAACCCTGACAATGGGCAAGAGGAAGCTACTAAACTTGTGATTCTAAAATATGAGAAATTGTTTTTGACTCACTTCTAAAGGAAGGTGTATAAATATAAACATTTCTTAGTCCTTTATGACAACAAAGCTGTCTAAGTGATCATATTTCAGTTTCCTCCTAAACTTCCAGAGTGTTTACATGTAGTCAGTCCCATTATTGGCATAATCTTTATGACTGGATATTTTTCTATTCTCCACTCCTTGGCCTAACCTTAGTGCCTGCCTCTTCACTTCTATTTTACTTTTATTTCATTTTATGCAGCCAATACTTCCTAAATAGTTATAGGGAAAAACAATGAATGAATGAATATGGTTTGAAAGAAGCCACTTTAAATCCTTTACGGAAAAGCAGGATATAAATAAATTTAAATTAAAGAATAATTTTATTTTTGCAGGGAAGATAGTTAATGTCTTGCAAATTGCAAGAATGCCTCTTTCCACTTAAGAAAATCTGTTAGATTTTAACTATGTCTGTATGTAAAAGGCAAATTAAGGAATGATTAATTTCATGACAAAACAAGTTAGCTTTGCAAAAAGATTCCCCTTCTAAATTAGAAACTCTAAGCTATACAATTGTTTTTATAGTAAGCAAAAATCAGAAACGTGTGGCCAACTAAATGCTAAAGCATCTCTAACAAAAAGATGCAAATCATTAAGAAAATAGTATTTACAAATACCCGTCTCCTATACAATTTTTTTAAGGAGAGAAGCTACTCAATAAAGCAAGCCACACAATGACAATTCAACTATAAATGCTGTGCCCCTTCCAAAGAGATGTGTCTGTTGCATGTATATAAACTATAACCTCTTTGTGCCTCTCTTGGTTCCAACCTAATAGGAAAGCCCCTTTTCTAAGCTCAGGGACGTCCACTTAACACACGATGCTTCCACAAGTCCTGTCTGTTCTATAGACAACTGGCAGTTTGTCCTTGAGCCTGGCAAGCCTTATCATGAGCGCAGCAGGTCTTGTCCTGTTCACTGGCACAACTCCAAGATGCTTCCAGCTGGAGACCTTACTGGAAAATGTGCAGGGCCGATCTCAATATACATATTTTCCTTTCACACCAAAGGTGTTTCTCCATTCACCACCCACAGTCCAAACCGGAAAATCTACAAGTCATCCTGAAGAAATATTACCTTTTGGAAAAACAGCCTTTGGTTATAGGTTTTTATAGTTTGTCTTAGACGTTATGCCAAGAAAATGCAGTATTTTAAATAAAGCAGGAGTCCTCCCAATCCTGGCAATGTGGGCGATCTCTGAAGCATGTTCTGCTACCTGCTGACCTGCTATTTTTTAAAACTATCACTTACTGAGGAGTACATTACTGGACATTTAAAACCCACTTTTTAGACTCTGCAAAGGGAATTGAGATGATGAATGTCATCTCCATTCTGCAGTTGAGGAGGTAAACTCAGAAAACCACCTTTGGCTTTTGTCACATAGAGCCTCTCTGAATAATTCTTCTGTGTTCACAGAGCTCATCTGTTCAGTGAGTACCAAGTACTTCCAAACTTTTGACATACATTTAGTGAATACCTTTTCCCTGTAGGCTCAGCAAAGGATTTCAAGAAGAGATGAAAGTCAGTTTTTGAAAGGTAAGTAGAGTCAGCCAGGCAAAGGGGAACCCAAAGAGCCTTGCCGGCAGAGGGAGACAGGCATTAAGCTACGAGATAGGAGGGCGCATTCAGGATGCTCCAGTGGCTCAGCAAGACTACACGCTATGGTGAGTGCGAGGAGCAGGAGGACGGGAGAAGGGACACAGGCACATGGCCGGTCCTGAAGGAAACGGCTTGGCATGCTAAGGATCTGGGTAACGGGATTCTAACAGTGCATGACTTGATCAAACGTGCATTTTAGAAAGTCCATTTAACTGCTGTTGACTTATGGAAAGGGAAATTTCATATATATATTGATTTATTTCTCTACTCCCCATTTTCTCAGTCTTTGTACACCATTTCCTCTTTCTTCTTCCTGTGGGGGGTACCTTCTCCTCTGTAAGGTGGGTGGGGTCCCTCCTGCTCTGATGGTTAGAAAGGGATCCCTCCTCCTCTGGGAGTGGGGTTGCACCCACAGGTCCTCTGCATCCCACCCCACCACACTTTCCCAAGTGCCTCCCGCCCCTCTCTCCTGCCTTCCTGTACTCCAGCATCTATGTCTTGTCCTCCGGGATCATTCTCACTAGCAAACAAATTCCCATTTAAAAAGTGCCCTTTCTGGAGCGGCGCTTTTAGCTCAGTGGGTAGGGTGCCAGCCATGTACACCAAGACTGGTGGGTTCAAACCCAGCCCAGGCCAACTAAAACAATGACAACTGCAACAAAAAAAATAGCCAGGCATTGTGGCGGATGCCTGAAGTCCCAGCTCCTTGGGAGACTAAGGCAAGAGAATCGTTTAAGCCCAAGAGTTTGAGGTTGCTGTGAGTTGTGACATCACAGCACTCTACCAAGGATGACATAATAAGACTCTGTCTTAAAAAATAAAATAAAATAAAATAAGGCACCCTCCCCTTACCCTAGACCAGTGATTTTCAACTGGTGTGCTGTGTGCTGTGAGAGTATCTTAGGTGTGCTGCAAATTTTTTAAAGATCATTAATCAAATTATTTTTGAAAAAAGTCCAAAGCACAGTAAATATATATATATATATTTACTTTTTTATTGATCAACATAATTTAAGTGTGCCGCAGAAGTTTAACTACAGGTTCAAGTGTGACATGAGATAGAAAAGGTTGACAAACACTTCCCTAGACCCTCTTCCAAGCTCCTCTCAGAAGAGGCATCCACACACTCTGTCCCCATTTACTCACCTCCCATTTCCGCAGCCCACTCCAGTGAGGCTTCTCACCTCCTACCCCTCAAGAAAACTGCTCTCCCCTCTCAGTGCTGAACAGCCTTTCAATTTACCTTCTACTATGGCGCCCCGCTTCTTGCTGTCCTCCACAGGGTCCTTCCCCTACTTCCCTCCTTTCACATATGCTCAGCAAGAGATTTAACCAAGTCCTCAGGTTTTCTTTTAAGTAAGATAATTTAAACACCATAAAAGTCACCCTTTGGAGGTGGAAAATTCAGTAGTTTTTAGTAGATTCGTGATATTATGTAACCATCAAGTTCATAAAATGTATAGTTGAAAAAGTAGCTTCATGTACCAAAACATACTTAAAAGTTTTCTAATAAGTGAATCTACTATGTTTTTAAATGTAGATTGAAAGTACTTTAAATTACTATGTTGAATCTAGTATATGTTGAATCTACTATGTTTTTAAATGTAGATTGAAAGTACTTTGAATTGAATCTACTATGTTTTTAAATGTAGATTGAAAGTACTATAAATTACATAAAATTGAAAATTTCATTTCTCAGTAGCATCAGTTCCAATAACTACTTCCATTAGTGACTACTGTCTCGAACAGCACTGACCTAGAATGATCTTTCCATACTATAAATCAGATTATGTCACTATCCTAATTAAAATCCTTCCTTCAGTTGCTTACCATAGCACTCCAGATAAAACCTAAACTATTTTTGGCACTGACAAAGCCTACCAAACTCCCCTCTGCCCCCTTTCCTTGCTATACCGCTCCTCCCACTATCCCCTAGAGACACAAATTTACCTTGATTTCCTCCAACTCACAGAATTCTGTGACGCCTCAGAGCCTTAGCACAGCTCCTCCTGCTGCAAGGACTGCTTTTTCTTAGCTCTTCCTATGCAACCATCAGCTGTCCTTAAGCTGAAATGTCATCTGATCAGACAGGCCTCCCTGACCAACAAAATATATTTGTCCCTCTCTGTCCTGTGCCTGATCATTCCTGTCATGGCACCCATACTGATTTATAATTATACATTTTTATTTATTATATATTGTAGATCTTTTCATTTCACTGCAAGTTCTGCAGTGACAAGGCTGTGCTTTTTTACTTATTAAAGTCTTTATGGTGCCTAAGACAGAGCCTAGCATACTGGTGATGTTAAATAAATATCATACATTGCAGATAAATCAGTTATAATAGAAGCTGAAACCTCTCCATTATGTTTCTTGATAATTCATTCAATATTTATTCAGAAGTTACTATACACTCGAAGATAAACAAATAAATAAAAGAGACTCTTCCCATAAGGGGCTCACAATTTAGTAGCAGAAGCAGGTAAAATAATTTAATACAATGTGGTAAGTATAACACTAGAGAAATACTCAGAAAATTTCCAAGTAACCTAGGAAAGATGAGGATATGTTAGCAGTTGAGATGTCTTGGAGAGAAGACCCAAGTTACAGGTAGTAAGAGTCAGCTGGAGGCAGGGCCATGATGGCATTCCCACAGAAGGATCCACGTAAACAATGAGATGCTGTGGGGGGCGTGCAGAGAACATGCAACACCAGCCAGTTGCAGCATCTCATGCTTGTAACCTCAGCTATTGGGGAAGCTGAGGCAAGAAGACCTCTGAAGGCCAGTAGTTCAAGACAAACCTGGGTAACATAGTGACACCCCGTCTTTACAAAACAATTAAAAATTAAAATAAAATTAGCAAGGTATAGTGATGTGTGCACCTGTAGTTCTAGCTACTCATGACATTGAGACAGGAGGATCGCTTGAGCCCAGGAGTTCAATGAGTTATGATTACACCCCTGCATTCCAGCCTAGCAGACAGTGTGACCCTATCTCTACAAAACAAGAAAAAGAAAAAATATAATAACAGATAACCTGGTGAGGCTAGCCTAGGCAGGGCCTTGTATGACACACCATGAGGCCTAGAGGTAATGCTGTTGGCATTGGCAGCTGGAAAGTTTTCACCATGACAGTATCATGATTTAATTTGAATTCCATATCAATCATGCAATGGTTGTATAGAAGATTACACATGAGGAAAGCGTTCTGAGTCTATTGCTATAGCCCAAAAGATGAATGATGACAACTTGTACTCAGTCAGTGGTTGTAGGGATTAAGCATAGGTGATCAATTTCAGACATATTTGGAATGTAAATTAAGCTGCTTAGAAATCACTGGTAACCTTGGCAAGGGCAGCTTCAGTGCACTGATGGGGAAGGAAGACACATTGCATCCCTTATCCACAGCTGCAGAAAGAATGGGAATTGGAGAGATGGTGATTAATAGCTCCCGTATCTGGCTGATTATCAGGAGCACTAAGGGAGCATCTGAAAAACACAGACTGCCCTGGCTTAACTCCAGACCCACTGAGTAGCCTCCATAATCAGAGCCCAAAAACCTTCATTTTGATAAGCTCCTCAGGTAAATCTTACACAGATATTCACACACTTGCTTTAGGAGATGCTGGGATGGACCAGAATTTGAAGTATCATTACCCCTTTTAATTCAAATCCATCAGTTACTGCATGCAGACAGTGAGAGTTGTGTGATGGTTGTGAAGGGAAGGAAAGTTGAAGAGGGCAGAGGTTAAGATGGGACAATCAGGAGTAAGTTTATATCATTAAGAAAGAAGGACAGGTGAGAGAAGGGGTAACTAAAAAACTGAGGCTTATCAAGCTAAGAGTTCATCAAGTGATTTCCTCTCATGAGTGTAAAAATAAATCTCTTACTTAAAGACAGGATCCTCACTCTCAGTACCAACCCATCTAAGTCAGATCAACAATTCAATTCGGGAAAATTATAAAAGGTAAATTTCTGTGTTAGTCTGCTCAGGCTGCTATCACAAACACTACAGACTGAACACGGTGGCTCACACCTGTAATTCCAGCAGTCAGAGAGGCCAAGGTAGGAGGATCCCTTGAGCTCAGAAGTTCAAGACCAACCTGAGCAAGAGTGAGACTCCATCTCTACAAAAAAACAGAAAAATTAGGCACTATGGCTAGTGCCTTGGTGCCTATAGTCCCAGCTACTCAGGGACCTGAGGCGCAGGATCACTTGAACCCAGGAATTTGAGGTTGCTGTGAGCTAGACTGATGCCATGGCACTCTAACCAGGCAACAGAGTGAGACTCTGTCTCTAAACACATACACACACACAGAGACTGTATGGCTCAAACAAAAGAAATTTCTTTCTCAAAGTTCTGGAGGCTAGAAGTTCAAGATCGAGGTCTAGCTGATCTGGTTCTCTTCCTGGCTTATAGACGGATGCCTTCTGGTTGTGTGCTCACCCGGCCTTCTTGGGCACAATGCAGAGAGAGATGAAGAGAGAGCTCTGTAGTGCCTCTTTTTATAAAGGACACTAATCCTATTGGATCCGTGCTCCACCCTTGCAGCCTCTTTAGTTTTAATTATCTCCTAATTGGCCCTATCTCCCAAAATAGTCATAATGGGAGTTAGGGCTCCAACATGAACTTTGTGGGGATACATTCAGTCCATAACAGTACTTAAAACAGCATTATTCAATGTACTTTGGGGAAAACTAATTAAGAGTTCACCTCAGGAGCCCAAAACTACCATGAATCAGCCAGAAACATTAAAGTGCTAAACAGTTTGGAACCAACCCTCAGTCATCACAAAGTCAGAGAAGGTCAGAATGGGTATCAGTGAGATGTGGAGCTTGGTGTTAGAGTGAAAGATGTTACCAACTGTAATTAGAGTGAGGATGCATTCCCTCACTCTCCAAACTCACTTCTGTCTTTGAATTTTACTACTTCCTCCAAGGACTCACTCAAATTTTAGAATGACGTTTAATTCCTCTCTGTGCCTTTTCCTCACTTGCCATTTGTTATCACAGCCTTGTTTCTGAAATGCCCTATTCCCATTCCCATGATTAAACATACTGGTTCCAGCCTCTTATTACCATTAGTTCATTAATTCCCCTACTGGCACCCGGATGTCTCCCCTCATCTATGTATCCTGCAGTTAATGTGCAGCCAACTGAATCTTCCTAAAACCTGACTCCAAGCACCCCAAAACACATCTTACAAGGTGTCAGTGGCTCCTCATTGCTTCCTGAAGTACTGATTCTTCATCTTAGCAATCCTTCCAGGGCCCCAACTCACTCTGCCAGCCCTGTTTATCACCACTCCCCCTCCAGGCACCTAGGCCACACAGAAAATTCTCTGTTCCTTAACACTCCCTTACATCTGTACCTCTGGTCCCATCTCAATCTATCAAATTTTTTTTTGTTTTGTTTTGTTATGTTTTTTTGAAACAGAGTCTCAAGCTGTCTCCTTGGGTAGAGTGCTGTGGCATCACAGCTCACAGCAAACTCAAACTCTTGGGCTTAAGCGATTCTCTTGCCTCAGCCTCCCAAGTAGCTGGGACTACAGATGCCCACCACAAAACCCAGCTATTTTTTTGTTGCACTTGTCATTGTTGTTTTTAGCTGGCCAGGGCTGGGTTCGAACCCACCAACCTCAGTGTATGTGGCCGGCACCCTACACACTCAGCTATGGGCACTGCCACCTGATCTATCAAATTCTTACATTCTAATGCCTGTTTCAAATCCTACTTCTATTCATGAAATTTTTCTTGGACTCTCCAAAAACATGTGCTCTTCTCCTTTGATCATCTAGGATACTCTATAGCTCTGAAGGTGCTAAATTCTGCCAAATTCCCATCCTCCTAAATAATAATCATAAACACATAATTTTATTACTATGTGCCAGACACTGTTGTAAGTGCTTTACATATATCAACCAATTTAATTTTCACAACCATTGTAGGATGTGGACAATACTATCACCCCGTTGTACAGATGAGGAAGCTGAGGCAACAGAGAGCTTAAGAGATGTCCTAAGATCACGGAACTATTAAGTGACAGAGCTAGGATGTGAGACCAGACAGACTGTCTCCAAGGAGTACATGGACTTTACCTCAACACTCTATAAGTCCTGGGGTGTATTCTGTGCTATTCCAAATCAGACTCTGTTGAGAGCAAAAGCTTTTCATTGTCTTTCTATCCCAAAATAGTTTCCACAGAGCTGACACTCAACTATGGGTTGATGGCTTGAATCCCTTCTGGTCACAAAATATCCTACTCTACTCAGGCCATGCTCCTCCTAAGTAATCATAAAGGACTGCTGTGTACACAAGAGATGAGAAATGTGAGCTGAAAAGACATTTGGGGAGAGTGAAAAACAAAATCTGATGGGTAAGAGGTTTTAAAAACCAATAGGGATTTAAAAGAGGGAGCAGTCCAGTGAGAATAGCCCATGTCACAAAGTCTCAAAGCTGCAGATGCTGGCGTAGATATGTAGAAAAGGGAACACTTTTACATTGTTAATGGGATTGCAAACTAATAGAGCCTCTTTGGAAAGAAGTATAGAGAATCCTCAAAGAACTCAAATTAGACCTCCCATTTGATCCCACAATCCCATTACTAGGTATCTACCCAGAAGAAACAAAATCATTTTATCATAAGGACATATGCACCAGAATGTTTATCACAGCTCAATTCACAATCACCAAGATATGGAATTAACCCATCAACCAACTGCCCATCAACCCATGAATCGATGAATAAATTGTGGTACATGTATACCACAGAATACTATTCAGCCATAAAAAAGATGGAGACTTTACATCTTTACTACTCACCTGGATGGAGTCAGAGAACATTCTACTTAGTAAAGTATCACAAGAATGGAAAATCTGGCTTGGAGCCCATGGCACAGTGGTTGTGGCATCAGCCACATGCACCGAGGCTGGCAGGTTCAAGCCCAGCCAGGCCAGCTAAACAACAGTGACAATTGCAACAAAGAATAGCCGGGCGTTGTGGCAGGTGCCTGTGGCCCTGGCTAATTTGGAGGCTGAGGCAGGAGAATTGCTTGGGCCCAGGAGTTTGAGGTTGCTGTGAGCTGTGATGCCATGACACTCTACCAAGGGCAACATAGTGAGACTCTGTCTCAAAAAAAAAAAAAATGAAAAAGCAATAATCCAATATACTCAATTATTGAAACCAGTAGATGAAAAAATACACACCCACAGAAGAGAAAAACACAACTAAACTCAAGTCGGGGGAGGATGGGGCAGGGGAGGAGGGGGGAGCAGGGAGGACAGAGGTGAACTGTGTGGCACACCTCCGGGGTGGGGGGGGGGCACAACTACAGTTTGAAGTCTACCTAACAAACGCAAATAATGTAACCTGATCATCTGTACCTTCATATTAATCTGAAATAAATAAATAACAAAATAAGAAGGGAGTGACAACTGCAGGTCATTTGAGAAGGATAGAGACGTTAAAGTTGTGTATGGAAGATTCACCTGAGAGCAGCAATATTCACATGAAATAGATGAATAAGAAATGAAGGACCTGAGAGAGCCCCACGCTGTCACTGTTATCCAAGAGTAAGGGGAGAGGAGCTGAAACTCTGGTGAGAATAAAGAGGAAAAAAGTGGACCTAAAAGATGTTTTAGGAAATAAATTACAATCTGTATTACAATAAATTTAGGAATATATTTTAAAAATAAAAAGAGAAATTAAATAGTGTTTATTTTAAGCTTCTAGTCTAGTAAACCACTGGAAGAAGTGGGATTGTTAAGAAAAGCAAATTTTAAAATCAGGCTGTTATTCTTCTTTTTTTTTTTTTTTGAAGAATAAATGCAGTTTACCTCTAAAACATCCTTATCTGTAACTGCTTCGCAGAATCAGTCATTCCCTAAGAGAATCCAGTTTCTTTATATCATAAACTGATATACAGGACAATTTTTGGAAAGCCTGAAAGGAGTAAATCCAGGGAGGTCTTAATCCTTTGATATGTGTGTCATTTCTTCTCTATCTAGAGACAGCCTATAGAAAATACACTTTTTTTTTAAAGTCAAGTTTCCTCCAACAACCAACCAGCTAAATCATAGACTAAGGTTAAAAAAAAAAAAAAGCCTTCAAAGTTCCTCTGTTCAACTTCCCTGTCTAGTACACCAGGCCAAGCAGCCAGAAAGTCATCGATTTCTTAGGGCGATGGACTATTTACCACCTCACAAGTCATCCATTCCATTTTTAAATCGTTCTATTGAACAGTCTCCCCTATGTTAAGTTTAAATCTGTCTGCCCATAACTTTCACCCATTTATTTTAATTTTGTCTTCTGGGGAGAGAGACAGTCAATATAACTCTCTCCAAGTAATAGCTCCTCAAATATGTGGAGACAGCCTCAAGGCTCCATTGTTTTTTAACAAACAGCTCTCATAAAATTGTTGGCCTGGTTATCCTGACAATAACAGCACAGCGCCTAATACCCCCATACCCTACTGGGCCACCAAGTGTTTGAAGGAGCTGCTCACAGGTAGGGCCTCATGTAAGCTCTGGCATATAGTGGCCTCTCAAAATATGACTGTAAATAGCTCCACGAACCAACAAATCCGTTTCCTAAGAGAATTTTCAAACACATCCTTTCTCAGTTGGTTTTTATCATCAACCTACAAACAAGTTTATTAAGCTCTCTGTTCTCAAAACTCAAGTACAACTCATATAAAAGAAATATAAACCCAGAAGTAATCTGGCAGGCATGCAGGTAAATGAAATATACCTCAAGAAATCTGAATGGGAGAAACACATTTATATTATAGACTCCTTTGGAATATTTGAATTTTTGTTACATATACATATTACCCTTTTAATTAAAAGACAGTTAATGCAACAAAATAAAAATAAAATTATCCCCATTTTTAACTCATCCTGGTGAAATAGTATGGTATGGTGCAAATTGTACCTCCATAATAAAAAAGTATGTCCTGTCAATTAAATAATTACCAAATAAAGGACAGAAGTATTATTAGATTTAATCTAATAATGTTGAAGAAAACCCATAATAACAAATACATTTATATTATAGCTTAGTATGCAAATATAAATAAATAACTAACAGAAAAGTTTTCACAAAACAGTACTCAGAGTAATAAGTATAATGTTGCCTGATACGTTAAGGCTGCTACCACCCACAGAATTGGGATCACAGCCCACTAATAGGTCACCACCCACAGTTTGAAAAACACTGATCTAGTCCAATCCCACCCCACTACTTTCAACCAATTGTTTGATGACAAATGTATCTTTCGGCTTGGATAAATGGCTGGCAGAGAATCGCATAGCTGATTCATTCAGTTAGCTCCTGCTGTATGCAGCCCTGAGCTAAGGAGAATGACAAGGGAGATGCCGCTTCTGACTTAATGGAAATTACAAATAGCTGGGCAGACAGACAAGGCAGACATGGTACAGTAAGACTCCTGTGCAGCGAGACAGAAACAAGGACTGCAGAGCGGGTCTGTAAATCAGACAGAGAGACCTGAGGAGGGCCAGCAGGTGACGGCAGAGACCAGACTACACCCAGCTGGCACTACTCTGGAAGCGGCGCCAGCTGTCTTACCTGAGGAACTCCAACACCGTCCAGGAGCGCTGCCCACAGGGGAAGCCAAACGAGCTAACTCACAAAGACTCCTGACTCTCACGGCAGCAGGATCTCATCTGTCTCCTTCCTTCACCTCCCCCTACAATGTATAGATCCTCATGTAAGCACAGCCATCTCCCTCTCGTCTCCCCCTTGCTCTTTAACAAGAGACTCAACATCCTTCTGCCACTTCCCTTCTTCATTGATTCTGGAAAAAGTAAAAATCCCTGAGGAAAATCAGACAGTAAAAGTACACTATGGTAATCAAGCACCTGCCCCCCAATTTTATAGAAAATCTTTTTCAGAACTGAATAAACAGATTAAGTTTCTTTCCTTTTTTTAATTTTCTTTTTCTTTTTTTTAGAGATAGGGTCTCATCTGTCACCCAAGCTGTAGTGGAGTGCCATGATCATAGCACACCTTAGCCTTGAACTTCTGGGATCAAGAGATCCTCCAGCCTACAGGTGCACACCAGTTAATGTTTCTATTTTTTTGAAAAGACAAGGTTTCTCCCTGTTGCCCTGGCTGGTCTTGAACTCCTGACCTCAGGCAATCCTCCGACATCGACCTCCCAACTGCTGGAATTATACACTGGGCTACCACACCTGGCCAAGTTTCTCAAACTAAAACCTCAAAAACTGCAATGATCAGAAAGTTCTTTCTGTACTTCTAGATGAGAATATAAAAAATCTCACCACACAGTGGCTGCTGTCCAGGTAGTAGGGCTCGGAGAACCATGAATGTTAGGATCCATAAAAATACATAAGATTGTGGGCCTCTGCCCTTCTCTCAATACATGAAAAGAATGAGCCTCCAATTTTATTAACCAGAAAACATAAATAGTCACACACACAGGAGGTTCTAAACTTCCATAGACAACATACCCAAAACTAAAGCTCCTGAGGCATACCCAAAAGGAACCAACTAGTTCAGAGCTAAAATCAATGGTTAACAAGTTGTGGGAATGTCAATCAAGTCAGAATATGAATCTTTCCACTGAAAATAGAGTTGCTGAGTATTATTTTGACATCTACCACAAAAATGTTAGTATTTATTTTAAGGTCTAATAACACCTCACCTCCTGCTCTTGTCGCCGAAGATCTTTTCAGCTCCTGGGCTTAGCCCATACTTTACTAAGTAGTCCTGCTTCTCCAGCTGGACTTCCTCAACTTGTTTTCCCCCTTCTATCTCATCTTTGCCTGCAATTTCATCAAACATTTCCAAAAGAAAAACATATCCTAAGAATGGCTTACTTTATATCACAGAATCTAATAACCTTCCTTAAAAATCTGTTACAGGGGTCCTCAAACTGCGCCCCGCAGGCCACGTGAGGTGGTGTGATTGTATTTGTTCCCGTTTTGTTTTTTTACTTCAAAATAAGATATGTACAGTGTGCATAGGAATTTGTTCATAGTTTTTTGTGTTTTTTTTTTACTGTAGTCCGGCCCTCCAACAGTCTGAGGGACAGTGAATTGGCCCCCTGTTTAAAAAGTTTGTGGGAAAAAAAAAAAAGTTTGAGGACGCCTGGGAGAACATCTTAAAAGAATGTCAGCAAAATTCACTATAATTCTACTATCTCTGTATGAGTAATTCTACTAAGGTCATTATTTCTAGTATTCATCATGTGACCCACCCAGCATATCACTTAACTTATTCCCAGCTTAATCTTTTTTATTTCTAAATTAAAGTTAAAACATTCTTTACTATGCTCTCAGGGAAATTTTAAGGATTAATGAAACAATAAATGGAAAACTACTCTGGAACTCTTGAGAGGGAAGAGTATACCAAGTGGGTTTATGTCATGTATACCTGGTTTAAAACAAAACAAAAACAATGATTTATAAAAAAAAAAAAACACTGTGAGGCTGTGCACAATGGCACAAGCCTGTAATCCCAGCACTTTGAGAGACTGAGGTGGAACAATCACTTGGGGCGAGCAGTTTGAGATCAGCCTGGATAACACAGCAGTGATCCTATCGCTGCCAAAAAAAAAATTAATTAACTAGACATGGTTGCACATACCTATAATCTAAGCTACTAAGGAGGCCGAGGCAGGAGGATTCCTTACCCAGGAATTCAAGGTTACAGTGAGCTAGTATTTCACCACTGAACCTCAGCCTGGGCAACAGAGTGAGACCATGTCACTAAAACAAGAAAAAAAAAAAAAAAAACTGTGATAATTCTAAATGAGGGCAATTCTTTCTTCAAAGAAGGCCCAGATATGCTCTAGCCTGACCTAAAAGTGAGTATTCTGACACAACTATAATTTTCCAACATTCACAAAAAGAATTTGCAAATAATATTATCATCTATTGTCTCCCTTAAACTTACCTTTGCTTTTGAAAATATTCAGAAAATGTCCAATATCAATAAAACATTAAACTCAGATGAACCATTTATTGAACACATACTATAAGGCTAGTACTTGACATCATCTTACTTAGAACTCATACACAGATTTGAAACAAACAAAAAAAAAAAGTCATTATTCCTGTCTTTCAGATGAGGAAACCAAGGCCCCATCCATGCTACTGCAGGACGTCAGAGGTGGGACTCAGCACCCCTCAGCAAAGCCTGCACTCTGTCACCATAATAGTATGACTCCTTTTCAAAGATTCACTCTTTAGGGGATCTAAGAAAGCAAACACCATAGACCAAGATTAGTCACCCATCAAATTACTTATCTAAAGGATTAGTCTTTTCTATTCCAAGCCACTGAAATGAGTTCCTTCAGAAGCCCTACCTGGATGTGCCTGCTACTCATGGGTACATCATGACCATGGAGCAGTGGGAAATGGAAAAGAGATATCATCACGAAGAAGCACTCAGACACACAGGAAATCCCTAGAAGTGGAGATGTCCAGCAAAGATGTTCGAGAATAACAAGGTCTAACGCAATCCTGTATCATTTACATAATTCGGAGATTAAATATACCATCCCTTTCCTCAACAGCGGCTGTCTCTATTATTAGTTAACACTCAGGGTTTAACACAATAGTAACGCTTGTTGAAATTAACCGTTAAAATAATTTCTGTATCCTAATGCAGCTCCAGGAAGTTAGCAAAAATTAAGCCAAAGGAAAGCTTCTTACAGTAACCTAGACACTAACTAAGTCAGTGTCACTCAGAGCACTCTAAGCATGCGAATACAAAAAAGCATGAATATGAAACAAACAAACTGAAGGATGTAGAGTTGCTATGTAAATACATCTGTCATTTTGCCTAAAACTCATTTCTTTGAACAGTGACCTTTCCGTTTGTATTATTTATTTATACACAACTTTTCAGAAACTTGCCTTGGTGTAAGCAAGGGAGAAGGTGACCATCCCAGGAATAGCTTTCTAGCTAATGCCCATCTGGTGGAGAAAGATTAACAATGTGTGAAAATACCCAATATCTCTTTAGTCTTTTTCTAGGCCCATCTGTTCCCTAAAATTCACATTTTACTCAAGAGTATTCTATCTCAATCAGATTACCTGGGCTAAGTGTGAGAAAAATTCTGCTCCTTGTTTCCTTCCACTATGCTGTATGGGAGAAAAAATAAAAGTAATGTCACTGCCACTCTGCTCTCAAGAAGAGTAAAGGAGGGGAGTTATCAAAGAGGAGAAAAGAGTGGTCAAACCCCAAGGGAAAAGGAGGAGGCAGGGTGAGGGCTGGAAGGAGGCGCTCTAAAACAATAGGAGGAGGAAGAGAAGATGATGAACTAACCCAGGCCTCCCAGTTCTGAACACGAAGTTCCAAACCCAGCTCTGACTTTTTCTGACCTTGGGCAAATCTTTTGGTTTTTCTGTATCCTAATGCAGCTCCAGGAAGTTAGCAAAAATTGAGCCAAAGGAAAGCTTCTTACAGTAACCTAGTGAAATGTCAGTCCTTGCTACCAATAAAGAAAGAAAAGCTAAGCTACCTATGATCACACATGTACACAAAACAATTAATGTGATTTGGCATTTGTTTGTTTCGTTTTTTATGTGGGGTCTCACTGTGTTGCCCAGGCTGGTCTCCATCTCCTGGGTTTCAGTGATCCCCCGCCTCAGCCTCCTGAGTAGCTGGAACTAAAGGTGTGCACCACGATGCCTGGCAATGTGTTATTATTAGGGAACCTTCTAATTTGTTAGAAATGGTTTTTAACTCATGAAATGCATTTAGTGTTAACTCTTCTTTATCCCTCCGCCTTTCTGAGCAACACATTCCACTATCAGTTCTGCCTTTAGAACGCTTTCCCTGGTATTCTTGTGAACTTATCCCACTATTTTAAATAAATGACTTTTATAAACAAAAACAGATTTTCACCTCCCTTAAACAATTGGTCTGATCGAATCTGCTCGCAGCTAACCTTCACTGCATCCAGTTATATTTTTAATCTCTCCAACCTCTTTTTCTCCAATTCGCTCAGGCCCTCTCCACTATACAGTATCTCTGTGTGATAAAGTGACAGTCTAAATTCAATGCCTTGTTGTCAAGTCAGACACTGAGACACAGATCACCACCTCCCCGCTTTGACATCGATACTTCGGTACACGCAGGCTTGAGCTAAAATGATACTGGCTGCCAATGACACTGGAAACTCACATATTATCTTCTTTCCACCCATACCCAGGTTCAATTTCAGAATTGTACCTTTTCAGAGTGATTTTTTTTTTTTGTAAAAATAAGTTGACATGCTATAAATTGTTTTAGCCCAATTAGTTTGCATTATATCCAACTGCCTTCATTTTACATACTCCTTTGAAAGTTCTTGTCCTGTCAGTTCTTTTTATATATATATCACTTTCTATGCATTCATACTTTGCTATATAGTCTTACCCAGTAAATTCAGAACTCAATAAACACATGTTCATTGTTTTATGTGCCCATATTTCTCAAAAGTTCCAATAGGAGTCTCATTCAAGCTAAATCCCAACTTGGCCACTTACTAGCCAGGTGACCCTGGGCAAATGATTTTCCTCTCTAATCCTGAGTTTCTATCATTATTAACATGAGATGTAAAAACAAATAGGGAAAAGAAGGTATGGGAAGTGTATAACAGGGCCTGCCATCAAGTAAGGGCTAAGCAAATGTTGCCCCCCCCCTTTGTCTCTTTCTTATAAAAATGTGTTCATTAAAACACAACCCATGGGTGGCACCTGTGGCTCAGTGGGTAGAGCACTGGCCCCTATACTGAGGGTGGCGGGTTCAAACCTGGCTCCAGCCAAACTGCAACAAAAAATAGCAGGGCATTGTGGTGGGTGCCTGTGGTCACAGCTACTCGGGAGGCTGAGGCAAGAGAATCACCTAAGCCCAGGAGTTGGAGGTTGCTGTGAGCTGTGTGACGCCACAGCACTCAGTAGAGGGCGATAAAGTGAGACTCTGTCTCTACAAAAAAATAATAATAATAATAATAATAATAATAAATAAAACACAACCCATCAGGATTTTTAAATTAATGCTTAGTGTGAGAAACTGCAAAGCAAACTCAGATTTAGAAAAACTGCAAAATGTTGGCCATATGGAAAAACAAAATTCAATCATTCTATATAGTACATTAGCTCAGGGCTCTCTTGATTTGGTTCTGGTAGGAAAGAAAAAAAAGTCATCTGTTCTTTCTAACTGCTTATAGCCCTCTTAATATTAAATAAATCATAATAATAAGTAAAATCTCATAATTTAACTCCACTTATTAGCCCTAGACAAAGTCACTACTTAAGAAGAACACTTAACATACTAAATGTATGTTCCATTGTCAGAGAACCCAATAGCCCACCTGTAACATAGCTAAATATTAAGTTTCTGTTTCTGCAGGGTTCTCAATGACTGCCTGCCCAACTTTATTCTTAAAAAACTCAAGTGAATTTTTTTTTTAATATCATTGTACCTTTAATTTTTTTTTTGACAGAGTCTCATTTTGTTGCCCTCGGTAGAGTGTCGTGGCATCCTCGCTCACAGCAGTCTCAAACTCTTGAGCTCACGTGATCCTCTTGCTTCAGCCTCTGAGTAGCTGGTACTATAGGTGCCTATGACAATACCCAACTATTTTTACAGACAGGGTCTCGCTCTTGCTTAGGCTCGTCTCAAATTCCTGAGCTCACAAGATCCACCCACCTTGACCTCCTAGAATGCTAGGATTACAAGTGTGAGCCACCACCACTCAAGAGCATTTTTTGATATCTGTTAATCATAAGTAAATTCTCCAAAACAGAGATACTCTATCCAGTCCAGTTCACCTAGCTGCATTGCTTCTTTGATATCTAAGAATTTATGGTAATTAATTCCCACTAACAGTGAATTTGCAACAACCTAAAAGTACATTATATAATGTTAATTCTGCAAAAATATCTTCATGATTTCAAATTCTACTGCTTTATTATTGGATGAAAGCACATACATGTTTTTGATACTTTATTTATAAAACCTTGGGAACTCTTGGGCGGCACCTGTGGCTCAGTGGGTAGGGTGCTAGCCCCATATACCGAGGGTGGCAGGTTCAAACCCGGCCCTGGCCAAACTGCAACAAAAAAATGAATGGGCATTGTGGCGGGCACCTGTAGTCCCAGCTACTCGGAGGCTGAGGCAAGAGAATGCCTAAGCCCAGGAGTTGGAGGTTGCTGTGAGCTGTGATACCACAGCACTCTACCGAGGGCAATAAAGTAAGACTCTGTCTCTACAAAAATAAAAAAAGAACTCTGAAGCATGATTCTCAATAATTATCACAGTTTAACTATCATCACTCATGTATATAATAACTATAGTACTTATAAGCCATTTCTTTAAAATATTTACTAATTTAGATGACTTGGTATTTTAATAAAATCCTACCACCAAATACAGACCTTTTTCTGAATTAAGACAATTTTACTAATATGTATGCTTCTGTACCTAATCTCATTTGTAACTAGAGGACTCTTACCTACACAATTTTTAAATGCTCTCTTCAAATCAATGAAAGGATTAAGACTATTGCCAAGCCATATTAACAACTTTTAATGTTTTTAATTATTTGACCATATCTATTCAACAACAGCAATCAAATGGCTTACTTTTAAGGTTCTCCCTCAAAACAACTTTAATTATCATTAAATTAAATAAATCTTTTTATTGCCATATCATTAAAAACCTCACAACTAAATAAATACACCTTATTTGAACATTTCCATATTGAAATGAAGTCTCATCATTATAGTCACCTTTTCAAAAGTCCTTTATTTTGTTCCCATTAACCACAAAACTTTTTTTATTTGTAAACAGATTGAAAGTCTATTTACCACTCAGGCTAAAATAAAATAATGTGGAATCTTCTGCCTATATAATTAGCATTGAAGAACTAACAGTATATCATTAAAAACGTTTGCACATTAGCAACTAGTACCATTTTCACTTAACACCTCCATAAACAAATTATATGCACTCTAAACACATACTTAAATAAATAACTCACTTATGTTTTAGATCTCTCTTTAAGAATGTCTAATATTGACATTCTAATGGTGCTTCTGCCTAAAATGTCATCTCAAATTCTCTGGGAAATGAGACAAAGTAGACATCCAGAAATAAATATGAATAAAAATATTAATATAGCAGCTTCTTATTTGTAGGCAGCATTTATAGGTAGTAAGAAAAAAGTTAAAAGTATTTATGAGAAAAAAAAAGTATGAGAGGAAATAGTAAACCTCAATATAAAGGGAGCAAAAAGTATGGTATAAAGGTTTTAGAACATGGGTTATGGAGTTCAAACACCTCTGGCTGAATCCTAGCTCCACAGCTCAATTAAATGATCCTTGAATGGATCAAACTCTCTAAATCTTAATTTCCTCTTCTGCAAAGCAGAACTCATAAGAGTACCTAACTTGCTGGGGTTTTATGAAGAGCAAATGAGATTATCGCTGTAAAAGCATCCAGAATAGTATTTGACACATAGCAAGCATTCAACAAATGTTAACCATTATCATCATTACTACACTGTAAATATACATATATATAAATATGATGACGTCATGTCATGAAAACAGCTGAATAAATACAACTCTTCAGTACATAAACCAGACCAATAAATAGGCAGATCCAAGCCAGCTAGTAAACGCATAGCTATATTCAGACCATAGGTCTTAGCTTCTATTCATTAGGACTTAAGCTGCCCTCACTGCCAGCATATATCTCATCCTGAACAACCGAAAGAACAGTCTGGTTACTCACACTATATCACATTAATATGTAAATTCATCACTTCAGCAAGAAAACCACAAACAAGTAGCTCATTCATGACTCATTTTATTCATAACAATCTCAAACTTGTCACCCAAAAATCGGTTTTTACAGCTACAGTTTAATGAAGTAAACATATTCACATCTAAATTCATTCAGTGGTGTCAAAAAATCAATGTCAACAAACTATTTGAAAGGAGAAGATATGGTTAGTCCACTAAACATGGATTGTTGAGAAAATGCATCATTATTTTGAAGAGAACAAGCTTAAATCACGAGCAAACACTATTAATTTACACAGTGATGACCCCTTGTCTATGACTACATTCAGTCACTTCATGTTAGATCGGAGTCTTACAATGAAAACATCTACATGTAAAAGAGGAAGTTGCATCTTTAAAGGAAAGGATCTTACCTTTATTGCAAAATTCCTGGATAGTAAAAAGGAAAAGCTAAAATGTAGAGTATGAATACAATTTTTTCCATCTAGGCTCAATATCTTATCAAAAATAGAAAACTCCATTTTCCCTAAGGATAATTTATAATTAGAAATTAGATTCCTCAATAATTCAATGACCGAAATCTTTATTAAAGTCAAATGACCTTTCTACTTAAATTTTCTCCTTAATATATATGTTTTGCTAGGCAGGTATCATCTCTACAGATAATAAAGTCTTGATGAACATATTAAATGAATTTTTTCCCCTCTATGTTCATCCTTTAATTTGACATTCTAACAGTTAATTATTTTAAAAGTACAACAAATTACTAATGTATTCTGGTAAGTGTTCTGACTTTTATAATATTTTTAATGTCTCCATATTTATTTTATCTTGAGAAATGTTCAAGCTTTCCTCTTCCATCTCTTTTTAAAATTATCATTTAAAAAGATTATAGCTAGTGAAGGGAAATGTGAAAAATTTTATTACAGTATTAAAAAAAGCATTAGAATTTCAAAACCTAGAAAGTAGAACTGAGATATGTGCATTAAATTGTCATTAGGTTCAAAGGCTCTGGCCACAAACAACGCACTTACATATACAGGCTCATCCAAGTAAAAATATGAAATGCATAAAAATACAGTAAATGCATCTGAAATACTTAAAATTTTAATATTTAAGTATCTGTTTACAAAATAAAAGTAGTTAAATAACACTTCAGGCATCATGATAGAAAGCCCTCACGTTTGGAAAGTCAAAAATATATCTTGAACAAACCTCACTCTTTGGATGCCACTTTAAATCAAGTGAATTTCATTGGGAATAGATCAAAGAAAGTAACCGTTATATGTGCATTTTTGAAAACACAAATTCATCCATCACTTCACCCAGAAGTGTGACATGACGTAGGCAAAATGCTTTACCATCACTTTTTTCATTAACCAAAATAAATCGTAAAAATGAGGCAAAGTGATTAAATGAATTCCTGAAGAATACCAGCTAATCGTCAGCAATTCCACTTTTTTATTAGGTTTCTTATCTTTCTAGTTCATACAGGAAAAAAATGTAGAGTATCATCTGAGAGAAAAGCATATGCACTTCATGACTACTAACATTTCCAAAGGAGATGTAGGAATATCCAGCTCTAAATTTTACACATCACCAAGCATTAACAAAAAAAGAAAAAAGGAACATGAACAGGAATCTTCTACAGCCCAAGTCACTAACGAGCCAAATGAAAAGAATGAAGTGCGATCTCTCCAGCCCTCTTTCTAGCTTCTGTACGTTTCTACCTGGTTTACTACTAAGAAACGGATTTCAGCTTTCATAATGCTTTCAAACGGGCTTTTCTTAGCAAATGTCTGCACTCCTCAGGCAAGGCCGTTAAGGCAACTTAATCCCTCATGAATTGCTCTGTGGAAGAAATGCTGGTTCTCAATTCAAAAATTAATTCTTTAGCTTTTTCTGTATTAAGAATCATGGGAAAAACCGTAACTACAATTTAGATTCAGAATGTCATCTTGAAGAATCGCAAGACAAATAGGAGCCTAGGGAAGAGAAGATGACGCTGGGGGAGGGGGCGCAGAGAGAGTGCGAGAAAGATGCTGGTCAATTCCGAGACATGCAGGAATGACATGGCACCTGGACCATACGAGCAGAGTCTGTGCCTCGGGCGTGTGAAGAGGGGCACACGCAAACACACCACCTTTTATTCTTCTACTCCCGGGAGGAGAATGGTGGGGAAGCGTCTCTGGAGAAAGCCTCGCCACAACAAACGATTTCTTTCTCCTCGCACCCCGCCTCCCTAGCTAGGGGCAGGCGACGACCGTCTCCAACAGTAGACAGCTGAGAGGATGGGGAACCGGGGCGAGGGGGAAAGCGTCTCCTTCGGGGCGGGCGGGGGAGTTCAGGGGGATAAAACCCTACAGCCTCCGGGAGGGTGACAGGAAAAGGAGGGGGGGGTGTTGAGCCGGGAAAACCGGAGAGGGGACTGAGAAGCGCCCGGCGCGCTACGCAGGGAGGCTTCCCGGGGCGGGCGCTCACCGAGCGGTGGGGGGAAGTCGATCCGGGCGGACCCCCTCCCCGGACTCCCAGACCGGAGGACGGGGAGGAAATGGCTTTGTATCGCAGGATGAAAGGCAGACAGAAGAGCCACCAGGAGGGTGGCGGGGGACGGTGGCGCGGGGACGAAGGATGCCCGGAGTCGGGGGACCCCGCCCGCTCCACGGACATCACAGCTGTAGAGCCCACCATTCCACCGCAGTCCCCAGTCC
This sequence comes from Nycticebus coucang, assembly GCF_027406575.1. NCBI lineage: Eukaryota > Metazoa > Chordata > Mammalia > Primates > Lorisidae > Nycticebus > Nycticebus coucang. Next base: position 89,967,096 of record NC_069789.1, read on the forward strand.
ACCCTCTGGCTCCCACCGCCTGTCCGGGTTCCAACGGCCCGGAGCCGGGTCATTCCGCTCCCCGGCCGCATTCCCACTCCGCACCCTGCGCGCTCACCTGCCCACGAAGTTCTCGAGCACCGAGCTCTTGCCGGCGCTCTGGCCGCCCACCACAGCGATCTGCGGTAGCTCCAGCAGACAGCTCTGTCCCAGCGCTGAAAAGGCGTCCTGCAGACGGTTTACCAGAGGGATCAGCTCCTCCATCTCCCGGTTCCCCATCTTGCCTGAGCGGCCGGCTACTGGCAGGTCCCTGCTAGCCTCTAAGACCTGGCCGGGAGTCGAGGCCGCCCTGTCCTGGCTGCTGTCGCCGCGCCGGGATCAGTTCGCCGGACACTGGCGCAGACGCTGGATCCCGCCGCCAGCCGGCAGCTCAGCTCCTGACAGCTAACGGTCCGCAGCGCGCTTGCGCGGAGGGCAGGGGCGTGGCCTGGTCCCGAGACAGCCCCGCCCGCGCCCCGCCCCGCAGCCGCCCCGCCCCGGTCTTTCCAGCTGGGTAGTGCAGCCCCGGCGCGCAAGCACTGCCTCCCAGCTGCGGCCAGATGCCATGGCCTGTGCTTTCTGCTGTCCAAGCTCAAAGGCAAAGTTACGGCGCTAGGTCAAGGAATGGCATGTAATCATCATCTACCAACAGCACTGTTCCCTTTCAGCAGCTACCAAGCCAAAGCCCAGCAGAAAGCACCACCACCGCTAACAACACAGCGCTGTCACCAGCAGTAGCAACAGCAGCTCCTCCAAGGTACACCTCCCAAAACGAAATCACATGTGTCAAGCTCTACTTCAAAACTCAATGATTCCTCTCCGGGTGGCCAATCTTTTGGAGTCTAAATTCAATCTGACACCCCCATCTAAGACCCTTACTAAAGTGACCTTACTTAACTATTTAAAGACTCGTCCTCCCTAGCCAGACATAAGCAAAGGTAGATGGAAGCTATCAGCTTACCTGTGGCCCACCCATTCAATCTACCACGCTGATCCTGGACTGTGAGACTCCTCAGGTCTTAGCACTCTCAATCCATCTCTTTCTAGTGTCTATCAAGAGCCGTGCACTGAGCACCCGTTCTATTAAATTTAGCACATTGAGAAGTGACTGTGTGGGCTTCTGGGCCTGGTGATAGAGACAGAAAGATAAATGGCCATCCTTCTCTTAGTCTCCATAAAGTGTTCTTTTTCATCTGCTTCACAGACACCAACCAGTACTCCTGAGGATTTAATATACGGGCATTTTCTTGTCTCATGCTTCAAGCTGTGACTGAGGACTTTCCCATGGCATTAACTCCACAAGAAGGCTAGAGACTACAGAAATTGACACTGCTGGAGCATGTCTCCCCCTACACCATATTATACTCCAAGTGTGTCCCAGACCTCACTACCTAAATGTCTGGCCAGTTTATTCAACACAGAACTCATCTTTTCTAATTCCAGCATTTAATGTTGTAAATTTCCCTTTAATCCTAAAAAGACTCATATAAAAATGCTCACAAAAACAAAAAGACTGAAATAATCCAAATGTCTGTCAACAAGTGAATGAATAGACAAAAGTGATATGTGCATACAATTAAATATTCTCAGCAGCAAAAATGAGTAGACTTCTGATATAACAACATGGCTGAATCTCAGATGAATTATGGAGAATGAAAAAGCCCAAAAAGAACATGTTGTTTGATTCCATTTATATGAAGCTCTACAATAGACTAAACTATTCGATGGTGATAGGAATCAGAAATGTGGTTGTCTTTGAGGGGGTGGAAATTGATTGCAGGAGTCATGAGGAACCTTTCTGGAGTGATGGAAATGTTTTATATATTGATTGGGATGTGGGTTTACATTTGTCATAACTCATCAAACTAAACATTAAATGCTATGCATTTCACTGTGAATTATATTTCAATTTTTTTTTTAGCAGGAGAGAAAGAAAAACAAAACATCTTCCCCACTGAAGTGGATGTCTATTGAAATGTCTGCCTGGGATATTTTTTCTAAGAATCACTCTTCCATCCACCACATGTTGTAGCCAGAACAGTCATAAGAATAGAGAAGCCTGAGGGAAAACTAACCAAGCCCTGACCACAGCCAACTGTACCAGTGTTGGCACCTGATTTGAGCTACACCAATCAAAGCCCTTTCCCAGGAATATGGAATTGAGAGACAGTTTGCCCTTTGTCTGAGTGACTGAATTACAGCTGAGGAGTAAAATTGGCAACTATGGTTAGAAACATTTTCACCAATAGAAGGGAGATGAAAAAGATCCTGATCTTTAGAAAAAGAGAAAAGTAAACAGATACAGAGCTTAGCAGAGGGAAAACAGAAGTTCTGTTTGGCACTGGTGTCCTCATTCTAGTTCATTTCTAATATCTAGCTACAATCGTGTCCTGAGAGTCCCAAGTTTGATGGGCCAGCCTCCCCTCATAAAGTTACATTAACAATAAATCCCCCTCTTTGCCTAACCTAATCCAACAGTTTCTTTGCTTATAACCCAAGAACCCTGTAAAAATACATCTTCTATCTCAGCAAAATGCCCGCCCAGTCCCAATCCAAGATCTGGAAGTCATCACTCCCTCTTTTTCCCTCACTCCCTACACCCCATTGATCTCCAATCATGCCCATTCTGCCTTCCTGGAACCCATCTCCTCCTCTCCATCCTTGCCACTAGTGTCTCAGTTATAACTGACATTTGTCAATCAGTCATTTTCCCCTATGCTTTTCATATACATGGACCTTGAATAGATTTTCATTATGGCACTTGGCACATTACATTAAGTCACTAATTTACATGTCCCTTTCTCTCAACTAATGTGATAGGCAGAATAATGCCCCTCAAAAGATGTTCACATTCTAATGTGTGGAACCTGTGAATGTTGCCTGAAGTAGCAAATGGGACTTTTTAGATGTGGTAAGTTAAAGATCTTGACATGGGGAGGTTATTCTAGATTATCCGGATGGACCCAGTCTAATCACATGAATCCTTCAGAGAATCTTTCCCAACGATGTCACGAGGAGATATGACTGTGAAAAGAGTAGTAGTTAACAGAGACGCAACTCTGCTGGCTTAGGAGACAGAGAAAGGGGAGGGTAAGCCAAGGAATGCAGGCATCCTCTAGACCCTGGAAAAGGCCAGAAACACAGTCTCCCTCAGAGCCTCCAGAAGGAACACAGCCTTGCCGACACTTAGCCCAGTGAGACATGAGTCAGACTTCTAACCCACAATACTGTAAGATAATAAAGCTGTACTGTTTTACAACATAAGTTTGTGGTAATGTGTTACAACCACAATAGAAAATAAACACAAGCTCTTTGAGGGCAAGATCTGTCTTTGTGACCCTCAATGCCTAGCAGTGCATAGCATCTAAGACCACAGTCTCCTGGAGACAGACAAAAATTATTACAACACAAATAATATGTTCCAGGGTGCAATGGACTGAGTTGTGCTTCCCCCAGATTCATACGTTGAAGCCCTAACCCTCGATGTGACTGTATTTGGAGACAGAAACTAATTAAATGAAGTCACAAGGTTGGAACGCTGATTCAATAGGATCAGCAGCATCCTTGCAAGAGGAGACATCAGAGAGCTCTCATGTGCTCGGGCACACTCTTATTCTCTCTCCCTCTCTCTCTACACACACACACATACACACACAATTGCACACTATTTTAAATTGCACACAAACTTTATGGCCACCGTGTGTGTGTGTCTGTGTGTGTGTGCGTGTATGTATAATTTTCTCTCTCCCTCTTCCCCTTTCTGCTATTTGAGAACACAGCAGGAAGGCAGCTATCTGCAAACCAGGAAGAGAACCCTCACCAGGAACAGAATCAGCTGGCCCCTCAGTCGTAAATATCCCAGCCTCCAGAACTGTGAGAAATAAATGTCTGTTGTTTAAGCCACCCATTTTATGATACTTTGTTACAGCAGCCCATGGGATTTGTTTAAAGGAGCATGGTATGGAAATGAAGGAGTAACAATTCTGTCTCAAGAGGGTCACGGAAAGCTTCAGAAGAGAGGTGACTCTTCAGATGGGCCTTGACAAGTATGTTCTGTGCTCTGCTACATGCTATGAGGAATACAGAAGGCTAAAAGCACTAGCCCCCCAGGCTCAGCACCTGTGGCTCAAGTGGCTAAGGCACCAGCCACATACACCTGAGCTGGCAGGTTTGAATCCAGCCCGGGCCTGCCAAACAACGATGGCTGCAACCAAAGAATAGCCGGGCATTGTGGCGGGCGCCTGTAGTTCCAGCTATTTCGGAGGCAGAGGCAGGAGAATCGTTTGAGCCCTGGAGTTGGAGGTTGCTGTGAGCTACGATGCCACAGCACTGTCCCCAGGGGGACAGCTTGAGGCTCTGTCTCAAAAAAAAAAAAAAAAAAGCACTAGCCCTTGCCCTAAGTATTTGGCATTCTAATGTAGAAGACAACCCTTATACAATTTTTTAAGTTCATGTGAACTGATACAATGCATGTCATCTCTGTTCTCCAGAACTTTGTTCAAATCAGTCCTATCTATCTACTTTAAGAAACCATCTGGGCCGGGTGAGGTGGCTCATGCCTATAATCCCAGCACTTTGGGAGGCCAAGGTGGGAGGATCATGCAAGAGAAGGAATTCAAGACCAGAATGGGCAAATAACAAGCCCTCATCTCTACAAAAAAAAAAAAAAAAAAATTAAAAATTAAGATGTGGTGGTGTACACCTGTAGTCCCCGCTACTCAGGAAGCCAAGGCAGGAGGATTGCTAGAGCCCAGGAGTTCAGTCCTTTCAGTGACCTATGATTGTGACACTATACTCTAGCCTAGGTGACAGAGTGAGACCCTGTCTGTCTGTATAAATAAATAAATAAATAAATAACCCTACTGAATGCTCTTGCCAATTGCTTTCCTTCTTTACTTTCTATTTCTAGACTCAGTCCTACAATAACGTGGAACCTAGAGAAATCTAACACCCATAGAAACACTCAACTGAAGGTCTTTCAGTGACCCTTTTTCATACATTAATCTGCATAAGAGAAATAGCAAAGGAAAACCTGAAGGAAAAAGGCAGAGGGGGAAATTTTGACAAGAAGACAACCTGCATGTTTGAAGATGTGTGTAAAAGCTAAAGAGAGGGTCCACACACACACATTAGCCACCCCAGCTCCCTGAGCATGCCACGCAATTACCAACCCTGTATCAGTACCAAGTAATCCAAGGCCAGCTCCTGCTCTCTGGCTCCCAGGTTGGTTTCCACATCACCTTCCTAGCAAGGCAGAGGGTTCCTAAAGGGTCACAGCCTTTTTCAGGTGTCCCTCTATATGTAAGGAGTTAAAACTCTTAAAAAACACATCAGAACTCTTATATCTAAATTACTATTTTCCTTTAGGGTCATCTTGAGAAACAACAAAGTGGAATAATTAATGCTGCCTTTTCATACAATACAAGTGGAACTCCTCCTTTAAAATTCTTTTTTTTTGAGACAGAGTTTCACTTTATGGCCCTCGGTAGAGTGCCATGGCATCACACAGCTCACAGCAAACTCCAACTCCTGGGCTTAAGCGATTCTCTTGCCTCAGCCTCCCGAGTAGCTGGGACTACAGGCGCCTGCCACAACACCCAGCTATTTTTTTGTTGTAGTTCGGCCAGGGCCGGGTTTGAATCCGCCACCCTTGGTATATGGGGCCAGCGCCCTACCGACTGAGCCACAGGTGCTGCCCGTCCTCCTTTAAAATTCTTTACCCAAAAAATCAGACTCAATAATCCACAGCTATACTTCATTTTTTAAAAATAGAGCAAGGCTGGATGCGGTGGATCATGCCTGTAATCCTAGCACTTTGGGAGGCCGAGGTGGGTGGATTGCCTGAGTGCACAGGTTTGAGACCGGTCTGAGCACATGCAAGAACCCGTCTATAAAAAATAGCCAAGTGTTGTGATGGGTGCCTGCAGTTCCAGCTACTCAGGAGGCTGAGGCAAGAGAATCACTTGAGCCCAAGAGTTTGAGGCTGCTATGAGCTGTGACTTCACAGCACTCTATTAAGGGCGACAAAGTAAGACTCTTATCTCACAAAAAAAAAGTATTATCCCTCTTAATTTCCTTGATCATAAGACTTAGTACCAAATGACTTTGAGCTAGTTCCAAAATTAAATCTATATATGAAGCCTGACAATTAAGTTCGTGAACTTTCCATCATATGCTTATATTGACAGCACCATACACACAAGTTGGTAAGGTTTTATAACCTTAGTACATAGTAGCTCACAGCTGTGCTTGTGTCAACATGAGGCAGTGGCTTGCTGAGTGGCATTTATTATTGTCATTGAGTGTTTTTGTGTGCCATCATGAGAATGTCACCTTGAATTACAGCAATGAACAAACATAAATTTCTTGTTGAACTTGGCAAGAGTAGAAGTTAAATCAGGGACATGTTAGTCCAAGTTTATGGGGATAATTCCATGAAGAAAACAGCAGAGTACAAGTGGATTTAATGTTTTGCTGAAGGGAAAGAAAGCGTCACTGATAAAGAGAGGTCAAGGCAGCCAGTAAGAACAGAACTAAAGAAAACATTGCAGGTTGGTGCAGTGGCTGTGCCTTTAATCCTAACATTCTGAAAGGCTGGCGAGGGTGGATTGCTTGAGCTCAGGAGTTTGAGGCCAGCTTTACAAGAATGAGATCCCCATCTCTAGAAAAACTAGTTAGGCACTGTGGCGCAAGCTTGTAGTCCCAGCTCCTCAGGAGGCAGGACAGGAGGAGTGTCAAACCCAAGAGTTTGAGGTTACTGTAAGTTGCGATAGCACTCTACCCAAGGTGACAGAGTGAGACTCTATCTCAAAAAAATTACAAAAATTTGTTGAATTGTGTATCAAAATCATCAGCCAATTGTCAGAAGCATAGCAGACCAAGTAAACTTCAATAAAGAAACAGGAAAATCTTAATCAACAACTCATTGCTTTTTTTTTTTTTAGACAGAGTCTCACTATGTTGCTGTTGGTAGAATGCTGGGGCATCATAACTCACAGCAACCTCCAACTCTCGGGTTTAAGCAATTCTCTTGCCTCAGTCCCCTAATAGCTGGGACTACAGGCACCCACCACAACACCCGGCTATTTTTTGTTGCAGTTGTCATTGTTGTTTTAGCTGGCCCAGGCCGGATTCGAACCTGCCATCCTTGGTGTATATGGCTGGCGCCATAACCACTGTACCACAAGTGCCAAGCCAACTCATGGCTCTTATATCACGACAATGCACCAGCTCACAAGACATTATCTATAAGGGAGTTTTTAGCCACTAAACAAATAACTGTCTTGGAATACCCTCCCTACTCACCTGATCTGGCCCTCAGTGACTTTTTTCTTTACCTAAAGATAAAGGAAATTACAAAAGGAAGACATTTTGATGACATTCAGGACATCAAGAGTAATACCATGATAGCTCTGATGACCATTTCAGAAAAAAAAGGTCCAAATTTGCTTTGAAGGGTGGACTATGCACTGCATCAATGCATAGCTTCACCAGGTGAGTATTTCAAAGGTGACAGTAGTGATATTCACAAATAAGGTATGTAGCACTTTTTCTAGGATGAGTTTGTGAACTTAATTGTCAGACCATATATGTCTGTGTGTATATAAAATATATATATATGTATAAATGTACACACATATATATTACATGCACATATGTTTTAAATGTGCTGCAAGCTAAAATGCAAATTCTAAGAGAGGAGTTAGAAAAATTTTTAGTAGTGAAAACATCCCTGGAAAAATATTTATTTTGTGTTTTATTTTATGTACTTAATTTGTTTATTTTTTAGAGACAGGATCTTTCTCTGTCACCCAGGCTAAAGAGAAGTGGCATCATCATAGCTCACTGCATCCTCTAACTCCAAGGCTCCAGTGATCCTCCTCCCTTAGCCTCCCAAATAGCTGTAACAACAGGCACACGCCACCACACCTGGCTCAATTTTCTTATTTTTTGTGAAGATAGGATCTTTATATGTTGCTCAGGCTGGTCTCGAACTCCTGCTCAAAATGATGGGATTACAGGCGTGAGTCCCCACACCCAACCTGAAAAAATATTTAAACTTTCAAAGAGCACATACTTGAATATGTGAATTTAGAAATTAATGCTTTTATGAAATCAGTCACATTACTGCAGGGTCACATCATTCATATTTCCCACTGTGCCCGGCTCAAAGCTCAATAAATATTTATGAAGCAGATTTGAACCAAAATTTTAAACATTTTTCATGTTGTCCATTTTGAATACCACTGGAGATGTAATATTATTACTCTGTATACAATTTAGGACCTCTTCAAGTATTTCAGTTTTTCTTCCAAAGGGTTCCCTGGAATATATTTTAAATCTTGCTGCAAATCAGACTATCCACAGGCATCTTTTGAGTTTTGTTAAACGCAGTGAACGTCCAATACAGACACATAGACTTCTAACACTGCAGCCACTCTGGTCATCACTTACATCCCTCAGGGCTTCTGTCCCTCAGCCTAGAGGGGTGGTGAGAGGTAAAGACAGTATTGCTCCTGTCCTTCATCAGCTGTCATCAGGAAGCAAAATCACTCTGAAAGAACTGCTCCAGTCTCCTATCTCAGTCACTCCTGTGCTTTTGAAATCCGACAGATGGAAACTCACCAGCAGTCTCATTGAAGCATGGATGAATTGACACACAGAGCAGAAAATACCAGTAGGCAAGCTTAAGGTGTGGAGAAAGGAGAGTGAGAAAGAACTCTCTACATCACTTAAGTCTGATTTAGCAGCCAGTCTGTGCTTCCTTCTATCAAGTAGGTACAGCTGTGTTCCACTGTAAGCGTAATGCATGACTACTTCCCTCTCTAAAGGGAAGAGCCCTAGCACTTTTTAAATCTCACTTGTTAAACTATGAAACTCTCTCCACCTGGGTGACGCCTGTGGCTCAGTGAGTAGGGTGCTGGCCCCATATGCCAAGGGTGGCGGGTTCAAAGCCAGCCCCGGCCAAACTGCAACAAAAAAATAGCTGGGCGTTGTGGCGGGCGCCTGTAGTCCCAGCTGCTCGAGAGGCTGAGGCAAGAGAATCGGGTAAGCCCAAGAGTTAGAGGTTGCTGTGAGCCATGTGACGCCACAGCACTCTACCTGAGGGCGGTACAGTGAGACTCTGTCTCTACAAAAAAAAAAAAATCTCTCCACCTACCTACATATCTATTAGGTAAGCTATTTTATATATATATATATATATTTTTTTTTTTTTTTAAAGACAGAGTCTCACTTTGTCGTCCTTGGTAGAGTGCTATGCTATCACAGCTCACAGCAACCTCTAGCTCTTGGGCTTCCAGTGGTTCTCAACCTTCCTAATGCCCATGTTGTTACAAATTGAACAAAGGGGTCGCGACCCACAGTTGAGAACTGCTGGCTTAGGCAATTCTCTTGCCTCAGCCTCCTTAGTAGCTGGGACTACAGGCGCCCACCACAAAGCCCAGCTATTTTTTTGTTGCAGTTTGGCCGGGGCTGGCTTTGAACCCGCCACCCTCGGTATATGGGGCCAGTGCCCTACTCCCTGAGCCACAGGCGCCGCCTGGTAAGCTATAATATGTTAATGAAGAGTTTTCAATGCCACAGAGAGATACCAAGAATATTAAATGAAAAGGGTATAACAGTTTATATATGGTATTATCACAGTTATGTAAAAAGAACTACATCTAGGAAAAACACTGGAAATAAATGTACAAAAATTCAATGTTATTCTCTATGAGTTAACATGAAAAAAGTATCATTCTTTTCATTTCTAAAACTTTCTACTATAAGTATATATTACTCTTATAATATTAAAAGTTGAGCAAGTGCCATTTGATTGAATCATAATTGGTTTACATACACATCAGCTCATCAGCACCAAAAGCATTGGATAATGTAAGATTAAAATAACTCTGCCGATAGAAAGAGGGGAGTCCACAAACTCCTCTATCCCCAAACTTTTGCCACTCATTGGAAGTTGACAACTGCCTAAAGATAACCAAGCTTTTAAAACAGAAAACATTTCTTTCTGACTTCAAGAACAGAATGTCACAGATCAGGCCACCATGGTCACAAGGGTTTATTCAGTACACTAAACTGCAGTTTATCAACAAATGTTTAGTTCATACAGCAAGTAGGTACATGAGATGAATTTTGTTTGCTCAAAACATATGCCACGATCTATGGCAACAATATGCCAAACACGAAAGATTACGAATATGAACCCATTCATAGGACATGCTAGAGAAAACAAAACTAACCTATGACAGAAAGCAGTGTAGGGCCAAGGGTGGGAGGGGATAGATTGCAAGGGAATAGAGGCATGTGGGAGCTATCTTGACTATACTGGTGGTTATGTGGTTGCATATATTTGTCAAAGCAAATTTGAGAAACTGTATACTACTTTAAATAGTGTGTTTTACTTTATGTAAGTTACACTTTAATAGAAATAAATAACCTTTAAGATAGATAATACACTCCTATATGGCACCTAATGGTAAGACAGAGTACGACCATCTCTGTATGGAGACAGCCTTGGTAATAGGCAGTCATGATCATGCTATGTCAGGAGAATCTAAAATAAAAATATTCCTACCCTCAAGAAGCTTGCAATGACTCCAAAATTCTACCCATATGGAGTCATTCTTATGGGATCTCTTATATGGATGGAAAACAGCACATAGAGAAGACAATAAAACCTCAAGCCATCAACTGTCTCTTAGAAGAAATGACTTTCCAGCTTTAAAGGAGGATCTGGGGGTCAGGCAGGAAGACAAGAGAGAACAGGGCCTGACAGACACCCCAGAATGAGTGTGTCCTAAGACAAACTTTGTCCATTTCACATACATGGTCTCTTTACTTTGCATGAGAAATACAAACCTTAGAAAAGCTCTTTTTTTTTTTTGAGACAGTCTCACTTTGTCACTCTCAGTAGAGTGCTGTGGTGTCACAGCTCACAGCAATCTCCAACTCTTGGGCTCAAGTGATTCTCTTGCCTCAGCCTCACAAGTAGCTGGGACTACAGGTGCCCAAGACAATGCCCAGCTATTTTTTGTTGCAGTTGTCATTGTTGTTTAGCTGGTCCAGGTTCGAACCCACCATCCTGGGTGTATGTGGCCAGTGCTGTAACCACTGTGCTACAAGTGCCCAGCCAGCTTATCCTTTTTGATTCACGTTCACCAAGAACATAGAAACAATCAGAAAGAAATTATCTTGTCTCTCTTCATCTTAAATACTAGCTTACCAGCTTCTACACCATATACTCTTCCTTCCCTAGGCCTGTGTAGATGGACCATCCAAACTCCCGCGTAGGACTAGCATCTCCACGTGTGCACTAGACACTACTCTTTCTTCCTTATTCAGTTACAATTTTCTCTTGTTGACTGCATCATTAATTATTTCCTCTCTGTTTGGCTATTCCAACAGGATACAAACATGCAATCTTCCCCTTAGCACTTGAGCGATCCTGTTTCTTACCCATCCCAAATAATGAAAATCTCACTCTTCTTGTGACTCAAGCCAAAAAACATGGTCATTCTTGACTTCCCTCTTTTTCTCACACCACATACTGAGGTCTATCAAGAAATCTCGGGTGGTGCCTGTGGCTCAAAGGGGTAGGGCGCCGGACCCATATACCGGAGGTGGTGGGTTCAAATCCAGCCCCGGCCAAAAACTGCAAAAAAAAAAAGAAAAAGAAAGAAATCTTACTGCTTCTGCCTTCAAAGTCTGGTTATTTCTCATCTTTTGTGCTATTGCACCCTGGTCTAAGCAAACAACCTATAGTGTCTAGATTATGACCATGGCTTCCTGTTTGGCCTCCCCACTTCTATCCTCACCCTGCTAATAACTATTCCCAATGCAGGAGCTAAAGCAATCTTGTTTGACATGTCATCCTCTACTCAGAGCTCTCCAAGTTTTTCTATCTTACCCAGACTAAACGCCAGAGCTGGCTCGGCGTCTGTAGCACAGCGGTTACAGCGCCAGCCATACACCAAGGGCAGTGGGTTCGAACCCAGTCTGGACCAGCTGAACGACAGCTAAACAACTGCAGCAACAACAAAAAAATAGCCAAGCATTGTGGCAGGCACCTGTGGTCCCAGCTACCTGGGAGGCTGAGGCAAAAGAACTGCTTAAGCCCAAGAGTTTAAGGTTGCTGTGAGCTGTGATGCCACGGTGCTCTACCAAGGGTGATGTAGTGATTCTGTCTAAATAGATAAATAAATAAAAGCCAGAGCTCTTCCAAAGACCTACACAGCCCTCATTCCTGGCTCCCCAGCCCCATCCTGTCTTTACTCCAGTTTTGCCTCCAATTCTCTGTTTCACTGCCTTTGCTACACCCATGACTTGCCTGTTGATCCCTAAAAATACCCAACACATTCCTTCCTTTCGGCTTTCTCACTTGCTCTTCCCTGTGCTTGAAACACTCATCCTTCAAACAGTCATAAAGCTCATCCTCTCACCTGCTTTTTAAGTCTTTTCTCAAATCTTACTTTCTCAGGAACACTGTACTTGACCACTGTACTTAAAATTACCTCTGCTCTTCTGCCACCATGGTATCTGGCCCTTTCAAGGAAGCTAAGGCCACACTGGGGTGAGAGGGTCTCACTTCATCCTATGACCACCCTGCACCCAGCAGCACCATCCCCACACCCACCTGCACCATGGCCTCTGCCTGGGCTCGCCTGGATCTACTCAGCCCTCATTCTGTGCAATAATGAAGTGATCATCACAGAAGATAAGATCAAATCCTTCGTGACACAACTGGTATATGTGCTGAACTTTGGGGGCTGGGCGTATTTGCAGGGGCCCTGGCCAATGTTGACATCTGGAGCTTCATCTGCAAGCAGGGGCCGGTGGGCCTGCAGCTGCATCAACAGAAGGCTGTGCCCCTCCACCACCACCAGAGAGGAAGCCAAGAAGGAAGAGTCTGAGGAGTCTGATGATGACATGGATTTGGGTCTTCTTAATTAAATGTCTTTTATAACATGTTTCATAAAAAAACTGAACTCTTATTTCAAATTACTTTTAATTACACACACTTCCTATACTCCTTCCCCTGTTTATTCTCCATAACACCAATCATCTTCTATTATCCTGTGTAATTAACTTTTTTTATTGTTTGGGATTCATTGCAGGTACAAAGAATTAGGTTACACTGATTGCATTTATTAGATAAAATCCCTCTTATAGGGCAGTGCCTGTGGCTCACGGAGTAGGGCACTGGCCCCATATACCGGGGGTGGTGGGTTCAAGCCCAGCCCCAGCCAAAACTGAAAAACAAAAAAATCCCTCTTATACTTGTGTCCTGCCGCCAAGAGGTGTGCCATACACCATGACCCTCTGTAACTAACTTCTTTATTGTTTTTTTCCTATTTCACACACATACACCTGAAAGCAAACTTCATGAAATCAGAGACTTTTTTCTAGAAACATTTTATTTTATTTTTAATTTCAGATTAATACAAGGGTACAAATATTCAGGTTACATTGTTTTCAGTTCTAAGGTAAAGATCAAGTTGTAGTTGAGCCCTTCACCCAGGGGCATGCTGAACACCCTCACACTGTGCACATTAGGTGAGATCCCTCCAGTCACCCTCTCTCCTCCCTCTCCTCTCTTATCTCTCCTCTCTCCCTTGCTAGACTATACTTGTGTGTATAGATTCTTTGGGGTAGGGGTGTAGTTGTTTATTTGTTGGTTTCATTTTAGTATTGACTGCAGTGGATACATTTCCCCCCATTCCTGAGATAACTTTACTAAGAAGAATGTGTTTCAACTCCATCCAGGTAAACACAAAAGATGTCAAATCTCCATCTTTTCTCATGGCTGAATAGTACTCCATGGTATGCATATACCACAGTTTGTTAATCTATTCATGGGTTGATATGCACTTGGGTTGCTTCCACATCTCAGCAACTGTGAACTGAGCTGCAATAAACATTCTGGTGCAAATGTCCTTGTGATAAAACAATGACATAAAGGATTATTTGTTTGGTTTACAGAGTATACCTATCGCCTGGCACATGGTAGATACTTAAAGATGTACTAAATGAATGATTCTCACACCTTAACTAGGTGTCCTATACTATTTTGTACCTTTCTGGGTGTGCAGATCTAGCAATATTGTACACTTCTTGCCGGCCAGAATCATACCACTTACTTTCCCAACTTCCCTCCACAGCACAAATCATAAAGATGGATTTCCACATTAAATATCTTTTGAGTTGACTGAACAATGAATATTATCCTGATCAGCTGAGCCCTTCTCATATTTCTGACTCACACAACTTGAGAGAGGTAAGAAAATGATCATTGTTTTAAAATATTAAGTTCTAGAGTTATTTATTGCACAGCAATAATAACTACTGAGCCTACTGAGACACTCTGATAGCACTGCTTTTGGAAATTATGAATAATTCCCATCTTATTCCATCAGCTGTTTCATGTTTACTCTTCTCTCTATTGAGTAATTTACTTATCAACAAAATGGTTTTACCCACTGCATATATTTATTGGTTAAGTAGGCTACTTAAGCAACAAATGTAATTGATGCCAAAATACACAATAGATTAAAAATAAAATATGATTTTTTTGTTCATGTAACAGTACCGGGAAAGTGAGCAGGTTAGTGGAGAGGTCTTCCACGCAGTCAAGTCTAACGCATGCTCTGCCATCTTCAACATGTGGCTTCCATGGTCACCCTAGAAGTTTTTCTCTTCTAGCCAAAAAAAAGGCAGAAAGGGCATGTGGGAGCATACATGGGAGGTCTGTACGGGCTTGTCCTACAAGTGGCCCATCATGTCCACAAGCATTCCACGGGTAGGACTCAGTCACTGAGCCACATGCAACTGCAAAGGACACTGAAGTGTGCTCTAGCACAGGAAGTAGGGAAAATACAAATCCAAACAGTATATCTTGTATTCCTCTGGCAATCCTACCAGGAGGAAGAGAACATTTCTGTTGAAGAGATAATACCTACATAAAAAGGAGTGATGAAACCTTACTGTCATTATATATTTTTAATATGGCCCTGTCCTTTGATGTTATCTATCTCAGAAAGCTCAAGACCAATTTCCCACAACTCAAAATCAGTATGACTACAGACTGTACATATGTATGCACAGAAGAATGGGAAAATCCACTTCTGAGGACACAGAAGCAGGAAACTACAGAGAAGGAGAAATGGAAAAAAAATTCTAGTCCTGCTAAAGATAACGGCTACATCTGAAAAGACCTTGTAACTCATTCACAGAAAAACACCACCTAAGCATCTAAAGCAGACTCATCCAGTGAAAATGTATTGGCCTCACATATTTCTCCGGCAGAGTGTTTGACCTTACATGTTGCTAACAGCAGTTAGAAGATGGCTGAGAAGAGACAGCTAATAGAATCCTTCTCACGTCCTTCTACCTGGACACCATCAACCTTTCTGTCTTCTCCCCATACCAAGATAACCATTTTAACATAACACTGGAAAAACAGTTACCCTGACAATTTCCATTCAGGCACCCAAAGGCCTCCAGCTAGAACCCTAGAAACCAGATGACTAATGCAAGGAAAGCTGAGTATGATTGGCAATGTGAGCGAAGTATTGTTCTTGAGAGTGGGACTAATTTTATTTATTTATTTATTTTTTGTCTAAGGATTGATTTAGTTTCAGTTCACAATTCAAAATATTTTAGAATTTTTCTAAGTATCAGAGGAAAGGTTAAATATTAGGGTTGAATTCTAACAGCAAGAAAAATAATTACTAGCGAGAAGATTCTCATCAGATCTTAACCTCAGACATCACCCTGTTACCAGGGCCAACACCAGGTCAGGTGATAAGACCTTCGTGCTAAATTATTTAGTCTCTTAACTCTTCTAAACTTAACAATTCTAGGGAGCTAACCTACTTATTAAAAATGGTAGCACACAATATGGTTTCTATTTTCATATTGTTTTGCACATTTCTCTGTTTTAACGTAAATCTGTTTTTGTAGCTAAAAAACATAACTGTGATGTGAGACTATTCTGGGGATGCTCGATTTTCACTTTGTCTAGTGGGACACACATTACCTTTTATGTTTGCCTCAAGAAGCTGGCACCAAAAGTCGGTGATGGCTTAATGAAGTAGAAATCCCATCCATGCCAGAGATGTCAAAATGGATAGCTCGAGTGAGAAGATCTTTGGGACCTCATCATAGTAAGTTCATGCGGATCTCCCACAGGACACTTGTACTGGTGGGAAATGAAGCACGGAGTGACCTCTTCTTTTTTGTTGCCAGTCTCACACTGTTGCCCTGAGTAGAGTGCTACAGTGTCATACCTCACAGCAACTTCAAACTCATAGGCTCAAGTGATCCCCTTGCCTCAGCCTCCTGAGTAGCTGCGTTTACAGGTGCCCACCACCATGCCCAGCTAGTTTTTCTATTTTCAGTAGAGACAGGGTCTTGCTCTTGCTCAGGCTGGTCTCAAACTCAAGCAATCCATATGCTGTGGCCTCCCAGAGTGCTAGGATTATAGGCATGAGCCACTGGGCCCGGCCTGGAGTGAGATCTTAATATATGGTCCAAATTGAAAGTCAGAGGTCACTCAGCAACAAAAGCAAGCCTGGAACTCACAGGTACTAGCCTCCCCACCTTAGCAGAGTCTCAACATCACAAAGGGAGGGATTTGCTATGTGTCCCATTTGTCTTTCTAGGGCAGATTTTAAAATAAAACTTCAGTGAAAAAAAAATATTCCATTCATAGCATAGTTTTAATAAATATTACCTCTGAAAAAGTTCATCTATTTCCATATCCACACTGTCACCTGGAGAGTTTACGAGGCTCTATTAGCCTGCTCCCATGACTCAAAGAGAGATGAACAAACTCCACATGTGACAATTCACTATCTAGGACCTGCTATGAGTTTACCTGAGGGCAAATGGATATAGATTTAGAATAGTTCCACTGAGTTATTCTCAAATGCAATGGAGAATGAAAAGCTACTCAACATCATTAGCCAGTGGGGAAATGCAAATCAAAACCACAAATGACACCACCTCACACACACTAGGAAATAAAATCCAAAAAATGGGAAATAAGTGTTAGTGAAGTTTGGAACCCCCATACATTGCAGCTCCTCAGTAAGTTAAACTAGAATTACCATATGACCCCACTCCTAGGTATATACTCAAAATAATGGAAAACGGGTATACAAAAAGAATTTTGTACATGAATGCTCACAGCAACACTATTCACAATAGCCAAAAAGTAAAAACAGCACAAATTTCTATCAACTGGTGAATGGGTAAGCAAAGGGTGTCCACACAAGAGAATATTATTCAGCCATAACAGGAAGGAAGTCTGACAAATGCTACAGCATAGACGAACCTTGAAAACATTATGCTCAGTGGAAAAGGCCAAACACAAAAGATCAATATCGTATGATTCCATTCATCTGAAGTACAGAATAAATAAATCCCTAGAGCCAGAACTCACATGGGTAGTTACCAAAGACCAGGTGGAGGGGAGAATGAAAGTGACTGCTTAATGTGCACGGGGTCTCCTTTTGGGGTGATGAAAATGCCTTGGGACTAGACCGTGATGACTGTTACATAGCTCTGTGCATGTACTAAATGCCACTGAATTATGCACTTGAAAATCATTAACTCAATATTATGTGAATTTTACCCAAAGAAAAAACATGGGAAAAAAGTTAGGGCCAGGCACAGTGGCTCACACTTGTAATCCTAACACTCCGGGAGGCCCAGGTGGGAGGATTGCTTGAGGTTGGGAGTTTAAGACCAGCCTGAGCAAAGCAAGACACCATCTCTGCTAAAAATTGAAAAATCAGCCAGGTAAGGTGGCACATGCCTGTAGTCCCAGCTACTCTGGAGGGTGAGGAAGGAAGATTGTTTGAGCTCAGGTTGCTACGAGCGAGGCTGAGGCCATGTCACTCTAACCCAGGTGGCAGAGGAAGACTCTGTCTCAAAAAAATAAATAAAAAATAAAAAGGTTAAGGGGGACCCATGTTGGCCTATATATACTGTATCATCATAGCCCTTGACCAGGGCTTGGCAGTCTTTTGTTTGGCAGGTGTGGCACAAGTTGTTCTTTGGTCATCAGAAGCCTGACTTCAACCTTGCAAGCCTACAGCCCTGAAGCTGGGGGAAAGAGCAAAAAACGTTCTCTCTGACTCTCTGGCTTCTGAATGGGCCATGTCCTCTTCTTCCTTCTGCAGGGAGCTGATAGTAGGTACAGGCTGTGCTTTTCCTCCTCAGCCTTTAGCCAGTTCCAAGAGCTTCTACCAGCTAACATCTTATCCCCCAAACTAAGAAGCCTTGGCACTGCTCCAGGACTCTGTTCTCTGGGCTGTGCTCCGTGGGCTCCGAGCCAGCACTTTCTGCATCCATAGCAGTGTTTCCTTTTTTTTTTTTTGAGACAGTCTCACTAAGTCACCTTCGGCCTCGGCACAGTGCTGTGGCATCACAGCTCACAGCAACCTCAAACTCTTGGGCTTAAGCAATTCTCTTGCCTCAGCCTCCTAAGTAGCTGGGACTAAATGTGCCCGCCACAACACCTGGCTATTTTTTTGTTGTAGTCATTATTATTTAGCAGGCCCAGGCTGGGTTTGAACCCACCAGCCTGATGCATGTGGCTGGCACCCTAACCACTTGGCTACAGGCACCGAGCCCATAGCAGTGTTTCTGATCCCTTTCCTCTGATATTTGCCCAAAGAAGTTTGGATTACGTTGCATTAATTTTCCCTTTCATTACCATATCCTGAGTCCTAGACTATTCACTTTATGCAAAAGCACTTGGCTGCTAAACACTACTTTTAAGCTTTGCAATAACCTGACAACTATCTCAGGAAGACTATCACCCCCCTCACTGTCTTCTCTGCCTACTGAGCTCCAGAAGTGGAGTTCAGGAGAAGCATGTCTAGCATGCCATAGGCTCACATTCTCAAGAGCCATCATTTTCTGTCTTGAAATTCTCTCTTGAATTGTGTGCGTATTGCAGACTGTGCCCATGCTAATCTCATGCAAATCTCTTATCTAAAGCTCAGACTAAGCTCCTTCACTGAGGCTCCTCTTTTGCATCCAATGGTACAGTATTTCAAACATCATTGAGAGAATCATTGTAGAGGGCACAGCTATAAGCAGGCACTGCTATCGTAGGAATTCTCCTCTTAATAAGGTACCTCATTGATTATTGACTGGTTACTGATTCATGTAACAAATATTTTGTGAGGACATTCAGAATACCATGCCTCGGATTGCAGATAAAAAGAATACAAAACAATGATGTAAACTCAAAGTACTCAAATAAGATATCCTCTTCTTGAAAAAGTCTACTTTTGGGCAGCGCCTGTGGCTCAAGGAGTAGGGCGCCGGTCCCATATGCCGGAGGTGGTGGGTTCAAACCTAGCCCCGGCCAAAAACCACAAAAAAAAGAAACAGAAGGGTGTTAGAAATGGTTAGATCTGGAGAATGGAAAAATAAATCATTAAAAAAAAGAAAAAGTCTACTTTTAAGCTGGGATGGAGAATAACCAGTAGGTTTCCAACATAGAACTCCATTCTTCTGAATACCCTTCCTGGTTGTTCCAGGATGTACCCTTCCAACCATTCCTGCCTGCATCATGTCATTTTCACCTGTGGCTGCAATGCACTGTAGGGATGGATGGATGGATAAATAGGCAGATGATACACATCCTCATTTATTTTTTTTTTGCAGTTTTTGCCAGGGCTGGGCTTGAACCCGCCACCTCCGGCATATGGGGCCGGCGCCCCACTCTTTTGAGCCACAGGTGCCGCCCCACATCCTCATATATTTTTATACATTTCCCATATTGACATGTGTATGTAATACACACAGAGACACACACCTTCTCATCTTTCTTTGTAACTATATGACAGGCTTTTGAGGGAATACAGGCTATCTTTGTATCTGCCATCATATTTTTTATAGCCCATCCACCTTTGTTCTCAGGCTCATCCCCAACACCAGGATGAGGTGTACACAGTAGGGCCTCAGAAAGAGCCGGGAGACCAATGGTAACCTTTTACTTCCCTTCTTGAAAAGTGCAGCTGTTCCACATTTGCAAAGCCCTTGGGGCCTTTCCGATCCTTTCACCTACATTAGCTCATTCCATTCTCACAACACCTTCAAGTAGGTAGAGTGATTTTTCCCCTTCTGTGGAGAGCCACAGAAGGGAACTGGCTTGTCCAGCTAGTAGAGTGAACTACATGTTTTCTGTTTGCTCTAAGAGCTACTTTCCTGCTTCTCCGCCTGCTCTTATCCCAGGAGACTGGCCAGCACCGCCTGCATGGACCCTCCCTTCTCTCCAGCTTCCCATTGTATTTGGTCGATGGATGGATCTAAGATAGGAGGGTGGGAGGAGGGTGAGGTTTGGCACTTATTCCCTTGGCTCCCTCCCTGTTGGTTTACTCTAAATGGATGACCCTGAGAGGATGGCTGCCACCTCTTTCAGGGGACTTTCTCCATACTTTTACTCCCACGAACTCCAGCAACCACTCCCAGCAAGTTGCTCCCTCATACTTGCTTTCCCTGAGACTCTGCACTATCCACTGTTGGTGTCCCTAGACCCTGCCCACACCTTTGTGAATAGCCTTTCTGCTAAGTGCTCAATTGCCCACTTGCCCACGTTGAATGTGCCATCTGTCTTGCTGGGATCCTGAGTGATATATGTGAGTCCTATTCCCTCCTTCTAACTCTCACTCAATCCTTTGGGTTCCCACTCAGAAGACTTTTTCATCTTGATACCAAATAAGAGGGAAAAGCAGCCCCTACTGCCTGTTACATGGGAGGACCTTCCAGGAGCACAGAAGCTGCTCACGTTGAGCCTGCCTGGCTCTGCTGGCAAGGTCTGGAGCATTAAGAGTCTGTACCTGCAGATAGCTGTAGCTTTCTCTCAGTAAACAACTCAGCCCCAGCCGCTGGGACATTAGTGAGCAAGACAATGACTCATCAGAGAAGCTGCAGTCACTTGACCCCCTGTGACTCAGACTGGCTGTGTTGTCAACAGGGCACTGAGCTGAATAAAAGCTGAATAAACCAGCGCTTTGCCTCACTGAGGTTCCTGGCGATCGATGAGTTAAAAAGCACTAGGAATATTAGTCTGTTTAGTCCTCCCTTCAAATATCCCTCTCCTATAAATCTTCCAACCTGCCTTTGTCATCCCTCCTTTTTCCATCCCACCTGCAGACAGGGCTATTGTTAAAAATGAATCAGATGGGCACAGGGCTGCACTTCCAAGATAACAAGCACGCAGCCACCAGCCAGCACTGCACTTTGCTTTAATCATTATGTGGCACTCGGTATTCAGGACTCCGGAGCCCTACTTCTCCTGTCTTCCAGTATTAGCTTTAACAAAAAACTCAGTTTGAGAGGCGAGAACCCTTAGCTGACTGGCTTCTAATCCAGTCTCTCTTCCCTACTCATTCTTCTCTTGATGGAAGCTCCTTGAGCTTTTGTAATTTTAAGATCTGTGCTGTTGGCCTAGCCTTGGAAAATTTTCAATATAATAGCTAAATAACATCTTCAGTGAAATAACATTGAGCTAGTACCAGGTGTCCAACCTGTGTGAAGGCCTTTACTTTGTTTATCTCATTTAATTTCCCCAATAATCATGGGAGGTTGTGCGGTGTGTGTGTGTGGGGGGGGGGGTGTGTGTGTATACAATTAATGAAAAAGGAATTGGAATCCAAGTCTACCTGACCTTCATTTCTATACTCTTAACCATTATCCTGCTTCTGAGTATATTTAATTTAATTTCTAAAATTCAGAGTTCTTCAACTCCAGACAAAAATTTTCAAGAGAAGACAAGATATACCTTGCTAAGGTAAGAGTCTGTACCTGCAGATAGCTACAGGAGAAAGAGTCTCACTTTTTCACCCTTGGTAGAGTGCTGTGGCATCACAGCTCACAGCAACCTCAAACTCTTGGACTTAAGTGATTCTCTGGCTTCAGACTCCCAAGTAGCTGGGACTACAGGCTCCTGCCATAACACCCGGCTATTTTTTAGAGACAGGGTCTCACTGTGCCTCAGGCTGGTCTCAAACTCATGAGCTCAGGAAATCCACTCACTGTGGCCTCCCAAGTGCTGGGATTACAGGTGTGAGCCAATGTGCCCAGCTGCTCTGCTAATTTTTGCAATTAATTTCAGAACACATTTATTGAGTACATACTATGTACCAGGCACTGTGCAATATGCCAGGGGTACAAAGGAGGAAAGGATACTGTCTCTGCTTTCAAAGAATTCACAATCTAATTAAAGAAACAGCCTCTGAATTTATCTTTTAAGTCTCCCATTTCCCTTGGACCACGGGATTACATAAAAATGAATTTTTGCCTTTTTCTATGTCAACAACATAGCTGAAAGATTTCTATGTCTTATTCAAAAATTACAATTAAGACAGGAATAGGTGACCACCTCTGTGTGTGTTTTGGGAAAAAAGGAAAAAAGAAGAAAGGAAGGGAGGGAGGGACACAGAGAGGGAAGGAGGAAAAGAAAGGAAGAATCAACACATTGGGCTGATTAGTGCTTAAGGTAACAAAGAAACAAATATTTAAAATCAAAACTGTCTCCAAAAGTTTATGGCATAAGGTCACTACACCTTATACAGGATTCATTTGTTTCTTGAACACTCATTATAAGCTGTGCAGTTCCAAGGGTTCATGGTCTAATGGGTAGAAAGGCAAATAAATCAATAATTATGGTCCAATGAGAGAAAAATCACAGCTGCAATTATCACCACATCCCATGAGAAAACAGGAGAGGGAATGCTAATGGCATGGGATAATGGGGGTAGGGGTGGGAGGGTAACAGGAAGGAGGTGATATCTGACCTGAGGTGAAGTTAGAGTTAGCCAAGGGAGAACGTTGGGAAGAAAATTCCAGAAAAGATTCGGGTTTTTCAAGAATTGAAGTAAAAGAACCCCAGGCCTTTTGGTGGGAACCCTGAATACATGTCTAAAATTCATACCATTATAGTTACCCAAGGACTTTATATTTTTATTTTCACACTTTAAAATAGGTAATGCAGCCATGATTTAAATATTAAAATAATATAAAAGGGAACCCATCGAAAAATCTTGTTGCCATGCCTATCTTTTTTTTTTTTTTGCAGTTTTTGGCCGGGGCTGGGGCTTGAACCGGCCACCTCCGGCATATGGGGCCAGCACCCTACTTCTTTAAGCCACAGGCACTGCCAGTAATATAAAAGGGAACCCATTGAAAAATCTTGTTGCCATGCCTATCTTCATCCTCCCACTCTCCCTGGCCCATGCTCCCACCATCCTTGAGTGACCACTTATTAGGATCCTTTGAATATCCTCACACTGCTTCTCCATGCACATACAAGCCAGTGCCACTATATACATGCACATAATTCCTCTTTCTGAAGATGCATGCATTTTTTACTATGCTAAAACTCTGTGTTACCTGAGAAAAGTAAAATTTACATTTGAACTTTCAAACGAATGATTTTCTTGGATTGTTATTTTTGTTAGTCTTTGTGGAGGGAGTGCCTCCCACATTCCCTTACATCTAAGGTCACAACTTCATTTTGTAGATGAAAAGAAACGAGTCTCAGAAAAGTCAAATTACCTGTCAAGTTCAGACAACTAGCAAGCGGCAGAACCAGGAACTGCCCCCTTTTCCAGAATCCATTTTCACAGAAATGGCCTTACCATTCACCTAATTACTGGTGGTAGAAACCCAAGTCCCTCACAGCTCACATCCGGTTAGTCACCAAGATATTACTGATTCGAGCCAGTGATTATCTTTCAAATCCACCCCCTACTCTGCAACCCCACCACCAGCTCCTTCTATGAGTGAGGGTCTTCTCTCACCCTCTCAGTACACTAGCCTTCTGACTGGTTTTTCTCTCTATAGACTGATGTTGCCTCTAATCTACCCTCCATTCTGCCACTAGAGTGATCTTAAGACACACAAATCTGATGGTATCTTTTGGCCTCAAAATCCTTCCATGGCTCCCAATTGCTAAGATTACGAACCCTAACTCCTTTCCATGGCATGGTTGGGGCCAACCCACATTTCCTGACATTCCCACCACACACCTAATGCTGCAGAAAAACCAAACCACTCCAAGTTTCTAGAAACTTCTAGCTCTCTCCTGCTCTGAGTCTTTGCGCAGCTGAGTTCTCTGCCTAGAAAACTCTTCTCCCTCCGGGCAAACTCCTCAACCATCAGCTCATGGGATGCCTTTTCTATAAGCCATCCTTATCTCCCCCAAGCTGACTGGACAATCTTTTCCTGTATTTTTGTTCATGTCCAGACTACAGCAGTCACCTCAGAGTAATGAATGCTTTGGGATGTTTCTCCACACTAATCTCCACATTCTTTTAGAGTAAGAACGATAGTACTTTCATTTTAATTTTAGACCCACAGTGTCTTGCATGGTGCCTATCATATGATGAGACTTAGGTATGCATTTTTGAGCGTTCGTTATATGAATAATTCTAAAACCCAAGTTCTTTTCATTTGTTATTCCAAACTATCTTAAGGTGTCCATTATTACCACGGGGGGGTTTATATGGCACACAAATTTAAAGGGAATTTCTTGGATTATGGGCATCTGATCCAATCTCAGTAGAAAACAGGAGCATAAGGAAGGTCTTGCAAAACACTGAGTTATTCTGAGAGCGTGATGAGCCTGAGGGAGGAAAAGAAACTGGTGACCCTGAAACGAGGGAAACAAGGTCAAAAAGGCAAATTTTACCTACTTCCCAATTTTGCCTTTGGCATGTCCAGACTCAGGCACATGTTTCTAAAGTTCAGCTTTAATAACCTTGAATAGTAACCACAAGATAACCAGTTTTACGCTACTCTATAGAGCAACAAAAGGAACTGGATATTAAGGGCCCTGAATTCTACAAAAGATTGGCACCACGTGTCTTGGGAATACAAAGACATTTGTAATCTAATCATTGCTTCTAAAACTTGGGTGAATATAAAAATATACTTAGCAGTTTTTTAAGTTTTCATGGCCCTACCACCAAGCTGCTGATCTATTGGGGGCCCAGAAATTTCCTTTTCTAACAAGCATCCCAAGTGATAATGATATGTCAATATTTGAAGTGGTTCCCAAACCTTTTTGATTAACACTCCATGTATTTCATTTTTTATTTATAAATTATATCATGTTTATACATATATACTTAAGCATAAAACATATTCAGAATAAAAATGTTTGAAAGATAGGCTCCCTCCCCACAGCACAGTGGTTACAGTGCCAGCCACATACACACGGTCAGGTTCGAACCCAGCCCGGGCCAGCTAAACAAATGCAACAAAAAATAGC
Organism: Nycticebus coucang; assembly: GCF_027406575.1. NCBI lineage: Eukaryota > Metazoa > Chordata > Mammalia > Primates > Lorisidae > Nycticebus > Nycticebus coucang. The sequence goes on from NC_069789.1 coordinate 89,992,408, forward strand.
CAGGTGTTGTGGTGGGCAGCTGTAGTCCTAGCTGCTTCGGAGGTTGAGGCAAGAGAATTGCTTAAGCCCAAGAGTTTGAGGTTGCTGTGAACTGAGACTCCACAGCACTCTACTGAGGGTGACATAGTGTGACTCTGTCTCAAAAAAAAAAAAAAAAGTTTGAAAAATATAAAAATAAATTTAAATAGGATTTTGAATATTGTCTCTCCACTCATCAATGAATCATTCCAAATAAGCATCAATATACATCTCAAATATGGAAGCTGTCCTTCATTAAAATCAGCATATGGATAGAGACCAAGATGGTGGCCGAGTAACAGCTTCCCTGCATCTAGGCACCGTGATTCTGGGGAGATAAGACTCCAGGTATCTCTGGCTGGTGGGATCTGCCTCTAATCATCCCTTTGAGGATACAGGGAGTCAGCGAGAGACTTCAGGACCCCAAGAGGAGGACAAAAACAGTGGAAAACTGGCAAGTGGTCGCATGTGTTCAACCAGCCTAATCCCGCCGATAGCTGTAATTACAGTAGCAGCGAGATGGCAAACCGGAAAGGCCTTACCTGTGAACTGTTTTGGTGTTTTGAACTTGGCACTCAGTTGAACTGCCTTGGGGAAGAGCTTGAGCAGGAGTGCGGAGAACTTTGGGCATTGTCTAGGGCCCCAGACTGAGCCACTGAGCCAGACGGAGCTAATAGTGTTTGGCTGTGGGCCACAGGGAGCCATTGTGAGAGAACTGCCCCGGAAATCTCTGCCCTAAGGATCGCAGAGCAAGGATTGGGGGAGAGGGGGAGCTAGTAACCTAGTGACTGAGCAGCCTAAAGTTGGGGACTGAACCGCCTTATAGCCTTAACCCTCAGGGGCAGAGTGAGACCAGTTTTGGCACACTGGGTAAATGGATAGCCACTTTAGCAGTGATTCCAGAGACAAGCACTTTCCTGGGAAAGCTTCTGCTTAGCAAATTTAGAAGTTTAAAGTGCCTTCTAAGAGGGCTGAAGACAGATTTACGGTGTCTACCCTGTGGGATTTGAGAAATCAGTGGAGGCCTCCAGCCGTATCAGCATTGTGATTAACATCTCATACCCCAGAAGACCACCTGCTGCCCAGACAATATTCAACAAGATATATATACTGCTTTGTTTTGGGTTGTTGTTTTTTGTTTGTTTGTTGTTTATTTTGATGTTGTTGTTGTTTTGTTAATTTCAACCTTTACCGTACAGATTTTTTCTTTTCATTTTTTCTTTCTTTTCTTTCTCTATTTTTCTAGTTTAAATACAATTTCCCATTGCTGCCTTTTTCAATAACTAGAACTTCATTTTTGCTAGTGTTTCTACACCTATTATTTGATTATTCACCCAATGTTACCCGTAAAGTTTTCTGTTTGCTTGTTTTGGTTGATTTATAGCATTTTTGTCTTTCCTCTCTACTTGGTGGAGGTGGGGTACTGTGTCTGATCAGGTTAGCAAAGAGCTGCTGACCTCAAGGGAAACACTCCGGGCACCCACAGAGGTTGCGTTTTCTTTAAGGTTGTGTCAAAGTACCCTACTGTACACCTATATTGCTCTGTCTCCCTCTTTCTGTGCCTCTCTTCTTTTTGTCAGTATTCCCTTTTACCCACCCCTTCTCCTTTCTTTATTTTCTTTTCATTCTTTCTTCCTTTCTTTTCTCCCTTCTTGCTCTTCAACCTTCTCATCTTTCTGGTCCTGTACCAAAAGGACTCATCGAAACCTTAGTTCACAGGCACGGGAACTTAAAGAGCATGAGGAAGTGAAAGAAAGATTAGGGCAAGAAAACAGACAAAAGAAATCACTCATGAGGAAGAATCAGCAGAAAAATCCAGGCAACATGAAGAACCAGTCCAGAGGAACTCCTCCAAGGGACCATGAGGTAGCTATTGCACAAGATTTCACCTATAAAGAAATGTTAGGAATGACAGAAAGGGAATTTAGAATACACATGATGAAAACAATGAAGGAAATGATGTAAACGATGAAGGAAACTGCTAATAAAGTGGAAAATAACCAAAAGGAAATCCAAACACAGAATTAAATAAGAGATGAACAACATGAAGAATATAGAAAGGATATAGCGGAGCTGAAAGAACTGAAGCAGTCAATTAGGGAACCTAAAGATGCAATGGAAAGTTTCAGCAACAGGTTAGACCATGCAGAAGAAAGAATTTCAGAGGTAGAAGACAAAGTTTTTGAGATAACTCAGAGTAAAAGAGGCAGAAAAGAAGAGAGAGAAAGCAGAACGTTCACTGTCAGAATTATAGGACTTTATGAAAAGTTCCAACATATGAGTTATAGGAATCCCAGAAGGGGAAGAAGAATTCCCCAGAGGAATGGAAGCCATACTAGAGAATATTATAAATGAAAATTTCCCAAATATCACCAAAGATTCTGACATACTGCTTTCAGAGGGATATCGGTCCCCACTTCGCCTCAACTCCAACCAAGCTTCTCCAAGATACATTGTGATGAACCTGTCCAAAGTCAAGACAAAAGAAAAGATTCTGCAAGCTGCCAAGAGTAAGTGCCAGTTGACCTACAGGGGTACATCCATCAGAGTGACTGCAGACTTCTCTAATGAAACTTTCCAAGCAAGAAGACAATGGTCATCTACCTTTAATCTACTTAACAGAACAATTTCTAGCCCAGAATTCAGTACCCTGCTAAGCTAAGCTTTAAAATTGATGGAGAAATCAAATCATTTACGGATATACAAACATTGAGGAAATTTGCCACAAGACCAGCTCTACAGGAAATACTTCTACTAGTTCTACACACTGACCATCACAATGGATCAGCAGCAAAGTAAGAACTCAGAAATTAAAGGTCAGAACCTAACCTCCACACTGATGCAAAAGATAAAACTAAGCAACGGACTCTCACAAAATCAGATGAATAGGATACTACCACACTTATCAATTATCTCAACAAATGTTAATGGCTTGAATTCCCCACTGAAGAGACATAGATTGGCTGACTGGATTAAAAAACACAAGCCATCCATTTGCTGTCTGCAAGAAACACACCTGGCTTCAAAAGACAAATTAAAACTCTGAGTCAAGGGTTGGAAGACAATTTTTCAGGCAAATCGAATTCAGAAGAAAAGAGGAGTTGCAATCCTGGTTTCAGATTCATGTGGATTTAAAGCAACTAAAGTCAAAAAAGACAAAGATGGTCACTTTATATTGGTCAAGGGAAAAATACAACGAGATGTTTATTCTAAATATTTATGCACCCAATTTAAATGCTCCCAGATTCTTGAAACAGACCTTACTCAGTCTGAGCAATATGATATCCGATAATACCATAATAACATGGGAAATAACACTCCTCTTACAGAGCTGGACAGATCCTCTAAACAGAAATTAAACAAAGATATAAGAGATTTAAATGAGACCCTAGAACAACTGTGCTTGATAGACACATAAAGAATACTCCATTCCAAAGATAAAGAATATACATTCTTCTCATCACCCCATGGAACATTCTCCAAAATTGATCATATCCTGGGACACAAAACAAATATCAACAGAATAAAAAGAATTGAAATTTTACCTTGTATCTTCTCAGACCACATGGCACTAAAGGTGGAACTCAACTCTAACAAAAACGTTCGACCCCACACAAAGGTATGGAAAGTAAACAATCTTCTGTTGAATAACAGATGGGTGCAGGAAGAAATAAAACAGGAAATCATTAACTTCCTTGAACATAACAACAATGAAGACACAAGCTACCAAAACCTGTGGGATATGCAAAAACAGTTTTGAGAGGAAAATATATCACTTTAGATGCCTACATTCGAAAAACAGAAAGAGAACGCATTAACAAACTTACAAGCCATCTTATGGAATTGGAAAAAGAAGAACAATCTAAGCCTAAATTCAGTAGAAGAAAAGAAATATCTAAAATCAGAGATCAATGAAATTGAAAACAAAAGAATCATTCAGAAAATTAATGAAACAAGGAGTTGGTTTTTTGAAAAAATAAATAAAATAGATAAACCATTGGCCAGACTAATGAGAAATAGAAAAGTAAAATCTCTCATAACCTCAATCAGAAACGATAAAGGGGAAATAACAACTGATCCCACAGAGATACAAGAGATCATCTCTGAATACTACCAGAAACTCTATGCCCAGAAATTTGACAATGGGAAGGAAATGGATCAATATTTGGAATCACACCCTCTCCCTAGACTGAGCCAGGAGAAATAGAGCTTCTGAACAGACCAATTTCAAGCACTGAGATCAAAGAAACAATAAAAAAGCTTCCAACCAAAAAATGCCCTGGTCCAGATGGCTTCACTCCAGAATTCTATCAAACCTTCAAGGAAGACTTATTCCTGTACTGCAGAAATTATTCCAAAAAATTGAGGAAGAAGGAATCTTCCCCAACACATTCTATGAAGTAAACATCACCCTGATACCAACACCAGGAAATACCCAACCAAAAGGAGAATTGCAGACCAATATCACTCATGAATATAGATGCAAAAATTCTCAACAAAATCCTAGCCAACAGATTACAGCTTATCATCAAAAGTCATACATCATGATCAAGTAGGTTTCATCCCAGGGATGCAAGGCTGGTTTAACATACGCAAGTCCATAAACATTATCCACCGTATTAACAGAGGCAAAAATAAAGATCATATGATCCCCTCAATAGATGCAGAAAAAGCATTTGATAAAATCCAGCATCCTTTTCTAATTAGAACACTAAAGAGTATAGGCATAGGTGGCACATTTCTAAAACTGATTGAAGCTATCTAGGACAAACCCACAGCTAATATTTTACTGCATGGAGTAAAACTGAAAGCTTTTCCTCTTAGAACTGGAACCAGACAAGGTTGTCCTCTGTCACCTTTACTATTCAACATAGTGCTGGAAGTTCTAGCCAATACAATTAAGCAAGACAAGAAAATAAAGGGAATCCAAATGGGAGCAGAGGAGGTCAAACTCTCCCTCTTTGCTGACGACATGATCTTATACTTAGAGAACCCCAAAGACTCAACCACAAGACTCCTAGAAGTCATCAAAAAATACAATAATGCTTTAGGATATAAAATCAATCTCCACAAGTCAGTAGCCTTTGTATACGCCAATAACAGTCAAGATGAGAAGCTAATTAAGGACACAACTCCCTTCCCTATAGTTTCAAAGAAAATGAAATACCTAGGAATATACCTAATGAAGGAGGTGAAGGCCCGCTATAAAGAAAATTATGAAATCCTCAGAAAGGAAATAGCAGAGGATATTAACAAATGAAAGAATATACCATGCTCATGGATGGGAAGAATCAACATTGTTAAAATGTCTATACTTCCCAAAGCAATCTACCAATTCAACGCCATTCCTATTAAAATACCAACATCGTACTTTCAAGATTTGGAAAAAATGATTATGCGTTTTGTATGGAACTGGAAAAAAACCCATATAACTAAGGCAGTTCTTAGTAATAAAAATAAAGCTGGGGGCATCAGCATACCAGATTTTAGTCTATACTACAAAGCCATAGTGGTCAAGACAGCATGGTACTGGCACAAAAACAGAGACATAGACACTTGGAATAGAATAGAAAACCAGGAAATGAAACTAACATCTTACAACCACCTAATCTTTGATAAACCAAACAAGAACATACCTTGGGGGAAAGACTCCCTATTCAATAAATGGTGTTGGGAGAACTGGATATCCACATGAAAAAGACTGAAACTGGACCCACACCTTTCCCCACTCACAAAAATTGATTCAAGATGGATAAAGGACTTAAATTTAAGGCATGAAACAATAAAAATCCTCAAAGAAAGCATAGGAAAAACACTGGAAGATATTGGCCTAGGGAAAGACTTCATGAAGAAGACTGCCATGGCAATTACAACAACAACAAAAATAAACAAATGGGACTTCATTAAACTGAAAAGCTTCTGTACAGCTAAGGAGACAATAACCAAAGCAAAGAGACAACCTACACAATGGGAAAGGATATTTGCATATTTTGAATCTGACAAAAGCTTTATAACTAGGATTATAGAGAACTCAAATTAATCCACGTGAAAAAAGCCAACAACCCCATATATCAATGGGCAAGAGACATGAGTAGAACCTTCTCTAAAGAAGACAGATGAATGGCTAACAAACATATGAAAAAATGTTCATCATCCCTATCTATTAGACAAATGCAAATCAAAACTACCCTGAGATACCATCTAACCCCAGCGAGAATGGCCCACATCACAAAATCTCAAAACTGCAGATGCTGGCATGGATGTGGAGAGAAGGGAACACTTTTACACTGCTGGTGGGACTGCAAACTAGTACAACCTTTCTGGAAGGAAGTATGGAGAAACCTCAAAGCACTCAAGCTAGACCTCCCATTTGATCCTGCAATCCCATTACTGGGCATCTACCCAGAAGGAAAGAAATCCTTTTATCATAAGGACACTTGTACTAGACTGTTTATTGCAGCTCAATTTACAATCGCCAAAATGTGGAAACAGCCTAAATGCCCACCAACCCAGGAATGGATTAACAAGCTGTGGTATATGTATACCATGGAATACTATTCAGCCATTAAAAAAAATGGAGACTTTACATCCTTCGTATTAACCTGGATGCAAGTGGAAGACATTATTCTTAGTAAAGCATCACAAGAATGGAGAAGCATGAATCCTATGCACTCAATTTTGATATGAGGACAATTAATGACAAGGTCATGGAGGGGGAAGGAAAAGCAGAGAGAGGGAAGGAGGGAGGGGGTGGGGCCTTGGTGTGTGCCACACCTTCTGGGGGCAAGACATGATTGCAAGAGGGACTTTACCTAACAAATGCAATCAGTGTAACCTGGCTTATTTTACCCTCAATGAATCCCCAACAATAAAAAAAAAAAGAAAGAAAAAAAAATCAGCATCTGTTTTAACAGTCTCAAGGGGCTCATGTGGGGAGATATCCAGCTACAAAAATTAAGGAAACTGAGGTCCTCCTGTGTAGCAGGCACTGTAGTAGACCATTTCATTCATGTTTTCTCATTTCATCAATCCAATAACTTCAAAAATAGGTATAACTAGTAACTATTATAGATGTACACATTGAAATTCAGTGATATCTGTGTAACTTGCCTAATGTCTTATAGACAATAAGTGATAGAAAAAGAATTTGAATTCAGGTCTTACAGTGTTTTTCACTGTGTTATACAAGGTGGCCATAAAGTTCATGTGCAATTTAGTAAACTAACAAGTGTAAACCACAAGTTTCTTATCTTTTTTGGTCCTGCCATAGTCAGCAAGTGGTTTTTGTCATAAAATGTCTATTCCCACTTCCAAGCATCACAGCCATATTCCTGGAAGAAAATAAAATGACAAAAAGGACCAAAGGCAAAAGACAAAAGCTGCCACACTTACCAGATGACTGGGCCCCATTTAACAAGCTTTCCCAGAAGCCCCACCTGGCCAGAACTGTGCAAATACACTGTACTTGCAAGCTGTGTATTTTAAGTGGGGCATAACCGAAACAAAACTGGATTTCTCTTACATGGAAGGACAGAATGGATTTCGGGGTGGCAACTAGGTACATCTGCCACATTACTTCTGCCTTAACTGCAGAACTACCACAACGTTGTAGCTGTTACATAAATACAGTCTTTCTTTTTTTTTTGTTCTCCTCCTCTGCTCTCAACTAATACGGTCTTGGCACACCAGGGATAGAATAGCTTCAAATCATACAGTTGATATCCCTATCTGATGCAAGAATCCAGTCTCCCCCATCACGAACAGGTGGTAATCCAGGATCTGTTTGAAACTCCTAGGATGAGGAGGTTCACGACATTACTTTGAAATCCCTTCTTTTTGTGGGAGACTTTCTTTTTCTTTCTGTTTTTTTTTTTTTTTTTAGAGACAGAGTGTCACTTTATCACCCTCAGTAGAGTGCCGTGCCATTACAGCTCACGGACTTGGGCAATTCTCTTGCCTCAGCCTCTCAAGTAGCTGGGACTACAGGTGCCCACCATAATGCCCAGCTATATTTTTGTTGCAGTTTGGCCAGGGCCAGGTTGGAACACACCACCCTTGTTATATGGGGCTGGCGCCCTACTCACTGAGCCACAAGTGCTGCCCAAGGGAGGCTTTCATTGTTAGAATTTCTATTCTAGTAATCATAATATATCATATTTATATTTTTACACTGGCTTCTTAGGACTGGGGGCTATTACTTATTCATCTCAGCCCAGTACAGTTACCATAAAGAGGTGACTCAAGAAAAGATTCAAGGGGTTTAGCACCCGTAGCACAGTGGTTAAGGCGCCAGCCATATACACTAAAGCTGGCAGGTTCGAACCTGGCCTGGGCCAGCTAAACAACAATGACAACTACCACAAAAAAATAGTCGGGTATTGGGGTGGACACCTATAGTCTCAGCTACTTGGGAGGCTGAGGCAAGAGAATCACTTAAGCCCAAGAGTTTGAGGTTGCTGTGAGCTGTGATGCCAAGGCACTCTACCAAGGATGACAAAAAAAGATTCTATCTGAAAAAAAAAAAAAAAAGATTCAAGGAATAAATGGAGAAATCTCTTTTTTATATTGAAATTAAATGATTTTAACCATTAAAACAAACAAAAAACTCCTTTAAAAAATACCTCTTTTTTCTCTTGTAGGCCCATTCCTTTCAACTGCACTGTCATGTTCTGTTAATAAGCAGTATGAAAGAGTGAAATATTAGGGTCATATCCCAGGAGCTGGTCAGGATGTATAATAGGCCCTGCAGAGCTCTGGAAATAAGCTTTTCTCAGGAAGAACAGAATTGATTCAAAGAACAGATTGTGATCTCAGCCCATACCACTGAGAAGAAATGGGAATCCTGCAGGGTTTCCTGAACCCAAAATTCACCACCCTCCCCTGCTCTCTGCCAATCTGAGCTCCCATCCCTGCTTTTGGTAAATTCCTCCCACCATGACCCCAGGAACCAAAGAAAACAATGTGTGTACATGCGCGCGTGTGTCTTCACAGTTGTCTCTCTAGGATTGTGGCCTTCCCTATACCTTCTCTTCTCCAGGGCAACAACCTTCCAACCCAGACCACAATCACTGCCTCCCCCGGTGTGTTCACAAAGTAGTCCATACTCCAAAGTAAATGGAGGGGAACAAACCAAGGAGAGTCCGCAAGGTTCAAGAGAGGCAGCCATAGTGGGTGAAAGCTAAGCTCTCCAGTCAGGCAGGACAAGATTTGATCTTTTGGTGATTTAATTTCTCTGAGCTCTGGTTTCCCACCAGAAAATGGGGATAGCAGCCCCTCCACCTCAGAGGTTGCTGTGAAGAGTAAATGAGATGCAGCCTGTGGAACACTAACCACAGTGCCTGGTACAAATCAGCTCGGTAAATATCAGCTCACCATCATCTCACTCCGCCCATGGGTTTGGCATAGGCTCTTCTTCTGCAGGATCTTCCTTTAGACTTGACTTCCAAGATCATACTTGTTTCTTGCTCTTCCACTCCACATGCCCAAGCCATGCAGAGCTCCCTCTATACTATAGGCCTAGGAAGAAGGAAACCTTTTTTCTAACTGGGCCCCTTCTCTGCACCTGGCTCTCAGACAGGCTAGTAATTTTCAGGTGTCTGCCCCAGAAATTGTCTCCCTTATCTTTCCTCCCTGATGATGGACCAGCACTATTCGAGTGTTTCCAAGTTAGTTTCATTTTCATCCTTTTACTATTCCCTCCCTTTTTCAAACTATAGTAACAAGGACCCAAATCCTTCTATTTTTTTTTTTTAAGAGAGAGAGAGATGGGTCTCACTTTGCTGCCCAGCTGGAGTGTAGTGGCTATTCACAGGTGTGATAGTACAGTACAGCCTCAAACTCCTGGGGTCAAGTGCTCCTCCTGACTCAGTCTCTCAAGTAGCTGGGACTGCAGGCATGTGCCACCACACCCAGCTCCCCAAATGACGTATTTTGGTAAGTCCCTTAACCCTCTTCAGTTTCCTCATCTGAGGAAAATGGAGCAAATGCTAGCAACCATCTCAAACAACCACAATAAGGATGACAAGATAAATGTGGGGATACAACTAACAGGTATTAAGCACCTACTTTTACATTTGAATTTTAATAAGCAAGTAAAACACTTATATTTCACTCAATTTACATGAAGGCATTTCTAACCACCATAGAATCTTCAAGATCTGGATGGGTTACAATTAGAAAGAGTAGGTAACCTTCTGGGCACCTCTAAAACAATCAGGGGCTCTTAATTTAGTAGAGCTTTTTGATCTCTCTCCAAAGCTGACCCTCCCAAGCCATAAGTTGTTACCTCTGAGAGTTCGGTTCTCAGACTCTAAGGAGTGAGATCTCCACCGAAGGGAAAGCTGAAGACCACCTCTCCAAGAGCACTAAGCTCAGCCCACTCTTTGTACCCCACAAATGGCAGCCACATTGAGCTGAATTCCCACGGGCCCTAAAGGCCAGCCCCTAACACTTGTCTTTCTGTGGAATCAAGCAACGGATGGAAATGTTACCCTGCTTATAGCACACAGATGTGCGGGGCATGGGATGGAACAGAACTTTCTGTTCTGGTCCCTCCCCTGTGTTCCACAATCCAGTGGGCTACAAAGGACCTCCCAGGAGGAAAGTGCTCAGGCTTCTTTGCAATGGCTAAGCATGCCAGGGAGGGCCCTCAATCAGCTCATCGCCTGGTCAGCAGAAGCTTTTTATGCCAGAAGTGCCTCAGGAAGGTAAGTATTATTCTTTTATTAATTTCACAGCTTTCTTGCTAACAGGTGACATTTATAGTCCAAAACTAGTACAGTCAGAACCTCAGACAGGTTTCTGACTGGAGAGAACAAAGAAATTACCACCTTAAATTTATGTAACTATAGTTAATACCTTTTTTTCTCCCAAAAGTTCATACTTAATAGTTATTTCTTCATGAATTGTCATAAATTCAGAAATACAGTTGTGGGGGAAAGAAGGAGTCTCAAGAAAGCTAGGGGTTAAGCTAGTGGGCCCAGATGCTGGATCACTGAGGCTAATGGGATTTCACTAATATCTGGTGATTACAGAGGCCTGGGACTCTTTTGCTGTGGTTGCTGGGAGAAGGCAAGGAAGGAAACAGCACCCTGCAGCCAGTCATTCATGCATTCATTTATTTATTTGTTCAATCTATTCATTCAATAATAATGTACTGGGCGGTGCCTGTAGCTCAGTGGGTAGGGCCCAGCCACATACACCCAGGCTGGCAGGTTCGAACCTGGCCCAGGCCAGCTAAACAACAATAACAACTGCAACAACAACAACAACAAAAATAGCCAGGCATTGTGATGGGCACCTGTAGTCCCAGCTACTTGGGAGGTTTAGGCAAGAGAATTGCTTGAGCCCAGGAGTTTGAGGTTGCTGTGAGCTGTGACATCATAGCACTCTACTGAAGGTGACATAGTGAGACTCTGTCTCAAAAAAAAAAAAAAAAAAAAAGAAAGAAAGAAAAATTTACTGAGGACCTTTTTGTATCCCAGGCACTGTAGTAAGTAAGCATGTTAGGGAGAAGGGAGTTTTAAAGAGAACTTTATAGAATAAGATTATCTCTTTAAAGGGGATAGAAAACTAGGCTAAAATGATCAGACTTGTACAAAGAGAAAGGGAAGCCAACTATGGCCTAAAAATAGCCCTTAGGCAGAAGAACTGAAAAGTTCTCTCTATGACATAGAAAATTTACATGATTTGACTAAGATCATACAGACGTTGAAGTTAGAGACTGGTCTAAAACCTAGCCCTGAATGCTTTTCAAATGACCCCATGAGCCTAGCCCAGTGAAGAGAACTCAGACTTTGAAAAGAAGCATCTCGATTTAAACCCTGCATTTACCTTTGGTTAGCTTAGAACTAAACCTGTCTGAGCCATAGTTATCTCACATGAAAAACAGTGATCAAAAATAGTCATTATAAAAAAAATTAAAATAATGGGCGGTGCCCGTGACTCAAAGGAGTATGGCGCCGGCCCCATATACCGGAGGTGGCGGGTTCAAACCCAGCCCTTGCCAAAACTACAAAAAATAAATAAATAAAATAAAATTTCACTTCACTAAAAACAAAAATAGTCATTATAAAATGAGGTTATTGTTGGGATTAGATTCTATTCTGTCACTTCTGCTCCCAAGAAAGATGGATTCATAGGGACCAGATTTTTTCTCCCCCTTGAAACAACTGAGATAAAAGACAACATACATGAACTAGTGAAGTTCAAGATATAAAGTCAATAAAGCACAATAATCACTGAGGAATGAGGAAGGAGATGTGATGAGCCCTGTAACTGAGGCATGAGTTTCCAGATCATGGTTCTGTTAAGTGGAAACTGACATGCATACAGGTATACTCTGTGAGCTGAAGAGACACAACTCAAAATCCAGAGAGACCAACCAGTTCAGAGTTTACAAGGTAGAAGGTTCCTTCAAATGTTCAGTACGGGACTGAAAATATAAGAATAAATACTGCTAAGAACTCACACAGAATCAGGGATAGCTCTTTTATACTGAATGAAAATTTCACAATTCATGGGGCATAAGGTAGAGTACTCAGAAGGCTTCTGCCTCATTAGTGGTATAAAATCAACCTTAGACTAAATAATGCTCTGTGTTTCTCACTAGCAAAACTCAAGAGCAAGACCCAAAAAGATAAAGGTACAGGATATCCCAATAGTCACCCATAAAGTTGCCACGCACAGGGAAAATGCAAAATTGTAGCTAAATGTACCTTTATTTACAACATATTCATTACAAAATTCTACAAAATATTTACATGTTGGCAACCTCTTTGTAATATTCCTGGGAATAAAGAAAATCATTTCATAATGACAACGGAGTCAATTCATCTAAAGGACAACGCAGTGCTAACCTTTTACACACCTAATAACAAAGCTTCAACCTATACCAAGCAACTGCAAGGATGACTAGCAAAATCCACAGTTACAGCTGGAAATTTCCACACCTTCTTCTTATTACTTAATAAATAGAAAATCAGTAGAGACATGAACAATATTATCAACCAGTGTGACCAAAGTGACATATATACAATACTTCAGGCAAAACCAACAAAATAAATATTCTTTTTTAAAGTACACATGGAATATTTACAAAGATAACCATATTATGGGCTATAAAATAAGTCTTAATAAATTTATAATGATTCGAGTCATACAAAGTGTGTCCTCTGACCAAAATGGAATTAGAAATCAGCAAGAAAAAGATAACTAGAAATTCACCAAATGTTTAGAAACTAAATAATATATCTAAGTCAAAGAAGTACGGTAATCAAAAGGAAAATTTGGAAATATTTGGAACCAAATAAAAAGCAAAATAATATATGAAAATTAATGGGATGCAGCTAAAAGCAATATTTAGAGGGGAAACGAAACCATTAAAAGGCCTCAATTAAAAAACTAGAATGCCACTCTACCGAAGGCGATAAAGTGAGACTGTCTCTACAAAAAAAAAAAAAGACTAGAATATTCTAAATCAATGATATCAGTTATACCTTAAAAAGTATTTTAAAAAAGGAAGATGAAATACAAAATAAAAGAAGAAAAATAATAAAGATTAAAGGTAAATCAAATAAACAACAGGAAAGTAATAGAGAAAAACAATATAAGCAAAAGCTGTTTCTTTGTGATCAATAAAATAAATAAATTCCTAGTCAGATCAGGAAGAAGACACCAATCACTAAACATGAGACCAAATATAAAAAGGAAAATAAGGAAATATTATAAATATCTTTACATCAATAAATTTGACAATACAGATGAAATGAAATGGACAAGTTCATTGCTCATTCAAAAAAATTTTTTTAAACCTGAGTATCACTATGTCTGTTACAGAAATGGTCTACAGGCTTGAGGCCTGTAACTCAAGTGGTTAAGGTGCCAGCCACATAAACCAGAGCTGGCAGGTTCGAATCCAGCCCGGGCCTGCCAAACAACAATGACAACTACAACCAAAAAATAGCTGAGCCTTCTGGTGGGTGCCTGTGGTCCCAGCTACTTGAGAGGATGAGGCAAGAGAATCGCTTAAGGCCAGGAGTTGGAGGTTGCTGTGAGCTGTGATGCCACAGCACTCTACCCACGGTGACAGCTTGAGGCTCTGCCTCAAAAAAAAAAAAAAAAAAAGAAAACAAAAATGGTCTACAACGTCCACTTCAGAATTTTTTAAAGCCTGAATATCTCCATATTTATTAAAGGAAAAGAATTTGTAGTTAAAACTTACCAACAGAGGGGTCTAGAGTTCTAGACCCAGATGAATTAAATATTTAAGGAAAAAAACATTTAAATTCTACAAAAATGCTTTCAGCAAATTGAAAAGGAGGGAATATTTCCCAGCTCATTCTCTAAAGGTCAGCATTTCACACTGATATCAAAACCAGTAAAGACATTTCAAGAAAATGACTGAGTCATGTACCTTATGAACATCAATGAGAAATTCTTTTTTTTTTTTTTAAGAGAGCGTCTTACTTTGTCGCCCTTGGTAGAGTGCTGTAGCATCACAGCTCACAGCAACCTCCAGCTCTTGGGCTTAGGCAATCCTCTTGCCTCAGCCTCCTGAGTAGCTGCAACTACAGGTGCCCGGTTATTTTTTTTTTTATTTTTTTTTTTTTTGTAGAGACAGAGTCTCACTTTATGGCCCTCGGTAGAGTACCATGGCATCACACAGCTCACAGCAACCTCCAACTCCTGGGCTCAAGCGATTCTCCTGCCTCAGCCTCCCAAGTAGCTGGGACTACAGGCGCCCGCCACAACACCCAGCTATTTTTTGGTTGCAGTTCAGCTGGGGCCGGGTATGAACCTGCCACCCTTGGTATATGGGGACGGCGCCTTACCGACTGAGCCACAGGCGCCGCCCCCGCTATTTTTTTTTTTGTTGTTGCAGTTTGGCTGGGGCCAGGTTTGAACCCGACTCCTGGTTTGAACCCACCTCCCTGGGTATATGGGGCCAGCACCCTACTCACTGAGCCACAGGCACCACCCCAATGAGAAATCCTTAACAATACTTTATCAAATACAATTGAATAAAACTGTAAGGGGATAATGCATTATGGTCAAGTGAGTTTATCCCAGGAACGCAAAGTGGTTTTAAAAAATCAACTAATGTAATTCCCCAAATTAACAAACTAAAAAGAAAAAGAATTCTCAATCAATGCAGAAAAAGTATTTGACAAAATCCAACATCCATTATTTTTATATAAAAGAAAATAAAGTCTTAGTAAACTTAGAGTAGAAGGTAAATTTCTCAACCTGATAAACAAATCTATGAAAAACTTCCAGGTAACATCAGACATTATGGTGAAAGACTGAATGCTTTTCTCCAAACAGGAATATGGCAAAGATGTCTGCTCTCACTATTCATAATCAACACCATTCTGGAAGTTCTAGCTAGTCTAATACGGCATGGGGTGGGGTGGGGAGGGGGGGAATAAAAAGTATCAAATTGGAAAGGAAAAAGTAATACTCCTTATAGGTGACAAATCATCTATGTAGAAAATACTATGGAACGTATAACAAAAGCTACTACAATAAATGAGTTTTACTAGTTTTCGGGATACAAGATTAATATACAAAAATTATTATATTTCTTTCTTTTCTTTTTCTTTTTGGTGATAGGGTCTCTCACTCTACCACTCAGGCTGTAGTGCAGTGGCATAGCGCAATCATAGCTCACCGTAATCTCAATCTCCTGGGTTCAGACAGTCCTTCCACCACAGCCTACTGAGTGGCTAGGAATACAGGCATACACCACCAAAACCAGCTTATTTCTGTCTGCTGACGGTGGTGGTTTTTGTACACTCACTGTGTTGCCCAGGGTTCTCCAAATTCCAGTTAGATATTTACCCAAGAGAAATGAATGCATATCTCCATTCAAAAGCTTGGCCACAAATGTTCAGAGCAGTTTTGTCTAGAATAGCCAAAAATTATATTCGCCAAAATGTGAACAGATAAACAACTTGTGGTATATCCAAACAACAAAATGAATATTCCTCAGCAATAAAAATGAACTATTGATACATACAAATACATAAATTTCAAAGCAATTATGCTAAATGAAAGTAATCAAACAAAAAGGAGTATACATTGCATGATTCCACTAATATAAAATTTCAGAAAATGCAAACTAATCTGTATTGACGGGGAACAAAAATAAGAGTTGGGGTGAGCCAGACATAGGGGCTCACTCCTATGATACTAGCACTCTGGGAGGCTGAGGCGAGAGGATCCCTTGACCTCAGGAGTTTGAGACCAGCCAGAGCAAAAGTGAGACTTCATTGCTACTAAAATTAGAAAAAAACCTACCTGGTAGTCCCTGCTACTTGGGGGGAGGCTGAGGCAAGAAGATTGCTTGCTTGAGCCAAGGGTTTGAGGTTGATTTGAGTTATGATGCACTCTACTCAGGGTAGAGACTCTATCTCAAAAAAAAAAAAAAGAGTGAGTTAGGGGAAAAAATTAGGATGAAAAGATTACAAGGGGCGTGAGGTAACTTTGGGAATGATGGGTTTGTTCATTCTCTTATTTGTGGTGATAGGTTCATTTTCATGCGCATATACAAATTGTTAAGCTTATCAAATTGTATGAGTTAAACACATGTACACTGTTACATAAAATCACATCAATAAAGCTTTTAAAATTTGCATATTTCTGTGGTAACTCACATATAGCAGATCCTCAATCAATGTTAGTTCTCTTCCTTTTAACTACTATGTTTTATAATTATGAACTAATAGGATCTCTTTATTCATTTTGGGGGTTTGCTTAAGTTTAGGGTATGTAAATGCGGTTTTGAGGCATAGATTCATTGCTTAGTGCTGAAGCCTGGGCTTTTAGTGTTATCCATCACCCAAACAGTGTACACTGAACCCACTAAGTAATCTCTCATCCCTCACCTGCCTCGGCCACTTCCGGGTCCCCCATGTCTATTACTCCACACTCTAGGTCCATGTGTACACATTATCTAGCTCCCAGTTACAAGTGAGAAAATGCAACATTTGACTCTATTTCTGAATTTTTTCACTCAAGATAATGGCTTCCGTGAGAACTAATTGGATCATAATTCCTGATTGGGGAACTCTTTTTCTCACCAGCGATATGTAGGAACCATTTTCCAAAGCCTAAACTGTTCAGTCCTTCTTGTTTTTCAGTTTCCCAAAGGCTAGTTCTGTCAGAAATGCCTGCCGAAGAGCCAGGCAAAGTGAGGGAGACCAGCCTAGCTCACTCCCCTCCACCCTCATCCCCTGGAGCCATCATCTCTCAGTAGCCTAACCCCATTTGGCGGCTTATCAGAATGCAAGGTTCTTGATTTTTGTAGCCCTGTTGCCCCAGTGTAGTGTTTGGCATGTGGCTTATGCTTAACAAAGGCTGAAAGAATGGAGAGGTGAGCAAGAAAGTGGAGTCTCTGTCCCTGTTCCTGTGTGCCAAGTAGCACAGGGCCTTTCCACAACAGCTGCACTTTGGGGGATTTTGAAGCACTATGTCGGGATGCTACAACTACTGTCAATTCTTCACCCTTTATCTTGCTATGTTCCCCAAATCTTGAGGATGGCATGGTGAAGTGGCAAGCACTGAACTGGAAGCCTAGGGACATGGGCTCTAGTCCTGGCTCTTCCCTCTCTCACAGGATAATGACTTGGAATCAGCCCAATCAATATTTGTAACTCACTGTCCAGCTTCCCTACCATGACAGTGCTATGTCAGGGGAGGCAAAATTTAAGAGTTACAGCATCACCTTAGGGTTGGAGCTAAGACCTGGATCTACCATGTGATAACCAGAAGATAGGTTGGGTGGCCTCACCCATCCAGAGGACCCTATATAGGAAATTTTTCTGTGTTCAGTTTTCAAATGGCCTGGGGCTCATTCATTTTTCCATGAGGAAGTGGATGCTGAAGTGACATGAGGAAATAGCTTTTGTAAGAACACTAGGTCTGCAAACATATAGTTGGTGGTCCTACTGAAATTTAACTTGAAAAGTGCACCTCATGGCATCCATGAGCTCATGGCAATCAGCGGGAGGTCAGCTCTGGTTTTCTGCAGGACATACTGATACAGGTACCCTAAAAATTCGTATAGTAATACAATCCAAATAAGAGGCAACTTCCTACAAAAGCACCAGCCTCATGTTAATGAAGCTATCCTTTCATTTTCATCAAATAAGGCTTTTATTTTTACTTTTATTCATTGTAATATTTCCAGTGTGGTAGATAGTACCTGACAACATAGTAGGCCCTCAATAAATGTTTACTGAATGAAGTATCAAGTGATAAAGTGCTTATGAATTGAATCTCTATGCAATGCTTTGTAGAATCAGATATACTAGTAATCCTTCTTGACCAAAATAAAGGTAACTTTATTTCCCCTAACATCTTTAACTATCCTCACATTTCAATCTGCCTTCCTTCAGGCACTCATCTAGTATCCTCAGAAGACTAGTAGAGATCCAAGTCTTATTTTTTTTTTTTTTGTAGAGACAGAGTCTCACCCTATCGCCCTCGGTAGAGTGCCGTGGTGTCACACAGCTCACAGCAACCTCCAAATCCTTGAGCTTAGGCGATTCTCCTGACTCAGCCTCCCGAGTAGCTGGGACTACAGGCACCCGCCACAACGCCCGGCTATTTTTTTGTTGCAGTTTGGCTGGGGCTGGGTTTGAACCTGCCACCCTCGGCATATGGGGCCGGCGCCCTACCCGCTGAGCCACAGGCGCCGCCCCCAAGTCTTATTTTTAAGAAGAAAAGCTGCAAATAATTATTTCAGAGTTATAGATTAAATCTCAATCTAACTCTTACGATGCCCACAAGATGGTACGGTACAATGCAGGCCTCTTCTGTAGGTCAACAAGTCCCATGCACCATCTTCTCAGCTTTTTCCCACTGAATGGCAAAAAAGGGTGAAAATATTTTTATTACTATGTTCCTAGATAAATGAAATATAGCACTATATTGTTTGTTTTTTTATTTTCATTAGAGGACCTACCTTATTTTGCTGTTCATGGTTTGTAGATAGAACCAAGTTTCTTGGTTTCTAAGTAGAATCTGATATAGGGCACAGAGGCTCGTGCCTGTAATCCTAGCCCTTTGCGAGGCCGAGGCGGGGTAATTCCATGAGGCCAGGAGTTTGAGACCAGTCTGAGCAAGAGTGAGACTTTATCTTTACAAAAACCAGAAAAAAAAATTAGATGCACGTGACAGCACACACCTGTAGTATCAACTACTTGGGAAGTTGGGGCAGGAAGACTGTTGGAGCCCAGAAGTTTGAGGTTGCAGCAAACTATTATTACACACTGCACTCTAGCAGGGAAGAGAGAGCAAGACCCTGTATCAGAAAAAAAAAAAAAAAAAAGAATCTAATTCAAACCCTTAATCCTATAAAATATTGCAAATCATTCAAATTTTCATAAAAAAAAGACTTTTTAAAAGCAAAGTGCCTCAAAAAACTCCAGTGGGATAAGAAACTCCCTTTTCTAGTGCTGGAAAATAATGCCTTATGGCAGCTGTCCTAAGACTTGTTCATTATCTGAATGACTTGAATGCTTAGATTCTGGTATTTTAGGTCCAGGACACGGTCCAGAATCTATGTATAGAAAATGGATCTCAGGTGGGTTTGTTGGGCAACCAGATTTCAGAACCTAAAGTGTAGTGCTATATAAAAATCTCCCAGAACCACTGACCACAAAACCAAGGAATTCTTTGTCCTTATTCTAAAGAAGAGGATTGTTTCTTTTTGTTTGTTTGTTTGTTTGTTGTTTTTTTTTTTTATAGAGACAGAGTCTCACTGTACCGCCCTCGGGTAGAGTGCCGTGGCATCACACGGCTCACAGCAACCTCTAACTCTTGGGCTTACGCGATTCTCTTGCCTCAGTCTCCCGAGCAGCTGGGACTACAGGCACCCGCCACAACGCCCGGCTATTTTTTTGTTGTTGCAGTTTGGCTGGGGCTGGGTTTGAACCCACAACCCTCGGCATATGGGGCCGGCGCCCTACCCACTGAGCCACAGGCGCCGCCCAGAAGAGGATTGTTTCTTAATCTACCAAGCCTGCTACATACACAGGAGTGACAAGCTCGGATACCTGCAGGGGAGACATGCAGCATAATGGCTTGAAAGCAGCAGACAGGGAGCGGTGGAGACTGTAGCAAACATGACCCATTCAAAAGGCTCGGACACCACTGGTTTCAGCAACGTGTCAACATGAGCTTGGCACTGCAGAGCTTCCACATTTTCAGAAGAATCCAGAATTCCAGATGTTATATCCCGTGTCCTGTGAAAGCTAAACACATCTATAGGTAGCGTATAGCTCAGAGCCCAGGCTATCTCTGGTTCTGTGAGGGACCCAGACAAAACTCTCTTAAGGCAATGTGCTCATTTCCCAAAGATACTGAAACAAATTAGCACAAACTTGGAAACTTAAAACAAATGACATTTGCTCACTCATAAATAGGAAGTCCAGAAGTCTGCAAAGGGTCAGCAGGTGGTTCCTCCTGGGAGGTCTGAGGTAGAGTCATTTTTTGCCTCTTCCCTAACTTCTGGGAGCAGCCAGCAATCCTTGCCATTCCTTAGCCTGTGGAGGCCTTTTTCCAATCTGCCCTGTGTGTCTCCCCATCTCTGTCTCCTATTCTATTCTAGTCATTGTCAGCATTGCATTTAGGACCCACCCCCATTTCATCTTGAGATCTTTTAACTTCATTACATGTGCAAAAACCCTTTTTTTTTTGTGACAGAGTCTCACTATGTCACCCTCAGTAGAGTGCTGTGACGTCACAGCTCACAGCAACCTCCAACTCTTGGGCTTAAGCGATTCTCTTGCCTCAGATTCCCAAGTAGCTGGGACTATAGGCACCCACCACAACACCCAGCCATTTTTTTTTTGTTGTTGTAGTTGTCATTGTTGATTTTAGCTGGCCTGGCCAGATTCGAACCTGCCAACCTCTATGTATGTGGCTGGCACCGCTTAAGATGAACTGTCTTTCGGAACAGCCACTATTCAACCCTCTACAGCTAGGTTTGCATAAAAAATATCCAAATCCATTATTCCAATCAAATTTTATTTTTACCAATCTTTTCCTTATTTACTTACTAATTTACTAATATGATAGAAATGACTTCCATCTTGGCAGAAAATTTGAAGACATGCCAGCTCAGGCCCAGATATTTTTGCTTCTTAAATGCTTCTAGCTTTACATCTTAATAGCATTACCCATTACTCTATTTCCAGTCATTATTTCCAATACCTGGGATGTGGAGCAAGGGGATCTCTGCCTCATCAGAGTCCCAATTGGAGATGTCCTTGATTGGAGAAACAGTACTGCCTCCAAGAACACGGGCAGGGAACAGGCAAAGGTGGGGAAGCAGAGTGGGTAGGGTGCTGGGTGAAGTGAGAGGACAATAGGAAAAGTAGGAGCCTGTCTTCATTCATGAGAGAAGGACGCAGAAAACACGGTGCCCATGAAACAGCCCTGGAAGTGCCACTCTCCCAAGGGGAATTTTAACTGCTTTAAATTTTAATAACAGAACTTAACTGTGATTTCTACTGCCATCTACTGGGAGGCATAGGAACCAGCTCAGACTTGACACAGAAAAACCAGAGATTCCAGCCTTGGCTAACTTTAAGCCAGCAGTTTTTAATGAGTCTGGACCCTTTTGTGCCTGTTCTAATGAAAATAAAAGAAGACTGTTAGCAAATATTTGGCCATCTTCTGTGCCAGCTTTACACTTTATGCACACGTGGTTCCAGAACTTATCCATGTACTATAATTTGTCAGTTTTAGTGTTTAGGAAAAAGTAAATAAACACTTAGGCCTGGGCCCTTTCCCAGGGATTTTGATTTAATTGGTCTGGGGTGAAGCCTGTGCATTAGAATTTTAAACCTTTTTTATTTTTTTAAGGCTGGTTCTATTGTCTCCCCAACTAGGTGGTGAACAGGAGCTGGGTCTTCCCTCTTTGTGTCCTCAGCACAAGCACACAACAGCTTTTACAAAAAACAAATGCCTTTTTTTTTTTGAGACAGTCTCACTTTGTGACCCAGGGTAGAGTGCTGTGGTGCCACAGCTCACAGCAACCACAAACTCCTGGGCTCAAGAGATCCTCCTGCCTCAGCCTCCCGAGTAGATGGAACTACAGGCACCCGCTATAACACCTGGCTAATTTTTCTATTTTTGGTAGAGATGGGGTCTCATTCTTGCTCAGGCTGGTCTCATGAACTCCTGAGCTCAAGGGATCCTCCTGCCTCAGCCTCCCACAGTGCTAGAATTACAGGAGCGGCACACCACACCCAGCAAAAAAAATGACTATTGGATATAAAAAATAAAAACCCAACTTAACAATCTTATTTCTTATCAACTGTTTAGCTGTTAACAAATTCATGGATACCAAACGGCAAGATAAGCCATGAGAGGGAAACTGGTTGCCTGTGATTTACTAGGATCTTTGAACTTTATTAATAAGTCCTCAGATGTACAGTTGGGGCCCAGTTAAAGTGGGAGTGGGGCTGCTATGCTCCCTGGAGAAAATCACCCTTTGCAGCAAGCTGGCCCCACAGGACTGTCACCCACCCATAGGGCAAAGAGCTAAGGTGTGGGCTGGTGTGTGGGTGGAAGAGAAGCATATTCCAGTGATCAAGTGACTGCCGCTGCTCGTATCTCAGACTAAGCCAGTTTTCACAGATGGACTAGTAACTCTTTCCTCCTTTCCTCATAACATATCCATTTAACCTCTACCCCAGGGTCTCAACTTGGCTAACAACAGCATCACTTGGAAAGCTTTGTAAAATTCTGATGCACAGGCTGTGCCCCACACCAATTAAACCTGAATGTCAAGGAAGGGGCCTCAGCCTGAGTACTTTTTAACCTTCACAGGTATGTTACCTTTCTATAGGTGCTCTAACAAGTTACTACAAATTTAGTGGCTTAAAACAACACAAATTTATTATCTTACAGTTCTGTAGTTCAGAAACAGGAAATGGGTCTCCACTGTTTTGCACCTCTAGGAAAGAATGTTTTCTTACCTTTTCCAGCTTCTAGAGGTTGCCCAGGTTCCTTGGCTAGTGGCCTCCTTCTGCCTTCAAAGCCAGCGATGACCTGTCCAGTCTTTCTCACATTGCTTCACTGACTCTTCTGCCTCCCTCTCCAACATTTAAAGGCCCTAGTGATTACGTTGGGCACACCCACATAATCCAGGACGATCTCCCTATTTTGAAATCAGCTCATTAGCAATATCAAATCCATCTGCTACAGTAATTCCCCCTTTGCCATGTAATGTGAACATTTTCATAGGTTGCCAGGATTAGGGCTTGGGCATCTTTGGGAGGACATTATTGTGCTTACCTTATCAGGGGACTCCAATGTGTAAACTAAGGATAAGAACTACTGGTCTGAACATAAGACTAAAAAAGTGGCCTGGGTAGCAAGCTGAGCCATGACATACTAGAGGCATACACTGAAAAAGTGGCAGCAGGCAAGGGCAAGGATGTGGTGAATTACACATTGTGGCAGAATTTGAGGGGGCTGGGAGCAAGCTGACATGTGATTTATTCTCTTTCAGTTCTGATAGCCTAGAAGTTGAATTGTACTTTCCCCTCAAGGATGGTGGGACCACCCCCACTCAGTTTAGCCAGAAAAGAACATTGAGGTCCTAACCCAAGATGACTTTTCCAGACTTTTCTGACTCACAGATATGAGCTTGCTCCTTTTTTTAAGCTTACTCAGAGCCTGGGTGCCTGCCAGATTCTTAAGTGTTCTACAAACCCACCCCTATAGCAGAAGATGCAAATTTCTGGCCCACAGATTGAATATGGCTTGAACATGTCTTCTGATCACACACTTGCCATTTCTAGCTTCTCTTAAAGATGTAGCTACACTTGGACAGCATTCCTGTAACAACTGTGAGCTGAAGGAATGGCTACTCCCTTTAGGTGGGATATTCACTTTCTGATTCCCCAAAGGTCTTAGGTCTTGCCCTTTTTGTTTTGCACCTGGCTCACTTCACACATTCCCATTAATTGCCTGGCCTGGCAGGCAATTAGATTTACAACCCACCCCACCTCCCAGGCAAAATGTTCAAGACCTATTTGTTATTAATGTGGTGGAAAAGATAGGATACAAGCTAATGGCTGTTCACACAAAACCCTTTCCTCACAACCCAGCAAGCGACTGAGGGGAACCAGACAAGGGTTTAAGTAAATAGCAAACACCAATAGCCACCAATATTGTAGTAAACATACTGGGCTCCATCAATACAAATTTCCTCTTTGTAGAAAATTAAGCTGCAAACTGCCACACTATAACTTGAGCCCACTGGTCTTTCTTAAGCTTTTGGAGGTACACAACCAACCTTGCTCTTCTTTTATACTTACCCTTTCAAAAAATTTTAAAACAATCATCACCAGAGTGTCTCTTCCCACCTCCAAAATACGCGAGGTGAACACGTAAACACACCAGGAAGCATGCTGAATTCTACGAACCATTTCCTCTGAGATCTGCTTGAGACCTCTTCATCATTCTGACAACTCCTCCTGTGGCCGTGCTGCCCAAGTGTGCTGCTCCCAACTAACACATGAGGAGATGGTAATCGTACCAAGGATAGGGTGGCTAGAGCCTCTGACTCAGACCTGTGCCTTGCAACTGAACACTGCACACTCTTACATGGATAAGAAAATAGAGGACTTATCACCCTGAGGCTCTTTGGGGTTCTAAACATGATGATAGGGATAATCTTCCCCTTACATGGTTCCAGGGGAAAGCCCTCCCCTGAACAAAGAGCACAGAGTATTTCTCACGGAAAGGATCTCAACACACAACTCTGCACCCACACCTGTTCTCTTTAATGGTCTGCAGTATTTTGTAAAGATGACAAACTAATTGTGAAATATAATCCTTGACTTATGATTCTGACTTTATGACAGGTTTATGGGGTATTACATGTATTTTCAACTTAGAAGGGGTTTATGAGGGTGTAACTCCATTGTAAGTTGAGAAGCATCTGTATGCTTCTCCTCCAAGACAGAGTCCATTTTAAAGGGCCCAAGGGAAGAAAAGCCAGGTGGCAAATGGTGATGGTGTCTATTTTCCATGCACTGCTCATTAAGTCAGCTTTGGCATAATGAGAAGAGATAAAATCAAGCCACTCTTGGATTTAACAGTCTCAATAAATGGATAAGATTGATGCTTTGGCTCAAGTAAGATTTGGGTTTAGATGCACTCTGGTTTAACTATACTTTATCTCAGATTAAATGAGACGGTGTACATAAACTATTTAGAAGAGTGTCTGGAGAACATATGTCTTTGGGCCATCCTTAAACATCTTCATTTCTACCACAGCTCTTTAGGCATGGTCTGGCATGTAGTTACCACTCAACAAATGTGAGTAAATGAATACCAAGGAATTTAGTCTTCCAGGTCTCTGCTACATACAGCCATGGGGCCAGCTACAAACACGCCCTCCACTGAAAACAGAAACAAATGGCTTAGGCTACAAGATCTGGGGAGTCAAGGAAAGCAAATAGTGGAATAGGTTATCAGATTCCTAAAAATTGGAATTAAAAATTTTAATGACATAGCCAGGCATTGTGGCAGGCACCTATAGTCCTAGCTACTCGGGAGGCTGAGGCAAGAGAATCACTTAAGCCCAAGAGTTCGAAGTTGTTGTAAGCTGGAATGCGACAGCACTCAACCAAGGGCACTGTTGAGACTCTGTCTCAAAAAAAAAAAAAAAAAAAAAAAAAAATTAGTGACAGTTCTGAGACAGAATAGATGCTCTCTCAAATGTCTCACTACTGTTTACACTCTTCTGGCAGAGTACTCTACTGTCTCGCTTGAGATCATTCCTACAAAGCCAAGAGCAATTAGCAAATCAGTAAAGTACAGATACAATCACATTTGTCTACCTTCAGTCCTAAGGAGCTTGGCTCATACTCATTAAGAAACACAACATGTGCTGGAGGCTCCAGCAAGGAACCCACTCAAGGACATGGTGTAGAAAGCAGATGATCAACCCAAGTGGTACTCAAGAGGACAGGATGGGATTTCTTTATTTTCCAAACTCTTCTGTCAGCCTCACCTCACTGGACATACATGTAGTTGAGTACGACACCATGAAAACTACAAGGCTTAAAAAGTACTGTAGGTTGTATTGCTTCGATCTCTAATAGGCCAGGAGTCCAAGGTCAGTCTGGGCAGGAAGCTGAGAGGACTGCCTGGTCTCGGCGATCACACAATCTTCACAGTCTTGAGCATATCTGACAAGATGTACGAGTCATCCCACCCCCTCCCAGGCTTCTTCAGGGTCTGCTCCAAGGCATGGGCCATTTCTAGGAGCTCTGGCATGGCACGTTTCTGCTCTGAGTGCAGCTGACAGAACAGGATCTCATTCACTTCACCCTCGATTTGCCGGACGTACAGGAGGGGGAACACCACCTTGAGTCTGGCCAGCACTGAGTCCTTGAGCCCCATGTCTCGGCACACGAGGTTGAGGATAAAAATACCTATAGGGTATGAAGGACAGTCAAGATGATCTCAGATAAAAAGACACATCAAAGACAAGGCTTAGCCCTGAGGAAATTAACAATTCCTGTCCCAAGGAAGGTAAATGAGTAAGAGAAAAGACCCACGGTGGCAGTGAGTGTGCAGAGAATACACAGCACACAAAGGCAGATGGAAAAAAGTATGGAAGATATGGAAACCTTGAGAAAGCTTCAGCCTTATTCTTGCTCTTCTGTGCTACTAACACTTTTCACCATTCTCCATGCCTCAGTTTCCTAAGGAATCCCTTTGAGAAGAATTAATTAATACCCCTAAGAAAGTAACATTTACCAACTCAACAAAAACGGTCCATTCTTGACATACACATCATGGAGTATTTATTAACCAACAAGAGGACCAAGGTTATCTTGACTTCTAACAATTATTCTAAATCAACCTAGTTCCCCACAGTACCTTACATTAAATCAATAAACTCTGGGGCCTGTGAACGTGGGGCTGATGAGCTCCAGTTTTCAAGTGACAAGAACCTGTGACAGAGCTTCAACTGTTACCTCATGCTATCTTTAAAATCTTTCAACCTACACTGGGCACTGTGGCTCATACTTGTAATTCTAAACACTCTGGGATGCTGAGGCAGGTAGAACACATGAGCTCAGGAGTTTGAAACCAGCCTGAGCAAGAATGAGACCCCATCTCTACTAAAAAGAAAAAAACAAAGTGGGCTAGGTTGTAATCCCAGTAATCCCAGCTACTTGGAGGCTGAGGCAAGAGAATCACTTGAGTCCAAGAGTTTGAGGTTGCTGTGAGCTATGATGCCACAGCACTCTACCCAGGGCAATAGAGTGAAGCTATGTCTCAAAAAAAAAAAAAAAACCTCTCAACCTCAGTCTTCTCATCTGAAACTGTGCTGCTAGAAAGACTAAGTAACATACTACCTAGTCCAGAGTAGGCAGGAAGCATTACAGCAGAAGCTAGTGTCACCATGCTGCTGGGACTATGAACTATCACCACTTTGTAAAACTGAAAGCTGAGCATGCACATAACCTACAATCTGGCAATTACAACCCCGTGTGCATACCCAGGAGATCTGCAAACACAATTCCTCAAAAGGCACATACTAGAATACTCACAGAGCACCGCTTACAGTCCCAAACAGGAAATGATCCACATACCAACAGGAGAATGAATAAATGAACTGTGGAACAGTGACAGAGTACTACACAATAATAAAATACAACAACAGGAACACAACACTCTGAATGAATTTCAGGAACATCATGTTGAGTGAAAGAGCACTTTGTGAGGCTGAGATGGGATGATCCCAGGAGGCCATTGCTATAAAACATTAGCCAGGCACGGTAGGTAGCACACACCTATAGTCCCAGCTACTTGGGAGGCTGAGGCAGGAGGATGGCTTGAGCCCAGGAGTTTGAGGTTACAGTGAGTTATGATGATGCCACTGCACTCTAGCCCTGGTGACAGAGCGAGACTCTGTCTCAAAAAAATAAAATTAAAATAATAAAATTCCTTGGTGTGTGTCACACTTTATGGGGGCAAGACATGATTGCAAGAGGGACTTTACCTAACAATTGCAATCAGTGTAACCTGGCTTATTGTACCCTCAATGAATCCCCAACAATAAAAAAAAAAAAAAAAAAAAAAAAAGAAATCAGGTAAACTGAAAAAAAAAAATAAATAAAAAAATAAAATAATAAAATTAAATTAAAAGTAAATTCCATATGAGTCCATTTATATAAAGAGCAAAAACAGGCAAAATCAAGCTCTGCTGACAGAAGATAGTAGTCACCTTTGGGAGAAGGACAAGTTATTGAGAAAAAGGAAAAGGTGGATTTCAGGAGTGCTTAAAGTACTCTGTGTTTGGTGCTAATATACGGCTTTATTCAGTTTGGGGAAACTGACAGAGCTACACGCATGCATTTTTCATTAAAAAGGTAAATTTTTTAAAGAACCTTTCCCTCCTCCCACACCAACCTTTTCATTCTCCATACCTTCAGGAGTCAGGATGCTTTTGACTTTCTGCAAAAAAGGTTGTTCCAAAAATGCTGGGGGTGGACAACTCATTCCCAGTGTTGGGTCCTTACTGTCAACATCAAACATTATGACATCGTAGTGAGGCCGTGCTGGAAGAAGCAAACGAGTCCTTGTCTTTTCTAGATAAAATAACACCATTTACATTCCTACACTATACCTCCGCTGTAGCAGCAGTGGGCTGGGGATGACTAAGTCTGAGGGATGACAGGGTAACTGTGGTTTTCCTGTAAGGGCACAGACGACTTCAAGGACCAGAGGAGTCCTTGTCATCAGGCTTCAGCATCCCACAGTAAAGATGGGACATTCCTCCACATTTAAAAGCACCTTCCAAAGGCAAAAACATTTGCCATGAATAAACACTAAGTTACCAGTTTATCTACATAGGTGATTTTCACCCTGTCAGAACACTGGCATCACCTTTTGAGAAGCTTCTCAACACTTACACTCTTCACCAAAAAAAAAAATCAAAAACCTCAGGGCAGCAGGAAGCAGATGGGAGGGGAGATAGGAAGCCTTGGGTATTCTTCTTAGGCTGCCAAGGTCATTCTAAATACAGTCAGAGTTGAGAATCACTGAAAAAGCAGCCGACTGCAGATGGTCAAATGTTAGCTCTCACTTAACTCTGGAAAAAGCACATGTTGCCTCACAGGAGAAAATGTTCTAAAATTTGAGTTAGTGTTATCTTTGTAGGTACTGAACAATAGTTGGCTCAAGAAAGAAATGACTTTGCTAAATGGGTGAGAAAGAACTGATGACGAATTAGATCTGCTCCTTACTAGAATGTTACATAGTTCTTATAAGAGGTAGGTCTGCAACGCTACCGACGTGTTCTTAGCAAATGTTGAGACTGTGGTCATAATTACTCAATAATTAGTAAGTATTTAATTAGGACTACTGCATGCTTATCACTGTTCATACCATGGATCTGATTTTGGTTTCTTAGAAAAAGAACAAGTGGCCGAGCATGGTGGCTCATGCCTATAATCCTAACACTCTGGGAGGCCAAGGTGGGTGGACTGAACTCAGGAGTTCAAGACCAGGCTGAACTAGAGTGAGACTCCATCACTAAAAATAGCCAGGCATTGTGGCAGGTGCTTATAGTCTCAGCTACTAGGGAGGCTGAGGCAAAAAGATCACTTGAGCCCAAGAGTTTGAGGTTGCTGTGAGCTATGATGCCTCAGGCACTCTACTGAGGGGGACAAAGTGTAACTCTGTCAAAAAGAAAGAAAGAAAGAAAGAAAGGAAAGAAAAAAAGAAAGGTTACACAGCTATGATTTAACAATAAAAATAAATAATAAAAAAAAAGAAAAAAGAAAGGAAAGAAAGAGAACAAGTTTGTTCATAGGAATCCAAGGAAAATGATGGCCTGTCATTTGCAGCCTTGAACCTCTGATAATCTGAAAGGTTATAGTGGTTAGAAGAGATGGGCAGGGCCATTCAAAACTGATCTACAGACAGTAACAGCAGCAGCGGCACCATCCTGGACTGAGTACCCACCATGTGAATGGCACTGTTATAAATGTTTCTCATGGATTAGCTATCTTGGACCTGGGCCCCCAAATTGGCCCTAGCTTCAGAGAAAGATCCTGTAAAACTGATATGATTAATTCTGTTTATAATTAAAATCAAAGCAGCAGCTGTTCATTCCAACACCAAAATACTCACCTCAGGCATCCTAGTTTGCCATATCCCTACTGGAAGATACTCTAATCCAGTGAGAACCAGAGTATCCGTTAAGGAACAAGCAGGCCCGAAAGGGTGGCCTGGCAGAACTGAACCAACCTACCCACCTTCTCCCTGAAGGACTTGAGCTCTGGAAAGTACCAAAGTTATCAAGAGCTATATGTATAGTTGCAGAAGGATAAGGAGAGTTAATCTTTCTAGTTATTTCTGCAAAATAACTCTGGATACAAATTATTACAGCAAATGGAACCTAAACTCCATACCAGGAGGGCTATCAAAATTAATATTGGGAAGGGTGTGGTGGCTCATGTCTATAATTCTAGCACTCTGGGACGCTGAGAATTACAGTTCAAGACCAGCCTGAATGACAGTCGAGATCTCGTCTCTATAAAAAATATAAATATTAGCCAGGTGCTGGCGGTGCACACCTGTAGTCCCAGCTACTCAGGAGGCTGGAGCAGGGGGATGGCTTGAGTCTAGGTGTTTGGGGTTGCAATGAACTATGATGACACCACTGCACCCTAGCCTGGGCAACAGAGTACACGGAAGAGCGTCTCCAAAAATAAATAAATAAATAAATAAATAAATAAAACTCCTGCTGAGTAGGATCTGCGTCAGTGTCTCCCAGCCTCAGCACCACGAACATTCTGGGCCAGATAACTCCTCCTCATCAGTGGCTGCCATGCATATTGTAGGATGTTAGTAGCTTCCTTGGCCTCTACCATCAGATGCCAGCAGCAAATGTCTGTAAACTGTGCCAAGTGTCCCCTGAGGTTGTGAATCATTGATCTACAAGAATGCTACTTTGCTCTATTTCTGGCTTCACCTCCACCTGAAGGATTTACAAGAAACACAACCCAACACACCTCCCACCTTTTCCGCTCCCTTTCTTTACCCAACTACAGGTTTCTTGGGATGATGAGGACATGACAAGGTTACAGTTCAGGAGGAGGCCCACTGGTCTATCGGCACCATAAGAGCAGGAATGGTCTGTTTTACTTATATCTATATCCCATCCCCTAACGCAGTGCTAAGCACACAGTTGGCACCGTGTATTATTAAGTCAAATGAATAGATCAAAGACTGGGATGACACTGATGCCACCCTTTTAGAGATAAATTCTACTGACCCTTGCAGGCCTTATAACTTTGGCTGAATCTTCTCTCAACACCCCTTCAAATGCTCCAACAGCAAGCAGTACCTTCTCCTTTTCCCGCTAGGCTCGTGATATAGTCCAGGCCATCTGCAATGTGGACCTTCATTCGGTCACTCTGGGAAAAGCCAAACCACTGTGTGGCCACTTCTAACATGGAGGGGTCAATCTCTACGGCATCAATGCAGGACTTCGGGAAATGGTCGTGGACAAAGAGGGGGAGGCTGCCTCCACCCAGGCCTACCACCAGCAAGGTCAGTGTGGTTTCTGTAAGAAAAGAATACAGCATCACTTTGCCATCTGTTCACTGGAAATGTACCCTCTTGAAGTCAGATCATTGGCTCTGCTCAGGGGATATACAATTTATAGGCCTGGCCTCCGTGTCTCATTGCAGAAATTTGACATCTTAAAAACTCAACCCTGGATTCATGATGACTAGATACAGAAGATATACCAGTGTGTTATTATTATGGTCCCTTAAAAATCATTCAGCTGCATGGTATTGGAGTCTTCCCCATAGGTGTTATTAGACTCTAAGAAACAAAGGCAGAATGGCCAGGCATTCTTGCTCATGATTCCAAGGCAGTACGGGTGCAATATCCCGTCCCACCTCTGAATTCAAAAGGCCATGTTGCCATCTTAGCACATCCAAGCAAGGGCAAGCTACCTAAATTCCATAAATCGCAGAAAAACAGAAGCCCAAATCCTACCTCCAAGTAGAGGGAAACAATAGCAACCACATGGGGATTGAAGGAAGACCAGGAACAAAAGAATTGCCAAAAGGAGACAGACCTTGAGAATTAAATCTAAGAACTAAGATTCTAGGGACATATATCAACACCAAAATATGCCGGAATTACCAGGTGTTTCAAGAAGGCACATGCAGGGCAGCGCCTGTGGTTCAGTGAGTAGGGCACCAGCCCCACATACCAAGGACAGAGGGTTCGAACCCAGCCCTAGCCAAACTGCAACAAAAAAATAGCTAGGTGTTATGGTGGGCGCCTGTAGTCCCAGCTACTTGGAAGGCTGAGGCAAGAGAATCACCTAAGCCCATGAGCTGGAGGTTGCTATGAGCTGTGATGTCACGGCACTCTACCGAGGGAGACAAAGTGAGACTGTCTCTTTAAAAAAAAAAAAAAGTCCCAGCTACTTTGGAGGCTGAGGTAAGAGAATGGCTTAAGCCCAGGAGTTGGAGGTTGCTGTGAGCTGTGACACCATAACACTCTACCCAGGGCAACAGCTTGACTGAGACTCTGTCTCAAAAAAAAAAAAAAGAAGGCCCATGCGAGGACTTCTGAAGGAGACAGTTACAACCACTGGCAGAAACATGAACATTTCCGCTAATGTGGTCAGCTCTAAATCTGTTATCAGTGATAAGACTGTAACTGCACTAACTACATCATGGGTATGGTTTTAACATAAATTCAACAGCTGGGCGCCTATAGCTCAAGCAGCAAGGGCACCAGCCACATACACTGGAGCTGGTGGGTTCAAATCCAACCCAGGCCCGCCAAACAATGACAACCACAACCAAAAAATAGCCAGGTGTTATGGCAGGTGCCTGTAGTCCCAGCTACGGGAGGCTGAGGCAAGAGAATCACTTAAGCCCAAGAGTTGGAGATTGCTGTGAGCTGTGACACCACGGCACTCTACCCAGGGCAACAACTTGAGACTATCTCAAAAAAAAAAAAAAAAAACAACACATAAATTCAAGGTAGAATTGCATCTGGTGCTCAAACATTATAGAAAGCCAGAATATATCCTCAAGTGCAAAGGCCCTGGAGACATGAATTTTATTATTATTTTATTTGATCTATTCATATTTGAGACAGTCTCACTCTGTTGCTCCAGGCTCAGAGCGATCCTCCTGATCGCCTCCCACAGCACTACAATTACAGGCATGAGCCACCATCCCTGGCCTAGAGACACAAATTTTAAATCTACCCTCTAGTTACACAGGTACGTACATACGACAAAAGTCAGCAAACTCAACAACTTAAAATCTATGCACTTTACATACCTCTTTGGATAGATGTATTTTAATTTTAAAAAGAAAAAGAAAACAAACTCAGACACCAATATATATCAGGATAATTTTAAGATTACAAATTGAGTTTGAGGCAAAAGTTACATGGAATGCCCATTAACTCAGAAAAGGATAGAGATGAAGAAAGGTAAGAATTTACATGCATTTGTTAGGTTGTAACCACTGTTCCTTACTATAAGACAGCTGACATTGACTGCTTACTTTTGTCATCCTTCCCACTGTGGAAGGCAGTGGCGTCTTGCTCACCTAGGAGTAGCTCTGGGTTTCTCAGCAGGGCAAGGCCAGCGATCATGGCTTTGTGGTGTTCACAGCACAGGTAACTCTTATCAATGGACTGCCCTGGTGCTGCAGGGAGGTCCTCAGGAGTATCAGCAGGCCGCTGTTTCTTCCTGTCCTTTTTCCGTTTCTTCTGGGCTACATGAGAGACACAAATTACTGAAGTCCTGTGCTCAATACACTAATCCTCAGAAAGCAAGGGTTACCAGCAGCAGTGTGCTGCAGTTGACTTGAACAGATGCAAAAGAGCCAATTGTTGAATATACAGAAATTCTGCAAACTGGGTGACATTATGTTAATAGCTTGAAATTGGCCATGGGATGGCTATTCACACCACAAGAATTGGCAAAAGCTACAAATCAGGGTCTCCACCTCCAAAGAGATAGGTTTATAGGCATTTAACATATGTATGTTAGGTATAAGTAAGTTGAAGAGGCAAACCACACTTAAAAGTCTAGAAAAATTCAACTGAGAAGCCCTAAGACCTCTCTTCTGAGAATGTTAAGGCCACTAACAAGAGAAAAGTTTACTGGTAAATCCTTTTAGAGAAGGAGATAAAGCTACCCACTCTATGCCATTTACTGCACCAGGACTTATTACTCTTTCAGCTCTATGACAGCCCTATCACTCTAATTCCTGGCCTCTGAAAACACTGAGCAGCTGAAGTGTGAACAGGGACAGCAGAATCAGTAGGTACAGAGAGGACCTTATGACCACATGTTCCCAACACCTACCATCTTTCTATTATGCTACACAGACAGTACTACCTACCACAACCATTGAAAGGAATCACAAATTGCAGAAGGGGAGGAGCCTGCAGGAGGCCCTTCTACTTTCTCTCTCCCTACTCCCTCAACTGCTCCTACCAAACAGATGTTTGTGCCTTTGAGGGATCAGCTGCAGTCCATGGCAGCCTCAGGCACTGACCTGCACAGTCAGGGTGCTTTCAGAGTCATTAAGTCACTCTTTACTATGCTCGCCTTCTTGCTCACCAATACTTCCACGAGGAGAATATTCTTGCCATGAGAATGAAGTTCTACCAAAAAGTCAAGGAACTTGCCCATGGTGAAAAAAACCTAAAACTCAAACTAAAGGGGCAAATTTTTCTTTTAAGCAATTTTACTGAGGTTTCCGTGAGATGAAAGTGAACCCATCTGCAACCAGAGTGACCAAAGAAAAAGGCAGGAACCCAACAATCGCAGGTACCTGTGGCCCAGGAGACTGACCATATAGTTGGGAGTAACGTAATCCCAGGCTCAGGGCAAATCCATGACCTCAAGGGTCTAAATTCTCTCCACCCTCCTCCCAGATGGCCTTGCTATGAGGACAGTATGGGCACGCAAAGGGAGCAAGTGGAATCAGAATAGCCAATTTCAGCTTTTATCCCCAAATCCCTATGCCTCAAAGGGAAGTCGCACTGGAGAGGGCAGGAGAGGACCATTCAGTTTTTGACTTCATACTCCCACAGTTTTGAACTGATTACAATAAGCGAGTATTGCTTTTATAATACAGACATTACATACCCAGTGAAAAACCCAGGTAAGACAAACGACTGATTTCCCACCAGTGGGAGTTTCTGAGCAGCATTTGGGAAATCACTTACAGGGATCCTAGAGAAGATTATTTAGATCCACACTGTCAATACCACAGCCACAAGCCAACTACTTATCGCCATTTTTTTTTTTTGAGACAGAGTCTCACTTTGTCACCCTTGGTAGAGTGCCATGGCATCACAGCTCACAGCAACCTCAAACTCTTGGGCTTAAGCGATTCTCTTGCCTCAGCCTCCCAAATAGCTGGGACTACAGGTGCCTGCCACAACACCCAGCTATTTTTTTGTTGTAGTTGTCATTGTTGTTTAGCTGGACCGGGCTGGGTTCAAACTCACCAGCCCCAGTGTATGTGGCTGGCGCCCTAGCCACTGAGCTACAGGTGCCAGGCCAACTTATGGCCATTTAAATGTAAATGTGAATTGGTTAGAATTAAAGAAAATTAAAGATTCAGTTCCTCAGTTACACCAGACATACTCATATAGCTGGAATGAACCTATCATGAGCTCTGATATTAAACATGTCCTCATCACAGACAGGTCTACAGGACAGGACAGGACTAGACAGCCTCTGAAACCGCCTGAAATGGGTGATGGTGACTCACACTACAGAGGACGGCTGGGTTCGCCTGCCACCCCCACAGCGCTGGCTCACCTCACAGATGCCTACTGAAATAATATACAGTAATATACAAAATGCACATGATAGAGCAACTTACAAAACAGACGTCTTTACACTGCAGACATTAAAGCAATTATCACATACATTTGGTTTCACCACCCCGCTCCTTATCATTTCAGAGCCAGGCTTTGCTCAAGAAGAGAATGCACGGGCGGCGCCTGTGGCTCAGTGAGTAGGGCGCCAACACCATATGCCGAGGGTGGCGGGTTCAAACCCAGCCCCGGCCAAACTGCAACCAAAAAATAGCCGGGCGTTGTGGCGGGTGCCTGTAGTCCCAGCTGCTCGGGAAGCTGAGGCAAGAGAATCGCGTAAGCCCAAGAGTTAAGAGGTTGCTGTGAGCCATGTGACACCACAGCACTCTACCCGAGGGCGGTACAGTGAGACTCTGTCTCTACAAAAAAAAAAAAAAAAAAAAGAAGAGAATGCACACTTCTACTCTGCTTATCGCCACTCCCACCCAAGGAGCCCAGAAGGTAGAAGGAAAAGCCCAGAGAGTCCTGGGCTCTGTCCTTTTCAAAGATTCATTCACTTTTGAATAAGCTCTCCTGCTCACTCACCAATACTTCTGTGAGGGAAAATAATCCTCCCGTGAGAACAAAGTGCTATGGAGAAAGCAAGGCCTTGACACTGGTCGGAGGGCACAGGTACCCAAATCTGCCCTGTATCCCAGCCAACCTCCTGGGTCTTTCTGGTCACCCAACATGCAGAGAATGTGCCATGGCCACTTAAGTCCCAGCACTAGGCCCGTAGGGCCTCACCTCTGTGACACATGTCCTTCAGCAACCTGGCTTCTGACTGCACCACATTCCTATTGCTGAGGAAGATCAGCCGCCGGAAGAACCGCCTGTCATCCCCTTGCACATCCTCAATGACGTAGTCACCGCTTAGGGGGCTGCAGTCTTGGTGCTGGACGGTCCGGACACCAATGTCCCCTCCCACAGACAGAAAGGGCACCTGCAGGCACAATCAGAGATGTGGTCAAAACACCAGCTCAAGACGTGTACCTGTGCGAGGGCCAAGGCAGCCGTCATACCTGCTGGTAGGAGGCCATAGTCCCCCGTTCCCTTCTGAAGGCAGAAGAGTTAGACAGCCACAGAAGAAAACATCATCTTGATATCAAGAAACTACTGAATACCTATCTTTTATGCAAATTTTCAATCATCCTAAGCATCTTCTTTCCATCATTCTTCGTGAACTTCTCAATATTGGAAATGCACTTGACATGGCCGTGCATCTGTTCTGCTGTTGACTGCTATCAATCTAGTATTATATTTAGCAGTAAAACCAAATGCACCCTCCAAAAGAAGGATTTCACCCATGCTGAAGTACAGTGACCTCATTACAGCTCACTGTAACCTACAACTCCTAGGCTCAAATGATCCTTTGTTTCAGCCTCCTGAGTAGCTAGAACTACAGGCCACCACGCCAAGCTAATTTTTCTATTTGTCACTGTTGCTCAGGTTGCTCTCAAACCTCAAGTGATGCTTCTGCCTCAGCATCTGGCCGTCTATTTTACACATTATGGGATCAAGTTATATTTGTAGATAAAATGGAAGAATTTATCTAACATCCTTTAGGCAGTCTCTCTTTTTTTTTTTTTTTTTTTGAGACAGAGTCTCACTATGTCACCCTCAGTAGAGTGCTGTGGCATCAAAGCTCACAGCAACCTCAAACTCTTGGGCTTACGTGATTCTCCTGCCTCAGCCTCCCAAGTAGCTGGGACTACAGGTGCCTGCCACAACACCCAGCAATTTTTTTTTTTTTTTTTGGTTGTAGTTGTCATTGTTGTTTGGCAGGCACCCGGGGCGGGTTCGAACCCGCTAGCTCAGGTATATGTGGCTGGCACCCTACCACTGAGCTACAGGTACCGAGCCAGGCAGTCTCTTGAATCTTCAAATTATTCATTTCTCTTTTAGGTAACCAGAGTTTTGAAAACACTGTACCTACATTCTTATATCTTGTTTCATTTTTCATGTAATTTTTATTCTATATGGAGCACCACTAAGTATAAATATGAAATTTTTACCTGAATTTTATGTTTTAAAATACTTATTAAACAGTGTGCTAACTCTTGGCAATTAGAGAAAAACTGTGATGTGCTTAATTAATGGATCAAATAAGGATACCAACATCACTGCCCTTCTTTAACAGCATTACTCTTTTGAAACCAGAGAAATAACCACTAGTGAGATACGGGTGTTTTTCTTTCTCCCTAAGAAAACAGAAGAAGTTCTCGTCAATAACCTCTACAACAGTGATTCTCAATCTTCCTAATGCCGCAGCCCTCTAATACAGTTCCTGTGGGTTGTGACCCACAGGTTGAGAACTGCTGCTCTAGAAGAATCCTCAATAGTCCAGGGTAACAAAAGCTAGAGGGAGCCTTGAGGAAGGGGCTATACCTAAGAGAAGGAATCCAGACAAGGACAAAGATAACAGAAACCACAGGGGAACCACCACTGCAAATTCAAAGGAATTTCTCCTTTCCCCGTTTTTCTAAACCTTAGGAGAAAAATAAATTTCCCCTAAACCTGGGCGGCGCCCGTGGCTCAAGGAGTAGGGCGCCGGTCCCATATGCCAGAGGTGGCAGGTTCAAACCTAGCCCTGGCCAAAATAAAAAAAAAAAAAAAAATTTCCCCTAAACTTTTCCACTCCCTCCCTTCATCTTTACATCTATTTCTGTTTGAAGACCTATGGGAGTATTTAATTATCACTAGGTATCTCCT
This sequence comes from Nycticebus coucang, assembly GCF_027406575.1. Lineage (NCBI taxonomy): Eukaryota > Metazoa > Chordata > Mammalia > Primates > Lorisidae > Nycticebus > Nycticebus coucang. The sequence continues at coordinate 90,031,054 of NC_069789.1, forward strand.
GACCTTGCAGACACAGACACTAGTGTGGGATCACCAATGAGGCTCCCCAGAGGATCTGGGCCTCCCTGAAATAAATTTCTCTGATGAAATTTAGACCCCAAAGTCTGCCAGGGAGAATCAAACCACATTTATCTCTAAACTCAAGTCAGCGCAGTGTATAGAACCACAGGTTAAGAACCCAGAAGGTTGGGCTCTTTTTTCAGATTTGTTGCTATAATGTACCCAACCTCCACGCACCTTGATTTTTCCACCTATCAAGAAGCATAAACTCCTTGCCAAAAAGTTCATGCAATAAAGTCAATTACTCATAGTGACCAGTGACAGTGCAAGACAGATGGTGTTAACTGATAATATCTATCACCATTTTGGAAAAAACCTTCAGTTTCCTTCCCCGTAAAGCACCAGACAGCAATGCTAATATCCTGAAAATTATGCTGAACTGTTTTTGCTCTTTCCCATATTTAGACTCTCAGATAATGATAAGTCTAAGAAGCCAAACGGCCAAGGAAGTCCAGTTCAAAAGTGGGGAAGGAGAAACTTACAGCTGGAACACTCTGAGAAATGAAGAGCTGGAGCCTGCGAGGTGCTGAACATCTATTTCCTTCATACTCTCTGAGTCAGGAGGTCCCAGACACAGATGCTACTGTGCTTGCCTTCCTTGGCCCCAGGCAGGGAAAACATTTTTTTGCCCACTTAACTCTCAGCTGCTGACACTGCTCCAGGATCAAAGTAGGCTCATATGCTAGTCCTAGCTCCTTCCAGCGCTCCCTCTGCCTTCCTGGCTGCTGAAGGACTTCAGAGACCTGGGAAAGCTATTGCCACAGCTTTGTTACCTGCTGCTGAGTGGGCATGCCAGCCGGGGCCAGCTCCATGACTCTAGCTGACAGTTCAGCCTGGATGGTGTCCATGCTTTCGTACTGCTGACCTCGGTGAAGCGCCACTGTGACCAGCCTCCTGAAGCCTGCACTGGCTGCAAGCTGTTTCCGGCCCTCCTCCATGCCAAAGAGCCATTCAGTCTCTCGGCCCTGGGGGACTAGAAAAAGGGGTTTGGTTACAGGGAGTGTAGGGAAGAGTATTCAAGCCCACAACCAATTTGATGGCCCACATGGAAAAGAACTAGTCCATGTTTGAGACCAGCACCCACCCCAACTGTGACCTACTAGTGTACACTTCCCTAGTACACATAAACCAGAGCAAAGCACCCATCAGACAAGAGGCAGGACCACGGGATAATGAGAAGTGTGGGCATTTCTACAGGGGAGGAAGGCAGGCACCTACCACAAGATAAACAGCAATAATACCAACACATAACATCAGGTGTGACTCCAAGCAATTGACAAATATAAATTAATGGAACTCTCACAATAGCCCAAGGTGCATCTTCACAAATGAGTAAATTGAGGCACGTAAGTTACATCATTTACTGGAGGTCACAGAGTTAATAAACGGTGAAACTGGGACTCAAACCAAGCAGTCTAGCCCCACACTCCATGCTGATGTCCGCTGCACTGCTCGTTCCCGCAGGTGAACAATTAGGATTAGAGAATACTCAGAAAAATGCTCAGTCATCAGTAAACAAATTATGGTAACACCATGACCATCCATACTTCATAACTGTCTAGAAGTTTCTACTTTTGAAAGCATTTCATCATACTACCCTTTTGATTCTTTTTAAGATAAATCTGATATCATTTATTCCTTTCAATAATAACAGCTGACATTTATAAAGCACTTACCATGTGCCAGGAACCATTTCCAAGAGCTTTTATACTTCTCACAACTACACAAGGGAGTTACAATCCCACTTTATAGATGAGGAAACCAAAACATAAGAAGACCACTTAACTGTTTAATGTCACACCACCAAAGAGTGACTGAAATAGGACTGGAACCCCAAGCGGTCTGGTACCAGAAGTTCACACTTTTAGCCACTATCCTGTACTGCCTCTTTAAATTCTGCAGAGAAGCACAGCAACTTCCCCAAGTCCTGCAACTCCCTGGCTAGAGCTGGGACCTAGAATCCTTGTCTTAAGACTAGCTTGCCCAGCATTAATATTACTCCACGCTACAAAGTAACTAACATCTCTATGCAATGTGTGAGCTACCCATATTTCTCTGTATTTTCTTCCCCGCCCCCCACAACTGACTCCATTCTCACACTTAATCAAGCCTTTGTAATAGAAGATGAGAAGAAATAAGCCTTAAATCTAAGCAGGTTCCTGGAAAGCTATTACTTCCCCCTTTCATTATGCCTTAGCCAGCCTAATCTTCTGGAAGTACAACCCTCTGGCAAGATAAAAACAGCCAAGATATACCCATCCACCAAAGCCCAAGTCCCAGCCCTTGTAAGCCAGCCCCTCCCAGGAAGAGAGGGAGCAATCCCAACTCACTGATGAAAATGGCAAAATGACTGTCCCGCGATGGTTTCATAGTGGGGCTGTCCACCACGTGGAGGGTGTAGCGTGGCTCCCCCGTGTCCCCATCACACAAGTCCAGGGACACACTCCCCAGCCTGGCCTTGCGGTGCAGCTGGCTGCACAGCCAGGCATACTGCTGCCGCTCCTGCACTGCCTCAGCCAGCTGCTCGGCACTCTCCAGCCGCACAGGCTTACCCTGCTCCTGAGTACACAGCTCAAAGATCTGCAGGGCAGAGCCAGGAACTGGCCTGAACTTGGTCATGATGAAGGCAAAGACAGGCAGGGAGAACTGAGGCTCTGCTTCCACCACATGGTCCTGGCTGTTGGCCACTTGGTGCACCCTCACCATCCACCCCTCCCGAGAGAAGTGACCTACAGCTTTCTTCAGGATGTGAGCCTGAGCCAGGGAGATGCAGAGGTAGCGACCGCCCACCTGCAGGACACGGCCAACCTCAGCCAGCATCCTGTCCACCTGTTGCAGGGTCTTCTCCTCCTCATCTGTCAGGACAGCATCCAGGGTGCCCTTGTCCAACACCACCTGGAATGAGGCATCAGGAAATTCTATCTGTGTCATGTCCATCTTCAGGAAGCTCATCTGGGGGCGTCTGCTGGCATTGCGTTCCTTCATTTGCTTGATGACAACCTCACTGATGTCAATGTTCACTATATCCCGATAGCCCACATCATACAACTGCTCACTCAGCTCTGAGTTGCCACACCCAATCACCAGCACCTGGGGAAAAAAATCACGAACAAGATGGAGGTGATCAAGGCAAAGGAATGTGCTTCAGACACTTCAAGGAACCAAGTCTTGCCTTGGCTGTTGCGTGTTTTCAGAAGGTGGAGATGCTATTGTCAGGAAGAAAACGACATTGCAGAGTTGATTCTAGACTCCATTTTGATACACTAAGGATTAAGGGAACTCACTAGTGCTGATAACATTCACCTACAACACAGGTTACCTAAGAATGGACATCATATTGTACAACCAAGTTATTCATCATTGTTCTTTTCTCTAAAATATGCATTTACCACACAAGAATTAATAGGAAGGTACAGAGTTACATTTGAAATCTCTTATTATTTATTTATTTTTTTAGAGACAGAGTCTCACTTTGTCGCCCACAGTAGAGTGCTTGGCATCGCAGCTCACAGACACCTCTCAGCTCTTGGGCTTAGGCGATTCTCTTGCCTCAGCCTCCCGAGTAGCTGGGACTACAGGCGCCCGCCACAACGCCCAGCTATTTTTTGTTGCAGTTTGGCCGGGGCCAGGTTCAAACCCGCCACCCTCAGTATATGGGGCCAGTGCCCTACTCACTGAGCCAACAGGCGCCACCCAAAATCTCTTATTTTACTGTTGAAAACCTGGCCCAGAATAACCTTTTTCCTCAATCCTCTCATGCCTTTGGATCCACTAGACAATAAACTACATTCTGTGAGGACTCGAATCTCACTCTCACCACAGGTTCCATCCCATGATATTTAGCTGTTTTCTAAAGCCAAATTTAAAGTACAAATTGTTGCCTTCGTCTCTGGGGAAGAAACTCCCATTCATCCTTAAAAATTCCAGTCCTGTGTCACCATCTCTGGAAAAATATGGGACAAAGAGAAGTGGAGCCAGACTGGCCTGAGTTTAAATTCCCATGTGATCACTCACTACAGGTCTGATCTCAAGCAAACACTCCGAGGTCCCAGAGCCTCAGTTTTCTCATCTGTAAAATGCATGCATGACGACTCACCTGAGTTTATTATGAGAATTCAGAGACTGCACAGCCACACGTGTATCCACACGTGCATCCAGCATAAGGTTTGGCACCCAGAAGCCTTCCTCCTACCTTACCTCCAGTACAATCCCATATATCTACCAAACCTCCTATTATTGTAATCACTTTTCACTTCTGGAACGTGTGCAGGGTTTATGCCTTAATGTTCTTGTAGCTTAAGGGCCAAGCACAGTGCCCGGAATTCAATAAGCACTCAAAGGCTACTTGTTAAAAAAATTCATCCTTGATGAAGCCCAACATGTTGCCTGTTTCCCAGGGTTGCACAGTGCCATAAGTGTACATTTTCAAGAGGTAACACCTAGTTTGGACTATTTATTAAAGAAGTCACTCTTCCAAGTGTGGTTATTAATTCACGGATGACCTGGAGCAGGAGGTGTGTTATCTAATAACTTTTAAGAGACAGAATATTTTAAAGTTGTCATTTAGCTGGAATGATGGGTGAAATTCTGAAAATACGTCCAGTTACGGCCCCCACGCCTGTCACAGTCCACAAAGGCTAAGATTGCTGTTATCAGTTCCCACCCTCCCTAGCACACAACACACAGCTGCCGGACCGCCCTCCTCACCTTTTCTCTGGGCTTGATGTATTTGTGCAGCACTCCGCACAGTTCCAGGTAGGTTCCATACCACTCGAAAGCTTTCTTTCCTCGCTGCTGAAAGAACTTCTCCCAATAGTCAACGGAGCCAAACTCCTTGGAGCTTTTAGGTAAGAGGTTCATGTTTCCACCGCCCGAGTTGCGCCTTCAAGACTCCCCTATTCCTTCTGATGGAACATCTGAGGGACTCACCCACACGCAGGCTCCGGAACACTGCAGTGAGAATTCTTTCAACGGACAAACAGCCACATTGATTGGGTCCCCCAAACAGAACCCACCGGGGTGACCCTTACAAGATAAATGCACGCATCAGGCACCAAAACTGATACGCATCCACACTCCCCACCACACGTGTGGAGCCCTTGGCTTTTTTAGAGCTTGGTTTCCGAACCCAGCAACCATATCCGAGTGCGAGGCCTCATGATTGGTCAGCTGTGCAGACCATCCCAGCAACTCATTGGTCACTGCTTTATGCGTCTGGCACCTCATTGGCTGCATCTCTCGCCTCCGGCGGAGGATTAGTCCCAGAGGCCGAACGCTTCCTGGTGGTGAGGCGGTGCGGGGCGGAGTCGAGGACCGGAAGAGGCTGGGCTTCCGTGCGGCCGGGCTGGTGTCCTGGCACCGCGCGAGGGCAGCCTTCCCCAGGCTGGGCGGTCAATCGCCGCCTGGATGGAACGCGCAGGCTTACCGTGCTCTGAGTTCGCTTGGTCTAGCAACCGGCCTCTTCACAGGCTCTGACCATAAACCACGCAAGAACAGAGCGTGGCGGGCGGGGAGCGCACTGGTGGAGAGAGGCCGAAAAGAAAAACCTATGTAGATGAGAAAGAAATGAGGCAGGGGACGAGTGGAGCCTCGTCCTACCAGGTTATCTGCAGCCTTCCCACCCATCCCACCCCCGCCCCCGTCGTATTTTGTCACCTTATGTAATTCGGTTTCATCTGGAGGGAAGTGGCACTGGGCCGTACTTTTCTGCATCCAAGATTCCACTCTCAATAGTGTAATAACGTGAAAATTCAGGAGGAAAGGGTAACGGATAGTCAGAGGTGCCCCCTCCCGTTTCCGCCCCCAAAGCACAGTATACAAACTAATTTAGACTTTAATTTTGATAATTGTTCTCCTTGGGTTGTCCTCCAGATGTTAGCTCTAACTGCTTATTTTATGTGTTTGATAAACATACTGTACTTTCAGATGCTCATGTTATGCTAATACCGTGAGGAAGTCTCAGTGAAGAGCTTTTTTTTTTTTTTTTTTTTTTTTTATGGCCAGGGCTGGGTTTGAACCCACCACCTCCAGCATATGGGACCAGTGTCTTACCCCTTTGAGCCACAGGTGCTGCCCCAGTGAAGAGCTTTATATTAAAACAATTAAATACGTGTATGGTTGGACCTTTCACACCATGGTAAACTGCAGAAGGAATATACAGACTGAGGAGGGCAGATAGTGTTGGAATTAAGCACCCCTTGTCCAGACTGTCATACACCTCTCTAGCACAGATAGATAGCCAGGGAAACTATTAAATAGGTTAAAGTGGACTTAAACTTTGGTTTAAAAGAGTGTTTCTCAAAAAAAAAAAAAAGGAGTGTTTCTCAAAGTCTGGCATGCATCAGAATCACCTGCAGGACTTGTTAAAACACAGATTGCTGAGCCCCATCCCCAGAGTTCTGATTCATCAGATCAGGGGTGAGGCCCAAGGATTTGCTTTTCTGACAAGTTGCCAGGTGATGGTGATAATGTTGGTCTGGGAACCACTTTGAGACCCAGTGTTTTCAAATATAATTAAGAAATAGGTCGGCTGGGTGCCTGTGGCTCAAGCAGCTAAGGTGCCAGCCACCTACACCTGAGCTTGCAGGTTTGAATCCAGCCCCTGCCCGCCAAACACCAATGACGGCTACAACCAAAAAATAGCCCAGCACTGTGGTGGGCACCTGTAGTCCCAGCTACTTGGAGTCTGAGGCAAGAGAATGGCTTGAGCCCAGGAGTTGAAGGTTGCTGTGAGCTGTGATACTATGGCACTCTACCTAGGGCGACAGCTTGAGGCTTTGTCTTAAAAAAAAAAGGTAAGTCACAAGTGAAAATGAATATGGCTCCAAATTCATGATTTTAAAAGGTTAATCTAAAAGCCCTTTACAAGTAACATAAAAAGAAAAATCTGTTTTCATGTTCACACTGAGTTCACGTTGTTTCCTTTCTTCTCTAGATAAGAACTAGAAGGAGCCTCTGAGGTGGCTGCAGCTACCATATCATGCAAGATTCCTTATGGGTGAAATGTGAGGGTTTTTGTTTTGTTTTGTTTTTGCAGTTTGGGGCTGGGTTTGAACCCACTACTTCCGGCACATGGGGCCCACACCCTACTCCTTTGAGCCACAGGCGCCGCCCCTGAAATGTGAGTTCTTTCAGAAAGCACTTACTGAGAGTTGAGGACATCATTTCCAAAGATGCACACATGCTGGCATGGATGTGGAGAGAAGGGAGCACTTCTACACTACTGGTGGGATTCGCAAACTAAGACAGCCTTTTTGGAGAGAAGTGTGGAGAATCCTCAAAGATCTAAATGTAGACCTTCCATTTGACCCTGCAATCCCATTACTAAGTGTCTACCCGGAAGAACATAAATCATTTTACCACAAAGACATGTGTACTAGAATGTTTATTGTGGCTCAATTTATAATTGCCAAGCTGGGGAAACAACCTAAGTGCCCATCAACCCATGAATGAATCAACAAACTGTGGTGTATGTGTATCATGGAATTTTATGCAGCCATTAAAAAAACGGAGACTTTACGTCTTTTACATTTACCTGAATAGAGTTGAAATACATTCTTCTTAGTAAAGTATTACAAGAATGGAAAGATGAATAGCCACTGTACTCTGTACTAATACAAAATCAATATATAAACAATTACATGTTCCTAAGAATAATAAAATACTAAAATAGTCCAGTTGAGGTGTAGAGGGAAGGGGGGAAGGGGGAAGATGTATGGCAGAGGGAGGAAAGGCATGAAGCAGGATCTCACCTAATGTGCACATTGTGAGGGTGTATAACATGCCCCCTGGATGAGAACAGGAACAGAACTTTGCCCTGGAAGTGAGAACAATGTAACCTAAATATTGTATTCTTATATTAATTTGAATAAAGTTTGAAAGAAAAAAAGATGCACACAGCCATAGCCTCTGCTCCCTCCTTCCAAGGCTTTATTCAATTCAACAAACATCCTAATTGTCTAATATGAGCCAATCACTGTGTCAGAAGCTAAGGATGTAGTGGTAAGCAAAGCAGTCACATGAAAGACACATGAAACAATTACAAAAATTATCTGTAATGGGGGTTCTGCTAAGGGCTATGAAGGAGACGTGTACGATTCCATGATAGCAGGTAACTTTGAGACTTACCCTGATATAGAGGATGACCACAAAAGGCTTTCCTGAGGAAGGGAAGAAAAGACTATGTAATATAACAGCTTTGGCGAACACTGCACAGCTAAACTTGTTCCAGTACTAGCACCATGACAAAAGCAAAGCGCTAAGAAGCACATTCACCCTCTGGACGCCTTTACCAGTACTTCTGGCTACTTTTCCCTATCTCCATTGTCTTTTCCTTTGAGGGCATAGCACTGAGGAAGACAATAGAAATGATTTCTATCACAACCTTGGCTCCAGAGCGTTATTTGATGCCATAAAAACATAATTACTGTTTTCAGGCCCAGAGGTAACTTACCTATGTCCACCTGTGCCCGCGTCCTTTCTTTGAACCTAAGAAGCAGTAACCAAAGCATGTTAAGCTATGCTATGCTAGAGGTTTTCTAAAATTGTGCAAATAACACAAATGTTTTAGATATATTGTGATATTAGACTTCAGCATTAGTCTTTTAAAACATTTATTTGAAGCTTCTTTCCTTCGAGGTTTAACGATGAAATGTAACTTGTTATAATATTAGTATGGTTAGTTCATTTAAGCCAATTAGATGTTAAAATGCTTTGTGTTTTATTAGGATACCCCGAGTGGTTACCAACATGAGTTAAAATGTAAACTACATTTAGATAAAACCATTCAATCTTGTGTAATTGTTTTCTAAAAATATAAATCCAGAATTTTGTATATATAATTTGAAGTTAGACTTAATTAATTGAAACATGCTTATAAAAAAATTGGATATTCGGGCGGTGCCTGTGGCTCAGTCGGTAGGGCGCCGGCCCCATATGCCGAGGGTGGCGGGTTCAAACCCAGCCCCGGCCAAACTGCAACAAAAAATAAAAATAGCCGGGCGTTGTGGCGGGCGCCTGTAGTCCCAGCTACTCGGGAGGCTGAGGCAAGAGAATCGCTTAAGCCCAGGAGTTGGAGGTTGCTGTGAGCTGTGTGAGGCCACGGCACTCTACCGAGGGCCATAAAGTGAGACTCTGTCTCTACAAAAAAAAAAAAAAAAATTGGATATTCAATTAATTGATTGTTGCTAAGATTAACTGTAAAATAAAGGATGGGAAATAAAAAGTGTCTCTGATAATTTGGAGGGCAGAAGATAGCAGACAGCATGCATAAGAAGAATAATACCCCCCAAAGATGTCCTTGTCCTAATCCCCAGAACCTGTGAATATGTCGGGTAACATGGCCAAGGGGAATTAAGGCTGTGGATGCAATTAAGTATGCTAAGCAAGTGATGTTCGAACAGGGCATTGATCCTAGATTGTCTAAGTGGGCTCGATGTACACATGAGGGCATTTTAAAGTGTGAGAGGGAAAACCAGAGAGTTGGTAGCATGAAAAGGGCTTGGTTCTGGCTTGATGTTGCTGGTTTTGAAGATGGAAGGAGAGGGCCAAGAACCAAGGGTGGCCTCTAGAACCTGGAGAAGGAAAGGAAAATGTCTTCAAAAGGAATACGGTCCTGACACCTTGATTTTAATTCACTGAGAACTATGTCAGACTTCTGACTGCCAGAACGCTATGATAATAAATTTGTATTGTTTATGGCACTGATTTTTTGGTAATTTATTACAGTAGGAATAGAAAACTAATCCAAAAAATAAACATGAGAGGTTGGGGCAGAAGGTTACAGTGGGACGAAAACAGATAGCAGAAGATAAAATCATCTCACCAATCTTGAGAGATGTTCTTGGGAAGGACTAACACTTGATGACTGATTGAATACAGGGAACAAAAGACTGAAGGACTTGAACTGGCTTCCACATTGGCCTGTGGATGACTAAGGAAATAGTCTATAGAAAGAAACAGGGATATGAGGACAATTAATGACAATTAAGGTTATGGGGCGGGGAGCAGAGAGAGGGAAGGAGGGAGGGGGTGGGGCCTTGGTGCGTGCCACACCTTCTGGGGGCAAGACATGATTGCAAGAGGGACTTTACCTAACAAATGCAATCAGTGTAACCTGGCTTATTGTACCCTCAATGAATCCCCAACAATAAAAAAAATAATAATAATAAAAATTTTAAAAAAAGAAAAGAAACAGGGAAGGAGAAAAAAGAATTATAGGTAGAACTGTTACTTGAAAGGAATTTAGAAGTCATCACACTAATAAAATCCAGAGCCAGAGTTAAAAGCCAGTCTTCCCACCCTGCATGCCTGTCCCAGGGCTCATATCCTTCTCACATTCTGTCAGTGGTATCCAACTCCATCAGTAGTCCAGGACATGGGAATGTTTCAAGAGTGGGATGCAAAATTAAAAAGAGAATCATTCCTTAGTGTACAGGGAGTGGCTCATATAAGGCTGGAAACTATTTCATATTGGAAATCTTAGCAAATGAATTTGTTTTCCACATTTGGGAAGAAATGAATGTTCTGTGTGCTGGAATAATGGAAGGCAGGCATCATACCATTTTATTAGCTGGGTGTCGATGGGTCAACACCTTCCTGAAGATATTGTTGACCTGAGAAGTTATTCTTGAGCTGATGTTAGATTCTTAAGATTGGGATAATCAAAATAACATTTTTTAGTTTATATAGCACTCGCAATTTGCCAATACTTTTTCTCAAACTTCACTTTGAATTCATGGGAAGGAGGTACCAGGGCTGCAGAGTTAAACTTTACATTGGAAAAATCTGACCCTACTTGACCAGGAGAACATATCAGCCTTATACAAGATTAGTAAGTTCTTAATTATTAATATTATCCTAGAAGAGGGGTTCTCAGCCTTCCTAATGCCTCCTAATGCCGTGACTGTTTAATACAGTTCTTCATGTTGTGGGGAACCCCAACCTTAAAATTATTTTCGGTGCTACTTCATAACTGTAATTTTGCTACTGTCATGAATCATAATGTAAATATCCGATATGCGGGATGTATTTTCATTATTACAAAGGGATCACGACCCACAGGTTGAGAACTGCTGTCCTAGAAGATGATTACATGCTGTTTTCTTAAATATATATGTATACACACACACCCCTACCTATACATGTATATTAAAAATTGAGGTAAAACTCTAGTTGAATAAAAATAAATGAAAAAGTTATATACTCATTGAGTGAATTTAGCTGTGGCTGCCTCTGGGTGTTATATTTGATTCCCAGGAGTCTCTTTGTTCAGTGGTTACCTACTCTGCCCTAAGTCGTCTGTAGATGCACAGTTTCCTCATATGCATGGACTAAGACATTTATATAGGGCATATTAGACGTGACAAGTTGTTTGGCTTTGGGGCCCATGGGCAGCAACATTTTGAAAGCCAGAAGACCAGGAAAACGAGGAATGGTTCCAAAGTCATGGCTTGCACCTGATATAGTAGACCCTTACATCAGAGCGCTTACAAGGCCTTTTTTTGCCCATCTTTGTTTTTTGCAGCCCAGGCACAAGGGAAATTACAAAGGTAAACTGTTACAATGTTTTCTCATAATTTCATTCTGAACTTTAGTTCCTCTGCAGGCAAAGAAAAAAATATAAACCCTTGAAAACAACTTGTTTTTCTCTTAAACTCTAGGACTCGGCGCAGTCACCCATGAGTATCTCCTGCAAACCCCACCACCACCACCATTTTTTTGGATGATCTTTGTCCTCAGCCCATAACAATATTTTTCCACCACTAAGGTAATGGATTTAAAAGGAGCATTTAATAAATCAATTCACTTAAGTACTCCACCCAAGTTATTTTTTTTTAAGTCAGATTCAGAACCTTCAATGAAATCAGAAGAACAAAATTCCCTTTAGTCCAACAAAAAAGTTGTATGTAATCCTTCTCTAAAACTAAAACTGTTTTCTTGCCACAGTGCTGCAAGAATGGCCTTTTCCTAAGGAGAATTTCAAATTATGGTGCCAAAATTTTTTACTGCTTTTTAATCCATCTTGTCTTTAAATGGCATATCATTATTCTCATTACTCTGACACACAGTAGAAGGCATTTTTGCCAGGATATGGAAACTTCATCCATGTAGCAGTTCCAGTGTTTTGCAGACTCCACAGGGTATGTGGTATTCTTGGACGTAACTGGCAGGAGAAAGAACTGTTGGGTAGAGACTGTATGGCACTGAGGTTAAGAACATGGAATTTGGAATCAGAATGATGGGATGTTTGCTTTCTTAGGGTACAAATTTGGTCAAACTTCTTGACTTCACATCCTTTGCCAATGGCTTCCTTTGTTTCCTCTCTTGCCTACCAAAATTCATTTATCATGCAAGGTGATTTTCTTAAGTAGTATTTTTAAAATCAAGATATACTTCATACAACATAAATTCACTATTTTAAAAAGCGTCTATTTTAGTGGTTTTTAGTATATTGCTGATGCTGTGCCACCATCACCACTATCTACTTCCAGAACATTTCCGTCATCCTGATCTACCCTGTTTCCCCGAAAATAAGAGGTGTGCTCCCAAAGATGCGCTGGGTCTTATTTTCAGGGGATGTCTTATCTTTCCTGTAAGTAGGTCTTATTTTCAGAGGATGTCTTATTTGGGGGAAAACAGGGTATTAGTCTCATTTTCCCCTCCTCCATTCCTCAAAACCATTCATTTACTTTCTGTGTCTGTAGATTTCCCTACTCTAGATATTTTGCATAAATACAATCATATAGTACCTGTTTTTTTGTTGTTGTTGTTGTTTTTTGTTTTGTTTTTCTGACTGGATTCTTTGTTTAAAAGGCTCATATTGAGAGTGCCCTGGCGTCACAGCTCATAGCAACCTCAAACTCCTGGGCTTGGTGCTGCCTGGACCGCCATAAGAGCTGCGCCTGCCAGGCCTCCGCATGCCCTGACCAGGAACTGCGGGAGCTACACAACCCTGCGTCCTCCCTCCTGTACCCTTCCTGCCTCCACACCGGCCCGCTCGTCTGGCCAGGGACTCTGGTAGCCGCGTGCCCTCCAGAGCCCTCCCTGCCTCTGCGCAGAGCCCTTCTCCTGGCCAGAGACTGCTGGAGCCTTGGCCTCTCTGTGCCAAAGTCACTGGGCACCAGGCACTCCCAGAACCGTGCGCACCACCTCCTGCCCTGTTGCTGGATCTGGGTGTGTCATACTCCAGAGCTGCTTCCACAGCCAGAACTCTCTGGTTAGGACAGCCCCAGAGAAACCACACAGGATCACTCCCTACAAAGATCCAGTAATAATAGAGTGATCCCGCTGGGGTCTAATCTTGGAGAGACACCTCCCCAACTCTGAGGATGGCCAGAGGCAACGGTGAAAAACAATCATGAGGCAAAATCAACAGAAAAACTCCCGCAATATGAATAATCAGAGTAGATCAACTCCCCCAAGGATCAATGGGGCAAACACAGCACAAGATCCCATGCACAAACAAATTGCTGAGATGTCAGAAATTGAATTCAGAATCTGGATAGCAAATAAGATTGAATTAGAATTCTAAGCAGTAACTCAAAAGATATCTCAAGAATTCAACAAATTCAAAGACCAAATGACCAAACATTTTGATACATTGAGACAAGAAGTTGCAGCCCTCAAAGATCTGAGAAACACAGTAGAATCCCTCAGTAACAGGGATATATAATTTTAATGCAATTCCTATTACAGCTCCATTGTTATACTTTAAAGATGTTGAAAAAATAACACTTCATTTTATATGGAATCAGAAAAAAACCTCGAATAGCCAAAACATTACTCAGCAACAAAAACACAGCAGGAGGAATCATGCTAACAGACCTGAGACTATACTACAAATCGATAATGATCAAAACAGCATGGTATTGGCACAAAAACAGAGAAGTAGATGTCTGGAACAGAATAGAGAACCAAGAGATGAATTGAGCTATTTACCGTTATTTGATCTTTGATAAGCCAATTAAAAACATTCAGTGGGGAAAAGATTCCCTATTTAACAAATGGTGCTGGGTAACCTGGCTGGCAACCTGTAGAAGATTGAAACTGGACCCACATGTTTCACCATTAACTAAGATAGACTCTCACTGGATAAAAGATTTAAACTAAGGACATGAAACTATAAAAATACTTGAAGAAAGTGCAGGGAAAGCTCTTGAAGGAGTTGGCCTGGGTGAAAATTTTATGAGGAGGACTCCCCAGGCAATTGAAGCAGTATCAAAAATATGCTACTGGGACCTGATCAAACTAAAAAGCTTCTGCACAGCCAAGAATATAGTGAGTAAAGCAAGCAGACAGCCCTCAGAATGGGAGAGAATATTTGCAGGTTATACCTCCGATAAAGGTCTAATAAGCAAAATCCACAGAGAACTCAAACGTATTAGCAAGAAAAGAACACGTGATCCCATCTTAGGGTGGGCAAGGAACTCAAAGAGAAACTTCTCTAAAGAAGACAGACACACGATCTATAAATACATGAAAAAAAGCTCATCATCCTTAATCATCAGAGAAATGCAAATCAAAACCACTTTGAGATATCACCTAACCCCAGTAAGAGTAGCCCACATAACAAAATCGCAAAACCAGAGATGTTGGCGTGGATGTGGAGAAAAGGGAACACTTCTACACTGCTGGTAGGAATGCCCACTAATACGTTCTTTCTGGAAGGATGTTTGGAGAATACTAAAAATACTAAAAATAGACCTGCCATTCAATCCTATAATTCCTTTACTAGGTTTATACCCAGAAGAACAAAAATCACAATATAACAAAGACATCTGTACCAGAATGTTTATTGCAGCCCAATTCATAATTGCTAAGTCATGGAAGAAGCCCAAGTGCCCATCTACCCATGAATGGACTAGCAAATTGTGGTACATGTATACCATGGAATAGTATGCAGCCTTAAAGAAAGATGGAGACTTTACCTTTTTCATGTTTACATGGATGGAGCTGGAACATATTCTTCTTAGCAAAGTATTTGAGTAATGAAAGAAAAAGTATCCAATGTACTTATCCCTAAATTATAGCTTTCACATGAAGGCTATAACCCAACTATAGCACAAGACTATGAGGAAAGAGCCAAAGAAGGGGAAGGGAGTGGGGAGGTTAGGGAGGAGGGAGGGTAATGGGTGGGGCCACACCTACTGTGCATCTTAGAATGGGTACAGGCAAAACTTACTAAAGGCAGAATACAAATGTCTTCATACAATAACTAAGAAAATGCCATGAAGGCTACGTTGAACAGTTAGATGAGAATATTTCAGATTGTATATGAAACCAGCACATTGTACCCCTTGATTGCACTAATGTACACAGCTCTGATTTAACAATAAAAAATAAAAAAGAACAAAAAAAAAATAAAAGGCTCATATTAACAGTACTTCATTCCATTTTAAGGTTGATGATATTTTATTGTATGGATAAATATAATGTAATATATCTATTCATCAATAGGTAGACTGGGTTGTTTCCACTTTGGGGCTATTATGAATAATGTTGCCCTGAACATTCATGTTCAAATATTTATGTGAACATGTGTTCTTAATTATCTATAATATACCTACTATATACATAGGAGTAGAATTGTTAGCTTGTAAAGAGATGCTATATTTAACTTGTTGAGGAAAACAATGATTATTTAAAAGTATAAATCTGTTCATTGAGAATGAAATCTGGAATCTTGGCATGTCCTAACGTTTCTTCATATTTAACTTGTTGAGGAAAACAATGATTATTTAAAAGTATAAATCTGTTCATTGAGAATGAAATCTGGAATCTTGGCATGTCCTAACGTTTCTTCTTAATCTAACCTCATCTTCTGTAATTCTTCCTGTTTGCCGAGCTCTGGGCACACCACCTGCCCCTTTTTTCTCAAAAATGCCAAACTCTTTAGTGTTGGGAAAACAGGATATCCACAAGCAAAGAATTAAACTTTTACCTTAAACCTTTAAGGACCTTTACCTTAAACCATATGCAAAAATTAACTAAAAATGGATTGCAGATTTAAAACCATAAAAATCCAAGTAGAAAACATAAAGGGAAGCCTTCATGATATTGGATTTGGTAGTGATTTCTTAGTAGGACATCAAAAGCATGGATAGCAAATGAAAAAATAGACAAATGGAATTATAACAAACTTAAAATCTCCTGCACATCAAAAGAAATAATCAACAGAATGAAAAGGCAATCCATGAAACAGAAAAAAATACTTACAGATCTATATCTGACAGGGATGGGGTGAACATTAGGGAAGTTAGGATTTGGGAAATAAAGTTAGATTTATATAATAATGAAATGATTGTACAAAAGTTGTTTTTTGTGGGGTTTTTTGGAGGCAGAATCTCACTATGTCACCCTTGGTAAAGTGCTGTGGCATCACAGCTCACAGCAACCTCAAACTCTTGGGCTTAAGCGATTCTCTTTCCTCAGCCTCCCAAGTAGCTGGGACCACAGGCACCCACCACAATGCCCAGCTATTTTTTTTGTTGCAGTTGTTTTTAGCTGTTGTTTAGCTGCCCCGGGCTGGATTTGAACCCACCAGCCTGGGTGTATGTGTCCGGCGCCATAACCACTGTGTTACATGCGCTGAGCCGTACAAAAAGTTTTGTCATCAGGGTAAGGTATGCAGGATAATGGGAGAGGACGGGAGCCTCCACAAAGAACATACTATACTGAGGGCTTCATGAGACAGCTTGGCACCAACATCAAATGACTTCAGGAAAAAGGCCAGCAAAGGGCCTGGCTGAAGCCAGAAACGACCCCAGGGAAAGGTCCATAAGGGCCTGGCTGGGGCCTGAAAGGGCTTGGGAAGGCATTTTAAGATTAACTAAGACAACACCTGCACCTGACTCATCGAGCAAGAAAGACTAGTTCTTGTGGGTGAGAGATAAGATGATTCAGCTTTTTTCTCCCCAGTTCCTGAGATGAGTAGGGCATCAATGAATCTGCCTCACAGGAACACGGAGGATTAACTGGGTGGCATTTAGCTCCAAGGTCCATATTCCCTTTTCCTTTGTTTCCTGTAATCCTATTAGTGATTGATAAGTATTTTAAGAAGTAAAAGTAGTGAAAATAACTAAAGGGTAATCAGGTGGGTAATGGAGAATTAGGGCATGAGAAACCGCAAGGATGACTTATGTTGTTGTTTTGAACACCCATTTGCTGATCAAGAGAGGTAATAAAAACCGAGTGCATCTGGAATTCACTGTCTCTTGCATAAAGGGCGTCGGCCCCCCCAGCCCCACTCTGTAAATTCTACTCTATTTCTTTGTCTTTATTTTCTTCATTCCCTGGTCACTGCCGAGCAATGGGGACACTCATAGGTTGTGTGGGGGTTGGCTCCCTACAAAGGGGTTAATATCAAGAATATAAAAGCAACTGAGACAAAAACAACAACAAAAACCCTGTTTAAAAATGGGCAAAAGACTTGAATAGCTATTTCTTCAAGGGAGATACACTTTGAATGACCAGCAGCATGTGAAAAGATGTTCAACATCACTAATCATTAAAGAAATGTGAATCAAAACTACAATGCACCATCAGGAAGACAGAATAATGGATTCTTTTCCCCAGTGTATGCTCTTGTTTAGTTTATCAGAGATCATGTGGCTGTAAGATGTTTCATCTCCTGGTTTTCTATTCAGTTCCAAATGTCTGTGTCTCTATTTTTGTGCCAATACCATGCTCTTTTGGTCACTATGACTTGTAATATGGCCTAAAGTCTGGTAGCGTGATGCTCCCAGCTTTGTTTCTATTACTAAGAATTACCTTGGGTATATGGGTTGTTGTTGTTGTTGTTGTTGTTGTTTTTCTGCTTCCAAATGAAACAAAGAACTATTTTTTTCTTCCAAATCTTCGGGTGGCACCTTGGCTCTGCGTGGCACCTATGGCTCAACGGAGTAGGGTGCGGGCCCTAAATGCCAGAGGTGGTGGGTTCAAATGCAGCCACGGCCAAATCTTCAAAGTATGATGTTGGTATTTTAATGGGAATTGCACTGAACCTGTAGATTGCTTTGGGAAGCATAGACATTTTAACAATGTTGTTTATTCCCAGCCATGAGCATGGTATGTTCTTCCATTTATTAATATTTTCTGCTATTTCTTTTCTTAGGGTTTCATAATTCTCTTTGTAGAGATCCTTCACCATTATGTTAGGTATTTCATTTTCTTTGAAGCTACTGTGAAGGGAATTGTGTCTTTGATTAGCTTCTTGACTTGGTTGTTATTGGCATATACAAAAGCTACTAATTTGTGGACATTGATTTTAATACCCTGAAACATTACTGTATTTCTTGATCACTTCTAGGAGTCTTGCAGTTGAGTCTTTGGGGTTCCCTAAGTATAAGATCATATCATCAGCAAAGAACGAGTTTGACTTTCTCTGCCCCCACTTGGACGCCCTTTATTTCCTTCCCTTGCCTGATTGCGTTGGCTAGAACTTCCAGCACTACGTTGAATAGTAGTAGCAATAGAGGACATCCTTGTCTGGTTCCAGTTCTAAGTGGAAAAGCTTTCACTTTTACTACATTCTGCATGATATTGGCAATGGGTTTCATAGATGGCTTCAATTGGTTTAAGAAATGTGCCACCTATGACTATATTCTTAAGTGTTCTTATTAGAAAAGGATGCTGAATTTTATCAAATCCTTTCTTTGCATCTATTGCGAGGATCATATGGTCTTTGTTTAGCTTCTACTGATGTGGTGAATTACATTTATGGATTTGCATATTTAAATCAGCCTTGCATCCTTGGGATAAAGCCTACTTGATCATGATGTATAATGTTTTTAATGTGTAGTAATCTATTGGCTAGGATTTTATTGAGTATTTTTGCATCTATAGTCATTAGTAAAATTGGTCTATAGTTCTCCTTTTTAGTTGGATTTTTTTTCCTGGTTTTGGTATCAGGGTGATGTTTGCTTCACAGAACATGTTGGGGAAGATTCCTTCCTTTTCAATTTTTTGGAATAATTTCTGCAGTATGGGTATGAGCTGTTCTTTGAAGGTTTGATAGAATTCTGGTGTGAAGGCATCTGGTCCAGGGAATTTTTTTATTGGAAAATTTTTTGTTCTTTCTTCAATTTCAGTGTTTGATATTGTTCTGTTCAAGAGATCTATATCTTCTTGGTTAAGTCTAGGGCAACAGTTCTCAACCTGTGGGTCGTGATCCGCAGGAACTTTATTAAAGGGCTGTGGCATTAGGAAGGTTGAAAACCACTGGTCTAGGGAAAGGGTGTGATTCTAGATATTGATCTATTTCCTCTACACTGTCAAATTTCTGAGCATAGAGTTTCTTGTAGTACTCAGAGATGATCTCTTTTACCTCTGTGACATCTGTTGTAATTTCCCCTTTATCACTTCTGATTGTGGTTATTAGAGATTTTACTTTTCGGTTTCTAGTTAATCTGGCCAAAGTTTTATCAATTTTATTTATTAACTTGGAATGGAGTTGAAACTATTCTTCTTAGTAAGGTATCGCAAGAATGGAAAGCAAGTATCCAATGTACTTAATTCTAATATGAAGTCAGTAGATGATGTAATGTATGCCCATTTAGGAGAAAAATTCATTTCAATCCAAGTTACAGGGAAGGGGAATGAGGGAGGGAAAGGAGGGAGGAGGAGTTAGGATGCTCCCACTGAATAGGTACAGTGTAGGGATGTTTGGCACACCTTTGGGGTATGGGACATAACTACAAGGGGACTCTACCTAACAAATTCAAATATTTTGACCTAGTTGTTTGTACCTTCACATTAAATAAAAAAACAAAACAAAGAAACAACAACGACCAAAAAACCCCAAAAGCCCGGGTGCAGTGGCTCATGTCTGTAATCCTAGCACACTGGAAGGCTGAGGCAAGTGGATTACTCAAGCTCACAAGTTCAAGACCAGCTTGAAGCAAAAGCCAGATCCCGTCTCTAAAAAAATCTGGGTGTTGTGGTGGATGCATATAATCCCAGCTACTAGGGAGGCAGAAGCAATAGGATTACTTGTGCCCACGAGTTTGAGGTTGCTGTGAGCTATGATGTCAAGGCACTCTACTGGGAAAGGAAAGTAAGACTCCGTCTCAAAAAAAGAAAAGAAAAGAACAAGTGTTGTTAAGGACATGGAGAAACTGGAACCTTTATGCATTGTTGATAGGAATATAAAACAGTACAGTCACTATTGAAACCATATGGAAATTCCTCAAAAAATTAAGAATAGACTTACCTACCATATGAGCCAGAAAATCTACTTCTGGATATATAGCCTAAAGAATCAAAAGCAGAATCTTTTTTTTTTTTTTTTTTTTTTTGCGGTTTTTGGCTGGAGCTGGGCTTGAACCCACCACCTCTGGCATATGGGGCCAGCGCCCCACTCCTTTGCGCCACCCCAAAAGCAGAATCTTAAAGAGATATTTGCATATCATGTTCATTGCAGCATTATTCACAATAGCCAAGAGGTGGAAACAGCCCAAATGTCCATCTCTGGATGAATGGATATACAGAATCAAACAGCGGAATATCATTCAGCCTTACAGAGAGAAATCCTATCATGTTACAACATGGATATACCTCAAAGACATTATGCTAAGTGAAATAAGCCAATTGCAAAAAGATAAACACTGTGTAATTTAACTTACATGAGGTATCTAAAATAGTCAAATCGTAAAAACAAAAAAAGTAGAATTTCTCTAGGGGCTGGAGGGAGAGGGAATGGGAAAGTGTTTTTTATTTTTTTTTAATTTAATTTTTTTTTTTTTGAGACAGTCTCACCATGTTTCCCTTGGTGGAGTGCCGTGGCATCACAGCTCACAGCAACCTCAAACTCTTGGACTTAAGCAATTCTCTTGCTTCAGCCTCCCAAGAAGCTGGGACTACAGGCACCTGCCACAATGCCCAGCTATTTTTTGGTTACAGTTGTTTAGCTGGCCCAGGCCGGGTTCGAACCTGCCACCCTAGGTGCATGTGGCTGGCACCGTAACCACTACACTACGGACATTGAGCTGGGAAAATGTTTTTTAATAGGTATAGTTTCAATTTTTTTTTTTTTTTTTTTGTAGAGACAGAGTCTCACTTTATGGCCCTCGGTAGAGTGCCGTGGCCTCACACAGCTCACAGCAACCTCCAACTCCTGGGCTTAAGGGATTCTCTTGCCTCAGCCTCCCGAGTAGCTGGGACCACAGGTGCCCGCCACAACGCCCGGCTATTTTTTGGTTGCAGTTTTGGCCGGGGCTGGGTTTGAACCCGCCACCCTCGGTATATGGGGCCGGCGCCCTACCAACTGAGCCACAGGCGCCGCCCGGTATAGTTTCAATTTTGCTAGGTAAGTTATCTGGAGACCTGCTGCACAACAAAGTGAACATACTTAACGCTGCTGATCTGCATACTTAAAAGTGGTTAAAATGGTAAATTGTGTGTAACTTTTTTTACTACTATTAATTAATTAACTTATTTATTTTAGACTGAGTCTCACTCTGTCACCCTAGGTAGAATGCCATCATCATAATTCACAGCAACTTCAGTCTCTCGGGCTCAAACGATCCTCTTGCCTCAACCTCCGAGTAGCTGAGACTTCAGGTGCCCACCACAATGCCCAACTAGTTTTTCTATTTTTAGTAGAGTCGGGATCTCACTCTTGCTCAGGCTGGTCTGGAACTCCTGAGCGCAAGCAATCCACCTGCCTCAGCCTCCCAGAGTGTTAGGATTACAGGCGTGAGCCATGGCACCCAGACAGCCACAATTTTAAAAATATATTTTTTTTGAAATGCTAGACTCTCAGAGAGACTTTGCCTAACAAATGCAATCAGTGTAATCTGGTTTATTGTACCCTCAATGAATCCCCAACAATTAAAAAAAAAAGAAATGCCAGCCTCTTCCCTGCCTACTAGCCTTGGCTCTTGCTGTCCTTTCTGCCTAGGACACTTGTTGTTTTGCACAATTGGTTCTTTTTCATACTTCCGATTTCAGCGTGTTACCTTCTCGAAGATGCCTTCCTTGACAATCTGAGTTTTGAAATAGGTCCCTCTTAAGTCTCAGTCTCCATCACTTATGTGTTCTTTTAAAATTCTTTGCACAATTTGCAATTATATAATTTATTTTTGTCTGTCTTTCCTGCTAAAATACAAAGTCTATAAGAACAGCAACTGTGAATCATACACCTAGCTTAGTAACAGACACATAATAGGTGTCCTATATATTTTCCTATATATAATCAAAAACTTTCAACCAGTAAATATTTTTTTCAGAATAAATAAATCTATGTAAACTGAGAAGAATACCTGCTGTGTGGGGTTGCTGTGAGAATCAGGTATATTAACATCTCTAGCATGGGGCCTGACACAGTAAGAACTCAACCATTCTTTTCACGGCAGGATATTTTTTTTTTTGTCCGGGGCTGGGTTTGAACCCACCACCTCCAGTATATGGGGCCAGCGCCCTACTCCTTGAGCCACAGGAGCTGCCCTACACGGCAGGATATTTTGATTGTGCCAGATCACTTACATGTCAATCCACCCTCAAGATTCTCAGGAATAATGCAAGGGCACTGGCAAGGCAGGGTTATATGAATACTAATAAGCAGAGTACCAGCATTCTTGTCAGGAAGTGGGAACAGGTAGGATCTTTCATGCCTGGGACCTACAGATGAAGAAATTGTTTGTTTTTTTGCTCAGAACTTCGTAGGACCCTCAAAGCTGTCCACAGCTTGTTACAGCTTATAAAATATTTAAAGCAGGAGTTCCAAATCTAAGGACCCTTGAAAAGCCATAGATAGAATTCAGAGGATCTATGATTTGGATGGGAAAAAAAAAACTGCATTTTTTTTGTTTGTTTATTTGTTTTGTTTTTTGTTTTGAGACAGAGTCTCACTATGTCACCCTCTGGTGCTAGAGTGCTGTGGTGTCGCAGCTCACAGCAACCTTAAACTCTTGGGCTCAAGCGATTTTCTTTTTTTTTTTATTAAATCATAACTGTATACATTGATATGATCATGGGGCATCATACACTCGCTTCATAGACCATTTGACACATTTTTATCACAATGGTTAACATAGCCTTTCCGGCGTTATCTCAGTTACTGTGCCAAAACATTTACATTCTACATTTACCAAGTTTCGCAAATACCCCTGTAAGATGTACCACAGGTGTGATCCCACCGATCCCCCTCCCTCTACCCACCACCCCCCCTCCCTTTCCCACTTCCCCCTATTGTTAGGTTGTAACTGGGTTATAGCTTTCATGTGAGAGCCCCAAATTAGTTTCATAGTAGGGCTGAGTACATTGGGTACTTTTTCTTCCATTCTTGAGATACTTTACTAAGAAGAATATGTTCCAGCTCCATCCATGTAAACATGAAAGAGGTAAAGTCTCCATCTTTCTTTAAGGCTGCATAATATTCCATGGTGTACATATACCACAATTTATTAATCCATTCGTGGATCGATGGGCACTTGGGCAAAACTACTTTGAGATATCATCTAACTCCACTGAGACTAGCCTATATCACAAAATCTCAAGACCAGAGATGTTGGCGTGGATGCCGAGAAAAGGGAACACTTCTGCACTGCTGGTGGGAATGCAAATTAATACATTCCTTTTGGAAAGACATATGGAGAACACTCGGAGATCTAAAAATAGATCTGCCATTCAATCCTGTAATCCCTCTGCTGGGCATATACCCAGAAGACCAAAAATCACAACATAACAAAGATATTTGTACCAGAATGTTTATTGCAGCCCAATTCATAATGGCTCAAGCGATTTTCTTGCCTCAGCCTCCCAAGTAGCTAGGACTACAGGTGTCCACTACAATGCCCGGTTATTTTTTTGTTGTAGTTGTCATTGTTGTTTGGCAGGCCCCAGGCCAGGTTCAAACCTGCTAGCCCTGGTGTATGTGGCTGATGCCCTAGCCTCTGAGCTACAGGCTCCAATCAGAAACTGCATTTTTTGTTTTCACTCACCTCTAACAGAAATTTAGTATTTCTTTCTATTATAAATGTACCCCTCCAAACCAAACCCTCCCCAAATCCTCAATAGTACTAGCTGCATCTGCAATTTTTTTTTTTTTTTTTTTTATTGTTGGGGATTCATTGAGGGTATAATAAGCTAGGTTACACTGATTGCAATTGTTAGGTAAAGTCCCTCTTGCAATCATGTCTTGCCCCCATAAAGTGTGACACACACCAAGGCCCCACCCCCCTCCCTCCGTCCCTCTTTCTGCTTCCCCCCCCATAAACTTAATTGTCATTAATTGTCTGCATCTGCAATTTTTTAAAAAGTAGGAATCACTAAGATTTTCCTACCATATTACAATAATAGATTGAAATAATGTTTATGCTCATTACTAATTTAAAATTATTGCAAATATCAGGCTGGCCATTATATTTTGTTGTTTAGTAAGTTAATTAAAAAACATATCTTAACATACTATAAATTTTGCTTTTAAAATATTGATAATATTGTTTCAATAGAATTCTGCATACTTTGTTTTGGTGCACTGAGAAACATTCTAAGATTTCCATAGACCACCAGATTGCCAAAGGGATTCTCAATACATAATGTGTTGGGATAAAGGGATTCTCAATACATAATATGCACAGTGCCTTTCACATAATAGAAGTTCTATGAATGATTCTTCATGGTCATTAGAATTTTTTTTGTTTGTTTTTTAGAGACAGTGTCTCACTTTGTCGCCCTCGGTAGAGTGCAATGGCATCACAGCTCACAGCAACCTCCAGCTCTTAAGCTTAGGTGATTCTCTTGCCTCAGCCTCCCTAGTAGCTGGGACTACAGGTGCCCGCCACAACGCCTGGCTATTTTTTTGTTGTTGATTCAGTTTGGCCAGGGCCAGGATCAAACCTACCACCCTCGGTTTATGGGGCTGGCACCCTACACACTGAGCCACAGGCGCCACCTGGTCATTAGAATTTTTATTCCTATGTTTTCAGTTCTACCTTGAATCTGTAATTATATAAAGAATAAACCAGAAACGCCAGTTTGCTCCTTAGGGAAAACCTAACTACATTTTTTAAAAATCTTGTTTGGGAAATACTTACTGTTTAGCTTTAATTTTTCATCCTCTGAAGGAAGGCTAAAATGTATTTATTTAGAGTATTTCGCTGCCATCATTCTATTCACTCTGAATAATTGCTCATATACCACTTGTGACCATAGCACCTATAGCAGGGAACTATAATGAAGCCCTTGTGATTTCTGACATCATTTTTAATTCAGTAAAGGGTGAAACTAGCTTTTTATTAATTTTGTTTTAAGATCTGAGGATATAGAATTTGCTTCACTTTTAAAAAAAGGTAAACACTGAAAATATAGAGACATTCTACTTATAAAAGGAAAGTGCAATGACAAATATATATCATGCATATAAAGTTTAATGATTAATATAGCCTATCTAGGTATATATAGAAACATAAAGTGAAAGGAGATCCTTCTAGTCACCCTACCAACTCTTTGTTAGATGACAGAAAGTGAGTTGGCCCAAGGATTTCTGATTAAATAGTGATTAAATGTGCCTATCTAGAACCTAGATTTTTCAGGCAACAGACACACACTCTTCTCATCCTTGCTCACTTCCAGTAATATAAGTAATGTGGAGCTCTGACTACCCAGGTGCATTTTGGAGGATGTAAGCAATTCTCCCTTTTAGGAAACCCTCTGTCCCACTGATCTTTGTAATCAGTGTTAAATGAGCTTATTTTCTCTTCATGCCACTTTCAGAGTGGCACTTCCACTTTCAAGTATGATGGAGTAGAATGAATAAAAAAGACAGGTAAGTACCAAAAAAGCCCCAAAACACACACCTCTGTAAGGCAATCAGAGAACAGCTGAAGTAACAAGACTGGAGGACTGACAAGATTCCAGAGGAACTGAATAGAAGTGAGCTGACCTTCTTCAGCTGCTTTGCCCCTGGGGTTACTTGTAGCCAAGGGCCATTGTTAGGGGACAAAAAAAAGGGCTGGAGAGACAAAACTGGAGAATCTTAGAGGGCCAAGATTCCAGGGAAGAGTGGAAAACTGAGACTGACTCCAATGGGATTCCCTTTCCCCTCAAAATATTTGATGAATTCTGAAGCTACTTAGGTTAGACGGCTAAGATGCTAACTTGCTAACTTAAGTCACTGGTTTTCAGAGGCTTTCTGCCTAGCATCTTTTCCCAGCAGGGAAGAGAATGAATCTTCTTCTGTTTTTTTTTTTTTTTTTTTGAGACAGAGTCTCACTTTTTCCCCCTTGGTAAGAGTGCCGTGGCATCATAGCTCACAGTAACCTCATACTCTTGGGCTCAAGTGATCCTCTTGCCTCCACTTCCAAGTAGCAGGGACTACAGGTACCTGCCACAATGCTGGGCTATTTCTAGAGATGAGGTCTTGCTCTTGCTTGGGCTTATCTCAAACTTCCGAGTTTGGGCAATCCACCCGTTTCGGCCTCCCAGAGTGCTAGGATTACAGCACCTGGTCTTAGTGAATCTTCTTTGAAGAAAGACAGCATCACATGGATGCTCATTCTTATACAGTATTTTATATTCAATTTTTAATATTCAGTTATTTGATATGCAATACTTTATTGTCAATATTTAATATTGAATGAATACAAAAAATAATTATTAGGCATGCCAAGAGACAGAGTCACATGTCCAAAAGCCGAGGAAAATAAATAATACAAACTAACTCACAAGTAATCCAGGTATTAGATTAGCAGACAATGACTTCAATTAAAATGTTCAAGAAAACAGATGAAAACACAAAGTCCACCAGAAAATTAGAATCTACTTTTGTTTTTTGAGACAGAGTCTCACTCTGTTGCCCTGGGTAGAGTGCCATGGGGTCACCATAGCTCACTGCAACCTAAACTCCTGAGCTCAAGCGATCCTCTTGCCTTAGCCACCCAAGTAGCTGGGACTGCAGATGCCCACCACAACACCTGGCTAATTTTTCTATTTCTGGTAGAGACAGGGTCTCACTCTTGCTTAGGCTGATCTCCAATTCCTGAGGTCAAGCAATCTATCTGCCTTCGCCTCCCAGAGTGCTAGGATTACAGGTGTGAGACACCAATCCTGGACAGAATCTACTTTTTAATGGAAATTCTGGAACCAAAAAAATACGTAACTGAAATTGAAAGTACCCTGGGAAATCGAGGGCATATGGCAACAGCTCCCACTGAGCAGATGGGGAAATGTCGCTGTGCATATAGATGCTGACACTGACTCAGCACATGCCTCAGTTGCACCTCCGTTTGGAGCCCTATGTGTTAGACCTGGACCTAATTTAAAAGCATACATTGTAAGTTGATATTATGAATTCAGAGTCACAGACGCATGCTGTGAACTACTTTGGTTAAAAAACTCCTTTGTTCTACTCGGGAGGCTGAGGCAAGAGAATTGCTTAAGCCCAGGAGCTGGAGGTTGCTGTGAGCTGTGTGATGCCACGGCACTCTACCAAGGGCCATAAAGTGAGACTCTGTCTCTACAAAAAAAAAAAAAAAAAACTCCTTTGTTTTGGCGGCGCCCGTAGCTCAGTCGGCAAGGTGAAGGCCACATACACCTAGAGTGGTGGGTTCAAAGCAGGCCTGGGCCTGCTAACCAACAAGGACAACTGCAACCAAAAATTAGCTGGGCGTTGTGGCAGGCACCTGTAGTCCCAGCTATTTGGGAGGCTGAGGCAAGAGAATCGCTTAAACCCAAGAGTTTGAGGTTGCTGTGAGCTGTGATGCCACGGCACTCTACCCAGGGCAACAGTTTGAGACTCTGCCTCAAAAAAAAAATAAAAATAAATGAATAAATGCTTTCGGCGCTGCTCAGGGAAGGCCCATACGGCGTTGTTCTGGATTCCCACCGTAACTTAAAGGGAAATTTTCACAATGTCCGGAGCCCTTGATGCAAATGAAGGAGGAGGATGTCCTCAAATTCCTTGCAGCAGGAACCCACTTAGGTGGCACCAATCTTGACTTCCAAATGGAACAGTAATCTACAAAAGGAAAAGTGATGGTATCTACATCATAAATCTGAAGAGGACCTGGGAAAAACTTCTGTTGGCAGCTCGGGCCATTGTTGCCATTGAAAACCCTGCTGATGTCAGTGTCCTATCCTCCAGGAATACTGGCCAGCGAGCTGTGCTGAAGTTTGCTGCTGCTACTGGAGCCACTCCTATTGCTGGCCGCTTCACTCCCGAAACCTTCACTAACCAGATCCAGGCAGCCTTCCGGGAGCCTCATCTTCTAGTGGTTACTGATCCCAGGGCTGACCACCAACCTCTCACAGAGGCATCTTATGTTAACCTGCCTCCCATTGCTCTGTGCAACACAGATTCTCCTCTGTGTTATGTGGACATCGCCATCCCTTGCAACAACCAGGGAGCTCACTCAGTAGGTTTGATGTGGTGGATGCTGGCCCGGGAAGTTCTCTGCATGCGTGGCACCATCTCCCGTGAACATCTGTGGGAGGTCATGCCAGATCTCTATTTCTACAGAGATCCTGAAGAGATTGCAAAGGAAGAGCAGCCTGCTGCTGAGAAAGCTGTGACCATGGAGGAATTTCAGGGTGAATGGACTGCTCCAGTTCCTGAGTTTACTGCTACGCAACCAGAGGTTGCAGACTGGTCAGAAGGCATGCAAGTGCCCTCTGTGCCTATTCAGCAGGTCCCCACTGAAGACTGGAGTGCCCAGCCCGCCACAGAGACTGGTCTGCAGCTCCCACTGCTCCGGCCACTGAATGGGTAGGAACAACCACTGAGTGGTCTTAAGCTGTTCTTCTACAAGCTCTTAAACAAGATGGAAATAAAGGAGGAAAATAAACGTCAGTTTTTAAAATAAATAAATAAATAAAATAAATGAATAAATAAAAAAACTCCTTTGTTTTAACAAAAAGGGGAGATAGTTGATGGCACACAAAACAAAAAGAAAACAAGAGTCAGAAGGAAAACTGATTTGTTATTAACAGTTAAATATAGACATGCGATCTACCACAGCATAGGGAAAAATTAGATAGATGACATGGCAAGACATGGATGATTTATTACCTTTGAAAAAAATTAAAGTATTTTGCTTGTTTGTACTTCAAGAGGAAAATACAAAGAGAAACTGCCTTCAAGAAATAGATTGGGCATGGTGGCTTCATGCCTGTAATCCCAGCACACTGGGAGGTCGAGGCAGGTGGATTGCCCTGAGCTCAGAGGTTCAAGACCAGCCTGAGCCAGAGTGAGATCCTGTCTCTACAAAAAAAAAAAAAAAAAAAAAAAAAGCAGGGCATTGTGGCAGGTACCTGTACTCCCAGGTACTTGGGAGGCTGAGCCAAGAGAATCGCTTAAGCCCAAGAGTTGGAGGTTGCTGTGAGCTATGACACCATGGCACTCTACCAAGGGCCACAAAGTGAGACTCTGTCTCAAGAAAAAAAAAAAAGAATTAATTAAGAAATAGATTATGGGACAGCACCCGTAGCTCAGTGGGTAGGGCGCCGGCCACGTACACCGAAGCTGGCAGGTTCGAACCCGACCAGTGCCAGCTAAAACAACAGTGACAACTACAACAACAACAACAAAAAAAATAGCTGGGCATTGTGGTGGGCGCTTGTAGTCCCAGCTACTTGGGAGGCTGAGGCAAGAGAATTACTTAAGCCCAGGAGTCTGAGGTTGCTGTGAGCTATGACGCCCCAGCACTCTACCCAGTGCAAAAAAAAAAAAGAAAGAAAGAAATATATTATGCAATTAAAATGCAATTTCAGGTATTCTGATGAGATGGAATCATTGCATGGAATCGCAACATAAATATTTATTTAAAGACAACAATACTGACTGATGAGGTTTAAGCAAACTGCCTCTCCATTTCCTCTCATTCCTCCATCTTAGTTTATTTCACTTTATTTTTTTTTTTTTTTTTTTTTTTTGGCCGGGGCTGGGTTTGAACCCGCCACCTCTGGCATATGGGACCGGCGCCCTACCTGCTGAGCCACAGGCGCCGCCCCTTCACTTTATTTTTTTGTAAGTCATAAATTTTCATTGCTCATTCTTCTTTCCCCTTCCATTTTCTTGAAATGCCAAAAGACAATCAGTGCAACAGGCCAAACTCTTTCTAACCAATCTATAATAAAACAGCCCAGAGAAGAGAAGAAAATCTATAAAAATGGGGAAATTCTATATTATCTTGTCTATAAGAAGACTAAAAGAGTATGCAGATAATAGTTTTCTAAGAGCTTGTGATAGTCTTACAAGTCAATAAAGAGGCAGAGATTATTTCTCCCATTTTGCTGCCTGTGGCTCAGTGAGTAGGTCGCCGGTCCCATATGCCGGAGGTGGCAGGTTCAAAGCCAGCCCCGGCCAAAAACCACAAAAAAAAAAAAAGGTAACTTTTTAAAGTTATTAAGCAGGCGAAGTGCTTCTAGGATTGCCATCCCCTGGGAAAGATGAAACTCTCTTGCTTTCACTTTTCTTATTTTCTTTTTTCTCTTGTCTTTTCCTCTCATTCAAAAGCAAACTCAATAAACACTTATTGTGTACTTGTTCTGTGCATAGGACCACGGAGGATAAAGAGGAGTCTAAGAAAAGGTCCTTGATTTAAAGGAGCAGTTAAAAATCACGATTCTAGCATGGATTCTCACAGCAGCTGAGCCATCCTTTTTTTGTTCACCGTTTACTAAGCATATTTGCTAAGTAAGGCAGCTGTTCCAAAACTCCTTTTTCATAATGCTCCCAGTGCCAACACTGCTTCCTTGACTTTGACAAAGGACCTTGCTTGCCTTTTTTGCTGAGTATTTCTCTGAAGTTTCCTCAACTTTTCTCTTTTCCATCTCAAAAGCTCTTTATCATCAGTCACTTCTTCTGGCTCTTGCCTCCAGGAAAGGATTCTCTCTTCATCTTGACAAAATTCATGTCTTATACTCTCAAACCCTGATCCTCCCACCTTTGCCAAGACAACACCCCACGACCGTTTCTCTTTTGATTTGCATTTTCAATGTCTCTCACTGCCCCCTTTTTTCCAAGTAATAAAAATAACTTGTTTATTTCTGCTGGTACCTTGACCCCACTACCACTTCAAGCTGTGATATAGCATGGCTTTTCCCTTACAGTTAAATTTCTTGAAAGAGAAACCCATAATGTATAATTCCACTGAAAATTAAACTTTTACAACATTGCTTCCACTTCTGTAATATTACTGCAACACATCCTGAAGATTGGTAAGGGCCAGCGAGTCAATTAACCCACTGGCTTTTTCTAGTCCTTGTTCCCCTCCAATTTCTCTCAAGTTTTCTATGTTAGTGACCACTCTTCCCTCATCTTGTTTCATACTACCCAATCTTCCTTGTTTTCTCCACCACTCTGATCATTTCTCATTGACCATTCTTCATCTTCTCAATCCTAAAAGCAGACACTCCTCTAATTTCTGCTCTTTTCCTTATATACAATCTTCCTGGGATTCCTCTTCATTGAGATGAAATTACAGCTGAGGATTTCCATGCTCTGAGAATTCCAATTTTCCAAACAAAAGTGTACATAAAGGGCAGACTTTAAACTTCTTTTTGTCCTTAGTTGAAATAATTGTACATATTTATGGAGCACATACATGTATACATTGGGTAAAAAAAAAAAAAAAAAAAACAGGCTTCCAGTCACCCATGCTAGGCTGGGTGGTTCTGCACTGGAACCTCTGGGATGGCACGCGGTTCTGGGTCATGGCCTCCCACTCAGGGGCATGCCCGAGGTGGGAAGAGCAACCACTGAAGCCAGGTGAGGCCTGGACTCTGAACATGTGGACAGCAATGACCTGGCCTCAGCCACATTCTTGCTCCATGTGGCCTATGATCCCTGGCCCAGCCTACTTTCTGGGGAGAAAATAGACCTGCATCTGTTGAACATCAACTCTAGGCCAGTGAGTTTTTAATATAGGATTTGGGGTTTTGTTGTTGTTGTTTGTTTTTTTGAGACAGAGTCTCACTTCGTCACCTTGGGCAGAGTGCCGTGGCGTCACAGCTCACAGCAAACTCCAGCTCTTGGGCTTAAGTGATTCTCTTGCCTCAGCCTCCCAAGTACATGGGACTACAGGCGATTACCACATTGCCCGGCTAATTTTTGGTTGTAGTTGTCATTGTTGTTTGGCGGGCCTGGGCTGGATTCGAATCTGCTAGCTCCAGTGTTTGTGGCTGGCACCCTAGCCGCTGAGCTACAGGCACCAAGCTGGGATTTTTTTTTTTTAATATGCATGAAAAGCTATTACCAGATAATTGCCTTTATGCCTGCCCTGCCTCAGTGTGAAATAAGTCAATGACGAAGCAAAGTGCCATTTAAGGCACAGCTGGGCTTGGTGCCCATAGTACAGTGGTTAAGGCATTAGCCATATATATCAAGGCTGGTGTGTTTGAACCCAGCCTGGGCCAGCTAACCAACAATGACAACTGCAACAAAAAATAGCCTGGCATTGTGGCAGATGCCTGTAGTCCCAGCTACTTGGAAGGCTGAGGCAAGAGAATCCCTTAAGTCCAAGAGACTGAGGTTGCTGTAAGCTGTTATGCCATGGCACTCTATCCAGGGCGACAGCTTGAGACTCTGTCTCAAAAAAAAAAAATAAATAATAATAAGGCACAGCTGATTACAGTTGTCTCCAGGTGCCCTACTTGGTAGACATTGAATGAGTATCCCAGCTTTGCAAAGAGAAGATGGATTCCTGAAGCATAGACTGCTGCTACCTGAATACCATTTGGGAGCACAAAAGGTGACGTGTTTTTTGGTTTGGTTTGGTTTGGTTTTGCAAATATCCTATCTCTGTTCAAAAAAGGTGACTTGAGGATGCCCTCAGTAAGGTTTTGGAAAATTTGAGGTTTACAAGAGATGCTTGGATCATTTAAAATTTCCAGGAGCTTAAAGAGCACTGAAATAATTGCCTTTGGACAGTCCATAAATATGCATTTAAGACAGTGAGGATATGGATAAATATTTTAACATGGTTCAGTGAAAAAAATTGATTCAGGGTATTTAGCATATCCATCACTCCATACATTTATCATTGCTTCATGGTGAGGAAATTCAAAATCTTCTCCTCTAGTTATTTTGAAATATACAACATTATTCATCATTGTAACCAGAACTTACTCCTCCTAGCTAATTGTAACTTTGAACCCATTTTCCAACCTCTTTCTACTCCACCTCCTCTCTCTTCTCTTCAGCTTCTAGTAACCATTAGTCTCCCTCAGTCCATGAGATCAACTTCTTTAGATGCCACATGAGTGAGATCATGAAATTATCTTTCTGTACCTTGCTTATTTCACTTTGTATAATGTCCTTCAGTTCATTTATGTTGCCATTATTCACAATTTCACTACTGGGTAAGTATCCAAAGGAAATCAGTATGTGGAAGAGACACCTGCACTTTCCTTTTTTGTTTTTGTTTTTTTTGTAGTTTTTGGCAGGGGCTGGGCTTGAACCCGCCACCTCCAGCATATGGGGCCAGTGCCCTACTCCTTTGAGCCACAAGCACCGCCCTAGACATCTGCACGTTCATGCTTATTGCAGTACTATTCACAATTGCCAAGATACGGAATCATCTCAACTATCAATGGGTGAATATATTAAAAAAATAAGTTTATTTCATACATATTATATAAAATTAAATAATATTCAGCCATTAAAAAAAAAAAGAGAGAACAAAATCCTGTCATTTGCAACAACGTGGTTGTTTATTGCTTGGCTTTCTGTCTTCCCATTAGGTTCACATAGTTAGCAGGAAAAGTGGGAGGAGGGCCCGGGACCACTGCTGCTTGTTGTTTGAGGTGAGAGGGCCAGGTCGCTCTGACGCTGCCTGTGTCGCCCTGTGCACTGCAGGTGCTCCAAGATCCGTAAGGAAGATGCTGGGATACCAAGGAAGCCGGGAAATGAGGCCCCCGTCCAGAAGGAGAGTTAAAGAACAGAAATTTAGCAAGTAACCTGGTAGATTAGAGCTGCACCAAGAGAGAAGGTTGAAGAACCCTTCTGAGGCGAGGTGCAACCACAAGGATACAAACAAAAGGTACAAAATCCATCACCAAGCAGACAGGAGTCCCCTCCCCCATGAGAATGGCTCAGAGTGCCCCACAAACAAACGAGCAGAGTTCAAAGTTCCTCCCACTACACTCCACGGGAGAGATCCTCTAAAAACTAGACCTACCTCCCCTACTAGGGTGCCACGGCATTCTCCTGCCAGGCATAAAACTGTATATATTCTCTACCTGCAACTCTGAGCTCCCAGCACTCCCCTCCACTCTCACTCTGAGGTCTGGAGGCCTATCCCCCAGGAGTCCAGATTCTTGGGTGATTTCTCAAGGGGTGTGGACAGGGCCTAAACTGCAGCTGGTCAGTGCTGACTCTATAGCACGGGAGTGAGGAGAGGATTGTCGACTGAGAGGGAACCACATGGGAGCAGCAGTGCCCCGAGGTGCAGAGCAGCAGCTGTCTTTTGGCAACAATAGGGCTCACTCCTGGACATTCCAAAGCCACACTCCCTACCTCCCTGGGCAACCAGAGGAGGCCAGGCATCTACTCAGGTGGCAACCACCACGGAACAGATATGGGACAGAAACGCAGGCCCCATGAATAAAGTGTTTGCCTGAGGCAATACCAGCCTGTGTGGAGTGTGGGGACTAAAAACACACGCACAGAGCCGGGAAGTTCCCAGGGTGGGGCTGACCCAGAGGACCGCTTTACTGAGCCTAAGATGCCCCCGGCCCTCAGGGGATCGTCAGCCTATAGACAAAGGAAGACAGGTGGCTAGAACTGACAGCTAACTGAATACAAACCTGCAGGAGAAAAGACAGGGCCTGAGGTGCAGGCTCTGAGAACTCAAAACAGCTTCTCTTCTGCAGGAGAATTTAGCAGGGACAGAAACAAATTGCCGCAAAGTTGTTCTGTTCTGTTCTGTCAGTAACATCAATCAGGGGCGGGGCTGGAACTGAGTGAACATCCCCCAGCCTCCATCAAGCACCTGGGGTTGTCAGGCCTCACCTCCCCCTGCTAGATAGAGGCAGAGCGCAGTGGCCTGGCTGAGCAGAAATAGATTTCCTTGTGATTCAGTCAGTTGCAAACCCCCGGAGTATCTGTTCATTACAGGCAATTGAGTCACAGCCCTGAGGGGCTATCGGTGGGGAAATAGGCATCAACCTTTCCAGACTGATCTATTTGCTGGGTGGGTCCTCCTGACTCCATGGAGCACCAGAGCAAGCCATATCTGAGTAGTCACCAGACCCCTGAGATCCAGTTGCCAGAGACGTTTTTTTTTTTTTTGTAGAGACAGAGTCTCACTTTATGGCCCTCGGTAGAGTGCCGTGGCCTCACACGGCTCACAGCAACCTCCAACTCCTGGGCTTAAGCGAATCTCTTGCCTCAGCCTCCCGAGTAGCTGGGACTACAGGCGCCCGCCACAACACCCAGCTATTTTTTGGTTGCAGTTTGGCCAGGGCCGGTTTGAACCCGTCACCCTCGGTATATGGGGCCGGCGCCTTACCGACTGAGCCACAGGCGCCGCCCTGCCAGAGACCTTTTAAACTCTCCCACCTGAGACAGGTGCTGACCTAGACAATTGATTTGGACTTTTTGAACTGAGCCAATCGCCCGAGGACTATTCAGGTGGTGCCCTGGGTGTGTGGTTGTAGGAAGGTTTGATTTTCCTTTTCCAATTGTTGCCTGTGGTGGGCAAGGTGACTTAATTGCTGGTATTTCTCCACAGCTGAGACTTCAACCCAGAGTAACTCTTTCATTAGGGTCGAACAGAGACCAGCTGAAAACAAGACAGAACCACTTAGCACCACCAACCAAACAGATCCCCAGTTTTTCTGGCCATAGCACTGTACGGATTCTCAACAAAGCTCCAGGGGAAAAATCAAATGGTGTAAAAAAATTGTGGGGCAGAATCAGCAGAAAAACTCTGATAACATGAATAACCAGAATAGATACCCCCCCCAAGGAAAGATATGGGAAATGTAACTGAACATCTCATTCATAAACAGCAGGCCGAGATTTCAGAAATTGAATTCAGAATTTGATTTGCAAACAAGATTAATAGAATGGAGGAAAATTTAGAATTAGAAATTCGAGGAGCAATTCAAAAGTTGTCTCAAGAATTTAACGAATTTAAAGACAAAACCACCAAAGATTTTGATGCACTGAAGCAAGATTTTGCAGCCCTCAAAGATCTGAAAAATATAGTAGAAGCCCTCAGTAACAGAGTGGAGCAAGCAGAAGAAAGGATTTCTGACAATGAAGACAAAGCCTTTGAACGCTCCCAAACTCTCAAAGAGGAAGAGAAATGGAGAGCAAAAATGGATCATTCTCTCAGAGAGCTCTGGGATAATTCGAAGAAGGTTAATATCTGCCTCACTGGAATCCCGGAAAGTGAGGAAGTGGCCTCGCAAGGCACAGAGGCCCTTCTCCATGAAATTATGAAAGAGAATTTTCCAGACATGCCAAGAGATTCTGAAATTCAGATAGCAGACAGTTTCAGAACCCCACTATGACTCAATCCGAATAAGACATCCCCCAGGCATATCATAATTAACTTCACTAAAGTTAATATGAAGGAGAAAATTCTGAAAGCACACAGACGTAAGAAATCCATTACCTACAAAGGGAAGAATATTAGAATGACTGCAGATCTCTCTGCTGAAACTTTTCAAGCTAGAGGAGGGTGATCATTGACTTTTAATCTACTAAAGCAAAATAACTTTCAACCCTGGATCCTGTATCCAGCTAAACTGAGTTTCATTTATGATGGAGAAATTAAACACTTTAGTGACATTCATATGTTGGAGAAATTTGCCATAACCAAACCAGCTCTTCAGGATATTCTCAGACCTATTCCCCATAATAGGGGAATATTCTACCACGAAAGTAAACTCACTCAGACTCTTTTGATCAAACTCCAACTTCCACAGTGGTGAAAGGACTAAAAATGTCCAATGGACTTTCAAAAAACTCAATACTCAAAATTATACCAGACTTATCAATATTCTCCATTAATGTGAATGGCTTAAACTGTCCTCTAAAGAGGCACAGGTTAGCTGACTGGATACAAAAACTCAGGCCAGATATTTGCTGCATACAAGAGTCACATCTTACCTTAAAAGACAAATATAGACTCAGGGTGAAAGGATGGTCGTCCATATTTCAGGCAAATGGTAATCAGAAAAAAGCAGGGGTTGCAATTCTATTTGCAAACACAATAGGCTTTAAACCAAAAAAAGTAAGGAAGGATAAGAATGGTCACTTCATATTTATTAAGGGTAATACTCAATATGATGAGATTTCAATTATTAATATCTATGCACCCAACCAGAATGCACCTCGATTTATAAGAGAAACTCTAACAGACATGAGTAACTTGATTTCCTCCAGCTCCATAATCGTTGGAGATTTCAACACTCCTTTGACCGTGTTGGATCGATCCTCCAATAAGAAGCTGAGCAAAGAAATTTTAGATTTAAACCTAACCATCCAACATTTAGATTTAGCAGACATCTACAGAACATTTCATCCCAACAAAACTGAATACACATACTTCTCATCAGCCCATGGAACATACTCCAAAATCGAATACATCTTAGGTCACAAGTCTAACCTCAGTAAATTTAAAGGAATAGAAATTATTCCTTGCATCTTCTTGGACAACCATGGAATAAAAGTTGAATTCAGTAACAACAAAAATCTGCATACTCATACAAAAACATGGAAGTTAATAACCTTATGCTGAATGATAGCTGGGTCAGAGATGAGATTAAGAAGGAAATTGCCGGGCGGCGCCTGTGGCTCAGTGAGTAGGGCGCCGGCTCCATATTCCGAGGGTGGCGGGTTCAAACCCAGCCATGGCCAAACTGCAACAACAACAACAAAAATAGCCGGGTGTTGTGTCAGGCCCCTGTAGTCCCAGCTACTCGGGAGGCTGAGGTAAGAGAATTGCTTAAGCCCAGGAGCTGGAGGTTGCTGTCAGCTGTGTGATGCCACAGCACTCTACGAAGGGCCATAAAGTGAGACTCTGTCTCTACAAAAAAATAAATAAATAAACAATAAAATAAAACACAAAAGATAGAAAAAAAAAAAGAAGAAATTGCCAAATTTTTGGAACAAAACGACAATGAAGACACAAATTATCAACCTCTGGGATACTGCAAAGGCAGTCCTAAGAGGGAAATTTATAGCCCTGTAAGCCTTCCTCAAGAGAATGGAAAGAGAGGAAGTTAACAACTTAATGGCACATCTCAAGCAACTGGAAAAGGAAGAACATTCCAACCCCAAACCCAGTAGAAGAAAAAAAATAACCAAAATCTGAGCAGAATTAAATGAAATTGAAAACAAAAGAAAACAAAAAAAAAAAAGATAAATAAATCAAAAAGTTGGTTTTTTGAGAAGGTCAGTAAAATAGA
The DNA here is from genome assembly GCF_027406575.1 of Nycticebus coucang. Lineage (NCBI taxonomy): Eukaryota > Metazoa > Chordata > Mammalia > Primates > Lorisidae > Nycticebus > Nycticebus coucang. Next base: position 90,069,472 of record NC_069789.1, read on the forward strand.
GAAAGCTTTGGCTAACCTAACCAGGAAAAAAAGAGTGAAATCTCCAATCTCATCAATCAGAAACGACAAAGACAAAATAACAACAGACTCCTCAGAAATTCAAAAAATCCTTAATGAATATTACAAGAAACTTTATTCTCAGAAATATGAAAATCTGAAGGAAATTAACCAATACTTGGAAGCACGTCACCTTCCAAGACTTAGCCAGAATCAAGTGGCAATGTTGAACAGGCCAATATCAAGTTCTCAAATAGCATCAACCATACAAAATCTCCCTAAAAAGAAAAGCCCGGGACCAGATGGCTTCACGTCAGAATTCCACCAAACCTTTAAAGAGGAATTAGTACCTATATTACTCAACCTGTTCCAAAATGTAGAAAAAGAAGGAAGACTACCCAACATGTTCTATGAAGCAAACATCACCCTGATCCCCAAACCAGGAAAAGACCCAACAAGAAAAGAAAATTATAGACCGGTATCACTAATGAATATAGATGCAAAAATATTCCAGAAGATCCTAACAGACAGAATCCAGCAACATAGCAAACAAATTATACATAATGACCAAGTCGGTTTTATCCCAGTGTCTCAAGGCTGGTTCTATAAGTATAATTCAGCACATAAACAAATTAAAAAACAAAGACCATATGATTCTCTCAATTGATGCAGAAAAAGCTTTTGATAATATCCAGCATCCCTTCATGATCAGAACACTTAAGAAAATTGGTATAGAAGGGACATTTCTTAAAGAGATAGAGGCCATGTATGGCAAACCCACAGCCAATATCATATTGAATGGAGTTAAATTGAAATCATTTCACTCAGATCAGGAACCAGACAAGGCTGCCCATTGTCTCCTCTGCTCTTTAACATTATAATGGAAGTTTTAGCCACCGAAATTAGGGAAGAAAAGGCAATCAAGGGTATCCATATAGGGTCAGAAGAGATCAAACTTTCGCTCTTCGCAGATGATATGATTGTATATCTGGAAAACACCAGGGATTCTACTACAAAACTCTTAGAAGTGATCAAGGAATACAGCAGCGTCTCAGGTTACAAAATCAACATTCATAAATCGGTAGCCTTTATATATACCAACAATAGTCAAGTTGAAAAAACAGTGAAGGACTCTATTCCATTCACAGTAGTGCCAAAGAAGATGAAATATTTGGGAGTTTATCTAACAAAGATTTGAAAGATGTCTATAAAGAGAATTATGAAACTCTAAGAAAAGAAATAGCTGAAAATGTTAACAAATGGAAAAACATACCATGCTCATGGCCTGGAAGAATCAACATTGTTAAAATATCCATACTACCCAAAGCAATATAGAATTTTAATGCAATCCCTATTAAAGCTCCACTGTCATTCTTTAAAGATATTGAAAAAATAATACTTCGTTTTATATGGAATCAGAAAAAACCTCGAATAGCCAAGACATTACTCAGAAATAAAAACAAAGCAGGAGGAATCACGCTACCAGACCTTAGACTATACTATAAATCGATAGTGATCAAAACAGCATGGTACTGGCACAAAAACAGAGTGGTAGATGTCTGAAACAGAGTAGAGAACCAAGAGATGAATCCAGCTACTTACTATTATTTGATATTTGACAAGCCAATTAAAAACATTCAGTGGGGAAAAGATTTCCTTTTTAACAAATGGTGCTGGGTGAACTGTCTGTAGAAGACTGAAACTGGACCCACACCTTTCACCATTTACTAAGATAGACTCTCACTGGATAAAAGATTTAAACTTAAGACATGAAACTATAAAAATACTAGAAGAAAGTGCAGGGAAAACCCTTGAAGAAATCGGTCTGGGCGAGTATTTTATGAGGAAGACCCCCCGGGCAATTGAAGCAGCTTCAAAAATACACTACTGGGACCTGATCAAACTAAAAAGCTTCTGCACAGCCAAGAACACAGTAAGTAAAGCAAGCAAACAGCCCTTAGAATGGGAGAAGATATTTGCAGGTTATGTCTCTGACAAAGGTTTAATAAGCAGAATCCATACAGAACACAAACGTATAAGCAAGAAAAGAACAAGTGATCCCATCGCAGGCTGGGCAAGGGACTTGAAGAGAAACTTCTCTGAAAAAGACAGGCACATGGCCTACAGACATATGAAAAAATGCTCATCATCTTTAATCATCAGAGAAATGCAAATCAAAACTACTTTGAGATATCATCTAACTCCAGTAAGATTAGCCCATATCACAAAATCCTAAGACCAGAGATGTTGGCATGGATGTGGAAAAATGGGAACACTTCTACACTGCTCTTGGGAATGCAAATTAATACATTCCTTTTGGAAAGATGTTTGGAGAACACTTATAGATCTAAAAATAGATCTGCCATTCAATCCTATAATTCCTCTACTAGGTATATACCTAGAAGACCAAAAATCACATTATAACAAAGATATTTGCACCAGAATGTTTATTGAAGCCCAATTCATAATTGCTAAGTCATGGAAAAAGCCCAAGTGCCCCTTGATCCATGAATGGTTAATAAATTGTGGTATATGTACACCATGGAATATTATGCAGCCTTAAGGAAAGATGGAGACTTTACCTCTCAAGAATGGAGGAAAAAGTATCCAATGTACTCAGCCCTACTATGAAACTAATTTATGGCTTTCATATCAAAGCTATAACCCAGTTACAACCTAATAATCGGGGGAAGGGGGATGTTGTGTGACTGGAGACAAAAACGAACAGCAGCTTTGCCATGAGTGTTAACTTGCTCCTATAATTATTATGTCAAGAAACAGGTTATACACTACAAGATGGCATGTAGCGAAAATTTTTATTCCAGGTTTTGAATTTATAGTCTTCTAGTCACGTAAACACTTAATCTATTATCAGTTATTTTCACCATTACCTCAATTTACCTATCTGAGATTAACTAAAAAGGAAATATCCTGTTACCACATCAACGCAATCACTTTTGCAGTAAACATCTACTTCTAAACACTGACTAATCTCTGGGCAGGTGGGTAAACAAAATCATAAAGAAGAAAGTAAACAAGGGGAACAGAGTTAACGGAAAAATATTTTCAAGCATTCACTCAGTTTACTCAGTATGAAGTAATGACTGTGTCTTCTCCTCAGGGCAGAGCACCTATAGACCTCTGACAATATGTTGTAAACATAAATCAACCCTCTGGCCCGAAGGAAGGGCGGCATGCCCTTTGATCTCAGGCTTCACAGGTTATACAGCTTCAGAGAAAAGGCCTAAGGAATTTTACAACTCCAAAAAAGCCTAACTCTGCGTGTAACCCAGGGGCGTCCAAGTTTCTTAAGCCTCTGGAAGAAAAGCAAGTCATTTTAAACTCACACTGAATTCACTTTGTGTGCTTGATGTAGGATATGTTTATTTCTAAATATTATCCTACAGGGGAAAGGGAGAGGAGGGAGTGGGGAGGTGGGCAGAGGGAGGGTGATTGGTGGGATTACACCTGCGGTGCATCTTACAAGGGTATATGTGAAACTTCGTAAATGTAGACTGTAAATGTCTTAACACAAAAACTAAGAAAATGCCAGGAAGGCTATGTTAACCATTAAGGTGAAAATGTGTCAAACGGTCTATAAAACCAGTGTATGGTGCCCCATGATTGCATTAATGTACACAACTATGATTTAATAATAAGAAGAAAAAAAGAAAAGTGGGAGGAGGACTAGGTCAGGGTGTGTTAGCAATGTCTACATCCCTCTATCAAATAGATGCTCTCCTACAGTTGTAGTTTTGATTTTGTTTTTTTTTGTGAGATAGAGTCCGATTTCATCGCCCTCAGTAGAGTGCAATGGCATCATAGCTCACAGCAACCTCAAACTCTTAGGCTCAAGAGATCCTCTTGCCTCAGCCTCCCAACTAGCTTGGACTATAGCCACTGCCAGGACACCCCACTATTTTTAGAGAGGAGGTCTCGCTCTTGCTAAGGCTGGTCTCAAACTCCTGAGCTCAAGCAAGCCACCCACCTTGGCCTCCTAGAGTGCTGGGATTACAGGTGTGAGCCACCACACCAGGTCAACTGTAGCGCTTTCCTGTTCCTACATACCGGCCCATTCTCTTGCCTGGTCATGCCTAGGAATAGTAATGGCTTCCTCCTATCACTAGTCCCAAGTTATAGAAGCATCCATACTTGTTTCCATTTGTGATTTTAACTTATTGTTAAACATCAACAAGTAATTCACTTTTGATATATTATTACCAAATTTATAAGAATCACATGCTTGCTTGAGTTCCTATGTGTATTCCCTATGAGGGGATAGAATGGATTGCAGATCTTCCACTTAACTCCTACCTTCCCAGTCAATGATCAATGAAAAATGGTATTTCATTATTTATTTTGATTTACATTTTAAGTGATATTGAATATTTGTTTATATGCTTATAACTGATTTGCACTTCTTTTTTTGCCTCACAGGAAGCAACAAAATGTTGAAAACTGGAAAATAGATGGATCAAGTGGCAAGTACCTTAGCAGACTTTAGAAACAGGAATCCTAAGCAGGCCATGAAGCAACTCGATTTACATACCAAGACCCACCATGTGGCTTAGGAATTGGAAGCACCAGGTCATGCTGAAAAGAAAGCATGATGTGAGGATGGCGCCTGTGGCTTAAGGGAGTAGGGCGCCAGCCCCATATACCGGAGGGCCCGGCCCTGGCCAAAAACTGCAAAAAAAAAAAAAGAAGGAAAGTATGATGTGGGCTAAAAATAGGAATAATAGTAGTCTGTTTAAGAATCATCCCAGCAGGGCGGCGCCTGTGGCTCAGTTGGTAGGGTGCCGGCCCCATATACTGACTGTGGCGGGTTCAAACCCGCCCCGGCTGAACTGCAACCAAAAAATAGCTGGGCGTTGTGGCCGGCGCCTGTAGTCCCAGCTGCCTGGGAGGCTGAGGCAAGAGAATAGCGTAAGCCCAGGAGTTAGAGGTTGCTGTGAGCCGTGTGGCGCCACAGCACTCTACCCGAGGGTGGTACAGTGAGACTCTGTCTCTACAAAAATAAATAAATAAAGAAAGAAAGAAAGAATTATGATTAAGGCGGTGCCTGTGGCTCAGTCAGTAAGGCGCTGGCCCCATATACCGAGGGTGGCGGGTTCAAACCCGACCCCGGCCAAACTGCAACCAAAAAATAGCCGGGCGTTGTGGCAGGCGCCTGTAGTCCCAGCTACTCTGGAGGCTGAGGCAAGAGAATTGCTTAAGCCCAGGAGTTGGAGGTTGCTGTGAGCTGTGTGAGGCCACCGCACTCTACTGAGGGCCATAAAGTGAGACTCTGTCTCTACAAAAAAAAAAAAAGAATTATGGTTAAAAAAACAAAGAAATAAAAAGAATTATTTATTCATAGACGCTATCAATGACATGCTTGTAGAGCTCAACAATCATACTTTAAGTTGTCAATATATAAAGGCTGGGGCTGTAACCCACTAAAGCTCTAATTGCCTAAGGCTCCAAGGCAGGGAAGCCCCTCATAACTAGTAAATATATAGATACAAACAACTGTAGAGTGTATATGACTTAATAAAAGGGGGAAAAAAACAACTGTAGAAGAAAAAAGTTTCTGAGTTACATCTGTGGAGTCTGGGGTAGTCTCACTATATACCCTGGCAGAAATACAAACTCTAAAAAGCTTCTATTCTGAGTGATTTGTTTTAGTCTAAGCCAGCCTGGCTGTGGAGTAAGTAAACTTACAGGTACTGAGTCTTAACAGCAGGCTTTCAGAAACAGCAATTGTCTATGCAATAACTCACTGCTTCACAACACCCCAAACCAATTAAATCAAAATGTAAGTAGTGCCTGGGTATCAGTAATTTTAAAAGCTTTCCAGGTGTTTCAACCCCAAACGATTCATGTAAAGTTAAGCATCATTGCACTAGCCAAGACGTCCTCCAAATTAGTTTTTTTTTAGGGGGTAGGGGTGAGATAGGGTCATGTTCTGTTACCTGGGCTAGAGTGCAGTGGCATCACTTCATCATAGCTCACTACAAGGGCAAACTCCTAGGCTCCAGCAGCTCTACTATCCCAGCCTTCCTAGTAACCAGGACTACAGGTGTGCACCACAACGTGCAGCTAATTTTTCCATTTTTTGTAGAGTTGGGGGTCTGGCTATGTTGCTCAGGCTAGTCTTGAATTCCTGGCCTCAAGCAATTTTCCCGCTAAGGCCTCCCAAAGTGCCAAGATTACAGGCATGAGCCACTGCATCCAGTTACAAATTAGTGCGTTTTATGTGGAAATATCCAACAACCAGAAGATCAGCTGGTAAAAGGATATCTATTTTCTCCTTTCCTTTAGTGTCCCCAGAGCTTTCTTCCTCCTGTTCTCGTCTACTCTTCTTCTTAAACACTCCCTTCATTTTTATAATATTTTTAGAAAGTTCCTGGCACAGTATTTCAGACAATAAAAACACTGTATATCAACAAAGGACCCATAGATACTGTGTTAAGTTAAAAAGATATGTAGTAAATAAGTGACAGGAAAAATAAGTATAATCATCCAGTTGGGGCATGGGAGGAATGAATAATAAAACAAATAAGAAAACGCAAAAAATAAAATTGTAACTGTTTTTGGATTACTATTCCAGCTGCAGCAGACTTTGAGGTTTAAATAGGACACCAAATGACGGAAGAGTGGTAGAGCCGTGGAATGGCCATTGGAGAGTGATTTCCCATCTGAAACCTAAGGGCTCAGGTGTATGGTTATTTTAGGTTACAACTAAGGGATTCGGAGAAAACAACACTGAGCTTCATCTCAAATCTGTCCACGATGGCTTTGGGATTTCAAGTAAATCTCCTGTCTGGACCAGATATTCCTAACAGCTAAAAGGAAGAATGTGGACTAGTAACCCTAACCTCTCTCTCTCCAACTTTAACTCTGACTTTGTAAACAGAGGATCAAATAGAAAAAGCGGTAGAGTAACCAGAAGCAGGTCCTGGAGCCGTGCGTCCTCCTCCTCCAGCCACCCAGCTTCCTTAGCCCGGGGGATGGATCTGCACAAAGCGCGGCCTTCTAAACGCCTCTTCCACCCTGGTCACGGACCTCAGGGCCCCGCCCTGAATGACTTCTCAGAGCCTCGTCTACCTCCCCTGAGCGCCTTCCACGCATCCCGGATCCCGGCCGGGACGTCGCGGACCAGTAATTCCTCCCTAACACACAACGTAATCTGGGGGACCACGGCCCCTGCGGGTAAGCGCCGACTGCGCAATCGACTCTCTCGACGATTTCCGCGCCCTGGACCCGCCCCCTCCGCCTGGCGCCAGGCTGCGGACCGCCGATCAGCTCGATGAGCGGGGGCGCAGCTGCGGCGCTGCGACCGACGCGGGGTCCGCCGCCACTGTCTCCCCCTCCCGGCCTTTTCCCTCGGCCTCGGGCTCCTTCCCCCGCCCGTCTGGCACCGCCCGCCCCGGAGAGCTGCCGAGAGTTCCCCGGGAGCCACAGGTACTGGCTCCGGCCTGTTCTCAGCGGGAGGGGCTGGTGTGAGGAGGAAGGAAACGACGCCCCTGCCTTACCGCCTCCCCCAACGTCGGAGTCGGGCTAGGCCTGCGGCCTCGGGGGCCCGGGGACCGGTTCCGAGCGGGAGAAGGCTGCGGCCGGGGGTGTAGTGAGGAAGTAAGACAAGGACAGGGGAGTGCGGATGGGGGGCGGTTGAGAGGGAGAATTGGAATTGAGGGGTGCTCTGAGGTGATGGGAACAGTGCCATGGATGGGGAAGATTTGAGAGAGTGGCAACCCGGAGTGGGAGAGGGTACTTGAGAGAAGGAAGGGCCAGAGTTAGGAGCAGATGCCGGGGACGTGGCCTGATGCTACAGATGGGGTGTAGGGGTGAACCCAGCTGCCTGCTGGATGGGACGAAATTGTTCTATTTAAAGGATCGAGAGGAAATGCGCCACCCCTGCTGTGATTATAATGACCCGAAGGTGGGGGTGAATCATAACACTTGACAGTGAATCTTAACACTTGACAGGTTTTGTGAATATGTCCAGTCTGTATCCATCCGAGTCACTTTATTTTTTGTGAAACTGCACTAAGTACGACTGCTGAACAGAAACGAGGAAGAAGAGTCAGAAAGGGAGAGGAAGCTGGGAAAAGGAAAACCTCTGCTCAGATGCAAAGCCATTGAGTCGAAATGCACTACTTTCAAAATGCATACCTGAAATGTTAAGTGTAGGATGAAGTATACGGTGATGTGACTTTTTTTAAGTGAATTGTATAGTGGTTGTCTATCTTCAGTGAGGAAATACGTCATGATGGCTCTCTTATTTACTTACATATCTAGACACAGCACCTTAATGCACATGTTATTTTTAGGAGGAGAAACCTTAGGCAGAATATGTTTGTTCATCTCTACTTTTCTGAACATGATTTATTTGTATTAGTTGTTTGGTATAGATATCATCAGTTGCTAATAAATAATTAGTTGCAAAAACATCAAAGTTTATTAAGGTCAATGATTAACCTGCCTGCTGCTTTACTGATGGGTTTTCTATTTGTCCGACATAGATTTCTTGGCCTTGGTGAAGAAATAAGAGGTTTGCTCATTAAGATTGTAGCTTTACTCTAAGTCTTAAAGGTGTTATGTAAGTCTGTCTGTTGTTTGCTTTGAGATATTGAGGCAGTCCTTAGTAGGGTTTAAACGATGACTAAAATAAAATCAAAAGAAAAGCTCAAGTTCTTCAGTTACTTTGTCATCTGCTTTATCATGCATTCTGTAACATTTCTGCATGAATGAATTATTCTGAAATCAATGTATGAGGGATAAAATGAGCCAGATGTACGTGACAGAAATATTGTAGAATGAAGAACTCTAGAGCTTTTACTCAGCCAAGAGTTTGTTTTGTTGAGGGCTTAAGTTTCTGGTTCAGAAGCATTTCTTATCAAGAAAAATGTATTGATTTGTTTTGACAGAATGTAAACTTAAAATATTTTTATTTGGTTTATGAAACTAGATCCTGAGCTTGTTATTCTTTTTTTGGTGTCTAACATTAACAAATAAGCTGATGCCTAACTATATATAACTTAAATATCTTACCAGTGTTTTTTTTGTGGAAGAGGAAAGAGGGCTACTGAGTTATTACAGAGCAGTGCTATCTTTCTAGAACAGAATTGTATAAATCCAATGGACAACTAATTGAATAACTAATTAAAACTGACAGTGCATAGCCATTGTCTCTGCTGTTTCAGTGAAGGAAGTGACTAACATTATTAGTTACTTTATTAAGCCTTAGTTTTGTCTCGGTACCTTAGTCCTATTCCAAAGAAGTGTGGTGAAGAGAAAATGCATGGATGTCACTGAGCACAGTGTGCAGCACATAGTAGAACATTCAGTGTGCCGCAGCTGTTCTGAATTGCTGGGTATTTACTGTCTAGGCTAAAATACTGAAAGTTCATTATTTGTTTAGGACAGTTTTTCTCAAGAAATTTTTGAATATGATGCATACGCAAGCATTTTATTGGAAAGTCACAATGCATATCAGCATATAAAAGTCTGTAAGACATTTGGTAGCAAAAAACAAAAACAAACTGGCTTTATTTAACCTGTTTTGGTATAGGAAAAAGAAACTCAGTTTCTCTTATTCTTTCTCAACATGGACTACTTCAACGATGCCAAAATGTGTAGGTATCTTTCCCCACAAGCTACTAGGCAATTCATTAGATTCTCTGTCAGACATCACCAGCTACATGTCCTCTAATTCAATTAAATTCTGACACTATATACCTGGAGATAGCATCAGATCCCTCACGTTGATGTCCTCTAATTCAATTAAATTCTGACACTATATATCTGGAGATAGCATCAGATCCCTCACGTTGAGGGCTTACTTCCATAAGACTGCCCCCAACTTCAGATGCCACTCACAAGTCCCATGTTGTTTTATGTGCTTTTGACTAACCAGCTATAAATTGGGGTTCACGTGATCCACTCCTTGTGTTCAACTGATTTGCCAGAGTGTCTCCCAGAATTCAGGAAATACCTTACAAATGAACAGCCAGATGGAAGAGATGCATAGTAGCAAGGTATGGACAAAGGGGCGAAGAAGCTCAGTACTCTCACCAGGTGTGCCATCCTCCAAAGCACTTTAAACCTGTCTTTTGGGGGTTTGTAGAGGCTTAATTAGTAGGCATGGTTGCTAACATAATTGGCCATTGGAAATAAAACTTCAGCCCTTCTCTCCCCTCCTAGGAGGGTGGGACTGAAAAGTCCCAGCCCTCTAATCATGCCTTAATCTTACTGGTGACCACCCCACATCCTGAAGCTACCTAGGGGCTACCACCAACCAGTCATCTCATAAGTACACAAAAGGACACATAACTCTAGACCTAGCACCCTAGGGAGGTTCCTAGGGTTGTAGGAGCTATATGTCAAACAGGGACAAAGACCAAACGTATATATCTTATGAGAAGTCATGATACTACACCTTGTAATTTGAACATCTCAACTCCATGCAGCAGCCTAGAAATCACTACTTGACGGGGAGAAATTGAATCCATTGCATAAGCAACTAGAGAGAGCTAGAAGCATCTCCTGTCTTCTGACTGCAAGTTAAAATTGTAAAACATTTAATATCTCTCTCTTTTTTAACTTATTTCAGAATATTATGGGGGTACATACGTTTTGGTTATATCATTTGCTTTTGTACATTTTAAGTCAAAGTTGTAGGTGTGCCTTTCACTCAGATAGTGTGCATTGTACCTGTTAGGTGCAAATTTATCCATCCCCTCGCACCTACATGATTTCCATTGAGTTTTGCTTCCATATGTGCACATAAGCTTTGATCAGTTCGTCCCAATTTAGTATTGTGTACACATGGTGATTGTTTTTCCATTCTTGGGATACTTTACTTAGAAGGAAGGTCTCCAGTTATGTTCGGGCTGTTACAAAAGATACTACATCACCAATTTTTTTTATGGCAGAATAGTAATTCATGGTATACACATACCATTAATGTCTCATTTTCTAAGGACCACCTCCTATTTTTCCCCTCTATTATTATGTGCCTCTTTATTTTATAAAAAACCGTAAGTCAGAGTGGCACCTGTAGCTCAGTGGATATGGTGCCAGCCCCATACACTGAGGCTGGTGGGTTTGACTTCAGCCCGGGCCAGCTAAAACAACAATGATAACTGCAACAAAAAAAATAGCTGGGCCTTGTGGCGGTTGCCTGTAGTCCCAACTCCTTGGGGGGATAAGGCAAGAGAATCACGTAAGCCCAAGAGTTTGAGGTCACTGTGAGCTGTGACACGACGGCACTCTACCCAGGACAACAGTTTGAGAGTCTGTCTTAAAAAAAACCTTAAGTCACTCATTTTCTATGCATGTTCTAGAAAGTTACAATCATTTTTCATAGTTTTAGTGATTTCCTATGTGTCAAGGCCTGGTATAGAGGTCCTAGTCACTGAAGTGGAGCAAGTGAAAGGGAACTAGTTGAAGTCAGAAAAGAGAGAAAAGCACCATGTCACAAGTTTGAGGTGGATCATTAGTTTGAGAACTCATTCTAGTAAAAGTGCTACATACCTCTTTGCTGAATACCACTATGGTCACTTTCAAAATACTCCCCTTGGCTGTCAGGGCCTTGTAAACTGTTGTAAGTACTTTAGCTTACACCCAAATATCTCAAATCTGATGACATTTATTTTCTCTTTAAGGTGCTGAATACTTATTTTGCTGGGAAACAGAAAAATACTTGGGGAGCAAAATATGCCCCCCAAGTTCAAGCGCCACCTAAATGATGATGATGTCACTGGTTCTGTGAAAAGTGAAAGAGTAAGTTCAGAATCTTAAGCTTTAAAAAAGAAAGACTCAAAATATGTTTTCATATCTTTATAAATGATAGAAAAAATATGAAATTTATGACTTCATTCTAATCCTACATGTTTTCTTTATATATGTTTTCATATCTTTGTAAATGATAGAAAAAATATGAAATTTATGACTTCATTCTAGTCCTACATGTTTTCTTCATATGTTTATATTGAAAAGTATATGTTACTCAGATTGGTGACTCAATTGAATTGTATTCAAACAGCTTCTTTCTAGTTTTTCAAAAGAAATTTTAGGGCAACGCCTGTGGCTCAAAGGAGTAGGGCACCGGCCCCATATGCCGGAGGTGGTGGGTTCAAACTCAGCCTCGGCCAAAAACTGCAAAAAAAAAAAAAAAAGAAATTTTATACAAATACATTAATATCTTATTAAGTACTCTGAAGCCAAATATATTTGGAATTCAGAATTTTTCAGGTTTTAGAAAGATAGTTAACAGCACATTATGTAACAGCCTTTATGAGGCTAGACCTGTATTTCTAAATGTATTTCCTCAGTGAAGTATATGATTAACTAAATATATAAATAAACAATGAATTAATATCAATTCAGGTCATTTTTTGTTTTATACATTTTTTTTTTTTTTTATTGTTGGGGATTCATTGAGGGTACAATAAGCCAGTTACACTGATTGCAATTGTTAGGTAAAGTCCCTCTTGCAATCATGTCTTGCCCCCATAAAGTGTGACACACACTAAGGCCCAACCCTCCTCCCTCCATCCCTCTTTCTGCTTCCCCCCCCCATAAACTTAATTTTCATTAATTGTCCTCAATTTTTTGTTTTATACATTTTTAAGCTATATTATTTGGTGTATAAACATTCTTTGCTGTTAAATTTTTTTTGGTGGATTGTATAGTTTTTCACTATAAAATCCTCTTATTTGACTGTTTAATGCTTTGTCATAAATTCTTCTTTATGTTGCTAACTATTAACAACATACTAGAATTTACCTTAGAATTCTTTTTATTTATTTATTTTTTTTGTAGAGACAGCGCCTCACTTTATCGCCCTTGGTAGAGTGCTGTGGCGTCACACAGCTCATGGCAACCTCCAACTCCTGGGCTTAGGTGATTTTCTTGCCTCAGCCTCCCGAGGAGCTGGGTACCTTAGAATTGTTTTTGTCAGAATTTACTGATATATCTTTTTCATCCCCTTCTTCCCATCCTTTATTTGACATTTGTTTTAGGTGAATTTCTTGTAAACAGATATTGGCTGAAATTTTTCCAACCCTAATCACATAGTTTTTGGTTTTAAATAGTGACATTCAAACCATTCACATTCATTGTAGTTAACTAATATATTTGGACTTGCTCTGCATTAGCCAGGCCCTCTGCTGGCAGTGAATGCTCTTCACCCTGATTTTTGGCTGGCTATTTGTTAATTAGATCTCAGCATAAATTTCACCTCTTCAGAGTGATTTTCCATGATAGTCTAATCTCATGTACTCACCCCATCACTTTCTGTTCATCACTGTTTTAAATCTTTGCATAGCATTTATCACAGTCCTGTTTTTCTTTTCTTTTCTTTTCTTTTTTTTTTTTCCCCGAGACAGAGTCTCCCTCTGTTGCCCATGGTATGAGTGCTGTGGCATCACAGCTCATAGCAACCTCAAACTCTTAGGCTCAAGTGATCCTCTTGCCTTAGCCTCCCAAGTAGCTAGAACTACAGGCACCCACCACAACACCTAACTATTTTTAGAGACAAGGTCTCGCTCTTACTCAGGCTGGTCTGGAACCTGTGAGCTCAGGCAATCCATCTGCCTTGGCCTCCCAAGGTGCTAGGATTATAGGCGTGAGCCATGGTGCCCGGCCCACAGGCCCATTTTTCTGAGAACACAGATCTTGTCTGTTTTCTTCAAAGCTTGTAGGTAGTACTTAGAACAGTGTACACAGAACAGATAGAAGATGCTCAAAAATACTTGTTAAATGACTGTTGAATGCATCATCCTTCATTTTTTCACTTTATTCTGTGCTATATATTTGTTACATATAGATATGATATTCATTAAATGTTTCTTATGTTTTCCATCTTTTCCTTTACACTTTTTGCTAGGTTATTTCCTCTTTTCCTTTTTTACTCCCAAACCACTATGCAATTTAGAAATTTACTCCCCCTGTCCTTCCTTCTCTTTTGTTATTAACATTATGTATTTAACAATAATGTTAAATTATATTCTCTGTCAACACACCAAAAGCCATTTAGATTTGACTACACATGTTATTTGGGCCATTGATTATATCTATCTCTGAAGATCTTATAAACAGGTATTGGCTGTCATCCCCAAGATATCTCATTACATGTATGTTATGATTTAATTTATGGCTAGTGTAATTACTTGAGTAATTTCCTCAGAAAAGATATATGGGTGGTATATTAGTTTTACAAATGTAACACTAAGTTATTATCTTACAGTTCTGGTGTCCAGAACTCCAAAATGATCTCACGGGGCTAAAATCAAGGTCCCAGCAGGGCTGTGTTCTTTCTAGAGGCTCCAGGGGAAAAACTGTTCCCTTGCCTTTCCTTGCTTTGAGAGGCTGCCTGCTTTTTTGGCTCATGCTCCTTCCTTCATCTTCAAAACCATCAGTGTAACATCTGCAAGTGTCCTTTTTTCTTTGACACTCCTGCCTGTCTGTTCTTATAACATTGGGCCCACATGAGTAATTCAAAATGATCTTCTCCTCTCAAGGTCCTTAATCACATCTGCAAAACATAGACATCTTTGGAGATCTGTTATTCTGCCTATAGCAAGTGATACGTTTGACCATCTCTAATCTCAAATCTGAAATGTTCCAAAATATGAAACATTTTGAGCACCAACATTATGGTGGAAGTGGAAAATTCCACACCTGACTTCATGTGATGGGTCACAGTCAAACTTTGTTTCATGCACAAAGTTACTAAAAATAATCATATAAGATTACCTTCAGGCTATTTGCATAAGGTATGTGTGAAATATAGGTACATATGAAACATAACAAATTTTGTGTTTAGACTTGTGATCCATCCCCAAGATATCTCATTACATATATACAAATATTTCAAAATCCAAAAAAATCCAAAATTTGAAATATTTGCTATCTCAAGCATTTTGGATAAGGGATTTTCAGCCTGTATGCTGTTTGAGTTCTTCTGTGTCTGAAAGGTCTGGGGTTTGTGCTTCATTAGCTTGCTTTTGAAACTTTATACCTTCCCCCCTTGTGGAAAGGGTGGGCGAGAATAACCTCATTTTAAGATTTTTTTTTTTGGTTTTTTGGCCAGGGCTGGGTTTGAACCCGCCACCTCCGGCATATGGGACCGGCGCCCTACTCCTTGAGCCACAGGCGCCGCCCTCATTTTAAGATTTTAAGGAAGAATGTTGTATTCTTTTTTTGAGATGCACTTTTATTCTGTTGCCCAGGCCAGAGTGTAGTAGTGTTATCATAACTCATTGCAGCCTCTAACACTGGGCGGAAAGCCTTAAGAGATCCTTCTGCTTTAGCCTCCAAGTAGCTGGGACTATAAGCATACATCACCAAGCCTGGCTGATTTTTACAGTTTTTGTAGAGATTAGGTCTCACTATTGCCCAGGTTAGTCTGGAACTCCTAAGCTCAAGTGATCCTCCCACTTTGGCCTCCCAAAGTGATAGGATTACAGGTGTGAGCCCCCATGCCCAGCCATATTGTTGTATTTTGCAAGGTAAAAATATAAAGTTGCTTTTGTTTGGAAGTTCAAGGTTGTATAGAGGTCTGTTTGTGGACTGAGTGGACCATGCCAGTTATTAAGCCCTTGTGTCTCAGCTCCAAACTACCCTTTTATACTCTATATTTATCTCTCTGATGCTGCAGTTAGACTCCACAAATGACAGTTCTTTGCTGCTCGGCTGCCTATATGTTCTGCCAATAGAGAGATGGTAGAAGACAGGAGGAAGGAGAGGGGACTTGTTGATTGCCTGTAGTTCCTCCCATGCTATCTTCAGTGACCTTTCTACCTTTTAGGCAGTTAGAGGATTCTGGAATTATGAGCATTTCCTTGGGAAAGTCTGCAAATGTTGTTCTACATATTTTAGCACCCAATGAAGGATATGTAATTACTTTTCCCTCTATTATGGAAGCTTGGAGTTAAGAATCTCATGAGTATAGAACTTTATTACTTCTCCCTGACATTTTTTAAGCCCACAGAATCTGTAAACTCAAGGCTTTTTCTTTCTTTTTTTTTGATAGAGAAATCTTTTGGAAGACGATTCAGATGAAGAAGAGGACTTTTTTCTGTAAGTTTTTTTTTACAGCTTTTTTTGGGGGTGTGATTGACATACAATAAAATGCATAATGTACAATATGAGTTTCAACATACATACAGTAGTCCCCCATTATCCATGAGACATATGTTCCAGGATCCTCAGTGGGTGCCTGAAACCATGGATAGTGGCAAACCCTATATGCACTATGTTTTCCATACATACATACCTGTGATAAAGTTGAATTTATAAGTAAGGCATGGTAAGAGATTAATGACAATAACTAATAATAAAAGAGAACACTTATAATAATACATTGTAATAAAAATTAATATGAATATGGTCTCAAAATGTCTTACTGTGTTTTACTAACTCTTTTGATGATGTGAGATGACAGAATAAACTCCATAGTGAGATATAAAGTGAGTGAATGATGTAGGTATTGTGACAAATGGCTAGGTGCTATTAACTTTATGATGATACATCTAAAGGAGGATCATCTGCTTTCAGTGACAGTGTTAATGGTTGGATGTCAGAAGCAGATGATATCGATGACCACTGAGCAGATAGCTTATCCAGCATGGATATGCTAGACAAAGGGATGATTCACATCCCAGGTAGGATAGACAGGAGCAGTGAGAGATTTCAACATGCCATTCAGAATGATACACAATTTAAAGCATATGAATGGTTTGTTTCTGGAATTTTCCATTTAATATTTTCAATTATCTGACCATGAGTAACTGAAACCTTAGCTGTACTATATACCTGTGAAATTATTACTAAAACAAATAATGAATACAGTTATCACCCACACATTTCCTCAGAACCCTTGGTAATCTGTCATCCTTCCAGTCCTTAGGTAATTAGTGATCTGCTTTCTGTAACTGTAGTTTATATTCTATAGAATTTTATATAATAGATCATTCAGTGTATCCCACTTTTTAGTGACTTTATTGACTCAACATGATTATTTTGAAGTTTATTCGTGAGTCAGTAGTTGGTTTTTTTTAAGTTTCTGAGTAGTATTCCATTGTATGAATATATTGCATTTCATTTATGCATTTACTTGTGTGTGGATATTTGGATGGTTTTCTAGTTTTTGACTTTTAGAAATAAGGCTGCTGTAAACATTTGTGTACAGGTTTTTGTATGGGCATATGATTTTGTTTCTCTTGGGTAAATACCTGCAAGTGGAATGGTTAGTGTAAGTTCACATTTGTTTTCCAAAGTGGTTGTACCATTTTGCATTTTGTAGTATTGTATGAGACTTTCACTTGTTCTGTATCCTCACCAACACGGCATGTGGTCAGTTTTTTACATTTTACCCCTTCTTAAGGGTGTGTAGTAGCATCTCAGTGTGGTTTTAATTTGCATTTCTGTACATTTTAAGTTGCATTTCTGTAATGACAAATGATGTTGAACATCTTTTAGTGTTGTAGTATTGTATGAGACTTTCACTTGCTCTGTATCCTCACCAACACTGCATGTGGTCGGTTTTTTACATTTTACCCCTTCTTAAGGGTGTGTAGTAGCATCTCAGTGTGGTTTTAATTTGCATTTCCGTACATTTTAAGTTGCATTTCTGTAATGACAAATGATGTTGAACATCTTTTAGTGTTGTAGTATTGTATGAGACTTTCACTTGCTCTGTATCCTCACCAACACTGCATGTGGTCAGTTTTTTACATTTTACCCCTTCTTAAGGGTGTGTAGTAGCATCTCAGTGTGGTTTTAATTTGTATTTCTGTAATGACAAATGACGTTGAACATCTTTTAGTGTGCTTCTTTGCCATACTTCTTTGGGGAAGTATGTGTTCAGATCTTTTGCTCATTTTAAAATTTGCTTCATTAAGTTGTAAGATTTCTTTGTCAGGTATGTGTTTTGCAGATATTTACTCCAAATATGTAACTTAATCTTTTCATTTTTATTACAATATCTTTTGAAGACTAACATTTTGATTTGGATAAAATCAATTTACTGAATTTTTTCTTCTATTACTTTTTGGAGGTTTTGGTATTACATTTAAGAAATCTTTCCGGGCGGCGCCTGTGGCTCAGTGAGTTGGGCGCCGGCCCCATATACCATGAACACATACTTCACCAAAGAAATATGGCAAAGAAGCACACTAAAAGATGTTCAGTATCATTTGTCATTACAGAAATACCAAGCGTGGTGTGTTCAAACCCAGCCCCGGCCAAACTGCAACAAAAAAAAAAGCCGGGCGTTGTGGCGGGTGCCTGTAGTCCCAGCTGCTCGGGAGGCTGAGGCAAGAGAATCACATAAGCCCAAGAGCTGGAAGTTGCTGTGAGCCGTGTGACGCCACGGCACACTACCGAGGGCAGTAAAGTGAGATAAAAAAAAAAGAAATCTTTCCCAGGGCAGCACCTGTGTCTCAACAGAGTAAGGCGCTGGCCCCATATGCCAGAGGTGGCAGGTTTAAACCCAGCCCCGGCCAAAAACTGCAAAAAAAAAAAAAAAGAAAGAAAAGAAATCTTTCCCAAACCCTAGGTCACTAAGATTTTTAACCATATTTTCTTCTAGGAGTTTTGTAGTTTTGGCTCTTTGATTTAGGCCTATAACCCATTGTAAGTTAATTTTTATATATGGTTGAATTAAGGATAAAGGATTCATTTTTTTTGGCATATGGCCACCCAGTTGTTCCATCACCATTTGATGAAAGATTATCCTTTCTCCATTGTGAATTACTTTGGTAGCTTGTCAAAATTTAATTGATCAATCATTTACAGTTACAATTAGAAAGCTCTTATATAGATCTTGGTTTATATTTGTAAAGTCGGGAAGAACAAAATTGTGCGACTTTTCTTTGGAAATTGATGTAGAGGGGTATGCCTCAGAAGAAACGTACCTCTTTCTTTGTTAAAATGTTACTAGTATTTTTGTAGGGATTTTTTTTCCCCAAATGCAAATTTTTTTTTTTTTTTTTAAATATGGAACGCTTCACGAATTTGCGTGTCATCCTTGCGCAGGGGCCATGCTAATCTTCTCTGTGTCGTTCCAATTTTAGTATATGTGCTGCCGAAGCGAGCACCAAATGCAAATATTTTATAAAAATTGAAACCCATGATGCAGTGGGTACCTGTAGTCCCAGCTACTTGGGAGGCTGAGGCAAGAGAATCACTGAAGCCCAAGAGTTGGAGGTTGCTGTGAGCTGTAATGCCATGGTACTCTACTGAGGGCAACATAGTGAGACTCTGTGTAAAAAAAAAATATATATATATATATATGTTATACTTAAAAATTTTTAGTTTTGAAAGAATTTTTATGTTTCTCTTGCAATCAGCTTTTCATTATTTAAGGTGAATTTCACTTTTTGCTTTACTACAATTGATCATAAAGGTATTTATATTCCCTGGCAGTTTAGTTGCTGTGATTTTCAGAGTTTAATGATCAGAACAAACTGTGTATAACTGAGGATTATATAATAAGCCTTAATCTCTCTGACAGGTTTAACATTTGGAAGAATTAAGATAATTGTGACCAACAGCAAGTACCAGTGAAGTATACATATGATTACATATTTTTTTGTGTGTGTGTGGTTTTTGGCCAGGGCTGGGTTTGAACCCGCCACCTCCGGCATATGGGACCAGCGCCCTACTCCTTGAGCCACAGGTGCTGCCGACATATGATTACATATTATTGAGTTCCACCAGTACCAGGAAGATGTGGTTCCTTATGATAAATGCCTGATTCATGCTTAGAATTTAAATTGATTATGTATGTTTGTGTGTGTTTTGTTTTAGTTTATTTTTTAGGTGGTATGATTATTAACATATACTTGATATTTTGGTTTTCAGAAGAGGACCATCTGGACCAAGATTTGGACCTAGAAATGATAAAATTAAGCAGTAAGTTCCTGAGATATTCATTTGTTTAAATGATTGTTATATTTTCTTCATGAACCAGAGATTGGCCACAGCCTGAGTTTGTAAATAAAGTTTTATTGAAACAGCCATGCCCATTTGTTTTCATATTATCTATAGTTGGTTTCAATCTATAGCAGACTTGAGTAGTTGTAATGGAAAACTATGACAAAATTGTGATAGATTTTATGGCCCACAAAATCTGAAATATCTACCATCTATCTGGTCCTTTACAGAAAAAATTTGTTGACCTCTGATGTAGACTAAATGTAACTACTGAGTTATAAAAACCTAATCCTTTTTATTTTCGCAGAGCTACCTCTGCAGTATAGCTAAGGAAATACAAGGTTGTTGGTTTTTCTTAACTTGATCATCATATGTCACATTTACTTATAATACATATAATAATAATATGATACTCTAGGCATCTATTTTGTTTTTAAATTTATAGCTTGATTCCCATTTTTGGAATGGAATAAAGGTAATATCAATTTAATTCATTGGTATACAACATCTTTTTTGTCTTCCAGAATTGTTTCTTCTTCTTCTTTTTTTTTTTTTTTTTTTTGTAGAGACAGAGTCTCACTTTATCGCCCTCAGTAGAGTGCCATGATGTCACACAGCTCACAGCAACCTCCAACTCCTGGGCTTAGGTGATTCTTTTGCCTCAGCCTCCTGAGTAGTTGGAACTACAGGCACCTGCCACAACGCCCAGCTATTTTTTTGTTGCAGTTTGGCCGGGGCTGGGTTTGAACCTGCCACCCTCAGTATGGAGCCAGCGCCCTACCCACTGAGCCATAAGCAATGCCCCAGAATTTTTTCATATCTGTTACTTAGTCAAATATATACATTGATCTAAGTTTTGTGGCTAATTTTTAATTTAAGCCCTTTGCTGTATATATTAGTTGTTGATAGATGAGGAATAATTTTATGTAGTGAATATATCTAATGTAGGAAAGATACGAGGACAAGAAAAGAGAAGGAATAGGCAAAGCAGTGAATCACTTGAGGGAAGACCCTGGAAACTGACCAAGCTGTAAAGACTAACTAGGAAAAGAAAACTGGCCCATGAGCGGGATCTAAGCAGGATAATAATCACTATGCTAATCCTGGTATAGTTGACACATAGTGGAAAGAAAATGATAATGGACTATCTTGTTATTGGAGAGATGCTTGGGCTTTAGTCAGGTGCCTGTTAGTATGAAGAAATAAGTCCACAGTTAGTCTAACTCTGACTGAGATTTGGAGATACAGAACCAAAACAGAGTTCCAGCAAATCCATGAGAGTACTAGGTGGAGTATATTAACTTTCTTTTTTTTTTTTTTTTTTGTGGTTTTTTGGCCAGGGCTGGGTTTGAACCCGCCACCTCCGGCATATGGGACCGGCGCCCTACTCCTTGAGCCACAGGAGCCGCCCAACTTTCTATTGCTATCTAACAAATTACCATGAATTTAGCAGCTTAAAACAACATTAATTTATCATCACAAAATTTCCTTGGGTTAAGAGTTCAAGTGCTGCTTAGGTAGGTCCTCTGCTAAGGGTCTCACAAGCCTATGATCAACTTGTTACGGGGTGTGTAGTCTCTCTCAAGGCTCATGACCGGGGAGTGATTGTTGACAGAATTCATTTCCTTGTAGCTGTAGAGCTCTTGATGCTTATGTTTTCTAGGCCAGCCTGAGAGAGAATCTTTATTGCTTCACTGATTTGGCTAATAAAGATACAGTGAGCCACTTTTATCTTTTTTTTCTTTTTCTACACAACAAGATGCTAGTAACAGACTACTTTTAGATACAGCTTTTTACTTACGTAAGAAAAGAAAGCAGCCTGTAGTCCCAGCTCCTTGCGAGGCTGAGGCAAGAGAATCGCTTAAGCCTAAGAGTTTGAGGTTGCTGTGAGCCGTGATGCCATGGCACTCTACCGAGGGTGACATGGTGAGACTCTGTTTCAAAAAAATAAATAAATAAAAGTAAAAGAAGGAAGCAGTTGTTAGCCTACATAATAAAATGATGATACCAAAACAAAAGGGGCCAGTGGCTGCAGTATGAGTCGTGTGATACCTATTGCAAAGGAGCCATTTCTAGACTGGTTTTTATAGGTTGCAGATAGTATAGCCCAGGCGTCCTCAAACTTTTTTTTTTTTTTTGCAGTTTTGGCTGGGGCTGGGCTTGAACCCACCACCCCCGGTGTATGGGGCCAGTGCCCCACTCCGTGAGCCACAGGCACTGCCCCGTCCTCAAACTTTTTAAACAGGGGGCCAATTCACTGTCCCTCAGACCGTTGGAGGGCCGTATTATATTTAAAGAAAAAAAAACTGAACAAATTCTTATGCACACTGCACATATCTTATTTTGAAGTAAAAAACAAAACAGGAACAAATACAATTCACACTGCTTCATGTGGCCCGCGGGCCGCAGTTTGAGGATGCCTGGTATAGCCTGTAGGAAGTTTAATACTTCATCAGAACCTGAGAGGTAATAAGCAATCTTATGACAGTCTCCTAAGGGAGACGGGGAGTTGAGTAGAAGGCCTCACAAACCACTCGTTCTCTAGGGTTCCAGGAGAATCATAAGGCCTTCTGCCAAGACTCAGGTTAGCTGTGGTTCAAGCCTATGTGGCATATGTTGATGCTTGCAAGGGTGCCAATGAGTAGTGGCTGAGCCATTCTTCTGCACTGAGCCAGAGCAGCTTCTGTATCCACTTATACAGCCTTGGTCTCTTATACCTGTGCCACTGGAAAAGAGGACTCCACTGATGACATACCTGTTTTTATGTTAGTGCAAGACACACAGACACAGATGGATATCTATGTGTGTTACTAAACTACCCCAATAACTTTGGCATTCATAGAATTTTAGAATAGTAAGAGATTAAGTATAGTGGTTCTTAGAACTAAAGACTTGCCAGATTTAGTTAGAAGAAGGTCAGTCATCAAACACACAATGTAAACCTTGATACCCCAACCTCATGAGTGTTTATCTATCCAACACATGACTCATCAGTGTGCTTAAGATGGCAGAACACAGTTTATCACACAACCTGCCCAAGGACAAATCCCCACCTTTAATTTAATGCCCCCAAACTGGTAGCACTGGTCACTTTCTTTAGTTAAGATATGTTATCACCAGTTGATTTAAAACATTTCAGGGTGTGCCTGTGGCTCGGTGGTTAGGGCACCAACCCCATATACCGAGGGTGGCGGGTTTGAACCTGGCCCCAGCCAGCTAAAACAGCAGTGACAACTGCAACAAAAAATAGCCGGGCATTGTGGCAGGTGCCTGTACCCCCAGCTACTTAGGAGGCTAAGGCAAGAGAATTGCCTAAGCCCAAGAGTTGGAGGCTGCTGTAAGCTGTGATGCCATGGCACTCTACCAAGGGTGACAAAGTAAAACTCTGTCTCAAAATAAATAAATAAATAAAACATTTCAATATAGAGTATTTCTTGATTGCTTTGATCAGCATTTTTGCTTGGTTTGAATTTGGCTTATTATTATTATTATTAATTGATTAATCCCATAAAAAATATCCAACATCACTTTTTACAGAAGTTTTTTGAGGAATGGTTTTAAATATTCACATACCTACATAAAAATTATGATTTTTCTTTGGAATGCTTCCCTTCCATTTAAATTAAAAGTAGCATTGTAGGGCGGCGCCTATGGCTCAGTCAGTAAGGCGCCGGCCCCATATACCGAGGGTGGCGGGTTCAAACCCCACCCCAGCCAAACTGCAACCAAAAAATAGCCGGGCTTTGTGGCGGGTGCCTGTAGTCCCAGCTACTCGGGAGGCTGAGGCAAGAGAATTGCTTAAGCCCAGGAGTTAGAGGTTGCTGTGAGCTGTGTGAGGCCACGGCACTCTACCGAGGGCTACAAAAAAAAAAAAAAAAAGGTAGCATTGTAAATGCCACGCTAATGAATTGTAGACATGCTGTGTCAGGAATAGGAAATCTCCTAACTTTAGCCTTAGTCCAACCAGCTTAACTTTTACATGTCCCCCAGAGAATGTTCCACGATATAGCAGCAATATATATGTGCTTGCTAAAATACAACATAACTGTTAAAAGTTACTATTTTTCAACAATACCTTAAAAGGCCACAAGATGGGGATGTTAACTAGGAAAATAGATACTTTCTTCATAAAATAAGGGGGGGTGTGTTGCAGAGCATAAATTTTTCCTGTAGTGGAAGAGTAGTGATATTTATCTAGCACTTGCTAAGCTTTAGAAAATGTGCCAAAGTGAAAAACATTATCACTTTCAAAAGTGTTTGAAAAACATTATCATGGGCGGCGCCTGTGGCTCAGTGAGTAGGGCGCCGGCCCCATATGCCGAGGGTGGCGGGTTCAAACCCAGCCCCGGCCAAACTGCAACAAGAAAATAGCCGGGCGTTGTGGCGGGCGCCTGTAGTCCCAGCTACTCGGGAGGCTGAGGCAGGAGAATCGCCTAAGCCCAGGAGTTGGAGGTTGCTGTGAGCTGTGTGATGCCACGGCACTCTACCCGAGGGCAGTACGGTGAGACTCTGTCTCTACAAAAAAAAAAAAAAGAAAAACATTATCACTTAATTCTAACAAGTGAAATACAGATTATCTGTAAATCTCAAAAAGGCTAGCATAGGGCTGGGCATGGTGGTTCATGCCTGCAATCCTAGCACTCTGGTAAGCCAAGGCAGGTGGATTGCTTGAATTCAGGAGTTTGAGACCAGCCTGAGAAAGAGCGAGACCCCATCTCTAAAAATAGTGCCTGTAGTCCCGGCAACTCAGCAGGCTGGAGCAAGAGGATCACTTGAGCCTCTGCATGCTGTAAGGTAGAAATACTGGTTTCCGCTAGGCACCCGTAGCTCAGCAACTAGGGACCCAGCCAGGCCTGCTAAACAATGACAACCACCGCAACAACAACAAATAGCTGGGCATTGTGGCAGGCATTTGTAGTCCCAGCTACTTAGGAGGCTGAAGCAAGAGAATTGCTTAAGCCCAAGAGCTTGAGGTTGCTGTGAGCTATGAAACCATGACACTACCAAGGGTGACAAAGTAAGACTCTGTCTCAAAAAAAAAAAAAAAAAAAAAAGCTAGCATAGTAACTTCCTAAATCACATAAATAAGTGATAAAGCTAGATTGCAAACCCAAATCTTTCTGAATATAGAATCCAAGATTTGTTTTTTTTTTTTTTTTTTTTGAAACAGTCTTATTTTGTCACCCTCAGTAGAGTGGTGTCATCTCCTCTTATTTGCTCAAATTTTAAATCTAGGAATCTTGTACCCTTTTCACTCCCCAGTTCCTTCACCCACATCCAGGTAATCACTCACTTCTTTTTTTTTTTTTAAGAGACAGAGTCTCAGTATGTCACCCTGGGTAGAGTGCTGTGGTATCACAGTTCACAGCAACCTCAAGGTCTTGCTTAAGCAATTCTCTTGCCTCAGCCTCCCAAGTAGCTGGGACTACTACAAAGCCCAGATATTTTTTTGATTATAATTGTCATTGTTGTTTGGCAGGCCCAGGCTGGATTCAAACTTGCCAGCTCTGGTGCATGTGGCTGGCACCCTAGCCACTGAGCTACAGGTGCTGAGCCATCACTTACTTCTTAAATGCTCCCTTCGCTTACATATACTTCCTTAGCCTAGAAATTAGCCTCTATCTACCTCCTGCTTTCCTCTTACCCACTCTTGAACACTAAAAACTCAGGATTAGGGTCTTGATGGCATTTCTGGTCAAAGGCTGAATTCATTAGGCTATGTGGCTGATACCATTTCCCTTCTGTTATAGCACTTAATACAAGGTAGTCGTGGGTATCATTTTTTGCCACTATACTGTAATATTTCTAAATATCAGGCTCATAACCTTTATATTGATATTCTTGATGAATTACGTGATAACTTAATAAATGCTTTCTGAATGAATATTTAATGCACTTTAGAAAATATTGTTGAATGCTTACTTTGTACCAGGCACATTTCACATGACCTAGAAATAAAAGGATGAGTGAGACAGTCTGATTTTAAGGCATTTATGGTGATTATAATAATGGGGATAAAACCAATGTAAAATACAAGTAGAAATCAGAGGCTTGTAACTATAGCATTCCCCAAGTTACAAACATCCGACTGATGTATGACTTGCACTTATGAACAGAGGCTATTACAGGAAATAGATAAATGTATTTGTTCAAACTTACATAGAATTCGGTTTAAGAACAAACCTATGGGGCGGTGCCTGTGGCTCAGTGGGTAGGGAGCAGGCCCCATATACTGAGGGTGGCAGGTTCAAACCTGGCCCTGACCAAACTACAACAAAAAATAGCTGGGTGTTGTGGCAAGCGCCTGTAGTCTCAGCTACTTGGGAGACTGAGGCAAAAAAATTGCCTAAGCCTAGGAGTTGGAGGTTGCTGTGAGCTATGAGATCATCACACTCTACTGAGGGCGATAACATGAGACTGTCTCAAAAAAAAGAACAAACCTACAGAATCTATCTCCTCATAACTTGGGAAGTACCTGTACTGGGAAAATGTAAAAGATCAGGGGGAAGTATATTATCACTTGTTTTATAAATAAAATTATCTTTCATATTGAAGTAAATAGGTAATTTCCTTTTTTTTTTTTTTTTAAGAGACAGAGTCTCACTTTGTCACCCTCGGTAGGGTGTGCCATGGCGGCACAGCTCACAGCAACCTCCAGCTCTTGCGCTTAGGCAATTCTCTTGCCTCAGCCTCCTGAGTAGCTGGGATTACAGGCGCCTGCCACAATGCCCAGCTGTTATTTTGTTATTGTTGCAGTTTGGCCAGGGCTGGGTTTGAACCCACCACCCTTGGTATATGGGGCCGACGCCCTCCTCACTGAGCCACAGGCGCCGCCCTCCTTTCTTCTATAAAAGTTTTGCTTTATATGAACATGGTAACATCTCAGAATGCAGAAACATAACCATGAGATTTTCTATCGCTGAGTGAGCTGCACTGAGAGTGTCAGACCAGCAGATGGTAATGTGTAAAGGAGAAAGCAACAGTAATTTACTGATCACTTAGTAGGAACTTTAAAATGTTGAGGCGCTCATATTAGCAACAGGAATTTATTACATAAGTACCATGTTGTTGAGGTAACACCTGTAGGTTTATGATTGTCTAGTAAGAATCTGGAATTTCATGGGTTCTGTTCCATTTAATCAGCCTATATCCATGGAGTCTTTTTTTTTTTTTTTTTTTTTTTGTAGAGACAGAGTCTTACTTTACCACCCTCAGTAGAGTGCCATGGCATCACACAGCTCACAGCAACCTCCAGCTCTTGGGCTTACATGATTCTCTTGCCTCAGCCTCCCGAGTAGCTGGGACTACAGGCGCCCACCACAACACCCAGCTATTTTTTTGTTGCAGTTTGGCCGGGGCTGGGTTTGAACCCACCACCCTCGGTATATGGGGCCGGCGCCCTACTCACTGAGCCACAGGCGCCGCCCATCCATGCGGTCTTTTGCTTATGGAGATCCTGGGCCTCTAAGTATTTCTTCAGATTTTTGTTTTCATTTTAAAATTATATGTAGTATATTAATATTCATAGTAACTATAATTTGATCATGTGTAGGACTGTAGAACATTTTGTCCATTCTTATCTGCCGTCCTGCCTTACTTTAGGCTGTTAGTTATCATCACTTGCATGTAATTTAAAATAACTCCTTGGGAAATGCAGAGTTGATTTTTTTTTTTTTTTTTGCAGTTTTTGGCCGGGGCTGGGTTTGAACCCACCACCTCCGGCATACGGGGCTGGCGCCCTACTCCTTTGAGCCACAGACGCCACCCTCAGAGTTGATTCTTGATGCACAACAGCTCTGCCTCTGTTTTATAATTATGGGGGGGCTCTCTACTCACTGCATTATATCTCTTTCTCAAATAGCAGGGTGTTCTCTGCAGGATTTGCACCCAAATTGTTCATTTATTCAGCAAATATATACTGAATGCCCATTCTGCCCCAAGCACCACTGTAGGTACGGAGGCTACAAAAGTGAACAAAATAGACAAAGTTATTTTCTAGTAGGGAGATGCTAAAAATAAGCATGTAAGTAAATAGAAAGTATGATAGTTACTGGGATTGAGCGAGCAAGCTATTTCATAGCTCTAAGGTTAAGGTACATCCAAACATAAATTCTATGAGGGCTGGAATTGTCTTTTGTTCATTGTTGTTTGCCTAACACCTAAAGCAGGATGTATCAGGTGCTTATTAATTATTTGTTGGATCAATTGATTAGTTGCATAAGTATTTCTGCTATTATTCTTACGTAGGATGAAAATCTTTAGCTCTCAGCTTAGGTGATTAGAAAAATTGCAAAAGGACGTCTTAGCAATTCAGGCATGCTTTCAGATCTGGGCAGAAGAGAATTCTGCATGTCCCCCCATGTCCCAGCATGGTTGAGTGTCATTATTATATCCTTTAGTGAAATAATGTATAGGAAGCACAGAACTCTGGGATGTTGTGAGTAACCCTCAAGTCTATGTGTAATAATCAATGGGTCTACATGATTTTTTTAATACGGAAGGGAAGTGACCATTACCTAACATAGCATAATTAAATCTGAGAGTACTTCTGACTTCACCCATGTCTAAATGGGCCTTCTTTTTTTTTTTTTTTTTTTTGGAGACAGAGTCTCAAGCTGTTGCCCTGGGTAGAGTGCCGTGGCATCACAGCTCACAGAAACCTCCACCTCTTGGGCTTAAGCAATTCTCTTGCCTCAGCCTCCCAAGTAGCTGTGACTACAGATGCCCACCACAAAGCCAGCTATTTTCTGGTTGTAGTTGTCATTGTTGTTTGGTGGGCCCAGGCTGGATTTGAACCTGCCAGCTCTGGTGTATATGGCTGGCACCTTACTTGATGAGCTACAGGCACCGAGCCGGGCCTTCATTTTTTTTAATAAGCTTTCTCACATTGAATTCAATCTGAACTAACTTGCTGAAGAAATAGCTCAGTGAAAGGGAAAGGGTAGAACTCTTTCAGAATTACACATGACCATGCCTCACCCCTAGCCAACGGGGTTAGTTCAGAGAATAATGTGGAGTAGAGGGCAGAATAGAGATGTGTATGGTGATAATTTTTTTAAAGCCCCTAGGAGATAACTGACACACATCTTTCTCCTACTGAATATGTATTTCACGTATATTTAAATATATACTTAATATCTGTATGCTATCATACTTCACTTAATAGCAGCTACATGCCCATCGTTCGGCAGTCTTGTTGTTGTGCAAACATCATAGAGTGCACTTACACAAACCTAGATGGCGATTTATACACCTAGGCTATATGTACAGCCTCCTGCTTCCCAGCTACAAATCTGTACAGAATGTCATTGTATCGAATACGTAGGCAGTTGTAATGCAATGGCATTTGTGTATCTAACTATAAAAAATGTACAATACAAATTTGATATAATCTACAGGACCACCATTGTAAGTGCTACCCATTGTTAACCACTGTGTCATTATGCAGCACATGACTGTAGTTGCTGGTAGCTTAGCGCTTTAAACATGGACCCTGAGTTCACTTTATTTGTCCTTTTAGATATTTGATTTTGACTTATGAAGTAATTTAAAGCAAAATCTTGTGGTTAGAGCAACAGTGGAAAACTAAACAATTAAGCAGTTTGGTGTTGCATATTCTGGAGGTTACTCATGAGTGAAGGTAGGTAGCTAAGGACTAATTATTAACTTTTAAAGTTTAGGCTAAATCTTCATTGAACAAGATGAAAATTGGCAAAAACAGACCCCTATCACCTAATATAAGGAGTTCAACATATTTCCATTTCAAATTACAGCAAAAGGGTTTTTTTTCCCTTTCTGCTTCCTGATAGGTACTTCAAAATATTCCCAAGTGTCTCCGGTTGTCTTAAGCCCTATTTATGTTTATGAGAAAAGTGATGAACAGTAAAGACACCTATCTATTGAGCGTAAGTGTCTCCTAGAGGACTCCTTACATTTTTGTTTTGGAAACTAGGTATTTTCATAAGCTTCTAACATACCTGTGCAAACACCTTTGTTAGCCTTTGTGTATGAAATACACAGCAAAAGTAGGTTACAGCTGTGTCCACGTGCTGTCTTAACAGCCTGTTGAAAAGAAAACAATTCAAGTTATTTGAGTCAAGTTTTGTAACTAAATTCTGCAGTTACCGAGCATTCTGACAATACATTTAGTTTGCTTATAGGTTACATGACTAGGACTAAAAATAAACTATTTTTAAGTTAAATATTACTTCAATTTTTATCATGTCTTATTTGTTTACTCAAGCTCACAAGAGGAAGAACATTGCTACAAAGCCTTAAATTTTATAGTTAGGTAATTCTCTGAGAACCTGCTATTTTCTATCATGTCTAATGAAAGTTTTGAAAATTATAAACATTCTCAGAAAAATAATCTTTTGTCTTTTTTTAAACTAGTGTTCAGAATCAGGTGGATGAAGTTATTGATGTTATGCAAGAAAATATTACAAAGGTAATTGAAAGAGGGGAGAGACTAGATGAACTACAGGACAAATCAGGTACAGACACTTCCTGTATTCTTGATGTTAGTCACCTGTCTTGCTAGCTTGTATCTTCTTTCACATCTGGCCAGTGCTTAGACATCTCAGCTTAGAAGATTGGCATTTGTTTCTTAAGTTTATGAATTGAATGATTTAATTTTAGGTTCCTTTACTATGAATTTAATGGTTTAATTTTAGCTTCCTTTACTATGAATCATCTTGTGTTACATTTCTTTAATCAGTTGAGAATGGAGAATTTAAAAATTCATTATTGAATCACAACCTATTTCTTCTTTTGCCCTATTGTGTTGATGTGCTTTGTGTTTTTTATGATCTCAAGGTCTGAATATCCAATCGTTTTTTGAACACTTATGCCAAACTTTTCTGGTATTTTTATTTTATGCTTTCATTGGTAACCTTTCTTTACTAATAGATGTTAGTCTCTGTACCTGTAACTGTTCCTGGCACATACTAGGCACTCAGATATTATTTGAACGGCGAATGGCCGAATACCTCATAAATCCTTGACAGTCTTAACCAAAAAATACTTGCTGAATCACTTTTAAAATTCACCCTGTTTTTCTTTAAAATCAGTCACTTTTGATATTTTCTGAGACTCTAACCTCCTCCAGATGTAATGTTTTTCCTAGTGATGTGCCAAGTATTTGAATTTTTGAAGAGTATTTTCTTACTAGAATTCATAAGTTTATTTATAAAGTATTGATGCCCTGGAAAGATTTTCTTAATCTTATAATAAAAAATGGAGCGATCTGCAGCTGTTTTTTCCCTTTTGTTTTTGTTTTTTTTTCCACAATGTAGAATTCCAGTGTGTGTGGGTAGAAAAAAAGGGAGGATGTTGTTTTCATGCTTAAAAGGGAATAAATTTATAGAAGCAGAAATTAATATTTTCTTGTCTTTGTGTGACTAGATAAAAGAATCCTGTTATGTCGTTTAATCCTTCTCTCCATCCTCTATGTGATATAGAAAGCTTATCGGATAATGCAACTGCTTTTAGCAACAGATCCAAACAACTTCGAAGGCAAATGTGGTGGCGTGGTTGCAAAGTAAGTAAATCAGAAAATTCTGGATTGTTTAGTCAGCCCCTGAAGTGGTATTCAGACAGATAAGGAAAAAGGGCTCTGCAGTATAACCTCTACGAAGATAGGAATTACAGCTGTTGTTCTGTCTTCTGAACCTGGGATATGGTAGAAACTCAGTAATTATTTGTTGAATTAATTACTTTTGAGACATTATGTAGGAATAACTAAAGGAATCAAAAATGCCTAAAAGAATATTTTCATAGATTTCTTCATAAAAGTAATCCATAGTTTATTAATAACTACCTCTAGACTTATTATCTTGTAACAAATATGCGTTTTTCTTATAATTTATGATTAGTACTTTTTTGGAACAACCTCTATAACATTATATAGAGATTTTTTAAAAACTAAAGTAAGAGCTAGAAAAAAATAGGATTTTCTGTTAGAAGAGGAAAAAATAAGAGCAGCTTATATATCAGAAGTTGTTATGGCAAATAGAGTTTTAAAAAGAAAACCACTTATTCTGCATTATTCCAGAGAAATAAATAATTTTTTTTTTTTACAGATAGAGTCTCACTTTATCACCTTAGGTAGAGTGCTGTGGCATCACAGCTCACAGCAACCTCCAATTCAAGGGCTTAGGTGATTTTCTTGTCTCAGCCTCCTGAGGTAGCTCACAGCAACTTCCAACTCAAGGGCTTAGGTGATTTTCTTGTCTCAGCCTCCTGAGTGGCTGGGTTCGAACCTGCCACTCTGGGTATATGGGGCCAGCGCCCTACCCACTGAGCCACAAGTGCTGCCCCAGAAATAATTTTTTTTTTTTTTTTTTTTTTTTAGAGACAGAGTCTCACTTTGTCACCCTCGGTAGAGTGCCATGGCGTCACAGCTCACAGCAACTGAGCTGGGCTTAGGTCATTGTCTTGCGTCAGCCTCCTGAGTATCTGGGACTACAGGTGCCTGCCACAATGCCCGGCTATATTTTTTTGTTGCAGTTTGGCCAGGGCTGGGTTTGAACCCACCACCCTTGGTATATGGGGCTGGCACCCTACTCACTGAGCCACAGGTGCTGCCCAAGAAATAAATTTTTTAACAAGGAAAAAAAAATGAGAATCATTATAGACTAGCATATTACTGCAAAGTATTTTTTCTTTTTTTTTGCAGTTTTTGGCTGGGGCTGGGTTTGAACCCACCATCTCTGATATAAGGGGCCAGCACCCTACTCCTTTGAGCCACAGGCACCACCCACTGCAAAGTATTTTATAGAAATGAATTTACCACTTAAATTTTGTGTGGATACTAATCATTAAATAAGAAATGTTTAAGATTTTGTAGTGAATTTCATGTCGTGTAAACAGATGCTTTTCTCCTGATTCTAGTTATAATTTTTGATGTTGTTGAAAATCTTAGATATAAAGTCATTGTTTTTTGTCTCTCATTTTCAAGTTTGGCAATAACTTTCTAAACTTGACTTTGCCATATGCTAATAACTTGTAAGAGTTGCCTTGGATTTATTTATTTATGTTTGTCTACATATTGAACTTCTAACTTTTAGAAATAGAACTGAGGAAAGAAACATGTTTTCTATTTTAAATTTTTGTTGTTGTTGTTGCAGTTTTTGGGTAGTGCTGGGTTTGAACCCAATACCACCGGTATATAGAGCCAGCACTCTACTCCTTGAGCCACAGGGGCTGCCCTAAATTCTTTATTCTTAAAGGATAAATTTCTGTTTCCATAGAATTTTTCTATTCTGTAGAAAACTGTAGTTTGGAAAAACAAAATGTTCCAAGTCCTTTCACCTCTTCTCTCCCTGCCACACAGATGACTGATTCTTGTAGCCAAAGAAAGGTGGTCATAATGTACATTTTGCCTAGCCTTTTAAACTGTATCTAAAGATTTTTTGTTTGGTACTTAATAGGATTGGGATCAGATTTGTGTGCTTTTAAGGGAGAAAAGTTTACTGAATTATATTTTTAAATGATCTCTATATATTGAGGACTTTGGGGTACCACTAATGGCATTGAGCATGTAATGAAAACTATTGTGCTATAACTTAACAAAGATCATTTCGAGTAGCAAGTATTTTTCATGTGTTATTGTTTTCTAATGCTTAGCTTTTCTCATTCACACTGTGCCCAGTTAGTACTTCATTGTGCTACCTTTTATCTGGGGCTTCTTCTCCATGCCCACTATTTGTAGATTGACTTCTAAGGTGATGATTTTAGAATGGTTTTCAGGAAAAGAATATAGGGTCAGAAAACAGATAAGGGGTCGCTAGTGGCTAAGGATGATAGAGTGGGGTTGGAGATTGGCTGCAACAGGGCACAAGGGAACTTTGGGGGTAATGGTGGAAATGTCTTATATTTGATTTGTGTGATTAAAGTGCATCAAAAGCACTTTAGCCTCAGTGCCTGTAGCTCAAGCAGCTAGGGCACCAGCCACATACACCGGAGCTGGCGGGTTCGAATCCAGCCTAGGCCCAAACAACAATGACAACTACAACCAAAAAAAAAAAAGCTGGGCATTGTGGCGGGAGCCTGTAGTCCCAGCTACTTGGGAGGCTGAGGCAAGAGAATCACTTAAGCCCAAGAGTATGAAGTTGCTGTGAGCTGTGACAACACGGCACTCCACCCAGAGTGACAGCGTGAATACAAATGTCTACATATAATAGCTAAGAAAATGCCATGAAGGCTGTGTTGAACAGTCTGATGAGAATATTTCATATTGTATGTGAAACCAGCACATTGTACCCCTTGATTGCACTAATGTACACAGCTATGATTTAACAATAAAAAAAGAGAAAAAATGCACTTTAAAAGTACATATTTTTTTATATGTAAAGTGTACTTCAATAAACCTAGCTTTAAAAATAAGTAAATAAAAATTTCCAAGGGACGGTGAGAGAGTATTGCTAACACCTCTCTTAGGTATCTAGGAAACTCTGACACTCTTGATAAATAGATTTTTGTCCATGTCATTTGGAAGAGGAGAGCTTTGGACATGCATAAATACAATGATGCCATTTGGAGTTATAAACATTATAGTGTTAGAAACCGAAGGGAGAAAACTCTATTCCATTGAGGTGTTTTTAAATTGATATTGATAGTTCTGTTTTAATCTTCCAAAGTTGAGCCTGTACAAATTAATGGACATTTTCAATAAAGTTGGAAAAACTGTAAAATTCCAAATTACTTTCTAAATGTTTCAAATTAATAAAAAGGATTAAAGTACTTTATAGTATAATATAGACCCAGACACCTGCTGAAAATATAGCTCTTATCTCCATCCATTCTGAGTGTGTCTGTGTACTTTGGTTATCTTAATTATTAATTTTAATAGGCACTGATTTCCAGACTGCAAAGTTTCCATATATTCTCCAGGTCATTTTGTTACTGTCATGAATGTAATACCCTAAAATGTCACCTGTTGTTCTGTTTTAAAATCATTTCATTAACTACCTCTGGTTGTTTGTGAAAATGTTTGATGAAAACAAGGCTTTGTTTTAATTCATCAAGAAAATTAAATCAATTTATAATTCATGAATTTTAAGGTAAATGATGAGTGTGACATCATTGCAGCTTTATATAGAAAGTTAGCATGAGCTTGAAATACTAAGCAGCTGACTAAGAACTGATCTTAAGGTTTCTCCTCTCAGCTGTTAAACTAATACACAGAATTCATTTAGGCACGTTACTTGTTAAATGAGGTTATTCATGAAAAATCTAAAATATATTTCTCAAAATGGAGATAAAAAAAGAAGAAGGAGAAAGTAAGAGAAGGAAAAAATTTAACAGAATTCTCATATACTTCAAGAATAAGTGCTGTAACTATGCTTCCTTAGGTTACATATATTGAACCATTTGGTTTGGCTACCTATGTTATTTATCATAACCTGACACTTGAGTGAGTTGCTAAAATGTCATGTATTTTGCCTGGTCTCAAATTAGAAATAAGCATGTGAAATAAGACAGAAAGGTATAGGCCTATGAAAGCTTTGATTGTTACAGTTTACTGTGCAGTATAGCCTTCGACAGTAAAATCCAACCAAGCAAAAACCCTCATATTTGGGGAATTCTGATTATTTACAAAAGGATGCAAAATAGCCAGCAAGTACATGTGAAAAGAAATTTGAAAACCTTTCAAGGAATATGACTATTTATTGAAATGATTTAGTATTATGTGGTAAATAGCACAAGAGGTAGTCAACTTTATTAACATGTCAAGTACTAATGTTTTTTGTATGTCCTTTTGTGTGTTGTAGATAAAGGCCATCATGGCTTTGGTTGCAGTTATTCTTTTGCTAGTGATTATCAGTAAGTATTTACTGGATTATGACTTCTTGGGGGATCTCTTGTTTTGGGGCTCATTTTTAATTCCCTTTTAAATTTATTTTCAGTTGACCTAGTATTTATAATGTCAGTATGAAATAATTTTTTTCTTTTCATCACTATACTAACAAGAATGAAATAATTTTTTATCTGAGTCAGGATCCCTTAACCTAAAATCTCCAGACCTCTGAAAATCCTCTTAAATTGTATGTAAAATTTTATGTGAATGTGCAGAAATACATCTTTACAGGGAATGAGTCTATATCTCTTTTGCAGATTCTCAAAGGGACCTTACACTCAGGCCCAAAACATTGATTTTCTATTTATTTTTAACTTTCAGGTATAGAAGTTTGCATCTTGTAATATTGTTTTGGGAGAATAAATCCAGATAGATTATAGTTTTTTGTTTGGTTGGTTTTTTATTCTGTATTGGAGCTTGATTTTAGTCATTAAAGCATAACTCCTTCCCTTCCTTTTTCCTTAGTGTTCTTTGTAACATCAGATCATTTTTAATATCTGCTTTTCTTCAAGGCCTCTTTACCTATGTTTACAGAGATTTTATGAAGATTTGGAAAGTGACTAAAAATAACCATTTGAAAAATTCTATTCTGCTATTCTCTTTTTAAACAGAAAAAAGTTTTGTTACAAAGAAATGTAGTCGATCCTCATTGTTCATAGATTCTGCCTTTGCAGATTCATTTACAGCTAAAATTTGTTTGTGACCCCTAAATCAGTACCCATGGTGTTTTCCGTCATTCACAGACCTATTCAGAGCAGCAGAAAATTGGAGTCTCCCAACTACCACATTCCCAGCTGAGGTCAAACAAGGCCGTCTCTCCCTTTTTATTTCAACTGAAACAACTTAAATGTGTTCTTTTCATAGTATATTTAATGTCATGTTTTTTGCATTTTTGTGGGGTTTTGGCCATTTCACTGTGTAAAATGCCCTCAAACAGTGCTGAAATGCTCTGTAGTGTTGCCTAATGCAAAAAGGCTGTGCTGTGCCTTGATAGAAAAAAATAACATAAATTAGGTAAGCCTTATTTCGGCATAAGTTATAATGCTGTTGGCCTTGAGTTCAATGTTACAGGATCAGCAATATTATTAAATGTCTTTAAACAGAAACACACATAAAACAACAACATGTATGGATTAGTTGACAAAAATGTACTAGCCATAGGCTCACAGGAATTTAACCCTGTGTTTTCCCTAGATGCAAGTTGCTGAGTATTTTCTGGTTCATGGTTTGTAGTGACTTTCAATCATACATATGGTGGACAATTTGGGAAATGTGAAATAGCATAAGGAAGAAAATTAAATTCAACTATAATCTTACCACACAGAGATACTACTATTACTATAGATTATACTGTATATATACTTCTAGTCTTTTCCTATTAACATATAAACATGTTTTTAAGGTATTATATATACTTTTTAATAAATATTTTGTGAATTTTTTATTATTAAAATTTTAAATATTTTAGCAGCTCTATTATATATTTATGCCATAATTTTTAGAATCAAGATGCTAGACATTTAGGATGTTTTATGATATTTATTGTTCCTTCTTTCCATTTGTAATCTCTTATCGCATGTAAAAGTTCAGTTCTTACTTGACTCATTTCTCTAAAAATGAACACAGCTACATTTAAGAATATTGCTTCTAACATAATATGTGAATTTAATTTTGATAAATTCTTTTCATGTTTTTTTCTTCCAGTTCTTATAGTTGTGAAATATCATACTTGATTTGATGACAGACATCTTCATTAAACAAGATCTGGGACAATAATAATAAAAGATTGCTGCATAATTTAAGTGAAACCTATGTATATAACTTTCAAAACTTCATTTTCAAGAAACTAAGAGGCAAGTATCACTTCAAATTGGAGCATTGAGAATGTCCAATTATCTTCTTCTAACAAAATTTTCTTTTAATAATTATGTTTAAGGTGAAGATAACCAACCTCTATTTTGCCATATTCCAAGGATCTAATTTGAAACTAGATACTTGCCAGTCATAATTTGTGTATATAGCTAATAAACACTAATGACAATATTTCATACTAGTATTTTAATGGCATAAGGACTGGGCATTATTGCATTAAGGTTCAGGTGAGGCTGGGGATCAGGAAGATTATGAAGGTACCAAGTCATTATACTGGAAGAGATGCATAACCATTCTGTCAATATTTGCAAAAATATTCTTTTCATATTACAGCTGCTTTGCAAGCAATTTCTACATGTTTATGGGTGTAACAAAAGTGTTAAATGTTGTAAATGTTGCTGCCTTCAGCTATAACTGAAAACATTCAAGTAAATCTGTTTTTGGCTGTATAAGGAAATGTGTAGTAATTTTTTGGCATTTGGATTATGGAAATGGGAAATTTGAACAGTGTGAAAAGACAGTATGGCACCATAAAACTGGAGATAATAAAATTATTGAAGAATGTTATTGGAGTGCTTGAAAATGACCAATAACTACCAGTGATGACCCAGTCTGTTTTCAGTTAAATTCAATAAGAAGGGACCAGTCATTCCTGATGTGAATAAATGAAACCTATAGGAAACTTATTCTTCAGTTTTATTTTCATTAATACTTCAACCATCCCTTTTACCAAAAGTGCTAAAAGTAGCAAAATCGTCTGCTTTGAATTTTATGTTGTTGTATTCTCTGATCACTTTGGGGGAGATGCTTGTTGTACAACCAAGTATCAGATCAGTAATGAGTAGTGAAACATCAGGAGCCTCGTAAGGTGCACACGGGCCACTCAGTCAGTCAGTGACAAAGTGCTAGAGTCACCATGAATCTCAGCCTGTTTTACACTGATAAAAGTGTTAACTTTAGGAAGTGCCAATCTCCTTGTGTTGTTTAAATGAATCAAAATAAAAATACATTGTCCACTAGTGTGTAGAGGGAGGAGAAATTAGAATTGGTGATTCTGTAGAAACTTGTGCTCATGGACATCTTGAGAGGGTGTGTGTGTGTGTGTGTGTGTATCACTCCCTGAATTAGAAATAGGGTAAATAGAAATTAGCAGTATTTAATGGGGTAAAATGATTCTGTAGAGGTTTCATTTCTTTGGTCATTTTAATGCAAAATGAAGGATACACAGAATCTGGGTTTTTTTTGGTTTTACCTTTTAAAATTCTATAGTATTAGTACTAGGAGGCAAAAGTTCTATTCAGAATGGAAAGACATTTGAAAGGAGAAAACAGATTAGGTAACATTCAAGACACCTGCAGGTTACAAAGATCTGAATATAGTTGTTAAATTTTATAGTTTGCTTAGAGCATTAAAAAGGAGATAAAGATCTTACACATTATGAAACGTTGTCTCTGGTCTCTCTACTCTTTGTAGATGTCAATTAATGTAAATAGCATCAGAACTGCTGTTAAGTCCCTTGACAAAATAGGATGCCCAGGAACATGATCATTTTTAGAATTTCAGTAGCTAATAGTTCTGGAACGGAACTGTTTTAACTGAATGGACAGAATAAATCTTAAAACATGTTATATGTGCCCTTTATTTGGATTGGAACTGGACTCATAAGTAGTTCATTTTCTATTAGTTGGTATAGAAATCTGGTTTCTCCCTAAATCTGTCAGAGTTGATGAAGATTATTTTTTTAAAAGAATCCACATTTCCAGTGTTCTTTTAATGAAGTATGCCACTTTTAAAGACATGAATATAAAAAATAATATAAAAATTATTTTTAAAATTTTAATCAAAAATAAAGGAAATATTTATAATAATATTGTATATATGTATTTGTCTTTGTATCTATATAATATTGCTGCTGAGGATACTGGTGTCACTCTTAGAGCTTTTAACAGGGGTGGCCTCATTTCATCTTCCTTAGTCTTAATTAATCCTGGGACCCTTATAGTGGCTGGCATGTTTATGACTTTATGGTGGTAAACTGGAGACTTGAGCCTTAAGATCAAGAACAGAAGAAAAATATATTGTTCAACCTGATGCCAGACCTGCCTTCTTTTCCTTCCTTAATAGCTCTTTTTCTCATTCAGCTCAGATCATCCTCCACTTGAAAAATGAAGTTTTATCACCATCAAAGCTATCGTTATTTAACATCAATGAAGATCAACAGAATAATTCAAGTAGTTTTGTAAATACTGATTGATACTCAGTGAAATTAGGTCACTATTTTTATGCCTGACTCTACCCTTGTGATTTATGTTTCATTGCAGAAGCCTATTGCCTTGTGGCAATTTTGTGATTATAAAACTGATAAGTTGCTTCCTGATTATAACTCAGTAATACCTGAGGTCTTTTGGCTTCTCTGTCTTGACAGAGGTCACTGGATTGCTCTCCGATTCTTGATTAAAGGAAAGTGCAATAATGAAGATAGAGTATTGACCTAAAATAGAGGAAGGATAATTAATACACATCAGACAGAGATACCTTGTTAGCTTTCCTATAGATTACCTATTATTATAGTCTTTCTGTGTATTCCAGTACTCTGAATTAGAAAATTATAATTTCAGCATTTTTGATAGCAGAAATTGGCATCTTTCATTTCTGTGTAGCATGTGGGTACCCTAATGATTATACGTGTACAGACCGAGCAAGCAAGAACAAAAAGAAAGTGAAATCTCTCATTGGCAGTACTCTTCAACTTGCACACTGACTCTGTATTTACATCTGCAGATGCACTGTTATTTTAAAAAGGAAAGAAATTTTCTCCACGTTGAGAACGAATGCTGCTGTATGTCCTTAATCGTATTAAGTCAGAGTATCACTAAATCAAG
The DNA here is from genome assembly GCF_027406575.1 of Nycticebus coucang. Classification (NCBI taxonomy): domain Eukaryota; kingdom Metazoa; phylum Chordata; class Mammalia; order Primates; family Lorisidae; genus Nycticebus; species Nycticebus coucang. The sequence goes on from NC_069789.1 coordinate 90,110,011, forward strand.
AATAACTGGTTCTATTAATCTAATTTTGTGTTTTCACATGGAAATGTGATGAGTCAATTTTATTTCCTGTAAGTAGAAAGTAAGAGCATGAGTCAATCTGAAATAATTTATACATTTGTTTTAGAATGCACCATAGTACTTATCTGTGTAGGAAATTGCCACAGAGCAATGTGGAGACATTGCAGTTTCCAACAGGCTGAAAGGTGCTCTACTTCTTGATCCAGCCACTGTTGTTTTTTTCATGTTGTAGACAAATGACACCATCCCTTAGACCAGTGGTTCTCAACCTTCCTAATGCTGCGACCCTTTATACAGTTCCTTTGGGTCACGACCCACAGGTTGAGAACTGCTGCCTTAGACTGATGTTGTGTCTGGGTGGACCTTTTTTATACATTTGATATTTGTGTTATCTGACTTTTTGTTTCCTGGAAATCAAGTAGAATAAGGAGTGGAATACAAACTCTTTTATTCTGGCTCTTGTTTTGTTCTAAGAAGATGCTTGGAACAAGTTATTAGGAATTGAAAGAAAAGCATGACTGACCCAATTGTGGAGGATGAATGTAAGCTTGTGGAAGCAAGGACTGCGATGTGTTTCTGTGCCTCCCCAGCACAGTGTGTTGTACCTGGCAGGTATGAGCTAAATGTGTGTTGAACGAACATGCCTAGAAAGTCACAAAGACCCCAGCATGCTAGTAATCAGTGAGAGGTGGCTCCATGGTGCCCCAGATGACTGACTTCAGAGCAGGGTCTTTTGCCCTGGCCTGGAGATGAGAGTGCTCCCTTCCTGTAACTGGACATGGAAAAGATGTGGTTTTAGGGTATTCCATTAGGTTCTTCACATTCTCAGTGTATGAAGTGATCTTGTAATCAAGTCATATGTTAAATACCTTAAGGCTACAAAATAAATCATATAAATCAGAGATTTTAGTGAAATATCAGAAATCAAACTATAAGAAAATTCAAGCACTTTATTTTATGTCTTGGGTGTATGTTCTTATTTTAAATTCCACACTCCTTTATTGAACCATTTTAATAAGTGCCTTTGATGTTTCAGATGTACGGTGGGAACTGAGCAAATGTAAAGGTCGTGTGCCCCATTCTCAAGCCTCTCACTTCTTCATAGCCTTTGTTACCAGTGTTGCCAAGTGTAGTGCTCTGTGTTAATATCAGATATGTATTTGTAGCCCCTCCATAGTGAATGGCAAATAAACTGTTTCATAGAAAACAAAAATTAAGCACTTTGGCTTATTGAATATGTGTTACCTGTTGCCTTAACTTCAAAGCATAACTTGTTTAACAAAAATATTTTAATAGCAAAGAATACTTGTGTGACAAGCAGCAAAAAAAAAAAAAATTTTTTTTAAATAATCACCCCTAATTTATTCTGTCCCAGTTTCCTAATAAAGTACATGGAGGAAAAATTAAAAAAAGAACAGATATTCCTGTCACCAAAATCTGTGCCTGATACACAACAACCTGTTGATGAAATCTGGGAGGAATTTCTCAGTGCACAATCCTGACAGAAAAAAATAGTGATGGTATACTCATGCCTTACCTCAGCAATGACTACCTGAAAGAGAGGAAGGTGGACAGATTTCTGCTAAACTTACATGTCCCTATCAAAAAATCTGTCACCTGTCCCTTGGCTGCAAGGTGCAGCGTTTAGGGGCAATCAGAGTAGAGTTCGTTCTCTCCAGCCTTCCTCCACCCACACGCTAAACTTGCCTTCTCAGTACTACAAAAAGGTGCAGGAGACGGAGGATATTGGGGGCACATTGTACCCTGAGACAGTCAGTACAAATAAATTGCTGTAGCAGGACCGTAGATGGGACAAGCCCTGGCAAATGCATTCTGAGAGTGACAGTGCTTATTGTAAGCCAACCAGAAGGAAGGTCAGACCCTGCCTGAGTCCAGCAGAGCCTCACTCACTGCATGCCCATGACGTGCTAAAAATTGCTGCTTTCCAGCGGCAGATACACGTGTAAGAAGGGATGTAGATGAGTAGGCAAATGTACAACTGAGCAGGGCCAGTGGCCGTGCACCTGCCATATTTATTGATAGGGCCAGATCTCACCTGGGGGGGAGTCTAAAAATATGCATATGGAGCCTATGCATGACACTGTAAAAACAAGGAGAAGATCACATCCTTCTGGATCATTCCCAGCTAATATACAAACTTCCTGTTGTTTATTCCTTCTTAAAAAACTCAACTGTTTCTCCCTCTTCCCCTGCCAGCTTCCACCTGGTATCTTTGTCCCTCTTTATGGCAGTATCCTTAAAAGATTTGGCTGTACACTCTGGGAGGCTGAGGCGGGTGGATTCTTGAGCTCACAAGTTTTAGACCAGCCTAAGCAAGAGCAAGACCCCGTCTCTACTAAAAATAGAAAAACTGAGGCAAGATGATTTCTTGAGCCCAAGAGTTGGAGGTTTTTGTGAGACACACACACAATGGTAGAGATGCCATTGCACTCTACCCAAGGCGACAGCTTGAGACTGTCTCAAAAAAAAAAAAAAAGGTTATAATTGCTGTCTCCAGGGTTTTTTTTGTTGTTGTTGTTGTTGTTGTTGTTCATTCTCTTTAAAATGTCAAGGCTGGGCTCATGCCTGTACCTCTACCACTCTGGAAGGCTGAAGAAGGTGGATTGCCTAAGCTCACCAGTTCAAGACCAGCCTGAGCTGGAACAAGACTCCTCTAAAAAGTAACCCGGCATTGTGGCGGGCATCTGTAGTCCCAGCTACTTGGGAGGCTGAGGCAAGAGGATCACTTAAGCCCAGGAGTTGGAGGTTGCTGTGAGCTGTGATGCCACGGCACCTCTACCCAGGGCGACAGCTTGAGGCTCTGTCTCAAAAAAAAAAAAAACTCACTCACACTCAGTATTCTTTTCGGCATCTTCATTATTATTCATTTTAAACTCAGCATGTCCTAACCAGAATCCCAATCTGCTCCCCCAAACTTACTCTACACGCATTCTGTCCTAGCTCGGTTGATGACAACTGAATCCTTCCAGTTTCTTAGGCCAGAAACCTTGGAGTCATACTTACTCTTTAATTTCTCTCACAACCCACCTCTAATTCATCAGAAAATCCTCAAGTTCTACCTTTAAAATACATCTTAGAGGCCATGTGTGGTGACTTAACACCTGTAATCACAGCATTGTGGGGAGGCCAAGGCAGCAGGAGCACTTGAGACCAGCATGGGAACATAATGAGATCCCATCTCTACAGAAAATTTAATCCCAGCGCCTCAGGAGGTTATGTTGAGCCCAGGAATTTGAGGCTGCAGTAAGCTGTGATGATGCCACCACACTCTAGCCTGGGGTACAGAGCGAGAGCCTGTCATTCATTCATTCATATGTACATACATATATACAAAAATACCTCTGGAGTTTGACCAGTTCTCATTACCGCCATGGTCATCGTCTCTCACCTGGAATACTGCCGGAGCTTTTATTTACTTATTTATTTTATTTTATTTTTTTATTAAATCATAGCTGTGTACATTAATGCGATCATGGGGCACCATACACTGGTTTTATAGACCGTTTGACACATTTTCATCACACTGGTTAACAGAGCCTTTGCAGGAGCTTTCTAACTGGTCTCAGGCTCTACCTTTCCTCCTCTCCCCATCATCTATTATCAACAGAATGCTGAAAATAATTCTTTCAAAGTGTACTCAGATCAGGCCATTTCTTTGCTCCAAACTCTCCAGTGGCTTCTTACCTTTTTCAGAGTAAAAGCCAAAATCCTTTCAGTGGCCTACAAGGGCTCTCATGATGTATCCCCAGGTTACCTGCTGACCTCTTTGCCTGTCTTTCCCTTCCTCACTGTGCAGCGGCCGCACTGGCCTCTTCCCGCCCTAGGTAAGACCTTGGTCTTGCTGTGCCCCCTGCCAGAAAAGCCCTTCCTCAGCTGCATTAACAGCTTTCTCGAATGCCTTGCAAATCTTCCAAGATTTCACCTTCCCCGTGAAGTTTCCCCCAAGTACAGTCCAGCCCTTTTATCTTCTCCATTTTTCCAGACCATTTAACAGTTTTAACATTCTATAGTGTCTAATTGTTTTTTGTTTATTGTCTCTGCCAAATCCATAAGAAATATTTCTCTCTTTTTATTCTCTGTTACATCCCAAACCACTCACTATAACAGTATCGCAGTGAGTGCTCAAATAATAATGAAAGAGTTCATTATCCCGAAGATATAAAGAAAAATCATAATTTTGAAAATGATATACTACAAGAATTAAAACTGACTCTTAGAGTACCACAGTGTCTGCAATAGGATGAAAGATAGGGCCTTCATAATTCAGAGAGTCATACAAAAAGAAAAAGTGAGATAAAGGTCCCTTTACTGTGTTGTGGAGACAATGAGGCCAGCTAAAAGGGGAACGAGTTAAAAATAATTTGCCAGGAAACAAACTTCAAGACGAACATTAAGACCTTCACTGAAGCAGAAAGGAATGGAACTGACTAAAGAAAATCAGCGATGTGGAAGAGAGGCTCCAGAAGTGTCACAGAGCACAGAGAGAAAAGATCAAAAATGTTAATAATGGTGAGGGTGATGACAGAACTAGGAGGCAAAAGGGGGGAAAAGGATTACTAAGAATTGCAAAGTGTTCCCATGGAGGAAATCCAGGAAGAGCAGGACAGAATCAATTACTGAAAGATTGTCTTCTTTGGTTAAAATGTAAACTTCAAGACAAGTAAAAAGTTTTATCAAATATAAGAAAAGACACATGAAGATACATTGTGGCAGAGTACATGAGTCTTAAGATTGAAGAGGGAAATCCTATAATCATCAAGGCCAGAAAGATGAGTTACTTCCAGCTTGGCACCATAGCACAGTGGTTACGGCACCAGCCGCATATACCCAGGCTGGCAGGTTTGAACCCAGCCGGGGTCAGCTAAACAACAATGACAACTGCAACCAAAAATAACCGGGTGTTGTGGCAGGTGCCTGTAGGTCCAGCTACTCGGGAGGCTGAGGCAAGACAATTGCTTAAGCCCAAGAGTTGGAGGTTCCTGTGAGCTGTGACAGCACAGCACTCTATAGAGGGCGACACAGTGAGACTCTGTCTCAAAAAAAAAAACGAGTTACCTCTAAGGGGGCAAAAATGAGGCCCATCTCCAACTCTGCCACCAAATTACAGAACAGTAGAACAGCATCTATAGAGTTTTGGAGGGATCCACCTGTGACTCAAGAATTTCATACCCAACCAATTGTCACTTACATATAAAAACCACAAACATGATGCCACGGCACTCTACCCAGGGCAATAGCTTGAGGCTCTGTCTCAAAAAAAAAATAAAATAAAATAAAAAATAAAAACCACAAACATGAGGGCGGCATCTGTGGCTCAAGGAATAGAGCACTGGCCCCATATACTGGTGGTGGTGGATTCAAACCCAGCCCCAGCCAAAACTGCAAAAAATCCCCCACAAACATGATATTCTTAAAAAAAATATGAAGGTTCAGAAAATAGAGCATCTCTTCTTGAAAAATAATTACTGGAAAACTTACATAGTACAGGCAGCTAAGAGAGAAATCAAAATTGAGAGTTAAAAAAAACCAGATCATTTTATTCTTCCACTTTAAAACCTTTATTGTACTTCAAGTAAAAACTAAAATTTGTCCCTTCTTTGCTCCCATCAGTTCTGCTGGGGTGGCATGCTGTATTAGTTCATAGCACACTCAAAATAATTCAAGGAGAGTTTAATGACGGCGTGGGTAGGGTTTTCAGAAACTGTAGGGGACAGTAAGGCCCCTGTGCTTGAAGCGATGCGGGAAGGACAGAGTCCTGTGGAGAGGGCTAACTTGACTTTTGCTCAAAGGATGTAGCCAGCCTAAGGTGATCCTACAGGAAGGGAGCCAGGGGAATAAATATCCCTGTCCACTTCTTTTTTTTCCATGCGATCTGGTGCTAAGATCACAGCTGGAAACCAGAGGGCAAGAAGTCAATCCATGGTGAGTATGTTTAGTAAGTTAGAGTATAGTGGGAGTATTATCTCATAAAGCTTGGTATTTCCACTTCTACTAATACAGCATTTGTTAAGTTTTTTTTCCTTTTTTTTTTTTTTTTGTAGAGACAGAGTCTCACTTTATGGCCCTCGGTAGAGTGCCGTGGCCTCACACAGCTCACAGCAACCTCCAACTCCTGGGCTTAAGCGATTCTCTTGCCTCAGCCTCCCGAGTAGCTGGGACTACAGGCGCCTGCCACAACGCCCGGCTATTTTTTTTGTTGCAGTTCGGCCGGGGCTGGGTTTGAACCCGCCACCCTCGGCATATGGGGCCGGCGCCCTGCTCACTGAGCCACAGGCGCCGCCCATTTTTTTCCTTTTTAATACCAGACCTTTCTATAGCCCATCACCATCCTAGCTGCATACATTTTTGCCACTTCTTTTTTTTTTTTTTTTTTGTAGAGACAGAGTCTCACTTTATGGCCCTCAGTAGAGTGCCGTGGCCTCACACAGCTCACAGCAACCTCCAACTCCTGGGCTTAAGCGATTCTCTTGCCTCAGCCTCCCGAGTAGCTGGGACTACAGGCGCCCGCCACAACGCCCGGCTATTTTTTTGTTGCAGTTTGGCCGGGGCTGGGCTTGAACCTGCCACCCTCAGCATATGGGGCTGGCGCCCTACTCACTGAGCCACAGGCATCGCCCATTTTTGCCACTTCTTAACCTTACATTTCTGTTCAAAATTGCCTAATAGTCTAGTTGGTAACGCCATGTTTGATTGAATTTTGTATCCTCGTCCACACCTGACACAGAGCAGATGCTTGACGGTTGTTACAGTGATTATTTTACTCCACACTCACAAAAACAAATACCGTGAGGCGGTGCTTCTGCTTACCATTCAGTCATGGATTCATACTCCATTATTTATTCAGTCACAAATATTTATTGAGTATCTACACACACCGCCTTCTCCTCTTTCAGGCCTCTTTCTCATTTCTCCTCTCACCTTTCTCCTCATCAACGTCAAGGGCAGAGAAAAGACTACCCTATTCCCACTCTTCTACTCTTACAATCTCTTATTATATTTACCAGCCATTTACCCTATGTGATTGCAAATCTGTCCTCTTAGTGACCTGCAAGCTCAATAAAATATATTTCCTTATAGAAAAAAAAAACTTAGTTATTAGCTAAAAGCATTAAAAGCACTAACCTGAGGCAGAGTGATGTTCCAAATCTTTACAGCTTATGCCATGTAGCAAGCAATTGGGAGGACCATGCCCAGGGTTCAGGGCAGGAGCACTCAGGCTTAGAGCAGCAACGATCTACCAAAGAGCAGGAAGGAGTTCACTAACTTAAAACCAGCAGGGCACACTCCTGTTGCCACCCAAGGGTACCTCTTGCTCTTCTTGGATGGTGCAAAACCAATGGCACATCACTGCTGTCAGGACATCTGAATGGTCACTCTCTTGGTGCAGCTGCCAGATCCCAAGTGGAATGCCATCCACAGCCACCCGCTGCACTCCCGGTCCCCTTAGCACGATAAGCCGCAGCAGACGGCTACTGATCGGCCTAAGGAATCGAAGTGCGGTGGGAGTGGGGGCCTAAAGCAGTGGCTCTCAACCTTCCTAATGCTGTGACCCTTTAAAACAGTTCCTCATGTGGTGACCCCCAACCATACAATTATTTTCATGGCTACTCCATGACTGTAATTTTGCTACTGTTATGAATCGTAATGTAAATATCTGATATGTAGGATATATTTAGGTGACCCTTGTGAAAGGGTCATTTGACCCCAAAAGGGTTGCGACCCACAGGTTGAGAACCTCTGGCCTAGAAGAAAAGAGATAAGGTACACAGCTATGATTTAATAATAAAAAAGATAAAAAATAAAAATAAAATTAAAGAAAGGGCAACAGAAAAAAAGTAAAATATTCAAAAAGGTACCAATAAAAATAATAATATTACAAATGGGGAAAAAGAAAAAAAGAAAGACAAGAATGATGAGGAGAAAATATGCCATCTGCCGTTTCTCAGGAGCTCTGCAGTTTGTGTTCAGTTTTAAGTGTACAAGTTCCTGAAGAAGCTGTGTGTGGCAGACAGTGCCTTGGACCTGTGGGGAAAAAAGACCTGTGCTCATATGTCAGAATAACTTGAGGGATCCTGGACAGCGCTTATCTTTTTGTTTTTGTTTTTTTTTTTCGAGACAGTCTCACTTTGTCACCCTTGGTAGAGTTCTGTAGCATCATAGCGCACAGCAACCTCTAACTCTTGGGCTTAGGCGATTCTCTTGCCACAGCCTCCCGAGTAGCTGGGACTACAGGTGCCCGCCACAATGCCCAGCTATTTTTTGTTGCAGTTTGGCCGGGGCCGGGTTTGAATCCGCCACCCTCAGTATATGGGGCCAGCGCCCTACTCACTGAGCCACAGGTGCTGTCCCAGCCACTTACTCTTTTATCTTCCCTTTACCATGTAGGGCAACACTTAGCTCGCAAGACACTTGCTAGTATTCTCTGCAGGGCATTTAATAAAAGCACACATAATTAGCATTTACTGAGTGCCTCACACACATGAAATATTTATTGACTCTGTATGCAGAATGGGTGTGGATTTCAGTAAATCAAAATGCAACAGGAAGGAGTTTAAAGCTTTACCAACTCAGTGAATAGTACATCTGCCTTCTTTAAATCTGTCCTGGAAATGAATGCTGCTTATCTGATGGGTGTGTATTTTTCACAAAGCCAAGTCAATAGCCATTGGTACCAGAAAATGACCTATGTGTAAGGCAGTTAAGCCTTAGAGATAATTGTAACAAGAAAAACCAATATTTTGATTCAAAAACCCATCAAATTCTTTTACCTCCACCTGATGGCTCTACTCTTCTCTGCTTCCTTCCAGCTCACAAACTCGGACCTAGTGCCAAGTGAGAATCAGAGTCAGTTGATGCTACACCTTTCCGAGCATGGAAACTGTGATATGCTGTGTCCTCATCACCACCTCACTCACCATTTCATTCCTCCTGCGCCGTTCCCTCCTCCTCTCTCCCTTCCCCCTTTGCATCCCCTTTGGGGCCATCACTCATCACTCATATGGTTAAGTCTGAAGCAGTGCCTGGCAGTCCAAGTGCTTTATAGACATTACCTCGCCACTGGTTACTTTGTCACAAACACACCATTGTTGAGGATATGAATTAAAAAACCACGCTCACTTTATTTCTACTGTAATTAGAAGGTGAATCTTAAGTAATTTATCTTAACACTATTAAGATAAACCAGTGGTTCACAACTGGGGACAGTTTTGCCCATCATAGGACATTTGTCAATGTCCAGAGGCATTTTTCATTTTCATAGCTGTTATTGGTATCCAGTAAACACCCCATAATGCACCGAACAGCCCCCCACTTCAAGAATTATCTGGTCCCAAATGTTAGGAGTGCTGAGGTTGATAAACTGAGATAAACTACTCTTTTGTAAGGATTGGAAACAATATACCACTAAGAAAAACTTAGGTTGTCATCAACTCTTTTACATCAAATCATATACTTTTTAAAATATTATTAATTTTCATCCCTTGCTGCAATTGTCAGAACTATGTTTCAAAGTATTTAAAACAACTACAAGTCAAAGTATGTTTCTGTAGCTCTACAAAGTGAAGAGCAAAAAACTAGATAGTTTAGCATATAAAAATATACTTTTCTTTGTAAAAAGCTGTTATTAATTAAGTGAACAATGGCTTCTTTTATAAGGAAATTGGGAAAACGTCACTGTTTTGCGGCTTTTTTCCTTTAACCTTTAATCTTATTGGCAAGCACTAAACTAAACTTGTTTACTACTAAGGTAAAATTTTGATCTCTCATCTTTCTTTCTCTAAGTTGAGGGGCTTCTTTGCCATTATAAGGATGGATTACAAAGAAAAAATTTCAAATGCTCTATTTAAAAAAAAAAAAGACTTGGTGCCTGTAACTCAGTGGCTAGAGTACCAGCCAAGCACATCAGAGCTGGTGGGATCGAACCCAGCCCAGGCCTGCCAAACAACGATGGCAACTACAACCAAAAAATAGCCGGGTGTTGTGGTGGGCACCTGTAGTCCCAGCTACTTGGGAGGCTGAGGCAAGAGAATCACTTAAACCCAAGAGTTTGAGGTTCCTGTGAGCTGTGATGTCACAGCACTCTATCCAGGGTGACATAGCGAGACTGTCTCAAAAAAAGAAAAAAACCACCTCTATTTCACACAAAGATCGGCCATCGACAACCAAAAGCCATTTTCTTTTTTTTTTTTTTTTTATTGGAAATGCATTTTTTTTTTTTTTTTTTTTGTAGAGACAGAGTTTCACTTTATGGCCCTCGGTAGAGTGCCGTGGCCTCACACAGCTCACAGCAACCTCCAACTCCTGGGCTTAAGCGATTCTCCTGCCTCAGCCTCCCAAGCAGCTGGGACTACAGGCGCCCGCCGCAACGCCCGGCTATTTTTTTTTTTGTTGCAGTTTGGCTGGGGCCGGGTTTGAACCTGCCACCCTCGGTATATGGGGCCGGCGCCTTACCGACTGAGCCACAGGCACCGCCCCCCAAAAGCCATTTTCTTCACTTTGTTTTATTTCTGATCCTTAACCTCATATTCTTCTATCTAATGTATTCATTGGAGTGTTTTCCTTATTCTGTGATTTTTCTTCAAGTAGTGTCAATTGTTTCTTGGCATACCTATAAAGCTTGTTTCCCCCCTCATAGTTTACATTATCCTGCTTTCCCAAGAAGCATGTGTTGTCTTCTGAGACCAACCTCTGTAAACACAGCCTGACTCCCACTGCTTGATGACTTTCGCACTGGAGCTTTCCTCAGGTCTATCGCCAGCTCTTGGCTCGGCCAAGTTGGCCTAGAGTACCTAAAGTTGCTTGGAGAAATAGTGCCAGGAACAAAGTCCAGGCATCTTGAACCTCATTGTTTATTTTCAAAGTCCATATTCCTTTTATTTAAGAACTCCTCTTCCTCTCCCTTCTCCCCTATTTCCAAACTAAATCAGCTTTCAAGACAGGGCTCATTCTAGAGCCACCAAGTCTTGTTTACCCTAGAAACTTGGCCAGCGGGCTCTGAATTCTGAACGGTATGCCCTACTTAAGGGGGGACATTAGGAGGAGAGAAAATAGCTTTCCCAGAAGAATGCAGCTAAAATTCTAACCCATCTACTTTTAAAAATTAGAATTAGTTCTTTCTTCCTTATTTGATTATAGAAGACTGGTTGAAGGCTATTGTGCTTGATGACTTTCAAAAGCAGTCCTGGCCTGTTTTTGTAACATCCTCATCCTTTGCCTAATCCTTGGTATCTCCCACTTTTGTCCATTCATTGGTAGTTCAAATTATTTTTGAAAAGAGATTTTGATGAGATACTTGAGGTACCATATTAATTTAATATTAATTAATATTAAAACACAAGTCATCTCTAAAGAGACTGATGATTTTCTTCTTGGCATTCTGCTTGTGATTGTACCTGATATCAAGTAAATGTTGGAGCCTTGCATTTGGCAGTGGTCCCCGAGTGTAAACTTACTCCAGATATGACTGAAGTAATCAGAAGTAGGATTTAACAATGAAAAGTTTCAATATGAACACGACTTTCTCCACACTATTTTCTTTCCCCGTAACTATTTTGCTTAAGATAAACACTTTTAGTAAGACTTAAAGAAATATACTCACCCAGGTACAAACTAGGTCCTCTTTTCCATTAAACTCAAGCATTAAATATCACCATTTAATTCTTCTTTCTTCCATTCTTGCATACAGATATTTAGAAACTTCTTCCACTCAGTGCTTGAGTACCAAATGCTTAAACAGATTTTCAGTTTGTTCCAACCACCTCTGCCTTCACAGCAACTATATCCTGCATTTAATCCCCTTGCTATTAATTCTAATTCCCTAATAAAAGATACCCTTGCGTGGATTTTTTTTATCCTGATATCCTTAATGTTCAGATCCCTTTTTAAGATTTTACTGCAATCTTTTTCAGCTCAGAAAATGGAGAAAGGTGAGAGTTCTTGCCCTGTGATAGTTTCCTTTCTAAAAAGATAAAACTGCTAAAGAACCACATCTCAAAAGACCTAGTTAACTCTCCTCCTCGGGCCTTCTCCTCTGTCGTATTTTCTATTTCTATTTCTCTGTGGTGCAATCTTGGTCATATATTTTGATTTATCTTTTTCAAAACACTTTCAAATCTGCTTGCTCTTTTTTTTCAAAAAAAAAAAAAAATAGCATCCTGTTATTTTCTTAGGGCTTTAAGTGTTTCTTCCAAGTCAGGTTTTATGTTCCCTTTGATATTATTGTTGCAACCATTACAGGGACTTCTTGGGCTCTAATCCCCCTGTTGCAACCCTGCTGGTTCTTGCTGAGGGTGTAGGGTCACACACAACCACAAGGGCTCTGTTCTCTCCATTATCTGTGTGCCCCTGCTGTGGACAACAGACATCTATGGTGGGCCCGATGGGTTCTGCCTTGTTTTATACATTTTTATTGGTAACCTATCTTTACTAGGGATATGTTTTCCTGTAGGAATTCATAGACGTCGCTCTCCAGTTGTACATCAATTCTGCCAAGCATTCCAATGGTATATTATATGTAATTCATTTTGGAGGTGGGGTTTCTGGACCACTCATACATCATCCCCTTAACCTTCAAATCTGTGCAAGGTGCAGGATAGTTTAAATTCCTCAAGAGACTTCTCAAGGGACAAACTCAAGCTTTCTTGTCATTTCCTTGAGTTGGTGAATGATTTTTGTTTCTCCCTGCCATTCTTTCACTGAAAATGTACCCTTTCAGGAATTCAGCATTACCGTTTTATACTGAGTCTCAGCCACCATAAGCTACCTTAAGTGAACTCAAGACTGCTATACCATGCTCTCATGGTTGCTAACCTCCAGTCGCTAGGTCAGTAGAAACTTTATACACTCATCCCATCCCCCAGCCACAATACCGATGGCTGCAATGCTAATTTATATACTCAACACTGAGAATTCAGTTCCCTCCTTATCTTTTACATCAGGAGATTTCTTTGCTTTTCTTGTAATCAAGCTTTAAGCTGAAAGTTCCTTTTACACTATTTTATCTAGCATATCTAGGACATAAATGTCATCTTTCTGGAACCAATAATTTTATATGGTTAATATCTGGGTAGATGATATTTTATACCACATACAAAAATGAACATAAAATGGACCATAGGCCTAAATGTGAAACCTAAAATTATAAAACGTCCAGAAGACAAAGGAGAAATCTCTGGGATGTTGAGTTAGGCGAGGAAATCTTAGGAAAGAGACAAAAAGCATGAACAAACATTTTTAAAGATAGATTGGACTTTATCAAAATTAAAATTTTCTGCTTCTCAAAAGATATTAAGAAAATGAAAAGACTATTGTATCCTCAATGAATCCCCAACAATAACAAAAAAAAAAAAAAAATGAAAAGATAAGCTATAGAATGAGAGAAAGTATTTACAAACCACATGTTTGCTAAAGGACTCATTCTGAATATATAAAGAACTCTCATGACTAATAAGAAAACAAGCAACCCGGCTCGGTGCCTGTAGCTCAGCAGTTAGGGCACTGGCCACATACACCGGGGGTGGGGGGTTCGAACCTGGCCCCGGCCTGCTAAACAACGACAACTACAACCAAAAAATAGCCAGGTGCTGTGGCGGCGCCTGTAGTCCCAGCTACTTGGGAGGCTGAGGCAAGACAATTGCTTAAGCCCAAGAGTTTGAAGTTGCTGTGAGCTATGACGCCACAGCACTCTACCAAGTGTGACATAGTAAGACTTTGTCTCAAAAAAAAAAAAAAGAAAGAAAGAAAGAAAAGAAAAGAAACAAGCAACCCAATTTTAAAAACAGACAAAAAAGCCGGGCACGGTGGCTCACGCCTATAATCCTAGCACTGTGGTAGTCCGAGGCAGGTGGATTGCCTGAGCTCACACATTCGAGCTCACAGCCTGAGCAAGAGCAACACCATATCTCTAAAAATAGCTGGTGTTGTGGTAAGAGCCTGTAGTCTTAGCTACTTGGGAGACTGAGGCAAGAGAGTTGCTTAAGCCCAAGAGTTTGAGGTTGCTGTGAGCTTTGACACCATGACACTCTATCCAGGGCAACAAAGTGAGACTCTGTCTCAAAAAAAAGACAAAGAATGTGTACATACACTTTGCTACAGAAAAGGTAGAGATGAGAAATAACATCATTAGTCTTCAGGTTAACGATTAGATAGACATACAAGGAGAACACCAACATGAGGATGGCTGTTTCCAAGCCCAAAGAGAGAAAGGCTCCTCTGAGGGAACAAGCCCTGCTATGACCTTGATTTTGGACTTCTAGCCTTCAAGACTGCTAGACAATACATTTCTATAGTTTAAACCACGTAGTTGTAGTACTTAGTTATACCAGCCCTCACAAACTAATAATTATTAGTCAAAAAAAGAAAAAAAAGAAAGGAAACAACCCAAATATCCACCAATTAATGAAAAAAGAAGCATATGGTACATCCGTGCTATGGAATGATACTCGTTAGTAAACAGGAATGAACATTAACCTCTAGAATTTTTTCTTTAAAAGAAAGAAGGAATGAACTACTTACAAATGCAACAACATAGATGACTCTCAGAAGCACGTATGCTAATCGATAGAGACCAGAAATGAAGGTTCGTGTGCTATATATTTTCATATACATGACATTCCAGGAAAGGCAAAATTGTCAAGACAAAAGTCAAATGAGTGGTTGCCATGGGCCAGTGACTAGATTGAAAGAATTAACTACAAAATGGCACATGGGAACTACTTGGGGCATAGGAAATATCTCATATTTTGATTTTTTATTTATTTGTTTATTTTTTAGACAATCTCACTTTGTCTCCCTCAGAAGAGTGCCATGACATTGTAGCTTATAGCAACCTCAAACTCTTGGGCTCATGAGATCCTCTTGCCTCAGCCTTCCTAATAGTTGGGTCTACCCCACCCCAACGCCTGGCTATTTTTAAAGACAGGGTCTCATTCTAGCTCAGGCTAGTTTCAAACTCCTGAGCTCAGGCAATCCACCTGCCTTGGCCTCCCAGACTGCTGTGAGCTCAGACTTGAGCCACAGCACCTGGCCTCCTATTTTGATTTTTTTGTTTTTGTTTTTTTGAGACAGAGTCTTACTAGGTCGCCCTCGGTAGAGTGCCATGGCATCACAGCTCACAGCAACCTCAAACTCTTGGGCTTAAGTGATTCCCTTGCTTCAGCCTCCCAAGTAGCTGGGACTACAGGTGCCTGCCACAACACCCGGCTATTTTTTGGTTATACTTGTTGTTTGGCAGGCCCGGGCTGGATTCAAACCCGCCAGCTGGTGCCCTAGCTGCTGAGCCATAGACCCTGAGCCAGTCATATTTTGATTTTTGATTGTGACAGTGGATACATAATTATATCTATTGGTCAAAACCCAAGACACCTAAAAAGGGTGGAATTTTACCTAAAATGGACTTATAAATAAATCTTCAATAAGTCTGACATTTAAAAATTAAATTTTTGGCAGGCATGGTGGCTTGCACCTGTAATCCTAGCACCCTGGGAGGCCAAGTTGGCTGGATTGCTTGAGTTTAAGAATTTGAAACCAGCCTGAGTAAGAGTGAGGCTCACATATCTACTAAATATAGAAAAATTAGCTGGATGTTGTGGGAGTCACCTGTAGTCCCAGGAGTCACCCATAGTCCCAGCTATTTGGGAGGCTGAGGCAAGAGGATTGCTTGAGCCCAAGAGTTTGAGGTTGCTATGAGCTGTGATGCCACAGCACTCTACTGAGAGCAACAAAGTAAGACTCTGTCTCAAAAAAAAAAAAAAGAATACAAAGATAGAAGCAAAAATATCATATATTCTTATCACCTGAATATAATTACTGTGAACATTTTGCTATATTTATTTCTAGATTTGATATATAAAATATATACTTTAAAACTTGGGATGATGTATATACTTATATACTCATAATTTACTTATTTCATTTCACGAAATATTGTAAATATCAAGATTCATCAGAAACTTTACTTCTAGCCAAGTGTGGTGGCTCACTTGAGCTTAGGAGTTAGAGACCAGCTTGAGCAAGAGTGAGACCCCTATCTCTAAAAAAAATAGACAGATGTGTGGTGGGCACCTATAGTTCCCACCTACCAGGGAGGCTGAGGCAAGAGGATCACTTGAGCTCAAGAGTTTGAGGTTGCTGTAAGCTATAATGCCACAGCACCCTCCCTAGGGTGACAGAGCAAGACTCTGTCAAGAAAGAAAGAAAAGAAAGAAATTGGGTGGTGCCCGTGGCTCAGTAAGTAAGGCGGCGGCCCCATATACCGAGGGTGGTGGGTTCAAACCCAACCCCAGCCAAACTGCAACAACAACAACAAAAAAAATAGCCAGGCATTGGTGGCGGGTGCCTGCAGTCCCAGCTGCTTGGGAGGCTGAGGCAAGAGAATCACCTAAGCCCAAGAGCTGGAGGTTGCTGTGAGCTGTGTGACACCATGGCACTCTACCAAGGGCCACAAAGTAAGACTCTGTCTCTCATAAAAAAAAAAGAGGAAGGAAGGAAGATTACTTCTTACTATTCTATTTCATGGTATACAAGGTTGACAATTAAGTTCATGGACTTGCGATCATGTCCTCATGTTGACAGCACTGTGAAAACAACTCAGTAAGGGTTCATAACCTTCCTGTGTCAGTGTCTCACAGCT
Source organism: Nycticebus coucang (assembly GCF_027406575.1). Classification (NCBI taxonomy): domain Eukaryota; kingdom Metazoa; phylum Chordata; class Mammalia; order Primates; family Lorisidae; genus Nycticebus; species Nycticebus coucang. Next base: position 90,126,677 of record NC_069789.1, read on the forward strand.
ATGTTCATGTTGATGTGTGGTGGTGTCTTTCTGAGTGGGTGTTCATTGTTGTTGCATGTTTCTGTGTGCTATTGTGAGAATGTCAGAGCTTAAATTAGAGCAACAAACAAACATGAAATTTCTTGTTGAACTTGGCAAGAGTGGAAATGAAATCAGGGGTATGTTAGTCCAAGTTTATGGGGATCATGCTATGAAGAAAACAGCAGTGTATAAATGGATTAAACATTTTTCTGAGGGGAGAGAAAGCGTCACTGATGAAGACAGGTCAGAGCTCCAGTAATGAACGGAACTGATGAAAACATTGAAAAAATTCATTGAATTGTGCTTCGGAATTGTCAGCTGACAGTGAGAAGCACAGCAGACCAAGTAAACATCAATAGAGGAACAGTTTGGAAAATGTTAACTACAAATCTTGGCATGAGAAAGGTGTGTGCAAAAATGGTCCTGAAGGAGCTCACCAATGAACAAAAGCAAAGCAGAGCTGAAGTTTGTCAGGACTTTTCGGAGAGGCAAGAACATGTTTTGGGCTGTGTTATCATTGCTGATGAAACATGGGAATACAAACCAATATGACCCCGAAGTGTCAAAGTGAACAATGGAAGCAGCCAATTCTCCACAACCAAAAAAGTTCCCTTGGTCCAAACCAAGAGTCAAAATGATATTGCTAACCTTTTTTGGTATCAGAGGGATTGTTCATTATGAATTTGTACCAACTGGACAGTTAACAAAGTTTACTATTTGGAAGTGCTGAAAAGACTTGTGTCCGAAAGACGAAAATGACCTGAACTTTTTGCCAACATCTCACAGCTCTTGCATCACAACAATGTACCAGTTCACACAGCACTTTCTGTGAGGGACTTTTGAGTCAGTAAACAAATAACCATGTTGAAACATCCTTCCTACTCACTTCCTCTGGCCTGCAATGACTTTTTTCTTTACCTGAAGATAAAGGAAATATTGAAAGGAGGACATTTTGATGACATTTAGGATATAATTGCCAGAAAAAGAGTTCCAAAATTGCTTTGAGGGCAGTGCCTGTGGCTTAAAGGAGTAGGGTGCCGGCCCCATATGCCGGAGGTGGTGGGTTCAAACCCAGCCCCGGCCAAAAACAGCAAAAAAAAAAAAAAATTACTTTGAAGGACCCCATTCATTGGCCTGAAGACCTTCAAGGCTACTGGCCTTGGTGCATAGCTTTCTAGGAGTACTTGGAAGGTGACCATAGTGATACTCAGCAATGAGGGATGTAGCACTTTTTCTAGGATGAGTTCACAAACTTAATTGCCAGACATCATATAGATATGCTACAGTTTCTTCAACTAGTCTCTTGTTGAAAACAAAGGTTTTCCTTGCCGTGTTTTGCAATAGTAGTGCTTCAGTCAACAACTTTACAGCTGAGTTGTTATTCATACTTATAAAAGTAGAATCATGATTTTTATTAATAATAAAAATATCGTAGGATAAAATCACATAAAATTACTGGTTTAAAAAGTGATCCATTTAGAATATATTCCCATTGCTATATATTTTTGAGCACTGTCTTCTTTCTGACATATGCTCTCCTCAGGCAGAACAGAGAGGCTGAAATAATATGGATGCTGGAATCATGGGACCTGAGTCTGTGCCCCAGCTCTGCCCCTTCGGACTGAGTAACTAGGGACAGCATTCTAGCACACTAGCTTTCTCCTCTGTACACTGATGAGCTTCTCTCTCACTTACCTCCACTACAGACAGACTGTAAAAGAAAAGACAATTGCTTTCTCACTCCCCCTTGCAGTCAGGATGGGCAGGTGACACAGTTATGGTCGATGAAGAGTTTGTTGGGGGCGGCGCCTGTGGCTCAGTGAGTAGGGCGCCGGCCCCATATACTGAGGGTGGTGGGTTCAAACCCAGCCCCGGCCAAACTGCAACAAAAAAATAGCCGGGCGTTGTGGCTGGCGCCTGTAGTCCCAGCTGCTCGGGAGGCTGAGGCAGGAGAATCACATAAGCCCAGGAGCTGGAGGTTGCTGTGAGCTGTGTGATGCCACGGCACTCTACCGAGGGCAGTAAAGTAAAACTCTGTCTGTACAAAAAAAAAAAAAAAAGAGTTTGTTGGAAAAGCTTTTGCATTCTAATGAAAGCAAAGATGCCCCATGCAGGGTCTGGCTTTTCTGTTCTTCTTCTTCCTAGTTGTGACCACAGGCATGATAACCCCAACTGTGAGGTTAACGCTCATGGGCAACAAGGCCAACATGGTAAGAATGGTGACATGGATCCCTGATGACACTTCTGGGCCACCACACCAGTCTCAGAATGCCTGCCACCTCCAGGCCTCTTGTCAACTGAGAAAAGCAACCTCTGTCTGTTTAAGCCGGGTTTTCTGTTACAGATGAAAGCCCTTCTACCTGGGATAGCGGTTGCTGTGAACAGTAAGTGAGGTACAGACAGGATAGTGCTGTGTCTGTTAAATACAAACTCAATAACTTGCTGGCTATCTCTCTACTTCTTCTCTCTAAGCTTTTCACGCAGTAAGAGTTTATAGTACATCCCCTATACTCTTTCAACATTTTTTTCAATAGTATACTCCTGAGTAGTTATTTTTTAAAATGTCTATGATTGGGTGATGCCTGTGACTCAGTGAGTAGGGCCCTGGCCCCATATACCGAGGGTGGTGGGTTCAAACCCAGCCCCAGCCAAACTGCAACAAAAAAATAGCTGGACGTTGTGGCGGGCACCTGTTGTCCCAGCTAATCGGGAGGCTGAGGCAAGAGAATGGCCTAAGCCCAGGAGCTTGAGGTTGCTGTGAGCTGTGTGACGCCACGGCACTCTACCAAGGGTGACAAAGTGAGACTCTATCTCTTAAAAAAAAAAAAAAAAAGTCTATGATTAAGCCAAAATATTCTGTGGATTTTAAAGCAAATACAAAAATTCAATTGCCAGGCGGCGCCTGTGACTCAAAGGAGTAGGGCGCCGGCCCCATATACCGGAGGTGGCAGGTTCAAACCCAGCCCGGGCCAAAAACTGCAAAAAAATAAAAATAAAAATAAAAATAAAATTCAATTGCTGGGCGGCGCCTGTGGCTCAGTGAGTAGGGCGCCGGCCCCATATGCCGAGGGTGGCTGGTTCAAACCCAGCCCCGGCCAAACTGTAAGAAAAAAATAGCCGGGCGTTGTGGCGGGCGCCTGTAGTCCCAGCTGCTCGGGAGGCTGAGGCAAGAGAATTGCGTAAGCCCAAGAGTTAGAGGTTGCTGTGAGCCATGTGACGCCACGGCACTCTACCCGAGGGCGGTACAGTGAGACTCTGTCTCTACAAAAAAAAAAAAATTCAATTGCCTTATTCAGTGAAATGAGTGCTGTAAATAGTACCATTCCTGCATCATTGAAAGTGTGAGGAAGAGTTCTGCTGTCAAAAATAAAGGTAGAGACTAATAGAGCGGGGCTGGAGGGTTCAAATCCAGCCTGGGCCTGCCAAACAACAGTGGCAACTACAACAAAAAAATAGCCGGGCCTTATGGTGGGCAACTGTAGTCCCAGTGACTTGGAAGGCTGAGGAAAGAGAACCAGTTAAGCCCAAGAGTTTGAGGTTGCTGTGAGCTGTGGTGCTACGGCACTCTATTCAGGACAACGCAGTGAGACTATGTCTCAAAAAAAAAAAAAAAGTGAAGGCAGAATTGCCAGATCCACAGGACTAAAGTTGAGCCTCTTGAAAAGAGCTGTTCAACCCAAACACTCACAAGTTACTGCCCCCACGCTCATCACTTTCCTGAGCTAAGAATTCTCATTCCAGTTGACCAGATGAGAAGTGTTGGAAACAAAGGCTAATAATGGTTTCGGGACACAGACACTCACATTGATTATAATTCATGTTGAATGTATTTAAAGAGAGAAGATAAAGACTTTGAGTAAGTTGCTAGCCACTGAGTGTCCGATTTCTTAAAGACCTCGGAAGGACGCTACAAGTCTCATAATTAATGTGAATAAAGCACAAGGCACTGTGTTTACCAGGTGCTCCTCAGACAGGGCGTTGGCTTCCATCCTAGGAAAGGAGCCGCCTCTTCATTCCTGGGCACAGCAGTTCAGACCCCTGTTTTTAAATCACCACTCACTGTGTGATCTTGGACAAAGCCTCACTTTCCTCATCTGTAAAATATTATGGTAATAACAGCACCTACTTTATAAGAATGTTATGAAGGATTAGTAAAATAATCCTGGTGAAGTACTTAGCATGGCTCCTGGCACAGGCCTGTGCTTAATAAATGTCAGCTATTATTAATGTCATAGCTTGTACCTCTTCTGCTCTATTGGCTCTTTCCCTTGAGCATATAAACACATTAAGTTTTTTCCATCTTAAAAAAAAGTAATAGCCCTTAGACATCACCTTTTATTTCTTTTTCCCCTTCCTTTTATTTTTCTCTGCTCATATCTTCCACTTTGCTTTGGCTATCTACACATAACTCAGGTCAACACCTAAGGAGTCAATAATGCCCACCTGACCACAGCCCAAGGGCAAGTACCAAGGCCAGCAAATAGCATAAAAGAAGAAGCAGAGTATTGTCCGTTCCAATCCTGGCTCCACAGCTTTCTAAATGTGTGACTTTGAGAAAATTGCCTATGCTTCATGTCTAAACCATAGTTTCGTCACAGATAAGCTGGAGATGAAACCATCTGCCTCATAGGACTAGAGTGAAGTTCAACAGAGGGTGCACAGAAAGCACCTAGCCTGGTGCAACGCATGGTAAGAAATAATTATCACCCAACATATAAAGTGCATTGTAACTTGCAATTTAGTTGAGGTGATAAGACTAATGCACAGAAAATAATTCAAGAGCCTTCTCAGATGTGTTTGCCACTATCTTTGAGAACAGAGCAAGAGTGTGTGTTTCACTAGAGGGGTCCGTTGAAAACAGACTGAGCTGACCTCTACAGAGTGAGTAGGGGCTAATGGAGGAAAGTAAGAAGCCAGAGAGCAGCTCTTTCCTCAGCTGCTTTCAAGGTGCTCGGTTCTTCCGAGGAAGCTAAGGCCGCGTTGGGGTGAGGCCCTCACTTCATCCGGCGACTAGCACCGTGCCCGGCAGCACTATCTCAGTACTCGCTCGCGCCATGGCCTCTGTCTCAGAGCTCGCCTGCATTTACTCAGCCCTCATTTTGCATGACGATGAGGTGACCGTCACGGAGGATAAGATAAATGCCCTCATTAAAGCAGCTGGTGTAAATGTTGAACCTTTTTGGCCTGGCTTGTTTGCAAAGGCCCTGGCCAATGTCAACATTGGGAGCCTCATCTGCAATGTAGGGGCTGGTGGACCTGCTCCAGCAGCTGGTGCTGCACCAGCAGGAGGTCCTGCCCCCTCCACTGCTGCTGCCCCAGCTGAGGAGAAGAAAGTGGAAGCAAAGAAAGAAGAATCCGAGGAATCTGATGATGACATGGGCTTTGGTCTTTTTGACTAAATCTTTTTTGTAAGGTGTTCAATAAAAAGTTGAATTCTGTCAAAAAAAAAAAAAAAAAAAAAAAAAAAAAAAAAGAAGCCAGAGAGCAGCAGGAAGAAAATGGCCTTGCCTGGAGCCAAGGCTGTGGCGGGGCATCCTATTATCTTTTCCAAGCCTCTAAATATGTGGCAGGAGTGGGGGTGGTAACGGTGAGAGGATCCCTCGCATTGCAGTCATGATTTGCATCCTCCTCTCATTTATGCCCCATAACAGCCTATGCAGTAGACAGGGAGGTTGACTGAATTGCTGTTCTCTAGCTTACCAGAGTGGCAGAGCTCTGAAAGAAGCTTTCCGAAGTCTTTCCTCAAGTGTAAATTTTCAAGACCACAGCTTCCATGTCTTGTCACTGTCACTTTGAGAAATAACTCCTTTTTCCCATGCTCTGGCAGAAAGTCCTTTGTGTAATGAGAAGACAGTTCTGGGTGTTGAGCTGTTGTCTCCTCTCTCTTCACATTCCAGGGCTCCTTTCTTTGCTCCAGACATGTGATCAGGTCTGGCTTAGAGGCAGCAAGTTCCAGGGAGACCAGGTTTCTGTAGGTCTCTATCATCTCAAACCTGTACAAATTCCGCTGAGCAGTGTCCAGGCATGCCCACTCCTCTGGAGAGAATTCTATAGCCACATCCCTAATTGTCAACAGCTTCTTTGATGTATTTATCTGAGAACCAGCCATGTCTTCTTCTCCTTTTCCTAGTCTGGGATTTCTTTTCAGGTGAGATTGTCAACACTTTCTGCTACAGCAATGGGCAGATGGACCACAGTGACCCGCTCCCACCACACCAAAGCAGACTGACTCACAGCTGGGCCACTGACGTCAAGCTCACATGCCTTTCAACAAACCAGGGTTAGGGTTCCATTCACTAAACAATAGGGACCCACTGTGCAGTTTCTGAGCAGGTAACTGACAGGAGGAAAAGAGGGCAGTGGGAAGATTAGCAGGATGTAGAATGAGTGAAAAAGAGCTGGAGACCAGAAGTGAGAAGAGCCCCGTGGAGGCTGGTGGAGGAAAGCATCTGAGGTGGAGAACAGTGGGAGACATTTTGAGGGCAGAAACATCAAAATATGGCAGCCAATAAACTGGAAAACCTAGAAGAAATGGATAAATTCCTAGTCACATACAACCACCAAGATTGAACTAGAAATACACCCGAATAAACCAATGGCAAGTAACAAGATAGAAGCAGTAATAAAAAGCCCGGGGCCCAATGGCTTCCATGCTGAATTCTACCAAACATTAAAAGAAGAAGCCATACCAATTTTACTCAAACTATTTCAAAAAATCAAGGAGGAAGTAACACTCCCAAACTCATTCTGGAAGGCCAGTATCACCCTGCTATCAAAACCAGACAAAGACACCACAACAAAAAGAGATAATTCTCCACGAAATATTAGCAGACTAAACCCAATGACACATTAAAAAGATTATTCATCATTTATCCCAGGGATGCAGTGATGGTTCAACATACCCAAATCAATGTGATACATCCTATCAACAGAACAACGGGCAAAACATGTATGATCATTTCAACTGGTGCTGAAAAATATTCAATACATTTCAACATCACTTCATGATAAAAACTCTCAAAAAAACTGGGTATAGGTGGAAGATACTTCAACACTATAAAGGCCATATATGACATACCCATAGCTGGCCTCATACTAGCCTTTCCTCTAAGATCTGGAACAAAATAAGAATGCCTACTTTCACTACTGTTATTCAACATAGTACTGGAAGTTCTAGCTAGAGCAGTTGGACCAGAGAAAGAAAGAAATGGCATCCAAATTGGAAAGAAAAAAGTCAAATTATCCTTATTTGCATACAATATGATCTTTTAGAAACTGTTAGAACTGATAAACAGGCTTGGCGCCCATAGCTCAGTGAGTAGGGCACTGGCCACATACACCAAGCCTGGTGGGTTCGAGCCCAGCCGGGTCTGCTAAGCAACAATGATAACTGCAGGCTCAGCACCTGTAGCTCAAGCAGCTAAGGTGCCAGCCACATACACCAGAGCTGGCAGGTTTGAATCCAGCCCAGGTCTGCCAAACAACAATGACAACTATAACCAAAAAAAAATAGCTGGGCGTTGTGGCGGGCGCCTGTAGTCCCAGCTACTTGGGAGGCTGAGGCAAGAGAATCGCGTAAACCCAGGAGTTGGAGGTTGCTGTGAGCTGTGACGCCATGGCACTCTACCCAAGGTGACAGCTTGAGGTTCTGTCTCAAAAAAAAAAATAAAAGTGACAATTGCAACCAAAAAACAGCTGGGCGTGGTGGCAGGCGCCAGTAGTACCAGCTACTTGGGAGGCTGAGGCAAAAGAATCACTTAAGCAAGAGTTTGAGGTTACTGTGAGCAGTGACACCATGGCACTCTACCAAGGGTGGCATAGTAAAACTCTGTCTCAAGAAAAAAAGGAGAAAGGATATTATTTTTAGTAATGGTGCTAAGAAAATTGGATAGTCATATACAGAAAAATGACGCTAGACCCCTGTCACCATACACAAAAATCATGATGGCTTAAAGTCTTAAACCTAAGACCTTAAAACTATAAAACTACTAAAATAAAACATTGAGGAAATACTTCAGGACATTGGTCCTGGCAAGGATTTTTTGAGTAATACCCCAAAACAAATGCAACCAAAACAAAATTGGACAAATGTGATCACATCAAGCTACAAACCTTCTGCAGAGCAAAAGAAACAATCAACAAAGTGAAGAGACAACCTACAGAATGGGAGAAAATATTTGCAAGCTACCCATCTGACTAGAGATTAATAGTTAGAATATGTAAAGAACTCTAACAATTCAATAAGAAAAAATCAAATAAGCTGTTTATAAAATGGGCAAAAGATCTGAATAGACATTTCTCAGAAGACGTACAGATACCCAAGAGATGTATGAAAAGGTGTTCAGCATCATGAATCATCAGAGAAATGCCAATCAAACTACAATGAGATAGCATCTCAACTCAGTTAAAATGGCTTTTATCAAAAAGACAGGAAATAATAAATGCTCTTGAGGATGCAGAGAAAGAGGAACCTTTGTTTAATGTAGCACTCTTCATAATAGGCAAGATTTGGAATCAACCTAAGTGTGCATTGATGGTTGAATGGATAAGGAACTTGTGGTACATGGAAATAATGGAGTATTATTCAGCCATAAGCAAAGCATGAAATCCTGTCATTTGCAACAACAGGGATAGAACTGGAAAACACTCTGTTAAGTGAAATAAGCCGAGCACAGAAAGACAAATCACACATATTCTCACTCAAATATGGGAGTTAAATAACAATTGACTTCATGGAGATGGAAGGTAGAATGATGGTAACCAGAGGATGGGAAGGGTAGTGGGGGATAAAGTGGGGATAGTTAAGGAGTATAAAATATAGTTAGATAGATAGAGTGAATAATACTTGATAGCACAACAAAGTTACTATAGTCAACAATAAGTTATGGTGTACTTTAAAATAACTACAAGAGTAGGATTGGTGTAGAATTTAAATGTCTAAACACAATAACTAAGAAAATGCCATGAAGGCTATGTTAACCAGTGTGATGAAAATATTTCAAATTGTATATAAAATCAGCACATTGTACCCCCATGATTGCATTAATGTACACAGCTATGATTTAATTAAAAAAAAGAAAAAAAGAGTAGGATTAGAACATTCCTAACAAAAAGAAATGATAAATGCTTGAGGAGATGGATTCTCCAATTACCTGTATTTGATTATTATACATCGTATGCCTATATTAAAACATCACATGTACCCCATAAACATATACAACTTTTGTGCCCATAATTAAAAATGAAAATAAACAAAATGAATTAATGCATATTTTAGAACTTTTTTTTTTTTTTTGTAGAGAGAGAGTCTCACTGTACCACCCTCGGTAGAGTGCCGTGGCCTCACACAGCTCACAGCAACCTCCAACTCCTGGGCTTAAGCGATTCTCTTGCCTCAGCCTCCCGTGTAGCTGGGACTACAGGCGCCCGCCACAATGCCCGGCTATTTTTTGGTTGCAGTTTGGCCGGGGCCAGGTTTGAACCCGCCACCCTCGGTATATGGGGCCAGCGCCTTACCGACTGAGCCACAGGCGCTGCCCATTTTAGAACTTTTTTTAACTTGGCAGGTGATGTACACAAGGGCAAAGGAAAGTCAAAGACAGCAGATACTGGTTCTATGACCAGAAGGAAAATAGTGCATTTAAAGGATGTGGGAGAGGAGGGACAGGTTTGGAAAGGCCTTGAATGAGCCATTGGGAATAGGAGATAATCTAATTAAGAAGACACTGGCTTTGTTTTGTTTTTTTTTTTTTGGAGACAGAGTCTCACTTTATGGCCCTCGGTAGAGTGCCGTGTCCTCACACAGCTCACAGCAACCTCCAGCTCCCGGGCTTACGTGATTCTCTTGCCTCAGCCTCCCGAGTAGCTGGGACTACAGGCGCCTGCCACACCGCCCAGCTATTTTTTTTGGTTGCAGTTCAGCCGGTGCCGGGTTTGAACCCACCACCCTCGGTATATGGGGCCAGCGCCCTACTGACTGAGCCACAGGCACCGCCCGACACTGGCTTTGTTTTTAGCAGGACATTCAGGCAATTGTGAATCTGAGTTTGGAGTACAAGTGAAGAACCCAAACTGGAAAATTAAATTTGGAGGTTGTAGTTGATGACATGAGAATAGATGACATGTTATCTACTGCTATGTAACAAATGACCCCCAAACTTAGCAGATGAAAACAAGCATTTGCTATCTCACAATGTCTATGGGTCAGGAATTCTGGAGCAGCGTAGCTGGGTGACGATAGCTCAGGGTCTCTCATGAGGGTCTAATCAAGGTACCTACTGTCAAGGTCACTCACACTGCTGTTGGCAGGTGGCCTTGGTTCCTTACCAGGTAGGCCTCCCCAAAGGCTGATCGCTACATCGCTTCCCCACAAGTGAATGATCCAAGAGAGAGAAAAAAGCCTGCAAGGCCCAAGGAGGAGGCCACAGTTACTTGTAATCTAACCTCAGAAGTGACATGCCATCATTTCTGCCAATGCTCTTGGCCATATAGACCAACACTGGGACTGTGAGATTTGCAGAAGGGAGTGAATACCAGGGAGTGGGATCTTTGAGGCCCATCTTGGAGGCTGGCCACCACAGAGGAGCCCTCCAAGCAATTGCACATTTTGTGAGCAAGGTAGGGAACTGCAGAAAGAGCACAGGGGCACCCGGCAACATGGATCAGAAGAAAAGAAGTCAGCTCAGACACAGGGTGAGGTGGGTGGCAGGAGACCCAGGAGTGTCAGTGAAGCAAGAGTCCAGAACGAGTACAGAATCAACATTAAATGCTGCAATAATAGAAACACATATAAACGGTAAAAACATGTTTGTATATTTTAAAAATCCAAAGTTATATTTACCTTGGGTTGCACTGTGTTTTGTTTATTTATTTGTTTTTATTTTTAGCAGATTTCCTTTCTAATTCAGTTTTCCTGGTGCTAAAAGCAGAATCATTCTGAATTTCTGATGCACAGTCTAGATTTTGTAGGAAGGCAGCCTGGGAGATGGAGTACTTGGCAGGGAGCTAGCTGGCTCAGAACTATATCCACAGGTAAGCTGCCATGCACGTAATTCCCAGGCAGATGCTCACGAACCACTGACATAAAGAGACATCGCCTGAGTTTCCACATCTGCTGTTAATCTACTTTTACATAGGCTAAAAAGCCAGAGAGATGATCACTCTTTCTATTGGGACATTTTTTGCCCCTTAAAGTTGGAGATAACTTACCAGAAGTATATTTTTAAAGGACAAACTGTTCTCACTTAAAGCAAAGTTATTGACTTTGAGTGAGTATGTGTGCTCACTTCTTGGGCAATCTCTCAGCACTTAATTTTGCTGGTGGGAGATCACAGTTCCAGCTTCAAAAATAAATTATATTGTAATGCTTTCTTAATTAAAAACCCTTTGAGTCATGCTTACTGAAATCTGTTACATGGATTTAACTGATCTGCAGGAAAGAGATTTTCTGTTCTCTGAGGAATTACAGAATTCCGAAAGGAAATGAAGAGATGAAAATGTTCCAGTAATGAGATCCTTCTCTTTAATAATACATGTCACACTGAGGCATTATCTTCTGGTAAGTTTACTTAACTTCAGTCAAATAAGACTAACCTGTCTCTCAGAGAGCCCTGGACCTGAGAAAAAGTTGTGCTCACATCCCAGCTCTTACATTTATCAACATGCTTTTCTGTGAGACTCAGAAACTGAATTTCCTCAGCAGTAAATGGGGAAAATAGGAACGATCTCGTAGGCTAATGGAAAGGATAGATGCTATGTGGAAAGCACCTTGCGCATATTCAGGCCACAATAAATGGTGGCTGTTTTAGTAAGAAAGGATTCTTACCCCTTCTGTTGCCCGAGCAGTGCTCTGTAAAGTGAATTCAGGAGTGACTTTCATCCTTTGCTCCATAACGGCTTAGACGCGGAGGAGCAGGCGACAGAGATCGGCTCTGGCACCTGATCTTCACACCAACATTCTAGGTCACTTCTGGAGGACCTGAGGCACAGTCAGTCCACTGGTGCCCCAGCGACACAAAGAGTGGACAGATCACAGAGATGTCTAGATCCCATCCTCTTTCTGCTTAATATACTGACTCTTGATAGAGCAGAAATGTACGGAATTAAGTAAAAAGATTGGAAGGAGGTGGCCCTGACGTGCAGGTTATATGCACCATGGCTATGAGTAATGTCGGGTTACTTGCTGGTGTTTTAAGAAAGACAAATGCCTGGATTGGACTCTGGCGTGTGCTCCGAGGGACACTTTCCTCACATAAACGCTGTACCTCCTGGAATTGATATTTGTATTTTTCAAGTACTGAGTTAAATATATCAGATTATAAAGCACCTTCCCATAATATTTTCTCACGGAGACTCCCAGGGCTTTTAATATCTCCTGAACATATTTTTCCATTTTTCATAAGACTGAAAAGTAACATAAGCTCTAAAAAATCTACTAAAAAGTCTCCGCAAAAAGTAGAGGATGAAGAGGACTCTGATACAGAAGAGGATCGTAACGAAATGAGTGAGGCAGAAGAAGACCTTGAGGATGACCCCAGCGTGGTCAGAGACCACAAAGACCTGGAGAAAGCGGTGCCGTCATTTCGGTATGATGTTATCCTGAAGACAGGCCTCGATATCGGGAGGAACAAAGTGGAAGATGCAGTCTACAAAGGTGAACTCAGGCTGAATGGAGAAAAATTATGGAAGAAAAGCAGAACGGTGAAAGTGAGAGATACATTGGATCTTCTCATTGTAGGGGACGAAGAGGCAGGAACAGAGACAGTGATGTGAATTCTCCTGAGAAAAGCGTTTGAAGAGAAGACTGCAAGTGAAAAATACCAAGTGGGGCAGCGCCTGTGGCTCAGTCGGTAAGGCGCCGGCCCCATATACCGAGGGTGGCGGGTTCAAACCCGGCCCGGCTGAACTGCAACCAAAAAATAGCTGGGTGTTGTGGCGGGCGCCTGTAGTCCCAGCTACTCGGGAGGCTGAGGCAAGAGAATCGCTTCAGCCCAGGAGTTGGAGGTTGCTGTGAGCTGTGTGATGCCATGGCACTCTACCGAGGGCCATAAAGTGAGACTCTGTCTCTACAAAAAAAAAAAAAAAAAAAAAAATACTGAGTGATGTTGCGACCCTGGGAGAGGTTACAGTTGCCTAAGAAGACTATGTCTAAATAAATGGATTGCTTTTTATTTTTTTTAATTTTATTTATTTATTTATTTATTGCAGTTTTTGGCTGGGGCTGGGTTTGAACCCACCACCTCCTGCATATGGGGCTGGCACCCTACTCCTTTGAGCCACAGGCGCCACCCTGGATTGCTTTTTAATGAAAAAACAAAAAAGTAAGATTGGAAGGAATGAGTAAAGATTTCAAATTTCTTTAATAATCACTTAAAACAATTTCAGGCTGATTATTAATCTTCCGCTCAATCTGAAAACAATAAAGAGGAAATATTTTAACAACCTTTTGTCATTTTCTATGGACAATATTGTTTTTCTGAAAATTCTTCGTAGATGTTATTCTGAAAATTAACTTTATGCTAATTATATCCTAGGAAAAAATCAGCATAAACAATATAGATGAGAGCTAATATTTAAAAAAAATTTTTTTTTTTTTTTGTAGAGACAGAGTCTCACTGTACCGCCCTCAGGTAGAGTGCCATGAGGTCACATGGCTCACAGCAACCTCTAACACTTGGGCTTACGCGATTCTCTTGCCTCAGCCTCCCAAGCAGCTGGGACTACGCCCGGCTATTTTTTGTTGCAGTTTGGCCGGGGCTGGGTTTGAACCTGTCACCCTCAGCATATGGGGCTGGCGCCCTACTCACTGAGCCACAGGCGCCGCCCATATTTTAAAATTTTTTATATCACTTTGATTAGGTGGAAGAGAGGTGAACAGTGGCATAGGGGGAGCAGATACCATGGGGAGACTCTGTTTGAAGCCATCTATGAATTAAATTTCCTTAGTTTCTATAGTTTTCTCCTTTTAAAAGAGAGTTAATGGTACTTATCTCTCAAGGTGGTTAGTAGTTTCAAAATTAAAATGAGTTGGTAGGCTTGGCACCCGTAGCTCAGCAGCTCGGGAGCTGGCCACATACACTGAGACTGGTAGGTTCGAACCTGGCCCGGGCCTGCCAAACAACGATGACAACTACAACCAAAAAAAATAGCTGGGCGTTGTGGCGGGTGCCTGTAGTCCCAGCTACTTGGGAGGCTGAGGCAAGAGGATCACTTAAGTCCAAGAGTTTGAGATTGCTGTGAGCTGTGACCCAAAGGCACTCTACCAAGGGTGACATAGTGAGACTCTGCCTCAAAAATAAATAAATAACATGAGTTGGTAAATTTAAAGAGACAGAACAACATTTTATCTGTTTGGGAACTTACCCCCAAACCAAAAGTTTTTACTTTTGTGTTTTTACACACCCAAACCCAGTCCACAGCTCTGGTCTAGGCGTATTTTAATGTAACTTTTAATGTGTGAGAAACCATTGTAAACATCAAAATATGTTACAGATACCCACTTGAATTACTACTGGACTTTTTTTTTTTTTTTTGGTAGAGACAGAGTCTCACTGTACCGCCCTCGGGTAGAGTGCCGTGGTGTCACACGGCTCACAGCAACCTCTAACTCTTGGGCTTACGCGATTCTCTTGCCTCAGCCTCCCTAGCAGCTGGGACTACAGGCTCCCGCCACAACGCCCGGCTATTTTCTGTTGCAGTTTGGCCAGGGCTGGGTTTGAACCCGCCACCCTTGGTATATGGGGCCAGCGCCCTACTCACTGAGCCACAGGCGCCGCCTACTACTGGACTTTTAATACTCATTATTTGTGGAAATATTCATTCATTCACTCCTGGGCAATAAAGGCCCCAGGCTCTAAGCCTGCCCCACCTGAATGACTGTTCATCTTTCTTCCTCCCATTGCCCCCACGGATACAGTCTATAAGTATATTTAAGAATGTTTTTCTTCTTTGATGCAAGCAATGAGAAGCATTTTTTCATACAAAACTGTAAATGACAAATAGACTCCCAGGAAAAAAAACCCATAAATGTCTATTTCACCTTTGCTACTATATATGGCCACCATGCACACTATTTTTCTTGTTTTCCTATATGTAAGAGAGAAGAGAATCCAAGTCATCAGGACATTGTCTTCATCTTTCCTTTTTCCCTTTCCACCCTGCAGCCTTTATCAATAACCTTTGAATTATTATCTTTCCTATGCCTAGAGCAGTACCAGGAACAGAGGTCCCAGAAATAGTTATTGAATGAATGTCCCACACTTTTCCTTCCACTCTCAGAGCTGCTGACTGTTTCTTACCAACCCGCATCTCCTTCTAAGGGCAATTTTCTTTGCCCATAGGCCTTTCTACTAACCTCCAGCCCCACCCCCCACATTTATGTATGTATGTATGTTTGTATTTATTTATTTGACAAAGTCTCACTCTGTCCCCCTGGGTAGAGTGCTGTCGCGTCATTGTCATCGTAATTCACTGCAACTTTAAACTAATGGGCTTCAGTGATCCTCCTGACTCATCCTCCTGAGTAGCTGGACCTACAGGTGTCCACCACCATGCCTGGCTAGTTTTTCTATTTTTACTAGAGACAATCTTGTTCTTGCTGCGGCTGGTCTCGAACTCCTGAGTGTAAGGGATCTGCCTGCCTCAGCCTCCTACAGTGTGGGATTACAGGTATGAGCCACCATGCCTGGCCTGTGTCTGCTTTTAGTGCAGTGACTGATGTCACTCCTGATGGAAGGTATTCTTCAGGAAACAAGAGACCCTATATGGTAAATCCATTGAGGAGGAGCTAAGAAACAGAAATGAGATGGGCACTTGTCCACAGGAAAAATGCCAGGAGAGCAAACAAGGATGAAAAATAAACTTTTGCCCTGTTATTAACTTCAGGGAGAAAAATGATAAGAACCAAAGGTCAGTGAGTAAGGAAAACAGCTCAGGAAAAGATGTTTCTAAATTGATAATGAAATATCTGTTTCTTAAGAAGGGACTTCCCTATGAACTTGCAGGAAAAAACGAGAAAAACATAAAAAGCATGATCTGATCAGGTCCCCAAAGTGGATCATTATTTTAAAACCCCGATGGCATCACTGTGAGGAGGCAAGAGCAGGAAGGTCAGGCCAGTAAATGACATAAAAATAACAGCAAAACGCAAATTCCCCCAATGCAGGAAGCAAATGCAGATGAGGACGGCTTTAATAAGAGGATAGCGAGGTGACTGAGGATGTTCACAACATCTTGTCTCGATCCTAAGACAACAACTTTAAGGGACAGATAAAAGAGCAAAGAGTAAAATGAAAGACAAAATTAAAAGGCAACTAGAACTTTTATTCTCATCATCAGGGCCTGTCCACAGGAACCCAAAAGCATTTGCCTATAGTAAGTCCAGTTTTCTTAAGGAATCTTAAAAAACTCTTGAAAGATCTTTTTTTTTTTTGAGACAGAGCCTCAAGTTGTCACCCTGGGTAGAGTGCCGTGGCATCATAGCTCACAGCAATCTCCAACCCCTGGGCTCAAGTGAGTCTCCTGCCTCCACCTCCCAAAGAGCTGGGACTACAGGCGCCTGCCACAACGCCCAGCTATTTTTTTTTCTTTTTTTTTTTGGTTGCAGCCATCATTGTTGTTTGACAGGCCCAGGCTGGATTCGAACCCACCAGCTCAGGTATATGTGGTGGTGCCTGAGCCACTTGAACCACAGGTGCCAAGCCATTGAAAGATCATTTTAATTATAAAAGAAACATGTGATACATAATCGGTTTAGACACAGGTAACAATTTTGTAAAGACAGACATACAGGGATACTTGTGTCCCAGCTACAAGACAGGTTAGAAATCATTAAAAATTACTGTCCTTTCCACCCTGGGTTTTGGAGACAGATCTTCCCTGGCTCTCACACACAGACCTGATGTTGTGTGACCTGGAGCAATTCTACAACCAAGTGTTTCAGCCACTGTCAGTCAGTCCCTTACAGATGCCACCTCCATTATGAAGCCAGTTTCCCCTCTAGACCTCTGCAGCACTCACACAGTGTGGAAGCTCCTTGTGCAGTGGGGGTGGGGGGGACTGTGTCTTGCATATACATGTGTGCTGCACAGCCCCATCGGGTAGTTGGTGCTTAATCGCAAGGAATTGTACCAGACCAGCAAGGACTCAGACGCTCTCATAATCCCAGAGATGGTGCCACGAGCTGCCCAGCCCAGGACTGCTGCATCACTCCCTTCCCACCTCCTCATTTTCGTGTTTTTTTTTTTTTTTCTCATTTTCGTGTTTTTAAGTCACATTTTATTCACCATGTTTTTGTGGCAAGTCTCCTCGTCCTTAGTTAAATAAAGGTATACACAAAACAATTTCACTTGGGGCTGTGTGTTTAGTGGAGGCCAGTCTACCCCCACACCTGCCTCCACCCAGGTTTCCTCCAGCTGAGACAGTCCTGCAGGCGGGTACCAGGGAGGTGTCCACAGTGTCCTGAGCAGCCTACAAGCTGGTGGCCTGGATGCTTTGTTTGCATTCCTTAGGGTCCTTAGGTATTTTATTTCTGCATGACTCATTCTTCCATTCATGCATCTGTTGAAAATTTACTGGGTAAATATCTACCAGATGCTTGGGGAATAAATAGTCCGCAAAGCAGTCAGCCCTACCTTCATGGGAGGAGGTAGAGCTTCTCATGGAAGATCTACAGAAGAAAATCGGTGCCCATTGAGGTTAAGCCCAGTGCTAAAAGAAAGAAAATAAACGCAACCTGGAATAACTGCGTGGGATGCCCCTTATAAATCCCGTCTCACTTGCACCCCCTGCTGCCTGCATCGTGCCCCGGCGCCTGCTCCAACATCCTGAGCAAGCCTGCAGCTGGCCTGGTGCTCACCCCAGCAGCATCTCCCTGACACTTCTGAGCTGGAAACTCCCTGACTCCAGGCTCCAGAGAGGAAATGGAGATGGAACTTAGTCTAACAGAGAATCTGGAGTGGACAGTGTTTCCTCAGTGAGAAAGGGGTCTCCACGGCCAGGAGAATTCCAAGAGGTGGGACTGCAGGGAGTGGAGACGCTGGCGCTGAGCTTATGCTGGAAGGCAGGAAGGTGAAAAGGGCAGGCTGAAGTCTCCTGGATTCTCGATGCTGTCTGAGGGGGCTGAGAGTTTCCTGTTGCTTCCTATGAGCTTTTTTTCTCTGCATTTAGGGGAATTCGTGTATTTCATGAAAGGATGCAGTTTCATAAAGTTAGTTGCTTGCAAACTCCAGGGTTTGCACCAGTGTTCCTTCACCTCTTTCCTCTGATGGGACTGTAGGAAGCAAGCTCATTTCCTAGAGCATTGGTTCACGGAAGCAGTGACTGGAGTCTGTTATGTGTTCTAGGCAAATACTGGACTTGGCTAATGGAAAAAGGTGAAAAACCTCGGAATCAAGAGACTCATTCCTTGGTTGTATGACCCTGGGAGAGGCCTTCCCCTTCCCTGGACTGTGGTTTTCTCCTCTGTAAGGGCCCTGTGTCTCTAGTGTCCTGTGAACACTGCCCTGGAATTGCATTTGAGAGGGATTTGCTGAGAGTGGGCAGGAGGCAGAGCTGGGACAGCTGAGCGGTGGGGTAGGGTGTGGGATGGGCAGCAGAACAGGGAGCCCAATCAGACCTGGCTGCCCACGTCCGAACCTGGATGGAGGGAAATGACATTGACCCACAATGACTGAGGAAAGCTCAACGAACCAGACAACCACACTTTGTTCCCTAAGCACGTACAGTGGTCTTTACCAAGCACTGTAAAAAGAATGATGGGCTGGGCGGCGCCTGTGGCTCAAGGAGTAGGGCGCCAGTCCCATATGCCAGAGGTGGTGGGTTCAAACCCAGCCCCGGCCAAAAACCACAAAAAAAACAAAAACAAAAAGAATGATGGGTGGTAGCTTTTGCCTGACATTCTAAAACTGGGCTGGGGGCATGAGAAAAGCGCCAGGGACTGTTGAACTTTTCCCCATGACCCGCACCCACAGAGCCCAACAGTGACTGCTAATGCCAAGGGATTACCTTTGGGGAGCAGGTTAGTGGGTATGAAGAAAAACAGAGGGGTGGCATATGGGTGGAAAAGACAAAGTTTAGAGGGCAGCAGGAACTCACTGGAAAGGCCACAGGACTTTTCGCATGTGTGATCCTGGATTCTAGGAGCCAGGGCTCTGCTGTGGAAAGAAAATCAATTTAAGGGAAGTCAGGAGAACTGATTCCTAGTGCTGTGTTCTTGCTTTACAGGCAGAGTGATCCTGAGCAAGTCACAACTGGAGGCTGTAAGGTTCCTTAGATTTCTATGGGAAACTCTTGTCCTCTGTAAAGTTGGAAGGACAGGGATGATCTCAGCCCTATTAACAGACAAAAAACATTGCCAAGAGTAAAGCCAAACAGATTCTACTCTTGTTCTTGCTCACTAGATACTTTTTGAAAAGTCCTATCAGTGATGTTAGCTGTCTCATTCAGCCAACACTTGATTACACTTGATTTTATCTAATAGGCAAGAAGCAATTCCTATCTCATCCAGGAACTGAGAAGTCAGCTGTAATAGGTGACTTTAGGGCGGTGCCTGTGGCTCAGTGGGTAGGGCGCCGACCCCATATGCCAAGGGTCGTGGGTTCAAGCCCAGCCCCGGCCAAACTGCAACAACAAAAGAAATAGCCGGGTGTTGTGGCGGATGCCTGTAGTCCCAGCTACGTGGGAGGCTGAGGCAAGAGAATCGCCTAAGCCCAGGAGTTGGAGGTTGCTGTGAGCTGTGTGACACCATGCACTTTACCCAGGGCAATAAAGTGAGACTCTGCCTCTACAAAAAAAAAAAAAAAAAAAAGGTGACTTTAGTCAACTGTAAATAGGTGCCCATTGGTGAATATCTTACGTTTAGGCTTAACATTAGCACCAATCAAATAAGAAGAGACTCTTTGGGGGCGGCGCCTGTGGCTCAGTCGGTAAGGCGCCGGCCCCATATACCGAGGGTGGCGGGTTCAAAGCCGACAACGGCCAAACTGCAACCAAAAAATAGCCGGGTGTTGTGGCGGGCGCCTGTAGTCCCAGCTACTCGGGAGGCTGAGGCAAGAGAATCGCTTAAGCCCAGGAGTTGGAGGTTGCTGTGAGCTGTGTAAGGCCACGGCACTCTACCGAGGGCCATAAAGTGAGACTCTGTCTCTACAAAAAAAAAAAAAAAAGAAGAGACTCTTCAGAGCAAACCATATTTTTCCATTCTGGAGGTGAGTCTGCCAGGGCACATTTAAAATATTTACTACTCGGGCGGCGCCTGTGGCTCAGTGAGTAGGGCGCCAGCCCCATATGCCGAGGGTGGCGGGTTCAAACCCAGCCCCGGCCAAACTGCAACAAAAAAATAGCCGGGCGTTGTGGCGGGCGCCTGTAGTCCCAGCTGCTCGGGAGGCTGAGGCAAGAGAATCGCATAAGCCCAAGAGGTAGAGGTTGCTGTGAGCCGTGTGACGCCACGGCACTCTACCGAGGGCGGTACAGTGAGACTCTGTCTCTACAAAAAAAAAAAAAATATATTTACTTCACACACACAAAAAAAATCAATAAACAAAATATTTACTTCATGAGTATAGATGTTATTGATATTGACAACACATAATTGCTCATTGTTTTATTTATTATTTTATTTATTTATTTTTGAGACACAGTCTCACTTTGTCTCCCTTGGTAGAGAGCTGTGACGTCACAGCTCATGGCAACTTCAAAGTCTTGGGCTCAAGCGATTCTCTTGCCTCAGCCTCCCAAGTAGCTGGGACTACAGGCTTCCTAGACATGAGGTTTTGCTCTGGCCCAGGCTGGTCTCAAACCTGTGAGCTCAGGCAATCCACCTGCCTTGGCCTCCCAAGTGCTGGGATTACAGTCATGAGCCACTGTGCCCGGCTAATTGCTCACTATTTTAGTGATGAGGATACCACCTGCATTTTGATTTGCACGAACTCCTGTAGTTCTTGGCATTTTTGCTGTTTGTTTTCTTCTCTCTGGGTTTATTAATGTAAAGCAGGGAATATTTAAGGCCTATGGCTCAGAAAATCTATGAATTTGGATGGAAAAGAACAATGCTTTTATTTTCACCACCTTCTATGTGAATTTTACACTTTATTCCACTATAGCTATAGCCACAACTCAAAGTTGTACTAATAATACCTGTGTTTTTGTCCCTACCAATACAAATCAGATATTTGCTATTATAGTTGTTGCAGATGTCATGAAACATTTACACTCAAAACTACTGTCAAAATAGGCTGCCTCTTAGATCATGTTTTTTTTTTTTTTTTTATTAAATCATAGCTGTGAGATCATGGGGTTTTTTTTTTTTTTTTTTTGAGGCAGAGTCTCATTATGTCACCCTTGGTAGAGTGGGGTCACAGAGCACACAGCAACCTCAAACTTCTGGGCTTAAGCCATTCTCTTGCCTCACCTCCCAAGTAGCTGGGACTACAGGCACCTGCCACAATGCCTGGCTATTTTGTTGTTCGTGTTGCAGTTGTCATTGTTGTTCAGTAGGCCTGGGGCTGGGCTAGAACCCTCCAGCCTCCGGTGTATGTGGCTGGCACTCTACTCACTGAGCTATGGGCGCCGAACTGAGATCTTGTTTTTAATGTGTTAATAAAATGGCATGTGTTTATTTCAATTTTAATAGTTTAATAGTTTCAATATCATGTGCTCCCTCTGTAATTTTATATATATCATACACTGAAAATATCTTTCTGAAAAGGGATCCATAGATTACACCACTGAGGTTCATGGCATGTGCCCAACGCAGAGAAAGACCTGGGCTAGATGCTAACATTGACACTGGTGCCTAAGATGCAAGACTGAAATTAGAGACTTCTCCCAATGACATACCCATGCTTGTGTAAAGCCAGGAGCAAGCGAAGAATTCTGCTTTCAACTGCTTCTAGGACTGCTACCCTCTGAAGCTTGTGGGGCGGTTGGCTGTTACTTATCTCTGTCCTGCTATAAGGACAGAACTGTGTCTCAGGTATGTAACCCCAGCTTCTAGCATAGTGCCTGGCACACAGCAGGTTCTCAATGACGTGTACAGAGGGAATGGAGACATAAGTCAGAAATATATCCTTGTTGAGATCAGCACACAAGTAGTCCTGTTGGATGAGGTGGGTGCGTATGTGTGTGCCAGACTGGTGGGAGATGATTACAGGGGTGTTGGGTGCTTACAATGGGATGTTCTTTTTAAAAGAATTCCAAACAGATTTCTGGGAGGTTATTTTCTAAGAATCTTTCTGGCAGTGTGAAGGCAACCCCCACTGTGCACAGCCCCACCCAGCCTCACGTGGCCACCTCTTTCTCCCCCCCAACACAGGGCTGGCTCCCCTGTATATATAAAAACTCTCTGGAGCTCTGGCAAGAGCCAGCAGGGCCACCCATCCTGTGCAGCAGAGGAAGCCTCCCAGAGGAAGCCTCACCCAGCCTCTGCACTGAGGTTCTTCTGTGCACGCTGCTGTTGCTCCAGGCCCGAGATGTCAGCTGTCCAGCTGCTGCTTCTGGCCTGCCTGGTATGGGACGTGGGGGCCAGGACAGCACAACTCCGGAAGGCCAATGACCGGAGTGGTCGATGCCAGTATACCTTCACTGTGGCCAGCCCCAATGAATCCAGCTGCCCTGAGCAGGGACAGGCCATGTCAGTCATCCACAACCTGCAGAGAGACAGCAGTGCCCAGCGTGCAGACCTGGAGTCCACCAAAGCTCGACTCAGCTCCCTAGAGAGCCTCCTCCACCGGCTGACCTTGGGCCAGGCTGCTGGGCCCCAGGAGACCCAGGAGGGGCTGCAGAAGGAGATAAGCATCCTGAGAAGGGAGCGGGGTCGCCTGGAAACCCAAACCAGGGAGCTGGAGACCGCCTACAGCAACCTCCTCCGAGACAAGTCTGTCCTGGAGGAGGAGAAGCAGCAACTGAGGCAAGAGAACGAGGATCTTGCCAGGAGACTGGAGAGCAGCAGCCAAGAGGCAGCAAGGCTGCAGAGGGGGCAGTGTCCCCAGACCCGAGACACTGCTCAGGATGTGCCACCGGGCTCCAGGGAAGGTAAGAGTGAAAAGGAGAGGGGCTCTGAGTTCAGCAGAAACACGGTTCCTGGGGCCCTGGGCCTGCCTGACTGCCCTCTCCTTCCTCCAGAGCCTGCACGTTCTAACACAAGAAGAGATGAAGGATCGTAAAGCACTCGCTTTCAATATGCCTAGTAATTTAGCTCCTGATAGCTTTGTGTAGGCTCGTGATTCCAAGTTCTCGTGCCTATCCGTGCCAGAGTCTCCACAATCCATAAGAAAAGGAGAAGTGCAAGGATCAGGCGAGATGTGTATATGTGTGATCAGTGGACAGTTGGTGGCTGTCCTTCCAAAAAACTGTCCTTTTTTGAATCTTTGCTCAGAAACTATTTGTTCTACCTTTCGGTGTTAAAATAGCCTCTGTTTTGTGAAATGGTAATAGATTTAAGAAGTTACTAAGTGACTTTTGTTTTCTTTAATGTCCTTCCTTAGCAAAGTAAAGAGGGGACAACTCTGTCAGTTCCCTCAACTTGTTGTTTTGGAAGTTTTCCTACTTTAAAAAAATTTTAATTTTTGTATTGTTTGGTATTCATTGAGGGTACAAAGAATTAGGTTGCACTGGTTGCATTTGTCAGATAAAGTCTCTCTTATAATTGTGTCCCACCCCCAAGAGGTGTGCCATGCAACGTGACTCCCCTCCCCCCCCATGCTCCCTCAGTTTTCCTACTTTTTGATCAAGTTGAGAATCTCTGCTTTTAAGTCACCAACTTCTTGAGGTGACATTTTCTTTTTTTTTTTTTTAAAGCATTTTATTTTTATTTATTTTTAATTTTTTATTTTTAATTTTTTTGTTGTTGCAGTTTGGCTGGGGCCGGATTTGAACTCACTACCCTACTCACTGAGCCACAGGCACCACCCTTGAGGTGACATTTTCTAACTGAGATGCTCTTCTGTTTGTCCTGTTCCCTGTTTGCTTGAAGGTGAGGCAGTGTGTGTGTTGGAAAGATGGCACATGCTCCTCATTATCTGGGAATACCATATTTATGCCACCTTTTGTGAAAATGTGCTCCCAACTATTCACTGTTGAGTAAATTTTCTAATTATGAGGAAACTAGCAAGCAAACCCAGCTGTGGGACAATTAGTCAAACTCATCAAAGATGTTATTGTCAAGAAAGAAAAAACAGATGGAGAGGGTGGCGCCTGTGGCTCAAAGAGTAGGGCACCAGTCCCATATGCCGGAGGTGGCAGGTTCAAACCCAGCCCCGGCCAAAAACCACACAAAAAAAAAATTAAAAACAGATGGAGAAAGGACTTGTTCTAGACTAAAAGAGACATGTTAGCTAAATGGGGTGCATGATCCTTAACTGACTCTGTCACTCAAGGGGAACAAATATGAGACAGGCTTGGGATAATTGAGGACAACTGAATATAGACAGCTCTCTAGATGATGTTATCACAGTAATGTTCAATGGTATTGTGGTTATGAAGGAGAAGATCCTTGTTCTGAGAGCATGGTCAAGGATTTAGGGGTGCTTCATAATGCTCTGGTAAGGATGATTCTTTCACTTACCTTCACAGACTCAGGTTCAAGCCTCAGGCTGTATCACTGACCAGCTAGCCCATTAGCATCTTAGGACCTCACTTCTGCAATGTGCTTTCAAATGGTTGAGCAAAGATTGTAAAAGTATAGAAGAGAAAGAAAAGTATTAATAAAACAAATATGGCAAAGTATTAACAACTGGTGAATGATCTAAACAAAGAGCAAATGTGGGATTTCCTGTACTATCCTTCCAATTTTTCTATAGGTTTGAAAATCTTTAAAAGAAAATTATGAGGGTGGTGCTTGTAGCTCAAACGGCTAAGGCACCAGCCACATACACCAGAGATAGTGGGTTCAAATCTGGTCCGGGCCTGCCAAACAATGACAACTACAACCAAAAAATAGCCAGGTGTTGTGGCGGGCACCTGTAGTCCCAGCTACTTGGGAAGCTGAGGCAAGAGAATCACTTAAACCCAAGAGTTTGAGGTTGCTGTGAGCTGTGACGCCATAGCACTTTACTCAGGACAATAGCTTGAGGCTCTGTCTCAAAAAAAAAAAAAAAAAATATGAAAACATTCTTTTTAAAAAGACTTTCTACATGACAGGCAAGATGTGTATAGGTATGAGGCTAAACAATCTAAGAGCCCGAGTATATGACCTTGGGCAAGTTATTGAACCTTTTGTTCCTTAATTTCTTATCTATAATATGACAAAGAAAATGCTGGATGTGAATAATAATTTTTGTGGCATTCAAGTGAAGCAACTATTGAATGTAAAGGATGTTTATTTTTTGAGACAGAGTCTCACTATGACAACCATGGTCTCACCATGGTGTCATAGCTCAAAGCAACCTCAAATTCTTAGGCTCAAGTGATTCTCTTGCCTCAGCCTCCCTTGTAGCTGAGAATGCAGGAACCCGCCACAGTGCCCAGCTATCCTTTTTTTTTTTTTTAGTTTGTTTATTGTTTAGCAGGCTGGGGCCAGGTTCGAACCCACCAGTGCATGTGGGCAGCACCCTTACCGATGAACTACAGGTGCTGAGCCAGTAAAGGATTTTTAAATCCTAAGTTGTTAGAATTGTAAGAGATCCAATTCAGAATTTTACAGCTAAAGAAAGTGAGGTCCTAAGATGCTAAGGGGCCAAGGTTGCACAACTGATTAGTGATAAAGCCTGAGGCTTGAACCTGAGTCTGTGAAGACAAGTGAAAAAATCATTCTTACCAGAAGCATTATGAAGCATTACTTAGCCCAGCCTGTTAACTGAATGCAGTTACATTCTCAACAAAAAAACAGTGTGTGTGTATGTGTATGGGATGTGTGAATATGAAAACAGAGGCAACTATTTTGTCTTTTTATTTTCTTTTTTTTTTTTGTAGAGACAGAGTCTCACTGTACCGCCCTCGGGTAGAGTGCGTGGCGTCACACGGCTCACAGCAACCTCTAACTCTTGGGCTTACGTGATTCTCTTGCCTCAGCCTCCTGAGCAGCTGGGACTACAGGCGCCCGCCACAACGCCCGGCTATTTTTTGGTTGCAGTTTGGCCGGGGCTGGGTTTGAACCTGCCACCCTCGGCATATGGCGCCGGCGCCCTACTCACTGAGCCACAGGCGCCACCGCCTTTTTATTTTCTTGTAATCATTTAGGAAGTCTTTGGGAACTTATTAGATATGTTCTCTAATTTTATATTCCTTTTTGTCCTTTCCAGCTACTCTACTTTTGAAATAAGAGCAACATCTCATTGTACTAAACTTCGAACTTGGAAGTTGTTTTCTACTAGGGGATGATTTTCCTGAGCAGGAAATTACATTAATACAGGAATGTAGAATTGGAAAGGGGCTTAACAAGCATCGGGTGCCACTGGCTCATTTTTGCAGATGTGGAAACTGAGGCCCAGAGAAGTTATTCAGTCTGTCCATGGCCACCTAGTCTGTTAGTGGCAGAGCCAGGACCAGAATTCTGGCCTCTCCCCCTGAGATTTGGGAACCTTCACGACCCCCACCTGACCTTTAGTTTGTAGACCCTCCAGATAAAAGACAGAAAGGTACAGAAACGCTTGGAACATTGTTTCTCATTCTGCGTCAAAAAGTGAGGCAGAGACAGAAATGCTTAGAACAAGAGATCCACTTTGAGGTCTTACATCTGCAGATAAGGAATATTCTGGGAAACAGGAATGTAAATGTAGGTGTGCTTTTGTGCAGGAGTGGCAAGGACTGAGGTGTAGAGCTTGGCTAGGGAGGTTTAGTGAGGCTGAGGGGGCAAAGGGAAGGCGGCAGGCTTTTCTTTATCCCACCTATAGTTCAAGTCTACCAAAGAATAAGTTAGAGCTGGTTATTACTGTCACAAGAGAAGCTCCACTTTCTCTTTTACTGAGCCCTCGCTCTGGATTGGTCCTTTCCATAGACAGAGCCTGGGATGAGGGCTTGTGTGCAGGTGGATGCCAGGGAAGAGAAGTGGGGCACAGGGGAGAGTGAGAGGGAAGGCAGGAAAGCCAACAAGGCTGCAGGGGGAGCTCCCATATTGTCACCCTAGTGGGCACTGGAGGCTCCATCCCACCCAACCCTTCAGAGGGGCTATGCAGACTACAATAGAAGAGGGAGCTTTTATCCATGAAGGTGACTCGCCAAGGTCTGTCCCATGGGGTATATTGTACTTCTGTGATATGTGGATGTGAGCCCCAGGCTGGTTCTTGGAGACTTTCTAAGCAGAAGGTCCAGAAAAGCTGGGGCAGGATGACTGAGGTGAGGTCCCTGCAGGTGGTAACTACAACAGGCAGGTTGCCATAGCAACAACTGAGTAAAGGTGGGCAGGACGTGCGGAGGGGCACGAGGGGACCAGAGTGTTCAGAGAAGTGCTGCAGACTCCTGTCCTCACCTACAGTGAGAAGGGGATGACAGTCCCTCATGGGGCAGTATACAGATTAGCAGTAATGGAGAAAGCGCTGACACAGTGCACCAGAGAGTGCCCACCCACGAAACAGATGATAATACAAAGGGCTTCTTTTGCTTGAATCCCAAAATTTGTTTAAAATGACATTCAGTGATCAAAATGTCAACATATACACAATGTTTCCATAATACACATTGATTCTTGAGATGGTACAGGTTAGAACAGCACCCAGGATGATAGTCTATTAGCTAACCTTCACTTTCCTAAAGTGTTGGTGATGGCCTGTACATACGTTGGCCCCCTTTTCTTCACTCTCTTCACTTATGGACTGAACTTTTCAGACAATAATAGAAAATACCTAAGACATTTATTATGATGTCACCTGCCTAAATATATTTCTTGCGTTTGTGTGTGTGTGTGCAAATTAGTTAATACATTTAGTTTCTAGGTTGAGTTCTTTAGAATGTGACCCTACAGAGCAGAGGGCAGTGCATGTAGAAAATTTCCAGAATTGGGCAGCACCTGTGGCTCAAGGAGTAGGGCGCTGGTCCCATATGCCAGAGGTGGTGGGTTCAAACCCAGCCCTGGCCAAAAACCACAAAAAAAAAAAAAAAAAAGAAAATTTCCAGAATTTTGTAATAGACATGAACTTTTAAACTGAAAAGAACTGAATTTTAATAGAAAAAGGTTTTAAAAATAAAAGCCCTAAAAATGTTATCTGACACAGCATACTCCTTACATTTTTCATGATCTGGTTCACACCTGTAATCTTAGCACTCTGGGAGGACGAGGTGGGCAAATTGCCTGAGCTCATGAGTTTGAGACCAGCCCGAGCTAGAGTGAGACTCCATCTCTAAAAGAAATATCCAGGCATTGTGGTAGGTGGCTCTAGTCCCAGCTGCTCGAGAGGCTGAGGCAAAAGAAATGCTTGAGCCCAAGAATCTGAAGTTGTTGTGAGCTACGATGCCATAGTACTCTACCAGGGGCAACAAAGTGAGACTCTTGTCTCAAGCCTGTGGCTCAGTCGGTAAGGTGCTGGCCCCATATACCGAGGGTGGTGGGTTCGAACCTGGCCCCCGACAAACTGCAACCAAAAAATAGCCAGGTGTTGTGGCGGGCGCCTGTAGTCCCAGCTGCTTGGGAGGCTGAGGCAAGAGAATCGCTTAAGCCCAGGAGTTGGAGGTTGCTGTGAGCTGTGTGAGGCCATGGCACTCTACCGAGGGCCATAAAGTGAGACTGTCTCTACCAAAAAAAATAAATAAATAAAATTAAAAAAAAAGAAAAAGAAAAAAAGTTTTTTCATGTTCTTTTCTTTCTTCCACATTCAGAATGAAATGTTAGTGATTTAGATTTTCTAGAGAAGTTTTAGTTTTGACACATCTATATTAAGGATTATTTCATTTATGGTTTTGTATTTAAGCCTCAAAACAACCTGATACATTTGCACAGCTCAGGATACTGGGGCTCAGAGAGGTTAAGGCATTTGCCCAAAGTCACATAGCTGGTCAATGGCAGTGCTGAACTAGGAAGCTATGATTTCTGGCTCGGCCCAGGCGCCTTCACACGACTGCTATCCTGCTTTCCAACCTCAGGCTAGACGGCTCTACTCCAGGAGTCTGACTGTTGCCAGATGCTCCTGGCTGACATGACCAAGAAAAAGCCAGAAGGCTCGTAACTTAACCATCCCACTTGCCAGTTGGGAATTGGCCTTGTGGTCATTCGGGGAGTCATTACCTAACACTGTGTTTTATTGTGGTTCTTGTTTACCCCAAGGAAAGCACATGAGGTGTGGCTCCTGCAGAGTGAGGGAAGAGAGGGGGAGAGAAAGTGAGCAGGAGCTGAAGGTTTCCTTGCTCAGAGCCCTGAGGGTCAGACTGGAACCGGGCAAGGAACTTGGCACCAGCAGACACCTGTGCCACCTCTTCTTTGGAGGTGGAGGAGGAAGAGCTGATGGGAAGACTAGGTTCCTGGGTGTGAGGCCCAGAAGCTGGGTTTACTGGCAAACCATGGGGACCCTTGCTCAGTACCAGGATAGGGTCACCCCCAGAGTACTGAGCAGCATCTTCAGGGCTCTTGGAAAGCCTCCTAACAGCAGTCCAGGTACAACCAGGAGACAGAAACCACATAGAAGGTTAACCAAGGGAAGTTTACCATAAAGAATCATGGTGGCGCACACCTATAATCCTAGCACTCTGGGAGGCTGAGGCAGGAGGATCGTTTGAGGTCAGGAGTTTGAGAACAGCCTGGATAAGAGTAAGACCCTGTCTCCACCAGAAATACAGAAAACATAGGTGTGGTGGTGCCTGTAGTCCCAGCTACTTGGAAACTAAGGCAGGAGGGTTGGTTGAGCCCAGGAGTTTGAGGATACAGTGATGCCACTCTAGCCTGGGAGGGAGACTCTACCTCAAAAAATAAAAATAAATTAATAAATAAATTACTAACTATGATGAAAGAGCAACTGTAAGTAAACTCCATATGGAACCTTAGGGCTGCTGAGAGGTTGCTGGAAGAAGGACAGCCTTGGAAAGGGTTCAGAGCTCACGGAGGAAGGTAGGGTTTGACCCTCGGATAGCAGAGGATGTGGCTGATTTGCCCAGGCCTGAGTTCGTGCACTGCTGCAATAGGCCACCTCTGCGTGCAGGTGGGGAAGACACCCAGCAACCTGGGGAGTGGACACAGTGGGTGTTACGTGCCGGCACAGGCGAGAGGCTTCAGAGCACTGGGGTCCCAGTGTGGGGACTCTGGTTTCTTTGTAGAGAGAGCTGTGGAAAATTATAGCCAGGAAGATGCTGTGAGGTCACAGAGGACCCTCATCCTGGGTCTGTGGCTGGGGCAGGATTCCACAGACCAGGGCAGGAAAACTGGAGGAAAGAACATATTCTTCCCACAGGGTCCCTCCAGTGCTCTCTGCTGGGATGGCTCAATGTGCTCACTCTAAAGGAGAGACGCCTTATTTTGCAGATGGTATAGGTGAAAGGTTTCATTTGCCTCTGAGAGGTAATACATTTACAACTGACACACCTCCCCCACCACAGGGTAGAAAGACATGGGTTCAAGTCCCAGCTCCACCACTTATTAGCTGTGCAACCCTGGGCAAATAACCTCTCTGAACCTCCATTTCCTCGTTTGCAAAAGGGGAGAATAATGTTCACTTTCGGGACAGTTATGTGGACAAGAAGGAATGAATAGCATGCACTTAGCACACCTGACTCACAATAAGCACTTAAGCGGTGGCAGTAATTAAATTTCAGTAGGTACAGGATGCAGTCCTAAAGCCTTATTCTATTTCTCTGAAACTTTGAAGGCACCAGATCACGTAAAAGATTTACATAAAAATTCTTTGAACCGTGGAAAGAGCTATAAATGCCTATGAATCATCTCTTTTCACAAAAATGCTGTTTTTCGCTATTTCCGTGCCAGAACGTACTTCAGCTATTTGCAAGGAAGTCACCTGTGAAATGAATTTTTTATGTGCGTGTTTATTTTCAATTTCTTTGTACCTTCTGTGACTAAAGAGAACATTTGTTTTCTTAATTTTCTTCTCGCTAACTTGCAGGTGTGTGCCCCTTCCGCTCCTCATATATATCTTTTTTTCAGTACGTCATCACCTTCAATAACCATCCTAGCTACAGTCACAGAATGAAACACTTCAGACCAGATGAATCGAGGAAAGGGCAAGATGCAGGCGAGGGGGGCTCACAGGGACCCTCACGCGGACACTGAGGGTCCCGCAGCCGAAGGGCAAGGAGCTGGGTTGGAGGAGGCTCTCTGGACTTTTTGTGCAGATGCCACTACGGTATTTCTCTCCCCTTATGTTGCCTGAAATCAGCTCCTACATCCTGAGAGTTAACTGAGATGACTGAAGAAAAGAAGCTTGAATTGTCCTGAGGAATAGT
Organism: Nycticebus coucang; assembly: GCF_027406575.1. Lineage (NCBI taxonomy): Eukaryota > Metazoa > Chordata > Mammalia > Primates > Lorisidae > Nycticebus > Nycticebus coucang. Next base: position 90,158,006 of record NC_069789.1, read on the forward strand.
CTGCAATAGTCCAAGAAAAAAGTACAAATGAAAAGAAAGCAGCTTAACTCAAGGAATTTGCTTAATGAGCTGATTTCAAGAAGTTGCCCCAGCAAGGGTTTGCCACATTGGAGGAGCCTCTGCCTAGTGCAGGAGGTCAGTGGGGGGGCAAGGCAGGGTGGGTTGCTCCTGACAGCCAGGATTCCGGGGACCCTTCACTGAGTTTTAGGCCCAAGAGCAAAAGTGTGGCAATGGGAAAGGCAAAGACAGAGGGTGGTTGCAAATGCCTGTGCCACCCCTTATATAGGAAGAGGGTTTCTCTTACGAAGAAAGAGAAACCTGCTTCTCCGCTCCCTGCAGAAGAACAGGGAACCCTGGACATTCCATCCCTTTCCCACACCATCCATGGGGCAGCACCAATTCCCTGTCACAGGTGTGTGGTCACCGTACTGGGAAAAATGGAAGCAGCTGATGTGGGTGGCAAGGTGGCTTAAGAACCTCTACCTGGGGCGACACCTGTGGCTCAAGGAGTAGGGCGCCGGTCCCATATGCCGGAGGTGGCGGGTTCAAACCTCAGCCCTGGCCAAAAAAAAAAAAAAAAAAGAACCTCTACCTGACCTAGTGGATGGAGTCTCTATCCTGAGAACCCTGCTCAGAGAACCAAACAAGCTTCCAGGACTCTCCAGGAGCCCCTGGGATTATCTAAGAGACTGTCTGGAATGAAGCCATGTTATTCCTTAGCTAAGAGGACTTTGCTGAATTATGAAATCCTCAAAGGCACGGAACAACTGTGTCTTACTCACCCTCTGTCTGTAGCACCTAGCACAGCCTTGCACTCAGCAGGGCCTCCGGTGACACTGACCAAATAGCCGGGTGAATCCCACGGGGTGCATATAAAGAATGTCCTCAGTTGGCCTTGCCTTATGGCTTATGGGTCTTAATGGCTTGCAGGGCCCACTCTGGACTAAGGGATATACCAGGGAAGGGCAGTCCCACTCTTACCAGGCTAGTTGAACAGCAACAGCCACTCAAAGGCAGAGCTCGGGAGGACCACAGGTGGACAGCTGTAGTGCATCATAATGCCGTAATTCTTCAAAGTTAAACCCAGAAACTCAAAGAGGACACCCTGATTACAGAGGGGTACGTGCATGGAAGAATGTGTGGCTTAAGATTGATGGGATATGGTATACACAGAAAGGTTAAGCATTTCACTGTAGACTGGGCGCCCGTAGCACAGTGGTTAGGGCGCCAGCCACATACACGGAGGCTGACAGGTTCGAACCCAGCCTGTGCCAGCAAAACAATGACAACTGCAACAACAAAAAAAAGCTAGTAGCCGGGCGGCGCCTGTAGCTCAGTCGGTAAGGCGCCAGCCCCATATACCGAGGGTGGCGGGTTCAAACCCGGCCCCGGCTGAACTGCAACCAAAAAATAGCTGGGCGTTGTGGCGGGCGCCTGTAGTCCCAGCTGCTAAGGAGGCTGAGGCAAGAGAATCGCTTAAGCCCAGGAGTTGGAGGTTGCTGTGAGCTGTGTGACGCCACGGCACTCTACCGAAGGCCATAAAGTGAGACTCTTGTCTCTACCAAAAAAAAAAAAAAAAGAGCTAGTATCCAGTAGCCCAAGAGTTTGAGATTGCTGTGAGCTGTGACATCACAGCACTCTACTGAGGGCGACATAATGAGACTCTGTCTCAAAAACAAAAAAGAGTGGGGCGGCGCCTGTGGCTCAGTGAGTAGGGCGCCGGCCCCATATGCCGAGGGTGGTGGGTTCAAACCCAGCCCCGGCCAAACTGCAACAACAACAACAACAACAAAAAAAAATAGCCGGGCGTTGTGGCGGGCGCCTGTAGTCCCAGCTGCTCGGGAGGCTGAGGCAAGAGAATCACATAAGCCCAAGAGCTGGAGGTTGCTGTGAGCCGTGTGACGCCACGGCACTCTACCGAGGGCAGTAAAGTGAGACTCTCTCTACAAAAAAAAAAAGAGTTTCACCATAATCCTCTGTACCCAAAATCTAAATTTAAGAGAGTTTAAGAGAGTTGGCTGGCATGGTGGCTCAAGCCTGTAATCCTAGCATTCTGGGAGGCAGAGGAGAGTGGATTGCCTGAGCTCAGGAGTTTGAGACCTGCCTGAGCAAGAGCGAGATCTCAACTTTACTAAAAGTAGAAAAACATTCAGGCCTTGTGCCAGGTGCCTGTAGTCCCAGCTACTTGGGAGGCTGAGGGAAGAGAATCACTTAAGCCCAAGAGTTTGAGATTGCTGTGAGCTATGATGCTACAGCACTCTACTGAGGGTGACATAGTGAGACTCTGTCTCAAAAAAAAAAAAAAGACCTTTAGGTTCACAGCAAAATTGAGGAAGGCATAGAGATTTCCTGTATACTCTGCCCCCCACCACACACAGCCTCACCCATGATTGACATTCCCCCACCAGAGCAAGGAGCGTGTCATAGTCAATGAACCTGCTTTGACACATCATAATCACTTGGAGTACATAGTTGACAATCGGGGTCACTCCTGCTGTCGTTCATTCTTGGGGTTTGGACAAACCCATCACAACGTGTATCCTCCATTATAGCACCAGAGTATTTTCACTGCCCTGAAAATCCTCTCGGCTCTGCCTGTTCATCCCTGCCCTAGCCATTGCTATCTTTTTACTGTTTCTGTAGTTTTGCCTCAAACTATCTTTTCAACGGCAATCGTTTCCTGAGCTGTTTGCCTCACCATACCTGAAAAATCAAACCCGCATTTGAAAACGACCAAGCCTGTTCTTTGTGGCTATTGCTTCATCTTTGTATTCAACACCTGCTGGAAGACCAGAATCCTGAGCAAATGTGGAGATGTGTCACAGGCTGTGACATTCCCTGCCTCGCTGGCATCGCCTACACCCTCCCTACAATCCTGGAGGGACCCTGCACACATTTGCTCTTCCTTATGCAAAACGGAGAGGAATCTGACAGTGGGTAAAGCTTAGTATGTGCATGTGACTTCTTACAGGGATATTTGCACATAAGGACAAACACTTCAATTTACAGACTAAGTTTTTAATGGTGAAATGTGGACATCTAAAAAGATGCTAGTCTAATCGTGTTTTCTCTCCCCTTCCTGTCCTCCATCCCACTCCCACCCTGGTCTTAAGGCACATTTCAAATCTCAGCGCTCTGGGAGCCTGTTTCAGTGACATTTGCAGCACAGTCGAGCTGTGGGCCATTTTTTTCTCACAGTACAATTTGTCTTTCTTTTAATACAGTTTCTAAATGGAATTTGGACACTTTGGCCTTCCAGGAACTGAAGTCAGAGTTAACTGAGGTTCCTGCTTCCCGGATCTTGAAGGAGAGCCCAGCGGGCCATCCCCGGAGTGAAGAGGGAGATGATGGTATGCCGCTAGCGTTCTTCCCTTTTGTGCCCGTGTAGACACGTCATTATCCACATCTAGTTCTGTGCTTGGAGTCAGCATAAAGTAAACGCCCACCCAGGAGGGGAAACTACGACTTCCTGGGGAGCAGAGGCAGGGGAGGGGAGGAGAAGAGAACCCCCTCAGGGCTTCCCAGCCAGGGCAGCAAAGACGTACATTCTCTCACCCATAAATGGGAGGCTGGGCAGGGCTGAACAGGGGGAGATGAGAGATGTGCTGATCTCACCCACTTGATTGTCACAGAATTAACTCTACGTGAGAAACTACTTTTTTCAGTAGTTCCTTTATTGCTTTATCTTAGTGTCCATGGTGCATGTACACCATGCATCATCTCAGCACATAATCTGTCACTAAAGATATATTTTCTCAACTTTGACCACTTAGGAAAAGTACAATCTGACTTGGTGCCCAGTGTTTATGGTGCCGGCCACATACAGCAAGGCTGATGGTTTGAACCTGGCCCAGGCCAGCTAAACAACAATAACAACTGCAACAAAAAAATAGCTGGGGTTGGTGCCTGTGGCTCCGTGAGTAGGGCGCCGGCCCCATATACTGAGGGTGGCGGGTTCGAACCCGGCCCTTACCAAACTGCAACAGAAAAATAGCCAGGCGTTGTGGCGGGTGCCTGTAGTCCCAGCTACTCAGGAGGCTGACACAAGAGAATCGCCTAAGCCCAAGAGCTGGAGGTTGCTGTGAGCGGTGACGTTACAGCACTCTACTGAGGGCGACAAAGTGAGACTCTGTCTCTAAAGAAAAAAAAAAAGAAAAGTACAATCTGTCTGTCTCCAAAGTGTTTCCTGAAAGTCAGACTTTAAGAATAAGACTGGGTGGCATCCATAGCTCAGTGGGTAGGGTGCCAGCCACATATACTGAGGGTGGGGGATTCGAACCCTGCCCCAGCCAAACTGCAACAAAAAATAGCCAGGCATTATGGTGGGCACTTATAGTCTCAGCTACTCAGGAGGCTGAGGCAAGAGAATTGCTTAAGCCCAGGAGTTGGAGGTTGCTGTGAGCTGTGATGCCACAGCACTCTACCGAGGGTGATAAAGTAAAACTCTGTCTCTAAAAAAAAAATAATAAGACTGGGTGGTGTCCGTAGCTCAGTGGGTAGGGCACTGGCCACAGCCACATAAACCTAGTTTGGCAGGTTCGAACCTGGCCCAGCCTGGGCCAGCTAAACGACAATGACAACTGGAACAGGAAAATAGCCAGGCATTGTGGCAGGCACCTGTAGTCCTAGCTACTTGGGAGGCTAAAGCAAGAGAATTGCCTAAGCCCAAGAGTTTGAGGCTGCTGTGAGCTGTGACAACACAGCACTCTACTGAGGGCAACATAATGAGACTCTGTCTAAAAAAAAAAAAAGGGGGGGGGGTCGGTGCCTGTGGCTCAAAGGAGTGCTGGCCCCATATACTGGAAGTGGCAAGTTCAAACCTGGCCCCAGCCAAAAACTGCAAAAATAAATAAATAAATAAATAAGTACTGGTTTTCAGAAACTTTTTCATCCACATCATTGACAGTTATTACTTACACTGAATGGGATCATGAAATAGTTAATACACAATTCTCTGAAATCTAAAATTTCCACCGTTTCTTCACTACAGTTAAAACATAACCAAGCTTTATTATATTAGCATGAAATATCTGGCCCATCAGTTAGGGCTTGAAAAACTTTGTCATATATAAATTGTTCTTATAATGGGGGCGGCGCCTGTGGCTCAGTGAGAAGGGCGCCGGCCCCATATGCCGAGGGTAGGGGGTTCAAACCCAGCCCCGGCCAAACTGCAACAAAAAAATAGCCGGGCGTTGTGGCGGGCGCCTATAGTCCCAGCTACTTGGGAGGCTAAGGCAGGAGAATGCCTAAGCCCAAGAGTTAGAGGTTGCTGTGAGCTGTGTGACGCCATGGCACTCTACCGAGGGCAATAAAGTGAAACTCTGTCTCTACAAAAAAAAAAAAAAAAAAAATTGTTCTTATAATGAGTTGATTTTTCTATTTTTTAATAATGAAATAAGGCATGCATGAGTGATATAATGAACTCCCAGAGTCCCTGCCCAGCTTACATAGAATATTTCAAATATTATAAACACAGTTGAAATCCTCTGTGCAAATTCCATCCTTACAACTGATACTAAATAGAAGTTCAGTTCAAATCACAGATTGAATACATCACATTTCATCTGTACTAACCATTTAATGTGTATAATTAAAGTGTAAATTGTGAAATTTACAGTGGCCCCAAAACATTGTTAGTATCCCCCTTTACACATAAGAAAACTGAGACGTGCAGAGCTGAGTGATTTACTGCAAGTCACACAGCCAGCGGGTGGCACAGCCTGGCTTTCAACACAGACGGTCTGGACAGTCCGGCTTTCAACACAGACAGGCACACTGTGTATGGAAAGACTATGGATAAGTGGTATTTTGTTTTCTCAAATTCACTAGGATGTGGAGAACTCATTTGGGTAGGAGAGCCCCTGACTCTGAGGACAGCAGAAACAATCACCGGCAAGTATGGTGTATGGATGCGAGACCCCAAGCCCACCCACCCCTACACCCAGGAGACCACGTGGAGAATCGACACAGTGGGAACGGACGTGCGCCAGGTATTTGAGTATGACCTCCGGAGCCAGTTCATGCAGGGCTACCCCTCCAAGGTGCACGTGCTGCCCAGGCCACTGGAGAGCACGGGAGCTGTGGTGTACGGGGGGAGCCTCTACTTCCAGGGGGCCAACTCCAGAACCGTGGTAAGGTACGAGCTGCACACCGAGGTGGTGAAGGTGGAGAAGGAGATCCCTGGAGCCGGCTTCCACGGGCAGTTCCCCTACTCTTGGGGTGGCTACACGGACATTGACTTGGCAGTGGACGAGGCTGGCCTCTGGGTCATCTATAGTACCGAGGCAGCCAAAGGCGCCATTGTCCTCTCCAGACTGAACCCAGAGAATCTGGAACTTGAACACACCTGGGAGACTAACATCAGGAAGCAGTCAGTTGCCAATGCCTTCCTCATCTGTGGCACCCTGTACACCGTCAGCAGCTACTCCTTGGCTGACGCAACTGTGAACTTCGCTTATGACACAGGCACAAGCAGCAGCAAGACCCTGACCATCCCGTTCAAGAACCGCTACAAGTATAGCAGCATGATTGACTACAACCCTCTGGAGAAGAGGCTCTTTGCCTGGGACAACTTCAACATGGTCACCTATGACATCAAGCTCTCCAAGATGTAAAGAAGTCTGGAGCTATACCAGCAAAGGCAGGAGGAGACGTGCAGGGCTCCAGGGGGGAGCAGGCTGGAGGGCGGGCCAGATGGCCAGCCAGTGCCCAGGCAACCCTCTCAGCTTTCCAAGCTTTCATTAATCCCAGAGAATGTGCATAGTCACCATCTGACTATGCAGGAATAGCAATCTGAGGGGACAGATCAGTGGTTCTCAACCTTCCTAATGCCGCAATGTATTTTCATTGTTACAAAGGAGTCGCGACCCACAGGTTGAGAACTGCTGGCATAGAAATTGCGTGTTACAATAGGCATTCTCTTCTTGTCTCAGCATCTAAAGGGATGTTTAACTGAAATAGTTACAGGGTTCTGTCGATTCCTGGCAAAAGTTGTAAGGCATGGTAGCTTCTTCATGAAAACTAGCACTCTTAACACCATAAGCCACAATAAAAAGCAGCACTTCTAAAGGATGCAGAATAGTTCTCGTGGCCAGCACTAGACATAGTTTAAGATATATTTACTACAATTGGCTGCTAATGCTTCAGGTAGAATCCAGTTGGGTGCTACATAACCCTAATAAAATTAGCTTACCTGATGTTCTCTTTCTTGAATTTTGTGGGAGGGTTTGCTTAAGAGACATGCATGAACACCAACCACTGGATAATTCCTTTGGGTTGGGAGATGTGATTGGAGGATGTTAAAGATGGTGTGCATGTAAATGGTTTTGAGGTGCTGCTCAAAATGACACCGAGCACGCAGTGGCATCCACGCCTTCCCACCTTCATCTGCTGGTGCTCTTGGCCCTACCTGAGTAATCCTTTCAGCTCCCCAACTCATCCTCTCTTTACCCGAGAGCTCCACTTTAGCTCTTACCTATTGTCATGGGTATGAATTTCCTAAGCTACAACCTCAGGCAGGCAAACCTTATAGCATTATTTTTTTTCCCCAGTTTTTAAAGTTGTAGTAAAATACATGTAACAGGCTCGGTGCCTGTAGCACAGTGGTTACGACACCAGCCACATATACTGAGGTTGGTGGGTTCTAACCTGGCCCAGGCAGCTTCACAACAATGATAACTGCAACAAAAAATAGCCGGGCATTGTGGCAGGTGCCTGTAGACCCAGCTACTTGGGAGGCTAAGGCAAGAGAATCGCTTAAGCCCAAGAGTTTGAAGTTGCTGTGAGCTGTGACACCACAGCACTCTACTGAGGGTGACATAGTGAGACTCTGGCTTGAAAAAAAAAATACATGTAATAGAATTTACCATCTGTATCATATTTAAGGGCACAGTTCAGTGGTACGAAATACATTCATACTGTTGTACAACCGTCATCACTACCCATCTCCAAAGCATTTTTCATTTTGTAAAACTGAAACTCTGTATTTATTAATACTCTCCATTCCCCCCATCTCCTCTAGCATTATTTTATTTATTTATTTATTTTTTTTGTGGTTTTTGGCCGGGGCTGGGTTTGAACCCGCCACCTCCGGCATATGGGACCAGCGCCCTACTCCTTGAGCCACAGGCGCCGCCCTAGCATTATTTTTTAATAACTGCACTTAATCTCTTTCTTCAGCTGCCATCATCCCTAATGGTAGAACTCTTTATCTTGCCAGTTCAGCTTGGACTCTGTCACTTCAGCGTGTTGTCGGTCAATTCAGGCTTTTCCTCTCCCCCCATTCTCTTCACAGTAGCATCTGTGCTTGAGACAAGTGAGCGTGAAGGCATTCTGGCCTTGGGTGGGGAAGAATCTCATTTCTCACACTTGGTTTGGCCTCCAGTGCAGATTCTGGCATTTGCTGCTGACATCTACGTCTACATGTCCAGTTTCAAGTCTGTCCTCCTCTGCGTTTATGGCTGTCAGGCGTGTTGCTTTATTCTGCCCTGCTATGTGTCCCACAGGGGTATGGAGACTTTTCAGAAGCCGGACCACACCAGAGCACACAGGTTTCCTTTCACTCTTCTGTTGCCACCCCCTGCTGACGCAGGGCCACCTTTCTCAGGGGGTTACACCAGTTATCCTGGATTTACCTGGGAACAAGCATAAGTCCCCTCTGCTTTCACATGCCCCAACTATCTGTGACATGAGCTCCTGTCGGGAACTCTTGAGAACTGAAGCTCTCTTTCTCTCTGCAGTTCCCTTGCTCTCCCAGACTTTATTCAGGCTGCAGGGGTGGGATAGTCTTTGTCTACCTTCTCAGGGTGTTGTTCATGGGACCAGGGCTCAGCCTTCTGATTTCCAAGAGAACCAGATCTTAAAAGTCAAAGACTTTGCTTTAAGATAAATCTCCCTATCCTGAGTTCTAAAGACTGTACTTTGGCAAGCAAAGACAAGTATTTAACTCCTCTAGGAGTCAATCCTCATTGAGGCTACACACACCACAAGTGGGCAGGGAGAGGATGAGATCGCAAGTCTCTTTACTGACGTATTAGTGTGTGTAGGCTGCTGTAACAAACACCGCAGTAACCTAAACAACAGAAATTTATTTCCTTGCAATTCTGTCAGCTGGAAGTCCAAGATTAAGGTATTAGCAGTGCTGGTTTCTTCTAAGGACTTTCTCCTTGGCTTATAGATGGGCATCTTTTCCCTGCATCCTCACATTATCTTCCCTCTCTGCATGTCTGTGTCCTAATGACATCTTTTTAGAAGAACAGCAGTCATATTGATTTAGGGCTCAACATAATGACCTCATTTTAATTTAAGCACCTCAACACAGGCCCTATCTCCAAACACAGTCACATTCAAAAGTGTTAGGATTCGGCTCCTACATATTAGGGGGTAGACATCATTCTGTCCAAAACATCTGGTATTATCATTCTCCCCCACTGACAGCAGGCTCTAAAAAATCTAAAAAGACCCAGAAATCAGAATTCATAAACTCATTCATCTTACCAAGCACCTTTAGCTGCCAGGCATTTGAATGAAAAGTAGAAGGTGATTGTACAGCCTTGCTGTACCTCCAGCTCCTCTCCAACAGCTGCTGCTTCATGAAAGAAGAGGGTAAAGGAAGAAGAAACAAAAGGAAGGAAACTACCTTTCCTTGATTCCCACCCACCATCCTTCACTGTTCCCTCCATTTCTCCTACTGGCTCCTTCCTCACCCCCAAATTTATTACCTCCATTACTCCTGAACACCAGATCCACATATGTGGAACATTGCCCACTTGACATCTCCATTTAGATGTCTCTTAGGCATATCAACTTAGCAAAAATTGAACGTCTACAGTTTATTCCCTCACTCTAAGATATACCAAATCTGTTCTATTTGTAGCTGATGGAAACTCAAGTCACTTAGGCCAAAAATTTTGGAGTCATTCTTTACCCATTTCTTATACCTCATGGTCAATCTATCAGGAGCTTCTGGTTCCATCTTCAAACACATAGATCCAGAATGTTGTAGTCCCAGCTACTCAGGAGGCTGAGGCAAAAGAATTATCTAAGCCCAGGAGTTGGAGGTTGCTGTGAGCTGTGACGCCACAGCACTCTACTGAGGATGATAAAGTGAGACTCTGTCTCAAAAAAAACGAAATAGAATCTAACTACATCTTTCATCATCCCAGTTGCAACAGGCCCAAATGACCATTGTTCTATTCCGGGGTCACCACAATAGCAACTGAAGCACATCTCCCTCTACGCCATACAACCTATTTTCAACATGGCAGCCAGAACAACCCCATTAAAATGCAAGCCTGAGGGCAACACCTGTGGCTCAGTGGGTAGGGTGCTGGCCCCATATACCGAGGGTGGCGGGTTCAAACCCAACCCTGGTCAAACTGCAACAAAAAAATAGCCGGCATTGTGGTGGGTGCCTGTAGTCCCAGCTACTCGGGAGGCTGAGGCAAGAGAATCGCCTAAGCCCAAGAGCTGGAGGTTGCTGTGAGCAGTGATGCCACGGCACCTACTGAGGGTGACAAAAAAAAAAATGCAAGCCTGATTGTGCCCCTTTAGCTGAAAACCCTCATGGCTTCCCTTCTCATTCAAAGTCAGAGTCCTGAGTCCTTACAAAGCCACAAGTGATCTGCCTCCTTCCCCACCACCACAACTTCTTCTTCTGCTAATGTCCCCTGAGTACTCTACTCCAGCCCAGACCCCCGGGCCTCCTGCTTTCCCTCAAAAGCATCAGGCATGCTTTTGCTTTCATCCATTGGCACTGGTTCCTCCATCTGCAGACTACCAGATTTAAAATTGCAGCAAAATCTCTTGTATTTTAAAACATCTTTTCTATTATACTCATCACCTCCTGATGTATAATTCACTCTTTTTACATTATACATATTTATTAGTTTTTCCCACTAGAATGTAAACTCCACAGGGGTGGGGATTATTTTATACAATTATCTATCTATCCCTAGAATAGTGCCTGGCTCACACAAATATTATTATTTTTGAGACAGTCTCACTTAGCCGCCCTCGGTAGAGTGCTATGGCGTCACAGCTCACAGCAACCTCCAACCCTCGGGCTAAGCAATTCTCTTGCCTCAGCCTCCCAAGTAGCTGGGACTACAGGCGCCCACCACAATGCCCAGCTATTTTTTGGTTGCAATTGACATTGTTGTTTAGCAGGCCTGGGCCAGTCTCGAACCCGTCAGGCTTGGTGTATGTGGTGAACTACGGACACTAAGCCTCAATATTATTTTCGAACAAAGGAGCAGAAAGAACATCCTAGAACTTGCTGAAAAACAAAACTTCCCATCCCACCCTTTCCCTCCCATGTGACCTTGGAAACATTGCTTAACTTCAGTCCCAGCACCAAGAGGACTTTCTGCAGTGGTGGTCATGCTCTATACATGAAGCTACAGAGCACTTGAAACGTGGCCAGCATGACTGACACAGAATTTATTTTAATGAATTTAAATGTAACTAGCCATAGAAACAATAAAAAAAAGAAAAACAACAAAAAAAAAGAAGAAGAAAAAAAAGATAATGTAAATAGCCATACAAAGCCAGCAGCTATTCTGTTGGAAGGGGCGGGTCTGTTTCCTTGTCTAAGGATAAGGCAATGTATAGGTTGAGCACCCAGCTGGCAATGACAGGTGCTCAGGGCATGCTCCTTCCCTCCCCACACTGCTACAGAAGAACACGAGGAAGGAAGCGGACTTCTGCACAACCACACTGACCCCTGTCGTGTGGGTGGGCAGGAGGGCCAGAGCACTTTTTAAAGGGCAGGCCTGCCGAAATAACACAATAAGGCCATTATGAAGCAGCAGATGAAATAAAAGATGGTATGGAGGGACATTTTCCAAATGATCACATTTTTGATGCTTTTAAATCATGAAAAATTGCCCTAGTGGTCCTTAGAGGTACTGTGGCCGTGCCAGGAGGTTTGAGTGGAATACTCATGCAATATCCTCCTCCCCAACTAAATCACTCTGCACGTGGCTGCTTTTCAGGGTGTGAAAAAGCACTCCAGTGTCTTAGAAGCAAACTTTAAAGCCTTTGTCAACAAATGTGAAATTCAACCACCCCAGCACCAGCACAGGGGATGGGGATACACTTTGGGTAAACTAATATAAAGGGCCATAAAACTGTCATATCCCAGGCTGAGTCTTAAAAATCCAAATGCCTCAGGCGGCGCCTGTGGCTCAGTGAGTAGGGTGCCCGCCCCATATGCCGAGGGTGGCGGGTTCAAACCCAGCCCTGGCCAAACTGCAACAAAAAAATAGCCGGGCGTTGTGGCGGGCGCCTGTAGTCCCAGCTACTTGGGAGGCTGAGGGCAAGAGAACCGTGTAAGCCCAAGAGTTAGAGGTTGCTGTGAGCTGTGTGAGGCCACGGCACTCTACCTGAGGGCGGTACAGTAAGACTCTGTCTCTACAAAAAAAAAAAAAATCCAAATGCCTCAGGGTTCTCTGCATTTCAGATCTTTAAAGTCACAGAGGTCTGAACTTCCCACTGACTCAGATGTAATACACAATAAAGCCTGATAATACTTTTAATTCAAATCCACTGACTTGGCAAAGAGTCCACGTGCTCGAGGCTTCTTGGGTATGGCTCTGGGCCATGGTCCTCAAACTTGGCTCAGACTAAACCTCTTTAAATTATTTTACAGAGTTTGACTTTTTTCCCATTGATAAGATGGTACCCAGATGTGGGGCTCAGAAAAGACTCAGGACCTCCCAAAGGAGCAGCACACACCTGGCTCCAGGTATGGGCATTGCCCTCTTTGGGCCCCTTGACTTCAAGCTTTCCCTTGGGTGGAATTAACTGGAGATCCTCCCAGGGGAAGCAACATAGAGCTTCCTATCTTTTTTTCCTAACTCGTCCTTAGTGGTTGTGAAGCCAGGATTCAGTTTACCCGCATGAAAGAAATAGATTCTTTGGGGGAAGGTTGGAGCCTGCTGTGGAATCTTTCAAGATGGTCCTCCTCAGTATACTTAGAATCTTTTTTCTTTAGGAACTGGTGCTTTTCACGGAACACAGGGCCACCGTGACAAAGGTAGGGCATGCCTCTATTGCCCTCCTGGCTGATGCCACACTTTGCCCCTAATTTGGGAGCTGGTAGGAGAAGCTCCTGGCGGGCAGTAGAGGAAGCACGGCTCCTACCCCGTTTTCCCGAAAATAAGACCTACTTACAGGAAAGATAAGATGTCCCCTGAAAATAAGACCTAGCGCATCTTTGGGAGCACACCTTAAAATAAGACACTGTCTTATTTTCGGGGAAACAGGATAGGCGTCCCGCTGCAGTATATGCTGGCGTTGTACCAGAGTCTAGCTGTCTCATATGAGAACCCCAGGGGCCACCATGGTGAGGCTGGTGAGGCTGGCGAGGCCCTGGGCCAGTGTAACAAGGCCTTTCAGAGGCCCCTGGCATTCACAGACTCCAGAGCAGGCATCCTCAAACTTTCTAAACAGGGGGACAATTCACTGTCCCTCAGACCGTTGGAGGGCTGCACTATAGTTTAAAAAAAAAAAAATCTATGAACAAATTCCTATGCACACTGCAGATATCTTATTTTGAAGTAAAAAACAAAACAGGAACAAGTACAATTCACACTGCTTCATGTGGCCCGTGGGCCGCAGTTTGAGGACGCCTGCTCCAGAGTTTCCTCTGACACTAAACGGGGTCATGTACCGAGTCAGAGCCACTGTGGCTTACCACCTTCAATTCCACCCAACTGGCTTCCACTTCTGCTATGTTGGGTTGAGAAAAGCCTAGAAAACTACTTTCTTCCTTCTGGGAGAGGCTCCTCAAAGCCTTCCCTGATGTCTGAAACTTGGAAAGTCTATGTGTTGTCACATCACATGTTCAGCAAAGACTCTGGAATAGCAAGGGACACAGGGTCCTACAACTCCGTTCCCTGTGTCAGCATCAAAAGAGTAGCAAGGGTCTTAAGCACCAGTTGTGTGGACTTTATCCTTGGACCGTACCTTGTTAACTCGTTCAGTGATTCTCATAAAAGTGGCCAAAAAGGTTAAATCTCTTCCCAGTGTCCCAGAAGAGTCTGTGAAACGCCCGACAAGCAAATGATATTTTGCCTGAGGTTCCCGGCTTCTCCTGGGAACAGAATGGGCCTGAAAATAACCAGTGTCCCCTCCACCATTTCCAAGTCAGCTTTCACTAGCTGGGCTGGGATCACTGGGTCATTGCTCCCTCTTACCATATCCCACATTACACTATGTAATTCCCCTAATCAGGCCATCATCCAGAACCTTATGAGCTGGTAGACTAGAGTGTCCCCCAGCCCTCATGTGTCCTTAATAAGCATGTCCCCATTAGCATCCTTCTGATGGAGGCAAGTAGAGGCATTCTGTATAGGAACTGTGAGACTGTGATTGCTCAGACATGTACATGCAGATGACAGCAGAGTTACAGCTGCTCAGGTTTCCCAAGAAATTGGGTAAGGGTTTAAAATATATTAAAGCTGTAATCAATCCTCCGTCCAATCTGTAAAGTTTACTCCTTGCCTTAAGTAGCATTCCTTAAGTATCATCGCCTATTTATGAGCTAGTCATTTTATAAACAATTCTGACAGCAGTCTCCTAGCATGGACCAGTGCTCTTCAGAGACCTTAATGCTTGGGTAAGATGTTCCTTGGGAAATGCGCTTTTTTTTTTTTTTTGAGACAGAGTCTCACTATGTTGCTCTCAGTAGAGTGCCGGGTGTCACAGCTCACAGCAACCTCAAAACTCTGGGGCTCAAGTGATTCTCTTGCCTCAGCCTCCCAAGTAGCTGGGGCTACAGGTGCCTGCTACAATGCCTGGCTTTTTTTTGTTGCAGTAGTCATTATTGTTTAGCTGGCCCAGACCGGGCTCGAACCTGCCAGCCTCTGTGCTCAACCAGCTCTGTGCTATGGGTGCTGTAGCCACTGTGCTATGGGTACAGTGTACTTATCATTGTTGTTTAGCAGGCCCTGGCCGGGTTCAAACCCACCAGCTCCTATACATGTGGCTGGCATCCTAACCACTGAATGACCAGTGCCAAGCTGGAGATGTGCTTTTAATTGCGACTTTGCTAAAAGTTATCTGTCCAAGCTCAGCGCTCATAGCACAGTGGTTACAGCGCCAGTCCCATGCACTGAGGTTGGCAGGTTCAAACCTGGCCAAGGCCAGCTAAACAAGACAACTCCAACAAAAAAATAGCCAGGTGTTGTGGTGGGCGCCTATAGTCCCAGCTACTCGGGAGGCTGAGGCAAGAGAATCACTTAAGCCTAAAAGTTTGAGGTTGCTGTGAACAGTGACGCCACGGCTCTCTACCGAGGGTGACATAGTGAGACTGTCTCAAAAAAAAAAAAAAAAAAAAAGTTACCAGGGAGGCGCCTGTGGCTCAGTGAGTAGGGCGCCGGCCCCATATGCCGAGGGTGGTGGGTTCAAACCCAGCCCCCACCAAACTGCAACAAAAAATAGCCGGGCGTTGTGGCGGGTGCCTGTAGTCCCAGCTGCTTGGGAGGCTGAGGCAAGAGAATCGCATTAAGCCCAGGAGTTAGAGGTTGCTGTGAGCTGTGTGACATCATGGCACTCTACCCGAGGTGGTAGGGCGTTAGAAATCTTCCCACTCAAGGCCTGGAAAAGGTGAACCCTAGCTATGGCTATCTCCTGAAGCTCTAGGGCAGTAGTTATCAACCTGTGGGTCATGACCCATAGGAACTGTATTAAAGGGCCGTGGCATTAGGAAGGTTGAGAACCACTGCTCTAGGGGATTAGGGGTGGTGAAAGCATGAAATTTTACAGCCCTTTTGCATGTATCCTAGAAACTACTAAGGCCTGATCAAGTAAACATCCTGCTGCTTGCTTGCATGGCCCTCTGAATCTAAAACTTCTCTCGGACTAGAAAACTTTCAGGTCAATCTTCAGAAATCTTCTGAGAGGACATAAGGAACAAAATCATTTTGTAAGCCTAGCTTCAAAATGATTGAACCTTAGATTCAGCCCCTGAATCTGGAGAAAGTCCCCGGGACGCCTTCCTATCCCAGGGTAAGGTCAGCAGCCTTTAATGAAACCCATGGGGAAACATGAGCACAGCGCCATCTGAGATGGTGTCTACTTCAAAACCAGCCTTTGTGGTAAAGAGAAGCGCTGTTGGCTCAGCGCCTGTGGCTCAAGGCGCCAGCCACATACACCTGAGCTGGCGGGTTTGAATCCAGCCTGGGCCCGCCAAACAACGACAGCTGCAACCAAAAAATAGCTGGGCGTTGTGGCGGGCGCCTGTGGTCCCAGCTACCTGGGAGGCAGAGGCAGGAGAATTGCTTGAGCCCAGGAGTTGAAGGTTGCTGTGAGCTGTGATGCCACAGCACTCTACCCAGGGTGACAGGTTAAGGCTCTGTCTCAAAAAAAAAAAAAAAAAAAAAAAAAGAGAGAGAGAGAAGGGCTGTCACCACTGAGGAATTTTATGTATTTTAGTGTCCTGGGGAATAATAGCATTCACCGAGTATTATCTTATGTATTAACTTAAACTCTTGTTAATTACCCCACCAAGCGAGCTCCCTGGTGGCTCCGAGGCTAGGAGGTGGCCTGATTGGGGGTAGGAGGGAGTAGAGGGCCCTAGGGGACCTGCAGCTGACTTCATTCTGGGCTTGTGCATGTCGTGTGCACAGTCTGGCTTTGGGCATGGTCTCTGAGGGACATGGGCTTGCTGTCTTTGGGAAACATGGAACTCTGACATGGACTAAAGGATGCTTCCAGGGTGACCCCTTCCTACTCCTGGGCTATATTTAAGAGACTGGGCTGTGCCGCAAGCAAATCAGGCTTTTTTTTTGTTTGTTTTTTTTGGTCGCTTAAAAACACCCAAATCCGAGCGGCGCCTGTGGCTCAGAGGAGTAGGCGCCAGCCCCATATGCCAGAGGTGGCGGGTTCAAACCCAGCCCCAGTAAAAAACTACAAAAAAAAAAAACAAAAACAAAAAAAACCACCCAAATCCACTGACTGCAGTAATTGTTCTACATAAATTAAAGATCAAATCTACATATGTATCAAAGACTTAGAGCAATTTTTGGTTTTTCAAGCCAAGTGCATTAGTGAAAATAAACAATACTCAACAGTGGTTCTAGGAGAAGAAAAGTGGGAACGAACAAAGATCTTCTAAGACAGTCTTCTAAGATAACCCGAAGAACGTCAACACCATTGAGACCGTTTTCTGCAATTCTGTGAAAGTCCACTTCAAAGTAAGTGAAGTTTTACATGCTCAGGGGCTCACGGACTCCTCAGCTGGAGAAGGGGGTGGGGCAGGGGGTTCTGTGAGTTGGGCCCAGTGAGGAAGAAGGGCTTGTTCTGAACTTGAATGCATCTCTCTAGCTTCACTGTTTTTCTCAGTAATGTCTCCACTAGGAAGAAAGGCATATTGAATGTTAGGATTCAATAATGAGAAATAAAAAAAAAAAAAAAAAAAAAAAAAGAATCAGAGAGAATGAAAGACCCCAAATGCCAGCACCTAAAGAGCAGTTAACATTCTAGAGACGTTCTTCCAAACTCCTCGTCCCACACCTTGCAAAGGTGAGTTGTACTTGACACAGGCTATCACTGGGAGTCAGCTCTCCTCAGAGTGACCTCAGCTGTCTCTGTTGGTCCTGCGGGTCCAATAGAACTGGGGACCACTTGTGCACCAGCCCCCCCTCCACCCCCACCCATTCCTCAGTCGTCTCTGAGGATTAGAGCAGAAGGTCTTCCCATCAATTGGCTGTCCCATCCCTGACCAGCCAGCTCTCGTGCATTTCAGCCCAGGGCAAGCTGTCTCAATGTTTCCTTTGCAATCCGGCTATACTCAAAGCCAGTCCACCCTTAGGCTCCTTCATACCCTCTTTCTGCCTAACTTGGCCCCATCGCCAGCCTGCGGGTTCTCTTCCCCTCTGCTGAGGTCCACCAGGATTTTCCTTCTCAGGGCTGGGCAAACCTTGCCTTCAAAGGAACAAGACCAGCCTGTCAAGCTACCGCAGATTCAGAATAACTATTCCCTGAGTACATATTGTGTTTCAGGGATCAGAAATTAGCCAAAAACTACCTGCGTGCAGATTCTCAGCCACAACCCACAATAGTTTTCAGTTGAGGAAGCTGAAATGGAAGGTGATTTATCCAGGCAGGTCATGTGGCCAGTGAAACGCAGACTGGAATCTAGACTCAGCTGGGGATCCAGACACAGGTTTACTGCTGCCATCTCCCCAATCAAAGCCGATCCCTAACAGGGGGCGAAAGGGATGTGGGTGACATGGAGGGATTGTTTGGTTTTCAGGAGAGGCCCTGGGTTTGTATCATCTTTCAGCACAATGACTGTGGCCTCTTGGAGACAAAACCCACTCTCACAGTCTAAACTTGTGGTGTTGGGCGGCGCCTGTGGCTCAATAAGTAGGGCGCTGGCCCCATATACCGAGGGTGGTGGGTTCAAACCCAGCCCCGGACAAACTGCAACAAAAAAATAGCTGGGCGTTGTGGCGGGTGCCTGTAGTCCCAGCTGCTCGGGAGGCTGAGGCAAGAGAATCACATAAGCCCAAGAACTGGAGGTTGCTGTGAGCCGTGTGACGCCACGGCACTCTACCGAGGGCAGTAAAGTGAGACTCTGTCTCTACAAAATAAATAAATAAATAAACTCGTGTTGTCAAATTGGCCACACACCCCTATTAGTAAAGGCACAATACCCACATGTATGGTAACTAAGAAATCATACCTAAATTCTACCGATCTGCTAATACTTTACTTCCTAATAAATTAATGTCAAGGGGCACTTATTGGATGAAGTCCATATTTCCAGTCAATAATTTTGGATCTTTTGGCTAACCTTTTGTCAGATTTAGGAGTAAGATCATTATTTTAAGCTCATAATATACTAGATGTATAGAGCTCTAGCTAGAAGTGTCAGCTGTGACAATTTTTGTCATCTACTCATATTGCAGTGTTAGTATTACTCCAATACAAGGTTTCCTGGCAAAAGTTTGTTTCCTGAGACAGTCTCACTCTGTCACCTGGGTAGAGTGCTCTGTCGTCACAGCTCACAGCAACCTCAAACTTGGGTTTGAGCAATCCTCTTGCCTCAGCCTGCCAGGTAGCTGGGACCACAGGTATCCGCCACCACGCCCGGTGCCTGGCTAGTTTTTCTAATTTTAGTAGAGATGAAGGTCTTGCTCTTGCTCAGGCTGGTCTCAAACTCCTGAGCACAAGTGATCCAACCACCTTGGCCTCCCACAGTGCTAGGATTATAGGTATGAGCCACCACACCCAGCCTTGGCAAATATTTAGGTCACTTGTCTCTTAAGGGTTACATTTATAAAGACTAGATAATATAAACTATTGATCCGTTTAACCAACACAGGTAAACTACAACATACTGGCATTTGCTGAACATGAATGAAGAAGATCAGTGACCTTCCGCAGCCTAGCAGCCCCACCCCTCCCTCAGAAGGGAGCAAATCCTACAACCACCTCCTGACATGCAGTGAGGGTGCTCACAGCAATTTCCTGAGTTCAGCTGGAACTATAGTCTCTGTTACTTTGGAGGCTGAGGCAAGAGGATTGCTTGAGCCCAGGAGTTTGAGGTTGCTGTGGGCTATGACCCCATAGCACTCTAGGCTAGAACAACAGAATAAGACTATCTCAAATTTATTTTCAGCCAGGTGTGGTGGGTCATGCCTCTAATCCTAGCATTTTGGGAAGCCGAGGTGAGTGGATTGCTTGAGCTCAGGAGTTTGAGACTAGCTCGAGCAAAAGCGCGACCCCTTCTTGGGCAGCGCCTCTGGCTCAAGGAGTAGGCCCCATAAGCCGGGAAGGGGGTGGGTGGGCGGTGACGGGTTCAAACCAGGCCCCAGGCCAAAAACTGCAAAAAGAAAGAAAAACAAAACCCCATCTCTACTAAAAACAGAAAAACTGAGGCAAGAGGATTGCTTGAGGCTCAGCACCGGTAGCACACAGGTTAGGACGCCAGCCACATACACTGAGGATGGCAGGTTCGAAATCAGCCCGGGGCCTGGTAAACAACAATGACAACTGCAATTAAAAATAGCCAGGTAGGGGCGGCGCCTGTGGCTCAGTCAATAAGGCGCCGGCCCCATATACCGAGGGTGGAGGGTTCAAACCCGGCCCTGGCTGAACTGCAACCAAAAAATAGCTGGGCGTTGTGGCGGGCGCCTGTAGTCCCAGCTACTCGGGAGGCTGAGGCAAGAGAATCGCTTAAGCCCAGGAGTTGGAGGTTGCTGTGAGCTGTGTGAGGCCATGGCACTCTACCGAGGGCCATAAAAGTGAGACTCTGTCTCTACAAAAAAAAAATAGCTGGGTAGGGTGGCGCCTGTGGCTCAGTGAGTAGGGTGCCGGCCCCATATACTGAGGGTGGTGGGTTCAAACCCAGCCCCAGCTGAACTGCAACCAAAAAATAGCCGGGCGTTGTGGCGGGCGCCTGTAGTCCCAGCTGCTCGGGAGGCTGAGGCAGGAGAATCGTGGAAGCCCAAAGTTGCTGTGAGTCCTGCGACATCATGGCACTCTACCCAAGGCGAAGGCAGTAAAGTGAGACTCTGTCTCTACAAAAAAAAAAAAAAAAAAAAAAATAGGTGGGCATTGTGTTGGGTGCCTGTAGTCTCAGCTACTTGGGAGGCTGAGCCAAGAGAATCTCTTAAGCCCAGGAGTTTGAGGTTGCTGTGGGCTGTGATCCCAGGGCATTTTCCCAAGGACGACATAGTGAAACTGTCTCCAAAAAAAAAAAAAAAAAAAAAAGGATTGCTTGAGTCCGAGCTGGAGGTTGCTGTGAGCTATGATGCCAGGACACTCTGGCCAGGGTGATAACTCCAGACTCTGTCTCAAAAATAAAAAAAAATTTGGGCAGCTCCTGTGGGTCAAAGGAGTGGGGCGCTGACCTCATATGCTGAGGTGGCGGGTTCAAACCCAGCCCCGGCCAAAACCGCAAAATAAAATAAAAATTTTTCTTCTTCCAGAGTTCAGTTTTAATATAAGTTAGAGTTTAAAGCTTTCCTTATACACTTTATAGGGTAGCTTGGCCAAGGGATCTGGGGATTTGAGACCAGAGAGAGGGCATCCTTACAAAGGCCTTATTGGCTACATTCAGGCCTGCTAAATGTAGCGAACAAAACTGTAAGGAGCTCAGTTAAATTTGATATTCAGACACAAAGCAGATTTTCAGCATCACAATATTACAGTTGTTTTTACACCCCAAAATAATTTTTTTGTTTATATAAAATATGAATTGAACTAGACTTTCTGTATTTTATCTGCCAACCTCGGATGCCTTTTAGAACAGAGTCATGCAAACCCTCCTCCTTTGGGTCAAGCAAGCTGCCTAAGGTCTCCTGTCTGAGCGCTGGCTGGCTCCTTCGTTCCTCGTCCACCAGCATGGTACCAGGCACCAGGCGCAGACGTAGAGACACGGTCCCTGCCAGCAGGGAGCCTACGGCCTCCCCGGGAATGAGGGTGCGTTTCAGGGAAGCCAGGCTGCCCCAAGTCTGTAAAGGCCTGCGTTTTATGCCGGGATGCTACATGACAACTTCCAGCGCATTATCAAAGTGGTCCCCAGCCCCCCGTTAAGAGCCACTGATGTGAAGTTCATCCCAGCACCCACACAGCGAACTTACACAAGTGGGTATCATCTCTGAGGGGCACGTGAGAAAAGCCGATTTCCCACAATAGGTGACGAAGCAGTTCCGCATCTGTGAAGCGTGCCTCACAGCAGCCACCGCGGAATAATAAACGCACACAAACCAGACCCCTTGAACTTCATGCGCTGAGCCGGGCTCAGCGGCCACGCTCCATCCCAGCCCTGCAAGCGAGGTAGAGAGCTTTGGGTACCTTCTCGTCATCGTGATTCTGCGCCTGGTCACCTCCGAGGCCAGGTCTTCGTACTGGAGATTAATGGCGTTGATGGCGGCGCTCTTCTGAGCCATGGCCTTGTACTCACTGCACCTGTGAACGAGAAACAAGCGCCGCAAACAGGCTTCAGGAGTCAGAGGCACGTTCGCCCCCACGCGGGCCGGCGTAGCACAGTTCGCGAGGCTCTTCACTGCGGTGTTCTCGGTGGGCCCTCCCCATGGTCTGGTGCCCAGCCCAACTCCAGCCATGAGGCAGTTATTCCCTCCAATACCTGCCCTAATGAGCGGGTGGGGAAGAGCAAGGTCCAATCATGCAACGGGAAGCCCAGCTATGATTACCCTACCAATGGCGCTGAAGGAGCGGAGGCTCAGAGAAGTGCACTGACTCTCCCCAGGTTGCACAGCAGACCCTGTTCCTCTAAAGGTTGTCACTTGAGCAGAGCCCTTTCCTCACCGTTTGACATCACTGACAAACACAGAGCTTTCTTCCCAGAACACTTGCCTTCTAAAAACCAGGGAAGGGGCCCGAGGGAGTGGCTCACACCTGTAATCCTAGCATTCTGGGAGGCCAAGGCGGGAGGACTATTTAAGATAATGAGTTCAAGGGCGGCGCCTGTGGCTTAGTCGGTAGGGCGCCGGCCCCATATACAGAGGGTGGCGGGTTCAAACCCGGCCCCAGCCAAACTGCAACGAAAAAATAGCCGGGCGTTGTGGCAGGCGCCTGTAGTCCCAGCTACTTGGGAGGCTGAGGCAAGAGAATTGCTTAAGCCCAGGAGTTGGAGGTTGCTGTGAGCTGTGTGAGGCCACGGCACTCTACCAAGAGCCATAAAGTGAGACTCTGTCTCTACAAAAAAAAAAATAAATAAAATAAAAAATAAATAAGATAATGAGTTCAAGACCAGCCTGAACAAAAGTGACACTCGTCCCCACTAAAAATAGAAAATCTAGCAGGGCATCATGTTGATTGCCTCACAGCTATCTGGGAGGCTGAAGCAAGAGGATCCCTTAAGCCCAAGAGTTGGAGGGTACTGTGAGCTATATCACCATGGCACTGTAGCCAGGACAACAGGTGAGACTGTCTTCAAAAGAAGAATGAAAATTAAAGAAGTAAAAATTAAAGTTAAAAATATATATGTAGGTGCTGCGCCTGTGGCTCAGTGAGTAGGGCACTGAGGCAAGAGAATCGATTAAGCCCAAGAGTCACAGGTTGCTGTGAGCTGTGATAGTATGGCCCTCTACTGAGGATGACATAGTGAGACTCTGTCTCAAAAAAAAAAATATAATAGCCGGGCGTTGTGGCGGGCGCCTGTAGTCCCAGCTACTCGGGAGGCTGAGGCAAGAGAATCGCTTAAGCCCAGGAATTGGAGGTTGCTGTGAGCTGTGTGAGGCCAAGGCACTCTACCGAGGGCCATAAAGTGAGACTCTGTCTCTACAAAAAAAAAAAAAATATATATATATATATACTATATATGTAAATATATTTTATATTCTGTTAACTATATATATATATATATATATATATATATATTCTGTTAACAATATCAAGCCTCGGGCGGCACCTGTAAGGCGCCGGCCCCATATACCGAGGGTGGCGGGTTCAAACCTGGCCCCGGCCAAACTGCAACCAAAAAATAGCCGGGCGTTGTGGTGGGCACCTATAGTCAGCTACTCGGGAGGCTGAGGCAAGAGAATCGCTTAAGCCCAGGAGTTGGAGGTTGCTGTGAGCTGTGTGAGGCCACAGCACTCTACTGAGGGCCATAAAGTGAGACTCTGTCTCTACCAAAAAAAAAGAAAAAAAAAAACAATATCAAGCCTCCAGTATCTATGTCCCCTGCACAGCTGAACAAGTAGTCTGGCTCCAAAGCCCAGCTTTGTGTCCCTTCTCTGTTTATTTTTTACATATGTATTATATATAATATAAATATATAAAACATATTTACATATATATTTTTTATTTATACATATAAATACGTTTTATATATTTACATATATTTATATGTTTTATATTTATATGTAAATATATTTATTTTTACATATATATTTTTATATAATATATTTTATATTATATATAATATATATTATATGTAAATATAGAATATTTATATGTATAAATAAAATGTATATGTAAATATTTTTACATATATGTATTGTATTATATAATATATATGGATTGCTTGAGCTCATGAGTTCAAGATTAGCCTGAGCAAAAGCAAGACCCTGTGTCTAATATATTTAATATACTAATATATTAAATATATTTTTTATAATATATATGTAAATATATTTTATATATTTATATTATATATATGTAAAAAATAAACAGAGAAGGGACACAAAGCTGGGCTTTGGAGCCAGACTACTTGTTCAGCTGTTGCAGGGGACGTAGATACTGGAGGCTTGATATTGTTAACAGAATAATAGCAGCCACTCGTTTAGTGCCAGCCACCTTGAGATGTTTTTTCTGTTATCGTATTTGATAACCACAGTACCCCTGTAAGGAATTATCCTCATTCATGGAACAGGGAGACCAAGCAGCAAAGAAACTAGGCCAACCCAAGAGGCACAGAGCTAGAATTTGAACCTAGGTCTGTCTGGCTTCAAAGATTATGCTCTCTCCATTATAGGGCCAAGCAAGCCTTGAGTTCTCACTCAGTGCCAAACCATCTCCAAAAGAATAGTCGTTGAGTCCCTGTCTAGACACCAGGTCATGCTCACATGGTGACGCTGCCATTTTTAGAGCCCAAATTGCAATGATGTGAGCTCACCAGCCCGGTCTCCTGGCTGGAAAGCTTCCTTCTTATGAGGACCCCAACTTACCTTTTAATCCTAGATCAGCTTCGTGTGTAACCACTTTTACACTTCAACTCATACTTTGCTAAGAAACCTTATTGCATGCTCCGTATCTGCATGTCAGCTTCTTCAAAAATCCCTAATAATAATAATACTAACCACGGATGTCAGCTTCCTTCCCTTGGCTCTTTTATCCTCGTGTAATCAATCTGTATGAGGAACTTGAGTTAATGAGATTGATTTAAGCCGTTAGGAGGTAGCAGCTGACACAAATTATCCCTGCGGACATGGGCCTTAAGGAATCCCCAACGATGTCACAGGGGAAGATTGGTCCTGGGTGCAGAGTAAGGGAAGAGCTCTCTGTCACTGGGGCAGCGGGGAGCACTGGCTCAGACACTGGTGAACGGGGCTGTCTTGACTTAGTACCTACAGACTGCATTTTAAAAATCCAATTCATGGGCTGGGCGAGGTGGCTCACAACTATAATCCTAGCACTCTGGGAGGCCAAGGCTGGTGGATTACTTGAGCTCATGAGTTCAAGACTAGCCTGAGCAAGAGCAAGACCCTGTGTCTACTAAAAATAGAAAAACTGAGGCAAGAGGATTGATTGAGCCCAAGAGTTAGAGGTTGCTGTGAGCTATGACACCATAGCACTCTAACCAGAGTGACAGCTTGAGACTCTGTCTCAAAAAAAAAAAAATCCAATTCATGTACACCTCTCCTCCCAGTGCCACTGTCATCCCTGATCTCACCCCTTCCCAATAATTCCTAGTGCTGCTGCTGAAGTGCCAGGTGCTTTGGCTTTGAAATTAAAGGAGTTGATTGAGCAACTACCACTTCTGAGCTAGGTGATCTTGGACAAGTAATTTAACCTCTATCAGACTTAATTTTCTTAACCTGTAAAAGAGGAGTAATACTATCTCTTACCTAAGGCATTGTGAAGATTGAGAAACTATTTGCAAACCCCCCTAACTTTACCCTCCTCTTTTTTTTGCATTTTTAAATGCTTAAGTGTATCTCCAAGTGATCTTTCCTCCCACACTGCTGGGATTACAGGCATGAGCCACCGTGCCTAGCCTGATATCTTAAAATAGTTTATCTATTTTAAATTGCACATGAATTTTATGGCCACCCCGAATATGCACTTAGACCAGCAATGAATATGTATATATGTGCATATGCGTAAATACATAGAAAAATAGAGATATTTCCCCTCATGTAATACCCTCAGTGTTAGCCTTGTCCTCCAACCAATTACATGCTCTTTGGAATCAGGAGCCCTATTGTTTCCTCCCTTCAATCAAAGGGTTGGGTAGGGTTGAACTCCTAGTGGGAGCCCAACACGTACTTAAACTGAGTCAGAATCTTCAGAAGCATTGTGTTCCGTTTTCCTTTAGCCATATGATTCTCAGAGTCTCTAAAATGAGAACGGTTTTCAAAGTATATGTCAGAAGCAATTATTATTATTACTTTTTTTTAATTGAGACAGAGTCTCACTTTGTCACCCTTGGTAGGTGCCGTGATGTCATAGCTCACAGCAACCTCAAATTCTTGGGCTCAAGCGATTCTTTTGCCTTAGCCTCCCTAGTAGCTGGGTTTACAGGCACCCATCACAAAGACCAGCTATTTTTAGAGAGGGGTCACTCTCTGGCTCAGGCTGTTCTCAAATCTGTGAGCTCAGGCAATCCACCTGCCATGACGCCCCAAGAGTGCTGGTGATACAGGATTCCCTCACTCAGGGATGCACAGGGACCCCCTCCATTCTCTAGGTCCAGGTGAGCTCAGAAATCAGACCCTGGCTTGGCGCCTATGGCTCAAGCAGCTAAGGCGCCAGCCATATACACCTGAGCTGGCGGGTTCGAATCCAGCCCGGGCCTGCCAAACAACAATGACGACTGCAACCAAAAAATAGCAAGGGGTTGTGGTGGGCACCTGTAGTCCCAGCTACTTGGGAGGTGGAGGCAGGAGAATCGCTTGAGCCCAGGAGTTGGAGGTTGCTGTGAGCTATGATGCCACAGCACTCTACCTAAGGCGACAGCTTGAGGCTCTGTCTAAAAAAAAAAAAAGAAAGAAATCAGACCCCCATTTCCAGGCACAAACAGGCTGCCTTTTCCAGGCCACACCCTCTGGGCTGTAGCAAGGCCATGGACAAAGCAGCCTGAGTCATTTGGGGGTAATTCCACCTGGAGTAGGGAGCACACACCCTAATCCCTTCTTGGAGACAAAAACTGTAAACATCTGATAACCTTGCCCTAGAGGAGGAGGGACTACATTTGTTCATTTGTTAATGAACTCATTAACTTTGAAAAGATATTTCCTGGGGCCTGTGGCTCAGTGAGTCCGGCACCCCATATGCCGAGGGTGGTGGGTTCAAACCCAGCCCCAGCCAAACTGCAACAAAAAAAATAGCCGGACGTTGTGGCGGGCGCCTGTGGTCCCAGCTGCTCGGGAGGCTGAGGCAAGAGAATCGCATAAGCCCAAGAGTTAGAGGGTGCTGTGAGCCGTGTGACGCCACGGCACTCTACCTGAGGGCAGTACAGTGAGACTCTGTCTCTACAAAAAAAAAAAAAAAAAGAAAAGATATTTCCCCACCAACCAAGTCCTGGCCAAAATGTAATATAGACTCCTAGACAGAGAGCCTGAGTGAGAGATTTCCAACGTAGGTCTTCCCCTTTGCCAGAGGCTTTTTGCTTTTTTGATGCTTCTGTATTCCTTTCTATCTAATAAAAATCCTGCCGTGGGTTCATTCTTCAAATCCCTGAGACCAAGGACTTACTGAGGAAGAAATTCCAGTATCACTGGTATTACAGGCATGAGCCACCACATCTGGCCTGTTGTTTGTTTTAGAGACAAGGCTATCACCTGGGGTGAGGTGTAGTGGGTAATCATAGCTTACTACAGCCTTGAACTCCCAGATGCAAGCAATCCTTCCCCCTTAGTCTCCCAAACTAGCCAGGACTGCAATTAATTGTTATTATTATTTTGTAGGGCCAGGGACTCACTGCCAGGGTGGTCTCCAACTCCTGGCCTCAAGGATCTTTCTCCCTACCTCACCTTCTGTAGTGCTGGGATTATAAGCATGAGCCACCAAGACCAGCCTGATTTTATTTCTTTCCTTGAGACAGAGCCTGAAGTTGTCGCCCTGGGTACAGTGCTGTGGCATCATAGCTCACAGCAACCTCCAACTCCTGGGCTTAAGTGATTCTCTTACCTCGGCCTCCCAAGTAGCTGGGACTACAGGCACCTGCCACAACGCCTGGCTGTTTTTGGGTTACAGAAGTCATTGTTGTTTGGCGGGCCCGGGCTGGATTTGAACCCACCAGCTCTGGTGTATGTGGCTGGCGTCTTAGCCGCTTAAGCTACAGGAGCCGAGCCCTGATTTCTTAAAATAGTTCTGTGTGTGTTTGAGACCAGTCTCACTTTGTCACCCTTCATAGAGTGCTCTGGCCTCATAGCTCACAGCAACCTTAAATTTTTTTTTTTTTTTGTAGAGACAGAGTCTCACTTTATGGCCCTCGGTAGAGTGCCGTGGCCTCACACAGCTCACAGCAACCTCCAACTCCTGGGCTTAAGTGATTCTCTTGCCTCAGCCTTCCGAGTAGCTGGGACTACAGGCGCCCGCCACAACGCCCGGCTAAACGGGGATTTTAAAGGTCAGAAAGGTGGGGGTGGGGTTGGCCCATTTACCTTTCTCAGGTGGGACATCCGGTGGGGTAGGTGACCCATTCACCTATCTTAGGTGGGACTTCCCGTGGGAGAGGGTAGGGGGTTGATTCTTTTAGGCGGGTCCACCCTGTTTGGGTGGGGTTTGATCCTATCACATCTGCTACCCCAAACTCTCTGCTCCAAACTCCAATGCTTTCCATTTCATTCGGAGTAAAAGCCAAAAACCTTACAGTGGCCTGCAAAGTCGAATATAATCTGCCTACTTCCCCTGTTCCTGATTTCTCTGATCTCTTAACTCCTGTTACTAAATATCTGGCTTCCTTAATATCCTTGGATACCAGGAACACTCTTCAAGCCAAGTCTTTCACATTTGCTATTACCTCTGCCTGGAATATTCTTTCTCCAAATATCTGCATAGCAGGTTCCCTCTCTTCCTCCAAGTCTTTGCTCAGTGTTGTCTTCATGGGGTGGGGGGATCTTTCTTGACTATTCCATTTAAAGTATAGAAAAGAGCCTGGGCTTTTGTCTGCTACCTTCACGGCTGTGTCTTAGCACTGGAAGCAATGCCTACCCAGATCCCCTTCCCAGCTGAGGCCCTCTCTTCCCCAGCTGCTGGCTCCAGGCACTGCTCAGCCAAGCTCAAGCCTCATCCAAGTTCATGCCCCCTGCCCTAGAGACAAAGGGTAGCCTACAGGAAATAACAGGCCTGTGACTGGGGGTAAGAAGGCTCAGGACCCCTTGCCTCAAATTGGGACGCCTCCCAAGAGCCACTTTGAGGATCTGCTGAGGATTTTATTGCAACTACACCACACCTCTAGCTTCTCCTTGTGCCTAAGCCCACTCACTTCATTCTCCCACAGATACTGACTCAGGGAGCATTCCTCCAGTTCAACTTTCTGCACATAAAATCTTCACGTCAGAGGCAAAAGGATCGCTTGAGCCCATGAGTTGGAGGTTGCTGTGAGCTGTGACACCACATCTCTATCCAGGGCAACACCTTGAGATTAAAAAGGCTTGGCGCCTGTAGCTTAGTGGCTAGGGTGCTGGTCACATACAGTGGGGCTGGTGGGTTCGAACCCAGTCTGGGCCTGCCAAACAATAACAACTACGAAAATGAAAAATAGCCGGGTGTTGTGGCAGGCGCCTGTAGTCTCAGCTACTCGGGAGGCTGAGGCAAGAGAATCGCCTAAGCTCAGGAGTTGGAGGTTGCTGTGAGCTGTGATGCCACAGCACTCTACCGAGGGCCACATAGTGACTCTGTCTCAAAAAAAACAAAACAAAAACAACCCCCCCCCAAAAAACCCCTTCATGTCAGTGTCTGTTTCCCAGGAACTCAACCTAACACAGTTGGTACAAGCAGGTGGTTGAGGCAGCTAACTCTAAAAACAGATTTTCAACTGGTGTGCCATGAAAATTTATAAAGTCATCAATTATTTTTGAAAGAAGTTCAAAGCACAGCAAGTATATTCTTTTTTTTTTTTTTTTTTAACTTTTTTGGTACAACATTATTTAAGTGGACCACTGAGGTTAACAATAGATAACTATCTCAAATGTGCCATGAGATAAAAAAAGTTGAAAAACACTGCTCTATAAAGAGATTTTGGGCACTGATTTACCAAAGTGGATGCCATAACAGGTGACAAGTGGAGTATCAATAGCCCTTGGCAAAGTATAAGGTGCAATTGCTAAAACTTTCACTGACGGTGAGTTGGGAGGGGACACTGTTGGATGAATTGGTAGGTACGTTATCTCCTGCTGTTGAGAGGTTGGGGGAAGTACTAGTTATAAAGACATTGCCTCTTGCTGAATGCTACTGATGGATTTGAGAATGACTGAAAGATGGGGATGACCAAGCAGCCATTGAAGGTGAAATGGTAAAAGGCGGAGGCCTTCTTGGCAGCACATAAACAGGCTCTGATTTCCCACAGCCAGAGGGCAGTAAAAGCTGAGGACTTAAATCATAAAAGTAGCATTCCAGAGAAGGCTGAATTCTCAGTCCCAGCGAGGCTGAGATGTGTGATCCTGAGATAGGGATGAAGACTTCTAGGTTGATAGGCTTGGAAACCTCGAAACCAGAAATGGTTTGGTCCCCTCTGTTGGAGGCTGGCACTCATCCTGAGGATGCTGCAGGAGCCTCTGTGTTGCAAGACAACACATGTTCCCCTGAGGCTCTCCCTTCTGGCTATCAGACCAATTTCTAGGGTCAAGTCCCCCAGGAAAGGAGGAGGAATGATAGCGAGCAGCAGCCGCAGCGCGTGGGTGGTATGTGCCAGCTGGGGCAAGTATGTACGTGTGGGGCTGGACCCTGAGAAGGCAGGGTCCAGAGCGGTTTATGAGAACACTCACTGCACCAGCATCTCCCATTCGGTTCACCCTGGTGTTTGCCTGAGGGATGGGTCTCTTACAGTCAACTCAAAGAGAAGGAAAACCTCAAGTTTTGTTCTGTCGATTCAGTCTGTGGGTGCAAGCCAGAATTGCATAACTGCTGTACTGCAGCTCTTCTGGGGGTGTGTGGGGGGGTGCTAAATGATGGCAGCAAGGAAACATTGTCCCAGTGGGCAGTTTCAGGCATTTGGTCATCTGTTTCTTGTGGAAAGAAAAGTGTCCCAAAGCAAGAACATATACAAATTTATGAGCAATGGGGCTCATAGGAAAGCTTATAGGGGCTTGAAAGGAAAATAACTCAAAGGCCACTTGAACACAAATGGAGACTAGAACAGACATATATGATCTATAATAGAGCAGGACCTCGCCCTGCTAGCAGAGGGCTTACAGTGTTGGTTCTACCCTCATGGGATCCTGCGTCTCATTGGACCAGGGAACCCTCCTTACAAGAAAGATGTGGCATGGATACACACTATGGTTTGAGCGCATCCCCCTAAAATTCTTATATTGGAAACACAATCCTCAATGCAACAATGTTGAGAGATGAAGTCTTTGAGAGGTGATTAGGTCATGAATGGGTTAATTCCATTGTTGCAAGAGCTGGTTAGTTATAACAGGAGTGGGCTTGTTATCACAGTAGCTCTTGCTCACTCTATGTGCTCCCTTGACCTTCTACCATAACGTGGCAGGAAGGTCCTCACCAGATGCTGGCACTATGCTCCTGGACATGCAAGTCAAGTCCCTAGAACTCTAAGAAATACATTTCTTTTCTTTATAAATAATCCAGTCTATAATATTGTTACAACAACATAAAACAGGCTAAGATAGTGCACAACCATGGAATCCAGTGATCCTATCAGATTCTGTATCACCCAGAAGCTGCCAGCCTGGTAGCATAATAAAATGGTCTTTTAACAACTGAGGTGCTAACTTCAGATGATACCCAGCAAACATGGTACAGTAGGTAGCTTCTAAGGTGACCCTGAGTGATCAGTGTCTCCTGGTCTTCACATTTTGATGCAGTCTCTGCTCCTTGAGTGTGGACTTGCTGACTGGCTTCTAATGAATAGAATATGGCAGAAGTGACAGCATGTCAATTGTAACCCTAAGTCAAGGAAGACTGTAACTTGTTTGAGACCCTCTTTCACTATCTTTTGGATTGCTTGCTTGAAAGCCAGCTGCCCCCAGGGGAGGCATTCCTATGGAGAGATCTATGTGCACGAAGGCCTACCAACAGCCATGCGAGGGATCTTGGAGAGTAATTTTCCCCCCTTTGAGCCTTACGAGACTAGTCACAGTTCAATAGCTTTACAGTAAACTTCTCAGAGAACTTGAGCCAGAGGCACCTAAACCACACGTCTTATCCTCCTAACCCACAGAAACTGAGATCATAAATACTTATTTCCTCGAGCTACTAAGTTTTGGGGTAATTTTTACATGGCAATATATAATAATGGATTGCTCTTGAAAGAACTGAATCAAGTGTCTTATCACACCTAGTGACCCACTTGGGGAATTCCTCATCATTGGGTTTAGAGGTTCTAGTTTGCAGAAGAGGAATATATCCACCAAAGACACAGCAAGAGATTCATAAGCCTTTTTTTTTTTTTTTGTAGAGACAGAGTCTCACTGTACCACCCTTGGGTAGAGTGCCGTGGCGTCACACAGCTCACAGCAACCTCTAACTCTTGGGCTTACATGATTCTCTTGCCTCAGCCTCCCGAGCAGCTGGGACTACAGGCGCCCGCCACAACGCCCGGCTATTTTTTTATTGCAGTTTGGCCGGGGCTAGGTTTGAACCCGCCACCCTCGGCATATGGGGCCGGCGCCCTACTCACTGAGCCACAGGCGCCGCCCGAGACTCATAAGCCTTTAACCTATAGCTTCCTTCTGCTCACAGTGGGCTTATCTTGCCAGGAGACCAACTTGTCTCCTGGAATGAAGTTAGCACACAGAAGAACTTGACTATAGTCAGGAGGAGACAGGGCTGCTCTTATACAACAGGGCCAAGGAACTGTGTTTGGCACTCAGGGTATCCATGAAGGATCTCTTAGTTCTTGCTTGTCCAGTTTTGACAGAAATAGACAATTGCAGCTGCCAGGTGCCAAAAGGCAAGCTGACCCCTGAGATAGGGGCTGGGTGAGACCAGTACACATGCCAGCTGAGAGCATGGGTCAGAGTGAAGAGGGCACCAGTTGTGACCCAGAAACCAGCTACACTGGGAGGGTATTTTACCCACTACTCTTAAGTTTTTCTAGGAGAGACCAATCAGCATTTGGAGGAGCAATTCCCAGTGTGTCACCTGAAGCTGGTGTGACTGAGCTGTGGAAGGACAATACGTGGTGGTTATCATGCTGCGCCATGTAGAATTCCTCTCTGGAAAACATTGTTTCTGATTTTCCCTAGCACAATTCTTTCTGGGAATTGCCTCAGCTGGGAAAATGGCTCGCTCAAGATTGCAGAGTCCTTCCAGCCCTACCCCCACCAAGCCGGTTCCCTTGCTTCAAGGCCTGATTAATTGTAATCCTAAAAATGGAAAATTGGCTGGATGTGTATAGTCCTGGGTACTTAGGAAGCTGAGGCAAGAGGATCACTAAGCCCAGGAATTTGGGGTTACTATGAGCTAGGGTGAGGCCACGGCACTCTAGTGCAGGATGGAGTAAAACTGTCTCAAAAAGATAATAAAAAAAAAAACGTACTAAGTGATACCCTGTCAGGTTTACCTTGCCAGAGAAATGAGCTTACACTTAATTATCCCCTAAGAAACGCTGAAAATCAATAGCACTATGGCCAGGAATTTGTCATCTGTCTTCTGGACATGAAAATAGCTCTTTGGTAACTTAAAAGCAACATGTAAATGCTAGGTTGGGTCAGCATAAAAACATTGCTTAGCCCAGGCCTGTAATCTAAGCACTTTGGGAGGCTGACGTAGGATTTCTCAAGGCCGGTAGTCCCAGATCAGCCTAGGTAACATGAGACCCTATCCTTAAAAAATGAGGGAAAAGGGCGGTGCCTGTGGCTCAGTCGGTAAGGCGCCGGCCCCATATACCGAGGGTGGTGGGTTCAAACCCGGCCCCGGCCAAACTGCAACCAAAAATAGCCGGGCATTGTGGCGGGCGCCTGTAGTCCCAGCTACTCGGGAGGCTGAGGCAAGAGAATCGCTTAAGCCCAGGAGTTGGAAGTTGCGGTGAGCTGTGTAAGGCCACGGCACTCTACCGAGGGCCATAAAGTGAGACTCTGTCTCTACAAAAAAAAAAAAAAAAAAAAAAAAAAAAGAGGGGAAAAAAAAATTAGCTGGTAGTTGGGTGTTGTGGCGGGCACCTGTAGTCCCAGCTGGTTGGGAGGCTGAGGCAAGAGAATCGCCTAAGCCCAGGAGTTGGAGGTTGCTGTGAGCTATGACGCTACTGCACTCTACTGAGGACGATAAAGAGAGACTCTGTCTCAAAAAAAAAAGAAAAAAAAATTAGCTGGGTGCAGTGGTGTGCACTTGTAGTCCAAGTTACTTGGGAGACTAAGGCAAGTGAATTGCTTGAGCCCATGATTTAGAAGTTGCAGTGAGCTATGATTAGGTCACTGTACTTCAGGCCTGGGCAAATATCTAAAAAAAAAAGACAAAACCAGAGACATCACCACTCTGTTCTTTTTTACTTCACTTCATAAGTAGAAAAATTTTGGCTGAAATTTCTTAAAGTACCCAAAAACTTTTTTTTGAGAGAGTCTCACTCTGTTGACCTGGATAGAGTGCCGTTATGTCACAGCTCACAGCAACCTTGAACTCTTGGGCTTAAGTGATCCTCTTGCCTCAGCCTCCCCAGTGATGTGACTACAGGTGCCCGCCATGATGCCCAGCTAGTTTTTCTATTTTTGGTAGAGATGGGGTCTTTTTTTCTATTTTGGCTGGGGCCGGATTTGAACCCACCACCTCTGGTATATGGGGCCGGCGCTCTACTCCTTGAGCCACAGGTGCCGCCTGAGATGGGACCTTGAACTCCTGAGCTCAAGCAACCCACCTGCCAACAGGTGTGAGCCATTGCACCCGGCTTATAAAAAAAAAAAAACAACAACTCTTAAATCTGTCAAATTAAGATACTTTCAAAAAGGGTTATGTTAAAAAAAACAACAACAAAAAAAATTGAAAAGGTTTATATTTATCTACAATAGTACAAACCTGCAAGTGAACGTGTAGTTCTGGAACTGTGAAATATGCTGCAGTGGTAGCATGAAGAGTCTGGTGACCTGCTGCGGGAGACATACCGAAATAGATTCTGGAAGTCTACTCAAAACTTTTTAACCTGTGATATTCTCATTCTACCTTCCATATTGTACATCTAGCCAAGATTGCTGGATTTTGGCTTTCTGTAATTTGTATAGTGATTAAGAGGTAAAGGACTTTTCAAACTGTACCTCATTCCTCCAACTCTACCTGCCTTATCACTCTTCTATCTATTTAATCTGTTATTAAATAAGAATAAAGACCTGGACTCCCCCTCCCCTTAACCTTCTACCTACCAGGGCAACTCAAGGGCAGAGAATGCTCATAAATTTCTGTGACCCACTCTACAGCCAGCGATTAATGGCAACATCTTTTCAGTTATCTTAGATGTCAGAAAATCCAGAGACAAGATGTACATGCCTAAACTGTGGAGAAACACACAAATATCTTTTTTTTTGTAGAGACAGAGTTTCACTTTATGGCCCTCGGTAGAGTGCCGTGGCCTCAAACAGCTCACAGCAACCTCCAATTCCTGGGCTTAGGCGATTCTCCTGCCTCAGCCTCCCAAGTAGCTGGGACTACAGGTGCCCGCCACAACGCCCAGCTATTTTTTTGTTGCAGTTTGGCCGGGGCTGGGTTTGAACCTGCCACCCTCGGTACATGGGGCCGGCGCCCTGCTCACTGAGCCACAGGCGCCGCCCGCACACACACAAATATCTTACACTTATTGGGTTGCTTTTGTTGCCACTTTTCTACTGTAAATCTTAGCAAAGGGCCCAAAATGTTAGTGATATTTTATAAGTTAACATAATGGTGGCTCATGCCTATAATGCTAACAACTCTGGGAGGCTGAGGCAGGAAGACTGCTTGACGTCAGGATTTGAAGACTAGCCTAAGCAAGAGGAAGACCCAGCCTCTACTGTTAAAAATTTAAATATGTCTGGGTGGCGCCTGTGGCTCAAGGAGTAGGGCGCCGGTCCCACATGCCGGAGGTGGTGGGTTCAAACCCAGCCCTGGCCAAAAACCACAAAAAAAAAAAAAAAAAAAAATTTAAATACGTGGTCGGGCTGTGCCTGTGGCTCAGTGAGTAGGGCACTGGCCCCATATACTGAGGGTGGCGGGTTGAACCCAGCCCTGGCCAACCTGCAACAACAACAAAAAAGCCGAACGTTGTGGCGGGCGCCTGTAGTCCCAGCTACTCAGGAGGCCGAGAGACTGAAACTATCTCTTAAAAAAAAAAATGGCAGAGGCTTGCATTCCCATTCTTACCCATCCCACCCCTCCTGCTCTTCCTTGTCCCTATAGCAAATCACAGCTTTTCATTAATTTTGTAGAAGACCTTAGACCAGCAGTTCTCAAACTATGGGTCACGACCCCTTTGTAACAATGAAAATACATCCTGCGTATCAGATATTTACATTACGATTCATAACAGTAGCAAAATTACAGTCACGAAGTAGCAACGCAATAAATTTTATGGTTGGGGGTCACCACAACATGAGAGCTGTATTAAAGGGTCAAGGCATTAGGAAGGTTGAGAACCACTGCCTTACACTGAAAAGCTTGGATTAAGGCAGGCTTTATCAGTACTTAAATACTTAAGGAATCACAGTATCCAAGTGTAAAGAAGGCATACATGTCATGAGTGTCTGAATGGCTTTTCTACAGCTGGATCTGAAAGCCATGTGGGATTTTAGGAAAAGTAATTATAACCCCTCAGTAGTTCACTTTACAAATTGAGTAAGTGCTAGAACAAACGCTCCGGTTTTCTCCAGCAGATGATGATGTCTATGAATGTGCTAACAAAAACATAAAGAATACAAATGTAAATACTGAGATCTATTTTTTGGTCCTTTTCGATTTCTGTCCAGAAGAATGGTGAAATTCTTTTCTACATTCAACATCATCAAGAAGACCTCTCTTCCCTACTCGGGAGGCTGAGGCAAGAGAATCGCTGAAGCCCAGGAGTTGGAGGTTGCTGTGAGCTGTGTGATGCCACGGCACGCTACCAAGGGCGATAAAGTGAAACTCTGCCTCTACAAAAAAAAAAAAAAAAAAAAAAAAAATTATAAAAAAAAAAGAAGACCTCTCTTCCTTCTTGGCAGACTGTTTTCATTAAGAGTTTGGCTACCCTGAGGACAGAAATCGTGACTATTGCCCTCTATGACAATACTTAGTTGGAATAATCTTCACAGTTCTGGAAAGTCAGAAAACAAGCTGTTGGGTGATATCTTTGGTAGAGCACAATGTACTGTTGATCACTATTTTTAGTACATGACAGACATTCCTGTTTTAGATTTTAGGAATGGATTAGAAGCTCTAAGATTCATTATTTAGAGAATACTTTATTAGTTTCTGTAATCAAACCCATGTAGATAAGACCTTACATATTTAATACAGTGCGTTACCCCTGTACAAATGGAAAAAAATTAATTTTAACATTTCTAGACCAATATGGCTGTTAATTTCTGTACAATGCCAACTCAACACAGTAAACTGGGATACTTTTTCCAAAGTTGACAGCACAGCTAAAGTTTCCAAAAATTCAAATTATATATATATGTATATATATATATATATTTATATAAAAAGACCAATAATAGCAGTATGTTATGCATCAATAGCAGCAACAGCTTTTCCAGGTTCTGCAGTCATCTGAACAAAATTATAGAGACATCAGCACACTCCATTAAAAAAAGGGGGGGAGGGGAGGTAAAAAACAAAACCCTAGAAAACAGCAAAGTTCTGTTACTGTTGTGGTACCTGGCACCATTTTTTTTTATTAGCTTCTGATCATCATCTGGAAAGAAAACATTCTAGAATAACATCATTAAAAACAGCTCTGATAAAGCACGATCACTACTACGTATCATAAAGCAGGTACAAGATATTTTACATTCACAGAGGTATGATACAGTACTGTCCTACATCTATAATACTAGAGGATACAATTAAAAAGGCATTATTTGAGACTTGATTCTACTTTTCCAGCAGAGGGCCCAAAGGGTGGTATGACACAACTCTGTAAAGAAATGCACCTTTTTAGATAGGATTTCCTTTCATTCGCAGCACAGTTCTAGGTATTCACTGCTGTTCATAAACATCAGCTAAAACCGTTAAAAAAAAAAAAAGAACAAAACAAATGGGAGGGGGACAGAGGGAAAGAACCACTAGATTCATACAAAGATGACTGAGTGGAGGCAAGCAAGACTCAACCTTACTAGTATTTTACCAGACCTGTCATGTTTGAATGGTGAGAGCTCCATGGGAAAAAGGGAGACGCCAAGTAGCGCTTCAAAGCTTTGGACCACAACCAAAACAACACAGCATCATTCCAAACAGAAGCAGTAGCCAAACATTGCTCACTTGGGTATGGTTCAAGGATGCTGGCATCAATACTTAATCTTCTGCTCATTCATCCAGGAAGAAGGGGAGATCAGTTACTACTGTACTTTGATTGTGTTCAACTCAATCACCATGTTACAAAAATAGCAAGCTGCCATAATAAAAAATAAGGCTCCTCTATCCAGCACCAGTTATCTTCAGTTCTTCACCTCTAAGCCTACATAACCACATCCAAAGGACATTAGGGAGCAATGAAACCACATCTGATGTCTTAGCTGGGACCACCACATTGTTCAGGCTGAACTATTCTTCTGGTGGTGTTATTTTCCTGGTATATTTGGTGTTTCATCTAACCATAAGGATTTTTAGGTCCAAATTATATGCACTCAAAAAATGAGCACACATACTGGCATATAGATTCTGACTGAAGATGCGTGGCCATCAACTGAGCGCATGTCATATGCAAGCTCGCAAAGCCTCACTTTTACTGGCACAGCAACTGTGTGTCAATGTAAATTGCTCCTATGTCCCTTGCACATTTCCAAGCTCTGAACAGGATAATGTCACAGACCATTTTCCCCCTTTGGCTGCTGGCATTATCTGACTTCATTCTCCCCGTCCCCCTCCCCAAATCCCCTGCAGTAAACCACAGCCTTTAGGATTTTGTTTCTTCAGTTTTGATCGCCTGAGGTTTGATTGGTCCAGTTCTAACAGGTTTGGTGGCGATGGAGGGAGCAGGGGGTGGCTTTTCTTCTACTTTCTCCTGACAGACCCCAGGAGGGTCTGCCAGTGTTTCAGGTGGTTTACTTGAATCACTGTCCACTTTCTGGGCTTTTCCTCCTATCTGTTTGCTCTGTTGTTGTTCAGAGAAGAACCGTTGTGTGGACTGAAGAACCTCTGCTCTCTGCTTTGCCTTAAAAAATGAGAAACAACAACTGAAGATGCCGCAGCGTTACCAAAGCCTGTCACATCAACCTCAGTTCAAATCCTTTTACCAATCACAAATCAGTTTCCCCACATTGGTTTGGCCCAAGCCAAGTACCTCACTTATCTTTCAGCTTTTAATGTACAGCCTTCTTCCTATTTTTGAAAACATTCTGTGTGATTTTTTAAAAAAGCATTTGAAACAAAGGACCACCTCCCACCACCTTTCCAAAGTCTGCCCTCTTAAAAAACAATAAAATATAAATTGCTGCTGGTTTGTTATCTTTTCTGAAACAAATCTTACTGATATCAAATTTCATTTAGGGAGCCTGGTTGCAAATTTGAAAACATACATGTAACACTTAAAACTTCTATTTATCAATATGTGGTCTACAATAAAATGAAAAGGAAGCACTTATATTGTGGCATTACCAACACCTAGGACCAAATGTCTTGTGGCTGAGTCCTCTTCCCACAGCTCTCTTCTGCAGGGGAAGAGCATCAGAAATTAGTAACTACAACTTCACTTGATCACTAAGTTCTGATAGCTCCTACCACATTCTGAGCTGGTAAAATAATTTCTTAGTTTTACTGACTACGTGTCCCACAGAACATACTTACGTCAATCTGTTAACTTTACCATTGCAACATACATAATTAAAATTTAAGTTTCTATACCTCTTGCACATAATAAAGTCCTTCATGTTCTACAGGTAATCTGTACTATCCAAAGATCTGAAGCAATTTTCTAGAAATTTGTAACCCTCTCCCACCCCATTAAGATCTTTAAATTCTAATGTCATTTTCCCAACATGAGAATGTGTGATAATCAAGTGTCAAGGAGTAGAACTGGAAACCAAGGCCAAATAATTTCCATAAATTTTTACTCATGAATATATATACATATAATTTTAGAGACAGAGTTTCACTTTATTGCCCTTGGTGAGTGCCATGGTGTCACAGTTCATAGCAACCTCCAACTCCTGGGCTTAGGTGATTCTTTTGTCTCAGCCTCCCGAGTAGCTGGAACTACAGGCGCCCGCCACAACGCCCGGCTATTTTTCTGTTGCAGTTTGGCCGGGCCAGGTTCGAACCCACCATCCTTGGTATATGGGACCGGTGCCCCACCCACTGAGCCACAGGCACTGCCTAACTCATTAATATTTTTAATAGAAAGAATAGATGAAATCCTAGGCACACAGCCTTGATAAAAGTAGATAATACTTAGCAAAAATTTTATTATAGAGTAAGCTTTTGATTTGATTACTCATGATTAGAAACACAAATGATGTCAACCCAGAAAGAAACTTTAGTCAAGTGAATTCTCTACTAGGATTATCGTAAACATGTTTCCAATTCAGAGTAAACCATTACTATGTACATTTCCCCGTTTGAAAGCATTAGGCTTTTCTTTTTTCTAGTCTAATCTGAGGATGCATGTAGTGGCAGATAGGCAAAATTACTATGATTTCCCTAAAAAGGGAAGCCTAAAGTAAAGACAGAAATAAGCTGATTCAACTGGCTGCATAGGCAGACAGGTAGGATCTATGTTACAAAACTGTCCCCACACAGACTCCTAAAGGCACCCTTCTGCATTAACAAGCCTCACATCTGTCAGTGCCTTTCATCATGAAGGATCCCAAAGTGCTTTTGTGAGTTCTTCATCTACAAATGTACAATCCATTATGAAATATAGCCATTTCATGTGGCAGGAAAAAAAGGGAATGAAAACAGTCTGAGAAGAAAACTGTAGTTCGATGACTCATGAGAGAAGAAAAATGAAGAAAGATAGTTATGTCTCACCCATTCCAGAGTTTTCATATAAATATGATTTATATTTTAAGTGGGGGGGGGAAGGAAGGGGGTAATGGGGAGAAGAAAATCAAAGGAAAAAAATGAAAGAAAATGGGGAAGCCTATAATAATCTATATTCCCTTTCTGCTATTCCAAAAAATGTGCTGTCTAAACTCAGATCTCCCTCAAATATTTATTTTATTGTAATCATTTGGCCGCAGAGTTTAAAATGCTTAATTTGTTTTCTGACTACAGTTGTAAAAATAGGACAAAAAAAAAAAAAGGAAAAGAAAAGAAAAAAGATGAGGGGTAGGAAAAGGGAAGGGAAAAAGTGGGGAAAAATGGGAAATGAATAAAAGTGGTTAGCTTGGTTCAGTCTGGTAAGACAACGAATGCCTGGATATGTGGTTATGGGTCCAGAGGCATTTTAAGACATGGTTCATAGACAGATTCTTAATCTGTTGGCTGTTAACACTGTACTAACCTTCATGTCTTGTTCAGCTTTCAACGCAGCCTGGGCCTGATTACCTCTGACTCCAGATAGTGATCCACAAGGACCCCTGGCTACATGTGGCAAACGAGCATGGCTCATGAGGCCTGTGGTCAGCGGAGGAGGCATCTGACTGGCCAGTGCCATTGGTGGCCTCTGAACAGGCGCTGGGAAGGTGTTAGTATGTGGGGCTCTTACCAATGGAGGGACCAGGTTAGGCTGAGAGAGAATCTGAGTGAAAAAAACAAAACATACAACATTGAACTGTTAAAAAAAAGCCCTGCCAACTAGACCAGGTTGGCTTATCCCAGAGTAAATCTGTGCCCTTCTTGCTAGTGAAAGAAAGTGTATGCATTGTGCCATTACGTCAATAGGGACAAAGAATAGACAGACCATGCTTGGAGAGTTTAACAGAAAAAATAAGGCAAAGCATGCTATGGCACTTCCATTGGTTCTAGCACACAGCTGAATTCTGAAGGGAGGACAGAAAGACTATTAGTTAGGGTATCTTTCAAAAAAGTACAACTGCAGAAAAGGCACACACCAATAACAAACACAATCTGAAGATAAATAAAATACTATTTCAATAAATTTGTGTTTTCTCAGGAACCAATTCTAGACTGTGAGAGTTTTTAATCTATTTCAGTTTGTTTTTTAATATGACTAGCAAAGGGAAGGGCAGCCAACAGTTTTACACATATATTAAAACATCCTTGTGAAAATTTTATCTCACTGCACATAGATATCCTTTGAAAAACAAAACAAACAAACAAAAAAAATCCACTTTAAACCTAGAAAACGTTAAGCACTGGGACCCTTCGCTGAAAAGTTAACTTCTTCAAAAAAGAGAAAAGGAAAAGGACTCAAACTATGAGAGCTGTGTGGGGAATCTTGGCTATAGCTTTTGTCTGCTTTGGAACTAAACAAGTACTACCTGGGGCTAGCTCTAAATTGTAAAAACAATTTGAATATCATATTTTACTGTTAAAATCAGAAACTGTTTGCATTAAAAACTATATTTCTTATCTGGTTAACATATGGCAAGATTATAACATTTGCAAGTAAATAATACTTATTTCTCACTTCTATCTGCCCACCTGGGGTGCAAATTGTGTAGGAAAAGGCTGTGTCATTCTCACAGTGGCAGGGGCCGACTGGAACTGCTTCTGATAGACAATGCTGTTCATTTTGCTGGACTGGCTGTTTGGACTCGTGGAAGTAGCCCTTGGAAAGAAGCCATCACTGATCAGTATAGTAGTAGCAGCATGTAAATCATGCTGGTAGGTTTTTATAGACATTGTTTTTGGTATTTTCATCATACTTGGTAGTTCATGAAAACACACTCTGCTAAGTTATCAAACACTGTGGTAGGAGAAAGACACTGGAGGGGCAGAGGTGAAAAATGATATTAGCTAGATTTGCCCTATTTTGAAAGGATTTACTTAAAATGGTGTATAATAAATACATTCTTTTTTTTCTGTTTGAGATACAGTGTCAAGCTGTCACCCTGGGTAGAATGCTGTGGCTTCAAAGCTCACAGTAACCTCAACTCTTAGGCTCAAGCAATTCTCTTCCCTTAGCCTCCCAAGTAGCTGGTACTACAGGTGCCCACCGCAATGCCCAGCTATTTTTTTGTTGCAGTTGTCATTGTTTTTAGCTAGCCCAGGCCAGGTTTGAACCCATCAGCCTCGGTGCCGAAACCACTGTGCTATGGGTGCTGAGCCATAAATACATTTTTTCTTTCTCTCTCTCTTTTTTTTTGTAGAGACAGAGTCTCACTTTATGGCCCTCAGTAGAGTGCCGTGGCCTCACACAGCTCACAGCAACCTCCAACTCCTGGGCTTAAGCGATTCTCTTGCCTCAGCCTCCCGAGTAGCTGGAACTACAGGCGCCCGCCACAACGCCCGGCTATTTTTTGGTTGCAGTTTGGCCGGGGCTGGGTTTGAACCCGCCACCCTCGGTATATGGGGCCGGCGCCC
The DNA here is from genome assembly GCF_027406575.1 of Nycticebus coucang. Taxonomy (NCBI): domain Eukaryota; kingdom Metazoa; phylum Chordata; class Mammalia; order Primates; family Lorisidae; genus Nycticebus; species Nycticebus coucang. The sequence continues at coordinate 90,201,422 of NC_069789.1, forward strand.
TACCGACTGAGCCACAGGCGCTGCCCTCTCTCTCTTTTTTTGTGAGACAGAGTCTCACTTTGTTGCCCTCAGTAGAGTGTTGTGGCATCATGGCACACAGCAACCTCAAACTCTTGGGGTCAAACAATTCTCTTGCCTTGGCCTCTCGAGCAGCTGGGACTACAGGCACTTGCCACAATGCCCAGCTAGTTTTTCTATTTTTAGTAGAGACAGAGTCTTGCTCTTGCTCAGGCTGGTCTCGAACTCGTGAGCTCAAGCCATTCACCCATCTCCGCCTTCCAGAATGTTAGAATTATAGGCATGAGCTGCCTTGCCTGGCAAATAAATACATTCTCAATAATTTAAAAACTAAAAATTTTTAGATAAAAGTATGGAAATGAATGAACTCTTTTTCTGCTTAACACAGGACTGATGATATTAAGAGTTTAACAAACAAATAGTGATTCATTATTTCAAAATTTCATAAGCAAACTTCAGTGCCCATTTTACCGGAAGGGACTAGATGTTGGTGTGGTGCTTCTACCGCCGATTGGAGGTGTGCCTGGTTTTATATCAATGCCACTTCCAAAGGCTTTTAGTTCCATTTCAGACATCTGAGAAAAAGCATAAAATAAATTTAAAGCTTCTTCAATTCCACAAGCTAAGTGCTGTGTTTAAGGTCCTATACATGAAGGCTAAACCTAGGAACAGGCAAAGAACCTTAGAACAAATACCCCAATTATGCTTCAAATATTATGGAATTATTGGTCCATACAGACTTAAAGTATATAGGGCTTTGTGAATCTAATTCTTAAAAAAAAAAAAAAAAAGGTAAATTCTTTTACCTTAAAGTATATAGGGCTTTGTGAATCTAATTCTTAAAAAAAAAAAAAAAAAAAAAAAGGGCGGCGCCTGTGGCTCAGCGGGTAGGGCGCCGGTCCCATATGCCGGAGGTGGCGGGTTCAAACCCAGCCCCGGCCAAATTTAAAAAAAAAAAAAAAAAAGGTAAATTCTTCTTAAAGGTAAAAAGAATTTACCTTTTTTTTTTTTTGTAGAGACAGAGTTTCACTTTATCGCCCTCGGTAGAGTGCCATGGCGTCACACAGCTCACAGCAACCTCCAACTCCTGGACCTAGGCGATTCTCCTGCCTCAGCCTCCCGAGTAGCTGGGACTACAGGCGCCCGCCACAACGCCCGGCTATTTTTTTGTTGCAGTTTGGCTGGGGCCGGGTTTGAACCCGCCACCCTCGGTATATGGGGCCGGCACCCTGCTCACTGAGCCACAGGGGCCACCTGGTAAATTCTTTCTTATTGGGTAAAAACCAGATGGGACCAAACATATTAATAGTAATTAGAAAAAATACAAGTATATTGAAGTTCGAGACTTTTTGGAGGGTGGTATCAACTAAAGCATTTTATTTTTTACAGAAGATACAGATGCGTTTTTTTTTTTTTTTTTTAAAGATAGAATTTTACTATGTTGCCCTTGGTAGAGTGCTATGGCATCACAGCTCACAGCAACCTCTAACTCTTGGGCTCAAATGATTCTCTTACTTCAGCCTCACAAGTAGCTGGGACCAGAGGTGCCTGCCACAGTGCCTGGCTATTTTTTTGTCACAGGTATCATTGTTGTGTAACAGGCCCAGGTCGAGTTCGAACTTGCCCACCTCGGTATATATGGCTAGCACCCTTACCCACTGAGCTACGGGTGCCGCCCAGATGCATGTATCTGAATACATGAACTTAAGTTCTCAAATAAGCTGTGCAACTCAGCTGTCTTTTTACTTACTTTTCCTGCGGTTGCAATCATGCTATGCTGTGTTCCAGCAGGAATTAATCCTCTGAAAGGCTGGCTTACTTGTGCAGGACGAGTCAGGCTCTGAGCCTGTGCTTGTGGGCTGGTATGCTGTAATGGGGGTTGAAGAGTCTGAGGCAAAGCAATTAGAGGTTGCCCTGTAGATCCAAAATTAGGCAAGGAAAGCTGGGATGCTGGTAAAGGTACAGTAACCTAGAAAACAAGTAAATAGAAGCTGCAGCAATTTGCTTGCACCCGTTGTATAGACCAGGGGTCCTCAAACTGCGGCCTGTGGGCCACATGAAGTGGTGTGAATTGTATTTGTTCCCATTTTGTTTTTTACTTCAAAGTAAGATATGTGCAGTGTGCATAGGAATTTGTTCATAGTTTTTTTTTTTAAACTATAATCCGGCCCTCTAATGGTCTGAGGGACAGTGAATTGGTCCCCTGTTTAAAATGTTTGAGGACGCCTGGTATAGACAGTCCTAGAACTATATACAACTTTTCAAAAACTTTTGAGTAAAATTGTAAACAGATATATTAATCTACCAATGTAATCTGGATGAGAATCCTTTGCTTAGTGACTGTAAGTTGAGTATCACTAATCTGAAAATACAAAATCCTTAACTTTTTGAGTGCCAAAATGCCATCACAAGTGGAAAATTCCACAGTCCAAATTCAAACTGTAGTTTCATGCACTAAATTATTAAGAACATTATATAAAATTATCTTCAGATTATGTATATAAAGCATATATTAAACATAAATTTTGTGTTTAGATGTGTGCCCTACCTCCAAGATATCTCATTATGCATATGAAAATATAAAGAAAATAAGTGCTGAAATACAAACACTTCTAGTCCCAAACATTTCAGATGAGGGATTCTCAGCCTCTATTTCCATTCTTTCGTTAAAGATGCAACCACAAAATAGTTTAGTTAATGTTACTTGTAGTGAAGAAAGTATACAATCAAGATGATTATGACTATCTTTGAACTTATCCAAAAGACATGTCAAATAGTTACAAAATACATGGGGACACAATTTAGGAAAATAATCACAAGTTTACAAACATTTTTATAGTGGCGTTAGGTCTAGTCAGAACAGGTTATAAGAAGGAAAAAGAACATTTCGTTTTTCATATAAACCCTGTATTTAATCTGAATGTCAATAATATATTTATGAATTATTCCCTAAAGTAGCCTAAAACAGTATGAGAAAATGACTTGCCCCCCCGCCCTCCACCACTTTTAAAGAGTAAGCTGATTAATGATATTACTATCTTAACATTTAAAAAATCCTAACATTTTTCACTGAAAATTATTATTGCATTCATACCCTTAAGAAAGGTGTCTATCATATATCTGATCATACTCTCCTACACCAGCCTATGTGTAAACCACATGTCATACTATGTGTAACTGTCTATTCTGAACAATGGTTTTCAAACTTTTATACTGGTTGAATCCCTTGTTTAAAAAGAATAAACTATTACATGGAAACCCCATTAAAAAAAAAATACCAGGATAGGTTTAAAAAACAACAACAACAAACAACTGATTAAAGTAGAGGTGGTGCTGAGGAGAGGAGTATTCTGAGACTGAAGCTCCCTCCACTTTCAGCTGACTCAATGGAATTGCCCAGTGGACAGTTTGAAAACCACTCCTCCATCTTCCCAACTTGATTCTGTTTAAATTTCAAATAATAACAAAACCAATAAAAATAATAAGGAAAGAAAATTGAGGAAATTTACCATGCCATAGTTTACCTGCTGGAGAGCACTTGGTGACTGGGCAGTGTTATAAAAATTTGTCTGACCAGGCTGTTGTACTTGTCCAGAATAAAGATTTGAAGCCTGGGTAAGATTTGCTCTAGCCTAGAAAAAATTTTGTAAAAAAACAGCAATAAGATTGAAAGTATTTCTCAGATATAAAGGTTACAATTTCAAAACAATCTAATAATTTTATTATTAGATAAAAAACAAAGACTTTTTTTTTTTTTTAAGGGACTCACTTTGTCACCCTCAGTAGAGTGCTGTGGCATCACAGCTCACAGAAACCTCCAGCTCTTGGGCTTAGGTGATTCTCTTGCCTCAGCATCCCGAGTAGCTGGGACTATAGGCGCCCACCACAATGCCCAGCTATTTTTTTTTGTTGTTGTTGCAGTTTGGCTGGCGCCAGGTTTGAACCAGCCACCCTCGGTATATGGGGCTGGCACCCTACTCACTGAGCCACAGGTGCCGCCCCTTTGTTTTTCATTGTGTCTTTTTTTTGTAGAGACAGAGTCTCACTTTATAGCCCTCGGTAGAGTGCCATGGCCTCACACAGCTCACAGCAACCTCCAACTCCTGGGCTTAAGCGATTCTCTTGCCTCAGCCTCCCGAGTAGCTGGAACTACAGGCGCCCGCCACAACGCCCGGCTATTTTTTGGTTGCAGATCGGCCGGGGCCGGGTTTGAACCCGCCACCCTTGGCATATGGGGCTGGCGCCTTACCGACAGTGCCACCGGCGCCGCCCCTCATTGTGTCTTTTTAACATCTTTTCTTTTAAAAAATGTTTCCTTAAAACAATCTGCTGCATAGGAATACATTGCTCCAGACTCTGCCTTACCTGCAGAAGATGTGTATCAATCAGTTGTGAACCTCCCAGTCCTGATGCCTGCCCAAGCTGATGCTCATACAATATAGGAATAGGCTGAGTATTTGAAGTCTGTTGAAAGGCAAGACCAGATTGTGCCTTGGCAAGTTCTTGGTGTTGGACAGCTGGAAAGTTGTGGATGGCAGTACCAGAAAGGACTACAGATGGCTGGGACAGACTGCTTTGCATAAAGGCTGGCTGAGATCTACAGATATATTAAACAGAAAATGCTTGTGTTAGAAATAAATTTTACCTGGAATCTGGAAATATTAAGAACGAGTATCCCAAAAGACGAAGTACAGTAATGTGCTACCCATGTTCTGGTCAACAATGAATAGCACATATATTGGTGGTCCTACAAGATTACAATAGAGCTGAAAAATTCCTATTGCCTAGTCAATAGCATGTCCTAGTTATCCTAACATTGTGCTGCAACACACTACTCAAGTGTCTGTGATGCAGACTGAAATAAACCTATTGCATTATGTGTACCTATTATGTGTATAAAAGTCAAACACACAAAGTTATCTACAGTATATAATATTTGATGATGACAACAGTGTTAGTGGTTTATATTTGTACTATACTATACTCTGTTATTTTATAGTGTGCTCTGTATTTTACTTACATATAAAAAATTTAACTGTAAAACTGCCTTAGGCAATCCTTCCAAATGTATTCCAGAAGGGGGCAGATTTCTTTGAGATTGGGTCTTGTTGCATTGCCTATGCATTGGGTCTTGTTGCATTGCTCATTCCTAAAAGTAAATGTACAGCTCTGTGACCTTCCTAAACTAAATGTCCTGAAAGTACGTTATTTTTCTTTTTGATGTTTTGAGACGATTACCATGAGTATGGATGAAGCTATGTCACGAAGTACTGCTTCCACCCACAATTGTCCACCATTAGTAACTTGGAGGCCAGAGAAACCGAGGGTTGAATCCAGGCTCTGCCAATTACAGTGTAACCTTAGGTAAAAACCCACACTCTCTAAGTCTTTTTTTTTTTTTTTTTGTGGTTTTTGGCTGGGGCTGGGTTTGAACCCGCCACCTCCGGCATATAGACCGGTGCCCTACTCCTTGAGCCGCAGGTGCCGCCCTCTAAGTCTTCATATGTAAGATGGGGATGACTTTAATTCACCTTATGTGGATAGTGCAAAGTCAAAGTCAAAGTGCAAAGTCAAAACTGACTTCATGTATGTGAAGGGCTGAATAGCTATCATATATAAGCTCAATAAAAATCAATTTCTCATTATTTCTCTAATTGCAAAGATAACTGACAGTGCCTCTGAGTGAATCTTTAAAATATTCTTTGCTGACAGCACCCATAGCTCAGTGGGTAGGGCACTGGCCACATGCACCAGGGCTGGTGGGTTCAAACCCAGACTGGGTCAGCTAAAATAAAACAAAAAAAAAATAGCCAGACGTTGTGGTGGGTGCCTGTAGTCCCAGCTACTTTGTGGGACACTGAGGCAAGAGAATTGCTTGAGCCCAGAGAGTTTGATGTTGCTGTGAGCTGTAATGCCATGGCACTCTACCGAGGACAACATTTGTCTCAATTAAAAAAAGTAAATAAGGGCGGCGCCTGTTGCTCAGTGAGTAGGGCGCCGGCCCCATGTGCCGAGGGTGGCGGGTTCAAACCCAGCCTCGGCCAAACTGCAACAACAACAACAAAAAAAATAGCCGGGCATTGTGGCCGGCGCCTGTAGTCCCAGCTGCTTGGGAGGCTGAGGCAAGAGCATTGCGTAAGCCCAAGAGTTAGAGGTTGCTGTGAGCCATGTGACGCCACGGCACTCTACCCGAGGGCGGTACAGTGAGACTCTGTCTCTACAAAAAAAAAAAAAAAAAAAGTAAGTAAGTAAAATATTTTTTGCCGGAGGCAGCGCCTGTGGCTCAGTGAGCAGGGCGCCAGCCCCATATACCGAGAGTGGCGGGTTCAAACCCAGCCCCGGCCAAACTACAACAAAAAAATAGCCGGGCGTTGTGGTGGGCGCCTGTAGTCCCAGCTACTCGGGAGGCTAAGGCAGAAGAATCGCCTAGGCCCAGGAGTTGGAGGTTGCTGTGAGCTGTGTGACGCCACAGCACTCTACCGAGGGCAATAAAGTGAAACTCTGTCTCTACAAAAAAAAAAAAAAAAAAAAAAAAAAAAATATATATATATATTTTTTGCTGGGTGGTGCCTGTGGCTCATGGGTAGGGCGCTGGCCCCATATACCGAAGGTGGCTGGTTCAAACCAGGCCCTGGCCAAACTGCAACAACAAAAAAACCAGACAGGTGTTGTGGCAGGCGCCTGTAGTCCCAGCTACTCGGGAGGCTGAGGTAAGAGAATCGCCTAAGCCCAGGAGTTGGAGGTTGCTGTGAGCTGTGATGCCACTGTACTTTACTGAGGGCGATAAAGTGAGACTCTATCTTGAAAAAAAAAAAAAATCTTCTCTACACAACATATGGATCACAACTGCCAACACTACTTCTCTGAACTCACATTCTACTCTTTTCTCTCTCTCCCTTTTTTATTTTTGAGACAGAGTCTCAAGTTGTTGCCCTGGGTAGAGTGCTGTGGCATTACAGCTCACAGCAACCTCAAACTCTTGGGCTTAAGTGATTCTCTTGCCTCAGCCTCCCAAGTAGCTTGGGACTACAGGTGCCCACCACAATGCCCGGCTTTTTTTTATTGAAGTTGTCATTGTTGTTTTAGCTGGCCCAAACCGCCAGCCTTGGCACCCTACCCACTGAGCTACAGATGCCACCCTCTACTCCTTTCTTTTGTATTGTATCTTACCCTGCCCTTTATTCCCCACACACTATGGTTATCTACCTGCCATGTCTCAGCTCTTGGAGAAGACTTGGATTTATAGCTGTTAGCAGTTGGATGCCATGTAAACTTTTAGGTCCTCCAGCAGCTATGTTTGGTGATTTCTAGTTATGGGGTTGCTGTTGTCCACTTCTTCAAGAACCCTTGAGGCCTAACTTTCTTTTTTAATTTTTAGAGACAAAGCGTCACTTGGCCAACTAGGTTGGAGTGCAGTGGCATGACCATAGCTCACTGCAACCTCAAACTCAAACTCCTGAGCCATCCTCTTGCCTCAGTCTCATGAGTAGCTGGACTACTTGTGCCACCACGGCCAGCTAAGTTTTAAATTTGTCTTGTTATGTTGGCCAGGCTGGTCTCAAACTCATGGTATCAAATGATCCTTCCTGCCTCAGCTTCCCAAACTGCTAGGATTATAGGTATGAGCCACCATACCTGGCCTGAGCCTTGACTTTCCTTAATAAAGTCTGATTAAAATTACCATAGGCTGAGGTTCATGACACATAATGAAAATGCTTAGAATTATTTAATACCGTTTATAACATGGTCATCCTAGCTTGTGGGAAGAAGGAACAGCAACGATTACAGCAAGGAGACTCAGCAATTATGGTGCTTTTAACATTATTAACTATATCCTTCAAAACATTTACCTATATGGTTGAAGGGAAGAACTGAATAATTCCTGAGCCTGGGAAACAGCAGGTCCAGCCCCCAAACTCAGCTGGGCTTGATGCTGCCCTTGCAGTGGAGCATAAATAGGGATTGGAATCTGTTGAACTGAAGTTGGCTGCAATGCAAAGAAAAATGCATGGATATAAACATACTATATTCATATAACGAAATCATAACATTTTGGAAAACAGAACTTTGATATGTAAATAAACTTTTCTTTCACCCCATTACTTATTTTATTTTACGTTGTTAATCGTTAAGCTTAGGATATTTGGGGCTGTTTAAAATCTTGCTAATATTGTATCAAGGTAATTATGAGCAGCTTATAACTTTAGAGAATCTATTATTTGCAGTCCAAAATAACTATGACAACTGTTAAAATGCAAAAAGAAAAAAAAAAAAACCCTTCCAGGATGGAAATGTCTTTCCTATTTACCTGAGAGAGACCTGGTTGGAAGCCTTGTTGCTGTGCCAAAGACGGTGGAGCCAATCGTGCATGTTGGGTATTGAACAGATGACTTGTGTCCATATAGAAAGCTGGAATTTGAGCTATAGACCATTGGGAAAAACAAGCAGGAGTAAGTGCACAAATGTCACAATATTATAACTAGTATGTAAAAACCACTTTTCTGAGATTTCAAATTAATAGGCCCTCTGAAAATTAATATAGTCATGGAAGGTGTAAAAGTGTAAAAAGATGCAGAACTTCTAGTAAATAGGTACTTGGGAAGGTACCAAGGGCAAAATTTCACATTATCTACTAAAATTAAAAATGAATTTACCCGTTGAACCAGTTTTAAACTACCTACTAGAATTTAGTGAAATATTTCAAAAGAATTGACATTTAATAATTAAAACTATTTGGTATAGATTCTTAACATATTTCTTTTCCATGTATGATGGATAGTATTTTGTGACTTGCTGTTGTTATATAACAGTATGTTCTGAAGAACTCCACATACTGCTTTTAATTAGTCGCTATTACAAATATTGCAGCAAAACCCCTTATACATACCCCTCTTGGAGGCTAAGTTTATCCACTTGAGATTCCTAGTTCTGAAACTGTTACTACAGTATGTACACATACATTTTCTTCTAATTTTTCAAAAAGAATTACACCAATTTATACACTTAAAGCAATTATGTTAAAAGCTTATTAACATCTGGAATCTTAATAGATACTGGGTGTTAACAGATAGTAAGTATTATCAATTTTTCTATAAATGGCAAGAAATAGACTCATTGTTCTTTTCTTTTGAATTTGAATCATTAGTGAATTTGAAGATTTTTCAAACTTTTACCCCACAACTTTTATTATCAATTATCAAATTTCAGATAAAATATTTTAGAATTAGAATAGTGTCAAATGCACACTTTATTTTGCAAATTATCAGATATTGATTTGTCTTATAAATATAAGAAACAATTATCAATAATACATATGTAAGAAACAACTGCCAAGAGCCCCAGAATTCTTGTCAAGGAGAGAAAGGATTCAGCTTGATAAAGGAACATATTTGCAAAGTAGATCAAAAAATATTTAAACTTGAAAGGGTAAACTAAGGAGAGAGAGAAAACAGCATTTACAAAAGTCTTCATTTTCTAAATGTCTTATATTGAATGCTAGAACATTACCTGCTGCAGACTGAGACACATAGACTTGTGGGCTCTGCTGCTGCTGCGCAATGAGGGAGGGCATACAGCTTAACTGCGAAAAATGACTGGCAGAAGGCAGGCTGCTTGTCTGTAACTGTTGAGGTTTCACTTTACAAATATTAGGAGGGTCGGATGTAGTTGTGGATTTTGTACTCAAAGAAGAGGTAGTATATGTACCAGCTCCTATGTTTGTGGGAGAAATAAAGGGGAAAACCAGCAAATATAAAAGTGCCATTGTTGTTCATAGTACCAATCGGAAACTGGAGTATCAATACCCATCATGTACTTATACACAGCTTTGTACCAAAAGTGGGTATGAGGTGGCTTACAAAAGAAAAGGATACTTAGGGCAGTGCCTGTGGCTCAGTGAGTAGGGCGTCAGACCCATATACCGAGGGTGGTGGGTTCGAACCTGGCCCTGGCCAAACTGCAACAACAATAACAACAACAACAAAATAGCCAGGTGTTGTGGTGGGCACCTGTAGTCCTAGCTACTTGGGAGGCTGAGGCAAGAGAATCGCCTAAGCCCAAGAGGTGGAGGTTGCTGTGAGCTGTGACATCACAGCACTCTACCCAGGGCAACAGCTTGAGACTGTTTCAAAAAAAAAAAAAAGAAAAACCAAGAAAAGGATACTTATCGTTAAATGCAAACATGACTATAAAACCGGAAAAAACATAACCAATGGAAAATTAAAAGGAAGAAATAAAACAGAAAACTCACAAAATTAGGCTGAATGCCTACATGACCTACTATATATAGTTCAACCTGAAAGTACTATTTTGTTTTTAATTATCACAAAGGAAAAAAGGATACATAATCACAAGCTTCACTCATGACCATGTAAAACATACAAGGACAATGAGCTGTACCTTAGGAAGATGATAAATGGGCTTTGAGATATCTTAATTGCTCCTAGGTCATAAAAACTCAACTGAAGTTCAGATTCCATCCTTCCCACCCCCCGGGAATGGTAATAAAATAAAGACAGACAACTGAATGAGTAAATGGAACTACAAAAACTTAGGTTTTGAAGCGTCCATTAGTTGTTGATCAATGAGGTATAATGACTATAATATTGGATCAAAATAACAATACTAGTATTTGATTAAAAATTAAAATATGGTTATCATTATCTTAAGACCTCATGATGTCTCTATTTTTGCAGGTGAGAAGGATGACTGGGCAAGAAGGTACTTGTTAAAAGAATTTCTCCTAGTTAGGCTTGGTGCCTATAGCTCAGTGGCTAGGGCGCCAGCTGCATACTGCAGAGCTGGCGGGTTCAAACTGAGCTGGAGCCTGCCAAACAACGACAATTACAACAAAAAAATAGCTGGGTGTTGTGGAGGGGCTATTTTGGGAGGCTGAGGCAAGAGTTTTGGGAGGCTTAAGCCCAAGAGTTTGAGGTTGCTGTGAACTTTGACGCCGCACTCTACTGAGGGTGACAAAGTAAGACTCTGTCTCAAAAAAAAAAAAAAACCAAAAAAACAACAAAAACCAAGTAGACTAGGGCCCAAGCTAGTCTAGTAAGCATTAGTGAAGATGCTTTGGCAAATGGGTGGTGGGAATGCTTATAAGAGCTTTAAAGAGGGAAGAGCTTTAGACACAACACTGATTTTATTTTTATTTATTTATTTTTTTTGTTGCAGTTTGACCGGGGCTGGGTTTGAACCCGCCACCCTCGGCATAGGGGCCGGCGCCCTACTCACTGAGCCACAGGCGCCGCCCCACAACACTCATTTTAAATTTTATTTTATTTTTTTTTTAGAGACAAGAGTCTCATTTTGTTGCCCTCAGTAGAGTGCCAGGGCATCACAGCTCACAGCAACCTCCAGCTCTTGGGCTTAGGCGATTCTCTTGCCTCAGCCTCCTGAGTAGCTAGGACTACAGGCGCCCGCCACAATGTCCGGCTGCTTTTTTTGCAGTTTGGTTCGAACCTGCCACCCTCGGTATATGGGGCCAGTGCCCTACTCACTGAGCCACAGGCGCCACCCCAATTTGAAATTTTAATGCAGTGTAAAACCTGGGTTTGTCTTAATGCACACATCTGCTTAAACATTAAGATAATATCAAAATTGCTGGGCACAGTGGCTCATGCCTATAATCTGGGAGGCTGAGACAGGTGGACTGCCTGAGCTCACAGGTTCAAGACCAGCCTGAGCAAGTGCGAGACCATGCCTCTAAAAAACTAGCCGGGTGTTGTGGCAGGTGCCTGCAGTCCCAGCTCCTCAGAAGGCTAATTTAAGAGAATCGCTGGAGCCCAAGAGTTTGAGGTTCCTGTGAGCTAGGACAGCATGGCACTCTACTCAGGGTAACAAACTGAGACACTCTCTCAAAAAAAAGAGATAATATCAAAAGAACTGTAGTACAAACCAAAGATCATCTTTTTCAACAGAAGAAACATGGTTCCACATATGGTGAAGGAACAAAGGTCCACATTTTTACAGTCAAGTATTTTACAAACATTTGTGCTTCTTTAAGAACGATAAAGCCTCCAAATGAGATAGTGCAATGAAAAGATTACACACTAGTAAAACTTATGAAAAGTGGAAGGAAAATATGAGGAGAGCAAGAAGAGTACTAAGTTTGGGTGCTGATAGACTTTTCTTTTTCTTGTAGAGACAGAGTCTCACTGTACTGCCCTTGGGTAGAGTGCCGTGACGTCACACGGCTCACAGCAACCTCTAACTCTTGGGCTTACGCGATTCTCCTGCCTCAGCCTCCCAAGCAGCTGGGACTACAGGCGCCCGCCACAATGCCTGGCTATTTTTTTGTTGCAGTTTGGCCGGGGCTGGGTTTGAACCCGCCACCCTTGGCATATGGGGCCAGTGCCCTACTCACTGAGCCACAGGTGCCGCCCTGATAGACTTTTCTTAAAAACAAAGCAAAGACGGAGACGCCATCTTGCAGTAATTCACCAAAATGACAAACACAAAGGGAAAGAGGAGAGGCACCCGATACATGTTCTCTAGGCCTTTTAGAAAACATGGAGTTGTTCCTTTGGCCACATATATGCGAATCTACAAGAAAGGTGATATTGTAGACATCAAGGGAATGGGTACTGTTCAAAAAGGCATGCCACACAAATGCTACCATGGCAAAACTGGAAGAGTTTACAATGTTACCCAGCATGCTGTTGGCATTGTTGTAAACAAACAAGTTAAAGGCCAGATCCTCACGAAGAGGATTAATGTTCGTATTGAGCATATTAAGCACTCTAAGAGCCGAGATAGCTTCCTGAAACGTGTGAAGGAAAATGATCAGAAAAAGAAGGAAGCCAAAGAGAAAGGCACCTGGGTTCAACTGAAGCGCCAGCCTGTGCCACCCAGAGAAGCCCACTTTGTCAGAACTAACGGAAAGGAGCCTGAGCTCCTGGAACCCATTCCCTATGAATTCATGGCATGATAAGCATATAACATAGCACACAGGAGTACTAGTGGACCCACGTTTTTAGGAGCAAGAACCTATTTATTCCCCATGAGCTCATGGCATAATATGTGTACAGCAGGGGCACACAAGATAACCAATAGTCCATGTAACAGTGATACAAGGTGCTGGGACCTATTTCCCACGAATTCAAAAGTCAATCAACACTTTGTCACATTAAATGGTAAGGTGCCTCCCTGAGCTGCTGGAACCTCTTCCCCTATGAATTCATGGCATGGTAGATACAAATAATAGCATAAAAATGTTTCTTGTTCATTCAGTACAAGTGTGTTTCCCCCCCCCCCCAAGAAGTATTAAAGCAAATTTTAATGTGTCCTAAAAAAAAAAAAAAAAGCAAAGACAAACCAAAACTGAATCGAAGCCAAAAACCAATGGATTTGTCAAATAGCAGAGGCTAAAAATTCTCTGTCCCTAACTCTTCATCAGAAAATACACAAGTTACTCCAGTAAATTTAGGGCAACAGCCCCGTCAAATGAGATGGACTGAAAAGCAGTATGATTCTATCATTTCTAAGCTGATCTAGTTAGCTATACACAGGTAAAAATGATAACTGAAAGGTGACCTTCACAGAAAAATTTAAGAGTGGGGCGGCGCCTGTGGCTCAGTCGGTAAGGCGCCGGCCCCATATACTGAGGGTGATGGGTTCAAACCCGGTCCCAGACAAACTGCAACCAAAAAATAGCCGGGCGTTGTGGCGGGTGCCTGTAGTCCCAGCTACTCGGGAGGCTGAGGCAAGAGATTCACTTAAGCTCAGGAGTTGGAGGTTGCTGTGAGCTGTGTGAGGTCACGGCACTCTACCAAGGGCCATAAAGTGAGACTCTGTCTCTACAAAAAAAAAAAATTTAAGAGTAAAATGACATTTTTCTACCAATGACTCTTTAATACCTGTAATGAGGATGAGGGCAATTCAGGAAGCATGAAATATAGCAAAATCTGTTCGGTAAGCTATCAATAAATACTTGCCAAACTAAAATTGGCAGAGGGTATAGGGGGGAAAGAGGTGAGAGTGGCAAGAAGTTATGAAAAATATGGGTGGCGCCTGTGGAAACCAGGGTGGCAGGTTCAAACCCGGCCCCGGCCAAACTGCAACAAAAAAATAGGCAGCAATGCAGTGGGCACCTGTAGTCCCAGCTACTCTAGAGGCTGAGGCAAGAGAATCGCCTAAGGCCAGGAGTTGGAGGTTGCTGTGAGCTGTGTGACGCCATGGCACTCTACTGAGGGCAATAAAGTGAGACTCTGTCTCTACAAAACAAACAAAGCTGTGATTTAATAAAAAAAAAAAAGGAAAATAAAAATAATTGACCCACAATCTGATATTTTTTGTAAATAACATTTTTGTGGATGGGGTGGGGATAATGAATAGGAAGGAGATCATAATAAATTTTAAATAATTCAAGATATTTAGGCCGGGTATGGTGCCTCACGGCTGTAATGCACTTGGAAGGCTGAGGTGGGTGGACCACCTGAGCTCATGGGATCAAAATCAGCGTGGGCCAGAGCAATCTCTCGTCTCTAAAAACAGCCAGGAAGCTCAGCACCGATGGCTTAGTGGCTAGGGCACCAGCCGCATACACTGGAGGCTGCGGGCTTGAACCTGGCCTGGGCCTGACAAACAATGACAACTATAACCAAAAATAGCCAGGCATTGTCACGGGTGCCTGTAGTCCCAGCTGTTGGGGTGGCTGAGGAGAGAGTATCGCTTAAGCCCAAGAGTTTGAGGTTGCTGTGAGCTGTGATGCCACAGCAATCTACAGAGGGTGACATAATGAGACTGTCTCAAAAATAAATAAATAAATTAATAAATCAATCAATAAATAAAAATAGCCAGGCATTGTGGCAGGTACCTGTAGTCCCACCTACTCGGGAGGCTAAGGCAAGATAATCACTTGAGCCCCAAAGTTTGAGGTTTCTGTGAGCTATGATGCCAGGGCACTCTACCAACAGCGACAAAGTAAGACTGTTTGTCTTAAGAAAAAAAAAAAAAAGAATCAAGGTATTTTATAGGAAAGGTACCAAGTTCTACCTGATAGTGATGTTGTAGGAGTGACTGAAGCAACAGGAATCTGAGGCATTGATGCACTTGAGAACGAATTGTAATTAGCAGTGCTGGGTCCACTGGCACTACTGCTGACTCCACTTGGAATCGGAGGTGCTGCGGAAGTTACTGGAGACCCTTTATCCCTTATGTTCGGAGAATTCTCCCAGGCCTTGCGAGCAGACTCCATCTGCAATAAAATGGAATTTTTATAGCAAAAAATGATGTTAATATAGAACTGATACACACACACACACACACACACACACACACACATATATGTATACAAGTATTAATATTTAAATTCTAAATATAATCTTGCAAAAAGTGCAAAAATCAAACATTAAGACCCCAGGGCTTTCAAATCTTTTACTTGCCCTATTATCTTTGTTCTTTTACTCAAACTGGGGGTAAGTAGGGTTTAATTATGTTTCTACAGAAAACGACTTGATGGCTTTGAGAAACAGGTCAGAAGTGTAAGGGCACTGCTGCTTATGTATCATTCATTTTTATTATTTATATATATTTTTTGAGACAGTCTCAAGCTGTCACCCTGGGTAGAGTGCTATAGCGTCACAGCTCACAGCAACCTCAAACTCTTGTGCTTAAGCGATTCTCCTGCCTCAGACTCCCAAGTAGCTGGGACTACAGGTGCCCGCCACAACACCTGGCTATTTTATTTTTTTGGAGACAGAGCCTCAAGCTGTCGCCCTGGATGGAGTGCCGTAGCATTACAGCTCACAGCAACCTCCAATTCCTAGCTTAAGGGATTCTTTGCCTCAGCCTCCCAAGTAGCTGGGATGACAGGCGCCTGCCACAACGCCCGGCTATTTTTTGGTTGCAGCTGTCATTGTTGTTTGGCGGGCCCAGGCTGGATTCGAACCCGCCAGCTCAGGTGTATGTGGCTGGCGCCTTAGCCGCTTGAGCCACAGGCGCCGAGCCAACACCTGGCTATATTTTGGTCATAGTTGTCATTGTTGTTCGGCAGGCCCAAGCTGGATTCGAACATGCCAGCTCTGGTGTACATGGCTGGCACATTAGCTCTTGAGCTACAGGCGCTGAGCTGCTCATGTATCATTTAAACATGAGCCTCCATCCCTACCGTGAATAAGGAAATACCATGCCTCTTTAAGGCTGACTTGAAGCTCTTCCCCTAGTTGGAAAGGGCCTCAGTAAATACCCATTCTCTTCATTCATTCTTTGAAAGCCAAGGTTTCTCCAATGGAAGATGACAGGCATCTTTTGGTTGTCTCTTTTCATGCTTACACAGTTTTCAAAGGCAATATAACTAGGTAGGTTTTAGACTTGGGTATAATAGAGATACTTTCTTCTTCATGTCCAGACCTCACGAAGCCACGGGCATTTGTGGCCCCTGGTTTTAGCTGTAGTCTCCTAGTTTCTTAAAAGGCAAGAATTGCTTATTTCAATCTATGGGGAGCAGCACTCATCAGCAATGTTCATCAGACATATATGTAAATGCAAGCTACACATAAAATTCTGAATTTTATAGTAGCCACATTTTTTTTTTTGGTAGAGACAGTCTCACTGTACTGCCCTCGGGTAGAGTGCCATGAGGTCACACGGCTCACAGCAACCTCTAACTCTTGGGCTTACAGGATTCTCTTGCCTCAGCCTTCCAAGCAGCTGGGACTATAGGTGCCCACCACAACACCCAGCTATTTTTTTGTTGCGGTTTGTCCGGGGCTGGGTTTGAATGGGCCACCCTCGGCATATGGGGCTGGTGCCCTACTCACTGAGCCACATGCGCCGCCCTAGTAGCCACATTTTAATAAGTAATAACAAAGTATTTGATAATATTTAACTCAACTCAATATTACAGTATAACTGAATATGAAATTTAGGTATTTTACATTCTTTTTTTGAGACAGAGTCTCACTTTATCACCCTCGGTAGAGCGCTATGGCATCACAGCTCATGGCAATCTCCAACTCCTGGGTTTAGGCGATTCTCTTGCCTCAGCCTCCCAAATGGCTGGGACTACAGGCACCTGCCACAGTGCCCGGCTATTTTTTTTTGTTGTTGTTGTTACAGTTTGGCCGGGGCTGGGTTTGAACCCGCCACCCTCGGTATATGGGGCTGGTGCCCTACTCATTGAGCCACAGGTGCCGCCCTTTACATTCTTTTTTAATATGAACATTTCAGATGAAGCATTTATTTTATTTTACATTATATACCTCAATTTCGATTAGTCACATTTAAAGGGCTTAATAGATACATGTAGCTAATAGATTCTGAAATGGAGAGGACACACGTAGAGCCTCAAATATGTGAGACTATTATTTTTTTTTGAGACAGAGCCTCAAGCTGTCGCCCTGGGTAGAGGGCTGTGGCATCAGAGCTCACAGCAACCTCCCAACTCCTGGGCTTAAGCGATTCTCTTGCCTCAGCCTCCCAAGTAGCTGGGACTACAGGAGCCCGCCACAACGCCCGGCTATTTTTTGGTTGTAGTTGTCATTGTTTGATAGGCCAAGGCTGGATTCCAACCTGCCAGCTCAGGTGTATGTGGCTGGTGCCTTAGCCGCTTGAGCTACAGGCACCATCCACATGAGACTATTTTAAAGAAGGGAACAACAGATTTATACTTTTGAGATTTTTACCACTACTAGTCAATACTAAACTGTGAGGGAAAACCAAGATAATCTGTAACATCAGTTATACTGACGTACATGAGGGAACATTTTACAAGTACCATTTTTACACCATTGTTATAAGTTTATGGGTCCTTGAAGTACCAATTCTAAAATTTTAATTCATAGTTACTTTAGCGATTCTCTTGCCCTTTGCCTCCCAATTAGTTGGGATTACAGGTGCCTGCTACACGCCTGGCTTTTTTTTTTTTTTTTTTTGGTAGAGACGGACTTTCACTCTGGCTCACTCCTGCTCATACAGGTCTTGAACCTCCGAGCTCAGGCAATCCACCCGCCTCGGACTCCCACAGCGCTGGGACTACAGGTGTGAGCCACCACGCCCAGCCCAAATGTGTTTTATTTTAAAATAGAAGTCTTGGGGGAAACTTGGAAAGTTAGCCATAATATAATTTACTTGTACCACCTAAGATTTTGTGGTTTTGAGTAATTTAATAAGTGTATAATGTCTTTCATACAAGTTTTATTGTGTTGGGAACACATAAATTATTAAATTATAGCTAATCAACTTTGTATAGCCATATAGGCCAAATGCACTTGACTTAATTTCATTTCTTAGCAGCAAGAAAATTTTAAGTTTCTATTTTTGGAAATTCAAGGAAACTAAAAGTACAATTACTTAACTATACTCATCCTCTCCCCTTGGAAAATATTCTATCATTGATGTCCATAATATAGTAAGTACTTTATTCCACGACCTGCTATAAATCTTGTTTAAAGTAACACTTTCCAAGAATCTATTGATAATGTTAAGAGAGGACTTACTGTATAAAAGAACTTTTCTATGCTTTATAAATTATTCAAATAAAGGGAGATGTCAGAAGAAGTAGAAATAAAGAAATCAGAGGAAACTAATTTAGGGTTTTCACATGAGAGCTATAACCCAGTTACAAGCTAAGAATAGGGGGAAAGGGGAAAGGGAGGGGAGGGAAGGAGGAGGTGGGTAGACGGAACGGGATTGGTGGGATTACACCAGCGGTGCATCTTACAAGGGTATATGTGAAACTTGGTAAACGGTCTGTGAAGCTAGTGAATGATGCCCCATGAATATATCAATGTACACAGCTATGATTTAATAAAAAAAAAAAAAAAGAAATCAGAGAAGGTTTTAAGCCAATGTAATTTTACTTGGATTTATTTTATTTTAAATATATATATTATTTCTTCTTGGAACGTTAAGAACATAACTGAAAGGAAAAGTCGAAAGGGTATTCTAAAGAAGTAACAATTGCCATAAAAATAATTTGCTTATGTGGAATTAGATTATTGCCTTGAACAGGGTAATGATAACAAACATGCTAATAAGACAAAGTAAGGAACACATACTGAGAGAGTCATTAAAGTGGAAAGACAACAGAAAGGCTGAACAGGAATTAGCGGTAAACAGTGAGGGTGGGGTAAAGGCAAAGATGACACGAAGCACAGGTTTCATCATGAAATGTTATGGTCTCAAACTTGTACTTGTTAAGCCTCTTATAAAGCAGTTGGGTGAGGTTAAGGGGTGAGGGGACAAATGGTCAGGAGGCTGGGGACTCAGAAAAAGTCCAGAAATGACCACTGGCCATATTGTAAACAACTTAGATTTTGGCTCCCCCATCCTAAAGACCACATCAAAGAGATTCAGGTAGCAGAGCAAGACCCATATCAATGACAACAAAACATCCAACAAAAATTTCCTGATGTTGATTATAAAGCACACTTGTATTTATCAATTTCCTTCTCATAAAATAGTTCAATAACTACATTGTATCCATTTAATTAACATAAGACTTACAGGAAAGACAGAAAACCATCATTAACCATACTTAGGACTCAGGTAACAAATCATAGAAAGCAGAGAATAGTAAGCTAGTAGTTTTTGCACACAATCAATATATACCAAAATTATTAAGATCTTTAAGAGGAACTTAGCACAAACATAGAAAATATAAATGCTCTCCTGTGTTCTAAGAGAAATTCACAAGCATAATAGGCCTTACTTGATAGAAGGATATTAAGTCATTTGTAAGTGATATTAGAAGCAAACAAAATTTTAAAATCATTGTACTTCCTCAGCCTGGTATTGATGTTAGCCACATAAAACTACCAAAATAATTTTGCTAAATTATGCCCCCTTGCATGCAATAATTAAGGACGACCCTTAGAGATGGATGTCGTACATACCTTGAAGGTGAGGCTGAAAGTAGTGGGAGGAACTGAAGTAAGGCTGGAGCTCTGTTGTATAGTCTCCCTCTTAGGGAGGGGAAGGGTGTTGGGCAGGGGGACCTGAAAAGGCAGGCAACACATATCACAATCTAACTAAGTCTGCTACAAAAGCCCCATTAAAGATGGTGGTGTTTTCATTACAGCCAACAGGAATATCTGATTACTTAAGAATTACATTGTGTTTCTAGTATTATAGTTGATAGTTATAGACATCTTAGATAAAACTTGTGAAGAGAAATATGTGCCTTTTCATATATGAATTAGCAGAAAGTGTGCCCCAAATAGTAGGTGTATACCCAGATGGCAGTGCTTCTCATAATGTGTATATACACATGACGATGCTGTTAAAATGCACATTCTCATTCCGTTAGTGTGGGTTAAGGCCTTAAGCTCTGTGTTTGAAAAAAGTTCACAGATGCTGCTGCTGGTTCATGGGCCTGTACATAAAAATTCTAAGAAATTCAACTTTCACCATATATGAGATCCCACTAGGTTCTAACAGAAGTATTTAACATGACTGAAAAAATCTGCAATACAGTCATATTTTTAATAACTAGATTCAAGAACAAAAGTAATTATGGGGACAGCCATGGTGGCTCACATCTGTAATCCTAGTATTCTGGGAGGCAGAGGCAGGAGGATTGCCTGAGTTCAGGAGTTCAAGACCAGATTGAATAAAAGTGAGAACCCATCTCTAGTAAAAACAGCAAAATTAGCCAGGCATGGTGGTGTGTGCTTATAGTCCCAGATCACTTCAGCCCAGGAGTCTGAGGTTGCAGTAAACTATGATGACGCCACTGCACTCTAGCTGGAATGACAGAGTGAGATTCTTGTCTCAAACCAAAAAAAAAAACAAAAACAAACAAACAACCCCCAACCCCCTGAGCTAGAGTATAATAATTTTGGGAAGACAGGAGGAAAACTAATAGCCCTACCTCATTACACAAAACAAATTGATACAATAATAAAATAATTATGGCAATACTGAAATTTTGAGATCTAGGAACTCACTGCCTGTATCATTTTTTTCCCTGAAAGTCTCTGGATCTTGGGATTCTATTATTTATTCCTACCATGTTTGCCTTAATGGTTCACTCAGTTGTTTAGGTAAAATTACTGAGATCCTTGGGAGTTTTAGGACTATCACTCTGAGATACTATAAACTACCTAATGGAGATTTCTTTTTTTTTTTTTGTAGAGACAGTCTCACTGTACTGCCCTTGGGTAGAGTGCCATGGTGTCACACGGCTCACAGCATCCTCTAACTCTTGGGCTTACGCGATTCTCTTGCCTCAGTCTCCTGAGCAGCTGGGACTACAGGCACCCGCCACAACACCCTGCTATTTTTTTGTTGCAGTTTGGCTGGGGCTGGGTTTGAACCTGCCACCCTCAGCATACTGGGCCGATGCCCTACTCACTGAGCCACAGGTGCCACCCCCAATGGAGATTTCTAATACCATGAACTATTTAATGTAGATTCTTTTATAATTCTTGAAAGTAGCTATGCTTCTAAAAATTTTCCCATGTAGGACATTTGCTTTTCACACTACATTAACTTTAGAAATCACCACCACACTTAGCACAAGCAAAAATGTGGTATCACTCCAAACTGATGACTATTTATAATTATAGGTCACTATGAAGGTTTTGAGACTGTGTTGTAGTCCATTATTTGACTTCTAAGAAACACAGTAAATAATCGCTGGATGTGATGGCTCAGCACTGTGGGAGGCTGAGGCAGGAGGATTGCTTGAGCTCAGGAGTTCGAGGATTGTCTGAGTGAGAGTGAGACCCCAATTCATGAAAAAAATTGAAAAACCCAGCTGGTTGTCAAGGCGAGCACCTGTAATCCCAGGGGTTTCAGAGCCTGCGGCAGCAGGATGCCCACAGCCCGAGTCTGAGGTTGCAGCGAGCTATGATGCCACTGCACTCTGCTCAAGGCTTAGAGTAGAACTCTGTCTTTTTTTTTGAGTCTCACTTTATCACCCTCAGTAGAGTGCCGTGGTGTCACACAACTCACAGCAACCTCCAACTCCTAGGCTTAGGCAAGTCTCCTGCCTCAGCCTCCCAAGTAGCTGGGACCACAGGCACTACAATAAGGCCCGGCAATATTTTGCTGCAGTTTGGCTGGGGCTGGGTTTGAACCTGCTACCTTCAATATATGGGGAGAGCTGGCTCAGAACTCTGTCTTGACAAAAAAATACAAGGGAAAAGAAAAGGGTGGCGCTTGTAGCTCAGTGTGTAGGCACTAGCCATATACACCAGAGCTGGCAGGTTTGAATCCAGCCCAGGTCTGCCAAACAATAATGACAACTACAACCAAAAAATAGCCAGGTGTTGTGGTGGGCCCCTGTAGTCCCAGCTACTTGGGAGGATCGCTTGAGTCCAAGAGTTTGAGTTCCTGTGAGCTGTGACACTGCCACAGCACTCTACTGAGGGTGACATAGTGAGATTCTGCCTAAAAAAAAAAAAAAAAAGAAGAAGAAGAAACATAGTAAATATTGTCCTTTCTGATTCATAGGTTTAAGGTTTAATTGCTTGGCTTATAGGTGTTGTTGATATATATTTCCATCCATGTGGGTTTATATTTCTTGATTTTTGTGTATCTAAAAACTTTCGTAATAACCTATGTAATGCTCACTGACCTAAACTAATATTTCTGCTTTCAAATATATACTGGGTACACTGCTATGAGACTCGTCTTTTCTCTCCAGCAGATACCAATATATAAGCCACAAAATTCATTAGGCTTACAGATCACACAGAAGCCATTAAAATGCTCATTTGGATATTTTCAATAGCTTTTAAGAATTCTAAGAATAATGGCCTTTTCTCCCTGTTCATATTTTATAAATTGTATTCTTAAAAGGTAGCTTCGCAGAAAGTATCATATGCTTTCTTGAAAAAGTTAATACCTTAGACATATAAAGTATGTATGGACCTTTTTTTTTGCTCATTAGTTTCCATTAGTGTCTGTGTATTTAATGAGTGGCCCAAGACAACTCTTATTCTTCTAATATGCAGCAGAAAATGACTGGCTACCATAGTGACATTAGCACTTAAACTAAAGGAAAGAAAGACTTTTTCCTTCCCAAGATATCCATTATTTCCTACAGGAAGTTAAGAAAAAAAACAAAAACAAAAACAAAACAACCCACAACCAACCAACCAAACAAAAAACAAACCAGCTGGGCCTCATGGCTCACTCTTACAATCTTAGTGATCTAGGAGGCCAAGGTGGGAGAACTGCTTGAGGTTGAGAGTTTCAGACTAGCCTGAGCAAAGATGAGACCCAGACTCTACAAAAACTAAAAACAGTGAGCTGGGTATAGTCTTACCACTGAGGAGGCTGAGGCAGGATTGTTTAAGCCCAGGAGTTTGAGGCTGCAGTGAGCTATGACGATGCCATTATACTCAAGCTGGAACAACAGAGCAAGACTTTGTCTCACAAAAAAAAAAAAAAAAAAAGAAAAAAGAAAGAAAAATTTAAGCCACTCTGAGAAAGGTGGAGACTGGGTAGAGGGAAGGGAGTTGGATAAATTACATTAATCAGCTCCTAGAGAGCTTTTTTTTTTTTTCTTGAGACAGAGTCTCACTATGTAACCTTCAGGAGAGTGCCGTGCAGTCACAGCTCACAGCAACCTCCAACTGTTGGGCGTAAGCGATACTCTTGCCCCAGCCTCTCAGACAGCTGGGACTACAGACGCCCCCCACAATATTTTTTGTTGTAGTTGTCATTGTTTTAGCAGGCCGGGGCCAGTTTTGAACCCACCAGCCTTGGTATATGTGGTACGTTCCCTAACCACTGAGCTACGGGTGCCGAGCCCTAGAGAGCTCTTATCATCAAGAAAAACTATCACTTACTCCTTTCTATTCCTTTTCCTCAGCTACATATCAGAATTTCTTCAGCTTGACTATAAAAATTGGATTAAGTGACCCCCTAACACAGCTCACCGTTCTAAATTTCTATATACTTAAGGCTAGAGAGAATAGGAAGCACAGACCAAAAAATGTAAGACAAAAATATTTTAAAACTCAAAATGATAGTTAAAATCGTTTGTGAGAGACCTTTAAGTATTTACCTATAATGGATGTTTTTAAAGAGAAATGATCAACATTTTAGTCTAATATGCTTTGCTTATTTAAGGGCTACAATCAAAGAGAGCAGCTGACTAAATTTCGTATTTCCACCATACCTGACTTCCAAAGAAAGAACCATACAAGTTAATTTCTAAAATGTTCTTTTAAATTGTACTATGTGACCATGGCAAGTTCTGTGACATTTTGAGGCTTACAATTTTTTTTTTTTTTTTTTGAGACAGTCTCATTATGTCACCCTCAGTAGAGTGCCATGGCTTCATAGCTCACAGCAACCTCCAACTCTTGGGCTTAAGTGATTCTCTTGCCTCAGCCTCCCAAGTAGCTAGGACTATAGTCGCCTGCCACAATACTCAGGTAGTTTTTTTTTTTTTTTTTTATTGTTGCAGTTGTCATTGTTGTTCAACAGGCCTAGGCTGGGTTCAAACCCGCCTGCCTTGGTGTATGTGACCAGTGCCCTAACCACTGAGCTATGGGCACCAAATCAAGGGGCTTACAATTGTTTATTTGTTAGTAAGAGAGTGAGGCAAAATGACGGACTGTACTGACTTTTTTTTTTTTTTTATAGAGACAGAGTCTCACTTTGTCGCCCTGGGGAGAGTGCTGGGGCTTCACACAGCTCACAGCAACCTCCAACTCCTGGGCTTAGGTGGTTCTCTTGCCTCAGCCTCCCAAGTAGCTGGGACTACAGGCACCCACAAGGTTTGAACCTGCCACCCTTGGCATATGGGGCCGGCACCCTACTCACTGAACCACAGGAACGGCCCAACTGCACTGACTTTTAACACCACACTGAAATATGGCATGGTTGCTTTGAGAAACTAGGGCCTAATTTACAACACAACATCAGCTGATATTAAAGCACTTAAGAATCTCTGACATATATATGTGTACATTTTCCATGTATATTACAGCAAGAATGTTGTTAATGTTGGTTCTTCAAAACTCAAAAAGAAACATCTGATCCTTTGGTCACACTGTAGTTGCTTTACAGTTCTAATTCTCACTGACTTTTTTTTTTTTTGTATAGAGCCTCAAGCTGTTGCCCTGGGTAGAGTGCCGTTGCATCACAGCTTATAGCAACCTCTAACTCCTGGGCTCAAGCAATTCCCCTGCCTCAGCCTCCCAAGTAGCTGGGACTATAGGCGCCCACCACAACGCTTGGCTATTCCTTTTTTGTTTTTTTGCAGTTTTTGGCCGGGGCTGGGCCTGAACCCACCACCCCTGGCATATGGGGCTGGCGCCCTACTCCGTTGAGCCATAGGCGCTGCCCCATCGCCTGGCTATTCTTTGGTTGTAGGTGTCTTTGTTGTTTGGCAGGCCTGGGCTGGATTTGAACCTGCCAGCTCTGGTGTATGTGGCTGGGGCCTTAGCCACTTAAAACCAATTCTCACTGTCTTAAATGAGAAGTGAATTAGGTTTTACTCATTGCATTATGTATAAAAAAAAGTTACACGTAAGAACAAAATCAGCAACCAAATAAAATGTCACATTTGTAAAACATGAGAGCAAAGAAAAAAACTTCCCAAAACTAGGTTAATAGGATTAGCACTTATGAAATCAAGTCTACGGCATCAAAAAATTTTGATCTTAAATAGAAATCTGATGACTTTCTGAAGAAAAAAATTCAGCTTTGACTATTTTTTGCTAATTATACTACAATGCTCCGAAAAACAAGTTTACTAACAGCTCTTTTGAGTAAGAACAATATAAAAGTACTAGATAACAACAGCCAAGGTCCTATTCAGATTTGCCACATCTCAAATGAATTACTTACGTTATTAACCAAAGTATCCTCCATCTTTGCATTATTAGTAGCCACAGTGTTAGGCAAAGAAGAAGAAGGTGTAGTATAGTCTGTTACAGACTCCTGTGTAGTAACGGGAAAAAAAAAAATGTTTTAAACTGAATTAATGGATCACTTTCTAATGATAACCTAATAGTTGTACAGTTGTTCTTGGACAAAAACTAAAGGAGACCTTGTGACCCAACTCGCTCAAACCTTATTTTATCAACCGTGGGACAATATACAAATGCATCCACCATCCAAATAACATTTCAACTACTGCTGAATTCCTATACATCGTTAATAATGCATTGTATAGTACTAAGAGATTATCAGTGGTACCAGGTATTCATTTCTGTCGGTTATTAAAAGAATGTTTTATGTGTTTCCCATACTCACTACACAGCTTACATTCAACTGTTGTTATCTTCAGAATAAAACAATGTAAAATAGGCAAACAACAAGATCTAAGCTGTCATAATCAGATTTTGGGATATGCTTCTTATTTACTATCATGAATTTCTTTTGCAGATTTTGGCCGAGGCTGGATTTGAACCCACCTCCTCCAGCATATGGGGCTGGCGCCCTACTCCTTTGAGCCACAGGCGCTGTCCACTATCATGAATTTCTTTTCTTTCTTTTTTGAGACAGAGTCTCACTCTGTCACCCTGGGTAGACTGCTGTGACGTCACAGCTCACAGCAATCTCCAACTCTTAGGCTTAAGTGATTCTCTTGCCCCAGCCTCCCAAGTAGCTGGGACTACAGACAGCGGCCACAATGCCGGGCTATTTTTTGGTTGTAGCTGTCATTGTTGTTTGGCAGGCCCAGGCTGGATTTGAACCCACCAATCTCAGTGTATGTGGTTGGCGCCCTAGCTGCTGAGCTATAGGCGCCGAGCCATGAATTTCTTTTTTAACAAGGCAGAGTTGGATTACGTGAACTATATTATTTACATGAACTCAGTTGTTTGGCAACAATTTTAAAAAAGAGAAAAATATTCAAGTAAGATTAAAGATTACATCTACCTTTCTTCTCACCGAGAATATGTCCCGGAGTCAACATGAGATGGGAAACATAAAATTGCTGTTCCCACAAGGGTCAGTTCCCACAGTCATTCAGCATATTTTGCCTTAATGAGCATTTTTAAAGATATATGTATTTCATTCATTGTGTCCCCCAAATGTAAGTCAACATCCTGTAATGTTCTATCAAATAAATAATGATCTGTTCCAACCATGAAAGAAAACTGGTTATACTGGAGTTACTAAAAGTCTGCCTTATTTACTGATTTTGGAATCTCACCAGGGGCAATGTAAGGCTCTACTGTTACTATATGAACATGCTAAAAATAAAAGAGTCATCTTTAGAAGCCTACAAACCAAATGAAAAGTATTCCAATTTTGTGAAGACATTTTTCACTTTAAGCTACTCAAACAGTCCAGAATTAAAAGTAGAAAAAATTTCTGCAAAAGCACATATAATTTACTATAAAGAATTTTTCTTTGGATTATGTATGTGTTCAACAAAATAAAATCTTCTCTGTAGAATTAATAACCCACATTAGTCAGTATTTATAGAATTATATGCTTCAGGGAAAAAAGTAAAAGTGAAAGTTTATCATCATTGCAATTCTTTCTTTCTTTTTTTTTTTTTATTTTTAGGGACAGAGTCTCACTTTATCACCCTTGGTAGAGTGCTATGGCATCATAGCTCACAGCAACCTCCAACTCCTGGGTTTAGGCAATTCTCTTGCCTCAGCCTCCCAAGTAGCTGGGACTACAGGTGCTGCCACAACACCTGGCTATTTTTTTTGTTGCAGTTTGGCTGGGGCTGGGTTTGAACCCACCACCCTGGGTATATGGGGCTGGCGCCCTACTCACTGAGCCACAGCGCCGCCCATCACTGCAATTCTTCCGATGGTTTGCATCTCTTGAACTGGTACTGCATTGTGCTTACCTTTGCGTTAGTGCCATATTCTGCAGATGATACTGAGATCATTGTTCCTATTTCAGTAGACATTTCTGTCACGGATTTGGTCTCCTTTGTTGTGACAGTATCTGTGCTTCTGACTATGGCAGGGCTTGGCTTATCTTGTCCTTCTGGCTCTACCTGTTGGGCATCTTTTACTTTTCTATTTTTTAATGACCGTTCCTTTCCAATGGGACCAGGTTTGTGTTCCTTGTTTTCCACTGGACTCAAATCTGGAAGCTAAATTAAAATACTTATGACAAAAATGCCTTGTGAGCAAAGATACTCACTAACATGTTAACTACCACGTGAGTTATATTTAACTCATGCTAGTTTTGAGCATGGGGCTTGGTGAAACTGTGAAACCTCTGCTCATTGTTTTTGCTGTTAATCAGCACGTATCCCCCACCTATTGCTGCCCTGTTCTAGGTGGTCCGCCCAAGCACACCACTCATGAGGAGCTATGTTCTCTGATTACCATAACTTTTGTTTTGCTTTGATTGTTGGCCTGGCAGCTCTTTGAATAAAATAGATTTGAGAGCAGGCTGTATACTATTCAGAGGTCGTCATCCAAGACCACCCTCTTCAGATACAAGTATTTAGGGAATGACAAAAGACTCAATTCTCAGAAAACAAACTTAATAAGTATGTTGTGTGACATATACAACTCATATGGTGTGCAGTGTAAAAATCTATTTTTGTGCACAGATAACAAAAAAATTACAAAATTTTCATTAAATTAGAAAGGACCATTCTGTTTCTGAAGTTTTTATTCTAATTTCATAATAAAACACCATGGCCCTGAAGCAAAAAACCATCTTTCTTTCTTTTTTTTATTGTTGGGGATTCATTGAGGGTACAATAAGCCAGGCTACACTGATTGCATTTGGTAGGTAAAGTCCCTCTTGCAATCATGTCTTGCCCCCAGAAGGTGTGGCATAAACCAAGGCCCCCACTCCCCTTTCTTTCTAAGGCAGCAGTCAACTAAACTGAATTTAGTTTCTGACACAATGACTTCGTAAGTGTCAGGAATATGAACTACATTTACCTTCTGGGCTTTGATAGGTCCTGCCCGTGGCTGTTTCTGCCGCTGTTCTTTGGGTTCAGGTATTTTGTCAGTAGCCTTTTCCGAAAGCACAGGAACAACTTCGTTTTCATTCACATTTGATGCTGGAGCACCGAACTGAATTGTGTCAATACCAATTTCTACCCCACTTTCCTGACCATTCTTTGTTCCCTAGTAAAAGAATATTTAAAAACTTGTTATGAAAGCAAACAGAGTTCAGATCTGACAAAATGATTTATATAGTAACATATATTTTTACAACTACAACAAAGGGTTTAACACAATCTACTTATTAACTAGATTAATTGACACTGGTTATGTTTTAGAACCTTCTCTTAGCCACTTTAGATCTACAATAGAAAACAAATGATAAAATGAAAACTAAGACAAGACTTAAATTTTTAAAGTCCTGGCTCTTATGAGTGTGGTCATGGACAAATACCCTCAAGATGTTTTATCATTTAAAACAAATGTACGGGAGATACCTGTGGCTCAAAAATGGATAGGGCGCAGGCCCCATATACCGAGGGGGCGGGTCAAACCTGGTCGCAGCCAAACTGCAACAAAAAATAGCCAGGTGTTGTGGCAGGCACCTGTAGTCCCAGCTACTCTGGAGGCTGAGGCAGAGAATCGCCTAAGCCCAGGAGTTGGAGGTTGCTGTGAGATGTGATGCCACGACACTCCACCCAGGGTGATAAAGTGAGACTCTGTCTCTAAAATTAAAAAAGTTGTGGGGGCAAGACATGATTCCAAGAGGGACTTTGCCTAACAATTGCAATTAATGTAACCTGGCTTATTGTACCCTCAATGAATCCCCAACCAAAAAAAAAAAAATAAAAAATAAATAAATAAATAAAAAAGTAAGTTAATTGAACTCCTTTATTGTGCTAGGCAGATGTCAGTGATCAATATAACTTACAAAACTTGCATTCTAGTAGGTAGAGAAAATAAGGAACTGAAAAGTCAGATTAACATGTAAAAATCAGACTGGTAGACAGAGATGAGTCTCTGAGGAGGATTTATTGACACAATCTAAAAGATCAGTAGAAAGTGTTTCAGAAAAAGAGTAAATAACTACTGGAAAGGTCAAGAACAAAAAAGGTCACTGAGACTAAAGCACAGAAGGTATAGGAAACAGCAGTACAAGACAAACAAACAGGAGGTTAAACTTAGGGCTTTGTTATAATCTTTTCATGGAAAATCACAACTAGGGGCAAAGCTCAAAGATGGACTTTGGTCTAATAACTGAATCACTACTTCAGATCGGTTGTGGTGTTCCAGAACTTAGCACGGTTAACTGCTGCATATGTTTAATGTTAAATCAGGGTAAAATGTCAACAGAATGGTCAAGTTATGTAATTCAGATTTACTTTCAATATTTAAATACTCATTTGAAAGTCATGTGCTGCATAAGGACAGCATTTTGTCAATGACAGACCACATATATAAGATTATAATACTTTATTTTTACTACATCTTTTCTATGTTTATATATGATTAGATATACAAACTCCACTGTGTTACAACTGCCTACAGTATTAGTATAGTAACATGTTGTACAGCTTAGGAAAAAAAGGCTGTATCTTACAGCCTAGCTATAGCAACCAAGTTTAAGTACATTCCATAATGTTCACACAATAACCTATTTCCCAGCATGTATCAAAACTGTTAAGTGGCTTGGCACCCACAGCACACTGGTTACGGCACCAGCCACATACACCGAGGCTAGTGGGATTGAACC
The DNA here is from genome assembly GCF_027406575.1 of Nycticebus coucang. NCBI lineage: Eukaryota > Metazoa > Chordata > Mammalia > Primates > Lorisidae > Nycticebus > Nycticebus coucang. The sequence continues at coordinate 90,231,980 of NC_069789.1, forward strand.
CGGACCGGGCCAGCTAAAACAATGATAACTGCAACAAAAAATAGATGGTGCCTGTAGTCCCATCTACTTAGGAGGCTGAGGTAAGAGAATCGCTTAAACCCAAGAGTTTGAGGTTGCTGTGAGCTGTGACACCACAGCTCTTTACTGAGGGCGACATAGTGAGACTCTGTTTAACAGAAAAATGTTAACAAACAAATAAAAAAAAAACAAAGATTGTTAAGTGATGTATGGCTATCATAGGCAAATATTGGTAATCCAAATTAGAATAAAATTTTCTTTTTTTTTGTAGAGACAGAGTCTCACTTTATGGCCCTCGGTAGAGTGCTGTGGCCTCACACAGCTCACAGCAACCTCCAACTCCTGGGCTTAAGCGATTCTCTTGCCTCAGCCTCCCGAGTAGCTGGGACTACAGGTGCCCGCCACAACTCCCGGCTATTTTTTGGTTGCAGTTTGGCCGGAGCCAGGTTTGAACCCGCCACCCTCGGTATATGGGGCCGGCGCCTTACTGATTGAGCCACAGGCGCCGCCCTAGAATAAAATTTTCTATTTGCTTTAGTCAACATTGAAATCCCATTGTCAGTTAAGTATAAATGTACAGTGAGTATTAGAAGAGCAAAATGATGCAGCAATTAATGACCATAAAGGCCATTAATTATGCACACACAAATATGAAGAGGCTGAACACAGTTAACTGTGAATAGGAAAACAGATTGACAGTTAACGTAACTTGAGACTGTTAGTTTTAAGAAAATACCCTTTGGGGCAGCGCCTGTGGCTTAAAGGAGTAGGGCGCTGGTCCCATATGCTGGAGGTGGCGGGTTCAAACCCAGCCTCGGCCAAAACTGCAAAAAAAAAAAAAAAAAAAAAAAAAAAAGAAAATACCCTTTGAGGCTGGGTGTGGTAGCTCACGAATTCTAGGACTCTGGGAGGCCAAGGTGGGTGGATTGCCTGAGCTCATGAGTTCAAAAGTAGCTTGAGGAAGACCAAGACTTCGTCTGGAAAAAATAGCCATTGTGGTGGTGGTGGTGGTGGTGGGGCGGGGGCGGCGGCACCTGTAGTCCCAGGTACGTGGGAGGCTGAGGCAGACAATCACTTGGGCCCAAGAGTTTGAGGTTACCATGAGCTGTGAAGCCATGGTACTCTACCAAGGGGAACAAAGTGAATCTGTCTCCAAAAAACAAACAACAACAACAACAACAAAAATCTGTTTTTCATTAGAGTCATCCAAGAAAAAGTTCCATTAAGGAATTCATTCCACTCCACGAAATGGCAACTTTGCTTATTCAAAATTTCACCATGCGGAAAACTTAAAAATCATCTACAGTAAGCACCTGCATGCACAAAAATCACCTTCTAGCCAGAAAATGTAAAGAATGAAAAGAAGATGAAGTGTTTGAGAGAAAAATGAGATGCCACCAAAATACCCTAAGTCCACCTTTGAATGAAAAATCTCAATCACAGTGTGGATGTACTACACCCCATTTTTCCCTGTACTCCTTTATAGCAAAACTACACTAATGTTGTTTATAGTCAGCCCTCCATATCTGTGAATTCAGCATCTGCAAATCCAATCAAATGTAGATCAAAAATACAGGATGGCCATAAAGTTCATGTGCAGTTTAAAACTGCACACTATTTTAAACTGTACATGAACTTTATGGCCACCCTGTATTTGAGGAAAAAACGGATAGTTGTGTCAGTACTGTACATCTAGAATTTCCTTGTCATTATTATCTAAACAATACAGTATAACAACCACTTACACAGGTTGTACTAGGTATTATAAATAATCCAGAAATGGCTTGGCTCCTGTAGCTCAAGTGGCTAGGGCTCCAGCCACATACACCAGAGCTGGCGGGTTCGAATCCAGCCCAGGCCTGCCAAAAACAATGACAACTACAATAAAAAAATAGCTGGGTGTTGTGGTAGGTGCCTGTAGTCCCAGCTACTTGGGAGGCTGAGGCAAGAGAATCGCTTAAGCCCAAGACCTTGAGGTTGCTGTGAGCTATGATGTCAGAGGTCTCTACTACCAAGGGCAATAGCAAGACTCTGTCTCAAAAAGGAAAAAAAAAAATTAACAAAAAAACAGAAATGACTTAAAGTATATGGGAAGGGCTTGGTGCCCACGACTCAGTGAGTAGGGCACCAGCCACATACACCGAAGGTGGTGGGTTCGAGCCAGACCGGGCCTGCTAGACAACAATGACAACTGCAACCAAAAAATAGCCATGTGTTGTGATAGGTGCCTGGAGTTCCAGCCACACAAGAGGCTAAGGCAAGAGAATCACTTAAGCCCATGAATTTGAGCTTGCTGTGAGCTGTGATGCCACTGTACTCTACTGAGGGTAACATAGTGAGACTCTGTCTCAAAAAAAAAAAAAAAAGTATATGGGAAGAATGTAAACACGGCTCCTTTTTATGTAAGGGATTGAGCATCCCTGGAGTTATTTACATCTCTGTATGGAGTGGTGGTGGTATCACCAGAACCAATCTCCTGTAGAGATGGAGGAACAATGGACTGTACTCATCTTTCCTCTCTTTTGATCTTATATTGGCTCTAAACAGGGGTCCATGCCTACTGCTATACTAACAGTGTCCTAGAAGAGCCATCAGTGACTCCATGTTGCTGACGCCAACTGTCGATTTGGTGCCTACATTACTTCAATTACTACCAGTGTCTGTCACACTTGATCAATCCCTTTTGCCTTGAACATATCTTTTCCTTGCCTTTTAGGATACTTCTCCAATCACCTATCTCCTGCATCTCCTGTATTTCCTAGAGTTAGAAAGCCCAATTAATTACTAATTGCTTTACTACTCATTCACCCTTGGTAACTTCATTGAACCATCTATATGCTAATGAGCTTCAAATCCATATCTTCAACCTAGATTGCCTCTTCTAAATTACACACTCTTTGGGGGTGCCGGTAGTTCATTGGTTAGGGCACTGGCCGCATGCTCCAGGGCTGGTGGGTTCGAACCCGGCCTAGGCCTGCTAAACAACCACCCCCCCGCCACCAAATAGCCAGACATTGTGGTGGGGGGCTATACTCCCAGCTACAAGGGAGGCTGAGGCAAGAGAATTGCTTGAGCCCAAGAATTTGAGGTTGCTATGAGATATGATGCCACAGTTCTTTACCGAAAGTGACAAAGAGAAGAGTCTGCTCAATAAAAAATAAATAAATTACACACTCTTACATCCAACTACCCACTTGATGTTTGTACTCAAATGTATAATAAGCACCTTAATTGTATCATGTCCAAAACAAAACTCCTTATATTCTCCCCTAATCCTAATCCATTTATAGCTTCCCAACCTCAGTTAATGGGACTTTTGTTCTTCCTATTACTCAAGCCAAAAATTTTAGAGCTAACTTTGACTCTTTTTTTCTCATGCCCCCCATTTAACGCATCAGTAAATTTCGGCAGCTAACCATTTCTCAGGGCCTTTAATGCCACTTCCCCGGTTTTTTAAAGCTAACACCATTTGATTATATTAATAACATTCTAAATACTACTTTTGACCCCCATAGCCTATTTTTAACAGACTATACAGCATAATTTAAAAGTCAGATCCTATCACTCCCTTGCTCAAAACCCTCCAACACTTTCCTGCCTCTTCCAAAAGACCAATAAGACCTGACCTCTATTATCTCTCCAACTATACTTGTGCCCCTCTGAACTTCCTGAAACAACTAGGCATCCTCTTGTCTTCTGGCTTTTGCATTTGCTTTTCTTTGAAGCTAGAATTCGCTCTTCCTCAGACACGAATAGAACATTTTCTTATCTCTTTCAAGTCTTTAACACAATTGTCATCTAAGTAGGCTTTCCTGACCATCCTATTTTATTTATTTATTTTTTGAAACAATTTGCATTGTTTAATCTGAAGCTGTTCTGGCATCAGGACTTAACTTTTCTGCTCCACAGGTTTCAGGTGCCACTGTATTACTAATTCTCCATTGCTCTTGAGACACGTGTTAGAACTGTCTGCCTCTGCTGGAAGTCCTTGTGGCAGCTTCAGGGGCTTGATTCTTATCAAATGTTTGACCACTTTCAGTTTTGCATTCACTGAAAGGATATTCTTGTGAACCTGAGGGTTATGTGCTTTTTCTAATCCAAGCATCTTTATTGTATCTTTTTCCCAGTATGGACGTCTTTTTGTACTTTTTATTCTAGTAACAATATGCAGTTTATGGGGGTTCTGTGGATCCCCACCATACTTTTCATGATCTGCAGGTGAAGGCTGAAACACTTTATCTGGAATTCTTGACCTGGTAAATCTGTGACAAATCCAATCTGTACAAACAAGAGACTCCACACCTTTTGTCACAGTCTGTAGTCTGCCTAATGGCCTCTGAACTACTGTACACAAAATCCCTGCCATAAGTGTGCTGATTATTCTCTTTAGAGGCAGCGCCCACCAAATGCTCAACCTGAATCTTCCACGGAGGACCTGACCATCCTATTTTAAACTGCCTCCACAGGCCTTGGAACATTCTGTATGTAGCTTTCCTGCTATGCCTTTCCCCTCAGCACGTATCATCATTACGTATGTTACCATTCTGTAGAGTTGGCTTCACCTCACATTACAAGGGAAGCCCCACGAGGGCAGGACATTTTGTCTGTATTTAGTCCCAGTTTTCTAAGCCCACAGGTTAGAATACTATTGCAAGGGTTTAATGAATGTTCAATGAATGAAGAATCATTGACCTAAATAATCGTTTACCAATATTGGAACATGTCTTAAATATTATGTTGAAAAAATAACCTCTTTGTCAACAGTTTCAAAGTAACTATACTTTATTTGAGCTAAAAACATGAGAGGAAAGCCCAGAAAACAGTTAACTACACTTATATTTTCTGTTAACATAAGGCCTTAAGACTAGAATGAAAACAAATTATTTAACCTTAACATATCTAAAAGTGAAAAGCAGCTTATAAATGTAAAGGTAAAGCAGTAACAGCATCACTCTGGAACTCATTAGAAATGTACTCAGACTTCACTCCAGACCTATAAATCAGGGCCTCTAGGTATGGGGCTCAATAATCTGTTTTAAGTGTCTTTCAGGTAATTGAGGTACACTGAAGTTTTAAGAAAAACCTGCCATACTAATCCCCCCACTGGATTATTCCTACCTCTGCTGGAGCAGCTGATCCAAATGATGTTAGGGGCTTATTCCATGCGCTGACTGAAGGTGGCTGTGGTGGGCTAATGGGACCTACTGAAGAAAAGAAGTCAGAGGAAACGTAGCCATTAACATTTGTTGTTGTTTTTTTTTTCATGGACCATTAACATTTGGAGCCTAATAATCTCTAACCCATTTAGCCCTTTCTATTAATCTCTACTGTTCACCTAATAACAGGCAATTAATGAATTGTCACATCACATTTATAGAGATTCTTACATACCAAAATAGAAGCATTATCTCAGAGATACTGTGGGTTATAGACAAGCATTATAAAGCAAGTATTGTGATAAAGCAAGCCACACAATCTTTTGGTTTACCAGAGCATGTAAACGTTATGTTTACACTATATGGTAGTCTATTCTTTTCTTTTTTTTTGGTAGAGACAGAGTCTCACTTTATTGCCCTTGGTAGAGTGCCATGGCGTCACCTACTCACAGCAACCTCCAACTCCAAGGCTTAGGAGATTCTCTTGCCTCAGCCTCCCAAGTAGCTGGGACTACAGGCACCTGCCACAATGCCCAGCTATTTTTTTGTTGCAGTTTAACCAGGACTGGGTTTGAACCCGCCACCCTTGGTATATGGGGCTGGCACCCTACCCATTGAGCCACAGGCGCTACCCAGTCTATTAAGTCTTAAAAAAAAACTCAATGTGCATATCTCAGTTTAAAAATACTTCATGGTAGGCTCGGCGCCTGTGGCTCAAGTGGCTAAGGTGCCAGCCACATACATCTGAGCTGGTGGGTTCGAATCTAGCCCAGGCCCGCCAAACAACAATGACAGATGCAACCAAAAAATAGGTGTTAGGGTAGTGCCTGTGGCTCAGTCGGTAAGGCGCCGGCCCCATATACCGAGGGTGGCGGGTTCAAACCCAGCCCCGGCTGAACTGCAATAAAAAAAATAGCTGGGCGTTGTGGCGGGCGCCTATAGTCCCAGCTACTCGGGAGGCTGAGGCAAGAGAATCGCTTAAGCCCAGGAGTTGGAGGTTGCTGTGAGCCATGTGATGCCACGGCACTCTACCGAGGGCCATAAAGTGAGACTGTCTCTACAAAAAAAAAAAAAAAAAAAAAAAAAAAAAATAGCCAGGTGTTGAGGCAGGTGCCTATAGTCCCAGATACTTGGGAGGCGGAGGCAGGAGAATTGCTTGGGCCCAGGAGTTGGAGGTGGCTGTGAGCTGTGATGCCACAGCACTCTACCCAGGGCGACAGCTTGACGCTTGGTCTAAAAAAGAAAAAAAAAAAAACATAAATAAATAAAATTAAAAATACTTCCTTGCGGCTGGGTGCCAGTAGTACAGGGGTTAAGGCACCAGCCACATACACCGAGGCTAGCAGGTTTGAACCAGGCCCAGGCCAGCTAAAGAACTGCAACAAAAAATATAGCTGAACATTGTGGCGGGCGCCTATAAGTCCCAGTTTCTTGGGAGGCTGAGGCAAGAGAATCGCTTGAGCCTAAGAGTTTGAGGTTGCTGTGAGTTGTGATGCCGCAACACTCTACTTAGGGCAACACAGTGAGACTCTGTCTCAAACAAAACAAAAAAAAAACAAAAACAAAAAAAACTTCATTGCTTAAAAAAGCTAACAATTATGAGCCTTCAGTGAGTTACAATCATTTTTTGGTGGAGGGTCTTGCCTTGATGTTGATGGCTGCTGATGGGGGTGGTTGTGGCAATTTCTTAAAATAAGACAACAATAAAGTTTGCAGCATGAGTTAAGTCTTTTCCTTACAAAAGATTTCTCTGTAGGGCTAGGCATAGTGGCTCATGCCTATAATCCTAGCACTCTGGGAAGCCGGGGTGGGTGGATTGTTTGCGCTCACGAAATCATGTTACGGCTTTACCAACTAAAGTTTATATAATATACTAAATCCTCTGCTGTCATTTCAATAACGTTCATAACCATTTTTGCCTAGAGTGGACTCCGTCTCAAGAAACCAGCTTCTTTGCTTATCCATGAGCAGTAAGTCATCTGTCAAGTGTTATCATGAGACTATAGCAATTCAGTCACATGTTCTGGCTCCACTTCTAATTCTAGGTCTTTTGCTATTTCCATTACATCTGCAGTGACTTCCTCCAGTGAAGTCATCCACAATGGTTGGAATCAACTTCTTTAAAACTCCTGTGAATATTGATGTTTTGACCTCCTTCTATGAATCAAAAATGTTCTTAATGAGATCTAGAATGATGAACCCTTTCCAGAAGATTTTCAGTTGATTTTGCCCAGATCCACCAGAGGAACCACAATCTATGGCAGCTATGATCTTATGAAATATATTTCTTTCTTTTTATTTTATTTTTTTGTAGAGACAGAGTCTCACTTTATGGCCCTCGGTAGAGTGCCATGGCATCACACAGCTCACAGCAACCTCCAACTCCTGGGCTTAAGTGATTCTCTTGCCTCAGCCTCCCAAGTAGCTGGGACTACAGGCGCCTGCCACAACGCCCAGCTATTTTTTTGTTGCAGTTTGGCCTGGGCCGGGAATGAACCCGCCACCCTCGGTATATGGGGCCGGCGCCTTACCGACTGACTGAGCCACAGGTGCTGCCCATGAAATGTATTTCTTAAGCAGTAAGACTTGACAATCAAAACTACTCTTTGACCCAAGAGCTGCAGAATGCATGTGTATTAGCAGGCACAAAAACATTAATCTCTTTGTACATTTCCATCAAAGCTTTCGGGTAACTGGGTACACTGACAATGAACAGTAATATTTTGACAGGAATCTTCTTTCCTCAGTATTAGGTTTCAACACTGGGCTTAGAAGATTCAGCAAACCATGCTGTAAACAGATGTGCTGTCCTCCTGGCTTTAATGTTCTAGTTCTAAAGCACAGGCAGAGTGGATTCAGCACAATTCCTAGGGGCCCTAGAACTTTCAGGGTGGTAAATAAATACTGGTTGCAAAGCCAACAGCTGCATTAGCCTCTAAGAAGAGAGTTCTCCTGTTTTTTGAAGCTAGGAATTAATGTCTCCTCTAGCTATATGAAAGGGCTTCATGACATGTTCTTCCAACAGAAAAGGCTGTTTGGTTTACATCAGAAGTTTCTTGTTTAGTGTCGCCCCTTTCATCAATGACAGCTAGACCTCCTGAATAACTTACAGCAGCTTCTCCGTCAGTACTTGCTTCTTTACCTTGCACTTTGAAATAATAGCTTCTTTCTTTAAACCTCATGAACCAACCTCTGCTGGCTTCAATCTTTTCTTCTGCAGCTTCCTCACCTCTTAGCCATCACAAAATTAAAAAGAGTTAGGGCCCTGCTCTGGATTAGGCTTTGGCTTACAGGAACATTGTGGCTGCCTTGATCTATCCATATCACTGAAACTTTCTCCATTATCGACAATAACACTATTTTGTTTTCTCAACACTCTTGTGTTCTCTGGAGTAGCACTTTTAATTTCCTTCAAGAACTTTTCCTTTGCATCCACAGCTTGGCTAAGTGGTGCAAGTGATCTAGCTTTTGGCTGACCTCAGCTTCTGCCATCCCTTCCTCAATAAGCCTGATCATATCTAGCTTTTAATCGAAACTGAGACATGTGACTCTCCCTTGCTTTTGAACACATAAGCCACTGCAGGGTTATTAACTAGCCTAATTTCAATATTGCTGTGTCTCGGAGAATAGGGAGGCTTGAGAAAAAAAGACGAAAGAATGGCTGGTTGGTTGAGCAGTCAGACTAAACAACATTTATCAATTAAGTTTGTCATCTCACATGATTATAACAGTAATATAAAAGATTACTGATCATAAATCACTATGACAGAGTAACAAAATCTGAACTACCGTGCGAATTAGCAAAATGTCACTGAGCACAGTGAGTATATGCTACTGGAAAAAATGACAACAGAACTGCTCAAAACAGGGTTGCCACAAAACTTCAGTTTGTAAAAATACAACACCTGCAAAATACAATGAGGTATGCCTATAGTAAGTTCCCCTCAAATGTTGTGTGTTATTTTAGGAACAAAGATGTTCAGAAAGGAAGAAAGGACTACCATTACTTTTGCCACTGAAGAAACAATGACGTGGCTAGAAAACACTGAGTATAAACAACTTCCAGCATTCCTATGCCATTCTCCATCCCTCACTTCTCTGTTACACACTTACATTTCTTAGAGATGTCATTCAGCATAGCTGGTGAGGCCACCTTGTTATCCCATAGTTCGGCTGTCAGAGTGCCATGTGACTGTGGGTTCTGAATGGATTTTCCTGTGGCTACGTAATCTGTACCATTAGGTGTTTGAGCTGAAGGTAGCCTAATCGAAGGTGGTGGCTGTTTTGAAGACTGTGTTGTAGGCTGCAGTGGATTCTGGACTGGCTTGTGAGTCTGTGCCGGAGTCTGTGCTGGAACAGTGGGGGCTGGAGTGGGGGCTGGAGCTGGGGCTGGGACTGGGGCTGGGGTTGAGGCTGGGGCAAGTGGGACTGAGGCAGATGGGGCTGAGCCTGGGGCAGCTGGAGCTGAGATGATGGGGGCAGTTGGGATTGAGACTACAGGGGCTGAGGTTGGAGCTGAAGCTGGCGCAAGGGCTGAAGCAAGGATAGGAATTGAGGCTGAAGTAAGAATGGGGACAGAGGTTGGGCTGGAAACCGAAGCAAGGATAGGGGTTGGGGGTGGGACTGAGGCTGGAACTGATGAAGAGGTTGTGGCTGTAGCTGAAGTGGAGGCTGGAACAAGAGCTGAGGCTGGAATTGGAGTTGGCGTCGAGACTGGAATTGAAGCTGAGGTTGAGGCTGGAACTGCAGCTGGAGCTGAGGCAGAGGCTGGAACTGGAACTGGAACTGGAACTGAGGTGCAGGCTGTAACCGGAACTGAGGTTGAAGGAGGAACTGGAGCTGAGGCTAGAATGGGAGCTGAGGGTGAAGACTGTGCCTGCTGTGTCCCTGTAGCCTGTTTTTTTGCAAATCTTGGAGGAAGCTTAGAAGTCTGACCTCTTCCTTTTTCATTTGCATTTTTTTTGTTCCAGACCTTAAGAAATTAGTAGGAATCATTTTTGTTAATAATGCAGCTTAAGGCAACAGCTCATGAATGCAATTTCTCACAAAACTACCTACCACTAATTTAGCTCCTTTTCAAAACAGGTACTCACAGAACAAAAACATCATGGTTGCTACAGAGATTTTACATTGTGAGAAACCAAGATGATATGACATAGAAAAAAAAGATATACGTGGTTTTGTTTTTTTTTTTTGCAGTTTTTGGCTGGGGCTGGGTTTGAACCTGCCACCTCCAGCATAGGGAGGGGGCCAGTGCCTTATTCCTTTGAGCCACAGGCGCCTGTGGCTCAACGGGGTAGAGCGCTGGCCCCCTATGCTGGAGGTGGTGGGTTCAAACTCAGCCCCAGCCAAAAAAACTGCAAAAAAAAAGATATACATGTTTTATACATTATTGATATATGGGTTGACAATTTTTTATTTTTCATAATTACCAAAGGCTCAGACAGGTCCACAATTTCTTTTCCACAATTCTGACAATCAAAAACTAAGGAAGTCTGCTGTAAATTCATTTGGCATGAAAATTTTACCTCAGCTGAGAAAAGGCTAAAAGGCTAATTAAATCAACTTCATTGAACTCATGTTGGCCACAGAGACATTTATTTGGGAAGTGTGGCTGGTGGGTTATGCTATAAAGGGTATATGTATTACTATCTTACCTTCCTTAAATAAATAAAATGACTCCTGAAAATAATCTGGTTGTAAGGGCTAGCCTTTTTTTTCTGAGACAAGAGTCTCGCTCTTTTGCCCCACGTAGAGCTTCCAACAATCTCAAACTCCTAGGTTCAAGTGATACTCTTGCCTCAAAAAGCCAAGTAACTAGGACTACAGGCACTCACCTCAAACTCCTGGGTTCAAGTGATCATCTTGCCTCAAAAAGCCAAGTTACTAAGACTACAGGTGCCCACCACAACGCCTGGCTAATTTTTTTTTTTTTTTTGAGATAGTCTCATTAAGTCACTCTCAGTAGAGTGCTGTGACATCACAGCTCACAGTAACCTCCCACTTTTGGGCTTAAGTGATTCTCTTGCCTTAGCCTCCCAAGTAGGTAGGACTACAGGCGCCCACCACAAAGCCTGGCTATTTTTTTGTTATAGTTGTCATTGTTGTTGATTTTTGTTTTTTTTTTGTAGAGACAGAGTCTCACTGTACTGCCCTCAGTAGAGTGCCGTGGCATCACACGGCTCACAGCAACCTTTAACTCCTGGGCCCACGTGATTCTCTTGTCTCAGCCTCCCGAGTAGCTGGGACTACAGGCGCCCGCCACAGCGCCCGGCTATTTTTTTGTTGCAGTTTGGCCAGGGCTGGGTTTGAACCCGCCACCCTCGGCATATGGGGCCGGCGCCCTACTCACTGAGTCACAGGCGCCGCCCGATTTTTGTTTTTTTTTTGAGGCAGAGTCTTAGTTTGTCACCCTCGGTAGAGTGCTGTAATATCATAGCTCACAGCAACCTCAAACTGTTGGGTTCGAGCAATTAATTCCCTTACTTGAGCATCCCAAGTAGCTGGAACTACAGGAGCCCACTACAACACCCAGCTATTTTTAGAAGCAGGGTCTCACTCTGGCTCAGGCTGATGGTCTCGAGCCTGTGAGCTCAGGAAATCCACCTGCCTCAGCCTCCCAACTGCTAGGATTACAAGCATGAGCCACCATGCCCAGCCGTCATTGTTGTTTAAGAAAGCCCGGCTGGGTTTGAACCCACCAGCCCCATAGCCAATGAGTTATGGGTGCCAATCCCTGGTTAGTTTTTTTTTTTTTGAGACAGAGTCTCACTATGTCACCCTCGGTAGAGTGCCATGACGTCACAGCTCACACCAACCTCAAACTCCTGGGCTTAAGAGATTCTCTCGTCTCAGCCTCCCAAGTAGCTGGGACTATGGGCACCTGCCACAGGGCCTGGCTATTTTGTTCCAGTTGTCACTGTTGTTTAGCTGGCCTGGGCCAGGTTTGTACCCACCAGCCTCAGTGTATGTGGCTGGCATTGTAATCACTGTGCTACCAGCGCCACGCCGGAGCCCCAGCTAATTTTTTAAAACATATTTTTAGTAGAGACAGACTCTTGTACAGGTTGGTCTTGAACTTCTGAGTGCAAGCAGCCCACCCACCTTGGCCTCCCAGAGTAATAACTAGGATTATTTACAGGTGTGAGCCACCACCTGGCCCCAAAGGCTATATTCAATTAAACTCAATAATGTACCTGGATCCGTACTGTATATTTAAGTGAACTACTTTAAATTACAAAAAAATCTACAGTAAAGTAATTTGGAGTCTATTAGTTCATGGCATTTGTGTTCATTAGATTTCCAAGACAATTTAAAATCAACTCAACTCTGCCATGAGGCAAATAAGGTAACTGGTACTAATACATATGATATTGTTGCTAAAATGAAGGCGGTCTGCTCTAAGGCACACAATGAACTATAGTGATCTTATTCTATTTAAAATGTACCTAAATTCTGGTCATAACAAGGAAAAGCTATGAAGATCAAGTCACTTTCAACACTTGAATACTAAGTACAGTCTTAACTTTATAAGTAGAAACCTCGATCATTTGTGAATGTACTTTGGCAACTACCTAAATAATGAGCAATAAGCTGAAGCAAGCTTTAAACCTGTATAACTTGTTCTTCCTTCTTTCGACGTTCCTCATCCTGTAAACGTTTTTGTTGTTTTTTGGATACCACTTCAGTAAAACCATCATCATTCAAATTTGACTGGGGGTCTTCAACTACTGTTACTTCAGGATGATCATCAATTATAACAACACCTGTGGGGTTAGAGAAAAGATTTAAAATAACATTTTCTTTATGTTTAGCCCAAGAATGCTTTGAAAAGATGATCATGAAGACAAGTCGAAGACTTAGTTCTTACAACTTACAGCAACCCACTTCCCACCCTGCATAATGGCCAGCCACTGGTAAGATTTTGCAAGATTTCATAGGTCTCTAAAAGTTTCATAAACAAAGTTAAAAACACCAAGTCCTAAATCTGTTTGTTTGGAATGACATATAGGTCTTTTTTCACTCAGAAGTACTATACAGGTAATACTTTAAAAACACAATCAAAATTATCCTGCAACTTAAACTCTACCTCTCAGCCTCAGATCTTTATACTGCTTTAAGATCTAAAATGCACTTTACCTCATTTATATCTAGAAATTCTAAGAGGTTGGCATTACCATTATTTCTGTTTTTCAAAAAATGAAATAGGTTCTGAGAAGTTGATTTGTCAAAGGTAAGGCAACCAGCACAGCTAATCTTATGACACTTATTGCTACTATTTTAAGTAGACCCTTGTCTGCAACCTGTAGCTGTCACAAAAAAAAAACAAAAACATGTGATACTTTCGTGTAAATGTAAAGTGGCATACATGAACATCTATCAGAATTACCTAGCTGATGAATAACTTAAGAATTTTTCAACTTTTCTCCAACTGACCATTATATTGGCTATCTTAAAATTATATCTCAGTGAAGGTAAGAAACCTAAATACATTAAATAATATTTCAAAGAAAAACTAAATTAGTTCAGAAGATGTGATTTTGGGTTATGAGTGTGACACTGGCATAGTAAAAATTAGTATCAAGAAAAGAGTAAGGGGGGTGGCTGTGGCTCAGTGGGTAGGGAGCCAGCCCAGTATACGGAGGGTGGCAGGTTTGAACCTGGCCCCGGCCTAACTGCAAGAAAAAGAAAGAAAAGAGTAAGGGCTCAGGGAGGCGCCTGTGGCTCAAGGAGTAGGCGTCTGTGTATGCTGGAGGTGGCAGGTTCAAACCTAGCCCAGGCCAAAAAAAAAAAAAAAAAAGAGTAAGGGCTCAGCGCCTATAGCTCAGTGGCTAAGGTGCCAGCCACATAAACTGGAGCTGGCGGGTTCGAACCTAGCCTGGGCCTGACATACTGGTTGTCGACAAACAACAAAGATAACAACAACAAAATAGCTGGGTGTTGTGGTGGGTGCCTGTAGTCCTAGCTACTTGGGAGGCTGAGGCAAGAGAATTGCTTAAGCCCAAGAGTTTGAGGTTGCTGTGAGCTGTGATGCCATTGCACTCTACTGAGGGTGACATAGTGAGACTGTCTCAAAAAAAGAAAACAGAGTGAGGCAATTCCAATAAATTAATTTTTTTATTTTTATTTATTTTTGAGACAAAGTTTCACTTTGTCACTCTCAGTAGAGTGCTGTGGCATCATAGCTCACAGCAACCTCAAACTCTTGGGCTCAAGGAATCCTCTTGTGTCAGCCTCCTATAGCTGGGACTATGGGACTATAGATGCCCACCACAACACCTCGCTATTTTTTTGTTGCAGTTGTCGTTGTTGTTTAGCTGGCCTGGGCCGGTTTTGAACCCTCCAGGCTTGGTGTATGTGGCTGGCGCCATAACCACTGTGCTACGAGTGCTGAGCCATCAATAAATTAGTTTTTCGAACAATACATATAGTATGTTCTAATTAAGGGATACACATAAAATAAAAATAGATATTTTTCTCAGGAACATTGAGTACACAGTGCAGGATGGTGATAACCTATGTGGAATGGCAAGAATATAGGATTAGAAGGGGTCTACAGGGAAACTATTTATAAATACTTCTTTTAAAATAGCTAAAAGCTGGCATTTATGTAAAGACTGAGAGAGAAAACAAATAATAAATATAAAGATTTTTACTCTTTAGAAATGGACTACTGCTATTTAGCTTTTCTAGTAAAAATTAGATTTCAGGCTCAGTGCCTGTAGCTCAGTGGTTATAATGCCAGCCACATACACCCGGGCAGGCAGGCTTGAGCCCGCCTGGGCCTGCTAAATGACAATAACAACTGCAACAAAAAAGTAGCCAGGTGCTGTGCCAGGCGCCTGTAGTCCCAGCTACTTGGGAGGTTGGGGAAGCAAGAGGATCGCTTGAGCCCAAGAGTTTGAGGTTTGCTGTGAGCTGTTATGCCACGGCACTATACTGAGGGGTGACATAGAGAGACTTTGTCTCCAAAACAGAAAAAAAAAAAAAAAAAAAAGAATTAGATTTCATAAGAAAAAAACAATTGATTCTGATCTATCAGGGACACTTCTATGCATTTTAAATCCTTTACAAAATTAACTATAAAATGGAGCATGTGCTCATTTCAATGAAAGGGCTTAATCAAACAGTTCAAAGGACATCAAGCATGCATTATTTCAGATTGGTGAAGAGATCTCATCATAATTCTACAATCATACCGGTTTTCCACTTACACTAAAATTTGTGTAAAACCTAGCTTCACAGATATGCTATCACTTATTTTCTATTTTCCTTAATTCCCTAATAGTTTAGTTACATACACAGTAGTTATGGAAATCTGAACAATAATTCTAGTTTAATTTCAATACTGTTATTATTTAGTATCTCTTAACATTGTAGCTTGAGACATTGTTTAACCAGTATTATCATGAAAACAACCTGATAAAAGATGATTAACTTTTAAATAAAACTTTAAGAAGTTGGGTGGCGCCTGTGGCTCAAGGAGTAGGGCGCCGGTCCCATATGCTGGAGGTGGTGGGTTCAAACCCAGCCCTGGCCAAAAAAAAAAAAACAAACAAAAAAAAAAACACTTTAAGAAGTTAAAATAAATAGCATAATTTCTGCCATCAATTCAGAAATATATAGGGTGTTTATCATGTCTTAATTTAGTAATATTATACTTGAGGAAATTTCTTCTGGAAGAAGGAAAACTGGCAAGCAAATATATGGGAAGACAAATCTGCAGACTGGGTGTAAATTTATTTGTCTTTTTTTTTTGAGACAGTCTCACTTTGTCACCCTTGGTAGAGTGCCATGGCATCACAGCTCACAGCACGTCTTAACTCTTGGGCTTAAGTGATCCTCTTGCCTCAGCCTCCCAAGCAGCTGGGACAACAGGTAACCACCACAACACCTGGCTATTTTTTTGTTGCAGTTGTCATTGTTGTTTAGCAGGCCGGGGCCAGGTCCGAACTGACCTGCCTTTGTGTACATGGTTGGCAACCTACCCACTGAGCTATAGCACCGCCCGACTTGTCATTTTTCTAAATGCAGTATTTAGGTGCATTCTAGTCTCTCTCTCCTTATTAACCACCGTAAGGTTAGCATTCAAGCTCCTTAGGTTTTCCTTATTTTTTTCTGAGAGAGAGTCTCACTCTGTTGCTCCAGAGTGTTAATGCTCTGTTGCATTAGCCTACCTCACTGCAACCTTAAACTCCTGGGTTCAAGCAATCATCCTGCTTCAGCCTCCCCAATAGCCGGCACTATAGGTATCTGCCATAAGACCCGGCTAATTTTCCTTTTTTTCAGTAGAGATTGAGTTCTTGCCCCTGTTCAGGCTGGTCTCCAACTCCTGAAGTTCAAGCAATCCCCACACCTCAGCCTCCCAGAGGACTGAGCCACCAGGGCTGGCCTCCCTAGGGTTTTTCAACTTTAGCCAGTGGTTCTCAACCTTTGTAAAGCTGCGGCCCTTTAATACAGTTCCTGTGGGTTACGACCCACAGGTTGAGAACAGCTGACTTTAGCACTATTAACATTATGGGCTGGTTGGGCATTATAGAATATTTTACAGGATCCCTAACCTTTATCCACTAGGTGTCAGTAGAACTCTACCGCTGGTTGTGAAGATGAACCATGTCTTCAGAGATTGCCAAATGTTCCCTGGAGTGCAAAATCATTCCTATTGAGAACCACTGCTCTAAATAATCTGAAAGTTCTTAAATATACAGCTAAGATCAGTTTTTTCCCCATATAAATGAAGTTTGCAAACTTCATTGTGTATGAGAATCAGCTGGAGAACTTGGTAAAACAAAAGTGTTGCACCTTACTATTAGAGTATCTGAGTTAGTTAAGTCTAAGATAGAAGCCAAAAATTTGCATTTTTCACAAATTTCCAGATGCTACTGATGATCTGGGGACCACACTTTAAGAAGTGCTGGTCAAGAAATAATCAGGAGTTGGGTCCAAATCTAAGTTTAATATGTATAAACAACCAGTAGGCAGATAAAAGGAAAATGTCACTTGTATCTTTATTACTGAATTAACTTTTTCATACCACTGTATGGTCTGAACTCTTAATTTTATCCATTATTCTTAGCTTCCATCTCATATGAATAGCAAATAGCTCATTTTGCATGTACAAATATCTATTCATAGACATTCCCTGTTCATTTCCTCATCGAATATTTTCTTATTGCTTGTATTATCCCTAACATTTGATCCTCTACTACTTAACGGCTTTTCTAAAGTATTTATCCATAGTAATACTGCCTCTCATCCTATTATTTTCTAATTATCACATCTGAGATACCAATTTTTACACATTTCTATTGTGTTTAAAGACACAGTCTCATACAGATAAAACCAACCATCTTCACTTGGTTTTTGTTGTTCCTGAAAGATGTTTGAGAAGATAGTTCTCTCTCTCTCTCTTTTTTTTTTTTTAAAGAACAGTGAAACTCTGTTGGATCATTCAGTCTCATTTTGTTGTCCTTGTTAGAGTGCTGTGGCATCATAGCTCATAGCAACCTCAAACTCTTGGGCTCAAGAGTTTGGGCTCTTTTTAGAGATGAGGTCTGGCTCAGGCTGGTCTCGAACCAGCAATCTGCCAGACAATCCACCCGCCTCGGCTTCCCAGACTGCTAGGATTACAGGCGAGACCCACCATGCCCAGCCCTGTTGGATCATTCTTAACAAAATTTGTATTAAGAATTCCAGGGTATCAATCAATTAATACTACGTAATCAGCTTTTGTATGTACCTCGAATGTCTAACTTTTCTTCTTATAACAGCAGCCCCCAACCTCTTTGGCACCAGTGACTGGTTTCATGGAAAATAATTTTTCTATAGACTGGGGGTGGGGTAGTGATGGTTTCATGATAATTCAAGTACATTACATTTACTGTGCACTTTATTTCTATTGTCATTACATTAAAAAACATAGTGAAACAGTTATACAACTCACCATAACACAGAATCTGTGAGAGTCCTGAGCTTGTTACCCTGCAACTAGATGGTCCCAGCACTAGCATCACCACCTCAGCTCTGACTCAGATCAGGCATTAGATTCTCATAAGGAGTGTATAATCTAGATACTTTGTATGCACACTTTACAGAAGGGCTCATGCTCCTGTGAGAATCTTAATGTCATGGCTGATTGACAGAGAAGAGATGGAGCTCCGGCAGTGATCCCAATGACATAAAAGGCTGTAAATACAGAGGAAGCTTTGCTCACTCACCTGGTGGTCACCTGCTGCTGTCTGGTCAGGTTCCTAACAGGCCACAGACCAGGAGCAGTTGCCCGCCTGGGAGTCACTGACTGTACTCTTATAAGACTTATTTTTAGCACCTACATTTCAAAATGTAACGAATACATAAAGGAAAGGTGAAGAAAGAAAAAGAACTTAAGACATACTTGCGTAATTGTTGAGATCAAACTGTGATAGAGCATCTACTTTCTCTTTGGGTTTTTTAAGACCTGGTTTGGGATCTTCTCTTTTTTTCCCGGTAGCATCTTTGGAATTCTTTTGTCCTGTACCGTTAGATGCTCCTTCTTGGTGGTGTGTAGAGCTGCCATTGACAGGGTCAACACCAGTTGTGCATACAGACTGGTCATCAAATGGCCTACAAAAAATAACTTCACATATTACTATCTTCACAGACTTGAACAAAAGAAAAATGTTCTTTTGGCACTTTGTTTAAAGTTCAATCTAAGATGAGATGGCAGTGAAAGATAAAACCCTAACTCTATTACAAAGCCTCAGTGACTTCTGTTGAGTGCAATCTCAGTAAAACCGAGCTTCCTAAAAGTAGATTAGCTCCCTAGAGTTCTTTCTAGCAATTAAATTCTAGAATTCTGGGGCAGCGCCTGTGGCTCAAGGAGTAGGGTGCTGATCCCATATGCCAGAGGTGGCAGGTTCAAACACAGCCACGGCCAAAAACCACAAAAAAAAAAAAAAAAAAATTCTAGAATTCTATTTGTCCCCAGAAGATTCTTATTGTGTCTATCTGTCGAATATGTTATAAAGCAATCAATTACATTGTTTATAGCTGAAAATCTGATTTCCAAGCAAGTTGAAAGTATGCACAAACTGGATACTCTCCCAAAGTGGGCACCATATAAAAATAAAATTTTAAAAAAGTATGTTATGTTTATATCATGTATTTTTTTAACATTCAATCACACTTATACATTAACATGAATGCATTTTAAAAATCACCTTTAATATGTTAATAATTCATTTCACAAACCAAATATATTTCTATGGTTTTTATTTCCTAACAGAAAAATTTCTAGGCATATATATATGTATATATTTTATATATATATATATATATTTTTTTTTTTTTGAGACAAGAGTCTATGTCGCCCACAGTAGAGAGCTGTAGTATCACAGCTCACAACAACCTCAAACTCTTGGGCTTAAGATGATTCTCTTGCCTCAGCCTCCCAAGTGGCTGGGATTACAGCTTCCCACCACAATGCCCTGCTAGTTTTTTATTGTAGTTATTATTATTTAACAATCCTGGGCTGGGTTTGAACCCGCCAGCCCTGGTGTATGTGGCTGGTATCCTAACCACTGGGTAATGGGTGCCGAGCACCAGGCTTATTTTTAAAAAATAAAATGCACTGGCTGGGCCTGGTGGCTCATTATTATAATTTTAGCAATCTGGGAGGCTGAGGTGTATGGATCCCTTGAGCTCAGGAATTTGAGACCAGCCTGAGCAAGAGTGAGACCCCATCTCTTAAAATAGCTAGGCACCTATAGTCCCAGCTACCTGGGAGGCTAAGGCAAGAGGATAGCTCAAGCCCAAGAGTATGAGGATGTTGTGAGCTAGGATGATACCATGGCACTCAACTCAGGGTGATGCACTGAGATTCTGTCTCAAAAAACAAAACAAACAAACAAAAAAAAACACTAAGAAAAATGCATTTACTAATACATTTTCAACTTAGTCCACAGTACTACTCAACATAAAAGCTTACCAACTTCCTGGTTATGACCTCAATCATTTGAAGAATTCATTTCTTCTTCATGGAGCTCTTATAAAACATTCATTTTGGCTCAGCACCCATAGCACAGTGGTTACAGCACTGGCCACATACACCGAGGCTGGTGGGTTTGAACCCGGCCCGGATCAGCTAAAACAACGATAAGTATAATGACAACAACAACAGCAACAAAATAGCTGGGCATTGTGGCAAGCACCTGTAGACCCAGCTACTTGGGAGGCTGAGACAAGAGAATTACTTAAGCCCAAGAGTTTGAGGTTGCTGTGAGCTGTGACACCATGGCCCTTGACCGAGGGCAACTGAGTGAAACTTTGTCTCAAAAAAAAAAAAAAAAAAAAAAAAATCATTTTAACTATATAATCAATCACTGCTATTTCTGTAGGTTCAGAATTATAATTATCCATCTATGTGGTACAAAAATCAGATCAAGATTTCCCCTAAGCATTACTACGAATAGTTTAGTTACAGTAAATGAGGTACTTTTTTTTTTTTTTTTTAAATATAACGACTGAGTCTCATTCTATTGCCCAGGCTGAAGTAGCTCACTACAGCATCAAATTCCTGGGCTTGAGATGGCTGAGCCACCGTGGGACTCTTCAGAGTCCCCACAAGCAAGAAGATGCTCACCAGAAATGGACACCCAACCTTGGACTTTCTAGCCTACAGAAGTGTAAGAAATTGATTTCTCTCTCTTTTTTTTTAATTTCTTTTCTTATAAGATAGTCTCAGGTATTCAATTGTACCAACAGAAAACAGATTAAGAAAACTAACTGGGGTCGCAACTTGAAATGCTAAGTATGTGTAATGAAGGAACTCACATTAACACTGCATTGTCCAAACAAAAGCTTATAAACTTGCCAGGTGCGGTGGCTCACGCCTATAATCCTAGCACTCTGGGAGGCCAAGGTGGGCGAATCGCCTGAGCTCACAGTTCAAAACCAGCCTGAGCCAGAGCGAGACCCTAATTCTAAAAATAGTTGTACCTGTAGCCCCAGCTATTTAGGAGGCTGAGACAAGAGAATCACTTGAGCCCAAGAGTTTGAGGTTACTATGAGCTATGGTACCACAGCACTCTACAAAGGGCGACAAAGTGAGACTCTGCCTCAAAAAAAAAAAAAAAAAAAGAATCTTATCAACTCAGGCCGCAAACCTGGGAATTGGTCTAAAAACAGGGCACACTACAATAATAGTTGCTTATTTTGTGCCAGGTGTTATGGTCAGAGTATTATTATCAATATTAATCTCAATAATCTTCATATTAAGTGCAATTATTTTCTCTTTTACTAGTGCGAGATGCAAAAAAGCAACTAGAATGTTCTGTATCTTAACGGCTATTTTATAATGCTTTCCAATACTAAAGAAATCAATACTAAGTTACTGTAACTATCATTTTAATATTTAAAAGAATAGGCCAAATTCATAATCATTTAGAAAAATTATGTTTTAAAAAATCCACTGTTGGGCGACGCTTGTGGCTCAGTCGGTAGGGCGCCGGCCCCATAAACCGAGGGTGGCGGGTTCAAACCCGGCCCCGGCCAAACTGCAACCAAAAAAATAGCCGGGCATTGTGGTGGGCGCCTGTAGTCCCAGCTACTTGGGAAGCTGAGGCAAGAGAATCGCTTAAGCCCAGGAGTTGTAGGTTGCTGTGAGCTGTGTGAGGCCACGGCACTCTACCGAGGGTCATAAAGTGAGACTCTGTCTCTACAAAAAAAAAAAAAAAAAAAAAAAAAAATCCACTGTCATGTCAATTGTATTACTGGTGGCCTTGGTGTTTGGACAGGGATTCATTTTCTGGGCCTCAATCTAGATGGTTTATTTACTGTAGGTTTGCAAGTTGAGATGGAAATACAAATTATGGTGGCAGTTATTCATTTTATATAAGAGGGTTTATATTGTGTGGGTTGCACAGTAATCTTGCTGTTATCTCACTTTATCATGGTCTCAGAATGACCTTGTCTGATTTTGATGTTCTTTGAAATTGTTTACGTACAAGAGGAGAACAAAATGGACTGGCCATTTTGTTACACCATTACAAGGATCTAACAGAGGAAGAGCCTTTAAATTCAGCATCATAAACTAATTCTAACTAATTACAGTGGTTGCTTCCAAGCTTCACTGCTTTCAATGAACAGGCAGGAACTTGACCTTGAAGTTGGCCCATTATATAATTTGAATATAAGTTATTATGAATGTACTAAAAAAAAAAATTCTACTTTTAGTATAGTATAAGACACCAAAGTAATTATATCTAAAACAAAATACTCACCCTCTCTTCCCGCTTTTTGATGGTGGGCCACTTCTCCTTTCATTTCTAGGACCTGAGAAATTCCTTCCTGATTTGGGTGGACCATTGTTGCCACGTCGATTCTGGCGATCTACTGGTCTCTGACTAGAAAAACTTCTTTTTGCTATTTCTCTCTTTGGAGGTAAAACAGTCTCTCCAGCCTTTACAACTGCTTGTGTTTTCAAATCAGTATTTTTTTTTTCATCCCTCTCTCGCCTCTCATTGAAATCACTGCTTTCAGAAGCTGTTTCCCATTCTTCGTTTGCCTGATCTGAAGAGTTCTGATTAGATAAGTCTGGTGTCTTATTCCCAGAAATGTCCCCAACAATATTAACTGGTTCTTGAACCACATTATTAACAGTGCTATTTGTGGGCACTGCCACCTCATTTGTTTTTGAAGCGGCCTCCCTCTCTCTTAGCCTTCTAAAACGAGGAGGCTTATCCTGCCTTGGTGGTCGGGTAGGACGTTGCCTCCGGGGCCTCTCTCGAGCTGGGTCAAATTTTCGCTCAAATTTTGGAGGTCGTTTATCTGCTGGTATAGGAATGAACTGCTCATGTCTTCTCAGTGGCTCACCATCTTCTGTCTTAGGAGGTTCTACCTGCCTTGTGTTCCAGTGATTGTCTCGATAAGCAGGTCTTCGTAAAGTGGAAGGGCGTGAAGGACGACCGCCAGGATCCCTTCCACCACGCCTGAATGTTCCTCCTCTGCCTCTCCTTGTGGGCTCTCCTTTAGGAAGGAAGCCTGGTTTAGATTTTTCATCATCCCTCACGTAAGGTTTTTCAAGTGGTCTATTATCTATTCGAACATGATTATCAGGCTTGAAAGAAGACTGAAGTTTTATGGGTTTTTTGTTTTCAGACCGGTCCTCTCTTTTGGGAAGTTTGCCTTTACTTAAACTATCCTTGTCACTTGCACTTTCATGAATTTCACTGTCTGTGTCAGTCTCTGAACCCCGCTGTCGTCTTCTTTTAGGGACAACTTCAAAATCAGAACTCTCACTTCGCGTTTCACTTTCTTCTCGCTGTCTGAGAGGTCCTGAGGGCATATGTTCTGTTCTTGGCTTATTGTCTCTATACTGAGGATAATCTCGAGGGTGCCCTCTCCCACCCCTTCCACGCCCTCCATAAGAACCTCTGTAACTTCGGCCTCTAGAGTAATATTCACCTCTGCCTCGACCTCTGTATCCTTGATCTGGAAACCAATCTCTATCTCTAGCTTCTTTCCAATAGGTCCTAGGAGGTAAAGTTGATTCTTTTTTAACTGCTGGTCTAGAATCTGGTCGGGGCCTCTCTATAACAAAGTCTTTGCTGATGACTTTCTCAGGTTGTTTTTCTTCTTTGACTGTGGGTGCTGTGGTAGCCTGTTGGTTTAAGGTTTTAACTGTGGGCTCTACTTGAACTTTATTCACAGGTTCCAGAGGCTTCTCAGTATCTTGAGATGGTTTGGGGGCCAATGTTGAAGTTTCTGGTGAAGGGAATTTTTCCAGTTCTGGCTGAACTGGTGGTGGACCTGACTGTGGCTGAACTGGTGCTGAAGGTGGTGGGGCTGGAGGAAGAAGATCCTTCTTTTCCACCTTTTCAAGTTTTACAACCTTTTCAGTGACCTTCTCGACCTTTTCTCCTTCTTTCTCTTTCCTTTGCTCCCGTTCCTCCTTCATATCTCTAAGAACAGGCTTTTTAATAGGACCTGATCTTCTCACTGGTCTATCGTTACCCTCTTCTCTTCTGTTGGAGCCTGGCCGTGGGCCCCAACGAGTCTCTGATTTAGATTTATACACTTTTTCAGGTTTTGGTCCTTCAGAAGATCGTATAAAGCCTTCCTTTTTTGGTTTCTCCTCTGCCCTTTCTGCTGGTTCTTTTGAATCAATGCATCTGCTGGTTACCTTAGGAATGCTTGCAGATGGCTCACTTCTTGGCTCTTCTGATTTTTGAATATGGTTAGATCCATGGGAAACACTTCTTTTTCGGGCAGGCTGACTCTCTACAGTTGAAATTCGCTCTTCTTGAGGAACAGATAAGGTCTTTTGATCAGTTACTTCAAAACAAGCAGATTGATTATTTGAGTCAGTATGATGAGGCCTAACGTCTTCCACAGATCTGCTTAAAAACTTCTGTACTTCTGTCTCACTTGACTCTCGGACAAAGTCTGCTTTTGGATGAGCCTCCAACTGACTATGTTCTACAGGATAAGCAGCAATCTGCTCCTGGTCCAATGCAGCTTCAGACCTATTATGATGAGAATTCAAAAGTATAACCAACAAAGCTATCTTACCCACATATGAGAATATACCAAAACAATCCCCCTGATTTTAATTATAAAAAGCATCTTAATCTCTCTACAAAAAGTTTACCATGGAATTGTTCACCATAGGCAAAAGGTAGAAACAGCCTAAATATTGACCCACATCTGAATAAAGAAACTGTGGTAGATAGGTACAATGAAATAGTACTCAGTGATAAGAAAGAAGGAAATACTGTCAGGCTCTACAACATGGATAAACCTTAAGGACATTATGCTAAGTGAAATGAACCAGTTAGGACAAATACTACGTTGCCTCCACTTACATGAGGAAGCTGAAGAGATAAAACTCACGAAAGCAGAAAGTAGAATGATAATTATGAGGGGCCATTAGTAGGGGGACGCAAGGAGTTGCTATTTGATTCAAATAAAGTTTTAGTCGTGCAAGATGAAAAAGGTCTCACCATCTCACTATATGACATTGCGCTTATAATTAGTATTGTACTTTACAATTAAAATTTTGTTAAACGGGTAGAACTAATGTTGTCTTTTTGCCACAATTAGAAATGAATGAACTTCACCCCTTAAAGCACAAAGTTTTGATTATGCTTATATGAATTTCTAGTCCACAAAACTAATAATTTCTATCTAAAATGAAAGAATATATTATAGTAAGTCTATCCCAATTAATTACAGAAACTTACAAAACATTATAAAAATATACTTTATAAAAAAACAGAAGCTCTGTTTTTAGATCCACCTATGTGGATCTAAATTATTATAGTCAACACCAATTTTCTACCTCTTCAAAAGTGATGCTGTAAATTAGTACTCTTATCATGATCTTTGACATTTCCCTGAATTACTATTAGACAAGTGTCTCATAGTCGTAGTGGAAGGATTATATCAACACTTTAGCGAGGCTACATAAGGATGATAGATATTTTTAAATTTCTTCACATCTCATCGACAGTAAAAAACCTGCCAATTTTAGTATCTAATGCTGCATTACATCATCAAATTTAGTGCACAGTACCCAGTTACAATATGCTCTCATCAATACTGAAATGCCAGCAAAAAAAAATACGTCCCAAGATAAAAGGAAACATGCTAAATGGAAGAAAATCAGATTTATGGCTCAGTCCTAAATAGGAATGATCTTCAGGGACACTACAGTCTTCCTTTTACTACAATATTCTGTTTAATCTATCAATAATTTAAATATTTGGGTGGCACCTATGGCTCAAAGGAGTAAGGTGCCAGCCCCATATGCTAGAGGTGGTGTGTTCAAACCCAGCCCTGGCCAAACAAACAAAAAAACAACAAAAAACATAATTTAAATACTTTATTACCTTACAGGCTCAGATTCTTCTGTTGCCTTGGGAGTAGTTGCCTGCTGAGGTTCAGCATGAGGATAGGGATCTGACCCCCACATCATGCGAGGCTCAGAAAGGGAAACTGCATGATCTCTTGTGGGTCGGGCTATATGCTCAAAAGACTCAGAACTATTTGGTGACCCTTCCATCTGGTCTCTTCTCATTAATGGCTTAGGAGGAATCATTCCTATAACAAAAATTGACAAAAAGATGACATAAGAATCATTGAAAAATGAAAGCCAGAAAACTTGATAAACAGAACATACAGATTATTAATTGCTAGTTGGAATTCTCTATATTTAAACAAAAAGGTGTTCTTTTTTTTTTTTTTGGTTTTTGGCCGGGGCTGGGTTTGAACCCACCACCTCCGGCATATGGGACCAGCGCCCTACTCCTTGAGCCACAGGCACCGCCCAAAAGGTGTTCTTTTTTTAAAGAGTTAAAACTGTAATTCTCTTAAAAGATTGGTCAAAATTACACAAGGATTGTTTTGTGAATGAGATTTTATTATTGCTATTAAATAAACAGATTTTAAGAATCAAGAAAGCAGGCTGGGATGCCTGTAGCTCCATGGTTAGGGTACTGGGCACATGCTCAGCTACGAGGGAGGCTGAGGCAAGAGAATCGCTTCAGCCCAAGGTTGCTGTGAGCTATGACACCTCAGTACTCCACTGAGGGTGACAAAGTAAGACCCTGTCTCAAAAAAAAAAAAAAAAAAAAAAAAAGGTGGGCGGCGCCTATGGCTCAGTGAGTAGGGCGCCGGCCCCATATGCCAAGGGTGGCGGGTTCAAACCCAGCCCTGGCCAAACTGCAACAACAACAAAAAAAATAGCCGGGTGTTGTGGCGGGCGCCTGTAGTCCCAGCTGCTCGGGAGGCTGAGGCAAGAGAATCGCGTAAGCCCAAGAGTTAGAGGTTGCTGTGAGCCGTGTGACGGCACGGCACTCTACTTGTGGGCGGTACAGTGAGACTCTGTCTCTACAAAAAAAAAAGAAAAAAAAGGCATCAAAGAAGCAAAACCACAATAGCTCCCTAATTTAGTTTGAAGAAAACAATTATGCCCATAAAATCCAGATACAAGTGAGTATTGTAATTCTTATGTATATGATTCAAACATGAAAACTATACTATTGGTGATAAATTTTGTTTTCTGAGCCAGAGTCTCACTTTGTCACCTTCAATAGAGTGCCATGGCATTGTAGCTCAGAGCAACTTCAAACTCTCAGGCTCAACTCTTGTCTCAGCCTCCCAACTAGCTGGGACCACAGGTACTTGGTTATTTTTAGAGATGGGGTCTCACTCTTTGTCAGGCTGGTCTTGAACTTGTAAACTCAAGCTATATACCTGCCTTGGCCTCCCGGAGTGCTAGGATTATAGGAATGAGCCACCGTGCCCTGCATACAGTGATAAATTGTTAGAGAAAATTATTTTCTATAGCAAATTTCACTAGCCTACTTTCATTGATAAATATTCTACAAATGAGGGCCAGAAGTGGTGGCTCAGTGCCAAATTCCAACTTACCAGGATGAATGGGTGGAATATCCATAGCAGGCCTTCCTGACATCATTCGAGGATCCATGTAGGACTGCATCATGAGCCACCTTGGGTCAAAACCCATGGAAGCCAAATGCTGAGGGTGAGGCTGCATGGGCTGATAGAGAGGTCTGTGTGGTGGCAGAGGGACAGTGCCACTGGATGGCTGTGAAGGTACAGTTTGTGGAAGCACACCTTGTTGCTGCTGCTGCCATTGCTGCTGTTTCATTTGCTCCTAAAAAAAGAATTCATGTCTTGAGATATATGTTCCACATGACAAATTAATCAATCATATGAGAAAATAAGAGCCTATTTTGATCCTTAAGGGAAAAGTAAGAATTCAAGATATTTAAGTGAGAGGTGGCAAGACAAAAGATCAAAGGATAAATTACAATATTTTGCCTTATACTTGATGTAAGTAATCTCTCATTGTATTGTACAATCTATTTCCAATAAAAGGAAGACAGTGTCTATAAATGAGGCAGAGGATAAAAAGGTTAAGAATGTCAAGGTATGGGCGGCGCCTGTGGCTCAGTAGGTAAGGTGCCGGCCCCATATACCGAGGATGGTGGGTTCAAACCCGGCCCCGGCTGAACTGAAAACCAAAAAATAGCTGGGTGTTGTGGCGGGCGCCTGTAGTCCCAGCTACTTGGGAGGCTGAGGCAAGAGAATCGCTTAAGCCCAGGAGTTGGAGGTTGCTGTGAGCTGTGTGATGCCACGGCACTCTATCGAGGGCCATAAAGTGAGACTCTGTCTCTACAAAAAAAAAAAAAAAAAAAAGAATGTCAAGGTAAAATCCCCATCAACAAATTTTCATTAAAAAGGAAAAAAATTTCAAAGGAAATGTGTGTATTTAGGTATTTTAAGTTTTATGTCAATTTTCTCAGATTACTTAACGATGGGCCTTTACAATAGGACATATATGATAAATGTTTTTATCGTTACCTGCTGCCGTTGGAATCGTGGTGGTAAAGACTTCTGAAACTGTTTGAAATAACCAGATAATACAGCAGGCCGAGGTTGGGACCCCGAGTCTGGTTCTGTCTCATGTGTCACTGGTGTGGATTCCTTGTCACTGCGATTGCTGTCCTGTCTAGTGAAAACTGCTTCCTCTTCTGCCAAAAGAAAAGTTGAAAGCTAATGGTACTCATCTATAACATTTATCAAGTGTATGTTTTCCTGTACTGAAATGATTAGACTGAGGTATAACAGATGTTAATGAGGAAGAAAGCACCCTCAACACTCCAAAGCATTATTTTACATTCTGATGTTGGTAGTCATCAATGAAGTTACATTAAGATTATCAAACTGTGGCCGCGCCCATCGCTCAGTGGGTAGGGCACTATCCACATACACCCAGGCTAGTGGGTTTGAACCTGGCCTGGGCCAGCTAAAACAACAATGACAACTGCAGCAGCAACAACAACAACAACAACAACAAAATAGCCGGGTGTTGTGGCGGGCGCCTGTAGTCCCAGCTACTTGGGAGGCTAAGGCAAGACAATCACTTAAACACAAGAGTTTCAGGTTGCTGTGAGCTGTGACGACACACACTCTGTCCAGGGTGACATAATGAGACTCTGCCTCAAAAAACAAAACAAAACAAAACAAAAAAAGATTATCAAAACATTAGGCTGGGTGAAGTGGCTCATGCCTATGATACTAGCACTCTGGGAGGCCAAGGCAGGTTGACTTTGTGAGCTCACAAGTTGGAGAACAGCCTGAGCTCACAAGTTCACAACCAGCCTGAGCAAGAGTGAGACCCCATCTCAAAAATAGCTGGGCACTGTGGTGAGTTCCATGTAGTCCCAGCTACTCAGGAGGCTGAGGGAAGAGGATTGCTTGAGCCCATGAGTTTGAGGTTGCTGTGAGCTATGACGCCAGAGTACTCTACCGAGAGTGACAAAATAAAACTCTGTCTCAAAAAAAAAAAAGAAAAAAATTATCAAACCTTTAGATTTCCTCAAAACTGAGTTCTTATAATATAGAGACACCACATACCCAAATGCTTCACCATAAAAAATATGTATTTACTTTTATGTGATTAAAACCATTGTAAACTCTATTTTTTATTTGTTTCAATAAATTATCACTATAACTGTTAATATTAATTTGTGGTTCACTAGAACCTATGTGAAAACACAAATGACCTTCAAAATAAGCCCACTGGTTATTTACTGATTGGATTAAAGAACTAGTCCCTATAAAGAAAATTAATGTGCTTAAATCTTAAGAGAACAGGTGATCACCAGCTATCTTCACATATATATTTTGTTATAGTATTCTATACAAAGGGTGCCAATATGCCATATCAAAAGGAGAACTGCTTTTATGCTAAGGAAAACCAGTTATATTTATTCTATCGCATGTTATTTCTCACAATTACAAAGTCATGCTTGTTATAAATTCTTTTCTCAGACTAGGGATGCATTTTAGACAAAAGTTTATTTTGCCAATGTAAGAATGCATGCCATCAAGAATCACAAACCACATTTTTGAATTGCTTGCATTATATTCAATACTAAAAATATTATAAAATGGGAAGTAAAATTTTGGTGGGAAAAGAGAGCCATGAAGACTCTGAGTTAAAAATCATATGGGTCTAGTGTCAGAACCAAAAAATAGAGAGTAAACATATAGATATAACTCATTGAAAAACCTAGCTAAGGCGGGGGCAATGGCTCACACCTGTAATCCTAGCACCCTGGGAGGCCAATGTGGGTAGATTGCCTAAGCTCACAGGTTCAAGAACAGCCTGAGAAAGAGCAAAACCCCGCTTCTAAAAATAGCCGAGTGTTGTGGCAGGTGCCAGTTGTCCCAGCTACTTGGGAGACTGAGGCAAGAGAACTGTGTGAGCCCCAGAATTTGAGGTTGCTGTGATCTCTGATGCCACATCACTCAACTGAGGGCAACAAATGAGACCCTGTCAAAAAAAAAAAAAAAAAGAAACGGAAAACCTAGCTAAAATTAAATCATCAAGGAACATAGAAAATGTGAATGAAAATTAAAGTACCAATAAGTAAAAGAATTAAGTTACTTACATATAGTCACCAGTAAAAGTTAGAGTCAACACATGTATTCAGTGGCAGCATTAAGGTAAAAGTTTAAATTTCCTTACATTTCTTACCTATAGTCAGTCTTCTTACTAACTGCTAGTCAATCCGATCCCCTAAAGTTCGCTGACCTCTTTTAACACTCATCAAGATTAAAGTATGGCAATGTTTTTAATTACTTGCAGTGAATAATTTTATTTCACTTTTTCTGGTATTATGAACAACTGTCTTAAGTAATTGCATAATAAAAGCCACCATCAACATAAAAGTCTCTCTACATTGATTAATATAAAGAAAAGTTTATGAAATCTGCTAATCTTAACTAAACAAATGATCCATATGTGCCTACTTCATTAAAAAAAGAGGTAACATACTTTTTTTTCATATAGGGTCTTTTTCTGTTGCCCTGGCTATTATAATCTCCTGTATTCAAAGAATCCTCCTACTTCAGCTTTCAAGGAATGGAGCCTACAAGTGTGTGCCACCATGCCCAATTAATTTTTTCTATTTTTCTCATAGTGACTTGCGATGGGGCTCACATTGCTCTTGAACTCCTGGTCTCAAGCCACCCTCCTGCCTTCCCACAATGCTAGGGGAGAGCCACTGTGGGAGCCACTGTGCCCAGTCAACATACTCTTTTACAGTTACATTAAGAACCAAGTTTGAAGCTCTGCGCCTATAGCACAGTGGTTACAGCACCAGCCACATTACAGTGAGGCTGGCAGATTTGAACCCAGCCTGGGCCAGCTAAATAACAATGACAACTGCAAAAACAACAAAAACTAGCCGGGCGTTGTGGTGGGGCTGTAGTCCCAGCTACTTGGGAGGCTGAGGCAAGAGAATCGCTTAAGCCCAAGAGTTAGAGGTTGCTGTGAGCTGTGATGCCCCAGCACTCTACCCAGGGCAACAACTTGAGGCTGTCTTAAAAAAAAAAAAAAAAAAGGAAAAGAAAGCATGGCTCAATCCATTCCCATTCCCCCTCCCCCTTTTTACTGCAAATGCTATCTTAAAATAATCACTTTTATTTTGATTACATATATTAAAAATATAGAAGCACTTGGCTCTGCGCCTGTAGCACAGTGGTTATGGCGATAGCCATATACACCAAGTGTGGTGGGTTGGAACCCACCTGGGGCCAGCTAAACAATCACAACTCCAACAACAAAAAAAAAATAGCCAGGCCTTATGGTGGGCACCCGTAGTCCCAGCTACTTGGGAGGCTGAGGCAAGAGAATCGATCACTTAAGCCCAAGAGCTGGAGGTTGCTGTGAGCTGTGACACCACAGTTCTCTACCAAGGGCGATAAAATGAGACTCTGTCTCCAAAAAAAAAAAAAAAAAAAGCACTAACACTGTAATAAACCTGAAGCCCTTTGTAAAGTTTGCATAAGAATGAAGAAGACTATCCTACCTTTATTACAGTTGTTCTCACTTTCTTTTTTTTCTACCACAGGCTCTATAGTAGGTTCTTTGAGTTCTATTTTTTCCTCCACTTTTTCCCTTTCCTTCTCCAGCTCACATTCCTTTTCTTGTTCTTTCATGTTTTGTAGTTGTTTTTCCTTCTCCCTCTGCCGTTCTAGTTCTTTCTCTTGCTTTCTTTCCGTCTCCATTTCTCTTTGTTTTTCCTGCTCCTTCTCCAGCTCTTTTTCCTTTTCCTGCTTTCTCTCCCTTTCTCTTTCCTTCTCTCGCTCCTGTTCCTGTTGTTTTTCAAGTTCCTTCTGCCGCTCCTGCTCTTTCTCTCGCTCCCTTTCCCTAATTTCCTCTGGAGAGGGTTGTTTCTCCACGATGCCAAGTTTCTCATCTAGCCGTTTCAGTTTCTCTGCACAAGCTGCCTTCCTTTGTTCCTCCATTCTTCGCTCTTCCTCTTCACGCCGTTTACGAGCTCGTTCCACTGCTGCGGAAATTTCTGACTGTTGTCTTCGTCGCTGTTTCCATATTTCATCTTCATCAGGTACCTGCTGCTTGGGGGGAAAGGGGCCTGGCCTTCCAGGTACTGCTTGTCGATCAGGAGGTGGATGCTGAAACATTAAGATAAGATTTCACATGAGTATAAGAACTGTTTCTAACTAACACTAGGAATCATAGGCATGGAGAAAGAGGAAAAATAAAGACATACACATATACAAAAATATCAGAATTTCCCCTGATAAACATACAGATTAAAATGAAAACATATAACATGGAAAATAAATTTAGAAAATTCGCTTAACTAAGATCCAGATAATTAATCCAGCCACCCAATATTTACAGAGCACATACCTATCTGGTGTGCTCATTTAGTATTTATTGAATAAAATTAAACAATGCACAACCTCAAATTCAAAATGCAGAGACAAAGGACATGTACTGTATGAATGCTTTAGCAGCAGATACCAGAACTGAAGTGACTACGAGGGAGAAATGAAGGCCACAAACACCCAAAATGATGGTACAAGAGCCCTGAGAAAATTAAGGTACAATTACAGGGAAAAGGCTGAGAACTAAAGAAGCAGAGTGAAGAAGACAGAGGCAGTGCTAGTGACACTCAGAAGAAAAGAAATTCCTACAGCTCCGCATGACTAGAGACAGTTTTATCTTTAAACTAAAAGATCCAGAAAAACATGCCTAGAACCCACGGTGGAGAGTGGGATGAACACTTGAGTGACCCAAGTTTCAACAACAGAATTTTCATTAATACATTAAAAAACAATGACTAGGCTTGGCGCCTGTAGCTCAGCAGCTAGGGCACCAGCCACATACACCGAGGCTGGAGGGTTCCTATCCTCCCTGGGCCTGGACGACTACTACCAAAACATAGCCAGGCATTGTGGTGGGTGCCTATACTCCCAGCTACTTGGGAGGCTGAGGCAGGAAAATCACTTGAGCCCAAGACTTTGAGGTTGCTGTGATGCCACGGCTCTCTGCTCAGGGTGACATAGTGAGATTCTCTCTCAAGAAAGACTAGAAGGTCTAAAATCACTACTAGTAACTATGCAAAACTAAGCAGGGTAAAACATAAAAGAGGTAAAAAAATTTTTTAAGCATACTGATTTTAAAAGACACTAGGGTGAAGAAACCATAAAAACCACATTACCCAGTAAAAATCTTTACAAAAGCTGGTGGGAATGCCCACTAATACGTTCCTTCTGGAAGGATGTTTGGAGAACACTTAGAGACCTAAAAATAGACCTGCCATTCGATCCTATAATTCCTTTACTAGGTTTATACCCAGAAGACCAAAAGTCACAATATAACAAAGATGTCGGTACCAGAATGTTTATTGCAGCCCAATTCATAATTGCTAAGTCATGGAAGAAGCCCAAGTGCCCATTGACCCACGAATGGACTAGCAAATTGTGGTACATGTATACCATGGAATACTATGCAGCCTTAAAGAAAGATGGAGACTTTACCTCTTTCATGTTTACATGGATGGAGCTGGAACATATTCTTCTTAGCAAAGTATCTCAGGAATGGAAGAAAAAGTATCCAATGTACTCAGCCCTACTATGAAGCTAAATTATAGCTTTCACATGAAGGCTATAACCCAAGTATAGCACAAGACTATGTGGAAAGGGCCAAGGAAGGGGAAGGGAGGGGGGAGGTTTTGGTGGAGGGAGGGTAATGGGTGGGGCCACATCTATGGTGCATCTTAGAATGGGTACAGTGATTGCACTAATGTACACAGCTATGATTTAACAATAAAAAAAAAAGAAAATCCTATAAAAAAAACTTTACAAAAGCTAAAACAATGGTACAGTGAAAACATGTGACTAAATTTTTTTAAAATGAATGACAACTATCATTTACTAAGAGTGCTGTCTTACGCAAAGCACTATATCTCTGTTGCTGAATTTCCTCATCTACAACTGAAAGGCAAGTTGAAAAACCAAAATATGTAAAAGTATCTTATTTACACAGCAAACTCTGAGCAAACTTTTTTTTCAAATGAAACTTCACTGCAGTATAATTTGCGTGATACGTGATACATATATTTTAAGCGTGTACTTTGATAAATTTGGGCAAATGATACACCTATGTACCCACTGGTCCTATCAGGACAGAGAACATTCCCATCACTCCATTACCCCTCGACCTTGACCCTAAGCACCCCTAATCATAATCTTAAGTAGATTGCCCTAGAATTTTACATAGATACATAAAGTTATATTCTCTTTTGTGTTAGGCTGCTCTGACCAGTATAATTAATGGTTTTGAGATTATGTGTATTTGTAGTTTGTTCCATTTACCCCCAGAAGGTATTCCATTATAGGCACATTATTTCTTTCTTTCTTTCCTTTTTTAAGACAGAGCCTCAAGCTGTCACCTTCGGTAGAGTGCTGTGGCATCACAGCTCACAGCGACCTCCAATTCCTGGGCTCAAGTGATTCTCCTTCCTTCGCCTCCCAAGTAGCTGGGACTACAGGCCCCCACTACAACACCCAGCTATTTTTTGGTTGCAGCCAGCATTGTTTGGCGGGCCCGGGCTGGATTCGAACCCGCCAGCTCAGGTGTATGTGGCTGGTGCCTTAGCAGCTTGAGCCACATTATTTCATCTATGATGGACATGTGGGTTGTTTCCAATTTTTAGACTATGAATAAACTATCTATGATCATCCAAGAAGTCTTTGTGTAAATGTTTGTTCTTATTTTTCTTGGATAAACAGCCCTGCTGGACTTCCCAAGTCATACAGTAAATACTCATCTATGCTTCATTTATAAGACACTGCTATACAGTTTTCCAAATTGGTTATAAGGTTTCAAAATGTGTAAGGGTGATAAGCTGCTTTACATCCTTGCAAATACATAGTGTTATTAGTCTTTCAAATTTGGGGTGTGTAGCAAAATCTCAGTGTGGTTTCAACTTTCATTTCCCTAGTGATTAAAGATACTGAACATCAGGTGTCGCCTGTGGCTCAGTGGATAGGGCGCCGGCCCCACATACTGAGAGTGGCGGGTTTGAACCCGGCCCTGGCCAGACTGCAACAAAAAATAGCCAGGTGTTGTGGTGGGTTCCTGTAGTCCCAGCTACTCAGGAGGCTGAGGCAAGAGAATCGCCTAAGCCCAGGAGTTGGAGGTTGCTATAAGCTGTGATGCCACGGCACTCTACCGAGGGCCATAAAGTAAGACTCTATCTCTAAAAATAAAAAGATACTGAACATCTTTCCAAGTGTTTGCTGGCAAATTGTACATTTTCTTTTGTAAAGTAAATGTTCACAGTTCTTTGTTGGGCTATTTTTCATATTATTGAATTGTAAGGTTTTGGGCTTTTTAAAGATAGCCGAGACACAAGTATTTTGTCAGAGATATCAGAAATATTTTTCTGTGACATCTTTGTTTTGGGGAGATGTTTTTGAAAATCCAATTGACAAATGTCTCTTCTTTTTAAAAACATGCCCAAGGTTGGAGATAAGATATTTTTGTTAGTCCCAAGTTCATAAACACTTCTACATTTTCTTCTTTAGTTTTAGCTCCCATGTATAGCTTTCTGTTACTAAGTGGAGAAGACAGTATTGGCTGTGGTAAGTGTAGGTATCTTGGCAGGGCTATAAAGGAAGTCCTGTGAAGACCTTAACCATAATGAGAATCTCAGGAAAGAGTCTTCTATATTTAGAATTGTAAGAGCAAGTCAAAAATTCTTAAGAATGACATTAAAGAACGGCGCCTGTGGCTCAAGGAGTAGGGCACCGGCCTCATACACCAGAGGTGGCAGGTTCAAGCCTGGCCTTGGCCAAAAAACTGCAAAAAAAAAAAAAAAAAAAAAAAAAAAAAAAAAAAAGAATGACATTAAAAAGCAGCAATAATGCTTTTATGGCAAGAGCAGAAGGAAATGGTAGATCAAACCAGAAAAGTAGATACATATGTGAAAGTTCACCAGGCAGACTTAAACAAGGAAGTGACTGACCTAATATATAATTTTTAAAAATACTACATCTACCACAGGAAAATTTGGGGTGAAGGTGAGCAGGCAGTACAAAAGGAAAGCAAGGGGCTTGGAGCCTGTGGCTCAAGCATCTAAGGCGTCAGCCACATACACCTGAGCTAGCAGGTTCGAATCCAGCCCAGCCCGCCAAACAAAAAACGTCTGTAACCAAAAAATAGCCAGGTGTTGTGGCAGGTGCCTGTAGTCCCAGCTACTTGGGAGGCAGAGGCTTGAGCCCAGGAGGAGTTTGAGGCTGTTGTGAGCTGTGATGCCACGGCATTCTACCCAGGGCGACATAGTGAGACTGTGTCTCAAAAAAAAAAAAAAAGGAAAGCAAGATCTTTTAAGAACCTGCTGTAATTGCTGTGCACAGTGGCACACACTATAATCAGCTATTTGGGAAGCTGATGTGGAAGGACTGCTTGACCCCAACAATTCGAGACCATCCTGGACAAGACAGCAAGACTCTTTCTCAAAAAACAAAAAAACAAATCCCTGTCCATCCAAACTACAGAAATATAACAGATGACAGCAAGTAATCAGTGTATGAATTTATTTTAAAGATAAAGGTAACATAATTTGCTGATAGACAAAGCTGCATAGAGGGTAAAATAGAAGAATCAAGAGTAACTTCCAGGTTTAAGACTGAACACCTATGTGAAAGATAACGCATTATCTGAGATGCATAAGACAGGAGAAGAACCATTTGTATATGGCGTATACAGGAGAGGTGTGTTATAGTTTGGACAATATTATTATTGTTAATTTCTGAGACATCTATATACCAGAGATCCAAATGGAAATGCTAAACAGACCATGGAATATATAACTCTTTCTTTTTTTTTTTTTTGAGACAGAGCTTCAAGCTGTTGCCCTGGGTAGAGTTCCGTGGCATCACAGCTCACAACAACCTCCAACTCCTGGCCTCAAGCGATTCTCTGCCTCTGCCTCCCAAGTAGTTGGGACTACAGGTGCCTGTCACAACACCGGCTATTTTTTGGTTGCAGGCCCGTTGTTTGGCGGGCCTGGGCTGGATTCAAAACCGCCGGCTCAGGCATATGTGGCTGGCGCCTTAGCTGCTTGAGCCACAGGCATAGATCCGGAATACATAACTCTTAATACCACAATAGAGCTTTTTGGGCTAGAGATGTAAAAATGAGTGCCAATTGCACATAGAAGAGATCCCCTAGAAGGACCAAGGAAGGAAAAGGGAAGGGGGAGGTTTTGGTGGAGGGAGGGTAATGGGTGGGGCCACATCTATGGTGCATCTTAGAATGGGTACAGGCGATTGCACTAATGTACACAGGTATGATTTAACAATAAAAAAAAAATAAAAAAATAAAAAAAGAAGAGATCCCCTAGGAAAGAACGCACAAAGACGTCAGAATTACAGAAAAAATACAAAGTGAAGAAAGAAAACAACAGTGTGGTATCTCAGTACCAAGTTAAAAAAAGTATTTTGGGTGGCGCCTGTGGCTTAGTAGGCAGGGCGCCACCCCCTATGCTGAGGATGGCGGGTTCAAACCCAGCCCCGGCTAAACTGTAACAAAAAATAAAATAGCCAGGCGTTGTGGCGGGTGCCTGTAGTCCCAGCTGCTCAGGAGGCTGAGGCAAGAGAATCGCCTAAGCCCAGGAGCTGGAGGTTGCTGTGAGCTGTGTGATGCCACGGCACTTTACCCAGGGCCATAAAGCGAGACTGTCTCTACAAACAAACAAAAAAAAAGTATTTTAGGAATAATGGACAACTATACCAATAAAGCTGAGATTTAAGTAAGATGCAGACAAGAGAACTAGATTTGTCTAACTGCAAGTTATTCCTGACTTTGATAATATTTTCAAAGGTACAGTGGGAGTTAATGAAAAAATGAACAACACAGTCAATAGTACACATAGTTGGCTAAAGTAATTTTGCTGTGATGGAGAACAGAGAAACAGAGTAGACACTGTGGAGGGTTGGGAGGTAAGGCAGGTGTTAAGGAGGGTTTGGTGCAGTTTTTTGTTTTGTTTTCATTAAACAAGGGAAATAATATTTTTCTGGGTGTTAGAGGATGGAATCCAGGCAACAAGCAAATGTTATCCTTAGTAGCATGGACACCAGGAAAGAAGTCAGAGTCTATGGGCAATGAAACGAGGAAAACAGTTATCTCCTAGGTGCTTTTCATTTTCTTAGTGAAATATGCAGCACACTTACCAACTGAGAATGAAGAGGAAGAAACTACAAGGTAAAGCTGATAACTGTTTCATACAAGTTATAAACAAACATCTGATGCCTTTCTATCATAAGAAAAAACTCAAAACATATACACCGTAAACCAGTATTTAGCTAAAATTTACCTGCTGTGCAAGCAACTTTGGAGGTGGTGGCAGATGTGAAGATGGTCCACGTTCCTATTACAAAGAAAGGACTGTTAAAAAATAATCAGATAAGAGTAAGATATGCATTGGAAATATTTCCAAATGTACTCATTTTGTCAATGAAACTCAAGAATGCTTAAAAAGCCGTGGTTCCCAACTTTCCTAATGCCGTGACCCTTTAATACAGTTCCTGTGGACAGGTTGAGAACCCCTGGCTTAAAGTAAACCATCTTTGTCCAATTTCTCTTAATAAGAGCACATCACTCCCTGCAATCCTAGCCCTCTGGGAGGTCAACGTGGGTAGAATGCTTGAGCTTAGAACTTTAAGACCAGCCTGAAAAAGAGGAAGACCCCGTCTCTACTAAAAATAGAAAAACTAGCTGGGCATTATGGTGGGCACCTGTAGTCCCAGCTACTCGGGAAGCTGAGGCAAGGGGATTGCCTGAACCTAAGAGTTTGAGGTTGAGTTGAGGAATGCCAACGAGACACTCTACCCAGGGCACAAAGTGAGACTCTCTCTCAAAAAAGAATCACTCTGCCATTTTGATATTGTCAGAATTTCGAATTTTGCAATCAGTAGAATTTTGGTATGGCAATTCTGGAATTATGACCCAGAAAACCTTACTGGGTAAAAGTATATATCTCTAGTTACTAAATTTTATTTACGTAAGCACAATTCTTTTACTGGAATTTTTTTTTCTTAATAGCGAACTAAAAATAATGAAATTTATCTTTAAAAACAAAAAAGAAACTTCTACTGGAGGCCCCGGTATGATGGATCATACCTGTAATTCCAGTACTCTGGGAGGCCAAGGTAGAAGAATTGTTTGAGGCCAGTTTGAGCTCAACTTGGGTAATACAGCAAGACCCCATCTGTACAAATATCTTAAAGAGATTAGCTATGTGAGGTGGTGTACACCCATAGTCTCAGCTGCTCAAGAGGCTAAGGTGGGAGGATTGCTTGAGCCCAAAAATTCAAGCCTGCACAGAGCTACAATTGTGCCACTGCAGTCTAGCTTGGTTAACAGAGCCAGGCCTTGTCTCTTTAAAAACGAAACAAAAGAAACAAACAAAAAATATTGGAAGCAGATACAAAACATTCACTTACTAATATATACACCACTCTCACACCAAAAAAGCAGACATCAACACATGTTCTAGGTATTCATCTATTTTCTCATGAAGAAAGACAATGTCATCACCCCTTATGATAATAAGCAAAAAGTCAAAGAAAAGAATAATTCTATTAAAATATTATTTGAAAAATTCAATGGCTCATCAATGCCTAAGAATAAAATTCAAAGTCCCTTCCTTATATTGTACATTTTAAACAAGAGGTTCTTATACAGGTCTCTCCCTTCGTCCCATTATCAAATTACTTAGTATTTCTTGAATATGCCACACTTTCTCATACTTCTCTGCTCTGTACATGTGTCCGCTGCTTGGAATAGACTTCTTCCTTACACTCCCCACCCCCTTTTTTTTTGAGACATAGTCTTATTATGTCACCCTCAGTAGAGTACTGTGGTATCATAGCTCACAGCAACCTCAAACTCTTGGGCTCAAGTGATTCTTTTGCCTCAGCCTCCCAAGTGGCTGGGACAACAGGTGCCCACCACAACACCCGGCTATTTTTGTTGTTGTTGTAGTGGTCATTGTTGTTTAATTGGCACAGGCCAGGTTCAAACCCAGCAGCCCTAGGGTATGTGACTGGTGCCATAACCACTGAGCTACAGGCACTGAGCCCTCTTCCTTAAACTTAACAGCAAATTCCTGCTTCTTCAAGAATTAGCTCGAGTCCTAAGTCTTTGACAAAGCATTTTGCCTTAACTGAGTTCCCTGAGGACTCAACTACATACTCTCTATCATATTACTCATCACACTGTATTGCAAGTAATGCTACTAGTATATTTTTCTTTCAAAGACAGTTAACTTCCTCCTTTTTTAGCTCTCTGAAGGGACAACTTTCTCCAACTGTTTAGTATGAATTCAACAAATACAAGCTGACTATACTCTGATTCCTTAACAGAGTTAAATGGACTCTCTTGAAAACAGCCCTTTTAAATTCCCAGTTTATAATGCAGTTCTTGCTACTGTTTACCTCCTCAGACGTGGGATAAAGTATTTGTTGCCCATGTATTTCCCTGCCTTCATAATGTTCTTTAAAGTGATGTGGAATGCTTAGGCATCATTAATCACCATGTGTGATCATTGCACCAAGACTAACTAGCATTTGTATTCAGTTAACCTTAATGCACACACTTCAGAAATGTTCCTTTTATTTGGAAAAAACAAATTCATCCTTCCACTTTACTACAACTGAGATATATCACAAGGGGGTGGGGGGAAGATGACACTTTTTTTTTCTTGATAGTTTTAGTTACGATACTGATAAGTCCTGTTAATGTGCAACAAATACCATAATGTAGATACAGGGCATTCAAACAAAATACACAGTTCCCTTTTCTTGACGCCCCCTTCTAACCATCATATTATTCATCCATAGTATGAATCCATAATGACAAGAATGTCCGTGAGCCCAACAAACCTGATTAAATGAAGGTCCTTTTCCATAGGGGCCTTTTGTCACTGGTGCCTGGGCAGATATTTGAGATAATTTAGTGTTGCAAACTTCATCTGCTTCTTTTTGGTTTTCAGTGTTTTCAGGGGCTTTTGAAACTTGATCCTCACTGAGGAATCAAAATGCAGAGGATATAATAAAAAGTAAAATGGACAGACTGTATCATAAATAAATGTACTATCTCTACTAAAAAAACAAAAACAAAAAAACCCCAACTTACTCTTACATGGTTTCTTTTTTTTTTTTTTTTTTGCAGTTTTTGGCCAGGGCTGGGTTTGAACCCACCACCTCTGGCATATGGGGCCAGCGCCCTACTCCTTTGAGCCACAGGTGCCGCCCTTACATGGTTTCAAGGGAAAAAATATATCAGGGAATGAGATGGGCTTGTGACTTAGTGTTGCTAACTTGTTTATTCAATAAATATATAGTATGCAAGTACAATGAGTTGGGTATTGTGCTTATCTAGGTTCTTATT
This sequence comes from Nycticebus coucang, assembly GCF_027406575.1. Lineage (NCBI taxonomy): Eukaryota > Metazoa > Chordata > Mammalia > Primates > Lorisidae > Nycticebus > Nycticebus coucang. The sequence continues at coordinate 90,273,941 of NC_069789.1, forward strand.
ACAAGGCATAAAGTGCAATACAGTAATTGTCCAAACCTGGACACTCACATTTGACACAAAACCTGGCAAAGAAATATAACCTATCATTTTCTATCTCCTCCATCCAAGAAGTCTAATTCAGATTCATCTGAGTAATACTGGAAATACTATTTAACTGTATTCTAATTTATTCTTATGTAATAAACCTATAGTATGTTTACAAATCACAGGGATCTCACAAATGATCACGTATATCATATCACAATGCTGCGACTGAGAAGTCACACCAAGATGTGCATGGAAATTTCTGTGTATTTAAAAAACTCAACTATTATTATAATAACCCACATATTCCTGACTGATGTTCCTATATTCCAGAAGAAATGAAAGAGATAAAAAGCTTCCATTTTCCAAGGCCCCAATGTTGTTTGCTAAGTTAAAAAAAAAAAAAAATCAAACACTTGAAGCAGCTGTGGTAACCCAAGGAATTATTCTCTAATTCATAAATATGAATCTTTTTTTTTTTTTTTTTTGTAGAGGCAGAGTCTCACTTTATCGCCCTCGGTAGAGTGCCGTGGAGTCACACAGCTCACAGCAACCTCCAACTCCTGGGCTTTAGGCAATTCTCTTGCCTCAGCCTCCCAGTAGCTGGGACTACAGGCATCCGCCACAACACCCGGCTATTTTTTGTTGCAATTTGGCCGGGGCTGGGCTTGAACCCACCACCCTCGGCATATGGGGCCGTTGCCCTACCCACTGAGCCACAGGAATCTGGTTGAGCAAGTAGTAATTTGCATCTCAACACTGTTTATTTAAATGTACCTTCTTGAGAAACATAAAATCTTAATTCCTTGCTTAGCTATACTGTATTAATTTGACTCATTAATTACTCTCCTCAGCAAAACTTCTTAGAAAATGGAGAAATTCTATAAATAATGAGCAAATTTCTATTAATAACTCTCTGCATAAATAAAGTCCTCTCAACAAATTCATACCGTTAGTAGTAGAAGATATCACAACTTACCTGATATTCTCTTTAGGACTACTACTTCCTTGCTCATCATCATCACTGAAATTCAGCTGTTCTGTATAGTCTACTTCCATCTGAGCACCTATTAAATTAAGGAAAATTTATACTAACCGCTTAGTATCAGACTTTAGTATCAGACTAAAGTATCTCACAACTTAAAAGCACTTAACTTATTTTGCCCCTTACCTGCCCAACCTTCATCAGCTTCAGCATCCAGGTTATCAAATTTATCAAGCTCCTTCAGTTCTGATGCACTAAGAATGGATGGGCGTTCAGGCTCAGAGGCCCATGAAGGAGGTGGTCCTCTTCCTCGAAGGCCTCTAAGGAAGGGGAGGTTGAGGTAGGAAAAGAAACAAAGTTTTAATGATACTAAATTAAAACAGTATTAAGAGATTGAAATTTATTTTGTTTCTCTCTCTTTTTTTTTTTTTTGAGACAGAGTCTCAAGCTGTGACCCTGGGTAGAGTGCAGTGGCGTCATAGCTCACAGCAACCTCAAACTCTTGGGCTCAAGTGATTCTCTTGCCTCAGCCTCCCAAGTAGCTGGGACTACAGGCACCCGCCACAATGCCTGGCTATTCTTTTTTGTTGCAGTTGTCATTTTTTTTTTTTTTTTTTTTTTACTTTTAGCTGGCCCAGGCTGGGTTCAGACCCACCAGCCTTGGTGTATGCGGCCAGTGCCCTAACTGTGGAGCTATGGGCGCCACCTGTTTCAATTTAAGATTAGTGTTTTATATGCCAAGACATGCAAAATGTTTTTACAGTGTATGAAAAAATTAATACTGACACAATTATAGGACAATACATAACTGTTGTATATTTAATAAGCAAAAAGGTTTTTTTTAAAGAAATTCTCAAATACTTAAAATAAAACAAACATGCTAAAGAATAACATGAAAAAAGTAATGCATATTTTGGGCGGCACCTGTGGCTCAGTGGGTAGGGTGCCAACTCCATATAGAGGGTGGTGGGCTCAAACCCGGCTCCGGCCAAACTGCAACAAAAAAATAGCCCGGTGTTGTGGCGGGTGCCTATAGTCCCAGCTGCTCGGGAGGGCGAGGCAAGAATCGCCTAAGCCCAGGAGTTGGAGGTTGCTGTGAGCTGTGAGCTGTGTGACACCACAGCATTCTACCAAGAGCAATAAAGTGAAACTGTCTCTACAAAAAACCAACCAAACAAAAAGTAATGCATATGTAAATTAATTTTTTAAATATATACATAAAAAATTTTCTGTATGGTTTTGGGGTTATCAATAAATGAGACAGGTTTGTGACCTAGTGTTGATATAACCCTGGATCTATATCATAATTTTTAATTCATATTAACAGAAACTATCAACATAACTAAAAGTATCAAATAAAAGCTGAAGTTTCACTTTTTTCCCCTTATAATAATCCCAATTTTATGGTCAAACTAATCTCAAAATATATAACTTTAAGAAAAAACATCATTTGGTTTGGTGCCCAGAGCACAGTGGTTACGGCACCAGCCACATACACTGAGACTGGCGGGTTCGAACCCAGCCTGGGCCAGCTAAACAATAATGACAACTGCAACAAAAAATAGCCGGGTGTTGTGGCAGGCGCCTGTAGTCCCAGCTATTTGGGGGGCTGAGGCCAGAGAGTTTGAGGTTTGCTATGAGCTGTGAGACTCTGTCTCACACACACACACACAAAAAAAAAAAAAGAAAAGAAAAGAAAAAATAACATTCAAGAGGATGCTGAAGCTTCACATTGAGAGTGAGAAAGAGAACAAGAGTAAGTAGTCATTAATATGACAGGAAGAAACAAATGTCATCAATTTTAGGATTGTGGGTTTTAGTTTTTAGAATGTGTGTCAATTTAAATTTTTAAAGGAATAAAGTATTTTTTCTTGTGTATTGTTAAGACCTAATTATTTAGTGGCAATTGTATTTTAGGGACAGAAAAATGATCTATTTTTCTATCACCACAGTCCATTTAACCTTCAGGAAATCTTAGCATACATGTTCCTTGCAAAAGGCAACCATCTAATAGTCTTACTTGTTTGTTTCAGATAAAGAAGGTGGGAATCTCATGGGACCATGTAGAGGAGGATATGCCATCCTCGGATACTGTTGAAACATCTGAAGGGAGGAAAAAAAAAAATTTTGATAAATTTAACAACTCACTTATAAATAACAGCAATAAAAAAATCAACTTGACTAGGCCTAGGCTTGAAATGAGAATTTATAGAAAGTATAATTAAAATATACAGTAACACTAATAATGAATTTTACCTGCTAGCATAGATTATTAACTCCTAATATCAAGCCATTATAAGACACTGCCTCCACCACGTCTTTACAAATAGAGATAATAGAGGTACATGCTATGAGGAACTTCTGTGTCTCAATAAAATTACATAAAAATGATTGTACAATGACAACTTGTGTACACACATGCACCCCAGAAAACTGCAAAGCCTCAAAAAGTGGGAATACTAGAAAAGCAAATAATGTAAGCCTTTATCTAAAAACAGTAGACTAACTGGAGGCAGACTGGTTGATAAAGAGAAATCAGCTCAGATAAAATTAAAGGATAGTCCACAATCCAAGGAAGGGAGGGAGGAGGAAGAGCTACTTGGAGATTTTCTATGGATAGGTGGATTCTCAAATTATTGCACAGATAATAATTATAAACTGTGGTCCAAACAGACCAAATTAAAATGTTCTTTGTGGGAACTTAGCTTCGAGAAGTAAAACTTAGGGAGAAACATTAAGACAGATTATAGTCTCGGCACCTGTAGCTCAAGCGGCTAAGGCACCAGCCACATATAACAGAGCTAGTGGGTTCGAATCCAGCCCAGGCCTACCAAACAACAATGACAACTACAACCAAACAATAGCCGGGCGATGTGGAAGGTGCCTGTAGTCCCAGATCCTTGGGAGGCTGAGGCAAGAGACTTGCTTAAGCCCAGGAGTTGGAGGTTGTTGTGAGCTGTGATGCCACAGCACTCTACCCAGGGCAACAGATCGAAGCTCTGTCTCCAAAAAAAAAGATAGACAGATTATAAAGACAAATAACTTCAAGGGATTAATCCTATGATTTGGAAAGGAAGAAGTGTCAAAGAGTGCCTGGTCATTTACTATTTGTTCATATCCAGGCCAAATTATATGAAACTGTAAATAATATGAAACTGTATTACCATAAACACATAATTTGTATCCTGAAATACAAGATTAGTTTTTCTAAAAAAAAAAATGTGTGTTAAATGAGAAAATTACCTTATACTTGAAGAAAGGCTATGTCTATATGATTATGCCACTAAAGAAGAAATTTCTCCTAAGTAGGGATGAAGAAAAGTTAAGTTAAGAAGCAGCTAAAACTCTGCTGGGGGGGTTTGGGGAACACTGGAGAATTTCTGGTTGCATCATACTTCTCTGGTGAAGTTAACAAATACACTGTTGGAGGCGATCATACTCTCAAACTTTTTAGAATATTTAACAAGCAATTGTATTTAATTATGTATTTCCTTTACTCTAGAATGTTTAAAAATGTAGTATCAATACAATGAAGGACTAGAAAATGTGATGGATATTTAGAACCAGAATACTTAGGAATTAAAAACCACGAACTAAATAAATATGACATAGATTTTTCTTCCTCATGAGAGTAATGGGTCTTCTGGAAAATGCAGGCTGACAGCAAATAAAAGAACGAGGCCACGGAATCTTATGGTTTATAGAAAATGCAGGAGTCAGGAGTATATGTGTATGTTAAATGAAACTACAAAGATGAAATCAACAAAATCTAGACTCCGAGAAACTTTACAAGTTAATAAATAAATTATCACAGATAACCTCGATGGAATAAGATTCTTAGGAGAAATTTGAACCAATTTCAAAGAATGGTCATTGTCTGGATCCTAAGTGACACAAAACCTGGCAAAGAAACTGAAATACTGACACAGTATCTGAGAATATTAAAAAAAATTACTTTTCTTTTTTTTTTTTTGTAGAGACAGAGTCTCACCTTATGGCCCTTGGTAGAGTGCCGTGGCCTCACACAGCTCACAGCAACCTCCAACTCCTGGGCTTAAGCGATTCTCTTGCCTCAGCCTCCCGAGTAGCTGGGACTACAGGCGCCCGCCACAATGCCCGGCTATTTTTTGGTTGCAGTTTGGCCGGGGCCAGGTTTGAACCCGTCACCCTCGGTATATGGGGCCGGCGCCCTACCGACTGAGCCACAGGCGCCGCCCTACTTTTCTTTTTAGGTGTGATACTGGCATTGTGAATTTTCCCCCAAGTTTTTATCTCTTAAACTATAACTTAAAATATTTATAAATGATATGTCTAAGATTTATGTTAGTAATCCAAAGTGGTGGGAAAAGAGGTGGATTCACTGTACTATTATCTTTATTTTGTAGATGTTTAAAATTTTCCATAATAAAAAATTTAAAAAATAACAAGTGGGTCTATCCATGGGTTTAATAATTATTTTAAGGCTGAATGTAATATGGTAAGAAAACATCTATAATCCTTATTAATGATAAAGACAGGAGTACTGCTATTTCTTATAGATTAATTTTTACTTAGGTATTAATGAAAATAAGGAACTAAACTTTTCCCCATTCCAGTTCTGTCCTGGGACGCCAGATCAAAAACCTCGCATTTGACTGCTTGTTCCCTGAACAATACTCACATAAGGAGGCATCATAGCTCTATACTGGGAAGCAAGGGCAGTCTGCTGTCCGTTCAGTTTAGCCTGTGGAGGGCCACAAGCTATCCTCTTCTCCACCACTTTGAGGATATCATTTTGCTCTGATGTTCCAGCTGTGCTTTCTTCCTGGCCAGGCAGCTTTTCATCTTGGTCAGATGAAGAAGGTGAGCCAGTAGACTTACCACCATCTCTCCAACAAGCAACATCTGGTACAGAGAGAAAAGAAAGGAAAAAGGAAAAAATCTGAAAATGAAACCAAGTAAAACCCAACCAGGCACATTTCAAGAAAATGTAAGCAAGCAGGCACAGCAAAAGAGCACAGAAGTATTTGGGTAGTCTACAGTAGTGGCTTCCAAGGCAAAGAAATATACTTTGGGGGCTGGAGGTTAATATTAGAACTTCTCTATGAAGCTTTATCAATATTTTATAGAGAGATTAAAATCACTGTTCTCATTTGATCAGCAGTCATGTTTCAAGGTAAGATACACCTGAGGTTTCCCGAGGGAGAGAAAGTCAGAATTCTCCAATCTAGAAGGGCTAATGGCGACGCTCTGATCTGTTTGTTTTTGACTATTCTTGCTAGTTACATGTACCCAGGTAAGCAGATTTAGTGACATTATCTGGTTTAACTACACTTAAGCAAATAAAACAGATAAGTGGTTTGTGAGAAACCTTATGTGATAACCGGTCTCCAAGAAGGCCTGAATGGTCTTAACTTTCTGGTATTCATACCCTGTATATTCGGTCTCACAGTGTGCCAGGGTTGTCTGTGAAATCTGTAGAATACGTCCCTTTTGAGATTAGGGAGATTGTTAAGTACAATTTCAGTTTACTGTTTTATGTTGTCAAATTTGTTATGCAACAGTAAACAACTGACAAAAATTCAACTGAACAAGAAAATAGCAGAGCTGACACATCTATTCCTAAAATGGACTCATCAACCACATTAAGATGATCAAAAAATAAAAATGACTCAGATTTATTCAGGTCTGCAAAAGAAATGACCCCCCATGTTAAATGTCAGGCCATTAGAAATATGGATTTATAGGTGGTGCCTGTAGTTCAAGCGGCTAAGGTGCCAGCCACATACAACAGAGAGGGTGGGTTCGAATCCAGCCTGGGCCTGACAAACAATGACAACTACAACCAAAAAATAGCCGGGCGTTGTGGCGGGCACCTATAAGTCCCAGCTACTTGGGAGGCTGAGGCAAGAGAATCGCTTAAGCCCAGGAGTTGGTGGTTGCTGTGAGCTGTGATGCCACAGCACCCTACCCAAGGCTATTGCTTGAGGCTCTGCCGCAAAAAAAAAAAAAAGGAAAGAAACATGGATTTATAAACATTATTGTCATACAGGAAATCTCCCCATGTGTATAAGCCCTTTTAAGATATTTCATAAAGATAAAATGAAATCACAATAATTAATAAGACTTTTTTTTTAAGAGACAGAGAGTCTCATTTTGTCACTCTTGGGAGAGTGCCGTTACGTCACAGCTCACAGCAACCTCCAGCTCTTGGGCTTAGGCATTCTCTTGCCTTAGCCTCCCAAGTAGCTGGGACTACAGGTTAGCTATTTTTCTGTTGCAATTTGGCTGGGGCTGCGTTTGAACCTGCCACCCTCAGTATCTGGGGCCAGAGCCCTACTCACTGAGCCACAGGCACCGCCCAATTAATAAGACATTGTAAGATCAACGTTTTTTTTTTTTGTTGTTGAGACAGGGTCCCACCCTATGCCCCTGAGCAGAGTGCAGTGGGCGTGGTAGCTCACCACAACCTCAGACTCGGGCTGCGGGCACCCCGCTGCCTCAGCCTCCAGAAGCTGCTCGCGGCGGCGCCCGGCTGGGTTTTTCCATTTTTTCACCAGTCGGGGTCTCACTGTCGCTCAGGCGAGTCTCGAACTCCTGAGCTCAAGTGATTTTATGCTATTTTTAGTTTTAGCTTTATAATGTACATAAAATCTCCCTCATTATCCAAAATGATTTGTTTTCTCAGTTTTGAGTTCAGAAAGCAATGAATCACTAAATATCAATACAGTAATAAATGTATATAGTTTAGAAAGATAGTTGTATGTTGCAGAAGTTTGCTCAAAAACTTTCACTACTGTAAAAAGGTCCAACTATTAAGGTATATAAGACACCTGTGCATCTTGTTAAACTACAATTCTTGATTTAGTGGGCTGGATATTAGTTAGGTCCAAGATTATAGTATCATAGTTTATGTCTAACAAGTTCTCAAGTTATAGTGATACTGCTGGTGCAAAAATGATACTTGAACAGCACGTTAGCTATAGTGCTAGTCTGCCTTTTCAAACTAGACATATATAAGAGCAAGCAGCAAGTTAAATCACAAATAAATTCTCACTCTGTGCCTTTATGAAAGAGAAAGTACTCTTACTTGGTGGACGTAAACTGGGTCCAGGTCCATAGTTGTCATCATTTGCTTCCTTTTCTTTTTTTTCCTGATCCCCAGCTGCCTGCAGGCTGGGAAATTCTTGCTGAAACTGACTATTTACCTGGATTCCTATAGATTTAAAAAAAAAAATTAAAGGTAATTTTTATACTGAAGATAATTTAAATGACCCTCCCATGATAGAGCTCTCTGACTTTCTGATAATTCATTCCACATTTCAGAGATGAGTGTATATATTCACAAAACTTAAATTTATCTACAATTCTTTGGAAAGTTAATGAACAGCCATGAGGAGATAAAAAAAAAAAAATCTAAGAAAGGAATCTTCCACATACTATTCCAGAAGTCTCATATAAGATGACCAGGCAAGTGAGAAGAATCTTTCTTTTATTATGACTCCTTACATTTTCAAGTAAAATTCCTTTGCTAAAACTTAAGAATTACTTCAAGTCATATTACTAAAATAGATTTTTATGAATAAAGATTTTAAGTATCAATGTGAGGCTAAAATGCCTTCATTTACCACTGAGATACTGATAGTATCCCATTATTCACCTACTTATCTATCTATTTTCATGCTTCTATAAATTAAAAGGTCTGGTTTTATTAGCTTGAGGGCCTAGATTCATAAAATGTTTTACAGATAATTCCTATTTTGCAAATCAAATTCTGTTGGGGATTCTATCATTCCTTGGGGGAAGGGAAATGATACAGATTGTGCTTTATGGTTACTCTAGCTCTTTTCTTCTAGGAAATAGTAATAGTATGTTTGACAGGAGAGGATGGGAGCAAATACGGAGGTGAATATGGGTTTGTAATAATCTATGCAATGTCTAGGTACTTTTTATGTCTCAAGCTGAAGGTACAACCTTTGTCTGGACATGCAGTGGTAAAGATAAAATAATGTGGGCCAGAGATATCCTAAACACTTCCCCTTTAACCACTATCATTGACTTATAATGGCTCTTGACAATGAAATTCAGCTAGCCCAAGAGATTTTTATTTTTAAAAGACCCTTTTTGAGGGCCAGAGTATATGGCCCTCAAAAGGTTTCATTTCTTTAAAATGAAAAGAAACCTTTACCAATGCTTTCTGCCTCTACCAGTCCCCCCCTTATCTCCTGCATGGCTGCTCAGTAACTATCAAGCCTAACTAGTTTCTCCGGCTAATGTCCACTTACCATCTCCTTGCCCACCTTGCTTGTTACTGGCCCATGATTTGGGAGCAGGTGCTACTTCTGGGGGAGCTGCAACCCCAGGTTTTGGTTGTGCTGGTGGCACTTCTGGTGTTCTTTAAAAGAATACGAATCCATTATTTCAGACATTGTGTGTTTCAACAAAATAAAACCAATATTACATTTAAGGCGCATTTGTGTTAAAAGTACTTTGACTACGTATTTACTCACAGATAAATCTCCCTCCCATAAACGCTTTCCCTCTGCAACATTCCTTTAAATGAATTATGGCTCTTTTCATCCACTTTCATCTCTACCCTTAAATAACCCAATGAGACAACAGCTTTGCTTGTTTTCCATTTTGGTTTAAAAAAATGAAAAGAAAAGAAACACTTATGATCAAGCATATTTACCAAAAATATGTTTTGAAGAAGTGAACATTTATAACTAAAAATAACAGTATATGCATATATTCAGTCTGGACTGGTAGAATTTGTTGGGCTTGACTAAGGCTAAGCAAGCATTCCACCTGGCAGTCAACAGGTTCACCACTGTACTTATTACTGTTATTGCTGTTACAACCTGCCTGGTCCATTCCCATAGGTAAAAGGTATTTTAAAAAGGTGTATAGTTTTACTCAATCCCTATAATGAGGTAGTGCTTTAAAATGAAAAAGCGGTTAAGAGACTCACAAAATGCAATATATTTGCTATATATACTCAGAATTATAACTGGTTCATCACTAAACTAATTCTACTACAACTAACAAGCAAAGAACAGTATGTCCTTTATAAACTTCTACACAGAAGCCAGGCATGGTTGCACATGCCTGTAGTACCAATTACTTGGGAAGGTGAGGCAGGAGGCTCACTTGAGCCCAGGAGTTTAAGGCTGCAGTGAGCCATGATCCTGCCACCGCACTCTAGCCTGGGTGACAGAGCACATTCCCATCTCTCTCTCTCTTTTTTTTTTTAAAGAGACAGACTCTTCACTTTGTCACCCTCAGTAGAGTGCTGTGGCATCACATCTCACAGCAACCTCCAGCTCTTGGGCTTGGGCGATTCTCTTGCCTCAGCCTCCCGAGTAGCTGGGACTACAGGTGTCCACCACAACGCCCGGTTATTTTTTGTTGCAGTTTGGCGGGGGCTGGGTTTGATCCCATCACCCTCAGTATATGAGGCTGGCGCCCGAGTCACTGAGCCACAGGCGCTGTTCCATATTCCCATCTCTTAAAAAAAAAATTAATTATAAAACAAGTAAACCCCCCTTCTGTGAGTAGTCAAATTATTGGACAAACAAGAAAAAAATTCAAATACCAATGGTTTATCTATTTTTTAAAATCACCACTATGTAGTCTGGTCAATTATCTAAAAGCCTAGCACAATCCCTGATACCCAGAAAGCTAAGTATTTGTTGAAAGAATGACTAAGACAGCACTATTAATTATTCTAGCTTTCTTGCTCTCTATTCAATACTACTTGAGCACCTACATCTCATCAAGCACATTTCTAATTCAGTGCTGGAGATATACGAAGAATCAAGCCGACAGACATCCTAAGCATGAGGATGAAGTTGAATGAAGTAACAGAATCAACTCTATCATCTTAGAAAAAGAAATGTCTGGGTTGGCAGTGGTAGAGAAGGGAGACTAATACATGCTAACCAAAGGTGTAATTAGCAATACTATCATCTGTTCTACCCTGACAATTAGAAATACTGTCATTTAACCCACTCATGGAAAAATTAATCTGAAGTTACTATGTAGTCAAAGAAATACTATGCAGTTTAATAATTTAAATTGTACACGAACTTTATGGGCACCTTGTATGTAATACAGCACAGCAAAGCACAGCAAAGCACCTTGCAAGTATTCAAACTAAGTTCCTTATAAAGAAAGGGGAAGACTTTCGAACTTTAGTAGACTTTGACTCACTTTTCTTCTTCATGCTGCTCTTGTTTTGATGCCCATCCTGTGCCATCTTTAGGTACAATGTTCACATTAGGATCATTGCCTTTGTTTTCTGCTTTGAGACTCGGGAGGTTAGCAGGTGGAGGCATACGCCGTGAAATACCAACTTTTCCAAGACTCTGTAATCCATGTCGAGCTGCAACTAAAGATCAATAACATCAACTTTCTTAGATAATCTATTTTATTACATATTTTAATCTCCAAACAATATAAATCAGTGGAATTCTTTAACTATTATTTCTAATATTTTAAAACAAGAATGTTTAAAGTAAGCAGCACATTTGCAAAACGATTCAACATAGAAGTATTAAAACATTCTGGGGGCAAGACATGATTGCAAGAGGGCCTTTACCTAACAAATGCAATCAGTGTAATCTTTATAACTGTACCCTCAATGAATCCCCAACAATAAAAAAAGGGGGAAAAAACCCCAGAAGTATTAAAACAACCAATCCATTAAACAGATGCTTTAAAAATTCTAACAGTGGGGCGGCACCTGTGGCTCAGTCGGTAAGGTGCCGGCCCCATATACCGAGGGTGGCGGGTTCAAACCCGGCCCTGGCTGAATTGCAACCAAAAAAATAGCCGGGCGTTATGGCGGGCGCCTGTAGTCCCAGCTACTCGGGAGACTGAGGCAAGAGAATCACTTAAGCCCAGGAGTTGGAGGTTGCTGTGAGCTGTGTGATGCCACGACACTCTACCCAGGGCCATAAAGTGAGACTGTCTCTACAAAAAAAAAAAAAAAAATTCTAACAGTGCAACCCAACACACGTTATGAAAAAAACTCTAAACGTTCATAATAGTTGTTTTGAAATTTTTTCAAGGGATCTATTTCAAACTCAAAACTTTACCATATCAGAGAAAAAACACACTGATTCATGTTCATGAGTATGCTAATGTGCCATACTCATGGTCCAGTTTTCAATTTTCACTGCATATACTGGCTTAAGGTATCCAAGTTTAGAGAGGGAAAAAAAAGAAAGAGGCCTTACTCTACAATTAAAGAGGTAGCAAATCCCCATTAACACACCTATATAGACCTATGTCTATCAATCTCATTGACTGAGTTTCCCCTTTGTAACCATACATACTGCTACTTCTTTTCTGCTGACAACAAACAGGGAAAAAGAAAAATATTTTTAAAGGGCTCTGTGAAAATGTAAGTTCTCTTTTTCTTTTCTTTCTTTTTTAAGAGATGAATTCTCACTTTATTGCTCAGGTTAGTCTGAATTCTCAGGGGCTCAAGTGATTACCCTCACCTCAGGCTCCCAAGGAACTGGGATTAAAGGGACAAGCCACATACATGGCTTTAAATTTTCAATGTAAGATATTTAATTCAGACTTGGTGCCTGTGGCTCAAACGGCTAAGGCGCCAGCCACATACACCTGAGCTGGCAGGTTCGAATCCAGCCTGGGCCCGTCAAACAACAATGACGACTACGACCAAATAACCGGGTGTTGTGGCGGGCGCCTGTAATCCCAGCTACTTGGGAGGTGGAGGCAGGAGAATCGCTTGAGCCTAGGAGTTGGAGGTTGCTGTGAGCTGTGATGCCATAGCACTCTACCCAGGGTGACAGCTTGAGGCTCTGTCTCAAAAAAAAAAAAAAAAAGATATTTAATTCATACTCCTCCCAAAACATGTGCATACATAAAAAGATAAATGTGGCTCAGCGTCTGTAGCTCAGCAGCTAGGGCGCCAGCCACATACACTGGAGCTGGCGGGTTCAAACCCAGCCCAGGCCTGCCAAACAACAATGACAAATAGCTGGGTGTTGTGGTGGGTGCCTGTAGTCCCAAGGTACTTGGGAGGCTGAGGCAAGAGAATCACTTAAGCCTAAGACCTTGAGGTTGCTGTGAGCTGTGACGTCACAGGACTCTAACCAGGGCAACATAGTGAGATTCTGTCTCAAAAAAAAAAAAAAGAAAAAGAAAAAAGAGAAGAAAGAAAGAAAGAAAAGACAAATGTTAAGAAGAGTTGCATTAGCTTGAATTTGTCCTAGCTCCTAAAACAAAACCACAGAAAAACATAAATGTCATCTGATTTTACTCACCTGTTGTTTTCTGAGTTTCTAATGATTTACCCTTGTAAGTATTAAATAAACTGAGTGTTGCATACTTTTTCCCATCCTTTGCTTTTGTGCTCTGGCCTGACTTCTCCGACATTTCGGTGGAAACTCATCGAGTCCAAAACCTCCTGCCACACCCCTTAAAACCAGTCTTGAAGATGCACATAAGAGAAATAAAAAGGAAAATTTTAGAATTTATTAGCTGACCAATAACACAATAAATTCAAACGCTCACAGAAACTCTGAAAAAATACTGAGAAATAAGAAATTAATCTTCAATAACTCATAACAGTAATTTCACAGACTTCTTTAACACTGTCAAATTCCAACAACTAATACACAAAATACACAACAAAATCATAAGAAATTATTGATACGTGCACTTGACAAATATTATTTGTGGTTTATAACTGCTGAAGTATAATATAGAGAATAAGGGTTATAATCCATGTTGAGATGAACACTTCAAATATTTTAAAAGGAAAGCTATGGAGACCATCTGTTTAATAAAGACATTATTTAATTTAATAGACTTGAAATGACTGACAAATGATCTGAGGACAACATCATTCCCCTATAAGCTGCATATCTGATTTCTGGCAGTATGTGACTATCAAAACTTTATTCAATTATTAAATTTAACAGTTCAGAATAGAAAGAAGATTCTATTTGTTCTGTAAAGGGTAGAACACTTCCTCATAAACATAAGGTACATAAAAATAACCTATTACATGGCTAAGGACTAACGGTTCAAGAAATGGTGTGCATTTTGTCCAAAACATACATAAAGCTCTATTGAGAAAAAAGAAATAATTAGTATAGTAATTAACATTCATATATAAACAAAGAGAATCTTCATATTTGGAGGTAATATACCCTAATCTTGGAGATATATCCTAATCAAAGCTAGTCTTGATAAATAGGAGAAAAAGATACAAACTATCCCTCTCAAACTACCTGCTTCCCTGAAAATAAGACAGTGTCTTATTTTAAGGTGTGCTCCCAAAGATGCGCTAGGTCTTATTTTCAGGGGACGCCTTATCTTTCCTGTAAGTAGGTCTTATTTTCAGGGAAACAGGGTATTTCCCTTCAATTTCATGAGGGTTTTTTTGTGTGTATACATATATATATAAATATACAAATATATGTATACACACACATCAACCTAAGGGATATTTTTGGGGGTAGGGGGACTAGTGTGGGGATATGGGGATAGGGGAGAAGGTAGTGAATTCTGCCACAGAACCCATTAATAGCTAAAAATATTGAGGACTGAAGCCCAGGAGTTAAGACAGTATATAATAGCTGTATCATACAGAGAGCAAAGTCAAGCCTGTACAGACTTTACCATTATAAAAATAATTTTATCCATTGGTTTTACATTTTTTAATTACATAATCAGCATCACATGCAGAGATGTCACCTTACATGCATTTGAAATACTATACTGATGTTTGTGCTGTCCCATAAAATTTATCATGCATTCTCACATCTATTATCTCATTTCAGTCTCATGACTTTATGATACTGAATATATATCCATAATGTTTGTTAACTTGTGTATCTTCTATCTCAGAGGTCCTCAAACTTTTTAAACAGAGGGCCAGTTCACTGTCCCTCAGACCGCTGGAGGGCGGACTATAGTTTAAAAAAAAAACAAACTATGAACAAATTCCTATGCACACTGCACGTATCTTATTTTGACGTAAAAAAACAAAACGGGAACAAATACAATCACATTACCTCATGTGGCCCGTGGGCCGTAGTTTTGCAATTGCAGAAATCAAACATGACTTGAGTATCACACTTTTAATACATTTTTCCTTTCTTAAAATGTGCATACATTTTTTTGTCATCCTCTGTACTTAGTATTCCAGTTTCACTAATGAAGAAAGATTATACTAGATTTGATTCAAAACGAAGGCTTCCAGTTTAATCCGTTACACTGTGCTGCCTTCTCCTATATATTAGTGTGGATAACTACTTAGCTTTCCAAATACTGTATACATTTAACAATAAACCACTTTTCTTTGAGACAAAATGAAATGGACTCACATGCAACCAAAAGAACTATACAAGTAGAAGACTGTATACAACTAAACTAATTACATCCCCAAAGTGCTAATAATGAAGATAGTATGAAAAGAGATGTACTCCCAAAATCCTGCTGGCAAACTTTTGCCAGTATCGTGGACAAAGAACAATATTCACCTGCAGTGACAAAAGAGGGACAGTAAATATTCACTAAATGACAAAAATGAAAACTCAAAGAGATCTTTCATCAGGTAAAAAAAAGAACTAATTTATACAAAAACCCAATTTGCTCTCAAGTTATTTTACACCTAAGAATCCTCAAATCTTAGACTCTTAACATTACTAATATTCAAGCAACACTTTTTGTAAAGACTTTTTTTGTACATCACCTCAAGAAAGCAACATAAGAGAAAAGAGCTAGTAACAAATCTACAAGTCCCCAAGTATCTACACTCCTGCTTTCCTTCCTCCACCTATTACTACAGGGGTTCTGAGCATCTTTTGGAAACTTGTTAGAAATGAAAATTATCAGGCCCCACCCCAGACCTAATGAATCAAATTTTAAGGTTGGGGCCAAGTACTCTGCTTAGCAAGGCCTCCAGGTTGATTCTAAGACTTAAAATTTAAGACCTACTGACTTATAAAAAGATACTTTATAAGCAGTGATTCTCAAAACCTGATACACATTAAAATCACCTAGAGATTTAAAATTTACCAATATGGGCCGGGCACAGTGGCTCACACCTGTAATGCTAACAACTCTGGAAGGCCAAGATGGGTGGACTGCTTGAGCTCAGGAGTTCAAGACCAGCATGAGCAAAGACAAAGCTCACGCCTATAATCCTAGTACTCTTTTTTTTTTTTTTTTTTTGAGACAGAGCCTCAAGCTGTCACCCTGGGTAGTGCTGTGGCATGAAAGCTCACAGCAACCTCCAACTCCTGGGCTCAAGCGATTCTCCTGCCTCCGCCTCCCAAGCAGCTGGGACTACAGGCGCCAGCCACAACGCCTGGCTATTTTTTGGTTGCAGCCGTCATTGCTGTTTGGCGGGCCCGGGCTGGACTCGAACCTGCCAGCTCAGGTGTTATGTGGCTGGCGCCTTAGCTGCTTGAGCCATAGGCGCCGAGCCAATCCTAGAGGCCAAGGTGGGATAGCTTGAGCTCATGAGTTCGAGACCAGCCTGAGCAAAAGTGAAATTCCGTCTCTACTAAAAATGGAAAAGAAGAAAAAAAGAAACTGAGGCAAGAGGATTGCTTGACACTAATAGTTGGAGGTTGCTATGAGCTATGGCACCACAGCACTCTCCCCAGGGTGACAGCTTGAGACTCTGTCTCAAAAAAACAAAAAGAAAAACAAAAACCATCTCTAAAAAAAGAAAAAGAATAGCCGAGCATTGCAGTGGGCACCTATAGTCCCAGCTACTCAGGAGGCTGAGGCAGGAGGGTCTCTTGAACCTGGGAGTCTGAGGTTGCCGTGAGCTAAGCTGATGCCACAGCACTATAGCCTGAGACTCTTCCTAAAAAAACAAAAAAGCAGGGTGGCGCCTGTGGCTCAGTGGGTAGGGTGCCAGCCTCCTATACCGAGGGTGGCGGGTTGAAACCAAACGGCAACAAAAAAATAGCCGGGCATTGTGGTGGGTGCCTGTAGTCTCAGCTACTTGGGAGGCTGAGGCAAGAGACTCGCCTAAGCCCAGGAATTGGGAGGTTGCTATGAGCTGTGACACCATCTCACTCTACCCAGGGTGACACAGTGAGACTCTGTCTCTTAAAAAAAAAAAAAAATTCAGGTGGCACCTGTGGCTCAAGGAGTAGGGCGCGGGTCCCATATGCTGTAGATGGCAGGTTCAAACCCAGCCCCGGCCAAAAACCACAAAAAAAAAAAAAAAAAAAAAAAAAAATTCTACAAAATACAGTAGTATAGGAAGCAAATCAGAGGTTGCCTAGAGACAAAAGGAGCTCAAGGAGGGAGACTACAAAAGGGCACAGCAAAATTTTTCTTGACAATGTATATATTCATTATCATGATTACTGTAAGGGTTTCAGGTTATGTACATGTGAGAACATCAAATAGCATATTTGCGTGTACTTTACTGTTTGCCAATAATATCTCAATAAAAATTGCTTATAAATAAAGACCAAGAACTCATAGATCTTTGGGTGCCTGTAGCTCAGTGGCTAAGGTGCCAGCCATATACACTGGAGCTGGCAGGTTCAAATCAAACCAGGCCTGCCAAACAACAATGACAAACTGCAACCAAAAAAAAATAGCCAGGTGTTGTGGTGGGTACCTGTAGTCCCAGCTACTTGGGAGGCTGAGGCCAGAGAATCACTTAAGCCCAAGAGTTTGAGGTTGCTGTGAGCTGCGACACTACAGCACTCTACCGAGTGCAACATAATGAGACTCTGTCTCTAAAAAACAAAAGTTGTCTATTAATACAAACTATAGCAGAGAAGAGGAATTATCAAAGTATTAGAGATGAACTGAAAATGCAATATTATAGTATAAGTGGAAAACAGATGGTGGCAGAAGGGAAACAATCTGACAAGATATGAAATTAGAGAAATCAGCAGATATGATAAGAGAAATCCTTATCCCTGATAAGGGATAATGGAAAATAATGCAATAATAAGAGTTAACACTAAGGAAGGAAAAAAAAATCTCAAAACATAAGAAATCAACAAATAGTGCCTTTTGTTTCTGGAATTGATGAGAAAGCAGTTTAAGATTCTTTGGCTATGAAGCTGACCACCCGAACAAAACCAGAAATGAAAAGGAGAATCAATTAGAAATTAAAAAAAAAACTTCTCTTGGATAAAAGAACTCAAAATCGAAATTATAAAATTTTCTAACCCAGGGCGGCACCTGTGGCTCAGTCGGTAAGGTGCCGGCCCCATATACCGAGGGTGGCGGGTTCAAACTCAGCCCCGGCCAAACTGCAACAAAAAAATGGCTGGGTGTTGTGGCGGGCGCCTATAGTCCCAGCTACTTGGGAGGCTGAGGCAAGAGAATCGCTTAAGCCCAGGAGTTGGAGGTTGCTGTGAGCTGTGTGATGCCATGGCACTCTACCGAGGGCCATAAAGTGAAACTCTGTCTCCACAAAAAAAAAAATTTTCTAACCCAGAAAATACTTCATATCAAACCATAGGGTAAATAATCACATAATCCAGGGAAAAGTACTACTTTTTTTATTTTTTTGAGACAGTGTCTTATTCTGTCACCCTGAGTTGAGTGACCATGGCATTATCATAGCTCGCAGCAACCTCAAACTCTTGTGCTCAAGAGATCCTTTTGTCTCATACTCCCAAGTAGCTGGGACTACAAAGGCACCTGCCACAGCACCTGGCTAGGTTTTTTTTTATTTTTTTTTTTCCATTTTTAGTAGAGACAAGGTCTGGCTCTTACTCAGGGTGGGTCACAAATTCCTAACTCAAGCCTCCCAAAGTGCTAGGATTACAGGTGTGAGCTACCATGCCCAGCTCAGAAAATACTACCTTAAAGATTTTCATTACCAGACAAAACAGTAAGTTTAAAAATTGACTCAATGAAAGTAGAAAAGAAAAAACAGAAATTAAAAAATTCGAAAATATAGTGATAAAGTTGATAAATTCAAGAGCTGGCTCTTTTGGAAAATAAAAACCCAGCCCAATCACCCTAATTAAAAAAAATTAAAACTATAAAAGATACATATAACCCTTGAAAAATAAGGGTTAAATACAAGTTACCAACTGTGACTGAAAATAAACGGGTTAAAAACAACAGAAGAAAAATGAAATTCGTCACAAAGCTTTCCGCCCTACAAAAGTGACTGGCCCAGGTAGTTTCACAAGTGCAACTATCATTTAACAGAGAAAATTAATTCCCATGGTGTTTACAATGAACTAAAGACCTAATAATCAAAGCTTGACAAAATAAGACCTATGGCCAAATCTGGCCTGTGGCTCTGTTAGGTAGTGAGCACCACTCCTCTCCTGGGGGGACAAAGGGCAATCACCTAACTTGCCCCACCTTAATCATATCACTAACACCTTCCATACCTGGGGGAAGGAGGTATGGCCAGGTTATCCAGGCACAAAAGGATTTGGAAAGTCACCTGGAGTAACCCAAGGTTACTTACCATGTCATTAACTGTCAATCAAAGTGGTTCCAAGGAGATGTCTGAACCACAAAGAGGGCCTAATCCAGAGAGTATAAAACAGGATCCCAGACCATTACCAGAACATTTTTGGTCTAGACAAGGGGGCCTGCTTGCCATTTAAGATGAACATATCTTGCTCTGTAAACTTTCTCTTCCTCAATAAACTTTATTTCATGCTTGCTATGCTTTTGGTGGATCCAGTCATTCTTTGACCAAGAACCAAGAACACAGACCACTGCCCAAACCTTGGTAACTCCTTTTGTATGGCCCATGAACTAAGATTGTTTTCACACTTTCTTTTTTTTTTTTTTTTTGAGATATAGGTCTTACTGTGCTGCCCAGAACTCCTGGGTTCATGTGATCCTCCTGCTTCAGCCTCCCAAGTAGCTGGAATTATAGGAATCCCTTCAAGTATTTGTTTTTTTTAAAAAATATATACAGGCCAAGCATGATGGCTCATGTCTGTAATATTGGCACCCTGGGAGGCTGAGGCCAGTGGATTGCTGAGCTCAGGAGTTCAAGACCAGCCTGAGCGAGAGCAAGATCCTATCTCTTAAAAAAAAAAAGGTAAAACTAGCCAGACATTGTGATGGGCTACTGTAGTCCCAGATAATAGAGAGGCTGAGGCAAGAGGGTCACTTGAGCCCAAGAGTTTGAGGTTGCTGTGAGCTATGATGACATAGACTCTACCTAGGGCACAGAGTGAGACTCTGTCTCAAAAAAAAAAAAGAAAAATACAGAACAGAGATTGCACTGCATAAGAGTAAATAAGCTCTGCTTGGGAGGCTGAGGCAAGAGAAACGCGTAGGCCCAAGAGTTAGAGGTTGCTGTGAGCCGTGTGACGCCATGGCACTCTACCCGAGGGCGGTACAGTGAGACTCTGTCTCTACCAAAAAAAAAAAAAAAAAAAAAAGAGTAAATAAGCTATTTACACTCTCATCTTCTCTCATTCTTTATGGAAAAGTTTGCTAACACACCTACTATAGAGGAAAGAAACCACCTCAATCTAGTAATGACACACATTATGAACACAAAGCATATATATCATTTTCTACAAATAATGGTGCAAAAAATCTCTCTAGTATAGGCAAAGAGTATAACATATATATTTATTTTGGGGGCAGCGCCTGTGGTTCAGTGGGTAGGGCACCAGCCCCATGTACCAAAGGTGGCAGGTTTGAACCTGGCCCTGGCCAACTAAAACAGCAATGAGAATGGCAATAAAAAAATAGCAGGGTGTGGGCGGCGCCTGTGGCTCAGTCCATAAGGCACTGGCCCCATATACCGAGGTTGGCGGGTTCAAACCCGGCCCCGGCCAAACTGCAACCAAAAAATAGCCGGGCGTTGTGGCAGGCGCCTGTAGTCCCAGCTACTTGGGAGGCTGAGGCAAGAGAATCGCTTAAGCCCAGGAGTTGGAGGTTGCTGTGAGCTGTGTGAGGCCACAGCACTCTACAGAGGGCCATAAAGTGAGACTCTGTCTCTACAACAACAACAAAAAAAATAGCAGGGTGTTGTGCTGGGTGCCTGTAGTCCCAGCTTCTTGGGAAGCTAACGCAAGAGAATCACTTAAATCCAAGAGTTAGAGGTTGCTGTAAGTTGTGACACCATGGCACTGTACCAAGGGCAACATAGTGAGTAAAAAGAAAAAAAAAAAAAAAAAAGCCAGGCACTGAGTGATCCAGAGTTTGAAACATAATCATTGAATACCTACTATGTGGGGTATACTGATTTATGGAGTCTAAGAGAGACAATCTATTTTAATGGGTGTGAGGATTTAAATAATAGAAAAACAAGATCATTTCAGATGGCATATTGGATACTATGAATAAAATGAAACAAGAAAATTTAGTATGACAGGATAGACTTTAGGTTACCTGATCACTAAGAAGCCAGCTGCAAAGCTTAAGGAAAGCCCTCAGCATGATGGCTCACACCTATATTCCTTTTTTTTTTTTTTTTGAGGCTACTGTGTCACCCCTGGCAGAGTGCTATGGCGTCACAGCTCACAGCAACCTCCAACTCTAGGGCTTAAATGATTCTTTTGCCTCAGCCTCCCAAGTAGCTGGGACTACAGGCACCTGCCACAACACCTGGATATTATTTTGTTGTACTTGTCGTTGTTTGTTAGCCCCAGTGTATGTGGCTGGTGCCCTAGCTGCTGAGCTACAGGCATGGAGCCACGCCTATATTCCTAATACTTTGGGAGACTGTAGCAGGATGATTGCTTAAGGCCAAGAGTTGGGATAAGCCCAAGCAAGAGCCAGAACCCATTTCTACGGTTCGTACCTGCAGTCCCAGGTACTGGGGAGACTGAGGCAGGACTGCTTAAGCCCAGAAGTTTGAGGTTGCGGTGAGCTATGAGCATACCACGCACTCTCAGTCTGGGCAATAGAATGAGATCCTGTCTCAAAAAAACAAAAGAAAAAACAAGTGAGATAAAGTATGATTACTAGAATAGCAATTTTACAGAAGTCTAACCCAGAGAGCGAAAGAAAGTGAAATTGTCTGAATGTCCTTTCCCCTCCAAAATTCACGTTAAATATTAATCCTCTGTGCAACAGTACTAAGAGGTGAGGCCTTCAGGAAATGATCTGGCCATGTGGCCGCTGCCCTCATGGATGCAATTTGTGCCTTATTAAAGGGCTGGAGGAAATCAGCTATGCACGTCTGTCATGTGAGGACACAGCAACAAGGTGCCATCTTGAAAGCAGGACTCTTGGCTTCACCACAGACCAAACATATTGGTGCCTTCATCTAAGACTTTCTAGTTTCCAGAGTAGTAAGAAATAAATTTCTGTTGTTTATAAATTACCCATAGCAGCACGAAGAGACTAAGACGGAAGGGAAGTCGGAAGAGAATAAAGAGGGCAGAAGAGACTGGTGATTTCAGTAAGGTTGACTACAAAGCTCTAGCATTAACAACAGTAATCACTGAGTGCACACCAGGAGTCAGGCTTACTACACAGTACCTTGCTCATTTACTAAAAGCAGAGAGAGAAAATGTATTAAGTGAGAAAACTGGAGGGAGGCTCAAGAGCTTGTGATTTGAATTTAAGGTTTCTGGCGATGATAGTGTTTAGACAGAAGACATTAAAAATCTAGCATATGTGACAATGTGTGCATATGTACCTGCCATACCGAGAATGACAAAGCAAATATGGGAAGGTATTAACCATTTGGGGAAGCTGGATGAAGGAATATGGAAATTCTTGTGCTATTTTTGTAACTTCTCTGTAAGACTGAAATTATTCTCCCAAAAAAGTAGGGGGCAAAAAGCTTGAAGAGTTCTCTCATCAAGAAGCAAACACGTTCCTCTCTCTCAACTACCCCATAACCATTTTCCCTGGCCTAGATTTAAAACCTTGAGTAATTTTTGACATTTATTTCTCCCACCTCCAACACAGAGGGACCCAAGTTCTACAAATTCTAACTCAACTATGTCTCTTGAAGTCAATTTTTTTTAAAAAGCTGACCTCCAGAGATGTAGTATAATATAAATATCAGATTGGGATTAAGGCCTTAAAACCTAAATTCCTGAAACTTATCGATGAAGAAATAACTTTATTTTGGGTGGCGCCTGTGGCTCAAAGGAGTAGGGCGCCAGCCTACTCCTGGAGGTGGAGGGTTCAAACCCAGCCCCGGCCAAAAACTTCAAAAAAAAAAAAAAAAAAGAAAGAAAGAAAGAAAAAACTTTATTTTATTTATTTTTTTTGCGGTTTTTGGCTGGGGCTGGGTTTGAACCCGCCACCTCCGGCATATGGGACTGGCACCCTACTCCTTGAGCCACAGGCGCCACCCTTTATTTTATTTATTAATTTGTTTTTTATTGTTTTTCTTTTTTATATTAATTTGATTTGAGATAGAGTCTCATTTTGTCACCCTTGGTAGAGTGCCATGACATCATAGGTCACAGCAGCAACATCAAACTCCTGGGCTCAAGTTACCCTCCTCTTGCCTCAGCCTCCCCAGCAGCTAGGACTACAGGCATTTGCCACAACATCCAGCTATTGTTAGAGAAAGGATCTTGCTCTTCTTGCACAGGCTGGTATCAAACCCTGAGCTGAGGGAATCCACCTGACCTGGCCTCATAGAGTGCTAAGATTTGAGGCATGAGCCATGGTGCTGGGCCTGAAAAAATAAATTTAGAGAAGCATAACAACTTGCCCTAAACACAGAGAGTTAGAGTGAAATGAGGCCAAGATCAAACTGAGGCTGACTTCAAAGCCAGTACCCAAGGTAATCTCACTGTAAGAAAATCTACCAAAGGGAGGAGAGCAAGATGGCGGCCGAGTAACAGCTTCCTTGCATCTGGGTACTGTGAGTCCAGGGAGATAGGACTCCAGGCATCTCTGGCTGGTGGGATCTCCCTATCATCACCCCTGTGAGGATACAGAGAGTCAGCGAGAGACTTCTGGACCCCAAAAGGAGGACTAAAACAGTGGAAAACCGGCAAGTGGTTGCGTGTGTTCAATCGGTCTAAACCCGCCCGCAACTGTAAGTTCAGTAGCAGCAAGACTGCAAACCGGAAAGGCCTTAATGTGAACTGTTTTGGTGTCTTTGGACTTGGAACTCAGTTGAACTGCCTTGGGGAGAGCCTGAGAAGGAATGTGGAGAACTTTGGCCGTTGTCTAGGGCCCCAGTCTGAGCCACTGAGCCAGACGGAGTTAATAGTGTTTGGCTGTGGGCCACGGGGAGCCATTATGAGTGATCTGCCCCGGCAAGCTCCGCCCTCAGGGTCGCAGAGCTAGAATCGGGTGGGAGCTGGTAACCCAGTGACCAAGTAGCCTAAGGGTGGGGTCTGAGGCGCCTTGCAGCCCTAACCCTCAGGGGCAAAGTGAGACCTGTTTTGGCACACTGGTAGATAGCCACTTCAGCAGTGATTCCAGCGACAAGTACTTTACTGGGAAAGCTTCTGGTCAGCAAGTTTACAAGTTGAAAGTGCCTTTTAAGGGGGCTGAAGAGAGATTTAGGGTGTCTACCTGCTGGGGTCTGAGAAATCAGCAGCCTCCAGTCGTATCAGAACTGTGATTAATATCTCATACCCCAGAAGACCACATGCTGCCCAGACAATATTCAACAACATATACATACTGCTTTGTTTTTGGTTGTATTCTGTGTTTTCTTTTTTTTGGTTTGGTTGTTTTTTTGTTTATTTTGATGTTGTTAATGTTGTTTTGTTTTTTAATTTCAACCTTTGCCATACAGATCTTATTTTTCTCAATTTTTCTAGTTTAATTATAATTTCTCATTGCTGCCTTTTTTAATAACTAGAACTTCATTTTTGCTAGTGTTTCTACCGCTATTATTCAGAACTATTATAATAGAACTATTCAGTTCTATTATTATAGAACTTCATTTTTGCTAGTGTTTTTTTTCACCCAATTTTATCCCTAAAGTTTTCTGTTTGCTTGTTTTGGTTTGATTTATAGCATCTGTGTCTTTCCTCTCTACTTGGTGGAGGTGGGGTACTGTGTCTGATCAGGTTAGCAAAGAGCTGCTGACCTCAAGGGACCCACCCAACTGGGCACCCCCAGAAGGTGGTTTTTTTTAAAGGTTGTGTCAAAGTACCCTACTGTGCACCTATATTGCTCTGTCTCCCTCTTTCTGTGCCTCTCTTCTTTTTATCAATATTCCTTTTACCCACCCCCTCTCCTTTCTCTATTTTTTTTTCTTTTCACTCGGTCCTCCTTTCTTTCATCCCTTTCTTGCTCTTCAACCTTCTCACCCTTCTGGTCCTGTACTCATCTAACCTTAGTCCACAAAACAGAACTTAAAGAGCAAGAGGAAGTGAAAGGAAAATTAGGGCAAGGAAACAGACAAATCACTCATGAGGAAGAATCAGCAGAAAACTCCAGGCAACATGAAGAACCAGTCCAGAACAACCCCGCCAAGGGACCATGAGGTAGCTACTGCAGAGGATTCCACCTATAAAGAAATGTTAGAAATGACAGAAAGGGAATTTAGAATACTCATGATGAAAACAATGAAAGAAATGATGGAAACATTGAAGGAAACTGCTAATAAAGTGGAAAATAACCAAAAGGAAATCCAAAAACAGAATCAAATAAGAGATGAACGATATGAAGAATATAAAAAGGATATAGCAAAGCTGAAGGAACTGAAACAGTCAATTAGGGAACTTAAAGATGCAATGGAAAGTATCAGCAACAGGTTAGACCATGCAGAAGAAAGAATTTCAGAGGTAGAAGACAAAGTTCTTGAGATAACTCAGATAGTAAAAGAGGCAGAAAAGAAGAGAGAAAGCAGAACGTTCACTGTCAGAATTATGGGACTTTATGAAGCGTTCCAACATACGAGTTATAGGAATTCCAGAAGGGGAAGAAGAATGCCCCAGAGGAATGGAAGCCATACTGGAGAATATTATAAAAGAAAATTTCCCAAATATCACCAAAGATTCTGACACACTGCTTTCAGAGGGATATGGGACCCCAGGTTGCCTCAACTCTAACCGAGCTTCTCAAGACACATTGTGATGAACCTGTCCAAACTCAAGACGAAAGAAAAGATTCTGCAAGCTGCCAGGAGTAAGCGCCAGTTGACCTACAGGGGCAAATCCATCAGAGTGACTGCAGACTTCTCTAATAAAATTTTCCAAGCAAGAAGACAATGGTCATCTACCTTTAATCTACTTAAACAGAACAATTTCCAGCCCAGAATTCTGTACCCTGCTAAGCTAAGCTTCAAAATTGACGGAGAAATCAAATCATTTACGGATATACAAATATTGAGGAAATTCGCCACAACAAGACCAGCTCTACAGGAAATACTTCAACCTGTTCTGGACACTGACCACCACAATGGATCACAGCAAAGTAAGAACTCAGAAATTAAAGGACAGAACCTAACCTCCACACTGATGCAAAAGATAAAACTAAGCAATGGACTCTCACAAAATAAGATGAACAGAATACTAGCACACTTATCAATTATCTCAATAAATGTTAATGGCTTGAATTCCCCACTGAAGAGACATAGATTGGCTGACTGGATTAAAAAACACAAGCCATCCATTTGCTGTCTGCAAGAAACACACCTGGCTTCAAAAGACAAATTAAACCTCCGAGTCAAGGGTTGGAAGACAATTTTTCAGGCAAATGGAATTCAGAAGAAAAGAGGAATTGCAATCTTATTTTCAGATACATGTGGATTTAAAGCAACTAAAGTCAAAAAAGACAAAGATGGTCACTTTATATTGGTCAAGGGAAAAATACAACAAGATGTTTCAATTCTAAATATTTTTCAACCAATTTAAATGCTCCCAGATTCTTGAAACAGACCTTACTCAGTCTGAGCAATATGATATCTGATAATACCATCATAACAGGGGACTTTTTAACACTCCTCTTACAGAGCTGGACAGATCCTCTAAACAGAAATTAAACAAAGATATAAGAGATTTCAATGAGACCCTAGAACAACTGTGCTTGATAGACGCATATAGAACACTCCATCCCAAAGATAAAGAATATACATTCTTCTCATCACCCCATGGAACATTCTCCAAAATTGATCATATCCTGGGACACAAAACAAATATCAACAGAATCAAAAGAATTGAAATTTTACCTGGTATCTTCTCAGACCATAAGGCACTAAAGGTGGAACTCAACTCTAACAAAAATGCTCGACCCCACCCAAAGGCATGGAAATTAAACAATCTTCTGTTGAATAACAGATGGGTGCAGGAAGAAATAAAACAGGAAATCATTAACTTCCTTGAGCATAACAACAATGAAGACACAAGCTACCAAAACCTGTGGGATACTGCAAAAGCAGTTTTGAGAGGAAAATTCATCGCTTAGATGTCTACATTCGAAAAACAGAAAGAGAGGCATCAACAATCTCACAAGCCATCTTATGGAATTGGAAAAAGAAGAACAATCTAAGCCTAAACTCAGTAGAAGAAAAGAAATATCCAAAATCAAATCAGAGATCAATGAAATTGAAAACAAAAGAATCATTCAGAAAATTAATGAAACAAGGAGGTGATTTTTTGAAAAAATAAATAAAATAGATAAACGATTGCCCAGACTAACGAGAAATAGAAAAGTATAATCTCTAGTAACCTCAATCAGAAATGATAAAGGGGAAATAACAACTGATCTCACAGAGATACAAGAGATCATCTCTGAATACTACCAGAAACTCTATGCCCAGAAATTTGACAATGTGAAGGCAATAGATCAATATTTGGAATCACACCCTCTCCCTAGACTTACCCAGGAAGAAATAGAGCTCCTGAACAGACCAATTTCAAGCACTGAGATCAAAGAAACAATAAAAAAGCTATCAACCAAAAAAATGCCCTGGTCCAGATGGCTTCACACCAGAATTCTATCAAACCTTCATGGAAGAGCTTATTCCTGTACTGCAGAAATTATTCCAAAAAATTGAGGAAGGAGGAATCCTCTCCAACACATTCTATGAAGCAAACATCACCCTGATACCAAAACCAGGAAAAGACCCAAACAAAAAGGAGAATTTCAGACCAATCTCACTCATGAATATAGTTGCAAAAATTCTCAACAAAATCCTAGCCGATAGATTACAGCTTATTATCAAAAAAGTCATTCATGATGATCAAGTAGGCTTCATCCCAGGGATGCAAGGCTGGTTTAACATACGCAAGTCCATAAACCTTATCCACCATATTAACAGAGGCAAAAATAAAGATCACATGATCCTCTCAATAGATGCAGAAAAAGCATTTGATAAAATCCAGCATCCTTTCTAATTAGAACACTGGTGGCACATTTCTAAAACTGATTGAAGCTATCTATGACAAACCCACAGCTAATGTTTTACTGAATGGAGTAAAACTGAAAGCTTTTCCTCTTAGAACTGGAACCAGACAAGGTTGTCATCTGTCGCCTTTACTATTCAACATAGTGCTGGAAGTTCTAGCCAATACAATTAGGCAAGACAAGGAAATAAAGGGAATCCAAATGGGAGCAGAGGAGGTCAAACTCTCCCTCTTTGCTGACGACATGATCTTATACTTAGAGAACCCCAAAGACTCAACCACAAGACTCCTAGAAGTCATCAAAAAATACAGTAATGTTTCAGGATATAAAATCAATGTCCACAAGTCAGTAGCCTTTGTATACACCAATAACAGTCAAGATGAGAAGCTAATTAAGGACACAACTCCCTTCACCATAGTTTCAAAGAAAATGAAATACCTAGGAATATACCTAACAAAGGAGGTGAAGGACCTCTATAAAGAAAATTATGAACTCCTCAGAAAGGAAATAGCAGAGGATATTAACAAATGGAAGAACATACCATGCTCATGGATGGGAAGAATCAACATTGTTAAAATGTCTATACTTCCCAAAGCAATCTACCTATTCAATGCCATTCCTATCAAAATACCAACATCGTACTTTGAAGATTTGGAGAAAATGATTCTGCGTTTTGTATGGAACCGGAAAAAACCCCGTATAGCTAAGGCAGCTCTTAGTAATAAAAATAAAGCTGGGGGCATCAGCATACCAGATTTGAGTCTGTACTACAAAGCCATAGTGCTCAAGACAGCATGGTACTGGCACAAAAACAGAGACACAGACACTTGGAATCGAATTGAAAACCAAGAAATGAAACTAACATCTTACAACCACCTAATCTTCGATAAACCAAACAAGAACATACCTTGGGGAAAAGACTCCCTATTCAATAAATGGTGTTGGGAGAACTGGATGTCTACATGTAAAAGACTGAAACTGGACCCACACCCTTCCCCACTCACAAAAATTGATTCAAAATGGATAAAGGACTTAAATTTAAGGCATGAAACAATAAAAATCCTCAAAGAAAGCATAGGAAAAACACTGGAAGATATTGGCCTGGGGAAAGACTTCATGAAGAAGACTGCCATGGCAATTGAAATAACAACAAAAATAAACAAATGGGACTTCATTAAACTCAAAAGCTTCTGTACAGCTAAGGAGACAATAACCAAAGCAAAGAGACAACCCACACAATGGGAAAGGATATTTGCATATTTTCAATCAGACAAAAGCTTGATAACTAGGATCTATAGAGAACTCAAATTAATCCACCTGAAAAAAGCCAACAATCCCATATATCAATGGGAAGAGACATGAATAGAACCTTCTCTAAAGATGACAGACAAATGGCTAATACATGAAAAAACGCTCATCATCTCTTTATATTAGAGAAATGCAAATCAAAACAACCCTGAGATATCATCTAACCCCAGTGAGAATGGCCCACACATCACAAAATCTCAAATCTGCAGATGCTGGCGTGGATGTGGAGAGAAGGGAACACTTTTACACTGCTGGTGGGACTGCAAAGTAGTACAACCTTTCTGGAAGGAAGTATGGAGAAACCTCAAAGCACTCAAGCTAGACCTCCCATTTGATCCTGCAATCCCATTACTGGGCATCTACCCAGAAGGAAAAATATCCTTTTATCATAAGGACACTTGTTCTAGACTGTTTATTGCAGCTCAATTTACAATCGCCAAAATGTGGAAACAGCCTAAATGCCCACCAACGCAGGAATGGATTAACAAGCTGTGGTATATGTACACCATGAAATACTATTCAGCTATTAAAAAATATGGAGACTGGGCGGCGCCTGTGGCTCAGTCGGTAAGGCGCCGGCCCCATATACTGAGGGTGGCTGGTTCAAACCCGGCCCCGGCCAAACTGCAACCAAAAAATAGCCGGGCGTTGTGGCAGGCCCCTGTAGTCCCAGCTACTCGGGAGGCTGAGGCAAGAGAATCGCTTAAGCCCAGGAGTTGGAGGTTGCTGTGAGCTGTGTGAGGCCACAGCACTCTACCGAGGGCCATAAAGTGAGACTCTGTCTCTACAAAAAAAAAAAAAAAAAATATGGAGACTTTACATCCTTCGTATTAACCTGGATGGAAATGGAAGACATTATTCTTAGTAAAGCATCACAAGAATGGAGAAGCATGAATCCTATGTGCCCATATACCAAGGGCAGTGGGTTTGAACCTGGCTCCAGCCAGCTAAAACAGTCATGGCAACTGCAACAAAAAATAGCTGGGCATGGTGGTGGGTGCCTATAGTCCCAGCTACTCAGGAGGCTGAGGCAAGCCCAAGAGTTGGAGGTTGCTGTGAGCCATGACACAACAGCACTCTACCCAGGGTAACACAGTGAGACTCTGTCTCAAAACAAAAACCCCCCAAAACCTGAGACAAGAGGATGGCTTGAGTCCAAGAGTTAAGAGGTTACTCTGAGCTATGACGATGCAATGGCATTCTATCCAGTGTAATAGAGTCAGACTCTGTCTCAAAAAAAGGGGTGGGGGGATGGTCTTTATGGACCGATGTATGTCATGTGTTGAAGTCCTAAACTGTGTGAGGTGGTATTTGGAGACAGGGGTCTTCAGGAGGTTTAGATGAGCTCATAAGCGTCATGGTGAGATTATTTCCCTTATTGAAGAGACACCAGAGTTTGCTGTCTCTGCAATGAAAACACAGTGTACAAAAAAACAAAAAACAAAAAACCCACAGTGTACAAGGTATGAAGAGAGTCTAGAACCAGGCCAGACGGGGTCCCTTGGATTTCCAGCCTTCAGAACTGTGAAAAATAAATTTCTGCTGTTCAAGCCATCCTGTCTAAAGTATTTTGCTATGGCAGCCTAAGACAAGAAAGGGGAAACATATTAACTTTAAAACAAAGAATTCTGTTTATCACTCAAATTTTATCTAAATTGCCTATTTAAAATAAAAAAGCTCAGTCCAGGCATAATGGATCATGCCTATAATCTCAGCACTCTGGGAGGCCAAGACCAGCAAATTACTTGAGTTCTTGCATATGAGAGCAGCTTCAGCAAGACCACATCTCTACTAAAAACAGAAAAATGGCCTTGTGGTGGTGTGTAGTCCCAGCTACTCAGGAGGCTGAGGGATGAGGGTCATGTAAGCCCAAAGTTTGAGGAAGCTGTGAGCTATGCTGCACTCTACCCAGGGTGACAAAGTGAGACTCTATCTCAAATAAAATAAAATAAAGAATGTGGTCTTGGGCGGCGCCTGTAGCTCAGTGAGTAGGGCACCAGTCCCATATGCCGAGGGTGGCGGGTTCAAACCCAGCCCTGGCCAAACTGCAACAAAAAAATAGCCGGGCATTGTGGAGGGCGCCTGTAGTCCCAGCTGCTCGGGAAGCTGAGGCAAGAGAATCGCAAAAGCCCAAGAGTTAGAGGTTGCTGTGAGCTGTGTGACGCCATGGCACTCTACTCGTGGGTGGTACAGTGAGACTCTGTCTCTACAAAAAAAAAAAAAAAGTGGTCTCAGGGAGCCTCAGCTAAGTTGGTGGGGAAGGACAATGCTTGTTTACATCTATATCCCTATTGCCTAAACACAAGAAGGTCTTCAAAGTCAAAACTATTTTCATGGCTTGGCGCCTGTGGCTCAAGCGGCTAAAGCGCCAGCCACATATACCTGAGATGGTGGGTTTGAATCCAGCTAGGGGCCCGCCAAACAACAATGATGACAGCTGCAACCAAAAAAAAAAAAAAAAAAAAAATAGCCGGGTATTGTGGCAGGTGCCTGTAGTCCCGGCTACTTGGGAGGTGAAGGCAGTAGACTTGCTTGAGACCAGGGGTTGGAGGTTGCTGTGAAGCCACAGCACTCCACCCAGGGTGACAGCTTAAAGCTCTGTCTCCAAAAAAAAAAAAAAAATTTCACAATGGCAAGATGCTTGCCTTTTTGACTCATTCTTGGATGTGTAAAGAGGCTGTGTGATGACATCCTCACTATTGACCAAGGTGGCAATTGGCTGGCTTCACAGATGAGGAACCTGAAGATATATACCTATACCTTAAAAGTGGCTAAGCCTGTAAACATGGCTGGACTCGTTATTTGACTTGTATTTGCCAGGCATCAGCACCACTAAACAAAGATACTCTTTTATGTGAAAGCCTGGTAACAAACATAATATATCCTGAGATAGTTCAAGTGTGGAATAACTTTTTTTAATCTCATGGTGTACTCTTTAAAAAAGAAAAAGAGAATGTGGTCAATATGAAGTAACATGGCCTGAATAATACTGTATGTTGGACCCTGTCCTTTTCCATGTCTTTTGTCAATAAGCTGGATAAAGACCTAGCAAGTAGACATGGCATATTAAATAAATACATCTTAAAAATAACAATGTAGTCAATGACTAAGATTTTTAAAGGTCTTGGAATGCTAGGCAGAAATAAAGAATAACTAGTTATATAATTATAGTTGAAAAACTGAAATTTCATAATACAGAATATAGACCCAGACAGTTCACATGAAAAGACTCTAGCTCTGTGATAGTGTGACAGTGCTGCTTTATAAAAATTGCTTGGTTTTTAAAAATCTAGTGCACAGGCTCAGTGGTAGCTCAGAGGTTAGGGTGCCAGCCACATACACCGGGACTGGCGGATTTAAACCCGGCCCGGACCTGCTAAACAACAATGACAACTGCAATAAAAAATAGCTGGGCATTCTGGTGGGCTCCTGTAGTTCCAGCTACTTGGGAGGCTGAGGCAAGAGAATTGCTTAAGCCCCAGAGTTGGCGGTTGCTGTGAGCTGTGACGCCATGGCACCCTATCAAGGGCCACATAGTGAGACTCTGTCTCAATAAATAAATAAATAAAATCTAGTGCACAGGTCTAGAATCCTAACAGTTCCACTGAATCTTATGTTTATCACACTATAATATTTAGAGTATTGCGCTAAATTCCAGGTTTCCTTAAGATAAATAAATATATATATATATATTTTTTTTTTCAGTTTGGCTAGGGCTGGGTTTGAACCCGCCACCCTCGGTATATGGGGCTAGCACCCTACTCACAGAGCCACAGGTGCCGCCCCCTTAAGACAAGTATTAACAAACTAGACTGAATATAATGGAAAACTGTTTATCCATAATCGTTAAGTTGTCTTAAAATAAAACTCTTAGCATCTTCTACTGTGACAATATGCCAAGCAACCCCAACAGCTGTGAAATGAAGTGATTTGCAATTTTACTGAAGCACAAAATTTGCATCCAGCACCATGTGGTATGCTTCTGGCAGGGTGCTTCTAGGAAATAAGCTTAGACCTCTCTCCATACTGCTATTACTGGGTCCCCCATCAGCAGGGCTTTCTTTTCTTTTCATTATTATTATTAGTTTGTGTGTGGGTTTTGGCCGGGGCTGGGTTTGAATCTGCCACCTCCGGCATATGGGACTGGCGCCCTACTCCTTGAGCCATAGGTGCTGCTCATCTTTTATTATTATTATTGTTATTATTATTATTTGAGGAGGGAGGTGGGGAGAATACAATAACTCCTGTGAAAAAACACCTGTTTGTATGTGAGGGGAAAAAAGAGTTCTGAAAAGAAAGCCAAATCCTAGGGCAGATGACAGAAATGAAGAGAAAGTGAAGAGATTTGAGTATTAAATTTGGAAATTTAGAAGATTTTAGGATATATTCCTTGTGAATGTTAAGGGGACCTCCTGATCACCAGATTTATACAAGCAAAGCAAAAAACAGATGCATCCTTTATCAGAAATATTTAAAGATATTTCTTGCTTTAGGTAAAGAAGTTTTAAGGTCACTTTCTTTTCTAATTGTTAAAACCAACTAGTTATTCTAAAGTCAAATAGTTTTAAGACTACATTTGGTGCTATAATAGTAAAACTAAGAATACCACCAATGTTGAATGCCTCTACTATAATACAAATAGCATTACAGCAAAAACATTAACAACGGTCACTCTTTTTTAAAAAAACAAAAAAAAACAAAGTGTAATATAAATAAATCTGTTGGAGTTCTAATCAGGATGGTAGAAGGGCTCAGATTGTTTTTAGAAACTGAAACATGGGGTGGCACCTGTGGCTCAGTGAGTAGGGCGCCAGCCCCATACACCAAGGGTTGAGGGTTTGAACCTGGCCCTTGCCAAACTGCAACAACAAAAAAAAAATTAGCTGGGCGGGTTGTGGCAGGCGCCTGTAGTCCTAGCTACTTGGGAGGTTGAGGCAAGAGAATCGCCTAAGCCCAAGAGCTGGAGGTTGCTGTGAACTGTGACACCACACCACTCTACAGAGGGTGACAAAGTGAAAAAAGAAAAGAAAGTGAAACACGTTAAGTTTCTGGGCTGGAAGAAAGCCTTATAAGCCAATGTAGCTATCAAATATTCTGTAGTAGAAACATTTTTAAAAGGTAAAGTTGTTGCATCTTTACTTTATGAGATGATTGTGAGGGTATTCTTGTTGAGAGCTTAACAATATTTAAAAATTGTTCAAATTACGGGCGGCGCCTGTGGCTCAGTGAGTAGGGCGCCGGCACCATATGCTGAGGGTGGCGGGTTCAAACCCAGCCCCGGCCAAACTGCAACCAAAAAAAAAAAATAGCCGGGCGTTGTGGCGGGCGCCTGTAGTCCCAGCTGCTGGGGAGGCTGAGGCAAGAGAATCGCGTAAGCCCAAGAGTTAAAGGTTGCTGTGAGCCGTGTGATGCCACGGCACTCTACCCGAGGGCGGTACAGTGAGACTCTGTCTCTACAAAAAAAAAAAAAAAAAAAAAGTTGTTCAAATTACACAGGTACTTCTCCTAAACCAATTTTATTTAAATGCCCACTCTAACACCTAGTAATTAAGGGACCATAGACAATTAGTCAATATCAATAAACTGTTATTTCCTTACCTGTGGGCTATATTTACTCTAACACTCTTGTAAGATTTAATTAACAAAGTATGTATAAAGTTCTTACAATAATGTACAGCCCACTAATAGCTCATTAAATGGTAATTAACACTTTTAAAATACATTACAAATAAAAACCAAAGCACAGTTTCTTAGTCAACTATTTTTTGTAAGGAAAGAATGACGGATGTTATGAGAGAAAAACAGAATTATTCTCTCCCAATGCTAATCTAGCATCATGAATTATTCTAACTCTTTCATACAACTAACAGGCTGTCTTTAAAGTTGTTATTTTAAGTTTAAACTTCCCTCCTCCCAAGTCATTGGCTTTATAATTCTACCACTGAAACGTCCATCTTGAAACATGTAAATCTACCCCTCTTCTTTCTTGTACTTTCTACTTTCATTCTTTTTATATTCAAATTGATCATAAACACAACTGTACAATCATATTTTGCTTTCTAATCAAGAAGTCAATATCATGTGTAATCTATTCTTGGCTTTTCCATCCCTGTCCAATAGTTCTTTCTTCAGTAGGAGAGAGAGTTTGTCTCTGCCCCCCAAATGCCAGAAGACCCTAGTTCTACAGTTGAGGGATGTTTTATCTTTCTACATTATGAATCCTAATTGTGGTGGGAGCTACACAAATCTACACATACAAAATTTATATGACTGTACACCAAAAATCCTATTTTTAAAGATAAATTTAGAATTCACTTCCATTAAAAACTCCATTTCAATTTCTTCCTATTTTTAAAATAAAATTCCTCCATCAGTTCCATTTTCCTAACCTTCACAAGTAGTTCTGTACTTCCTGTACTGTGCTTCTTTGTTATTATCTACAAATCTTCATTAATATCTACAGGTACAATGGCTCACACCTATAATCCCAGCAACCTGGGAAGCCAAGGTGGCAGACCCCTTGAGCTCAGGAATTTGAGACCAGCCTGAGCAACAGTGAGATCCTGTCTCTACTAAAAACAGAAAAATTAGCCGGGCTCGGAGGTACACATCTGTAGTTCCAGCTACTCAGGAGGGTGAGACAAGAGGATAGCTTGAGCCCAAGAGTTTGAGGTTGCTGTGAGCTATGAGGCCACAGCACCCTATTGAGGGTGACAAAGTAAGATTGTCTCAAAAAAAAAGATTAAGTATAGTTATACTCATATATTGTCTCATTTTTTTTGAGACAGAGTCTCATTTTGTCACCCTCAGTAGAGTGCCATGGTGTTACAGCTCACAGCAACCTCTAATTCTTGGGCTTAAGTGATTCTCTTGCCTCAGCCTCCCAAGTAGCTGGAACTTTAGGCATCTGCCACAACACCTGGCTATTTATTCTCTCTTTTTTTAAATTTGATAAAATATGTATGGTATTTAATATAATGTTTCAGTTACTAAAAACAATTAAGAAGCTGTAAAACACATCTTTAAAATACACTGGATAAATTGGAATTGTGTATTTGCCCAACCATTTAACCCATCTCAGTAAAAAGTTCAAAGCTTTTTGTTCCTTAGCGACTATTTCTCCAATGTCCTATCTGTTTCTTTTCTTTTTTTTTTTGCAGTTTTTGGCCGGGGCTGGGCTTGAACCCACCACCTCTGGCATATGGGCCAGCGCCCTACTCCTTTGAGCCACAGGTGCCGCCCGTCCCAACCGTTGATGTTGTTTTAAAATGTATCCTTAATATGACTTCTCAAGGAGCTTTTCCCAGAATCCGCTGGCCTTTGTGTAAATAGAATACATAGACAGTATACCTCTTGGTCAGGGGAGAAGTGGAGATACATTCCTCTGGGAAGCAGAGTACAGGCTGAATTTTAGTTCCTGTTGTACCCTTCAACCCAGCATCTTTGTGCACAAATTGCACAACCATATAGAGCAGCCCTGTACTTTTTCACATTATTCACAGGGAAAAAGAGACAAAGAAAAATGAATTATTAACAACTTCTCCTTATAATCATTCTCCAACCACATATATGTAGCCATCTCTTATCATGCAGACTTACTTAGAAGGGATCTTCCAAACTCAGAAAACCTATCCTCCCTTTATCTTTAATTTCCCCCTTTTCATGCTTTAAATATGAAAGATCAAAGAATATTAAATTCAGTAGATATGAGATACATATCTAATGTGATCTTTGTAACAGTCCTCTGGAATAAGGGAAACAGATATTATCTTTATTTCACAGACAAATATGTCTAAAACTTAGGCCAAGTGACTTGACCCAAAGTTAACATTGGTACAAAGTGACAAAAAGGACTAAACCTAAGCTTTCAAACTTTTTTTTTTCTTGAGAAAGAGTCTCACTATGTTGCCACTGCCCATTGGTAGAGTGCTGTGGCGTCACAGCTCACAGCAACCTCAAACTCTTTAGGCTTAAATGATTC
Source organism: Nycticebus coucang (assembly GCF_027406575.1). Classification (NCBI taxonomy): domain Eukaryota; kingdom Metazoa; phylum Chordata; class Mammalia; order Primates; family Lorisidae; genus Nycticebus; species Nycticebus coucang. The sequence continues at coordinate 90,311,464 of NC_069789.1, forward strand.
TCTTGCCCCAGCTTCCCAACTAGGTGGGACTACAGATGCCTGCCACAAAGCCCGACTATTTTTTTTTTGTTGTTGTTGTTTAGTTGCCATTGTTGTTTAGCGGGACGGGCTGGGTTTGAACCCACCAGCCTCGATGTAACCACTGAGCTATGGACATCAAGCCTGTTTTCAAACTCCTAATCCGGAGTTCATTTTGAGTATTCAACATACCTAAAAATCAAGAAATGTCGCTACTTTCCACCTTTTTTTTTTTTTTTGCAGTTTTTGGCTGGAGCTGAGTTTGAACCCACCACCTCGGGCCTTGGGGGCCAGCGCCCTACTCCTTTGAGCCACAGGTGCCTCCTTCCACCTCTTTCTTTAACTTTTCACTCTTATAACTTGACCTAAATTCTTTTGGGTCACCAAGGACCTCGCACACAAATCCAAGACCACTTCTCACATATTTTTCTGAATGCTACTACATTAAGCTCTAATATTCTTCTTCTTCTTTTTTTTTTTTTTTTGTAGAGACAGAGTTTCACTTTATTGCCCACAGTAGAGTGCCATGGCATCACACAGCTCATAGCAACCTCCAACTCCTAGGTTTAGGTGATTCCCTTTGCCTCAGCCTCCCAAGTAGCTGGGACTACAGGCGCCCACCACAATGCCCGGCTATTTTTTTGTTGCAGTTTGGCCGGGGCTGGGTTTGAATCCGCCACCCTCGGTACATGGGGCTGGTACCCTGCCCACTGAGCCACAGGCGCTGCCCCTAATATTCTGTTTTTAGACAATTCTCTTCTGCCTGATCTCTATAGCTACTTCTTTCTTCGCTTATTTTTTTTCTTGTTTTGCCCTTGCCATAGATTGTCCTCAACATCCTATTACATTGCTCTATTTAAATAAACCTATTCCTTTGCAGTTTATCACGAAAATGGTTGCCTGAAGTATTAGTTAAGACTCTTAATTTATTAGCAGGGCATTGTGGCAAAGTTCCAGCTACTCAGGAGGCTGAGGCAAGAGGACGGCTCAAGTTCAAGGTCACTGAGCTATCATGCCACCAGGGCAATAAAGAAAGTCTCCAAAAAAAAAGCCCAAAAAACAACTCTAATTTGTATCTCTATTCCAGTAATGCTGCCATTTCCTGTTTGATGAATCTATTCCATTCTAGACTTTGATCACTTTTAGCCCTTATTAACTATAGCTATTGCCTGATCAAATCCATCTTTTATTTCTCTTAATAGTTATGTCCTAAAAGGTGGAATACCAAGACTGCTAGCACCTTACATCAGTTAAGTGGTCCATGGAGGACTATTTAAAATTAAGTTTATCTTGGGCGGCGCCTGTGGCTCAAGGAGTAGGGCGCTGGTCCCATATGCCGGAGGTGGTGGGTTCAAACCCAGCCCCGGCCAAAAAACCAAAAAAAAAAAAAAAATAAATAAAATAAAATTAAGTTTATCTTAAAACATGTTGAAGGAAAAAATAATCACGTACAGTTTTCTTTTAAATTTACTCAATTACATGCAGTAAGCTAATTTAAAAAAATTAGGTAACAAAGTCTGAAGATAAAGCAAAAATTATGAATAACTTAAATTTGGTTAATATTGGCCATTAGGAAACTCATGTAGTTAAGCTCTCAGGCTCTGATCAATAATTCAAATGTCACTTCTGCTACGTATTAGCTAAGTACCCTTCAACAAATTAATTAAATCTCTTGCTCCTAGGTATGAATTTAAAAAGATAATTCATAAAATATTCTTAGCTTAGTGCCTGGCATAGTAAGTGCTCAACAAATAATTACAGCTCTTCTTGATTTCTCTTAGCTATCCTGTCTTCATTTGTAATAAACTAGGCACTATGTAATAATTTTCTAAATATGAATCTTCTGCATCATTTTGCCTTACACTTTTGTTTTTACATTCTGACGTGATCCAAAGATTACAAGACAACTTTAAATATTAATCCTTGAGATGGTGAACATCTTTGCACAAACTGCACAACCATATAGATCAGTAGGAACGAAAAGTCATATTGCCGTTATTTACTGTGATAATACTAAAAGAATCTTCAATGTTCATTGAATAAAGCTAAAAATTAAGGTAAATCTGATGCAAAAAAAATCTCACAATGCATATTAGATAAACACAACCTCTTTGAAAGTTGTGACACTCTTTCAAAGAGTAAAGGGAAACATCTGGCAGGACATTCTTCTGTTCCAATAAGATATTCATCAGTTAACTTTAGTTGTGGGTCTATTCTTTGGTGTTTCCAATTCTCATTCAATCAATAATACATAAACTCAAGGTATACATCAACCACAATAGAAGGCGATGAGCACATGGAAACAGTTTAGTAAAGGAAAACATATATTAGAACACAGAGAAGTAAACAGAAAAAAATCACTAGATGGTATGCTACATAAATAATACGCAGTAGTGTTTTTTACACCAGACATACTCCACAAATGCTGATTACCCCATCCTCCTTTAATGTTGAGCTCCTAGCAATACCTCACAGGGGTGAGTACATCACATTGCTAGTAATAATTTCACTGTTATCTTGTGTTTAGATTCTTAGGTATAAGCCAATCATGTGTGCCAACCAGACATGTTTCCTGTTGAAACTAAATAATAGCCCTGTGATTGGATTTGCCAGCAAATACATGCAGACACAAGCCCCAAAACATGACTAGCGTTCTGTTAATGTCAAGGCAAAGCAGGGGCAGTGGTGCTTGGCTGTAGTACCAGCTACTTGGGAGGCTGAGACAGAATTACTAGAGCCCAGGAATTCGAGGCTGGTCTTGTTAATGCCTAGGTATCATTAATAAGATCCTGTCAATTAAGAAAAGAAAAGAAAATCAGAATGGAGTAGGAGCTATCTTGAAAGAAAAGAAAAGGAGGGGGCGGTGCCTGTGGCTCAAGGAGTAGGGCGCCGGCCCCATATACCGGAGGTGGTGGGTTCAAACCCAGCCCCGGCCAAAAAACTAAAAAAAAAAAAAAAAAAGAAAAGAAAAGGAAGAAATATAACCGGCATAAAAATAGGAGAACTATCTTTAGCTTTTCTAGAGGAAAAACATACAACAGAAAATTTACTAAGCCAGGTTCACGGGTGCATGCCTGAGGAGGAGAATCACTAGAGCCCAGGAGTGATTCACTACAGCCTGGGCAAAATAGGCAGATCCTATCTCTTAAAAAAAAATAAATAAATAAAAAAATAAAGGAAGAAAGAAAAGAAGAAAATTTACTTAAGTCATCCTCTCTATGGAATATCTTTATCAACAAAAATGTTATGACTGATGCACTAATGGTAGTACTAAGGAATTTAAAATGTTATGACTCAGAAAACATATTAATTCTCACTTCTAAGTAACAATTAACATAGACTGAGATAAGTTTTCATTGTATTACCCTATCATAAGGTGATGAGTCACTTGTATCAATTTATATGTCAATGATCAATCCCTATCTTTCACAAATATGACATAAATAGCATAAAAACACAAGTCACCTACCTGATTCACAAAATGAAATAGGAGAAACTTGGGGGGAGATGGGACATAATATAATCTTCAAAGACATTTACCAGTAAGAAGGGTGAAGTAGGAACAGGGAGGAGACAGGGGGCTGGAATGACCCAGAATTTCTGTATTTTCAGCTGTGAGCAAGATATTGATCCCAGGACTTTTTCACCATAGCGCACAAAGAAGAAATTTCTAAGAAACATATGTGTGTGTATACGCGTTTATATATACATATATATTATATGATACACAGAGGGCAGACATAAAGTTCATGTGCAGTTTAGCAAACTGCAAACATAATAAACTGCACACAAACTTTATGTCCACCCTGTATGTATACGTATGTATTTATGTGTGTGTACATATATATGAAAGAGAATGAGGAAAAAAAGAAAAACTATTTAAGTACTCAAAGAAATATTTACAGTATTCTGAGAATATTAGTGATTGGAAGAGAGTATTTTCTTCTATCCATATTCTACCATTCTCCCTTCACTATTAGTTGAGTTTTTACTATGTACTGAGCACAGTAACAAGCCCTTTACATACATTATCCATTTTCTTTTTTAATCCTATAGTAAAGCTTTGAGAAAGGTGCTATTATTATTACATACATTTTACAGATGAGGGAACATTCTGCCAATAATATAGGCCAGATTTCAAATTTTAACTATTTTATCTGTGACATCCTTCTTATCTTATCGCTACGCCATCTGGCATTTAAATAGAAAAGGACAGGGGCGGTGCCTGTGGCTCAAAGTAGAAGGGCAACGGCCCCAGATACCGGAGGTGGCAGGTTCAAACCCGCCCCGTCCAAAAAAAAAAACTGCAAAAAAAAAGAAAAAAATTAGTTTCTACCCCATCTCTAAAGCAGGTATACCTGTTTTTCATACCTTGCAACATTTTAACCTATGCATGTAACAATGTTCATACATTGTAGTCAAGTTAAAAAAAAAATCAGTTAACAGTACTGTATCTCCTTTAGTTACTACAGTTAGTACAATTTCAAGGAACAAGGAGGCAGTTTGTTGGCTTGGAGCATCCCCTCTGGGTTTAGATTTCAAGGGTTTGAATCTATACAGTGCCACCAATAACTGCTATGTGAATTTGGTCAAATTAATTACTCAGATTTCATTTCCTCAACTGTAAAATGAGGATGTTAATAGCACCTCCCTCAAAGACTTATAGGAATTTACAAAAAGATAATGTACGAAAAGAGCTGATTACTGTGCTCAGTACATCGTAAAAGGTCAAGTAATGGTGGAGGGAAGGAGACCAGCCACACACATAAGCTCTCCAGACCTGCCCTCCCCCAAACAATTAAAAAGCCTATATTCTGAAAATTCCACTACAGAAAGGGAGAATTACTATTTGACTATACGCTAACGACAAAACTCAAATTCAATCTATTCCGAATTTTCTAGGGGATCAATGTATGAGGTGAGCCAGAAAAGATGCTGCAGTGCATCTGTGACACACACCTAAAAATGGCTACAGTCAAAGCAGCATCTTAATTACCAACCAACATGGGAGGTTAAATCTACTTTTAAAAAATGCTGTGTTAGGCTTGGTTGGCGCTTAATAACACTATCATTTTTGTTTGTAGGAGTAAGCTATTAAGCACTTAAAATCAAGAATCCTCCGATTCTTCTGATGCATTCCACGCGAAAACCTTACAGCAGAGCGGCCTTCTGTCCAATTCTAAGTACCCTAACGAGGTAGGTATGAAGCTGTGAACCTAGACTGAAGACCTGCCAATGCGGAAATCCGGGTATCTTTCCAAGACAGCAAACACTGGGCATGTCAGACCCTCAAAAAAATCCAAAATCTAAACTACACATATTCCTTTCCAGTCATTAAACACAATCCTTCCGCGCAAAGGAAGGCTGGCTCTATCAATGCCCCCATTGACCCAGTGCCCTTTTCTTCGGTCCTAACGTGAGGTCTTTACCCTAACACCAATATCATCAACGCTATCTGGAAGACGGGGAGATGCCAAGTGGGATCCACCGCGCAAGTCGGGGGATGGAGCGGCCTAGAGGGCGAAAGAAGTACCCAAGTCCTCCTGCGGAGTTGGGTAGCACTTCCCCTCCGGAGGGAGGATTGGTCGTGATCCCCCCAAGTGCCTCTCACCTAAACAGGTACACCTCCACACACTGCTCACTGCAAATTCTACCGTCACTACACACTAAGTAGACAGTAAAGGCCCTGGTTGAACCTTTCAGCTATACGGGAGAAGCATCCTCCGTACTGGAAAAAAAGACCGCGCGCCGGCCACTCCGCCAGGAAGGAAATCCCCTTCGATTATCCGGCAACGCGCCTAATTCCCCAGCAGGGCCTGAGCGGGGGTCTGGGTGGGAGAAGACCCACGGGTCCAGAACCTCCGCTGCAGACCACATGCGGCGGGTCTGACTCCGGTTTCCCGCTCCCCAAGCAGGAGGCGGATGTCCCCAGACACACAGATGATGGTAACCAAAGAAAAAGGCGATGCCTGCATCCAAGGCCCTCTCCATGCAGCCCTCCATGCAGACTCCGGGCGCCAGGGTCTGAGTACGCTCCCACGCCCCAGGCCGCCCCACGTTGGCTCTTCCCCATGGGGCCCTCTTTGATTGCGGCCCCGATGTCCTCGGTTTCCTTACCGGCCAGGGTGAGTGTCAAGTTTGTGCACAATAAGGGTCTCCGCTGGGTGCTGGTCAAGGGAAGGGGGAGGGAGAGCTGGGGCTAGAGGGGTGGTCGGAAGGGCCACAGTATCTGGGGAAGCCCAAGCTGCGGATGGACAAACCGCCAAAGTACTTTCGCAGCTTCCAGAAAGGGAGAGCGAGCGAGAAAAAGAAGCAAGATGGCGGCTAGCCAGCCCCTACGTACAACGTCATGACGTTATGCACGTAAAGCAAATCTCCGCAAGGACCGCCCCCCGGCGCTAAGACGACCAGATCACGTGAAGCCTCCGTGGCGGCCCAACCCTGCAGGAGGGCGACCGCGCCTCCTGCTGGATGGAGGGAGTTCCTGCAATCAGAGACATCACTGAAGGGCAGGGCTTTAATCTGAGACCCTGTCGCCAGTGAGACCTTGCCAAGGAACTCTGGAATTGACCACGACAACGATGCCTCGGTGAAAAGAGCACTCTTGCATCTGGTGGGTGAATGTGTAAATTTGTTTAATCAGCAGTTTGGCAGTATGTTCTCAGTGAAGTAGGGGGAAAACTGTCAGGTCTTGGTGTGTAGGAGTTTGAGGAGAAGATTTAAAAGTTATCCCAGAGAATGAAAAAGTCAAACCAGTGTGAAGAACAGAATAGGACTGGCATGCTAAGAGCACTTCTTTTTTTTTTTTTTTCGGACAGGGTCTGGCTTTGTTGCTGGAGCTAGAGTGTAGTCGTGTCATCGCAGCTCACTGCAACCTCAAACTCCTGGGCTCAAGCGACCCTCCTGCCTCAGGCTCCTGATGTGCTGGGACTACAGGTTCATGTCACCGCGCCTGGCTGTTTTTATTGTTGGTGTTTTGTAGAGACAAGTCTCCTTGTGTTGCCCAGGCTGGTCTTGAACGCCTGAAGGGATCCTCCTTCCTTTGGCCTCCCAAAGAGCTGGGATTAGGGGCAGCATGAGCCACCAGGCCTGGATGGAGAGCACTTTCCAAGATTGTGGTTATGGATGTAAAAGAAGCCATTCCGTTTCTTTACATCATTTCTCTCAGCTCTTTGGTACAGCTACAAAGAAGATGAATAGTAAGCTTCTCCCATGCTGGGTATTACCAGGCAAGTATAAAGTAGGTAGATGAGTGTATTTGGAAGTGAGGAACTATAATGTGTCTGAACATATGGTGGCTGTGTAGTAAATGGTAACTTTTGTCTATGTTATCAACTTACCCGGGTATATTTTAAATCGAGGGTTTTCACCAGAGGCTGAAAGATGTTCATGAAATTGTCACCATAGCAATGTTAGAATAAGTAAAATAATAGAGATATATTGGGCGGTGCCCGTGGCTCAGTTGGGGAAGGGCACCAGCCACATACACGTAGGGATGGCAGGTTCAAGCCCGGCCCGGGTCTGCTAAGCATACTGACAACTGCAACCAAAAAATAGCCGGGCGCTGTGGCTGGCGCCTGTGGTCCCAGCTACTTGGGAGGCTGAGGCAGGAGAATCACTTGGGCCCAAGAGTTTGAGGTTGCTGTGAGCTGTGATGCCATGGCACTCTACCTAGGGCAACAGCTTGAGACTCTGTCTCAAAAAATACACACACACATATATATATATTTTGGGCAGTGGCTCAAGCCTGTAGTTCTAGCACTCTGGGAGGCCTAGGCAGGAGGATTGCTTGTGGGCAGGAGTTTAAAACCAGCCTGAGCAAGAGCAAGACTCCATTTCTACAAAAAACATAAAAATTAGCTGGATGTGGTGGTCCATGCCTATAGTCCTAGCTACTCTGGAGACTGAGGCTAGCTAGAGGGTTGCTTGGGTCCAGCAGTTTGAGTATACTGTGAGCCATGCTGATACCACTGTCCTCTAGCCAGCGCAGGCAACAGAATGAGAACTTGTCCTCTAAATAAATAAATTTTATTATTATTATTTTTTTGTAGAGACAGAATTTCACTTTATCGCCCTCAGTAGAGTGCTGTGACATCACACAGCTCACAGCAGCCTCCAACTCCTGGGCTTAGGCGATTCTCTTGCCTCAGTCTCCCTAGTAGCTGGGACTACAGGTGCCCACCATGATGCCCAGCTATTTTTTTGTTGCAGTTTGGTCAGGGCCTGCCATCCTTGGTATATGGAGTGAGCGCCCTACCCGCTGAGCCACAAGCTCCACCCTATTTTATTTATTTATTTTTTGAGGCAGAGTCTCACTGTTGCCCTTGGTAGAGTGCTATGGTGTCACAGCTCACAGTAACCTCAAACTCTTGGGTTTAAGCGATTCTCTTCCATCAGCCTCCCAAGTAGCTGGGACTACAGGTGCCTGCTACAATGCCTGACTGTTTTTTGGTTGTAGTTGTCATTGTTGTTTGGCAGGCCCAGGCTGGATTTGAACCTGCCAGCTCCCTTGTATGTGGCCCGCCCCTGCAGCTGAGCTACGGGCATGCTTTTATTTATTTATTTGGCTCAGCCAAATAAATAAATTTTAAGAAAAGAGAAAAAATAACAGTTGCCTCCTCAATTGATGCTGGTGATCTTTTGAAATGGAAAAGTTGGCTGATTGATATAAGGTCATTGCCAGAGAAAGCCCTGCTGGTGGTCCACAAGAAGATAGGGAAACATTTAGTGAATTTCCCACAACCTTCTAGGATTTGGTCTAGCATGTCCTGGTTTAAGAAATATCTTCTTGGGCGGTGCCTGTGGCTCACTGAGTAGGGCGCCGGCCCCATATGCCGAAAGTGGCGGGCTCAAACCCAGCCCCGGCCAAACTGCAACAAAAAAATAGCCGGGCGTTGTGGCGGGCACCTGTAGTCCCAGCTACTCGGGAGGCTGAGGCAAGAGAATTGCGTAAGCCCAAGAGTTAGAGGTTGCTGTGAGCCGTGTGACGCCATGGCACTCTACCGAGGGCGGTACAGTGAGACTCTGTCTCTACAAAAAAAAAAAGAAAAAGAAAAAAAAAAAAGAAATATCTTCTTGAACAACATATAACGCCTCCAGCAAACGAGCTTAACGTTTGCCAAGGTCCTGAGACTGACATATGCAAGCAAAATATGAATTTATTAATTTACAAGAGCTTTAATTGTACACCTGGGTACTCACCACCTTTATAGCCAGTGTGTTTTCTATGTAGCCAAACCTCAGGAAACCAAAGGCGTTATTAGGTTGCCTGATAAGCACAGATTCAGAACAAATGGAGTTATATGTATAGCTGTTTCTCAATTCATCTATCTCCACAACAGGATAATTTTGTCCCAAAGATAAAAATACTCAGTTTCTAATGGTTGCAGTTTTTGACATTGATCTTCAGTACAATAGGGACATACTGCTGAATGTTGATTTGTGCTCCTTCTCTTTTTGACAGCACTTGGATGATCACTGGCCTTAAAGAGCCCCTGTATATTACTTTCTCTGTTTCCATGGCTACCCAAACCTCTTAGCAATATTCTTTCAATAAAAATCAAGTTAGTGTTAACTCAGGCCAGTTTGTGGTTTAAAGGTGACTTTGCTTATTCTGTTTCTATCCATGGTATGTGATCTGAAACTCTCAGAGAGCAGCAGTCTTATTTCACCTTTTCTCCAATTTGCGGGTTGGGGGGTAATAACTGAAATCTCCATGTATTGCTACAATGTCCAAAGCCAAATAATATTTTTTAAAAATCTACTTTGTTGGGCGGAGCCTGTGGCTCAGTGAGTAGGGCTCAGGCCCCATATCCCAAGGGTGGCGGGTTCGAACCCGCCCCGGCCAAACTGCAACAAAAAATAGCTGGCGCCTGTAGTCCCAGTTACTTGGGAGGCTGGGGCAAGAGAATCACATACGCCCAAGAGCTGGAGGTTGCTGTGAGCTGTGACGCCACCACGGCACTCTACCAAGGGCGACAAAGTGAGACTCTGTCTCTAAAATAAATAATAAATAAATAAATAAAATCTACTTTGTTTTGGATTATTTGCACCTCTCCTAACACCCCATCAGTATAGCTAAATTTGTCATAACGAACATGTTTTCATGACAGATAGAGTGAAAACTTGTAGTGCCATTTTTTTTTTTTTTTTTTTTTAGAGACAGAGTCTCACTTTGTTGCCCTCAGTAGAGTGCAATGGCATCACAGCTCACAGCAAACTCCAGCTTTTGGGCTTAGGTGATTCTCTTGCCTCAGCCTCCCGAGTAGCTGGGACAACAGGTGCCCGCCACAATGCCCGGCTATATTTTTGTTGCAGTTTGGCTGGGGCCAGGTTCTAAGCACTGAGCCACAGGAATCACCCCCAATTTTGGCTTCCTTTTATCCATGGTTCAGCAAATCATATTTAGTAAAAACTGTTAGATGGTAAGTCTGATGTAATAAGAATCATAGTGCCCAAATACTGTATTAAATGTAATCTTGTTTTATAAACATCAACAGATATTGCAAGTTTGCTAATAAAGCAAAGAAAAATATTGCCAGTGATTCAAAATAATTCCCTTTGGCCTACTTGTAGAAGTTTGTATACTGAATATACCATAATGCCAGGCATAGTGTCAGGCACCTCTAATCCCCACTACTTGGGAGGCTAAGATGAAATGTTTGCTTGAACCCCAGAGTTCAAGTCCAGCCTGGGTAGCAGAGAAAGACCCTGGTCTGTTAAAAAGAAATAGATATATACAGTTTTATATTACATATAAAGTAGGACAAATAATTTAATTAATTGATTTATTTATTTGAGACAAAGTCTTACTCTGTACCCTGGGTAGAGTGGTGTGGCATCATATTTTACAACAACCTCAACTCTTGGGCTTGAGCAATCCTCTTGAAGCCTCCCAGGTAGCTGGGACTTCAGGCATGCACCACCACACCCAGCTTATTGTTTTTTTTTGGTAATGGTTATTACTAAGTTTGCTTTTTTCATCTGAAGGTCTGAACACTGGATCCAGTCCAGGTTAGTAGGGCTGTGTGGGACACCCAGCTTATTTTTCTATTTTTAGTAGAGATAGGGTCTCACTCTCAGTCAGGCTGGTCTTGAACTCCTGAGCTCAAGCAATCCACCTGCCTCAGCCTCCCCGAGTGCTAGGATTACAGCCATGAGCCACCGTGCCCTGCTCAGGATAAATAATTTTATTTACTTTTCTATTGGTTGGCTCAACAAACCCTTTTTATAAATGAATAAGAGGTACATTTTATTTATTTTATTTTATTTTATTTTTTTGTGGTTTTTGGCCGAGGCTAGGTTTGAACCTGCCACCTCCGGTATATGGGACCGGCGCCCTACTCCTTAAGCCACAGGTGCCACTCTAAAAGGTACATTTTATCTAAAAGTGTTATTCATTTGTTGTGTTATAAATTAATAAAGTCTGGATTAACTGAGATTAACTGTCCACTCATACACTTTTCCCAGCATTTTCTTTCTGAGAGGGGAAACTAAGTTCATGGAGCTGTGGGTTCCAAGCATTTTTGTTAATGAGCAGAGAAAAATATCTGGGATGTTTAGTCACTGAAGAAGAAGGGAGGGAAAGAAGGAGATGGAGAAAACAGACTTTGCTGGTTCCCAGTTTTGCCTCAGGCCGTAAATTCACCTGCCTCAGGAAGTGAGTAATGACCCAAGGCCCACATCAGAAGGGGAAGAGCAGGAAGGGAGGACCGGGTGGGGTGAGAGCTAGCAAAACTGGGAGAGTTTAAAACAATTGCAGACACAGAAAGGGTGATGGCTTAATTTTTTTAAGCCAGACAATAAATCTTTGAGGAATTGTTGATGAATATACACGTAAGGCAGTGCTCAAGAATTACTTCTAAAATTGTAACTCTGGCGTGGCTTTTAGTATTTCTCAAAGTACAAGGGGCTTTATGATTTGCTGCCCAACTGATTATATATACAATGTACAAATGAAACTACCCAATTTCAAATATTTTATTGCTCAATAATAATGAAGAGATGTAAGATGGGTAGTACATTTCTTCGATAGCACTGGCACTAGGTGTTTTGAATAAATGTTTGGCTTCTGGTAGAGGAGAGAATGTCATAGGTTACAAAGCTGTCAGTGGCTTATACCTAGCCCAGTTTTTTGTTTGTTTCTTTGTAGTCTCCATTCTTGTTTCTGCTGGGATTAATTAAATGGTTATTTCAAAAATATTTCCATGAGTTGCTGAGAGTTTTAAGGAAATAATTGCTTCAATTGGGAATTAGTACAGTTCTGTAGGGATGGGACCATTATCAACTTCATAAGACACAGTCTTGTTAAAAAGAAGAGAACAGGCAAATAGTGATTGAAAGAAAATTGTGATAACAGAATGGCACATATTTGTGAAAGAGAAAAAAGAAGAAGGAAGAAAAAGAAAAGAAAGAAAATTGTGAAAAACTTTTCAAAGTATTTAACAGCCAGGATAAATTGCAGTGAAGTCAAATCTTCAGTATTCAATATTATCTATTTAAAACAGGGGTCCTCAAACTTTTTAAACAGGGGCCAATTCACTGTCCCTCAGACCGTTGGAGGGCCGGACTATCGTTTATAAAAAAAACTATGCCCAGCTGCTCCGGAGGCTGAGGCAAGAGAATCACGTAAGCCCAAGAGCTGGAGGTTGCTGTGAGCCGTGTGACGCCACGGCACTCTACCGAGGGCAGTAAAGTGAGACTCTGTCTCTACAAAAAACAAAAAAAAACTATGAACAAATTCCTATGCACACTGCACATATCTTATTTTGAAGTAAAACAAAACTGAAACATACAATCAGACTGCCTCATGTGGCCCGCGGGCCGCAGTTTGAGGACCCCTGATTTAAAACTTTTAACAGGAAACTCAGTCACTCTAATGGTTAATAAAATAGTGCCACTTGTTAAGCTGTGTGTGACCAGGCACTTTTGCAACCTTGTGAAGATGCTGGTGGAGTGACCAACCATTCCAATTTGCATGGGCCTGTCCTGGTGATACCAGAATTTCTTCCTTTGTAGGTCCCTACTCCTTGAGCCACAGGCACCACCCATGAGTGTAGGTGATTATATATTGATTTCGTAGTAGTATCAATATGTTCTAGCTCCATCCAGGAAAACATAAAAGCTGTGAAGTCTCTATCTTTTTATGGCTGCATAGTATTCCATGGGATACATATACCACAATTTGTTAATCCATTCATGGGTCGATGGGCACTTGGGCTGTTTACGTGTCTTGGATATTATGAATTGGGCTTATGCAACAACTTTTAATACAGATTACAAAACTAAGGCTCAGTGAGGCTAAGTGACTTGTCTTGAGCTTACAGTGCTAATCAGTTTTAGAGCTGATGTTTGAACTAAGGTCTAACTTCAAACTGACACCCCTGTCCAGTCTCCAGGGTTGCCTGGAAAATTATCAGTACACTGTCTCCGACTCTTTGTTCAGGGAGTGTTTCTCTTCATCACTGACTCTATGACCTAGATGTACAGTGACTGAGGTTGTTGATTAGGTCATGCTCTTTTTTGCCTGGAAAGTGTGCTGGTGAAATCTGCCTCTACTCAATGACAGAGAGTGGTTTTCATGTGATTCCTTTAAAAAATACAAGAATAATAAGCACAATGAACAAATAGTATCCATGGGTGGCTCCCATAACTCAGTAGGTAGGGTGCTGGCCACATACACCAAAGCTGGTGGTTTCGAACCCAGCCCAGACCAGTTGAAAAACAACAATGGCAACAAAAAACATAACTAGGGCATTGTTGCAGGCGCCTGTAGTCCCAGCTACTTGGGAGGCTGAGGCAGGAGAATCGCTTAAGCCCAAGAGTTGGAGGTTGCTGTGAGCTGTGATGCCATAGCACTCTACTGAGGGCGAAAGAGTGAGATTCCATCTCAAAAAAAAAAACAAAAACAAAACCCAAATAGCATCCATTATTAAAAGGTCAACACTGAAACCAAGTTATATTTCAAGAAATACTGTTGTTTGGGCAGCGCCTGTAGCTCAAAGGGGTAGGGCACCGGCCCCATATGTCAGAGGTGGCGGGTTCAAACCCAGCCCTGGCCAAAAACTGCAAAAAAAAAAAAAAAGAAAAGAAAAAAGAAATACTGTAGTTTGATGTCATGAAGTAATAAATCATCAGTAAGTTGGTCTATTTGATATAATTAAAGACGCTTATGTAATTACTGATTTGATAGTGCACTCTTCAGTTATTCTCCTTAAAATTCAAATTGAATTATTACTTCAGTAATGCGTTGTTTATAATTTAATTTTGATAATCGTTGTTTATCTACTGAACTTTACCAGTATTATAAAGTTAGGAGATAACAAGAAAGAATTTAAGCTTACGTGGTACTGTACAAATAAAAGTTCTAGTCACTTGCTTGACATTTTGGCCTTTACCTAATGACAAAGAAAAAAACAAAATTTTGGTCTCAGAATGATGATGATGATGATAATGATGACTCCTTGTTCAGCATCCAGCTTCCTCTTTTTTCTAGGAACCAGCAGGGAGAAGAGTCCTCAGTGAGCAATAGCCTGTGGCTTGTTCTCTCCCATTGTGACTCCTGGGCCAGCCAGCCTGAACTAACTGAGGGTTAAGGGCTTCTTAGGAAAAAGGGTATTGTTAACAAATCTTAATAAACTGATACTATTTTGTATTAGGAGAAATTTTTCTTAAATCACCCTGAAGATAATTTGGTTTTAAAAAAGAATTAGCCATCAGTCTTGGAAGTAAGTATTGCAAAAATATTGTTTAGTTAGATGATCTAATGACCAGGAAGATCACAGGAAATAAAGAGAATAGGGATCCTTAATCCATTACTTGAACTACATATTACTATTTGTAAATGTCATCTCCCATGCCATAAATCCATATTATAGGCTTTATTTATTATTTTATTTTATTTTATTTTTTGAGACAGAGCCTCAAGCTGTCGCCCTGGGTAGGGTGCCATGGCATCACAGCTCACAGCAACCTCCAGCTCCTGGGCTCAAGCGATTCTCCTGCCTCCACCTCCCAAGTAGCTGGGACTACAGGCACCTGCCACAATACCCGGCTATTTTTTGGTTGCAGCCGTCATTGTTGTTTGGTGGGTTGGGGCTGGATTCAAACCCGCCAGCTCAGGTGTATGTGGCTGGCGCCTCAGCCGCTCGAGCCACAGGCGCCGAGCCTATAGGTTTTATTTTTATTGTGGAACATTTAACTTAATGTTAAATGTTTGTGTGTTTTTTCCTTCAACAACATTTATTAAGATGCTATGACATACCAGACACCTTGTCAGCTAGAGAAAACATAACAATGAATAAGGCAGTCTAAACTACTCTCATGGAATTTATAGTCCAGGGAAATGGGAATAGGGTGAGATAAAAGAAAAAAATTATAAGCAATTATGTCTGAAAGTGATATATTAGTTCTCTAGAGCAGTGATTTTCCAGGGGTGTGCCGTGAGAGGATCTAAGTTGTGCCACAAAAATTTCTGAAGATCATTAATTGAATTATTTTCAAAAGAAGTTCAAAGCACAGTAATTATATTCTTTTTTTTACTCTTTTTTTTTTTTTTAATCAATATAACTTAAATGTGCCACGGAAGTTTAACTACAGGTTCAAGTGTGTTGTGAAAAAAAAAAAAAGGTTGAGGGCAGTGCCTGTGGCTCAGTTGGTAAGGCGCTGGCCCCATATACCGAGGGTGGCGGGTTCAAACCCAGCCCCGGCTGAACTGCAACCAAAAAATAGCCAGGCCTTATGGCAGGCACTTGTAGTCCCAGCTACTCGGGAGGCTGAGGCAAGAGAATCGCTTAAGCCCAGGAGTTGGAGGTTGCTGTGAGGTGTGTGATGCCATGGCACTCTACCAAAGGCCACAAAGTGAAACTCTGTGTCTACAAAAAAAAAAAAAAAAAAAAAGGTTGAAAAACACTGACCTAGAGAAATGTGGGAATCCTCCAGGATTCTCAGGCCAAGGAAACGTCTTACATGTTCCTCAAGAAGTGAGTAGGGCTGGGTGCGGTGGCTCACACCTATAATCCTTGCTCTCTAGGAGGCTAAGGTGTGTGGATTGCTTCAGCTCAGGAGTTCGAGACCAGCCTGAGCAAGAGCGAGACCCCGTCTCTAAAGAATAGCTGGGCATTGTGGTGGGCGCCTGTAGTCCCAGCTACTTGGGAGACTGAGGGAAGAGGATTGCTTGAGCACAAGAATTTGAGGTTGCTGTGAGCTGTGATGAAAAGAAGAGAAGTAGGGAGGATGGGAAGAGGTCGAATGAGCTGGATAGAATGGGTGCTACATTTAGTCCATTCCTTCTTCAGAATGGAGCCAGTTCTTGCCATTCTTAGTGGCTGTGTGCAGTGAAGTCGCCACAGACACTGACTAGCAGGTTACAGCCATTGCTCCTTGCAGAGCCTAGGCCAGGTTCCTGCATCTTTTGGTCACATTTTCAGCAACACATCGGACCATTTAACCCAGGCAAACCATAGTCCACAGCTTCACTAAAGAAAGGTTGCTGGTACTAACCATTTAAATGTCCAGCAGAGCAGGTGGTACATCGTTTACCCTCACTTTAAGAAAAATCCACTAAGGCTCTGCGCCAGCCACTTACATGGAGGCTGGCGGGTTTGAACCCGGCCTGGGCCAGCTAAACAACAATGCAACTGCAACAAAAAATAGCCGGGCCTTGTGCTGGGCGCCTGTGGTCCCAGCTACTTGGGAGGCTAAGGCAAGAGAATTGCTTAAGCCCAAGAGTTGGAGGTTGCTGTGAGCTGTGATGCAAATCACTCTACAGAGGGCAACATAATTAGACTCTCTCAAAAAAAGAAAAAGTGACTAAGAAATAAAATACATTAAGCTTATCCCATATGTGATATTAATAAAATTCACAAATTTTACCTAGATGACTAACATCCCAGTTTAATTCTATGAATAAAAGCCCCTGAGATAAAAACCTCCATTTATGAATTTTTTTGCAATCGGTCTCTGACTACCTCTGAAGTTTTGCTTTTTTTTTTTGCCTTCCACCTTTTCTTTCATTTTTAAGCAACAGAGGTACTGATATACTTTAAAATCCTCAATATACCATGTTCCCTTTAACTTGTAGGGTCTTTCCTCATAATGGTCTCTATGCTTGGAAGAGACCCCTTCCAAATGAAAGCCAATTCCTTCCCTTTTCACAAACATTACCCTACTACATCCTGCCATATCTGTACACACTTCCACCTCACTCATCACACACACACACACACACACACACACACACAAACACCTGTACCTAAAAAATTGTTAGAGGGGTGCCTGTGGCTCAAAGGAGTAGCGTGCCGACCCCATATGCCAGAAGTGGCAGGTTCAAACCCAGCTCCAGCCAAAAACTGCAAATAAATAAATAAATAATAAAAATAAATAAAAAATTGTTATGGCTCATCGTCCTTGATCTTTTGGGCTCACATTATGTCTTTTTTTTTTTTGAGACAGAGTCTTACTCTGTTGCCCAGGCTAGAGTGCCATGGCCTCAGCCCAGGTCATAGCCATCTCAGACTCCTAACTCAAGCAATCCTCCTGCCTCAGCCTCTTGAGTAGCTGGAACTGCAGGCACCCATCACAACACCTGACTAACTTTTCTATTTTTAGTAGAGATGGGTCTCACTCTTCTTACTCAGGCTGGTCTTGAACTCCTGAGCTCACGTGATCCTCCCGGTTTAGCTTCCCAGAGTGCTAGGATTAAGTGAGCCACTGTGCCCAGTTGTTACCAAAAATTTTAACCTCTAAATCAATACTCTCTTGGCACTTGCAAAGCCATTTATTCATAGACATCCCCAGTCAGGCCAAAGATTAGATTTTTCCTGAGTTTCCTCAGACTTTGAGAGAAGTAGGGAGAGCTAGATTGTTTCCTCAGATTGTTTTTATTTCCACAGAAACTTGATCATTCTCATTTTAAGAAAATGAGGAGTTATTCTTACAGTGCTGTGATTTCAGAAGGCAAGGCTTTTAAAACCCCTTTGTAACCATCAAATTTAAAATTTTATTTATTTTCCTTTTTTTATGGACACATTTATGGGTGGATTAAAATTTTATTTATTTATTTTTTTGAGACAGAGCCTCAAGCTGTCTCCCTGGGTAGAGTGCTGTGGGCATCACAGCTCACAGCAACCTCCAACTCCTGGGCTCAAGCGATTCTCCTGCCTCCACCTCCCAAGTAGCTGGGACTACAGGAGCCTGCCACAATGCCTGGCTATTTTGGATTAAAATTTTATTAATAAATCATAGTAGTATAGCACTTCACTGATGCTTGTGCCTTTATTATATGTAAAGAAATGAGTGTTGGCTTGGTGCCTGTGGCTCAAGCGGCTAATGTGCCAGCCACATACACCTGAGCTGGCGGGTTCGAATCCAGCCCAGGCCCACCAAACAATGATGGCTGCAACCCAAAAAATAGCCGGGCGTTGTGGCGAGCACCTGTAGTCCCAGCTACTTGGGAGGCAGAGGCAGGAGAATCACTTGAGCCCAGGAGTTGGAGGTTGCTGTGAGCTGTGATGCCACAGCACTCTACCCAGGGTGACAGCTTGAGGCTCTGTCTCAAAAAAAAAAAAGAAAAGAGTGTTCTGGTTCAGTGCCCATAGCACAGTGGTTACAGCGCTGGTCACGTGCACTGAAGCTGGTGGGTTCAAACCTGGCCCGGGTCAGCTAAACAACGATGACAACTACAGCAAAAAAATAGCCGCAGCTACTTGGAAGGCTGAGGCAAGAGAATTGCTTAAGCCCAAGAGTTTGAGGTTGCTGTGAGCTGTGACGCCATGCCGCTCTACTGAGGGCAATATAGCGAGACTATCTCAAAAAAAAAAAAAAAGAAAGGAAAGAAAGAAAGAAATGAGTGTTCTGTAGCTTCCTGAAGCCTTGAACTCCTTGGGCTCAAGTGATCTTCCTTCCAAGTAGCTGGATTACAGGTGTGTACTGCCATGCTTGGCTATTTTTTTGTTTTTTTTTGAGATGAGATCTTGCTATGTTGCCCAGAGCGTTTTCCATTCCAGTTGTCACCATTGCAATCCATGTCACCACCATTTGCCAGATGTGAGTAAACTATTAGGGTTGCTATATTTTTTTGTCTTCCAGTCTTTACTTTGGTCTTGATCAAAGTGACCTTTTCTTCTTAATAGTTTTATTATATTTAGTAGATTTGTTAAGATATATTTGACATAAGGTATGCTGTATATGTTTAAATCACAGAAGTTAATAAATTTTGACATGTGTATATCCCTGTGAAAGTAGTAACATAATCGAGATGATCTTAATCATTAAATTTATTATTTTTTAATTATAAAAGTTGTACTAGCCTGGTTAAACACACATATGCATATAGACACAAACACATATACACACACAAGAAAGAAGTGAAAATAGAAATTCTCTTCAGGCTGGGGTTGGTGGCTCACGCCCGTAATCCTAGCACCCTGGAAGGCTGAGGCAGGTGGATTGCTTGAGCTCAGGAGTTTGAGACCAGCCTGAGCAAGAGTGAGACCCTATCTCTACTAAAAATAGAAAAAAAACTATCCAGGCCTTGTGGCAGGTGCCTATAATCCCAGCACTCTGGAGGCTGAGGCAAGAGGACTGCTTGAGTCCAGAAGTTTGAGGTTGCTGTGAGCTGTGATGACACTATGGCACTCTACCCAGGAGACACACTGTCTCAAAAACAATAACAAAAAAAAAAAAAAAAAAAAAAGAGAGAGAGAGAGAGAAAGAGATTAGTTAGTAGTTTCTGATTGGTTGAGCTTATGTTTTGATTTACACTTTGGGCTGAGTTGGGTTTCAGTTTGCTCACATAGGAACCCCAGGCACCAGAGCCTTTTCAACCTAACTGCCCTCTAATGAATTATTTTAACACTGTGTTGAATATCAAGAGGTATTTCTGTGGGGCTGGAGCTTATGATTTCAGTCTCCTTCTTTTGTAAGTCAAGAAATAAAGCAAAGTTTTCATAACATATCTCAGCGAGGGGGATTATTCCCTGGCTCAGGTGTGAAGTGCAGTGAAGCAGCATAAAACCGGAGTTGAGCTACTATCTGTCTAGGCCAGAGGATGCCACGTGCTTAAAAGATACCCAGAAGGTACAGAGAGCCATGGATCTTGGTTGGGATCAGAGCTCAGGGAGGTGCTCATTTCCACAGTTGTGTCTCATTTATATAAAACTACTATACATAGAGAGCTGCTCTAGGTACCCTGGGCAGTGATTCTTGCATACTGCTGGTGTTAGCAACTGAGGAGCTGTTAAGATGACAAATTGTTGGCTCCTACCATCTGGAGTTTCTAATAAAGGTGTGGGGTGATCCTAGGAACCCGTGTTTTTAAAAAACTCTTCATGTGATTCTGAGATCTTTTTTTTTTTTGCAGTTTTTGGCAGGGGCTAGGCTTGAACCCACCACCTCTGGCATATGGGGCCAGCACACTACTCCTTTGAGCCACAGGTGCCACCCTCTTCATGTGATTCTGATGCACTCTTCTGGGTGAGCATG
This sequence comes from Nycticebus coucang, assembly GCF_027406575.1. Taxonomy (NCBI): domain Eukaryota; kingdom Metazoa; phylum Chordata; class Mammalia; order Primates; family Lorisidae; genus Nycticebus; species Nycticebus coucang. The sequence continues at coordinate 90,331,963 of NC_069789.1, forward strand.
AAGGCACTGTCCTTATTCACGAACATGACTGGGAGAAAAAGAAATGCAAAGAAAACTGAGTCAAGGTACGTCAGTTTTTTGTTTGTTCATTTGTTTTTAGCTTTGGGTATTATGAATTTATTTGCTAGAATCATCCTTTCTACAAAATGCAGCCTAAGAAATTCAGTTCTGTGGTGAGTAGGCCTATGCATATTTGCCCTCCCAAAGCCAAGGAAGCTGAGAGGCCAAAGAAACAATCTGACAAATTCAGTCTCTCAGAAAGAAATGTTTAATGGGCTGGCTCGGTGCCTGTAGCTCAGCAGCTAGGGTGCCAGCCACATACACTGGAGCTGGCGGGTTCAAATCCAGCCCGGGCCTGCCAAACAACAATGACAACTACAACCAAAAAATAGCCGGGCATTGTGGTGGGCGCCTGTAGTCCCAGCTACTTGGGATGAGGCAAGAGAATAGCTTAAGCCCAAGAATTTGAGGTTGCTGTGAGCTGTGATGCTACAGCACTCTACCAAGGGCAAAATAGTGAGACTCTGTCCCATACAAAAAAAAAAGAAAGAAAGAAAGAAATGTTTAATGGGGACTTACGAACAGAAGCCATGTCCCAGGCAGCAGTGAGACAGGATGGATGGTGCATCTCCACACCATTAACCCCCCTAAACCCAAGGCTCATACCTACAGAGGAATCTGTAGGCCAACTGAAATCAACCCCTCAGGAAAAGGCGAGAATGCTCTGTCAATCTGTCTGAGAGCAGGGTTTAGGATTACAGTAGGTAAACTAGAGGTCTTGAAGGCCTTCTCTCAGAATAGGGATTAATCAGAAGTCAACACGGTGGGGCAACATTCAAGGTGGGGAGTCCTTTAGTCTTCACAACTTCACAGAGAGCATCAAATGTTGTTTTATTCATGTCACTGTTGTTGAAAGGGAAGGTGTGTTGGTAGAAAGATAGATAAACTGATAGAGTATGTTTATATATAAGCTGGTTTCCGATTAGAAGAATACTTGATAATGTAAACTCTCCCTACTCTGGCAAATTCCAGGCCAGAAAAGGGTGAAACAGAATTGTCTGCAAACAATGAGCTCCTTACCAAGTGGCTGTCCATCCCATACAATCAGCTGACTCATAAACAGAAAGTATTGATAAGCACCTTTCTATCAATATCTCCAAATATATCCATTATCATTCATCCTGTGGGCAGTCCTCTGGTTCCCTGGACGTTAGGGATGGGGTTGATATAGGGATGCTGGATGTTTTCACCCACAGAAACACAAATTCATCATGAACCCTAAATATAAATATATGGATTTGAGCCAGCGAGTAATGCACTGAATATAAAACAAAAGCATGTATAAGAAAAAGCTTATTTTCTACCCAATTCCAGCATATAAAATAATGCGTATGCATTACATTTTATACACACATATAATCAGGAATTTAATAATTACTTTTTGGAAAATTAAATCCAATGAACAAATACTATTGAGCACCTGTTGTGTATGTTGTTTATGTAAATAAAACCCTGGTACTCTTCTTTGAGTTTACCAAGAGTTAAAAATTTTACAAGCTATCTCAAAATAGTAGCCTGCTTTTAGTATGGAGGGTAATGTGATCTGTCACCAATTGCTATTTGTGTTTTGTGATTTTTATTTTCCTAGGTAGGCATTTCCTAAGGGTGTTTAGTTCTGTCTCTATGTGGCAGGTGGTTTAGTCATAGGATGGACTATTGACACAGGACTTTGCAAGAAGCTAAGTAAGTGCTTCCTGCAAAGTTATGGCTACAGGTGCTAACAACCACCCTGCTTTAGCTTTAAGTTTATCTTCGTCAAAATTTTCCATGAGGCTTGGAGCCTGCAACACAGTGGTTATGGCACCAGCCACATACACCTAGGCTGGTGGGTTTGAATCCGGCCCAGGCCAGCTAAACCAACTATAACAACTGCAACAAAAAATAGCTGCACGTCATGGTGGGTGTCTGTAGTCCCAGCTACTTGGGAGGCTGAGGCAAAAGAATAGCTTAAGCCCAAGAGTTTGAGGTTGCTGTGAGCTGTGACACCATGGCACTCTACCAAGGGCAACATAGTGAGACTCTGTCTCAAAAAAAAATTTTTTTTTCCATGAATGATCTGAAGTATTTTTACTCTGAATAAGGTATGATTAAATATATTAAACTGATGTTGTGTTAAAATATCAGGAAGAAACAGAAACTAAAAGTAACAGGATATGATTAATATTTTTGCTTCATAGACTTTTTTTTTTTTTTGTAGAGACAGAGTCTCACTGTACCGCCCTCGGGTAGGTGCTGTGGCGTCACACGGCTCACAGCAACCTCTAACTCTTGGGCTTAAGCGATTCTCTTGCCTCAGCCTCCCGAGCAGCTGGGACTACAGGCGCCCGCCACAACGCCCAGCTATTTTTTTGTTGCAGTTTGGCCGGGGCTGGGTTTGAACCTGCCACCCTCGGCATATGGGGCCGGCGCCCTACTCACTGAGCCACAGGCGCCGCCCCCATAGACTATTTTTATCCTCTTCTAGATCTGAGTACCCAGATACTACTTGCAAAGCAAAATAAGAAAAATGAAATGGCAATCTTTAGTTTTGAAATCTGCCCCCACCCGAATTCTTAGCCTTATTGAAATACCATCACTAGAAAACTTGATCCAGGGTGGCACTTGTGGCTCAGTGGGTAGGGCGCCGACCCCGTATACCGAGGGTGGTGTGTTTGAACCCAGCCCCAGCTAAACTGCAACAAAAAATAGTTGGGTGTTGTGGCGGGCACCTGTAGTCCCAGCTACTTGGGAGGCTGAGGCAAGAGAATCGCCTAAGCCCAAGAGCTGGAGGTTGCTGTGAGCTGTGACATTACGGCACTCTACCAAGGGCGACAAAGTGAGACTCTCTCTCTCAAAAAACAAACAAACAAACAAACAAACAAACAAAAAAAAACCCCACCAAACAAAACAAAGCAAAAAGAAAAAGTAGGGAGCCAGGTGCACTGGCTCACACCTGTAATCCTAGCACTCTGAAAGGCTGAGGTGGCTGGATTGCTGAGCTCAGGAGTTGGAGACCAGCCTAGGAAGAGTGAGTCCCCATCTCTACTAAAAATAGAAAAACTAGCCAGACAGATGCCTGTAGTTCCAGCTACTCAGGAGGCTGAGGCAAGAGGATTGATGAGCTATGATGACACCATGGCACTCTACCCAGGGCAACAGAGAAAGACTCTGTCTCAAAAACAAAAAAACGGAAAATACATATGTAAGAAGAATGGAGAATGAAAAATATAATTATTTATAGTAGATGATATATTCCTGGGGGTTCATTATATTCTCTTGTTCCATGATTTTTTTTTTTTTTTTTTGAAACAGAGTCTTGCTATGTTGCCCTCAGTGGAGAGCTGTGGCTTCACAGCTTACAGCAACCTCAACCTCTTGGGCTTAAGCGGTTCTCTTGCCTTAGTCTCCCAAGTAGCTGGGACTACAAGGCATCCACCACATGCCTGGCTATTTTTTGTTGCAGTTGTCCTTGTTGTTTAGCAGGCCTGGGCTGGGTTTGAACCCCCCAGCCTGGGTGTATGTGGCAGATGCCGTAACCACTGTGCTACGGGGGCTGAGCCTTGTTCCATGATTTAAAAAAAATTATTTTTTACTGTTGGGGATTCACTGAGGGTACAGGAAACTTGTTCCATGAGTTTTAAAATATTTCCATGATAAAATGTTTTTCTCAGTGACATATTTGTGCTTTATTTATTTTTTTTTTTTTTGAGACAGTCTCACTATGTCATCCTCAGTACAGTGCTGTGGCATCACAGATCACAGCAACCTCTAAGTCTTGGGTTTAAGCGATTCTCTTGCCTCTAGCCTCCGAAGTAGCTGGGACTACAGGCACCCGCCACAATGCCTGGCTATTTTTTTTTTTGTTGTAGCTGTCTTTTTTTTTGAGACAGAGCCTCAAGCTGTCACCCTGGGTAGAGTGCTGTAGCATCACAGCTCACAGCAACCTCTAATTCCTGGGCTCCAGCGATTCTTCTGCCTCCGCCTCCCAAGTAGCTGGGATTACAGGTGCCTGGCACAACGCCTAACTATTTTTTTTTTTTTTGGTTGCAGCCATAATTGTTGTTTGGTGGTCCCGGGCTGGATTCGAACCCGCCAGCTCAGGTGTATGTGGCTGGCGCCTTAGCCTTGAGCTACAGGTGCTAAGCCTGTAGTTGTCATTGTTGTTTGGCAGGCCTGGGCCAGGTTCGAACCCACCAGCTCTGGTGTAAGTGGCTGGTGCCCTAGCTGCTGAGTACAGGTGCCCAGCCGCTCTTGCTGTTTCTAAGGATCCTTACTTTACCCAGGACCTCTGGGAATTTGATTATTAAATGCCTTGAGGCAGTCTTATTTGGGTTAAATCTACTCAGTGTCCTATGACTGATCTGAATATTGATGTCTTTCTCTTGGTTTAGAAAATTTGCTTGTATTATTTCTTTGAATAAAGTTTCTACTCCAATCTCTTTGTCTGTTTCCTCTTTAAGGCCAATAACCCTTTGTCCTTTTGAGGCTATTGTCTTGGTCTTGTAGGCATGCTTCATTCTTTCTGACTCTTTTTTGTCTTCTGATCATGTCATTTTTTTTTTTTTTATTAAATCATAGCTGTGAACAATAATGCAATCATGAGGTACAATGTGCTGGTTTTATATATAGTTTGAAATATTTTCATTGAACTGGTTAATCTAGCCTTCATGGCATTTTCTTAATTATTGTGTTCAGACTTTTTTTTTTTTGTATGTTCAGACTTTTATATTCTACATTTAGTAAATTTCACCTGTACCCTTCTAAGATGCACTGTAGGTGTGGACCCACTAGTTACCCTCCCTCCACCCAACCTCCCCTCTCCCTTCCCCTCCCTTACCCCTTTCCCCATATTCTGTGTTGAGATTGGGTTATAGCTTTTGTATGGAAGCTATAAATTAGTTTCATGTTAGGGCTGAGTACATTGGGTATTTTTTCTTCCATTCTTGAGATAACCTTGCTAAGAAGAATATTTTCCAGCTCCATCCATGTAAACATGAAAGAGGTAAAGTCTCCATCTTTCTTTACGGCAGCATAATATTCCATGGTGTTCATATACCACAATTAATCCATTCCTGAGTTGATGGGCACTTGGGCTTTTTCCATGACTTAGCAATTATGAATTGGGCTGCAATAAATATTCTGATACAAATATCTTTGTTATAATGTGATTTTTGGTTTTCTGGATATATAGCTAGTAGAGGAATTATAGGATCGAATGGCAGGTCTATTTTTAGATTTCTAAGTATTCTCCAAACATCTTTTCAAGAGGAACATATTAGTTTGCATTCCCATCAGCAGTGTGAAAGTGTTCCCTTTTCTCCACATCCACGCCAACATCTGTGGTTTTGGGATTTTGTGATGTGGGCTAATCTGACTGGAGTTAGATGATATCTCAAAGTAGTTTTGATTTGCATTTCTCTGATGATTAAGGATGATGAGCATGGGCGGCGCCTGTGGCTCAACGGGTAGGGCGCGGTCCCATATGCCGGAGGTGGCGGGTTCAAGCCCAGCCCCGGCCAAAAATAAAAAAAAAAAAAAAAAAAAAAAAGGATGATGAGCATTTTTTCATGTGTCTGTAGGCCATGCACCTGTCTTCTTCAGAGAAGTTTCTCTTCAAGTCCCTTGCCCACCCTGAGATGGGATCACTTGTTCTTTTCTTGCTAATACATTTGAGTTCTCTGTGATTGGTTATTAAACCTTTGTCAGAGACATATCCTGCAAATATCTTCTCCCATTCTGAGGGCTGTCTGCTTGCTTTACTTACTGTGTTTCTGGCTGTGCAGAAGCTTTTAAGTTTGATCAGGTCCCAGTAGTGTATTTTTGATGCTGCTTCAATTGCCCAGGGGTCCTCCTCATAAAATATTCACCCAGGCCGATTCCTTCAAGAGTTTTCCCTGCACTTTCTTCTAGTATTTTTATAGTTTCATGTCTTAAGTTTAAATCTTTAATCCAGTGAGAGTCTATCTTAGTTAGGTGAAAGGTGTGGGTCCAGTTTCAGTCTTCTACAGGTTGCCAGCCAGTTCACCCAGCACCATTTGTTAAATAGGGAATCTTTTCCCCATTGAATGTTTAACCCCATAAAAACATTTAACTGGCTTGTCAAAGATCAAATAACGGTAAGTAGCTGGGTTCATCTCTTAGTTCTCTATTCTGTTCCATACATCTACCTCTCTGTTTTTGTGCCAGTACCATGCTGTTTTGATCACTATTGATTTATAGTATAGTCTGAGGTCTGGTAGTGTAATTCCTCCTGCTTTGTTTTTATTTCTGAGTAATGTCTTGGCTATTCGAGGTTTTTTTCTGACTCTATATAAAACTATGTATTATTTTTTCAAGATCTTTAAAGAATGACAGTGGAGCTTTAATAGGGATTGCATTAAAATTGTACATTGCTTTGGGTAGTATAGACATTTTGACAATGTTGATTTTTCCCAGCCATGAGCATGGTATATTTTTCCATTTGTTAACATCTTCAGCTATTTCTTTTATTAGAGTTTCATAGTTCTCTTTATAGAGATCTTTCACGTCCTTTGTTAGGTAAACTCTCAAATATTTCATCTTCTTTGGCACTACTATAAATGGAATAGAGTCCTTGATTGTTTTTTCAGCTTGGCTATTGTTGGTATATAAAGGCTACAGATTTATGAGTGTTGATTTTGTAACCTGAGACATTGCTGTATTCCTTGATCACTTCTAAAAGTTTTGTAGTAGAATCCCTGGTGTTTTCCAGATATATAATTGTATCATCTACAAAGAGTGAAAGTTTGACCCTATATGGATACCCTTGATCACCTTTTCTTCCCTAATTGCAATGGCTAAAACTTCTATTACAATGTTAAAGAGCAGTGGAGACAACCTTGCCTGGTTCTTGATCTGAGTGGAAATGGTTTTGATTTAACTCCATTCAATACGATATTGGCTATATTGTATAGATTGCTATATAGACCATCTTCAAGATCACTAATTCTTTCTTCGGCTTCATCAATTCTGCTGCTGAGAGACTCTGATGCATTTTACAGAGTCTCAGTTAAAATTTTCAGCTCCAGGAGCGGCACCTGTGGCTCAAAGGAGTAGGGCGCCGGCCCCATATGCCAGAGGTGGTGGGTTCAAACTCAGCCCTGGCCAAAAACTGCAAAAAAAAAAAAAAAAAAAAATTTCAGCTCCAGAACATCTACTTGATTTTGTTCATTATTTTGATATCTTAGTTAAATTTCTCCCTTAGGCTTTTTTTTTTTAGACAGAGTCTCACTATGTTGGCCTTGGTAGAGTGCTGTAACATCACAGCTCACAGCAACCTCAAATTCTTGGGCTTAAGCAATTCTCTTGCCTCAACTTCCCAAATAGCTGGGACTACAGGCGCCTGCTACAATGCCTGGTTATGTTTTTGTTGCAGTTGTCATTGTTGATTTTAGCTGGCCCAGGCTGGGTTTGAACGTGCCAGCTTCGGTGTATGTGGCTGACACCCTACTCACTGAGCTATGGGCGACACCATCCCATAGGCTTTTGAATTCCTTCCCTGTGTTGTCTTGAAGTTCATGGAGCTTCCTCAAAGCAGCCATTTTGAATTTCTGTTTGAAAGGTCACAATTCTTCATCACTTCAGATTGGTTGCCGTGCCTTCTTAGTTCATTTGGTGAGGTCATGTTTTCCTGGATGATCTTGATGCTTGTGGATGTTCATCAATGTATGGATATTGAAGAGTTGGGTGCTGAGCTTGTGTGTACTTGTCTTTCTTGAGTATTCAAAGTATTCAAAGCTTTCTAAGTATTCAAAGGGAATTGAGTTGTTGTGATCTACGTCTTTGGTCACTGCTTCCATATCAGCACTAGGGGGTGCCCCAAGTCCAGTAATGTTGTGACTCTTGCAGACTCCTGGTGGTACCACCTTGGCAGGCTTGGGTAAGATTCTTTGGATTCTTTAGATTGCCAGGCAGTCTCTCTCTCTCTTCTCTCACATCCCCACCTGGACAGAAGGAGTCTCACTGTCTGGGCAAGGCTGCCTGGAGGTGGATGAGAGGTGAAATGAATAATCCCTGTGACTGCCATAGGTGGGGCCTCACCAGGTGATACTAGAAGCCAGCACAGTCTCACCTGAGGCTCATGGTGACTACTCCCTGACTATTGCTGATGTTTATTCAAGGCCCAAGGGCTCTTTAGTCAGCAGATGGTGAATCCTGCCAAGACTGAGTCCTTCTGTTCAGGGCAGGAGGTTCTCTTCTGGCTCAGAGTTGGTCTAGAAATGCCATCTAGGAGCTAAGGCCTCAGGAGTTTGCTTGGTACCTTGTTTTACTGTGGCTGAGCTAGTATCCAGGTTACAAGACAAAGTCCTCTGTACTCTTTCCTTTTCGTTCCCCAAGAAGAAGGAGCTTCTGCTTGAGCTGCACTGCCTGGAGTTGGGGGCAAGGTAACACAAGAACATATTTGGCCACCATAGCTGCTGTCTCAGTGGGTCACATGCACCCTGATTCCCCTGGCTCTGAGCTCTGTGCACAGAGCTCAGAGCCAGGGGAAACAAGAATTGCCCAAGGATCGTAGTCCTGGTGGCTTGACTGCCTTTCAAATTTATTCTGAGCCCCTGGCCATTTTGGTCAGCTGGTGTTGGAGTTAGTAGGAACTCAGGTTTCTATGGCTGGGGTGGAGGATTTCCCTCTGGCCAATTCTGGTCTAAGTGTTTCCTCCCCAAGCCTGGCAGAATTCTTCCCTGTGTTCCCTTGTGACAGGGCAGTCGCTTTCCCTCCCCTGGGCACACAGATCCTCTTTCCACCAGGCGCTTGTGTGGTACTACTAGGGGAGGGAAGGGGTGGCGAAGGCAACATAAGACTGTCTTTCCTACCCTCTTTGCTACCTCTTTCCTTAACATGACGTCGAAACCAGGCACTATGATGGCTTATCTGACTTTTGGTTCTTATGAAGATGCTTTCTTACCTGGGTAGTTGTCCAGTTTGGTGCTCAGGTGTGGGAACACTCTCTGGAGGGTTATATTTGGCGCTCTTGCTCCTCACCCAGGCCTTGCCTTTGAGGGTTTATAACCCAAGGACTCTCTTCTTTGCTCCAGAAATAATAATGCTCCTACAGGTTTGAATTACATGTGTAATCTTTAGATATCTCCTGCATGCCTGCTTCTCTGGACCACATAATGTCCAGGAGGGCTCCTGCTAAGAGTCCTGCTTAACTCCGTTCCCACAAGGCTTTTCGCAAACAAATGACATCGCCTTTGAATGGCAGACTGAGCCCTTTACCTTTAGAAAGTGATTCCCTCCCACCCCCTAATATTTTATGAGCTCTAATGTAAGAAGGATTTCTTAACCACCATTAAAATTTCTTCTCTTCACTTTCTCCTACATGGCTTTTGCTTACTCCTAGCTGTTTTTAGCTCTGCCAATATATGTTTTAGAGTCTGCAGATTGTATCTGTTACCTGGAGTCACTGAACATGGAGGCCAGGTGTGGTGGCTCACACCTGTAATCTTAGCACTTTAGGAACCTGAGGCATGAGGATCATGTGAAGCCAGAAGTGAGAGACAAGCTTGAGCAAGAGTGAGACCCGATCTTTGCAAAAAAAATAGAAAAATCAGTGGGCTATGATGGGATGTATCTGTAGTCTCCACTACTTGGGAGGCTTGAGGCAGAAGGATTGCTGGAGCCCAGGAGGTTGAGGTTGCAGTGAGCTATGATGATGCCACTGCAGCATATCCTGGGTGACAGAGCAAGACCCTATTTCAAAAACAAACAAAAAAAAGAAGTGAAAATGGAGTTTTTTATGCAATTTGTTTGTTTTTTAATTGTGTTAAAATATATGTAACACAAATATCTATTTTATCCATTTTTAAGTGTACAATTCAGTGGCATTAATTACATCCACATCACCCCTATCTCCAGAACTTTTTATCATCCCATACTGAAGCTCTGTACCCATTAAACACTAATTCCCCGTCCTTCCCTCTCCAGCGCCTGGCAAGCACCATTGTATTTTCTGTCTCTATGAATCTGAGTACTCTAGGCACCTCACTGAAATAGAATCATACAGTGTTTGTCTTTTTGTATCTGGCTTATCTCACTTCACTTAGTGTGAAGTCTTCCAAGTTTGTTTATTTTGTAGAATGTATCAGAACTTCATTACTTGTTTTGTTTTTTTGAGACAGAGACATAGCTGAGAGACATAGTTGTCCTTGTTGTTTGGCAGGTCTGGGCCTGGTTCAAACCCACCAACCCTGGTGTATGTGGCCGGCATGCTAGCTACTGAGCTACAGGTGCTGAGCCTGAGCTACAGGTGCCGAGCCAGAACTTCATTACTTTTTAAGCTGAATAATATACCATATTTTATTATTACTTCATCTGTTGCTGGAAACTTGCATTGTTTCCATCTTTTGGCTGTTGTGATTAATACTGCTATGAACATCGCTGTACAGTTGTGCGCTTGTTTTTGTGTTATTGTTGTTTTTCCTGTTGGTCTGTATGCTTTTCAAGAGGTTCCAAATGCTTATCTATACAGTATGATTATTTTGGTAGTTCTCTGGAAGCTGCATTTCATAAATATTCTACATGATTCTCAGGATGAGGCATATTTAGAAAGTACTTCCTATCATTCCCAACTGAGTGAAGTCAGGTTAAAATAACATCAAGGATAATCTCTGATAAGATGAAAAGCACCCAGAAATCTTGGTGAGGTCGGGGACAGGAAAAGCACTGACGATGGCAAGCGGGAGGTTTTGTGCTTACAAGCAGGTTAGACACGTGCAAACCAATTGTTGTATGAAGCACCATCTGTCAGAGCCGCGCCTGCCTCTGTGAATCACTGTGGATGAAATAGACAGGCTAAAATTGCCTAATTCCCTTTCCGGGCTGACTGTATCTTAGGAAAATCCCTGTTTGGCTCTGCTTTCAAGAATGACAAGCTTATCTCAGCACTTCTGTGCATCTGTTGATGCTCATATTTTGAACTGTGGGTAGCTCCATCTATGTCACAGTAACTATTGATTCTTGATATTACTATAATAATTTAACAACTTGTAAAATTTTCCAGCATTCACCGGCTAGTCTAAACTTACCTCTTGTGCATGTCTTGGACTTGTATCAAGGGAATAATATGAAAACCTGGAGGAATAACTTTGATGACATAGGCAAACTGAGCCATGGAAATATCTTTGAGACAATTTATTGGTGAACTGCGGCTCAGTCTCGTAAAGCAGTGCTACAGTGAGTCAGGGAAAAGCAGTTTGGGATCTTACTGCAGACAGAGATACACTCAGGTGGCTTTCCAGAGGGAGAAAACATTTGGATAGTTACTGGTACATTTTTATTCATTCAGCAAATGTTTATTGAACTTTTATGTTCTAGATGCCATGGATAAAGCAAAGGAAAAGACAAAAATATCCCTGAGGTTACTGAGCTTTCATTCTAGTGTAGGAAACAGATCTTAAAAAGTAAACAAATACAAATATATTTTCAGATTGCAGAGTACAAAGTATCAAGTAAAACTAACTAAATACTTTCTGGTGGTTGATTACAGTTACTGTAATCTTCCTTTAGGTTGTTAGGGCCAATGGTTTATTTCAATTATGATCTTATCTATAAAAATATAATTTACAAATCAATCTCAAAACTCAATTATTTTGCAAAGTAAGATCTTCTTTCTTTTTTGAGATGGAGTCTCCCTCTGTCACCCTGGGTAGAGTGCCATGGCATCATCACATCTCACAGCAACCTCAAACTCTTGGTCTTGAGCCATCCTCTTGCCTCAGCCTCCAAACTAGCTGGGACTACAGGTGTTCACCACAACACCCAGCTAGTTTTTCTATTTTTAGTAGAGACAGGGTCTTGCTCTGATCCTGAACTCCTGAGCTCAAGCAATCCACCTGCCTCAGTCTCCCAGAGTGCTAGGATTATAGGTGTGAGCCACCGTGTCCAGCTGTCTTCATCTTTTTTAAAGACTGAAAACCCGAAGGCTCATGTAAGAGAATGAAAAACATCACTTAATGCTGTGATTAAGTGCACACTGGCTGGTATAGATTTTAAGTGCCATGGCTTTTCAGATAGGGACCATGGTTTTGGGGTCTGACAGTTTGGAAGTTTTATATCCCTAAACAGGTTTCAAACTTCACCCACAATTTCTTAAATTGGCTTATCTGCTTGTTCACTTTCTTTAGTGTTTCTTCCCTTAGAAGGGTGTGGGAGGTGAGAGGAGGATGTTATTATGTGCTGCTCCCCGTAGGCTGTTTGTATATAAAAACGGCACGCCAAAACTGTCAGAAGAGGGCTTGTGTCTAATTAGAAAAGCAGTGGTTGACTTTTTGTTCAGGAAAATGTAGCAAAGAAGATTCCCGGATGTCAGCCTGTGCAACATTGCAAGACCTCACCGCTAAAATAAATAAATAAATAGAAGCACGAAGAAACATTTAGAAAATAAGAATGTAGATACAAGCCGTACACAATGACCAAATGAACTCGATGTTTTCATCTTGAAGACTTGCAATTTATGTCAGACAAAAAGAATTGTGTCTTTCCTATGAAAGAATTTATAGGTAAGAGAAAAACACACCCGTCCGTCAGTCAACGATGGTCTAGTGTGGTGTTATCGGTTTACATAATCCAAAAAGGATGTAGGAAATAACTATACACAAACTCTCTATTTCTGCTGGGCTGAAGGAATCAGCCTGGAAACTTGTTTTTGTTTCTTTGTTTTGCTTTTTATAAAAGACTGACTCCCAAAGAGTTGCCATTTGCTATTTCATAGACTCATTTTAAGGGCTGTTTATTAATTTTTTTTTCACTGTGGGAAGCTGGGGAAAAAATATTAAGAGCTGAGAGTATTTAAGTCTCTCAGCAAAATTTATCTTACAGGTTCTACGAGCCAGAAAAAAAAAAAAATCTCTCAGTAATATGTAAAAGAAGTTGAAAAAGAAAGATACCTCTTTGGGCTTGGCGCCCATAGCACAGTGGTTACAGCACTGGCCACATGTACCGAGGCTGGCGGGTTCGAACCCAACCTGGTCCTGCTAAACAACAATGACAACTGCAACAACAACAACAGCAAAAATAGCTGAGTGTTGTGGTGGGAGCCTGTAGTCCCAACTACTTGGGAGGCTGAGGCAAAAGACTTGCTTAAGCCCAGGAGCTGGAGGTTGCTGTGAGCTGTGATGCCACGGCACTCTACCCAGGGCAACAGCTTGAGCCTCTGTCTCAAAAAAAAAAAAATAAATAAAAATAAATAAATAAATAAAATATGACTTAAAGCAAAATGAGCCTAAAGTGTACAGACTGACTAATGATGTACTTCATAATTTATTTATTTATTTATTTATTTTTTTTTTTTCCAATTTGGAAAGAATTTAATTAACAAAATAAAACAGAGGGAGAATGGTCCAGATGGGGCTCTGGGGAAAAAGAACCCCTGTCTGAGGCTGATGTCTGCCAGCACACTGGCAAGCCCTGAGTGGGCAGCCCTTGGACCTGTCACTGCAGAACCAGCCTTGACAACCACTCTGTACCATGCCACAGTTTCCTCACACTCGCTGGTCATTATGTACAGATATCAAAAAACCAAACAATTGCAGTTATGAAGTGGCTTCTAGTTCTCCTATGCTGGCTTGGCACATTCATGCATGCAAAGCAAGGAGGTTTCGTGGGCCTCACCAAACAGTTAAATTTTGGCAAAAAGAGAGAACAAAAATCTAAAATTCATTAGCAGGATTAAAGCCACTGAAGTGAAAACGGTGTATTTTTTCAACAGAATGGAGGAGTTAGACTACCACTACAATCTTTTTTTTTTTACAGTCTCTGCCATCCTCTCCCCAATTCAGGTCAAAGTTCATAGCAGCAATGCACAAAGTCCTCTGTCAAACCAGTGTTCTCTGCTTCCAGGATCAGAGGTCACAGGTCAAGTTCAGTCAGTCCGAAGAATCATGGGAGGATGCTCACTGTCCTCATCCAGGCGTAGGGCACTGGCTTCATCCTCCAGACAAGCACCACCCACTGCACCCAGGTCATCTGTGTAGGCTTCGAGGTTTGTGTCATGCTCCTTACCAAGTCTTGTCGGTGATGAAGGCACATAAGTACCTTTTGCTACAGCTGTACTGTATGTCTGAGTTACTAAGGGGCAGTCATGAGAGGCAGAGTCTAAGATTTCACTGGCCGTCTCCATACTGCCATCCAACCGGTGCTGCTTCATGAGGGCGCACTCACCCCCCTCTTGGGGGTCCAGGTTGTACATGTACAGGTACCCGTCAGAGGCCCCTACCAACAGCCGGGGGATCTTCTGAATTGTGGCCAGTGAACAGATGTTTTTGTGGCCGCAGAAGGGTAGGCGGACTGTGGCAAAGGCTCTGCCCTGGTTGAACATTTCTGTCACTTGAGAAGGCAGGTAGCTAGTAGAGGCCATGAGCACCTTCCCAAAGTACCCAGTCCAAGTGGTGGGTTCCTCTGGAGGTTTTTCCTTCACAGTCTCGAGTTTGAAGATGTGCACAGTCTCAGTGTTGCTAGATGCAGAGAGGAACATGCCATCCATGCTGAAGGCCAATGAGCAGATGCTAACACACCTCTTAACTCCTCTCCGGAATTCAAAGAGTTTTTGTCCCTCTGGAATGGAAAATACCCTAATCACGGTCCCCTTCTCAGAAGCAGTGGCAAGTTTGGTTCCACTTGCATCAAAAGCCAATGCTGCTAAAGGACTGTCATGAGCCGGGATCATGTTTGCAGCTCTCAAATTAATTGTATCGAAGACCTGCACCTCTCCAATGGTTGCACTCCCTGGGTATGCCAAGTAACAATTGTCATTGTTTATTGACAGTGCACACAAGCCTGCAGGGTTTGGAGGGGTCTCCCTGATCGTATGCAGTACCTTCATGTCCCGGATGTTGTGTATATATAGAGACTCTTCCAGGCATACTATCAGCCTCTGCCTGTTGAGCTTCACAGCCAGTATCGTGTTGGAGTAGCTGTAGTTGCAGATCTCGGTTCCCTTCTTAAAGTGGCAAACCTTTAGCTTCCTTGGGGCTTTGAGGCTAACGATGGCCACTAAGCTGCTTGAGAACAATCTTTCTACAATGCACACATCTTCAGTATCAGTGCATTCATAGATCTGTTCCAGCTTATCCACAGAAGAAAGGGAGAAAAATTTATAACCGGACTTACTACCAACAGCTAGGGACGTGTTGTCCTGGTTGAAGTTGGCGAAAAGCAACTGGCCAGCGCCAGCTTCCCCGCTCTGGCTCGCCAGGTTCATGGCTGGGCGCGTGGCGGGCGGGCGTATCGGCCCGACCGGGGGCACGCGCCCACGAGGGCGGGTCGGGGTGCGCTCAGGGTCGGTGCCGGGCCCCGCTCGTCGCCTCGGTCGCTGCCGCTTGCCGTCCCGGGATCAACCGCCGCCTCATCCCGTCCTCACTCTTGTTTATGCTCCAGAGTCTGGGCTCTACGCACGCCTGCCCATAATTTATTTTTTTTAGCTGTCGCCCTGGTCATAAGCGATTCCCTTGCCTCAGCCTCCAAAGTAGTTGGGCTACAGGTGTCCGCCACAATGCCCAGCTATTTTTTGGTTGCAGGTGTCATTGTTGTTTGGTGGGCCAGGGCTGGATTTAAACCTGTCAGCTCCAGTGTATGTGGCTGGCACCTTAACCACCGTGATAAGGGTACTAAGCCTTATTTTTTTTTCCACTGTGTAATTCCTTTATTTTCTGCATTAGTGCTTTACCAACACTACAACCATAAAGAACACAATTTCAAGTACTGTACTTTTTAAGTTTGGGGAGATCACAGTCTACAGACTGATATATTAAACAAGATTAACCTCATTCAAAACTTACTGCAGTTTATAAATTCACATAAATACAGAAATTGATGCCTCTTATTTTTATTTTTTGAGAAACCTGATGGATACCTCTTTACAAGATATCCAGGGTAGCACCATCAACAATGAGACAAACGCAAATCAGATAACCCCAAAGAGATGGGCATAGACAGAATAACTGGCCTGAGCTTTTAAAAAATGTCAAGATGTGGCTGGGAGCACTGGCTCACACCTGTTATCCTAGCACTCTGGGAGGCTGACATGGGTGGATTGCTTTAGCTCAGGAGTTTAAGACCAGACTGACAAAGAGTGAGACTCCATCTCTACTAAAAATAGAAAAACTGGCTTGGCGCCTGTAGCATAGTGGTTACGACACCAGCCACATACACTGAAGGTGGCGGGTTCGAACTCTGCCCAGGCCTGCTCAACAACAATGACAACTAAACAAAAAATAGCTGGGTGTTGTGGCAGGGGCCTGTAGTCCCAGCTACTTGGGAGGCTGAGGTAAGAGAACCACTTCAGCCCAAGAGTTTGAGATCGCTGTGAGCTGTGACACCATGACACTCTACCAAGGGTGACATAGTGAGACTCTGTCTCAAAATAAATTAATAAATAAAAATAGGGCGGCGCTTGTGGCTCAGTCCGTAAGGCGCCGGCCCCATATACCGAGGGTGGCGGGTTCAAACCTGGCCCCGGCTGAACTGCAACCAAAAAATAGCTAGGCGTTGTGGCGGGCGCCTGTAGTCCCAGCTGCTAAGGAGGCTGAGGCAAGAGAATCGCTTAAGCCCAGGAGTTGGAGGTTGCTGTGAGCTGTGTGATGCCATGGCACTCTACCTGAGGGCCATAAAGTGACACTCTGTCTCTACAAAAAAAATAAAATAAAAAATAAATAAATAAAATAAATAAATAAAAATAGAGGGCGGCGCCTGTGGCTCAGTCGGTGAGGCGCCGGCCCCGTATCCCGAGGGTGGCGGGTTCAAACCCAGCCCCGGCTGAACTGCAACCAAAAAAAAAATAGCCGGGCATTGTGGTGGGTGCCTGAAGTCCCAGCTATTCAGGAGGCTGAGGCAAGAGAATCGCTTAAGCCCAGGAGTTGGAGGTTGCTGTGAGCTGTGTGAGGCCACGGCACTCTACCGAGGGCCATAAAGTGAGACTCTGTTTCTACAAAAAAAAAAAATAAAATAAAAAAAAAATAAATAAATAAAAATAGAAAAACTAGCAGGGGCGAGGAGGTGCAAGAGTGTGGTGGTGGAGTGGGGGGTGGACTGCTAGTGGTGTAATCCTGTAGTCTCAGCTATTTGGGGGGCTGAAAAAGGAGGATTGCTCAAGCCCAAGAGTTGGATGTTGCTGTGAGCTGCGATGATGCCACGGCACTCCACCTAGGGCGACAGAGTGAGATTCTGTCTCAAAAAAAAAGAAGGTAAGGTGAAGAAAGGAAAAAAAATAAATAGCTGTGTTCCAGATTAAGGGAAATTGAAGATACATGGCTATTAAATGCAATGTATTATCCTGGATTGGGCTCTCGATTGAGGAAAAAAAAGCTACAAAAGACACAGTTAGGGTGGCGCCTGTGGCTCAGTGGATGGGGCGCCAGCCCCATATACTGAGGGTGGTGGGTTCAAACCCAGCCCCAGCCAAACTGCAACAAAAAAATAGCCGGGCGTTGTGGCGGGCGCCTGTAGTCCCAGCTACTTGGGAGGCTGAGGCAAGAGAATCGCCTAAGCCCAGGAGTTGGAGGTTGCAATGGGATACATAGCTCATACTTTTTCTAAGATTGGTTCAGAAATTTAATTGTCCAACCTAGTAATTTTTGGTATGCTTCCAATTTTCTGAAGTGAGTATGCTTTATTTTTATAATTTCTTTCCTTTAAGGTTGTTGGAAGCAAATAAGTTTTGTATTTGCCATCTGACTCTGTGCAAGAACATCAGAAAAGTGGTTTCTGACTCATCTAATGAGCTCATCAAGCAATAAATGATAACTCACATGTAAATTTGACTCCCTGCCTTCTCCATCTGCCAGGACTCTGCACAGCATGGTAGGCGCCTGACTCAGTTAAGCATGAGTAAATATAATTTCACACATTTGTTTTTTCATGTCACAAATATTTAATAATCTGCTATGTGCAGTGTACCCTACTAGATTCATTAAAGATAATGGAATGAGTTAAACTGCCTCGCCCTGAAGGGGCTTAGTACCGTTGGCACTTTTTTTTCATGAATTCCGTATCCATGGATTCAACCAACCAGGAACTGAAAATATTTAAAAAGTATGGGGTGGGGCGGCGCCTGTGGCTCAGTGAGTAGGGCGCTGGCCCCATATGCCGAGGGTAGCGGGTTCAAACCCAGCCCCTGCCAAACTGCAACAAAAAAATAGCCGGGCGTTGTGGCAGGTGCCTGTAGTCCCAGCTACTTGGGAGGCTGAGGCAGGAGACTCGCCTCAGCTCAGGAGTTGGAGGTTGCTGTGAGCTGTGTGACGCCATGGCACTCTACCGAGGGTGATAAAGTGAAACTCTGTCTCTCCAAAAAAAAAAAAAAAAGTATATGGTGGCACCTGTGGCTCAGTGGGTAGGGCGCCAGCCCCATATACCGAGAGTGGTGGGTTCAAACCCAGCCCTGGCCAAACTGCAACAAAAAAATAGCCAGGCATTGTGTTGGGCACCTGTAGTCCCAGCTACTCGGGAGGCTGAGGCAAGAGAATTGCCTAAGCTCAGGAGTTGGAGGCTGCTATGAGCTGTGATGCCACAGCACTCTACCGAGGGCAATAAAATGAGACTCTGTCTCTACAAAAAAAGAAAAAAAAAAGTATGGTTGCATCTGTACTGAACACATATAGACATTTTTCTTGTCATTATTCTCTAAATGATGCAGTATAACAACTATTTACCTTGTATTAGGTATTACCTTGCATTAGGTTTTTCAACTGGAAAAAACAGCTGCTCATTGTTCCAGTGTAGGAGGTTGGCACATATTTGAATTCTCGAGTCGCCCAGATTGATGACAGCAATTATGGTAGAGGGAGAATCCAAAAAACCATGAGCTTCAGATTTTCACAGGATGAAGGTGAGCGATGGGAGGTTGATGGATGATTGTAAAATGAAAGAGTATTGGACACATGAGGCTAAGGAAATGTTCTTTAAAGAGTTTAATTTTTGTGGGAATAGGGTGGGTAATTAATTTTTATGTGAAAATGAGAAGCAAGGATGCTCACACCATCTCCAGGTGTGGTGATATGTTGAATATGGAACAAAATATCATCCACTTGAGAAGGATCTAGGTGCAGCAGTATACACATGGGGCCTTGGGGAGCACATGAAGTGGAGAACACTCAGAGAAGGGTTTGAGGATAGAGGGGATTGTGCTGATGACGTCTGTGAGCCCCTTAGGACATAGTAGGAAGGTAGGTTTGTGTGGTTCAGGAAGGATGGAAGATTGGTCCGTGCAGGCCTGAGCGGAGTCCTATGGGGAGAAGAGTCCAGTGATGATGGATGACCTGGAAGCTTGCACTTTTGTGGATGATTAAGGTAAATAGGGAGGCGAGGCGTAATGACACCAGCCCTGGTGATCTCTTAGGAGAAGATGGGTAACAAAACCATTTATAGCCTCTTTCTCTGGTTTGGGCTCCTAGGTAGTTTCTGGTGGTAAGGCTGTGGGAAGAGAATCTCACTTGGAGCCCCAAGCACACAATCCTTACTCTTCAGGCTCCTTCTGAGGTTTGTTAGAGCACATGATATCCTGAGGTCTCACCACCCTGGTCACCCTACAATGGTTGCTCTTCATCAGTGTCATTGTTAGAATGTATATCTTAGAACAAATTATGAGATTCTGAATGTAGGCTGGGAAGTACAGAGTGCCCTGTAGTTGTCCTTTGATTTAGATGCTATTCTTACATTCAGCCACCTGTTTGTGCTTCTCAGTTCATGGTGAGATAATTATTCTGGTATATTTTTCCCCCAGAACTGCTATTCTGCCAATTTATTTTTTCTATAATCATGAACTTGTAGAATCATATAGTTATTGAGCAAGATGAAACCAATACATCATTCAACCTAACATATTTTATAGATGAGAAACAGAGGTCCAGTTAAGTGATGAATATGATTTGATATTTTGAATCATGTATTTGACTAGTTTAGAAAAACAAAAGAGTAATGACATCAGTTGTGATTTGTTTCAGTTTAGAGGTGTGAATCCAGATCTCTTCCCCTTTGACAAGAGTGGGCTGCTCTATGGGGCAAGAAGACACTCTCCTGGTGGTGGTGGGAATTGGCCTATGCCTTGATAGCTCAGCTACTTGACTTGAAATTCAGGCAGCATTTCCAGCCACTCTGTGAGAGCCAACCCTCCTTGGCACTCTTCTTTTTCTTTCTTTTTTTTTTTTTTTTGGAGACAGAGTCTCACTATGTCACCCTCAGTAGAGTGCTATGTCATCACAGCTCACAGCAACCTCAAACTCTTGGCTTAAGCAATTCTCTTGCCTCAGCCTCCCAAATAGCTGGGACTACAGGTGCCTGCCACAACACCCAGCTATTTTTTAGTTGTAGTTGTCATTGTTGTTTGGCAGGCCCGGGCTGGATTCAAACTTTTGGTGTACACGGCTGGTGCCTAGCTGCTGAGCTATAGGCGCTGAGCCCCACCTTGGCACTTTTCTTTATTTCTTCCACCTTCTTTGCATTTTTATATGAAAGTAACAGACATCCTGAGTTTTAAAAATCATTCCACTCATTAAAAAAAATTGTTCCACTCAGCAAAGTATATTTTTATTTTTTAATTTCAGAATATTACAGGGGAACAAATGTTTTGGTGGTAAAAGTCCATGGAAAACAAGCAGGTGGGAGAGGATAAGAAGGGAGGGGCAAATTCACACTTAATAGGTACAATGCACACTATCTGGGTGAGGGGCACACTTATAACTTTGATGAAAAGTGGTTCACTTTCTCATCAAATGTGACTTCTACTTTACATTTTTTTATCAGATATTTTCTGAGTACTTAATCTCTCCTCTACAACAATTGCATAACATGACTTGGTCTCCTTAGCAGATCTGGTTAACACCTACAGCTCATAATTGTTGCTCTTGTGATCACAAAACCAAATCACACATTGTGCTACAGATGTCCCTTACCTTTAATAGCATTGAATTAAAAAATGCTTAAAATGAACTGAATGTAATCTGTGCCAACACTGAACAAACTAATATGAGATGGCAAAATATGTTTTCTATTTGTAGTTTGAAACTAAACTGAGATATTTATGGTGGGAAGAAGAAAAGTTTGTGCAAATGATTCCCAGCTTAGATTAGTTGAGCCTGCCTTTTGTTGTACAAGAGAAAAAAAAAACTTAAAAAATCAGCTAAATTATTATTATTACTTTTACTTTATTTATTTTTTTTTTTTAGAGATAGGAGTCTCACTTTGTCACCCTCGGTAGAGTGCTGTGGCATCACAGCTCACAGCAACCTCCAGCTCTTGGGCTTAGGTGATTCTCTTGCCTCAGCCTCCCGAGTAGCTGGGACTATAGGCACTCACCACAATGCCTGGCTATTTTTTGATGCAGTTTGGCCAGGGCCAGGTTTGAACCCACCATCCTCGGTATATGGGGCTGGTGCCCTACTCACTGAGCCACAGGTGCCGCCCCAAATCAGCTAAATTATTAATCATCAACTTCTCTTTTTTCTTTGTTTGAGACAGGCTCACTTTGTCACCTTGGGTAGAGTGCTGTTGCGTCATAGCTCACAGTAACCTCAAACTCATGGGCTCAAGAGATTCTCTTGCCTCAAACTCCCAAGTAGCTAGGATTACAGGCACTTGCCACAATGCCGTGCTATTTTTAGAGATGGGGTCTTGCTCTTGCTCAGGCTGTCTCAAACTCCTGAGCTCAAGCAATCCACTTGCCTTGGCTTCCCAGAGTGCTAGGATTATAGGTGTGAGATGCCAGGTCTGGTCCCAGTTATCAACTTCTTAAGTAAAGTAAGCACCCATTTGTAGGGTGATTCATGTACCTGGGCTTAGCAAAATAGATATCTATCCTTCTCATTTCTCTTTAGAGAAATCTAGATAAAATCCCATTTCTTATAGTTTCTTTGCTTCACAAGGATGACGACTTACTTATCTAATATGCATTATCCTAACCCTTTCTCTCCCTTCTTTGAGCTGGTATAGTTTAAGAGTACAGAGTTTAAGAGCATGTGCTCTGGCATCAGTGGCCCCTAGATCTGAATCTCAGCTATGCTCTACATTAGTTTTAAGTAATTTAACTTCTTTGAGCCTCCATTTTCTGATCTATAAAAGGCAGACAATGAGGCTTGGTGCCTATAGCTCAGTAGCTAGGGTGCCAGTCACATACACCAGAGCTGGCAGGTTTGAACACAACCTGGGCCTGCCAGACAACAATGACAACTACAACCAAAAAATAGCGAGTGTTGTGGCAGGCGCCTGTAGTCCCAGGTACTTGGGAGGCTGAGACAAGAGAATCACTTAAGCCCAAGAGTTTGAGGTTGCTGTGAGCTGTGATGCCACCGTACTCTACCAGGCAACATAGTGAAACTCTGTCTCAAAAAAAAAAAAAAAAAAAGGCAGACAATGATAATTAATAGGGTTCTTGTAAATAATAGTGAGAATAAGTGTATAACATTTATGATGCTGACTGGTACAACTAATTGCTCAATAAACAGTAACTATTTTGAGCCCTTTTTTTTTTTTTTTTTTTTTTTGTGGTTTTTGGCCAAGGCTGGGTTTGAACCCACCACCTCCAGCATATGGGACTGGCGCCCTATCCCTTTGAGCCACAGGCGCCGCCCAAACAGTAACTATTTTGACATTATGGACTTATAGAAGAAGGTGTTTAGTAAATTGCTCTTGTTTAAATGAGAATGCTAGAACTGACTCAACTAAAAATCCTGGCTCTTATTTTCTTAGGGATATAACAATAGGGAAAAGCAAATAGGGAGCAGTGGTGCATGCTTGCAGTCCCAGCTACTCATGAGACTGAGGCGGGAGGATTGCTGGAACCCAGGAGTTGAAGGCTGTCGTGCACTATGTAAGCACTTGTGAATAGCCACTGTATTCCAGCTGTGAGATCTCATATCTTAAAACAAGCAAAATAAAAAGCAAACAAATAAAAGTAAGGAAATCAACCCTAAGCCTTTTCCTGGCTCCATCTGAGAACACATGCTTATGTAGCAAGGCCCTAGTAAAGTGTCTGGTAGAAATTTCCTATTTTTAGGGTATGAAAAGCTTGTGGAATAATGGTTTCTAATTTGCAGCATTTGCTTATATTTTAACCCTATTAGGATGGTCCCATCTGGTGGGACTTAAAGTATGGTCTATTTCATTTTCTTAAAGGTCAATTCTCCATTCCTCACAGATTATAGACCTTTAATTCACTAGTTATTAAATATGAAATGCTTTTCAGTAAGTTTCTCCTGGACAAATTTTAGCGGGGGTCTCTCAGGTAAAGTTTATAGGATAAGCAGGAGAGATTTAGGCACTGCTCGTCCATTGTTGACCATCGTCTTAACTTACTTATCACCTTGTGATGAAATCTCTCAGAAACAACATCAAGTTATTTGCAGCTTTTATTGATTTTTTTCCTTGACATTTACCTCTGTGGTCAGGAATCTATACTGAACTTAGCTGTTTAGCTCCATCTAGACGCTAAAGCTAATGTAGAAACTGTTGCTTAAAAGCATCATGAAAAATCTGGGTCAATAGGTATTTAATGTAGTTGGAAGTAAAATGTTATGCGACGTACTCTACACTTTCCTTTTAAAGCAGCAGTTTCATAAAGGCTTGGCTCTTATCTCTCTGAATTGGGTCCATGACTCTGCTAAAAAAGATAATCACACGTATAGCTGATATAGCTGATACTATGATTTTATTATCAGGAACTCCTTTCTTTTCTTTTCTTTCTTTTTTTTTTTTTGGAGACAGAGCCTCAAGCTGTCACCCTGGGTAGAGTGCCATGGCATCACAGCTCACAGCAACCTCCAACTCCTGGGCTCAAGTGATTCTCTTGCCTCAGCCTCCCAAGTAGCTGGGACTACGGGCACCTGTCACAACACCCAGCTATTTTGTGGTTGCAGCTGTCATTGTTGTTTGGCGGACCCAGGCTAGATTCGAACCCGCCAACTCAGGTGTATGAGGCTGGCACCTTAGCCACTTGAGCCATAGGTGCCGAGCCAGGAACTCCTTTCTAATTATAGTAATGTCTTATTGTAAAAAAGAATGTCTTAGATCTACTTTAGACAATCCAGGAACACTTGTGTATGTGTTTATAGGGAGTTATTATGTTAAAGGTAACTTTTTTTTTTTTTTTTTTGCTGTTGTTGCAGTTTGGCCGGGGCCGGATTTGAACCCACCACCCTTGGTATATGGGGCCAGCACCCTACTCACTGAGCCATAGGCACTGCCCCTAAAGGTAACTTTTCTTTTTTTTTTTTTGTGGTTTTTGGCCGGGGCTGGGTTTGAACCCGCCACCTCTGTCATATGGGACCCGTGCCCTACTCCTTGAGCCACAGGCGCCGCCCAAGGTAACTTTTGTTATTAATGGGGGGGATGATGAAATATTCAATAAGTGCTATTGAGAAAGTCAGTTATTATTTAGAGAAGGAAAAAAAAGTTCATTCTGAAAGGTAATGGAGCCAAAGATGAAAGATTTTCCGAGGCTCGAGATGAAAGGAAAAGGGAGGCCCCGTTTGTGCAATGAAAATGGCTTTTTTTCCACCTGGGTGCAGGTGGGGTAGGATTTCCAACCGGGAAGAAATCCAGGGTTTTAAAGGTCAGGAAGGTGGGGGTCGGTTTGGACATCTGTTGTAAGGCTGAGAGTTGGCCCATTTGCCTTTCCCAGGTGGGACATCCCGTGGGGTAAGGTAGGAGGTTGATTCTTTTAGGCCGGTCCACCCTGTTTTGAGTGGGGTTTGATTCGATCACATTCCTATCTCAGAGGATATGTAACATAAATTCTAAATTGCTTAAAGGCTAACCCACGAGAAATCATACTATGATGTACTAAAACAAAACTTATTTTAGTAATTTTCTGGACAGACGGGAAGGCACAAACCTAGAAGCCACAAAAGAACAGATGAACAGATGTGTTCTCATAAAACTAAAAGTGTTTTATATGAAAGTTACCATGAACAAAGTAAAAGATAAGAGACAATCTAGGAGAAAACATGTGCAATGTATATAACAGACAAGGGTTAATACTCACCAAGTGTGAAGAGCTCCTATGATCATTAAAATAATAATAATAAAAGGTCAAGCAATAGGAATTGTAAAACCACACAGGGTGAGATAGGAGTGGCCCATTTACTTAAATAGTTGTTCAAACAGAAACCAGGGAAATGTGAATCAAAATGAGATTCTGTTTTTCACAGTTATTTACAAATTATAGTATAGGATAGGAATTATATAAAAGGGCTAATAAAAAAGATTTAGTAAAGAGATGGGGGCAAGGACACTGGAAAGGGTAGGGACATAAGTTGTCATAGACTTTTTGGAGGACAATTTGCTGTTACCTATCAAACTTTTATCTATTGGCCCAGCAATGTCACTTCTAAGAATCTAGCCCATAAAATTATTTACAGTTATACCGTATGCATGTAATATTCTGTATACTTTTTTTTGTTTATCTCTGAGCTGTAGATCCTTATTTCCTTCCCACTGGTTCCTGGATAGCACCATTTGGATGTCTCACCAAGATCTTAGAACTATATCTCCATCTTACTTTTCTTTTCATTTCTTTTTTTTTTTTTTCTGAGACAGAGTCTCACTATGTCACCCTGGGTAGAGTGCTGTGGCATCACAGCTCACAGCAACCTCCAAATCTTGGGCTTAAGCAGTTCTCTTGTCTTAGCTCCTGAGTAGCTGGGACTACAGGCATGCCTGGCTTTATTTTTGTTGTAGTTGTCACTGTTGTTTGGCAGGCCCCAGCTGGATTCAAACCCACCAGCTCCGATGTATGTGGCTGGCGCCCTAGCCACTGAGCTATAGGTGCCGAGCCCATCTTACTTTTCTTTTTTTGTTTTTTTAAATTTATTTTTTTATTTTTTGAGACAGAGCCTCAAGCTGTCACCCTGGGTAGAGTGCTGTGGCATCACAGCTCAGAGCAACCTCCACCTCCTGGGCTTAAGCAATTCTCCTGCCGCCGCCTCCCAAGTAGCTGGGACTACAGGCGCCCGCCACAATGCCTGGCTATTTTTTGATTGCAGCCATCATTTTTGTTTGGTGGGCCCCAGGCTGAATTCGAACCACCAGCTCAGGTGTATGTGTCTGGAGCCTTAGCTGCTTGGGCCATAGGTGCTGAGCCCCATCTTTTCTTAAACTGAACTCTTGACCTTCCCACTCTCAAATCCCACTTTCATCCTATCTCCCTTGTATCAGAAAATGGTACCTTTACTTAATCTGTATTCATGCCAGTAAGTATGAAAATAGGAGGATTTGTTTGTTTGTTTTTTTGGATTCCAAGGCTTCCTCTGTTGTCCCAGCTAGAGAGCAGTGGTGTCAACATAGCTCACTGCAAACTCAAACCCTTGGGTTCAAGCCATCTTGCTGCCTCAGCCTCTGGAGTAGCTGGGACTACAGGTGCTTGCCACTACACCTGCTTTCCCTCCCTCCCTCACTCCCTCCTTCCTTCCTTTCTTTTTTTTCTTTCTGACTGGTTTTGAACTCCTGAGCTCAAGCCACCCTCCCACCTCAGCTTCCCATGAGGCATTGTGCCTGGCCAAAAATAGAAGTATTTTTGATAACTTTTTCACATCATATATCCTATCTATCATCCAATCCTATGGATTCTACCTTGAAAATATATCCCAAATCTCTCAGTCCTTTGCTTTCACTGTCCCATTTCTAAACCAACATGTTTGCTGGTACTCTGGGTAATTGCTTTAAAATGTTCATAACTTATCCCCATCGATTCAAATTTCTAAACGGCAGGAGAAGAAAAAGACAAGCTGCAGCCTGGTAGGATCTTTTGTGACATATACCTGATAAAAGACTCCTATCCAGAATAGATAAGGAACTCTTATAACTCAGGAGTAAGACAAACGACCCAATCTTTAAAAATAGGCAAAAGATTAGAACAGACATGTTACCAAAGAGTATAGACAGATGGAAAACGAGCACATGGAAAGATGCTCAATGCTTTTATTCCTTAGGGAATTCACATTACAACCTCAAAGAGAGACTACACACCCACTAGAAAAGCTAAAATCGAAAAAGAAGGACAATAAAGAGTGTTGGTGAGGATCTGGAGACACTGAAGGCTCCTGCATTTCTGGTGGAAATGCAGAATCATGCAGCCAGTTGGGAAACAGTTCAGCAGGTTTTTAAAAAGTTAAATAGGAATTTACCACAGGACCTAGCAATTCTACCATTAGGAATCTACCCAAGAGAAATGAAGCACATATTCACACAAAGCCTTATAGACCAATGTTCCCGTTGGTCTTTTTTAATATATAGTAATGGCCAATACCTGGAAACAATCCAAATGTCCACTAGCTGGTGTATGGACGGACAACATGTGTTATATGCATACCGTGAGATGCTACTCAGCAATAAAAAGGAACAAACCATTGATACACATGACATGGTCCATCCTCAAAAACACTGTGCTAAATAAAACACGTCAGACTCAAAAGTCTACCTAGCGTATGATTTCATTAATACAAAATTCTAGAAAAAGCAAAACCATTGAGCTAGAAATCAGATTAGCCGTTGTCTCAGGCTGGTGGTGGGAACAAACAGGTACAATGGGCAGAAAAGAACTTTTTTGGGGCTTGGTGCCCATGCTCAGTGGTTAGGCGCTGGCCACATACAACAGGGCTGACAGGTTCGAACTTGGCCTGGCCTGCTAAACAACAATGACAACTACAATAAAAATAGCCAGGCATTGTAGTGGGCACTTGTAGTCCCAGCTACTTGGGAGGCTGACGTAGGAGAATCGCTTAAGCCCAAGAGTTTGAGGTTGCTGGGAGCTTTGACGCCACGGCACTCTAACGGCAACATAGTGAGACTCTGTCTCAAAAAAAAAAAGAACTTTTTTGGGTGATTGTAGCGGTGGTTGCACAATTGTGTAAATTCACTAAAACTCACCAAATTTAGGCTTAAAATGAGTGGTTGTTATAAAATCCCTCTGTAGTGCTTTTTAATTATTTTTTACTTTACCATTTTTGTTTTTATTTATTTATTATTATTTTTTGAGGAAAAGTCTCACTATGTTGCCCTGGATAGAGTGCTATGGGGTCACAGCTCACAGCAACCTCAAACTCTTGGGCTGAAGCTATTCTCCTTCCTCAGCCTCCAGAGTAGCTAGGACTACAGGTGCCCACCACAATGCCTGGCTATTTTTTTTTGTTGTTGTTGCAGTTGTCATTGTTGTTTAGCTGGCCTGGGCTGGGTTCAAACCCACCAGCCTCAGTGTGTGTGGCTGGCACTGTAACCACTGTGCTACGGGTGCTGAGCCTTTAATTTTTTTTTTTAATTGGGGATTCATTGAGGGTACAAAAGACCAGGTTACATTGATTGCGTTTGTTAGGTTAAAGTCCCTCTTATAATTGTGTCCTGCCCCAAGAGGTGTGTCACCCACTGTGACCCGCACCCCTCCTCCCTCTCTCCGCTCCCCCATTCCCTTAGCCGCATCAGGTACTAGGTCATCAGTCGATCTATCAGAATTGAGTACATTGGATTCTTTCTTCTCCATTCTTGTGAAGCTTTACTAAGAAGAATGTGTTCTGGCTCCATCTAGGTTAATACAGAAGATGTAAAGTCTCCATCTTTTTGAATGGTTGAATAGTATTCCGTGGTATACATATACCACAGCTTGTTAATCCATTCCTGGGTTGGTGGGTATTTATGTTGTTTCTACAATTTGGCGATTATTAATTGAGCTTTGATAAACAGTCTAGTACAAATGTCCTTATGATAAAATGGATTTTTTTCTTCTGGGTAGATGCCCAGTAATGGGATTGCAAAGGGATTGCAATGGAGTTGTAGGATCAAATGGCAGGTCTAGTTTGAGTTCTTGGAGGATTCTCTATACTTCCTCCTGAAAAGATTGTATTAGTTTGCAGTCCCACCAGCCGTGCAAGAGTGTTCCCTTATCTCCACATCCATGCCAGCATCTGCAGCTTTGAGATTTTATGATGTGGGCCTTCTCACTGGGGTTAGGTGATCTCTCAGGGTGGTTTTGATTTGCATTTCTCTGATAATTAGGGACAATGAGCATTTTTTCATATGTTTGTTAGCAACTCATCTATCTTCTTTTTTTTTGAGACAGAGTCACCCTCCATAGAGTGCTGTGGCGTCACAGCTCACAGCAATCTCAAACTCTTGGGCTGAAGCGATTCTCTTGCCTCAGCCTCCCAAGTAGCTGGGACTACAGGCGCCTGCCACAACGCCTGGCTATTTTTTGTTGTAGTTGTCGTTGTTTGTCAGGCCTGGTCTGAGTTTGAACCCACCAGCTCTGGTGTATGTGTCTGGCACCCTAGCCGCTGAATTACAGGCACCAAGCCCATCTATCTTCTTTAGAGAAGGCTCTATTCATTTCTTTTGTCCCTTGTTATAAGGGATTATTGGCTCATTTTATGTTGATAAGTTTGAATTCTCTGTAGATCCTAGTTATCAAGATTTTGTCCGATTCATAATATGCAAATATCTTTTCCCATTCTGAAAGTTGTTGATTTGCTTTTGTTGTCACATTAGCTGTACAGAAACTATTCAATTTAATTAAGTCCCATTTATTTACTTTTGTTGTTGCAACTGCCATGGAAGCTTCTTCATAAAGTCTTTCCCCAGTCTGATAACTTCAAGTGTTTTCCCACACTTTCTTTGAGGACTTTTTTTTTTTTTGTAGAGACAGTCTCACTTTATGACCCTCGGTAGAGTGCCATGGCCTCACGCAGCTCACAGCAACCTCCAACTCCTGGGCTTAAGCGATTCTCTTGCCTCAGCCTCCCGAGTAGCTGGGACTACAGGCGCCTGCCACAATGCCCAGCTATTTTTTGGTTGCAGTTCAGCCGGGGCCAGGTTTGAACCCGCAACCCTCGGTATATGGGGCTGGCGCCTTACCGACTGAGCCACAGGAGCCGCCCAGGACTTTTTTTTTTTTTAAATTTTTGAGACAGAGTCTCACTTTGTCACCCTCCATAGAGTGCTTGGTGTCACAGCTCACAGCAACCTTCACATCTTGAGCTCAAGTGATTCTCTTGTCTTAGCCTCCCAAGTAGCTGGAAGTTTCGACGCCCGGCTATTTTTAGAGACAAGGTCTGGCTCTGGCTCAGGCTGGTCTTGAACCTGTGAGTTCAGGCAATCCACCCGCCTCGGCCTCCCAGAGTGCTCAGATTACAGGCATGAACCACCACGCCCAGTCCCTTTGAGGATTTTTATTGTTTTATGCCTTAGATTTAGATCTTTTATCCATCTTGAATCAATTTTTGTGAGTGGAGAAAGGTGCAGGTCCAGTTTCAGTCTTTTACATGTAGTTATCCAGTTTTCCCAACACCATTTATTGAATCGGGATTCTTTCCCCCAGTGTATGTTCTTGTTTGGTTTATTTATCAAAGATCAGGTGGCTGTAAGATGTGTTTCATTTCGTGGTTTTCTGTTTGGTTCCAGATGTCTGTGTCTCTATGTTTGAGCCAATACCACGCTGTTTTGATCACTATGACCTTGTAGTACAGCGTAAAGTCTGGTAGCCTGATGCCCCCAGCTTTGTTTTTATTACTAAGAATTGCTTTAGCTATGCAGGTTTTTTCTGGTTCCTTACAAAACAAAGATTTATTTTTTCCAAATCTAGAAAGTATGATGTTGGTATTTTAATGGGGATAGCATTAAATCTAGATTGCTTTAGGAAGTATAGACTTTTTTTTTTTTAATTTTTATTTTTTTGAGATAGAGCCTTAAGTTGTTGCCCTGGGTAGAGTGCTTTGGCATCACAGCTCACAGCAACCTCCAACTCCTGGGCTCAAGCGATTCTCCTGCCTCTGCCTCCCAAGTAGCTGGGACTACAAGTGCCTGCCACAACGCCCGGCTATTTTTTGGTTGCAGCCGTCATTGTTGTTTGGTGGGCCGGGCTGGATTCGATCCCGCCACCTCAGGTGTATGTGGCTGGCGCCTTAGTCTCTTGAGCCAGAGGCGCCAAGCCAACATTTTAACAATGTTGACTGTACTTTTTAAATTTTAGAAACATAAATCAAATCATGTCACCTTCTTGTTTGCAACACTTATGTTCAATTGGCAATCTTCACTATGACCTGTCAGGTCTTAATTTATTTAGCTTTGACTCTGCAGAATCCTACCCTGACAATCTCCTTGCCCACTGATTTCCACCCCACAGGGCCTGTTATCAGCAATGTGCTATACTCCCTTTTACCTCAGGGAGTTCTTACCCGCTATCCTTCTGCCTCCAGTAGCCTTATTTCTCCACTTTTTATCTGGATAGCTGTAACATCCTTTATGTCTCAGTTTAAGCTTCATTTCCTCATAGAGATCTTCCTTGACAACCCCTTCACAGTTTAAATTAGGCCACTGTCATTGTCTCACTGGATTGTTCCTTCAAAATGTTTTTCACAATCCATAATTATGGATTTATTTTATAATGATTTGTTTAATTTCCATCTTTCCACTTGATTATAAGATCCATGAGGGGAAAGACCATGTTTATTTTATATATTCATTCTCTGTGGGTATCTTCCAACAGTTAATTGGTTTGACAAAATAAACGAGTGGACGGATTCATTTAATTACCTAGGATTACATGCTACAATTAGCATATCTGGAAGGTTTACTACAAGGTGTGCTGCAAAAATGAAAATAAAAACACTTCATGGAAGTGTTTTCCTTTCTTTTTAACAGAAAAAGTTGGGCAATTGGTACTATAAGCTTAGATAATCTTCTAGCCAAAGATATTGCAGGCAAGTTCTGTGGTAAAGAAGTTTGGGTTCTCATAATTGTCCAAAAATTTCTGTATACATTGGCAGAATTGATTGTCAAAGTGTGAGAGATACTCTCTTAATTGACCTCGTATCTCTAGGGAGCCAAAGACTTGCCAAAATCTCATTTGAGAGGAATAATATTCAAGAAAGATTTCTAAATGATACGTAGTCCTTTTAGAACATCAGGTACCTGTTCACTTGTACTAGGCTACTTTGCTTCCTTCTAGAATAGCTTTTAGGGATTCGTGCTATGGGTTAAAACCCTGACCAAGAAGGCATACCGCTGCTGACTTTACCGCAGGAATATGATGTCCTATACCACCCAGTGCGCTCTGTATGAAAACCCTTTGTCTCTTAAGAGCTCCAGACTTGAATATTCAGCTACTTACTGGGTATCTCCACTTGGATGCAGCACCAGCGACAAGAATAAGCCAGGTGATTGAATTTAACATTTGTACATAGAATCCTTTCCTATGAGAGTTGGTAGGAATAAGCAGCTTACAATTTTGTAGCAGGTTATCATTTTTCCCCAATAAAATATTTAGTAGGCACCCCAATATGTAAAACAAGAAAAGCAGGAGTATGGGGCCAGTTGGGGAAAGCCATACTTGAGTTTTTCCTCCCAGGCAAGACCCGTGGTCTCCCAAGGTAGCATCTGAGATAATAGGGGAGTTAAGAACCACTGATCTAGTTCAATCCCTCCATTTGGGACTATTGTGTCTCCTGCTGAGAAACAAGTACACAACTCTTCTAATGACATGTAGACATTTGTGAATGACTCTTCAGAAAGATATAATGGATAATTTTGTCAAATACTTAGTGAGGATATTAATCCAGCCTACAGTGACAGGAGGCTGATGGGGATGACCACAGTATGCGAGCAGGACCAGCTGATGTTCTGTGAGGATTCGGCCAAGGTACTCCCAGTCGTGTGTCCAATTAATCCTGCCTCCAGGAGGGTGGTTTTTAAGTGCTTCTTTAAAACTGGGTCAATAGGGGGAGCTGTTTGCTAATATTCGTAGGCTTTGGGTGAGGCTTCTCAAACTTTCCTGGGGAACTATTAGTGTATTTATTAGTATTATTAATGTCTGCACAGCCTTGGGCAAAGGCATGTTTATGGGGCTTGAAGGAGGAGAAGCAGATGGAAGTAGAGCTCCAAATAGCCTTAATCCTGATTTATCTTAAAAATTAATGCAAATACTGTATTTTGTTCCATAAATGTCCACATTTTGCTTTCAGAAATCAAATTTACTTTCCTTCTCTGCATACAGAAGAACAAAAGAAATAAAATTTACTCTCAAAAGATGATGATTTAGAACCAAAGTGCACTGATTATACATCTATGCTATAATGCAGCCTTTCATGCCCAGACCCACTGCTCAAAGGGCTCAGGTGTCCTGTGTTGGATGCCCCAGGATGCGTGTGGCTGGGTTTCTCTTACAAGTTGGTGATTCATCAAGGGTTTTGGAAGGTGGTTTAATCCTTGCACATTCTACTGTTTGGGTTGAAGTTTTTACCTCTCCCTGTCTTCCTTCTTGGTTGCTTCTTCTGTGCTCTAGGTAATTATTGCATTTGCTGCTGTCGGTGGATCATTACAATTGACTTTTTTTTTTTTTTTTTGAGACCGTCCCATTCTGTCACTCCATCAGAATGCTGTGGCATCATCAGAGTTCACTGCAACCTCAAAGTCCTGGGTATGAGCAATTCTGTCTCAGCCTCCTGGGTAGCTGGGATTACAGGTGTGCACCACAATGCCTGGTTAATTTTTCTATTTTTTTTTTGTAGATACATGGTCTCACTTTTGCTCAGTCTGGTCTCAAACTCCTGTTCTCAAGACGTCCTCTTGAGTTGGCCTCCAAGAGCCCTTGGATTGTTAGGTGGCCACTGAGCCAGGCTACTTTGACTTTTTGAACTGTTTCTCCCTGCCAGATAACTGAAACTTAAATGAGGCCAGATTGCCTGGTATAAGGAACATGAGTTCCAATGAACTCTGTGTGTGGAGAGGGAGTTAGTTCTATTTCTTTCCTACCTAGGGATGGCAAGTGCTGTTATTACTATTCCCAAGGGGACACATGAAACAGCTCAAACACTTACTGTGAGCTCAAATCGAAGAGGTTGATGTGTTAGCGCATGTACGCATAAAGGTAGTCCATGAAAGTAAGCAAATGCCTTCAAACTTCATTTATTTCCTCTTATTATATGTATTACTATTAAACTAGGAAGTGCAATATGTGAAGCTGAATCTTTTTTTTTTTTTTTTTTTTTGTGGTTTTTGGCTGGGGCTAGGTTTGAACCTGCCACCTCCGGCATATGGGACCGGCACCCTACTCCTTGGGCCACAGTTACCACCCTTTTTTTTTTTTTTTTTTAATGATTCTCCTTCACTCGAAGAGTTTCCTTTTCAGGAGATAAATTTTCAGAAATTGCATAACAGAAGTATCTAATTATAATGCTGAGCTTTGAACATATTTTAATATTGTGCAAGAGACTTTTACAGCTGGTTTATTTTTAATTTCCTGAATGACCTTGAGAAATATGGTTTGCCTCATAATCCCTGTTAATGTTACATTTTTTTCATTTAAATTATAATTTTATGTTTAAATGTATGAATTTTATGATAAGTGATAAAAGATAGAATGACTTTAATAATATTTTAAAGACATTAGGGGATCATAGATTACGCCTGGGGAACTGTGTTTCATTCTTACTCAGCTGGGGAGGTGGAAGGCTTATTCATAGTGGCTGCTCTGACAGAAACTGCTTCAGCTTCAGCTTGAACCATGACCCCTCATGAAGGTCCAAGTCCACGCCCAGATTGGGTTTCCTAATTACTCCTTCCCACAGACTGTACACACAGCAGGGCCTTTGATTGGTCCTTCCCTGTCTGCCAAACCTGATCAGAAATACTTGATCAGCAAGGGTCAAGCTAGGTCTGGGCTGAGTTTATCTAAGTGGATCTCAGCTTCTCTATTTCAGAAAGGATTCTTGAAATCGGATCCTAAGCTGCATCATAAGTTCAAGTTGGCAGCATATGGCCTGCAGGTCAAACTTTGTTCCTAATTGTGCCATATGTTGAAATTGCAAAAATGCCAGAACGAGTTCTGCAGTGCTATGATGGCACATTTAAAATGTGGTGATTAGACGTGACACTGTGGCAGGCGCCTTAGTCCCAGCTACTCGGGAAGTTGAGACAAGAGGATTGCTTGAGCCCAAGACTCTGAGGTTGCTGTGAGCTGTGATGATGCCATGGCATTCAACTCAGGGCAACCGAGTGGGACTCTATCTCAAAAATAAATAAAATGTGGTGATTAGCCTTACTTGTTTATTGGGGTGCTTGCATGCGTACCTAATTGGCCTCTCATGCAAATTATTATTATTATTTTTTCCATGTCAAATATGTAATGTGCTGACATTATAACAAAGTCTGAGGGAGGCACAGCTCACACATGTATGTGAGCACTGGCCATCATGCTTGTGAACTACAAAAGGATCTCATATAAATTATTAATTCTCCTTTCTTTTTTTTGCAACCTCCCGCCTCCCCTTACACAAATTATTATTATTTTTAGAAAGGATTGGTTTTAATGGTCAGAATTGATATAACAGTGAAAATAAAGTTAAATTTTTAGCTTCCTGTTAAAAACTCTGCCCAAGGTACTTCCTCAACACATACATGCTAGTTCCTACCCATCCTTCAAGGCTCTGATCAAGTCCTATCTCTTCCATGAATCCTTTTTCGGTTTTCTTAGAAAGGCTCTGCTTTTTCAAGCACTTCTCATTACCACTGATTTGCTATTATCAGGCTTCTTCACATTATCTTTTTTTTTTGTTGTTGTTGTTAAATCATAGCTGTGTACATTAGTGCAATCAAGGGGTACAATGTGCTGGTTTCATATACAATCTGAAATATTCTCATCAAACTGTTCAATGTAGCCTTCATGGCATTTTCTTAGTTATTGTATGTAGACATTTGTATTCTGCATTTAGTAAGTTTTGCCTGTACCCATTCTAAGGTGCACTGTGGGTGTGGCCCCACCCATTACCCTCCTTCCACCCTAACCTCCCCCCTCCCTTCCCCTATCTTGGCACTTTGCTTATAGTCTTGTGCTACAGTTGGGTAATAGCCTTCATGTGAAAGCTATAATTTAGCTTCATAGTAGGACTGAGTACATTGGATACTTTTTATTCCATTCCTGAGATACTTTACTAAGAAGAATATGTTCCAGCTCCATCCATGTAAACATGAAAGAGGTAAAGTCTCCATCTTTCTTTAAGGCTGCATAATATTCCATGGTATACATGTACCACAATTTGCTAGTCCATTCGTGGGTTGATGGGCACTTGGGCTTCTTCCATGACTTAGCAATTATGAATTGGGCTGCAATAAACATTCTGATACAGATGTCTCTGTTATATTGTGATTTTTGGTCTCCTGGGTATAAATCTAGTAAAGGAATTACAGGATCGAATGGCAGGTCTATTTTTAGGTCTCTAAGTATTCTCCAAACATTCTACCAGAAGGAACATATTAATGTGCATTCCCACCAGCAGTGAAGAAGTGTGCCCTTTCCTCCACATCCATGCCAACATCTCTGGTTTTGGGATGTGGGCTACTCTTACTGGGGTTAGGTGATATCTCAAAGTAGTTTTGATTTGCATTTCTCTGATGATTAAGGATGATGAGCTTTTTTTCATGTGTTTGTAGATCGTGCGTCTGTCCCTTGCCCACCCTGAGATGGGATCACGTGTTCTTTCATACAAATTATTTTTATTTAAACTTTTCACTTCTTCTCGCCCATATTTGTATATGTGAAAGCTTGTATCAGGAGATATGAATAGGGAGACCTCTTAGATTCTTTGTTTTGTTTTTTTTTTTTTTTGAGACAGCCTCAGGATGTTGCCCTGGGTAGAGTGCCGTAACATCACAGCTCATAGCAACCTCCAACTCCTGGGCTCAAGCGATTCTCCTGCCTCCACCTTCCAAGTAGCTGGGACTACAGGCACCTGCCACAATGCCCGGCTATTTTTTGGTTGCAGCGGTCATTGTTGTTTGGCGGGCTCGGGCTGGATTTGAACCCGCCAGCTCAGGTGTATGTGGCTGGCACCTTAGCTGCTTGAGCCACAAGCACCAAGCTGTATTTATCTATTTTTTGACTTTGTTTTTTTTTGAGACAAAGTCTCAAGCTGTCCCCCTGGGTAGAGTAATAGCTCACAGCAACCTCAAACTCTTGGGTTTAAGCAATTCTCCTGCCTCAGCCTCCCAAGTAGCTGGGACAATAGGCACCTGCCACAATGCCTGGGTATTTTTTTTTTTTTTTTATTGTAGTTGTCATTATTTAGCAGGCCTGGGCTGGCTTGAACCCACCAACCCTGGTGTATGTGGCTGGCACCTTACCCTCTGAGCTATTTATCTATTTATTTATTTATTTTGAGACAGAGTTGGTAGAGTGCTGTGGTATCACAGTTCACAACAAGCTCAAACTCTTGGGCTTAAGTGATTTTCTTGCTTCAGCCTCCCAAGTAGCTGGGACTACAGGCACCCACCACAACGCCTGGCTATTTTTTTGTTGCAGTTGTCATTGTTGTTTAGCAGGCCAGCTCAAACCTGCCAGCTCTGGTGTGTGTGGCTGGCACTGAGCCACATCATGTATTTATTGAGCCCCATATTTGTATCAGATATTGAGCTAGGTGCTGGAGATATCATGGAGAGGAAAAATGGATATGGGCTCTGTCTTCATGGCATTTACAGTCTAATAGGTGGAATAGGCAGTAAGGGACTAACAATTATAAATTGTGAAAAGGGATTTGAAGCAAAGGTACGAAGTGCTATGAGAAAAAAGCAGTGGGAGATTCTGCTTCGTCTGGGGGTTAGGGCAGCTTCCTTGCTCAAGATGTGTGTGAGCTGAGATCTGAAAGAGGAGTTACCAGGTGAAGAAAGGGAGGGAGAGCTAGCTTATACAGGCTTGTGAGACACAATTGTGTATACCTCTTCTCAATTATGTGTTCAGCTTGCTGGGCTGGAATCAGCCATGGTGGGAGTATCTACACCATGGAAATCTGTAGACACTACAAACAAAGCTTTCTTTTGGAAAGGCAGTTGTTAAGCATTTGCCAGCATCCCCTGGGAGAAGGAGAAGGTAACTAAGCACGTGCTAGGACTCGGGCCTGTGTTCAATACTGAATGTATTATTTTATTTAGTGCTCACAATAACCTGTGTGGTAGAAATACTTATCCTCATTTTAAGAACATAGAATGAGATTTAGGGAAAAAATATATATATCTCACCAAATTGTTAAACTAGAAAATGGACACAGTCACCCTTGAATCTAGGTCTTTTTGGCTATAGGTCTACAGTCCATGCCTTTCCTCGGCATCATGGTGTCAGAGACTGTGGAGCAGCCGTGGGCAGCAAACAAGCCCTTCTCCTCAGATTGAATTGACTGTGAAAATGACTGTCCCAACCTCGTAGGCTTACTCACTTCTAGAGTGTGAAAGTACTTTCCAGAAGTAAAAGAAAAAATAACTTTTTTTTTGGAAACTGAATGACCACATATCAAAGATTGCATCATCTCATTGGTTGATTAGGGAGGGAAAAAGTACAATGGTAAATCTGATTCGAAGAGCAGTTAAGGGTATTTATAGGCAATTTAATAAAAAATGTTAGAAGGGCAGTGCCTGTAGCTCAGTGGGTAGGGCGCTGGCCACATACACCAAGGCGGGAGGGTTCAAACCCAGCCCAGGCCTGCCAAACAACAATGACAACTACAACCAAAAAATAGTCGGGTGTTGTGGCAGGCACCTGTAGTCCCAGCTACTTGGGAGACTGAGGCAAGAGAATAGCTTAAGCTCAAGAGTTTGAGGTTGCTGTGAGCAGTGACGCTATGGCACTCTACCCAGGGCAATAGCTTGAGACTCTGTCTCAAAAAAAATAAAGAAAGAAAAGAAATGTTAGAATCAATATTCTAAGTTAGAAACAAAATTCATTAATGTCTTATAGGGCAATGAACCATAACCTTTGAGATTATCTCTTCTATTGGAGAGAAATAATTTTCATTTTTATTTGGATGTTAATCTACAAGTCAGTGTAACTTCACAAAGTCTAACTCCCTAATTAATAGTAAATAGAAAAGTCAGAAATGATAACTTCTCCCATAAAATGAAATCATCCTTGGGAGGACTGTGTGGCCTTATTGCTGTATCATTTTTCTCAAGGCATGTGAGTAGGTAACTTTCATTCTGACCTGTAATATCTTTGGTGCTGTAACTCTGGTGTGCTGCAAGAAGTGGTTAAGTGTGTAGACTCTAGAATGAAGATCTGCCTGGGTTTGAACACTGATTCTGTCTTTCAGTAACTGTGTGAGCTTGGGCAATTAAAAAACCTCTTATTCTCAGTTTCTTCATATATTTAACGAGGAAAATAATAACAGTAATACTTATAGTTTGTAGTATTAAGTGAATTTTTTTTTTTGAGACAGAGTCTTACTTTGTCGCCCTCAGTAGAGTGCTATGGCATCACAGCTCACAGCAACCTCAAACTCTTGGGCTTAAGCAATTCTCTTGCCTCAGTCTCCCAAATAGCTAGGACTATAGGCGCCTACCATGATGCCCAGCTATTTTGTTGTTGTTGTTGCAGTTGTCATTGTTGTTTAGCTGGCCTGGGCTGGGTTGGAATCTGCCATCCTGGGGGTATGTGGCTGGTGCTGTAACCGCTGGGCTATGGGCGCTGAGTCATATTAAGTGAATTATTGTATGTAAAGTGCTTAGAACAATGTATGGCACATGATAAGGACTGTATGTGACATTATTTAATTTCATTTTAATTAATTAATTATTTTTCCAACTTTTTAATTTTTTTGTAGAGACAGGGTCTCTCCTAAATTCCCAGGGTACTCTCCGTGAGAAGGGAGTCCTCATAAGCCTGACAGGAATGCAGACATTTTAGAAAATCAGGTGGGAAACCAATAATCCCTTCCCCAGACTGCTGGAGTACCTCAAGGCCAGAGTTCCTACAAACACCCTACCCATACCCTGGCCCCTACTAAGGATACACCCATAATCCTAACCCTAAGGGTACACCCAGAATCCCGACCTGGACTAGAGAAGAGCCCAGGCAGGCAGTATGCAGGCTCACTCACCCATTCCAGCTATACCAATAAAGCTAATAAAAGCCTTTTGCAAGTGTGTGGGGGCTGAGCTGACACCTGGTCAGTCTCCATTCTGCTTTTCCTCTCTGTTAAAATCTTTCCTTGTCCCTGGAATGACCTCTTTTCCTTTCTTGTAGACCCTTACCCTGGTTCTATGCCAGAACCTGTCAGTCTGCTTTTTTTTTTTTTTTTTTGAGACAGAGTCACAAGGTGTGGCCCTGGGTAGAGTGCCCTGGCATCACAGCTCACAGCAACCTCAAACTCTTGGCTTTAAGTGATTCTCTTGCCTCCGCCTCCCAAGTACCCTGTTTCCCCGAAAATAAGACATCCCCGAAAATAAGACCTACTTACAGGAAAGATAAGACGTCCCCTGAAAATAAGACCTAGTGCATCTTTGGGAGCACAGCTTAAAATAAGACACTGTCTTATTTTTGGGTAAACAGGGTAGCTGGGACTACAGGCGCCTGCCACAATGCCCAGCTATTTTTTGGTTGTAGTTGTCGTTGTTTGGCAGGCCCAAGCTGTCTTCGAACCCACTAGCTCTGGTGTATGTGGCTGACGCCTTAGCCGCTTGAGCTACAGGTGCTGAGCCAAGTTGTTAAGTATTGTAAGTTTTGTATCACTGTCAAGTTGAACCATGAGATATTGAGTGTGGATTTGCCATATCATTCTAAAGTACATCGGCTAGTGCAGGGTCAGGTGTTAGCCAAAATTTTATCTCTGCAAGAACAGATACTTAAATATTATGAAGAACAGAATCACAATGTGCATTATTGAAAGATTTCTATAGGAATGTAGCATTTCTTTGTGCTATCAAGTCAAATCAAAATGACTTGAATTATTTCTTTGAAAGGTGAAACTAAGATTATGTATGAGATGGGCAAAATATCCAAGAATTTTGAAAGCGAGTTATCTTTTTTCTTTTTTTTTTGGAGACATAGCCTCAAGCTGTCACCCTGGGTAGAGTGCCACGGCATCACAGCTCACAGCAACCTCCAACTCCTGGGCTCAAGCGAGTCTCCTGCCTACAGCTCCCTGTAGCTGGGACTACAGGCGCCCGCCACAATGCCCGGCTATTTTTTGGTTGCAGCTGTCATTATTGTTTGGTGGGCCTGGGCTGGATTTGAACCCACCAGCTCAGGTGTATGTGGCTGGCGCCCTAGCCGCTTGAGCCACAGGCGCCAAGCCAAGTTATCTTTTTTTCAAAAAACAACTTCTTCAAGAGGAAATTTTGGATGAGCTTTTCCCCAGTTAGCAAAGGTCATCGATGAGTAGGATGATATATGCAAATCATTTTATAAGATACAGCTGTTATTGACCTATTAACTGGAGAATACAGTGAAAGGTTCACTGACTTTGAGAATCATGACATCAGACTCAAATTAGCATTTTAGTCTCACCTAGTTGATATCACCAAGGCACTTAAAGAACTACAGATGGAATTGATTGAACTCTCAGTAGATGACATTTTAAAATCATTGTTTTATGCTAAGAAAGATACAGTTGAAATATGGAAAAGTAGGGCGGCACCTGTGGCTCAGTTGGTAACGCGCCAGCCCCATATACTGAGGGTGGCGGTTCAAACCTGGCCCTGGTTTGAACTGCAACCAAAAAATAGCTGGGCGTTGTGGCGGGCGCCTGTAGTCCCAGCTACTTGGGAGGCTGAGGCAAGAGAATCGCTTAAGCCCAGGAGTTGGAGGTTGCTGTGAGCTGTGTGATGCCATGGCCCTCTACCAAGGGCCATAAAGTGAGACTCTGTCTCTACAAAAAAAAAAAAAAAAAAAAAAAAAGAAATATGGAAAAGTACAGTAGAGTATGTATACTTTTGGCAACATGCCTGAAAAATGCTTTCTTGATTTTCAAGCATTATATTTAATCTATATTCTTTACAATTGACTTTCCTATATGTGTACTCTGCCCAAATCTTTTCAAATACAGTCTCTATTAAAATTTCCACAAATGGGGCAGCGCCTGTGGCTCAGTGGGTAGGGCGCCGACCTCATATACCGAGGGTGGCAGGTTCGAACCTGGCCCCAGCCAAACTGCAACAAAAAAAAGATGGGTGTTGTGGTGGGTGCCTGTTGTCCCAGCTACTTGGGGGGCTGAGGCAAGAGAATTGCCTAAGCCCAGGAGTTGGAGGTTGCTCTGAGCTGTGACAGTACAGCACTCTACCGAGGGTCACAAAGCAAAACTCTGTCTCAAAAATAATAATACTAATAATAAAATAAAATAAAATTCCACAAATGGCCTAACTTCAGTTGGAAACAATGACCTTTTGGCAGGTTTTGGCTGGGGCTGGGTTTGAACCCACCACCTCTGGTATATGGGGCCGGTGCCCTACTCTTTGAGCCCTGGAAACAATGACCTTGATGGAAACAATAATCACATACAGAGGGTGTAAATAATACATACACAGTTTAAGAAATGAAAAACCTGTATTAAAATTGTAATTCTCAATATATACCGACAACAAAAGATGAATATGTCATGTTTGAGCACCTCTTTTTTTTTTGGTTTGAGCACCTCTTATAATTGCAGAAGTCAAATGTGATTTGAGTATTGCAATTTTAATACAGTTTTTTCCTTTCTTAAAATGTGTTTATGTGTTTTTGACACCCTTTATATTTATTTTAGAACAATGGTTTAGGAGGTAAGAAAGTATCCAGAACAAAGAGGAAGACCATATAATAATTCAAATAAGAGATGATTGGACCTGAACTTGGGTTATAGCAGTTATTATGGAGAGGAGAGGAGGGCTGCACATGATACTTGGAGATGGAATTAATATGATTTGGTGCAACCCTCAGGACCAATCAGGTTCATCCTTGCCAAATACATGCTAGATAAGGGGGAATTCTACCCCATAGTCTATCTTGTAGCAGTTTCAAAAAAGGTGATTTACAAATAAGTAGAAGAGAGGCAAGTAGGACAGGTGCCCCCCAAGTTTTTAAATAACATAACCTGGAAGGAGGCTTGGAGGAATCAGGAACAGTCCGAGTTTTTAAAGGCTTCATTGTCCTGTCCCACTGGGTCAGGATGGCATTTCTGGCTCCATCCCATGTTCCAGGGCCTGTGAGGCGGTATTGGTAAGGGGTGCATGGTCCAAAGAAAACTTCCCAAGCTAGTCTGGGATCCTTGAGGAACAAAAATGGGATGCTGGGCTTTGCGCCTACACATGCAGCAAGCTCATCCATGTAGGGAATGTAGTCGAGTTTGTCTTCATAGGTATTTTTAATCACACCCCTGTGAGGGAGAAGAGGATGACTCTTTATTAATGAGTAGGCTTTAACAGAGACAGAGTGACCCATTTCCAAGGCACATGGGGAGTGAAGGGGGGCAAGAGTTCATTTTTAGACATACTATATTTGAGATTCCTGTTAAATACCTAAGTGGACCTATCTAGAAAGAGTTGGTTTTGGGGAAAGATTTGGGTTAGAGACACAAGTTTTTGAGCCATGAGGATATGATGGTATTTAAAGCCCCAACCCTGGGCTGCACCTGTGGCTCAGTGAATAGGGTGCCAGCCCCATATACTGAGGGTGCTGTGTTCAAACCCGTCCCTGGCCAAACTGCAATAAAAAAAATGGCCGGGCATTATGGCAGGTGCCTGTAGTCCCAGGTACTCGGGAGGCTGAGGCAAGCGAATCAGCTAAGCCCAAGAGCTAGAGGTTGGGCAC
The DNA here is from genome assembly GCF_027406575.1 of Nycticebus coucang. Classification (NCBI taxonomy): domain Eukaryota; kingdom Metazoa; phylum Chordata; class Mammalia; order Primates; family Lorisidae; genus Nycticebus; species Nycticebus coucang. The sequence continues at coordinate 90,375,530 of NC_069789.1, forward strand.
TCTACCAAGGGCGACAAAGTGAGACTCTGTCTCTACAAAAAAAATAAATAAAAAATAAAGCCCCAACCCTGGATGAGGCCACCTAGGAATGAGTATGAACAAAAGTGAGAAGAGGTCTCAGGACTAAGTTTGGAACTCACTAATTTTTAGGAGTGAGGAAGAGGAGGTTCCAGCAAATACAGAGGAAGAGCAGTCTCAGAGGTGAGGAGAGAATGAACAGAGAATGGATTTTGAGGGTCAGGCGAAGGCCTGATTGCCACCTGCGGGGTGGGGCAGGTTCTGTGTTCCACCAGGAAGACCCATCTCCTCATGTGATGTGTCCAAGGCCAAATGTGTAAATAGTGACAGAGTTTGGATGAAGAACATGTTCTTCCGACTCGTGATGCAGAGTTACTGCCAACCTGCCACACTGCTTCCTCAGGAATGGATTTTTTTTTTTCTTTGCAGTTTTTGGCCGGGACTGGGTTTGAACCCTCCACCTCTGGCATGTGGGGCCAGCACACTACCCCTTTGAGCCACAGGCGGCCCCCAATAGATTTTATACTCTGAATCCATTTTTCCCCTGGCAACAGAATATATTCTAAGTTTTCCCTATAGCAAGCTATATTTCATACCTTTTTTTTTTTTTTGTAGAGACAGAGTCTCACTGTACCGCCCTCGGGTAGAGTGCCGTGGCGTCACACGGCTCACAGCAACCTCTAACTCTTGGGCTTACGCGATTCTCTTGCCTCAGCCTCCTGAGCAGCTGGGACTACAGGCGCCCGCCACAACGCCCGGCTATTTTGTTGTTGCAGTTTGGCCGGCTGGGTTTGAACCCGCCACCCTCGGCATATGGGGCCGGCGCCCTACTCACTGAGCCACAGGTGCTGCCCTATTTCATACCTTTTAATGAGCTGTTCTTTTTTGGTAGCCTCAGCCATCAATTTTTGGGAAGGAGGTATCTTACAGAGTCCTGTGAGAAAAATCAGAAACAATACTAAAGTCACCCGTGGCTTTTCTTTTAAGTTCTTCTCCCTCAGATTTCTAGTCTCCCTTCATAGCATATGAGAGTCCAAAAACTCATAATGGAATTGAAGGCCAGAGAATAATTTTCTGGATTTTGAATCCCCCTCCCAACTCACTCAACCAAGGTACTCTCCTGCCAGAGTTGTACCTGTGTCAGCTCTTACCTAATCTTGTCAAAAATTAGCAAGAATGAATTAATTGGCTCGGCATCTGTAGCTTCAGCAGGTAGGATGCCAGCCACATACACTGGAGCTGGCAGGTTCAAACCAGCCTGGGCCTACCAAACAACAATGACAACTAGAACCCAAAAATAGCTGGGTGTTGTGTTGGGCGTCTGTAGTCCCAGCTAGTTGGGAGGCTGAGGCAAGAGAATCACTTAAGCCCAAGAGTTTGAGGTTGCTGTGAGCTGTGAAGCCACAACACTATACTGAGGGCAACATAATGAGGCTCTGTCTCAAAAAAAAAGAATTAATTAATGTTTTTAGAGACAGGGTATCCCTCTGTTACCCAGGCATAATCATGGCTCACTGTAACTGCAAACTCCTAAGCTAAAGTGATCCTCCTACCTCAGCCCCCCCCTGAGTAGCTGGGATTACAGATACACACCACCACACCTGGCTAACTTTAACATTTTTTTTGTAAAGATGATGTCTCACTATAGAGATGAGGTCTTGCAACTCAGGCTATTTTTTTTTTTTTTTTATAAGAGACAGAGTCTTACTCTTTGTCACCCTTGGTAGAGTGTGATGGTGTCACAGCTCACAGCAACCTCCAGCTCTTGGGCTTAGGCAATTCTCCTGCCTCAGCTTCCTGAGTAGCTGGGACTACAGGTGCCTGCCACAACACCCAACTATTTTTTTGTTGCAGTTTGCCCGGGGCTGGTTTGAACCCGCCACCCTCAGTATATGGGGCCAGTGCCCTACTCACTGAGCCACAGGCGCCACCCTCAGGCTATTGTATTGACTTTAATTGGTGATTTCTGGATTGCCACTTGCAAACTCTGGAGAAGGATGCAATTCCTCCTATAGTGTGATCTAAAGGAGTTTTGATGGCCTGGCATGGTGGTGTGTGCCTTGAGTCTCAGCTGCTCAGGAGGTTGAGCAAGAAGATAATGTAATCCCTAGAGTTCAAGGCTGCAGTGAGCTTTACGACTGTGCCACAGTGTACTCTAGCCTGGGCAACAGAGTGAGACCCTGTCTCAAAACAACAAACACACAAATAGATACATGTACACACATACATACACACACGTACATGTAAAATAAGTTTTTGTTTGTCAGCTTTCTCTAATAAGTATTTTGGAGCTCCCATGAAATAGTTTAAACAACTAGGTTCTTACGAGTCTTTTGTGGTTTTAATGTAATTGGAGAATGCTGTGAAAGCACATCAATTGGCCTTAAAGAGATAAAAATCTGTGGTATGCTAATAGAGAGTTGTGGAATTTTTTCTACAGAAATAAAATGAGATTTCCTGATGACGTCATTCCCTCTCCTCCATTCAAATAACATTTGTGCCAGTTTAGGAGAACATAAGGTTTTTCAAGTATGATTGGTATCATTACATTTCTAAAGTGCGGTAGAAGTCCATACTACTTAGTACTGTACTGTATGCTATTTATAAATTATTGGTGATTGGCCAGGTGCTGTGGTTCATGCCCGTAACCCTAGCACTCTGGGAGGCCGAGGTAGGCAGACTGCTTATGCTCATGAGTTCGAGACCAGCCTGAGCAAGAGGCTCCCATCTCTACTAAAAATGAAGAACTGAGGCAAGAAAGAGCCCAAGAGAGTTCGAGGTTGTAACAGCACTCTACCCAAGGCAAGAGTGAAACTCTTTCTTAAAAAAAAAAAAAAAAGAATTACTGGTGATGGTTTTTATTTTATTAAGAACAGAATTCTGTTACAAGCCAGATGGTTGGCCCTATTGTGATTACTGTTCATATTTAAAATAATACAATGACAAGTTTTTAAAATGCTTACGGATACAAACCTTGTCCTACTTTCTAGCGGTGTGGCAGCAATAAGAATGTTAAGAGCAACAGCCATCACTGAATGTACATTTACTGTGTGGCTAGTACCGGGCTGCTTGATTTGCGGACATTATACATTTTACAAAGTTCCTCAGAAAGGGTTTATTATCCCCAGTTTACAGATGAAGGGGTTGAGACATAGACAGGTTCTTACAAAGGTGAGACTGGAGTCTGGCAACTCTGACTCCAGCATCTATGCTCTTACCACAAAATTGACAACAAGTAGTTTCCAGTGTCTAAAATATCGTTTGTGGGTGTTTCTTAAAGGTTACTATTACTTCAGATCTCAATTTTATTCACATTGTGCATTATTCCAACATTTTTCTTTGAAAACAATATAAAGTTACATTTCTAGTAAAAATAAACCAAAAAGACTTAGTAATAAACAGACAAGACTGAAATAGACTGGAACAGACTAGGATCCTGATGTTTGCAATGATTTCAGCTAACCTGAGAAATTTGATTACATTCTTTTTATTTTTTTTTGAGACAGAGCCTCAAGCTATTGCCCTGGGTAGAGTGCCATAGCGTCACAGCTCACAGAAACCTCCAACTCCTTAAGCGATTCTCTTGCCTCAGCCTCCCAAGCAGCTGGGACAACAGGTGCCCATCACAACACCCAGCTATTTTTTAGTTTAGTTGTCGTTGTTTGGCAGGCCCAGGCTGGATTTGAACCCTCCAGCTCTGGTGTATGTAGCTGGCGCCTTACCCACTTGAGCTATGGGTGCCACCTGATTATATTTTTTGTTCAAATTCATTTCATCCAGAGTCTAAACCTCTTTCTCTACTCAGTTACATTAAGTGACGTAGCACACCAATACACACAACTAATTGTTCATTACTTTAAAAAAGTATATATTTCGTTACTTTAGCTTACAACTGTTTGATTTTAGCTAAATGGCCGGGCACTAATTTTAATAGTAAAAGAGAGGGCTTGAAATAGAGTCAAGGTACCTTTGAATACTCTTGTGACCCATCGTGCCTGGAGCTCTGTGGCTGCTAAGATGGACCCTTTCAGGCTGATCAGGCCAATGATGGCGAATGTTGCTCTTTCCAGACTCGAGGGAAAGACCCGCTTGTATAGGAATATCTTATTCATACAGAGGCTTCTGAGAGGTTCTTCAAGAAAAGGAAAAGAAAAGGTATATCCTGTAGTGAAGATCACACTGTCAATGTTTTCTTCCACCGTCCCATCTTCAAAGACGGCAGAGGTTTCTGTAAACTCCAGCACGCTGGATTTCATGGTGACTGTTCCACAGAGGATACAGGTTGGCAGCTCATCGTTGACAATCGATTTTGGTTTTTTCCTTTGACACAGAGGAGAAAATCATTCACTGTCATGATATCTGTGAGAAACTTCAGCATTTAGTCAATTCGGGGCAATCCCCAGCTTTGGAAGTAAATTTACCAGTGTCTAATTCAAAGTCATTTACCTGACTTACTACATTGATAACATGTTTTGTTTTTCCATTCCCAGTAAAAGGCATGTGGAAAATGACCAAACCTACTCTTTCCTACCTGGGTTTAAGATTCTCTATCTCTTGGAACTAATTTCTGGAGCAATGTTTTTCTCAGAACATCAGGATGGAGGACACAACAATCCACTTGATAATTAGTTTTGGGTTTCATATCACCTAGGTTTCCATGGAATGATGTTAGGCAAAGAGGAAAGCAAGAAACTCCTTTTTTTTTAGACAGAATCTCACTTTGTTGTCCTGCATAGAGTGCCGAGGCATCATCACTCACAGCAAACTCAAACTGTGGGGTACAAGGTATCCTCTTGCCTCAGCTTCTGTAGTAGCTGGGACTTACCGGCATTTGCCACAATTCTGGGCTATTTTTTTAGAGATGCAGTCTTGCTCTTGCTCAGGCTGGTCTCAAACTCCTGAGCTCAGGCAATCCACCCTCCTTGGCCTCCCAGAGTGCTAAGATTACAGGTGTGAGCCACAGTGCCCAGCTCAAGAAACTCCTTAAATCCCTCAATGAATCCCCAACAATTAAAAAAAAAGAAAAGAAAATCCTTAAATAAAAAAATACATATCTTTACAAAACTTACATATCAAATCATCCTTTGCCATTAGTTTTTAAGTTGAAAGATAGCTCAGGGAAAGGAATGAGACATAGGGGGAAAAAAAGAACATAGGCAAAAAAAGAAACAAAAATCTTACCAAAGAAAAATAAATATTTGGGTCAAGAATAATACATTCACATGTAATGACCTTACATGCATTTCAAAGGCTTTATTTTCCTTGCAATATGTAACTCAGTACAGATATATATTAAAATATATAATTTTGGCGGTGCCTGTAGCTCAGTGGGTAGGGCGTCGGCCACATACACCCAGGCTAGCAGGTTTGAACTCTGCCTGGGTCTGCTAAAATATATAATTTCAGGAATTCCTGTTAGAAATTTATAACCCAGGTAGTACCTGTGGCACAGTGGGTAGGGTGCTGGTCCCATATACTGAAGGTAGCGGGTTCGAACCTGGCCCTGGCCAAACTGCAACAAAAAATAGCTGGGCACTGTGGCGGGCGCCTGTAGTCCCAGCTACTCGGGAGGCTGAGGCAAGAGAATTGCTTAAGCCCAAAAGCTGGAGGTTGCTGTGAGCTGTGATGTCATAGCATTCTACCTAGGGTGACAAAGTGAGACTCTATCTCAAAAAAAAAAAAAAAAGAAATTCATAACTCAAATTACTCAGCTAGGATAGATGTTCATTATAGGTTAGCTAGAGATAGACGCCCACTTGCATTCACTGGTGCTGCATGGCCTCACTGGTATACAGCAACCATTTCAAGACTCCCCAAAGCCCACTTAAATTTTCTGATTTTTCAAGGATCATTTCTAGTTTTATGAATTACTGTTTTTGTTACCAGATAGAGAGCACTCCTGTTTCAAGAACTGCTATGGGACTTGATGAACATTGCCTTAGGGAAATAATTTTAGAACAGAATAAACAAAGGCATCATTATAATTATTGAACATTTTAAGTTCTCAATAAAATAGAATGAGAAATATTGATGTAGTAATTTTTTTTTTTTTTTTTTGAGACAGAGTCTCATTATGTCACCTTTAGTAGAGTGTGGTGGTATCACAGCTCGCAGCAACCTCAAACTCTAGGGCTTAAGAGATTCTCTTGCCTCAGCCTTCCAAGTAGCTGGGACCACAGGTGCCCGCCATAACACCTGGCTATTTTTTTTGTTGTTGCAGGTGTCATTGTTGTTCGGCAGGCCCGGGCTGGGTTCAAACCCACCACCTTCGGTGCATGTGGCCAGCACCACCCGTGATATAGTAATTTTTATATTAAATAAAAAGGTTTAAGTACCCCTTTACAATACTTAATCCATAATTCTCATGATTAAATCGCTTATTCATCTGCCTCTCTTCAATCCAGTTGAGGACACATGAAGGCAGAACTTGTCTGATAAGATTATAGTATCTTCTTGTATCCATCATGTTAATAGGGTAGCCCCCATTTGAAGAGCGGCTGCGCACCCAGGTACCAGTTCTAGTACTGAGAAGTACCTAAAAAAGTAAAGCAAGAAGGATAAATACATGCCCATCACTTTGTGGTATTTTTCTTCAAAATTTTTATTTCAAATGGGCTTATGACATTCTGGCCTTATAACACAGAGGACTGAATCAGGCACAGTGGCTCACACCTGTAATCCTAGCAGTCTGGGAGGCCAAGGCAGGTGGATTACCTGACCTCAGGAGTTCAAGACCAGCCTGAGCAAGAGTGAGATACCGTCTCTAAAAATAGCCAGGCATTGTGGAGGATGCCCGTAGGCACAGCTACTCAGGAGGCTGAGGCAGGAGGCTCTCTTGAGCCCAAGAGGTGGAGGTTGCTGTGAAGTATGATGCTACAGTGCTCAATCCAGAATGACAAAGTTAGACTCTATCTCAAAAACAAGCAGAAAAAACAAAACAAAACAAAGGATTGGTGAATTTGTGCACAAAACTATATATATGACTGTCTGTTCATATGCCATTTTTCTTGAAACTCATTTTACCTGGTCTTTATATCTGTTAAGTATTTTTATTATGTTCCTAGAATTACAAACATAGAATTGTAATATTTGTAGATATATGGTATTTATCAGGAATTTTTTTACATGTAAATAATGTCAAATTAATTAGTTAATTTATTGAGGCATAGTCTCACTCTGTTGCCCTGGGAATGCCATGGCATTGTAGCTCACAGAAACCTCAAATTCTTGGGCTCAAGTGATCCTCCTGCCTCAGACTCCCCAGTAGCTAGAACTACAGACACCCACCACAATGCTTGGCTAGTTTTTCTATTTTTTTTTTTTTTTTAGTAGAGATGGGGTCTTGCTCTTGCTCAAGCTAGTCTTGAACCCTTGAACTCAAACAATCCACCAGCCTCACTCTCCCAGGGTGCCAGGATTATGGGCATGAACTCATTATGCTCCACGCAATAATGCAGAATTTATTGTTTTTTTTTTGTAGAGACAGAGTCTCACTTTATCACCCTCATTAGAGTGCCATGGCATCATACAGCTCACAGCAATCTCCAGTTCCTGGGCTTAGGTGATTCTCTTGCCTCAGCCTCCGGAGTAGCTGGGACTACAGGAGCCCGCCACAATGCCTGGCTATTTTTTGTTGTTGTTGCAATTTGGCCCGGGCTGGGTTTGAATCTGCCACCCTTGGTATATGGGGCCGGCGCCCTACCCACTGGCCACAGGCGCTGCCCTAATAATGCAGAATTTAAAGTGAAGTTTAGGAAAACAGTTTTAACTGAATTAAATAAAAATCTAGTCTTACCAGCTCTAAGCATTGTCTTATGTTTTTTTTTGGCCATGTCTGGGTTTGAACCCGCCACCTCTGGCATATGGGGCTGGTGCCCTACTCTTTTGAGCCACAGGTGCTGCCTAGCATTGGCTTATCTTTTTAAACTTCAGATTAATATGAGGGTACTAATCACTGTTTTATAATTTATGCTAAAGTAGAATAGACTTTTAATTTGTGAATCTCAGATTGGAAATTCTAATGTTATTATGTATACTTCTTGGGCAAGGTAAAAGTTGCTTTTATCTTAAAATGAGGTACAAATCTGACTACTAATAGAAAAGTTGGAGACATTCAGAGAAACAGCCTCACCTTTCTATTCTTACACAGGGGTTTTGCCAAAATGACAAAGAGAGAGTCATTCAAGAAAAGATAATTGATTTGGATTGAGCCATTTGCCCATTTAGTCTTGTTCCTTAAGGAGCACTTCTGAAAAATGCCTAGTGGTCTGGCATCCACACATTTTCTTAGGTCCTTCCTAGAAATGGTTCAAGTCTATAAAACATGGCTTTTTAACTAGTTCAGGGAAGTCCATGGGTAGCCTTAAGGATTTTCATGGATTTTATTTTTTCCCTTACACTTTGCAAAATTTAGCAATAGGCCAGTGTATTCTATAGGTTTGAACACCTCTCCCCAGCCACCATAAACGATGATAGGAGTGGGGCCCCGACGCAGAGTGGTGTACCTCAGCTGCCGTTCGGCTGAGCTCCACGGCAATGTCTCCTCCCGTGTTCCCAAGACCGACCACCAAGACGCGTTTGCCTTGAAAGCCTTCTGGGATCTTGTACTCTTGACTGTGCAGAATCTGGCCTTTGAACTTATGGATTCCTGAGGGGAGGGAAGGATCAGAAAATCCAAAATATCTGAAGCCATAATTTCCCAGTATGCAGGGATAGGGTCTGTGGGCAAGGGGAAGTCCCAGAAAATACGGCAGCCCTTTCCTCCTACCAGGACTTTCAGGAGGCAGAACAAGCATATAATGTCCTTCTCCAGGACGTTGTCAGGCCGGATGCAGATTTAGTATAACTCACCTTGCTAAAAATATAAGCGATCTTCTATTCCACGTGAGTGTTCCCTTTGAAAGCAATTACTTGGGAAATCAAACTGACTGAAGACAAGTAATAAGAAACATCTTATGTATTAACCTGAACATCCTGGGGAAGAGGTGGATTGTTTCTAGTTCCGTGTAATTGTAGCCATTCCCATTAAGCGCTGTATCCAATTGTGATTTCTCCCAGACCACCATGGTCATATCTAAATACTTACTTGACATCTTGCTTTGGATACTGAATAAGCATTTCAAAACAAAACAAAACAAAAGGTAATTGCAGACACATCTTATTTAACCCAATAGATACATTCTATTAGAATGTGATTTGTGTATATGTAGTATGTTTACAAATTGAATCTTTAATTCAGTTAATAGTTTTCATAGAAGAAATTCCTTGGCAAGTACTTTTGTAAGAAATCACAACTGTTTGATTTTAGCTCATGTTACTAATACTTTATGCTGTACTATATGTTTAATGCTTTGTTACGATATATGCTTATTTGTACTTTATTCTTATGTTACGCTTGTTTCTGACTAAACTTTCACGAAGCCTCTAGCACTCTTTCAATAGAAATGTAGCTATTATGCTATTTATATACACATATGTGTGAAAGGCTACCAAATATTTCTCCTTTTAAAAAAGTATTCATTTATTTATTTATTGAGATAGAGCCTCAAGCTGTCACCCTGGGTAGAGTGCCGTGGCATCACAGCTCACAGCAACCTCCAACTCCTGGGCTCAAGCCATTCTCCTGCTTCCGCCTCCCAAGTAGCTGGGATTACAGGCGCCTGCCACAATGCCTGGCTATTTTTTTGGTTGCAGCTGTCGTTGTTGTTTGGTGGGCTCGGGCTGGATTCAAACCCACCAGCTCAGGTGTATGTGGGCGCCTTAGCTGCTTGAGCCACAGGCGCGGAGCCACCTTTTGTTTTATTTTTGGTAATTGTCTCCTTGGTCAATGTCGGCCATGGATTCACATACACTAAGAATAGTAGCAGCAGTGTAAGTAGGGGTGTTGACAGTGGAGGCAGCAGCAATGGAAATTATGAGAGGTGACAGGACACAATGGTGATGAGGCCAGTGACAGGTAAGATGAAGCACTGTCAAAGAATCAGAAAGATGTTATATATATATATATATATATATATATATTTTTTTTTTTTTTTTTTTTGAGGCAGAGTCTCACTACACTGCCCTCGGTAAAGTGCATGATGTCACAGCTCACAGCAACCTCAAACTCTTGGGCTTAAGTGATTCTCTTGCCTCAGCCTCCCAAGTAGCTGGGACTACAGGTGCCTGCCACAATGCCTGGCTATTTTTTGGTTGTAGTTGTCATTGTTGTTTGGCAGGCCTGGGCCACGTTCGAACCTGCCAGCCTGGGTGTATGTGGCTGGCGCCATAACCACTGCTACAGGTGCGGAGCCAGAATCAGAAAGATGAAGTTTAGCAGATTAGAGGACTAGACGAACTCCTACCCCAATGCTTCAAGTGCTTTTGAAGCTTTAATGTATAAAGATTAAACTGTCTTCTAGAGTATATCACTGTCCTACCATTCAGTCATTGATTTATTCATTTACTCTGTAACATTTATTCAAATAGCTACAATATGTAACAAAATGTTTTTTTTTTTGTAGAGACAGAGTCTCACTTTATGGCCCTCGGTAGAGTGCCGTGGTATCACACAGCTCACAGCAACCTCCAACTCCTGGGCTTAAGCGATTCTCTTGCCTCAGTCTCCCGAGTAGCTGGGACTACAGGCGCCCGCCACAACTCCTGGCTATTTTTTGGTTGCAGTTCAGCAGGGGCCGGGTTTGAACCTGTCACCCTCGGTATATGGGGCTGGCGCCTTACCGACTGAGCCACAGGCGCCGCCCAACAAAATGTTTTAATAAGATTCTCTGCCTGTAGTTATTGCATTTCAAGTGAGGCCTTAAACAGTTGCATACCAATAGGGGAAATCAGGGACCAACCCCACTGAGGGATTGTTTTGTACATCTATTTCAGCAGGAGAACAGAACATGTAAAAACAAACCACCCATGGGGTCAGTCCCTGACACCCCTATTGGTATGTGACTGCACCCAACTATGCTGAATTTGCAGAGAATGTGTATGCAGGCCAGTTTTGCAGTCCCCTACTTTGGGGGTCTAAAATCCTTGAAGTTAGCTGGCACGGTGGTGCACACCTGTAGTCCCAGCTCCTCCAGAGGCTGAGGCGGGAGGATCAGGAAGTTGGAGGCTGCAGTGGGCTGTTTGTGCTGTTGTTCTCCAGCCTGTGTGACAAAGTGAGACCCCCCCACCTCTAAAAAACAAAATAATGAATAAAAATAAATTTAAAAAAACATTAAAAAATTAAAATGGTGGCAGTTGAAGTTGCTAGGAGTTGGAAGTTGGACAGTTCCTGAAAGTAATTTTACAGTGCTGTGGCACTTTCTGTGATGTTGCCACAGAGCCAGGGGTGAGGCCATCAAGGAGACCACACTGACCTTGACTCTTGGAGTGTATGGAGCACAAAGTGGAAACCGCCTGGGATTTCATTTCACCCAGGGGCGGGGGAAGGTTGTCCCACAGACCAGGCCTGCAGGGGTATTAAAGGATGAAATGCAGTTAGCTAAGGATGGTTCCTTCCACAGCCTGTCCTTTCAACACTGTTATGTCTAAGGAATGTGAGGAGAAGAGGCAGTCTCTATCTTCAAGGAATTTGCCCTCTAGTAGGGGAGAGAGTTATGTAAAAAGACATAGCTAACCTTTATTTAGGCCCTGTTATGCAAATCCGATGTGCTCTTGTAGAGCTTTATATAGATTAACTAATTTAAACCTCACCTCAGCCTCATAGGTGGACTGTATCACCACCACTCAGCCAGAGAGAAGGTCTCTGTGCACTGCCCAGGCTGCTGGGAAGTGGTATGATCATGGCCATATTTTTATTGTTTTACCAAAGCTGAGATTGAGGCTGGGAGACTTAAGAAACTTGCCCAGATGAGAGCTCAAGGTGTCTGACTCCAGAGCTCAGCGGTCGGGCACTGATACTACACTGCCTTTAGAGTGGCAGGGTTATGTCAGCCCCAGTGCGGCCATCCAGCCTGGGCTGAGCCAGGGAAGATGTTCTGGAGGAGGTGACTTTTTTTCTTTTAAAGGAAGAAATTTGAAGGATGGTTAGAATTGTAAAAGGGGAGCACTTAGAGGGTTCTAAGAACTCGGAACAGAATATACATCAAATGCATTCAGCCATTTGCTGAGGTTTTGTTGGAGAGAATGACTTGAGGGTTCAAGTTTGGCTCACAGAGTTTGTATCGTTCACATTACCTAACAGGCTGCCTTGCAAATTATAGGTTCTCTGTAATTGCTTTTTTTTTTTTTGAGACAGTCTCACTATGCTCTCAAGCTGGTCTGGACACTTGATCTTAGCCAAAAGGCCAAGAAGCGATAACAGGCTAGTCTCTGAACTCCTGAGCTCAGGGCAATCCACCTGCCCTGGCCTGAGCCACTGCGCCCCACCTGTGAGTTTTATACTTCACATTTTTCCTTCCTTAAATGGTCTTCCACTTCTTCAAAGGGATTCCAAAGCCTCACTTAATCAATTGCCTTTAGGGCTGCTAATATGTTTACATGACAGAAGAGTAGCTTTGCTACATTTTAATAATCCTCATTTGACTAATTTTATTCCCCTCATCTGAATTTGAATAGCTTTTAACTTCCTAAATAGTTAATTTTCACCTCAAAAAGGAGAGATTGCAAAGCATGAGTAAATATACTAATATTAAAAAGAATATGCTGTTAGACCCTAAGGCATTTCCAAAAGGAAATTTCTTTTTTCTTTTGAGACAGAGTCTCACTATGTCATCCTTGGTAGAGTGCTGTTGTATCACAGCTCACAGCAACCTCCAACTATTGGGCTTAAGGGATTCTCTTGCCTCAGCCTCCCAAGTAGCTGGGACTACAGGCACCCATCACAATGTCCAACTATTTTTTGTTGTTGTTTTTGTTGCAGTTGTCATTGTTGTTTAGCTGGTCCAGGCTGGATTAGAACCTGTCAGCCTTGGTGCATGTGACTGGTGCCGTAACCACTGTGCTATGAGTGCTGAGCCAAAAGGAAATTTCTAGAACTGCACTGGTCTAAGAGGAATATGGATTATTATTGTGTTGACTATTTTGAGGAGCAAATATATTCTTTTGCATGCATAACTTCCAGTTTGTTTCTTTAAAAAAAAATCTGTCAAGTTTTCTTATACTCTTATTTCCTTTAAGTTTTATTTTTTATGTTTTTGAGATAAGGTCTTACTAGGTTGCTCAGGTCGGCCCTTAAACTCTTGGGCTCAAGAGACCCTCCCATCTCAGCCACTCAAGTAGCTGGGACTACAGGTGATACAGGATTCCCCTACTCAGGGCTGGACAGGGATTCTCCCATTCTCTAGGCCCAGGTGAGCTCAGAAATCAGACCCCCATTTCCAGGCGCAAACAGGCTGCCTTTTCCAGGACACACCCTGTGGGCTTTAACAAGATCATGAACAAAACAGCCTGAGATGGTTTTTTGGGTGGTTCTACCTTGAGTAGGGAACACACACCCTAATCCCTTCCCTGAGATAAAAACCACAAAGACCTAATAACCTTGCCCCAGCACAGAGGAGGGACTGTATTCAACTTTGAAAGGTATTTTTCCACCTACCAAATCCTAGCCAAAATGTAATTCTCCAGACTATATATACCCCTAGACCAGTGGTTCTCAACCTTCCTAGTGCCGCAGCCCTTTAATACAGTTCCTGTGGGTTGCGACCCACAGGTTGAGAACTGCTGCCCTAGACAAAGGACGTGAGAGAGATTTCCAAAGTGGGTCTTCCCCTTTGCCAGAGGCTCTGGTGCCCTTTTTACTGCTTCTGTATTCCTTTCTGTCTAATAAAATCCTGTCTAACCACTGATCTGTAGTCTGGGGTTCATTCAATCCCCGAGACCAAGGACCTTTTGAAGAAGAAATTCCAGTATCACAGGTGTCTGCCACTGGGCCCAGCTTAAGCTTTTGATTTTTTTCTCCCTCCTTTCCTTTCTTCCTCCCTCCCTTCCTTCTTTCCTTCTTTCTCCCCACCCCTTTCCCTCTTCTTTTCTTTCTAAAGCATCAGGTTAGAGAAAAAGAGCTTAAGTTTTTGAATTATAGGTCAGTCTTGATTCAAATGGCCTATAATTCAACCCTCAAAACAAAGCTTTTTTTTTTTCCATGACAAAGTCTTACACAATAACTCAATTTTTTTTTTTTTTTTTTTTGAGACAGAGCCTCAAGCTGTCAGCCTGGGTAGAGTACTGTGGCATCACAGCTCACAACAACTTCCAACTCCTGGGCTCAAGTGATTCTCCTGCCTTCACCCCCCCCAAGTAGCTGGAACTACAGGCGCCCACCACAATGCCCAGCTATTTTTTGGTTGCAGTCGTCATTGTTGTTTGGCGGGCCCGAGCTGGATGCAAACCCGCCAGCTCAGGTGTATGTGGCTGGCTACTTAGCTGCTTGAGCCACAGGCGCCGAGCCACAATCACTCAATTTGGATTAGTCAGTCACACATGATAAAGCTTCCAAGAGTGTCCGACCTACAGGCCATAGGCTGCATGCATATTATTTGCTTATCTGTGGTGTCAGATATCATGAAAATTATGCATGGGGCTTGTTTTGCTCATCATCTTTCCTTAGTGTTTTTGTATTTAATGTGTGGCCCAAGACAACTCTTCTTCCAATGTGCAGCAGAAAAAAAAAGAAAAAAGTTGGACATCCTTAGGACCTGATGCCTACGTAGTTCTTTGTACTTTTCAAAGTAATTTTGTACATATTATTTTTGAGAATGAATATGAAGTTGTTTATCATCACAGGGAAATAGTTCCAATTACAAATCAATAACTTTTTTTCTAGAAGAACTCAGAAGAGTAAGCATGGTCTTAGGTAGAAGTGACTTAAGAGGAACCCAGAGAGGAGGCAGAGTCTCAGGGAGAAATGACTGGCTAGGTTTGGTGAGGTAGTGGTGGGTTATCATAAGCTGACATGAGCATCAGTGAAGTTGGCATACAGCTCTCCACTGCTACCCGGCTAAATTTGACTGGCATATGTGCACAAGAAAAAATAAAAGAGAAAGAAAGAAGACAGGACTCACCAGCAAAGGACTCCAAAGGTAGACGAGGATTCAGGAAATGCCCAGTGCAAACCATGACAGCGTCAAAAGTGGCTCTATCCTGCTTACCCTCTGTCTCTGTGACAACATCCCACTGGCCAGTGTTGGAGAAGTCTGGACGCTTTGTTACACTGCACACGGTGGTCTGAAAGCAAAAGACAAATATTCACTTCCACGAACAACATTAGCTCTCACGCAGCGACTGGAGTGGAAACTGTGTCTGTCACTTTAAGTTGGCCAAATGCCATGATAAGGAGTCTATCAATACTGATTTATCATCTCCTCAGAGAATGTAAGTAACTCTCAAATGAGAATAGAGACTTGGACCCAAGACATTTGAGTCTGTTCATTGATAGGAAGAAACAATTTTTATTCCTGGTGAGAAAGAAGTGAGTTATAATACTTTATGTTAATGAGTTTTGCCTCACTATAATTTCTGCATTCTAAACAAGAGTTGTTTTTGAGATGGTGTGCTACTCTGTTGCCCTAGGCCAGAGTCCCATGTTGTCAGCTGAGCTCACAGCAACCTCCAACTCCAGGGCTCAGGAGATCCTCTTGCCTCACTCAGCCTCCGGAGTAGCTGGGACGATAGGCGCCTGCCACAATGGCCAGCTAATTTTTCTATTTTTAGTAGAGAACAGGGTCTCAGTCTTACTTAGGCTGGTCTTGAACTCCTGAGCTCAAACAATCCACTCACCTTGGCCTCCCAGGGTGCTAGGACTACAGGTGTGAGCTATTGCACCCAGCCATAAACAAGACTCTTTTTCCTTTCCTTTAAAAAAATTTTTTAAAATTTTATCCCAAATGAGAGTTTGGCATTCAGAGGAGGAATCAGGAAATTCAGTCTTTTAATGATCAATTTATGTAAAACATGAGCATCAGACAGAAATGAGGCATCTCTATTATTTGCCTTATTTATGCACAGAGATCAAATCAAGAAAACGTTTACTTGCACATCCCAGTCCCATTAGATTGCTGAAGAGACAAGCCCCCATTCATCAACCTTCCATAACTCCAAGTATCTTACCTTAAATTGAATGTATTTCAGGAGATCAAAGTGCTCAGCAAATTCTTGGAGATAGTTCCAAAATTTTTCTTGGTTCATAAAATTGGGATAATCTTCGGGGAAAGGGAAGTCACTGTAACAGGACATTTCCTTGCAGATGTTTGTTATTAAGGATCTGTAGACCCGGGTCATCCCATCTTTAGAAGATTCCTGTGGTGAAGGCAGAGTTACTTGACAGACTGATGGACACAGCAGAAAGAGCACAGAGATCAGGGAGGCCCATGCCGGTCCAGCTGAGAGGGCTGTCACAGCCCTTAGTATTCTATTTGTAATTGTAAAGAGTTCCAGGAAACTCAACATTGGGTGTCCACGCTGTAATTATTAGAAATCATTGGTGGGGTTGGAATAGTTAAATACGATAGCTGCCTCAAACCACAAAGATGCTAATGACATTGCTAGCTTTGTCTGTAAACAAGTTCCTGAACGTGAGGCCTGAGGTCTGTCTTGGTCATCTTTCCCTTGCCATGGCCACCCCCTTGGCTCCTGCTCTGGACATCCTCCTCTTTGGCTTTCTTCACGGAGTCTCTTACTGATTTTTCTCGTTCTGGTCTCTATATATTCTCAAGCACCCTCTCTTTATCAACTCTTCCATTAGTACTTAAAATATAAAAGATTCTAACTTTATTTTTTTATTTTTTTTTTGAGACAGAGCCTCAAGCTGTTGGCCTGGGTAGAGTGCTGTGGCATCACAGCTCACAGCAACCTCCAACTCTTGGGCTCAAGCGATTCTCCTGCCTCTGTCTCCCAAGGAGCTGGGACTACAGGTGCCTGCCACACGCCCGGCTATTTTTTGGTTGCAGCCATCATTGTTGTTTGGTGGGCCCCGGACTGGATTCGAACCCACCAGCTCAGATGTATGTGGCTGGCGCCTTAGCTGCTTGAGCCACAGGCGTCAAGCCAGATTCTAACTTTAAAAACAAAACAACCCCCCCCCCCCAGCCTCTGTCCCCTTTCAGCTCTGTCTCTCTTTGTGCTATCGCAATCTTCATGAAAGAATCGCCAGATATGGGCAGCCTCAGTTTTCTCACACGCTCCTCAACTTGTCATCTTGTGCTCCATCACTCACAAACAAAACAACAAAACAGAAAGTTCTGTATTAAAGACACCAATGAACATCTTATGGCTGAGGCTGATTTCTGTCTCTCCCTCAAGTTTCTCTTAGCTGTCACTTTGAATCCTTCCATGAGGCATAAGGTAGCTGTTGAGGCCCCACTGTACCCTGTATTTCCAACACTGAACGGATTGTTTTTTGTTGTAATTATCTGTTCATTGTTTCTGGTCTCTACTACTCCGTGAGGAGGGCAGGGGCCTCCTATACCTGGTTCCCCATTGTGTTCTAGCAGAAGGACATGATAAGGACTTGTTGAATGAATGAAAATTAATATAATAATTTTTTTTTTGAGACAGAGTTTCACTATGTCACTCTCAGTAGAGTGCTGTGGCATCACAGCTCACAGCAACCTCAAACTCTTGGGTTTAAGCAATTCTCGATTCTCTTGGCTCAGCCTCCCAAGTAGCTGGGACTATAGGTGCCCACCACAACACCTGTAATTTTTTGTTACAGTTGTCATTGTTGTTTAGCTGGTCCAGGCCAGGTTCGAACCTGCCAGCCTTGGGGTATGTGGCTGGTGCTGTAACCACTGTGGTACGGGTATAGTGGTAATAATATATAATAATATTTTTGAAAAAAGTAGTACAGAATCTGTGGGTTCTTTATGAACTCAACCAACCAAGGATTGAAAATATCTGGAGTAAAAAAGGATAGTTCCATTTCTACTGAACGTGTACAGACTTTTCTTTAATTTTCATTATTCCCTAAACTTTATAGTATAACTACTATATAATACTTGTTTTATATTAGGTATTATAAGTAATCTAAAGATGATTTAAAGTATACAGGAGGGTTTGCATAAGTTATGTTTTATATAACCATTTTGTATAAGAGCACTCATGGATTTTGGTATCTGCTGGGGGTGTGAAGGGAGTCGTCATACACAGATACTGAGGGACTATCATACAGATTATTATAAAGTTTAAACTTTATGGAAACCCTGTGTATGAGTGGAAGAAAGTACATTGAAAGTTTAATAGTGCTGACCTGTGAGTATTCTAACTATATTTAACTTGTTATTTTTCCTTTTGTTTAACTCAATATTTCTAAAATGAATCTGTATTCCTTTAGAATAGAAGGAAACCAAACCAACCGTGGTGTCAAATAGCAGAAGGAACGCAAAGCAGACCCAATACTTTTCACATTGATATCGCTGGCTTGATGAGACTCACAGCATACTAGACAAAGTTTTTCCCCTTCTAGTATACTAGGGTTGTGACCATTCCTGCTTACATAAATTTGCTTATTCTCCTTGAAAGCCCCAGCAAATACCACCTCTTGCCTGAACCTTCCCTCATTCACATGCAGTGAATGGATGTGGATGGACGTTGTTCTTCTCCTCCCCCTGCAGGATTTAGTACTTGGCGCTGCCTGGCTCCCATCTTCTGACATGGGGCAGAGCCTTTGTCCCTGGGGGAATACTCTGCTACTGCCAGTAACCAGGACTAACCCTTGCCAGAGGCAGGTGGTTATTGGTTATTCAACCACTTACATCACCTGTTTCTGATGCTTAAGTCACCTAACAGCTGGTCAGGCCCTGAGTGTAGCCTTCTTAGGCTGCATATCCGATTTCTAAGAAGGATTGGCCAGTGCCGGGGTTCTTTCTATTCTGAACATAAAAGCTACTTCCAAGGGGCCCTGCCTGATGCTTGCCAGTTCTCTTCCTAAAGACCTGCTCAATGCCAGGGGGCTGGGGCTCCATTCCCTGATGCCAATTTCCATCCTCCCTGGAGCGTAATCTGCTTCATGGTCACCAGTGCCTTCAGTCTACCCCATGTGACACTCTGCTATTTGGTCTTAAATGCCCATGGTCCAGAAACCAACTTCCAATACTCTTTTTGCTTATCAGACTTATTCTTTCGTCCTCTCTCTTCCAACTCCCTGGCCCTATCCTGCCTATTCTCAAGGTTCCTCACTGCCAAGACTGCATCATGCATGGTGTTCAGCACTGTGCCATGCACCTGTCTGTGTTGTTGCAGTGAGCCTGCTCCCTTACTCAATCACCAAGCCAGGCTAAAGCCACCACGTCTGAGCAGAGACAAAGCATATGGCCAAGCTATGACTGATGGAGATGGGAGGATGTGAGCCACGCACAGTAAACTTCCATAGTCCTCCGATGTCATTACTTCTCTCAAAGCAGGTGGGCTCCAGGTCCTCATCCAAGCAGCATTTGATGGAGGATAGGCCACTCACACCAGCTCCGATCACTGCAACTCTCTTGGCCATGGTATGCCCTGTTAGAAGAAGGGCAAGTAGAGATGTTTTATGTGACAAAGTTGGAAGGGAGTCCTTCTCACGGGACTCAATTTTTATAGTGTGACATAAATGTACTTCTTTCATCTTTGGAGGCAGAATTGCATTCTGGTTAAAAATGCAGGCTCTGAAATCAGACTGTTTTGGTTTACGTACTGGCTTCACCACTTATCACCTGTGTGACCTTGGACTTTATCCTCTCTGTGCCTCAGTTTTTTGTTTTTTTTTTTGCAGTTTTTGGCCGGGGCTGGGTTTGAACCCACCACCTCCGGCTTACAGGGCCAGCACCCTACTTCTTTGAGCCACATGCGCCACCATCTGTGCCTCGGTTTTTTTTTTTTTAGACAGAGTCTCACTATGTCACCCAGGGTAGAGTGCTGTGACGTCACAGCTCACAGGAACCTCAAACTCTTGGGCTTAAGCAATTCTCTTGCCTCAGCCTCCCAAGTAGCTGGGACTACAGGTGCCTGCCACAACACCTGGCTATTTTCTTATTGCAGTTGTCATTGTTTAGCTGGCCCGGGCTGGGTTTGAACCCACCAGCCTCCATGGATGTGGCTGGAACTGTAACCACTGTGCTACGGGTGCCGAGCCTGCGCCTCAGTTTTTTAACAACTACTTTAAAGATATGTTGTGAAGGCTTGGCACCTGTAGCTCAGTGGCTAGGGTGCCAGCCACATACACTGGAGCTGGCAGGTTCAAACCCAGCCTGGGCCTGCCAAACTACAATGACAAGTACAACCAAAAAATAGCTGGGCATTGTGGTGGGCACCTGTAGCTACTTGGGAGGCTGAGGCAAGAGAATCGCTTGAGCCCAAGAGTTTGAGGTTCCTGTGAGCTGTGACACCATGGCACTCTACCCAAGGCAATAGCTTGAGACTCTGTCTCAAAAAAAAAAAAAAAAAAAGAAGATAAAAGATATGTTGTGAAGATTAAGTGAGCATCCCAAATCCAAAACTCCAGAGTTTGAAATGCTCCAAAATCTAAAACTTTTGCGCCACTACATGACTCTCAAAGGAAATGCTCATCAAAGCATTTGGGATTTGGGATAGTCAACCCATGACCCATGCAAATATTCTAAGATAAAAAAGTCTGAAATCAAGAACACTTTGGACCCCCCCCCCCTTTTTTTTTGAGACAGAGCCTCAAGCTGTCACCCTGGATAGAGTGCGATGGCATCACAGCTCACAGCAACCTCCAACTCCTGGACTCAAGTGATTCTCCTGCTTCCACCTCCCAAGTAGCTGGGACTACAGGTGCCTGCCACAACGTCTGGCTATTTTTTGGTTGCAGCTGTCATTGTTTGGTGGGTAGACCCATTTTGAATAAAGGATATTCAACCTGTATTATTATTAACTAGCATAGTAGTATCTTGACCACCCACTGCCTCGGGACCTTAGACCCTTTGGTATTAAAAGGAGTCTTTTACTGTCACCTTGAGCTGCAAATCCTAGGAATTTCAGTCAGGAGAACCACTAGTTTTATTCAAACCATCCAGAGTCCTGAAGAATTGCTAGTAATGGCATGCTAGTAATGTCACAAAGGTTGAGGTTCTTAGTCTTGCACAGAGGCAAGACTGACCATAATAGAGAACAAAGTCCCTAAAGAGAATCACATGGAACATTCTGGAGTTCAAGATGAGGTCATGTAGAAATGAGGTTGCTCATGTTTGTCAGGGGAGACTGGAGGAAGTATGTGTCATGGGGATTTAGAGCCAGTTTTTTAGAGCTTCCACACACCTCAACTTCATCTGCCTAGATCAGATGGGCTAATGAGTTAATTCCATCAAATTAGGTTTATGTCACGCTGAGGCCCTGGACACATCAAGTGGACTTAATTGGAGTATTGGATTCCCAGCACCCCCCTTGAATATATTGCAACACTCGGTACCATCATTTGACGTGACTTAAGGCCACAATGCTGAGAAGAGGCAGAGTCTGCACTGAATGTGACTGCCTGGCTCTGAAGCCAAGATGCACATATGCTGTTGGTCTGGGAGCTGATGTGTCCCGTGATTCTTCTTACTAAGTCCCTTCCCTCACCTTTGCTCAGTTTTGCTGCTCCACTTTTAGATTGGGCCTGGGAGTCTGTCCGCATGATTCTGCAGCTTGCCTCTGAATCACATTAAAATTCACAGACATAGAAGCAGAGTGTATTTACTAACCACAGGGGACAAATGACTTCTGAGCCCTCAGACCCCTCAGATTTACCTAATCCTGGAGCAGCTTCATGGACTTGTAAGTAATAAGGATCAGATGGATTTCTTAGGGCTGCCTTTTTTCAAACTTATTTCCGATCCTTTCCTTTGTAAGACTGAGATCTCCATACCTGACTTTATTATCTACTGCAAAATGTATCCCTCTTCCCATTAGACTCTCAGGTCATTTGGGATTCTAGATTTAGTTGGGAGAGCTATGTGGGTTGCAATGAGAAAGGACTTTGCAAGCAGCAGTATTAGGTTTGAACTTTGTCTCTGTTACTGATTAGCCATATGAATCTGACTGACCTACTGAAACATCCTTAGACATATTATTTGTAAAATAAACAAAAAAAAACCCACAATGTTTTCTTCTTCTATGTTGAAGGAAAGTTTCAGCTGTTAACAAAATGATAGTTACTTACACAAAAGTGCCTAGTATAAAATATTCACTCAGCATTCACTCTCTGTCTACGTACTTTTCTCCTTCCTTCCCTCACCTCTCCCTAGAAAAGACACCTCACACAGGTAAAATCACCAACATGTTTGCAAACGAGTAGGCAGATGTACCTTGGTTTCCTTCGGGTTGAAGAGTAGGTGGTCTGGAGAGCTTCTAACCAGAAACAAATGGTCCCCACCAATAAGAACACTTGAATTTCCAGGGCCCTTGGGAGAGACCTGGAGTTGGCATATCTCTCCTGTGCTCCTTCTTTGCATTAATAACACAAAATAAATGACTGTTCATTGAATTGGTAAAGTGAAAAATATGCTGAAGTGAACAGACTGGCAGCAAAGTAATTCATTGCACAGATGTACCCTGGGTACCTACCTTTAAGTGCAGGGTACTGAGCTAAGCATGGGGCTCTGAAGGTAATTAAGGCCTAATAAGCAGACTTTTGTACAAGAGGAAAACCCAACCACATACCTGGCCGGCCAGCCGATATAGGAATCCTTGTACACCAACTCATGTAATCAATTATGTCTAAGTTTGGAATTTGATCAGTTTACATTTCTTATCATCAGCCCACCGTGCTCTTTACCTTGTTCCAGTATCGCCTAGCACACCATCTGTGGAGTATTCTGAGTTTTCCAGTCCGTGGCACTCCCTTCTCATGTGTAAGATGAAATCAGAGGTGAGACTAGCTAGAGTCCAAAGATTCTATTTTTCTCACTGACACCTTCCTTTTGGATGGTTTCTCTCTACAACGTAACTTTATGTCCTTACAACTTTGCTTGGCTTCCTGCCTCTTTCTTTAATTCTACTGCTTTAATACTCGTCAAAAAGCCTCAGAAGTAGAGAATCAAATTCATTCTTAAGGAATGCACTCTCTAAGCCGAATGTTCATCCTTTTCCAAAGCAGTTTCTGAAAAGATTTCTCCATTTGAAAAAAAAAAAAAAAAAAAACCAACCCAAACACTTACCTTGTTTGCATAGAGCAGACACTTTGACTTAAATTCAAATAGCCAAAGGTAGTGTTTGTCACAGAAAACAAAACAAGGAAGTTGAAACCCCCCAAATTCTTTGTTCCAAAACAAAAATAAACAGAATGTGCTGACTTTGATCAAAGTGCTCTCAGTTTAAAACAAAAGCCATTAGTCTTTATTGCTATGCTGATGACTGCAGAAAATATACTCACTACAGGAAAAAATATGTTCAGTACGAGAGCTTGATACTTCCGTGATCTCAAGGGTGGGCCAAATGATGAGTCAGAATACAGCTGTTGGATTGGCAGGACACAGACTCCTCCTGCCTTTTCCCCCACCCTCCTAGGCGTCACGTTCTGGCAAAGCCCTACAACTTTAGGGAAGCATGTGGTTAGCGGCGCACTTATCACTGTAGCCATTAGAGGGCGCAAGTCACCCTTCTCAGTGAAACAAGCCGTGTGCTTTGGAAACAATCTGCAAAGTGTTCCACTCTTGTTTGAACCATCTTAGGAGCTGTGCAAAGGAGAAAGTAATTTGGGTGACAATTACCTCATCAATGCCTGGAGTTCTTCCATGCCTGGAGTTCTCTAACGCTGGGGGCATGAGTTTAAAATTCAAGACCTACCAGGAGTTTAAGCAGCTTCATCATTCAGACTGGATCAGCAGAGGGAGCTGGTAACATGCATTTGAGAAAGCATAAAGCTATTTTTTTTTTTTTTTTTTTAAGATATTAACCTAGGGTCCAAGGAAGGCATGAAATACTGAAGGAGTTGCAGCAATAGAGTACACTAAGTAGTCATTTTTTTTTCCTCACTGTGTGCTTGAAGCTAACATAGCAGACCATGTTAGGTGTTAAGGGACATTTTCCAATGTGGTTCATTGCAAATGCCCACAGGAGTAAAAAAACATAAATGAGAACAGTGGGCCAGGTAAGATCTGACTGGAAAGCACATCCCTTCTCTATTCAGTTCAGCTAAATGTTGCCATTTGAAAGCATGAACCCTGTACTGCAAGGCTTAAGGTTCCTTTCAGAAGAAGCTGCAAATTCAGATTTTAATATAAAATCTTCTGTGGCAGCAAATTAACTTTTTTCATTTGAAAAATATCAAGCCCACAGAAAAGTTGAAAGAACAGTATCATCAAGGAACACCAATATGTCCCTCACCCGTATTCTTATTATAATGACCTTTTGGTACATTCTCTTTCTCTTTCTCTCCCTTTTGCTCCCTACACACACACACACACACACACTTTTTGACAAACCAAGTGAAAGTAATCTGTAAGAATCATGTTGTCAGCTTGTTCCTGTAGCTCAGTGGCTAGGGCATCAGCCACATGCACCAGAGCTGGTGGGTTCTAATCCAACCCAGGCCTGCCTGCCAAACAACAATGACAACTGCAACCAAAAAAAATAGCCTGGCGCCTGTAGTCCCAGCTACTGCGGAGGCTGAGGCAAGAGACTTGCTTAAGCCCAGGAGTTTGAGGTTGCTATGAGCTGTGATGCCACGGCACTCTACCCAGGGTGACAGCTTGGGACTCTGCATCAAAAAATAAATAAATAAACATAAAAGGAAGAAAGAAAGAATCATGTTGCCATCAGGATATTTCAGTATGTATCTCATAAGAAAAGATAATATAGACTTGGTGCCTATGGCTCAAACAGGTAAGGCACCAGCCACATACACCTGAGCTGGTGGGTTCGAATCCAGCCCGGGCCCGCCAAACGACAATGATGGCTGCAACCAAAAAATAGCAGGGCAATGTGGTAGGTGCCTGTAGTTCCAGCTACTTGGGAGGCGGAGGCAGGACAAGCGCTTGAGCCCAGGAGTTTGAGGTTGCTGTGAGCTGTGATGCCACAGCACTCTACCTAGGGTGACAGCTTGAGGCTCTGTCTCAAAAAAAAAAAAAAAAAAAGAAAGAAAGAAAAGAAAAGAGAATATCCTACAAATTCAACTCAAGGGTGTAGGGCAGTCCAGTCCAGTGTCAACTTGTTAAAATAGTGCCTATGACATGTGGCTTTTCTTGGTTTTGGTATTAGGGTGATGTTTGCTTTGTAGAATGTGTTGGGGAAGATTTCCTCCTCCTCAATTCTTTGGAATAATTTCTGCAGAATGCGTATAAGCTCTTCTGTGAAGGTTTGATAGGATTCTGGTGTGAAGCCATCTGGGAAATTTTTGGGAAATTTTTTATTGTTTCTTCAGTCTCAGTTCTTGAAATTGGTCTGTTTAAGAGATCTATTTCTTCTTGATT
The DNA here is from genome assembly GCF_027406575.1 of Nycticebus coucang. Classification (NCBI taxonomy): domain Eukaryota; kingdom Metazoa; phylum Chordata; class Mammalia; order Primates; family Lorisidae; genus Nycticebus; species Nycticebus coucang. The sequence goes on from NC_069789.1 coordinate 90,400,861, forward strand.
AAGTCTAGGGAAAGGATATAATTCCAGGTATTGATCCATTTCCTCCACATTGTCGAATTTCTGGGCATAGAGTTTTTTGTATTACTCAGACATGATCTCTTGTATCTCTGTGGCATCTGTTGTTATTTCTCCTTTATCATGTCTGATTGAGGTTATTAGAGATTTTACTTTTCTGTCTCTAGTTAATTTGGCCAAAAGTTTGTCAATTTTATTTATCTTTTAAAAAAAACAACTTTTTGTTTCATTAAATTTCTGAATGATTCTTTTGTATTCAATTTCATTAATCTCTGATTTAATTTTGGTTATTTCTTTTCTTCTGCTGGGTTTGGGATTAGATTGTTCTTTTTTCCCCCAATTTCATAAGATGGTTCATGAGTTTGTTGATGTGCTCTCTTTCTGTTTTTTGAATGTAGGCATCTAATGCAATGATTTTTCCTCTTAAGACTGCTTTTGCTGTATCCCACAGGTTTTGGTAACTTATGTCTTCATTGTTGTTCTATTTGAGGAATTTAATGATTTCCTCTTTTATCTCTTCCTGAACCCAACTATAATTCAGTGTAAGGTTGTTTAATTTCCAAGTCTTTGTGTGGGGATGAACGTTTCTGTTGGAGTTGAGTTCCCCATTTATTGCCTTGAGGCCTGAGAAGATAGAAGGTATAATTTCTATTCTTTAAATTTTTCTGAAGTTTAATTTGTATCCTAGGATGTGCTTGATTTTAGAGTATGTAATATGGGCTAACAAGAACAATGTATATTTCTTAGCTTTGGGACAGTGTGTTCTGCATATGTCTATTAATCTCATTTGTTCTAGGGTCAGGTTTAAGTCCTTTGCATCTTTATTTATGTTTAGAGGATCTGTCCAGTTCTGTCAGAAGGGTGTTAAAGTGCCTGACTATTATGGTGTTTTTGGATATCAGATTGCCCCATCAAGGTCTGTTTCATAAATCTGGGAGCATTTAAATTGGGTGCATACATTTTTTAAATTGAAATGTCTTCTTGTTGAATTGTTCATTTGACTAGTATAAAGTGACAGTCTTTGTCTTTCTTAATTTTAGTTGCTTTAAATGCATTTGTATCTGAAAATAAGATTACAATTGCTCATTTCTTCTGATTTCCATTTGCTTGAAATACTTCCTTAATCCTGAGAGTCCTGATTTGTCCTTCAAGGCTAGGTGTGTCTCCTGGAGACATCCTGTGGATGGCTTGTGCTTTTTTTTTTTGGTTAGAGACAGAGTCTCAGTTTGTCACCCTAGGTAGAGTGCCATGGCTTCACAGCTCACAGCAAGCTCAAACTCTTGGGCTTAAGTGATTCTCTTGCCTCCACCTTCCATGTAGCTGAGACTATAGGTGCCTACTTAGAGATAGGGTCTCGTTCTGGCTCAGGCTGGTCTCGAACTCATGAGCTCTGGCAATCCACCTGCCTTGGCCTCCCAGAGTGCTAGGCTTACAGGTGTGAGCCACTGAGCCTGGCTTGGCTTGTGCTTTTATATCAATCAGCCAGCTTGTGCTTCTTCAGTGGTGAGTTAAGTTCATTGACATTTATTGAGAGAACTGGTAAGTTTGGTGGAGTTGTATTCATCTTATTTTGTCCAAGTTCATTGTGTAGTTTTATCCTTTGTGCCATCGAGGAAACTATGTTTTGACCTTTAGCTTCTGGGTGTTTACTTTGCTGGTGATCCATTGTGTTGTTCAGTCTTGAGAATAGGTCAAGTATTTCCTGTAGAGCTGGTCTAAATTTCCTCAATGCTAGTATATCCATAAAATATTTGCTTTCTCCCTCAATTTTGAAGCTTAGTTTAGTAGGATACAGAATTCTAGTCTGAAATTGTTTTATTTAAGAATATTCAAGGTGGATGACCATATTCTTCTGGCTTGGAAGGTTTCAGTTGAAAAGTCTGCTCTGCCTCTGTAGGTCAGTTGGCACTTACTCCTGGCTGCTTACAGAATTTTTTCTTTTATCTTGACTTTGGACAGGTTCATTACAATGTGTCTTGGAGAGGCTCTGTTTGAATTGAGATGACCTGGGGTTAGATATCCATCTGAAAGGAGTGCATTGGGGCTGTTAGTAAAACTTGGGAAGTTTTCCTTTATGATAGTCTCCAGTAGAGCTTCCATTCCTTTGGGACAATCCTCTTCCCCTGCAGAAATCCCTATTATTCATATGTTTGAACACTTCATGGAGTCTCATAGTTCCTGTTGCCTAAGTGCCTGTTCTGGTTTCTCTCTCTTCTTTTCTGCCTCTTTAACTCAAAACTGGGTTAACTCAAAAACTTTATCCTCTAGCTCGGAGATTCTTTCTTCTCAAGGGTCTAACCTATTTTTGATACTTTCTACTGCATCTTTACATTCCCTGATTGTCTCCATCATTTCCTTAAACTCTACCATATCCTTTCTACATTCTGTATATCTCTTATCCAGTCTTTGCTTCTATCTTTCCATTTTCTTGTTCATTCCTTTTATTGTCTTTATCATCCATATTTTAAGTTCCATTTCTGTCAAGTCCATATATTCTTTATAGGTGGAGCCATCTGCAGTAGCTACCTTATGGTCCCTTGGGGGAGTTCCTCTGTTTTGGTTTTTCATGTTGCTTGAATTTTTCTGTTGGTTCCTCCTCATGTGTTCTTTCTTCTTGTTTACCTCCTTGTTCTCCCTTTTCCTTCTCACTGCCTCCTTTGTTTTAAACAGAAGTCCTTGCTGTTGATGACAGTATGTCACCAACAGGACACCAGGTGGCACTATGGTTTTCTTTTAGAAGACAGCACAGCCAGTAACCTCCATGGACCTTATTCCAAACTTAGTTGCCTTTGGTGTTTGTCTGATTGTTTCCTCAGCTTTCAGACTCTGCCATGTTGGAATTTTAAAGCTGACAAGAATCCTTCCAGTGGCAAGTCTCACAGTGCTCCCCAACTCCAGTCCCCTTGGGGGTGTGGGAGTTCCTCAGCCAGCCTGTCCCAAAAATGGAGTTCTGATCCTAACGGCTGTGCTTTAGGCCCCTGCTAAGATCTTCTCACAACCTTCCCACAATGGCAGCCCCCAGCCAACAAGACCTTCTCAGTATGGCTGCCTTGCCACCCATCAAACCTATGGCAAGTTCACTCCAACTGGCATTAGAATCTGGCTGCTGTACACTGTTCAAATTTGCCCACTTTCCCAAGCTTTCCCCTCAACATGCAGCTTCCTCCAACAACTGAAAACTCAGAAAAGGCTTCCTCCCATCCTGGGCCTCTGTGGGCAGCCAGCTGATCCCATCCAGTTGCAGTGACTTGCCTAATTCATTAGATTTCCATTTCTCCAGACCATCTGATGTATCCAGCTCACCACCTCCTTGCTATGCTCCCTGAGCTATGACTCTGGGTAAGGTCCTTGCTCCAGGTATGGATGGGTTCTGTCTTTTTTCCCCAGTCATTCTAGGAGAGCTCAGCTTCCAACTCCATAGTTTCTGCCTCCCCTCCCTCCATCCAAACTATGGACCTCTCTGGGAGGTATTGTTTGCCATCTAAGCCCATCAATGAGATGAAGTGAAAGCAAAACCTTAAACCTTTCTTGGCTGTGAGTCACATCTTCATCAGATGTAACTATGAGATAGTCTGGGTCTATTTTGGTCAACAACTGCTTTTGAGATGATGTTTGCTTTTGATTCTATTTTTCCTTCCTTTTTTTTTCCTCCTAGCTTTCTTTCTATTAAAGACTTCTTGGTTGTGTTGTTTCTCTAATAATTTCCAATTGACTTTGGTTGGTTCTGGTTGATTCTTTAAGAGAAAACAAAGCAGTGTTGTAAAGGGGGATCTGAGCAGGCAGCTTTTTTCCTCCAGCTGCTAGAGGCCAGGTTTAATTACCTATGGAGCCATTTTTCTGTGGAGTGGGTCTGATTTGGGTCTTTGGTAGGCCAGCTGGAGTACCAGTTTTGTGGTAGAGCATGTTCTGAGAGAATGAACAGTACCAGGCAGATACATTCCTTTGGAAACTCTCGGACTAACTCATTTAACCTCTCCATCCTTTTACAGGCTTTATTCATATACTTTCATCCTCATTTCTATTTCCCCAACCTTTAAAGATAGAACAAAAGACCACTTGAAACAAACAGTTTCTAGGTTTATTTTTTTTTCTTTTTCTTTTCAATCAGTCAATACCATTTTAATACAACCCAAATCTTTTACAAAGTAGAGGGTTTTAGTTAAGATCTAAGTAAAGAGTTTATATGGAAAAGAACTATGACTGCTCAGAATGCTGTCAAAAACAGCTTTCTTCTTTAAATGGACCTGGAACTTTCCAATGGCCTTCAAGTGCACAGAAATCTTAGTTATCATCCTCTAGCATTACACATAAATGGAGCTGGGAGAGGCTCAGGAATACCAACCACTCAGAGAAGGGAGAGGGTGGCCCTTACTTTTCAGATATGGCTCATAACTGTGAAGGCAACTTTGCTATCACAGAGGAATCAGAGCATTGTAAATTTACTCTGTGCATCTGCCATTAGAAATCTTTCCTATAGGAAAATCAGGAAAACAGCCACAAGCAAAGCCAGAAAGCTAAAGAGTTTAACTAAACTTTCAAAGGGAGATGAGGATTCTTGTACAATTCGAGATTTGGTGACTTTGAGTGTTCGGTCCCATTGGGTCATGATGGCATTTCTGGCTCCTTCCCATTTTCCTGGACCAGTCAAGCGGAATTGGTATGGTGAACATGGGCCAAAGAAGACAGCCAGAGCAAGGCGTGGATCCGTCAGGAGCATAGAGAAGATGTTGGGTTTTGCATTGATATAGGTCAGGAGTTCATCTATATATGTGATATAATCTGATTGTAAAGCTTTGCAGTAGCACAAACCAAACCTTTATAAAAGAAAGATTGAGGAAAAAGAGGAAGATAAAAAAAAAAAAAGATAATCTTAGAACAAGTAAAAGTGCCCCCAAACAAATGCTACTGAACAATTTGGAATGGTTTCTGTGTTCTTTTCCCTTTATGCCCATAGCTATTAAGTGGTCTCATTCTATTTCTTAAATACATGATGAGTCCCTTCAAAAGATACTTTATACATATGGCTTTCAGTAGGTGCTCTGGATACTCAGAATACATCTGGTATTACTTTAGTTCTTTTGTGAAATGATTAACAATTTCTAGAGGAAAATATATTTTATAATTTAAATAGATTTTAATGTAAAAAACAATGTAAAAAGGCACAAAAAACCCTAGGGTGGAATTCTCTGTAATGCTGGTATTAGGGTCCTAAATTGTTGGCTGAGCTATGTGATAAGATTTTACATGATGTAGTAGTTCTAATTAGTTACCAATTATGGTAGAGTTCCATAATGGAGATCAAATCATATTCCAGGTTGAGGATAAAAACAAGACATCTAAAATACTTTTATTGTGTTGTAATTTGGTACTTTGAGGAGGACAGATCAACACTTGGAATTTGAGAATATATATGAATGAGAGAGTTGGTAACAAGTTCCTTAAATGTAGTGATTTTAAAACTTTTTTTTTCTGACACAGAATTTTTTTAAGTGAAAATTTATATCAAAGTCCCCAACAGATAAAACAGTAAAGTGGATAAAATCAGGAGTATTTTGGTTGATTGAGAACATTAATGGAAGGTCAAGATTCCCTCTTTCTTCACTGGTCACATGCCTCCCACTATTCCTGGCTCTTGTGTGACAGCCACAGAGGAAAGTGCAAATGGAAGCCTGCCCTCTAGAGAAGTGGTCAACAAGAGATGATAAATGTCTTAGGCTTTTAGGGTCACATGACTGTGTCCATTACCCAACTTTGCTATTGTAATACGAAAGTGGCCATTGATAATATGTAAGTGAATGAGCATGGCTGTGTTCTAAAATTTTATTTATAGTCAATGTGATTTAAATTTCATATAATTTTCACATATCACAAAATATTTTTCTTATTCTTTTTTTCCAACCATTGAAAATGAAAAGCAGGCTTGGCACTCATAGCATGGTGGTCATGGCGCCAGCCATGTACACCAAGTGTGGCAGGTTTGAACCCAGCCTGGGTCAGCTAAAAATGACTATGACAACTGCAACAAAAAATAGCCAGGTGTTGTGGCAGGCACCTGTAGTCCCAGCTACTTAGGAGGCTGAGGCAAGAAAATTGCTTAAGTCCAAGAGTTTGAGGTTGCTGTGAGCTGTGATGGCACAGCACTCTACCAAGGGTGACACAGTGAGACTCTGTCTCAACAAAACAAAACAAAACAAAACAAAAACAAAAAAAAAAAAGAAAGAAAAATGAAAAGCAAGGCTAGTGCCCGTAGCACAGTGGTTATAGCATCAGCCACATGCACGGAGGCTGGCAGGTTCGAGCCTGGCCAGGGCCTGCTAACCAACAATGACAACTGCAACAACAAAAATTTGCCAAGTGTTGTGGCAGGTGCCTGTGGTCCCAGCTACTTAGGAGGCTGAGGCAAGAGAATCGCTTAAGCCCAAGAGTTGGAGGTTGCTATGAGTGTGATGCCATGGCACTCTACAGAGGATGACAGTAAGATTCTGTCTCAAAAAAAAAGAAAGGAAAAATGAAAAGCAAAAAAAGTAAAAAAATGGGTGTATGGAAGTCTTGAACTACTATTGTTGAAATGTTTATTTTTTCCCTTTAATTCTGACATTTTTCACTCCATATATTTTTGGATTTTTTTTTTTTGTTTCACCCAACTTTTATGTTAAAACTAGACTTAGACTAAATAATAATTGAAGTTCATTGAAAAAAATGGAAAGCAAAAGCAACGATCTGAATAAAAGCAATGATCTGAATAAATGCAACAGAGCTAATGAAGACTTGTTTGTTGAATGAATAAATGAGCAGATACTTCTAGTGTCACAGTGGATAAGCATAATTGTTTGCCTGCTGATTATGAATAAGGTATGGAATAATGTGCACAATAGATGAAAGTTACTTATATAATACTTGGTTTGGAATCCAAACTCCTGGTGATGCTAGACAACTATGAACTGAAGTGTTGACTTTGGGGACAATAACACTTCTCAATTTTCCTCTCCCTCCTCTGTTTTTAAACAGGCTGTTGTAGTATTTTTCCTTTAAGTTTCAGATGCATCTTTTTCCGCCAATGTAAGTCTCACCTCTCTGCTATTGTTTTACCAATTTCATAAAGCTTTAGGAGTTAACTTACCAATGGGGCTTGTTTTCTTTCTTTGCATTAACTTCCTCTATCATGACACATGGTGGTGGTAACTTATTCACACCTTCAAGACAAAAACATGCAATTTAACATTAAGTCTATCTGTTTACTTATGAATAAAGATGCTTCATTACTCTCTTCTTTCATTTCTAGGATTCATCTACTCATTTGTTCTGAACTGACTTGTGGTGTGTTTCCTGGTAATGACACAATCAGTTGAAAAAACAAACATTGGATTCTCCCTAGTTATTTGACATGACAGAACTGTACACAGGTTTTGCCTGATTTTCTCATTCAATTTCTTGAATTTTAAAATTTTAATGGAACCAGTTGAATCTGTTGCCTGAAAGAGCTGTTAACTGTTATTTTGTCTTAGTCAAAATTACAGTAACTGGGTACAGTGGGGTGTGCCAGCTGTCCTAGCTCCTCTTAAGGCCAGGAGTTCCAGGCTGTAGTGTGCCATGCTCATGCCTTGAATGGCCACTGAATTCCAGCCTGGGTGACATAATAAGACCTTGACTTTTTAAAAGAAAAAAGAAAGAAAAGAAAAAGAAATAACAAGTTGACATAAACATGGCTTATTTTTTTATTTTTTGAGATGGGGGTCTCACTCTTGATCAGGTTGGTCTCCAACTCCTGAGCGGAAGCAATCCACCTACCCTGGCCTTCCGGAGTTCTAGGATTACAGGTGTGAGCCACAGCGACTGGCCGACATGGCTTATATTTTTGATCCCTGATTTATCATTTATGCTGGTACATGTCATTATGATGGTATATTTCAGTGAATAATAGAACAGACCCAACTTTTAAAGGTTCTGTTGTTTTTAACAGGAGGTGGGTAACAGTCTCAGAATTTCCGGTATCTGAAATCATACAGCAAACCAAACTCTCATGTCCTGCTGTTTCTCATTCACTTACCTTTCAGGACTCTAACAGCCCATCGAGCTTGTGTTTCTCCAGTGGGTATCATGGAGCCCAAGGGTTTGATGAGGCCAATGACAGCCAGGGTTGGCTTTTGCAGATGTGCAGGGAAGATATATTTGTAGAGTGATGCTTGGCCGTCTTCAACTTTCACTACAGACTCATCAAGGAAGGGGAAAGTGAAGGTGTATCCAGTGGCAAAGACAATGATATCAGTGGGTTCTTCCTTTGGGGTGTTGTTAAAAATGATGGAATTTTCCTTTATCTCCTTTATACTTGGCCGGATGAGAACTTTCCCTGTGATGATGCGGCCTGGGAGCTCATCATTTAGCACAAACTCTTTCAGCTGAGTCCTAAACAAAACCATGAATAGGAAAGGGATCTTCCAGTGAGCAATGCAGCCAGCCCCCTCCCTCTTCTTCACCTTCCTGTCTTCATTCTAGGGCTGTCTCCTTTGTTGGACAAGAATTATTAGATTTGGGAGACATTACCTCTGTGGAAGGGGGTTCAGGAATATCCAAGAAGGATTTTACAATATGCTTGCCATTTTCTAGAGTTTAGAAGCTTGAGGAGGAGACCACAACCTTCTGTCGCTTGTTTCTCTTGCTGATTTTCAGCATTCAGCTGTCACTGTCATTCTATCGAGAGCTGAATGCTGAAGGGCTGCAAGGGAAACCGGGGACTTCTCTGTGTGAGAAGAACTACTGGAAGCTCTATCTTGGAAAGGCTTTTTTTCTAGGAAGCAATTGTGTAAGGAAAACACACATGTATTTAAAGGAACAAGGGAAGAATCATCTTTTTCTGGCTGTACCTTTGGAATCACAAGACAAACAGTTTTGAGTTGAGTCTGTCTCAGCTGAGCCATTTTTGGCTTATGGTAAATGCACAGACAGACATTTATGTGGTGAAATGAAATTGCCACTGGAGTAGGAGGTAGTGAGAGTGGCTTCTTATCCAAATGTCTGTACGTAACAGATCTTGGGCAGGTCTTGTAGTTGTATAGGTTTTCTCCTATTTACCTATGGGGGGGGGCACCAATACTTGCTATCCTTAGTTCATGGGGTCGGATGAAGAGCACATGAAATAGTATATATGCAGAGAACTTCAGAGATGGCAAATGATTAAATATAAGAGAGAAAGAATTATAATTTCTTATATTTCTCCCATTATGTTCTCATGTTTATGGGACTAAACCAAATTCTGTATAGTCCCATGAGCTACCATCCAGGCTCAATAAAAGTCATGGTAGCAAAACCTCCACTGGAGAGTCAAAACCCTGAAAAGCCTGGGATATAGGAGGTAGAAGAGAGATGGTAAGAGATAAGGAAGGAAAAAAGGGAGACAATAAAGAGGGAAGCAGCAAGAGAAAAGCAGAAATACATGTGCTGGAGAGGGGGCTGCCTGCCCTTGGTGGTAGCCTGCGTGCCACCTGACTCGAGAGCCAGAGTGAAATCTGGAGGGAGACCAGAAAGGATCTCCATGCCGTGGTGTCAACCGAAAATGGATTTTCATTGTATAAACTTAATGAATGAGGAAATAAAATCTTTGGTTCTTGTTAATGGGATAAATCATAGGTTGTGAATGAAAGGAGAGACTGAAATCAGGGTCCTCTTGACAAGGGCAAGAAGATACTGCCATTAGAGAGATGGTAAAGGGCAATTACAAGATTCGATTTTTCCTCACATGATGGAACAAAGCAAGTGTGTTGCTTTTGTCAACAAATTCATCGACAGATCACCCTCTTTGATTTCTGCCACTGCGGCTGTGCTAATTTTCCAAGGTCACACAGCTCATTTACTACACAATGAGTTTGAAAAATGACTGAAATTTGCTAAGCCTCAGTTTCCCCACAATAAAAGCATGATTATAACAACACTTACCTTAAAGGATTGTTGATAAGGTGAAATACATAATTTTACTTACTGAGCACTTAAGAACAGTTAGTTAGTATTATCAAGCAACTGTTTTTTTTTTTTTCCCAGACAGAGTCTCACTTGGTCACCCATACTGGAGTGCAGTGGTGCACTAACTCATTGTCACCTTGAACTCCTGGGCCCAAGTGATAAGATTGCCTCACCCTCTCTGTGTGCACCACAGGTGTGCACCGCCATGCCTGGTAATAAAAGGAGTTTTTTTTTGTTTGTTTTTTTCTAATTTTTGTAGAGACAGAATCTTGCTATATTGTCCAGGCTGGTCTTGCTCTCAAAAGATCCTCTCAACCTCAGCATCCCAAAGCTCTGTATCTGGACTTTATCAAGTAACTTTGTATCAAGTGTCCTTTCACATTCCTTATCTTGCTCTGTTATTTTCTCCTTTGTATATGTCACTGGGAAGACTGGGGTTCTTTTCTCTTTCTTTTTTTTTTTTTTTTGAGATAGAGTCTTACTAGTTGCCCTTGGTAGAGTGCTGTGGCATCATAGCTCACAGCAACCTCAAACTTGTGGGCTCAGGTAATTCTCCTGCCTCAATCTCCCAAGTAGCTGGGACTACAGGTGCCTCCCACAACGCCTGGCTATGTTTTGATTTTAGCAGGGCCAGGCTGGGTTCGAACCCACTCCCAGTGCATGTGGCTGGCACCCTAACCACTGAGCTATGGGCGCTGAGCCTGGGGTTCCTTTTTCTTAATAGCCCTTGTCAGGTATGTTATACTTACCTGTCTTGTGGTATTAAGCCGAAATTTGCATGACTGAACCAGCTGTCCATCTTTCTTGCCATCAACCAAGTCACAATTGGAGTAGGGAGGCAATTTCTGAGCATGTTCTGAAATCGCGTCATGAACACCATGTCCCACGGGTATCCTGAGTCAAAGACTCTGCTGATCACCCAGGCCCCTGCAGTGGTGCTGAGGAAGACCTGAAAGCAGTCAAAGAGAACCTCAGTCTGACGTGGTGATCATGTCATAGACTTCTCCTGCCAGAGACTTGAGAAGTGTGATGAATTTGATAAGCCACCGAAGAGTCTGCCAGGCTTGAGATACTATGGCAAGCCCTAGGAAGCTTAAATTCTCATGTGGGAAGAAAATGAACAGGTGTTTGCAATTTTGTACACTAACTATAAGAACAGGGCGTGACATCAACTAGGGGAGTTGTTTACAAAGTGTTTCGACTCAAACCACTGGTTTAACTGACAGTAAAATTTGGAACTACAATTAATTTTGGTGTTTTCTTTTTCTTTCTTTCTTTCCTTTCTTTCCTTTCTTTCCTTTCTTCTTTTCTTTTCTTTTCTTTTCTTTTCTTTTCTTTTCTTTCTTTCTTCTCTCTCTTTCCTGTTTTTTGGAGACAGTCTCACTGTGTCACCCTCGGTAGAGTGCTGTGGCATCACAGCTCACAACAATCTCCAAATCTTGGGCTTAAGTGATTCTCTTGCCTCAGCCTCCCAAGTAGTTGGGACTATAGGTGCCCATCACAACCCCCGGCTATTTATTGGTTGTAGTTGTCATGGTTGTTTGGCAGGCCCAGGCTGAGTTTAAACCCGCCAGCTCCAGTGTATGTGGCTGGTGCCCTAGCCCCTTAGCTACAGGTGCTAAGCCTTTGTTTGTGGCTATTTGAGTTACCTGCTGAGTTTATTAAGCTAATAGTTGTTCTGGTACCTACACAATAAGGAGTTTCTTTTTTTTTTTTCTTTTGAGACAGAGTCTCAAGCTGTCGCCTTGGGTAAAGTGCTGTGGTGTCACTGCTGACAGCAACCTCAAACTCTTTGGCTTAAGTGATCCCCTTGCCTCAGCCTCCCAAGTAGCTGGGACTACAGGTGCCTGCCACAACACCCAGCTATTTTTTTGGTGCAGTTGTCATTGTCTTTTGGTGGGCCTGGGCTGGATTTGAACCCACCAGCTCTGGTATATGTGGCTGACACCTTAGCCAATAAGGAGTTTCTTAATACAGCTGTTTAAAAAGCCTCCCCTTCCCTCTGCCCCCCTCCCACAAAAAAAAAGAGTGCATAAGAAGTAGGAGCCAATGTTCACGGAGCCATCACAGCAAGGACCATGTTGCTTCCGAACATCCTGCTCACGGGTATACCTGGGGTTGGAAAAACCACACTAGGCAAAGAACTTGCATCAAGATCAGGACTGAAATACATTAATGTATTAATGTGGGTGATTTAGCTAAAGAAGAGCAGTTGTATGATGGCTATGATAAGGAATATGATTATTCCATGTTAGATGAAGATAGAGTGGTTGATGAGCTAGATAACCAAAAGACAGAGGTGGAGAGTTATTGTTGATCACCATGGCTGTGATCTGTTCCCAGGACGCTGGTTTTGTATAGTTTTTGTGCTGTGAACAAATACCAGTAAATCGTACAAAAGACTTGAAACAAGGGGTTATAAGGAGAAGACATTAAAAGATAATATCGAGTGTGAGATTTTTCAAGTTCTTTATGAAGAAGCCATAGCTATCCTATGAGGAAGAAATTGTGCATCAGCTCAGTGTCAGAGATTTTGTTATACATTGTGTTTGGCCTTATAATCCAATGGAGCAGGATATACAATGCTGGAAATTCAGTGCATAAACTACAGGCACACTCAAAGTTCTGACATGAGATATCTACACTGAACTTGCCTCTCTGTGTTATGATACAGAATTAGATATGACATTTCAATCGGTATTAAGTTTTAAAACAAAGGGAGTCTCTTTGTTGATCTATCAATGATAAAGGGTGTGCTAAAACATGCTTTTTAAAAACAGCATTTAGATTTTTAAATGTTTTTTTTTTGAGACAGAGTCTCACTATGTTGCCCTTGGTAGAGTGCGGTGGCATCACAACTCACAGCAACCTCAAAGTCTTGGACTCAAGCAATTCTCTTGCCTCAGCCTCCCTATAGCTGGGACTATAGGCACCCACCACAACACCAGTTTTTTTTTGTTGCAGTGGTCATTGTTTAGCTGGCCTGGACTAAGTTTGAACTCACCAGCCTGTATGTGGCTGACCACTGTGCTACAGGTGCCAAGCTGATTTTTTTTTTTTTTTTTTTTTGTAGTTTTTGGCTGGGGCTGGGTTTGAACCCACCACCTCTGGCATATGGGGCTGGCGCCTACTCCTCTGAGCCACAGGCACCGCCCTCCAAGCTGATTTTTTTATTTTTTAAAATTAGAGATAGGATTTTATTGAGTTGCCCAGGCTGGTCCCAAATTCCTGGCTCAAGTGATCCTCCCTTCTTAACCTAGGGAGTAGCCAGAACTACATGTGTATGCTGCCACACCCTAAAGCATGTTTTCTGATTGAAGAAATTTCCAAATGGTTAAAAAACAGAAATAATAGTATGCTGCTCTCATGTGGTAGTCATAGTGGTTATAGTGGATAGGCCTGTGTTAGTATTTGTATCAAGACTGCCTTTCTCAGCTTGGTGCCCGTAGCACAGTGGTTATGGCACCAGCCACATGTACTGAGGGTGGCGGGTTCAAACCTGGCCTGGGCTAGCTAAACAACAGTGACAACTGCAACAACAAAAAAATAGCTGAGCATTGTGGTGGGCTCCCATACTTGGGAGGCTGAGGCAAGAGAATCGCTTGATCCCAAAAGTTTGAGGTTGCTGTGAGCTGTGACACCATACCACTCTACCAAGGGTGACATAGTGAGATTCTGTCTTAACAACAACAACAACAAGAAAAAAGACCTCCTTTCTCTTCTTTCAGGATAATATCACCAAATTGCTAAGTTTCTTCAAATCAATTAATAAAGCTATCAGTTAATGAACCAGTCATTAAGTCCCTTCTACAAAGTCCTAGAAAGCTACATAGAAATAGGATCTTGCTTTGTTGCGTAGGCTGCTCTTGAACTCTTGGCTTCAAGGAAAGAGTCCCACTGAGATAACAGATGTGAAACACTGCATCTGCCTGTGCAGAAGGCATTGTAAAGTTACAAACTACCATTTTTTTCCTTCACAGCTAATTTCATTCTTGTAATTATTGGTGTAATTATTTATACTTATTTATGGGCCAAGCATTGTGGCTCATGCCTGTAATCCTAGCACTCTGAGAGACAGAGATGGGCAGATTGCCTGAGCTCAGGAGTTTGAGACCAACCTGAGCAAAAGCAAGACCCTGTCTCTACTAAAAATAGAAAAATTAGCCAGCTGTGGTGGTGGGCACCTATAGTAACAACTACTTGGGAGGCTGAGGCAGGAGGATCGCTTAAGCCCAGGAGTTTCAGGTTGATGTGAGCTATGATGATGGCATGGCATTCTTGCCTGGGCAACAAAGTGAGCCTCTGTCTCAAAAAAAAAAAAAAATTATTTGTACTTATTTATTTGGTGGTATATGTTTTTCTTTTCTTTTCTTTTTTTTTTTGTGTGAGATAGAGTCTCACTATGTCACCTGTGGTAGAGCGCCACGGCATCACAGTTCACAGCAATCTCAAACTCTTGGGCTTAAGTGATTCTCTTGCCTCAGCCTCCCTAGTAGCTGGGACTACAGAAGCCCCCCACACCGTCTGGCTGTTTTTGGGTTGCAGTTGTCATTATTGTTTAGCAGGCCCAGGCTGGGGTCGAACCTGCCAGCCCCAGTGTATGTGGCCGGAGCCCTACTCACTGAGCTACCAGCACTGAGCCAGGTATGTGTTTTTCACCCAAACTATGCTATATATCAATGGGAATCTTGTTTTTGTGGTGGCTGTGTTTGCACAACATTCAGCACATGTGAAGCCAACAACCAATATCCATTAGTTAGCTGAGTGGCTTCCAATGAGTTTACAGCATAGTTGGAAGGAAAATATATACTATAAAAGGTAATTAGCAATACTAAGAATTAGTATGTGCCCACTGAAGAGTACAACTTACAACGATATGTATATTCTGCATAGGGAGGGGTCATTTGGTGTTGGGACGACCTATCTGGGAATGTAGAGGTAGATTGTACTAGAAGAGAAAAAGACTCTGTGGAAGGGGTGACTGATGTGAGCAAAGGAGCAACGAAGACCTGGGAACTGCAAAGGGCACAGAATAGACCTGCTTGGCTGTAGTTGATGATCATGCAGGAAATAGTAGGGTTAAAATTAAAGTAGTCGATTTGGACCAGGCTATGGAAAACTCTGTGATGCAGAGCTAGCATATCTGCTATTTATTATTTTCAGATAAGAAGGGTTTTAGAGATTTCTCAGCATGAAAGTATCAATACTAGAACAGGCTTTTCCGAGG
Organism: Nycticebus coucang; assembly: GCF_027406575.1. NCBI lineage: Eukaryota > Metazoa > Chordata > Mammalia > Primates > Lorisidae > Nycticebus > Nycticebus coucang. The sequence goes on from NC_069789.1 coordinate 90,416,057, forward strand.
ATTTGTTTGTCAGTGGCTGGAGTCTAAATGGCTTGTGGTGAAGCATGGATTGTGGGAAGACATGGGCAGAGTTAGGAGGACAGGCTTTGAGGTCAATCCACTGTGACTCATTCTATCATCTGCTAGTGCTACGATTTTAAGCATCTTCTTTAACCTCTCTAACCTTGGGTTCCTCGTCTGCAGTCAGCGATACTAAGAGGACCTACTTCAATGGCTTGTTCTGATGACTGGTTGAAGTAATCAATAGAAAGCATTTAGTGCAGTGTTTGGCCCGGGGAAATCCTGGTAAATATTAACTATTTCTACAATTATTATTAGAAGAACAATGCAATAGTCTCCTCATTTTCATAAGGAAAGGAAGGGTCAACTGGGAGAGTGTAGCAAGGAAAAATTGCCAGGATATTCGGACCTACATGACTGAGTAAAGAAGAGATGTGTCCTATAGCTCTTGCTGGAAGGCTGGGAAAATGACAAAAAGAAATCAGAGAAATTGGTTTTGGAGGAAAGATGACAACTGGCATTCATAGTAAAATTTATGAACATTTGATAAAAATACATAATAATCTGTTGTATATGTTAAACATTTTTATTCCTTTAACAATTATCATAGTGTCAGATGCTGTCTACTTGAGGCATTCATGTTAAGATAAAGCTGTTCCTTAATATCAAGAATGGTACCTTTTTTGCCAGGTGGCTGGCCTCCACTGCAATGTCTGTGCCAGAATTTCCCATTCCAATCACAAGGACTCTCTTGTCCTTAAATATATCTGGATGCTTATACTGTCGGCTATGAAAGTACTGCCCTTTAAAGGCATGTATACCTGTAGGGTGAGAAAAAGAGAAGTGAGATAGAGAATTTACAGGATAACTGAATGAAACATTAATATTTTTCAGTTGATCATATATCCTTTTGAAAGATGGTTTAGGTTGTTTTTACTGGTATAGTCGAGTTTGAGGAAATCTAAAATATGAATACAGGACTTTATAAAATATCAGTGGATAGCCAGGCATGATGGCTCACATGTATTTTCTCATATTTTGAAATAATCTCAGCATTTTGAGAGGCTGTGGTGGGAGGATCACTTGAAGCCAGGAGTTTGGGACCAGACTGGGCAACATAGCAAGACACCTGTTTCTACAAAAAATATAAAAAATTAGCTGAGCATAGTTGTGTGTGCCTGTAGTGCCAGCTACATGCAAGGCTGAGCTGAGGTGGGAGGATCGCTTAAGCCTGAGAGTTCAAGGTTACAATTAAATATGACTGCACCACTGAATTCCAGTCTGGGCAACAGAATGAGACCCTGTCACTTAAAAAAAAAAAAATAACCTTAGCTGGTATTTATTTAATGGGGTAATTACTTCATTGCACTAGAAGGCCCTCACTTTTACTTACTAGATGATTAACTACTAAACAGAAATATTGTGGGATAAAGTCATACTAAGCGTAAGTACAAGGAATCGTTATCATTTAAAGGTTGATAGAAGTCAATGGGAAAATAGAAATCCATTTACTAATATTTTATTTAGATAAGCTTTTCTCAAGCAAGGAGCACAAGCAAAGAAGTTTGAGTGAACTGTGAGTTAGTGCCTCTATTCAGCAAACATTTTTGGACGTCTGCTATGTGCCTGGCACTAAGCTAGATGACATGGGGGAAATAAGAGAAATGAAATGCAGTCCCTACTCACAGAAGTTCATAAGAGTTGGGGAAGTTCATTGGTAGTTCACCTTGGTGACTGACTGTAACTTGGGCTGGCCCAGAGGAAAAGGGATTGATTATGTTAGTTACATTAAGAGTCAGTAATTTGATAGGATATCTTAGAAATTGATGCCAAATATTAGTGTAACATCAAACATGAATGGAGAAATACTCTCCAGGCCATGTTACACAACCAGAAGGAATATGGCTAATCAAAGTACTTTCTTTTTTTCATTTCTTAGAAAAAAAATTTAACTTCTTGAATGCTTACTATAGATGAAATAAACCAAACCATTGCATTTTCCATTCCCTTGAGCTGAAATCCAATTAAAATTTTGCATAGATTGAGGGTGGAGCAAGATGGCAGCCGAGTAACAGCTTCCTTGCATCTGGGCACCGTGAGTCTGGGGATATAGGACTCCAGGCATCTCTGGCTGGTGGGATCTGCCTATCATCAACCCTGAGAGGATACAGGGAGTCAGCGAGAGACTTCTGGACCCCAAGAGGAGGACTAAAACAGTGGAAAACCGGCAAGTGGTCGCGTGTGTTCAATCCGCCTAAACCCGCCCGCAACTGTAAGTTCAGTAGCAGCGAGACTGCAAACCAGAAAGGCCTTACCTGTGAACTGTTTTGGTGTCTTTGGACTTGGCACTCAGCTGAACTGCCTTGGGGAGAGCCTGAGCGGGAGTGCGGAGAACTTTGGCCTTTGTCTAGGGCCCCAGTCTGAGCCGCTGAGCCAGACGGAGCTAATAGAGTTTGGCTCTGGGTCACAGGCAGACATTGTGAGCGATCTGCCCTGGCAAGCTCCGCCCTCAGGGTCGCAGAGCTGGAATTGGGTGGGAGCTGGTAACCCAGCGACCAAGTAGCCTAAGGGCGGGGTCTGAGCCGCCTTGCAGCCCTAACCCTCGGGGGCAGAGGGAGACCAGTTTTGACACACAGGGTAAGTGGATGGCCACTTCAGCAGTGATTCCAGCAACAAGCACTTCCCTGAGAAAGCTTCTGCTCAGTAAGTGAACAAGTTCAAAGTGCCTTTTAAGTGGGCTGAAGAGAGATTTAGGGTGTCTACCTGCTGGGGTTCGAGAAACTAGCAGCCTCCAGTCGTATCAGAACTGTGATTAACATCTCATACCCCAGAAGACCACGTGTTGCCCAGACAATATTCAATTCCATATACATACTGCTTTGTTTTTGGTTGCGTGTATGTTTTTTTTTGTTTGTTTGTTTGGTTTTTTTTTTGGTTTGGTTGTTTTTTTTGTTTATTTTGACGTTCTAGATTGTTGTTTTGTTTTTTAAGTTCAACCTTTTCCATACACATCCTTTTTCTTTCTCAATTTTTCTAGTTTAATTATAATTTCCCATTGCTGCCTATTTCAATAATCAGAACTTCATTTTTGTTAGTGTTTCTACCACTATTATTTGGTTTTTCCAGCCAATTTTATCCCGTAAAGTTTTCTGTTTGCTTGTTTTGGTTTGATTTATAGCATTTTTGTCTTTCCTCTCTACTTGGTGGAGGTGGGGTACTGTGTCTGATCAGGTTAGCAAAGAGCTGCTGACCTCAAGGGAACCACCCCACTGGGCACCCCCAGAAGGTGTTTTTTTTTTTTAAGGTTGTATCAAAGTACCCTACTGTACACCTATATTGCTCTGTCTCCCTCTTTCTGTGCCTCTCTTCTTTTTGTCAATATTCCTTTCACCCAACCACTCTCCTTTCTCTATTTTTCTTTTTTTTCATTTTTTTTTTTTTTCTTATCACTTGGTCCTCATTTCTTTCATCACTTTTTTGCTCTTAAACCTTCTCACCCTTCTGGTCCTGTAACCCTTAGTCCACAGGCACAAGAACTTAAAGAGCAAGAGGAAGTGAAAGGAAAATTAGGGCAAGTAAACAGATAAAAGAAATCACCCATGAGGAAGAATCAGCAGAAAACTCCAGGCAACATGAAGAACCAGTCCAGAACTACCCCGCCAAGGGACCATGAGGTAGCTACTGCAGAGGATTCCACCTATACAGAAATGTTAGGAATGACAGAAAGGGAATTTAGAATACACATGTTGAAAACAATGAAGGAAATGATGGAAACAATGAAGGAAACTGTTAATAAAGTGGAAAATAACCAAAAGGAAATTCAAAAACAGAATCAAATAAGAGATGAACGATATGAAGAATATAAAAAGGATATAGCAGAGCTGAAGGAAATGAAACAGTCAATCAGGGAACTTAAAGATGCAATGGAAAGTATCAGCAACAGGTTAGACCATGCAGAAGAAAGAATTTCAGAGGTAGAAGACAAAGTTTTTGAGATAACTCAGATAGTAAAAGAGGCAGAAAAGAAGAGAGAGAAAGCAGAACGTTCACTGTCAGAATTATGGGACTTTATGAAGCGTTCCAACATACGAGTTATAGGAATTCCAGAAGGGGAAGAAGAATGCCCCAGAGGAATGGAAGCCATACTAGAGAATATTATAAAAGAAAATTTCCCAAATATCACCAAAGATTCTGACACACTGCTTTCAGAGGGATATCGGACCCCAGGTCGCCTCAACTCTAACCGAGCTTCTCCAAGACACATTGTGATGAACCTGTCCAAAGTCAAGACCAAAGAAAAGATTCTGCAAGCTGCCAGGAGTAAGCGCCAGTTGACCTACAGGGGCAAATCCATCAGATTGACCGCAGACTTCTCTAATGAAACTTTCCAAGCAAGAAGACAATGGTCATCTACCTTTAATCTACTTAAACAGAACAATTTTCAGCCCAGAATTCTGTACCCTGCTAAGCTAAGCTTCAAAATTGACGGAGAAATCAAATCATTTACGAATATACAAACATTGAGGAAATTCGCCACAACAAGACCAGCTCTACAGGAAATACTTCAACCTGTTCTGCACACTGACCACCACAATGGATCAGCAGCAAAGTAAGAACTCAGAAATTAAAGGACAGAACCTAACCTCCACACTGATGCAAAAGATAAAATTAAGCAATGGACTCTCACAAAATAAGATGAATAGAATACTACCACACTTGTCAATTATCTCAATAAATGTTAATGGCTTGAATTCCCCACTGAAGAGACATAGATTGGTTGACTGGATTAAAAAACACAAGGCATCCATTTGCTGTCTGCAAGAAACACACCTGGCTTCAAAAGACAGATTAAAGCTCCGAGTCAAGGGTTGGAAGACAATTTTTCAGGCAAATGGAATTCAGAAGAAAAGAGGAATTGCAATCTTATTTTCAGACACATGTGGATTTAAAGCAACTAAAGTCAAAAAAGACAAAGATGGTCACTTTATATTGGTCAAGGGAAAAATACAACAAGAAGACATTTCAATTCTAAATATCTATGCACCCAATTTAAATGCTCCCAGATTCTTGAAGCAGACCTTACTCAGTCTGAGCAATATGATATCTGATAATACCATCATAACAGGGGACTTTAACACTCCTCTTACAGAGCTGGACAGATCCTCTAAACAGAAATTAAACAAGGATATAAGAGACTTAAATGAGACTCTAGAACAACTGTGCTTGATAGACGCATATAGAACACTCCATCCCAAAGATAAAGAATATACATTCTTCTCATCACCCCATGGAACATTCTCCAAAATTGATCATATCCTGGGACACAAAACAAATATCAACAGAATCAAAAGAATTGAAATTTTACCTTGTATCTTCTCAGACCATAAGGCACTAAAGGTGGAACTCAACTCTAACAAAAATGCTCGACCCCACCCAAAGGCATGGAAACTAAACAATCTTCTGTTGAATAACAGATGGGTGAAGGAAGAAATAAAACAGGAAATCATTAACTTCCTTGAGCATAACAACAATGAAGACACAAGCTACCAAAACCTGTGGGATACTGCAAAAGCAGTTTTGAGAGGAAAATTCATCGCTTTAGATGCCTACATTCGAAAAACTGAAAGAGAGCACATCAACAATCTCACAAGAGATCTTATGGAATTGGAAAAAGAAGAACAATCTAAGCCTAAACTCAGTAGAAGAAAAGAAATATCCAAAATCAAATCAGAGATCAATGAAATTGAAAACAAAAGAATCATTCAGAAAATTAATGAAACAAGGAGTTGGTTTTTTGAAAAAATAAATAAAATAGATAAACCATTGGCCAGACTAACCAGGAATAGAAAAGTAAAATCTCTAGTAACCTCAATCAGAAATGATAAAGGGGAAATAACAACTGATCCCACAGAGATACAAGAGATCATCTCTGAATACTACCAGAAACTCTATGCCCAGAAATTTGACAATGTGAAGGAAATGGATCAATATTTGGAATCACACCCTCTCGCTAGACTCAGCCAGGAAGAAATAGAGCTCCTGAACAGACCAATTTCAAGCACTGAGATCAAAGAAACAATAAAAAAGCTTCCAACCAAAAAATGCCCTGGTCCAGATGGCTTCACTCCAGAATTCTATCAAACCTTCAAGGAAGAGCTTATTCCTGTACTGCAGAAATTATTCCAAAAAATTGAGGAAGAAGGAATCTTCCCCAACACATTCTATGAAGCAAACATCACCCTGATACCAAAACCAGGAAAAGACCCAAACAAAAAGGAGAATTTCAGACCAATCTCACTCATGAACATAGACGCAAAAATTCTCAACAAAATCCTAGCCAATAGATTACAGCTTATCATCAAAAAAGTCATTCATCATGATCAAGTAGGCTTCATCCCAGGGATGCAAGGCTGGTTTAACATACGCAAGTCTATAAACGTTATCCACCATATTAACAGAGGCAAAAATAAAGATCACATGATCCTCTCAATAGATGCAGAAAAAGCATTTGATAAAATCCAGCATCCTTTTCTAATTAGAACTCTGAAGAGTATAGGCATAGGTGGCACATTTCTAAAACTGATTGAAGCTATCTATGACAAACCCACAGCCAATATTTTACTGAATGGAGTAAAACTGAAAGCTTTTCCTCTTAGAACTGGAACCAGACAAGGTTGTCCTCTGTCACCTTTACTATTCAACATAGTGCTGGAAGTTCTAGCCAATACAATTAGGCAAGACAAGGAAATAAAGGGAATCCAAATGGGAGCAGAGGAGGTCAAACTCTCCCTCTTTGCTGACGACATGATCTTATACTTAGAGAACCCCAAAGACTCAACCACAAGACTCGTAGAAGTCATCAAAAAATACAGTAATGTTTCAGGATATAAAATCAATGTCCACAAGTCAGTAGCCTTTGTGTACACCAATAACAGTCAAGATGAGAAGCTAATTAAGGACACAACTCCCTTCACCATAGTCTCAAAGAAAATGAAATACCTAGGAATATACCTAACGAAGGAGGTGAAGGACCTGTATAAAGAAAACTATGAAATCCTCAGAAAGGAAATAGCAGAGGATATTAACAAATGGAAGAACATACCATGCTCATGGATGGGAAGAATCAACATTGTTAAAATGTCCATACTTCCCAAAGCAATCTACCTATTCAATGCCATTCCTATCAAAATACCAACATCATACTTTCAAGATTTGGAAAAAATGATTCTGCGTTTTGTATGGAACTGGAAAAAACCCCGTATAGCTAAGGCAGTTCTCTGTAATAAAAATAAAGCTGGGGGCATCAGCATACCAGATTTTAGTCTATACTACAAAGCCATAGTGCTCAAGACAGCATGGTACTGGCACAAAAACAGAGACATAGACACTTGGAATCGAATGGAAAACCAAGAAATGAAACTAACATCTTACAACCACCTAATCTTTGATAAACCTAACAAGAACATACCTTGGGGGAAAGACTCCCTATTCAATAAATGGTGTTGGGAGAACTGGATGTCTACATGTAAAAGACTGAAACTGGACCCACACCTTTCCCCACTCACAAAAATTGATTCAAGATGGATAAAGGACTTAATCTTAAGGCATGAAACAATAAAAATCCTCCAAGAAAGCATAGGAAAAACACTGGAAGATATTGGCCTGGGGAAAGACTTCATGAAGAAGACTGCCATGGCAATTGCAACAACAACAAAAATAAACAAATGGGACTTCATTAAACTGAAAAGCTTCTGTACAGCTAAGGAGACAATAACCAAAGCAAAGAGACAACCTACACAATGGGAAAGGATATTTGCATATTTTCAATCAGACAAAAGCTTGATAACTAGGATCTATAGAGAACTCAAATTAATCCACATGAAAAAAGCCAACAATCCCTTATATCAATGGGCAAGAGACATGAATAGAACTTTCTCTAAAGACGACAGACGAATGGCTAACAAACACATGAAAAAATGTTCATCATCTCTATATATTAGAGAAATGCAAATCAAAACAACCCTGAGATATCATCTAACCCCAGTGAGAATGGCCCACATCACAAAATCTCAAAACTGCAGATGCTGGCGTGGATGTGGAGAGAAGGGAACACTTTTACACTGCTGGTGGGACTGCAAACTAGTACAACCTTTCTGGAAGGAAGTATGGAGAATCCTCAAAGCACTCAAGCTAGACCTCCCATTTGATCCTGCAATCCCATTACTGGGCATCTACCCAGATGGAAAGAAATCCTTTTATCATAAGGACACTTGTACTAGACTGTTTATTGCAGCTCAATTTACAATCACCAAAATGTGGAAACAGCCTAAATGCCCACCAACCCAGGAATGGATTAACAAGCTGTGGTATATGTATACCATGGAATACTATTCAGCCATTAAAAAAAATGGAGACTTTACATCCTTCGTATTAACCTGGATGGACGTGGAAGATATTATTCTTAGTAAAGCATCACAAGAATGGAGAAGCATGAATCCTATGTACTCAATTTTGATATGAGGACAATTAATGACAATTATGGTTATTGGGGGGGAAACAGAAAGAGGGAAGGAGGGAGGTGGGTGGGGCCTTGGTGTGTGTCACACTTTATGGGGGCAAGACATGATTGCAAGAGGGACTTTACCTAACAATTGCAATCAGTGTAACCTGGCTTATTGTACCCTCAATGAATCCCCAACAATAAAAAAAATAAAAAAAAAAAATAAAAATTTTGCATAGATTAACATGAACCATGGTTACAAAAACCAGATAATCAGGGGCGGCACCTGTGGCTCAGCGGGTAGGGCGCCGGCCCCATATGCCGAGGGTGGCGGGTTCAAACCCAGCCCCGGCCAAATTGCAACAAAAAAAATAGCCAGGTGTTGTGGCAGGTGCCTGTAGTCCCAGCTACTCGGGAGGCTGAGGCAGGAGAATCACCTAAGCCCAAGGATTTGGAGGTTGCTGTGAGCTGTGTGACACCACGGCACTCTACCGAGGGCGATAAGGTGAGACTCTGTCTCTACAAAAAAAAAAAACCAGATAATCAGACCCAAAGATGTTTTAACTTGTCTCCCAAGACTAATCTCTCTGTTAATTATTGACCCAACACCATAAACCCCGATCTAGCTAACAGCTATGGCTACATATAAAAATGAACAAATATATAGCCGGGCATTGTGGCAGGCGCCTGTAGTCCCAGCTACGTGGGAGTCAAGAGAATCACTTAAGCCAGTGGTTCTCAACTTTCCTAATGCCTCCACCCTTTAATACAGTTCCTCATGTTGTGGTGACCCCCAACCATAAAATTATTTTCGTTGCTACTTCATAACTGTAATTTTGCTACTGTTATGAATTGTAATGTAAATATCTGATATGCAGGATGGTCTTAGGTGACACCTGAGAAAGTGTCGTTCGACAACCAAAGGGATTGCGACCCACAGGTTGAGAACCGCTGGCTTAAGCCCAAGAGTTTGAAGTTGCTGTGAGCTGTGATGTCACAGCACTCTACTGAGGGCAACAGTGAAACTCTGTCTCAAAAAAAAAAAAAGAACAAATATAAAAAATCAAATTCCTTTTTCCTTTATTCACAATTGACATTTGGGGCCTCTAAACTCAACTTTGGCAATGTACAACTTCTGCTGAAGCTAGGAACTTGTCTAAGCATGCTGTGTCTTAGAAGCCAGTTACTTAAGGAGGAACATTGAATCTCAGTGAAGCATAAAACTGCTTCTTAACTGACCATTTTGCTCCTCTACACTTGTAAGTTGTTTGGAACAAATGAAAGCTAAAACTTGGTTAGAAAAATACTCCTGTTCCCTTCCAGCTTTTGCTATATAATGGAGTTCATTCCTGGACCTGTCAAGTACTGACGGTGGCTCCCATGAGACAACACGAGGTCAGCTGCAGAAAGTGCTGTACCTGGAAAGGAATCCAGTGGCAAATAAGGGTCAGTGAGAAAACCAGTGCAGACCATGACAGCATCAAAGATGGCTGATTCATGCTTTCCTTCATGCAGAGTGACCACCTCCCATTGGCCAGAGACAGTAAAATCTGGGCATTTTGTTATGCTGCAGACCTTGGTCTAAAAAAAAAAAAAATCATAAATATGATTAGCAGTTGTCAAGGTTCCACTGAGGGCTTGGTTGTTGATACACTAATTGGCATTTCAAAAGTTCTAGAGCACACACTAAACGTAATTAATGAGTATGATCCTATAAACCCAACGAGGCTATCAGACTAATCATGATTTCCTGGATGGGAGTACTCTAAGCTTAGAAGGGTTTTTGAGAGAAGTGGTGGCTTCCAGAGATTTTAAGTGACTTGCTCAACTTCTCACAGAAAGTGGTAAAACTAAGATTAACCTAGGCTTCTAAAGTCTTTTTCATTATTCTCTCTATTATACAATCTTATTTCTTATAGATCGTCTCTTTCACAATAGTTCCTTGAATAGTGATATGAGTAATATATAATTGAAAGCATGAATTTGGTTTCAGGTATCTTAGCTTATGAAAGATCTTATAAAATATGTTGCTGAAGTTTTTCCTAGATTTAGAGAGCTATTGACAAGTGCTAACCTTATGGCCTGAATTTTTGGGAGTAGTCTAAATTTCAAATAGACTATTGTTTTGTTCTTATTGAGTACATATATGTCCATGAATACTATCTTCTGATTCAGAAAATACATACACAATTAATCTAATACAAATCAAACTTAAAAGCATACATTTTTCACTGACCAAGTTTTGCTGCTGTTCTTTCCTTTACAAGGTTTTTAAAGAAGATAGGCTTCTCAAGTCCCTCCTCATGGGTTCATGCTTTAGTTTATAATATTCAAAGTGCTTATTGGGTTTCTACATTTGTATTGGCAACTCTGTCTTTTCTAAAAAATTAATTAATATTTATTTCAAATTTTCAAGATAAAATGTATTTTTAATTATACAGTATTAAATGTTTATTGCTGAATATTTGGAATGTATAGAGAGGAATGATAAACAATCCCAAACAGATATCAACCAACAACCACCTCTCAGAAATAGCTGCATGTGTACTTCTAAAAATTTTGTTGAACATTTAAATCAGGATGCACTTTTTATAATTTTTTTTTGTGGGTTATATCCATTCACTTCACAGTACTTAATTTTTACTGCATCACTTGCAAAATAAGGAAGTGGAATAAAACTCCCCTTGAAATTATGTTTAGAAAGACTTTTAATATTATGACTATAAATGCAACTCTGATTTGGTACTTGTGTGGTCAATGTCTCCATTCATGTAGCTTTTTGTGTGTAATTCCCTATGAATTCCTTATCATCCCCATTTCTGATAGGGGTGGGAGATAGGAGAAAGAATATATTTTTTATTTTTTGCTGTCCTTCTGTCTTCTTCCTGTCTCTAGTCTCTGAAATGGGAAAGAAGGAGGGCCTAAGAGAAGAACAATATTCAAAGATTTTTCTATTCCCTAAAACTCTAGAAAGTATTTCTTTCTAATAGCGAGGCTCTCTTGTTTATGGGCCATTGTGCGTGCCCATTCCTGTAAGAGGATAGTCGAGAAGAGCGCATCCAAGTGGTCATTGTTCATGTGTGCAGGCATCTGGCCCAAGATGAAAATGTGGTTTGGTATTTTTTAGGTCCCTTAGGGTACTTGGATGACAGTATGACAAAGTAAAAATTTTCACATGTAAGTCTTTCCACAAAGTAACCACCTCTACCTTCAGATTTACTTGGAGTGAAGGATGAATACAGTAAGAAAAGAAATCCAGGCAAGTGTCATTAATCTTGCCAGTGAAGTATTTCATCTATAGAGCCAGGGCTAGGATAGGGAGAGGTAATAGAAAAGACGGAGGAAAATGCTTTCTGACTACTAAAGGATGTTTTCATGTCATACCTTGAATTGAATGCATTCCAGAAGGTTGAACCTATTTGCATACATTTTGAGATATTCCAGAAATTGAGCATTTGGCACATAGTTTGGATAATCTTCTGGGAATGGAAAGTCTGAGTAACAAGACATCTCTTTGCAGCTGTTGGAAACCACAGACTTGTAGAGACTGGCTCTGCCTTCTTCAACATGTTCCTGTATAAACAGCACCCACACATGAATATTCATCGCATGCGAACAAACAAACCAGGATGAGCTCACCTGTCTAGATTCACACAGTATCCCTGTAAAGTACAGGAGGATATGGGAATAGAAGGTAGCCAGGAAGTAGTATTTGGATGATGAACTATTTGTACTATTGTTAAGTACTTTGGTTTTGTGAGGTATTCTTGAAAAGGTTATGGAAAAGAGGGGTTCAGATGATGAAGTGTGTTGCATCCAAAATTAATGAATTTGGATTTTATAGGAAGGTGACAGCAGTCTACTGAATGTTTTAAACATGGAAGTGATTCACATTAAATTTTTGGAAGAAAGGCTCAGCGCCTATAGCTCAGCAGCTAAGGCACCAGCCACATACACCGAAGGTGGCAGGTTCGAACCCAGGCTGGGCCTGGCAAACGACAACTACAACCAAAAGAAAAAAGCCGGGCATTGTGGCAGGTGCCTGTAGTCCCAGCTACTTGGGAGGCTGAGGCTAGGGAATCACTTAAGCCCAAGAGTTGGAGGTTGCTATGAGCTGTGATGCCACAGCACTCTACCTAGGGCGACATAATGAGACTCTGTCTCAAGAAAAGAAAAATTGGGGAAGATAATTATAGTTAGAAGGGGCTGGAGAAAAATGAAGGAGGTGAGTAAAGACTGTTCTTGATTGTTATGAGGGCTCAAGCAGAGGGATAGGTGGAAAGCAGAGAGGAGGGACTGTTGAGAAGGCAGTAAAGAGAATGCACAGGACTGAGAAATCAGATTTAGGGATTATGGGAGGAAACAGTTTCAGATTGGATGCCTGTGTGCATTGCACAACACTGACCAATTTCCCACTCCCAGGTTCAACTCAATTAACTAGAAAACATCAGTATCTCGTGACTACTACAAGGTTGAATAATAAGCAGCTTTAGTAATATCTTGAGTGGTATCACGGTATTATGGAGAATTATTCTCCTGATTTCAAGGGAAGGGTCTTTAGTATTTTATTATTATATAGTATTTAGTATATAGTATTATATAGTATTTATTAGTATATAGTTCATTTTTCCTGTAAATAAAAATTATTTTATTTATGTGAGCAAGTGGAAACATGAACATAAAACTCACATATGAAGTGGTCTTACTCTTTTCTCCCAAAGGATTTGAATCTAGATCTATGTAGAAAAACACAGCAATAATAGGGAACAAATTATAAGCCTGTCTCTGTCGTTTACTGTTACCCATTTCAACAACTGCTAAGAGTTGACCATAGCCTGCTTATCTGTGGCCTCAAATTTGATACCCTCTCTTATCCAGAATATGTCTAGAAAACCTTAAGCCAAGAGTCTTTTGAGAAAGATTACTAAATTTTTATCTTTTTTTCTGCTAGAATGTCCAAAACAGTGTTAGTCATATGTAGTCTGTAGAGAGGTACTGATATAAACTGTTACTGGTGTGTTACAAGATAAATATAATTCCCTTTCAGATGGAGACACCATCTTCCAGTGGTTCACCAAAATGATGAACACAAAGGGACAGAGGAGAGGTACCCAAAACATGTTCTCTAGGCCTTTGAGGAAACATGGAGTTTGTTCCTTTGGCCACACAAATGCGCCTCTATAAGAAAGGTGATGTTGGCTCAGTGCCTGTAGCTCAGTAGCTAGGGTGCCAGCCACGTACACCGGAGCTGGCAGGTTTGAATCCAGCCCGGGCCTGCCAAACAACGACAACCGCAACCAAAAAATAGCCGGGCGTTGTGGGTGCTTGTAGTTCCAGATTCTTGGGAGGCTGAGGCAAAAGAATCGCTTAAGCCCAAGAGTTTGAGGTTGCTGTGAGCAATGACACCAAGGCACTCTACCCAGGGTGGCAGCTTGAGACTCTGTCTCAGAAAAAAAAAAAAGAAAAAAAGGTGGTGTTGTAGACATCAGGGGAATGGGTACTGTTCAATGAGCATATTGAACACTCTTAGAGCAGAGACAGTTTTCTTTTTTTTTTTTTTGAGTTTTTGGCCAGGGCCGGGTTTGAACCCACCACCTCCGGTATATGGGCCAGCACCCTACTCCTTGAGCTACTGGTATATGGGCCAGCACCCTACTCCTTGAGCTACAGGCACTGCACCCAAGAGACAGATTTCTAAAATACATGAAGGAAAATGATCAGAAAAAGAAGGAAGCCAAAGAGAAAGCTATCGGGGTTCAACTGAAGCCCCAGCCTGCTCCACCCACAGAAGCTCACTTTGTGCGAACCAAAGCAGAGGAACCTGAGCTGCTGGAACCTATTCCCTATGAATTCATGGCAGAATAGGTGTAAAACGTAAAAGGTTACTATAAAAAAGATAAATACAGAAATAGTGAGCATTTAGAAACTATGATGTATACCAGTAATTTGACTCCTTTTTGCTAAATGGGATGTAAGATCAGTCTTGGTTTTGTCTAATTTGTGAGAAGAGTTTGACCTAAGTACCTGTCATGTGTAGTGGAACTGCAAGATAATGTGTGGTGTTTTAAGGCTCGTTTGAAAACTGTTATCCAAAAGTGCGTAAAATCTGTAATCATTTTATTTCACTGAAAGATAATTTATTTCTAATTATAACCTTACAGTATACATTATTTGAACTGGCTACTGATACAAGGTTGAAGATAAGTTTTAAAAATACAGCACTGTCTGCTTTCTTTTGGATAGCAGTTAAAAAAAAGTATGCTGACCTTACCGAGATTGCTTTAACATCTCTTCTTCCATTCCAATCAGTATACCGCAATGAGTCTAGTTTCTCTACATCGAGTGTTGTTAAGCACTACATAGATAACTTAGGTATATGTTATCCCCTGCAAAGGGCGTTGTTTTCTAAAAAATATTATTTTATTTCAAAATAGTAAAGGGGTACAGTGTTTTTGTTACATACACTTTGCACATCCCTGGAATGACACTCATTGTTCCCAACATGGGAACAATGAACAATGAATAGAAATATCTGTTTATCCCACATTCCCCTTCTCACCCTCCTCCCTTCGTGTTTTCTCATTTTTTTATTTTGCTTTGTGTCTGTCTGTGTGTACCCATCTATTAGCTCCCACTTATTAATAACAACATATGGCATTTGGTTTCTCTTTTTTCTTTTCGTTTTTTTTGAGACAGTCTCATTATGTCACACTCAGTAGAGTGCTTTAGCATCACAGCTCACAGCAACGTCAGCCTCTTGGGTTCAAGAGATTCTCTTGCCTCAGCCTCCCAAGTAGCTGGGACCACAGGTGCCTGCCATGATGTCCAGCTGTTTTTTTGTTGTAGTTTTCATTGTTGTTTAGCAGGCCTGGGCTGGGTTTGAACCCGCCAGCCTCGGTGTATGTGGCTGGTGCCCCAACCACTGAGCTACAGGCGCCAAGATGGTATTTGGTTTTTCATTCTTGAGATACTTCACTTAGGATAATGGTCTCCAGTTCCATCCAAGTTACTGGAAATGACATTATTTCATTTCTTTTTAATGGCTGGGTAGTACTTCATTGTATGTAAATACCATATTTTCTTTGTCCACTTATGAGTTAATGGGCACTTAGGTTGATTCCACATCTTTCCAACCGTGAAGGGTGCCATGATAAACATTCAAGTGTAGGTGTCTTTTTGGTAAAATGACTTCATTTCCTTTAGGTAGATACTCAGTAGTGGGATTGATGGATCAAATGACAGATCTACATTTTATTTTGAAGAATCTGCATACTATTTTCCATAGAGTTTGTATGTCCTAATTTCAGTGTCACCAACAGTGTATAAGTGTTCCTTTCTTTTCTGCATCCATACCAGTATCTATTGTTTTTTTATTTTTTCATAATGACAATTCTGATAGGGTAAGGTGGCATCTCACTGTAGGTTTAATTTACATTTCCTTGATGATTAGTGATGTTGAGTGTTTTTTCCTATGTTTTTCAGGCATTTGTCTATTTTCTTTTGAAAAACTACTGTCCATTACTTTTGTCTGCTTTTTGATGTGGTTGCTTGCTTTTTTTTTTTTTTAATTGTTAAATCATAGCTGTGTACATTAGTTCAGTCAAGGGGTACAATGTGCTGGTTTCATATACAATCTGAAATATTCTCATCAAACTGTTCAACATAGCCTTCATGTCATTTTCTTAGTTATTGTATGTAGACATTTGTATTCTGCATTTAGTAAGTTTCGCCTGTACCCATTCTAAGATACACCGTAGGTGTGGCCCCATCCATTACCCTCCCTCCATCCTAACCTCCCCCCTCCCTTCCCCTCCCTTGGCCCTTTCTCTGTATTCTTGAGCTATAGTTGGGTTATAGCCTTCATATGAGAGCTATAAATTAGCTTCATAGTAGGGATGACTACATTGGATACTTTTTATTCCATTCCTGAGATACTCTGTTAAGAAGAATATGTTCCAGCTCCATCCATGTAAACATGAAAGAGGTAAAGTCTCCATCTTTCTTTAACACTGCATAATATTCCATGGTATACATGTACCACAATTTGCTAGTCCATTTGTGGGTCATTGGGCACTTGGGCTTCTTCCATGACTTAGCAATTATGAATTGGGCTGCAATAAACATTCTGGTACAGATGTCTTTGTTATATTGTGATTTTTGGTCTTCTGGGTATATACCTAGTAAAGGAATTATAGGATCGAATGGCAGGTCTATTTTTAGATCTCTAAGGATCTCCAAACATCCTTCCAAAAGGAATGTATTAGTGTGCATTCCCACCAGCAGTGTAGAAGTGTGCCCTTTTCTCCGCATCCACACCAACATCTCCGGTTTTGGGATTTAGTTATGTGGGCTACTCTTACTGGGGTTAGGTGATATCTCAAAGTAGTCTTGATTTGCATTTCTCTAATGATTAAGGATGATGAACTTTTCTTCATGTCTCTGTAGATCGTGCGTCTGTCTTCTTTACAGAAGTTTCTCTTCAAGTCCTTTGCCCACCCTGAGATGGGATCACTTGTTCTTTTCTTGCTAGTATGTTTGAGTTCTCTGTGGATTCTGGTTATTAAACCTTTATTGGAGGTATAACCTACAAATATTTTCTCCCATTCTGAGGGCTGTCTGCTTGTTTTACTTACTATGTTCTTGGCTGTGCAGAAGCTTTTAAGTTTGATCAGGTCCCAGTAATGTATTTTTGATACTGCTTCAATTGCCTGGGGAGTCCTCCTCATAAAATATTCACCGAGGCCAATTCCTTCAAGAGTTTTCCCTGTACTTTCTTCAAGTATTTTTATAGTTTCATGTCTTAAGTTTAAATCTTTAATCCAGTGAGAGTCTATCTTAGTTAATGGTGAAAGGTGTGGGTCCAGTTTCAGTCTTTTGCAGATTGCCAGCCAGTTCACCCAGCACCATTTGTTAAATAGGGAATCTTTCCCCACGGGATGTTTTTAATTGGCTTGTCAAAGATCAAATAACGGTAAGTAGCTGGATTCATCTCTTGGTTCTCTGTTCTGTTCCAGACATCTACTTCTCTGTTTTTGTGCCAGTACCATGCTGTTTTGATCACTATCGATTGATTTATAGTACAGTCTCAGGTCTGGTAGCATGGTTCCTCCTGCTTTGTTTTTATTTCTGAGTAATGTTTTGGCTACTCGAGGTTTTTTCTGATTCCATATATAATGAAGTATTATTTTTTCAAGATCTTTAAAATATGACAATGGAGCTTTTATAGGAATTGCATTAAAATTATATATTGCTTTGGGTAGTATAGACATTTTAACAATGTTGATTCTTCCCAGCCATGAGCATGGTACGTTTTTCCATTTGTTAACATCTTCAGCTATTTCTTTTCTTAAAGTTTCATAGTTCTCTTTATAGATAGCTTTCACGTTCTTTGTTAGATAAACTCCCAAATATTTCATCTTCTTTGGCACTACTGTGAAAGGAATAGAGTCCTTGACTGTTTTTTCTGCTTGGCTATTGTTGGTAAAGGCTACAGATTTATGGGTGTTGATTTTGTAGCCTGAGACATTGCTGTATTCCTTGATCACTCCTAAAAGTTTTGTAGTAGAATCCCTAGTGTTTTCCAGATATATGATCATGTCACTGTGAAGAGTGAAAGTTTGATCTCTTCTGACCCTATGTGGATACCCTTGATCGCCTTTTCTTCCCTAATTGCAATGGCTAAAACTTCTATTACAATGTTAAAGAGCAATGGAGACAATGGGCAACCTTGCCTGGCTCCTGATCTAAGTGGAAATGATTTCAATTTAACTCCATTCAATACGATATTGGCTGTGGGTTTGCTGTAGATGGCCTCTATTAGTTTAAGAAATGTTCCTTCTATACCAATTTTCTTAAGTGTTCTGATCATGAAGGAATGCTGGATATTGTCAAAAGCTTTTTCTGCATCAATTGAGAGAATCATATGGTCTTTATTTTTTAGTTTGTTTATGTGCTGAATTCCATTTATAGATTTACGTATATTGAACCAGCCTTGAGACCCTGGGATAAATCCCACTTGGTCATGGTGTATAAGTTTTTTGATGTGTTGTTGGATTCTGTTTGTTAGGATCTTATTGAGTATTTTAGCATCAATATTCATTAGTGATATTGGTCTATAGTTTTCTTTTCTTGTTGAGTCTTTCCCTGGTTTAGGGATCAAGGTCATGTTTGCTTCATAGAATGTGTTGGGTAGTATTCTTTCTTTTTCTATATTTTGGAAGAGGTTTAGTAATATAGGTACTAGTTTTTCTTTAAAGGTTTGGTAGAATTCTGATGTAAAGCCAGCTGGTCCTGGGCTTTTCTTTTTAGGGAGATTTTGTATTGTTGATGCTGTTTCAGAACTTGATATAGGCCTGTTCAACATTTCCACTTTGTTTTGGCTAAGTCTTGGTAGGAGGCGTACTTCCAAGTATTGGTCGATTTCTTTCAGATTTTCATATTTCTGAGAATAAAGTTTCTTGTTATATTCGTTAAGGAGTTTTTGAATTTCCGAGGGGTCTGTTGTTATTTCATCGTTACCATTTCTGATTGATGAAATTAGAGATTTTACTCTTTTTTTCCTGGTTAGGTTGGCCAAAGGTTTATCTATTTCATTGACCTTTTCAAAAAAACAACTTTTGGATTTATTGATCTGTTGTATAATTCTTTTGTTTTCAATTTCATTTAATTCTGCTCTGATTTTGGTTATTTCTTTTCTTCTGCTGGGTTTGGGGTTGGAATGTTCTTCCTTCTCCAGTTGCTTGAGATATCCCATTAAGTTATTAACTTCCTCTCTTTCCATTTTCTTGAGGAAGGCTTGCAGTGCTATAAATTTCCCTCCTAGGACTGCCTTTGCAGTATCCCAGAGGTTCTGATAGTTCATGTCTTCATTGTTTTTTTGTTCCAAAAATTTGGTGATTTCCTTCTTAATCTCTTCTATAACCCATCTATCCTTCAGCATAAGGTTATTTAGCGTCCATGTTTTTGTATGGGTATGCAGGTTCCTGTTGTTATTGAGTTCAACTTTTATTCCATGATGGTCTGAGAAGATGCAAGGAATAATTTCTATTTTTTAAAATTTGCTGAGGTTAGATTTGTGGCCTAGGATGTGGTTGATTTTGGAGTTATGTTCCGTGGGCTGATGAGAAGAATGTGTATTCAGTTTTGTTGGGATGAAATGTTCTGTAGATATCTGTTAAGTCCAGATGTTGAATAGTTAAGTTTAAATCTAAAATTTCTTTGCTTAGCTTCTCTTTGGAGAATCTATCCAGCACTGCTAAAGGGTTGTTACAATCTCCAACTACGATGGAACTGGAGGAAATCAAGTTGCTCATGTCTGTTAGAGTTTCTCTTATAAATTGAAGTGCATTCTGGTTGGGTGCATAAATATTAATAATTGAAATCTCATCATATTGAGTATTACCTTTAACAAATATGAAGTGTCCATTCTTATCCTTCCTTATTTTGGTTTGTTTAAAGCCTACTGCATGTGTGAATAGTATTGCAACGCCTGCTTTTTTCTGCTTTCCATTTGCCTGGAGTGTAGATGACCATCCCTTCACCTTGAGTCTATATTTGTCTTTTCATATAAGGTGAGGTATAGCAGCAGATATCTGGCTTGAGTTTTTGTATCCAGTCAGCCAACATGTGCCTCTTTAGAGGACAATTTAGACCATTCACATTAATTGAGAATATTGATAAGCCGTTCGAGAGTCCGGTGGACATTTTTAATCCTTTTGCGACTGTGGAAGTTGGAATTTGATCAAAATTTTCTGGGTGTTTTACTTTTGTGGTGGAGGATTATGCTGGTCTTTATGCAGGATAGGTCTGAGAATTCCTGGAGAGCTGGTTTAGTTATGGCAAATTTCTTCAACATGTGAGTGTCATTAAAGTATTTAATTTCTCCATCATAAATGAAACTCAGTTTAGCTGGGTATAGGATCCCAGGTTGAAAGTTATTTTGTTTTAGGAGATTAAAAGTTGATGACCATCCTTTTCTAGCTTGAAAGGTTTCAGCAGAGAGATCTGTAGTTATTCTAATATTTTTCCCCTTGTAGGTTTTGGTTTTCTTTCGTCTGGCTGCTTTCAGAATTTTCTCCTTCATATTAACTTTAGTGAAATTGATTATGATGTGTCTGGGGGATGTCTTAATTCAGGTTGAATCGTGCTGGAGTTCTGAAACTGTCTGCTATCTGAATTTCAGAATCTCTTGGCATGTCTGGAAAGTTCTCTTTCATAATCTCATGGAGAAGAGACTCTGTGCCTTGTGAAGCCACTTCATTGCTTTCGGGGATCCCTATAAGATGAATATTGATTTTCTTCAAATTATCCCAGAGGTCTCTGAGAGAGTGCTCTGTTTTTGCCCTCCATTTGTCTTCCTCTTTGAGAGTTTAGGAGCGTTCAAAAACTTTGTCTTCAATGTCAGAAATCCTTTCTTCTGCTTGCTCCATTCTGTTACTGAGGGATTCTACTGTGTTTCTCAGATCTTTGAGGGCTACAACTTCTTGTCTCAATGTGTCAAAATCTTGGGTCATTTGGTCTTTGAATTTGTTGAATTCTTGAGACATCTTTTGGGTTACTGCTTGGAATTCTAATTTGATCTTATTTGCTATCCAGATTCTGAATTTGATTTCTGACATCTCAGCTATTTGTTTGTGCATGGGATCTTGTGCTGTGTCTGCCCCATTATTCCTTGGGGAAGTTGATCTACTCTGATTATTCTTATTGCCAGAGTATTTCCATTGATATCGCCTCATGATTGTTTTTCACCATTGCTTCTGGCCATCCTCAGAGTTGGGGAGGTATCTCTCCAAGATAAGACCCCAGTGGGATCACTCTATTGTTGCTGGATCTTTGTATGGAGTAACCCTGTGTAGCTCCTCTGGTGCTGCCCCAGCCAGGGAGTTCTGATTGTGGGAACAGCTCCGAGTGTGATACCCGGATCCAGCAACAGGGCAGGGGGTGGTGCACATGGTTCTGGGAGTGCCTGGCACCCAGTGACTTTGGCACAGAGGGCCCAAGGCTCCAGCAGTCTCTGGCCAGAAGAAGGGTTCTGTGCAGAGGCAGGGAGGGTTCTGGAGGGCATGTGGCTACCGGAGTCCCTGGCCAGACAAGCTGGCTGGTGTGGAGGCAGGGAGGGTACGGGAGTAAGGACTGGGGTTGTGTTGCTCCAGGAGTTCCTGGTCGGGGCGTGCGGAGGCCCAGCCCATGTGGGTCACGGGTTGCGGGTTGTGGCGCCGCTGGTATGGAAGTCCGGGCAGGCTCAGGTCGTGGCGCAGCTTTTACTGGGGTCCAGGCGGGCGCCCATTGCAGGTGGCAGTGCAGCTCTTTCGGAGGTCCGGGTGGGTGCCAATCGCGGTCGTGGCGCAGCTGTTACGGTGGTCCCGGCAGGCACCAATCACAGATTGTGGGTCACAGCATAGCTCTTCCGGTTGTGTGGCAGGTGCCGATCCTGGAGGATCTGGCAATGTCTTACACCTATGGGGACAGATCACAGCCAGAAGGCATTTCAATCGGAAAACTTCTAGGCACTACAGGTGCAATATTTTCCGGGACCCTAGAAGAATGGTCAGCAACTGTGGTGGTATCAGTAACCAAAATCTGGTTGTTTGCTTTTTAATTGCTGGTTTGAGTTTTTTTGTAGATGCTGGATATCATTCAGCATAAATGCTGAATCATTCAGCATAAATGCTGAATCATTCAGCATAATTTTTGTGTGTGCATAAAATGTGAATATCTTCTCCCATCTGTAGATTGTCTATTCACTCTGGTGACAATTTCTTTTGCTGTGCAAAAACATTTTAAATTTAATTAAATACCATTTATTTATTTATTTTTGCAGTTTCGCTGGGGCCGGGTTCAAATCTGCCACCCTCAGTATATGGGGCTGGCGCCCTCCCCACTGAGCCACAGGCACCATCTCATTTATTTTTGTTGTTGGTGTATTTGCCTTTGGGGTTTTAATCATAAATTCTTTGCCTAGGCTAATGTCTAGAGTTTTAGGGAATAGAAAAATCTTTGAATACTGTTCTTCTCTTAGGCCCTCCTTCTTTCCCATTTCAGAGGCTGGAGACAGGAAGAAGGCAGAAGGACAGCAAAAACTCTTTTTGTTTGTTTGTTTGTTTTTTTTAAGAGATAGAGTCTCATTATGTTGTCCTTGGTAGAGTGCTATGGCATCATAGCTCACAGCAACCTCAAACTCTTGGGCTTCAGTGATTCTCTTGCCTCAGCCTCCCAAGTAGCTAGGACTATAGATGCTTGCCACAACGCCCAGCTATTTTTTTTGGTTGCAGTTGTCATTGTTATTTGGCAGGCCTGGGCTGGGTTTCAACCCGCCAGCTCCGGGGTATGTGGCTGGTACCCTTGTCACTGAACTACAGGTCTGAGCCTTTAATTATGTTTTGTATATAGTTGGAAATAGGTGCCAAGGCTCATTTTATTGCATGTGGCTGTCTAGTGTTCTCAAAATCATTTATTGGATAGGGCTTCCTTTTCCCAGCATGTGTTGTTCTGTGCTTTGCCTTGTTAATTGTATATAGTTGTTTTTATTTCTGGGTTCTTTATTCTGTTCCATTGGTCTATGTCTCTACTTTTATGCCAGTACCATGCTGTTTTGGTTACTGTTTAGTTATAGCCTCGTAATATAATTTGAAGTCAGGTAATGTGACGCCTGGAGATTTTTTCTTTTTGCTTAGGATTGCTTTGGCTATTTGGACTCTTTTCTGGTTCCAAATGAAGCTTAGAATTATTTTTTCTACAACAGTGAAATATGACATTGGTATTTTGTTGGGGATAGCATCGAATCTGTAAATCACTTTGGGAAGTATGAATATTTTAATGATGTTGATTCTTCTAATTTATGAACATAAGATGTTTTTCCATTTGTTTGTGTTATAGGATGAGTTATTGAGGAATTCCATCCTTGATATTAGGGAATAGTTTTTGCAGGTTGGTTACCAGTTCTTTGTAGGTTTGGTAGAATTTGGCTGAGAATCCATCCGGTCTTGGTATTTATTTTTGTTGTTGGAGATTTTTTATTACTCTTTGATTTTTCAGTTTTTCTTTATTCATTTTTTGACTCAATGATATGTCTAGTTCTCTGAGTGAAGTATTGAAGTCACCAGCAATTCATATGCCACTTAAGAATCTGCTTTATAAAAGTGGGAGCACCTGTGTTAGGTGCATATATATTTGGGATTGTCATGTCTTCTTTTTGAATTGCTCCATTTACCATCATATAATGACCATCTTTGTCTTTTTCTACCATTGTTGATTTGGAGTCTATTTTATGTCATGTAAGAACATACATTTGCTCACTTTTGGTTTCCATTTGCCTAACTAGAACATTTTTTTCACCACATTGCCTTTAGTCTGTGTGAATCCTTGTTTAGATTCACACAGATTAGATTGTTTAGATCCTTGTTTAGATTTTGATGTATTTCTTAGAGACAGTAAATACTTAGGTTTTTTTTATGCATTCATTTGGTTTGTCTTTTGAATGGAGCGTGCAGACTGTTCATGTTGAGTATTAGTTTGATATACCCAATGCTGTTCTTTTGGATGATACCTTATTGCTATCCCTCTTGTGCTATTGTTTTCTAAGAGGTGGGACCTAGAACTTTTGGGTGTTTTTACACGGGTCAGTGTCTATTGTGCTGTTGCATGTATAATGTAGTTTTGAGCACTTCTTATAGGGAAGATCTAGTAGTGACAAATTCACTTAGTGTTCCCTTTCCTGGGAAAGACTATTTCCTCTTCATTTATGAAACTTAATTTAGCAGGATACAGATTTTTTTTTTGAGACATTATGTTGTCCTCGGTAGAGTGCTGTGGTATCTCAACTCATAGCAACCTCAAACTCTTAGGCTTAAGCGATTCTCTTGCCTCAACCTCCCAAGTAGCTGGGACTACAGGAGCCCACTACAACACCTGGCTATTTTTTTGTTGCAGTTGTCATTGTTGATTAGCTAGTCTGGGCTGGGTTCAAACCTGCCACCCTTGGTGCATGTGGCTGCCATTTAATCACTGTGCTATGGGCGCCAGGATACAAAAAGATTTTTTTTTATTGTTGGGGATTCATTGAGGGTACAATAAGCCAGATTACACTGATTGCATTTATTAGGTAAAGTCCCTCTTGCAATCATGTCTTGCCCCCAGAAGGTGTGGCACACACCAAGGCCCCGCCCCCCTCCCTCCTTCCCTCTACTTTTCCTCTCACCCCCCCCCCCCACCCTAGGATACAAAATTTTGACTGGCAGTTATTCTGTTTAAAGGGAATAAAGAGTAAGACTTTCCAGCTTGTAAGGTTTCTCTTGAGAATTGTGCTGTCCGTCTGGTGGATTTTCCTTTGTAAGTTGCTTGATGCTTTCAAGTGTTTATATGAGTTCCTCCTTCATGTTGACTTTTGTTAGTTTAAGGACTGTACATGTATGTCTTAGTTATGGCTTTTTTTACAATGATCTTCCAGGTGTTTGTTGAGCTTCTTGTATATGGATTTCTAAATCTCTAGTAAGACCAGGGATATTTTTCTCAATTATTCCTTCAAATAGGTTTTCTAGGCCTTTTGCTTTTTCTTCTTCACTCCCAGGGATGCCTGAGATTTTTGTATTTGGTCATTTTACATAATCCCATATCTCTCATATACTTTGTTCATTACTCTTTTTTTTTTTTTAGAGACAGAGTCTCACTTTGTCACCCTTGATAGAGTGTTGTGGTGTCACAGCTCACAGCAACTTCTAGCTCTTGGGCTTAGGTGATTCTCTTGCCTCAGCCTCCCAAGTAGCTGGGAGGTATAGGCATCCACCACAACGGCTGGCTATTTTTTGTTGCAGTTTGGCTGGGGCCGGGTTTGAACCTGCCACCTTTGGTATGTGGGGCCGGCGTCCTGCCCACTGAGTCATAGATGTCGCCCTAGTCTTGATTCCTTCCTTCCTTCTTCCCTCCCTTTACAGAGTCTCACTATGTCACCTTGGGTAGAGTGCTGTGGTGTCACAGCTCACAGCAACCTCAAGCTCTTGGGTTTAAGCAATTCTCTTGGCTCAGCCTCCCAAGTAGCTGGGACTACAGGTTCCTGCTACAATGCTTGGCTATTTTTTGGGTGTAGTTGTCATTATTGTGTGGCGGGCCCGGGCTGGATTTGAACCCGCCAGCTCCAGTGTATGTGGCTGGCGCCTCTGAGCTACAGGCATGGAGCCTGTTCTTTATTTTTGAATGACTGGGTTAATTCAAAAGAGTTGTCTTAAAGCCCTGAAATTCTTTCTTCTGCTTGCTCTAGTCTATACTTAAAAATTTCCACACTATTTTGTATTTCCCTAAATAAAATTTTCATTTCCAGAAGTTCTGTTTGTCTTACAAATATATTTATCTCTTAAATAATTTTTCATTCATTTCCTGAATTTTTTTTGGTTTAACTTGATTTTCCATTTTCTTTGGCCTTTCACTGAGCTTCCTTACAATCCACATTTGGAATTCTTTAACTGTCATGTCAGTGTTTTTTATTTTGGTGAGATTCATTGCTAGAGAGCTAGTGTGCTTCTTCGGAGGTGTCTTTTCACTCTGATTTTTCATACTTCTGTAGTTCTTGCCCTGATATCTTCTCATCTGGAGCAGCTGTAGCTTCTTCATTTTGGATTTTTCTTTTGTTTAGATGATGCTTTTCCCCCCTCTCATTTTTTTTTTTTTGAGACAGAGCCTCAAACTGTCACCCTGGGTAGAGTGCTGTGGCATTACAGCTCACAGCAACCTCTAGCTCTTGGGCTTGGTGATTCTCTTGCCTCGGTCTCCCAAGTAGCTGGGACTAAGGCACCTGCTACAATGCCCGGCTATTTTTTGGTTGCAGGCGTCATTGTTGTTTGGCGGGCCCCAGCTGAATTTGAACCCGCCAGCTCAGTTGTATGTGGCTGGTGCCTTAGCTGCTTGAGCCATAGGCGCTGAGCCAGCCCCCTCTCATCCTTAAGGATGTGCCTGTAGCATGTGTTGGGTAAGGACCTTTGGCTTTGCTTATGGGTGCTTTGATGGGGTCTAGGTTCTGGAAGGATACCTTGGTTATAGAGTGGTGTTTTCTTTGTTGCTAGTTATTTGTAGGCTTTAGCAGTGGTGTGCTATGTGTATGGGCAGATTTCCTGTCTCTTGTTGACAAGGAAAGATGAAGTCTTTGAAATCTTTTGTCTTTCCCCAGCCCTGCAGACTTCTTAACAATATAAATTATAGGGCTGAGTACAGTGGCTCATGCCTGTAATCTTTGCATTCTAGGAGGCAGAGGTGGGTGGATTCCTTGTGCTCAGGAATTCAAGACCAGCCTGAGGAAGAGAGAGACCCCCATTTCTTTTTCTTCTTCTTCTTTTTTTTTTTTTTTGAGACAGATTCTCACTTTGTCGTCCTCAGTAGAGTGCTGTGGTGTCACAGCTCACAGCAATCTCTAACTCTTGGGCTTAAGTGATTCTCTTATCTCAGCCTCCCAAGTAGCTGGGACTACAGGTGCCCACCACAAGGCCCAGATATATTTTGTTGTAGTTGTCATTGTTGTTTAGCTGGCCCAGATTAGGTTCGAATACACCAGCCTCAGTGTATGTGGCTGGTGCTGTAACCACTTCTACAGGTGCTGAGCCAAGAGACCCCATTTCTAAAACTAGTTGAGTGTTGTGGCAGGCACCTGTAGTCCCAGCTACTTATGAGTCTGAGGCAAGAAGATTGCTTAAGCCCAAGAGTTTGAGGTCACTGTGAGCTATGAGGCCATGGTACTCTACCGAAGACAACAAAGTGAGACTGTCTTAAAAACAAAACCAAACAATGTGAATTATATTGGGATGCCCAGTTTAATCTCTGAGACACAATAGGAGATGCTTATGGGAAGAATCAGCTGCAGTCACTGCCAGTAGGTGGTGTTGGCAGGAAAGAGCCAGCTGCAGTGGTGTTTTTTTGTGATTTGTAACCTGCTATTTATTTTTGAGACAGAATCTCAAGCTGTAGCCCTGGGTAGAGTGCTGTGGCATCATAGCTCACAGCAACTTTCAACTCTTGGGTTCAAGCCATCCTCTTGCCTCATTTTTTCTATTTTTAGTAGAGATGGGGGTCTCGCTGTTTGCTCAGGCTGGTCTTAAACTTGTGAGCTCTAGCAATCCACCTGCTTTGGCCTCCCAGAGTGCTAGGATTACAGGCATGAACCGCTGTGCCTTGCCTTACCTGCTCTTTAGATCAGAAGAGGCACTCAAATTCCCCAGGCAGTAAGCAGAGCCTTGGAACTCCTAAGAAAGTCCTTATTCTCCAGTATGGCACAGGCGGGTGGAGGAGGTAGGCTGGGGAGGGCTGGGTTAGAGCAGCCTGTGTTCACGCTCTATAAAGGCAGGCAAAAGATCTGTCTCAGGAGGAGTTGAGGGTCCACTCTCCAGCTGCTGTGGAAAGCCACCAGGGAGGGGCCAAAGTAACCCCACTAACCAGAAAGACTGCTCTTGTGTGCAGGACCATCTGTGATTCGCAATCTGGCTGTTGGGAGTGGGTTTTCCCCTTTTCTCTCCTCCTCTGCCCTGTGGGTCTCCTTCTGTTATCTGGCAGCAAGAAGCAGCCCAAACAGGCTGAGCTCACCAGCAATGGTGCTGTGGGCTGGGAGGTTCCTTGCCCAGGCTCCCAGCCCCAGGCTGCGAGTACAGCTTTTCTGTGGGGTGAGGGGTGCCCCATGAGTGTTCTGCGGCTCAGATCCACTCGGCACTCTCCGGTCAGTTCTGCCGGAGTGGGCTGTATTTCCTGAAATTAGTTCACAAATCTCCACTCTGAGCCCTTGAGGAACATGATTGAGTCCTGTAACATTGGAGTATGGGATCCAGCCTGCAAGCCTGTCTTTTTGTCCCTCAAGTCCAGTCTCTGACCATGCCAGGGTAAAGTGTGCTGGTCCTGAGTTGCTTGTGGGGTGCTGAAGTAGGTTTGATGTCCTTCTGCTTCGGGGCGTGTCCTGCTGTAATAGACCAGCCAGGCAGGCAGCCCTGGGAGGGCCAGTGAGCAGCCTTTGGTCTATGGCCGGTCTCTGAGGGAGAAGTGCGAGCCCCACTCTCTGTGGATGCCTCAGCGTGGTGTGCATGCGAACAGGGGAAGCAGCTGCTTCTGAGAGCCCCGGCTCCATCGTCCCTTGGGGCACTGTGCCACTTGACAGCAGTGGGCTGGGAGGCGGAGGGAAAGCATCTAAATGGTGGTAAACTGGTGCTCTGCCCTTTTTACATCTCTCTGGAAGGAAGCCCACCCAGCACCTCAAAGCTCTGGCATCACAGAGTTTCCACAGGATAGTTTTCTCAGGACCTACCAGCCCTGTGGCTAGGGTCTGGCAGGAGTTGGGAAACAAGTGTGTGGGAACCAGAGACGCAAAATCTAAAGGGCTGATGCTCTCTGGGGAGGACAAAACACAGTGAGTGGAAAAGCAGTAGGTCACCGCCACCTCTGTTCAAGCGTGTGGGAGAGGGAGCGACCCCGAGGGGGCTGGCAGTCTGGTGCTTTGTTCTCAAGAAGCTCCCAGTTCTACTGCTGGCAGCGGCTTTTGGGCTTCTGTGGTAGGAAAGCCCTCCAGCAGCTCTCGAGCCTGCAGTCTTCCAGAGGAGTGAGGGAGGAAGAACAAAGCCCCCACCTACCCTTTCCAGGAGGCTCTAAATTTTTCATTGCTTATTCTCTGCCCAAATCTTGTAGCTTCTTATTCAGCTTCTTCCCATGGAGTCTCTGGTAAGTTCTGGCACTTTCCTCTCAGAATTACACCTGAGCTATGTTTTTTTTCCTTTTCCCTGAGATGATCTAGTGACTGATGTCTTTAGTCAGCCATCTTTTTTTTTTTTAGAGGCAGAGTCTCATTTATTGCCCTGGGTGGAATGCTGTGGTGTCACAGCTCACAGCAACCTCCAACTCCTGGGCTTAAAGCAATCCTCTTGCCTCAGCCTCCCGAGTAGCTGGTACTACAGGCTCCCGCCACAACGCCTGGCTATTGTTTTTTTAGTTGTCGTTGCAGTTGTCATTGTTGTTTAGCTGGCCCGGGCCAGGTTTGAACCCACCAACCAGCCTCTGTGTATGTGGCTGGTGCTGTGCTATGGGCACCGAGCCTTAATGTCATGACTTCTGACTCTGTACAAATTTTTAATTTATATTTTATACATTTTTACTTGTCAGTTTCATTTTATAAAAATAATTTTTATTATATTTGATAAACAACAGTCTATAGTTACTTAGAAATTTAAGAAAAACCTGATTGTTCTCCACAACTTGAGAAGCACAACTTTCTAGACCAGTGCTTCTCAGTCTTGTTAAGAATGGCCTAGGGAATCTAATTAACATGTATATGCTAACCTGGCAGTCTGGGTGAGCTGAGAGTCTGCATTTCTAACAAGCTCCCAGGCAGATGCTGCTGGCCCAGTAGCATCCCTACTTTGAATGAGAAGGCTTTAGAGCAGCACTGCTCTATAGGAATGTAATAGAAGCCACATCTGTACTTTTAAATTTTGTAGCAGCCACATTAAAAAAAGTAAAAGAAATTTTAACATTGTATTTGAACTCAGTATATTCACAATATTATAATATCACCATGTAAAATTATTAATGAGATATTTTACATTCTTTCTCTTATCCTGTCTTCCAAATCTGGTGTGTATTTTATATGCATATAGTCAAATGTGGTATTTCATTTGGAAAAGTGGACTCACATACCCAAGTTGATCTAAATATATTTAAAAGTTCTACAATAATTGAATTGAGTTTAAAATGAAAATTAATTAACATTAAAGTAATAAAAAACTCAGTTTCTTAGTCATACCAGCTATATCTCAAGTGTTTTAGAGCTACATGTGTCTAGTGGCTACCATATTGGATAACATGGTTTTAGAATATCATTAGACCTGAAGATGGGTATTAGAACTAAATATAGGCTTGGTGCTCATAGCACAGTGGTTATGGTGCCAGCCACATGCACTGAGGCTGGCGGGTTTGACCCCGGCTCGGGCCAGCTAAACAATGACAACTGCAACAAAAAGTAGCTGGTTGTTGTGGCAGGTGCCTGTAGTCCCAGCTACTTGGGAGGTTTAGGCAAGAGAATCAATTAAACCAGTGGTTCTCAACCTTCCTAATGCCTCCTAATGCTGCGATCCTTTAATGCAGTTCCTCATGTTGTGGTGACCCCCAACCATAAAATTATTTTCGTTGCTACTTCATAACTGTAATTTTGCTACTGTTATGAATCGTAATGTAAATATCTGATATGTAGGATGTATTTTCATTGTTACAAAGGAGTCACGACCCACAGGTTGAGAACTGCTGGTAAGCCCATTGGTGGTTGCTGTGAGCTGTGATAGCACAGCATTCTACCGAGGGCGACATAGTGAGACTCTGTCTCAAAAAAAGAACTAAATGTAAAGTTTGTTTTATTTAATTAAAATTAAAGCAGTCATCAGGTTTCCTCTGGGTTATGGGAATAAAGAAAATAGCTATAAAGAGCTCTAATACTGATACGAGCAGACATAGGGAAAGAAACTGCAGAATAAGCCAAAAAACGCCAGTTATAAACATTTTGGGATCCATTAGTGTAGGGCTGAAATTCCCTCACTTTTTTCCTGGCATCCAAGACTATCACATAGTAAATAACACTTTGTTGTTAATAGTCTCAATTTCTAGTAAATAATTATACAAAGCTAAATTTGATATTAATGGGGGAGAGGATACATAATATACGTTAAGACCAGTAAAAATAGTTCAAAAAATTGAAAGCATTTTGTAATAACATGTTTTAATATCGGAGAGTAATGGGGAGTTCTTATTGGAACCAACTAATCTTGAGAACCATGTATTTTATGAGAGTTTAAAGCAAATAAACAAAAATAAAGGAGAAAAAAGCCTTTGCTTTGCAAAATTTAGGAAGCTAACTGTAAAGACAGGAAGAAAAGCTTTTAGGAAACACTGAAACCATTTGTGAAATAATCTATCACAGATGTTAGCACATGAGAAATTGTAGCTTAAAGGAAATTTAACCCTTAGGGTAGAATCCAAGACCATCTCTTTGGTCTTGTTTTTCTTTCCTCCCACTGATTATTTCTCCTGGAAAAATAGAAGGTCTGGACTCTGGAGTGTTTAGTGTATATTCAGAAAGTACAGTCCATGCCAGTTCTGATTTGTTTTGGTCCAGGAACTTCCCCTCCAGTGTTTGACTTAGTAAGCAATCTTCCCAGTGGCCCCAAGGCCCATCACATCTCACCCCCAGTGTACCCCTTCCTTCCCCAGCTGCAGACCTTCAGGGCATCATCCCTATGTGGGTCTGACAATTGCCCTGGAAGTCACATGTGGAAGCACTGATGGGGTCACTTAGAGGAAGATTCTTGTTCTCATGAAGAGAAAAATGAGTAAGAGAGAATAAGAGGAAAGCAGAGACGAAATGTGGAGAGAGGGAAAAGGAAAACAGCATCAACAGAGGCTTTCTGGTCCACTTTGGTTCTGTAGCACAGTGAGAAGGTTCCCGTCACCCACGGGGACACATGGAGAGTCTTCATGATGTTGGGGGGCCTAACTCAGCCACACAGGAACCCTCCCTCCTCCTCTCCTCTCCTAAGATAAAGACACAAGCAATCTGGTTGGCCCCACTCCCCAGAAGTTTACATCAAAGGACCCTAACCTTCTGGGCAAGCTGTGCAATTTACCCACCACCTATGGCCCCATATAAGAGGGGTCTCTAACTGCCCCCCGGTATAGACGTCACCTTTGCACTGTCCGGGCAGGTCACCCTCCCCTTTCAATAAACCTGGCCTGAACATTTCCTCTGAGTCCTCATCTCTGGGCCCTACTACTTACACCTTTCACACGAGCCATAGGCTAAGATATGCCTGATTCTCTAATTGTGAAACCAACTCTAGAAGTGCTTGGAATGTAGTCAGTTCTTAGCAGCACATGCCCCCAAATCAGACTGTCTTGAATTTATACTTAAGCTTTATTTTTTTTTTTTCTTTAAGACAGAGTCACACTCGGCTGCACAGAATGGAGTACAGTGGTGTAATCATAACTCACCACAACCTCAAACTCCAGGCTTCAAGTGATCCTTCTGCCTCGGCCTCCCAAAGTTCTAGGATTACAGGTGAAAGCCGCTGTGTCCTGCCATTAAGCCTGCCATTTTTAGGTGAGATCTTAGGAATGATCTTTACTTCTCTGTCTCAGTTATCTTACCCTCATGAAGGAGCAACAGTGTTAACATACCCCCAAAACCCCCCAGAATAAACTGAAATGATAGCTATCATGCTTTTAGAACAGTGACTGGAAAGCTCTCCATAAATATTAGGCATTATTTGCGTTTTTTTTTTATAACTACCACGGAGATTTACTTTCTTGAGTTTTGTCTCCTTTAGTGAGGAGTGTAGATAATGGGAAGAAAGTTTTGTCACACAGAAGATCTTTTCCTTCCCTTTCTTTCTTTTTTCTTTCTTTCCTTCTTTCTTTCCTTTTTTAGTGACGGAGTCTCACCATGTTGCACTTGGTAGAGTGCTGTGGCGTCACAACTCACAGCAACCTCAAACTCTTGGACTTAAGCGGTTCTTTTGCCTCAGCCTCCCAAGTAGCTGGGACTACAGGCACCCGCCACAACGCCCGGCTATTGGTTGTAGTTGTCATTGTCGTTTGGCAAGCCTGGGCTAGATTTGAACCCGCCAGCTCCAGTGTATGTGGCTGGCGCTCTAGCCACTGAGCTATAGGTGCTAAACTTTTCTTTCTTGTTTTAAAAATAAATGTAAAATGATAATAAATGTCATTGCTATCTAGACGACTTCTCTCTATGCTTATGAAATTCACACTTCCTATCTCCAAAAGTAGTTATTTCCTCTTTCTTTTTCTTTCCTTAAAATAGCCAGCACCCATTTTTTTATTTTTTTGTCACCCTTTTCCCTAGTGAGAGTAAGACTCTCATGGGAGGACAGTGCCCAGTTCTTGGATCTGTATCACAGGAGACCTGCAGAAACTTCAGAGGAGATTCAAGGAACCTCCAAGAATGTAAGCTCTGTGAAGATGGGACCCTGTCAGGTGTACCCTATAGTGGAGAGTAGGAATTCAAAGATGTTTATTGAATATATGTGAAACCACTTATATTAAAGTAATGTAAGGCCTTAAATCAGGAATAGCCATAAAGGCCTGATTTCTAATGAAGTATAGAAAGTTAAACAGCCATTGTTCCCTTCCCCACTACTCACTGTGAACGGGTCACGTCTCCTTGACAGATGCCAGATTTGCAATTTCCCTAGTCACTTCTATAGATAACATCGCTATTGCAAAACTGAAGACTGGCTTTTGGATATTAAATATCTTCTAGGCTCTCCATTTGGGGGAACCAGCTGATGTCACCTGAACCTGTGGCCATGTGTAGGAACTAATCCAACTAGTCTTACAACTCCCTACCCAGGAACTGTCACAGCTAAGAAGACAGTTTCTGCTTCCTGACCATACGAGTTCATCCCCAGCCAGTGGACAGACTTAGTTCCCTAGCCCTTTTTTTGCCAAACCACCTTTAAAAATCTTAGCTGCCCCCCTCCTCCCACTTAAACCAAGCCTGGTGGCTCAAGCCTGTAATCCTAGCACTCTGGGAGCCCGAGGAGGGTGGATTGCCTGAGCTTAGCAGTCCAAGACCAGCCTGAGCAAGAGCAAGACCCCCGTCTCTAAAAATAGCCAGGCATTGTGGCTGGTGCCTATAGTCCTAGCTAATAAGGAGGCTGAGGCAAGAGGATCACTTGAGCCCAAGAGTTTGAGGTTGCTGTGAGCTATGACACCATGGCACTCTACTGAGGGCAACAGAATGAGATTCTGTCTCAAAAAAAAAAAAAAAAAACTTAGCTCCTAAATTCTTGGGGAGTTGAATTTAAAAAATTACTCCCATCTTCTCACCTGACACCTTGTGATGTTAAACTTTCTCTGCTACGACTCCTGAGGTCTGAATAGATTGGCCTTTACTGAGTGGAGGGCAAAGGACTCAGTGGGACAACAGGAAACCAAACTGTCAGAGTTCTTTGCGACTTTCTCTATGCTTCTAATCCAACCCCACTCACCACTCACGGCCTCTTCGCCCTCCACAGGCGCCACATTCTTCTGAAAGAACTGAGGTCTCTTGTGCACTGCTCTTGAGCCTTCTTTCCCATACCTCAAAGTTTCTCTCTCATGTTTGCCTTCTCTCCCCTTCACTCTCTGGGGAAATGTGTCTCGTCACCCACATCTCTGAGGCTGACCGTTTCATGTGTGCCCACAATTACACGCCTTCCTTTTTCTGCTAGCATCTTGCCCCCAGTTTGGATTTATATAATCAATCATTTCTTATCAGATCTTCACTTATAAACCTCTTTGGGTCTTTCCCTTTTGCGAATGAAACAAGCATAATGAAACAAAGAAATCTTCTTACTTTTGCTCCTTATTCCTTATTGCTTTTTAAATAGAATGTGAACCCCTTGCCCAAACATTCAGCCACCCTTCTCTCTTCTCACCACTCCTGTTACATGTACCAGATGCATCAATAAGCTATTTTTAAATTTTTCTGAGTGTATCTAGCACTTTTTCTTTGCTGGTTCCCTCTGGTATCGTCCGCTCAATCTCTTCTGCCTGTTGAAATTTGTGAAGCCTTCACACCATCTCTTTATGAAAGGCTTCCTTGGATTCCTCCTGGTGGCTTTTTATCCTACCCTCATTTAAATGCCCACAGTACTATTTCTGACTTGAAGATCTTTGCCTTCTTTCATCTACCTGCCAGCTCCTAAGAGCACAATGAATCCTCATTTTTGTTTCCCGACAGTGCTTCGTGCTTTGTGCATTTGACCTACCCATGTCACACAACCAGCTGGGCACAGCTCATCTAGACCCATTTCTTTTGACTCTTAGATCAATGATTTTTAGCATTAATAATTAGGTTGGGCGGTGCCTGTGGCTCAGAGGGTAGGGTGCCAGCCCCATATACCGAGGGTGGTGGGTTTGAACCTGGTCTTGGCCAGCTAAAACAGCAATGACAACTACAACAACAAAAAAAGCCAGGCATTGTAGCGGGTGCCTGTAGTCCCAGATACTTGGGAGACTGAGGCAACAGAATTGCTTAAGCCCAAGAGTTGGAGGTTGCTATGAGCTATGATGCTATGGCACTCTACTGAGGGCAACAAAGTGAGACTCTGTCTCAAAAAATAATAATAATAATAATTAGGTATCTATGATCTAGGAGCCTCTTCCTTCCCTTCCCTTCTCTTCCCTTTCCTTTCCAAATACAGTATATGATTTTCTTTTTTTTTTTTGGGAGACAGAGCCTCAAGCTGTCACCTTGGGTAGAGTGATATAGCATCACAGCTCACAGCAACTTCCAACTCCTGGGCTCAGACAATTCTTCTGCCTCTGCCTCCCAAGTAGCTGGGACTGCAGGCGCTCACCACAACGCCCAGCTGTTTTTTTTTGGGGGGGGGGGTTGCAGCCGTCATTGTTTGGTGGGCCTGGGCTGGATTCGAACCCACCAGCTCAGGTGTATGTGGCTGGCACCTTAGCTGCTTGAGCCACAGGCACTGAGCCCAGTATATGATTTTCAATATGGAGCATTTTTGGTCTGATGTTACAAGAGGCTAAGTACAGCTTTTGGTCATTGGGCTTACTTTTTGGTCTGAGATGAGCCAAATAATTCTGCTAATTTAATTGGGCAGTACCATTTTTCAATCCAACTGTCTACTCTGACCCATTAGATATGCTTGCCTGGAATACTGTGTTAGGAAGGATTCTGAGGCTCAATAGTGGAACGGTATCATACTTGATTAGTAATGTCTTCAAAGGGCTTAGGAGGGGAGAGCTGGCACAGGCCTCAGGTTTCTGCTATACTGTGGGAACACATGCAGTTTGAATTCTGGGAACTGATGTGCCCTTTTACCTTGTCCCCTTTGGAAAATCTCCATGAACTGATGACACATTTGGTGCCTGGGTACATTTTAAGATATGCAGTTTTGCATGTGAGCCAAGCTGGCCTATGTTAATGGACTGTGACTTAACTAGCAACCTTGGCCTCTGGAGTTTTGCTCACTGAGCTAGAAAATAATTACTTTATTCTACTTCCAAATTCCACCCTTCTGAAACAGAAGGGGATCTGTGGCCAGTCCATCTGAAATCTTGCTTCTTTTCACTGTTTGACAGCTTTCTCCTCTGCACATTTAAAACAGGTGGGAAGGAGGGAAAAAGCTTTGGGGAAATTGGATGCAAATGCTTGCTGAGTGAGCTGTGAAGCTCAGAGAATGTTCACCCTGCCTGGTTACAAGCACCCTTGTAATCCTGCGGGGCCCTGGGCCAGCAAAGATGAGCTTCCCAGTCTCTTTGATCCTTACCCCTGTTCCCCTCTGCAATATAAACTATAGCCCTGCTGTGACTTGAGAATATTACTTCTCTTTTGCTTGGGGAACAACAAGAACAACAAAGCCTCTAAACTCACATTCTTTACTTCTGACTGTTCTTGATCTGGACTAGGATTGCCTGAGACCCTGATGATGGACTTTATCTTACACAGAGCCCCTGGTCACTTTAATGCAGATGGAGCATGGCTGGGAAAAAAGCTGGTGAAAGCTTCTGTCTTGCAGCACAGGCAGAAATTCTTGCTCTTGTCCCAAACACTGCAGTCTGCAGCCTTGCTTCAGACCTCTGGTTCTGGTTCTGCTCCCCTGGCCCTGGGCTTCCTGACCTGTCTTAGTCACACTATTCTTTTCCACACATTGTGGAAAAGACACATCTTTGGACACATGTTTTTCCTCTTGGCTTTAGATAAAGTTTGTGAGTTGGCTGTTGTACATCCCCCCACCCCCACCCACCAAGCTCAGCCTGAGCCCTGTTTCTTTTACAATTGCAACAGCCCCTTCTGGCCCCTGTTCAGCAGACCTTTCTAACCTTCCCCAGGGCCGCCAGCCCATAGAAGAAATAAAGTTAAACACAGTTATCATTTCCCAGCCATCAAGCCATTCTGCAACAGATAAAGTTGTTGAAAACCCACTTACGGTGAATCTCCACAGACCCCCAAGGTCGTCACTCCTTTCAAAGCAGGTGGGCTTCAGACCTTCCTCCAGACAGCACTTGATGGAGGCCAGGCCGCTGACCCCAGCTCCCACAATTGCCACTCTCTGGGCCATGTTTTCCTGTGTGGGGAAAATGAAGTGGAGGTTTTTAGTCACTAAAGCTCCACCCCATCCTTGGCTGCTCCCACAAATCAGGAAACAGAACTTAGAAGATTAAAGGATTTACTCAGTTTGAATCCCATGTAGCTGGCCTCTGGTGTGTGCATATGAGAAGGGATATATTCAGGGCACTGGTTCACTCCTGTGCTTGCTATGTCCCCACCCCTCACACAGCATGGTGCCAAATGTCAGTGCAATTGCGGTTGAGGCTGTGGGTTCTGGCAGAGTGGCTGGAATCGGACGCTTTAGTGGGCAGAGTCTTGCATTCTGGACTATGCTGCTGCCTCCAGCCTCCTTTGGCTAGTCCTACAACTGAGCAGAGCAGCAGACCGGGAAAGGGTCACCTTGTCAAACAGGTGCCTTTTATTGCATGTAGAACTGAGCTCAGATTGGTGTGGTGGCCTGACATGAAGCCACATGGCAGCTGGGGGGTGGAGTTGGGATCAAGAGCCAAGACATTCGTGGCCACCACCAGGTGCTTGCTGCCCTGCCCTGTGTGATTCCAGCTCCTGGCACACTGCCAGCACCCCATGAGCTGCTGGTGTCAGTGCTGGTGTATCCCTCTTTTGCAGGTCACCAGTGATGGTCCCTGGTGGGAGACAGAACCATGAGGGTTTGTTTGTGGTGGAAAGGTAGGCACAGAAAACCATCTATCCTCTTTTAATCTGATACTAATTCACCTCCAGGGCACATGACACAGTTGCCACTGGCATTGGCTGGAGAATCTTCTGACAGGCCACCTGTTAGTAACATGGATGGTACAAATATGGAAAGGCAATAATTGGTACTGATTA
The DNA here is from genome assembly GCF_027406575.1 of Nycticebus coucang. Lineage (NCBI taxonomy): Eukaryota > Metazoa > Chordata > Mammalia > Primates > Lorisidae > Nycticebus > Nycticebus coucang. Next base: position 90,454,480 of record NC_069789.1, read on the forward strand.
AACAACCAGGCTCTGGAGCCAGACTGCCTGGGATACATCTCATTTCTGTCAGTTACTACTGTGTGATTTTGGACAAATTATTTAACCCCTCTTTGCATCATAAAAATTAAGAAAATTTTCGTAGCTTGCTTGCAGTGTTTTGTGAGAATCAGGTGAGTTAATACCTATAAAATGTTTTAGAATGGCTTCTGGCACATAGTAAGTGCTCGATATCTGTAAGTACACGAGTGTGGTGGTTCACACCTGTAATCCTACCACTCTGGGAGGCTGAGGCAGGTGGATTTCCTGAACTCTGGAGATTGAGAACAGCCTGAGCAAGAGCAAGACCTTGTCTCTACTAAAAAAACGGAAAATCTAGTACATAGCTATAGTTCCAGTTACTGGGGAGGCTGAGGCAAGAGCATTGCTCAAGCCCAAGAGTTTGAGGTTGCTGTGAGCTATGATACCAAAGCTCTACCCAGGAAGACATAGTGAGTCTCTGTCTCACAAAAAAAAAAAAAAAAAAAAAATCTTTAAGTTATTGTAATTGTAAAAACGTTATCCAGAATTGGTTTTGTCGTCTGCCTTTCACATCAGCAAGCTTCTTTCAATTTCTGGTCAAAAGCACACACATTTAGCACTAAGTCATGTGATACTAGTGGCAATTTTATCTCCCTATGTAATTATTATTATTATTATTTTGCAGTTTTGGCCAGGGTTGGGCTTGAACTTGCCACTCCTGGTATATGGGGCCGGCGCCCTACTCCTGGAGCCACAGGCACCGCCCACCTAAAGTATGTAAATTTTAAAAGTGCAGTGAAGTGTCCTCAAAGGCACAGTTTTCCTAAATATTTTCTGTTTTTTTTTCACAGATGAACTCTCTTGTTTTGTTTTTCTTTTTGATATGCATCTTTTGAGAATTGGGAACCTGTGAGAAACAGCTGAGCTATGGAGACTTTGATTTTTTTTTTCCCCTGATTCTAGGCAGATATATTATTCAGTTTTTAAGTGAAAATATATACCTGTTTTCTTTCTATGTTTTAGAAAATGTAATATTAAGAACCTACTATGTGCTGGCATGGTGTGGGGCTCCAAAAAGCAAAAGCCCAGTAGGGAGAAAATTATATGTGTACCTTCTCATGTGGCCTTAGGTGATCGCACGGTGCAAAAGTCCTTCTGTGTTTCATGCACACATAGGACCACTCCCACTGCGCTTTTTCTCCTGTCTGTTGAGCTCATCTGAGTGGGGGAAACTCCAAGTGCATCCTGTCCCATTGCATGCATTCCACTTCTCCCCTGTGTGCTTTTGCTCATGGATTCGGAGGTGATGAGACTTTGCCTGAGACTTCCCACAGTCCTGGTATGTGCAGATGTAGGGCTTCTGCTTTTCTGGATCAATTGCTTTAACAGGAAGTGTTGTTGAGTTCTGGGTGAGGACTGCCCCAGGCATGTCAGAGGATGCAGAATTCATCACTGTAGGCCTCAAAGGAGGGACCACCTGGATCTGTGTTGACTCATGTGGTCTGTGCTCACCTTGGGCTGTCAGCTGTGCTGCACCTGGGTCTTTTGCCTGTTTCTCCTGTGGCTCAGAGAGGCCTTGGAAAAACTTGTCAGTTTCCTCAAGCCTCTGGAGGAGCCTGGAGTTCATCTCTTTATGTTGCCCAGTGACTGCCTTAGATCTCATTTATGGGATCCCTTCTCTGTCTCTGCTGATCTGACCCCATCCTTGTCCAACCCATCATCATCTCCTGTCTAGCAGTTTGGAATTACCTCTCAACTGGCCTCCTCGATTCTGGAATTGAGTCCATTCAGAGAACCCTCCATGCACAGAGCAGAACCTCAGAAATCAGGAACCCAATGAAGGCCTGATTCCCACTCCACCTGCCCTTTGTCTGTTTTGGGTCCCTATAGTTTCAGGCCCTCAGATGGATCCCATCACCGGCTAAAGGGGTCATTAAAACAGTGAGTTGTAGGGTGGGTGCAGTGGCTCAGGCCTGTGATCCTACCACTCTAAGAAGCCAAGGCAGATGCATTGCCTGAGCTCAGGAGTTGGACACCCGCCTGTGCCACAGTGAGACCCCATCTCTAAACGTAGCTGAACATTATGGCAGGTTCCTATAGTCCCAGCTACTTGGGACGCTGAGGCAAGAGAATCGCTTCAGCCCAAGAGTTTGAGATTGCTGTGAGCTGTGATGCCGAGGCACCCTACTGAGAGTGACAATGTGACTGTCTCAAAAAAAAAAAAAAAATCAGTCACAACTGAGGGCTACACTGCCTTTTCCTGATCTCTGATACTTGTAACTGAACCCACCTGGTCCCCTCTCTCATCAGCCCAGAGTTCCCAGTATCCATCCACGGATGCTAGCAGTAGCCCACGACTAGACCCTGTGTGGTTTGAGGACTTGAGCACCCTAGTCCCTGGGATCACATCAGCTTTAAGAGCCAGTTCTCCCAGGGTCTCTGCTAGCTTACATCTGTCTGGTAAGAGGCATGTCCTGGGCAGCTGAATATTAACGTCCCACAATAAATGGACTGTATTGAAGAGCCTACTCACCCTTCCCCTATAGATGCGCAGTGCGGGCTAGGGACAGTACAGACCTGGGGTCAGCCCACCGGGGTGGACGTAGAGTTCCGAATCAAACAAGCTGTGGACAAGGCCATTTATACCCACAGGAGGGCCGGGCTTTCCACCTGCCTCGCCTTGGAGTGGGAGCCCGATGCCCTCCAGGCGTCACCTGGGCTAGTTTGACCTGCACAGATGTTACTTACCAGCCCCGCCCTAAGCCCATCTGCCTTAATGCCTTCACTTCCTGCGTTCGCACCATGTGAAGAAGCAGTTTACATTAATTAGCCCATTTCTTCTGCTCCAGTTCTGTGAGGTGAATTTTATCATTGTTATGTGAAAGTGGAAAACTAAGACTCAACTAGGTTAAGTATTTGCTGGAAATCACAATGAGTCAGTCGTGGATTCCAGGTTTGACCTCAAATGGTTTTGTTCTTGAGGTCTTAAACCCATACAAAGCCTGAGCTCCAATCAGCTGTTCAATTACGCAGGTTTCCGCTGTGTGACCTCCCATTCTCCCGCCTCCTCCCTACTAAAAATAGAAAAACTAGCTAAGCATTGAAAAATTAATTAAACTTAATTTAATTAATTAAATTTAAAAAAAAATTAAAAAAAACTTAAACTTAAAAAAAAAAAAAGAAAGCTTACATTTTTGGCCAGTAACGTTGGCCCACGCCTGTAATACTACAACTCTGGGAGGTCAAAGTGGGTTAATTACTTGAGTTCAGGAGTCCAGGATCAGCCTGAGCAAGAGCAAAACCTGGTCTCTACTAGAAACCGAAAAACAAACAAACAAATGCAAAATACCCCAAACCTAGTTTTGAGGGCATGTAGGTGACTGTAGTCTCTCAGCTACTGGGGAGGTTGAGGCAAAAGGATCATCCTGCTTAGAGTGCCTCGTTGTCATTGTAGCTCACAGCAACCTCAAACCTTGGGCTCAAGTGATAGCCTTTCTTCAGCCTCCTGAGTAGCTGGGGCTACATCAGCCCACCACCATGCCTGGCTAATTTTTGTATTTTTAGTAAGATGGGGTCTTGCTCCTGCTCAGGTTGGTCCTGAAATCCTGAGCTCCTGAGCTCCAGCCGTCTGCCCATCTTGGCTTCCCAGAGTGCTCTTTATATTAATTTATTTTTCTTTCTTTCTTCTTCTTCTTCTTCTTTTTTTTTTTTTTTTTTTTGAGACAGAGTCTCAAGCTGCAGCCCTGACACCACAGCACTCTAACAGCAACTTCAAACTCTTAGCTGTGATTCTCTTGCCTCAGCCTCCCAACTAGCTGGGACTACATGTGCCTGCCACAATGGTTGGCTATTTTTTGGTTGGGGTTGTCATTGTTGTTTAGCAGGCCCGGGCAGGGTTTGAACCCTCCAGCTTCCATGTACGTGGCCTGTGCCCTACTCACTGAGCTACAGGCACTGCCCCTGAGACTTCACTTGTTTTTTTCTCTGCTGTGTCCCCAGTGTTTAGGGCAGCACTTGGAACATGGCATCACAAATACTCAATGAACCTTTTTTTGAATTAAATGAAAATTAATCCCTTTTTTCATGTGCTATGTAAAATTATTGTAAGGCAGGTTCTTCTCATAGCATCTGGGTAGTATTTACTAGGGAAGAGCTAGTGGGTTCCCCAAGTCATGCCTTAGACCCTGGTACACACTATAGAATCAAGAATTTGTATAATTTGCCCCTCCTGAGTTCAAGGGGAGTAGAGTGACCCCACATTTAGAGAGGAAGCTGAGGCGTGGATGTTGGGGCCGGGCACTTCTGTTTCAGATCCCTGCTCTATCATGAATTAGTTTGGTGACATAGAAAAAATGGTATATCCACTTTAGGCCTCAGTTTCCTCATTTGGAAGGTGAGATATAATGCTATTCATTTTTGTGGCATATATTAGGCATTCAATAAAGAATATCTTTTTTAGGGGAAAAAGGACTTTAGGAAAAATGAGAGGAAATTGCATGTATACATTTGATTTTTGCAGCTGTGCACAGATGCATGCTGGCTGGTGCAGACAGCAGTTCTGATCACAGGGTGACATTCTTACTCTCAGCAGGACAACAGGAAACAAAGCAAATCCTTTTATTAGTGGAGGGTGAGGAGCCAAGAGCTCCTCAAAATAGAGGGTGAGGGAATTTTTCTAGCAGGCTCCATTGCAAGTAGAGAGGAAGTTAGCAGGGGGAGGTGTAATTTCTCTCAAGAGAGGCTAGTAGTATTCATCCTGTCCAGGAGGGGGTCCTGGACAGGAGGAATGGGCTGCTGGTATCAAAAGAACAGGGGTGTATATTTCCTTGCTTAGTATGTTGTAGTGTCAGGTATGTGTTGCTGCTTGAAAGCCCTGTGCTGGTTCGATATGCAGCAACTCATTTACTCCAGTTGTTGGGGGGAAAAGGAGGCTCAGCGGAGACCTGGCCACAGAGGTGTGAGTGGTTGCTCGACCCTATGGTGACTTTGCTTTTCTCTCTCCCTTTGTATTTTTATTTATTTATTTATTTTTGAGACAGAGTTTCACTATGTCACCCTCAGTAGAGTACTATGGCTTCACAGCTCACAGTAACCTCAAGCTCTTGGGCTTAAGCAATTCTCTCACCTCAGCCTCCCACGTAGCTGGGACTATAGGCACCCACAACGATGCCCAGCTATTTTTTTGTTGTGATTGTCATTGTTGTTTAGCAGGCCTGGGCTCGAACCTGACAGCCCCAGTGTATGTGGTTGGTGCCCTAACCACTGAGCTATGGGCACCGGGGGCTGAGCCTACAGTTACATTTTAACTTTGCAACAAGTTATAAGCATTGTTAACTATATTCATGCAAATGCAATATGGCATCATCAGTTTAATAACGAGGTGTTCAATGTTGAACGATGTTAAAGTTGAATGATGAGGTGTTCAATGTTGATTTGTTGTGTCATTCTAAAGTGTGTTGGTTAGTAAGGAACAGGTGTCAGCCAAAATATCTTTGGGAGAATAGTCAAATTTTATGAAGAACAGAATCAGCAATGTGAATTATTATTATTTTTTATTTTTTTAATTTTTTTAGAGGCAGAGTCTCACTTTCTTGTCCTCAGTAGAGTACCCTGGTGTCACAGCTCACAGCAACCTCCAACTCCTGGGCTTAGGTGATTCTCTTGCCTCAGCCTCCTGAGTAGCTGGGACTACAGGCACCTGCCACAATGCCTGGCTATTTTTTGTTGCAGTTTGGCCGGGGCCGGGTTGGAACCTGCCACCCTCGGTAGATGGGGCTGATGCTCTACCCACTGAGCCACAGGTGCCACGCCAAGCAATGTGAATTATTGAAAGAAAATTTCTATAGGTGTGCAGCATTTCTGTGTGATATTGTGTCAAATCAAAATGACTTGAATATTTCTTTGCACGGTAAAACTAAGTTTATATATTATCTGTGGCAAAAAAAAAAAAAATCTAAGCATTTTACAAAAAGCTATCTTTTTTCCAAAAAGCTTCCTCTTCAAAAGGAAATTTTGGGTGAATGTTTTTCCCAGTTAGCAATGGTTATTGATGAGCAGGATGATATAAGTGAATCATCTGAAGAACATGCAGCCATTTATAAACCTATTGATTGGAGAATACAATGAAAGTTTCACTGACTTTGAGAATCATGACATCACACTGAAATCAGCATTTCAGCCTCACCTCGTTGATATCAATAAGGCACCTAAAGAACTACAGCTGGAATTGATTGAGCTCTCAGTAGATGATATTGTAAAATCACAGTTTCATGCTAAGAAAGATCCAGTTGGAATATGGCATAAAGCAGGAGAATGCCCATGTCTTTGGCAACATGCCCCCAAATTGCTTTCTTGCTTTACAAGCACTTACTGCTGCAAGTCTGCATCCTCCTACCTCACCCAAGTTTAGATGCCCTTAAGGTCACAAACGACTGTTACCCATCTGGAGGATCAATTGAAACGGTGGACCTTCATGCTGCAACCAAATGTTCAAATGCTTTCCAAGAGAAAGCAAACACAACAAAGTCATTAAAAAGGTTAGTGGACTTTAAAATTAACAAATAGTTTTCATTTTTTGAAATTATCAAGTACACAGGAGATTTTTACAAGATAATGTACATTTTTACGTATATCTAATTGAAGTTTCTTGACTGTGGTCTTATTTGATTACGATTAAATTAATGTGGCCATCTATCATGAAAAGGTGCCTCACCCCTGAACTAAAGTGTAAACTCAGGTGCCTCAGGAGACTGCTTGGTATTTAATTTTACATGAGTGAGCTGGTACTCTAGTTGTCAAATTAAGTCCTGTGAGCTCTTCTCTTTCCTTCCCTCACATGGAACAAGACTTTCCCTGAGCCAATCACCTGTAGTTAGGGGGAGAAGTGACATGGGCCCTGGCTTGGCTGTAGCTGCTGGTATCTCCCTGAGTTACCTGCACCCCCAGGTCTCCTGGCTCCCAACTTGCACAGCCACTGGAATTGCCCAAGGGCTGCAGTCTTTGTGGCTCAATTGCCTTATGAATTTAGTCCATGCCCCAGACTGCTTTTTGGCAGCCAGTGATGGGGCTAGTGGGAACTCAGGTTTAGGGGCAAAGAATTTCCCACTGGCCGGGCTGATCAAAATGTTCTCCCTGGAGGCACTGGCAAAATTCTGCCCTGTGCTCTGTTGCTCTGTGGTGTGTTTCCCTGTGCCAGGGCAGCCTTGAGTTTCTATTCAAAGCCCCACAATCACTTCCCTTGGCACAGAGAGTTTCTCTTCACTGGGCACACTGGTACAGCATGACTGGGGGATGGGGAAGGGGCACAGGCAACGCAAGACTGTCTTTTCTGCCCCCTTTTGTGTCTCTTTCCTTGATAGAATATTAAAAACATGTAGTATGGTTGCTCATCTGACTTGAGGTTCTTCTGAAGATGCTTGCCTGGGCAGATAATCATTGTATTGGGTGTTTGTGGGAAGGGAGGATTGCTGGAGGTTTCTAATGCACCATCTTGGTCTGCCCTTTCCTCACTTTCTCTCTCTCACCTCCTGGAGGAGCTACAGTGTGTGTCCCACAAGAAGAGATTGCACTGTGTGGTTGATTAACTGATCAGTCAGTATTCTCTCTGCATGAGGCTGTATGTTTCCTCAATGTAGGGGATTTTCTTTGGCATATTTCTTATCTTTTTCCTAGTAACATGCCTGATCCATAATAGTTTTGGATAAATATTTGGCAAAGCATTGATTTGCTCCTGGGTAAAATGAATTCTTTCATAACTTTGTATCTGTTTCAATTAAAAAAATTAATTGAGCAAAAGTTTGCTGGGAGCTAATATCCTGTGTTAAAGATTCCTTCCTCAAATTACCTTTTGTCAAATGTTTAACGAACGGAAGTCTCCCCAGGCCACAAGCGCAGCTCAGCCTGGGCCAAAGGCCGTTAGTCTCCTCTGAGCAGCAAATCTCCCTGGGGTTTTCCATGGCCCAGGTAGCAGAGGCAGAGATGTGGGTTTAAAGTTCATTGTTGTCTGATTACCAGCAGGATGAATTAAAGCACCTAATTTAATGTTTCCATGTCTCAGTATCCTTCTCCCTCCTGTGAAGTTAGAAGTACAGTTAATACCGAGGTTTATTGTAAAAGTGAAAAAAAAAAAAAATCCTAATGTATAGAAAGTATTTACCAGAGTACTTGGGACATTCTGGGCCCCTCAATAGATGTTGCTATATTATTTTCATATCCTCAGGAGATTTTTCTTTAATTTGATATTTTTGTGGTTATCTGCCTTAACAGTTTCATGTTTATTTATGAAGACAATGTTATAGAATACTTGAAATTGGAGCCCCTGGGGAAAACTAGAAATGTATGTGTTTAAAAATTGTCTTTTAGGCAGGGTGCAGTGATGCATGTCTGTAGTCCTAGTACCCTGGGAGGCTGAGGTGGGAGGATTGCTTGAGCTCAGGAGTTGTACACCAGCCTGAGTTCAAGGGAGACCCCATCTCTACTAAAAATAGAAAAATTAGCCAGCTGTGATGGCAGGCATATGTAGTCCCAGCTACTCAGGAGGCTGGGACAGAAGGATTGCTGGAGCCCAGGAGTTTGAGATTGCTGTGAGCAAGGCTGAGGCCTGGCACTCTAGCCTGGATGACAGAGTGAGACTGTCTCAAAAAAAAAAGTTGTCTTTTTGAAAGTGAAGGAAATATAAGAATGATGATCAAAGAAAGGGAAAGAGAGAAAAGAAAAAAGCGCACAAGATGGGTTTCAAAGTCACCTTGAAAGGCATTTTTTTCTTTCTTTAATTTTTGTTCACATCTGCTTGGTGTATAGCCATTTTCTCATCGAGTTGCTCCCGTGTTTGGAAGCAAACATGAGAAAATGTGAGCAGAGAGGCACCCAACGTGAATACAACCTGCCCTGTCACACAAAAGTTAGTGCTTCTAACTACTCCTTCAGCTATCGATAATTATATGAAACCAAATGATTTGAAATAAGTGTGCTTTTTAATTTAATTTTTTTTCGAGACAGAGTCTCACTCTGTCACCCTGGATAGAGTGCTGTGGGATCATCATACCTCACAGCAACCTCAACCTCTTAGGCTTGAGCGATCCTCTTGTCTCAAGCCTCCCGAGTAGCTGGGACTACAGGCTTGTGCCACTATGCCCAGCTAGTTCTTCTATTTTTAATAGAGATGGGATTTCACTCTTGCTCAGGCTGGTCTCAAACTCATCAGCTTAATTGATCTACCCACCTTGGCCTCCCAGAGTGCCAGGATTCCAGGAGTGAGTCACCACGCCCAGCCAAGTATGCTTTTTTTAGAAAAAGTTTTGGCCCCTCCCCCTTTTTATAAGTAAAAATAATTTTTAGTTGGTGAGACTGTTTTACATGGAGACAGAGTGACTGTAATTATGTAAACTTAATTAGGAAACTTTATTAGAGTGAAAAGTGCATTAATAGCACTGATTATTGGAACGCAATTTCCCATGGAGATGCAGAAACACATTTAAAATGATATTGCTCCTTATGAAGGTATTCAGCAAAAATTGGGCTGTTCCTTCCTTAGAATTTTTTAAGGAAATATGTTCTTAATATTTTAATGAAGAAAGACTCATCCAAGTTTACTATGTATGAAAGAAATAGGTAAGAGAAATTAGGAAAATATGACTAAGTTGTGAAAGGAGATGTCACTGGGTGAAAGTGAATAAAAAATATATATAGCTGGGCGGCGCCTGTGGCTCAGTCGGTAAGGCGCCGGCCCCATATACCAAGGGTGGCAGGTTCAAACCCAACCCTGGCTGAACTGCAACCAAAAAAAAAAAAAAATGTGTATAGCTTAAGGAACATAAAATTAGTAGATGAGTTGGGGAATTATTATTGGCAGCACAGAGACTGCCAGTTTTTAACCATGAGGTTAGAAACTACTATGCTCTTTCCTGCGGATTTTATACTGCTTTCTCTACTTCAAAGAAGTGAAATGTGAGTATATAATTTACTAAAGTCAGACTTTAGAGTCAGAGTGCTCACTTTGGTTTATGGGGCTGATATATCATGAAGGGTCAGAGCAGGAGACTGGGGCTGTCATTCCTAAACTGTGCAGAGCTGGCCTAAATTATTTTAAAATTTTGAGGAAAGCAGAGTGATTCTCAATGTTTGTAGAACATCACACTAAGAATTAGTTCAAGGTAGTTAACCATTTTAGTACTATGTAAGGCTGTTTTCCATTTGGCGACAGTGCATCTTTGCAAAGATAAGCATTTGGCAACAGCTATGACAAAAAGCAAGGATGGCAGGAAAACCAAGGTGAACAGAAAACCAAGGAGTCATGTCCAATCTGATGTCAAGAATTGAGAAGTTGTCCAGTGCTTGGCAGGCACATAAACCCTTTACTAAGTAATTGTGATTGAGAATGAAATAAAAATACCATATTGTTTTCGATTTGTAAATTATTTGTTCAAACAACTACAAAGTTATTCCAACATAAATATTTGCTCTGTTATTTGGGCCTGACCACTTAAGAGGAACTATATATGGCCTGGGGTTATTAAGGGCCCCCTGAATCTAAAAAGTTTGGCTATTGGGCAAGAGTCTTACTTTCTGGGTATTTTTTTATTGATCTGGAGACCTTATCTCTTGTTGTCAGGAAAATGCAAGTTATCTTACCTCTAAGTCCAGCACGGTATTGATTAGCCAATGTTTAACTGTCTCAGTGTGATTCATCTTTGCATTTACCTGGAAACCATCTTTGCTGGTGCTGTCAAGTTATTTCCAGCCCTTTGTTTATGATTTCCCAGCCCCCCTCCCTCCTTCCTCACCTACTCTGAGACGGACAGACACACACATGCTTTAGTATAGTAAAATACTTGTTGATACAGACTGCACAATGATACCGTATCCTCAACTGGGCTGTGACATTTCAGGAGTAATCAGTAGATTCTGTTAGATAGGAATTGGGGGTGGGGTGGTGCCTGTGGCTCAAGGAGTAGGGCGCTGGCCCCATATACCAGAGGTGGCGGGTTCAAACCTGGTCCCGGCCAAAAAAAAAACTGCAAAAAAAAAAAAATAATAATAATAATTAAAAAGAACTAAAAAAAAAAAAAAGAAATTGGGGGTGGATGAAGAGGGCCACTTAGTCCTTGGGGACAAAGGAGCACAAGCTGGTAAGAAACTTGGGTTGGATAGCAGCTGTGACTCCCTGTCCCTAGGCACATCCCCCCAATTGCACAATTTTTCCTGTGACCTCTGTCGACTTCTTTATGGGCTTCTCTGTGTCTGCATCAGCCTTGACTATGCTGTTTCAGTTTTGCTTTTCCCAATCTGAGTATAGAGACTTAGCTCCTTCTCTATTCCACAGAGCTCTGAGGGATTTCTATCCTCAGCAGCAGCTCTCCATTTCCTCAACTCCATTCTTAGCCATAAGCACCAGATAACAAAAATTCTCCTAGGCTCTGAGTCTCCTGTGCCAGTTATAAGGTCAAGGCAGGTTCTGTAGGACAGAGGGCTCCAGGGATTGTGTGCAATGGCTCACGCGTGTAATCCCAGCTACTTAGGCTGAAGCAGGAGGATCTCTTGAACCCAGGAGTTTGAGACCAACCTGGGCAACACCGTGAGATCCTGTCTCCACAAATTTTTAATAAAATATTAGCTGGAATTGATGGTGTGTGTCTGTAGTCCCATATGCTCTGGAGGCTGAAATGGTATGATCCCTTGAGCCCAGGAGTTAGAGGCTGTAGGGAACTATAATTCTGCCAGCCTGGGCAACAAAGAAATCGTATCTCTCTCTTAAAAAAAAAAAAAAAGAAAAAAGAAAAGAAAAGGACTGAGACTCAGTTTCTCTATCTGTAAAACAGGTGGCATTGAACTGAATTGTTAAAAATGATTTTCAATACACTAATCTCATGAATTTAGTTGAAACTGGAATTAGGAAAAAGGATCTGTCAATGGCCAGAAAATCAAGAAATTTTGACATATACATAGAATGGAGCATGAAACTTTTTTTTTTTGCAGTTTTTGGCTGGGGCGGGGTTTGAACCCACCGCTTCCGGTATATGAGGCTGGCACCCTACTCCTTTGAGCCACAGGTGCCACCCGGAGCATGAAACATTTTTAATGACAATAATAATAATAATAATAATAACATACCAGAGCAAATTAGTCAAAATCCAAATGGGAGCTGACCTCTCACTCCCTACTTGCACCAAATGCCAGCGTTTCCAGTCAGCATCCCTGAGCCATTGTCTCAGATCACTTAGAAGCTATTGATGGAAGCATTTAAGAAAAATAACTAATTTCCTTTTGCATTGGAAATCCAAGTTTTCCCCTTTCATTCAACTATTTAACAATCTAACCAGTAGTATGCGTACCGATGTACACTGATAATTTTTGACTATACTCTGCCATTACAAATAGTCAACATGCACTGCTCCAGTGCTTTGGGGCAGGGACTAGCTTTATAGCCCCTCCAGGGTCAGACAAGGGAGCTGGCTGCTTTCTGATAAGGTGATTCTGCCTGAAGCACAATAACAAAAGAGGGAAAATCCAGGCCCCAGCTTCCTTATCCAAAGGAGATTATGTCTGGTTACTTACTTTATGTGCTTGTAACTCCTGGTTGCCTGCCCTGCCACACAGTTTAGACTCCAGAGCAAGCAGAAATCAAAGTGGATCAGTGCGAGCCAGGATTGACCTCGGAGTCTCCAGCACACCAGATGAACCTGGTATCAGAGATAAGGAATGTTCTGTAGAATTTGGAGCCTAAAGTTAGTCGTTGTTTATATTTTAACTTGCTGATTAATTGAACAGTGAAATGCTAAGAGAAACACTGTCTGATGTTGTGCCCTTTAGACTCTTGGGGCTGCAGAGTCTAAGTTAGGGAGTTACAGCAGCATCCATCATTTTCAGGGGTGGGAATAAAAGAAGACAATCATGCTAATAGCTGCTACACCAAAGACTCATTTTTAAAGGTTTTGATCTATTTCATCTTTAGAGAAAATTATTCCTTTTTTTTTAAGAGTCGTACATCATCCACATTAGTAAATTCAATTTACAAAACCTTTTTAAGTGAGGATGATTGCTCTGGCACTTAGAAAATACAAGGTAAATATAGGCGAGGAGTATGGCTTTTGGAGGCATAAGTCCTGGGATCAAATATTGTGTTCAGCAGTTACTATCAGAGAAATCTTGACGTTGGGTGTGGTGGCTCATGCCTATAATCCCAGCACTTTGGGAGGCCAAGGAGGTGGATTGCCTGAGCTCAGGATTTCCAGACCAGCCTGAGCTAAAGTGAGACCCTGTCTCTATAAATAACCAGGCATTGTGGTGGGCGTCTGTAGTCCCAGCTACTTGGGAGGCTGAAGCGGGAGGATAGATTGAGTCGAAGAGTTTGAGGTTGCTGTGAGCTATGATGCCATGGCACTCTACCCAGGGTAACAAAGTGAGACTCTGTCTCAAACAAAACAAAACCAAGAAATTTTGGAAAAACAGTATAACTTTTAGCTTCTATTTCCTCAGTTTAAAACAGACAGAATAACATCTGTCTCAGATGATTGTGAGGGAGTTTAGACGAGAGAGTCTATGTGTGATCACACACACGACGCTGTGTGTGATTGTAATGATGATGCTGAAGTGTCTTCATTACTGATTCATAATATTGAAATGACTCCCCCAGCCACAGAGAGCAAACACCAAGAAAGGCTGGTAGACTGGAGCAGTGAGAGGGTTCTGAAAGAATGAATCTTTTCCCTTGGTCATCAGTGTGGCATCACCACACTCTTTGGCTCTCTGCATCTGGGCCTTGTGGATCACTGAGTTGCTTCTCACTCATGGAGTTCACCCCTTGTCATATTTCTGGCTTATTTTAAATGTTTTGCAAAGAGGCAGCATTGTTAGTTTTGCAAAATCCAGCTGTCTTCCAGTAGCTCAGAAGATAATATTTGGATGATTTCAAAATTTTATCCAGAAAGTAAGCCTTTAAGACTTCTATTAGCGCAAATGAGTTTTTAAAAAATCAAAATATGTTTGATATTTGATATCGAGTTAGAGACATTTTGAGAGCTGGGGCCACCGTTTGTGTCTCCAAAAAGCACAGTGCTTAATCATTTACCTTGATGTGCACAAGATGTACTCCAAGGGTGTCTCTGCGCCTTACCAGGCATGCTGCTGACATAGAGGAATCAAAGGGCTTTGAGAATGATCACTTTATATATTGCCTTATTTTCCAAAACTGGCAATTAAAAATGAGATTGCCCATCAATGGCACCTTCATTTTCCTCCATTTTTAGGGCATGTTATTAATTGTACTCCAGGCCATGGGACAAGGAGAGATTTGTAGTCCCTTTATGGGTCAAGTGAACCTAGACCTCAAGAAACCTGATTGGTAGACAATAATGCTCTTTAGAAAAATCTTTTGGACTTTCTGCCTTCTGGGAAAGTGGTAGGATTGTACTTCTCGGCCCTCTAGTGGTTGGTTGTGAACATGTGACTAGCGCTGGTTAAAGAACTGTGAGCCAGATGATTTAATTGCCAGTACAAGATCCTATAGAACGTTCTTTTCTTTTAGTATTCAAGATGGTTGTTCCATTAGTCTGGATACTGAGTGACTGTGATAACCAGGGCCTATCCCTAATGGACAAAGCCATGAAAGAGAAATAATCTTTGTTATATTTCAAGGGATTGACATAGGGGGTTGGTTGTTAGTGCGTCATCCCTTGACACTACTGACTCGTGGTGCGCTAGAGGGATGTTTCTCGACTCCTTCCTTATATTTATAAATCTTCTTCTTTAACTTCTCTTCCTTTATTCCCCGTTCTGATTCAGATGGAATTTTAGAGCTGAAAGAGAGCACAGAATTAACTTAGTGTTAGTCCCAGTTGCAAATTGGACCTGCCTACTGCAACTTGTTTCTTTCTCCCTACATAAAGTGAAATGAAGACAAGCACAACTCCCTACCTCTCAACACCCCCAGCCTCCCCAAAGCATCAAGAGTCTCGCTATCTACATAGGTCTTCTCTGCTGGTGCCTGTCTCTGCAGTGGTTTGTTTTGTTTTCTGTTTTTTTTTTCCTGGTTAATGCTCGTGTTCCTAAGAGGGAGTAATTTCCTAAGTCCTTTACACATTGGGGTAGTTCCTTTTCTTTTTGTGAGAACACACCTGCAGAATGAAAGTACTGAAAGGGAGGTAGAGAGAGCACTAAAACCTACTCAAGGCCAGTTTCTGTGCTTGAAATGGGTCTTCTCTCCGCCAGTTCTGGTGATTCAGTGACTCATATCTTGACAGATGGGAGCAAATAGCAGACATGCTCTTTTAGAATTTCCTTTAATGTCTTGTACTTTGATAGAGATTTTGTGAGAAAGCCTGCAACTGTGAATTGGAAACTATTTTATCACTTAGAATTCTATCCTGCGTCTGCCTGCCTAAGGAGTTTGTAATTAATAGCAAATGTTTACACAGAGTCTTATTTAGAATAGTGTAGTGGGGTGAAATGCAGAGTACACTGATGAAGTATCAAGTTCGTTAATATTCTTATCTGTAGAGTGAGATAATCATCCTTGCTTTGCCTAACACACAAGGTTGGGGTGAAGATTGGGTAGAATAAAATTCATAGAAGTTGGCTCGGCGCTTGTAGGTAAGCAGCTAGGTTGCCAGCCACATACACCAGAGCTGGGGGGTTTGAATCCAGCCCAGGCCTGCCAAACAATAATGACAACTACAGCCAAAAATAGCCAGGCATTGTGGTGGGCGCTTGTAGTCCCAGCTACTTGGGAGGCTGAGGCAAGAGAATTGCTTAAGCCCAAGAGTTTGAGGTTGCTGTGAGCTGTGATGCTATAGCACTCTACTGAAGGTGACACAGTGAGACTCTGCCTCAAAAAAAAAAAAAATTTGTAGAAGTTCTTTATGAATGCTATAGAACTTGATTAATTAAACGTCAAAAGTTTGCATTTTTTTTTTTTTGGAGACAGAGTCTTACTATGTGGCCCTCAGTAGAGTGCTATAGCATCACAGCTCACAGCAACCTCAAACTCTTGGGCTTAAGCAATTCTCTTGCCTCAGCCTCCCGAGCAGCTGGGACTACAGGCGTGTGTCACAATGCCCAGCTATTTTTTTGGTTGAGCTGTCATTGTTGTTTAGCAGGCCCGGGCTGGGCTTGAACCCGCCAGCCTCAGTGTATATGGTTGATGCCCTACTCAATGAGCTACGGCGTGAGTCACATTTATTTTTTGTTCATCTTGATATCCCCAGACATAGCACAGTGTCTGGCCTGCAGTAGGTGCTTAATAATATGTTTAATAAACAAATAATCTGCAGTGCCTATGTCTTTGCTTGAGAGAGATATCTAGATCTTTCCATGATTTTATGAATCTTATAAAAGTGAAGATTCCAATGGTTGGAATTCTTTTTTTTTTTTTTTTATTGTTGGGGATTCATTGAGGGTACAATAAGCCAGTTACACTGATTGCAATTGTTAGGTAAAGTCCCTCTTGCAATCATGTCTTGCCCCCACCAATGGTTGGAATTCTTAAAAGGGTGATACATACACCCTTTTAAGAAACTTTTGTAAGGCTTAGGCAACCTGAGAACTTATTAGAGACATATGCAACTTGTAGAGCAGCCAGGGCCTTCCTGTTTCCGGCACACGCCCTCAATTTCACAGCTCTCCGCATGGCTTCTGCCTATTCCATGGTTTTCTTTAGGTCTGTATTGCCTCTGACTGTGCCCTTACTGTTTAGCCCCATACCAATCTGATGCAGAGCTTAGCTCCTTCTCTATCCCACTAAAAAGTCCACCTCTACTAAGTGTTTATTGCATTTTAAAACTTTACCGAATATTCTTGGGGCTGCAGAGAAAGGTCATGTTCACTCTACACAGCATTTTGCTATCCCACTGGGTTGATTCTTTCTTTGTGTTCTTATTTTTTTCCCTTTCTTCCTCTTTTAAATAACTTAAACGGTTCTATCTTTTATCCTAAAGAATCCAGTTCTGCCCCAAACCAGGTCCCTCAAGTCTCTGCTTTCTCTCTCTCTCTTTTTTTTTTGTGGTTTTTGGCCAGGGCTAGGTTTGAACCGGCCACCTCTGGCATATGGGACCGGTGCCCTACTCCTTGAGCCACAGGCGCCGCCTGACTCTCTCTTTTTTTTTTCTGAGACAGAGTCATACTCTGTTGCCCAGAGTAGAGTGCCATGGCATCATTATAGTTTACAGCAACCTTGAATTCTTGGGGTCAAGCAATCATCTTGCCTTAGCCTCCTGAGTATCTGGGACTGCAGGTGCCCACCACAATGCCTGGCTAGTATTTTTATATGTTTAACTATTTTTATATGTGTATATATATATATATATATATATATATTTTAGTAGAGATAATTGTCTTGCTCTTGCTCAGGCTGGTCTTGAACTTCTGAGCTCAGGCAATCCACCCACCTTGGCCTCCCAGAGTGCTAGGATTACAGGCGTGAGCCACCACCCCCAGCCTGTCTCTCCTTTTTCTTTCAGGCACTTCTAAGAATATTTTTTCTAAACAAATGAATTTCTCATTCTTATTCAGATACTTTAATACATAAACAATGATGGTATTTATTAATGTAGACATTAATACAATTTTTATTATGTCATTAGACACAAATTAATATCATTTAATAATATATTTTCATTTTATTTTATTTTATTTTATTTTATTTTATTTTATTTTATTTTATTTTATTTTATTTTATTTTATTTTATTTTATTGTTGGGGATTCATTGAGGGTACAATAAGCCAGGTTACACTGATTGCAATTGTTAGGTAAAGTCCCTCTTGCAATCATGTCTTGCCCCCATAAAGTGTGACACACACCAAGGCCCCACCCCCCTCCCTCCGTCCCTCTTTCTGCTTTTCCTCCCCCCCCATAACCTTTATTTAATAATATTTTTGACAACTTTCACTTTATCAACTTTTCAGTACTGCTAGGGATAATTTCTATTTTTGATTTATAGACTGGGAACAAAACAGGTTAACATAATATTCCTTCTTGAATATAAAACAGACCCTGGAAAATGCAGAGATAATACATGATTTAAAAAATGATTTCATCATCTTGTACACCATCCTTTAGCATAGGCTTGAGGGGCAGACAGTTTTGGCAGTAAAACCCAGCTAGGCCCACTTATAAGCCACATAACTTAGGAATGTTGTTTACTCTGAGTCTCAGTTTCTTGGCATAAAAGAGGATTTTAGAGTTAGACATGATTAAATAAAATTGAATTGTTTATTACATCTAGTGGCTCTTAGTATTTTACCCAGGTTACTTAGGTTACTATTCCAGACTTGGAATAGTTCAACATCAAGAGAAACTGATACTCTTTATCAATTAATTACTTTCTGCCGGTGATCTGTGAAAAGGTCCTGTATGCAAAGGTCCTGTATGGTACCCAAATGCCATGCCAAAGGCAACAAGAAACCCAAGAATGAGGCAAACAAAAACAATTTATCAGTATAGGATGAATTATTAGAGGTATTTATGGACAGAAGTGTGGTCTCAGGCAGCTGGAAGACAGGTAGCTGGGCCCTGGACCCCAGGCTTGTATCTGGGTGAGAAAGTATATGTGGTCTGGAAGGAATGCTGCTGGCAGCAGTGAACCAGCATGAAGAGCTATTTTGGAGGAAAGGTGAAACTTTAGTGAATGGCTTTCCCTGAACAAAGAGTCATATATCAACTAGACATTTCTAGACTTGGGATTAGGTGGATGGGTTAGCAATTAACAATAAAGTCGCTGTTGTCCCCACAACTGGCCACCAGCACAAAGTATAGGGTTGTTTAACAATAAAACTTTTTATCAGTTATAATAAAAATCCGTTTCCAAGAATATTAGCATATATAGATGGACATCTAAGTGTTAAAATATGAGTTTATTTTATTTATTTTTTTGAGACAGAGTCTCACTGTCACCCTTGGTAGAGGGCCATGGCATCATAGCTTACAGCAACCTCAAACTCCTGGATTGAAGTGATCTCTTGCCTCAGCCTCCTGAGTATCTGGGACTATAGGCACCAGCTACAATGCCTGGCTATTTTTTTTTTTAGAGATGGGGTCTTGCTCTTGCTTAGGCTGGTTTTGAACTCATGAGCTCAAGCAATCCACTACCTCAGCCTCCCAGGGTGCTAGGATTACAGGTGTGAGCCACCACACTGGCCTAAAATATGAGTTTTAGATATAACTTACCATCCATAAGAGTAGAGCAGTCCATCCCTATAATGGTTTGTTTGGGTCAGTAGTGGAAGGATCAGTGGCCAATATGCAGAAGTTCTGACTGGTCGTGTGATCCTGGGCAGTCCCTTCTATACCCCAAAGGACCCAGTGACTTGTAATGACTCTTTGGTTTCAAAGCATAATTCCTATTATTATATTATTAAATTAAATTTGGCTTAAATCTGTCTCTGTACATACCAAACTATAGTAAACAAACTGTAATCTAATTTGAGAGTATATTTTTGTAATAAGTAACTGAGTCTTAGCCAGTCATAGTAGCTGAGCTTTTTCAGCCAATCATAGGTTGCAAACTGTTAAGACATGTTCTCATAAGGCAAATGCTAAGCTGTAACCAATCAGGCTATTTCTGTATGTTACTTCCTTTTTCTGTCTATAAACGTTGCCTGCCCAGGTTGCCAGGTGGAGCTCTCTGAACCTCTGTTTGCCTCCTAATTCATAAATTGTTTCTTTGTTCAAATAAACTCTGGTAAGTCTAATTTCTTTGAAGTTTTACTTTTAACATAGTGGCATTAGAAGTGGGATCCAGAGCATACCTCTAGCAATCCCCAGAAGCACCAAATGAGCAAGGGAAGGTACTCACCAGGGCCTATTGCATTTGAGCTTCATGGATTTGTGTTTTGAACTCTCCAATTTTATTTGAGCAATTTTTACTGCATTGGCTTGGGTCCAGTATGATGTTGTATTCAATAATTAACTGGACTGAATCTATTTAGAGGCCTTAAGTAGGTACCTTTTGAAAAAATGGGTTTCTTCAAATCTAAGGAGACTGGGATTCCACTTTCTGCTATTACAGCTAACTTTATTTACTAATATTATGGACCCCAAATCTGTGTATTTGTTGGGAAAATGAATGACATTCTAGTGACCACAGTGGGAGAAGTTTTAACCTAGATAAAATTGTTCACTTTCAATGTATGTTAGAGAAAGAAAAGGATCCAAAAATACCACAAAAGCAATGAGATGCATTTTTCAATGGATATGTGGAAGTATCTAAAGAATAAATGAAGGCCAGGCACGGTAGTTCATGCCTATAATCCTAGCACTCTGAGAGGCCCAGGCAGATGGATTGCTTGAGATCAGGAGCTTGAGACCAGCTTGAGCAAGAGGGAAACCCTGTCTCTACTAAAAAAATTAGAAAAACTAGCACACACCTGTGGTCTCAGCTTCTGAGGAGGCTGAGGCAAGAGGCTTGCTCAAGCCCAAGAGTTTGAGCCACAGCATTCTACTCAGAGTGAAAGAGTGAGACTCTGTCTCAAAAAAAAAAAGAAAAAAATAGAATAAACGAATCAAAGATTACCTCTTTGAAAGGTTACTTATAGATGGCAAATGAAAAAACCTTAAAAGTCTTTTTCATAAGTATCAGTCAAAAGCTTTAGCCATTGGGCGGGAAATATTGTTTTATGGGCCAGAAAAACAATTTCGATCCAAATAGTCTTTAATAAATTGGGGAACTTATATATTATTGCACTTGGCATTTGGCTAAAATTTTAGAATGAAAGCTACGATGTCTGTTTTTGTCTATATTTTATGTATGTCTGTATGTATGATATATATGCATAAATTTTATATCTACTTAAGATATTGCCAAATTAAATTGTGAAAGAGCTCTATTTAATTGGTTTTATAAAAACAAGTGCTTATAAATGTGAAATATTCTCTCATAAAATTAAGAACTAACCCAAATTATTTTCAAATTCATGTGACTTGGGTGATCTTTAATAAATAAGTATATTGTTGATTTGATTAAAATAGTACATCTTCAGAGTTTGCAGTATTAAATATAATAAAAATGCACAACTTTTCCTGCCTAGATTTCCTGATAAAATAAGCTTATTTTATCTCCATATTACAAAATTTGTTAGCAAGAAAAATACTTTAAGATGATGGCAAGTTGTTTAACAATGTCTCTCTCGCTCTCTCTTTTTTTTTTAGAGACAGAGTCTCACTTTATTGCCCTCACAGCAACCTCCAAATCCTAGGCTTAGGTGATTCTCATCTAAGCATAATTGTTGAAAATAAATGAGTTAGATGGAATTACCATCTTACTTACTTAAGGATGTCCTTACTTAAAAGATGTCCTCCCCCTTCCCACTTCTTTTTAAGTATGGAGATAAAAGATGTCCTTTTTATACCAGAGGTTTTATCATTCTTTTCTTTTCTTTTCTTTTTAATTTCAGATCAATATGAGAATACAAATGTTTAGGTTACATTGTTTTCATTTCTAAGGAAAATTCAAGTTGGAGTTGAGCCCTTCACCCAGGGGCAATGCTGAATGCCCTTACATTGTGCACATGTGGTGAGAGCCCTCCAGTCACCCTCCCTCCTCCCCACTTCCCTCTCTGTTCTCTCTCCCCTCCCCTTGGTTAGATTATACTTGTGTTTTTCTTTCTTGTGGGTGTATAGTTGTTTATATATTGGTTTCATATCAGTATTAAGTACATTAGATACTTTTCTTCCCATTCTTGTATTTCAACTCCATTTAGGTAAACACAAAAGATGTAATGTCTCCATCTTTTCTTTCTTTCTTTTTTTTTGAGACAGAGTCTCACTATGTCACCCTTGGTAGGGTGCCGTGGCGTCACAGCTCACAGCAACTTCCAACTCTTGGGCTTAAGCAATTCTCTTGCCTCAGCTTCCCAAGTAGCTGGGACTACAGGCGCCAGCCATAATGCCCTGCTGTTTTTTTTTGGTTGCAGTTGTCATTACTGTTTAGCTGGCCCCGGCTGGGTTCAAACCTACCAGCCCCAGTGTATGTGGCCGGCGCCCTACCCACTGAGCTAATAGTACTCCAGGGTATACATATACACAGTTTGTTCATCCATTCATCGATTGTTGGGGTGTTTATCATTCTTATCATCAAGAATGGAAAGTTGAGATTGAGGGAAATCTATATATATAATAATTTAATGCTTAAGCCTAGCAAACAAACAGAAGTTACAGGGTAAACATAAAACTTTGAGTCCTCTTCAGTTTCTTTTCTTTTCTTTTTTTTTTTTTTGAGATAGCGTTTCACTATGTCGCCCTTGGTAGGGTGCTGTGGCATCACAGCTCACAGCAACCTCCAAATCATGGGCTTAAGCCATTCTCTTGCCTCAGCCTCTCAAGTAGCTGGGATTATAGGTACCCCGCCACAACGTCTGGCTATATTTTGGTTATAGTTGTCATTGTTGTTTTAGCAGGCCCAGACTGGGTTCAAACTCGCCAGCCTCCGTATATGTGGCCAGCGCTGTAACCACTCTGCTACGGGTGCTGAGCCTACATTTCTTATTATGGAGAGATGAAATCTATTTGGGACTATTAGTAAACACGTTCAGTGCCATATTGACAAGTTGTACTTCAAGAAAGCAGATGCTTCTAGAAATCATGGTTCACAGATTTGCTAATCTGCAGATTGACAGTTCACAATTGCTTGTTTCCTAGTGTTTCCTGGAAATTAAGTCACGAAGGGTTAAGAGTTCTAAGGTAGCCAAAATTGCAGAAATAAGGAGAAATATACAAGGAAGGCAAGATTTGCTGTTGGTTAAAAAAAGCTATAAGGTATCAGGATGTTTCGTTAAGGGAAAAAGAGTAACTTTTGTCCTAAGGTAATTTAACTTGTTCCAAAACAAGAAGAAAGTGTAGGACAAAAACAGAAAGGATGGGAAGTCTGTAGAAGATTTATGGAAGATGAATCCTGTGAAAGGAATTTTAGGTGTGATCGGGCTGTTGGATTAGAAGGGTCTTATTTATAAATTTTTCTAAAACTTGAGCATTAATATCAAAAGTTCACTAATACAAAACTAGAATTTGGTGTCTCTGTTAAACAATAAGGTTTTCTTGGAGAATTGGTCTGCTCTTAGTTGAAAATTATGAAAGGTTTTTCTTTACCTTTTAGGTAACTGGCCTAGGAAACGAAGATTCTCTTTTTTGAAGATAATTTCCTTTTGTCTTTATTATTTATATACCTCATTCTGTCTTTATTAGGTTTTTCATTACTTAAGAAAACTGAGTCCTCTCTATTAAAAGAGAGAAAGCTTTTCTACAACTATGTAACTTCCTATATTTGCCTTTGAAGCTTTAAAATTATCACTTTGGTTAAATAAACGACTATTACTTCACAGTGACTTGTGATCTTTTGATCAAATATTTTAACCTTTGATATTTTTGATGAACTTCCCCCAAATCAGATTTTAAATTAAGTCTGTTTCTTAACCTCAAATTAAGTTAGAGATTTTCCAGATGGGGACTTGGAACATCTCAAAAGGATATCTCTCCTTATAAAAAAGAGACATAACAAACTAGCTGGGCTTATTTGATGTATTAAATTATGTGGGAAGCATTAGCAAATCATATGTAAGGCTAAACCTTCTTTGAATTATACTTTACACGGATGTGTTATTAATTTGTTTAAGAAATTTTATGAAATTCATAGAAATCTAATAGTCTTGGTATAATGCAATTAGTCATAATTCTAGTTATTACCTTAAAATGCTGGATGCAACAGAAATAACCAAATTTCCTTGTCAACTGCATCATTGTTGTAATGAACTCTCCTTAGATTTTTAACCATGGAGATTCATGGAAAGGACTCTGGCAAGTACAGGTTTTTTTTTTGTGTGTGTGATTTTTTGGCCAGGGCTGTGTTTGAACCCGCCACCTCCGGCATATGGGACTGGCGCCCTACTCCTTGAGCCACAAGCGCCGCCCGCAAGTACAGGTTTTAATAACTTTAAGATCATACCAATGTACTAAGTAAGAATTATCACAATTTTAATGAATAAACTGGTTCAAATAACTGCTAACCCAATATCAATCAGAACAAAAATTAATTCGGTATTAATGAACTGATCTGGCACATTTTCATGCTAAGTCAGGCAGTACTGAAATTGTAAGGTATGCAGTTGGAATCGACTCCACAGGATTGATCCAAGTCAAATTATCTATGATAACCTATTTAATAAACTGTACTATGCATCTGAATTAGAGAGACAAAATTGGTGTTTAAGAGAATGTAAATCCAGTGTGAAGCATGTACTCTGGAAGCCATCTGGTTCTTTCCTGGGTTCTTAAAGCTTACATTATTAAAAGCTCTATTAAAAGCTTCTATGGAAATCATAGAAGACAAAAAAGAAAAAAAAAGGGATCTAATTTCAGAAGAAATATTCATGGAATGCCTGTTTTAGAATTGCCAAAATGATTTAGACTCAGTTTTTAGATTGTTAAACTCGTTCTGGTAAGGCAATAAAAACATTGGGTGATATATTTCTGGTACCTGATGGATTATTTGAATATTTTTGGGTGGATTTCCTTCAAGTGCCACCTAAAATGCATGTTTTCTGGTTGTAAGAAGCTTTCCCATGCAGGAAGGGTGATGCTAAAATAATAGGTAAAAATTATTAGAAAATGTATTTTCCTCATAGGGCATTTCTGGAGAAATGTCCATTCAGTGATGGAGACACTCATTTCATTGGACAAGTTCTGAAGGAGTTAAATAAAGTCTTACAAATATAATGACATTAAGCAAAGCTAACTGAATCGATTGGTCTGTCTTGGTCAAAGGTGTTACTTCTTGATGGTACCAGATCCACTCTCACTAGAAAACAGATTAGCCCTTTATGAAATAGTTACTTGAAGCCTTACGCACCTAATAACACAATCTTATTTATCTCCCACTCTCGTAAACTCCGACATGACCCAAGAATGCCAGATGTTAATGCCTTTTGCCAAAGCATATTTTCACCAGGTAAGAAAAGCTCTTCATGACTCACTAACTGATAACAACCAGACCTTTTGTGATCTAAAACCCAGATATTGGGTCTTTTGGAAGTGACATCAAGAAAAGACTGTGCTTGAACTCTGTTGAAAGGGACCATACCAAGATTTTCTTCATGACAAAACTTCAAGGCCTTGAGTCTTGTATCCGTATCTCTGAATCTCTAAACTCAGAAGGGCTTCTCCAGATGCCGGGAACTATGCGTCTGTTATAGATCCCAAGGAAAAGCTGACCAGGGGAGTTTTTCTCCAGAAGCAGAGGATATTTAAGGCCTGGACTGCTTTCTCAAGATCATAGATCAAAACATCTCTGCTTTCATGAAAGCCTAACTCCTCTGGCCCCTACTTCCTGCTGTCTTAATCCCTCCCCTTTCCTAAGAGGAAAAACCATGAGACCAGAGTATGTGGTTGCCTGTAGCAAAATCTTATGCTCTATAAAGAAATCAGAACAATTGTTGGAGTTTGGGGCTATTGCCCCCAAATCAGGGGACAATTTCATTTATTCTAATGCTTCTCTATGTTCCGGTGAGTATCACTCTGAAACCCCAAAAGAAGAGTAGAAAGCTGTCCTTCAAATTCTAGATATCACATCTTCTTGTTTTCCTATATTCACTGTAAATAATGTCCTAAATTTCCCAATTAATAACCTAATTACCACCAAATAAAGGAAATCTGTTTAAATGATGCCTGCAAAAGGTACCTTGTGCTTCCAGGTGTCACATACTCAAACCTGGGGATGACTAGTGTGCGTATGAATAATTGCTTGTACATTGCCATGGGATTAAATCCAGAAGTTCCCTTTCCACTAACCGCGGTTATGCACCCTTACAGCATATTACAAAGGGGCCACAAAAAAGTTAAGTTTCTCACTGTGTCTTGCTGAGGAGTTGCACAGACTTACTGGCAAATTTAACTGACGTCTGTTCCAATGCCACTAGGTGGCCCTCTTTTCCAGCCCTGACAGCCTATATTAGGTCTATGGAGAATTGTTTTTTTCACTCTGCTTTGTCTCTGTGTTGGTTCTGATTTTGCTATGTGGCCTTCCTCGAGCCTGCCTTCCTAAGTACGTTCCCTGAAAGCTCCCATACTTCTTTCCATAATCAGAGGCCAAGGCAGTTGATAACCAAGATTAGTACCAACCTTGAAGTAGATGAAGATAAGTTAGGTTCCTAGGGCTAGCTCTTAGGGGGGTGGGTGCCAGTTGTATGGAATTTGAAGCTAAACTGAAATTTTGGAACAATATTGGATTTTATAGCCAATCAGACCTCCCTGAATTTCAGGAGAATGGAAACCACTACCCAAAAGATGGATGAAAACATTAGTATTCAACAAAAACATTTAATGGGACATCATGTAGCTTTTGAGCTCCTCTTTGCCCATGTCAGGGGCTTGTGTATGGTACTGAACGGAGCTAAATGCCATGCTCATTTTTCCCCTGGTTTTGCTATTATAGAAAGATTAATTTAAAAGGTGGCTGATACAAGACTTTGCCACTGAACACATCAAGGACATTTCTCAGGGGAAAGGAGCATGTGATGTGAATCTAGGTGCAGATAACTACTGGTTTGTAGGCATCCCAAATGGTTATTCTAAGGTTTTTCAACATTTGTATTTCTTTTATTTTTTTAGTGAGTCTTAAGATTAATATGATTTGCATTGCCAACCTAACTACAAAAATGGAGAACTCTCTAAATCGGGTTCTACAGATAACTATGGTCCTCAATTGTCACGATTCCCCAAACATGGACTATGACCAAAGGGACTCAATACTGTTGAGTTATCTTTAATGCTTGAACTTTAAATTGCTTGACTCTGGTCAGTTTGGCTCGTGGAGACTCTTGTTGAGGAGTGTGCTTCAGTTTCTTGGTATTATTGTCCCTATAGTCACCACAATAGTCTCCCTGATGTACTGTATCCCCTTACAAGTCTTAAATGGTTATATGCAATCATCCTGCATACACCAGATCATCTCATTGTTGTTAGAGTAACAAAAGCATGAAGAAAACATAAGGAATCGTTCAACTAATTTGACCCCGGGAATTGAGAATTTTGTGTTGCATTGTAACATGGTGGAGAAGTGGAAGGAAAACTGAGATTATGTAAATGGGATGAGACAAAGTGGTCCTACCTGCTCTGTAACAACCTGATTTTGTGAGAACTCAGTCCCACAAAAACTGCATTAATTCCTTCATGAGGATGGAAGAGCTCCCACCCAAATGTCTGCTTACACTGCCACATGGAGGAATTCAGTTTTCAACCTGTGGACTTTTGGGGAACACATTCAAACCATTGCATGCTTTCTTCTTATTTTCCCCTCATACAGGTATTTTCCTTAAGAAAACCCTGGCATGAGAGATATATGGAGAACACTTAGAGATCTAAAAATAGATCTGCCATTCAATCCTATAATTCCTCTACTGGGCATCTACCCGGAAGACCAAAAATCACATCATAACTAAGATATCTGTACCAAAATGTTTATTGCAGCCCTATTCACAATTGCTAAGTCATGGAAAAAGCCCAAGTGCCCATTGATCCACGAATGGATTAATAAATTGTGTTATATGTATACCATGGAATATTATGCAGCCTTAAAAAAGGAGACTTTACCTCTTTCATGTTTACATGGATGGAGCTGGAACATATTCTTCTCAGTAAAGTATCTCAAGAATGGAAGAAAAAGTACCCAATGTACTCAGCCCTACTATGAAGCTAATTTGGGGCTTTCACATGAAAGCTATAACCCAGTTATAACCTAAGAATAAGGGGAAGGGGGAAAGGGAGAGGAGGTGGATGGAGGGAGGGGGATTGGTGGGATTATACCTGTGGGGCATCTTACAAGGGTATATGTGAAATATGGTAGATGTGGAATGTAGATGTCTTGGCACAATAACTGGGAGAATGCCAGGAAGGCTGTGTTGACCAGTGGGATGAAAATGTGTCAAACGGTCTATGAAACTAGTGTATGATGCCTTGTGTATGATGCCTCATATCAATGTAACAGCTATGATTTAATAAAATAAAGAAAGAAAGAAAGAAAACCCTGGCATGTTTAGTCTGATTTTGACATCTCATCTGGATTAAGTAGAATATAATCTTAGGAGACTTTTTCTTAGCTTCAGAGCAAGAGTGCATTCTGCTCAGTGTGAACACATTCTCCCTCCTGGGAAACACCCAGACATTGTGGGTCAGTAGTAGTATCTTCCAGGATGAAAGATGGATTGTAAGGAAGTGTCTTCTTTATTAATACTCATTATGATGTGAATGCTGGATTCTTTCTGGGTTATACTTTTAAAATCTTTATTATTGGCTGGGCATGGTGGCTCATGCCTGTAATCCTAGCACTCTGGGAGGTTGAGGTGGGTGGATTGCTTGAGCTTAGGAGTTTGAGACCAGCCTGAGCTGGAGGAAGACCCTGTCTCTAAAAATAGCCGGGCATTGTAGCAGGTGCCTGTAGTTCCAGCTACTCCAAAGAATGAGGCAAGAGGATTGCTTTAGCCCAAGAGTCTGAGGTTGCTGTGAGCTATGATACCACTCTACCAACGGTAAGATGAAACTCTGTCTCAAGAAAAAAAAAAAGCAACACCCTCCCCCCCAAATTGTTGACATCTCCAACTATAATAATGGATTTTTCTACAAAAATCTTTATTATTAAAAAGTTCTGTTTAAGGCTGGGTGCGGTGGCTCACTCGTGTAATCCTAGCACTCTGGGAGGCCAAGACGGGTGGATTGTTTGAGCTCATGAGTTTGAGACCAGCTGAGCAAAATCAAGACCATGTCTCTACTAAACAAGGTAGAAAAACTGAGACAAGAGTATCGCTTGAGCCCAAGAGTTTGAGGTTACTGTGAGCTATGAGGCCATGGCACTCTACTAAG
This sequence comes from Nycticebus coucang, assembly GCF_027406575.1. Classification (NCBI taxonomy): domain Eukaryota; kingdom Metazoa; phylum Chordata; class Mammalia; order Primates; family Lorisidae; genus Nycticebus; species Nycticebus coucang. The sequence continues at coordinate 90,483,311 of NC_069789.1, forward strand.
GGCAACAGCTTAAGACTCTGTCTCAAAAAAAAATTATTTTTTCTAAATTTTATTATATATCCTGGCCCTAGTATTTTATTTTAAAGATATCTTTATTCTCCTATAAAGAACAAATGTGACATATTTGGCTTTTAACAGGAAAAATATACTATCATTTAGAGAAGAATAGTTGAATGATTAGCAAAAGGAACCATCACAAGGAGACATTTTGGAGGAAGATGGTGTCTAAGTCCATCTTGTGCCACTTTAACAGAATACCTGAGACTTCATAATCTATAATGAATAAATATTTATTTGGCTCATGATTATGGAGGCTCAGAAGTTCAAAATCGGGGACTGGCATCTGGTGAGGGCCTTCTTGCTCATCATCCCGAGGCAAAGGCAAAGGTGGAAGGAAAAACAGTATGAAAGAGCAGGAGGAAACCAAACTTCATTTTACAATAAACTCATTTCTGAGAATTAATGGAATTAAGCCTTTCATGAGGTAGCGACCTCCTTACCTAATCACTTGTCATTAGGTCCCACCTTGCAACAGTTGTTTCAAGATTTTAACACATGAACGTAAGGGATGGTTTCAAACCACAGTAGGTAGTAACCAATTAACATCCTTTATTGGAGAAGAACAAACATTGTAAACTATAGCCTGAAATGCCAAGGCTGAACATAAGGGAGAATTTGGTCCAGAGAGATGGGAAATATCATGGACTAATATCTGAAAGCAGAAGTTTTTGAAAGGCCTCAAACTAGATGTAATGTACACAAGAACCTTCTCAGGAGCTTATCAAAACTGCAGATTTCAGCAGAGATTCTCTTTTTTTTTTGGTAGAGACAGTGTTTTACTTTATTGCCCTCGGTAGAGTGCCGTGGCGTCACACAGCTCACAGCAACCTCCAACTCCTGGGCTTAGGCAATTCTCCTGCCTCAGCCTCCCGAGTAGCTGGGACTACAGGCGCCTGCCACAACACCTGGCTATTTTTTTGTTGCAGTTTGGCTGGGGCTGGGTTTGAACCCGCCACCCTCGGTATATGGGGCCGGCGCCCTGCTCACTGAGCCACAGGCGCCGCCCTCAGCAGAGATTCTTATTCAACAGGTCTGAGTTATTATTACGTTTATATTCAGAAATCTGTGTTTCTGCAAGCTCCTGGAATTATTCTGATGGAGGTGTTCTGTAGCTAATATTTTAGAATAGGCTACTCTAGATGGTTTGGCTGGGTTAGCTTCATGTTTGGGATATATGGAGGCAGAAAGATAGACCGAATGCTCTCCTAAGCCCTTGAGTTGGCCTTGGAGGCAAGGTTCTCTAGAAATGGACTATTTATGTTTTCCAAAAGATATCAGAATATTTGGAAAGATTTCAAGAGTTTTCTAAAATTTTCCAGGATACAAATTTAATAATAATTTTGTGCAAATAGAGTTATTTTTCCACACCAATTTAGCATTAACTTGACAAGTGTTTTTCAGTCTTTTCCACTGTAGAAACAGGATAATAACCATAGCTACTTCAGTGGTTAGTGGTTGAAATGAGGCAAGTTATGTAAAACAATTAGGACAATGCCTTGCACATTATAAAATAGGAATTGTCAAACATTTTCTATAAAGGCTTAGACAGAAAGTATTTTGGGTTTTATGGTTCATGGTTTCTGTTGTAACTACTCAACACTACTATTATAGCTTGGAAGCAGCCATGGACAATGAAAGAAAAGATGTGGCTGTGTTGCAATAAAACTTTACAAAAAAAGTGGTTGGGCTGGATTTGGCACATGGGCAGTAGCAGTTTGCTCACACTTACTATAAAGACTTGATAAATTTCTTTATGGCTAGTAATACAGTGGCTCGCAAATAATCTTTAATAATTAGCAAAGCAATCAATTTATAATGAAGAGCTAAGAATATGTATCATTTGCAATTTTTTTTTTTTTTTTAAATTTTTTGAGACAGAGTGTCACTTTGTTGCCCCCGGTGGAGTGCTATAGCATCATAGCTCACAGCAAACTCAAACTCTTGGGCTCAAGCAATTCTCTTGCTTTAGCCTCCCAAGTAGCTGGGATTAAGAGGTGCCTGCCACAACACCTGCTATTTTTAGAGACAGAGTCTCACTCTAGCTCTGGTCTCAAACTTGTGAGCTCAGGCAATCCGTCCACCTTGGCCTCCCAAAGTGCTGGGATTATGGGCATGAGCCACCGTGGCTGGCTCATTTGCAATTTTTTTTTTTTTTTTTTGAGACAGCCTCAAGCTGTCACCCTGTGCAGTGGTGTTACAGCTCACAGCTCACAGCTCCTGGGCTTAAGCAATTCTCTTGCCTAAGTAGCTGGGACTACAGGAGCCCGCCACAATGCCTGGCTATTTTTTGGTTATAGTTGTCATTGCTGTTTGGCAGGCCCAGGCTGGATTTGAACCCGCCAGCTCTGGTGTATGTGGCTGGTGCCTTAGCTGCTTGAGCCACAGGCATGAAGCCATAATATTGGTTAGGCATGGTGGCTTACACTGGTAATCCTAGCACTCTGGGAGGCCAAGGCAGGTGAATTGCTTGAGCACCTGCCACAATGCCTAGCTATTTTTTTTGTTGTTGTTGCAGTTGTCATTGTTGTGTAGCAGGCCCAGGCCCGGTTTGAACCCGCCTGCCTCGGTGTATGTGGCCAGCGCCCTAACCACTAAGCTTATGGGTGCTAAGCCTCATTTGCAATTTTTTTAAAAAAGAAATTTGCTTACAAGAACAATGTAGAAAAAATCTTGCATATAAACACTGGTGTAATGTCACTGAACTTTAAAAATTTCCACTACAGAGATTGCCATCTCATTGTTCTAGGCCTTTAAGGGAGAAATGCGGGCCAAAATTGACAATGGTCTCCACAAAGCCTTGGGAGAAATAAGAGGAGAAATTTGCCAAAACTGTTAACATCTCTGACTTTTGTCTTCTCTTTGAAGGCCTTGGTCTGAAGTCATGACATAGCTTATCACCAAAGCACAGTTCAGGGAAAGGGAAGCTGTAATGGATGTTCTATAACCAGATGTTTATCTATTATGTTGCTCAATGTCTGTTGGCATTGAATTGCTTGTGTTTGTTTCAGACTTTAGTTCAGAGAAAATGTTTGTCTTTTCTAACAGACTTACATGTTTGCTGTTATCAGATGGCGAAAGAGTACATATTGTTTAGTTTTTGTTGCCTTGGTTGTCCGTAAGACTGGAGCTAGATGTAAGACTCAATCATTATAATGCTTTTCATCTACTTGTGAAATATTATTTTCTTTATGGGGGGGGAAGCAGAAAGAGGGACGGAGGGAGGGGGGTGGGGCCTTGGTGTGTGTCACACTTTATGGGGGCAAGACATGATTGCAAGAGGGACTTTACCTAACAATTGCAATCAGTATAACCTGGCTTATTGTACCCTCAATGAATCCCCAACAATAAAAAAAAAAAAAAAAGAAATATTATTTTCTTCCTTGATTCTTATTTTTTACCAGCTGTCAATGATCATCTTAAATGTTATTCCACAGGTATCTTTCATTGTAAATTTCTTTAAATGCTTTTTAGGTCTAGCTGAAATATAAGCCAAAAAATTATAAATAAAAGTAACTGAATCATATTTGCAAAGAAAATGCTGTTTTATGTATAAAGTTCCTCAAAAAGTAACATATATGTGACTATTAATAAGATTGTTAATATATACTTTGTCAATAATGGAGGTTTCTGTAAAAAAAGTGTATTATGAGGCAAGGTTATTATCTTCAGTTCTAGGCTCCAATAAACCAGGGTTCCGATTCCAGTTGCATCACAAGACCAGCTGTGTGCTGTTGGACATGTAACCCAATTGCTCTGAATCTCAGTTTCATCACCTATAAAATGGGCATAATAGCTAAACTCATCTCACAGAGTTATCGTGAGAATTGAGTGAATAATATATGTGATATGCGCATTGCACAGCATCTGGCCTATAAGCATTATCTATGTATATATTTATTAGCTAGCTATTAGAGCATGTTTATTTTTTAATTTTTCCAGAAGTGCTTTTGCCAAAATATAGGAAATGTGACTATTGGCTTCACTTTTCGTATGAGGCCCGAAAAGTCTGTCTGAGCAATGTTGTTGTTTTCTAAGTCTGTCCTCTAATTTTTTTCCTCTAGTCCTTTCCCCTGCCACGTGAATGGAACGTGACCTCACACCTGAGAAGTTTGTTATTAAGTGAAGTTTGGAGAGAAAGATCACCAGGAAGGTTGTGCAGGAGTTTTAAACATTTATCCACAATTTAAATGGTCCAGCAATCTAAACCCTGGGGATTGCTTTTCATTTTGTGTGATTCTACTGTTTGCCTGCACAGCTCCCCTCTGTCAGGGATGAGAGTACACTCTACTTGGGGCCAGTGTTATTTTATGACAACTTTTGGAAAATCTGTTGAACTGAGGTAAGGGTGGAATGGCATAGAAATTTCATAGTTCAATTTTAATTTTGAACATAGACCTAATTCTGGTAATCCTCCACAATAACTCCTCTTATTTCTCCTAACTCTAAACATGTATCATTAGAATGTAGATTTGATATTTTTTCTTTTAGTCATTTTCTTTCTTTTAAGAAGTACTGACTGGCAAGATAATCAAGGCAAAAGAATTATGCTGAAAGCTTAGAACCATTGAAGGTGGAATAAAAAGGCCACAACCACAGCAAAGAGCCCCAGGATTGCCAACAGAGAAGAAACTGGGAAAGGAGATGAAGCCTTCAGAGTTCGAGTCTTTAAAGGCTTCAGTATCCTTTGCTTCTGGGTGAAGATGGCGTCCTTGGCTCCTTCCCATTTCCCCGGCCCAACAAGGCGATACTGATAGGAGTTGCAAGGTCCAAAATAAAGCTTCACAGCCAGTTTGGGGTCCGTTAACAAGAGAAAACCAAAGCTTGGCTTCGCACCTATCTCTAAGGCGAGCTCGTCCAGGTAGTCCACGTAATTGGTCTGCAATATCTGGCTCAGGCTTTCTCCAAACCTTAATGAAGAAAGTAAAAAGGGAAGATTCTAAATTATTCATATAAGAATGTTAGGCATTTGATAGCTGTTGAAAGGATGAAGGAATGGGTGAATAAATGAGTAAGGGTTGAAGGAATCTCTGATGGTGTGAATTTAGTTCATCCAAAGACCCATATCTCAGATTGAGAATAGGCCATAAAGTAAATACCTATGAATTCATGGAAGCTCTAGGACAATGATGAGGTTGATAACTATGATTGTTACTGGTTAGCTATTGAGCAGCTGCAAGTCTCCGGGCAAGTAGTCCCATTGCTGCCAAGATGCATGAGATAACACATATGAAAGCATAGTGGAGTGTCTGGCCCAGAGGTGATGCTTAGTATTTACTTGTTAAATTACTAAAGTATCTTGCAGTGTGGGGAGCACATACTAGATACTCAGTAAGTGCTAGATAAATTAGCATTTGAGCATGAGATAACTCCTTACACCTGATGTAAGGCCCTCCCATCAGCTTCCCAAGGGTGCTACATCACAGTTGAACCCCATTCCTCCTTACCACGAAGTACAAATCCTTGATCCTTCATGCCAACCCCTTTCTAATTTATTTTGATGGGGATCCTCCTGCTTACTTTTCATAGGTATTTAAGCTACTGTCACCACCACTCTTCTGATCCCATTTCCTCTCTAACCAAAGAGTGTGGGTGGCCTGAGAAGATAATGAAATCTGACATGGGCATCATATAAAAATAAAATGAAATTAAATGAAGAACAATGAATTAAATGATCAATTAAATGATTTCTATCTTTTTTTTTTTTTTTTTGAGACAGAGCTCTATTTTGTCATCCTCAGTAGAGTGCCATGGTATTAAAGCTCACAGCCACCTCAAACTCTTGGGCTCAAATGATCCTCTTGCTTCAGCTTCCCAAGTAGCTGGGACTATAGATGCCCTCTACAATACCCAGCTATTTTTAGGGATGGGGTTTCACTCTTGCTTAGGCTGGTTTTGAACTCCTGAGCTCAAGTAATCAACCTGCCTTGGCCTCCCAAAGTGCTGGGATTACAAGCATGACCACCACACCTGGACAATGATTTCCATCTTGGTTCTTAAACCAAAGAGAATATTAAGACACGATTGCAAGAGGGACTTTACCTAACAAATGCAGTCAGTGTACCTGATTACAATAAATCAGTGTAACCTGGTTTATCGTACCCTCAATGAATCTCGCCCCCAAAAAAAGAAGAATGTTAAATTTCTATCCACATTCTTATCCACAGAGCTTCGGACTCTGTGAATCTGAGCTGTAGTCCAGGACTTTGCATTCTTATCAGGCAGCAAGGTGGTTCTTGTAAGTAGTTAGATCCCTGCACTTCTAGAAACACTGCTCTAGGTAAAGAATTTTTAAAAAAGCATTCTTACAGGTCAATTTTTTTCTTAGTCCTCTCAATAATGTCTGCCATCATTGTGTCCTCCGAGGGCAAGCTACACAAACCTAAGAAATAAAAGGTTGGTTTCAATAGCAAGTTTGATTCAATATCATTGCTTTATCTAGTATTTTATTCTAAAATTAAACTTTGGCCATTTAACTTTATTATACCAGTTGGAGCTGCTGAGTTGTAGATCCCCAGAGGGCGGCACTGCCATAGTGTTCTCTGTGATGCTGCCCAGGGGAGTCCTGTGAGTGGAGAGGGGGTTGGGCTCTATCCTGAAGGTGATAGGAAGCCGTGGGAGAGAGACCTTCATGAGGTGACAAGCTCAGACCTGCCCTTTGGGAAGATCTTTCAGGTTTCTCAATTTAGGAAAATGGAGTCCAGGGAGGCAAGCCTAAAGTTAGGGAGACCAGTTAAGAGGCTGTTGAAGTAAACCCAGTGAGAGATGAGAGTGGCCCAAACTATGATAGGACAGTGGGGATAGACAAAGTAGATTGATGCAAGAGTTAGTACTGCATGTTCATGATTCTCTCTGCTGTCCACAAGGGTTCCCTGAGCTTCAGACATGTTGAAAAACGTCCAGTCCCCTTACAATATGGCTAGTCATTCAACATCTCAGAGTCAAGTCGTCCAACCCTCCATACTGACCCTCCTGTCTGGACTTTCATCTTCTCCTGTACACTCTTTCTCTACTCACTGTTAGTTTTTAATGCCAGAAATCTGCAAGTCCTCCTTGATTCCTCTATTTTTCTCATTTTTACACATTGAACAAATCACAAAGTCCCACTGATTTTATCCTTAACTATTTCTACACGTTTATCATCTATTCTACTTTGTCTCTCTGGTGTGGCATGGATTGCACTGTATGTAAATATAGACTATTGCAGAAGCCTTCTTTCCTGTCTGAGCATCCATTCTTACCCACTTCCCCCTCAAATCTATATTCCACACTACTGCTGCCTTATGCCTAAGTATAAATCTGATAATGCCTGCTCCCTGTTAATAACCCTTTATTGGTACCTTTGTTTGAAGAGCTCTCTAAAATGCAAAATCCAAGTCCTCAGGCTAGACTTAACCGGGTCCCTCAGGGTCCACCAGATGATTTTTATATGTAGCCAGATTTAGAAAGCACTGATCTACATTTCATAATCCAAGCTTCTTAGCACAGATGTCTTACAAAGTTACCGTGTCCTGTCCCCTTCTCCAAGAGTGATCGCCATACATCATGCTTTGTGTCAAATAGCTAGCATCTGTCCATAGGCAGCCTCTGTGCTTTTGCCCAGGAGATTCTCTTTCCTACATCTGAGACACACAGTTATCCAGAACTTTTCCTTGACCATTTTTCCCTCCTTATCTCACCCTGGTGCATGCTCTTTCTCTTCTCAGAGCACTGTAGGGATTACTCTATGAAAGCATTTGCCATATTTTTGTTGAAATGATCTTTTTAAATTTCTCTCTGCCTTACCAAGTCCCAGCAGAGAGCTAGGTATTCAACAAATTTTTGTTGAGCAGAATTGAACCTTGGAGATAGGGAGATAATAGCCATCTGAGGGGATGAAGTGCTACACAGATGCTCAGAAAGAAGTTTCTCAATAATTTTATAAACTTGTGAGGATTTGTGAGATTGAGCTGCTCAGATATTAGGACTTAATTTGGATTTAAGTATGGGGGAGGCCCTACGTTTCTTGATTTGCACATATTCTGGGGAATTTACAAATACCATACAGGAGACATAGACATTTTCCTTCTTAAACTTACCTCTCATGATTCGAAGAAAGGTTAACAGGTACTTAACTTTATGCTAGTTGAAATTCTCTGAACTGTCTAATATTTTAGAGGAATGATTGAAGGAGCTTATTATATTATAAATTCCTATATTTGTTATTCTATGAATTCTCCACTAACTTTTTAGAATGTTAATCTTGTGAGAGAAGCCAAAGTTGTCTAACTTATTGGAAGCCTTCTTATCTAAGGCAACCTTCTTATCAATATTGAGCAAACTTTATCAGGTCCGAAAGCCTTGGTCATATACCTGCCCGTGCACTCACCTTTGAAAATTCTTGTCACCCAACGAGCTTGAAGTTCAACAGTTGGGAAAATGGAACCCAGGGGCTGGATGAGACCAATGCATGCAAGGGTTGACTTCTTGAGGTGAGGTGGGAAAATATATTTATACAGTGAGACCATGTTATTTTCTACTTTAACAAGTGAGTCTTCAAGGAAGGGAAAAGAGAAAGTATATCCTGTTGCAAAGACAATAACATCAATGTCTTCCTCCACCGTTTCATCCTCAAAGATGGCGGATGTTTCTGTGAGCTCTTTCACTCTAGATTTCACCTTGATGGCTCCATAGAGCAGACGACTTGGAAGATCATCATTTAATACAGGTTCTTTCATAAGGTATCTGAGACACAGAAAAAAAACACTCAGAAGGACCATTTACTTGAATCCTCTTGATGTTTTTTGGGGGTGGCTCTGAAAATAAGAGTTTATCAAATATTCATAAAACTCTAACTTGACTAGTTGGTCTACCCCAACCCTTACTTCCTAACTTAATTCTCATGTCACAAATATCTCCCCCAAATAAATTATGAAAGCCCATAGGTGGCGTGTGTCAAAGATACTTCAAAGAATGAAGTATCCCCAAGGGCTTAGACAAAATCTCCATGTTTAGGGTCAATCCTTGAGTATTTTGGTGTCTATTATACTATTTCTGTTTCTACCATTTTTCTGTTATCTAGCTTTAATTATTTTGCTGTTTTATTTAATAACTATCTTATCAAAAGAAGCAAAGAAAATATTTGTTAAGTTTCTACTAGTTTTTAAATCTATTAAGGAATCATTGTGAAAATTAATGTATAAAATTAGGTTTGGTGATATTCATTAATCCATAGAGTATCTGTTTGTGCTAGCATGGATGTTGGTACAAAGTCTGCTTATCTTTCTGGAGTTTCTTTCTTTGTGGATTTGAGAATATTTTCTTTTTCTTTTCTTTTTTTAAAATAACACAATACATGGCACATGTATGAGATCTCAGAATACATCAATCACCGGGCATTTATTCAAAAATTCTACTACTTTTCTGTTTTTTATTTTCTTTTGTTTTTTGTTTTTTTAAGGGAAGGAGACTGTATCAACCAAAGCAAAGTAAGTATGCACAGTGTTTGCTTGTGCTTGCCATATCAATGATGTACGAAAGTTGGACAATTAAATTTGCAAACTCATCCTAGAAAAAGTGCTACATCCCTCATTGTTGAATATCACTTCAGTCACCAGATGGCCGAGGGGAGCACTTTGGAGGTGACTGCAGTCATATTCAGCAGTGAGGTATGTAGTACTTTTTCTAGGATGAGTTCATGAACTTAATTGACCTCACATAACTTCAAGACCAACAAAGATTTGTTTTTTGCTAAAGGGAAAGGAATATGTTCTTAAAGTCTGCCCATAAAAGTCTCTTCAAGGTACAGAGTTAGAAGTAACAAAAATTATTATAATGGAGAATTACATGTTTCTTCTCCATCCCTCTGAAAAGTAGGTCATAGTCTCTTAAAGCAGCATTCTCTAATGTTGGACAACTTCAGGAATTAGGAAGTTCCTCCCTAGTTCTGCTTTCTGGAGTAGTTCATAACACTTTTGCTTCATCTTCATAAGTATTTTTTAAAAGGCTTACCAGAAAAATTTGGATTTTGAGATCCAGGACCTATATCATGTTCATAGTGCTAGGTTGTAGTTTGAACCACCATGTTAACAATTTGAATCTTTATAAAGGGAGCCACCCTCGGACAACCTTGCTTACCAGTGAGTATACCACAAAAAAGTAAAATAACTCTACTTGTTTTGAGGCTCAAGACCATAATTTTCATGGTTGAACCACTTATTCATCTGTTCTTTCATCATCCATTTTACAATCGTCCGTGGCAAGATGTTTCGGAGCATAGATTTAAATCGGGTGTGGAACACCAGGTCCCAAGGATAGCCATCTTCAGAGATTCGGCTCATGACCCAGGCACCATGCCTGGTGCTGATAAAAACCTAGTAAGCAAAAAAGAATGTAGTCCAAATTAAGGCATTGTCTCTTTGTGTTTGATAATTCTGGGTATAGCCCCAGAACTTACTGAGGTTCTATTTTAAAGATAATTGATCTCCCTAAAATGTGTGTACCCAGTGACATTTGCACCAATAAGTTTCTTTCTTTTTTTTTTTTTTTGTGGTTGTTTTTGGCCGGGGATGGGTTTGAACCCACCACCTCTGGCATATGGGACCGGCGCCCTACTCCTTGAGCCACAGGTGCCGCCCTTTCTTTCTTTCTTTCTTTTTTTTTTTTTCCAATTTTTAAACTTAAGTATATTTGTTACAATCCTTTTTAAGTAGATTGTGACTTGGGCACTACATTTCCATTCACGAGCCTCACTTTTCAGCTAGCTTTACAACACGCATGGGTAAGCTTCTAATTTTGCTCCTCTAAACAGTAACTTTTCTTTGGAAAACAAGCCCTGCATAGAGTTTCATCAAGTTGCTTCACTTTATGTTTCTAAAGTACCACTACATGCAAAAAATACAAGGGAATGAAAAGTTTAAAAAGTAAAGCCTAGAAGATAAACTTAAGTCATTTTAACAAATGGTTTTCTTCTTCTTAACATCAAGTTATATTCTAAATACTCAATGACAAAAAGATTTGGTCTACCAAGGAATCTGGCTTGATAGCTAAATACTCTAGGCCACAACATTAATGTAGGTTACATACATCTTACGGCACTTTACCTCAATTTCTTAAAATAAGTCAATGTGAACCAAAAAAGCATTACTAGCTCTGCTTCAGTGCCCAAGTATCACAGTATCACAATTAGATGTAGAAAGAAATCTTATCTTTCCTTTCAAGTATTATACCATGCCCTGTAGAATTTTTAAACATTAAAAACAAACAAAAAAAATTTGAAAATGTATTATCAGAGGGAATGAAGTATTGAACATGTATATAAGGAATTTGTCAAGGAAAGCTTAGTCTACTTCTTCCATGTATGATGATGTGTCATCATCTCCTTTAAGAGGTGGCATCTCTTCAGTTACGGCAGCATTGGTATCGTCAGCAGTAGGGTCATCTTCATCAATACCCAGACTAAGTTTGATCATCCTGTAGATGCTGTTAGCATGTGTCTGGGGATCTTCCAGACTGAAGCCAGAGGACAGAAGTGCAGTTTCATAAAGCAAGATGACCAGATCCTTCACTGATTTGTTGTTCTTGTCAGCCTCTGCCTTTTGCCTTAAGGTCTTGATGATGGAATGGTCAGGATTTATCTCCAAGTGTTTCTTTGCTGCCATGTAACCCATTGTTGAGTTGTCTCTCAGGGCTTGAGCTTTCATGATTCTTTCCATGTTTGCTGTCCAGCCATATGTGCTTGTGACAATACAGCACGAGCATGTCACCAATTGCTTTGACACAACCACCTTTTCAACTTTTTTCTCCAAGATATCTTTCATGATTTTGCAAAGGTTTTCAAATTTTGTTTTTTTCTCTTCCCGTTTCTTTTTCTCCTCTTCATCTTCTGGAAGTTCCAAGCCCTCTTTGGTGACTGACACTAAAGTTTTCCCCTCAAATTCTTTCAGCTGTTGGACACAATGCTCATCAATTGGCTCGATCATATATATCACTTCTAAGCCATGCTTCCGAAGATGTTCCACAAAGACTGAGTTAGCTACCTGGTCCTTGGTCTCACCTGTGATACAGCAGATATGTTTCTGGTTTTCCTTCTTTCTGGTGCAGTAGTCCTTGAGAGAAACTATCTCATCACCTGAAGCAGAAGTGTAGTATCGCAATAGCTCTGAAAGCTTCTTCCGATTTTGAGAATCTTCATGTATTCCAAGCTTTATGTTTTTAGAGAACTGCTCATAAAAGTTTTTGTAGTTCTCCTTATCTTCTGCCAGTTCATTAAAGAGCCGTAAGCACTTTTTGACCAAATACTTTCTGATAACTTTCAAAATTTTGCTTTGCTATAACATCTCATGGGAAATATTTAGAGGGAGATCTTCAGAGTCTGCCACTCCTCTAATGAAATTTAAATATTCAGAGATTAGCTCCTCACGGTTATTCATGATAAAAACTCTGTGGACATACAACTTAATGTTGTTCTTTTTCTTTCTGTTTTCAAATAGATCAAAAGGAGCACGTCTTGTGACAAAAAGCAGAGCTCTGAATTCCAACTGTCCCTCAACTGAAAAGTGCTTCACTGCCAAGTGATCTTCCCAGTCATTGGTCAAGCTCTTACAGAATTCTCCATACTCCTCATTAGTTATATCATCAGGATTTCTGGTCCAAATAGGCTTTGTTTTGTTGAGCTCTTCATGATCAATGTACTTTTCCTTAATCTTCTTCTTCTTCTTCTTGTCACCATCCTTCTTCTCCTCTTTTTCTTCATCAGAACCAACATCTTCTATTTCAGGTTTGTCATCAGACTCCTTTTCTTCTTTTTCTTACTCCTCCTCCTTGTCTTCCTTTCTTCTGCCTCATCATCGCTGACTTCTTTTGTGGTTTTTGGCCGGGGCTAGGTTTGAACCTGCCACCTCTGGCATATGGGACCGGCGCCCTACTCCTTAAGCCACAGGCACCGCTCCATCACTGACTTCTTTATCACGTTCCTTCTCCACAAAGAGAGTAATGGGATAGCCAATGAACTGAGAATGTTTCTTCACAATCTCCTTTATTCTTCTTTCCTCCAAGTACTCAGTTTGGTCTTCTTTTAGATGGAGAATAACCTTTGTTCCACGACCCATAGGTTCACCAGTGTTGGTCCTAACTGTGAATGATCCTCCTGCAGAGGACTCCCAGGCATACTGCTCATCATTGTTATGTTTGGTGATCACAGTTACTTTCTCGGCAACCAAATATGAAGAATAAAAACCAACACCAAACTGGCCAATCATAGATATATCTGCACCATCTTGCAGGGCTTCCATGAACACTTTGGTTCCAGACTTGGCAATAGTACCAAGGTTATTGATCAAGTCAGCCTTGATCCAGTATCCACAATAGTAAGGGTTCAATCTTGTTTGCTTGGTATGAGATTAATGTGCAGCTCTTTCCCAAAGTCTAGTTTACTGGGATCTGTCAAACTTTCATATCTGATGTCCAAAGCATCTGATGAGTTTGAAATGAGCTCTCTCAGAAAGATCTCTATGTTGGAGTAGAAAGTATTAATGATCAATGACATCAACTGGGCAATTTCTGCCTGAAAGCAAATGTCTCAACCTCCTCCTCCATCGGTTGGTCTTGAGTCTGGGTTTCCTCAGGCATCTTGGGTAATGGACTGCAGAGCCTCCACAGTACAGCAGCACCAGGATGCTAAAGCAACTTGCCAATAAGTTTCTTTTATAGTGCAGGTGAATGATTATAATTCTTGGAAATGTATGATTATAACCTAGGGACTGTGCAAGCAGAAATGTACATGTCTATATAATCCTGGAGGGAGAATAACAAGGGAAATCACCTTCCCTCCATACTTAAGAGAACTTTGTTATGTATTTTAAAAGCTAAAAACTTTGAATAAATACTGTGATTCCCTTGCTCTTAATGTGTACATCTAAGTTTCCTTTCACATATATTCTTTACCTTGTTTACTAAGATTTCCCTTGTTTTCTTTCTTTTCTTTTTTTTTTTTTTTTTTGAGACAGAGTCTCACTTTGTCACCCTGGGCAGAATGCCATGGCATCAAAGTTCACAGCATCCTCAAACTCTTGGGCTCAAGCGATCCTCCTGCCTCAGCCTCCCAAGTAGCTGAGACTATAGGTGCCAGCCACAATGCCCGCTATGTTTTCTATTCTTGGTAGAGATGGGATCTCACTCTTGCTCAGGCTGGTCTCGAACTCCTGACATCAAGCAATCCTCCTGCCTTGGCCTTCCAGAGTGCTAGGATTACAGGTGTGCCCCACTGCGCCTGGCTTCTCTTGTTTTCAAAATGTATATTTAAATCTCTTCTCAGATATATTATTCTCCCATTATCCAAATGCATGTTTGAATTATTTTTCAGTTTTTGCATACCATTTGATGAGTTTTGTTGTTTAAGGCTTGATACAACACTTACATAAGGTACACTTGTAAGGAAACCAATTCACTTTAGAGGTTAAGATCATGTACTCTTAAGATCCAGACTGCCTGGGTTTGAATCTCAGGCCCTCTACTTACTAGTGTGTTGCCTTGAGTGAGTTATTTCAATTTCTCTGTGCCTCACTTTCTCTCTCTGTAAAATGATGGTAATAACAGTGCCTACCTCATGGCATTATTGTGCAGATTATAATATTTATTTTATTTATTTATTTTTTTTACCCTTCACCATCTTCTTTTTTTTTTTTATTAAATCATAGCTATGTACATTGATGAATCATGGGGCATCATTCACTAGCTTCACAGACCGTTTACCAAGTTTCACATATACCCTTGTAAGATGCACCACTGGTGTAATCCCACCAATCCCCTTCCCTCTACCCCCCTTCCTCTCTCCCTTTCCCCCTTCCCCCTATTCTTAGGTTATAACTGGGTTATAGCTTTCATGTGAAAACCCTAAATTAGCTTCATAGTAGGGCTGAGTACATTGGGTACTTTTTCTAACATTCTTGAGATACTTTACTAAGAAGAATATGTTCCAGCTCCATCCATGTAAACATGAAAGAGGTAAAGTCTCCATCTTTCTTTAAGGCTGCATAATATTCCATGGTGTACATGTACCACAATTTATTAATCCATTCGTGGATCGATGGGCACTTGGGCTTCTTCCATGACTTAGCAATTATGAATTGAGCTGCAATAAACATTCTGGTGCAAATATCTTTGTTACGATGTGCTTTTTGGTCTTCTGGGTAATATTTATTTTATATATAAAAATTATATATAGACATATAAATTCTATTGTAAAATTATATCAAAAATACTTAGAATATTGCCTGACAAGTGATAAGTGCTACTAGCTGTTATTATTTTGTAAATTTAGGTTGGAGAAGAGGGATTGCATACAGTTTACCTCACATCTGGAGTAAGCCAGAATTTGGAGACAAATTTTGTGGGAAAGGGCCTTAACGCCTTAGCTCATGAAGGAGCACTTACGCCAAACATTCTTATGTTGCTGGTCCACATGTGGGATATACTGAATTTCCCCTGCTGTTCCCCTTCTGCTGGCTTCGCCTTGATTTGGTTAGCTAACAAGCTTTTCTTGCATAGTACCATTAGTGTCTCTTTCCATTGCTTTCCTCCTTCTTCTTTAGGATCCACCCGTATTTCAACTTGGATGCTCTGCCTGTTTTATTTACTCTCTTTCTGCTCTGACCTTTCCTCAGCTGGGGAGACTAACTTGACTAGTCTAACCCGCACCGTGAGATGTACCTGGGGATTTGAGCTCTGCCTGCTTTCTCTGAGATGCATGCTTTGGGCCAAGCTCCAGAGGTCTGAATTTTGGTGGGAAGTGTGTGGCTGACCCAGAGTACCTTGGGTGGTGCTTTTAGACTATAGCAGAGGGGGGCTGTATACTTATGAAAGTGAATTTCGTTTAATAAAGCAGGGCACACTCGGAGTTTCGGTGAGTTCAGTTTGTAATTCCCAGCACTGCATGTGCACCTAGTTCTGTCCCTTGCATACACAGCTCCTGTAAAGCCTCTATGAGTCTTTTTGCAGATGGTTTGAGAGTGTAAAAGGTGTTGTCATAATTGTAGATTTATGTTAGTGGTCTAATAAATACTGAAGAGAGACTCCATCTTTTGCATGGAGTCAGAGTCTCAGTTTGTCACCCTCAGTAGAGCGCTATGGCATCACAGCTCACAGCAGCCTCAAATTCATGGGCTTAAGTGATTCTCTTGCATCAGCCTCCTACAACACCCGACTTTTGCTGTTGTTGTTGTTGTTGCAGTTGTCATTGCTATTTTAGCTGGCCGGGACCGAGTTTGAACCTGCCACCCGTAGTATATGGGGTCGGCGCCCTACCCACTGAGCCATAGGCACCACCCACTAAGGTAGTGTCTTAATCATGAATGTGGCCCCATTAGCAGGCTTTTGACATGGCAAGCTCCATACAAGGAATTGGCTCTCAAAATTGAGATTTGATTTCTTTGGAAGATCTTTCTAAGTCCAAGGACTCACCTGACTACAGGTAGTGGTCCAGGATGGGTCTTTACTTGGCTGGCTGCTGTGTCAGCTCCTGCCACTCTGCCCTGCCACACTCCTTTCCTGAAGCTCTGCAGATGTTCCCAGCACAAAGGAGCCTGGGACAGCTGCCTCCCAGTTCCCTGCTCCGCCCTGCTCTGCCCTGCTCCAAGCTTCTATAGCTGGTGCCTCCTCACTTGTTCTTTTCCTTTTTTCGAGACAGATTCTCACTTGGTAACCCTTGGTAGAGTGTCATGGCATCTTAGCTGACAGAAACCACAGTCTTGGGCTGGAGCAATCCTCTTGCCTCAGCCTCTCAAGTAGCTGGGACTACAGGTGCCTGCCACAATGCCCGGCTATTTTTTTTTTTAGAGACAGAGTCTCACTTTATCTCACTCAGTAGTGTGCTGTGGTGTCACAGTTCACAGCAACCTCCAACTCCTGGGTTTAGGCAATTCTCTTGCCTCAGCCTCCCGAGTAGCTGGACTACAGGCGCCTGCCACAACGCCCGGGTATTTTTTTGTTGCAGTTTGGCAGGGGCTGGGTTTGAACCCACCACCCTTGGTATATGGGGCCAGCGCCCTACTCACTGAGCCACAGGCGCCGCCTGCCCAGCTATTTTTTTAGAGATGGAGTTTTGCTCCAGCTCTGACTGATCTCAAACTTGTGAGCTCAGTCAATCCACCTGCCTTGGCCTCCTAGAGTGCTGGGATTACAGGTGTGAGCCACCATGCCCAGCCTGCCTCATTTGTTCACACTGAGCTCTAAGAGCTTTGAAAAATGAGAAGCGATTTCTTTTCACAAAAAAAGTGAGGTCTTCTCAGGTCTAGTAATTCTCTTTTTGGTCTTGGTGCCCTTCTCTGTCCCCAGGTTTGTACTGAGCAATACTGACTGACAGGTGACTCCGACAGCTCCCTGTGTAGCCCCTTCATTAGCCCGCTAGGTGGACGCTATGTGTATTTATCGCATTTGCTACTGGGCATCTCAAGCCCTGAATGTGCAAGATGCAGGACAGGTAATGTTTGCTGGTTGTGGATGTGGCCATAGGAAGGCCTGTGTAGCCAGAGAGCCCAGCCTGAGGGGACTAGTGTGATTGTAAGCGGATCTGCTGCAGCCCTGCTGAGAGGGACCCTGGGCTGTGTTCCCATCTTTACCCAGGTCTGCCTTTCCAGAATGGATTTATTTTCTCATATTGCCAACCATCTCTGTCAACATCAACGTTTTCTAATGTTTGACCCTTCAGGAGGTCAGCTGGTGTCCTTCTTAAACAAGAGCAAAGATGACAGTGTTTGGAAGGCCTCAGAGGACACCCAAATATCTATGGTCTTAGTTGGGAGTCTTATCTTCTGTTTAATCTTTCTTTTCATGAAACTTGGGTAACTGAGGTTCATCCACATTTCAAATGTAATTGAAAGATGTACTAAATTACTAAAAGGCACTCCCCCCCGCCCCCCATGATAGGAACAGGTCAATATCTCATTAATTCCCCTGCTAGAAACAAGGCCTTTTAAACTGAAAAGCATCTAGTCAAAATTTCCCATTTTAAAAATAAGTGACCTATTGCCCAGAGAAGTGAGATGATTCACTCCATGGTACATGGCTTGTTAGTGACATAGCTGGGAGGTAAATTCTGGCTTTTTGACCTCTAGATTTTCTATAATACCACCCAAGGCAGCGGTTCTCAACCTGTGGGTCACAACCCCTTTGTAACAATGAAAATACATCCTGCATATCAGATATTTACATTACGATTCATAACAGTGGCAAAATTACAGTTATAAAGTAGCAACAAAAATAGTTTTATGGTCGGGGGTCACCACAACATGAGGAACTATATTAAAGGGTTGTGGCATCAGGAAGGTTGAGAACCACTAACCCAAGGGCACCAGTCAGTGAACAATAGAGCCTTGATTATAAAGCCAGGGCTTCCTTCTTCCACCCTGAGGCCCAAGTTAAGCAGAGTGCATCTTACCTGAGCAGCCTTCTTACTCAGCTCAACGGCAATATCTGAGGCCGAGTTTCCTGTTCCAATCACCAGGATGCGTTTCCCCTCAAATCCGTCTGGGTGCTTGTACTGGCGGCTATGGAAATACTGGCCTTTGAACTTCGTGATACCTTCAGGGAGAAGAAGAGAGAAGGCTGTAGAAGGCTGTGAACATCTGAGCCACCACGTCAAGCTAATGGAAATAAAACTGCATTGTCAAACTTTTCCTTTCTGGAGTCAATCATTTGTTTTGCTGCTTCCCCTCAGGAGTCACACCAACAAGGCCAACTGGCAAACTCTAAGTATGAAGCAAATAAGAAAAGTTAGGGACTGTGCATTTGGTACAGAACCAAAGAGTTCAGATGTCAGAGCGCGCATCTTGCTATTTATCAGAGACAAACAAATGGTGTGGGGTGGGGTACAGCAGAGTCACATGCTGGCTTCTGACTACTCATTATACTATCTTGAACTGTATGATGACACTTTAATATCACATAGCCGATATTCCTTTAAATATTTCTTAAATATTTATGCTGCTATTGTAATTATATAATAATTAGAATAAAATTTAGCATTCTTATTTTGAAAAAGCCAACAAAAACTAAAATAAGCTAAAAGTCAGATGTATAGGAGATAAGGGGTGGTTTCCACGTTGCAGCAAGTTGGTGAGTTATTGGTTGTTAATTGCAGACAAGCCTCCCTGTGTCCTTTCTATTACATTTCCCTGGAAGATGCTACTGTTGATAGTGCAGTTACTTGGAAGAATCTTTAAATTATTGGTTCTTAAAGTGTAGTCTCTTGGCAAGCAACCTGAACATCATCTAGGACAGCGGTTCTCAACCTGTGGGTCATGACCCCTTTGGACTTTATTAAAGGTTCGCGGCATTAGGAAGGTGGAGAATCACTGATCTAGGACTTGTTAGAAATGCGTATGTCCAGCCTCGTGCCAGACCTTTTCTCTTAGCCGATTTTCTATTGCTTTTAAGAGAATACTTGCAGCCAGGTGTTTTATAAGAAAAGGAATTTATTTCTTATAATTATGGAAGCCGAGAAGTCCAAGGTGGAGGGCTGCATCTGATGAGAGCCTTCTTGCTGGTGGCAATGCCCAGAAGGGTCCTGAGGCCATGCAGGGTGTCACCTGCCAGGAGGGCTGAGTGAGCTAATGTGCTATGTTCAGCTGTTTCTTCCTTTCCTTATAAAACTGCCACTTCCATTCCCACGGTAACTCATGAATCTATAAACCCTTCAATTTATTAAGTTATGAATAGATTAATCCATTAATCCATAGGGCAGAACTTTTATGATCCAACCACCTCCTACAGGCTCCACCTCTCCATACTGCCACATGGGGGATTAATTTCAACATGAGTTTTTTTTGGCGGAGGGACATTCAAAGCATAGCACCTACTAATCAGAAATACTGGAGGAGTGGCCCACCAATTTGAATTTTGACAGGCTCTCCAGGTGATTCTATCTGAGAACCACTGCTTTAGATTAGCAGATCTCAATTCTGACTGTACATATGTATTAAAATCACTTGAGCAAACTTTAATCGACCCAGCCCTACACAGGCATCCTCAAACTTTTTAAACAGGGAGCCAATTCACCGTGCCTCAGACCATTGGAGGGCCAGACTATAGTTTAAAAAAAAAAACTATGAACAAATTCCTATGCACACTGCACATGTCTTATTTTGAAGTAAAAAAACAAAACGGAAACAAATACAATCACACAGCCTCATGTGGCCTGTGGGCCGCAGTTTGAAGACCCCTGGATAGCATTTCAATCTTGGAAGGCTGGAGCCCCAGGTATCAGGGCTGTAGAAGCTTCACAGGTGATTGTAATGTGAGGCCTACAAGATGAATCACTGTGTCAAATGTTTCCCTAAGAGCCTTGGAAGCGTGTCCTATGTGGGAGGGGCTGGCGGGCACAAGAACAGATGGATGCAAGGTTCTATTCTCACATTCCTCTCCTCACCACTAACCTGCAGGGGCATTTCTTTCTAGGACCTTTCCATAGGAACCCCTCCCCTGGGCATTGCTGTGAGGAAAAGTCTGTAAGATCTAGCCTTCCAAATACTCACAGGTGTTTGGTAGCATAGACAAAGGCCAAGGCAGACACATGGCTAAAACGTCCTCTCCAATAGAAAACCAGCTTGGATGAGAATTCTCTGAAATTCTGGGGACAACTTAGTGACCTTGGAGGCTATTAGCTGAGCTGTCTGTGTAATGAAGACCTAAATAGGTCAATAGAAACAAAGGCTGTGTTGGAGCCGTTCATCTTTCCAGCTCTCTCCCCAGTCTGAGTGTTGCATTCATTTGCATCAGTGAAGCGTGCCTGCCAATCCAAACTGCACATCAAAGACCTGGACCTACTTCAGAAAGCTGGGAATCAGTACCAGTCTCACCTGGAAATGACTTCAGTGGGATGTGAGGCAAGATGTGGTGGCCACTGCAAACCATAACTGCGTCGAAGATGGCACTTTGCTCCTTGCCGTGGCTCTGGGTAACAACCTTCCATTGTCCAGAGGATGGAAAATCCGGGCATTTTTTTACACTAAGGACAGTTGTCTTGAACAAATATAGAGAAAGCGTCATTGAGGATTACCCTGGCATAACAGGGGACTTGTTCAAGGTCCTGGCAGTGGGGGTGGGTAGAATGTGATAAATAACTCCACCTGGGTTTCATCTCAATCTGATTTCAGGCTACTCAAGGCAAAGACTGCCAAGTGTCTTCCTCTTTGTGCAAGAGGCCTGCCTTGGCAGTGGGGACCAGTCTGTTGAGAGTGTCAAGTACTGAATAAGGACTTGAGAGAGAAAAGAAATGAAAGGCAGGGTCTTGTGAAAGTTGTTATGTAAAAACGGAGTCACTAATGTTAAGAAAACCCTGACAAACAGAGCCAGGGAAGGCCAGAAAGAGAGTCCTCACATTTATACTCCTGATAACAAAGAAGACTACAAAAACCTCAACCTTGCACAAAAACCATGGCAACCTTGCACAAAAAATACTTCTGCAAGCACATCTGCCCTGGCCACTGCCTGTCCAGTCCCAGACTGGCATCTCCCTTGTTATTATTCTTTATAGCCAAAGATAATTACATCAAGGGAATTATATAATCCTCCTTATTTTTGTCTTTTAAAAGCCTTTGTCTGCTTTTACCTCTCTCCCATCCAAGTACTAACCAGGCCCCACCCTGCTTAGCTTCCCAGATCAGACGAGATCGGGCACGTTCAGGGTGGCATGGCTGGACACGCTTTTACCTCTCTGAAAACACACATGGCTTATTATGGCATGAAACTAATCCATCAATACTTTGTGCCCATGTAGAAGTAAAACTCAATGAAAATTAAGCAGGTGGGAGGGGGAGGCAGAGAGGGGTAAATTCTAACAGGTATAATGCACACTATTTGGTGAAGGGCACACTTATAACTTTGAATCAGTCCATAGAAAGCAAACTATGTAACCACAACTTGTGTACCTCTGTAGTATTCCAAAATAAAAAAAGAAAAGAAATGTAGAATCTCAGGCCTCACCCTATACCAATTAAACCAGAATCTACAATAGTCACAGGTTTCCAAGAGGAATGGAAAACAATGAGTTTATTCAGTACATTTCTTTTTTTTTTTGATTTAACAAAAATTTTTTAATTAAAGCTGGTATTATGGAACACTTGGGATGTGCCAATGCAACTGCTTTCCGTGACTTCACTCACTCAATCATCCCTCAACCTTTCTGCTATTATCGTCAATGACCCACTTTACATGTAAGGAAACTAAAGCACAGAGAGTTTAAGCCCTTTGCCCAAGGTCATACAGCTAGAATTCAAACATAGGCAGTCTGGATCCAGAACCCCTGCTGTTTACAATATTGTGCCACCACATGCTCTAGCCACATAGGAAGAGAGAAGAAAATGGGGGTTAGGGAGCAGTTAAGAGGTTGTATGGAAGAAAGTTAAATCCTCATCTGTCCTAATAATAAATCAGCATACGCATATCTAGAACATATAAAGCAAGAAATTTTCACCTATTCGTATTCAGTACATTTCTAAGAAATCCTATTTCTATAGGGAATTTAAGAAAGGGAAATATCAGTTTAACTTTTCTTATATGTCTTTTCAAGGGAAATGAGGCTAGGAGTATTTAATGATAATAGATATTAATTTAAGTGTAATGATAATAAATATTAATTAAATTAATATTAATTTTGCCATCAATAGCATCATCATTCAAACCTTTAATTTGAACACATGGTTTTCCTCTTTGATTAATGTGTATGATCTATAATATTAGGGTAATGACACTACTTTGGTGGTTTTGTATTACGATCCTATCTTTCAAAAAAAATTAGGGTGGGATACTTTATTCTTAATTTCTTTTATTATCAGAGTAACTTTTTGTTTCCCCCTTCCCGCCCCCCAAGAGTAACTTTCTTATTTAAATGCAAGCTCAATTAATGTAGAGAAACCCATTCTCCCCCAAAATACAATACCTGGAACTGAATGTATTTTAAAAGATCAAAATTTTCAGCAAAAATCCTGAAGTATTCCATAAGTTTAGAATTGTGCAAGAAGTTTGGGAAATCTTTAGGCATTGGAAAGTCACTGAAACAGGACATTTCTTTGCTAGTGTTGGTAATGACAGATTGATAGATGCTCGCTCGGCCATCTTCCACATTTTCCTAAAGAAGCAAATAAAGTAATTAGTTATAATTACGCATTCCAAAAAATTCCTTGGCTTCCTGCTCTTCTTCCTACATCGAACTTTCTGTGAGTGAAATGTTTAGGTGATGAGTTGCATCCTGTGTACACCATCATTCTGTGTGATGGGACCTGTTTACTGTGGATCAGTGTCGCTCACTGGGGGGTGATATTGCCATTGGTAGGCATGGGGACTATTCTTTTGGTGCGTAATAAGGTAGTTAGCATCCCAGCTCTCTACCTATTTAATGTCCATCTTTGAGACAACCAGCTCCTTTCCTAAATTCCTCCAGGGGAAGTCTCTTACCTCTACCTCTTTAGGAACCAATAAACCCTGGAGAGCATAATAGAAAATTCCAAGTAAAACAAGTCCTTTTGGGGGCAGGGAGTCTTCACTTCCTCTGAACACCTCTGCCTTTAGTTTGTACTTTATACAAATCAACCTTCTTCAAATGATAAAGGTGAATAGCTCATACCAATCAAATCTCAAACCTGATTCTCATTGTCAGCAACCATGCTTTGGTGAAACCTGAGGCAGCACATGCTAGGTTGGGTTTATAATTTTCTCTGTAAGTAGCACCCTGCATAATGAATGTTCTTAAGTCACCTGAAGAGACAAGCATGGTGATTCAGTGTCTCCGAAATCTGCATATGACCAAAGAGGCTTTTATAAGAACATTTAAATAATGGTACTCAAATCTTCTATAGATGCTTCTGCATATGAAGAGACTAAGGCATAATCCAGGTAAATAAAAATTACTATTTTGACTCAGAAAGCCTGGAGGAATTTCTTAATTGAAATAAATTACTTGGCCTTAAGCATTATCAAGACCATAGTCTCTTCCACAGAGTGGTAAATTAAGAAAAGTAAATATTCACTCGAATCCAGCCACAATAAGTCACTTATGCATGTTCATTTCTCATCATTATTCATAGAAAATCATTTTTCCTGCCCAATCTTTAGATAAAGATTTTTGACAACATGGAACAAAGCAGCATAGACTAGCAGAAGGAACTTGGTCTTTGGAGGTAGATGTGAGTTTATGTCTTTCTCTTTCAGACTGAGTGAGCCTGAACCACATGGTGCCCCTGAACCTCAGTCCTCTCATTTATATAAAATAAGGATGCACTAGGTGTTCAGTGGTAGTTTCTATCATTATGGAGCAAAGCCATCAGTTATAGCTCCCTGTTCACTGCAGTATAAAAAGCCACCTTTGACTGACACCAAACTCACCTGGCAAATGCACACCTGCAATTATTAAACATGAGCTTTCTGACATTTTCTGTATGAGGTTGTATTTCATTTCAAATGAAGTATTGTAAGAGTAAACTTGTGATATCTTGTCTCTTCTATAAGCAAAGCTCTTTATACTTACTGGACCTCACTGTGTCCTTATTTCAGGGATTATTAGCCCAACATGGCTCACAAAGCTAATACGATGTTTGCTCCCAGATCATGTCACTTCGCAGCCATACATAGAATATTTGCCAAATATAGGTCGGTTTGTATATATCTCCCAACCTCACTCCCTGCTTCTCTTTCTTCTTTTCTCATTTATTCATTCATCACTTATTCCTTTATCCACTCATGTCTACTATAGGGCTTTCTCCATGAGCAGTGTGTTTAACTTGCATGGTCCAGGGAAGTACAGAGATTTATCTGTCTTGTGGCTATCTAAGACAATGCTCCCATCCACAAATCCCCCTAATAAATCATCCCATACAGCAAATTGGATTTGCTTGCCTTGTTCTTTGTTTTCTTGTCTCCTTCAGCATTTTGGGGGTGGTGGTGGTGTCACTTTGCCTATATGCCCCTCTCACCGAACATGAGAAAATAAATTTGTGTTGAATATTGGATCTTGGGGAAGTGACATTTTAAGGGAGAAAGTGATATTTCAGATTGAAAAAAATGTTTAGAAAATATTCTCTGTGTGTTGACCACCTCTTTGTAAAATTTCATAGTGAATATTTTGTAAATAAAGACACATTTACTTTCATTTTCCCATTTTCCCTGTGTATGATGACTTTCGGGGCAACTTTTGGGACACTTTGTATGTGTGAACCTACAGTGGACCAGCATCTACCATATTATATCACCCTTTTAGGAAACTCTGTAATGATTCTAATGAATGGTTGTTAGTAGGATATGATCAAGCTGTTTTATTAGTTTTCCTTTCTGCAAGGCTACCTGTCTCATGTAATGATTAACTTCTCTCTTCTCCATCGTTAATTCTGAGTGTTTGGATGGTTGAATGAATATATGTCTTATTTGGTATTTGAGCAATGTTTGCCAAACTTGCCTCATCATAGATTCATTTGAGACTCTCTTTTTTTTTGGGGGACAGAGTCCTCACTATGTCACCTTGGGTAGAGTGCTGTGGTGTCACAGCTCACAGCAACCTCAAACTCTTGGGCTTAAGTGATTCTCTTGCCTCAGCCTCCCAAGTAGCTGGGACTACAGGTGCCCGCCACAATGCCTGGCTATTTTTTTTGTTGTGGTCATCTTTGTTGTTTAGCTGGCCCGGACCAGGTTCGAACCCACCTACCTGGTGTAGGTGGCCAGCGCCCTACCCACTGAGCTACAGGCACTGCCATCATTTGAGGCTCTTATTAAAAATCCTCAAAAGATTTTGATTAAGCAGGTCTGGGCTAGTGCCCAGGAATCAGTATCTTAAGAAGCTCTCTATGTGTATTTAATAGTCATATGTATTTGAAAAACTTAGTGTTAAAAAATCCCTTTGGCATGAGATGCAGTTTGTATTGGCAAAGCACAAGTGCTGCGTGACCTTGCCATCCCTTAACTGGTCAGTCAGTAGGGAGAGCCCTGGACGGTCTCTGCTAAAATGTGAGTTTGCTTTTCATGCGTTATACCTTTTGCCTCCATCTGGATTGTTCTTGTTTTTTTTTTTTTTAAATTTCATTAATATGACGGCACAGACAATTAGGTAATATTGCTTGCATTTGTTAGGTAGAGTCCAAATTGTACTTGTTCCCCTTACCCAGAAGGTATGTCATGTACCCTTACATTGTGCCTGTTAGGTGAGAGCACACCAGTGTTCTCACGTGTTTTAATACCCCACTTAGATACACCTAATACATAATCCTGAAGTCATTGCTTTTGAGTTCTAAACTTAAATTTCTGTTTAATCTTTTTGAGCAACAATGCAAGTTAGGGCACAGTTAGAAGTAGTGGCTTAGCTGCTTAGGAGTCATCTAGGCTTAGGTTTGAATGCCCCAGTTGTGTGACCTCCCCCCCCTCACTTAACCTCCCCCATTTTCTGTTGGCTCAGATATAAAATATCCAGTTTTTATTATTAGTAGCAAACATTTATTTAACTCTATTATAAGCCTATATATAAGCCTATATCTACATCTAAGCTCTTTATGTGAATCACCTCCCTTAATCTTCAAAATAGCACTGGAAGATAATCACACTTTTCTATCATTATGCTCACACGTAACTCAGTAAACTGGGACACAGGGATGTAACTGACTTGCCCAATATCTCACAGGTGGGTGGCAAGCTAGTACGTACTCATTCAAAGGTTGCAGGAAGGAATAATGATAAATCTGTCTTATAAAGATAGATTTACATATCTACATATCTTCCTCATTTTCATGCGAATTCTGAAGGACAGCTAGCATTATTAATATTTGGGTTTGACAGAATGAACTTAATTAATAAAACATATTGAATGAAGAATTTCATGGCAGTTATACTGAAGTGTCTGTCATCAGTAAAGCTCATAAAAAACCCTGGTCTATTTGTTAGGGAAAAATAATAGTGATGGGGGCATATCGTCTGAAGAAGCATTTGGCTCCATGATTGAAATGGAAGTGGCATCCTGAAAAGAAGTAGATTACTGAGCCTTAAGCGTTAGCATGAACTCTAATGCTTAAGGCTAAGTAATTTACTTCCATCTTGTAAAAGGTTCTCTAATATTTGTATAACCTCTAATTAGCATATAAGAGAGGGATCAAAGTTGCTTAAGAAATTCCTCAAAAAAGGAATGCATTCCTTCAGGAATGCAATTCACCCTGAAATAGCAGCACAACCTGTTGGAAACATCAGAAAATCGCACTTACTTTGAACCTCCATAGCCCTCCAATATCTTCAGTCCTCTCAAAGCAGGTGGGCTCGAGTCCTTCATCCACACAGCACTTCAGAGAAATCAGCCCACTGACCCCGGCTCCGATCACTGCCACCTTTTTTGCCATTGGCTTCTGCAGAGGAGTTGGTCAATGAATATTGCTCGCCTGGGACAAAATGTAAGAGAACCCTTTTGGAATGATCAAGTAATTGGCTTTAAACACTGTCGCAGTAGTAGTTTAATTAGCAGCACTGATTGAATGAAATGCCAGACACAGCCTTATCCCTTCTTCCCCTTGAGAAAAGCTAAGTTGTCTTACGGACTTTGTTGCATAACTTGTTTACAACATCTTGGTTTAATATTTAAAAGCAAACCATTTAACAAAGCCAAAGTATTTAATAAAACAGGATGCGAGGGACCAGAGCCAAGTCTCTGGTTAGACTGCTGAGCTTTTCCTTAGCAGCTTCTCTCCCCAGCGATCATCCTTACCTTTATTTTTGCCTTTTGGGACCATTCACAGAATAGTTTTCTCTCTTGATTATGTGCTAGGAGGCGGTCAGAAGTGTTTTTAAGAGTTGGAGGTGGCTGTGAGAACTGGGAGGAGCATCTCCTCCTCCATATGCCAGCTGGACTCCAAAGGCTGTCAGGATCCTAAAATCAAGCAACACTCTGAGGTCAAGAGTAACAGTGGAATGTCTTTATAGTAACAGCATATGCACTTGTGCATGTAGGATGCAGATAGTTTAAAAATCATTTTTATAATGATGTAATAATTGTTCACTAGCTAAATGAGCCAAGAGAGATAAATAAAAAGAAGTTAAAATTACAGCTAATCTCACCACCCAGAGATAACCACTATTGACATTTTTGGTATCTCTTTTCACCTACTTGGTACACACACACATATACAAACAAACATGGAATTGGCGTCTAATTGCCAACTTGATGTTTCACTTTCTAGTAATACAAATACCTTTGTACCTGTTGCAGCATTTTTCACGGTTATATTTCATGGTCAACCATCTAACAAATGTTCATTTCTATGTGGCAGGCAATATTTGTGACATATCACTGTGACTGGATGAACAAGGCAGCTTGTGTTCTGGCCTGGTTATCTCAGACTCGATGGTTTCTGGACTCTGGCACACTGTGGTTACCTGTTCCTAGACTGCTCACCCTGCCCAGACTCATCTTGATTTTTCTGCTTGTGTGTATGCAGGGTTGGATGATCCTTGTGAGATTTCTAAGATCTTCCTTTCTACTGCCTTCTTTTCGGTTTGTTATAGAACTGGATAGCTTACCTGTGCTTACAATCTCAGTTATTAGCATTAACATTTATTAGAAGACTAAGTTAGGAGAATACAGATCCCTTGTATACCTTAGATATTGTCTAAATGATGGAAGTGAAGGACTCCATTCTCCAATCAATCCAAGGTCAGTGATTATAAGGACCCTGAGATGCTTTATTTAAATCTATTCAGCAACTATCTAGTGAAAACTTCCTAGGTGCCAGACACTTTCTTTTATTTCTTTTTTTTTGAGACAGAGCCTTAAGCTGTTGCCCTGGGTAGAGTGCCATGGCATCACAGGTCACAGCAACCTCCAACTCCTGGGATCAGGTGTTCTCCTACCTCTGCCTCCCAAGTAGCTGGGACAAGAGGCTCCTGCCATAACGCCTGGCAATTTTTTGGTTGCAGCCGCCATTATTGTTTGGTGGGGCCAGGCTGGATTTGAACCCGCCAGCTCAGGTGTATGTGGTTGGCACCTTAGCAGCTTGAGCCACAGGCGCCGAGCTGCCAGACACTGTCTAAGTGCTGCAGATACAGCAATAGACAAATGACAAACTCCTCACCCTTGTGGAGCTTGTATTCCAGGGGAGGGAGTCAGAAAATCAATCAATCAATCAAATAAAATAAGCAGTAGATGGTAATGAAAGGTATGGATAAAAAAAAGATCAGGGAAGGGAGCTCTGGGGTATAGGATTGAAAGATAGTTTTATAATGTTAAATAAGATGTTCAGGAAACATCATTTTCCCTGACATTTCCCAAAGTGAATTTAGTTGTGATAAAAGGCTTTCTCTGTCTAATAAACAGAGCAGCACTATGACAAAAGTAATTAACCACAACCAAAGTGATGATTAGTGACTAAGGAACAAAAGGACTGAACACAATTTTTAGTTAAAAAGTAAATAAAAGAAAAACAACAACAATAAAACCCCCCAAATTAAGTGACTTTGTTGATGGTTGGGCTACAAATTTTGTAAACAGACTGTGAAAAATTCTCTGACTGTATCTTCACTATGTCTCCTCTGTTTAGTTATGATATCAGTGGAAGCTCTGCTGGAAATAACTGTGTTTTGTATAGAGAAAACAAAATACCTAAATATATTAGCAAATTAGTTTTCTCAACCCTTGAGAGGTGACAGAGGCAGATGGCTCAGTTCTCCCCCAGAGACAACCTATGTGAGGGTATTAATGCCCTCTTGTGCCAACATGTATTATGTATCATACACCTACATTCAGAGCAGCATAGGAGCTGAGGAGCAGGCATCTTCTTGGCACCAGTACCAGCTGACAAGCTTGCTCTGCAAGTTAGCCCTGGCTGGCAAATCATACTTAGGTGTGTGCCAAGGACCAATAAGCTTCCCCAAAGAATATCATGTAGTCAATGGTTTCATAAGCTTGTTGGTCCTTGGCACACCTAAGTGTATCACTTGGGGAAGTGATCTATAAAGCACCTGGCCAATTTTCTATTAGTAAACTTTCCTAAGATTTTGCTATTGTAAAAATTCAGCATACTTCTTGTGCATTTCTTCCACACTTACCTGATCATTTTCTTAGGATCAATGCCTAACGCAGAAATTCCTGAGTGAAAGTGTTTGCACATTTTTAAGACTACAGTGCTCCTCACACTTCAATGTATGTATGAAACATTCAGAGATCTTGTTTGAATGCTGATGGGGATGTTGTAGACATGGGATAAGCTTCCTAGAAATTTCAGGTATGTCCTTAGGCCATAGTTAGAGTTGCAAGTTCCTGATGTGCTTTGCCAAGTTGTCCCTAGGAAACAGACACATTTTAATACTATTTAATTTTACACAGTGTTTCAAATTAAAATTAAGTCTTTTTATCTGGATAAATGCCTATTTTCACATAAATAAATTCATTTTTCTAGTTCAGGACCATAGACAATACCACCCATCCCTATTTTAAGAATGTGAAAACTCTCTGGCTTAGCTACCAGAGAGTTTAGGAACGACCAAGATGGCAATGAGCTTCTTAAAGTTTGTTACACAAAGAGCCAGTGAAGAGATGTTTATTTATTTATTTATTTTGAGACAGAGTCTCACTATGTTGCCCTGGGCAGAGTGCAGTGGCATCACAGCTCACAGCAACCTCAAACTCTTGGGCTTAAGTGATTCTCTTGCCTCAGCCTCCCAACGAGCTGGGATGACAGGTGCCCGCCACAACACCCGGCTATTTTTTGTTGCAGTTGTCATTGTTGTTTAGCAGGCCTGGGCCAGGTTCAAACCCACCACCCTCAGTGTATTTGGCTGGTGCTGTAACCATTGTGCTATCAGTGCTGAGTCTGAAGAGACTTTTGATACTTAGGCTAGTCTGGGGTCCTAAACTATGGCCCACAGGCCACATGTGACTGTGTGATTGTATTTGTTCCTGGTTTTTTTTTTTTTTTTTTTTTTTACTTCAAAGTAAGATATGTGCAGTGTGCATAGGAGTTTGTTCATAGTTTTTTTTTTTTTAAACTATAGTCCGGCCTTCCAATAGTCTGAGGACAATGAACTGGCCCCCTGTTTAAAAAGTTTGAGGACCCATGGCCTAGATGATACATGTTGAAGCATAATAGAGGAAGGCTTAGAGGAGGGAGGAGCAAGATGGTGGCTGAGTAACAACTTCCTTGCAACTGGGCACAGTGAATCTGGGGAGAGAAGACTCCAGGCATCTCTGGCTGGTGGGATCTGCCCAGAAACATCCCTTTGGGGACACAGGGAGTCAGCCAGAGACTTCTGGACCCTGTGAGGAGGCCAAAAGCAGTGGAGAACTGGCAAGTGGTTGTGTGTGTGTTTGTTCGGTCCAGTCCCACTGGCAGCTGTAAGTACAGCAGCAGTGAGGTTGCAAACTGGAAAGGCCTTACCTGTGAGCTGTTTGGGTTTTTTTTTTGGACTTGGCACTCAGTTGAACTACCTTGGGAGAACTTAGGCAAGAGTGCAGAGGACTTTAAGCATTGTCTAGGGCCCCAGATTGAGCTGCCAAGCCAGACAGAGCTCATAGTGTTCTGCTGTGGGCCACGCAGAGCCATTGTGGGAGAACTGCTCCAGCAAGCTCTGCCCTTAGGGTTGCAGAGCAAGGATTGCGAAGGAGCTAGTAACTTAGTCACTGAGCAGGCTAAATGTGTGGACTGAGATGCCTTACAGCCTTGGCCTTCAGGAGCATACAATGAGACCGGTTTTGGCACACTGGGCATGGCAACTTAAAGAGCAAGAGGAAGAGAAAACAAAATTAGGGCAAGGAAACAGATAAAAAAATCACTCATGAGGAAGAATCAGCAGAAAAATCCTGGCAGCATGAAAAAAATCAGTCCAGAGCAACCCCCCAAGGGACCGTGAGGTAGCTACTGCAGAGGATTCCACCTATAAAGAAATGTTAGAAATGACAGAAAGGGAATTTAGAATACAGATGATGAAAACAATGAAGGAAACTTCTGATAAAGTAGAAAATAACCAAAAGCAAATCCAAAAACAGAATCAAATAAGAGATGAATGATATGAAGACTATAGAAAGGATATAACAGAGCTGAAGGAACTGAAGCAGTCAATTAGGGAACTTAAAGATGCAACAGAAAGTATCAACAACAGATTAGGCCATGCAGAAGAAAGAATTTCTGAGGTAGAGGAAAAAGCTCTTGAGATAACTCAGATAGTTGAAGAGGAAGAAAAGAAGAGAGAGAAAGCAGAAGATCACTGACAGAATTATGGGACTTTATGAAGTGCTCAAACATATGAATTATAGGTATCCCAGAAGGGGAAGAAGAATGCTCCAGGGGAATGGAAGCCATACTAGAGAATATTATGAAGGAAAGTTCCCTAAATATCACCAAAGATTCTGACACACTGCTTTCAGATGGCTATTGGACCCCAGGTTGCCTCAAATATAACTGAGCTTCTCCAACACACATTGTGATAAACCTATCCAAAGTCAAGACAAAAGAAAAGATTCTGCAAGCTGCCAGGAGTAAGTGCCAGTTGACCTACAGGGGCAAATCCATCAGGGTGATTGCAGACTTCTTTAATGAAACTTTCCAAGCAAGAAGACAATGGTCATCTGCCTTTAATCTACTTAAACAGAACAATTTCCAGTCCAGAATTCTATATCCTGCTAAGCTAAACTTTAAAATTGATGGAGTAATCAAATAATTTTCTGATATACAAACATTGAGGAAATTTGCCACAACAAGACCAGCTCTACAGGAAATACTTCAAATTATTCTACACACTGACCATCACAATGGATCAACAGCAAAGTAAAAACTCAGCAATTAAGGGATAGAACCTAACTTCCACACTGATGCAAAAGCTAAAACTAAGCAATGGACTCTCCCAAAATAAGATGAATAGAACTCTACCACACTTATCAATTATCTCAATAAATGTTGATGGCTTGAATTCCCCACTGAAGAGGCATAGATTGGCTGAATGGATTAAAAAACATAAGCCATCCATTTGCTGTCTGCAGGAAACACACCTAACTTCAAAAGACAAATTAAAACTCTGAGTTAAGGGTTGGAAAACAATTTTTCAGGCAAATGGAATTCAGAAGAAAAGAGGAGTTGCAATCTTATTTTCAGATACATGTGGATTTAAAGCAACTAAAGTCAAAAAAGACAAAGATGGTCACTTTAGGGCGGTGCCTGTGGCTCAGTCGGTAGGGCGCCGGCCCCATATACCGAGGGTGGCGGGTTCAAACCCGGCCCCGGCCAAACTGCAACCAAAAAAATAGCCAGGCGTTGTGGCAGGCGCCCGTAGTCCCAGCTACTGGGGAGGCTGAGCCAAGAGAATCGCTTAAGCCCAGGAGTTGGAGGTTGCTATGAGCTGTGTGAGGCCACGGCACTCTACCGAGGTCCATAAAGCGAAACTCTGTCTCTACAAAAAAAAAAAAAAAAGATGGTCACTTTATATTGGTCAAGGGATAAATACAACAAGAAGATGTTTCAATTCTAAATATTTATGCACCAATTTAAATGCTCCCAGGTTCTTAAAACAGACCCTACTGAGTCTGAGCAATATGCTACTCTCTAATACCATAATAACGGGGAACTTTAACACTCCTCTTACAGAGCTGGACAGATCCTCTAAACAAAAATTAAACAAAGATAGAAGGAACTTAAATGAGACCCTAGAACAACTGTGCTTATAGACACATATAGAACACTCCATCCCAAAGTTAAAGAATATACATTCTTCTCATCACCCTGTGGAACATTCCCCCAAATTGATCATATTTTAGGACACAAAACAAACCTCAGCAGAATCAAAAGAATTGAAATTTTACCTTGTGTCTTCTCAGACCATAAGGCACTAAAGGTGGAACTCAACTCCAACAAAAACATTCAACCCCACACAAAGGCATGGAAATTAAACAACCTTCTGTTGAATGACAGTTGGGTGCAGGAAGAAATAAAACAGGAAATCATTAACTTCCTGGAGCATAACAACCAAGCTACCAAAACCTGTAGGATACTGCAAAAGCAGTTTTGAGAGGAAAATTTATCATGTTAGATGCCTACATTTGAAAAACAGAAAGAGAGCACATCAACAAACTCACAAGCAATCTTATGGAATTGGAAAAAGAAAAATCTAAGCCTAAGCCCAACAGAAGAAAAGAAATATCCAAAATTAAATCAGAGATCAATGAAATTGAAAACAAAAGACTCATTTAGAAAATTAATGAAAAAAGGAGTTGGTTTTTTGAAAGAATAAATAAAATAGATAAACCTTTGGCCAGACTAACTAGAAATAAAAAGTAAAATCTCTAGTAACCTCAATCAGAAATGATAAAGGGGAAATTACAACTGATGCCACAGAGATATAAGAGATCATCTCTGAATGCTACCAGAAAATCTATGCCCAGAAATGTGACACTGTGAAGGAAATGGATTAATATTTGGAATCACACCCTCTCCCTAGACTTAGCCAGGAAGAAACATAACTCCTGAACAGACCAATTTCAAGCACTGAGATTAAAAAAACAATAAAAAATCTCCTCCCCGCCAAAATGCTCTGGTCCAGATGGCTTCACACCAGAATTCTATCAAACCTTTAAGGAAGAGCTTATTCCCATACTGCAGAAATTATTCCAAAAAATTGAGGAAGAAGGAATCTTCTCCAACATGTTCTACGAAGCAAACATCACCCTGATACCAAAACCAGGAACAGACCCAACTAAAAAGGAGAATTTTAGACCAATTTCACTAATGAATACAGACACAAAAATTCTCAACAAAATCCTAGCCAAAAGATTACAGCTTATCATTTAAAAAGTCATATATCATGATTAAGTAGGTTTCATTCCAGGGATGCAAGGCTGGTTTAACATACGCATGTTCATAAATGTTATCCACCATATTAACAAAAGCATAAACAAAGACCATATGATCCTCTCAATAGATGCAGAAAAAGCATTCGATAAAATCCAGCATCCTTTTCTAACTAGAACACGGAAGAGTATAGGCATACGTGGCACATTTTTGAAACTGATTGAAGCTATCTATGACAAACCCACAGCTAATATTTTACTGAATGGAGTAAAACTGAAAGCTTTTCTTCTTAGAACTGGAACCAGACAAGGTTGTTCTTTGTCACCATTACTATTCAACACAGTGCTGGAAGTTCTAGCCAATACAATTAGGTAAGACAAGGAAATAAAGGGCATCGAAATGGGAACAGAGGAGGTCAAACTCTCCCTCTTTGCTGACGATATGATCTTATACTTAGAGAACCCCAAAGACTCAACCGCAAGACTCCTGGAAGTATGTCTCAGGATATAAAAATCCTTGTCCACAAGTCAGTTGCCTTGGTGTACACCAGTAACAGTCAGATGATAGGCTAATTGAGGACACAACTGCCTTCACCATAGCCCCAAAGAAAATGAAAGACCTAGGAATATATCTAACAAAGGAGGTGAAGGACCTCTATAAAGAAAATTATGGAATCCTAAGAAAGGAAATAGCAGAGGATATTAACAAATGGAAGAACATACCATGCTCATGGATGGGAAGAATCAACGTTGTTAAAATGTCTATACTTCCCAAAGCAATCTACCTACTCAATGCCATTCCTATTAAGATACCAACATTGTACTTTCAAGATTTGGAAAAAATGATTCTGCATTTTGTATGGAAAAAAACCTCGCATAGCTAAGGCAGTTCTTAGTAATAAAAACAAAGCTGGAGGCATCACCATACCAGATTTTAGGCTGTACTACAAAGCCAAGTACTACAAAGTCAAGACAGCATGGTGCTGGCACAAAAAAAAGAGACATAGTCATTTGGAATTGAATAGAAAACCAGGAAATGAAACCAACAACTTACAACCACCTAATCTTTGATAAACCAAACAAGAATGTCCACTGGGGGAAAGACTCCCTATTCAATAAATGGTGTTGGGAGAACTGGATATCCACATGTAAAAGACTGAAACTGGACCTGCACCTTTGTCAACTCACAAAAATTGATTCAAGATGGATAAAGGACTTAAATTTAAGGCATGAAACAATAAAAATCCTCCAAGAAAGAATGGGAAATACACTGGAAGATATCAGCCTGAGGAAGACTTTATGAAGAAGACTGCCATGGGAATAACAACAACAGCAATAATAAACAAATGGGATTTAATTAAACTGAAAAGCTTCTATACCGCTAAGGAGACAACAACCAAAGCAAATAGACAACCTACCCAATGGGAAAGGATATTTGCATTTTTTGAATAAGACAAAAGCTTAATAACTAGGATCTATATAGAACTTCAATTAATCCACAAGAAAAAAACCAACAATCCCATACATCAATGGGGAAGAGAGATGAATAGCAGCTTCTCTAAAGAAGATAGATGAATGGCTAGCAAACACATGAAAAAATGCTCATCATCCCTAATTATTAGAGAAATGCAAATTAAAACCACCCTGAGATATCATCTAACCCTAGCGAGAATGGCCTATATCACAAAATCTCAAAACTGCAGATGCTGGCGTGGATGTGGAGAGAAAGAAACACTTTTACACTGCTGGTGCAACAGCAAACTAATACAACCTTTTTGGAAGGAAGTATGGAGAAAGCTCAAAGAACTCAAACTAGACCTCCCATTTGATCTTGCAATCTCATTACTGTGCATCTACCCAGAAGGAAAAAAATCCTTTTATCATAAGGACACTTGCACTAGATAATTTACTGTAGCTCAATTTGCAATCGCCACAATGTGGAAACAGCCTAAATGCCCACCAACCCAGGAATGGATTAACAAGCTGTGGTATGTGTACACCATGGAATACTATTCAGCCATTAAAAAAAATGGAGACTTTACACCCTTTGTATTAACCTGGATGGAAGTGGAAGACATTATTCTTTGTAAAGCATCACAAGAATGGAGAAGCATGAATCCTATGTACTCAATTTTGATATGATGACAATTAATGACAATTAAGGGCACGGTGGGGGTGGGGGAAGGGGAGAGCAGAGAGAAAAAGAAGGAGGGAGGGGTGGGGAAATGAAGAGCAGAGAGAGGGAAGGAGGGAGGGCGTGGGGTCTTGGTGTGTGCCACACCTTTTGGGGGCAAGACAGGATTGTAAGAGGGACTTTACCTAACAAATGCAATCAGTGTAACCTGGTTTCTTGTACCCTCAATGAATCCCCAACAATAAATTAAAAAAAAAAAAGGAAAGTGCATAATAATTGCCTTCAAGAAGGCTGCTATATGGAAAAGGTCATACAAGGCCTATTTTGGGTAAAAGAAAAGTCTACTTAGGACAACATTCAGTTACAGAGAAACTGAATTTGCCTCAATATAAGGAAGAACTTTCTAGCTTTGATGCTTTGCGAATATAGAGTGAGGTGCTTTGTAAGGTAGTGAACTATCATCATTAACGCTCAGAGGTTAGATTACCACTTGTTAGTGGACAATAGAGGGACTGAGGCAGCATGTTAGAGTGGAGTAGGGTCACTAACTGCGAGAACGTAGGGTGAGATCTGAGATCCTATCATTATCAATTAAAGTTTCTTTTATATATACTCGCAGTAGAATACTATCAGCTAACGTTTTAAGATACATATAGAAATATTGAGATGACGTTGGGTTTGATTTGAAAGTACCCTGGTTACTGAGAGGCTGCTGACCCTGTTCACCCATCCGTGTGATTAGGGGTCCTGTAGTTACCTGACCCTTTCCTGGAAGAGTCCAAGCTCCTTTAACTGTGTAAGCTTTCATGAAAACAAAGCATATCAGCCCTGGTATCTCCTTATTCATTTTTTTTTTTTTTTTTGGCCGGGGCTAGGTTTGAACCTGCCACCTCCAGCATATGGGACCAGCGCCCTACTCCTTGAGCCACAGGTGCCGCCCTCCTTATTCATTTTTAACTTTCTATTACACACTTTAAGAGAAAACTTCTTAAAACCATGTCACACTGCCCGAGGGGCAGAATGTCATGAAGACAAATTCTCTCTTTAAGTTGCTTTAGACCTTTAGACCTCTAGACTAGAATGAAAAACCATACTAGTCTTCTTATATCCCTTGACCATGACTTTAGTTTTTCTGTCTTGATAAACTCATCTCTACCTCTTGTATGATGGAGATAGTTCCATCGCTTCTATGTGTCTGGTATTTTCTGGGGCAGTTCTTTTTCAAAATAATTCCTTGGGAGCATCTTAATCAAGAGAGTGAACCGAGAAAGCACATATACTACCCCTT
The DNA here is from genome assembly GCF_027406575.1 of Nycticebus coucang. Classification (NCBI taxonomy): domain Eukaryota; kingdom Metazoa; phylum Chordata; class Mammalia; order Primates; family Lorisidae; genus Nycticebus; species Nycticebus coucang. The sequence continues at coordinate 90,521,552 of NC_069789.1, forward strand.
CCAAAATCTCATCAAAGTGGGAAGAAATCCACATGAAAGGAATAAATCCATGACAGCATTGAGAAAGTGAAATGTTACTTGGACCAGATTTTTTTTTTTTGAGACAGAGTCTCACTATGTTGCCTGGTAGAGTACAGCGGCGTCACAGCTCACAGCAACCTCAAACTCTTGGGCTTATGCGATTGTCTTGCTTCAGCCTCCCAAGTAGTTGGGACTACAGGTGCCCACTACATTGCCTGGCTATTTTGTTGTTGTGGTTGTCTTTGTTGTTTGGCAGGCCCAGGCTGGGTTTGGGCCTGCCAGCTCCAGTGTATGTGGCTGACACTCTACCCACTGAGCTATAGGCATTGAGCCCATGGACCAGATTTTTAAAAAGCAGTTTTTTAAAAAAATTTCAGATTATAGGAAGGTGCAAATGTTTAGGTTACATTGTTAAAAAGCAGTTTTATTGAGACTTAATTCATAACTGAAATATACCCATTTGAAACTTGGTGCCTGTTGCTCAGTGGTTAGGGCACCAGCCACATGCACGCAGGCTGGTGGGGTTGAACCCTGCCAGGGCCTGCTAAATGTCAATGACAACAGTTTTGTTTCTTTTTATTTTTGAATAATATTTTATTGTATGGATGTCATATTTTATTTAACCATCTATCAGTTAATGGACCTTTAGGATTGTTTCTACTTTCTGGCTTTCATGAATAATGCTATGTTCATTGTAGGTTTTATTATGAATATGGTTTTCATTTCTCTTTCATATGTACATATATATTTACTTAGCTAGGAGTGAAGTTGCTGGGTCATGTGGTAACTCTAATTTAACCCTTTGAGGAACTGCCAAACTGTCTCAAAAGCAGCTATAGTATTTTACATTCTTACCACCAATGTATGAGGGTTCCAATTTCTCCATATCAACATTTGTTATTGTCTTCCTTTTTTGTTATAGTCATCCTAATGGATATGAAAGTGGTATCTCCTAGCGGTTTCAATTTTCATTTTCCTAATGGCTAATGATGTTGAACATCTTTTAACCCTTTCCAGTCCAATTTTTCTGCAGCCCACATACTCTTATTTATTTATTTATTTTGGGTGGGAAAGACATTGGTGGATTACTTGTAATTATCCTACAGTTTAAAAGAGAAAAACTTAAATATGCACTCACCTCATGATTTTTATTATCAATTTTAGTTTACATAAAGTAATTAAAGTGTCATTGTTTATTTTTGTTTATAATTTTTTTGATACTTCTCAAAGCAATCTCCAGGATACAGTCCAGGCTTCCTCTTGCTTGTCTCAGAGAAGAAAATGGGTTCTCTCCTTCGACCTTTCTCATTTCTTCTGCTGCAAACCATGTAATCCTTTGTTGATTTTTTTCATCTTGCTTTATAAAATGCACCTTCCCATTTAGCCTTTCCTCAGTGTCAGAAGATGATGGTCTTCCCCTCTTTCTTAAATTTCTGTTCCTCACATTGCTCACAAGTTGAGTGGTGAGCTTTCTCCTGTAAGAAAGGTGTATCTGCACTTTTTCTCCAGTGGAGCAGACGAATAAAAGCAATTAAAAAATGTGTTGGATGTCTTCTGACATAGGATTGGAAATTAATATACCTGTTGACCATTTTTATATTTTCTTTGGAAGTGTCTATTCAGATCCTTTGCCTATTTTGTCTTCCAATTATTGAGTTGTAAGAATCTTTTATCTAGTCTAGATACAAGTCCTTTATCAGGTACAATATTTGCAATTATTTCCTCTCATACTACAGGTTATCTTTTAACTTTCTCAATGATGTGCTTTGAAGAACAAAAGTATTAATTTTGATAAAATACAATTTATCTATTTTTTCTTTTTCTTTTGTTTGTACTTTTCATATTATATCTAAGAAGTATTTGCCCACCTGTGGAATAGATTTTGATGAAATTTCTGAAAGATAGAATTTGTATGGGATTATCTTGACAAACCAGGATGGAATCTGTTGCCCAAAACAGATGGAAGAAGCCTGGAGCAGAGATAGGAAACATTCTTACCAGTGAAGGCTTCATAATCTCTTTCATTTTTGTAATACTTATTATATATGAGGCATTTTAAAATTTTACCTAGATTAATTTGCTTGATTGTTACCATAATCTTACCAGAGAGTAAATATTGATTAGCTACATTTTTTTGAATGAGAAAGTTGATACAAAGAAGACTTCAGGAAAATTCTGAAAATCACACAGGAAGAGTATTTTGAATCCAGGCCATTGAAATACACAGGGTGTGTCTTTAATCATGGCCTCAGATAAACTCAGAGGTGGCATGTATGGGGAGAGGAGTGTGTTGTGGGATGTTAATCAAAATATTAAATGAATGAGAGCCTATGCAATAGCTGGTTCTTCTTCCTTCATATTTCTATTCATCACCTCCCAAGATAGAGATTGGAGAACAATAGCATTTGTCTCCAGAATTAGTTCTAATTAACAGAAGAAAATTCAAAGTCCTTATAATGATATTTCATTCTCATGGTCTACCCTATCCTAATGTTCTTCCTAGACTTAATTCCCACAAAGGTTTTTGCCATTTTCTCAAATTTAACTATTTGCAGAGTCACACACTATTCCTCTTGAAAAACACTGCCTGACAATTTTTAATCTATTTGTTTTTAATCTGTAATGTTAGCATTTTGCCATTTATATTCTATTTCCTGAACTTGTTCTATACTTTTCTTTTTATTCTTTTGTGCTAACAAATGTTTATTAAATTGTTTTCTATTTTTCTTTAAAAACTTTTTTTGGGGGTTTTCTATTATTCTTTTAAGGGTTTCCCAAGGAATTACACTATACATTCTTGCTTCTTTTCTTCCCCCCTCACCTCTATACTAATGAGGACTTGCCTTCTTAAAGTATAAGATGTGTTTTTAGTTTTACCATGTCCAGGATAATAAAAGGTCTATATAACACTTTAAATTCTTTGTTATCCTCACACAGTTTGTCATGCTATTCTCATGTATATTTAATTACCCAGGTGTTTACTACCTCACAAGACACTTTAGTTACTGCTACACATAGTCAATATTCATTAAATTTACACATATATTTACCTCTTCATTCCTTAGTACTTTTATGCTTTCATCTAGGATCATTTTCATTTCCCTAAAGAACCCTATTATTCCCTTTAGTGTTGGGTTTTTGGCAGTTAGCTCAGTTTTCTTCTTTTTTTGAGTACAAATTAGTTTTATTTTTTTAAGATGTTTTCAAAAGGCATAGAACTCTGGATTGGCAGTGTTTTTCCCCTAGCACTTAGGCGATATTATTCCATTGCTTTCTGACTTCCATCATCTCAGTTGAGAAGTCACATATAAGTCTCAGTGTTGTTCCTTTGAAGATAATAAACCCCTTTTACTTCTCTGTGGCTTGTCTTATTCTTCTTGTGTTTGGTTTTCATTAATTTTGTTTTATTTAATTAATTTATTTATTTTGAGACAGAGTCTTACTTTGTTGCCCTTGGTAGAGTGCTGTGGTATCACAGCTCACAGCAACCTCAAACTCTGGGCTTAAACGATTCTCTTGTCTTAGCCTCCCAAGTAGCTGGGACTACAGGCGCCTGCTACCAACACACAGCTATTTTTTTGTTGCAGTTGTCATTGTTGTTTTAGCTGGCCAGGGCTGGTTTTGAACCTGTCGGCCTCATTACATGTTGCTGGTGCGGTAACCACTTGCTATGGGCCGGGAGCCGCCATCAATTTTACTATGAGGTGCATAGCTTATCTCTCTGAGGTGCTCTAGAAGGCAGTTTAGGCTGAATTTGGCTAATTAAAACCCTTTTATGAATCTAGTGAAAGGCCTAGGATATTTGCCAGCCCTGCTTTCCCTTGAACTTTAATTTTTGTCTCCTTACCTTCTTGGTATTTCCAAAAGCCCATAGTCCTTACTTTCAGTTGCTGCTTTCTAAATGGCTCATGCCTTAAACAAAAAATGAAGGTACAGGGCTCATATCTTCAGTGACAACTTTTCTTTCTTCCTTCCTTCCTTCCTTCCTTCCTTCCTTCCTTCCTTCCTTCCTTCCTTCCTTCCTTCCTTCCTTCCTTCCTTCCTTCTCTCTTTCTTTCCTTTCTCCTTCCTTCCTTTCTTTATCTCTTCCTCTCTCTTTCTTTTCCTTTCTTTCTCTTCTTCTTCTTTTTTTTTTTTTTGAGACAGAATCTCACTTGTTGCCCTCAGTAGAGTGCCCTGGCATCACAGCTTATAGCAATCTCAAACTCTTGGGCTCAAGTGATTTTCTTGCCTCAGCCTCCTAAGTAGCTGGGACTACAGGCACCTATCACAATGCCCCACTATTTTTAGAGATAGGGTCTCGCTCAGGCTGTGTCTTTTAAAAATAATGTCTTGTCTAGTTTTTAAAGATGTTCTCAGTGAGCAAGTAGGTGTAATACAAGGTAGCCAGTCATTGAGAGGAAACTTTAATAATTTTCAGCTATTTCTAAGAGTTTTATAGATTTCTGTCCTATATAGATACAGAAAAAAATTAGTTTATTCTTCTCTTATCTTTTCATCTTGTTGACATTTTATTGCTGATAAAAAAATAATCCATGCCCATAAAGAAAGCTTGGATTGGAGATATCAGGAAATGCAAAGATGTCGGTATGGGGATATACTAGAAAGTCTGTTTAAGGAGCAGATCTTTCTCTTCTTCATCATGCAGATCTCTAAGATTGCCCTTCCTCCATCCTGCATTGAGCCTGGAGGTTTGACCTTTGTTGCAAATTGAACTGGTTATGTTCCAGACCTGGAAATATGAAAGGGATTACAAACCAAGGTAACTGACTGTAAAATTTTAAAACTCCAGAGATAAAATACCCCATGAACCTTCAGAAAAGGAAATACAAGTCATGAATGAAAGACAGAAAATAGAAATGACAGTGAATTTTTAATGATAATCCTGAAGCTTGAAGACAATGGGGCAATGACTTCAAAAGTCTAAGGAAATATATAATTTTGAGCTTATCCTTTTATATCCTGATAAACTAATCAAGTGTGAGGATGGAAGCAATATATTTCAGTCATGTGAGAGATATAACACACACTGTTTATTGGCTACTCAATAGCCTCCAAGTTCCGTTTTCTCTTTCTACCTTGTGCTATAGGCTAGAAAAGATTAATCATTATTTCAGATAACCTGGCACTTAGAGGTCACCATGCAATCTCCATTCTGGCCAGTGAGATATAAACAAAACTCTCCTGGTAGATCTCTAGAAAACCTTTTGATTTCTCTCTCTCCCTACGTCCCTCTCTTCTACCCTTCCCTTCCCTACCCTTATTATTCCCTTGCTTTCTTTCATCTATCTATCCAACTGTCCATTCATGATCCACTTCCATCTTATTTGTTCTTTTGATATTGGAGTGTTTTACTGGATTCCTCATTTAACGGACTTCCAAAAGAGTACAAAAATTCAGGTATTTAACATTTTCCTTTTGCTTGTTGTTTAACGAGTGAATCCTCCAAGTTTATGGTTATCTTTTGTCTTATAGGATCCTAAATGTTTTTCTTTCTTTTTTTCCCCCTTTTCCCTTCACTGGCAAATTGCCTAAGGATTATCTTCCTCTGTAACCAAACTCAGGTTTTGCTGTCTGCTGCTGAAAAAGCCAGACTTGAGAGACAAGTATGGCGGAAGCAAAAGTGGATATATTCAAGAGCTAGCACCCTGAGGAGATGGCAGACCAGTGTTCCTAAAGCCATCTCAAACTCCTGAAGCTGGCAGAAGGGTTTTAAAGGGAAGGAATTTGGGGAACATATATATGTGGAGGTCAGCATAGCTTATTCTGATGGTTATCTTCAGTAGTGGGCTGTCTGGCTGTCTGTTTGGTGTCAGCTAGACTGCAATAGAATTGAAGGCTAAATACTTAGCATTTGTGGGTGGGGGACAAGGAGGATCCTTGAAAACTTGGTTTTGTAGTTAGTTTCTCAAGGCCAGTTCTTAGAATTCTTGTGTAAGCACACAATTAGGTATTATAAAAGAAAGTTATTAGTTAGTTTTAAGATGAAGTGACTGGTACTGTCATACTTTTTTTTTTTTTTAAATTCCTGGAGCTATGCATTTCAAAGACTATCTCCTTAAATGTGGTCTATCTTTTTAAATCACATCTGTCCCTTTATATGGTGCCAATCCTTTTCAGTGGTGCCTGATCCTTTAAATAGCTACTATTTGAAATGCTTTCTCAGTAGTCTATACTCCAATCTTCTTAAATACTTTTCCTAATTTTATAGTGCATAGTGAATGCAATCAATTTAGAGGTTGTTCAAGTCACCATTAGGTTTTTTTTTTTTGTTTGTTTTGTTTTGTTTTTTACCAGCTCCCTGCTTCTTTCTTTCATGCAGTTTTTCTTTGTTTTTCTCTTCTTATCTTCTCTATGACTAGATAAGAAGGGAGGGCAGCGTAAGAGATCACACACTATGATTTAGTGATTTTTATTTTTTACTCACAGTTATTTTGCAGGTTTGGTATTCTTTGTATTTAAGCCACACTGAAGGCATGTTTTGGTATAGAAATTACTTCTTCTAGTTGTTTTAAATAATTTGATGAGGAGATCCTAGGAGATGTGTTTCTCTACAGCCATCCTTATTCAGATACTCCAGACTTTTTGTTTACATGTGTGCTTGTATATATGTATTATATGTATTCATTTAGATGATAAAAAATTCTTGAGAGGAAGAATCTACCTGTTTTTTTCTTACCATCACATTGCCTTGTGTGTGCTAGGTGCTGAATGATTATCTTCTTTAATAACAATTAATCTGGAGTACAGTGGTACCTTAATCTACTAGTGTGTCTTGAGGATTGTCGATGTGGTCCTACTAGTTTTGAATTTATGCTACTTTTTGAATTCAAGGTAAAGAGACTGATTAGTATTTATCTTTTAGGGTATTCATGAAAATTAGTGAAAAGTTTGAATAATATTAATTTTTAAATAAATGTAGTATGATTACTTTCAAGAGTAACCTCAGAGGCACTTTCTTTGTAATGAGATAATTTGCAATGGTCATATTTTTTATTTTTGTGAATTTTTTGTTGTAATACTACCTGATTACAGTTTTTTTTATCTTAAGTGGGCTGTGTTCCTCATTGAAATATTTTTCACTTTATTTGTTTTTCGTAGTTAAAAACAGATGTCATAGCTAGCAGAAGTATATTTTGACACCCTGCATCCATGTTATTGTGAATTCTACACAGAGATTAGTGATACTTATAAAGAACTATTATTATTACTTTTTTATTGTTGGGGATTCATTGAAGGTACAATAAGCCAGGTTACACTGATTGCAATTGTTAGGCAAAGTCCCTCTTGTAATCATGTCTTGCCCCCATAAAGTGTGACACACACCAAGGCCCCACCTCCCTCCCTCCGTCCCTCTTTCTGCTTTTCCTCCCCCCCATAACCTTAATTGTCAATTAATTGTCATTAATTGTCCTCATATCAAAATTGAGTGCATAGGATTCGTGCTTCTCCATTCTTGTGATGCTTTACTAAGAATAATGTCTTCCACTTCCATCCAGGTTAATACGAAGGATGTAAAGTCTCTATTTTTTTTAATAGCTGAATAGTATTCCATGGTATACATATACCACAGTTTGTTAATCCATTCCTGGGTTGTCAAAACAACCCTGAGATATCATCTAACCCCAGTGAGAATGGCCCACATCACAAAATCTCAAAACTGCAGATGCTGGCATGGATGTGGAGAGAAAGGAACACTTTTACACTGCTGGTGGGACTGCAAACTAGTACAACCTTTCTGAAAGGAAGTATGGAGAAACCTCAAAGCACTCAAGCTAGACCTTCCATTTGATCCTGCAATCCCATTACTGGGCATCTACCCAGAAGGAAAAAAATCCTTTTATCATAAGGACACTTGTACTAGACTGTTTATTGCAGCTCAATTTACAATGGCCAAAATGTGGAAAGAACTATTATTTTTATAAAGCCTCTTAGAAAGTGAGATGCTGAATTTCTCATTACTCATTCTTCTTTTAGCTGTCCTCGCTATCAGAAAATTCTTTATTATGTTCAACCAAGTCTTCCAAATCTCATTAAAAAACTGTTAAATCAAACTAAAATTGGCCCAAGGATGCTGACAGGCCTCTTAACTGCAACCCAACTCAGCACATAAATCAACTGAAAACCTAACTTAGAAACAAATAATTGAATCTCAACCTATCATGGGTGGCCGACTATTCAAACATGTCCCAATGAGACAGACACGATCTGTAACCAAATGGGCTATCTCTGTACCTCACTTCTGTTTTCTGTACATCATTTCCTTTTCCCTGGCTATAAATATAACCTACATAAGTGGTGGGGAAGAGCATTCTAAACCACAGTGCTGCCTGATTCTAGAATTGCAAATAAAACCCAATTAAGATCTATAAAAATAGATTTGGTATGTTTTTTTGTCTTTTAACACCTCCAATATAACCATTATTTAAGAAAGAAAATGACTTGAATTTTTGCTGGCTTTCTTCTCTGTGGACATGTTTATAACTTTTAATCCTACTTTATTTTATGTAATTTAAAGCTACATAGTTTGTCAAGGATAATTTCTGGTCTATTTTTAAATATTTAGAATTATAGCCATTTTTATTCTATGAGAATATTTCATAGATACTTTATTCATAGTAACTGGTGGGGGTGGAGATGGTAAAGTCAGTCAACTGGTTAATTATTTGAATGGCATGCTATTTTTATGCAATGAGGAATGTGTGTATTTATTTTGTAAGTATTTGTTGGGTACATATCATGTGTCACTGACTACACATACTTGAGCTTTTGAACAAATTGTTTCCCAGTGAAAGTCTTTTAAGAACATACTTTCAAAAGCCAATAATGTTTTTGACTAGTAAGTTAATGGTGGGAATGCGATTGCTTCCAAAATATTTAAAATATTTTGTATTGCACAACAGTTTAAACTTTCTCTTACAATTCTGTTTATGGTATTAAATGTTCATGATTTTATAGATAAAATAAAGAAATACTTCAGCCACATCCTTATCAAAATTGTCATAATTTCTGATGTATTGAAAGAAGACCTGTATTTTTGCAAAGGCTTTTCAACTAGTCTTGTTTCTGATTCTAGTCTTTCCCACTTATAATAAAATTCTAGTCTTTCCCACTTATAATAAATTCTCTACCTTAAAGCCTATCATTCAAGGCTGACTTTGATTTTCTGTCTTAGGACAATTATAATACATAGGGAAAAGTAGAAAAGTAGTTGTATGGAAAAATCCCAGATGTTTTCAAAAGATAGTCCTTTGTTGACTGGGATGATATGTGTGTAAACTAAAATAAAATCTTCAGCCCCTTCAACTGACTGACTGGACCGTTTCTTGGCTAAAGGGATCTTAGAATTATCTTAAGGCTGAGTTGCTGGTCCTGAGAAGGGAGGTCAGACTTTCCTCCTCATGCCCCTTTCCCTTGGAGATACGCTTTGTAATTCATTAACAGGCCTAAATCTGTGCAAGACAAAGCTTGAACCACATCAGCGGGCCATGAATTTATTTAGCAGATCATGTGAATTTTGGTAAATGTCCAGTAGGTACCTTGTCTCTGAGTAACAGACATCCTTATCTTAAGTAAAAACATTCTAAGCCTTTAGACAAGGCTTCATCTCTTTAACCAATTACAAATCAGAGGATCTTTAAACCCATGTATAACTGTAAGCCCCTCCTTTGAGATGTACTACCTTTGGGGGCCAAACCACTGTTTGCCCTCCATGTATTGACTTGGAGTCTCATGTGTAATTCCTGTTTCCATGAATGTATAAAACCAAACTGTAACTCAGCTACTGTCACAGGCATATTTTCTCAGGACCTTCTGAGGCCATGTGCTCTGGACTAGTCACACACGTTCAGCTCAGAACAAACCTCTTTGATTATTTTACAGAGTTTGGATATTTTTCCATTAACAGGTATGAGGGTACTGGGTCCCAGAAGTCAGAGAGAACTGAATTGTTCTAATAAGAAAAGAACAGAAGGGCTCGGCACCTGTAGCTCAGTGGTTAAGGTGCCGGCCACATGCACTGGGGCTGGTGAGTTTGAAACCAGCCAGGGCCTGCTAAACAACAATGACAACAATAACAACAACAATAAAAATAGCAGAGCATTTTTGTGGGTGCTTGTAGTCCCAACTATTGGGAGGCTGAGGCAAGAGAATCGCTTAAGCCCAAGAGTTTGAGGTTGCTATGAGCTGTGACATTACAGCACTCTACAGAGGGTGACATAGTGAGACTCTGTCTCAAAAAAAAAAAAAAAAAGAAAAGAACAGAAGGTTGGTAGTGATGGAGTTGAAAAAATGTTACCCTTAAAGATGACCCTTGGCATTTGAGAAAACACCTTTCATTTTTGCCCTTCTCCCCTGAAGCAGGCTATAAAATAATTCTCTGACCTTTCTGTGAATGGCTCTCATTTCCAGGTGTCCTACCTCATTCTGGAGGAAAGAAATGTCTTTATCTCTGACAACCCGACACACAGAGAAGAGTCTGACAAAACAAGTCTTGCTAAATTCTAAATTATTTTAAATGATAAGTCATTACCATTAGATTACATCCCTTGTTAAGCAAAAATGAGTGACTGAGTCAAGAGAAGCAATCAATCCAGGTTTGTTCTATGCCCTGGAAAAATACAAGTCAGGGAAAACCTCTATGGCTTGTGTTCTCCAAAGAGGTTTTTGGGAAACTTAATATTCATACATTTCTTAAAAAGGGATAAAGGCATGTAGAAAGTGGGGAGCCAAGTGGAAGAATGATCGATCTCGCCTTTGCTCTGCACATGGGAAGATAAGCATTATCAGTGTAAAATCTAATGGACATTAGTTTTTGGAGCTAATCTTGGATTGTAGATCTAAAATTACAGTTGACATGTCCTTCTTGGATAGGGGGATATATTATACACTTTGAAAAGTTTGAAAGTAAGCAAAGAACAATTTGTGAGGGCCTCCATGCAGCGGTGCCAAGGCCGTTTGCCTTTCTGTGGGGTCTGGCTATTGTATAACGCTCTGACATGAGGTCATGAAGTGCCAGTTACTCACCTGGAAAGGCAGTATTGTCTCTGAGTCTCCCCACTTAACTTTCCCTTTGCCATAGCAAGTTTGGAGGTACTGAGACTTTTATTTTTCTTTATACACTTTTGTGCAATGGTACTTCTCCACAAGTATCCACTCCTTCATCATTCTTAGCATAACAATACACAGTTTTTCCTGTTCCTTTTGGGTCTTTATTTTTGAAGGGTCCTGTGTCTTGTAAAACTTATGTTAAATACATTTACAAGCTTTCCTTTTGTTGATTTGTTTTTTGTAGTAGAGGTCTCAACCATGAATTTTGCAATGAATGAGAAAATTCTTCTGGGGAGAATATGGGTGGGTGGGTTGGGGGGAGCAATTATTCCGGAACCAGAGGATGGAGAAACTCTGAGGAGAAAAGGTCAGCAAGAGGGTGAGGGTGAAAGTCATCAAAGAAAACTCTTGAGAGGAAGCAGAGACGTCAAATGAAGACTTTTTATGAAGCTTTGCCTCTTAGTGTCAGTTGTATTCCTCTGTCTTCCTGCAGAAAAAAATCCGAATTATTTGCTACTGTTACATAGAATTGGATTTACTTTTAGGGAATGGCTGTGTCCTGCTTTAAACCAGGAACAAGAATGAAGGTTGCCCACAGGGTTAATCTATTCAAATTTTGATCCCAATGTACTCCACATTCAAATGAGTGTGTGTGTGTGTGTGTGTGTGTGTGTGTGTGTGTGTGTGTGATGTACATATAGAGGAACACAGGAAGAATTTGGCATCTTGCCTTTGGCCTTCCCTCTTGTATTCTCATAGATATTTCTGTTCTGAGATCTTGATGACCTAGTAGCCATAAATGGCTAAGGAGAAGGAGATAATAAAGGTTATTTGTTTTTAAGGTCTGTGGACCATGATTGTACTAAGAACAAGAGCCTCCTTGGTGTGCAGCTTATTTGGAATCTGCTTTTAGAACTGGTGCCAGGATATCTAAGACACAGTGAGATATTTGGGCAAAAGACTGGACTTGGAAGTCACAGGAACAGAGGTGAGAGTCATGGCAGAAAGAAGAGGGCTCACAGAAAAAAGAGCATTTGTACATAAGTAAGGTCAGACTTAGGAGGAGGCCGTGCCCTCAGGATGTGTGATTTAGGTGTGGTGAGGGGAAGGCTCTGGCCAGAAAAATGGGTTTTCCATGTGCTGGTTGCTACTTCAAGTTCCCCTCTTGGGCCTTTGTCCATTTCATTTAGGTGAAGCTTTGGTGCTTCTGCTTTCTTCCTATGGTACAAGCACAGCACCTTACATAGCAGTTGGCAAATGGCTAAAATCAGATACCTGGGGAGGGGGATATTTGTATTTTATTTTGCCTGGGCTATATACCTACAATAAAAATTATTAATTTATCATCTGAAATTTAAACTTAATTGACTGTCCTGTATTTTTATTTGTTAAATCTGACAACCTTGCCTAGAAAGTCTCCACAATGTGAGCAGTTGTTAGTCATTTAAAAATGAGAGTAAATTAATTTGCTAGAACTTTTTCCCCCTTGAAAACAGGTTTTTATGGGGAAGGGTAGATCTGTGAGTCAAGTGTGGGCAAAATAAAAGTGAGGATAATGGTTTCCAGAAAAATGCACAAGGAAGAAAGAATAAAGATAAATAATCCAGAGCAGGAGGGGTCCAAAGTGGTGGTGATGGAAAAGTGTGTTAGGTGATGAAAGGTATCAACACAAACTGGGGAGAAAAGGTGACAGTCATTATAGTATGAGTTCAGGAAATACGACCATCCCAATACTACCAGATTATTAAGAGGGAGGAAGGGAGCGCGAGAACAAGAAAGGCTGGACTTGTTTGCTCTCCAGCTCAGGTATTATTCAAAAGGTGATGAGTCACATTTCAGGGTGTTGAGGAGAGACACGCTGTGGCCAGATTTGTGACAGAATGTTGGGTAGATAGCGGGTGGCAGGGCACCATCAAAACCTGCTGGCATTTCTTTCCAGACCTCAGCATTGATCTGGGGGATCCATTATGAAACATTAATTACATAAATTACCTGGGGACTGTTCACGACTCCATTATTCTCACCTTTCTCATGTACCAAGCAAAGTATCCTGCTACTATTGTTCTGGGAATATCTGGCCCCAGAATATTTGTCTGCAGACTAAGTATTGTGAGTTTGTCCACAGCTTTCAAGCACCTTTTGTGAGCTTATCCATGACTGTTTGTTCTTATGAAGTAGGTGCCAATGAGTACATAATTCACTAATCCCAGCTCTCTCTGGCAGTAACACAATAAATATTGTTATATAATGTACAGATACAGTCATCTGAACACAGGGAGTGGTAATAGGATACACAGGGTAAAGCAGTGTTGTTGAGAAGACAGGAAAGTAATTTGTAATCGGGCCTGGAATTCACTCATAAAATCTTTCATTTTCCCTTTTTTTACCTGGCTGGTACCTCTTCCTGAAAAGTTATTTTCTTAGAAAATAAAACATAAGTCACATAGGAGAACATCTTCATTGAAAAATTTAAACAATACAAAAGTATACAGAGAAAAGGTAACAGTACCTAGCCCACCTTCCCACTCCCAGGCCTAATCCAATCTTCAGAGAAAACCATTGACAAATGGCTTTCAGACATTTTCTTCTGTGTCAAAATAGTATTTATAACACAAAAATACATACATGTACGTTTACATAAACAAGGAAATATTGGGTGTATTATTTTGTTATTTGCCTTTTCATTAAATCATATATTTGGGAAACAGTTCCATGTCAGTACATGTAGGTTGATCTCATATATTTTGACTGTACATTATTTTACATTGTGGTGGATATTTTGAGTTGTTTCCAGTTTTCCATGGTTATAAATGAAACTAATGATTGTTCGTCCATTTTTGGGCAGTTATGCCAAAATTTCTGTAGGACGGATTTCTGGAAATAATTATTCCCTTTTCACTATTCAGTTAAATAATGAAAACTCTAGTGAGGAATCAATTCAGTGCTCCGCTCTTAGTTATTGAGTGGATAGACATGGCTCCTGCATTTGAACCTGGCACTTACAGACTCTTTCTATTTCACAGGCTGGTGCACACCACTGTGGATTTATTCAGGTGGGCATGTCGGGTAAATGTTGAGGGCAGTCAGATACCTAAGGCTGCTCCAGAAGGTAATGAATGAATTACGTGTCCAAAGAGATATTAAGGAAGAATCTGGATATTGTAGAGATGACACAAATATCGACAATATCTATCAACAGATGAATTTAGAGATCTTTGAACTCCCTTTGAACTTTAGAAATGATGGTTGGAAGATGGCAATGCATATCATTTTCAAGGAATTTAGGAAGAAGTTCTTGAATTAGAGGCCCTTAGGATGAAAACTGCCTTCACTGAGTTTTATTTGGTCCATCTAAGGCTTATCTTAAAAAAAGATTAGTTATTAAACCTTAAAAATCCTGAAAATGACAGATGAAAATACCACTACCAGTCTTCTCTAAAGAAATTTAGAAAATTTGGCTGTCCTGGGGCCTCCAAATTTCTTTGTGGAAGTAAAGAATAATTTCTCTATGCCTAATTTGTCAACAGAATAATTCATATGCAGTCTGTTTGATTTACTCATTTATGTTTCAGTCTAGTCCCTGAAGGAATCTGGGTGTGGATACTTAGTATGGGGCCAAAGCCTAATAGAGAGCTTAAGGATTTCCTTAACACGTTGAGAAGGCAATTCTGTAATATGAGTCAGTCTTTTAATGAGGACAAAGCTCAGATGATTAGCAGGGTGGGGTAGTGATGAGTCTGTGACATATTATTGGCTCAAATGTCTGAAGATGACATTTTCTTTTCTCAGAGAGGGATCAATAAGCACAGACATTAAGGTTCTGGTTTTATACTTCTTTTATTACAATAAAAGAAAATCTGTCAAAGAAACTATCCCTTATTAAATCTAAACAGAGAGCAGTTGAATGAACCTAGGTTTCTGCAGTTCAATGTAAGATGTATATTTTAAATATGCAAATAGAAATTTCAGCTATTATTTCCTTGTGGATTAATTTTTTTTTTCCTTTAATATTCCTTTTGCCTTCAGGTACTTTTTACTAAAAGCCATATTATGACACTGCATTCAGATATACTTTTATTGATTATGAAATTATTATATTCCCAAAGTTGCTGTTTTATGTCTCTAAATAAATTAGGAGATACAGAGCATGGTGTTATGTCCAAGGGCCCACCTTTTGATCCATGTAGCTGTCCAGTATGGCCCAGACACTCTGAGATTTTAGCATGAGACTCTTCTCTCTGACCACTAGAGGCCCTGCTTTCCTCTCTTCTCCTCTCATCTCTTGATTCTAGCCTCCCAACTCTATTTGAAAATAAAAAAGGATTTTCTTTTATTAGATATGAACAATATAGATGCCATAAGTATAATGTATTTACTATTTTCTTTCCTAAAGAAATATTGGAACTGTTTGAAATTTTTATGAAGTTCAATGTATAATCTCTCTCTCTTTTTTAGAGACAGGGTCTCACTCACTCTGTTGCCCAGGGTGGAGTGCAGTGGCATGATCATAGCTCATGGCAGCCTTAAGCTCCTAAGCTCCAGTGATCTTGCTTCAGCCTCCCAAAGTACTAAGATTATAGGCATTAACCACTGCTCCCGTGCATTTGGTATTTTACTTAAGACCTTTTTACTTAACTCAAGTATTTTATTTTTATTTTTTCTAGAAATTTCATAGTTTTAGAGTTTTTAGTCCTATGATCCATTTTGAGTTACTTTGTATATATAGTGCAAGATATTGACCAAAGTTCTTTCTTTTATGTCATATGAATACCAGTTTGTTCCAGCAGCATTTGTTGAAAAGACTATCCTGTCTCCACTGAGTTGTCTTTCATTTTTGTCTGTATTGTGTGTTTCTATTTCTGGACATTCCATTATTTCCTATTGATCTTTTTGTTTATCTTTATTCCGGTAACATACTGCCTTTCTTACTGTAGCATCATACAATAATAAATATTGAGATCAGAAATCAGGTAGTGTCAAGTGCTCCAAACTTATTCTTTTCTTTTTTTTCTTTCAAGGTTGTTTTGGCCATTCCAGGTCCTTTGTATTCCTCATAAATTTTAGAATCAACTTTTTCTTTCTCCAAAAAATAAGTTGGGATTTGATTAGTATGATATTGAAACAACAGGTCAATTTGGAGAGTTTAAATCACAACAACATTGAGTACTTGAACCTAAGAAATAGTATACTTTGTTGTTTGTTTAGATCTTTAATTTCTATCAGTGCTATTTAGTAGTTTTCAGTGTATAGCATTTACCCATCTTGTATCAGACTTGTCCTGAGGGTTTTGTAATTTTGGTCATCATTACAAATGGTAGTTTAAAAAATTTAAAATTTTCTATTATTTACATCAATACAATCATTTTTCTCGTAAGGTTTTTTTTTTCTTAATTTAAGATTAATGGTTGTTAGGAATTATTATTATTTTTATTTTATTTATTTATTTATTTATTTTTTTATTATTAAATCATAGCTGTGTACATTAATGCGATCATGGAGCACCATACACTGGTTTTATAGACCGTTTGACACATTTTCATCAAACTGGTTAATGTAGCCTTCCTGGCATTTTCTTAGTTATTGTGTTAAGACATTTATATTCTACATTTACTAAGTTTCACATGCACCCTTGTAAGATGCACTGCAGGTGAAATCCCACCAATCACCCTCCCTCCGCCCATCCTCCCCCCTCCCTCCCCTCCCTCTCCCCCTTCCCCCTATTCTTAGGTTATAACTGGGTTATAGCTTTCATGTGAAAGCCATAAATTAGTTTCATAGTAGGGCTGAGTACATTGGATACTTTTTCTTCCATTCTCGAGATACTTTACTAAGAAGAATATGTTCCAGCTCCATCAATGTAAACATGAAAGAGGTAAAGTCTCCATCTTTCTTTAAGGCTGCATAGTATTCCATGGTGTACATATACCACAATTTATTAATCCATTCGTGGATCATTGGGCACTTGGGCTTTTTCCATGACTTAGCAATTATGAATTGGGCTGCAAGAAACATTCTGGTACAAATATCTTTGTTATAGTGTGATTTTTGGTCTTCTGGGTGTATACCTAGTAGAGGAATTATAGGGTTGAATGTCAGATCTATTTTTAGATCTCTAAGTGTTCTCCAAACATCTGTCCAAAAGGATCTAGTAAGTTTTATGTAGACTTCAAAATTTTCTACATAGAAAATCATGTTGTCTAAGGATAAAGTTTTACTTCCCCCATTCCAACCTGTTGTCTTTTATTTCTCTTTCTTCCCTTATTTCAGCTAATGTGAGCTAAAAATAAAATCCTAAGCCTCCACTGACTGCGCGGAGCCCCCCCCAAGCCAAGGGAACCCCAAAGAAACTTTATTTTTTAATTTATTTTTTATTTTTTTTTATTGTTGGGGATTCATTGAGGGGACAAGAAAACAGGTTACACTGATTGCATTTGTTAGGTAAAGTCCCTCTTCCCAAAGAAACTTTAAAACTGAGTTCCTAGTTATGATGGAGTGGGAGGTCAGATGCGCCTTTTTTATACCCTCTCCCTTGCTAATGGCCACCAAGCTTTTTTCCCTAACTGCTAAACAGAAACTAATTTCCAGGACCAGGATCCAGATCAGCATTCTTTTCCAATAAGAAAACACAAAACTTGGAGTGGCTTAAACAGACTATGGAGCATGATTGCCCTTTGGCTAAGTGAACTGTTTTTTTCCCCCTTCTTCTTCCTAATTTCTATCATAGTTTGACATAATTTTGGACTTTTGCCTTTGTCCATGTGGTCTGGAGTGAACCGACTGGCTTAAGGTCTGGTTTAAGGTGACTGATTAACTTAGTTTACTTTTTAACACATGATTATTTTTTATGTGACAATTGCTTAGAATCTGCCCCAATGTTAGATTTTTATATTAGTTTGTTTAAAATTGGGGTTACCTTTGGTTTTAAAATTGCTGTACTTTACTAATAAAAATTGTTTCAAGCTAAAGGAAACTAAAAATATTTCACCCCCAAATATATACTTCTTAGATTTTGAGATGGCTATTCAGAGGGGCTAGAGACAGGAATAGACCTGAAAAGCGGCCTTTTGTGGAGGAGATTTGCACCTGCAGAGGAAATAGAGTGAAGTAAGCAGTAGATTACTCATTAGGCTTTCTTTAGGATCCCCTTTGTCTACCTAGGAAAGATAAACTCAGGAGGAGAGACTGAGAGGCTCACACCATAGAAGGTCTGACTTTTACACAGGCCCTCTGTGAGGCTTCATCAGCACATTAGCATAGCCTCTGCTTGGCACTATTTCCTCCCTTCAAGCTTCCAAATCCTGTTACGCCACCTACCTGCTGGAGCCTGCAGAGAAACTTGGCCCCAGGCCATTGCTCTTTGAGAGCTCAATCCTCTCCCCCTCTCTCAGGCGGGTACCCTTGCTTACACCTTTAATCCCCCACACTCTGGGAGGTGGAGGCAGGTGAAATGATTGACCTCAGGAGTTTGAGATCAGCCTTAGCAAAAATGGAAACTAACCAGGCACTGTATGTAGCCCATGCCTGTAGTCCCAGCTATGTGGGAAGCTGAGGCAAGAGGATTGTTCAAGCCCAAGAGTTTGAGGGTGCTGCAAGCTATGATGATGCCATGGTATTCTACCAAGGGTGACAGAGCGAGACTCTGCCAAAAAAAAAAAAAAAATCATTTTCCCTGAAATGCACTTAAACTCACTCACTTCTATAGCCTCCTTCTCTTAGTGAGAAGGATACTTTAAGTGTCAACCCTCTGGCCCTCCTTCGAGTTCATATTCTGTATGACTTCCATGCACATGTGCACACTTAATGAATCTGTTAGGCTTTTCTCTCATTAATCTGTCTTTAGTCAGGGGGCATGGCCTGCAGGTGACTCTTTATGACAGGGAGGAGAGGGATCATCTCCTTTTTGCCCTTTACGTTCTTTTAGCTGAAGTGTGGCCTCATTTGTTCTTAGAAACTCCGAAGAGCAGCCTATTACTGAAAAAATAAAACAGATCTGTCAACCTCTCTTTTTCTTCCTCCTTATTCCTATCGGTCTCTCAAGGAAAGGGCATCACACTAAAAGAATCGTTAGCAGGAGGGAGTGCCACTTCTGAGAGCAGTCCTGTGATTAGGATGAGGCTGTGCTGGGGAGGGTTTGTTGAATCTGAGAATTTCTTTTCTTTGCTAGGCCCTGAACCATTGACTGACTACCCTGTGGTACCCAATGTGAGAAAAGAAAAATAGCTCCAAACAACCTGAGCTGTATGAGGGATGTAAAATTGATCAGGACCAGGGAGACATGAGTATAAGACTGCAGCCACACCCCACCCTCATTGTTTCAAGTCATTTTGTTCCCGACTAGCTGCCTCACCCATTCATTATCTTCAGGGCATCTGGGATACAACAAAGGATGTGTAGCCAATCAGTAGTTTATGTAACTTCAGTGCAAATTCGTTCTGGGAAACAGCTTAGGAACTTCCTCTTCTCCTTTAAAAACCTACTGGTAACTGCTGCTAATTGGAGCATATATTCAGGGTAATTTGAATCTAGGGTTGCTCCTGGGTTACAGTTCTCAAACTTGGCCCAGATAAACTCTCAACTTACATTAAATTTGGCTCAGTGTTTTTCTTTGGGTTGACATATTGATGCTATGCTAAACATTTGAAAGAGGAAAGAAACTTCCTGTGTACATTTGACTTTTGAACAACACGGGGCCTAGGGGCACCAAACCCCCTGCAGTAGAGAATACACGCATAACTTCTGACTTTTCCAAAACTTAACTGCTGAACAGCTTACTGTTGACTGGAAGCCTTACCCATACATGGGTCACTACAAAAATTTTGAGACAGACTGTGTTATGTTTATTTCACTTCCAAGAAACACAGTTGACAGCATCCTTTCTAATTCACCTGTGCAAGTTTCTACCTGCTCGGCTTCTCTGTGGTGTTGCTGGGAGGGCTTCCTTTGTTTCCTCTGTGTAGATTTTACATTTCTTGATTGTCATGTATCTCAAAACTTTCCTTCACATCCACGTAACATAAACAATTAATGAACATAGATCTTGTATGTTATATGTATTCCATACTGAATTCTTACAATAGAGTACGCTGGAAAAAGAAAATTTTACTAAAATATCATCAGGAAGAGAAAATATATTTACTATCCAGTAAGTGGGAGTGGGTCATCATGAAGGTCTTCATCCTTGTCATTTTCACGTCAAGGAGGCTCAGAAGGAGGGGAAGGGAAGGGGTGGTCTTGCTGTCTCAGGGCCAGCAGAGGCGGAAGACGTTGGGGGAAGTAGAAGGAGAGACAAGTGACATAGGGACACTCAGCATAAAATTATAGAAATACATTATAATTGCTGTCTGAATTGGTTGCTTTTTCATTTCTCTAAAAATGTTTCTATATAATATCAATCCTTCTTCCACCATTTACTTTTATTTTTATTTATTGATTTGAGACAGAGTCTTACTATGTTGCCCTCAGTAGAGTGCCGTGACGTTACAGATCACAGCAACCTCCAATTCTTGGACTTAAGTGATTCTCTTGCCTTAGCTTCCCAAGTAGCTGGGACTACAGGTGCCCACCACAACGCCCGGCTTTTTATTTTGTTGCAGTTGTCATTGTTGTTTAGCAGCCCGGGCCAGGTTCTAACCTGTCAGCCTGGTATATGTGGCCAGCACCATAACCACTGTGCTATGGGCACCGCCACCCATTTACTTTTAGTTTTATTGTCTGTATCACAGAAGGATCTATGTTGCAAAGTAAGTCAAAAGCAATTAGAATGTATTTGCCGGATTGACTAATGTCACTTGTTTTCTGGCACTGCTTCTTTTCTATCTCTTCCTCATCATGGGGCCCTGGTTCAGAAGCTCTCATCTTCATCCGTGGTCTCCTGTTAATTCCTCCAGCGTGGTGTCTATTAGCTCTTGAATTTCTCCAGGTTCCATATACCTTGACACCTTTCATCTCCTACCTTTTCTATCATTTCCACAATCTCTTTTATCATTTTTTTTTGATTGGCTCTGTTGTAAATACTATGAAGATGATACTGTATATCATCTTCAATGGTGTAATCATTCCAGACTTTCACGATGTCCTCCTTGTTGGGATTTTTCTTACAGTGTTGACAATCCTGTTCATAGAGTATTACGTGTCATGAGCCTTAAAGGTTCTTACAAGCCTGTGATCTAGAGGACAAACTAGAGACATTGTGTTTAGGGAAAAGTAGACCACTTCGACACCTTTGGTGTTGAACTTGAGGTGATTTGATACCGATGAGATTATGCCCCAACTCCTACCAAGGGTCCTTCCAATCTTCACAATGTACCTTGATATTGCAACTAACCATGTGCTCTCCTTTTCTTTTTTCTAAAGCCTCAAGCTATAGCCTCAAGCCATAGCCCTGGGTAGAGTGCTATAGTGTCACAGCTCACAGCAACCTCAAACTCCCGGGTTTAAGAGATTCTCTTGCCTCAGCCTCCTGAGTAGCTGGGACTACAGGAGCCCGCCACAATGCTTGGCTATTTTTCGGTTGTAGTTGTCATTGTTTGGTAGGCTCGGGCTGGATTTGAACCTGCCAGCTCTGGTGTATGTGGCTGGTGCCTTAGCCGTTTGAGCTACAGGTGCCACCCATCCTTTTCTTATTTAAAACATTGTGAAGTCCTCCAAAATGTGTAGAAGTTCAAGCTTTTTGACATAGCTTATAAGGCTACATTTCTTGCCATTCCCTGCATCTACTGTGTATTCCCTTACACCAGATGTTTCTGATTCCTTACACATTCCATGCCATTTCTCACCTTTCCACATGTTGTTTCCTCTATGTGGAATAACTCACTGCTTGACTCCTCTCACCAGTACACCCCATAACTCCCCTATTAAGGTATTCTCCCTATACCCCATTTTAAACCCTGAGAGGGTCTTGTTCTCTTTGTATCCCCAGCACAAGCAAAGAGTGGGTGCTTGAGAAATGTTCACTGACAAAATTAATGAAAGACAGGATGGCCCACCTACTTGGCCTACAGGTCAGCTGTGGAGATGACAGCTCCCAGGGACTGGGCAAAGCCAATCACGGCCAAGTTTAGCATCTCTATCAGTGTGGGGAAGATGCCTTTAAACAGGGGGACCTCATTGCCTCTGCTTTTGGTAACGGAGCCATCAGGAAGAGGCAGACATAATCAGAGCCTGTTGCAAAGATGTTGGACTCGATAGTCTCAAACATGGTCCTGCCCCAAACACTGCTGAGGCCTCTATGAACTCCTGCACATTGCACTTGATGGACCCAGCACTGTGCAGGATGTGGGATGGGAACCTGCCATTGAACACAGCATCTTTCTCAGGGGACTGTGCAGAAATGCCCTTCCTGTAAAATATCTCATCTCCAGAAATTACAGCCCATAACACTGAGACCAAATTGAGCAGTTAAATATCAGCAAGAAAGCACATTGTACCCCATGATCGCATTAATGTACACAGCTATAATTTAATTAAAAAAATAGCAGCAAGAAAGCCACTGACCTCTCTTTTCTTGTGGCAATTATTTTCCTAAATTGTCTGTAGCAATCCTTAAGAATTTTTCTCTGAGCAGGCTCTTATTCAAGCCTTCAACCTTTGAGGCTTGAAGATTTTCTTTTCTTTCTTTTTTTTTTTTTCTGAGACAGAGTCTCACTTAGTCTCCCTGAGGTTGAATGCCATGGCATCATAGCTAATAGCACCTCAAACTCTTGGGCTCAAGAGATCCTCTTGTCTCACCCTCCCAAGTAGCTGGGATTACAGGTACCCACCACAAGGTCTGGCTAGTTTTTCTATTTTTAATAGAGACTGGGTCTTGCTTTGCTCAGGCTTGTCTCAAACTCCTGGGCTCAGTCATTCCACCTGCCTTTGCCTCCCAGAATGCTGGGATTACAGGTGTGAGCCACTGCGCCCGGACATGAAGATTTTCCTATGGGCATTTATACTATTTGAAGATTCACCAGATAAATGAGAATAAAACTAATTACCAGAAATAATAAAGTGGCAGAGGGTGCAGACTCTGGGAGCAGACCGCCCGTGTTCAGACCTAGCTCCATCTCTTACCAGCTGTTATTTCTCTGTACTTATTTCCTTAAGTGTAAAATGCAGTGATAACAGCATCTTCCTCATAGGAAGAGGAAGAATTAAATTGTGAGAATTAAATGAACAATTGTGTTTAAAGCATTTGAAACAGAGCCTGGCACAGGAAAGCTCCATTATTATCAGTGTGCTATTATCTTAGCTTTAAGGTCTTGTCTTCTATAGGGAAATCAGATTTGCCGGGATGGGATGTTGCTTTTCTTTCATCAGCTGTTGTCTCACAAAAAATGTGTAACAGCTTTAACACTGCATTTTAGTTGCCACAATTTTAGGAATACTAGTTTTCATGAGGGTATACTTCATTTTGATTGATGTT
This sequence comes from Nycticebus coucang, assembly GCF_027406575.1. Taxonomy (NCBI): domain Eukaryota; kingdom Metazoa; phylum Chordata; class Mammalia; order Primates; family Lorisidae; genus Nycticebus; species Nycticebus coucang. The sequence continues at coordinate 90,545,025 of NC_069789.1, forward strand.
CCTTTAGGGAATCTAGAATTTCCTTCCAGTAACCCAGACATAAAGGAACTTTGTAAATCTCAGAATTTGTCTTTATACTTTCACACTGTTTTCTTCCTCTATAACTCTTCAATCTCTTCTTTTACCTTGTAAGCTGGTAAAAAGTAAGTTATAACAAAACCTGTTTTTCTCCTCCTCTGCCCCTTCTCTCCTCTGCACCCCCCTCTCACCATAACCCCCAGCCAGGGAGGAGCAGGAGGTGTTATCAGCTATGCAGGGTAATTGGAAGCCTTTCTAAGAGGAAGCTTAGTTCTTAGCATGAATGGATTTTTAAAACTATGCTTTAATTATCTAAATGGCAAAGCCAAAATATAACTTGTAGTTACTATGACAAAACAAAAACTCTTAACCAGCTCAAGTTTTGGCATTTATACTAAACATAGATTTAAAATCATAAAATCAATATTTTTTTTCTTTTAGATTTATAGCAATCTGTAAGACTTTGTGCTTTGCAGTGAGGGTTTAGCTTACAAGCCTGGAATTTGCTACTCTGATTTATAGTTCTTTTTTGCTTTTCCTTAAACTGAGACCTTTACACATGACAGTTTTTGGCTAGCATGGACCAGAAGATAAATTTTTTTAGTGAATCCTTTCTTTTCTTACCCATTGAAATATCCTTTTTTTCTATTGCTATGCTGATGCTTCTAATAGAATGCCTCCCTAATTAGTGTTGGGCTCTGTCTCCTATAAAGAAGGAAGAAAAAAAATCTTACTAACCTTACAGGATGCACCAGTTCTGGTAATTATTGCTTCATGTGCTCCATGCCTTATGACTATTCTGCAAAACCATCAGGACTTTAGGGGTGGAGGAAGTGTGCATTTTTGTTTTGAAACTTCCTAATTACTGAGACATGTCAATTAACATTACTTTGTTCATTACTCCTTCAAGGCACATTAGAAACATTTGAGACTATGAGGAATCGATATTCATAAAGCTTTATAGTTTATAAAGTGTTTTTTATTATATTGAATGTCACCCCAACAGTCTTGAGAAGGAGGTATTATTATTGTTACATCCCCATTCTTCTATAATCATGACAAGATAGACTTCAAAAAAATAATTTTGGGTTTGTTCAGCTCTTAAAGTTCTCTGCTGTATCATGTTGATTCCGTAAATGAATCCTGCAAGTTGGGGTGATCTACTTGCCTGCTCCACCCCCATTCTGGATTCCTTCATACCCTTCTCTACAAGATTAATTTCGATAAGGTTTCCAACTTAGACATGATCTCTGGGTATATACTGTCACCTGTATGGTTTCTAATTTAATCTCACCAACCTCATTTAGGATGAGACAACTAAAGTTAAGTTCTAGGGAGAAAAGGTTTACTTGAATCATTAAAGAATATCCCACTTTTTGAATGATGAAAGACGTATTATTTGTAGTACCCATTTAAAGGCATCAGGCTGTAGTTCTCATGCTTAAACCATGTGTTCATCTTTTTGACACATAACGAGTCAGAGGCAAATGAAGGAAGGATATTCAGAGAAAGGATGACAAGCAGGTAACATACACCCTCTCCCCAGGATGGCCTCGGTCCCAAACCTCACTCATGATCCAGGAACCATTTCTGGTTCTGATAATGACCTGGGGGGCGGGGAGAGGTGACATAGATTTCAGTGTCACTCTGTAAGAAGGGAGAAAACATGACATAATCCTCTGGGCACTTCTATACATATCCCTCAATATCCTGGTGAAAATACTTTCCAGGGGTGGGTCTAGATGAATCATTTATAATTGAAACTAGCAGAGGCAGATGACCCTCTTACCAACCCCTGAGGGCTGGTGCATGGTTGTTGAAAGAATTAGAAACGTGCTTCTTGGAGCAAGAGGGCTCTGTATTCAACTGGAATAGCTCTAATCTTCCCATACTTGCAGACTATGATGGCAGGTCTGGGAGGGACCAGCTAGCCCAGTGGCCCCCCAGGCAGTGGCTGGTGCTGTCAGTGGGCTGGGTGGGGAAAAGGAGGCTAACTCTCTAGGAGAAATTAGGCTGAGGAGATTCTAATAATACACTTGTCTTGTATCTTTTTGTAGTTGTCCCTTCATGCATACCCCTGGGCTTCTCCTGGACGTCCCAAACCTCGGCAGCTGCCTCAGTCCCCAGACAAGCCTGCCTGACTGTGTGTTTTACCATCTTTGTAAAATGGACTTTAAAATTTGTGATAACGCAAAGGAATTTTTATTTTAAAACAACTTTAGGTTTTGTTTACATCTACTTAAGAATTTATTTATTGAGTACCTGTTTCCTTATAAAGAGGTCAAGTTTCTTCAGGATCTACTGGTCATGTACGGCTCAGCTTGGAGTTCTCTTGAAGGCGCCTTGAAGGCTAAGTTAGGTTCCCTTTTCACGGTGTTGCTACTGCTGTATCTCATTCCACTGGAAGACTCTTACCTCCTTTCTTGATGGTCTGTGGACCTGTCACCCCACTTAGCTCCACTGAAAGTTCCTTGCAGTCAGGACCTAGTCTAACTTATGTCTACATTTATTTTTAGTTTAATAGAATTGTTCTGATACACCATAAATGCCCCAATATTTATGAAATTGTGTGCATCTTCTATCTAGAGTAGACCTTAAGAATGGTAAACAGTACTTTTCGCATGCGGGTGATAAGAAACACTATTTTTTTTTTCTGTTTAGACAGAGTCTCAGCTGTTATCCTGGATAGAGTGCTGTGGCATCACAGCTCACAGCAACCTCAAACTCTTGGGTTCAAGTGATTCTCTTGCCTCAACCTCCCAAGTAGCTGGGACTACAGGCGGCTGCCAAGTGCTGGGCCATTTTTTTGTTGCAGTTGTCATTGTTGTTTTAGCTGGCCCATCCCGCCATCCTCAGTGTATGTGCCCTACCCACTGAGCTACGGGAGCCGCCCAAGAAACACTATTAAATAAATAAATATAGAACCTGACTAGAGACTAATCTTCTGGAGATGATCAGAAAGTAGAATTAAAACAATCAATGCACACACACACACACACACATAGTTATACATAAGCATACTCATATACTTGTTTCTGATTTCAATAGATTGTATAACACTTCTTTACTAGCATGGGCATATAACCTCACTTCACATGGGGAATGTCCCAAGTCCTTCTTGATTTAAAGGATATATACAACAGGTGGATTTCCTATGGTATGGCATAGCAAATAGGACTCTGAGTGCCTGGGCTATTGACTTAGTGGCACAGCCCTGCCCTAGGTTTATTTTCCAGAACCTTTTACATCATGTCCCTATGTAGTCAGATGACTAAGCTCAATAGCAATGTCAGATCCTGAGTTCCCCAGACCAGTTGTGATGACTCTCTCCCCCTTGAAGTCTTCTGGACCCTTAGAATTCCATCTGTAGAGGTAGTTGCCTTGAAACTGGTTTGTGCCTGGGTGGAACATGCCGAGTAGTTTGAGCAGATTTTCAGAAATTATGAAGGCCATTTTTCACTGCATTTTTCAAAATCCCTGTTACTTTTAATTAAAAAAAAAAAAATTCCCTAGGTTGAAGTGCATGTATCCGTTTAGCAGTTTTTGACACTAAGCTTTCAAATAATCAGTTTTAGTGCCTTAAAACAATTTGCGGTATGGAAACTTATATATTTGATAGTAATGGTAGTTAACATTATTAAGTACTTCCTCTGGTCTAGATCCTTTGATAAATGCTTTACGTGTTTTAATAATTTAGTTGTGATTACGTCCCTGAATGGCAGGTACTGTTATCCCTACTTTAAAAGATGGGGAAGTTGAGACAAAGAAGTTGAGTGGTAAGGAACTAGTATGACATTTGCACTAGAATGTTAACAGCAGCTCCATTCACAATCTCCAAGATGTGGCAACAACTCAAGTGCCCATTAATACACGAACGGATAAACTATGGTATATGTGTACCATGGAATAACTATTCAGCCATGAAAAATATGGAGACATCACATCTTTTTTTTTGTTGTTTAAAAATTATTTATTTGTTTATTTATTTATTTATTTTGAGACAGAGTCTTACTATGTTGCTCTCAGTGCTCTGGTATCACAGCTCACAGCAACCTCTAACTCTTGAGCTTCAGCGATTCTCTTGCCTCAGACAGACATCACATCTTTTGTATTTACCTGAACAGTAAGTAAAATATCATAAGAATAGAAAAGCAAGTATCCCATGTACTCAATACTAATATGAAACTAGTAGCTGAACAACAACATGCCTGTATGAGAGAAGAACACATTTAATTAAATTCAAGAAGTGGGGAGTGGGAAAGGGGAAGGGAAGAGGGGGTTTGGTAAGCATTCATCCAACAGGCACAATGTGGGGATATATGGCACACCTCCTGGGTGAAGGGCTCAACTACAACTTGTACTTTACCTAACAAATGCAGTATAACTTAATCATATGTATCCTTAATCGTATGAAATTAAAACATAAACACACACAGCAAAATAGTCTAAAGGAGGCTGTGACTTCTAGCCTATTTCATTGCTATATGAAAATTAGCAAACTCTTCATCAGCAACAGAACCCTGTAGTGAAAGGTATCTCAACTTGGGCATAATCAGAATCACCTGGAAAGATCCTTAGACCACATATCCTGGGCTCCAACCCCAGAATGTCTGACTGAGCATGTCTGAGTGGGGCCTGAGAATCTGCATTTCTAACAAGTTCTGCGCGACACTGATGCTGCCGGTGCAGGAACCATGTTTTGGGAACCACTGCTTTGCTTGCAGAGTTCTTCGTCTCCGCACTAAGTAGTACACAGCCTACTAAAGAAACACAGGAAGCCAGAAGCCTTAGAACATGCCTTAAATCTTGGTACTTTGTTTTAAAGCCACTGTGGAATTGGAAATGGCTTCTTTTTGAGAAGCGGTCAAAGGCTACATTGAAAATAAACATTTTCTCTCTGTTGGGAGGGCAGGATAAAAGTGCAAACAGTGTGCTGCCTTGAAAATCCATTTAAAAGCTGGCAGTCTCTGCTTCCCTGACAGGACGCTTGCGCAAGGGAGGAAAGGATGGAATGTCATGTTCTGCTGGATTCAAGATGTTTATCTTCCTCCCACCCCAGCTGACCTCTGGAAGATGGAGACAAAAAGTGCTGGAGAAGTGAGAGGACTGTGTCTCCATGGGCACGTGAGAGGGTGGAAGTGGGTGGGGTGGGGAGCTGCCTGAGGCCTCAGTGTTTCTCTTCAAATTAAAAATATAATCTTCCTCTATTCACGGTTGCTGTATATCTCATAAATAGCTAAGCTCATAGATTTTAACTTGACATTTTTGAGGCGATCAGGAAAAGGGTAACTACGCATGCCTGGAAGGCTGTCAGGTTTGAGTCTCTTGTTGATGGTTGTGAGAAGGGTGGGAAGGAAGTTTCTCAGTTGTTGAAAGGAGAGAGGGCTGAGCTGTGGGCTGGAAATGGGTTACAAAACTTAAGACTCAGAGCTTTGGGCAACAGAAATAAGGCCTTGGAATACATCCATTTGAAGGAATCTCTGCTCTAAGGCTCTTGATCCCAGCCAATCATAACATGAGGCGATAAGAGAATGGTATGCTGTAGCTCCTTGGAATTTTCTCTAAAAGACTGTTCTCCAAACAAAGGAAAAACAAATGTATCGTGTTACTATAACAACAGACGATTGCTCCAGAGAGCATACATTTTCCTTATTTCAATATGAGGTGTGTTTGAACCATTAAGTAGGAAATTCAGCTCAGACTCTGCCTCTGGCTGAGAGAGCTTGTCCTAGAACCTAAGGGGCTGTGGGCACATTATCACTGTCTGTCTTGGATTATAACTGTGTTCCTCTCTCGTCTTCCCACTAGAATGGAAGTAACTTGAAAGCCTGGTCAGGCGCTGCTGTGTAAGCAGCTTACAGTCTGCCGCCATCTTTCCTATGCTATCTGTGTTACCAGTCCCATTTCTGCTTCTCTAAATATATCCTCAAGATCCAGCTCAAAAGTTACCTCCTTCATCATATCTTTCCTAATCTTCCCTCTTCCAGCCACCAAATCATCTCTTCCTTCACTAAGCTCCTGTTGTCTTTTTTACCCTGATCATGTATGTGCTTACAGTTATTCTAATACTTCTTACTATGTATTTGAATTAATGAATTCAAATTAATGAATGAGTGGGGCAAAAGTTCAGACAGTCATGGTTCCATTGCTTTTCCCTTTTGCAATCAAAATGATACTAACTTATTGCTTGTTAAGCAGTTCTTCCTTACAACAGCAATAAAATCTTTTGAAGGCAAGAGGCCACGTACAGGAGTGGATGAAACTTAAAACATGCTCATACTCAGCCTGCTTGTATTTAAACCTTACTTGGTTTCTTATTTCTCAGAAAAAGTATATAGTGAAAAGTTCAGAATTATCAGGTTTCTTTCTTTCAAAACACTTCTGCCAAACAGAGGCTTGCAAGATGAAAGCTTATGTAACACATTTTTCAAAAACCCTTCTCTGATTGCACCTTGTGCCAAACAACTTTTTTCTAGAAAGGAAGCCAGGGTAAGGAAACTGCACTCTCCAGGCCACAGGAAGCCTTCCAGATCCCAAGCTCAGCTCCTCGACCGAGTCCAAACTTCACAGAACAAATCCGTTTATTATAAGGATTTATTCTATACAATTTGGATTTGGTCAAAAGGCTGCACTCAAGGATTCCGAAAGCCCTATGTAGCCCCAAGCCTCAGGTCCCTACTCATGAAGTTTTGAGTTACTAGTGTTCACATGACCACTTGGCCTTTGAGTAGAATTTTGCTTAGGCACATGACATTATGGAAGAGAGACATTACCTCTTGTGAAGAACCCAGAGTTCAACTTTATATCATATTGATCTGTTGCTTATCACTTCTTTAAATAAACTTTCTCATCTGGCTACACTGGTTAACTCATGGATCCCTCCCTAGATGCCATGTTCATTCCCTATCTTGTGCCTTTCATGGCTTGCTGGTCTCTCCCACTTGCTACTAGCTCACTGCCAGTGAGCACATAAGGCTATGGGGTGTCATTCAAAGACTATAATGGGAACGGCAGTCATTGGAGTTGTGTCACCTAGCACTTCTTTAGTTTGCTTGTTTGAGGACATCGCTCAAGCCTCAGCTAAGTGTTATGCCTGTAGGTTTCCCTTGACTTGCTAAGATTTCAGTAGGTCACTGTTCTCCAAAAGCTCAAGGCACTTGTCCATTGTGTTAACAGTCACCAGAGACTATCTTTTCTATCTCGTACTATTAACATAATCTCTTCTTTAAAACTGCTAGGGTGGAAAGGTCACCTGAGCTCAGGAGTTTGAGACTATCTTGAGCACGAGTGAGACCGCATCTTTGCTAAAAATAGAAAAATGATCCGGGCATTGTGTGGGTGCCTGTTGTCCTAGCTACTTGGGAGGCTGAGGCAGGAGGTTACCTTGAATCTGGAGTTTGAGGTTGCAGCGAGCTATGATGATGCTGCTGTACTCTAGCCTGGGCTACAGAGTGAGACTTTGTCTCAAAAAGAACAACAAAAAAACTCCTAAAATCTCTTAGGCCTAGAATGTATTTTGGAATTTTAATTTTGCTCCACAGCACTCTTAGAGAGATCTGGGACAGTGATCTAATCAAATGCAATACAGTTTCTGCAGTGAAACACCAATGAGGCTTAGCCCCTTGTCAGACCAACTCATGATTTTCAACTTTATGACTTTAAGACAGGTTTTGCTATCAGTGAAATTTTACCCATTTGCTATCAAATGATTGTGGACTTACGTTGTGGTTTGCTTCATCAAGTGGAGTGGAAACCATTTACGTATAATGATTATGTCCCATATTTTTCATCCCAGTGCCTATCATAAAAATCTCTGCTAGAGTAGGTGCTCAAGGAGCATTTAATCATGACTAGTGATATGGTAGAGAGGCATTTCGTTATGTAGTCTAAGCTGGTTACATTTCCCTGAGAAAATATAAATAAGGAAAATTAAATTCTTGAATAAAACCTGTTGATGACTCACTAATGAAAGATTAAAACAATAATTACCTTATAGCTCATGTAATACTTTGGGGTTTATAGAACCAAAAATTTGAAAAGAAGCTTTGATATACAAACATATTCTAAGTTGGTACTGATACATTCTATTGGAGGAAACTACGATTGCAGATTGGGCATTAACTGCGACCAGGACAGAGTAACAGAATACAGTTACAGATGAATGATGTCTTAAAGCCAAATATGTACCATTACAATTTTTTTTAATTTTTTTTGTACCATTATAATTAATCATAATGGCTGGGAAATTCAGGACAGACAGGCCAAAAGTTTTTCCAGACTTAGCTTTTGAAATGTAAGAATTGTTTCTAACCTTCTGATTATATAATTTCTTCAACAATGAGCCTAAATGACAAAGACCATAATTTCTGTTTCTGGATCTGGAGCTGACAGACAATTGATAAACACACACACACAAAAAATCATCATTTGCAATAATTTATGTATGCTCATTAGTATACATAATTACATATATAATTAAATTAATTATAGAATCATATCACATTAGAATTGGAAGGCATATTAGGGATAACCTAATTTACGACCTCTGTATTTGAACATTTGAAATCTAGAAAGAAAAAAAAAATGACTTGCCTAAAATCTATATGTCTAGAAAACCTAAGAATTGAGACTAGAACTCAGGAATTCTGACCTTAGTCCAGATTTATTTCTCCTTTTTTAAACCATGTTCCTAGGATTTAAGAACAATAAAAAGCAGAATCCTTTCAACCACATGGGGATGCAGTGATATGTTCATGGTAATTACTGACAGCAGAACCCTGGAGAACTGGACTCTACCATGCAGGTGACAAAGCCTAATGAGATGGAGATGTCTTTTTTAGCACCAGCCCTGCTGGTGTGAAATAGTTTTGAGGAGCTAGGCATTAGTGTGATGGGAGAGGTGAAATTTTATACTTTCCATATCTGGAGCTTTGGTGACCTGCCTCCCAAATCTGAACTAGAACTGGTCACATTTGATTTGCATTGAAGCCCATCTCCCATCTCCTAGTGTCCCAGTGATGTGACACTCACTGAGAATTTTCAGAGGCCTCCGCATCAGTGCTTCTTTCAGAACAAGTGGGCTCCAGCCCATCTTTGGGCAGCACTGTATGGCAGCCAAGCCCCTGAGGCCAGCACTGATGATAGCTGCTCTCCTGCCCATGATTGCCTGGAGGAGATCTGGAAAGAATTTGTCCACAAGAGTGTGTTTTAATACTGAGGATTTTTTAGCCAAGATGTATGTATCAGGATGCTCACCTTAACACAAGAAGACATAGATACACATTAAAAGTCCCTGCTCATTACTTTTATTTTTTTTTGCTGTAATAAGACACTACAACTGGCTGCTGCTCTGGAGCATTCAATATGTCCAATAGCAGAGTCAGTAAATGCTAGAGCAGGAAGGCCCTTCACTCTATCATCAATCCAATGCTCTCAATTGCAAATGAAGCTTTGGCATGTTGAGATTAGAAATTACTTCTTCAGGAGGGGCAGAGACAAGATGCCTGACTGAAGCCAGCTTTCCACAGAGGCTCCTGTCCAAAAGGAGAGTTAAAGGACAGAAATTTAGCAAGTAACCTGGTGGATTAGAGCTGCACCAAGAGAGAGGGTTGAAGAATGTACATCAACCACGCTGAGGCAAGCTGCGACCCCAAGGATACAAACAAAAGGTACAACATCCATCACCAAGCAGACGGGAGTTCCCTCCCCCATGAGAATGGCTCAGAGTGCCCCACAAACAAACGAGCAGAGTTCAAAGGTCCTCCCACTACATTTCATGGGAGAGACCCTCTAAAAACTGGACCTACTGCCCCCACTAGGGTGCCACGGCGTTCTCCAGCCAGGCATGAAATTGTATAGAACTGTATATATTCTCTACCTGCATTTCTGAGCTCCTAGCACTCCCCTCCACTCTCACTCTGAGGTCTGGACGTCTGTCTCCCAGGAGTCCAGATTCTTGGCTGATTTCTTGAGGGGTGTGGACAGAGCCTAGACTGCAGCTGGTCAGTGCTGATTCTGTGGCACGGGAGTGAAGAGAGGATGGTAGGCTGAGAGGGAACCACATGGGAGCAGCAGTGCCCTGAGGCACAGAGCAGCAGCCGTTTTTGGCAACAATAGGGCTCACTCCCCGGTATTCTTAAGCCACACCCCCTGTCTCCCTGGGCATCAAGAGAAGGCCAGGCATCTTCTCCGTGCCACCACCACGGAACAGATCTGGGACGGAAACGCAGGCCCCGTGAGTAAAGGGTTTGCCTGAGGCGGTACTGGCCTGAGTGGAGCGGGAAACTAGAAAATGCATGCACAGAGCCGGGAAATTCCTAGGGCGGGGCTGACCAGAGGAACCCTTTACTGAACCCAAGATGCACCTGGTCCTCAGGGGATCGTCAGCCTATAGACAAAGGAAGGCAGGAGGCTAGAACTGACAGCTAACGGAATGCAAACCTGCAGGAACAAAGACAGGGCCTGAGGCACAGGCTCTGGGAACACAAAACAGCTTCTCTTCTGCAGGGGAATTTAGCAGAGACAGAAACAAATTCCCGCAAAGTTGTTCTGTTCTGTTCTGTTCTGTCAGTAACATCAATCAGGGGTGGGGTTGGAACTGAGTGAACACCCCCCAGCCTCCATCAAGCACCCGAGGTTGTCAGGCCTCACCTCCCCCTGCTGGATAGAGGCAGAGCGCAGCGGCCTGGCTGAGCAGAAATAGATTTCCTTGTAATTCAGGCAGGTGCTAACCCCTGGAGTACCTGTCCACTAGAGGCAACTGGGTCACAGCCCTGCAGGGCTATTGGTGACTGGGTGTGACAGAGGTGCAAGGTGGGGAAGGAGGCATCAACCTTCCCAGATTAATCTATTTGCTGGGGGGGGTCCTCCTGACTTCACGGAGCATTGGAGCAAGCCATATCTGAGTTGTCACCAGACCCCTGTGATCCAGTTGCCAGAGACCTTTTAAACTCTCCCACCTGAGACAGGTGCTGACTGAGACAAATGATTTGGACCTTTTGAACTGAGCCAATAGCCCGAGGACTATTCAAGTGGTGCCCTGGGTGTGTGGTTGATTTTCCTTTTCCAATTGTTGCCTGTGGGTGGCGAGGTGACTTAATTGCTGGTATTTTTCCACAGCTGAGACTTCAACCCACAGTAAATGTTTCACTAGGGTGGAACAGAGACCAGCTGAAAACAAGACAGAACCACTTAGCACCACCACACCAAATGGGTCCCCAGTTTCTCAAGGCCATAGCACTGTATGGGTTCTTGACAAAGCTTCAGGGGAAAAACCAAATGGTTTAAAACAATCATGGGGTGAAAGCAGCAGAAAAACTCTGGTAACATGAATAACCAGAATAGATCAACCCCCCCAAGGAAAGATATGGCAGATATAACTAAAGATCCCATTCATAAACAGCTGGCCGAGATGTCAGAAATCGAATTCAGAATTTGGATTGCAAACAAGATTAATAGAATGGAGGAAAATTTGGAATTAGAAATTCGAGGAGCAATTCAAATGTCGGAATTAGAAATTCTAGGAGAAATTCAAAAGTTGTCTCAAGAATTTAACAAATTTAAAGACAAAACCACCAAAGATTTTGACGCACTGAAACAAGAATTTGAAGCCCTCAAAGATCTGAAAAATACAGTAGAATCCCTCAGTAATAAAGTGGAGAAAGCAGAAGAAAGGATTTCTGACATGGAAGACAAAGCCTTTGAATGCTTCCAAACTCTCAAAGAGGAAGAGAAATGGAGAGCAAAAATGGATCATTCTCTCAGAGAGCTCTGGGATAATTCGAAGAAGGCTAATATCCGAATCATTGGAATCCCTGAAACTGATGAAGTGGCCTCTCTAGGCACAGAGGCCCTTCTCCATGAAATTATGAAAGAGAATTTTCCAGACATGCCTAGAGATTCTGAAATTCAGATAGCAGACAGCTTCAGAACCCCAGTACGACTCAATCTGAATAAGACATCGCCAGGCATATCATAATTAACTTCACTAAAGTTAAAATGAAGGAGAAAATTATGAAAGCAGACAGACGCAAGAAATCCATTATCTACAAAGGGAAGAATATTAGAATGACTGCAGATCTCTCTGCTGAAACTTTTCAAGCCAGAAGAGGGTGGTCACTGACTTTTAATCTCCTAAAGCAAAATAACTTTTACCCTGGATCCTGGATCCAGCTAAACTGAGTTTCATTTATGATGGAGAAATTAAATACTTTAATGACATTCATATGTTGAAGAAATTTGCCATAATCAAACCACCTCTTCAGTATATTCTTAGACCTATCCTCCATAAGGACCAGCCTAATCCTCTACCACAAAAGTAAACTCACTCAGAAACTTATGATCAAACTCCAACTTCCACAGTGGCAAAAGGATTAAAAATGTCCACTGGACTTTCGAAAAACTCGATACCCAAAATTTTACCAGACTTATCAATATTCTCCATTAATGTGAATGGTTTAAACTGTCCTCTAATGAGGCACAGGTTAGCCGACTGGATACAAAAACTCAGGACAGATATTTGCTGCATACAAAAGTCACATCTGACCTTAAAAGACCAATATAGACTCAGGGTGAAAGGATGGTCATCCATTCAGGCAAATGGTATTCAGAAAAAAGCAGGTGTTGCAATTTTATTTGCAGACACAGTAGGCTTTAAACCAACAAAAGTAAGGAAGGATAAGAATGGTCACTTCATATTAGTTAAGGGTAATGCATAATATGATGAGATTTCAATTATTAATATTTATGCACCCAACCAGAATGCACCTGAATTTATAAGAGAAACTCTTAACAGACATGAGCAACTTGATTTCCTCCAGCTCCATAATAGTCGGAGATTTCAACACTCCTTTGGCAGTGTTGGATAGATCCTCCAATAAGAAGCTGAGCAAAGAAATTTTAAATTTAAACCTAACCATCCAACATTTGGATTTAGCAGACATCTACAGAACATTTCATCCCAACAAAACTGAATACACATACTTCTCATCAGCCCACGAACATACTCCAAAATTGATCACATCTTAGGTCACAAGTGTAACCTCAGTAAATTTAAAGGAATAGAAATTATTCCTTGCATCTTCTCAGATCACCATAGATTAAAAGTTAAACTCGGTAACAACAGGAATCTCCATACTCATACAAAAACATGGACGTTAAATAACCTTATGCTGAATGATAGCTGGGTCAGAGATGAGATTAAGAAGAAAATTGCCAAATTTTTGGAACAAAAAGACAATGAAGACATGAATTATCAGACCTCTGGGATACCACAAAGGCAGTCCTAAGGGGGAAATTTATAGTACTGCAAGCCTTCCTCCAGAGAACAGAAAGAGAGGAAGTTAACAACTTAATGGGACATCTCAAGCAACTGGAAAAGGAAGAGCATTCCAACCCCAAACCCAGTAGAAGAAAAGAAATAACCAAAGTTATAGCAGAATTAAATGAAATTGAAAACAAAAGGATTATACAACAGATCAATAAATCAAAAAGTTGGTTTTTTGAAAAGATCAGTAAAATAGATAAACCTTTGGCTAACCTAACCAAGAAAAAAAGACTAAAATTTCTAATGTTATCAATCAGAAACGACAAAGACGAAATAACAACAGACTCCTCAGAAATTCAAAAAATCCTTAATGAATATTACAAGAAACTTTATTCTCAGAAATATGAAAATCTGAAGGAAATTGACCAATACTTGGAAGCACGCCACCTTCCAAGACTTAGGCAGAATCAAGTGGAAATGTGGAACAGGCCCATATCAAGTTCTGAAATAGCATCAACCATACAAAATCTCCCTAAATAGAAAAGCTGTGGACCAGATGGCTTCACATCAGAATTCTACCAAACCTTTAAAGAGGAACTGGTACCTATATTACTCAACTTGCTCCAAAATGTAGAAAAAGAAGGAAGACTACCCAACACGTTCTATGAAGCAAACATCACCCTGATCCCCAAACCAGGAAAAGACCCAACAAAAAAAGAAAATTATAGACCAATATCACTAATGAATATAGATGCAAAAATATTCAACAAGATCCTAACAAACAGAATCCAGCAACACATCAAACAAATTATACATCATGACCAAGTCAGTTTTATCCCAGGGTCTCAAAGCTGGTTCAATATACGTAAATCTGTAAGTATAATTCAGCACATGAACAAATTAAAAACAAAGACCATATGATTCTCTCAATTGATTCAGAAAAAGCTTTTGATAATATCCAGCATCCCTTCATGATCAGAACACTTAAGAAAATTGGTATAGAAGGGACATTTCTTAAACAGATAGAGGCCATCTATGGCAAACCCACAGCCAATATCGTATTGAATGGAGTTAAATTGAAATCATTTTCACTCAGATCAGGAACCAGACAAGGCTGCCCATTGTCTCCTCTGCTCTTTAACATTATAATGGAAGTTTTAGCCACCGAAATTAGGGAAGAAAAGGCAATCGAGGGTATCCATATAGGGTCAGAAGAGATCAAACTTTCGCTCTTCGCAGATGATATGATTGTATATCTGGAAAACACCAGGGATTCTACTACAAAACTCTTAGAAGTGATCAAGGAATACAGCAGCGTCTCAGGTTACAAAATCAACATTCATAAATCGGTAACTTTTATATATACCAACAATAGTCAAGTTGAAAAAACAGTGAAGGACTCTATTCCATTCACAGTAGTGCCAAAGAAGATGAAATATTTGGGAGTTTATCTAACAAAGATTTGAAAGATGTCTATAAAGAGAATTATGAAACTCTAAGAAAAGAAATAGCTGAAAATGTTAACAAATGGAAAAACATACCATGCTCATGGCCTGAAAGAATCAACATTGTTAAAATGTCCATACTACCCAAAGCAATATAGAATTTTAATGCAATCCCTATTAAAGCTCCACTGTCATTCTTTAAAGATATTGAAAAAATAATACTTCGTTTTATATGGAATCAGAAAAAACCTCGAATAGCCAAGACATTACTCAGAAATAAAAACAAAGCAGGAGGAATCATGCTACCAGACCTTAGACTATACTATAAATCGATAGTGATCAAAACAGCATGGTACTGGCACAAAAACAGAGTGGTAGATGTCTGAAACAGAATAGAGAACCAAGAGATGAATCCAGCTACTTACTGTTATTTGATAATTGACAAGCCAATTAAAAACATTCAGTGGGGAAAAGATTTCCTTTTTAACAAATGGTGCTGGGTGAACTGTCTGGCAATCTGTAGAAGACTGAAACTGGACCCACACCTTTCACCATTTACTAAGATAGACTCTCACTGGATAAAAGATTTAAACCTAAGACATGAAACTATAAAAATACTAGAAGAAAGTGTAGGGAAAACCCTTGAAGAAATCAGTCTGGGCGAGTATTTTATGAGGAAGACCCCCCGGGCAATTGAAGCAGCTTCAAAAATACACTGCTGGGACCTGATCAAATTAAAAAGCTTCTGCACAGCCAAGAACATAGTAAGTAAAGCACATAAACAGCCCTCAGAATGGGAGAAGATATTTGTAGGTTATGTCTCCGACAAAGATTTAATAACCAGAATCCACAGAGAACTCAAACGTATAAGCAAGAAAAGAACAAGTGATCCCATCGCAGGCTGGGCAAGGGATTTGAAGAGAATCTTCTCTGAAGAAGATAGGCGCACAGCCTACAGACATATGAAAAAATGCTCATCATCTTTAATCATCAGAGAAATGAAAATCAAAACTACTTTGAGATATCATCTAACTCCAGTAAGATTAGCTCATATCACAAAATCCCAAGACCAGAGATGTTGGCGTGGATGTGGAGAAAAGGGAACACTTCTACACTGCTGGTGGGAATGCAAATTAATACATTCCTTTTGGAAAGATGTTTTGACAACACTCAGATATGTAAGAATAGATCTGCCACTCAATCCTATAATTCCTCTACTAGGTATATACCCAGAAGACCAAAAATCACATCCTAACAAAGATATTTGTACCAGAATGTTATTGCAGCCCAATTCATAATTGCTAAGTCATGGAAAAAGCCCAAGTGCCCATTGATCCATGAATGGATTAATAAATTGTGGTATATGTACACCATGGAATATTATGCAGCCTTAAAGAAAGATGGAGACTTTACCTCTTTCATGTTTACATGGATGGAGCTGGAGCATATTCTTCTTAGTAAAGTATCTCAAGAATGGAAGAAAAAGTATCCAATGTACTCAGCCCTACTATGAAACTAATTTATGGCTTTCATGTGAAAGCTATAACCCAGTTATAACCTAAGAATATGGGGAATGGGGAGAGGGAGAGGAGAGAGTGTGGTGGATAGGTGGAGGGAGTGGGGAGTGATTGGTGGGATTATACCTGTGGTGCGTCTTACAAGGGTACATGTGAAACTTAGTAAATGTAGACTATAAATGTCTTAACACAATAACTAAGAAAATGCCAGGAAGGCTATGTTAACCAGTGTGATGAAAATGTGTCAAACGGTCTATAAAACCAGTGTATGGTACCCCATGAGCGCATTTTTGTACACAGCTATAATTTAATAATAAAAAATAAATAAATAAAAATAGAAAAAAAGAAATTAAAAAAAAGAAATTACTTCTTCACAGTCTCAGAGCTAACAAATAAAAAAAAAATCATGCCTTCTGCATGAAATCCTCTGTAACAAACCACGTGTACTCATTTTGAGATGCGCTACAGTCCTTACCTCTTAATCAACCACCTTTCTTTCCCCAGAGAACCAGCAGTTCTCTAAATGTGGACAAGAATGGCTCTTAACAATGTTTTTTGATGTAAAACTTGGGAACAGGGGAGAAGTTATTGTTCTTAAAGTAAAAATTCCTTTTTCCTTCTATTTTTTGTGGTATAGAGCCCAGGTATAACAAAAAAAGAGAAGGACAGAGTGTGGAATGGATCAGGGAGGGAAAGGGGAGGGAGGAGTAGGGTGAAGAATGAAAGGAGTTGGGGGAAGAGCAAGATTGAAATCCCTGGTCCTGGTTCCAAGAGGGAAGGCAGTGACTGAAGTGGTCACTGGAGCTGTAAGGAGAAACTCTTGGGGGAATTAAGGACACAATGATCTTTTAATTTCATTTTTGCTGACTATGCCAACAAAGGCTATGCACCTGGCCTGTAATGACAGGTTTTGGCGTGCCAACAGTGAACAATGACTCAATTCTCTGGAAACTTAAGAGGGCCTGATCGAGGAGCTGAGCTAACTTGTATAGCTGATGAATTTGTAAAACTGGTGAATTTAAAGGCAGCATTTTTATTTGTTTGTTTATATATTTATTTATAACTCAAGGCATCAAAGACAGAATTATGAAGTCACTGAATCTTATCTCTGGCTCCCTCTCACTTCCATACTGGCCCCTTCTGCTTCAACTTCCCTCCTTTGCTTCCTCCATCCCTCCTTGAACTTTGCTGAGTGCCCACCATATATTAAGCATCCTGAGAGTCTTCTGGGGGGTTCTAAGATGAGACAACACAGTGCTTTCTATTAGAAACATGCAGCCTAACGGAGGGAGAGATGGTAAGTGTCACAGCAGATATGATTCAGTGAGTGCCGTACTCAGGAAGGAACGTCTAGGTCGGTCTGGAAGAAAACTAAAGGGGGCTTCAAGGAGAGTAAAGAGGGCTGCGTCTTAAAAGAAGGATAGATGTTTGTAAGATAGATAAAGGACAAGGAATATATAACAGGCAGAGAGAAAAATATGTGCAAATGGACAGGAAAATAGGAGAATGTGACAGAGTGAGCTGCAACTGGTTTGGTGTTGCTGAGCCATTAGGTGATGGGAACAGCAGAAGATAACTTAAACTTTCAGGATGCAGATTATGAAGGGTATCGGAATGCCACACTCATGGGTTTGGATATCATCCTTTATGTTGTGGCGATTCCCTTCAAGAACTCTGAACAAGGAGGCGACAGGATGAGACAAGATTGGATTTGTCTGGAGGCTGGAGTGCACGGCGACTGGAATCAAGAACACCCCCAGGCTGTCATTTCAATGGTCTAGGCCAGAGACAGTGAGGACGTGAATTAGAGCAGCACCAGGGGAATGGAAAACAGAGACAGGACTTAAGAGATATTTAGGAGGTAAATGTTGGGGGACTTGCTGACCCATTATAGACCTGAGGCTTCAAAGAAGGTCCTCTCCCCTTGTTAGGATTTTATGTGGCTATTTATATGCATATTAGTCATGATTTATGGAAGGAGGTAGAAAATACTGTATTAGTTGAAGAAAGAGATATAATATAGAGAATTGGGTGCTTGCAACAGACACAAGGCTGTAAGAGCAGAAACCAGGGGGCTTCCACAGAACTGAAGAGGTCACACCACTAGACCACCCAGAGGCTGAGAAACTGCTGCTGTCGCCACAGATGCCTCCAACCCACCAAGTGGGAGCGAAGGGTGACATGAAGTTCAGCTGATGTGAACATATCTGTGAAACATGCTTGCCCATCAACACAGGCATGGAAATTCAGCCTTGCTTTCTGAGTCTAGATGTCCATCTCACTGGCAAAACCCAACTTCATTTAAGCTTTAACTGCAAGGAAGTCTTAGAAATGAGGTTTTTTGCTTTTCCAGTTTTTCATGATGCAGGAAAGAGTCCCAGAGAGGGTTCCAAGTGTCACGAGGCAAAGTCTCCCACGATGGGTTATGTGGATTCAAATAGAAGCCAGTCAAGCCTTCTTAGACTATTTAAATATATTCATATTCTTTGTTAAGATTAATATAGTAAAATATCAGTGAGTTTTTATGTTTTGGTATAATTCTTCCAGGACTTCAGAACTTTCCCCTATAAAATGAGCAAACTGGATTAGATAATTTTTATGTAACATCCCTTCAGCATTCCGTGAATCTCTTAGCTTGCAGCATATTATCTCAGTAAAGCTTTTCAAAGGCAGAAAATATAATCCAAAGACAAAACAAATACAAATAAACTACTTGTTCTATGTGCCCTGGCTGTCAAAAGTTGATTTTATTTGGATACTGAAAGACAGTTGCTAAATTGGAAATTTTAGCTTATGCAGCTGAGAGAAATCGGTGCTTGGGAGATGTGGATCTGTTTGGAAAGAGCGGCCAGTGTGCTGTGCATCCCTTTCCTATCAAAGGAATGGGACCAGAAGACCAGCCTCTTACTGTGAGCCCAGGAAGAGGGGCTCAGTCAGACCCTGCCTTGGACAACAGCCAGAGAGCTCAGTCTACCCTGATCCTTGCTGGGAAATATAGAGGGTGAGAGTGTGGCTGGTTAGTGGTGAATGAGGGTTACCTCTGTGTTGGGAATGGCCTGGACTCCCAGATTTTGGTGGACAAAGCATGTACACACGTTTTCTGAGGGCCTGATATGAGACACACAAGAGAGGCTGATGTGGGGGATGTGGGAGTCTGTTCAATAGAGCTGCCTGGAAGCTTGATGGGACTCCAGTGTGAGAAATAGCTACCATAAAAGTGTCTGCGGGAACACGGTTCACTCTTCCGGGCCAAGGAGACTACTGGGGGAGACCACCACTGTTTTGGAGCTTCTAGTATCAGCCAAAACAGCCATAAAAATAACAATTAGTTATAAATATCTTCCAGGCTCTAATATGTATAAGGTAGTATCTCATCATGGTTTTGATCTGCATTTCCCTGATGATTAGCAATATTGATCACTTGGTCATATGGCTACTTGTATGTCTTCTTTCAAGAAATGTTTTTTCAGATCTCTTGCCTGTTTTTAAATCAAGTTGTTTTCTTGCCATTGACTTGGTGCCAGAGTGAGCCTGGAACCTGGGTTCTCAGTAGCCAGGCTAGTGCCTGAAGCCTGGGTGCTGGCCTGGAGCCTCAGGTAGGCCTGGAGACCTGGGTCCATAGGAGTTAGTCTGTTGCCTGGGGTCACTAGCATGGCACTGGGATGGGCTGGGGGCTAGGTCCCTGGGACTGGGCTGGCACTGGGCTTCACTATGGCAAGCCTGTCTCTGGAGTTCATAGCAAAATTGGGTACTTGCTTCACGCTCTGTGCCCCGTCCTCTTGTGGAGGATGTCTCTCTCAACATTTTCCTTTCCAGACCTGGGGGAGAGGGGATGAGGTTCACTGTCCTTCCTGTCCTTTTCAACGTGTCTTATTTGTGTGCTCTACGTGAGTGTTATAATAGCTCACTTGGATTGCTTGGCTCTTGTGAAAGTACTTTTCATGTGTGGATGGTTGTTAACATTGATGTTGTCATGAAGGAATGAACACTGAACACACTTGTTCCACCATATAGCTGATGTCCTCTTATCTTAGTGTTTTCTTATTAATAACAGAGAACAGTGATTAAATTAGTAGCTCTCTGGTATCCCAGGATTTGGAACAGATTTCATTTCCCTTTTCTCCTTTCCCCTCCCTTCTCTTGTCTTCTCCTTCCTTCCTTCCCCTCCCCTCCTTTGCCCTCCCCTTCTCTCCCTTCCTGTCCTTCTGAGGCTCACTCTGTGCCCAGGCTAAAGTGCTGTGACATTAGCCTAGCTCATGGTAACTTCAAAGTCCTGGGCTCAAGTGATCTTGGTGCTTCAGCTTCCTGAGTACCTGGGACTACAGGTGTGTGGCACCACACTCAGCTATTTTTTTCTATCTTTAGCAGAGATGGCGGCTCACTATTATTGCTCAGGCTGGTGTTGAACTCCTGAGCTCAAGGAATCCTTCTGCCTTGGCCTCCCAGAGTGCTAAGATTACAGGCATGAGCCACCAACCCCACCAGAACTAGACTTCATTTCTTTCTACAGGAATGCTTAGAACCATTGTTCTTTGTTTTAAATATAATATAATAGGTTTATTTTCTCAGGCAAATCTATGCCAAATACATTTTTTTCATATTAGTACTGGTTGTACTCTGGGATCCACATAAATCTGTGGGATTTTGGCTTATTTCTTCCTTTTGACATGGCCAAGCGGAGGAGTGGAGGAAGGCGTTGAATTAGATGCTGAGAAGTTTTCTGAGTTTGAGATTAGGTTAATCATTACAAAAAGAAGATATTTTCTTTTGTTTTAGGGTGTCATTGAAAACAAATGACATATTGTTTAAAAAAGATATTCTTATATTCAAAATCCCTTATTGTCAGTCAAGTCTGATTTTTCTGGCCTGATATTCAATTCAGTTAAATTCATTCATTTTCCACATGCACACGCACACAGTACTATATTCTAGGTCCATTTCTAGGTACTGCGGATTCAGCAATGAATACATTCAAAACCAGTTATTGAGAAATTCCAGGAGATAGGAACATTAATAAAAAATTGTTCCACTGTTCTAACAGCGTATGTGTCCATGTGCAGAGAAAGATGAGAGGGGAGAGTGGAGCGACTAAGTCAAGCACTGGCATGACTGTAGCACAGAGCAAAACACAAGTGACACCAATCACTCTAAGTTTCCATAGTGATTCAAACGAGAGAGAAAACATACTTATATAGAATAAATTCCGAAAGCCTTTATGGAGGAGGTGGCATTTGAGATGGGTTTAAAATGCTTCCTGATTATTTTCTTTCAACTTTAGGCCTGTTCTTTCATGCTCCATTTCATGATGCTGGGGCTGAATCTCTGAAAACTTCATTCTCCTTTGCTTCTTCTTTTTTTTTTATTAATATTAAATCATAGCTGTGTACATTAATGCGATCATGGGGCACCATACCCTGGTTTTATAAACAGTTTGACACATTTTCATCACACTGGTTAACATAGCCTTCCTGGCATTTTCTTAGTTATTGTGTTAAGACATTTACATTCCACATTTACTAAGTTTCACATGTACCCTTGTAAGATGCACCACAGGTGTAATCCCACAAATCACCCTCCCTCTGCCCATCCTCCCCCCTCCCTCCCCTCCCTCTTCCCCTTCCAGTATTCTTAGGTTATAACTGGGGGAGGAGTCTGGGGGAGTCTCGGAGTGTGGAAAAGGAGCAACTTACTCTCAGTTGCTTCCTGCTCCTGTTAGCATTTTTGTCTTCATCTTGGCAGCCATGCTGCTGCTAGTTCCAATTTCAATGATTCCAACGCTTGCACAGTTTTCATGTGCGCTCAGAGATACCAGCACCAGCAAGCTGGTACCCTCCTCAGAGATGAGATCCCAGCTCTGCAAGTTTCTCCTAGGCCTTTGGGTTTTATTATTTCCAACCTGATTCTTTTGATTTCATTATTATTTTTAATTGATGCATAATAATTACAAAGATAGATGAAGTACAGTGTGTGATATTTTGATATATGTATACCATGGATAATGATCAAATCAAAGCTTATCTATCACATTTGTCATTTCTTTGTCATTGAGGTCATTGCTAGTACACAAATAAAATTGAAAAGTAAATTGCTTTAGGTCATTGGGTGAGGTCATTGACCTCAAACATTTGTCATTTCTTTGTATTGGAAACATTCTAAATCTGCTCTTTCAGCTATTGAGAGTAAGTGGTAAATTATTAACAGTAACTGTAGTTACTGTCTAGTGCTACAGAACACAAGAATTGATTCCTCCTATCAATTGAGCTGTACATTCATTAACCCACCTTAAGATATTCTCCATCCTCCCCCTCCTCCCCAGCCTCCAGTAACCACTATTCTGCTCTCTACTCTTTTAGCTCCCACATATAAGTAAGAACACATTGTATTCATCTTTCTGTGCTTGGCTTATTATTCTGAACATAATGTCCTCCAAGAACATCCATGTTGCCACAAATGATAGAATTTTGTTCTTTTTTATGGGTAAATAGTATTCTGTTGTGTATATATGCATATTTGGCAATTGTGAATAGTTGTTGAAATAAACGTAAGAGTGGAGATATCTCTTCATCATACTGATTTCCTTTCCTTTGGCTTTATACTTAGTAGCAGGATTGCTGGATCATATGATAGTTCTATTTTCAGTTTTTTTGGAATCTGCATACTGTTTTCCATAATGGTTGTATTAATTTACATTCCCACCAACAGTATGATGGTTCCTTTGACTTCAAATCCTCACCGGCATATGTTGTTGTTGTTTTTATTATTATTTTGGATAATAGGCATTCTAACTGAGGTGAGATGTTATCTGTCTCATTGTGGTTTTGATTGGCATTTCCCTGATGATTGGTGACATTCAACAATTTTTCATATGCCACTTGGCCATTTGTATTTCTCTTTTTTATGGATATGCATTCAATTCATTTGCCTTTAAAAAATTCGATTATTTGGGTTTTTTGCTATTGAGTTGTTTGAGGCTGAGAAGTCCAAGGCTGATACCCTGCATCTGGTGAGAGCAAGTGCTGCTCCTGTGCTAACCCATTAATCCATGAATGGATTAATCCATTTTGGGGGGCAGAGCCTTCATCACCCAGTCAGCTCTTGAAGTTCCCCCCTTCCATACTGCCACACCAGGGATTAAGTTCCAACATGAATTTTGGAAGGGAACATATTGAAACACGAGTCTCTTACAAAAAAGTATAATAGAAATTGGATTATAGCAATTTACTTTTCAATTTTATTTGTGTACTAGCATTTATAATAGCAAATGAAATAAACCTATGAACTGCATAAATTTTTGGTTACTTGATTCCTTTTAGGACACAGGTTTTCAAGAAACGTTTGTTTCATTTAGCAATATCTGGGAATATTTCACACCCTAAAATCAATATTTATTTATTTATTTTTTTAAGACAGAGTCTTACTCTGTCACCCTGGGAAGAGTGCCATGGTGTCATAGCTCACAGCAATCTCAAACTTCTGGAATTAAGCGATCCTCTTGCCTTAGCCTCCTGAGTAGCTGGGACTACACGTACCTGCTGCAATGCCTGGTTAGTTTTTATTTTTTATTTAATTTTTTCTATTTTTAGTAGCGATGGGGTCTTCCTCTTGCTCAGGATGATCTTGAACTCCTGAGCTCAAGCAATCCACCTGCCTCAGCCTCCCAGAGTGCTAGGATTACAGGCACGAGCCAGTGTACCCTGCCTAAAAGCAGAACGTTAACTTTGTTACAATACATAATTAGGAAAAGAGAAAGATTTAAATTGTGCATAACGCTCATGATAAACTTCAGCTTGAAAAATAAAAATATGAAGGAAATAACGGAAAAAAAGAAAGTATTAGATGAAAATGTAATCTTTTCCCGATATACATGTCGTTTTCTTTGCTCTATACTGTCAAAATTTAAAAATTATAATTATCAGAATTTTGATGACAAAAGGCAATATTGTTCATTTTAAAATGATATTTTGGATTTATTCTGGTACCTGAGAAGTTCAACCTCCACAGGCAGTGTTAGACTTTGGTCACAGTTTTGGCAGAACATTTAACTTTTAAAAAGATTCCCCTTCAGCTAAAATACATATTTGGTCCTTGCTGCTGCTGCTGCTTTCTGTTGTGGTGGTTGTTGTTTTGCTGTTAAATTTGTTTCTGGAATATTTGTTTCCTTATTGAGAGTATAAATAAAATGAGTTAGTTTGTGTTAATTTTCAACATAGACCAGGTCTGGCTGCTATGCTTCTTGGCCAGGGAACAGGAGGTCTTGCCTGGAGGATTGTTCCACAAAACAAAAATGAAATACAGTAGCCAGACTCCCCCTTTTATACTGCAAATGATTTGTAGAGGTAGCTTGGGAATATCATATTATTTTGCTTAATTTGCTCTTTGTTTAGATTTGAAATGTTTATTTCAAACATTGGCTACAGGAGAAAAGAAATCGTGGTAAAAACTTTCAGGAGATGATTTAAATTAAACATAAAGAACACAGTTCTGATTCCCAAGTGTCAGTGGCGCCTAAAGAGATATGATTAATGCTCTTTTTAGATCATGACATGATTCTTAAAGGAACTTATTTAAAAAGGAGTAGGAGGTGTGAAAAATCTTAATTTTTAAATAGGAAGTTTCTGCCTGAGTATTGTCAGTAACTTTCAGAAATCCTCGAGGGAATGGTGATTAGAACAACACAAGGAAGACAGCAATTAACAGAATAGGAATAGCAAGGAGCTTGAGCCAAGGGAAAAAGAAGTACGGCTTCTGAAGACTCCCAACAACTCTTGTCTTCATGGGTTTCAATGTCCGATCCCACTGGGTCAAGATGGCATCTCTGGCTCCTGACCACTTCCCTGGGCCCACCAGCCTAAACTGGTAGGGGCTGCAAGGGCCAAAGAAAACTTGCACAGCCAATTTGGGATCTGTGAGGAAAAGCCACGGGATGTTGAGCTTTGCTCCAATGAAGGAGGCAAGTTCATCCATATAAACGATGTAATCCGTCTGGATGGTCTCGCTGTTACCAAACCTAGAGGTGGGAGAGGAAACACCACAGTGGAAGTCCATAGTCTATGTAGAAACAAGAACAGGGAAAACGCCACACATATTTTATCTGTGGGAATCAACATCTATCTCTCCTTTAAGTAAAGAGAACAATGCTCTTTTATTCTGTACTTTGTTGTTTTTCCAAAGAATTTTCACGTTGGTCTTATGTGAAACTCCTGCAGTGTGGCCAGGTTCCTAACAGACCCATGGACTGGTACTAGTCCATGGCCCAGGAGGTTGGAAGGATGGACAATAAAAGTCTCTGAGGCTCCAAACTCCTTTAGTTTCTAATCCTTTCTGGATCTACTTTCTGCAATACATTTCAGGAGCCATGAAGCGCTAAAACCAGATAGTGTAAATTCTCAGCACTATTCACTCTGCACTTAAAAGGACTTAATACAGTGTCAGGTGCAAGGTAGGTCTTTAATTATTCTTTGTTGAATGAGAATGTAGCTCATAGCTGTCATCCTAATGGCTTCATTCAGGACTATTCAAAATCAAAACAGATCCAAGCATCCACAAATTCTGACTTTTCATGGAAATCCTAGACCCCCATTATAATAGGTGCTCTTACCATTTAAGCTTTCTCCCCATTTTCTCATCAATATCATCCATCATATCTTTCACAGAGGGTAAAGTAGAAGTTCCTGAAAAAGAGGGAAAGACCAGATAATCATTAAATGAGTCTAGCCTAGGACCAGTCTCCAAAACTGCCCCCTAAATAATGATTTATGAATCACATTAATATTTCCGTCTTCTGTCACTGTCCAGCAAAATAAAATCCTGAGCAAATGAATAGGCATTCTGAGACACATACAGTTCATTCTTAGTCTTCTCAGAATGGATACTTGTCATAATAATTAAAAAACATTACCTAATTATCATAGGTAACAAGATACCTATGCTCGCAAACTGGTTACCAGATATTTAAAATAAGTTTTAGGGACTATATTCTAATTTTGTGGTCATATTTTAAGAATATTATCTAACAAATTAAAGCCAGTGGTGAATCAATGTCACTTTATCAAGATTTAAGGAAAAAACAACTTTATAGGAAAAATCCTGCTTTGGCCAAAAAGGGGTATTTCTGGCAGATAAGATGTAGAATTTCTTTCTTTTTTTTTTTTTTTAGAGACAGAGTCTCACTTTGTCACCCTCGATAGAGTGCTGTGGCATCACAGCTCACAGCAACCTCTAGCTCTTGGGCTTAGGTAATTCTCTTACCTCAGCCCACCACCCTCGGTATATGGGGCAGGTGCCCTGCTCACTGAGCCACAGGCGCCGCCCAAGATGTAGAATTTCTTAAAGTCCCAGGTCTTTCTCTAGAAAGCCAACAATTCTTGAATGTAACTGAGGATATGG
Source organism: Nycticebus coucang (assembly GCF_027406575.1). Classification (NCBI taxonomy): domain Eukaryota; kingdom Metazoa; phylum Chordata; class Mammalia; order Primates; family Lorisidae; genus Nycticebus; species Nycticebus coucang. The sequence goes on from NC_069789.1 coordinate 90,571,655, forward strand.
ACTATCCACAAGTCACCAAGGCCATAAGAGAGCCCCAGGAAATCAGACCTGAGTTGGAGCTGCTTCAGGATTTCAGGCTTATATAGGTCTACAGAGCTCTCTGAAACTCACACCAAAGTATACTTTTGTGCCCAGAGATCATTTTTTTGTCATAGATTATTTTATTGTAAAATATAGTATGTAGTAATAGCAAGAAAACATTTTTTTTGTTTTTTTCCTTTTTTCCCTTTTTTTTTGTTTTATTGTTAAATCATAGCTGTGTACATTAGCGCTATAGCCTGTACCCATTCTACAATGCACCATAGATATGGCCCCACCCATTACCCTCCCTCCACCCAAACCTTCCCCCTCCCTTCCCCTTCCTTGGCCCTTTCCCCATAGTCTTGTGCTATAGTTGGGTTATAGTCTTCATGTGAAAGCTATAATTTAGCTTCATAGTAGGGCTGAGTACATTGGATACTTTTTCTTCCATTCCTGAGATACTTTGCTAAGAAGAATATGTTCCAGCTCCATCCATGTAAACATGAAAGAGGTAAAGTCTCCATCTTTCTTTAAGGCTGCATAGTATTCCATGGTATACATGTACCACAATTTGCTAGTCCATTCGTGGGTCGATGGGCACTTGGGCTTCTTCCATGACTTAGCAATTATGAATTAGTGCCCAGAGATAATTTAAATTTAGGATGATTTCCTTGGTAATCTTGGAGTCACCTTGAATGAGATTAGAACTTCCAGCCCAATATGGTTATTCCAGATCTTCAGTGACTTGCTTAATTTCTCATCTCTGCCATCTTTATAAGGCGGGTCATTTAAACAGCTTTTTAGATAGGGCCTGGTTCTAATCCTGGAAACCTGTCTTGATCTTGGGCATGAAAAGAGATTGGGAGGAAAGAAACAGAATGGGACAGTCCACCAGCTACTGCCCCTGGGTTGCTTGTAACTAGCGCCTCCGACCTGGTTCTCCTGTTCTCCACTTACCCTAAGATGGAGCCTCTGTCTTGTACATCAATTCCATATCAATTGCCTTGTTTCCTTTCTTCAGAGACCAAAGTTACAGTTCTTGTCCTTGCAGAGTGTAAATATCCCACTCTTCCTTTAATGCCAGAGTTCCTGGGCCTGAACCCTAAGTGGAAGCCTGCGTGGAATTTCATGCCATCCCCTCTCTGAATACTTGGTCGTATAATCAGCCCCTCCCTATAGCTGTATTCATAGCTGATTGTGTCCCTGACACTAGTGCCTGCTGTTGGAGGATGCTGCTGCCTTTCCAGACCTCAGACAAGTTTGCTGTGTCACTTCCTCTTTAAGAATCAAGGACTCAGTATTCTTACATTTTAGAGATTGACCAGTTAGCATACCTAGAGACTTTCTGTCTTGAATGCCCCATTGCTTGTCCTTATCTAACAAATGGCAGGAAGAAAATAGTAGCGGAAAAACCAATGCCTTTCCAGAAAGCACATTTTCCATGACCGTGGATATCTAAAATTGGCTAGATATTCACTTGGAAATATTTATTTATTTATTTTTTGAGATAGAGTCTCACTTTGTCACCCTTGGTATAGTGCCATGGCATCATAGCTCACAGCAACCTCAAACTCTTGGGATACAAGTGATTCTTTTGCCTCAGCCTCCCCAGTAGCTGGGACTACAGGCACCCACCACAGTGCCCAGCTATTTTTCAGAGATGGGATCTCGCTCTTTTTCAGGCTGGTCTTGAACTCCTGAGCTCAAGCAATCCACTGGCCTTGGCCTCCTAGAGTGCTAGGATTACAGGTGTGAGCCACTGTGCCTGGCCCTAACATCTTATCTTATTAATCTTTCAAGCAATGTAATTTTACTGAGCCTCAAAATCATAATTTTATAAATTTGGTGTGCACTTATGACAAAGAGCTCTATGTTCTCAAGTCTAGTAAATGATCTCGGGTAATTCTCAGCTGTAAGAAGTTATAAGTCATAAAATCTCCCCTAATAATATCTTGTATTATTGCACATGATAATATGATATAATATGCTTTAAATTGCTTGTAAAACATAGCAACAAAGAATATAGAATTATAGATTCTAGAAATTGGATGGTACCCTTGTAATTAGGATAATTATTTTCAAAAAGACCCAATATTATTCTTGTTGTCATTCATCTTCCCCCTTGATGAGCTCTTTTTCTACTTACCCTTTATTACTCGTGCTGCCCAGCGGGCTTGGAGGTCAGCTGTGGGGATGGCAGCCCCAAGGGACTGAACAAGGCCAATTACTGCCATGGTTGACTTCTCTAGTAGAGGAGGGAAGATGCCTTTAAACAAAGTGACTTCATTGTTTCTGCTTTTGATGATAGAGTCATCGAGGAAAGGGTAGGCATAATTATAGCCTGTTGCAAAAAAGACACAGTCGATGGCCTCAAACACAGTCCCATCCTCAAAAATGGCCAAGGTCTCTGTGAACTTCTTCACATTAGGCTTAACAGACACGGTGCCACACAGGATGCAAGCGGGGAGCTCATCATTAAACACAGGCTCTTTCCTCAAGGTTCTGTAGGAAAAATAGAGACAGTCATTAGAACTCGAATATGTCCCCTTCATTTTATTGGCCCACATGCAAATTGATACAGAAAGAGACAACTACCCAAGATTTTTTTCCTGAGCCACAGAGTATTGCCGGGTGTTTGAAGAACAAATCCAATGTGAAACATCATTGCAAAGCAAGGGAAGTTGCGATTTCCTCGCCTAATTTTCACTCTCTGTGATCACTCTCTTCCTCTCCACAAAGCATTTTCCACATCCAGAATAAACACCCGTTCTCAGTCCCCCATTAAAGCCTATTGATGGCACTTGCCATGGCCCTTGACCGCTTCGTTTTCTGCCCAGCACACATCACCGTGTGAACTTCTGCTAATTGTCTGTGCCCCACTACATAGAATATAGGCTCCAGGTTTTGGAGGACAGAGATTTTTGCCTGTTTTGTTTAGTAATATACCCACAGGACTTAACATAGGACTTGGCACATAACAAATGCTTTTAGATATTTGTTGAACTAACGAATTCATTTTGATGTTAATAGTTCATAACTTATTTTTTTTTCCTCCATGGCAAAGCCATGTCTTAGGGGACTGGCTTGGAGGATGTTACAGGAGAAAGTGAGGAGGAGATTGAAGGTGAAAGCAGTGTGGCCTACCTGTGCCTGGTGGGAGGGCTAGTTAAGGGGTGGGTAATGAGAGTGTAGGACAGAGGAAGTTCTCTCGCCACTTACCAAAGTGAGAGACAGCGTGGCAAGTGGCTAAGGGAGGGGGCTCTGGAATCAGCAGATCATTTGTTTTTGATGCTGCTTCTGTTTCCTTGCTGTGGGACTTTGGTAAAGTTATTGACTACACCGATCTTCAGGTTTCTTATCTCTAAGAAGGGGATACTGATAGAGCCTTCCTCACAGTCATTGTAAGGATAAAATGAGATAGGACATAGCAGAGCCTTGACAGACCCTGCTGAGGCTCTGACATGTACGAAGTGCTTAAAGCATGTTGACTACGATTATCATTACTCTAGGGACTAATGCCTGAGCTATTATATAATGCTCCAGCTGTGGAAATCTAGTAAGGAGGATTACAAAATCGGAAATCGCTCCTAATTTTTTATCCTTTGATATCCACTAATATATTTTGTTTTGGGTTGCAACATGTTAAAGATTGTTGACACAGAGGGAGACGCAAGCTGCCAAATCACATTTAACTCTGCATTACCCATTTAAAGGCATCAAGCCATAGTTCTCATGTTTGAATCTGGCATTCATCTGTTTCACGTACAACCAGTCCGAGATGGCTGTCGGTAAGCTGTTCTTGAGGAAGGTTCCAAATCGAGTGACGTATAGCATGTCCCAAGGATAGCCATTGTCCCAGACCCGGCTCATCACCCAGGAGCCACTTCTGGAGCTGATGATGACCTTACAAAACACCAATTCAACCACAGACTTAGTGATTGTGTGTAGCAGACATTGTGACGTGCTCCCCACGTGCCCCTTTGGGAATGGATTTATTACCCCAGCTGTTGAGAGCGGGGCTGGAAGCCACCCCTTTGCTGTTGGCATTCTTTGGGAAATGCTTTGGCTGAACAGAGGGGCCTCACTCAAGGTCTTACACTGCCTGGGTTACTTGTTACTTGTTACTTGTTGATGCAGATGTGTAAAGGCTGTGCCTCACCCCAACGTGGGACAATGCCAAAGTATCATCCAGCTTCAGAGCCAGGAAAAGGGAAGCGTCCTTCCCTTCCTGCATAGCTATGAATACTGAAAGCTCTCCCAAATTAACTTCTAGAACTCTAATCTACATTCAGAGTCCGCCTGACATTCAAGTCATTAAAATATATGACATAGCTTGACTCTTTCCTGTCTTAATTCTTGTAGCATCTCTGTTCTTGGAATCAGAAGGCTTAGCTTTCAGTCCTCTTAACATTTTCATGGCTCAAATATTAATTTTCTCTATGGTTTTCAAGAAGACAGATGACATTCCTGGGCCTCAATTATCTTTTCTGTAAAATGGGCATAATAAAACTCAATTACCTTCTTCCCACAATCAAAGAAGCTCATTTATATGGATGCATTTGAGTACCATAATGTATCATAAAAATTATTTATTACTATTAAGAACCTCCATTCCAGTAAGATGAACCTATAATAGTCAAATATGCAGTGATCACTCTTGTCTTCATAATTTTGCTCATGCCACTTTCCTTTATATGAATAGTCTCTGTCCCCTCGACAATCATATGATCTATATTTACCCTTCAAGGACTGGTTCAGTTCTCCCTTCGTTGTGGGCCTCCAGGCCTGGAATCATAGCATTTAGTTCCTGAATCACTTGTTTATCCTCCATTCCAGTGGCAGCTCTTGTTCCTGAGCAAGAATCATATCTGTTCTATTCTAGCACCCAAGCCACTGCTGGGCACATAGCAGACTCTCAATAAATAGCCATGCAATGAATGCATGCATGGATGAATAAATTACTTTCTATTGCTTAAATCGCATTCCAATCCTTAACTCTAACAAGCACCAAAAGGAGGTTCAATTTTTATCTGTTTTACCATTGAGAAACCTGAAATTCAAGGGAATGAAGGACTTACCCAAGATTCTTAGAGTCATAATCTTATCCCTAAATCTGGTTTTAGAGAGACTGATCACACACATTAGGCTCCAAATGTCTTGAGATTGTTGTATGACAATATCATTCCTTGCCAATGTTCTGCCTTTCTCTAAGTCTGTTGTTCTCAATCTTCCTAATGCTGTGACCCTTTAATACAGTTCCTCATGTTGTGGTGACCCCCAACCATAAAATTATTTTCATTGCTACTTCATAACTGTAATTTTGCTACTGTTTGAATTGTAATGTAAATATCTGATATGCAGGATGTATTTAGGCAACCCCTGTGAAAGGGTCGTTTGACTCCCCAAAGTGTCATGACCCACAGGTTGAGAACCGCTGCTCTAAGTGATTTAAAACCTTACCTGCTGCTTAGGGAAGCTGAGCTATACAGGTTACCACTTAGTTTTCACATCAGATACCCTCCCCCACCCTATTTCATGTCACACCTTTCCAATGATAACTGTTTCTGTCTCTTTAGAGATAGTCCCTTGAGTAACTGGGAAGTGGTACCTGTTCAGCTGTGTGGCTCAGTTCTGTGGCAATATCACAGCCGGAATTCCCCAGGCCAATCACCAGGACTCGCTTTCCCTTGAATGCACCTGGTTCCTTATAGTCCCTGCTGTGGAAGCATTTGCCTTTAAAATCTTTTAATCCTGAGTGAAAAGTGAGAAACAGTTTGGTTTTCATAGAAAAAAAAACCCAAAAGGCTGGTGAGGCAGTGGTGGCTCATGTCTATGATCCTAGCACTCTGGGAGGCTAAGGCTGGTGGATTGCTTGACCTTAGAAGTTAGAGACCAGCCTGAGCAAGAGCAAGGCCATCTCTAAAAACAAACAAATAAACAAAAATTAGCCGGGCCTTGTGTCAGGCACCTGTAGTCCCAGCTACTGGAGAGGCTGAGGCAAGAGGATGGCTTGGGCCCCAGACTTTGAGGTTGCTGTGAGCTGTGATGCCAAGGCACTCGACCCCAGGGCAACTGGGTGAGACCCTGTCTCAAAATAACCCCCCCCCCCAAACAACCCCCACCAAACTTCTTTAACAAAAGTGGTTTTGTGAGTGGATATACTGACAATATAGAATTTTAATATTCCACATATATGAGATGTAAAAGAAGTATATTTTAATTTGACTTGTTTCTACTTTGAGGGAAAAAAATGACATCATCAAGATATTCATTCTTCCTTGATGTACAGATAGCAATTTGAATTTTGACATTACCTGGAAAGGATTCTTTTGGAAGGTGGGGGTACACGTGATGTCCAGAACAAACCATTACAGCATCAAAGACAGCTGATTCCTTTTTGCCATCTTTTTCAGTGGTAATTTCCCATTGGCCAGTAGTTGAGAAATCAGGATGTTTATTTACACTGGACACAAATGTCTAAGAGAAATATAGAAAGAAATATTTTCTATGCTTGCAAGTAGAATTGACAAAAGTATTATGAAAAAAATAGTGGCTTAGGAAAAATACTGAATTCATTGTTGAGGCACATATTACAAATTTAAAGTCTCCTCAATAAAACAAAACACTAAATTTAAAATATACACACACAGACTATATATATATATATATATACGTGTATACATGCATATGTATATGTGTGTGTGTTATGTATACATCTGTGCATGGCTTTCTGTGCATGATTAATATTTTCTGCAGTACAGGAGTGACACCCCTAGGAGACAGGATAATGAATTTAGTTTATAGTGTACAAGAGGTACACACCACAATACAGTACATAATTTGGTGGGCACTAATTTTTGTAACTACCACCTTCTAACAGCTCTGTAGGCATTTCATTTTTAATGTTATTATTGTCTTAAAATATTTTCTCTATTTTAAGGATACATGTTTTTCTCAAACTTTAGTGTGTGTAAGAACCACCTATAAAGCTTGTTCAAGTACACGTTCCTGGATCACACTCCCAGATGTTTTAGTTCAGTAGGTCAGGGGAAGGGCATGAAAACTTAAGTTGCTGAAAAAAGCCCTGGTGATTTTGAAGCTACTTGGGCCATCTCCTGAGCAGCTCGTGACTAAACAACTGCCTGCTAGTGTGCTCCTTCTTTAAAAAAAAAACCAAAAACTTTCAGACCCCACAATCCCACTACTAGGGATCTACCCAGAAGAAAAAAAATCATTTTATCATAAAGACATTTACACTAGTTTATCACAGCTCAATTTACAAATTCCAGGAAGTGGAAACAATCTAAATGCCTATCAACTCAGGAATGGATTAACAAAGTGTGGTTTATGTATACCATGGAATACTATACAGCCATAAAAATGATGATTTTATTTCTTTTGTATTAACGATGGAGTTAAAGCACATTCTTCTTGGTAAAGTATCACAAGAATGGAAAAGAAAGTATCCAATGTACTCAATACTAATATAAAGCCAGTAGATGATATAATTCACGCCCACATGGGGGAAAAACTCATTTCCATTCAAGGTGAGGGGAGGGAGAAATGGGGGAGAAAAGAAAGAAAGGAGGAGGATTGGTGTGCTCCCTCTAAGTGGGCACAACGTAAGGGTGTATGGCACACCTTTGGGGTGCAGGATACAACTACAAGATGGACTCTACCTAGCAAGTTCAAATATTGTGACCTGGTTGTCTGTACCTTTGCATTAACTTAAAATTAAAAAAAAATAATAAAAAATAAAAATAACTTTCAGTTCTTCTGATTATATTGGAAAGAGAACCCCCATTTGATATTAATTGTTCTTCAAAACTTTAGTATGTAGTATTTCATATATATTGGAGAATACACACATACATAACATTTTTACTTCTTATGAAATATATTAATAAAATGAGCCCTTATAAACTCATAGGATCATGCACATCATTTGAATAACTCTGATATTATTTTGTTAGTTACCCTATTATAAATGACACCTTTTTATTATAATTTCTGTTTGTTGATGGTTTATAGAAATGCAATTGATTTTTATATATTGATCTTATATAACATCTTGCCTAATATTTTATTGTTATTGTATTGTTATTGAGTCTAGTAATTTGTAGATTATTTGGGGTTTAGTCAGTAGGTAAGATATAATTTATAATAATGATGCTTTTCCTTTATTTATTGTCGTTCCCTCTATTTTTTATTTATGATATTGTTTCTTAGATTTCTTAAGATTATTGAAAATAAATAATAAAAATAAGTAATTTTTATGTGTTCTGGACTTCAAGGGGAATGCTTCTAACTTTTCACTACCAAACATAGCATTGTCCAGTAGTAATATAATCTGAGCAACGTACGTAATTTTAAATTTTTAGTCGTTAACATAAAAAGTAAATATAGGAGTCATTGTAAAAAGTGAAGCAACATATAATTAAATCTAATTCTATCTGATATATTAATGTTTCAATATTTAATCAAAATAATTTTTTATTTTGTATTTTATACATAGACACATCTCAGTCTTGTGGCTAATGGTACCATATTGAGCAGTGCAGATTTAAGTGCTTGTGTGTGTTTTGATGAATAAAGAAAATACCCTTCAAATCTTAGTGTGGTGACAGTTTTCTTTTTTCTTTCAAGTACAAATCAGTGTTGAATTTCAGTTAATATCTCCTTGAATTTGTTAAATAAACATGGTTTTCTGATTGCCACAGGTTTTTGTAGCAAATTATATGTTTATATTTCATATTGTTAAAATACTCTCACATCCTCAACTCAATAAAGGCAGTTAGTCTTTTTAAATACTCTGTTGAGTTCATTTTTTTTTAATTGTTAAATCATAGCTGTGTACATTAGTACAATCAAGGGGTACAATGTACTGGTTTCATATACAATCTGAAATATTGTCATCAAACTGTTCAACATAGCCTTCATGGCATTTTCTTAGTTATTGTATGTAGACATTTGTATTCTGCATTTAGTAGGTTTCGCCTGTACCCATTCTAAGATGCACCGTAGGTGTAGCCCCACCCATTGTCCTCCCTCCACCCTAACCTCCCCCCTCCCTTCCCCTCCCTTGGCCCTTTCACCATATTCTTGTGCTATAGTTGGGTTATAGCCTTCATATGAGAGCTATAAATTAGCTTCATAGTAGGGCCGAGTACATTGGATACTTTTTCTTCCATTCTTGAGATACTTTGCTAAGAAGAATATGTTCCAGCTCCATCCATGTAAACATGAAAGAGGCAAAATCTCCATCTTTCTTTAAGGCTGCATAATATTCCATGGTATACATGTACCACAATTTGCTAGTCCATTCGTGGGTCGATGGGCACTTGGGCTTTTTCCATGACTTAGCAATTATGAATTGGGCTGCAATAAACATTCTGGTACAGATGTCTTTGTTATGTTGTGATTTTTGGTCTTCTGGGTATATACCTAGTAAAGGTATATTATAGGATCGAATGGCAGGTCTATTTTTAGATCTCTTAAGTATTCTCCAAACATCCTTCCAAAGGAACGTATTAGTGTGCATTCCCACCAGCAGTGTATAAGTGTGCCCTTTTCTCCACATCCATGCCAACATCTCTGGTTTTGGGATTTTGTTATGTGGGCTACTCTTACTGGGGTTAGGTGATATCTCAAAGTAGTTTTGATTTGCATTTCTCTGATGATTAAGGATGATGAGCTTTTTTTTCATGTGTTTGTAGATCGTGCATCTGTCTTCTGTACAGAAGTTTCTCTTCAAGTCCTTTGCCCACCCTGAGATGGGATCACTTGTTCTTTTCTTGCTAATATGTTTGAGTTCTCTGTGGATTCTGGTTATTAAACCTTTATCGGAGGTATAACCTGCAAATATTTTCTCCCATTCTGAGGGCTGTCTGCTTGCTTTACTTACTATGTTCTTGGCTGTGCAGAAGCTTTCTAGTTTGATCAGGTCCCAGTAATGTATTTTTGATACTGCTTCAATTGCCAGGGGAGTCCTCCTCATAAAATTTTCACCCAGGCCGATTCCTTCAAGAGTTTTCCCTGCACTTTCTTCAAGTATTTTTATAGTTTCATGTCTTAAGTTTAAATCTTTAATCCAGTGAGAGTCTATTTTAGTTAATGGTGAAAGGTGTGGGTCCAGTTTCAGTCTTTGGCAGATCGCCAGCCAGTTCACCCAGCACCATTTGTTAAATAGGGAATCTTTTCCCCAGTGGATGTTTTTAATTGGCTTGTCAAAGATCAAATAACGGTAAGTAGCTGGATTCATCTCTTGGTTCTCTATTCTGTTCCAGACATCTACTTCTCTGTTTTTGTGCCAGTACCATGCTGTTTTGATCACTATTGATTTATAGTACAGTCTCAGGTCTGTTAGCGTGATTCCTCCTGCTTTGTTTTTATTTCTGAGTAATGTTTTGGCTATTCGAGGTTTTTTCTGATTCCATATAAAACGAAGTATTATTTTTTCAAGATCTTTAAAATATGACAATGGAGCTTTAATAGGAATTGCATTAAAATTATATATTGCTCTGGGTAGTACAGACATTTTAACAATATTGATTCTTTCCAGCCATGAGCATGGTATGTTTTTCCATTTGTTAACATTTTTAGCTATTTCCTTTCTTAGAGTTTCATAGTTCTCTTTATAGAGATCTTTCACGTCCTTTGTTAGATGAACTCCCAAATATTTCATCTTCTTTGGCACTACTGTTGAGTTCATTTTGGAAGGATTTTTGCATGAGTTTGCAGGAAGGAGATTGGCCTGTAGATTTCCTACTTCACATTGTCCTGTCTGCTTTTGATATCAAGGTTATAATTTTATAGAAGGAGTTTGGAATCATACTTCCTTTTCTAGTTTCTGAAAGAGTATTTAAAATACTGATAATTTGTTCACTGCAAATTTGAAAGTACTCATCTAAGAAAGTGTCAACTTTCCTTATGGGAATATTTTTAATTTCTAGTCAAATGAACTATGAATCATCAAGGACTATTCAGGCTTTCTACTTCTTCTTGAGTAACTTTGTAAAATGTTTTAAGAAAAGAGTTAACCAATTTAAAATATTACCTTGCAAACATTTTTATAGTATTTAATTTGCATCTATTTTGTCTACCTTTTCATTTCCAATATAACTTATTTGTGCCTTTGCTATTTTTTTCTAAAATTACCAGTTATTTGTCTGATGTTTATTTTATTAGAATTTTTGAAGAATAAATTTTTAATTTTGTTACTAGGCCTTATTTTTTATTTCATTAGTTTCTTTTTCGTATCCCCTTCATTCTGTGTCCTTTGAGTTTATTCTGCTTTTCTCTTACCAATTTATTGAACTTCCTTACCTTATTAATTTTTAATCTTTTTCACTTTCTAATATATATTTATGTTTAAAATTTTCTTAAAAGTATAGTTTTATGTTTCTCACAAATAATGACATACAGAATCTAAATTATTATCAGTTATATTTTTAAATTCTCATTGAAATTTCTTCTTTGACTTGTACGTTATTTAGGAAAAAGAAGTTTTAATTTCCAAATTCATGGCTATTTTACATTTTTGTTATTGATTTACAAATTAGTAGCCTCTTGACCTGAGAACTGTATACAGTCAAATTTTGTAAATTTCCTTTATATTCTTAAGAAGATATATTTTCTAAATCTAGAGTTAGAGAGACCATACTGTTAAAAATGTTGACAAACAAGAAAGGGATAGTGTAAAGTAACAAATGAAAATTCAATAATAGACATGGACTTCCTCATCCTTGTGCCAAAAGCTAATTTGTTGATAGCATCTTACCTTGAATTGTATGTATTTCAGGAGATTCTTTTCTTTGGCAAATGCAGTGATATATTCCTGGATCTTGCTGTTGTGCATAAAGTTGGGAAAGTCATCAGGATATGGAAAGTCTGGGAAACACATCATCTCTTTGGAAGAATTGGTAAAGACTGATTGGTAAATGCTTGCCCTGCCCTCCTCTGCATGGTCCTGTGAATGTACATTTTGAAATGGAAGATAATTGGTAAAAAAAAAGAAAGAAAAAAATACTTATCCTTTTTGGGGTCAGTTCCAAGTAATCACAATCATTCCTTGGTGTCTGTGGGGGACTGGTTCCCCTGTATTCCCTCTATCCCCTGGATATCAACATCTGGGATGCTCAAGTCTCTTAAATAAAATGGATTGTAGTATTTACATATAACCTTTGCATATCCTCCAATATACACAGGGTCAGACAAAGTACAGGCTCGGGGTGGTTGGCATGGGCGGCATGGGCAAGGTGGCCACCCATTCATCCAGTCCTATTTTGTAACGGATTATGATCCAGCCACTGAAGATTCTTACACCAAGCGTGTGTGATAGATGACAGAGCAGCCCGGCTAGATAGTTTAGATACAGCAGGACAAGAAGAGTTTGGAGCCATGAAAGAACAGTATATGAGGATTGGGGAGGGTTTCCTGTTGGTCTTCTCAGTCACAAATAAAGGCAGTTTTAGAAATCTATAAGTTTCAAAGACAGATTCTCAGAGTAAAGGATCGGGATGAATTTCCAGTGATTTTAATTGGTAATAAAGCAGACCTGGGTCATCAAAGACAGGTAACACAGGAAGAAGGACAGCAGTTAGCTCTACAGCTTAAGGTAACATAAATGGAGGCATCAGCAAAGATTAGGATCAATGTAGATCAAGCTTTCCATGAACTTGTCCAGGTTAGAAGGAAATTTCAAGAGCGGGAATGTCCTCCTTCACCAGAACCAACGCGGAAAGAAAAAGACAAGAAAGGCTGCCATTATGTCATTGTCTAGAAGCCCTCAAGTTTTAGCTACCAAAAGCCCTCATCTTCTCCTCTTTACAGTTTACATCATGTTGGCTCCTTTTTAGCCTTAGACAAATGTTCACCTTATTAGCCTTAGATCAAGTAGCTGGCTAATCCCATCCGTGAAGCTAGTACAATGGCCATTTCCACGCAGGTTTAAAGGAATCATTAAGGCTGCTTCAAAGATTACCTGATTCCTTTTAAATATGTCTATATAGGACAAACACATTCTTTTTTAAAGCATTTACATTTTAATGGAGATGAATCAGTTTTGGAACTTAAGCTGTCTGCCAGGCTGAAGCCTCAGGTTGTGAAATAATTTTTAACTTCTGGAATCATACTGACTACTTTTATTCTAAATAGACATATATGGATTTTTTTTTTAAATGTGAATTTTTGCCTGTCTTTAAAAATTTCAGTGGCCGGCGGCTCCTGTGGCTCAGTTGGTAGGGCGCCGGCCCCATATACCGAGGGTGGCGGGTTCAAACCCGGCCCCAGCCGAACTGCAACCAAAAAATAGCCGGGCGTTGTGGCAGGCGCCTGTAGTCCCAGCTATTCGGGAGGCTGAGGTAGGAGAATCACTTAAGCCCAGGAGTTGGAGGTTGCTGTGAGCTGTGTGAGGCCACGGCACTCTACCAAGGGCCATAAAGTGAGACTCTGTCTCTACAAAAAAAAAAAAAAAAAAAATTCAGTGGCAACTTTAGTTAACCTTAAATTTGGTGAATTGAATCTACCCAAGTGAGACAACTCAGACCTTTACTGATGCTACAGATTTTGTTTTCCAGTGGCCAAAATACCAAAATGCCTTTTGTATTTATAGAATAAATACTGGTGATAAAAATCTTTGTTATTACTCCTATTCTTGAAGATGATAATATTCTTTATGGCCAAACATTTGGACTTATTCTGGACTTAGATGTTTCAGTGTACTTGATTTTTTAAATTTAACTCTTTCCATAGTCATGCTCTGGGTAAAAATGAGTAATATCTGTCTGTCTTCCTTTTCAAGTATTTCTGGATAAACTTTTTGTTTCATGTAATATAAAATATGAAATTGATCTTTCCAGGGTCAGAGATGATTAATGTTTTTGCTATATACTTTTATACATTATTTTCTTATCAAACTAGTTAGCAAGTATTTTCATATGTTTGTAAGCAAATATGCTTTCACAGCATACCTTGTGTTTATGTAAAGATATATATTTAGTTCTCACTCTTCACTTTTAACTGACAACCGCCCCCCCCCCCAAACTACAGCAACTGTGGTAGAACTTTTACTTACTGGTCTGGTCCTGGTTGTACCCACCTTTGGCCAGTCACGTATCTAATCAAGAAACCTCCCCACTAGAGTACAACAGGATGGACTCTGAAATCACTTTCAATATCCCTTACTAGATATTGACTATTACATCAAGTATTAAGTGTGTAAATCTTTTTTTTTTGTAGAGACAGAGTCTCACTTTATCACCCTTGGTAGAGTGCCATGGCGTCACACAACTTACAGCAACTTCCAACTCCTGGGCTTAGACAACTCTCCTGCCTCAGCCTCCCAAGTAGCTGGGACTACAAGCGCCCTCCACAACACCTGGCTATTTTTTGTTGTTTTTGTTGCAATTTGGCTGGGGCCGGGTTTGAACCTGCCACCCTCGTTATATGGGGCCGGCACCCTACCCACTGAGCCAGAGGTGCCTTTTTATTATTATTATTATTTTTTGAGACAGAGTCTCACTATGTCACCCTGAGTAGAGTGCCTTGGCATCATAGCTCACAGCAACCTCAAATGTTTGGGCTTTAGTGATTCTCTTGTCTTAGCCTCACAAGTAGCTGGAACGACAGGTGCCTGCCACAATGCCTGGCTTTTTTTTGTTGTTGCAGTTGTCATTGTTGTTTAGCTGGCCCAGGCTGGATTCGAACCTGCCAGCCTGATTGTATGTGGCAGGTGCCCTACCCATTAAGCATGGGTGCCGCTGTGTGTAAAGCTTTTAATTGACAATTAGTATAACTGTGGATGGCTTCTGATTTTGCTTTTAATTCTGTGGATTGTGTTTAAACAATTCAAAAGTATGTTCCTGATTCTCAGATACTGATATTGCACAGTTGTCACTTTATTGAATGTGTACAACAGTCCCATGAAGTTTATAAAGCATTCCCTTGTATAGCTTCAGGTGCTAGCATTAAAATTGATCTGCTATCACAATAAATAAATAAATAAATAAAAATTCTTAAAATGTGCTCAATGATACGGCCCTAAGGGTCTTCAATATGCTAATTTGAAGCCCTGTCAGCCATTCCAATAACATACCCTAGGGTCCACAACATTGTATAAAGTGCTAGGTGGTTTCCGGAGTTCTTTACAGTATACAACATGTCTATATTAGTAAGAATAATAGCTCATGTCTTTATAATGTTTCAAGAGCTTTACAGATACTGTTTCATTAAATGCAGGTTTTTATTGAGGCATATAATTTTTTTTTTTTTTTTTTTTTTGGTTTTTGGCCGGGGCTAGGTTTGAACCTGCCACCTCCGGCATATGGGACCGGCGCCCTACTCCTTGAGCCACAGGCGCCGCCCGAGGCATATAATTTAATACTGATTGTGCACATGAGGAGGAAATAGTAGCTTAAAATCATCCTATTTTAGAGTATCTCCCTTAATTTGCATACATGTTAATGGACTTATGAGAAGAAAAATAAGACTGATGGGACCGGCGTGGTCCAACAGTGTAGAGATATTGATGGAACGGAGAGCACAGGGAAGTTCTCACACCTGCTGTAGTCCAGCAATGCACGAAGTGATTGAACTAGTGCAGACATGCGTGTTTGCTGATAGAGCCTTTATTATATATCCACAGAAACGAAGGGGAATTGAAGAACTTCAAAGCACTACGTTCTATTCTTGGTTCTTTTTGCAGGTCTCTCCCTTATGTGGTTTCATAAGAGCAAAATTAACACCTGAAACTTTAAACTCTGTGATCTGAATCACTAAGAAGACCTTTGCTAACTTCAAAAAAGGATGAGAAAACATTTGATTTTTTTTTTTGTAGAGACAGAGTTTCACTTTATGGCCCTCGGTAGAGTGCCATGGCATCACACAGCTCACAGCAACCTCCAACTCCTGGGCTTAAGTGATTCTCTTGCCTCAGCCTCCCGAGTAGCTGGGACTACGACGCCCAGCTATTTTTTGGTTGCAGTTCAGCCGGGGCCGGGTTTGAACCCGCCACCCTTGGTATATGGGTCCGGTGCCTTACTGACTGAGCCACAGGCACCGCCCCACCATTTGATTATTAAATAAGTAACTCATTCAATTATAATGGCATAAAGTTAACCACTATGGGCCACACATTTTGTGTCCTTATTGGCTCTTGTCATTAATGATTTATCAGAGGCGAATTCTGTACACAGAGGCCTGCTAAACTCATTGTCTAATTTACTTCCCACTTGCAAAAAGGATGCTTTCCAACTTGTATGAAAAGGATCCAACCAAAAGGATGCTTGCAAAAAGGATGCTTTCCTCCTTATGCTGTGCTCTGTGGATTCCAAACCTAACTGCTGTGGGAGTAGGTTTGGAAGCCTTGTTCAAGAAGCATTTTCTTGTACAATTCCCAATTCACTTTCCACCTCATTTCCCATCTATTGCAATGATGCCCTACTTACGGAGAATTTCCACAGGCCCCCGATGTCATTGCTCCTCTCAAAGCAGGTAGGCTCCAGCCCCTCTTCCACACAGCTCCTGATGGAGGCCAAGCCACTGACACCTGCTCCGATGATGGCGACTCTCTTCCCCATGATTGCCTGTGCAAAGGCCTAGGGAACATGTCCAGGAACAGGAATGCTGACAGCTTACTTATTTACCTACTTACGTATTTATTTTAGTTTCAGTCTTCGGTTTAATTGAAAACTTGACTTTTACATCCAAGAAAAACACAGTTTGGAATTTCTTTGAGTAATCTATAACTACATTTTGCATTTTTTTCTAATTTCTAAAAAGAAATGTTCCTTTTTTTTCTGAACAAAGAAGCATTTGGTTTTCAGTTAGCTTTCCAAAATTAAGAGTCTAATGATCAGCATATATATTTATCTTTTTTGCTTTTAGCTATTTTCTCTCTGCCAAAGAAAGTATCCAGGTGAAAGAAAAGAAGATTCACAACTAAAATACATATATACATATATCTGCCCACCCAAGCATATACATACACGTGGACATGTGAGTGTCCACGTACACACAGACACACACACACACAGACACGTGCATTTCTATTTTCTCTCTACTCTGACACAGATTTGATGAGAAACAAAGTTCAGCATGCTGGGTAGTCACCCTCTTTCTTTCCCTAAAAATATTCTTTTCATTCAAAAAGAAAAGTCAAGCCCTTACCTAAAAACAACTTCTTCCCCTTGGCTTCCACCCCTAATTTCCATTTCCTTCCAAGCAAATCACATTTCTTCACCCTTTCATGTTCCTGACACTATCTTTAGGCTCTACCACTATTTTTCCCATTTTTTCTTTTTTAGACAAAAATCATAGATTTGCATGATAAAATCATGATCCACGATTGTCAGAAACAAATGAGCCTCTGCCTGTGCTGTGTGCCTTTCTCATTCCAGCCATGGGTGCTACAAAACTGTAGCTTGTCCCCTCCCTGTTTACCAATCCCACTCTCCTCCCTCTGAGCCCTTCATAATATCACCTCTTTCTTCTTTTTCTACCTTTTGTCTGTCTTCCTTTCCTCTGTATGTCCAAGTCTTGTTCAAGTTGTCTGGGTAGTTGGAAAGAGAAAACGGTTTCTGAGCCCACACTCTTGGGGATTAGTGGAAAGTGGGAGGAACTTTTAAAGAGGTAGTCATTTCTTGGTCCCATACCAGGTGAGCTGGTGAACTCACTCCCAGTCCTGGTGATTGAGGTGGGGCTGGGGATCTGGCCAGCCCCCGTGGTTGCCCAGTTTTTGCTTTCTTGTTGGTTTTGGTAAACACAATCTACAGGTTATGTTCCTGGACCCATGGCCTGGGAGTCAAGGTAG
The DNA here is from genome assembly GCF_027406575.1 of Nycticebus coucang. Lineage (NCBI taxonomy): Eukaryota > Metazoa > Chordata > Mammalia > Primates > Lorisidae > Nycticebus > Nycticebus coucang. The sequence goes on from NC_069789.1 coordinate 90,589,485, forward strand.
ATTCTCCCCAGTGATTTTACAGTTCTCACCCCCATTTCTCTGCACCATTTTATTATGTGCTATTTCAAAGTTTACCTTATTTCTTCATTCCTATTTTTTTTTTATGAGTACCTCTTAGTAGTTCTCCAAACATTAGAAATGAACTATTTAGCCGGGCGCAAGTCTGAGGTTGCAGTGAGCTACCACGCCCACTGCACTCTGCTCAGGGGCATAGGGTGGGACCCTGTCTCAACAACAAAAAAAAAGAAATGAACTATTTAATTGAGATAGCCTGGCAGCAAAGAGGGCTTTCCAACACACTTTCTCCTCATGTTCTCTCTTTTGATATTTGTGGTCGAAGGCCTGTGTTTCTCAAGTTTGTGTTTCATTATTTCTGAGGACATAGTGTGATTATGGAAAAGATCCAATTCTATTCATTGATCCATTAGCTCCATAGTTTTTTCTACCAGATAAAATTAGTACCACTAAGGTGAAAGAAGGGTGGATGATGAGAAATTACTTAACTGCTACAATGTAAGTTATTTGGGGGATGGATATCCTCAAAGTCCTGACTGGACCACTATCCAATTGATGAGTGTAACAAAATAACACACATACCTGATATGTTTGTCCAAGTAACACAACAAAAATTAGTACCAGATAAAATTATATCGTCCCTAAGATTAAATAAACGGCACCTAACTTCCAGTCATGAAATATAGTGAAATTTCTAAAAATTGTTTATCTAGCAACCATATTCCTATATCACTTGAAATTAATGACATTCTGTTCTATTGTCCAGTTAGTTCCTTCATTAGGCAGGTGATATTCAGCATAAACTGGTTTATCTAATTCTTGAGGATTTGCCCTTTTATGTTTTTTGGAGATAATAAGCTTCATTTCTAAAGTAAGCCTGGTGAAGTAGAGTCAGAGAGACTTTGAGTCACTTATAGCTGCGTGGTCCTGGGGCATGTCACTTCACCTCTTCAATTCTTAGTTTCGTCATTAATAAAATGGGAAGACTACATTACTCCTATCTGGCTGGGTTGTTGCAATGATTCTAGGATTAGAGTATGCACACACAAACACACACAACACACATACATACAGCCATTTATACATATATACATATGCATATACAAAAACTTGGCATGTAGTTAAAATTGAACAAATGGTAACTGTGTGTTATGGTAAAAATTAAAAAAAAAAAAATTGCAGGGTGGCACCTGTGGCTCAGTGGGTAGGGCGCCGGTCCCATATGCTGGAGGTGGCGGGTTCAAACCCAGCCCCGGCTAAAAAAAAAAAAACCACAAAAAAAAAATTGCAGCTTCGTTACATTTTCCAGGGCTGCAATTCAGATGACATGATTTTGTCTTCTCTCATTTTACATAGAACTCCTTTTTAGTTTTTATTTTGTTTATTTATTTATTTATTTATTTTGAGGCAGAGTCTCTCTTTATCATACTTGGAGAGTGTCATGGCATCACAGCTCACAGCAACCTCAAACTCTTGGGTCAAGAGATCCTCTTGCCTCAGCTTCCCATGTAGTTGGGAGTAGAGGCGCCTGCCACAACACTTGGCTAGTTTTTCTATTTTTAGTAGAGATGGGCACCTTGCTCTTGCTCTGGCTGGTCTCCAACTCCTGAACTCAAGCAATCCACCTGCCTCAGTCTCCCAGAATGCTAGGATTACAGGCATGAGCCACAATACCCAGCCACTCCTTTTGAGGTTTTAGTGCTACATAAACTATAATGTAAAGGAAAGATGGTAGGTACCTTAAGAAGCAATGTCATTCCTGTGTCCTTATTCATCTAAGGATGGGGAGGACCCACCCAATTCTACCATGGCTTCTGATGTTTATGCTCTTTAAGAGATGCAAAGGCCACTTTTCTCCATGCTGCCTCTTGTGGGAATAGACTCTGTAAGCAGTAGGCACATTTATAAGCCCTCTCATTAATGTAGCCATTGCTTACCATGGCTTTCTGTAAAGCCCCTCTTTCATCTTCAGAATCTTAAATATCCAGTCTCTGGTTGGATTAGTAGGTTCTCTCTGCTTCATTGTCCCCTTGGAATCCCAAAGCTCCCACAAAGAAACCTTCCTTCATGCATGGCTGCCAAATTAGTGCTGTTGCCGGGGGATGTGATTAGAAGACTTCATATTCTGTCATCTTGTGTCAGATTGTCCTTGTAGTCCAAAGAAGTTTTTTGTTTTCTTGTTTTCTGATTGGCTTTTGAGAGGCAGGGCATATATCTCTTAAGACATTACATTGTCACGTCTGATGATGTATTAATATAGTGGGTGAAATGCTTATATAAAACAATGGTGGCTTTTGGATATTCAAACTTTATCATCAAATCTCTTATGAAACATTCCAAAGACACAGCCTCTTTGTGGTCCATATTTGGAAACTATTATCTCAAGAAGGATCCAGCGGACAACACTGGGTGCAGATTGTTCTCAGTGAAGCTTAGACAGTTCATTTTACCTTTTGCTACAAATTTAAGAAGTATCCCATCCATTTTTAGTTTCATAGCCAGGCGAATGCTGTGTTTATTTCCAAAACTGTATCTTTTGTATGTTTTCAGCTGTGTCATGTATCTGTGGGCCTTAAATCACTGATGTAAAATTACATAGTAATGCTCCCTTTAATAGACTTGTCAATTGTTAATTTCAATAATGATGACGATGATGACAATAAAAATAACAGATTTACAATTTTCTCAAAAAGAAGATATATATTGTTTGATATAGTAATTCCACTCTGGGGAATATGTTCTATAGAAATACAAATATAAGTGAGTTTCAACAAATTGTGTAAAGAAGTTTATTTCCATGATGTTCAATGTGACAAAATGAGTGCTTTTTGTTAGAGAAATGGATAAATTATTTGATTTCCTCCATGGAATATTCTGCAAGTACCAAAGAGCATGAATTAGAGCTGTAACAGATAACTTGGAGAGATATCCCATGAAATTGTTGAAGAGGAAAAAGCAACATGTAGAAAAGTACTTATAATATCCTAACTTCAAAAATATCCAATGATTTTTTATTTCATGTTTATTTATTTACTTTTGAGACAGTCTTGCTGTCACCCTGGGTAGAGTGTCATGGTGTCATCATAGCTCACAGCAACCTTAAACTCTTGGGCTCAAGAGATCCTCTTCTCTCAGCCTCCTAAATAGCTGGGACTACAGGTGCCCACCACCACACCCAGCTAGTTTTTCCAGTTTTAGTAGAGACAGGGCCTTGCTCTTGCTGAGTTTGGTCTCAAACTCCTGAGGTCAAGGGATCTATCCACATTGGCCTCCCAGAATGATAGCATTATAGATATGAGCCACTGTGCCCAGTCTCCAATGATTTTTCAAAACTTCTGTATAAATGTTAACACAAACACACTCATATCATCTGTAAAGTATTCTGATCAAAGAGAAAAACATGAATGGATATGTATCAAGTTGTTAATATGCTTTACCTTGAGGAATAATCACATGTGGGTAGATGAATGGCTGAAGATTAAATAAATAAAATAGAAAAAGAAAGATACTAAAAGCATTTTGATAGGGAAAAATAAAATAAAAATATTTTAGAACTTAGATAATAAAAGTCTAGCTCTCATCCTGGAATAGACAAGCAGTTGCAAATTAAAACAGGAATCTGGGGCGGCGCCTATGGCTCAGTCGTTAAGGCGCTGGCCCCATGTACCGAGGGTGGCGGGTTCAAACCCAGCCCCTGCCAAACTGCAACCAAAAAATAGCCGGGCGTTGTGGCGGGTGCCTGTAGTCCCAGCTACTCGGGAGGCTGAGGCAAGAGAATTGCTTAAGCCCAGGAGTTGGAGGTTGCTGTGAGCTGTGTGAGGCCATGGCACTCTACCAAGGGCCATAAAATGAGACTCTGTCTCTACAAAAAAAAAAATAATAATAAAACAGGAATCTGAGACAAAATTTGGCAGTGATTCACTGTGATTTTTGACCCTGGATGCACTGTTGAGAAACACCCACTGAACATCAGATTAGACAGAGAATGGTCATCTCACTTGTTGTTCTTGTACAAAGGGGCAAAGTCTCTGTTCCTCATGGCCTGCATTACCCTAGGAGCAGGAAAAGCAAAGGGGCTATGATTAAGGGAAATTAGTGAAGAAGAGTTTATTTTATAGCACTGAGTTCCCAGCTGAAAAAGTTTCACGGCAGTTGCTGTGGTTATAAATACTTGTAGTAACCAGGAAAACGCCAGCAGTTACTGAGCCTTGCAGAGCAGGAGCCTTATGGAATAAGAAAGATGACTTACGGAAGGGAAGGGCTTTGTCACAGTTGTTTTGATAATTTGGGGAGAATAGTGATGAGGAGACAAGATAGACTTTTGGACCCCATTCCATTTTCCAGATCCTATCAGCCATAACTGGATTGGTGTATTAGGGCCAAAAAAGACTTCCCAGGCTAGGTTTGGACCAAGGGGATCAGGGACAGTAGTTAGGAGTTCACACCAGGGAAGCTGGTCATTTCATTCACATAGTCCGCCTGAGAGTGAGGGGCCAGCCAGGAACACACAGCAAGGCAAAAGAGGAAGCAAAACAGGAACCCTATTGGTTGATGTTAGCCTGATGCTCATGTCTGCATTTTAAAACAATAATTTTTGGTTTGTTTTTTTTTTCTTTTTTTGAGAGAGTCTCACTTTGTAGCCCCTGGTAAAGTGCAGTGGCGTCACAGCTCACAGCAACCTCCTACTCTTGGGCTTAAGTGATTCTCTTGCCTCAGCCTCCCAGTAGCTGGGACCACAATGCCCAGCTATTTTTTTTGTGGCAGTTGTCATTGTTGTTTTAGCTGACCCTGGCTGGGGTCAAACCTGCCAGCCTTGTTGTATGTTGTTGGCACCATAACTACTGCTGTGCTAGGGGCACCGAGCCAAAACAATAATTTTCAAAATTTACTTTCCACTTAGAATCATATAATTGTAGAGTTTTATATGAAAGAACTGTAAGGGTTAAATTTCTGAATGATCTCATATGACATTTTGAGCACAGCAATTTTTCATTATGTTGGACTATCCTTGCTACATATTTAGCTTGCCTGGTACCTAGTCAATAAATGTCAGTGAAAACTCCCTGGCATTAGAAAAACTAAAAAAAAAAAAAAAAAAAAACAACTGGCTCCATATATCTTCAGATACTTCTATGGGGGAAATATTGCTGCCACTGAGAACGACTTAAAGATCTCTTCATCAGAGAACAACCACCCTCTGACCGTTTAGGCATGCAACTTAGTATTTCCTAGTATGATAAAGTTTAAAGCAATTATATAATCTCTATTTATAGTAAAGTTAATTTTTTTCTTTTATTCCTAAGGATTACTTAAATTCAAAGAAATCCCTGTTTACTTTGATATCTGAACTTTCTATTCATTGTCTACAATGCCTTAGTTAGCATTATCATTGCATAATTTTTTTTCCTAAAAGCAGGTGATAGATTCTCACAGAATATAGGAGTCATATGTCATAGTTTTACTAGGCTTTTCCTTAGCACCCAGTACAATGCCCCATGTGCAAACAGGCTCTCACAAAATTATTCACTGAATGGTTATAAGTTTTAGATTAATCAGAAGCAAGGCACAGCAGAAGAGATTATGATCTTTAGTAGTTTCCCTGTAGTTAAGCCCACTTAAATTTATAAAACTCTGTCAAATATTGCTGTAGAACTTCTTGATGACCTTTGCCATCTTGATAATGTTAGTCAACCGTCTTTCTGAGGCGTTATGATCAGAGCCAGCAAAAAATTATAACACAACTATTTTCTTTTCAACTGGAAACCTTGTATTTCCAGCAAAGAAATCAATCTTAACAAAAAAGAAAAAGAAAAAAATAAGCATGAGTTAAAGAATGAGATAAATGAAAAATGATTAGATAAAATGTATGTACAATCTTACAAACTTGAAACTACCATAAAATAAAGTTATTGGTCTTCTTCTGTAGGAGTCAAACCAATGAATTATCCATACAATTCATACATAAACAGAATATCCAGTTAAAAATCTACCTAGTGCCAAAGCTGACAACTTCCTCAGTCCTAAGGAATAAATCTAACGTATGCTTTCGGTAAAATTACGGGACTCAAGATTTGAGCAGGGAATAGGAGAGGAGACAAAATAAAGACAAAGAGAGAAAAGTCAAAGGAGAATGATTTCGAATCAGACCTAATTTGAAACTCAGCTCCAATGTGTATTCGCTGCATAATCTTAAGAAAGTTATTTCATTTCTTAATCTTGTCTTTTTCTTCCCCTAACTCAGTAAAATAGGGATATTGGCAGGGCTGGTCACAGGGATAAATGAGCTGATGCATATGAAACAGCAGTGTGTGCTACTTGGCAGAGAGTCTATTTTTTGCACAGGCTCATTCAGCAGCAAAGCATGATCTCCCTGGAAGAAAGCACAGCTGGTAAGGGAACTACGGGAGCAAAAAAATGTCCTCTTCCATTTCTGAGAACCTTTTCTTAGATTAAGACAGTGTGTTCTGTGGCTTTTAGTAGAGGTAAGCAAAGCAGTTCTAGAAATCTAAAAGTGCCCTTTATTCAGTTGCTTAAACTGAAACGAAACCAAATATTAGTATTGTCCTGCAACACGTGTATTAGAGCAATGGTTCTTAAGTATCAGCGAACAGCCAGGTAACGTGAACGGATTACAAATGAAAACAAAACAGATTATTGTTCCCTGGCCTCATCCTGAGCCTGTTGGATCAGAAATGAAGCATGATGCCCACACATGAATCATGTGTACCACTCCTCAAAAAACAGAAAGCTGAGTTTAAGGATCAGAAGAACCCAGTGTGCAACCTAGATCAGGCCACACTGGCTTTGGTACCTTTGGTAACTAACTAAGCTAGGGCCACCTTGGCTGCTCCTTAGCAAGAATAGCTGGACATTCTTTTTCTTTTTTCTTTTTGAGACAGAGTCTCACTATGTCGCCCTCAGTAGAGTGATGTGGCATCACAGCTCATAGCAACCTCACACTCCTGGGTTTAAGCGATTCTCTTGCCTTGGGCTCCTGAGTGGCTGGGACTACAGGCACCTGCCACAATGCCTGGCTATTTTTTTTATTGCAGTTGTCATTGTTGTTTAGCTGGCCTGGGCCGGGTTTGAACCTGTCAGCCTTGGTGTATGTGGCTGGCACCGTAACCACTGTGCTACGGGCGCAGAGCCATAGCTGCATGTTCTTATCAGCATCCTGCTCCATGTTTTTCTAGAGCAATGCTGCTTATATTTATGCTTAACTTAGCCATGGTGAAGGCCATCTGGTTTTTATTCCAGAACATGGGTTTGAGGTACTCTTAAATACTCATGTGACTTGTATGAAGTTTAGAATTAAAAAATGGCTTTTACTTGCGGGATGTCTGATCTTGGGTACATTACTCCATCTTTCTGAGATTTAATTTTCTTTTTCATGAAATGGGGATAATTTAATAGTGGCAGTCTGATAAGATTGTGTTATAGTAGTAAATCTCTGTCTTAAATGAATGTTTTCTATAATACAATAAGTATTCTGAAATCACAAATAGATAAAACACAGGGAAACAAAGCTTATTTCTATCTAGAAGTGCTATGAATTACTTTTACGTGTTTGTAGAGAGCCTGGCATAAAACAGGTTCTCAGAAATGCCAGTTTTCTTCGACTCCCTCTCTCTAACTCTTGGCAACTTTTTATGTTCTGCCTTGTTTGTCATTTTGTATGGAGTTATTATTCTCTCTTGCGTTATTAATTATCTTTGTTTGTCTTATCTTTCCATTTATGCTTTGAATGCCTAGAGGGAAAGGAATATATTTTACATTCATGGCACTCTTACTAATGCCAAGCACAGGACTTTGAGATGGAAAGTGCTTCATAAAAATGTCAACTGATTTAGGATAACAATATTAAAAAGAAAGATGAAGAAGAGAGGCAGGAGTTGTGGTGAGTGGGGTTAAGTGTATCAGAGTCAGGTAATACTAAAGTTAGGGATGTTTTATCTCTCCCCACAATTATGGTTTGGCTTCTGCAAAGTCTTGCCTTCATTACCTAAACTTTGTTTTCATTATCATTTAACTTGCATTCATATGGGAAAAGCACTTATGTAAAGATACATATTTGAAGCTAAACTTAAGTTTGACAGATGAGACTTGGGATGTGTATTTTTTCTTCTTGTTGTTGTTGAGACAGAGTCTCAAGCTGTCACCCTGATTAGAGTGGCATGGGGTCATAGCTCACTTGAACGTACAACTCTTGGGCTCAAGGGATCCTCTCGCATCAGTTTTTCTATTTTTAGTAGAGATGGGGTCTTGCGTTTGCTCAGGCTGGTCTTGAACTCATGAGCTCAAGCAATTCACCTGCCTCGGCCTCCGAGAGTGCTAAGTATTTTTTTTTTTTTGGAGATAGAGTCTCATTTTGTTGTCCTTGGTAGAGTGCTGTGGCATCATAGCTCACAGTAACCTCAAACTCTTGGGTTCAAGAGATTCTCTTGCCTCAAACTCCCAAGTAGCTAGGATTACAGGCACTTGCGTGCCAGGCTACTTTTAGAGATGGGGTCTTGCTCTTGCTCAGGTTGGTCTCAAACTCCTGAGCTCAGGCGATCCACCTGCCTTGGCCTCCCAGAGTGCTAGGATTACAGGCGTGGGCCACCACGCTCGGCCTAGACTTGGTTTGTATAGACAGGCACATATAGCCTTAATATCTAATATCTTCCCAGCAAATGAGTGGCATGAAAGTATTGTAAGAAGGAGCCTAATCAAATATTTTATTCATATTCATATTCATTGCTAAGAATATTAATTTCTTTTCATTTTAGTTAGACTACCAAAATAGAGAGCTGAAAAGAGAAAAAAAAATCCATCTATCTTTGAAGGAAAAAATATTGCTTCAGTTGCATCAAAGATACTTCTCTTATCTCCATTTGAAGGAAAAAAAATCTCTTCCACTAATGTGCCTTTATGTCAATGCAAATCAGAGTGGTGGAAATAGTATATACATTTAGAATAGACCTCCAGTGATAGCACCAGGTCACCAGAACCCTCTCAAAGACAAGGAATATGGTGAAAGGGCAGACAGCGGTGGGGGGTGGGGGGACGAAGTGGGAAAGAAAAGGTGGAGGACCCAGGCTTGCTGGATTTCAAAGACAGGGATGGGTCTTCTAGTTCTATAGAAGGGTTCAAACAGATCAAATTCAGGATGTCGGGGATACAGTGAGCATGAGAAGCTCAAGGTGAAGACATAGGGGTGTAGAAACGGGATCTTGAGTAGTGAAGTAGTTGTGAGCTGGATACAGCAAGTAAAATATCAGTGTAACTGGACATAGAGAGGTTTAGACAAGAGGGGGCTTTACCTGTGTTCTCTGGATCTGGAATTTAAGGTGTACAGAGTATGAACTAAAAACTGAGTGATACCTGATGAACTTTGGAGTTTGCTGAAGACTATTCAGAAGCCTGAGTGAATTGAGCTTGCATGTGCTAAACATGGTGTTTACACACCATCTTAGTAAAGTATAATCATGACCTCCTCTCTTTCCCTTCACCCTGGACTAAATGCCAAATCTATGCTTCTGTTGCTGCAATAAATGAAACCGATATGATTTCACTGTAAAACAAAGCATCCCTAGTCAAGTATATTGTAATTTATTATAATTTTATTATTATTAAATTCTTCCATTGTATTTTAAGTTTAAAATATGTTGATAAGTCAAAGTGCTTTGGTGTGAAAATGCCTCTTGACTTGACTACTATGTATGGAATTAGGATAATTTTCTGGAATGTAAAAATCATAATAGGCCATCATCTTTTCAGAGAAATTGAAAGTCAGAGTTTTATAACTGTAGGCTTTCTTCTTGATAGTGCTCCCCCTCTGGGAAGCAAAAAAATGTCAGACAGTTTGTTAATTTCTGAAAAAGAAGATGTGGGGAAAGTGAAAGCATCAGGTTAAGTATACACAAAGCTTGGAGGATTCTGTTATATTTCTACTTTATGGCCTTCTTTGGTTCTGAGATCCTTGGTCTCAACCCATTTCTGTCTGTGTTATAAATGCTGAAACGAGAGTGTGGACACTTAATATATACTTCTGTTCTCTGCTAATACTCTTCTAGAATATGAAAGTAAAACATCTCCCCAACTCATAATTGTTGACTATCTAGTTTACAAGATTAAATAACAGAACTTTTCCAGATTTTCCCTTGGGTTTTTTGAGTCTAGAATGTGGCTACTCTTTATCATTTAACTGTCTAACAGGTTAAGAAATCACCACCACCACAACAAAAAATTACAATAAATTTCAAATTGGAGATATACTGATTTAGTAGACTAAACCCTGGAAGTTAGAGTTAAAAGATTTAACTCTCTCCATTAGCTATGTACCTAGGCATAAGTCACTTGATTCTCTGGACTTCAGGTTCCTCATCAATCATAATGCACCTCATGCTGTTGTTTTAAGAATGAAATGAGGTTTACACCTAAGATGTTTATAAAATGTAAAGGCATTAGGGTAAGTGCAGTGTTATTAGCTTGAGGAATCTGCACATGGGATTCCATCACAGATCTCTCTGTGATGAAGTGTGAAATGGCTGTTTGAAACATTTTTTTCAAGTATTTTTATGTTCTTTGACAGGGTTGTATTCTTGAAAATAAACACAGAAGGGTGGCACCTGTGGCTCAGTGAGTAGGGTGCCGGCCCCATATACCAAGGGTGGTGGGTTCAAACTCGGCCCCAGCCAAACTGCAACAAAAAAATAACCAGGTGTTGTGGCAGGCGCCTGTAGTCCTAGCTACTTGGGAGGCTGAGGCAAGAGAATCACCTAAGCCCAGGAGTTGAGGTTGCTGTGAGCTGTGATGCCACAGCACTCTACCAAGAGTGATGAAGTGAGACTCTGTCTCTAAAAAAAAAAAAAGAAAGATAAAAGAAACACAGAATATGTACATGTTGAAAGGAAAAAACGAAAGAAAGAACTTTCTAAATGAAAAAAAAAATAACCAAGTCCTCATCAGCTCATGAATGAATTAATAATCCATGGAATACTATTCAACCATAAAAAGATGGAAACTTTACATGCTTTGTATTTACCTGGATGGAGTTGACACACATTCTTCTTAGTAAAGTATCACAAGAATGGAAAAGCGAGTATTCAGTGTACTCAATACTAATATGAAACCAATAGAAAAACAACTATACACCCACAGCAGATAAAAACACAAGTATATTCAAGTGGGGAGAGAAGGAGGGAAGGAGAACGGGAGGAAGGCTCTCATCTAATGTGCACAACGTAAGGGTATACAGTACACCCCCTGGATGAAAGGCTCAACTACAACTTGAACTTTATTTTAGAAACAGTAACATTTCTACACTGCTGTTGGGAATGCAAGCCAATATATTCCTTTTGGAAAGAAGTTTGGAGAATACTTAGGGATCTAAAAGTAGACCTGTCGTTCAATCCTGCAATTCCTCTATTAGGTATGTATCCAGAAGACCAAAAATAGTTTTACAACAAAGATATTTGCGGCAGAATGTTTACTGCAGCCCAATTCATAATGGTCAAGTCACGGAAGAAGCCGAGTGCCCATTGACCCATGAATGGATTAATAAATTATAATAAATGTATACCATGGGATATTATGCAGCCTTAAAAAAGATGGAGACTTTACCTCTTTTGTGTTTATATGGATGGAGCTTGGAACATATTCTTCTTAGTGAAGTATATCAAGAATGCAAGAAAAAGTGTCCAATGTACTCAGTACTATTATGAAACCAATATATAATTACCCGCACTTTCCTATGAAAGATAAAACACGACTATATCCCAGGATGAAGGAGGGAAGAGGAGGGAGAGGGGAAGGGTGAGATTAGATGGAGGGAGGGTAATTGGTGGGACCTCACCTATGGTGCATATTGTAAGGGTACATGTCAAATCTATTAAGTGTAGAGTATAAATGTCTTAACACAATAATTAAGTAAGTGAGGTGAAGGCTATGTTAACCAGTTTGCTGCAAGCATTCTAAATTGTATATAAAATCAGCACATTGTACCCCATAAATTCATTAATGTATACAGTTATGATTTAATAAAAAATTAAAAAAAAACAGAAACAACACAATCTAATCATTTGTACCCTCATATTAATCTGAAATAAAAATATCAGTGAAAAACTATGAACATGTGGGGGATATTGAAATTGACCTTAGAAAATACATCCAGGTTTTTCCTGACAGTGAAACATACATAGATCTGCAATAATGCGTGATGAATGTTTAGAAATAAATCCCTTTCCTTGGTTGAGAAAATAAATTTTACACTATAAGTTATATTAGAGGCTGATAAAATACCAATATATAATCTAAAAACTCCTCCAAGTTTGAAGCTAAGCTTTTTTTCTGATTTTTTTAAAACTTCTAACGTCATGGTTCAGTTAAATCATTTCATGTCTACATCTTTAAGTTGCTGGCTGTGCTGGAGATAAAAAGTGATTCATGTGAGACCACTTCTGAGAAAACTGAGTCCAAGGAATTATTGAATATAAAAAATAGGAATTAATGAATATAAAAATTTTTGAAAGGGTAAGAAAAATATGAAAAGGAAGGAAAAGCCTGAAAGAATGTACCAGGGGCAACTTGAATCCTCATCCAAACCCTATGCAATTGATATTTAGTCTAATAGATTTACACTTGGAACTACAGATGATTTCTCAGTGACAGTCACCCATAAAACATCTGTTTCAAGCACGTGTTATGCCCATCACACACCCATGTCCACTGCTCAACTTTCTGAGACAATCTGTAGTTTGTGAATTAGACTTTTAACTTTGTAAGAACTTCTGACAGCTTCCTAGGAAACATTTGTTTGTGGGATCTTGGTCATAAATTCTTTTTTTTTTTTTTTTTGTAGAGACGGAGTTTCACTTTATTGCCCTTGGTAGAGTGCTGTGGCGTCACAGAGCTCACAGCAACCTCCAACTCCTGGGCTTAGGCGATTCTCCTGCCTCAGCCTCCCAAGTAGCTGGGACTACAGGCGCCCGCCACAACGCCCGGCTATTTTTTTGTTGCAGTTTGGCCGGGGCTGGGTTTGAACCCACCACCCTTGGTATATGGGGCCAGCGCCCTGCTCACTGAGCCGCAGGTGCCCCCCTTGGTCATAAATTCTTTGCCTAGGTCAATGTCTAGAAGAGTTTATTCTAGGTTTTCTTACAGGATTTTCAGGTCTTGCATTTAAATCATTAAATCCATCTTGAGTTAATTTTTGCGTATGGTAAGAGATAGACATCATGCTTCATTCTTTGGCATGGGACTATCTAATTTTCCTAGCACTATTTATTCAAAAAGATATTTTTTCCCTAGTGTTTATTCTTGTTGACTTTGTCAAAGATCAGTATAAGAATGTAGCTGTATTTGAGTTATACATGTATTTTTATACCAGCATCACACTATTTTGGTTACTGTAACATTGTAGGATAATTTGAAGTCAGGCAATGTAATGCTTTCATTTTTGTTCTTTCTGCTCAGAATTTCTTTGGCCATTGAAGCTTGGTTTTTGGTTTCATATAAAGTTTAGAATTGTTTTTTCTAATTCTGTGAAAAATGATGTTGATATTTGGATAGGAGTTGCATTGAATTTCTCCTTTCTTTGAAAATAAAAGTCATATCTCATGATAGCTTGAGACTATCACTGTAGGATAGCCTACAGTGTGTCCACAGCCTTGACAAGCAGCTTGCCCAAGGGTTTTGACTTTGATACCGTCACTGACTTACCCATGGATGCCATTCACCAAGTACATTCACTGCTGATCTCTGGGCCTCATAAGGACACTATGAGAAGATCAGACCTGATTTCAGATCTTCTCCCTCTAATCTACGTGTGTCTAAGGCTGTAAAATAGGACCCTAAGAAAGATTCCTCCTGCGGCATGACATGGGAGTGGTGCACATTTCAGCAGAGATGAAAACCACCATCACCTCCAATCCATGGTGGTGGGCTTAGTCAGAAGGCTGAGTCAGGTCAATGTTTAGTGTTCGGGCAGAGTAGGATTGTTTTTTGTTAATTTTTAAAAAATCGTGGTAAACTGATAATGTAAAGTCAGTCATTTTACAGTGTACCATCCAGTGGCATTTAGTATATTCATAATATTATACAACCATCTTCTCTATTTCTAGAACATTTTCATCAGTCCTCCAAGCCAACCATGCCCCTTATTAATTAACCGCTTACTCTCAGTCTTCTGCTTTCTGCCTCACAGCCCCTGGTAACCTCTAATCTGCATCTGTCTTTGTGGGGTTAGCTATTTAAGAGGTTTTATACACGCATCAGTAGAATCACACCATATGCGTGCGTTTCACTCAACACAAGGTACTTGAGGCTCACCTATGTTGTAGCGTGTATCAGTACTTCATTCCTTTTTTATACTGAATAATGTTTCATTGTATGACTATATCCTATTTGGCTTATCCCTTCATTTGTGCATAGACATTTGGGTTCTTTCTACTTTTATTCTGGGGGGACCACTCTTGACACAGGTGCTGTTATATAATTATTTTCCTAAAAAGCCCAGAGTTCAAGTATTCTAGACTTGGTTATCTAACATGCCAGTTGCATTTTCAATTAAATCTTTTGGGTGAAATATGTCACACCCCTAGGGGAAGAGGCCAGAGAAAGCCAGTTCTGTTATGGAGAGAGCCAGGTCTGTGGAATTCTGTAGAACTGTGTGTGAATCCACGCTGCCTGGCACCAGTTCTCTGTCCTCAGTCAAATCCTACAGAGATTTTCTTTATCGGGGTTAATAAAGTTTACCTCAATGTTACCATGCGAATTACAGAAAGTAAAAGTTATGTGGAGTAACTTGTACAGTGACTGACACCTGTACACTTTGTATTTGTCAGGTCCCCTTCAAATGCGTAAACACCTTAGAATATGTTTTCAAACAAGACTGGCTGCCAAGATGGAAGATTTGCTGGGATCACCCCAAAATACCTTTCTGATCTCAAATGTTAATTGCAGGCCCACAGGTCTAGTCCGGGTGTGTCTTGTTGGTGGGAATTACTGCCATCATGCCACTTAAAGCTCCCTTTTGACTCCAGGGCAGCACAGGCTACTCATTAATTTTTATGTATTCTTCTCAGGCCTGACAGTGTGTTTCATTCATTTATTCTTTTTTCACTCTTTCATTGAAACAAACCCTCTATAGGGATCCTAAAAGAAGGAGAACGTGTCCTTTTCCCAAGGAATTCTTATCTAGTAGAGAAGACAGACTTGAAAATGGGCACTAGTTAATCAGTACTTAGATGCACGTATGAAGTAAAACTCAACAGAGATCAAGCAGAAGGGACGGGGGAGCAGGGGATGGGTAAATTCACACCTAACTGGTGCAATGCATATATTCTGGGCGAAGGGCACACCCATAACTTTGACTTTTACAAAAGCAAATTATCTAACCAAAACGTGTGTACCCCTATAATACATGTACTCTGAAATAAAAAATAATTTTAAAATGTTGGTCAAATTTGAGACAATGTGCTAAGTGGTCTCAGAACCACTTAAATTAATTAAAACAGTTTTCAGACAACTCTAAGAGTTGGGTGCAGTTATTATCCTCATATGCAGAAGAGGAAGGTGAAACACAGTGAGTCAGAGGTCCTGCCTGTGCCCTTGCAGCTAGCAAGTAAGGGAATCCAGGCAGCCTGATTCCAAATCCTTTGCTCTTAGTTGTGGTGCTCTGGCAACTTCAAGTGACATTTTCCACCAAGAGCATAGATGATATGAGACAATGGGGAGATGATAAATCTAGAGAAGCAAGTAGGGTTAGAAAAATGAAAAGTATGCCAAGATAAGGAATTAGAATTTTATCCTGAGAGTGACAAGGACTCACTAAGGACTTAACCAGGAGAGTGAGACACCCAGATTTTTCATGGCAAATCCTCTGAGTAAAACAGGCCTTCCAGTGATGAATAAAGGATCAATGAGATGCTGGATGAAGGGGCATAACCCACAGAGAGAACCTCCTTGTGAAAGGCCTGCCCAGCTAGTGATTCTCTTAGTGCCTGCAGAGCTGAGGGATAGAGGTCAGGTGCATGGAGAAAAACCTCTTCAGATGGAGAAGCTCCCAGGAACAAGGTCAGGAAGCCAAATTAAGGGAAGTGGCTAGACAAGGAATTTGATCTTTTCCTGTCCCAATAGTCATTACCTTATGTTTATACACTTAATATTTTGTAAGCGGTTCTTAGCAAATTATCTCATTAAAACTTCATAGTAATCCTGTACATGCTGGGGGAAAAATTAACTCTATATACATAAAGAGAAAACTATTACCTAATGCTCTCAACTAGTAGCTCTCAGAGGAGTCAGAGCTTATATCCTCAATTTAAGTCTAGATTTTCTTACCGTTATCTCAAGTGGGAACCATTATAATAGTAGTGGTCTCTGCATCAAGCCAATGTTTCTCATTTATTATAAAAAGGTTCCATAGAACTAATAGGACATTGCCCTGCCATAAAGTCCATTCTCTGCTAAAGTGCCTTACTGTTCTGCCCAAGTGGTTATTGCAAGGTGCCACTTCAAGACTATGGGTGTGCTTCTGCATTTATCAATTTGGCAGCATTATTTATTTAGATAATGCAAAAAAGTGAAGTCTATATGAAAGTAAACAAATTAATACAAATCCATTATACTTCTGATTTTTACTTTGGAAGATGCTTGAATTTTGATTCTGTCAGTCTAACCAGCAAGGTATCTTTTTCTCTTTTTTAGGAAAACAGTCTTTCTTCCCCTTCTGCCTTACACTATTACAGAAGAATTGACTGGCAATTCCTTATTATAATCTTGTCCCTGGAAATGCTTAATTTAAGTCCTTGTTTACTAGCACAGTGCCTTGCTTACACTGGACACTAAATAAATATTTGTTTATGAATGAGCACTTCCTACTACCCCAATAAATTTTAAATTTTATGATGTTTTTTTCTCCACATGCCAAATGCAGTGCTGGATGCTGGGAATCTAGAAATAAACAGTGTCAAGAATAGACTGATCCATTGACTCACGATACTATCTTCTCTTTAGAGCCACATGGATTCTTCTTTTTTTGAGACAGAGTTGCACTTTTTCACCTTTGGTAGAGTCCCATCGTGTCACAGCTCACAGAAACCTAAATTCCTGGGCTTAAGTGATTCTCCCTCAGCCTCCCAAACAGCTGGGACTATTGTGGCACCCGCCACAATACCTGGCTATTTTTAGAGACGAGATCTCATTCTGGCTCAGGCTGGTCTTGAACTCTTAAGCTCAGGCAATGCATCCAGAGTGCCTCCAGTTCACTCTTGGCCTCCCAGAATGCAAGGATTTCAGGTGTGAGCCACTGTGCCTGGTTTCTAGCTGGATTCTTAAACAAAACAAGACAAAACAAAAGATACACACACACACACACACACCCAAAAAACAAAACACTGATGCCTAGGTCTCGAGCCTAAAGATTCTCAGGTAAATGGTCTGGATTAAAGTCTGTTTATTCTTTTTTTTTTTTTTAAAGCAGTCCAAGTGATTCCAATATGCAAACTCCATAGGTAAAACAGATCCATAAAAGGCAAAAATGTACAGTGGTGTAGTGATTAGCACCCTGGTTCTGGAGTCCCTGAGTTCAACTGTACTATGCTCCTCTCCCTAAGTCGTGTGATGATTTACCCAATCTCTCTGAGATTGATTCCTCATCCCTAAAACCAGAGCAGTAGTAATACCCAGCTTCTAAGCTTATTGGGAAGAATAAATTGGATAATATGTATGTACAAGTAAAGTACTTT
Organism: Nycticebus coucang; assembly: GCF_027406575.1. Taxonomy (NCBI): domain Eukaryota; kingdom Metazoa; phylum Chordata; class Mammalia; order Primates; family Lorisidae; genus Nycticebus; species Nycticebus coucang. The sequence continues at coordinate 90,607,229 of NC_069789.1, forward strand.
GGTGAGTGTGGTATACCGTAGCTGGTCAAGTTTTATCAACTACTACTAGTATTTTGTTTGGTTGAGGGTAGGCTGAGTGTGCTATAGGAACACATTGAGAGTTAGAGAAGGGCTCTCAGTGGGAAGATGCTTCCTTCTCTGAGAGTGTGTCACCATGACTTTATTATATAAAACAGAAGCCAGCTATCATTCCTAGAATAGGGACCTCACTAGCGATCACTTGAATCTCTCCAGCTACATGGGTATCAAAGCCAACAGAGTCTATGCTATTGCTTCATTTATATATACTGTGGCAAAAGCTTTTTCTCCCCACCCCCCAGGGTTATTATAAGGATGCGATGAAACAGTCTCAAAGGTAACTATCACATAGTAGGTCTGCAACATGTTAGCTCATTTGCCTATACCATGAGCCACAACAATATGCCCAGTAAAATTTAGGATGACTCTTCCCTTATGCATTTTTTACCATCCTACGTATCCACCGAGTACCAGCAAAATCTGCTGATGTGTTTATTTACTTATTCATTCATCCATGTTATTTATCTGTGGCTACAGGGGTGAACAAAGGACACACAATTCATGATCTTAAGGAGCTTACGTTTTGACAATAGGGTCAAAGTGGAGGCAACTGATTGGAAAATGAATTACTTTTCCTCGAGTTTATTTTGTAATGAATTGTCCTAGTTATTACGGTAAGTGCTACAAAGACATGTAGATGGTCAGAGAGGCTTCCTTGTGGAAATAACTTTTTAGTTGGATTTTGAACAATGGTGGGGACTGACTGAGGGGAAGGAAGAGTGGGAGTGAACAGGGGGAACATGTAGGGAGGGAAGGCCTAATATATGGGGAGACATGGGAAATGGAGAAGAGCTGTGCCTCTGGAGCACGAGAGTGGGCCGGGGAGTGTCCCACGAGGTTGGCTAATGACACAGGGTCAGCCTCCACATGGCCTCAATGGCCACATTAGTTATTTCTATTTTTTTTTTTTTTTTGTAGAGACAGAGTTTCACTTTATTGCCCCCGGTAAAGTGCCATGGCGTCACACGGCTCACAGCAACCTCCAACTCCTGGGCTTAGGCGATTCTCCTGCCTCAGCCTCCGGAGCAGCTGGGACCACAGGCGCCGGCCACAATGCCTGGCTATTTTTTTGTTGCAGTTTGGCCGGGGCTGGGTTTGAACCTGCCACCCTTGGTATATGGGGCCGGCGCCCTGCTCACTGAGCCACAGGCGCCGCCCACACATTAGTTATTTCTATCTGCCCCCTATAAACAATGAGGAAGTCTTCCAAGATTATTGTAATTAAAAAAAAAATGTGCCAGGAGAAAGGCGCTATCCATAACTATAGCTACCTCCTAAAGAAGGTGCACTCTATTAAAGGGAAGAGCCTTGTGTCTTCAAAGCATATGGAAGAGCTGGGTATCCAGGTTGCAGCTGGAACCTATGGAAAGTGGAGTGTTTTACTAAATAAAGTGAGAAGAACTCAGAGATCCTGGGGACATCTCTATGGGGTGAAGGGAATTTGTGGAAGGGAGAAAAAGAAGAGAGAACCAGGAGGTAATGAAGAAGGTTACTCAGTAGGTTGGGAATGAGAGAAAAATCCCCGGTAGTGGGACAGCCTCAAGGGCTTTGAAGACCATGTCTAATAAAAATCTCATATAAATATAAATTAAGAAATGAGTATAATTGTGATGGATGTATTACTGAGTTCAATGTAAGCATTTGACATTGCATATCAAAGCAATACACTGAACCCCATAAATGCATCAATGTACAAAGTTATGATTTAACTTAAAAAAAGAAAAAATAAAAAAATCAAACCTTTTATGAAAATCTCAAAATTTGTATTTCTTTCATTGTATTGATTGATATGTCTGATTGACTGATTTGATGTTTTGTATAAATCTAGATATGTTAAATTTCTATTGCTGCTTAACAAATTATCACAAACTTAGGATCTTAAAACAACATAAATTTATTATCTTGCAATTCTTGATGTCAGGCATCCAAAATGGGTTTCCCTGGGTTCAAATCAAGGTAAGGGTAGCCCCCGAGGGCTGGAACAGAATCTATTTCCCTGTCTTTTTCATCTCCTGGAGCTATGCTCCTTGCATTCCTTGGCTCGGTGGCCCCCACCTCCATCTTCAAAGCCATCAGTGCAGCACCTTCAAAAGTCCTTTTTCTCTCTGACCTCTCACCTTCCTCTTATAAAGACTCTATGATTACATTTGGCTCACTTAGATAATCCAGAATAATCTACCCATCTCAATATTATTCACTACACGTGCAGGAGAAGCTGGTGTCCTTTGTCAACAGAAGTAAACTTACCTGGCCCAGAAGTCAGAGAAGCTGGAAGAGGATTTAGGGCAAGGCTGCTTTCTCAGAGCAGAAGAGTGACCCAGCAGAGAAATGAAAACATATGTGGAGTGCAAGTTGATATACCACAAAGTTACCACATGTAAGTCAATAGAGAAAATAGTGCTTTCCTCTAACTACAAGTAGTTTACTGTAGCTCACTCTTGTATATAGGAGCAGATGGAGCGTAAAGGGGGAGGAGTGAAAGATGAGTTCGGAGCCTTAAGTCAAGCAAGATCATTGAAGAGGTTTTATAATCCAGAGCAAAGTATTTGACTGGGTCCTAATGGCTGTGGGAAACACTGATTATGACTGAGTATCCAATCTTCATTTCAAAAAGTTTAAACCCATAAGCACAGCATAATCTTCCCTCCAGCCTCAGCTCTCCCCAGTCTTCTCTCCTACCCTGTTTCCACGAAAATAAGACAGTGTCTTATTTTAAGGTGTGCTCCCTAAGATGCGCTAGGTCTTATTTTCAGGGGACGTCTTATCTTTCCTGTAAGTAGGTCTTATTTTAGGAGGATGTCTTATTTTCGGGAAAACAGGGTATTCACAATTGTATCCACAAACTCCTTAGTTTTATTGCCTCAGTTACCTGGAGTACATTTCTCTTCTCCCTTTCCCGTTCCCCTTCAATTTCTATCTGATCCTTTGTAAACATTGGCCCCATGCAGTATTCTGAATTCTAACAGTATAGAAATGACCACACTATGTTTCACTAGACTGTGGCCAGCCTGAGGACAGAAACTGTATGTCCATATCATGATATATGTCTAAATCTTCCAGCATTCCCACTGCCTAACACAGTGTGTCTTGTCTGGCATTTAGAAAGGTTCAATAGATGCTCACTGGCTTAATTGAGTCCTAAGAGTCTTATCAAACACTTTGCTTACAAACTTTTTCTATAGTCTTCATGGGATTGACTATTGTCAGACAGAGGGATGCACCAGGTTTCTCGGATTTTTTTTTTTAGACAGAGCCTCAAGCTGTCACCCTGGGTAGAGTGCTGTGGCATCACAGCTCACAGAAACCTCCAACTTCTGGGCTTAAGTGATTCTCTTGCCTCAGTCTCCCAAGTAGCTGGGACTATAGGTGCCCACACAATGCCCAGCCATTTTTTGGTTGTAGTTGTCATTGCTGATTCGCAGGCTCAGGCTGGATTTGAACCCACCAGCTCTGGTGGATGTGACTGGCGCCTTATCCCCTTGAGCTACAGGCGCTGAGCCGGTTTCTCAGATTTTTATATTTAAATTTAAATAGGGAATTAATAAGGGACAATGAAAGCTTCAAACATCCTTCAGGAGAGCCTCTACAAATAGACTCAATTTATCAAGAGCGAAAGACAAATCATTCCTTTTCTCCAGTCTGCTCCAAGGCATTATTGAATTTCTCATTCTTTGCTAAAAAGTCATCATCATTTTCTTCCTTATCATTCTTGATTATCTTTACTCTCTGTAGGATTGTCTGTCTGGGTTTTGGAGGGCAAGTTATAATTATAAAGAGGCTTCAATTTTTTGACATAGCAGAACTTAAAGAGTCTTGTGAAGTTTTTTGTAAGACTTGGGGAGATCATCGAACGGGCTATTTCCTTAAAAAGGTCGTGGGTTATTTCTGCCAAGCCTCTGATTACAGGGTCTTCATCCCGAAGCACTCGTTCAACAGCTATAATAGCAAGAGAGACCTTAGTTCAAAGCACTTTTCTTTTAGAATCTAAAAAGCTCTAACCCTAAAGAGTCCACTTCCTTTTACTGAGTCTCCTCTCCCCTCTCTGTTGCCTTGACTAATAGCATATAGCAAGTTCATCCTCTAACCCTATCATATTCCAGTAAAAGAAAAATGAAAATATTCACTAATCATTTACTGAGTACCTTTTATGGGCCAAACATTCTGCTAGTTAGCGTAAATATATACTCATGGAGAGGTTCATGAGCATATATATGTATACATTATGTTGGTCATAATACTAAAAATGTTGAAATTGGTCTAAATATTCTTTAATAGGGAGCTACATAAAGTTATGAATATCATAAAATGAAATAGTATACACATATAAACATGATGTAAATCCGTATTTCTTGGCATAGAAAGATGTTTGTAATAAAAGAATAAGTGAAAAAAGTTATAAAATGGTTATGATATTTTAAAAGACAAATATGCAATAGCTTATATCCTTAAAAGAATCTGGGATAATACATAAGCATTATATAGCTATATTACACATAGCATTACCAAAATGCTAATATCATTATATCCAGATGGATTTGATCAGAGGAAATTACTATTTTATTTTATTTATTAATAAAAGGAATAGCAAAAGGGTATATTTAGAAAAGAAAGAGAGGAAAAGAAGTAGGAGGAGGAGGAGAGAAAGAAGACAATGTAAGAAAGATGGAGAAAAAATTCTAGTGCTTGGCGTGTCGCAGGCAGTCAAATATGTGCTGCATAAATGAGTGAATGAATGAAAAGGAAGATAGTGATGGTCAATGGAGGTCCATCAGTTGTAACAAAGGGTGCACTCTGGTGGGGAATGTTAGTAATAAGGGGGGCTTGTGCATGGGTGGGATCAGAAGATACTTGGGAAATCTCTGCACCACCAGCTCAACTTTGCTGTAAACTTAAAACTGCTCTAAAAAATAGTCCATTAAGAAAAAGGAAGAAAAGAAGGCAGCCACCTTACCCTAGAACTCACCTGTTTTTAATTCCCAGCCTGAAGAGGGAACAGAGAGATGCTCAGAGATTGATCCCTAAGACCCAAACATTTTGATAGAGTAATATTACCTTTAAGTCCCCCCTCTGCAAATGTGATGTGAATTGCTAGCTGCTAAAATGTAAATTCAATGAGGGATGAGACTTGGCTTTATTTGCTTCTCTATCTCCAGTAGCTACAACAGTGCTACTGCGTTAGAGATTCTGAAAACATATTTGTTGAATGAAGGCATGAATGAATCCTCAACTGTCTGCATTTTCGGAGGGCTCTGTGATGATAGTTAGTCTCAGTGAGAGGGACAAATGAAGAGAGTGAGACAGAGAGAGAGAGAGAGTGAGAGTAATCCAATTGAGAAAAAGGTGCCCTTTAACCTAGTCCTTTTGTTGATTCCCCCATAAACGCTCACCCAACCACTATTAACTCCCCCCATCTTGGACCCTTATAAAACTCATATGTGACTAGAATCACACACGATAAAGTTATTCATACCTATGCATAAAGATTTCATTATAATCTCAATACTTACCCTCAATCATGACTTCAATTTCACCTTTGATGAGGAAATGGCCACCCAATTTTGCTAAGTATCCTACACATAAAATAAAATCAAGGTTACCCTAAAATTCATTATGAAAGTACATTCTCTGATGTTGTCTGGCTACCTTCTTCACTTTTACTAATACGAAGGAACTTTAGATGATCCTTGAGTCATCTTCTAGCACTTTCAAATAATTATTGATAAAGTTGTACGTTATAATACATATACGTATAAATGTACACATGTCATATTGGACAGCTCAGCAAATGACCACAAAACACACCACACCTACCACCACCAGATTATTAAGTAGAATATTAGTAGCACTCCAGAATCCTTTCTCAAACCCCTCCCAATCTCCGCCACATTTCAGTTCCTTTTTGTGTCTGCCTTCTTTTGTTTCACATTACCTTGTAGGATTCATCCACATTTTTGCACATAGCACTAGGTCATTTTATTCCCCTGGCTAGATGGCAGAGGCCATTAGATAGTTCTGAAACACGGCCATGCACACAGCTCATTTGTTGATGTGTTCTTTATGATTGTTTTCACTCTCCCATAGCAAAGTAGTTGCAACAGAGACCACATGCACTCAAAATCTAAAATATTTACATAGAGTCTTTAACAGAGTTTGCTGAGCCCTGTTACGTGATAGTTCATCTTAGCATGCAACATCTTCTTAAATTCATTCTGCTGATGATGGACATTTGTGTTGTTTTTAGTTTGTAGCTATTATGGCTGCATTATGGGCATTCTTGTACATGAATTTTGGTACAAGAATGGCATAATTGCTGTTTGCTATATAACTAGGAGTGGATTTACTTGATAATGAATACACTTAGTATTCACTAAGTTCAACTTTAGTGGTTATTAATAGACAATTTTCCAAAGCATTTGTACCAGTTTTCACTCCCATCTATGGTGTATGAACACTTCCACACTCTGTCTTCTCCAGTACTTTATGTTGTTAATCTTTTTCCTTTGAGTCATTTTCATGGGTTGGGTAGTAGTATAACATTGTGGTTTTAATTTGAAGTTTTTGTGTTGAATAATAAGAGTTTTGTATATTTACCGGTCATATGGATATCTTCATTTGTAAAATGTTTATTCAAGTACATATTGTCTGTTTTACGCTGAGTTATCCTTTTCTTATTTATTCGTGGGCATTTTTAAATTGTGGAGTCTCATTTTTTTTAATGTTACATGCCTTACAAATATAGGGTCAGGCAGTTAAGTTTGTGAACACGTCTTAGAAAAAGTGCTACATACCTCATTGCTGAATATCATTAGGGTCACCTTTGACCCTTGGGATCAAAGGTGAGTTGATACCAGTGCCTAGTCCACCCTTCACAGCAATTTTGGAACTCTTTTTCTGGAATGACCTTTAGAGCAGTTGTTGCACAAGGTATGACAAGTTCATAAAATCATCCTGCAAAAAGTGCTTTGAGAGGTGGACTAGGCTCTGGCATTGGTACATAGCTTCCCAAGGGGAGTACTCCAAAAATGACCACATTGATATTCAGCAATGCAGAAAGTAGCACTTTTCCTAGGATGGGTTTGCGAAATTAAATGTCCAACCTCGTACGTTCTCTCTTTCATGGTTAAACTTTTCCCTTTGGGTTTTAAACAGAAGTTCCTCATTTTAATGTAGTCCAATGCTTTATCTTTCCATTTATAGTTAGTGAATTTGGGAATTCTGTTATGAAATCTTTGCCTGTCTCAATTCATAAAGCCATTCTCCTGTATTTACCTCTAGAAACTTTATTGTTTAACCTTTTGTAGTTGGATCTACAGTCCTTTTGGAATTATATGGCATGAAATAGGAGTCAAGATATTTTTATGTTCCTGTATAACTGACCTTGCACCATTAAGGGAAAACTTGACCCTTTCTTACTGCTTGACAGGGTCACCTATATTACAAATTGTGTGCGGATCAACGTCTTGTCTCCACTCAGTCTGCCTATCATTGGCTCATCATTGTACTGCCTTATTGTATAATGTATCTTGATATCCTGTGGTATAAACCTTTTAATTGTGGTTCTTCTTTAAATTATCTTACCTATTCTCAGTGCTTTAAAGTTGCACATAAAGTTTACAGTCGGCTTGTCAAATTTAATACACGTGCACCCAAAATTCCTAGAGATTTTGTTCGAGATTGCATTGATTTTTCATAGATTAATATGGGGAGAACTGACATTGTTAAAATATTTAACCTTTCAATCTGTAAACATGACATATCCCTGTATTTAAGTCTTTGTAAAATTTTCTCAATGTTTTCTAGTTTTCCATGTATAAGTTTTATACACCTTTCCTTAGTTTTGTTATGGGGTACTTGATGATATTTTGTGCTATAATATTTTATATTTAACAGTTTCTCTGTTTATTGCTGTGTTTAGAAATCTAATTGATCTTTGTATATTGATGTTATATCTAGAAAACTTGCGAAATTCACTCATTAATTAGTTTTTCTTAATTCTTTCCCATATTTTCAGATTATGATTTCCAATATTTTCAATATGCAATTACTTACTGCAAATTTTGGAAGTTTAATTTTGTTTTATTTAAACTTAGATATTTTATTTCTTGCTATTGCCTTATTTTATTTATGGAAAACTCTTGATTATTATCTCTTCAAATAGTTCTGTTCGTTCTTTCCTCTTTTTTTTGAAATGCATATATTAGACTCTTTAATCATGTGTTGAATTAGCTTATGCTCTTTTTGTATTTTTCATTTTTTTAAATTTTTTCCCTTCCTTCCTTTCTTCCTTCCTTCCTTTCTTTCTTTCTTTCTTTTTTAAATTGAGATGGAGTCTCACTTTGTGGCCCTCCGTAGAGTGCTATGGCATCATAGCTCACAGCAACCTCCAACTCTTGGGCTTAAGTGATTCTCTTGCCTCAGCCTCCCAACTAGCTGGGAGTACAGGCGCCTGCCACAACACCTGGCTTTTTTTTGTAGAGATGGGGTCTCAGTCAGGCTCAGGCTGGTCTCAAACTTCTGAGCTCAGGGCAATCCACCCTCCTTGGCCTCCCAGAGTGCTAGGATTACAGGCGTGAACCATCATGCCCAGCCTGTATTTTCCATTTTTATTTCATTTTGTCTTGAGGTCAAATGTTGTATTCTGTCATGTCTAATTCTCTTTTAAGCTCTTTCTAATCTGCTGCTAATTTTATCCATTGCACTCTCCAATCATCACATTATTTAATTTAATATTCTGAACATCTTAATTATATTTATTTTAAAGTTCATGTCTAATAACTTCAATAACTACATATCCTGGATTCCATTGCTGTGGAGTTTTTTTCTTGCAGTTAAAAAATCTTTCTATATGTCTGGTTAATAAATAAAAATAACATTAATGACATTGATGAAATGTTAGCTATTGTGTATAAAATTTTGTGTAGATAATCTGGGCAGTTTGTCTTCTCTCAAAGGGATTTATTTTTGCTTCTGTCAGGCGGTTAGACTGGAGATATGTCTCCTTATTCCCACCAGGGAATTAAACACTGCAGGCTTCAGTCATTGAGAGGGCTGGTCTATTTCCCAATTTACTCTTCTTCCTAAGGTAGGAACACAAGAGATCTAAATCCGGCAGTGTGAACTCAAGTTTCTCCTTATTGTTAGTGCACTCCAAATTTTGTTCCCCTAGCTTAGGAGATAGCTAAAATTCCTCCATGGTTTCTCAACCTCTTAGCTACTATTTTTGTATTTAGAATTGGTAAAACCTTAAAAGAAAAATAATCTCCAAATATCAGGCCAAATTCTTTTGGTTTCTCTATGATGTTGTGATTAATGCTTTTATAAAAGCTCTCTAATGTCTTCAGAGGCCTAAAACAAATTAGCCAACCATTAATAGAAGCAGAAATTTAGAGCAATTTGAAATACCCTGTTTCCTCGAAAATAAGACAGTGTCTTATTTTAAGGTGTGCTCCCAAAGATGCGCTAGGTCTTATTTTCGGGGGATGTCTTATCTTTCCTGTAAGTAGGTCTTATTTTCAGAGGATGTCTTATTTTGGGGGAAGCGGGGTATCAACTAGGTAAAAATCTACTACCAGCATTGAGCACTTCCTGTGTGCTAGACATTTGCCTGTGATTAATGTGCACTTGAAGATGTTCATATTATGCTCATTTTACGCTTGACAAAACCAAAATTCATAGACATTAAGGAACTTGGTAAAAGTCTCATGGCCAGTAAGTGCTCATTCTAAGATTTGAATGCAAGTTTATCTATTTTTTTACTACATAATCAGAATATAAAATTTATTTTTGTGCTGCATATATTTAAGGCATACAACATAATGTTTTCATGTACATATACTCAATGGAAATGAATACTGCAGACAAATGACCATATCTATGTCAACATAAATATTCCCCTTCCCCAGTTATCTTTTGTGTTTTATGTGTTCTTTTAGGTAAGAATGCTTAAAGTCTACTCTTTTGGCAAATTTCTAGTATACAATACAACATGACTGACTATGGTTCTCGTGCTGTGCTTTAGATCTCTAGATTTATTCCACTTACATAACTGCAACTTCGTACCTTTTATCTACATCTCTCTGTTTCTCCCTCCCCTGCCCCTAGTAACCACCATTCTACTTTCTGTTCCTATAAATTCAACCTTGTTTTTTAGATTCCCACATATCAGTGAAATTATGCAGTATTTTTCTTTCTTTGGCATATTTTGATTAGCATAATATCCTCTACGTTCATCTTTTTCTGTCTTAAGTAACAGCCGCTTAGCTGACTCTTAACCAATATTTTATGTTTTTACTCTGCTTTAGTTAAAATAGTGACAAGGAAATTTACAATAATCTTTTTTGTAATCCACTCTACAGTTATCAGAGCTCAAGATACTTTTATTGGCCTGTGAAGCATGAGTTTAAAATTTTAAGATTAATACTTGTAACAAAAATTTATATTGTGAAGCTGTCCTTAATTGGAGTGCCTTTCTATAATGTTTAATTTTGTAATTCCTTTAGAATTATATCAGGGTACAAATAAATGAATGCAAAATTTTCATGCTAGCAAGTACTAATTTTCTGTAATGTCAAATGCTTTCTTTTTCTTTAGTCTTCTTCCTAAAACTACTGAGATTGAGTTGGCCATCTGGCCAATGACTAGATTTTTAAGACATCTTTGCAGCTAAGTAGGACCATATGTCTGTGTCTATGGGCTGGGCTAATGATAAATATTTACTCTATAAAGGAATGGGTGTGACCACTTGATATTTTTTTCTGTCTAATAAGCTGGAATGTAACAAGCTGGAATGTTTTGACCCGACATGGAACATTGTGTGATGAGAATACTAGAGCAGAGAAAAGAGCTGGCTCTACTTATTTTTGGACTGTTGCATAAGAGAGAAATAAATTACTATCTTGTTTAAAACATAATTATATTTGGATCTTTCTTCTAGCTACAGAAACTTATTTTATGAATACAATGTTACCACCAAAAATAAAATAAAATGAAATAAAATAAAATAAAATTAAAAAACCTCCAAATATAAGTGGAGAAATTAGGCAAAAACACCTGAAAATTGTTTTTGAATGTCACAAGAGAACTTTTAAACAGAGTCTGATGCTTTAGAAAACAGATTAACCAAAATGCCAAGGACTAGGTGGGTAACCAAGGATCTCAGTTGTGTGGAAGAATGTAAATGGTGGTGGTGAGCAGTGTGGTGAACAGGAGTGACGGGCTTCATACACAAGCCATTACCATTTAGAAATGCAGGTTCAGTGTGACTCAATCTTCCTTTTCTCATGAATATTTGGAATCCCAGATATTTATGTAGAAACCCTCAAGTTTTAAATGTTAATAATTGTAACATACCTCTAGCTCTCAATTCAACATCACTGTCCCCTTGTTGCCCACTGAAATAATCATATTCCCAACCATCTCTTGAGCTAATGGTGGTTCTATGACAATTTTGGTCATTGAAATTAGAAGATAAGTCACCAATTGGGACTTTCAAAGCTTTGTAAAACTGGGCTGGAAAACACATCTTTTGTTCTTTACTTTTTTGTTTCTTCCTTGGTGTAAAAGTGTTGGAATGTTGAAAGCAATCAAATGTTGAAAGTAATCAAAAGCCACATGTCAAAGATATATGGCAATGTGCAGGAAGACAATGGATTTGTACATACATATACCGTTTCTCATATGTGTGAGTGTAAGTGAGGATAAATTTTCTTGATAGGAGATTACTGAGTCAAAAGAATATGCATTTCACATTTTGTTTGATATTACCAAATACCTTCTTATAGCTACTAACCCTTTGTGGTCTCTCCAGTAAGTTACATTTCCTGTAACCTTGATAAAATTGTATAGTACAAAAATTTTGATCTCTGGCAATTTGGTGAAGAGAAATATTTCATCATTTTAATCTGCATCACTTTTTATATGAATTTGTGAAAAATTTACGTTTCAGAGCCAAATAATTTTTTTCACATTCTTCATCTTTTTTTCTATTGGGTTAATTGTCTTTTCTTATGGATTTGTAAAGAGTCTCTAGAAAGTTAGAATTCACCATTTTTCTGTGTTAAGTGTAAATATTTCATCCCATTTTGGCTTTAACTTTACTATAGTGGATTTGCTTTGCAAAAATATTACAATCTTTTCTTCATGGCTGCTTTCAACTTTTACTTGGAAAGACCTCCCCCATCCCATGAAATTTGGAAAGCAAAATTTTCCATGTTAGTTTATCTAATTTTATTTATTATTGTGGTTTCATTTATAGTATTTGAACCTTTGACCATCTGGGATTTATTTAGAGTAAGGAATGAAATAGGAATAAGATAATTAAAAAAATTCCAGATGGTCTGCCAGGTGTCCCAGTGCCATTTAAGGAGTATTACATATTTTCATCAGTGTTAATGAAAGCCAATGATTCACTTTCCAAAATACTGCATGTTAAAGGGGTTATTTCTAGATAGAGTTTTGTTCCATTTATCTGTCTGTTCATTCCTTGTGATTTTAATTACTGTAGCTATATTAATGTCTGCTGGGCTAATCCTCCATCATCATACTTTTGGTTAGAATTATTCTTGCATATTAACTTTTCTACATTAGTTTAGGAAAAAACCCTATTAATAGATTAATAGATTTGGTTCAGAAAGAACTGACACATTTTAATTTTGATTCTTTCTTTCCATACCTTTCTATTTGTTCAAATCTTCCTTGTGTCCTTCAGTAGTGCTTGCAAATTTTCTTCGTAGAAACACTACATACATTTTATAGTTTATTTTTAGATCACTTGTCCTCCCCTCTCTATGCCCATCCTTCCGTCTTTCCTTCCTCCTTCTTTCCATTTCTCTTTCTCATCACCCTCCCTGTCTGCCTCCCTCCCTTAGGAGGCTTTGTTTTTCCTTTCTTCTTTCCTCCTTTTCCTTCTCCTCCTCCCCCCTCCCCTCCCCCTCCTTCTTCCTCTTCCTTTTCCTCTTCTTCTCCTTCTTGCAAATATTTGTGCTTTATGCTTACATTGTTTGATTTGTCTAGAATCAATTTTGTGTAGGGTGTCAGGTATGAATCCTTCTCTGTGTGTATGAGTATGTGTTTCCAATTGTCTTTGTAATTTTATCAGACCATCCATCACTTTCTGGTCTGATACACACTGCCACTTCTGACTTATTTTAGGTATATATGTGGATCTGTTTCTGTTACTAAGCTTTCTAGTCTGTTCCCCAAATCTATTTGTCTTTCCTTGAGTGAGTAATAGACTCTAAAATTGAATAGCTTTATGGTAAGTCTTTATATCTGGTGGGACTAGTAGCTTGCAATTTTTTTCTGCTGATGTATCTTCGCCTTTTCCTATCACAGAAACATTTATTTTATTTATTTATTTTTTTATTAAATCATAGCTGTGTACATTGATATGATCATGAGGCATCATTCACTAGCTTCACAGACCGTTTACCAAGTTTCACATATACCCTTATAAGATGCACCGCTGGTGTAATCCCACCAATCCCCTTCCCTCTGCCCACCTCCCCCCTCCCTCCCCTCCCTTTCCCCCTTTCCCCTATTCTTAGGTTGTAACTGGGTTATAGCTTTCATGTGAAAACCCTAAATTAGTTTCATGGTAGGGCAGAAACATTTAGAATCAACTCATTAGGATCTTTGAAAATATCTGTTGGTATTTTTATTATAATTGTATTGAACCTATTGATCAATATTTTTAATAGGTGCTCAGTAGGGATTCTGGCTGGGACAATTGTTTGTGAGTAGCACTGTCATTACTGGATATTAAGCATACTCTTGCTCATTAAGTGCATTAAGAGACATTAAATGCTGTACTTACTTGGAAGCAATCTGACAAGGGAACTTGGAAAATGTTGATTACAGAGGTTAGCATTGCAAGGCATAGAGAAAAGAAAAATTTTTTTTGTGGGGTCTGGATTGGGAGATGAGAATCCTACAGTTAAGTAGATACTGCATTTTTGCAATAGTTGATCCACTTATTCTTTAGTCGGCTGAATTCCTCTAGTAATTTCAAGAAGTATTCACTATGATGGGTTTATTCTGAGTTCTTGTGTCTTTGAAATGTTTTCCTATTAGCTACATGATTGGATAAAATTTTGCTGAATATAAAATTCTTTAGTCACAATTCCTTTACTTTGGATTTTGTGGGCACAATTCTCTTATGGTTTAAAGCTGAATACTGAAGTGTAAAAGTCTAATATCAATCTCTCTGTCTTATTATTATAATTTATAGGTGATTTTCTTTTTCTTTCTCCTAAATTCTTAAAGAAACCTTTCATTTTGGCAGTGCCTGTCGCTCAGTGGGTAGGGCACCAGCCACGTACACTGAGGCTGGTGGCTTCGAACCTGGTCCTGGCCTGCTAAACAACAATGACAACTGCAACAAAAAAATAACCAGGTGGTGTGGTGGGTGCCTGTAGTCCCAGCTTCTTGGGAGACTGAGGCAAGAGAATCACTTAAGCCCAAGAGTTTGAGGTTGCTACGACGCCTCAGCGTCTACTGAGGGTGACATAGTGAGACTTTGTTTCAAAAACTAAACTAAAATAAACTAAACTAAAATAAAATAAACCTTTAATTTTGAAGTTCCATAGCTTTCTTAGAAAATGTCTTCATGTGCATTTAAGAAAATATTTCTTAAAAAATAATTTATCATCTCAGTATATCAGTATATTTAATCAAGTCTTTTAACATTTCTTTTTTTCTTTTCTATTCTTTTTTTTTTTTTTTTGACATAGAGTCTCACTCCGTCACTCAGACTGTAGTGCAGTGGCATCAAAATAGCTTGCCGAAACCTTGAACTCCTGAGCTCAAGCAATCCTCCTGCCTCAGCCTCCTGAATAGCTAGGACCATAGGCACATGCCACCATGCCTGGCTAATCATTTCTTAAATTACATTTTTGAAGACTTTTATCCACTGTAATTGTTCATTTCTTTTCTTCATGGATTTTATCTATGTATATTTGCATTCATTTTATCTAGCTTCTAGATCTATCATTATTCCCTAGTTTTTAAAAACTTTTCCTTGCCTGTTTTTATATTATTTTGCTAGCATTTCTCAACCCTTGTACTCCTTGTCCCTTATTGGGTTATCAGCATACATATTTTCTCTTTTGCTAATTACAAATAGTGATAGTTATATACTTTTTCTTACATTTTCCCCTCTATACACTACTTTAAAAGCTTATTTTTCGTGTGCTCCCAGTATCCCATCATATGTTCCCTGTGTGCTTGTATCTATACCTTAGATCTTTATTTCAAAAAGTTTTGAACTCAGAAATATTTATCTTTATATTTATCTTCTCTGTAGAAAACATTGCCTAAAATTTGTTTTTCTTCTTTCTTTCCTCTCTTTCCCCCCCTCAAAGTATCTCTAAAGTAACAGAAAGATAATGCTGTTTCCTTTTAAAAAATTACTTATTTTTAAATTGTGCAATCATTATATACTGTAGTTTATTTGCAGAACGTTCCTAAGTATAATTCAGGACAGTGGGATTTGTGATTTGAAATAAAGTTTTTATGACCTAGATTTCCTCTCTGTCTCTTTCTGTGATTACTCTGATGAACACGGATCATGAGCTCTAGTGATGATCATAATTCCGTTTGTCAACTGCCCTAACAGACTCCTCTCTACAACTATGACGTGACTGTGAATTTCCTCATTCATTTCCACCCCATGAGCCAATTAGGGTGAAGGGAAGACCCCATTACCAAGTAGGCAACTCTTACAAAGTTGGGAGTTCCAAAATAAGGGATTATTAATTTCGATCCCCACGGTGAGACTCTAAAAACTTTAGTTGTCTTCTCTCTTTTTTTTTTTTTTGTAGAGACAGAGTCTCACTGTACTGTCCTCCAGTAGAGTGCCATGGCGTAGAGTGCCGTACTCTTGGGCTTACGCGATTCTCCTGCCTCAGCCTCCCGAGTAGCTGGGACTACAGGCGCCCGCCACAACACCCGGCTATTTTTTTTGTTGCAGTTTGGCCGGGGCTGGGTTTGAACCCGCCACCCTCGGCATATGGGGCCGGCGCCCTACTCACTGAGCCACAGGCGCCGCCCTAGTTGTCTTCTCTTAAAGTCTTCCTTGACTCCTCATTGTCTCTCTCTCCACTTTTTTTTTTAAGGCTTTACTAGATTTGGTAGCTCTCTCTCATCTGTTGTAGTTTCTGGTTACAGATGTCTAAGTTTTGTTGAATATGATATATTTATATATATTTTAATTATCCTTATTCTTTGGGTAGTGATTTTTAAGCAATGAAGGAGAATAGTGCAACGTGGCCTATCACCATCTTAAATTTTGAAATCCATCCTGTCTAACACACTTGTATAATTTAATCATAATAGGTATATTCACTCTATGTATTATAAAATAGAACTCCAATCTCATCACATGTATTAACTTCTATTTATCATAGCTATCACCATGACAGGTGCTGTCCATCATAAACCAAGAAAATGTATAACTTTTAAAAGAAGACTTCTAGGGGCTACCCTCGCCTACTCATTTTAAGGCAAATTAGGGTGTGAGAATTGAATTATACTTACCTATTAAAATAATGGATCCTCTCCTCAGATATCCTCGGGAGCTGCCCAGGAATCCTAAACTATCAGAAATCAAATCTGTAATATAGCTCTTGTGAGAAACAAGCTGAGAACAAAAAAAGGGGAAAAAACCTTCTGTGAAATACTACTCAACACATTTTACAAAGCAAATATCACCCTGCTCCCCAAACCAGGAAAAGGCCCAACAAGAAAACTATAGACCAATATCTTTAATGAACAAAGATGCAAAAATATTCAATAAGATCCTAGCAAACAGAATCCAGCAACACATCAAATGAATTATAAACCATGACCAGGTGGGTTTTATCCCAGGGTCTCAAGGTTGGTTCAATATACATAAATCTATAAATATAAATTTATAGATATATTACATAAACAAACTAAAAAACATGTGTTTATATATCACATAAACAAACTAAAAAACAAAAACCATACGATTCTCTCAATAGATGCAGAAAAAACTTTTGACAATGTCCAGCATCCTTTCATGATCAGAACACTTAATAGGTAAACAAGGGACTTTTTTAAAACTGATAGAGGCCATCTACAGCAAACCCACAGCCAATATCATATTGAATGGAGTAAAATAGAAAACATTTCCACTCAGATCAGGAACCAGGCAAGGTTGCTCATTGTCTCCACTACTTTTTAGCATTGTAATGGAAGTCTTAGCCATCACAATCAGGCAAGAGAAGGTGATGAAGGGTACACAAATAGGGTCAGAGGAGATCAAACTTTCACTCTTCACAGCTGATATGATTTTATACCTGGAAAACCCCAGGGACTCAACCACAAAACTCTTAGAAGTGATCAAGGAATACAGTAGCGTCTCAGAATGCAAAATAAATACTGACAAATCAGTAGCTTTTATATATACGAATAATAGTCAAGCCAGAAAACAGTCAAGGACTCTATTCCCTTTATAGTTGTACCAAAGAAGATAAAATATTTGGGAATTTACTTAATAAAGGACATAAAAGATCTCTATAAAGAGAATTATGAAACTCTGAGAAAAGAAGTAGCTGAAGATGTTAACAAATGGAAAAATATACCATGCTCATGACTGGGAAGAATCAACATTGTTAAAATGTCCATATTACCCCAAGCAATTTACAAATTTAATGCAATCCCTATCAAAGCATCACTGTCATACTTTAATGATCTCGAAAAAATAGTACTTCTTTTTATATGGAACCAGAAAAAACCTCGAATAGTCAAGACATTACTCAGAAATAAAAACAAATCGGGAGGAATCACGCTACCAGACTTCAAACTATACTATAAATTTATAGTGATCAAAACAGCATGATATTGGCACAAAAACAGAGAGGTAGATGTATGGAACAATATTGAGAACTAAGAGATGAACCCAGACATTTATCATCATTTGATCTTTGATAAGCCTATCAAAAATATAAATTGTGGGAAAGATTCCCTATTTAACAAGTGGTGCTGGGAAAATTGGTGACTTGTAGAAGACTGAAACTGGACCCACACCTTTCACCATTAACAAAAATTGACTCTCACTGGATAAAAGATTTAAACTTAAGACATAAAACTATAAAAATTCTTGGAGAGAGTGCAGGAGAAATGCTTGAAGAAATTGACCTGGGAGAATACTTTATGAAGAGGACCCCTTGGGTAATTGAAGCAACACCAAAAATACATTACTGGGATCTTATCAAATGAAAAAGCTTCTGCACAGCCAAGAACACAGTAAGTAAAGCAAGCAGACAGCCCTCAGAATGGGAGAGGATATTTGCAGGTTATGCTTCTGACAAAGCTTTGATAACCAGAATCAACAGAGAACTCAAACTGATTAATAACTGATTAATAAGAAAAGAACAAGTAATCCCATTTCACTGTGGGCAAGGGACTTGAACAGAAGCTTCTCTGAAGAAGATAGGCGCATGGCCTACAGATACATGAAAAAATGCTCATCATCCTTAATCATCAGAGAAATGCAAATCAAAACCACTTTGAGATATCATGTAACTCCTGTTAGACTGGCTCACATGTTTATGATTTCATAAAAAATAAAAAAAAACCTTCTGTCAATTGTTGAAAAAACACCTTTACTCCCTCCAGAAAGGCTTCAAGAGAAAAGAATTTGGTTGTTTATACCAAACCAGGCCCAATTAAAAAGTTGGGGATTTTTGTGTGTAATTATACTCTCATGCTTCAACTTATGACATGATTCTCAAATTCTATTTTGTGTTACCATCTTTTGGCTAGCATTCTTCCATCCCCACTTGTCTGTTATTATAGTTCATACTGGGGCTCAAAGGACCAGATCACCAGGCAGTGCCAAAGCAGTTTCAGTTATTTTTGGTGATCTGGAATGCTCTTTCTACCTTTATACTCATTCACAGCTTAATATACGTGGGTTGGAGGAAGAAGACAAGATGAATGATTAATGTTGAGAAAAAAGAAGTAGGTTCGGCACCCGTAGCTCAGCAGCTAGGGTGCTGGCCACATACACCAGAGCTGATGGGTTTGAATCCAGCCCGAGCCTGCCAAACAACAATGACAACTAACATCAAAAAATAGCCGGGCGTTGGGCGGAGCGCCTGTAGTCCCAGCTACTTGGGAGGCTGAGGCAAGAGAATTGCTTAAACCCAAGAGAGTTTGAGGTTGCTGTGCGTTGTGATGCACGGCTTTCTGCCCAGGGTGAAAACTTGAGACACTGTCTCAAAAAAAAAAAGGAAAAAAGAAAGAGGAAGTGGACAATTCTAATTTCCTCCTATCTCAAGCCCTAGATGTAATCACTCATTTAAGAACTTTCCTTCTCATTCTTTCTCCAAGATCCACCCTTATTCCCACCATACTTTTCATCATTTTGGATTCCTTTAAGTTTTGTCTATAAGTCTTATGGTAAAAAAAATGGAAGGACTACTTACAAGATTGTTACAGACGTTGATTACCACCAGCTCAAAATTGTAGTTTTTATCTTTGAGCAAAGACGGTGTAGACCACTTTAATTGTGTGGCGCAGATTTCTAATGTATATTTACATGCCTGTGAGATGGAAAAATGTAATGAGGATCTGATCATACATTGTTATATAAAACATTGTGCTTCTCTATAAAATTAAGACAAACAAGATTAAATGACTTACGTTAACTACTCTTATCTCTTTATCCTCCAAAAACAGGATCAGGGGCACCAAGGCTCCTAGGATCACATCATTCAACATCCATGTGTACTCACTCATATCTTTGAGTAATCTACCAAAGTGTCGAATGGCTATACTCCGAACACCTCCGTTACTCTGGAATATGCACACAGAAAAAGATAAAAGCCTCACTTGAGGATAATATTAGTACTTCTTTGTTTTATCAGTGGGATACACATACACATGCACACACAACATATATGGAGAGTGTGCCAAAAAACATATACACATTTTAAGAAAGGGAAAAACTGTATTAAAATTGTAATACTCAGTATACCAATGTATACTGATGACTTTATTATCTTGTGTATTGTATCTTGTGTATTGTATCTCTCCTAATTGCAGAAGTCAAACATGACGAGTATTAAATGTGTATATAATTATAAATAATATATATTATATATAAATAAATAATAAATGTATTATATGAAATTATCATTTATTTTTAGAAAAGTTCCCCCTTGAGTCTAAGTACTTAGCTCTTCTTTTAAAATAATATTTAAAATAAGATTTTCTTACCAACTATTCACAATAATCAAGATATGGAATCAACCTAAGTATACATCAATGGAAGAATGAATGAAGAAAATGTGGTATATGGACATGATAGTGTACACTTCAGCGTTAAGAAGAAAGAAATCTTATTTATGACAAATAGAGGAATCTGGAGGCTTATCATGCTATGTGAAAATAGCCAGGCACAGAAACACAAATACAGCAGGATCTCACTTATATGGGAAATCTACAAAGTTTGAACGTGTAGAAGCAGAGAGTAGAACAATGGTTGCCAGTGGTGTCTGGGGGAGTTGGAGGGAGGAATGTTGACACGAAGTTTTGGTTAGGATGAATAATTTCTGGAGATCTAATATGCAGCATGGTGAACCATGGTTAATAATAATGTATTTTATACTTAAAACTTGCTAAGAAATTAGATCTTACATGTTCTTACCACAGGAAAAAATGACGTGAGGTGAAGGATATGTTAGTTAGCTTGATTTAATCATTTCACGATGTATACATATATCAAAACATTAAACTGTACTCTCTAAACATATACAATTTTTATGTCTCAATTAGGCCTTAATAAAGCTGGGGAAAATATTTGAACTGGTACCAAAAAGAAAAAAAGATTTACTCACTGAAATTCAGATTGCGTTAAAAAAATCTTCCATGAAAAATGAGTTTCTTAAATTCAGGAAAATGATAAGTATTTAATAGCATCCTGAAAGTATAAACTATAATAATATTTATAACTTGAAGATGATTTTTAATAAAGATATTTATAGTAATGTAACCATGCTTTATTCAAATGCTAGAGAACTTTGCAGAGTTGCCACTGAGTAACAATAGGACCTCTTTGCTTATTGGCATAGAACCATATTTACAAGAGTTACTTATGCCAGATAGAAAGGTGACTGAATTATAAGCCTATGGAAAAGAAAAATTACAAGTCAGAAGAAGAGATTAATTAAAAATAAAAGAACATACCTTCCAGTTTATGATATTATTTAGAAAATAATTTTTTTTTCTTTTTTTTTTTTGTTTTATTGTTGGGGATTCATTGAGGGTACAATAAGCCAGGTTACACTGATTGCAATTGTTAGGTAAAGTCCCTCTTGCAATCATGTCTTGCCCCCATAAACTATGACACACACCAAGGCCCCACCCACCTCCCTCCTTCCCTCTTTCTGTTTCCCCCCCATAACCATAATTGTCATTAATTGTCCTCATATCAAAATTGAGTACATAGGATTCATGCTTCTCCATTCTTGTGATGCTTTACTAAGAATAATATCTTCCATGTCCATCCAGGTTAATACAAAGGATGTAAAGTCTCCATTTTTTTTAATGGCTGAATAGTATTCCATGGTATACATATACCACAGCTTGTTAATCCATTCCTGGGTTGGTGGGCATTTAGGCTGTTTCCACATTTTGGCGACTGTAAATTGAGCTGCAATAAACAGTCTAGTACAAGTGTCCTTATGATAAAAGGATTTCTTTCCTTCTGGGTAGATGCCCAGTAATGGGATTGCAGGATCAAATGAGAGGTCTAGCTTGAGTGCTTTGAGGATTCTCCATACTTCCTTCCAGAAAGGTTGTACTAGTTTGCAGTCCCACCAGCAGTGTAAAAGTGTTCCCTTCTCTCCACATCCACGCCAGCATCTGCAGTTTTGAGATTTTGTGATGTGGGCCATTCTCACTGGGGTTAGATGATATCTCAGGGTTGTTTTGATTTGCATTTCTCTAATATATAGAGATGATGAACATTTTTTCATGTGTTTGTTAGCCATTCGTCTGTCATCTTTAGAGAAAGTTCTATTCATGTCTCTTGCCCATTGATATAAGGGATTGTTGGCTTTTTTCATGTGGATTAATTTGAGTTCTCTATAGATCCTAGTTACCAAGCTTTTGTCTGATTGAAAATATGCAAATATCCTTTCCCATTGTGTAGGTTGTCTCTTTGCTTTGGTTATTGTCTCCTTAGCTGTACAGAAGCTTTTCAGTTTAATGAAGTCCCATTTGTTTATTTTTGTTGTTGTTGCAATTGCCATGGCAGTCTTCTTCATGAAGTCTTTCCCCAGGCCAATATCTTCCAGTGTTTTTCCTATGCTTTCTTGGAGGATTTTTATTGTTTCGTGCCTTAAGTTTAAGTCCTTTATCCATCTTGAATCAATTTTTGTGAGTGGGGAAAGGTGTGGGTCCAGTTTCAGTCTTTTACATATAGACATCCAGTTCTCCCAACACCATTTATTGAATAGGGAGTCTTTCCCCCAAGGTATGTTCTTGTTTGGTTTATCAAAGATTAGGTGGTTGTAAAATGTTAGTTTCATTTCTTGGTTTTTAATTCGATTCCAAGTGTCTATGTCTCTGTTTTTGTGCCAGTACCATGCTGTCTTGAGCACTATGGCTTTGTAGTACAGACTAAAATCTGGTATGCTGATGCCCCCAGCTTTATTTTTATTACAGAGAACTGCCTTAGCTATACGGGGTTTTTTCCGGTTCCATACAAAACGCAGAATCATTTTTTCCAAATCTTGAAAGTACGATGTTGGTATTTTAATAGGAATGGCATTGAATAGGTAGATTGCTTTGGGAAGTATGGACATTTTAACAATGTTGATTCTTCCCATCCATGAGCATGGTATGTTCTTCCATTTGTTAATATCCTCTGCTATTTCCTTTCTGAGGATTTCATAGTTTTCTTTATAGAGGTCCTTCACCTCCTTCGTTAGGTATATTCCTAGGTATTTCATTTTCTTTGAGACTATGGTGAAGGGAGTTGTGTCCTTAATTAGCTTCTCATCTTGACTGTTATTGCTGTATACAAAGGCTACTGACTTGTGGACATTGATTTTATATCCTGAAACATTACTGTATTTTTTGATGACTTCTAGGAGTCTTGTGGTTGAGTCTTTGGGGTTCTCTAAGTATAAGATCATGTCGTCAGCAAAGAGGGAGAGTTTGACCTCCTCTGCTCCCATTTGGATTCCCTTTATTTCCTTGTCTTGCCTAATTGTATTGGCTAGAACTTCCAGCACTATGTTGAATAGTAAAGGTGACAGAGGACAACCTTGTCTGGTTCCAGTTCTAAGAGGAAAAGCTTTCAGTTTTACTCCATTCAGTAAAATATTGGCTGTGGGTTTGTCATAGATAGCTTCAATCAGTTTTGGAAATGTGCCACCTATGCCTATACTCTTCAGAGTTCTAATTAGAAAAGGATGCTGGATTTTATCAAATGCTTTTTCTGCATCTATTGAGAGGATCATGTGATCTTTATTTTTGCCTCTGTTAATATGGTGGATAATGTTTATAGACTTGCGTATGTTAAACCAGCCTTGCATCCCTGGGATGAAGCCTACTTGATCATGATGAATGACTTTTTTGATGATAAGCTGTAATCTATTGGCTAGGATTTTGTTGAGAATTTTTGCATCTATATTTGTGAGTGAGATTGGTCTGAAATTCTCCTTTTTGTTTGGGTCTTTTCCTGGTTTTGGTATCAGGGTGATGTTTGCTTCATAGAATGTGTTGGGGAAGATTCCTTCTTCCTCAATTTTTTGGAATAATTTCTGCAGTACAGGAATAAGCTCTTCCTTGAAGGTTTGATAGAATTCTGGAGTGAAGCCATCTGGACCAGGGCATTTTTTGGTTGGAAGCTTTTTTATTGTTTCTTTGATCTCAGTGCTTGAAATTGGTCTGTTCAGGAGCTCTATTTCTTCCTGGCTGAGTCTAGGGAGAGGGTGTGATTCCAAATATTGATCCATTTCTTTCCCATTGTCAAATTTCTGGGCATAGAGTTTCTGGTAGTATTCAGAGATGATCTCTTGTATCTCTGTGGGATCAGTTGTTATTTCCCCTTTATCATTTCTGATTGAGGTTACTAGAGATTTTACTTTTCTATTCCTCGTTAGTCTGGCCAATGGTTTATCTATTTTATTTATTTTTTCAAAAAACCAACTCCTTGTTTCATTAATTTTCTGAATGATTCTTTTGTTTTCAATTTCATTGATCTCTGATTTGATTTTGGATATTTCTTTTCTTCTACTGAGTTTAGGCTTAGATTGTTCTTCTTTTTCCAATTCCATAAGATCTCTTGTGAGATTGTTGATGTGCTCTCTTTCTGTTTTTCGAATGTAGGCATCTAAAGCGATGAATTTTCCTCTCAAAACTGCTTTTGCAGTATCCCACAGGTTTTGGTAGCTTGTGTCTTCATTGTTGTTATGCTCAAGGAAGTTAATGATTTCCTGTTTTATTTCTTCCTTCACCCATCTGTTATTCAACAGAAGATTGTTTAATTTCCATGCCTTTGGGTGGGGTCGAGCATTTTTGTTAGAGTTGAGTTCCACCTTTAGTGCCTTATGGTCTGAGAAGATGCAAGGTAAAATTTCAATTCTTTTGATTCTGTTGGTATTTGTTTTGTGTCCCAGGATATGATCAATTTTGGAGAATGTTCCATGGGGTGATGAGAAGAATGTATATTCTTTATCTTTGGGATGGAGTGTTCTATATGCGTCTATCAAGCACAGTTGTTCTAGGGTCTCATTTAAGTCTCTTATATCCTTGTTTAATTTCTGTTTAGAGGATCTGTCCAGCTCTGTAAGAGGAGTGTTAAAGTCCCCTGTTATGATGGTATTATCAGATATCATATTGCTCAGACTGAGTAAGGTCTGTTTGAAGAATCTGGGAGCATTTAAATTGGGTGCATAAATATTTAGAATTGAAATGTCTTCTTGTTGTATTTTTCCCTTGACCAATATAAAGTGACCATCTTTGTCTTTTTTGACTTTAGTTGCTTTAAATCCAAATGTGTCTGAAAATAAGATTGCAACTCCTCTTTTCTTCTGAATTCCATTTGCCTGAAAAATTGTCTTCCAACCCTTGACTCGGAGCTTTAATCTGTCTTTTGAAGCCAGGTGTGTTTCTTGCAGACAGCAAATGGATGGCTTGTGTTTTTTAATCCAGTCAACCAATCTGTGTCTCTTCAGTGGGGAATTCAAGCCATTAACATTTATTGAGATAATTGACAAGTGTGGTAGTATTCTATTCGTCTTATTTTGTGAGAGTCCATTGCTTAGTTTTATCTTTTGCATCAGTGTGGAGGTTTGGTTCTGTCCTTTAATTTCTGAGTTCTTACTTTGCTGCTGATCCATTGTGGTGGTCAGTGTGCAGAACAGGTTGAAGTATTTCCTGTAGAGCTGGTCTTGTTGTGGCGAATTTCCTCAATGTTTGTATATCCGTAAATGATTTGATTTCTCCGTCAATTTTGAAGCTTAGCTTAGCAGGGTACAGAATTCTGGGCTGGAAATTGTTCTGTTTAAGTAGATTAAAGGTAGATGACCATTGTCTTCTTGCTTGGAAAGTTTCATTAGAGAAGTCTGCAGTCACTCTGATGGATTTGCCCCTGTAGGTCAACTGGCGCTTACTCCTGGCAGCTTGCAGAATCTTTTCTTTTGTCTTGACTTTGGACAGGTTCATCACAATGTGTCTTGGAGAAGCTCGGTTAGAGTTGAGGCGACCTGGGGTCCGATAGCCCTCTGAAAGCAGTGTGTCAGAATCTTTGGTGATATTTGGGAAATTTTCTTTTATAATGTTCTCTAGTATGGCTTCCATTCCTCTGGGGCATTCTTCTTCCCCTTCGGAATTCCTATAACTCGTATGTTGGAACGCTTCATAAAGTCCCATAATTCTGACAGTGAACGTTCTGCTTTCTCTCTCTTCTTTTCTGCCTCTTTTACTATCTGAGTTATCTCAAAAACTTTGTCTTCTACCTCTGAAATTCTTTCTTCTGCATGGTCTAACCTGTTGCTGATACTTTCCATTGTGTCCTTAAGTTCCCTGATTGACTGTTTCATTTCCTTCAGCTCTGCTATATCCTTTTTATATTCTTCATATCGTTCATCTCTTATTTGATTCTGTTTTTGAATTTCCTTTTGGTTATTTTCCACTTTATTAGCAGTTTCCTTCATTGTTTCCATCATTTCCTTCATTGTTTTTAACATGTGTATTCTAAATTCCCTTTCTGTCATTCCTAACATTTCTGTATAGGTGGAATCCTCTGCAGTAGCTACCTCATGGTCCCTTGGTAGGGTAGTTCTGGACTGGTTCTTCATGTTGCCTGGAGTTTTCTGCTGATTCTTCCTCATGGGTGATTTCTTTTATCTGTTTACTTGCCCTAATTTTCCTTTCACTTCCTCTTGCTCTTTAAGTTCTCGTGCCCGCCTTCTCCGGGAACTTGGAACAAAGCCCACTGGGAAATTCAGAAAATAATTTTTTATATGAGCATTCCAACTACTTTATTGGTTATATGACCTTGACCCAATATTGACTTTTCTTTGCCTCAATTTTCTTATCTTTAAATTGGATAATAGTAATAAAGTTGTTTGGAGATTTATATTTGTTTTCTTTGAAATAAATATATTTTCCAATAAATGTATTTTAGCTCATGTAAATATCTTAGAAAAGTGTCTGGTACATAGTAAGTGCTCAATAAATTAAGCCACTATTACTACTATTATTATCATTATGTCTTTATAAAAATCATTTTTGTCATTAAATTTCTTCTTTCTATAACATGTTCCTCCTTTCTATAATTTAATGATACTTAATACTAAATTTAATAATCATTTAATAATATTCATTCTATCTGAATATAATTTAATATTCATTGAAATACAAATAATTAAAAATATAACTTTTGGTAAGATAATTTACTATGAGATAATTCTCTGGTTCACAAATGCCTTATCATGGAAGTCTTTAAAAATACATGGATTCCCCATGGTATACCAAAGTGTTCTTATTTATTAAAATGTATTACTCTCCTTCAACTTTTCTGGAATATATTGAGGATTTTCAAAATGCACAATTTTCTGATGAAATACTTTTTAATTAAAGTTTTATGTGATATTAACAAGCAATTATTTGGGGTATGGTACATACCAACTCTAATCCTCATGATAAACTTACTACTGTTTCTGTTTTACTGATGGGGAAAGTAATGCACCAAGAGATTGAAGAAATCCTTTGTTCCAAGATTTCATAGCTAATAAGGGGCATAACGGGGATTTGAACCCAGATAGTCCAGATCCAGGGTTAATCAATCTGTAGCCACTGAACTATAATTCCTCCTTCATCTCAGGGATAGAGGCTGTCCTTTGATTCTCTTTTTTAATGGGAAAACTTTTCCAGATTCTCACAGTGTAGCTTAAAAAAAGAAAAAGAATGGTACTTAGCTAATACTATTATCTCTAGAAAGGAAATGGCGGCTCCTTACATAATGGCTATTTTCTGTTGACTTATTTTGGGATATAATACCATTGCTTCAACTGGAGCTTCAGGTGCACCACAAAACCTAACGACCTCACACATCTGACTGTGCAACTCACATGGTCTATCAGAGGGAGGTAACTGGCAGCAAGTCTGGTGCACAAAGATGAGTAGTCCGACTTGTCCAGTCTGGTTAAAAGTCTTCGGAGGGTGAACATAGCCCGAATTACAACTGTCTTGTCTTTGGAAAGGAAGGCATCCAGGATGGATATTAATAAGCTGTTGACATTTTCTATCTATATATAAAAGGAGGAAAATTGTGAGGTTTTGGAACTAGAAACAGACTTGTGCTGGCATTTGGCATGCATCCCACTGAGTTGGGCTGCACACTGTGGTGTGCTGGAGCTAGCTCACAAAACACCATTGTCAAATTATCAAAAATTTTGAAAGCTGATTATTAAAACAAGCCATTATTGAAAATAAAACTAGATGAGTTTAGAGTTAAATAAAAACAATAACCAAAAAAAAAAAAACTCCAAAATTATTATTTTCTAATTCTTTCCAGAGGTCCTTAAACTTTTTAAACAGGGAGCCAGTTCACTATTCCTCAGAGTGTTGGAGGGCTGGACTATAGTTTAAAAAAGAAACTAAGAACAAATTGCTATGCACACTGCACATATCTTATTTTGAAGTAAAAAAACAAAATGGGAACAAATACAATCACACCACCTCATGTGACCCGTGGGCCGTAATTTGAGGACCCCTGAATTGCTCTTGAGATTATTTATGTGTCATGTGTTTAAAATAGTGGGCATGTTAAGTAATGGGCCATTGTGCTACTCATCCCAACTCCATGTTTATGATATCTCTTTGATAGCTTGAAATTAGCCATGCTGGGATTATTTACACCAGGGAAATTGGTCTGATTTCCAGAGAGTTGGTCGTTATGACCTGTTTGGACAGGAGAGTTGCTGAGTAGCTGAGGCAGGTTATAGAAGTCAACTGCAGAGCAGAGCCAAATAGAATTGAAGGCAAGAAAAAAACATGAAAAGGAGACACCAAAGAAGAGAAAGGCACAAAAAATGGAGTGGATGAAATGAATAAATATTTGCCCAAACAATAGCTTTATGGAGGAAAAAACAGAGTTAAGGACTATGTCAGTACCAGAAACCACTTGTGTCTGGCTGGAAATTTGAGTCTTTGCCAATAGTATGTGAAATCTCAACCCAGATCACTCTCCACTGAGTTCCTTTCATTCGAGCTAGCCTTGACACAGAATCTCCTTTTCAGTTGTTGATAACATTGAAAAGAGCACTGGGCAAAGCAAGAAATAACTTGTTGCTTACTAAAGGAATGCCTAGTGTTATTATAATAAACCTGTTGACTTACATGATTTTAAAGCAAACAGACCATGACTTATGTCATTCTGAATGCAAAATGGGCATCTACTGATAGGTTTAAGCTTTCAGATACTATGCTTGATAGAAAAACAAGAATTTATTGTTAGATTTATTTTTAAATCTATAATTTATGGAACATCTACACTGTGGAATTCAGAATTATAAAGGTTAGGCGCATGCTTAAATTATACTGACTTAGAACATAAGAAGCATTCACACCAGTTGATGGGAAACAATATAGTGGTTGTCAGCTTTTAACCTGCATTAATCACGTGGAGAATTTTTGGAAACACAGATTGGTTGGCCTCACCCCTAGAATTTCTGATTCCAAAGGTTTGGGGTAGGGCTTGGCAATTTGCATTTCTTTTGCTTTTTATTTTTTAATTTTTCTTAAATTTCAGAATAATATGCGGTACACATGTTTTAGTTACATAATTTGCTTTTGTACATTTTACATTCAAAGTTATAAGTGTGGCCTTCATCAAGAAAGTGTGTATTGTGTGTGTTAGGTGTGAATTCCCTCCTCTCTCCTGCCTGCCTACTGAATTTCAATTGAGATTTACTTCCGTATATGCATGTAAGTGTTGATCAGCTTGTTCTAATTTAGAACTGAGTACATGTGGTATTTGTTTTTCCATTCTTGAGACATGGACAATTTGTATTTCTCTCTCTCTCTCTTTTTTTTTTTTTTTTTTTGCAGTTTTTAGCCAGGGCTGGGTTTGAACCCGCCACCTCCAGTATTTAGGGCCAGTGCCCTACTCCTTTGAGCTACAGGCGCCATCTGACAATTTGCATTTCTAACAAGTTTCCAGGTGAGGTTGGTCCCACTGGTTCGAGAATGACACTTTGATGAAAGAAATATTGAGAATCCTCAGAGAACTCAAATTAGAACTTTCATTTGATCCTGTAATCCCATTACTAGGCATCTACCCAGAAGAAAAAGTAATCATTTTATTATAAGGACATTTGCACCAGATTGTTTATCACAGCTCAGTTTATAATTGCCAAGATGTGGAAACAACCGTACTGCCCATCAAGCAGGAATGGTTAATAAAACTGTGATATATGTATACCATGGAATACTATTCAGCCATACATGATGGGTACTTTACATCTTTTGTATTAACCTGGATGGAGTCGAAACACATTCTTAGCAAAATATCACAAGAATGGAAAAGCAAGTACCAAGGTACTCAGTAGTAATATGAAGCCAGAAGACGATCTAATGCACACCCACTTAAGAGAAAAACTCATTTCAATTCAAGTTGGAAGGGAGGGAGAACGAGGAGGGAAGAGGATGGGTGTGCTCCCACTTACTGGGCATAGCGTAAGAGTATATGGCACCCCTCTTGGGTGTGGGACACAACTACAACAGTGACTTTGCCTAACAAAAGCAAATGTTGTAACCTAATTGTACTCTCACATTAATCTGAAATTTTAAAAAAGTTTTTTTTTTTAAAGAAGAACTGCACTTTAAGGACCACTGATATAAAATAAGGGTCTATTATATATTTTATATATAAAATAATAAGTAAGTGGTCATCATTTTTATGGCTCTGAGAGAAATAAAGTTCCTGGAGATCAAAATATTCGGTGCAGTTTGACTTGAGCTGATCATTGAAAAAGGAGGAAAATATGAATATGTATGTGTTAAGGAGGAAAGTGTCGTGAGTGGAAGAAAATGCTTGAGTGCTCTGAGATAGGGATAATGTGTGTGAGATGTTGAAGAGATGTTAACTGATGTGTGTATGGTTTAAACAGTAGGAAGAGTGTTCCTGTAGAGCAATGATGACAAAGTTTGAATGCAATGAATAATTTTCTGCAAAAAAAAAAAAAAATCAAGTGATAAAGCCACTAAATTGCCTTAACATATCCTTTCTATTCAACTCGGTTTTCTTATTGATAAAGCACCAGGCTTTGATATTGCTTAACTATATGGAAAGTGAAAAATATCCTTTTATCAGTAAAGATACTGAAGAACATCAAAGTCACATATTAAGACTTTGTCAATCCTGACAGACACAAATCACACACACACACATACCTTATTGATAACTGGTGCCATGTTGGCAATTTTCTGCAGGCTCAGTTTGCTAACTGCAGGGTTTAAATCATTGATCCAGTTTCTGAAGAGGACCAAAAACTCTTCTGGGAATGGATCCTTGAAAAAGTTATTCAGAAGCTGAAAGAAAATAATTATGTTCATAAGCAGAATACAGGCCAAATTGCATGATTTCTGCCATAAAAGTCAAGATGTTTTTAGGAAAACTAGGTCATAATCTCACTAAAACTCCATATCTTACATTCATAGCAAGATAGGGAAGGAACGGCAATCAGGATAGGAAATAGATGCTTAGCTTTTTAAAATTTGAATATATAATATGTATTTAATTTCCCTCCATGGTTAGAAACTGAATGTCTCAATTTAAATCACTCTTCTAGATTGTAGTCAGGTGGGTGAGTTTCCTGATGGTATATATTTATATATGCTAAAATATGATGTCTAGTATGAATCAGGCACTGTGCTAACAAATGCAGATACGGAGGAAAGCAAAACAGTTACAGTCCATGACCTCGTGGAGCTTATAGACCAGCTGAGGAGACTAGGACTGTACAATCATACTATTCTATGTGCTGTCCTAATGAAAAAAGAACTGCTGACTGTGATTGATACTAGGATGGAAAGCTATTACCAGATGCTATACAACACTTACAGGAGTATCAAATTTAGATGGTGTATTACAGATTGTATTTAGAAAAACAAATGTGATATTTAGATTTGGACTTGAAAACACAGTTGGTATTAGCTAGATAAAGTATTCGGAGAAGACACATCCAAGGAAGGTGACCCATTGTGCAAAGTCTCTGAGGTAGATGATATAAGGGGTGTCTGAGCACCTGAAAGATGACAATAGGGATGTAGAGAAAAGAGAAGATTGAAGGTTGCTGAGGCTCCAGGGCAGACAGAGGGGGTGACCCAGGACCTGGAGGCCAGGTTAAGGGGGCTTAGTATTTATGGCTAATACCCCAAATGGAGGCACGGTCATTGTAAGCCTTCATGAATTTAATAATTGGCAGCCAAACACATTTATTTTAAAAGTCTCTTAGAAACACAATGATAGTTAAAAAAAATACTTTTCATGAAAGAATGTAAAATGTAACTAAGATGAAGAAGACAGAGAGAGAGGGAGAGAGCAAGGCAATGCAAGCAAATGTGAGAGCCAGAGAGAACGGAGGAGAGAGAGACTGTACCTTTTTCCTGAAACTTCCAAAGAACTTACGTTCTTATTAAATACCAGATCAAAAATTATTAACAACTTCCCCAAGGAAAAACATTTAAAAACACCTTTTAAAAAAGCATGGTATGATAAAAGAGGAAAGTTTAAATGGAAAAAGAAGAAAGCCTATAAGTAGTTGGAAATGTAAGGGAACTCTCACCTTTATGGTTCAAAATCTTAAAACACAGAGGAAAGCAAACACACCATAAGGATTAATACAAAACAAGGGCTAATAATAAAAATTATATAATAACAGTTATCAAAAGTAAATACATAATTAGACTTTAAATACTTTCATTAAAAAGTTAAAATGAACAAATTATTTCCTGAAATTAAGAGAAAGAAAACATTACCAAAAAAATAGTACTAAAGAAAATTAGTGTAGGAAAATAATAAAGATAAAAACAGAAGTCATTGAATTAGGAAACAGAAACAATAGAATTAATGAATCTAATGCTGTGTGCTGGGGAAAAAAGCCAAGAAAATAAACAGATATTGACCAATATAATATAAATAATAACAAGTAAAATGAATTGTATGAAGAAAGTATGAAGCATATTAAAAGTATAAAGAGAATATGTGTTAGTGGTTCTTTTTTTTGGAGACAGAGTCTCACTTATTAACCCTCGGTAGAGTACAGCACTCTAGAGTACAGCTGGCATCACAGCTCACAGTAACCTCCAAATCCTTGGGCTTAGGCGAGTCTCTTGCCTCAGCCTCCCAAGTAGCTGGGAGTACAGGCACCTGCCACAACGCCTGGCTATTTTTTTTGTTGCAGGCCGGGGCTGGGTTTGAACCCACCACCCTCGGTATATGGGGCTGGTGCCCTACTCACTGAGTCACAGGCACCACCTTGTATTAGTGGTTCTTAGGACCCATCGTATTGTCTGGGGGCAGCTTATATATGTTACCCGTGCCTGGGCTTCATTCATGTAGACTCTTCAGTGGTGGCCCCTGAATTATAATATACTTAAAAAATATCTCTGGTAGTTTTATATGCTCCCTTAGTTGAGAGCAGTGATTTCTGGCAGTAATTTGAAATTCTGAGTGAAATAAATTATTTTCTGGAAAAATATAAAAAATTCCCAAACACGAGCCAAAGAAAATTAGACGATTAAAACAGATGAACAATAGAAGACTGATAATTATCAATGTGTAATTTCTAAATAGGAACAGGGCAATTCTTTTTGAATGATTAGCACACATCAAAATGTAAAGGCACATTTTCTTTTTATAATTAATAAGTAGCCATGGGGGGTAATTTGGTGCCACGTGAATATTCTTTTCTCCAATAGCAGTTCATTCGGTTGTTTTCGTGTCCATTGATGACTTTTTCTGGATTCAGTTGTCCCCGTAGGGCTTGCAAAAGGGTGATTTGCCACTTCTAGCATTCTAATCCTTTAACTTTTTTTTTTTTTTTTATTGTTGGGGATTCATTGAGGGTACAATAAGCCAGGTTACACTGATTGCAATTGTTAGGTAAAGTCCCTCTTGCAATCATGTCTTGCCCCCATAAAGTGTGACACTAATCCTTTAACTTTTATTGGCCAGCATCTGTCTCTCTGCCTGTCTCTGTCAATTTCTGTCTGTCTTTGTCTCTTCTCATTCTTTCTTTTTCGTAACCTCAAGGATTTGAGCAGTTTTAAAAACGTTTTCAGCATATTACAATTATTTACATTTACTATTCCTTGTGATGCTCCAAATCGGGTAGTACACGTCACTTCAAGTCCACTCTTGCGTCCCTTTAACATACTGTGTTCTGCTGTGTATCATTCACTCCTGTGTATGATGCACACCCACATTTTTGCCCCAAACTTTTAGGAAAAGAATCATTTATTTTAATTTTTTAACTCAAGTTGTTATTTGTGTATATCTAGGTGCTTGATTTTTGTATTATAAAAGGAATCTTAGCCTTTTTTTTTATCATATTTTGGTACAAGAAATCTTACATAACAAATAATTATAAAGCACAAGAATAGCTATAAGATACAGGAAATTTTATGTATCAGTAACAAATAGCACTGTGTATATTGCACATGCTTATTTTTCCTTCAAAAACTTGAGCAAAATAAGTGTGCATTATATATAGCAAAATAGAATAACTCCATGAGCCATGAGATAGATCTTAATGTGAATGTGTGTGTGTTACATGTGTATATGTATGAATATATGAACTGTATGATAAAGGTATTGTCACCAGTGAGGGGTGAATTTAAAACTTATCAATTGCTGAGACAGATAGTTAATTAAGTGATTAAGCAAAAACTAAAGTTATATCCTCACTTCTTGGTATACCATATGAACTCCATATGAAGCAAAATTACATATAAAAATTAATGTATTTATATATATAAATATATTAAAGTAAAAAGTACATGAATAAGGCTTAACTTTTATTAAAACATTGTTATCTCATAAACAAAAAGCGAACAACAAACTGGGCACTGACTCTCAACAGGTATTATAAGCAAATGTGTAAATAACCTTAATGTGTGAATGAGAGAGAGAGAGATTGTACAAATCATTGAGAAAAAACCACTAAGACCATAATAGGTGATTGGGCAGAGGGGAGATCAGATTCTTCACAAAATGGAATTTTAAACTATTAGCAATTATATTTAAAAAAATGTTAAATCTGGGTGGCGCCTGTGGCTCAGCGGGTAGGGCGCCGGTCCCATATGCCGGAGGTGGTGGGTTCAAACCCAGCCCCGGCCAAATTAAAAAAAAAAAAAAAAAAAAAAAAAAAATGTTAAATCTCTCAAACGAATTTAAAATTAAGGACCAAATAACATCATCTACAAGACATCATGTCTACCTGTCAAATAAGAAAGCTCAGTGGGGCTCTCTGGTCCTCCCATTCATCAGACAGTCGCTTCTTCTAGTGCAGCGCCAGCTGCATCCCAGAGGCACCATGGTGAAAGTGAAGGTCAGAATTAATGGCTTTGGTTGTGTTGGGAGCCTGGTCACCAGGCTGCTTTTAACTTTGGCAAAGTGGATATTGTTGCCATCAATGACCCCTTCATTGACCTCAACTACATGGTCTACATGTTCCAGTATGATTCCACCCATGGCAAATTCCATGGCACAGTCAAGGCTGAGAATGGGAAGGTTGTCATCAATAGAAATCCCGTAACCATCTTCCAGGAGCGAGATCCCACCAAAATCAAATGGGGTGAGGCAGGCACAGAGTATGTTGTGGAGTCCACTGGTGTCTTCACCACCATGGAGAAGACTGGGGCTCACCTACAGGGGGTGTCAAAAGGGTCATCATCTCTGCCCCTTCTGCTGATGCCCCCATGTTTGTGATGGGTGTGAACCACGAGAAGTAGGAAAACAGCCTCGGCATTGTTAGCAATGCCTCCTGCACCACCAACTGCTTAGCCCTCTTGGCTAAGGTCACCCATGACAACTTCGGCATTGTGGAGGGACTCATGACCACAGTCCATGCCATCACTGCCACCCAGAAGACTGTGGATGGTCTTCTGGGAAGTTGTGGTGTGATGGTCGCGGGGCTCTCCAGAACATCATCCCTGCCTCAACTGGTGCAGCCAAGGCTGTGGGCAAGGTCATCCCTGAGCTGAATGGGAAGCTTACTTGCATGGCCTTCCGGGTCTCCACTGCCAACGTGTCGGTCGTGGATCTCACCTGCCATCTAGAGAAGGCTGCCAAATACGATGATTATACAGAAGGTGGTGAAGCAGGCATCAGAGGGCCCCCTCAAGGGCATACTGGGTTACACCGAGCACCAGGTCGTCTCCTCTGACTTCAACGGTGACACTCATTCTTCCACCTTTGATGTGCAGCTGGCATTGCCCTCAATGACCACTTTGTCAAACTCATTGCCTGGTATGATAATGAATTTGGTTACAGCAACAGGGTGGTGGATCTTATGGCCCACATGGCCTCCAAGGAGTAAGAACCCCCAGACCACAAGCCCTAGCCAGAGCATGAGAGGAAGAAAAAGACCCTTAGCTGCTGTGGGGTGCCCCTGCCTAGTCAGTCCCACACCTCACTTCACCGAGAATCTCCCCTCAACAGTTTCCACACCAGACCCCCTAAAGAACAGGAGTGGCCTAAGGAGCCCCATCTTGTCATGTAACATCAATAAAGTTCCCTGAATTAAAAAAAAAAAAAGAAAGAAAGCTCAGTGATGGTGAATGCAGCAGGAAAAACAGACTGCATGGGGGATTGTTGGTTGGCATTGCCTTTCAGAAATCAGTTTGGCATCACAAATTGTTAGCCTTGAGAACATTTATACTCTTTTTTAAATTTTTTTATTAAATCATAGCTGTGTACATTGATATGATCATGGGTACTCTTTAGTTGTTATTTTAGGTTGTTGGGATCTGTTAGAAGGAAATAATCTAAAATACAAAACAAACAAACAAATAAATGGCACAAAGACATAAACTCTATTGATATTCATATTAGTAAAAAAAAATTAGAACACACAAGTATATATAAATAAATGGCATAGGTATTGATGGTACCATATTAAGAATTGCTGGGTGATGAGGCTGAAATATGGTAAAATACATTAATCATATGTTCAGAACAACTAAAGGCCGAGTGGTTTCACAGTGTACTGGACAACTGAGATGCCCAGGAATTCAAATTAGAGACAATAGTGGAAAAATGTGGAAGCATTTCCAAGCAACCACCAACAGCAGCAAGAATTATATTCATGATAAAAAGAGGTAATTTTTAGGTTTCATTAAATATTATCTGTCATTTTAATGAGGCTCATAGAAATGTTATGTAGTTTATATTATTATGGCAGCTCTTATTTACATTGTGTTTAGACCTATTTAATGTTTATCCATACTTAAATGGCTATAGAATAAAAATAGTCACAATAAAACTAAAAAGAGACCCAAATGGATTAAATGCATTTGAAAAACATTGATAATTTTTTATTGCAATGTTCAGTTAGAATGATTTATGAATACTTCAGAAAGTTTTAGAATTAGATAGGTATGTCTTTCCTTTTGTTATATTTTAACTGTTTTGTTATGACATTTGAAATCATCTCAAATTTTTGAAAATATTGGGCATCATACCTTAGGTGATATTTGCCTATAAAATATACTTTCATTGAAAAATTAGAGTTCAACACTTTCACACTGCTGGTGGGACTGCAAACTAGTACAACCTTTCTGGAAGGAAGTATGGAGAAACCTCAAAGCACTCAAGCTGGACCTCCCATTTGATCCTGCAATCCCATTACTGGGCATCTACCCAGAAGGAAAAAAATCCTTTTATCATAAGGACACTTGTACTAGACTGTTTATTGCAGCTCAATTTATAATCGCCAAAATGTGGAAACAGCCTAAATGCCCACCAACCCAGGAATAGATTAACAAGCTGTGGTATATGTATACCATGGAATACTATTCAGCCATTAAAAAACATGGAGACTTTACATCCTTCGTATTAACCTGGATGGAAGTGGAAGACATTATTCTTAGTAAAGCATCACAAGAATGGAGAAGCATGAATCCTATGTACTCAATTTTGATATGAGGACAATTAATGACAATTAAGGTTATGGGGGGGAGAAAGCAGAAAGAGGGACGGAGGGAGGAGGGTGGGGCCTTGGTGTGTGTCACACT
This sequence comes from Nycticebus coucang, assembly GCF_027406575.1. Classification (NCBI taxonomy): domain Eukaryota; kingdom Metazoa; phylum Chordata; class Mammalia; order Primates; family Lorisidae; genus Nycticebus; species Nycticebus coucang. The sequence continues at coordinate 90,645,092 of NC_069789.1, forward strand.
TTATGGGGGCAAGACATGATTGCAAGAGGGACTTTACCTAACAATTGCAATCAGTGTAACCTGGCTTATTGTACCCTCAATGAATCCCCAACAATAAAAAAAAAAGAGAAAAATTAGCGTTCAAAAATTTCAACTTATAGAACCTTTACTTTTTGTGAAATAAAGGACTTCCTCTATTTGTTTGACTCCAGCATGACATTACAATATATGGAATAATATTCTTATGAAAAGTAACATGTTCTTCATTTTACCCAGTTATTCAGCCAATTCCTTTTTTTCCCCAGATGGTTCAAAACATCATCTAGATTTCAGATGTTACCTACAATCTTTTTAAAACTCAATTATTCCTCGATATGCTTTAACAAACATGCAGAAATATATGAACTGGCACTATAAAATTAATACGTGTTTGTGCAAATCCACACCTTTATAAAAGGATAAAAGCCAGCTCCTTTTGCGAACTGCAGGGACAACCATACTATCACCCGGATCTAAATCCACCTCTCTCCCCACCTCCACATCACCTATCTTTCCTTATCTTCAGTCTCAGTGAGAATCAATATTCAGAGAGAAAGATGAGAAGCTGGAATCCTGTCTTAAGTTTGGATAAGGACAGGGATTGAGAACGCAATTGTTCATGGTCTCTTCATAAAACTCACTTCAGTGAGGAATATTACTGTGATGATACTGTCTTCTGACCGTCTAGGACCTTCCACTGAGATCTTGTAGAGATAATGCAAGGTCTCTGGAAACTGTGGAAAGTTATTCTCACTGAGAGTTCTGTAAAGGAATATAAGGTCCTGAATTAGCAAAGAAGAGGAAAACACACTCTGTATCAGCAAATGCTAACAGTGGTAAAGAAAGGATCATTATTCTCGTATCTTATAACTCCCAGACAAAAAGAAAAGTATTCTCTATTCTCCACATACAGTGCAGCCCCACGGTGAAATCTACACAGATTCTGGGGAATTAATACATATCCCTGGATTCCTGTCAAAATTTCTTTGCTTAATGTCACTCCTCATTTCTGTCTCTTTCTTCCTTTGCTGCAGAATAGAATACCCTATATTAATGCAATCTTTCATCAGTCCTTGACCAAGGGAGAGAAAATAAAAGTCTACTGCTCAAACCAAGGTGGGTGCATGTGGGTCACTTTTGTGGTTTTGGATGAAGCCCTTCCTTTCAATGATATAACAGAAGAGAGTTTGAGAGTAAACTACCCCAGGTGACTAAGGAGAAGAGGCTGTGAGCTCTGATTCATTAAGCCATTCTCTATAACACATGTGGACAGTGGCCAGGCTCAGTTGTCCTGACAAGGTGGTCTGTGTCAGAACAGTAAGGGCAGAATGCGGAAGGATGGTGTAACCAAGTTTCCATTTCAAGACTCCAGCCTGGTCTTCCAAATCAGTGCTTCTCAAATTTTACTGTGCATATTAATCATCTGAGGATCTTGCTAAAATGCAAATTCTAATGCCTTAGGTTTAGGGAGGGCCATGAGATTCTGAATTTTTAAATTCCAGGTAAGTCCATTGCTGCTAATCTGTGGATCACACTTGTGTAAGAAGATCCAAAGGCATTTCTTAGACAGCCTCAGACAGAGTGATACTTAGCTAGTGACCCCTTGTAAAGTCAGCAGTACTACATTTTTACACATTAAGATGTGTTCCTGAAATGTGTGTGCAAATAAGAGGCTGTTTTAAAAGCATCAAGGGCCCATAGACCATATCGATTGTACTATCTGATTTATTCACAACTTTAAGAAGTCTATTAAATTGTCAAGACTCTGTATATTGAATCTTTATCAGGAAACCTAATCCCTATAAAGAGAAAGTTGATATTCAGTGAAGAACTAACTAAAAGTACCCTCTGTCAGCAGAAAAAAAATTAAAAGTTCTCTTCCATTACACTTTCCTAAATTTATTTGACTTATTTATTTATTTATTTATTTTTTTTGTAGAGACTGAGTTTCACTTTATGGCCTTTGGTAGAGTGCCATGGCATCATACAGCTCACAGCAACCTCCAACTCCTGGGCTTAAGCCATTCTCTTGCCTCAGCCTCCCGAGTAGCTGGGACTACTACGCCACAACGCCCGGCTATTTTTTGGTTGCAGTTCAGCCGGGGCCGGGTTTGAACCCGCCACCCTTGGTATATGGGGTCGGCGCCTTACCGACTGAGCCACAGGCACCGCCCTTTTTTTGTTTGTTTGTTTTATTTGACTTATTGAGCATAGGTTTTCATTGGGTCAACCTCTTTAAAGTAGGAGCAAAGTCTAAAGTGGGAACATGTCTAAAACTAATGTTTGCAGAGCAGGAATCAGCAGCTGACATCAGAGGGGAAAAATGGATTCACCTCCAGTTCTCTGTATCTGAAAAAGAAACTTATCTTTGAGCCCTTTACCCAAGGAACGGGCTGAACACCCTCACATTGTGCACTTTAGGTGAGATCCCTCCAATCGCCCTCCCTCCTTCCACCAATTGCCCTTCTCCACCCCTTCTTCCTTGCTAGACTGTATTTGTGCTTTATCTTTCATGTAAGCATGTAATTTTTCATATATTAGTTTCATATTAGTATTGAGTACACTGGATTCTCCCCCCCCCATTCTTGAGATACTTTACTAAGAAGAATGCATTTCAGCTCCATCCAGGTAAGCATAAAAGATGTAAAGTCTCCATCGTTTCTTATGGCTGAATAGTATTCAAACTTGAACTTTACCTTGAAGTGAGAACAATGTAAACTAAAAATTTTTACCCTCATATTAATTTGGAATAAAAAATAAAATAAAATAAATAAAAATATAGGTCCTGACCGACCACTGAAATGGCCTAGGAGCAATGACACTCCAGCAGCAAAAAGCATATCTAGTACTCAGGTCTTGGCTTCTAAATACTACTTCCTTTTAACTAAAGCTCTTGGAAAAATGGCTGATTCTAGGTGAGCCTAGGCTATCAAAAAGTAAGAAAGGGCCAGGCGAGGTGGCCCATGCTTGTAAACCTGGCACTTTGGAAGGGCAAGGTGGGAGTATTGCCTGAATCCAGGAATTTGAGGTTGCAATAAACTATGATGATGCTGCACTGTACTCTAGCCTGAGCGACAAAGTAAGACTGTCACAAACAAAAAGCAAGAAAGCTAGCAAGGACCAAAAGAATCATGTCAAAAGAACACAGAAGCCGGGAGGCGCCTGTGGCTCAAAGGAGTAGGGCACCGGCCCCATATGCCAGAGGTAGTGGGTTCAAACCCAGCCCTGGCCAAAAACTGCAAAAAAAAAAAAAAAGAACACAGAAGCCAACTTAAGGGACTTCCCTTTGCCAAACTGGGCCTTTTGCACATCTCAAAGAGTAACTATAATGAGTTTTAATACATTGAATAAGTAAAAATCCCTGTGTCCACACTGATAGAATCCATCCTCATTATTAAAGGATTCTATACGTTTGAATTTGAAAAAAAAAAAAAAAAAAGGAAACCTAGTGGGAGGATATTAGGTATTTTTATCACCAGGGAAAAATATTCCAAAATATAAACCCCTTAAAATAACTGAAGAAGTAAAAATCAAGTGGCAATTCAGATCATTAAGAGAGAGTTAGAAATTGGAGATGCCTATTGTAGCTTCCACATGGCTCGCTTAAAGGAAGTTGGAGAACGTGGTACAGAGACAGAATCTTACGCACAGCCCTCTGTTCTTACTTGGCAATGAGGTAGACCCCATGATGGTAATACAGTGGTTGGGAAAAGTTGCTCCAACAATTCTTTTTCTTTAGGGCAATATCCACCTTTTGCAGTCCAGAACAATTCAGCAGAACTCTCAGGGCATCCCGGGCATATCTAAGGCCCCACCAAAAGAGCAGAATTACCACTGGACATTGTCCTTTCCAAAACTAAGTAAACACGATTCATCTTTTCATCCCATCTCGGGCAGAATATAGGTTTCGATAAAGGGGATATCTCATAGAAAGGATATTGCTAAATGTCCTTCATCCTCCCCGATTAACAGTTCATGGCATGGGGCATTAGATTGACAATGTAGCACATAAAATCTAAGGTTAATTACAGAACAGGTTATTAGTTACATGGATGGGTTATTAGTTAGATATTCACTCATGCGATGATTCTTGTCTATTTTCTTACATGGATGACTTAAGTAGGATATAGTCTCAACTACTTGGACTGATTTGGTGTATATCTGGTTGGAGAACAAGGAGTGAATTATATACCTTCATGGGACTAATTGTGCTCTAGAGCTTTGTCTGGTCTAAAGTCCACACCAGACAAGGGCAAATAGAAGGCAACTGGGTTAATATTCCCCTGCAGTGCAGTGAAACCAACTCTCTATAGGGTAAAAGGCAATTGCCAAACTTCTCCCTAGGCGAACAGGTGACTGCAGGTTGTCATAAATCCACACGTCACATCCCAACCACAAAACCACTTTACAGTTCACCAAGAACATTTGTGCATGCCATTTTATCTTACAGGTATGATAACCTGAGAGTTACTGTCAGAGATTAATAAATGGCAGAGCTGGGATATGCCTGGCTTTGGATCTAACATCCTGCTCTGCTTTCATTTTGCACAGTGGCCTCTTTCTGATCTGACAGGGAATGTGGCCAGAACAGTGTTCTGTGGCATTGGTTCTTGACAGGCTACACACAGGGAAGGTGTGAGCTAATTTCTAGCTACTCAGTCTTACTTTTCTGAAGGCATTCTACTCTTTAGAGCAGAGAAAACTATCATAAGCAAATGCACTACAAGGAAGATTGTAAGGAGTCCCTCATGAATTCAAGGGAGTAGACGTATTTACAGAAGATGCATTATCTCTTATTTAATGTGAAATAACCAGTGGGATCTCACAAAGGCCTGTCCAGGTATATCAGTCTTGGATCACTGCTGTAGAAGAGTTGGAACATGAGAGCCATCAGGAGTTGGGGGAAAAACTGGGCCACTGCTTTCTTGTAGGAAGCAACAGGTAGCAATGTGCACAGGGCCTGTGATGCCTATAAAGAAAAAATAAAGGAGGTGAAAATGTAAATATCTTCCTCTGAACCCAGTCAGCATTAGTCTGGGAAGAAAGGGAGTGACTCTGCAACTCCTCCTCCATACACCTTGAAGAAAGCCTGAAGCAGGCATGTGTAGTCACAATAACAGCCCCCATGCCAGTTGTGAACCAGGAACTGTGCCAAGCATTCTATGGCAAAGGGCTTTCAAAGCACTGGTAAAAAAAAAAAAAATCCCTAACTGCCAAACCAGTGGGAAGCAAGCTGGTTTCCAAGGAGGGCATCCATCCAAAGGTCCCTTCCTCTGTGGCCATGAAGAGTAGTCCTGCTAATAACCCAGGCCCTCCCTGCACTCAAACAATACAGGGAAGTGAGGTATTAAAAGGGAGGCAAGCCAGGTCACCAAAGGATTTTTTGGTATACTGACTGCTGCAAAAATCAGTCATAATAGAAATACAGGTTTAGGGCATAATCCTAAAAGACAATCCCAATACGATAATCCCAAATATTAAAGTCCTGAAAGATGAAAATCCTGAAAATATAATTCTGGACAAAATAATTTTTAAATTCTTTAAAAGACATTTATTGGTATTTTTATAAGGTGGTATATTTGAAAAACATAAAAACACTACAGAACACTTCATAAGCGTGTTTTACATAATAAAATATAAAGAATAATAAAATAAGCAATAATGGCGTACACATTTTTGCTGGCTTCTTCAGTCAGAGGTGACTTTAATTTAATAAAAGTACCTGAAATTTTATCAGCCAACGCAAACAAATGGCACAGTTTTAAACTGATGTTTTCATCATTGCCATATTACCTCGCCAATCCACTTAGCTGAGTTTTCTGCCAAATGCATTGAGTTGAATGAAAAGAACAAATTTTATTGGTAACAACTTGAAATTCACTTTTATTCGCGAGAAGCCTCGATTGCACCTAATTCCAAATTCATCATTATAGTTTGGGGAATTCAATCAGACATTAGAAATACTTTAGGGATTTTGATCCTTGGGGATGTCAATATTCAAGATTATGGTGTTTGGGGTTGTGCCTTTTGAGATGGTAATTGGCGCTGCAGAAATACATATGCCAATATCTCACGATCGTGAAGCAATGCCACCTTGTTTTTACTAAATCACCGTGAGTCCTGAATTTACTCCCAGGAGTGGTGAATTTGGTCCTTGGGAGATATATAATGAAGAACACAAATGATATTAAGACTTGGCACGCCTACAGAAGTCTACATAACCTAGCTGGTGGCTCCTTCTCTCGTCCCGTGTCCTATGCTTTCATCCTCAGTCACTCAGCTTCTCTGACCTCCTTGGATTCACCAACATACCAGGTAAAATCCCATCAGTAGAAGGCTCTTATCCTTCTCTCTGTTTAAAACTATTCCAGGTATATGTAAGGATCACACCATCCCGAGTCAAGTCCCTGATTTTCCGTCACCTTAGTAGCGAGACCTGTCCTGACCAACTTACCTAAACATTACCCTCCATTTTCCTTCCCCCATCCCTTTACGTATCCTTTAAGCTTTATACTATATGACACCACACATTTATCCATTCATTGTCTATGTCTCTTATCAACATATAGGCTTTATGATCAGAGTGCAGCACACAGTAGGTACTCAATAATACGTGTTAAATACATATACGCGTGGAGGAAGACTATGGTAAGAAAGTATGACTGAGTTTGTGATTAGGGATTTTCATCAGCAAGAAAATAATACCAAAAAGAAGGAGTACACATCTTGCTATTTACCGCCACAGGCATCATGTTGGTAGCATCAAGAGAGGAGCGTCTTCTGTCCATCACGACCTCTTGCATTTCCCCAGGCTTTCCTTTCAGTATCAACAAGATTGTCTTCAGCACGTGAGGGGCCACTTTTGCTTCGGAACCTGCTGCCTGCCACATCATTATGAGAATGCTGCAAACACAGCCCCACCCCCAAAAGCCAGAGTCATTCAGTTTGTCCTTTCCTACTTGACACAGTGAATCAGAAAAAGAGTCTTAGTTTTACATCTTTTATAGCAAAGACACTGCAGATAAATCCAAAACAGATTCTTATTTCCAAATGGTATCATAAGTCTCTCATCCTCAGAAATGAAGGAACAATTTAAATGCAATTTTATGGAAAACATAGTCTGCTACTATTTAAATATCTGTTCAGCTCAATTTCAAGAACTGACCAGTTTTCTGGACCCCGTACTCTCTCTGCTCCTCCCACCTTGTTACCTGGTTTGTACAGACAGAATATTTAAAAACTGACATGGGAACACAAATTAATATATCGATCAATATATAAATAAAAAGTTCAAACCCTAAATATTGTAAAAACTAAATAAATGCAGTATTAAAAAAAAAAAAAAACGAGCTCAGAGAAGTGAATCATTTTACCAAATATCACAGATTTAATTAGTGAAACAGGTGAGACTAGAATCTTGGCTTCTTGATCTCCAGTCCCCAAGCACTCTTTAGAATTACTCTTACCATTCCTCATCTTAAGAACTGCTGTACATCTCTGTGCAATATATTTCTGATACCTTGTCAATACATGCTGGCCTCTGAAGCATAGTGCTTAGCCTCTCTGCACTTGGGTTCCTCATATGGGGGCCTGATTCCTTGCAGTGTAGACGTACTCAGCTCTGTAGGACCCATTACCTGACTGCTCCTGCCTGGAGGACTCACTCGGAGAACCACAAGAACATCAAATCTCACGTGTCCTGCCACATTCTCTTAAGTCTTGTTCATACCTTCTGGATGATCAAATCTCCCTGGGTTTACTTTAATTCCAAATCTGGACCTTTTTTCCTCCAGTTGTCACCTACCCTTAGACCTGCTGGTGACTTTTTAAATTAAGTTCACATAATTCTAATGATGCCTTCTTTCTGTACCTTCTTGGCACATATTGTTTTCACTGGCAATTTTCATCTTCTACCCACATGGATGTACACCCTCTCCTCAACAAGATGGTTGAGGGCCGGTCATCCTTATACACAGCAGGGACTTAGTTCCAGAATAAGAAAACATGAAGCTTTATAACAGTCTTTGAAGGAATTTTATGAATAATAAAATATGAGTTAAAGCCTCCTAAATAAATACAATCTTTCAGTCAGAAAAAGAAATTTACAGTATTTATTTAGAGCTTTGTGGACTTCAATGCCATTTCACAGACTATTAACTCATTAGTCTGTATAACCCATATAACAGTGACAGTCACTACATGTTAAAGCTAACTGATAACTTTTTTTTTTTATTAAACCATAGCTGTGTACATTAATGCAATTATGGAGTAGAATGTGCTGGTTTTATATACAATTTGAAATACTTTTCATCAAACTGGTTAACACAGCCTTCACTGCATTTTCTTAGTTATTGTGTTAAGATATTTATATTCTACCCTTAGTAGATTTAACATGTACCCTTGTAAAATGCACCACAGGTGTGGTCCCACCAATTACCCTCTCTCCACCCATCCTCCCCTCCCCTCCCTCTCCTCTTTCCCCTTCATCTTGGGCTACAGTTGGGTTACAGCTTTCATAATTGTGTGCTTGTTTAAGGATTACAGGAACTGGCCTTAAGCAACTAAGTAAAGAACCAAGATTGCAGGTTTCTGCCCCCATCGAGGAAAATACTGAGCGTTAACCTTCAATTCTGCTGTGATATAGCTGACACCAGCCAGACTCCCAGATGGCCCACTACAATATCTTATTTCTGTCTTTCATAAATAAGAAAAAATACCTGTATGAATTTATTTCTTCAAGAAAAATTACTGAATTCTCAAACAAGAAATAAAAATCTAGTTCCTCTTTGGGGAGAGGTATGTTCTCGTGGGATATGCAACACAGCATAGTTTAAAGCCTTAGATAAATGACAGAGACATTGATCATTTCTTGTGGGCTTACTGTATCAGGTATTCTATGAGGATATAAATAACACAGATGAGGTCTGACAATTAAGATCACAAACTCATCCTGAAAAGAATGCCACTTACCTCATTGCTGAAGAGCACTACAGTCACCTTCAAAGTCCTCCCCTTGGGAAGCTGTGCATCAATGCCAGTGCCTAGTCCACATTTCAAAACAATTTTAGCACTCCTTTTCTGGAATGGCCATCAAAGCTGTCATTTTATTACCCTTGATGTCCTAAATGTCATCAAAATGTTTTTCTTTCAATACTTCTTTTATCTTCAGGCAAAAAAAAAAAAAAAAAAAGCCTCTGGGGGCTAGATCAGCTAAGTAGGAAGGATATTTTAATACAATTATTTGTTTACTGTCCAAAAACTACCTCACAGGCAGTGCCATGTGAACTGCTGCCTTGTTGTGATGCAAAAGCCATGAGTTGTTGGACAAGATTTTCAGTTAAGATTTTCCTATTTTGGGTGGCACCTGTGGCTCAAAGGAGTAGGGCGCTGGCCCCATATACCAGAGGTGGTGGGTTCAAACCCAGCCCTGGCCAAAAACAGCAAAAAAAAAAAAAAAAAAAAAGATTTTCCTATTTCTCTTATCAATGTTTACTTAGTCTGCTATGCTTCTCATAGTCAGCTGATGATTTTGACACACAATTAGACAAATTCTTGCAATGTTTTCATCAATTCTTCTCATTTTTGGCCATTCTGACCTCTCTTCATCAGTGATGCTTTCTCCCCTCTCAGAAAAAATGTTTAATCCATTTGTACACTGCATATCTCCATAAACTTGGACTAATATGTCCCTGATTTTACTTCCATTCTTGCCAAGTTTAACAAGAAATTTGTTTGTTGCTCTAATTCAAGCTCTGACATTCTCATGATTGCATACAAAAACACAACATAAATGAATGGCATTCAGCAAGACTCTGTCACAAATTGATATGAATATAGCTGTGAGACACTGATATACCAAAGTTATGAAACCTTACTGAGTTGTTTATACAGTGCTGCTAACATAAGCATATGGTAGCAACTTCTGGAACTTAATTTCAGACTTTGTATGATCTTATTTAAGCCTCACAATCACCCTGCATGATGTAAACATAGATTTTCTTTTTAAGGGGAAAAAAACCTCAAACAGTTCCGACCGTGATAAATCAAGACTAGAGCACAGATTCATCTGCCCGTGGAGCCTGTGAACAAACCCTTGTGGAAAGAGGAGGGCATAAGGGAGCCTTACATGTCTGCTGGGACTGGGTAGTCCATAAGTTGAAAGATGACCTTCTTGGGTGAAGTGCGGGTCAATAAGGTGATGACCCGCAACATAGCCTGCTTCATATGGTGAGAAGTATTTTTACACAATTGCTTATAAATAGTATCCACAATCTTAGAAACCTGGAAGAGAAATTTTATGAGTCAACAAGAGCCTCCTGTTCTATGGTCACCTCTAAACCAAGGCATTTCTTGGACATAAGAATTCAGTTCTTCTCAGAATGACCAAGGCAGCAATTAACACACAAATAATCACTAGCAGAGTGATGATTTGGATGAGTACTAAATCTGTGTATTTATGGATAGTGGGAAAATTCCCCTTTATAAAGAAGTTTATGTGCTCGCTTCGGTAGCGCATATACTAAAATTGGAAGGATACAGAGAAGATTAGCATGGCCCCTGCGCAAGGATGACACGCAAATTCATGAAACGTTCCATATTTTTTTTTTAAATAAAAAAAAAAAAAGTTTATGTTGGGAGGGTAGAATTTGTTGTCCTCTGTATAGCAGGATGGAAAACACATGTATAATTAAAGTGTTTAAAAAAGAAAATCAAAACTATGAAACACAATAATAATGGAACTATATAGTATGTACTTCAAAAACACTTTCTGAAAATTAAAGAGTTGAATATGTATATTGGAGGGGTGAACCATGTATTAGAGGAATGACCCAGAATGATCAAGAATAAGCCATGATCTTGCAAACTCTACATTTTTTTTTTTACAGGTACACAATTTAATATTTATTATATGCATTTTATATACATTATTTTTCAACAGCTATATGTTACTATGTGGTACAATCTTAAAAATTTACTAATTCACAGTTTATAAAACAAAAACCTTAAAAAACTCATCAAAACTCGCATACTCATCAGAAAAGTTTTTTGGAAGACTAGAAAAAACACTCTATTGTCTTATGCATTACACAAACAAAATCTTCAATTCCACCATAAAATTAAACACATCTGAAAAAATAAAACAGGGATAACTAATCCAAACAGCAGATTTCTGTATCCTGATTCAACTATTTTTTGTATCTTATTTGTAATGTAAATAAAATTTTACTCCAAGTATTTTTAAATAAGTTAGTTTTGTTTGAAATCATGGTAGACCAAGATATGTATCCCAGGGGAACCACCTTGGTTTGTAACTTACTATAAAATATTTAATTTTTAGTCTATTTTAGACTATTCAAAGAGTTCCAAAATAGATATACGGTTTCCGTTAGCACATTATTAAAAGGATATAAAGACCAACAAAAAGTGAAAATAAATAATAGGCCATTAGCAAGAAGGATAATCCTTGACAAATAAACTTGTAAATACAGTAAGATATAGAAAATATCACATAGTGATAGGACGTCAACACAGATTCCCTTTAAAACATATATTGCTTTAAAAAAAGAAAATTTAACTTAAAATATTTTAGCATTAGTTGCACAAAATGTTCAGATAAAGTTCTAGTTTTTATAAGTCTTTTTATGTATTTAGCCTGTCACAACAGTGCTTAAGATTGTATTGAAGTGTTTCTGCATTATACAACTCTAACACACAGAGATCTCACTGACCCTTAAGCACCTTCTTTCCTTCTTTTGCCTAATACAGCTCAGCTAAGTCCTTCCATAAAGATGCTAAATAACCTTTATCAGCACATAAATGTCTTCATAAACCAAGAACTATTAAGTGCATTAAAATCAAACAGTGGGGGTTAGTACACCAAATGAACTATTTAAAAAAAAAGTAATTTCTACTTTTTTAGTGTCCCATGTTAGTTTTATTTTTACTTCTTTTTATTCATTCCTGACCAAGAAGAGCTCTAGCTAGACCTGGAATTAATCTCAAATCAATTGTTGTGTATTCAATGTGAAATTTAATCTACCCAGATCAGCTCACTTCTTATTTTGAAAATGCCCCTCAAATATTATAAACTGAAAACTTAGTTGATGTAAATTTACATTACTCTGCAGTTGCATCACATACAATTCAGTTATCTGTGACAACCACACACTGCAAACAAAAGAAAGAAAATAATGAGAAGGGTAGGGGGAAGAGAGGGAAAAGGAGAGATTTGTCAAAGAATACAAAATTATAGCTAGATAGGAGGGATAAGTTCTAGTGTTCTGGACCGTGGTGGATAATATAGTTTCAGATAGCTAGAAGGAGGATGTTGAATGTTCAACACAAAGAATAAGTGTTTGAGATGATGGATATGCTAACTGCTCCGATCTGATTAGTACACATTGTATGTATTGAAACATCACTATGTACTCCATAAATACGTGTAATTATTATCTGTCAATTAAAAAATGAAATAAAAAATTAGGTGTTAAATGCTCTAAGGTGAGCCTGCAATGTTAGACATCCAAATACTGTTTTTTTCCTCTCACCTATAGGGTTTAGAGCTTCTTATTGTCCTCCTCCTATTTTAGATGTAGCCTGCCTCTGAAACAAACCAGCTAAGTCACTGAGTGCTTAATTATGGAAATTGATGCTCATTTATGCCCATGTGTACAAACGATAATTTTTTTTTTCTCTCACGAGAAAAGATTTGTTGTGTCAGAATTAGAGATTATAAGCTCATGTACTATACTCGTAACTCAGGAGACTTTCGGGAATACTTTCAGCCATACATAATTTTTCCTCATAACCAACTTCAGAACCTAACCCTATCTAAGATAAGAATCCACTGTATTCACTAGTCCAATTGCCTGTGGGAGCTTAGGTGGGGTGATAATTTAAGTTGAGGAGCCCAGTCTTGGTCGGTTTTTTCTGTGGTCAGTGATCTCACTATAGCAGAAGCTAGTTGTCATAGCTAGTTTTCTGTTTGGCCTTTTCTTCCTCTCCAGGGACTTGGAAAGGCTTCATCTATCCTTCTTTTGAGTGCTAAGTCCCACTTTGTTAGAAGAGAACTTTGGTTTGTAAGGAGATGCCTTGCCTGCCAGCTTTTCCTCTGGGTTGTGTTCTTCTGGAGCAGTGTTTTTCATCCCTTTTTATCTCACAATACACTTATTCCTATAGTTAAGCTTCCTCTGCACTCTTAAATTATGTTGATCAAAAAAAAAAAAAGAGCAAAATAAAGAATGCACCTTTTTAAATTTATTTACTAACACAAACGAAAGGCACAATAGGGCCAAAAAAACCCCAACATAATTTATTATGATTTGTAATAAAAAGATAACAATTACAATTCCTTAAAAAACTTATTTATATTTATTTATTTTTCTGTTTATTATAACTAACATTTATTTATTTATTTTATTTTTTTCTGTATTTTTTTTTATTGTTGGGGACATTTAAGGAGATACCTGGCTTGACTTTTTAAAGAATACCTTCTTTGCAAGACTGAATTTTTTTATTTTTTACTTACTTACTTATTTTTTAATTTTAGGTTAATGTGAGAGTACAAACAACCAGGACACGATATTTGAATTTGTTAGGTAGAGTCCTTTTTATACCTGTGTCCTGCACTCAGAAGGTGTGCCATACACATCTGCATTGTGCCCATTAAGTGAGGGCAGCCCAATACCCCTCCTCCCATTACCCTCCTCCCTCATTCCTCCTCCTCCCCACTAAGAATAATGTGGTCCACCTCCACCCAGGGTAATATAAAAGATATAAAGTCACCATCTTTTTATGGCTGAATAGTATTCCATGGTATACATATACTACAGCTTGTTAATCCATTCCTGGGTTGATGGGCATTTAGACTGTTTCTACATCCTGGTGATTATAAATTGAGCTGCAATAAGCAGTCTAGTGCGAATGTCCTTATGATAAAATGATTTTTTTCTTTTGGATAGATGCCTAGTAATGGGATTGCAGCATCAAATGGGATGTCTAATTTGAGTTCTTTGAGGATTTCCTACACTTCTTTCTAAAGAGGCTGTATTAGTTTGTTGTCCCACCAACAGTGTAAAAGGGTTCCCTTTTTGTCTCATCAGTGCCAGCACCTGCAATTTGGGGACTTTGTGATGTGGGCTATTCTCACTGAGGTTAGGTAATATCTCAGGGTGGTTTTGATTTGCATTTCTCTGATGAGTAGGGATGATAAGCATTTTTTCATATGTTAGTTGTTTGTCTGTTTTCCTCAGAAAAGGTTCTGTTCACATCTCTTGCCCAGTGATAGATGGGATTGTTTGCTCTTTTTTTGTTAATTAATTTGAATTTCTACAGATCCGAGTTATCAAACCTTTGTCAGATTCATAACATGCAAATACCTTTTCCCATTCTGAAGGTTGTCTATTTGCTCTGCTTGTTGTATCATTAGCTGTACAGAAGCTTTCCAATTTAATTTAGTCCCATTTGTTTATTTTCGTTGTTGTTGCAATTGCCACTGAAGTCTTCTTCATAAAATCTTTCCCCAGGCTGATATCCTCAAGTGTTTTTCCCACACTTTCTTCTAGGATTTTTATCACTTAATGCCTCAGATTTAAGTCTTCTATTCATCTTGAATTAATTTTTGTAAGTGGTTAAAGGTGTGGGTCCAGTTTCTGTCTTTTACATGTGGTTATCCAGTTCTCCCAGCACCCTAGAGTATTCTTTTCCCTAGTGTATGTTTTTGTTTGGTTTATCAAAGATCAGACGGCTATAAGAGATTGTTTTCTTCTCTTGGTTTTCTATTTGGTTCCAAATGTCTATGTCTCTATTTTTGTGCCTATACCATGCTGTTTTAATTACTGTAGACTTGTAATATAGCCTAAAGTCTTGTAGAGTGATGTCTCTGGCTTTGTTTTTATTACAGAAATTGCCTTGGCTTTCTGAGCTTTTTCTGGTTCCATATGAAATGAAGAATTATTTTTCCAGTTCTTCAAAGTATAATGTTTGTATTTTAATGGGGATTGCAGTGAATCTGTAGATTGCTTTGGGAAGTATAGACATTGAATGATGTTGATTCTTGACAGCCAGGAGCATGGTATGTTCTTCCATTTGTTAATGACTTCTGCTATTTCTTTTCCCAGGGTTTCATAATTCTCTTTGTAGAGGTCTTTCACCTCTTTTGCTAGGTATATTTCTAAATATTTCATTTTCTTTGAAGCTACTGTGAAGGGAATTGTGTCTTTGATTAGCTTCTCAACTCGGCTATTATTGGTGTATACAAAGGCAACCGATTTGTGGACATTGCTTTTATACTCTGACTCTTGTGATTGAGTCTCTGGGGTTCGCTCAGATCATATCATCAGCAAAGAGTGAGAGTTTGACCTCCTATGCCCCCACTTGGATGCCCTTTATATCCTTCCCTTGTCTAATTGCATTGGTTAGAACTTCCAGTTCCATGTTGAATAGTAGTGGTGATAGTGAACATCCCTGTCTGGTTCCAGTTTTAAGTGGAAAAACTTTCAGTTTTGCTCCATTCAGAGTGATATTAGTCGTGGGTTTATCATAGATGGCTTCAATCAGTTTAAGAAATGTGCCACCTATGCCTATATTCTTTAATGTTCTTGTTAGAAAAGGATACTGAATTTTATCATATGCTTTTTCTGAATCTATTGAGAGGATCAGAAGGTCTTTGTTTTTTGCTTCTATTGATATGGTGAATTACATTTATAGGTTTGGGTATGCTAAACCAGCCTTGCATCCCAGGGGTGAAGCCTTCTTGTCCATGATGTATAATTTTTTTAATGTATAGCTGTAATCTATTGGCTAAAATTTTGTTGAGTATTTTTGCATCAATATTCACTAGTGAAAGTGGTATGTAGTTCTTTTTAGTTGGGTCTTTTCCAGGTTTGTTATCAGGGTGATGTTTGCTTAGAACATGTTGGGGAAGTTTCCTTCCTTCTCAGTGTTTTGGAGTAGTTTCTGCAATATAGGTACCCCAAGCTCTTCTTTGAATGTTTGATAGAATTCTGGTGTGAATCCATCTGGTACAGGGTTGTTTTTGTTGTTGTTGTTGAAAATTTCTTTTATTGTTTCTTCAATGCCAGTGCTTGATATTGGTCTATTCAAGAGAGCTATAGCTTCCTGGTTAAGTCTAGGGAGATGGTGTGATCCCAGGTATTGGTCTATTTCCTCCATATTGTCAAATTTCTGGGCAAAGAGTTTCTTGTAGTAGTCAGAGATAATCTCTTGTACTTCTGTGATATTTGTTGTTTTTCCCCCTTTTTCATTTCTGATTGAGGTTACTTTTCTGTTTCTAGTTAATCTGCCCATATGAATATTATTTATCTTTTTAAAGAAACAATTTTTTATTTCATCGATTTTCTGAATGAGTCTTTTGTTTTCATTTATTTCTGATTTAATTTTGGTTATTTCTTTCCTTCTGCTAGATTTGGGATTAGGTTATTCTTCCTTTTCCATTTCCTTAAGATGATTAATTAGATTGTCGATCTGCTTTCTTTCTATTATTCAGATGTAAGCATCTAATATGATAAATTTCCTTCTTAGCACTGCTTTTGTGGTATCTCACAAATATTGGTAACTTTTATCTTTTTTGTTGTTATGTCTGAGGTATTTAATAATGTCCTCCTTCATCTCTTCCTTCACCCAATTGTCATTCAGCATAAGGTTGTTCAGTTTGCATGCCTTTGTGTGGGGATGAAAGTTTTTGTTGGAGTTCCACCTTTATTGCCTTGTGACCTGAAAAGTTACAAGGTATAATTTCAATTCTTTTAATTTTGTTGAAGTTTTATTAGTATCTTAGGATATAGTCTATTTTGGATCTATTTCCATGGGCTGTCAAGAAGAATGTATATTCCTTAGCTTTGGGGTAGTGTGTTCTGTATATGTGTATTATGTCCATTTGTTCTAGCATCACATTTAAATCCCTAGTATCTTTGTTTAGTTTCTGTTTAGATGATCTGTCCAGTTCTGTCAGAGAGGTGTGAAAGTTCTCATTATTATAATGTTACATGATATTTTATTGCTCAGACCAATCAAAGTCTGTTTCATAAATCTGGAAATATTTAAGTTGAGTGCATAAATATTTAGAACTGAAATGACTTCTTGTTATATTGTTCCCTTGACCAGAATGAAGTGACCATCTTGTCTTTATTAACTTTAGTTGCTTTAAATCCACTTGTAACTGAAAATAAGGTTGCAAATCTCTCCTTTCTTCTAATTTCCATTTGCTTGAAATACTGTCTTCCATTCTTAACCCTAAGTCTTATTTGTCCTTCAAGGCTAGGTGTGTTTCCTGGAGACTGCTTATGGATAGCTTGTGCTTTTTTATCCAATCAACCACCCTGTGTCTTTTCAGTGGTTGAATTCAGTCCATTGATATTTATTAAGAAAATTGATAAGTGCAGTGGAGTTCTATTCATCTTATTTTGTGAAAGTCTCTTGTATGATTTTATCCTTTGGGCCACTGTGGAAGCCAAATTTTGACCTTTAGCTTTTGAGTGTTTACTTTGCTGGTGGTCCATTTTGTAGTCAGTGTTGAGAATAGGTCTAAGTCTTTCCTATAGATCTGGTTTTGCTGTGGTGTATTTCCTCAATGTTTTCATATCAATAAAAGATTTGATTTTTCCATTGATATTGAAGCTTAGTTTAGCAGGATATAGAATACTGGGCTGAAAACTGTTTTGTTTAAATAGGTTAAAGATAAATGACCATTCTCTTCAGGCTTAAACGTTTCAGCTGAAAAGTCTGCTGTAACCCTGATGGATCTGCTCCTATAGATCAATTGGTTCTTCTTTTTTACTGCTTACAAAATTTTCTCTATTGTCTTGACTTTGCATGGGTTCATTACACTGTGTCTTGGAGTGGCTCTGTTTGTTTGTTTATTTTTTATTATTATTTTTTTTTAATTTTTATTGTTGGGGATACATTGAGGGTACAATAAGCCAGGTTATACTGATTGCAATTATTAGGTAAAGTCCCTCTTGCAATCATGTCTTGCCCCCATAAAGTGTGACACACACCAAAGCCACACCCCTCTCCCTCCATCCCTCTTTCTGCTTTTCCTCCCCCCCATAACCTTAATTGTCCTCATATCAAAATTGAGTACATAGGATTCATGCTTCTCCATTCTTGTGATGCTTTACTAAGAATAATGTCTTCCACTTCCATCCAGGTTAATACGAAGGATGTGAAGTCTCCATTTTTTTTTCATAGCTGAATAGTATTCCATGCTGTACATATACCACAGTTTGTTAATCCATTCGTGGGTTGTGGGCATTTAGGCTGTTTCCACATTTTGGCGATTGTAAATTGAGCTGCAATAAACAGTCTAGTACAAGTATCCTTATGATAAAAGGATTTTTTTCCTTCTGGGTAGATAGATGCCTAGTAATGGGATTGCAGGATCAAATGGGAGGTCTAGCTTGAGTGCTTTGAGGTTTCTCCATACTTCCTTCCACAAAGGTTGTACTAGTTTGCAGTCCCACCAGCAGTGTAAAAGTGTTCCCTTCTCTCCACATCCACGCCAGCATCTGCAGTTTTGAGATTTTGTGATGTGGGCCATTCTCACTGGGGTTAGATGATATCTCAGGGTTGTTTTGGTTTGCATTTCTCTAATATAAAGAGATGATGAACATTTTTTCATGTGTTTGTTAGCCATTTGTCTGTCATCTTTAGAGAAGGTTCTATTCATGTCTCTTGCCCATTGATATAAGGGATTGTTGGCTTTTTTCATGTGGATTAATTTGAGTTCTCTATAGATCCTAGTTATCAAGCTTTTGTCTGATTGAAAATATGCAAATATCCTTTCCCATTGTGTAGGTTGTCTCTTTGCTTTGGTTATTGTCTCCTTAGCTGTACAGAAGCTTTTCAGTTTAATGAAGTCCCATTTGTTTATTTTTGTTGTTGTTGCAATTGCCATGGCAGTCTTCTTCATGAAGTCTTCCCCCGGGCCAATATCTTCCAGTGTTTTTCCTATGCTTTCCTGGAGGACTTTTATTGTTTCATGCCTTAAATTTAAGTCCTTTATCCATCTTGAATCAATTTTTGTGAGTGGGGAAAGGTGTGGGTCCAGTTTCAGTCTTTTACATGTAGACACCTAGTTCTCCCAACATATTGAATAGGGAGTGTTTCCCCCAAGGTATGTTCTTGTTTGGTTTATCGAAGATTAGGTGGTTGTAAGATGTTAGTTTCATTTCTTGGTTTTCAATTCGATTCCAAGTGTCTATGTCTCTGTTTTTGTGCCAGTACCATGCTGTCTTGACCACTGTGGCTTTGTAGTACAGACTAAAATCTGGTATGCTGATGCCCCCAGCTTTATTTTTATTACTAAGAACTGCCTTAGCTATATGGGTTTTTTTCTGGTTCCATACAAAACGCAGAATCATTTTCTCCAAATCTTGAAAGTACGATGTTGGTATTTTGAAAGGAATGGCATTGAATAGATAGATTGCTTTGGGAAGTATAGACATTTTAACAATGATGATTCTTCCAATCCATGAGCATGGTATGTTCTTCCATTTGTTAATATCCTCTGCTATTTCCTTTCTGAGGATTTCATAGTTTTCTTTATAGAGGTCCTTCACCTCCTTCGTTAGGTATATTCCTAGGCATTTCATTTTCTTTGAAACTATGGTGAAGGGAGTTGTGTCCTTAATTAGCTTCTCATCTTGACTGTTATTGGTGTATACAAAGGCTACTGACTTGTGGACATTGATTTTATATCCTGAAACATTACTGTATTTTTTGATGACTTCTAGGAGTCTTGTGGTTGAGTCTTTGGGGTTCTCTAAGTATAAGATCATGTCGTCAGCAAAGAGGGAGAGTTTGACCTCCTCTGCTCCCATTTGGATTCCCTTTATTTCCTTGTCTTGCCTAATTGTATTGGCTAGAACTTCTAGCACTATGTTGAATAGTAAAGGTGACAGAGGACAACCTTGTCTGGTTCCAGTTCTAAGAGGAAAAGCTTTCAGTTTTACTCCATTCAGTAAAATATTAGCTGTGGGTTTGTCATAGATAGCTTCAATCAGTTTTAGAAATGTGCCACCTATGCCTATACTCTTCAGTGTTCTAATTAGAAAAGGATGCTGGATTTTATCAAATGCTTTTTCTGCATCTATTGAGAGGATCATGTGATCTTTATTTTTGCCTCTGTTAATATGGTGGATAACGTTTATGGACTTGCGTATGTTAAACCAGCCTTGCATCCCTGGGATGAAGCCTAGTTGATCATGATGAATGACTTTTTTGATGATAAGCTGTAATTTATTGGCTAGGATAGTGTTGAGAATTTTTCCATCTATATTCATGAGTGAGATTGGTCTGCAATTCTCCTTTTTGTTTGGGTCTTTTCCTGGTTTTGGTATCAGGGTGATGTTTGCTTCATAGAATGTGTTGGGGAAGATTCCTTCTTCCTCAGTTTTTTGGAATAATTTCTGCAATACAGGAATAAGCTCTTCCTTGAAGGTTTGATAGAATTCTGGTGTGAAGCCATCTGGACCAGGGCATTTTTTGGTTGGAAGATTTTTTATTGTTTCTTTGATCTCAGTGTTTGAAATTGGTCTGTTCAGGAGCTCTATTTCTTCCTGGCTGAGTCTAGGGAGAGGGTGTGATTCCAAATATTGATCCATTTCCTTCACATTGTCAAATTTCTGGGCATAGAGTTTCTGGTGGTATTCAGAGATGATCTCTTGTATCTCTGTGGGATCAGTTGTTATTTCCCCTTTATCATTTCTGATTGAGGTTACTAGAGATTTTCGTTTTCTCTTCCTTGTTAGTCTGCCAATGGTTTATCTATTCTATTTATTTTTTCAAAAAACCAACTCCTTGTTTCATTAATTTTCTGAATGATTCTTTTGTTTTCAATTTCATTGATCTCTGATTTGATTTTGGATATTTCTTTTCTTCTACTGAGTTTAGGCTTAGATTGTTCTTCTTTTTCCAATTCCATAAGATCTCTTGTGAGATTGTTGATGTGCTCTCTTTCTGTTTTTCGAATGTAGGCATCTAAAGCGATGAATTTTCCTCTCAAAACTGCTTTTGCAGTATCCCACAGGTTTTGGTAGCTTGTGTCTTCATTGTTGTTATGCTCAAGGAAGTTAATGATTTCCTGTTTTATTTCTTCGTGCACCCATCTGTTATTCAACAGAAGATTGTTTAATTTCCATGCCTTTGGGTGGGTTCGAGCGTTTTTGTTAGAGTTGAGTTCCACCTTTAGTGCCTTATGGTCTGAGAAGATACAAGGTAAAATTTCAATTCTTTTGATTCTGTTGAATTTGTTTTGTGTCCCAGGAAATGATCAATTTTGGAGAATGTTCCATGGGGTGATGAGAAGAATGTATAATCTTTATCTTTGGGATGGAGTGTTCTATATGCGTCTATCAAGCACAGTTGTTCTAGGGTCTCATTGAAATCTCTTATATCTTAGTTTAATTTCTGTTTAGAGGATCTGCCCAGCTCTGTAAGAGGAGTGTTAAAGTCCCCTGTTATGATAGTATTATCAGATATATTGCTCAGACTGAGTAAGGTCTGTTTCAAGAATCTGGGAGCATTTAAATTGGGTGCATAAATATTTAGAATTAAAACGTCTTGTTGTTTTTTTCCCCTTACCAATATAAAGTGACCATCTTTGTCTTTTTTGACTTTAGTTGCTTTAAATCCACATGTATCTGAAAATAAGATTGCAACTTCTCTTTTCTTCTGAATTCCATTTGCCTGAAATATTGTCTTCCAGCCCTTGACTTGGAGCTTTAATTTGTCTTTTGAAGCCAGGTGTGTTTCTTGCAGACAGCAAATGGATGGCTTGTGTTTTTTAATCCAGTCAGCCAATCTATGTCTCTTCAGTGGGGAATTCAAGCCATTAACATTTATTGAGATAATGGATAAGTGTGGTAGTATTTTATTCGTCTTATTTTGTGAGAGTCCATTGCTTAGTTTTATCTTTTGCATCAGTGTGGAGGTTAGGTTCTGTCCTTTGATTTCTGAGTTCTTACTTTGCTGCTGATCCATTGTGGTTGTCAGTGTGCAGAACAGGTTGAAGTATTACCTGTAGAGCTTGTCTTGTTGTGGCGAATTTCCTCAATGTTTGTATGTCCGTAAATGATTTGATTTCTCCGTCAATTTTTAAGCTTAGCTTAGAAGGGTACGGAATTCTGGGCTGGAAATTGTTCTGTTTAAGTAGATTAAAGGTAGATGACCATTGTCTTCTTCCTTGGGAAGTTTCATTAGAGAAGTCTGCGGTCACCTGATGGATTTGCGCCTGTGGGTCAACTGTCGCTTACTTCTGGCAGCTTGCAGAATTTTTTCTTTTGTCTTGACTTTGGACAGGTTCATCACAATGTGTCTTTGAGAAGCTCCGTTAGGGTTGAGGTGACCTGGGGTCCGATATCCCTCTGAAAGCAGTGTGTCAGAATCTTTGGTGATATTTTTGAAATTTTCTTTTATAATATTCTCCAGTATGGCTTCCATTCCTCTGGGGCATTCTTCTTCCCCTTCTGGAATTCCTATAACTCGTATGTTGGAAAGCTTCATAAAGTCCCATAATTCTGACAGTGAACGTTCTGCTTTCTCTCTCTTCTTTCCTGCCTCTTTTAGTATCTGAGTTATCTCAAGAACTTTGTCTTCTACCTCTGTTTCTTTCTTCTGCATGGTCTAACCTGTTGTTGATACTTCCCATTGCATCTTGAAGTTCCCTAATTGACTGTTTCAGTTCCTTCAGCTCTGCTATATCCTTTTTATATTCTTCATATCGTTCATCTCTTATTTGATTCTGTTTTGGATTTCCTTTTGGTTATTTTCCACTTTATTAGCAGATTCCTTCATTGTTTCCATCATTTCTTTCATTGTTTTCAACATGTGTATTCTAAATTCCATTTCTGTCATTCCTAACATTTCTTTATAGGTGGAATCCTCTGCAGTAGCTACCTCATGGTCCCTTGGTGGGGTTGTTCTGGACTGGTTCTTCATGTTGCCTGGAGTTTTCTTCTGATTCTTCCTCATGAGTGATTTCTTTTATCTGTTTCCTTGCCCTAATTTTCCTTTCACATCCTCTTGCTCTTTAAGTTCTCGTGCCTGTGGACTAAGGGTTACAGGACCAGAAGGGTGAGAAGGTTGAAGAGCAAAAAAGGGATGAAAGAAAGGAGGACCGAATGATAAGAAAAACAAAGAAAAATCGAGAAAGGAGAGGGGGTGGGTAAAAGGAATATTGACAAAAAGAAGAGAGGCACAGAAAGAGGGAGACAGAGCAATATAGGTGTACAGTAGGGTACTTTGACACAACCTTAAAAAAACCCACTTTCTGGGGGTTCCCAGTTGGGTGGTTCCCTTGACGTCAGCAGCTCTTTGCTGACCTGATCAGACGCAGTACCCCACCTCCACCAATTAGAGAGGAAAGACAAAAATGCTATAAATCAAACCAAAAAAGCGAACAGAAAACTTTATGTGATAAAATTGGTTGGAAAACCAAATAATAGCGGTAGAAACACTAGCAAAAATGTTGTTCTAATTATTGAAAAAGGCAGCAATGGGAAAGTATAATTAAACTTGAAAAATTGAGAAAGAAAAAGGATCTGTTTGGAAAAGGTTGAACTTAAAAAACAAAACAACATCAACAACATCAAAATAAACAAAAAAAACAACCAAACCAAAAAAAAAAACACAACCAAAAACAAAGCAGTATGTATATGTTATTGAATATTGTCTGGGCAACACGTGGTCTTCTGGGGTATGAGATGTTTATCACAGTTCTGATACGACTGGAGGCTGCTGATTTCTCAAACCCCAGCAGGTAGACACCCTAAATCTCTCTTCAGCCCACTTAAAAGGCACTTTGATCTTGTAAACTTGCTGAGCAGAAGCCTTCCCAGGAAAGTGCTTGTCGCTGGAATCACTGCTGAAGTGGCTATCCACTTACCCAGTGTGCCAAAACAGGTCTCACTCTGCCCCTGAGGGTTAGGGCTGCAAGGCGGCTCAGACCCTGCCCTTAGGCTACTTGGTTGCTGGGTTACCAGCTCCCACCCAATTCTAGCTCTGCGACCCTAAGGGCGGAGTTGCCGGGGCAGATCGCTCACAATGGCTCCCTGTGACCCACAGCCAAACACTATTAGCTCCGTCTGGCTTAGCGGCTCAGACTGGGGCCCTAGACAATGGCCAAAGTTCTCCGCACTCCCGCTCAGGCTCTCCCCAAGGCAGTTCAACTGAGTGCCAAGTCCAAAGACACCAAAACAGTTCACAGGTAAGGCCTTTCTGGTTTTCAGTCTCGGTGCTACTGAACTTACAGTTGCGGGCAGGTTTAGATGGATTCAACACACGCGACCACTTGCCATTTTTCCACTGTTTTAGTCCTCCTCTTGGGGTCCAGAAGTCTCTCGCTGACTCCCTGTATCCTCACAGGGGTGATGATAGGCAGATCCCACCAGCCAGAGATGCCTGGAGTCCTAGCTCCCCATACTCACAGTGCCCAGATGCAAGGAAGCTGTTACTCGGCCGCCATCTTGCTCCGCCCAAGTCTCCATCTTTTTTTAAGTCTGCATAATATTCCATGGTATACATATACCACAGTTTATTAATCCATTCATGGGTCAGTGGGCACTTGGGCTTTTTCTATGACTTGACAATTATGAACTGGGCTGCATTAAATATTTTGGTGGAAATACCTTTGTTGTCAAATGATTTTTGGTCTTCTGGATATATACCTAGTAGAGGAATTGCAGGATCGAATGGCAGGTCTACTTTTAGTTCTCCAAACTTCTTTCAAAAATGAACAGATTAGCTGGCATTCCCACCAGCAGTACAGAGTGTTCCCTTTTCTCCCTATCCACAGCAACATCTTTAGCTTGGGATTTTGTTATGTGGGCTGCTCTTACCAGAGTTAGATGATATCTCAAAGTGTTTTTGATTTGCATTTCTCTGATGATTAAAGATGATGAGCATTTTTTTATGTGTCTGTAGGCCATGCACCTGTCTTCTTCAGACAATCTTCTGTTCAAGTCTCTTGCCCACAATGAAATGGGATTACTTGTTCTTTTCTTATTAATTAGTTTGAGTTCTCTGTGGATTCTGGTTATCAAACCTTTGTCAGAAACATAACCTTCAAATATCTTCTCCCATTCTGAGGACCGTCTGCTTGCTTTACTTACTGTGTTCTTGGCTGTGCAGAAGCTTTTTAGTTTGATCAGATCCCAGTAATATATTTTTGGTGTTGCTTCAATTGCTGGGGGGTCCTCCTCAGAAAATATTTTCCCAGGCCAATTTTTTCAAGTGTTTCCTCTGCACTCTCTCCAAGTACCTTTGAGAGGCATATTCTTAAATTTTCTTCCAAGGATTCTAGCCATGATCGATATTTGCTTTTAGTATTGTTCATTGCAGAAAATCTCACTTCGCACAAATATTATGTTGTGAACACAAAGAGTATTTCTATTCATTTTTTTGTAAAGTTAGGAAATTCACCCTTGAGAGACAACCAAAAGACTGTAATGTCTATTGTTGAATATTTCAATTGCAATCCTCTGTCATTTCTTATTTCTGTTAAATCTTCCTCTCTGTAATATTGAAATTTGCTGATGTACATGCACTTAAAGCAAAGGGATTTCTCATCCAATCCAGAGATGTTATGTCAAGTGTAAGTGAAGGAAAATACTTTTCAAAATTGGCGTACAATAAATCTAATGTCTGTAAAATTTATTCAATAAGATTTTTATCCAGTTTATACCTTTTCACTAGTTCAAATATTTCTTCTGAATTTTCTCTTTTAATTCTTTTCTTCAAGAGCAGTCATTTTTTTCTGAAAGCATTAATTTTATCTGTAGATGTGAGAATATTTTCATGATTTCCCTGAATATAAGAGTATTCAAACATTGAAATAAGTCTTCAAGAAATGCAACTTTATTACACCAAATCTTATCACAAAGTAAATCACTTAATTTAGAATTTTGTATTGAAAAGGTTGATACTTCTTTTAATTCAAAAAATCTTGATAGAACTCTTCCTTGAGATAACCATCTCACTTTCATATGCACTAAGAGCTATGTATGAGAAGCATCCATTGAGGACCATAACTGTGCAAAAATGTTGGTAGCAATGGCCTGCTTTTTATATAATTAATAACTTTAATAGTGTTGTCTAGGACCTTTTGTACTTCAGTACTAATGTTTTTTGATACTAGCACTTCTCTGTGTGGAAAAGAGTATGTACAAATAATTTTTGGATTTTTTTTTCCCCGCAAGTATAATAAATCCTTTTATATCTCCAGACACAGACAAGGCTCCATCCACACAAATACTTATGCAGGAATCCCAAGGCAAGTTATTAGAATTAAAGTAATTATCAAATCAAATATATCTTGGCACTTTGTTGTTGTTTGAAGTGGTTGACAAAAACTGTCCTATGATTTCTTCTTTATAGACAATCTACTGAATGCTTAAAGTTGGGGGTTTTACCAACGATTATCAGAGGGTTCATCCATCTGAATTGCAAACATGTTTACTTCTTTGAGGTGAGGTACTACTTTAAATTTTATATTTTCAGATTAATTCTCAACATGCCAGAAATTGTATTATTTGAAAGCCGAATTTTTAAAATTTTCTTTTTTTATTCTTCTCCAAACATTGTTTTTACAATTGCATAGCAGACCAATTTAAAGATAGATTCTGTGATTATATGAGATTTTATTTTCCTTGTTCTCATTTCTGCAGCTGTGTAACTCATTTCTTGTGCTTTATCTGATATCATTGCATATTTGGTCCATATTTTTGCTTGTTTAATATTACTGAGTACAAGTCATTTGAAATATTCCACCAGATTTTCAGACAAGTGCAAATGTCTGGATTGCAAATGTCTCTTTAATTTGCTAAGAACCATAGCTTCATTTGCTAATGTTTTGCCACAAATTACACATGTGAAACATGATGGATTTCCTTTACTTCATATGAAACTGAATGATAAATAATCTTCATTATATTAATAACTGTTTTTAATTTAGTTGCCAATGTACTGGATGAAGCAATATTTGACATACTAGCATAGTTTTCTAATTTTCTTATTCATTTTAATTGAATGTTTGGTAACAAAAATAAAAAATATCAAGTTAAAAATAATAAAAATAAGTAAATAAACAACTCATACTTTAAAAAATCAAATACAGGTATTAATTAAACACACTTGGAAAATTTTCAAAACTAGGACTTGCAAGGTAATTGTGTCCAATTACTTCACTACTTCAAATGTAGATAGAACTCTATGACACATTCCACAGGAACTACACCTCCTGACTATTTCATGCACGTCATGGCATTGCTGAGTTACATGGCTTCATTCACTTCTGATTATTTCAACAGGATGATTTCAACATGTATCCGTGTTCATCGGCAAATCCTTGTCAAATCATGCCATCTATGGACATGTTGCAAAACTAAATTCTCAAGGCTTAACCCCACCCACTTCAGAAATAAGCCAGTGTTTATTATACCAATACAAGGTTTATTTAATATAAATATGATATACTTGTATAATTAACTTAAAGAGGTTTTAATTTGGTATGTACATTTACTGTGCTTTGAAGTTCTTTTGAAAATAATTTAATGATCTTTAAAAAATGTCTTGGCACACCTAAGATCCTCTCATGGTACAACGGTATTCCACAGCACTGGGCGCTCTATACGTGCCTCACTTCCCTGTCCTTACTGTCTGAATATGAGTAAAACTCTCAGCTATTTTCCGTCCCCTTACACTGGTACATCAGGAGAGGAAACTGGGACTTTTGCCCTCATGTTGCCATCATGGGCCTGTGACTTATGCCTTTGCACATGACTCCCCACTTTGAAGGGGAGATCTCCCCACTTTGTTTAAAGCTTTGCTGTTGCCGTCTTTAAGTTTTTATTACTTTTACCTTTGGTCTTCTGTTTTTTAAGTTAAGCCCCCTGAGGACAATAGAGCAGAGGGAGTACTTGCCATATAGGGGAGCTGTAAGTTTTCCTCCAGCCCCATTTCCAGGTAGTGTTCAATGTGCTCTTTGTACATATAATTCCAGTGGATACATGATGTTGGCGAGTTCAGTGGGAAAGCTAATTGAACATAAGATAAGCATCTTATTGAAACTGCAACCATGTAGTCCAGAAGGGATGACACAGAAGAAAAGAGAAAGATAGGGCAACTCATATATCCTTTTCCTTTTTATCTTTCCTTACTTATCCATAAGCTGAAGATACAGAATGTTGGTAGGATATGTAAATGACAAGAAATGAGATGACAGTAGGGCTGAGTACATTGGGTACTTTTTCTTCCATTCTTGAGATACTTTACTAAGAAGAATATGTTCCAGTTCCATCCATGTAAACATGAAAGAGGGTGCATCTTACAGGGGTATTTGCGAAACTTGGTAAATGTAGAATGTAAATGTTCTGGCACAGTAACTGAGATAACGCCGGAAAGGCTATGTTAACCATTGTGATAAAAATGTGTCAAATGGTCTATGAAGCGAGTGTATGATGCCCCATGATCATATCAATGTATACAGTTATGATTTAATAAAAAAAAAAAAAGAAATGAGATGACAATGGTTGAATTAGTTCTGTGCAGTGTCCCCACTCTTTTGGCAAGAATAAAATGCATCCTCAATGTATGAGCTACAAAATGCGATTTGCATTACTTTGATGATTGTTCATATGACTTAAAGGTGCTCATATTTACATTTATAACTAGAATTGCACATTACAAATAGGGTTAGTAAACTTTGTACTAATAATTTAACATTTTAGTTTTTTTTTTTACTTAGTAAAACAGTATATAGCAAATAAAAATGCAATAAGATGGAAAGAGAGAGAAAATGGAAAGAAAACACTTTATTTGCTTGCATATTTAAAGGAAATTTTTGTCTATGTTGCTAAGCGGAAAGCCTATATTTCATTTTGCACAGGGCCCCACAAATTATGTAGTGAGCTTTATACCAAGCTGAGGATCCTTGAAAACCTTCCTTAAGAGCGGCACAGGGGGTTTTAATTTTAATCGCACTGTTTTACTATTAATGTATTTATTTTAAAAATTTAAAGCATATATAGCAAAATACTATGCTATACTGCGATGGTTGGGTGAATATTTATTAAATTTTTCTCTAAAATTTTCTGTGCGTTTGAAATATTTCACACCAAAATCCCTCATTTACTGAAGTGATAGAATGAACAATGGCAAGAAATACGCAGAAGAAGCAGGCCTATACCACAGGCAGTAAGTGCACTTTAGAGAGCAAGCCCGGTGCTCCCCTGCTTATTGTTATGTGTCTTACCACGGTGACCTTCTGGGAGTGGTATTCCAGAGTCAATTTCAATAAGGATGCTGCCTCAGATGCAATTTTGTAATCCTGGTTAGAAAGTTTCATCAGAAGAGTCCACACAAAGTCAGTCAGCAAGGTAGGAATTAAGGTCTGTCCTACTTTCTGCAACCAAAAAAGAGAGTCATGACCTTAGGCTTTACCTACCCTAATAAAAGAAACACCGCTAAACTCATGAATTATAAGGAAGCTCCAGGGCCAAGTGGAGTCCCCTGCAACTTGAATGCACCTTACGCATCTTTGCCATTGTGGGCCCCTTCCTCCATTAAAAAATATTTAAAATTGGCTCTGAGGGTGGCACCTGTGGCTCAAGGAGTAGGGTGCCGGTCCCATATGCAGGAGGTGGTAGGTTCAAACCCAGCCCTGGCCAAAAAAAAAATAAATAAATAAAAATAAAATTCGCTCTGCGCCTGTAGCTCAGAGAGTAGAATGCCAGCTACATACACTGAGGCTGTTGGGTTTGAGCCCGGTCCAGGTCTGCTAAACAACAATGACACTACAACAAAAAAATAGCTGGGCATTGTGGTGGGCACCTGGAGTCCCAGCTACTTGGGAGGCCGAGGCAAGAGAATTGCTTAAGCTCAAGAGGTTGATGCCACAGCACTCTACTGAGGGTGACATAGCGAGACTTTGTCTCAAAATGTGTATATATATATATTTAAAATTATATTTCACAACAGTGTTGGTATAAAAATGACTACAATATAAATGGAATTATATTTAATTGTTTTCTTCTGATTTTAAAGCAATTCAACAGTTCAGATACTATCATAAACTTCTTTAGCTTTGGAAATGAGTTGGCTCAGATCAGAGACAAGAGTGGGTAGTAGAAGATTCCAGAAGGGTTGGGGTGAGAAAATCAAGGTGACTCAAAGGCACAGACTTTTCTCTTTCCCAGAGAGGGATCAAGAAACAGGAAGAGGTAAAATGTGTGTATGTCCATGATTGAGGTGTAAGAACTACAATTCAAATCCTTTTTAAAAGTTAGATTAGAAGAATGTCCATGGACCATAAAACTTGAACAAAATTACAAGTCTATAGATCTCTCAGTTAAAAAAAGACGAATGAGCCAAATTTTCTCTTTTTTGCCTTTATATGAAAAAGTAAAGGTTACTCCCCCAAGAGCAGAAGGTACTCATTATCACCCATAAAGCTTTTCTGCATCCTCTTTGAAAGGGCGGAGTATTGCTGTTTTTTGTCAAGGGGAGGAGAACTGAGTGGGTATAGATGGCCAGCAGCCCCTCTCCTCATGGCCAGGGGAGTGAGATGTGATAGTCTTACAAATCTATGGAAGGACATTAAAGGAAGGTAACCCAGGATTAGTAAGGTGGACTGAATATCATAAGTAGTTTGTCCTACTTTGAGAAAGACAGATTGAATTATACAAGATGCTAATTTAAAAAAAATCATTGGAAGGGGGAATATTCTTTGTTGAATATTTGTTTATTCAACAAGAGTATTTTACTTTCATAACCGCGTTAAAGTTGTAGAAGAAGCAATTCCCATTCAAACTTAGAGCTAGTGTTCGAAGTTTCTGTCTGGTAAGGGTGCAGCAATGGCAGCAGATAACATGGAATGATAGCATTTGCTTTACTAAGTATGCTCTACTCCTAACCCTCCAGGAATACATCAGTCACATAGGATCAGCTGACTCCCTCGTGGTCACCTTTCCCTCCTCCTGCTGCTTCTTATTACATGGCGCTGTTACGTGTTCTTGATGCTACTTGTTTTAATTGCTGCATGATGTAATCTCAACACACTATTCCACAATTTGTTGTTTATTTCTCTCTGTACACAGTTGAAAAAATCTTACATCTCTAAAGAACTTTTCACAAACGGATGTATTATTTGTGTACATTTTTATAAATTCATGACTGAGGACACTTAGGAGGTGCCGGAATTTTTGGCTTCTCTGACACACTCTGGAAGAAGAAGAGTTGTCTTGGGCCACACACTAAACACAGAAACTCGAATGAAAGCTGATGAGCAAAAGAAAGGTCTGAGCAAAATTTAATGGTGTTTGGCTTCCAGCTCCTTTGGGTGGAGACCTCGCTGCTTTACTCCCATCTGCATCCTTTGGACTTTGTTTTTGGCTATGGCCCTATTGGTCTCCTTCATACAAACTTGGATTCTCTCAACCCAGCCATTCCTTATACTTCTGAGACTCCCACCTTTGGGTTATCCAGTCACTGCTCCTGCACACAGAACTTAGCACAGAGTTGCTTTGGTATCACAATTGGGAACTAAATAACAGGTCAGGAACACAAAGACCCAGGGCACCCTTCCCCAAACCCAAGGATTTTCAAACCTGATGAGCCTTAACTCAGATGAAGAGGACGCCCACCTGGAGGTGGTGACAGCTAGTCTTCTGAACCACGTGGCAAAGGCCCTGAGGGAGCTGCCACACAGAGGCTCACTATCCCACTGCTCACTATCCTGGTGTCACTTAGGGTTTCAATGCCAGGATCCCAGAGTGGAGGCTGGGTGGAAGAAGATCGGCAAGTAAACCTGCACGGAGGCCTGGTTTCTTCATGGAAACGGAGAACTTTATGGTCAAACAGGCTTGTGATTTTTATGAGGATATAGATAAGAATAATCCTTGAGTTTGGAAAGGTGAAACCCTCAGGCATATGCATATTTAATCTATGCTCTATTTTTGACCATATCATGTGACACGCAAGGCTTCTCTCATCTCCTCGGTCTCCCACAATCCTAAAGCCCTCAGCCATGAGAGGAGAGGGCACTGCTTTAGGAGGAGACATCAGACCTTTCTATCTCAGAGATAATCTAACCTGAAGGGCTTCCCCTGCAGTTGTACTGAGCTAGTGGCTCATTGTATGGGGCTAGAAGGCCATCTGCTGGACAGTCCAACCTGGGCCCCAGGGCTGGGTGACGTCCTGAGCCTATGAATAAACTTACGTATTTTGAAGAATGTGGGGGAATATATACAGTTGTAGAGACTCCTGATTTTCTAAAGAATTGGGACAGAGTAAAAACTATTTACTTGGGGGCCGTGCCTGTGGCTCAAAGGAGTAGGGTGCTGGCCCCCAATACCGGAGGTGGTAAGTTCAAACCCAGCCCTGGCCAAAAAAACAAAAAAAACCTATTTACTTGGTACTGAGGTAAACTGTTTTATTGTCTTTTTTTTTTCATTTAATATCTCTTTTACACAAAAGAGATATTTTTATAATAAGTTGCACTGTCATTATAATGTTTGCAGAGTAAATCATAATCATATTGAAACGTCTGTTAAGTGGTGACTGTTCATTTTGCTAAATCAGCAGAAAGTCTCCATTTTTAGGGAACGGTTCATTATTTGTTAGTGAAACAAAAAGAAGCATAACTAGGAAAGACCCACCTCATTTGCAATTTATAAGGACTAAATAAAATAATATGAATTGTTATATTTGGGGATGATAGGCATAATTTTTATTAGTTGAGATGAAAATCAAAAAATCAGATGTTCTATACATCATTGTCCTTTGCCTCACTGTGCTTAAAAAAAAGGGAAACTATTTCTTAAAATATAAAGTTTGTTGAAACAAGTTGCCAGTAAGAGTAGTAATACATTTGCAACAAAAGATATAGGATAAAGTGGGGGCTAAGTTACCTCAGAAATTTTATTTTTGTCCTGTAATAACTTGGGCTGGACTTCTACATCCGATGGAGCAGGCAGGGTGCAGTAACTTCCATGCATGGGGGGTTTAAGCTTTTCAATATCTGCTGGTTTGAGAAAAAATAGTTTAAGGTTTTTATTTGATCACTGGTTTCTTCTGTGATATCGCTATTTCAAATTTCCTTTTCTTGCTCCCTCTAGAGATCTGAATTTTTTTTTTTTTTTTTTGGCCGGGGCTGGGTTTGAACCCACCACCTCTGGCATATGGGACCGGCGCCCTACTCCTTGAGCCACAGGTGCCACCCGAGATCTGAATTTTTTCTGAGTATTTAACTCTATGCTCATAATTAGTTACATAGAATAGTATGATGGCACCAACCTAGCATTTATAAAGTGGTAGGAAAGGCCATATGAAATATTAATGAAGGACATAAGTAATTTTAATAGATTGACCAGATAGCAAACATATTTAGACCATCAAATTCATTGGTGAGTGCACTGGAAAAGCTGTTGCTAAGCTGGGAGGTCTATTTGGTGGGAGAGTGGATTTGGAGGCATTTTGAAAAGCGCTGAGATGCTGATCATGGTGGCTCACACAGATAATCCCAGCACTCAGGGAGGCCGAGGCTGATGGATGGCTTGAGACCAGCCTGAGTAAGAGTGAGGCCTCATCTCTACTAAAAATAGAAAAATTAGCTGGGTACTGTGGCATGCGCCTGTAGTCCCAGCTACTTGGGAAGCTGAGGCATGAGGATCACTTGAGCCTAAGAGTTTGAGGTTGCTGTGAGCTGTGATGACACCACAGCACTCTACCAGGGTGACAGAGTGAGACTCTTTTCTAAAGAGGAGAGGAGAGGAGCAGAGTGAGGTGAGGTGAGGTATAGCATAAAGGCTCTCAGTAAAAGCTTCAGGTACAGATGGCTTTAGTTACAGACAACATGGGTTTTAAATGGTTTTATTTGTTTTTTAATATATTTATAGAGATGTAATTGGCATATAACACATTTCAAGAGCACAACCTGGTAAGTTTCTGTATATGTATATACCCATGAAAATATGCCACAGTTTAAAAAAAAAAAAGAAGAAGAAGAAGAATGTATCCATTGCCTCCAAAAGCTTCCTCATGTCCTTTTGAAACCCCTCACACCTACTCCCTATACCCAGTCCTTGATTCTAAGGCAACCACTGATCCATCTGCTTTCTGTCAATTTGTATTTTCTGATTTTATGTAAATGAAGTCATACAGTATGCACTTCTTTTTCATGGCATCTTTCACTCAGCAAAACATACTGAGATTCATTCATGGTGGCGTTTTGTTTTCTGTTGCCCCAGGCTAGAGTGCGTTGGAGTCACCACAGCTCACAGCAAACTCAAACTCCTGAGCTCAAGTGATCCTTCTGCCTGGGACTGCAGACGACTGCTACAACCCCTGGTTAATTTTTCTATTTTTGTTAGAGACAAGTTCTTACTCAGGCTGGTCTTGAACTCCGGAGTTTAAGGGATCCTCCCACCTAATGAGGCAAAACTCGGAGTACTTCACCCCATTACTTAGGCATTATAAAACTTTAAATTCCAGCTCATAGGCATAGGCGATATTCCTTGCCTTTGTGAACTCACTGTTTTTGTTTTTTCCTGTATAGATCTCTGGAGATTTGTGTGTGTGTGTGCATGTGTGTGCATGTGTGCATGTGCGCCCTTGTCTCTAGTACTCTGCCCTTTGAACTCGAGCTATGCTAACCTTCCTGTTCTCCCAGTTCTGTCTCTTCAGCTTGTGAGATCTTTGGATTATCTTTCTTTGTGCTAGATGTTAGAAACTTACTCCAGATAGTAAGATCAGGTGATTGCAGAACCCACCTTATTTGTTCCCACTTTCCCATCTCTCAAGAATAATTTTGCTCTATTATTTGATTCCAGTGAATTGAGAATCAAATGTGTATTTTAAGGTTGCTTCTTAGAAGGGTAAATGGAGTAAATTTGTTCTGTTATTATATCCTGGACAACAATAGACTTATACCACACATATTTTTTAAGCTTCGTTCTGATGTACAGTTAAGTTGCTTGGAAACAGTTTCAGACACTATTTTTATGCTTTCTCAGGGAAGCCACAGAAGCATTTATTTTAGTCTTGGGCTGATTTTTCTCCACTGCTAAAGCAAGAATCTGTTGAATGCCCCAGTAGAGAAAAAACATATACCTCATGTTTGAAGGTTCATTGGTAACCTCTCTCATTCCTCTTTCTCTTGTATTTCTGTACCTATCATTAATACTTAACCCTAATCTAAGCACATTACTCCATAATTGTTGAAGAATCAGCTATTATTAGAATTTCTTGACAATGGTAAAACATTGAAAGAAACATATTTTAGAAAAGGGAGCTATAGATCTTGGGGAAGGATTTAGAAATTCATAGACATAGCGTTGTCTTGGGACCCATAAATAGAAGAATTAGGGATGAATTATTAGTAACCCTTAGAAAAGATAATAAACCATTCTTACCAATCTGACACTTTGCAATGTGAAAGACGTGGTATAATCCCAATGAAGCTTGTTGGGTGATTGCGGGATCATCATGGAAACACAGAAGCGACAGTTCTGCCGCCAGGACACCCAAACAGGGAGCATCAACACTTCTCTGGTGGAGAGACAAAGGGAAAGTGCATTTGCTCTGCGGAGTCCACACTGTCTGCATCTGATCCTGTTATATGTATATCAGACTCAGATTAGAGGATAAACTTCTGAGTTTGTAAACTCTGTAATCAAATCCTGGATTGGTAGTGAGCCTCAATTTCCTCATCTGTCCCACCCTGCAACAGTTATTGTGAAGGGTAAGGAGGAAACAGTCACAATGAGAAGTTAAGTTCCCAGCAATGTTTTAAACTCAGAATGTTTGCTTCTGAGGTCAAAGTCGCTGATACATTTATGTATTTCTCATTACAACTTTTTGACATACAGACTGCTCAAATATTTATGTTTTTGTCTTGACTAACTTGTTTAGCTAAATTAAATCCAAATAGAGAAGAGAGTAGACACACAGAAGAGAGGGGAGGTTCTAGAGACAATTGCTTTTATGAAGGTATTACTGTTTATCAATTTTTTGTCTTTTTTTTTTTGCTTTTATGAAGGTAATACCTTTATCAATTTTTTGTCTTTTTTTTTTTTTTTAAACAAAGAAGGGCTCTGCCCACATGGAAGTTATGGCATGGCCTGCAAGGTGTTCTTGTCCCTAAGACAAGTGACTAGTTTGATGATTGGAGCAAGTGGTGGTGGTAAGGGAGATCCCAAGGCCTGCACCTGCTTCTTTGTCTTCTTCCACTCTCACTCCTCAGTTGGCTTCTCTCTCTTTTCCACACACACAGGATTTCCTAAGGAGGAACTCTGATGTCACCTGGCTCATAGGGTAAGACCATAACTGGATTGGAATATTAGGAATGATAAGTCTCAGTAGGAGAAGAGAAGATTATAAATCTCTGTCTTCTATGAATGTTCTCCCTGGATTAAGGCTGGCCTGAGGCTTCTGCTTGCAAGAGGCCTGTGATTTAGGAGAATCCAGAAGTAGACATTAGGAGCTATGCCCTAGGGAGAAATTATCTCTTTCCGTGGATATCCTATTCTTTGGATTTGCATTCTAGGTTTCTTTCTTCTATCTGATGGCACATTCTTTTTTTTTTTTTTTTTGTAGAGACAGAGTCTCACTTTATGGCCCTTGGTAGAGTGCCATGGCCTCACACAGCTCACAGCAACCTCCAACTCCTGGGCTTAAGGGATTCTCTTGCCTCAGCCTCCCGATGATGGCACATTCTTAAAAACCACCTTTGTGTACGGGGGGCCTAAGAAAGGAGGATGAGGGGTTCTCTATTGGACATGCTAGCAGGGGAATACTCACATAGCTTAGTTCACTGAAGAAGCAGCTTAGCCCACTTACAGCCCTGAGGTCTTCCCGTATTTCAGTTTTTGCCTCTAATGTCCCCTCTGATTATCTCTTCTCATGAATTCGTGGATTCATGCAGGTGTTATTATGAGTGAAGCTTCTAGTAGTTACTTCTATTTAGTATGCCAGACAAGATCTGACTAGGTAAATGTCTCTAGCAGAGTAGATGTGGCCTTGTCCGGATTGCATTTCCACTTGATTTCATCAACTAAAAAGGCATGTTGGGGGAGCGGGGCTTGCCTAAGACAGGCCCAGAGAGGAGGAAGCAGTGTAGATTGTGGAACACACTGATTACACCCTGCACTGCCCCCCTAAAAGTGTGCCAACCACAGGTACACCTCCTCCAATGCCAGACTGAAATTTTTCAATACGATATACCCTGATTTTATAGAAAATCTATTCAAGTGCTACAAAAAATTGTAAGACCTGAAGAAAAGTAGTTTCTCAGTATTCATTCTTAAGTCCAAGTACTCCTGCCTAGTTTTCTGGTTCTTTCCTCCTGGATCAGTTCCTCTTTATAGATTTGGCCTCTACATTCCCTGTCTTAACAACAATGATAAGATTCCAGAGGCAACCACTTCTGAGATTTTAGATGCTTCTGTATAGATTCATATAATATGTAGCTTTTGGTGTCTGGTTTCTTTCACTTACTTTAATGTTTTTAAGCTTTAATTATGTTATAGCATATATCTGACTTCATGCTTTTTTTGGCTGACGAATACGACATTGTATGAATATACTACATTTTGTTTATTTATTGATCTGTTGGTGGAAATCTGTGTTGTTTCCACTTTTTGGCTACTGTAAATTTTGCTGCAATGGATGCGTGTGTTTAAATTCTTGTTTGAATGCCTGTTTCAAATTCTTTTGCGTATATATACCTAGGATTTCTGGGCCAGATGGTAATTCTATATTTAACTGGTTGGAGAACCACTAAACTATTCCTTGTATTTTTATTTTTACATTACTGAGTTGACAGCATTCACAGTAACACATTTATGGTTTTTAGTGTGTGGTCTATTGATTAATTCTGAAGGTTGAAAATCAATAATATGCTCTCACTGTGAATAAGTAAAATTGTTTAATGTATAAGGCATGATCATTTTGGTTATATTTCCTTTGGGCATATATATCTGTTTTCTCTTCTCTTTTTTGAGAGTAAGTTCTCTTCTGTACCCCAAATTATCTTTCTACTTGGAGATTTTTTTTTCAAATGTCACAAATTGTGGTTGTCTCTTCCTATTTAAGGATATAATGCTTCTTTGTGTGTAAGCAAAGCGTGTTACCTATTCGTATACTTTGGGTTAGAGTAGTTGGAGTGGGCAAGGCTGGGGTCTTGTTGAAATGTATCTAACAGAATGCAAGATTCTTGTCTCAAAGAGAGATCTTAGATTTTGTCTGCCAATGTGCATCAAGGGAAATAGCAGGCAACATAGATGCTTCTGTACACACTTTCAACAAATCCTTTTAATCAGTGTGTATGTTTCAGCCCTCCTTTGACTCCCAGTCTTCCTTAGTAATGGCCTTTCCTGACTTCACTCTCTGTGAGGTTCCCCAGGACAAATGGCCTCCCTTTTCAGTGGTCCTCCAGCCTAACGGTCCTGGTCATGCCATTCAAATACTCTCCTAGGCTTTATCAATTACCATCTGTTCAGTCTTCTAAAAGTTTATCTACTTCTCTAGCCCATTGAAAATCCTTTACCAAGTCTTTGTTATTTATTTATTTAATTAATTAATTTATTTATTTTTACTCATTTTGTGAGGACTCTGGAAGGAGAGGAGAGAAATACATCTGTACAATTTGTTATCTTTAGCCAGAACTTCCCCAACCGTCTTTAAATACTGACGTGCCGAAGGAACAAAACTGGGAAAAAAATCTTTTTCTGTTATTGCTATGACATATTTAGCACACATTTCTTTTCCCTTTGAAAATTAAATAGTTTAATTGAAGGGAAAAATATTCTTTGAGTGTGGGAATTTCTCTACCCTGATGAGCACATGGATCATGGGGCAGGGGGATTTTCACTTTAAAAAATGTTTCTGAAGAGGCTCAGCACCTGTGGCTCAAGTGGCTAAGGCACCAGCCACATACACCTGAGCTGGTGGGTTCTAATCCAGCCTGGGCCGCCAAATAACAATGACAGCTGCAACCAAAAAAACAAACAAACAAACAAACAAAAAATAGCCGAGGGTTGTGGCGGGTACCTGTAGTCCCAGCTACTTGGGAGGCGGAGGCAGGAGAATCGCTTGAGCCCAGGAGTTGGAGTTGCTGTGAGCTGTAATGCCACAGCACTCTACCCAGGGAGACAGCTTGAGGTTCTGTCTCAAAAAAAAAAAAAAAAATATATATATATATATATATACATATATATATATACATATATTTCTGAAGAACACAAATGCTAGTCAGGATTGTTCAATGGGACTTGGGTCTCTGATACTCTGGAAGCCCTTGGCAAGTATGATTATGAAGAAAAATGTCTAGTCAATGTCTCCATGTAGAAACAGTACCACAAAACAAAACAGGCATTTATACTTAGAGAAGGGCAGAACAAATATCCATCGATTACCTATAACGTGTCTGATACAGAGGTACATAGATCAGCCGGTAGGACTCTTCAGCTCTTAACTTGTTAATAATATTTTCCAGTTGTTTTATTTTATAAATTTGTCTGTCCCCCCCCATTAATTTCACTGACTTAGCCATCTTTAGAAGACATCATTTAAAAGAGGAAGCTAATCAGTGTAACCTGGCTTATTGTACCCTCAATGAATCCCCAACAATAAAAAAATAAATAAATATAAAAAAAAATAAAAAAAAAGAGGAAGCTAACTTAGTGATGTTTTATGCTTCTAAGACTATTATAAGTTGATTGATTCTAGCTCTTCGTTTCAATGTTCTGGAAAATGCTGATGTACTTCCCCCTGGTGGCAGTCAGTGAGCATTGCAGAACAGACTGCTCACCCAAACAAATCTGTCAACTGCTAGCAACCCTCAGCTAATAATTTATGGGAGGCTTCTCCTACATATGTGAATTTATACATTTATTCTTTCTCAGTTGAAGAGCTGAATGAACTTCACTACAGTAAAGTTTATTCACACTTCTAGAGAGAATGAACTTGCTACAGTAAAGAGAGAAAAGGAAGAGGTAATAGAAGACAAACTTCTGAAATGTCTTCTGTGCTACTTGAGCGCCATTCATATATATACATGCATTAAAATGCAGACAGAATCATGTGAATTGGGCTTAGTAAAAAATTTGCCATCAAATCCTTGCCAAGTACATAATATGTGCTGGGAACTGTGCAGAAAACAGCCTTGAATGGTGAACTGTACTTAATCTCAAGTCTCACTTACAAAATTTTGTATGATGAAACTTCTAGACATTTGAATGGACAACTCCAGACATTTTAAAAGTAGAAAGAGACTGATTCCCCAGATCAGAGAATCATAAGATTAGACAAGCCACCCAATCTTTCTTTTGGAGTGAAATAGGGGATCAGAATGAATACAAAGAATATCATGGAATATATCCCCCCAAATAAGTAAACTATAGTATGTTTCAAGGGTTATTTTAAACAAAACTATAAAAATTTAAATATGTTATAAGGCTGATGTAGATTTTTGTCTCAGCATGTCTGGAGACTTTATGTATAGTAGGTAGTAGAAAATGGATACGTGGGCGGCGCCTGTGGCTCAGTCCGTAAGGCGCCGGCCCCATATACCCGGGGTGGCGGGTTCAAACCCGGCCCCGGCCAAACTGCAACCAAAAAATAGCCGGGCGTTGTGGCGGGCGCCTGTAGTCCCAGCTGCTCGGGAGGCCGAGGCAAGAGAATCGCTTAAGCCCAGGAGTTGGAGGTTGCTGTGAGCTGTGTGAGGCCATGGCACTCTACAGAGGGCCATAAAGTGAGACTTTGTCTCTACAAAAAAAAGAAAAAAAAGAAAAGAAAATGGATACGTAAAGATAGTGTCATAAAGGTGTGGTTCTGACCCCTTTCACTCGTATCTCCTTTTGAAATGAATGAAGCAATTATTACAGTATGTTTAATAATCACTGTGAAGGATAAGTTGGGAAACAGAGGCTGAATATGCTGTATCCAAAAGAGATAAATATACTGAAGTTTCTGGGGAGACTGGCAATGAGGTCATTCAAAGTACAGACAACTTCAGTACATATTGACAGTAATGAGCTACCTGTTTATATATCACCTGAAAGGTAAAATTAAAAAAAATCTTATAATATCCTAATGTTTGTGAAGGTATGTGGAGACAGATACTGAAATGGTCACAAGAATGCAAATTAGAAGACAATTATGCAGTACAAAACTTTAACCTATCATACTTTTTGATCTGACAATGATCTTTTTAAGCATTTCTAAGTACATACTCACATAATTGCACAAAGATAAACATTTTTGTATTGCTCAAGGCAGAAAATATTAAAATCAACATCCATCAACTGAAAAATAGATAAGCAGATCATAATATATCAAAACTATGGGATATATATTATGCTTGAAAGAAATAAATCTACATATATTGACATGAAAGTATCTGTAGAATATATTGTTTAATGAAAAAAACAAATTGAACAACTACATGTAAAACTGATGTAATTTTAGTAAAGAAAATTTAGTAATAAAGCTATGGATCTCTGTGGGTGCATGGATATACAGGTGCATACATAGAAAATGGTTTGGCAGGACACACATCACACCAGCATGGCTAAGCATAGGGTTGAGGTAGAGAGGATAATAAAGGAAGACTTATGTTTTTTCTCTAGCATGTTTTATAATGAAAGTACTAGAAAGTTACTCATGTAAGTTTAAAACAAATAACATTTTCAAAATGTTAAAAAAGATAAAAAAGAAGGAAGATAAGGATGGAAGAAGTTATAAAGTTACAAATAATGTTGATTCTATTGATTGCAGTCCATATGGGAGAATTCAAAGAGTCAGAGAGAATCTGGTATGGACATGTTCATAATGTTTGTGTAAACATAATACATCTTAGTCAATCGTTTGCGAAACTCCACTCCGATTAAAACAAAGTCATGTAGAATTCTGACTCCTGTCTCAATACCCCAATCTACTAGCCCAATAACACCAAGCAGACAACTCGTGTTCTCAAGACCCAAGACATGGAAAGTAGCACTACAGAAATGCAGTCTTTGGAATCAGGGGGCATTATTGCACTTGTGACTTACAGATCCCTTGACTTTCCTGGATGCAAAGCTCAACACTCTGCTAATGATCATTACTACTCTGTCTTGCAGGTATGAACTATCTTGACTCATCCACACGGTCATTTCCTGTTGGAAACATAAAAATTATCTTAAAATCATGGTATTTTTGTTTCCCAAAGTCCCCTTCTTTCTCATCTGCAACTTCATCAATTCAAGGGTCCACATAGTTTCCTAATTATTTCATATTTAGCCATATTTTGTCTCAAAAATATATACAACAGGCATCTAGTATATGCCTTATTTACTGTAGTAAATATATCTGGGTTTTACTTTAATTAATTCTATTCAACAAGTATTTGCTATTACCATCCACTATAATAACTGGATTACCAGCTGTTTTGCCTCATCTTTTTCTTATAAAGTATATATTCTCCCTTTCATTTTTAAATCTCAAACTTTGCTTCTCAGCTTTATAAGAGCTTTGAAATCCCATCTGACCCTGAAATGTCATCTTATCCTAGAATTCCTCTGCAAATTCACTACCCAGAAATATGCTAGCTCATGGTTGCAGTGTACATTACTGGAGGCTATTTAGTCAGAAAATTCTTGCAAATTTCAATTCAAATTTGTCTTGCTGTATGTTCTATTTGTTTTAAATTCTCAGGAGCAGGGACACATTTACAAATTTTGGAAGGGAAGAAAATTGCATATGCCTTGCATGCCAATCACCATCATCAGATTTCTTAAGGCAGTCTGTTGGGGTCCATTGTATTCCTGCCAGCAAATTGTTGTTCAGGTCTCTTCCCCTACACTTGCCCCCATTGTGAAGTCTGTTCTGCTGCCTACAGTGGAATTCTGTTTCCTAAGGGGGAAAAGTGTCTCAATCTCAGAGGGGTCAGCCTCTGCCTTCTTTTCAGGAGGGAGGTTTCAGCTCTTTCTGAGGATCCGGGGAGGTTTTTAGCCCTGGTAAGTATGAGGACACGTGGTTACGGAGCAGGCTCCAAGGTGGAGGTCGTCCTCCATGTGTCAGTTTTACACATGTTTCTGCTCCTTTCTCTGTTTCCACTTTCTGCAAAATGGAAGAAACAACAGCAATTTCCTCGGGGTCACTTTATGAATTAAATAAGGTAACTCATATATTCACCTTAGTGCCCAATACGCTCAGTAAATGGAAGCTATTGATAGTGGCCTAGGGTGGTTAAAAGAGCACGTGTGGGCAGGGAGAGGAGTAATGCAAAACACTGCAAAAGGTTGTAAGATGATGGTTTTTGAAATACACAGAAAACATTTGGCTCAAATTAGGTACAAATTAGCTCAATACATTTTATCTCCTTCATATTTCTTCTTGTCTTCATAGATGTCAATCCTGCTTCTTTCCTATGATGTATTTATTTATTTATAATTTTTAAAATTTCAAAATATTAATTAAGAATGTACAAGTCTTTTTGTTACATGAATATATCCTATAGTGCTTAAGTCAGGGCTTTTGGTGTGCCCCTCATCAGGATATTGTTCATTGCAACCAATAGGTAAGTTTTTATCCCACATCCACTCTTCTGCCCTCCCCACTCCTTGGTTTCTCACATCCTTTATGTCATTTTGTGCCTGTGTGTGCCCATCTATTACTTCCATTCATGAGTGAGAACATCTGGTGTTTGGTTTTTCATTTCTGAGATACTTCACTTAGGATAATGGTTTCCAGCTCCATCTATGTTGCTGCTAATGACATTAGCTCATTCTTTTTTTCTAGCTGAGTAATATTCCATGGTATATATCACAGATAGCACATTTTCTTTATGCATTTGTG
Organism: Nycticebus coucang; assembly: GCF_027406575.1. Classification (NCBI taxonomy): domain Eukaryota; kingdom Metazoa; phylum Chordata; class Mammalia; order Primates; family Lorisidae; genus Nycticebus; species Nycticebus coucang. Next base: position 90,688,961 of record NC_069789.1, read on the forward strand.
AACTGAAGGGCTCTTAGGTTGATTCCAAATCTTTGAAGTTGTGAATTCTGCTGCAATAAACACCTCCCAGGGGTCTCCTTATCCTCTACCGTGTGGAGGTGGATGGAGAAGCAAGGCTGAGTAGGGCTGGGTCAGGCAGGCCAGAGTTCAGCCTTCACAACAGTGTGCATGAGTGCTGTCAAAGCAGGGATCAGAGCTGGGTCCCAGGAAAGCAACCAGGGAGATGGTGAAGTAGCCCCAACAATTCAGAAAGTCTGCTCACAGGGAGTGGCTGTCTGCATTGCATAGACTGGCTATCAGGAGTGGGTTTCTCTCTTTTCCCACCAACCCTACCCCACAGATCTCCTTCTGGCACATGACTGCAAGCAGCAGTCCAAACTAGCTGTGCTCACCAGCAGTGGCACTGTAGGCTGGGAGCTTCCCTGCCAAAAATCCCTCCCTAAACCAAAAGCACGGCTTTCCTGTGGGGGAAGGGATGCTCCACTAGTGTGGTGTGGCTTGGACCCACGCTGCACACCCTTTTCAGTTCTGTCTACCTGGGCTCCCTCGCTCCTCCAGATTAGTTTGCAAATCTCCCCTCCATGCCCTTGAACAACATGATCAAATCCTGGGGCTATAATATCCAGCTTATAGGTCTGTCCCCAAGGTCAATCCCTGGCCATGCGAGGGAGAAGTGTGCAGGTCTCGAGTTGTACATGGAGTGCTCAAGTAGGTTTAATTTTCCTCCACTTCAGAGTATGCCCTGAGCTGCTGCAGCAGTCAAACAAGCAATGCCAGGGAGGCCTGGCAGGCAGGGAGCCCAGTGTCTGAGCACCCTGGGTTTGCTGTGGAAAGGTCTGAGCCCCACTCTCTGTGGAAGCCTCAGTGTAGTGAATGTGCCAACAGAGGGGAAGCAGCCACTCCTGAGAGCCCTGGCTCAGTCGTCCCTTGGGGCACCCATGTCACCTGGCAGCAGTGGGGGGGGCGGGAGAGGAAAGAGTCTGAATGGAAGAGAGCAGGCACACTGGTCCTTTTTTGCCCCTGTCCCTGGAAGGCAGCCTGCCTGCAATGTCCAAGCTCTGGGATCACACAGTTATCCCAGGACCCACAGGCCCATGTGGCCACCACAGTCAGTGCCAGAGCTAGGATGAAAAATAAATATATTTATGTGTGAACCAATGACACAAAAACTGAAGGACTGAAGCTCCCTGGGGAGGACGAAGGCACACAGTGGGTGGTGAAGCAGTATGGCGCCCACCATATCAGCTTGGGTCTGGGTTGACGGTGGCGATGCCTAGGGGAGTGGCATCTTGGTGCTTTGTTTTTAAGAACCTTCCAGTTCACTGGCAGCAGTAACTTTTGGGCTTGTGAGGGTAGAGAAGCTCTCCAGCATCTCAGGGTCTGAAGAGCCTGCTGACTTTCAGAGGTGTGAGGGGCAGAGCAACAAAACCCCCACCTATCATTTCCACAGGACTCCAAGTTTCTTGGGGATTGATCTCTGCCTCAATCTTGCTGATTCTTGTTCTGCTCTGCAACTTCTTCCCAATGCTGGTCCCAATTACGAATGGAAATTTCTGGTACATCTAGCACTTTTCTCTCAGAATTATACCCAAGGTATAAGGTTTTCATCAAAACTTTTCCTTCTTTCTGAAATAACCTGGAAACTAATGTCTGTAGTCTGCCACCTTGCCCCAACCTCTTTACTTGGATGTATTTATGATTTGTACAACTCATGGATGCACTTGGTAGGTTAAGGCAATCTGTTTTTCCAGTACTTCCAGACAGTTGGCCTCTGATGTGAACATGTTGGAATGCATAATTGAAGAGGATAAGACATCCAGAGCAGACTTTGGTGTCTGGTTGAGACACTAAAAATAGTGAGGTCTTGGTTGTAAAAACTGGTGTTTTGGACAGTTGTTAGACCAACCTTAGATACAATAATATCCAGCAAGCAGAACGTGCAGGACATTCCTTAGCACCAGAGTTGATAGGGGAAGAAGCACACAGGTAGACACAGTCATAGCATAGTTCCTTGCCGTGTAAACTTGAAGGTAGTTTAGGCTAATAATATTCTCTGCTGTTCCATATTGTGTTCACTCATATTTGCCACCAAAGACTTGGCTTCTCAAGAGTCTGCTGATGTCATCTCCCCAAAATTGAATTCTTAAAACTGTGCTTCTGTAATTCACATAAAGGGAAGTGCTTTCATTTGTGGAGTAATTTCACTCCTTTAGGGGTTGAAAAGAAGTTTCAGTTCCAAATACTTGCAGGAGATTCAAATATGGCAAATGGGAAACAAGTGAAGCATAGCAAGTTCTCCAGATTGATAAGAAAATGAAACTATTTCTTTTCCCTTTACTTTACCGTTAAAATCTGTAGTTTGTAGAGGTCTTTAGACACCAAGATGAGAAGAGTGTCTTCGCATACATTTAAAATATTCTGGTATAAATTCTGAAATAGAAAAAAAGGTGGACAACCAGTTGGCCAACCTTAGATAAAATTTTACCTAATGTCTACATTCTCCCCATAAACTGTAGGTAAGAAAAAAAAAGAGGTGTATACATTGATGACACCTCACCCAACACTATATGCTATGAATTGCTTCTGTAGCTCATAGTGTAAGTTCGCTGTGTAGCAATGCTGAAGAAATGGAAACCATACACTCTTCCTACTTCCACCTTTCTCTCCTTCCTATTTATTCCCTTCTTGAAAGCACTTGCCAGGAAACTCCTTGTCCTTGCTAAATTAATTAATCAAAAATATCTATATTCATTTGTTCCAATAAATCCCAAACAATCCATTAAAATCCCATGGGTTGTAGAATTCACAAGGAGTCCAGGGGGCAAACATTAGTGCTAGAAAATACTATTTATCTGTTACATCTAAAAACAGGAAGATGCCTACAAAGTTTGTGACCTACTGAGACACATTCTGGAAGATTGCCGTGGTGCATAATGATGTCTCATTATGATTGAAAGGTGAAAAATCTTACCATCAGGTCCTCCACCTCCTCATCACTAGTCCCAATTTTTTTTACATCGTCGAGACTTGGTATGGTAACTAACATTTTAAAGCATGTCTCCATCATCTTCAATTGAGTTTCAAATTGCAATAAGGGATCCATAAAGCTAGCAAGAAAAAGATATAATTATTAAATTGTTGAGAAAAGAAATGTAATATCACTTTAGTGGGTTTTCCTTAGGAATAAGAGAAAATAAGGTTCAGCTTTTTGCTATATATGACACATGGTCTTAAATATTCCCTTAAAAATGACAACAACGCTTTAAATATAGAGGAATTAATTCCTTTAAACAATCTCCTATAAACATTTATTTAGAAGTAAGAATATATTTTTACATAAACATAATAAGGCAAAGAGGGGTTACATTCCCAGCTGAGTCCACAGAATCTGGCTAAACTTTAGACAGTTGAACTATATTACTGCCAAATTTTCTCTAATTAATGACAGCATATCTTTCACATTTCAATATTCCTGATATTGGGATCCATCTTCAAATTGATGGCAAATGAAACTTGCCATCCATAACTTAAAAGTTTTTCTGCCTGTATAGGCAGTACAGAAAGAAGGAAATAAATAACAGTTGCTGGATTAGGATGGTGGAATGTGGTATAATTTAAAATTTTTTACATTATGATTTTTTAAAATATATAACATTTTTTTTTTCTTTCTTTTTTTTCCCTGTTTTTTTTTTTAATTTGGCCGGGGCTGGGTTTGAACCCACCACCTCCGGCATATGGGACCGGCGCCCTACCCGCTGAGCCACAGGCGCCGCCCAAAATATATAACATTTTAAATATATTCAGTCAGCAAGATGAGCGAGCATTACATCTTCCCATACCTGGAGTTTATGGCCAAGATCATGGACTGGTGACTTAAGAGGCCTGAGTATGCATCCCACAGGCTGGCAGCCGAATGCTCCTAAGTGCCACGGGCAACAAAAAGAAACAATGATTACAGAGGACTGATGTTCTTAACATTATCTGTAGTTCTCTCTGTTACAGAGACTAAGACAAATCAGACTGGAAAATAAGATCAAGTGTTCACAGAAGTGTTGCGATCAGACAACTATAATTTAAACCCACTGTAGTATTTTGGCCTCAATGTTGGCTTTTTACAGGACAGCACTTTGACAGGGGTGCTCTTTACCAGATGCACTTCTGTATACTAGTATAACTGTTAAGTGCGTCTACTTGTTGTGAAATCTACCTATAAAAATTCCAGAAGGTCAATTTAACTCAGGGCTTACTAAAGGACTAAACTCACATTATAAAATGAGAACCTCTTCAGGGCAATATACAGCTATCTAATGTAACTATTTATCCTTTAAAGGTGATAATTAAAGATATTCCATTAATAAAAAAAGAATTTATAATTATTTTTTCAAGAAATTTGAGAAGGAGACTTTAATTAGTCAAAGCAGGCTTAAGAAACAGTAAAGCTGGAGGCATCACACTTCCGGTTTTCAAACAATAATACAAAGCTATGGTAATTAAAACGCTGCGGACTAGAATAAAAAGAAACACAGGGACCAATGACATGGAATAGATATCCTAGAAATAAATGCATTTATACAGGTCAGCAAATCTTTGATAAGAGAGCCAAGAGTACACAGTGGATAAAGAGTAGTCTCTTCAATAAATGATGTTGGAAAAACTGTATATCCACATGCAAATAAATGAAACTGGACCCTTACACTATATATAAAAGTTAATTAAAATTTATTAAAGACTTAAATGTAAGACTTGAAGCCGTAAAAATCATAGAAGTGAACATAGGGGAAATCGCCTTTACACAGATCTTGGCAATTACTTTTTGGATATGGCAGCACCAAAACCAAAAGTAAATAAATGGGACCAAACTCTTTGCCCAGCAAAGGAAATAATAGACAAAATGAAAAGGCAGCCTACAGAATGGGAGCAATGATTGTGTTTGGACTATTCTACGTGTGTAACAGTGTATATATCCCATTAAATCAAAATTAGTATGATTATCTCTCACCAATGGCAAGTCTTTATTTTATAATTTCTACTAGTAAAAATATAGTTTCAAATTCACCTAGAAAGATATCATCTTTTTTTCCTACTTATTTTGATTAAGACCCCCTCCCTTCTGCACTAGGGAAATAAAGAGAGATTTTAGGTGGATTAGGGATCATAAAAAAACAATTCAATTATATAAAAATAAAGGCTAGAAGAACAAAAGAATAAAAGTTAAGATAAAATGGAAGATTTGAGAGTGAGGGACATTTACAAATGTGGATCATTAACAGCTCCTTTATAAGAATAAGAGATGAATTGCATAATTAGATATAGATTCATAGTTTGATACATCTATGAAACAGGTTATTCATAGAAGCATTTCCTTGAATTAACTTTTAAAATATTATGCCCTATTTGTTTAATTATTAAAAAAAGTATATGTACATGTGTGATGTCACACAAAAGGGTAAACAGTAAACAATGTCTCTTTCCCTACCACTTTCTCCCATCCCCAGAGTCTACAATTATTACTGGTTTCCTATGCTTCCTTTAGCAATAGGTGATGTGGCTATAGGAATGTTAATAACACTCTTTTTACCATAGAAAATGGTTCTATTTTTTGCTATAACTGCCGCCACTGTGCTCTGTCTGTCTTCTCTGCCAGCTCCCTCATTCCTCCTTTTCCTGCTTGGTAACTATCTTCTTTATTGACTGTTCTGAGTCCCTGGATTTTCCATCTCTTTCGTTATTCAGTCTCATTATTATCGTCAATATTGAATTCTGTTTATAAAGGTCTTCCTTGATCTCCAGGGCAGGTAGGATTTTTGGTTTTAGGGTAGACACAGTATAGCTGGTGCTTAGAGCAGCAGTGTACAGTTAGACTTCATGGGGTTATATCCTGGCTCTGCCACTTGGTAGCTAAGTAATCATGAGCAGATCACCCCCTGCCTCCATTTCCACATTTGCAAAGTACTATTTACCCCATAGGACTTAAATAAGTTGCTCGCTTAAAGTACTTAGTGCACGCCTGATTGCCATTTAAGTTTTAGGTATTTTTACTACATTGGAATGGGGAAGGGAGTTCCTTCACTCACACCTTCCAGTTCCTGTTTGTTTCTTCATCTTTCTTGTCTTTATTTTTCAAGGGGTGTGGCTGAGGAATGAGGAACAGTATTTTCCCTTTTCTGCATATCCATGGCATAATTTCTTGCCCTTCCCTGTTGGTTTTCACTTTTTACTCAGCAGGTGATGTCCCCAGGAGCCCTGCTGATGAGGAACTCAATCCCCTAGGGCAATGTCACTCTCAAGGCCCAGCTACATGTTCCAGAAGATCCCCATTTTTTTTTAAACTTTGGAAACATAGCCTACTTGACCCATGTTTAGGAGTTCCCAGTATCCATCAGCCCCCAATTATATACTCAACTTAGATGCCTACTGTTTACAAGAAGGCTCTGTGCTTCATCATTTATAATTCTATTGGAGTAATACCACTTTCTTAATTTGGTAAATCATCATAATTTAGAACTTTTTTTTTTTTTTATTGTTGGGGATTCATTGAGGGTACAATAAGCCAGGTTACACTGATTGCAATTGTTAGGTAAAGTCCCTCTTGCAATCATGTCTTGCCCCCATAAAGTGTGACACACACCAAGGCCCCACCCCCCTCCCTCCTTCCCTCTCTCTGCTTTTCCTTCCCCGCCATGACCTTAATTGTCATTAATTGTCCTCATATCAAAATTGAGTACATAGGATTCATGCTTCTCCATTCTTGTGATGCTTTACTAAGAATAATGTCTTCCACTTCCATCCAGGTTAATACAAAGGATGTAAAGTCTCCATTTTTTTAAATAGCTGAATAGTATTCCATGGTGTACACATACCATAGCTTGTTAATCCATTCGTGGGTTGGTGGGCATTTAGGCTGTTTCCACATTTTGGCGATTGTAAATTGAGCTGCAATAAACAGTCTAGTACAAGTGTCCTTATGATAAAAGGATTTTTTTTCCTTCTGGGTAGATGCCCAGTAATGGGATTGCAGGATCAAATGGGAGGTCTAGCTTGAGTGCTTTGAGGTTTCTCCATACTTCCTTCCAGAAAGGTTGTACTAGTTTGCAGTCCCACCAGCAGTGTAAAAGTGTTCCCTTCTCTCCACATCCACACCAGCATCTGCAGTTTTGAGATTTTGTGATGTGGGCCATTCTCACTGGGGTTAGATGATATCTCAGGGTTGTTTTGATTTGCATTTCTCTAATATATAGAGATGATGAACATTTTTTCATGTGTTTGTTAACCATTCATCTGTCATCTTTAGAGAAAGTTCTATTCATGTCTCTTGCCCATTGATATATGGGATTGTTGGCTTTTTTCATGTGGATTAATTTGAGTTCTCTATAGATCCTAGTTATCAAGCTTTTGTCTGATTGAAGATATGCAAATATCCTTTCCCATTGTGTAGGTTGTCTCTTTGCTTTGGTTATTGTCTCCTTAGCTGTACAGAAGCTTTTCAGTTTAATGAAGTCCCATTTGTTTATTTTTGTTGTTGCAATTGCCATGGCAGTCTTCTTCATGAAGTCTTTCCCCAGGCCAATATCTTCCAGTGTTTTTCCTATGCTTTCTTGGAGGATTTTTATTGTTTCATGCCTTAAATTTAAGTCCTTTATACATCTTGAATCAATTTTTGTGAGTGGGGAAAGGTGTGGGTCCAGTTTCAGTCTTTTACATGTAGACATCCAGTTCTCCCAATAAGATTTATTGAATAGGGAGTCTTTCCCCCAAGGTATGTTCTTGTTTGGTTTATCGAAGATTAGGTGGTTGTAAGATGTTAGTTTCATTTCTTGGTTTTCAATTCGATTCCAAGTGTCTATGTCTCTGTTTTTGTGCCAGTACCATGCTGTCTTGAGCACTATGGCTTTGTAGTACAAACTAAAATCTGGTATGCTGATGCCCCCAGCTTTATTTTTATTACTAAGAACTGCCTTAGCTATACGAGGCTTTTTCTGGTTCCATACAAAATGCAGAATCATTTTTTCCAATGTTGGTATTTTGATAGAAATGGCATTGAATACGTAGATTGCTTTAGGAAGTATAGACATTTTAACAAAGTTGATTCTTCCCATCCATGAGCATGGTATGTTCTTCCATTTGTTAATATCCTCTGCTATTTCCTTTCTGAGGAGTTCATAGTTTTCTTTATAGAGGTCTTTCACCTCTTTCGTTAGGTATATTCCTAGGTATTTCATTTTCTTTGAAACTATGGTGAAGGGAGTTGTGTCCTTAATTAGCTTCTCATCTTGACTGTTATTGGTGTATACAAAGGCTACTGACTTGTGGACATTGATTTTATATCCTGAAACATTACTGTATTTTTTGATGACTTCTAGAAGTCTTGTGGTTGAGTCTTTGGGGTTCTCTAAGTATAAGATCATGTCGTCAGCAAAGAGGGAGAGTTTGACCTCCTCTGCTCCCATTTGGATTCCCTTTATTTCCTTGTCTTGCCTAATTCTATTGGCTAGAACGTCCAGCACTATGTTTAATAGTAAAGGTGACAGAGGACAACCTTGTCTAGTTCCAGTTCTAAGAGGAAAAGCTTTCAGTTTTACTCCATTCAGTAAAATATTGGCTGTGGGTTTGTCATAGATAGCTTCGATCAGTTTTAGAAATGTGCCACCTATGCCTATACTCTTCAGTGTTCTAATTAGAAAAGGATGCTGGATTTTATCAAATGCTTTTCCTGCATCTATTGAGAGGATAATGTGATCTTTATTTTTGCCTCTGTTAATATGGTGGATAACGTTTATGGACTTGCGTATGTTAAACCAGCCTTGCATCCCTGGGATGAAGCCTACTTGATCATGATGAATGACTTTTTTGATGATAAGCTGTAATCTATTGGCTAGGATTTTGTTGAGAATTTTTGCATCTATATTCATGAGTGAGATTGGTCTGAAATTCTCCTTTTTGTTTGGGTCTTTTCCTGGTTTTGGTATCAGGGTGATGTTTGCTTCATAGAATGTGTTGGGGAAGATTCCTTCTTCCTCAATTTTTTGGAATAATTTCTGCAGTACAGGAATAAGCTCTTCCTTGAAGGTTTGATAGAATTCTGGAGTGAAGCCATCTGGACCAGGGCATTTTTTGGTTCAAAGATTTTTTTATTGTTTCTTTGATCTCAGTGCTTGAAACTGGTCTGTTCAGGAGCTCTATTTCTTCCTGGCTGAGTCTAGGGAGAGGGTGTATTTCAAATATTTATCTATTTCCTTCACATTGTCAAATTTCTGGGCATAGAGTTTCTGGTAATATTCAGAGATGATCTCTTGTATCTCTGTGGGATCAGTTGTTATTTCCCCTTTATCATTTCTGATTGAGATTACTAGAGATTTTACTTTTCTATTCCTCGTTAGTCTGGCCAATGGTTTATCTATTTTATTTATTTTTTCAAAAAACCGACTCCTCGTTTCATTAATTTTCTGAACGATTCTTTTGTTTTCAATTTCATTGATCTCTGATTTGATTTTGGATATTTCTTTTCTTCTACTGAGTTTAGGCTTAGATTGTTCTTCTTTTTCCAATTCCATAAGATCTCTTGTGAGATTGTTGATGTGCTCTCTTTCTGTTTTTCGAATGTAGGCATCTAAAGCGATGAATTTTCCTCTCAAAACTACTTTTGCAGTATCCCACAGGTTTTGGTAGCTTGTGTCTTCATTGTTGTTATGCTCAAGGAAGTTAATGATTTCCTGTTTTATTTGTTCCTGCATCCATCTGTTATTCAACAGAAGATTGTTTAGTTTCCATGCCTTTGTGTGGGGTCGAGCATTTTTGTTAGAGTTGAGTTCCACCTTTAGTGCCTTATGGTCTGAGAAGATACAAGGTAAAATTTCAATTCTTTTGATTCTGTTGAATTTGTTTTGTGTCCCAGGATATGATCAATTTTGGAGAATGTTCCATGGGGTGATGAGAAGAATGTATATTCTTTATCTTTGGGGTGGAGTGTTCTATATACATCTATCAAGCACAGTTGTTCTAGGGTCTCATTTAAATCTCTTATATCTTTGTTTAATTTCTGTTTAGAGGATCTGTCCAGCTCTGTAAGAGGAGGGTTAAAGTCCCCTTTTATTATGGTATTATCAGATATCATATTGCTCAGACTGAGTAAGGTCTATTTCAAGAATCTGGGAGCATTTAAATTGGGTGCAAAAATATTTAGAATTGAAATGTCTTCTTGTTGTATTTTTCCCTTGACCAATATAAAGTGACCATCTTTGTCTTTTTTGACGTTAGTTGCTTTAAATCCACATGAATCTGAAAATAAGATTGCAACTCCTCTTTTCTTCTGAATTCCATTTGCCTGAAAAATTGTCTTCCAACCCTTGACTCGGAGCTTTAATTTGTCTTTTGAAGCCAGGTGTGTTTCTTGCAGACAGCAAATGGATGGCTTGTGTTTTTTAATCCAGTCAGCCAATCTATGTCTCTTCAGTGGGGAATTCAAGCCATTAACATTTATTAAGATAATTGATAAGTGTGGTAGTGTTCTATTCATCTTATTTGGTGAGAGTCCATTGCTTAGTTTTATCTTTTGCATCAGTGTGGAGTTAGGTTCTGTCCTTTAATTTCTGAGTTCTTACCTTGCCGCTGAACCATTGTGGTGGTCAGTGTGCAGAGCAGGTTGAAGTATTTCCTGTAGAGCTTGTCTTGTTGTGGTGAATTTCCTCAATGTTTGTATATCCGTAAATGATTCGATTTCTCCATCAATTTTTAAGCTTAGCTTAGCAGGGTACAGAATTCTGGGCTGGAAATTGTTCTGTTTAAGTAGATTAAAGGTAGATGACCATTGTCTTCTTGCTTGGAAAGTTTCATTAGAGAAGTCTGCGGTCATTCTGATGGATTTGCCCCTGTGGGTCAACTGGCGCTTACTCCTGGCAGCTTGCAGAATCTTTTCTTTTGTCTTGACTTTGGACAGGTTCATCACAATGTGTCTTGGAGAAGCTCGGTTAGAGTTGAGGCGACCTGAGGTCCGATATCCCTCTGAAAGCAGTGTGTCAGAATCTTTGGTGATGTTTGGGAAATTTTCTTTTATAATATTCTCTAGTATGCCTTCCATTCCTCTGGGGCATTCTTCTTCCCCTTCTGGAATTCCTATAACTCGTATGTTGGAACGCTTCATAAAGTCCCATAATTCTGACAGTGAACGTTCTGCTTTCTCTTTCTTCTTTTCTGCCTCTTTTACTATCTGAGTTATCTCAAAAACTTTGTCTTCTACCTCTGAAATTCTTTCTTCTGCATGGTCTAACCTGTTGCTGATACTTTCCATTGCATCTTGAAGTTCCCTAATTGACTGTTTCAGTTTCTTCAGCTCTGCTATATCCTTTTTACATTCTTCATATCGTTCATCTCTTATTTGATTCTGTTTTTGGATTTCCTTTTGGTTATTTTCCACTTTATTAGCAGTTTCTTTCATTGTTTCTGTCATTTCTTTCATTGTTTTCATCATGTGTATTCTAAATTCCCTTTCTGTCATTCCTAACATTTCTTTATACGTGGAATCCTCTGAGGTAGCTACCTCATCGTCCCTTGGCACGGTTGTTCTGGACTGGTTCTTCATGTTGCCTGGAGTTTTCTGCTGATTCTTCCTCATGAGTGATTTCTTTTATCTGTTTCCTTGCCCTAATTTTCCTTTCACTTCCTCTTGCTCTTTAAGTTCTCGTGCCTGTGAACTAAGGGTTACAGGACCAGAAGGGTGAGAAGGATGAAGAGCAAAAAAGGGATGAAAGAAAGGAGGACTGAGTGATAAGAAAAAAAAGAAAAATAGAGAAAGGAAAGGGGGTGGGTAAAAGGAATATTGACAAAAAGAAGAGAGGCACAGAAAGAGGGAGACAGAGCAACATAGGTTTCAGTAGGGTACTTTGACACAACCTTAAAAAACCCCCACCTTCTGGTGGTGCCCAGTTGGGCAGTTTTCTTGAGGTCAGCAGCTCTTTGCTAACCTGATGAGACACAGTACCCCACCTCCACCAAGTAGAGGGGAAAGTAGAGAGGAAAGAGAAAAAAGCAAACAGAAAACTTTACGGGATAAAATTGGGTGAAAAACCAAATAATAGCAGTAGAAACACTAGCAAAAATGAAGTTTTAGTTATTGAAAAAGGCAGCAATGGGAAATCATAATTAAACTAGAAAAATTGAGAAAGAAAAAGGATCTGTATGGAAAAGGTTGAAATTAAAAAATAAAACAACATCAACAATTTCAAAATAAACAAAAAAACCCAACCAAACCAAAAAAAAAAAAGAAACAAAAAAATCACAACCAAAAACAAAGCAGTATGTATATGTTATTGAATATTGTCTGGGCAACACGTGGTCTTCTGGGGTATGAGATGTTAATCACAGTTCTGATACGACTTTAGGCTGCTGATTTCTCAAACCCCAGCAGGTAGACACCCTAAATCTCTCTTCAGCCCACTTAAAAGGCACTTTAAACTTGTAAACTTGCTGAGCAGAAGCTTTCCCAGGAAAGTGCTTGTCGCTGGAATCACTGCTGAAGTGGCTATCCACTTACCCAGTGTGCCAAAACCAGTCTCACTCTGCCCCTGAGGGTTAGGGCTGCAAGGCGGCTCAGACCCCACCCTTAGGCCACTTGGTCACTGGGTTACCAGCTCCCACCCAATTCTAGCTCTGGGACCCTGAGGGCGGAGCTTGCCGGGGCAGATTGCTCACAATGGCTCCCTGTGACCCACAGCCAAACACTATTAGCTCCGTCTGGCTCAGCGGCTCAGTCTGGGGCCCTAGACAATGACCAATGTTCTCCGCACTCCCGCTCAGGCTCTCCCCAAGGCAGTTCAACTGAGTGCCAAGTCCAAAGACACCAAAACAGTTCACAGGTAAGGCCTTTCTGGTTTGCAGTCTCGCTGCTACTGAACTTACAGTTGCGGGCGGGTTTAGACGGATTGAACACATGCGACCACTTGCCGTTTTTCCACTGTTTTAGTCCTCCTGTTGGGGTCCAGAAGTCTCTCGCTGAGTCCCTGTATCCTCACAGGGGTGATGATAGGCAGATCCCACCAGCCAGAGGTGCCTGGAGTCCTGTCTCCCCAGACTCACGGTGCCCAGATGCAAGGAAGCTGTTAGTCGGCCACCATCTTGCTCCTCCCCCTAGAACTTTTTTTTAAGACAGAAACTCACTTTGTCACCCTTGGTAGAGTGCCGTGGTGTCACAGCTCACAGAAACCTCTAACTGTTGGGTTTACATGGTTCTCTTGCCTCAGCATCTCAAGTAGCTGCAATTACTAGCACCCACCACAATGCCTGGCTAGTTTTTTTTTTTTTTTTTTAAGAGATGAGGTCTTGCTCTGGCTCAGGCTGGTCTCAACTGGTTTGCTCAGGCAATTCATCCACCTTGACCTCCCAGAGTATCAGGATTACAGGCATGAGCCACCATGCCTGGCCATGATTTTGAACTTTTAAACAAAGCCCAAAGGAACTTTCCTGACTTGGCTTGTGCCTACTCTCTCTATCCACAATTTTTATCACTTCTTGAACTGTCTTTATACACCTGTTGTTATAGATGGACACTGCAGGACACTGTTTGGACTGCCCCTCCCCACTTCAAGACTAAAACACTCTTTCTTCTTCTGTTGGGAATGTTAGCAGCTGAGAGCTCTCACATAAGTAGTCTCTGAGAAACTTCTAAGTTAAAGAGGCTCCTCACCTGAGATCATGCTCCCTTGCTGGGACCACCTACATCTGAAGACTGGTTGATATAGGGAAATAAACACCAAGCCCCTCTCTTCAAAGAGACTCAAGTCTGAAAGGCCGTCCTACTTCCAGAGCTCCCTATAGAGGTAGCAAAGACCTGTTTTGCAACTGACTGCAGTTCATCTCCTCCCTCAACCCAATCCTGCTTCCTCCACTTTGCCTCAACTCCTAATCCTCAAGTACTGATTCTAAGAGCACAGACAATATTCCTCCTGGTTGCAAATCACCATCTTAGGTCTTCTTCCTAGGGAAACACACATACAATCTATAATTCTATAAATATATATTGTGTCCCCTCCTCCATTCCTTAACAAGTGCTATTTCATATTCCTGGAACATACTTTACTTTTAGGTATTTCACTCAACCTTCAAAGCCCAGCTCAAGTCTTCTTGGACCCAAAGTCACATTTGAAGTGTCCACCAAGTATGTTTCTATCATTTCCTACCTCCCATAACTTCCTGGTAACTTATAGAAATCCCTAATTATCAACTTTTAAAAAAATTCTCTCCCCTAGGTCTATAAACAGTTTGAGGCCAGAGTTTGAGTTTTATTTACTTTGTATTTCCAAAGGATAGTGTAATAGTCAACACAGAGTAGATGCTCAATAAATATGTATAAGATAAGTAAATAAATGGGTGAGTGAGGGAAATGCTAAACTGCATGTTTCTGGCAAAAAGGGTTATAAAACATGGGGAAGGGCCATAGCTCTGCTGTTTAATAGAATGTGGTCCTGTTAATAACTCTCCTTATGTGATGGCTGGTAAAAATCAATTTTCCATCATCATTATAAATCTTTGACTTTAATTATCAGTGACTTTGACCTAGGGATCCTGAAGGAGCAGTTATAAAAGTTTTAGTATCCACACTGGTCCATCCTCTTTATAAGGGTAGAAGCTCGCATATGTTCTTATGGCAGCCCCTCCCTAGGTCTCTTTTAATTTGGACAAAGATATTAAAATGGTGGAAAGGTGGAGACTCAGAATTTTAATGCAATTTTTTTTCTCTTCCTTATGATTTTCTTTCTTTCTTTTTTTTTTTTTTTATTGTTGGGTATTCATTGAGGTTACAATAAGCCAGGTTACACTGATTGCATTTGTTAGGTAAAGTCCCTCTTGCAATCTTGTCTTGCCCCCAGAAGGTGTGGCACACACCAAGGCCCCACCCCTCTCCCTCCTTCCCTCTCTCTGCTTTTCCTCCCCCCCCATGACCTTAATTGTCATTAATTGTCCTCATATGAAAATTGAGTACATAGGATTCATGCTTCTCCATTCTTGTGTTGCTTTACTAAGAATAATGTCTTCCACTTCCATCCAGGTTAATACAAAGGATGTAAAGTCTCCATTTTTTAAAATAGCTGAATAGTATTCCATGGTATACATAAACCACAGCTTGTTAATCCATTCGTGGGTTGGTGGGCATTTAGGCTGTTTCCACATTTTGGCGATTGTAAATTGAGCTGCAATAAACAGTCTAGTACAAGTGTCCTTATGATAAAAGGATTTTTTTTTCCTTCTGGGTAGATGCCCAGTAATGGGATTGCAGGATCAAATGGGAGGTCTAGCTTGAGTGCTTTGAGGTTTCTCCATACTTCCTTCCAGAAAGGTTGTACTAGTTTGCAGTCCCACCAGCAGTGTAAAAGTGTTCCCTTCTCTCCACATCCACACCAGCATCTGCAGTTTTGAGATTTTTGTGATGTGGGCCATTCTCATGAGGGTTAGATGGTATCTCAGGGTTGTTTTGATTTGCATTTCTCTAATATATAGGGATGATGAACATTTTTTCATATGTTTGTTAGCCATTCGTCTGTCTTCTTTAGAGAAGGTTCTATTCATGTCTCTTGCCCATTGATATATGGGACTGTTGGCTTTTTTCATGTGGATTAATTTGAGTTCTCTTTAGATCCTAGTTATCAAGCTTTTGTCTGATTCAAAATATGCAAATATCCTTTCCCATCGTGTAGTTGTCTCTTTGCTTTGGTTGTTGTCTCCTTGGCTGTACAGAAGCTTTTCAGTTTAATGAAGTCTCATTTGTTTATTTAATGCAATTTTTAAAAAACAGTACTAGATAAATACTAAGACAATACTGTGCTACATACTGTCAGAGAACACAATGGTCACAATCTCTACCCTCAAGGGATGACAGACAAGAGATATGCCCAGAGGCCTGGGAAACAGCGCAAGATAAGACAAATGGAAGAAGGAAGATGCACCAATAGAATAGCTCTCAGCAAGGAAGTGAGGCCATGCAGTCAGAGGTGGGGTGAGAGGGGCTGCAGTGTGGTAGGAAGGGTTTCCACAGTGATGAGGGACAGAAGGGTATAAGTGGGGAGATGAACAGAGACGAGTCTGCAGACAGAAGATGAGTGGGAAAAACAGTAGGGTGGATAAAAATCTTCATCCTCTTGAATTAGTACAGAAGGTCATTTCCAGGGGCACAGGAAGGTGAGCAAGACACGACTGTAGGCCAGATGCGGTGACTCATACCTGTAATCCTAGCACTCTGGGAGGCCAAGGCATATAGATCACTTGAGCCCAGGAGTTCTAGAACAGCCTGAGCAAGAGTGAGACCTCATCTCTACTAAAAATAGACAAAGTTAGCCAACCGTGGTGGCAGGCATCTGTAGTATCAGCTACTCTAGAGGCTGAGGTAGGAGGATCCCTCCAGCCCAGGAATGAGGTTGCTGTGAGCTATGATGATGCCATGGCAATCTACCCAGGGTGACAAGTGAGACTGTTACTCAAATTCCTCTTTGTTTTTTCTTCTACAGCCTCACATGTACTTTAAAGGTTAATTGTAGCATCTTTGTAATGAAGACAGTGAACAGGTTATTTTTTCCAAGAGATTTCAGTTGCATTTAATGCTTTTATAAAATATCACTTACCATGTGGTGCCATCTCACAGTGGACTGCAGAGCCTGGAGACCAGTCACTAGCCAGAAAGAAGATGGGACTAGTTGAAAGGGAATGAGTATAACCTCTTATCACCTTACTGAGGCCTTATCCCCAAACTTGAAGCTAGTATGACTCTGATGGAAAATCCCAATAAAGACACACACATACACACAAAAACTACAGATAAATTTATTATGAACATCACTAGATGACACTTAGCAAACAGAAGCAACAGTACATTAAAAGAATAATGCACTATTCCAAACATAGAAAGTTTTTCAAGAAAAAGAAAAGCTATACTTCAATTTTTAACATTAGTTGCTAAAAAAAATAAAAGGAAAATATAGCTTTTAAGTGAGGCCAAAATTTCTGATAAGGTTTGAAATCCAATCTTGATAATTCTTCTTAACAAAATAGATATATATTTAACTTCTTAAGAAAGCCAGCATCAAGTGCAAAAAGGAAATAATTAGAAGAATTATCAGTAAAGAATATGACAAAGATGACCATTATTATAATGCTATTATCATTTTCCATTTCTGGAAGTACCATTTAGTATTATTGGAAAATAGAATTGAATGCACACATTAAAATTAGAAAGGGAAAGATAATATTTTTTGAATTATTAACTTCATGAAAAAAATATGAATGCCTTTTGAATTTTTCAATGCTATCAGAATGATTTAATTAGAATTGGAGTTACCAGTTCTGAGATGTTTGGTAATGTTGCCTTATAAAAATCTCGAGGAGCTGGTATGTTTTTGTTTGCTTGTTTGGAGAAGGTAGCCCTTGGATGATTATTTTTATTTCTTCCATTTTAATTATTTTGTTTGGACTTTTTTTTTAGAAATTTAAAAATTTTTTAATGATAAACTTCTTATTTTTTAATAATTTCATATCTACTGGAAAGTCATAAAGACAGTAAGAGTATACTCATATGTCCTGCAACCAGTCTTTCTCCCATGGTTATGTAGCACCTTACATAACAGGGTACATTTTCAAAACTAAGAAATTAACATTGGTACAATTTTATTAACCAAACTGCAAACTTTATCCAGATTTCACCTGTTTTTCCAGTACTATTCTCTTTCTAGCCCAGATTCCAGTCCAGGATTCTGTGTTTCACTTAGTCTGTCTCCTTAGGCTCCTCTGATCTCTAACAGTTGGGTGATTTTTCCTTGTTCATCAACTGGACAGTTTTGAAGAATGTTGGCTAGGTATTTTGTAGACTGTACCTCACTTTAGATTTATCTGATTTTTTCCAGATAATTAGTTTGGGGATATAGGTTTGGGGAAAGAATATCAGAGAGTGAATGACCTCATCATGAGAAAGTACCAGAATTTGAATTTATTTATTAGTGCTACTATTTTGCTCTTTCTGAGTTCAAAAATTCAGCTACATCTTTATATGAATCTTCCCTCCCCCTTTCTGCCTTCTTAGATGGATTTTATCATTCTTTTTTTTATAACTTCCTCTCTTAGATACTTGATTCAATTATTTTTGTTCTTTCTGGTTTATTATTCTGAGAAATAAAGGCTATAAATTTTTCTCCGTTCACCCCTTGCTGTATACTACAGGGACTGACATGTATTGTTCTAAATATTCTCTAATTTCTTCTTCAATTCAAGAATTAGTACAGAAAGTTTAGTTGAGAAATGTTAGGTTGTTTTTTGCTTTTTTGTTTGATAAATTCATTGTTACTTTCTAGTTTTTTTGCCCTGTGACCAGAGAATATTTCTACTTTTTGGAGTTTATACAGAAACTACTAGCCTAAAATATGGTTGCTTTTGTGATTGTTCTATGGGGGGGATGGAGGAAGTATATTCTTTGGTTTTATAGATACAGATTAATAAATGGGTCTCTCTCTCCTGTTTCTCTTTCTCTTACACATATGGACACCTAGAGACATACACGCACACCTCTATATCTATCTAGCATGTCCTAAAGCCTTACTTGGTTTTTTACTCCTTGTTGACATGCTGGCAGATGTGAATTAAGGTCTTCTACTACTGACGCTACAAAAGAGTATAATATATTAGTAACATAAACCAGTAACTTTCCTATAGTTTTGCTATAATTTTGATGCTACTATGATACATAGTATGTATTATATAAATTTTTATTGCTGTGTTCAACTTATCACAAAGTTAACGGTTTTATAAAAAACCCATTTATTATTTCAATTTCTGTGGGTCGGATGATTCAGTTTCAGCTCAGTTTAGTCTCTGCTCAGGGAATAAAGCTGGAGTCGAGGTGGCAGCTGGTAGTGCTCTTATTTGAGGCACAGGGTCATTTAAGTGATTGAAAACTTTAGTGGTTTGAAGCTGTTAGATTGAGGGCCCTGTTCTCTTGCTAGGTGTGACTGAGGCCATCGCTCAGCTCCTAGAAGCTGTCTGCAGTTCTTTGCCACATGAACATTTCCATAGGACTGCCTCCAACCTCTAGACACAGATTTAAAGGGCTAATAAAATTAGATCAGACCCCTCAGATAATCTCCCTTTTAACCCAAAGACAACAGATTAGCGACCATAATAACAGCTATAAAACCCCTTTGCCAGGTATATAACATAATCATGGGATTGATTTTCATCCTATTTAGAACTTCAGCCTATATCCTTTCTTAATATTTCAGCTTCAAAGAGAGGGATGTATACAAAGGAACAAGGATAATGGGAGCTCAGCACTACCCTGGGGCTGGAGACTCTGCTCCCAGGGTCCACTGCTGCTGCTGAGTCAGTGGCTCCAGCCCCTGAGACTCCAGAGTCATCCCCAGGACCCAGGGTTCCACCCCTGTGGTTCCAGTCCTCATGTCAGCCTGCAACCCTGCCTGTAGGAACCCAGCGCTGCTCCTGGACTCCAAGATAACCATCCTCAAATCTCCACCACTGCCACCAACCTGTGGAACTTCTCTGAGGTCTTTTCTTTCATCACTCTCTGCAGCAAATGGCCAATCTTACTACATTTATTGTTTTTTTTTTTTTTTAATTTAAAAGTACCATATACACAGATACCTAGATTTTTGGTTCTTATAAGTGGTTGACTATGCACATATTTTATATATCTCCACTAGTAGTTCACACCATGGAGTATCAGTGTTGTCTTTACCACTGGAAATAGCATCGTCATGATGTTTACATTTAATAAGATGAAATAGAGAATTCTAGAGACGCCAGAACTAATTCAGGAAACTCATTATTTTGTTCTTCTAGAACTACTGTTGGCACCAAAATATGTGTTAGTCAGTATTAAATAGAGAAATAGTACCAACACATGTCTCTCTATATGGATAGATATAGACATAAATATAGCTATAGATATATAGAGAAATTTCTTATAAGGTATTGGCTCATGCAATTATGGAGGCTGAGAAGTCCCACCAAGTGCTGTCGGAAAGCTGGAGAGTCAGGAAAGTAGTTCAAAGTCCACTTTGATTGGAGGGAGAAATGGCTAGATGTGCAATTTTATGCTAATTCATGGGCTCTGGCCAATGGTTTGCTTGCATGGTCAGGGACTTGGGAAGAACACGATTGGAAAATTGGTGATAAGAAAATCTGAGCAAGAGATATGTGGATAGATCTCTCTGGCTAAAAAGCATGAAGATATTTGTGTCCTATGAGAATGTTCACCAAGGGGTGACCTCATCAAAGGAGGATTTTAATAATCAAGTGAACAGGAAGATTTATTCTATAACTATTAGTCAGCCTTTTTCTCCAGACACTCCTGTCACCACCTAACAAGATCCTGAACAAACTAATCATGTGGTAACACAGATTTTTCATTCATCAAGGATGATCTGGCTATGGCCAGTACTGAATGTCCAGTGTGCCAGCAGCAGAGACTAAAATGGAGTCTTTGATTTGGCCCAAGGTAATGAGCCAGTCACCTGATGACAAACTGATTTCATCACACTGTTTTTGTCATGGAAAGGACAGTATTTTGTTCTTATAGGAGCAGATACTTTGGGTATGAATTCCTGTTTCTTTTCTTTTTAATGGTTTTTATTATTTAGTTTTTTTTTGGGATTTGCTTTTCTTGCGTATAATGCTTTTGCCAAAACTATCATCTATGGCTGCACCTGTAGTTCAGTAGAGAGGACACTGGCCACATACACTAAGGCTGGTGGGTTCAAACCTGGCCCGGACCAGCTGAAACAACAATAACAATTGCAACAACAACAATAACAACAAAATAGCCGGGCGTTGTTGTGAGCACCTGTAGTCCCAGCTACTTGGGAGGCTGAGGCAAGAGAATTGCTTAAGCCCAAGAGTTTGAGGTTGCTATGAGCTGTGACGCCACGACACTCTAACCAGGATGAAAGCTTAAGAGTCTGTCTCAAAACAAAACAAAACAAAACTATCATCTATGCACTCACAGAATGCTTTATCCAACATTATAATATTCCACACAGAATTGCTTCTGATCAAAGAACTTACTTCCCAACAAAATAAGTGAGCATCCCATGAGGATGGGATTCATTGGTTTTGTGTTCTCCACTATCCTGAAGCCACTCCTTTGATGAAATTGTAGAATGAGTTTTTTCTTTTTTCATTTTTTAAAAATAAAAAATAATAATAATAAAAATAGGATCTCACTCTGTCACCCAGGCTGCCATGCAATGGTATGAGCATAACTCATACCTGAGCTCAAGTGAAGTGATTTTCCTGCCTCAGCCTCCTTAGTAGGTATGACTACAGACATGCAACACCACACTTTGCTATTTTTTTGTTTTATTTTTTCTTTTTTGAGATAGAGCCTCAAGCTGTTCCCTGGGTAGAGTGCTATGGCATCACAGCTCACAGCAACCTCCTACTCCTGGTCTTAAGTGATTTCTCTTGCCTCAGCCTCCCAAGTAGCTGGGACTACAGGCACCTGCCACAAAGCCCCGCTATTGTCTTTTTTTTTTTTTTTTTTTGGTTGTAGTTGTCATTGTTGTTTGGCAGACCCAGGCTGGATTTGAACCCTCCAGCTCTGGTGTTTGTAACTGGCATGTTAGCCTTTTTTTTTTTTTCTTTTTCTTTTAGTTTTTGTAGAGACAGAGTCTCACTAAGTTACTCAAATTGGTCTTGCACTCCTGGCTTCAAGCAATCCTCCCACCTCAGCCTACAGAACGACCTTTTGAAAACTCAGTTACAGTACCAGGTGGGTGGCAATACCTTGATGGACAATTTATGGTGCTGTTTTTTCTGTAGCCAGGATTCAGGGGTACCCAGGGATCAAAGTGTGAAATGGAAGTGACACCACCCACTGTTATCCTTAGTGAAACCACTTTCCTGTTCCTTTAACTGTATGCTCTACTGGCTTAGTGGTCTTAGTTCCATAGAGAGAATGTTTCCACCAGGAGTTACAACAATGATTCTGTTGAATGGGAAGTTGATGCCACTGTTCCTTATGCCTCTGAGTCAATAGGCTAATGAGAGAGTTATGATGCTAGGTGCACTGACTTATTCAGGTTACTAAAGAGAAATTGGACAAATACTTCACAATGGAGGTAAGAAGGAATGTGTCTGGGACATGGAAGATTCTTTAGGCATCAGATTTTGGGCATCCCTTTGCATTACTATGCCCTGCAAGTAAGACCAATAAAACCTACAACCTATCCAGAAAGGACTAGTAATGGCCCAGACTTTTTAGGAACTGAGTTTGGGTCATTTTGGCAGATAGAACTATAGCCAGCAGAGGTGCTTGCTGAAGCAAAGGAACTACTGAATTAGTAGTGGAAAAAGTAAGTTAAAAATATCAATTATTATGCTGTGATCAGTATAGAAATAAAGACTGTAATTATTCTGAGTGTTTCTTCCTAAGTTTATTATGAATACACTTGTGTGTGTTTATATATCAAATATCTTTGTTTTCTTTCTTCTTGTATTTTCTTATCAGGCAATATAGAATTTATTGATTTTGTATCATAGTATATAAGTATTACTAACTTTAAATCATAGTATTTAAGTTATGGGATGTCAAGGAAGAGAGTAAACATCACTTAAAGATTTCATTTTCTCTTCTGGGAAGTGTTCAGTGCACTTTCAGTTGTATGCAGGATAGATAGATCTATCAAGTTAGGTGAAATCATGTTATTATCTTTATTTGTAGATTAAGTGTGGTTTAAGGAGATATGTAAGGGTGCCATGTTGACAACAGGTAGACTTGTGATGATTAGTTAATGTTATGTATCAAGTTATTGGGCCACTGAATGCTCAGATATCTGATAAATATTATTTCTGGATATGACTGTCAGGGTGTTTCCAGAGATTAAAATTTAAATTTGTGGTCTGCATGAAGCAGATGGCTTTCCCAAATGTGAGTGGGCATCTTTCAATCTATTGAGGGCCTGAACAGGGCAAAAAGGCAGAAGAATGTTCAGTTTGCTTTCTCCCTGGCTGCTTGAGCTGGGACATTGATCTACTACCCTAAGTCTTCCTGGTTCTCACATCTTCAAAACAGCGCTGGACTTAAATCATCAACTCTCTATCTCTAAGGCCTTCAAATTGCACCACTAGATTTTCCAGCTTATGGAAAACAGAATATGGTTCTGTTTCAGGCTCTATAATTGTGTGAGCCAATACCTTATAATAAATCTGGTTTTCTGAACCCCTTTTGATAAGAGAGCACCTACTAGTAAGATAAGAAGTTAGGAGATTAATTAACAAAGATGAATTCTTCCAGTTGGCACATTTGGTAAGATTTTTAGATGAGGGCCGTGATCAAATAATTTTTAAAAGGAGGAGGGGGGGGATGGGTGTGTTCCTACTGAATGGGCCCAATGTAAGGATATGTGGCGCACCTCTCTGGAGCAGGCCACAGCTGCAAGAGGAACTCTGTGTAACAAATGCAAACATTGTGACCTAGTTGTGTGTACCCTCACATTAATCTGAAATTTAAAAAAAAGAGAGAGGAAAAAGGAAGAAGAGCAAAAAGGTATCTATAGTTTT
Organism: Nycticebus coucang; assembly: GCF_027406575.1. Lineage (NCBI taxonomy): Eukaryota > Metazoa > Chordata > Mammalia > Primates > Lorisidae > Nycticebus > Nycticebus coucang. Next base: position 90,712,505 of record NC_069789.1, read on the forward strand.
TTCTCTTAACAGAACAAAAAAATTGAGAAAATTAGGATTAAGAAGAGGATAATCACTTACTTGTCACTTCTCTGTAATCACTGATGAGACAAAGTGGTGAAAAGAAACTCTAGTATGCTACCTCTGAATCAAGGGAAAATATTTTGGATAGTTGTAAGACAAGGGAATAATTTGAAATGTTGTCACTTGTCATGGAAACCATATATTTCAAAGATTCCATTCTGGAATGAAAATGGTACCTGGCTAGAATGTACTGCATGCCTGTGTTTCTGCTAATGCTCACCTGTCACTATTGAGAAGGGAGAGTTTCTGGTCATCAGCGCTGACAGGTGGTTCTGCAAGCCAACAGCACAATAGAATGTATACAAAAGACACGAATAAAAAATTCACAGAAGAGAAAACTGAATATCAATACATATATAAAAAATGTTAATCTCACTTGAAGTCATAAAAATACAAACCAATAAAATACTGTTTCCCAGCTCCTAAGTTAAAAAAGAACTAAAGAACAAGTAAAAATAAAAATGGGATGATATCAAATATTGGCAAGGATAAAAAGAAACTTGAACTTTAGCACACTACTGGTGGAATTATAAATGAACACAACTGGTTTATAGAGCAATTTATCAATTTCTAGCAAAATTGAAAACTTACAACCGCAAATTTCCAATTTCAGGTTTATGGAATATAGAAACATTTATACAAATGGTGTGCAGAGACAAAGTTGAGGAAAGAATGTTCATTGTAGCACTCTTTTTATAATAGATTTATCAAGATGTAATTCATATATCATAAAATTCATTATTTTAAAGCATGTGCACATTAAGTTGGGTTTTTTGTATTAATCTGATTGACTTTATTCACAACCTTTTTTTTATTTCAAATTAATACGAGGGTATAGATTTTTAGGTTACATTATTCTCACTTCCAAGGTAAAGTTCAAGTTGTAGAAGAGCCCTTCACCCAGGGAGCACGCTGAACACACTAGCCTTGTGCACATTAGTTGAGATCCTGACAATTGCCCTCTCCCTCCCACTCTTTCTTCACCTCTCCCTCTTGCTAGACCATATTTGTGTTTTCTCATTTGTGTGGGCATATAATTGTTTATATATTGGTTCATATTAATATTGAGTACATGGGATATATTTTTTCCCATTCTTGAGATATTTTACTAAGAAGGATGTGTTTCAACTCCATCTAGGTAAACATAAATGATGTAAAGTCTCCATCTTTTCTTATGGCTGAATAGTATTCCATGGTATACATATGACACTGCTTGTTAATCCATCCCTGGGTTGATGGGCATTTATTAATCAACAAAAAAGAGCAAATAACCCCTTTTCCAAATGGGCAAGAGACTTGAAGAGAAACTTCTCTGAAGATGACAAACACCCACAACACATGAAAAAATGCTCATTGTCTTTAATCATCAGAGACATACAAATCAAAACCACTCTGAGATATCACCTAACTCCAGTAAGATTAGCTCACATCACAAAGTCTCAAATATGCAGATGCTGGTGTGGATGTAGAGAGAAGGGAACACTTCTACTCTGCTGGTAGGATTGCAAACTAATATAACCTCTATGGAAAGAAGAATGGAGAATTCTCAAAGAACTAAAAGTTGACCTTCCATTTGATCCTGCAATCCCATTATTAGGTATCTACACAGAAGAACAACAATCATTTTACCATAAAGATATTTGCACCCGAATTTTTATTACAGCTCAATTCATAAGTTGTCTTTAATATTTTTACAGAGGTATACACCTTTAGCCCTACCTAATACTAGAACATTTTCAACAGCTCCCCCCCAAACCTTGTACCCATTAGCAATCACTACCCCTTGTCTCCCCTATCTCCTGACTCCCCTGTAGCACCTGGAAACCATTGATCTATTTTCTATCTTCATGGATTTTGCTATTCTGGACACATTGCATACATGGAATCATATAATATATGACCCTTTTGATTAGGTTCTTGGTTTTTTGTTGTTGAGTTGTAAATTATGTTCTATATATTCTAGATGTTAGTCCCTTATCAGATATATAGATTGCAAGTGTTTTCTCTTACTTTATGGGTTGTCTTTCCATTTCCTTTTATCACTTTTTTTCTCTTGCTGCTTGTGCTTTTGGTATCATAACTAAGAAATCATTGCCTAATCCGACTTCACAGAAATTTAAACCTGTTTTCTTCTAAGAGTTTTGTGGATTTATGTCTTTCGTTTAAGTCTTTGATCCATTTTGAGTTAATTTTAATAGATGGTATGAAGTAGAGGTCTAACTTAATTTTTTATAAATAGTATTTATTAAAGATACTATTCTTTTCCCTATTAAATTGTCTTTACATTTCTGTCAAAAATAAATTGACTAAAAGGATGCAGGTTTATTTCTGAATTCAATTCAATCCCATAGATTTATGATATATGTCTATACTATGCCAGTACGGCACTGTCTTGATTATTGTTGCTTTGTAGTAAATTTTGAAGTCAAGAAGTTTAAGTCCTCCAACTTTTTTTCTCCTTTCTCAAGATTGTCTGAGCCATCCTTGGTCCCTTGAATTTCTACATGCATTTTAGGATCAGCTTATCAATTCCTACAATAAATGCAGGTAGGATTTTCATGGGGACTGTCTCAAATCTGTAGATTAATTTAGAGACTACTGCCATCTTAACGATATTAAGTTCTGATCAATGAAAATGAGGGGTCTTTCCATTTGTTTAGGTTTTCTTTAATATACTTCAACATTGTTTTATTGTTTTGTGTACAAGTTGTGCACCTCTTTTGTTAAATTTGTACCAAATAATTTATTCTTTCTAATGTGATTCTGAAGAAATGTTGTCTTAATTCCAGTTTTGGAATTTCATTGCTAGTGTATAGACATACAATTGATTTTTGTATATTGATATTGTACTCTGAAAACTTGCTGAACTTATTAGTTCCAATTTTTTTTGTTATGGTGGTGGTTTTATTTTATGAATGCAATACTTTCATGAATTCATTCTGTAGGTTTTATGTTATTTCTCATGTGTGGTCACTGAGTTTTTTGCTCAGTTAGCTTAGTGGTCAGATAATAATCAGATAGAGAGTTCCATAAAGGCTGTGAACCAATAATTTTTCCAGCCTTTGCCAAAGGCAAATTGTAACAAGCAACACAGTGAGACTATGTCTCAAAAACAAACAAACAAACAAAAAATAACAATTTTTTTCTAATAATAAATAAATTGTAACATCCTAATACAGTAGAAATTAACATTTAAAATTATGGACTCAGATTATATGTCTAAACATGAACAGCTATCAAAAACCAAATTGTTAAGAAAAAAAATTATAGAGTGCTATATCTATAGTACAATGTATTTATTTAAGTAAAATACACATAGAATAATATTTTTGTTGGATGTAAAATAATATTTTTGATATAGAGTAAATTATCTTTTTAAATAGGAGAGGAGCATTTCTTTCTTTTATTAAAGAAAATCTGGACATGTGGGTGTTTGCTATGTTATTTTCTATGCTTTTTTGAATTTAAAATTTAAGAAGAAAGTCTTAATGAATTGAATCCCTCTGCTCTCTGGGAATTCCTCAGACTTCTTCCAGTGTTTTCTAATCTATGGGTGGAGAGAAAACAGAGGACAAGAATAAGATAAATAACTGCTGAACCACAATCAAGTCTGTTATATAATGATTTTTGAAATGGCTTTCAAATCTGGAATGTTAAATTCTGGTTTTCATTTTGTTTTTAAATAATCACAAGTTCAAACCAGACAGAAAAATGTAAATCATTGGCTTTTCACTATCTAAAAATCTTCATAGTCTGTTTCTGCTCAGGCCAGAGAATGAAAACTTTGATAATTGCTTTTCTGCTTTTCCCCTACTGTTGGTTTGTGACACCTCCATAGTTGCCAAAGAAGAGAAGGAAGCTGCTTTGTAATCATAATCTCTTGGAAGAACATACCACCTCTCTTCCTTATTGCAGCTTCAAACTCAGGGGCTCAAGCGCTCTTCCCTTCTCAGCCTCCCAAGTAACTGGAGCTACAGACATGTGCCACTATACTTGGCTATTGTTTTTTGATATTCCACCAATAAAGTGGGAGCACAAATATCTGTTCTGTTTTACAAGTAGGAAGTGGGAGAATCTGAATCGCCATAACACAAAGTCATTTTTCTCATGTGACTGTTTGACTCTGGTAAAGATGAAAACCCCTGTTCTGTTAACCAGCTCTTCAATGCCAAAATGTTTTCATTGCAACACGGAGCCACTAGATGTCACTGAAGATAAAACTTGCAGGCATCATAGTAAAGTTTACAACTAGGGGAGCAGAAAGGGATTCATAGCGTTAACAGGGAGAAAACCAAGATGCTCTCCCATAATGACACAGGGGAAGGTGGCATCTCTCTAGCCAAGGTGATAGTTTCAGGCTCCCTGTGCCGTGTTTGTGGAGTGTGTAGAGTCAGTTTGGAATCTGCCTTTCACAGAAAAGTAGCTGTGGCAATGATTCATGAGCTTGATCAATGACATAATTAGATCATGATGATGTTTTCCTAATTTAAAGGTAAAAAGCAAATGCGGAGAATTGCTCAGTTTAAAATTATTCTCTCATTCATATTGCTTACGTCTTTGGTGCTGATTAGTGACAAAATAAGTGAGCAAGAATCAAGCATCATTCCTGGAAAAAATTTTAAAAAGAGCCAATCATACTTAGATATATGACTTATTTTTGCAAAGTCACAGTTACATGGCTGTGATTTTATATTACACATGTATGGTGTTATACATTTGTTTAAAAATTATTTTTGAATCTTATGATAAAATACATTTTGATACTCTTTCATGGCGAATCTCAAGAGTACAGGTGAGGAACTTGAGAGGCGTCACTCTGGACTCAGCGATGGGCAACTGAGGGAGCAGAAAGGCAGCAGGAGGAGCTGGAGAAAGGAGGAAAATGAGATGCTGCTGAGGCAAGAGGATAGCTTGAAGCCAGGAGTTCAAGACCAGCCTGGGCAACATAGTGATGCTCCATCGCTACAAAAAATAAAAACAATGGCCATGTGTGGTGGCATGTGTCTGTAGTTTTAGCTATTTGGGAGGCTAAGGAAGGAAGAGCACTTGAACACAGTACCCTCAGGAGTTTGAGGCTGTAGTAAGGAATTATTGTGCCACTGCATTTTAGCCTGGATGACAGAGAAAGGCTCTGTCTCTAAAGAAACAAACAAAATAAATAAATAAATAAACAAAACAAAATTTAAATGGGGCATGGTCAAGCATCTAGAGATTTCTTCCCAAAGCATTTAAGAGAATGAAAACATCAAAGAATACTTTGATGCAATTATGAAGTATATAAATTTGGTGATTAGTGAAAAGAAAAAATATAGTATTCCTGCCCTCATGGAGTTTACCTTCTAGTGTGGGAATACAAATAAGAAACAAGGAGCTAAATACAAACAGTAGTATGTCAGATGGTTGTAAGTGCTACAAAGAAGAATAAGGTAAAGAGAGCAGATATCTGGTGCACAAGGATTTTGCATTTTTATTCATTTTTTTCAATATTTATTTATTTTTTATTGTTTGGGATTCACTGAGGGTACCAAGAATTTATTTTGCATTTTTAAATAATGTGGACAGGAAATGATTCAACAAGATGGTGACATTTAAGTAAAAACTATATGGGGGCAAGACATGATTGCAAGAGGGACTTTTACCTAACAATTGCAATCAGTGCAACCTGGCTTATTGTACCCTCAATGAATCCCCAACAATAAAAAAAAAAAAAAAACTAAAGGGAATGAGGGCACGAGCCATGCCTGCAGCTGGCGGAAGGACATTCCAGGTACAGGAAACAGCAAGTGTAAAGCCTCTGAGGCCAGAGTATTGAACTTTTTATAGCCTATCAAACAGACTACTGTCCTTGGACAAAAAGAAGAGAAGTATTAAGAGAGGAGGAGAGAGGGGAGACTCAGAGCCTATTATGGGCACCTCAGTGTTACTATGCATTTGAAAGGGAAGCCACTGGGGGCTTCAGGCAGAGGAAGGACATGAGCTTACATGTCATCCTGCTGTTGTCTTGAGAATAGTCTGAACTGGCCTACTACATAGGCCAGTTATAAGGGGATTATAATAATTCAGACAAGAGATGATGATAATGGATCAGAGTGGAAACAGAGTAGATGGGAAGAGTGGCCAGATTCTAACTCAGTTTTGAAAGTAAGAGTTTCTGTATTAGCTGACAGATCAAATATGGAGGTGTAAGAGAAAGAGAGGTTATAAGCAAATGGGATGGATATTCTATTCTGTAAGACAGGGAAGCCTGGGTGGGGAGCAAAAAATGTGGAGAAAATAAGACGTTTTGTTTTTATATGCCAAGTATACAGGTGTCCTTGTAAAGATGTTGAATAGATGATTGGATATAGAAATTAGTGTATGGTATATTATGCATTACAAGACCTTAAAGAATATATGGGTTAGTCCATAAACAATGCAGGCAAACTTAGTTATTGGGGGCAGGGATCAATTTAAAGCTTAAACTCATACAGTATACCAAAAGAAATTCAATTTGGTAGCGGTGCCTATGGCTCAGTGAGTAGGGTGCCGGCCCCATTTACTGAGGGTGGCAGGCGGGGACCTGTAGTCCCAGCTACTTGGGAATCTGAGGCAAAGAATCGATCACCTACGCCCAAGAGCTGGAGGTTGCTATGAGCTATGATGCCATGGCACTCTACCGAGGGCGACAAAGTAAAAGTCTGTCTCTAAAAAATAAAAAAATAAAATAAAAAAATAAAACTGCTGTCCAAGATCAAAACTGCTGTCTCTAAAAATAATATAAAATAAACAAATAAAACTGCTACTCTAAAATAAAAAAATAAAATAATTAAATTAAAAAATAAAACAAGAGTACATTTCTAACCTCTAAATGGTCAGACTTTCTGAATATAAAAATAATGGAAAAATCAAAAAGGAAAATATTGGTAGATTTATGCACACACGAATTTGAAATACCATGAAAAACATGCATGTGAATAACAAACTGGGAGAAAATACACAATAGATAATGACAAACAGGTCATTAGTCTTATCTAAGGGCCCTTATGAATTAATAATATAAAAGACTAATATCCAATATGAAAATGTTAAAATTATGAAGATAAAATTTACAGAAAAAGGAAAGGCCATCATTACATATATTTTAAAATGTTCAACCTGACCCGTAATCAAAATGATGAGAATCAAATAAAGCACCCCCTGTATTTTTTTGTTTCGTACAATATTAAGTTCATAGGGGCACAGAAGGAAAGCACTGTGTGGGGGTTTGTTTTGGCTTTGCCTCGTAGATATATATGTTTCATCCTTCCTGACACATAATTTGGAAATGTAAATCAAAAGTCCTGGAAGAGTTCATGGCCTGTGACACAATAATTACTCTTCTAGAAATTTAAGAGATGGAGATCCATTCAAAGTTTATTTACAGTCGTCACAGTATTATTTATATTGTGAAACACAAGAATAAGGAAAATATCCACAAAAGAAAAATAATTAGCTTACTTATGAGGCATACTTAAAATTAAGGACTGTGATGCAGGCATTGAAACTATGTTTTGGAAAATTTTTGTTCTATTCTTCTTTGTGTGGTTATAACAAATGACATGAGATTGGGTAGTTTATAGAGAAGAGAAATTTATCTTCTCACCATTCTGGAGGATGAGTAATCTAAGATCAAGGCAGTGACACCCGGTATCTGGTGAGGGCCTTCTTGCTGTATCCTCCCATGGTGGAGGAGAGGAGGGCAAAAAACAATGGACTCCCTCCAACAAGCACTTTTATAATGACATCGTCTATCGTGACCTAAACATTTCCCAATACTATAGCACTGGACATTAAGTTTCCAACACAAGAATTCGTGGGGATACATCCAGACCACAGCATTCTACTCTTGGTTTCCAAATTTCATGTTCTTCTCACATGTAAGATATATTCATTCCTCAGTAGCCCTCCAAATCTAAAATCATTCCAATATCAACTCAAAAGTCTAAAATCCAGAGTTTCATTTAAATTGGTTATAGGTGAGGGGTATTAAAACCCTGTTAATACTGGGGCAAATTTCCTTCAAGGTGTGAGCATGTGAAATGAAATAAATTATCTATAGTCCCAGCTACTTTGGAGGCTGAGGCAAGAAAATCATTTGAGCCCAAGAGTTAGAAGTTGCTGTGAGCTATGACTCCACAGAACTCCACCGGGGTACCCTGCAGACTTTATCTCAAAAATACAAAAACAAAAACAAAAAACAAAAAACCCCAAATTATCTACTTCCAAAATACAAATGGTGAGACAGGCACAGGATAGATATTTCCATTCCAAAAGGGAGAAATAGGCAAGAAGAAACCAAGTTAAGTCCAAAACACAACAGGGAGAATAACCTTAAATCTTAGGGCTAAAAAATAATCTCCTTTGATTTGTTGGCCTGGGGCAGGGATGGGGCCCCATGGGCCCTGGGCAGCCCTTCTCTCAAGGCTTTTCAGGTGTAGCCCCTCGCACAGTTCTCAGTGGCCGCAGTAGGTGCCCGTGGCTCTCCCAGGTTGGCTTTACACAGTGTTTGCTCTAAAGTTATAGGGTTTTGACGGTGGCCCTGACCCTTGGCTCCACTAAGCATTGTCCTGGTAAGAATTCCTTAAAGCAGCTCTGCCCCTGCCACATGTCTCTGGGCCTGGAGGTTGTCTGATACATCTCTTGAAGTCTATGAGAAGGAAGCCAGCCATGTCTCCAAAGGTCTTATATTCCTTGCATCTGCAGAATTAGCACCATGTGTTTGCATAAAAGCTTCCCTCTTGTGTTCTCCAGAACAGTGGCCCAACCTGCAACTGGGCCTGCTTGGAGCCACAGCTGAGTGAGCTGAAGAGAACTGTGCTAGAATATGGGAAGCAGAGACCCATGGTGGCCCTGAGCAACTATCCTGAGCTCCCATAGGTGCCCTGGGCCCATCCCCCCAAACCACTGTTCTCACAAGGCCCTAGCACTCTGGATTTGTAATGGGAGAGGCAACCTTGAAGGTATCTGAAATGTCTCCATGGTCCTTCAGTCATGGTCTTGAGGAATAGCAGCTGGCTTCCTTCTGTCCATACTAATCTCCTTATAAAACTGTCATTTGACCACATTCTTGGTTTTCTCTTCTAAATAGCGTGCTTTATTCTTTTCATGGCCAGGTGGTGAATTTTACAAATCTTTACATTCTGCATCTCTTTTATTATAAATCCCATCTTTAAACCATTTCTTTCTTTTTTTGCATTTTACTATAGCAGTTGGGAGAAGCCAGGCAGCATCCTGAAGGCTTTGCTGCTTAGAGATTTCTTCTGTCAAGTATCCTAGTTCATTGCCCGTAAGTTTGGCTTTCCACAAATTTCTAGGACAGGGATATAATTTAGGGAAATTCATTGCTACATTGTAACAAGGATGGCTTTCTCCCCAGTTTCCAATGCCTTCTTTGTCATTTCTGAGACCTCATCAGAATGATCTTCACTGTCCATATTTCTAATGGCATTCTATTCACGACCGTTATGTAAGTTTCAGGCTTTCCCTACTTCTCTCCTCTGTCCTCTTCTGAGCTCTTAACAGAATCACCCTTAAGGATCTGTTCATGGCAATCTAGACTTTTTCTAGCATTCACCAATCTACAGCTACTTCCACATTTTTAGGTATTTGTGATAACAACACACCACTCCTCTGTTACCAACTTCTGTCTTAGTCTGTTTGTGCTGCTAAAACACACTACCATACACTGGGTAGTTTATAGAGACCAGAAATTCATTTCTCATAGTTCTGGGGGTGAGAAAGTTCAAGATCAAAGCACTGGTAGGTTGGTAAGTTCATTGTCTGCTATAGATTCAGTCTCTTTTTCCAAGTTGGCACCTTGTTACTGCATCCTCTGAAGAGGAGGAATGCTGTGTCTTCACATGGCTGAGGGATAAGGGCGAAAGGGGACAAATTCTCTCTGTTAAGTTCCACTCATGAGTGCAGAGCTCTTAGGACCTAAATTATGTGCCCAAGGCTCCTTCTGTCAACACTATTACATTGGGGATTAAGTTTCCAACACATGAATTTGGGTGAACACTTTGAGAACATAGCAATTTTCAAGGATGGGAGTATCTCTAATCATGTAACTTGTACTTAATAAAATCATAATATGAAATTATGTCCATCATGAATCTAATTATATAAATATTAAAGAAAAATATGCAACAAAATAGCTCCCTTGATTAAAAAAATGATACTTAATGCTCATAATTTGGAACATACGGGAAAGTAGGAATGAGACAATAGAAATAACACAACTCAGTAATACAAGTGAGGCTGTCCTAGACCATCAAGCCTGCCAGCCAGCCCAGACATAAAAAACCTCCCAGAAAACCCACAGGTTACCAAAGAGGGTCCAGCCTCCTGTCACTGTCAGCCAATATACAGAGACAGAGATAGTCCATCAAACTTTGTCAGAAGGCCGGCAATTCTGGAGAACAGTGAGAGTAGCCCCTCTAAGACTGTCTGTTCGTATACTTCCAAAACTATAGTTTTATACATAATAGTTCACAATTATGTTGTGTAAAGACCACAATCACCCTTATTTTAAGTTCGTTTAAATCTATTAGAACATTTCCAATTCAAAAGTTAATTCCTAAACTATTCAAGATGAGCCTCTTTAGGGTGGTAGCTAAATTTACAAAACCTTTAAAAGGGCCTAAAGGTCACTTAGGACCTAAAACACCCAGACCAGCTGTGCACGTCTGCCCTAACCTCACAGACTCCATCTCATTCGCACTACATGTGCTTTCACATGGACTATCAAGAAATAATAATCCTTGTTGTTTTAAGCTACTAGATTTTGGTGGGATTTGTATACCACAAAAGCTTATTGATACACTTCATTATCAAAGTCCAGAGAGCAATTATTTGTTTGTTTGTTTTTTCCATTTTGACAATATCTGGGAAAGAAAGAGTTTGACTTTTCAGTAAGAGGAATGATCATATTAGTGAGTCAGCAGGCAAAGGGCACAATCTTGTCTCATTACCTGCATTTTAATCTCCAGAAAAGAAAGCTTTGTCAGGGATGGAAGCTTCTTCCGGCTTCTTCATGTTAACTTTGAGTAATAAACTAATCCCAGGTGGGCTCCGTGAAAAGCTGCTCAGGGAAGGCTAGTTAAAGCTTAAGTACTTTATTAGTGCTGCCTGCCTCCCTTGGTGCCATCAGCTATTCCTGTAAGACCCTTGGTGCCCTCTGGTTTACATAATGGGAAGAAAGATGAGGTTTTAGCTTAATTAAATTATTGAAGTCACATTTTAGGTTGGAGGAAAGCACCTATCAAATATTTTTTTGTCACATGCCTGAAATGGAAAGACAGGATGTTCCACTGGCATTTGAGTGTTGGAAAAACAGTTTGTCATTTCTTGGCGTCCCATTCCAATTGTCTCCTAAGGACCTTGAGTGGAAAATTTTCCCTTCCTTCATTTTATAGCCTTTTGTACATTTCCAGGGAAATCCAATCCTTGTATTTCTGGTTCATTTATATGTAATCATCACAGTGTTTTTCAAGAACTATTTCCAATGGGTCTTCAAACCAGGAGTCCATTTCCTGGGGGAAATGAGCTCTGAGTCCTGCCTATCCCAGATAGATACACAGTAAGAGAAAGTGTCATTTCCTAGGAAAAGTTATTGAAATGCAGAAAATAAGATACATGTAGAAAGTAAGACTCACCTAGATTGCTTTGATGTTTCTCATACTCAATAGAACTAAACATAGGAGACCATGACGTCCTGGTGACGCTATAGGGAAGTCATGATTTATGAAAGGGAGCTATATGTTTCATTAAATATATATATATATATATATTTTTTTTTTAGAGTCTCACTATGTCACCCTCAGTAGAGTGCCATGGCATCACAGTTCAAAGCAACCTCAAACTCTTGGGCTTAAGCCTCAAACTCCTGTCTCAGCCTCCCAAGTAGCTGGGACCATAGGCATCCACCACAATGCCTGGCTAGTTGTCATTGTTGTTTAGCTGGCCCAGGCTGGGTTCGAACCCACCGGCCCCCAAGCATGTGGCCAGCACCCTAACCGCTGAGCTACAGGCGCCGAGCAGGTTTCATTAAATCTTGAGGGAGTACCCTGCTTAAAAAAAGAAAACTGATATATAAAAGTCAGATTCATAAACCAAAAAAAAAAAAAAATGATATATGAAAGTCAGATTCATAAACAAAAGTGAGTAAAAAAAATTAGAAGTTATAAGATAATCATATGATAGATGGCCTAATATGTAGGCATTAAATTATTCTCCAAGAATTTTTGAAGACATAAGAAAAGTGCTTAGATAATACTAAGATACATATATATTGTCTATATATAGAAATAGAAAATAAGAACAAAAACAGAGTGAAAGAACATCTGCAATGACTATGGTTGGGAAGGGGTGGGAAAGAAGAAGGAGCTACAGAGAATGACCTTTCCAGGAGACTCTAGTTTCCATGTTCATCTGATGGTTCCAAGGGCCAAGAGGCTTCGAAGTCTACATTGGCTATGAGATTAAAATGATAAAGGTTTGTGTTCACTCTTATATATTAGTATGAGATAGAAAATAAATCGTTAAGTGAAGGCAATAATTAGAAAAATTATATAAAATTATTTTCTGCTTTTATTTTCATTGAGTTTAATGAGAGTGTGTATTTTAATAGTGATTACCACATTTTTATGACTTCTATTTTTATGTCTGTTTTTATTTATGTATTTCCCAATTTTTCTACAGTGAATATATATTTTCTCTGATAAACACCCATAAAAATTAGTAATGTTTTATGGCCTTTCCTCTTCTGTTTATGAAAGACCACCAGTAAAAAGTTTAAAAAATAGGAAGTGATTATATGCTTGACAAAGGTTAGGCTTAGAATTCCTTTCAAAAGTAAGTATTGTGGATGACTATTAATTGTGTCAATGTGCAAAGCTACATACATTTGCATTTAAATTTTTATCATCTGCCAAATTCATTACTTTGGGGATATATTTTCCTATAGTTCTGAGGCTTATAGTACAGAGTTGCTAACCAATGCTGAGAAACTGAAGTCATGAATTTTACTGTTTTTTTTTTTTGACATATTAAAGTGCAATTCTATGATAAAGAATTATCATTCTTGTACACTATACAAGAACGTGGGGTCCTTTCCTAAATTTTTTCAATGAAATATTGTCAAATCAAGATCATTCCCATGGTAGAGAGGAAATAGAAATAGGGAGAATCCAATATGTATTTTTCCCATTTCAGATGCAAAATCCTTTATAATTTTTAATTTAATCTCTTAATCTGTATTAGATTTTCATTCATTTTATTACTTCATTTTACCATTGGATCGCAGTGATTAGTTCTGTAACACACAAAACTATTGTAGTTTGTAGCATTAAGTATCATTTATTAAAAGTTACTTTGGACACATGCAAGTAGAAATTAAGACTCTCTTTTTTCCAACCTAAGCTAGAGCTTTTCCTCCTTGCCTCTCTCCTATATTCTTTCTTTATTATATCCTATTTCAAATCATATTGTTAGGATGAATATACAGTATAAAGGCTATTGTACTGCAGGGCAGCAGTTTTCAAAGTGGCATCAGCAGACCCCTGGAGGACCCTGAGACCCTATTAGGAGGTCCTTGAGGTCTAAACTATTTTCATGATAATGCACTGACAGTGCAAAAGTGTTGTTGGGTAACATTGATAGTCCTTCAGCATGAATTAAAGCACCAAACTATACTATGAATAGTAATCACTGTATTCTTCACTGTCACATAGATATGGTAAAAAACATAATCAGAAACAACAAAAAACCTCACCAAAACAAAACAAAAAAAAAAAGTGAAACAAACAAAACAAACAAGCAAAGTCAGTATGTCTATGTAGTGAAATGGTAAGTACACATAACGGATTCCTGCTACGTGATGAAATGAAATGGTTTCATGTTTTCAAGGAAAAGCACTTGCGTGAGTATTTGAGGCCACTTTATTTATGAAACATCTTTTATTACTTGAAAAAAGGAATAACGACTATGGTTATGCAGACTTGGGTTTTTGGCAGGCATTTTCTCGAAAATGAATGAAATGAGTCTGCCACTTAAGGGAAAACATGTATCTGTTGCCAGTCATAAAATAGAAGTTTTTAAGAAAAAAAAATTAATCTTGGAAAATTTTACCCACTGCCATGAGCTTGACAGCTTCCTAATACTTAAAACACTTTTCTGATGACGCTAGTGATGATATTAATAAATTTTGCATTAACCATTGAAAGATCCGCATAACTTGGTAAACTAATATATTCCAAATTACCAATGCATGATGTCACAAAGTTAGGCATGAGTGAAGGATCTTCTCAAAGCACAAGACAGACAAATGGATGGCACCTGTGGCTCAGTGAGTAGGGAGGATCCCGTCCCCATATACTGAGGGTGGAAGGTTTGAACCAGGCCCCGGCCAAACTGCAACAACAACAACAACAACAAAAATAGCTGGTTATTGTGGTGGGTGCCTGTAGTCCCAGCTACTTGGGAGGCTGAGGCAAGAGAATCACCTAAGCCCAAGAGCTGGAGGTTGCTGTGAGCTGTGACACCACAGCACTCTACTGAGGGTGACAAAGTGAGACTCTGTCTTAAAAAAAAAAAAAAATGAAACCAAGACAGACAAATGGATTTTAATGTAACAAATTATAAAAAATTTATTGGTATGGTTTCAGATTGTACATTGCAACTAACCTTTAATAAATTATTGCTTATCAAATTTTAGTATAGTAGCAAATAGCAGCCACAAATGTCTGAAAGGACAGTCATGGAAAGACAATGGACACTATAAACAGTTCAATAACTACTAGGACAGCAGTTCTTTTGCAAGCATATTTGCTATTGGGAAATGTTTTTAAGGCATTAAAATATTTTGTTGAAGTTGCTGCTTAGTTTAGAAAATGCTTCACCATATGTAAGTGGTCTCTGAGAGTGGTAACTTCTTCATGTTTTCTTTCTCATCAATAATTTATGGTGAGAAGACATGACAAGGCTTCCAAAGACCTTTGTAAATCCCACTTTGATCACTAGTACCCTTAAAAAACAATGTTTTGAATAATGGATTCAATTTTAAATTTCCTTATAAACATTTCGATGATTCAGCCCCTGAAATTCCCCAAGAGTAACTTGCCTATTAAGAGATAACTTTGAATATGACTTCAAAATATACTTTACCTTCCAATTGCCTCACAGATTAAAGCTTTGTTCTTGGCAGTGCAAGAAATTAATTCCTTCTTGCAAACCATTGCTGGGAAAGAATACGCTTACTTTGGCTGTTCCTTGAGAGCAGTTAGGACATTCTCAAATAAAACAAATGTTGCCTTACTTTCAAGGTAAATTAATGGCATTTTCAGATGCCTCCAAACAGTCCTCAAGAATGATCCATGCCACTTCCATTATGGAGTCATTGGAGTGACCATTCACAGGAGTCTCATGAGCTGTGGGGTTCAAATAAAGAAGGAAACCAGAAACCCAGAAGATTATAGGCTTATTGTAGGATTATTACTGCCTAAGATTTGACCTACAAAATCCTTTGGAAACTTGACCCTGCAAAACAATGGATGAGTGATGGAGAATGACTCATTTTCCGGCCAGCCAGGGAGTGATGCTCTGACTGTCTGCTCCAGCCCTTGTCAGCCCCACTGCACAGATTTCTTTCTCTGTTTTCCAATTTTTAGGGCCATTTGCCAAATCTCAAAATAAGAAACCTTAGAGTTCTCGTCATAATTGGGTTCATGAATGAATGGAATTTCCCCACAGATGCAATGCTGGGCTATAAGAAATAGATAACTTGTCTTACTGGAATCTTGAAATCTAGATTTTGGGGACTGGTTAATTGGCAGCTGTAAAATTTTTAGCAAATTACTTGCCCTTTTTGGATCCCAGTTTTCTCCTCAGTAAAACAAAGAGGTAAAGTAGATTAGTTTTGGGGTTCCATAGAAAGGAGTTGATGAATATCTCCACACATACCCACTCTTCCCATCCCGGCAGACCTAAGTCCAAGTTATCTTTGCTATGCACACATTTACTCTCAAAATCATAATCCTATTAAGCCTATCAAGTGACTGGAGTTGGCATACAAGAAAGATATTCCAGCTAAGCTTTAAAAGTAATTGTTAGTTAGGATAACTTTGCTTGTAAATAGCTAACCTCTATTAGCATATTATATGTGTGTGTGTGTGTGTGTGTCACTGTTCTAAGTGCTTTATATGTATTAATTTACTGCTCCATGGCAAGTTTGCTAGGCTACTTCTGTTATTATTCCCATTGAACATATGAGAAAACTGAGGCACAAGAAGATTTAGTAGTCACCATTGTCACTCAGCTAGTAAGTAATGGAGTTGGAATTTAATCTAATGTGTTTATACCAGAGCTACATTCTAAATCATAGCACTGTACTGTTTCCAGTCTTCATTTCTTTCTTTTTACATAATTTATTATGGAAATATGAAAACATACAAAACTAATAATAACATTGGAATAAATCTACAATACCTGTTACTAGCCTCAGTAATTATCAAACCTGACTAAATATGTTTTATCTATTCACCACTTAATTATCTTTTTCAACTAGATTATTTTGAAACAAATCCTATGTATAATATTGTTTATAAAATTCTTTAGCATATATCTCTAAAAGAGTCCTACCAACACCATTTTCACAATTAAAACAATTGACAAATAATCCCTTGATATGATTGAACACTCAGCCAGTATTCAAACTTTCCTAATGATCTCATATTGTTAATCAGTAAGTAAAAATGTATCTCTGAAAATACGCTGATCAATATGTAGCCACTATCCATGTGTGGTTATTTGAATTTAAATTAATAAAACTAAATAAAATTTAAATTCATCAATCATTCTAGCCACATTTCAGGGGCTCAATAACCTCATGTGACTAGTGGCTATCACATCTGACAGCACAGCTATAGAATAATGTAGTATAGTTGATGAATATCTCCACACACACCACTCTTCCCATCCCTGCAGACCTAAGTTTAATTTATCTTTGTTGTGCACACATTTAGTCTCAATATCATATTCCTATTTTCATCATTAAGCAAGTTCTGTTGAGCAGTGCTAAAGTGAGGAATTAGCAGAAAATAGCTATTATATTGAAAGAGTAAATCTTGAAAAACAAACAAGCAAATCAACCATCACCACCTCCCCACCAACAGTAACAGCAGCACCGACAATGGAGTCTTAATCTCTTCTACGCATTACCAAATTAGATTGTTTCTCTGTCACTCTCTTCTCCCCACCTCTTGGGTGAAATCTAGAGCTGGTCCCAAAGCTTTTCTGATTGCTCTCAAATGTGATTTTTGGTCATTCAATTTATTTCAGTAATTATTTTGTCTAATTTTATATAATAATCAAAACTCCAATCTTCACCACCAAGAGTTCCCTTAACGTGGCCAATGTTTCCCTTCTCTCCTGCAATTTGCCTCCAGTTTTCTGTCCTTGTCAGATTCTCTTCTTTAAGATTACTCTAGATTGGTTCTCAGGAAAAAACAAACAAACAAACAAACAAACAAAAAACCCCCAAAAAACTCCTTATCATATTCCAGGACTTATAATGCCTGGGACTGGTTCTCCATATGTATTTGTAGTTAAAGATGGTCATAATTTTTTTAAGTAAATGAAGTTTAATTTTATGCTCAATTACTCATCACACATCCCTGTAACCCATATTCTTTCTACAACATGTAACATTTTTATCAAAACTGAGATATCTCTCTGGCCTCTCCACAGTTAGCCCCTCTTACCCACCCATGCCCACCCAGGACTCCCATGACTCAGGGAAACAGCTTTGATTACTTCTAGCATAGATTAATTTTTACCATTACAGAAAGGTTGAATGAAAACCAAACACTGTTAAATGAAATTAATGATAGCTATTTCTGCATTTACTAGTTCATCTCCTGTAGAACAGGAAAGCACCACCATGCCAAGAATTGAAAACCAGGCAAACAAAACAATAGATGATTCTGTTAATAAGAAGCAGCTGACAGCACATCAGAGTGGTAAATGCACTGGTAGTGACATCACTGATCTCACAGTATATGATGAAGAGAGTGGAGCATCACAAGACTCCAAAATGCTAAATCTCACTCCTGTATCAACCATGGGTTCTCTGTGTCCTGACTGCTGCAACCTATACAGCCAGTGCTGCCTCTTCAACTGTTGGGGGTACCAACAAGTACTGCCAACAGCTCCAAATTCCATGAATGTAACACATCATGGAGTAACTTGAGTGACCACAGGACTATGCAACAAGTGGTTAATACAACTCTCCCAGCCCTACCAGGCCAGGGTCCTATTATGCAGGCTTCTCCTGTTCAGCAGTCAATCCCCCAAATAGTGTTGCAGTTAGAATGGCTCAAACAATACATGTGCTGTAAATAATGGACTAACCCTGGAACTGACGGGATCTCGGCTCGCAGTGCATCAAGGGCCACCACAAGTGCATATCAAGCCCCCACACCCTGGGACCCTGGTCCCTTAGCAGTAGCCCCACATCCACAGCTTCTGCCCCCAGAGGCTGCTAGAACATCTCTGCTGCTGAAGTCACACGTGAAGTTACCATGAGTTCAGAGTCAAATGGTATAGTACCGTCACGCAGTGTCCTAGAGGTGGATCGATGCGGTGCCACTGTTGAGAGCTATCATCTCTATAATACCATGAAGAACCCAGTGCCCACTGTGCTGTCACAATAGAAAATGATTGGGGAGGTAAAGGCACCTCTCTTGCCTATGGTATATGCTCTTACCCAGTTTACATCAGACAGCAAATATTACTTTGCAGTATGACTGACGATATTTACAGATGTTTTGGACCTATTGGTGATCTTCAGTCAACAGGTGTGATTCCTTCTTCCCAGAGCAGTTAAACTCTGGAGCCTTTATCTCTTCTAAAGTTCCACTTTTGGTCTTTTTTTCAACCTTGTGCATGTTACCCAATACAACATCTACATTGTGCAAGATTTCTTGGACAGATGAATATACACAATACATTTGCTTATAATCAGAAGTAAAATAAACTCAGTCCTCAAAGTAAAAACAAACGAACAAAAAAACCCATGTGGACTCTTTTGTGTCTTGTTTCTTTCACTTGCACAATGCTTTTGAGGTTTACTCATGGTTTTTGCGTGTAGTATTCCACTGCATGGATATTCCACAGTTTGTTCATTTATCTGCTGACGAACATTTGTGTCATTTTTAGTTCTATGACTATTACGAATAAATCTGCTCTGAGCATTGACTGTTTTGAACATATGTGTTTATTTCTTTTGGGTAAGTTCCTAAAAGCTGGATCATATGTAGGTATGTGTTTAACGTTTTAGAAGCCTGCCAAAATATCTCCAAAGTGCATATATACTATTCCCACCACAAGTTTATGACTGGTTAGACTATTCCACACTCTCATTGACAATCAGTATTATCAGTCTTTAAGTTTTACCATTGAAGTAGGTATGAACTAGTGTGTAGTATGTCATTGTAAATTTAATATACTTTTCCCTAATGATGAATAATGCAATGCATTTTCTCATATATATAGATCATTTGTATATCTTTTTTGCAAATATGCTTTTTAACTTTAGTTCATTTGTATCTGACATATATATGTATATATTCATAGTATTTAGTTTGATTTTTTATTTTCTCAATGGAATAATTCAAATTTTTTAATTGGATGAAGCCCGTTTGATACATTTCCCCCCGTCTTTTATGGTTGATGTTTACTGGGTCCTGTCTAGGAAATCATTCTTTGCATCAACATCAAGGTGATATTTGCCTTTGTTTTCTAACAGCTATATAGAATAGGCTTTTATGTTTGGATCTATGAGTCATCTTGAATAACTGTTTGCAAATCATAGGTACATGTTGAGGTTCATTAGTTTTATATTAATAGTCAACTGATCCAATACCATTTGGTGAAAAGACTTTCTTTTCCCCCATTGAATTACTTGGTGTTTAGTATAAGTTTTAGTATTTTGATTGTGTATCCTGTGACCTTTCTAAATTCACACGTTAGTTAGTTATAGTAGATTATTTATATATTCCTTAGGATTTTCTATGCACATGATCACACCATCTATGAATAAAGACTGTTTTAACTTTCCCTTTTAAATATTTATGTCTTTTCATTTCTTTTCTTGTCTTATTCAACTATCTAGGATTGCCAGTAAAATGTTGATAAGAAGTGGTGAAGTAAATACCTTCCTTGTGTGCTCTAAAATTCTGTATTAAAATTTTGACCAAATCAAAACCTGAAAACACTCTCAAGTAAAAACTCTACAAGGCCTGGCAAAGTACAACTACTGGAGGAAGAACAACTCCCAAGAAGCTATGAGCTGAGCCACTATAGAGGTTATACAGGGGTGGGAAACATTCAAGATTTGTTAGAAAGAATGCTAAGCCTAACAGTTGATGACCCACTCTCCTCAACACGATAAAAAGTTGAAACTGTTCTAATACATTCCCTCCTGAGCTGTCTTTTGATAGCGTCTTTATCTGGAAGATAATAATTATTTTTTACAATTATACAATAAGTATCAGGAAGTGTTAGATTTTTTAACATCTCACCCCTTAATAAACACATATCCCCAATCTCAGTATGATAACTGAGAGAAATGATCAAATGCTTTTCTGCACTTTAAGAGCATAATCGCACATTAAGATCACAGCATAATATAGACAGAAGTAATTCAGGGATATAAACAGAAATTTTGGAAATCAAAAGAGAACAACCAGAATAAGAAAGAAATATCTAATACTAATAATCATTAGATTTGTAAGTCATGTCCCAAAGACAGTAGTAAGAGCACCACCATAATTTAATGTTAACTTAGTTCATAAAAGTCCTAGAAAACACATCACAAGGAATGATACTTTGGCCAGAGAAACAGAGAGATGACTTGATGTTTTTTTCTCAGTTTTGAAAAATACTGCATTACCACAGTTAAAGAAAAAAGTAAAGAAAAAACACCAAAGGCAAAATTGAGTTTTCCGACTTGCCAAAAATAACAGAAAGACACTTATACTGTCAATCAAAGCATAAAAATACAGTAAACTGCATTTCAAATCAATTTGCCTTTGATGCCAACTTTTCACCAGCTGTAAAGAGTCTTTCTGCTTTCTTTGTCTCTTTTGACTATTTGGAAAGTAATTTATTTTGGGACTTTTGGACTGACGCTGGTCCTCAGTTATGTGCTTGCTTTACCCAATGTTTTCTTCAGAATTGGCATCAGCACACATAAAAATACTATTTGTGTTAGCTTTTCTGCCTCTTTTCAATTAGTGCAAACTGTCGGTGTAAATAAATAAGGGCAAAGTATCAAAACAAAGATACATAATGGTGAACAGGATGGAGCATTATCATCTACTTTGTGCAAAGTAAATATGGCCTTTCTTTGCCGTTTTATCCCTCATCCCAACAAAGTAAATTATGTACTTTTAGAAAGGCCAAGCTATAGACTTGTGAAGACTACATCTGGTAGTCTGGTTAATTTTTTAGAATTAGTTTTCAGCTGAAGCATTTCTTATTTTAATTTGCAGAGTCATCAGTATTGTATCAATCTAAGAAGTCAAAATATTAGTGAAATAGACTAAAATTGGTACAACACAGAAACAGATCCAACTAATTATCAAAACAAATAAGGGTCTAAAGCAGGTGACAGGAGCTGGGCCACAAAGCCAAGAGATCAAAGATCCAGGATATGAGGGCTAAAAAAGCTGGTCAAGTGAATAAGTTGAAGAATGGGTATGTGTCTAGAGAGAGTAGTGGCAACAGAAGGGTATTATCTGGAATAGATTTTTACTATTTCACACTAAGATGAAAGTGGACTAAGATTATAACAAGTAATTGCATCCACTTAATTGGAACTGAGCTGACCTAACCTGGACTGAATTGATATGAACTAATCAAAATGGATTCAAATAAATTGTATTGGGTTGCAGAGTTTCTTTTTAGAAACAAAATCATGTCTGTAGACACATACACAACTATAAAATTCAGGTAACAGAGAGATTTACTAAATTATTTTTGATTATTTAAGTTTGAAGCAGGTGTAAATGTTAAAAAAATTAAGTCTATTGTCTTTGTCTCCAGGATCACAAATAAATCTCAGTGATGTGACAATTCATGTTCACTACACACACATATCCACATGCACATATATACCCCCACACACAAAATGTTGGCCTTTTAAAAATAATTTCTGTTCATTTTTAGATAATATGGAAGGGAAAACCCAAACCTATCCACTTATCTTTACTTGTCTTTTTTTTTTTATTAATTTATTTTATTTTGGGGGATTTGTTTGGGATTCATGGACAAATTACAATGAATTTACATCATTTATCTTTTATTCATCATTATCATTTATATCTTTTATCTCTTCCTGAACCCAGATATAATTCAGCATAAGGTTGTTTAATTTCCAAGACTTTGTGTGGGAATGAATGTTTTTGTTGGAGTTGAGTTCCACCTTTATTGCCTTGTGGTCTGAGAAGATACAAGGTATGATTACAACGAATTAGGTTATACTGTATACTAAAGTTTCTCTTATAATTGTGTCTCACCCCCAAGAGGTTTGCCATACACTATGACCCCCTATTCCCCTCCCCAGTCCCCTCTCTTCACTTGCTTATCCTCTACTCCCCACCCCGCCCTTGTATTAGCTCATCTACTGCCTTCATATTAGAATAGACTACATTGGATTCTTGCTAAAGTCTCCATCTTTTTTAGTGCTGAATAGTATTCCATGGCATACATATACCACAGCTTGTTAATCTATTCCTGGGTTGGTGGGCATTTAGGCTGTTTTCACATTTTGGCAATTGTAAATTGAGCTGCAATAAACAGTCTAGTGCAAATGTCCTTAGGATGAAAGTATTTTTTTTCTTCTGGGTAGAAGCCCAGTAACGGGATTGCAGGATCTAATGAGAGGTCTAATTTGAGTTCTTTGAGGGTTCTCCAAACTTCCTTCCAAAAAGGTTGTATTAGTTTGCAGTTCCACCAGCAGTGTAAAAGTGTTCGCTTCTCTCCGCATCCACACCAGCATATGCAGCTTTGAGACTTTGTAGGTCGTTGTCATGGGGGTTAGGTGATATCTTAGGATTTCTCTGATGATTAGAGACAATAAGCATTTTTTCATATGTTGTTAGCCATTCGTCTGTCTTCTTTAGAGAATGTTCTGTTCATGTCTCTTACCCAGTGATACATGGGATTTTGGGTCTTTTTAAAAATTGATTGATTTTAGTTCTCTGTAGAACCTAGTTATCAAGCTTTTGTCTGATTCATAATATGCAAATATCTTTCCCCATTCTAAAGGTTGTCGATTTGCTTTGGTTGTTGCTTTCTTAGCTGTACAGAAGCTTTTCAGTTTAATTAAGTCCCATTTGTTTATTTTTATTGTTGTTGTGATTGCCATGGAAGTCTTCTTTATAAAATCTAATATCTTCAAGTGTTTTCCCCATACTTTCTTCAAGGATTTTTAGAGTTTCATGTCTTAGATTTAAATTTTTTATCCATCTTGAGTAAATTTTTGTAAGTGGTGAGAGGTGTGAGTCCAATTTCAGTCTTTTACATGTAGTTATCCAGCTCTCCCACTGCCATTTATTGAATAGGTATTCTTTTCTTCAGTGTATGTTCTTGTTTGGTTTATCAAAGATCAGGTGGCTGTAAGAGGTTAGCTTCATGTCATGGTTTCCTATTTGGTTCCAAATGCAAATGTCTCTAATTTTGTGCCAATATCATGGTGTTTTGATCACTATGGCCTTATAGCATAGCCAAAAGTATGGTAGGGTGATACCCCCAGATTTGTTTTTATTACTAAGAATTGCTTTGGCTATGTGGGGTTTCTTCAATTTCCATAGAAAACAAAGAAATATTTTTCCCAAATCTTGAAAGTATGATGATGGTATTTTAATTGGGATTGCAATGAATCTATATTTTGGGGGGAAGTATAAGCATTTTAACAATGTTGATTTTTCCAGCCATGAGCATGGTCTGTTCTTCCATTTGGTAATATCTTCTGCTATTTATTTTCTCAGGGTTTTGTAATTTTCTTTGAAGAGGTCCTTCACCTATTTCGTTATGTATATTGCTAAGTATTTCAGTTTTTTTAAGCTACTGTGATGGAAATTGTGTCCTCGGTTAGCTTCTCATCTTTGCTATTATTGGCATATACAAAGGCTACTGCCCTGTGGACATTGATTTTATATCCTGAGACATTGCTGTGTTTTTTGATCATTTCCAGGAGTCTTTAGGGTTCACTTAATATAAGATCATATCAATGGCAAAGAATAGGAGTTTGAACCCCTCTGTACTCATTTGGATGCCCTTAACTACCTTCTCTTGCCTGATTGTATTGGCTAAGACGTCCAGCACTTTGTTGAATATTAGTGGTGATAGAAGACAACCTTGTCTGGCTCCAGTTCTAAGTGGAAAAGCTTTCAGTTTTACTCCATTTAGTATAAGATTTGCTATGGGTTTGTCATAGATGGTTTCAATCAGATTCAGAAAAGTGCCACCTATTCCTATATTTTTCAGTGTTGTAATTAGAAAATGATGCTGAATTTTATTTAATGCTTTTCTGTATCTATTGAGTGGATCATATGCTCTTTGTTTTTCTTCTGTTGGTAGGCTGAATTGTGTTTATTAACTTGTGTATGTTAAACCAGCCTTGCATTCCCAGGACGAAACCTACTTGATCATGATGAATGATTTTTTTTTTTTTTTACTGATGAGAATTCATTGAGGGTACAATAAACCAGGTTACACTGATTGCAATTGTTAGGTAAAGTTCCTCTTGCAATCATGTCTTGCCCCCATAAAGTGTGACACACACCAAGGCCCCACTCCCCTCCCTCGGTCCCTCTTTCAGCTTTTCTTCCCCCCCCATAACCTTAATTGTCATTAATTGTCCTCATATCAAAATTGACTACATAGGATTCATGCTTCTCCATTCTTCTGATGCTTTACTAAGAATAATGTCTTCCACTTCCATCCAGGTTAATACGAAGGATATAAAGTCTCCATTTTTTTTTTTTTAACAGGGGTATTTATTTATTTATTTTTATTGTTGGGGATTCATAAGCCAGGTTACACTGATTGCAATTGTTAGGTAAAGTCCCTCTTGCAATCATGTCTTGCCCCCATAAAGTGTGACACACACCAAAGCCCCACCCCCATCCCTCTGTCCCTCTTTCTGCTTTTCCTCCCCCCAACCTTAATTGTCATTAATTGTCCTCATATCAAAATTGAGTACATAGGATTCATGCTTCTCCAATCTTGTGATGCTTTACTAAGAATAATATCTTCCACTTCCATCCAGGTTAATACGAAGGATGTAAAGTCTCCATTTTTTTTAATAGCTGAATAGTATTCCATGGTATACATATACCACAGCTTGTTAATCCATTCCTGGGTTGGTGGGCATTTAGGCTGTTTCCACATTTTGGCGATTGTACATTGAGCTGCAATAAACAGTCTAGTACAAGTGTCCTTATGATAAAAGGATTTCTTTCCTTCTGGGTAGATGCCTAGTAATGAAATTGCAGGATCAAAAGGGAGGTCTAGCTTGAGTGCTTTGAGGTTTCTCCATACTTCCTTCCAGAAAGGTTGTACTAGTTTGCAGTCCCACCAGCAGAGTAAAAGTGTTCCCTTCTCTCCACATCCATGCCAGCATGTGCAGTTTTGAGATTTTGTGATGTGGGCCATTCTCACTGGGGTTAGATGATATCTCAGGGTTGTTTTGATTTGCATTTCTCTAATATGTAGAGATGATGAACATTTTTTCATGTGTTTGTTAGCCATTTGTCTGTCATCTTTAGAGAAAGTTCTATTCATGTCTCTTGCCCATTGATATAAGGGATTGTTGGCTTTTTTCATGTGGATTAACTTGAATTCTCTATAGATCCTAGTTATCAAGCTTTTGTCTGATTGAAAATATGCAAATATCCTTTCCCATTGTGTAGGTTGTCCCTTTGCTTTGGTTATTATCTCCTTAGCTGTACAGAAGCTTTTCAGTTTAATGAAGTCCCATTTGTTTATTTTTGTTGTTGTTGCAATTGCCATGGCAGTCCTCTTCATGAAGTCTTTCCCTAGGCCAATATCTTCCAGTGTTTTTCCTATGCTTTCTTTGAGGATTTTTATTGTTTCATGCCTTAAATTTAAGTCCTTTATCCATTTTGAATCAATTTTTGTGTTTGGGGAAAGGTGTGGGTCCCGTCTCAGTCTTTTACATGTAGACATCCAGTTCTCCCAACACCATTTATTGAATATGGAGTCTTTCCCCCAAGGTATGTTCTTGTTTGGTTTATTGAAGATTAGGTGGTTGTAAGATGTTAGTTTTATTTCTTGGTTTTCAATTCGATTCCAAGTGTCTATGTCTCTGTTTTTGTGCCAGTACCATGCTGTTTTGACCACTATGGCTTTGTAGTGCAGAGTTGTGTCCTTAATTAGCTTCTCATCTTGACTGTTATTGGTGGATGAAAAGGCTACTGACTTGTGGACATTGATTTTATATCCTGAAACATTACTGTATTTTTTGATGACTTCTAGGAGTCTTGTGGTTGAGTCTTTGGGATTCTCTAAGTATAAGATCATGTTGTCAGCAAAGAGGGAGAGTTTGAGTCCTCTGCTCCCATTTGGATTCCCTTTATTTCCTTGTCCTGCCTAATTGTATTGGCTAGAACTTCCAGCACTATGTTGAATAGTAAAGGTGACACAGGACAACCTTGTCTGGTTCCAGTTCTAAGAGGAAAAGCTTTCAGTTTTACTCCATTCAGTAAAATATTAGCTGTGGGTTTGTCATAGATAGCTTTAATCAGTTTTAGACATGTGCCACCTATGCCTATACTCTTCAGTATTCTAATTAGAAAAGGATGCTGGATTTATCAAATGTTTTTTCTGCATCTGTTGAGAGGATCACATGATCTTTATATTTGCCTCTGTGAATATGGTGGATAACATTTATGGACTTGCATATGTTAAAGCAGCCTTGCATCCCTGGGACGAAGCATACTTGATCATGATGAATGACTTTTTTGATGATAAGTTGTAATCTATTGGCTAGGATTTTGTTGAGAATTTTTGCATCTATATTCATGAGTGAGATTGGTCTGAAATTCTCCTTTTTGCTTGGGTCTTTTCCTGGTTTTGGTATCAGGGTGATGTTTGCTTCATAGAATGTGTTGGGGAAGATTCCTTCTTCCTCAATTTTTTGGAATAATTTCTGCCATACAGGAATAAGCTCTTCCTTGAAAGTTTGATAGAATTGTGGTGTGAAGCCATCTGGACCAGGGCATTTTTTTGTTTGGAAGATTTTTTATTGTTTCTTTGATCTCAGTGCTTGAAATTGGTCTGTTCAGGAGCTCTATTTCTTCCTGGGTAAGTCTAGGGAGCGGGTGCGATTCCAAATATTTATCCATTTCCTTCACATTGTCAAATTTCTGGGCATAGAGTTTCTGGTGGTATTCAGAGATGATCTCTTGTATCTCTGTGGGATCAGTTGTTATTTCCCCTTTATCATTTCTGATTGAGGTTACTAGAGATTTTACTTTTCTATTCCTCGTTAGTCTGGCCAGTGGTTTATCTATTTTATTTATTTTTTCAAAAAACCAACTTCTTGTTTCATTAATTTTCTGAATGATTCTTTTGTTTTGAATTTCATTGATCTCTGATTTGATTTTGGATATTTCTTTTCTTCTACTGAGTTTAGGCTTAGATTGTTCTTCTTTTTCCAAATCCATAAGATGGCTTGTGAGATTGTTGATGCGCTCTATTTCTGTTTTTCAAATGTAGGCATCTAAAGGGATGGATTTTCCTCTCAAAACTGCTTTTGCAGTATCCCACAGGTTTTGGTAGCTTGTGTCTTCATTGTTGTTATGCTCAAGGAAGTTAATGATTTCCTGTTTTATTTCTTACTGCACCCATCTGTTATTGAATAGAAGATTGTTTCATTTCCATGCCTTTGTGTGGGGTCGAGCGTTTTTGTTAGAGTTGAGTTCCACCTTTAGTGCCTTATAGTCAGTGAAGACATAAGGTAAAATTTCAATTCTTTTATTTTGTTGATATGTGTTTTGTGTCCCAGGATATGATCAATTTTGGAGAATGTTTCATGGGGTGATGAGAAGAATGTATATTCTTTATCTTTGGGATGGAGTGTTCTATATGCATCTATCAAGCACAGTTGTTCTAGGGTCTCATTTGAAATTCTTATATCTTTGTGTAATTTCTGTTTAGAGGATCTGTCCAGCTCTGTTAGAGTAGTGTTAAAGACCCCTGTTATTATGGTATTATCAGATATCATATTGCTCAGACTGAGTAAGGTGTGTTTCAGGAATCTGGGAACATTTAAATTGGGTGCATAAAGATTTAGAATTGAAATGTCTTCTTGTTGTGTTTTTCCCTTGACCAATATAGAGTGACCATCTTGTCTTTTTTCACTTTAGTTGCTTTAAATCCACATGAATCTGAAAATAAGATTGCAACTTCTCTTTTCTTCTGAATTCCATTTGCCTGAAAAATTGTCTTCCAACCCTTGACTCGGAGGTTTAATTTGTCTTTTGAAGCCAGGTGTGTTTCTTGCAGACAGCAAATGGATGGCTTGTGTTTTTTAATCCAGTCAGCCAATCTATGTCTCTTCAGTGGGCAATTCAAGCCATTAACATTTATTGAGATAATTGATAAGTGTGGTAGTGTTCTATTCATCTTATTTTGTGAGAGTCCATTGCTTAGTTTTATCTTTTGCATCAGTGTGGAGGTTAGGTTCTGTCCTTTAATTTCTGAGTTCTTACCTTGCTGCTGATCCATTGTGGTGGTCAGTGTGCAGAACAGGTTGAAGTATTTCCTGTAGAGCTGGTCTTGTTGTGGCGAATTTCCTCAATGTTTGTATATCCGTAAATGATTTGATTTCTCCATCAATTTTGAAGCTTAGCTTAGCAGGGTACAGAATTCTGGGCTGGAAATTGTTCTGTTTAAGTAGATTAAAGGTAGATGACCATTGTCTTCTTGCTTGGAAAGTTTCATTAGAGAAGTCTGCGGTCACTATGATGGATTTGCCCCTGTAGGTCAACTGGCGCTTACTCCTGGCAGCTTGCAGAATCTTTTCTTTTGTCTTGACTTTGGACAGGTTCATGACAATGTGTCTTGGAGAAGCTTGGTTAGAGTTGAGGTGACCTGGGGCCCGATATCCCCCTGAAAGCAGTGTGTCAGAATCATTGGTGATATTTGGGAAATTTTCTTTTATAATATTCTCTAGTATGGCTTCCATTCCTCTGGGGCATTCTTCTTCCCCTTCTGGAATTCCTAAAACTCGTATGTTGGAACTCTTCATAAAGTCCCATAATTCTGACAGTGAACGTTCTGCTTTCTCTCTCTTCTTTTCTGCCTGTTTTACAATCTGAGTTATCTCAAGAACTTTGTCTTCTACCTCTGAAATTCTTTCTTCTGCATTGTCTAACCTGTTGCCGATACTTTCCATTGAATCTTTAAGTTCCCTAATTGACTGTTTCAGTTCCTTCAGCTCTTCTGTATCCTTTTTATATTCTTCATATCGTTCATCTCTTATTTGATTCTGTTTTTGGATTTCCTTTGGTTATTTTCCACTTTATTAGCAGTTTCCTTCATTGTTTCCATTATTTCTTTGATTGTTTTCTTCATGTGTATTCTAAATTCCCTTTATGTCATTCCTAACATTTCTTTATGGGTGGAATCTTCTGCAGTAGCTACCTCACTGTACCTTGGTGGGGTTGTTCTGGACTGGTTCTTCATGTTGCCTGGAGTTTTCTGCTGATTCTTCCTCATGAGTTATTTCTTTTATCTGTTTCCTTGCCCTAATTTTCCTTTCACTTCTTGTTTTTCTTTAAGTTCTCATGTCTGTGGACTAAGGGTTCGATGAGCATTTTTGGTACAGGACCAGAAGGGTGAGAAGGTTGAAGAGCAAGAAAGGGATGAAAGAAAGGAGGACCAAGTGAAAAGAAAAAAAAATAGAGAAAGGAAAGGGGGTGGGTAAAAGGAATAATGACAAAAAGAACAGAGGCACAGAAAGAGGGAGATAGAGCAATATAGGTGTACAGTAGGATGCTTCGACACAACCTTAAAAAAACCCACCTTCTTGGGGTGCCCAGTTGGGTGGTTCCTTTGAGGTCAGCAGCTCTTTGCTGACCTGATCAGACACAGTACCCCACCTCCACCAAGTAGAGAGGAAAGACAAAAATGCTATAAATCAAACCAAAAGAAGCAAACAGAAAACTTTACAGGATAAATTGGGTGAAAAACCAAATAATAGCAGTAGAAACACTAGCAAAAATGAAGTTCTAATTATTGAAAATGGCAGCAATGGGAAATTATAATTACCCTAGAAAAATTGAGAAAGAAAAAAGATCTGTACGGAAAAAGTTGAAATTAAAAAACAAAACAACAACAACATCCAAATAAATAAAAAACAATGAAACAGCAACAACAACAAAAAGAAAAAAAAAAAAAAACAGCCAAAAACAAAGCAGTATGTATATGTTGTTGAATATTGTCTGGGCAACACGTGGTCTTCTGGGGTATGAGATGTTAATCACAGTTCTGATACGACTGGAGGCTGCTGATTTCTAAAACCCCAGCAGGTAGATACCCTAAATCTCTCTTCAGCCCACTTAAAAGACACTTTGATCTTGTAAACTTGCTGAGCAGAAGTTTTCCCAGGAAAGCGCTTGTCGCTGGAATCACCACTGAAGCGGCTATCCACTTACCCAGTGTGCCAAAACCAGTCTCACTGTGCCCCTGAGGGTTAGGGCTGCAAGGGGGCTCAGACCCCACCCTTAGGCTACTCAGTCTCTAGGTTACCAGCTCCCAACCGATTCTAACTCTGCGACCCTGAGGGCAGAGCTTGCCAGGGCAGATCACTCACAATGGCCCGCTGTGGCCCACAGCCAAACACTATTAGCTCCGTCTGGCTCAGCGGCTCAGACTGGGACCCTAGACAATGGCCAAAGTGCTCTGCACTCCCACTCAGGCTCTCCCCAAGGCAGTGAACAGAGTGCCAAGTCCAAAGCCACCAAAACAGTTCACAGGTAAGGCCTTTCCTGTTTGCCGTCTCGCTGCTACTGAAGTTACAGTTGGGGCGGGTTTAGACTGATTGAACACACGTGACCATTTGCCATTTTTCCACTGTTTTAGTCCTCCTCTTTGGGTCCAGAAGTCTCTCGCTGACCCCCTGTATCCTCACAGGGGTGATAATAGGCAGATCCTACCAGCCAGAGATGCCTGGAGTCCTATCTCCCCAGACTCACTGTGCCCAGATGCAAGGAAGCTGTTACTTGGCTGCCATCTTGCTCAATGAATGATTTTTTTAATGTGTAGCTGTAATCTATTGGCTAGGATTTTATTGAGAATTTTTGCATGTATATTCTTTAGTGAAATTGGTCTGAAATTCTTTTTAGTTGGGTCTTTTTCTGGTTTTGATATCAGAGTGATGTTTGCTTCATAAAACGTGTTGAGGAAGATGTTTTCCTTCTAAAAAAAAAATTTTTTTTTGTTTTTTGACCAGGGCCAGATTTGAACCCACCATCTCCTTCATTATATGGGACCAGCACCCTACTCCTTGAGCCACAGGAGTTGCCCTCCTTCTCAAGTTTTTGCAATAATTTCTGCAGTATAAGTATACGCTCTTTTTCAAGATTTGATGAAATTCTGGTATAGCCATCTGGACTAGGGCATTTTGTGTGTGTGTGTGTGTGGGATTTTTATTGTTTCTTCAATCTCAGTGCTTGAAATTGGTTTGTTCAAGAAATCTATTTTTTCGTGATTAAATCTAGTGAGAGGGTGTGATTCTGGATATTGATCCATTTCCTCCACATTGTCAAATTTCTTTTCATAGAGTTTCTTCTAGTACTCTGAGATGATTTCTTATGCCTGTGTGGCATCAGTTGTTATTTCCGCTTTGTTCTTTCTGACTGAGGCTATTAGAGAGTTTACTTTTCTGTTTCTAGTTAATCTGGTCAAAGGTTTATCAATATTATTTATTTATTTGAAGGACCAACTTTTTTCTTCAGTAATTTTTGAATGGTTCTTTTGTTTTCAATTTCAATAATGTCTGATTTAATTTGGTTATTTCTTTTATTCTGCTGGGGTTGGGATTAGATTGTTCTTCTTTTTTCAATTCCATAAGATGATTCATGAGTTTTGATGTGCTTTCTTTCTGTTTTTCAAATGTAGGCATCTGATGCAATAAATTTCCCTCTGCTTTTGTTGTAGCTCACAGGGTTTGGTAACTTGTGTCTTTATTGTTATTACCTTTGAGGAATCTAATGATTTCCTCTTTTATCTCCTTCTGAATCCAACTATCATTCAGTATAAGGACATTTAATTTCCAAGACTTTGTGTGGGGATGAATGTTTTTGTTGGAGTTGAGTTCCACCTTTATTGCCTTGTGCTCTGAGAAGATATATTATACAATATAATATATATTCTTTTAACTTTTTTGTGGTTTGATTTGTATCCCAGGATGTGGTTGATTTTGGAGTATGTACCATGGGCTGATGAGAAAAATGTATATTCTTTAGCTTTGGGATGGTGTGTTCTGTATATTTCTTTTTTTTATTATTAAATCATAACTGTATACATTGATATGATCATGGGGCATCATACACTCGCTTCATAAACCATTTGACACATTTTTATCACAGTGGTTAACATAGCCTTTCTGGTGTTATCTCAGTTATTGTGCCAAAACATTTACATTCTACATTTACCAAGTTTCGCAAATACCCCTGTAAGATGCACCACAGGTGTGATCCCACCGATCCCCCTCCCTCTACCCACCCCCCCTTCCCACTTCCTCCTATTGTTAAGTTGTAGCTGGGTTATAGCTTTCATGTGAGAGTCTCAAATTAGTTTCATAGTAGGGCTGTGTACATTGGGTACTTTTTCTTCCATTCTTGGGATACTTTACTAAGAAGAATATGTTCCAGCTCCATCCATGTAAACATGAAAGAGGTAAAGTCTCCATCTTTCTTTAAGGCTGCATAGTATTCCATGGTATACATATACCACAATTTATTAATCCATTCGTGGATTGATGGGCACTTGGGCTTTTTCCATGACTTAGCTATTACGAATTGGGCTGCAATAAACATTCTGGTACAAATATCTTTGTTATGTTGTGATTTTTGGTATTCTGGGTATATGCCCAGCAGAGGAATTACAGGATTGAATGGCAGATCTATTTTTAGATCTCTGAGTGTTCTCCATATATCTTTCCAAAAGGAATGTATTAATTTGCATTCCCACCAGCAGTGCAGAAGTGTTCCCTTTTCTCCGCATCCACGCCAACATCTCTGGTCTTGAGATTTTGTGATATAGGCTAGTCTCATTGGAGTTAGATGATATCTCAAAGTAGTTTTGATTTGCATTTCTCTGATGATTAAAGATGATGAGCGTTTTTTCATATGTCTGAAGGCCGTGCGCCTGTCTTCTTCAGAGAAGTTTCTCTTCAAATCCCTTGCCCAGCCTGCAATGGGATCCCTTGTTTTTTTCTTGCTGATGCGTTTGAGTTCTCTGTGGATTCTGGTTATTAAACCTTTGTCAGAGATATACCCTGCAAATATCTTCTCCCATTCTGAGGGCTGTCTGCTTGCTCTGCTTACTGTGTTCTTAGCTGTGCAGAAACTTTTTAGTTTGATCAAGTCCCAGTAGTGTATTTTTGAAGCTGCCTCAATTGCCCGGGGGGTTCTCCTCATGAAATACTCACCCAGACCAATTTCTTCAAGGGTTTTCCCTGCATTCTCCTCTAGTATTTTTATAGTTTCATGTTTTAAGTTTAAATCTTTAATCCAATGAGAGTCTATCTTAGTTAATGGTGAAAGGTGTGGGTCCAATTTCAGTCTTCTGCAGGTTGCCAGCCAGGTCAGCCAGCACCATTTGTTAAATAGGGAATCTTTTCCCCACTGAATGTTTTTAATTGGCTTGTCAAAAATCAAATAGCGGTAAGTAGCTGGATTCATCTCTTGGTTCTCTATTCTGTTCCAGATATCTACTTCTCTGTTTTTGTGCCAGTACCATGCTGTTTTGATCACTATCGATTTGTAGTAAAGTCTGAGGTCTGGTAGTGTGATTCCTCCTGTTTTGTTTTTATTTCTGAGTAATGTCTTGGCTATTCGAGGTTTTTTCTGATTCCATATAAAACGAAGTAATGTTTTTTCAAGATCTTTAAAATATGACAGTGGAGCTTTAATAGGGAGTGCGTTGGAATTATATATTGCTTTGGGTAGTATGGACATTTTGATAATGTTGATTCTTCCCAGTCATGAGCATGGTATGTTTTTCCATTTGTTAACATTTTCAGCTATTTCTTTTCTTAGAGTTTCATAGTTCTCTTTATAGAGATCTTTCACGTCTTTTGTTAGGTAAATTCCCAAATATTTCATCTTCTTTGGCACTACTGTGAATGGGATAGAGTCCTTAACTGCTTTTTCAATTTGACTGTTGTTGGTGTATATAAAGGCTACCGATTTATGAACGTTGATTTTGTAACCTGAGACGCTGCTGTATTCCTTGATCACTTCTAGGAGTTTTGTAGTAGAGTCCCTAGTGTTTTCCAGATACACAATCATATCATCTGCGTGTTCTGTATATTTCTATTAATCCCATTTGTTTTAGGGTCACATTTAAGTCCTTTGTATTTTTGTTTAGTTTCTGTTTAGAGGATCTGTCCAGTTCTGTCAGAGGGGTGTTAGAGTCCCCGACTATTATGGTGTTATAGTATATCATATTGGTCAGACCCATTAAGGTCTGTTTCATAAACATGGGAGCATTTACATTCGATAGGTAAATATTTAAAATTGAAATGTTTTCCTGTTCTATTGTTCCTTTGACCAGTATGTATAAAGTGTCCATCTTTATCTTTCTTAACTTTAGTTGTTTAAAATCCTGTTGTATCTGAAAATAAAATTGCAACCTCTCCTTTCTTCTGATTTCCAATTACTGTTTTCCATCCTTTAACTCTGGGTCCAGATTTTGTCTTTAAAGGTGAGGTGTATCTCCAGGAAAAAGCATATGAATGGCTTGTGCTTTTTTTTTTTTTTAATCCAATCAGCTAGCCTGTGCCTCTTCAGTGGTGAATTCAGTCCATTGACATTTACTGATTTGATAAGATTCTATTCATTTTATTTTGTGAAAGTCCATTGTATAGTTTTAGCCTTTGTGCCATTGTAGAAACTTAGTTTTGACCATTAGCTTCTGGGTATTTACTTTGCTGGTGGTCCATTTTGTTGGTCAGTGTTGAGAATAGGTTACAATAGGCTTGTTGTGGCAAATTTCCTCAGTTCTTGTATATCCACAAAAGATTTGCCTTCTTTTTTATTTTATTTTATTTTTTTTATTATTTTGTTTTATTAAATCATAGCTGTGTACATTGATATGATCATGGGGCATCATACACTAGTTTCACAGACCGTTTGACACACTTTCATCACACTGGTTAACATAGCCTTCCTGGCATTCTCTCAGTTACTGTGCCAAGACATTACATTCCACATTTACCAAGTTTCACATACACCCTTGTAAGATGCATGGCAGGTGTAATCCCACCAATCCCCCTCCCTCTACCCACCTCCCCCTCCCTCCCCAAAAGATTTGACTTCTCCATCAATTTTAAACATAAAATTTAAAATGTAAATTTTTACTTAAATTTAAACTTAAAATTTTAAGCTGAAAATTGTTTTATTTGAGAATGTTAAAGGTGTATGACCATGCTCTTCTGGCTTGGAAGGTTTCATTTAAAAAGTCTCCTGTCATCCTAATGGTTCTGCCTCTGGTGGTCAGTTGGCACTTATTTCAGGCTACTTATAGAATTTTTTGTTTCATCTTAACTTTGTTTTTTTACTGTGTGTGTGTTAAGACATTTATATTCTACATTTACTAAGTTTCACATATACCCTTTTAAGAAGCACCATAGGTGTAATTCCACCAATCACCCTCCCTCCGCCCATCCTTCCACCTCCCAACCCTCCCTCTTCCCCACATTTGTAGGTAATAACTGGGTTATAGCTTTCATATGAAAGCCATAAATTAGTTTCATAGTAGGGTTGAGTATATTGGATACTTTTTCTTCCATTCTTGAGATACTTTAATAAGAAGAATATGTTCAAGCTCCATCCAAGTAAACATGAAAGAGGTAAAGAATCCATCTTTCATTAAGGCTGCATAATATTCCATGGTGTACATATACCACAATTTATTAATCCATTCGTGGATAGATGGGCACTTGGGCTTTTTCCATGACTTAGCAATTATTAATTAGGCTGCAATAAAAATTCTGGTACAAATATCTTTGTTAGGATGTGATTTGTGGTCTTCTGAGTATATACCTAGTAGAGGAATTATAGGATCAAATGGCAGGTCTATTTTTGGATCTCTAAGTGTTCTCCAAACATCTTTCCAAAAGGAATGTATTAATTTGCATTCCCACCAGCAGTGTAGAAGTGTTCCCTTTTCTCCACATCCAAGCCAACATCTCTGGTCTTGGAATTTTGTGATATGGGTTAATCTTACTGGAGTTAGATAATATCTCAAAGTAGATTTGATTTGCATTTCTCTGATAATTAAGGATGATGAGCATTTTTTTCATATGTCTGTAGGCCTGTGCACCTGTCTTCTTCAGAGAAGTTTCTCTTCAAGTCCCTTGCCCAGCCTGTGAAGGGATCACTTGTTCTTTTCTTGCTTATATGTTTGAGTTCTCTTTAGATTCTGGTTATTAAACCTTTCTCAGAGACATAACCTGCAAATATCTTCTCCCATTCTGAGGGCTGTCTGCTTGCTTTACTTACTGTGTTCTTGGCTATACAGAAGCTTTTTAGTTTGATCAGGTCCCAGTAATGTATTTTTGAAGCTGCTTCAATTGCCCCAGGGTCCTCCTCATAAAATACTCACTCAAACCAATTTCTTCAAGAGTTTTCCCTGCAATTTCTTCTAGTATTTTATAGTTTCATGTCTTAAGTTTAAATCTTTAATCCAGTGAATGTCTATCTTAGTTAATGATGAAAGGTGTGGGTCCAGTTTCAGTCTTCTACAGGTTGCCAGCCAGTTCACCCAGCACCATTTGTTAAATAGGGAACCTTTTCCCCACTGAATGTTTTTAATTGGCTGGTCAACGATCAAATAATGGTAAGTAGCTGGATTCATCTCTTGGTTTTCTATTCTGTTCCATACATCTATCCCTCTGTTTTTGTGCCAATACCATGCTGTTTTAATCACTATAGATTTATATTATAGTCTGAGGTCCGGTAGCATGATTCCTCCTGCTTTGATTTTATTTCTGAGTAATGTCTTGGCTAGTGGAGATTTTTTCTGATTCCATATAAAATGAAGTATTTTTTTTCAAGATCTTTAAAGTATGACAGTGCAGCTTTAATAGGGATTACATTAAAATTGTACATTTTAATTGCTTTGGGTAGTATGGTCATTTTAACAATGTTGATTCTTCCCAGCCATGAGCATGGTATGTTTTTCCATTTGTTAACATTTTCAGCTATTTCTTTTGTTAGAGTTTCATAGTTTTCTTTATAGAGATCTTTCACATCCTTTGTTAGATAAACTCCCAAATATTTCATCTTCTTTGGCACTACTGTGAATGGAATAGAGTCCTTAACTGTTTTTTCAGCTTGACTATTGTTGGTATATATAAAGGGTACCGGTTTATGAATGTTGATTTTGTAACCTGATGCTGCTGTATTCCTTGATCACTTCTAAGAGTTTTGTAGTAGAATCTCTGGTGTTTTCCAGATATACAATCATATCATCTGTGAAGAGCGAAAGTTTGATCTCTTCTGACCCTATATGGATACCTTTGATCACCTTTTCTTCCCTAATTGCGATGGCTAAAACTTCCATTACAATATTAAAGAGCAGTGGAGACAATGGGCAACTTTGTGTGGTTCCTGATCTGCGTGGAAATGATTTCAATTTAACTCCATTCTATACGATATTGGCTGTGGGTTTGCTGTAGATGGTCTCTATCAGTTTAAGAAATGTCCCTTCTATACCAATTTTCTGAAGTGTTCTGATCACAAAGGAATGCTGGATACTATCAAAAGCTTTTTCTGCATCAGTTGAGAGAATCATACGGTCTTTGTTTTTTTAATTTGTTTATGTGATCAATTATATTTATAGATTTACATATATTGAACCAGCCTGGAGACCC
This sequence comes from Nycticebus coucang, assembly GCF_027406575.1. Classification (NCBI taxonomy): domain Eukaryota; kingdom Metazoa; phylum Chordata; class Mammalia; order Primates; family Lorisidae; genus Nycticebus; species Nycticebus coucang. The sequence goes on from NC_069789.1 coordinate 90,750,777, forward strand.
TGAGATAAAACCGACTTGGTCGTGATGTCTAATTTGTTCGGTGTGTTGCTGGATTCTGTTTGTTAGGATCTTGTTGAATATTTTTGCATCTATATTCATTAGTGATATTGGTCTATAATTTTCTTTTCTTGTTGGGTCTTTTCCTGGTTTGGGGATCAGGGTGATATTTGCTTCATAGAACATGTAGGGTAATCTTCCTTCTTTTTCTATATTTTGGAACAGGTTGTGTAATATAGGTAATAATTCCTTTTTAAAAGTTTGGTAAAATTCTGATGTGAAGCCATCTGGTCCTGGGCTTTTTTTGGGGGGGGGAGATTTTGTATGATTGATGCTATTTCAGAACTTGATATAGGCCTGTTTAACATATCCAATTGATTCTGGCTAAGTGTTGGAAGGTGACATGCTTCCAAGTATTGGTCAATTTCCTTTAGATTTTCAGATTTCTGAGAATAAAGTTTCTTGTAATATTCATTAAGGATTTTTTGAATTTCTGGGGAGTCTGTTGTTATTTCATTTTTGTTGTTTCTGATTGATAAAATTAGAGATTTTACTCTGTTTTTCCAGGTTAGGTTGGGCAAAGGTTTATCTATTTTATTGACTTTTTCAAAACCCAAATTTTTTATTTTTTTTCTGTTGTATAATCCTTTTTTTCTCAATTTCATTTAATTTTGCTCAAATTTTGATTTTTTCTTTTCTTCTACTGGATTTGAGGTTAGAATGTTGTTCCTTTCCAGTTGCCTGAGATGTCCCATTAAGTTGTTTACTTCTTCTCTTTCCATTCTCTTTAGGAATTCTTGAGTGCTATAAATCTCCCTCTTAGGACTGCCTTTGCCATATCCCAGAGGTTCTGATAATTCGTGTCTTCATTGTCATTTTGTTCTATAAATTTGGCAATTTCCTTCTTAATCTCATCTCTGACCCAGCTATCATTCAGCATAAGGTTATTTAACTTCCATGTTTTTGTATGAGTATGCAGATTCCTGTTGTTACTGAGCTCAACTTTTATTCCATGGTGGTTGAGAAGATGCAAGGAATAATTTCTATTCCTTTAAATTTAGTGGGGTTAAACTTGTGACCTAAGATGTGATCAATTTTCGAGTATGTTCCGTGGGCTGATGACATGTATGTTTATTCAGTTTTGTTGGGATGAAATGTTCTGTAGATGTCTGTTAAATCCAAATGTTGGATGGTTAGGTTTAAATCTAAAATTTCTATGCTCAGCTTCTTCTTGGAGGATTGATCCAACACTGCCAAAGGAGTGTTGAAATCTCCAACTATTATGGAGCTGGATGAAATCAAGTTGTTAGTTTCTAATCATGTCTGTTAGAGTTTCTCTTATAAATTGAGGTGCATTTGGTTGGGTGCATAAATATTAACTATTGAAATCTCATCATATTGGGTATTACCCTTAACAAATATGAAGTGACCATTCCTATCCTCTTTAGAGCATAGTTTAAGCCATTCACATTAATGGAGAATATATATAAGTCTGGTAAAATTTTGGGTATTGAGTTTTTCAAAAGTCCAGTTGACATTTTTAATCCTTTTGCCACTGTGGAAGTTGGAGTTTGATCAAAAGTTTCTGAGTGAGTTTTCCTTTGTGGTAGAGGATTGGGCTGGTCATTATGGAGGATAGGTCTGAGAATATCCTGAAGAGCTGGTTTGGTTATGGCAAATTTCTTCAACATATGAATGTCATTAAAGTATTTAATTTCTCCATCATAAATGAAACTCAGTTTAGCTGGATACAAAATCTGGGGTTGAAAGTTATTTTGTTTTAGGAGATTAAAAGTCGATGACCACCCTCTTCTAGCTTGAAAAGTTTCAGCAGAGAGATCTGCAGTCATTCTAATATTCTTCCCTCTATAGGTAATCATTTTCTTATGTCTGGCTACTTTCAGCATGTATTCCTTCATATCAAGTTTAGTGAAGTTAATTATGATGTGCCTGTGGTATGTCTTATTCAGGTTGAGTCATGCTGGGGTTCTGAAACCGTATGCTATCTGAATTTCAGAATCTCTTGGCATGTCTGGAAAATTCTCTTTCATAATTTCATGGAAAAGGGCCTCTCCTTCTTTTGAGGCCACTTCATCACTTTCAGGGATTCCAATGAGGCAGATATTAGCCTTCTTCAAATTATCCCAGAGCTCTCTGAGAGAAGATCCGTTTTTGCTCTCCATTTCTCTTCCTCTTTCAGAGTTTGGGAGCATTCAAAGGCTTTGTCTTCAATGTCAGAAATCCTTTCTTCTGCTTGCTCCACTCTGTTCCTGAGGGATTCTACTGTATTTTTCAGATCTTTTAGGGCTGCAAATTCTTGCTTCAATGTGTCAAAATTTTTGGTGGTTTTGTCTTTAAATTTGTTGAATTCTTGAGACAACTTTTGAATTTATCCTCAAATTTCTAATTCCAACTTTTGAATTTCTCCTCAAATTTCAAGGAGGACATTATTATGGCCTGAGAAACCGGGAATCTGTTTGGTGTGGTGGGGCTAAATGGCTCTGTCTTTTTTTCAGCTGGTTTCTGTCTCACCGTAGTGAAACAGTTACTCTGGGTTGAAGTCTCAGTTGTGGAGAAATACCAGCAGTTAAGTCACCCGCCCCCCACAGGCAACAATTAGAAAAGGAAAATCAAACCTTCCTACAGCCACTTACCCAGGGCACCACTTGAATAGTCCTTGGGCAATTGGCTCAGTTCAAAAGGTTCCAATCAATTGTCTCCGTCAGCACCTGTCTCAGGTGGAAGAGTTTAAAACGTCTCTGGCAACTAGATCACAGGGGTCTGTTGACAACTCAAATATAACTTGCTCTGGTGCTCTGTGAGGTTAGGAGGGCCCACCCAGCAAATAGATTAGTCTGGGAAGGTTGATGCACTTCTGTCACACCCCACCTTGCACCTTTGTCACACCAAATCGCTGATAAACCCACAGGGCTATGACCCAGTTACCTCCAATGAGCAGATACTCCAGGGGTTTGGACCTGCCTCAATCACAAGGGAATCTATGTCTCCTCAGCCAGGCTGCCGGTCTCTGCCTCTGTCTGGCAGGGGGAGGTGAGGCCTGACAACCTTGCGGGCTTGATGAAGACTGTGGGGTGTTCACTCAGTTCCAGCCCCACCCCTGATTGATGTTACTGACCGAACAGGACAACTTTGCAGAATTTGTTTCTGTCCCGGCTAAATTCCCCTGCAGAAGATCAGCTGTTTTGAGTTCACAGAACTTGTGCCTCAGGCCCTGTCTTTGCTGCTGCAAAGGTTTGTATTCACAGCTCAGTTAGCTGTTAGTTCTAGCCTCCTGTCCTCCTTTGTCTAGGCTGATGATCCCCTGAGGGCTGGGTGCGTCTTAGGCTCAGTAAAGCAGTCCTCTGGATCAGCCCTACCGTGGGAGTCAGCCGGCACTGCACGTGCGTTTTCTAGTCCCCGAACTCCACCTAGGCTGGTAACGCCTCAGGCAAACCCTTTATTAACAGGTCCTGCGTTTCTGTCCCAGATCTTCTGCCAGTGGTTGCCACCTGAGAAGATGCCTGGCCTCCTCTGGTTGCCCAGAGAGATAGGAGGTGTGAGTCTAGAATATCCAGGGGTGAGCCCTATTGTTGCCAAAAACGGCTGCTACTCTGCACCTCAGGGCACTGCCCCTCCGGTGTGGTTCCCTCTCAGCTGACCATCCTCTCCCCACTCCTGTGCCACAGAATCAGCACTGACAAGCTGCAGTCCAGGCCCTGTTCACGCCCCTTGAGAAATCACCCAAGAATTCAGACTCCTGGGGGACAGGCCTCCAGACCTTAGAGTGAGAGTGGAGGGGAGTGCTGGGAGCTCAGAATTGCAGGTAGAGAATATATACAGTTTTACACAGTTTTATGCCTGGCAGGAGAGCGCCATGGCACCCTAGTAGGGGAAGTAGTTCCAGTTTTTAGAGGGTCTCTCCCATGGAGTATAATGGGAGGACTTTTGAATTCTGCTCATTTGTTTATGGGGTACACTGAGCCATTCTCATGGGGGAGGGAACTCCTGTCTGCTTGGTGATGGATTTTGTACCTTTTGTTTGTATCCTTGGGGTTGCAGTTGGCCTCAGCAGGGTTGATGTGCGTTCTTCAACCTTCTCTCTTGGTGCAGCTCTAATCCACCAGGTTACTTGCTAAATTTCTGTCCTTTAACTCTCCTTCTGGACGGGAACCTCTGTGGAAAGCTGGCTTCAGTCAACCATCTTGTCTCCTCCCTCATCTTAACTTTGGTCAGGTTTATTACAATGTGTCTTGGAAAGGCTCTGTTTGAGTTGAGATGTCCTGGGTTTTGATATCCATCTGAAAGGAGTGTGTTAGGGTCTTTAGTAAAACGTGGGAAGTTTTCATTTATGATAGTCCCCAGTAGGGCTTCCATTACTTTGGGATGATTTTCTTCCCTTTCAGGAATCACTATTATTTGTATGTTTGAATGCTTCATGGAGTATCATAGTTCTCTAAGCACCTGTTCTGCTTTCTCTCTCTTCTTTTCTGCCTCTTTAACTATCTGGGTTAAGTCATAAACTTTATCCTCTGGCCCTGAGGTTCTTTCTTCTCCATGGTCTAACCTACTTTTCATACTTTTACTGCATCTTTACATTTCCTGATTGTTTCCTTCATTTCTTTAAGCTCCATCATATCTCTCATCTGACTTTTCATTCTGTCTTTCCATTTTCTTACCCATTCCTTTTATTGTGTTTATCATCCATATTTTAAATTCCCTTTCTGTCAATTCCATTAATTCTTTATAGGTGGGGGCTTCTGTTGTATCTGCCTCATGGTCCCTTGGGAGGTTCCTTTGTTTTGGTTTTTCATGATGCCTGAATTTGTCTGTTGGTTCCTCTTTATGTGTTCTTTCTTCTTGTTCACCTCCTTATCTTCCTTTTTCCTTTTCACTGCCTCTTTTGCTTAGAATTACCTTGTCCCTGAGCTTAGGTATTGATGTAGCCTCAGCCTTAGCAAAGCACATTCTTCCTTATGTCAAATAAACAGAAGTCCTTGCTGTTGATTGCTATATATTGCAATATGTTGCTGGGACCCAAAGTGGCTCTGTGGTATTTTTTTAGGAAACAGAGAGCATAGCCTATAGCCCCTATGGTATTTATTCCAAATTTAGTCATGTTTGGTGATCACCTGATTGCTTCCTCTGCATTCAGACCCTGCCAGGTTGGGATTGTAAAGCTCACAAGAATTCTTCAGGGGCAGGTCTCACAGTGCCCCCTGACTCCAGTTCCCATGGGTTGTGGGAGTCCCTCAGCCTGTCCCATGAGTGGCGTTCCGATCCCAGCAGGTAGAATTAAGACAGCTGTGTTTTAGACCCCTAATAAGACCTTCTCATGACCTTCCCACAATGGCATCCCCCTGGCCTCTGAGACCTTCTCAGTATGGCTGCCTTGCCATCCACCAAACCTGTGGCAAATCCACTCCAAGTAGCACTCAAATCTGGTCTGTGTACTGCTCAAGTCCACTCCTCCAAGCTTTCCACTCTATGTGCCACTTCCTCCAACAACTGAAAACCCCAGAAAGGATTCCTCCTATCCCAGACCTCTGTGAGGGCCTCTCTGATCCCAGCTAGTGGCAATTACTTGCCTAATTCATCAGTCTTCCACCACTCCAAATCATATACACTGTATCCAGCTCACCACCTCCTCATTGTGCTCCCTGAGCTATGACTCTGGGTAAGGTCCCCATGCCAGGTGTGGCTGAGTTCTCTCTTTTTCCTCAGTCATTCTAGGAGAGCTCAGTTGAATGATCCTCTGGGTCCCCCATCTTGCTCTTCCCTCCTCTTTACTTATCTTGACCAGAAACTTTTACACAATGCTTCATGATAAAAACACAAAAACAAAAGCAACACCCCCCCAACACTACTTTGTAATACTAGGAGTCCAAAGATGGAATCAAACCAAAAACGAGATGAAAAAAGGAAATTGTAGAACTAATAAAGCAGACTGTGAACTAAAATAACAGCACTGTAAATTCTATCAATAAATTAGAAAGGAGGCGATGTGGATAAGTACCAGTTTGATGACATGGGTAAATGGCCACTAACAAGACATTCTAGTAATTGGAGTAGATGATAGTTATAAAAGATAAAGATAATCTAATATAAAGGCAATTGGTATCCCTGTAATAAAAACTCCCACAATGTGAATGTATACCACAATAGCAAAAATTTTCCTGAAATGAGGAACAAATTAAATCTATAGCTTAAGAGGAAATTCTGCATGATAGGAAACAAGCACAAAATTATTGTGATCTTAAAAGAATATTTTAGAAATTACTGTTAAGTTACCAAACATAACAATTTTTTTTTAAAAGTTGCTTTAGATATATAGGCAAGTTTTTCACCAGAGAGAAAAATCATTCATAAATCAATGAAGCAATGACTATAAATTTCTATGGCAACAAATGTTAAACTTAATATTTGACCTAGCCAAATAGTTATTTTGGAAAATAGAAGAAAAAGCAGATACCTCATATATGAACAGAGTAAAGAACTATAGATTCCAATAAAAACTTATTGACCTTGTAAATGAATAACAATATGTACCATGAGAGAAAAACACAATTAAATTTAAGAAGTGGGTAGGATAGTAGAATGTTTGCTAATTTCCCACTTAACAGGTATAAGGTAAGGGAAATGGCAAACTTCCTGGGTAAGGATCACAATTACAACTTGGACTTTACCTTATAAACACAAACTGTATAATTTAATCATATGTACCCTCATATAAATCTAACATAAATATTAAAAAAAGAAAAGAAATATATATATATTAGATCAAGCTTGATAACATGTGGTTCAAATATTCTATATCCTTGCTTATTTTTGGTCTGCTTCAATAGGGGACATAACTATTCCAGGTTTTTCCATATGCATTAGAAACTATGCTTTTAGGTGCATACACATTTGTTATTAATACTTTTTCTTGGTCAATTGCTCCTAATATTGATATTTTGTATCACACTTTATTTATATTAACTATTTTATTTGAGAATCTATGAAGCACATCCTTCACTAATTATTGCAACAAGAAACTGTATCAAAAAACCCTGCATTTTTTCCTTCCCTCTTAAATAAGTTTATCTGAATAAAAAATTCAAGGTTTACATTATTTTCCCTTAGTATTTTGAATGTATTACTCCATTATTTTCTGATATCTATTGTTTCTGACTAAAAAAAAAAATCTGCTTTTAATCTCATCACCATTGCTTTACAGGTAATTGTCATTTCTCTACATGTTTCAGTTTGAATAATATAAATTCATTGTTAGTCCTGGTTGTTTACAGGCAGTGGCTTCATAGATCGATGGACCCTGAATGCCAGGAAGAAGCTTAGAAATCACTGGTAGAGGAGATGAATTGCATTTCTCTTTTGTTTCTTCTCCTTTGGCTGCTGCTGCTTTGGTCCATTCAGAAGAGAAATTTCACCTACATTTTTGACCCTGTGTTTCTTTGCACTTGGGTGGCTGAGCCAGGTTGGCTGTTCTTACCCATGAGGCTAGTTATTTAAGTTCATTTGGAATATGCTATGCAGATCTAATCATGCTAGTTGGAGCAGGGAAAGAAAGGCCTAGTTCAGCTTTAAAGGCCAGCATACTCCAGTGAGACTTAGCCAAGGCGCCCTACGCTGAAATGCCAACATATTGTTCCCATTTGGTTATTTAGCCTTGCTCAAATTGTTCCCTCTACAGAGAATTCTAAGGTAGGGGCAGAGGAGGATGTAGATACCAAAACCTCCCACTGAAATCCTTAACATCATTAAATCCATCTCCTTAACTTCTTAGCATAGATGATACAACAAAGCCCAGAGACTAGGGTTAGAAAGCTAATTAAAGAAGTAGCATAAAATAAAACTTAGGTCTGATTTCCAGTTAAGGAGTATTTCAGGATTCTCTATTAAATTTTTCATTTCTTTTCTATATTTTCAATCGACTTCCTTTACAGAATAGAATTTTCTGTGCCACATTCTCTCTGATATGATTCTTAACATAAGCTGCATTAAAGCAGAGATTTTTTTCAGAAAGAACTAAGTTTTAATTCTACTTCCATCATTTGCTAACTCTGGAATCTAAAAATGTCTCTCTGAGGCTTGATTTTCTCATCTGTCAAATAGGGGTAAGAGTTTTTATAAATTCAACATGAAGTTCCTAGCAGAGGACTTGGCACATGGTAGACATTAAATAAATAGCATTGTTACCATGATTAATGTTTTCATATCGACTTTTGCACCGTGGCATTCTTTGTCCTCTTGGCTAGGTTTATGTGGGAGTGTGTATGTGTACATGTGTGTATTTAATACATTTAAATGGGATGCCCTCTGAGAAGAGATACCCTTCACTTCCTGCTCAGGGTAGTATTCATTACCCTATAGATGAAGATAGTGATTGATAATATTAAGTGATAAACGAATAGCTGACAAATAGATCATAACTACTTTAAGGCAGAATTAGTGCTGGTAGCTTGTTCATAACACAGTAGTCTGCTCCAGATCTAGCATATGAGTCATACCTGTTGAATGAGAAGATACCAAAACCTCCCACTGAAATCCTTAACATCATTAAATCCATCTCCAAGCTCAAGAATGAGAAGTCCAGCTCTCTCTCTAATCACACAATTTCAGAAGCCACTGAGCCATTAGCGTGAGTGTGTTAAGATGCCCTGTCACTGCACAAGTACTATGTCTCCGTCCTCTTTCCCAACTTTCCATCACTTCCCTTTTTCCATTTCCCTTCATTGCCTTACCCTGTACTGCCTCTCACTTGATATTCCCACAGGAATTCCTGACTGATTTCTGGAAAATTTGAGATGGGACTAAATTGTGAAATTTTAAGGGATTTTGTTACACTTCTATTTAAATCATCAGGGAAAGAAAGCCTGGGGTAGATGAGTGGTTTTCTCTAATTCAAGCCAAGTCTATCCAACCTGATAGGATAAAATTCCTACTAGAAAGGAAACACACACACACACACACACACACACACACACATTACTTACCCTCATGATTTCTGGGAAACAAAAAGATTACCTCCTCCTTGAAAGAAACCCATTAGATCCAAAGCTGCTGATGCACAATCTTAACAAGGCCCAAGTTGAAGGACAATGTAGTTATTGGGAGGTCCTGTCAATATAAAGCTTCAGGAACTTCAAGAAAGAGATGACAATGTCAAGCGAATTTGACATTGGGAACTTAATAACTATACCAACAGTCAAGGAAGAAATGGGAAACTCTTTTACCAAATGATAGTGATGTGGCTTCATATTTTTAAATATGTGACTATGAAATCCCCGAGTTTGGTGTGTTAGTGGCAAACTTTCCTAAGGAACAACTTAATCAGTGTATTGGAGATCCAGAGAACATATATGAATATAGACTTTGTTTACTTAATTGAATTTTGTTTTTTAAATTTTGAGTTGACAAATAATAATTGCATATATTATATATTATGGTATGAACTTTAAACTATGATAGGCCAGAGTTCCTAATCTCATGTTGAGATTTTACTAACTGAGCCCAGTGAGTGATTTTACATACCTAAGCTCATCTGAACACTGGAGAGATTTCATATTTCACAGAGTTGTTGTTTGTTGTTCTGAGGATTGGAGGAACTTATGTGTGTAAAACATTCACAGTGAGTGAGACTTATTAAAATCTCAGTAAATGGCAGATTTCTTAGTTGGTAGTCAAGACATAGATGCTTGTTGAATTTAATCAATTAAATATTTATTAAACATCAGGTCTGCTCCAAACACCGTGCATATAGGCACAGGGATGAAAGACACAGTCCCTGCTCTGGTCCTTCCTCAGATGTTTATGGTCTTGTCTTTGGCCGTTATGTTTTTACGTTTAAGACACTAATAATGTTGAATAAAAGTCCCATATGAGCAGGTACTTTGTATGTCTTGTATCAGTATATCCTCAGGATCTAAAATAGAGAATAAATCCATCGAACATTCACTGGGGGTCTATTTGTATTAGCCACTGTTTTTGGTATTTGGGATATATCAATGTAGAAAGAAGTCAGAGATCACTGCTCTTAAAGAATTACATTCTGGAGAAATGAGTCAATAGTCACACTTAAGAATAATTATCAAAAATTCACCATAAATAATTATTTTGATCTTGTGGACAGAAAGTTTCTCTGAAGAACAGAGGCGATTAAGAAATACCACTGTCCTAGGTGGAGCAATGCCACTTCCAAGTTACTCTTTGCAAGGCTACCACCAACCCTTCTTACAGTTTTTATGAGAGTGACGTGTGAACATTTGGTCTAAGAGGATATCTGGTCCCTTTGTGAAATGGGTTTCACACCAATGCAGCTTAGGATTACTGGTCTCCTACCCACCACATCAGTTCATCAATCCTCACCCTCAAAGGCAGCGTGGGGCAATGCCTGGGTATCTACTGCTTGTCTCAGTCTGCTCTCTGCAGGGTATGTGTGCCTCCTTCATCAAGAAAGCTGCCAGCATTCACAGTGGGGACATAAACAGACCAGCAGGTTCTGATTAATCCAAATTGGAACTATTCAAACAGTCACAAAAAGAGATCTTTTCCCCTGAAGGAATTTACATGTGAAGAGAGACTAAGATGGGAAATAAACATTTCTATAATGATTAAAGTTAATTGGCTTGAAAGGATGCCTCTGAAAGAAATGCTTTCTGGTTTTAGTTCCAATCTATTTCGGGACAAGCCTGTTTTTCATAAGACTGGTAACTGCAAACAGATACTGCCCTTTCATTGGAAACATATGGGACAGGACATAATTAAAGAAGTATGCGCTGGCATCTCAAATAACTGCTTTCAATTACAGCATTTCAAGAGTATTAAGGGGAAATATTTTAAACAAGACCACTGCAAAAATAGATTTTGTCATTAACTTTGAAATAATATTTGACTTAAGGCTGAAATTTTCATGTGCCAGGTCTGGGTCTCACAGGCTGATGCTGGTTGGTGCAGGAGAAATTGAATCATTATGGTCCTATCGTTCACGGGGGAAAAAAATCTTATTTTTTTAGTGCTGAGAAAAACTGTATTTTTCCTCTGGTAAAACTCATATTTTATTTTGCACTGGAGTCTCAGTTATATTTAACAAGTCTGTAGGGATGTCATAGTGAACTCATTTTAATGCTAAGTCCAAGGTTATCTATCTATCGCTAGTATGTGGGTCTGTGTGTGTGTGTAGCCAGATGGATACAGGCTGCCCCCACCATAAAGAGTGTTTATATGCCCCATAGACCACTTGCTAAGTGTACACTGTACAAGTTCATACTGAGATTGATATGTAAAGCCCTCAAACTAGGTAATTTGCAAAGTTGGCAGATGGCCTGAGCTGGCACATTTGTAATCTGTGGTTTGCAAATTGCCATTTTTCTCATTAGATAATTTTAATGGAGATTGGACTAATTATAACATAGCTGTATAGCATGGATGATTTACAAAATGCTTCATCAGCACTATGTATCATCAGGCACTATAAACAAATAATACAATGAGCAAGATAAGTTTACTTGCCCTCTTAGAGCTAATTGCTGAATGGTAAGTGGAGACAAATGAATAGATAATTACAGCACAGGATGGTAAATGCTATGGTGGAAGGTAGTCAGGGTAACACAGAAACATGGAACAAGGGTACTTTACTTAAGAAGTGGCCTCTCCCCATTACCTCAAATAGATTTAGAAACAGAAAAGTAAAGAAAAACTACAATATATATCAGGTGGGTGACTCAAATACATATACTTTCTGATAGGCCGATGAATCTTAACAACTATACCAATAGTCAGGCAGATATACTCTAATTTATTGATTATTAATGGTCATAAATTGGTTAATAAGCACAACATAAATTAGTTTTAGTTGTATGTACTCACAAATACACATAGGTACATACACAGGGAGGGTGAGAGACAGAGGCAGAGAACAAATGTGAGCCATACTACCTTTGATCCACCAAGGTTACATGGGCTTTGAGCTCTGTCTAACTCATGTTGATGAGTTGGATGTGAGCTGTAACCCACTTGCCTTTGCATTAATGATCTGCATACCATAAGGACAAAGGTAGAGTTGTGGTGAATAACAAGCAAAGGATTAAAAACTAATCAGTCCACACATCTCCGTACATCTAATTCCTCACCAACTGGATAGGGAATAAAATGTTGCAATTAAAATTTTAGAATGTTTTTTCATTAAAAAATTTAAGCCCTAAAAAGCTTAGTAATTTCCTTCAAAGTACACTCAATGTTCAAATTCTCCATGAAGATTTTCAGATTAAACCCACCCAATGATTAGCTTTTCCATATTTTGGATATTCTCTATAGTTGGCGTGTGTGCTGTATGTGTATCCTAAATCCTTTATTATTTAAGGGGCATGAACTGAGGCAGTACTGCAAATGGTCATGCCATTCATTTGAGATGAGACTATCTAGTGTGGTTCCCAAAGAATTAAAAAGAAAATAGAACACCAAGAGTAATTGTGTTTTTTTCTTTCTTTTCTTTTCTTTTTTTTTTTTTTTATTAAATCATAGCTGTGTACATTAATGCAATTATGGGGTACAATGTTCTGGTTTTATATACAATTTGAAATATTTTCATCAAACTGGTTAATTGTGTTTTGGTAAAGGATGAAGGGAGAATGTTTCCATTTTGGGGCAGCAAGTGGAAAAGAGAATTCTGGATTTCAGCTAAGGGAGAAGTATAGAGTATTTAGAACCGCCTTGAATAATAATAACAAGTAGAGAAAGAAATGTCTTTTCTATAGAGAAACATCAAATTCCCAAGGTGAGAATATTTTTTAGCTTAGGATTGAGAGTGATTCAGGAAGGTGGACTGAATGGCCTTGATTCTTCACTCATTCTTGCATCCATACCTTGCCACAGTCTCATCATGGATGGAGCACATCTCGCTTCTTAGATTCTGGGCATGGCATGTGACCTGCTTTAACCCTTCAGGCAGGAGGGACAAGTTACACACCTAGGTCTTAACAAGAATCCTCACAGACTTCCTCTTGCTTGCTTTGCCTCTGCTCCCTCCACGAAAGAAGCCTACCTTGGCTAGCTCTGGGATCCCAGGATAGTGAGAACTGTGAATAGAGATGCCCTAGCTGGCCTGCACACCAGCCATGAGCATCAGGACATATAGGGAGTTTCAGCTTGAAGCAGATCCACCCAGTAAGCACAGCCTCCACCCCAGCTCAGCCAACCTACAAACTCATGAAAATAAATGATTATCCTTTATGTAACTGAGTTGTGGGTGATTTGTTACTCGGGCCTACTGTGGCAAAAGCTATAATAATTAGTAATAGTTAGGGAAAGAAATGATGGTGTGTCATCAAGGTAGGGAGAGGGTGGAGATAGAAATGGACTTCATTCTGACTGTCTTTCCGCAATTCTCTGAGAAGTCTCAATAGAGGCAGCTATCAGGCACATGGCTGGCCAGCCCAGGGGTTGGCTACCTTCCCTTGCTTGTTGAAATTCAAGTCCTGCTTCCTTAACCACAAACTGGGCTTTCCAAAATTCAGAACAAGTCTACATAGTTTGGGAGGTGGAAGGCTATTATTTTGTTCACAGATATTTTAAATCTAATAATAACAAAGCTGAAAATGGCTTGGGATAAGTAGATTAATTTGGAAACGTCAATAATTTTTGTTTAAAATATGAAAGCTCCTTGATTGTGAAGTATAGTTTCCAGACATCCTTTTTGCCTAGGTCAGTTCTGGTAAATGCAGAAATCAAATAAATTCTACCAGGGAGCTAAATGTTAAATGTTCCTGGGTTGCAAGGCTTATGTTTTCAAACCTGACTAATCACTCCAGTGTCAACTAATAGCTTCCTAATTCTTTCTTGCCTAACTTTCTCCCCTCAAAATACTGGATTTATGTCAAGTGATTTATAAAGAGATATGCTGAGATTGTGACGGTGAGACTGATTGATAAATCCTTTCTACATCGATTCCTCAAGCAGGGGCTCTAGCCACCTGTACTCATAGGGACTCAAGGTTAATCACCTTAACAAGCATGTATTCAGTTGATTAATTAAATGATTGCTTGGTGTCAATGAGTAGGTTTTATCTATTTCCTAGATCAAATGTTACTTGTCTTATCTATCCTCTAAACTTGATATCATAAAACCCACCTCTTTTATACAAGATTATAAGCTTAAGGTTATATATTATAAACTTATATATTATAAGCCTAAGGGGTTGTCTGGATACCAAAGTGAAACTGTCCCATCATGCCACTGAACTGGATTGATGGTTTACATCTAGATAATAATAATGATAGCGACTAGAATATTTTCTGAATATTTTGGAGCCAGGACTGCACTAAATGTTTTTATCACATTATTTCTTTTAAATCCTATGTGGTAGCAACTATTGTTAATCCAGAGAGGTTAAACACAGTTAGTAGCTGAAGTGGGCACTGGACACTGGTACATCAGACTTACCTCCTATTGCTTTTCACTACTTTGCTAAGAGGTGTTAGATGAAAGCATAATTTTAGATATTCTCTCAAAGAGACTAAGACACCTTTCCCACACACTTGTCTTTCCATGATTAGTGGTTAGCCTTATTCTTACTTTACTCCAGGTTTCTCTTGATGGAACTCCAGAAAGTCTTTACAACTTCTGAAAGTAGTGGTGGGTGATGACCTTGCTCTTTTCTCATTTATACTCTCTTTCAGTTGAGTTCAAGTGTTACCAAATTGTAGACTTCAAGCAGGATTGTGTTTATGGTAGAAATATAAACAAAAATATCTAATTTGTTACCAAGCCCCTCATAAGAGGACGGGCACAAAAACTATTGTGGTCTCACTCAAATGAGCTCCTTATCTCTACTGAGGCTTATCATAAACATTAATTTTTTAAATAAATATCACATGTTTAATTTTGATATTCTCTTCTTTCTGAAAATAAAAAAGTATTATCAAGAGATCACCTAGGGCTAAGAAGAATAAAACACTTGTCTTACTCATATCAAAGGTTTGAAACAAGTCTACTCCAATAGTTTTCATGTGACAGACTGTGTGGGTCCTACTGATGGGACCAGTCATAGAATTAAAGAAAAAAAAAAAAAGGGAAAAAAGCCTTTTTTAAAGACTATGAGAAAAGAATTATTTTATGCTATTTAGAGAAGCTTGGGAGTTTTTTCCCCCCTTGGTAAATGCCACAAAGGAGACATTTCTCATGAAAATTTAACTGAGAGACAGGCTGTATCATGGTAAGGGATGGCCTCTGGGAATAGTTATGGGAGAGAATTTGGAGCCATGACCAGTAATTACGAGACACCAAGGGAAAAAGCAGACATTGCACAGACGTAAAATATTCCAAGAGCAATACTAGAAGTGGAATGAGAGGAAGAAAGAGAGTAAATGCTTTACATTAAAGTAGTTCTCATCATACGAAAACCAACAGCATTCACATCTGGAGTAGCAGAAAATATACTAGACTTGGAAAAATCCTCAAAAATATATTGAAAACTTGGACATATATCTTAAAACTATGCTAAAGAATGCTGGATTTTGACTCTTAGCCCTTCACTTAATGTAAGTGACCTTGAGCGATTTACTATGGCTTTTAGGTTCATTATTTGCAGAATGGAAGTCATGAAACAAGGTATGTGGAAGTGCCTGGCATATATATAGTAAGTGTTTAAAATATATCTTTGAGTCTGAATCATATAACCAGCTCTAAGCTAGAGGTAAGGATACTTATTTTTTTTTTTTTTTTTTTTTTTTTGAGGTAAGGATACTTATTATGGCCAACAGTGTTGATATATGATGTTCAGACCTCAGATTTATCAAGATCAATCACTTGAGAGGCAGCAGGGTAAGATGATAGCATTTTGTCATAACTGAAAATACAAGATGTGAAATCATTGCATACTTACAGTAAACATAGCACTTTAGTAGACACAGGGTTCTGAGAAGTATGGAGGTTATGTGGTAGGAGTGGAGAATAAAAAAAAAGAAAGGAACACTATTGGACACTCCCTACTTCTCTCAGTCAAGTTGAGGCTTCATATGTGCATGACTTAATGACACCATAGAAAGAACACAAGCTTCAGATCAGACTTGTTCTCAAATCCTGTCTTTACATGTGTGACTTCAGTACAGCCATCCCAAGCCCCAGATTCCTCATCCATCGAAGGAGAACAAAAAATACTTACATTGCAATGTCATTTACAGATTATGAATGATTTTTTTAAAATGTCCAGTGGTTAGGAGACATCTACATGGAAGCTATTGTTACTTAAAAGGTCACAGCTCCTTTGGAGCAGAAGCTGAACCTAATAAATTTTCCTATTCTTCATTGTGTGTTTAGCACAATGCTTGTCCCATATTAGGTACAATAAATCTTCATTGAATGCATGAATAACCAAAATATGTTTAGTGCTTGTCTTTTGCTATAATTATCATCAAATGGAGCTTTTTCCTGGTTTGGAAGATTTTTTTTCCCCTTAAAGGATCAACTGTTTACCACTCTGACTTCAGAGCATATCTCCAGACTGAAGAACTACAACAGACATAAGTTGGCCATTGGGGGATCTTGCCTATTAACGGCACCTTCAGGTCCCTTCTAAACATTGCTTTGATTTTAGACCTAGCCTTATATTAACTTCTCAAAACCATCATACCTGACAAGTCACTTTGAGAAAGGTAATTACCTCTTTGAACTTAATTTCCTCATTCATAAATAATAACCTAATGGGCAATGTGAAGATTAAATGATACAGCAAATGCATAATGCCTGACAAACAATAGGCAGGGCACGTTTTGAGACTGAATATATGATGTCAGAGCTCAAACTCCTTAGATTACATTCAATTTCCAAAGGATATTAAGTTTGTTGAAGAAAGGAGCTATATACTATTCACAACTGCTTTGTATGTGCCTTGGTGCCTAACATGATACAGGACAAAGAGTAAGCATGTAATCAATACTGTGGAGCTGAATCACTTCAAACTATTATCCATACTCTGAGTCAAGAACATTCCAGGAAAATGTGACTTTAGGTATTAGGGATGACAACTGAAAACAGACAAACAAGGCATAGCAAAGAAAAAATTTTCCTTCTATTATTAGTTATTCAGAAACAAGACATAGACATAATAGTTCTTCATTCTAATAAGGATTCAAACAAATTGAACACTGATGATGGTTTTAGATACAAGTACTTGAAAATCCAAATCAAACTGGCTTCAAGACTAAGTATATTTATTGGCCCAAATACTTGGAAGCATGTATTAGGATTTGTTGATCCATCAGTTCAACAATATGAATAAGGATCCAAGGTTTTGTTGTCTTTGTATTCTGTCAATAGTGTTGGCTTCATCTTGAATGCAAGTTGTCCACTCGTAGAAAAAGGTTATATGTTTCCTATCTGGAAAGAAAAAACCAAGCATGCCACGTTCAAGCAAGTAATGTAATTTCTCACTCCATAACATTCCCAGTCATCAGTGGAATGCTGTCCATTGATAGATTTGTTCCCAGAAAAGACTACTGTGTTCATGGAAGAGATGCAGAAATTTAGACATTTTGTTATAGGTGAGTTGATACACAGCCAGTTAAATAGCTGCATGCTTGACAAACTGAAGTGAGAGGTAACATATCACATATTCCAAGAATCTTCCCTTCCTTCACCCTGCCAGCCTAGACAACTATATTTATCAGCCTAAATTATATATTTACATGGCAATTTCACAACCTAACCGTATCATAAGGCTATGAAAAGCAGAAGCTGTGTCTTATCTATCTTTCTAGCCTCAACACAGAGCACAGAACCTGTAGTCAACTTTGAAATATTAATGAGCAATCAGTAGGTGATTTCAAGTCCTCAAATGTGTGAAAAGAAAACTTCCTAACAATAAATGTATTATGTAAATTACTACTGGACTTCAATCACTTAACCATAAAAAGAATAGATGTTGGATTAAGATATTTTTAGAACCTGGAATTCAATGTTTTTTAAGTATACTAATGGTGATCACAATGCATACTCCATGATGGAGTATACATTGATGGCCCAGATGTCTCCCATATAAAAGTCAGGACATCTGAGGGCTGAGAGTGCTAGAGTCAACTGTTTGGCTCATGAGAATTTGAACCTTTCTTCCAGGGCCAAGATCTCTCCTAAAAGGGCATATTCCATTCTTCTTGCTAGTTGTGTTGAGCAGTCCTTGCTGATTGTGATCTGGCACAAACTAGGCATTCTCAGTCTGCTTGTAGGTCAGATGCCAAGATAAAAAGAAACATAATTGAATAAAGCTCATGAGCCAATATGGTACCAGGGTTGGGAGGACTTTCTCAACAACTCAAGAAATCTTTAGCTTAAGTGACCTTTAAAAAAGAGAATAAGTAAAAGCCAAAATCAACATGGCAGGCATGCAATGTTTACCTAGTGCTAAGTACTGGGCAGTCCTGATAGAGGGATAATAAATATGTAGAGACAAAGTTTAGCCTACAATAAGGTTTACAGTTTAGTTAAATATTTGCAAAACACACATATGTATATACATCCATATACACACAAAATACTTTGGAAATGTACAAGAAAAATTCTAAGACAGCAAAAAAGGTGACCAACAATATCCAGAAATATACTATATACACCACATCCTTCCACTCAACTTCCTAAACTATCCTAACCTGTTTTCAGCAGAAAATTCAATCCTTTCAATTTGTTCCCAAAGCTGACATTCTCTCCATCCTATTAGAACTGGCTTTCTTGAATGTTTGACTCCCCTAGAAATAAGAAAAAAGAGTCTTGATTTTCTACTACACCCCAAATTGCTTTCTGGCCAAGAGAGCATAGAGTAAGGCACAAAGCACACTCCAAGTCATGGAAGGCATTATTCTCAAAGGGCTTCTCAGAGAAAGAAATTTTGTGTAGAAAAAAACTGAACCAGCTAGAAATGAGGAGGCATGAGTTGCATTTCTAGTTCTGCTAACATTTACATTAAGGTGAGCTTTCAGAAGTCAGGCATCTATCTTGACTTCAGATTCCTGTTTTATCAAATAGCTAATTCTAGAATATTTAAATATTGAGAATTAATAAAGATCTGCACCATTGTACTTTGTCAATAAAAAGGAAATTGAAAACAAGCAGCAAAATCACAAATTGTCATCACAAATGAAACAACACAAAAAATGTAAGGACAGAATCTCACATCTAAAAAAATGAAATTTTAAATGTAGCTTATGTCAAAATCCTCAAAATCTGCCTTTGTCTCTTCATGGATAAGTACAAATTTTGGCATGGAATTCATTTGGGAACCACAGTAGGAAACTAGCTTCCATTTCTCCTGTGCTATCCTGCTGGCATGGACCCTGAGCCTGATCCTGGCCAGCATACTGGATATTAAGTGTAAGATTGGGGCTGCCAAAGGGGGAGTTAGATGCCATACTGCAAAGCAGAGGAGTTCAGCACTGAGAGAATAATCCAAATTTATTTTTGAGTACTACTCTGTGCTGGGTCTCTTCTGGGTGATGGAATTCCACAGGAAACAAAACAGACACAAGACTTACCTTCATTCACCTTAGGTTCTAATTAAGGGAACCAGATTATTAACAGATATCAAGAAAATCATACATGTAATACATCACATTGTCTCAAATTCTGTGGAGAAAAATAAAGCAGGGTAAATATGATAGAGACACTCAAGTGCGGAAAGTGAGCATAGTACAGAAGGATAGGAAGAGAGTGAACCATGTGGGGAAATGTTATTCTAAGGGAAGAACATTTTTTAGCATAGAGCATAGTAACTATAAATTGTCTTAGGCAAAAGTGTGCTTGGTATAGCTGAGGAATAGCTATCCATAGGTAGGGAGAGAGAGAAAAAAAGAAGTCAGAGGTCTTGGAGAGACAGACCACATGGGTCCTTCCTTAGAAGCTCCAGTGAGAACTGAGAGAATGGTGAACCATTACAGGGTGCCGAGCAGAGGAGTGACCTAGTCTTGATTTGTGTTTTAGTAAGGTTCCCCTGGCTCCTATATGTGGAAACTTTATGTGGACAAAAGGAGAAGCAGAAAATTGAGTTGATGCTTTAATTTTCAGTCTTAGAAATGATAAGTAATGTTTATAACAGACAGAAAGGAGATACTTGG
The DNA here is from genome assembly GCF_027406575.1 of Nycticebus coucang. Classification (NCBI taxonomy): domain Eukaryota; kingdom Metazoa; phylum Chordata; class Mammalia; order Primates; family Lorisidae; genus Nycticebus; species Nycticebus coucang. The sequence goes on from NC_069789.1 coordinate 90,770,867, forward strand.
AAAGTACCACTGTGGTGTTTCTACTGTTGCTTTGGAGTTGAAGATATAGTGAAGATATCTTCAACAGGAAGATAGCTAAGATTTAAAAATACAATTCAAAACTATGTATATTATATAGAAACACACATATATTTACTTCATATACAACACATGAGACATTTTTCTTTAACTTACTAAATAAAGTCTTGTCCTCAAGGCTAATGCTTTCTGATTTTAGGTTTTTAAAGACTTTCCTTATTTTTACTTTTATTAGCTAATTACTTATATATTCCACGAAAATCCTGTGTATTAGTCAGGATGAGCTAGGTTATGCTGCAGTAGCAAACAAACCTCACAATTTCAATGGCTTAACACAATAAAAGCATATAGTTGATGTAGGTCAGCAGGCACACTGATCATCTTCATTATATAGGGACCAGATTGAGGGAAGTTCCATGTCAACATTTGGATCCACATACGCTGAGGTAGAAAAAAGATACCCTAGCTTTTAAAGCTTCTGCTCAGAATTAACACATTCTGTTTTCTGTTGTATTTCACTGGTGTGCATCATATGGCTATGTTTAACTTCAAATGAGGCAGGAAAATGCACTTGTACCATTTACCAAGAAGAATAAGAAATGGGGAGGGGGGAAGAGTCCTAATGACTCCTGTGGTCTAGTTCTCTGTTTCTGATTGGATTGCAGCTATTATTTCTTTCCATTTTGAGCTTCTTCATCCCAGTCTTCCCTTTCTATTTCAAATGGAATTTTTATGACCTACAAACTTTCAAATTATTTTTATGACCTACATACCAGTCATATGACATTACACATTACATTGCTGTTTTTGTACATACAGGACACTGGCATCTGCTATTCTCAACGCATAGTTATCTTTCTCTTTACCTTAGTGGGATGATCTTTGTTGCCAGAAAATCAATCCAAAGAGGCCCTCGAGACAATAAAAGTTTTCTGTCAAAGCCAAAAAAAATGACTGTTTCCTTCAGATCTCTTCTATTTTTAAAAGATCTGTTTCTTTAGACTCTTGTTCTTTAATAGTATGATTCTCATTACCCACCTACTCTGCCCACTTGGGTTTCCTTTTTTTATTACTATTTCAGGTTCATTTGAGGGTACAAAGAAATAGGTTACAATGGAGTGGTGCCTGTGGCTCAAGGAGTAGGGCACAGGCCCCATATGCTGTGGGTGGTAGGTTCAAGCCTGGCCCCAGCCAAAACTGGAAAAAAAACAAAAAAAAGAAAAGAAAAAAAGAAAAAGAAATAGGTGTTACAATGTTTACATTTGTTAGGTAAAGTCCCTCTTATAATTGTGTCCTGCACTCAAGAGGTGTGTCATAACCCTAACATTGTGACCATTAAGTGGGAGCATACCCATCTCCATTCCTCTCCCTACTCCCTTCTCTGCCCTCCCTCATTCCCCTTCCCCCAACCTTGAATTGATTTGAGTTTTCTTCTTGTTTGGATGTGTATTAGATCATCTTCGAAAGACTGAAACTGGACCCATATTAGTGTTGAATAGATTGGATACTTGCTTCATATTAGTATTGAATACATTGGCTTCATATTAGTATTCAATACATTAGATACTTGCTTCTCCATTCTTGTGATACGTTACTAAGAAGACTGTGTTTCAATTGCATCCAGGTTAAGATGTCAAGTTTCCATCTTTTTAAATGGTTTAATAATATTACATGGTGTATATATACCATAACTTGTTAATTCATTCCTGGGTTGGTGGGCATTCAGGTTGTTTCCATATTTTGGTGATTGTAAATTGAACTATAATAAACAATCTAGTGCAAATGTCCATATGATAAAATGATTTTTTTTTTCTTCTGGACAGATGCCTAATAATGAGAATGCAGGATCAAATGAGAGGTCTAATTTTAGTTCTTTGGAGATTCCCTATACTTCTTTCCAAAGAGGTTGTATTAGTTTGTAGTCCCACAAAAGGTGTATAAGTGTTCCCTTCTCTTCACATCCACACCAGCATCTGCAGATGTCTCTTGCACAGTGGTAGAAGGATTATTTGCTCTTTTTTTATTACCTTGAGTTCTCTGTAGATTCAAGTAGAATCAAACCTTGTCAGATTCATACAATGCAAATATATTTTCCCATTCTGAATGCTGTCTTTTTTTGCTTTACTTGTTATGTCCTTAGCTGTGCAGAAGGATTCAGCTTAATTAAGTCCCATTTGTTTATTTTTGTTGTTGTTGTGATTGCAGCTGAGGTCTTCTTCATAAAATGTTCCCCCAGACTGACATCCTCAAGAATTTTCCCCACACTTTATTCTAAGATTTTTATTGTTTAATGTCTTAGATTTAAATATTCTATCCATTTGGAATCAATTTTTGTAAGTGGTGAAAGGTGTGGGTCCAGTTTCAGTCTTTTGCATGTGGTTATCTAATTCTCCCAGCACCATTTGTGAATAGGGATTATTTTCCCCACTGTGTGCTTTTGTTTTGTTTATCAAAGATCAGATGGCAATAAGAGGCTGCTTTCATCTCTTGATTTTCTATTCTGTTCCATATTTCTATGTCTATTTTTTTGTGTGCCAATACCATGCCTTTTTGATACTGTAGACTTGTAATATAACCTGAAGTCTGGTAGAGTGATACCTCTAGATTCGTTTTTATTACTAAGAATTACCCTGACTATATGAGTGTTTTTCTCGTTCCATACAAAATGAAGAATTATTTTTCCAGTTCTTCAAAGTATGATGTTGTTATTTTAGTGGGGATTGTGTTGAATCTGAAGACTGCTTTGGGTAGAATAGAGATTTTAACAGTATTGATTCTTCCCAGTCAAGAGCATAGTATATTCTTCCATTTGTTAATGTCTTCTGCTATTTCTTTTCTCAGGGTTTCATAATTCTCTTTGTGGAGATCCTTCACCTCTTAGTTAGGTATATTCCTATGTGTTTAATTTTCTTTGAAGCTACTGTGAAGGGAATTGTATATTTGATTTGCTTCTCAACTTGACTGTTCTTGACTTACACAAAGGCTACTGATTTTTGGACATTGATTGTTATACCCTGACATGTTACTGTATTTCTTGATAATTTCTAGGAGTCTTGTGGTTGAGTCTTTGGAGTTTTCTATGTACAAGATCAGACCATCAGTAAAGAGTGAGAGTTTGACCTCCTCTTCTCTCATTTGTATATCCTTTATGTCCTTCTCTTGCCTGATTGCATTGGCTAGAACTTCCAGAACTATGGTGAATAGTAGTGGTGATAAACCACCCTTGTCTGGCTCCAGTTACAAGTGGAAAACTTTCAGTTTACTCCATTCAGTATGATATTGGCTGTGAGTTTGTCATAGATGGCTTCAATAAGTTTAATAAATGTGCCATCTATGCTTATTTTCTTAAGTGTTCTTGCTAGAAAAGGATGCTGAATCATCCAGATTAACTAGAAACGGAAAAGTAAAATCATTAATAACCTCAATCACAAATGAAAAGGAGGAAATAACAATAGATGCCACAGAGATACAAGAGATCATCTCTGAGTACTACAAAAAACTCTATGTCCAGAAATTTGACAATGTGGAGGAAATGGACCAATACCTGCAATCACACCATCTCCCTAGACTTAACCAAGAAGAAATAGATCTCTTGAACAGATCAATATCAAGCACTGAGATAGAAGAAACAATAAAAAAGATTCCAGCAGCAGCAGCAGCAATAGCAACAACAACAACAACAACAACAAATCTATGGCTTCACACTAGAATTCTGTCAAACCATCAAAGATGAGACTGTACCTATACTACAGAACTTATCCCAAAACATTGAGAAAGAAGGAACCACTTGGGTTTCCAATAAATGTGGCAATAGAAAACATGAGAAGTACAAATATTTTTATTTTTAGATGCACTTAGGTTTTGAGATCAGCAAGCAATTCCAGATTTTCTCTGCTGCCTGAAGCCCAAAAAAAACCTACTTTATCACTCACTTGCTAGCAACAGAAAGGCAATAGCATTGAATATTTCATCTTGAACTCTGAAGACTCTGTTGTAAACAAAGCACTAGTTTTGATTTTTCAGGTCAGGGACTGCAATCCATATGTCATCTCACTATCAGAGTACATATAAAACTGATTTTTTTCCTTTATATCATTTCAGAGATCTACAACTATGTAGCATTGACAAGAAGAGAGAAGTGCAAAGGTGCTGAAGCCCACAAACAGGGAGTCATCTTTGCTGACTTGTTAAGAATTACTTGCTTGTTTAAAGTAATGTCTTCTTATAGTTAAGCAATGGGTGTTACAGATCACTATTTTTGCTTTCACTAGTCCCATAAAAGGAGTTTGAAGGAGCAGTAGAGCAAATTCCAAAATGGAGCATGTAATCTTGGAAGGATTTGGGTGAAACAAATGTCAGGCTTTAAAAGAGAGACTTATCTATCTGCTATGCCCTTCTATTTGTTTTACTAGGTAGGAAACTTCTTGCAAGTGGACACTGAACCTCCTCTCCCTCCCTCCCTTCCTCCATTCCTCCCTCCCTCCGTTCCTTCCTTCCTTCTACTGCATCCCAACACTTTGCATTGCCTAGAGGGGGTATAAATAAACATTTTTATAATAAAAAAATATTATAATATATTTCTACTGTTGTTGGATAGAATGTTTTGTAAATGTCTGTTATATTCATTTAGTCTAACATTCAGTTTAAATCAATGTTTCTTTGTTGATTTTTTTTGTCAAAAATTGTGATAGCCTTCCTTCTTCTATCCAATAGGTGGCATTGTTGCTTTACAAATGGCTTTGGAATCAATGCAGTAGCTGAGCAGTCACCATTGGTTTAGGTTTTTGTTGCTTTTTGTTTTGTTCATAATCCCACATATTTTTCATAGAATAGAAAACATGAGAAGTACAAATATTTTTATTTTTAGATGCACTTAGGTTTTGAGAAGACATATCGGGTTGATGAGTAATTTCAATTATAGACATTGAAACATCTAACTTCCCTCTTTCTATTTCTTTGGATGAACTGAGAAAAAATTCTTTCTTTCTTCTTTATTTCTTTCAATGACCAATTTAACCATAATTCATACCACTTGAATTTACAAATTAATTCACAAAAATCTATATGCATTGAGACAGTGGCAGTTACAGAATCTGGCTTTCAAGATGGTTATACAAAGCTAGAAAGGACAGGAACTATAAAGAGAAACAGCATGCTATTATTCTCTTAAAAATTTTATAAGCTAATTGGTAAGATCGTGTATACATACATAGTATCACTCCATGCAGGATACTCTTATTTTGGATAATAAAATGAATTATAGAATTTTTTTTTAGATCTGTGAAATATAACAGTATTTTGATGGGGATTACACTGAATCTGCAAATCACCTTGGAAAGTGTGGACATTTTAACAATTTTGATTCTACTGATCCATGAGTATGATATGTTTTTCCATTTGTTTTTGTTCTCTGTGATTCTTTCCTCCCTGTTACATAGTTCTTCTTGCAGAAATCTTTCATCTCCTTGGTAAGTATATTCCTGAGTATTTTATTTTCTTTATAGCTATTGTGAATTGTATTAAGTCTTCGGTTTGACGCTTAGCTTGATTATTATTGGCATATAGAAATGCTACTGATTTGTGTACATTGCTTTGTAACCTGAGACTTTGATTAATTTATTTATCAATTCTAGGAGTCTCTTGGTGGAGTCTTTGGGATTTTCTAGATATATGTGCAAGATCACATAGTCAGAGAAAAGCGATAGTTTGGGTCAAACTTTGTTGTATATTGTCTTTATTAATTATTGTCTTTATTATTTAAACATTGTCTTTATTATTTTGAGGAATGTCCCTTCTCTGTCTAGCTTCTTGAGAGTTTTTATCATGAAGGGTATTTGAATTTTATCAAATGTTTTTTCTGCATCTATGATCATATTTTTTGTCCTTAATTCTATTAATTCGATGTAGCACATTTATTGTGCATATATTGAACCTTCTTTCCATCCTTGTTCTAAATCCTGATTGATCATCATTTATTATCTTGTTGATGTGTTGTTGTATTTAGTTTGCCAGTATGTTGTGAAGGATTTTTGTATGTGTTCATCAGGGATACTGAATTGCAGTTTTCTGTTTTTTCTATGCTCTTGTCTGGTTTTGGTATAAGGGTGATTCTGGCCTCGGAATGAATTAGGGATAATTCCCTCTTCTTTGATTTTTTGGGAGTTTCAGAGTGTTTGGTATAAGTTCTTCTCTGTATATTTGGTATAATTCAGCAGTGAATCTAACTGGTTTGGGGAGTTTCTTTGGAGACTTTTAATTACTGATTCAATCTTGCTACTTACCATTTGTCTGGTCAGGTTTCCTATTTTTTTCCTGATTCAGTCTTGGCAGGCTGTATATTTCCAGAAATCTATCCATGTCCTCTAGCCTTTCCCCTTTGTCAACATATAGTTTCAACAATAGTCTATGATGATCTCTTGAACTTTTGTAGTATCATTTGTAATGTCTCCTTTTGCATTTCTGATTATGTTTATCTGGGTTTATGTCCTCTGTTCTTGGTTAGTCAATCTAATGGTTTATCAATTTTGTTTATCTTTATGAAAAGCCAACTTATCACTTTATTGATCCTTTGTATTATTCTGGTCTCTACTTCATTTAGTTATTCTCTGGTCTTTACAGTTTCTTTTCTTCTGCTATATTTGGATCTGGTTTGTTCTTGTTTTTCTAGTGCCCTGAGGTACTGTGTAATCTTTCTACTTTTTTGATATAGGTGTTTATCGCCATAAACATCTCTCTAAATGATGCTTTGCCTATTCCTAGGTTTTGATATATGGTGACTCCATTTGCATTTATTTCAAGAAAATTTTTGATTTCCATATTCATTTCTTCATTGATTCAATGGTTATTCAGGAGTGTGTTGTTTAATTTACAGGTATCTGTATAGTTTCCAAAGTTACATTGATATTGATTTCTAGTTTCATGTCAATGTGGTGTGAGAAGATATTTTCTGAAATTTTGACTTGCTATATTTTTTTTAGACTTATTTTGTGGCCTAACGTTCTTTGTCCTGGAGAATGTTTCATGTGCTGATGAAAATATTTATAATATATATCTGCTGTTGTTGGATAGAGTATTTTGTAAATGTCTGTTATATTCATTTAGTCTAACGTCCAGTTTAAAAACAATGTTTCTTTGCTGATTGTTTTTTTTTTTTTGTTTCCAAAAGTAACTAGTAACTTTGGTAACTAGTTTCCAAAGTTACGTTGATGTCGATTTCTAGTTTCATGTCAATGTGGTGTGAGAAGATATTTTATGAAATTTTGACTTGCTATATTTTTTTTAGACTTGTTTTGTGGCCTAACGTTCTTTGTCCTGGAGAATGTTTCATGTGCTGATGAAAATATTTGTAATATATATCTGCTGTTGTTGTAAGAATATTTTGTAAATGTCTGTTATATTCATTTAGTCTAACGTCCAGTTTAAAAACAATGTTTCTTTGCTGATTTTTTTTTTTTTGTCTAGATAATTTGTCTAATGCCCAGAGTGGGCTGTTTAAATCCCCTACTATTATCATGTTGTAGTCTAGCTCTCTCTTTAGATTTAGTAATACAGTAGAATCCCCATAGTTAACCACCTTCCACATTGACAACTCCTTAAGTTGACCTAATTTTCAAAACCAAACATGCATCACATGTACTCAATGGAGGTTCCTTTTGTTGACCACCTCTGTATGTTGAACAGTTTGTTATAGTCCCAAAGGTGATCAACTTCAGGGGTTCTACTGTATATGCTTTATGAATCTGGGTGCTTCAGTGCTGGGTGCATATATATTTAGAATTGTGATATCCTATTGTTGAATTTATTCTTTTATAAGTACTTTGTGTGATTGTTTTATTAGTGAGTTTTAACTTTTGTGTGCTTTCATCATGGCATGTGCTGTTCTTTCACTTCCACGTTTAAGACTCCCTTGAACATTTCTTACAGAGTTGGTCTAGTAGTTGGTCAGGTTTTGCTTGTCTGGGAAAGACTATTTCTTCTTCATTTATGAATGAGAATTGTATTGAATATTGTATTCACAGCTGATCATTTTTTTTTTAAATTTTGAATATATCGTCCCATTCATTTCTGACTTGTAAAGTTTTTGCATAGAAATCTGCTGTTAGTCTGATGGGATTTCCTTTATATGTGACTAGATGTTTTTCTCTTGTTTTTAGGATTTGCTTTCTCCCCCCCAAGACAGGTCTGCTCTGTTGCCCCAACTAGAGTGCAGTGGTATTAAAGCTCACTACAACCTCAAACTCCTGTACTCAAGGGAACCTCCAGCCTTAGGATCTAGGACTACAGGTGTATACCATCATGTCTGGCTAATTTTTCTATTTTTTGTAGAATCAGGATTTTGCAATATTGCTCAGGCTAGTCTTAAACTCCTGGCCTCTAATGGTGGTATTTGCCCTTTATCTTTGACTTTAGGTAATTGGACTACAATGTGCTGTAGAAAAGACCTTTTTGCATTGTATCTCCTTAATGTCTGGATGTCTAAATCTCTTGGTAGATGTGGACAATTTTCATCTATTATTTCATTAAGTGGATTTCTAATACTTTTATTCTCTCTTTGCCTTTGGGGATATCAATAATTCAAGTATTTAGTCACTTTGTGTTGTCCCAAATGTCATCAAGGCTTTGCTTACTCTTTTAAAAATTTTTTCCTTATTTTTCTGGATTATTTCAAAAAACTCCTCTTCAAGTTCTGAGATTCTTTTGCTTTATGAAGTTTATTGTTGAAGCTTCCACATGTGTTACATATTTTCCTCAATGATTTATTCAATTCCAGACTTTGTATTAGGTTTTAAAAATATATTTATCTTTTTGGTAAATTTCTCATTCATATCCTGAATTTTTCTGATTTTTTTGGATGGTTTTCAGAATTATCTTGTATCTCACTGAGCTTCTTTAAAATCAGTACTTTAATTTTTTAACTAAGATTTTGAGAATTCCTTTTTTATTAAGGTTTATTGCTGGAGAATTATCAAGTTCCTTTGGAGTGACATATTTGCTTGCTTTTCCATGTGTCCTTACATTGATATATGTGCATCTGATGTAATAGTCCTTCTTTCTATTTTTGATTTTACTTTTGTAAGAGGGGACTTTTTTTCTGAGGCTAGATCTATGGTGTTCTTTGTGGAGGTCATGTTGACTTTGATTCTGGGTGTGTGCATCCTTGTAACCTTTGTGTGATTTCTTTGGCTGTAAATAGTGTTAGTGATATCTGTGATTTCCTCAGTGGGTTAGGTGTGTTTATTAGGGGAGGTTGTGGTGAAATTGTGCTGGGGACTGGGATGCCAGGTGGACCAGACTTCAGGCTTCAGTGATGGCAGTGGTTGTCTGAGTGTTCCTTGTGCCCCAGGGCAGTCTATGGTGATATAGTGCCCTATAAAACATTCTCAACTCTTTTGTATATCTGAGTATTTTTAAAAATGAAATATTGAATAAAGAAAGTCAAGTGAAAGCACCTGGCATGCAGTAATCTTGCTGGATTAAATTTATTACAGTCTTCCCTATTGTTTGAATCTAAAGAAACTTCTCCTGTGAAAGCATGAGGTTATCGCATTGTCATTGGAATAAATCCTCAGGGTTTTGAACCAATCTGTGCTGTTGTTTATTATCACTACACCCTTCTTAAAATGCTCTTCTTTCTCTTCTTGTTGACTCCTTGCCTTTCTGCCCTCCTTTCCACCTCTGTATTACTCTTCTTTCTCTCTCTAAGGCTGATCCTCCTCCTCCTTCTCCTTAAATATAGGTTTCTATTCTTTTTCTCCTCTCTATGATAGCTCCCTGATAATTCCATTAAATTTCATGTCTTCGGTTATAACATCCAGTCTGAAGATTTTTTAAAAATCTGTTGCCAACCCTATCTTCCTTCCAGAACATCAGCAGTGCATTCTGAACTAATTTCTGGTCACTTCTATCTGGGTGTTCTCAGAATCTCACACTCAAATCTCTGCAACCATCTTCTGCTCCCAGATTGTGTCCCCGCATCTTCCCAGGCCTCCTTAACTTCTCCTTCTGCTTCTCAGCCTGCATAGCAAGTAAGTGACCACTTCTAACAGGTGGACCTCCTAAATATCTCAGGCCCTGATTCCACCATCTCCACACCTTCTATTACTACCCTAGTTCATTCACTGGTTACATCTCTGTAGTCTGTAGCCAACAGTCTCCTAATTCATCTTCTGCTTCCTAGTTCTCCTGTTTTCCTCTGTCCTGAAAACTATCTTTCTGATGCCTAACAGTGCTAAAGTAATCCTTTGGCTGAAACATTTTTAATGGTTTCTCGTCACTTAAAGAGTAAAGTTCAAGCACTTTGGCCAGTCTTTCAGGATCACCATGTGGCCTAAACTTAGTATTTTAAATCCATTCCCCAGTACTTCTATAATATCCTAATCCTACATTCTAATCAAATGAAACCAGTTGCTTCTCTCCTATCCTGAAACTCCTTCCCACCTATTTTGACCAAATTGCAACGTCTTACAAGATGCCCCCTGAATTTTTCTAATGGAAAGAATCTCATCTCAGAACACACATGGTAGTTTCTTTGATGCTCTCTTAGGGGTTTTGTGATAACAAAACTGGATAATACAATGCTAAGCATAGAGCATATCACACAGTCTATGCTTAATAAATATTAGTAATTATTTTTTTTTTCTTTTTTATGGTTGGGGATTCATTGAGGGTACAATAAGCCAGTTACCCTGATTGCAATTGTTAGGTAAAGTCCCTCTTGCAATCATGTCTTGCCCCTATCAAGTGTGACACACACTAAGGCCCCACCCTCCTCCCTCCATCCCTCTTTCTGCTTCCCCCCCCATAAACTTAATTGTCATTAATTGTCCTCATATCAAGATTGAGTACATAGGATTCATGCTTCTCCATTTTTGTGATGCTTTACTAAGAATAATGTCTTCCACTTCCATCCAGGTTAATACGAAGGATGTAAAGTCTCCATTTTTTTAAATAGCTGAATAGTATTCCATGGTATACATATACCACAGCTTGTTAATCCATTCCTGGGTTGGTGGGCATTTAGGCTGTTTCCACATTTTGGCAATGGTAAATTGAGCTGCCATAAACAGTCTAGTACAAGTGTCCTTATGATAAAAGGATTTTTTTCCTTCTGGGTAGATGCCCAGTAATGGGATTGTAGGATCAAATGGGAGGTCTAGCTTGAGTGCTTTGAGGTTTCTCCATACTTCCTTCCAGAAAGGTTGTACTAGTTTGCAGTCCCACCAGCAGTGTAAAAGTGTTCCCTTCTCTCCACATCCACGCCAGCATCTGCAGTATTGAGATTTTGTGGTGTGGGCCATTCTCACTGGGGTTAGATGATATCTCAGGGTTGTTTTGATTTGCATTTCTCTAATATATAGAGATGATGAACATTTTTTCATATGTTTGTTAGCCATTCGTCTGTCATCTTTAGAGAAAGTTCTATTCATGTCTCTTGCCCATTGATATAAGGGATTGTGGGCTTTTTTCATGTGGATTAATTTGAGTTCTCTATAGATTCTGGTTATCAAGCTTTTGTCTGATTGAAAATATGCAAATATCCTTTCCCATTGTGTAGGTTGTCTCTTTGCTTTGGTTATTGTGTCCTTAGCTGTACAGAAGCTTTTCATTGTAATGAAGTCCCATTTGTTTATTTTTGTTGTTGTTGCAATTGCCATGGCAGTCTTCTTCGTGAAGTCTTCCCCCAGGCCAATATCTTCCAGTGTTTTTCCTATACTTTCTTTGAGGATTTTTATTGTTTCATGCCTTAAATTTAAGTCCTTTATCCATCTTGAATCAATTTTTGTGACTGGGGAAAGGTGTGGGTCCAGTTTCAGTCTTTTACATGTAGACATCCAGTTCTCCCAACACCATTTATTGAATAGGGAGTCTTTCGCCCAAGGTAAGTTCTTGTTTGGTTTATCAAAGATTAGGTGGTTGTAAGATGTTAGTTTCATTTCTTGGTGTTCAATTCGATTCCAAGTGTCTATGTCTCTGTTTTTGTGCCAGTACCATGCTGTCTTGACCACTATGGCTTTGTAGTACAGACTAAAATCTGGTATGCTGATGCCCCCAGCTTTATTTTTGTTACAGAGAACTGCCTTAGCTATACGGGGTTTTTTCCGGTTCCATACAAAACGCAGAATCATTTTTTCCAAATCTTGAAAGTACGATGTAGGTACTTTGATAGGAATGGCATTGAATAGGTAGATTGCTTTGGGAAGTATAGAAATTTTAACAATGTTGATTCTTCCCATCCATGAGCATGGTATGTTCTTCCATTTGTTAATATCCTCTGCTATTTCCTTTCTGAGGATTTCATAGTTTTCTTTATAGAGGTCCTTCACCTCCTTCGTTAGGTATATTCCTAGGTATTTCATTTTCTTTGAAACTATGGTGAAGGGAGTTGTGTCCTTAATTAGCTTCTCATCTTGACTGTTATTGGTGTATACAAAGGCTACTGACTTGTGGACATTGATTTTATATCCTGAAACATTACTGTATTTTTTGATGACTTCTAGGAGTCTTGTGGTTGAGTCTTTGGGGTTCTCTAAGTATAAGATCATGTCGTCAGCAAAGAGGGAGAGTTTGACCTCCTCTGCTCCCATTTGTATTCCCTTTATTTCCTTGTCTTGCCTAATTGTATTGGCTAGAACTTCCAGCACTACGTTGAATAGTAAAGGTGACAGAGGACAACCTTGTCTGGTTCCAGTTCTAAGAGGAAAAGCTTTCAGTTTTACTCCATTCAGTAAAATATTGGCTGTAGGTTTGTCATAGATAGCTTCAATCAGTTTTAGAAATGTGCCACCTATGCCTATACTCTTCAGAGTTCTAATTAGAAAAGGATGCTGGATTTTATCAAATGCTTTTTCTGCATCTATTGAGAGGATCATGTGATCTTTATTTTTGCCTCTGTTAATATGGTGGATAACATTTATAGACTTGCGTATGTTAAACCAGCCTTGCATCCCTGGGATGAAGCCTACTTGATCATGATGAATGACTTTTTTGATGATAAGCTGTAATCTATTGGCTAGGATTTTGTTGAGAATTTTTGTGTCTCTGTTCATGAGTGAGATTGGTCTGAAATTCTCCTTTTTGTTTGGGTCTTTTCCTGGTTTTGGTATCAGGGTGATGTTTGCTTCATAGAATGTGTTGGGGAAGATTCCTTCTTCCTCAGTTTTTTGGAATAATTTCTGCAGTACAGGAATAAGCTCTTCCTTGAAGGTTTGATAAAATTCTGGAGTGAAGCCATCTGGACCAGGGCATTTTTTAGTTGGAAGCTTTTTTATTGTTTCTTTGATCTCAGTGCTTGTAATTGGTCTGTTCAGGAGGTCTATTTCATCCTGGCTAAGTCTAGGGAGAGGGTGTGATTCCAAATATTGATCCATTTCCTTCACATTGTCAAATTTCTGGGCATAGAGTTTCTGGTAGTATTCAGAGATGATCTCTTGTATCTCTGTGGGATCAGTTGTTATTTCCCCTTTATCGTTTCTGATTGAGGTTATTAGAGATTTTACTTTTCTATTTCTAGTTAGTCTGGCTAATGGTTTATCTATTTTATTTATTTTTTCAAAAAACCAACTCCTTGTTTCATTAATTTTCTGAATGATTCTTTTGTTTTCAATTTCATTGATCTCTGATTTGATTTTGGATATTTCTTTTCTTCTACTGAGTTTAGGCTTAGATTGTTCTTCTTTTTCCAATTCCATAAGATCTCTTGTGAGATTGTTGATGTGCTCTCTTTCTGTTTTTCGAATGTAGGCATCTAAAGCGATGAATTTTCCTCTCAAAACTGCTTTTGCAGTATCCCACAGGTTTTGGTAGCTTGTGTCTTCATTGTTGTTATGCTCAAGGAAGTTAATGATTTCCTGTTTTATTTCTTCCTTCACCCATCTGTTATTCAACAGAAGATTGTTTAATTTCCATGCCTTTGGGTGGGCTTGAGCATTTTTGTTAGAGTTGAGTTCCACCTTTAGTGCCTTATGGTCTGAAAAGATACAAGGTAAAATTTCAATTCTTTTGATTCTGTTGATATTTGTTTTGTGTCCCAGGATATGATCAATTTTGGAGAATGTTCCATGGGGTGATGAGAAGAATGTATATTCTTTATCTTTGGGGTGGAGTGTTCTATATGCGTCTATCAAGCATAGTTGTTCTAGGGTCTCATTTAAATCTCTTACATCTTTGTTTAATTTCTGTTTAGAGGATCTGTCCAGCTCTGTAAGAGGTGTGTTAAAGTCCCCTGTTATGATGGTATTATCAGATATCATATTGCTCAGACTGAGTAAGGTGTGCTTCAAGAATCTGGGAGCATTTAAATTGGGTGCATAAATATTTAGAATGGAAATGTCTTCTTGTTGTAGTTTTCCCTTGACCAATATAAAGTGACCATCTTTGTCTTTTTTGACTTTAGTTGCTTTAAATCCACATGTATCTGAAAATAAGATTGCAACTCCTCTTTTCTTCTGAATTCCGTTTGCCTGAAAAATTGTCTTCCAACCCTTGACTCGGAGCTTTAATTTGTCTTTTGAGGCCAGGTGTGTTTCTTGCAGACAGCAAATGGATGGCTTATGTTTTTTAATCCAGTCAGCCAATCTATGTCTCTTCAGTGGGGAATTCAAGCCCTTAACATTTATTGAGATAATTGATAAGTGTGGTAGTATTGTATTCATCTTATTTGGTGAGAGTCCATTGCTTAGTTTTATCTTTTGCATCAGTGTGGAGGTTAGGTTTTGTCCTTTGATTTCTGAGTTCTTACTTTGCTGCTGATCCATTGTGGTGGTCAGTGTGCAGAACAGGTTGAAGTATTTCCTGTAGAGCTGGTCTTGTTGTGGCAAATTTCCTCAATGTTTGTATATCCGTAAATGATTTGATTTCTCCGTCAATTTTGAAGGTTAGCTTAGCAGGGTACAGAATTCTGGGCTGAAAATTGTTCTGTTTAAGTAGATTAAAGGTAGATGACCATTGTCTTCTTGCTTGGAAAGTTTCATTAGAGAAGTCTGCGGTCACTCTGATGGATTTGCCCCTGTAGGTCAACTGCTGCTTAGTCCTGGCAGCTTGCAGAATCTTTTCTTTTGTCTTGACTTTGGACAGGTTCATCACAATGTGTCTTGGAGAAGCTCTGTTAGAGTTGAGGAGACCTGGGGTCCGATATCCCTCTGAAAGCAGTGTGTCAGACTCTTTGGTGATGTTTGGGAAATTTTCTTTTATAATATTCTCTAGTATGCCTTCCATTCCTCTGGGGCATTCTTCTTCCCCTTCTGGAATTCCTATAACTCGTATGTTGGAATGCTTCATAAAGTCCCATAATTCTGACAGTGAACGTTCTGCTTTCTCTCTCTTCTTTTCTGCCTCTTTTACTTTCTGAGTTATCTCAAGAACTTTGTCTTCTACCTCTGAAATTCTTTCTTCTGCATGGTCTAACCTGTTGCTGATACTTTCCATTGTATCTTTAAGTTCCCTAATTGACTGTTTCAGTTCCTTCAGGTCTGCTATATCCTTTTTATATTCTTCATATCGTTCATCTCTTATTTGATTCTGTTTTTGGATTTCCTTTTGGTTATTTTCCACTTTATTAGCAATTTCCTTCATTGTTTCCATCATTTCTTTCATTGTTTTCAACATGTGTATTCTAAATTCCCTTTCTGTCATTCCTAACATTTCTATACTGGTGGAATCATCTGCAGTAGCTACCTCATGGTCCCTTGGTGGGGTTGTTCTAGACTGGTTCTTCATGTTGCCTGGATTTTTCTGCTGATTCTTCCTCATGAGTGATTTCTTTTATCTGTTTCCTTGCCCTAATTTTCCTTTCACTTCCTCTTGCTCTTTAAGTTCTTGTGCCTGTGGACTAAGGGTTGCAGGACCAGAAGGGTGAGAAGGTTGAAGAGCAAAAAAAGGGGATGAAAGAAAGGAGGACCGAGTGATAAGAAAAAAAGAAAGATAGAGAAAGGAGAGGGGGTGAGTATAAGGAATATTGACAAAAAGAAGAGAAGCACAGAAAGAGGGAGACAGGGCAATATAGGTGTACAGTAGGGTACTTTGACACAACCTTAAAAAACCCCACCTTCTGGGGGTGCCCAGTTGCGTGGTTCCCTTGAGGTCAGCAGCTCTTTGCTAACCTGATCAGACACAGTACCCCACCTCCACCAAGTAGAGAGGAAAGACAAAAATGCTATAAATCAAACCAAAAGAAGCAAACAGAAATCTTTACGGGGATAAAATTGGGTGAAAAACGAAATTATATCGGTAGAAACACTAGCAAAAATGAAGTTGAAGTTATTAAAAAAGGCAGCAATGGGAAATTATAATTAAACTAGGAAAATTGAGAAAGAAAAAGGGATCTGTGTGGAAAAGATTGAAATTAAAAAAACAAAAGAACATCAACAACGTCAAAATAAACAAACAAAAAAAACAACCAAACCAAAAAAAAAAAGAAGAAAAAAATACACAACCAAAAACAAAGCAGTTTGTATATGTTATTGAATATTGTCTGGGCAACACGTGGTCTTCTGGGGTATGAGATGTTAGTCACAGGTCTGATACGACTGGAGGCTGCTGATTTCTCAAACCCCAGCAGGTAGACACCCTAAATCTCTCTTCAGCCTACTTAAAAGGCACTTTGAACTTGTAAACTTGCTGAGCAGAAGCTTTCCCAGCTTTCTCGCTGGAATCGCTGCTGAAGTGGCTATCCACTTATTCAGTGTGCCAAAACCGGTCTCACTCTGCCCCTGAGGGTTAGGGCTGCAAGGCGACTCAAACCCCACCCTTAGGCTACTTGGTTGCTGGGTTACCAGCTCCCACCCGTTTCTAGCTCTGCGACCCTGAGGGCGGAGCTTGCCAGGGCAGATCACTGACAATGGATCCGTGTGACCCACCGCCAAACACTATTAGCTCCGTCTGGCTCAGCGGCTCAGACTGGGGCCCTAGACAACGGCCAAAGTTCTCCGCACTCCCGCTCAGGCCTTCCCCAAGGCAGTTCAACTCAGTGCCAAGTCCAAGGACATCAAAACAGTTCACAGGTAAGGCCTTTCTGGTTTGCAGTCTCGCTGCTACTGAACTTACAGTTGTGGGCGGGTTTAGACGGATTGAACACACGTGACCACTTGCCGGTTTTCCACTGTTTTTGTCCTCCTCTTGGGGTCCAGAAGTCTCTCGCTGACTCCCTGTATCTTCATAGGAGTGATGATAGGCAGTTCCCACCAGCCAGAGATGCCTGGAGTCCTATCTCCCCAGGCTCACGGTGCCCAGATGCAAGGAAGCTGTTACTCGGCTGCCATCTTGCTCCGCCTCCCCAATATTAGTAATTATTATTCTTAGTCTATTGCTATTTCACTCTTCAATAGACAATTAAGACTAGAGGCAAAGACTTGGAGCAGAAAAATGTCTGGAAATAGATTCTTTTTTAAAATTAAATTAAATTAAATTAAATTACATTTTATTATTAATCATACCTGTGTACATTAATGCGATCATGGGGCACCATACACTGGTTTTATAGACCATTTGCATATTTTCATCACACTCGTTAACATAGCCTTCCTGGCACTTTCTTAGTTATTGTGTTAAGACATTTATATTCTACATTTACTAAGTTTCACATGTACCCTGGTAAGATGCACCGTAGGTGTAATCCCACCAATCACCCTACCTCTGCCCATCGTCCCTCCTCCCTCTCCCTTTCCCCACATTCTTAGGTTATAACTGGGTTATGGCTTTCATGTGAAAGCCATAAATTAGTTTCATAGTAGGGCTGAGTACATTGGGTACTTTTTCTTCCATTCTTGAGATACTTTACTAAGAAGAATATGTTCCAGCTCCATCCATGTAAACACAAAAGAGGTAAAGTCTCCATCTTTCTTTAAGGCTGCATAATGTTCCGTGGCATACATATACCACAATTTATTAATCCATTCATGGATCAATGGGCACTTGGGCTTTTTCCATGACTTAGCAATTATGAATTGGGCTACAATAAACATTCTGGTACAAATATCTTTGTTATAATGTGATTTTTGGTCTTATGGGTATATACCTAATAGAATTAATAGGAATGAATGGCAGATCTATTTTTAGATCTCTAAGTGTTCTCCAAACATCCTCCAAAATGAATGTGTTAATTTGCATTCCCACCAGCAGTGTAGAAGTGCTCCCTTTTCTCCACATCCACACCAACATCTCTGGTCTTGGGATTTTGTGATATGGGCTAATCTCACTGGAGTTAGATGATATCTCAAAGTAGTTTTGATCTGCATTTCTCTGCTGATTTAGGATGATGAGCATTTTTTCATATGTCTGTAGGCCGTGCACTTTTCTTCTTCAGAGAAGTTTCTCTTCAAGACCCTTGCCCAGCCTGCAATGAGAGCATTTGTTCTTTTCTTGCTTGTACATTTGAGTTCTCTGTGGATTCTGGTTATTAAACCTTTGTTGGAGATATAACCTACAAATATCTTCTCCCATTCTGAGGGCTGTCTGCTTGCTTTACTTACTGTGTTCTTGGCTGTGCAGAAGCTTTTTAGTTTGATCAAGTCACAGTAGTGTATTTTTGAAGCTGCTTCAATTGCCTGGGGTGTCCTCCTCATAAAATACTCACCCAGACTGATTTCTTCAAGAGTTTTCCCTGCAGTATTTTCTAGTATTTTTATAGTTTCATGTCTTAAGTTTAAGATCTAAACTTAAGATCTTAAGTTTAAGATCTTTAATTCCCCGAGAGTCTATCTTAGTTAATGGTGAAAGGTGTGGGTCCAGTTTCAGTCTTCTACAGCTTGCCAGCCAGTTCACTCAGCACCATTTGTTAAATAGGGAATCTTTTCCCCACTGAATGTTTTTAATTGACTTGTCAAAGATCAAATAATGGTAAGTAGCTGGATTCATCTCTTGTTTCTCTATTCTGTTCCAGACATCTACCTCTCTGTTTTTGTGCCAGTACCAAGCTGTTTTGATCACTATCGATTTATAGTATAGTCTGAGGTCCAGTAGCACAATTCCTTCTGCTTTGATTTTATTTCTGAGTAATGTCTTGGCTATTCGAGGTTTTTTTCTGATTCTATATAAAATTAAGTATTATTTTTTCAAGATCTTTAAAGTATGACAGTGGAGCTTTAATAGGGATTGCATTAAAATTGTATATTGCTTTGGATAGTATAGACATTTTAACAATGTTGATTCTTCCCAGCCATGAGCATAGTATGTTTTTCCATTCATTAACATTTTCAGCTATTTATTTTCTTACAGTTTCATTGTTCTCTTTATAGAGATCTTTCATGTCCTTTGTTAGATAAACTCCCAAAATATTTCATCTTCTTTGGCACTACTGTGAATGGAATAGAGTCCTTAACTGTTTTTTCAGCTTGACTATTGTTGGTATATATAAAGGCTACCAATTCATGAATGTTGATTTTGTAACCTGAGACGCTGCTGTATTCCTTGATCACTTCTAAGAGTTTTGTAATGGAATCCTTGGTGTTTTCTAGATATAGGATCCTATCATCTGCGAAGAGTGAAAGTTTGATCTCTTCTGACCCTATGTGGATACCCTTGATCCCCTTTTCTTCCCTAATGTGATGGCTAAAACATCCATTACAATGTTAAAGAGCAGTGGAGACAATGGGCAACCTTGTCTGGTTCCTGATCTGAGTGGTAATGGTTTCAATTTAACTCCATTCAATACTATATTGGCTGTGGGTTTGCTGTAGATGGCCTCTATCAGTTTAAGAAATGTCCCTTTTATACCAGTTTTCTTAAGTGTTCTGATCATGAAGGGAAGCTGGATATTATCAAAAGCTTTTTCTGCATCAATTGAGAGAATTATATTGTCTTTGTTTTTTAATTTGTTTATGTGCTGACTTATACTTATAGATTTATGTATATTGAACCAGCCTTGAGACCCTGGGATAAAACCGACTTGGTCATGATGTATAATTTGTTTGATGTGTTGCCAGATTCTGTTTGTTAGGATTGTTAAATAATCTTATGCTGAATGACAGCTGGGTCATAGATGATATTAAGAAGGAAATTGCCAAAATTTTGGAACAAAATGACAATGAAGACACGAATTATCAGAACCTCTGGGATACCGTAAAGGCAGTCCTAAGAGGGATATTTATAGCACTGCAAGCCTTCCTCAAGAGAACAGAAGGAGAGGAAGTTAATAACTTAATCGGACATCTCAAGCAACTGGTAAAGGAAGAACATTCCAACACCAAACCCAGTAGAAGAAAAGAAATAACCATAATTAGAGCAGAATAAAATGAAATTGAATTATACAACAGATCAATAAATCAAAAAGTTGGTTTTTTGAAAAGGTCAATAAAATAGATAAACCTTTGGCTAACCTTACCAGGGGAAAAAAAGTAAAATCTCTAATTTCATCAATCAGAAATGACAAAGACAAAATAACAACAGACTCCTCAGAAATTCAAAAAATCCTTAATCAATATTACAAGAAAATTTATTCTCAGAAATATGAAAATCTGAAGGAAATTGACCCATACTTGGAAGCACGTCACCTTCCAAGACTTAGCCAGAATCAAGTGGAAATGTTGAACAGGCCTATATCAAGTTCCGAAATAGCATCAACCATACAAAATCTCCCTAAAAAGAAAAGCCCGGGACCAGATGACTTCACGTCACAATTCTACCAAACCTTTAAAGAGGAACTAGTACCTATATTACTCAACCTGTTCCAAATTATAGAAAAAGAAGGAAGACTACCCAACACATTCTACAAAGCAAACATCACCCTGATTCCCAAACCAGGAAAAGACCCAACAAGAAAAGAAAATTATAGACTAATATCACTAATGAATATAGATGGAAATAGATTCAAAGCATAGCAAGTCAAGGATTATGCCATGACAGTTGCAGGAGATTGACTGTTCTCCCTCCACATTTCTTGGCAAACCTGATCCTGAAATGCCTACAAACCTTGGGCTTATGAACAAAGCACTAGTTATCTGATATTTACAATCAAAAGTGGAGGTATTAAAATGATGATAGAAAGGGATATACAAAAAGTCATCTTTTTATCTGTCCTCCTGCATTACAGAGACAGGAAGAGGGGTAAAGTTGATTCTCTCCACTTGGATGCTAAGACCACAGTTTTAACATAACAGTTATTATATTAGTAGGAGGTATATTAGATAAAATGTACAGCCTACTTGTTAGAGAATTATGCTGGTTTCTCATGGGAATAAATGCGGGTGTGATGTGGTACAATAGCTTTTGCTGTTGCCATCTTAGGGCTCATGGTCTTGACTTGCAAGGTAAGCTTGATGTTTGCCTGCTTCTTCTCTGTAAGGGGGAGAATATGATAGGGGACCTAATATTTCTTTCCATTTCTTAACAGGAGTCCAAATATGAGCTAATAGTGCCCTTGGAAGTATATTAGGACAATACATAATCATTGCCCATCTATAGAAACCAAACTCAGAGAAGGATTTAACATTTGCAAGAGCAGTTTCCTCACACACTTTGCTATGCACCCTGGCCACCCTGAGAAGGTCTGATCAGCATCAGAAAGGGATCTTTTATAGCTGCAAGGGACTTGGGCTCTGCAAGGTAAGTGTGTCTACTAATATGGGATTCATATCACAAAATCCCAAGACCAGAGATGTTGGTGCAGATGTGGAGAAAAGGGAACACTTTTGCACTGCTGGTGGGAATGCAAATTAATACATTCCTTTTGGAAAGAGATATGGAGAACACTTAGAGATCTAAAAATAGATCTGCCATTCAATCCTGTAATCCCTCTACTGGGCATATACCCAGAAGACCAAAAATCACATCATAACAAAGATATTTGTACCAGAATGTTTATTGCAGCCCTATTCATAATTGCTAAGTCATGGAAGAAGCCCAAGTGCCCATCAATCCACGAATGGATTAATAAATTGTGGTATATGTACACCATGGAATATTATGCAGCCTTAAAGAAAGAAGGAGACTTTACCTCTTTCATGTTTACATGGATGGAGCTGGAACATATTCTTCTTAGTAAAGTATCTCAAGAATGGAAGAAAAAGTACCCAATGTTCTCAGCCCTTAGTATGAAACTAATTTAGGGCTTTCACATGAAAGCTATAACCCAGTTACAACCTAAGAATAGGGGGAAGGGGGAAAGGGAGGGGAGGGCAGGGGGAGGTGGGTAGAGGGATGGGGATTGGTGGGATTACACCAGCGGTGCATCTTACAAGGGTATATGTGAAACTTGGTAAATGTGGAATGTAAGTGTCTTGGCACAGTAACTGAGAGAATGCCAGGAAGGCTATGTTAACCAGTGTAATGAAAGTGTGTCAAATGGTCTGTGAAGCTAGTGAATGATGCCCCATGATCATATCAATGTACACAGCTATGATTTAATTTAAAAAAAAGGAAATAAAATGGATTAAGAGAAATTGATATTTAAAATAAATAAATAAATAAAGTCTCGTGTCAGGATGGCATGATGGGACAAGCTTGTTATCCTAGCACTCTGGGACACTGAGGCAGAAGGATCACTTAAATCCAGAAGTTTGAGGTTGCTGTGATCTATTATTATGCCACAGCAGTCTACCAAGGGTGAGAGTCTGCCTCAAAAAATAAAAAAATTAAAATAATAATAATAATATGGGATTCATATTGGTAGATCCATTGATAATTTCAGATGTTGGGGTTTGATTCAAGTGGAAACAATATAGCTGATATCAGGTGAAATGGTATAGACAAAGGCCTGGAAATAGTTAGGAGGGCACTCTTAGAAACCTAAGTCTCACTTATGCATTTATCTCAGATGGTGAATGGAGCTCAGTCTTAGTTTTCTATTGTGTGGTGTTTGGGGTTAGAGTAGTCTGACAGGAAAAGTAAAGGATAGGAGGATGTCAGCCTGCTGATTTCAGGGTAAAGGAAATAAGAAAACACCTTCCCACCACATGCTCAATATGCACTTGACATTTTGTGTTCATTATTTCATGTAATGGTCCCAGTGATCCCATGCAGGTGGTGTTCATTTTAACCCTATTTTAGAGCTGAAGAAATTGAGGTTTGAAAATAGATGTAACTTGTCCAAGATCACTCTGCTATTTCATGGCAGAGCAGGGCAGTGAATTCATGTCTGTCTGAATCTGAAGTCCATCTCTTTTACAATACTGCTTTGGCTTCCCTCCCTGATCATTTCCTAAGTGCTTAAAAAGATCAAGGCAGCCTATTAGATCCTGTATTTGTCGAATAGATGTCTTCAATTCATAGAAAAGGAAGAAAAGAAAGATGGCTGCTGAGTAACAGCTTCCCTGCAACAGGGCATGGTGAGTCTGGGGAGATAAGACTCCAGGCATCTCTCGCTGGTGGAATCTGCCTATAATCATCCCTTTGAGGATACAGGGAGTCAGCAAGGGACTTCTGGACCCCAAGAGGAGGACAAAAACAGTGGAAAACTGGCAAGTGGTTGCATGTGTTCGATCTACCTAATCCCACCAACAGCTGTGAGTACAAGCAGCAGTGAAACTGCAAACCGGAAAGGCCTTACCTGTGAACTGTTTCGGTGTTTTTGACTTGGCAATCAGTTGAAATGCCTTGGGGAGAGCTTGAGCAGGAGTGCGGAGAACTCTGGACATTTTCTAGGGCCCCAGACTGAGCCGCTGAGCTGGATGGAGCTAATAGTGTTTGGCTGTGTGCCGCAGAGAGCCACTGTGAGAGAGCTGCCCCGGCAAGCTCCACCCTCAGGGTTGCAGAGCAAGGATTGGGTGGGAGCTAGTAACGTAGTGACTGAGCAGCCTAAAGGCAGGGATTGAGCTGCCTTACAGCCTTAAAACTCAGGGGCAGAGTGAGACCGGTTTTGGCACACTGGAGCCTTGGGCTGTTGCCATGGGTGGAATGTTGTGGCGTCACAGCTCATAGCAACCTCAAACTCCTGAGCTTGGTGCCACCCGTACCTCCATAAGAGCTGCACCATGACCCCCAACATGCGACCCGTGCCCGCCAGGCCTCTGCATGCCCTGACCAGGAACTGGGAGAGCTGCGCAACCCTGTGTCCTCCCACCTGTACCCTCCCTGCCGCCACACTTGCCTGCTCATCTGAACAGGGACTCTGGTGGCCACGTGCCCTTTGGAGCCCTCCCTGCCTCTGCACAGAGCACTTT
The DNA here is from genome assembly GCF_027406575.1 of Nycticebus coucang. Taxonomy (NCBI): domain Eukaryota; kingdom Metazoa; phylum Chordata; class Mammalia; order Primates; family Lorisidae; genus Nycticebus; species Nycticebus coucang. The sequence continues at coordinate 90,794,974 of NC_069789.1, forward strand.
TCCTGGCCAGAGACTGCTGGAGCCTTGGGTTCTCAGTGCCAAAGTCACTGGGCGCCAGTCACTCCCAGAACTGTGCACACCACCTCCTGCCCTGTTGCTGGATCCTGGTGTGTCACATTCTGGAGCTACTTCCACAACCAGAACTCCCTGGCTGGGGTACCCCCAGAGGAACTACACAGGGTCACTCCCTACGAAGATCCAGAATCAATAGAGTGATCCCACTGGGATCTAATCTGGGAGAGACACCTCCGAACTCTGAGGATGGCCATAGGCAACGGTGAAAAATAATCATGAGGTGAAATCAACAGAAAAACTCTGGCAATATGAATAATCAGAGTAGATCATCTCCCCCAAGGATCAATGGGGCAGACACAGCACAAGATCCCATGCACAAACAAATAGCTGAGATCCCATGCACAAACGAATTCAGAATCTGGATAGCAAATAAGACTGAATTAGAATTCTGAGCAGTAACCCAAAAGATATCTCAAGAATTCAATGAATGCAAAGACCAAATGACCAAAGATTTTGACACATCAAGACAAGAAGTTGCAGCCCTCAAAGATCTGAGAAACATAGTAGAATCCATCAGTAACAGAATGGAGCAAGCAGAAGAAAGGATTTCTGACATTGAAGACAAAGCTTTTGAACGCTCCCAAACTCTCAAAGAGGAAGAGAAATAGAGGGCAAAACAGATCACTCTCTCAGAGAGCTCTGGATAATTCAAAGAAAACCAATATTTGTTATAGGGTTCCTGAAAGTGACAAAGTGGCTTCACAAGGCACAGGGTCTCTTCTCCATGAGATTATGAAGGAGAACTTTACAGACATGCCATGAGATTCTGAAATTCAGATAGCAGACAGTTTCAGAACACCAGCATGACTCAACCCAAATAAGACATCTCCCAGACACATCATAATCAATTTCACTAAAGTTAATATGAAGGAGAAAATTCTGAAAGCAGCCAGACAAAAGAAAGCCATCACCTACAAGGGCAAGAATATTAGAATAACTGCAAGCTAGAAGAGGATGGTCATCAACTTTTAATTTCCTAAAACAAAAAAACTTTCAAAATAACTTTCTGTACCCGACTAAACTAAGTTTCATTTATGATGGAGAAATTAAATACTTTAATGACATTCACATGTTGAAGAAATTTGCCATAACTAAACCAGCTCTCCAGGATATACACAGACCTATCCTCCATAAAGACCAGCGTAATCCTCCACCACAAAAGTAAACCCATCCAAAAAATTTTGATCAAATTCCAATTTCCACAGTCATGAAAGGATTAAAAATGTCCACCGGACTCTCGAAAGGCTTATCAATATTCTCAATTAATGTGAATGGTCTAAATTGTCCTCTAAAGAAGCACCTGTTGGCTGACTGGATACAAAAACTCAAGCTAGATATCTGCTGCATACAAGAATCACATCTTACTTTAAAAGACAAATATAGACTCAAGGTGAAGGGATGGTCATCTATACTCCAGGCAAATGGAAAGCAGAAAAAAGCAGGCGTTGCAATCATATTCGCAGATGCAATAGGCTTTAAACCAACTGAAATAAGGAAGGATGGACACTTCATATTTGTTAAAGGTAATACTCAATATGATGAGATTTCAATTATTAATATTTATTCACCCAACCACAATGCACCTCAATTTAGAAGAAAAACTCTAACAGACATGAGCAACTTTATTTCCTCCATTTCCATAATAGTGGGAGATTTTAACACCCCTCTAGCAGTGCTGGACAGATCCTCCAAAAAGAAGCTAAGTAAAGAAATTTTAGATTTATACTTAACCATTCAACATTGGGACTTAACAGACTTCTACAGAACATTTTATCCCAACAAAACTGAATACACATTATTCTCATCAGCCCACAGAACATACTCCAAAATCGACCACATCCTAGGCCACAAATCTAACCTCAGCAAATTTTAAAAAAATAGAAATTATTCCTTGCATCTTCTCAGACCATCATGACATAAAAGTTGAACTTAATAACAACAGGAACCTGCACACCCATACAAAAGCATGGTAGCTAAACAACCTTATGCTGAAGGATAGATAGGTTATAGATGAGATTAAGAAGGAAATCACCAAATTTTTGGAAACAACAATCAAGACACAAATTACCAGAACCTCTGGGATACTGCAAAGGCAGTCCTAAGGGGAAATTTGTAGCACTGCAAGCCTTCCTCATGAAAATGGAAAGAGAGGAAGTTAATAACTTAATGGGACATCTCGAGCAACTGAAGAAGGAAGAACACTCCAACCCCAAAACCAGCAGAAGAAAAGAAATAACCAAAATCAGAGCAGAATTAAATGAAAATGAAAACAAAAGAATTATACAACAGATCATTAATCCAAAAGTTGGTTTTTTTGAAAAGATCAATAAAATAGATAAACTTTTGGCCAACCTAACCAGGAACAAAAGAGTAAAATCTCTAATTTCATCAATCAGAAATGGTAACAATGAAATAACAACAGACCTCTCAGAAATTCAAAAAATCCTTAACAAATACTGCAAGAAACTCTACTCTCAGAAATATGAAAATCTGAAAGAAATCAACCAATACCTGGAAGTACGCCACCTACCAAGACTTAGCCAGAATGAAGTGGAAATGTTGAAGAGGCCTGTATCAAGTTCTGAAATAGCATCAACAATACAAAATCTCCCTAAAAAGAAAAGCCCAGGACCAGATGGCTTTACATCAGAATTCTACCAAATCTTTAAAGAAGAACTAGTACCTATATTACTAAACCTCTTCCAAAATATAGAAAAAGAAGGAATATTACCCAACACATTCTACGAAGCAAACATCACCTTGATCCCCAAACCAGGGAAAGACCCAACAAGAAAAGAAAATTATAGACCAATATCACTAATGAATATTGATGCTAAAATACTCCATAAGATCCTAACAAACAAAATCCAACAACACATCAAAAAAATTATACACCACAACCAAGTGGGATTTACCCCAGGGTCTCAAGGCTGGTTCAATATATGCAAATCTATAAATGTAATTCAGCACATAAACAAACTAAAAAATAAGGACCATATGATTCTTTCAATTGATGCAGAAAAAACTTTTGATAGTATCCAGCATCCCTTCATGATCAGAACATTTAAGAAAATTGGTATAGAAGGGACCTTTTTAAACTGATACAGGCCATCTACAGCAAACCCACAGCCAATATCGTATTGAGTGGAGTTAAATTGAAATCATTACCACTCAGATCAGGAACCAGACAAGGTTGCCCATTGTCTCCATTACTCTTTAACATTGTAATGGAAGTTTTAGCCATTGCAATTAGGGAAGAAAAGCGATCAAGGGTATCCACATAGGGTCAGAAGAGATTTAACTTTCACTCCTCACAGATGATATGATCATATATCTGGAAAACACCAGGGATTCTACTACAAAACTTTTAGAAGTGATCAATGAATACAGCAATGTCTCAGGCTACAAAATCAACACCCATAAATCTGTAGCCTTTATATATACCAACAATAACCAAGCCGAACAAACAGTCAAGGACTGTATTCCTTTCACAGTAGTGCCAAAGAAGATGAAATATTTGGGAGTTTATCTAACAAAGGACATGAAAGATCCCTACAAAGAGAACTATGAAACTTTAAGAAAAGAAATAGCTGAAGATGTTAACAGATGGAAAAACATACCATGCTCATGGCTGGGAAGAATCAACATTGTTAAAATGTCTATACTACCCAAAGCAATATATGATTTTAATGCAATTCCTATTAAAGCTCCATTGTCATATTTTAAAGATCTTGAAAAAATAATACTTAATTTTATATGGAATCAGAAAAAACCTCGAATAGCCAAAACATTATTCAGCAATAAAAACCTAGCAGGAGGAATCTTGCTACCAGACCTGAGACTGTACTATAAATCCATAGTGATCGAAATAGCATGGTATTGTCACAAAAACAGAGAAGTAGATGTCTGGAACAGAATAGAGAACCAAGAGATGAATCCAGCTACTTACCGTTATTTGATCTTTGACAAGCCAATTAAAAACATTCAGTAGGGAAAAGATTTCCTATTTAACAAATGGTGCTGGGAGAACTGGCTGGCAAGCTGTAGAAGACTGAAACTGGACCCACACTTTTCACTATTGACTAAGATAGACTCTCACTGGATAAAAGATTTAAACTTAAGACATGAAACTATAAAAATACTTGAAGAATGTGCAGGGAAACTCTTGAAGGAATTGGCCTGGGTGAATATTTTATGAGGAGGACTCCCCAGGCAATGGAAGCAGTATCAAAAATACACTACTGGGACCTGATCAAACTAAGAAGTTTCTGCACAGCCAAGAACATAGTAAGTAAAGCAAGCAGACAGCCCTCAGAATGGGAGAAAATATCTGCAGGTTATACCTCTGATAAAGGTCTAATAACCAGAATCCACAGAGAACTCAAATGTATTAACAAGAAAAGAACACGTGATCCCATCTCAGGGTGGGCAAGGGATTTGAAGAGAAAATTCTCTAAAGAAAACAGACGCATGATCTACAAACACATGAAAAAAGCTCATCATCCTTAATCATCAGAGAAATGCAAATCAAAACTACTTTGAGATATCACCTAACCCCAGTAAGAGTAGCCCACATAACAGAATCCCAAAACCAGAGATGTTGGTGTGGATGTGGAGAAAACGGCACACTTCTACACTGCTGGTGGGAATGCTCACTAATACGTTCCTTTTGGAAGGATGTTTGGAGAATACTTAGAGACCTAAAAATAGATCTGCCATTCGATCCTATAATTCCTTTACTAGGTTTATACCCAGAAGACCAAAAATCACAATATAACAAAGGCATCTGTACCAGAATGTTTATTGCAGCCCAATTCATAGTTGCTAAGTCATGGAGGAAGCCCAAGTGCCCATCAACCCATGAATGGACTAGCAAATTGTGGTACATGTATACCACGGAATATTATGCAGCCTTAAGGAAAGATGGAAACTTTACCTCTTTCATGTTTACATGGATGGAGCTGGAACATATTCTTCTTAGCAAAGTATCTCAGGAATGGAAGAAAAGGTATCCAATGTACTCAGCCCTACTATGAAGCTAAATTACAGCTTTCACATGAAGGCTATAACCCAACTATAGCACAAGACTATGAGGAAAGGGCCAAGGAATGGGAAGGGAGGGGGGAGGTTAGGGTGGAGGGAGGATAATGGGTGGGGCAACACCTACGGTGCATCTTAGAATGGGTACAGGCAAAACTTACTAAAGGCAGAATACAAATGTCTAAATACAGTAGAAAAAAGAAAATTCCATGAAGGCTACGTTGAACAGTTTGATGAGAATATTTCAGATTGTATATGAAACCAGCACGTTGTACCCCTTGATTGCACTAATGTACACAGCTATGATTTAACAATAAAAAAATGATAATAATAATTGCAATAGACCCTGATTAAAAAAAAAAAGAAAGAAAAGGAAGAAAAGGCCAAAAGAGGCAATGTGCCCAAATTCAGAAAACTGGCACATGCTAGGGTGAGTGGGCTGCAACACCCCATCTTTCTTGAGCTCTAACCTCCCTGAGATGATAGTTGGACAGGAAGAATGGAGACTGGTAAGTCTGTACAATGATGACCAACATTTGCACAGCTCAGTAGAGGTAACACATGTTGTCATTCCATTTAAACTTCAACTAACACCTGAAGGCATGTCATAATATTATTTCCATTTTTCAGATGAAAGGATGTTCAGGCACTAATATTAGTGCTTCTTGCTGCAACACTTAGCTGATAATCCATGAATAATGGCCATGTCTTTGGACACTTGACTATAGATTGAATTCCCTTATTCCTTCAAAGCGTGCTGGGCACTTCCTATATGACGGGCATTATGATGGTGACTGGGAACAGAGAGGTGAATGAGGCACAGTCTGGCTTTCAAGGAGCTCACAGTCTAATGGGACATACAGCCAAACAAACCAGATAAACACACTGGAAGGTGTTCAGCCCTTGTAGTAAGGACAACCACAGTATTCTGACAGGGAATGTGGTAATAGGGTCCCACTTGGCAGAACTACTAAGGTACAGAAAGCAGGAATGACTTCTTGTTACACTGCAGCCTTTGTCACCAGCAGCACTTTGTATTGTATGTATGAAAAATAAAGTGGAACTAAGTTCTCACTGAAGCCGGGAGGGAACTGATTATGGAATGGAGGGACAGTTTTTCTTGGGATTTGAAATATTTCCTCATCATTGCCTCAGATGTCTTTCTGCTCTCATGATCAAGACACCATACTTTTCTCTTTCATACGTTTCTCTTAGAAAAGCTTATTAGGCCCTGAGAAGGAAGCACATGTCCTTGACAATGTAAGAAAAAAAAAAGACTTTGGAATTTTGAAAAAATGGTTAAGGGAGAAGGACACAGATTTGCATGACTTCTAATTCTTGAAAAGTCTATAAATAGAAAAATAAAAAAGAATATTTTCATGAAAATCTCTTTTGGAAGAAAGCCAGACAGGCCAGGTCAACTGTAGCTTGAAGGCAAGCCTCCATGACTATTTTGGGATTTCCAAGAGGGGAAGGTCCTGGGATGAAGCCCAGATGGACAAGAGGAAGCCAAGAGTTTCATCAGCAAAGACTTCATCTTGACTAGTTTTGCAGGGAAACAAAGGTGGGGAGGTCCTTCACTCTTCCTTGGGGATGTATTGAATATTCAAAAATATGAATTTTGGAACAACAATGCCTACAATTTTGGAAACAAACTAAATAAGTCAGAGCAGTGGTTAATTGGATTGGCAGAAAGCTCCTCTGAACCTCTGGAGGATGCCCATTCCAAGTCTCCACAGCCCTTCAACAGAAAATCAGAACAGCATAACAGATAGACCAGGAAGTAGCCAGGTGGACTGCAACCTCTGGGCACCTCCAAATGTCTAACACAAATGGTAATTCAGCATCTGAGGTGAGCCCAGAATTTTAACAATTACAAAGAAAATAAGAGATTTATTTGATAATCCACAAACCCTTTGCTGTGAGTGTAAGTAACATGTTTTCATCTCGCGGATGGCTCTTCCAAAATACAGGGCCAACTCCACACAATGTTGTCCTTAGAACTTTTATGTGCTTTGATGCCCTTTTTCTCTATCCTCAAATGCTTGGCTAACGCCTATTGCCTAATAACCTACTTTGAACCACCCTCACTTGACAGCCTTCCCTCCAGTGTCCTGTGCAACCCCCTTGCTACCTTCTGCTTAGTGACTGTTCATTTGAATGGCAGCAATAGAGGCTCTATAAGTTCTTCCATCTAGAAGCATTCATTAACCTGAAAATTAATGAATTAACTTAAAAGAATGACTAGTGGGAGAACTTTTAGGAACAAGGGCAGATTAAAGGGTATATCAGAAAGCAGAAGCTTTCATCCTCATTCCCTTATATTGCAACACAGAGATAGTCACTGTCTAGATTGTTGCCATGTAATTTCGGCCTATTCTTAGGAGTACATTTAAGAAAATACTTTGGTAGAATTTATAAAAGCATGGAATTCTATTACAGAAAGAAAAAGAATTGTTAATGTTTTTACATATTTTCTTCCAATCCTGCACTGTATGACTCAACATTGTGAAAATGTCAGCTTCTCACAAATGGTTTCATAAATTCCACTGTCAGAAGAATGAATGGACAAATGGTTAGATATATGTACTTAAGTAAGATGGTAATGGCAGAATCAAAGATAAGGGTATGAAAGTATTCATTATAAAATTCTGCCCCTTGTCCATATGTTTAAAATTTTATAATAAAGTGTAAGAGAAAATATGTGACTGTTGTAAGAAACCATAATTATGGAAAAATATTTGTCCCTGAATATTTATGCTTATCTTGGAATAATTTTTAAAAGGAGTTGCTGTGTCAAAAGTATGACTATTTTAAAACAAACAAACAAAGTATGAGTATTTCAAGGTTTTTAATACTCACATAAAAATATTTTCCCAAACATTTGTTTCAACTTGTACTCCCACCAGTAGAATATTACACACTGTTGAGGTAGCATTTTTAAAAAATATGAATAACTTTATTGAGTTATATTGACATACAGTGAAATTTACAGATCTAAGATACATCTCTCAGGGAGATTTTTTTAACCATACATCTCGTGTAACCATCACCACTAACAAGATACAGAACATTTCCATCATTTCTCTCCCCAGAGAATTCCCTCATGTTCCTTACTAGCTGTCCCAAGCCTGTCTTACCTTAGGTAACCATTATGCTGATTTCTTATTACAAAGATTAGACTTATATTTTCTAGAGTTTCTTATAACTAAAGGGATGCAGTTTATACTATTCTGAGTCTGTCTTCTTTTGCTCAGTATATTTTAAAGGTTCATCCAGGTTATTTCATGTTGTTATACTAGATTGTTCCTTTTTATCACTGAGTAATATTTCCTTCTTTAGATAAACATGATCAGTTTATTAATTCTCTTGTTGATAGACATGAGACAGCATTAAAAAAAATTTTTTTTTAAATAGCCTTTCAATGTACCCTCATATCATTCATACAAAAAAGTAAGTTGCGGGCGTTTGACCAAGGTCTTTGAAGTCAATGCCTCTGCACAGATGAATAGATAATGTACAGTGAGGGTTTTAGGCACCTGTTTCAGGTCAGAGGAAAGGTGCCTGCAGGAAGGTTCAACTGCAGGCCAGTTAATATTACCTACAAATTGGAACTGTTTAGCCACAGAACAAGTACTTTAAAGTTTTCTTTCTCCCCAGTGTATTTCTCTAAAACATAAATAATTTATAAGAAAATTCTCGCTGTTTTATGGCCAATCTCATCTTTTCTTTTTGGCATTTTTTAAATAGTATATGAGAATTTCCCACGAGAAAAAAATCATTTTCTCTTCTATTGAAACATTTTAACGACAACATAATAGGCAATGCATGCTATTTTTAATTCTCTTAAAATTAGGTTGTGTAAGAAATGAAAAGCATCCAGTCAAAATCACAAAATAGAATCAGAATTCGGGGAGTGGAGGGGACTCTTGAAGTCATCTAGCTCAGGTCCTGAGGACTGTGGGCTGTTTTCTAGGGCACATGGGATTCACCAAAACCAAAGTAGAAGTGTCTTCTCTCTCATTCTCTGACTGTGCAACCCACATACCTTCCAGCCCTTGGACTACAAAATTACAGCCTCCCTGTACCTTGCTGCATAATCATATCTCAAAGTTGGGCTGTTCTGAAAGTCTAGCTTCAAACTTTAGTAGCATAGAAAGAACGCATCATGCTCAATACTCGTTAAGCTTAAAATTCTTTCTTTTTATTTTTGAAAACTTTTTATAGCAGCTGGCACTATTGAAAATGTCCACACAGGGCTACAAGCCTCTAATTCCTCAAAGGTAACAACACCTGTTCCCTGGTGGGAACATGCGCAGTAAGGCACTCCTGGTGACTTAGTGACTAAGTCCACCGGAGCCGCAGTTGATTGGATTGGCAGAAAGCTCCTCTGAACCTCCGGAGCAGTGATTTTCGACCAATGTGCGGTGAGAGGATCTTAGGTGTGCCGTGAGAATTTTTAGAGATCCTTAATTAAATTATTTTCTAAAGAAGATCAAAGCACAGTAGGTATATTCGTTTTCTTACTCTGTTTTTATTTTTATTTATTTATTTATTTATTTATTTTTTGTAGAAACAGAGTCTCACCTTATGTCCCTCGGTAGAGTGCCGTAGCATCACACAGCTCACAGTAACCTCCAGCTCCTGGGCTTAGGTGATTCTCCTGCCTCAGCCTCCCGAGTAGCTGGGACTACAGGCGCCCGCCACAACGCCCGGCTATTTTTTTGTTGCAGTTTGTCCGGGGCTGGGTTTGAACCCGCCACCCTCGGCATATGGGGCCGGCGCCCTACCCGCTGAGCCACAGGCGCCGCCCCTTACTCTGTTTTTGATCAACATAATTTAAGTGTGCTGCAGAAGTTTTTGATCAACATAATTTAAGTGTGCCGCAGAAGTTTAACTATAGGTTTAAGTGCACTGTAAGATAAAAAATGTTGAAAACCACTGCTGTACAGATGCCCATTCCAAGTCCGCACAGAAGATCAAAATGACATATGTAGCCAGGCGGGCACCTCCAAATGTCTAACACAAACCATAATTCAACATTTGGGGTGAGCCCAGAATTTTTAACAATTATAAAGAAAATAAAAGATTTATTTGACAGTGCACAAACCCTATTCTGCAAGTGTAGGTAACGTATTTTCATCTTTGCAGATGGCCCATTACCATAGTTCATTACCATCTGATTCGCCTAGTGTGGGTGGAGATTTCATGAAGGATTCTAGGAGGACACATGCATAGTAAGGAAACTATGTAACCTAACCTGTTACACAACCTGTTCTATAAGCCCACACTTGTCAATCACTCCATAGCCAGGAAATGGCAACAAGTTCTACGAAGAGAAAGGCAGGACAAACTAGTGAGCATATAAAAGACAGCGTGTGCTCAGACTTTGGGGTCTTTCTCCACTCACAGAGAATGCCCTGTCTCTCCCTCTGAGACGCACTTGCCCTTCATGATAAATGTGTGTGGGATTGCTTTGTATCTGTGATCACTCTGTCATCAGCTTGACTCGGTACCAGTACTCTTTCCTGTCCTTGGGAACCAGGGCACCAAGGAACATCTAGGCAGACTTAATACCTTAGGGAGGAGGAGATACTCTGAGAAAATGAAAATATTCCATTTCTGTTGTGCTTTTGTCTATTAATTTTAATATCCATGATGATTCTTGCCTGCAACAATTCTAATATTGCTGTGGTATTTGACAAATGTTGATTTTCTATAGCCTTTCTTCTTTCTACCTTTCTTCCTTCGGTCTCTCCCATCCCCTGTCCTTCTCTCTCTTTTCCTCTCTTCTCCTCTCTCCTTTCTTTTTCTCGGTCACCCTCCCTTCTTCCCTTTATTCCTTCTTTTCTCTTTTCCTCAGTCCCATTTTCATCTTTCCCTCTCTTTCCTCCCTCCCTTTCTCCTTTCTTTCTCTTTTCTTCATATTCTCTCTCTCTCTCTCTCTTTTTTTCCTCTCTTTTTATTCAAATTGTCCTAATTCAGCTATTGAGAATTCCATTGAATTGGCTCCTACATTTTTCCAACATACCACCATCATTTTCTGAGGCTTCCTTCTTTCTTGGCACCACAGAATATGTCCTGTTCTTTCCGTTACTCAGCCTGGAATCATTCCCTTCTCTGAGGAGCTCTGGTTGCTTTTACTGGACAGTGTTACTTGGAAATCAAGATCTTGGTGCCTGTTCTGTTCACTCTCCTGAGTGTCACTGCTTCCAGTCCCAGCCTTCTCAGCAGAGAGAGCCAGGAAATGTAAGCCCATGCATGTATATGCATAAACATATCTGTATGTCTATCTAATTTAATCTAAGGTAATATACCTATCATCTATCACCAGGTAAAGACCATGGGTTCCTACTGATATCTTTAATTCTAATCCAACACCACAGAGTTGTTAAAAATACCTAGACTTCCTTTTTCCTTCTCTGTAACTCTTTAACCAGAAATCTGGCTCTCATTGTCCACAACATATTTTCCTATTGTTTAGTACCCCGAACACACATAAAGTAGTTTCAGAACTGCTAACACAAACTCCTGTGCAAAACAAGTTATTAACTAGAGTAAAACATGTGTGCCGCATTCCATTTGTATTCAGACTTACAAGGCATATTTAAATCCTGTTTTCTGGAGTTCCTTAGGCTCATTGTTTTCTTCTCCAACCCTTTCAATGTTGTCTGGTTATTCGTCTGTTGCACAGTTAGGTTTATTGATTGCTATTTGTATTTCATTTTGGGTTGACCTCCACCCCTCAGTTGACTTAATTGATTGCTTCTTTAGAAGGTATGTGATATACTTCCATGGTTTTGTACAGCCAAACTAAACAACAGGACAAATTGAGAGACATGTGGCTGATGGCTTACAATTAATATCATTATTTATTTATTTACTTGTTTCTTTGTTATATTTTTCTCTGGATATTATTTCATCCTCAAATTGATGCTTAACATTTGCCCTTCTCTATCGTCATCTCAGAGTTTACAGATGGGAACCCCAAATGTAGGTAAAGTTAAAGAGGGATACATGGTATATGTGGTTATAGGCACAAGGATTTATACACACACACACACTCACATATTTGGGTATTAATATAAATTATTCCTTGTTTCAAAATGATTTTCTTCAGTCACGTAGACCCCAAACAATACTTCCACAGTGTTCCTGACTGAGCTGAAGTCAGTAAGAAGCATCACTAGTACAAGGACAAGTAGAGATCACCTAGGAGTGCCGAGAAAGCTGTGCCCAAACTCAGCGCCACCACAGAACACACGCCTGTGGACACGAGGACACATGGTGGACAGTAGCAGCTAGCTGGGTGACCTTTTCTCCTTGCCAATTTCTTACATCCTCTTTGAAGCTTTCGACTGTGCTGAGGACCCTCTTCTTTCTGGGGGCCTTTGCAAGCCCTTATATACATGGCAGCTTTTTTATGATTTCCTTCACCTGTTATTAATATTTCAAATTCTTGTTCTCCATAAAAGAATGTCCACATTTGCTGCCATGAGTTCTGGGGAAAAGGCAAAATAAACACAAAATCAAAAATCAAAACTTGGGCTATCTTCTTTATGAATGGCTAGTCAACTTCTTTCCTTTCCCTCCCATGACTGCTGAAAAATTTCCAAAAATAACTAGAACAAGTGGTTCAAAGCAAACCATAAACTCTGTAATGAGCAACAAATCCTCCGCAAAGCGCTCTTGACAACAGTTGCAGAGTTTCAGTAAAAGGCACCAAGGCAGTAGAATCCTTATAAGAGGGACAGTGTGTGGGAATAATGGGTTAAAATAGCCCACTGTGCCTGGAGAGTTTGCTGCAGCCAACCAACCAGGTTGTAGGTCCCACAAATGAGCCATTATTAGTTTTTTATACTGTCTACCATACAGACTATGGTATCAAATTTACTTTTATATGAATAGAACAGAATATAAATAAATCAGGGTAATAAATGATGAATTTCAGATGACTGTTTTCTCCAAGTTATTTTATTAGTGTTTCAACAGCTCTCTAAACTTGAGTCACACTACTCAGAGAAGCATTGTTAAGATGGAGTATTGTATCAAAAAACTATCATTTAATGTTACACAGGACCTAATGATGTACTACTATGACATGTGCAAAAACTAATTCACCCAAGATTTTCACTAATTATCTTATTTTTACAGTTTCAAAATTTAAGCCATTTGACTTCTATGTTCTGGTTTCAATTGTCTGGTTGTTTAATTCTAGCTCTGTATTTAAATTGAGTAACTAATTTATGCCAGTCTTTATATCATGGATTCGCCATTCCTCACATCGTGCTTGATTGGCTAAATTTTGTCAATGGGTATATTTTAAGATGTGCTAGCAGGACCTATCTTCTCTGAGTTCTTGAAAACTTAAAAGCATGTGTCTTTTGACCCAGACAATGGTTGGTCTAGCAGTGAAATACTTGGGTTCCACTTTCCTCACCTGAAGATTTTGTCACTGCACTGTCTTCTATTGTGATGGTCAGGTCTGACACCATCTTGATTTTTCACTTTTATAAGTGACTAGCATGTCTGTTTTGCTTTATAGCATAGGTGATCTAACATGCTTCCTTTCTCCTTCAAGTTCAATTAGTTTACTAAAATGTTTTTCCAAGTTCACACCCCATGTCAGTTTCTCCTGGGCCACAGTTTGTTCTTGCATCCTGCACATCTTGTTCCCCACTGTCCATCCCCTCAGACCACCTTTCACTCCGGTCTTTTCTGTAGTAAACAACTTGGTCTGCAGTACCCTGATAGTATCTCATCTCACACAATTATCTAATCCACTCCCTTCTGTGAGATAAAAAATGTGCACTGTGAGATAAAAAATGTCTAGGGCTTCTGTCTAGGGCTTCTCAGATGTGCGGAATCTGGGTCCTGGAGGGATCCTCTAGGCACCTGCTCATGTGCAACTTGGAAGTATGTGGGGTTGACCTTGTGCAAGCCAGTGTCCTTGATGGGGGACATATAGGAAGAGGTGCCTTCCACTTTCTTCTTGGCACATCCTATTCACTCACTCAGACGGTCCCACAGCAGTGCCTGACTTTGGAAACCCTGACATTAGTTTTCCCTTTACCTCTTTCACTTTTCCCAGTTTTCCTCTTTTAATACCTGGGGTCACTTCCTAAAAAATTACCTGAACAGAATACCTTGTCTCAGGCTCTGCTTTCTGGGAGCTAGTTTATCCAAAAAATGTCTTTATATTATAGGTTTGCAACCTTTCATTTATTCATTTTCCCCCATTTTCATCCTCTGTAAATGTTATCTGATTTTCATTTTTTTTCCATTTCATTTATTTTCCACTTTTTTCCCTCAAGCCTGATCTTGGTTTCCAAATGTATTCTCTCACTCATAAATCTCTGTGAAGATTTCATTTTTCTTTTATGAAAATATTTTTCTTTTATGATTTCATTTTTCTTTCTGGAACTCTGGCAGCCTGCTTTTAATTCTTTTTTTTTTTTTTAATTGTTGGGGAGTCATTGAGGGTACAAGAGACCGGGTTACACTGATTGCATTTGTTAGGTAAAATGCCTCTTACAATCGTGTCTTGCTCCCCAAAGGTGTGGCACACACCAAAGCTTTTCATTCATTTTGATAAGTTATCATCTCCTTTTTGATTCCTTGCTTCTCCTATTTGTATTTTTTTTCACCTTCAAGGGATCACACTGTACGGAAGGGTAATTAATTTTATGATGTTTATAAAATTCAGACTTCACCATCTTTTTGCTTATATTCCTTTCTTTTCTTTGTATTTCTCTATGCTAGTCTCTTTCTACATTTATGGCATTTTTAGTGGGTTAAAATTGTTGGAGAAGAGTGGGAAGGGGAGTGCTAAAAAGGAGTGATGCAGTCTGTATTTTGAGGTCTATGTTATTTCTTTTTCCTTGGGAGACCATCTCAGCTTGGTTTTCAACATTCAAATAGACCATATAGCTCACTGTGAAGGTCTTTATCTCATTGCCTGAGTTGCACATTTATGGTTTTTACTTCCCCTCCTTTTCATCTTTTTTTTAGAAAAACTATTTATTTATTTATTTTTGCTTTTTACCTCTCGGAGCTTCTCTAAACCAGAAGAGACCAGAATACAGACAGTAGCTGCTTTCCTTGTGTTATTTTGTGTTACTAAACTGGACGTCTAAAGAGACAGTCCTTAATTTTCTAAGGGCCACTACCAACCTGTACAGCACTTTGTGCTAATTAAAAGACCATATAGGATGTGCTTAGAGAATGTTGAAACAAAAATAACAATAAGAAACCAAAAAAAAAAAGAAAGAAAGAAAGAAAAAACCCTTGAAGACCTAAGTTAAAAATCAGGACAGAGCATTTAAGCAAGAGAAAGATATAAAAGGTACAAAAATTGGAAAGAAAGAAGTCAAATTAACCTTGTTTGCAGCATGATCTTATACCTAGAAAAATCTAAAGACTCCACATACCCCCCCCAAATAAACTGTAAGAACTGACAAACAAATTCAGTAAAATTGTAGGATACAAATTTAATATACGAAATCAATAGCATTTACACACACAAACAGCAAACAATATGAAAAAGGATTCAAAGAAGCAATTCTACTCACAATAGCTACAAAAATATAAAATGCCTAGGAATCAATCTAAGAAGCAAAAGATCTACCCAAAGAAAACTGTAAAACACTGATGAGAGAAATACAAGAGCAGAGAAAAAAAGTGAAGAGATACCCTATTCTTGAATTGAAAGAACTAATATTGTTAAAATGACAATACTACACAAAGCAAATTGCAGATTCTATGTGGTCCCATCAGAGTTGTTGTTGTACAAAGGTTGGACAACTAAGTTTGTGAACTTGCCACCATGTGCTTTTCTTGGCAGGGTTGGTAGGGTTGCATTACTTTAGTATATCTGTGTCTCACAGCTATGTTTGTGCTGATGTGTGGCGATGCCTGGCTGAGTGGCATACATTACTATTGTGTGTCTTTGTGTGCTGTACAATAGCACTGATGGTCATTCCAGAAAAAGAGTTCCAAAATTGCTTTGAAGGGTGGACTAGGCACTGGCATCAGTGCACAGCTTCCCAAAGGAAGTACCTCACAGGTGACTGTAGTGATACTCAGCTATGAGGTATGTAGCACTTTTTCTAGGAAGAGTTCTCAGGTTTCATTGTCAGACCTTGTGTAGCCAGGCAAATTGAAGAAATTGGAAAATCTATTGAAAGAAGTTTGGAGAGTAAAGTGCTACTTTTAAAGTTTAGGCATTGATGATGGATGACAGCACTGATAATACAAATATGGCTCAACTTGCCATTTTTATTAGAGACATTGGCTTCTCTAGTGGCATTAAAAGACATAACTAAATCAAGTGACTTACATCAGGCAGTGTGGGTTTCTTGGCCATTATCAATATGTCTTTATAGTCATTGATGGTGCTACAGTGATGGTACATAAAAGAGAGGGACTTGTAAAATTAACAGAACACAATGCAATTGCTGCTCCAAACTCACATTTGATTATGTATCATTGCATAGTACATCAAAAATATTTACACTCAAATGTTTCAAAAATGGGTGATGTTAGCAAATTGTCATCAAGAACATCATAAGGGCCAAAGGGATTAAATCATCACCAATTCCAGGAATTCCTTAAAAATATTGATGTTGGAGGCAGAGCAAGATGGTGGCCGAGTAACAGCTTCCTTGCATCTGGGCACCATGAGTCTGGGGAGATAGGACTCCAGGCATCTCTGGCTGGTGGGATCTGCCTATCATCACCCCTATGAGGATACAGGGAGTCAGTGAGAGACTTCTGGACCCCAAGAGGAGGACTAAAACAGTGGAAAAACAGCAAGTGGTCGCGTGTGCTCAATCCATCTAAACCCGCCCACAAATGTAAGTTCAGTAGCAGCGAGACTGCAAACCAGAAAGGTCTTACATGTGAACTGTTTTGGTGTCTTTGGACTTGGCACTCAGCTGAACTGCCTTGGGGAGAGCCCGAGCGGGAGTGCGGAGAACTTTGGCCATTGTCTAGGGCCCCAGTCTGAGCCGCTGAGACAGACGGAGCTCATAGTGTTTGGCTGTCGGTCAAAGGGAGCCATTGTGAGCGATCTGCCCTGGCAAGCTCCGCCCTCAGGGTCCCAGAGCTAGAATCGCGTGGGAGCTGGTAACCCAGTGACCAAGTAGCCTAAGGGTGGGGTCTGAGTCGCCTTGCAGCCCTAACCCCCAGGGGCAGAGTGAGACCGGTTTTGGCACAATGGGTAAGTGGATAGCCACTTCAGCAGTGATTCCAGCGACAAGCACTTTCTTGGGAAAGCTTCTGCTCAGCAAGTTTACAAGTTCAAAGTGCCTTTTAAGTGGGCTGAAGAGAGATTTAGGGTGTCTACCTGCTGGGGTATGAGAAATCAGGAGCCTCCAGTCATATCAGAACTGTGATTAACATCTCATACCACAGAAGACCACATGTTGCCCAGACAATATTCAACAACATATACATACTGCTTTGTTTTTGGTTGTGTTTTTTTTGTTTTGTTTTGTTATGTTTTTTTTTTTTTTTTGGCTTGGTTGTTTTTTTTTTTGTTTGTTTATTTTGATGTTGATGTTGTTTTGTTTTTTAATATCAACCTTTTCCATACAGATCCTTTTCTTTCTCAATTTTTCCAGTTTAATTATAATTTCCAATTGCTACTTTTTCAATAACTAGAACTTCATTTTTGCTAGCGTTTCTACCACTATTATTTGGTTTGTCACCCAATTTTATCCCGTAAATTTTTCTGTTTCCTTGTTTTGGTTTGATTTATAGCATTTTTGTCTTTCCTCTCTACTTGGTGGAGGTGGGATACTGTGTCTGATCAGGTTAGCAAAGAACTGCTGACAAAAGGGAGCCACCCAACTGGGCACCCCCAGAAGGTGGGTTTTTTTTAAGGTTGTGTCAAAGTACCATACTGTAAACCTATATTGCTCTGTCTCCCACTTTCTGTGCCTCTCTTCTTTTTGTCAATATTCCTTTTACCCACCCCCTCTCCTTTCTCTTTTTTTCTTTTTTTTTCTTATCACTCGGTCCTCCTTTCTTTCATCCCTTTTTGGCTCTTCAACCTTCTCACCCTTCTGGTCCAGTAACCCTTAGTCCACAGGCATGAGAACTTAAACAGCAAGAGGAAGTGAAAGGAAAATTAGGGCAAGGAAACAGATAAAAGAAATAACTCATGAGAAAGAATCAGCAGAAAACTCCGGGCAACATGAAGAACCAGTCCAGAACAACACCACCAAGGGACCATGAGGTAGCTACTGCAGAGGATTCCACCTATAAAGAAATGTTAGGAATGACAGAAAGGGAATTTAGAATACACATGTTGAAAACAATGAAAGAAATGATGGAAACAATGAAGGAAACTGCTAATAAAGTGGAAAATAACCAAAAGGAAATCCAAAAACAGAATCAAATAAGAGATGAACAATATGAAGAATATGAAAAGGATACAGCAGAGCTGAAGGAACTGAAACAGTCAATTAGGGAACTTCAAGATGCAATGGAAAGTATCAGCAACAGGTTAGACCATGCAGAAGAAAGAATTTCAGAGGTAGAAGACAAAGTTCTTGAAATAACTCATATAGTAAAAGAGGCAGAAAAGAAGAGAGAGAAAGCAGAACGTTCACTGTCAGAATTATGGGACTTTATGAAGTGTTCCAACATACGAGTTATAGGAATTCCAGAAGGGGAAGAAGAATGCCCCAGAGGAATGGAAGTCATACTAGAGAATATTATAAAAGAAAATTTCCCAAATATCACCAAAGATTCTGACACACTGCTTTCAGAGGGATATCAGACCCCGGGTCACCTCAACTCTAACCGAGCTTCTCCAAGACACATTGTGATGAACCTGTCCACAGTCAAGACAAAGAAAAGATTCTGCAAGCTGCCAGGAGTAAGCAGCAGTTGACCTACAGGGGCAAATCCATCAAAGTGACCGCAGACTTCTCTAACGAAACTTTCCAAGCAAGAAGACAATGTTCATCTACCTTTAATCTACTTAAACAGAACAATTTCCAGCCCAGAATTCTGTACCCTGCTAAGCTAAGCTTCAAAATTGACGGAGAAATCAAATCATTTACGGATATACAAACATTGAGGAAATTCGCCACAACAAAACCAGCTCTACAGGAAATACTTCAACCTGTTCTGCACACTGACCACCACAATGGATCAGCAGCAAAGTAAGAACTCAGAAATCAAAGGACAGAACTTAACCTCCACACTGATGCAAAAGATAAAACTAAGCAATGGACTCTCACCAAATAAGACGAATAGAATACAACCACACTTATCAATTATCTCAAAAAATGTTAATGGCTTGAATTCCCCACTGAAGAGACATAGATTGGCTGACTGGATTAAAAAACACAAGCCATCCATTTGCTGTCTGCAAGAAACACACCTGGCTTCAAAAGACAAATTAAAGCTCTGAGTCAAGGGTTGGAAGACAATTTTTCAGGCAAATGGAATTCAGAAGAAAAGAGGAGTTGCAATCTTATTTTCAGATACATGTGGAATTAAAGCAACTAAAGTCAAAAAAGACAAAGATGGTCACTTTATATTGGTCAAGGGAAAACTACAACAAGAAGACGTTTCAATTCTAAATATTTATGCACCCAATTTAAATGCTCCCAGATTCTTGAAGCACACCTTACTCAGTCTGAGCAATATGATATATCATAATACCATAATAACAGGGGACTTTAACACTCCTCTTACAGAGCTGGACAGATCCTCTGAACAGAAATTAAACAAAGATATAAGAAATTTAAATGAGACCCTAGAACAACTGTGCTTGATAGACGCATATAGAACACCCCACCGCAAAGATAAAGAATATACATTCTTCTCATCACCCCATGGAACATTCTCCAAAATTGATCATATCCTGGGACACAAAACAAATATCAACAGAATCAAAAGAATTGAAATTTTACCTTGTATCTTCTCAGACCATAAGGCACTAAAGGTGGAACTCAACTCTAACAAAAATGCTCGACCCCACCCAAAGGCATGGAAATTAAACAATCTTCTGTTGAATAACAGATGGGTGCAGGAAGAAATAAAACAGGAAATCATTAACTTTCTTGAGCATAACACCAACAAATACACAAGCTACCAAAACGTGTGGGATACTGCAAAAGCAGTTTTGATAGGAAAATTCATCGCTTTTGATGCCTACATTCAAAAAACAGAAAGAGAGCGCATCAACAATCTCACAAGAGATCTTATGGAATTGGAAAAAGAAGAACAATCTAAGCCTAAACTCAGTAGAAGAAAAGAAATATGCAAAGTCAAATCAGAGATCAATGAAATTGAAAACAAAAGAATCATTCAGAAAATTAATGAAACAAGGAGTAGGTTTTTTTAAAAAATAAATAAAATCGATAAACCATTGGCCAGACTAACTAGAAATAGAATAGTAAAATCTCTAGTAACCTCAATCAGAAATGATAAAGGGGAAATAACAACTGATCCCACAGAGATACAAGAGATCATCTCTGAATACTACCAGAAACTCTATGCCCAGAAATTTGACAATGTGAAGGAAATGGATCAATATTTGGAATCACACCCTCTCCCTAGACTTAGCCAGGAAGAAATAGAGCTCCTGAACAGACCAATTTCAAGCACTAAGAAACAATAAAAAATCTTCCAACCAAAAAGTGCCCTGGTCCAGATGGCTTCACACCAGAATTCTATCAAACCTTCAAGGAAGAGCTTTTTCTTGTACTGCAGAAATTATTCCAAAAAATTGAGGAAGAAGGAATCTTCCCCAACACATTCTATGAAGCAAACATCACCCTGTACCAAAACCAGGAAAAGACCCAAACAAAAAGGAGAATTTCAGCCCAATCTCACTCATGAATATAGATGCAAAAATTCTCAACAAAATCCTAGCCAATAGATTACAGCTTATCATCAAAAAAGTCATTCATCATGATCAAGTAGGCTTCATCCCAGGGATGCAAGGCTGGTTTAACATACGCAAGTCCATAAACGTTATCCACCATATTAACAGAGGCAAAAATAAAGATCCCATGATCCTCTCAATAGATGCGGAAAAAGCATTTGATAAAATCCAGCATCCTTTTCTAATTAGAACACTGAAGAGTATAGGCATAGGTGGCACATTTCTAAAACTGATTGAAGCTATCTATGACAAACCCACAGCCAATATTTTACTGAATGGAGTAAAACTCAAGCTTTTCCTCTTAGAACTGAAACCAGACAAGGTTGTCCTCTGTCACCTTTACTATTCAACATAGTGCTGGAAGTTCTAGCCAATACTTACCTAGGAAATAAAGGGAATCCAATTGGGAGCAGAAGAGGTCAAACTCTCCCTCTTTGCTGATGACATGATCTTATACTTAGAGAACCCCAAAGACTCAACCACAAGACTCCTAGAAGTCATCAAACAATACAGTAATATTTCAGGATATAAAATCAATGTCCACAAGTCAGTAGCCTTTGTATACACCAATAACAGTCAAGATGAGAAGCTAATTAAGGACACAACTCCCTTCACCATAGTTTTAAAGAAAATTAAATACCTAGGAATAAATCTAACGAAGGAGGTGAAGGACCTCTATAAAGAAAACTATGAAATCCTCAGAAAGGAAACAGCAGAGGATATTAACAAATGGAAGAACATACCATGCTCATGGACGGGAAGATTCAACATTGTTAAAATGTCTATACTTCCCAAAGCAATCTACCTATTCAGTGCCATTCCTATCAAAATACCAACACCGTACTTTCAAGATTTGGAAAAAATGATTCTGTGTTTTGTATGGCACCGGAAAAACCCCTGTATTGCTAAGGCAGTTCTTAGTAATAAAAATAAAGCTGGGGGCATCAGCATACCAGATTTTAGTGTGTACTACAAAGCCATAGTGCTCAAGACAACATGGTACTGGCACAAAAACAGAGACATAGACACTTGGAATCGAATTGAAAACCAAGAAATGAAACTAACATCTTACAACCACCTAATCTTCGATAAACCAAACAAGAAAGACTCCCTATTCAATAAATGGTGTTGGGAGAACTGGATGTCTACATGTAAAAGACTGAAACTGGACCCACACCTTTCCCCACTCACAAAAAATTGATTCAAGATGGATAAAGGACTTAAATTTAAGGCACGAAACAATAAAAATCCTCCAAGAAAGCATAGGAAAAACACTGGAAGATATTGGCCTGGGGAAAGACTTCATGAAGAAGACTGCCATGGCAATTGCAACAACAACAAAAATAAACAAATGGGACTTCATTAAACTCAAAAGCTTCTGTACAGCTAAGGACACAATAACCAAAGCAAAGAGACAACCTACACAATGGGAAAGGATATTTGCATATTTTCAATCAGACAAAAGCTTGATAACTAGGATCTATGGAGAACTCAAATTAATCCACATGAAAAAAGCCAACAATCCCTTATATCAATGGGCAAGAGACATGAATAGAACTTTCTCTAAAGATGACAGACGAATGGCTAACAAACACATGAAAAAATGTTCATCATCTCTATATATTAGAGAAATGCAAATCAAAACAATCCTGAGATATCATCTAATCCCAGTGAGAATGGCCCACATCACAAAATCTCAAAACTGCAGATGCTGGCTTGGATGTGGAGAGAAGGGAACACTTTTACTCTGCTGGTGGGACTGCAAACTAGTGCAACCTTTCTGGAAGGAAGTATGGAGAAATCTCAAAGCACTGAAGCTAGACCTCCCATTTGATTCTGCAATCCCATTACTGGGCATCTACCCAGAAGGAAAGAAATCCTTTTATCATAAGGACACTTGTACTAGACTGTTTATTGCAGCTCAATGTACAATCGCCAAAATGTGGAAACATACTAAATGCCCACCAACCCAGGAATGGATTAACAAGCTGTGGTATATGTACATCATGGAATACTATTCAGCCATTAAAAAAAATGGAGACTTTACATGCTTCGTATTAACCTGTATGGAAGTGGAAGACATTATTCTTAGTAAAGCATCACAAGAATGGAGAATCATGAATTCTATGTACTCAATTTTGATATGAGGACAATTAATGACAATTAAGGTTATGGGGGTGAAAGCAGAAACAGGGACGGAGGGAGGGGGGTGGGGCCTTGGTGTGTGTCACACTTTATGGGGGCAAGACATGATTGCAAGAGGGACTTTACCTAACAATTGCAATTGGCTTATTGTACCCTCGATGAATCCCCAACAACAAAAAAAAACGAAAAAAAAAAAAAAATTTGTGCCAGAACTTGACAATGAATACTGGATTACAGATTAAAATTTTTAGTGGATTTAAAACAATCATTTAGCCATTCATCTACATGAGTTAAACATGCACCTTAGAGGTGAAAACCAACTTATCGAGACAATGCTTCAAACCATCCAGAATTCTGAATGAAACTGAAATTACAGCAAGCTCAAATTAAGGTATACAATCATGCATTTTGACACATTGGCTAAACACAGTCCTGTGAATAGCAAAAAAGCATGCAGTTTTGCTTTTTGATTTGATACAAGAATTTGCAAATAGATTTCAAGATCTCTGGGAAAATAATGAACATTTTGGTGCATTTGTGACTCCATTTTCAGTTGACATAAATGTTACCTGCCAATTTTCAAATGGCATGAATAAAGCTGCAGTCTGACATTGAACTTAAAGAAAAATTTAACCAAGTCCTTTTACTGGATTTTTATAGGTCCTGTCTTCCCAGAGACATATATCCCTTGCTTCACAATCACACCTTATTTGTGTCATCACTTTTTGGCAGTTCCTTCATTTGCAAGCAACTATTTTCAAACATGAAGCATGATAAGAATAAAATTAGAACTAAAATATGTGATGAGCACCTGTGAATTCACTGAGAATTCCAACTACTTCCACCAAACTAGATCTTGATACGTTGGCCTCTCAAATAAATGTCAAATGTCCCCCCAGTTTTATGTTGCCCATTTTTCTTTTACTTTTATAATAAAAAATATAAAAAAAATAACCCAAGGACATTTTATGACATAGATATGTAAATGATTCGTGGACCTTTTTTGTTTAAAAACATTTTTTTTGATCATCAGCTTTTTTTAGTGTCTGTGTATTTAATGTGTGGCCCAAAACAGCTCTTCTTCTGGTGTGGCCCAGAACAACCAAAAGTTTGGACGTGTCCTGGCTAACACCTATTACAGACACAAAAGAACATCTTTGCCGTTGGCTCTTTCCTGCAGGCATCAACCACTGACAGAGAGAACAACTCTATAGTTCATCCCAGCATCTACTGACTCAATTAAACAGGGTGTCACTGATTCTTACTCACAAGTATTACTCACCTACTCAATACAATTCACATTTTTGGGAAAAGGGGAAGACAGAAGAATAGAAGCAGCTTCAGAGAACATTGGTTTTCAGGAAAGGAATAAAAATTACAGGCAGCATGAGCTGCGAGGGATTTCCCTCCTTCACTGCAGAAACATTGCACCAGAGAGCAGGTGCAGCAGAGATCTGGTAGATGTCAAGCCTGGGTTTCTGCAACTGACGCCATCTGGATTGCTCTGGTGCATGAAGCTAGTTCTTCTCAGGACTCAACCTTCTACCAGTAGCCTTTGCATCAACCTTGCTAGGCTGAGAGGGAACAGACAGAACATAAGCTCCCCTGTGTTGTGTCCTATGACTGGGGGCTGACCATGCCTCCTTCCCTGCATGGGATCTGAGCAGAGTGAGAGCCTCATACACAACAGCCATTTCCTTGGAAGCCTTGGGAAACACCCTCAGCAGATTCCAGGTGTTAGGGGCAGAACCTTGACTGATCAGAAGCTCCAGCCCATCTATATAATCCCTAGGCCACTGACAAACCTCTGCCTCCATGACTGGGAATGTATAGTGTCCATACTGGCAGAAAAGCCCCATTCATGTGCAGCCCTGCTCCATTTAGCCCCATAGCTATCTCCGAAATTCTCACTGCACTTGAGCCCAAGGCTCTGCTCCTGTAGTTCTAGGGTCCCTGCCAGGCCTGTGATAGCACTGCCAAAATTCCAGAGATTAGCCTACATACTAAGACACTACCCCTGAATCTCCACCAATTCCACTAGACTGGCAGAAACATCCCAAGGTCAAAGACTTCACCAAGAACCCTCCAGCCTTGACATTACTCTTGGACTTGGTTCATGCTAATGCCCATAGCCTAGTCACCCATGACTACGGTCAAAACAGATTCACCCAGCTGCCACAGTCACCTCTACTGGGTGACCCTAGCCAAAACAATCCCTCACAGCAATGGTTGTGGTGGAGAGGGTAACATCCAGCCCCCAAATGCAAACTTCCAACAATGAGCTGGAAGGTAAAAACCCACCCCACACAAAGATCATCCAGCACTGGGTCCAACTGACAATCCCCGAGAAATGGGTTAAAACAGAACAGAAGTTCTACAGACTGTAAGTGCACCCTCTCCTCCCGATGGGTCAACATTGCAGAGTGTGTCACAAAAGCTCCATCTAGAGTCCTTCCCTTCCTTTAACTAACCAGAATTGTCAGCAAAGGAGAATAAGTTCTCTGCAATGCTATTACACCAGAGCTAAGAGAAGAGGAGCTAGGTGAGAAAGAAACCAGCAAAAGAATGACAGCAACATGAAAAAACAAAACAGACTGAGATGTTTCTATATTTCTTAATCACTTCCAGGAGCCTTGTGGTTGAGCCCCTGGGGTTTTTCAAGTATAAGATCATACTATCAGCAAGGAGTGACACTTTGACCTCCTCAGTCCCTATTTGAATACACTTGATGCCTTTCTCTTGCTGATTGCATTAGCTAGAACTTCTGGCACTATGTTGAATAGTAGTGGTGATAGTGGATATACTTGTCTCAAGCTCACAATTCCATTACTAGGTATCTACCCAAAAGAAAAAAAATCCTTTTACCATAAGAACATTTGTATTTGAATTTTGAATTGTGTAGCTCAATACACAATTGCCAAGATATGGCAATAATCCAAATGCCCATCAACCCATGAATGGATTAATAAACTATAATTTATTTACACCATGGAATAAAAAAGCCATAAAAAAGTTGGAGACTTTACATCTTCTGTATTTACGTGGATGAAGCTGAAGAACATTCTCCTTAGTAAAGTTTTACAAAAATGGAAAAGCAAGTATCCAATGTAGTCAATACTAATTTGAAACTAGCAGATGAACAACTATACACCCACATGAGAGAAAAATTGAATTAAATGCAAGTGGGGGTGGGGGAAAGGGAGGACGCAGGAAAAGGGAGGAGGGAGAGAGATTGGTGGGCTTTCACCTAATGGGCACAGTTTAAGCGTATATAACACACCTGGGTGAGGGACTCCACTACAATTTGAACTTTACGTAACAAATGCAAACAGTGCAGTTGAAAGTGGGACAGCTAGTGAAAAAGCATTCTAAGTCCCCGATACTGGTGGAGCCACTATAATAGCTCTGGACTATCTACCTGGAATTACAGTTCAGAAAATCTCCCCAGAATTTTACACACCAGGTAAATGAATTTCTTACTTGTTTAAGGCACTGTTTAGATCCTTTTATATGTAGAAGCCTAGCCTTTAGCCTAACTAATACAGACACACAGTTACCAAATAGGAGACTGGGATTTGAACCGAAGTGCACACTTACATGCATGGAATGGATACCCTTAGCCACTTACATTATACGAATCCCATTCCTTCTCCTTGTCTTCATCCTGCCCATTTTCTTGCCATAAGCCTCCCACTATCAACCTATTTATACTGAGTTAGGTAACTCATCTACTGCCTCTCCTTGTCCCTTCCTTACTCCACAGCTGCACAAACTATAGTAAATGCTTAACTATTCCTACAGGAGCAGCGCTGGAAACTCTAAAGGTTTCTCACTGGTACCTTTTCCATTGACTTCATCAGCTATTTTTCCACAAGTAGTGACCTAGATCCCTGTAAAATTAAAATGTTAGACTGAATGATATCTAGGATATATCTGGGACCAGGGCCTAAAATATAATCTTCTCAGGTAATTCCTTTTTACTGTCACAGGCGGAGGAGATGCAAAAAATACCATACGCATATCATTCCTTAGCCAAGTAAAACTTTCAATCCATTCCAGGCTCATATGTCAAGCTATGCACACTTCCTCAGAGGAGAAGGTATATTTTATTTTAAATGCATAATTTAGTACTTACACCTGAAAACATGACCAATGGCCTTCCTTTTCACAAGCCAACACTATTTTCAAAGACGATGTATTTCACATCTCCCTCCCCTAACTCATGTTTGTACCCTATTTCACATTTCCCTCCAGGGGATGTGAAATAGGCTACAAACATGAGTTAGAGTTCTGATGGGAAATGGGATGTGAAAGGCCTTTTTCACAGCAGGTTTTTACTTTAAAGCGATATATATGTTTTAGAAAGACAGTAACTCAAATAATCATACTCCAAGGTCTTAAATTTTTTCAAAGCCAAGACATATATTACAAGAGGTTATTAATAATATCTGAGTATAAAAGACTGGGCAGCAGAAAACTAAGGTCTTGGAAATATCCTGTGAAAGGTCACACTTAGTGTAATAGTGTGTGGCACAGTTTTCCTGGGAGCTGAATTCAGGTTTACAAAGTCTGACAATTAAGTCCACCAACTCATTCTAGAAAAGGTACTACATACTTCATTGCTGAATATCACTATAGTATTCCCCTTAGGAAGCTATCACTGCAGTGATACCAGTGCCTAGTCCACCCTTCAGAGCAATTTTGGGACTCTATTTGGAGTGGCCATCAGGGCTGTCTTCATACTACCCTTGTTGTCCTGAATGTTATCAAAATGTCTTCCTTTCAATATTTCCTTTCTGTTGGGTAAAGAAAAATTCTTTGGGGGCCAGATCAGGTGAATAAGAAGGGTGTTCCAATACAGCTATTTGTTTACTGGCTAAGAATTTCCTCACAGACTGTGTGAGATGGTGCATTGTCATGATGCAAGAGCCATGACATGGCAAAAAGTTCCAGTTGCTTTTGTTTAACTTTTAATGAAGTCTTTTCAGCATTTTCAAATAGTAAACGTGGTTAACTGACTAGTTGGTACAAATTCATAATGAACAATCCCATTGATATAAAAAAAGGTTAGCAACATCATTTTGACTCTTGATTTGGATTGACAGAACTTTTTTGGCCTTGGAGAATTGGCTGACTTCCATTGTGCACTTTGAAGCTTTGTTTCAGGATTCTATTGGTACATCCATGTTTCATCACCAGTGATAACATGGCCTCCCCCCAAATCATCTTGCCCCTCCAAAAAGACAGGGTTTTGGCAAACTTCAACTCTCTTTTGTTTTTGTTCATCAGTGAGCTCCTTTGGGCCCATTTTTACAGGGACCTTTCTTATCCCAATATTTTCAATTAAGATTTTCCTAACTGTTTTTCTATCAATGTTTACTTGGTCTGTTATGCTTCTTATAGACAGCTGATGATTTTGAAACACACTTTGATGAATTTTTGCAATTTTTTTGTCAGTTCTATTCATTACTGGCATTCCTGACCTCTTTTCATCAGTGATGCTTTCTGGTCCCTCAGAAAAACATTTAATCCAGGGACAGCTGTGGTGGCTCATGCCTGTAATCCCAGCACTCTGGGAGGCCAAAGTGGGTGGATTGCCTGAGCTCACAGGTTTAAGACCAGCCTGAGCCAGAGAGAGATTCCATCTCTAAATATAGCTGGGCATTGTGGTGAGTGCCTATAGTCCCAGCTAATTGTGAGTCTGAGGGGAGGATTACCTCAAAAGGATTGCTTGAGCCCAGAAGTTTGAGACTTTGAGGTTGCTGTGAGCTATGATACCACGGCACTCTACTGAGGGCAAAAAAGTGAGACTCTGTCTCAAAAAAAAAAGAAAGAAAGAAAAAAAGAAAAACATTTAATCCATTGGTACACTGCTATTTTCTTCATGGCATCGTCCCTATAAAGTTGGACCAACATGTCCCTGATTTCACTTCCACATTTGCCAAGTTTAACAAGAAATTTAATGTTCGTTCGTTGCTCTAATTCAAGCACCCACATTCTTACAACAGCACACAAAAGTAAGCAACAATAATACTGAACACCACACAGCAAGAGACCATCACAGTTGACATGAACACAGCTGTCGAATTAGTTAACTTCATGACTGTCCTACAGTAGGATTTCTCAATCATGTGACATCCTTAACACTAATTAGTATTTAAACCACTTACAGCTGCATTTTCTGCTTCCTGAAACCAAAGGCGTTCTCAATAGGACACTGACCTGGAAATGCAACAAGGAACTCACCGAAACGAACTGTATGCTAACCTTTGTGAGAAGAAAAAAACATTGCTAGTTTATTCTCTTTCTTAAGTTTGGATTAAAAAATAATAGCATTGTCCTTGCATTAAACACCTAGTACATGTTACCAATATTGGGTATATTACAACAGATAATCTCTAGATTGTATGTGAGGTCTGACAATTAAATTCACAAAGTTGCTGCCATGTGCTTATGTTGGCAGCACTATACAAACAACTCGGTAAGGTTTCATAATTCGACACTAAGGAAGGTCATCAGGAGCCAAATGCATCTGTCTTTCTCCTGTTCCATCATCACCATATTAACACTCTTTTTGGACCCCAGACAGTCACAGCAGATTTGCAGATGAAATGATGATGATAGCATAAGGACAGAAATGGCACAGACTCTCTCTACATTCCTTTCTAAAACCAAGATGCACTGTAGTGACTTACCTTTAAATATTACTGGCCAAATTGGTTTAGATGACCCTTCCTAAATGAGCCCTTAGAAAGGGGATAGGATCAGTGTCTTTGCTGAAACTAAGGCAGATTATTTTTTTGAGCTGGGGAAAATCTGCTTTCTACAAAAACACAAAGCCACCAAATATCTATAAAAAAATAAACTGTATTTTTAGCAAGGCCAAAGAAGACTGGGTATCAAACAGGCAATCAGTAGTGTCCTTTGGTATTTGTATTTTCCTTAAATATTTTAAATTAAAAGGTGTACATGGAGAGAGGTTTACAGTATCTGACTATACAAGATTGGAGAGCAGCCAGTTTAAAGGTCCATAACAACATGGAGTGAATTCAAAGTGGTTAAGTGGGAGGAGGTATTACAAAACAATCACGGACACAGAGTCAAAATTACCGTCTAAGTCCAGAAGAGGATAAGTAAGGAAGAGAACTATGATATTGTAAAGTGGGAAACAGGCCAGACATTGCAACGCAGCCCCTAGCCCTGCCTCTTGTTCACGTTATGTCCTTGAGCACACATATATTTCCGTAACCTTAGTTAATTAGTCCATAAAAATAAATAGGGCTGCTTACATTGCAAAGTATTTCAGAGGTTCAAATAAGGCAGTGCAATCATTCCTTCAAAAATTATTTAATAAAGACTTACTGTGTCTTATGACACAACCTATGCCCTACAGTACCACAGAAGGAAAGTGGTGATAACAACAGGGTGATAGAGTCAGGTTGAGCATCTGAGGCCGTGGAAACACAGGGGAGAGAGAGGCTCCTCTCTTAGTCATGGTGGGTGCACAAAGGAGTCCTAGAGGTAATTGCATGTATTCTGAGAAAAGAGATAAAAAAGGAGCAGAAGTTAGCAGAGGGGGGAAGAGCCGCTCAAGTGGAGGAAAGAGTGTAGTGGGAAAAGGAGAGGGAGAGAGAGAGAGAACGCACACGCTCTACAGAGCAAGCCATTTGAGGACTTGTAAGAAGTCCAGTGTAACTGTATTTGAGAAAGGGCATTAGGTTGGAGAAATCATTAGAGACTAGACTAGAGAAGTTAATCACAGATTAGAGTGATAAATATTTTAAGCCATTTTATTAGGGGGTTCAAAATGTATACTGTTTAGCAGATGGAGTCAGCTATTCAAGGATTTTAAGCAGCAATGATGTGACCCTTCTTCCTCTTTATGAGATGACTCTTACTCTCTTGCAGAGACCATGAGGTTGTTACACAATATATTAATATTTTCTCCTGTCACTCTTAATAATAGAAACAGTAATTTTTAATTAAGTACAAGGCCTCTTGAAATAAAGCTCACATTTACCCACTTTTCGTAGCTAAGTGTAGCAATACGACTAAGTGTTCAACAAGCTGCGAAGGGAATGAATAAGTCTACTTCAAAAGAAGTCAAATCCTTTCTTTGCCATTTTCTCTACCCTGCTAAGGAAATGATTACTATTGTTCAATCAAATGCTTTGGATGATGCAGAAAAAGTCACAGACAGACTAAAGATGTCAAAGTGAAAAGACAGAAGGAACTTGCGTCCTGCCAAGGAATTCAAGTTCTAACCTCAAACTCCTCTAGCTTCTGGCTTCTTTCACATGAAAGAAAAACAAATTTCTATCTTATTTATTTTTAATTCATATATAGCCAGACCTTAATGGATACAGGATGCCTCTTACTAAGGGGATAGAATGGCAGCAAAACTGGACATCTGAATTAGAAAAATAATACAAATAAAATACTACAGGTGAAAAATGATAGTGACTTGAACTAGGAAAGCGGCAGTGAGAAAGTGGAAAGATGGACGAACGCAGGATATTTGGGAATTAGCACTAACAGAGGCTAGCGATTTGTGGAATGTGGGATATAACAAAGAAGGATGATGACACCCTTGGGATTTTAGGCTGGATAATTCACTGCTGTAGGGGGATATCCTACGGACTGTAGGACGATTTGAGGGCCCCTGGCTGCCATTGGTACCCTGTTCTCATTCATGACAATCAAAAATGATTCCAAACAATGCCAACTGTAAAATCACCCTTAAGGATTATTCCAGGAATTGGCACATAACACATAATTCACACCAAGAAAATACTAAATGAAAACTTCTGGGCGTTTCTAGGAAAATTTTCTGTTTCTAAAAGAGCCATGAGAAAGAATGGCTTCCCATCTTCTGTAAGAGTGAGGACCTGGAGCCACTGGATCTGATGTTGTTTAACCATTGTTCTACACCTGGTTTTCCAATCAAGTGGGCCCAAAAGTCTCCTTGATAATCTCCTGTTACTTGTAGCCATATTTCTAACCTACTGAGAGACTTTGGCAAGATCAGTTCCAGAGGAGAGTAGGGACAGAAGCCAGACTGGTATGGCTCCAGAGCTGCTTCCTTTGATGACTTGTGTTGCCCAGTCTGGGCCTTTCTCCCGAGGCGGAGTTCAGAGCTGGGGCAGTCATTGCAGCTATTGCTAACCAAGCAAATGTGAGAAATGGTTGTTTAAAATCCATTTTAACGCAGCTTTTCTTTCAAACCTCTCTGAGCTTTAATAATCAAATGTTTGGAAATCGTTAAGTAGTTGCCTTGACTTGTTTAACACGATGGCCTCAGACATTTCATCAAGCTGACGTAGGATTTATGTCTCAATAACACAATAACATTTAGTGAGCACTGTGGTTTCAGAACAATTTATGCCTGATCTGAGATTGGAGAATGATTTAAACCCAAGTGAAGGGCAGAGTTATGAAAGGCTCCAGCAAGACATGCTGTACCCTGTCGCTGAACTGCTCTCTGCTGGGGGTGGCGGGAAGATGGCAATATTCACTGCCTGACATGTTTCCTTGATAGCTTTTTCATTAGAAAAAAATTAGAAGTCAGAATGAGAGCCTTTTCTCTGAAAAATGTTTCCAATTACTCTGGTTCCCATTAGTTTTTTCTAAAAACTCCAAATCGGCCGTGGACAGTATAAGGATGAAAGCAATCACAGAAACTCAACACCAGACACGATTCTTCAGTTTTCTCATCCTAATCTGGCCTCACTGAAAAGACCACGCAATGGCCACGTTTTGCACTTCTACTTGCACATTGTCTCAGTGCCAAGGTCAGTGGATGCTTTTCTCAAGACTGTGCAGATACTCATGTCAAATTGGCTAGTGGGTCCCCAGTGGGAGGTTGTCGTTCACAGTGGATGGTCCCCTAGAGCACAGGTGCAGAGACAGTCCCCAGTGGTTCAGACCGTGGGCTCTGGAGTCGGCATACAAGAGTCTGCATCCCAGCTGCTCTGCTATTCAGGTCTGCAGCCTTGGCCTATCACCTCATCTTTTCTTGCCTCAATTGTCTCATCTATAAATTGAGATGAAAGTACCTACTCAGGGGATTGTTCTGAGAAAATTTGACTCTAAGAGTACCCACAATGTCAATACCAATAGTGAGATAATGTGTGTGTGTGTGTGTGTGTGTGTGTGAGAGAGAGAGAGAGCGAGAGAGAGAGAGAGAGGAGAAAGAGAGACAATAAATGAACAGTCACTTTGAACAGCAAGAAAGAGAATTGGACACAAAATTGCAAGCCCTGGGTTTAAATTCCAACTGTGTTTGCTTCTAGCTGTAGAAATAATAGGAATGCCACACACCTGTTATGAAAAATACGTAAGAAATTATTTGTGAAAACATATGATACTTGGCAGATAATAAATGTATGTGCATTTTCTTCCTTCTTTCCAAGAAAGTGAGAAAGTGGATGAATTTAAGTGCTGATCAGTGTTAGGTCATGAGGACAGTTTCAGTTTTTTCGGGATAAGGCCATCCTTGCACAAATTTGCCAAGCAACCAGAGATTTCCTCTCAAAACCTCCCACTTTTTCTCTGATCAGCCTTTTTTCCTCCAGGCAGGAGCACCTATTCCCTGCCTCCACAAAGGTCCACTTTTTAAATTGTTGTCCCAAGTAAAAAGCAGTACTACTTGTTAACTATGAGCGTCAAGAAGGTTATGAAAAACAAGGGTATGAGAATTGTAATACAAACTCCAAGGGGGAAAAGAAAGATTCACAGGGCCCTATAATGACAATGATGGCATTTTAGAAAGACGTTTTTTGGATGGAAGCCTTGTCTAACCTTTCTATCTTTTTCTGTAATACAATCTAGTCAGATAGCCTTACGCTTTTCAAATCCTTCCTTTCTATGCCCAAGTCAATTCTTACCAGCCATCTCTTCATTTGTGTATCCCTACCAGCCTGCTTTATTTCTAGTAGATTCTGTCCTTCACTCTATTCATCACTACTTGTGCCCCAGACTGGCAGGATGATGAGTTCATGTTGTCATAGCTTTTTTCTTTTCTTTTTCCCTTGGCCACACACTCATTACCACGAAAACAAATGCCCAGACTGGTCCAAATTTCTCACAGCATACAAATGTCAAGGTCCTTAGGGCTTTCTATTTCTAGTTTAAGAAAAAAATCTGCCCAAGTTATTGAACTTGAATTTGTTTATATATTTTTTCTAAGCAATAAAGAAGAAGTGAAAACACACATGATTTTCAAAAAATGCCTCAAAGTTGTACAATCCTTTTTTTCAAAAATATTTCATTACCTTAAGGTCTGCGGGAAAGTAAATAAAATTATAATTTATTTACTTTGAGCAAAATTTTTGAAGGTGAAAAAAATCAATTAGTAAATAGATCCAGAATTGCAATGTTTCATTAATTTAATTCTGCAAGTAGTTACCATATACCTGAACTGCTGCTTTCCAAGAGAGCTTACCCTGGGCGTATATAGTATATGAGTTTTACCGGATGTTATTCAAATTACCTATTTAAGTTGTTCTTTCCTCTCCACTAGACAGTGATCTACTCCAAGGCAAGAATGGGATTTAGTTTATCGTAAAGATTCAGGAATATTCTTTTCTCTCTCAACATTTCAAATCAATTTTAATGCAAATTTCAATATTACCTAATATTCCCAAGAGGAAAAGAAATCTCCAGCACCAAAAACATTCTTAAACAAGAGACTTCCCTGCAGTTTTTGTAAGAAAGTTTATGTTGGGGGTTTAAATCATAAATCCCAGAGCAAACCTTAAAGTTCTTTATTGGAGATGGGTTTTCTCTAAGTCCCTCGTCTCCCTGGACAGTCAGGGTAGTTCCCAAATGGGCGCAGTTGCCTTAGTTAAGCAGGTGGGGCAAATGGGTCCTAAAATCCAGCCCTTGACATCGTGTCCAAGCTGAGCACCTGGACATGGGCTGTGACCACTCAGAACCAGATCTTCTAATTTCTTGCACATAGGCACTGCCCACTTTTCAAACCACATGCCTCTTAGGAGCTCCTTCTCACTGACTTCTGAACTCAGTTTCCCCTTTTCAAGGTGTTCAGCCCCTTTCTTACTCTCATGCCCACCCCCTACCTCCATTGCTGCTCTGTAGCCAAGCCACAGAGAGGTCACTGATGAGAATGATGGTTTTGTTATATTTGATTCTCTCTCTCTCTCTGTTTGAGACAGAATCTCATTCTGTTGTCCAGGCTAGAACACTATGGCATCAGCTCAGTCACAGCAACCTCAAACTTCTGGGTTCAAGTGCTCCTCCTGCCTCACCCTCCCAAGTAGCTGGGACTACACGTGCATGCCACAGTGCTCGGCTAATTATTCTGTTTTTAGTTGAGATGAGGTTATTGCTTGTGTTCAGGCTTATCTCAAACTCCTGAGCTCAAGGGAATCTTCTGCCTCAGCCTTCCAGAGAGCTAGAATTATACGTGTGAGCCACTGCACCCCACTTCGGCTTATATTTGATTCTCTAAAGCCCTAACAGTACCAAGCACATAGTTGGCTCTCAGTGACATGTACGTTGAACTGAATCTCATTTAGCATACAATTCTCACAAGTAAGAAAAAGTCTAAAACATTACTAGACCAATAACAAAAGAAAATTAGAAACAACTAATTAGTTTTTTTCAAAGTAGTCTTTCAATAGGAAGTGGTATGATGTTTAGGTGGCCTTCTGTTTGCAGAAAATAATGTGTCTTGGCCAAATTTGCTGCAGCATCAACATAATTCTTACTAAAGTTCATTTTTTGTTTCTTTTTAATAAGTCTTTAAAAATATGATTTAATTGACTATAGTACGAGTCAGTGTGGATATGTCATTACTTTATTATTATTTTTTTTTTGTAGAGACAGTCTCACTGTACCGCCCTCGGGTAGAGTGCCGTGGCGTCACACGGCTCACAGCAACCTCTAACTCTTGGGCTTACACGATTCTCTTGCCTCAGCCTCCCGAGCAGCTGGGACTACAGGTGCCTGCCACAACGCCCGGCTATTTTTTTGTTGCAGTTTGGCCGGGGCTGGGCTTGAACCCGCCACCCTCGGCATATGGGGCCGGCGCCCCACTCACTGAGCCACAGGCGCCGCCCTGTCATTATTTTGTTAAACTCTTCCTGAGTTGTTGGAACTTGGTGGCTTCTACCTGTAGCTGTGTGTGAAGTGTCAACCATCAGAGTTCCCCTCTGGTCCTCCTACACTTCCATTTCTAACACTCCTCCTGGGGGAAAGAGGCTTCCTCAGCTCCCTCTTCCCTTTGTCCTATGGCTACCCAGAGGGGGCCTAACTTTTACAGAGGTCAATCCCCAAGTGGGTAGCATTCATTTGCCTAGGTAAAGTCCAATTTTATTGTATAAACAATTTATCATTTTTTTTTTTTATTGTTGGGGATTCATTGAGGGTACAATAAGC
The DNA here is from genome assembly GCF_027406575.1 of Nycticebus coucang. Taxonomy (NCBI): domain Eukaryota; kingdom Metazoa; phylum Chordata; class Mammalia; order Primates; family Lorisidae; genus Nycticebus; species Nycticebus coucang. The sequence goes on from NC_069789.1 coordinate 90,831,542, forward strand.
CAGGTTACACTGATTGCCATTGTTAGGTAAAAGTCCCTCTTGCAATCATGTCTTGCCCCCATAAAGTGTGACACACACCAAGGCCCCAACCCCCTCCCTCTGTCCCTCTTTCTGCTTTTCCTCCCCCCCATAACCTTAATTGTCTTTAATTGTCCTCATATCAAAATTGAGTACATAGGATTCATGCTTCTCCATTCTTGTGATTCTTTACTAAGAATAATGTCTTCCACTTCCATCCAGGTTAATACGAAGGATGTAAAGTCTCCCTTTTTTTTTTTTTTTTTTTGTAGAGACAGAGTCTCACTTTATGGCCCTCGGTGGAGTGCCATGGCCTAACACAGCTCACAGCAACCTCCAACTCCTGGGCTTAAGCGATTCTCTTGCCTCAGCCTCCCGAGTAGCTGGGACTACAGGCACCCGCCACAATGCCCGGCTATTTTTTGGTTGCAGTTTGGCAGGGGCCGGGTTTGAACCCGCCACCCTCGGCATATGGGGCCAGCGCCCTACCGACTGAGCCACAGGTGCCGCCCAAGTCTCCATTTTTTTTTTTAATAGCTGGATAGTATTCCATGGTATACATATACCACAGCTTGTTAATCCATTCCTGGGTTGGTGGGCATTTAGGCTGTTTCCACATTTTGGCGATTGTAAAGTGAGCTGCAATAAACAGTCTAGTACAAGTATGATAAAAGGATTTTTTTCCTTCTGGGTAGATGCCCAGTAATGGGATTGCAGGATCAAATGGGAGGTCTAGCTTGAGTGCAATTTATCATTTTTATAAAAAAAATTCTGTAAAAATACTTGTTACGCATCTCTTTTTAAGTGCCATTCAAATTTAATTCAGGCTGGTAGGAAAATGGAGAAAGTTTGTCCTCTATTAGTAAAAATTTTGAATTATAAAATGTCTTTAGAGAAATACTTTTTTTTTTACCTATAATTATTGAGTTACTTCTAATTAGGGCAACAAAGTTTCTCCAAATTGAGGAACTTCAGCATCTGTTTTAAGGAATACATAAGAGTTGAATAATTAAAATAGGAATTGTATTGTAAATAGTTCTTTCTATAATTTGGAAATATTCTCTCTCATAAATAAATTAAATGTCTTTATATTTTTGTTCAAAGTTATACATATTTAGTAAACTACTTGTAAACAATTTCAGCGTCAAATTCATTTTCACTTCTGTTAAAATGATCATTTTCTCAAATTTTGAGGCCCCAAATAGTCAAGATTCATTAGGCTTATTTATTTACTTATTTTTATTTCAGAATATTACAGAGATGCAATGTTTTAGTTACACAATTTGCTTCTGCACATTTCAGGTAAAAGTTAGAAGTGTGCCCTTCATCTGGAATGTGTAGTGTGAATTAATCCAAATCCTCCTCCCCCTCCCACCTACCTATTTCCCATTGAGTCTTACTTCCTTATGTGCACATAAATGTTTTTCAACTAGTTCCAATTTAGTATTGAGTACATGTGGTGTTTGTTTTTCTATTCTTGCAACACTGCACTTAGAAGAATTGTCTCTAGTTCTATCCCAGTTTTAAAAAAAAATACTAGATCACTATTTTCATGGCTGAATAGTACTCCAGGGTATACACATACCACAATTTATTAATTCACTTATGTATGGATACATGCTTGGGTTGTTTCCATATCTTTGCAGTTGTGAATTGTGCTGCTGTAAACACTTTTTTTTTTTTTTAATAAAACATCTTTTTTTTTTTTTCTCCTTTGGGTAAATACCTAGTAGTGAGATTGCTGGATCAAATAGTAGGTCCACTTTTATGCATTTGTTAAACATTGCTGTATGTGTAGGGTTACCATTTTTTCTGTTTTCTGTTACAACATCCTGATCATTGCCCCAATTCCCTCAAATCTTCACACACACATAGACCCTATTTTATTTTCTAAGAAATCCTCAAAGAAGAGAATATATAAGCACCACTATTGGATGTGGTCAGGGCTCATTTAAAAAAAAAAAAGAGTTAAATTTCAGTTACCTGGAAATATCTACATTCTGCCAAGGCTGCAGTCATTCTCTCACTTGTAAATCTAAGCTTAAATTAAATCAAACCCCAGTCTTTCTTGGTTCCAATTCTTCCCTTTTAGTGAGGCTTATATTCCTGGTTCAAAGAAAAGAAAGCTTTCTTTTTGTAAGGAGCTCAAGGCTTCTTGGACATTGAATGGCTTTTACAAAGCACCATTTTGTTGAGTGCAAAGGAATAAGAAACAGCTGGGCTACATTTCCTTTGAAACACACACTTAGTTAAAAATTAAAGACAAAAAGTAAAAAATAAAAAGCACCAAAGAAAAACACTTTTTGGTTTTGCCAAAACCCAAACCATTTAAGAGAAAGAGGGGATAAGAGAAAAGAGAAAAGAATAGTCTGAAAAGTTTTGCCAAACCAGTTCCCTTTTCTGTGGCATTGAAGTTCATTATGCCCAAGCTAAAATAGTGCAAAACACAGAATTAGTTTGAACTTGTTCTGGAAATAGTTATGGGTCTGTTAAGCATGAAGGGATTCAATAAATATTTCTCCTCCCTGTTCTCTTCTATCCTAAGAATAGTTACAGTCGTTTTCTTTCTCACCAGTTTCTGAATTTTGCCAAACTCTCCCTGATAGAAAGTTCCTAAACTGAAGAATTGAACTGAAGTAGAAAACTACATTCTAGTTGCTTAAGTTCCTGGAAACATGTTTGTACTACAAATAGTAAATAAATAATAAAAATGATTCCAAGGAAGGAAACATTGCTAGCTCCTGCCAACTTGCTTTCATCACCTAACAGAAAAACAAAAAGTCAATCGTGCCCTAAAATTATAGGTAAAATGGGCCCATATGTGGTTATGTTGACTTAAATTTAGTTTAACAAACACTATTCAGCACCTATCATGTTCATATCATAGAACTAGATGCTAGAAGGAGATTTTAAAAATGAGTAAGGTGTTCAAAAATGGACAGAGAAAAGAGAAGGGAAAACTAAAATACAACCATAGGCAGAAACCAGAAAGCAAATAGCTCCTATTTCTCAACATGGAATTTATTTATTCAGTTCTAGAGTTCTCAAGATGCCAAACATTACAGAATTGTCCTTCTTCTAAAGTAATTTACAATTTGGGGTACAGAAATGCTTATCAAAAAATTGCATAAAAGATATCATCATATCATTGTTCAATTAATTCAGAAACACTCTTTAAGAAAGTGTTTCAGAATGGCTGAGTGTGGAGAGATTAATTATGCTTTATTTGGATGTCTCCCTTTAGAATTTCCAGAACTAAGTTAACTGACAAGAAAAATGTTTTTATGGTTTCATACCTTTGTTAGGCAGACCTCTAACTGCTTTATGCCAGTGTTGGCAAAATTGAGAAAAGTTAATCTGTACTTGTAATTTTTCATCTTTTCAGATTTTTTTATATCCCCCTTACAAACTCGATAGACTCAAGTCTCTTACCACACTTTCATGCTGCCTGTATTTTTCCATCCAAAAAAAGTCTGATATAGTAACTAACACTTAAATGACACTATTTTATATCTTCCTGAAAGTCTTGGTACTTTTTAAGAAGATAATTGAGAGAAAGAGAGAGTTTAAACAAACCAGAAAGACTGCTTCCCATAAGATTTGTGAGAGCAGGTTAAGGTAGGAGATAGGGTGATGGAGGAAAGATAATGATTTAACAGTAGGAGAATTGAGAGAGCTGGATCCTCAAAACTGAAGTGGAGGAGGTAAGCATCATTATGGTTTTCCATCAACTGTCAGGCAAATGGTCGGCATGCCTGACTGTGCAAGAGTTCTGCAGGTGAATAGGACCCAGCAGAAGGAAATCCCGGCAGCAGATGGTGCCCTGATATTGCAGATGCGAAGTGATCTCCGGGCAATATCCAGAGGCTAGATATTTGGGTTCAGGAAAGAAACCCTACTGTCTGGTTAAGGAAAAGGCAGGAGCTGAGGAACGGACCTCAGAAAACTAGAGAGTCTCTCAGAAGGAGGCTCAGGGGGTGGAGACAAGATGGCTGACTGAAGTCAGCTTTCCACAGAGGCGCCCATCCAGAAGGAGAGTTAAAGGACAGAAATTTAGCAAGTAACCTGGTGGATTAGAGCTGCACCAAGAGAGAAGGTTGAAGAACACACATCAACTCTGCTAAGGTGAGCTACGACCCCAAGGATACAAACGAATGGTACAAAATCCATCACCAAGTGGATAGGAGTCCTCTCCCCCATGAGAACAGCTCGGAGTGCCCCACAAACAAACGAGCAGAGTTCAAAGGTCCTCCCACTACACTCCATGGGAGAGACCCTCTAAAAACTGGACCTACCTCCCCTACTAGGGTGCCACAGCGTTCTCCTGCCAGGCATAAAACTGTATAAAACTGTATATATTCTCTACCTGCAAATCTGAGCTCCCAGCACTCCCTTCCACTCTCACTCTGAGGTCTGGAGGCCTGTCTCCCAGGAGTCCAGATTCTTGGGTGATTTCTCGAGGGGTGTGGACAGGGCCTAAACTGCAGCTGGTCAGTGCTGACTCTGCGGCACGGGAGTGAGGAGAGGACGGTCGGCTGAGAGGGAACCACACAGGAGCGGCAGTGCCCTGAGGCGCAGAGCAGCAGCCATCTTTTGGCAACAAGAGGGTTCACTCCCAGATATTCCGAAGTCACATCCCCTGTCTCCCTGGGTGACCAGAGGAGGCCGGGCATCTACTCAGGTGGCAACCACCATGGAACAGATCTGGGATGGAAATGCAGGCTCGTGAGTAAAGGGTTTGCCTGAGGCAATCCCGGCCTTGGTGGAGCACGGGGACTACAAAAGCATGCACAGAACCGGGAAGTTCCCAGGGCAGGGCTGACCCAGAGGACCGCTTTACTGAGCCTAAGATGCACCCAGCCCTCAGGGGATCATCAGCCTATAGACAAAGGAAGACAGGTGGCTAGAACTGACAGCTAACCGAATACAAACCTGCAGGAGCAAAGACAGGGCCTGAGGTGCAGGCTCTGGGAACTCAAAACAGCTTCTCTTCTGCAGGGGAATTTAGCAGGGACAGAAACAAATCCCCACAAAGTTGTTTTCTTCTGTCAGTAACATCAATCAGGGGCGGGGCTGGAACTGAGTAAACACCCCCCAGCCTCCATCAAGTGCCCGAGGTTGTCATGCCTCACCTCCCCCTGCTAGATAGAGGAAGAGTGCAGCGGCCTGGCTGAGCAGAAATAGATTTCCTTGTGATTCAGACAGATGCAAATCCCTAGAGAATCTGTTCACTATAGGCAACTGGGTCACAGCCCTGGGGAGCTATCGTTGACTGGGTGTGACAGAGGTGCAAGGTGGGGAAGGAGGCATCAACCTTCCCAAACTGATCTATTTGCTGGATGGGTCCTCCTGACTCCACAGAGCATGGAAGCAAACCATATCTGAGTAGTCAACAGACCCCTGCGATCCAGTTGCCAGAGACCTTTTAAACTCTCCCACCTGAGACAGGTGCTGACGGAGACAATTGATTTGGACTTTTTGAACTGAGCCAATCACCCAAGGACTAGTCAGGTGATGCCCTGGGTGTGTGGATGTGGGAAGGTTTGATTTTCCTTTTCATATTGTTGCCTGTGGGGGGCAGGGTGACTTAATTGCTGGTATTTCTCCACAGCTGAGACGTCAACTCAGAGTAACTGTTTCACTAGGGTCAAACAGAGGCCAGCTGAAAACAAGACAGAACCTCTTAGCCCCACCACACCAAACAGGTTCCCATAGCACTGTACAGGTCCTCGACAAAGCTCCAGGGGAAAAATCAAATGGTGTAAAACAATCATGGGGTGGAATCAGTGTAAAAGCTCTGGTAACATGGATAACCAGAATAGGTCAACCCCCCTCCCTACTCCCCAAGGAAAGATATGGCAGATGTAACTGAAGATCCCATTCATAAACAGTTGGCTGAGATGTCAGAAATCGAATTCAGAATTGGGATTGCAAACAAGATTAATAGAATGGAGGAAAATTTGGAATTAGAAATTCGAGGAGCAATTCAAAAGTTGGAATTAGAAATTCGAGGAGAAATTCAAAAGTTGTCTCAAGACTTTAACGAATTTAAAGACAAAACCACCAAAGATTTTAATGCACTGAAGCAAGAATTTGCAGCCCTCAAAGATATGAAAAATACAGTAGAAGCCCTCAGTAACAAAGTAAAGCAAGCAGAAGAAAGGATTTCTGACATTGACGACAAAGCCTCTGAACGCTCCAAAACTCTCAAAGAGGAAGGGAAATACAGAGCAAAAATGGAACATTCTCTCAGAGAGCTCCAGGATAATTCGAAGAAGGCTAAATTCTGCCTCATTGGAATCCCTGAAAGTGATGAAGTGGCCTCGCAAGGCACAGAGGCCCTTCTCCATGAAATTATGAAAGAAAACTTTCCAGACATGCCAAGAGATTCTGAAATTCATATAGCAAACAGTTTCAGAACCCCAGCACGACTCAATCCCACTTCATAATTGCTAAGACATGGAAAAAGCCCAAGTGCCCATCCATCCACAAATGGATTAATAAATTGTGGTATATGTACACCATGGAATATTATGCAGCCTTAAAGAAAGATGGAGTCTTTACCTCTTTCATGTTTACATGGATGGAGCTGGAACATATTCTTCTTAGTAAAGTATCTCAAGAATGGAAGAAAAAGTACCCAACGTACTCAGCCCTATTATGAAACTAATTTATGGCTTTCATATGAAAGCTGTAACCCAGTTGTAACCTAAGAATAGGGGGTAGGGGGAGAGAGAGGGGAGTGAGGGAAGCGGTGGGCGGAGGGAGGGTGATTGTGGGATTACACCTGCAGTGCTTCTTACCAGGATATATGTGAAACTTAGTAAATGTAGAATGTAAATGTCTTAACACAATAACTAAGTAAATGCCAGGAGGGGTATGTTAACTAGTATGATGAAAATGTGTCAAACGGTCTATAAAACCAGTGTATGGTGCCCCATGATTGCATTAATGTACACAGCTATGATTTAATAATAATAATAAAAAGAAGGAGGCTCAGAACAGAAGATTCAGAGCTGATAGATTTCCTGGTGGGCATAAGAGCGGGGAGAATGTGATGAAGGTTAAGGTGCTGAAATAGACTCAGGCTCAAACAGCTAGAACCTCTGGCTCCCAAAGCCACACCATCAGTAGGAAATCACTACAGGCAGGAGCTGGAAACCCAGGACAAATGTGGGACCCCTTTGGCCAACCATGGAGTGGATGGAGTCAAGAAAGCAGCTGTGACCACAGACAGGCAGATGAGAAAGAAAAGCTAGGAAGAGGAGTCAGGAGCTTGCAAAAGCAGAGGTCTTCAACAGTGGGACGAATATACTCAGCATAAAGATGGGGGCATTCTTTGGTGGTCAGAGGGTGCTCCTCTCTATTTCTCCTCCTAATTAGACAGTTGTCTTAGGGATATGAAGATTTTGAAGTCTTATGTAGTACTGCTTTTCTCTTCAACTCCTGGAAAGGCAGTGGACTATCTGAGCTTCCACTTGAAACGTTTCATAGAGTGTTTTTTCATATTTGTTGGTCATTCATCTGTCTTATTCAGAGAAGCTTCTGTTCAAATCTCTTGCCCACTTATAAATGAGATTGTTGGCTCTTTTCTTGTTGATTAGTTTGAATTCTCCGTATATTCTAGTTCTTGGTTGTTTATCAGATTCATAGCATGCAAATATCTTCTCCCATCCTGAAGGTTGGCTGTTTGCATTAGTTGTTGTACCCTTGGCTATGCAAAAGCTTTTTAGCTTGATCATGTCCCCCTTATTTATTTTTGGTGTTGCTGCAATTCCCAAGGGGGTCTTCTTCATAAATTCTTTTCCCAGGCCAATAGAATCAAAGGTTTTCCCCACATTTTCCTCTAGGATTTTTTATTATTTCATGTCTTAAAATTTAAATCTTTTATCCAGCAAGAGTTAATTTTTGTCAGGGACGAGAGGTGTGAGTCCAGTTTCAGTTTTCTACATGTGACTAATCAGTTCTCTCAGCAACATTTATAGGTGAGATTTACATACTTCCTACACGGGCCATTGCAGATATTTTAAAATAGGAGACCTCAAAAAAAAGTTCCAGTAAAGTAAAAATTTTATTTTTGCAAAAGCTGATGAAACTTGAGAATGGAGTCATAGGAGACAAGAAATTCTTGGGATTAGGAACCATGTCTTTAATTCTATTACTATATATATGTATATATATATTATTTAATTTTTTATTAAATCACAGCTGTGTGCATTAATGAAATCATGGGGTACAATGTGCTGGTTTTATATGCAATTTGAAATATTTTCATTGAACTGGTTAACATAGCCTTCATGGCATTTCCTTAGTTATTGTGTTCAGACATTTATATTCTGCATTTAGTAAGTTTCACCTGTACCTTCTAAGATGCACTGTAGGTATAGTCCTCCCAATTATCCTCCCTCCACCTATCCTTCCCCCGCCCCTCCCTTCCTCTGCCCCTTTCCCCATATTCTTGTGCTACAATTGGGTTATAGCTTTCATATGAAAGCTATAAATTAGTTTCATAGTAGGGCTGAGTACATTGGATACTTTTTCTTCCATTCCTGAGATACTTTACTAAGAAGAATATGTTCCAGCTCCATCCATGTAAACATGAAAGAAGTAAAGTCTCCATCTTTCTTTAAGGCTGCGTAATATTCCATGGTGTACATATACCACAATTTATTAATCCATTCGTGGGCAATGGGCACTGGGCTTCTTCCATGACTTAGCAATTATGAATTGGGATGCAATAAACATTCTGGTACAAATATCTTTGTTATAATGTGATTTTTGGTCTTCTGGGTATATACCTAGTAGAGGAATTATAGGATCAAATGCCAGGTCTATTTTTACATCTCTAAGTATTCTCCAAACATCTATTATTATATATTTTTTTAATTTTTTTTATTGTTAAATCATAGCTGTGTACATTAGTGCAATCGCCTGTACCCATTCTAAGGTGCACCATAGATGTTGCCCCACCCATTACCCTCCCTTCACCAAAACCTCCCCCCTCCCTTCCCCTTCCTTGGCTCTCTCCCCTAGTCTTGTGCTATAGTTGGGTTATAGTCTTCATGTGAAAGCCATAATTTAGCTTCATAGTAGGGCTGAGTACATTGGATACTTTTTCTTCCATTCCTGAGATACTTTGCTAAGAAGAATATGTTCCAGCTCCATCCATGTAAACATGAAAGAGGTAAGGTCTCCATCTTTCTTTAAGGCTGCATAGTATTCCATGGTATACATGTACCACAATTTGCTAGTCCATTCGTGGGTCGATGGACACTTGGGCTTTTTCCAAGACTCAGCAATTATGAATTGGACTGCAATAAACATTCTGGTACAGATGTCTTTGTTATATTGTGACTTTTGGTCTTCTGGGTATAAACCTAGTAAAGGAATTATAGGATCGAATGGCAGGTATATTTTTAGGTCTCTAAGTGTTCTCCAAACATCCTTCCAGAAGGAACGTATTAGTGGGCATTCCCACCAGCAGTGTAGAAGTGTGCCCTTTCCTCCACATCCACGCCAACATTTCTGGTTTTGAGATTTTGTTACGTGGGCTACTCTTACTGGGGATAGGTGATATCTCAGAGTAGTTTTGATTTGCATTTCTCTGATGATTAAGGATGATGAGCTTTTTTTCATGTGTTTGTAGATCTTGCGTCGGTCTTCTTTAGAGAAGTTTCTCTTCAAGTCCCTTGCCCACCCTGACATGGGATCATGTGTTCTTTTCTTGCTAAAATGTTTGAGTTCTCTGTGGATTCTGGTTATTAGACCTTTATCAGAGGTATAACCTGCAAATATTTTCTCCCATTCTGAGAGCTGTCTACTTGCTTTACTTACTATGTTCTTGGCTGTGCAGAAGCTTTTTAGTTTGATCAGGTCCCAGTAGTGTATTTTTGATACTGCTTCCATTGCCTGGGGAGTCCCCCTCATAAAATATTCACCCAGGCCGATTCCTTCAAGAGTTTTCCCTGCACTTTCTTCAAGTATTTTTATAGTTTCATGTCTAAGTGTAAATCTTGTATACAGTGAGAGTCTATCTTAGTTAATGGTGAAAGGTGTGGGTCCAGTTTCAATCTTCTACAGGTTGCCAGCCAGTTTACCCAGCACCATTTGTTAAATAGGGAATCTTTTCCCCACTGAATATTTTTAATTGGCTTGTCAAAGATCAAATAATGGTAAGTAGCTGGATCCATCTCTTGGTTGTCTACTCTGTTCCAGACATCTAATTCTCTGCTTTTGTGCCAGTACTGTGCTGTTTTGATCACTATCGATTTATAGTACAGTCTCAGGTCTGGTGGCGTGATTCCTCCTGCTTTGTTTTTATTGCTCAGTAATGTTTTGGCTATTCAAGTTTTTTCTGATTCCATATAAAATGAAGTATTATTTTTTTAAGATCTTTAAAGGATGACAATGGAGCTTTAATAAGAATTGCATTAAAATTATATATTGCTTTGGGTAGTATGGACATTTTAACAATGTTGATTCTTCCCAGCCATGAGCATGGTATGTTTTTCCATCTGTTAACATTTCGGCTATTTCTTTTCTTAGAGTTTCATGGTTCTCTTTGTAGAGATCTTTCACGTCCTTTGTTAGGTAAACTCCCAAATATTTCATCTTCTTTGGCACTACTGTGAAAGGAATAGAGTCCTTGACTATTTGTTCAGCTTGGTTATCGTTGGTATATATAAAGGCTACAGATTTATGGGTGTTGATTTTGTAGCCTGAGACATTGCTATATTCCTTGATCACTTCTAAAAATTTTGTAGTAGAATCCCTAGTGTTTTCCAGATATACGATCGTATCATCTGCGAAGAGTGAAAGTTTGATCTCTTCTGGCCCTATGTGGATACCCTTGATCGCCCTTACTTCCCTAATTGCAATGGCTAAAACTTCCATTACAATGTTAAATAGCAATGGAGACAATGGGCAACCTTGCCTGATTCCTGATCGAAGTGGAAATGATTTCAATTTAACTCCATTCAATATGATATTGGCTGTGGGTTTGCTGTAGATGGCCTCTATCAGTTTAAGAAATGTCCCTTCTATACCAATTTTCTTAAGTGCTCTGATCATGAAGGGATGCTGGATATTATCAAAATGTTTTTCTGCATCAATTGAAAGAATCATATGGTCTTTATTTTTAAGTTTGTTTATGTGTTGAATTACATTTATAGATTTACGTATATTGAACCAGCCTTGAGACCCTGGGATAAATCCGATTTGGTCATGGTGTATAATTTTTTTGATGTGTTGTTGGATTCTGTTTGTTAGGATCTTATTGAGTATTTTAGCATCTATATTCATTAGTGATATTGGTCTATAATTTTCTTTTCTTGTTGGGTCTTTCCCTAGTTTGGGATCAAGGTGATGTTTGCTTCGTAGAATGTACTGGGTAATATTCCTTCTTTTTCTATATTTTGGAAGAGGTTTAGTAGTATAGGTACTAGTTCTTCTTTAAATGTTTGATAGAATTCTGACGTAAGGCCATCTGGTCCTGGACTTTTCTTTTTAGGGAGATTTTGTATAGTTGATGCTATTTCAGACCTTGATATAGGCCTGTTCAACACTTCCACTTCGTTCTGGCTAAGTTTTGGTAGGTGGCGTGCTTCCAGGTATTGGTCGATTTCTTTCAGATTTTCATATTTGTGAGAGTAGAGTTTCTTGTAGTATTCATTAAGGATTTTTTGAATTTCTGAGGGGTCTGTTGTTATTTCATCATTACCATTTCTGATTGATGAAATTTGAGATTTTACTCTTTTTTTCCTGGTTAGGTTGGCCAAAGGTTTATCTATTTTATTGATCTTTTCAAAAAACCAGCTTTTGGATTTATTGATCTGTTGTATAATTCTGTTGTTTTCAATTTCATTTAATTCTGCTCTGATTTTGGTTATTTCTTTTCTTCTGCTGCATTTGGGGTTGAAGTGTTCTTCTTTCTCCAGTTGCTTGAGATGTTCCATTAAGTTATTGACTTCCTCTCTTTCCGTTTTCTTGAGAGAGGCTTGCAGTGCTATAAATTTCCCTCTTAGCACTGCCTTTGCAGTATCCCAGAGGTTCTGGTAATTCGTGTCTTGATTGTTGTTTTGTTCCAAAAATATGGTGATTTCCTTCTTAATCTCATCTATAACCCATCTATCCTTCAGCATAAGGTTGTTTAGCTTCCATGTTTTTGTATGGGTATGCAGGTTCCTGTTGTTATTGAGTTCAACTTTTATTCCATGATGGTCTGAGAAGATTCAAGGAATAATTTCTATTTTTTTGAATTTGCTGAGGTTAGATTTGTGGCCTAGGATGTGGTCGATTTTGGAGTATGTACCGTGGGCTGATGAGAATAATGTGTATTCAGTTTTTTGGGGATGAAATGTTCTGTAGATGTCTGTTATGTCCAGATGTTGAATGGTTGAGTTTAAATCTAAAATTTCTTTGCTTAGCTTCTTTTTGGAGGATCTATCCAGGATTGCTAAAGGGGTGTTAAAATCTCCAACTACTGTGGAAGTGGAGGAAATCGAGTTGCTCATGTCTGTTAGAGTTTCTATTATAAATTGAGGTGCGTTGTGGTTGGGTGCATAAATATTAATAACTGAGACCTCACCATATTGAGTATTACCTTTAACAAATATGAAGTGTCCATCCTTATCCTTAATTATTTTGGTTGATTTAAAGCCTATTGCATCTGTGAACAGGATTGCAATGCCTGCTTTTTTCTGCTTTCCATTTGTCTGGAATATAGATGACCATCCCTTCGTGTTGAGTCTTTGTTAACAAAGTCATACCTGTCTTTGTTACTATATTTTTAAAGCCCCAGAAACCGGGGGCTGGTTCCTTTAAGATTGGCTGAATAGGGTGATTCCATATATGAAGGAACTAGTGTGCTGTCAGTGGGTGACTGCCCACATAATCTTAACCTGTTTTTCCCAGCTTTTACTTTGTCTTCCTAGAAGGGCCCCATTCTACTCTACCCACCCTCTTGGGTTCATGTTTGCCCATCTAGCTGCCATTTCTGTCTTTCATTCTTATTTGGCCTTCCTGGTAATGACCTGCCTCTCAACCTCCAGCCACAACCCAGTACCATCCTAGCCACCCTGCTGACCTCATCCCAGAGTTCCTTAAATACAGCATCTCCCTCGGTTCTTCAACAGCACCTAATAATGCTTGGCAAAAACAAAGATGCTTAACATTCTCATGAAATTTAATTCAATTCTGGTTGTATTCTCCTCTTTCCTAAGGAGAGGAATTCCTCCTATTCCCTAAGAGTAAATAATAGTAAGATTTCGGAAATTTTCCTGTATTTTATATATGGAAAAGAATTCTGAACTGTATTCTGAACTGAATTCTGAATTCTTGGAGTGAGAAGCCCTGGAGTCATGGGGGGCAGAGCAAACACCATTACGTTACCTGTATGGGAAATTGCCAGTCAGCCTTCAAGTGAGATTAATAATGCTTTCCAAGCTTTTGTTTTCTGGGTTGTTACAAGGATCAGAATAATATAGAGAAAAACATCTTTTGCAAACTTTATTAAATCATAGCACAAACCTAAATGTTTTCTGAAATATTCATTTGTGTGGAACAGCGTGTTTAGTGTGCAGCTGGACAAATAAGATATTGTGTTTGATTCTGTTTTATGAAGAACAAAATTTGGGACTTTTCAAAAAACCCTCTGAGTTGCTCTAAAAATTCAGAGCCTAGCCCCAAATTAGTCCTGCTGCAGACTGAAATATTAAAAGCCTATTGATGGCAAATATTATTTTATAACCTAAACCTAAGTCAGCTTCCTACATGACAGTTCATCCTTGCTGCTGAATAACATAAAAGTTTCCAAAATGGAACCCTTCCTTCCTTCCTTCCTTCCTTCCCTTCTCCCTCCCTCCCTCCCTCCCTTCCTTTCTTCCTTCCTTTGACAGAATCTCACTCTTTCCCCCTATAAAGTACTATGGCATCACAGCTCACAGCAACCTCAAACTCTTGGGCTCATGTGATCCTCTTGCCTCAGTCTCCTAAGTATCTGTGACTTCAGGAGCCTGCCACCACATCCAGCTATTTTTCAGAGATGTGATCTCACTCTTGCTCAGGCTGGTCTTGTACTCCTGAGCTTAGGCAATCTACCTGCCTTGGCCTCCCAGAGTGCTGGGATTACAGGTGTGAGCCACTGGGCATGGCCTAAAGGAACTGTTTTCTATTTTTCATACCAAGTATTTGGCAGCCCCTCCTTCCTTCTTCCCCTCTGACTTTTCACCCCCTTTTCCTGCCTGTTCATGCCCAGCAACAGGGAAGCATCATTTTATGCACCCAATAAGAAAGCAACATGTGTCCTAAAATAACAGGTTTACCAACATGAAACAGTAAAGTTCAGAACAGAAAAAAAAAAATTGCAAGTGTAAAGTAAATGTTCTCCTAGTTCTCAAAGAGCCAGAAGGGGCCATGGTTCTTCCAAGACTGATTTCAAAATACTTAGTGCTTAGATAGACTGTGTTTGTCTCCGGTGGAAACTGCTAATAGCCATGGGATCCCACCTACCCCTTAACATGCCCATAAGTAACAGGTTGTCAAAATCAAACTATCTCAGCCTTAGTTTCACCCATGGCCTCAAAAAAAGTATATTCCAATTCCTCATGAAATAAGATTATCTATGCAGGGTTTGCAAAGAAGGTGGCTAATTACAGGCTTTGAGACTTTGGCCTGGTGTCTACTCGAGAGAATAAAACATTTGAAGTTCAAGTGCTCAAGGAGGGTAACATTTAAAAAGATTTTTGAAAAAACCGATTTGTGAATTGTGTATTCCATTCCCAGCCCATCCCCAACCAGGGATGTCCTCAGGAAAGGGGCATTTGGAGAATTTGATAGGTGTCCCCAGGAGCCCAGGATGTCTACTGGAGTAGTGTCTGGCTCACACCTGAGAAGCCTGCAAGACAAGAGACTGTGGCTGAATGGCTGTTTAGCCAACAGAGCAGAGAAAAGATGTGGGCATTGGGGATGATCCACACTTCCAGAGGAGGATGTATCATTCCTGTGGGTCACGAGAGAGAGAGGGAAAGAGAGAGAGGGAGAGAGAGACAGAGAAAGAGAGAGAGATGCTATTTCATAATAGCTCTGACCAGGTGGGACCACTCTTTCCTCCCTTCGGGGTACTAGCTAGGAGAAGGGAATGCGAGTGGATGACCAGTCCTGCTGCAGGTGCAGAAAGAAGATGGAATCAGAGGAGAGAACCAGACTTAACCACACAACTAGCAGCAGACAACTGCCACTGCAGTGAGATCCCAGGATACTTTCATTGGCTTGCTTTCAAGCTGCTTTGAGAATTTAATGAAAGCTTCGATTCTCTTTGCACATTTTGAATAAGAGTTCAGCATATTCCTGCACCTCTTGAAGACTTTCTATGGACACTGTCCTCTCCCCTAGGCCACCACTTTCACCACATGAAGAAGCCCTGACATAACCCAGTCCGCCCCAGCATCACTAACAGCAGGTTTCTGGTGTTTTCTGTGTTGTAGACCTCCCACCGGAACAATGGCCCTGGAACCCCAGTCTCACTGGAATCCCAGTTCCTGGCATCTGACCTGGAATCTTATTTCTTCACATTTGTGTTGTCGCCCTTTTAGGTTTGCTCTATGGCTTTGTTCTCCTCACTTATTCTTAGTTTCCTGGTTCAACTACAGCAATCTTTCCACAGTGTCCAATCCAGCCTCTGGGAATTCCCTACTTCCCATCTAAGATCCAGGCATCTTTGTCCAGGAAATACTCATTTGAAAATTTTTCTAAATGTTGCTTAATTGAAGGATTTGATCCATGTTAAAATAAAAAAAAAATGCCCGTGATAGAAGCACTACTTAAGCTCTTGTCTTTCTGCACTAATAAGTTTCATATCTTGACTCCAGAGATTTCATCAGAGTGTCTGAGAATTCAATAGAATGAAGAGAAGAAACTCTGGCATGAAAGGAGAAGAGACTTTGTAGGGTAGAGTGTAAAATTATTAATTTTTCCTACGCATCACTTTGCTTTGGAACCACATTAAGCTAACGTGTCTAAAGCTTAGTACAGAAAAAAAAAGTTATTGGTACAGAAAACACTTGAGTTATTGCTGAGAGTGTTTGGGGATGGTGTGGCATACTGCCAGGCCTTTGGCATTGAGCTCTGACCAAAAGCTGTGTGTTGATCGCATGGATGTGTGCCTGAGGAGGAGACACTAGACCACCGTGCTCTACCCACCCCCAGTACGGCCTCTCCTAAGATGCAGCATAGACGTGGCATGTCTCAAAGCCGTGCCTCTCAGCTCTCAGTCATAGGCTTAGCTCAGCACACCAATCAAACCAGACAGCCTGACTTTTTGTTCCCCGGCAGAAATATGCATTTATAAAACGTATTCACATCTCATCATGCAGGGATTTATGCCTGCAAGTCTATGATCATTAAAGAGTCCCGTGCATACATTCTCCTTTCCATGGTAGGGATTACAAATCCCTGACGATAGTAAATTATTCTCTTCTGCGCTGTATACTATGATTACTCTGTGGAATTTTCTAGACTGCTATGTAAGGCACCACAGAACTAATGAAGTGTTATTTATACTACACACTGATTTTCTGTTTTGTTTTTCTTGAAGTTTCTCCTTGTTCCATCTCTTTTGATTTATCATACATTTAGCAGACCTAAGTAGGAAAGCCATTTTTCTGTCATTCTTCAAACTTTAAATGAACAAGACTTTTTATGAAGTGTAATTTTCAATAACAATGAAATATTAGAATCCCCTCTTGGAGTTCCTTGTTCCACTCCTGCCTGTGGCTTTTTATTTTTATTTATTTATTTTTTTGTTGTTGTTGTTTTTCTTTTCTTTCTTTTTTTTTTAATATTTTTTTAGTTTCCCACCATGGCTGCCTGTGACTGCCGGTGACATATGGAAGCAAGGATCCATAGAGGGATCTCAAAAGTTGCCTCTTACTCAATTACCCAACACCAAAGATAAAAGCAGAGACAAATTCACAGTTGACTGTGCATACACTCAATGGACGATGATTTCGCTTAATTTTAGGTGGTGAGAGGGTTGGAGATACAAAGAGGCATTGGACAAGTTTTCCAAAAGATGGCAGTTTTCTTCTGATACTGGTCTCTTTTGCGCTTGTATTTAAGGTGAGTAACTTCCCATCGTTCTCTCCTAAGAGCTAAAGAGCATGTACTTTCTAATCAATTTGAATTCCAGTCATCACATTTCAAGCTATATGATTTAAGGACCTTACTAAAGCCTCTAGAAAATGGGCATAATAAGAGTATCATGGGAAAAGAGTGTGGGAAAATATGTGGAAGGTGCTAGCGTAACCCCTCAATACGTGTCCTGTACATTTTGTCTTCCCTCCTCTCCCCTCCTTTCTTGTCTCCTCACCTCCATTTCCATCAGCCATATTCGAATTTATCTTGTTCCTAGAACAAGAAGTTGGTTGTAGGACTTGGGGTAGACAAAGTTGTTTTTTTTTTTTTTTGTAGAGACAGAGTCTCACTGTACCGCCCTTGGGTAGAGTGCCGTGGCGTCACACGGCTCACAGCAACCTCTAACTCTTGGGCTTACGCGATTCTCCTGCCTCAGCCTCCCAAGCAGCTGGGACTACAGGCGCCCGCCACAACGCCCGGCTATTTTTTTGTTGCCGTTTGGCCGGGGCTGGGTCCGAACCCGCCACCCTCGGCATATGGGGCCGGCGCCCTACTCACTGAGCCACAGGTAGACAAAGTTTTTACCTTGCCAGAAGCCATCACCACCTTCCTTCTCCCCAGTGTACGTCCTTCTTTCTGCTGGCTAAGGGAAGGTGACCCCTTTAACAGTCTCAGCGAATCGCAATTGTCCTAAGTTGATGATAGATAAGTCCATAATCTTGGAAGGTGACTGGATTTAACCACTGAGCTACAGGCACCAAGCCTACATATTGATTTTCTGTTCTATTTTTCTTATTCTCATGTATCAGATAAAATGAGTCTTATTTTCTCAACTTTCATTAGAATCATTTTCTAGACTTACAATATTTATGTTTGTTTCCCTTTCTTTCCCACTTTGCATACACTTGCCCTTCTCCTTGCTCCTTTCATAGTAACTAGAACCCCAGCCCCCTCCTCTCCTTTCTCTTGTTCTGTATCATCTCAGTTTCCCGAAAGTCTGCATAGATATATTCAACACTGAGACCAGAATCTTGCTTTCTGCTCTTAAGCTGGCAAGTTGGCTCAGAACACAGGCATGGCCAGCCAGAACAGATAAACCAGGCCTCCCCATTTCCTCTCTTTAAAAAGTGCTATAATTTTTACTTTGGAATATGAGGAAAATTAGCAAAGTTTCCAAAAGGAAACCTTAAAGATGATCAGTGGACACTGGATTCCCTGCAGCAGAACTTCCTCCTTGTGTTGGGAAATCTGACGTTATAAGTTTGGAGTGGCAGGGTCCCCAGAGACCAGACACCTGGTCTCCCTGGCACTTAACCTCTAGGCCAGTGTTTTTCAACCTTTTTCATCTTACAGCACACTTGAACCTGTAGTTAAACTTCTGTGGCACACTTAAATTATGTTGATAAAAAAAGAATAAAAAATACCAGAATATACTTACTGTGCTTTGGACTTCTTTTGAAAATAATTTAATTAATGATCTTTAAAATTTTCATGATACACCTAAGATCCTCTCATGACACACCAGTGTGCATCATGCTCTTTGGGGAATAGTCTTCCCTATGACATAAGGCTATATATAACATTGTCACAAAAAAGCCGGGATTGCTTTGAATCTGCCTTGGTGGCTGTGATGGCAGACTTCAGGCTGGGGCTGTGGTAACTCCTTAAGCAGGCTGGGCTGCTGGACTCTCAGCTTGCTTTCTCAGACTTGCCTTGGGTCCCTCCCATTAGTCTGAAAGCTACCAGATACCCTTGCCATCACCTTTGGCTTAAGCTAGCTAAACTCTGTTTCTGTCGCTTGCAACCAAAAAACCCCCAGGTGACACAGTTTATTTCTTCTCCTATTTCATTATGTCATGGAAATAAAAGAGTCTTTACAGAGAAAGGACAGAGAATTAAATTCTCCCATTCAGTTGCTGGCAACCTTTGGCAATTAAGTTAAGATCTCTGAGCCCTCAGCCTACATACATGAAACAAGAGAAAAATAATGTCAAACTCAAGTGTTACTGAAATAATTAAAATAAATTTTATGTGTAAACCCCTACCTTTTTAAAATTAAAACTTGATTTTGCCTTCCAGGTGTTTATAATTTAATCAGGATGCTATGGCACACGTATTTATTAGTAACGGGTAACATTTATATTAATGCTTAGTATCTTATGCATTGTTCTAAATAAATGCACCATTGTATTTAGTGGTTCACATAACCTTTGCAACACATTAGTGAATTAGGAATTACTACTCATTTTACAGACAAAGAAACTGAAAATACTACAGAGGTCAATAAATAATGAGATCACACAGCTAGAATTCAAACTTGTGATCTTTACCAGATCACTCACATGAACAGATGTTCTATGCCCTGAGGCTAGCCCAGAAGTGCCAAAAGAGAGAGGCAGGTAGCAGGGAACGTATTTGGTTGAGATCACAGGACAGAAGACTGTGCTTCCGAAAAGCAAGAGAAGGCTTTTTAGGAGAACAAGCCATATTTCTAAGATGCCCAGTTATATGGATACCAGAATGCCAGACTCTTGGAGGTAATGTGGCCACAAGATTTTTTCTCCTAACAATTCTTTTCCATCTTCCATAGTCTACCTAACTCTTTTCTTTTCTGAAAACTCAGCCCAACATTATTTCTCCAGGGAAGCTTGACCTGCATTGACTACATTGGGTACCTCTTCTAGGTTCATCCACAGCTTGCATGTCCCACATAGACTTCCTATAAATACTGGCTCATTTGTCTATATACAATCACTAGCTGGTGGACCTAGAACTGCAGGGGCAATGTCCATCTCATTAACCTCTCTACTTGGAATGTCTAACACAGTACCTGGCACATGGTTAAGTGCTCAGTGTTTGTTAAGTGAATGTGGAATGGGGACCCTCAGCAGAGAAAACCACAGAGACAAATCCGACTGAAGATAGAATGTCTGAAGTAAAAACATTTGCAACTTTACCAAGGTCAAAATATCCTGGACTCTTTCAGAACTTGATTGCCATAATGTAAATGGTCACAGGTTATCAAGAGAATTAAACTGGAAGAGAGGCCAGAGAAAACTTCTTGGCAGTTACATAAAAGGGATATGAAAATAAAATTATATGAGTATGTTCGATATAAAAAAAAAAAGAAAAAGAGGGTGGCACCTGTGGTTCAAGTAGTAGAGCGCCAGCCCCATATACTGGGGGTGGTGGGTTCAAGCCTGGCCCGGCCAAAACTGGAAAAAAAAAAAAAAAAAAAACAGAAAAAGAAAAATACCTCAACATGCTCCATGCTCACAACTAGCTATTTTAGATGGGTAGTGTTCACACTATGCTTAGTGCACGTGTGTGTGTGTGTGTCCACATGTGGTTGGGTGTATGTATATTCTTTAATCAAAATCTGTGATTAATCATTTTGTGGACAAACAGAATTCTGTGTGCTCTCATATTTTGTCCTAAGCTATCCTCCCCAACGTCTCACACTCATACAAAGAATATTGGCTCTTTTTTTTTTACATACCATTTTGATTACTCTGGCTCCAGTAAGTCTGGGGTTTGTTCTCTATCTGCGTGCTTTTTGCAGAAAAAAATTTTTTTGGTCGTGACAGAGCAATATATGCACCTGAAACATTTTTAAATAATCTAAGTGTTAGAATATGTGCCAAAAAGTAGGATAGAGAGGAAGAGTTACATGAATCAAGACGTGGCAGGACAGAGTGAGCCAGAATTCTTAGTGAGGTTCTCGAAGGTGGGAGAACAGAGATCATGAGAGTCCTCAGGGCACAATTTCAGTGACAGAGAACTACACGTTAAGGAGCAGGTAGAGGAAGTGGGTGAGGGTGTTTGTTCAGAAGGGTGGCAATATGGCAATGGATGCAAGGATAGGAATAGCATTTTGTTACAGGGAACCTGGGAGGGCGCTCACCCTAAGAATTCTTTTTTATTAAGATGCAGTAAAATCGACTTTTTTCATACATGGTTTATATGAATTAACACATGTATAGGTTTGTGTAGCCACCATCACAATCAGGACACAGAATTGTTTCATTGTCCCCAATGACTCCTTGTGACACCCTTTTGTGGTCATCTTTTCTCCCCTTCCCTGTCTTTTCTTTTTTTTTTTTCTTTCTGCAATTTCTGGCGGGGCTGGATTTGAATCTGCCACCTCTGGCATATGGGGCCAGCGCCCTACTCCTTTGAACCACAGGTGCCGCCCACTCCCCTGTCTTTTCAATAATATCATTTTAATAGAAACATGTAATATATACAATTTGAAACTGGCTTCTTTCTTTTTTTCCTTCCTTCCTTTCTTTATTCCTTCTTCCCTTTCTCTCTCTCTTTCTTTTCTCTCTCTCTCTGTCTCTCTCTCTCTTTTTCTTGACAAAGTTTTTCTCTGTTGCCCCTGCTAGAGTGCCATGGCTAACTTACAGCAACCTCAAACTCCTAGGCTCAAGTGATCCTCCTGCCTTAGCCTCCTGAATAGGTGGGACTGTAGGCACATGCCATCATGTCCAGCAAATTTATTCATTTTTAGTAAAGACAGGGTCTCACTCTTTTTCAGGTTGATCTCAAACTCCTGTCTGGGTCTCCCAGAGTGTTAGGATTATAGGCGTGAGCCACCCTGCCCAGCCAAGACTGCTTCTTTCAATCAGCATAATACCTTTGAGAGTTAAACTGATGTATAGTAGTTCATTTCTTTTCGGTGCTGAGTAGTATATACTGCACAATGCTCCTTGGTTTGTTTATCCATTCTGCTGTTAAAGGACAACCGAGTTGTTTCCAGCTTAGTATGAGTAGAGTTACTCTAAGCATTTCTGTACAGGTTTTTGTGTGAACTTATGTTTTCATTTCTCTAAAGTAAATACCTAGGAGGGGAATTGCTGTATCATATGGTAAGTGAATGTTTAACTTTGTAATAACTGCTGAATTGTTTTCCAGAGAGCCTTTACCATTTTGTATTCCCAGCAGCAATGCATAAGTTTTGATTTCTCTGCATCCAAGCAGAGATATCTCATAGTAGTGTTAATTTGCACTTACCAAGTTGATAAAGATATTGAACTCTTTATGTGTTTCTTTGCCATGAATATATCCTCTTTGGTGAGGTGTACATTCAAACCTTTTGCCATTTTTAATTTGTGGTGTTTGTGTTCTGGCTGGTGAGCATTGAGAGCTCTTTAATGTTCTGGATTCAATTCCTCAGTTAAATATGTGATTTACATGTTTTCTCCCAGTCTGTAATTTATTTTTTCATTATCTCAACATGTCTTTTGCAGAATAAATGCTTTACATTTGGATAAAGTCTAATTTATCAATGTTTTCTTTAACAGATTATGCATTTTTGTGTAATGTCTAAGAATTCTTTGTTTAATCCCAGGTTACAAAGATTTTCTTTAATATTTTCTTCTGAAGGTTTTATAGTTTTACCTTCTCCATTTAGATCTATGATCCAATTTGAGTTCATTTTTGTGAAATGCATGAGGTTGAATTTGAAATCTTTTTCTTTTTTTGCATGTGATTGTACAATTATACTGTTCATTAAAAAGAATATTCTTTCCTTCATTGAATTGCCATTGTATCTTTGTTGAAGAGTGATTAGCCAAATTTGAATATGTTTCTTTATGACTCTATTCTATTCCATTAATCTACCAACAGCAAATATTACTGCAGTCATATTTTAGTAAGTCTTTAACTGGGGGTAGTGTGATCGCTCTAACATTTTTTTCTCTTTTTAAATATCGTTTAGGCTATTCCATATCCTTTTCTTTTCCATATGAGTTTTAGAATAAATTTTTCATTTTCACAAAAAGTTCTGTTGGAAGTTTGATTAGAGTTGCAGTAAATCTCTAGATCAATGCAGGGAAAATTAAATTCTGTTTGTTGGTGTCAATTACCTGCAGCATCTCAAAACATTATTTCCGATATAGAATTTTATCCCTTGCCTGTCTCAGGGGTAGATTAGGCTGTATTACTATTATGGATGGTTCTGGAGAAGGCAAATAGCCAAGCCGTTACCCACATGAGATCATAAACATAGACCTAAAAAATTGTAGGAAGACAACATATCAATCTCATCTCTGTATTCTGTGCTGTTAGGGACATCTGAGAGAGAACCCAGATTAAGTTTGGACTCTCTAGTTGGAATTGCTGATTTTCTACACAGAGCTGAATAACCTGAACTCTGAAAGACAGTATTAGGTCAGGCTATGATAAAGTCATATTCTTATGGTTGAAAATTAGGTTTTCACCTATGAGAGTGGTATGCCTCTTGTAAATCAATCTAAGAAAAAACATTTCCTTGGACAGTAGATGTAGACCGGAGTGGCTATTCTTAGATCAAAAGGAAGAACAAATTTCTCCTGCTCAGAAAAATTGTTAAAACTTGGGAGGTATTCTTTCAATATTACAGAAGAATATTAATAGGTGTTCTAAATGTTATTTAATTATTTAGGTAATAAACATTCTTTGACTCACAATTTACTATGGATTTAAGATTTCAGATTTAGTGAAGTTGCATTTCAATCGGTATAATTTCCTTTGGTAGACTTCAGATAATTTTGTCTTATAGAAATGAATAATCAACCTCAATGTTAAATTTGGGGGAAGGGACACAACTGAGCCCATAGCTGCATATTATCATCCTATTTCTTTGTAACTAATGAGCTGTATAAAATCTTAGACATTCATTTATTTGTATGCAAGTGGTAACTTAAGTTTTTCAAAATTATATTTCAAGACTCTTTGATCTAGTTCTGGTGTGATTCTGAGCCACAAGGACACCTTAAGCATTTCTAGTAGTGGAGAGGGGAGTTAAGAATGGGAGGAAAGTAAACACAACTTTTGACAGAATAATATTTCTAGTGTCTTATCTCATAATCTGGTCTCCACAGCGCTCACCAGTTTATGTGGATAAATAATAACTATCATACACCGAATTTTGTCTTTTGTTCCTGAATTCTCTGAGAGAACCTCAGAGTATGCTTAAAATTCCTCTCGGATGTTCTTTATTGTCCCTAGAGGATGTCACAGATGTGCCTGTGAACTAGCACTCTACTGCAGGTGTTCCTGGCACCCAGCTGGGAATCCTGTGTGTGCAGTTACATCCCGTAGGCATTGAGAGCACTACAGGACATCCAAGTTTTAAGCCCGGATCTTGTGACTTCAAATACTATTTCCTATACCAACAGGGCATAAATAAAAGCTTAAAAATCATCCCAGGTGATCACCTGCCAACCTGTCCACCCATGCCAGTGGAGTCTTCCAATCATTTGGCCTTCCCCTACATGCTGACTATGGTAAAGGATATGAGTGTAAATTTTCGTGGCCATATTATAGATGAAATTTGACATAGAGAAGAAATTAAGGCCAGAGGCATTATAGCCAAAAATAATCCTATTTGAATTCTATCTCTGCCGCTTATTCAGATATGTTTAGTAAGCTCTCTAAGCCTCAGTTTCCCATATACAAAATGGGAAATATTGTATATTTGACAAAATAGGGGTCATACTAACTATGCCATACGATAATTAAATGTAAGTACAGTTTTTAGTCCTGTCCCTAAAAGGTAATACTTCCCCAGTAAATTGCAATTATTTTATTGATTTACTATTATATATTGAACATGAGGCAATGTATCAAGTACATATTTGAGTATATTAGGTAAACTTTATTCAATATATATTATTTTATGAACAAAAGCACATCATGAGTAGTAAGTTTCCACAATTCAAGTGGTCGCCAACATTTGCAATTAGATCAATTTTGAAAATAGCAGTCAGGATAAAACCAAATTAGATTGCCAAGCAGAGCTCAGGAAATGAAATGTAAAGAAGAGAGTTTCCTCAAAGAAATTAATTAAAACCTGGGTAGGATTTATGTTATTCAGAGTTTATTGAAAATGGAAGATAATTAAATTTCAGCCATCTTTACTCCAAAGAAACATATAAAACAAAAATTTAATTTAAGATAAATTTTAATTTCAATAAACTATATTTAACAGTTTTCTAATTAGCATTCTCACTTTGTTTACTGCTGGAAAGTAACATAAAACCATCAGCCTTGTCCTTCAGAATCAGTTGTTTATTCTCTTTTGGTGAAAAGTATAAGTGAATTTTATTTCCAAGGCACGTTTTCTTTTTCTTTACTATTTTGTGGAAAGAAAACAACAGATGAAGAAACGTAATATCATTTTTCCCAACAGTCATATTTAGAGACCATAATAATTATAGGAAGGTAATGTTGAGACGCCAACCTGAAAAGAATTTATCATTTGTTTATTCCATGTTGAGTGATATAGTGAATGTACATAAATATAAGACTGAACATTAATCGTCTGGTTAAGACGAGACCGAAAAACATAAAGAAATAATAGGCAAATCAATTAGTTTTATAATTAAACACAGGAATCAATACACAAAAGTGACACAGAATAATGGCATCAGATCTCCAATAAAGCTGACTTGAAGAGACATAAAGATTCCTTGCCTCTGATAGAACACACTCATATGCTGTATTTCTGAAGGGAGAAGATATTAAGTTCAAAGGAACAGTCTGTTAGAATAGTGTTTAGAAAGAAGTCTGAGAGGGAGCCAATGGCTGCATTGGGTTACAGATCAAGCAACAATGTTCCATGGATAACAGATACATTTCCAGTGCTAACATTTTATTACATTAATTTCCTGTATCCTCAATGCAAGAGCTATGCTTGGCTCTGTGAGATGTTTGTTTCGGATACTTTAGAAAGCTGTATAGTCATAAGGAAAAACTGAGAGGAAAATGGTATTCAGGGAAGCCTGCTCTGAGCAGTTAACAGGACATTTCAACTGAGACTTGAGTGACATAAAAATACAGACAGACAAGGAATACAGCCAGAGGGATGGCTAGTGCAAAGGCCTAACAGGGAACATATTCAGTGCATTGGTGAAACAGAAAGCAAGCCAGTGTAGACTGAATCTGTCAGCAAAGAATAAGTTTAACTGGAATAGGAGACACAGCAAGGGTCACATCATTTAGGTGCTTACAAATGATTCTCAGCGTGGTGGGAAAACACTGGGTACTGGGCAATGCCCTGGTATTGCTAAAATTTTTAGAAGATTACTCTGGCTAGTGTTGGAGAATGAATTATAGATGGGCAAGAGAAAAGGTAATTTCAGCAGTCCAAGGGAGAGCTGACGGCAATTTGAACAAGAATAATGGTTTCTTGGATAAATATAGTAATTAACATGTATCGGTAGGTAGAAATATAAAGGGGAGGAAAGAATCAAAGATCACGAAAGGATGTGGAGCCTGGGTGACAGACACCAGGGAGGTTTTGCGAAAGCTGGCGTCATGAAATGTGGAACAGTGGGTAGCCTTGGGGATGAAGGTAAATTCTTCTTGGGATATATTAAGACAGAAGTGATGAGAAAATATATATTCCCAGGAGTCTGTAGATAATATAAGACTGAAACTATAGTGACAAAAACTAGGGAAAAACCGAAAATGGTTGTTTATACATCATTCTAATAATTATAACGGCAAAATCAGAAGAGTGGAAAGGTATAAAGGGGCAAGAGGAGAAAGTCAGATCACCTTAAGAAATACTTAAAATAGAATATTGGTTTTCACTCAAAGCTAGTCTCATTTCTCTAGTAATGAAAGCTGCAGGTGTATAAGCTAAGGGTGCCAGGAAAGGTGACCTCTACCATGTAAACTGTCACTCCTTTAGTGATTCCTTTGTCATAGTCTAAGAGACAATAGGATCACATCACTCCCCAGTTTACATCAAAGACGTCATATGTTAGTCCTCACCCCAACCTGTGAAATTTTAAGTTCTTAAATTTGAACTAATATCTCTTTCTTTATATTACACTATAAAAAGACTACCCATTTCCTGTTTGCCTACCTCCCTAAAGCATTTTTTGTTGTGTGTTGAGATAATTCTCACTCTAGGTACTTTTGTAAATCTAGGCTATTTTTATCTGATTTGCATGAGATTATTGCAATAATTCTGCATAATTGGGCCTGGACAATACAGAAAAAAAATTAAAAGTCTTCCCTTCTAAAGATCCCAAGAGAAGGTAAGAAAAATAGGATAAACTAGGAAATACTAGTAACCCAAGATTCTTATACACAAGGAATCAAGAAAAAACCAAGAAGATAAAAATAGGAGTGGATACAAAATCTGAGTGGCTGTAACGGTTGTTTCTAAGACCTTTTGATACTACCACTTGGGACAAATAAATTCAAGAAATACTCAGAAATCTGTCCACTGCTACTTAGGCATACAACCCAACAAGCAGATGAGCAGATCGATTTTTTTTTTAATTTGGGAAATCATTGAGGGTACCATGACCCAGCTTACACTGCCTGCATTTGTTAGTCCCTTTTATGATTGTGTCCCTCCCCCAAGAGGTGTGTCACACACCGTGACTCCCCATCCCCCACCATGTACTAGCATCAATTGCCCTCATATCAGAATTGAGTACATAGGATCTTGCTTCTCCATTCTTGTGATGCTTTACTAAGAAGAATGTGTTTCAACTCCATCCAGGTTAATACAAAAGATGTAAAGTCACCATCTTTTTTTAGTGGCTGAATAGTGTCTATGGTATACATATACCATAGCTTGTTAAACCATTCCTGGATTGGTGGGCATTTAGGTTGTTTCCACAGTTTGGCAATTGTAAATTGAGCTGTGATAAACACTGACGATCAGATCTAAAAATAAGGTACTAACAAGAGACCTCACCAGCTCCAAGAAATTCAGAGATTCAAGTACTAAGTGGAAGTGGCCACAAAAATATTGCCCCAATTACAAACAACCAAAGACTTAGGTTTGCAAAGAAGCTTTTCCTGACTTACAGATTCCTTGTACATTCACCCACATTCACTCCTGGCTCCTGCCTTCTTTGGAAACCTTCCCATGATTGGGCAGAGAAGAACCTCTGCTTCCCTTTTTACATATGTGGCAATGGTGAGAAAGAATTTTATACAGTTACTTTACTTCCTCTAAACTTCATACTGCTCAGGGGTTCATGTGAAAATTGCTGTAAAATATATTCAGGTTTCACAGTCCCTTACCTGCCAGCAGATGGTGCCTTAGACACCACCATCTTGTCCTTTTATAAAATGTGTTCCACTTAGCTCGTATTTGGTTTCACCTTCCCGATTTCTCCATTTTAGGAGCAGTGTGACTCCCAAATAAAACAAATTACGGTATCATAAAGTTTATCCCAATTACCACTGAATTTATTGCTTTTTAAAAACACTAAGTCTTTTTCCTTCATAGACACAGGAAACTAAAATGTTCATACGTTATGACCCACATCTCTCCTGAATTATGAGTCAATCAGGCACAGTCTAATTTCTCTTTATTTTCTCAACTCAGCTATCAATCCTTAAAAATCACCCCTGTTTTGCTATTCATTCTCTGTCAGTCACCAGAATCTCTGTAGCATTGAGTGCCCAAATCCTAACATATAGTGCCATATTTCCTAAAACTCAGCAATGCCCTTATTGATATATCAAATGTTGACTTAATTTTTCATCTAATGTAATTCATGGATAGTTTCCATATCCCAAACTTTTGCTGTATATCAAGATAAAAAGGAAGTCTGCTATGTTGTTTTACTTTAGTGAATCAACTTCTGATAAAACCATCTACTTTCTTTTTTTAATTTTGCTGGGTTCCTTTCTTCAGTGATGCTTGGGTATGCTTGGATCTATAGCTTCAAAATATTCCTGAAACTATTCTCTGAGCAATGCAATGGAGACCCAATTTCTATTGACAAAGACAAGTTGAGCTTCATCTTTAAGTAAGACTAAGCCATCTGGATTGTGATAGCCATGTGACAGCGTTTATCTATTTACCAGTATTCTTCAGATTCTACTCACTGTGACCATTCCCATTTAAAACTTATCTCTTACTGTTTAGAGCTCATTTAATTGATTGGCAACACTCCTGACTGTGACGTTATCCCTTAGTTTGTTTTGTTTGGCAAAAGTTCTCTCACTGTTTGATGCCATATAATCATAAATTTTAAAATTACAGTCAGAGATGACACGCAACAATTTGAATTCACCACCAGCAGCAATGGGACACTCATTAGCTTAGATCTGTAGTTTGCTTTACTTGGAATGTATCTAGCTCCAAATATTCCGACCAAAACTTAAAAACAAAGAAAAAATATTCTCTGGGGCCTTCTGTGCTTACCAACAGATAAATTTTGAAAGTGTAAGTTGAAACAATACATACCAAGTCAACAGAAGAATAAAATCTATAAACACTTCAAGGAAAATCAATCTGAATCTGACCAGCTTGTTATTTGAGACTGTGAGAACCTAGATGGTGCCAAATGTGAGTCTCTTACCACACACCTGACATCAGAGTCAGTCACTCAGGAAGAGTTTAGCCAACGCTAAAACTTTCTCTAAACATTTTTCCCAAGTGTCCTTTAGTGGAAGTTTAAATTTCACATCTTCAGGCTAAAATGAAATTCCTTAAATCTTTCCTTGCATGACTTGTTTTGAAACAGAATAAGCTTTCTCCTGATTGACTGAAATAATTGTGCCTGTGTGCAGTTTCCAAGATTTAAATTGGGAATAAATCTCAGCAGTATAAAAAGTCTGGCGCTGCTCTTTGCTGGGTATAAAGAAGTGAGGGTAGGGAAAGTGCTCTTAGGAGACTTCAAGAGAAGTCAGCGTTCTGGACACTGAATGCAGCAGCACCATCCCCTAAAACCACTCACTGCACATCATAAAAGCTTGAACCACACCTGAAAATGCTCATCCTCCATTCAGCAGGAACATTGCACGGTCTCTTTCCCATTCCTATTTATTTTCTATATTTTCTTCTAAGTTCCCCTCCTCCATGGTTCTTATTTTTAAAACTGTTAACATTTTCATGTATTTTGAATTTATTTTGTTATTTGATATAAGGTGAGATATTAATTTCCCCCCCTAAATCAATGCTTTTCAACTTTTCTTATCTCACACTTGAACCTATAGTTAAACCTCCATGACACATTTAAATTATGTTGACCAAAAAAAAGAATATACTTAATTTGCTTTGAAATCTTTTGAAAATAATTTAAAGAATGATCTTTAACAATTTTCACGGCACATAATGTTAAGGTCCATTGGCATACCTTTTGTGGACAGGACATAAGTATAAGAGGAACGCTACCTAACAAATGAAAAGATTGTAACCTAATTCTTTGTACCCTAAAATTAACCTGAAACAATAAAAAAATGAAAAATAAAAAATTTCATGGCACACCTAATATCCTCTCACGGCACACAAGTGTACTGTGGTACACTGGTTAAAAATCACTGTCCTAAATTCAAATTCAATGTTATTCTACCTCTAATTGAGGGATGTTTTCACTTTATGTGTATCAAGTAACTGGGCAATCAGATATTCATTTGACCTACCAACTTATGTCAGTCGAAGCCTATAATAATAAAACAATCTAAACAACTTCCCTTACCACAGAGATAGTCAAAGGAATAGTAATTAATAAGTATAATGTATTTCATTACTGTGAAATAGTTTTAAAAATAGGAATTATAGACCAATATCACTAATCAATATACATGCAAAAATATTCAACAAGATCCTAACAAACAGAATCCAGCAACACATCAAACAAATTATACATCATGACCAAGTCGGTTTTATCCCAGGGTCTCAAGGCTGGTTCAATATACATAAATCTATAAGTATAAGTCAGCACATAAACAAATTAAAAAACAAAGACCATATGATTCTCTCAATTGATGCAGAAAAAGCTTTTGATAATATACAGCATCCCTTCATGATCATAACACTTAAGAAAATTGGTATAGAAGGGACATTTCTTAAACTGATAGAGGCCATCTACAATATCGTATTGAATGGAGTTAAATTGAAATCATTTCCACTCAGATCAGGAACCAGACAAGGCTGCCCATTGTCTCCACTGCTCTTTAACATTGTAATGGAAGTTTTAGCCACCACAATTAGGGAAGAAAAGGCGATCAAGGGTATCCATATAGGGTCATAAGAGATCAAACTTTCGCTCTTTGCAGATGATATGATTGTATACCTGGAAAACACCAGGGATTCCAGTACAAAACTCTTAGAAGTGATCAAGGAATACAGCAGCATCTCAGGTTACAAAATCAACATTCATAAGTCTCTAGCCTTTATATGTACCAACAATAGTCAAGCTGAAAAAATAGTTAAGGACTCTATTCCATTCACAGTAGTGTCAAAGAAGATGAAATATTTGAAAGTTTATCTAACAAAGGACGTGAAAGATCTCTATGAAGAGAATATGAAACTCTAAGAAAAGAAATAGCTGAAAATGTTAACAAATGGAAAAACATATCATGCTCATGGCTGGGAAGAATCAACATTGTTAAAATGTCCATACTACCCAAAGCAATATACAATTTTAATGCAATCCCTATTAAAGCTCCACTGTCATTCAAAGATCTTGAAAAAATAATACTTCGTTTTATATGGAATCAGAAAAAATCTTAAATAGCCAAGACATTACTCAGAAATAAAAACAAAGCAGGAGGAATCATGCTACCGGACCTCAGACTATACTATAAATCGATAGTGATCAAAACAGCATGGTACTGGCACAAAAACAGAGAATTATATGTCTGGAACAGAATAGAGAACCAAGAGATGAATCCAGCTACTTACCATTATTTGATGCTTGACAAGCCAATTAAAAACATTCAGTGGGGAAAAGATTCCCTATTTAACAAATGGTCCTGGGTAAACTGGCTGGCAACCTGTAGAAGACTGAAACTGGACCCACACCTTTCACCATTAACTAAGATAGACTCTCACTGGATTAAAAATTTAAACTTAAGACATGAAACTATAAAAATACTAGAAGAGAGTGCAGGGAAAACCCTTGAAGAAATCAGTCTTGGTGAGTATTTTATGAGGAAGACCCCCCCGGACAATTGAAGCAGCTTCAAAAAACATACTGGGACCTGATCAAACTAAAAAGCTTCCACACAGCCAAGAACACAGTAAGTAAAGCAAGCAGACAGCCCTCAGAATGGGAGAAGATATTTGCAGGTTATGTCTCTGACAAAGGTTTAATAATCAGAATCCACAGAGAACTCAAACGTATAAGCAAGAAAAGAACAAGCGATCCCATTGCAGGTTGGGCAAGGGACTTGAAGAAAACCTTCTCTGAAGAAGACAGGTGCATGGCCTACAGACATATGAAAAAATGCTCATCAACTTTAATCATCAGAGAAATGCAAATCAAAACTACTTTGAGATATCATCTAACTCCAGTAAGATTAGCCTATATCACAAAATCCCAAGACCAGAGATGTTGACATGGATGTGGAGAAAAGGGAACACTTCTACAGTGCTGGTGGGAATGCAAATTAATACATTCCTTTTGGAAAGATGTTTGGAGAACACTTTGAGATCTAAAAATAGATCTGCCATTCAATCCTATAGTTCCTCTACCTGGCATATACCCAGAAGACCAAAAATCACATCATAACAAAGATATTTGTACCAGAATGTTTATTGCATCCCAATTCATAATTGCTAAGTCATGGAAAAAGCCCAAGTGCCCATCGATCCACAAATGGATTAATAAATTGTGGTATATGTACACCATGGAATATTATGGAGCCTTAAATAAAGATGGAGACTGCCTCTTTCATGTTTACATGGATGGAGCTGGAACATATTCTTCTTAGTAAAGTATGTCAAGAATGGAAGAAAAAGTATCCAATGTACTCAGCCCTACTATGAAACTAATTTATGGCTTTCACATGAAACCTATAACCCAGTTATAACCTAAGAATAGGGGGAAGGGCAAGAGGGAAGGGAGGGAAGGGGGAGGATGGGCGGAGGGAGGGTGATTGGTGGGATTACATCTGCGGTGCATCTTACAAGGGTACATGCGAAACTTAGTAAATGTAGAATATAAATGTCTTAACACAATAACTAAGAAAATGCCAGGAAGGCTATGTTAACCAGTGTGATGAAAATGTGTCAAAGGGTCTATAAAATCAGTGTATGGTGCCCCATGATCGCACTAATGTAAACAGCTATCATTTAATAATAATTAAAAAAAATAGGAATGTCTTATTTATCCTACTCTTTCCATTAAATAAACTCACATTTCTAAGACCCTAAATCTTTACATTCCACTTCCTAGGGCCTAAACCTCTCCTCAGAGCTCTATTTTCATGCCTTAAAATTTTTATTTCTATTAGAGTTCTCTAAGGAGGGCATTTACTTCCTGTTTTTCTAACTTTCCAGCAATGGAAAAGAAAAAGATCTCTCTACAGTTGGAAAAAAACAGATTCAGACACTGGGTTGGCTACTTAGTCATTAGTTGCTTTGGATAAAGTACACAGCTATTCCGCCTCTTATTTTCCTTATCTGTCCATTGGGAATCTCTGGAATACAAGATCAGTGCTAAAGCAAACACTCTGCTCTATAAAAGAAAGCCAGGATTATTTTTTGTTGTGTGATTTTCCTTAATTCATAGGTTGCAAACTCCCAAGACAGATTGACAGCAGAATTGGAGGATAAACACGTTACACAGAGATTTGGGCCTTGGAAATGGATGCAGTTCGAGTTCACCTTTAGAGAGATGAACATATTTTCCTTGTTTGTGGAATACTTTTCCTAGGTCAAAGCGTTGTAGAGGGTTGATGTACAGTAATAGATGTGCAGATTTCAAATAGCCCCAGGCATGGGGCAGATGTACATTTGTTGTTTTTCATGTAGAAACTACTTCCATCCTTTTCCTAATGACATTCACTCACAGTTTGATGGAACCATAGATCAAAATGCTCTCTGCTCCTCTAACTGAAGGATACACACACACAAAAAAAACCAAATTAGGCCATTTGGATAGGAACATTTAAGCATTGACATTCCATGGTCCAGGATTCTGGAAAAACTAACCATCCTTGTCTGCTTGTTGCATGTCTGGGGCTACCCTGGTTTCTGCTCTTCCTGTGTGAGTTCTATAGCTTTCCCTCTGATTCCTGGGTTGCCCCATTTTTCCCAGTGACTTTCTGTTCTCGTGTTAACCAGAGTCAGTTTCTACACAACGTGAAACCAAAAAATCTTATCTAATAGAATCTTCACTTAATAGAAGTGGAAGTTGAAACTTCAGAAACCGAATAATTTGCACAAGCTTTCACAGTTAGTATCAGAACATAAGCCCCAATGGTTTAGTTCTAGAACTAGACTCTTCCTGCTGCTGGCTTGTGTTATACACGCCATATTTTTTTCCTTTGTCTTTTTAAAAATCATTTTATTGTGCTTTGTTTTATTGTACTTCTCAGACATTGTAGGGTTTTGCATAATATTTCTACATATTTATGGGGTACATGTGGCCTTTTGATACATGCACAGAATGTACAGGGTCCAGCAGAAGTAAAGCCTTTTGGCGCTTGAGTATGATATTGTTGTACTACAGAATTACTTGTTTATGATTTTGTAGTAAAATATGGGTATAGATTTCCAGCTCATAAAAAGAGGCATTATTTGTGCCATTATTTGTGCATGGAATCCTGTAACATAACAATACCACACTCAAGCACAAAAGGGTATAACTTCTGCCATATCCTGTACAATAATCAAATCAGGGTATTTAGGATATCCATCACCTTGAACATTTAGCATTTCTTTGCTTGGGCAATCTTCTCTTCTAGCTCTTTTGAAATGTACAATATGTTGTTGTTAACTATAGTCACCATAGTGTGATATCAAACATTAGAACTTCTTCCTTCTATCCAACTACCTTTTTGTATCCATTAGTCTACCTGTCTTTCTTTATTCCTTCCTTATCCCTCCCCAAATACTATTCACACCCTCTGGTACCTATCATTCTACTGTTTATCTCCATGAGATCAACTGCCTTAACTCTGACACAGGAATGAGAACATATGATATTTGTCTCTCTCTGCCTGGCTTATTTCAATTAGCACAGTGATCTCCAGTTCCATCCATATTGCTGCAAAAGACAGAAATTTATCCTTTCCTATGGCTGGATACTATTCCATTTTGTATATATAACAGATTTTTTGCCATTTATGACCTCCTAAGATCACTTTCCTTCAAGGTAGTGTACTGGTGCCAAGGTTAAGAAAAATGACAATGCCAACAACAAGCAAGGAAGCAAATGATGACTCATTAGAGCATTCTCTCTCAAGCAGCCTTCTTTCTGTCTGGTTATAATACATACATATATATATATATATATATTTTTTTTTTACATCTGCACACTTCCTATGCCCTTTGAGTTTGGAGAGTTTATATTTGATTTTAGCCACAGTGGGTTATCTGCCCTGGCTTATGGCCTGTTTCTGAAGCCAGAAGTACAAAGTTACAAAAGGGGCAACCAGAGCAGTAGCTGCACCTGCTCCTCCAGGTTCACACCTGTCAGTGAAAAAACAAGCAGCAACAAAAAAAGATTATTGACATGAAGCAATTTCTGCGTACACTAAAACTAAATTCATCATTCCATCTAAACTAAAACTAAATTCCTTTTCATTTATTTGTTGGTACATTCTTT
Source organism: Nycticebus coucang (assembly GCF_027406575.1). Classification (NCBI taxonomy): domain Eukaryota; kingdom Metazoa; phylum Chordata; class Mammalia; order Primates; family Lorisidae; genus Nycticebus; species Nycticebus coucang. The sequence goes on from NC_069789.1 coordinate 90,867,214, forward strand.
TGAGAATTACTGAACATGTGCTCTATGGCAGTTTCATGCTGTTTGCCCAATTGCCATCCATTTTCTTGGGGATACTCCTCTTCTTTTCTGTATTTTCCTCTCTACTGAATGCTTTTCTGAATCTTTGTTTCCCCCATCCTTAAAACAAAAACAAATCTCCCAACCTAAGGTTCTCCTCCAACTATTGACCTTTTTCTTTCTTCTCTTCACAACATTTTTCAACATTTAGGTTATCTGGAATTGATATTCCTAGGTATGGTTTGAGATACAGATTCAAATTAATTTTCCTTCCATATTAATTATAATTATTCCAGTCCATTTACTAAGTAGTTTCTCCTTTCTCTAGTAATTTTTCATGCCACCTATATTTCACAATTTCATTTCTATATACTTTGTCTTGTGAGCTTTCTACTTTATTAATCAACAATCCACCCATACACTGTACTTTCCAGACTTCAAAAAAGGTTTAATAAACATTGTATCTTGAATCACAAGTCTTTTCTCCCTTCTTTCCTTATATATTAGAATTAACTTGACAAGAAAGGTTCTATTGGGATTATAGAGCTAAAGGTCCTATTGAGAATATACAGCTAAATTACTGGACATTCTATAGTTACTGTTTTTGTCATCATTCATCATTAATTCCTTAGGACAATCTTCTAGGTATTAAAATATTTGGTATATTATGTTCTGACACCCACCAAGCATTGTGTTAGGAAAACTTTTGAATGTACATAAAAGGATGAAATAAAATCCCAGGTCAAGGATCTAGACGGAATAGTTGTTAAGATTTTGCTGTTTCAAAGTGACATACAGACATCATAACACTCCTAAGAATAAAGTTGTCCCTGTATTTCTTCAGATGAAGAAACTTTTCCTGTATAACCATAATATTCTTGCCTCAGAGAGAATTAAACATAAATCCCTAATATAACATAATATTGGTCCATATTTAAACACCCCACAATTTTCCACAAAATATCTTAGCCTTTTTTAACTGAAAATTCAGTAAAAATTCAGTTAGGGTTTACACATCCTATTTGGTTATTCTGTCTGTTTATTTCCTCTTAATTGAGAACAGTCTGATACTTTTGATTTTAAGAGATTAGTCCAGTCATCTTGTAGAACGCCTGCAATCTGAATTTGCTTGATTGATTGTTTCCATCTGGATTTCATTTATCTTGTTTCTTTTATTTCCTCTATGCGTATAAACTGGAGGTTTGGTTCAAAGAAATAATTAGCTTCAGTTTAAACATGTTCAATAAGAATACCTTACAGACAATGCTGTCCACTTTATGTTGCATTATAATAGGTAGCATATAAAATGCGACTGTACTATTACTGGTGATGCCAAATTTAGACACTTGTTTAAGATGGTAAGAGTCAAATTTTTCAATTGTAATGGTTTTGTTTTATCCATACAATGACAAAGTTAACTGGCTAAAACCATCTCATGGTTTTAGTACATTTGAACTTATCATCACAATCAATAATTTTATTGCAGAATTATAAAATGATGAATATTCTTTCCAAATATATCATTGTCTCTGTTTATTAGTTGGTATTTTTCTATAAAATAAAAGTTTTCTTTTATCACCTAGGACAACACTGTAATTACTCTTTAAAATTGAATACTTATCATTTTCATTTGTTCACATTTTATTTAGTTTTCAAATAAATTTTTTATATAATTATCACTTCCAATGATTATTTGGGCTGTGGAAGCTCCACCTGACTCATATTCCTAATAGTCTTTGAATTCTTGCTTTCCGAAATAAAAATGTCTTAAGAAAACCTTGTTATTTCCCAAACCAAGACCCAGAATCAACTCCCACAAAACCATCCTGATTCTTTTACTGAGAAATTATAGTAGAAACAAAACTCTGAGTACTTTCTTATTATTACTAAGAAGACATTCTTTTTAAGCATCTTAAACAGAGCTAGGAAATTATATATATATTTTAAAACTTACTGAGTTCTAGACTTCTCCTTTTGGCCAATGTGGATTAATAAGGACAAGATTAACCCTCATGCTTGAAACAATCAAAAACCTTGTTGAACAGTTCTGTATGGAACAATTTTCAAAACACTGGATATGAGATAAAAAATGACAGATTTCTTCAAGAGATAGTAAATAATCAAGGTAAGTCCTTTCTGTTCTTAAGAAAGTTTCCAATACCCTGTTCAAAAAGTAGAAGCCAACTCTCAAAGTCCAGTGGACTCCCTATGTTGGGGAGAAGCTGATAATCCAGAGAGAATAAGGCAGCTAGAATTTTCAGATAGGATTCTTGGAGAAAAAAAGGACTTCCTAGAAGGGAAACTATGGAAACAGAGGCTTACTCTCAAGTATATAGCTAAAGGCACATATGTAACATAACTACCTGGTATTGAAGAAGATCCACCCAAAGGGTCAAATATAACAGTGCCTGGCACATGGACCGGGCTGGAAGTACCATCTATTCTACCAGCCAGACTAGAAAATCTTATAATTCATGGTAATTGAATAGGGTACTTAGAAGGAATTCATTTGAGTGTAGAAGACACATATGCCCTAGAATGAACAATTCTCCAATTCCATCATTGGAAACCCACCACATTTCACACTTTTTCCATGTAACTTAACTACATCCCAGAATAAATTTCAATACTATTTAAGGCACCCAATAGGTTAAAATTCAAAATGTTCAAAATATATATATAAAAAAATAGCAACAAATGCAAGACTTGCAATGCATGAGACAAGACTGAGCAAGGGCAAGACCCCATCTCTACTAAAAATAGAAAAACTAGTCCGGTGTCGTGGTGAGCACTTTCAGAGCACCGGCTACTCAGGAGGCTAAGGCAAGAGGATCACTTGAGCCCAAGAGTTTGAGGTTTCTGTGAGCTATGATGATGCCATAGCTCTCTACCCAGAATGACCAAGTGAGAGTATGTCTCAAACAACAACAACAAAAAAGTAAACAAGAAAGAAAACAGAAGTTACAATCAATATCACAGAAATACAAAACATCATCTCAGAAAGCTATAAAAATCTCTATGCTCATAAACTTAAAAGATGTGGAAAAAATGGGAAAATTCTTGGAAACACACAACCTCTTTTAGCTCAATAAGGAAGAAATAGAAATCCGAAGCAAACCTTTTTCAATATCAAGCACCAAAACTGAGGCAGCAATAAAAAATATTCCAATTAAGAAATATCCCAGACCAGATGGTTTTACACTTGAATTTTAACAAACCTACAAAGAAGAACTTGTACCTATACTGCAGAAAATATTCCATAACATTGAGAAGAATGTAATCTGCAACTCTTTCTACAAAGCCAATATTACCTTGATAACAAAGCCAGGAAAGGATGCAACTAAAAAAGAAAGTTACAGACTAACATCCCTTATAAACATAGATGCAAAAATTCTCAATAAAATCTTAGCAAATGAAATTCAGCTGCCCACCAAAAAATAATTCATCACAACCCAATGGGCTTCATCCCAGAGGTGCAAGTTTGGTTCAACATACACAAATGCAAGGTTGATTCAACATACAACAAATGTAATTCACCTCATAAATAGAAGCAAAACCAAAGACTATATGTTCCTTTCAATAGATGCAAAAAAAGTATTTAACAAAATTCAGCACTCTTTCATGATAAGAATGCTCAAAAAAATTGGTATAGATGGTATACACTTCAAAATTATAAAGCCTATATACAACAAACATATAGCCAACATCATATCGAATGGGGAAACATTGAAAGCATTACTGCTTGGAACTGGAACCAGACAAGTTCACCAACTTTCATTACTTTTATTGAACATAATGCTGAAAGTCCTCACCAGAGCAATCCACAAGAGAAGGAAACCAAAGGGATCCAAATGGGGAAAGAAAAGGTTAAACTATTGCTCTTTGCTGGCAATATTATCTTATACCTAGAAAATCCCAAAGATTCAACCAAGAGACTCCTGGAATTGATAAATTAATTCAGCAAAGTCTCAGGTTACAAAATCAATGTACACAAATCAGTAGCTTTCATACACATAAACAATAGTCAAGCTGAGAATCACATAAAGGACACAATACTTTTCACAGTAGCAGTAAAGGAAATAAAATATGTAGGAATATTTTTAAGCAAAAAGGTGAAAGACCTCTATAGGAAGAACTATGAAACACTGGAAGGAAAGAAATCATAGAGGATGTAAATGGATGGAAAAACATTATGCCCATAGATGGGAAGAATCAATGTTGTTAAAATATCTATACTCCCCAAAGTGATTCATAGATTCAATGCAATCCTCATTAAACTTCCTATGTCATTTTTTCACAGATCTAGTAAAAACAGTTCTATGCTTCATACAGAACCAGAAAAGATCCTGAACAGCTAACACAAACTTACATAATATTAGAACAAAGTGGAAAGCATCACTTTTCCAGACCTCAAGCTATGCTACAAGGCTATAGTAACCCAAACAGCATGGTACTGGTAAAACAAACAAACAAACAAACAAAAAGAAACAGAGACATAGGCCTATGGATCAGAACAGAGAATCTAGAGGTGAAACCCTCCTTATATTTCCATCTGACATTTGATACATCAGACAAAAACATACACTGGGGAAAATAATCTCTTTTCAATAAATGGTGCTGGGAAAACTGGATAACCACATATGAAAGACTGAAATAGTATCTGAACCTCTCACCACTCACAAAAATTAATTTATGATGAATGAAAGACTTAAACCTAAGGCAGCAAACTATAAGAATTCTAAGAAAAAATGTTAGAAAAACTTTTGTAGGTAAAGCCTAGGGAAAGAAATTATGAAGAAGACCCCCCAAACAATCACAGCAACACAGAAATAAACAAATGGGACCTGATCAAATTAAAAAGTTTCTGCACAGCCAAAGTCACAATCAATAGAGTAAATAGATAACCTACAGAATGGGAAAGAAAAATCTGCATACTAAACATCTGGTAAGGGCTGATAATCAGAACTCAAGCAAATCAGTAAGAAAAAAATCAAACGACCCTGTTAAAAAGTAGGCAGAAGACATAAACAAAAACTTTTCAAAGGAAGATAGTGTAATGGCTAACAAACATATGAAAAAAATGCTCAACATCTCTAATCAACAGAAAAATGCAAATCAAAACTATAATGAAATATCTTACTCCAGTGAGAATGGCTGATATAAAAAGTCCCAAAGCAACAGATGCTGGTGTGGATGCAGAGAGAAAGGAACACTCATTCACTGTTGGTGGGACTTCAAACTAGTACAACCTCTATGAAAAGTAGTATGGAGATACCTCAGAGAAATAAAATTAGACCTACCTTTTGATCCAGAATCCCACTTCTAGGTATCTACCCAAAGGAAAAAAAAAGACAGTTCATCAAAAAGACTCTTGCATTCAAATGTTTATAGCAACACAATCCATAATTGCAAAAATATGGAAACAACCCAAGTGCCTGTCAATACATAAATGAATTAATAAGATGTGGTATATGTATATCATGAAGTACTACTATTCAATTTTAAAAAAGAATGATGATGAGATACTGGACAAGATGGCGGACTGAAGCCAGCTTTCAACAAAGGCTCCCATCCAGAAGGAGAGTTAAGGGACAGGAATTTAGTAAGTATCCTGGTGGACTTGAGCCTCACCAAGAGAGAAGGCTGAAGAACGCACATCAACACCGCTGAGGCAAGTTGTGATCGCAAGGACGCAAACAAAAGGTACAAAATCCACCACCAAGCAGACGGGAGTCCCCCTCCCCCATGAGACCGGCTCATGAGCCCCACAATTGAACAAGCGGGCAGAAATTAAAGGCCCTCCCACTACACTCCACGGGAGAGACCTTCTAAAAACTGGACCTACCTCCCCTACTGGGGTGCCGTGGCGTTCTCCTGCTGGACATAGGGCTGAATAAAACTTTGGGAATCCTTTGCCGGCAACCCTGAATCCCTGGCGCTCCCCTCCCGCCCACTGAGGGCTGGAGGCCTGTCCCCCAGGACTTTGGATCCTTGGGTGATTTCTCAAGGGGAGTGGACAGTCCCCGAGTTGCGACTGGTCAGCATTGACTCTGAGGCGCGCAAGTGAGGAGAGGGCACCGGGCTGAGGGGGAGTCACGCCTCGCGGCACTTCCCTGCGGTGCAGTGCACCAACCCTCCCCGGGCATACGGGGCCCAAGACTGAATAAGACTCTAGCTTCCCCGCTGAGAGCTGAGAACCCCTACTCTCACTCGGGGTCTGAGGGCCTATCCCCAGGGAGTTCGGCTCCTTGGGTGATTTCTCGAGGGGAGTGCACAGTGCCTGAGCTGCATCAGGTCAGCGCTGACTCTGGGATACATGAGCGAGGAGAGGGCACTCTGCTGAGGGGAAATCAAGCCTTGGCGGCACTTCCCTGCGGTGCAGTGCACCAACCCTCCCCGGGCACAAGACTGAATAAGACTCTAGCTTCCCTGCTGAGAGCTGAGAGCCCCTACTCTCACTCGGGGTCTGAGGGCCTATCCCCCAGGAGTTCGGATCCTTGGGTGATTTCTCGAGGGGAGTGCACAGTGCCTGAGCTGCGTCAGGTCAGCGCTGACTCTGGGATACGTGAGCGAGGAGAGGGCACTCTGCTGAGGGGAAATCAAGCCTTGGGGGCACTTCCCTGTGGTGCAGTGCAGGAGCCCTCCCTGGACCGCAGTATTGCGTAAAACTGAATGAAACTCTAGCTTCCCCCCCCACTCCCAATCGGGGTCTGGGGGCCCATCCCCCAAGAGTTCTGATTCTTGGGGGATCTCTTAAGGGGTGTGGACCCAGCACAAACTGCGGCCGCTCAGTGCTGACTCTGGGGCGCGGGACAGAGGAGAAAAGGGTCGCCTGAGTGCCCACACCAGAGCAGCAGTTCCCTGGAGGTAGATCAACAGCCGTTTTTTCTTTAACGGCAGAACGCTCACTTCTGGATATTCTGAGGCCACACCCCCTGTCTCCCTGGGCAACCAGAGGAGGCCACCGGTGACACGGCTCACAAACCCGGGAAGCTTCCAGGGCGGAGCCGACCCAGAGAGGTGTTCAGACGCAATTCTCCAGCAGCAAAGACGTTTGAACTCAAAACAGCCCATCTTCTGTAGGCGATGACAGGAACAGAGACAGAACCTCACAAAGTTGTCTGTTCTGTTCTGTTCTGTTAGCAGCATCCATCAGGGACGGGGCTAAGCCTGAGTGAACACCTCCTTCCCATCACCTGCATCAAACACTCAAAGATGTCAGGCCCCATCTCCTCCTGCTAGATAACGGCAGTCTGCGGGGGCCTGGCAGACTTCCTTGCGATTCAGGCAGGTGCAAACCCCTGGAGTGTCTGTTCACTGCAGGCAACTGGGTTAGCCATCTGCAGAGATACCAGTGACTGGGTCCGACGGAGGGGCAAAGTGGGGAAGGAGACGTCAACCTTCCCAGACTGCTCTGTTTGCTGGGTGGCTCCTCCTGACTCCACGCTGCACTGGGGTGAGCTGTGTCAGAGGAGTCACCAGGCCCCTGTGATCCAGTTCCCAGAGACCTCTTGAACCCTTCCACCCCAGACAAGTGCCGATTGAGACAGTTGATTCGGACCTTTTGAACTGGGCTAATAGACTGAGGACTTTTCAGGCGGTGCCCTGGGTGTGCGATTGTAGGAAGGTTTGATTCTCCTTTTCCAACTGGGGCCAGAGGTGGGCAGGCGGGGTGACTTAATTGCTGATTTTTCCACACAGCTGAGACTTCAAGCCAGAGTAGAAGTTGCAATAGGATCGAACAGAAACCAGCTGAAAACAAGACAGAACCACTTTGCTCCACCACACCAGACAGGGCCCCAGTTTCTCAGGCCACAACACTGTACGGGCCCTCGATAAAACCCCAGGGGAAAAACCAAAGGGAGTAAACCATGGGGCGGAATCAGCGGAAAAACTCTGGTAACATGAATAACCAGAATAGATCAACCCCCCCAAGAAAAGATACGGCAGATGTGATTGAAGATCCCATTCATAAACAACTGGCTGAGATGTCAGAAGTCGAATTCAGAATTTGGTTTGCAGACAAGATTAATAAAATGGAATTAGGAATTCGAGGAGAAATTCAAAAATTGTCTCAAGAATTTAACGAATTTAAAGACAAAACCACCAAAGACTTAGACACACTGAAACAAGAACTTACAGCCCTCAAAGATATGAAAAATACAGTAGAATCCCTCAGTAACAGAATGGAGCAAGCAGAAGAAAGGATTTCTGACATTGAAGATAAAGTCTTCAAATGCTCCCAATCTCTCAAAGAGGAAGAGAAATGGAGAGCAAAAACGGATCACTCACTCAGAGAACTCTCAGATAATTCGAAAAAAAACAACATAAGGGTTATAGGAATTTCGGAGAACGATGAAGTGGCTGCCAAGGGCACAGAGGCCCTTCTACATGAAATTATGAAAGAAAATTTTCCAGACATGCCTAGAGAATCTGAAATTCAGATAGCAGACAGCTTCAGAACCCCAGCACGATTCAACCCCAATAAGCCATCTCCCAGACATATCATAATTAGCTTCACTAAAGTTAACATGAAAGAGAAGATTCTCAAAGCAGCCCGGCGAAAGAAAACTATAACGTACAAAGGTAAGAATATTAGAATAACTGCAGATCTCTCTGCTGAAACTTTTCAAGCAAGAAGAGGCTGGTCATCAACTTTTAATCTCCTAAAGCAAAAACACTTTCAACCCAGGATCTTGTATCCAGCTAAACTGAGTTTCATCTATGATGGAGAAATTAAATACTTCAATGACATTCATATGTTGAAAAAATTTGCCATAAGTAAACCAGCTCTTCAGGATGTTCTCAGACCTATCCTCCACAATGACCAACCCAATCCTATACCACAAAAGTAAACTCACTCAGAAACTTCGGATCAAACTCCAACTTCCACACTGGCGAAAGGATTAAAAATGTCCACTGGACCTTTGAAAAACTCGATACCCAAAATTCCACCAGACTTATCAATACTCTCCATCAATGTGAATGGCTTAAACTGTCCTCTAAAGAGGCATAGGTTAGCTGATTGGATACAAAAACTCAAGCCAGATATTTGTTGCATACAAGAGTCACATCTCAACTTAAAAGACAAATACAGACTCAGGGTGAAAGGATGGTCATCCATATTTCAGGCAAATGGTAATCAGAAAAAAGCAGGTGTTGCAATTTTATTTGCAGATACAGTAGGCTTTAAACCATCAAAAGTAAGGAAGGACAAGAATGGTCACTTCATATTTGTTAAGGGTAATACTCAATATGATGAGATCTCAATTATTAATATCTATGCACCCAACCAGAATGCACCTCAATTTATAAGAGAAACTCTAACAGACATGAGTAACTTGATTTCCTACAGCTCCATAATCGTTGGAGATTTCAACACTCCCTTGGCAGTGTTGGATCGATCCTCCAGAAAGAAGCTGAGCAAAGAAATCTTAGATTTAAACCTAACCATCCAATATTTAGATTTAGCAGACATCTACAGAACATTTCATCCCAACAAAACTGAATACACATACTTCTCATCAGCCCACGGAACTTACTCCAAAATTGATCACATTTTAGGTCACAAGTCTAACCTCAGTAAATTTAAAGGAATAGAAATTATCCCATGCATCTTCTCGGACCATCATGGAATAAAACTTGAATTGAGTAACAACAGGAATCTGCATACCCATACAAAAACATGGAAGTTAAATAGCCTTATGCTGAATGATAGCTGGGTCAGAGATGAGATTAAGAAAGAAATCACCAATTTTTTGGAACAAAATGACAATGAAGACACAAACTATCAGAACCTCTGGGACACCGCAAAGGCAGTTCTAAGAGGGAAGTTTATAGCACTGCAAGCCTTCCTCAAGAGAACGGAAAGAGAGGAAGTTAACAACTTAATGGGACATCTCACGCAACTGGAAAAGGAAGAACATTCCAACCCCAAACCCAGTAGAAGAAAAGAAATAACCAAAATTAGAGCAGAATTAAATGAAATTGAAAACAAAAGAATAATACAACAGATCAATAAATCAAAAAGCTGGTTTTTTGAAAAGGTCAATAAAATAGATAAACCTCTGGCCAACCTAATCAGGAAAAAAAGAGTAAAATCTCTAATATCATCAATCAGAAACAACAAAGATGAAATAACCACAGACTCATCAGAAATCCAAAAAATCCTTAATGAATATTACAAGAAACTTTATTCTCAGAAATATGAAAATCTGAAGGAAATAGACCGATACTTGGAAGCACGCCACCTTCCAAGACTTAACCAGAATCAAGTAGAAATGTTGAACAGACCCATATCAAGTTCAGAAATAGCATCAACTATACAAAACCTCCCTAAAAAGAAAAGCCCGGGACCAGATGGTTTCACGTCAGAATTCTACCAAACCTTTAAAGAGGAATTAGTACCTATATTACTCAACCTGTTCCAAAATGTAGAAAAAGAAGGAAGACTACCCAACACGTTCTATGAAGCAAACATCACCCTGATCCCCAAACCAGGAAAAGACCCAACAAGAAAAGAAAATTATAGACCAATATCACTAATGAATATAGATGCAAAAATATTCAACAAGATCCTAACAAACAGAATCCAGCAACACATCAAACAAATTATACATCATGACCAAGTTGGTTTTATCCCAGGGTCTCAAGGCTGGTTCAATATACGTAAATCTATAAATGTAATTCAGCACATAAACAAATTAAAAAACAAAGACCATATGATTCTCTCAATTGATGCAGAAAAAGCTTTTGATAATATCCAGCATCCCTTCATGATCAGAACACTCAAGAAAATTGGTCTAGAAGGGACTTTTCTTAAACTGATAAAGGCTATCTACAGCAAACCCACAGCCAATATCATATTGAATGGAGTTAAATTGAAATCATTTCCACTCAGATCAGGAACCAGACAAGGCTGCCCATTGTCTCCATTGCTTTTCAACATTGTAATGAAAGTTTTAGCCACCGCAATTAGGGAAGAAAAGGCAATCAAGGGTATCCATATAGGGTCAGAAGAGATCAAACTCTCGCTCTTCGCAGATGATATGATTGTGTATCTGGAAAACACTAGGGACTCTACTACAAAACTCCTAGAAGTGATCAAGGAATACAGCAGCGTCTCAGGTTACAAAATCAACATTCATAAATCGGTAGCCTTTATATACACCAACAACAGTCAAATTGAAAAAGCAGTTAAGGACTCTATCCCATTCACAGTAGTGCCAAAGAAGATGAAATATTTGGGAATTTACCTAACAAAAGACGTGAAAGATCTCTATAAAGAGAACTATGAAACTCTAAGAAAAGAAATAGCTGAAAATGTTAACAAATGGAAAAACATACCATGCTCATGGCTAGGAAGAATCAACATTATCAAAATGTCCATACTACCCAAAGCAATATATAATTTCAACGCACTCCCTATTAAAGCTCCACTGTCATATTTTAAAGATCTTGAAAAAACATTACTTCGTTTTATATGGAATCAGAAAAAACCTCGAATAGCCAAGACATTACTCAGAAATAAAAACAAAACAGGAGGAATCACACTACCAGACCTCAGACTTTACTACAAATTGATAGTGATCAAAACAGCATGGTATTGGCACAAAAACAGAGAAGTAGATATCTGGAATAGAATAGAGAACCAAGAGATGAATCCAGCTACTTACCACTATTTGATTTTTGACAAGCCAATTAAAAACATTCAGTGGGGAAAAGATTCCCTATTTAACAAATGGTGCTGGGTGAACTGGCTGGCAACCTGCAGAAGACTGAAATTGGACCCACACCTTTCACCATTAACTAAGATAGACTCTCATTGGATTAAAGATTTAAACTTAAGACATGAAACTATAAAAATACTAGAGGAGAATGCAGGGAAAACCCTTGAAGAAATTGGTCTGGGTGAGTTTTTCATGAGGAGAACCCCCCGGGCAATTGAAGCAGCTTCAAAAATACACTACTGGGACTTGATCAAACTAAAAAGCTTCTGCACAGCTAAGAACACAGTAAGCAGAGCAAGCAGACAGCCCTCAGAATGGGAGAAGATATTTGCAGGGTATATCTCTGAGAAAGGTTTAATAACCAGAATCCACAGAGAACTCAAACGCATCAGCAAGAAAAAAACAAGGGATCCCATCGCAGGCTGGGCAAGGGATTTGAAGAGAAACTTCTCTGAAGAAGACAGGCGCACGGCCTTCAGACATATGAAAAAATGCTCATCATCTTTAATCATCAGAGAAATGCAAATCAAAACTACTTTGAGATATCATCTAACTCCAATGAGACTAGCCTATATCACAAAATCTCAAGACCAGAGATGTTGGCGTGGATGTGGAGAAAAGGGAACACTTCTGCACTGCTGGTGGGAATGCAAATTAATACATTCCTTTTGGAAAGATATATGGAGAACACTCAGAGATCTAAAAATAGATCTGCCATTCAATCCTGTAATTCCTCTGCTGGGCATATACCCAGAAGACCAAAAAGCACAACATAACAAAGATATTTGTACCAGAATGTTTATTGCAGCCCAATTCATAATAGCTAAGTCATGGAAAAAGCCCAAGTGCCCATCAATCCACGAATGGATTAATAAATTGTGGTATATGTATACCATGGAATACTATGCAGCCTTAAAGAAAGATGGAGACTTTACCTCTTTCATGTTTACATGGATGGAGCTGGAACATATTCTTCTTAGTAAAGTATCCCAAGAATGGAAGAAAAAGTACCCAATGTACACAGCCCTACTATGAAACTAATTTGGGACTCTCACATGAAAGCTATACCCAGCTACAACTTAACAATAGGGGGAAGTGGGAAAGGGGGGGGTGGGTAGAGGGAGGGGAATCGATGGGATCACACCTGTGGTGCATATTACAGGGGTATTTGCGAAACTTGGTGAATGTAGAATGTAAATGTTTTGGCACAGTAACTGAGATAACGCCGGAAAGGCTATGTTAACCACTGTGATAAAAATGTGTCAAATGGTTTATGAAGTGAGTGTATGATGCCCCATAATCATATCATTGTATATAGTTATGATTTAATAAAAAAAAAATAAAAAAATAAAAAAATAAAAAAGAATGATGAGCTAGTATCTTTTATAACAATCTGATGAGAACTGGAGACCCATTCTCCTAAGTGAAGTGCCACAAGCATGAAAAAAACAAACACCACATGTACTCAATACTATATTGGAGCTAGTCAATCATCACTTATGTGCACATATGAAGGTAAAACTCCACAGAAATCAAAAAGGTGGGAGAAGGGAGGAAGAGTTGGGTAAATTCACACCTACTTGTGCATTGCACACATTCTGGGAGAGGGGCACACTATGACTTTGACTTAAAATGTACAAAAGTGAATTATGCAACCAAATGTGTGTACCCTGTAATATTCTGAAATTAAAAAAAAGAAATACAAGAAACAAAAAATATTTAAAAGAAATTGAAAAAAAAATGCCAGAAAAAGGGGAAAAAGAACAAATGACAGAATAGATGAAAAATAAAAAATAGGGTGACTCAGCAAAAGCCCTTAGCTTTGCACAGTTTCTGCTTTCACATCAACACTCAGCCCCCAAATTAATATCTATCTTTTAAAATATCTCACTATCTTCCAAAGCCTGTTCCTGTACATTTTCCAAGTCCTTTTCTTTTGACTCCCAAGTATCCAATGCTTTGACTCACTAGATCTTCTGATTTACTTTCAGTATTTCCCACTCAGAGTGAGTCCCTCTCCTTCTGGGGTGGACAAGTTGATGTTAACTGTGTTCCACCACTATAAGAACTCCACTGTGTTATCTTTTCTTCTGCTCAGTTCCTGACTGGCTATCAGCTCCACCGTGGGCTCCAGAACCTACTCTACTAATCTTACCAGTTTATTTTCTCTATTTACATGTTAATTGGTCTCTATTTCCTTAGTATGTAGTAGGATGGTTGATTTTATTTTCATTCTTTTATTGAATTCCTTTTTTCAAATGTGGGTTCAGTTTTAGTCAGCCATCAATTATCTACAGGAATCCTTCCGGTTTTCCTCCTCACTACCGATTTATTTTTTAATTATAGGTAAGGTGGCATCCTCCTCTGCTGCAGCTTTCTTACCGGGATAAGCAGCTCCTTTGATGTAGACTGTAACAGACAACGTCTCAGTCCTCATCTAATTTAATGATGGCCTCTCAACTTTTTAAGGTCTAACTACTTAATATGGCTTACAAAGTCAATAATACAGCTCCTGTCTGCTAATCCAGTCTTCTACCTCACTACTCTTTCACTTCATACTGTCCGTTTCTGTCATGTTGAACTTTGTGTGACTTTTATGAACAACTTGAGAACTTGGTTCACACTGCTCTTCCCTTTCCCATAGCTAACTCCTGATGACCTTTTAGGACTCATCTTAAATTTTTCTCTAGAAACCTCTTTGATCCCTTGTCTGGCTCAAGAATAAGTTAGTGTCATTTCCTTTTCATCCCATTACACGTGTACTTCGTACTTATTCTTCTCATAGATCTTTTTATGCTGTAATTGTAGCTTGATTACAAGTCTGTATTTGGTATTAGATGATGAGCGATTTGAGAGAAGAGATATCGTCCCTATCTTATCATTATCACCTACTTACTGTACAGCTTGGTAAATAATAAGTCCTCAATGAATAACCATTGAATAAATAAATACAAATGAATAACTTATACTTAAATGTTTATTCCCAGTTGCTAACCTTATCTATTGATAATTCTCATCATAAAATTTTAAAGTGTGCACATTATTCTCACATGGGCCTGATTCTAAGACTTAAAAAACTCCCAATGTGAATAAAATTCAAAAGTGTCTTTATTATTTTTAACTGAAAGGCTTTCAATTCTCTTAAAGTAGCAAGTATATATTATTTCCTAATGAAAGTGGAACTTTACTAGCTTCTAATTTAGAGATTATAATAATAGATTATACTTACTGAGTACTGACTCTGTGTCAATCAGTGGGAGAGCTTTGTACAAATTAAGTGATGGAACTCCACAATTAACCAATGCAATTGCTACTGTTCCATTTTATAGATAACAAACTGAAGCACGATTTGGCTTAGTAACTTTCCTAAAGTTGAATAGCTAGCAAGCAGAGCTGGGATTTGAACCCAGGTTGTTAAGCTGCGGGATGCTACTAAGTACTATGGTTATCTTCATTTGAGTGAATGCTTGTTAGCCTTTGGTTTATCTCCCAATCTTTATTATGCGTACATGTGGAAATGTGAAGTGGACTTCCCAGGAGTCTTCAAACTGTGGCCCACGGACCACATGAGGCAGTGTGATTGTATTTGTTCCCGTTTTGTTTTTTTACTTCTATATAAGATATATGCAGTGTGCATAGGAATTTGTTCATAGTTGTTTTTTTAAACTATAGTCCGGCCCTCTAACAGTCTGAGGGACAGTGAACTGGCCCCCTATTTAAAAAGTTTGAGGACCCCTGAATTTTAGACTCTATAAAACCAACTCATAATTAACTTTCTTCTTCAAAACTAAAAGCATAAATATGCCTATTTTTATTGCAAAATACAGCATGTCTTCACGTATGTGCACATTTTTCCATAAATTTGAGGAAGCATGCATATAGCACTAAATTTCTGTCCAAAGTCTCAGGATCAACTACATAATTTGCAGGGCCTAGTACAAAATGAAAATACAAGGTCTTTGTTCCAAAATTATTAAGAATTTCAAGGCATTAACAGCAGAGCATAAACCAAGCAGGGGGCCCTTCTTAAGACAAGGCCCTTTGCGGCTGCCCAAAAATGCATGCCCGTGAAGCCAGCTCTGCAGAGTCTGCATTCTAAGAAGCACCAAACAACCACTGAACTTGACACTCGCTTGAGTACAATACTGCATAGCTTTTCTGTATGTAAAATTAAGAGTTTCACCCTCAGCTTTAAAATACTTATATTGTTTAAGAACAATCCTTGCTAGCATTATCAGAACACAGAACTTTTATAATCAATGAGAGAAACTAGCATATGTAAAGTATCTATGTATTTTAGCAACCATAAAACCTACTTCTTTACAAGTCTGCAATGGAAATGTGTTCTTAGTCTACCTATGAATAAACAGACAAAAGATTGTGAGTAACTTCTACAAAGCAACTTAGCTAGTAAACTGAGGAACTGCTAGTTAAGTCCAGAGCCACCTGCCTCCAAAGCCCAGAGTTTTTCCATTATGCCATGCTGTTGCTTCTGCAGCAATGGAAAAAAGTGCAATCAGTCATGGACTAATAGGTTGAATTATGAGACATTTAGTTTTTGCCCTAAGCAAATACAAGTTTACTCTTGTTTTCTCTGTGTGTCTGTACTGTTAATCCCAGATTCTTCTAAAACATGCCGGTATGTGAAAGACCATGTATGATTTTTCAAACAGAATGAGACTATCTTCTGAGGTTAGTGAGATCTATATTGGGAGTGCCTTCATGGTCACTCAAATATCAGGAGCATATGCAGTCTATTAGGAATTACAAGGCCAGCTGTTGTTTTATATCATTAGATTCTTGCAACCAACTGGGAAAAATCTACTTCTGCCAAGAGGCAAGGCTCCAGACTCTGCAGCAAATATCAATTCCAATTTGGTTGAAGTTGTACAGGGTTATTTTTTTTTTCTGTCTCTCCCATGATTCCAGAAGTGATTCTCTGCCCATTGGTTGGAGCTCAACCTGAAGTATGTCATATTTTCCATCTAGATTGAAGAAAATGTGCCTTTATTCATGCCCTCTAAAACAGAGCTGGGGCATATAGTTTCTGTCTAGATAGAATATTGCATTAACTCATGCTCTTTAAACCAGAGCTGGGGCATAAAACTTGTCTGAGACTTTGAGCTAGGCACAGCACATGATTTGCAGAACCAATCATCTTGCCTTGGATAAAAGGAAAAAGAATTGTAATTTCCTATTCCCTCTTATGAACAGTTATATTGTCCAGTCAAGATTATTAGCCATCTAGCAATTCACAAGTGGCTCTCCTTGGCAAAATTTGATTTTGAGCTTGACAGTAACTCTGATGATTTCATAGCATTTTAGAATCATGAAGTGTTAGCATTGGAAGAGACCTGAGAGATCACATAATCAAATACCTCATTTTACAGATGAGGACACTGATGTGCAGAGATGTTTCCAGGTGGCTGAAATCATAAAGCCAGTATACAAACCAGCCCTAGAAATCTGAGCTCCTAATCCCAGGTTCATTCTCTTTCCATTCCTCTGTGGATGCCTTGTTTTATTTAGTTGACATGTCAAACCCCATTTGCCCTTACTCTGCAGGTAGTTTCCAGTTCAGCAGGAAATTCTTTGAAATAGGAACAGTTAAATGAATCAAATTTTATTGAGCACATACTCACTGGGTTTAAAAAAATATATTCAACACATAATTCAGTATGGTGCCATGTGCATAGGCAGCCTTCAATCATTCCTCCATTCATTTATTCAGTCTACAAATGTATGCTGATCATGGAAAAAAACATAATAGGTGCTTATGAGTATGGAATTCTTGGTTATTTCTACTAAGATAAATAAGACATGATCCTTGTCCTAAAGAAGCTTATAGCCCTGGCTCGGTGCCTGTGCACAGTGGTTACAGTGCCAGCCACATACACCAAAGGTGGCAGGTTCAAACCTGGCCTGGGCTTGCTAAACAACAATGACAACTGCAACAAGTTGGGCATTGTGGCAAGCACCTGTAGTCCCAGCTCTTTGGGGGACTAAGGGAAGAGAATTGCATAAGCCCAAGAGTTTGAGGTTGCTGTGAACTGTGACACTATGGCACTCTACCGAGGGCGACATAGTAAGACTCTGTCTCAACAACAACAAAAACATAAAAATAAACGTATAAAAAATAAAAATAAATAAACAAAAGAAGCTTACAGCCCAGTACAACAGATACATAGGCAATTTAAACTGATGAACTATACATATGTGTGTGTGTGGGGGAGGGAGGTCTGTGTGTTTCTATATGAACTTTGGCAAAAGGCTACACTGAATATGTGGCATGTGAAATCAAATAATGTTACCAATAGAATTATTATTTGAATAATTCTATCATGAGGATCAGTACCACAGTTTAAAGGAAAAGCGTGAAGAAAGGCACAGAAACATGACGGGTCATACTATATTCTGGGATCTTGGAGAAGGGCAGGCTGGACAGCAGGTGAGCAGAATGTGAAGTTGGAAAAGCAAAACTACTTCGGACCCCAGAGGCTACTAAACATCAGACAAAGGAAAATAGACTTTGCCATGTACACAGTTGGAATGTTAGGGTCATATTGGGAATGGAGATGGTCCACCCCGTACGTTTGGTGATAGTATAGAAGTTGTCCTGGAAAAGTGAGAGGACAGAGACAATCAGTAAATAATTACAAATTTACCTCTATCCAGTGTAAAGTGAATAATGCCATTTAATCATGTCTGATCATGCCACTTTCTCATTTAGGATCCTGAAATAGCTTCCTATTGTTAATCTATAAAATCAAAAATATTCAGCCCTTCACCAAGTACCTGCCCCACACTCCACAGGCATGCACAGAAACAAAGCTAATAAAATGTTCATGTGTTTACACCGGTGCATTGTTTCCAAGGCACTTCCTGATGCTTTTCCATTTGATTCTCACAATTGTCCTCTAAAGTAGACAGGGAAAGGTTAACATCTTCATTTTATAAATGGCAAAATAAAGTACCAGAAAGATTAATATATTTTTCTTTTTTGCAGGGCTTTTCAACATGTTATTCTAGTGTTTAATTTCTCTAAGGTCATACACTCAGGAAAGCAATGACCTCTGAGCTCCTTGGCTTCTCTCTTCTAACGATCCTGTTTGCCCTGACATTAGCCCCACCCTCCCATGGACAGTCCCTGGAGTTTTTCACTACTAATAACTTCAATATCTCTAATTTTATTCATTTTAGTCCCATTTTTCCCACTCACTCCCTTTCACAATCCAAACTCAATAATCTTTCACCCTCACCACAATTAATAATACCATCACTTTCTCACTGGACCTCGCTCCTTTGACACTCGTATTCCTTTCACTTACAGTTTAAATTCTATTGCTAGTCATTGTAATCATTCTATTGTATCACTTTTTCAGAACCACAGCCCTTAATAAATCCAATTCCCCATGTATTCCATGCCTGCACTCATACCACTTAACATGGGCTGGAAAACACACACACACCCATACAGAGAGCCACGTTGTCTAGTAACTTCATGACTACAACCCTCATGCACCCGTTTAAACTGTCAGGAAATCAAGCAATTGATACCTTGTCCATTTACTCTCCAACTGTTTTTTTTTTCCCATATGTAAGACTTATTTATTTGTAATTTTCTGATAGAAAAGTACAACAGTTTAAAAATAGTGTCACTCTGATTTATTACATTAATTTCAGATTGACATTCAGAGAATTTTTTTAGTTTTTTAAAAAATTTCCCCCATCCTCCTCTCCCTTCCCCTCTCCCTCATTCCCTTACCCCACCCCTCTTATTAGCTCAACTATTGCCTTTACATTAGAATTGAGTATATTGGATTCTTGCTTCTCCATCTAACTGTTTTTGTTGACTACTTAGCTCAAATATGCAACAGCTTCTCCCACAACCCCACTTTCAGCTGATGACCTGGCTTCCTATTTTGCTAAGAAAACCAAAGAGATCAGAAGAGAACTTTTTGACAACTGTCATCACATCAACCTACCTATCATCATATGCAGGCACAATCTGCCATCCTGTCTGTTGTTAAATGAAAACTCTCTCCAGGGTCCTACCTGAAGGCAATTTATCCACTTGCAAACAGCAGATCTCACACCCTTCCCCATGCTTAAGTATGTTACTCCCCTCTCCTACAATATCAAATTTTCCCTTTGTACTAGAGAGTTCTTTTTTTCCCCGCCTTTTAAAATTTCAATAGATTTATGGGGTACACGTGTTTTCTGTTACACAGATGAATTGTATAATGCCAAAGTCAAGGCTTTTAGTGTACGTGTCACCAGAGTAGTGCATGTTGTACTTAATAGGTAGATTTTTATCCCTTACTCCCTCCAACCTCCACGTGTCTTAGTTTTCTATGTCTATTATACCACTTTATGGTTATATGTACCCCTTATTTAGCTTCCACTTACAAGTAAGAGTATGTGGTGTTTGTTTTTCCATTTCTTGAGATTTAGGATAATGGTCTCCAATACCATCCAGGCTGTTACAAAAGTCATGGTTTCACTCCTTTTCATGCCTGACTAGTACTCCATAGTGTGTATATATGTGTATGTGTGTGGGTGGGTGTGTACACCACATTTACTTTTTTTATTTCAAATTGTTAAGGGGGTACAAATGTTCTAGGTTACAAGGATCACTTTTGTATGCTTCAGTCCCAGCTAAACATATGCACATAAATGAAATACTGTCATGGTACCCATTTTGTAGGTTTTTGTCCCTCCACTTATGTCTCCTACCCCTGCTTTATTTCCATAGACTTTTACTTCCCCCTATGCCCAGTATGCCCAGTTGTTAGGTCCAATTTATTTTTGGTTTGTTTGTTTGTTTTTTGAGACACAGCCTCAAGCTGTTGCCCTGGGTAGAGTGCAGTGGCATCACAGCTCACAGCAACCTCAAACTCCTGGGCTTAAGCGATTCTCCTGCCTCTGCCTCCCAAGTAGCTGGGACTACAGGCACCCACTGCAACACCGGCTGATTTTTGGTTGCAGCTGTCATTGTTTGGTGGGCCCAAGCTGGATTTGAACCTGCCAGCTCAGGTGTATGTGGCTGGCGCCTTAGCCACTTGAGCCACAGGCGCCAAGCCGTTAGGTCCAATTTAATAGTTTGTTTTTCCATTCTTGGCACACTTCACTTCAGAGAACATTCTCTAGTTTTATCCAGATTGTTGCAGAGGGATTAATTCATCTTTTCTATGGATGAGTAGTACTTCATGGCATACATATATTCACATATTATTAATCCACTCATGAATTGATTGGCACCTAAGTTGATTCCACATCTTTTCAATTATGAATTGTGCTGCAATAAACATTCAAGTGCAGATGACTTTTTGGTGAAAAGTCTTTTATTCTTTTGGGTAAATACCCAATAGTGTGATTGATAGATAAAATGGTAGATCTACTTTTAGTTCTTTCGGGAATCTTCACACTATTTTTCATGGAGGTTGTAATAATTTGAAGTCTCACCAATAGTATTTAAGCATTCCTTTCTCTCTGCATCCATGACAGCATCTAATGTTTCTGAACTTTTAGGTAAATATTATTTTAACTTAGTTCAAGTAATATCTTATTGCTTTTATTGGTTTTAATTTGCGTATCTCTGATGATTAGGTGACACTGAACATTTTTCCACATGTATATTGGCCTTTTGTCTTTCTTCTTTTGAGAAGTTTCTGATCGTGTCTTTTGCCCACTTTTTAACAAGGTGGTTTGCTGATTTTCTTGATTTCTTTGTAAATTATTATTATTAGCACTTTATTAGATGTGTAGATCGTGAATATTTTCTCCCATTCTGTAAGTTGTCTATTTGCTGTGTTGATTGTTTCCTTAGTGGTGCAAAAGTTTTTTAGTTTAATCAAATCCCATTTATTAACTTTTTTTGTTGTAATGATTGCCGTTGGGGTCTTTTTCTTTTTTTCAAAAAGTAAATTTAATTCAGGTTAATGTGAAGGTACAAACAACTAGGTCAAACTATTTGATTTTGTTAGTGGTTATGTCCCACACACAAAAGATGTGCCAAACACCCACACCCCGTGCCCATTCCGTGAGAGCACCTCAACCCCCTCCTCCTCCTGCTCCCTCATTACCTCTTCTCCCACTTAAATTGAAATGAGTTTTTCTCCTATGTGGGCATGCGTTAGCTCATCTACTGTCTTCATATTAGTATTAAGTACATTGGATAATTGCTTTTCCATTCCTGTGATACTTTACTAAGAAGAATGTGTATTAGGATGTATCTAGAAGAGTTTTATCCAACTTTTCCTCTTGAATTCTTATGGTTTCATTTCCTAGATCTAAGTTTTTTATCCACCTTGAATTAATTTTAGAGAGTGGCAACAGGTAGGAGTCCTGTTTCATTATTCTGCATGTGTCTATCCAATATTCCCGACACCATTTATTAAGTAGGGCTTCTTTTATCCAGTGTATATGTTTGCTTTATCAAAGATCGGTTGATTGCAGGCAGGTGGTTTTATATCAGGGTTCTCTGTTCTCTTCCATTGGTCTATATCTCTATTTTGGTATCAATACTCTACTGTTTTAATTACTATACCCTTATAGTACAGTTTGAAGTCTAATGAGGTGATTCCTCCAGCTTTTCTTTTTGCTTACAATGCTTAGTCTTTTGGGGCTCCTTTCTGGTTCCAAACAAAGAATAGAATTATTATTTCCTAGATCTGTGAAGTATGGATTTGGTAATTTGATGGTAATTTTGTAGTCTGTATGTCACTTTGGACAATATGGACATTTTAACAATGTTAATTTTTCTACTCCATGATCACAAGATGTTTTTTTCATTTGTTTGCATCACCTATGATTTCTTTCATCAGTATTTTGTAGTTAATCTAAGTTTAGATCTTTTACCTCCTGTTTATGTATATAACTACGTAGGGTTTTTTTAATGGCTATTGTAAATGGTGTTGTGTTCTTGATTTGACTCTCAGCATGACTGTTGCTAGTGGACATTAATTTTGCAACCTGAGACGTCCCTGAATTTATCTGTCAGTTCTAGGAGTTTTTTGGTGGAATTTTCAGGATTATGCTGCTACTCTAGGCCTTTTCTCTAAGCGTTCACTCTAGATGGGGTGCTCTTCCCTCAGATATGCATTCCTCTAAATCTCTCCTCCTCTTTCTAGTTAGCATTGCAAGCTGCTCTCTCCCCTGACATTTCTGATTCTATTTATTCTGTTTTCTGTTTTCCAAAGTAATGATTACCTCCCAATGCACTATAAATTTTTCTTTATTGTGCTCATTGTTTATTGTCTATCTCTAGAACACAAGCTCCATAAGGTCAGGGTCTCTACCTGACCAAACATTTAGAAGAATATTTTCATACAGAAGCACTCAGTAAATATTTTTTGACTGAAGGAATTTGGTTGTTTGAAGGCAAGAAACTCAATAGGAGAAAATTGTATATGTGAGCATAATCGAACATAAAAGGAAGACATTCTTAACTCTATCCTCCAAGTGGACAAGAAGTTTGAATGACTTGCCCATAGTAACACATTTAGTAAATGGTGGAGCCAGGATTCAAAACCAAGTCTGGATTCAAACCCTCAGCTCTTTAAACAGTGTGAAACTGCATAATCAGCATGAGATTAACATTAGGTTGGAGGGAGGGGACCTTATATGAACTTTCTCTACTCTGTGAGATGAGTAAACTAAAGGTAGAAGAAAAAACAGATACATAAACAAGGCTGGTAAAATTCTTATTTAAAATAATAGAAGTAGTAAAGTAAAAGAAAGAGAGGAAAAGGAGAGAAATCTAGTATTCTCACAGAATCACAGAGCTGGCAAGAACTTAGAGGTCACACGATCAGTCTTCATTTAATAGATATGGATGCCAAAGTCCAGGGGGTAGAACTATGCAGTTTGATTCAAAAATAGCTCTTCTATGGCAGGACATGAAGGAAAGAACCCAGGACATGGTATTAAAATCTAGTGCCTCCCTTACCATATCTCCCTCATCTTTCTGTAGAAAAGTAAAGCCACACTCCAAACTGACACTGGCCACTATAAGAAAGAATATTTAAAACTTTGATAATTTGATTTAACTCAAAGGCAAAAGAAATGACTACTCAAAATAATGAACTATTTTTAACAGATAATTTTCAAATTCACCTGATAACAAAAACTAAGTTTAAAAAGTGTTGTCAACTCTTGATACTTCAGTGGTTTGTCGTATTTAGCAAGCTATTGTTAATACGTAGTTAAGATACAAATAGATAATCTATTGTTAAGATAAGAATATTCTTTCTAAAGCAACTGGAAACTATTGTCCTCTGAAATTCCTAAATATTTCTACCGGTTATGACCCACACCTTGAGTCTAACAGACAGGCATTTATGTACATACACGTATTGTATTTGTTTATATACTTATTCATCCCTGTATCTGAGCATTCCAGGAGTATGTACTTATTCCCCAGATTATGATAACTACTCACACATGTATGTTATAGCTGTCAGAATTTCTAGGTCTTTGGGCTCTCCAAGACCCAGTGTGAAGTAATTTTCCAGAGGACGAGACTCTCCCTTCTTTTCACATTCCAGGTGGGTGACAAACAGCCATGGCACTTGCTGAAGTGCAAGGGAGGATATAGAATTCCAGTGGAATCTTCTGGGTTAAACTATAAATAAACTACCAAGAAATATGAGTATATCTTCAACTAATTACCAATTTTCCAATTGTCCAATTGGCAATTAATTGAAGATATATTTCTTGGTACTTTATTTAAACTTTAACCCAGAAGATTAATAATAAATGAATAATTTCTATTAACTTATTGAGTCACATATCTAATTGAAAAAGAAGAAAACATTTATTATTTTATTATTATAAATTATTTTTCTTTTTTTTTTACTAATACTAAATTATAGTTGTGTACATGAATGCAATCATGGGGCACCATACTGGTTTTATAAACAGTTTGACACATTTTCATCACACTGGTTAACATGGCCTTCCTGGCATTTTCTTAGTTATTGTGTTAAGACAATTATATTCTACATTTACAAAGTTTCACATGTACCCTTGTAAGACGCACCGCAGGTGTAATCCCACCAATCACGCTCCCTCTGCCCATCCTTCCCCCTCCCTCCCCTCCCTCTCCCCCTTCTTCCCCTTCTTCCTTCTTAGGTTATAACTGGGTTATAGCTTTCATATGAAAGTCATCAATTAGTTTCATAGTAGGGCCGAGTACATTGGATACTTTTTCTTCCATTCTTGACATTTTTTACTAAGAAGAGTATGTTCCAGCTCCATCCATGTAAACATGAAAGAGGTAAAGTCTCCATCTTTCTTTAAGGCTCCATAATATTCCATGGTGTACATATACCACAATTTATTAATCCATTCATGGATCGATGGGCACTTGGGCTTTTCCATGACTTAGCAATTATGAATTAGGATGCAATAAACATTCTGGTACAAATATCTTTGTTATAATGTGATTTTTGCTCATCCAGGTATATACCTAGTAGAGGAATTATAGGATTGAATGGCAGATCTATTTTTAGATCTCGAAGTGTTCTCCAAACATCTTTCCAAAAGGAATGTATTAATTTGCATTCCCACCAGCACTGTAGAAGTGTTCCCTTTTCTCCACATCCACGCCAACAACTCTGGTCTTGGGATTTTGTGATATGGACTAATCTTACTGGAGTTAGATGGTATCTCAATGTAGTTTTGATTTGCATTTCTCTGATGATTAAAGATGATGAGCATTTTTTCATATGTCTGTAGGCCACGCACCTGTCTTCTTCAGAGAAGTTTTTCTTCAAGTCCCTTGCCCAACCTGCGATGGGATCACTTGTTCTTTTCTTGCTTATATGTTTGAATTCTCTGGGGATTCTGGTTATTAAACCTTTGTCAGAGACATAACCTGCAAATATCTTCTCCCATTCTGAGGGCTGTCTGCTTGCTTTACTTACTGTGTTCTTGGCTGTGCAGAAGCTTTTTAGTTTGATCAAGTCCCAGTAGTATATTTTTGAAGCTGCTTCAATTGCCCGGGGGGGTCTTCCTCATAAAATACTTGCCCAGACTGATTCCTTCAAGGGTTTTCCCTGCACTCTCTTCTAGTATTTTTATAGTTTCATGTCTTAAGTTTAAATCTTTAATCCAGTGAGAATCTATCTTAGTTAATGGTGAAAGGTGTGGGTCCAGTTTCAGTCTTCTACAGGTCACCAGCCATTTCACCCAGCACCATTTGTGAAACAGGGACTCTTTTCCCCACTGAATGTTTTTAATTGGCTTGTCAAACATCAAATAATGGTAAGTAGCTGGATTCATCTCTTGGTTCTCTATTCTGTTCCAGACATCTACTTCTCTGTTTTTGTGCCAGTACCATACTGTTTTGATCACTATCGATTTATAGTAAAGTCTGATGTCTGGTAGCGTGATTCCTCCTGCTTTGTTTTTATTTCTGAGTAATGTATTGGCTATTTGAGCTTTTTTCTAATTCCATATAAAACGAAGTATTATTTTTTCAAGATCTTTAAAGTATGACAGTGAAGCTTTTTTTAGAGAATATATAGATATATTTTCTTTCTTTTTTTTTTTTATTAAATCATAGCTGTGTACATTAATGCGATCATGGGGCACCATACACTGGTTTTATAGACCATTTGACACATTTTCACCACACTGGTTAACATAGCCTTCCTGGAATTTTCTTAGTTATTGTGTTAAGACGTTTACATTCTACATTTACGAAGTTTCACATATACCCTTGTAAGATTCACCGCAGGTGTAATCCCACCAATCCTCCTCCCTCTGCCCACCTCCCCCCATCCGTCCC
The DNA here is from genome assembly GCF_027406575.1 of Nycticebus coucang. Classification (NCBI taxonomy): domain Eukaryota; kingdom Metazoa; phylum Chordata; class Mammalia; order Primates; family Lorisidae; genus Nycticebus; species Nycticebus coucang. The sequence continues at coordinate 90,893,755 of NC_069789.1, forward strand.
CTCCCTTTCCTCCTTCCCGCTATTCTTGGGTTATAACTGGGTTATAGCTTTCATATGAAAGTCATCAATTAGTTTCATAGTAAGGGCTGAGTACATTGGATACTTTTTCTTCCATTCCTGACATACTTTACTAAGAAGAGTATGTTCCAGCTCCATCCATGTAAACATGAAAGAGGTAAAGTCTCCTTCTTTCTTTAAGGCTCCATAATATTCCATGGTGTACATATACCACAATTTACTAATCCATTTGTGGATCGATGGGCACTTGGGCTTTTCCATGACTTAGCAATTATGAATTGGGATGCAATAAAAATTCTGGTACAAATATCTTTGTTATGATGTAATTTTTGGTCTTCTGGGTATATGCCTAGTAGAGGAATTATAGGATTGAATGGCAGATCTATTTTTAGATCTCGAAGTGTTCTCCAAACATCTTTCCAAAGGAAAAGCCTGGGACCAGATGGCTTCACATAAGAATTCTACCAAACCTTGAAAGAGGAACTAGTACCTATATCAATGTGTTCCAAAACATAGAAAAAGAAGGAATACTACCCAACACGTTCTATGAAGCAAACATCACCCTGATCCCCAAAACAGAAAAAGACCCAACAAGTACAGAAAATTATAGCCCAAGATCACTAATGAATATAGATGCAAAAATATTCAACGAGATCCTAACAAACAGAATCCAGCAACATATCGAACAAATTATACATCATGACCAAGTCGGTTTTATCCCAGGGTCTCAAGGCTGGTTCAAAATATGTAAATCTATAAGTATAAGCCAACATGTAAACAAATTAAAAAACAAAGACCATATGATTCTCTCAATTGATGCAGAAAAAGCTTTTGATAATATCCAGCATCCCTTCATGATCAGAACACTTAAGAAAATTGATATAGAAGGGACATTTCTTAAACTGATAGTGGCCATCTACAGCAAACCCACAGCCAATATAGTACTGAATGGAGTTAAATTGAAATCATTTCCACTCAGATCAGGAACCAGACAAGGCTGCCCATTGTCTCCACTGCTCTTTAACATTGTAATGGAAGTTTTAGCCACCACAACTAGGGAAGAAAAGGCAATCAAGGGTATCCATATAGGGTCAGAATAGATCAAACTTTTGCTCTTCGCAGACGATATGATTGTATATCTAGAAAACACCAGGTATTCTACTACAAAACTTGTACAAGTGATCAAGGAATACAGCAGCATCTCAGGTTACAAAATCAACATTCATAAATCGGTAGCTTTTATATATACCAACAATAGTCAAGTTAAAAAACCAGTTAAGGACTCTATTCCATTCACAGTAGTGCCAAAGAAGATGAAATATTTGGAAGTTTATCTAACAAAGGACGTGAAAGATCTCTATAAAGAGAATATGAAACTCTAAGAAAAGAAATAGCTGAAAATGTTAACAAATGGGAAAACATACCATGCTCATGGCTGAAGAATCAACATTGTTAAAATGTCCATACTACCCAAAGCAATATATAATTTTAATGCAATCCCTATTAAAGCTCCACTGTCATACTTTAAAGATCTTGAAAAAAACAGTACTTCATTTTATATGGAATCAGAAAAACCTCAAATAGCCAAGACATTACTCAGAAATAAAAACAAAGCAGGAGGAATCATGCTACCGGACCTCAGACTATACTATAAATCGATAGTGATCAAAACAGCATGGTACTGGCACAAAAACAGAGAAGTAGATGTCTGGAACAGAATAGAGAACCAAGAGATGAATCCGCTACTTACCATTATTTGATGTTTGACAAGCCAATTAAAACATTCAGTGGGGAAAAGAGTCCCTATTTCACAAATGGTGTTGGGTGAACTGGCTGGCGACCTGTAGAAGACTGAAACTGGACCCACACCTTTCACCATTAACTAAGATATACTCTCACTGGATTAAAGATTTAAACTTAGGACATGAAACTAAAAAAATACTAGAAAAGAGTGCAGGGAAAACCCTTGAAAAAATCGGTCTGAGCAAGTATTTTATAAGAAGGCCACCCCCGGGCAATTGAAGCAGCTTCAAAAATACACTACTGGGACTTGATCAAACTAAAAAGCTTCTGCACAGCCAAGAACACAGTATGTAAAGCAAGCAGACGGCCTTCAGAATGGGAGAAGATATTTGCAGGTTATGTCTCTGACAAAGGTTTAATAACCAGAATCCCCAGAGAATTCAAACATATAAGCAAGATAAGAACAAGTGATCCCATCGCAGGTTGGGCAAGGGGCTTGAAGAAAAACTTCTCTGAAGAAGACAGGTGCGCGGCCTACAGACGTATGAAAAAATGCTCATCATCTTTAATCATCAGAGAAATGCAAATCAAAACTACTTTGAGATATCATCTAACTCTTGTAAGATTAGCCTATATCACAAAATCCCAAGAACAGAGATGTTGGCATGAATGTGGAGAAAAGCGAACACTTCTACAGTGCTGGTGGGAATGCAAATTAATACATTCCTTTTGGAAAGATGTTTGGAGAACACTTAGAGATCTAAAAATAGAATTGCCATTCAATCCTATAATTCCTCTACTAGACATATGCCCAGAAGACCAAAAATCACATTATAACAAAGATATTTGTACCAGAATGTTTATTGCAGCCTAATTCATAATTGCTAAGTCATGGAAAAAGCCCAAGTGCCCATCGATCCACAAATGGATTAATAAATTGTGGTATATGTACACCATGGAATATTATGGAGCCTTAAAGAAAGATGGAGACTTTACCTCTTTCATGTTTACATGGATGGAGCTGGAACATACTCTTCTTAGTAAAATATGTCAAGAATGGAAGAAAAAGTATCCAATGTACTCAGCCTACTATGAAACTAATTTATGGCTTTCACATGAAAGCTATAACTCAGTTATAATCTAAGAATAGGGGGAAGGGGCAAAGGGAGAGGAGGGAGGGGGTAGGGGGGTGGAAGGAGGGTGATTTGTGGGATTACACCTGCGGTGCATCTTAGAAGGGTATATGTGAAACTTAGTAAATGTAGAATGTGAATGTCTTTTTTTTTTTATTATTAAATCATAACTATACATTGATATGATCATGGGGTATCATACACTCGCTTCATAAACCATTTGACACATTCTTATCACAGTGGTTAACATAGCCTTTCCGGTGTTATCTCAGTTACTGTGCCAAAACATTTACATTCTACCTTTACCAAGTTTCGCAAATACCCCTGTAATATGCACCACAGGTGTGATCCCATCGATCCCCCTCCCTCTACCCACCCCCCTCCCTTTCCCACTTCCCCCTATTGTTAAGTTGTAGCTGGGTTATAGCTTTCATGTGAGAGTCCCAAATTAGTTTCATAATAGGGCTGTGTACATTGGGTATTTTTTCTTCCATTCTTGAGATACTTTACTAAGAAGAATATGTTCCAGCTCCATCCATGTAAACATGAAAGAGGTAAAGTCTCCATCTTTCTTTAAGGCTGCATAGTATTCCATGGTATACATATACCACAATTTATTAATCCATTCGTGGATCGATGGGCACTTGGGCTTTTTCCATGACTTAGCTATTATGAATTGGGCTGCAATAAACATTCTGGTACAAATATCTTTGTTATGTTGTGATTTTTGGTCTTCTGGGTATATGCCCAGCAGAGAAATTACAGGATTGAATGGCAGATCTATTTTTAGATCTCTGAGTGTTCTCCATATATCTTTCCAAAAGGAATGTATTAATTTGCATTCCCACCAGCAGTGCAGAAGTGTTCCCTTTTCTCCGCATCCACGCCAACATCTTGGGTCTTGAGATTTTGTGATATAGGCTAGTCTCATTGGAGTTAGATGATATCTCAAAGTAGTTTTGATTTGCATTTCTCTGATGATTAAAGATGATGAGCATTTTTTCATATGTCTGAAGGCCGTGCGCCTGTCTTCTTCAGAGAAGTTTCTCTTCAAATCCCTTGCCCAGCCTGCGATGGGATTCCTTGTTTTTTTCTTGCTGATGCGTTTGAGTTCTCTGTGGATTCTGGTTATTAAACCTTTGTCAGAGATATACCCTGCAAATATCTTCTCCCATTCTGAGGGCTGTCTGCTTGCTTTGCTTACTGTGTTCTTAGCTGTGCAGAAGCTTTTTAGTTTGATCAAGTCCCAGTAGTGTATTTTTGAAGCTGCTTCAATTGCCCGGGGGGTTCTCCTCATGAAATACTCACCCAGACCAATTTCTTCAAGGGTTTTCCCTGCATTCTCCTCTAGTATTTTTATAGTTTCTTGTCTTAAGTTTAAATCTTTAATCCAGTGAGAGTCTATCTTTATTAATGGTGAAAGGTGTGGGTCCAATTTCAGTCTTCTGCAGGTTGCCAGCCAGTTCACCCAGCACCATTTGTTAAATAGGGAATCTTTTCCCCACTGAATGTTTTTAATTGGCTTGTCAAAAATCAAATAGTGGTAAGTAGCTGGATTTATCTCTTGGTTCTCTATTCTGTTCCAGATATCTACTTCTCTGTTTTTGTGCCAATACCATGCTGTTTTGATCACTATCGATTTGTAGTAAAGTCTGAGGTCTGGTAGTGTGATTCCTCCTGTTTTGTTTTTATTTCTGAGTAATGTCTTGGCTATTCGAGGTTTTTTCTGATTCCATATAAAACGAAGTAATGTTTTTTCAAGATCTTTAAAATATGACAGTGGAGCTTTAATAGGGAGTGCGTTGAAATTATATATTGCTTTGGGTAGTATGGACATTTTGATAATGTTGATTCTTCCTAGCCATGAGCATGGTATGTTTTTCCATTTGTTAACATTTTCAGCTATTTCTTTTCTTAGAGTTTCATAGTTCTCTTTATAGAGATCTTTCACGTCTTTTGTTAGGTAAATTCCCAAATATTTCATCTTCTTTGGTACTACTGTGAATGGGATAAAGTCCTTAACTGCTTTTTCAATTTGACTGTTGTTGGTGTATATAAAGGCTACCGATTTATGAATGTTGATTTTGTAACCTGAGACGCTGCTGTATTCTTTGATCACTTCTAGGAGTTTTGTAGTAGAGTCCCTAGGGTTTTCCAGATACACAATCATATCATCTGCGAAGAGCGAAAGTTTGATCTCTTCTGACCCTATATGGATACCCTTGATCGCCTTTTCTTCCCTAATTGCAGTGGCTAAAACTTCCATTACAATGTTGAAAAGCAATGGAGACAATGGGCAGCCTTGTCTGGTTCCTGATCTGAGTGGAAATGATTTCAATTTAACTCCATTCAATATGATATTGGCTGTGGGTTTGCTGTAGATAGCCTCTATCAGTTTAAGAAAAGTCCCTTCTAGACCAATTTTCTTGAGTGTTCTGATCATGAAGGGATGCTGGATATTATCAAAAGCTTTTTCTGCATCAATTGAGAGAATCATATGGTCTTTGTTTTTTAATTTGTTTGTGTGCTGAATTACATTTATAGATTTACGTATATTGAACCAGCCTTGAGACCCTGGGATAAAACCAACTTGGTCATGATGTATAATTTGTTTGATGTGTTGCTGGATTCTGTTTGTTAGGATCTTGTTGAATATTTTTGCATCTATATTCATTAGTGATATTGGTCTATAATTTTCTTTTCTTGTTGGGTCTTTTCCTGGTTTGGGGATCAGGGTGATGTTTGCTTCATAGACGTGTTGGGTAGTCTTCCTTCTTTTTCTACATTTTGGAACAGGTTGAGTAATATAGGTACTAATTCCTCTTTAAAGGTTTGGTAGAATTCTGACGTGAAACCATCTGGTCCCGGGCTTTTCTTTTTAGGGAGGTTTTGTATAGTTGATGCTATTTCTGAACTTGATATGGGTCTGTTCAACATTTCTACTTGATTCTGGTTAAGTCTTGGAAGGTGGCGTGCTTCCAAGTATCGGTCTATTTCCTTCAGATTTTCATATTTCTGAGAATAAAGTTTCTTGTAATATTCATTAGGGATTTTTTGGATTTCTGATGAGTCTGTGGTTATTTCGTCTTTGTTGTTTCTGATTGATGATATTAGAGATTTTACTCTTTTTTTCCTGATTAGGTTGGCCAGAGGTTTATCTATTTTATTGACCTTTTCAAAAAACCAGCTTTTTGATTTATTGATCTGTTGTATTATTCTTTTGTTTTCAATTTCATTTAATTCTGCTCTAATTTTGGTTATTTCTTTTCTTCTACTGGGTTTGGGGTTGGAATGTTCTTCCTTTTCCAGTTGCGTGAGATGTCCCATTAAGTTGTTAACTTCCTCTCTTTCCGTTCTCTTGAGGAAGGCTTGCAGTGCTATAAATTTCCCTCTTAGAACTGCCTTTGCGGTGTCCCAGAGGTTCTGATAGTTTGTGTCTTCATTGTCATTTTGTTCCAAAAAATTGGCGATTTCTTTCTTAATCTCATCTCTGACCCAGCTATCATTCAGCATAAGGCTATTTAACTTCCATGTTTTTGTATGGGTATGCAGATTCCTGTTGTTACTCAATTCAAGTTTTATTCCATGATGGTCCGAGAAGATGCATGGGATAATTTCTATTCCTTTAAATTTACTGAGGTTAGACTTGTGACCTAAAATGTGGACAATTTTGGAGTAAGTTCCGTGGGCTGATGAGAAGTATGTGTATTCAGTTTTGTTGGGATGAAATGTTCTGTAGATGTCTGCTAAATCTAAATATTGGATGGTTAGGTTTAAATCTAAGATTTCTTTGCTCAGCTTCTTTCTGGAGTATCGATCCAACACTGCCAAGGGAGTGTTGAAATCTCCGACGATTATGGAGCTGGAGGAAATCAAGTTACTCATGTCTGTTAGAGTTTCTCTTATAAATTGAGGTGCATTCTGGTTGGGTGCATAGATATTAATAATTGAGATCTCATCATATTGAGTATTACCCTTAACAAATATGAAGTGACCATTCTTGTCCTTCCTTACTTTTGATGGTTTAAAGCCTACTGTATCTGCAAATAAAATTGCAACACCTGCTTTTTTCTGATTACCATTTGCCTGAAATATGGATGACCATCCTTTCACCCTGAGTCTGTATTTGTCTTTTAAGTTGAGATGTGACTCTTGTATGCAACAGATATCTGGCTTGAGTTTTTGTATCCAGTCAGCTAACCTATGCCTCTTTAGAGGACAGTTTAAACCATTCACATTGATGGAGACTATTGATAAGTCTGGTGGAATTTTGGGTATCAAGTTTTTCAAAGGTCCAGTGGACATTTTTAATCCTTTCGCCAGTGTGGAAGTTGGAGTTTGATCCGAAGTTTCTGAGTAAGTTTACTTTTGTGGTATAGGATTGGGTTGGTCATTGTGGAGGATAGGTCTGAGAATATCCTGAAGAGCTGGTTTACTTATGGCAAATTTTTTCAACATATGAATGTCATTGAAGTATTTAATTTCTCCATCATAGATGAAACTCAGTTTAGCTGGATACAAGATCCTGGGTTGAAAGTTTTTTTGCTTTAGGAGATTAAAAGTTGATGACCAGCCTCTTCTGGCTTGAAATGTTTCAGCAGAGAGATCTGCAGTTATTCTAATATTCTTACCTTTGTACGTTATAGTTTTCTTTCGCCGGGCTGCTTTCAGAATCTTCTCTTTCATGTTAACTTTAGTGAAACTAATTATGATATGTCTGGGGGATGACTTATTGGGGTTGAATCGTGCTGGGGTTCTGAAGCTGTCTGCTATCTGAATTTCAGATTCTCTAGGCATGTCTGGAAAATTTTCTTTCATAATTTCATGCAGAAGGGCCTCTGTGCCCTTGGAGACCACATCATCGTTCTCAGAAATTCCTATAATCCTTATGTTGCTTATTTTCGAATTATCTGAGAGTTCTCTGAGTGAGTGATCCATTTTTGCTCTCCATTTCTCTTCCTCTTTGAGAGATTGGGAGCATTCGAAGACTTTATCTTCAATGTCAGAAATCCTTTCTTCTGCTTGCTCCATTCTGTTACTGAGGGATTCTACTGTATTTTTCATATCTTTGAGGGCTGTAAGTTCTTGCTTCAGTGTGTCTAAGTCTTTGGTGGTTTTGTCTTTAAATTCGTTAAATTCTTGAGACAATTTTTGAATTTCTCCTTGGATTCCTAATTCCATTTTATTAATCTTGCCTGCCATCCAAATTCTGAATTCGATTTCTGACATCTCAGCCAGTTGTTTATGAATGGGATCTTCAATCACATCTGCCGTATCTTTTCTTGGGGGGGTTGATCTATTCTGGTTATTCATGTTACCAGTGTTTTTCCGCTGATTCTGCCCCATGGTTATTTTAGTCCCTTTGGTTTTTCCCCTGGGGTTTTTTCGAGGGCCCGTACAGTGTTGTGGCCTGAGAAACTTGGGCCCTGTCTGGTGTGGTGGAGCAAAGTGGTTCTGTGTTATTTTCAGCTGGTTTCTGTTCGATCCTATTGCAACTTCTACTCTGGCTTGAAGTCTCAGCTGTGTGGAAAAATTAGCAATTAAGTCACCCCACCTGCCCACCTCTGGCCCCAGTTGGAAAAGGAGAATCAACCTTCCTACAACCATACACCCAGGGCACCGCCTGAAAAGTCCTCAGTCTATTAGCCCAGTTCAAAAGGTCCGAATCTACTGTCTCAATCGGCACTTGTCTCGGGTGAGAGAGTTCAAGAGGTCTCTGGGAACTGGATCACAGGGGCCTGGTGACTCCTCTGACACGGCTCACCCCAGTGCAGCGTGGAGTCAGAAGGAGCCACCCAGCAAACAGAGCAGTCTAGGAAGGTTGATGTCTCCTTCCCCACTTTGCCCCTCTGTCAGACCCAGTCACTGGTATCTCTGCAGATGGCTAACCCAGTTGCCTGCAGTGAACAGACACTCCAGGGGTTTGCACCTGCCTGAATCGCAAGGAAGTCTGCCAGGCCCCCGCAGACTGCCGCTATCTAGCAGGAGGAGATGGGGCCTGACATCTATGAGTGTTTGATGCAGGTGATGGGAGGGAGGTGTTCACTCAGGCTTAGCCCCGTCCCTGATGGATGCTGCTAACAGAACAGAGCAGAACAGAACAGACAACTTTGCGGGGTTCTGTCTCTGTTCCTGTCGAAATCGCCTACAGAAGACTAGCTGTTTTGAGTTCAAACGTCTTTGGTGTTGGAGGTTTGAATCCGATCACCTCTCTGGGTCGGCCCCGCCCTGGAAGCTTCCCGGGTTTGTGAGCAGCGTCAGGAAAACCCAGCTCACCGGTAGCCTCCTCTGGTTGCCCAGGGAGACATGGGGTGTGGCCTCAGAATATCCAGAAGTGAGCGTTCTGCCCTTAAAGAAAAAACGGCTGTTGATCTACCTCCAGGGAACTGCTGCTCTGGTGTGGGCACTCAGGCGACCCTTTTCTCTTCTGTCTCACGCCCCAGAATCAGCACTGAGCGGCCGCAGTTTGTGCTGGGTCCACACCCCTCAAGAGATCCCCCAAGAATCAGAACTCTTGGGGAATAGGCCCCCAGACCCCGAATGGGAGTGGGGGGGCGGAAGCTAGAGTTTCATTCAGTTTTAGGCAACAATACGGCCTGGGGAGGGCTCCTGCACTGCACCGCAGGGAAGTGCCGCCAAGGCTTGATTTCCCCTCAGCAGAGTGCCCTCTCCTCGCTCACGTATCTGAGAGTCGGCGCTGACCTGACGCAGCTCAGGCACTGTGCACTCCCCTCGAGAGATCACCCAAGGATCCGAACTCCTGGGGGATAGGCCCTCAGACCCCGAGTGAGAGTAGGGGTTCTCAGCTCTCAGCGGGGAAGCTAGAGTCTTATTCAGTCTTGGGCCCCGTATGCCCGGGGAGGGTTGCTGCACTGCACCGCAGGGAAGTGCCGCGAGGCGTGACTCCCCCTCAGCCCGGTGCCCTCTCCTCACTCGCGCGCCTCAGAGTCAATGCTGACCAGTCGCAACTCAGGGACTGTCCACTCCCCTTGAGAAATCACCCAAGGATCCGAACTCCTGGGGACAGGTCTCCAGACCTCAGTGGGCGGGAGGGAACGCCGGGAGGGTTGCCGGCGCAGGATTCCCAAAGTTTTATTCCATTTTATGCCTGGCAGGAGAACGCCACGGCACCCCAGTAGGGGGGGTAGGTCCAGTTTTTAGAAGGTCTCTCCCATGGAGTGTAGTGGGAGGGCCTTTAATTTCTGCCCGCTTGTTTAATTGTGGGGCTCTTGAGCCGGTCCCATGGGGGAGGGGGACTCCCGTCTGCTTGGTGGTGGATTTTGTACCTTTTGTTTGCGTCCTTGTGATCGCAGCTTGCCTCAGCGGTGTTGGTGTGCGTTCTTCAACCTTCTCTCTTGGTGAGGCTCAAGTCCACCAGGATACTTACTAAATTCCTGTCCCTTAACTCTCCTTCTGGACGGGAGCCTCTGTTGAAAGCTGGCTTCAGTCCGCCATCTTGTCTCTCCCTCGAATGTGAATGTCTTAACACAATAACTAAGAAAATACCAGGAAGGCTATGTTAACCAGTGTGATGAAAATGTCTCAAAAGGTCTATAAAACCAGTGTATGGTGCCCCATGATTGCATTAATATACACAGCTATGATGTAAAAATAAAAAAAAAAAAGAAATAAAAAAAAGAAGAAAGAGAGAGAGAAATCACCCAAGAATCTGGACTCCTTGGGGACAGTCCTCCTGACCTCAGAGTGAGAGTGGAGGGGAGTGCTGGGAGCTCAGAATTGCAGGTCGAAACCCCAAAGTCACTGAGACCAAATGAGTAAATAAACAGATAGAAAGGCTACTGGACACACAAGGCCACAGATGCACAAACAATTAGAAACACATAGACATACAGACAACAACAACTACAAAAAACTACAATAAAAATAATAATAATTGTTAAATTATTGATAAGAAAAAAAGGTAAAAAAATACAAACAAAATGAACAAATTAAACAATAAAACCTCTAAAAATCTGATGTAAGTACTCTCAGAAACCATAAGAAGGGAAGAAGAGGAAGCGAGAAGGGAAAAAAAAGTAAAAACATACAAACAATATGAACAAACAAACAATAAAACCTCTAAAAATCTGCTATAAGCACTCTCAGATACCATAAGAAGGGAAGAAGTAGAAGGGAGAAGGGAAAAAAAAGTTAAAAAAGAAGAAAGAAAAAAATTTCAAAAAAAAATAAAAAATATATTTAAAAAATAATAAAAATTAACAATAACTCCTCCAAGAAAATGATGAGAAAATAAAGAAAAAAATAGAGAGAAAAAATGTCACCAACCACAAAAATATTATTCTTGTATATATGTAGACATATACATCTATATGAATGACGTAGGGATCAACTTTCATAGGAATATATTTATAGTGCAATATACTTTCTGGATACCAGGTGGCACTGTGAGTGGTTCCCAGCCTTATACTTGATTCACAGTTTATACTGTTACCACAGTAACCACCCTACCTGGCCGATTGCCATTTTGGAGTTTCTGTAAAAGATTATTACCTTTTTTTTTTTTTTATTGTTGGGGATTCATTGAGGGTACAATAAGCCAGGTTGCACTGATTGCATTTCTGAGGTAAAGTCCTTCTTGTAATCATGTCTCGCCCCCCAAAAGTTTATTACCTAACTGTTGTGCAACCTCAGCTGCTCTGTTCCAAATGGCACTCCTATCCAACCTCCCAGCTCAGTGCAGGAGTCAACGCTTCACAAATCTTTCCACTCTGCTCCCACATTCTGCAGTTGCAAACTGGCAACTGCAATTGGCTGTGGGGGAGGGTGCTGGCTACCCCCGGGTCTTGCTGCCACTGGCTCCTGCGGCTGCATCCCACGGAGACCTTATACTCAGTTTTTGTGGCTCAGAGTCTCACTTTTGAATCTGGAGTTTTGAGTCCAGCCACCTGCTAGTTCACAGCACAGCGTAAACTGCCAGCCCACACCAATATTCCCCACCAGGAATGGTCTGGTCTATTTAATCACTCTCTTGTTCTGGGGAAAGGTGTCCACCATTTTGGACAATTCACAATGTCTGTTTCCCGGGCAGGATCCCTTCCCTTCAATTTTCCATTGGGTTGCTTAGTTCCTTGTTGTTCTGAGTGGCTCCCCTTTCAGGTGCCAAACTCAGCTCAGGAATAAATTTTCGTCAATTGGGTTTTGCCAGGAATTGCAAGCTGCTGTCCTCCGTGAGGGAGGGGCCTGCCAGCCAGCATGGCCAAGCAGGGAAAATCTCTACAACAGAGTCCGTGGTTTTAAATTATACCTCATATACAGCAATCTGCCAATTTGCTGCGCGTCTCCAGCTGTCTGTCCACACCAATAATCCATGCGGTGAAAAGTTTCAGACTCCCCTTCCTCTCACCTGGTGACTTGGGAAAGGTGGGCTACACATCCGTCCCATCTGCCATCATGCTCCCTTATTATTATAAATTAAATTATTATTATAAATTAAATAATAAATGCTTTCTTCTTTTCAATTAAATTTGTCACTGAATCAAAAAAATATATTTACACTCTACCTATAAAGAATGTTCCTTGATTTCAAAGCAAGGCTACTAGAATATATGCTTACCTGGAATAGGACATCTGGTCATTCATACACAACATGAATGTCCTTAGACCTCATGTGACATTATAATTTTGTGTTAACCTGCTCATGGGAACTTCTGCCTTCCACAGTCTCCACAATATTTCCCAATTGTGTCTAGAAATCTCCAAGAGGTAATGGATGTTCACAAATCAGTCTTCACCTTATAAATCTTTTGTGTTTTCTGTGTCACATTTCCATCCATCTCCCACCCTCCTGACTGCCCACTTCTGTGTATGCTGTCTCACAGAGACATGGGACATGTCCCCTTAGCTACTGTCCTTGCTGTCCTTGGTACTTACCTGAAGCTCCCTAGTCTGCCTGTCCACAAAGTTCCAGGACCATCTGTGTCCTAAGGTAGAATGCCTTTCTCCTCCATCTCAGTCTCCACCTAGCATAGGAAAGCTTACTATCATAATTGGCACTAGATTTCCTCTAACATAGATAAATGATTCTGCTTACAAAAAGATTCTGATATACAGCCTGGGCTTGAAGGTAAAATCTTATAGGTATGGGTGTCGCCTTGATAGAGGCCTGAGGGACATTAGTGGATAAATTTTTCTGACTCTTTTTTTCTGGAGAGGGAAAGGAAGCATGAACAAGGATGTGTGAGAGGCTGGGATTTATATGGATTGACTTTGGGGGCCAGATACTTGTCTGTACCTTGTGAGATGTTTGGCAGCATCTCTGGCCACTGCCCACGAGAGGCCAGCAGCAGTTCCCCTAGTTGTGACAAACAATACTGCCCCAGACATTGCCAATTGTTTCCTGGGAGGTAAAATAACCCCCAGCTATGCCCAACCTGAAGGAAGTTGGAAGAAAGGTGAATTATTAAATGTAATTTGGGACAGGTGAAGAAAATACCTACACACAGCTATCTTGGTTGCCATTCCAGAACTTTATTTTAAAGAAATCAGCACAATGTAACAATTATATATTCCTTGAGCAATATAGCCCTTGGCTACTTTTCCAAAATCTTCCATTTCCACTGTACCCACATCCTACCTAGAGTAATCATTCTACCATTAGTCTTATCCACCTTTTAGAGTCTACTCAGATATCTACTATTTGTATCAATATCATTCCTTCATCCATTCTGCAGATAGTAATCAATTGTCTACTCCTTGTCCACCCCAACCTAGTTGTTCCATCCTCCATTTTCCAAAAAAGTTTTATCCTGGCTTTTCTGGTACTCATGTCTATTTTTTAAAATAATGCTGTATAGGTCTTCCTTCAGAGCAAGATTGGTTGTTTCTAATTAATCTTATATCCTGATAATAGTACAATAATAAGAGCAATAATTTTTAACATGAGTACAATGCTTCTCAGTTTTTAAAGAACTCCCATATAGTCTGTCTTATTTTATTTTCACAACTTTGTGAAGTATATGTATTTAGAAATTGAGGTCCAAAGAATTTTAGAGAGACTCATTTGATATCATAAAATGAATTAACTGTGGTTCTGGTTCTAGCATAGCAATAGCAAAGAGTCATAGCAATTTTGACTCTTTCCAATGTTAAAAAATAAAATAATAATATTTTAAAATGAAATTTGGTGATTACAAAGTCTTCAAGGGTATGTTCAGTTCATGGGGTGCGATGGGTTTTACATCAGGTTTGAAAGTTTGTAGTAATGAAATAGAAGGAGAGAGGTAACATGAGAATTATGATACCAAAATGGAGAAGGAAGAAATTAGGTTGAAGAAGTTTCAGGTCAAGGGAATATTTTATAAGCTGTGAGAATACTGATACACCAAGTCAGATAATGAAGTTTGCAAACTCATTCCCCAAAAAGTGCTGTATAACCCCTTGCTGAATATCTCTAGGTCACCTTCAAAGCACTCCCCCTGGCCATCTGGAGATCACAGTGATTTTAAGCAATTATATATGTAGCACGTTTTCTAGGATGAGTTCATGAACTTAACTGACTTTGTATGATGACAGCTCTCATGGCCATTCTAGAAATTAAAGATTTCTAGAATTCTCATTTTTTGGAATGGCACTGGCTGGCCATTCCAGAAAAAAAGTTCCAAAATTGCTTTGAAAGTTGGAGTAGGCACTGGCATTAGTGTATAGCTTCTCAAGGGGAGTATTCAAAGGTGAACGTAGTGATATTCATCAATGAGGTATGTAGGAGTCCTCAAATTTAACTGTCCTACATCCTATATAGTAGTAGACATGGAGACAGCCTAAAAAAATGGTATAAGCACAATACAAGCAGTATCTTCCTGAAAAGGTGACACAAGAGATTAAAGGAAAGTACCAGAGGGGTATAAAAAGAGATAATTTTAATAGTTCATTTTAATTGCATTTTAAAAATATATTGCCTTCACAGTTCTCATAAGGAAAAATGCAGTTTCATCTTCTATTCAAATACTCAACAACAAATATAGATTAAGTATCTGTTATACACTAGGCACTATTCACCCATGAACTTATCTTCCTTGAAATGACTCTTCAAGGTAGTTATTTAGATCCCTCTTTTCAGATTAGGAAAATGAATATACAACAATTTTACTAAGGTTATACAGTTAAGCTTGAGCATAGAAACTCAGACCCATGTCTCACCAGAGCACCAGCACTTCCGCCATATGAGTCTGTGTTCAGACATGAAGTTACAACTCTGTTCTCATGAAATCTACCCCTTTGGGCAAGAAAGATAAATAATCTGGGCAATAACCACACATACAGATTGTTGTGAATTTCCTATTTGCCTGAGGGATCATTCAACAAGCCTTCATAAAGTACAATCATTTAAAATACTTCTAGAACATCTAGGAAACTATTCCTAATATTCCTGGTATTCAGCAAAATTTTTTTTTAAGTTTGAATTGTGCCTATTTTCGTGAAATTCACATAATGGCTTGGAGAAAGGCGCTGCAGGGCCAGAAATTGGTTTTAGACATTTTGTATTCTCAGTGCAGTTCTTTCCAGAGCCACAATGTGGTATTGTTGTGCAATTAAAGTAATGCCTACTTTTTTTTTAGCAACATGGCCTTTCCCTTGACTAGCTCTGATCAAAGGAGTACCTTCTCTGAATCTTACTCTGTTAATTTCAAAAGAGGTGCTGATATTTTCCCCCTTAAGTGGGGCTTTTTAAGGGTCCATGTTCTCAAATTTTTCCAGAAGCTGAGGGAAATGGATAACTAAATATGTTTGTTCCACAAAAGCAAGAAGGGCATATTTGCCCATGTCATTGCCACGAGGAAGAGGGACAAGTCTGTATTTGCTGCTTTGTAACCTCTTATCACAGTGACACATGGGATGGCTCCATGGCCTGTGTATGGCATAGCAGCACCTGGACACACCAGCCCCAGCTCTTCAATGCTCTCCAGCCCTTCCATCATGAAAGCCACAGAAAAGCACATGAAAAATTAAGCCTCACCTTACAACTCCTTAGGAGAGAAAGTCTGAGAGAGGGTGATCCAGTAGAAGGAGCACATTGAGCTTCAGAATTTTGCATCAGAAGTCTTGGAATATTCTTGGAAATCTCTGGACAGTTTCAGGCCTTGAATGTCCTTTTTGTGCTTTAAAAAAATTATCTCCACATCACAATCATCATCATTAATGTTTATTAAGCTTTTATTGACTTCTATTAGGTTATTAAATAAGAAATGTACAATTTTCTTAAGTAATAAGTTTGAAAGTTGATAAATTTGACACTTCATTTTTTTAATTGTGAAGGTATATCCTCATTCTCTCAAATGCACATATTGTCTTGTGAGTATCTCTCAAATTTTCTTTTTATTTTATTTTATTATATTTTTTATTGTTTGGGATTCATTGAGGGTACAAAGAATTAGGTTACACTGATGTCATTTGTTAGATATGATCACTCTTATAATTGTGTCCCACCCCCCAAGAGATGTGCCATACACCATGACCCCCATCCTCCTTCCTCCTCCCCTTTCCCCACTTGCTCTTTCCCCTACTCCTCCCTTGTATTAATTCATCTACTGTCTTCATATTAGAATTGAGTATGTTGAATTCTTGCTTCTCCATTCTTGTGATGATTTACTAAGAATAATGTTTTCCACTTCCATCCAGGTTAATACAAAAGATATAAGTCCCCATCTTTTTTAGTGGCTGAATAGTATTCCATGGTATACATATGCCACGGCTTGTTAATCCACCACTGGGTCGGTGGGCACTTTGACTGTTTCTACATTTTGGCAATTGTAAATTGAGCTGCAATAAACAGTCTAGTGCAGATGTCCTTGTGATAAAAGTATTTATTTTCTTCTGGGTAGATGCCTGCTAATGGGACTGCAGGATCAAATGGGAGGTCTAATTTGAGTTCTTTGAGGGTTCTCCATACATCCTTCCAAAAAGATTGTGTTAGTTTGCAGTCCCACCAGCAGTGTAAAAGTGTTTTCTTCTCTCCACATCCACACAAGCTTTGAGACTTTGTCATGTGGGCCATTCTCATTGGGATTAGGTGATATTTCAGGGTAGTTTTGATTTGCAATTCTCTGATGGTTAGGGCTGCTGAGCATTTTTTCATGTTTGTTAGCCATTCATCAGTCTTATTTAGAGAAAGTTCTTTACATCTCTCTTGCCCAGTGATAGATGAGATTGTTGGGTCTTTTTGTTGTTGTTGATTAATTTGAGTACTTTATAGATCCTAGTTATCAAGCTTTTGTCTGATTCATAATATGCAAATATGTTTTCCCATTCTAAAGGTTAACTTTTTGTTTTTGTTGTTGTTTTCTTAACTGTACAGAAGCTTTTCAGGTTAATTAAGGCCCATTTGTTTATTTTTGTTGTTGTTGAAATTTCCACAGAAGTCTTTTTCATAAAATCACTCCCCAGTTTGATTTCTTCAAATGTTTTCCTTACAGTTTCTTCAAGGATTTTTAGTTTTTCATGTCTTAGATTTAAATCTTTTACCCATTTTGAATCAATTTTTATAAGTAGTGAGAGGTACAGGTCCAGTTTTAGTCTTTTACATGTGGTTATCCAGTTCTCCCAATACCATTTATTGAATAGGGATTCTTTTTCCCAATGTATGTTCTTGTTTGGTTTATCAAACATCAGGTGCCATAAGAGGTTAGTTTCATCTCATGGTTTTCTATTCAGTTCCAAATGTCAATGTCTTTATTTTTGTGCCAACACCATGCTATTTTGATCACTATGGCCTTGTAGCTTAGCCAAAAGTATGGTAGGGTGATGACCCTGGCTTTGTTTTTATTACTAAGATTTGCCTTGGCTATACGGGTTTTCTTCTGTTTCCATAGAAAATGAAGAATTATTTTTTCCAAATCTTGAAATTATGATATTGGTATTTTCATGGGGATTGTAGACACTTTCACAAAGTTGATTCTTTCCAGCCATGAGCATGGTATGTTATTCCTCTTGTTAATTTCTTCTGCTATTTCTTTTCTTAGGGTTTTGTAATTTTCTTTGTAGAGGTCCTTCACCGCTTTTGTTAGGTATCTTCTCAGGTATTTCTTTCTTTCTTTCTTTTTTTAAGCTAATGTGAAGGAAACTGTGTCCTTCATTAGCTTCTCATCTTGGCTGTTATTGGCATATAAAAAGGCTACTGATTTATGGACATTGATTTTATATCCTGAGACATTGCTATATTTTTCGATCACTGCCAGGGGCCTTGGGGTTGAGTCTTAGGGGTTCTTTAAGAATAAGGTCATATCATTGGCAAAGAGTTTGACCTCCTCTGCTCCCATTTGGATGCCCTTTATTTACTTCTCTTGCCTGATTGTATTGGTTAGAAATTTCAGCACTGTGTTAAATAGTAGTGATGACAGAGGACAACCTCATCTGGTTCCAGTTTCAAGTGGAAGTGGAAAAGCTTTCAGTTTTACTCCATTCAGTATGATATTAGCTGTGTTCTAATTAGAAAGGTTTCTGAATTTTATCAAATGCTTTTTCTACATCTATTGAGAGGATCATATGGTCTTTGTTTTTGCTTCTGTTGATATGGTGAATTATGTTTATGGACTTGCATAGGTTAAACAAGCCTTGCATCCCTGGAATGAAGCCCACTTGTATGACTTTTTAAATGAGAAGCTGTAATCTATTGGCTAGGATTATATTGAGAATTTTTGCATGTATATTCATTAGTGAGATTGGTCTGAAGTTCTCCTTTTTAGTTGGGTCTTTTCCTGGTTTTGGTATCAGGGTGATGTTTGCTTCATAGAATGTTTTGGGGAAGATTCCTTCCTTCCCAATTTTTTGGGTATAAGCTCTTTTATTCTGCAGTATGGGTATAAGCTCTTCTTTGAATGTTTGATAGAATTCTGATGTGAAGCCATCTGGACTAGGGCATTTTTTGTGTGTGTGTTGGGAGATTTGTTATTGTTTCTTCTACCTCAGTTCTTGAAATTGGTCTGTTCAAGAAATCTATTTCTTCTTGATTAATTCTAGGAAGATGGTGTGATTCCAGGTATTTCCTCCACATTGCCAAATCTCTGGACATAGAGAGAGATTCTTGTTGTACCCAGAGTTGATCTCTTGTATCTCTGTGGCATCTGTTGTTATTTCCCTTCATTGTTTCTGATTGAAGTTATTAGAGATTTTACTTTTCTGTTTCTAGTTAATATAGCCAAAGGTTTATCAATTTTATTTATTTATTTGAATAATTTTTTGTTTTGTTAATTTTCTGATTTGTTTGTTTTCAATTTCATTAGTCTATGATTTAATTTGGTTATTTTTTTCTTTTCCTGGGTTTGTGATTAGATTGTCCTTCTTTTCCAACTCCATAAGATCGTTCATGAATTTGTTGATGCACACTCTTTCTGATTTTCAAATGTAGGCATCTATTGCAATAAATTTTCCCCTTAAGACTGCTTTTGCTGTATCCCACAGATTTTGGTAATTTGTGTCTTCATTGCTGTTATGTTTGAGGAATTTAATGATTTCCTCTTTTATCTGAACCCAACTATCATTCAGCATAAGGTTGTTAAATTTCCATGTCTTTGTGTGGGGATGAATGTTTTCATTGGAATTGAGTTCCACCTTTATTGCCTTGTGTCTAGGAAGATTCAAGATATAATTTTTGTTCTTTTAATTTTTCTGAGGTTTGATTTGTATCCTAGGATGTGGTCAATTTTGCAATATGTACCACAGGCTGATGAGAAAAATGTATATTTTTTGGCTCGGGATGGTGTGTTCTGTATATGTCTATTAATCCCATTTCTTTTAGGGTCATATTTAAGTCCTTTGTACCTTGCTTTAGTTTCCATTTAGAGGATCTGTCCAGTTCTGTCAGAGGGGTGTTAAAGTCCCTAGATATTATGGTGTTATGGGATATTATATTGCTTAGATCTTCAAGATCTGCTTCATAAATCTGGGAGCATTTAAGTTGGGTGCATAAATATTTAAAATGCAGGCTCAGCATCTGTAGCTCAAGCTACAGAATAGGTCTAATATTTCCTGTAGTTTTATTGTGGCAAATTGCCTCAGTGCCTGTATTTCCACAAAAGATTTGATTTCTCCATCAATTTTGAAGCTTAGTTTCACAGAATACAGAATTCTGGGCTGGAAATTGTTTTGTTTAAGAATGTTGAAGGTGAATGACTATGCTCTTATGGCTTGGAAGATTTCAGTTAAAAAGTCTGCTGTCATTTTAATTGCTCTGCCTCTGTAGATCAGTTGGCACTTACTCGTGACTGCTTGCAGAATTTTTTCTTTCATCTTGACTTTGGACAAGTTCATTACAATGTGTCTTGGAGAGGCTCTGTTTAAATTGAGATGACCAGGGGTTTTATATCCATCTGAAAGAAATGTCTCAGGGTCTTTAGTAAAACTTGGGAAGTTTTCATTTATGATAGTCTCCAGTAGGGCTTCCATTCCTTTGGGACAATATTCTTCCCCTTCAGGAATCCCTATTATTCATATGTTTGAATGCTTCATGAAGTCTCATAGTTCTCTAAGTGCCTGTTCTGCTTTCTCTCTCTTCTTTTCTGCTTCTGTAACTATCTGGGTTAACTCAAACACTTTATCCTGTAGCTCTGCAGTGCTTTCTTCTCCATGGTCTAATCTATTTATAAGACTTTCTATTGCATCTTTACATTCCCTTCATTTCCTTAAGCTTCTCCATATCCTTTCCATATTCTACATATCTCTCATCCAACTTTTGGGTTATTCTTTCCATTTTCTCATCCATAAACTTTATTGTCTTTATCCTCCATATTTTAAATTCTCTTTCTGTCCATTTCATTAATTCTTTATAGGTGGAGTCTTCTGCAGAAGCTACCTCATGGTCCCTTGGAGGAGTTCCTCCATTTTGGTTTTTTATGTTGCCTGAATTTCTCTTTTGATTCCTCCTCATGTGTTCTTTCTTCCTATTCACCTCCTTGTCCTCCTTTTTAATTGTCACTGCCTCCTTTGCTTCAAACAGTAGTCCTTGCTCTTAATGACAGTATGTTACAATATGTCTCTGGGACACAAGGTAGCATTGTGAGTTTTTTATGAGACAGAGAACACAGCCAGCAACTGCTATGGTCCTTATTCCAAACTTAGTTGCCTTAAGTGATTACCTGTTTTTTCTTCAGCATTCGGGCCCTTCTGGGTTGGTATCTTAAAGCTCACAAGAATCCTTCAGGGAGAGGACTTACAGTGCTCCCCGACTCCAGTTCCCATAGGGTTGAGAGTTTCTCAACCTGTCCCAAGAGTGGAGTTCTGGTCCCAGCAGGCAGATTTAAGATGGGTGTGCTTTACGCTTCTGCTAAGACCTTCTCACAACCTTCCTGCCAAAACCTTCTCAGTATGGCTACCTTGCCAACCACCAAACCTATGGCAAATCCACTCCAACTAGCATTCAAATTTGGTTGCTGTATACTGTTAGAGTCTGCCCACTCTTCCCAGCTTTCCACTCAATCTGCAGCTTTCCCCAACAACTAAAAACACCAAAAAGGCTTCCTATGGTCGCAGACCTCTGTGGGAGGGGCAGAAGATCCCAGCTGGTCACAATCACTTGCCTAGTTCATTGGATTTCCACCATTCCAGATCATATGCTGTATCCAGGTCACCACTTCCTCACTGTGCTCCCTGAGTCATGACTCTGGGTAACATCCTGTACCAGGTATGGTTGGGTTGTCTCTTTTTCTCTATATGTTCTAGGAAAGCTCAGCTGAACAATCCTTTTTGTCCACCATCCCAACAAATTTTCTTTTTAGAGAAATATTTGTGAAACATGAATAAATCTAAAATTTGTGTTATTTTAAAATATGAGTTCTGTTGTGGAACCAGTGCAACATAGATAGCTGGAAATATTAACAAAGTGTTTGGAAAGAATGTGGCTGATGAACACACAATCTGTTTATTATTTGAGAAGTTCCATTATAGTGATTTCAATCTTGAAAATGAGCCATGTGGAAAACCTGAGACCAAGGTGGAGATTGATGAGCTGAATGCTGTAGTGGAAGCAAATCCTTCTCAAACTATGCATGAATTAGCGGGAAGGTTTGACATCACTATTCCAACAATGTTGGACCATTTGAAATAAATCATTCAGGTAAAGAAGCTGGATAGGTGAGTTCCACATGAATTAAAAAAGCATCAGAAGAGAAATCTTCTTTTTTTTTCTTTTTTTTAATATATATTTTTTTTTATGTGTGGTTTGTTTTTTTTTTTTTTTTGGCCGGGGCTGGGTTTGAACCCGCCACCTCTGGCATATGGGACTGGCACCCTACTCCTTGAGCCACAGGCACCACCTTTAATTTTTTTTTAACATTTTATATTGTTGGGGATTCATTGAGGGTACAATAACCAGGTTACACTGATTGCAATTGTTAGGCAAAGTCCCTCTTGCAATCATATCTTGCCCCCATAAAGTGTGACACACACCAAGGCCCCACCCACCTCCCTCCGTCCCTCTTACTGCTTTCCCTCCCCCCATAACCTTAATTGTCATTAATTGTCCTCATATTAAAATTGAGCACATAGGATTCATGCTTCTCCATTCTTGTGATGCTTTACTAAGAATAATGTCTTCCTCTTCCATACAGGTTAATATGAAGACTGTAAAGTCTCCATTTTTTTAAAATAGCTGAATAGTATTCCATGGTATACATATACCACAGCTTGTTAATCCATTCCTGGGTTGGTGGGCATTTAGTCTGTTTCCACATTTTGGCGATTGTAAATTGAGCTGCAATAAACAGTCGAGTACAAGTGTCCTTATGATAAAAGGATTTTTTTCCTTCTGGGTAGATGCCCAGTAATGGGATTGCAGGATCAAATGGGAGATCTAGCTTGAGTGCTTCGAGGTTTCTCCATACTTCCTTCCAGAAAGGTTGTACTAGTTTGCAGTCCAACCAGCAGAGTAAGAGTGTTCCCTTCTCTCCACATCCACGCCAGCATCTGCAGTTTTGAGATTTTGTGATGTGGGCCATTCTCACTGGGGTTAGATGATATCTCAGGGTTGTTTTGATTTGCATTTCTCTAATATATAGAGATGATGAACATTTTCTCATGTGTTTGTTAGCCATTCGTTTGTCATCTTTAGAGAAGATTCTATTCATGTCTCTTGCCCATTGATATATGGGATTGTTGGCTTTTTTCATGTGGATTAATTTGAGTTCTCTATAGATCCTAGTTATCAAGCTTTTGTCTGATTGAAAATATGCAAATATCCTTTCCCGTTGTGTAGGTTGTCTCTTTGCCTTGGTTATTGTCTCCTTAGCTGTACAGAAGCTTTTCAGTTTAATGAAGTCCCATTTGTTTATTTTTGTTGTTGTTGCAATTGCGATGGCAGTCTTCTTCATGAAGTCTTTCCCCAGGCCAATATCTTCCAGTGTTTTTCCTATGCTTTCTTTGAGGATTTTTATTGTTTCATGCCTTGAACTTAAGTCCTTTATCCATCTTGAGTCAATGTTTGTGAGTGGGGAAAGGTGTGGGTCCAGTTTCAGTCTTTTACATGTAGACATCCAGTTCTCCCAACACCATTTATTGAATAGGGAGTCTTTCCCCCAAGGTATGTTCTTGTCTGGTTTATCGAAGATTAGGTGGTTGTAAGATGTTAGTTTCATTTCTTGGTTTTCAATTCGATTCCAAGTGTCTATGTCTCTGTTTTTGTGTCAGTACCATGCTGTCTTGAGCACTATGGCTTTGTAGTACAGACTAAAATCTGGTATGCTGATGCCCCCAGCTTTATTTTTATTACTAAGAACTGCCTTAGTTATGCGGGTTTTTTTCCGGTTCCATACAAAACACAGAATAATTTTCTCCAAATCTTGAAAGTATGAGGTTGGTATTTTGATAGGAATGGCATTGAATAGGTAGATTGCTTTGGGAAGTATAGACATTTTAACAATGTTGATTCTTCCCATCCATGAGCATGGTATGTTCTTCCATTTGTTAATATCCTCTGCTATTTCCTTTCTGAGGAGTTCATAATTTTCCTTATAGAGGTCCTTCACCTCCTTCGTTAGGTATATTCCTAAGTATTTCATTTTCTTTGAAACTATGGTGAAGGGAGTTGTGTCCTTAATTAGCTTCTCATCTTGACTGTAATTGGTATATACAAAGGCTACTGACTTGTGGACATTGATTTTATATCCTGAAACATTACTGTATTGTTTGATGACTTCTAGGAGTCTTGTGGTTGAGACTTTGGGGTTCTCTAAGTATAAGATCATGTCATTAGCAAAGAGGGAGAGTTTGACCTCCTCTGCTCCCATGTGGATTCCCTTTATTTCCTTGTCTTGCCTAATTGAATTGGCTAGAACTTCCAGCACTATGTTGAATAGTAAAATTGACAGAGGACAACCTTGTCTGGTTCCAGTTCTAAAAAGAAAAGCTTTCAGTTTTACTCCATTCAGTAAAATATTAGCTGTGGGTTTGTCATAGATAGCTTCGATCAGTTTTAGAAATGGGCCACCTATGCCTATACTCTTCATTGTTCTAATTAGAAAAGGATGCTGGATTTTTATCAAGTGCTTTTTCTGCATCTATTGAGAGGATCATGGGATCTTTATTTTTGCCTCTGTTAATATGGTGGATAACGTTTATGGACTTACGTATGTTAAACCAGCCTTGCATACCTGGGATGAAGCCTACTTGATCACGATGAATGACTTTTTTGATGATAAGCTGTAATCTATTGGCTAGGATTTTGTTGAGAATTTTTGCATCTATATTCATGAGTGAGATTGGTCTGAAATTCTCCTTTTCATTTGGGTCTTTTCCTTGTTTTGGTATCGTGGTGATGTTTGCTTCATAGAATGTGTTGGAGAAGATTTCTTCTTCCTCAATTTTTTGGAATAATTTCTGCAGTACAGGAATAAGCTCATCCTTGAAAGTTTGATAGAATTCTAGAGTGAAGCCATCTGGACCAGGGCATTTTTTGATTGGAAGATTTTTTATTCTTTCTTTGATCTCAGTGCTTGAAATTGGTCTGTTCAGGAGCTCTATTTCTTCCTGGCTAAGTCTAGGGAGAGGGTGTGATTCCAAATATTGATCCATTTCCTTCACATTGCCAAATTTCTGGACATAGAGTTTCTGGTAGTATTCAGAGATGATCTCTTGTATCTCTGTGGGATCAGTTGTTATTACCCCTTTATCATTTCTGATCGAGGTTACTAGAGATTTTACTTTTCTATTCCTCGTTAGTCTGGCCAATGGTTTATCTATTTCATTTTTTTTTCAAAAAACCAACTCCTTGTTTCATTAATTTTCTGAATGATTCTTTTGTTTTCAATTTCATTGACCTCTGATTTGATTTTGGATATTTCTTTTCTTCTACTGAGTTTAGGCTTAGATTGTTCTTCTTTTTCCAATTCCATAAGATGGCTTGTGAGATTGTTGATGCGCTCTCTTTCTGTTTTTCGAATATAGGCATCTAAAGCGATGAATTTTCCTCTCAAAACTGCTTTTGCAATATTCCACATGTTTTGGTATCTTGTGTCGTCATTGTTGTTATGCTCAAGGAAGTTAATGATTTCCTGTTTTATTTCTTCCTGCACCCATCTGTTATTCAACAGAAGATTGTTTAATTTCCATGCCTTTGTGTGGGGTCAGGCATTTTTGCTAGAGTTGAGTTCCACCTTTAGTGCCTTATGGTCTGAGAAGATACCAAATTTTCAATTCTTTTGATTCTGTTGATATTTGTTTTGTGTCCCAGGATATGATCAATTTTGGAGAATGTTCCATGGAGTGATGAGAAGAATGTATATTCTTTATCTTTGGGATGGAGTGTTCTATACACGTCTATCAAGCACAGTTGTTCTAGGGTCTCATTTAAATCTCTTATATCTTTGTTTAATTTCTGTTTAGAGGATTTGTCCAGCTCTGTAAGAGGAGTGTTATAGTCCCCTGTTATTATGGTATTATCAGATATCATATTGCTCAGACTGAGTAAGGTCTGTTTCAAGAATCTGGGAGCATTTAAATTGGGTGCATAAATATTTAGAATTGAAATGTCTTCTTGTTGTATTTTTCCCTCAACCAATGTAAAGTGACCATCTTTGTCTTTTTTGACTTTAGTTACTTTAAATCCACATGTATCTGAAAATAAGATTGCAACTCCTCTTTTCTTCTGAATTCCATTTGCCTGAAAAATTGTCTTCCAACCCTTGACTCAGAGCTTTAATTTGTCTTTTGAAGCCAGGTGTGTTTCTTGCAGACAGCAAATGGATGGCTTGCGTTTTTTAATCCAGTCAGCCAATCTATGTCTCTTCAGTGGGGAATTCAAGCCGTTAGCATTTATTGAGATAATTGATAAGTGTGGTTGTATTCTATTCATCTTATTTTGTGAGAGTCCATTGCTTAGTTTTATCTTTTGCATCAGTGTGGAGGTTAGGTTCTGTCCTTTAATTTGTCAGTTCTTACTTTGCTGCTGATCCATCGTGGTGGTCAGTGTGCAGAACAGGTTGAAGTATTTCCTGTAGAGCTGGTCTTGTTGTGGCGAATTTCCTCAATGTTTGTATATCCGTAAATGTTTTGATTTCTCCATCAATTTTGAAGCTTAGCTTAGCAGGGTACAGAATTCTGGGCTGGAAATTTTTCTGTTTAAGTAGATTAAAGGTAGATGACCATTGTCTTCTTGTTTGGAAAGTTTCATTAGAGAAGTCTGCGGTCACTGTGGTGTATTTGCCTCTGTAGGTCAACTGGCGCTTACTCCTGGCAGCTTGCAGAATCTTTTCTTTTGTCTTGACTTTGTACAGGTTCATCACAATGTGTCTTGGACAAGCTCGGTTAGAGTTGAGGTGACCTGGGGTCTGATATCCCTCAGAGAGCAGTGTGTCAGAATCTTTGGTGATATTTGGGAAATTTTCTTTTATAATATTCTCTAGTATGGCTTCCATTCCTCTGGGGCATTCTTCTTCCCCTTCTGGAATTCCTATAACTCGTATGTTGGAACGCTTCATAAAGTCCCATAATTCTGACAGTGAACGTTCTGCTTTCTCTCTCTTCTTTTCTGCCTCTTTTACTATCTGAGTTATCTCAAGAACTTTGTCTTCTACCTCTGAAATTCTTTCTTCTGCATGGTCTAACCTGTTGCTGGTACTTTCGATTGCATCTTGAAGTTCTCCAATTGACTGTTTCAGTTCCTTCAGCTCTGGTATATCCTTTTTATATTCTTCATATAATTCATCTCTTATTTGATTCTGTTTTTGGATTTCCTTTTGGTTATTTTCCACTTTATTAGCAGTTTCCTTCATCGTTTCCATCATTTCTTTCATTGTTTTCAACATGTGTATTCTAAATTCCCTTTCTGTCATTCCTAACATTTCTGTATAGGTGGAATCCTCTGCAGTAGCTACCTCATGGTCCCTTGGCGGGGTTGTTCTGGACTGGTTCTTCATGTTGCCTGGAGTTTTCTGCTGATTCTTCCTCATGAGTGATTTCTTTTATCTGTTTCCTTGCCCTAATTTTCCTTTCACTTCCTCTTGCTCTTTAAGTTTTCGTGCCTGTGGACTAAGGGTTCGATGAGTCCTTTTGGTACAGGAACAGAAGGGTGAGAAGGTTGAAGAGCAAGAAAGTGATTAAAGAAAGGAGGACCGAGTGAAAAGAAAAAAAAATAAAGAAAGGAGAGGGGGTGGGTAAAAGGAATATTGACAAAAAGAAGAGAGGCACAGAAAGAGGGTGACAGAGCAATGTAGGTGTACAGTAGGGTACTTTGACACAACCTTAAAAAACCCACCTTCTGGGGAGCCCAGTTGGGTGGTTCCCTTGAGGTCAGCAGCTCTTTGCTAACCTGATCAGACACAGTACCCCACCTCCACCAAGTAGAGAGGAAAAACAAAAATGCTATAAATCAAACCAAAACAAGCAAACAGAAAACTTTACAGGATAATATTGGGTAAAAAACCAAATAATAGCAGTAGAAACACTAGTAAAAATGAAGTTCTAGTTATTTAAAAGGGCAGCAATGGGAAATTATAATTAAACTGGAAAAATTGAGAAAGAAAAAAGATCTGTACAGAAAAAGTTGAAATTAAAAAACAAAACAACATCAACAACGTCAAAGTAAACAAAAAAACAACCAAACCAAAAAAAAAAAAAAAATACCACAACCAAAAACAAAGCAGTATGTATATGTTGTTGAATATTGTCTGGGCAACACGTGGTCTTCTGGGGTATGAGATGTTAATCACAGTTCTGATACGACTGGAGGCTGCTGATTTCTCAAACCCCAGCAGGTAGACACCCTAAATCTCTCTTCAGCCCACTTAAAAGGCACTTTGAACTTGTAAACTTGCTGAGCAGAAGCTTTCCCAGGAAAGTGCTTGTCACTGGAATCACTGCTAAAGTGGCTATCCACTTACCCAGTGTGCCAAAACCGGTCTCACTCTGCCCCTGAGGGTTAGGGCTGCAAGGCGGCTCAGACCCCACCCTTAGGCTACTATATCACTGGGTTTCCGGCTCCCACCTGATTGTAGCTCTGCAACCGTGAGGGCGGAGCTTGCTGGTGCAGATCACTCACAATGGCTCCCTGTGGCCCACAGCCAAACACTATTAGCTCCGTCTGGCTCAGCGGCTCAGACTGGAGCCCTAGACAACCGCCAAAGTTCTCTGCATTCCCGCTCAGGCTCTCCCCAAGGCAGTTCAACTGAGTGCCAAGTCCAAAGACACCAAAACGGTTCACAGGTAAGACCTTTCTGGTTTGCAGTCTCGCTGCTACTGAACTTACAGTTGCGGGCGGGTTTAGATGGATTGAACACACGCGACCACTTGCCGTTTTTCCACTGTTTTAGTCCTTCTCTTGGGGTCCAGAAGTCTCTCGCTGATTCCCTCACAGGGGTGTATCCTCACAGGGGTGATGATAGGGAGATCCCACCAGCCAGAGATGCCTAGAGTCCTATTTCCCCAGACTCACGGTGCCCAGATGCAAGGAAGCTGTTATTCGGCCGCCATCTTGCTCTCCTCCCAGAAATCTTCTTGAAGCTTACCTTTCTTTGCTGTCATGTCATAAAGGCAAACCATTTGTATAGCGTATTGTTATGTGTCATGAAAAATGGACTTTTTTGACAATTGCAAGCATTTGGCATAATTGTTGGGTAATGATGAAGTGCCAAAACTGAATATTCATCAAAAAAAGCTAAGGATCATCCATGACAGCTTCATGAAACTTGGTCAATCTATTACAGCAAATGTCTACTGCAACCAAATGGATGAAATGATGAGGTGTTGTGTGATTAAGGAGCCAAGTTTGGTCAATAGTGACAGACTGATCCTCTTATGAGATAACTCTCAACCACATGCCCCACAAATAACACTGCTCAACTATAGGAGCTGGACTTGGAAACTCCCTGTCTTCCACTATATACACCAGACCTTGCACCAACTACCACTTCTTCCAGGCTAGACCACTTCTTGCAAGGAAAAATGTTGAAATCTCAGCAAGCTGTGGAAAAAGCCTTTTTCATTTCATTGCCATTGTCTCTCTCCAGGGTTATTGGCCACTGGCATATACAAGCTACCATTAAGATGGCAAAACTTTGTCGATACTTAGGTGCATGCTTTGATTAATGTTACTGCTTCTTATTTGAGATATAATAAACTAAAATTTTAATACAGAATCAGACATTTCACAATTAATGAGCTAATACTGTTTTGCTGTTACATCTGGAACCCTAAATGACAATTCCTCAGACTCTAAAATTGTATTAGAAGACAGGAAATACCTATGTAAAGATACAACAAGGCAGATAATAATAACACCTAATATTTTTGCATATTATTTTGCATAATATTTTACTTGGGAGTTTTGAGAGTATTTTCTTACACATTCTATCATTCATCTTCATAGTGACTCTATAAGGCAGGTATGGATAATTATAAATCAAGAAATAGAGCATCTGAGAGGTTAAATAGCTTTCCTCAAATGACAGAGGAAAGATGCAATGTGGGCTTTTTCTGATTCTCAGTGTACTCACTGTGTTTTCCTTATACTTCTATTACCCAAGCTAAATGGCAGAATATTACAACAAAATGCACAGCCAATTAAATGCTTTCTGGGATAAAGGCAAGGATAGGGCATAACAAAGAATGAGAAATTGGGGAAACAAGTTTTATAAAGTGAGTGGTATTTAATAATCAAAATGTAGAACATGCTTTGAACTACCTTTAGGCAGAATGCTTATAAAATAGCTTGGAAAGGCAGCCAGAAAATTGATTCCACAGCTGAAAAAAAAAAAAAACCTGTCATCATCTAATGTTTGTCATGATATCTTTCATTTGAAAATGTGCTTTGCACATGTGAATGCCTAATAAATGGTAGTTAATAATGACAATGAGGACTGATGAACTGAAATCACCTTTGGCACCAAACTTGTCAGCTTTCACATGAGTAGCATATGATGAAGAACACTGCATCCCATTAACAGCTTGCTGAGCATTTGGGTCTGTAATGGTAACTTTTTGAACCCACTGGGTGGGGTGCAAGGGCTGATAACACAAGGCTATATACACACAATGCCAATCATTCCAATGAAAACTGAAAAATTCAGTCAATCATCTGGGGATTTATCCATATGACACAAACATCTGGATGACTAAGTGTTTCCAGTTTTCACAAAGATGGTGCCATGGAGATTATTACATCTACTCTTAGAGACCAGTAAAGTTCCCATATAAATAAACTTTTACATAGCATGGTACATTTGGGACTACAAGAGTATTTCATTCATTGAGTCCCTTAGTAAATGTTTTTAAAAGGAAGTACTGTATGTTGCACTCTTTTGGTACCATAGACCAAATGGTCTAGTGGAGGAAGATGGCGATTAAAAATCAAGGTAGCAAAGGCTATTGTGGAGGCATAAATGAAATGCCAAGACAATGCAAAGCAGAAATAAACTTTCTCTGCTTAACAGAGTTTGAAAAGCTTCAAAGATAAGGTGACATTTGAACAATGTCTTACTGGAACAGAGTAGACGTGGATGTTCTAAGTGAAAAAGAAAAGTCAGAGGGAGTGACATATGCACAAGAGACACTCATAAACACTTTGTAGAGAAAAGGAGAAATTGGGGTACAAGAACACAGAGAATATCAGCAGCATCTGTCCTAGGTCTGTGTTAGAGGTAATTTTCTTATACATTCTATCATTCATCTTCATAACAACACTGTAAGGCAGATATTGATAATTACAAATCAAGAAACAGAAGATCTGAGATGTTAAATGACTTTCCTCAAAGTGACTTTCCACTGCATGACTCTCAAGAAATAAGAAGTTGGTAGGCAAGAGGACTGGTTAATCCAGAGCCAACCCCCTCATCCTTTGCAGACTACAATCTGGTCTCCCGGGAGCTAGAATTCCCTGCCCACATGGCCCCCTAGCCCACTTAAGCACCTGTATAAGTTTCCTCAAAGCCTATCCTCCTAAAGGTGGATCATGCTACAGA
Source organism: Nycticebus coucang (assembly GCF_027406575.1). Classification (NCBI taxonomy): domain Eukaryota; kingdom Metazoa; phylum Chordata; class Mammalia; order Primates; family Lorisidae; genus Nycticebus; species Nycticebus coucang. The sequence goes on from NC_069789.1 coordinate 90,925,043, forward strand.
TGTGAGCATTCCTCCACTAAGATAGGCAGCTATTTTGCAGTGTGTGGACAAACTTGAATGTGTAACCTGGAGTCTACATGGTGAGTATAAAGCCCCTCACACTGCAGGCTGGAACTGGATATAAGAAAAGAAGGTGTGCAGGCTGCCAAGCTGGAGCTAAGAAACAGCTGTCCCCACCCCACCAGGCTCAAGAGTGGAACTCCCAGGAGTACAAGAATTCTAAATTCAAACCTAGCTTTCCTGATCACTACAAAGGTAGGATGATCAAGACAGAATACTTATAAGGCATCTTATTTAATAGTTTGTTACCTCTCTATATAACTTTTAAATATTCAAATATGTGGTATTTGAGCCTCCATTTTTACTCATGATCTGAGTTTTGTAAGCATTAGGGACAGTTCTGTATTTGGGGATTCTGGTTAAAGATGATGCCAGAGAGGCTGAGATTAGTCTCTGAAGAGTTTTACGTTACACGCTTAGCAGAGACATTCTAAAAATAGATGGATGAGCTGTTAAATGACTCAAATCCTTTCCTCTCACATCTTTTCCAACTGTTCCTGCCCTTAGAGAAGTCTTTCTTTCTTTCCTAAACTACTATTGTAATTATTACCTACAACATAGCAAGTCAGCTTTTTATTTATAGAATACCTAATTTCTTAATGAACATCAATCTTATCTCCTCAACCTGACTATAAACTCCAATATTGAATAATAAGTATCTGGCATTTCCTTTTTATCATCCATGGATATCTCACGTAGTTTCAGAATGGTAGTTTTTCTGATGACTACTTAATAATTCACTGTAAAGAAGCTGGTGATGAAAAACAAATGTTAGTGTCACAACCTAGCCATGTTCTTATGCAACCCCTTTGTATTTCTTTACCCCTTCAGGACTGGCTAGATAATCTGAAAGACCCAGTGAAAAAGGAAAATGTGGGTCATTTATTCAAAAATAATTAAGAATTTCAAGAATTGACAGCAGAGGATCAAACCAAGCATAGGGCCCTTCTGAATGCAGGGTCCCTGTGGGACTGACTATGTCTGCTTCCCTTTTCTCACTAAAAACAAGATGACTTCCCTTCAGGCTTTGTTAGTAAACTCAGTGAAAATGCTCTTTGTAAGTCTTCCCAAAGTGTGGTCCAGAAGTTGATGAGATGATTTTCGATGGTACACAGATGGACGTTTGTTTGGTGTAACGGTTATGTACAAATGTGTTATGATATATGTAATAGTTATGTAAATGTGCCTTAGAGAAATATAATTTGCACATCAATCAATAATTTTTTGTTTATTATTGTTTGGGACAAGGCTAAGTTAAAAAATGGGCCAAATTAAAGAAAAATATTAAGTACATAAGAGTACAGCTGGTATACAGATGTTGTGGAAAATATAAAATGTTAGTTCCATGACTGAAATTTGGAAACAGTGTACAAACTGGATGGTTAAGGTGTTCTAATCACCATAAGTATTTGGTAGCAGTCTTGGGCGACAGTCAGCCTTTGATTTTCTGTTCCAGCTGACCTTTTTTTTGTGTTTTTCCTTTAAGCTGGTAAAAGACTTTCCAGTAGTCATCAAAGGAAAGACACTGAATCTAGAGATAGTCGGAGGCAATACTTCCCAAGATCTCAAAGTCCATCAGTCATTTGCCACACCCTTTCCTGATCCTATTTTATACACAAGGAAGGCTCTTTACTTTGAGCAGAATACTTGGAAGTAGCCACAAAGCTATTTCTAGCAATTTTCCTGTCATCTTTGAAATACTTCCAAAATTTTTTAAACTCTTTATTCATTAATGTGGAGGTCTAAAAAAATATTTATTATTTATGAGTAACCTCATTTATTGCCCCTCCAAAATTTATACATGGCACAAAATTTAGCAAAAATTTTGTTGAGGTAATGGAGTGAATTTTTTACTCCAGAGTACATAAAAGGGTACGAAGTACAATTCCTAACCTTATGTGACCTTATCAACAATCCAGTAAGTATGAGTATTATATTTCCATACTATAGACAAGTGTCAGGAGGCCAGTGGCACACCCAAGGCCACTTAGAGGTTGAGTCTCTGAAAAAGACTTATTTCTACCTTTTCTAATTTCTAAGCTCAGAATGTTTTCACCATTCTTTGCTTGGGTACTTAACACCTGGGCCTCAGTACTTCATTCTAGAATGATGTTTCTTTCTAATTCTAGCTAGAACTAGTGTTCTATATTCTGAAAGATGTTGATCTTAGGGATTTAGGGAATTAGAATTTCTGGGAATTCTTAGAAATTCCAAAAGTCATAAGTTATTCTTTAAGTACTTCCAACATTCCTTACACTCCTTACTCATTATTACAAATATCTAAAAAATATTTGTTTAAATTATTAATATTATTTACATAATATAACATTCAGATCATCTAACAAAGCTAATAGCAGGATACAAAAATCACACTCAATATTACTGATTTAGGAACATCTTTTGCTTCCAAAACATATTATTTCTAGAAACACTAGAACTCACTGAATCTGTATAAAATATTCCACATGATTAAACTTACAAATATTAATTTTATTTACAAGAATGTCTCACCATTAGTACATAGGACCATGAGCCCACACTTACACAATTGGAGTGGCTACAGTCAAGACTGATTAGACTGCTGTCACTTCTCTCTATGTGCTCCTGCCCTGGTGCCAAAAATACCAACTATAAATTGTCACTCCAAATGTCACCATTTCCCAACACTCCTTTGACTCACTAAATCTCTGCATAGCTCATTAAATTTAATTCTCTCAGATGATAACAACACTTTATGTGTTTTCTAAGTTTTCAGCTGATTTTTCTTGGGATTCAAAATTTAGAGAAGCATATCGATGTAAACAAACCAACAAATGCTAGGAAGAAATACCCACATGGAAACATCACCTAGGACAGGAAGCAATCCAGGATCCTGAGAACTTGGGTGGGGCACTTAGGTCAAATTATTTGTGTTCCAAGTAAGAGAAGGGCAACAACTAAGTAAGGTTTTGTTAACAGCATTTCCTCCTTTTAAAAAATTAAGAATCTTTTAAACCTTATATTAAGTAAGAAGTATTCTAAATGGAATTAAAACCTGCTATCTTCCTGGGAAGTACTATTATTTAGTAGTTAATTGCTAGTTGCTTGTTTAGTCTTTCTGTGGCTGTCAGATTATTGCTGAGTGGGGGCCTCATAAACAAGAAGCTTCCTAGCATGTCCTCCCCAGACCAAATGGACATGTGTTTCCCATTTAAATATTTCATTGCCCCAACTGAAAACAAATCAGCTGTGTCTTTGGGATCTTAAGAGGAGAAGGTTGGGATTTATTCCTGGACAAGCCTGAGGAAAACATTACCCTAATGGATGAAATATGTTTGCACTAAAGACTTCTTAAAAGTGTTAAATTGGTCTTTCCCAATTTGATCCCTTCCCTGAAAAGGGAGAACATGCAGAAAAGTTCGTCCATGTTAGCCTAGTGTAGTCCTTAAATGAGGAGTGATGCATAAGCCTTGCTTGGGTTTAGGTGAGCCTCAGAAGGGCTGGTCACTGTCTCTAGGCCTTAATCACACACCTTCAACAATGTGATCCAGAAGTCCCATTCTCTCTTGGCCATATTCAGTAGTAGAAACCCACTTCCTGTTTTCTCAAGCCAAATTTCCCTCATCCAGTCAACCTTTCCCAAAAAGCCTCTCACTGATTTCTCAATGCTCAATGTGGTCAGCAAGAAAATTGGTCCTGAAAAATATTTGACCTTCTGCGTATAAAATAAAGGTCTCTTTAAGATTGCAAGCCCATTGTGGAGAAATTTTGACTTATTTTATGTTTGGTAGGCTGATGGAGCCCAGAAAATAGATTATTTTTCTTGGCAAACATTGGGTATGTTTGGTTTAGCAATTGGACAATTTTTAGAGTTTCATTCAGCTGGGCAGCACAGCATGAAGTCACTCTCAAAACTATTTGTCAGGTTCTCAAGCATAATTAAAGACATTCATAACCAATGATGGCTTTATTCTGAAATCTATGTGATAGAACTACCAAGAAAGCAAAAAGTGTTGGGTTTTTTTCTTTCTTGAGTTTGATTTTGCCATCCAAAGGTTTAGACATTCAGAGAAACTTGAGAGTTGGCAAGGTCTACAATGAACCCAAAGAATAGCACTGTATTCACTAATGAGAGGCTGGCATCTTGCTGGTGTTGGTCCCATGCCACTCAGGCACTGAAAATATCTGAGAATAGTGTAAGAAAATCATTTTAAAATTATCCTCTTATATATGCATATTTTAAAATTTGAATCAGATATGTATGTGTATGCATATATATACATATATATCTGATTCTAATTTATAGGTAAGCCTAAAATAAGAATAATTGTATTTTAGACTCTCTTCATGTGAAGGCACACCAGTTTGAGTGATGAAAAAAATGCCTTTTACATTCCTTCTACAGATATATATCTGATTCAAATTTAAAATGACTCAAATTTAAATTCCTTTATAAATTTGAATATGTGTGTGTGTGTGATTCAACTTTAAAATGGAACATAAAAGGCATTTTTTCACCAGTCAAACTTGTGAGCCTCATCTGGAAATCTGGAGACAGTCTAAAAAACAATTATTCTTATTTTATTTTTTATTTATTTATTTTTTATTGTTGGGGTTTCATTGAGGTACAATAAGCCAGATTACACTGATTGCAATTGTTAGGTAAAGACCCTCTTGCAATCATGTCTTGGCCCCATAAAGTGTGACACACACCAAGGACCCACCCCCTTCGCTCCGTCCCTCTTTCTGCTCCCCCCCCATAACCTTAATTGTCATTAATTGTCCTCATATCAAAATTGAGTACATATTATTCATGGTTCTCCATTCTTGTGATGCTTTACTAAGACTAATGTCTTCCACTTCCATCCAGGTTAATACGAAGGATGTAAAGTCTCCATTTTTTTTTTTTTTTTTATTGTTGGGGATTCATTGAGGGTACAATAAGCCAGGTTACACTGATTGCAATTGTTAGGTAAAGTCCCTCTTGCAATCATGTCTTGCCCCCATAAAGTGTGACACACACCAAGGTCCCACCCACATCCCTCCTTCCCTCCTTCTGTTTCCCCCCCATAACCATAATTGTCATTAATTGTCCTCATATCAAAATTGAGTACATAGGATTCATGCTTCTCCATTCTTGTGATGCTTTACTAAGAATAATGTCTTCCACGTCCATCCAGGTTAATACGAAGGATGTAAAGTCTCCATTTTTTTTAATGGCTGAATAGTATTCCATGGTATACATATACCACAGCTTGTTAATCCATTCCTGGGTTGGTGGGCATTTAGGCTGTTTCCACATTTTGGCGATTGTAAATTGAGCTGCAATAAACAGTCTAGTACAAGTGTCCTTATGATAAAAGGATTTCTTTCCTTCTGGGTAGATGCCCAGTAATGGGATTGCAGGATCAAATGGGAGGTCTAGCTTGAGTGCTTTGAGGTTTCTCCATACTTCCTTCCAGAAATGTTGTACTAATTTGCAGTCTCACCAGCAGAGTAAAAGTGTTCCCTTCTCTCCACATCCACGCCAGCATCTGCAGTTTTGAGATTTTGTGATGTGGGCCATTCTCACTGGGGTTAGATGATATCTCAGGGTTGTTTTGATTTGCATTTCTCTAATATATAGATATGATGAACATTTTTTCATGTGTTTGTTAGCCATTCATCTGTCATCTTTAGAGAAAGTTCTATTCATGTCTCTTGCCCATTGATATATGGGATATATTTTTTCATGTGGATTAATTTGAGTTCTCTATAGATCCTAGTTATCAAGCTTTTGTCTGATGGAAAATATGCAAATATCCTTTCCCATTGTGTAGGTTGCCTCTTTGCTTTGGTTATTGTCTCCTTAGCTGTACAGAAGCTTTTCAGTTTAATGAAGTCCCATTTGTTTATTTTTGTTGTTGTTGCAATTGCCATGGCAGTCTTCTTCATGAAGTCTTTCCCCAGGCCGATATCTTCCAGTGTTTTTTCTATGCTTTCTTAGAGGATTTTTATTGATTCATGCCTTAAATTTTAGTCCTTTATCCATCTTGAATCAATTTTTGTGAGTGGGGAAAGGTGTGGGTCCAGTTTCAGTCTTTTACATGTAGACATCCAGTTCTCCCAACACCATTTATTGAATAGGGAGTCTTTCCCCCAAGGTATGTTCTTGTCTGGTTTATCGAAGATTAGGTGGTTGTAAGATGTTAGTTTCATTTCTTGGTTTTCAATTCGATTCCAAGTGTCTATGTCTCTGTTTTTGTGCCAGTACCATGCTGTCTTGAGCACTATGGCTTTGTAGTACAGACTAAAATCTGGTATGCTGATGCCCCCAGCTTTATTTTTATTACTAAGAACTGCCTTAGCTATACGGGGCTTTTTCCGGTTCCATACAAAACGCAGAATCATTTTTTCCAAATCTTGAAAGTACGATGTTGGTATTTTGATAGGAATGGCATTGAATAGGTAGATTGCTTTGGGAAGTATAGACATTTTAACAATGTTGATTCTTCCCATCCATGAGCATGGTATGTTCTTCCATTTGTTAATATCCTCTGCTATTTCCTTTCTGAGGATTTCATAGTTTTCTTTATAGAGGTCCTTCACCTCCTTCGTTAGGTATATTCCTAGGTATTTCATTTTCTTTGAGACTATGGTGAAGGGAGTTGTGTCCTTAATTAGCTTCTCATCTTGACTGTAATTGGTATATACAAAGGCTACTGACTTGTGGACATTGATTTTATATCCTGAAACATTACTGTATTGTTTGATGACTTCTAGGAGTCTTGTGGTTGAGAATTTGGGGTTCTCTAAGTATAAGATCATGTTGTCAGCAAAGAGGGAGAGTTTGACCTCCTCTTCTCCCATTTGGATTCCCTTTATTTCCTTGTCTTGCCTAATTGTATTGGCTAGAATTTCCAGCACTGTGTTGAATAGTAAAGGTGACAGAGGACAACCTTGTCTGGTTCCAGTTCTAAGAGGAAAAGCTTTCAGTTTTACCCCATTCAGTAAAATATTGGCTGTGGGTTTGTCATAAATAGCTTCAATCAGTTTTAGAAATGTGCCACCTATGCCTATACTCTTCAGTGTTCTAATTAGAAAAGGATGCTGGATTTTATCAAATGCTTTTTCTGCATCTATTGACAGGATCATGTGATTTTTATTTTTGCCTCTGTTAATATGGTGGATAACGTTTATGGACTTGTGTATGTTAAACCAGCCTTGCATCCCTGGGATGAAGCCTACTTGATCATGATGAATGATTTTTTTGATGATAAGCTGCAATCTATTGGCTAGGATTTTGTTGAGAATTTTTGCATCTATATTTGTGAGTGAGATTGGTCTGAAATTCTCCTTTTTGTTTGGGTCTTTTCCTGGTTTTGGTATCAGGGTGATGTTTGCTTCATAGAATCTGTTGGGGAAGATTCCTTCTTCCTCAATTTTTTGGAATAATTTCTGCAGTACAGGAATAAGCTCTTCCTTGAAGTTTTGATACAAATCTGGAGTGAAGCCATCTGGACCAGGGCATTTTTTGGTTGGAAGATTTTTTATTGTTTCTTTGATCTCAGTGCTTGAAATTGGTCTGTTCAGGAGCTCTATTTCTTCCTGGCTGAGTCTAGGGAGAGGGTGTGATTCCAAATATTGATCCATTTCCTTCACATTGTCAAATTTCTCGGCATAGAGTTTCCGGTAGTATTCAGAGGTGGTCTCTTGTATCTCTGTGGGATCAGTTGTTATTTCCCCTTTATCATTTCTGATCGAGGTTACTAGAGATTTTACTTTTCTATTCCTCATTAGTCTGGCCAATGGCTTATCTATTTTATTTATTTTTTTCAAAAAACCAACTCCTTGTTTCATTAATTTTCTGAATGATTCTTTTGTTTTCAATTTCATTGATCTCTGATTTGATTTTGGATATTTCTTTTCTTCTACTGAGTTTAGGTTTAGATTGTTCTTTTTTTTCCAATTCCAGAAGATCTCTTGTGAGATTGTTGATGTGCTCTCTTTCTGTTTTTTGAATGTAGGCATTTAAAGCGATGAATGTTCCTCTCAAAACTGTTTTTGCAGTATCCCACAGGTTTTGGTAGCTTGTGTCTTCATTGTTGTTATGCTCAAGGAAGTTAATTATTTCCTGTTTTATTTCTTCCTGCACCCATCTGTTATTCAACAGAAGATTGTTTAATTTCCATGCCTTTTGGTGGGGTCGAGCATTTTTGTTAGAGTTGAGTTCCACCTTAAGTGCCTTATGGTCTGAAAAGATACAAGGTAAAATTTCAATTCTTTTATTTTGTTGTTATGTGTTTTGTGTCCCAGGATATGATCAATTTTGGAGAATATTCCATGGGGTGATGAGAAGAATGTATATTCTTTATCTTTGGGGTGGAGTGTTCTATATGCGTCTATCAAGCACAGTTGTTCTAGGGTCTCATTTAAATCTCTTATATCTTTGTTTAATTTCTGTTTAGAGGATCTGTCCAGCTCTGTAAGAGGAGTTTTAAGGTCCCCTGTTATTATGGTATTATCAGATATCATATTGCTCAGACTGAGTAAGTTCTGTTTCAAGAATCTGGGAGCATTTAAATTGGGTGCATAGATATTTAGAATTGAAATGTCTTCTTGTTGTATTTTTCCCTTGACCAATATAAAGTGACCATCTTTGTCTTTTTTGACTTTAGTTGCTTTAAATCCACATGTATCTGAAAATAAGATTGTAACTCCTCTTTTCTTCTGAATTCCATTTGCCTGAAAAATTGTCTTCCAACCCTTGACTCAGAGCTTTAATTTGTCTTTTGAAGCCAGGTGTGTTTCTTGCAGACAGCAAATGGATGTCTTGCGTTTTTTAATCCAGTCAGCCAATCTATGTCTCTTCAGTGGGGAATTCAAGCCATTAACATTTATTGAGATAATTGATAAATGTGGTAGTATTCTATTCATCTTATTTTGTAAGAGTCCATTGCTTGGTTTTATCTTTTGCATCAGTGTGGAGGTTAGGTTCTGTCCTTTAATTTTTGAATTCTTACTTTGGTGCTGATCCATTGCGGTGGTCAGTGTGCAGAACAGGTTGAAGTATTTCCTGTAGAGCTGATCTTGTTGTGGCGAATTTCCTCAGTGTTTGTATATCTATAAATGTTTTGATTTCTCCATCAATTTTTAAGCTTAGCTTAGCAGGGTACAGAATTCTGGGCTGGAAATTGTTCTGTTTAAGTAGATTAAAGGTAGATGACCATTGTCTTCTTGCTTGGAAAGTTTCATTAGAGAAGTCTGCAGTCACTTTGATGGATTTGCCCCTGTAGGTGAACTGCTTTTTACTCCTGGCAGCTTGCAGTATCTTTTCTTTTGTCTTGACTTTGGACAGGTTCATCACAATGTGTCTTGGAGAAGCTTGGTTAGAGTTGAGGCGACCTGGGGTCTGATATCCCTGTGAAAGCAGTGTGTCAGAATCTTTGGTGATATTTGGGAAATTTTCTTTTATAATATTCTCTAGTATGGCTTCAATTCCTCTGGGGCATTCTTCTTCCCCTTCTGGAATTCCTATAACTCGTATGTTGGAACGTGTCATAAAGTCCCATAATTCTGACAGTGAACATTCTGCTTTCTCTCTCTTCTTTTCTGCCTCTTTTACTATCTGAGTTATCTCAAGAACTTTGTCTTCTACCTCTGAAATTCTTTCTTCTGCATGGTCTAACCTGGTGCTGGTACTTTTGATCGCATCTTGAAGTTCCCTAATTGACTGTTTCAGTTCCTTCAGCTCTGGTATATCCTTTTTATATTCTTCATATCATTCATCTCTTATTTGATTCTGTTTTTGGATTTCCTTTTGGTTATTTTCCACTGTATTAGCAGTTTCCTTCATTGTTTCCATCATTTCTTTCATTGTTTTCAACATGTGTATTCTAAATTCCCTTTCTGTCATTCCTAACATTTCCGTATAGGTGGAATCCTCTGCAGTAGCTACCTCATGGTCCCTTGGCGGGGTTGTTCTGAACTGGTTCTTCATGTTGCCTGGAGTTTTCTGCTGATTATTCCTCATGAGTGATTTCTTTTATCTCTTTCCTTGCCCTAATTCTCCTTTGACTGCCTCTTGCTCTTTAAGTTCTCGTGCCTGTGAACTAAGGGTTACAGGACCAGAAGGGTGAGAAGGTTGAAGAGCAAAAAAGGGATGAAAGAAAGAAGGACCGAGTGCTAAGAAAAAAAAAGAAAAATAGAGAAAGGAGAGGGGGTGGGTAAAAGGAATATTGACAAAAAGAAGAGAGGCACAGAAAGAGGGAGACAGAGCAATATAGGTGTACAATAGGGTACTTTGACACAACCTTAAAAAAACCCCACCTCCTTGGGGTGCCCAGTTGGGTGGTTCCCTTGAGGTCAGCAGTTCTTTGCTAACCTGATCAGACACAGTACCCCACCTCCACCAAGTAGAGAAGAAAGACAAAAATGCTATAAATCAAACCAAAACAAGCAAACAGAAAACTGTATGGGATAAAATTGGGTGAAAAACCAAATAATAGTGGTAGAAACTCTAGCAAAAATGAAGTTCTAGTTATTGAAAAAGGCAGCAATGGGAAATTATAATTAAACTAGAAAAATTGAGAAAGAAAAAGGATCTGTATGGAAAAGGTTGAAATTAAAAAACGAAACAACATCAACAACATCAAAATAAAGAAAAAAAAAAAATAACCAAACCAAAAAAGAAAACCACAACCAAAAACAAGGCAGTATGTATACATTGTTGAATATTGTCTGGGCAACACGTGGTCTTCTGGGGCATGAGATGTTAATCACAGTTCTGATACGACTGGAGGCTGCTGATTTCTCAAACCCCAGCAGGTAGACACCCTAAATCTCTCTTCAGCCCACTTAAAAGGCACTTTGAACTTGTAAACTTGCTGAGCAGAAGCTTTCCCAGGAAAGTGCTTGTCGCTGGAATCACTGCTGAAGTGGCTATCCACTTACCCAGTGTGCCAAAACCGGTCTCACTCTGCCCCTGAGGGTTAGGGCTGCAAGGTGGCTCAGACCCCACCCTTAGGCTACTTGGTCACTGGGTTACCAGCTCCCACCCGATTGTAGCTCTGCGACCCTGAGGGCGGAACTTGCTGGGGCAGATTGCTCACAATGGCTCCCTGTGACCCACAGCCAAACACTATTAGCTCCATCTGGCTCAGCGGCTCAGACTGGGGCTCTAGACAACGGCCAAAGTTCTCCGCATTTCCGCTCAGGCTCTCCCCAAGGCAGTTCAACTCAGTGCCAAGTCCAAAGACACCAAAACAGTTCACAGGTAATGCCTTTCTGGTTTGCAGTCTCGCTGCTACAGAACTTACAGTTGCGGGCGGGTTTAGACAGATTGAACACACGTGACCACGTGCCATTTTTCCACTGTTTTAGTCCTCCTGTTGGGGTCCAGAAGTCTTTCGCTGACTCCCTGTATCCTCACAGGGGTGATGATAGGCAGATCCCACCAGCCAGAGATGCCTGGAGTCCTATCTCCCCATACTCACGGTGCCCAGATGCAAGGAAGCTGTTACTCAGCTGCCATCTTGCTCCGCCTCACAATTATTCTTATTTTAGTGTTGTCCCTAGAATTCACTAGACATGTGTCTCTTAGCAGGAAAAACTTAAGCTGAATGAATAGATGTCAATTCATGGTTTTATCTAAATTATCTTCTGTCTTTAATATTCCATCATGACATCTAGTTTTCTAATTTTAGTTTTTTTAGGACTATAGGTTATCCTTATAAGTGTCATTCTGTGATACAGAATGAGATGTTACTTGAGAATATGATTCACATTCATGTGAAATATAAGCATGTTATCACATATTGTAAAATCATATTCAGTTTGTATTTGGTACCAACATTATTGTCCTTCAATAAGAGAACGTGACAAATTATAGGAAATTTCTTGTGAATGTATACATGTATTATTCACCAAGTATAAATACCATCAAATATAAGAATTAACATCATAATCATGATTATCAGTGCTTGTTGACCCTAGCCAGCATTCTTTAGGACTTGAAGATAATTCTGAATACACAATATTCTCTCAAGTCATAGTGAGAATTTTGTTTGGGGCACAGATGTCCAATTAATTGAATTAATCAAGGTGTACCAACAGTTTGTTCATTACCTTGCAGCTCAAGCCATGACAACTCCTGTTCCTATCTCACTTCTTACAACTTAAACCCTTCATTATAGGAGTATTCATGGAGCTTCTGTCTCTACAACTACATACTCCACTGGTCTGTCTCCTACTTTTCTGAGATTTCTATAATTATACTATTTTTAAATCAACTTTATTGAGCTATTATATACATATAATAAAATATACATATTCTATGAGTACAGTTTAATGAGATCAACAAATGGACACAGTCATTTAGCCACTAATCCAATCAAGAAAGGGACAATTCCATCAGCTCAGAAGGATCCATTATTATGCTCACAGTCAGTCCTCCCAATCTCTGTCTTGGTCAATCCACTGAACTTCTTTCTATTCCTATAGAGTAGTTTTGTCTTTTCTAGAGTTTCACATAACAGAATCAAACACACTGTTTTATCTCTTTTTTTTTTTACATTCAACATAATGTTTTTGAGATTTATCCATATCATTGCATAAATCAGTGGTGCATTCAGGTTGTTTCTACTTGGAACTATTATGAATAAAACTATAAATATTTGTATATAAGTCTTATATAGATATATAGATAACTATTTTCATTTCTCTTTAATAAATACTTAGGAATGGGATTTCTTGGTCCTATAATAAGTGTATTTTCAGTAAGATAAGAAACTAACAAATTTCTCTTTGCATGATTATTTTTTATTTCTACCAGCAAAGGTATAAGACTTCCAGTTGCTCCACATCCTCACCAGTAGTTGATATTATCAATCTCTTTAATTTTATACATTGTAGTGCGTTTGTAATGAAAATTAAAATAGTGAAGGATGTTCCTTCAGGAAGATTTTATTTCTCCTAGAATTAGAAGCCTACTAACCCATTGTCTAATATATATTTAAAATGAAGACCATCTTGAAATGAATCTTGTGATTCAAGTGCATTAGCTGTTTTTTTCAAGGCTTGGATCACTTGAAATTTTGATAAGCATAGATTTTTCTTCCACCTTTATACAGTGATTGACTAAAATATTCGGTAGAATTGTTCCTAACACAAAGTTCTGCAGTATACTAATGAATAAACACAATCTTTGTATATAGTTATATAGTCAATGAAAATTTCTATGCTTTTTTACTCTATTATCATCTATCTCACATTTCTGTATTTTTTTTTCTATTGAGAAATGAGAAACTTACACAAAATTTTCTTGGACATTTTCAATTTTCTGGCTATTGGCTTGAGGATAAAACCATCAGGTAGAAGAGTATAAAAGCCCTGCCATATAAGTTTCTTGATATTTTAAAGGACTAAAAAAATTAAGATGAACTTTTTCATCTACATTTTACTAATACCTCCAATTTAAAGGAAAATAATGAACACATCTTATCCTTTTGTGTTACTGTTACTATTCTCTTTTTTCCTTCTTTTTCTCAAAAACATCACTCCATAGTTTTCTGGGAAGTGAAATCAAACACAACAAAATTCAGTAGGGGGCTTGAATTGAGAAAAAATAACACACAGGCATTGCGTCAGTAAATCAAGCTGAATTCACTTTTCTAAAAAATTCTTAAAGAAGTTAGTAATGCTATAATAAAGAGCATGTATTTCAGGACAGATGAAAAGGTGAGCTTCCACAACCAAAAATTCTAGGTCAATAAGGCCTTTGACTGGCTATAGGTATATTGTATAATATTTGTAATTCTGTTCATTTTTGCTTTACAAAATTTCAAGGCTGGGTCACTGCGTGCTATTAGGTGTTATCTAAAATTGTTCTAGCTCCATGTTGAATTCTCTTTATCCCTAATAGGTGTCTTTGCATTGAAGTCTATTCTATATCTTACTAATACAGATATATACTAGGTTTCTTTTCCCTAATAATTCATCTGATGTATATTTTATCATTTTTATCTTCAGAATTCTGTCCTTGTGTTTCATATATCTACTGTCAACAGCCTACTTTAAGGGATTTTTAATCTTGTTTGACCATCAGAAATTTATTTGATGTTGGGAAGAGATGGGGAAGGGACATTTGTTTCCTGAGAAGGCAGGGGCTGAGTTAGGCACCTTGTGGCATATAGCAGAGGCTTGTGTGAGCCAGCACAGATGTCTTTTCTTTTGAGGCGCAGAGAAAGACAATTCTGTACTCATTCATAGACCTAGTTTGATGCCTGCTTTTTGCCTTATTGACAGAAAAACTGTTAATTTCAATTAGACCCTTTGAAAACTCACCAAAAGCAAGGAAGAAGAAAAAAATGATTAGGGACTAATCTGGAAGAAGGAAGTTCTCCATGGCTAACCAGCGTCTAGCACCCCATCCTTGACAAGAAGGGACATTGCACAAACAAGAACCAGCGGGGCAAGGGATTGGAGCAAAACACTTCCAGGGATTTTTTTTTATTCAAAAATTAACTATATGCTGTACTTCTTTGGGACTAGGCTATTTTTCCACTAATAAGAGAAAAGTAATTCTTCAGAAGTCTCTTCAGTTAGTGTTACGTAGACTTTTCACTGGGCCCAGGAAAGGAATTTCTAAACTTCTGAACTTCTGAGTGCCATATTTGTACCTAAGTCGGTCAGGGGGTTGAGGGGGGGCGTTTAAAACCCTCAACTTAAGAGTAGCTCAGCAACAGGGAAAATATCTTACATATACTTTTAGGAAGAGCAGGGCAGGTGCACACATTCCATACACTCCCTCCTTCCTTCCTGCATTTTTCTTCCTTCTCACACTGCTACAGGTCCTTGATCTTTGAATGCCTTCTGTTGTAATGCTACCCAATGTGGGCCTCCTGAGCTATGGCCCAGGACACTTGCCACTGTATCTGAGCTGTCCCGTGGTAGCATGGAAGGAAAGGGGGACGTAGGACATGATATGGGTGGTGTACTAACACTTCACTAAAGTCTCATGTAATCCTTCCGCCAATCTCTGATGTAGGTATCTTTTTAGAAAAGAAGAAAAAAAAAAGCCTCAGGAGATAAGAAACTTTCCCAACATTATACTGAAAGTAAGAAATCAAGTAGGGACTGGAACCAAGGTCTACATTTTTCCATTACATCATGCTATCCCCAGAGGTTCCCCTCTAGAGAGTTCTTGCTGGTGTTTGCTGATCTGCAGCAGGACTCCCATACGCCACACACCTATTTCTCTTTTGCCCCCATCCCATGTACCACAACCATGTCCTCATCCTTTTTAACCAACCAGTCATAGTACAGGATAATCATCATCTCACTGTGTGGATTGAGCCTTCATCTCTTTTGCAGCAGAAATAATGCTAGAATCCTGGAAACTGTGCAGTGAAGGCAGGAATAATTCTCTGCTAGTGAAAATTTAGGTAGAGTACTAAACTGAAGGGGGGGTTTTGGTAAAACTCTTTCAGAGGCATTGCCTTTTCTATTCCTAAAAGCTTAATTGGATGAGTTGAGTTACATGCAAAAAAAAAATGTTTTGATCTCTTAAAAAACATAATATTCCTCTTTGCTGTCTAGCTAGAGCAAAGACAAAGATTACACAAGCACACCCACCCCAACCCTGAAATTCCTCTTGCCAAGGTTTTTTCCGCTGCATCTGAGAAATTTTGAAATATAACAGGCACAAAAGGGTAAGGAGATTATTATCATAAGCTTGCTTTATTTACTATCTAGCTTTTGTCAAACTTTAATATTTTGTTGTATTTGCTTCTCATATTTTTAGAAAATAAAATATTTCCAATATATTTGAAGAACCCAGTATACCTATTCCAATTGTATTTTCTGCCCCCTTTCCCAGAATTTGTTTCTAAAACAATTCAGAATTTCTCTGAAATTATTCTCATGCCCATGCATTTTGCGTGTGTTTTTACTATGTACATATGCATTTATAAACAATATATGATTATAGTGTGCATTTTTAAGCTTCATATAAAGTGTCACGTATCTTTCTGCAACATGCTGTACCCTTAAATGTATGTTTGTAAATGGATAAGTGTAGCTGTGGTTAATTCATTTTTTATTTCTGAATAGTACTCCATGGTATGAACATGTCACAGTTTGTTTATTCTCTCATTGATGGACATTTCATTTGTTTTCAATATTTTGTTATTGCGAACCACACTACAATGAACATTTCTGTTCATTCTTCCTGTGCACATGTGTGAGTTTCTCTAGCTCTCCAAGATTACTAACCTTATTTTACCTCTGTTTAACTGAGTGACACTAAGCAAATAAATATGTGACTTTAAGAAATAGTTTTCAGATGCCTTCAATATGTCAATGACCTGGCTATCCTCTTAGGAATGCTGATTTTTTATAACTAGAATAACCTTTTGAGATATTTTTCAGGAACTCTAGAGTGCCAGACATTAATTTCTTGAAGGTGTTATTAAGTGTATTCATTTATCATAACATTTGATTACCTTATTAGGTTATACTTCAGGGGTACAGGATGCCACATAGCTGTTATTATGTATTCAAATGTTCAATGTGGGACAATAATTTCTCCTGATCATTGAGAGCTATAAGTCTATGGGTTATGGTAAGGGTCTTAAAATAGTGGTGGGAAGGAAGGAAGGGAGGAAGAAAGGAAGGAAAGAAGAAGGAAAAAGAATGGGAAAGGAGGTGCATTAATTGTATTGGGCTAAGCTGTAGTAACAAACAAACCTTGTCATATAACGGTTCAATAAAGAAAATTTTATTTCTCTGTCATGTAACACTCCAGGATGGTTCCAAGTCAGTGAGGGTTACAGCTTTTCTTCAGCAGGCCAGGTCCCAGGACTGTTGCTTTACAGACTTTAAAATGCAGCTCCCAAAGTTGATCAGAGGTCATCTCAGTCAACCAGATGGAAAAAAGGGACATGGATGAGCACAAATGAGAGGTCAGAGCCAGGACTGAAATTGCCAAATAACTTCTGCCCACATTCCATTGGCTAGAAATGAGGCACGAGACCACTCCTGACTACAAGAGATGCAGGGAAATGAAATATACCTGTGTGTCCAGAAAGAAGAGTAAATGGACTTTGCTAAAATGCTAATTATTTTTACCACAGGGAAAAGAGTTGGTATAGTTTTAATTGAAGTATTTGCAGCAAACTTTTGCCAGTATTAGTAAGAAGCAATAGTTAATAACAATTGAGCTGGAAAACAATTTGCAATCAAAAGTGCTCTCTCTCTTCTGCCTTTCTCTGGTAGAGCTGTGCTATTTTTTTTTTTTTTTTTTTTTTTTACTGTCTACATTTCATTTATTCTTCTGTCTCTATATAGCAACAGATTTCCACAGCTCAATCCACATAGTTCTGGTGAGGATGCATTGAGGTGAGCACATGCAGGTGGGCCCAGAGACTTTTTGCTCAGGGGAAGGACTACGCCCTTCCCCTGAGCAGGTGGGACTCAGGGAAGAGTAAACAGGCTTTATGTGGACTAAGGGCATAAATGCATGTTTGTGTCCCATCTAAATTCACATGATGAAAGCCTTACCTCAATAGGATGGTATGGGGAGGCAGGGTCTTTGGCAGATAATTAGGTTTAGGTGAGGTGTGGAAGATAGAGCCCCACATTGTGATTAGCGTCCTTATAAAAAGAGAAACTAGAGCTTCCTCTTTTTGCCACTGAGCCTACAAGAAGATGACCATCCCAGGAAGTAGGCCTTCACTGAATCTGCTGGTATCCTGATCTTGGACTTCCCGGCCTCCTGAACTGTAAGAAATAAATGTGTACTGTTCAAGCCCCCCAGCCTGTGGCATATTGTTGCAGCAGCCCAACCTAGCAAAGCTAGGGTGTGGGCTTTGTTCCAGGATCAGGATTCCTGGAGCTGCCCTGACTCTTGCAGCATGTCTCTGGGCTAGTAAGCTATTTTTCAAATAAAACCTCTTTATAATTTTAACTAGTTTGATAGGTTTCTGCTAAAGCAGGAAGAATCCTTCTGCAACTGAAAGAATCCTTATTAAAGCTTATAGTACCAAGCCAGTGGTTCCATTTATTTAAAGTGCTTATTCTTACCATAACTTGCCAAATCAACCTTCTTCCTCTGGCACTCTAGTAAACTTTGCTCTTGAAAGTCACTAAGCCAATGGCCTTTCCTACATTCCTGATTAGCTAGTCTTCTCCATGGCACTTGAGTATATTAAACATTCCCTTCTTAATGAAAACCTCTCTTAACTCTGCAATAATAAACAAAGCTTTATTCTCCTCCTATTTTTCAAACAGTTCCTTTTAAATTGACTTCAATAACTATCTCCCAACTGTAGGTGTTCTGCAAAGTCTAATCCTCCTCTTTGGCTGAAACTATTTCCAGAAGCTGTTTATCAGGAATAATTATTTGAGTGACAATGGTACTTTCTCATTTCAATGGGCCCATTCATTTCTTATACCTCAAACTGTCACCTCTTTAAAGATGAACTTCAAACTTCCATCTCCATCCTCGACCTTCATACCTAGTTCTCTTTTCACGTCATTACTTACTGGATGTTTACACTTGGGTTTTGAAGTTTTACATGTAAAACTTCAATTACTTTCTCCTGTATCATAGCCTCCCCCATTTTCGTTGTTTTTTGTCAGTTTGGTCAATGATTTGTTCTCCTAGTCCCTGGTTTTAAGCCAGCATTATCATTGACCTCATTCTTTTTTTCTTGCCATGAGGTCCTATTGATTCTTTCCTTACTCCACGTTTGCTGCTCATCCTTTGGACTTTGTTTCCCCTGCAGAAATCTTTGTCTGATCTGCTTCCAGTTCCTGTTCTGCTGTAGTTTACCTTCATTCTTTTACAATAATTCCACTAAAGTGGCTTTTTTTTTTTTTTTTGGCTTGGTATCTTCTGCTCAGAAAGCTTCATTGGATCTATGTGACTTGATACGTGAAACCCCACAAAATTAAGATTCAATTTCTATCCCCTATATGTTCTTCCATTCTGTTTTGAAATAAACTCTCCATCTCACCAGGCCCACCTTGCATAGATTCCTGGGCACAAATTCCTCATTCCTGTTTTCCTGTCTTCATCCCTCTTCTCCACTCCCCCATCACCTGCCCATGTCCTTGCAAATGAAACTCAAGTCCCAGTTCCTCTAAAAAACACCTTCTCCCACGTCAGCTTTCTTCTTCTTCTGGACCTCTTCTGCCTGCTCTACATATTTGATATTTATTGATTTATTCTTGAACCATTGCATACTTTTTTGTGTTAGAGTTGCCTTTTAAATCAGATTTTAATTGGTATAAAAATAGAACCTATGTCTAAGTTTTCTATTCTCTCCATTACCCCATACCCTATGCTATACACAATAGGTGCCTAAGAGATTTTATTTTGTTACTTCTTTATTCCAAAATAAACAACCATGCTTTAAATAAAGTCTTTTTTTTTTTCCATTCAGCATCTGGTATTGTGGATGCTAAAGATATTAGTAAAAAAAATGGCTGACTTCTCATAAAAGTTCTACTCTATAGTTACTTATTATACTAATAAATGTTTCCTCTTCCTCCCACTACTGTATTTGTTTTTGAGGAATGGTAGATTACTTTCCTCTATAGAAAGTAAGATCATACTCTGATAAAAGTTTTCTTGTTTATAGACCCTTCTTACCTTTATTCGTATGCATGCAATCTCAGATCCTAGCAGATCTGTGTTTTTGAAGTTCAAAGAGCAAAGAGTCAGCAGGCTCAAATGTATATAACAGAAGACATAGTAGTATCCTTCTTTCTTTTTATTGAAAAGGAATCATTTCTATTCTAGCGCAAACATGTATATTTTACATCATAAAGCAAGATATAATTTACATATTAGACTTCTTATGAGATCTTTATACCCTAAATGTCATTCCCTTTTTTATTAAGTCACCTCTTCTGGTTTAATTTAACCTGCCAAGTACCCTACAAGTCAGCATCTTATTTAGGGAGAAAATGAGGACACAGACAGTTCACAAGCATTCATCTGTACCTGGGGATGATGATGGTGAGGAACAGAGGTATGTCTTGAAGTTTGCGGCCCTGAGGCCCTTTGCTGACAACTGGCTTAAGAGCCATTCTACTCCTTCAAATCACATATCAAATTTCTATACATATTTTTTAAATCAATAATAAATGAACAAAACTGAGTGCTTATACTACATGTATACTTCTTGATCAAGTGCTTAGATAATAGATACTTAAAGTGTTGGTTCACCAGCAATGAATGTTTCCTTGGCTGACCAGCAGTGGTTACTCTGTGAGATTCCCAGACATCACTTGGCCGGGCAGTTGGATTAAATCACACAGATTTATCTACCACTCACTTTACGAGTTCGGGCTTTTCTGTTCACCACTGGAAATGGATATCTGCATGAAAATTTCGTATAGGTTTGTTTTACCTATGTCTCTGTCTCTCTGCTCACTCTTCTGAGAGTTCCCCCATCTTGATAAAATCTTTGTGTATGTAATTTCTGTCCCCTGCCTATAACTCAAATCCTCTTTTAGCCATTCTCCCCAAACTCCAAACTCAAATCTCTAATGTTCACCAATTTCTTGGATTTCACTCACTTCACAAATTGAAGAACGTTTCAGTCTGTTAAGATATACTGTTCCCTCAGAACTTGATCATCCACAGCAACTAGTGGGACAAAAGAATGCACAAAGGGACTCTTTAGGAAGCAAGAAATGTGTGATGTTTGGCCAGCCTACAGGAACAATTCACTAAGAAACATTTTAATAGTGGGTTAAAAGAAAAGGGGATCAGTTGGTGTAAGCAAAATGCTTAAGAATGGGCTTCCTTCCTATTATTGAAAGAAGTACAGAACTAATATTTAAAATACATTTTCAGACTGGTGGCTGTTAGACTAAAATAATATCACCATTAGCTCAATCTGATAGGCCAAGGGAAGTACAAGTGTGTATTAAAAGTGCATCTTAAACCTAAAGTTTGCCTGTCACTAACAGTATACAGTTTACATATTTGGCCAAATTCAATCTAAACCTTCTCAATCATTCATAACTAAAAATTATGAGAACCAAGCTGGTCAGGTTGAGAACATAAGTTAAAAATATGTCTGTTCTGTGTTTCTTAAATTATTCTTTGGTCAAATGATGTGAGTTTTGAGAGATCTAAAAATATAAACCTATATCTTATTTCCAAATATAAGGTTATAAGTATGTACAGCAAGGTAGCATTTCCTTACTGGAAAACAAGGCTTCCAGGTACCATATCATTCCATTAACATTGTCCACTTGAATAGTCCCTTTTCCTCCCATGGTTAAAAAGTGCTGGACATACTGAGAATATAAGAAAGAATGAAGGAGCAAATGAATAGAGCCTCACAACACCCCTGTGAGGTAGGTAAGTATTGTTAACCCCATTTTGCAAATGGGTAAACTGAGGCACAGAATGGTAACATGGTTTGGTCAAGTCCACCTGGCAAGGTACAAAAGCATGGCTGGGAACAAAGAGAAGGAAACAAAGCAAGATCAGTCCTGGCTCCCAGCCTAAGCACTAAATTTATTTCAAAATGTTAAAATATGAAACTAGCCCCCCATTACCTTTTAAATTTAGGAATTTGGACAAACCTTTAAGTATTCCACTTAAACATATGTGTTTCAGACTCCTGTTGAGTGGAGAGAGAACACATGATTGAATGGTCTCCCCCCTTCTAAGTGAAATTCCTGTGATGGATCAGCTATCTCAGCATCCCACCATAGCTTGGGTACCAAACTCAAGGACACTGTTATTAGCTTCAAATAGTTTCTAATTCATGTAAAGCTCGGATGTGAAAATTAGACTTTTCTCAAGCAGCTGCCCTAACAATTTCTCTGTGGCTTTAACGAGAATTTTACAAAGAAAAAGAAAAAGCAAGATCCCTAATTAATAAGTCCCATCACCAGAGATAAGAACAGGGGCAATGGTGTGAAATTTGCTTTTTGTAGTGTTTGAAGTTGCAAACTCAAGCTTGCAGTATTTTTATATATATAATATATAAATATATAAAGTATACATATATGTGTGCATCTGACTATCCTCAGGCACCAAAGGTTTGTGGACGCACCTTCTACAACTCAGCCTTTGTGTTTCTAGAGAGATGTTGCTCCCCTTTCACGGGTGAAAAATATTTCTTCAATCAAGTATCCTGTGACACCAAATAATTCAAAGAGAACAAATATCATTTAATTTAAGGTATCTGATGGGGTGAGGTGAGGGATGATGGCACTGGGGATACTATAATCTATAGATTAGAGATTTAATCTAGAGCTTCGTTCTAGAGTTTAGAGCTCAGACTTAGCCAGACACAGGCCAGTGACCAGACATTGTATATATTCTTTTTTTCCAGTAGCTGATGGAAAAGCCTTACCATTACCAACAGAGAGGGAATCATGTCTGGCTGGCACAGATTCTTCAGAAAGACTTTGGCTTTTCAAAAGCTCCTAGAGCTTCTAGAGAAACAACTGGGATGAGGACAGGTTAAGGCACGGGGGTTCAAACAGGTTGAGGAGGAGACTAGGGGAAATAATTCTGGAGATAGATATATATATATATATAATATAGTTTCTTTGGCTGCTGTAGTTTTTTTAAAACCTCATACAATCATGGGGGTGGGTGGGCTGAACCTAGCTGAAGAAGCTTGGAGTATATTAAGCAAAGCATGAATAGAAAGAAAAACAAAATAAACACACACAGAAACAAGTGGTGGTGGTATTCCAGAGGGAGGAGGAACATTTGTTAACTAATTTTCATATTGCTCCTCTCCTGCTTTTCTCTGCCATGGTCCCAATATTTTAGTTCTGGCTTTTGTTTTTGTTTGCTTTTTGCTTTTTTTTTTTTTTTTCCCCAGCAGATGAAGAAATGACAGAGCAGGATAGGTGTCTTATGGTTTTTGATTTCTTCTCAGGCCTGTTTAATAATTGTTTTTCCTCAGTTGACTGTTGGCACCTGGTTCCTCTGTAAACTATACTCCTTGGCTTTCAGTCTCAGGTTGGCAATGCTGTTGGCCATGCTGATGCCCTGTGCAGGGCTATTGTTGGCACATGTGGCAGAGTAAGTGGCCATGGCGCTGTAGGGACAAAGGAGAGAGCAGGGAGAATAACAGGCATTAGTTTCACAAAGCCGCAAGTCCATGCCCCAGATGGAGGTACTCCCGGGATGGGGGCTGGACCAGACGACGTCTAGGGTCCCTCACCGCCCCAGTTTTCCATTAGTCTAAGGCCCTTGGGAAAAAATGGCCACGTTTTGAAGGGCAGGGGAAAGTGGCGTGGAGCGAGACAAGGGCAGGGAGGGGTATTAGCTGTGCTGGATACAGTGAGTAATGATTTATTTCTGGGGTGAGAAAAGAGTAGCTGGAGTTGAATAGCAGGTGTTTCATCAGCTGACTAATTAAAACAGTATTTAATCTCTCTTCCTACCTCCCTCTGCAGCCTAGGGAGGAGAGTGGCAAGGAAGAGAAGCAGGTGTTTGAAAAGAAACTAAAGGGAATTTTGCTTCTTCATTCTGGGTAGCTGACCTTAACGCTAACACATTTTAGATAATCAATTAATGACATTTGGAGAACCAAACAACCCAAGATAACTTCTCTGCCATTCTTCTGATTTACTGGTTGTTAGCACCAAGCATTGTCAAATTAAGAAGTTTCTAACCCTATTAGCCTTGATTTTATAACCTTTCCTCAAAAGCACTCACAAAAGTAGTTCACACTGCCTTTTGGGTCAGTTATTTTGGAAATGTTTAAATATTTTAGATAAACTATTAACTATACTTATACAACACTCCAGCCTTAGTGAGTGACCTCAGAGGTCACTAATTCTGACTGTCCTTCTGAGAAAAACCTCTAGCTGTTTTTCATTGTCAGAGATTCCAATTAAGACCTAGAAACACCTCTAGGCATAAATTTGTCATTGGTAGATTTCTGTTAATTGTACCCATGAATCTTTTTTACAGAAAAAAAAAGTGATTTCATAGACTTAGATGAAAATTACTCTTTACTTTCTAGGAAGCCATTAGAAGGATACTCATTTTATTTTTTTCATCTTAATTAAATGAAAATGTTTCTAGTTGTTTTTAAGATTATCAAAATCCCTTTTAACTGAGCAGTTGGAATGGGTAGACTTATAAATGGAATGACATGTGCTTTTTTCATGTTGCTGATTGCCTGCATTCCAATTGAATTTTGTCAGCCACACAGGAGCTGGTGGTTCTGGGGATCAAGTGACAAGATCAGAAAGGGAGAAAACTTAAGCCACCGTACATGTGGAGAACATATCATTGACACTTATTTGGAGCACCACGTATTTAAGACTCACTATAACCTATTTTAGCTCAGTTACTAGCAGACAACTCAAGAAAATTAAGTTAAAGAGACAGAATTAGATCACTAGGTCTTTCCAGAAATATACCTTTGATTTAAAATTCTTATGGCACTAGTTGATGTGTATGGGTGAGTGTGTGTGTGTGCACGCATGTGTGTACGAGAGTCAGCACAAGGAGAAAAACTCAGAGGGATTACAAAATAATCCTACTTTCTTCTATTTCATTTTGCCCTGCTTCACTCTCACTCATCATTAACACCCTAGACAAGGTTAGATTCTTTCATGGCACCCCGTATTTCTAGCACTCAATTCGAGTTTAACCAATAATTTTCTTAGTATCTATCACTGTCCTCAACTCTAAGCCCCATAGATGAGATACCACATTAGCCTTGATCACAGCTATACCCTCAGTAGAGCAGACGCCATACCTAGCACACATTCAGTGTTCCATGAGAAGACAAAAAAACTGAGAAATATCTAGAATATGATAAAAGTGGCTCCTGCTCAGAGTTGTTGACCTCCGTCATCCTGCTTCAATAATCTCTTAAAACAATCTTATCGATATGCTTTTATTCTTAGGAACTAGTTCTTATTGTGAATTTTGCTATTTTTTTCTTTTTGAGACAGAATCTCAAGCTGTCGCTCTGGAGAGAGTGCAATGGCATCACAGCTCACAGCAACCTCAAACTCTTGGGCTTAAGCAATTCTCTTGCCTCAGCCTCCCAAGTCACTGGGACCACAGGCGCCTGCCACAATGCCCAGCTATTTTTTGTTGTTGTTGCAGTTGTCATTGTTGTTTAGAAGGCCCAGGCCGGGTTCGAACCTGCCAGCCTCAGTGTATGTGGCCAGTGCCCCACACACTGAACTACAGGTACCACCCTGAATTTTGCTGTCTTAATAGAAGGAAGAAAATCAAAGGGCATGACAAAATCTGGGGCTGATGATTGCATTCTTGTACCCATGAAAAAATATCTTTTCACACTAAAAAAAATGAACAAATATTCAGTTTATACTTACACAACAGATTGTGCCTTTGAAACTTATAGATTATCATTTCTACTACTGCATACTAAGGGACAGAGGTGGAAGAGTCCCTAGGTAAGGTAGGTTTAAATTAGATGTGAGATAAATGACTCGAACCCATTAAAATTGGACATGTTTTTTTTCTCTTTTGGTTGTTGTTGGTTTAGAATGTACCAAGAAATGCCATCTTTTTCAAAACCCATATCCATATCATAATTTAGTTACTTTATGAATTACGTGTTTCCATTCAGGCCTTTACCAAAAATGTATGCAAACCCATAAAAATCTATGCACAAAAAATTTCCAGGACATGCCAATCCAACAGAGACTATCAGATTTGGGAAATGTACCTAAACCACAGATTATTTTTAGATCTACCCAACCTTTCTCAATTAGATGAGAGAATTAAGTCCTAATGATGATACATAAATTACGTGTATTACCATTTTAAACACACAGGAGAGAAGCTGGAATTATAAATTATCTGTATTATTTAAGTCCTGAGAATAAAATCGAACGGCTTCTGAAAACAGATGGGTAAAACTTCATCAGAGAGCATAAAGAAAAGTTCTCTTGTAAGTTGCTATGAATTAGTATTCTTTTAAGTACTTGGCCTTGTTTTCTGAGGGACATGTTTATCATTCTTTGAGATTCTGGACAAGCAAAGTTCCTATTAAATAGAAATTTGCCATTTCTTGATAAGCAAAGATGTGTTCCATTTCCTTAGCAGACAAAAGGAAACAGAACTTTGGGGGGATTATTTTAGTTTACTGAATATGCTGTTACTGCTTTCCAGAAATGTCTCCTAGCGCAGCGATTGTAGGTTCATATAACCATTTTTGCGATAGTCACTTGAGTCTACTAACTTTATCATCTGATATTCTAGTTTGGAGACTTAGCATGATAACTAAGTCCTCTTGAAAACAGTGAGTTTCTCTCACTAATGAAGGCCAGATGGTCATATCCCAGATGAGTGTTGATCCACTTCCTAACAACATAAAAACAAATTAATGGGAATCAGGATCACACATGGCACCAAAGATTGGATATTCACTGAGACATTTTTCACTTAAATGGTGGACTGAATTTTACACCAGAGAAGAGTGCTCCTTCTCTGACTCTGATATGGCAGTGCTGTTATAAGAACACCATTGCACTATTAAGTCTGCAAAAATGTCTCCCGCTAGACTAGGTCGCTCTGTGGGGATTGAGAGTAAAAAAAGCAGTTGATTTTAATGAGTGAAATTTACAATTCCATAGGAACTTGATAGATGATAACATTCTTTCTTGATAAATGTTTAGGAAAGTTATAAACTTTCTACAATCGACCTAATTTATTCCAGTATCCCATAGCCATAAGAAGTAGGCTAACAGAACAAAAGCCATCTTAACTCACAGACTCTTAACAAATGTTCAGAATATAGAATCCTACAAATAGGAATTGCAGCGATATCTTGTGCCCGTATGAAAAAATTACAAGTCTGTTTTCCCCTCTGTATTTGGACATGGGTCTAATTTCTCAGCTTGAGCTAACAGTACCATATAGACAAAAGTTAGCAGTGCTTTGACATAAGAGAGACAAGCAAAACTTGTTGCAGTGTAGGAAAGACAGAATTAATGGGTGGGTACTTTAAGAGCAACTTCAAAATGGCATTAGAAGTAAGATGGAGAGGGCCTGCCTCTTAGGTGGCAATAGACCCCAGAGAGACTTGAATGGCTGTCAATCTGTTCATGGCCACCTGCTGCCCATGTCATGGAAACTTCTAAAGCTCTGCTTTAGGAAAAGAAAGAGAAGGCTGATATGTTTTTCACAAGTCCACTATCAATGAAGGTAATTAGCTGTTTTCAACCTGTTTATAGGGCCATTCCAAACATTCCAAACATGACCACTCCTTCCTAAACAGGATTAAGCTTCCTGGGATAAATAGGTGAGATTGAAATGAATTGATCTGTACAGATTAAGCACATGATAACAATCAAGAGCCTGCTTAACAACAGAACATCCTGCCTGTCCATTTGGCCTTCTGAGTAAAAACTATTTATTCGTATAAGCAGAGTGCAGAGATGAGATGAGTCTTAGGCTTGAATTTATAGGGTTTGACTAAAGCGTCATTTGTATTTGGCTTTGATTAAGTTCTTTTTGTCGGTGACCAAGAAGCAACATTGTTAAATTAAAGTGCATTGAGAAATTAGAGATTTAAAACAAAGAAATGCTTGAATCCCATCTGTTGATTCAGCATGTCAGCACTGGGACTTACACAGAGCTGACATATTTAAGTCAGCTTGAAATTATTCCTTCTCCTTGTATGGAAATTTCTAGCAGATGCAGTTCAGCCATAGACAGTAGAATTCTAGCCACCAGCAGGGTTAGAACATTGTCTTCACTGGGGACAGATCATTTTAATCATTTCAACCTACCCTAAAAGGTTTTTAAGAGAAAAAATATATTAAAATGTCTGCTGAACATTGAAGAAGTACAGAAAATAATGTTCATGCTATGATTTTAAAGTTAGCAAATTTATGGACAATTGTCCCCTGGTTTTCTAATCACTCATAACCTAAGTCCTGCAAATTACTTAACAATTGAGGAGAGGTTGGGAAAAAAAATCAATACCAGACTCAATTTTCGACTCTTACTTTGTTTTCTATTTGGCCCTTTTGGGCAAATGGTGGCAAGCTATTTTAAATTTCACCCAAAGGCAAGTCTGTCAGCCAAAGAAGTCTGTGAGCCTTCCTGAGATCCTAATCTTTCACCAGTTTAGGATTTTTTTTCTCAAAGGCTTTCAAGATTCTGTGATGCATAGAAGTTGGAGATCATTTCTCTGGTTAGTTCTTTTGTCAATGCAAAAACAGAGGTCTACTTGTTTCTTCCAAGAAAATTGAATTCTGGTTTCTTATAGGAAAATTAATTTTCAAGGAGAGTTCCCATAAATCCTTTTGGAAGTGCTCTTTTGTCATTTAAATAACTATTTCTTAACTTCTGTTTTTGAAATTCAGAAGCTGATTTTTTTTTTTTTAACGTCTATTTAGCTCTTAATACTACAGGACACTCAATTTGCAGTATACCATTAGGGATCCTTCTGCTATTTTTTAACCTTTCTTTCTAGAAAGGTTTTAATATGTAAAGCCTCTTGCACCTTTCTATTGTAGCAAGATTTTCGTATTTCTTTTTTATATGGGCACTTTGCTTACCTAGAGGTTCTAAACACCCCTGGGAGAAAGCAAGAAGGAAACTATGGCTAAGTAATTTTAGATACAAGGCGACAGACGATCCTACAAGCCTGAGGAGCAACAAGAGCCAGGACAAGAACATTTTTTTTTAGCCCCTACCCCCTACCCTGCAGCCACTGAAGCCTCACTACTGGAGTGTAGACCAAAGGTGGAAAGCATCAGTATCACCTGGGAGCAAGTTAGAGATGCGAACTCCCAGGCCCACCCTAGACTTAGTGAATCAGAGCCTAAGTGAGCACCACCATCCCAGGTGATTCCTGTGGGACAAGTCCTGCTCTAGACTAGTACGCACCACCCTTCACTGTGTGGACTGGTGTTCTCACAGCCCTGTTTTCCAATAGCATTTCCCACTCAGTGGCTTTAACTGCTTACATTTCTAGGACTACAGCCCCCACTCTCTTCAACACCCTTATTTCCCACTTATAACCCTATACCCCAATCACCACCCTCTTCCCCCTCTGACAAGTTACCTTTTTCAGTGTCTTCCGTTAGAATCCGTTATGAAGCCCCTCGTGTAAACAACATCTTGGGAGGGACGAGGATCTATTTTTGAAAGTGTGAAAGGGAGAAATGAGCCAAATGCGTTCAGCAGACGTCAGGCAGCACCATGACCATGATAAAATGAGGGGGGAGGAGAAGAAGGAGAAGTTGGGGGAGGGAAACTGAAGCTTCTCTTTCATTAGCTTTCTCGTAAGCTCAGCCCTCCCTCTGGAAGGGGCAGTCCAGGCCAATACTGCAGAGCCAGGCCACTCACCATCTACCTCTCCTAGGAAAGTGTGTTTCTGCAGAAAGATTTCCAAACAAAAAGTCCAAGACTTAGTTGCTCTCTGCTTCCCAAGAGGCAAAGCACTGCACAGAGCAGTGAGTCTGAATGCTGCTGGTGCTTGTGTGTGCTTTCATTATCACGATTTGCCTACGAAAAATAGTTCTGCAGTAAGCAATGGGTGTCTGTCCCAAACATAAGATTCTTTCCATCAGTGGTAGGTGCTTAAAGAAGGTGCCTACCAGGGCAGCAGTGTCCACATTAGAGGTGCTTTGTCCCCTGGTGACTCAGTTGCCTGCCTAGAGTAGTGAGCCTAGCATCATCAGTGCTAATGCTCAAGGGAGTGAATGAGGTCATGACATGCTATAATTACAGTGTACTGTATGTCCCAGTTGGCCAGAGGCAATCTTGGTCTATTGTCCTGCTATCATTATTATATCCATATCTATTGTCCTGCTATCTTTATTAATAGCACTCTCCTTTAATTCTCAAGAAAGTCCCAGTTTGAAGGATAAAATATATAGCCACCACTCTGGGTATAAAAGACATCCAGAAAAATAATGCGCTGGCTATTTCCCAACTCCTAATTCAGATCATATGCAAATAACTGCTTTTGCACCTTGGTTTCCTCCTTTCTTCTATCAGGGGAGAACTACAGAAGTCAGCAAACTATCCTCTCTGAAAACCTGCTCACTGTCCCAGGGTGGTATGATCCAGCCATGTCTTTTGGCCCATTGGACTGCCCACACACCCTGGAACATGGACCTCAGCTGCAGACACATGTCACTGATCTGAGACAGACCTTGAATCAAAAAGGGTTGTTTAGTTTTCCAATCTTATGCTTTTTGCTACTTTCAATACAAGGCAAGGTTTAATTTGATTGAAAATGTAGTCATGTGGCATACTATGTTGGCTGAAAACAGAAATCACAGCACTAGTTCTAATTTTGCTTGCTGAAGACTTAAACTTGGGCAAATGTTCAGTTTTTTGAAACCCTAGCAAGGACAGAGCTATCACACAGGACTGTTCAAGCAATTAACAAAGAGAAATGCCTTTTAATGAACGTCACACTGAGACAACTAGCTTGACATGACAGTACCAATGGGAGCAGCGAGGTAATTTTCCATAATACAAAATGTCTATAATTTCCTCTGCTTTTTGTCACTTGTTTTTCTTCCATATTTCCTTTACAATAGTTATATTTCCTGTCAAGCTTCAAAGCGTGAAATCATAACATGTTTTGGTTCTAAACATAGAAGAAAAATCTCCAAGAAACAAAACAGCCACTTATAGAAATTAACCAAAATATAAACACTTCAGTCAACATTGGGTCAAAAAACATTATCATTGATTAAATTACTGCTTTAAACCATCACTTTTCTACTTATATCTGGAGATAAATTTATTCTTCATACGAAATATGAACACTCAGAATTCTATGGTATTGTTTTAATTAATTAATTTGTACAAAGTCTGTATCTAAGAGAGAAATGATATAAAAGCATACCATTAAAAAAAACTAGGTTATATGATTTTAAGGGAAAAGAGAAAAATACAAAATAATATATACACTAAGGCTACACCTATGTAAAATATTGAACTTTAATCAACAAAAATGAACCAACTAGTTATGTTGAGATGATAGAAATATGGGTGTTTTTGAAAACATGTCTAGTATAGCTACATAATCTTTTCAATTAAAACAAACTATTTCCAAAAAAAGCATACATAAATTGCCATGGTCATAATTTCAGCTAGATGCCCATCTACAAAGTACAGATGATGCAGACACTGAGGCTCAAACTTCTGCTGAGGTTCAGATAGGATAAACCTGTGTTAATTCAGGAAGGATTCCATTCCCATTCATGCAGTGTGCTTTGCTGAGCTTTCTCACTGTTAAGGACCACATGGCAGCCATCTGGATGGTTTATAGCTGGTGTGAAAAGTTCTTAAGAAGGACCCAGGCAACTAAAGGAGCAATACCCTCTGGTTGTGACCAAATACAAACCAGAGATCTTGAACAAGCTTTGTTTGACCCACACCCACTTCCCAAGCCATTTTGTGGGTCTATGCACTACCGATATTTGTGAGAGAAACAAAGCAGCTTTCCATTTATTTAAAATACTAAAAAATGTGTGACATCAAACTGGTCTTCAAAAATGTATTTTTAGTAAATCTTATGGGATTGAAGTCTAAATTTTATTTTATTTATTTATTTGTTTGTTTGTTTTTTTGAGACAGCCTCAAGCTGTCGCCCTGGGTAGAGGGCCGTGGCATCACAGCTCACGGCTACCTCCAACTCCTGGGCTTAAGCCATTCTCTTGCCTCAGCCTCCCTAATAGCTGGGACCACAGGTGCCCACCACAACACCTAGCCATTTTGGGGTTGTAGTTGTCATTGTTGTTTGGCAGGCCCAGACGCTGGATTGGAACCCACCAGCCCTGGTTTATGTGACTGGCACCTTAGCTGCTTGAGCTACAGGCGCTGAGCCTGAAGTCTAAGTTTTAAAGAGGACACACAGATACAACTAATCTTTCAAAATCAGCAAAGCGTCCCATGTCTGAATGCAATAGAGCCCAGAATAGGACCTTCATGGACTTGAGGTGTCTAGGCACTAAGACCCAAGTAATTCGGGTTAATTTCACAACTGGATATAAAAGAAATTTCCAAATGCATTTATGGTGTTTCTCTTAAGGAACCAATTTGGAACAGAAAGAACATTTAGGTGAGGCTTTTTGATCCGATAAGCATGATCAAAACCTTTGAAAAATATTTGCATTTCATAATTGTGCATTTCATGTCAGGAGTTCAACTTCAGCTGGGATATTTAAAACTTTTGCTTAAACAAACAATTAACTTTAACAACAAAAAGGTAAACCAAAGCTTAGTAAATGAACTTGTGAATACTTCTTCCTCCACTGAAATCAGCCAGACAGAACATATAGTCTTGACCCGGTTTTTCAGAATACTCAGGTTTAGTTTCAAGAAAAAGCACTCTAGACTAATCCAATGTGTTAGGCACTTGTCTCAGCTTCCCTCTGGCACAGAACCTGAATTTTCTGAACAGCATAATAAATGAAGGTTATAAACCTCTCGAAGAAATTAAAATAGTACTCTGTTATTTGTTTCTTCAAAAATTTTCACCTTTTTAATATAAAAGTCTAGTGTAAATTGTACATTCTTCTTTTATTTAAAAGACACACACACACCCCCCACACACTAAACCTTTAGACAGGTAGACAAGAATTAGCAATAGAATAGGAAGGCATTTGGGCTCCTAAGACATCACCACCTACTAACAAAGAACTGTGGCCAGAATGAACTTGGGTTTTCTTTCCTTCTTTCTCAGTCGTCATTTTCCTTCCTTCCTTCCTCCCTTCCTCCCTTCCTCCCTTCCTCCCTTCCTCCCTTCCTCCCTTCCTCCCTTCCTCCCTTCCTTCCTTCCTTCCTTCCTTCCTTCCTTCCTTCCTTCCTTCCTTCCTTCCTTCCTTCCCTCCTTCCCTCCTCCCTTCCTCCCTTCCTTCCTTCCTTCCTTCCTTCCTTCCTTCCCTCCCTCCTTCCTTCCCTCTCTCCTTTAAAAGTTGAAATCAGTTCTCCTTTGAAGTTTACCTTCAGTCCTATGCTTGAAACCTTACAAGTGAAGTCCCTACTTAAGCATAATAAACAAATTTATCTTAAACTTGGAAATGGGGTAAAGGTTTGTTCCAGGAATGATTGCCATAGAGACACTGGGCACAGCTTAACGATCTTTTCTTTTAGATTCTTCCCCATCTTTGAAACCTTTGCAAGAGTTCCTGAGTCCAAGAGGAGATTGCGGCTGGCCTGCCTCTCTCTTCTGCCCCAAACCCTGCTCCTGGGGCAACTAGTAAACTCCTGTGAAAATGTAGGGATGTCAGCAAGTTGAATGTCTCTGAAGAGGTTAACCCAGTAAGAAATGTCAGCCAGCCGCACAAGCAGCTTTAAAGGTGACTGGCCGCTGAGAAAATGTGGAAGTGGAGCAAGAGAGAGTAGGCCAGTCATTCACCTGTACGGAGAGGCTGTCCCCCAGGAGAGATAATCGGTGGGTCTTGGAGCGGGACGAGGGACAATGGGCTGCTCCACAGCAGTCACGTCTCCTGAGTAGGACTTGAGAAGGGAAGCGTTTTTATTGGCCAGCATGGCTCTCTCATTCCTGCGGAACTTGGCTCTGCGGTTCTGAAACCACACCTGGAAGATTGTTAGGAGGAGAGAAGGGCATAGGGAAGGAGAGGAAAAACATGAATACAATTCTGGTTAGTTTATATATATATATAATATATAAAAATATATGTATATTTTTTATTTCAGATAAATATGAGGGTACAAATGTTTAGGTTACCTTGTTTTCATTTCTAAAGTTCAAGTTGTAGTTGAGCCTTCACCAGAGGGCATGCTGAACACCCTGACATTGTGCACATTGGGTGAGATCTCCCAATCACCCTCCCTTTTCCCCCCCTCCCCTCTCCCTTCTCTCCTCTCCCCCTCACTACAATACTTGTGTTTTTCTTTCATATGGGCATGTAGTTGTTTATATAGTATTTTCAGGAAACTGCTCTGAAGATGACAGACAAATATCCAACTAACACATGAAAAAGGTTCTTCATCCCTAATCACAGAAAAATGCAAATCTGGTTGGTTTTACTATAGAACACCTTCCCAAGGAAAGATACAGGATGCGTATGGAATTCTTTTTGTTGCAGTTTGGCCCGGGGCCAGGTTAGAACCCACCACCCTCAGTATATGGGGCCTGCACCCTACCCACTGAGCCACAGGCACCACCCAAGTATGGAATTCTTTTTAGATCAATAGAAATAAGCCATAATCCTTCCCAGGTGGGCCATGTCTTAAGGGTTAAGACTATTATAATAGGACCAGGAAGTTACTCCAGTAACCAAGCCTCCAGAGATAGCATCTGTGACTAATCCCTGGGACAGCAAAATGTGGGCTATCATCCCTGTTATACTTGTAATCAAGAAAAAGATGAAAAATTTCATTAGACTTCTGCCACAGATACAAAGACTTTTCTAAAAGTTTTTAAAAATTCTTCAAAATGTGATCCACTTTCATAATACTCATTAGATATTTAAAGAAAATCCCCCATCTCCTCAGAAGTAGGTGCTCTAACAAAGATTTAAGAAGAAAATGATTTCTTGGGAAAGTGCAAGCAACACCATCAGGGGAGCAAGGAAATAACAGAAGAAAAGTAACCACTGAAAAGAGTGTGCTCCTAAAACTGCTACCTCTGTGATGACCCAATCCTGCGGAGATTCTAAAGATTGAGACTAAGGTAGGAGGAACACTTCCAAGTTATCTCTCCTGAGGGACAAAGGAGCTGATATTTGTACACTGGCTCCTGTCAGTCATCAGTTATGGATGTTCCAGCATGCCTGGAACACTGAACAATGACAGGGCAGTCTCTTGAAGTTCTAAAAAGAAAGTCCTAGCCCAGAAAGACAGATCCTAAAAATTGAAAGTTGACCTGACTACATTTAATTGCATAGCTCAAGGGGATGTGGGTAGCACTGACAGCATCTTCTACAGCTAATTATAAACCTATCATTTATTGAGTGCAACCAGAGCTAGGAACTTATACAGAGCTAGGAACCTATGTCATTTTTAGTCATCAGGACAATTCCACATGTTAGGTTTTATTATTTCTATTTTAGAGTTGCAGAAACAGGTTCCATGAGATTAAATACCATCGTGTACCACATAACAGCATTTCAGTTGACAATGTAGCTCATATACAATGGTGGTGCTACGAGATTATAATGCTATATTTTTTATGTACCTTTTCTACATTTAGGTATGTTTAGATACACAGATATTTGCCATAGTGTTACTATTGCCTACAGCATTCAGTACAGTAACATGCCATACGGGTTTATAGACAGAGCTGTATACCATAGCACCTAGGTTAGGAGTAGGTTAGACCATCTACTCTGGGTAAGTGCACTCTTTGATGTTCACACAATGAAACTGCCTAATGATGCATTTCTCAGAACAGATCCCCACCATTAAGCAAGTCATCAATGCCATCTGTTGAAGTTCACACAAATAATAAATGGCTGAGTTTCTGAACTCAAGAACACACAACTTATGATCATACAACTCTACTAGACTTCAGTGGAATCTATTTATTAATTTACTCAGTCAAGAAATCTTTATAAAGTGCCTGCTGCAGTCTAGGCCCTAAATGCTAGGAAGAAAAGCATGAGAAAAATTTGTTGTCTAGTTTTAAGAAGCTCACAATCTCTAAAAGGAAGATGTAAATTTGAAAAACTAAAAAGCAAATATTTTAGGTACAATTATAGAATCATATAACAAGGTATGGGAGAAGAAAATTCTATGGTATGGAGTGAGCTGTTGTTATAGAGGCAACATTCACATGAAACACCATGTGATCAGTATCCCACAGAGTTGTGCACCATGAAGGACGTGGCTGGAAATCAACAAAGGTGGAGTCTGGACATCTCTTCCCTGTCTTCCCAGACTCCAGGCTCTTCCACTTCTAAGTGCCCTTCACATTGCTATTACAAATTGAATATTATAATGTTATAATATTATAAGTGTCCTTCACATTGCTATTATAAATTGAATATTAAAATAATAGAATTAATGCTCTGGTTTATGTTACCTACTGGTTCCCTGTTACACACAAAATAAAATCAAAACTTCTTACCATAGAACAAAGGCTGGAATTGAGCCGTTTGTCCATCAATTCCACCACATCTTGCCTCACTCTGATCTCATGCACCAGCCTTCTATCATTCCAACTCCTCTCCTAGGCCCAAGGCTATCTGAAGACTCTCAAAAGTGCTAGGCTATTTCCCACCTACATATATTCACACTAGGTGCTCTCCCAGCCCATGTCATTCATCCACTT
The DNA here is from genome assembly GCF_027406575.1 of Nycticebus coucang. Lineage (NCBI taxonomy): Eukaryota > Metazoa > Chordata > Mammalia > Primates > Lorisidae > Nycticebus > Nycticebus coucang. The sequence goes on from NC_069789.1 coordinate 90,961,315, forward strand.
TTTGTCCCGGTGTCAAAGCCAATATATTTTTTTCCAAGATTAAACTTTGACATTGAACATGACTTAAAAGTTGAACATAGTTTGATAAAAACACTGGTTATACTACTTTAAAGATTTATCCTTGGATAATTATTTAATTTATCTGTTCCATTGTCCTCTGATCTATTGAAGATAATAATGCCTACTTATAGGATAGCTATAAGCCTCGATCCAGAATAGATGCTTAATAGATATGTATTCTCAACAGATATGCATTCTCTCCCTTTTCCCCTGGGCAGATCATTTTATTCTTTTCTCTGGTCTATCATGAATTCCTTTAACGTAGGATTTTACGACATCGTAACTGTACAGTTTGTACATCTGTCTTCTCTGGCCCAGTCCAAACATTTTAACGGAGAGTCATTGCCTTATTCATCCTCAGAAAACCAAAAATAGGTCCAAGAGTACACAGGTGCTTGATAAATTTTTGAGGAAATAAAGGAGGAGAAAAAGAAGGGGGAACAAGCAAATTTTGCAAAGATCAATCAAGCATGGCCTCTATCCAAGACAACTCCTCAGTCTGGGGTGAGGGTGGGGATTTGACCCACATACAATGCAATACATGTCCTATTGAGATAAGTGCCAAACATATAAAGAAGCCCAGAGTCAGATTGGGAAAGGGAAGGGTTTCCTGGAGGAAGAGTAATGTCATGGAGAGGGAATCCTATCCTACTCAAACAGGAAATATTCACAGCTCTGAAAGTGATTAGAACACAGAAAGGTGGGAAAGGAGGGAAAAAAAGTTTCAACATATAAGAAATTTTCCTGTTGCAATTGGGGCAAGATAGTCCCCAAATTGTTCTTTCTCATTTTTTTAATTTCCATCATTGCCCTATTCAGATTTCCTTCTCTGAAATTCAGATGATCACCATAGCAAAAATGGTATTTTAGGTAACTGTGGAGAGCTTTTACAATTGCTCATTATACTGTGTCATAAAGATATAAGGTGTTTTAGAGAAAAGAGGGGATTTCAAAGCACGGTTAGAGAGCTATGGTGAGTGGCATGGGGGAAGAGGGTGTGGGGAGGCACACTTACTTCATAGTTCTGAACTGGATAATGGGATGAAGGGAGCAAAACTGAGATCTGTCCCCATGGGTCACTCTCACTGGAGCCCCGAGGTATCGTCAACCAGTCATGGGGCACTCTCCCTCACACATTCCTCTAACCTATTGTCATTGACTCCATGAGACCATACCACTTCCTATTTTTCCACCGCCATTTTTCTTTTTGTCTCTTTTTGTCTTAGATGAAGGCCCTATTTCTCCACAGGAAAAACACCTTCTCTTCAGGCTGAAGGACCTCCACATCAATTCAATTAGTGCCTCTCCCAGTGTATGTGCCTTGTGGTATAGACCCACCCTCCTCATTCAATAGCAGCTTGCCGCTGACAATATGGAAGAAATAAGATCTTTCAGCAAAAGGAGAAAAGTACTACCTGAAAAAGCACTTAGCTAGCAGACTATTATTTATTCAAAGTCTTTCATAGTGATTAAAAGCATGACTATAAATGTCTGCATTCAAATCTTATTTCAGCTACTTCCTAGCTGTGTAGAAAACTACAACCTTTCTGCACCTCAGTTACCTCATTGGCAAGATAAAAATATACATATGCACATTGCTGAATTGCTGGGATAAAATAGATTAGTTATGTAAAGAACATGATTTGACATATCAGGACTCAAGTAGCAATAATCATTATATTATTCTCATTGATGTTATTACTGTTAATAAGTTATCTCAGTTGATGTGTCTTGGTTTTAATGTTAGAAAGAATTGCTAATGTCTCTGTCTTACATGCCTTCACTCTCTTTCCCTTCTGAGAGACACTGTGAGGATGAAAAAAATCCACTTAAATGTGATTTTTTTTTTTTTTGAGCCGGGGCTGGGTTTGAACCCGGGCTGGGTTTGAACCCACCACCTCCGGCATGACTTAAACGCGATTTTAACTCAGTTCCTAAGTATTCACTTCCCACTCCCCAGGGTTCATGGTTATGCGTGCTGATCTGTGCATTCTCAAAGGCTGGGGAGGAAAGGTAAGGTGTGGGACAGAGAGTTAGTCTCTTTAGTCAGCCTTGAGCTCCCATGGAAGGCTGAAGGTACAGTGTCAAACGTTCAGAGGGACAATACAGGTATCATGAGTCTTCAAGATTCAGACACTATGGGGCAGAGAGGGACCTGCAGCAAGGAATATTTGCTCTACTTACAGTCATTGACTTGGTTTTTTAAAATGCCTTGCTGCCCAAGGAAACACTGCTAGAAACTGGATTCTATCCTTGCACTGACCATATGTAAACCTTGTTAGTACTGGTTCCAGTCTAAACTTACAGCTCGGGTTTTTAAACAGTGCCAGCTCCCCCAGCCTGTTACCTGCACTCTGGCCTCCGTGAGGTTCACCCGGCGGGCAAGGTCTTCTCTCACAAAAGCATCGGGGTAGTGTGTCCTCTCAAAAACACGCTCCAAAGCCTGCAGCTGGCTGCTATTGAAGGTTGTCCTGTTCCTCCGCTGCTTTCTCTTCTTCTTTTCCTCTGAGTTCAGCTGATCATCTAGTAAAGAAGAAACTAATGAGAAGAAGCCAAGTTCACTTGAGGAGTCCTACTTTAAATGTTTTTTATGGTGTATCTACGGTGAAACACACTAAAAAAAACCATCCCTATCCTAGGCAAGACTTTACATTCTTTTGCTCACATTCTTACCAAAGAATTTGCTCACATTCTTACTGAAGTACTATAGCAAAAGGTCACTTTGCATATGCAAATCAGAGCATTGGTGCTTGCAAGTTCATATGCCAAGAATCTCCCAGCAATTCTGATGCTTGCTTATTGCTTCTAAATCTGAGGCCAGACCTGATGTGTCAAAGAGACATTACTTGCCTGCTCTCTTAAGCCTATTTTGTCAAAGAAGGCTAAAGGAAAATCTCAATCTTGCCCATGTTCTCTGGACTTCTCTAGAGCTGGAGAAAGAAAGAGTAGTTTTTTTGTACTTTATCTTACACAACACTATGTTCATTCATATAGTTTTATAATCAAGTGGACCAACTATCTCCTGATTCTTTCTCCCCTATGTATGCATGTGAATGTAGTTATTGAAAAGAAACTATGTTTAAGCCAAGTTAGAGAGATTTCTGCTTTACTATGCCTTCTCCTTGAAGCAGCAAATAATTCCTAGCAGTGTTCACTCAAAGCTCCATTCTGTCCCTAAGGCAGGCTTAGGGGGCTTAGGGCTAGATGAGGGCTAGTGCCACAGCACCATCAACCCAAGCTAACGTTAGCCAGGGACTCATTCCCTGAGGACCCAAGAAAGGGAACAGTGCTAGGAGATCCCTGAAAGGGTTTCACTCAAACTGAGTTCTAGGGCTCTGAGATTTTTAGAGACCTTTGGAGAATCCCAACCCTAAGATTTCTCCTTTGTCTTCCCTGAGTTTCCCAATCTTGGGGAGCTAATAGTCATGCAGCCCACCCAGAACAGTCAGAGAGAATCCCACCAGGCCTGCCCTTCATCCCCCATCCAGTCCAATCAGGAGTGATGGATGCGTGAATTCTAGTAAAATACCAGCTGTGCTAACACCTCCATCAAACCGTCTCTCTGCAGCCTGAGTTGCTGCACAGCCTGTGTTGCTCTCAGACGTACAGCACTGAGCAGCCGAGGCCCAAGTCCCATGCTCTGTCTGACAACCTAGACTCACATTTCCTATGGCTTCTCCCTAGACAGACTCACCTCAAAGACAATTCTGATGCCATAGGATGAGGATGGGGAGAAAGAAGAGGTTGGCTACTTGTTCCATGTTTAACAAACAGAAAGCACCTCTTAGTTTTCTTTTTCTAGCATATAAATTCTTTTGATCCTCTCTGATTATGAAACACACAACACACTTAAACTACTAGCGAATCAAGATGTCCTAAGAATAATGACACCTACCTTATTTTAATATTATTCTTATTACAGATTGAAGGAATGCATTAGATTTTGCATGAATTCAAAGTATAGCTTCAATCCAGGAATTCCTAGCCCAGACCTCTCAGTTCCTGATAACAGAGCATCTAACTAAGTCTTTTTGCTAAGAGACTTCTTCTTCATCAATGCTGCCTCACCAAGGGATACCCTCAGAACTTAGAATAGAGACTGCACATTTCCTCCTGATAATAAGAGCACACAGATATAGTAAAGTGCTCTCTGAATTTGTTTCCAAGGAAAACATGAAACTTCTCTTATCCTTAGAAGACTGTTTCTGTAGAAAAGAAGAAATCATTTGATCCCAACCAGATTCCTCTAGCCAAGAAGCTGCTGACATTCATTCTCTCTGCTTCATAGTTATGCTTAATTAATGACCTCTTTGGTTTTTCACATTGGTGGTGGCTTAAGTAGGACTCCTGCTTTGCTGGGCACTTTAGTGGCACTCTCAATAAGAATGTCAGATCAACGGCACCTTGAAGATGAAACCAAATTATTCATAATCTGGGCCCTATAACAAGGCCTTCCAATCAAGATCACTATTTAGCTATTAGCAAAACTAGTTTCCAATAATATCATCACTAGAATTCAAACACCTAGGATCAAATACCTCTCGGTAATTGTCTTGCACTTGTATTCGCCTATTTAAATATTTGGGAGAATTGCTCTGATTCTTTTTCCCAAATTCTTTTGTCTACAATATTCACATCAGATCTCTCTAGGTCATCTAGGCCTATGTGACAGCATTATAACCTGAATTTCATGTTATCAATTAGACAGATGTCTGCAAAAAATTCTTAGCTTCCACACCTTTTACAAGACCAATTATGAAGACCCCAGGCTACTATTTTTAATCATATAAAGGAAATCCCTCACTAAGCCAATCCCATGATTTGTTTTCTTCCCTTAGAGAAAATTCTTTCCCAGGTATAACCATGAATTCTAAATCTTTTACGCTGTTTTGTAAACCTGTTTCTTCTTGTACTGCCAAAGCCTATTTCTTCTTGTACTGCCAAACTGTGATCAAGACCAAGAATATTTTATGTTTTGCTCTTAGTATTACAACCTGCTACATAATCTCAGCAGTTCTTTGAAATCTTCCACTGTTCGTTCAAATCCCACTGACTGTCCACCATAAACCACCAACTCCCCAGACATGGGAGTAAGGGAAATGGAGAATTATAGTTTATGACAGGGAATAAATAGCTATGATGAACTGAAACGAGTCCAGCAAAAGTTTCCCAGTGAATGTTCTTGTTGTTTTTAACAAATGAAAACACCAGCTGAGATCATGTTGAAGGTGAGAAAAGACATGCAAATAACAGAGGTCCAGGGAGTCTGGATCTGGCAAATGTCCTTCAAAGTGCAAGAATAATAGAAAGAAACACGGAGTGGCCAACAGAGGCAGCTCCAGCAGCAGCCCTTCTGCTTGTCTGTCTTTGCTCACTAATCACAAAGCCTGAGCTCCCTGTTTCTCCCCAAGAATGCAGAAGAACATCACCCAGCCCGGTATCTCCAGCAGCACAAGGGGAAACATAAACACTGGGGAGTTCTACAAACGCAGGGCATCTGAAGGACCTGTGATAAACACATTTATCAGACTCTGGGCTCTGGTTGAATATACAGGAGAGAAAGCAGTGTCTTTTTATCATTGTCTTGTAAAACAACTACAGTGAAGGTTGATTTGGGAATAGGCTGTCTAAAGATCCTGATGTCCAATTGGACATTAATAGGCATCTCATTCTTTGACATTCTGAAGTGGGTAAGAGTCACCAAGCAGCATAGTAACCACAGGAGATATGGATGCATTTTTATTGAAATCATAATGTTTTAGATCTAAGATGTTTATGGTTTTTATATATGTATCAGTGATTTAATAAACTGCAAATAATGCAGTAATTGGCACTCTTTTAGTAAAGACAAGCAAAATGGCCTTGTGAACAGGTGTGGTCCTGCTTGGAATCATGAGTCATAAAATATTGGCACCCAAAACAACCCAAGAAATTGTCTAATCCAACCCTTTTACTTTACTGATGAGTTAATTGAGACCTAGAAGAACAATGTGACTTGCCCAAAATCACAATGGAAGCATGGGCCTCCCAGACATAGCCAGAAACCAGGACTCCTAATTTCATTCTACTCTTGAGTGCAAATGACAATATACACTCTGTGCATAAGAGAAACAGTAAAGCATCAGAGACATACCTGGAAACCTCCGCCCAGGGAAAACATTTATGGGAAAGATATATTTTTTCATACTACCTATTATAAATAGGGTCTGAGAAAGAGGGTCACTGTCTATCACATGTTGTTGTTCCTACCAGAGTAGCCATTAAAAAATGCAACCATTTTCATTAAGAATAGCTATTCTGATCCAGATGTTTTTACATTCTCTTTCCTCATGGCCTCTGTGAGTCTTTGCTTCATCAATTAACTTTGTGCAGGGTTATTTTAACATAGTAATACACACCCAACACTCATGTGTTTCCTTCTCCCACAGCTATACTGGCACTTCTCTTTCATTTTAGGACACGATTCAAAATCTCTGTTTCCTAAGACACATTTCTAATCTTAACTCCTGTATAAACTTGACTGATAACTCTAAGCCAGATAGATCTTCCTATTCACAAAATCCCTATACATGTTTGAGTATATCATCAAATACTTTTTTAAAATTATGGTCCAATTCTTTCTATGTAATTATTCTGTCACCTTCATGCATTCAGGTATTTCTACAGAAAAAAGACAGGGTCCCTTGATAAATTGAATGACAATAAAAGTTGAAAGAGTTAAAGGGGCAGTGTAGTCTGAAAGCAGTCCCAGATTATTAGAACCTTACTGATTCATCCAGAGTTCTAAAGGGTCATTTTAGAATCCCAATCATTCTTTTTTAATAATGCATAACAAATAATTAGGTTAGCATTATTTTGGACTGTGGATATTTTTCTCTGGCTGGAGGGCAAGCTTCTCTTTCAGATAGGTTAGTCATCAGATTTAGATAAGGTAAAAGTTTTGTGGTCTGATTCCTTTGTAAATCAGAAATTAGTCATTTGTTTTTATCTCTTGCTAGAAATGCAACTCCAGCATAAATGAGTGATTTAAACAAATTTAAGCAAGAGGTTGTAAAGAGAATGGCATTTCCCATGGATCAGGATGTCGGAATACATAGGAAGCACTTCTCAAGGAAAGAAGCCCAGGGTAGGAGACCCACTGTGTGGTCAAATACATAGGAGTTAAAGGGAACAAACCAGTCCTGCCCTTGGCTCTAGCATGATATTCATTGTGAACTCCTCTTGTGGCTGCCACAGTTGCACTAGAGGGAGGGTAGAGAAGAAAGCATGAAGTGCCATCCTCCAGCATGAGGACCTGGCAGCGTGGGGTGAGCCCTATTCATTGGTGCACTTCCCATGCTGGCTTCAGTTAACTCCAAAGTTCCTGACCCTCTTTTCCTCTGCACCCTGTGGGAGGAAACCTTGCAGATCCCAAATCCATGGTCAGCCAAATGTAATTTAAAGGTAGAGTAAAAACATATTTTAGGAATAAAATCTGAAGAAAAAAATGTGTTTCCTATGCCTTGGTCATGTCCGTTTGGGAAAAAATCTGATGCAAGAAGATAAAATGCCAGCTCCAGTAGCAGAAACCAACTACCACATCAAAGCTTGTCATCTGCCTCTCGGTTGAAAGCATGGCAGGCAAACGGATCTAAAGTGCAGCCCGCTGATCATTTTATGGGCATTGAAGAATGTTTTCAAAGGAACTTATATTGCACAACAGCTACTTACTTTAATGGGATTTGTGTGGTTCAGGCTCTGTAACCTTTGGAAAATTGAAAGAAAGTATAATTGCAAAAGCCACTAAAAACTGTTTAGTTTTTATTGCAAGGCCTATGAAAAGCAGCAGAATACAGCTGTGGCCCTCAATTGAGTTTCTTTGGTTACGCTGAGTTGTAACTGAAATTAACACAGCATCCTTGTAATATGTGCCCTGACAAATGGCACCTGGGTCACTTCACTGGAAAGACTGTTGCAATGACCAAAGCTGAGTTTAGCAGCAAGCCCACATCGTTTCTACAGCACTGTCCTTGAATGGTGTCCCAACATGGAACTCCAGGGACTGTTAGGAGTGGCCAAATCTCTGTCAATACAAATACCCAACTGTGCGGCTATTGTTCATTTCTAAGTGTATTATCACCTGTCAGACCCTGAAGTTTGTACGGTGATCTTGGAGGTGTGCATTTTTTCCTTTTCTGTGGACTTGGCATAGAACTAGTTTGTTTTTAGCCAGGTATCAGTTTACACCCTAGAAAACAGCATTAAAACCTGTAGCTCAAGTGGCTAGGGCGCCAGCCACATACGTCAGAGCTGGCGGGTTTGAATCCATCCTGGGTCCTCCAAACAACAGTGACAACTACAATCAAAAAACAGTTGGGCATTGTGGCAAGTGCCTATAGCCCCAGCTACTTGGGAGACTGAGGCAAGAGAATCAGTTAAGCCCAAACGGTTGGAGGTTGCTGTGAGCTGTGACCCCACAGCACTGTACACAGGTCGACAGCTTGAGACTCTGCCTCAAAAAAAAAAAAAAAACACCTTAAATGTAATTTGGGGAATGATACATGTTCTTTGGAGGATAAAATGCTCTGAAAGTGTGAAAGAAGCATGATTTTTGAATGGTTTTGTTATTATTATTTTCTTTTCTTTTCTTTTCTTTTTTTTATTGAATCATAGCTGTGTACATTGATATGATCATGGGGCATCATTCACTAGCTTCACAGACTGTTTACCAAGTTTCACATATACCCTTGTAAGATGCACCGCTGGTGTAATCCCACCAATCCCCTTCCCTCTACCCACCTACCCCCTCCCTCCCCTTTCTTTCCCCCTTCCCCCTATTCTTAGGTTGTAACTGGGTTATAGCTTTCATGTGAAAACCCTAAATTGTCTCATAGTAGGGCTGAGTACATTGGGTACTTTCTCTTCCATTCTTGAGATACTTTACTAAGAAGAATATGTTCCAGCTCCATCCATGTAAACATGAAAGAGGTAAAGTCTCCATCTTTCTTTAAGGCTGCATAATATTCCCTGGTGTACATATACCACAATTTATTAATCCATTCGTGGATCAATGGGCACCTGGGCTTCTTCCATGACTTAGCAATTATGAATTGGGCTGCAATAAACATTCTGGTACAAATATCTTTGTTATGACGTGATTTTTGGTCTTCTGGGTATATGCCCAGTAGAGGAATTACAGGATTGAATGGCAGATCTATTTTTAGATCTCTAAGTGTTCTCCATATCTCTTTCCAAAAGGAATGTATTAATTTGCATTCCCACCAGCAGTGCAAAAGTGTTCCCTTTTCTCCACATCCGTGCCAACATGTCTGGTCTTGGGGATTTTTGAATGGTTTTGATCAAAAAGTTGAGTCAGTGGCTCTGTGTAAAGCTACAGTGGTTTTGTGTAGACACAGCTCAAAATCTAACTCCCTCAGTGTAACCAACCCCACTGTGAAATGCAAAACACTTAAAACTATCAGTGGAATGTAATTTGCACTGATTTTGACTTGTTCATCTTATGTATTTACTTTCACCTCTCTAGGACAAATATATTTCCATAGAGCCAAAAATATCAACACAGTCAGATTACTTTATCTGCTTTAACTTTCTTCAGACATTTTTCCTAAAGGATTTCTGATCCAAACTCCCAAGGCTATCCAGCACAAAGCAAGCCTTCTCAAGCAGTTTCGTACTAGAATTCTACTTTCTTCTGAAACTATGTTGGTAATCTCCCTCATTTCCATGTGACTGTGAGTCTGTTTTAGACTGTCACTATACAGCACAATGTTTGCCCTTGTGTTTGACACTCTTATCAATGCTCAGTAAATACAAATTAATAATCAGACGTGAAGTACCTATGCTTCATGTATGATCACTAGAATTCTTACTGAATTCTAGGAAAAGGCATTATTGAACAGAGTACCTTCTCTTTAATAAAGACATAAAATTCTGACTTCAGGTGCGTAAGTTACTTCTAATTTCTCTATAGACGAATCACTGATTAACTTCATTTTACTCAATTCATTGCAGGATGCCCCCCAAAAAGTAGAAAATAAAATCTTTGTATCAGACCCAACTAACCATAACTGGGGAGGAAACACGATAAAGAGTAGAAAGGAAGCAGCTTGGAAATCAGAACAGCCTGTGTTCTCCTACAGACCCTGCACTGACTGGTCCTGCAGCCTGGGACAAGATGCTTCTCTTCCCTGAGCCTTAGTTTTCAAAACAATAAAATTAGAATGAGACCAACTATAATCCAGGGTCACCTGAGGATTTAATAATTACATAAGACACGCAGGCTGGCACATAGTAGTTATTTGGTAAGTGTTGCTGCTACTGCGGCTGCTATAATTTCCTTTTGCAAATGGCCTACTCAAAACCATGGCTGCTGTTAATTTTTTCTTCTGCGCACTGTTAGTATTTAACTGTTCAATAGGATTTCCATCACAGAATAACTAGAGAGAAAGTAAGAAAGCCTTTCAAATATGTTGAGATGGCCAAGTCAGGTTTGATGGAGATCATAACGGAACTAAGAAGCTGGAAAAATGAATAAAAGTTTTACAACTTAGCAAGAATTGAGATATGATAATAGACTGAAAATTGCACAAAGGAAGTATACAAAGGTGTTTGACCCAAAAGTACTATTTGGGAGACTTTTCTGTTGTTAGTCAATTCCTGGTTTTTGAACAAGCTAATTTTCCTTCCTAAATTCAAATTTCGAAAAGAACCAAAGTAAGTAGACTCTAGCAATCTCATTAGAAATTAGTAGAAATTTAAAATAAAATAAAATAAAAAAACCACAAGGCGGAGGAAAGGAAGGCCAAAGGCTAAAGACAGGCTATGAAAATTCAATTATTTCCCAGCATTTGCTTTGGGTTAACTAATTTGGTTGCCACATGTCTAAAAAAACAAAAGTTGGTTCATATTACTCAATATTTATTCAGTGACTTTTTATTTTGAATGTCTGAGCCCTTTGGTAAATTCTGAAAGGATAAAAAGAAACCAAGGAAGGCAAAGTTCTGGGAAAAGAGTGAGTTCCGACTGAGATTTTTAAAAGGTTTCTAAACTTGCAGTGTTCCAGGTGTGTGGTCCCCTTGGAAGTGCCTGGCATTTGACTAGGAATTTGACTGGGATGACAAACAGAGCTCTAGGTGAGGCACAGCCTCTAGCCTTCTTCTGGTGAGCTTTTTCCTTTGTAGTGAGACTGTTGTCACTTTGTTAAAGACACAGCATCAATCTTGACATTACCAGTGGAAACTGGTATGGTTATGTGAGGTGACCACCACATGTCACTTTTTTAATGATTCCTGTGAAGGAGAGGGGGTTAGAATTTTTAATGGTTTGAAAGAAAAATCTGGCAAAAACAGGTTTTAAAAAAACACTACTGAAAGCAGATGGCAATGAAGGAGATGTATGTATTAATGAGTGAGCTCAGCTCTTGGAAGGATAGAAGTAATGGAACAGGGCTTCTCTGCTTGGATAAAAAGATAATTACGAGGCATTTGAACTCTTGAAAATAGAAGCATAATTTGTATCTTCTTATAATTTTTTTGACTGTCTTGAGCTAAAAGGACAAGATGCCTATAGCAGAGAAAGCCACGAGGAATAGAGAATTAGCTTTTCATCACAACAAGAGTTAGAACTAAAGGAAATTCTGTAACACTATGTAGAGCAAATGAGTAGATCTGAAGAAGAAATTCAAGTCCCTCTGAGTTGTTATTCTGCTCTTGGATACCAAATCCATCTGAAGACAGAAACATGCTAAAATGGTAAACATCAAAAGCGTTATATTTTAAAATACTGTTTAGGTGAAGCGAAATTCTCTTTATAGAACAGAAATTAAAATTTTCTTTAAAGAACAAGGAAAGTCAAAGTGGAGTGGAAATAGTGGCTTGAAACTTGACATTACATTTCAGGATTTCAGTTTTCTTACCTGTAAAATAGGCTGTTGTCTTAGCACAGGCTGCCATAACAAAATACTATAGATTGGGTGGCTTAAACAACAGAAATGTATTTTTCACAGTTTGAGAGGTTGGAAGTCTCAGGACCTGAGGGCTGGCCTATTTAGTTCCAGGAGTGGGCCTATTTCCCGGTGTGCAATAGCTGCCTTCTTACTGTATCCTCACATGGGAGAGAAAGAGAGAGAAAAGAGAGAACATACCTGAGCAAGCTTTCTGGTCTTTCCTCATAAGGCCACTAATTCCATCATGAGGACCCCACCCTCATGACCTCATCTAAACCTAATTACCTCCCAAAGGCCTCACCTTTGAATAGTATCGCATTAGGGATTATAGGTTGTTAAATATGAATTTGGAGAAACACTCAATCCATAATTCCTTTAAGATATAAATGATAAATATAATTTTAAATGATATAAAATGCCACAACTATTTATACAGATTTCCTTATATTTTGATTTAAAATATATTATGTATTAGGTATTATGGAACAATTGTGGAGATGACTCTGAATCGGTAATGAGGAGGATGGGATTCTAATTCAGGGAAGTTACTGAGTCTGTGATGTTAGCCTGTGGTGTCCTAATTGGCACAATTAGAGGTTGGACAATGACACAAAGACCTCTTTTAAATCCATCGCCTTGGAGTTATAAGATTGTTTTTATATTTCCAATACCTAGCTCAAAAGAAAACTTTCATTGATTGTTTATGGTGATAATTGAATTATGTCATTTTGGTGATGGCAGTGGTGATGGTGATGGCATTTTTTTGGTTTTGTTTTTTCAACAAAAACTCAGACAAAATTGTATATATCAGATGCAAGCTGTCCAATAATTACTAGGCCTGGGGAAAGCTGGGTGATTAACAAATCTCTCCATGCCCCAAACACTCTGGAGAAATAATGCTCCAAATTGGAATCAATGTGAATCTTTAGAAGGAACTGGTTCACCTATAACCACAGACTAGAGAAAGAAGAAACCTAAGAGGTTTCTAAGAAACAGCTATTCTATCTTCTAAATTTGTTAAAAAGAAAAAAAAATAGAGTAACTAACATGCGTCTTCTCTTTCCCCTACCATCCTTGAATTCCTGACCATGGGTTAGGTGGCATTAGCCTTGCTGCAGACACTGTGTATATCAATCATATCAAGCTAATTTCAAAATTGGTGCAACAAACAATGGTCACACTCAAGCTATCACCTTATTTATTCATTTGAACAAATATCTATAAGTAGCCACTATATGCCAGACAAAGAGAGGCTCTGAGTATAGACAGACGTTAGTATGTAGCCTGCTCTTCATAAGATTTGATAATAGAAGTCACAAACATATGAAAATTAAAGTCATAGTTGAGAAAAGATATTCCAGCAGACTCAGTGGCCATAAGAGCTACGGATGGGCTAGGAAGGAGGACAGAGATACCAAGTGTGTACCAGGTCAGAAAACACAGCATGAGCCTCTTCTGCCATGCTTGAAGTTCAGCATCCCCTTTTCAGATGACTTATTATTTGTTACTCCATTAACATCACTCTAGTTGCCCTGCTGATGGTGGTAAAAATATTTCTTTGTCTTTCATTTAGATTTTTCTTTGACCATGTCTTTCTTTGCTTTACACACATCCCACCTAAGCTTCACCCATATCCACTGACTTTTTCTATTTATGGTTTCTTCTCCTCTTGCAAATCCCAGCTTATCTGCCAGCTCCTTGCAGGAATATTTTCTGATCAATAACCAGAAATAGACTTCTCGTTGTTCTCCATCCAGCATCGTAAGCATCTGCACTTTAACACTTAACAACAATCTGTACTTATATATGGTGATTGTTTCACACTAGAATACAGCTTTATGAGGGCAGGCATCTTGTCTGACTTAACCGTGATAATCTAGCATCTGGCATTGGTGCCTGGCACATTTTAAGCACATTTTCTAAGAATAACTGAATGAATAGGTTGAACTGTGCTTGACGAAAATGTTTTCTACACATTATCAGTCGATTCACACTTCGCCACCAAACATGACAGCTCTTTCAGAGATCAGTTTCTATCATATGGTCTTGACACACAAATTTTCCTGTGATAAAGGCTTCTTGCGTCTCTGTAAGGCATATAAATTCCAGGATTTCATGCACCTTCTTTGTGTATGACTTTGCATCAGTAATTATGCTGTGAGCCTTCAAGGCAGATGAACATATTGTGTAGAGAAGAACCCTGTTCTTGTTAGTAACCATCAAAAAATGTTTGGCTTTGGGGCGGTGCCTGTGGCTCAGTTGGTAAGGCGCCGGCCCCATATACCGAGGGTGGCGGGTTCAAACCCGGACCCGGCCAAACTGCAACCAAAAAATAGCCGGGCGTTGTGGCGGGCGCCTGTGGTCCCAGCTACTCAGGAGGCTGAGGCAAGAGAATCGCTTAAGCCCAGGAGTTGGAGGTTGCTGTGAGCTGTGTGTGGCCACGGCACTCTACTGAGGGCCATAAAGTGAGACTCTGTCTCTACAAAAAAAAAAAAAAAAATGTTTGGCTTTGATAATGATGACACATAAGGGAATTATTGACCATCTTGTTCCCAGCAAAGACATGACCTGGTACAGTTATTTCAATGTTCTAAAACACATATGTTTAGCTTTAGGTTATATTTTCTTCTAGTTAGTCATTTCTAGTCACTTTGTTTTCTGTTGCCTTTCACTGGCAAAAGAGCTAGGGCAAAAGCCTGGCTAATTCACTCTCCAGCATGCAGGAGTATTACTGCCTGTCAACCACACCTAAACCTTAATTACACGGTGATTTCCTCTGCAGGGATATGTGACTGTTTTAACTAGTAAGGAAGCTAATGCACTAAGGTCATATGAGGGAAAAAAGTGTTAAATTTGGGTAAAACATCCAAAAATCCATGTGGAATAATCTTATTCCATTGAATCATGTCCCTTGTTGTTGAATGGCTCTAATGAAGTCCATGTTAATAGGTGATTCGGTCTGCCTGGAGTGGAAATCTATGAGTAATCTATGTGTCACTGTGACTCATGTCATGGTCACCACTTCCAAGTCCCCATCATCTAAAAGCTGGTGAGAGGAGTTCATACTGCTAAACTCATAACAGGAAGAAGCCAGGATAAAGAGAAGACCTCATGAAAAGGTTTGTAGATTCAAAATAAAATGATAACTAGAAAAGGAGAGATAACCAAGAATGAGGACGATGACTCCTTAGTCATCACCTGGTTATTCCTTTCCTTGGCATCTATTTCCAATGGGCTTTCAACAACAATTACAAACATTTCTTTCCCCATATCCTTGGATCTTTTCCCAAATTCCTCCTATTTTTAAATTAGGAGGGATTTGTCCCCAACTTATAAATTGCTGTTAAGAAAGGACTTTGATAGCAATATGTTGGACCAAAAGCAAAAACAAACCCGACAGAATAGTGGTTGATTTCCACTACAAGACTGTTCCACAAACACTGACAGAACTTCCATTTGCTGGCTTTCTTATTTCTTCTCTACCTCTCTGTTATTCTGCTTAATGAGACCCAGGGTTTAAAGATATGGTTAACTTAATCAGAAGTTGGCACCTTTAAAATAAACATTTTAGGAAAAAACTTGAAGATCTAATGAACTCAATAGACTCTTATAGAAAACATGTGCTTATTGAGTAGACAGGAGAAAATATTTTGGGAAATCAGATTTCCAAACATGGTATTTACCACACATCGGTTAAAGAAAGTGTCTACCTGGTGACTGATTTGGGCACCCTAAGCTGCATTTTAAATGTTTTATCTAGCTGAAGAGAGAGTTACTTAAAACTCTGGCTATTTTACTGTATTTTGCAGACCCCTGCCGGGCTCTTTCACTTTGTTCTGTTTGGTTATTTCTATACTAGGACTTTCTAGTGGTCGTGATCACACCTCCCTCGATAATGTCCTTAACCTTTTTCCTTTACTACAGATCTGTTGGTCCGAGGGGAAGCTTCTTGGCTAGAAGGATTGTTAGGGTTTTCTTTCTCAGCGACTTCCAGTTTTAGCACCAGTCCCAGTCCTCCCAAGGCCAAGTGGTATGGAGGGTCTCCAACCACTAAGCCTAGATAGTCATCAAGTGATACCGGTATAGGTAACTTCTTGACTGAGAGAGCCCATTTTTTTAATACCAAAGCTTATCTCTAATTATAGCCACAGACCAGTTTCACACGACAGTAATTTCGTGCACTTTCCTACATTTTTAGCAATCTAATATTGGTAAAAAAATTTTCATAGAAATTTATGAGAAGACAACTTTATATAATGGGGTAGAGAGGAACTCCAGTGGGTTAGAAGTCACCCCACATTCTCATTCTGTCTCTGGCCCTGGAAAGTCATGCAATCTTAAAAGTGTAACTTTGCCAGAACCATAACATGCAACAATCTTCTCCTGTTCTGAAGACTGTCTGTTTGCTTTAGTTGTAGTGCCCTTATCTGAGCAGAAGCTTTTTAGCTTGATCAAATCCCAGTTATTTATTTTTGGTATTTGCTATACTTGATATTGAATCATCATATCAAGTCCTCAGATTGTACCCCATAAATGTATACAGTTATGATCTTAATCAAAAATACTTTAAAATTTAAAAAGAAAAACAGAAAAGAAGAATATAACTTTGCCAAACTGGTTTCTATTTCTATTACTGTCAAAAAGTGGCATAGTGTTAGATTATATTTAATAACTCTTTCTGATTTTAAATTACAAATGCTTCTTCAAGTACTTGACCAATACAGCAAAGAGGTGCATAGTAAAGAATAATATATAAATGTACTAATTATCTCCAATTTTACAATCTATGGATTTAACAGCAGATTAACTAGATATTGCACAGGTCCATGCGTGCACCTTTCTGTAGTAACTTCTGCAGTGTGTTTAATGTTTTAAATAACATTAGTGATGATATTTGCAACTACCAGTTATTTCAATATTGCATGAATGCTTATTTTCCTTTAAATAATTTTTAATTTTTTTCTTTTCTCATGGAGACAGGATCTCACGCTGTTGCCCAGCCTGGAGAGCAGTGGCACAATCACACACTCATAACTCACTGCAGACTTGAACTCCTGGGCTCAGGAGATCCTCCTGCCTCAGCCTCCCAAAGTTCTGGGAATACAGGTGTGAGCCACAGTGCCCTGCCTCTTTCATTTTATACATTTTTTAAAGAAAATCATCCTATTTAGTAGGTATTCGAACATTTAACAGAAGAACAAAGATGAAAAACTATTTTATAAAGTTCTAGGGTTTTCAAATAATCTAACTTTTAAGCTTGGGGGACATAATTTCTTATGAAATGTCTTTGTGTGTGCATGAGTACCTACATGAGTGCATGTGTGACTTAGCTCAGAGAATTCTAAGTGGAACTGAACAGTGGCGCCATAAACACGAGTAGTAGAAGCAGATTCAATTGTCCTCCGTGGAAAGGCACAACCTGTTGTGCTGTGAAAGATTTATGTGCAAATGTACTCTGCATAGCCTAGAGCAGCAGAGACCTGTCATTGCTGCCTAGTCCAGTACTGACTATATCTGGTAATTCACGTTGACATATTAGTTTCTACTAGAAGCTTGCAGACAATGACTCACATGACATTACTACTAGCTGGAATTAGCTATAAAATATCTTTTTCAATAGATATTTCAGATGTTTAAAATTTAAATAAACCAAGGCACAATATGTAAAGTTCCAAGTGAAGCCAGTTGCCAAATTATGCTGGTTGGCACAACCAAGTACTGGATAAAAGGGGTCTTCGATTGCTGCATAATGCAAACTTGAGGAAAGGGAGAGGAAGAAAAGTGGCAAGAAAAAAGAAACGAGGTGCCTTAAAGATGAATCACTAAGGATGTCCTTCCATTAAACTGAGTGCACACTCTGAGACTACCCCACTAGGATTCAAGTTATATGTGTACCTTTGGAACCATTTGCTTCAAAGTCCAGACCAAAGCCACTAGGTAAGTTTTATGGGTCCCTCTAGAAAAGCAGTTTCTTGTCAGGGCTGAAAAAATAATGGCCCAAAGCATCCAGTAACAACAAAAGCTAGGCCTGTTAGATTCCAAGCTGATGCCTCTTCCAAAAGGAGAGGATCCAGAAGAACAATTTATTCTCCAGACTGAGCGTGGAATGTTTAAAATTAGGAAAAATTTGGGTTATAGTCTGTTACACACAGGGCACAGATCTGTTGGGGAAAATCTATTTACCATTTTATTTGTTTCAACAAAGACCACCCTAAAGTTGTGTTTCTCTGAGATCATCATTTGCGGAGCCTAAGGACAGGAGACAGGAAGATGTATGTCACTGGCTTTCCAAAGTATATCTTGCTTCTCAAAGTTCCTTACAGCTGAGAAGGCGAGTTTGCATATAGCTATATACAATGACAGCAATGACCAATGGCCAATAAATCAATTACATCTTACTACACTACTTAACCAATGGATATGATAAATATTTGTAGTGTGTTTTTTGTGGCCTCAAGCCAAAAAGCGAACCCCAGCCTAGAGAATTTTGAACCTTGGAAGAATAACTAGAAATCTGTATTTCCAACTTTATTCCCAGTGCAGTTGGAGAGAACAGAATTCTGTGAGAGACACTGTAATTATGTTCATAACTTCTAAGAGTTGAGAGGCTGCCTTTATATAGATCTTTCCTCCAAAGATCATAAAACACCTCCTGTATGTTATTTCATGTGTATTCCAAATGTCTTTATGGCATAACAAAAGAGCACTTAATAAAATTTTAAACCCAAAATGTATTAATTTAATACATTTTAATAAAACTAAGCAAAGTCACATTTATATAATTTAGTATACAAGGGAAATCAATGTTTAGTTCTACTTTAGAATTAAAAAATAGTCAGTGTGCAAGTTGATTATTTTTACCTTTAATTGAAATTTTCATTTTTTTTTGCTTTCCACAGCTCCTCTAAACCACATTAATTATTCTTTTTTCTTAACTCTGAGCAAGTGCTTGAGTCCTACAATTTAGCACATGGATGTATATTTTCAAATTGTCATCTTTGTTTTCTATGTACTTCAGTCTCAACCAGCTACTCAGAAAGGAGGGCTCCTGTGAACTGGGAATGACACTATCTAAAAGACAGAGCCCTGAGGGCCTCCTGGATCACCTTTTCAACAAACTCACTCTCCCTGATCTCCAGTTTCTTGACTAACAAAAGAAAAAAAAAAAGTCCTAAATGTCTTTTAAATCTCTTAAAGGGTTGTCGTAAAGTTCAAACAAGATGATTTTTCTAAAAACACTATGCATACAAAACATTATTATTTTATGCGTAATGAGAGTAGAGATAACATTTTATGCTTTTCTTATATACCTTCCAGGATCTAATGCAATGTTGAATCAGTCCAAGTAAGCACTTAATAACTATTTCTTAATAACAAATAATAGTACTTACTATTTACTAAGAACCACTGTTAAGTGCTTTATATGGACAATTTCGTATTTCACTACCAAAGATAATATTACTGTTATCTGTCTATTGCAGATGAAGAAACCAAAGCCTAAGGAGCTGGGCATCCTGGCCCAGGGCACACAGCTGACACCTGGTTGTTTGGCTACAGAGCCCAAGTTCTGAAACAATTTACTCTATTTGACATCCATAGAACCAATGATCTTGAAAGAATTCAGAGACTATAAAAAAAAAATTCTTCTCTAAAAACTATTAAGTAGAAGAACTTTCAAAAAGTAGTTATAATTTGTGAAAGAATGTCGGGTATCATTTTAACCTAGAAATCTAAATAAATAAATAGACCAGCTTCTTGACACGATTGAGTTGCAATGATAGGATTTTTGTAAGGGTTATATTTTTCCGAGAAATGCTTCTGAGCATTTGAGTTGGCTTATTTCTATTCTTCTTCTAATCAACTCGTTATAAATCCTTCTCAGAATCGTGGGAGCATAAATCTGATTATGTGCGAGGCCAATGACAACAAGATAATTGCATAGATCTCCTACCCATCCACTCCACTCACCATCATAAATCACGGAACTGTCACAACCTCAGCTTTCTGGAATCCCCAAGTTGTTTGAAATACTCTGCTATTGCCATTTATGGGAGTGCCATATTATACTGCCTTTGTTTTAAGTGCTATAAAAATAAAATTGAAAATTTAAGTGTTTACCCTTCAGAAGGTGCTAATAAGATCCAACAGCAGAAATCATAAGAAAACTAATCAAAATGTGATATCTTGGTGCATCCCTGGCCAAAGGCCTGAATCTAAGGAAATTTTAGCCCCACACTTAAGAAATTAAGTTAAGTAGTTTTCTTTTTAGTGCTTTTGTGATGGAAATTGCATTGGTTAGCAGAAAGGTGGATCTGCTTTTCCCTCACATACACCCATAGTACTGTATTGCCAAGTCCATAGGAAGGAGCCTGGCAAATCCTGGTAAAAGTTCTTCCAAGTGTAGAGTGGAGTTGTGGTTATGCAAATTGGGGTAGAGGGCAGGAAAAGCTAGTTAATGGATGCAAAATTACAACGAGATAGAAGGAATATGTTCCAATGCTCTATAGCACTGTAGGGTGACTACAATTAACAATAATTTTCAGATAGCTAGAAAAGAGGATTTTGAATATCCCCAACACATGGAAATGTTGGTTGAAGTGGTAGATAGCTAACTACCGTGATTTGATCACCTCACACCATATACACTGTAATCCATAAATATGTACCATTATTATATGTCAATTAAAAATAATAACAATAATAATAATAATAAATAAGATCTATTTCCTGCCCCAAGTCTTAGACATTTGCAAAACTTGTGGTTGGAGCATTCTCTCCGTTGAATCTCCTTTTGAATCTCTTTTTACTTAAGAAAAAAAAAATTTCTTCTACTTCTTAATAGTTTTTAGGAAGGAAATATTATAACTCCTGAATTTTTAATTCTTCAACAAAGCAAGCAAAGCATTTGGCCTGGGTAGAGATGAAATGATCTTATGCCCACAAATTAAGATGAGTTTATGACCAAGGCTTATATGATCCTCTAAGCCATAGAGTTTAAATTAAGTTGCGGTGAGAAATCACCATTTAGATTTCCTATCTTGTGTTTTCTTTCAGTTTAATGGAACATATGTTTTATTAAACAACTACTTGCAGGTGAGTATGAAAGGGCACTGGTCTCCCACCCTCCCCCTTCCCTCACAGTTTAGTGAGAAAAACAGATACATAACCAAGCGAACATCAAAAAACGAGTTAAGTAAAATAATGGAGGATATATACTATACAAAGTTGTGGTACAAAACAAGGATTGACGAACTGTACCTTTTTAATGGATGAGGTAACAGAAAAGAGCCACAGAAAAAGAGGAACTAATTGCACTAGATTTTGGAGGAAAAATACACACTTTGACCAGTGGAGAAAGACTATTTGTAATGGACAGAGTAGGGTGATAAAAGGCAGTGTTACTCATTCCTAATAGTGGATTTTCAGCTCATTTATTCCTCACAACAGCCCTGTGAAGAACTGTGTCAGTGTCCTAATTTTTAGAGGTTCAGAAAAGTAGACCTCTCAAGAATGCAGTGCTGGTAAGTGATCCCATCATGAGTCCCCTGTGTCACCTCCACTGAGCATTTGAGAGCAGAAGAAAGATGAAGTTGCAGGGAAGGACCTTTTACAACATGCTGAGGCTTTTGGACTTTATCCTCCAGTGCAGGGAAGTGGGGGATGGGTTTTCAGAAGGGGGTTGGGTGGCAGGAGAGGGCTTATGTTGCAGGTAGCATCCTGGTAACTACATAGGAATAGACATTGATGCTTTATAAATTCAGAAAGGCAAGACTAATAATAAGGCCTATCCTGCTACTTTTTTATTATTATTTCAGAATACTGCGGAGGTACCAAGGTTTTGGCTACCTGAATTGTTTTTGTACAGTTTGAGTCAAAGACACCTGGTAGGTGTGATTTTACTCCTCCCCTCCTCCTCACCTACCCGCTTGATTTCCATTGAGTTTTACTTCCATAGGTGCATATGAGCGCTGATCACTTAGTTCCAATTTAATAATGAGTACATGTGTTGTTTGCTTTTCCATTCCTGTGATACTTCACTTAGAATGGTCTCCAGTTCTATCCTGGCTGTTACAAAAGTTACTAGTTCATCTTTTTTTTTTTTAATGGCTGAGTAGTGCATCTTCTTACTTTTAATGGTTAGGAAGCTCAAGGCCTCTCTGATTCCTAAACTTCTATGATAGTATCTCTGTCATCTTCCACTTTCTTCCCTGTCAAAATCTGTTTTTACCTCTCCTAACCCTCTTTGTTCCAATCTATGTAGTATATGTTTATCCAAGTAACTAAAGAAGCAAAGCACAAATTCAGGACACAAGAGCACGTGATTTTTTTTTAAGTACAGGAAAGCTCTTAAGGACTTTCTAAACTTTCCAAACATATACTACTGTATATCCTAAAGGTTCCTCCACCTCCCATATTAGAACCTGCTTCCCACCTGTGCCTTCACCCCCAACATCTCACCTGTAGCCGGCTGAACTTCCTGGGATTCCAGGAAACCTCATTAGAAGCAACCTGGTTCACACACAAAAAAATGATTTCCAAAAGCATAAAATCAGATATGGAAATTTATTTGCTTAAAAAGTTGACCATAGGGTATTTTTAAGTTGTTAAGCCCACGTGTAAATTTAAATATGGATATATACATACATATGTATAAAAACCCTCGAAATCAATCTCTGTGTACACTGAAATGCCTTGGTGTTCCTCAGTGGATTTCTGTGTGGCTTTGTTTCGTTTTTAAAGGCAGTGATCTCAGTTTAAATTCAAGCAAGCCGGTCTCCCTCCCAGCCCACTGGAGGCCTATTCCTCTTCTTTTTACCATCCTACAGCCCCATTTAGTCTTTCCCCTCTGTCTTGAGGTACACAGACTCTTGGGGAACCTCTTCCCCAATGCCACTGCCTGTAGTAGAGTTTTGTGGGACCTGTTTCTAGAGTCACCTCCTTACCATGTATTTATCTGGAAGATCTGTATGCAAACTAGAGCTCCTGAATGGAACAAAGAAACACGGGACACACACTGAAAAACTCAATTCTTACTTCAAAGAATCAAACATGTACCGCTCTGAAAAGGTTTTGGAAAAGAATCAAAATTAAAAGTAAAAAGTAAATAGACAAACACATAAATAAATGCCTTCTGAATGTTTGCCGGAGAAACAGAAAAGTCTTTTCCACAAGAAAAGTCCTCTCTGTACTGAAATTGGCAGCTGGACGGCTTAAGCATTTATCTCCCGCACAGAAAGTGCTCAGTCAGGCAAGCTGTGACTAACAATAAGCTGAAAAACACACCACAGACTTCCACTGTATTTTATTTGGCAGAGAGAAATTATTCCTCAGCACAAAGTATTTGCAACTGGCATCGGTTAAACAAGAAATTACAACCTTTAAAAGCTCTATTTATCATTAGCTGCAAAAGTGCAGACTTCACCGTCAATTACTCTGACAAAGGATTATAGACCATCAACACCGCACGCGGGGTAACAACAATCTTGGCGGCCAAAGGGCCCTGCTGAAGGGAGGATTAGAAAGTTAATAGCCAGGGGCCTCTTCTCCAGTGACTCCCTCAACCCTTCCTCACCCACCCCCTGCCCCTTCACGGGCTGACTCCCATCTCTAGCATGCCGTCTCCCTTCACCTCATCTAGCAGGGGCTGGGGCACCAGCGGGCTTTCAGCAGAAAGACATGGTCCTGGTGCAACAGTTAATGCTTATGCATCACTGGCCAAATAAAGTCAGCAGCCACTTTACTCCATTTCTGCTCTGCATGTGTTCTGTGGGTGAAAAGGGAAATTACAATCTCGATTTCTGAAAGCTAAAGAAATACTATGGTGTTCTTCCTCTCAGCTACTTCGAGAGGCTAAATAGTCAGAAAAAATGGGGGATTTTAATAAGCAGAAAGTCTCCTCAATGATTCTAAAACAACCTCTGAGACCCTCAGTGGTGTCCACGCGGTCTCGGAAGAAGCCTTTGCGCATTGCACTGAGGCATTAACCCATCTTTAAATGATTTCATGTCTTAGGAACAGAAAAACAAGGGGATGTTTTTGTTTTCCAGTCTTTAAATTTAAATAATAAAGGAAGTTTTTCTTTTCAAGTGGTTATATAATATAATGGTAAGAAATCTCTCTCAAGAAATAAACCTATATATTCTTATTTAACTTTGACTTTCTGAAGCAGTATGAAGTAATTAGCAGGGTTTCTGTGACTGTGTTGTAAGTGAGTTTGAATGGTCTTGGAGTTTCCTCTCAGAGGCACAAGACTTACTGGTTAATATTAGTCTCATCAATACCTGTGTGTTTTTTGGCTATATATGAATGTTAACAAAGTTAATCATTCATGAGAATGAAGTAAAATATCATAAATCGACCTCTTATATATGGCTCGACCCAGAGTGTTCCATAAATGATGATGACCTTGGAGATGATGTTGATAAAGATGATGGTGATGGAGAGTAGTATTTGGTATTAAAAGTTATATGGTATAAAGGCTTTTTAATGATATGAAAGACACAGCAATTGATACATAATTTTTTTAAAGAACCCAGTTACAAAAAATGGTATATTCTTAACTATATAAAACACTATTCCGTGAAAAAGACTGAAAGAAAATAAAGTGTTGGAAGTGTTCACCTCTGAGGATGCAATGATGGACATGTTTTTTCTTATCTTCCTTTCATCTCTAATTTTCTATAATGAGTTAATCTTACATGTTATTATTAGAAAAACACAGACAAGGTCAACACAGGTAAGGAAAACAATCAAACAAAAATATGACACTTGGAAGATGATTATGAATTGATAAGCTTTTGCACTTGCAACATTAATAACTGGTCAGGGGAGACCATTGTTCTCCCTTTACAGTAAAGTAACTGAAGTTGGAGGAGATTTAATGGTTTTCCCAGTGGATATTAGTTCCATGGCATAGCCAAAACTAAGACATGGCTTGTCTCACTTTTGGACCTCCATTTCTTTTGGCTGCCTCCTGCCCGAAGAGCGTGTGCAGGCCTGTTCACATTCCGTATCTTTTCCAGTTAATGTATGTTTAAGGAGTGGGCCTATTCATGTGTAAGGCCCCTAATCTCTCCAGATTAGAGAGTGTTCCTTTACATTTGGTCTGCTACATTCATAAAAACTATCATAGGGCTATCGCTTGTAGATGACCTTCTCCAAAAATCACAGGGGGTTGGATAGCTTTATTTAGCTCTATTAAGTTCAAAGAATGTGCCAGGCAGATTCGTAGTCCAAAAATAATCTCCTTTTATTGGTGCTCTAAATTAACTCACGGAGGCGTGCGCCGAGTTAAATTAAAGCTTTCATACAGCAAGGCCCAGGGATTTTTACTGAGTGGTAAACGTTTTCTCTCTCTGTGAGAACTTTACTGTTTCCTTCCTCTAAAAGAGGCTCTGCTTAGAGGCAAAGAAAGTAGCTCAAAGCAGATCTGCAAGAATTCATTTTATTTGACAAAGACTCTTAGTATAAGCCCCCAGTGTGGAAGCTTTAAAATTTTATAGGTTTTCCTAGCTTATAAAGTAATTTGCATGTAAATAAAGGGATATTAATCTTCTAGCACAAATGGCAAAATGTGTTCTTTGCTCCTTTTTTAACTGGAAAATTAGATTCACAAGAGTCCTTGAAGTGAGGTAGTTTTACTTAAAAATGACTTCAAATAGGGTGACAAATCTTAACCACATCCCTCTGGACCACGAGCTGCACCTTCTGTTATCTTTTCATAACTACTGGAATACTGTGCACATTCCTCTCTGAGCACTGCGTTCTAGAGAACAGGCAATGTAGACACAAAATATGATATTAAGATTCATGGTTGCCTCTTTTTCTCTAAGACAGACATGTCACTGCTGGTCCTAGTTGATAATGCATTTACCACTGTTCTTATGGAGTGAGAGTAACACTCACTGAATTTCCAACTAGCCATGGACAAGCATGCCTGGCTTGGCTTACTGCCACATGGCCCTGGGACTTTCCTCTCCTTTGTCACTCTCTTTGTCACTTTGACACTCCTGTGTCACTCTCCTTTGCTCCTGCCTGCCTTGCATGTTGAATGAGTGACCAGTGCAGGTGCGAAGCATGTATTGATCCTCTCTGTCTCCCTTTCTGTCCTGGTTTATGGTCGTGCCCACCACCATAGTCCCAGGAAGCCAACCTGTCAAACAAAGCCTCATGTTGAAGTCCAAGGAAGATTACGCTTCTATATTATTTATCCACACTGGACATTGAGAAGATCCCAGAAAAATCATCCCGTTTCCAGCAATATAGAAGAAACAAAAGAGAGAATATAGAGAACTTCTTCTGCATTTCTTCCAGAGAATATAGAAGAAACAAAAATATATACCCAGGAAAAGAAATGAAAAGAGAAAACAGGAATCAGGGTATTTGGGAGAAAAGATGCAAGTTCATACTTATCACCCAAAGAAATATGTGCAGTGGAAAAGGCACACACACTCTGAAATCTTAGAGATTTCTCACTGACTGGAGGAGTTTGAACTAACAGAAGTTGACAGATTCAAAGACTCAAAGCTGGCGGTAGAGAGGATTTGGGTTCTGACTCTGAAGCAGAGAATGTTCTCTTCTATGTAATTGTGGCTGAGGATGTCACATATCCCCAGCATAAAAGAATGACCTTTCTACCCCAGGACACTTACTCCTTCTACAAGCATGTGTGAACAGACAGGATGACACTAGTATCAAATTGTGGTCCATAAAAGTTTTGGTTAAGAGAGAAAAAACACCCAACTGATTGAACACTCAGCAAGGACATATTTATATGGCATCTTATTCTGAGTGGCTAGAACCCTAATGGTGCTATGGGAAAACCATTGGTAGCATAATGGACATTAACATGGACTCAGGATCTAGTCACAGTGGTGCAACTAACCGGCTGATCTTGTGTAAGTCACTTCAGTTTCCTCCTTGTGCCAGTAAGAGGTTTGAAAGGAAATCCTCCCAGCTTCTGTTGGCTCTAACTGTCCATGGGGTACACTTACTGTATTTCATCATACGAATATCAGATATCTTGCAAACCAGGCCTCTGAAGACATCCCATGAAGCCATCCCTAATGGGGAGAGAGACTCTTCCATCGCAAGTTCTGGCAACTGCAGCTAAGGTCAGACGGCCTGAGCATCTCTCCCAATGGAGACAGGATTGTTATACTCTGATAGTTTACCAACTTAAACATGAAGGGGGAGAATGACAAATTAAAAAAATTGAAGCCTTTAGCTTCCTCTTCATTCCTAAGTCTATTGCTATTCTAACAACAACAAAAAATCCTAAGATGTTATCATTCTTTTAATTTTTATCTATAGGAATACTTCAAGCACAGCTGTTACTCATTAGACTCCAGTGCCTGAAAGCGTTTGGTTACCACAGGAAAAGAAAACAAAAAACAAAAATCGGTAAAGTTTTATTTACAATCTGCTTTCACTGTAAAATAGTAGAAGTCTTGAATCAATAAAAAGATGTGCTTGGTACTAAAAGCATAAGTATGCTTTCTTAAAACAGCAATAATACTGTAGGCATATTTCCCAGAATTTTAGGACTATTCCAATTCTATTTTCCCTGTAAGTATACTCATACTTCTCAACCTCTGTGACTAGCTTTTGAACCAGGAAATGTAATTATATAGGAAATGTGCCTCTCCTAAATGAACATATATATATTATGCACGCACACACACACACACACATACACATATGCAGAATTTACATATACATTTTATGAAAATAATATCCACCCTATAAAGGAAACAGCTGTTCTGTAAGACACATGTCGTACACTCTATAATCTATAAAAATCTTTAAACAAGGCTGGGTTTTGTCTACCAAGAATACCAAAGAAGGAATTCAGCTCCCCAAAGAGATTTGGTTTGGTAACATACAAGCTCTCTTTCAAGTCCTAATTCAAAGATTCTGTAAGTTACTTTTTTCCTAAATTCATTTTAAAAATTGATCCAACCTTTCTACTGTGTTTCATGTGCTGGCAGGTACTTTAAAAACACACACACAAGTGAGAAACTGAAACTTTACGGTGCTGAAATTTGGATCTATTTGCACCTGGGGTTTGGACACACTTGCACCTGAAAATCAAAGTATATGGTAATAAAGTCCTTCGTGGCAGGAGCTCTCCTCCAAAAAAACTGCAAAGCGCTTTAAAAACTAAGACTCTATTTGCTTCATGGGATCTTTGTTTTCTCATAGCTAGACGATACGAAAATTAAGAATCAAACATGAATAAATCAGACAGAATTATTGCTCCCGGCCATTTCACTTTGTGGGCACGAGCCTCCCCGGAGTTTTATGATAGGCAAATTCATCGTCCTACTGCTACATTTCACCTTCCCCCAATCAGATCCGATTTCTCAGAGACTAAATTTCACTTAATTATCTATCTCATCTTAAAGATTTAGTCTGATTCAAGATCTAAGTTTCTTATCTTTTTGATCCAATTTCCAAAGAAATTTCAAGTATAATAATAAATGGCCACATCACCCCCATTACTCTCTTTCCATCATATGATCCAGACTATGGAACTTCATATTCCTTAAAGTTTTCCTTTTCAGAGGCTGGCTGAGCAAGTTTTACTTGCATACATACACATATGCAGAATTTTGTGTTGAAATTATTTACAACGGCAATTATTGAGTTTAGTGGGGGGTAGGGAATAGGGACAGTGGAGGATCGCAGCCCAGCAAGAAAGTCTGCTGTTATTCTTTCCTGCGACCCTTCCTAAGAAAGGCAATACTGCCATATCAAATATCCTGTTTCCTGAAAGCCTGCCCCTGAGATTGGTATGTGCAGGAAATTACATCATAGTAGAATTTGGTCACACTGACCCTAAGTGCACCCATATTCCAGCATTTGCCCTCTGACCCCACCTCCCTAATCACATTTACATGCTGTCTCCACTCTCTGTGGTATATTTAGAACCTTTCTACAACATATTCTATTTTACAAGTCATTTATCAATGCTAATTCATCTCTTCTCACCCTGCTTTCTTCGAGGCAGAGCCCTGTGATTAGTCGTAATAACAAAACCCATGGTATTTGGCTTTTCTATAGCTTCTGTCTCCTGAGAACTCTACACATATTAACAGCACACATGGTAGTTTCCCAGAATGGCTTAGGTCACAGAAGGACTGGGGAAAAACTGCTCTGACTAGTGTAAAAAACTGCTCTGACTAGTGTAAGTGGAGTAAATTGAAAGTTGGGTTGGAACTCAATCAAGAGTTCCACGGTGTTAACATGCCCAACTATTTAGGAAAATTTCCAGGATCACTTAATGATGAAAACCAATAAGGCTGTCAAAATTTGTTTGGAATATATATAGGATTAGGCCAGGTCCTAAAATTTCCCAAGGTACTCAGGGGTCAAGGGCTTTCTGCAAAAGGTAAGCCTTTTTGATGATATAAAAATTCCAAAAGTCAAAGTCTCAGTTACAAAAAAATTTGAGGTGCGTGCGTGTGTGTGTTTGTGTGTGTGCGCGTGCGTGTGTGAGAGAGAGAGGCTTTTTTTTTCCTTACTTTTCTCACTTATTTCCTTGAAGTTTCTCTACAGGACCTTGATACTTGTAGATTATCACTTCCTATCTTAAAAACAATTCCACAAGTGGGACAGACCTAAGACTCTTAAATACTAATAGAAATCTTGTGGCCTGAAAAATGATTCATTAAATACACTCAACAACTTAATAATAAGGTAAGGTGGTCCTTTACCTACATTGTAGAAATTTAGCTACATTTAAAAACATTTTATAATTCACCAGCGAATTAAGGAAGCGAATTCACCAACAAACTTACCAATCCCATGTATTGAATTTTTTGCCTCTTCTCTTGAGTTAAACCCTTTAAGTGAAGAATTTAATCAAAAGTGTTGAAACTATGGAAAAATAAGAAATTGTATTCTTAACCCATAAGGATTTATATTACTTATGAAGAAAAAGTTCCTGATCCTGAACAATTGTTAATATAAATGTATAATATTTCCTAGAAGTCTAAGCCTGAATAGATGCTATTTCAATTTTGGACCGCCAAGATGAAAACAACTTGTGTTTTACACATGTATAATCTTTTCCTCTCCTGGCAATTACTTTCCACTTGATACGACATTTATTTGTGTGCATGTCTAGAGTCTAGATTTGAGGACTAGGTATAATCTCTTATGTTTCTTAAAGGACAAGGAACTTTGTGTTCCTCAGAATACTTAACACAATACCCAGTACACAATAACGGTGCATTAAATATTTCTTGAATAAAAATAATACGGTAGGCTTAGACAACACTGCCTCCTCCCACTGTAACAAAGGTCCTAGAGGTCCCTGAAACGACAGCTGGAACTCTGTTGACCTCCTACAGCACAGGGTTGATATTTTCTTGGGACCATGCTCCCTTATTTTATATCTTTTCAAAACTATCATTATCACAACACACAGGAGTAGGGGAGAAAGAGGCAGGGGGGGAAAGGGAAAATGAAAAGGGGGGAAAGAAAAGGAGAGAGGGAGGAAAGAATGGCATTGAGTAAAACAATAATCGTAACAATATACTTGAAATAAGAATAAAAAGTAGGGAGGGAGAAGAGGAAGGAAGAAAGGAAGAGAGGGAGGAAAGGAAGGAATCAAGTATCTCCTCAGTGATGTCAGAATCCGTTGGAGTGGCAACTCTAGAAAGGCAAGCTGGTTCTCATTATCTACATAAATTTGACCAGATTAAATCCCTCAACAGTCTATAAAAAATTACTTTAGATTTCACTCCTAGATTAATTAATACATATTTTTCATCCAATCTTTGCTTACTGGCACCCAAATTATTTTATTTCATTTATTCATTCACAAAATACCTTTCAGCAACAATTTTCCACTGAAAAAACAGTGATGAATAAAATATAACACTCACTGGAAAGGCTTACCCTCATCTCTCTGCAGCTTCCTGTTACCTGAATTGGTGCTATTACCCAAATTTTGTAAAGCACCTATTTATCTGGACGGCGCTTGTGGCTCAAAGGAGTAGGGTGCCGGCCCCCTACCGGAGGTGGCAGGTTCAAACCTGGCCCCAGCCAAAAACTGAAATAAATAAATAAGTAAATAAAAAAGCACCTGTTTATCTCATTATCCTCTCCAGGCCCTTTTTGTTTGCCTAGACAAACCCATTAGTACTTTCTCCCTGCAATCAAGCCTTTTCTAACAGACTACATCTACTAGTTCTGCATCAGACTCCATCTTCCAGGGCCTGCATCAAGCTAACTTAAGCTTATTACTAGTCTCTTACATTTCTGAAATTTCCACCTCTCTGAATAACCTCTAAATTTCATTTGTTCAAATTTTGCCTGGTGTCTCACCTCCACGTCCTCTGTGACACATAATATAGGTACATATTTAATATACCCTGACCCAATAAAAACATTTAAATGTTTAAAGTCCAATTATATTCGAAATAATCTTGTCACACCAATTGTCATATATGTGAGGAAGCGGTCAAGTTGAGTTTTACCAAATGTGTCCTTTCTCACATTTTCAAATTCAAAAACTAACCTACTAATGGTAACCTCCGATTAAGCTTATGAACATGACTATGAGTAAATGCTAAGGCCTAACCAACTTTTCTCATATACACCACATGCACTTAAACTGTTTATGGTGGAAGATAGACTGTTATAATAATTTCCCTCTTCTGATCTATTCTAAATGATGATCATCTTCCACTATTTGGCTCAAAGTTGATACAAAAGTTTTTCTGTTCCCAATGGACTGACAACTCCCATCCTTCATGACCCTTTTATATCCTACCTTGATCCTGACTCCATCTAGAACCCATAACAAACAGCTGATTTAGGATTCACACTCTGCTTCTGCTAAACGATGAGCTCCCACGGGTAGGGACTAGAGCTTATCGGACGCAACATTTTTAGTACTTATGACGGTGCATAGACATCATAAGTGCTCACCACATGGTAAATGAGTGGGAGGGAGAGGAGAAGCAAGGACCTTATATGTAATGAAATTCTAATCACAATGAGTAGCAAGAGCTAGAGACCTGGCAACTCCTAAATTTTCCAAGTAATACATTTGTGGAACCTGGTGAGAAAAGGAATTCATACAGATGAGGAGTGTCAACCTGGTCCTTCTCAGCCAAAATGTAAACAAGTCTTCACAAAGTTTTCTTTTTTTACTTTCTCTGTCTCTCAAACACACACACACAGTATTGGATTTGATCATTTTGCTCTCTGGATATCCACCTGCTCCTTAACTATGACATCATCCAACCTCTGTGCCCCAAGCACCCCTCACCTCGCCCCATATTGCCACCTAGTGCCCAAAAAGTAAAAAAAAAAAAAGCCAAGAAAGGAAAATGATTTTTTTTTCAATCTGATGAATATCAGAATCTTGGAACCATATACTGAAAGTTTAAAACAAAAATGTAGTTCTTAGTATAGACATCTGGTAACAGACATAAATATTAAATACACAAATCTACCTTCAAATACAGCCTTGTTTTCATTCACATATTTACAAAAACATATGAATACTCTCAGTCTTTTCAGTTCCATGAACTTCTTTCCCCCATGGATTCTGCGTTGTAAAACTTTTTCCACTGAATAAATTATATTTTATCATTTGAAGTAAGTAAGCTAAAAATTGTCATTTTGATAGCATTCAGCCTCTGACAGCCGGGAATACCCTTCATTCCCTGATTCATCCATCTCCTTCATGAGTCCCTGCTGTGTTCTAAGAACTGTATAAGAGTCACATTAAATTAGTATGTGTATTAACCCAGCCAAAAAATCTTAAAGGTTTTTTTGACTGTAGAGAGTAAACATACATTTTCATTAGATTTTTTTAAATAACTTTTTAAAAAGTTAAAACGTTATTTAAAAATAACTTTTTCAAAAGTTGTTAAAACCGCCACTTTTTAAAAAATAACTTTAAAAAAAATTCCTGTATTACCATGTCCAGGAAGTTGGGCAATCTGAGATTAGGAACCGATGGATCAGGAAAAGGTATATGCTGATGTATTAAGTACAACTTCAGATCAATAATTCCTGAAGAAAACGTCTCAAACATCTACTCTTAGCTCAGTTTATCTTTCATCTGGATTTAAATGTGCTACCAGTTACTAATGTATACTGATAATATTTTTATTGTCCCAGACCTGAGAACTAAAATTGCATAGCTGAAGAATAATATATATTTTAGTTGCACTGGAGTCAGCACAAAACCATCAAATATGCTTCAATAATGAGATTAATAAGTATGCAGCCAAGGTATAGGAAGCAAAAAATAACAACTCATCAAAGATTCTCAGTGAACAATTCTCAGGAAAAAATAAAAATCGTCTTCAAGTTCTATAATAACATGGGAAGAAAATATGTAAAATTTAATTAATTTTTCATAAATCAAATACAAATCTTTTATTTTGAGAGTTCAGTTGTTTTTATCATTTTACTATAATGTCCTTTCTTTTGTAAAATAATATAGTTCTTTTACAAATGATATAAAATGATGGTAGGAGAACATTTATTTAAATGTTCTTACTTAGCTAAGTAAGGATTTTCACTTTTTAAAAAATAAAACTAATGGTGAATAAATGTCTAAAATCTGGATAATCCTGAGCAAGAATTCGACATTAAATTTCAAGAAAAATTAAAAGTTGGAAGCTATTGAAACATATCTAATGTAATGCAATCTTTAAGAACAAATCTTTTAAATTTCATTGCTTTTTCAAATAGATTGCTTAAATAAAAGCAATTTTTAACAAAAAAATTAAAATATCTGATACCTTAATATTCTGTCCAAAACAGTCTAATTCCAAAATATATATTATTGTTATGTAATATTACATTTTTTTTTTGACCCACAGTGTACTTAGAGCTTTATTGTTTCCTTAAGTTCTTAATTTACATTGCTTTCTGGGTCCAAAGTCAACAGGAGCTGTAAGATTTATTTAATTTGTCAAGATCTCTAGAGTAATTGAAAAATAAAAACAAGATCTGAAATTTTTTGAGAAGTCTGACAGTGAATTTAGAGGTCACACAGCAAGTAAATTGATGTGTAGCCTGGATGTTTTGACTTCAAAATTACAGTAAGCAAAGCATTGCTTCCCAGTCGAAATATTCTTTACGCTTAGTTATCTGTCTTTCCCACTTCTCTTTCTCCTTCTTTCTTTTTCTCCTTTCTCTTGCCACAGAGCTTTTTGGATGGAGTAGAAGTATTCGGTCACTTGCTCTTTGACCTTAGAGCCTCCCGAGACTGTATATTCATTTTGAGAATGAGTCCCTTTAGTTACCTAAAGTGTCCTCAGACTAAATTGTTTCCAGATGTTTTCAGATGTTTCAAGGAAATAGCCACACAATTTTTATGGCTGAGTGATAAAGGACTCCACGAAGTCTGTTCAATTGTCAAGTAAGGACCAAGTGCTTACTATAAAATAACTTCCATTTGGCAAGGATTTGCTACATGCCAACCACAGTGCGAGCCACATTCGTTCTCATTTAACGCTCACAAAATCTCTATAAGGGAGTTATCATAATCCTCATTTTAGAGAAGAAGCAAGCAAGGCTCAGAAAGTAATGCCACAGAACAAGTAAGTGACAGGAAAAGAAAGGACCAAGTTCATGTCCTTAGCCAGGTGTCCTGCTGCTTTCAGTCTAAGCTGCCCTACAGTCAGCATGGGGCAGGAAAGAAAAGATCAGATTCACAAAAGTTACGGGGCATCCCTCAGCATCCAAAGAGATTGCCTTTAGGAGGCTAGAGAAGGTTTGTAGACCAAGAGAGTTCTTGTTTTGCTTCAACAAGTGCCTCCAAAAGACTTGCTCACCAAATGTAAACATGCAATGCTGAATTTTCTCATTGTTTATAAACAGATTTCACATAATGGAGTTCTGAAATTTGCCTGTTTAGTGTTTATATTGTTCTTCACTCACAATATTGTGACCTGTAAAAAGAGAGAGAAAGAGAGAACCCCTGTATGGTCAAGTTGAGCTTTTTATAAAAAGGCTCTTATTATCATAGAAATCATGCCTGTGGTCCTCTGGGAAAAAAAAATAAGAAAATTGAAATGACATGCATTTCAGGTGGGAGTAAGAAAATGTCCAGTTAATTCTTAGTTCTAGCTAATGAAGAGAAGCAAGGCATGACCATTTATAAAGCACTCAACAGATACTAGCTCCTTTCTCCAAAACAAAAACTCGTTTAGAGCCTTTAGTAGTTATCCTTGGAAAACATTACGTAGTTTCTTCATTTGCCCAGAGAATACATCTCCAACAAGTT
Source organism: Nycticebus coucang (assembly GCF_027406575.1). Classification (NCBI taxonomy): domain Eukaryota; kingdom Metazoa; phylum Chordata; class Mammalia; order Primates; family Lorisidae; genus Nycticebus; species Nycticebus coucang. The sequence goes on from NC_069789.1 coordinate 90,996,582, forward strand.
TTGCCTAAGTCTAGTTTCCAAATGATTCTGAATTCTCAAAGCGTAGACGCTCTGATAACCAAGTGAAGAAACTGTGGACTGTGCAAGTTAGAGAGAGGTGCCAACTGCAGATTTTACAAGACTCTACTAAGTGGGAAATCCATATGCAGGCAATTAAGAGGTGACTCTGTTTGTTCTGGAAATGTCTCTCACGGAATTGACTGCACAAGCTGCTGCAGCCGCCCAGTCTCCTACCCATGGCAGAATGTCATCTGTGCATGCCACCCCTCCCTCTGTTCTCACCCCTAAGGCTAGAATTTGAATCGGTGTCAGAATTGCTGACCTTGGAAGGTCACATTTTCCTTAGACCCGCTCCCCAAGGCTCTACAGAACTCTCAGACTTTTGACCTTGCTGAAAACCATGGGATTACTGGAATGAGAAATTCTCTTCCGCATTTCTCTTCCTTCTCTCCTGCTTCCCTCTTTTAAAAGGAGAGCCGGCTTATAAAACCCAGAATGCCCACTCTCACCGCCTAAGTTTTTGGTCCTCTAAGCCAGATCCTTTCCCCCCAAACTGCCATTCTTCACTCAATAGACTATATTTTAAAAAAAAATATATGGAACACAAAAGCAACTTGTTTATTTGTACCCTTAACTAAAAATCTGCCAGCCTCTTTTTTTTTTTTTTAAGTGTAATGTTACTTCAAATTGTTTGAAGTGAGTTTAATGCTGGTGAAAGGTGCTGGATTGGCAGTCCTGGGGGCAAAGGGTTTCTGTTTTTAACTATTACGAAGTGAAGCAGTTATCAACTACTACCGAGGAAACTCACACTAAAACCCTGGAAGGGTTCCTGTGGGATTGGACAGGTACACATCCAGATGAATTTGCTTATTTAGTGTCCACATGGTTCTTACTTCACAATATTCTGACTTAAAAAAAATTCTACTACACCTAAGACCCATTCAAAGGCTGCCTTCTCTGCAAAGTCTTTCCCAATGTATCCCTGCAGGAGAGGAAATCTCTCTAGCAGTTTTTCAACCTCTCACTACATGAGAGCTTTATAGTAGCGTTTATCAGACCTGAAGCCATATATATATATCCTTTCCTCCAGATCATGCCTTCTCAAGATCTTGTCATTTAAGGGAAAAAAAAAAATCAAGCAGACATTACCATTCACAAATAGGTAATAGAAGCCAAGAGTACACAGAAACACGTAGGCAGAAACAGGCAGGACTTAAATCTAGATTTTCTGACTCTAAGTTCCAAATTCTGCTAGTCTCCACCTATCAAAATGAACAATTTTTCAACATCAAGTTAAAGCCCTTTAATTCTCCAATCATCTTCCCTCTCAATGTGTCTTGCACGTGGCTTAACAAATTCCCTAGCTTTGAGTTGGCCTTCTCAGGACTGTTCCCTCATCAACTGCTAATCCAGACTTGAAATCACCCTTTGACGGGACTTCCGAGCCTGAGCTGACTCTGACTGGCCTGACCCACCCTGCAGAGTCCCCAGTGTCCTCTTGCATCAGGAGATGAGCGGGGCTGGTGGGCCCAGCCACAATTGGTATAAACTGGCTTATCCTGACCCGGTTTTCTCTACTGCTTCTCTCAGATTAGTGCAGGCATTTATAAAGTCTCAGAAAAAGAAATAAACCTCCAGTAACTTCCAATACACCCTGGTCTAAAGCTAATATGTCAGCCTCGGGAAAATATTGATTAATTTTGCCATGCTAAGAAATTAATAAAGTGATAAACTCTAAATTGTCATTTGGAAGTCAGATGACTCTCATCTTATTCCAAGCTTCAGTTTCTTTTTTTTTTTTTCCAAGCTTCAGTTTCTATGAAGTCCAGCTTTTCGTTTCTAATATGAAACTGCTCTGCCTGACCTGCTTAATCCATTACATAATTATAGGTTTATGCCGACTATAACTTACCAATTGCTAAATTATTTTAAAAGTCATGAGCAGTGTTGGAAGGTTCAGAATGCTGAGGGATGAGATGTGAGTCATCTTTCTATCAAGGCACTGTAAGTTGAAGGATACAAAAGTATCTGAGATTCAAGTCTTCAAAAGCAAAACATAGCTATTCAAATCATTTCTTCTGATAGTTTTCCAACTGGTGGTTTTTAACAGGTGTAAAAGTCTCCCCTGTCTGGAATCACTTCAGGGTTATAGAAAGTTCCATCTGCAAAGAACTGCAAGGTAAGATCTGATTGAGCCTGTGAGATTAATGGTCTGTCCTAGAGGAGAGGGCCAATCTGAGAAACAGGCAGATTGAATAAAAGACAGGAAGAAACTGGAGTTGCTGGTCAAGGTGGTGAAGTTTTGAGCTGGGTCCCCGGGACCATGAGGTACCACCAAGTACCTCATGGAAAGAGGAAAGAGGAGAAGTTGGTTGGAAGGATCAATGATCTCAGGAGTGGACATGTCAAAATTATGCTGAATGTGAGCTCTGGGAAGGCACAGGATTACATCCAACTCACTAACTGGATGGATGCTTGGTCTTTTTGGCAAGAGGCCATGCCACCCACATGTTTAATATCCTCTAAAGTGCTTGGCATGGTCTTCAACACAATAAATATTTGTTATCAAAGTGACTGGTGGTAGGTAGAATTTTTTGACTTCAGCTCATCTGAACTATGACTGCTATTTCATTGTCTAGAGAAAAGACCCAACTGATTCTGACCTCCGGCTCCATCTATGCGAGCACATTAAAGAGAGGGGACTCAGACTCAGGAAGCACAAATAACTCCCAAGGATGTTTCTGTTACACAAGTCTTCACAGATCTGAATTGCAGTCTTTAGCCATGCTGCCTTCCGATGTTTTACCAAATTACAAAGAGGCCGCTTCGGCAGAATTTTAAACAGAACCCTTCCTTTCTGGGAAAATTACAGGTGGTACCTGAATTATAGGCTTTAATTTTCAGATAATGAACTGGAGAAAAATTGCTCCCATTTCACACCCTGCTGTGTGCAACCTCTCTCTCTCCTCTGTCAGCTGCTTCCAGGAAGCCTACCACGGAAAGGCCTGGAAGTTTGAGAGGAAACTGGGTACAGAAACAGAGAACAGATGAGGCTAAGAAACTCAAGCATCCTGAGTCAGTCCTCCAGGCCAAGCTGGACGTTGTTTGTTGACAATGTGCCCTCCTTGCCTCTTTCACCTAAACTCAGCTGGCTCCCTTCTCCTGGTGCCCACCGCCATTGCTCAGATCCTCATCCATACATACACTCATCCATGAGTGTGCCGGTTCATGGCACACTCATCTCTCGTCCAGCCTGTTGCAATCACCTCCTAATCGCTTCACCTTTCTCCACTAAATCCATTTTCTGGGTCACATCATCATGCTAAAGACATGGTTTCTCACTGCTGACACATTTATAATGCAAACCCAACTCCTCATTGTGAGTTGCTAGAAGTTCCTGTCGCTAGCCCCAACATACTCTCTGCCTTCATCTCCTCTCAAAACTCCCATCACTTCTTATCTTTTGGGCACATGGACTTTCTTTCTGCTTTTTGGACGCTGAGCTTGTTCCTGCCTCAGGGTCTTTGCGCTTGCTGTTCCTTCCATCTGCCTGGAAGACCCTGCTCTCTATAAGTTTAACTCTTCTTTTGATTCATATCCCTGCTCAAATAAGCCTGTTTCGTTGTCTGTATAAAATTTACCATTAATAGTACTTGAATCGTTTATTAGGTGTTTGTTCATTTACTTGTTCATCGCCTCTTCTTCCCAGGAGAATGTAATATTTATGAGAAAAAGCAATTTGTTTTGTTCGCTACTATATCCCCAGCACTTGAAATAGTGACTAGCACCTAGTAAGTACTCAAGACATATTGGTCCAGTGTATTGTTCTAGGGCATGAGAAAAATAAGTGAAAGAAAGAAAAGGAGATAGCAATTGGAGTCTATTCTGAAAACATAACAGACTTAAAACTAAGTCTCAACAAATCCCAGGTGATATGGGCATAGAGTGCTACCCTTAACTCTGATGATGATAATTCAGTACAATTACTTCCCATTCAGCTACTATTGTACACGTTTATCTTCCTCACAAGGAACTCTAGAGAAGAGGGGTGAGATGGATTGAGGCATCAAAACCTCACTGGCATTCTTAAAGACACTGTGCAATGTGACAATGATTTCAAGGGGGACAAGAGATCACACGGGAAGATCACCTGATTCAGACCTGGATGGTCACGGGAAAGAGAGCCTGGAAAAGGCTGCCCAAAGATTAAATTCATCAAGTTCTAAATTTGCCTAGCACTGGTCCGATACAAGTAAAGAGAGAAGGACATCCCTTTCCTCCTCATGATTGAGCCACCACGCCATCCTTCCAGTATGCAACTGGCTGCTTCCATCAACACTTCAGTTCAACTATGTCATACATTTACTAGTCTTTTGGAGATTTCCTGGGAACCTAATCACCACTTAGGGCACTGCATATGGACAATTGAATTTCCAGTTCCAAACAGCCAAATTAGAAACAACTAAGTCTTTTAAATAAAATTCTATTCTTAACTTTTAAAGAAACCTGATTTCCATAGAAGCAGAGAACATGAGCAGAAATCTTGGACCTGTTGATTTGTTCTTTAGCATTTTACAATCCAGCATCAGACCTGATGCAAATTAGGAGCTTGGTTCTGTTTGTGAGGTAAGGTAGATCCATATATCCATTGATTTATATTAATATATAAAATTAAATCAAATGTATATGATTTAATCTTCAATTGGCTTTTCAAGAAGATATTTCATTTATTCCCATTTCATAGGATCCAAGCTCAGAGGGGCTGGGTGGCACGTTTAAGGTCACACTATTGGCAAGAGTCAAAATCAATTCCTCACCTTCAGGAAAGGTCTCTGGCTCGCCCCAATGTCTTCTGGGGTTACTATCTTCCAACTCACTCCTTCATTTAAGTTCACAGAGCCCTGTAATTAATCTCAATGTTCCTGCTTAACTGACACTGAAGTACCTAGGGCCATCAGGGGTTTTCTTTGCAAAGATATCTTTTTTGAAGTATTGTTTGCATGTTTTAATTTGTGATCTCAACACACAGTCTGGTACCACAGTCACAGGAGTTCTGTGTCCCACTGCATAAATGCCACCAAAAAGCCATTCGATTCAACCATCTCTTTCTAGCCATTGGAGGATAAGTGAAAAGATAATGGAATACAGTGAGGTCAAGAAAAGTAATGTTTTTTGTCAATAACCACCTTTGAGGTTTCAGGCTACTTGTTATGCTTCCTCAGAGTCACAAAGCCCTATTTGCACTTTGTAAAATTCTCCCCTACACAGCATCATTGTGAGAATTTAAACATAATTATCATGAATCACCCACCACAGTATGTGGTTCATGATGGCACTTGTAAGTCTCCATTTCTTTCCCTTAGCTCCCTTCTCCCATTGAGAGACCCAAAGGCACTAGTTAACTAGAATCATTTTAGAACTGTGGGGCCAAACACCAAGAAATACGGAGACAAATCCAAAGTCTCCTTGCTTACTTTATTTTTTCATTTATATATTTTACCTCCCATGGGTTAACAGCAATAGAGTCACATTTTACAGCCACATTATAGAAGCCATTCTCATAAGGGAAATTATCTTCCCATGGAAGCATTAGCTTGCTACACAGAAAAGTGCATTTTATTTAAAACAGGAAACCCAGCTGTCTTTGGTAACTGTTCCCTCAAAAGGAAAACTCATTAAGAAGGTGAGTCAGTTAGGATAACTTTCAAGACAATCACGACCAAGACCAGCATCTGCAAGGCCTGAAATACGGGATGTTATGACACTTGGTAAATTACTTCTGACGTACTTAATTATGCAACAACAAGATTTGCAGGAGCATAACCACATAGTTCCCCTGGGTACACTGCCAGTATGTTCCACAAATGATTAAATATAAAATAAACAAGAACTAACTGTGAATTATGAAGTTGTAATTCCACCAAGGGGGCTGCAGTGATGTCATAAACTACTAGTGCAGAATTCATGTCACCAAAAGAACCCAGATGGGCTTAGAGACCTATAACTCTGTAGTGGTCTCTCCAGGAAAGCCCCCTCTGGGTTTTGCTCCTTTGCATCTCTGCTAGAACCCACCTTTCTTGTCCTCTTCCCTTCTAGCCTTCTAAAATTGCACTCATCCTGCTTTTCTAAATGTTGTTTCTTTTAATTAGTTCAATGGTCTATCATTTAAGATAAATCAACAAATACACTCTTCAGACAGCGACCTATGATTATATATACTCCAGTAGAAAAATAAACCTTGATTTTTAATAGAAAATCCATTTATAACAAGAGCCCTGGAACATACCTTAAAAGGGGATATTTGAGATACAACTTTCATATATGCCAAGCTCAGGTCTCTTGGTGGACCAAGAGAATAAACACTATTGTCTTTAAACAGGGTACGTTTAGGAAAGTTATGTTGAAATTTCAAATACAACTCTCTCTCAAGTTAGAATCTTTAAAAAGAGGTTAAATTAGAACTTGGCTTTATTGAACCATATTAAAAGATAAGCAAACAAAGTTATAAAATATTAGATCCACGTGCGGTGGCTCACGCCTATAAACCTAGCCCTCTGGGAGGCCCAGGTGGGTGGACAGCTTGAGCTAAAAAGTTCGAGACCAGCCTGAGCCAAAGTGAGACCCCATCTCTAAAAATAACAAGGCATTGTGGCGGGCTGTAATCCTAGCTATTCAGGAGGCTGAGGCAAGAGGATCTCTTGAGCCCAAGAGTTTGAGGTTGCTGTAAGCTATGACACTACAACACTCTACCTGTGAGACTGTCTCAAAAAAAAAAGACAAATATATTAGAGAAATTGTGCACCTGAAGGTAGAAAAGGACTTTGGAAGAAAAAAAGAAACAAAGAACTGTAATTTAACTTCCAAAATGTGACATGCTGTCATCTGAAAACATACTTAAGACTCAAATTAAATTGTAAATATTGCTAAGTGTGTGATCGATTGCTACTTCTTTAACACATGCTCTTTCTTCTAGAATAAGTGCTGAGATAACAATCACCTAAAATTCGTCTCAATATTTACAACTACAATTTGTCAACATATAATAAACATAAAAATGAAAAACATAAAATTACTCTTACTTGAGACTTTTACATCCCCCAGTAGTTGCCTCAGATAGTTTTCCTTGGTTTTATGTGACGTGTTTAGAACAAAGCCAGGTGACTAATAAGTGCTGCATGTAGCTCCCTGGATATATATTTGCTTATCCAGTAATTGTTAAGCCACCAATAACATGAAAAGCACTAGGATAAGTGTTCTGGGGTTTAAAAGGTCTGCCTTTCTGCCTTTGTCTTCAAAAATGTGTACACCTGGTTAAAGAGACAGGAGTGATACTTAAGGAGAGTAAAATAACAATGGAACACACAAGATGCTACTGATGTGACAAGGAAAACACGATTCAGTTCCACTTACTATTGGAAAAAGTGGTGAAGAGCAGAGTTTTCAAACTTTGTGGTACCTAGAAATCATCTGGGACATTTAAAATGCATGTGTTTTGGAGATTCTGATTCACTGGGTACGAGGAGGGTACTGGAATCTGCCTTTTAAAACACTTAGGTGTTCATTCTGATGTGAGTGAACCAGGCATCATGCTGACGATGTACAGGACTAGAGTGCGAGGAAGTTAGAGAAAGAACCAGACATCAGGTTATTTCTCTTATCCCTTCTCTCCACATCATTAGAAAAGTGCTGCCTATGGGAGAGAGAGTTAACAGAAGAAAGAAATGAAGAAAACAAAGGCCAAAGGAAAGTCTTCCTAGATAAAAAAGAACTCCATGCTTTCCAAAAGACAACAGTGACCCAGAGTTATCTACACCCCAGTGAGAGATGCCACGTGATATGGTAAAGCAGAGACACACAAACGCTTTTCCAAATGTCAGAACTACTAGTCCCAACAGAGCTGTGCTCCTAATCTTTGCTTAATACTCCCTTAGCACATTTAGGGGATGACCTGTCCCTCTCTCTTTTGCATGAGGCACAGAGCAAGCTGCTTCCCTGGGCCACACTAGAACACTACCCTTGCAATAAACAGTTGTCAGAGTTCCTCAGCCCTGTTGACTGGCTCTCTCCACATGCACCACAGCTCTTAGCCACACTGATCCATTACTCAAGAATGCCAGAGAGATTTAATTGTTAATTGCTTGGCAAGAAAATAAAGAGTCCTGGATGCTTCATAATATAGAAATGTAGTCTGTATGTCTTCCAGGCTTATCAGATTTCAAAGTGATACGTATGAAAACAGGTCACATACTAAACTGAGGACAGAATGTTTAACCTTCTCAACTGGCTCGGAAATCTAAGTTGGCAAAAGAATGGCAACATTATGTATAATTACAGATAATATAGTATTATTCACGTACAAAAATAAAGTAAACCCCACAAAAATCTCAGTGGAATAGTATAGCAGTGCTATGTTAGAGGCATTATCCTGCTGAGAGAGTTTAACCTGGTTACTCTCCCGGAGTCTTAACACCTCGTGCCCTAAGTGCATGGCATAGAGTCTCCATAAAATTCAGAAGCTCAATTGGAGAAAGGGATTTGTCTTCTTCTGTCCCTGTAAAGTCTACAGTGATGGATAAAGCAAGTGAGAATATTAAAAGTTGGTGCCTTCTGAAAACATTAAAAGAACTGTGTTACTATTTCATGTTGAAGAGAAGAAGGGTGGCCTTGAAGGATTTGACCATCATTAGGAATTTCTGAGTCAAATTCCTGATTCTGGCAGGTACTCAGGGTGTGGCCCTATAAGTATCACTAAAAGTTATGCAGCATTCATTTTTAAATAGATTAAAAAAAAAACCAGATGTCTACTTAGTCATTCAATAAATGACTCGCTATAAGAGCATGACTTTTGGAGTACAGGAATATTCCTAATCAGTGGCATTAAATAGCCTTTGACATTGGTTAGGAAACCACATTGAATGTATATCCAAGCCTGGAATAAGGGATGCTTGTCAGAGTTGGTGTGGAAGTGGAGAATAGGAAAAGGGAAAGGAATTATTTGAGTGTCTTCAATGGGAAGGGTACTGGACACTTCACATTATGTCATTATTCCAAACAACAAACTTGTGTGATAGATACTACTGCGCCAGTTGTATAGATGAGAAAATTGAAACCAGGAGATTTGTCTAATGTCAATAAACGGGCAAGTAAATGGTGGAACCATAATTTAACACAGAATTTTCTGAACCCAAAGTAAAATACATGAAAACTCCTCACAACCTCCAATCTAAATTTAAGATGTCTCAATTTTGGAGGGTTTACTGTAAATCTTATGAGATGCATTCTTATTTGTTGATGTTACCTGACAATTTAATTTGGAAAACTCTCCATTCACTCCATTATGGTGTGATTAACACACATACATATAGCCCTTCACTTCACAAATATTTTCACAAACACAATCTCTTTTTGGTCTGCTACATTTCCATAAAGAAGGTAGGCATGGCAGTCAGGTGCTCATTTTCTAATGAAGAGTATGAGTCAGTGGAATTTAAAAAGATTTTGGGCACCACAGCAATGTGTTATGAAGCAACAAGCTAAGCTCCTCATTCCTAACCCAGTGTTGTTTCACCAGATAGTAATGCATCTGAAAGAATTTGATTGACAGCCGAGATGATGGAATATGATGAAAAAAATTAAAATGGGATCATATGAGCAAGACTCAAGTCACTTCATAGAGACCCACTAAAACTTTACACGCCACAGTTTTCCTCTTTGTGAAAAATAATAATGATGATGATGCTAGCCTCACATACTTCTCAAAATTGGCTCTAGAGAGTGTCTTATCACTTACATATCTTCTTTAAGTTTTTCGAGTAGTTTTGTATTTTATCTCCCTCTACCTTTCGTATTATTAACATGATTAATTCTTTATGACAAAGTAAGTCATCAAGTCATACAAGTAATCAAGGAAAAGCATTAAATTAACCAGTAGTTTGAGTATATTCATTCCTTTGAAATGTTTGTACTTCAAGCCCCACCCAGACTGAATTTCCTGGCTTTCAAGGGAACCATGAATATTCAAACCAAAAAAACCCCAAAACAGATATATTTACCGCCCTGAGAAAAGAGAATGTTGAGGTAAAGAAAAAAAGAGAGAGCGAGAAAGGGAAGATATAAATTTAAATAGGGGTCCATAGATTCTGAGTAAAAATGATCACACCCAGAAAATGTCTTCCCTGAGGGGAAGCTCAGAACAGCCTGTAACAGTCAAATGTGCAGTGATACTATTTTCTATTTCTCTTGTCAGAAGGGATCAGTCTTTGAAATATGTCTAGCAAAACTGCAGACTGCAGTTCTGTGATTAATGAACTAAATTACATTTTATTTCTTAAATGTGTGGAGGATTCATCCTGTGGTCTTCCCCCGAGCTCCAGGATTAGAGTCGCTGCTGAACAGCACATCTGGTAATAAGCAAAGAGCTCTCTGGGTGGTTCTCTTTCTCGCCTCCCTTAGAAATAAGCAATGTGGGGAACTGCAGAAACTTTTATTTAGGCAAGTGTGGGTTTTAGTTCTCAAAAATGGTGTTTACTCTCTCTGTTCCCCCTTTCTCGTGAGGAGAAAAATTAACTATTAAGATATATCTAATCCATAATATTAATTTTTTGTTCTATATGATTTTAAATCACTTATTAATACTTTTCCTAAATCAAATATAAGTATTCATCAGGCAAATGTTTTAATGTCAACTTACCTGACAATGATTTTTAAATGGGAATCATCATAATAATTTACATTTTCCCTGTAATTATCACTTTAAATAAAACCTGGGGTGCTGTAGATGTTCATGATTATCTTTGATTTTTCATAAGTGCTTCTTCCTCTGTTAAAACATATTATTGTGTCCTGGAATATGTCACTATCTTACCTCTAGCTCTATAAAGTATAAAGAAAAAATTTCATTTTCTTTTCTCTCTCTCTTTTTTTTTTTTTTAACAAAAGCATGTATGAGCTTTTATTCATAAAAGAAAAAATAAAGATCCAGGGATCAACGGTAATAGAAAATTTTCAGTTCTCTAGAATATTTTTCTTCCACTCATTTTTTGAGCTCTTCCTTATCAAACCATGTAAAAGCTAATTTGCAGGGGCTAGTAGTTCTCGAAATGTGGTCTCAGAACATCCTTTAGGTATTATGCAGACTTTTCCAATTTCAAAAGGAGACATGCGCTCATGTCTAGCAAAGGTTCCCAGCTAGAACAAGCAGAAAAGAAAAAGAAACTATTTACTTTGAAGGACTTTACTGATGAAAATGCACCCATTGGAAGCTGAGAAAGCTCAGAATTAACTGATGCCATAGCTCTCATCATCCTTAGGGAACTTTTCATTTGTCGGTTGTGTGTATGCTTGGTTTTTCTGATGAGAGCAAGTGGGTTAAATGCTTATGTATTTTCTTAATTTGGGAGAAACAAAGTCTTTGAAAACGGAATTAAAAATTCCTCCACTGACTAAGTAAAAATCAATAATCAAGTATGTTAATACAATATGATCCAAAATTGTATAAAAAGCTAGAAGAAAATATTTTAACACCAAAATATTAACCATATCTACCTCACAGTGGTAAAATATCAGTGACTTGATGTTCCCATGTGAATTTTTTAATGTAAAATAACACATTTTCTAAAATAAGCATATATTGCACTTTTGTACTCCTGTAATTAAAAAGAAATATTTGCAGCTGGAGATTGCAAGAACAATAGAACCCCACTATTCCCCACCCCAAAAATGATCTATTTTCATCTACTTAATTTGTTTGCTTACTGCAGCTGTGCTTGCTATACACGGTGGAAATATACACTTCCCCCCAAAGTCTCTAACCATCAAGAAATTCTCTAAATTAACAATCTTAAAATACGTAGAAAATAATTGAGCACTATATGTAGAGACACTGATTATTTCTAGAAAAGCATTGAAAAGAGGGATTTGTGTGGTCCGAAATGAAGCAATGAGAGAAGGTCTCGCAAGGAGGTATGGTGGGAGCAGAACCTTGGAAGATAGTATGGTAGATTTGCAAAAAGCAGCATGGTGCAAAGACATTTCAGATCAGAAGTCAGAGAAGCAGAAATGAGAGCAGAGCATGTGAAATGAGACTCCAGCACATGGGGAAATGGACTAACCTAATACAATAGGGAGCAATAGGGGAACGGATCCCATCTGTATTGTGCATGGGATCAGGCAGGTTGCTGGATCAGGGATGGGAATAGAGACTATCAAGAGTGATTTAAAAAAATACACATCAGATAAATAACTCAGTCTTGATGTAGAAAAGAATAAAAAGTGATCATGAGTTCTAAAGAAAGGGAAAGCCATAATTTTTTTAAAAAGTGTTTGTAGAAAAACACACTAGCATTTATCATTCAGTCATTCACCAGATATTCTTTAGGGATCTATTATATCCTTGCTTCATCACCTACACCTTGAGAACAAGCATGGATGCAGGGGAACCCAACAGATTAGGAAGGTGGTACAGCAGCACAGGTGAGCTAAATAAAGATTTCAAAAGGCAAAGTACCCAAGTGATTTTAGAAGGTAAACTCTTGGGGATTTGGGGATGGATGGAACAGAGATGTAAGAGAAGGAGAGTCAAGGATGAGTCCAAATGTCTGAATTTTGTACCCACAGGAGAACACTTCCTATGCAAAGTATAAAGTAACAAAAGGTGGACTTGTACACTGGCTAGATTAGAAAGGTGTCCATCTAAAGATGGAGAGCCCATTCTATCACTCAATAAGTATTACACAAGCTCGGGCAACAGTCTGCAGCTGTACCAGTGGTATATGATTGCTGGAACCCAGACCAGTATTAAGGGAAGTAGCAGTGGTAAGAAAATGCAAAGTCCACAATGTACATAATTATTATTTACTGTTACCTCCCAATTTGGATTAATGTAATATAGGAAAAATCCTAGCTAAAAGTTTAGATTCAATCCCTATTTCCACTGGACCTTTCAACACTGTGTATTTATGAGCTACCTGAAAAGGAAACAGAAGCATAACCAGTCTCCCAAACCTTACTCCCCAAGAAATCTTTAACTGGGCTACTATAAAATGAATTAGCAAAGAAGAAAAAAGTACGTCCAACCTTACATATAATTGTGTTCAACAGCCCTCTCTTTTTCTGAAGATCCTAGAATGCAGCATTTAAGAGGCCTCTGGGGCCTCTATGCTCCAGTTTTTTTCTGTAGCACATAGATATTCAACAGACTCTTGGGGCAGAGGGAGTGAGCAAAGAAGTAAAAGGATAGCAGACAAGGGCAGGAGTCTGGAACACCAACTCCATTACCACCACCCTTCAGCCCAAGCCAAATCTACCAAGCCCTTTTCAGACTAGCACTAAATTTGTGTGGAAAATACAATGGAAATTTGAGAAAATGTCGTTTTCTCTATACACTGGGAATGCTGGCTAGGTCTTACACTTTGCCCATAGTCAAGCTAATTGAACTTAGCACATCCTGGCTCAAATTTTGATGGAGTTGGGCCCCTTGGCCTTTAAGCTGTATATCTGAATCCTCTTTGAAAAGATTTGGCCTTCCCATAAATATTTAGAATATTGGAAGAGCAACCCATCTGTTTTTATGCTTATTTATAACTACACCACCTTCCAGTACTGTGAGGTCTTTGAAAACCGAATGACATGACTGATGATGAGAAATTAAGTGAATTGGGTGAATGTTCTTATTCTCAGACAGAAATTTGTGGGAAAGCAATTTCCCTTACAGTTCTGGCCTTGTGCTTCTGTTTTTAGTGAACAGCCCAGCTCAAATTAGCTTGGAAGGTATGTGCTAACCATAATCTATACTAAGACACAAAATATTCATTCTGCCACTTTGTTGTTCCAATTATCGCCTTATCTTATTGACCTCAATGTCAGAGTATGGTAAGAAGAGAAGTAGAAAAATCCCCAAATTTACAGAAAGGTTGAGTGTGTATCCTCATGTTGCCTATGAGCCTTTTGAAACTCTTGTCCAAAAAAGCAAGGCTCGGTGGAGGCCAGGAATCAGATTTGCGGATTGGAAATGGCTTTGAGAAGGCAAGTTGCAGGCATACACAAGATCTGGGGCAGTTAGGCAGTTATTCTTGTTCTTTTGGGATAAAGAAGGTTACCCTGATCCTAGGGACTAACTCCAGAGTGCCAGATTTTCTCCTCTATCTTAAATCACCTGGATACTATGCAGATTTCTGTGGGGTCACCTGGATACTAGGAGGGTTTCAGTTTTGCAGCATCTCACTAATATCACCCAGATACCCCATTCCCTCAAACCTGAGCTCAGAAAAGTTCCTCCACCACCAAGGACAAATCCTTTCCTTTTCCATGGCACCCAGCTTCCAGTCGTAGCACCCATGAATCCCAGGATCTTCTAGTTCCACTCCCCTCCCTTCCTTTTCACTCTGGAATTCTGACCATCCACATTTCAAAGGCAGAGATGAAGACGGTGCGTCTAGGTGGCATCTGCAATGCTTCCATTAAAACGCATAAGCGTAGCTTATGTCCACATAGTTCCTGAAGCATCTTCACGCTATGATTCTGCAGATTTTGCTACTTGTGTTCAGGAGTCTCTGTTTCTTCTGCTCAAGCCCAATGATTTTTGAAGGCAGTGTGGGTCCCAGCCTCTGCCAGGGAGGACTGCGCCTCCTTTCGGCAGGAGAAGGCAAGGAGGAGCGCTTCTGCCAGGCTGGCCTGAACCCTACTCGCTGCAACGCGAAGGAAAAGGGTAGGGTAGGAGTGTTTTGAGTGTTTGCCCCGGCAGAGACCAACCCATTTAAATCAAAGATACTGTGGGCTCTGTTTTAAACGTTAAAACTTTTCCATTGAATTAATTCCTCCTCGACTTATTCCACCCTCTCACTCCCCCCAAAGGGTGAGATTCAAAAGGAGCCTGCTGTTCTCAACGCTGTGTGAGCCCATTGCTGTAGCTGAGTTGCTTTATAGTCTGTCCTCGCCCTCACCCGTTAAGAAAAGTTCCAGTCACTTGAAAGATAACTGCATGAACACGAACAAAATAAGAATGCTTGCCCTTCTACCTTCTCAAAACTCGAATCTTCAGGATTCAAATTAGTAAATAGATTTCAAATTTATTGCTTATTCTGAGCTAAGCCCGCGAGAATCAATAATAGTAAAAATAAGCTCTCCCCCCCCCATTCTTGGAAATTACCTTCCTCGTTAGGTGATGCCGGAGAGGACCTGGGATCCAGTACCAGGCGAATGTGTTCTGATCATAACTCAGACTCTGACTACTATATTTGAGAACTAAAGAGATAGCAGAATTCTCAAGATTCTGATTGTACTCAACGTCTTCTAAGCCGCTTGTGCGATTGATTGATTCCACCATGTTTTCTTTATTTTCTTCCATAAAATTTCCTTCGCCAACCCCCATTCGTGCCTTTTATTCCCTTCCCCTAAGCGAAAGTGGTTGTTGCCCCTATAATTATCTTTCCATATATTTTTTCCCATCAAGAAACGTGGTCCGAGGGCAAGTGAAATATACTATTTTTTAAGCCTCAAACCTAAAATCAATACCCTATGCCCATCTCTATGAGTATTTCCTTGAAGCTATTGCACTAAATTTAACAAGTGACAGCACCCCAAATCTGCTGATATTTAGACCACGTGGTGATGTCCACAGGTGAAAAATTAACCTGCAGACCCCAAAACACCCACGATTGTTCCTTCCCAGCTTTCTCTCAATGTATCTTCAAATTTATTGTTTTGATAAGAAGCAGAATTCAGAAAAAAGGAGAATGGTAGTCGTTTGTTGATAGTATTATTACTGTTTGAGGGGTGTTGTTAGCCTACTCACCAATCTATTTGATTTTCCACATTTTTGTGGATGTATAATAATACTGTTGACAGGGGTTACAGGAGATGAAACTGGTAGAAGCGGTACTCAGGCTAGGCTGCATCGAAATAAAACACAGAATTCAGCGCAGAGCACCCAATCTGATTACAATGGTGTGCACTCACAGATAGTTCCCTAAATGTTTGGATACAAAGTGGCCATAGGGAGTTGGTCCCTTATCCAAATATTTCTCATAAATTTCTATGTCTTGCTCCAAAGAATACTCCCATCGTTGATTAAACTTGCAAAGGCTTGAATAGAGAATGCTGAGCCCGCACATTTTATTTTTTCTTTGAAGGGACACTCTTACCCCCAAACTCTTCCACTATCTCAAACATAATAAGCAAAACGCTACGAACACTCTCCCAATTTTTTTTAAAGCTGTTCTTCGTATGGTTTTTGCTGACATCATCTCTTCTAAAGGTTAAAAAATAAATGCATGTTCTCAGAAAGGTTGAAAGGGGACTCTGCCAGTGGTTGGAAGCACGCAGAGGTCTTAGCGCACGCACAGGCTCGCGCAGACGTTTAAACCAGATACCCTGGTGCTTCAGCCCACTAGGAGGGTTCTCCAGAAGCTAAAGGTCTGCTTGAGCGCAATGCTAGTCTGACGGAGGGAGAGGGGCGGGTAAACAGTATAGGAAAGGAATTATAACACACCTTTTTTAAAATAAAAATAAATCAAGTTGATCTAAGGGTTCTCTTGTTTGAAAATCTACAGCTGTCACTTAAAAGCGTCCTAGACGGAGCTGGCTGCTGGCGGAGCGCAGCGTTCAAAGCTTCAATCAGAGCGGATCTGGGTTGGTGGACTAGAAAAGCTCACTGCTTCTGAATGGACTTTTTTCGCAGGGGGCGTGAAGCAGGTGACATCCTGTTGGTTTGAGAATGATTTATTCACTCGTGTTGTAAAATCTAAAATGACGCCCCTGGGAAGAAGGAAGAACTGTAGGGACCCGCGTGATCCAAAGCTGCCCGCCTGACGCGCTGGCGCCCTGACCTGAGCGCACCGGGGTGAGGTCGCTAAGCTAAGTGCAAGACTGAGAGACGTCTAACCGGTGGGAAAGGAGCTCTGAGTCTAGAAAATGGTTTCATCCGCGAAACAAACGCTGAGGAAAGGGCCTCGGCCTTCCAGAGTTGGGGAATCTGGAGCCCCTGTGAGTTGGCAGCCTGGGCCTTGGACTTTACAGGACTATCTTCACACGCTCGGAACTGGAAATTGTCCGTTCCTCCAAAGTGGATGGGAATAACTAGACTGTCAATTTCTCCAAAATTTTAAGAGAAGGAGGCCATCCAGTTTCCTGCCCCTACCTGAAAAATAAACTGGCCACCTCTTCTCTGGCCTTGATGCTGTTCCTTGGTCCTGGATTTCTCCCGCCCCAAATAGAAAATTTTCCAGGCTACCCTTAAAATGACATTTTTTATTGGCTGCTCTTTTTAATTGAGATAATTGAGAACCAAAATTAGAGTGCCAGCATCAGCACCGGCTCCAGGGGCCTAGGGCGGTGCCTCATAAGAAAATTCCTGGCGGCCACATCTGTTCGTAAACACTGGGACTCTAGGAGGATTGATATTCTTGTGATGAACCTTCTAACTGGGAAGCCACCCCCCCACACACACCCCACCCCTCCAATGTTCATGTCCTCCTGGGCATTTTCTCCTAGCAAAGAGGGACGTCGGTGGAGTTGGGCCTGAGAGCAAGGCTGAAAGATTGCGCGGGCAATTCCTTCGCGCCGCGTTTACACCTCTCCCTTTGTGACAAATCGATTTCCCGCGTCCCTGCTCTGCATTTGCGTCCCGCCGCGGGCCAGGGCCCAGCTGCGCCCGGGTGCACACTTAGACCTGGCTTGTGAGTGTGTGCGTGTGTGCGCGCGCGTGTCTAATTGACTTTCCGTCTACCTTTTTATGACTACATGTGTTTCCAACAAAAGGTCTTATTAGGACAATCTGGTTTCACTAATTTAGAGGGTTTTTTTTTAGGAGTTTGCAGAAGTTCAGATTAAGAAATGACGGCAAGATGCTCTGTCCTAGGACTAGAAATAGGTTTGCCTATTTTTATGACCTGTTCCGCTTTCCTTCCCAGACTAGCTCCATTCTATCACCAGCCCTACTCGCCTTCCACACTCCCCCATTAGCCATTGGATTCCTAACAGTAGTAAAGAAATGTTTCTTCAAACACTTAAGGCACTTCAACCCAGAGGTGTGAGAAATTTACCAGACTGGAAGAATTAGTAAAGGGGGAAATAGGTAGTCCAATAGAGAGGAAAATGCAGTGAATATCAACTAAGGAGGAGAACTGAAATGCCCAGGAGGTCAAGGGGAAACCTTTAGACAATACCTAGCTTCTCTTTGCTACACTCAACTCAGGTTGTAATTAGAAATCTTGCAAAATTTAGAATCTAATAGTGAAGATGTAAGGGGGATTTGTTTTGCTGATTTCATTTGAAAAGAAAATTCAGAAAGAAGGATCAGGGCTATTTCTGTATAGATAAGAGTCAAAGGTACCTTCTGAATGTTTCCCATCTCTCCAAAGATGATATTTTCCCAATCCAGCAGACTTCCATTCCGAGACTCCTCTACTCCCTAGTTCCCAGTCTGACCCTCACTGTCCACTGCAGGCTGGGGGCTCAGTGCTGCCCACAGGTCCTGATTTTCAAGGAGCTCACAACAGCATCCTGGGCAACTCTGGATGCCCAAGAACTACAGAGGAGGGTCCTTCTGGAGGTTGCTGGTCACCCAGCTGTCAGACCTTTCCCTTCTCATCCCAGGATTGTTATAAAAATAGGCCCGGTGGCCCCCTCTGGGAGGCAAGGCCTGCAGAGTATGCCTGTATGGGTGCTTGTGTGTGTGCTTTCTCAACTCTTGGCTGCTTCCCCAGGTCCAGGTAGCTAGCCAGTCACTTTGTCCCCATTGCCTCACCCTGCTTTCTGCAGCCTCCTTCTGAGCAGTCCACTGACCCTCCTCCTGTAGTGCATCTTCTCTCTAGCTAACCTCCTGGCCTCAGTTGCCTTTTGGGCATTTTCTACCCATGAGGCCTTTCTACTCCTTGTATCTCCAAGATAGGATTGAGTGTCATGCGCAGGCGGGTTTCTGGAGTCTTGTCCTCCTCTACCAGAAAACAGGGTCCACTCCAAACCCCAAGCTTTTCCTCAAGTCCTAGAGGATGCCACATGGCCATGCAGCCCCCCTTGGGCCAGGCCCAGGTCTCACAGGAGCCATTCCCTGTCCCCAGCAGCCTTCAAATCTGCTCAGGGGCATTCCAGGGCCAGCACCGCCCAACTGTGCTTGGTACCCACTACAATGTCACCTGAATCCCAATTTCCCTTCTCATGGTATCCACTTTCAGAACCAAACAACAGGTACCATCCGCATCCCTTCAGTCCTGCAATTTCTGGCACTGACTGGCACCGACCTGGGCCACAGTTGTAGGAAACTGCAGGCCTGGGCCCTGCTTTTCTCTTCTCTTTCCTTCTCTTTGGGCAAAGCAACACTGTCAGACCTCTCCTGCCCCACCCTCGTCTACACAGAAGTTACTTCTAGGCCATGTTTTCTGTCATGGCTCAGCCTCTAGTTCTCCCAATAGTGATAAATGTTTCGATTAATAATCAGCCTTGGAGAAACAGAAACCACTTAATGTGCAGAAGTGGCAAAACGAATCCCAAATACTATTCTCTCTCCTTTTTGTGTTTTACATTTTCCTTATGAATAGTTTAAAAATAATCATGGTATTTCACAGTGCATTTTGTTGGAGGTAAAGTGCCCCCATGCACATGTAACTCCTCAGCAGCCCCTCAAGCCGCAAACCCAAAGCTCAATGTCTCTGCCCCTGCGCCCAGCACTGACCGGGGACTTGGGGACACCGACTCTTCATTCCTCAGAGTTGGCTGCCTTTCTTCAGCGAAAGGCCAAGCCGGACCTCTTCATCCTGCCCCTGTCGGTCTAGGGTGGATTAGTCTTAGGCCGATTTTGGCCAAAACACGGAGGGCCGCCCAGGCCTGAATTAAGAAAGCAGGGCGAGGGGCCTGCGCGTTCTCTGGTCTGGACAGGACCTCTCCCCTTGGACTGCTTTATTTAGCTCGGCCCGCTGGGCTCCCATCATTGTGTCCAGGCCCTGTTTCCAGTTGTTTCTAATTTTTGAGAGTCTCAGAAGGGCAACGTTTTGTGAAAATCATAGAATGGTGATGTCCCCCAAATCTCCAAATTTGAAGAAGAAACGGTAATCAGCAAATAACAGCATGAGAAGCGATAAGCCTCATTTTAGAAAAGGGAATATCTGTGCGTATCCGGCCCTGTGTCACTTGGGATGAGCCAGGTGACAGGTCTATTACTCAAAAGGTCGGGGAACACTTGAAGTAGGTTTGAAGACAGCCTTAACAACGCGAGGAGAAGTTTTCACCGGGTGCAGTATCTGTGCGTGAGGATGAGGGAGGGAGGCAGCGTGAACTTTTCTGAAGGGGCCACTGTCTAGAGCCCCTGGGACGTGACGCTGGCCTCGATATTGAAGCCTGAGCTTCCCTGAAGTCCCTAATGCGGGATCATGCGGAGGCAGAATCTCGGGTTTCACCCCTAACAGACATTCCTTTCACTCGGCCGGACCTTGCCCAAGTCCGCCAGACTTTTGACTCAGCTGGGGTCTCAAACCCATTTGCAGGAGAGGCGACAGTAGGGGGCAGAGAGCAAGTGCTGCGGCTCGGACCAGGCGTTCCCTCGCGGCCTCCCGGGCACGCCGGGCCTTGTGCCCGCGTGGAGTGTGGGGCCGGAGCAGCGCCGGTCGCGCTCCCCGTGCGCGGGGCCCTCTTCCAAGACCAGACATACCACCGGGAGAAGCCCCCGACTCGACTCAGCGTCATTAACCCGCTGTTTTCCCAAACAGGGCTTGCTCCCTGAGTTGGCGCCCCAGCGGGACCTTTTCCCAGCCGGGCTCAGTCGCCCTGCCTGCCGGATGATCAGGCAGCCGCCTTCGCCCGGGACGCAGCGGAGCTGGGTCGGCTTAAGCTAGAGTCCGCGGTGGGCAGTTTCTGCTCGCAACCGCAGGGCCTCCGAGCGTCTCTCCAGCGGCCGCCTCTGCCAAGCCCTAAGGAAGCCCTCCGTTCCTCAGCCCGTTCCTCCTGTGACCAGCCTTTCCTTTAGACAACTGCCACCACCTCTCCTACTCCCGATCTTCTCCCTTGGCCCGGGTCGGACTCCCGCCGCCCTGCACGGGTCCCAGCCCTCTGTCCCGGGCACACTCCCGCAGCGTAGGCATGCACCCCTCACTCACTGTCCTGCTGCGGGGTGTCACTGCCGCTAGTGAGTCCCGGCGACTCCAGCAGGCTCCGGCCCGCCTCGCCTACGCTCTCGTCCGCCTGTGCCGCCACCATGTCCCCGGCTTCCTCCAGGTCTAGCAGGTGACTGACGGAGAAGTTCTTTTTCGCCTGCAGGGTGTCGAGGTTGCCCGGGCTGTCCAAGCGGCCGCCCAGCGCCGGTTGCCGCTCCAGAACGTGCCCGTAGCTGGAGGTCATGGTCTCCCCCTCCTATCCCACCCACCCCCCTCTTCCCGCTCGAATCAACACCAAACGCTGTGGCGCGAGGGGGGAGAGAAGCAGAGTGGGGAAGAAAGAGGGGGGAGTGGAGAGAGAGAGTCGGAGAGAGGGAGAGAGAGAGAGAGAGAAAGAGGGAGGGAAAGAGAGGAAGGCCAAGAAAAAAAAAGTGGAAAAGAGGGCGGGGGGACCCCCTTGTGCAGAGCAGAGCGTTCTGCACCAGCCGCCTTCCACAGCCTGGGTTGCTTTCCTGAGGCCAAGTCCGGCGCGGTCCAAAGAGATAATCCGCACCAAAAAGAAAAATTAAAAAGGCACCTTATGTTCAAGTCAGGAGAAAAAAATCCCTTCTAACTCTACAAAAGCGTCCGCACGCGCACACTAAAAATAATAATAAGGGAGAGAGAGGAAAGGGGAGGCCAGCAGGGCGGGGGAGTTAGACAAACAGAAGAAGAGAGAAGAGGGTGGGAGAGAAGAATCAAAGTGTTTTTTTTTTTTTTTAAGGTTAGAGAAGTTATTCCCAGGCAAGAGTTCAAGCACCAACAGAAGAAGGCTTGTTCCAGCTTTAAAACATCTTCAAGAAAACGCGTTCCCCCCTCTCTGCACTCCTGTGGATTCTCAGGAGTGACTAAAGTTTCAGGAGGAGAGGGTGATGTCTTGCAGATGTATTAGAGAGCAGGATTCTCACTTTACTTTTCGTAAGGAGTAAAAAAAAAAAAAAAATTAAAAATTAAAAAAAACTAGGGCTTCCAGAGTCCAAAGGAGGGTGGTGGCGGGTTCCCCCCTCTCCCTTCTCTCTCTCCCCCTCTTCTTGCTGAGCTCCTTTTTCCTTCTCAGTTGGATCAAGAAGCTCTCTGGCACTTCAAAAGGCACAAACTGGCATGCAGAGGAGGCTTTGTAGGGAATACAAGAAAATTGGAGACCCCTGGGAGGGCAGATCTCGACTTAATAGGAGCCTGTAATTACGTGGCAAAGCCTTTGTGCCGTGCCTGACGTTTTACAGATCCCCTTTCTCCATCACAATCTCCTTCTTCCTCCTTTCCCTCGAACCAAAAAACAGTCTGATTAAGAAAACCCCCTTTGCCAACATCAGAGCAAGAGAGAAAGGGAGGAGGAGGAGTGAGAGAGGGAGAGAGGGAGGAGGGGGTAGAGAGGGAGGGAAGAGAGCTAGAGAGCCCCTTTAGATTTTTAAAGTACAGGTCTAATTATCATTCCCGTGCAATAGTATCAAGGGGAGAAAAGACAAACTGAAACCCACAGTCACTTCAAACGGGCTGATTATTTTGCTTCGGCATTAACTCTTCCAGATTTGTTTAAGATTCTGTTGGAAAATCTCATTTGCATGTTTTGATAACAGCTGCGGGGAAACTTGTTGGAAAAAATCCACAACTATCACAATCAAATTTTCTTCTCCTTCTGCCTACTCCCACCCCCCTTTAACGTTTCTTGCTGTTCTGTTTTGGGGAGAATGAAGGGAGTGTCGGAGAAAACGATGAGAGAGCAAGCGTGTTCAGGCTACGTTTGGCTCGGTAGAGACAGCCTATTAAATAATGTAATAAAATAACAAGAGGAATAATAATAGGAGGCTCTCCCACGCTTCTCCACGGATTAAAGGCAGGTTGGGGAGATCTAGAAAGCACCGAATCCATTCGAGGCCTTTCCCCACCGTAAGGAATCTCAGGGCTAAGGCAATAGGAAATTTACATATTTATTAAGATGGAGCAAAAGACTTAAGTATATCGTAATCATCCCCCAGTCCCACCCAACCCCTGCCAATTAGTAACCTCTTTGGTGCAGCCAAGGTCATTTCCCAGGCGGCGGCAACGCTAAACCCAAAGGGTCCTGCTGCCCAGATTCTGAGCAGACACCAGCTCTCCTAAAGGGAGCGACAGGGGGAGGAGAGGCTTATGCGCGGACCCTCCTCCTGGAGCCGGCATGGGTGCGGTGGGGGAAGGATGGAGCGCAGCGGAGGACCCCAAGCTAAGTCTACAAAGCTCTGTCGTCCGTATGCTGCGCCCAACTTGACGGAGGACAGAGAGGTGCTGAGCGGTTTTTTCATGACCTGTTGGAATCCGGTAACAGCTTTAATAGTCTCATTAGAAATGAGTTACTATATGACGAGTAAGTAAAATATTAAGTGCTTATTTGTGGCGTTTTATGTTCTTTACACACACACACGCACACACATTCCCTTCATTGTTAGACTTTTTTTTTTCTCCTATAGCCGAGAGGCTCCACTGGAGAGAAAGAAGGGTCCAAGTGTGTGTAAAATGGTTTCTGGGCTCCAAACGGCCACAGTTAGCCCAGAACTTCCAGCCCTGATCTGGGAAAAGAACATTTGATGCCATCAAAGAGCTGCAGATTGAAACCAGATGTGCTCGCCTCGGTTCTTTCCATGCATTTAATTAAGGAGCCGGGATGGAGGAGACTTTTTCATCATTAGTCCACCCACTCCCACCTCCTCTTTCCACCCCTTCGTCCTCCTCCCCCGGCCCCAACCCGGGCCGCTTGAACCTCCGACCACAAGCTCAGAGCCCCTCCGGCGCCGCCCCGAGCGGAGTGCGGGTCGCTCTGTCTCCCCAGCGGTGCCGCTCTGGGCAGTAAACTTCTGTCCGCACGCAGCCAGGGCGAGTCGAGTGCGCACGGGGTAGGCGCCACGGAGTGGGCGCGGGTCTAGGGGTGCCTTGCGTCCGAAGTCCCTACTCCACAGCCCGCAGAGCCTCTGCGGAACGCCGCACGTGCACGTGCCATCTACTGGTGTGGACGCGACTTAATTGAGCAGAGAAGTTTCCACCCGGCGTCCTGCTCTGTGTGCTTCAGTGAAAGGCCGGCGCGGCGGTTTCTCCCTTCCCCACCACGCCGCAGCTGTTGGTCCCTTCAGCGGACCTGCCTCCCCGAAACCTCCCCAGAACTGAAGCAGCTGCTCGACACTCCCTCCTTTCTCATGCTCCATCCTCATTTACACAGTTGCGTTTTAATGTTGCTGTTTGTCCCCACGCGAATTACTCTTTGTGACAAAGATCTGAATAAGGGGTCGGGGCTTTTGGCATCCCCAGACACCCCATTTGCCCTGAAGAGCCAGCGAGTGGCCTTGGTCAGTTGCGGGAAGACCCCCACTTCGGAGGAAGTTGCCTCGTCCTGCTAACCCATCTGCATCGTTGGTGATGGAGGGAAGAGAGTGCATAGATGGGCATTTGGAAGCAAGGCCAGACTTCACTTAAATTCGGCAGAGGTCTCGGAGGGATCAGGCGCGTCTTGAAAGTCACCCTCTTGTCATTTGTGTGAATACCAACCGATCCTACCAATACCAACTAGGATGTTAATGGTGTCAACAAAAACAGCAGACGCATTTGCTAAAACATTCATGGACTGAATACATATACTTATATAACATCCATTATACATACATAATATAAACTTCTAAGTGCAATCCAAATAGCTTTCGGACTTAGAGCCTAATGCCTGCTGACAGCTTGTCCAGCCCGGCAGCGCAGCTCTCGCCTCGCCGCTGCTCTAGAGGCCGGAGGCAGGGGCGTCAGGCTCTAGGAATGGGGTGTGTGTGAGTTGGGGGGAGCTTTAAAGACTGTGGGGGCACAGAGTGCCCGCCAACTACTCCCAGGTGGAACTCGGGGCCAGGCTCGCAGTGTGCTCAGGGAAAAGGAGCCAACATCAGAGACCGTGTCTGGTTCCCAGTGAGGACAAGGCAGGCAGTCGGGCCACCTCCTGCAGTCCAGGCGCGCTCTTATGGGAATCCCTCCGAAGCCGCTGGAGCTCAGAACGGCTTCAGAGACTCTTCCTCCCCCGGGAGAGGCGACTCTTTTCCGGGGGAAATCCTGTAGGCCTCAGCTGCAGGGACCCAGCCCTGGCTTCCTCCCACCCCAGACATCACCGTGGGGACTCTTTGGGACAGTCCCCTGGAAAGCAAATCATCTAGGCAAACACCCTACAGATTATTTCTTCTTCTTTTTTTAGGTCTGCGTGGGTTTTTTTCTTTTCCTTTTTTTTCTATTAACAATTACAAGTGGGTTGGATCCACACTCTGATTATGTTTACACACAACATTTGTAAGTTGTTTAGAGTCTGGATTGTAATTTAACAACATCAGGATAACTCTACAGGGAAATTTAAGACAGAACAGAGAGCATGTTCATTCCAAAATGACAAAAGACAAAAGAGGAGCTCTGGCTGAGAAGGTCCCCCAGAACTCCCAGAGTCAGGGCTCACGCTCTACCCAAGGCACCCAGAGGTGGGCTGGGGAGCCTGGGGTAGAGCCCAGGGCAGGAGCGGCCACTGAGCCCAGCCTCTCCTCATGGTCAGGGTCCAGGCTAGAGAGGGGGAGCAAGAGGTAAGTTGGTGGAGCAAAGTTCTCTTGGCTCAGGTTGCAGGAACCAGGAGGGCCATGCTCCTCTAGAATTCAAGAAGAACCATCTGGCCGGAAGATGTCAGGAGGGAAGGCTCAAGGAAGCTGTGGCTGAGAAGACACACTCATCTCCAGAGCAGGCAGTACTCTCAGGCTGGGAACTTAGAAGGCCCCAGAAAACAGGCTGCTGTTGCCCCAGCAGTTCCTTAATCACTACTTGGCTTTCCCCAGTGTGATTTGGGGTGGGTGGGGTAGGGGTTGGAAAAAGAGCATTTCCAACTCAGAATCTCTCAACATTTGTAGGACTTTCCTTGGCTTGAGCTTTGACTTTCATCCACCAATCAGTATTTATTAAAGTTTGAAGCCCTGGATGATGTAACTAATCAGAACGCTTTTCCTCATGACCCTTCCAGCATCCGAAAGTGGCTTTTCAACTATTCTTTCTGCCCCACTCCCTTTAAAATAAGGCCTGTTTTGGATTCTTCCCCACATCAGTGGGAGCAAAGCTGGGTCTAGCAAGGAAACGTGCCAAGAGATCAGACTAAGGTAGATAGGTGGTTCCCGGCTATGTGCCCCTGGGTGGTCTTATTAATAATTAGGTTTGGTATTGATTACTGTCCGGAGTTTCTCTGGCACTTGAAGTTGGCAGAGTTCTGCCTCATCTGGCTAGCAGAACATCCCCAACTCTAAGCAATATCCCCTCTGAGATGGAAGCCTGGAGCCGTAGTCCTTGACATGCTGATAAGCTGACATGATAATTACACGTGACAGGTCACAGATTCTATGATACATGAAGAACACAATGCTACCCTCATGCAAATAACATGCTGTGGGGTAGAAATTCCTTCCTGCTCATGGTTGACAAGCCATATATATTCATTAACAATGATACAGGGAGAAAGAGTGAAATGCAAAATGGATTCTGCAGGGTTCCCATATTTAATGGTTTTAGAAGGTCACTTCATGCCAAACCTGAAAGGGACTCTCCTTTGGCTTTGTAATTCTGGTTCTTAAAATCGTGTCTTTCCAGGAGCATTCATTCTCCTATGCCTGGATGCATGCTTTCCATCCACTTCCACCTCCATCCAACATCACCACTGAATTATTGAAATTTCACAATAATCAAAGGAAGTAGGAATAAAAACACATTTCAAGTAGTGAAATTTTACTGGGTTCACTCTGTTGTAGACTATTACAGGCTGAGGAGCCCAAAATATTCACTGGGGACCCAGTAGAGTTAGTAGAAGGCCCATCTATTCCTCAAACCACTGGACACTGACTTTTTGTACACCACCGAGGTCTTTAGCTAAAGACACAAGTGACCTTCACATCTGCAAAGGCAGTAAGTAATCCTCAGGCCTTATTTTGCTGAATACTTTTGCTGTGATTGACAGTGGTGAGCATTCTCTTTTTGAAATTTTTCTCCTGGTCCTCTCTCTATTTCTCCAACAACTTCTTTTAGTCTTCCTGGAGTATTCCTTTCCCCCCACTCACTCTTTTCAGATGTTGATATTCTCCAGAGTTCTGTCTTTAATTTTCACTGTCCTTCGCAATCAATAGATTGTTCTCAGAGGATCTCACACATTTTCATGCATTATATCTTATCTGTTTTGTGTCTTAGTGTTTTGTGTTGGTATAAAAGAATACTTAATACTGGGTATTTATAAAGAAAAGAGGTTTTGCAGGCTGAGGATTTCAAGGGTATAACTTTGGCTTCTTGCTTGGGCTTTCACCCAGCATCACAACATGGCAGAGAAGTTCAAAGGGGAAGCAGACTGCTGGGAAGAGAGGGAAACCTAAGGGGCATGTTGGTATTATAATACCCTTCTGTAGCGGGAACTAATCCATTCCCGCCAGAACTAATCAAGTCTTAAGAGAGCAGGCACCAAGCCATTCATGAGGGAGCCACCGCCATAACACAAACTATAGCACTTATTTATCAATGAGTCTAACACGTAAAAACTTAAGCTCTTGATGTCACCTAGAGCAAACAAGTTATCTCTCTAAGCCTCAGTTCCCTACATTTCAAATACAGCTAATCATGGCACTGACCACATGTACTTATTAGAATTAAATACATGCAATCCATTTCCCATAGTTCTTAGCACATGGTAAGCCCTGAAACAAACAAAAAAGTGTTAGCTATATCCTTGCTGTGTATGCACATTTATTGAGGACACTTAAACTTAACATGTCCCAAACTGAACTTACTGTTTCCCTCCCATGCTTTTCCTCTTTCTGTAGGAGGAAACTTAGGAGTTATCCCAAATTCCTCTGTCTCTGACGCCACCTCCAGCTTGTTCTGTTAATTACTAAGATCTGCCTAGTTTATCCAGCTAGCCCTGACCCTGTTACAAAACAGTCGCTAAGTGTTTGAGGAATGGGAACTGGAGATTAAGTAATACTGGAGCAGATGAACAAGGCAACATGATGTGAGAATGTAGGCACCATGTTATAGTGTGTTCATAGTATATAAACATAACAATGGTTAGTCATCAAGGTACCTAGCCAAATGCCCTCAGAGCAAATAAGAGTGGACAGGTGCTGTGCTTTCTCTGTCCTGAGGAAACCAAGCCTTATTCACCAGACAGCTTCAGATGTACCAACAATAGCTGTTGTTAGGATTAAGAAAAAAATGTTTAACAAATGTTAGTTCTTGTTCTGTGCTTTCTCTTATTCTCAGATTCTTCTGGGCTGTATAAGTTCTTTTGGGTTGCACAGAAGAATGGGAGGCTCAATTGTTGCTACAGAAAAATCTGGCCAGGCGTGGTGGTTCATGCCTGTAATCCTAGCACTCTGGAGTCTGGGTGGGAAGATCCCTTGAACTCAGGAGTTCAAGATGAGCCAAAGCAAGAGGGAGACCCATCTCTACTAAAAATAGAAACATTTGTCAGGTGTAGTAGCAGGCACCTATAGTTTCAGCTACTCAGGCGTTTGAGGCAACAGAGTGAAACACTGTCTCCAAAAAGAAAAGAAAAATTCTTTAATGATGGGTATATGTGTGTAACCAAGGTGCTTACAACTGGGAATGTTTCTAGGCAAGCAGCAATACACAGAGGTTCCAGAAAAGTCATTGCTGATTTCTCTATCCTTTGCAGGAAGAGCTTGTGCCTGGTGGATTTTTAAGAACCTGTGTGTTCTCTGAATGCTTGGCCCTGCACAAGACATTGAAAGTGAGTTTCCAGGCTGGCTTAGTGCTTCTGCAAACTTCCCACTCTTTGGTACCTGGTGCTCTGTTTCTAGGCCGGGAAGAAGTGAGCTGGCATCTTACAGGATGGATACAAAACGCTTGGGATCTGTTTGGTAGATTTGAAACCCACAAGGTGGTTCTGTGACTTTGGTGCTTATTTGCAGCAGACCCAGTGGCCGGGCCACTTCGGATAACCTTCCTTGGCTTACTGCTCCCATGACTCTGGAGCCAGGTACCGCTTGCTTGTCCATCTGCTCTCCTTCCCTGGATCCTTCTATAAATCTCTAATGTTCTAAACAGGTCTCTCTTTTCTCTTCTCCCAATTTTCTACTTTTCCTAGCTCATAGGTAAACATCCAACCTGGCTAAAACTTCTTTTATCCAGTTACACTTGTTAGGTTAGGTATATCTTTTACCCTCCCTTCCCCCCAACCCCCATTTTTATTCTGTTAAACACACCCATATCAACCTTATTTAAGGTTTTGTTTCACTGTAATAGTGGCAACAAAATTTCAGACACTTTTCTTGCCTGCCCCAAGTGATGCTCTGAGATAATGTATATGTGAAGACTTTAGTGTGAAAGGCACGATGGTGTGTACGTCCGGCTGCAGTTGTCATTGTCTCCAGTCATCATCTTTCCCTGATATTCTCTTCCCACCTTTCATCACTGCAGATAAGAAGGAAGGGTTTACATAGTGGAGTTGAGAAAAGTGACTTTTTAAAAAATGTGCTTTTTCAACATTTTGCAGATCACAAACTTTTTGAATCATTATTCACTTCTTTTATACAATATATATCTTTGCCTTTTGTGAACTGGGTGCTCAGCTTGGTGTTTAAAAAGCCAGAAGCACCTCTTCCTAACACACACACTGAAAAAAAAAAAAAAAAGATAACTTTCTCACTGTTCACCCTTTCATTTTTTCCTCTTTCTTGACTTGTTTTTTTGAGTACCTTTGTTCCTTTAAGTCGGAAGTCTGAATTATTTCCTTCAAAAATTGAAGAGTGTGATTTTGTGATCACTCTAGCATTCATTAGTGTTGGGTACCTCGGTCCCCATTAGAAACTATTACACTGGACCTCAGATATCAACATTCATATTCTATTTTGGACCAAATGACATAAAGTAGTAGTTCCTTAATAATCTTTACCCTTTACCAGATTATCTCTTATGTCCTACTCTGAGCATAATAGGAGGGAAAGAGTAGAAGCTTTAGAGGCCTTAACAGATCATTCTTTCCTTCTGTCTCTTAAAATCAAATTTGAGTAAGTTACCTTGTTCCTCTGAGCAAAGTGCTCATAGTGCTTCCGAAAAAAAAAAAAAAAAGTAAGGTAAGTAACATTAACATGGTGCCTTGCAAATAGTAAATAATGAAAGTTATTTCTGAATTTCCACTTTTGGCTGTGCTGTAGTAGGTTTTAACAGATATGCAATGTTCTCTTGAAAAGCAACTAGAAAACCTAAAATATTTATATTGTCCAGACTCCAAACATCAAAGAATTACCAAAGCAGCCAGGACCTAAGCAACCATATTCTTGACTTCGAGGTAAACCAAACTTTAAGATTCCTCCTTTTATCTTTAGATTATCAGTAATACTTTGGAATAGAGCAAGAGATTGGAAAAAAGAGAAAATGCTTGCTAAAGAATGGAGAGTTCAGCAGAGATTTATGCAATTGTATGGCCTGGGAAGAAGAGAAATTAGAGTTTGGGATTGTTGAGATTTCATGAGAAGAGAAAGGAAACCAACATTCACATCAGTCTTCCTCTCAAGGTATTTGCTTAAGCTGTACAAGGCAAATGGCTAAGAAGCAGAAGACAATGTAAATAAGAAGCAAATCTGAGATTTTGGAAACTTGACAACACCAAGAAGACCAGAATTAAAATTCATGACATACCAAGGAGGAGAATACATAAGAAACACTTCAGGCTCTCCATCAGAAGTCCTAGAAAGCTGCACCCTAAAAATGCAAACAAGTTATATGGACTGAGCCTTGTAAATACTGAGTTCAGTCCCATGGTGGGATCAAACTGATCTGACTTTGTTTCCTTTAAAGATAGGTTGAATCCTTTCTGGAGGAATATAGTACCCAGAGTCACTATAATTTTCATATAAAATGTCAAGAGTTTGATTAAAATAACAATCAAAAAACCCCCCAAAATCAGGCATATTATACAAATAAGACCAAAAAAACAATACACAACAGCAAAAGGTGGCTCAGATTTTGGAGGTACAAGACATAGACTTAAAAATGGTTATAATGAATATAATCAAAGTAATAAATGGTAAGAATTTCACCAGAAAAGGGGGAATATAAAAAGCAGATGAAATTTCTAGAACTAAAAAGCACAAAACTCCTGGGCTTGGGCGAGTCTCTTGCCTCAGCCTCCCAAATAGCTGGGATTACAGGCACCTACCACAATGCCCGTCTATTTTTTGGTTGTAGTTGTCATTGTTCTGTGGCAGGCCTGGGCTGGATTTGAACCCACCAGCTCTGGTGTATGTGGCTGGCACCTTAGCCACTTGAGCTATAGGCACTGAGCCAACTGAGTTATTTTTAAAAGCTGAAAAATAATTCAAAGAAGATTTAACAATGTATATTTATTTACCACTGGAAATCTCTCTCAAGCAACTACAAAAATCCACAAAATCTTTATGCAGAAGTGGTCTCTGTGACTCTCTATTTAACATCTGGATGTCTGACTTTCTAAAATAAGAGAATAACCAAATAAATTCTGGTATATCTATTCACAAAAAAAAAAAAGCACAAAAACTGAACTTATAAACTCAATAGATGATGTTAACTGGATATTTGATGTAGCTGAAGAAGGAATCAGTGAGCTGGAAAATAAATAGGTAAGATGAAAATATCAAAACGGAAGCATGGAGAACAAAAATAATGGGAAGTATACAAAAAAACAGACAAGATATGTGATGAGATGTAGACATATAGGTAAGATCTAACACCTATGTAATTTGAAATTTAGAAGAAGAAGAAAGAGAGGATGGGGCAAATTTAAAGCAATAGGATTGCATTGAAATTTTTCCAAGGCTGATGAAAGTCATTAAGTCACTATAAACAACAATCTTAAATACAAGGAAGAGAAAGTGATACCTACCTAGACATAGCATAGTAAGTCAGGTAAAAGGTGAACAAAAACAAGAAACATTTTAAAAAGAGCCAGAGGAATAAGGTATATTGCCTTCAAAGTAGCAAAAATGTGACTTTTGTCTGACTGCTCAGAAGAAACACTGACAGCTAGAGACAATAGGTTGGCATCTTTAAAATGCTAAAGAGAAACAACTGCCATCCCAAAATTCTGTAACTAGTGAAAATACCTTTGTTAAACCAAATGAAGTAGTTCCAGACAAAGTAAAACAAGATAGTTTGTTGTCAGCATACTCACATTAAATGCAGTTTCTAAATGATTCTACTTAGAAACATAGAAATTCAGAAAGGAATAAAATGCAAAGTAAATGGCAAATACATGGTTACATCTGAATCTGAATGCATATTGACTACAAAAACACTAATAATAATGTTTTATGGTCTAAGTATGCACCAATGAACAGACAGAAAACATGCTGTTCTAGGTTCGAAGTGTTCGAAGGACACTCCTTAAATATAAAGAAAAAGTTGAAAGCAAACAAACTAAAAGGGCATTTTGAGAAAATAGTAGCAAAAAGATACTAGTATCAGACAAGTTAAGCTTAAAAGCAAGAAGTATTTTTAGAGATGAAGAAAGATATACAATAAGAATAAATAAAATGAATGTTACAGAAAAGCATAACACTTTAACTTTATTAATGCATCTTCTATTCATGTGGCTTTCCAAAATAAACATCAAAAATTAACTGATCTAAGGGTAGATATATACAAAACCACAATGCTAAAGGAGACTTATGGAGGAGTATGTCTTCCTCCATAACAGAAAAAAAATTTAGAAGAAAGGAGATCCAAAAAATATATGGCCTAATTGACACATATGAAACACTAGAGTCAATAATGACAGATTATGTATTTTTTCTAAGCAGATAGGTGACAGTGCCCCAAACATTAATAACTGTATGTGCTATGGTTTACATGTTTGTCACCTTTGAAACTCATGATTAAACTTAACCCTGAATGTAACAACAGTATTAAGAGGCAGGGACTTTAAATGGTGACTGTGTCATGAATGAATTAAGACATGAATACCTGAGTGGATTAATGTATTGATGTAGGTTGGTTATCATGAGATTGGACCTGTTAGAAAAGCCTGTTTGGCATCTCTCATCAGCCTCTCATCATGTGATGCCCTGGACCCCCTTGGGTCTCTACAGAGAGTCCCCACCAGTAAGAAGGCCCTCACCTTGTCTCTACAGAGAGTCCCCACCAGTAAGAAGGCCCTCACCTTATTTGGCTCCTAGATCTTGGATTTCCCACTTGTCATAACTGTAAGAAATAATTTTTTCTTTACTATATATAAATTACCCAGTCTCAGGTACTCAGTTATAGCAACAGAAAACAAACCAAGATAGA
Source organism: Nycticebus coucang (assembly GCF_027406575.1). NCBI lineage: Eukaryota > Metazoa > Chordata > Mammalia > Primates > Lorisidae > Nycticebus > Nycticebus coucang. The sequence goes on from NC_069789.1 coordinate 91,029,989, forward strand.
AAATATTTAGAGCCATTAAATAAGTTTCAAACTTCTTCAAAGCATTAAAACTAGTCAATTAAATGATCAAGCTAGTGAGATTCTGGGCTGTTTGGATATTTTGAGATATCACTTAACCCGGTCAGAATGGCCCACAGCACAAAGTCCCTAAGTTTCCAGCGCTGATGTCGATATGGAGAGAAGGGAACAATTTTACACCGATGATGGGATTGCAAACTAATACAGCATCTATGGAAAGAAGTAAGGAAAATCTCCAAAGAGCTGAAAATAGACCTTGCATTTGATATGACAATCCCATTACTAGGTGTCTGCCCAGAAGTAAAAAAAAAAAAAATGCCATAAGGAAATTTTCACTAGAATGTTTATTACACCTAAATTCACAATCGTCAAGATATGGAATCAACCCATGAATGTATTAATAAACTGTGGTATATGTGTACCATGGAATGCTATTCAGCCATAAGAAAAGATAGAGACTTTACATCTTTTGTATTACCCTAGGTGGAGTTGAAGAACATTATTCTTAGTAAAGTTTCACAAGAATGAAAAAGCAAGTATCCAATGTACTCAATACTAATGTGAAACCAGCAGACGAACAACTACATACGATTAAACCACGATTAAATTCAAGTAGGAGGGAAAGGGGAAGAAAGAGAGGGGAGGAGGGAGACGGATGGGTAAGTTTTCATCTACTGGGCACAATGTTAAGGGTATATGGCACAGCACACCTTCTGGGTGAAGGGTTCAACTACAACTTGGACTTTTACCTAACAGATGCAAGCAATGTAACCTAATTGTTTGTACCCTTATATTAATCTGAAATTTAAAAAAAAAGTTAAAGAAAAAAAAGAAATGGGTAGTTTGATATTAGGATATGTATTACTATTATTTATCAAAGGAAAAACATCAGAAAGGTTCTTGAACATAGTTTTAAAAATTCAGCATCTAGGGTGGCGCCTGTGGCTCAAGGAGTAGGGCGCCAGTCCCACATGCCGGAGGTGGAGGGTTCAAACCCAGCCCCAGCGAAAAAACACACACACACACAAAAAAAAAGATTTGGGCGGCGCATGTGGCTCAAGGAGTAGGGTGCCAGTCCCATATGCTGGAGGTGGCGGGTTCAAACCTAGCCCCAGTCAAAAACCACAAGAAAAAAAAAAATTCAGCATCAAATCCCAGTAAAACTTTCAAAAACAGGATTAAAGATTAACTTTTTTAAATGATAAAAATGTACAGTTTAAAATGATTGAATATTATCTGTTATAATGCAATCATACAGGAATTTCTATTAAAGTCAACATCAATGAAAGGCATCCATAATTGCAAAGAGAGAATAAGACTGTTCAGGACATGACAGCCATCACAATTAGATAAGCACATTAAGTAACAATTTAATATACTGGAAAAAGAAAGAAAATTTATCAAATGTTATGAAATAATATATCTGTTCACCTGTATAGCCTAAGAAAATCAACAGGAAAAAAAAAATGCCTTAGAACTAATGAGTTCAATAATGTAGTAAGTTCCAAGTTAAATGTTAAAAGTTCCATAGTTTTCTTAGATGTCAAATATGGTTAGTTACACTATATCATCTTGTCTTTTATACTAATATTGATGAAACTGGAGGCCATTGGCTTAAGTGAAATAATTCAGAAACAAAGTCAAATACTGTATATTCTCACTTATAAGTAGGAGATAACTAAGGAGTACAGATGGGCACAGAGAGTAGAGCAATAGATATTGGAGACTTAGAGGGGTGGAGGGTAAGAGAAAGATGTAGGATGAGAAATTATCTAATGGATACCATATACATTAATTGGGTGAGAGTTACACAAAAAGCCCAGACTTCAACACGAAGCGATAAAATCATAAAATAAATCTGCACATGTACCCCCTAAATCTATAACTTAAAACAAATGTTTAAAAGGATACATAATGTTGAATAAAATACCCGAATCGTAACACACAGTTGGCCATCAGTGATCAATCAGAGTTGATTGGATGGAATAGTAAATAAGTTTTTCTGAAATGCTCAGCAGCCCTCAAGATTGATATCTTCCTTATATGCCAAACAACTCATACTAAAAAAATTCACCACAAGATTATTTAATTTACAGTGGGAAGAAAAGACAAGAGCTTTCTAGAGGAAACTTCAAAGGATACCGCATCTCTTGGCTACTAATAGGATTTGTTAAAATAACAGCCAAAGGGGTATTCTCCATATATCTCCTAGTTCTTCATCAATAACACCAATAGTTATAAGAAATAGAAGTTGAAAGAAAAATTAAATTCATTGACATTGCTACCCTTAGCCAAGCACCATACTATATTGCTGCTACATGGTCATTTGAAAGGATTTTAAATAGGAATGGTCTGGAATTCCCAAATCTTTGGTTTATATTTTATTTAAAAAACAAAACAAAACATTGCACTGACTTAGTTTCTGCTCACCACCTTTGAACTAGAAGCGCTCTCAGTCTTGATGGGACCGAGCCTTGGGAAAGTGACCTATCCCAATGGGACTAGAAACCTTTCTCTTTTGGTTTTGAGACCATCATTGTGCATTCTTTCACCGGGCCCAAAGGAGTGTTATTATTTCCTCAGCTTCATACTCACAGTTACACAAGGACAGCCTCCAGTGTGCATACAAGAATGAAACAGCCATCACTGCAGGTGCAGAGATACTTTTCTAATGAATTACTGCCTCCTTACTGGGAACCAGGACAGACCCGCTGTGTTTGTCACTTTTTAGTTATTAGGCAATGTCTGAAGGCATCCAAGATCTCTATTCCACACTTATCCTTTTCAGAAACAGAAAGCAAGTGCTATAACAGCTGTGTGTGTATTTGTTTTCTTTGGGGGAAGCTAGAGGCCAAGGAAACCACAAAAAAGTCTAAGTTGCAGATCTTCCTTTACTTACGTCAGGATTACAGAAGCAGGTGCATGGTGTTTGTTTATTCTGGGTATATAGTAAGACCTCTGAGTTTTTAGATTCATAATTCATATTTACATTTCATTCGAAAACTCCACTGACTTAATCTCTGTTCAACACTTCTGAACTAGAGTCACTCTTGGTCTTGATGGGAAAAAGATTTGGAAAACTGGCCCATCCCAGTGGGGCTGGAGAAAATGGAACACTTGTACACTGTGGGTAAGAATGCAAATTAATACAGCCATTATGGAAAACAGTATTGAGGTTCCTCAAAAAATTAAAAATAGAACTGTCATATGATCCAACAATCCCACTACTGGGTATATAGCCAAAGGCTATGAAGAAATATCTGCATTCCCAAATTCATTGCATTACTCACAATAGCCAAAATGTGGAATCAATCTATGCATCCATTAATGAATAAATGGATAAAGAAAATGTAGTATGCATACACAATGGAATACTATTCAACCTTAAAAAAGAAGGAAATCCTATAATTTGGGATGACATAGATTAACTTGGAGAACATTATATGCAGTGAAATAAGCCAGGCACAGCAGAATAAATACTGCACGACCTTACTTATACATGGAGTGTAAAAAGTTAAACTCCTGGTTACAGAGAGCAAAATGGTGGTCACCAGAGGCTGGAGGAAGGAGATTTTGATCAAAGGACACAAAATTTCAGTTAGACAGGAACAATAAATTCAAAAGATATAGTGTACATCATGATGACCACAATTAAGAACAATATATTATATACGTGAAAATTGCTAAGAGTAGATTTTAAGTATTCTCATCATAAAAAATATTGAGTATCTGAGGGAATGCATATGTTAAAATTAAGTGCAATTTAGCCATTCCACAATGTATCAAAACATCATATCATACACCATAAACATATATAATCTTTATTTGTCCATTAAAAATAAATAAATTAAAATGACACTAAAAAGTATTCACAAGCAGCCTGTCATCCTTGTTGTATGTTCAGTGTGAGAACTGTCTCAGCTATGTTATAGAACTTCTATAAAGGATATCTAATGAATGTCTGCCCTGTTAACTTTATCACATGAGTCTCATACTTGAAGATGCATCAAGCAAAGGGTCACAGCTATTACAGTGTAGACAAGGTTAACTCAGGGTGGTCCTGAATTTAGTGATTTAACTAAATATGTAAGCTCATCTTTTGGAAAGTCCCCGGAGTCTGATATATTTTACCTTCTTCTCTCACACTCTTCCTTTCTTAACGTAGGTCCAAGTTTCTGACTTACCATTTTTCTCCTCTCTGAAGAATTTCCTTTACATTTCTCAAAAGGCAGATATGCTGGTGACAAATCCCCTCAATTTTTGCTTGTCTGAGAAAATTCTTTATTGTTCTTTCACTATTGAAGGATAAAGAATTCTAGACTGGTGGAGATTTTTCTTTCAACACATTAAGTACTTAGCTCCGGTTTTTTATTGTTTGCATGGTTTCTGAAAGGAAGTACAATGTAACTCTTATCCTTGCTTCTTTATAGGTAAGGTGTTTTCTCCTCTGGTTTCTTTCAAGATTTTCTCTTTGTCTTTAACTTCCTGCACTTCGAATATAACATGCATGGATACAGTGTTGTTTTCTTTTTTGTTTGTTTTTAATCCTGCTAAGTGAGGATTTGAGCTTTCTGGATCTATTGCATAGTGACTATCATTAACTTTAGGAAATTCTTGATCATTATTGCTTTCAATATTTTTTTGATCCTTTTTGTCTTCATTATCCTTCTTGTATTTCCATTCTGCATATATTATACCTTTTGCAATTGGCCCACCATTCTAGGATATTCCGTTGTCTTTTTCATTCTTTTGCTCCTTGCATTTCAGTTTTACCATTTTCTCTTGACTTTTTTTTTTTTTTTTTTTTTTTTTTTTTGCAGTTTTTGGCCGGGGCTGGGTTTGAACCCACCACCTCCGGCATACGGGGCTGGCGCCCTACTCCTTTGAGCCACAGGCACCACCACTCTCTTGACATTTTTATAAGCTCACTGATTCTTTGGTTATGTACGGTTTATCGAAGAGCCTATCAAAGGCATTCTTCATTCCTACTACCATGTTTTTGATTTCTAGTATTTTTGTTTGTTCGTTTCCCCCTTAAACTCTACATCTCCCTGCTTATATCACCCATCTATTCTTTCATGTGCCCATTTTTTTCTATTAGAGCCCTGAGCATAGTAGCTGTAGTTGTTTTAAATTCCCAGTCTCATACCTTTTATATCCTTGCCATATCAGACTGTGGTTCTGATGCTTGTTCTGTCTCTTCAGATTATTTTTTCTTTCATTTTTTGCAATTTTTAAATTAAAAGCTAGACTGGCAATATGGAGTAAAAGGAACAGAATTATGTATAGATCTTTTTTCTGGACCTTACACAGTGTCCAGTCCAGAATCAGACCTGAAATATGCCTTGAACTCCATTACCTTCCCTCTGGTCTAGATATGTTGACACACACTGTGAGTGGTGGAATGGTTCCCAAACTCTGACCAGTAAACCTGCAGCAGGCCTAACTTGGAAGAAAAATCTATCCCTATGGGAATAATCCCAAGAACAGATTATATATCCATCTTCAAGAGAAATATGAATTAGAGGTAGATATGTGAAGGTCCTCAGCAAATAGGGAGTAGATGGACGCACTCATGGGGATGGCATTCAGAAGGAGAGTAGGAGACAAAGGGTGGTGGTTGAGAGTAGCATTAGAAAGAGGCATCCCACAGAAGACATAGAATAAAAAGTCCAGACAGGTAACAGGAACACCACTAATGAGTAGTCTCCCAGATTCCCAAGAAGAAAGCAATTAATAAAATAAAATGACCCTGAATGATATTTAAAGCATAAGCTAGAAACATCCCACCAGTCTTAGAGGTGATTTACAGACAAACAAAAATATGCCTTGGATATTGGTTCATTTGTACTGACTCTTCTTCTATTTATACATTAAGAGTCTTTGCTGGAGATTCTGGTATAGATCATTCTAATGAGGCTCTATCATTCTAATGGAGTCTTGGACCTACATTATAGTAATTCTGGAATGCTATTGGGCTGGAGAGTTTTGTCGTGTTGATCTACGTGATAAAGTATTCTTCCAGGAAGATTTGTTCGAATCAGAAATCTTAGAAGCATACATACTGGAGTCTTTCATTTTCTTTCTACACCTTCTGAAATGTGTTAATAGCCAAAAAGTATAGAAAATAATGTTTCTTATTTGGATAGTTGATCTTTTAGGGTGGTGCTTTAATTTGTGGTAAACCTAGACAATCATCAGCTTGGTTATAAATCTTAGTTTAAAATGTAGTATATCCTGTTTGTCTACTCCAGATAACAGAATTTTGGCCTCAAAAATTAATTTGGCATCTGTTTTGTACACATATCTTTTGACATCCAGGCAGAGCACAGTGGATACAGTCTGTCTCTGCTTCATAGTATATGTGGCCTCACCTAAGATAACTTAAATGACTAGGATTCACTTGAACTGCTGAGGACAAGGATGGGCAGAATCAGTTACAGGCTTTGTACATGTCTGGCAACTGGTCATGGATAAATCAAAGGCTGGACTCAGCTGGGGCTGCCACCTAGAATTCCTACATATGACCATGTGACCTCCCATATGGCTTGGGTTTCCTCACAGCACGACTACCTCAGGACAGTTGGACTTCCTACAAAATGATTCAGGATTCCACAAGAAGGTGTTCCAGAAAACAACATGGAAATTCAATGTCTTTCATGCTCCAGGCTCAGAAATCACATAGCACCACAAACACCCAAATCATACCTGCTTACAGGAGAAGTAACAAGGAATTTGCAGTTTTAAACCTGTTTTAAAACTGTCGTACTTATTAGAAGTATTATGAGAATAAAATTACAACAAAAAATGATTAATGAAGATTGATGACCTGTACATTATGGTGTGAAAATTATATAGAACTTTAATCAGAAAGACTTGTGTAGAGTTAGATTTCCCAAGATCAGAGGTCATGCAAAGAATATTATCTGGATTAATTCTTTCATTCAAAAAACAGTGAAAGTAGTGTGATGAAAAGACAATATTCTTGTTCTCATGAAGTTTACATTCTAGTAGAAGGATAGAGAGTAGGGAAAACAGAAAATAAAGAAGCAACAAAATACAGGAATGAAATGATTTAAGATAGAGATATATGTCTGAAGAAAATTAAGTCAGGCTCATAAAGACTTAGCATTCAATAGTAAGTTCTAAAGGATCTAGTTTACTAGAGAACATGGGATATGAGTTATGTAAGATTCAGAAAATCTAAATAAGAGGGAGAAAGCTGAGATGACAAAGCTTGAGATAACATTCAAGTTCTAATGTCATATAAAAAATTGGATTTGAGGCTAAAGAAAAGAAGCAAAGCCAAGGATCAGAAGCAAGATGTAACTGTAATTGAACGAGAATGGGTTTAAAATCAAGCAAAGTGAAGTTGTTATAATCTTTCTTTTTGATCGTCAACTGTGTGTTGTGGATGCAGCTGACTTAAAGAACAGAGGGGGGCCATGCCATTACATATACATGTACAACCTTCTATAAGTAATTTAAGAAAGAGATATGGTAGCAGTGCACATCATTGTCAAGGAATTTGTATCTAGAATATATTAGAAACTCCTGCAGATTGATTTCACAAAGTCAAACAACTCAGTGGGAAAAATGAGCAAAGGATATGAACAGGAAACTTGTGAAAAGAGAATCAATGTCATTATAGTCAAGGAAATGCACCCAAATAAAATATACAACAAAGAATAATAGTGAAGTATCATTAAATGATATCCCCCAACACACTTACGAGGTCTGACAGTTAAGTTGGTGAATTTACCACCATGTGCTTACATTGGCAGCACTGTACAAACAGCTTGGTAAGGTTTCATAACCTTGGTATAACAGAGGCTCACATCTGTGTTCATGTCTACACATAGCAGTGTCTTGATGAGTGGAGTTCATTATTGTTGTTGTGTGTCATTGCAAGAATGTCAGAGCCTGAATAAGAGCAGAGAAAAAAATATTAAATTCCTTGTTAAACTTGGCAAGAGTGGAAGTGAAATCAGGGACATGGCAGTCCAAGTTTATGGGGATAATTCAGTGAAGAAAATGGCAATGTATAAATGTATCAAACCTTTTTCTTTTTTCTTGTCTTTTTTTTTTAATTAAACCTTTTTCTGAGGGAAGAGAAAGCATCACTGAAGATGAGAGGTCAGGGAACCTCAGAACTGATAAAAAAAAAAAAAAACTTGCAAAAATCATGGAATTGTGCATCAAAATCATTGGCTGACTGTGAGAAGCACAGCAGACCAAAAAAACATGGATACAGAAACAGGAAAATATTAACTGAAAATCTTGGCATGAGAAAGGTGTGTTAAAAAATCGTCCTGAAGGAGTTTATTGATGAACAAAAGCAAAAGAGAGTCAAAATTTGCCAAGACCTTTTGGAAAGGTAAGATGCTGTTTGGGGCCATGTTATCACTGGTGATGAAATACGAGTGTACCAAAATGACCCTGAAACAAAGTGTCAAAGTGCACAATGAAAGCCAATTCTCCACAACTAAAAAAGTTTTGTCAGTCCAAATCAAGAGTCAAAACAATGGTGCTAAATGTTTTTTCGGTATCAGAGGGATTATTCATTATGAATTTGTACCAACTGGACAGTTAACGAAGTTTACTATTTCAAAATGCTGACAAGGGCTGTATGAAAAAGTTATATAAAAAATGACCTGAACTTTTCATCAGCAACTCATGGCTCTTACATCACGACAATACCTCAGTTCACATGGCACTGTGTGTGAGGGAAATTTTAGCCAGTAAACAAATAACTGTATTGGAACAATCCTTCTACTCACCTGATCTGGCTCCCAAGGTTTTTCTTTACCTGAAGTTAAAGGAAATATTGAAAGGAAGACATGTTGATGACATTCAGGACATCAAGGGTAATAGAAGACAGCTCTGATGGCCATTCTGGAGGAAGAGTCCCAAAATTGTTTTGAAGGGTAGCCTAGACACTGGCATTGGCACTGGCGCTGGCACTTCCCAAGGGGAGTACTTCAAAGATGACCATAGTGATATTCAGCAATGAGGTACGTAGCACTTTATCTAGAATGAATTTGTGAACTTAATTGTCAAGCCTCATAGACAAATTACTTCGTGGTTACAATGATTAAACAAGATACACCTATACCAACTTGGATGTATGTTAAAAACTATGGTAAAAACAACAAAACACCATTTAGGCAACGTTTTAAAATGTGCGGACAATGCTATATAATGATTTTTGATACGCTGGCATATAAAAAATATATAAAAACAACAGTAAAATACACACCAATTTCAGGTTAGCCCTGTGAAGAGTGAAAGGAAATTGAATTGTGAAGGAGGGCAGTGTTCCATGGCAGCCTTCAAATGTATCTGCTCTTTCTCACAAAGAAACTAAAGCAAATATGGCAAAATGCTAAGGCATGTGAAATACAGCTCGTGCTAGTATACCATTTTCAGTGTGTTTGAAATATATAATCAGTGTGGTTTTTTTTTTTTTTTTTTTGTAGAGACCGAGTCTCACTGTATCGCCCTTGGTGGAGTGCCCTGGCGTCACACGGCTCACAGCAACCTCTAACTCTTGGGCTTACGTGATTCTCTTGCCTCAGCCTCCCGAGTAGCTGGGACTACAGGCGCCCGCCACAACGCCCGGCTATTTTTTTGTTGCAGTTTGGCCGGGGCTGGGGTTTGAACCCGCCACCCTCGGCATATGGGGCCGGCGCCTACTCACTGAGCCACAGGCGCCGCACTATATAATCAATTCTTTTTAAAATGTTAGAAACAGAAACCATATGGTACACTAACATTTAATTCCTCTCTGTGGGATAATTGAGGAAAGACACGTGTTCAAATTTGGCCAAGGGAGAAGAGTCAATTCTTTTTTTTTTTTTTTCTTTTTTGTAGAGACAGAGTCTCACTTTATGGCCCTCGGTAGAGTGCCATGGCCTCACACAGCTCACAGCAACCTCCAACTCCTGGGCTTAAGCGATTCTCTTGCCTCAGCCTCCCGAGTAGCTGGGACTACAGGCGCCCGCCACAACGCCCGGCTATTTTTTTTTTGGTTGCAGTTCAGCCGGGGCCGGGTTTGAACCCGCCACCCTGGGCATATGGGGCCGGCGCCTTATGGACTGAGCCACAGGCGCCGCCCCAGAAGAGTCAATTCTTATCCAGTGCAGACCATGTTCTATTCTAGCAGAGACGTTTTCTGTATCTAATATAGGTCCTATACTGTTTGATTTAAATGTTTACCTCTCTACATTGGAATTTTAATACTAATTACAGAAAATTCTCAGTTTCTCCACTTTAAACATTTTGAAGTTCATAGAGCAAATGCAGGGTTTTTTGGTTTTTATTTATTTCTTTTCCTGTGAATATTTAGGCTGTATTATGTATTGATTTTATCTTAATATCATTATCTCTTGTCCTAAATATGGTTTTTAGTTTTTTTCCATTTTTTAAAAATTTTAAATTAATATGAGGGTACAGTTTTTAGGCTACATTGTTTTCTGTTTTAAGGTAAAGTTCTAGTTGTAGTTGAGCCTTTCGCCCAGGTGGCGTGCTCCACAGCCTCATCGTGCACATTACTAGGTGATATCCCGCCAAGCCAATCGCCCTCCCTCATCCCCTTCCCCTTGATAGACAATATTTTTTCATTTCTAGGAGCATGTAGTTGTTTATATATTGGTTTCATAATAGTATTGAGTACATTGGATATATTTTTTTCCATTCTTGAGATACTTTACTAAGAAGAATGTGTTTCAACTCCATCCAGGTAAATATAAAAGATGTAAAGTCTCCATCTTTTCTTATGGCTTAATAGCGTTTTGTTTGTTGGTTTTTATTTTTAACCAAGTATATTTGAATACTGGGCAACATATACTTTCTGAAAAAATAGTGACTGATTTTTGTTTCTCTCATCTAAGTTTTCAGTCTTATTTTCTCCTATGTTGTGGTGAGAGATGGGAGATTTTTACTCTTTAACATTGTCATAGGAAAAAATAACTATCAGTTTGGGTGGAATCTGAAAAAACCCTCATTCATTGTGCAGAAATTAAGAACTTCATAATATTTCATTGCTAAAATTATTTAAACACCTAATTCCTACTGCAAAACAGTGTCCCAAGATACAGCTCTTGGTTTATTCTATCATCCATGGACCATACAAGATCACAGAGAAGTAGTTCTCTGGAGACTCTCAAGAAAGAATTGCCATCCTTACTTGAATTAATATAACACTTTTGTAAAGTGTAGGTTGTTAGCTGAGTGGATTTTGTAGCCATTTATATGCCAAATCAAACACCACAGTATTAAAGAGCAGCTCATCCTTTACCTGTCTTATTCTTAATGCTCAAAATAACAACAGTAATTTGGAAATTTCTTCCAATAAGATTTTGCTTAAGTTATTACTACTAAAGTTTGATTTTTTTTTTCTTCTTGGTGACATCATCTCTGTACTGAGCACTCATGCTTCTGAGTAAGCTCTAAGCTTTGACTGGGGCGACTTGAGCCTTGCTTTCTGCCACGCACCCTGGAATGCACAACTCACAATGGTTTCCAGATATATCGGTTCCCTTCCTGTCTGGGACACTGCGTTGCCACATGACCTTTGCCAAGTCACTTCTCTCCGCTCTGCCATAACATGAGGTTGTAATTATGATGATCTCCCTCTTAGAAATGTGATGAGAAGCTATTCATAACAAAGACTGTAAAAATTGCAGACATGATGAGAGAGGCAAGTATTAAATGCATGAAAAAGTTCTAAATTGAATATTCACATCCTGTCTGCTCTACCTGTCTTTTGGCCTTTCTGTTAGTGCCAACCACTAAATATATATTTTCCTCATCCCAAATATGGCCTCAAATTTCAAATAAATGATCTTTTTGTGTGTGTGTGAGCTATTTTTTCATTGTTCTTTCATCAGGCACAAGGGCTTTTCTTTTTTTTCCCCAAGAAACTGAGATTGCTTAGTTGGTTGGAAATTGGCAGCTTGATCTTGGTCTGGGCCAGACACATGACATGCTCTAGTAGCCGTCTGAACCTGGTCTGGGATCATATTCCCTCCTACCCCCAATACATGTTCCAAACACTTGTGAGCATGCTGGAAGGCAGAAGGCTTACAGAGGTGAGATCAGGCCAGGCTGGCACCTGTGCTGTAGGACTGGGGGACAGAGTCAAGGAGTGACGGAAAAAGCCCCAAAGTTGTCCGTGGGTAGGTGGAAGGACAACGGGGGAAATATAAGCTGCCTTAGTGCATTTTTTCAAGTTTCTGTTTATCTTCCATCTGAGGGCTCTTTAAGCTGCCCCATATTTGGATGCGGACATTGAAGTATTGCTGACCAATGCCAGAGTCACAGGAATATCCTGCTGTGCTTTTGATCTTTCCATATGACTGAATTTCCTGAATCATCATGTTACCGTGTGCACACATATGTGCACATGTGAATCTTCTGGCACATCTCCCAGAAGTGCTAGTTCTGGGACAAAGGATCCATTGGTGCTTTCAGAATGTAATATTGATCACTTTGGCCTTCCTCGGCTCGGAGCCAGATACTTCATCTTTCACTGTACAAGATGGCTGCCAAGTCCATGGGGCTGGTGTCATTGTGAAGGCTCTCGGCAGGCCTTCCTGAGAGCAGAGGGTTGTTTTTTAAAAGCTTTGAAAAACCTTTAAAAATGAAACTTTGCATTTTACCAACTATGGGCAGTGCTTGAAATTTCATTTTTGTCTTTTAACTTGTACAGTCTATGGTACGTTTTATATTTAGCTACACAATACTCGCCAATATTCTGTTTGGCAGGAAAGACAATGACACAGAATAACGCATTAGGGTTTTTTCCCCTATGATTTTGCACAACTTTCTTTCTAGCCCCAGTCTTAATCAAATCCATAATTTGGATTTTCAAACTTAATGATGGTTGAAAGGTCAAATTCACAAGGATGCAAGGAAGAAATCTAAATTTTCAAAGTGTGACTTTCATGTGTAATGTCATCAAAATTGTGAAAGCAAATGATTCAGAAAAGACCTTGATGCCAATGACTTTGAGATGATATAAATCATCAGTCGCCATTGGAATAGAATTTTTAAAACTATGATTATCTTCAGGTAGGCATCTGTCAAATCAACAACGTGGTTACAGATTTGACCCATTGCAAGTTTCCAGAAAAAAAAAAAATCCAGAAACTCATTTTTTTTTCTTTGCTTAAGTACGATATCTAGGACTTGACCTAAGTAGGAGGTGAAATAGACAAAGTGTTCTTTCATTTCCTTTCTGGATTTCCATTCTGTTTTTTGGCCTCATCACCTTCCACACAACAAAAATATGCTGTCTGCTTTCAAAAGAAAGCAGATCTGATGAGTCACCAAACACCTGAGTGTGAATTTATTTCATGTATAACTCTTACATGTCTTCCAAAGAAATTGTTTGTTTGTTTTTTAAAGAGGACTTAGGAAGAAATACTCATTGTGTACTTTAAGAGATCATGGTGTCTATGAGATGGAGCATCTAGGAACAGAGTCTTCATGATTTTTATTCCAGTGGTGAGACCCTGTCCTTTGCTACTGAGGTATGTTATGCTTTGTTAGGAGATGGATCAGCTGTTTTTATTAGCCTCTATTGTACTTGACTCCTGAGAAAGGCCTAGAGCAGGTCTTTAATCTATGCCAAAACAGAATATAATATGAATTCCAAACATTCCAGTTGAAATGGAAAGAGCACATGCTTTGGAATCCAGGAAGCTAGGGGAACTTCATCGTGCTGTCACTTAACTAGCTGTGTGATCTTGGAGAAAGTATTTCCACTCTGCAGATTTGAATTTGCTTGTGTCTGGAATAGGGATAAAACTACTTAGCTGGGGTTATTTCAAGACTAAATGAGATAATGGACACACACAAAAAATCCTAACACAATACACGGCACAGCCGATTCTTGAATGAAGTAAATCCCCCTCATCGTGTACCTTAAGTGTCAGTAGATGCTACCAAGCCCCATGGAGCTCACTTCTTAATGACAATTTGTGTAATCTAAAACTCAGCTGTGATATTTTTAAAAAATTATATTCCATGGTTATGATATCAGCAGTGTCAAATTTAAGCTTGTGATGACAGCACAGCTGTGAACTCTTGGGGCATCATATCCTTTGGAAGAAGGTTACTGTGACAGTCCTGAAGAAAATGCCGTGTTTGGCATTCTTTAGGCATACTTGTTAGATCCTTGAATTTCCAGACAGGAAGGACTGATTGTACCCATTCATTTACTCTAAAGAGGCTATCTCTAATCCTTTTTTGAAAGTAGACAGATTAGAAATAAATGTGTAGCATTATTATATACTATACAATATTCCTATCATGTATAAGCAAACTTGATAGTCTTCAACATTAATAATAGTCTGTTTTGAAATTCATGCTTCAAATTCTCCCGGGGAAAAACTTAATAAACAAAAAATTTAAAAGAGTAAAATTTAATGATGAGCTCAAGACAGTCTGTTGACTCAGTAGAATAATTTGTTGTTGTTGTTCTCAGAATATTAACTATATAACAATAGGAGCCTTGAATGTCTGGCTATTGGTATTTTGACCAAGGAAGTCACTCTCTCCATGCTCCTGAGGGAACAGAGGGAATGCAGTATTTTGCCACAATTGTTACCCAGTGCACATGGCACCATCAGTTTAATCCCACACATCTTGATGTCATCTAGATAAAAACAATAAAAGTAGTTTGCAATTAGGAATTGAGCTCATGTTAATCCTGGCAGCAGTCAGGTGAACAGACCATCAGAACTCAATCAGGATTAAGTAGGCTTGCAATTCAAAACCTGTTTTTGTCCCTTCTCCCTCATATTTTAAAATCACATTTGAGTTCTCATTTCAGGCAATCATTTCTACAGAATTATGATATTCAGACACTGTTTATGAAATACAGGACAATGATTTCATTGTTTTCCTTTCCCTGAAAGAGTCTTTTAGAAAAGCATGGCAGATAGGGAAAATATAAAAATCCACTGTTTTGAGTTCATCTTCAGACTCTACTCTTCAGTAGATAAGGCTTTGCATTTAGTTGGCTGTCAAACTATAAAACCTTCAAATCCACATGTTTAGGACAAAAATTCCTGTCTTTCTCATTAAGCAGGATTCATGGTCCAGCTAACTTTGCCGCAGAAAGTTTGGACAGTTGAGATGTTGAAAATATCTGGCCATGGAGAAAGTACATAAGTGCACGTTCTACTTACCTGCACTAAAATCAACTCCAGGGAATTATTTGTCCATGACTCCATGTCTCACCTCTCTTATATTTTCAATTGCTACAAAGCAGCTTCCTTTATTTTTTTTTATTTATTTTATTTTATTATTATTAAATCATAGCTGTGTACATTAATGCAATCATGGGGCACCATACACTGGTTTTATATACCATTTGACATAGCAGCTTCCTTTATTGTATTACTGTTTATATGCACAAAACTGTTTATATGCACAATGATCCACAAGTCTCTGACAGAGGCATCAAGTGTTTTCTTTCTTCATTCCATATGTACATATTAAATTTCCTGTCTACATATATATATTAAATGGAATCTTGAGCAATGAAAAGCTAAGTAGATTATATGCTTCTGTCCCCAAGGAACTTACCTAAGGAGAAGGAATGATGGTTGACTTGCATGGCATGGAATTTAAAAGTTAAAGATGTTCATCTATCATCCAAAATACCATCTACTTCAAAGACCCTAGCCTATGACCTTGTAGGAATTCAACCTAAAGCATACTTTGGCTCAAACTGTATTTATGAAAATAATTTTTAAAATCATTAATATTTTGAAATGGAAAGCTATTGTATAAAATTGCACATTTATGATCTTTTTCATGAAAATATTGGAGAGATATGGCCATACAAGGTCTTCCTTCCAAACTGGCTATAATTGCTTGGCATGCCTCAGTTTTCACAGCATCCATCATTCTCTTACTGTGTGCTCTCAATTTTCACAATGTCTTCAGGATGTAGTAGGAAGTTTCTATGAAGGGGATATCCTGAATGTAGCTTTTTTCCCCTCATTTTTCAACTTTAGTCTATTCTACTTTCTGATTTCAACTTTAGTCTAATCTACTTTCTGATTCCTGTCTTTCTCATCAAGCAGGATTCATGGTCCAGCTAACTTTGCGGCATAAATACTCTAAAGCTGATTGATATATACCCATGTGCCTGTAGACCCAAACTCCATGGGACACTGAGAGGAGAAGCCTTATGCAGGGTTTTCTTCAGTGTGGTCTGGAAGAGAATGGGGACAAGACAGATCTGTCTCCAAGGCAAAGATTAAAATACTATGGATCATGGAAAGAAAGTTCCTGGTTCTAAAATAACACAGATCCCTGGAAGAAGGTTGGCATTCGTTTCATTGATATTGCCTAGTCTTTGGGCCTTCAAGAGCTAAGGAGGAGTAAAGTAGATTGAACTCAGATTATCTCCAGGATTGGAAGAGAGAAGGGACAGCTGGAGGCAGGAGGGCTTGGTCCCTCAACAAGGGCCAGCCCCTTGTTTTTAAAGGCTGCTTGACCTTCTACCACTTCAAGAGTCTATAGTATAAGATATTCTAATAACTAAACAACTCATTATGAAAAGCAACTAAGGAGAGTCCACTAACTCATAAGGAGAAGAAAGGTGATAGGCGATAATGCACAGAATACTCCACATAGCTGATGAAGGAGACATACAAGAATTGAGAGGTTTAAATACAGCCCCCCAAATCCTCCCTATATCTAAAACCATAATTTTGAACTGAGCAATTCAGTAAATGAGTTGATGGATGGGATGGCTACCACTGAGACTCAAATTAGCAGCCCCGAATTTCAAGTAGAAGTAATATCTCAAAGCACAAAGCACAGTATACTACCTCAGAGACATGGAAATACCACTCACACACACATACCATGCATACACACATACACACACATACATGCATAAACACACACATAACTTGGAAAATAGAGCAGAAACCCCACAAGTGAATTATGCAACTTCTAGAAGAAGAAGGTACAAAAGGAGGTGAAACAATAAAAAATAATAGATTTTCCCAAGGTTAAATAAAGGCCTAAACTGAAATTAAAAGAACTGATGAGAAAAAAAAACACAAAGCAAAAGACAGGCTTTTGAAAAAGAAAAAAATAAATTCTCTCACAAAACTGCTAAAGGGAAAAAGAGGTAAAGCAGAAATAGGCAACGATCAGGAATTTAAAAAGAGGCATTTAAGATTCATTAAAGATGAAAAGAATTATCAAAGGCTATTTCCCACAACTCTTGAAACAAATTCGAAAAACTCAAAAAAAAGAACTGTTCTCCAGCAGAATAAAATTACCAAAGATGGCTCAGGAAGAAATGAAAAACTTCAATGGCTCAATTACCACAAAACAGATTATCAATGATTAAAGGTTACCATTGCAAACAGTACCAAAAGAGATGGAGTCATAACTAAGTTTTATCCAACCATTTAAAAATAGATAATGTCAATGTTTTGTTTGGTTTTTTTTTTTTTTTTTTTTTTTTGAGACACAGTCTCACTTTGTCACCCTGGGTAGAGCTACGGCATCATCATAGCTCACAACAACCTCAAACTCCTAGGCTCAAATGATCCTCTTGCCTCAGTTTTTCTATTTTTAGTAGAGAGAGGGTCAGTCTTGTTCAGGCTGATCTCAAACTTCTGAGCTCAAACAATCCACCGACTCAGCTTCCCAGAGTGCTAGGATTACAGCATGAGTCAGCATTTGATGTTAATTTTATTATTCCAGGCCATAGAAAAAAGATGTTTTTAATTCTCAATTGTTTTACAAAGCATATATAGCTTTGATGTCAATGTCTAACAAAATAACTCCCAGGAGGAAAAATAAAGGCCAATAGCATGTATAGGTGATGATGAAAAACTCCATATAAAATATTACCAAATAGAATTTTGTGATATATATGTGTGTATATATAATATATATATAATAAACAAATATTTTTAAAGGTATGGCTCACTGTAAGAATAAAATAATATTTTATCATCTATCAAGATAATCCATCACATCAAAAATTAAAGATTTAAAAACCTATGTAATTCTATCACTAGATGCCAAAAAGTCATTTTATGATTCAGCAGTAATTACTAATTTTTAAAAAGGTGATTTACTAACCCCAACAGCTGAAACTATCCCAAATGGTAAGCACCAAATCTATGTCAATAAAAATCAAGAAAAAAGTGGTCTAAGTACAAATTCTATTATTACTGAGCTTTATTATGGAGGTAGATTCTAGAAAGTAATTCTCATAGGAGAACCTATAAATTACTTGGAGAAAAAGTTTTTTAAAGGAACAAGAACTATACAAAGAAAACATTAAGTCAACCGAAAGATATAAACTCTTCAAAAATGAAAAATTTGCATTTTTATGGTAAGAACTGAAAAAATAAAAATGTTAATTTGCCAAAAACTTTTGTTTAATATACTCTCAATTTTAATCTTGACAGGCGTTTGGAGAAAGCGTATAAAAAGGACTTCAGAGTTTATGAGAAAGCAAACATTTCTGAAAATAGCCAAACAAATTTTGATAAAAATGAATAGTAAATAGGGAATTGCCTTACTATAATAATATACTATTAAACAATTGAAATTTAATTCATGTGGTTACAGGCATAGAAAGAAAATAAAAGCAGAAAGAACAGAGAATCCAAGAAAATACATAATTTAATGTGTAAAAAAGAGGAAAAATAATGGATTATTTAAGAAATTCACCTGAGGGTGGCACTGGTGGCTCAAAGGAATAGGGCGCTGGCCTCATATGCCAGAGGTGGTGGGTTCAAATCCAGCCCTGGACAAAAACTGCAGGGAAAAAAAAAAAAAAAGAAAGAAAGAAAAGAAAATTAATCTGAAATAAAATAAAATTGAACTCTATTTTTTTTTTTTTTTGAGACAGAGTCTCATTATGTCACCCTCAGTAGAGTACTGGGGCATCACAGCTCACAGCAATCTCAAACTCTTGGGTCTAAGTTGTTCTCTTGCCTCAGCCTCCCAAGTAGCTGGGAGGTACCTGCCATAGCACCCAGCTACTTTTTTGTTATAGTTGTCATTATTGTTTAGCTGGCCCAGGAGGAGTTCAAACCCACCGGCCCCGGTGTATGTGGTTGGCACCCTAACCATTGAGCTATGGGTGCTGAGCTTGAACCCTATTTTATAAAAAAAAATTCACATGGATTAAAACCTTAAATAAATGAAAAATAACCTACGTGTATGGCAAGAAAATCTTGGTACACAAGTACAATCCAGAGACAGAAAAGATGTAACCTTATAGAAGACATTTTTGACCATACAAAAATTAAATTTTTGAATGGCAAAATGTTATTTATTATATGTTATATACCAAGCATATGTTATATGGTATATTAGTAGATCTAATAATTTACAAAATTGATTTGGGAAATATATCGGCAATGCAGAAGATCAAGAGATGTTTACTGTCTACAATGATAAAAAGCTCTAACTAAATGAAAAAATGGGATGAGAATCTCAATAGCTAAGGATTGAAGAGGACTAAATAGCCAACCAACAAGTGAAAATATTCTTACTTTAATTTGTATTTCCCTGTTAGCTTTTTACTCCCCATTAGATTGACAAAATTAGAAAGTATTGAAACATCTACAGGTGTTAAGGTTGGTGGAGACATGGGTCCCTTACATAATGCTGTTGAAATGAGAATAGTTTCAGCTGGGATGGACACAAACTGACAAAATATTAAAATGCATAAAACATGTGCATTTTAACTCAATAATTCAGACTCCTGGACATCTATTCCACAGAGTGAAAGCCATTGATTTTCCTTTTTTTAAATCAATGTTTATACTTTCTGAAAAGCCGTCAATTTTTTAAAATGGATGTTGTCTGAACAGATGTATATTAAAGCATTGTTGATACTGGCAAAAATAATATGAAATCGTAAAGTAGATGTCCCCCAGTATAGGAATGGTAGAATGAATTATGGTACAACTATGTAATAGAATATTTTGGACCCATTGAAACGAGTGAATGAGAGGGTTCAGCAGTTGATTTGGAGATATTTCTAGTTGATGTTGAGTAAAAGCAAAGTTACAGAAAAGTACAAATATGATTCCATTTTATTAAAAACAGATAAGATGCTATCTTTCTATAGATATCACATACATCCATGAATATGTTATTTACATAAGGAAGGAGGTGACCACAGAGAAAATTGTAAATGGCTCCATACTAGGTTATTAGGATAGTGTAGCATTGTGGTTAGGCTGGGGCCACACAGCAAATTCTGGCCAACAGACTGTGCGTGAAAATTACTGATGCACTTAAGATACAATGTGGCTCCCTCATCTGTATCTTTCCTTGCCTTGGCAAACCTGGAAACCACCCACGTATTCCACATGGCATACCTATAACTTTGAGGAAAATCACCAAGCCACGTCAAATGTAGCATGAGGAAAATTAAATTTATCTGTTAGGTCTTTGAGATTTATAACATTTTTCTCTTGTGGCTGTTACATTAATTATCCTAATTCAGAGATTAACTTTTTGAAATGAGGTGTTGCTAAAACTAAAAACCTAAAATACACACCTTGTGTTAATGGGAAGCAGGCAGTGAGAAAATTGACATTGAAGGTAAGAGACATAGAAATTGATGTTATTTAGTGGAGGAAAAAAGGGAAAACATCCTTTGTAGTCACATAGGCAGCAAAGCAGATCATCTGCATAGCAGAAGAGTTTAGAAAGGGCAACAATAAGAAGTGAATATCAATGATCGCTCAAGCTTTTGTCAAAATCTTACAAGAAAGTGACAAACTCAGAAAAAAAATTGGCTGATTTCCAACCAGAAATGAAAAGGAATAAAGAGAAAGCAGATATCTGAGGCCATGCAGGGTTGGGAAAAACAGTATGAGATGGTAACAACAACAACAAAAGATTTTAGGGAGAAATGCCCTTATAAAACCTCCTTGTTGACAAAAGTCATCACATATAAGTTTCTCACTTTCAAGCTCAAAAGCCTCAAGGTGGTTACTATTAAGCTGAGCAAGACAAGTGTAGAGAGGAAAAGTCAAAGAAACAAAGCAAATCTGAAAACTATGCCTCAAAAATATTTATAATTTGGTTACTGATACATGGGACTCAACAAATAGATATGAAATCGGCTACATTTTTAAAGTATTAAGCCCATGAGGATTTTTAAAAACTACATTGCCACTTTATGGGGGCAAGACATGATTGCAAGAGGGACTTTGCCTAAGAAGTGCAATCAGTGTAACCTGGCTTATTGTACCCTCAATGAATCCCCGACAATAAAAAGAACAAAAAAAAAAACTACATTGCCAAAGAAACTATTAGCTTAGACCACAATGAAATTCTGCTATTCAAAACATACAGACTTCCACTTCCCATCAAAATGGATTACCATCCACATAAAACAAATAAGAAATCAGAGAAAATATATGACAAATTGCTTTTCAAGACATCAGACATGAAGCAATGAGGGAAAATGATTCATGAAAAGTGAAAGACAAACAAGGTGAGCCCTACAATTATCCTAGCTTACAGCTCAGATAGTTTCCAGGCAGAGTACAGGTGGAGGAACTCAGGTGGAATGTGGCTGTCTCCTGCATTTGGGAGACAAACTAGGAACTGGGGGACTACAACATGGATAGATTTCACAGGGCGAGTACTAGAGAGGAGAGAGCTGTGCACCAAGCAAATTATAAGTATCTGTGGAGGATTCTTCTCAAGCATTAATCTGAATATTGATTAGCACATGCATGTGACAAAATCCCCGAGATTGAGGGAAAAAAAATACCTGAAAAGATTAGAGGGAACAATGCCGCCACAAGAGTGGAAAACTTCATATTCTCTACAGTTTGGGTTAGAGTACTCAGGATTTTGTCTCAAAATAAGGAAATATTAACCTTGCTTATTCCAATCTAACAAGAACTAAAAGTAAGACCCAGAGGATCGAAGTGTTTCTACATAATTTAACAATGCCACAAAATAATGCTCAAGAATATTTATAGGAATAAAAGAAAAATCTAGCCCCCCGCAAAAGTAAAATTCACGACATCTGTCATCCAATAAAAAATACTATCAGGCATGCAAATGGGCCGTATTTGGGGGCCTGATTGTTAAACCATATGATCGACAATATGGCTCCCCCAAATCCCCAATTAGCCAAAATTAATTCCTAAATAGTACAGATAATAGAATTAGTAGTTAAGTACATTAAAATAATTACAATATAATTTTATGTGTTTTAAATACTTGAAGAGAGATTAAACATATTAAGTATAAACATGGAAGATACAAAAGAGAACCATGTTGAACTTCTAAAGGTGAAAACTATAATATTCAAAATGAAAAATACACTAGATAGGATTAATAGCAGAGGAAACAGGATTAAACATTGCAGAGGAAAAAATTAGTAGTGAATTTAAAGATATGGAAATAGAAATTATCCAAATCGAATCACAGAGAAGAACGAAGTACTGAGAAAAGATTAAACAGAGCTTTGGTGAGGTGTGGGTCAACTTCAGGCAGGCTAAGATATATATAACTCTCCAAAGAATAAGAGGAGAGGCATAGAAAAAACTTTGAAGAAATACTTCAAAGTTTCCTGAGTTAATTGAATCCTCAGATGTGGAGCCCACAGATAAGGAGGGTTGACAGTAATATCCCAAAAGTTCATATTTGATGAAAACTATAAACTCATAGGCTCAAAAAGCTCAAAGAACTTAAAACACACACACACACAAAAATCTGAAGAGAATCATATTAATAACATCACACTTAAATTTCTTAAAAACAATAATAAAGAGAAAAATATTTTAAAAACAGCCAAAGAAGACACATTACATACAAATGAACAAAGAGTGACAGCAGTAAGACAAGACAGGAGAGCAACATCTTCAAAGTACACTCATGCATCGATATGGGCTGAGAAATGCATCCTTAGGTGGTTTTGTCATTGTGCAAACATCATACAGTGTACTTACACAAAACTAGGTGGCATAGCCTACTATACTACACACAGTAGGCTCTATGGTTTAACCTACTGCTCCTGGGCTACAAAAGTGCACCATATATTACTATAATGAATACTGTGAACAACTGCAACACAGTGGTAAGTAATTGCATATCTAACCATATTTAAACATAGAAAAGATACAGCAAAAATACAGTATAAAAGATTTCTTAAAATCATACACCTGTAAAGGGCACTTACCATGAATGGGGCTTCTAGGTGCAGAAGTTGCTCTGGGTGAGTCTTTGAGTGGTGAGTGAATGTGAAGACCTAGGACACTGTAGTGTCTACTACTGTAGACTCCACAAACATGGTAGACTTAAGCTAGACTAAATTTATATATTAAAAAAAAAACTTTTTTTCTTCAATTATAAGAGAACCTTAGCTTTCTAGAACTTTTTTCCATTGTAAAGTTTACCAGCAGTTTTGTTCACACAATCATCACCACAAACACATGAGTAATGCATTGCACTACCTTGTTACTTCAGCAATGTTGTCATTTGATGACAGGATCTTTTCAGCTCCATTATAATCTTATGAGAGCACTGCTGCATGTTTGATCTGCCATTGAACTAAAACATTGTTATATAGTACACGAATGTACCAAAAGAAAAATTGTCAACTCTGGCATTCTTTATTCATGGAAAATGTCTTTCAAAACAAAAAGTGTAATAAAGACATTTTCAGACACCCAAAATCTGAAAGAATTTATCACCATCAAACCTGTACTATAAGAAATTATTCCAGGTAGAAAGTTGGATCTATACAAAGAGATGAAGAGCACCAAAAATGGTAGTTTTCTGGATAAATGTAAATGCTTTTCTGTAAAGTAAAAATAAGTGACTTCTAGCTATGGCCAAGTGAGGATAATAACAAACCCTCTCTCAAAGAAGCAACACAAAGCCAGGTAAAATTGACAAAAACTATCATTTGGGGGTGGCACCTGTGGCTCAAAGGAGTAGGGCACTGGCCCCATATGTGGTAGGTGGTGGGTCCAAACCCAGCCCTGGCCAAAAACTGCAAAAAATAAAAATAAAAAATAAACCTACCATTTGGATTTCTGGAAATCCAACAAAGGCATACAACAATCTGAGAAGAGTTTGTTCTTAAAAAGTCTCAATTTTAAGTCACAACAGTGAGAATTTATAACACTCTTTCCTGGGACTTCCCCTATCTTGTTCTTCCAGCTCAGGCAGCATGAAGGCTCTGCCAGGACTGGACAAGCCATGGGAACTAGTGTTCTTTTTGCTGATGCTCACCCCAGTGGCTTGTCAGTATGAGTAGTTTTGGGGAGGTGGGAAGGTAGAGGATGGCCAACAGCTTGGCTCCACTAGCATGACTTATAATTGACACAAGCTTACTCTTACCTAAAGCTGCTCAGACACGCTGTGAAGATTTGAGGGGGGCCAAAGTATTCATAGCACCCCTGGCTGACCCTTAGAGTATGTATATACATTTAGGAGGCTAGAAAGGACCTGGTAAAGAATAAAACCTGGGAAAGACTTAGAAATGGACTGAATTTTGACTGTGCTCCCTTACCATACCAACACAGATTCATTTACAGCAGTCAGAAGACTTACTGTCTTAAGGTATTTAAGCATAACTTCTGTCTAATCATTGGCTGAGGCTACACTTGTGCAGGAGCAACCCCTAGGAATTCAGTCTTACACATCAAAATATGAACTTAAAAAGTAAAACAAAAACCCTGAACCAGCCAGAGATATGCATGACCATAGAATGTAAAGGAGTCAGATTTCACAGATTTGGCCCAGATAATTTATTCAACAAAGAAAAAAAACAAAGGTAACAATAGCATTAACATTTAGGGGGAAAATAATAGAATCCAGAGTTGCTACAGACAACTATAAGATGTGTGAAGAAATAGAAAAGTATGACTTATTAGGGAGAAATACAAGTAACCAATAAAAACTATCCCTGAGTGTCTACAGAATATGGACTTTATCAGGCAAAGACTTTAAAAGATATATTATAAATATTTTTAGAGAATTAAAGCAAAACATATTTAACATCCACTGGAGGAGTTCTCCATCAGAGTTGAGATAATAGAAGAAATAGATCAATGAACCAGAAACTGCAGGGGTTTTTGTTTGTTTGGTATGTTTTTGTGTCTTTTTTTTTTTTTAGACTGGGTTGTACACTGTTGCCCAGGCTAGAGTACAGTGGTACAATCACAGCTCACTACCACCCACCCTAAATTCCTGGGTTCAAGCAATCCTCCGCCTCAGCCTCCTAAGTAGCTGGAAATACAGATATATACCACTATGCTAAAGACTTTTATAGAGACAGAGTCTTGCTATGTTGTCTAGGGTAGTCTCAAACTCCTGGGCTCGAGCAATCCTCCCAGCTTGCCCTGACAATGTGGTAGGTTGGATAACAGGCATAAGCGACTATGCCTGGCCTAAACCTGAAGATTAATCAACAGAATTAGTTCAATTAGAACAAAATGAAAAAAGATTAAAGAAAAATGTTCAGTTTCAAAGACACGTGGGACAACATCAAGCATACCACCATACATGCAATGGGAGTTCCTGAAGGATAGGAGAGAGATAAAGGTACATGAAATATGTTTGAAGAAATAATGGCCATAAAATTTCCAAAATTGATGAAAAGCATTGAAGTTCGTTAAACACCAAGTAGGATAAATTTTTAAAAGATCCACATACACATAAGCTATTATGTCTCAACAAGACAAACATGGTATCTTGAAAGTAGCAAGACTTATTATGTATAAAGCAGCATCTTCACAGTTAAGGACCTATTTTTCAGTAGAAACATTGGAGGCCTGAAGTGGCCAAATGTTATTTTTTTTTTTATTTATTTATTTTATTTATTGTTGGGGATTCATTGAGGGTACAATAAGCCAGGTTACACTGATTGCAATTGTTAGGTAAAGTCCCTCTTGCAATCATGTCTTATGGCCAAATGTTATATTCAAAGTGCTGAAAGAAAAAAATAACTACTAACCAAGAATTCTATTATCCACCAATACTATTCTTCAAAAAGGAAGGCAAAGTAAAGATATTCTCATCAAGAAAAAGGCTGAAAATATTTGATGTTCAGCAGACCAGCATATGCATAGTAAACATATTTTTGTTTATTATATATACTTATCATATAATTAAAAATTTATAGCAAGATTATAAAAACTTTTGACAATTGAGGGGCAGAAAAAGCCTAAACCAAATACCCCTGTTAAAGCAAATTTGGAAATTTCTATGTAATCTTTTCCAGTCTTTCTTTGTCTGCAGATATGTCTCATATGGAGTAATAATAGTGTAAAGACACTTGTTAAAATTTACTCACTTTATTATCACGTTTAGTAGTTGTAATATTTCCCAGTGTGTGTAAGACATTGTTTAATTTTCCATTTTTCTAATTTTTCATATTTTAATGTTTTTGCTATTGTGAATATCTGCCTTTGTATAACTTTTCCCTTATTAAATATTTTTCCAGGCTAGATTCCAAGAAATGTATTTATTGGGTAATTTTATATTGCTACTTCCTTGCCTCTGTCACCGATCACTTTACCTACTCATCATTTTTGGATCAAATGCATGTAAGGCTAACTACTGCTACTGGCCTATCCATCCTCTTTGCTTCCCTGCTTCAACTTGAACCCCAACCTATCCAGTGTTCTGGAACATCTGGTACCCACTTTCCTATAGCATAGACTTTATCTGGAGGCATAGAATAAGCTTATTTCAAGAAATATGTATTGTTTTTTAAGGAAACTTTATGCAATCAACTAAAATATATATAGAATTTGAAAACTGAAACAAATTGAACTGAGAGAACCCATGGTGAACAACAGATTTATCAAGTGGACCGTAAGTTAGTTTGCCCAGAAAGTCTTCATAAAGGAAATAACCTGGAGGTGTGACTTCATATAAATCCCGAAACAAGCATGTTGAAAAAAATATAAGTAACTATATGTACATTTGTTTATTGCCTGAGATCCTTTCTTTCTAGGAACACTGGGACTCAGCAGATTAGATTAAGAGATATTGACTATGGAGTGAATTGGAACCAGAGGATCAGATCGCCCAGTATTAGATTCCTGACTCTGCCACTTACCAGTTGTAGGGACTTGGGCAACTGCTTAACTTCTCTAAGCCCCAGTTTTGTCATCTGTAAACAGGAAATCACTATGTGTACTTCATGGAGTTATAGTAAGAACTGAAGCATTTGTGTCTGTAAAGTGCCCAGCTCAGTAGATGCTCGTCACCAGCACCTATCAAAGACCTGTCCCCAGTGTGATGTGGGCACCATGTCTGTCATGGCCTCTTTCTAAGCATCCCCATCTATAAAATAGGCTCTCACCACAGTAAATAGCTGCATATGAAAAAATTTAAAATGCTTGTTGAATGTTATTGGCTATGAAGAATCTCTAAATTAGTTAAATTAGGTCAAGATTGAAATAAGTGAAACATAACTCACCAGTTCCTTCTAGGTAATGACAAAGACACCAGCTCCTACTGTCTCTGGGGGAATGCTAGCCTTTTGGGTAGTGACTAAGTGAAAAGGATAAACAGAGAAAGTCTAGTCTCTAGTTATTGAATTCATGGTTAGTTTGTATTTCTTTGAACGAAACGGTGATGGATGCTACAAATTTTATAAGGATTTGAAAAAACACAGAGGAAATTATTCTAATAGTAAGTCTGACAAATCACTTTTTAAGTATCGCATGCCAATTAAATAGTCAATGATTCACTTTAGGCCCTGATTTTGTTTTATTCAAGATTTTAGATCAGAGGAGAATGATTGAGGCTGTAGACCATGGTAGTGTTGAAAACAGACACCCAACTCTCTGAGACCCCATTATGGAGATTAGAGATGCCAGTGGTTCTGAGAAGACTATGCATGTGTTCCAGCTTCACTGTCACTGAAATGGAGGCCTGACCAGAAGAGGATAGTAAAGGTACAGCCGCTTCTTGCTTCTGTGGATCTCTCCTGTAATTGGCCAAGCAGTTGCAGGTGCTAACTAGGTGCTTCCAATCTTCATCCTGTAACCTGTGGGGCAACAGACAGCATCTTGCTAACAGCCAAACAGCTGGACACCTCTCCTTAAACAACCAGACTGTATCCTACCTTGGCTCAGGGATCAGAACAAACTCTGCCAATTTATTTTCAGACTTTGCAAGTAGGCATGGGGTTTAAAACACTTTATTTCCAAATGCTAAATTGCATTTCACACACACACACACACACACACACACACAATCAGTCTTAGTACCAAGGAGAAAGCCAGGGCTTGGTGCTTTTTGGTTCCCAATAGCATCATTGTCCTTTCAGATGGTGACTTTTCTGTGACCTCTTCTATAAGCATTACCATGCCTTATCCCTGCTACAGAATATTATCAATTTGGTCTCCCCTCAGCACATGACAACTCAGGAAAAAAGTGGTTAAACCGAAGCTAAGTGTAAGTTGGTTCCCACTGAGCCATGTAAAGAAAATAATACATATTTTTACCAATACGTAATAAATACGTAAATATGCTAAGGCTTCTAGCTGCCTTATGTTCCTTCCAGAAGCCAAGCAAATGTTCTCCTGGGATTCCTCTTAGGAGTATGTTGTTTTCAAAGATTCCTTATGCTAGCCTTCATTAACTGTGCCTTTACTTTCACCTTGGAAAATATTTCAATGTTATGACATCCATTTTAGAAAAGAAATGAACAAAGCATGTAGTTTTATTATGTTTCCATTTCTCCATGTTCCACCTACATTAGAATTAAGTTGACTTCCTCCAGAGCACTTGTGAGCATCTGCCTTCCTCCCAAGTTGCCTTTTTCTAGAGTCAGTAGGCTCTCTGGCACTGACAAAGACTGTCCTCAAACCTTCTGTGCCCATCCTTGGTTTGCTTGTTTATATTTTCTCTATCTGAGGTTAGACTGACTGTGGGGCTTTCCACAGAAGGGGCAGGAGTTTGGATAAGCCAGCAGTTTAAGCAGGTTTTATGACCAGCCAGTGTAATAAAATGCATTCAGGGGTCACCCGAGAAACTTTAATCAGCACCAGGGGTCACTGGATAGCACTTCTAAACAGGGGAGAAAGAAACGAGGAACAGAGATTCAAAGGGGAGGAAGAAGAGTTGGGGGAAGGGGTTAGGGATCGAAGGTTCTCAAGTTATCAGAAATAACTTTTTAAAAAAATCAATGTGTTTTGCAATCAGAAATAGTAAAAAGAGCTATAATTACCCAACGGAAACTAGAGGTCTGCTGCAAATTTAGATGAGAATTTTATCCAAGGACTTAATTTTTTTTCCCCTAGTGCAGTTTTGCATGGAAGTTTGGCCTTATGACTGGTCTCAGGATGGATATCAGATATCTCACCCTGAAGGGAGAAACATTTCCACCAAATCCTTCTCCCCTGGGGTGGGAGGGGAGTGAGCAAGGATTCTGCATCCAATAATCAGAGCCTGGGCAGACAAATTGGCACCACTTTTTTTCTCTGTCCCAGCCTCCCTTTAATTTTTTTGTGAGAAATAAGACTGCAGACTTGAGTCACAATTCACAAATATTTGGTAGTATTATGTTGCAAGGAACTGGGGGGGGGAAACCAGAAGAAGGTAATTCCTAAAAGCTTTGCCTTTGCTCATGCAAACAAACTTTATGCTTCTCAATAAATCTCCTGTTTTGTAAGTGGCCATTAAAATAACAGATCATTTGATTAAAATTCTGTTTTCTTTTCACAACAGTCATTTGGAATTTTGGGGGACCTCCGAATGTGGTCTTGGCCATGATGTCATTAGTATTTTATTAATGCATGTGAAAGGTTAAAAGCTCTTACTTTTTATTAGGCTTTTAAAAGCAAACATTAGGTTGTCTCTTGCATAAACTGAGTCTGAACCCATTAAAATGTGACAACAACTTCAGAACTAACCCTGTTTGAGGGTAAAAAAAATTGATCAAGGATTTGCCACATTTTTAATTGCCTTGAATTAAATGAAAACTGAACTGAGGCCAGTATTTGGGAATGGAAAGAATTAAATCCAGTCCAACACTTTTCAATATAATAATGATATTTTTTAAATTAACGTTTTTCCCTTTTAGAGTTGAATGATTCTTTGTGGCACAAAAATAGTTTATAGTTTGAAAGGTTTGTTTTCCCCCTCTCTAGTCCAGTCACAATGCAGGAGGTTTGTCATTAAAAATAAGATGGAAAAAATTTTTTAAAAAATATATGTTTCAGGTGTCCTGGCCTGAAAAAGAAATACTCAGGGCAGCAACTGCAAATTTGCCTTTGTTGTTTATTTGAATGGAAAAGCATCTGTGACTGTGTAGATGGGGAATGATGTTATCAAGCTTTTAAGACTAAAGATACTTTTAAATTACACACTTTGAAGAATTATGTCATAAATCCACAATAAAACCTGTAGTGCTGGGGCATTTATGGTTATTTTCCATTTTGTCTCATTCTCATCACATGTATTTTTTTGGGGGGTTGGATTGTTCCATCCCATTGAATCATCTTTTATACACAAAAGAGAAAATCCCTGCCCTCCCATTCCTTAATTTGTGCTCTAAGTGAAATGATAGAAGCTTCATTTTAAGTTTTTTCCTACTCTTATACCACCTATCATGGAGAGTTTTCTACTTACCTTTATTGTTTTCTTCCTTAATTTCTAGTCCTCACCGCAGTTCTCATTCTTAGTACATTTTGTTTCTTTGGGGATTTTTATCCTTCGCAAATGAACTACTGAAAAACCATCTCCCTGAGCCTTTCTTTTTTAATCGCTTCTGTGTTCTGGGGTGTTGGGGGAGCTGCAGAACTAGCAGAAGCCGATCAGCAGATAAGCTTGCATAACACACACTTAATTATACAAACAAGTCTTTCTGGAGAAAGTCTTCTGACAATTACCTCCCGAAATAAATATACCTCAGTGACTGTCAATAGTAATAAAACCCTCACAATCATTTCTTAAAGCTTTTATTGTTTGCCTGTAATTAGCATGTTGATGTGATTAAAGCTCCATTTGACTTTTGATAAACCCCAGACTCCTATAGATAACATTTCCAGCAGTTCAAAGCTGCTTTCATTAGAACCGATATTTATCTGATTTGTAACCAATCAATTGGAAATAAAACTTTCCTGTGGCATGCCGTTAAAATAGCCAGCAGCAGCCTAGTTTCCTCAAGCCCCTCTCCTCGTCTAAGGCCTTGAATGAGATGGATTCCATATGGTTAGGAGAACCAGGAAGGAATTGAAAAGGTAGAGAAGGCAGCTCTGTGGAGAGCCCCTTCAAACTCAACTGCGTTGTTTCTACGCGCTATTATTGGAAGGCACATAACTGCTGTAACCGATTTTCTTGAAAAATACAGTTTTGTGTGGCAGCAGAAAAGCCTGCAGCACTAGGGTTTGTTAAGGGCATATTTGTAATGTTTACTCTGCTTCCGTATTTTAAAGTTTATATTTGATTATTTTATCAGACCCTTTCATCTCACAACGTTATTTCTCCTGTGAGTTTCCTAGTATCCCCACGTTATAGCTCTTTCCTACCTCCCTCACTTCCTTGCCTACCTACCTGGGCTATCTTCCTGCCCTCCTTCCTGGCTTTCGGTTTGTATGTGTTTGCCTTCTATAATACTTTGTTTACAACTAGTTTAATTAGTGTTCAAAATTACAGTGCTCTAAATTTTGAAGTTTTTAAAAATAAATTTTCAAATTTTATCCATCCCAGCATACATGCTGAGGTCATGCTTAGTGTCCCCAAGCTACAGAGGGCTACCGAGCTGCTAACAGCATCCCTACCGTATCACTGTAATGATGCGTCCTACAACTTGTGTTCTGTATAATTTCAGCACTACGCAAATTTATTTATTCTGTTCTCAGTAGAAAAGAAAGAAGGAGAAAAGGAAAGCCAACCCACCTTCCAAATCTGTATCTATTTATCCAAAGCACTTCTTCCTTCCTAACCCCCATACTCTACAGACATTTCATATTTTTAGAAATGAAATAGGGGAAGGGAAATATTTGCTATAATGGAACCAGCGTTGACATACAATTCTTTATGGATTTCTAGCCAAGCTTCATTAAAATCTGTCTTTAAATATATCGTAAACATGTGCATAAATGTTCTATGCCATGCTTTTTAAATTGAGTCTTCAAGTGAATGTACATAAACAAAATATTTTATTACTATTAAAATGAAAACATGAAACCTATGTCTGTGGAACCATTTACACTAATCTGGACATGTTCAAAGTCTCTCCATTTTTATTTAGTTACATAGGTTCCCGTGTCTATTTCAAGTGTTTTCTCACGCTGTAATTTATACTTTTATAGATAGTCCCACACAACTCCAACCTTACTTAAGCACACGTCTGTCTTTGCATAGATTATTCAAATGCGTTGTCTTGAAAATGCTGACTTTAATCTTAAAATGATTTCAGCTATGGCATTTCATATTTTGGAAAAAAAAAATGCCATTTCATGTATGTAGGACCTACCTACAGGCAGTTACCCTTAAAACAGGAGCAGGAATTATTCCTGAGAAATAAATGGCTGAAATGATAATGAGATTGGGTAAGACAAGTATGTCTCTACTGGTTTGGGGCTTATGCATATGCCTTACAGCCAAGAGAATTTCTAAGGATGTCAGCCTCAGGGGAAAAGGCTATAATATACTATATGCCTCTTGAAAGCAGCTTTTAAAAAAAGTTTAAACACTTTATTTTATTTTTATCTCAGAAGACATTTAGGCATCATTAAAAACCCATTTTAAATGTCAGCTATAATACGGTTCTTCACTTAAATGCATTCATTCAGTTCTTAGTTAATATAAATGAAGATAAGTCCCTTGGTAAATATAGTCTCATGACTTTGATTTTGGATCCATTGATTTAAGATGATTAATTACATATTCTTTGGATAAAAATTGTATTTCCTGTAAAAAGCGTATTTTAAAAACTAAATCTGGAATTTTCTTTTTTTTTTAAAATAATTGCACAGCAGTTTCTTGTATTTCAGTATCCATATCATTGCTAAAATAACAGAGATTCAGGGCATGCTGAACTGAAGCAGTGCCTTTAAAAAGTACTCTGCACATAACTAAAACCACAGTAACACAAATAATAGACTGGAGAAAAGGTTTTCAGATTTCCAAAGAGAAATCATGTCCTTCTGCAAAGTTTTATTCTTGTAGGAGCTCTCTGGCTTGTATATTACATCAAATATCTAAAGGTATGGAGAAATCTGGCCCAACTGAATTTCATTTTAATTGGTATTTAAGCATGTATATGCATGTGTGTGTTTATATGTTTGTGTATAATGAGGATAAAAGGTAACCATGGAACCATGATTTAGCCGTTATTTCATGTCAGTCATTTTTAATAATTTTATTTCTCTTGGGATCAGCTATCATATATACAGTATACGTATTTTTCTTTTTGCGGTGGAGAGAACATACACTTATGTACCCACTGACTATAACCACACAATAATAAATATCAAAATGAAACTGAAAAAAAAAAATCTAGCTAGCTATCTGGATTGTTTCCTTTTATAATACCAGTGATCCAGGTGCCTGAAAATCATTGCGGCGCTGGCCTAATGTTTTTCATTTTTACTCAGGTGTTCGGCATCCCTCTCGGCTAAGGGTGCCTCTCATCTGTAGAAATGGGGTATTTCAAAGGTCCTTAGTGGAGCTACTGCAGAAGTGATTGAAATGACGTTCTCTAGGGAGCATAACCTAAGAGGAAAAAGTTTGGCCTTTTTTTATTCCTGAAGGTAGCCCAGCCAAGTCACTCCAATTCATGTCTCTCATTTTATACCCGGAGATTATTTTCTTCCCACACCAGTCTTTGTACTTGTATGTGTTAATTCCTTTATTTTTTGGCTCCTGAAACTAACACAGTAATTTTTAAATTCTATACACAATGGAGATTTGGATTTTGTTTGTAAATCTTACGTACATCATCAGTAAATGGCTTTGGGCTTTTACATCTCTGAAAATAGACTTTTGATAGAGTGAGAGCAAAAGAATCTTCTTATTTCAAGTATGACCTGAAGACAGAGTGGGTTTCCTGCTTCTCCAGTAAGCTTTTCATAAAAGCAGAATGTTCATGAACTTGAACAGGCCTGGACAGGAAGAAATAGTCTGGTTTCTATTGTCCTGTTAGACCACAGACCTAATTCAAGTTTAGGTACCTCTCAATTTGTTAGAGAGATTGATTGACTCTGCCTTTTTTTTTTTTTTTTTACATTCTAACTTGCAGTACACTTAGGAGTATGTTCTGACGTTAAGTGGTCTTTCTGAAGTCTGATAGCACAAGGATGACCAGCTAAAATTCATACCAGTTCCCCAAACCAAAAAGATGAGGACAAAGATTATGTCCCAACAGTTTGTTTCACTCTACATTACAGAATCGTATTCACAATTCACTTTAAAACTTTCTTTATATACATATAAAACTTGTTTGCTTAAATTTAGGAAAAAAGAATTATTCTTTTTGCAGATCTACATGTGAGTACGATTGATTATATTTTTCTTTTTTCCCACAACCTGAAACATATCATAACAAGCCAGTTAAAGAGAGTTCCAATAAAATGTAACATAGCTCTGTAAATAAATGAATACAATAAATTTCTACTTTCTGGGTGTCTAAAAATGAGCTTTTAAAAGCAACTTGGAAATGTCCACTGAAGGAAGTCCTCCCCACAAAATGGTAGTGTTGGGTATGTCTGTTCACAGGGAGGGTTGGGGGGAAGCTGCAGACTCTGGCAGAGAAGTGGGTCACAGCATGCATTTTCACGCCTGAATGCGTCTCTGTGCCACTCTTTGGAGGCTACTCTCCCTGTATTGTCTGAAGGTCTGATGTAGGTGGACAGACAGTGTGGGCTCCAGGGACTCAGCTTACTGTGGTCACAGCCATTTTTGCAGAGCCACTACAGAATCCAGAAGAAAGAACACCAAAAGAGAAGTTTTTAAAGGGAAGGAAAGAAAAGGGGGAAGGGGGCGGGGGGAAAGGAGAAAAAAGAAAAAAAAGAAAAACCAGGCACTCTCAGTTCCAACGGAAGCTATGCCAAGAAGCAACTAACTAAAAACAGACTGAACAGAGACGACAAATGAGGAAAGAATAAAATGGTTTGGAGTCAGGCTGACAAATACATGAGAGAAAAATTCACATGGCTTCAGAGAAGTACTTGGCATCGATCTCAGAGATGTGTGTGTGTGTGTGTGTGTGTGTGTAGTTTTTCATTTTTATTTCTGGAAGAATATTTTTCAAATTCTTCTTACTGAAAAAGATGAGTTATTTTTCTTCCTTGAAATAGTGGAGAGACCACCCCCATCTTCCCCCCAAAAAAGTTTTGAAAAACTTTTTAAAAAGTTATTGAGCCGCATCGCTAGATCACTTCTTGTGGTCTCTAACTGAAGAGAGTACTAAAACCCATATGTCTGGGTCTGTTGTCAATCAACTAGTTCCTCACTCACGGGGAGATAAGGGACAATGGGGCTTGTTTTGCCTAGTCCATTGTAACAAAAACAGAGCAGTTGTTTCCAAAGAAGACAGAGTGCAAAGCTGGCCAATTTCAAACTGCATTATTTTGAATAGTTTAAACAGCCCCCAGGCTGAGGTCTGCAAGTATTTGGCTTATTAGATTTAATCCACTGATGGCTTGTGTGGTAATGAATGTCTGAAATACTTGTCTATGATTAGGAATTTTTAATGCTGTCCTCATGGGCTCTGCTGAACTTTTCCTGCTTGTAAGCAGAGGCTTAACACACTCAAATCATCCATGGAACTGTGAGAGCAGGAGACACCCACCCCCTGCGATAGAAACTCGCCATTGTGATGCTAATTTCCTTCTCACCCTTGACCAGGAGGGGTAATTATATATAATTTGTAGAAACAGTTCTTCTGGAATGAGCAAACACAAGGGAAACAGGGAAGTTTGCTTATACTAAATTAAATAAATACCTTTTGGATAAGAAGTACAAATGTAGTGAGAACTGGATTATTTCCCCCTGCCCTGTTCATGAAAGTGCTGAGTTTAACTGCTCTAAAAAGCAGGGCAACGGTGTGGGCATTCTTATTTGTACCTCTCCCTGCAATCTTTGCTTGATGAAGCAACAACCCTCAAAACAGCTGCCAGAAACTTTTGTTTTCTTTCTTGATAGACATGTCATAAAGGCACAGTGTCTAATTATAAGAATAGAAGTTAAGGGTTGTCCTAAAGGGTAGCAAACGAGCGTCTATCTTCTGCTTTCCAAATTGAGTGCCTCCGACTCCATGCACCAAGCTTAACCAACCTGTGTCAGAATAGACGCCGTGAAGAAGTGGGTAGATGGCTCCCACCTCTAGGCTGTAGCCACCATTCTTTCCCTGAGAACATTTGGGTAGCATATGAGTTCCCTGTACCTTTGAGAGAAGTCTTTCAAATACATGTTCTATTGCATCTCCATTTCCAGTACTTCTCACATCAGAAGTGAGCTCCTCAAAAGGCTGAAACTTTCAGTGGTGCGGTGAGAAGACAAAGACAAAGCAGATGTGATGTGGACACCAGCGATGATCCACAGGTGCACACTAATGCCTTTTCTGGGGCAGGCAGTGTATAGTTAATATGTATATTAACATATATATATATATAATATGTATATATACATATTAACTATACATTAACTGTGTGATCCTTGACCTCTGTGACCTTCAATTTCCTTACCTTTAAAATGAACATCATATCACAGAAGCTTTAAGACAACATACAGAGAGTGCTTGGTAACATTTAAACAAAACAGAACTCAATAATAGTTAGGGTTTTTTTCCTAACCTAAAACCAAAACAAAACAATTTTTGCCGTGAAACATTTTGTTGCAAGTCTTTCTGAAATTTAGTTTTCGGCTTTTGAACAATTGATGATCTTGCTGTATCATAACTAGATTTATCAGACCGAGACAAAGCCGTATAGCTGTAGTAGTTATATGAGACATGATGAAAAAATGTCTTAAATGCTGAATGCACCAAGTCACCTTTAGTACCAAATATTCATAGACAGTGTTTTTATGTTGTAATATTAATAATCATAAATCTATTTTAGCATTGTGGTTAGAGCTATAGATAAATTATTTCACTTATTTCTTGTAACGATTTTATGAAATAATTATTTCTATTATTTGTGATGTCGGATGTCACCAAATGTATTAAATGCATGGACCTTCTTTTTTTCTAATCTGCTTTCCTTACTGTTTGTGTATTTAATGTGTGGCACAAAACAACTGTTATTCTTCCAATGTGTGACAGAGGGGAAAAAAAAGGTTAGACATCCCTGATGCTCATATACTCAACACGAAACTCACTTTTCCAGCTAGGTAATCCATTTCACTTACTGAAAGCTCTGTTTTTCTGTAGTTTTTTACTTTAAATCATGTGAAGCTCAGAGGAACATTTAAACAATTGTATGGGTGAAAATGTGTTGTAAGATGGGGAAGAAAGAGAAAGAAAAGAAAAGAAAGAAAGCAAAAGGAGAGGAGAGAAGAGAGGAGAGGAAAGGAAAATAAACAGAAAAAAAGACAAGAAGAAAAGAAAAGGAAAAGAGAAAAGAAAATGCTGCTGAATTCTAAGTCCCCTGTCCACTAGCTGGTTTCTTAAAGTATTCTCCAGGTCATTAAATTTTCATTTGTCGGAAAATTTTTATGGCTGATATTTTAGAACTGCCCTTGCTATATGTACCCGCCAAGGATTTGAATTGTGGCCAGTCCACATTGGGATGGGCTGTAAGATGTACCCTGGATTTCAAAGACTTAGTAAAAAAAAAAAAAAAAGAAGAAGAAGAAAGAAAAGAGAAGAAAAAGGAATGTAAAATACCTCATTAATTGATTACACATTGAAATGATAATATTTTGGCTATGAGTTAAATAAATACATTATTAAAATTATCTTCACCTGTTTCTTCTTACTTTTCTAAATATGGCTACTGGAACTTTTTAAATTACACATGCAGCTTACATTTGTCCCTTGCATTATATTTCTATTGGATAGCATTATTCTGGAACCTCAAAAGTGAAGTGTACCAGATGTTTGAAATGTATCAAATCCACACCTCACTCCAAGCACCAATAAAAATGAAAAGCTTATTCAGCTTCTATTCTGTCTTCCTCTGGGGCCTTGACTGCAAGGAGAGATCGTTTATCTTTTGGCCAGAGGCTAGTGCTAAAATGAATATCCCTTAATCATTCTTATCTAAAGTTGATGAGAATTATTTCTTTATTTACACCAGAAATACTGCTCTTTGTGTAACAGGCAAATCCATGGCCTTATTCCTTAAAATCCACTGAGTCAGCATTGGAAAAACTTCAGGTACCTGCCCTCACTTTTGCTGGGCATGGGTGGGTGAGTATAGAAGGGAGCTGTGGAGCAGGGGATGGGTTGGGGGGAGCTATACTGAACAGACTCAAAACCCTAGAGTCCTAGGGGGCTCCAGTACTACCTTGAGCATCCATGATGCACATAAATGTCTGCAGGTCCTTAGTTCTCCATCTGAGCACAATAGAACACTATCCAAGGTAACCATTTGTGCTGAGGACCTGAGTTGGTCCAGATAACTGTTCCTTGAGAAATCAAATGGTGTTTCCAACCACCCCACCTCGAAATGTTTGTTCAGGTCACAGAGAGGAGGCTACAGCTGATTTCCATCTTAGAGAAGGAATTGGTTTCGTCAACCTGACTGCCTCCCTCCTGCCTGCTTGGGATTGCAGCTGAGCCATATTTAGCCTCTAAAGCTAAATGTTTTAGTGCCTGGCTCTTTTTAACTGGCATATGTTAAGAGCTTTGAATTAACAGGTGCATAAAAACTGTCAAAAAACACTTAAATCTCAAGACAGACTGTCAGTTGTATTAAAAAATATGGTGTTACATAACCATGCACTCTCAACACATCCAGTGTGTTACAGCTTGGCAAGCCCTTTCTCCCTCCAAGCAACCCAGCAATGCTAATCCATCCCATGAAACAAAAGGCCCTGGGCCTTTAACCTCTTGATAGAGGATGAGTTTTTTTTATATGCAGGGGTGAGGTGGGGAATAGTGCATCAGAATCACGGAGGGGAAAGTTTTTACCAATGCAACTCAACTCAATTTTCGTTCAGTTTTCAAGATCCCGATTTGTAAACCAAGCTAATTGAAGTGAAAAAGAACCCCTGGGGCTCTGGAAGGCACACTTGAAATTGTTCCTTTTAAGGAAAATAAACAATTTATTATGTAATGTGATAAAATTTAGGTTAAAATTAGCACAGGATGACAAGAAGAGAGAAAATAAGTTGCTTGAAGCTGTCTCAGTTACAGTAGTTTTAAGTGAATATAATATAGATGCTACTTGGTTAAAATAAGTAGTTAAGTATGACACAGTTCAAACAGAAGATAAATGATATTTGCTTCTATGTATAATGTCAGGAATTCCTTTATTATATATATACATATGTGTGTGTATATATATATATATGTTTTTTTTTTTTTTAGATACACTTTATCACCCTCGGTAGAGTGCTATGGCATCACAGCTCACAGCAACCTCCAACTCCTGGCTTAGGGGATTCTCTTGCCTCAGCCTCCCTACCCACTGAGCCACAGGCACCCTTTATTATGTTTTTAAGAGTAGTAGTTATGTATCACTAACTCCAATCTTTGGATGGGAGAACCTAGCATTTTTTACTTAAGTATTTTCTTGCATGTAGCATGCATCATGAAAGCATTTCAGTTTAATGAAATTAAAAGTTTGATATGACCTGAGGTGTGTAGTGATGTCTTTGATTCACACTGGGCCCTAATCCATCACATAGCTGGGTGTCCATGGCCAAGTTAATTACTTTTTCTGAGCCTCATTCTATTCATAAACTGTAATATGGAGCTGCATAGGTGTGGGATGGATAAAAAAAGTCTCCTTAACATTCATTTTGTTTCTAAGAAGAACAAAAGTACTATGATTTATGAAGTCCTATCTGTAGCAAGAGTGTGACTTTTGGATATTCCTATGTAGAATACTAAAGCGACTATGTTGAGATGATGGGGCAGGTTGTTTTTGGCTGTTGTTTTAATTTTTTCTGTGTCTTAGCAATTAGATTTTTGAGGTTTTGTTTTTAATATAATCTCAAGAGGCTGGTCCAGTTTAGCTGGCAAAAGACTCTAAAATGGAGATGTGTGTAATAGTTTATGGGAGAGTTTGTTTGAGGGCAACAATTAAAAGAGAATCTAGTTTGAGTTCTTTGAGGATTCAAACTAGATTCTCTTGGTTCTTTGTACCCTCAATGAATCCCCAAAAATAAGAAAGGAAAAAGAGAGAATCCAGAAAACAGTTCTGGGAACAGCAAGAGATTGGTTTGTGAAGCGTCATACCAAAGGCCTCAGAAGATCCCACAGGGAGTTTTGGTCCCCAGTTCATCCCAGCTAAGGTGCATGCAGGGTCTGTTCTTTGTAACTGCACTGCTATGGTCTTTTATTGTAGACTGTCTTCCCTCTCCCACCCAGGGAAGGGGTGGGGGAGTTTGACAAAGCCACACTCTGGAGCCTAGGGCAACTCCTGGAGCAAGAATCCTCAGTGAGCCATTAGCACCCACCACTTCCGGCAGCTGGGGGTGGGGTAGGGGTGCCACAGTGCTGAGGGGGGAATCTGGGCAGGGCACCATGAACTACACTGCCCACCTCAAAGATGACTGTAGGATCTGTTCTGATGGATCTTACTGTGGTTTCTCTCTTACCAGAGGTGTGACTGTAGAGAAGATACACAGTGTCCTTCTCAATCCACACTTTCCTCATTCCCAAATGGGAGATCATAACAGAATCAGGAAATGTTATCATGAAGACTAAAGAAATATTTTGTAAAGCATTTAGCAGACTGCCTAGTAAGTAGTGGGCTCTCTTGAAATGTTAGTTTTGCCTTCCTTTCCTATCAAATCACAATCCTTCTTCATGTCTAGGATCAATTCAAAAAAGAAGAAAGATCTAACAAATATTAGATTGTCTTTAAGGTTAGTCCACAGTGAAAGTGTTTTTCTGTTGGAAACTGCCTTGTTCCCTGAGGAGTGCTGTCATTTGAGGTTGGATAGTGCTTTCTGCCCCCAGAAGAAAGTCATGCTTGTCAGAGAAAAATGCACATAGAAATGACGCAGTCTCTCCCTACCCCGCCACTGCCTCTTCTCCTTTTAAACACCATCCCCAGCTCTGGCATTACTCAGCATTAAAAGTTCACGTATTAGAAATTGAGATTGCATGTAAATTCCAGAAAGACTGTCTCTTCCCTCCTATGCATTCATTTGGTACGAAACTTAAGTATCTTACCAAATTTCTCTGATTATTAGTTTATTAAGGTCAATGCATTAAGGGTTCAGATGGCATAGAGGGAAGGTAGGCAGAAGCATTTAGTTATTTTACCAAATCCTTATGAGCCCAAGCTACAAATAGATGGTGGGCACTGTCCCCAATGTTGTTTAAACCTTACCAAAGGGCAACAAGTTAGGTTTTGTAACAGACATGGAAGACAATGGGGTTTTGCCAAAAAGAATTAAAGTCTAGGAAAGACTGAAGTGTGGGTGTTTCACTGATAACACTTTTTCCCTCTGTTTGGATACTCAGACCTTGCACACTCTTGAAACTTTGATGTGCATGTGAAATAGTCAAAGCTTGTTCCTAATTCTTGCTTATTCTTTCCTTCTTCCTTCTCTTTCTTTCTCCTTCCTTCCTTTTCCTTCCTTCCTTCCCCACAGAAACACAGAAGTTTTCTTTTGCCTTTTTCTCTACTCAGTATCAGCCAATCTGATGTAACTATCACCACAGGCCAAAGGAGCTGCAATATCATAAAAGGAAATTTTGTCGGTAAATATTTAGACTTTTGAAAAGCTGAAAAAAAATTGTAATTTTGGAAGTTGAAGGGCCAAGTCCAGGAAGGAATTTCCTGAAAAAACCTGGACCCAGCATTGACAATCTCTTCAGCTGCGAGATATTTGTATCTTTGAATATGGAACGGGAGGATCTTTTTCTCCAAACATTAAAATGAAACCAAATCTTTACCAGCCCGCAAGCAACTTATAATAGAAAAGAAGAAAATTGCTTGAGCTCTAACCATGGAGAACTTAAAACCATAACAATAAAACAAACTAGAAAGACCCAAACAAACACAAACCACTTTTCATTCCACTGTGTAGGCTAAACAATACCATCCCTCAGCGTGTACGGGTTTTTCTTTTGGTTTTATTTACATTTAGACATCCATTTTCCCTGTCTTTGAAGGTGTTTTTACGGATGGAAATAAGTTTTTCTAGGTTATTTGTTTTAGCAGTTTTCATCATGCCTTCTTGGTTATTATATAAGGTGTCAGATACTTCAATTTTTTCATCTTTAGAGAATGTATTTTATAAGTCCCCGAGAAATACTATTCTGTTCTAAATTTTGGCACTTCCATTTTCCAAAAAAGATACAGTTAAGTCCTCATTACTGACTCACACCTGACACTTTTTTCAAAATTTAATCAATCCTATTTATGTGACATGAATCTTAAAGTAAATTAAGTTTTGTGCTGAATTTTAGAGTCCTCGGGGGATTTTGAATGATCACAGACGGGGGTAGGGGAAAAAGGAGATGGAGGTATGAGAGGAGAGACTTGCAGGTGGTCTGATGCATTCTAAGCATCTCTGGGGATTACCTTGGAGCTCCTCACTTTCTGAGCCCTCATTACTTTGCCTTCCTTTGCCACAGCCTGTCAACTGAGTGGGCCTGGTGGCTCGCCTGCTGGGATGAGCAGTCTATTTGCAAATGCCACGTTCTCCCCCTCAGCTGACTTTCCTGTGCTGAAATTTTGTCTCTTCCTGTCACTTTCAGATTAGGATAATCAGTGCAGCAGAGGCATACTATACACACTACGGTATCCAACATCCCACTGAGATGATGTAATCCAGAAGGACGGGAGAGGCAAACTTCTACCAATAGGAAAGAGGAAATAGTTGGGAGCTGGCCAGATAAATCCCCTCTTCTTCCTCGTATCTATGGACTACTCTGAAGCAGAATATAGACTATCTGTCACAGTTCCCACTGGATATTTCTCCTGCAGGCCCAGCTATGTCCCTTTGCAGAGCAATGGCCAGAGCAATATTGCTTCCCATTCCTCCCCTTCCTCCCTTCTTTCTTCATCACTCCGACTTCTCAAGTAAAGCATCAGAATTGATCCTTGCATTAGGACACAATTTCTAGAAGGCCTGAACTAGTTTACAAATAAGAAAACCCTCTGAGGAATCAGGAGTGCAGACCTCATATTTTTCAGTGCAAGCAGACAAGGGGTTTCTCTGCAGGAGAATGTGGGCACAGGGTGGCCCTGAGGGACCACTGGGTGGTAACAGCAGCAGCAAGAGGAACCCCGAGACTGAGATGAAGAACTTTCACATGTCTTCACAGGAAAATAGAGTGGAGCGTGGTGGTCTGAGAGAACTAGTTCAGAGGAACTAATGAGGCATCTCGTAGAAGGTTTAGAACTTGTTGTCAATTTGGGAAAGGAGAGGGATTAAGAGAAGGTTAGAAGTTCTGAAACATAAATTGAAACAAAGACAACTTTCTTCATGGAGTTTTTGAGTTAGAATGCTAACAGCATTATATCTGAGCTAGCTACATTAAAATAACCATTTGCCGGGCGGCGCCTGTGGCTCAGTCGGTAAGGCACTGGCCCCATATACCGAGGGTGGCGGGTTCAAACCTGGCCCCGGCCAAACTGCAACCAAAAAATAGCCGGGCGTTGTGGTGGGCGCCTGTAGTCCCAGCTGCTCGGGAGGCTGAGGCAAGAGAATCGCTTAAGCCCAGGAGTTGGAGGTTGCTGTGAGCTGTGTGAGGCCACGGCACTCTACCGAGGGCCATAAAGTGAGACTCTGTCTCTACAAAAAAAAAGAAATAACCATTTGCCGTATATCCTTGCTTATACAGGGATGGTAGGACACAGTTTGACAGTTGTGATGACCAGGCCCAGTTATCAATGGAGTGTTCCACAATAGACTCTATTTTATTACTTGTTTTTCTACATCCTAAGACTACTAATGAATCTATGAGCTATTCCCTTACCCTTTAGAAATGATCATATAGCACCATGACCTCAAGATTTCTTACCTAGGATTTTTTTAAAGTTATATACTCAAAGCCAACTTCTTCTCAAGTTGTAGCTGTGGGTATATAGAGAGACTTCACACATGAAAACATAGTATGTTCTAGGGGTAGGGTACCTTACTCTAAGCCCTCAGAGTAAAAGGCAGTTTCCAGGTGCTCTCACGTTATGCTTAAGAAGTTACCAGTAATTACTGGACTTGAGAAAAGAGGAAAAAATGACTGCAGGCAAGAGCATCAGCTAAGTAAGAATGAGGGCAGAATCAATGCCATTTCCCTTTAGATCTTAAATTATCGGTGTCACAATTTCTAAACCCAGGAATAACTGAGGAGGCTTTCCAGTTGCATAGCATAACTATTTGTACATCAAGGACACTAAAAGGATGTGTTTGTACTGATAAGCACACATATTCCTCACAGCCTAGTAAACGGGGGCCAGAAGCTCACCAAACTCCTACTTTGGAATCTTATGATTTTGTTTTTCTCCTAAAATTTCCTTTGAGCGGTTGGTCATGTGACTGTTATTTTAATTTGAAAACAAAAATAATAAATTATAACCTGATTAAAATAACAGAATTATCATACCACGTGAGATCTAAGGTTCAAACTGCTGGCTTATTACCACTGTTCAATTCCAGCTGTGATGAAACTGCAACACGTGGGTAGCACATTACCAAGTACGCACAGAAATAGCACATGGTTAGTGCCTACTGCTATTCATTCACTGTCTCTCCTCACCAACCCCTTTCTACCTGTGTCAGTATACCCTCCTTTATTTCAGCCAAGGGATCACATTTTCCTGATTTTTAATGATGTATTT
This sequence comes from Nycticebus coucang, assembly GCF_027406575.1. Taxonomy (NCBI): domain Eukaryota; kingdom Metazoa; phylum Chordata; class Mammalia; order Primates; family Lorisidae; genus Nycticebus; species Nycticebus coucang. The sequence goes on from NC_069789.1 coordinate 91,074,928, forward strand.
CCAGCATTGTAGTGGTCAACACTTGGGAGATATTCAAGAAATGTTTGTTTAAAAAATGAAATTTATCGAAGGAGTTCATTCTAGTAGATTAAATCTTTTGAAACCATCTTCTATTCTAAAAAACTTAAGTCTTAAGTAGGCTTCACTTTAAAGCTATCCACTAGACTATAGAAAGCACATAATTTTTACATCTAATATATATATATTTTTATTTACCTAAAATAATATCACAGTTAATCAGGCAAAAATTGAAGGCACAGTTATAATCACAAGGTGGGAGTAATTAAATAATTTTTCATAGAAAAAACATGCACAGCTTTTTTTGGTGTATATGACAGGGATTATTTTCCTCATCATCAATGTGATGAGGAATGAGAGAAAATATCTGCAAATTGTTCACTTAATAAGGGGTTAACATCTAACATATATAAAGAATGCCAACAATTTAATAGCATGAAAACAAATAACCTGGTTTAAAAATGGACAAAGGACCTGAATACACATGGATCTTTTTCAAAAGAAGACATGCAAATAGCCAACAAGTACATAAAAAAATGCTCATTGCCTATCATCAGAGAAATGCAAGTTAACCACAATGAGCTATCACATCACACCTGGTAGAATGGCTACCATCAAAAAGATGAAAGATACATGCTGGTCAGATGTGGAAAAAAGGAAGACCTATTCACTGGCAGTGGGAATGTAAATTAGTACATTGATTATGGAAAAATAGTAAGTTCCTCAAAAAAATTAAAAATAGAACTATCCTAATTAAAACTATCATATGATCCAGCAATCCTACTACTGGGTATTTATGCAAAGGAAATGAAATCAGTATGTTAAAGAGATATCTGCACTCGGTTATTCACAATAGCTAAGATGTGGGATGAACCTAAGTGTCTACTAATGTGGATAAAGAAAATGTGATGTACAGGGTGGCCATAAAGTTCATGTCCAATTTAAAATATCATGCAATTTAAATAGCCAGGCTTATATAAGGAAAAGCCTTTTAAAATGAAGGAAATCATGTAATTTATGACAGCTTGGATGTTAAGGGACATAAGCCTGGCATGGAAAGACGAACACTGTATGGTCTCACTTATATCTGGAATCTTTATTTTTCTGCAATTTTTGGCCAAGGCTGGGTTTGAACCCCACCACCTCAGGCATATGTGGCCGGTGCCCTACTCCTTTGAGCCACAGGCACCATCCTATATCTGGAATCTTAAAAAGTTCAACTCAGAGAAGCAGAGAGAAGGAGAGTGGTTGCCAAGGGCTACAGGGAGGGGCGGGGTTAAAGGATATGAAATTTCAGTTAGATAGCAGGAACAAGCTCAAGAGATCTATTGTGCATCTTGGTGACTACAATTAATAATGTATTGAAATTTCAGTTAGATAGCAGGAACAAGCTCAAGAGATCTATTGTGCATCTTGGTGACTACAATTAATAATGTATTGTGCTTTTAGAAATTGCAAACAGAGCAGATTTAAAGGATATTTTAAGTGCTCCCACTACAAAAAAAAAAAGAGAGAGAGAGAGAAGTGTTGAATATGTTTTTTTTAGCCATTTCACGATGTTTTTAAAACATCGTTAATTCTGTTAGGGTTGATGTCACTATAAAAGACCATCAAGTTGAGGATACAGCATTTGAATGTTTCATTCGTGTGATTGTTAAATGTAATTGTTTTAGATAAGAGTCATATAAGGGACTAGAACTCCTGGACCAAGAAGATTGATAGGCTAAGGAGTAAGGCAGGAGGAAGACAAGGTGGTTCCTGTTGAGTAGGTAGGAAGGAAGGGGTGGATTGCCATGTGACAGCTGATGCAAATTCTTGGACATTACCCCAGGATGTAGGACTCCCATTCCCTGCTGTTTGATGGAAAGGCCATCATCTGATTCTTCTTGATCCTGATTCCCTACTCAGAACCATGCCGTTACATGCAGCCTGTGCTCTGCACCTGTGTCATTCTGGACTCTTCTGGTCTCGTTTAGGTTGAGTATGACATTTAAAACAAAACTTTCTCATTGCTTTCTGCCTTTCTGTTTAGAAAACATGCAAATAGGAAAGGAATAGTAACAGGTAGAGAGTGGTGAGGGGCGTTAGACTTGCCTGTAATCACAGGTGCCTCGTTAGGGCTGATTTATGTTTGGCCAATCTAAAAAATGTTTTTACCAAAACAATCCAGTCCTAATTCATAGAGCTGTGTAGTCATTCGCTCTCAGTCTGACTTAAACTACTAACATGATTTAAACTCTGTAACACACACATTGCCCAAGGCAAGGATTTAAAGTGAGAGTCAAGTTTGCAGTCTTTAACAAAATACACTTTCTCACCCCCTGTCACTTCTCCAATTACCAAACCTTTTCCAACCTGTCTGGACCTTCTGGGCCTGGTGCATAAATCAGAAAAAAATATAGGTGGAAATGGCTTCTTTTTCTTCAAAGCAACATGTACGCACCTCAATGGAACACTGGAGACCCATAGTGGTGCCTGTGGTTTTCGTTATGCCAAAGTCTGTCTTAACTGCTCCAGGCTATCTCTTTGGTTCCCTCTTGGAGAACTTGATTTTTAAAAATCTGGGAAAGTCCCCGGGTTCAAATCAAGAAACCATCCTCTGGACTCTCAGGTCTAGTTTCTTATTCTGATAAAGAGAGAAGATGCTGATGGTATGATGGCATGACATCAGTCTCTGAGAGAGAGAGAGAGAGAGAGACTCTGTGATGAGATTAGTGACTCTAAATACCAGTATCCTTTGGAGAATTCAGACTCCTCTGAAGCTGTTCATAGCCTGGGCCAGAATGGTCACGAGAGGCCTGGGAACAAACATAAGACAAGCATCCCTGAGGCAGCAGCCATGTGTTCACCGCTGTTTCCTTCTTTTTTCTTCTTCTCTTCCCTCTTCTTTTTTCTGTTCTTCCCTCTCCCCCTCCATCTTCCACTTCTCCCTACGCCCTAGTCATTTGTATGTGTAATTATTTCATTCTCTCAAGAACCATCTAAGCCAGATATTATTTCTAGTTTACACACAAAACAAGGAAATTTCTTAGAGAAAGCGCCTGGATTTCAAATCTGTCTGGTATCGAAGTTTATAAACTTTTCTGGTATACTATGCTCTTTAGCCACGAATGCAATCATAAGAAATTGCATTGGGCAAGATAAACTGGGATAAGTGCCATCTGGGAAGACTCCAGATGAGTGGGACCTGTTCAAGGGCTGGGGCTGTCCATGAGCATTCCGTGGAGGCCCTGAGGGATGGGCGGAGCTTAGACAAGAGGAGAGAGAGCAAACAGAGCCCAGGAAGGTGCAGGGCTTGCACAGGGCCTACATGGGGACACTGAGTAGAAATAGGTTCAATGAAGAAATTATCATAGGAGGGAATTAGCAGACAACGCCAAAAAGGCAGGTCTGGGACCAGTTGTGGTGTGTTTTCATCACCACAGTTACTGTACTTCATCCTGAGGTAGTAAAGAATTTGAGAAGTTAAACATCATGACAGTAATGTCCTCTTGCTTTTGTTACCTAAAAGGTTTTCCTCTTTCAAAGCAATCATTTCTTTATCTGTGAAATGGAAGATAATCATGGACATATTTTTAGATGATTTTTCTAATAAAAACATCTATAAATTGCTGGACAAAGGGACTGATATATGATTAGATTTTCATTCTGGATATATTTTTCGATACCCACTCAGAGTCTTCTGCAGGCTGGCTTTGTGTTCATACAACTGGATATATGAGTATTAGGCCAATAAAACTGTTTGAAGAATGTGAGAAATTTATCTACTACATGAAGTCATTGTTTCATATTTGTCTGAGGCTCCCAGAGGACTCTGAACACCAGATTTTTGCTCCTCTCTGCTCTCCACATTGCACTTTCCCATGAGGAGATTCTTTTGATATCAGCATGGGGTGTATGGAATTCTTTGGGGGTGAAAGGTGTACTTTCTATTATAGTAACTTTTTATTTAACCAGTTCACTTCCATGCCAAAGACTGCTACTCGTGCAATGAACTTTGAAGGGACATACCAGATCTGAATTTTAATTTTCCTCTGGTGCGGTGAAGTTGCTGAGCAAATTTGTTGAGCAGCTGGAATGGTTAAGGTCACACTAACATTGAAAAAAGAAGGTCCTGACATCAACATACCCGAGGATCTGAATAATTTTGGGCTGTCTCCAATGTTGAAATCCATTTCTCTGGGATGTTCATTTCTTCCTTTCTTTCTCTCACACTGGTTTCTGGCTTTTTTCCTTTTCTTAATGAACCTGATTCAGTGTGGATTTTTAAGTTTTGCTTGCTATAGTGCAAACAGTTCCTATGGTATAACCTTTAGGTTAATTCCACTCAGTCTTTTTTGCTCCATCTATTCAGGACACACACACACACACACACACACACAAAAAGACAAAGAAAAATCATTCTTTTGCCCAGAGCTTGCACAATTGCACAAATACTGTGATTTAGTTGGCTCTGCAAATCTATCCCAAGGTGCATTGACTGCAGAGATGGAAGAGAATTCATTATACATTCACAGCTGAAACAGTGACCTGCAAATAACGATGGGGAAATTAACCTTGATCGCTGTGCTTTTCCTCTAGTCTAATTTCTTCTGAACTTCAGACTGTAACTTTTTTTGGCCGCATAGCCTTGGGACATACTTGGGTGGGACCAAGGGGGTGCCCAGATCTGGATTTTCACACCATGAAGCTGGTAACAGTTTTGACTTCAATGCCTTGAAAAGTAGGTGATTTCAATTGCTCTGTTTCCTTTCAGGGGAAAATGCTTTCTTTGCACCTACACAATCTTCTGGTGCTTTTGACTGACAAGCATATTGTTATGATTATGACTGGACTTCTTGACTCCTGCAGGGATAGCACTTAAAACTGCCTGAGACTGGCACAAATCAAAATATTCATCAACTTAAACTATGTCAGCTAAAATGGAAAAGCCAAAATTGTAGTGTTTTATAGCATGTCAGAAGTCCATGAACACAGTGCAAAACCTCTTAACTCTTTCGCTGCCTACGGAAAATTCCAAGTATGCTACATAACTGAAGGTATCTGGATAGTTTTTCAAACTTGTGCCTGCTATATAAAAGCCTTGTATCTCTTCTTTTTTAGCGCACATTGGTTGCTTGGACTTATGAACTCTTTCCTTCTTTCCACTTGATCATGAATGCCTACTGTGTGCAGGGCACTGTGCTTGCCTCTGTGGGGAAAGGGAGCTGAGTTCTTGCGCATAATTTGCTGGCGGTCTATTTGGAGAGAAATAGCTCTCTAAATACATAAATAGCTACAAAATAAGTAGTAGGATAAGCAGTATGATAAGTAGTAGGTATAGATAAGCTACCAGGGTAGTTCAATAAACAGGCAATCACTTCCCTCCAGGGAATGGTAAACTGGATATCTAAGGCATCATCTGCCCAGCCTCTGCCTTTCAAGAGTTTTTCTTTCTCCATTGGCAGTGGGTACATCACAACCATTTTCTAACATGGGATCTATCCTATCCTTCCATGTAAGTGTTCTCTCAGCTACAGTTGGTTGATCATTGACCATCATTGACCAAATTGGCCCTTCCATTAGAATCCAGCCATCAGAGTGAGAGATTTCAGTATCAGCATGGCAGAGGGAGGACCACCAATTTAGTACAGAGAAGAAAAAGCTACAACAAGAGTGTAATAAGTCAACATGCAGGACGAGCAGAAACCGGAGAAAGCACCAGAAATTTCCAGACACCAGAAAATTCACATCTTTGGTGCTTTCATGAAGCCCGATCACATTTCTGTCTCAGACTCCTCATCCTTCCCACCCCTTCTCCTAGCACCTGCATTTCATTTTCTCTGGAGGAGGGGGTGGACAAGAAGGAGTGCGTTTCTATTATTTACATCCCGGGAACCCTATCTAATGCAGAAGGCTTTGTGAGAAAGGAGAAGGACTGGTCGTGTCCATTTAACACAGAGTAAGGAAGAGAAGAGAAATCCTAGTGTAACAAGATAATATTTGGTATATTAATCAATGTGTTTTTCCCATGATTTCCTGTTACCCTTGACCCTCCCCCAACTGGGCAGTTAGACCATGAGTCATTCCTCCCCTCAAGGGAGGGTTGTCGCAGTCAAACCAGAGAACAAAAGAGATAAATTCTTGGCTTTTGAGTTTGCAAAGCTGAGTTTCAGGCTTCAGACAAAAAAGATTTGGAAGGATATTCAATTAATTGGGCCAATTTTTTTCTGCCCACGTAAGATAAAAATTCCCCTGGCTGGGATACAAGAGGAGATTGTAAGGCAAAGCAGCAGGGTTAGAGTCCCTGAGAAGAAGCCCCTGCACGCTTCTCCTTCCCCTACCCCCCAAATTCCAGAGAACAAGGGAGACCTGTGCTTTCTGTCCTGGTTGGAATCCAGGAGGAGACAAACCTCTGAGGGATCCTCTAGACCCAAAGAAGCTTCCTGGCACACTTAGAACAGAAAGGTCTGGGGTTTCCTCAGAGTTATTCATGGTCCTGGAGTGGTAAGGAAGAAGAGACTCATATTCCCTGAGAGCCCAAGAGAGGTGGAGAAGAAGCCAAAAGGGAGACAGACCTGGTCTAAGGGATGATGAAGAGGTAACCCACACAGAGTGGGTACCAGGCACCATGGTACCATATCCAGTTAGAGGACAGATAACAACCAAGAAACAGACCTGAGACATGCTAAGGACCTTGTAATCCTGGGAAAGTAACTCAGCCTCCCTTTGGGGAGCAATCTGAGCCTGTTGAACCCACAACTCTCTGCTCTCTGCACACAGTGCTTGAGGCTCTGGGTAGATGATATAGACATCCTAAAACATGTCTTTGGCTTTGGGACCAGGCAGTAAGTGGAGGCTGCAAACGCAGTGAGGAAACTACTATAGAAAGCCAGAAAAAAATAGAACCCATATTAATCTAGTGGTGAAACAACTGGTAAAAGATATCGCCTATGATAATTCAGAAAATGTACCTAATGACTTTCTGGAAAAGGAGACTTCTAGAGAGAATGTTAAAAGTGTCAACTGAGTGTTGCTAGATGCATATGATGAAGAGGGAGATGACACAGAACAAATAAAAATGTTTCAAGTTGGAAGGAGAATTGAGAGAAAATAGAGAAAGCTAATGCTCACTGGGGGGTTGGAAAGCAAACTGTTTCCCATGCCCAGCCTTGACAGTGGGGAGAAGATTATCAAAGTAAGGAAGAGCCTCAGGGTAAATTGTACTAATGGTATGACCATAAAATCTTTGGTTAAAACCTCAAAAATATTTAAGGTGATACTTGGTAGAACTTCTCAACTAGACAAAAGGCCTTCTAAGAATCTTCATGGCTGTATTAGTTAGCCCTCTCTGCCATGATAAACTACCATAGGCTGGATGGCTTAAACAATAGAAATCTATTTTTTACAGTTCTGGAAGTTGGAAAGGTTCTGGCTGATTCAGTTTCCAGTGAGGGCTCTGTCTTGCAGGTCCTGACCTTCTCACTGTGTGCTCACATAGTGAGGGAAGAGAGAGAGTATGTGAACTTTCTATTGTCTTTTCTTATAAGGACACTAATCCTATTAGATCAAGGCCCCACCCTTATGACCTTATTTAACCTTAGTCACCTCTTCTCAAAGGCACTATCTCTAAACACAGTCACATTGGGTGTTAGGCCTTCAACATATGAATTTTGAGAGGGCACAGTTCAGTCCATAGCAGGGGCATTGTCTCAGAGCGGCCTAAAATATACAAAGTCAAAAGAAGTTTTATGAAAAATAACTATCAATGTGTTCTAGAGGTTATGAATGAACCTCACTAAAATGTAAAGAAAACCTATCAAGTTTTAAGAGAGTTGTAATTACAAAAGCACCTCTGCTTGAACTAAGAGACTGAGACTCCAAAATGAAAAGAGGCCTGTGAACCATCAAGCTTCCATGGACAGAAAGCAGATCAAGAACGCTAGTAAGGTGTGAACATGGATCATTTCTTAAGGAAAAGAAGACATATTTCAGAGTACAGAGCCAAAAATTGTGAAGAACATTGACTAGGAAGCCACTCTCAGAGAACAGAACTATGCCCTAATTATACTCCCTGTCCCCAGAAAAGGGAATCCTGATACGCCCCTGGTGACATTTTGGAATGCCTTCTATTTGCCCCCGTTACTCTTCTTCTTAAACAGGTATGTCTACTGAAGCTCTCCTGTTCCTCTCATCATTGTATATTGAGGCATGGTGAGAACAGGTAAATCTTCATTTTACTTCTCAGATCTTTAGAGTAAGAGGAATTGCATTGGAGGTTCGGTGCCTAAAGTGTCTCGTTCACATCTGGACTTGATTAGATGATGAGATCCTGGACTCCACATCTGAAGCCATATGATTGGGAATGAGACTTTTGAGGGAGGCAGTGAGTACATTTTGCATGTGGAATAAATGTAAATGATTATAGCAAGGGTGAAGACTGTGGTACATTGTTTGCAAAGATGATTACAGCAATTCCTCTCATTTCTATATGAATACCCCTTTGCAATGTGACTTTCCTGCTCCTCCCATCAAGTTGTAGAGTCCGTTTCCACACCACTTGAACCTGGGCTGATCTTGTGACTTTTGTTCCTCAGTGAACTGCAGCAAAAGTTACTTCAAGAAGCCTCACAGCTTCTACTCTTGCCATCTTGGAACTTTGGGACCTCTATGAATAGAAGCTCAACCTAATCCCCTTGAGAATAAGATACTAAATGGAGGAAAAAAGCCCATTAACTGCCAGAATGTGAGTGGGGCTGTCTTGGATCACCAGCCCCATGTAAGCCACCAGACTACTGCAACCACGAGTGACCCCCAGCAAGATGAGCAGGACTTCCCAGCTGAACCTATACCAAATTGCTGGCCCCCAGAATCATGAAGAAATGAGAGTGGTGATTGTTTTAAGACACTAAGTTATGGGGAGGCTTGTAATGTAGCCAATAAGTAATTGATGTATGTGGCTAGGCTGGCAGAGTTAGTGCCTTCTCTGACAACATGTTGCAGTGGGAACAGGACAGCTTGAGGTCCTTTTCCTCAAATGGGGGTTATTGAAGCATAGCTGATAAAGGGACTCAGGGACTCAGTCCTCAGCCCCGGTAGCAGGATATGATTTCAGGATGTCCTCAAGTCCTCTCTGGACACACCCAATTCTCTCACCTGGTCTTAAGCTTGAACATTCTTTACCTGGAGTTCAGACTTGCCCTACAAAGTATGTTACTTTAAAATATTCCATTACATTAAAATGCAGACCCTCTGGGCAGCACCTGTGGCTCAAAGGAGTAGGGTACCAGCCCATATACCAGAGGTGGTCGCTTCAAACCTGGCCCTGGCCAAAAACTGCAAAAAAAAAAAAAAAAAAAAAAAAAAAAAAAAATATATATATATATATATATATATATATATATGCAGACGCTCTTGGGAGAAGTAACCTATTGACTTGAAGTTTCCCCCAAAATCTAACTAACTCCCAGCAAACTACTGCTGTGTTATTTAATTGTAACCTATTTATCAATAAAAATAAAGACTTCTGTTTTTCCTCAAAAAAACAAAACAAAACAAAAACAAAAACAGATATGTCTCTAGATCTTTTCCTGAGAGCAGATTTTAAGAGAGTGTGAACACTCTGAAGGAGAGGCTGGGCTAAGAGTCGCCACGGTTTGCCTAGACTTTTGTCCAGGATACAGCAATGTCCTGTGCCATGGGAGACATTGAGGATCACAGAAAGCCATGCTGTCTGGATTTCATTCTGTCTTCTGAAGATGCATAAACATGGAGAGGAATCCAGCAATAAAACACCTGCTTCTACCTGCAGCGTTTTCAGGGGTGTCTGCCAGAGGTCGGGGATTTCTCATTCCACTTTATAACTGCTGGGTATCTCATCTCTCATGCTGGTGAAAGACTTGTCTGTCAGCACAATGCTGTGGGGCTCAGTTGATCACTAGCTCTAGGTCCTCCCCTTTCTTGCACCAGCAGCACAGTGATAGGGAAGAGAAAGTTCAGACAAAAAGGCTCAAGATGTTTGTTTTTCTTTTTCTTTTGAGACAGTCTCACTTTGTCATCCTCGGTAGAGTGCTGTGGCATCTTAGTTCACAGCAACCCCAAACTCTTGGATTTAAGTGATTCTCTTGTCTCAGCCTCCCAAACAGCTGGGACTACAGGTGCCTGCCACATGCCCAGATACTTTTAGGACTGAGGTCTCACTGTGTAGCTTAGGCTGGTCTGGAACTTCGGAGCTCAAGCAACCCAGAGTGCATACCAGAGTGCTAGGATTACAGGCATGAGCCACCGAGCCCAGCCTTCACGATGTTTCTGGATCCAGGTGATGCTGGAGCTGTGTCAGCTGGTAATTTCTGGAAGGGATGCACATGCGGTAAATAAGCTAAAATATGGAAATTTACCCAATATGGTGGCTTCAGCAATGTTCCAGTTATAAAAGCCAGGTCTGAACAACTGCAATCACAATTTTACCAGATTGTAGTGCCATATCTATGGCTACAGATGTCCAGGTTTGTAGAGGAATTGCCTGGTTTTTGCTTAGCTAAGTCAATGATGAGATAGCCAACTCTGCAGAATTTTAAATTAAGTGGAAGCTCTGTTGTAAATATACAGCTTCACAATGCTGGATACCACTAATGGCCACACATATTCTACACATGGCAGTATTACTCAACAACTGAAATAATAGCTCATGAAATGACTCTTGTAGCTCCAATTATTAATTTCCACTTCTAACAGCAGTGACGCTATCCATTTCAGGGTTATTACCTCACTGCATGTATGAACCTTTGGCTTAGTGACTTATCCCTTGAGGCATGCTATAATCACTAAGAAATGTTATCCCTGTCACATCTTCTTGCTTAATTGTGGCTCTATTTTAGGTTCCTGGAGTCATTTGGCTTGGAAGAACTCTCATGTGTGATCTTTGAGCCAGCCTCCACGTTTAGTTGTCCTTGAGCTCACACTGTTCCATTTACATCTTGCTCTGGTTTGGGCAATGGTTGCCCCATTGGTTCAACAACACCTTGAATAACAGGTAATAAGCTTTCACATTTATACTGTTCTCCACCTAAGAAGATAGTATTCGCCCTTTTGTCAGAAAGGTTTGCTCTTAATTTTTCCAACACTTGATGGGGTTTACACTCATGAAAATCCCAATGGGTCCCCTACTGTAAATCACTGACATATACAAACCTTCCCTCTTTCCAATTCACCCTTGCACTGGAAACTATATACTTTTTTTAACTCAGTATTTTTTATTTCGATTGTGTATACGTTGCCCCCACTTCAGTGCTAGAGGCAAATTGAAAAATACGGTGTGCACAGATTGCAAAACAACTGGATGGAATATTTAAAATTAGGGGTGTTATAAAAGTCTGGGAGTTCTAGAAGATGCATCCACGTTCGGTGTTTCAACAACTGTTTTTGCTTCATATTAGTAAGACATTATGTTGTTTCAGCCTTTGTTTTATGAGTATAAAGTTTACTCTTTCAATTAGACTATAAGCTTCTTAAAGACAAAAGGCACCTATCATTTCCCTCTTGCGTGACTTTGTCCAGGTAGGCAAGCTACACGCACTTGTTCCAGCAATTGCATAAATAAATGCTATTTTCAAGACAGTTGTTTGGGATTAGGAGCATGCAAAAGGAGCCTGATGGTAAAGCAAAGGCGGACTGCAGAATAGAGTCCCAATTCATCCTTCCAGAGAGCAGCTCACATCAGGCCTGGGGTGGATCTATGTTGAGAAGGGCTATAATTACCCTGGTCCAGAGTGGCCCCAGGTCTTGTCTGGCAGACGGAGTCCTATCTATGAGGGCCTATTAAAAGGCTGACTTGGCTCCTTAGAAACATAAAACCCCAAACATCATTTATAAAGGTCACTGGGAATGGCCTGGGTCAGAATAACCTGAGTCCGTTTTGTGCCAATGCCATCAAGAGGAAGCTCCTTGAGAGTACTATATGGCTAAATGCACACAAAGAGTGAGAGGTTTATAGCTGAATTTTTACTCTGTAACTCAAATACCAATTCAGCAATGAAACAGGCTGTAGGAATTCCAATCAGAGATTATCATTTCACTTGAAAGCCAGCTGTGCTTTCACAGAGTACAAAGATTTACCACCTGTAGGTGCTTCAGCAGAGGTGAAAAACTCAAGATTTTATTTAAATACAATAGGAACCATGCTTTAAGAAATTCTGCTTCTTGGAAACCTATAAAAATGACTGCAACTTAAAAGTAATAAGGAGTTAGGATTAAAAAACCCTTAAATTGAGGAATAAAAAGCACTACCATTTGATAAAGACTATCTTTTAAAATAGAACAAGTGAGATAACATAAACTGGCTCCTAAATCACTTTTCACATCATTAAGCACCCTGATACCTTTCTGCTGTATCTCTTTGAGAAGGGGAAGCAAGAAAATAGTTTAGTACCAGAGGGAAAGCTCTACAAAGTGCTCCAGTAAATTTGCAGCAGTAATTTGGAACAAATCATTTTCTTCACAGAAATTAACAATTATTGTGTATTTGTGAATTTAGAGATCAAAGCTTTTCCAAAGTGCTGTATTTTACTTTAAAGGGTCCTCCCCTGGAACAGTCAGTACATATGGGCCTCACACCAATGAGCCCCCACTTCTCACTCATGCGTGCTTCTTCCTCCCACACGTGGGATACAGCTGCCTTTGTGTAAAACTGATGCAATATAATTTTGTCACTTATATCATCACCTGAGCACTCAGATACCACCCTAGGAAAGCATAGCAAGATAACAATTTTTCAAAATAAATTTCATTGGATGTTTTATAGTGATATTTGAAAGTATCTATCTCTCTCATACACACATATAATCCCTGAATGGGTTACAAAGCAACATTTCCAAGTGGAGGGATGCAGTGAACTTCACAGGCTGAGATATACACATAAGAGATACATCTGGAGCAGAGAACTGCAACTTTACTAGCATGTTAAAGTTAAAATGAGCTAGGTGCCCAATAAGCCACTACTGAAATCTCCGGCGCTCAGATTCCTCATTGTAAAATAAGGTGATTAAATCAGATGATCTCTGAGGTCTGATCCAAATCATTTCTTTCATGGTTCTCACTTCTTCATATGTTTTATAAGTACTTAGACTGAGAAGTAAGATTATACACACATACCTGTATTTAACCAGTGTTAAAAAACCTTACTTATTAACAAATTTTCCTTAACAGAGGCTTATACCAAAGTAGGTAACTGCACATACCACAAGGAGATCCAAGATGCATTATTGCCACACACTGTTTAAGAATACATACCAAACTTTTGAAACTTCTTGTTAAGATAAATGAAAGACCATGCTAATAAATACATGGGACTTTATTCCTTAGAAAAATAAGTGTTTTGAACAATAAAGCTTTCAGTTTTTATATATGTCATTCATAAATAAAAAACACCACTATATATATATATATATATAAATGCTTCCATTTAGAGAAGTCAATAATGGAAAGTTAAATTTTCAACTCAAATATATAATACAAAAAATACAAAGCTCATTCATTTTATAGAAGATAATATTTTCACAACAAACCCATTTAAAAATAGGAAGCCCCTAAATTTTTCAGAAACTTTTAATGGATATTATTACACTTGCTCTTATCTTCTTTGATGATAGTTTTTTAAGACTTAAAATGTAAAATTTTTACTTTTGAGAATTAAAATAGATCATCATTTAATGTGATATTCACAGATTTTGTGACACAGTTATAGTTATTTACACATTCACATATAACACAATGTCATGGTCAAGTATTAGCAATAGGAATTTAATAAACTATTAAAGTAATAAGAAATCATCATTTTAACAATTTAAATGCTTTGTAACAGGATGACTTACAACCAACACATAAAACATGTATTTACAGATAATTTTGGAATGAAAATACATCAGTTTTCAGATAATCAAAAGTAGTAATAATATTCTCTTTATTATTTTCAGCTTCACTTTAGAAATGTTTTCATGGTCTAAATTTAATCAATATTTGATTAAAGATAATATATTAATAGTAAAATTACTATATATAGTATCTGTGGGTATCAACTAACCAAACTCAGATTGTACACGAAAGCCATTCAAAGGCAAATTGAAGACAATAGTAATGTTGGTTTATGTCGTCTGATTCTTTACATTAACTGGAATTTCCAAAATGTGTTTTGCAACTCAAGTAAGATCCAGATAGGTTATTCAACCTGCTACTTTTTTTTCCCCTTCTTGCTCTTCTTTCTTTCACATGGCAATTTTTGTGTCCTTTTAATGATTATATCAACTAAAACTTCCATTCTCAGTATCTTCTTCCAGATGAAATTAAATGAGTTTGATTAGACATTAAGAATCATTTTTCATTTTACTTTTCTATATTTACCTGTTCTAAAAATACTCTAACCATATAGGTCCCCCCACCACCCCATCTTATTAAGTCACTTATTTTCACCCAGTAATAAGGGTAAAAAGAATACTGAAAAAACTGGACCAAAATCAAGGTGAAGTATGCCCCAGATAAACAATTATTATAATTTGGGACTTTGGAATGGTGAAACATATTAACCTACTAAAACTAATCGCGGATTCAAAATTAACACTGATTTAGGCTTTTATCAGAGGTCAGGGGACAATCTACTGCCAGAGTATTCTTTACCAAATATCGCATTAGTTGAAAAGAACACTACACTTCATGTGCCCAGAGCAGATGAACTATCATTAGCTTTTTGATTTGGGCCGTCAGGACTAAGAGGGATGCTATTGGAATTTGCACACTGTTTGTCTATGTTTGGGGAAACAGCTTGTTCTTGATGCTTTTTGTTCTCTTTAGCAAATCCTAATGTCAGAGTCTCCGCAGGAGGCTGAAATAGCCTTTCTAAATCAACTATTTGCTTCCCTGTGTCTGCTTCTTGTTTGTGCAGCAATCTTTCTACCTCCACTTCGAGCTCCAAAGCCTCCTCATCAGCTTGTACATCCAACTGGTGCATCAACTCCTCCAGCTTCTTGGCCTTTCGGAGCTCATTTTGCTGTATGATCGTACAAAGGTGTTCAGTGAGTTGCTCTTTTATCTCAGTCTTGCGCTGTAGATCTAGCTTTGCTGTAATGTACTCTGTTTCAGCCTTGTCAAATCGCTTCCTGTAAGGATAGGTTCAAAGATTGTTCTCTTAGTTTTCCACTGAAGAGGATATTTAAAAGATAATAAATAAACTTCAAAATCGGGAGAAAAATGTATAATGAATATATGGATAACTACACTTTACAAAGTAGGTTATGGCTACTGAACTTATTTGGATTCCTCCGATATAACGACATTTCTGCACTCATTTCTTCTTTCCAAAGTTGTGCCTGAGTGAAGGCAGGCTAAGAGGGTTAATTCAGGGATGTGCTAGCTCCCAGGGGACAGGGTGACCCTGATTTACAGTGTTTGCTGGTTTCTGTGGTATAAATAAAATACTATCACCTTGGCCAATTTTGAGTTACCAATGCAATATCATTAAATGCTGAACTGGGAATAGATACACAAAATCTGCTCTCATGAGCCACTGCAAGTAGCTTCAGCACACGACTGGTTAAATGTATGAGAAGTAAAACAAGAAGAGATGGAAAAAGTGAAAAATCTGTATCTCTTGATTAATAGATTAGAAGAGAAAAATCTGATGGAAGAGAAGGATATGGATAGTGTTTGGGAGCTGAATATAAATGGGACACAGCACATCCAGCGCATGATACTGGGTAAGAGCAAGAAGTAAATATCAAGCAGAATAGAAAACTTCAGCACAGCTATAGGCAGGATTTCTCAACTTGGGCAATATTGATGATTTGGGCCATCTAATTTTTTGTTGTCAGACACTGTCCTGCGTGTTGTAGGATGGTAAACAGCACCACACCACTGGCTTCTACCTACTAGTTGCCAGTGCCACTCAGAAGTTGTGACAACCAAAAATGTCTGCAGATATTCCCAAATGTCCCCTAAAGGGATAAAATTGCTCCCAGTTGAGAATCCTTGGGTTAAGCTGTTCTCATGCCCCTCAACTCAGCAACAGACTACTGTTACACTTTTATTAGGAAATTTTATATATTTTACACATACATAAATTCTAATGCTAGGAAATGCCTATGAAGTAGGGCATTTTCACTGGAGAATTGGGTCAATACAAAAAGAAAAGTTACACCTTGGTTCATTGTCTTTTGCCTTTTCTATTATAATTTGTTGCTTTTCTTTTTTCAACAAGAGGTTTCTTCCTCTCTTTCAAGAATAATGTTGATTCTCAATTACCAGCTAGCTTTTCAATTTAATTGCCACTAACAGTTGTGAAGGCCATGCTGCCTGACCTTTGTGACTGCCTGTTATCAACTCAGTGTAATATGTAGTTTCTAGTACAAAAGTTACAGCAAAAAAAGAAACAGGTATATCTCTTAATCTAAGATTCTTTGTCTTGAAAGGAAATAATAGTGAAAAAAATAAAAGGCAAAAGGCTTTGCATTTTATTTATTTTATTTTACTTTTATTTCAGAGAATCAAGAGTTCAAAACTTTACTCCGCCATTCCTCCGTATGGACCTAATTTGGTCGTGGCTTTTTTTCAGATGCAAAGACTAGATATCCAGTTAAACTAGCTCAGGTTAAAAAAGGTGGGGTATAACTATCATTATTTTTCCCACTGTAGAACACAAGAGGCAATTTCATAGGCACATCATCAGAATCAAAGGCTATTCTCTTCAATGCTTAGAAGCCACATAGTTTCTCTCACTTCAGTTTTCCTATTATATCCATGCCCAATATGGCCACCAGCTGTGCTCTATATCAAATTCACTCCACTAAATCCCTCAGTGATCCAAGTCAAATCCGATTCAATAATTTCAGAGGGAGAACTCAGGTCAGCCTGGCTCATCTCAGTTTAAACAGAGCTCTTAGTATCAGGCCATGCCACAACGCATTGTTCAGCCTATGGATTGAAGGTACTGGAATCCATAGCCCATCTTTGTTTTAATCAGGTGTGCCCCAGAGTCGGCATCATGAGTACAAAACACCTGGTTCCTATGCAAAGGGTTGAGGAAGAGGCACACACTGATTGAAAACTCCAGTACAGTGACTATGGACAGTTACTCCAGCTGAGTCTTGGTCTTGATCTTGGTATATCTGTAAAAGAGTGAGGATAGTAATACCTCATAGGAATGTTAAGCTTAAATAGTATAAATAGGGCAAATGTCTAGCCCAGTGCCTGGCAGGTGCTCAAGAAACATAACTTTCCCTTCAGAGAATATCAAAAAGTATTGTCAACTTTTACTAATTGATATTAGTAAACACATATCTAAATTTAAGATTCTCAAAAATTTAGGGACCTCGTGTTTATCTTTGGCAATATTTGTTTACATAATATTTATTTATCATATTTCATTCCTTTTTTTACTGTCACCTAGTAAATATAAGAATGAAAAAACTTATATTACTTTTACGTTAAAGGAATTGTTCTAATCTAAAGAATCTCTCTTGGATGCCTGGTTCCCTTATTTCCACACTTTACAACATATGTTGTCTACAGATGTTCTTACATCAAGCCAAGAGCTCAGACAACTTTCTCCATAGGTGTGTTCCTTCCCTTCCTGCCCTCTTCCCCTCAACCTCCTTTCTCTGTTAGTCTGTAGTCTCCCTAAGCCAGTCAAAGTCAACTAGTAGAGATTTACAGACTGGGCTCATGAATACTGAACTGAAATTAACATTTGCAAATAGGTCCCTAGGTTTCCACTGATTTTTTCACCCTGGATAAATCACTGAAGATTTTTGTATTCTGTTTATTTATTTAAAGTCCTTCTGGCCAAAAACATGTATATATATTCTCCTTCAGATTGATTTATATTTAAAATATTAATTAGTTTTACAAACTACACTACTAGCCTATGGGTCAGATGGATAATACCAAACCAGAGTAGGATAACATACTCTGGAATAAAATAGTAGGGGCATTATATGTAACACAGTAAGACACAGTAAACTGGAAATGTAATTATAGGATTGCTTTGTTATTTTAAAGGAACAATGAATGATTTAATGAATGTTATTTAAAGGACTCTAGAAATTGTCTCTTGGTTTTAGCATCCTTGAATTTTTTAAAAACATATTCATTAACCCTCAGTAACACCAGTTTCCACTGATCCATTTTTTCAGTTCCTTTTCTGAGCAGTTCTACTTTTGATGAATCAACATATTACGATTTTTAACCTTTCTTAGAAGTTTGTCAAATAACAAAGAGAAAATAGTACTTCTTTTAAAAAAACAATAAAATGAATTACATTTTGTAATCATTAGATAGGCCCAATGGATGGACTCTTTTATAAATCTAAGATACATTAAGGAATTATAACTACTATTATTTTTCCTATATTTTGAAACATATTGCCATTTCATCATTAGTCACCATTTATTCACATTTACACTAAAAAGTTAAAATAATAATAAAAACCCAGAAAATAATATAATGACTTAAAAGAATTAGGCAATAATAAAATAAATTATCATTGCTGAATTTCCTTACTGTGTTCTCCAAAATATTGTATCACCTCCAGAAGGCGTAAAAGAAGACTGAAAACCCCATCTTTGTAACTTGTTCTTGGTTGGCTTGAACACAGTGGAGAATTAATATTTTTAAAATTTCTTTATATATGGTACTAGCAAAGTAGAGAAAACAAACAGAGGAAGACATTTGCCACTGTCAGATAAATCAAGATGAATGCTGTGGTAGGCTTAAAAAAACCAACCTCCCAATGATATTCCCTTTCTAGTTCCTGGAACCCATGTATATCACTTCATATGACAAAAGAGTGAAAATTAACTTGTGTGGCAAAAGATGTGATGAAGGTTAGGATTTTGAGAGGAGTTTACTCCAGATTATCCAGTTGGGCCCTAAATGCAATCACATGTATCCTTTTTTTTTTTTTTTTTTTGTAGAGACAGAGTCTCACTTTATGGCCCTCGGTAGAGTGCCGTGGCCTCACACAGCTCACAGCAACCTCCAATTCCTGGGCTTAAGCGATTCTCTTGCCTCAGCCTCCTGAGTAGCTGGGACTACAGGCGCCTGCCACAACGCCCGGCTATTTTTTGGTTGCAGTTTGGCCGGGGCCGGGTTTGAACCCGCCACCCTCGGTATATGGGGCCGGCGCCTTACCGACTGAGCCACAGGCGCCGCCCCACATGTATCCTTTTAAGAGTGAGGCAGAGGAAGTTTTGAGAAAGAAGAGGAAGCGATGTGACTATGGAGGTACAGAATGGAACAGTACAGCCACAACCCTATGAATAACTACAGACACCAGATGTTGGAAGAGGCAGGCCAGGATCCCGAGAGTCTCTGAGGGAAGCACAACACTGCCGACATCTTGATTTTGGATGCCTGGCCTCCAGAAATGAGAAGAAATTACTGTCACTTTACCCACTCAGTTTGTCATAATTTGTTATAGAAGTGCTAGAAAACTTATACAAATGCAGAATCACACTCTAGAGTTTAGTAGTGAAACTCATCATGTAAGTAAAATCTCAGACTATGAGTCTTCATAAAAATACATCCTAGGTGAATTTTTTCACTCAAGAATCAATGAGTAAAAAATGTATTTCTAAGGATAAAAAAGAAATATGATATTCTCAGAGTTAATCATTTCTCCAGGAAGAACTTAAGCACCAATATTTTACAAATATCAGGTTCATCCTGTGTTGCTAGAAGAATGTTAACTCTATTCTCTCAGCTAATTATAATGTTTGTGAGTCAAACATAACTTGATATAAAGAGGTTTACTATGCTTACATTCTTATTAAAAATTTTAAGTAAAGTTGCTTTTTGCAATCCCTTTTATTCTTATATCTGTAAATTATTCACAAAATGGTTAAAAATATTTGCCTTTTTTTTTTTGTGTGTGTGTGTGTGTGTATGAGGGCATCTATTAAACTTGGATAGTAAATAGTGATTCAAAAAAAATGTTCTACATGCAGCCACACTCAATTTTATAAGCTGGTCTGCACAGCATATGGCAACATTATAATCATAGCTGTGAATAGCAGCAGCAGTGACTCTCTCAAACTGCCTCAAAGTGCCAGTCTCCTTAGTGGTGTCTATCCTAACACGGCTCTACAAAAGCCAATTTTAAAGCAAATTCTGGCCTATTTGCTATCCAAGAACCTTTTGCGGACTAGCACTGTACCAAGCACTATAGAACTAAGGTATTATTTTTATTAAAAACGGAAATATCAAGGAAACCTCCTATAGAAACTGACTGCCTTGGGATTATCTTCTAGTGGAAAACTGAACAATGATTTTATGTTACCAACCTATAAATTCTCAATAACCACAAATGCAAAATTAGAAAATGTTATCTTTATCTTATACGTGAATAAGACATAACCCTGGTTCAAGTCCCAATTGTCTATGGCCTTACTTAACTGAAGAGCTTAGGTTTTTAAAAACAGCCTCACACAAAATCTACAGAGGGTGCCAAAAAAAAAAATGTATACACATTTTAAGAAAGGAAAAAACTGTGTTAAATTTGTAATACTCAAGTCACGTTTGACTTCCGCAAATAGAAGAGGAGCTCAATGTGACCTGTATTCATCATATGTTATTGGTGTATATTGTATTACAATTTTAATAGAGTTTTCCTTTCTTAAAATGTATATAATTTTATTGGTACCTTCTGTATATTCAACTGCCATGAAAAACTGTCATCTTCAGCTTAATAAAGGTGTAAAAAATTATTAAACTTTCATTAAGCGTATTTATGTGTTATAGGATATGTTCTCCTTTAGCTAGTAATCCCACTTTCTTTGTGTTTTTTTTTAAGCCTCAAACTATGACTTTCTTATATAATGTTTCATATACAATGGTATCCTTCTCCAGCCTCCACTAGGACAGAATTAAAATGTAATTAGATTATTTTTCTGTTGCGGTACCCAGTAATGTACCTCATAATATGAATTATTCATACAAAAGGCAACAAAGGCATAAAAATGTTCCTCTGGCAAACTTATGTTGCGGAGAATAAAATCAAGGCTTAGTTTAATCTTAATAGAATCTTAGTTATAGTCTTAGTGACCTTATTAAAGGAAATCTGGAACCTCCAGTTATCAGCTACGGATGGCATTAATTTAGGCAGTTAATTAGTAAAGACAACCCATTAAGTCTAACAGCACATGGTCAAACAACAATTACAAAACTCACAAGGACGACCACAAACCTCTTTCTTAAACACTAACAGTGAATTAAAAACCACAATCAGGCATTTCCGCTTTATTAAATTGTTATATAAACATTCTGATGTTGTGGTTTACCCTGGACTAATGAGGCATTCTGATTGATTTCTAGTGTTACAGAGAAAGATGCAAAACTGAGTCATTAACACAGCATTCCCTTGTGAAAAAGACAAACCAGGATGATTAAAGCAATGTTGAAAGGACTGAAAACCCCGAAATTGGACATAATTTTTTGCCCTTTTATCTGTCTGCAAAGTCCATGTAATTCTTTACATGTGTTAGTTCATTTTAAAAATATTCCATGATGATTTTTTTCTCTTTAAAAAAATGCCAGTGGTTGAATCCAAACAAACATGATAACAAATCATTTTGTACAGAGAATAATGGGAAAGAAAAAAGTGAGAGGAAAAACTTTCAAGTTTCCAAGACAGAGTGCTTTTTTAAAAATATTCATAAGCTTTAAAAAAATAACTAGATCCTCTTACTCTGATAAAACTGAAGTGAGAACTAGGTTTCAATCGCATAAGGACCATAACAGATAATCAAACATTTTAATGGAAATAACACAGATTTGGTCCTAGAATAACAGAATTTTGGGGCAAGTCCTTAGGACATTTTACTTTGCTAGACTGAAAGATACTAGAAAGTTTCAAACATTAAATAGCTGATCATTTACCAGGAGAGACTAAAATATAAATAAATAATGCAAGAACTAATCTAATGGGCATGTGAACCAAGATAACCGGCAGGGAAAAGTTAAGAAAAGACTTTGAAGATAAGTGGACGACTGAGCACAAAACAGGAATAAATATAGCATCTAGTGGGGTTGTATTTTTATATATGTATGTATTTATATATATATGTATATTAAATATGTTGTATTTACATAAAAGCTCCTGAACCAGTGAGTAACGAGCAAGGAGCAATAATTAACTTGGACTCCTTGTTCATAATTCAATTTCCCCAACTCACCGGGCATATGAATAGTCCAGGCTGGCCTGATCAATCCGGTTCCTAAGGATTCCAATGTCAGCCGACACCATGTCATCTAAAGCTTGCAACTCCTTCTGGATCCGCTTTAGTTTTATGGTCTCTGCCTGCGTTCTTTTGGATCTAGAATATTAGTGAGTAGGAAAAATAAAAACATTTTAAAAACATGTATCTTACATAATAAAAGTGAAAAGGCAATATGCTAATGTATGATTATAATTTATGAATTTTTATAAAGTAGAAAAAATGAGAAAAATTCAAATAAAATAAATGCTAGTAACATTTGAGCTTTTTTCTTTATTTTTCCAAATTTTCTATTGTAACACATTATATTCATAGGATAAAAAGATTTTTAAAAATTCCCAATATTAACAGTCTATTTGTAGGTTGATATTCATTCAGTAAGGAGAATAAACAGTAAAAGAATCTATCTGCCTTCCCTTTACACTGGAAATCCAACACAGCTTTCCAAATTTCTACTCTGAAATTCTTCTTGCTAAGCCCATTTTCGTTTGCCTGATACTTACCGACATCAAGAACAGATGCCTGCATTAAACATTTCTTTATATGTCTGAAAACATCTATTTGGTTTTAACTTCCTTAGGACTCATTTCCCCAAACTTTTATCACTTTGATTTTTGCTCTTCAGGCAGAACTACAGATCCTCAAAATTCTTGTGGGGCTCAAAACCAAAACACTCTTTTCTTTCTTTCTTTAACAGCACATCCAACCCCTCATCATCTTTCACTCCTCTCACCACCCCCCAAAGACAATACATACTTAAGAAACAGAACAAGCAAATATAAAAGCAAACCTTTAATCATGATCTCACTCATTTCAGAATTTTACACACATTCTGAAGGGAGAGGAAAACCCTCCACATAAAATCACTGTATTGCAACTTACATTCTCCTGATTTCTACTTCATTATGCAATACCCTTCCCTTACCCACACAGGTTCACTTACCAGTATGACTCTTTTCCTTCATATCTTTTTATTAATAATTCAAACATGCTGCATTTACTTCCATTTCTGTTATATCAGTACTTTGTCTTAAAGCAAAAGCACTTAGAGAAGTGCTGAACCCGTAAAGCTTTTTGTAAAACCCCCAATAAACAACCTCCCCACCTCTTCCAAACTATAGACTAACATTTTATTTTTTAATAATTGTGATATTTTTCAAAAAGGGGGCACTACTCTTTTATATACTGTTTTGTTTTCTTGAAACCTAAGTTTGTGAGTTGCATATTTCCTACGTTTCATGAAAGATCAAAGTGTACCAGTACCAGAAAAAAAATTTCAAATACATGTATCGATCTGGCAGACACTATTCTGAATTACTCTTACACCCACCTACCTTCCCCCTAACTCTTTCCCTCCCTCTACATACACTCCAGCTTCAAGTAGTAACAGTTTTGTCAGACTTTTCTGGAGGTCAAAGAAGAAAATGTCACTGAATACGTGCTTACATTTAGTTCTGGCTCTTTCTAACCACTGCCTTACTGCCAATGCTTAGTTTCCTAAGGCCACAGGAGATTGGATAGAACTACAAACTAAGTGGGCAGCAGGAGTGTTGGGGGATAGGAAGAGTGGCTCCAATGGGAACACTCCTCTTGGGCCCTTGTACAATGCAGTAAGTGAGAAGGGATGGCTGACAGACACTAGGACGCAAAGGAAAAACTGAATCTCACATAGTGCTCATAATAATGACCCCAAGTCATCAATAAAAGTTAAATTCTATCATGTATCTTCTATGAGTGGAGGTAGGGTAAATTATTTTAGAAAAATGCCCACAGGAAACACAATTAAGATTTGTGAGGATATAGGTCACTTACATGGAATAACCTTATTTATCTACATGTCATGTGATTAAGGGCTCCCCATGTCAAAATTAAAACCTGCATTCTTGCTAATTCACACATACCGAGAGCTATTAACTGCTTCCCTTATGAATGTGTATGTGGTTAAAACTGAAAGTACTTACGCTGGTTCTTCAGTTTTAATTGCAACTGTATTTCTAAAGTAAACATGCTCTATGCTTAAAAAGTTCTCCTTAATAATTTAAAACTGGAATTTCAGTATCACTTACAAAGCACAATTTGTTAGCCTCGAAAGTTTTGGTTGCAGAGAAAACATCAGTATATTAGAACAGATGTGGGAAAATAAATATAAAATATCACAGAACTGATTGTGGGTTACAACACAACCTCTCCTGGTTCAGGTGCCTCACCTTTCTGCAATAGCTTTAGCCAAAAGAGCTTTCTTACGTTTATTTTTCTCTTCCATTAGCCGTTGCTCTTGTTGGAGAACTTCCCAACGAGATTTTTCTTGCCTGGGGAGCATAAAGATGAGTTTATGAAAGAGACTGCTACCCTATCCCACACCTTACAGTCTCAGTTCCCTGTATAAAATTTAATCAAGAAGATTTATGTGTATTTTCTTTCAAAAGTCTTCTTAAGAAACCCATCTGCAATTCATTATTTTGTTCTAATAGGAACAAAGACTATGATCTGAAGTAAAGAGGTTTATATAAATTGGACCCTTGAAATCCATTATATGTACATAATCTAGGAACCCACAAAGTGGGAGCCAGAGGGCTATGGCATTTTTTTAGCAGTACAGAGAAATTCATTTAAGGTAATTATGTATTATATGCAAAATAGAGACCAAAATAAATTGGTTTGTAGTTGAC
The DNA here is from genome assembly GCF_027406575.1 of Nycticebus coucang. NCBI lineage: Eukaryota > Metazoa > Chordata > Mammalia > Primates > Lorisidae > Nycticebus > Nycticebus coucang. The sequence goes on from NC_069789.1 coordinate 91,099,850, forward strand.
ATCGTGTTATTTATAATTTTAGTACTATAATGCAAGTCTCTACCACTTGATCCTTCAGACAATAACCAGTGTTTCATACAATTTTTTTTAATTTGCTCACTTTTTTCCAACTCTTAGATAACAAAACAAAACACTATGAGCTAAAACTGGAATGCTGGGCTAAAGAAAACCTTCAAAGATCTAAAAACATGTATTATCTTCCAACCTGTCCAATTCTGAAAGCAATATATTAAAATTTCCAACAAAGTCATGAATTTGATGTCAACTCAAGTTAAATAAGGTGATGGCACAACTATTTCTTACAGCCAGCGTACCCCAAGTCTCTATCCCCAAACCTAGTAACCACTTCCAAAACTGTCTTTCCTTCTCCCTACCTACAGCTTCTACCTTCGAGGTCAGAGTGGCCATTTCTCATTTTCACTATTGCAGGCATCTCCTCATCAGACCTCTCAGTTCCAGCTCCCCCAGTATTCTCACCCAGATGATTGCCAACATTGACACCTGGAATTTCTTCCATTTCTTTGATTGAGGCCTTTCTCCCACACGGGTCTTGGTGGTGTCTTGCTGTATGAGTGAACCTCTTAGGCTTTCAGTCCTTCCCCACCACTTTACTCTACTGTTGTCTGCTTATCCATTTCCTCTCCCACAGAAGGGAGACGTCATCTCTGAGCACTTTCTATGACACAACTTTCCTTTCCCCTTCTGACAAGCTCAGAATTTCTCTTTTCCATGAATGATTCCTCAGATTACATCTCCTATGAAAATTCTCCCAAGCATCTAAATAAGTAATTTTCCTAAAGACATCCAATCTAACTTGTCCAGCTCAATTTAAACTCATCTACCCCACTTGCCTCAGGCCTTTGCTGGTAAATTACACTTAAAGATAGTTAAATGTGTACACTTGTTCAATATTAGTTTCATAATTCATATGACTTTATATCTCTTGTCAAAATGATTTCTTAGTTGAAAACCTCTGAAGTTGGCAGGAAACATTTTAAACTCACAGTAAAATCTAGATCAGCAGAGATTAGAGAATTATCAGTAAATATGAAAAATATAAAATACTTCGAAAATGACTCAGAAAAGGGAAAACAGAAATGAATTCCATCCTTTCTCTCCATGAGTGATAAATCAGGAAGAAACAAAAAAGAATATATTAAAATATAAGCTACCAAATAAAAAATTAAGAATAATTCGCAAATCACAGAATGGCAATTTCCAGAAGAGTGTGGCTAAATTATGTAGGTAGTTATTAATACAAAAAGAAAGAAAAAAAAAAAAAAAAGAAATCTAATGATGCAAGTGAATTATATAACTATTCCCCTGAATTTTTCATAATCTCTGTTAACCATCCTTTCATGTCTCTTCACAAGTACCCTTTTTTTGACAAGTGGAGATGCAGCTTGGAAGTTAAAAAATAGGGGGAAAGTACTACACAAATAGGAACTGATTATGGTGACTGTAAAGGGCACAGCTTTTGTATCCAGACAGACTTAGATGTAATAACAACTCTACCACTTACTGGCTATGTTTTAGCTTTAGGAAGATAGTATCTTTTCTGAGTCCCTGATACCTCATATACAGAGGTAAAATAATAAACGTATATTGTAACACTGTTATGAAGACTAAGTGGCATAAAACATAAAAAGTGCCTACCAGTACCTGGCTTATAATATATTTAGGTGGTAGTTATTTTTCAATAGTTTATACACCATGTTTCTACGCTTGAATATAAAACAGAGAAAATGTTAAAACAAACTATGTAGCACTTCCTTAAAGCCCAGAGGTGAAAAAAGGGTAAAATGAAAAGTCTCATGGATATATAGACTTACTAACAATTCCATTTTCTTTTTCTCCAATTTGCAGTCTGGCTTTGGAGATGGAACCTCAACATTTTTGTGAACATCATGGGAATTCTCGAGTCCTGATTCCCCTGGTTGTCTTTCAATATCCTGTAATCTTCCATCACTAACGGGAAAGGTGAGGGTAAGAGGATTAGGAGGAGTGGGGGAAGAAAAATGTGGTTTTGGAGTGTGAAGTCTCTGTTCTGGTGCAGAAAGCAACTGCTCTGGAGGTACTGAAGTTGATCCATCTTGAAGCCCAAGTTTTCGGCTTTGCTCTAGAAGGGCTTTTTCTCGCTGAAGTTGTTGTCGACTTTTCTTCACTGGAAGACGCCGCTGTGATTCAAATGGACCTACAGAAGAGAAAATGGAATACAATTCCTTTGTGTGAACAATAAATAATTTATTTCTCTAAACAAACATTAACAACAAACTCTGATAATTCTAGAGGTTCCCCTGCCTCATTCTCTATCTTGAAAGCCATCTTTCTATAGTTTCAATAGTTCTCACATCATACTGTTAATATTTAAAAAAAGCTGCCTTGGCTCTTAAGTTTATTGTTAAGGAAAAGTCCTATTCTCCATGAATTAGGCCTTAAGAAGCAAACCAACCTCTTTGTCAACTTGATTTGAAAGAATCAATTTTGACCAAATTAGGGAAATGATTGAATTTCCTAATATGTCTTAAACTGGATTTATGGTTCTGTCTGCTCCCCTGAAACAAAATGCTGGCTGAATTATCAAATGGGATTCCCCTCTCTTAAATTTAACAGCTGTTTTGGTAATTTTTAGATGCCATCACAGATATATAATTAAGTGAGATCTCTTATCTCTTCCTTAAACCATTTTCTTTCATCTGATAAAACAATCCAAAGTTGTATTTCTCAAAGTGTAGTCAGACTCTAATCAATGCATACAAACTTATTTAATAGTAGCCTGAACAAAATATAGTGGAAGATAAAACTGGAAGAAAAAAACTTTTAAAAGAATAAATGAAATAATAATACTTCTTTTACTTTTTGGATTGCCCACAACAGGGCAACAGCTGGAGGGCAGACAACTGGAGGATCTGACTCATATTCATATTAAATCTAAAAAATGCCCGGGAAATGAAGTTATGATGAGTCCTTGTAGATGAACAATACAAAGAGAACTTTTAAATTCTACATACTGACCTCAACGTATGCTTATTATTTAAATTTCTCAAAGTATAGTTAAGAACTCTGGACACAGTCCCAGCTTTATTTCTGCTCAGTGACCTTGAGCAAGTCAAATAATTATTCAGTATCTTAGCTTCCCCATCTTTCCAACTGTTTGAAAATTATATGCTGTACTTAACACAGTGAGTTATTCTAAGAATTAAATGAGATATAAACAGAAAATATTTTTGAAAAGACGGACGTACTGTCAAAAGCAAATGTTACTGTTGATTGTAGCCAGAAACACCAAGTTTCTCCCTGTACCTTGCTACTGGAACTTTTTCTTGGCTACTGTTCTTCACTCACACCATTAGAACATGTCACTGAGCCTGGTTACCTCCCTGATGAACTCATTAGCTGAATTATTAATGTCCCCTGAAATACAGCTCCTTTAGCTTCTATAATTTTTTTGCATATTTATAGAACCTACCTATAACCAAGAAAAAACCAATTTTTTCATTCCAAAATAAACAACAAATCAGGACACTTAAAAACAGAACACACTGTTTTTCCATACTGTGTATTGGGTACTGCAAACACCAAGGAAACTATGGCACCCTGCAGAGCATAAGTCTACTGCAAAGGGGACAATTCATGGTCATCTCTAAATTAAACATTCTGCATCAGTATACCAGACATTTTGATTTTTCACAATTAAAATTCAGACTTTTATGTAAATTGTCTTATGTTTTTAAATGTAGGGAACTGAATCATTCAGGAAATCTAGATTATGTTATAGTGGGAAATCCAGTGGTTTTAAACCAAAGGTTTATTTCTCATTAATGCCATGTAGTGAGGAAAGGCCAACAGGGGGGTTCTGGTGATTAATCTCTCAGGGCTCCTGGCTGACTTGTAGAGTCACCAGTTAGTGTTGCCAGTCACCATGACCAGGAGAAGAGAGCGCTCAGGACTCACTCTGCAGCTGACATAATACTTCTGCTCACAATTCAACAGCTAAAGTAGTACATGGCCCATCCCAAACAAGGGCAATAAGCACATGCTGGTTTAGCAAACAGTACTAATGATTATTACCATTATTAACTTAAAAAGAAATTTAAGGATTAGGTAATGAGAAAGAGAGACAGACAGACAGACAGACACAGGGAAGAAGAGAAGAAAAGATGAAAGCCAAACACATTTTGGGGTTAAATTAAGCCAATGGTCTACTGCAGTGATTCTCAACCTTCCTAATGCCGTGGCCCTTTAATATACTTCCTGTGGGTCATGACCCACAGGTTGAGAACCACTGATATACTGTATCTGTTACTTAAGCCTTATGCCCTCCACACACAAGAAAAATTATCATTTGAATCATGTGCTGATCATTCCCCTCCTTCTCTAAGTCATATTGCAAGTATAAATATTTCTAAAAGTATCTATTTTTTTAACTTTATAAAAAGGACTTCATGCTATACATAATCTTTTTTCCCTTTACTTAATATTGTTATTGCAGTTATTAATTTTGTTGTATAACATTCCACTATGAGAATAAACCAGTCTATTGATCTTCTTTCACTGCTGGACATTTAGGTTAGTTTTGGGTTTTTGTTAGTATCAGTGAATCTCACTGTTACATCTTGTCTTATATATGTGCAGGAATTTTCCCTGGATATTATCTAAGAACCGATGGGTCATAAAGTATAACTTTAGGATTAATGTCAAACTGTTATTCAAAGCGTATCCCCTCTAGCAATGTTTAAGATCCTGTGAACGTACTTTCACTTCAGTAAGTGATAAACATTTTAATTTTGTCAATCAAATGGGCATAACATGGTCTCTCACTAAGCTCTTCATCTGTAATTCTCTGCTCTTTGGTGTTAATAAGCATCTCTTTAAATTCCTTTCTCTACAAAATATTCATGTCTTTTGTTGACTTTTCTTTGGGCTTATTTGTAGTTTTTATTTATCATAAGCAGCAAACAATTAGAAAACATAATTAAAGAAAAGAAAAATCAATAACAGAAATTATTACATATCCAGGAACAAATCAAACAAAAAGATGTTTAAGACCTATACAGGGAAAACTCTAAAATGTATTAAACGATATTAAAGACGATCTAAATAAATGAAGAAATATGCCATGTTAGTGGCAGTGTTAATAATGTGAAAATATAACTGATCTAAATATTCAGTACAATTACAATCAAAATTCCTGCTGGGTTTCCCATGAAGTTTAGCAAAATTAATAAAAATTTTATATGAAGAGATAAACCAAGGAAACTTCTGAAGAACAACAAGGGAACTAGACTACTAGATAGAAAAAAATATTACGAAGTTTCATGACAATGTGTGGTGCAGGAACAGACAAAATGACCAGTGGTCTAGAACAAAAAAACTGATTCACACATACATGAAGCATTAGTATGAAGTAGGATTTAAAATCAACAGCCAAAGGAAGGATAATTTAATAAATCCACCTGGGGAAATGGTTATTTATATGGAAAAGATAAAACTGGATCTATACTTCATACCATATTAAAAATGAAAATCTTTTTTTGTTTTCAGGCCAAAAATAAAAAATTTAATGTGAAATTAACCTGCATAAAATGAAAATCTCAGTTAAGGAAATTACATTCAAGAATGATAGAAAATGATTCCAGATGAAAGATCAGCAATGATAGAAAAAATATGAGAGGTGCACCTGGACAGGAACTTTAGGAGAAACCTCTCTTCACACAATGATCTTGCTCATTTTCTGGCATGTAGATCAGTTCTGGTTTGGGAAATGGATACCCCAGAGAGATCAGGAGACCACAGGTCTCCAGTATTACCTCCCCACACAGGCAGGGGTCCCTGGGCCAGATTCAGTTGCCTCCACTCATCCCAGGTGAAGGTCACAGCCAAGTATTTGAAGGCCATCAACACGTGTGACACTTCCTCTACAAAAAAATGCTGCTCAAAAGGTGTTTCCATATCTTTTCCTCTATGCCCCAACCTACAGAGGCTGTAAGCGCAAAGTTCTCCAGCATCACATTGTAATACAGGAGTTTCTAAGCTTCATTAAGGAGACCCCATTCATCCCAGGAGAAGTACATGGCCACATCCTCAAAAGTCACATTGCCTTTTGTAGGGTCCATAAGCACTTCCGTGGCCATAGGAACCTCTATGCACCGGAGAGAAATGCTTCCTCTCCAGCCCTTTACCTCCTGTTGCCCCAGACCTGACTCAGCCCTCTGGACCTTTTAACCCCTAAAAATAAGAATCTTAACAGAAAACATAAATTAGTATCGTTTAGACCTTACAGTAGACTAATTTCTTGAGGCACAGAAAATGTTAGCTATTAAAAATTAAAAGGCTGATGAATCTGGATATATTAAATATGTGTTCATCAAAAGATAAAAGTTAAAAGACAATTTACAAACTGGAGGAGGATATTAATAATGTAATTGGCAATGAACTAGTATCAAGAATAAAAAACTGTTATGAATTTCTCTAGAAACTGATAATATGAAACTGTACTATCTTTACCTTCATGTTTTTATAAAATAAATCATATTTTAAATATATGTATATATGTATCATGCACACACACTTTCCCAATCTGTATTCACAAAAAAAAAAGAAAAAAAAAAGAATGAACATATCCTCTTATTTGGAAGAAACAAGAGAGTGTATTTCCTGTCTCTCAAACGACATGACTTGCTTTTGGTAAGTGAAATATATAAGTAGAAGTGACACATGTCACTTTGTGGTGTCAATGTTAAGTTAAGCATTTAATTGCCAATGTACAATTTTCAATAATCTTTTCTTCCAGCCATGGTGAACTCCTACAAGCACCAAAAGACGGTGTGGTGAGTATGGAACAGAGTTAACACATGCTATCCTTCCGCAGACATGAAACGACTGTGAAAAACTAATCTTTATTATTTTAAACAATTTTTTAGGATTATTTGTTATTTCAGTTTAACTTGGCTTAACCTGATTTCTTAATTACCAACACCTCTGAAATTCCCTGATCCCATTCTCTTGCCTCCCCACTATATACAGTCATGGAGCACTTAAAGAAAGGGATACCTTGTGAAAAATGAGTCATTAGGCAATTCTTTCCTTGTGCAAACAACACAGAATGTACTTACACAATCCTAGATTGTATAGCCTACTACACACCTAGGTTTTATGATATAGCCTATTGTTCCTAGTCTTCACACCCACACAGCATGTTACTATACTGGAAACCATAAGCAACTATAATACAATGTTCAGTATCTGTGTATCTATTCATAGAGAAAGTACAGTAAAAATACAGTATTATCATCTCATGGGATCATCATTGTGTATGTGGTCCATAATCAAGTGAAATATTGTTATGTACAATACAGGTATGCTACTGTGACTGGTTCCAGGATCCTCCCATCCTCAAGTCCCAGAGTTGGCCCTGTGGAACGTGTGTACGTGAAAAGATCAATTCTCCTTATATTCAGGTTTCACACCCACTGAATATTATATTTTTGATCCACACTTGGTTGAAAAAACTCTGCATATAAATGAACCTGTAAAATTTACACTTGTGTTGTTCAAGAGTCAACTGTAATTACATACATCTTAACATATATGTTAATTCATGTGGCTGTAGGTAATATATAACCACTATGTAGTAGCCCACCAGATGAAAAATATACCACAACTTATTTAACCACTACCTTGATTCTTGACCATGTTCCTCAATGTACAAGTAGTGTTCTCTAGAGCACTAGTTACTAATTATATTTTTAAAAACAGCTATAAGGGACTTTAAAATTAAAGATGCAAGTCTAGTTTTACAAATGAGAAATTCAAGGTGAAATATTTAGAGGCAGGGCTGGCTTCTATATGCCAGTGACTATTTGCTTATAGTTATCAAAGATGGTAAGATATTTTCCCTGTCCTCAAGGTGGTCCCAGACAAGCTCTGAAGCAAACGCTTGTACAATCTCTACTATCACATTATTTTATGATTTGTCTCCTTGCCAAAGTATTGGAGTCAGACCAGAAGCCATGGTACTTACATTCTGTACACTGGAATATATGACTGGATGTTGAAAACAGAGAGTGAAAGAATTTGAGTACATCAAAATAGATGGAGTTAGTTAACCACACGCTTTAGTATAATCTTTAAGGTAAGTTTATAAGGCCTCCGGAACAGCCAAAATGTCCCCAGACTATCTGGCCCTCTACTATTAATTTAATTCCTTTCCCATTTGTCAGTCTCAGATTATTCACACATCTATACTAACCACCACTTTTCCCACGAACTCTAATAAAAAGCATAGCAGGATTTACTTAATTTTCTACAAATTAAAAGTGTTTGAATTATGGTACCAATAGTGATGTAAACTTCTGTAACAGAATTTATGTGAAAAGAATCACCATGATCGCCATACAGATCTTTACGGAATTTAAACCGTAAACAAAGCACAATTGATATCGCTAAGAGTGTTCCACAAATATCAGCAAATTTAAATCGTTCCTCAAAAGACTGAAAAAACAGCATAAACCATTTCATGATTATCAAGCTAGAGAGGGAAGCACAAGATTTTAGCTGATCCCCAAATCAATAGAACCCTATGTATATAAGTACGTGAAGCCTTTAAATAAAACCTTTTAGAGACTATTTTGGTTTGCTGACTCTCAAGAATTGTAAAAAACTGCAAAAATCATCTGGCAGCCAAAAGTGTATGCAATACTCCAGATGCATTATGAAATGTATCGAATTTTTGCATTTATTCAGATCTTTATGCTCCTTTTTCCCCAACCATTATGTGCTGTTATAAATTCATCACGGTTCTAATATGATATGTGCCCCTCTTTCCTTTTACCCTCACCCTAACTCTCCAATTACTGACGCGGGCAGCAATCCTCCCTATAGGAGACACCCAGACAGTACGCTCACTTCCTTTCCCAAGTGCCATGCCTTTCACAAAAAAATGTCAAATCGATGAAATGGATTCCTGAGCCCTTTTCCCTAAAAGAAGATCCCACACCCCTGGAACCCCCTCCCGCTGTAACTTCCAGCACACATAGTTCTGGAGCCCCCTCAATCTGTCCACCCACTAAAAGCTCCTTCCCCGGAACACACACGCAGTCTCTTCCACGCCCCCTTCCGCTTTAAAAACTGCAGCCCCGCCCCTCCCCCTTCAGAATCAAGAATTAAACCTCTGCACACACATCCCGTTACCTTTAGTCTGCTTTAGTCTCCTCAGCTCCTCTTCAGAGAAGCCAGCCCACCCCTGCGCCATCTGCCTCAGCTACCAGCACCCCCAGAATACCCCAATCTCAGAGCCCCCGACTGCCAACACAGCGGCGCAAGCACATCCGGGTTCTTCCCCGGCTGCATCCGACCAGCCAATCAGCTTGTCAAGCTCCGGATACAGGCCCTTTCTCGCTGGCGTCAGGGTCCGGCTCCCTTTGCAGCTGCCTCCAGCAGTGCCTGACAATTTGCCTAAAGAAACCTTGCCACGCAGACATTCATTGTCCCTGAATTGCCTCTGTTCTATCTGGAGGTGTCTTATTTTTGTTGGTCAATCGCTTCCAGAGATAAGGGCGGAAATGGTGCCGGGCATAAACTGAAGATATACAGGCAGTTCGGAAAAGGCTATAAGTCGGTGGCGGAATGGGGAGGGCGTGAGCGTCTCTTGGGTCTTCTGCAAATTCACCCGGGCGGAGCCTTGTGCCCTTAGTCCCAGAGCCGTCCGCTTCGTGGCTTTTAGAAAACCGTGTTTACCGCCTGGAGAGTGTAGTGGGCTGGAAGAATCTCCCAGATTAACTCAAGAAAATGATCAGAGTTAGGCTTTTAGTGATGAAAAAACAGTTTAATTCATGGACAGGAAGCAGACGTTTGCCGTCGGTTGTCTCTCGCAGGCCGTAGCGTCTCCCAAATTTCTTTTGCTTGTGCGTTGTCTTGATATTTCTTTTGCGATTAATTTTTGCTAATGTGTTATCTTTCTGCTAAGGAATATCTTAAATGTCTCGACTTAGAAATAGATCTCCCTTCCGATTTTACATTAAGTAGACAATGTAAAATGTCGGTGCTGGGGCATGAGAAAACATTGCTTTGAATCTCACCTGGAGTCCTGATTTCATGGTCCTGATTCTGCCTTAAACGCTAACTTCTCTGGGCTTCTGTCTTGTCATTTTAAGTAGGAGTGCCAAGATTAAAAGATGCAAGAGTGGTCAGAGTACACAGAGACAACGATGACTTACAATGGATCAGTTGTTATATTTTCCGTTTTTCTTTTTTCACTATTTTTAGTAACTACAGCACCCCATTATCTTGGCTTACATTGAAGATCCGAGTTGTGACTCTTGATTTTAGCGTGTCAATATTTTTAAACAAATTGAAAGAGCGGACTGTAGGGGCGGCACCTGTGGCTCAGTCAGTAAGGTGCTGGCCCCATATACGAGTGGTGGCGGGTTCAAACCCGGCCCCGGCAGAAGTACAACAGAAAAATAGCCGGGTGTTGTGGCAGGCGACTGTAGTCCCAGCTACTTGGGAGGCTGAGGCAAAAGATTCGCTTAAGCCCAGGAATTGGAGGTTGCTGTGAGCTATGCGATGCCATGGCACTCTACTTAGGGCCATAAAGTGAAACTCTGTCTCTACAAAAAAAAAAAAAGAGTGGACTGGAAAATAAGACACTAAGAAAAAAGTTGAAGTGAGTATCTTAGATTTAGTAAGAGACCAGAACGTGAAGGACGTTTGAGAAATCCCAAATTTATTAATTTAATGTTTGAGTTTTAAATGTAAAATGGTTTTTGAAATTTGGGTACGCCACAGATGCGTCATTTTAAATGTGGACTTTTTTTTATAACATTTAAAATTAAAATGCCACCCCAAGGGATTGGAGGAAACAGTTTCAACTAGTTTTTAACTAAATAAATTTAAAGTAATCAGATTATCTAGCTTCAAAATAATAGACAGCTATCAGTGGCAATCTGGTAGTTAATTCATTTTCCTATTTGCAGGCAACAGCCATGTAGTTCATCTGATAACAATATTAAAACACACCTTTGTGTCCCTTGTTGAATTTTAGAGATAAGATTTTCTTTAGCTTACCTCTGGGTGAATTTTAGGAATTATCAGTAATCTTAGTAGAGATGGAAATTAAGGTATTTTAAAAGGTTTTGCATTGGCCTTGAATAAGAAGCAAAGTGTGAGGGAGATACGCTAAAAGATAAAATCCATCTGTATAAAATTATAATTTTCATGCTGAGCATGATGGCTTATGCCTGTAATCTTAGCACTTTAGGAAGCTGAGGTTGGAGGATTGCTTGAGGTCAGGAGTTTGAGACCAGCCTGAGCAAGACCCCTTCTCTACAAAAACAATAGGAATATTAGCCAGGCGTGTTAGCACACACTTACCGTTCTAGCTACTCTGAAGATTGAGGGAGGAGAATCACTTGAGTCCCAGAGTTTGAGGTTGCAGTAAGCTGTGATGACGCCATTGCACAATGCCTGGCAAACAGAGGGAGAGCCTGTCAAAACCAAAATATATATATATTGTTTCCAGATTGCAAGGTTCTAAATCTCCTGTTCGTTGTTTCTTTTGGCTCTCTTTCATGGTAGCTGGTTTCTTCAAATAATGTGTCATATTTTAATAGGAGCTTATCTTCAAAGAAGTGCTTTGTTCTGTGGAAGTCAGTTCTGTCTCCTGGGTTGAGAGAATGTTTCTACAGGTTGGTTTTACTGGATCCTAGAATTTTCACTTGTTTTAAACCAGATACTATATATAAGGTAATTTCTTCAGCTTATAGTGTAAATTTGGATCCCACCCTTATGTATGATACAGGTCTCAGGCCTATACAGACAGATTATTTTATATGTGTATCTGTGTATAGATACATGATCACAGATAGCAAGTTTCCTTCCTGCTTTTCCAGAGCACTAGGCTGAGGCTTTTGTAATCTTGTGTTAATACACTGTCCATCTTTTCCAGGCTCTCAGCTTTATTTCAGCAACCTTGTCTTCAAATATATACATAAGAATCCCAGTCTCCGGGACTTACTGTTAGGTAGAATCTCCCTTTGTGCATTTCATTTGCTTTCTGTAATTTTTTTGTAGTTGTTTAAATAAAAATACATTATGCATCATTCAGCATTTTTATGTGTTTATGGAAAGGAGACCATCTGTGACAACTTAAGTTGATTGTTCATCAGAGCCACTGAATAATCTAATGAAAATAAACATAATCATGTCTGTCACCCAATTAAAACTACGACAGCTTTCCAGCATATTTTGTGTAAAATCCTGGTTCCTACAGGATCTTATAATGTCTGACCCCACCTACCTCTCCTATGTGATCATTAGCCCATCTTACCCTATACTCCACACTTTCTATGTCCAGCCAGATCGGCATTCTTTAGAGTTTTAGACTAAATCAGATCTTCCTTTCCCCATACCCTGATGCCTTCCCAGAGCTTTCCCAAATGCTGTTCCTTTGACTGTGATCTTTCTCTTGTCTAGATGGGTCTTCCTGCTGCTTCAGATATTGGCCTAAATGTCCACATACAGACTTTCTATGACCACCCTATATAAATAGCACCCCTCCCTCAATTCTGTGTTCTTTATCACTTTTACAGCACTAATTACAGTTTCTCAATCTAATGGCCAAATATAACTCACCTTTTAGACTTTCTTACTGTGCAAGTCTTGTGGAGATGAATTTTTTCAGCTATTATATACATGCGTATTAAAATGCATGAAAAAGTCTTATTTTGTCTTTGTTTTTCTTTGAAAGACAATTCTCTGGATATAGACAAATTCAACTTTGACATTTTTTCTCTTAGTACTTTATAGATGCTACTCCATTCTTCCAGCTCGTATTGCATCTGACGAGAAATCTGCTATCATCCTCATCTTTGTCCCTTTGTCCATAATGTGCCTTTTTCTCTGTCTGCTTCTGAGATTGTTACTTTATCAGGATTTTTGATCAGTTCGAATGTGATATGACATAGTATAGTTTTCTTTATATTTTTTGTGTTTAGGATCCTCTGGAATACTTGATAAATTTGATAAAAACTAAAAACCCGCACATTCACAAAATTTGAAAATTTTCTACTATTTTGTAGCTAGATGATCTGATTACTTTAAAACTCACAAAATTTAAAAATTTTCTGGCCATTATTTCTTTAAATATTTTATTTATTATTCCTTTTTTTCTCCTTTTGGGGATTCCATACAAGTATATGTTAGCCACCTGAAGTTTTCCTATAGCGTACCGATGGTCTTTGCATTTTTTGATATATTTTTTTCTCTTTACTCCTTTTTGTATAGTTCCATTGCTACATCTTCAAGTTCACTAATATTTTTAGTATTTTCTTCTCCAATGTCTAATTAATCTTCTATTAATCCCATGTGTATGTTTCATGACAGGTTTTGTAGTTGTCATCTCTAGATGTTCAATTTGAGTATTATATCTTTGATGTCTTTTTGCTGATGTCTTAACTTTTTGAGCATATGGGTACAGAAATGAAAAATACTAATATCTGCTGATTTTGTCTTAGTTCTGGATAAATTTCGTTTGATTAATTTTTCCCTCATTATTATATTTTCCTAATTCTTTGCATGTATGGTAATCTTGTATATGATTCAAGGTATTATCAATTTTACCTTATTATGTACGAGCTATTTTTGTTTTCCTATAAATATTTTTGAGCTTTATTCTGAGATGCAGTTAGGTTATTTGAAAATAGTTTTATCCCTTTGAGTCTTGCTGTTAGAATTTGTGACATAATCAGAGAAGCGATTAGTCAAGGACTTATTTCCTACTACTACGCAAGAATACTCTACCAAATACTCGGGGATTGTAAATTTTCAGTTTGGTGGGCACAGGTACTGTCCCTGGTCTATGAATACTGTATACTGTACTATCTTATTATGTTTTTGCATAGTCTTAGTTTTGTACTGCTGTAATAGAATATCAAATAAAGAGTAATTTTTTTTTTTTTTAATAATGAAGGAAACTATTTTTTTGTTTTTTTGTTTGTTTTTGCAGTTTTTGGCCGGGGCTGGGTTTGAACCCACCACCTCTGGCATGTGGGGCCAGTGCCCTACTCCTTTGAGCCACAGGCACCACCCTGAAGAGTAATTTTTAAACCATAGAAATACGTTTTTCACAATTCTGGAGGCTAGAAAGTCTAAGATCAAGGTGCCAGCAGGTTTGGTCTCAGGGAAGGGTTCGGTCTCCATTTCCAAGATGATACCTTGAATCCTGCTTCTTCTGAAAAGGAAGGAACACTGTTTCTTATATGGTAGAAGAGTGGAAGGACCAAGAGAGGGAGAGCCTACTCCTGGAACGCATTGATCACCCCCACCTAACCCATGGTGGTGGAGCCCTCATGGCCTAATTACATCTTAAAGGCTCCACCTTACAATAACAGAACATGGGCAATTAAATTTTAATGTAAGTTTTAGAGAGGACAAAGATTCTTGGCCTCATGTAGTTTCCTCACTTGTACCGTGTTTCCCTGAAAATAAAACATCCTCTGAAAATAAGACCTACTTACAGGTTTCCTTCTGGGTGAAATATAAGGCATCCCCCCAAAAATAAGGCCCCCCCAGGCTCTGTCTCGGAATGAAAATCAATTTACCGTAAACTGGTTGGTAGGGCGTCTACCGAGTGGCGTCTAGCAACCAGTGATGTTACGCGGAGTCCTGACATCACTGCTGTGTGGAAGTGGAGTGGAGGTCGGAGTGAGCTGTGAGTGTGGGGGCGGGAGAGAGGAGGAGACTCGCAGTTGCGTGTAGAAGAACAGGAGGATCAGAGCGGAGGGAAGGCAGAGAAGGTGGTGAGTGCTGGTCTGTCTCTGGTGACACTGCCTGATGCTCGCGGCCGCCCTCATGATGACTGAAGGTAAGACTCACAGTTTGGTTTGTGTTGACAACTACTGTACTACCGTATGTATACAGGTAATAAATTTCCTTTATTTTCATTTAACGATAAATGTGTACTGTATTCTTCTTCATGGAAAAATAAGACATCCCCTGAAAATAAGACCTAGTGCATCTTTGGGAGCAAAAATTAATATAAGACACTGTCTTATTTTCTGGGAAACAGGGTAGGTGCTGGTCACTACTCCATGAATACTTGAGGGAGGCCTTCTGCTGGTCTCCATGGTTGTTCTTCGAGGCAGCTCTCTGCCTTCTGATACCTTGCTCTGCACATTCTAGCCCCTTTGTTGTCCTCACAGTCTGAATTCCATCTCTTTTACTAAGACTTCTCAACTGGGAGTCCTCCAGTCTTTGTCTGATTTTCTGTTCCCCTCCCCTGCCCCCTACCATGTGCAGTGCCCCAGAGAGTCTCTCAAGGCAGTAAATTAGGACAATCAAAAAGCAGTGATGAAATAGAACAAAAGTAGATATTTCAACAAGAAAATTTCTTAAAATCTCAGGTTTTTTTCTAGTTATCAACTAATTTTGAATAAGTCCTCTCCTGCCTGTGGGTCTCCACTTTCATGTCTATAAAATGAGAAATTTACCCTAGAAGTTACTTCCAAATTTTAAAATTATGATTATAGAGCACTTTCAACGTCATGATTTTTTTGTATATATATAAAAAATCCTAACTGCTTTACAGACCTTCATTAGTGAGAACAGTTATAGAGACCTCACTTTTTAACAACTAAAGCAATGCTATTGTGTCTAAAATGTAGCATAAATGTTCTTGTCATTAGTTTAAAATAACAAGATTCTGGATAAGATTTTATATTTTCTGTACTTCAAGCACATTAAGCTTTTACTTCCTATTAACAAAAAAATTAACTGAAAAATTTTAGGGCCCATTGAACCAACGTGAGAAATCAGATGTTACATATAAAAACAGGTTTTGTCCAACTGTCAAAAAAAAAAAAATTAGGACAATCATCAGATGACTTGCCTCACGTTTGTCTCATCTTTCAAGGATCACTGCCCATCATTTGAAAACCATTGTTTCATACATTATACTTGTTTGTTTATTTTCTTACACTTTTTTGGTGAAAAATGCAAGTCCCAATGTAAATATCAACTATTATTCCCATTTTGTAGATGAGGAACCTGAGGCACCAAGAGATTAAATTAGTTGTTCAAGCTTGCCCAGCTTGGTAGTAGTAGAACCAGAATTCCCATTTGAGCAGTATGGCTTCAGAATCTATTATCTTAACTACACTACCACTCTACTTTTTAAAAGATTTCTCAGTTTACTAAGAACTGTGGCAAATGTTTCACTAAATTCCTATGTAACTCTCTTAGCAGAATGTGAATGACTGACAGTCCTTAACCTCACACCCCCATGGCACTTGCATTTTCAAAAGTATATGCTTATTCATTCAGACAAATATTCAATAAGTGAAGTACCGTGTATTCTAACAAGGAAAAATGAGAAATATTTCTGAGGATTGTTTTGTCATTTCACTCCACCTTGGAATTTTCTGGCCCGATTTTCCCTAAATTCTTCATATTTTATAAGTTCTCATAAATCAGTTGCTCAGACTGTTACAGATGGCCTAAAAGTTCCTCTTTTTTTAACCTTTGTATTCATCTCATCAGATACTGGGAAATGGGATTATTTTTAAGTAAGAGTCATTTAAAAATGTAGTGTACAAGTAATTTAACAGCTTGCATTTTCCTTTGGGAAGCATTCAGAGCTCTTTCCATCAGTTTTCAGTTTCTAATTTGTGTCTTTGTATTGGAACTTTTTCTGTCTCTGAGTGTGTAACTATTAGGTAGCAAGGAGAGATATGTGGGAAAGTATTTTTGTTTACTCCTGCACTGAAAGTATGGAGCCATGTCTGAGAGGATGGCTTAATATTGTTGAATGAATGAGTAGAGGGACAAATCAAAGTTTTCTGATGGTCCATGATATAAGCCGAAGGGAGACACTGGACTGGGAAAAAATAAGCTGCAGACAGCACATTTAATATAAAATGAATATATCACACCCAGGCAATTGAGTTTTGACTATCCAAGATTGGATAATTAAGTTTGGGAACTCTCATTAGAAGATGTTCTACATACCTCATTGCTGAATATCACTATAGTCACCTTTTTGAGGTACTCCACTGGGGAAGTTATGCACTGATGCCAGCACCTAGTCCACCCTTCAAAGCGATTTTGAAACTCTTTCTCAAATGGCCATCAGAACTGTTGTTGTAGGGGTCAGATGTTTAAGTTCGCAAACTCATCCTAGAAAAAAATGCTACATACCTCATTGCTGAATATCATCACTATGGTCACCTTTGTCGCACTCCCCTTGGCCGTCTGGTGACCATAGTGATATTCAGCAATAACGTATGTAGCACTTTTTCCAGGATGAGTTTGCAAACTTTAGTGTCCGACCTCATATAATGTTCTAATTTTGGGATGTGCTTTCTACTTACATTTGAATCTGGCTGTTTTTCATTTTCGTTTTGTTAATTATTTTAATTATTTTATTGAATTTCAGAATTCATTATACTTAAAACAAGGGAATCATACTGACTCTAAAAAGATACTGGAAAATCAAGTTTCTCCTTCCTTTACCATATGTTATCTTCACTGGAATAATTTCAATGTGTTGTCCAATGAAGAGGCGATTTCTTTTAAGTGCACTGTATTTCAAGCATTAAGAAAAATGAAAACACATAAAAAGCATTAACTAGAACTGCTGGGCAAAATAGCTCTCCTGTTTAGTAGTTTCCATAGGTCTTCAGTTTAATTACCATGTTATTCTGCCAGCTTTCTCTAGAAATAATTGACTGAATGAAGTCATTTCATTGGATATTTACAAACACTCAACTTGTGTAGGGGGTATCTGTCAGTTCCCCTTTGGCTTGGAACTGACTGAGGCTGACCTGGCAGTGCACAACTGCTATTTTGGGCTCAGCATATTTTCATAGTCACCAACTCAGTAAGATGATGGGAAGGAAAGAGAAGAAGGTAAAACTTTTCGCCTTTATGCTCAGTTTTGGTTTTGTTATTTTGCAGTTTTTACTGTGAAAAATGAAAGATTAAAACCCTAATTTGGTCTAAGAAACAAAGTGGATGGATAGTGATTTTTCGTATATATTGTTGTTAGAATATCTTGTTAAATTATGAATAGTCTGGAAAGAATACACAAAGCTTTGGGTTACATAGTCAAAGCTTAAACACTGGCTTATTGTGCATGATAATGGATTACTAAGGGCAGTTTATTAATTTTATTGATTTAATATCTGGGATAAAGTGTTTTTGTTTTGAAATAAATAATGAAGTTTGATATTAAAGACATAATGTTGCCGGGTGCGGTGGCTCACGCCTGTAATTCCAGCACTGTGGGAGGCTGAGGAGGGTGAATCGCTTGAGCTCAGGAGTTCGAGACTCGCCTGAGCGACAGTGAGACCCCGACTCATGAAAAAAATGGAAAAACCCAGCCGGGCGCTGCGGTGAGCACCTGTAATCCCAGCGGCTTCCGGAGGCTGAGGCAGCTGGGTGCCCGCAGCCCGAGTCTGAGGTTGTGGTGAGCTACCACGCCCACTGCACTCTGCTCAGGGGCATAGGGTGGGACCCTGTCTCAACAACAACAACAAAAAAGTAAAGAAATAAAAAATAAGCAACGAAATAAAATAAAAAAGCCAAATAAAATAAAATAAAATAAAGACATAATGTCAAATGGAGAGCAGACCAGACAAAGATTAGGCTGGAAATTATTTTCTTTCAGGCAGCCCACAGGAAATTCCAAAAGATTATGTCAATATAAATGAAGTTTCTAAAGAATTGGAGTAGAATGCTAAATTGTGGTACTGTGGATGCCAGTTTAAAATGTCAGTCCCTACTACATAGAAAAAAATTAATGCAAAATCTTCAGATGGTCTTCAGAAGGAATTCCAACTGTGCTAATATTTACAATGTGATGATTTCATACTGATTAGTCATAGTATTAAAATATTAAAAAATGGGGGCGGCACCTGTGGCTCAAAGGAGTAGGGCGCCAGCTCCATATGCCGGAGGTGGTGGGTTCAAGCCCAGCCCCAGCCAAAAAAACCACAAAAAAAAAAAAAAAAAATTGGGAAGACTAGATATAAGACTACTTTGGATAAGGTGCTCATTTAAAATAGAGGAAGTGATAAATGTCTTCAGAGGCATCCTAAGAAGTGAGATGGTTAAAGCTAATTCAGCTATGGAGTGTATAGAAAGAATGAATTATTTTTTTTAAATTTTATTTATTTTTTCTTATTTGAATTATTTATTTCTTATTTGAATCTACATTTCAGCTATAGAGGAGAATAAAATCTCTTAAAGATAACCCGAGTACTCCAAAGTGAAGGAGAGTCTCTAATATCCTCTGTAATTTAAATGTGATCATCTTGAACACACTTTATAAATTTGTTGAAAACCCATTTGCATCTTATGTGGTAGCAGCAATTATAAAGAACATGAAAGCTGTACAGCTTTGTGGGGTCTCCTTAAGAAAAAAGAATACAACACTGTAAATGCACACATAATTATGGGAGTAAGAAGCCTCAAGCAAGTGAGGGGCCCTCAAGTGTGAGCTTTAGTAGCTTCAGGTCAGTCTGCTTCTGGTTAACAAATTTAATTTCACTTACATAGAGTGAAAAGATTCATTGTAAGTAAAGTAGAGCTAGAATGTCAGTATGGTGCAAAGAGTGGATTGCGATTTAAGACCTATGTTCTACCCTCCACTGACTCATTCATTTTGTTGTTTATTTACTGAATACAGAATTGTAAAAGGCATCCTGAAAGTGGCTGTGAACACAGAGGCCCTGTGCTTAGGCAGTAAAGCACTCAATGCCCAATGTGAATTTGAGAAATAGTCTTACTCTACCCCTCTTAGTGGGGCAAAATAGACTTGGCATATCAGTGGTTCTAAGAGCTTTTATTGTTAGAAAAACAAACACTTCACACACTCAAAAGGCTTAATTTCATTTATTCCATTTTTTTCTTTTTTAATGTGTGTAACATATAGTAATATCACCTGGAAGACAATTTTGGTAAAAGTTATCAGGAGGAATTACCTCATTCAGCTTTCTTGACTTGCATAGCTGTTCTTAGCTTTTTCTTTTTCGCCAAGTGAAGACTCTCATTCTTATCAGGAAATGGAATCAACATTCCCAGCGTGTATTTTAGACAGACTTACACACTTTGAACTCAGTTGGCAGCTGTTACTAAATGATACCGCCCAACAAGCAGAGATTGGTGGCAGGGCGTGAGGAGGTGCTTAACTGGGATTGGGGGACTGGCTGCTCACAGCCCAGGCTTTTTCTCCTGATTCCTGGCAAGACTGTTCTTTAGCATCCTGCAGTCTTCAGTGAGCTCTCTGCTTCAGTGGTGTTGCCTTCTGTGCTGGTTTGTAGCAGTCGCTGCACTTGAGTGTGAATACCACCCAAGCAGCCTGTGTCGTGAATGGAGGCACAAGCAAAATTCTACCCCTTCTTCAGAGTAGTTCTGAATGTAGAGAGCTGAAAAGAGGCCTCTTGCCAAGTATAGCTTGGAATTTAAACTTAACGCCGGAGTCACCACACCTTTTTTAGGGTAATTACCACTTCACCAAACATTTCTGAGTTCCTTATAAATTGGCCCCCTCAGTCACTTAAGCATTTTAGTAGCTCTTCTCTGAACTCGGTCCAACTTTCCCACAATTCTGGTAACAAGGTGCTCTGCAGGGAATTCAGTGTCCAGGTGCGGCAACCTTGCCAGGGCATTTGGTGTGGTGGGAGGGAGCAAGAGAAAGACGACAACCATCCAATATCCCTTAGGCTCTCATAAACCTATGGCAGCTTTCCAACTAACAGAGTGGAACTCACAGTAAATGAATAGCCGAATACACTGGAAATGGCCCCTTCTTTCATTTAGATGGGAAAAACGCGAGTGGCCGCTGGCCTGCAAGCAAGCGATGAGGGTGTGTGCGAATCTGAAGAAATCCTTCACTTCAAGTAACTTGATAGCCATATTTAACAATAAGAAATAATTGTAGAGCAGACTTTGGAAAGTTCTTAACAGGGATATTCCAAAGAATGGCAGCAGCCTAACATGAAAGTTACCATTGCTCTTTTCTCCAGTATTCTACAGTATATTTGAACAAATGAGGTCATGAGAGCATTCTTTTTATTTTGTTTTGTTTCCTGAGTATTTGATGGGCCTGAATGGAAATCTGATGAAACATAAAAGTCACAGGAAGTTAAGTGACTTTTTTAAGGGGTCAAGTAAATAAATAAATAGAGGATTCAGAATTATATCCCAAGTCTGTATGGTTTCAAGCCCTGTACTTTTCACTTGACTCTAAACAAATAAACAAACAAAATGAAAATACTCCCACTCCCATATCCTGTTTCTAACACTGGTTCAGGAGGTAAGACGTATTACGGCTGGGAAGTCTTGTTTTTTAATTTAGTTACTGTATTATTTGTGTCCACTAAAGTAACATTTTTGTAGTAATTAGTTTACTTTGGGGGGTAATTCTCTATTATACCAAAAAAATAAGATTCCAAAGATGTCAGCATCTGGTACTAAGGTAAAAGTAAATTATGTCAATTCCTTGCAGTTCTGGGAGACCCTACCAGGGATACTGGTGAAAGATTGTTAAGGTTTAAGTAAAAAAAAAAATCACTAATACAAGAAATTCCTGGAAAATACAGAGTTCTTTTATTTCTTGATATTTGGAATACTAAAACAAACATTTAACAATCTGATTCTAAGGCTAATTAAATGTTATGTATAAGGGACCACCCTAAAAATTCATTAATAGTTACTTATGCATGGAGCTAAATATTTTTCGTGGCCACTTATGTTTGAACCATATTTAAATTGTATACATATTGCTATAAAACAAAACTAAGAAAGAAGCATGCCAGAAGCAATATAAAAGTTAACAAATATGCACTTGTATTATTATAGCATTTTCTTTCCTTCCTTCCTTCCTTCCTTCCTTCCTTCCTTCCTTCCTTCCTTCCTTCCTTCCTTCCTTCCTTCCTTCCTTCCTCCTTCCCTCCCTCCCTCCCTCCCTCCCTTCCTCGCTCTCTCCCTTCCTTCCTTCCTTCCTTCCTTCCATTTTTGAGACAGAGTTTCATTATGTCACCCTCAGTAGAGTGCTGTCGCATCACAGCTCACAACAACCTCCAACTCTTGGGCTTAAGCGATTCTCTTGCCTCAGCCTCCCAAGTAGCTAGGACTACAGGCGCCCACCACAACGCCCGGCTATTTTTTGTTGTTGCTGGTGGTGCAGTTGTCATTGTTGATTTTTGCGGGCCTGGGCTGGGCTCGAACCCACCAGCCTCTGTGTATATGGCTGGTGCCCTACCCACTGAGCTGGGGGGCCACCCTATTATGGCATTTTAAAGATACTTTTTTATAATTAAGAGAGCTTAAGAATTCTACTGAAATGCTACTATTTCTCACAACCTAAAAAATCTCTTGCTATTAGGATTCTCAATACAGCATTACTGATATGGGATCACATGCTTATGATACTAGAATTGAGCTTTTTGTTCTAATCTCCTTGCTCAATCATAGATTTTTCTCTGACCATTGGAGGATGGTTGTTTCCTTAAGAAGCCTATATTCAATTGAAGTTTTTTAGGACAGTAGAATACTAATACTGAATCCAGAATTATTCTTCCCTTCTCCGGTCTAACAACTCTTTGTACGGGCCCCATCTAACTCTAAAGGTTGAGTTGCCTAGATCAACATGTACTTTGAACACAGCTGGACTCTCAGGTACTTTGGTCTTTGGGGGCTGATATACCTAAAATAACTTTGAATAGTTAAATCTGACCACGTGTGATATGGCAGTTGCCTTTTAATTTTAATGGAATATTTTAGAGCATTTTTTATGGAAAAGCTCTTAAAGTTCTTTTTTTCTCACTGCCTTAATGAAAGGGGAAAATGTGTTGCTGTAGCTGTTATTTTTTATAATAAATTTAAAGCAGTCCCTACAAATCTTAACAAGTAAAATCAAATATTTAATGCTTTTGGCAAAATGCCTTTATAAAAATTTCCAGAACAAAATAAAATATTTTGTATTTAAAATTCTTTGAATAAAACAGACTGAATTTCTAAGAGTACTTACATCACATATCATTAATTCCAAGTTAATCTGGTATGTGGAATCATCAAACCAGATCATTACCAAAATAGTTACTGTTGTAAATGACAAGATTTATGCTCATATTTGCAATCAAAACAGAAAGGTAGATTCACAAAAAATATGACTATTACAAATGCAAACACATTTGTGTCATTTTTTAAATTAAATCATAGCTGTGTACATTAATGCAATCATGGGGCACCATACACTGGTTTTATATACAATTTGAAATATTTTCATCACACTGGTTAACATAGCCTTCCTGGCATTTTCTTAGTTATTGTGTTAAGACATTTATATTCTAAATTTAGTAAGTTTCACATGTACCCTTGTAAGATGCACCATACATGTGGTCCCACCAATTACCCTCCCTGCACCCATCCTTTGCCCTCCCCTTCCTTTCCCCTTTCCCCATATTCTTAGGCTATGTGTCATTGTTTTTAAAAAGACTATTTCTTTAATATATTCAAATCAGAATATCCTCTGATACCTGCTCTTGATATAAGCCCCAGTTATTAAAGGTGTGGACATTCTCACTCTAGGACTTCACAAAAGCTGGTTCTTTTGGACTAGAGGCAGTGATGTGCTGGTCATGTTCAACAAAAGGCTCTCCAGAAACAAAACAACAACAAGACTGATTTGCATATTTGCATAGTAGAAATATGAAATGCAGGGTTAAGTAGAGATACATACCATCACTTCTGACAGTGAGTGCCAACCTGCTCCAGTAGACTACCAAAGAACAATTTTGTATTTGCTACACATGCAGTTTGGAAGCTATCAGTTTGAAAGGCCTGAGTTTAACAGGAAAAAATTGATTGAACTGGGTAAGATGGACTAGGACTGTTACTTTGGCTTAGATACCTGGGAAAGTTTTGACAGGATTTAGTCACCTTATCAGATGCAGCATTTTGAGCAAATGCCCAGTTACAAACTTAAGTAGCTACTGGATAAGTGGCTTAACAACAGAAATAGAAATACAAAAAATTGAAGCAGTGACATTTTATTTACATTACAGAATCTTTTTTACTGCTTTGCTCTGAATAGCTTTGAGTGGGAGACTTCAAAATGATCATGATATAAAATTGAATGGTTCTGGGAAAGATGTCTTCCAGGAAAATATGTTTTTAAAATAATTATAGTATGTATGTATTTTGACAGTCTTTGTTCTAACGTATTATCTCCTTGAATCTTCGCAACATCCTTCTTATTCTTCGTATTTTGCAGATGAGGAAACTGAGGAACAAAGAGTCTAAGTGATTGTCCACATTGTCACATTCAGAAATTGGGATTTACCCAGAGAGTCAGACTCAAGGGTTTGTTCTCTTTGTCAATATGCTATTATGCCTCAAATGTTGTGTGTATGTTTGTGTGTTTTTCTATGTGCATGTATGTTTTGATAGCTGAAGTCTCACTCTGTTGCCCAGGTTAGAGTGCAGTGATATCATCATATCAACCTCAATCTCCTGGGCTCAAGCGGTCCTCCTGCCTCAGCCTCCTAAATAGCTGGGACTACAGGTGTGAGCCACCACAGCCAGCCAGTGTGTGTGTGTTTAAGGAAACTGAGTCATTACTGTAGTTGGCCAATCATTTTGAATGTTTTGAAGCTCTTTATGGTGATTAAATTTATGTAAGATTTTTTTTTACCGCATATGTGGATAAGAGCCATCATGCAGCTGTTACTGATATTTAGAAGGGTGGAGTTTGTAAAGGGTAAACATTTTAAGATTAGAACAATTCTGGGGCAAATAATATTTGGATTACATTATTAAAAATGGAGATTAAATATAGCAGTAATGTGGCCAAGCTATGCCCTTGCCTTGAGTTAATAGAAATCATCTGTCAAAAAACTATAAATTTGTACTCTTTATATTGAGGTACCTTAACAATGTACATACACACACATATGTACGTGTAAACACATATATGTGAATACATGCATGTATATACATGTATCTACATCATATATGTATGGAAGTAAGGAAATCTAACTTAAGGGAAAATAAGAATAGAAAAAATAAAATGGAGCAGGGAATGCAGGTAGTACATAAAAGCCATGTTTTAAAGTCTCAAATTCTTTGTGAAGCTGGGTCATAGTTTTTGCTCTGAGCAAAGCCCCGAGGAAGAATGATACACCATGTTCATGTATTCTTTTTAGCAGAAGGAACAAAACAAAAACAGGATATTTACAAGAAGCATGGGAGAAGTTTCTCCCATGAATGGTAATAAAGATCATGTTGTGAAAGTTAGTAACCGTGTCCTCAATGTATTTAGAGTACAATGCATATTTTACTTTTTTTAAAAAATAGCACTGATTGGGCGGTGCCTGTGGCTCAGTGAGTAGGGCGCCGGCCCCATATGCCAAGGGTGGCGGGTTCAAACCAAGCCCTGGCCAAACTGCAACAAAAAAATAGCTGGGCGTTGTGGCCGGCGCCTGTAGTCCCAGCTGCTCGGGAGGCTGAGGCAAGAGAATTGAGTAAGCCCAAGAGTTAGAGGTTGCTGTGAGCCATGTGACTCCACGGTACTCTACCTGAGGGTGGTACAGTGAGACTCTATCTCTACAAAAAAAGAAAAAAAAATAGCACTGATTAACCCAATCCTATGGACAGAGTGGCCAAAAAATCCAAAAACAAAAACAAAACAATGCAATCCAGGTATGTATCAACAGCTTCATCTGGCTTTACCTAATGCTAAAATGTGGACAGATGGATTGACAGAAATTATGTGCCACAGTTTATGTCATAACTTTTAGTCTGGGAAATAATTTCTATTTTTTAATCTAATGGGGTTTGTTAAAGATTACAAAAGAGAATTATTTTTATTAAAATCATGGAACATCTGCTGTTAGCAAAGTGTTAGCTTGTAATGCAAAAAAAAAAATGCTCAAATTAAATAATTGAGGACAATTTAATAAAGGGACTGTTTACAAAGTTTTGGGCTACTTTAATGGAAATTAACAAGGACTGATTGCAACAACCAGAAAGCCGGTACCACCAAGGTTTATAGAGACTGGGGATGGGAAATGGTAACCAGAATCCAAGAGATTGACACCTGTTGCTGAGGTTATAGTTGCAGGAGAAGGCTCCCTGACAGAAGCAGTAGTCTTCTAGAGAGAAAGTCAGCCACTGCCATCCTGTGGCCTGACACAGAGGGAGCTTGGGAAGTAAATACCCCAACCTCTTTCCCTCCCAGACTCCAACTCCCACCAATGCCTCCCACTAGCCTAACCCAGCTGGAAGTCAGAGGACGAGGAGCCAGATTGTAGTAGTACATAGAAGCCAGCCTCCCAGGGCACGGAATAGAGGAAAGAAAAGTAGGGAATTTACCTGGAAGTGCAAATGAAGCTTATCTAACACAATGCATACATTTCTTTATTGGTTTCCCAATTTTTATTTTGAGAGAATTAGAAAAATATAAGCAGAATAATAAATAAAATGTATACCTCTAATTTCCACCACACAGAATATAAATAACTGTTAATATTTTCCACCAATCCTAGCCCCTGGCAAGTACTAATTTGATTGCTGTTCCTACAGTTTTGTATTTCCAGCAGTCATGTATGAGAGTTCCAGTTGCGCCACATCTTTGTCAGAACTAGGTGTTACCATGTTTTAAAATTTTAGGCAGAAGGCTTATCTTGTTTATATAGGCTTAAGTAATGATTTAGAGAGTATATTGTGATGGTCCTCAAACTTACAGAGCCCTTTAAAAGAAAAGCCAAACATTTTTTAGGTTCTTAGAGTCTACTGACTTAGGAGACAATCATTGTTGTCTCCATTAGATTTAAAAGCATCCTTCCTTCCTTCCTTCCTCTCTTTCTTTCTTTTTTGTATCTTTCTATTTTATAAATAGGAAAATCATTTGTCTCTTCACATCATGATTATCCCACAGTTCTTTCTTTTTTTTTCTTTTTAATTTTTTATTGTTAAATCATAGCTATGTACATTAGTGCAATCAAGGGGTACAATGTGCTGATTTCATATACAATCTGAAATCATCTCATCAAACTGTTCAACGTAGCCTTCATGGCATTTTCTTAGTTATTGTATGCAGACGTTTGTATTCTTTATTTAGTAAGTTTCACCTGTACCCATTCTTAGATGCATCGTAGGTGTGACCCCACCTAGTACCTTCCCTCCACCTGAACCTCCCTCCTCTCTTCCCCTCCCTTGGCCCTTTCCCCATATTCTTGTGCTATAGTTGGGTTATAGCCTTCATGTGAAAGCTATAAATTAGCTTCATAGTAGGGCTGAGTACATTGGATACTTTTTCTTCCATTCCCGAGATACTTTGCTAAGAAGAATATGTTCCAGCTCCATCCATGTAAACATGAAAGAGGTAAAGTCTCCATCTTTCTTTAAGGCTGCATAATATTCCATGGTATACTTGTACCACAATTTGCTAGTCCATTCATGGATCAATGGGCACTTGGGCTTCTTCTATGACTTAGCAATTATGAATTGGGCTGCAATAAACATTCTGGTACGGATGTCTTTATTATATTGTGATTTTTGATCTTTTGGGTATATACCAAGTAAAAGAATTATAGGATCGAATGGCAGGTCTATTTTTAGATCTCTAAGTATTCCCCAAACATCCTTCCAGAAGGAACGTATTAGTGTGCATTCCCACCAGAAATGCAAATCAAAACTACTTTGAGATATTACCTAACCCCAGTAAGAGTAACCCACATAACAGAATCCCAAAACCAGAGATGTTGGCGTGGATGTGGAGAAAAGGGCACACTTCTACACTGCTGGTGGGAATGCACACTAATACGTTTGAGTTCTCTGTGGATTCTGGTTATTAAACCTTTATCAGAGGTATAACCTGCAAATATTTTCTCGCATTCTGAAGGCTGTCTGCTTGCTTTACTTACTATGTTCTTGGCTGTGCAGAAGCTTTCTAGTTTGATCAGGTACCAGTAATGTATTTTTGATACTGCTTCAGTTGAGTGGGGAGTCCTCCTCATAAAGTATTCACCCAGGCCAATTCCTTCAAGAGTTTTTCCTGCACTTTCTTCAAGTATTTTTATAGTTTCAGGTCTTAAGTTTAAATCTTTTATCCATTGAGAGTCTATCTTAGTTAATGGTGAAAGGTGTGGGTCCAGTTTCAGTCTTTCGCAGATTGCCAGCCAGTTCACCCAGCACCATTTGTTAAATAGGGAATCTTTTCCCCCCTGAATGTTTTTAATTGGCTTGTCAAAGATCAAATAATGGTAAGGGGCTGGATTCATCTCTTGGTTCTCTATTCTGTTCCAGACATCTTCTTC
The DNA here is from genome assembly GCF_027406575.1 of Nycticebus coucang. Classification (NCBI taxonomy): domain Eukaryota; kingdom Metazoa; phylum Chordata; class Mammalia; order Primates; family Lorisidae; genus Nycticebus; species Nycticebus coucang. Next base: position 91,128,169 of record NC_069789.1, read on the forward strand.
TCTGTTTTTCTGTCAATACCATGCTGTTTTGATCACTATCGATTTATAGTACAGTCTCAGGTCTGGTAGTGTGATTCCTCCTGCTTTGTTTTTATTGCTGAGTAATGTTTTGGCTATTCGAGGTTTTTTCTGATTCCATATAAAATGAAGTATTATTTTTTCATCATCTTTAAAGTATGACAATGGAGCTTTAATAGGAATTGCATTAAAATTATATATTGCTTTGGGTAGTATAGACATTTTAACATTATTGATTCTTCCCAGCCATGAGCATGGTATGTTTTTCCATTTGTTAACATCTTCAGCTATTTCTTTTCTTAAAGTTTCATAGTTCTCTTTTTCTCTTTATAGAGATCTTTCACGACCTTTGTTAGGTATACTGCCAAATATTTCATCTTCTTTGGCACTACTGTGAAAGGAATAGAGTCCTTGACTATTTGTTCGGTTTGGTTATTGTTGGTATATATAAAGGCTACAGATTTATGGGTGTCGATTTTGTAGCACAAGACGTTGCTGTATTCCTTGATCACTTCTAAAAGTTTTGTAGTAGAATCCCTAGTGTTTTCCAGATATACGATCATATCATCTGCGAAGAGTGAAAGTTAAATCTCTTCTGACCCTATGTGGATACCCTTAATCGCCTTTTCTTCCCTAATTGCATTGGCTAAAACTTCCATTACAATGTTAAAGAGCAATGGAGACAATGGGCAACCTTGCCTGGTTCCTGATCTAAGTGGAAATGATTTCAAGTTAACTCCATTCAATACAATATTGGCTGTGGGTTTGCTGTAGATGGCCTCTATTAGTTTATAAGATTTCTCTCCAATATAACTTTTCTTGTGTGCATTACGGTTTTAGCTCTATTCCAAGTCACTGGCACACTATTCACATTTGTAGGATTTCTCTCTAGTGTGAATTTTTTTTTTTTTTTTTTTTTTGCTGTTTTTGGCCAGGGCTGGGTTTGAACCTGATTAGCATATTACAAAAACCAAGTAAAAGTACTACCACATTCTTCATATTTGGAGGATTTCTCTCCTATATGATTTATTCCATGTATAGTGAGGAATAAATGTGAGTTAAAGAGTTTGCCACACTGTCTATATTTATAAGGTTTCTTTCTAGAATGAATTCTCATATGTCTAGAAAGGTCCACAATACTAATTAAAGGCTTTGCCACATTTTTGATCTTATAGAGTTTCTTTCCAGAATGAATTCTTTGATGTACAGTAAGGGTTGAGTACAGGGTAAAAGCACTTGCCACATTCCTCCCATTTGTACAGTTTCTCTCCAGAATGAATTGTTCGATGTTTACTAAGAAGAGTTGAACTATGTTTAAAGACTTTGCCACATTCTTGACATTTGTAGGGTTTCTCTCCAGAAGGAATTCTTTGATGTACAGAAAGGTGTGGGTACTGTTTAAAGGCTTTGCCACAGTCTTGACATTTGTAGGGTTTTTCTCCAGAATGAATTCTTTGATGTACAGAAACATTTGAGTACCAGTTGAAAGCTTTACCACATTCTTCACATTTGTAGGGTTTCTCTCCAAAGTGAATTCTTTGATGTCTAGAAAGGTGTGCATACTGCTTGGTAAGTTTGTCACATTCCTTATAGTTGCAGGATTTTTCTCCACTAACAATACTCTCATGGTTACAATATTTTGCTCTTTGGCTAAGATACACTCCCTTTCACAGTTATTGAATATCTTTCCAGTATGGAGTTGCTTAGGCTTAGACAGGCTTGAGCAAGATTTGAAGACTTTTCTACCTTCTTTGCATTTGTATTGTTTTTCTCCAATATGAGTTATCTTATGTTCTGTAATGTGTAAACAGAGGTTAGAGGCTTTCCCATACCTTCTACATTTCAAAGTTTTCTCTATGGTATATATCGTCGTATGTCCATTTAGATTTGACAATTGTCTGAAGATGTTCAAGCATTTACTATCCTGGAAACCTTTGGCATGGGTAGCTGTTAAACATTGGTCAAGTCCACTGTAACATACTTTCTGCAGCTTACACTCTCTGGGCCAAAGCTTTGATATCTTCTCAGGATCATCTCTGGGAATAAAATATTTGTGCCCAGCTCTTGCAAATGGTCTTCAGTAGAATGATTATATAGAGCACAGACTTTATGCCATCTTCATACAGAATGGTGAAAATGGAAGTAAACTCCCAAATCCCAGCTCTGTTCATTTCTGAGCTCCCAGGACATCCTGGTGTCCTCCCTACAGATCGCCCAGTAACCTGCAGGTCACGGGATGACAACGGCTGCTGCAGAGACACCTGGAATCTCTGGGAGATGGAAGCCACCTTGTTCTTTCTGGTTGTGGATCTGATTTGTGTATTCAGTTTTGTTGGGATGAAATGTTCTGTAGGGCGGCGCCTGTGGCTCAGTCGGTAAGGCGCCGGCCCCACATACCGAGGGTGGCGGGTTCAAACCCGGCCCCTGCTGAACTGCAACCAAAAAATAGCTGGGCACGGTGGCGGGCTCCTGTCGTCCCAGCAACTCGGGAGGCTGAGGCAAGAGAATCGCTTAAGCCCAGGAGCTGGAGGATGCTGTGAGCTGTGTGATGCCATGGCACTCTACCCGAAGGGCATAAAGTGACACTCTGTCTCTACAAAAAAAAAAAAAAAGAAAAAGAAATGTTCTGTAGATGTCTGTTAAGTCCAGATGTTGAATGGTTAAGTTTAAATCTAAAATTTCTTTGCTTAGCTTCTTTTTGGAGGATCTATCTAGCACTGCTAGAGGGGTGTTAAAATCTCCAACTACTATGGAACTGGAGGAAATCAAGTTGCTCATGTCTGTTAGAGTTTCTCTTATAAACTGAGGTGCATTGGGTGCATAAATATTAATAATTGAAATCTCATCATGTTGAGTATTACCTTTAACAAATATGAAGTGTCCATCCTTATCCTTCCTTATTTTGGTTGGTTTAAAGCCTATTGCATCTGCAAATAGGATTGCAATGCCTGCTTTTTTTCTGTTTTCCATTTGCCTGGGGTATAGATGACCATCCCTTGAGTCTATATTTGTCTTTTAATGTAAGATGAGATTCTTGTATGCAGCAGATATCGGGCTTGAGTTTTTTTTTTTTGGAACTAAAAAAAGGATTATGTTTATTGAGGGCAAGCAGATGCAAACAATGTAAAAAACAAAAGCTCATCTGGCATTTAATTAACTTTTTCTTCTCTGCTTGACAAATGGGAGTTGGATTTTATTTGTATATATTCTAAGGATCCTGATCTGCTCATGAAATCCTTATATAGGGAGAAGCTGTGGGGCAGATGTTTGAAGCAATCCTTTGAGAGAACACTTTTCAGGGCAGAGTAATTGCTCGGTGCTGCCTACTTCTTTCCCTTCTGCTTTATGTGTACTACAAAATAGTTGTTGCACGCAATGGTGAAGCCCGCAATTAGGGAAAAGAAGCTCTGGAAGCCCACTTTGCCATCTCGGCACTGGTCCAGGTACTTCATTATTTTGTCTAAGGCCAGAGGGTCTTTTTGATTTTCCAAAAATCCCGGGAACCCCTTCTCCATGAGCACTCTGAGGTCCTCCTTTGTTAAGTAGCCTTTATCCCCGGCAAATTTGTGAAATGTGAACATCATGGTTTCCATGGCGTGCTCCATCTTAGATGGCATTTTGGTGAGATCTACTGGGCCGAGAGGTGCGGCGGACGCTAGCTAGCTGAGGCGCGGGGTGCCGGGCTTAAGTTTTTGTATCCAGTCAGCCAACCTATGCCTCTTTAGAGGACAATTTAAACCATTCACATTAATTGAGAATATTGATAAGTCTTTCGAGGGTCCAGTGGACATTTTTAATCCTTTTGCGACTGTGGAAGTTGGAATTTGATCAAAATTTTCTGGGTGGGTTTACTTTTGTGGTGGAGGATTATGCTGGTCTTTATGGAGGATAGGTCTGAGAATATCCTGGAGAGCTGGTTTAGTTATGGCAAATTTCTTCAACATGTGAATGTCATTAAAGTATTTAATTTCACCGTCATAAATGAAACTCAGTTTAGCTGGGTACAGGATTCTGGGTTGAAAGTTATTTTGTTTTAGGAGATTAAAAGTCGATGACCATCCTCTTCTAGCTTGAAAGGTTTCAGCAGAGAGATCTGCAATTATTCTAATATTCTTCCCCTTGTAGGTGATGGTTTTCTTTCATCTGGCTGCTTTCAGAATTTTCTTCTTCATATTAACTTTAGTGAAATTGATTATGATGTGTCTGGGGGATGTCTTATTTGGGTTGAGTCGTGCTGGAGTTCTGAAACTGTCTGCTATCTGAATTTCAGAATCTCTTGGTGTGTCTGGAAAGTTCTCTTTCATAATCTCATGGAGAAGAGTCTCTGTGCCTTGTGAAGCCACTTTGTCACTTTCAGGGATCCCTGTAAGACGAATATTGGTTTTCTTCAAATTATCCTAGAGCTCTCTGAGAGAATGATCTGTTTTTGCCCTCCATTTCTCTTCCTCTTTGTGAGTTTGGGAGCATTCGAAAGCTTTGTCTTCAATGTCAGAAATCCTTTCTTCTGCTTGCTCCATTCTGTTATTGAGGGATTCGACTGAGTTTCTCAGATCATTGAGGGCTGCAACTTCTTGTCTCAATGTGTCAAAATCTTTGGTCATTTGGTCTTTGAATTCATTGAATTCTTGAGATATCTTTTGGGTTACTGCTTGGAATTCTAGTTCGATCTTATTTGCTATCCAGATTCTGAATTCGATTTCTGACATCTCAGCTATTTGTTTGTGCATGGGATCTTGTGCTATGTCTGTCCCATTGATCCTTAGGGGAGTTGATCTACTCTAATTATTCATATTGCCGGAGTTTATCTGTTGATTTCACCTCATGATTGTTTTTTCACCGCTGCCTCTAGCTGTACTCAGAGTTGGGGCAGTGCCTCTCCAAGATTAGACCCCAGTGGGATCATTCTATTGTTGCTGGATCTTTGTAGGGAGTGACCCCGTGTAGCTCCTCTGAGGCAGCCCCAGCCAGGGAGTTCTGGTTGTGGGAGCAGCTCCGGAGTGTGACACACCTGGATCCAGCAACAGGGTGGGGGGTGGTGCACATGGTTCTGGGGTGCCACGTGCCCGGTGACCTTGGCTCAGAGAGGCCAAGGCTCCAGCAGTCTCTGGCCAGGAGAAGGGCTCTGCGCAGAGGCAGGAGGGCTACGGAGGGCTTCGGCTACCAGGGTCCCTGGCCAGATGAGCAGGCCGGTGTGGAGGCAGGGAGGGTACAGAAGGGAGGACGCGGGGTTGAGCAGCTCCCAGAGTTCCTGGTCAGGGCGTGTGGAGGCCCAGCAGGCACAGCTCTTACCAGGGTCTGGGCTGGGGCAGATCACTGATCGCGGTGCAGCTCTTACAAGGTCTGGGCGCTGATCACTGATTACGCGCAGCTCTTACAGAGGTCCAGGCGCTGATCCACAGTTCTTTCTTTTGACCCAGCAACCTCTCTCTAGAGTTTTTAGAAGTCTGTTTAATTAACGTCATATTCTTTGATGAAATATCTATCCTATATTGGACATTTATAACTGATGGATTCAAGACACCCTACCCCCAAATATAGACTATTAGCATATAGAATATTTTGAGCTAAAGGAATTTGACATATGGCAAGTGTAAGAGAACTATCTGGAACTTTCATGAAGCAGGTCATAAGACCCTCAGGTGAGAGGAATTAAAACAAACAGGCCTTGCTAAGTGTCCCCTGGTTTCCTGCTCTTAGCTGATACACTTTGTCCTACATGACCGTTTACAAACCTAGCATAGAATGCCCATGTTTAATCACTTCTTGAGGTCTCCATTTGCTAAAGAAAGCTCCCAAATCACCTAAAAGTTATATTAAATGAATTTTTTTCTTGTGAAGCTATTTTTTGTTACAGCCAAGAACTTATTCATATGAATAGAAAGGTTTAAATAACTTTTTACCTTTTTTTTTTTTTTTTTTTTTTTGCAGTTTTTGGCTGGGGCTGGGTTTGATCCCTCCACCTCCGGTATATGTGGCTGGTGCCCTACTGCTTTGAGCCACAGGCACTGCCCAATAACTTTTTACCTTTTAAATTTATTTAAATCATATTTTTAAATTAATTTATGATAGAAATTCTTCTTCACTTCAGTTTCATAATATAAAAATCCATTAAATAACAGGGAAGAATAATTTTGAGGGAGAGAGAGAAGATAGAGAATCAAAAACACCATCTCGCTTCCCAAGCCTTCAGCATAAGATTCAAAATCTAGAAGTCATTTCCATCTCAGGTTCTTTTTAAAGAAAACCATGTTAAGACCTGGCTCTTCACATATCATCAGCACATGCTGTTGATGAGATAAAGCTGAGTTTGTTGCTCACTATACTGCTATAATGGGTACCACACCACAAGGCTTTGGCCAAGTCTGGGATGGCAGGAAGTAAGGTTAGAATTTACTGAGGATTGAAAGTTTGGCTTAAATCTGCTCTTTCAATGTGGGACGTTATTAGGATTGTGTAAGGATCATGGTACAACAGTCCAGGGTTGGTAGATAGAGCAAGGCGAGGATTTTGAAGCAAGGGATTCAAAGAATCCAAGGCAGAGGTCCTCAAACTTTTTAAACAGGGGGCCAGTTCACTGTCCCTCAGACTGTTGGAGGGCCGGACTATAGTTTAAAAAAAAAAAACAAAACTATGAACAAATTCCTATGCACACTGCACATAACTTATTTTGAATTAAAAAAACAAAATGGGAACAAATACAATCACACCGCCTCATGTGGCCCACGGGCCGTAGTTTGAAGACCCCTGATCCAGGGCATAATTTTCTGTTGGTGCTTTCCATTGGAGAGTTGGTGGATTTTTTTGGAAATTCTTGTATTGAATATTTAATCCATTTGCTTGGACAGGAAATCCTGGAAGGGTAAGAGAAAAAATGCTAATGAAGATAGCGGAGTGACAAAATCATGTTAGTGTAGGCTGTATGCTATGGTTTCCTTTCTCAGTTCCCAGGCTGAACGTGGGGGTAGATGGTTTGTCTGAGTTCTCAAGTGGTATCCAGATTGTGTAACCCTGCATTTTTTTCCTATGGTTAAATCTCACTGGGATCCTCCTAATTCTCCACTACTCTTTATCACAAAGTTCTAGAATAAAATTGCACCTGAAACAAAACCAGCGGTGGCGTCACTGGCACATTCTGAAGTCTTTGGATCGTGGTGTGATTATCTGAAGTGCACATCTAGGAGACCAAAGATCTGAGAGGCAGGTCCTTCCCATCCCAGCAGACCCATGGGCTACCTACCTTAAGCATTATGACTCTGTGAGCAACAAAGGGACCTTTAGCTGTGGAGAAACAAGTCACAGAGCCCCAAGGAGGTAACATCCTAGCAGTTTGTTTCCAGAGTGACCAATGAGCCTATCAGGACAGGATTCAAAACAAAGAATCTTCAGGAGTATTGTCATGGTCTGTTTGGGCTGCTGCAACAAAATACTGTAGACTGACTGGCTGAAGTGACATTTATTTCTCATGGTTCTGGAGGCTGGAAGTCGCAGATCAGGCTGCCAGTCCAGTCGTGGTCTTGGTGAGGACCCTCTTTCTGTTTTACAGACAGCTGTCTCCTCCTGTATCCACACATGGCAGGGAGGGAGGGGGATGGGGAACTGGAGATGAGCCCTCTCTCCAAACTTCATTATTCTCAGGATTAGGTTTCAATATATGAATTTGGGGGAGATACAAACATTCAGCCCTTAGCAGTTGGCTTTAACTTATCTTTTGTCTGGCCTTCAGCCAGGCCCTAAGATAGCTGTCACAATGCAAGTAAGATGAGTAAGTTTCTCCTGGAAAATCATGCGTGTGTCTTATGCACCTTTTTCCTTCTGCCTCTAAATACATACCACTTTCCCACATCCATAGAAAGGATACAAATTTCCATTTTATTAAAATTTGCAAAAAAAAAAGTTGCACTAAGACTTCTGTTTATGTACCATTTTCTATTATGAAGGGGCTTTAAAAGGGACATAATATCCCAAGGACCAGAGCACCGGTTCAATTTTTCTGTTCTTATGTACTGAACCAGAAAAATTATATGTTTAAATTAAAAAAAAGAAAAAAGAGGAGAAAGAGCATGAGTAGGAGAGGAAAACAAACATTTCAAAGCCTTTCTTCAGGGATGCTTAATGATCTCTCTTGCTCTAAGAAACCTTAAACCAAGATAGGGCTCTTTCTTTTTTTGTAACTTGAAGCAACTTTCTGTCAACCAACCATTTAACCTCTGTCACTAGAAAGCTATGCGCTGGCAAAACTGGCCTCAACAGTTCAAGGTTGGAGAACCCCAGCCAACGCCCCAGGGTGGGACAGAACCTAGGCGCCAGGCAGTATCCTCAGGCTGCTAATTTGCTGGACACACAGAGCCCTGTTCTGTAACCTCCCCCTAGGTTGTGGGTGAGTGGAACCCATTAACATTTAAAAATATTTGCAGAAATCAGAGGGGGGGAAAGGTATTTCTGGAGGGCCAGTACTCAGTGCACTTTCGTGCGTGCCAAAGTTTGCTGGCATGGCTCAGGCTTTGATAGAGAACATCTGGGGACTGCTGCCGCAGCGCGTAGCTCAGCGGAGGGCAGGGAACAAAGGGGGCTTGTGAGAGAATGTGCAAGTGGGGGAAATGCTCTCCACCAAGGAGGCCTTACTTTATGCCTGTCCCATGCTCAGCTGGGGGAGGGGAGTGAGGACAGGAACGGAAGGTTTTGTCCCCGTGTGGCCTCAGAAATTAACCCTGGAGACTGGCAGCATAGAACTGGCCGGATTGGCTGCAGAGACCCTCATTTCCAAAACTAGACAGACCTATTGCCGCTGTGAGGTACAGGTACAGCCAGCAGCAGTCACCACCAGCAGCATCCTCGTTCAGTGCCTTCTCCCGGAGCCTCTCTTTGGAGCGTAAGGGCACAGAAGATGGATTGGAGAGGTGGAGGGTTCTACTTTCAGTAGAAACAGGTTGGTCATTGTTTCCCCCATTGCCAGTCTCATTCACATGGAAACAAGATTGCATGCCATGAATAGGTAGATTTCAAACACAAAAGTGCTTTTATTTATTTATTTATTTTTTGTAGAGACAGAGTTTCACTTCATGGCCCTCGGTAGAGTGCCGTGGCATCACACAGCTCACAGCAACCTCCAACTCCTAGGCTTAAGCGATTCTCTTGCCTCAGCCTCCCGAGTAGCTGGGACTACAGGCGCCCGCCACAACGCCCGGCTATTTTTTGGTTGCAGTTTGGCCGGGGCTGGGTTTGAACCCGCCACCCTCGGTATATGGGGCCGGCGCCCTACCGAATGAGCCACAGGCGCCGCCCACAAAAGTGCTTTTATTAACTGAAGGGTAAGGTCATACTGTTGGAAATCTGTCATTCATGAGTAGAATTTTGCATTGGATTCTTGTTTGTACACACCTCACCCTACCTAGTATGAATGTATATGTAAGAAAAATCCATGTAAACATTTACTAAACCATGCCAATGATGATAGGTGATGGGAACCAGTCGTTCTGTATAACTTAATGAATAAACTACTATCCCCTTTACTCAGAAAATGATTGTAGTCGATGTGTCCCCCTCAGTGTAACGGTATCCTCCCTCACCTCTTCCCTTTGTTTCCCAGCTCATTGCTCACCTTCTGACTCAACTCCACAAAAGTAGTCCACTTCTTTTCTCCTCTTTCGCCTTGGCTAGAAGGCAGTGGCATCATCAAAACTCCAGCAACTTCGAACTACTGGGCTCATCTGATCCTCCTACCTCAGCCTCCTGAGTAGCTGGGACTACAGGCACACTCCATCACACCTGGCTAATTTTTCTATTTTTTGTAAAGATAGGGTCTTGCTCTTTCTTGTCAAACTCCTGCCTCAAGTGATCCTTCCACCTTGGACTCCCAGAGTGGTAGGTTTACAGGTTGGGCCACTGCACCTGGCCTAGTCCCACATTTTTAATGCTACTAAAAGCTCTCCTTTGTGGCTTTAGCTAAGAACCTGAACATGAACACTTGACGCTGCTACCGGATTATAATGACAGCAGAGTCAATACCGTGGCCCAAGCATGCCAATCTTGTGGCATCTTCAGATTCACTTCATTTATTTAACAAAGACTTACCAAGTGCTTCCTGTGTCAGGAACTCTAAGGATATGATATTCACCAAGATAGTCCCTGCTTTCCAGTACTGAGAACCCCAAATAATATACTTTAAATTTCAAATGGTGAATTGTGTCTTGCTTGAAAATCAATAGGCAAACTTGACTTCATTAAATTCCCTTTAGTGCTCTGATAACTTTCGTTGTACATTGCCTGTTACTACTTGAGATTGTTCACATTATTTTAAAACTTATTAAGACTGCTTGTTTTGCTGTTCAAAAACTAGTGGGAAAATAATAAGGCTACTTTGTATCTTTGAATTTAGGCGCTTTGGTATCCATACCTGTCTGTATGGTTGTGCACCCTGTAACAGTGTTTCCATCAGTGACAGACACCTATGTGATGGTCATCATACAAGATTATAACAGCAAATTTTTACTTTATCTTTTCTATGTTTAAATACACAAACACTTACCATTGCATTCTAGTTGCCTACAGCGTTCAGTACAGTAACATGCTATGACATTTTCATATAGACTGGGTGTGGAGCAGGCTGTACCATCTAGGTGTGTGTAAGTGCACTCTGTGGAGTTTAGGGACAGGCTGCCTAAGGATGGATTTCTCAGAACATATCCCCACTGCTAATCAACACGTGACTCTGTCTGTGTATACACAGTATGTGTGTATGTGTGTGTATACATATATATACACATTCTTACATATACATTCATGTAATATATTCATTCTTACATATACATTCACACTAGGTAAGGTGAGGTATGCACAAATAGAATCTAATAAAAATTCTACTCATAAATGACAGATTTCCAACAGTCTGACCTTACCCTTCAGTACATATATACACACACACACATAGGGTATCCCAAAAGTTGCCCATAAAGTCACCATACATAGGAAAAATGGGAAATTGTAGCCAAATGTACCTTTTTTTTATTTTTTATTTTTATTTTTTTTGCAGTTTTTGGCCAGGGCTGGGTTTGAACCCACCACCTCTGGTATATGGGGCCAGGGCCCTAGTCCTTTGAGCCATAGGCACTGCCCATAAATGTACCTTTATTTACAAAATATTCATTACAAAATTTTACAAAGAAGTAGCCAACATGTATGGGCAACTTTTGGGATGCGTTGTGTGTGTATATACACACATGTAAACCTGCCTGGCATAAGCAGTGTGTTGGCTCGGCATCTTTACGCCAGCAGCTAGTCTCAGATAGACAAAGACGCAGCTGTTAGAAACTCAAGAAGATGAAGAGTCAGCAGATTCTAAGGCGGAGAGCTTTACGAAGGTTTACCATGCCATTAGCGAGAATATCAGCTGCTACAAAGCCATTTATGACGAATAAAAGAAAAAAGCTGTACAAATAACCCTCGATGCCCTTTTCAAGAAACTGGCTTCAGCAGTAAGCTCCCCTCCTCCAGCACCAGAATCTAATCCTGATTCTCCAGCACCCAGTCCATCCTCTTTAGCACCATCTCCACTATCATCTCCTAGTTGTTGTTTTTTTTTTGTTGTTGTTGTTGTTTGTTTGCTTGTTTTTGTTTGAACCCACCACCTCTGGTATATGGGGCTGGTGCCCTACTCCTTTGAGCCATGGGTGCCGCCCCATCATCTCCTAGTTAATGTCAGCCTCCCTTCTTGCTTCAAAAATGACCCTTCCAGTAAGCAAGTCACCGATGTAACATTAGGTGAGTGTTAACCTTTAATATTCCTTTTTGAGATTTCCCCTATTTCTTAAGTGAACTTTTTATATAAGTTTATTTTTATGTTCTGTTTGTTTGAAATAAAAGAAAGAGCATAATAATAACTGTGATTTATTATGACAGTACAGGGCTATTATTATTACGTAATACATTATATTATTATTGCTCCATGAGCCATATGTTATTCTTATTACCATGTATAGGCTCTTCATTAGGGATTCTAGTTAAAACTCTGACCTAACGGTGTTCTCAGGAACATATCTTGTCCATAACCCGGGGACTTCCTGTGTTTTCAAATAGCTATAAGAGCAGATTTTTAATGTTCCAAGTGCAAAGAAATGATAAATGTTTGAGGTGATGGATATGCTGTTTACCCTAATTCAATCATTATGTATCACCTACATGAATCAAAATATCACAATGTACCCCATAAATATGTAGAATTATTACATGTCAGTTAGGAGGAATAATAAAATGTTAAAGAGAAAAAAGTTACATTTTGCCACAAGTGCTTTTACATTCCCGATTGCTTTTTAGTATCTCAAGACATTTCTTTATTTTTAATTTGTTCTAATACTTTCCTTTTCTTCCTTCCTCCAAGCAATAAACCAGATCCATCAGAATGACAAATTTATGGTCAATTATGCAAAGAAAACAGTTTGTCAAACTAAAATAATGGTAAGTTCCTTCACATGTTAACAGGTATTCTTTCTGTAAAGTTTATAATTATAATAAACTATCAACCTCCTTATCTCAGAAATAATACACATCTGATACTATCTCGAAATACAGTCCATAATTCAAACACCAAGATAATGATTTTGACCCATTGTTAGTTTGATGAAAGCTATGATCCCTTTTACCAGGAAAAAAAAAATGTACATTAACACTAAATTTTACCTTTCTCCTTGAACAACTATGTATGTGTTATTAAGAAGCTGTCCCTGGGTAATTAGCTTCACCTCCTTTTGAGGTTAACTTACATTTTTATGAGATTACTATCCATTGGACAAAGATCATCCCTTATGAATCTGAGTATCAGTGCTGGGAGTATAGTAGGTACTTGAATGTTAAGTAGAATTTACATTCCTGATTTCAAAACATCATAAAAAATGATAAAATATTAATCTTAGTCATGCCCATAGATACAGAAATTGACATCAAGATCCTGAAAATACTCTCAAATGGATCCAGCCTACACTGAACGAGAGCACAGCAATATGTGGAATGTTTGTTTCCCTCATCTCAGAATTGTTGGGTCCTCTTTGTGTTGTGTGAAGATAAATGCCAAAAATGACTCGTTCAGTTACAATGAAAACGCAGAAGTTACTGTTAATTTCAGAAGTCGTTCTCTGAATTTACTATCCTGAAGCAAGTATGTCAGCCTTTACTCCTCTGACATTTTCTCCACCAAGCTAACTGTAATGACTCCTTTCAAATTAATTCTTCATTTACAAGTAGTGCTAGTGGAATAGGTTCATACTGTAATTCCTCCTTTAATCTGTATCCAGTGACCGATGGCACGTAACATTTGTTATTGTTACCGAACCAAATTGGGGTCCACTTACCAGCTGCAACAAAGACAGTTGCTGTAGGACAAAGGGGCATTTTTATTGTACAGCACCGTACAAAGAGACCAGGCAGCTAGCAAGACCTGAACTCCCCCTGGTTTACAAGCAAGGGTTTTTAAAGGCAGAGGTACATTTCAGGAAAGCAGAAGTTATAGGCAAAGTGGTTAAATTACTGTTCACATATGGCGGTTGGACATTGGCTTGGCCCCCCAAAGGCGGGATATCCCAAGGCAGGGGGCTTGTGATGGATTCAGAGCTTCTTGGATTAGGGGAAAGAAATGTTAAGGTGGGTATGACTTTCCGCAGGGCCCTCAGGGTGGAGTTTAAAACAAGAAAGGAGGTCAGAATTCAGTTCTTAAGGTCCCCCTTATCTGCATTTTTCATCTGGTGGGGGTGTCTGAAAAACAACTCAAGCATATGTGTTACAATGCCATCTTTTAGTTTCCCAGGGAACCAAACCCTTGGTGAATCTGGCTTGCTTGGAGAGCCACTGTTCTTCTTATGTTGCCCCTTTACTTTTTGAAGCCAGTAAGATGCCCAGAACTGCCCTCCAGAGGGACTCAAGATTTCCATTTATTTCCATGTTGGGGTGCACAGTAGGCTCCTAAGGGGTGGGGCTGCTCCATCTCATAATCGACGGCCTAAAAAATCGACTAAAAAAATTGGCACATGGGAACTTGTCATGGCTTGCAAGGCAGTTGAAATGACAAAAACATTCAGTGGACAGTCTTAGAAATGCAGCGACTTATTCAAATACCCCACAGTTACAGAGCTGGCTTTTAAAGAGGTCTTCTGAGTTTGATGCAGGGACCCAGTGCTAATGAAGCATCTCAGCAGTTAAATGCACCTCATGCAGTTGTTGCCTAGTTCTGAGCTGTCCATTGGGATAAAAACATCTGTACAAAAAATTGGAGTTTAGAGTTGCCCAGCTGGACATGAGGGGAAGAAGACCCCAGCTGCTGCAAATGATCCAAAACTCTGTTTTCCATGGCTGTTTTTAGCCTTATCTCAGCCCATCTCTGGATGAGCTCAGATGTCTTGTCCAGCACTTGTTGTGCAGAGTGGTCCCTGCTCTGCAGTTCCAGCTGGTCAGTCCCGCCTTGGCACGGATACAGTGGGGTTGGCAGTAAACACTGTCTTCACGTATCCATGCGGGAAGATTAAAACATGTTTACAGGGCTGCGTAAGCATTTCTTTTACACAACTCTACAAATAACTCCACCACTGTTTGAGATTCTGAACTGTTTATTTACCACCCACTTGGTCTGTGTCCCATCCTTATTTGAACTGCTTTATCAAACAGAGTTGAATTACTAGCAAAACCCAAAGTCCTTAACACAACCCACTCAGTAATCACCCACAGCCTCGCACTGATGGGATTCAATGTTTCCTAGCATGTTTATTCCCATACTGTGTAAATACTGCAGTGTTTCTAGTGATGTCAGCTCAAGTATCAGCTGATGATTTTGACAGCATGAATTTATGCTTATAACCATGATCTGTCATCAGTAACAAACTTTCCTGAAGCATTGAGGAATTTGGTAGCAGAAGAGATATCAAGACTTGCCATTTTTATATAGTTCAGAGCTATTCAGATCTTCTTGAATCAGTTATTATTGCCCAAACAAGATGATTTTTTCTGTATAAAATATTTTGATTCAAAAATCTAACATTGGTGGCATCCGTAGCTCAGTGGGTATGGCCCCAGCCACATACACCCAAGGCTTGTGGGTTTGCTGGGCCAGCAAAAACAACAATGACAAATGCAATAGAAAACATAGCCAGGCATTGTGGCAGGCACCTGTAGTCCCAATTACTTGGGAGGCTGAGGCAAGAGAATTACTTAAGCCCAAGAGTAAGGCTGGGAGCCCAAGCCCAAAGCCCAAGGTTGCTGGGAGCTGTGACGCCACAGCACTCTACCCAGGGTGGCATAGTGAGACTCTGTCTCAAAAACAAAACAAAACAAAGCAAACAAAAAAAGAATCTGACATTGATGAGAAACCATGTTCAAGAAATGAGGTTAAAAGCACTATGACCATATATCTCAATGATGCAAAGAAATAAAAATCTAATGGAAGGTGGTGAAGTCATATACTTCACAGCATAAGACATTCAGGCTTAGTAGAAACAAAAACTGCTTTGTTCTTATGGCAGAGTTATATCAGTGGAAGTCTTATAACAGTGAAAGGTCATCTTAAAAAGAGTGACGTGTATAAAATTTAGACAGACTTGAAAACTGTAAGGGTAATATTTATTTTTACATTTAAAAATGAATAAGGGATTAGCAGTTCTATGGAGAAATGAATCCTCACCCCAGGATCGTGTTCATCTAACTTAGTTATTCCATCTAAAGAGAACTGATAACAACAAACATCTGACATAGTCACCACGATCAAATCTTTGAGTGGGACCACTCAAGCTGGTTCTCCAGTGTTTACAATCTGATTTGGGGGCTCCATTCATCACAGAGGAGATTAAAGGCTGCAGTTCCCCTCCTTCCTGCAGCATGCCTCATGGGGAGAACATGGTGTCCCAGTGATGGGGTTTCTAGAGATGTTTCTCAACCTTTTTATAACCTCTGCCCTTCTTTGATAAAGAAAAATCTCATATTTCTATGGAAATTATTTTACCCTCTGTTTGTGGAAAGGGAAAACCAAATGGGTGAAGAGAGGACAAGGGTTCATTATTCTACTTGTTTTCTCTTTTCTGAGTTCCTTCACCAGCCAAGAAGATTATATCAAAATTTTTTGCTTTCTGTAGCATTTGGAAAATCTTTTATTATTTATTTCTTCCTAAATATTAAAAATACAATGTTGAACATGTTTTATTCAAGCTTTGTACATTCCACCCTTAGGTTCTATTGTCCATCCCCCATCCTCAGATATACTAATTCTGGGACACAGGATCTAGTTTAGTCCTTTTAGGGATAAAAATATGGATTTAGCTTGTGCATACATCAAAATTATAACAATCCAGTTTCTTAACTACTGAACTAATGGTTTTGGGACAAGATAGCCAAGAACTGACTTGAAAGCATAATGAAAAGTCTCTTGTACTTGGCTACTTACCCAGCCAAGTTCAACATTGAAGGAATTCCTAGCAGGTGCCTTGAAACTATTAGTAATCACTAGGTAATACTACTCTAGAGGCTACTGTGCTTTCACTGTATTGCCCTCAGAAAGGCTAATCACCCTTCTCTGGGCAATAATGACTGGCTCAAGATGATTTGCACAGCTCTGAACAACAAGATAAATGGTAAGTCTTAATATCTCATTTGTTCCCAAATTCCTGAACCATATCCATCTAGGACACGCTACCTGAGTGAATGAAGAATTCAAACGCAACTCAGACTTTGCCTCACAAATGCAAAGCATGTAACCAAGTCATATGTGCCTCATATTAATCTGAAATGAAAAAATTAAAAGAAAAGAATCTCAAGCAACTTAAGTGTATACTTCACACTCAGGGAGGTAAAGTGTAACTCGTCTCTCCTGAAGTGCAGGGGACACACAGTGTATTCCTTCCAAAGAGTACAGTAAGGGAAGGAAATAACTTCATGGTGGAGAAACCCGGCAAACCCTATTTCAGCTAGGTAGCCAAGATAAGCTATTTTGACAGTCATACCCTTGGTGGGATGTAATGAGAATGGCCCTTTACGTAGGTGGTCCTTCTCCCAAATGCCTAGAACCCTGGACTAAAACAAACAGACAAACAAACCAAAAAAAAAAAAAAAAAACTATATGGGTCAAGAATATCAAACAGTGAAGACTTTTCTTAACCTTCTACAAGCAGAAGAACACTGCATTAGCTCTACAGATGTCAGCTCAAGTATCAGCTGAGGATTTCGACAATATGAATGATACAGCATTATAATCATCTCCAATTTTTATTCTAGTCCTGAATTTGGTTAGTGATCAATCATTCTTCTTAGAAAAGCAGAAGATTTAAATGGGGTTTCTGGACTTATCACACCCTCTCACTTGTGATGACATCACCCCACTCCTCTCTCTTTAGTCCACATGATCCCCTGTGTGCCAGGCGCTGGGTTAAGCATTCACACTCATGGGCCAGCCCACTGAGGTAACGTTTCACTCTGTTTTCCAGACACAGAAACAGGGTCAGAGAGATTGAGCAACTTGTCCAACGTCACTCAACAAATAACGGGTGGAACCAGAATTCAAACCCCTATCTGTCTGACCCCAAAGCTTGTGTTCTGCAATGTGATTTTACATGGGCTTCAGAAGCAGTCTGTGGATCCTCACTGAACTGCTGGAGCCCATAAATGGATCTTTCTTGTCTAATTTTTGATTAAGACATGTTTCATACCTCCTGGGATGATATGCAGGTCACATATTGTGGCTCCAATTCTTCTGATCTCCTTTCGTCACCCCTATCTATAGACGATTGCTAAGCAACTCCTTGTCATAGTTTGTTCAGGGCAAACTCTATGGCAGTTTTTCTTCTGTTAGAAGTATGAGTGGCATAAGGATAAGTTTTTCTCAAAACTGAAATATTCAGGGAGTTGATAATAGACATTAAAATATTGCAGTCTGTCCTGAGTAAGCAAAGTCCACTTATGACCACCATTTGGCATGCGAGGATTCTTGTGTGAAAATGGTCCAAGGCACTGTTGCCACAAGGTACAGAGATGATGACCAGGCCTCTGTGAGGGTTTTTCCACCTTTGCAAATGGAAGATGATAGTTGGCAAGAAAATAAGAATCCAATAGCATCTGGATGATGGCAGTAGAGGCTCTTTATGTTGTACACTGTGTGGAATTTCTTCACTGAGGGCAACCAAATTTGAAGATTGACTCTATTTCTCTCAGGTATCTTCTTTCCCTTGGAATAGTTCCATTTCACCCAGTAGAATTTCATCTTGGAATTTTCTGATGATGAGATTAGCTAATGTTGCTATGTTCTACAGCTGAGAGGTAAAATATGTTTGGTGATTTGGACCAAATTCTTTTCCTTACAGAACTAGCATCAAGCTGGTTGAATTTCACAAAATACACCTACTGGAATTCAGCCATTTCTGAAATGAGGGAAGATGTCATTTTTTATGTGCTGAATGGTACATATTCTCTGAGAAGATGCAAAAGAATAAATATTAGCATAAGGTATTTGATAGTCTAGTTAACAAGAATGATATTTGAAGTCACAAACCTAATGGGGTGGGGTAAGACTTGACCCCACAGGTGGTTTGTTTTCACATTTTCTCTTGTCCAGATTACGTAGATGTACAAAAACCCCTTTGCTGGGGTCAGTCCCTAACCACTACCCTCTATTGGAATGTGACTATAAAAAATACAGGGACAAATGGGAACAATAAATTTTTAAAGACCAGCATTTCATGAGTTTAAATATCTGGTATGTGTTCTTCCACTTTAAACTCAGTAGCAAGGGAAACAATGTCAAGTGGTATCAATGGAGTAGATTCTATTTTTAGAAAGTTCACTTGCTAAGTTTAAACTGAATTATAATTTGACTGAGGTGTTTAGTGAATGAGTTGGTTCATAAATGCTGATGGTATTTTTAAAGTAGAGGTCAATTGCATTGAATTATTAACCAACTGGCTGGCTGAGTAGTCCTGTATATTTTTAAAATTAAATTTATTTAGTTTGCTAATATAGGAATGACATGTTACAATAAGAGTTTTTCTCTACTGAAGTAGGGCAATAAGGAAAATAAGTTGCATGATAATTAAAAAATATTTTAGGGTTTGAAAGTCTGGAAATGAAATATTTTTCCCCCAACCAGCCCTATATCCCTAAATTCTTACTAGATGCAATCACCAGATCTAAGATTATGTTCCAGATGAGTATTGCTTTTTCCCACAGACTACATTAATTATTATAAGAATTCAGTATAGACTTTTTCGAAGTAGCTCTGCTGGATGGTTTCCCTGTTGGTCATAATCGGGTTATTTTGAGTTTATAAAACTAAAAGATATTTCAGTTCATTTCATTGATAATTATGTAATGGCTGTGCTAGAATCTGGGAAAGATGCAAAGTTAATACTTACCCTTAAACTCCAAGAATATGTCATCTAGTAGGAATATTTTAGTTTCGAATAGTACTGTTTGCCTTTTATAATGCATGCTACATGCCGCATCTTCATTTTATTCTCATAACTATGAAAGGAAGCAGATGAGAAAACTGGGCAAGGAGAGCTTTAGACTCTATTTAATATGCAAAAGCTAGTTGGTGGAAGAACCATGACTAGGTCCAGTCTCCTAGTCCCTAAGCCAGAGAACACCAGGAGTTGAAAGGTGGGGTCCAGTCCTGCTTGACCAGCTACCAGCTGTGGGGCAGTCACTGCCTCTGAGGCCTCACTTTTCCAGACTATATGGTCTCTAACACTCCTTCTAGTTCTAAGTTTCAAGACTGTTTACCCTAGAAAAGGAAATGTGACAACCCGGAAGAAAGACCAGCATAGTTTTCCCAACTTGCTCTTCCTCTGGGGTTGACATACCTTGTGCTTCTTTCTGTCAATCTAGCTAGGACAGAGATTTTCTGAGTGTGTCTCTCTTAGCCTCTCTTCCTAAGTGACTTCATTATAGGCCAGTGCTTAATGCATCTTCTTGAACACTTCACTGCTGTGCTTCCCGTTTTTAGGATCTCTTTTTCAAAAGCATTATTTAGCTCCTTTGAAACATGTTAAAGTTCTGTGTGTGAGAAAGCTCCCTGAACTCTCCTCAGGAGCAGCAGCTCTAGGTCTCTAAGGACTCGCTGTAAAGATTTAACGCCTAGTTTCACATCATCTTCCATGACCTCATTAAGACTATCCAGTTGTATAAACCATGAAGTGTTGGGAATTTGAGGCCTATCAAGTTCAAGACTAAGGAAATCAGGTTCTCTCTCAAATTAGAGATCTTCCCACACACCGTTCATATCACTTCCCACCATCGTTTTTCAATATTTTTCTTAACCTGGTGGTAGGATTGTACCCAAATCCCTGACACACCCTACCCTCAGCCTCGGTATCACTGATGAGCTGGTGTATCATCTTGTGTTGGGTGGAAAAAACTTAAAATTTAATGTTTTCTTCTAAGGAATCAAAGTTTATCAAATAACTAGGACATTATTCAGCACTTTTTCTTGAATGCTCATTATTCTCACAGGACCTATTAGTAGATAAAAATAATTACAAATCAATCACTTACTGAATATCTCAAATAACTCCTGATGTTCTGCTTGAGTAGTGTAATACAAATTTAATTTGCTGTCAGCCTGCTAGCATTTCAGTTTTCTGTGTGATGAACAAGGTGGAGTTTTAATTTTAAATTTTCTGTTGAGTTTCTTCTCAGCAAGAGTGTAAGGTGGTCCATGGCTGCTTTAAAGCCAGACATGGTCTTCTTTTCACATGCAGTAAATATACAGGAAGGTATCTGTTTCCATGACAGACTGATTCCATCTGCATTAAAAGAAAATTATAGAGAATATTAGCCAATGTCCATTATGAACTTGGACATTTCTTTACTACTGCTAGACTGTATTTACTCCCTATCCTAAAATTTTGGTGGTTGGCTAATGTCTGCAACATTTATATCAGCTAAATTAGCCATGTCTGGAATTTAAAATTTCTCTGGTTGTACTCTAATGTTTACATAAACCCTGCCTGATTTATTAATGCTCAGATGCAGTGAGTATAGAAGACACGGCACGGACGCAAGCCGTGTAGGCCTGGCAGTGGACGCAGGGGTGGTGGTTGTGTGTGTATGTGTGTGTGTGAGCACATATGTGCTCACAGGGTGAGAAGGGAAGAGTTGAAGGGGTACCCATATTGTGAGCATGCAAAATCTTATATTAATAAAAATCACATAGAAAATACTGTCTCTTGATTGGGGTATGTCCCAAGCCTGGCTGGGACATATTATGACACCAGGAGAAAATCTGAGTCCACTGAGTTCTCGGACTCCTTCTTCTGGGAGACTCCTTCTTTCTGATGAGTCTGGTAATTTCCCCTCGCAGCCACCTTCATGACTCAGGTTAGAAACCATCCCTTTGGTGAAGGGATCTCTTCCCTGACATTTCCAAACTCCAGGCAGAACTAATAGCTTTGTGCATTTTACATACTGGTGCGAAACATTATATTGGGTGTTAAGCCTGTGCCTCAAGGGGTAGGGTGCCGGCCATATACACTGGAGGTGGCTGGTTCAAACCTGGCCCTGGCCAAAACCTGCAAAAAACAACCAACCAACCAACTAAAAAAACCCATTATATTGGGTGTTTATGAGTATGTCTCTCAAGCTAGATTGCAACTTATTTGAGGGGTACAATTCTGCTTTATACCTTTTAAAACAGAGCAAGTTAAGAAGAACTTGAACTTCAAAGCCAGGCCAGATTTCAAATTAATTTCACTACCATGTGCTGTGTTGTCTTGAATAAAGTACTCAAAGCTTTACTTCATTACCTAATGCATGAAATGAATATTGTAATGCCTTATTTCACAGGGTTTTTTGGTAAGTATAAACGGGTCCTCACATATTTCATTTCCTTATATCTTGCCTAAAGACAAAAGAATCATTCAATATTCAAATGTTCTTTGACCTAGACTGTTCCAGTAACCTAAAGTTTGTCCCGCCCCTTCCAAAAGAAGTTGACACCTTCTCAGTAATGGTGTCCTGACAGGTGTATGGAATATCTTGGTGATGGCCAGACTTCATCAGTGTGGATATTCATAAAGACCACAGTTAAAGAGCCAGCTGTTCAGGAAGCTATAAAACGATCACATCTCTGTATAGAACGTTAATATAGATGTCTTCATTCATTCAAAAGATAGATTCTGAGTACTTACTATCTGCCTGCCAACTGATACTATGAAGATTATAAGCTACTGGATGTGGAAGGTTTTTAAACTAATTAATAAAAAATTACAACTAAATAAAGTGTTATGAAGGAGAGAAACAAGAGCAAAGATCCTGATTTCCTTTCCAAATCTAACCTGTATGATTCAATCTCTACATTTCCAGGAGAGTAGAAAATGAATTCACAAGTTGCATATGGAAAGTTCAAGGTCCTTTTAAATTTGTTTAACCCTATTTATTGAAGCTTTTGCTCTATTTCTTTCTGATAGGCCCACCTGGTCAGGGTCTTCTGGCGGCATGGTCAGCATCCCTAAATGTGTGCGAATATTGTTCCCTCTACTCACTCCTCATTTCCACATTTGTAAAATGAGCTGGTGAGACTAAATGATCTTTAAGACATCTTAGCTCTAAAATATTTTGGTTCCTTTAACCCTGGGCCAGTGAACGAGGAGAGACGATTGTGCACCTTACATTTTTACTTCTAAATTTTATTTTCTGTGCTCAGTCATCATGATTTACTGTTTTTAGTTATTCCTAGTATCAGAGCTCTAAACAGAAGAAGCTGGTATGTAGGGCATGCGTTACATGAAAAGTGAAATGTTTTGAAAGGGCTTTGAAGTGTTGAGTAGGAATATTGTATTAGGAACATTCCACCAAATGGAATAAACCTGGAAACTGGACAAGCTGTGGATGTGCAGATGGTATTACTAACCATCAGTCAAGTAGAGAACACAGCCTGTGTGTATAGATCGATACGTCATGTGTCTCTATACATTGGAATGTAGCAAGAAGTTGTCAGCAGTTGTTATTTCTGTGTGTATTGCCTCCAAATAGTCAAATTGTCCGTGTTACACAGCCTAGAAGTTACAGTGAAGTCTGTACTGATATGAATGAATCCATTTAAGACTTTATCCTGTGAAAGGATGCTTCTACAAATGCAAATTGACATAAAATGGGTTGGGGGGATGGAAGCAAAGAGAACCATCCCCTGACTTTATAGTTCTTTAAAAATCTCCTTTATTGAATACCAGGCAGTGTACAAACTATAATAATCCAGCGAGCCCCGTATCACCACCATGACATTTTACAATCAGGGGATTAGTGAACTGCTCTGCCTCAGCCAGCACTAATGTTAAAGAACAGCAGACAGTCCTTTAGGTAGGTATGAGCGTGAGTCAGGCAGCCATTGGACTATTCCAGAGGGTTGTTATTATTTCTCAGAGATAAGGGAACAAAGAGGTCTTAATATCCGGCTCAGCTAGGGCAGGAAATTGCCTACTTCCTGAGCCAGTGTGGTAGAGGCTGTGGGATGGGAGCCAGATCTTGGAGGAGGCCCGTAAGCACCGGAGACCTCAGGGTTTATCATAGGGCTCATGGACTTTGTAGCAGAATGTTGAAAACTCATTTTGTTTTGAGCCCAGAAAGATGCTTGGCAAAGAATTAATGACACTAAAGCATTATTATAAATGTCATGGTGGACATTAATTTTCACAGACAGACACTCATTCTCAGCTGTTTATGCTTTCCAGTCTCAAACCTCCTCCGGTCTGTGATGTGTGCCAACATTTTAATTTTAAAGACTATCAATTATCCTGTTAATCCTAAACTCTATTATAAAAGTGTAAAGTACCAGGTTGACCTTACATCCCTAGTCCTAATTACATACATATGTTTTTATAGGCATCTATCCAACCCCAGTGACATTAACAAACTAGTTTGCAAAGCTCTTAACCTCTACTGCTTTCTTTTCCTCATTTGTAAATCAAGAGTGTCAAATTAGATGAGCTCAAAGGTTTGGGTTGTAAAAAAAAAAAAAAAAGGTGGTAGAAATTCCATGAAGTATAAGACTGTATAGTGGGAAAAGATTTGGGATTCTAGTTTTTAAACCTCTGTACCTTCAATTATCAGCTGTGTGAAACTGGGAACATTCTCTAAGCTCCTCAAGCTGGTAACAGCATATGGTAACAGCATCTGAATTTAAGGGTTATTATAGAATTAAATGACATGGAACATTAAAGTGTGTGGCAGACATGCATTTAGTAGCTGTCCCTCCTCTTACTCCAGTGTTATATGCACTTAATGGGTTTTACCACTTTTTACTGAAAAAAGGACCCAGGTTCACATAATTATGGTGAAAGGACAGAAGAGAAAGATTAACTTACAAGAGGAT
Source organism: Nycticebus coucang (assembly GCF_027406575.1). Classification (NCBI taxonomy): domain Eukaryota; kingdom Metazoa; phylum Chordata; class Mammalia; order Primates; family Lorisidae; genus Nycticebus; species Nycticebus coucang. Next base: position 91,152,509 of record NC_069789.1, read on the forward strand.
TTAAAGATGGGTTAAATTTTTTGACACAAAATAGACTCCTGTAGTAACAAAAGGTGTGCTGGTAATGGTCTGGGGTCCTGTTTTTTATTGTCTGGATTGGGCCGTCCTCATGGTTCAGATGTCACCATGAAACCACTTTGATGGACAGTTAACAACATGATAATTACCCTTAAGTTACTCTTGGTCACTTTCCAAATCCTTTGCCTGGACTGCCTGGCCTACAGACTGAGGGATTCCCCATGTTCTTTTGTACTTTAACATGGGTTCCTCCTTCCCAAGGTAGGGTGGGGGGGTGTCTGCCTTTGTCCTTCTTCCAAGGTGAGGCAATTGCTTGAGGCAGCACCAAGGCAAGGCTCCCACTTTTGTCCCTAGTAGAGTCTTGGATATCTCTTGCTATCTACCTAACACAACCTCAAACTCCTGGGCTCAGGCCATCCTCCTGCCTCAGCACCCGAGTAGGGACTACAGGCCACTGTGCCCAGCTACTGTTTTCTATTTTCAGTAGATATTTTAGGTCTCACTCTTGCTCAGGCTGATGTTGAACTCCTGATCTGAAGTGATGCTCCCACTTCAGCCTCCCAGAATGCTAAGATTACAAGCGTGAGCCACTGCTCCCAGCCAGGCAGAGAACTTTCTAGGCAAGGTAGAGGAGGCAAGCTTAGTAAGATAAGAGTAGATTTAAGTATCTGGCAATATAAATTCCATTTAAAAAATGCATGTATTTATGGGTGAAGGTTGGGAAATTCTTGATATTTTTAATTAGTACAAAGGATACATTGTTGTTATGCCAAAAAATTAACAAGGACGAATAATTAACAATTACAAAACCAATTTTTGGTGGGTAGAAACTATTTAAAGATGTGACTGAAGGGTACCAGAATATGCCACCCCAAAATAAGTCTATTTGGCATATGGAATATTTTGAGCCAAAGACAATTGAGAATGAGAATATTCAAGAAACGTTCTTTTTCTTCCCCATGGTACCTAACAATGTTGTTGCCCAGGGAGGTTCATCTGTTGGCTGCCCGAGAGAAAGCCCAGAAATAGCAGAGTTCATGGCAGCAAAAGTTTATTTTGCGGAGCACTAACCAGGGAGACAGGAAGAATTTCTCCAATCCGCCTCCCTGTGAATTGGGGTGGGTGTCATGGTTTTTAAAGACATTTTGGTAGGCAGAGGGTTAGGTAATTAGGGTCTGTTAATTGGCTGGTTTCAGGGCAATTGGTATGGGCCACTTTCTGGATGTGTCAGCCAGCCCACTGGAATGGCATTTCTTGGGTGGAGTTCCAAAACTGGTTGAGTCAGTCTCTTGGTCCGAGTGGATTTGTCAATGCACTGGTATGTAGGACCTGGAAGACATATCAAAAACTAACCAAGGTTCCCAACAGGTGATGTTATTTATGGAGAAAAATTGAAAATCTTTACAACTACCAGCTGTGCCCTCTAGCTTAGCAATTATAGAAAAGCAAACAAGGGAACAATGTCTAACTATTATCAAGTGCACGAGGGAACAGTGGCTGATTATTATCACTATTTTAGCTAGGCTATCCCTAGACTTTTGGAGACTTTGCTCTACTTCTTGACTTGCACCCCTTCCTCAATTTGTAAGGGTGGGCTCAACAATTGAATATAAATTTTCTCATTTGTAGCAGAAATTTAAATTTATAAAAGAAATTTCCTTTTGTAAATACGTGTCCATGCTAGGAATAGAGCTAATGAGAGCTGTGTAAATGCATAATAAGACAGGCCTATGTACAGATCTCTTCCTCTCACTTTTTCTGCACTGAACCCCCTGTAGGGGGGAGGGGAAACTTCCCCTTTCCCCCCAAAGTTCACTGAAAGATCCACTCACAATTAAGGCAGATTACTAAGAGAAAGGATTTATTTACTGTGGGCATGGAGGGGGGGGGATCATAGAGTGATAACCCAGTTTTCCAGAGGAGTTCAAATATCTTTACACAGGACTTTTAGAGAGGAGGGAGGAAATTGAGGTGTACCGGGCATAAACGGGTTGCTAGGGGAAGTTCTTAGGGAAGACAAATGGATGGGGGAGGAAATAGATTGATTTGTAAATTAACCTGGGAGGCAGGTATCTATGTCCCAGATATTTTGGGCCCGTTGCAACTACATTCCTGAGCTGGGCACGGTGGCTCACGCCTGTAATCCCAGCACTGTGGTAGGCTGAGGAGGGAGGATTGCTTGAGCTCAGGAGTTCGAGGCTTGTCTGAGCGAGAGTGAGACCCGGACTCATGGAAAAAAATGGAGAAACTCAGCCGGGCGCCGCGGCGAGCGCCTGTAATCCCAGCGGCTTCGGAGGCTGAGGCAGCAGGATGCCCACAGCCGGAGTCTGAGGTTGCAGTGAGCTATGATGTCATTGCCCTCTGCTCAGGGCATAGGGTAGAACTCTGTCTCGACAAAAAAAAAAAAAAAAAAAAAAAAAAACAAGGCACCTACATTCCTGGACCTCATTCCCGAAGTATTTTGAGACAGCGGAACAGGGAAGGAGAGTCAAGTGTCCCCTTTAATCCTCTCATCAGGTCAGTCTAGTTTATGCAGATAAAGGGAAGGCTTCTTCCAATGTTTCTTAACCTTGAATGGCCTTAAATTCAAAATATTCTTTATACCAGGGTCTCATATGTTGGCATGAACCTTTTCCTTTGTTGATCCTAAGCCTTGATTGTCTGGCTGCCTCCTCGAACCATAGTTTTCTTCGTGAACTCCCATACAAAGTCACATAATTAAAACTGTGTTTTTTTTCCTCTTGTTAGTCTGTCTTTTTTCTTTTTTTTGGACAGAGTCTCACTATGTTGCCCTCGGTAGAGTGCTGTGGCATCACAGCTCATAGCAACCTCCAACTCTTGGGCTTAAGCAATTCTCTTGCCTCAGCCTCCCAAGTATCTGGGACTACAGGCACCCACCATAATGCCTGGCTATCTTTTTTTTTTTTATTGTTGGGGATTCATTGAGGGTACAATAAGCCAGGTTATACTGATTGCAATTGTTAGGTAAAGTCCCTCATAAAGTGTGACACACACCAAGGCCCCACCCCCCTCCCTCCGTCCCTCTTATGCCTGGCTATCTTTTATTGCAGTTGTCCTTGTTGTTTAGCTGGCCTGGGCTGTGATTGAACCCACCAGCCTCAGTATATGTGGCTAGTGCTCTAACCACTGTGCTACGGGGGCCAAGTCATTGTTAGTCTGTCTTTTATCAGTTTGATTTGAGGTCTCCAGACATTGAACCTAGAAGCACAGAGGGGAAAGATTATTCTTCCCCCCAAATCATCATAATCTGAACTTCCTCAAAGTTGTACTCCAGGATACTCGAGTACCAATGTTAGTGGATAATGAGGACCCTCTGGCTTGTCTGGGGACAAAGGTGGGCACCTCCAGCAATTGCCACACCTGGAAGAGGAAGGAATACCCTACCAATCTTCCAAATAGAACTTAGTGCACCTATTACAAAAGAATGCAGAGGATTCCCTAGTCCATGGGCCAAACAGCTCAGGCACAATATGGTATCAGAGTGAGCTAAGGCTAATCATCATGTCATTAGCCTAAATCTGCACTGTAGCTTCCCCCTTACCCCCATGGTGTTTCAGAGAAATATAGAGAGATCTGCTTGCACAGTTGGACTTAGATTATGTAACTCCCAACGGTCCGTCAAACTGGTTTGATGGTGAGGTTTGAACCACAAGAAGGGCCCAGCCTAGGCAATATAAACCAGGACCTCTGAACATAATTGGGGCCTTCCTCTTATCATGGGGGTCTGTTTGCTGTCTGTGGTGAACATTATCTTACTTTGCTCAATAAACTTCACCCCATGCTTGCCTTGCTTTAGTGTGTCTGACCAAGAGTTCATAAGACCCAAAATAGACTGCTGATCCACCAACAGTGGGTTACAGGTGTGCTGTGAGATGTTGATTTTCCAACCCTTCAGGATGCTGGGAGAGACACAGTGAGCTCCTGAACCTTCCCTCCATCCATAGGAAATTTTCAGAGGGCACTGGATAATGAAATCATTCTGACTAGTTTGGGAATTTCCCAGTTTTAGCAATAAAGGCCTGTTTCTTTGGAATCCCCTCACTTCCAAGAAAATCAGAATACCTACTTACCCTCCCTCAGGGCAGTCTACTCACAGCAGGGTCTGTGGCCCACCCATGGTCCCCATGTCCCATGGTCCCTCTAGTGGGAGGAACTTAGCAGCATTTACCCATCACTGCTCCGCTGGACGTACTAAGCAGGGCATGACCAGAAAGCAGAGCATGACTCTTCCATCTGATCATAAACTTCACCGAACTGCATTTTGAAAGGCATTTGCTCATTTATTTAACTTGTTAAATTATTGTGAAAACTTATTTCTAATATTTCTCATTATCTTTTGAATGCTTGTAATAGTGTCTCCCATTTTATTCTTGATATTGGTAATTTGTTTTCTTCCACTCTCTCTCCTGTTTCTCTTTCTCTTTTTCCCTCTATCACTTCCATTTCGTTGTTTATTCTTTCAGTCAAACTTGCTGAAGATTATTCATGATTTTGTTTTCTTATGAAGAATCGATACTTTTAGTATAATTAAATATTCTTCTTTAATGATATCTACATTGATATCAGTCTTGTCATACCAATTCTATTTGGGCTAAAGTTGACTTGGTATGTGTTTTTTCCATTTTTTTTACTTTTAAACATTGTATATTTTTATGTTTATGTTGTATTTCTTTTGTTTTCCATTGTTTTCTTTTTTCTTTTCCATCCTTTTCTTCCTTCCTTCCTCTTTCTTTCTCTCTTTTTCTTTCTTTGTTTCTTTCACTCTTTCTTTCCTTCTCTTTTAATTAATTAATTAATTTAGAGACAGAGTCTTGCTCCATTGCCCAGGCTAGACTGCAGTGTGCAATCATAGCTCACCAAAAGCTCAAACTCCTAGGCACAAGTGCGCCTCCTGGTTTGGCCTCTCCACAGGTGAGAGTGGCTGAGTTTCCTTTTTTTAAAATAGAGAAGGAGTCTTGCTATGTTGACTAGGTTGTATTCAAAGTCCTGGGCTCAAATGATCAACTGTCTCAGCCTCCCAAAATGCTAGGATTTCAGATGTGAGCCACTGGATCCAGCTGTGTATTTCTTACGAGCAGCCATAATTGTTTTCTTTTACAAGAAAAGCTTATTCACAGAAGTGTTTCATCCATTTACATATAATGCGCTGATACACCTGTGTTTAACTCTCCCATTTTGCTATTTTTTAAAATTTTTCCCTCTGTTTTTACTTATTATTCTTTTCCTGCCTTTCTTTATAATTATCAAATACTTTTTACATTCCATTTTATCTCCTCTGTATGCTTTTGTTATACTTTCTAACATCATTGATTTAGCAGTTACCTTAAAGATTATAAGACACATGCTAAGTTACTATGGTTTATTTTAAATTAATACCTTTACTCCTTTTCCAACAATGCAATAAATTTATAGTAGTATATCTCTATTAACCTCCCTTCTCCCCACCAGGAATTTTTGCTGTTGTCATATGCTTCTATATATTAAAAGCCCCACAACACGTTGCCATTATGGTTGCTGAAACAGTCAATATTCTTATATCTCCACCTACATTTTTGACTTTTCCAAAGCTGTCTATTGCTTCTTACATTTTTACCATGAATTTTCTTAGCATTTGTGTATGTGTGTTTCTTTCAGAACTTCACTAGTTTTGTTTTCTGTGAGTTGTTTATAATTAAACCTGAATTAAATGTCTTGTTCAATCTAAGTTGCTTCCTTCAATAAACTTTCACAAATTTGCTTAGAAAATTTTCTACTGGATAACTATGGTTGATTTTAGATTGATGATTTCATTCTTTGGTTTTCCTTCTTCCCTAAACTTGATTTTGTTCATTACTCCACAGATAGTCAGGGAAGGCTAATGAAAGAATGAACCAATGAATGAATGAGATGTATGACAGTACCGGAAAAAATTAAGTGTTATCCAAAAACAAAATGAAGTTATTAGGATCTTATTATGATCTTATTAGGATATTAATAATGAAGTTATTAGTAATCTTATTTTGACTCTTATTATCTACCATTCGGATCTCATTACCTGCCCTGAAGCAATCCTGCTGCCTCGGCCTCCCAAAATGCTAGGATTACAGGTGTGAGCCACTGTGCCTAGCCTGTAGCAGCTTTTTTCTAAAAAGCAGATATCTGTTATCGTTTAAAACCTAGTAATGTTGGGCAGTGCCTGTGGCTCAAAGGAGTAGGGTTCCGGTCCCACATGCTGGAGATAACGGGTTCAAACCCAGCCCCAGCCACAAACTGAAAAAACAAAACAAAACTGGTAATGTTGAACATAAAGCAAGTTGGAAAGGAAGGTTATACTAACCAGGTGAATTAAAAAGCTCTCCTAAGAAATCTGGATTTGATCCTATTGTTACAAAAAGCCATCACCTGATTTGGTTCTATTGCATGTCTTGTGAAAAACTATAATTTACCCTGGTAATTTTGGACCTCTGTGCACATACCAGGGATAGGACTTAAGCTCAGATGTCCCAATTCAAATTTGGTGCTCTTTCAACTTCACTCTACTCTGTTCCCTGGTGGGATGCCAAGACACTCTCATATCTATACTATACATATGGGCAATCTCATTATTTGCCCACGACTTCTCTGTAGTCCATCTGCTCTCCCCCATCTTGTGATATAGTCCAAACTCCGACAATAAATCTGGGTCTTTTCTCCATTTGGAGTTTCAATATGGCAGCAAATCTAAAGAGTTGTCAGAAGCAGACAGTTGGAATGTAGAATTACTGGGGTGTGAAATTTCTGTGGAAAATTTAAAACACCCTGCACTTAACACAATGCCAGTGCTGATTAGTGCAGTTTATTGCTAAGTCCCAAGGGGCACCTGCAGGCCTTTCCCTTCAGTCTAGAACCTCTGGCCTGAGTGAAGGTGTAATGGCATGTTAGTTCCGCACTCTTTCTATTAGAGCTTACTCAAAGCTGCCGACACCAGATGTGTTACAAACGAAACGTTAATTCTCCACCAGCATCTGGATCACATGTACAATGAGGGGCAAGATTTATGCCCTGTTGAAGCATTCCCTAGTTTTTAGCACAGAAGTGATTGAACTCCAGATTTTAACAAGATGCAGCGACCTTTTAGTATTATTAAAAACATGATTTCTTGTTTTGCTCATGACAAAAACCATTGGATTAACTGATTAGGAGTGGAGCTGCCGTCCTGCTCATTGGGAGCTGTGTCTACTTTAGCTATTGGAGCTTGTCGTCAAAGATTTTATGAAGAAAGAATCACTCACCAACTTTTAAAATCAACCATTTTCAAGACCCCTGTCAAAGTCAGGTTTACAAAGGTAGAAATTCTCTGAGAACTGTGGATAAAGTTTCAGATGAGAAAGAAAATTAATGCAAATGTTTGTGTGAATTAATCAAATTAGGATCTGCTTCCTTTCAATAACTATTTTGTTATTAAGAAACATGGACCCATAGATAATATATTAATATTAAAATTAATATATTTCCTTGAGTCTATACTCTATGTATAGTGTAATTTCTGTACAACAATAAATACACTTTGATTTGCCCTGGAATACTCTGTGCTAACAACATTGTCATAGATTATATGTCTACATATATTATAAGCCCCCAAATCACTGCTTTTATTATTCTAAATAGTTCATTTTTTTAAAAAATAAAATAAAGGACAAGTAAACAAAGATCTTCTGTATTTATCCACATAAGCCATTTTCAGAGCTTGTCACTTTTGTTGGAGATCCAAGTTTCCACGTGGTGTGTCTTTGGCTCTGCGGAACTTGCAATGACATTTCTTTTAGTGAATATTTTCTAGGGACAAATTCGCTTACTTTTTGTTTCTATTTAAATGTTTTTAGTTTACCTCTATGTCTGAAGAATGTTTTTTCTGTATATGAGATTGTAGGTCGACAGTTGTTACATTCAGCAGTTTCATTGTATTCTTGCTTTTTTATTGCTGAGAAGTCATTAATCATTCTTATATTTGTTTCCCTGTATATAATGTGTCTTTTCTTCTGGCTGCTTTTTAATATTTTCTCTTTAATACTGTATTACATATAATAATATGCCTTCCTCTAGTCTTCTTTGTTTTTACTTTGCTTCATGGGAATTTTAGTTATAGTTTTCATCAAGTAAGAAAATGTATTTTCTGCTCTTGTGTCTTCTAATTATTTTTCTTCTAGAAGTCCATTTACATGACATTGTCACAAGCCACTCAGTCTTGTATTTTTCTTAAGCCATATTTCTGGGTGTTACAAGTTTGGATAGTTTCTCTTGTTGTCTTCAAGTTTACTGATCTTTTTTCCTATAATGCTTCTTGGGTCTCTGGTGTATGTTACAGGTGTTATAAATGGCCTTTTCACTCTTGATGATCAGAATTTCAAATATGGTCTCAAAAGTAGTTTCAGGAGGAAGACTGGGAGATTATAGAGCTCACCTCATTTTCCCACCTTCTTCTAGAGACTAAAGTCTTGTGTCTGAAAAAATTTTTTCTTATATTTTACCTAGTTTTCTAGTTGTTTACAACAAGAGGATAAGTCAAGTACCAGTTAATCTGTCATAGCCAGAAAAGTAAGTCTGATCGCATGATCTGTTTTTTGAAATTATCTTTTACTTTTATTTATAAATAATAGTTATCTATTTTTTGATACTTAAAATAAATAATAAGAAGTTAACTGATGACTCCATACTGAATCTCAGAGTCAAATACTTTTCTGAATGTATTTATGTTTGTTCGTTCTTTACGAGGTTTTTGTTTCTAGTCCTTATCTTAAACATTGTTATTGTTATTAAATTTTAAGCCTTTTTTAATTTCGTGAAGGCAAAAAAATGGAAATCTAACACATGTATATGTAAAAATAAAAATTAAAAAAAGTAAGTCTGATCTTCACATTATTAAAAGATTCCTTTTTTATAGATTCTAAATCTTCAACAATGAGCATTTATTATTCAAAAATATGCACAATATTATTGTGTGCATTTCCTATTGTTTCTATAACAAATTACCCCTGATGTCATGACTTTGAAAAACTTAAATTTATTACCTTACAATTCTGTAGGTTGAAGTTCAACAAGGGAATCACTGGGCTAATACCAAAGTATTGAGAAGGCTGTACATCTTTTAGACACACTAGGGAATAATCTGTTTCTTTGTCCTTTCCAGCTTTAAAGGGTTGTCTGCATTCCTTAGCTCATGGCCACATTTTAATCTTCAAATTCTGAAGCATAGCGTCGTCAAATCTCTCCTTAATCTGAGTTTCTTGCCTCTCTCTTCTACTTAAAAGGACCCTGTGTGTCTAGTGGACCCTACTGGATAATCTAGCATAGTAATCTTCCCATCTCAAGATCCTTAACTTTATCACCTTTGCAAACATCCTTTTGGAATATAAGGTAACATATTCACAGATTCCAGGGTTAGGATACGGACATTGTCCGGGGGGCACCGTTATTCTTCCTACCATAGTTATTAAGGTATTTTTCATAAGTTAATAGGATAGTAGATAATCATTTTTAGAATGTACTATAGCAAAAGATAATCTATTGATATATTCCACACGCAATTTGAAAAACATTAGGGTTCCTGGGCTTTGATAACTTTTAAAGGAATTCAGCTCTTTATTTTCCTAAGGCCACATAATACCTATATGACTGCTTAAGTCACAGTGGATACTGCCTACTCTACAAGTGGGATAGAATATTTACGGAGAATTTGGATTTGTTAAATAAAATCCTAATATTTTTTATTCTTAGTCTCTGATATTTTTCTAACCTACCTGTGATTTCTTACAACATCTATGAGTACATCTGCCAGTACTAATTTCCTACCACTCCCAAAACACTGATGAAAATTTTATTCTTTAAAGTTACTAAAACATTCTTCTTTTGACACCCTACATCTATAGATGGTAATATGTTTTTCCAAACCAAGGTTCAAAACCATAATATCTTTTGCCTAATTTTTGTTCTAATCTTTACTTTTTCCACCAGAGCAACTGTCATATTTTGTAGATTTTTTTCAAGACATCTCTCTAAAAATCTCTTATGCACTTTGTTTCATCTTAATTTCCACAACACCACTGCATCTTAGCCCCTTGTTTCTGTACTTGAATTGTCAAAAAATATCTCCCCTGGGGAGTTTCCTTGCTTTTATTCTCTTTTCAAATCTCCTCCTCTAAATGAGTCTTCCAAAAGAATCATTCTTACCCAAACATTTTTAGGTGTTCCCCAGTGTCTGTCTGTTAGTAAATTTCTAACTCTTTAGTATAACATAAATATAAAACATTCTATTTTTTTAAATATGTGAATATGTTACCTTTAAATCCTCTATGTCTGATCTCAAACCCAACTTCCTTTTATTTTGCTTTCCCTGAGTATTCCAACTTCCATCAACATGAATAAATTTTTCAGAAGTCTTTTATAGAAATCTTTTACTGGTGGCGCCTGTGGCTCAGTGAGCAGGGCGCCGGCCCCATATACTGAGGGTGGCAGGTTCAAACCCCGCCCCGGCCAAACTGCAACAAAAAAATAGCCGGGCGTTGTGGCGGGCGCCTGTGGTCCCAGCTACTCGGGAGGCTGAGGCAAGAGAATCGCCGAAGCCCAGGACTTAGAGGTTGCTGTGAGCGGTGTGACGCCACGGCACTCTACCCGAGGGCGGTACAGTGAGACTCTGTCTCTACAAAAAAAAAAAAAAAAAAAAAGAAATCTTTTACTGATTTATCAAACTATGTCTTGATTTATCTTTTCATAATTACATGTCTTATGTGTTTTGTCCTCCAACTAAATTTTCTGAGGGTAGAATTTATATTTTGCAGCTTTTTGAATCCTGTGTATCTAGTACCTGGTGGTTAATAAACATCTATTTGGGTAAATAAGAATGGAATATAATGCTACATTTTTTCCACGGATTTATTTATTTGTTTATTTTTGGTGGAAAGGAATGGAAATAACAGATAATCGGTGTTACCTAATAAGTAAATTTCAACAATACCTGAGTAAGAGTGTCCAACCTGAATCCCATGGGCCACATGCAGATTATTTGAGGACAGTTTTGCTTATCTGTGATGTTGGATATCACAAAACGTATGCATGGACCTCTTTTTTTTTTTACTCATCAACTTTTGTTGTGTTTTTATATATAATACGTGGCCCAACTCTTATTCTTCTAATATGCAGGAGTAAAGAAAAAGGATGTCCCTGATATTGTGTGTATGTTATTTTTACCCTTTAAAACACCCTTCTGTAGGGTTACAATAGAAATCCCCATTTTAGCAGCTATGTGCTCTCCATAAGCTCAATTCATGAGTCAGGTCTTCTTCCTATTTCCACGTTCTTCCTATTGCACTCTCTGGCCTCTCTAAGTTTCCTATTTTATTCAGAGATTTTTAGGTCTCCATGCAACCACATTAGTAACTGCACAGAATATGTTAATCATTTTTTCTCTAAAACTGACCTCACTTTTTTTGTTCTTTGTTGGCAGAATAATCCTCCTATAGCTCTTGGATTAAATCCACTTTGTTTTTATAGCAGATCCTAAAAGGCTCCTTACTTCCTTAGTGACACTGCCTTGTGTTCTCCGTTACTCTGTTTAACTTCACTCTTTTGTACAAAATAAGAATTGAAAAATATACTTCAATTGTTTTAAAATTGTCTCAAATATCCCCTAGAGTTGACTCACTGTTAAACCCCATGGAAACCCTAGTTTGTTTAGCAAAACCCAGGACTGGGATTTGGGGAATTACAATAATTATGGCTCATCTTATGATCCTGGGCCAAGTATTTCATTTTTCTTTGCCTTAGTTGCTCCATCAGCAAAAGGTAAAACCTATTGTGTACAACCAGAAAGTCAATTCCAAAGGATAGTCAAAGTTGTATGTAGTTTGTGAACACATGGATATATAGAAGCTAAGCAGAGACATCTCATCTGCCACATGGGAATAGAGATTTTAGATCTTCCTTCTGGGGCTCCAGCAATAAAAGATATTTCCCAGCTCCATTTTCCACATAACTCACATACACATTTTTAAATAAGGCAGATATTTCAGTATCTTAGTAATATTAATGACGATGACAGTGATAATGAAGAACTGTCAGTTCAACAGTGGAACCTCCATAGTTGACCACCTCCCTACATGGACCCCCTCCTTAAGTTGATCTAATTTTCATAGACTGGACATGCCCACAGATAAATATCAGTACAGTAGGCCCACTTTCTTATGTTGACCACCTCCATATGTTTACCAGCTTGCTGTAGTCCCTTGGGTGGTCAACTTACAGAAGTTCTACTATAGTAGTTACTATATGTTGAGCCTTTAGAATGTACCAGATTCTGGGATTTATTATTAAATTCAAACTTCTCAAATGTCCTGTGAGGTATATATTTACTATATTTCTTGTGCAGGAAAACAAAAACAATTGAGGCTCATTCAGGATAAGTGTCTTTCTTGAAATCACAGAACTAATCAGTTAAGGGGCAGAATTGACCTTATCTCTCTGACCCAAAGCTTGGGCTCATAACCAGCATGCATTACCACTTCCACCAACCAAGTCACTGGACACACGGCAGCGAGCTACAAAGGGGGAGCTCCTTTCATTCTTTGTGACAATTCGATTCATTTTCTAGTGACTAATTTGCTTTGCTAAGTTAGGAAATAAGTTTTAGCTTACTTATATTTCATAAGTATATGATCTTATGCTCTCTCTGTTGGTTTTATCTCTTTCACACCCTCCCTTCCTCTCTCCCTCACTTCTTTTGTCAATTTAATGGCTTTGGATTTCAGTTCTAATATAAGAAGGATTTATTAAATGCTATTTACTTCTCACATCTATCCACCGAATCTTCACTATCTTGTAGCAGTGTGGAAATGTTCAGGACAAATATATGGCTTACTTGATGTGTCAACTAATTTGAGATAACAGCAATTTATTAGGCAATTTGTTACTAATATCAGAACTTTTCTAAGTACACTGTTTCCCTGAAAATAAGACATCCTCCGAAAATAAGACCTACTAACAGGAAAGATAAGACGTCCCCTGAAAATAAGACCTAGCACATCTTTGGGAGCACACCTTAAAATAAGACACTGTCTTATTTTCGGGGAACCAGGGTAGTTGTTGCCTGGGTTCATTGGTATGAAAGCAGAGTTTACGGTATTTTAGCACTAGAAGAGGACATATACTTTGTTCTTACAGCAGACCCTAACCTTCATCCCTTGTTTGTTACAGCTAACAGAATTGGCATAGCTATACACAGGATAGACAATCATATGGAAGGTATAGAGGTATTTATATATTCATTGTATTTTCATGGCCTTCTCCCTTATTTGCAGTGTTTAGACTTTTGACCCTTATTAGATCCCACCAACCCAAGTATTCATTCTACAACTAAGCACTAGGCATAGGAGTGAGCAAAACCTGTAAAACTCTTTAATTTCATGAGACTAACCTAATGCATGTATTTTAGCCATGTTCAATAATCTTTCCATACTCCTAGGATTGGTTAGGGTTTGTCTGTGGATGCAGAACTCTGAGGGTTTAGTGACAAAACTCAGATTGAAAATTTTGGTTAATTGTGATACAAATATTTTTAGTTTCTTATTCTTTGGGCCCTATTACTCTGGATGTTTCTCCTTGGATGACTTTGGTTTGTCTGCAGTTTTCCCTTTGCCTATTGTTTCCTTCAATAACCTAGCCCCCACTCCCCAATAGCCCACCCCACCCCCATACTGTAATACTCTAAAGAGCCCCATCAAGTTTTATTTCATAGATGAGGAAATTAAGGTTTAAAGAAGTTGAATTACTTCCTCAAGGCCACATAGGCAGCAAGTATTAGATCTGGGATTTTGATTCAGATCTATCTGACTCAAAAGTTGTACTGTCAGCGATTTTATTCTTTCATTCTTCAAAAAGTTTTTTATAATGCATATACCATTAAGTACTTACACACATGGTGTTTTGACATCTTTGAGCTAGTCTGTGATTCCTGCCATGGTCCAAATTCTGGTCTATAAATACAGAAATGATAAAGTGTTACCATTCTGGGTGCTAGTCAGCTTACAAGGTATGACAATTAAATTTGCCATCATCTTAGAAAATGTTCTCCATACCTCATTGCTGAATATCACTATGGTCACCTTTGAGGTACTCCCCTTGGGAAGCTATGGAACGACACCAGCACCTAGTCCACCCTTCAGAGCAATTTTGGAACTCTTTTTTTGGAATGGTCATCAAAGCTGTCATTGCATGACACTTGATGTCCTTAATGTCATCAAAATGTCTTCCTTTCAATATTTCCTTTATCTTTGGTCAAAGAAAAAAGTCATTGGGGGCCAGACCAGGTGAGTAGAGAGGGTGCTCCAATACAGTTATTGGAAAAAATCTCCCTCACAGTGTTCATTGGTGAGCTCCTTTGGATTCATTTTTGCACAAACTTTTCTCATGCCAAGACATTCAGTTAAAATTTTCCTGTTTCTCTATTGATGTTTACATGGTATGCTGTGCTTCTTATAGTCAGCTGATGATTTTGATGCACAACTTGAATTTTTACAATGTTTTCATCAGTTCTGCTGGTTGCTGGCTACCCCGACCCCTCTACATCAGGGATGCTTTCTCTCCTCTCAGAAAAAACATTTAATCTATTTTTACACTGACATTTTCTTCATGGCATCATCCCCATAAATTTGGAATAACATTTCCTTGATTTCATTTCCATTCTTCCCAAGTTTATTAAGAAATTTAATGTTTGTTCGTTGCTCTAATTCAAGTGCCAACATTCTTGTGATGGCACACAAAAACATGCAACAACAATAAAAAACACTCAGTAAGACACCACTACACTTTGATACAAACAGAGCTGTGAGACACTGATATACCAAGGTTATGAAAGCTTACTGAGTTGTTTGTGCAGGGCTGCCAATGTAAGCACACAGTGGCAATTTCATGAACTTAATTGGATGGTTTTGATCCATTGCAAAATTTATTGTTTCTATTGCCATTCAGCTTCCAAAAGAAAGTCAGTCATTTTCATTGGGGAATATTTTGGTCTTCTGCTCAATCCCTCCTCCTTTTTACTATACCTCAGACCACCCAGTGGAAATTTTGAATGACTATGTATAATTATCACTCACTAAAGTATCAGAAAAATTCCTTTTTCTGCATTTGTGAACTATTCAAACTGCCTGCATGTCTGGTAACATTATATAAACCTTCTGGTCAAGAACAGATGAAAAAGAACATTACCTTTTCTGATAGCCATTTTGAACTTACATGTACACATTCTTTTAATACTACCTGAGTTGAGGGATTTGAATGTGACCTTATGTAAACAGAACAGATCCTTTTTGGAGAAATATCTGGGATCAAAGTGCACAGGAATACCATATAGTTAGGAAGCATGAGACCAAACCCCAATTACAGAATCACAAAAAAGGAGAGTAGAGATCAGTGTGGTAATAGTAGAAGAAGAACTACATGAGATTTAGGCCACCTGTTTCACCTAAAAATTAAGAAGTTACTTAATTTTTATGGCCCTTAATTTCCTAAATTACAAAATTGAGTTAAGCTAAACTAGATAGTGGTTATACATAAGAATTTCCAAGCATATTCTCAAAAATACAGATTTTCAGTCTCCATTTAAAGATTCAGGTTTATAAGACCTGAGGTTGAACTAGGACTCTCTGTATTTTAAACAGTTGTCCCAATGATTTTCTTGAAGAGATTGTGTGGGAACCACTCAATGATTCTAATATCCTATGCATCCATGGATTTTTTTGTTTCGCTCTTATTCTTCCCCCCCCACCCCCGCCCCAAGCTTAGAATCCCTGTGACAGGAGGGGATGGCTAGCATCCCAGCTGCAAGTGCTCTCATTCAAGGTTTATGCTACAGCCAGCAGTGTCCTTGGAGTCTAGTTCAAAGCTGAAGAGAACGAACTATGGACCTGGGAGCCACTGGCCAAGGGGCCAGCCTAAAGGAAGTGAAGTGTTTCAGCCAGAATGTACTGACGCACAACCAAGAAACCACAAGACTGGTGAGAACCTTTCCAAGCCTAAACCTTATGATCAAAAGCAGTACAGGAAACAGCTCTGCCAAGAGCCTTTCTGCTGCTGGCCAGAACCCTGAGCTCCTGAGGCTCTCTGAATCAACTCCCTGAGGAGATGCTGTCACCCAAGGAGCCCTCACTAAAGCATTTTCTTGCTTTGCTCTAAGATGCCCCCACCAGTGGGTGGGAGTGAGTTGCTGTCTCATCTTCTCTTTCTTGTTTCCTTCTTTTGGTAGAGGTTACTATCTGATTCGTCACCATGATTTTTCAGAACACATAGATTACTAGATTTCTTTCCCTATGCCAAATGTCTATTGTTGGATGCTCAGAGCGTGTACTCAAATACCAAATCTCAAAATTCTTACCAATACCTAGATCACCTAATTAGCAAATCTCATAGGCTGGACTTCAACAAGAAAAAGAACTAGCAATTTCTTCATTGTTGCCTCCCAACCCTTAGTCCTTCTACCAGGCAAGGCTTCTTTTTATTCCCACTAAGACTAGACTTCAATGTGAAGTTGCCTTGGTGAGCTCTGTCACAGATATATATCATGTCTAGATACAAGGTCAAAATAATTTTGTTGCTAATTCTCTCTCTCTCTCTCTTTTTTAATCAGGGTAACCACCAGTTGCCATGCATTAAATCTCATCATCATATGGCAGGTCCAGTTAATAGCTGAGACCAGCAGGCTAACTGAACCATGTCCTGGGAGATACATGACGGAGAAATTGGAATAACCATGGAGCACGTCAAATCGATTGCTCAGTAATGGGATATTTTTCCTGAAAAGACAACAGAATAATTTTGAACAGCTGATTCTGTCATGGGCACAGGCTTCTATGAACAGGAAAACAAAGAAAGTGTGATGAATTTTTCATTTGGCCTTTGCCTGCTTTCTTGCTTTCTGCCCTATGTTGCACATCTCCATTTTAATTTTGTAAACCCTGACTAGACAACCCATCAATGCTCATGTGGCATAAAATGTACAATTTAAACCTACTTCCCACCAAAATCTCAGCAAGTTTGATGTGACCAAAAGCTTTTGTGAGATGAAGTTTTAAGTCTCAGCTCAGGTTTCAGTCATTTTAGGAAATGTGAAAAATTCAATGGTGAGAAGACATACACTCTCTGCAAGGATGTCAGAGGTCA
The DNA here is from genome assembly GCF_027406575.1 of Nycticebus coucang. Taxonomy (NCBI): domain Eukaryota; kingdom Metazoa; phylum Chordata; class Mammalia; order Primates; family Lorisidae; genus Nycticebus; species Nycticebus coucang. The sequence continues at coordinate 91,169,714 of NC_069789.1, forward strand.
AGGTTCAGGAGACTTTCCACACAAAGTGAGTAGCACTAATCATGTGAATTCTGAATTATCTCTCCCCGGGGACTGCTACATGAAGGAGCAACTTTGCAAACACATTGATGCAGTGCAATTTGAAATATGCCTTTTTTTGGGAACTGCTAACTTGGACTCTGTTGACACCAAACATTAGCAAATAAAATCCTTTTTTCCTTCTCTTTCTCTTCCTTTCCTCTACTTTTGGCTTAGTCTATTCTACCAAAACACATTTCAAAAGATTTCTTTATAGAAAGAATGTTTCAAAAATATAATATTTCCATCTGTTATTTCAATAATACCTGCTCTGGGACTCTCTTTATGAACCATTTTCCTTTCTTTGCTCCCATTTAGATGTATAAATATTTGATTCTAAAGCTCTGAGGGGTAGTCAGCCAATTGGGTCACTGAATTGTGAAAATACTTAACCCTATAATTTTGTCTGCAGTAGGCACCTCCCGCTGTGGAACTAGCTGCTAAGGGATTATAGCAATGTAATCCTCAGACTCTTCCATGGCAGGGTTACTCTAAAGTAGAGGGAAGGAAGCAGTTTTAATTTTGATAAAATAAACTTTATTTTGTAACTTTATTATTTGTTTTTCTTCCTCCTTTCAACACTTCATAATATACATGTCTGGTAATTTGAATTCAGCCTCCCTGGTTGAGGTGCCCCTAGGCCACCCCATATTCTTAAAGCTTTTTAAAGAAGTAGCCACACAGCATTTGGTCTTGTCATTATGAAGTGCAGAAACTGAGTTTTTCTGCTTCTCATGAGCCGAACCAAGCCATATATTGCCCCTAATTGGTACATTCCTGATGGGGATGCATGGACACTGCTGTACTATCAATATATAGAGAGAATGTCAGGCCATGTGAAAAATGTTGTTACTTTTCTGCTCACTAGGCTTTGCTCACCAGACTTTAATTTCAGCAGCTATTGAAGCAATTTGAATTTTTAAGTTTACAACATGAATTTTAATTTCAGTATGTCTTCTTCAAGACATACTGAAACATGTTCCCAGGAATAAAAGATCTTTATGGGTGAAATTTAATATATTTTGACTCAATCCCAAAGACATCTTTTGCTGTGTGTGAAGAATAAAATAAAAATTCCATTAATAAAATTTTATGGCTGGATGGGTAGAGAAAAATCTTTTCCAAGACAAAAATATTTTCCTGTTTCTTTTCAATTAAAGAAAAAATAAAGTTAGTGATATTCACTAAAAATTAAGCCTACTTGTTAGAATGTAAATAGCCATTTTTTTTTTCTGGAGACCATAGGGCAAAAATATTTCAGAGCTTTAAAATGTTTATAATTTTGACCAAGAGATTATGCTTTTAGGCATCTACACAGGAAGTATTTAATGCAACTTGAAGTTCTGGAAAAATGTAAAAAAAATCATTATGATGACACTGGAGAGCTACAAGCTGCTGGAAATTGAAAGTTCAAGATCTTTGAAATAATAAGAGCCAAGAGATGAGCCATCAGATATTCACTAAGGTCATTCTTTATATATATAGAAGTGAGGGAGAAAGGGGAGGAGAGGTGGAAAATAGAGAGGAGATCAGAGAGCAAGGAAGATGGAGGAGAAAGAGAGAGAAAAGGAGCAAAAATCAATGTATCCCAGAGAAAGAAAGAAAGAATGCCTACCACATTAAGGTAATTCTAATGGAAATTCTAATAATTGAAAAATGAATCCTAGATAGGAATATGGGAATGCAGAAAGAAATAAATTAAAATGGAACATAAATAAATGGGAAAGATAAATATAGATGCCTCAGCTTTGGATGGAATTACATCCTGATAAACCCATCAGAAGTTGAAAATATCCAAATTTGAAAGAGCTTTTTCAATTTATAATATTTTCAACTCATGAAGAGTTTATCAGGGTATAATCCTATTATAAGCATCCTGAATGGTCATTTTCACACCAACTTAAAGCCGGAAAATCTTAAGTTCAACCATTAGAAGTCAAAGACTATCTTTATGGAAGTGAATCTAAGTAATTATAATGATGCTGTCTTGTTAGGGTTAAAAGATACATATACAATAAAAACATATGACTTCAAAAACACAAAATATGGATGAAGATAAAAGAGCAGTAAATAACAATGATAATAACTGAATTATAGTTATATGGCTCATTATGGATGAATCTCACTCAATGTAATGTTGAGTAAAAGAAGCAAGACACAAAAGGGTAAATATTGAACAGGAATATAAATTTCAAAAACAGGCCAAAACTATATATTGTCTTTTGAAAGGGATTGACCTGCTTTCAGGTCAGTGAACAATTCATCCAGTCAGTGAGCAATTCATAGCATGAAAATGAATTTTGTTGTTTTATAAAAACCAAGAAGACTTTAGATTTAGAGGCTCAAATGCAATTTTGAATACTTACTACATATCCTGAGAGTTCATTGTGAAGTTAGCCATCATAAGCAGGAACTAGATCCTAGAATATCACATGAACTGATGATGGTGGCTGCAATTAAAAATTCCGTCCATCAAGAGCTACCTAATTAAGACAGTGAAAAGACAAGCCACAGAGTCAAAAAATATGTTTGCAATCCATATATTTGTTGTAGGAATAATATTCAGAATATGTAAAGACTACCTACAAATTAATAAGAAAAAGATAGACAACCTAACTAAAAATGAGTGAAAGCCTTGAACAGGTATATCAAAAAAGAAAATTCAAATGGCCAACTTCTGGTATCAGAAGTTACCAGGGATGGATCATTGTGTGATAAGTGGGGTAGTTACTTAACACTCCATCTTCCTCACAGTGCAGAGGGAAAAGATGCAGGTAACAGGTAGACATTAAACTTCCTTAAAAAACTAACAAAGTTGTAAAGTCTGAATAGAAACCTTTGAAAACTCTTGGTTATTGTGAGACTATAGGGAGTCAGGGTGAGAAGCCTGTGGAATCAGACCCCCAAGAGGGCATGCTAAAGACCAAAGTAATCTATTCCTGGGGGAACCATTCCAGAAAGAGTAAATCCATAACTAAACATGATCTATTTGAACATCTCTCTAAAATGCAGGAAACTATATCAGCTGACTAACTGCTGCTTATAGCTCAGTTAAAGATGGAATAATTTAAAGTGTGGGACCCCAGTAGAATTCCTTTTGGGGTGGGGAGATTCATTGAGGGTACAAAGAATTAGGTTACACTGATTGCATTTATTAGGTAAAGTCTCTTTATAATTGTGTCCCTCCCCAAAGAGGTGTGCCATACACTATGACCCCCATCACCCTCTCCCCTCTCCCTGCTTCCTCATTCCCATACTCCCTACCTCATATTAGGTCATCTATTACCTTCATATTAGAACCGAGTACGTTGGATTCTTGCTTCTCCATTCTTGTGATGCTTTACTAAGAAGAATGCGTTTGACCTAAATCCAGGTCAAACCAAAGATGTAAAGTCTCTATCTTTTTTTATGGCTGAATAGTATTCCATGACATACATATACCACAGCTTGTTAATCCATTCCTAGATTGGTGGGGATTAGATTGTTTCCACTCCCCAATGGAATTCAAGGCAAAATTTCCTAATCGTTGTTCATGTAGAAATTAACATAGTCATATGCAAGTTTTTCAAATACAAATTACAGTGATGTACTTGTTCTCAACAACAGTCTTTACCAGTTTGGCATGATTTCTACTTTTTCAACGAGAAATTTTAGAAACAGTAGAACTGTCTTAACATTTTGTAAAATAATTTATACTTCTAGAATTTTTGCCATTTGGTGCTGACAAGTTCCCCAAGGGAATGAGACAAAAAATAAGCTGCTCCCTGGATTCACCTTTATACTTTCTGTGGAAGACATGAAATCAGTGTGAAAATTCAAAGTGAATCATGTCCCTTTTATATGTTTCCTTAATGCCCTTCATGTGACCTGTTGGTCAGTTCTGTAGGGCTTCCAGCAGTTTCAAGATAATGAGATATATTTCCTTCTGGAACTATACTGATAACCACTGTTGTCTGGAATCACCAACAAAATTACTATATCTCCTTCATTAACGTATTTGTATTCCAGAGGTTATAAGATAGCCCACAGATTCACCTGGCTCCAAGGATCTTTGATTGCCTCCAAAATGGACGTGCCATCCAGGAAGCAAGCCATGTAACACACCTAGCCTGGTTCAAAGAGGAATATTTTGATGAAAGCTTTCATAAGTAGAAGTGCTTCTATCGTTTCAACAATTTCACAATTTTCTTTCAACTTAAACTCTCTTACCCACCACTCAACAGGACACACTGCATTCATAGTTCATTGTGAAAGTTTTTTCTTTCTTTTATTGGAACAACATTTCTGTTTCTCTTTTCTTATTACAAACTTTTTCCCTTGTCTACAGGGTGGAAAGATGAGTATAGCTCAGGTCTACCCGTAGTGTCTCATCTCATTAGGTACAGTGACTGGATAAAGAGTAAGTATTACAGGACCTAAGAAAAGTCACTTATCATCTCTGGAACTGATATATTTTCTGAGGTTTCCAAAGCAAGAGGATATGAACTGGGGGGCACCAGCAGATGTGTGGAGAGAATGTGCTTGCTTAGTGAAGCCAAGTGGAGACAACTGTCAGACAGAGACGGAGGAATCTTGTGGCTTTGAGTCTCTGTCTAAAGGTCCTGAAGCTCTGATTCTTGTATTTCTTCTTTAGGTTCTGCAAATTGCTCAAGTATGCTCCAGAGCTTTGTGAATCCTTTTTGCACAATCCAATTAGGAATGGATTCTGTCACTAGGATTTGAAGAAGTCTTCATGAATAAAACGACATTACCAAGAACCATAGGAAGGGCAAGGACTGTCAATTGCCCCTAATTTGGAATTATAACAGTGCTCACCTTATCTGTGGGATATATTCCAAGAACCCTGCAATTGATGCCTAAATCCCTAGATAGTACCAAACTATATAGTTGTCCTGCAGTGTCTGAGGGGAATTAGTTCCAGGACCCTTGCGAATAACAAAATCTTCAGTAGCTCAGGTCTCTTCTATAAATGATGTAATATTTGTGTATAATCGATGCACATCCTTTTGTATACTTTACAACATCTCTGATTCTTATAATACCTAATACAAAGTAAATAGCTGTTATAATGTAGTGTCAAAATGTTTATTCTTTTTAATTCTATTTTTTTAAAAAAATATTTTCAATCTCCTGTTTATCTGAGGACCCAGTTAGCAGGGCTAACTGTATATAGTGTTTTTTGTTTTTTTTTAATCTGATAACTGTGATGGCTACTAAGTGACTAGTGAGTGTAACCTAAATGATATAAAGATTTTGGATGAAGGGATGATTCACATGCTGGGAAAAATGAAGTGGGACAACATGAGATTTCATCACACTGCTCAGAATAGCATGTGATTTCAAACTTATGAATTATTTCTGGAATTTTCCATTGAATAGTTTTGGACCACAGTTGACCATGATAACTGAAACCACAGAAAGGAGAGGTGATAGTGGATTAGGAGGGGCCACTGTGTACCTGGAAGGAAGCCTGCTGAAGAAGAGGATGTTTGTCCTCTACCATGAACCATTGATTTTATTTGTCTCTTCACTAACCACCCATTCCAATTGCAATTTCTTGATGGATTTTGATCAGAGAGTGAGAAGAGGGAACTAACCATTTCATCTGGAGCTGTTCTTGACACATGGTCCCTTAAAAACATTTTAATGTTCCTATTTTCTATGGCATCCATGGACTTCCTTTCTGATCATTCATCAAAGTAAAGAGCCATCTGCTCTGTGCTCAGTCTGCTCCCTGAATGAAATCAAGGCATATGTTATGTGGCTCTATTCCAGCTTCCCCTTCATCACAGCTGCTGTGTCCCTTTGAACAGCCCATGGGGCATAACTGCTGTCTCACCTTACTGCAAGGTGCATGACCCTTTTGCTTCCGGTCCTATTTTGCTTTGAAAAATACCTGCACCCCATGCTGGTCAGGTGTTATTTTAGTGTATGGTATTACTCACCATATACTAAACCACTAATTGTTTAGACTTCTTTGGCAACAACCCATTTTACCAGTGAAAGGTTTTAATGGAAATTCAACATTTCAACCAATTCTTCTATTACAGGAAGAATAACAACTTTCAATTTATATATCCTAACCCCTTTGAAGTATATTATTGACATTTGCTAACCAATCTCTTTTATATCTTTGGAATCTTCACCTCACAGGGGAGAGCTGGAAACTACAGAGTCTAAAATGAATGAAAATAGTCCTAGTGAATGGAAAAGGAGTAAGAGAACTAAAAAAAAGTTTTCAAAGAACTTATTTATAAAAACTGTGTGTATGTGCGTGTGTGTGTAAATATGTACTTGACAAATGCTCTTTACCCAAACCAGAGAACCAGAGAAATGTCTGGTGGGGGTGACTAGGAAGAAGAGAATTTTCAATTATACGTTCCTATACAAAAATAAAAATCGCTGTTCTGTGATTTTCTGTGTTCTGGATATTATAAAGTTAAACAAGTGTTTGACTTCTCTGATTCTCACTGTGCTAATCTGAGAATTGGTAATAATAAACATCTCCATGAAAGAGGTTTCATTAAGAACTAAAGACTGACTGCAGTGTCTACCTCCTATGTACTAGGCACTCAATTACATCATGCCTTGCATATGGTAGGTGGTCAATAATTATTACTTGTTTGAATGAATGAATGAATTAAAATAATGCATAGAAAGATTCTGGTCTGCCAGGCACACAGTTGGTATAATTTGGTGCCTTTTGTGCTTCTAAAAGGTTATACTCATACCATAATTTCTATTGTCACTGATTTGTAACTGTGTAGCTTGATTTGAAAATTTATAAAACATAAAAGTAAGGCTATGGAAATACTCTTAGTCAACAGCTCAGTGGTACTGGTGATAACCCCAAGACCTTCATGACCTGGGGTCATTAATTTTTAGAATTTTAAACAAAGATAATTTTCTGAGAGACATTAGAGAACAGAAAGCAAAATTTTAATTAAACATTAATTTTCATCAGTGAAAAAGACAGGTAAACAGAATTAAAAGACATGATTTTTAAAATAGCTTTATTGAAGTATAATTAACACATAGTATACTGCAGGTATTTAAGGTGCACAATTTGATAGGTTTGACAAGTGTACACATGTATGAAACCATCAAGAGAATCAAGAGCAAGCATATAAACCACCCACCAGCGACCTCTTGCCCCTGCGACCTTTCCTCCCTGCTCTCTCCTTTCCCCTTGCAACCACTCATCTTTATATCTTGTAGACTTTAGAAACAAGTTCCTTATGAGATTTACAATTTGCAATTGATAGCATACGATTTGCAATTTATTTGCAAATATTTTCTCCCAGTCTGTAGCTTGTTTGATCATGTTCTTAACAGTGTCTTTCAAAGAGCAGAGATATTTATCCTAAGTACAATTTATCAACTTCTTGGGTTTATTTTATAGATCGTGTATCTAGGAAATCTTTGCCTAACCCACGATCACAAATATTTTCTCTCATGTCTTCTTTCAGAAAATTCTATAGTTTGAGGATTTACATTTGGGTCTATAACTTTTTTTTAGTTTGTATCTATAGTATAAGGTGTGCATTACAGTCATTTTTGGCATTTATATATCCAATTTCTCCAGATTCATGATATATTTCTTTTTTAGTATTATTGTACTTTCTTGGATAAAAAATTACTTAGAACGTCTGCATCTTTGCTTATAAATAACATTGAATTTATCATTCTCTTTACTTATAATGTCTTTTTTTCTGGATTGGGATTCTAAGAGTATTGGAACCAAATAATAAATTAAGAAGTATTCTCTCCTCTTCAATTTTCTGAAAGAGTTTACGCAGAATTGGTATTATTTCCTCCTTTAATGTTTGGTAGGATTCATCAGATTAACAACTTAAATGAAGTGGACCAATTTTTTTTTTTTTTTTTATAGAATGGAAAGCTAAAATGTTTGCTAATTATCTCTTGAGTTATTTTTGGCTTAATTTGGAAGATGTGTTGCAATGATGCAAAAATATTTTACATGTAAAAAGTTAAAATCAATGAGAAAAATATAGAAAATATTAAATATTCTATAATGCAATAAACTCCAAAATTCTAATCCACGTTCCCCTTGTTTGAGTTTCAAAAGTCATATGCGTATGAAGTGGACCAATTTTTTGAAAGACACAAACTCCCTCAAGAAGAAAAAATAATCTGGACAGCTCTAGTCTTTAGTAAAGACATTTGATTTAGTACTTGAAAATATTATAAAGATTATGATTTGCTTTGTTAAGTATAGTTTCTTTCGTATTTCTTGTACTTGTAAAATTGAACTTCTTGAATATTTGTGTTTACATTTTTTATTACTTTTTAAAATGTCTGTTATGTCTTTAAGTATTTTTTCTGCACCACTTTTTTTTTTGTAGAGACAGAGTCTTACTGTACCCCCCTCGGGTAGAGTGCCGTGGCGTCACACGGCTCACAGCAACCTCCAGCTCTTGGGCTTCCGCGATTCTCCTGCCTCAGCCTCCTGAGCAGCTGGGACTACAGGCGCCCGCCACAATGCCCGGCTATTTTTTTGTTGCAGTTTGGCAGGGGCTGGGTTTGAACCCGCCACCCTTGGCATATGGGGCCGGCGCCCTGTTCACTGAGCCACAGGCGCCGCCCTCTGCACCACTTCTTTTCTCTTCCAGATGTATCTGTTAGTTTGAATGAAATCTCTACAAACTCACTGGTGCTGTTCTATTTATTCTTTAAATTATTTCTCTGTGTGCTTTATCTTAGACAGTTTCTATGATTTTATTTTCAAATTTGCTTATCTTTCCTTCTGCAAGTTCTTGTCTACTGCTAATCCATCTAATTTTTTCATCTCAGACATTTTTGTTTGCATCACTGGAAGTTCAATTAGGTTTTACAAATTTTCTTTTTTGTTTTTGTATAACTCTTTGAACATATGGAATACAGTTACAATAACTGTTTTTGTATCCTTGTCTGCTAAGTCAAACATCTGTGTCAGTTCTGTGTCAATTTCAATAAATCATCTCCTCTTTTCATCATAGACTGGATTTTCCTGCTTCTTTGCATGCCTAATAATTTTTGATTGTGTGCCAGACATCATGAACTTTTTTTTTTTTGTATACTGGATATTTTTATACGTTTATTCCTATAAATATTCTTGAGTTAACTTCTAATATTCTTAACTTGGTTAAGAGTTAATTTCTAATATTCTTAACTCAGTTCAGAGTATTATTTGATCTACAACTATTTTCACACTACTGAGTCAAGATCTTTCTGAGTACTCTCCTTAATTCATTGTGAATTATGATGTTTCCCGTGCAAACCTTCCTGGCCCTGTGCGATTGCTAGGTACCATTGCCACTAAACTTTTCAGACTTGGATAGTTGCTTTACATGCATGAACTGAACAGTATTCTGACGAATACTCAAGAGGAACATTTTGCAAGTTCCTGGACTTCTTTCTTTGTACTCTCTGGTTCTCTGCCTTGTGAACTCTAGCTGCTTTGGTCTCCCTGGTCTCCTAGCTCCATCTCTTCAACTCAGGGAGTCCCTGAGTCCTACCTGGATTCCCTTTTAATGTATTAGTATTATATACTGGCAACTCTCACAAGACAGAAATCTGAGGTAATAATAGAGCTTACCATGCTCATTTCTCTATTTCTCCTCTGTTACCTAATATCCAGTGTCTTTAAAGTCATTGTTTCATATGCTTTGCTTTTTTGTTTTTGTTTTTGTTCTGACGGAAAGGGCAAATATTGTTCTCATTATTTTACATAGGTAGGAAGTACAAGCCTTGAGATAAATGATATTTAAAAGTAATATAGCAGATGCAGAGAGAGTTTGAAAAGTCCATAATGACACTAAACATTTTTTTTCCATTCTTGCACATACACTAGATTTGACATTATTCTTTACGCACAGGCTTACTGGAGCAATGGAACAAGTGATTCTTATATGTCACACTCATTTCCTGCAAGGGATTTAGTATAGAAGGGAAATTTGCCAAAGAAGTGCTAAGAAGAATTAAAGAACCCTCTTCCCCTCAAAAAAGTTAGGCCATCATTCCCTTTGTTTTCATTTTTGCTGTTTCTGCAGAATCACATAATATCTATGACTTGTTACTGTGACCTGTATTTACATTATTATAAAAGGAGTATCCATATCATTCCTGGGACAGATAGCAAAAATTCTACACATTGTCTTAATTGCTTTCTCTCCAGGCTCATGGGTTCTCAACACATGAAAGATTTTGTTTAAACCTCTCTGGTGATCTCTTTGTTTTTTTTTTTTTTTTTGTTTGTTTGTTTGTTTTCTGGTGATCTCTTTGTGAGTGGTAAGTAGTCCTGACTGAACCCTAGCCAACTTGAGTGTTTCTCATGGTAAGCAGGGGATTTCAAAGCTAGCTATATCATCATCTGAACTCACCTCCCAGTATAAGTGAGTTCTAGAGGGGATCTCATACACTAGGTGACTTTCATGGCTCTTGGGTCTCTAGAGTGAGTCCTGGTTTCTTTGGAAAAGCTTTGAAGAAGAAGTCTGTCACCCTTACACGTACATCTTAGGAGTTAGATTTCTCACTTGAAAGGCAATTAACTAAGGGGCCTTAATATACTAATTGGCCTTTAGGTAAGCTATTCCTGTAGAAATAGTTTTCCAATGTTTGGTATGGCCAAAACTTTTCATTTACCTTTGATATTCTTGTAGTCTTGTGCCAAAAAAGGAAAATAATATCTTTTAAGTTCTCTGCCTTTCCAGATGGCAAAATCATTACCAAAGCTCCTGAGACTAACTTGGTCATTTTGAGCCATAGTCATTTTTAACCATATCCTTTCTTTTAGGCCTATAGAAAGGATCTTGATCCTTTAGGTCTGAATGCTCTTTGATAATTTCTCTCAGCATGGATTAGTGCATTACACTTCCTTCCATTCCTCTGCAGTTCAAGGATTTGTCTAGTCTCCAAGATGGAGGGGTAGGATAAAAGTAGCATGTCTAGCTGAGGGGGACTGAATTAGAGGGAAACGGGAGAACCTGATTAGGATACTAAGTCATAAAATGCTGTCTAGTTTACAAAAATGTAATTTGTACAACAAAATGAGGGCTAAGGTCCTTGCCATCGAACAGGTTTGTGATGACTTATTAGGGAATAGGAGGATGAGTGAGGGATAAAGAGAGAGGGTTATTGTATCAAAATGCACAGTGGAAGAGAATCACATGACCCCATGAGTAGGTAGTGAAAAAAGGCAAGGGATTTTCCATTGGCAATGCCCTGGCAATTTTTATCAATTACCTCCATGTTTCCTATACTCTAAAATAGGAAGAATGTTTTTTAGTCCATTTCCAAAGTGCTTTTTCCTTAAAAATATCCTTAGGCAAATTACTACATTGCTAAAACCAACTGGTATTTATAGTACATTGGCAAGAAAGTCACATGTATTTACCTTTACTTTTAATTGAGTTTTCATTCATTCTTCTTTATTAGTAATGGTTAAAAACATGGCATATTAATTTCCCATTTCCATTGTAACAAATACTGTAAACACAACACAGATTTATCTGGTTCTTGAGGCCAGAAGTTTGAAATAAGTTTTAACTGGGTGAAAGTTAAGGTACAAACAGAATTAGTCCTTTCTGGAGGCTCTAGGGGAGAATTTATTTCCTTACCTTTTCCATCTTCTGGATGCCATTGACATCCTTGGGTTGATGACCACTTCCTGTATCTTCAAAACCAGCACCATGGTATCTTCAAATCTCTTTCTAACTTTTTCATTTGTCATCACATCACCTTCTGCCTCCCTCTTATAAGGATCCCTGTGATGACATTAGGACCCATATAGATAATCTAGGATAATTTCTTCCTCCCAAGATACTTAATTTAGCCATACTTGCAAAGTCTCTTTGCCCACATAAGGCAACATTCACAGCCACCAGGGATTAGGATGTGGGCATCCTACGGAGCCATGATGGATCCTGCTAAGCATGGTATTTTGAAAAATGGCATTTAACCTCAGCATAAAGATACATTGCTGGCTCCACATATTTCTTTGTGTGTCACTCTATTTTTTCCCACCTGACCTCATTCTTTGATCGCATCTTAAATGGTTCACAGAAGAACTCCAATCTCTCCCTAAAAGTACCATGTGCAGTATAGTACTTTTACTGCTTGACCTTGTCTATTTGCTGCTTGACCTTGTCTATTATTTTTTTGCTGCTTGATCTTATCTATTATTTGTTTTATTTGCATGTGATTTTGTTTCTTATTAAAAACATTCCCCCTTCCCCCATCATTCTCATTTATTTTTAAAAAGTATTCAATATCTCTTATGGTCTAGATACTACAACAGGTAGCAGATGCAAAAATATATAAAACAAGTCCCTTATCTTCAAGGGGCAGAGGGCAGAGGGAGAAGAAGTCTTAGGAAACTCCATTTTGCAGATGTGAAATTTGAGGCTCAGGGGGGGAGTTCGGTGGCTTACCCAAGGCTTTTCATCAAGCAAATAGCAAACCTGGATCTAAGTTCAGATTTGATTGCAGACAAATCACTCATTTAGTAAATGTAACTACTCAGAATATTGTTCAGTAAAAGGTAGTAAGCATCTCAACTCTGGCTTCATGCTTCAGGGCCTGGCTTTTGATTAGACATCTGAATGTTTGTACAAAGACTTTGTGCATCTGATCTCAGCTTCTCAAAATTCTATTTACTCCTATGCACAATTCTAATAATTAATTTGCTCACTACGTGGCCCACTTGAAGCAGCAGCTAAGGCCAGGCATGTGTAGAGGGTGTGGGTGGGAGATAGGTGTAGAGAAGAAGGGTAAACGAAAGGATTGCAATGGCAGAAGAGGACCATATCAAAGTTAATAGCAACTGAGACAGAAAATGCTGTTGAAAACAACCAAACAAAACCAAAGATAGAATCTGGTGCCATTAAATATAAAGTGAGGTGAAGAATACTATATGTCTTAATAGTTTCTCTAAGTAATACCTCACCTGTTTCCCACACCTCCCCCCCCAAAAAGAAAAACAAGTTGAAACAATTCTGTCAACACACTATTCCCTAGAATACATAATAATTAGTAATCCCACCACTTTTTCACTCTCCATAATCCCCATCTTGTCTTTACTTCCCTCTCTAACCAGCTTCCTTTCCATGGTCATATATATATTAATCATTCCTCTGGTGAACATCCTCAACTATTTTGTCCATTAATTATTTTGCCCTACTTACCAGATTTGGCTTAGAAAGTTAAGCTTAACTGACTACTCCTTGCCTGCCCCCCCTCCCCCCCAATATAGCTGAATATGGCTGGAGAAAACTACACAACCATACTGGCTGATCTTGTTTCCTATTTATATTCTTGTAAATTGACTTGCTTCCTGTATAACTGAGAAAAATAGATGCAATTGGAAGTGAACCCCCAAAGTCTGCCATTTGTGCCTTTTTTATACTACCTGACAACTGTCCTATAAATGCAACTTGTTCTCATATTAGTTTGGGTGTCCTGTTTTTCTCCAGCTGCTCCTTGGCAGTCTTTGTTAATTTCTTCCCATTTTTCCCAATCGTTTTTTTTTGAGACAGAGTCACCTTGGTTGAGTGCTGTGGTGGCATAGCTCACAGCAACCTCAAACTCTTAGGCTCAAGTGATCACCTCCTGAGTAGCTGGGACTACAGGTGCCCACCACCATATCCAGCTCATCTCTCCCCATCTTTAAATATTGTAGTGTTGTTTGAGGATCCAAAATTGAGAATGTATGCAAAGATCACGTGTGAAAGCAATATATATGTCATAGATGGATAGGTATATACACAGGCATAGGTACATGTATTTGTATGTTGTATACATAGATAGATGGATTTATAAACATGTTTAAAATATTAAGTAAAAAATGTGTGTTCCTTTTTCTTATGAAGTTTACTCAGTCAATAAATGAACCTACATTTGACTGAACCTACAGTTCTGCTCGTAAACAAGACAGAAATGAAAGCAAACCCATACATTCCAGATATCTTTTACTGCAAGGAGAGTTTCTTTCAACCCTAAAGTATGTATTCATGCTTTGCCGGAATTACAGTTGTGTTTGGATACAGACCTGATTTCTTTGATTTATGGTAAGTAAACATTGCCTGCCATCGTAACATGTTATGTTTACATTCAGAATAAATAGTGTATAATGTTGACAAATAATACATATGTTCAAGTTATTCAGATCCACAGAAGCAAGGCACAATCATTTCTGTCCTACCCTAATAGTGTCTCAACTACTGCTCCTCCTTCCATATCCCCCAGTCTCCCCAGCTCAGTCCCCATGTGGCAGACAATAGGGCGTTTCTATGCTTATTTTTGGTTAATTGTGTAAGCACTCTTTTAAACTTACAACTATAGAGATAAGTTTTTTTTTAAAAAGAAACAGTTAAAAACTACTCAAAGTAGTCTGTCTACTCCCTCAGAGGAGAAGTTCATCAAGAGCACAGCCGCATTTATGTTTCTACTTCCAAGTCCTCCTTCATCTCATACTCAAGTCAATAAATGTTTTGCAAACCGAAATGGATATTTCTGAATCATAAAAAGCGTTAAATTTTATACCACTAAATTGACTTGAGCGTTCAAAAATTTTCCTGTGATGTGTTTTAAAACTTCTGTCCATAAAGTTGCTTTTAAAGCGGTTAAATGTTAATGCTTAAAAATCAAAGCAACTATCCTATAGATTAGCGGTTCTCAACCCATGGGTCGCAACTCCTTTGTAACAATGCAAATACATCCTGCATATCAGATATTTACATGATGATTCATAACAGTAGCAAAATTACAGTTACGAGGTAGCAACGAAAATAATTTTATAGTTGGGGGTCACCGCAACATGAGGAAATGTATTAAAGGGTCGTGGCATTAGGAGGCATTAGGAAGATTAAGAACCACTGCTATAGACGGTGGTTGCTCTATAACAGCTAAAGTATAAAGTTCTAAAATCATCAAGCTCTCCTTGGTTCTGCTGCATCAGATGACAGCGTCAACAGGATCTTTGTAAAGAAGATGTTCATCAGAGCATACTTAAAGTCTCCCAATATCTCCTCATTGCACTAAACTAAAATTAAACGTCTAGGGGATTTATCTTTGCCTACTTCCCGAGGGCTGCTTGTAACAAAGTGCCACAATCTGAGTGGCTTAAAGAACAGAAATACATTGTTTTGCAGTTCTGGAGACTTAGAAGTTCTAAATCAACTTATTCTTTTATGTATTCGCCTCTCCTAACTAGAGCAGAGGCTCTAAGAGTACAAACATCCAACATTCCTTCTTAGCGATGCACCCTCAGAACCTAAAACAGTGCCTATTATACATTAAGACTCAACGAATGTTGTTGCATTGTATCAAGTGAAATATATTCAGAAATAAAGTATGAAGATTATCATGTTGAGTCACATTACTAGATAGCATAAAAAATTTACTAAGGAAACGGGCAAAACTACATCATAATCCTGTAGCTTGCTTTGGAAACATCACCAGCTTCCCTTCTCCCAAGATTCAAAATTATCTCTGAAGACACATCACTTATTTTTAATTGCAACCCCTCCTTAACATCACAACTCCCTATCCTCGCTGCTATTTCCATATGCTACTTCTTTGTTCTATTTTTCTACACCACTTACCACCTTCTAAAAGACTCCATAATACATTTACTCACACTTTTTAAAATTGCCTTTCTCCCTTCCAACAAACACACTTGTCAGTTTTATTTATTGATGTAGCCCAAGAAGCTAGAGCCATGCCTGGCACATAGTAGGCACTCAACAGATATTTGTGGATGGCTGAATAAAAAGTGCTATCTTGCCCCCTCTGTTTCCAAATTGTTCAGTAAGCACTATGGCAATAATAGAACCTTAATTGTAAAATAAAAAGTAAAAGAAAATTCCAGATGACAGCGGTGTGCTCACTGCACAGGGTTTTTATATAGACTGCCTATCATCACTTAACGTTCTGATGTTTATTGGTCCTCAGCATATCAAAGCTCCCATCAGGTTAAGTGACTTCTGCAGGGTTGTGTTGGTTGTGAACTCCAGGCTTCACTTTCGCCTTGACTATAATTGGCATCTTACCACTCAATAGTGTGAGTGACAAGACCCCAATGAGGGCTCTGAGTGGTTAGGAGTTGGTACTTGGAACACTGTCTCTAGCCAGGCCCACTGTATTCCCTTTTTCTAGAGAAACTTTCTTTTTTCCCCCTCCACCACCCCAACAAAAAAAGCCTTCCCCACAATCCAGACCAACCTTTGCCTTAATGGAGTCTGAAGTTCACTCCTCTGTTTATGATGTGTAACAGTTGAAATGGGAGATATAAAATTTGCAGCTATTATGTAATCAAAAACATTTGCATTGTTCCAAAGAAGGAGGAGGAGGAAAGAAGGGGATGGGGAGGCAGGGAGGGGGGAGAAAAGAAAACCCCCAGAATTGGAAGCTCAGAGCCTGTGCTGTGAGCAGGAAGCTGAAACTCATCCAGCTGTCACATAAAAACAAAAGAAAAATGCTTTCTCTGCTCCGTCATTATTAAGTTCTTTGCATGTCTGTTTCCCACGTTATTTGCCCGTATATGTTCATCTTCAAACGCTAGCATTTTAAGTGCAGTAGAAATATTTGCCATTAAGATAATGGTTGTTTCATTTTTGAAGGCCATAAAAACAAAAATGGTAAAAAAAAAAAAAAAAGGAATGTTATTCTCTCCCTCGCTTTCAAGCATTCTTGCCCTCCATTCCTCATAATCTTGAAAGGCACTTTCTAGATGAAGGCCTGCTCCAGGCTGAGCGGGTGGTGGGACAGTCTCACAAATGTATTTCAGGAAGAGAGTATCCAATGGCCAGTGATGGTGCAGAGGTGGACAAGGCTTCAAAGCTAGAAGCCTCCCTTTGGGCTGGGGAGAGGAGGTTCCTCTAAGCCAAACTGAGAGACGGGAAGTTGAGTGAAGTAAAAGTCCTTGTGAATATTATTTTGCTTTTAGCTTCTCTGTCTAAGTTGGAATCGAATGATTGAACTTATGAATCTTAGCATTGTGGAAATGTTAGGACTAGAAAATACTGAAAAAGCAAAAAGGCCCAACTCTTTATTTCATAGATGAGAAAATGGGAGCACAGGGAAAAGGCTGAGACTTTGCCAGTGATGCAGCATGTTCATTGTTGGAGCCTGCACACCCACTCATGTAGCTCTCTGAAAATTGAACACAGATATTCTGATTGTGATATAGGCATTTTCCCTTTTTGGCCATCATCAGTGTCTTTCTGCTGTCCTTTAAAATCTTACAGGAAGATTATTTTACTACCTCTGGAGGAGGAAACTCACAAATCACTCTCTAGTCCATTTACTCCATTTTTATAAAAGACCATCTTGAGAATATGTTTTATACACCCCAGGTCCACATAAACATAAAATTTGATGCCTTATGCTATAGAAATGTGTATGGTAGATTTGTAAAAGGCAACAGCATTCTGATGTAGCTTTCCCACAGGAAAGAGCTCCCAAATTCCCGTCAATGATGTCCACTTCTCCTGAAATGAAGGCTTTGTTTACTTTACTTTCTCTGTTGCTCTTTGCCCATTCACCCTACTCCAGTCTGAGTTCAGCTCTCTCTTTAGAGACTTCTGTCTTACCTCCTTATCTGACACCTCTTTGGCTTCAGATCAAAATTGCTCTCCAAGAATCCTAAATTATCTTACACACATTGTCGCCTCTTGAATGCCCTCATTTCTTATTGGCATGTTTTTGTTTATCTAGGTCCTAGCACACGGTACTGTGCTTAACATCTGTGCTTAACATCTTCTTTCTATTAATATATCCTAAATTTTTGACACTCTTTTCTTCTTTCTCACTTTCTATGTTTATTGTATAAATATATCTCTTACTTTCTGTATTTATTGTATAATATGTACTATGTATTTCCGTATTTATTTTATGTGTATTTAAAATAAATACATACAAAATTATATGTCAATCAATTTCATTTCTATAACTCTTGAGTTTATGCATGTGCACAGTTTTAAAGGATAATTGTAACAGGAGTACTTGTGTGTACACTGTTAACTTTACAAAATAGAATATGGTCAATGTTGTCAATGACATCATAGATTCTTTCCAATTGTACCTGCATCTGGTTCTTATCCCTTCCAAATTCTTGATATTCCATTTCTTTTCTATATAATTTCACCAATTATGCATATGTTCTAAAGAGATGTCTAGTTTTGCTTTTGTCAAGGCTTACAAACATGGCATCACATATAACTAGACTTCTGTGACTTGCTTTTCTGATTTACTATATTTTTTAAATTAATGCATATTAACCCATATTGCTTAATTTTTATTGCAGTAAGGAATTTCATTAAATGAAATTTACTCAGATTTTCTACCATAATTTATTTATACTTTCTACTTTTGATTGATAGTTATTTGGGCTATTTCTAGTTATTTTCTATTTCAAAAATTGCTACTATGAATTTGTTTATAGACATCTCCTGGTTTATTCATTAAAAATTTCTCTAGGATTGAAACTAAAAGTAAGATTACTGTGTGATAGGCTGTAAATATTTTCATCATCACTGGGTAATACCAAATTATGTCAGATGGCTTTGCCAATTTATACCCACATTGCTCTACATCTCACCAATACGCGGATTTGTCCAACTCTTCTTTTTCTATTTTTCTAATTGGGGTGTGTGTGTAAAATTCTATCTAATTTATGACACTAATATGCATCTTCCTAGTTACTAGTGAAACTGAACACTCTTTATATGCACATGGGTCTATCCTGTTTCCTCCTCTAATTAATGAATGCATTTATTCATGCACTTTAAAAAATTGGACTGTTTGTCCTTTTCTTATTTATTTATAGGACTTTACATATTCTAGATTCCAAGCATTTGACTCATAATGTATTATAAATATCTTATGCCAGTTTGTAACTTGTCTTTCTACTTTTTTGGTGTTGCGTTTTAGTAGTCAAATATTCCTAATCTTAGTGAAGTCAAATTTGTTTATTTTCTTTGTTATTTGCTCTTTTTATATTTTGTTTTAAGAAATCCTTCTCTTGTGGCTCACGCCTGTAATCCCAGCACTGTGGGAGGCTGAGGAGGGAGAATCGCTTGAGCTCAGGAGTTCGAGACTCGCCTGAGCGACAGTGAGACCCCGACTCGTGAAAAAAAAATGGAAAAACCCAGCCGGGCGCCGCGGCGAGCGCCTGTAATCCCAGCGGCTTCCGGAGGCTGAGGCAGCGGGGTGCCCGCAGCCCGAGTCTGAGGTTGTGGTGAGCTACCACGCCCACTGCACTCTGCTCAGGGGCATAGGGTGGGACCCTGTCTCAACAAAAAAAAAAAAAAAAAAAGAAATCCTTCTCTTCCTTGACTTCATAAATACATTCTGCTATTTTTTTCTAAAGTTATAAAATTTTGCTCTAAACCCTTATGGATTTTGTGTATGACATCTTATTTGGCATCTTATTATGAGATGGCATCTTTTTTTACTTTTTACTAATGAGTAGCCAAACGGACCAGTAGTATTCACTGCACTAATCTGTAATGAAAGCTCTGTCATGTATCAGGTTTCCATATTTGAATGAGTTTATTTCAGGTTATCTATTCCACTAGGCTGTGTATTTATTCCTACACCATTAGTATATTTCCTTAATTATTAGAGCTTTTGAATTAAAGAAAAAATATCTGCTGGTAGGGTGAATCTTTTCTACATAATTCTTTAAGACTGTCTTGGGTGTAACTAGCCTCATTTAATGAGTTGGGCATTTTTCCTCTGAAAAACTTTTGTGTAAGATTGAAATCACCCGTTTCTCAAACATTTGATAGAATTTATTTGTAAAATGTCTTTATTTGGTGCTCTGTTTGTGGGATAATTGAACCATAGATTCAGGGTTTTTTAAGATAAATGATTATTTGGGATTTTTATTTCTTCTAAATCAGTGTCGTTAAGTTACATTGTTCTAATGATTCTTTCAGCATCTCACCTAACTGCTTAAATTCATTTTCATATAGCTTTTAATATTCTCTTGTCTTTTTAAACTGAGAGACTTCTCTAGTTATTTCCCCTTTTGTATTTTTAATATTATTTATTTACGCCTTTTATTTTTCCCTTTAATTAACCTTGCCAGAGTGAATTGATTTTATTAGATTTTTAGAAGATCTATTTTTTACTTTTTTGATCCTTTCTCTTTTGTATCTTTCATTTTTCTTTTATTAGCTAATCATTGTCCATTCAATGATACATTGCTTTCTGATATTGCCCTAATCCTTTAGTAAAGAACTTCTTATATGAATACACAGCTTGCTGATTTATCTTACAGGACTGAAAGAACAGGGTGACAGGTTAAGGAACTTCACCCCATTCTGTCCTTGACTTTAGCAGCGGTTAGCTATTGGCCAATAAGGCAAAAAGTGGCCTTGGGCTTGAGAGGGTGGTATGTGGTGTTGGCAATGTCCATAACACCAGAGGGAAAGTCTGAAGAGGATACATGTACATCTTTTACAGTCCTGATCACATTTACCACACATTTGATATTAGGATTTTTTTTTATTAAATCATAAACACATAGATCATGTATACATTAATGCATTTAAGGGGTACAATGTGCTGGTTTCATATAGAATTAGGAATGCTTACATCACACAGGTTAATATATACCTCATCTCGTTTACTTAATTATTGTGTGAAGACATTTATACTCTATACCAATAGATCCAACATGTACCCTTGCATTATGCACCATAGTTGTGATCCCACTATTCATCCTCCCTTGATCTATCCTCCCCCCTCAATTCCCTCCCTCCTCCTTCATTTTGGGCCATGGTTGTGATCTATTCTTCATATGAAAGTGTGAGTGATTGGAAATTGGTTTCATAATAGTACTGAGTACATTGGATATTTTTCTTCCATTCTTACGATACTTTATTAAGTAGGATATGTTCCAGCTCCATCCATGTAAACATAAAAGTGGTAAAGTCTCCATCTTTTTTAAGGCTGCGTAATATTCCATGCTATACATATACCACAATTTATTCATCCATTCATGGGTCAATGAGCACTTGGGCTTCTTCCATGACTTGGCTATTATTAATTGAGCTGTAATGAACAATCTGGTGCAAATGTCTTCATTATAAAGTGATTTTTGGTCTTTTGGATATACAGCTAGAAGAGGAATTGCAGGATCAAACGGCAGGTCTACTTTTAGGTCCCTTAGTATTTTCCATACTTCTTTCCAAAAGGGATGTATTAGCTTGCATTCCCACCAGCAGTGCAGAAATGTTCCCTTTTCTCCACATCCACGCCAACATCTGTAGTTGTGGGTTTGTGTTATGTGAACCAGTCTTATGGGAGTAAGATGATATTTCAAAGTGGTTTTGATTTGCATTTCTCTCATGATTAAAGATGATGAGCATTTTTTCATGTGTCTGTAGGCCATGTGCCTATCATCTTCAGAGAAGCTTCTGTTCAAGTCCCTTGCCCACAATGAAATGGTATTACTTGTTCTTTTCTTATTAATAAGTTTGTGTTCTCTGTGGATTCTGATTATCAAACCTTTGTCAGAAGCATAAACCTGCAAATATCTTCCTCCATTCTGAGGGCTGTCTGCTTGCTTTACTTACTGTGCTCTTGGCTGTGCAGAAGCTTTTTAGTTTGATCAGATCCCAGTAATGTGTTTTGGTGTTGCTTTAATTGCCCAGGGTGTCATCCTCATAAAGTATTCTCCCAGGCCAATTTCTTCAAGTGTTTCTTCTGCACTCTCTCTAAGAATCTTTATAGTTTCATGTCTTAAGTTTAAATCTTTTATCCAGTGAGAATCAATTTTTGTTAATGGTGAAAAGTGTGGGTCTTCTGCAAGTCACCCACCAGTTCTCCCAGTACCATTTATTAAATAGGGAATCTTTCCCCCAATTTATATTTTTGATAGGCTTATCAAAGATCAAATGATGATAACTGCCTGGGTTCACTCTTGGTTCTCAATTCTGTTCCATACACCTACCTCTCTATTTTTGTGCCAGTACCATACTGTTGTGATCACTATCAATTTACAGTATAGTTTGAAGTCTGGTGATTCCTCCTGATTTGTTTTTATTTCTGAGTAAATGTCTTGGCTATATGAGACTTTTTCTTGTCCATATAAAATGAAGTACTATTTTTTCCAGATCTTTAAAGTATGAGAGTGGTGCTTTGATAGGGATTGCATTAAATTTGTGTATTTCTTTGGATTTATGGACATTTTAATAATGTTGATTCTTCCCAGCCATGAGCATGGTATGTTTTTCCATTTGTTACCATCTTCAGCTATTTCTTTTCTCAGAGTTTCATAATTCTCTTTATAGAGATCTTTCACATCCTTTGTTAGGTAAATTCCCAAATATTTCATCTTCTTTAGCACAACTGTAAAGGAAATAGAGTCTTTGACTGTCTTTTCATCCAGGACCAGATGGCTTCACATCAAAATTCTACCAAACCTTTAAAGAGGAACTAGTACCTATATTACTTAACCTCTTCCAAAACATTGAAAAAGAAGGAATACTTCCCAATACATTCTATGAAGCAAATATCACCCTGATCCCCAAATCAGGAAAATACCCAACAAGAAAAGAAAATGATAGACCAATATCTTTAATGAACATAGATGCAAAAATATTCAATGAGATCCTAGCAAACAGAATCCAGCAACACATCAAATGAATTACATACCATGACTAGGTGGGTTTTATCCCAGGATCTCATGGTTGGTTCAATATACGTAAATCTATAAATATAATACATCACATAAACAAAACAAAAACAAAGACCTCTCAATAGGTGCAGAAAAAGCTTTTGACAATATCCAGCATCCTTTCATGATCAGAACACTTAAGAAAATAGGTATAGAAGGGCCTTTTCTTAAACTGATAGAGGCCATCTACAGAAAATCCACAGCCAATATCATATTGAATGGAGTAATGTTGAAAACATTTCCACTCAGATCAGGAACCAGGAACTCTAATACATTGTCTCCACTTCTTTTTAACATTGTAATGGAGGTCTTAGCCATTGCGATTAGGCAAGAGAAGGTAATCTAGGATATACAAATAGGGTCAGAGGAAATCAAACTTTCACTTTTCACAGATGATATAATTTTATACCTGGAAAACCCCAGGGACTCAACCACAAAACTCTTAGAAGTGATCAAGGAATACAGTAGCATCGCAGAATACAAAATCAATATTCACAAATCAGTAGCTTTGATATATACCAATAATAGTCAAGCTGACATTAGAATTTTGATATTTGCTCCTTTAAACTACTTGTTGGTAAATTTCCAATTATGCGTTTTTTTTCCACCTGTGTGAAAGAGGTAACATTTTCCCACTGATTAAGTATTTTGAGAGTTGAGGGGTTAGTGGAGGCAAGGAGAAAGAATTGCTGAGGATGGAAGGGATCAGGATATATAATGGAAGAATAGAAAAGAGAAGAAATATTGACAGTCATTTGCCATTTACTATGTAGTTCATAGTTTTCTTTTTAAGGCATTTTAATGAATAAAACCTTATCTGATCTCCTAATAGCCCCAACATCAGTAAATGGGGTAAGGCAGCTATTTTGGAGAACATGGAATGAGAATAAAGTCCCTGGTGGTTGTTTCGTTGGGAAAGGATGTCATCAGCTTGACTGAAGACAGCCTTAATAATAAAACAACTGATAATAAAATTTTTAAACTTTGTTGAATTCCTATGATGCATAGAGTATCTTGAATAGATTTTGAGATAAACTTGATTAAGAGGCAAGTTGTTTCAATTGGCATAACCTTCCTGAAAGTCATCATTATTCCTTACATTATTCCTTACATTGATTTCTTTTCAGGACCTAAGATATTAATTTATCTCATCACTCTTTTGAGGCACTTTCCAGCATATGCTACTGAATTTCTTAAATGAAGGCATATCTTGATTTTGTAATCCATGAAAGCTGGTATTAAAGACAAAATAAATACACTTCAGGAAAGATAACCATTTTCACAACAGATGTGAGAGCAAAGAACCTGCTGACATGTTTATTAGCAATGGATAAACTGAACGTTTCAGTTTGGCCCAGCACCCAGAAAATGCAGATGTGTATCCAGATGCAAACCTCTAGAGTCTGCATCAGAAAACCTGTATTGGACATTTTACAAGATCTCTGGCACTTCCTGCTTGATAAGAAGTACCTCTGAAAGCCACCCTATCTTGTGGTATTTTGGCACTGTTTTTCCTCTACTCTAGTAAAAGTCAAGAAGTACAGAGGGGCATTAAAGGGGGAGAGAGAGAGAGAAAGAGGGGAGGAGGGGAGAAGAGAGGAGAGGAGGGGAGAGGAGAGGAGAGGAAGAAAGGAAGGGAGGGAGGTAAAAAAGAAAATGAAAAGTTTGTTAAACTTTTTTGACCTTCAACTTAGGATAAGAAAGTAGGTCTGACTTAGAACATAAAATGCCTTGGTCATCTTTCTGTACTCTAGATTATTTTTACTATTTGTGAATAAATTGAGCATTCTTTAGCTCTTGCAAATATTTATTTAAACAAATAAGGCCTCAATTTAATTCCTTGATTGTTTTTTCCCCTGCTTGGAAAGCACTTGACTAAAGTCTTAGCAAATCTCAGAATTTAGCAACTATTTTATGTCTAAACAAATCCCAACCAGAAGACAAGGCTGCCCATTGTCTCCATTGCTTTTTAACATTGTAATGGAAGTTTTAGCCACCGCAATTAGGGAAGAAAAGGCGATCAAGGGTATCCATATAGGGTCAGAAGAGATCAAACTTTCGCTCTTTGCAGATGATATGATAGTATATCTGGAAAACACTAGGGACTCTACCACAAAACTTTTAGAAGTGATCAAGGAATATAGCAGCATCTCAGGTTACAAAATCAGCATTCATAAATCGGTAGCCTTTATATACACCAACAACAGTCAAATTGAAAAAACAGTTAAGGACTCTATCCCATTCACAGTAGTGCCAAAGATGATGAAATATTTGGGAATTTATCTAACAAAGGATGTGAAAGATATCTATAAAGAGAACTATGAAACTCTAAGAAAAGAAATAGCTCAAAATATTAACAAATGGAAAAACATACCATGCTCATGGCTGGGAAGAATCAATATTGTTAAAATGTCCATACTACCCAAAGCAATATATAATTTCAATGCAATCCCTATTAAAGCTCCACTGTCATATAGGCTAGTCTCAGTGGAGTTGGATGATATCTCAAAGTAGTTTTGCCCAAGTGCCCATCGATCCACAAATGGATTAATAAATTGTGGTATATGTACACCATGGAATACTATGCAGCCTTAAAGAAAGATGGAAACTTTACCTCTTTCATGTTTACATGGATGGAGCTGGAACATATTCTTCTTAGTAAAGTATCTCAAGAATGGAAGAAAAAGTACCCAATGTACTCAGTCCTACTATGAAACTAATTTAGGGTTTTCACATGAAAGCTATAACCCAGTTACAACCTAAGAATAGGGGGAAGGGGGAAGGGAGGGGAGGGAGAGGAGAGGCGAGTAGAGGGAAGGGGATTGGTGGGATTACACCAGCGGTGCATTTTACAAGGGTGTATGAGAAACTTGGTAAATGGTCTGTGAAGCTAGTGAATGATGCCCCATGAATATATCAATGTACACAGCTATGATTTAAAAAAAAATCCCAACCAGAAAGTCAGGCTTAACATAGAAATCTATGCTTTTAATAATATTCATTTAGAATAAAAAATACATTAAAGAGTGTCAATACATTAAAGAGTGTCCAAAAACTAAGAATTTGGCATTGTGCCTGCACTAGTTAGGGGTGGAGGGATGTATGACTTGTCAATTAAATTGCTGGTTAGAAAATGTTCCTTATAGCAAACTCATTTTCCACAAAGGCACCATCAACATACAATGGAAAAAGGACAATCTCTTTAATAAATGATGCTGGGAAAACTAGATATCCATATGCAGAAGAATGGAAGTAGACTCCTATTTCTCACCATGAACAAAAATCGAATAAAGTGGATTAAAAACTTAAATCTAAGACTCGAAACTATGAACTAGAATAAAATGTTGGGGAAATGCTCCAGGACATTGATCTAGGCAAATATTTTTTGTGTAAGACCTTGAAAGCACAGTCAAGATGGAACAGATGTAGAATCTTTGTATTTTTAGAAGCTTAGTGGCTAATTCTACACTGAAAACTGAACTTTAGCATTTGCTCTCTCTTTGGTCAGCAAATTGATTCCTGAAGAACTATATGGGTTTCCAAGCCAGAGCTCCTGTTCTCTGGATGGCACTGGTTAAGGAGAGGAGTGGTGAAGATTTTCCCAGAGGCCATTCCCAGCACAAATAGTAGGCATCTGGTGAAAGCTTCAGGCTGCAGTGCACACGTAGTGGTACAGAGCCTTTGACCCAAGGAGGGAATGGTCCTCTTTGTGCTGTGTTGTGTGATTTGGCAAATGGGATTACATAAAGCTAAAAAGCTTGTGCACAGCAAGGAAATAATCAACAAAGTGAAGGACAACACATTGAATGGGATTAAATACTATCCATCTGATAAGGGATTAATAACCAGACTGTGCAAGGAGCTCAAACAGCTCAATAGCAAAAATTCTAATAATCTGATTTAAAAACAGACAAAAGATCTAGGTAGACGTTTCTCAGAAGACATACAAATAGCCAACAGGTATATGAAAAATTCTCATCACTAATCATCAGAGAAATGCAAATGAAAGTCACAACAAGATATCATCTCACCCCAATTAGAATAGCCTTTATCAAGAGGCAGGGAATTGCACATGCTGGCAAGAATGCAGAGAAAGGGGAACCCTCTACAATATTGGTGGGAATGTAAATTAGTACAGCCATTATAGGAAACAGTATAGAAGTTCATCAGAAACTAAAAATAGACCTATCACGTGATCCAGCAATTCCACTACTGGGTGTGTATCCAAAAGGAAATCAATATAGCTAAGAGATATCTGCACTCCCACGTTAATTGCAGCACTAATTATAACAGCCAAAATATGGAATTAACCCAAGTATTCATCAGTGGATGAGTGGACAAAACAAATGTGGTACATACATACAATGATATATTATTCAGCCATAAAAATATAGAAATTCTGTCATTTGCAACAACATAGATGGAATTGTACGTCATTATGTTAAGTGAAACAGGCTGAGCACAGAAAGAAAAGTATCAATGTTCTCACTCATATATGGGAACTAAAAAAGTAGATCTATCTCATGAAGATGGAGAGTAGATGGATTGTTGCCAAAGGGCAGAAGAGGTAGGAGAAGAGAGTAATGAAGAAAAGTTGATTGATGGGTACCCATAAGACCTGGTGTTCTGTAGACAAGTAGGGTGACTATATTTAACACGAATCAATTGTGCATTTTTTAAAAAGCTAGAAGAAAATAATTCAAATAGTCCCAGTACAAAGAAAAAATAAATATTCAAAGTGATGAATGTCTCAATTACACTGATTTGATTATACGAATGTATATCTAGTGTGCATCAATAATGAAAGAATTTTCCTATTTCATCAGTTAGGTTTTTTGTTTGTTTTTGTTTTTTGAGACAGGGTTTTGCTCTGTTGCCCAAACTAGAGTGCAGTGGCATCTTCATAGCTCACTGTAACCTCAAATTCCTGGCTCAAGGGATTCTCTTATCTCAGCCTCCAGAGTGTCTGGGACTACAGGAATGTGCCACTATGCCTAGGTAATTTTTGTGTTTTTTGTAGAAACAGGGTCTTGCCCAGGTTGGTCTCCAAATTCTGGCTTCAAGCAATCTTCCTACCCCAGCCTCCCAAAATGCTGGGATTACAGACATGAGCCACCATACCCAGCCTTCATCAGTAAGATTTTTAAAAAGAAAACAATAATGATATTAATAAGTATTATTTATCAACCACATAAGCCAAGTACTGTGCCAGTTGCTTTACATGATAATAACAATAGCTAACATTTTTCATCATTTCGTATACTACACATTTGCTAAATTTTTTACTTGTATCATTTAATTCTTTCAAAACCCCCCTGCAGTTAATCTTACCATTATGTTTATTTTACAGATGACAGAACTAAGACTCAGAAAACTTACTTGACTCTCAGTAAGAGTTTTAAAAGTATGGGGAGGCGCCTGTGGCTCAGTGAGTAGGGCGCCAGCCCCATATACCAAGGGTGGCAGGTTCAAACCCAGCCCTGGTCAAACTGCAACAAAAAAATAGCTGGGCATTGTGGCGGGCACCTGTAGTCCCAGCTACTTGGGAGGCTGAGGCAAGACAATTGCCTAAGCCCAAGAGCTGGAGGTTGCTGTGAGCTGTGACACCATGGTACTCTTCCCAGGGTGACAAAGTGAGACTCTGCCTCTAAAAAAAAAAAAAAGAGTTTTAAAAGTAAATTTAATTGGAGGAAAGCTATTTTGAGATTTTTATTAAAATGTTATTATTTTTATAAATTTGCTTAGAATTCAGAAGGTCTTCAGAGTTACAATGGCATTTAATTCATAAATCAAACAAATCACATGCTGATTTGCTGATGACTGGCCATGGCTTTGCTCTCCTTGGTACCAGGAGAGTGTTCATCTGTGGTGAGTTGCTCAAGTAACTGAGCTTACTTGAGGCACCACAACTTAGAAAGAAACCAAGACCCTAAGACAGAACCTGGGGCCATAACAGAAATCAGTAATAGAAAAATAGACATTTAAAACAATGAATTTTCATTGATCAAACAATAATAGCCAACTTAAAATGTTATTTAAAAATTGAGACTGTAGTCCTCATGGGCTACATCTAGTCTGGCTTCTAGCTCTCTTGATTTCAAATGCTTAAAATTTGATCTGAAAACATCTGTGCTAAAAAGGCTTCAATATGAATGAAATTTGAGATTTCGTGTTGAATTAATGTCTATATGTACATGTTTCTGTTATGATAGCAATGCAAAAGTGTGTTTTCAGGAATGTTTAAAGACACAGCATTTTAAATATTGGCTTCCATAAGCTAAAGGTAATATTTTAATAATTTTCATCACAAATAAATATAGTGATTGTGAAAATGTGCATATGTTTTGTTAAAATTACTCATCTTAGTTATTTTTTGAGAGCCACCCAAGAAAACTAGATTAATTTGCTTCATGATCACACTCTATTTAAGACTCCAAACCGTGTGTCCCTGCTTGATCATTCACCTCATTCACCAAATTGCTTCTAAATGATTGTGACAGTTGCTAACATTCATATCCACTCTTTCAAAGTGCAAATTTGCACCACTGAATAGATACCAAAGAATGTTTTAAAGGCTATTATAGCAACACAAAGGGAGTACTCCCCCAAAATATTTGAACTGAGAAACAGCTACATCATTGGAATAAATTGTTGTCTCTTAAGGCAACAACTGCTTTCTTAAAACATGGAGGGATAAGTATTTCCTTTGAACATGCCAAACCTTATCCCTTTACAACAGTTGTTCTCAAACTTCCATGTGTGTAGAATTATTTAGGAATTCTCTTGGGAAAAAGAATTGCAAGTAATTTAATCAATGGGTCTACATAGGGTTCAGGAATTTGTGTTTTAACAAGCTCCTCCAAGGGATTCTGACATATTTGATTGATGGTTCTGTGTGACAACTGACCTAGACACATTACTAATAGCCACACCCTATACACCCAGGAATGTAACTTTACTATTCCGTGTTTTCTTCCTTAAAACCATCTCGATGTATGAGGTTGAAGGAGTAAGTTAGTGAACTCATCCTAGAAAAAGTGCTCATTGCTGAAATCACTATGGTCACCAGATGGCCAAGGGGAGTACCTCAAAGGTGACCACAGTGATATTCAGCAATGAGGTATGTAGCATTTTTTCTAGGATGAGTTTGTGAACTTAATTGTCCAACCTCGTAGCTTAATATGTTTCGGCTGTCTCAGTTATTTTTAGTTTCAACTATGATAAACTTTCCACTATGACTTTGAGTCAGTAATTCTTACTGGATTACCAGTAAAATCCCTCTGATTCAGAATTGCAATCTCTCCATAGTTTCTAGGACTTTGGGTTTATAGTTATGTCTGTATCTGAATTTTTTTTTCTAACAGCTCTTGGCAGGAATTGTTTCATGGGATAAGTATATAGGAAAAAATCCCAGATTTTAGGGCACTTCTAGAAAGGGAAACAAGGTGTGCATGCAAGTAAGTAACTACGATTCAACACAGAGTAAAAGTCAAAGGAATGGTAGACTAACATTTCTCAAATCAGGTCCTACATGCCATTCAGACCCCAAGATGTTAAGGAGTGTTACAAATAAAAAGGATTTCATGGCAATGATTTCAGAAATGCTGAACTAAACTTAATAGTTTTCTTCATTTGGGGACTTATTAAAACCTTTGACATGGGCGGCGCCTGTGGCTCAGTCAGTAAGGCGCCGGCCCCATATACCGAGGGTGGCGGGTTCAAACCCGGCCCCAGCCAAACTGCAACCAAAAAATAGCCGGGCGTCGTGGCGGGCGCCTGTAGTCCCAGCTACTCGGGAGGCTGAGGCAAGAGAATCGCTTAAGCCCAGGAGTTGGAGGTTGCTGTGAGCTGTGTGAGGCCACGGCACTCTACCGAGGGCCATAAAGTGAGACTCTGTCTCTACAAAAAAAAAAAAAAAAAAAACCTTTGACATGCTGCTATGCATTATTACTCTGCAAGAGGGATTATATGGTACAGAGTTTTTGATCCAACTTGGTGCTAGAAATTTTCACAAACTGACTTATTAATATTTATCTGGACACCAACATCACTGCTAGGAAAATAGTGCAGGCAAATGCTTAGGGTTTCTACAGAAGATGAGAGACACAGTAATCAGAGAAAGTCTCATGCAGATGTTAGATTTGAGGCCCAATGGATCCTTACAATCTTTCTCACCAGAGACAAAATATTCATGGAGGAAAGGGGTTAACAATAAAATTATATGTTGTCATCATCCTTTTAAAAGAAGCCTATTATCATGTAAAAAGCTTTGACTTTGCAAACTTGGAGATTAATCTTTGAGACAGAAGTTACTGGAGAAATAGAGGGCTGGAAGTCAAATTTCACAGGATTAAGAATGAACATTTTGTGAGGAAAGAGGTTCCTAAGTAAAGATTTGCTAAAGGAGATGGTAACTTGATGTGGTTAAAAATAGAGGGGAAAAAAGCTATTTTTTTTTTTAATGAGGGGAAGCCTGAATATTTCTTCTTATCTCAATGAGTACATTTTTAGAAGCATATCATCTTAGTCTGTTCCTGCTGCTATAAAAAAAACCTTACCGGTTAGTTGATTGATTGATTGATTGATCGATCAGCTTCTTTATGTTAGATACCTCTGATTTTTACTTGCAATAGAAGTAATCTCTCATCTGAAGGTCTACAAGGAGACAAGTCACCTTTTACAATCAAGTGGCTCACAAGGTCATGTAAAGATAGACAGAATAAAATCAGATATAAAACTGATCACAAAACATTTTTGAGCATATAAAGACTAACCAAATTTGAAATCTTCACTGCTGCCAAACATCCAGTTCTTTCATCAGAATGAAGTGAAATAATGCCTCCATCTGCTCACAGATGCTACAATGTCAAAATTAATTCTGTTTAGGTGTCCAGGGAATAGGCATGTCTCCAGAGAGGCCCTGGAGGAGGAGGGTATGCTCTTCATGACTGGTACCTTTACTTTCCTGCCCACCTTTTATTAGAGAGTACTCACCTGTGGTTGAAGGACTCAGAAGCCTCCTGTTTCCACCTCTTTTATTTCCTACGGATCTTCTCAAGCACATAAATGTCTCCCTGTTTCTCACATGTGATAAATTGAATAGATAGGTGACATTTTATATGTTTGATTGGTCTAGCAAACTAGATTAGATCGGATAATAAAAAAAAACATAAATTTCTTGTTTGCAACTGAAAGAAAGACACTTTGATGACATTCAGGACATCAAGGGTACTAGGAGGATAGCTCTGATGGACAATCCAGAAAAAGAGTTTCCAAATTGCTTTGAAGGGCAGACTAGCTGCTGGTATCAGTGCAAAGCTTCCAAGGGGAATACTTTGAAGATGACCATAGCGATATTTAGCAATGAGGTATGTAGCACTTTTTCAAGGATGAGTTCACGAACCTAATTGTCAGACCTTATATACTACAATATCATATATTCAGATGTCAGTCTGTGATCTGGGCCACTTTATTCTGTTTTGTGGGTCTTTTTGTACCTCTGCAAAAATATGTTGTCTTAACTGATACATCTTTACAACAAATTGAATAAATGATAAAATAAGTTTCTCATTCTCCTTCAAAAATGTCTTGTGTACTTGGCCCCTCTCTTGTATTTTAATCTTATGCTACTTCCCCCGTCTGGTAATCATGCAAAGTATAGTACATTAGGCAAAAAAATAGGCAAACATTTCTTAGTAGCAGATGAGGGCAAAAGTGAGCAATTAGGGCCCACTAAGGTTTTGGCTTTTTCTAGTCTAATGGAGAAATACATCAATGACTTCTCTTAAGAATGAATTTTACCTCTTAGTAAACAAAATGAATAGCAATGGGAAATTCTTTTTCTTAGTCTTACTTGATTTATTGAGTGGAGTCTGATAAGCTATTGAAATTGGAGCACAGGAACAGAGAAGCATGACTTTTATTTCTCTAAATCTGTGGCTAAATCCTGTATTTCCTCCAAGTTTTCATTACCATATTAGCGTTACTCATCCAGAATTGCTGTGGCTTGAGACATTTCTTCCTGGAGTGGCTTGAGAACAAAGATTAAGTAAGTTGCTTCTATATACCAGAAACTGCAATAGAGCTGGTGCCTAGTAGGTACCCATAAACAATGATTTCATAGGTGAACGACTTTGTCATTGTCTTGAGTCTGAACCCTGCAATCCAGAAAGAGCCTCCAAATATGTGCTGCAGTCTGAATGTTGGTATCCCTCCCAAATGCATAGGTTGCAACCTAGTACCCAGGGTGATAGTATGAAGAGGTAGAGCTGTGGGAAGTGGTTGTTATGAGGGATTCAACCTCCCCACCCCCGAGTGGTAGTAGTGCCCTTTCATGACGCAGGAAAGCTCCCCGGCCCCTTCTGCCATGTGAGGACCAGAAAACAAGGTGACATCTATGAAGCAGAAAGCCCTGGCCAGATATTAAAACTGAGTACTAGAAGCTTGATCTTGGACTCTGGATATTTCTTTGTGAGTCCTCACAAGAGATTAGTGAGAAAAAGTAATTTTCAATGAATGATACTAGGACAATTGAGTAAACATGTGGAAAATAAATTAAAATGGACTTCTACATGAAATCATAGATAAATGTAATTTCCAGATACATTTAAAGCCAAAATTTGAAATTAAAAACTATTAGGCTTTTAGGAAGCATTAAATAAGGATAATGTCAAAATAGGAAAAGATCTCTTCAAATAACCATAAAGTAAAAGAATAATAGCAAGTTTGACTATGTTAAATTAAATATTTTTGTTTATCAAAAAACCATAGAAAGACTGAAAAAATAGTCAGTATTGTGTTTTTAACACATATCTGCAACATGTATAACTGACGAGGAAATCATATTCAGAATATATCATATTTTTACATATCAATAAGACAGACACTTAAATAAGAAAAGTGGAAATAAATCAGGGTATTTATAAAAGGAAGCCTAAATGGTCAATATACTATTAAAAGGCACCTCATCTTATTATTAATGAGGTAAATACAAAACCAAACTGTAATGAGATACATTCATATTCCATCAGATTTGAAAACAGAAATTTGACAAAACCAAGTGTTGCTCCATGTGTGAAGCAATGGAAACTCTCATGTTGCTGATCGGAGAAAAAGACATACAATGTCTTTGAAAAACAGCCTGGCATTAACTACTAAATTTTAAGAAATATATACCTGTTACCCAATGCAGTGGTCCTTAAAGTATGTAATAATAACTCAAACATTAAAAGCTTTGTTTATGTTGTTATATCCATAGATATTTACTGTATTGAAATTAAAAATAAGAAAAATTAAAATATTTATTTCTTTATTTTAAAATAACAATGCTGTTACAAGAATATTAAAGATAGGTGCTAACATAAATAACATTTTTTTTTTGAGACAAAGTCTCACTCTGTGCCCTCGGTAGAGTGCCAATGTGTCATCATAGCTCATAGCTGGGCCTATAAGTACTACCACAATGCTAGGTTAGTTTTTCTATTTTTAGTAGAAATAGGGTCTCACTCTTATTCAGGCTGGTCTCAAACTGCTAAGCTCAAGTAGTCGACCTGCTTCAGCCTGCCAGAAGGCTAAGATGGCCCTCATGAGCCACCATGCCCAGCCCTAAATAACATATTTTAATCATAATAATTATAATTTCCATAGCCAACTATTTTAGGAGAAGGGCAGCATACTTTTACATTTTTATGAATCTCTTTACTGCCTGGCATATAGAATACAACTTAGTTTTCATATCTGCTTCTGCTTTTGGTCTGGCACAGTATCACACAAGATGAAGCCTCTGGAAAAGTCCACACTGTATTTATTAAAGACTGAGAGCATAAAAAGAAAATAAACTCACATACTTTATGAAAATGTCTTGGGAAACACCCCAAGCATCCCTGGGCCCCCCTTTGAGAACTGCTGCCAAAAAAAAAAAAAAACTCCTCATGCACTAGGATGCAAGTATAAAGATGTTCATAGCACCACCATGTTCATAATGGTGGCTGTTCATTTAGAGTGGAATGTATAAACAAACTGTGGTACACTCATGCAATAGACTACGGTACAGAAGTGGAAAAGAGCTAGCTGCAGCTATGTGAACCAGGATGCGTGATTATCACCCATATGAGCTGAGCAAATGAAGCACATCATACGAGAAAGCTTAGAGTGATCCCAATCATAGAAAATTCCAAACAGGCAAAACTGAGTCATATTGTTTAAGAATATATACACTAGTAGCAAAACTAGAAGGAAAAGCCAAGCAATTGACACACAAAAAATGTCAAGACAGTGGTTCCCTTTAGGAAAGGGGTTTTGAGGAGGGAAGAGAGGACAGGGTGGACGAGGCTGGCAACAATATTTCCTTTCTCAATCTGGGTATTGGGGACATTAGAGTTTGCTTTACAGTTATTTGTTAATTATATCAAAATAGGATATCAAAAGATGGTTATTGTTTGTTTATTTTACTTATTAAAATATTCTGCAACTAAAGAGAAGAAACCTAAAACTCCAGGAGAAAAGTGAGGGGATTTCTCTGGATGCTTTATACATAGAGATACGGTTGTTTCATTTGTTTATCACAGACTCTCCAAACTTAGCAGCTGAAAAAAAAATGACATTTTATTATTTTTATAGTTTGTTGCTTGACCAAGTTTGGCTGGACAGAGGTGAACTGTTTAAGATTGCTTTTTTAGTGACATATGGGACTTCTAATTGTGGTTGGCTGTTCATGTAACAGGTGCTCACTCTGGCAGGGTCGGTAGAGCTCTACGTTGTAGCTAGGGCTCCAAAAACAAGCACTCTGAGCTTGTACACTTTAATGCACAAGTAGCTATCAAGATACACTTTGCATCATGCTTGATTATGTCTCAATGAACCCAAAGTCAATGAGGGTGGGACCCATACAAGGGCATGAGTACCAGCAGGGAGGCACACTACACTGGGGGCCACCAATGTAAGTATCTACCACAATTGTGTATGCATAACGTGCACATGAGATATATAGTAGAACCTCCATAACTGACCACCTCCCTACATTGACCACCTCCTTAAGTTGACCTAATCTTCATAGATCAGACATGCACCACATGTATGTATCAATACAATAAGCCTACTTCTATATGTGGACCATCTTTGTATGTTACTAGTTTGTTACAGTCCCTTGAGTGGTCATCTTATAAAGGTTCTATTGTAACTATGCATGTGTGTGTGTGTGTATAAGAAAATGTATGTACATATCTATAAGAGAAAATTCTTAATGTGCTAACAATGGCTGTACTTGAAGGTAAGGGGATGGTTCAAATAATTACTATGTCTCACTCAAATTTAGGATTTTGACATATACTATGGGAGTCACAGATTTCTTTTTTGCACAATTACTGACTTTTCTAGTGTTTAGTCCTAGTCAACTTGACTAACATAAAGAATAAACAAATTGGGTGTTAAAAGAAAACTAGTGCTGCAAACCTAGTGCTGAAATTCCATCTGCACATCAGCATGGCTGAGGTCATCTGTAAACAATTAGAAAGCACAACCATCAGCAATACTTGCTTCTAGTCTTGTTAGGAATTCATAGACACTTCCTTCAACTTTGTTCAGCCAGATAATCTTTATAATGGTGATATAATAATGACTTGGACCAGCATGGAATATCATAAATATCAAGTCAGGAAAGTAATCAGTTCTGGGCTGTGAGCAGCTGGATATGCCATGTGGACAGCATCCTGGAATACATGTCTCCTAAGTGTGCCACATGAGATTTTGTATAAGACACAAAGCAAACAGGGAGGGACCCTTGAAAGGAAAAACTCTGCCAACAAGTATGATGATCAAATAGCTTCAGAATTTTTTTTAAAGAAATTTGGCTAAAAGCCTGCTCTAGTCCAGCATTTCTTGTAAGCAATTAGGTGGCAGTCTTTTTTTCCATTGGGCTTTCAAGGGATGAGCACCATATGATATGCTTTCCTGGTAAAGGCTTCTAGAACCTGGACCTCCCTCATACATTGTACCTAGCAGGCACTTAATTACTATTGTTGATGGTCTGGCAGGCCCAAATATCAAAATCCACAGGCATTAGGAAAGTGTTTAGCCAAATATTTTCAGAGTTTGAAAGAAACCTTGTTTTGAGTTTGAAGTGGAGGCCCCAGCTACTTCTCCTTTCTTCCAAATAGTTCTTTGTCCCCAAAAGAAATTCTGCATAGAAAAATATGTATTTACAAAGGATTCTTTTCTGCTAACTTCCTCTTATATCTTGCAGACTCTTGCCCTCAAATTACGTCTCCAAGTTCTTGAGAACTGTTCTCACCAAAATGGAGCAGCTCAGTCCATAGATGTGCTCCTGATTGACATTGAATCTGAACACAACGGCTTCTGAAAAGTTCTAGATTACACAGAAAAGAATTCTCAAGTAGATTCTTCTCTTGTTTTCCTCTTTTCTCGTTAAATGCATCAATTACTAACAGATCAATACCATCTAATAGGATTTCTAATTTCTCTTCTGTTGTTCTTTTCATTATCCCTGGCCCTACAGGGGGCTTTTATTAATCACTTACATCCAGACTTTTCATGTGAATATACTACTCATGATGTAGTTAATGATCCACCAATAAATAATACTGAAATACCTACTTATTGATTGAATGCTGATTATTCACTTCAGAAAGATGAGCAATCATTGGAATGTCTACTGTGTTTGAGATACAGTTGTTGTCAGCATCTGTGAAGGCTGCCAAGAATAAAATAAGCAGTAGTTGTAAAGCTGGCCATTTACTGCAGTGTGGCAAGCTGTCTTATGTGCTTCACATTTCCCTAACCCCTTCTCTCTCTGTTTTAATTTTTTAAAAATTAGAGTGATGGCCTAAAAATCTTTGCCTGTTGCTTTAATCGGCATGAGTTTGACTGCTTCATGTCCTATATTTTCAGCTGTACCTCTTCCCTGAAGACTGAATTTAGGGTTGAGGATATCAAAATACAAATCTCATATTAAATATACTCTTACCACCTATCTCCTTTTTCAAATCTAACACCTTGTTAAAAATGTTTTAATATGGCCTTTATAAATAAACATGAGAATAACTCCTGATGGCAGAGACAATCCAGGGTCCAGTACTATTTAACCACTGATCCAGTGATAGTATTCCAATTGTTCTGCCAGGAGGATTTCATGGGAACTATGCCAGATTTCCCAATGCCTTGATGCAAGGCATGGTGATAGTTATCTGAGTAGTTATTGCTTTAAATAATCTGACCGCAGTTGAATGATAAGCTAAGTACTTCTGCTTACCAGTTCGTGACAGCTGTGTAGTTAAGAGAGGGAATGTTCTCTGGTTCTATATTTTCAGAAGCACGCTTCATGCTATTGACCTGGTATGAGACCATCAGAAAGATGCTTTCCAGCCCTTCCAACCCCATGTTTCCTCTACAAGGCCCAGAGATGGTCTGAGGACGGCCTGCAGTGGCTTCTCTCTTCTCTGTTTAAGGAGGCTTCTGCTCCCATGGCGAAAGTGGATTTTCCCCTTCTCGGAGTTCCTTCTAACCACCTTTATTTTTTATTTTTTCAAAGTTGCCTCTTGCTTTCCTTCCAAGATATTTGAAGGCCTGAAAGACGCTTATTTCCA
Source organism: Nycticebus coucang (assembly GCF_027406575.1). NCBI lineage: Eukaryota > Metazoa > Chordata > Mammalia > Primates > Lorisidae > Nycticebus > Nycticebus coucang. The sequence continues at coordinate 91,208,057 of NC_069789.1, forward strand.
CAAGTCTTATGTTCAAAGAATATACTGTACTAGTTTTAGGAAAATACTTATTGGCCTAACCTGAGAAGGTGTTATGTATGAAGGATAAATGATTTATGTGTGACACTTGGGGTGGTCAGTAATAGGAAATCTTTGTCTTTTTCAGACTTAATGTATTCTATTAAGTTTCTTTTAAATGTTGAGAAATGTAAACTTTCATTCATGTCCTCATGTTTTAATGTAGAAAAATAGTTATACAGTTGCTTTAAATACTTAACAAATTGAAAAAAAATTATTCTACCTTAACCAATATGAAGTCTTAATTACATAAATCCTAATTGGCTAAGGTGCTCACCTCTTGCTAGATACCTAGATTTGCCCACACTGAAAATGTGTTCCTACTAGAGGGAAAGACAGATTCCCAAGTGTTCCGAATGACACTCTCACTAACATGCACAGCAGCCATTCCTCAGCCACAAACAGCATTTAATCCACATCAGAGGCGCTATGAAGCTGAATTTATTCACGAAAAAACTCTCGTGGATAGAGTCAGAAAACAACTTTGAGATTTTATTCTTTAAAAATTGAATGATGAGGCCAAGCATGCTGGCTCACACCTTTAGTCCCAATTACTGGAGAGGTGAGACAGGAGGATCATTTGAGTCCAGGAGTTTGAAGTTGCTGTGAGTTAAGATGATACCACTGTGCTCTAGACCAGGTGACAAAGAGACTGTATCAAAACAAACAAACCAACAAAAAAACAGCCTGGTGTGGTGGCTCACTCTTATAATCCTAGCACTCTGGAAGACGAAGGTGGATGGATTGCTTCAGCTCACAAGTTCCAGACCAGCCTGAGCAAGAGCAAGATCCTATTTCTACTAAAAACAGGAAAAAAAAATTAGCCAAGTTACGTGGTAAATACCTTTAGTCCCAGATACTTGGGAGGCTTCGATAAGAGGATTACTTGAACCCCAGAGTCTGAGGTTGCTGTAAGCTATGGTGATGCCATGGCACTCTACCCAGTGTGACAAAATGAGACTCAAAATAAATTAATGGTGGATTTATTTTTCTTTAACTCAAAAGCAGATGAGAAAAAACAAAACAAAACATTTTTTTTCTTGTAATAGTCCTGATGGAGGAAGAGAGAAGAAAATTTCCAGGAAAAATAATACATTTTTCCATGGCTATGAGTCACTATTTCATAACTGTTGATTTTCAGAAAAGAGGATTTTGATATGAAAACCCTCAGAAGAAAAAAATAACATTTCCTATGCTTGAAAGGGAGCAGAGAAGTGTTTATAAAATCTGCTCTAGATTAGGAGTGGCAGCAGGGATGAGCAATCATTTAGTTGGTAAGACCATGAGGCTAGAAATTTGACAGACCTGGGTTCAAAACTAGCCTTCACCACTGGTTACCCATGAAAATCTGGACCAATTATTCAACCCACCTCCTCTAACATTCTCATCTGTAACATGTTCATAGTCATATCATATCTGTGTCACTTTTAGAACGGATTCAGATCATGCCTAAAGGCACTTAACACACACTTGGCCCAGTGTAAAACTGCTGTGAAAAGTTTTACTTTTCTCTTCTGGCAATAGACTTCTGTGGCTGTTTCAACAGTTTAATCCCACATCTCTATCAGGTTGCCAAAACAGGAATTTTCCATCCTTGCCCCCTTTTAACCACACCCTGCTTTAATCATGAACCAGATTTCAACACTGTTCCTGAAATGTCACCACCCACTGCAGATTTTCTCTGTCGTTTTAAATTTCATTGCACTAAAAGCAATCTATCAGCCAAAAGGATACTTAGTAACTTCTATTAAGCTATTATAGCATTATGATATTCCATTTTAATATTAAAAAGGGAAAACGTGATTTATATATCATAGGACTGAGAGCATTGATAATTACCCTCAATTTCAATGGTTTCAAGACAATACTCCATGTTTTGTGCAAAGGAGGGAGTTTATGATTTATGAGACACTCTCTACAAGGACTACAAATTCTCAGTAACATCAGCATCTCACAAAATTTCCAAATAAACCTTTTTTTCATTCCTTTTTATCTCCATCCATCCATTCATCCAACCACCTATCTTAAAAAATACTTCCAATGGTAGAACAATATAAGTTTTGAAAAATGTATCCTCAAACTTACCTGATGTGTTGTATTATTTTTATTTCAGTTTTACTTGTGAACATACCACATTCTGTTTATAAGGTAAATATAAACAGAATTTTGAGAAGTCCAAGTTTGGACTAGATTTTATAGATTTAGTTATTCACTACCTGAATCAACTCCTCCTGGTACAAAGATAGAAAACCTAACTCAAGCCAAAACAGCAACAACAAAACAAAAACAGGTCTGGGGTGGGGAATGAATTTATTGGCTCTCCTAACTGAAAAGTGCTGGAGAAAAAGCAATTCCAGACACAGCTGTATACAGACACTCAACAGATGCCACTAAAACCTAATTGTTCTCATCTTTCGGTTATGCTTTTTGAGCAGTGGCTTCAATCTTAGCTTCTGTGAGATGGCAAGATAGCTACTTGGACTCCAGCACCAGCTGATCCCAGGTTTACATCCAGTAGTAAAGAGTACATGTTTTTCTCTCCATCTCTTTTTTTCTCTCAAGCTCTAGCAAAAGACTGATTGCATGTCCAAATATTATGAACAAAGATGATTAAGTGAACATGAAGTCCAAAAGTAAAATGTCTGACAGGCTACCTCCTCCTTAAGTGGCTTCAGCTGAAAATCAAGCAGTTATTTAAATTGAGCTATACTTAACTGTCACATTTTTATATTTTCTAGAATATTTTAAAATAATCCAGTCCTCTATGGCCCCCAAGCATCCCATCACATGCTAACTTCTCACTAGTTGCTAAACAAGCTGTAGGGTTTGAAGAAACAGATATAAATAACACCAACTTTCACAATAACCACTTTTTTTATTGTTTGGGATTCATTAAGAGTACAAAGAATTAGTTTACACTGATTGCATTTGTTAGATAAAGTCCCTCTTATAATTGCATCCCACCCCCAAGAGCTGTGCCAGATACCATGACCCCCCATCCCCAACCGCCTCCCCTCTCCCCCATGCCCTCATTCCCCTTCTTCCTACCTTGTATCATCTACTGCCTTCATATTAGAATTGAGTACATTGGATTCTTGCGTCTCCATTCTTGTGATGCTTTACTAAGAAGAATGTGTTCTACCTCAATCCAGGGTAATACAAAAGATGGAGACTTTAAAGTTCAGTCTTTTCTTGGTTTTGGTATCAGGGTGATACTTGCTTCATAGAAAGTATTGAGGAAGATTTCTTCTTTCTCAATTTTTTGGAAGGGTATAAGCTCTTCTTTGAAGGTTTGATAGAGTTATGGTGTGAAGCCATCTGGACCAGGGCATTTTTTTTTAATTGTTTGGAGATATTTTATTGTTTCTTTGATCTCAGTTTTTGATATTGATCTGTTCAAGAGATCTATTTCTTCTTGGTTAAGTCTAGGGAGAGGGTGTGATTCCAGGTATTAATCCATTTCCTCTAGATTGCCAAATCTGTGGGCATAGAGTTTCTTGTAGTACTCAGAGATGATCTCTTGCATCATTGTGGCATCTATTGTTATTTACCCTTTATCATTTCTGATTGAGGTTATTGTAGATTTTACTTCTCTGTTTCTACTTAATTTGGCCAAAGTTTATCAATTTTATTTTATTTTTTTTTTAAAAAACAACTTTTTGTTTCATTAATTTTCCATGATTCTTTTCTTTTTAATTTCATTAATCTCTGATTTAATTTTTTTTCTTTTCTTCTTCAGTGTTTGTTATCAGATTGTTATTTTTCCAATTCCATAAGATGGTTCATGAGTTTGTTGATATGCTCTCTTTCTGTTTTTAATATAGGCATCTAATATGATAAATTTTCCTCTTAAGACTGCTTTTGCTGTATCCCATAGGTTTTGGTAACTTGTGTCTTCATTGTTGTTATGTCTGAGGAATCTAACAATTTCCTCCTTTATTTCTTCCTGAACCCAACTATCATTCAGCATAAGGTTGTTTAATTTCCATGCCTTTGTGTAGGGATGAATGTTTTTGTTGGAGTTGAGTTCCACCTTTATTGCCCTGTGGTCTGAGAAGATATAAAGTATAATTTCTAGTCTTTTAATTTTGCTGAGGTTTGATATGTATCCTAGGATATGATCTATTTTGGAATATGTTTCATGGGTGATGAGAAAAATGTATACTCTTTAGCTTTAGGATGGTGTGTTCTGTATATATCTATTAATCCCATTTGTTCCAAGGTCACATTTAAGTCCTTTGTATCTTTGTTTAGTTTCTGTTTAGAGGATCTGTCCAGTTCTGTCAGAGGGGTGTTAAAGTCTCTGGCTATTGTGGTGTATGGGATATTGTATTGCTCAGATCCAACAAGGTCTATTTCATAAATCTGGTAGCATTTAAGTTGAGTGCATAAATATTTAAAATTGAAATGTCTTCTTCTTGTATTGTTTCCTTGACCAAAATGTAGTGTCCATCTTTGTCTTTCTTAATTTAGTTGCTTTAAATCAGCTTGTATCTGAAAATAAGATTGAAATCCCTCCTTTCTTCTGATTTCCATTTGCTTGAAATACTGTTTTCCATCCATTAACCCTGAGTCTTGATTTGTCTTCCAGGCTAGGTGTGTTTCCTAGAGAGAGCATATGAATGACTTGTGCTTTTTTATCCAATCAACAAGCCCTGTGCTCTTTAGTGGGGAATTCAATCCATTGACATTTATTTATTTGTTTGTTTATTTTTGTTTATTTATTGTTTATTTTTGAGACAGGGTCTCACTATGTCACCCTCAGTAGAGTGTGATACCACAGCTCCCAGCAACCTCAAACTCTTGGGCTTAAGTAATTCTTTTGCCTCAGCCTCCCAAATAGCTGGGACTGTAGGTGCCTGCCACAACACCCAGCTATTTTTTTGTTGCTCTTGTCATTGTTGTTTAGCAGGCATGGGCCAGGTTTGAACCTGCCAGCCCAGTGTATGTGACCGGTGTCCTAATCACTGGGCTATGGGTGCCAAGCCCATTGACCTTTATTGAGAGAATTGATAAGTATGGTGGAGTTCAATTTATCTTACTTTGTGAAAGGCTGTTGTGTAGTTTTATCCTTTGTACCAAGTGGAAGCTAAGTTTTGACCTTTAGCTTCTGGATTTTTACTTTGGTAATGGTCCATTGTGATGGTCAGTGTTGAGCTGGCCTCATTGTGGTGAATTTCTTCTGTGTTAGTATATCCACAAAAGATTTGATTTCTCCATCAATTTTCAAGCTTAGTTTAGCAGGATACAGAATTCTGGACTAAAAATTGTTTTGTTTATAAATGTTGAAAGTGGATGACCATTCTCTTCTGGTTGAAAAATGTCAGTTGAGAAGTCTGCTGTCATCCTAATGGTTCTGCTTGTGAAAGTCAGTTGATACTTACTCCTGGCTGCTTGCAGAATTTTTCTTTCATCTTGACTTTGGACAAGTTCATTACAATGTGTCTTGGAAAATCTCTGTTTGAATTGAGGTGACTCAGGGGTTTGACATCTATTTGAAAGGAGTGTGTTAGGGTCTTTAGTAAAACTCAGAAGTTTTTATTTATGATAGTCTATAAAAGGGCTTCCATTCCTTTGGGACAATATTCTCCTTCAGGAATCCCTATTATTTGTATGTTTGAATAATTCATGGAGTCTTATAGTTCTCTAAGCATCTATTCTGCTTTCTCTCTTTTCTTTTCTGTCTCTTTAATAACGTGGGTTAACATGTAAACTTTATCCTCTAGCTCTGAAGTTCTTTCTTCTCCATGGTTGAATCTATTTTTTTTTTACTATTGATTTATTTATTTTTATTGTTAAATCACAGCTACGTACATTAGTGCAATCAAGGGGTATAATCTGCTGGTTTCATATACAATCTGAAATATTCTTTTTTTTTTTTTTTATTGTTGGGGATTCATTAAGGGTACAATAAGCCAGTTACACTGATTGCAATTGTTAGGTAAAGTCCCTCTTGCAATCATGTCTTGCCCCCATAACATGTGACACACACTAAGGCCCCACCCACCTCCCTCCATCCCTCTTGCTGCTTCCCCCCACCATAACCTTAATTGTCATTAATTGTCCTCATATCAAGATTGAGTACATAGGATTCATGCTTCTCCATTCTTGTGATGCTTTACTAAGAATAATGTCTTCCACTTCCATCCAGGTTAATACGAAGGATGTAAAGTCTCCATTTTTTTTAATGGCTGAATAGTATTCCATGGTATACATATACCACAGCTTGTTAATCCATTCCCGGGTTGGTGGGCATTTAGGCTGTTTCCACATTTTGGCAATTGTAAATTGAGCTGCAATAAACAGTCTACTACAAGTGTCCTTATGATAAAAGGATTTTTTTCCTTCTGGGTAGATGCCCAGTAATGGGATTGCAGGATCAAATGGGAGGTCTAGCTTGAGTGCTTTGAGGTTTCTCCATACTTCCTTCCAGAAAGGTTGTACTAGTTTGCAGTCCCACCAGCAGTGTAAAAGTGTTCCCTTCTCTCCACATCCACGCCAGCATCTGCAGTCTTGAGATTTTGTGATGTGGGCCATTCTCACTGGGGTTAGATGATATCTCAGGGTTGTTTTGATTTGCATTTCTCTAATATATAGAGATGATGAACATTTTTTCATGTGTTTGTTAGCCATTCATCTGTCATCTTTAGAGAAAGTTCTATTCATGTCTCTTGCCCATTGATATAAGGGATTGTGGGCTTTTTTCATGTGGATTAATTTGAGTTGTCTATAGATCCTAGTTATCGAGCTTTTGTCTGATTGAAAATATGCAAATATCCTTTCCCATTGTGTAGGTTGTCTCTTTGCTTTAGTTATTGTCTCCTTAGCTGTACAGAAGCTTTTCAGTTTAATGAAGTCCCATTTGTTTATTTTTGTTGTTGTTGCAATTGCCATGGCAGTCTTCTTCATGAAGTCTTCCCCCAGGCCAATATCTTCCAGTGTTTTTCCTATGCTTTCTTGGAGGATTTTTATTGTTTCATGCCTTAAATTTAAGTCCTTTATCCATCTTGAATCAATTTTTGTGAGTGGGGAAAGGTGTGGGTCCAGTTTCAGTCTTTTACATGTAGACATCCAGTTCTCCCAACACCATTTATTGAATAGGGAGTCTTTCCCCAAGGTAAGTTCTTGTTTGGTTTATCGAAGATTAGGTGGTTGTAAGATGTTAGTTTCATTTCTTGATGTTCAATTCGATTCCAAGTGTCTATGTCTCTGTTTTTATGCCAGTACCATGCTGTCTTGACCACTATGGCTTTGTAGTACAGACTAAAATGTGGTATGCTGATGCCCCCAGCTTTATTTTTATTACTAAGAACTGCCTTAGCTATACGGTGTTTTTTCCGGTTCCATACAAAACGCAGAATCATTTTTTCCAAATCTTGAAAGTACGATGTAGGTACTTTGATAGGAATGGCATTGAATAGGTAGATTGCTTTGGGAAGTATAGACATTTTAACAATGTTGATTCTTCCCATCCATGAGCATGGTATGTTCTTCCATTTGTTAATATCCTCTGCTATTTCCTTTGTGAGGATTTCATAATTTTCTTTATAGAGGTCCTTCACCTCCTTCGTTAGGTATATTCCTAGGTATTTCATTTTCTTTGAGACTATGGTGAAGGGAGTTGTGTCCTTAATTAGCTTCTCATCTTGAGTGTTATTGGTGTACACAAAGGCTACTGACTTGTGGACATTGATTTTATATCCTGAAACATTACTGTATTTTTTGATGACTTCTAGGAGTCTTGTGGTTGAGTCTTTGGGGTTCTCTAAGTATAAGATCATGTCATCAGCAAAGAGGGAGAGTTTGACCTCCTCTGCTCCCATTTGGATTACCTTTATTTTCTTGTCTTGCCTAATTGTATTGGCTAGAACTTCCAGCACTATATTGAATAGTAAAGGTGACAGAGGACAACCTTGTCTGGTTCCAGTTCTAAGAGGAAAAGCTTTCAGTTTTACTCCATTCAGTAAAATATTGGCTGTGGGTTTGTCATAGATAGCTTCAATCAGTTTTAGAAACGTGCCACCTATGCCTCTACTCTTCAGTGTTCTAATTAGAAAAGGATGCTGGATTTTATCAAATGCTTTTTCTGCATCTATTGAGAGGATCATGTGATCTTTATTTTTGCCTCTGTTAATATGGTGGATAACGTTTATGGACTTGCGTATGTTAAACCAGCCTTGCATCCCTGGGATGAAGCCTACTTGATCATGATGAATGACTTTTTTGATGACAAGCTGTAATCTATTGGCTAGGATTTTGTTGAGAATTTTTCCATCTATATTGATGAGTGAGATTGGTCTGAAATTCTCCTTTTTGTTTGGGTCTTTTCCTAGTTTTGGTATCAGGGTGATGTTTGCTTCATAGAATGTGTTCGGGAAGATTCCTTCTTCCTCAGTTTTTTGGAATAATTTCTGCAGTACAGGAATAAGCTCTTCCTTGAAGGTTTGATAGAATTCTGGAGTGAAGCCGTCTGGACCAGGGCATTTTTTAGTTGGAAGCTTTTTTATTGTTTCTTTGATCCCAGTGCTTGAAATTGGTCTGTTCAGGAGCTCTATTTCTTCCTGGCTAAGTCTAGGGAGAGGTGTGATTCCAAATATTGATCCATTTCTTTCACATTGTCAAATTTCTGGGCATAGAGTTTCTGGTAGTATTCAGAGATGATCTCTTGTATCTCTGTGGGATCAGTTGTTATTTCCCCTTTATCATTTCTGATTGAGGTTACTAGAGATTTTACTTTTCTATTCCTTGTTAGTCTGGCCAATGGTTTATGTATTTTATTTATTTTTTCAAAAAACCAACTCCTTGTTTCATTAATTTTCTGAATGATTCTTTTGTTTTCAATTTCATTGCTCTCTGATTTGATTTTGGATATTTCTTTTCTTCTACTGAGTTTAGGCTTAGATTGTTCTTCTTTTTCCAATTCCATAAGATCTCTTGTGAGATTGTTGATGTGCTCTCTTTCTGTTTTTCGAATGTACCCATCTAAAGCGATGAATTTTCCTCTCAAAACTGCTTTTGCAGTATCCTACAGGTTTTGGTAGCTTGTGTCTTCATTGTTGTTATGCTCAAGGAAGTTAATGATTTCCTGTTTTATTTCTTCCTGCACCCATCTGTTATTCAACAGAAGATTGGTTAATTTCCATGCCTTTGGGTGGGGTTGAGCATTTTTGTTAGAGTTGAGTTCCACCTTTAGTGCCTTATGGTCTGAGAAGATACAAGGTAAAATTTCAATTCTTTTGATTCTGTTGATATTTGTTTTGTGTCCCAGGGTATGATTAATTTTGGAGAATGTTCCAGGGGGTGATGAGATGAATGTATATTCTTTATCTTTGGGGTGGAGTGTTCTATATGCTTCTATCAAGCACAGTTGTTCTAGGGTCTCATTTAAATCTCTTATATCTTTGTTTAATTTCTGTTTAGAGGATCTGTCCGGCTCTGTAAGAGGTGTGTTAAAGTCCCCTGTTATGATGGTATTATCAGATATCATATTGCTCAGACTGAGTAAGGTCTGCTTCAAGAATCTGGGAGCATTTAAATTGGGTGCATAAATATTTAGAATTGAAATGTGTTCTTGTTGTAGTTTTCCCTTGACCAATATAAAGTGACCATCTTTGTCTTTTTTGACTTTAGTTGCTTTAAATCCACATGTATCTGAAAATAAGATTGCAACTCCTCTTTTCTTCTGAATTCTATTTGCCTGAAAAATTGTCTTCCAACCCTTGACTCAGAGCTTTAATATGTCTTTTGAAGCCACGTGTGTTTCTTGCAGATAGCAAATGGGTGGCTTGTGTTTTTTCATCCAGTCAGCCAATCTATGTCTCTTCAGTGGGGAATTCAAGCCATTAACATTTATGGAGATAATTGATAAGTGTGGTAGTATTCTATTCGTCTTATTTGGTGAGAGTCCATTGCTTAGTTTTATCTTTTGCATCAGTGTTGAGGTTAGGTTCTGTCCTTTGATTTCTGAGTTCTTACTTTGCTGCTGATCCATTGTGGTGGGCAGTGTGCAGAACAGGTTGAAGTATTTCCTGTAGAACTGGTCTTGTTGTGGCAAATTTCCTCAATGTTTGTATATCCGTAAATGATTTGATTTCTCCATCAATTTTGAAGCTTAGCTTAGCAGGGTACAGAATTCTGGGCTGAAAATTGTTCTGTTTAAGTAGATTAAAGGTAGATGACCATTGTCTTCTTGCTTGGAAAGTTTCATTAGAGAAGTCTGCAGTCACTCTGATGGATTTGCCCCTGTAGGTCAACTGGCGCTTACTCCTGGCAGCTTGCAGAATCTTTTCCTTTGTCTTGACTTTGGACAGGTTCATCACAATGTGTCTTGGAGAAGCTCGGTTAGAGTTGAGGCGACCTGGGGTCTGATAGCCCTCTGAAAGCAGTGCGTCAGAATCTTTTGTGATGTTTGGGAAATTTTCTTTTATAATATTCTCTAGTATGGCTTCCATTCCTCTGGGGCATTCTTCTTCCCCTTCTGGAATTCCTGTAACTCTTATGTTGGAACGCTTCATAAAGTCCCATAATTCTGACAGTGAACGTTCTGCTTTCTCTCTCTGCTTTTCTGCCTCTTTTACTATCTGAGTTATCTCAAGAACTTTGTCTTCTACCTCTGAAATTCTTTCTTCTGCATCGTCTAACCTGTTGCTGATACTTTCCATTGCATCTTTAAGTTCCCTATTTGACTGTTTCAGTTCCTTCAGGTCTGCTATATCCTTTTTATATTCTTCATATTGTTCATCTCTTATTTGATTCTGTTTTTGGATTTCCTTTTGGTTATTTTCCACTTTATTAGCAGTTTCCTTCATTGTTTCCATCATTTCTTTCATTGTTTTCAACATGTGTATTCTAAATTCCCTTTCTGTCATTCCTAACATTTCTTTATAGGTGGAATCATCTGCAGTAGCTACCTCATGGTCCCTTGGTGGGGTTGTTCTAGACTGGTTCTTCATGTTGCCTGGAGTTTTCTGCTGATTCTTCCTCATGAGTGATTTCTTTTATCTGTTTCCTTGCCCTAATTTTCCTTTCACTTCCTCTTGCTCTTTAAGTTCTTGTGCCTGTGGAAGTTGTGGGCGGGTTTAGACGGATTGAACACACGTGACCACTTGCCGGTTTTCCACTGTTTTAGTCCTCCTCTTGGGTTCCAGAAGTCTCTCGCTGACTCCCTGTATCCTCATAGGAGTGATGATAGGCAGTTCCCACCAGCCAGAGATGCCTGGAGTCCTATCTCCCCAGACTCACAGTGCCCAGATGCAAGGAAGCTGTTACTCGGCTGCCATCTTGCTCCCTGGATCGGTTGAATCTATTTTTGATACTTTCTACTGCATATTTATATTCCCCAATTGTCTTCTTCATTTCCTTAAACTCCACCATATCCTTTCTATATTCTACATGTCTCTTGTCTGACTTTTGGTTCTGTCTTTCCATTTTCTTGTCCATTCCTTTTATTTTCTTTATCATCCATATTTTAAATTCCCTTTCTGTCAAGTCCATTAATTATTTATAGGTGGAGTCTTCTGCAGTAGGTGCCTCCTGGTCCCTTGGGGGAGTTTCTCTGTTTTGATTTTTCATGCTGCCCAAGTTTTTCTGTTGGTTCCTTCTCATGTATTCTTTCTTCTTGTTCACTTCCTTGTCCTCCTTTTTCCTTCTTGCTTCCTCCTTTGCTTCAAATTACCTTGTCTCAGAGCTTAGGTCTTAAAGTGGCCCCTTGGTATAAGGCCAAAAGGAAGAGAAGGACAAAGTGCAAGCAGGGAGAAACAAAAGGAAAAGAAACAAAGAATAAAAAATAAGGAAAGAGAAAAAGATAAAGAAAAAAAGGTAAGGGAATGAAAGAAAAGAATTGAAAAACAGGGGAGAATGAGGACAGGAAGAGAGAATGAGAGTGATAGAAGAAATGGTATTGATTGGCACAGTCTCAAGGCCACCACTGTAATTCAAGGATTTTGAGGGGCTGGGTTGGGTATGTTCCTTAAAATCAGCCAAAAATAGGAAGAGAAAGAAAAGAGCAAAAACAAAAAAAAAAAAGAAGGAATAAATAAATAAAAATGAAAAAGAAATAGAAAGATTCTACAGTGTGGACTTGCCAATACTGTCTTACCAGGGCCAAATGTAAAGGACTCCATAGACCATGATCTCTTGGCCTCTTTGAGCCAGACTACTGCTGTGAACTGTCAGACCACAGTCAGCAAAAAAAGAATAGAAAAGCTGAAAAAGAAAAAGAAAAAAATAGTAGTAAAATAAGAAAAGATAAAGAAAATTAAGAATACAGTTGTATCAAATAAAGGAGAGAGAGGGAAGCAGAAAAAGGAAAGAAAGAAAAACCAAGGAAAGGAGATGATAGCTGTCACATGAGCGCTTTATGTGGGAAAGATGAAGAAAGTAGAAGAGTCTTTATTAAAAGAGAATGAAGAGGAGTGAAATAGATAGACAGAATAATGAAGCTAAAATAGCATGACTCAAAATATAGGAGTCCTTGCTCTTGATGAAAGTAAAAATGGAATTTAAGAATAAACCAACCAAACAAATTAGCCAAAACAAAACACAACAGAACAAAGCAAAATAAAAAGCTCAGCCTCAGTAACATAGAAGAAGAAAACAATTTAAAAAGTAAAAAAAATACTAAAACAAAATTATATATATATATAGAGAGAGAGTGTGCGAGCAGAGGTACCAACTTTTTAATATATATATTGCCAGGACACCAGCTGTGGCACTGTGATTTTTTTTAGGAGACGAACACAGCTGGCAACCTCTATGGTCCTTATTCTTAACTTAGTTGCCCTCAGTGATCACCTGATTGTTTCTTCAGCATTCAGACCCTGTTGGTTTGGGATCTTAAAGCTCTCCAGAATCCTTCAGGGGCAGGTCTTACAGTGCCCCCTGACACTAGTTCCTGTGGGATGCAGGAGTCCCTCAGCCTGTCCCAAGAATGGAGTTCTGATCCTTGCAGGCAGAATTAAGACAGCCTATATTTTAGGCCCCTGCTAAGACCTTGTCATGACCTTCCCACAATGGCAGCCCCCCAGCCACCAAAAACTTCTCAGTATGGCTCTCTCACCAGCCACCAATCTGATGGCAAATCCACTCCAACAAGTATTCAAATCTGGTTGCTGTATACTGTTCAAGTCCACACACTCTTCTAAGCTTTCCACTCAATATGGAGCTTTCCCCTAAAACCAAAAACCCCAGAAAGACTTTCTCCCATACTGGACCTCTGTGCATTGGCAGGCTGCTCCCATGGGCTACCAATCCCTTATCTAATGAATCAGATTTCCACACTCCAGATCACATGCTATATCCAGCTCACCCCCTACCTTGTTGTGCTACCTGAGCTACAACTCCAGGTAAGGTACCCACATAAGGTATGGCTGGGTCTCTCTTTTTCCCCAGTTGTACTAGCAGAGCTCAGCTGAACAATCTGTCTGGTTCACCATCTTGATCCACCTCAAATAATCACTTCTTCATATCAGCTATCAGACATTTCAGCCTAGTGTTAAGGTAAAAATAATAAGAAGATCATGCAAAGTTTTCCTGGGTATTGTACATATGTGAACATGTGCATACACCAAGTTAAAATGAAACAAAACCAACAACCAAACAAAAATGGAGACCAACTCACATCATTGAGATGGCCTTTATCTATGAGGATTAGTCTGTCTTAGGTCCAACATTATTCAGACCCACGACAAACAAAAATAAATTGAGATAACACTACCACTCCCTTTTATTGGGAAAGCTCAGAGAGAATTGACTGGAATTAACTGGCCACTCCTAGGACTCTTCCAGAGTTCCCTCCTTCTGTGAATGCCTCCTAGACTTCATAGAATCTCACAGATCATAGAAATTTTTGCCAGAGATGGTTCATTTTGGAGTCTGTGTTATCTTTGGCCACAATTACTTTCTTTGTTATTTTAACCAGCTGTCACTTTTTCTACTCTCATATATACTTGTAAAATCATTAAATAATTGTCCTAAACTTTCAGCTATCACAGGGTTTTATTTTATGGTATTGGGCAATCATAACAAGATCACTAATCAGTTCTATAATATAAGCAAATGGTGGAAGATGTTTTACCTCTTATAAAAAGTATGAGCCTCCAGTATTTTTCTCTTTGTTCTCTGTGTTGAGTGGCCCATAGCAGTGGAGTTTTTCAAAGTCCCTATAATCACAAAAGATAGAATCAGAGTCATTCTAATATTAGTTCCCCATACATTCTTATACCTACCTTTAGATATCTATGGAGGGAGTCTGGGTAGTGAAACCTGATCTAAATATTGATATAAAAAAAACTCTTCTTATTTTTGGCAAATGATTGCTATTGCTATCTAAGCACCAAGAAAATTCCATTTAAAGAGCACTTATAAGTTGAGTTACCACTACCACTGCTTACCATTTTCACGAGGCACACTGTATCCATGACTGATTTTTATGAGACGCACAATGTTCCTTGCCATAGTGTAGGGCCTATTATGTATGTTTAACAGACACAGGCTTCACCACCATCATACATAGGTTATCTTTGAGTCTGACTTTGCATCCTTTTCTATGAAAATTCAAATTAGGAGAAGACTAATCTGCCTGTTCTCTCTCTTTTTTTTTTTTAGAAGTTAAAAAAGTACAGTAACTTTTAGTTTAGCCAAGTTTTATCACACTTGAAACTGAAGAGGAAAGGAAGGCTATCATCTTCACAAATGAAAAAGTTTTTTAAAAAATCAGATTGTCATATTTCTAGAGTAAAGACTATTTGCTATTTTTTTTTTTTTGAGACAGAGTCTCAATATGTCATCCTCAGTAAAGTGCTGTAGTATCACAGCTCACAGCAACCTCCAACTCTTAGGCTTAAGGAATTTTCTTGCCTCAGCCTCCCGGGTAGCTGGGACTATAAGCACCTGCCACAGTGCCTGGCTATTTTTTTTGTTGTTGTTGCAGTTGTCATTGTTGTTTAACTGGCCTGGACAGAGTTCCAACCCACCAACCTGGGTTTATATGGCCGGTGCCCTATCCACTGAGCTACTGGCACTCCCTGCTATTTGCTATTTTCATTTGTTAAAATTTTCAAAGAATTTAAGAGATTTTTATATCTTACCAACATTTCTGTGTGTATGAGTGTTTGTGTGTGTGTGATACAAAGGGCTGGGGAGGAGAGTGAAATGATGTGCTCGTGCTAACTGAAGAGGGTGATTGAGTCATGACGAGTTGGTTAAGGGAGGCAGTTATATAAGGTAGATTTGCAAGATTGTGTATACAGTTAAGGTATAAACATAGTCACGATGGTTACTATTTCAGGAATATTTAGAATGCTTTAATTTAATATTGATGATTCATTACATAAAAACTTACATACTGAAAATTTTATAGAGTGAGAAAGAAGAATGTTAAATAAATCTTTCCTTAAATAAAGAAGAGAAAGCCTTGTATAATAAAAACTACAAATATTGCTGAAAGAAATTAAAGAAGACAAAAATCAATGAAAAGACATGTATGTGTATGTATTCATGGATTGGAAAACTTAGTATTGGTGCAATGTCAATACTATCTAAAGTGGTCTACAGATTTAATAATCCCTATCAAAATTTCAATAACTTTTTTTGTAGAAATAGAAAAACTCATTCTAAAATTCTTTTAGAATCTCAAGGGATCACAGGTAGCCAAAATAATCTTGAAAAAGAAACACAAAGCTGAAGTACTCACACTTTGAGATTTTAAAACTTACTACAAAGCTACAGTAGCTAAAAGTGTGTGTTGCCAACACATATACAGACATATAGACCAATGGAATAGAACAGAAAGGCAAGAAATAAATTCTTGTGTGTGTATATAGTCAAGTTACTTTTGACAAAGGTGCCAAGACCACTCTCCAGAGAAAGAATAGTATTTTCAAAAATAGTTTGGGGAAAAATTAGATATCAACATGTAAAAGAATGAAGCTGGACTCTTACCTACTATCATAGAAAAAATTAACTCAAAATAGATGAAAAACCTAAATGTAAGATCCAAAACTACAAACTTCTTAGAAGAAAACATAGAAAAACATTTATAACATTGGATTTGGCAACGATTTCTTGGATATGATACCAAAAGCAAAGGCAACAAAGGAAAGAGGCAAAATTGGCTTCCTGAAAACTTAAACATTTTGAACATCAGAAAATACTATCAACACAGTAAAAAGGTAAAACAGAATAGGAGAAAATATTTTCAAGTCCTATTTCTTATGAGAAATTAATATCCAGAATATATAGAGAACTCCTAAAAGTAAAAAACAATGAAATAACCCAATTCAAAAGTGGGCGAAGGATTTGAATAGACATTTTTCCAGACAAGATATACAATTGGCCAATAGGCACATACAAAGGTGTTCAACATCTAATTGTGAGGGGAATGAACATTGAAACTACAATGAGATACCATCTCACATCCTTTATGATGGCTAATATAAAAAGATAACAGCACATAACAAGCACCCATAAAAATATGGAGAAATTAGAATCCTTGTGCACTGTTGGTGCTAAATGAAATAAGTGCATCACAAAAGCACAAATTCTATTATGTACAATTCCTATTATGTAAGATACTTCAAGTAGTTGAAATTGTAGAGACAGAAAGTAAAATGGTTATGGCTAGGAGCTGGGGAAATGGGAAGTTATTATTTGTTTGGTATAGTTTCAGTTTTGCAAAATGATAATAGTTTTCAAGATGGACATGGCTAACAATGTGAATGTACTTAATGCTACTGGAATGCACACTTAAAAATAGTTAAAAGGTACATTTTATGTTGTGTGTATTTTACTACAATAAAAAATTAGGGGAAAATGGACACATACTATATTTTTCTTGTGTTCCAAAGTCTAGTTAGCGAGAGTTTTATGAATCCAAGAAGTTAAGGAAAATCTACAAATTAGGCATTTGCTAGAAACTAAAATATTCATATGTTCCAGCCCTCTAATGATGAGATTTAGGAAGAATCTGTAGAAATAGGAAATGTAGGTCATTTTTTTCACTTCTGCTTCAACAAAACTACAATGGTCATTTCAGTTCAGTTCTTTTTCTTAACAAGCGTATCTCTTAGCTATTAATCATTTCTTTGACCTTAGTGGCAATCAAATCTCCTTGGTAGATAAGTGTGATGTATGTGTGGTTTGAGAACCCTTCCTCTTTATTTCATTTTTTTTTAGTCATTTATCGCTAACAGAAAACCAATTCCCTCCTTTGGCCTGATTCATGCTTTGCCTTGTCTCCTTGATATGCTGTGGTATTCTCAGTTTTCTTCTTTCTGTTATAATAGTATACAAAAGTCTGTTTCCTAGATGCCTTTTCCTGAGCCTCTGCTTACCTCTCAAGGACAGTAGATAACTCTCAGGGGTGGGCTGGCTCATATACCTTCTGGTTAGAAAGCCACTCATCTTTTGGGGTAAGGTCATGACAGGGATCTCGTCAAGTGGTGGTGCTTTTTCTTCAAAGGAAAATTTGAACCAGGGTTCTGTGAAATGCAAAGAACTCTACCAAAGTAGACCACACTTTCTCAGACTGAATAAAGGATACCAGGTGAACATCAAGGGTTACATGTTGCCGTTTAGAGAAAATTTTAGACTTAATGACTTGTGTGGATCAGTTGATATTTTGTTTCATTTTTAGACTACCGTAAAAATGGACCCAATTTTCAATTGTTCAAAAGTGAATTTCCAAGTGTAGAGATTTTCTAAGAAATTTGTATTTTCTTCCTCCCTTCTCTTGGATACCTTTTAACTTACAGAGAAAATATTTATATCATTTACCTCCAAAAGACTAGCTAGAAAATGGTAAGAATTTTACTGAACACAATAAGAAATTCTGACGACCTAAGTATTTGCAATCATCTGCATTGCTGTTAGTTTTAGTTAATACAAATTATAAAGTTAAAATGTTTTATGACTTTTTCATCTGTTACTAGTTTTCATCCTCTTGTAGCCCAAATACACCTACTTCAAAAACGTGTACAAATTCTGGATATTTCAAAAATCCACTCTGACACCGAGCACGCCCATCTTGGGTGGATCTGTGGGAAGGCTGAAACCTAAAACAAAATTTGAAGGCGTATTTCCAAGCATCAGCGTCAGTATTCCCAGCCTCACCACTTTTTACCAGCCTCTTGCAATGCTGGTTAGCTCTTCTAGGATCACGGTAACTCTTCAAATTACGTTCTATATAGAAATTCTGGCAGTAATTCTATTGGTTTTATATAAATATTTTATTAAGTCTATGTCAGCTTCCTGTCACTAGATTGGCTAACAATGAAAGGTTTTTTCTTTAAGCGACAACTCTGTTTTCAGGTGTGTGTGTGTGTGTGTGTGTGTGTGTGTGTTGGGTAAAAGACAGATTTCTCCACTTCAGATAGTGTGGGTTTTCATGCTAATATATCAAAAGAAAATTTTGCTTTCTAACTGCTTCCTATCTTCCTTACTTTCACATGCTTTCTTCTATTTGGTTTCTCATCAAGATATTTAGAAGATGCTGCTTGAAACATGGTGCACAAACAAGAAACCAGCTATGATGGGGGTACTTGGTGACTCAGAACTTGTCAAGTAAGCTACGGTTCCCCCTGCAGAGCCCAGGGAATGAGTGTCTGCCTGGAAAGATTCCTTCCCATCAGGACCTGTGAGAGAAACACAGGAAAGCGAGGTTCTTAAAACTACATGGAGATTGCGTTTGTTTGGAGGCAGTGAACTTAATTATTTTTAGCATCATGCCATGTCCAGAGCAGACATGTAATAACTGCCTCATTATTCCCCCCTTAGAAGAGTGGTGCTACCGGGCCAAGAGGGGTATCTTCTAAATTCAAAACATTTAAATTGATTGTTAGTAAATGTAGAATGTAAATGTCTTGGCACAGTAACTGAGATAATGCCACGAAGGCTATGTTAACCATTGTGATGAAAATGTGTCAAATGGTCTATGAATCGAGTGTATGATGCCCCATGATCATATCAATGTACACAGCTATGATTTAATAAAAAAATAAATAAAAAATAAATAAATTGATTGTTAGGACATTTGGCTGTGACTAATGTCAGAGAAAAACACATGATTTTAGGTTTTCCAGGCAGGTCTAAACATTTTTTTCCCCAAATTAGGGCTGATTAAAAATATTCCCGGTTGATAGAAACTTGGATTATTTCCAATTGGAGGTATTATAAATAAAGCTGCTATAAACAGTTGAGTACAAGTTTTTGAGTGGACTTATGTTTTTGTTTCTCGAGTAAAAGCAAAGAGAGATTTGCTGGGTTGTATGGTAAGTATGTATATGTTTAGCCATATAAATAGCTTATATGGTTAAACATAGAGAAATGACTAAACAAGCTTATATTTCCACCAGCATGTATGTGAGCTTCAGTTGCCTCATATCCCTGCCAAAACTAGGAATGGTGGGCTTTTAAAATTTTTGTCCTTCCGGAGAGTGTGTATTTGCATTTCTATCAGGACAAATGATCTTGAGCATTTTTAAATGTGCTTATTTGCTATCTGCATGTCTACAATGGCAAAGTGTCTATTCAGGTGTTTTGCTTATTTGTAAAAATGTTGTCTTTATAATTAAAATGGAAGCACTCTTTATGTATATTGTACATAAAGTTCTGTATCAGATACTTCTTTTGAAAATACGTTCTTCCAATCTATGGCCTGCTTTTTTATTTTCTTTTTATTTATTTTTTTTATTGTTGGGGATTCATTGAGGGTACAATAAGCCAGGTTACACTGATTGCAATTGTTAGGTAAAGTCCCTCTTGCAATCTTGTCTTGCCCCCATAAAGTGTGACACACACCAAGGCCCCACCCCCCTCCCTCCTTCCCTCTGTTTCCCCCCCATAACCATAATTGTCATTAATTGTCCTCATATCAAAATTGAGTACATAGGATTCATGCTTCTCGATTCTTGTGACGCTTTACTAAGAATGATGTCTTCCAGTCCATCCAGGTTAATACGAAGGATGTAAAGTCTCCATTTTTTTTAATGGCTAAATAGTATTCCATGGTATACATATACCACAGCTTGTTAATCCATTCCTGGGTTAGTGGGCATTTAGGCTGTTTCCACATTTTGGCGATTGTAAATTGAGCTGCAATAAACAATCTAGTACAAGTGTCCTTATGATAAAAGGATTTTTTTCCTTCTGGGTAGATGCCCAGTAATGGGATTGCAGGATCAAATGGGAGGTCTAGCTTGAGTGCTTTGAGGTTTCTCCATACTTCCTTCCAGAAAGGTTGTACTAGTTTGCAGTCCCACCAGCAGTGTAAAAGTGTTCCCTTCTCTCCACATCCACGCCAGCATCTGCAGTTTTGAGATTTTGTGATGTGGGCCATTCTCACTGGGGTTAGATGATATCTCAGGGATGTTTTGATTTGCATTTCTCTAATATATAGAGATGATGAACATTTTTTCATGTGTTTGTCAGCCATTCGTCTGTCAACTTTAGAGAAAGTTCTATTCATGTCTCTTGCCCATTGATATATGGGATTGTTGGCTTTTTTCATGTGGATTAATTTGAGTTCTCTATAGATCCTAGTTATCAAGCTTTTGTCTGATTGAAAATATGCAAATATCCTTTCCCATTGTGTAGGTTGTCTCTTTGCTTTGGTTATTGTCTCCTTAGCTGTACAGAAGCTTTTCAGTTTAATGAAGTCCCATTTGTTTATTTTTGTTGTTGTTGCAATTGCCATGGCAGTCTTCTTCATGAAATCTTTCCCCAGGCCAATGTCTTCCAGTGTTTTTCCTATGCTTTCTTGGAGGATTTTTATTGTTTCATGCCTTAAATTTAAGTCCTTTATCCATCTTGAATCAATTTTTGTGAGTGGGGAAAGGTGTGGGTCCAGTTTCAGTCTTTT
Source organism: Nycticebus coucang (assembly GCF_027406575.1). NCBI lineage: Eukaryota > Metazoa > Chordata > Mammalia > Primates > Lorisidae > Nycticebus > Nycticebus coucang. The sequence goes on from NC_069789.1 coordinate 91,228,968, forward strand.
ACATGTAGACATCCAGTTCTCCCAACACCATTTATTGAATAGGGAGTCTTTCCCCCAAGGTATGTTCTTGTTTGGTTTATCAAAGATTAGGTGGTTGTAAAATGTTAGTTTCATTTCTTGGTTTTCAATTCGATTCCAAGTGTCTATGTCTCTGTTTTTGTGCCAGTACCATACCGTCTTGAGCACTATGGCTTTGTAGTACAGACTAAAATCTGGTATGCTGATGCCCCCAGCTTTATTTTTGTTACAGAGAACTGCCTTAGCTATACGGGGTTTTTTCCGGTTCCATACAAAAATGCAGAATCATTTTTTCCAAATCTTGAAAGTACGATGTTGGTATTTTGATAGGAATGGCATTGAATAGGTAGATTGCTTTGGGAAGTATAGACATTTTAACAATGTTGATTCTTCCCATCCATGAGCATGGTATGTTCTTCCATTTGTTAATATCCTCTGCTATTTCCTTTCTGAGGATTTCATAGTTTTCTTTATAGAGGTCCTTCACCTCCTTCGTTAGGTATACTCCTAGGTATTTCATTTTCTTTGAGACTATGGTGAAGGGAGTTGTGTCCTTAATTAGCTTCTCATCTTGACTGTTATTGGTGTACACAAAGGCTACTGACTTGTGGACATTGATTTTATATCCTGAAACATTACTGTATTTTTTGATGACTTCTAGGAGTCTCGTGGTTGAGTCTTTGGAGTTCTCTAAGTATAAGATCATGTCATCAGCAAAGAGGGAGAGTTTGACCTCCTCTGCTCCCATTTGGATTCCCTTTGTTTCCTTGTCTTGCCTAATTGTATTGGCTAGAACTTCCAGCACTACGTTGAATAGTAAAGGTGACAGAGGACAACCTTGTCTCGTTCCAGTTCTAAGAGGAAAAGCTTTCAGTTTTACTCCATTCAGTAAAATTTTGGCTGTGGGTTTGTCATAGATAGCTTCAATCAGTTTTAGAAATGTGCCACCTATGCCTATACTCTTCAGTGTTCTAATTAGAAAAGGATGCTGGATTTTATCAAATGCTTTTTCTGCATCTATTGAGAGGATCATGTGATCTTTATTTTTGCCTCTGTTAATATGGTGGATAACGTTTATAGACTTGCGTATGTTAAACCAGCCTTGCATCCCTGGGATGAAGCCTACTTGATCATGATGAATGACGTTTTTGATGATAAGCTGTAATCTATTGGCTAGGATTTTGTTGAGAATTTTTGCGTCTATATTGATGAGTGAGATTGGTCTGAAATTCTCCTTTTTGTTTGGGTCTTTTCCTGGTTTTGGTATCAGGGTGATGTTTGCTTCATAGAATGTGTTGGGAAAGATTCCTTCTTCCTCAATTTTTTGGAATAATTTCTGCAGTACAGGAATAAGCTCTTCCTTGAAGGTTTGATAGAATTCTGGAGTGAAGCCATTTGGACCAGGGCATTTTTTAGTTGGAAGCTTTTTTATTGTTTCTTTGATCTCAGTGCTTGAAATTGGTCTGTTCAGGAGCTCTATTTCTTCCTGGCTGAGTCTAGGGAGAGGGTGTGATTCCAAATATTGATCCATTTCTTTCACATTGTCAAATTTCTGGGCATAGAGTTTCTGGTAGTATTCAGAGATGATCTCTTGTATCTCTGTGGGATCAGTTATTTCCCCTTTATCATTTCTGATGGAGGTTACTAGAGATTTTACTTTTCTATTCCTCATCAGTCTGGCCAATGGTTGATCTATTTTATTTATTTTTTCAAAAAACCAACTCCTTGTTTCATTAATTTTCTGAATGATTCTTTTGTTTTCAATTTCATTGATCTCTGATTTGATTTTGGATATTTCTTTTCTTCTACTGAGTTTAGGCTTAGATCGTTCTTCTTTTTCCAATTCCATAAGATCTCTTGTGAGATTGTTGATGTGCTCTCTTTCTGTTTTTCGAATGTAGGCATCTAAAGCGATGAATTTTCCTCTCAAAACTGCTTTTGCAGTATCCCACAGGTTTTGGTAGCTGTGTCTTCATTGTTGTTATGCTCAAGGAAGTTAATGATTTCCTGTTTTATTTCTTCCTGCACCCATCTGTTATTCAACAGAAGATTGTTTAATTTCCATGCCTTTGGGTGGTGTCGAGTGTTTTTGTTAGAGTTGAGTTCCACCTTTAGTGCCTTATGGTCTGAGAAGATACAAGGTAAAATTTCAATTCTTTTGATTCTGTTGATATTTGTTTTGTGTCCCAGGATATGATCAATTTTGGAGAATGTTTCATGGGGTGATGAGAAGAATGTATATTCTTTATCTTTGGGGTGGAGTGATCTATATGCATCTATCAAGCACAGTTGTTCTAGGGTCTCATTTAAATCTCTTATATCTTTGTTTAATTTCTGTTAGAGGATCTGTCCAGCTCTGTAAGAGGAGTGTTAAGATCCCCTGTTATTATGGTGTTATCAGATATCATATTGCTCAGACTGAGTAAGGTCTGTTTCAAGAATCTGGGAGCATTTAAATTGGGTGCATAGATATTTAGAATTGAAATGTGTTCTTATTGTATTTTTCCCTTGACCAATATAAAGTGACCATCTTTGTCTTTTTTGACTTTAGTTGCTTTAAATCCACATGTATCTGAAAATAAGATTGCAACTCCTCTTTTCTTCTGAATTCCATTTGCCTGAAAAATTGTCTTCCAACCCTTGACTCGGAGCTTTAATATGTCTTTTGAAGCCACGTGTGTTTCTTGCAGACAGCAAATGGATGGCTTGTGTTTTTTAATCCAGTCAACCAATCTATGTCTCTTCAGTGGGGAATTCAAGCCATTAACATTTATTGAGATAATTGATAAGTGTGTTAGTATTCTATTTGTCTTATTTTGTGAAAGTCCATTGCTTAGTTTTATCTTTTGCAACAGTGTGGAGGTTAGGTTCTGTCCTTTAATTTCTGAGTTCTTACTTTGCTGCTGATCCATTGTGGTGGTCAGTGTGCAGAACAGGTTGAAGTATTTCCTGTAGAGCTGGTCTTGTGGCGAATTTCCTCAATGTTTGTATATCCGTAAATGATTTGATTTCTCCATCAATTTTGAAGCTTAGCTTAGCAGGGTACAGAATTCTGGGCTGGAAATTGTTCTGTTGAAGTAGATTAAAGGTAGATGACCATTGTCTTCTTGCTTGGAAAGTTTCATTAGAGAAGTCTGTGGTCACTCTGATGGATTTGCCCCTGTAGGTCAACTGGCGCTTACTCCTGGCAGCTTGCAGAATCTTTTCTTTTGTCTTGACTTTGGACAGGTTCATCACAATGTGTCTTGGAGAAGCTCGGTTAGAGTTGAGGTGACCTGGGGTCCGATAGCCCTCTGAAAGCAGTGTGTCAGAATCTTTGGTGATATTTGGGAAATTTTCTTTTATAATATTCTCTAGTATGGCTTCCATTCCTCTGGGGCATTCTTCTTCCCCTTCTGGAATTCCTATAACTCTTATGTTGGAACGCTTCATAAAGTCCCATAATTCTGACAGTGAACGTTCTGCTTTCTCTCTCTGCTTTTCTGCCTCTTTTACTATCTGAGTTATCTCAAAAACTTTGTCTTCTACCTCTGAAATTCTTTCTTCTGCATGGTCTAACCTGTCGATGATACTTTCCATTGCATCTTTAAGTTCCCTGATTGACTGTTTCATTTCCTTCAGCTCTGCTATGTCCTTTTTATATTCTTCATATCGTTCATCTCTTATTTGATTCTGTTTTTGTATTTCCTTTTGGTTATTTTCCACTTTATTAGCAGTTTCCTTCATTGTTTCCATCATTTCTTTCATTGTTTTCAACATGTGTATTCTAAATTCCCTTTCTGTCATTCCTAATATTTCTTTATAGATGGAATCCTCTGCAGTAGCTATCTCATGGTCCCTTGGCGGGGTTGTTCGTGACTAGTTCTTCATGTTGCCTGGAGTTTTCTGCTGATTCTTCCTCATGAGTGATTTCTTTTATCTGTTTCCTTGCCCTAATTTTCCTTTCACTTCCTCTTGCTCTTTAAGTTCTCGTGCCTGTGGACTTAAGCTGACAACCACTGAAACAGAGATGCGATCCCAAGGAAGCTGGCCCGAGCTGCCCTCGCAAAGCTCACCCTGCTCACTGCTCCAAAATTTTGTGTGAAAGATGCATGGTGCGGTGCTGCAGAGATTAAGACCTTTTAAAATTTCCAAAGTGAAGCCTCAACCTGAAGAACTTCTGATAAGATGTCTGTGCACTATTTCTTTTCTCACAAAGTGTCCCAGGATCCTCCCCACCGAACTTCCATTGCCTGCAGGGTCCCAGGATAAAAGAGGCAGTGCCAGTCATCTGGGTCCACAAGAGCGGAGGAGAAAGAGGAGTCGCCAAGTATCCCAATGCTTTTTTATTTTCTTAATGGTGTCTTTTAAAAACCAAAAGTTTTTAACTCCTGTAAAGATTTTTTTTCATTATATTTTGTGTGTGTGGGCAGGGTGTGAGTGTGGGTGTGCATACCTAATTTAAGATAGCTTTGTATAGCTGAAGGTTCTGAAGATTTTCCTTATATGTTCTCCCAGAGTGTTTTATTTTTCACATTCATATTAATCGTTAGGTCTATGATTCATTTTGAGTTAACTTATCTATATAATGAAAGTGAAAGTCAAAAAGGTTCATTTTTTTTCAACACACAGATATTTAATTATTCCAGTGCTATTTATTTATTAAAGAATCCATTCCCTATTGAAATACCTTGACCTTGTCAAAAATCATTCTCCAAATGTGTGTTTTATTTCTGGACTCCAGTTCTGTTTCATTGATCTATATGCCTATTCTGTAGACAACACTACACTATGTGCACATTTAGGTATACACACCTATATGTACATGTATTTTTCTGTCACTTTAAGCCCTTTGAGCTTTTGCATGAATTTCAGAATTAGCTTTTAGTTTCAAAAAAAAATCTTGCTGGTATTTCAATTACCATTGCATTAAATCTATATGTTAACTCAGAAATAATTGGTATCTTACTAATATTAAGTTTTCCATTTTATTAATGGTGTATCTTCCTATTTATTTAGGTAATTTTAAGTATCTCTTTACAATATATTTTAATTTTTAATATACACATCTTCCATATATTTTGTTAAATTTACCTTTAAGTATTTTGTGTCTCTTTTATAAAAGCTTTTGTATAATAGTAATTTTAAATTTCAATTTTAAATTGCTGATTTTCAGTATAGAAATACTACTGTATACTTACTTCAAATCCTGCAACTTAATTAAACTCATTTATTAGATCTTGTAATTTTTCTTTGCAATTCCTTAGAATTTTCTTTTCTTTTTTGAATAGAGGTAAAATACACAAATATAATTTACAATCTTTACTATTTTTAAGTGTACAATTTAATAGTAATAAATACATTTATATTCTTTGTTCCTTCCCCCTTTTCACGTCTCTCACCCATTCCCAGCCTCTGGTCACCACCAATCTAATCACAATCTCATGAGATCCACTTTTTTTAGCTCCCACATATGAGTGAGAACATATGATACTTATCTTTCTGTTCTCGGCTTGTTTCAATGAATATAATAGCCTTGAGCTCCATCTATGTTGCTGAAAATGAGAGTATTTCATTCTTTATTTATGGCTGAGTAATATGCCATTGTGTACATTGTGCATGCATACTACATTTTCTTTATTCACTCATTCTCTGATGAACACTTGGGCTGATTCCATATTTTAGCTATTGTGACTAGTGTTGCAGTAAACGTTGGAGTGCAGATATCGCCATATATTGATTTACTTTCCTTTAGACATATACCCAGTAGTGGAATTGCTGGATCATATTGTGGTTCTGTTTTTAGGTTTCTGAGGAAGCTCCATACTTTTTTTCACAGTGACTGTATTAATTTCTGTTCCCAATAACATTGCATAAGGGTTCCCCTTTTTTCCTACATTCTTTCCAGTGTCTGCTACTCCTTACCCTTTTAATAAAAGCTTTGGATAAGGTGATATCTCTATGGTTTTGATTTGTATTTTTCTGATGATTAGAGAAGTTAAATTTTTTATATATGTGTTGGCAATTTGTATGTCTTTTTTGAGAACTGTCTTTTATCCACTTTTAAATTGGATTATTTATTTAGTTGCTATTGAATTGTTTGGCTTCTTTTATATTCTAGTTGTCAATCTCCTGTCAGATGGACAGTTTGCAAATATTTTCTCCCGTTCTATAGGTTGTCTCTTCACTTTGTTAACTGTTTCATTTACCATGCAGAAGGTTTTTACTCTGATATAATCCCAAAAGCCTATTTTTGCTTTTGTTACCTGTGCTTTAGGGCTTTACACCAAAAAAAATTTGTCCTGAAGTGTTTCCCAATGTTTCCTTCTAGTAGTTTCACAGTTTCAGGTCTTAGACTTAAGTCTTCAATCCATAGTGATTTGATTTGGGGTATGGTGACAGATAAGGGTCCAGTTTCATTCTTCTTTATATAAGTATCCAGTTTTGTCAGTAACATTTATTGAAAAGACTATCCTTTCCCTATTGTATGTTCTCGATGCCTTTGTTGAAGATGGGTTGTTTGTAAATGAATGGATTTACATCTGGGTTCTCTATTCTGTTCCATTTGTTTCTGTATCTGTTTTATGGCAGTACCATAATTTTGGATTACTATGTATTTGTAGTCCATTTTGAAGTCAGATAATGTGATATCTACAGATTTATCTTCTTTATTCAGGGTTGCTTTGGCTATTTAGGATCTTTTGTGGTTGCATATACATTTTAGGCTTATTTTTTCTATTTTTGTGGAAAAATCATCCATTGTTATTTTAATGGAGATTGCAAAAAATCTATAAATTGCTTTGGATGTCTTTTTTTTTTTTTTTTTTTTTTTGGAGACAGAGTCTCACTATGTCACCCTCAGTAGAGTCCTGTAGCATCACAGCTCACAGCAACCTCCAACTCTTGGGCATAAGCGATTCTCTTGCCTCAGCCTCCCAAGTACCTGGGACTACAGGAGCCCACCACAATGCCCAGCTATTTTTTGTTGCAGTTATCACTGCTGTTTTAGCTGGCCCAGGCCAGCTTCGAACCCACCAGCATTGCTGTATATGGCTGGCGCAGTAACCCCTGTGCTACGGGCACCAAGCTGTATATCATTGTTGTTTTAACAACATTAATTCTTCCAATACGTGACCATGGAATTTCTTTCCTTTGTGTGTGTGTGTGTCCTCTTCTATTTCTTTTATCAAAGTTTTACACTTTTCCTTGCATAGATCTTCCATTTCTTTGGTTAGATTGATTCCTAGGTATTTTATATTTTTTGCAGCTATTGTAAACAGGATTGCTTTCTTGATTTTCATTCAAATTGTTTGCTGTTGGGTGTATACGAACGCTACTGATTTTCATATAATGATTGCAACTTTCATATGATGATTGCAACTTGCAACTGTACTGAGTCCTAACAGTTTTTTGGTGGAATCTTAAGGTCATGTCATCTGCAAACAAGGCTAATTTGACTTCTTTCTTTCCAATTTGGAAGTCCTTTATGTCTTTCTCTTACCTACTAGCTCTTTCAAGATATCTAGTATTATGCTGAATAATAATGGTGAAAGTAGGCCTTTTTGTCTTGTTCCAGTCCTTAGAAAAAAGGCCTCCAATTTTTCCCTGTTCAATATGAGGTTAGCCATTGTTTTATCATATATGGCCTTTAATATTTTGAGGTATGTTCCGTCTACCCTCATTTTCATGCAGGTTTTTATCTGAAAAGGATGTTGAATTTTATCAAATGCTTTTTTAGCATCTATTGAAATAGTAGTATGTTTTTGTTCTTGATTCTGTTAATGTAATGTATCACATTTACTGATTTGTGTATGTTGAAGCATTCTTGCATTCATGAAGTGAATCCATTTGGTCATGGTGAATGATCTTTTTAATGTGTTGTTGAATTCAGTTTCCTGTAATTTGTTGAGGAGTTTTGCATCCATGTTCATTAGTAATATTGATCAGCAGTTTTCTTTTTATATTCTTGCTGTTTCCTTGTTGAGTTTTGGTATCAAGGTAACGCTCATCTTGTAGAATGAGTTTGTTAGTAGTCTCTCAACTTCAGTATTTTTTTAGAGAGTTTGAGTAGGATACTATTAGTTCTTTAAACACATATTTGACAGAATTTAGCAGTGAATCCATCAGGTCCTAGGCTTTTGGTTATTGGGAGTCTTTTCATTACAGCTTCAATCTCATTGTTTATTATCGTATTGACATACAATCTAGTACCATTGTATGTCAATACAATAATATAGTAATCTACTACAATCTACTACGATTTTTTCAATTGTAGTAGATTGTATGTCTAAGAAATTATCCATTTCTCCTAGATTTTCCAGTTTGATGGCGTTTAGTCATTCATAATAGTCTTAAATGATTCTTTGCATTTCTCAGGTTTCAGTTCATAACTGTCTTTTTAGTGTCTGATTTTATTTACTTGGCCCTTCTTTCTTTTTTTCTTAGTCTAGCTAAGCATTTTTGATTTTTATTTTTTCAAAAAACTAAACTTTTTCCTTTGAGCACTTTGAATATGTCATTCCACTCCCTCCTGACCCATATGGTTTCCATTAAGAAGTTTATCGACCAACAATTTAGAGCTCCTTTGTATGTTATTTTCTTCTTACCTCTTGCTGCTTCCAGGATCTTCTCCTATTCTTCACCATGGAGAGTTTTGTAACTGTATTGGGATAGTCTTTTTTGGGTTGAATTTGTTTAGTGTTTTAAGACCTTCCTGTATCTGGATATTTATGCCTTTCTCGAGTTTTTGAAAGTTTTCTGTTTATTATTATTAGTGGTATTAGTGTTATTTGAATAAGAGTTCTCTCTCTTGCTCTTGATAATCTCTCCCTTGAACTCTAATAATTCTTAAATTTGGCCTTTGAGGTAATTTTCTCTATATCATAGGTGGTCATCATTCCTTTTCTTTCTTTTCTCTTTTTTCCCTCTGACTGCATATTTTCAAATAGTTGGTCTTTAACCTCATTGATCTTTATCCACTGCTTGATTCATTCTACTGTTGAGAGTATCCAAAGAACTCTTCAGTTCAGTAAATATATTTTTCAGTTTCAAGATTTCTGTTTATTTTTAAAACAATTTTGATTTACTTGTTAAATTGCTATGATAAGTTTCTGGGTTACTTTTCTGTGTTATCTTGGAGATATCTGAATTTCCTTAAAACTGTTATTTTGAATTCTTTCTCAGAAAGCTCACAAATCTCCATCTGACTAGGATCATTCACTGGATTATTGCTTTATCTTTTTGTGAAGCTGTGCTTCCCTATTTGTTATTGTTTCTTTTGAGTATGTATCTGTGTCTTGCACTGAAGGAATAGTTCTATATTCGTTTTTTTCTGACATGCTTGTTTGGGTTTTTTATTGAATGTATTTGCTTAGCTTATCTTTACTACCATGTTGCTTCCTCCTTTCAGCTCTAGATGGAGCTTTAAGTCCAGGTTTGCCTTGGTTCCAAAGACTAGTTCCAATGCTACTTGCCCCAAATGGGGGTGGTCATAAAGGAGTTACCCCTCAGCAGTGTGGAAAGGTGGTTTGAGGGTTTATGACCAGGAGACCCAGGGGCATACTTCCTGCACCCACTCTAATTTGATGTCTCCTCTGGCTGAGACAAAGAGCAGAGTTTCCAGGGCCATGGGCCCACCTTCCCCTCTTGTCTCAGCTTGCCCTCAGGGATATTTCTCTCTTCAGGCACTCATGATGCTTCCTGTGCATTAAGCCAAGGATGGGTTTCCTGTCAGGGAAACCAAGAAGTTGAGGAAGTTGCTTGACCTCATCAATTTTATTTTTTTCCAGTAGAAACCATTAGTTCAGGGGAGATTTTCTGCATGCTTGGTGCAGAATCGTGAGGAGGAGCATCATGGATATGTAAGTCCCAGTTTCCTACTGTCTGCCTGGAGTTTTTCCACTTTTCTTTGACCCCCGGAATTATACCATTCTCATAATTGAGCTCTGGGTTGTTGTTGATGTAGATCTCAGAGCTGCATATTTATTTTTGGTTTTCTATTAGGGGTAAGTGAAATCAGTTTTCCTCTATGCCATTTTTTTGAAAGCAGAACCCTTAGAAGATTTCTTCATTGACAGTAATGTGTTGCAAATAAAGACAATATTGTTTCTTTTTTCTGGCCTATTTATTTTCCTTCCTCACTTCCTTCCTCCTACCCTCCCTCCTTCCTTCCTTCCTTTTCTTTCTCTCTCTCTTTCTCTCTCTCTCTCTCATTTTTGCTTTCTCTTTTGTTCTCTTCTTTCTTTTATTGCTTTGCATATTCTCTAGAACAGTAATTCTCATTCTCAACTGGGGTGAATTTTGTTTCTCATTGGTGGTAATTTGGAAAAAATTTTGGTTGACAGAAAAGCTACATGAGCTGCTGGAATCTAGTGGGTATAACCCAGGGATGTTGCTAAACATCCTATAATGCACAGGCTAGCCCAAAGTCTGTGTGTGGTGGGAGTTATTAAATCCCAAATGTCAATATACTGATATTGAGAAACCCTGGTAAAATCTATTGTACTGTAGTATAATGTTAAATAGAAATGGTGGAAATGGACACTCTTACACTATTTCTGATCTTAGGGAGAAAGATTTCAGGCTTTCACCATGAAGTATGTTTTCAGCTGTGAATTTTCCATAGAGGTTCTTTGTTATGTTAAGCGCGTTGTCTTCCACTCCTAGGTTGCTGAGAATTCTTATCAGTAAGGATATTCAATTTGAAAAAAAGTTTTCTACATCAAAGGAGATGATTGTATGCTTCTTCTCAACCTTGAATTCCAAAGAAGCACTTTGGTCATTATACATTATTCATTTTTAATTATTGTAGCATATAGTAGTTTGATATCTTTATAGTGTGCATGTGATATTTTGATATAGGCATACAATGTGGGTTAATAAAATCAGGGTAATTGGAGTATCTATCACCTCAGGCTTATCACCTCTCTGTGCTAGAAACATTCCATTTCTATTCTTTAGCTACTCTAATGTATACTTTAATACACTGTTGATCATAGTCACTTTGTTGTGATATTAAATATTGTTCATTCCATCTAATCATATTTTTTTACTCATCAATCATCCCCACTCTATTTCCCCTTCTCTGCTATGCTTCCCAGCCTCTGGAAACCATCATTCCACTCTCTGTCTCCAGAAGATCAATCACTTAATCATTTTTAATATGTAGTTCCCACATATTAATGGGAATATGCAAGGTTTGTCTTTCTGTGCTTGGCTTATTTCACTTAACAATGTTCTCCACTTCCATCTATGTTGTTGCAAATGGCAGGATTTCATTCTTTTTCATGGGTATGTAACATTCAATTGTGTATATGTACCACAGTTTCTCTATCCATGCATCAACTGATGGACACTCGGGTTGATTCCAAATTTTAGTTGTTGTGAATAGGCTTAAAATAAGATGGAGTGCAGATATTTTTCAATATATTGTATTCCTCTCCTTTTGATATATTCCCAGTAGTGGGATTGGTATGTCATGTGGTAGTTCTGTTTTTAGTTTTATGAGGAACTTTCATTTTGTTCTCCATAGTGGTTGCACTAATTTATATTCCTGTCCATTGTGTGCAAAAGATTCCCTTTTTCCACATCCTTGGCAATGTTAGTTATTGCCTGTCTTTTTGATAAAACCCCTTTTAACTGGGGTGAAGTGATATGTCATTGAAGTTTTGATCTGAATTTCTCTGATGAATAGTGATGGTAAGCATTTTTTTATATACCCTTTGGCTATTTGTATGTTTTATTCCAACAAATGTCTATTCAGATCCTTTGCCCATTTTAAATCAGATTATATGAATTTTTTCTATTGAGTTGTTTGAGCTCCTTATACGTTTTAGTTATTAATCCCTATTTGGCAAATGTATTCTACCATTTGGTGGATTTTCTTGTCACTTTGTTGATTGTATTCTCTACTGTTGAGAAGCTTTTTAGCTTGACGTGATCCCATTTGTCAAATTTTGCTTTAGTTGTCTATGCTTCAGGGATATTACACAAGAAGTCCTTGCCCAGATCAATGTCTTGAAGAATTTCTCCAATGTTTTCTCTTAGTAGTATCATAGTTTAGGTCTTAGATTTAATTCTTTAATCCATTTTGATTTAATTTTTGTATATAATGAGCAATAAAAGTCTAGTTTTATTCTTCTGCATAGGGATATCCAGTTTTCCCATTATCATTTACTAAAAAGAATATCCTTTTCCCATTGTTCTTGGCACTGCTGTTGAAGACAAGTTCACTATTTGGCCAGGCTGTTCTTTAAAGGAGTACTTATTATTCCTGCTTCTATCTCGTTATTTGTTGTTGGTTTATTCATATTTTGGATTTTTTTTTCCTGGCTCAATATTGGTAAGTTATATGTGTCTAGGAATTTATTTGTTTCTTCTAGGTTTTCCAGTGGTAGCTGTTCATAGGAGTATCCACTCATCCTTTGAATTTCTACAGTATCAATAGTAATGCCTTCTTTTTATTCTCTGATTTTATTTATTTGGGTCTTTTCTCTTTTTTTCTAGTTTGGCTAAAGGGGTGCTTAAGTTGTTTAGCCTTTCAAAAAGCCAGCTTTTTCTTTTATTCATCTTTTGTATTGTTTTTTATTTTAATTTCATATATTTTTACTCTGTTCTTTATTACTTCTTTTCCTCTACTAATTTTGGGTTTAGTTTGCTCTTTTTCTAGTTCTTTGAGATGCATCATTAGGTTGTTTGTTTGAAGCTTTTCTGCTTTTTTGATGTAGGCACTTATTGCTCTATACTTTTATTATTGTTTTTGCTGTATGATGTATTATTATTTTCATTATTTTGATCCTGGTTATTCAGAAGCATATTATTTAATTTCCATGTGTTTGCATTTTTACAATGTTTCTCTTGCTATTCATTTCTAATTTTATTCTATTGTTGTAAGAAAAAAATACTTGGCATGATTTCAATTTTTTTGAATTTTTGAGACTTGATTTGTAACCTAACATGTGGTCCATCCTTGAAAATGATCCATGAGCTGAGGGGAAGAACATAAATTCTGCAACTATTGGATGAAATTTTTTTCTCTATGTACATTTAGTACATAGAGAAAATTAAGCCCAATATTCCTTTGTTGATTTCTACCTGGATGATCTGTCCAATTCAGAAAGTGCAATGTTGAGGTCTCCAATAATTATTTTGTTGGAGTCTGTCTCACTCTTTAGCTGTGATAATATTTGCTTTATATATCTGGGTGCTCCAGGGTTGGGTGAATATATATTTAGAATTGTTGCATCCACTTGCTGGATTGGCCCCTTTATCATTGTATTATGACCTTTTTTGTCTCTTTTTGCAGTTTTTATGAGACAAATATATTTTATTTATTTATAGATAAATTTATTTTATGAGATATGTATATTTTATCTGATAAAAGCATAGCTACTCCTGCTCTCTTTTGGATTTCCACTTGCATGGAGTACCTTTTCTCATCACTTTATTTTCAGTCTGCTTGTATCTTTATAGGTGCAATGAGTTTCTTGCAGACAGCGTATAATCCTCTCTTGTTCCTTTTTAATGTTTTTATCCATTCAGCTACTCTAACTTTTGATTGGAGTATTTAGCCCGTTCGTAGTCAATGTAATTATTGATAAGTAAGACTTACTACTGCACTATCGTTCTTTGATTTCTGGTTGTTTTGTTATCTTTCTTTCTTCTTTCCTGTCTTCCTTCATTAAAAGGCAGTGTGTTTTAATTTCTTACTTTGTGTGTGTGTGTATGTTGTAGGTTTTTAAATTTGAGATGACCATGAGGCTTGTAAAAAGCAGTTCATAACCAATTACTTTAGATATATGACAAGGCTGCTTACAAGCAAAGAGAAATCTAGTAGAAATTCTAGCCTTTAACTCCATCTCCCGTGATTTTTAGCTTTTTGTTGTTTCTATCTGTCTTTTTATACTATCTATCTCTCAAAAAGATGCTGTAGTTATTTTTCGTAAGTTTGTCTTTTAGTCTTCCTACTCAAGATATAAGTGGTTTATACACTGCAATTACAACACTAGAATATTCTTCACTTGTGGATTTACTGTTACCAGTGAGTTGTATACCTTCAGGTAATCTATTATTGTTTAATGTCCTTTTTTTTTATATTGAAGAACTCCTTTTAGCATTTCGTATAGGATAGTTCTGATGTTTATGAAAACCCTCAGCTTTTGTTTGTCTGGGAAAGTCTTTCTCCTTCCTGTTTGAAGGATTTTTTTTAGCATATAATGATCTAAGGTTAAGGTTTTTTTTTTTCCTTTAGGACTTTGGCTATGTCATGCTACTGCCTCTTTGCTTGTAAGGTTTCCAGTGAGAAGTCTGCTGCCAGACCTATGGGAGCTTCTTTATTTGTTTTTTGTTTTTGTTTGTTTGTTTGTTTCTTTTCTCTTGCTTCCCTTAGGACCTATTCTTTATCTGTGACTCTTGGGAATTTGATTATTAAATGCCTTGATGTAGTCTCGTTTGGATTAAATCTACTTGTTTGGGTTAAATCTAGTTGGTATTCTCTGTTATTGTATCTTTGAATAAAAACTGTCTACCCCAATCTCCCTCTCTACCTCCCGTTAAAGGCCAATAACTCTTAGATTTACCTTTTTGAGGCTATTTTCTAGATCTTTCTAGGAATGCTTCATTTTGTTTCTTTTTTCTTTTTTTTTTTGTTTTTTTGCACTTTTTGGCCAAGGCTGCGTTTGAATCTGCCACCTCTGGTATATGGGGCCGACGCCCTACTCCTTTGAGCCACAGGCACCTCCTTTTTTTTCTTTTTTTCTTTTATTACTGTGTATTTTCAAATATCCTTCATTTAGGCTCACTAAATCTCTTTTCTGCTTGATCAATTCTCCTGTTGAGAGACTCTGATGCATTTCTTAGTTTGTCAATTGAATTCTTAAACTCCAGAATTTCTATCTATATTTTTTAAATATTATTTCAATCTCTTTGTTGAATTTCTCTTATAGGCTTCTGAATTTCTTCTCTGTGTTGTCTTGAAGTTCATTGATCTTCTCCAGGACAGCAATTTTGAATTATTAGTCTGAATGGTCACATACCTTTCTCACTTCAGGATTGACCACTGATATCTTATTCAGTTCACTTGGTGAGGCCATGTTTCCCTGGTTATTCTTGATTATTGTAGATACTTGTCAATGTCTGGGCATTGAAGAATTAGGTATTTATTTTAATCTTCACGGCCTTGGCTTATTTGAACCTGCCCTTCTTGAGAAGGTTTTCTAGATATTCAAAGGAAGTTGAGTGCTATGATCTAAGTCTTTGGTCACTGCAGCCATATGGACATTGGTGGTGCCCCAAGTGTAGTAATGCTGTGATTCTTGCAGACTTCTGGTGGGACGACATTAGTGGACTTGGGCAAGATATGGAAGAATTTCCTGGATTACTGAGCAAAGTCTTTACTCTTTTCCTCACTCTCTGTGCTGAGCTGCGAGTGATATGGGGACTCCCTTATGGCCATCAATGCTGGGTCACACCTGAAGTCAGCCCAGTGTCTCCCAAAGCCCATTGTGATTGTTGCCTGACTACTTCTGATGTTAATTCAAAGCCCTAGGGCTCTTGAATGAGCAGGTAGTGAATCCTACCAGACTGGGTCCTTCCCTTCAGAGTAGCATGTTTTCTTCTAGCCCAGAGTGGGTCTAGAAATGCCACTAAGGCCTGGAGTCCAGGGCTTTAGGAGTCTGCTTTGTACTTTATTTTACTATGGCTGAGCCAATACTCAAGTTGCAAAATAAAGTCTCTGAGCAAGTAGAAGACTTTTTCCTTTTCCCAAGGAGAAGATTCTTCATGAGCCACAGTGCCCATAGTTGGAGGAAGGTCCACAGGTACTGGTGTGGTTGTTGCCCCCAGTGTCTCACTGTGTCATGTGCACCCCACATCCAGTGGCTCTGAGCCAGCACAGCCACAGGAATTGCTCAAGACTTCAGCCTTTGTGGCTCAACTTCCTTACAGAATTTAGTTCATTTTCAGGCTGCTTTCTGTCAGCCAGTGGAGGGACTGGCCAAAACTCAGGTCCAGGGCAGATTTCCCTCCGGCCAGGCTGGTCTAAATGCCCCTTCTATGGGCACTTACAGAAGAATTCTTCCCTGTGCTGTGTTTTCCTGTGTCCTGGCAGGGTAGCCCTGAGTTTCAGTGCATAGTCCCACAGTCATTTTACCTTCCTTCCCCCAGGCATACAAATTCTTTTCCACTCAGTGTGCTGGCATGGCACTGCCAGGAGATGAGAGATGGGTGTCATAGGTGGTGTCTCCTTTAGTGCCTCTCTCCTTGATATAATATAAACCAGGTAGTATGATCACTCACCTGATTTTTGGTGGTCTGGTGCTTGCTTGTGTGGTTAGTTGTTGAATTTGGTGTTTATATGGAGGGACTACCACTGGAGATTTCTATTTGGGGATCTTGCTCTGCCCCTTTCTCTATATTATTAATTTTGTATATTGATGGAATCAACTTAAAATTTTGTTAAAATTCTGTCAAGGACTTTTGCATCCATGTTCATGAGGGATATCAAGCTATAGTTTTGTTTCAGTGTAATGTCTTAGTCTGGTTTTGATATCAAGATAACGTTAGTCCATAAAATAATTTAGAAAGTATTTCTTCTGGGCCTGGGGATTTTTAAGGGGCAGACTTTCAAGTGTTAATTCAATTGCTTTAATAATCATTAGACTATTTGGGGTTATTCATTCTTAAATAATTTCTAATAATTTGTGTCTTTAGGGAAGTTTTCCATTACCACATGTGCTATAAAATGTCAAGGTGTGAAGTTGTTCATAATGTGCTCTTATAATCCTTATTTCTTTAGGGTCCAGTGATGTCCTCCTTTCAATTCTGATGTTGGCACTATATATCATCTTTTCTCTTAACCAGTCTAATCAAGAAGTGTGTTAATTTTATTAACGAAGTTTATTGATTTTGTTGGTATCATCAAAGAGAAAATTTTTTATTTCATTGACTTTATTGATTTTATCTTTTAAATTGCATTGATTTTGTTCTCACCATAAATTTTTTCCTTTCTTCAGTTTGCTTTGTATTTTATTTGCTCACTTTCTTTCTAGATTCTTAAGGTGGAAGCACTGATTTGAAACAGTCTTTATTTTCAATAGGATTATTTTATATTATAATCTTTACCCTAAGCATTGATGTAGTTGAGTCCCACAATATTTTTAAACTGTTTGATTTTTATTTAGTTGATATACAATAAAAGATATATACTTAAATTATATGATATGATAAATATGTAAATATAGGTGTACTCAGGAAACCATCACTGTAGTTAAAATAATGAACATGTTTCATCACCCTAAACATTTCCTTATGTCCTTTTTATAATCTTTCCCTCCTATTCTTCCTCATCTACCCCTATTCCTCCGGGCAATCATTGATTTGCTTATTATCATAATAGATTAATTTGCTTTTCTATACTTTTATGCAAGTGAAATCATAAAATATATACTCCTTTATGAAGCACAATTATTTTGAGGTTCATCCATGCTATAGTATACATCAACACAAGTAGTATTTCATTATATGAATATACTACAAATATATCTACTCACTTTTCTATAATTTGGATTGTAACCAGATTTAAACTATTACATGTAAATTTGCTATGAGAATTTATGTATTTGCTTCTTCTGCATATATGCTTTCATTTCTCTTGGGTAAATAGCTAGGAAAGCTGGGCTATATAGTAGATGTATAAGTTTTCAAAATACTTAAAAGCTATTACTCAAAGTGGTTATCCACTTTATAGTCCTATCAATAGTACTCTATTTTTCCTGAAATTTATATTTCATTTTAATATTCAAAATGAAAAAGCCTCTCTTTGTTAAAGTGTTTTAAAAATGCTTAAGATGTCCATGCTGGCATTTCATTTATGGAAGAAAGCTGTTCAAGATGTAATCACACTTAGGAAGAAAACACAACATGGCTTTTCGCTTTCACTACAAACACAAAAAGTACTATTTGATTTACTTTCATCTTGATGTCAAAGCTCAGATGGAAATCTGAATCCTCCTGGAAGCCATGGTTGGAGCTGGCCTGAGAGAATGGGACTGACATGCAAAGAAAGAACAGGTAAGAAGAGACAGAGTGAGAGAAGAGGATGGAAAATAGAGGGGAATGAATTGATAGAATTCAAGCCCTCGCTTCTAGCATTTGGTTACACAAGACAATGTATTCTACTTTTTGCCTCAAAGTACATAGTATATTCCATACTTGCTCACAGATATGTATTCTAGTTGAAGAGATTATAATAATGCAGGCAAAAAAAATAAATGAGCAAGATAGAATGTAACATACTGCTAAGTAAATGATACTTTTCTACCTCTACCATATCTCTTCCCAGGCTAAGGGTCCTACCCAATCAGGCAATTGTGAAACTGAGAATCAATCCACTATGAACCAGTAGAGGTAAAAAAAAAAAAAAAATTGTATAGGTTTCTGGTTTTCTGAGAGCCTTCTGTTTAATGAAAGTTTTCAGACATATATCCTGTAGACCTCCTCCTGGGGTCTTGTAATATTACCACCGCCTCCATCTCTTGAGCTTTAACAGCAAAAACTTGCCCTTTTCCTTATCAAGAGCATACAGGAATGTCTATGAGAAATGTGTGTGAATGGGTGGCCTCTAGGTAATTATACATACGCTTGTAAACAATTGGTACAATTTTATAACATTATGCCCCTTTACTGACAATATTTTAAAACTCCTAGTCTGGCTTTGTCACCATCAAAGAGTTCTCACATATATTTCGAGTTTTTAAGTGGAAAGGTGTGCTGGACATGTGCACAGGCCATTTTATACATTTGAAACTTGTTCACAGATAAAACATATGAAAATATTAACCTTTTCTCTTGTGAACAAACAAACTAGTTTTGAATAAGTATTTGCTCTACCTGGGGTAGTTCACATCCCCATGAAGAAACTTTCACTAATAATTGGTATGATCAAGAATTCCTTCAAAGCATTGTCATGGTAATTACAAATGTAGACTTGAAAACTCTAGTTTGAAACGTGATTAATTCCAAAACTACATCTGCTTATGCTTAGTCTTGCCAATAAAAAGAAGCTGAAGTTATACTTGACATTTTGTTAACCAAGGGCTATTGCTTTTCTGTAAGGTTTTTCATTCCAAAGTCAGACACAACCATTTTAACTGAATATCATGGAATGATAACAAGATTTGTAGTTTTGTTAGAAACTCCTAGATGGTGGTCATTTGACTACTTATTTTTTTTTTGTCTTAATAAAAAATGTCATCAATGAGTGACTATAAATATATTTATAATGTATTTGTAGATCCTAGTTTTGTTGGTGTAATTTCACTTAATAAATATTCCACACAACTAGCTAAAAAACTGATTAGTTGAGGTTAATATGAGTGATTGAAAACTAGAGGTGACTGAACTTGCAGAGCAGATAAACTTCAAGGTAGTAATGGGAAAACCATGCTGGGAAGAGGAACGCCTTGGTCTACCTCTATTCAATCTGACCAAGGCAATCAAGCCAGAGCTTTACCAGATGCCTATAGACACTGAATGAATTGGCAGCTACCCAATGTTTCAGAGAACGAGAAGGAGACTAGGCCAGTTTTTGATAAAAATCTAACAGAGAATTCCATCCCAGCTACCTTATATCCCGTGTAAGGGAGACATCTTGTGTTTAGTAAAGATGGATGGAAGCTTTTCCTTTTACTGTCTTAGGTGATCTTTCAAAAGGTAAGTTTATCCTGGAGAGCCAAACATAAATCTATACTCAGGCTACAGATAAGGCAATATACATTTTTACCTTGGAATAAAAATCATCACTTTGGCTAATGATAAAATTCTTCAGCCTCCCACCTTGAAAGTTTCATGCTCAAAAAAACTACAAAGAATGCCCTAAAATAGAAACTTTAAAACCAAGAACTTCAATGGATCAGGCTATGTTAAAACCTCACATTAGAGTTTATGAAGCTGCTTGTAAATTCAATCTGATAACTATTGAGAGTCTATTGTATACAAGAAGCACAGTACTGAGGGAAAAGTATGGCTGCTCCTACTTTAAGAGAATTTGTGTCTAGAGGAAATCAAAGCGGTATTTTTAAAGGGATATTTGGCATGATAGAAACAAGGGAGAGCACAGAACATAATTATAGGAATATTTCAGAGAACCAGTTTCTGAATTTCCTGTGCTTGGTCGTCAACTTTAGAAGAATGTGGGAAAGCCAATGAGGGCAGTCCTGAGCAAGGGTAAGGAGAAGGTTCTGGTAACATAGCAGCCACTAATACTGCAAAATGAAAGTGAAGAAGTAATTTGGGTCCCTAATTACAAGTTTATTCAAAATTGCTGCAAAGAGAACCCCAGTATACCTAGATCAGTATAACACACGTAGGGCTGCAGAATGAACAGGAAAGGAACACTACTGGAGAGTAATGTGTCTAGGGCTCCTGAAAGGAACACTGGGGGACTGTCCCCTCTTAAATGACAAGGGGAAATAAATGGTAATGGAATTTGACCTGAAGTGTTTGGAGACTTAAGTTTTAAACAAAATGTAAGCCTGACAATTTCCCTCCTTGCAGAAATCTTATCTCATAGCGAAGCTCAGTGCTGGGCCCCAAAAGCTCTCACCAATCACTGACACACCAGGGAGACTTTCTGGCAGGGAGCAGCAGCTTAGAGCAGCACTGAAATCCCTGGTGTGTTTACACAGTCATGTCCAGTTTACCTGTGTCAGAACAGACTTTGACAGGCCTAAGAGAAGGAACTAGGCAGGGTCTCCTGTTATCCACACTGCTGGAAACATCACTAGCCTGGCCCACCGAAGAAAAACACAGATGCCTGCCAGAAGTAACAAAGTAATGGACTTTCCATGAGACGCTATCAGTTCTGGATGATTTGGTATTTTTAGAGGAAAGACTCATGTGTAGTTGGGCACTGCAAGCATTAGTAGCTGAGTTGATGTGGCCCGTGGATTCAGGATAGAGTGGGAGGTGCTGGGGAAGAGATGAAGCATCAATGCAGAGGCTTTGTGTTCCTGAAGGAGCAGTAAGGTACAAATATTGGGGAAAATGTATAGTAGCTCACACTGTGAAGTATTGAATGTCAACATCTAAGGATTTTTATGGTACCAACAACCTGGCATGTGTATAGACTTTGGGATGAGAAACAAGGGTTTCAGAAATGCAAATACACTTTGCCCACAATTAGCAGCTACACTGTGTGCCTTAGAAATGGACAGACAAGATTTATTTAAAAAATTCACACACATTAATAATCCCTAAGCATTCGTGAGCTGGGATCTATGAGTTCACCGTGGCCCCCTTCATTCCCAGACATTTCCTTAGGGTCAATTTAACTCTTGGATGTTTTGACTTAGTTAAAATGTGTGGGTGTTATTTTTGAAGCTTATCAAATAGGATTTTGAAATTTCTCAGAGGAAAAAAAGTAGATTCAATATTTTAAATTGTACTTTTTGTTGTTGTTGTTAAAAAAACAATAAAACAACTGGTGTCAGGTAAAGGTTGTCAGCGTGGAATTTCACACTGCTTCTCTAGACCTTAGCACAGTATCTTGTGCAAGGTTAACATCTAAAAAAGTAAAAATCTTTTTGGAGCAATAGGGAATGAATTTTTTCTCATTAATAAGTGAGCCCTATGTAAAAGCTAGTATCCTTAGTAGTAACCTATGTTACATCTCCGAGAACTAGAAGCATCGTTTAACTTAGGGACACCAGATGTCATCATTCAATAAAGTATTCAGCACTCTGTCTATCTGAATATTCATGAACCCAGATGCCTAAGAAATGTCAGATTACTGATACTCCTGTGGAACTTTGTGCAGTGGAAACTGTTAAATGTACATTTTGTGGAAAACTAGTTCCAGGCTTGAGTCTATGATATTATGCCTCTTTCTTAGCAAGATGTCCTTTATAGCCTTCCCATCATGGATAGCTGTCAAAGATAAACTCATTCTTCAGACGCCACATAGGATACATGTGTATATGCTTTCATTAATGGTAAGTTAAAAGGGTAAATTATGAGAAGATGTGAGGTTGAGTATGCCAAATGAGAGGACTGATTCTCACTATAAAGGGCTTGATGTGAAGAGCCATCAGCGAACGCACATATTTAAAGTTCATGGTGCACTCACATGGATTCTTAACACTGTGGTATAATTTTGAACAATAATCATTTTCTATAGTTCTAAGTAGGTTCTGTGTGCGGAATACAATTCCACCCATTAGTGACATGTCCAGTGGCTAATTGGATAGAAACAGAATATAGAACAGAAGCAGAATTAAATCTGGGAAGAGTGCTAAGTGACTGTGAGGATTTTGCAGAGCAAAGCAGAAAGGAACGCCTCAGTCCTGGCCAAAGATTAGGATTTGATATCTTTAGCATAACTACCAAACTTTGAAGTGCAATCTTAAGACAATGGACTACTAAAATGTAGCAAAAAAAAGGAAAATGTGATTTTTGTGGCCACACTGTTCAGTAGCTTCTTATTGCATTTGGAATCAGAGCTTAACTCTTCATCGTGGCCTACAGACCTACACAGCGTGGCTTCTACTGACTTCTACTTTCTTCATGATGCCACGTGGCCTTCTCTTGGACATACAGATCCTTGAGGTCCTGCCTTAAGCATGTCTCATGTAGTGTTCTCTCTCCCTTCAAATGCTCTCTGTGATCTCCAAACCCACCCAGTCACCCATACCTTCCTGGACTATGGCTGGGTCCAAAGTATCTTTAAAGTCTTAGCTACATTTCCTACCACTACAGAAGGCTTCTTCTGAACGTGCAATTTAAAGTGACTTTCTAACATCCCAGTCAGTCTCCAGTATCTCTCCCAGGTTAACGCCTTTATTTTTCTTCATAATACTTATTTTGACTCAGAGTAACCTTGTTTAATTATAAGTTTTCTGTTTTCTCCAACTGGATTCAAACCATATTGAATGCAGAAACCTCTTTGTCTGTCCTATTCATTGTTTATTTCTGGTGTTTGGTGCCTGGCACATGGAAGATGCTCAATAAATATCTGTAGACAAACAGAAACCCAAATGGATTATATAAAAGCTCCATTGCAGGTAATTGGATCCTAATATTGAGCCAAGAAAACAGGAATTCTAGAATCCAAGCAAGAAGAGCCTATATTCAGGCCACAGAGGGCAGGCACATTGCCCAGCTTTAATGCCCATGAGTAACCTTCTGAAAAGTTCATCTAACCCAACCAACCTCTGCTTCTCTCATCCCCATTTATCACTCATACCAAGCCTTTCATCTCTCCTTTCCTATAATTCCTCTTGGATATTCTGAAAATGACACATGGAAACATGGACTCCATCCATGGGAACCAACACACAATTAACCCCCCTTCCACTAAAGCTCCATTTGTCTTCAGTATGCTTGTACTGGCTGTTTGTCAAGGCCCAGGATGTTGGTCATTCTCAGAACAGGAGCTTTGCATCCAATTGTTATGGTTCTCTGTGTCTTAATCAGTGGTTCCATTTCAAGTGGTTAAAGCTGCATAGTATTTGGCTTAAACCATGGGAAGCCCAGGAAGGAAAATGGAAGGATGGGAGCTCAGTGGGTCAGTTATTGGCATCAAAATTCCCAGGCCCAGTAGGGGCTGATCTAAGGGAGGCTGCATATGCAGAGTGGTGTAGGGATTGGTTCTTACGTTTTAGTGATAATCAAGGGAAGAAGAATGTACAGAATAGGTGGGAGGAATGAGACTCTGTTGACCGAAAAATACATGACTCGATGGATGCACATATTCTTCCATTTTACTGGGAAATATTTTAGGATAGGCAAGGCCTGAAGGGAGAATCGTTAATTTTTTATTTTCCTCAATCAAAATATTGTGATAATTCACCCACAAAGGCTGTTGAATCTGTAGCTCTGGCCGCTGCGTATCACCAGGTGTTAGAGTCATAAATGTTACCCTTTATGTCTTTCACATCTTTCAGAGTTAATATTTGTGTGCAAGTTGGTGATTCAGTTGTGATGAAACAATGGGATTAAAGAACAAAATAACATTATTGGGGTTTATTTTTTGTCTTTCTTTCTCTTTCCTCTTCCTTTGTCTTTCTGCCTTTCCTCTTCCTTGGTCTTTCTGTCTTTCCTCCTCCTCCTGTTCTCTCTCTGGCTCTCTCTATGCCTTTTTATGAGAATCTGATTGTGTGCAGTTTCAATTATTGTGTTTATGTTTTCCCTCTTAAGCAGGAGAAACAGTGTTAAGTACTAAGCACACAAGTAGATTTTTGTTTTCCAACACAGATTCTCTGCATTCTGCTCACTGTGTGCTGTGTTAATGGAAGATGAAAGCCATCTGTTCCCTATCTAATCATCATGTCTTCTTGATCTCCCTGTTAAAATTACAGTTATTAGAAAGCTCTATCATCCATTTCCTGTTTGCCAAGACACCTGTCATGTGAGCTTTACATCCAGTATAAGTAGCTGCTAATCTGTGGGAACACACACAGCTTTTCTGGACCACTCTTAAAGATACAATGTCAAGAAATCCAAAGTGTTGGGTTCTTATCTTATAAATATACTCATGTTCCATGATCTGTAAAATGGTACTAATGCAATCTACAATGATTATTAAGTGGCTCAGTTTAGTTAATGTCACAGAGTACACAGGGAATAGTAAACAATAATATGAGCATAAACAAGAAGGAATGAGGTGCTGAGTGCTAAATCTTGAAGATCCCCACAATCCCAAGGGCCTTCAGATAGCCACATTTATTAATTAGAAAGCTTCTTTATATCTTGGTAAGTTGCTACACACAATTTACCTGAGCTGTGCAACCTACTCTTAGGCCTAAATTTATGCCTAAATTGATTTTTTAACAAAATCACAGAATCTAGTTCATAATTCTAGAGCGCAATAAATGGAAAGTACTTTTGTTACTCTAAATTTAATTTATTTTGATTGGAATGTTGGAAGATAAAGACCCATGCATCTATAACCTTGGTACAAGATAATGAAGGGGGTAGTGAGAGAGGATATCTTTCATCTCTCTGGCATCATTCAAGGACTATGAGAGTAGTAGGCAGTCCAGAACATTCAGAGTATCAATGTTGGTTGATCAATGATAGGTTTTGGTCAACGTTGGTCACAATGATAGGTTTGTTGCTCAAGCCCACTTGTGCCCTTCAAGTTAGGAAGTGTTGTGACTTTCATATCAGCTTTTGCTGAAGCTAAAAACTTTCACATATATATCAAACCTTCATATTTCAAACTCTTTCCTTATATATTGGTAGGCCAGGCAACCATTGTCTTCTAAATGATTGCTGCTTCTCAGACTACTGGAAAAAAAAGAGGTCATTATGATGTAATAGTTAAGGGTGCTGTTTTCCCAAGCTCCCTAGTCCTGCAAGTCTCCATTTCCTTCCTGAGAGACGGAGAGACCTTCCCTAAGTCTCTACTTCCAAATCCTCCCAGAACTCACTTCCTACCACTTTCAGACAATTTATCATTATGCCCCTCAATGAATGAGCTCAGACTCTCCCTCCCTTCCAAAAAATAAATCAGCAAAGTGGTTGTCTTAGGGCAACTGGAAGTTTCAGCTTGCCTCCTTGAAATTCTAAAACCTTGAGTGCAAAAAACAAAATCCTTAGCTACCTTGGGATGAAAAGGGAAAAGTACCTATCGCTGCAAAAATGTGGTAAAATTAATATGTCAATTCATTCTGCTGTGCTGCCATCAAGGGAGTTCGTGTCTTCCTTTCTTCCCTTCCTACTTTTAGTTTATCCTATTAGCCTTATACTGGGTTATATTATAGGAAATGTGTAATAAAAAGCCTGAGAAAACAGCTTGAGTTGAAGAAGAATACTGAAAATGAGGAATAATGAAAGAAAAGGATTTCCTATAGGCTGGTTACTATTTGAAAGACATGGCAGTGGCTCTGAGGACACTGTTTATATTTAACTTATGGGATGACTCTTCATATGAACTGATGTTGAAGATCAGTTTTAAAATGGAGCTTTTGTGCCTAAGAACTGCATACTTCATCTGGAATAGCATTGACCACAAAAGAAGGACCTACCAGCACTACCTGCATGAAAATACTAAAAAATAGGAACCAAGATCAGTAAATGTGTACTTGGTAGACTACCTATGATTAAGCTTGTCAATCTTGTTCTAACACTAAGGATAATTGAATACATTCTTTGCTTATTCTCATATTAAGTTTATGACACCTGATTTAGTGGGAAGAGAAATAGACTATAAAATCGACTGGCAGGCCATTTTTGTTTCTATCTTTGAAATAGATTGTGACAACAATGGTCTAAACTGAATCAGAAAAATGGAAATCTTGTATTTGAATATGAGGTTATACTAATCGCTCCATTTCACAGATTTATTCAGCACTTTCTCAGGTGAGAAAAAATGAGATTAAAAAAATAAAAGACATTTCCTCTGCTCTTAACAATCAGGTAGATACCAAACTCTTGTATGAAATTCATTTAATCTGATCATTGAATCAAGACCATTCTCTGTGGGGAAGGCACAGGTGATGTTATATATTCCTTTTCTGATAGGGGAAGAATCTGAAGCTCAGAAAGGCAACATGATTCACATAGTTTTAGATCTAGTTAGAGGTAATACTGAAAGTATTCCCAAAAATTTAATTTTAGAAACCTTTGCATTACTCCACCTTGATTCTGGAATCCCAGGGATTCCTGCAGGAGGGAACTTAGAGTGGTTTTGGTCTATCAGCCAGAAGATGGGAAGAATTTGAGTTTCTGGGATCCCACCCTAAAATGACAAAGTAAACAGGATTGCTAAGCCTCACATTATGTAAGATGGCACCCCCTGGACCATGGGTGATGGATATTTTTCTTACATTCTTGAGCTACTTTACTAAGTAGGATATGTTCCAGCTCCATCCATATAAACATAAAAGAGGTAAAGTCTCCATCTTTTTTTAAGGCTGCATAATATTTCATGGTATACATACACCACAATTTATTAATCCATTCATGTGTCGATGGGCACATGGGCTTCTTCCATGACTTGGCTATTATGAATTAAGCTGTAGTGAACACTCTGGTGCAAATATCTTTGTTATAAAGTGATTTTTGGTCTTTCGGATATACACCTAGTAGAGGAATTGCGGGATCAAACGGCAGGCCTACCTTTAGATCCCTGAATATTCTCAATACTTCTTTCCAAAAGGGACATGTTAGCTTGCATTCCCACTAGCAGTGCAGAAGTGTTCCCTTTTCTCCACATCCACACCAATATCTGTGGTTTTGGGATTTTGTTATGTGAGCCACTCTTACTGGAGTTAGATGATATCTCAAAGTGGTTTTGAGTTGCATTTCTCTGATGATTAAAGATGATGAACATTTTTTCATGTATCTGTAGGCCATACGCCTATCTTCTTCAGAGAAGCTTCTATTCAAGTCTCTTGCCCACAATGAAATGGGATAACTTGTTCTTTTGTTATTAATAAGTTTGAGTTCTTTGTAGATTCTGGTTATCAAACCATTGTCAAAAGCATAACCTGCAAATATCCTCTCCCATTCTGAGGGCTGTCTGCTTGCTTTACTTACTATGTTCTTGGCTGTGCAGAAGCTTTTTAGTTTGATCAGATCCCAATAATGTATTTTTGGTGTTGCTTCAATTGCCTAGGGGTCCTCCTCATAAAGTATTCTCCCAGGCCAATTTCTTCAAGTGTTTCTCCTGCACTCTCTCCAAGAATCTTTATAGTTTCATGTCTTAAGTTTAAATCTTTTATCCAGTGAGAATCAATTTTTGTTAATGGTGAAAGGTGTGGGTCTTCTACAAGTCACCCACCAGTTCTCCCAGTACCATTTATTAAATAGGGAATCTTTCCCCCAATTTATATTTTTGATAGGCTTATCAAAGATCAAATGATGATAACTGCCTAGGTTCATCTCTTGGTTCTCAATTCTGTTCCATACACCTACCTCTCTATTTTTGTGCCAGTACCAAGCTGTTTTGATCATGATTGATTTATAGCATAATTTGAAGTCTGGTAGCATGATTCCTCCTGATTTGTTTTTATTTCTGAGTAATGTCTTGGCTATTTGAGGTTTTTTTCTGGTTCCATATAAAACGAAGTACTGTTTTTTCCAGATCTTTAAAGTATGACAGTGGTGCTTTGATAGGGATTACATTAAATTTGTATATTGCTTTGGGTAATATGGACATTTTAACAATGTTGATTCTTCCCAGCCATGAGCATAGTATGTTTTTCCATTTGTTAACATCTTTAGCTATTTCTTTTTTCTTTCTTTCTTTTTTTTTTTTTTGTAGAGGCAGAGTCTCACTTTATGGCCCTTGGTAGAGTGCCGTGGCCTCACACAGCTCACAGCAACTTCCAACTCCTGGGCCCAAGCAATTCTCTTGCCTCAGCCTCCCGAGTAGCTGGGACTACAGGCACCCACCACAACGCCCAGCTATTTTTTGGTTTTAGCTATTTCTTTGCTCAGAGTTTCATAATTCTTTTTATAGAGATCTTTCATGACCTTTGTTAGGTAAATTGCCAAATATTTCATCTTCTTTGGCACTACTGTAAAAGGAATAGAGTCCTTGATGTTTTTTCAGCTTGACTGTTACTGGTATATATAAAAGCTACTGATTTGTGAGTATTGATTTTGTATCCTGAGACATTACTGTATTCCTTGATCACTTCTAAGAGTTTTATGGTTGAGTCCCTAGGATTTTCCAGGTATAAAATTATATCATCTGCAAAGAATGAAAGTTTGATTTCCTCTTATCCTATTTGGATACCCTTGATTGCCTTGTCTTGCCTGATGGCAGTGGCTAAGTCTTCTGTTACAATGTTAAAAAGCAGTGGAGACAGTGGGCAACCTTGCCTGGTTCCTGATCTGAGTGGAAATGTTTTCAATTTCACTCCATTCAATATGACATTGACTGTCTGTTTGCTGTAAATGGCCTCTATCAGTTTAAGAAAAGTCCTTTCTATGTCTATTTTCTTAAGTGTTCTGATCATGAAAGGATGCTGGATATTGTCAAAAGCTTTTTCTGCGTCTATTGAGAGAATCATATGGTCTTTGTTTTTTATTTTGTTTATATGATGTATTATATTTATTGATTTACGTATATAGAACCAACCTTGAGACCCGGGTCATGGTGAATAATTCATTTGATGTGTTGCTGGATTCTGTTTGCTAGGATCTTATTGAATATTTTTGCATGTATATTCATTAAGGATATTGGTCTATAATTTTCTTTTCTTGTTGAGTCTTTTCCTGATTTGGGGATCAGGGTGGTATTTGCTTCATACTTGGTGGTGGATTTGTGGCAAGGAAAAGGATTTTGCCTTTCTCAGATGAAGTTGACAGAGCTTCATCTAAAAGGAACACTTATTTCCAATATTATGTGTTCCCTGGCATCTTCAATATCCATCAGGGGTCTTTCGAAGTTGTCTGCATTGCTTTTAGCCTAAAACGAACTCCTGAGAAGGTGCAAGATTCAGGGAACACACAGCCTGTATATTTAGGGCTGTCCTTCCCAATTGGGTGCCCTAATGTGAGGTAGTCAGGTGGCCATGCTGTCATTGGCCTGAGATGCAGAAAGACACAGGGCCCAGAAAAGGGGATTATCTATCCAGGTCCTCTTTGCCTTCTCCAATTACCGGAAGCTTTCATTTCAACTTTAAATAAAGCCAACCAGACTTAGAGTAGAAGAAAAGGGCTGAGATTCACCAGGGTACTTTTGTCGCTTCCCTCTAGAATATTCAGGCAGCGGGAAGTGCCAATGAACCTGAAAAAGACTCTTCCCAATTCACTGTGTGCACCCCAAAGCCGTGATGATAAAGCAACAAAGAGTAAATTCTGGGGTGTGTGTGTGTGTGAGAGAGAGAGAGAGAGAAACAGAGAAAAGCAGAGATAGAGACAAGGCCAGAGACACAGAGACAAAACCTCAACAGCTATCAGCTAGTGCTCTGTTCTGAAGTAGAAGTATTTGTATTTTAAAAATTTCAGAAAGTACTCCAAAATAAATGTGAACAAGTATACTTGAGCAACCAACAGCATTTTCTGACAGGAATGTCTTCTGAGGAAAATTTGGAGTCTTTGCTTCTGGCCAGACTGGAACTCGTCCCTGTGCTGAGCTTACCCTGCCAAAGCTTTGATCCTAAAGAAACACTTTAGTATTTCAAACTCAGGCCCACAATAGCAGACCCTGTGGTGGATGTATTTCACATTCGTGATATTCCTAATTCACACTAGCTTTCTCAAACCGCATTCAGTATGAGATACATACCACACGTCCGTTCCCATTTTCCCAGTCATCAGCCCAGCCCCTGCCGCCGCAGACTGTTTTTTCCATCAGACTTCCTACCCATTCACCAGGGCTCCAAGAGCTCATAAAATTTCAGATCTCCTTCAAAGCATTTCCCACTTAAACTGGAACTGAGATGGAATTTTCTCCAGGACTGGAGTTCCAAGATGAAACTCACACCTTCAACAGCACCAAGAATGGCAACTACAGTAATTTGGGTTTCAGTGTTACCTTCCCTGGAGCTCAAAGCATTCTTAAAGATCATTATATATATATATGTGTGTGTGTGTAATTTTTTGTGTGTGTGTGTGTGTAGCATTCTACTAGGTAAAACAAAAAAAGAAAACTAATGTTTTCTCACTTGACAAAGAGCAAAACTGGGGTAGTCATTAACTGTTTACCACAATCCACGGGCAGGGCAAGAGGACAACCTGCTGCCTCTCAAAAAGAATGATCTATGTGCCCCAGGCCCAAAGTTTCCTTGGACTCCGCAGTGTCTGACTTGTTACTTAACTTTATGACCATAGATTTTTCTTTGTTTTTATTCTCAGATGGATATTAAAAAATTATTTGAAAATACTCCCTCCTCGGGCGGCGCCTGGGGCTCAGTCAGTAGGGCGCCGGCCATATGCCGAGGGTGGCGGGTTCAAACCCAGCCCCGGCTGAACTGCAACCAAAAAACAGCCGGGCGTTGTGGCAGGCGCCTGTGGTCCCAGCTGCTCGGGAGGCTGAGGCAGGAGAATTGCTTAAGCCCAGGAGTTGGAGGTTGCTGTGAGCTGTGTCATGCCATAGCACTCTACCAAGGGCCATAGGGTGAAACTCTGTCTGTACAAAAAAAAAAAAAAAAAAAAAAATAGTAAAAAGAAAATACTCCCTCCTCTCAAACATACATCCATTTCCTTCCCTCCAAACACCTATATATTTCAGGTACTACACTACTTGGGCTGTGCCTGAAATTCTGAATGTGGGAGCTGGAGAAGAGGGGAATTTCTGCTTTCTCCTCCTCTGCCCTCATACTTGCCTCCTAGAAACAAAGGAAACTGTAATTTATTAACTGTCTTATGCAAGATGTATTTATTTTATTTTATTTTTATAACAACCTTACTTTGGCTGAATCTCCTCTAAGGAAGATTAAATGCCTTTATCCATGTTTTCATGGCTTGCAAAATTCAAGGATGAAAGAATGCAGGGTGAAACCCTGGCAGGATGCAAGGCTAATCTAAGAACACCCAAGGTCTCACCAATTCCAAAATCTTTATATTGTTTCTGCTCTTTTGCTTTCAAGTTTATTCATTTTAAACAGATTTAAGCTATCCTAATCACCTTCAGACAGATTCTCAAAATTGAGATCAATAAATGCCTTTATCCTAATTATTTATTTGTCCTCATTACAGACAGTACAATTTTCAAGTTTCGTTCTTTTTTTTTTTTTCCTTTTCTTGGTTTTTGTAAACATGTTGCTGGCTGAGTTAACATTCTTCTTATTCCAGGCTGGGAGTAAGATAAAAGCCAAGACTCTGATTTATTTCTTCAAAAATTCATTCAAATTGTACAAAGCTATTCATCGACTTGGCCTTTTCCTCCCAAAGACTTAATTTAGATGGGTTTGATTTCATTACCAGTGATTGGGAGAGTTTATTACACAGAAATAAGCCATATGATCCTTTGGAGGAGTACGAAAGTCGTCACCAGCTGAGACGACCCATGAGTAAAATGAGTGAAACACATTCTATAAAAGAAGACTCTGTAAGAGAAGTTATATTTAGAGGGGAAAAAAAATACTTGTTAGAGGTAATAATATGTCTTTGGCAAGATACGTCATTTCATCTCCTTAGATTGTTTCTGAATGGTGAAACTTAAAAATAAATTTTGTTTTCTTTTCTCAATCTGATACACATAATCATCCCAGGAAAAATGTTTAGGCTAAAAAACAAACAAAATAAATACACATAATTTTATTCACTCAGATATAAGGGCAATAAATGCTTGAAATATAAATCTCCAGCCCTTTTTCTTTGCATATATAATTGAATATAAATAGAATTGTAGCATAATATGCGTAAGAAACATTCTTCTTTATTTACTGTTATGAATACCAATGGATATCAATAAGAAAATATCAGTAACAATAATGGCACATTTGACAGCATGCAGCGCAGTGTGCTGTGCTGTATCTGACTGAACCTGATTTTTAGAATTAGACAATGAGACTGCTTCCAGTTTTTTGGTTGTCAATAGTGATACAATGAATGCCAACAAAATCATTTGCATAAGGGAAAAAGGAAAAATAGCAGCATAGGTCTGAAAATGAAATTATAGGGTATTTATTGCATTAAAGATGTAAGCTTTTTTAAGCCTTTTGATACATGTCAAATTTACTTTTCTGAAACCTGTACTGTATACAGCAGTGTATGACCATGTCCTTGCCCCTCAACCCAAGCTTGGTATATGTCATTTCACTGTTTCTTTGGTTAGCAATAATATTGAATAACGACTACTATGCATATTGGCAATATGGTACTTCTTCTTTCACAAAAGGCTCATCATATTTTCTTGCCTATTATTTTCTACCCTAGTATTGGGTAGAAACTCTTAGCATTTGAAATGTAGCAACATATTATAATACGTATTGCAAATATTTTTTCCAGTTTGTCTTTTTCCCTCCTTTTAATTTTGCTTACAGTATTTTATGGAACAAAGCGATGTTCTATACTGTTTATAGTCAAATCAACCAGAATTTCCTTATTTGTTTTTTTCCCTGTGGTTCCAGGCTTACACAATTCTGAGTACTTTAAGTCATCTTTGAAAAAGTCAAACTTATGACACATTGGCTTCCTCTAAACTCATTCAAAATTTTCATGCGTCTCTACTTCTGAAACGGGTTATCTAACTATGTATCCATGGAACACCATTTTTCTATCCTTTTAGTCAGGGTGCTATGTCATGACACATCAATAACAGCAGTCTTTCTAAGTTTTCAGAAAAATAAATTTAAGGGAATAGCCTTCAATTCTAAGGTTTCCCACCACAGTTTTTTCTAAAATGTTTGGTGCTGCTACTTATTGCCTTTATTAATCTCATAAAACCTGGTGTCATATTTTATATTCTGTTATTTTAAATTTAATATGTCAATATTCCATGGTGTTGTGCAAAGATTGCTATTACTTCCAGATGTTCTACTAACTGACAAGCTCAAGGCTCTCTAGTGCATGATACATTGTTTGCTACAATTAAAAACTAAAAGGGCAGTGATGTTCACAGCACAGGAAAATGAGAGAACTGAAGAGGAAGGGTTCTAGCTACCAATTCCTCCTTACCTTTTTTACAACTCTGCCTTGGCTGCCAATATCACTGAATTGGTAGACAAATGTATTTAATGAACAGGATTGCCACACTCTTGAAATTGCAATTGTCTCATGGGCTCAAATATCTTCCCTAAAGGAAAGATAGATTTTTAACCGTAAAATTATTATCCTTCATATTAGAGGCATAAATGGGACAAAGGAAATTGTTTTTTTGTTATTTAATGCCTCTAGAGGCAAACTTTATTGCTGTCCTGAGTCTGCGAAGAACATATATAAAGGCACCACTCAACTGGCACTCACAAACAGAAGCTTTGAAAATATTTGCCTATAAAATGCATGTATTTCCTGAACTCATAGCTGCTTTTATTCCACAGCCCATTAAAAGCCCATTTTGAGGACCTGTCACAAGCTCATATGCCCTACAGGTACTTAGAGCTGGAAAACCCAGCATAGCAAGAAATAAAACAAAAGATTGGACCAACATCTACTAAAATTTAAAGTGAAAAAAGCTCTCTCCCCAAACCCAAATTTCCTCCAACACTAACACTCTTATAAAGAACAGGTAATGTGACAAAATTGCCCCACTTCCAATTCCCCAACCCAAATCCAATACCCCTCAAGCCCTCCAAGTATCAATCATCAGCCCAGGCAAGGCAAATGAACTTTTAATCAATAACAACTACTGTTTCTTGTACCGGGACTGTTTATGATTTAAAAGGGGAAAAAAATTAAATCAATCCCGATGTGAATGTTTTCACTCTTGAAGAAAAAAGCAACATGCTGTGTCAAAGAAAGAGGTGTAGTTTCACATTTTAAAAATACATTAAAATAAATTTGAAATTGTTTTAGTGTGCACTGATACATTTTGAAAAATAACTATGTGGATGCTATGGATGGATGAATCACATAAGACAAGTGCCTGCAACCCATGTCATCACATCATTGTATTCCCTGTTTACACTCATTTATTAGTATAGATTAATAGAACCAAATATGGTTTACACTCCTATATGGGCATAGATTACTAGAACCAAAAGAGCATTTAGGGAGCATCTGTTCAATGACGGCACCTTGGAAGACCTGTCACTGGAGTTCCTTAGGCTTAGGTACAAGGACTCAGCAACTGGGAAGTTGTAGACGGAATTCAAACAGCAGAAGGGATTTTAGACTATATTGGTAGATGAGACTGATCAGACATGTAGAACTTACAAAAGCAGGTCTGCTCTAGTTGAAGATTTTTGCCCCTTTCCCTATTCAGATCCAAGAAGTAGCCCTGGTCTGGAATTTCCAGGATTCTTCTGAAAAGGATTTGGAACACCAACATTAGAGAGCTTTTAGGCTCCCTGGATGTTCTGTTTTTTTCCTCAATTCTCTTTCCATTGCTCTAGGCCACATCCATGTGAGTCTGACTAAACACCATAAAAATCTAAAAATACTGGTGGACAAGTCTTTTTGCATCTGAGCCTCCTTTTAGCCAGAGAGAAATCAAACTGGACTCTCTATGAAGATGGCTGCGTTATTTTGGCATGTTTGTACTAAACCAGAAATAACTTCCATCAAGATTATTGAAATGAAATCATCTTTCACCTAGTTGGGAAAGGATACAAAAGCCTTATTGCCATTTTAAAGAGTAATGTGATTGAGGGGGAAGAAATGATGATAGGAGTGATTTCTTGACTGTTTTCTGTTACAGTTTGCTGAAACGGAACAAATCAATCCTGTCTTGATTATTTATAAAACCTTAACATCAATGGGGTGGAGTGAGCTAAGGAAACCAGTCACGAAGAAACTTTCACTTCTAAACTGCTGGCTCACAGACCTGCATTCATGTCTTGTAGCTTTTATTTATTTATTTATTTACTTTTTATTAGTATTAAATCATAGCTGTGTACATTAATGCGATCATGGGGCACCATACACTGGTTTTATAAACAGTTTGACATATTTTCATCACACTGGTTAATATAGCCTTCCTGGCATTTTCTTAGTTATTGTATTAAGACAATTATATTCTACATTTACTAAGTTTCACATGTACCCTTGTAAGATGCACAACAGGTGTAATCCCACCAATCACCCTCCCTCTGCCCATCCTCCTCCCTCCCTCCCCTCCCTCTCCCCCTTTCCCCTATTCTTAGGTTGTAACTGGGTTATAGCTTTCATATGAAAGCCATAAACTAGTTTCATAGTAGGGCTGAGTATATTGGATACTTTTTCTTCCATTCTTGAGATACTTTACTAAGAAGAATATGTTCCAGCTTCATCCATGTAAACATGAAAGAGGTAAAGTCTCCATCTTTCTTTAAGGCTGTATAATATTCCATGGTGTACATATACCACAATTTATTAATCCATTTGTGGATCAATGGGCGCTTGGGCTTTTTCCATGACTTAGCAATTGTGAATTGGGCTTCAATAAACATTCTGGTGCAAATATCTTTGTTATAATGTGATTTTTGGTCTGCTGGGTATATACCTAGTAGAGGAATTATAGGATTGAATGGCAGATCTATTTTTAGATCTAAGTGTTCTCCAAACATCTTTCCAAAAGGAATGTATTAATTTGCATTCCCACCAGCAGTGTAGAAGTGTTCCCTTTTCTCCACATCCATGCCTATGTTTCTGACAAAGGTTTAATAACCAGAATCCACAGAGAACTCAAACGTATAAGCAAGAAAAGAACAAGTGATCCCACCGCAGGCTGGGCAAGGGACTTGAAGAGAAACTTCTCTGAAGAAAACAGGCACATGGCCTACAAACATATGAAAAAATGCTCATCATCTTTAATCATCAGAGAAATGCAAATCAAAACTACCTTGAGACACCATCTAACTCCAGTAAGATTAGCCCATATCACAAAATCCCAAGACCAGAGATGTTGTCTTGTAGCTTTTAGAGGGTGTTGAAGAAAAGACTTTTCTGCCTCAGACAACTCATGGTGGAGAATGAGCATTTGCATCTAATTATTCACCACTATAACTGGCAACTGGAGGGAAGGACTCAGCAAAGAAATCCACATTTTTTAAGAAGAAAGGGGCTATATTCTCATAAGTACCCTTGAAAGAACACGGTGACTGTAGGCCCTTAGAAAATGGTGACCGGGTGCCTTATAAAACAAAAAATCTTGTACCAGACATGCAGGAGGTATGTTAATCCTTTCAATTCCACTATGAGATCAATATTTTCTGTGTTACAGAAGAGAGAACCAAGTTTCCCAAGTACCAAATGACTTGTTTTAAGACATATAACTCATCATCAAAAGAGTTGGGATTTGAATTCAGGTCTGTAACATCTAAATTCCAAATTCTTTTTCATTTTCTAAGAAATATTTTTTTCCAGAAAGTAGAGGGAGAAATTCTATGTTAAATACAAAGTCTACTTGGTGTATGAATAAAATCTTGACGTCTGCCAGTCACAGTGACCAGGCTATACCTGCTCTGTTCTTCCCCTGCTCCAGTGCCCATGTTATGAATTGCCGAAATATTCATACCACCCTCAATGCTCCTGAAGATCCAACCACTGTCATCCCTTCCAGTGTTCACTCTGAGGACAGTGGAAGTATCTCCTAGTGCCTCCCAAGCTGCTAAGTCTCAAGATGAAACTGAAGGCTGTGGAAAAGCCAGGCTCTACTATGTCCCTGAATGTCTAGTAAACAGGGCTCCTTCTGCTTGTGCCAGTGGCCCCTCTTTCCACAGGGCTTAGGCTTGTGTTTCTGTATCTGGGACGAACCATGCACTAGGTTCTGTGCTCTCTTCTTTTCTTTTCTTTGCCAAGTCCTGCTTTTGTTCTCTGGGACTCCCCCTGCCTATGGCCATTACTCATTGGCTGAGTGTCTATGTGCTGCTCAGGTGGCAAGAGCTCGGTAAGCTTAATTTGCTAAAGGCTCTTGATTTAGAAGAAGAAATCCATGGTGCTCTCATCAGCATCATGACCTATGCAGGCAAGCGGTCAAGGGATAAAGAAAAACATTGGAGTAATCTGGTCCGAATATAAAACCAAGTGCTAATATCTCTGTCCCTTGACAGGTCTAGAGGCTTGGAATGTAAATTTAAACACGTGTGTGCTCATATGCCAGTCACTGACGATAAGCTGTCTGGAAATTCAATGACAGCACGTCAGGCTCTAGGTAGGGAGGTGGAATTTTCCATTACCAAGGTCATTACTTATTATGTTCAGTGCCTTAGATACTGTGGGTATTTAGTATATGTGACAACATGAGTCAGAAGGAAGGTCATTGGAGATATGGAAGAAAAATAGAAGTTTCTACTTTGAGTACTGACATTAGACCTATATAAGTAAGGACTTGTGCCTTGAGCCCCATACATTATGGGGCCCTAGGCTTTAGAGTTTTCCTTAAATTTTTCTAGCTCCTTTCCAAAGTCTAGGGCCAAGTAAGATCCAAAACATCATCCAGACAAGGCTTTCCATGCCCACACAGGGACTCCCACGAATCTCAATCAAACCTCTCGCCCAGATGTAAGGCCAGAGAGATGCCCTGAGGAGCTCTAGGACTCCCAGTTATAAGGTTATCCCAGGTTCTCAGGGGTTGACCTAAGATGATCCCTCCCAATAGCTATTACCGAATTTCTTTTTTAGGGATGCATGAGATTGGCCCTTGAGAGTGGTGCTGAAACAATGATTTAGGCTGACACAAATTGTTTATTTACATAGACAGGAACCCAACCGTAGGTATTCTGCCAGCTTCACATAGAGTGATTCTATCTGCCTGCAAGGAACGGACCGTTTATAAAAACAGATTCTTCCTGGGAAGGATCTTAACCTGATGACTTGCAATCCAACCTAAGACTATTTTAAGCTCCCTGTGAATGGCAATCACTCTTACCATTATGGCTTCCCAGAGGCTAGCACAGTGCTTACCATATCACAGGCATGAAAGACATACTTGATTGATACTAATCCCTCTTCCTTTCTTTCCATCCTTTCTGTCAATGATTTTTTCTTATAATAGATCTTTTTCTGCTAATAAGCCACAGGTAGGTTCCCAGAATTTCCAAAGTACAGTGGACAGGAGACCAACAATATTACTAAAATACCACTCTTGGAGAAGCATTTGAATGAATGTGGACTAAAAATCAAGGAAAACTTCATTGGAGGAAGTATGATGAATGGATTGCTCGAAGATTAAGACTCAGAAGAGGGAGGAAACTCTTACACAAGCTTCGATTAAAACAATATCTTTATTTACCCAGAGTTATATAAATAGAGAGAGAAGCAAAACAGACAATTTTAATCTCTCTGAGAAAAAACACATGTTGCTCAATAGAATGCCAAGAATATAAAATGTGTCCAATTATCTTTTTATAATTGAGAAAACATAAAATGTTATTATTCTGCTACAGCTTTCTTTGAAAGTAAAATGTAGCATTTTTCCTGATTATAATAGGTTAGGCTTTCTGGTTTCATTGTGTTCCTGCAGTTGTTTACAAAAGACAAATGAGAGGAGGATTTTTGTTTTGTTTTGGTTTTGGTTTTTGCGTGTGTGAGAGTCTCACTCAAGTGCCCTGGCGTCATCACAGCTCCCAGCAACCTCAAACTCCCGGACTTAAGCCATCTTCTTGCTTCGGCCTCCCCAGGAACTGGGACTACAGGGGCCCACCAAAACACTGGCTAGTTTTTCTGTTTTTAGTAGTGAGAGGGGTCTCGCTTTTGCTCAGGCTGGTCTCAAACTCCTGAGCACAAGCAATCCACCCGCCTCGACCTCCCAGAGTGCTAGAATTACAGGCATGACCCATTGCCCCACCTCGAGGAGTTTTTCCTGTAACATACGTACCTACTTTAACTAGCACTAAGACATGATTGAAAAGGGAGGCAGTTTTAGGGACCAACTTTCTCTTTCTCTCTCTTACATCCTTCCTTTATCCCTCTCATTTCTTTTTTATCATACTTGAAAGGAGCCATCTCAAGATTCATCAACCAACCTAAGGATGAGGAAATGGTGACTCAGGTAACACTTCCAGGACCAATCAGAAGATCCCCTGTGACCTAAGAATAGCTGTTTGCTGAATACAGCTGTGAGTGAAACAGTTCAATTTTGGAAGGCTAGATACTGAGTTAGATATGTCAATCCTACATACAAATATTTAGAAAATAAAGATATAAAGGAAAATAAATTTTAAAACCATGATAAAACCACCATCTAGAGATAACTGTCATAAATACTTGAATACATTCCATTCACATTTCAGCGTAGGCATGTATAGTCTCAATAAGGTACACCGATTTTGTATAGTGTAATTCTGGTTCATAAATTGCATTTTACTCACCTGTACATTTGTGCATCACTACTGAAATTCTGTTATTTAATGACTATAAAATAGTTACCAAATGAATGTACCATAATTTACCTAGTCAATCCCCCTTTTTGAATTTTACAGTATTTCTCATTTTTTTCCTTTTTAAAACAAATTTATACTTTGCAACTGAGACTTTGTGTGCATGTATGATTGATTAGGATACACCTCTCCAACTGGAATTACTGGATCAAAAGAGGATGAACTTTTTATTTTAAGCTGTTGGCAAATGCTACCATTCAAAAAAAAAATAGTTGTGCCAGTTTAAAATCTTCCATGCTGTTTATGAAGTATCTCTTTCATCATACTCTGTATGTTACACTTACTATATTTCATTAATTATCTACCTCTACTTTAAAAAGAAGATTTCTGCCTTCAGTTTGGTTGATCCTTTGGGGATAAATAAGTCTCTACAAATCAGCCTCTTTTGAGTTTCACTGAGAATACAGACTTAAGTCCCATGGGGTTCTATAGAAGAGACCCTTCTATAATAGCTCTGATGCCTGGATATTTGTGTGGGTCTGAGCATTAGCTATTCCCAGCAGTCCAAAATTAGTGTTACTCTAAAGCAAAGTGGAGAGAAGGCAGTGTTGGTTGGTTAGTTGGTTCACTGGTTGTTTGGTTAGAGGAGAAAATCCATCATTTCTCTACAGCATTCTTTTAATTAAACTGCTAGAGTGCTGAGGGCGGACAAACACATGAGTAAAGTCAATACTCTATGTTGAAAGTCTTCTTGAGACAGAAAAAGACTCTTCCAAGAAGAGAGAAGGCTGGGGGTTTCTTCAATTTTCCTTAATTTTGTTGTTGTTGTAATGCATTATTATTCTTGAATCAGATCTCTTAGGAAAGATGCATCTGTTTAAGTAATTTCTTACTTTTGCACACTCCCCCAAGTTCAAGGACAGGGCAATTCAACTGCACACTGTTTAAGGCTCTGATTTCAAATAAGCACTGTCCACATTGGTACGCTCTTTTCTTCTGCTCTTTGCCACAGGAGTTTTCCAAACCAGAATCAGTCTCTGAGCCCCTCTCTTCAATCTCATTTGTTTCTTACTAAATCCAGGAGTCTTTTAAAAATACTTGAATGAGTACCTTTGATCCCTTCATGTTTTTCAATGATTTCTCAGTTTTTTCCAAACAGGTGACAGATTTCTGGGATCAGCCAGTCCTACTCAGAGACACTTTTAAACTGACCATGTCATCTGAAAGGTCTGTTTAGGGACCCTCAGAAGCATGGGGGCTAGGGGCCACTGTGGGCCTTCATTTCTGTGAAAGTCAAGACTTTAACACATGTTCCTTTCATCCTGGAAGTAAAATGTTCTCATGGAAGAAATGAGCCTCAATAAAAACGCAAGCTACTTTAGAGTGCGTATCTTCCCTCTGTCCCTGCTTTCCCAAGAACTTTCTTTCTTACTGGAGCAGCTCTTCTTGACATAATTATAATTTTCTGGGTGAACACTCTGAGGCCATAGAGGCTTTCCACTTACGCAGAAGAACTATCAAGTTCTCTGGGGCTAAGAGGGAAAATTCGGATCTACACTCACATTCACATGGAGATTTATTTATTTGTTTGTTTGTTTTTGAGACGGAGTCCTACTTTGTCACTGTGGGTAGAGTGCTGTGGCATCATAGCTCATGGCAGCCTCAAACTCTTGAACTCAAGTAATCCTCTTGCCTCAGCCTCCTAAGTATCTGGGACTACAGACCCCCACCATAATGCATGGCTATTTTTACAGAAGGAGTCTCATTTTTGCTTAGGCTGGTTTGGAACTTCTAAGATGAAGCAATCCACCTGCCTTGGCTCCCAGAGTGCTAGTATTACAGGTGTGGCCACCACACCAGCCCTCACACAGAGATTTTAAAGGTTTCACTGAGGTGTAGAGACATGAATTAGGGGAGCAAGCAAGGCCTGGGGGCTTTTGGAATTTGCTCTGCTTTGCTTACATTGTATCTCCCAGGACAGCATTAAGTGCATTTTGAGGCTTTAGATTTCTCATGTGTAAAATGAAAGAGTTAAAGTTATCAGACATTTTAATATTTTCTTAAGGGCAAGCTATGATTTTAATCAGAGTGGCTAGCACCTTTAATTTGGGAAAAAAAGTTTAACATGGTGATATAATTTTGTATTTGGAAAATAACATCAGAAAACATTCAGATACTTTGTATAATATAAACTGTGCAAAATAAAGCTTGGTAACATAGTTTTGGTAGTGAGGCATAGGTTTTCAAGGCTGAGCAATTACAGAATAGATTAGCCCGGATGTAGTTAGGTCACGGCCACATGCATAACTTGGTCCTGCTTCCTGCTGGGTGATCTTGGTTAAGTTTCCCTCACTATAGTCAGGTATAGATTCTTTTGTAAATAACTAAACTAAACTATAAGACAAAAATACAAAGCACAATGAAAATCCCCATAGATGATAATAGAATCTCCCTTATACTTGGGAACATTAAAGACAAGGTACAGGGAATGTTTTACTTACTGGTTGGCACAAAGCTGATCTTAACGTCTTACCATTAACAATATTTTGCCTGCTGGATCTAAAATTAACATGTACATTATTTAAATGCTCATATTTAATTTGATCAGTTTCTTCCTTTCTGCGGGGATACATTTGAACATCTTTCCTTTTGCAAGTTTGCTTTCCGCATATTGTGTATTTATGCATACATATAAATCTAATGTAATTCAGTATGTACAACATAGGCAAAGCTTCAAATGCTAAAGTAATTTTCTATTCTGTTTAGCAAATATCTTGATTCAATATTTCCAAAGGATTTTTTTAAAAACTCTATTTTTTTAAAGGAAATCCTTTATGAAATTGTTTATTTTTGTGGTGGGATATGGGTTGCCTTATAAGAGAGTTACTCAAACCCTTAAATGTTTCTTGAAAGTTGATTTTAAATAGCACACAGGAAAAGTACACACTTCCATGCCAAAGCAATTTCTTAAAATTTAACAACAGCGTTGTTATAAAATTTTGGAATTCACTTACTGTATGTATTTATGAATCTAGTTGTAAAATTTGACCACTATAATTTTATATCGTTTGGTGAAGTATCACAACTTGTTTGGACACGATTATGAGTCTACATGCACTGTGTCAAATTTTAAGTGCATCTCTACTCCATGAGCTTCTCAAGAACATTGTTTCACCAAAATGTATGCTGTATTCTCAGTGCATAAACATAAAATTGTATCTTTAATGTTCAATGTTTTAACTAAACTTACAAAGCCATTCACAATAATGTCAGATGTTTCACAGTGTTAAGACAATGAATTTCCAAAATGTTGGCTTTGATTCCATAAATTTGATGAAAAAAAAAAGCCTAATTGGAATGAGCTGATTTTACACCTGCAATATTTGATGGCACTGACATAAAACTGTCATTATTTAACTGTGAATTTCTTCTTCTGCTCACTGACTCACATACTATTACCTTACTTTAATTTCATGTGCAAAAGATCCTGAAATAAAAGACCAAAAATAACTTAAAACAGTCATTTGATCTGACTGAAAAGTCTTATAGAATGACAGGAGGTGGTACCTTTTGTGGCTGCAAACAGGACACAGTTCTTATAAACCAGTTTCTAATAATTCTTGTGCTTTTCTCCAGATTTGTATCTTCTGATTTTCATGTTGTCAGTGACATCACCACGTCCCACGCATGGTGGATGGCAAATGCCAGCAAACATTTTGCATAAGATACATGTTTATCGTTAACTTTCTTGAGCAAACAACATTTGCTTCATGTTTTTTCAAGTGCTACTTCTTTTTTTATCCTGTTTCATTTATGGTAAAATGAAAAAACAATGTCAAACAATAAAGTAAGTAGTTATAAATTCTATGCTGTGTGTAGTATAATAAATGACAAAACAGTAATGCTAAAACTGTTTAAATCCTTCTTTCCTTGCTCTACTGGTAGGACTTCTCTGCCTTTGTTTCCTACACTTATTTCACATGTATCTAAATTATAATTTATCACATTTGTCATTCAGCGTCACCCTGACTGATATACAAAGTGGCCAACAGGGGTAGAGTATCAAATACTTCCCCCAAAACTACCTGAGACTGGAAGGAGTTAGCTGTCTCTAGAAATTTATGCCTGAGCACATTTCATTTTATCAGCAAGCTCCTTTTGTAGAAGTGTTACGGATCAGGAAAGGGTCAGACAAAGAGAGATAAGTTGTCATCAGTCATCTTTTAGATGTGGCCACGAAAATGAGTGGGAACTCGGTGCATTGCACAAATGACTCACACACTACTAGATAAGACCATAGAAGAGGGAAGAAGAAAGGGGAGGTCTGCCAAACTATGTGCAGCTTGTTATATGGCAACTATTACAGTAAAATTTCG
The DNA here is from genome assembly GCF_027406575.1 of Nycticebus coucang. Lineage (NCBI taxonomy): Eukaryota > Metazoa > Chordata > Mammalia > Primates > Lorisidae > Nycticebus > Nycticebus coucang. The sequence goes on from NC_069789.1 coordinate 91,273,192, forward strand.
TTATACAATGAAAAGTCTGGGACAGATACTAAAATATACAGGAAATCAGGGCAACACTTACAAACCAGTATCGTCGGGGAATTAGGATGACACCACACTGAGTCACTTTAAAACTATCTGGATTTCTTCTCTGTGGTTCAAGAAGAGAGAATTATAATGCATAGGAAAAAGTCACTGGAAGGTGGATTTTAAATATAAGGAAGAGTTTCACAAAATGGCATAGGCAGTGGAGAAATTGTCATTGAAACAGTTAAATCTGAATGTGGGTGTTATGAAGAGGTTTGCACTATGGCAAGATGAAATCCAAGGATCTCGCTAAGGGTTTCATAATTTTAGATCATGTTGTTATAAGTAGATCTTTAAAGGGCAGAATCATAACCCTGAGAATGTTGGAATGATTTCGGTAGAGGACAAAGGAAAGAAAAACCTCTTTCATTTGTTTATATATTCTTCCAAAGACCTTTGAGAAATTCATAGTTATTGAAAGAATCTGACAATCCTTAGAACAGCCACAGAAAAGAATAGACTATCAGTTGAAAGGAATTTTAGAGGTCCACCAAATCTAGAGTTTGCTGTCAGAGGCAATGCTTGGGACATAATTGATGCACAAGAATCTTTTGGGACAATTAAGGTCTCTGACCTTCTTCTATACCGTGAGAGTTATGACAGTTTGCTCATTTCCAGACAGACCAACAATGCCCAACAACTAACCATGGAAGAAAACAATTCCAGTTATTTATCTTCCTGTGAGATAATACAGAAGCTGTGTGATTAGTTGAAAGATGAGTAGATGTAAAATGAAAGCATTTTGTAGACTACATTTAGAGATTTTTTTTTGATACTGTTGTTTGTATTCAACTTGTGATATATTACTTTCCTTAATCTCCATTTCCTCAAAAGCCAAACATCATAAAATGGGTCTCCTATTTATATTTCTTGACAAAGAAACTTTCATGGAAACATTTTAGAGCTGGTGGTCAATGACAGCTTTTTAAAATCTGAGTACACCAATCTTTATTATCTTCCACGGTTCATTTTGTCTACCTAAGAAGGCCTAAGCAAAGAGCAGTAGAATAGAATTTTTTTACTTTTATTTTAAATTACCTATTTGGTTGACACTGTAGCTGGTGAAATATAAGTCATTGCTGCTGCTGCTGATAAATTAAGGCATAGCTCATAGCAAAACCAGGTTCTGAGTTTCAATAATAGATCGGCATGTACTAACTTTGTGACTTTGACAACTTATGTAAATTCTGTTGGACCTGTTTCCTCCCTAACACAGAAAAAATAATAGTTTGCTGGGCTGTTAAAGATTAAATGAGATAAAGAATGTAAAGTGTTTGTTTAGCAGGTCTGAAAGTCCTCCACAGTGCTGTTTCCTTTCAACTACAAGTGCTGAATGTCAGGGAAACAGTCCCTCTGGAATGCAATTCAACTTCATCAATATGTTTGTGCCTGAGCACTGCTATAGACGTGGTGAAGGAAAGAGAAGACTTTTTAAAAGGAATAGAAAATAATTCTTGCCCTCTAGAAAATGGATTGTGAATAGCCTAGTAGGGTTTTAGGTACATATTTGCAGTGAAAGATGAGACTGGGAAGTCCTACATAGAAGGTTGTAGACTTGAGATTCTTGCTTGTATCCAGATCATGGGATTAAATGTTGGTAATGCCATCTCTGAAAGCAAGAAAAAAAAAATGATAAAAGAACAGCCAGTTAATCCTCAGGAAACATTATTATAGGACAAAATTGCAGGAAGGTGGTTACAATGGCTTGCTTCAATTTCAGAATGCATGTCCCCTGAGAGCTGCAGCCTTCCACCACAAGCCCAAGTGCAGGATCTACTAACAGGTAGTGAAGGGGGAATGTCTCGCCTGGGGTAAGCGAGCAGGAGCTATCTTGGCATGGCTGTCACATTGCTCGAGGACATTCAGGAACCTGCTGCATCTCCACATTTTACCATCCTCGAGGTGGTGTTGTGATCTCACCAAACATGCAAGGGAGCTTAAGGCATTGCGATACTGCTTTGACTTAAGGTTTTGAAGAAAGTTTGCTATTTTCAGAAGCGAGAGACTATAAAATGAGACAATTTATTTATATTTATACAGTGGATTCTCATTATGGGCAGATTCCATATCTGTGACTTTATCTACTTGTTAAAATTCATTTCTAACTTCCAAATCAATATCCATGCCTCTTTCGTGCTCATTAACAGACACCTGCAGAGTGGCAAAAGTTTGAGTTGCCTGACCCACAGGTTCCTAGCAGAGGTAGAACAAGGCAATGCCCTACCCAGGTATCCTTTTCATGATCTATTTAATGCCAAGCATTTTACCTTTTTGTGCTTTTTCTGTGGTTGTGGATTTTGATGTTTTAAAATGCTTCACTGGGCGGCACCTGGGGCTCAGTGGGTAGGGCGCTGGCCCCTAATACCGAGGGTGGCAGTTTCAAACCTGGCCTGGCCAAACTGCAACAACAACAAAAATAGCAGGGTGTTGTGGCGGGTGCCTGTAGTCCCAGCTACTTGGGAGGCTGAGGCAAGAGAATTGCCTAAGCCCAAGAGCTGGAGGTTGCTGTGAGCTGTGACAGCACAGCACTCTACTGAGGGCAAGAAAGTGAGACTCTGTTTCTAAAAATATATAAATAAATAAATAAAATAGCCTTCCCTCACAGTGCTGAAGCACTGTCTGGTGTTTCTAAGCAAAAAGAGGCCAGGATGTGCCTTGGGGAAAAAATATTCCTTTTAGATAAGCTCCATTCAAGTTAGAGCAGTGGTGGCTGTGAGTTTGATGTCAATAAATCAACAACATGTATTAAATAAGGTCTTTTCAAACAAAAACACACATAAAACGAGGCTATGTACTGATCAGTGATGAGAATGTTGTGCTCAGAGGCTTGGAGAAACCTCCCCCTGTATTTTCCCTAGGAGCAGTGGTTCTCTTATTTGCTAATTTAGCATCTGAGGCTACTTTTAGAGAATATAATTACCACAAATAATGAGAATCAGCTGCTGTTATTATTGGTCATCCTGACATTTTTCACTTAGAAAAACATCATATTTATGGATGAAGGGGAGTTGATCCCTCATTTAATCCAATCCCTTAATTTTATGTTATGAGAAATAAAGTCTTAATCTTGGGCCTTAAGAACCAGAAAGAGCTCACAGGACCATCTTTACACTGTTAGACTACACAGGCTTTCCTGGAAAATCCTGGTGAAAATGACTGCTTGGAGAGGGGCATTGTAAGTGAGGTTAGATAAAAGAATGGTTCACACCTGGCCATGGTGAGCTTTGTCCTCTGGTGCTAAGATGGCGGCCTGCACATTTCATGTACGTGAAACAGGTGCCTCTCATTCCACGTTTGCAGGTGGCATTGTCCTATGGCAAGAGACCCATTGCAGGACTAAATGGGATCAACATTTATAGAAATTGTTTTCTTTTTTTTTTTTTGCAGTTTTTGGCCGGGACTGGGTTTCAACCTACCACCTCTGCCATATGGGGCCAATGCCTTATCCCTTTGAACCACAGGCGCCACACTGAAATTTTTTCTTTTTAAATCTTTACTATTATCCTAGACATGTGTTATTTATGCAATTAAGCCAATAAATCTTCATTCTTTGATATATTTTCCTGTACATTCTGCAGACCAAGCAGAAGTCACTTACCTTAAACTTATGCAAGCGTGATTTCATTAACACTTAGGCCAAACTGGGACTAACCCTCGTAGAGATGTTGGGGAAGCATAAAGGTGAATGTGTGTCCTAAATAATGCCATTAAATTCAACAAACACTTGTAGATCTAAGTGGGAAGCATTTTGCTTTGTACTCTAATATTCATCTTTTGAGCTCTATATTATCGTAATACTGTTCTATCCCCGCATTCATTCTGATTGCCTATAACTTTGAGCAGGATGAGAAAACAATAAATAGGTATCATCTATCCAAAATCACAGTCTATTTTGTCTCTAATATTTTTCTTGGCACCTTCCTTTTTTTCTCAAGATATGGTTGAAATATTATTGCTAGAAACACAAAGAACCAATAAACCAAATACAGCAGTTTCTCAGTATAGAAAGCCAGTGTCTAAGGATGAGAGTGCACAGTTCAGGTCCTTGATCCAGATCAAGAAGCCAGATCACCCTGATCTCTTCCTTGGCAGGTGGGCACTTCTTTTTATAGCCCCAGGATAATCACTAGGTAATGCAGTTATAAGCAGAAGGCAAAATATAGTGTGATTTATAGGTGCACAGAGAAAGTTTGGGGTAAATTTAGAGCTGATGCTGATGTTATTTTATTTTGAGTTTTCTTCTAATCAGGTGTAATTTGCCAAACAAAACCCACCATCAATTACCATTGGCACTACTTTGTCAACGTATTTCACTCTTCTGTGAAAAAAAAAAAAAAAGGAAGTGAATTAACACTGAGCACCTAGTATGCACCACATACTGCCCTGGACTGTCCTGTATGTTATGTTATTTAGTTCTCATAGAAAACACTCAAGGTGGGTGCTTTTATCCCCAATTTTTTAAAGTATAGAAGCAGAAGAAAAGAGATCATATACCTTTTCTAAGATCATTAGGTAATGAAGCCAGCTTTCATATCCAAAGATATAGAGCCCCTCTTGTTCATATGTGCTCATGTACAGGCCTTGTTTCTCACTGTGGAATCCACAGACCGTATGTGTCAGAATCACCTGGGATACTTGTTAATGATGCAAATTCCTGGACTCCGTCCTGAACTCAGGGTCAGCATTTCAATGGATGAGGTTTATTTTTATTTTATTTTATTTTATTTTTTTAGTAGCTTTAAAGTCTCATTTAATATTTAACAAATGAGAGAGCTTGTCAGGGGCTAGGATGAGGTTTATTAATCTGCTATGTTAACCAGCTTCTCAAATGCTTGTTATGAACTCTGAAATTTGAGAGACAATGGCCTATAGACTCATATGCTTTAAAGAGGGTGGAGTGATAGAGAATATCGCAAAACCTGCACCAAAGATATTGAATGTTTATCGCAAGCACCGTCAGTACCCTGCCCACACCCCTTTGAGCTTTAACCATGTCACTCGAGACAGCCAATTTCAGCTGCCAGTGTTTACCTACCTTCCCCTTCAGTTTTCCCCAAGCCCTGAAGCTTGCTGTACACATGGTAGACAAGAAGTGCCAGGGAATTAACTACGTCTTTTGTACCAGACCCCTATTGCAGGTCTTAACCAATGACTGCTGGGAGTTCGTTTGTGTGTAAATCCCCTAACATTTTTTTACCCACCATTCCCTTCTCTTGTCCTAAAACTTTTGTTCTTCTTGGAACTGTATTTCTATTGCATGACATTCAGTTAAACTTGGAGGAAAGATCACAATTTCTCGGAGAAAAAAAGCAAATGATCCATAAACACAGCCACATTCATTTCCCTTTAGAACCTGTACTTAGGTAGATAAAAGCAACTTTCCATTGCTAGAGCAATGTATATCCCCGGTTTCAAGCTTCAGAATCTGTACCAGAGGGACTGCACGTGTTAGATTTTGTGGCTTCTGAAATAGGCACAATCAGGCAAAGTGAGTGGACTCCCCAAGGGTTCGCCTCAATTGCCCATTGGCCACTGGGAGGTAATAAAGGATATCATCCAGCTTAAACAAGATCCAGGAAACTTTCAATGGGGGTGGAAACAGCACAGGTTTGGTGCTGATCACAGCCACAGGGGTTGATTAATAGATAGTAGAGCTCTGAAGGAGATGGGCCTGGTTTCAATATCACACTCTGGTCTTACAGTCCAGAGAACTACAATAAGTCGAGGTTCAGGAAAATGAGCTACAATCTGGGGAACACATGAAGAATGATCAGGGAGTGATTTATAACACTCTTCTTGGCAATGAGAAAAGTGCTGGGTGAAGAGCAACATACCAAGGGAATCTATCTTATTCTCTTGTGGTCTGGAATTTGGTGTTTTTTTTTTTTTTTTTTTTACTGCAGCAACTAGATGCCAATCCAGGTGTCAGATTTAGTGACAGGCTTCACCTTCGCTTAGATGAACATCTAGACATTCTCTGGGTCTCTCAGTTCTAAAAGTTATCTAAGCCAAAGAGCATTGCTTAAACAAAGCTTGCCTTAATTTTCCACTTGATAACTATAAAGCCTTTTTTACTTCCATCCAATTGGAGGTGAGATATTCAGTCACCCTGTTTTAAGAAACATTCAGGCTCGGCACCTGTAGCTCAGCAGCTAGGGTGCCAGGCACATAACACTGGAGCTGACGGGTTCGAATCCAGCCCGGGCCTGCCAAACAACAATGACAACTACAACTAAAAAATAGCCAGGCATTGTGGTGAGTGCCTGTAGTCCCAACTACTTGGGAGGCTGAGGCAAGAAAATCACTTAAGCCCAAGAGTTGGAGGTTGCTGCGAGCTGTGATGCCATGACACTCTACCAAAAGCAACAGCTTGAGACTCTGTCTCAAAAAAAAAAAAAGAAAGAAAAGAAACATTCCCAATAAACTGACAAACAACATATTCCTAATAAATAGAACTCCAGAGAAGATGAGATATACATCTCCTAAATGTTAAACTCTATTTTGGTGGTAACTAGAAAGCTGATTTCTATATGAAACAGTCTTCTCACCTCAGTCACTGGGAAGAATCAGGGTATTTTTAATTGTTGGAGGAAGTAATTTATAAAAGTCAAGGCATCCTTTTCTTCTAAAATAATAGCTTAGGAGAGGAACAAAGAGTTTAAAATCAAATTATCTAGGCTGTTCAGAAAGATTAAACTTTTAAACTCCTGATCTTAGAGAAAATAGAATTAATACTCACTTTTTCCATTTCACAAACTTTCCAGTCATTTAACCCATTAGCGGAAAAGTTGCATTCCTTTCTATATTTTGGTACATTTTTTTTCCTCAAGTAATTTAGTGAAATGACACAATCCAAGAGGAAGGAGAATTAACACGCATTCTCTGCAGAAGGCATCTGGTTCTTCCTAGAGATATCTTACATGTTATCAACTTCCTGAGCTAGACTGAATGAAACTTACGGATGTCTGTTTTAGACGTTGATTCCTGGTGCCATGACCTACTTTCTTCTCAAAAGTCTTTGGGCTTCCTCACTGCAATGGTGCTCATGATGCTTTCAAAGAGCCACATCGGACCATCGCAGAACAGCTTCCTGTCCCAATCTCTGCAATCAGTTGATCACTATCATTTTGGAGAACATTCAGCGGTTTCAATTACTTTGAATAAAAACCTTGTGAGAAAATGTTCTCCATGAATTCTACTCCAGTGCACAAAGATGGATTAAAGAGTGTCAAGAGAGGCTGAACCCCACCTATCTCAGGTGGTTCCTTTGAGAATTAAACAAGCTTGGCAAAATGTCTGGCACACAGCTGGACTCCTATCCAAAAGATACTGACAACGCATAATAGCCAATGTTGTTTTCTAAACAATAATAATTTAAGTGAAAAGAAATGTTACAGCTTCTTCTTGTCTAATAAAGTAGTATGTGTTCAGTACATAACATCTGAGAAATTGAGGAAACTAAAAAAGGAAACATAAAAGTCACCCAGAAGTCCAATAGTTGACACTTCGTTATGCAAGCTTTTTGTTGTCCTTTCTTTTTTCTTTTTTTAAATTTCAGGTTAATGTGAAGATACAACCACCAGGTCATAATATTCGAAATTGTTGGGTGGAGTCCCTCTTGTAGCCGTGTCTTTCTTTTTTCTTTAACACAATTAGACTCACAATGTTCTGTGCTGTGATTTCTGTACTTACCAACATATGTATATCATACATCTTTTCATTCCATAAAATAGTATTCTTATTTTTGACATTTGCTTAGTCCACCATTTTGTGAGTAGATTATTCATTTAACATTTATTTGAAAACATTTAGGCTGTTCCCAATGTTTCTTTTTTTTTTTTTTTATTAAATCATAGCTGTGTACATTGATATAATCATGGGGCATCATTCCCAATTTTTCCCAGTTGTAACTATTAATCTGATAAACACTTTTGTTCACAAATCATTACTGATAATTTACTTAGAATCAATCTTTAGTGGCATTTAGGGGTTAAAGGGTATACATACATTCCAGTAAGTAAAATTATAACTACATAAGTATATATGTTTTTTTTTAATAATTGAATGTTTCCAAAACATGTTGGACCAATTCCTGTTCCTCCTTACAGCATATTCAGATGCTCATTTCCCAGGAGGAGAACATTTAAAAGCCAAATAAACAATGAATAGAGAGAATTCAATGCAGAGAATAAAACAGTTGTAAAGAAAATCAGACAGTTTTCTTCTCCTACCACAGATTTGGAGGACTGGGGGAAATGCTGTAGGAAGGGAGGGTAAACAGACATCTTCTACACGTATCAAATTTGGGGCAAATTCTTGAGTGGAAAAAATAAACTGTGTGTTAGAGGGTTTGTGCCTTAAGAAAGCTGGTAAGATGTAATGTCACAGAGATGCTGTATGATCCTACGCATGCCATCACGTAGCACTACCCTCCCTTTTACTCACTGAGAATGACAGCACTTGGACTGCTTACAACTCTGGATATATGGGAGTGATGTTCCCCACATGGCTAAAGGGAAACGACTCAGACATGTGCATTCCCGAGGCTGGCTGAATGGCACGGTGCTGGTAGATTCCTATATGTTTGAATCAAGGTAGCCACAGGGGTGGTGCTGCATGAGGTTAATTTGGAACTGCTCTTTTCCAGGTCCAGCATGCACAGTAGTTTTTAGCAGGGAAAAAAAAATGGTTTCTGGGCAGCGCCTGTGGTTCAAGAAGTAGGGCATCAGCCCCATATGCCAGAGGTGGCAGGTTCAAACCCAGCCCCAGCCAAAAAAAAACTCCAAAAAAAATTTAACAAAAAAATGGTTTCTAGGCACATTGGCCATCTCTCTATGTGAGTTGTCATTATATCATCTTTGTCCAAATAATATTTCTTCAGATCATTGAAAGATACATGTCAGTTGTATTTTTCAGCATTAAAAATATTTGAAAGAAAGAAGAATATAAAAATCTCTCAGAAACTCATCACCTAAAGAAAGAGTATCATTGTTTCCTTTATGAGTGTCTAATATGTCACTGTATTAATATGCGCTGAATTATTTTAAATGCTCCTATTTTGAACATTAAATCTGCTTCCACCTATTTTACTTACCCGAGTGATACATAGTGAGAAACATCTTCTTACAGAAATCTTTGCTGCACTTCTAATAATTTCCCTAAGGAGTTTTTTTCTAGTATATTTCTGTTATTTCTGGGAAAATGAAATTTGATGACTAAAGCTGGTACCCAAAAGCTTATTTTCCTCTTATTTTATTTACTGTCTATCTGTGTATTACATGACCATCAGTTCTTCACCTGTTCATTTTTTGTTTGGCCATGTGTTTTAAAATAATGTGCTTGGTATCAATGACCTCTCAGCTTCTAGCAGATTCTTTTACCTCAGCTCTCTTATCTTTGTGGGCTATTATCTCCAACCTCAACACCCATTTTCCATATAAAATTTCTCCATGGAGTGGGGCTCCTTTCAGGAAGCTTGTCTCTCTAATCCTCAACTTTTATCCAACAATCTGGCTGCACCCTGCTTAGACGGTGAGTCTGCTTCCTGGAATGCACTCATCTCCCTCAGAGCTCATATTTGATCCCAGCTTGGGTCACCTGCTTATAATGAAAAACCAAAAGTGTGGATGCCCAGAGCCTCCATGCCTGCACTACCTTCTAATCCTACCCAGCATGGGACTCACACCTGCATCACATTTACTTAGAGGTTGCAAAGAAACCTTGCCTCCCAACCACGTCCAGAGAGACAGTGATAGGAAAAACTATGGAACTGGTTTAAATTCACAAATTATTACTCTTGGAAAATGAAATCAAAGGTAAGCACAGTACTGTGCCCTCACAGCTCACGAGAAGTCAATGAGTTATACCAGACTGAGTTTGAAGTTCGGTGTTAAGAGATCAAGTTTCTATCTCAATTGATTGTATGAAAGTAGTTTTATCCTCTTAGATCTCCTTCTACCCCACAGAAAATAGAAATTAATACATGTGTTACCCACTCCCTCACTACAGTGGTACAATCTGTGGAAACACAAAAATCCAAACTCAACGTTTTGTATTCTTCAAAGGAAAAGGCATAAACAGACGGCCATTGTCCCTAGAACTAGAACTCAGATCAATCTGTGTTGCAGTTGGTGCTATTGTCTAAATGCATGACAAGAATTTATTGTTGGCATAGAAGGCTCCTGATGACATGAGTTATAATAAGTAAATTATCATCTTCTCTATAGCTGGCTCTATCCAGTTAGTATGTACTGAACACTTCCTGCTGCTTAGATAATGGGCTTAACTTCCACGTTCTTCAGCTTCCACTTGAGCTTTAGTTCCTCTGCCAAAGTTACACAACAAGATATCTCATTATTATCAGGGTCAAGAGTGTGGGTTATGTTCCAATAAAGGTAGAAATCTTTGTCTCCAAGCTGAAGCTTGTAGAATTATAACAACTAGCCTTTCTTAAAGTCTTACAATAAGCAATGGATTGCATTAAGAGCTCTACAGGCATTCTAACACATCCTCACAACCACCCCTGAGCCGGGACTACAAACCCTATAGAACTTGAGACTTGGAGCTTTTCAGCTTATGGCAATCATGACCATCTGGAAGAAGCCATTTTGGTGTATAATTTTTTACTACCTAAGTGAACTAAAAATTTAAAATATAGGAACTATTAATTGAAAAAAATGTTCAATTCTAGATTATTGCCTTTTTGTGTGGGGGGGGAAATTAAACCAGTTTGTGCTATATTGGGTTCAACAATTTTTGTTTTGGCTTGAGAAACATTGCACATTAGGTATGGAAATTACCCGGGGAGTATGACTCTTAACCCGGACATGCTGTTTATGCTGGAATCGGGGTTTTGGAACTATAACCTCTCCTTTCATGTTTCAGAACTGGTCTCTCTTTCTGGGGATTTTTTTTTTCTTCATTCACTAGAAATGTATTTTTTTTCACATTCCTCAGAACTGAGGAATGAACTCTGCCAGGTGAATTTAATTTATTGCTCTGCCGACCACATCCCTATTCTGTCTTTCCTCCCTTTATTTTTAAAGGGGTAACATTCTATTGAAATGTTTGCATGACATGTCTTCATAGAAAAATAATCTTTCACTTAATGATGCTTTAAGAAATGTCCTTTTAAAAATACTTAGTTGGTATGAAAATAAATCCAAAATATCTATGGTACAAAATTTATATGGTTCATGTGACTTGGAGTTTTTGTTTTTCTCCTTGCTAAAATGTTGAGCTCAAAAAGATTTATACCCCAATTAAAAATTGTTATTTTTTTAGAAGTTTTGAGATATTTGTTTTCTTACAGCCGCCATCTATATAATTCATCTCATTAGAGCTTCAGGAGACTACTCACGAGGCCCTACCCAGAGTGTGCAACGTCTGTGTCACTGATGAATCAACTGGGGTCTTGCAGCCATTTTCAGAACCTAATGCAGACCTGTGCCTAAATAGAAATCTATCCCGCCTGCCCAAGGGAATGTACTGGAGAAGCATTTGAGGCAAAGAAAAGCCAAATGAGCAACTCAAATCCAAAGTTCTTTGTGAAGAGCAAGACAGGAAGCAATTTAACCTAAAATTACTAGGACTGTTGGTATCTTTTTCTTTCCGTTACTTTAATCATTATTTGTTTATTTCGTTTACATATATTTGGCACCCTTGGTAAAAGGGTGTCTACAGGACTCAACTGAAGAAATTATTATAATACAAAATTCTGGGTCCCCATCAGAGATCATGATAGATTTGGTTTGGGGAAGTGCCCAAGAATCTTCCTTTTCAGAAGTTTTCAGGACATTCTGATATAGGTGGCCTCTTGGATGCAGTCTGGGAAAATTGTATAGCATGCAAGGCCTAAGATGATCCCCCATCAATAGAATTACAAACATGAAAAAGGCTTGTTTTATTCCTTGGAAAACTTTAAAAAGTTTTATATATATTTTAACATTAATGCTAAATAATAATAATAATAGTCACTACTATAGACCAAGTATTATTCTAGACTATATTCACACATTAGTTCAGTGATTCCTCATAATAACATTACTACTCCTATTTTACAGTGGAAGAGACTGAGGTGCATAAAGATTAAGTAATACATCCAAGGGCAAGATCCCACACCTGGCTCCCTCCGGATAAGCACGATCCTTAATCCTGTCTTGTATTATCTCACCAGGACTGTCCAGTACTCTAAATAACAAGATAAAGCAACGAATAGTAAGTTAAGGGAGAATGACACACCCAAGCTGGTTTAATGGGTGGAATGGAGAAGGAACCTGCATTTATTGAGTGCCTGCTGCATGCCACAATCCATCTATTTTTAAAATTTAGACATTAGCATCCAATGAGATTTAAAATATCATCCCATTTCACCTTTCGATTTCTCTACATAAAGAAGGGCCGAGGCAAGAGAATTGCTTGAGCCCAGAAGTCTGAGGTTGCTATGAGCTGTGATGCCACAGCACTCTACCAAAGGTGACAAAGTGGGACTCTGTCTCCAAAAACAAAAATAAAAGATCTTATCTCACAGGGACATTAAGAGGATTGACAAAAACAAATAATGTAAAGTGTCTAACACAGTGTTCAGCAGTAAACATTAGCAACTATTACTTTTACTATCATTATTTTAAAAATTAAGTTTAATCAACAAAATTGTATCTATTTATGTTGTACAACATGATGTTTTAATATAGGTCTACATTGTAGAATGGCTAGATCATGCTAATTAGTGTATTCATTTTCTCATATACTTTTTTGTGTGTGTGTGGCAAGAACATTTCAAATCTACTGTCTTAGAAATGTCCAAGCGCTCGATACATTTTCATTATCATTAGTGAAAGGTGAGAAATCTAAGGCTCAGGGAATTTAGAGAACTTGGTCAAGGTTAGCCACTAGCAAGATCATAGATTCGAACCCTTATCTGCCTGTCTCCCCTGAATATGCTGTGTTGCCATCCAGCTTCAGGGAGGGGGGATGTCCTTCCACCTGGTGACCCAGAGTAGCTTCCTGGATGAGACAGCTCTAGAAATTGGGCCTTGCAGGATGGATAAGAGTTTCGGGGGCAGCAATAATGAGGAGGGCACTCCAATTTTTGCCTCAGCCATTTAACCTCACTGAAATTATGTCTATAATTAACCAAAACCCAAATCTCTCAAGACTTCAGCCTTCAGAACCTCTGCCAAAACAAATTTCAGGCAGGTTAAAGAAAAATGTTCCTGGATTCCTTCAAGATATTCGCATGACATGTGCAGGGAAAGCTTGTGTATTTAGGGTAGAAGTGGAGATTGGACATCAAGGTTGTTACAGCGGATGGGTCACAGTGTCCTCAGGAGGCAGGCCACAGCCATCTTTTGGACCCTGAGTATGAGGGTGAACCTGAGCCTGAGGAAGGTCACAGCCTGGTGGACAATACTCTGCTCCATGGGCCGGAGTAAAGGGATTTTGCTGGCATGAGTCTTTCTGGGGGAAATTCAAAGGCTGAAAATGTAGCTCCCTACCCTCTTGGAGTTATACTACAGAGTGTAAGTCTCTTATCAATGAATTTTTCTTTAAGTGCTAATCCATTATAAAAGGAAGTTAAGAGCTCACAGAAGCCTAAGTTGTCTCCACCAGTAAAATAGGGGACCAAGTGAGGGAAAGGGGAGAGTCAAGGCTGGACCCTGCTCTTCTGGCTCCCAGGCCAATCTTCCTTCCCAGCCACAACCTGCTTAGCCCAGGGTTTCTCTGCAGAGTGTGGCTGGCAGAGAGCACCTCCACAACCCCGGCCCCAGAGCAACCTCGCAAGGGAAGGGGAGTCAGAAAATTCCCTTTTCTGTCTCCTTAGAAATCTCCCTTACATTCATTCACCGCTTCTATGGGAAAAGTTCTTTTTTCTTCATTCCGAATGTCTCTTTAATTTAGCCAGTTCACTCATATATTCATTCAATAAACATTTTTACAAATCACCCATCATGTGCCAGGCTCTGCTCTGCTTTCTGTGGAGACTATGAAGAAAGCAGACCACCATCTCCACCTGCCCTGAGGAGGGCCCATCTGAAAACGAGAAAAATGTCTTACAAATGTGACATGTTAGAAACAGTAAGTGCTCAGGAGACAAAGAGAAAGAGAGATAGAAAGTTGGGTGGGGGGAAGGGGTCGAATAGAAGATGGGGTAGCCAGTGAAGACCTCAGCCAAAAAATAGTGTCTAAAGGCCACATAGATACCTGAGGGAGAGTACCCAGGTGAAGCTGCAGAGCAGAGGCCTGAAGTGGAGTCTACCTGGCAGACGGGGGATCAAAGGTCTGAGTGGCCAAAGGAGGAGCAGAGAGAGGACATGGAAGGTGAGGGAGGTCTGAGAGGGAGCGAGGAAAACACAGTTCCTTCTGTGTGAGGAGGGAACTCACTGGGGAGTTTTGAGCAGAAGAGAAGCTTGATGTGCAGGATCCTTTGATGGTTATATAGAGAAAAGGCTAAAAGGGCCCAGCTTACATCAGGAGGCCAGCTTGGAGACTGTTGTGATTACCCACAGTTACTCAATTGACTATGGCTCCTTGATATTTGCTGTTATTTTTTTAGGCCCTCTGAATGCTGACAATGGTTCTATAACCTTTCATTCCCAGGCTCGATAGCTTTTTCTCCCTTAGTATGACTTACATGAAACAAATCTCTCAATTCATCCCACACTGGATGTCCCTGCTGATTCTGAACAATGACAGCTCTGACACAAAGAACTGCAGGTGAAGCTGAGTTGACAGAGTGGCAAATACTTCACACTGGTTCTCTCAGAACTCCCTCCAGTGCCCTTCTCATGAGTCTTCCTTACTTCAAAGGCTGGAAGAGTGGAGAGTAGAGTGATGTTTTCCAGACCTCCTTATAGCTGCAGTTTCTACGGTTATTTGAGTTCCACCAGGTATACACTGAAAGACTTGGAGGCAGAAGCGAGCAAGGGGAAGGTAGTGCTCAAATGGAGAAGGGTGAAATCTTCTGGAAAGCCTGGTATTAGGGCAGTGGGCAGGGGTTCTTTGAAACGAGCTAGTATTGTGCTGTCACAGATTCCAAGTGGGAATAAAAAAAAATGATAGCAGAGGGGTATATAGACCCCCAAACAGCATTTCTCCTGGATGCACTGTCCTCGGCCAGTATTCCTAACCTTGGTTCCTTGGCTGGCCTAGATATTGTGCAAATTGCCAACAGCTTGTGATAAATCCTTTTTGAATAAATGAGACCAAAATGACTGCAGAAATTCAAGCCACCTAACCTCAGTTTTAGGCTTCAGCCAGGATGAGGAAGCAAAAGTGATTTCATCAGTGTTCTGTCCCCATCCTAGGGACATTTCTAGGGTATCCCTTGCAAGAATTTCACTTGCATCTCACTGGCAATAAAAACTAATTTACATGGGCACACCTGGCTGCAAGGAAGCTGGGAAATGTACAGGCTTAGATGGAAACTTTTCATTTCAATAATAAAGGATTTCTGTTATTGAGGAAGAGGAAAGTGAGTATTGGGTAGGCAGTTCCTGCCACAAATAAATTCTTTTAGGGCTGTTGAAACTTATTGCTAAATTGCTTTTTAGGTATGCTTTCACTATCATCACCATAGAAAATGAAAAATAAAACATGAGGAAAATTAAATGTACAAATCCAAATATTTAGTATACCCATAAAATTGTCTCTTTGTATTAATAGAAGTTTCAACAAATATTTGATTGCCAAAAGCACACCAGACTGGGTTCTAGAAAGTGGGAAGCAAACATGAGACAAAACAGATAAAGGGCCCTGCCTCAAGAGATTCTGGTTACAAAATATGGCATTTGGGGACTGTGTTGTCGTTTATAGCATGACCTTAGAATTGGCCAGTTAAATATTGATGGTTGACAAAAATTGTGATTGGGGTTTTGAAATGGAAGTCTTCCTTTTGATATATGAGATTTTTTCAATGTAGAACTCATAGTTTATTGAGGGCACTGAGAATCTGTGATGATAAAGTCCAATAAAGTTCCAGTACATGTTAGAAAGTTGAATTTGGAACTCAGCAGTCCAGATCTTCTTTATTAATCTGTCCACCCGGCAGCGCCTGTGGCTCAGTGAGTAGGGCGCTGGCCCCATATACCAAGGGTGGTGGGTTCAAACCCAGCCCCAGCCAAATTACAACAACAACAAAAAAATAAAAACAAAAAAAATAATCTGTCCACCCTCTGCACATCCTCCACACTGGTATGAAGTGATGCTTGTAATCAAGGAATAGTTACAAGTATTATTACAGCTAACATTTACTCTGTGCTCACCAACTGCTGGGCACTGTTGACAATGGCTGTGAAGATGGGAAGGTAGAGAACAGAGGAACCCAGGAGGAAAACAACAGGACTTACTGGAAGATAAGGTAGCAAGAACCACCTAGGATTCCCATGTGGGTGCCTGGGTGCATGACGGGCTCATTCACTGATAAGGGCATGTGGGGAAGGGAATACTTCTACAGGGGAAAGAAGAGCTGCCTATAGGACATCAGATGATCACATCCTCATATGTCCCCATTTTTTATTCCAGTCTAAAACACTGATAAATATGCTATTTCAGGGGAGCTGCTACTTCCATTCAAAGTGTGACCAAGACTTCAAATGTTTTGGTAGGACTAGATTCAATGACACTGTTGAAACCAACTGGGGAAGAAAAGTATCTATCATCTGACTCTTCTTGCAACCTGGGACTATTTCTTCCTGGCTTTGAAATCTCTTAGTTAATGAGCTACAGGAGATAGAATGTTTGCTGGGGCTTCTTTCAAGGCTGGCTATCATGGGAAGATTCTCACCAAAACCATATTGATGATTTTATGTTTTTCTTCTGCTCTTGTGGCGAGTGGGAGATGAAAGGGGCAAATGTAGTGAAGGCTGTTCTCTTGCTGCAATGGCAGGGAGCAAGGTGAGCCCTCAGGAGTCCTGCATGCCTACCTGGGCCATCTAAATTAAGAGATGAACAGGGCGGCACGTGTGCAAGGGCAGACAGTCTATGTGATAGCTAGCTCATAGTCAGGTTGTCTGACCAGGAGAAGCTTCTTTGAGGAGTAAAATTCTCATAATTCCCGTCCCTCACTAAAACACAGATTTTCTATATATAAGAGCTAGGGGTTTTGTAAAAGCAGGGGGAATTTATAAATTAAAGAGACATTATTAAATTCTATTTTACTTGCAGCCCATTTATTTTTAGGCCTAGTATAATTGCTTCCAGACCTTGAGCTTGCTGAGTTGGTGGTTTTGTCTGGCTCTGCAACATGACCTGTTAATTGAGACTCAACTCCAGGCACAGAGATAATAGTCCCTACTCCCTCTGGCACTCGTGGAGGTCAAAAGCAGAGCCCAGACTCAAGAGGAGGAGATGAGCTTTTTGTTCTCTTTCTGATTCCGCCCATCACTCACCCAAGCCACTAGATTATGTTAAACCCATCCAATCCCTCTCCCCCCGACTTCTACTTAGCTTTTGGCGTCCTTCTTTAGAAACAACAATGTGCTATACAGCGTTGTGGAGTCAGATTTGGTTTGGAATCTCACATCTGCCCCTTGGGAGTTCCAAGTTAACTGGGTGCAATTTAACTCAATCCTTCTGAGCCTTCAGTTTCCTCACATATAAAATGGGGCTAAGAGTAGGACTCCTCTCACAGGGTTATTGTAAGACTGGATAATCTAACACAATAGATATAAAGGTCTCAGCACACTGCCTGGTATTCCATAAATTTTAGAGACAGATAGATGGATTGATCAAAAGTCCATGTTCGATAGGGTCATTGCATCCAGTTATACCAGTTTCCAGTAGCAAATAATCCAAACAAAGCAATGACTTTGACTACCTATAGTATTTCTGCGGGGAGAAACAAGACATAATATTTGTAGAGAAGTTCTCACCAATTATATTTTAAATTACATAAAATCTGCTGTTTCTCATTGAACAAATCAATCCTTTCATTCTAGATGTTGTCTCTAGCAATGACAATTAAAATTTTGCAAAAAATCACTGACCACAGCCTTTATCCATCCAGAAACCTTCCTGTTCAGGGGTTAATTTCTCCTTATTCCCTGAATATTATATCTATAAAAACTTTACATCTAATATAAGAGTTTTAGTTGCCTTTCTTTTTATTAGTCATTTATCTTATGTTCCCAGGTCATTATGCTAGAAGAACTATATAACCACCCAAGCACCATCCAAAAACATGTAAACGTAATTTGCAAGAAAACTTTTGACAGGTCCCTTTGGGCCTATTTGATAGAAGCTTAGTAAAAGAATGCATTTAAATTCAGCCTATTATTCTGGCTAAAATTCCCCATTTGCTCCATGTTTATACAAGCATGTGTTCACTCTCTCCCTGGGGCTGGACTTGAACCTCCATATTCCCTCTAGGGCATAACTGTATAATGCACCAGTGGTTTTGATGACTTCCCAAAGTTCCCTCTCCTAGAACACACTATCTGGAAAGACCCAAACATAGGGACACAGAAAGAAGAGTGTCTTGAGAGCCCTGGTCATTTAGATGCAGTGCCTCTAAGGAGCTGGAAACAGCAGATCCAAGCAACTGCAGCAGACCAGGAAGAAAATAGAAGTGAAGCGCCTCTTCTAGTGCACAAATAACGTTCTTCACACTTACAGAGCACGTCACACGGGCACCTCCAGACTTTTGCTTTTCCAGTTCATCTTTCATTCCATCACTGGATTTGCCCTTCTAGGATATAGCTATGGTTGGGTCAGAACTTGACTTAAAATACCTTAGGCTTTGTAACAAAGGCATGAGCCTGGCACAGGAGCCCTTGCCTCTGTCCCTTTCCAGGTTCATCTACCACCCTTACCCCTCACATTCTTGACTTCAACCCCTCTAAGCTCATCCTTCCCCCCATTCGCCACACTTTGCTCTCTCCCACATATTTGTGTTGGCTGTTTCTTTCCCCTGTTGAAATCCTACCAGTTCATCAAGGCCCAGCTTAAATTTAGTCTCTGCAGGGAAGGCTTCCCAATGCCTAAAGTTGGCATACACCCTCTGTCCCTCCTATTTCTGGGCACTTTGAGATGGGCCTCTATTTGCACACTGTACACACTAGTGTATGATTAATTTTTATTCATTTCTTTCTCCCCTGTTACATAGCAATATCTTCAAAAGGAAAAAAACATGCTTTATAAATTTTACACACTCCTGAATTTCAGAAAGAATGAATGAATTTAAGGATGAATAAATGAACAAACCCAGCAGGAGGGCCCCATGATAGATCAGACAGATGACAGGATATTAAGGAGGAAACCCCCTTCTTCCTCCATGTTGTCTGGATTACCCTACGGACTGAGTTTATAGAGGGTTTCTGGGAACTGGTAGCAACAGATCCCCAGGGAAAGACCCCCATGGTCACAGAAAAGCAAGTGCACCTTGATAGGATGAAAGAGACCTTCTCGGCTGCCAACTTCTTCTATCACAAAAATTTGCCAAACAGAGGACAGTACCCCAAACCATCCTTAGTGAGAATGGTGCAGGAACTGTGGGGGAGAAAACAGGGTGCAGAGATTCCTTTGCAGAAAAAGTACAGCTCTGTGGGCCAGGAATTCTCCCCTTTAAGAGTCATATGCTCTGGAATGTGCAAGGGGAAACAGTCTCAGTAGGGTCTTGACTCAGCAAGGCCTGGGATTGATGCCTGGGGCTGTTCTGCCTGGTCCTAGGCCTTTAGATTCCCAGCAGTGTGAGCCCAGTTGCACACGCCGGCCTGTATCAGTACGAGCCCTAAATCAGAACCACCCGTTCCACCTCTTCCCCACTCTCTGGCTCGGAGCCTTCCCCCTCACCCTACCCCCTTCCCTCATTGCAGGCTCATTAAGGCCTTTCCCAGTGCAGAGACACTGCATTTTGGGGACTGGTGGAGTGTTTGATATTTTCCACTCTGCGTGTCAAGGGCATTTACAGTCGGCGTCAGAATGTTATGTCGGTCTGAGGAGCGACTTTGAAGTGTTTGTGGTAGAGGCCACATGTGCAGGCAAGATGTGCCTCCTCCCTGCTCCCTGGATCCCTGAGGCTCCTGCTCAGCTCTTTCCCAGCATCATGTGACAAGGAACAACACCACTTAACCCTTTACTTCTTGGTGCCCTCAGCGGTTATTATTACTATCATTGTTACATCAACCTTCTTTTGAAAAGGCGCTTTATCCTCCTCCTCCTTCTCACCAGAGGAGATGATTTGGAAGCTTCTTGCCTTCTGGTCACCACTTCTTGGAACATTTTTTGAGCAACATTGTTGCTCCCACTGCACACGAACCTAGGCATAGAAACATTATTTCCAAATAGTACACACAAAGCAAATTCATGGACCCTAATAATGTGTGGGCAGTCAAAGCAACCGGATTCTTGACACTTTTCTGCCATCCCAGAGTCAATTCAGAGAGCCAGCAGGCAGACCGGTCCCCTACTTCTTCAGGGTGTGGTGCCTGAAGGGTCAGTCACCCCTACTTGACCTGCAGGGTGTGGTGCTAACCCGCTGCACAGGGCACCCCCAAGTGGAATCGTGTTTTCACCTAACTGTTAATAAATGGTAACTCCCAGGAGGCCCTTCAAATGTCACCTGGCCTATTCCATGGAAGTCTAGGCTGCTGAAACCCTGAGCTAAATACATCCACATAACAAGAACACTTGTACCTCCGTTCTGAAATAAAAAATACTTTTTAAAAAGTTAGGAGTAGAAAAAAATAAGGAAAAATATATGAGACTTTCAGAGGAAATATTATCAGCTGACCTGAGGCTCTCACTGGGCTGTGGGATTTGGCTCAGGCAAGGGAGCAGGGCAGATTGATAATCTGCAAAACTCCTTTCACCCTTGAGGTTTTGCAATGCTCAGCTCTCAAATAACCTGGAAAGGTCTTAGACGTGGTGGTTTTATGGGTGAGAGGGGAGGTAATGGGCATCAGTCTCTCCGGGGATCAGTTTACATTCGCAGTGTTCTGGGCAGTCCCCTGGAATGATCTGAGCTCTGTAATAATAGCTGTACTCCTTTACTTTAATTTAGATCTGAGAAAAGAAAGAGATATTCCTTAATATTAGATTATTAAAATACTAATAAAAGTTACCATGTGCCAGGCAATGTGCTACCAGGTGTGTCCAAGCTGGGCCCCATAGACCACTTAAGGATTATATGAGGAATTTTTTGCTTATCTATGGCACTAGTATCACAAAAAATATGCATAGACCTTTTTTTCTTGCTCATCAGCTTTGGTTAGTGTTTGTGTATTTAACATGGCCCAAGAGAACTCTTCTTCTAATTTGCAGCAGAGAAGGAAAAAGGTTGGACACCTACGTCAACTAGACAAGAATGTGCTATGTTAGCATTATCTTATTCAAGGCTCATAAGAATCCAATGAGTTAAAGCTATGATATTATCTGCATCTAAACCTCAGAGAGGTTAATAAAGTGCCCAGAAAAGTAATAAAAAATGGAGAATACAGAAGATGGGCTCCAAACTTCCAGACTCTAAGTAACATCTGCATGGCTGATTTCCATAGCACAATTCTGCCTATTCAATCAGGGTCAGATCAGTGACCTTTTTATCTCCTAAGACAACTCCTACGATGTCACGTGCCCTTGTTCTATATTGTCCCCAGCATTGAGTCAGGATTGTTTTGTCAATACCTACTGAGTGAAGGTGTGAGCAAATAGCAGATAATAAGCCTAGAAAAAGATGCTGAACTTCTGTAATAATAGTCTGCCCAGGGATTTCCCCAACATAAGCAGGGCACTTTCCCAAAGTAGTCAGGGGATTCAAATCTGTTGGAGCCAGGAATCCATGTTCCCTGTCCAGAAATACCTTCCTGATGGCATAAACTCAAGCTCCTTGCACCCTGTCTTCTTATACCACAGGCTCTGAGCTTTACTGGCCTGGCAATAATTAGACGAAAAAATAAAAAAATAAAAAAAATAAGTAAATAAATAAAAATGGATCAAAGAGGAGGACATTGTCTTAAATAGTTTGTTAAAATAACTTTGCTATTTATGTTTGCTATGCCCAGGGTCAAAGTCTTCCCCACCAGTGAGAAGAGCCTCACTGAGAGGAGAGACAAAAAGGAGAGAGTTAGTAGTGTTTTGTTGCAAAGCTGCCTTAACTTGTAAGTTGTTCCCAGGAGGGCTGGGCTGCTAGCATGGGATTAGAGGAGGGGTATACTATGTTTTGTTTTGTTGCATTTGCTGGAATGAGAGATCTTTCTGGTCACTGTGTCCTGGAAAAAAAATATTTGATATGGAAAGGTATCCAAGACATGTGATCCCTGAAAAGCCCACTTGGCCCAATGCTTGAATTATGTTTTCAGTCAAGGATTTCTACCTTTAGTCCCCTCCAATCTTCAGCAGCGGAAACCTTGACCCACTCATGCCCTGATAAGCTTTGTCCCTTTATATGGTTCTCTCTCCTTGACGGAGCTTTTTTATTTTGTCTCCAACATACCAGAAAGAAAGAGATATGTTTTTCTGTTGCAGAATGGATAAATCCAAGTATTTTCATTTGTTTTAGAGCTGAGTTGGCAGCTGGTTCTCACAGGAGAGGGGATTGGCAGCTCAGTCAATTTTAAATTAGGCATTTGTCATGATTCAGCTTACTCATAAACCTGAAAAAAAAAAATCGCAAATCTTAAAGGTCAAAACTAACAGCACACACACAAAAAAAACCTAACAGCACTAACATCTACCTATTTTTCTTAATTAATAAAGGCAGTTGGTGGTCCTTGGCCTGCTGGTCCATATTAATACCTAAAATAGTTAACCTTTTCTGTATTCTTTCATTTCCTTTTACGTTTTCCTCTACCTTTTCAAATGTGTCTTTTCTTTCACCCCTCGCTTCATATTTTCCCTTGCTCACTGACTCATATCTTTAATTCTTATGTACTCTTTTTCTCATTGAATATAGTTTGTTCCAGATTTGAAGTAAGATGAGAAACCAGTGGAATATGATGCAAATTATAAAACAGAACATTAATTTTAAATCTTTATCTGAAACAGGGTTCACATTTGTCTTTTTCTGTTTTGTGTTGCTATGACAAAATACCTGAGACTGGGTAATGTATAAAGAAAATAGGTTTATTTTGCTCATGGTTCTGCAGTCTGGGAAGTTCAAGATTGGGCAGCTGCCCTTAGTGGCTTCTGGTGAGAGTCTCACTCTACATTGGAACATGGCAGGAGAACCAAAAGGGACATAGGCAGTGCAAAGAGACCAAATATGAATATGAAAGACAACCTGGCTTTATCACAACTCTGTGTGTGTGTGTGTGTGTGTCTGGAACTGATCCATTTCCATGAGAACCAATTCAGTCTCAAGAGAAAGACATTAATCCATCTTAAGGGCATAATCACATGTTAAAGGCACTGCCTTGCAATACTGTTTACATTGTGAACCAAGCCTTGTGGGGACAAGTCAAATTCAAATCCTAGCAACTTCCACCTAAGTCCCCCACCCTGCTTTTCTGTTGCTATCTCTTTCCTTCTTTGTTGCCATTGTTTTCCTCTTTTTTCCCCTTTTCATTTTCCTCTGCTTTATTCCAGAAGGAATAGAATAACTATTATTCATTGAGTACTGAACATATTCTAACTATTCACTAACTCACTAAAGATAAAATATTGTGCATTTATAAATTATGTCATTTAACCATAACTGGAATTGTAAAAGTCAAGTGATTTTCTTACTATTTTATAGGCAAGGAAACCATACCTTGCCCAACACAGTGAGAGGTGGAATGAGAATTCCACCCCAGTTTGCCCAAATTCTGAGGTCTTTGTAGATGGGTCCTCCATTCTCCATTCTTCTGTTGACCTCAGAACCGAAGAGTGCTGTAACCCTAAGGGTTCAGGACATTTCAACTTAAGGTCTAGCTACCTTTAGACCTTGACCTGCAGGCTCAAACTTCTTTTGAGTATAGTTTCAGCAATTACGTGCCAAGGTGAACGGGAGTATAAGGGAGCTGGGAGGAGCCCGTTGGTTCTCTTTTATTAATTGCAATTCCTTTAGATAACTTTTTATTTCTTAAATAGAAGGAATAAGATCTAGCATTCAGTAGAATAAGAGGGTGACTATAGTTAACAATAATTTATCATGTATTTCAAAATAACTAGAAGAATAGAATTGGAATGCTCCTAACACAAAGAAATGATAAATGCTTTAGGTGATGGAGACCCTGGTTACCCTGATTTGATCATAAGACATTGTATGCTTGTATCAAAATTTTACATGTACCTCGTAAATATGTGTAACTCCCATATACCCATAAAAATGAAAAAGAAAATAAATTTTAAACAGCCAAAAATGTGCAGTGTGTTCACCACAGCATTTTTATTTTACCTTAAGATGTAACTCACTAAAAATAAAAATAAAAACACTTTTCATTAGGGAAGCATTATTTAAAAAAAAATAGCCCAAGTAAAAAACATAAGTGTTGTTACTATCCTTAAAACCTGCTTGATTGCCACAAATTGAAAAGAAGTAGTGAATAAGAACAACTAGCATCTTATACCTTACACAAATGAAAATATGACCATTTTGAGTTAAAGGCTAGAGCAAACCGTAGAAGATGGCAAATGTGAAGACTTAAGTTTAGGAAATAGTGCAGGAATCTCTTTTCTTTTCACCCTGAGAGCTTCAGGAAGAAACAAATACATTTAAATAAAGAACTGTCTACACCACCTTTTTCAAGAAAAGTTGCATTGATAATAGCTTTACTTGTAAAAATTTAGCTATGATTTTACCTATTATCATATGGTATCTTGCAAAATTATATGGTAAATTCAGCTTCCTTCCTAGCTTAAAGCAAGTTACGTTCCATGATTGCAGTGTTGATAAGGAGTAATAAACAGGAAAATGAGCATCTCAGCGATCTAAATGGATCTCAGATATTACTTATTTCTTTTATTACTTTGGCAGGTCAACTGAATGTGAGTAAAATAATGATAAATTTGCTTTATAAACAGGAGAATATTGGTTAAAAATTTGGCTCTGAACATATTTGTTCAGCTAATTCAAGGATGGTTCATTTTAAGAGGTTCCATTTAATAAATATATTTTTATTTCTTGTCCATCCTGCATTGGGGAAAATGCATTCATCTCTCCATTGTTTTCCCTCACTCTTAGAAGACTGGTGGTGGCAGGGGCAGGAAGTAAGGACTCACCTAGTTGGTGATCTGGAGGATATTAGAAATGTTTAGTCCTGCCTTCCTCTTCTTTGGAAGAGCATAGGGTGCATCTCTTCACCTCTTTCTCTCTAGGAACTGGCTCTGTCCCTTCAGATTAAGAAAACTGGTCACAGTCCAGTGCTACAGATCAGTAAATTGGACAATTATGAGGTCAAGACCAGCTATCTAATTAGCAGGGTCCAGAGAAAGGTGAAAACATGGGTCCCTTTGTTTAAAATACATGGGGGAAATGCTATGAATGGTATACATAAAGCTTTTCCTTTTTTCTGCTGTCTCTCTCTCAACTTGTCATGGTGATTTTTATTTGCTATTGAATGGCATGTTAAGTAAACTGAAAAATTTTTAATATTGCCATGAATTTTTTAATTTATCTTTATCTTGTACAAAATAGGGTTTTTATTGTTTTTAATCTCAGATTAATGTAAGGGCACATACAATTAGGTTACACTGTTTGCAATTATTAAGTCAAATCCAAGTTGTAGTTTAGCCCTTCACCCAGGAGGTGTGACATACACCCCTACGCTGAACCCAATAGGTAAGTACTAACCAAACACCCTATCTCCTCCTCCAGAGCCCCTCCTCCTCTCTCAAATTTCAATGTATTTTTCTCTTGTGTGACATGTGGTTGTTCATCCACTAGTATCATATAAATATCGAGCACATTGAATGCTTGTTTTTCCATTCTTGTGATACTTTACTTAGAAGGATGTTCTCCATATCCTTTCAGGTAAATACAAAAGATGTGATGTTTTCATCTTTCTTTATGGATGAATAGTATTCCATGGTATACACATACCACAGTTTATCCATTCATGTGTTAATGGGCACTTGAGATGTTTCCAAAACTTTGTGAATGTGAATTGGGCTGCTCTAAACATTTGAGTGCAAATATCCCTACGGTAAAATTATTTTTTTCTTCTGGGTAGATACCTAGTTATGGGATTGAAGGATCAAATGGAAAGTCTATTTTTAGCTCTTTGAGGATTCTCCATACTTCTTTCCAAAGGGCTGTATTAGTTTGCAATCACACCAACAATGTGTAAATGTTCTCTTCTCTCCGATGTTCATGCCAACATCTGCAGCTTTGGGACTTTGAAATATGAGCTATTTTCAGTGGGGTTGGGTGGTATTTCAAGGGGGAGTTTGACTGGCATTTCTCTGATAATCAGGGATGATGAGCATTCCTTCATGTGTTTATTAGCCATTTGTCTGTCTCTTGGGAGAAGGTTCTGTTCATGTCTCTTGCCCAAAGGTTCTTTACTCTTTTCTTGTTGATTAGTTTGAGTTTTCTGTAGATTCTGGCTACTAGACCTTTGTCAGATTCATAACATGCAAATATATTCTCCCAGAAGGTTGTCTGTTTGCTTTACCTTCTGGCTACTAGACCTTTATCAGATTTATAACATGCAAATATATTCTCCCAGAAGGTTGTCTGTTTGCTTTACCTTCT
Source organism: Nycticebus coucang (assembly GCF_027406575.1). Lineage (NCBI taxonomy): Eukaryota > Metazoa > Chordata > Mammalia > Primates > Lorisidae > Nycticebus > Nycticebus coucang. The sequence goes on from NC_069789.1 coordinate 91,299,866, forward strand.
GGCTACTAGACCTTTATCAGATTCATAACATGAGAATATATTCTCCCAGAATGTTGTCTGTTTGTTGTACCTTTAGTTTGTTGTCCCATTTGTTTATTTTTGGTGTTGCTGTAATTGGCAATGGGGTCTTCTTCATAAAATCTTTTCCCAGCCCAATATCCTCAAGAAGTTTTACCACATTTTCTTCTAGAGTTTTTATCATTTAATATCTTAGATTTAAATCTTTTATCCAACATGAGTCAATTTTTGCAAGAGGTGAAGATGCAGGTCTGTTTTCAGTCTTTTACATGTGGTTTATCCAGTTCTACCAGCACCACTTATTAAAAAGTGATTCCTTTCCCCAATATAGGCTTTTGTTTGCTTTATTGAAAATCAGATGGTTATATTTAGCTGGTTTCATCTCTAGGTTACTGAGTCTGTTCAGACATAGTCTGAGATCTAAGTCTCTATTTTTGTGACAGTATGATGCTGTTTTGATCAGTATAGACTTGTAGTATAACTTGAAATTTGGAAATGTGAAGCCTTCAGAATTGTTTTTATTTCTTAGAATTGTGTTGGTATTTCAGGTTAGAAATAAAATGAAGAACTATTTTGTCAAGTTCTTCAAAGTATGGCATTGTTGCTACAAAGGAGATTTCATTAAATCTTTAGATTGCTTTGGGTAGTATGAACAATTGAACAACATTGATTCTTCCTAGGCATGAGCATGGTATGTTCTTCCATTTGTTAACATCTTCTGCTATTTCTTTTCTCAGGTTTTATAGTTGTCTCTGTAGTGATCCTTCACATCCTTTGTTAGGTATATTCTTAGGTACTTCAATTTCTTTGAAACTACTGTAAGGAAAATTATGTCTTTGATTTGATTCTCAGTTTGACTGTTGTTGGCATATATGAAGGCTACTGATTTGTGGACATTGATTTTGTATCCCAAAACATAACTTTAATTCTTGATCTTGATCACTTCCAGGAATCTAATGATTGAGTCCTTGGAGTTTTCTAGTATAAGATCAGATCATCAGCAAAAAGTGAAAGTTCAAACTCATCTGTCCCCATTTGGATACCCTTGATAGTCTTCTCTTTCCTGATTGCATTAGCTAGGACTTCCATCACTATGTTGGATAGTAGTGGCAATAGTGGACATGCTTATCTGGTTCCATTTCAAAGTAGAAATGCTTTCACTTTTACTCTATTCAGTATGATGTTGGCTTTGGCTGTGGGTTTGTTGTAGATTGCTCCTATCAGTTTAATAAATGTCTCTCATGCCTATTTTCTTAAGTCTTCTTATCAAAAAATGGTGCTGAATTTTGTCAAATGCTTTTTCTGCATTTATTGAGCGGATCATATAGTCTTTGTTTTTGCTTCTATTTATGTGGTAGGTTTTTTTGTTTTGTTTGTATTAAATCATAACAGTGTACATTGATGCATTTATGGGGTTCAATGTACTGATTTGATATACAATATGAAATGCTTACATTGAATTAAGTAACAGATCCATCACAATTATACTCTTTTCTTAATAGTTTTGAAATATACCATTGCATCATGTACATTAGGTGAGGTCCCCCAAAATGCCCTACCTCCTCTCTTTCCCCCTCCTCCTCTCTCTTCTTTCCTTCTACTTTCTGCACTATAGTAAGTTTTACCATTCATATGAATGTGTAGGTGATTATATATTGATCTCATAGTAGTATTGATTACATTGGATACTTTTTTTTCCATTCTTGAGATACTTTACTAAGAAGAATATGTTCCAGCTCCATCCAGGTAAACATAAAAGATGTGAAGTCTCCATCTTTTTTTATGGCTACATAGTATTCCATGGTGTACATATACCACAATTTGTTAATCCATTCATGGGTCGATGGGTACTTGAACTATTTCCCTGTCTTAGCAATTATGCATTGGGCTGCAATAAACATTCTGGTGCAAATGTCTTTGTTGTAAAATAATTTTTGATCATCTGGGTATATACCTAGTAGAGAAATTGCAGAAATTGCAGGTAGGTCTACTTTTAGTTCCTTGGGTTTTCTCCAAACCTCTTTCCAAAAAGGTTGTACTAGCTTTCATTCCCACCAGCAGTGCAGAAGTGTTCCCTTCTCTCCGTATTCATGCCAACATCTGTAGTTTTGGGATTTTGTAGTGTGGGTTAATCTTAATTATGTGGCAAATTACATATATGGATTTGCATATGTTGAACCAGCCTTACATTCCTGGGATAACACCTGCTTGATCATAATGGATAATTTTTTAAATATGTAGCTGTATTCTATTTGCTAGGATTTTGTTGAGTAATTCTGCATTGATATCCATTAATGATATTGGTTTGTAGTTTTGAATTTTTTGTTGGATACTTTCCTGGTTTGGGGAATCACAGTGATATTTGCTTCGCAGAAGGAGTTGGGGAGGGTTCTTTCTTTCCCTATGTTTTGAAAAAGGTTGTGTAATATTGGTACAAACTCTTCTTTGAAGGTTTTGTAGACTTCTGGCATGGAATCGTCTGGTCCAGGACTTTTTGTTGTTGTTGTTGGAAGCTTTTTTGTTGTTACAATTTAGGTGCTTGATTTTTGTCTGCTTAAGAGTTCTAATTCTTTCTGATTAAGTCCAGGGAGGTGGCGTGATTCCAGATATTGGTCTATTTTGTTCCCATTTTCAAATTTCTGTAGTTTTTTTGTAATAATCAGTGATGATATTTTGTAACTCTATAGTGCATGTTGTTATTTTCCCTTTTTTATTTCTGATCGAGGTTATTAGAGATCTTACTTTTCTGTTTCTAGTCAACCCGGCCAGGAGTTTCTCGATTTTATTAATCCTTTCAAAGAATAAACTTTGTTTTGCTACTCTTCCAAATGGCTTCTTTGTTCTTAATTTCATTTAATTCTGATTGAATTTTGATTATTTCTTTTCTTTTGTTAGATTTTGGATTGGATTGGTCTTCTTTTTCCAGTTTCTTGACATGGTTCATTAGGTTGTTGATTTATGCTTTTTCTGATTTTTAGATGTGGCATTTAATGTGATAAATTTCCTTCTTAGCATTGTCTTTGCAATATTCCATGGGTTTTGATAGCTTGTGGCTTTATTTTCATTATGTTTGAAGAACATAATTATTTCCTTCCCTAGCTCCTCCTTGACTCAGCTATCATTCAGCATAACCTTGTTTAGTTTCCCTGATTTTGTGTGGGAATGAAAGTTATGTTGGAGTTGAATTCTACTTTTATTCTGTTACCGTCTGAAAAAAATACCAGGTATGATATCTATCCTTTTAAATTGTTGAGATTTGATTTATGCTCTAAGACATGATAAATTTTGGAGAATAATCCATGAGCTGATGAGATCATATACTCAGTGTTATTGGGGTGAATGTACTATGTACATCTGCTGAGCCCATTTGTTCTAAAGTCATGTTTAAGTCCATTGCTTCTTTGTTTAATTTCTGCTTAGAGGATTTGTCTAGTTCTGTCAGTGGCATGTTGAAGTCTCCATTTATTATGGTGTTGAAAGATATCATATTTTTCAGGTTTGTTTTATATATCTGGGAGCATTTAAGTTGGGTGCATAGATATTTAGGATTGAAATATCTTCTTGTTGTATTGTTACTTTGATCAGTAGACAGTGTTGATATTTGTCTTTCTTTACTTTTGTTGTTTTGAAGGTCAATGTATCTGCAAATAAGATGGCAATTCCTTCTTTTTTTTCTGAATTCCATTTGCCTAGAATATTATTTTCCAAACCCTCATCAAGAGTCTGTTTTGTCCTTGGAAATTAGATATGTTGCCTGAAGACGGCATATACTTGGCTTGTGCTTTTTTATCCAATCAGCCAACTTGTACCTCTTCAGTGGGGAATTCAAGACATTCACATTATTGAGAGAATTGATACTATGTTGAACTTTTGTTCATCCTGTTTTGCGGTCATATTTACAAACTTTTATTCATGGCAAATAGTTTCTATGAAAGTTTTGTAATTTATTAGTGGGAATTTACCTTTAAATATGGTATTTTTTTTCTATGAGAATCTTTTGAACCTATGGATGAAATTCAAAATTAGTTTTATGTTTGTTCTGCCAAATAACCTAGGAATATCACTAACCATGAACCAATTTTACTGTTATTGTCTTAGCTTAGGGTTTTCTAGATCAAGCAGGTCATATAAATTCAAATCTCAAACATTTGCCAAAGAATGCCATATTTATAAGTCTTCAGGATATAATCTTTTTATTCTCCTCTTAAAACACAGATAGTGGCTTACAACCTTCCGTGCCATGTCTAAAAATTATTGGTAGGCTGTTGTTGGTATTTTTCTCCCAAATCACTCTTTGTTTTTTTTATTTTTATTAAATCATAGCTGTGTACATTAGTATGATCATGGGGCACCATACACTTGGTTCATACATCGTTTGACACATTTTCATCACACTAGTTAACATAGCTTTCGTAGCATTTTCTTATTTATTTTGCTAAGACCTTTACATTCCACATTTACTAGGATTCATATATACCCTTGTAAGATGCACTGCAGGTGTAATCCCATTAATCCCTCTCCCTCCCCTCCCTTTCCCCCTTCTCCCTATTCTTAGGTTGTAACTGGGTTATAGGTTTCATGTGAAGGTCCTACGTTAGTTTCATAATAAGGGTGAGTACATTGGGTACTTTTTCTTCCATTCTTGAGACACTTTGCTAAGAAGAATATGTTCCAGCTCCATCCATGTAAACATGAAAGAGGTAAAGTCTCTATCTTTTTTTTTTTTTTAATATATGGAACGCTTCACGAATTTGCGTGTCATCCTTGCACAGGGGCCATGCTAATCTTCTCTGTGTCGTTCCAATTTTAGTATATGTGCTGCCGAAGTGAGCACTCTCCATCTTTTTTTAAGGCTGTATAATATTCCATGGTGTACATATACCACAATTTATTAATCCATTCGTGGATCGATGGGCATTTGGGCTTTTTCCATGAATAGGGCTGCAATAAATATTCTGATACAAATATCTTTGTTATGTTGTGATTTTTGGTCTTCTGGGTATATACCCAGTAGAGGGATTACAGGATTGAATGGCAGATCTATTTTTAGATCTCTAAGTGTTCTCCATATCTCTTTCCAAAAGGAATGTATTAATTTGCATTCCTACCCGCAGTGCAGAAGTGTTCCCTTTTCTGCACATCCACGCCAACATCTCTGGTCTTGGGATTTTGTGATATAGGCTAGTCTCACTGGAGTTAGATGATATCTCAAAGTAGTTTTGATTTGCATTTCTCTGATGATTAAAGATGATGAGCATTTTTTCATATGTCTGAAGGCCGCACACCTGTCTTCTTCAGAGAAGTTTCTCTTCAAGTCCCTTGCCCAGCCTGCGACGGGATCCCTTGTTCTTTTCTTGCTAATGCATTTGAGTTCTCAGTGGATTCTGGTTATTAAACCTTTGTCAGAGACATAACCTGCAAATATCTTCTCCCATTCTGAGGGCTGTTTGCTTGCTTTACTTACTGTGTTCTTGGCTGTGCAGAAGCTTTTTAGTTTGATCAAGTACCAATAGTGTATTTTTGAAGCAGCTTCAATTGCCCGGGGGGTCCTTCTCATAAAAAACTCGCCCAACCCAATTTCTTCAAGGGTTTTCCCTGCAATGTCTTCTAGTAATTTTATAGTTTCATGTCTTAGGTTTAAATCTTTAATCCAGTGAGAGTCTACCTTGGTTAATGGTGAGAGGTGTGAGTCCAGTTTCAGTCTTCTACAGGTTGCCAGCCAGTTCACCCAGCACCATTTGTTAAATAGGGAATCTTTTCCCCACTGAATGTTTTTAATTGGCTTGTCTAAGATTAAATAACGATAAGTAGCTGGATTCATCTCTTGGTTCTCTATTCTGTTCCAGACATCTACTTCTCTGTTTTTGTGCCAGTACCATGCTGTTTTGATCACTACTGATTTGTAGTATAGTCTGAGATCTGGTAGCGTGATTCCTCCTACTTTGTTTTTATTTTTGAGTAATGTCTTGGCTATTCGAGGTTTTTTTCTGATTCCATATAAAACGAAGTATTGTTTTTTCAAGATCTTTAAAGTATGACAGTGGAGCTTTAATGGGGATTGCGTTGAAATTATGTATTGCTTTGGGTAGTATGGACATTTTAACAATGTTAATTCTTCCCAACCATGAACATGGTATATTTTTCCATTTGTTAACATTCTCAGCTATCTCTTTTCTTAGAGTTTCATAGTTCTCTTTATATAGATCTTTCACGTCCTTTGTTAGATAAACTCCCAAGTATTTCATCTTCTTTGGCACTACTGTGAATGGGATAGAGTCCTTAATTGTTTCTTCAACTTGACTATTTTTGGTGTATATAAAGGCTACCAATTTATGAATGTTGATTTTGTAACCTGAGACACTGCTGTATTCCTTGATCACTTCTAAGAGTTTTGTAGTAGAGTCCCTAGTATTTTCCAGATATACAATCATATCATCTGTGAAGAGTGAAAGTTTGATCTCTTCTGACCCTATGTGGATACCCTTGATCTCCTTTTCTTCCCTAATTGAGGTGGCTAAAACTTCCATTACAATGTTAAAGAGCAATGGAGACAATGGGCAGCCTTGTCTGGTTCCTGATCTGAGTGGAAATGATTCCAATTTAACTCCATTCAATATGATATTGGCTGTGGGTTTGCTGTAGATGGTCTCTATCAGTTTAAGAAATGTCCCTTCTAGACCAATTTTCTTAAGTGTTCTGATCATGAAGGGATGTTGGATGTTATCAAAAGCTTTTTCTGCATCGATTGAGAGGATCATATGGTCTTTGTTTTTTAATTTGTTTATGTGCTGAATTACATTTATAGATGTACATATATTGAACCATCCTTGAGACCCTGGGATAAAACCGACTTGGTCATGATGTATGATTTGTTTGATATGTTGCTGGATTCTGTTTGTTAGAATCTTGTTGAATATTTTTGCATCTATATTCATTAGAGATATTGGTCTATAATTTTCTTTTCTTGTTGAGTCTTTTCCTGGTTTGGGGATCAGGGTGATGTTTGCTTCATAGAACGTGTTGGGTAGTCTTCCTTCTTTTTCTACCTTTTGGAACAGGTTGAGTAATATAGGTACCATTTCCTCTTTAAAGGTTTGGTAGAATTCTGACGTGAAACCATCTGGTCCCGGGCTTTTCTTTTTGGGGAGATTTTGTATGGTTGATGTTATTTCCGAACTTGATATGGGCCTGTTCAACATTTCCACTTGATTTTGGTTAAGTCTTGGAAGGTGACATGCTTCCAAGTATTGGTCAATTTCCTTCAGATTTTTGTATTTCTGAGAGTAAAGTTTCTTGTAATATTCATTAAGGATTTTTTGGATTTCTGAGTAGTCTGTTGTTATTTCATCTTTGTTATTTCTGATTGATGAGATTAGAAATTTTACTCTTTTTTTCCTGATTAGGTTGGCCAAAGGTTTATCTATTTTGTTGACCTTTTCAAAAAACCAGCTTTTTGATTTATTGATCTGTTGTACTATTCTTTTGTTTTCAATTTCATTTAGTTGTGCTCTGATTTTGGTTATTTCTTTTCTTCTACTGGATTTGGGGTTGGAGTGTTCTTCCATTTCCAGTCTCTTGAGATGTCCCATTAAGTTGCTTACTTCCTCTCTTTCCGTTCTCCTGAGGAAGGCTTGCAGTGCTATGAATTTCCCTCTTAGAACTGCCTTTGCGGTGTTCCAGAGGTTCTGATAGTTCGTGTCTTCATTGTCGTTTTGTTCCAGAAATTTGGCAATTTCCTTCTTGATCTCATCTCTGACCCAGCTATCATTCAGCATAAGGTTATTTAACTTCCATGTTTTTGTATGTGTATGCAGATTCCTGTTGTTACTCATCTCAAGTTTCATTCCATGATGGTCCGATAAGATGCATGGAATAATTTCTATTCCTTTAAATTTACTGAGGTTAGACTTGTGACCTAAGATGTGATCGATTCTGGAGTAAGTTCCGTGGGCTGATGAGAAGTATGTGTATTCAGTTTTGTTGGGATGAAATGTTCTGTAGATGTCTGCTAAATCTAAATGCTGGATGGTTAGATTTAAATCTAGAATTTCTTTACTCAGCTTTTTGTTGGAAGATCGATCCATCACTGCCAAAGGAGTGTTAAAATCTCCGACTATTATAGAGTTGGAGGAAATCAAGTTGCTCATGTCTGTTAGAGTTTCTCTTATAAATTGAGGTGCATTCTGGTTGGGTGCATAGATATTAATAATTGAAATCTCATCATATTGAGTCTTACCCTTAACAAATATGAAGTGACCATTTTTATCCTTCCTTACTTTTGTTGGTTTAAAGCCTATTGTATCCGCAAATAAAATTGCAACTCCTGCTTTTTTCTGGTTACCATTTGCCTGAAATATGGATGACCATCCTTTCACCCTGAGTCTGTATTTGTCTTTTTTAAGATGTGACTGTTGTATGCAACAAATTTCTGGCCTTAGTTTTTGTATCCAGTCAGCTAACCTATGTCTCTTTAGAGGGCAGTTTAAGCTATTCACATTAATGGAGAGTATTGATAAGTTTGGTGAAATTTGGGGTATTGAGTTTTTCGAAAGTCCAGTGGGCATTTTTAATCCTTTTGCCATTGTGGAATTTGGAGTTTGATCAGCAGTTTCTGAGTGAGTTTACTTTTGTAGTAGAGGATTGGTTATTATGGAGGATAGGTCTGAGAATATCCTGAAGAGCTGGTTTGGTTATGGCAAATTTCTTTAGCATATGTATGTCATTAAAGTATTTAATTTCTCCATCATAAATGAAACTCAGTTTAGCTGGGTACAAGATCTAGGGTTGAAAGTTATTTTGCTTGAGGAGATTAAATGTTGATGATCACCCTCTTCTGGCTTGAAAAGTTTCAGCAGAGAGATTTGCAGTCATTCTAATGTTCTTCCTTTGAAGGTAATAGATTTCTTTCGCCTGGCCACTTTGAGAATTTTCTCCTTCATATTAACTTTAGTGAAGTTAATTATGATATGCCTGGGGGATGTCTTATTGGGGTTGAGTTGTGCTGGGGTTCTGGAAGCTATCTGCTATCTGAATTTCAGGTTCTCTAGGCATGTCTGGAAAATTCTCTTTCATAATTTCATGCAGAAGGGCCCCTGACCCCAGTGAGGCCACTTCATCTGTTTCAGGAATTCCTATGAGTCGGATATTTGCCTTCTTCGAGTTATCCCAGAGCTCTCTGAGTGAGTGATCCATTTTTGGTCTCCATTTCTCTTCCTCTTTGAGAGTTTGGGGGCGTTCAAAGGCTTTATCTTCAATGTCGGAGATCCTTTCTTCTGCTTGGTCCATTCTGTTGCTATGGGATTCTACTGTATTTTTCATATCTTTGAGGGCTGCAAATTCTTGTTTCAGTGTGTCTAAGTCTTTGGTGGTTTTGTCTTTAAATTCATTAAATTCTTGAGACAGCTTTTGAATTTCTCCACAAATTCCTAATTCCATTTTGTTAATCTTGTTTTCCATCCAAATTCTGAATTCGATTTCTGACATCTCAGCCAGTTGTTTGTGAATGGGATCTTCAATTACATCTGCCGTATCTTTCCTTGGGGGTGGTTGATCTATTCTGGTTATTCATGTTACCAGAGTTTTTCCACTGATTCCACCCCATGATTGTTTTACTCCCTTTGATTTTCCTCTGGTGTTTTGTCGAGGACCCGTACAGTGCTGTGGCCTGAGAAACTGGGGCCCTGTTTGTTGTAGAGGGGCTAAGTGGTTCTGTCTTGTTTTCAGCTGGTTTCTATGTGACCCTAGTGAAATAGTTACTCTGGGTTGAAGTCTCAGCTGTGGAGAAATACCAGCAATTAAGTCACCCCACCCACCACAGGCAACAAATGGAAAAGGAAAATCAAACCTTCCTACAACCAGACATCCAGGGCAACACCTGGATAGTCCCCAGGTGAGTGACTCAGTTCAAAAGGTCTAAGTCAATTGTCTCAGTCAGCAGCTGCCTCGGGTGGGAGAGTTCAAGAGGTCCCTGGGAACTAGATCACAGGGGTCTGGTGACTGCTCTAAAATGGCTTGCTCCAGTGCTGCGTGGAGTCAGGAATAGCCACCAGTAAATAGATCAGTCTGGGAAGATTGATGCCTCCTTCCCCACCTTGCAGTTCTGTCACACCCAGTCGCTGCTAGCCCCACAGGGCTGTGACCCAGTCAGTTGTCTGCAGTAAGCAGATACTCCAGGGGTTTGCACCTGCCTAAGTCACAGGGTAGTCTGTGTCTGCTCGACTAGGCCACTATTCTCTGTCTTTATCCAGCAGGGGGTGGTGTGGCCTGTCAACCTCGGGTACTTGATGGATGCTGGAGGTGTTCACTCAGTTCCAGCCCAACCCTTAGTTTATGTTACTGGGTGAAGGGAACAACCCTGTGGGAGTTTGTTTCTGACCTTGCCAGATTCCTCTGCAGAGGAGAGGCTGATTTGAGTTCCCAGAACCTGTGCCTCAGGCCCTGTCTTTAGTCCTGTGGGTTTGTATTCGCAGCACAATCAGTTGTTGGCTGTAGCCTCTTGGCCTCCTTTGTCTATAGGCTGGTGATCCCCTAAGGGCCAGGTGCATCTTAGGCTCAGTAGAGTGGTCCTCTGGATCAGCCCCACCCTGGGAGTTTCCCGGCTCTGTGGGTGTGTTTTCTAGTCCCTGTGTTCCACCCAGGTCAGTACCGTCTCAGGAAAACCCTTTACCCACGGGGCCTGTGTTTCAGTCCCAGGTCTGTTCTATGGTGGTTGCCATCTGAGAAGATGCTTGGCCTCATCTGGTGGCCCAGGAAAACAGGAGGAGAGGCTATGGGATACCTTGGGGTGGGCCTTGTTATTGCTGAAGACGGCTGTTGCTCTGCACCTTGGGGCACCACCGCTCCAGTGTAATTCCCTCTCAGCCAACCGTCATCTTCTCACTCCTTTTCTACAGAGTCAGCACTGGCCAGCTGCAGTCCAGGTCCTGTCTACACTTCTCGAGAGTTCACCCAAGAATCTGGACTCCTGGGGGGGCAGGTCTCCAGATCACGGAGTGAGAGTGGAGGGGAGTGTTAGGAGCTCAGAGTTGCAGGTCGTAACACCAAGCTCATTGAGACCAAATGAACAAATGAACAGATACAAAGGTTACCAGGCACATGGGCCCATAGATACAGAGACAGACGGAAACACATACACATACAGGCAACAGTCATGATAACAGCAATATAAGAACAACTGCAATAAAAATAGTGATAGTCGTAAAATAATTGAAAGAAAGGAAAAAAAAGAGAGAAAAAAGTGGTGTTAGAAGGAATGTTAAATGAGAAGAAAGAAGAAATTAAAATTAGAAGACATAGAAATAAAAAGTATATCTATATAAAAAGTAATAATAAAAAATTATCGAAATCTCCTCTAAGAAAATGATGAGGAAAAAACAGACAAAAACAAAACAACAACAACAACAACAAAAAACAACACTAAAACAAACAAAAAAAAACACAAAACAAAATTAAAAAAAGGTACCAACTACAAAAATATTCTTGTGTGTAGAAATATACCTATATTTATCTATATGTCTGCTGTAGGGAATCGACTTTCTTTTTTTTTTTTTTTTTTTGTAGAGACAGAGTCTCACTTTATTACCCTCGGTAGAGTGCCGTGGCCTCACACAGCTCACAGCAACCTCCAACTCCTGGGCCCAAGCGATTCTCCTGCCTCAGCCTCCCGAGTAGCTGGGACTACAGGCGCCCGCCACAACGCCTGGCTATTTTTTGGTTGCAGTTTGGCCAGGGCCGGGTTTGAACCCGTCACCCTTGGTATACGGGGCCGGCGCCTTACCGACTGAGCCACAGGCGCCGCCCTTTTTTTTTTTTTTTTTTCTCACTCATGCCTCTTTATTTTTATTTTTATTTTTTTTTATTTGTTCGGCATTTTATTAGAAAGTCCAGACAATGTTGGAGGCAGGCTGTGAAGGAGGGCTGCTGGAGGCTGTGCTTGGTCTCCAAGGGAATCAACTTTCGTAGGAATATATTCATACTGCAATATACTTTCTGGAAACCAGGTGGCACTGTGAGTGGTTCTGAGACTTATACGTGATTTACAGTTTATACCGTTACCATGGTAACCACCTTCCATGGCCGATCACCATTTTGGAGTTTCCGTAAAAGTTTGTCGCCTAAGAATTGTGCAACCTCGGCTTTTCTTTTCCAGACAGCACTTGCGACCGATCTTCCCACTCAGTGCAGGTGTCCACACTTCCTAAGTCCCTCCACTCTGTTCCCAGGTTCCCCCGCAAACTGGCGACTGCAATCGGCCATAAGGGGAGCGGTGCTGAGTTCACGCAGTTGTTGGCAGGCTCATGGCTCTATCTCCTGTAGCTGTTTCCCACGGCTTCAGCAGCCAAAGCTGGTCCGCGGCTTCAGTAGCTTCGCGGCTCCAGAAGCCAAAGCTGGGTCCTAGGCTTCAAGCCGGTTCCTGTGGTTGGAGTGCTTGGGGGACTTATTCTGAGTTTTATGGTTTAGAGTTTCCCTTGGGCACCCGCCAGTTCGCCACGCAGCCTGAACCACCAGCCCCCTCCAACACCTGGGGGAAAGGTGCCCGCCCTTTTGGGTGGTTCAAAATGTCTGTTTCCCGGGCAGGATTCCTTCCCTTCAATTGTCCAACAGTTTTCCCAGCTCCCCATGGTTTTGAGTGGCTCTCCTTTCAGATGCCTCCCTCAGTTCAGGATTAATTATTTGTCAATTGGATTTTGTCAGCATTTACAACTGCTGACCTCCGTAGGGGAGGGGCCTGCTGGCCTGCACGGCTGAGCAGGGAAGAATCTCTACAACAGAGTCTGTGATTTTAAATTACCCCTCATATATAGCAAACCGCCAGTTCACTGGGCGTCTCCAGCTGTCTATCGACTCCAATAATCCACACACAGGGAAGGTCCAGACCGCCTTTCCTCTCACCTGGTGGCTTGGGAGAGGTGGGCTACACGTCCGTCCTGTCCGCCATCATGCTCCCCCAAATCACTCTTTAATAAAAGTTGTAGCCTTTTGAGGTCCTGGATCTGTGTAGATGGCCTTTGTTTTAACTCTCTGCCTTACACGGTCCTAAGGCATTACTTGTAATGCCAGTAGAAACTGCATTCTTGGGGTATGAGAGACTTGGCTCATACATACACATTTCATCATATCTTCCTCTCTTACTTGTTTTCAGTTTTCTTTTTGATACTGAAACCTGAGGATTGCTCATTCTCAGCTATGACTTCAAAAAAATTGCTATATTTTGTTGAGTATTTATAGATTTTTATATTAGAAGGGTTTACAGACAATATAATATGTCAATAGAGAACTGTAATCATTCAACCATTTAAAAATAATTTTTAAGTTGAGAAAAGAAGATAAATGTGCATGAATTCCATTTTCTGTTTATTCTACAAACAAAGCAAAAGTGTAAAACTTCCCTCACCTACTTGTTTCTGACTGTATTTATCTTTCATAAAAGTCAGACAGACATAGCTAAGTTACTTCATTTCCTACTGTTAAAAGAATGTCCCAACCTTTGATTTTACCAGTATAAAGACACTTTTTAGACTGTCAGTCACTGAATCTTACTATATTGATACCCTAAGGCTGCCTAAAACCTGCCCCTCTTCAAGTTATGTGTTATTGAATAAGTAATTTAATATGGGAACATAAATCATATCTACCCTAAATGGTTTTTGAAAAGGACAAATGAAATAAGAAAGTAACATATTTAGCCAGTTGCTGGTCATAGCAATTACCATGCTGAGTTATATTATAAATAAATGATGATGTAATAACATTGTAGAATTTGATCACTAAATTCCAGATGACTCTGAAGCACCAACCACAGTTAGTTTCAAAAAGATCTTTTATGTCATCTAATTAACTATACATTTTTAATCAAAATCTTAGCATTCATGATAAAGGATAAGAAGATCTAACTCCTTGCCAAAGACAGTCCAAAACTTGAATTTATATCATTATGTAGGTAGCTCTAGAATTTCCTTAATGTGTGATATAATCGATATAACTAAAGGTAGATGCTGAGAATGATACCTGGTCCTTTGTGAGCACATGTCAGTTTCCTTTCTTCATTATTATTTCATGTCTTCTTATATCTTGCCACAAATCTAGATGAAGAGACTAGATTGAGACAAGGCTTGGAAAGTGTATGCCACGGCAGTGTCAAGATTATTAAATGACTTTTTATTGGAAATTTAAATGAAAAACTTCCTCAAACACTTCTGTCCCTACTTCCCTTCAAGTTAATCAAACCTCAATATTTGTTGCTGGAGTTCCCACATTAGTATATATCTTAAATTTGTAAATAAAGTCAATTCCCTTAAAAATAATCACTGTGAGTTATTTAATCATAACATGAAGAAATTATTCTGATCATCTAAAAAGTGGTCACCACATTGCCCTGGCCACACAACAGACAGCACCTTGGAGATTGTTCACATGAAAGCCTTAGCTAGTAGCTTTTTATATTGGCCTAGAACCGAATCTGACATTGGAAGGATTATAAACCAGTTTTGTCCATTGTAGGCTACTCAGCATAACTAAATGTACCTACTTTTACGGAAGGTGAGACCAAAATTCTTAACCAATAATCTATATTGAATTTTATATTTTATCTCATAGATGATACTAATTTTAGTTTATTTCATTCTCAATATATTTTGTAAAGTTTCCAGTTTTATCTTACATATCTGGTTCAACCTACCTGTCTACCAATTCTGTGCAATAACAACTTGGATGAGTATATTATCCAAAATTAAAACCCTTCACTTTTGGAAAAATATATTGACATACGAGAATGCTGTATATACTATTTAACTAAACAAAAAGACAAGACAAAAAAAGAAAAACAACATGCAACTTGGATCTGGCTATAAAATATTTTAGAATTCTTTTTGCGTAAGTCCAGAAAAAAATCTATTATCTGAATTTTGAAGTTTTTTTCTGCCCTGTAAGAAGTAAAGGCTTGACATAAAGTTTGAGACAGGACATCACTTGGAGTTGGGCTAACCTTCCCATTGAGGATATCCTTAAGTGATGAAGAGCAAATGCCTTTCCTAGACTGGAGATACTTGATAATACCATTGTGATGGTAAGGAATTAAGCTACTTTCCACAACATTATAAAAGGTTGGAATTAGAAACAACAGTGTGTTTTGGGAAATTGTTTCCTTTAGAGAAATACTTGTTTCTAAAGTATACCTATATTTAGATTATACAGCTTAGTCTTAACTTAGAATGTTTGTTTTCTTAAATTGATCTTCACACATTATTGGGCTAGAGAAGGTTAATAAAAAATCAGTTTGTGGGCGGCGCCTGTGGCTCAAGGAGTAGGGCGCCAGTCCCATATGCCGGAGGTGGCGGGTTCAAACCCAGCCCCAGCCAAAAACAAAAAAAAAAAAAAAAAAAAAATCAGTTTGTATTTTATTATCAGTAAGCTATCTTGCTTTCTAGAAGAACTTGGAATGATCAGCTACTCCAAGTACATCCCCTAACACAGAATAAGATCTAATAGGGGTATATCATTCTGCATTATAATCTTTACACCATTTATTTCAGTCTTCTCTTTCTTAAAACTTCCCTTAACTCTTCTTCCATTTAGTTAGGGTAACACCAGCTACTATAGCCCCCCAAATGATAAAATATTTACCACATGATGTCTGACATAAATGTCCCTAGGGACTGGCCAGTTCTCCTGCATGTCGTGATTTAAAGGACCCAAAGTCTTTTTGTCTGATGGCTTGCCACCTGCAACATGTGGCTTCAGGTTACCTCATCCACCTGCATTAAGCTTTGCAAGGGAAAAAACATGGAGTTTGATGTTCAGGAAATTTTTACAGGGCAAACATTGCAGCTGTACACATTGCTTTTGCTCATATTCTACTAATTAAAGCTGGTCACTTGACATAGATTTAATAGAGGTTAGAAAACATACTCTACCTTCATGCCCAGGAAGAAAAGTAAATGGGTTTAGCAAACAGCTGGCCAGCATTAAATCACACTATCTTTGTTTATTCATCAATCCAATTTTTTTGGTTGCAAATTTACAGTTGGGAAACTATAAATTCTCCTAACTTCTACTTAATTACAAGCTGAACAAAGCAAGAGATTTTATATTCCATAAGTTAGAGAAATTAATTTGCATCTAGAAGTTTCCCAGCAGCATGTATATTCTAGTCTTCATAATCACTTACTGTAGATCAGGAGGACCCAAGACCAAAAAATACAAAGAGAGAAGTGGAAGTGCGACCCTCACCATATGTCAGTGGAGGAATAAAGAACGGAACCAGATTAGGATTGCAAAAGGCCAACACATGAGCACAATGAATAGATTTTAAAATATGATGCACAAACCTCAATTATCTTCCAGATGCACACTTTTAATAATCATGAATTCATCAAAAGCCTATTTGGAATAATTTTATTTTTTCTGCAAAAGTCAGTTTTCATGACTGACTATATGAAGTCAGATCAATGTGACTTTCCATCAATATAATTGACTTAATTGAGCCTGTGTCATATAAATTTGAGAGCACATACAGGTTCACAGTGCTGAAGACTCAGAAGGAGGGCTCACTGACTACAGAGGCTAGAGGAACATCCCATTGTAGCCCTCTGATACTTTCCAGCTGTACCTTATGCCAACACTCCAGGACTGTAAAATTAAATGCGCAATATTCCTTGACTTGGCTGAAAAGGAAGCACCTGGGATTTTTACATACATTTATAAGGTGTAGAGATAGATCTTAAGTATTTGAAATGACTAAGAGAGCTCATCAAGATATTTGGACTGTGACTTACGTTTATCTTTTAAATTCAACAAAGCACTTTGCCAGGCTCTTTAGAAATGTGAAGGAAGAATGACAATGAATGAGTTAGCCTCAGTAACTTGAGTGGTATCATGGGAGGAGATAAGAAATATATCTATTCACCTGTAAAATATGGCGTACTAGTAATGCTCAAGCAGAAATATAAACAAGATGTAATGACAATACAGAAGATGAATGGATTAATCCTTATTGGGCAGTATCTAAGAAGACTTATAAAGAAGATGATATTTGAGTTGGGTCTTGAGGAAGATTGGGTT
This sequence comes from Nycticebus coucang, assembly GCF_027406575.1. NCBI lineage: Eukaryota > Metazoa > Chordata > Mammalia > Primates > Lorisidae > Nycticebus > Nycticebus coucang. The sequence continues at coordinate 91,316,942 of NC_069789.1, forward strand.
ACAGATGGGAGAGATGATGCAAGAAAGTTTATGTAAACAAAGGTGCAGAGATAATCAAGGTCATATGTTTAGACAGCAGAGACTAACCTGATTTCACGGGGAACAATTCACTCATCATTCAATATATATTTATTGAATGCCTATTACATGCCAGATACCATTATAGGCACTTGTGATGCATCAATGAACAAAACAGATTAAAATATAAAAAAAAAAAATCCTAACTAGGATCCCTTGATGGGCAGGAGAAGTACAAAGAATGTAAAAGAGAAAGATAATACTGTTAATATTCAGGTCAGCATGTTGAGGACCTTAAATCCTTTGCTAATAACTCACAGAAGCTATCAATAATTTACGATATGGATTTGGAAGTCCATGTGTACGTGTGAGAACAAAAGCCCTGGGGGCAAATCAGATTCCCCAGAGAAAAGTCTGGAGGAGAGCATTATGAAGCTTGCCAACATAAATGGGTCAGGTAGGTGAAGAACTATTAGAGTATACCGAATAGGAATTATTAGAACATAAGCTTCCTAAGGGAAGCGAGGGCATTCTCTGTGTTCATGGGTCTCCAGTGTCTAGTGCAGCCTTCTCAACTTAGAAGATACTCATTTTTCTTTTAAATGCACTTCTAAAGGAAACCAAGAGACAGTCTTCCAGACCTCAGAGGGAGGAATAACTTTAAGAAGTAAACAGAAATATCTTTCCAAATGTTTAATCTGATTGGTGACTATGCTGTTTATTCTCTTTGCCCCACTGCCCACCCTCACCATCCATTATCTGCCCTTTTCTTTCCTAGTCTGTACCCCTAAGAAGACCTCTATAGACTGCATAACCCTGGCTTCCTTGTCCTCTGTTGTAAGGTTGGGTTAACCAATGAGAGAGCCCATCAGGATGTCAAAGGATAAGAAAAGAGAGAAACAAGGGAATTTCTCCTCTTCCCACTACCTGCAGGGTCATGGTTTTGACAAAGGCTGATTTTCCTTGGCTGAGATAGATCATACCGGGCAACTACGGTTCTTGCCTATTTCTACAACACTGCTCTCCTCACTTGCCTTCCTGCTCTTGCCAGTCCTTGAATACCTCACCACACTTGGCTGCCTCCCTTAATCACTCCACAGATTTACTTCACTTCACCAAAATTCATTTCACCAAAATTAAACCCTTTAAATACGCTGTTTCTCACTAAGGCAGCCATGACTGATGGAGTTTCTAAATCACTCATGACACTTTAGGGATACTATAATCTAAAAGATTAATTGGGGTGCGGAATCTAAATCCAGGTAGACTGAGTCAAACAGTTAATAGTGAGTAGGACAGTGGAAGCTGTGAGTGGAGACTTTTTCTTTTGAGAAACAAATGGAAGGAGAAATGGCATGATGTAAAGAAGACAGGGCAAAGGTAGGTTTTTGATTACTGGTTTGTTTGTTTGTTTTTGTGACAGAGAAGAATTCAGCCTATAAACGTTCAACAGAATGAGACAATAGAGAAAGAAAAAATAGAAATGTAAGTCTCAGAAAAAGAATAGTGAACAGAACACTATTCTAGATGTCAGCTTCAGTACTGATTGAAACCTGTGAATAATGCAGGAATATTATTCTGGGACAGGAATGAAAAATGTAGGGTTGGTGGAAAGAAGGGGTAGACTAATGATAGGGAACAAGAAAGCTAAAGGAGACCATCTCAGGTGGCCTTACTTTTCTGGGCAACATAGGATGTGGCAATGTTTGCCTAAATTGTTGTAGGAGACTATTCAAGATTTGAGAAAAATGGAAAAGGGAATAAATTGGAGTTGTGTGTTTAACTTTACTCTATGAAAATGTTGTTGTGTAAAAGATTATCAGAACTCTGCAACTTTATCCTTGATCTTGCAAAATTAAGTAGGACTGATTAGAGAAGATAAAAACCACTGTGTTAATGGAAATTGCAATAGTCCATCGCAAAAGTTAGTGAGATTCTGACCTGGGCAGAAAAAGATGAGGCTAAATAAGAGGATTGTGCAGTGTAGTGGTTCATGCATTTATTATTTGCTCTGTGTTCAACATTATAAGGCATGGTGGAGACCACAAAAGGGTAGAAAATATGCTTCCTACCTTTAAGGAGTATACAAGATGTCTGAGAAAGCATTCATATACAAGGTTGGACAATAAATTCATAAATTCATCCTAGAAAAATTGCCACATACCTCATTGCTGACTATCACTACACTCACCTTTGGCATACTCCCCTCAGGAAGCTATGCACCGACACCAGTGTCTGGTCCACCCTGCAAAGCTCTTTAAGATGAGTTCATGAACTTAATAATCAGACCTTGTATGATGACAGCTCTGATGGCCATCCCAGAAAAAGAGTTCCAAAATTGCTTTGAAGGGTGGATTAGGTGCATAGCCTCCCAAGGGAGTACCTTGAAGGTGACCATAGTGATATTCAGCAATGAGGTATGGAGCACTTTTTCTAGGATGTGTTTGCAAACTTAATTGTCTGACCTTGTGTAACAGACCAGGGAATATAGAAAAAGCTATTGAACTAGGACCCTGGTTCTAATTCCTATGTGCCACTAATTCACCATCAGATAATAAATAGAGGGTAATTTATCTTGTCATCTGCACCTCAGCTTCTTTGACCAATAAAGAAAAAAATTGATGATTTCTTTGGTTTCTAAACACCATTCTTGAATGAAAGGAACCAGGGTTCCTTGGAAGAATATCTGATTCTATGCCTGGGACAGGTAAAATAGGAGATGAGCCTGGAGCATCTTGTAGTACCAAAAAGGAAGGATGAGTTCAGCAAACAGATGGTGGGGACATGTCCAGGGAACACAGGAGCCAACCTAAAGGAGTTTCTGATGGCCAGAGTTGGAGGAATTTGATCAAAAATTAAATAACATAGCTTTGTATTATAACCGAAAATATAAAATACAGGTTTAGCATCCATTATCTGAAATGCTTGGGGCCAGAAGTGTTTCCAATTTTGAAATTGTTTAGATTTCAGAACCTTTGCTTATACATAGTAAGATATCTTAGGAAGGGGACCCAAGCATAAACACAAAATTCATTTATATTTCATATATACCTCATGCACATATCCTGAAGGTAATATTGTTGCAACATTTTTAATAGTTTTGTGCACGGAAACAGAATTTTCACTTCATTTTGACTACTACCCATCATGGGAAGTCCAGTATGAAATTTTCCATTTGTAACATCCTGTCAGCACTCAAAATTTTTCACATTTGGGAACATTTCAGATTTTGGATTTTCAGATTAGAGATGTTCAACCTGGAAATATACATGAACACATACCAATATAAATGATTGGACTACAAAATAATAAATGGGAGAAGAACCAAATCTTCTTAATAGAATTCAAAATAGTAGGTGAAGATAGCCACCCCCTCCAAAGAGTGAAACTGACACACCCCCTCCACACACCCTGAGAATGGGCTAGGCTTAGTAACTTATTTCCACACAATCAAATAGGGAAAGCAAAAAATAGTAATTTTACACTGGAGGAACCTGGCAAACCAAGTGATTAAAGCGACTATCACCAGTGATCTCATGTGTTATCATGTACGCTTAATATGATGTGATGGGAAGGGCATCTCACCTCTGTGGTCTTCTTCCCCCAAACGCACACATCACACAATCTCAGATCAGAAGACATTCTACCTTGCCAGCATTCCTCAGGACTGTCAATGTCATTAAAAAATAATAAATAAATAATAATAAGAAGAAGAAGACTGAAAAACTGTCACAGACCAGAGAGGCCTGGGGAGGGGAGATAACAGCTAAAGGCAATGTGCTACCCTGGACTGAATCCCAAAACAGAAAGATGGCATTAGTAGAAAAACAGATGAAAATCAAATAAAGTCTGGAGTTCAGTTAATTTAAAAAAAAAAAAATTGATGGTTTCTAAAGTCTTTCCCAGCTGGTAGCTATAAGAATAGCATTTATTATCTAATTGCTTCAGAACTGTGCTCATATTGCTTACAAAGTGCCAAGAACACATGAAGTAAGGGAATCATTAAAGTAGGGTAGAAAGCTTTAATCAACATTTTTTTCTCTTTCTCTCCTGATTTGCTGCAGTTGTGTGTTTCAGTGATGTAGCATGTGGTTAGTCCAAAGCCATTTTTGAGGCAATAGTTTATTAGTGAAAGTCTGTTGTCTCTTGTCCTTTTCTTTCCCAAATCAGCTCACACCCTCTGTAAGAGCAGCCTCTAGTGAACCAGCAGGTTTCCATCTGTTTGCAGTCCTGAGCTTGGGGCTTCCAGGCTGCTCCATCAGTAGTCAGCAAGCTATGAAACTGTTGCTATGGTGATGGTCATAGTGGAGGGCTACCTTTGGCTCATTTGATTTTCCTGGACAGTTTCTTTGCTTTAAAAAAAAAAAAAAAAAAAAAAAAGGAAAGAAAGAAACAGTTTATAAAGCCCCAATGTGAAATCATGCTGGCTGTGATTCATGACATTTTCCTGAGACTTTATAATGTTTCTTTTTTCTAAATAAGCAATTTCAGGTCAGGTAAAAATGTGAGTAAATCATGCCTGGCTCTTGTTCCAGATGTATCAATTTCTGCTCATTCCCTTTTTTCCCCCCTCTCATGGCTTTGGGACAATAAAAATAAGCAATGCCTCTACTCTGGAGCCTTTCTAAGTATGCAATATGTAAACAGTATACCGTGCAGAGACCCTACCTTGGTCACTACTGACCTTAGCATTTTCTCTGGCAATTATGTGAAACAGAGCAATAATGTGGAGTAATGATTTTGGCACACTTTTAGACCCTGGGAGGATCAAAGGGGCTAATGTGACAGTTCGTGAAAAGCGGAGGAAGCAAACCGTCCCCCACTGCCAACACTAACACAGCCTTGTGCTTGAGAATCTGGGAGAGCCCAGTTGCCAAGTGTCTGCCTGCATTTTCTTTGAGGGGGCCAGCCCCAGAGCAGGTCAAGAAAATTATGGCTTTTATCAAGCAGACACTGTGGCTCTTTCTGAGGATGGCCAAAGTCTCACTCACTGCTGGTAACTGCAACACATGTGGTCTTTTAAAGAGAGGACATGAGTATTTTTATTTACTGGAAAAGAAGGTGCCCACATGAGACTTCAGTTATTTGGACTACTTAGCGCAAGGCTGAAAGGGGCGAGATGTTTGGGAAGAAATTAAGAGTGAGGGCTCTGGAGACAGACTGCCTGGCTTTTAATTCTGGCCCTTTCAGTTCTCATCCTGTACAAGGTAAGCAAATTCTAACCTCCATCAGTAAAATGAAGACAATGGCAGTACACAAGTCCCACACTGATCTACAGATGAAAACATGTGAAGTACTTAGAACCCCACCCAGTACACAATAAGTCCCCAACAAATGTCAACTGATGTCATTATTTTCATTTTAATCATTATTATTGAAGAAAGAAAGTAATCAGGTATTCTGATGGTTTTTCAGATTGTTTCTTCTTCACTTATTCACTACGGGCTTAAAATATACTAGGCATTGTGCTAAGCCCTATAGATCATTTGGGAACCAACAAGTGCAGTCCTTTGCCTTTAAGAATTTATTTGTTTCCAAAAAATCTGTTTCCACATTTTGACAATTGTAAATTGAGCTGCGATGAACAGTCTAGTGGAGGAATGGATTAAGAAGCTGTAGTAGATGTATACCATGGAATATTATTCAGCCACTAAAAAAGATGGAAACTATACATCTTTTGTACTAACTTGGATAGAAGTGGAACACATTCTTCTTAATAAAGCATCACAAGAATGGAGAAGCAAGAATTTAATGTACTCAATTTTGATACAAGGACAATTGATGACCTAGTACATGGTGGGGGTGGTGGGGGAATGGAGGAGTGGAGAGAGGGAAGGAGGGCGGGGGTGGAGGGTTACGGCGTTTGGCACACCTCTTGGGGAAGGAACACATTTATAAGAGGGACTTTGCTTGACAAATGCAATTAGTGTAACCTGGACCTTTGTACCCTCAATGAATCCCCAACAATTAAAAAAAAATTTATATTCTGGTGGAAGAGATAAGAAAAGTATATACAAAGGACTACGCTACATGATAGAACGTATTACCCTGTGGTGTGACACTGAATACAAAGTACTTTGGGATTTCAGAGAAAGAAATGATGCACCTAGTTAGAGGTTGGGCAGGTCTTGATGGAGGAGGTAGCATTTGTCCAGAACTTGAATAAAAATGGATATTTTTTAAATGGTGGATATTGGTGCAGGTGTGAGTGGTGGGCAGGTGGAGGGAAGAGGGGAAGGACTCGAGGCAGGTGTAATGACATTGGGATGATGCAGAAAGGCCACATGAAAGACAGGAGTGTGATAACAAATCTTGGCCTTAAAGCAGGATTCTTGATGGAGAGTGGTCCACAAAGGTAGAAAGTGAAGGACATGGTGGGCCTTGAATGGATGTGGCCAAAGGTTATACTTTTATGTAATTAAGAAATTAGGGCTCTTTAGGAAGAAACTGGTGGTACTATGAAGTTTGAATTAGAGGTGTGCTCTAGAGATTGACACTGAGAAAATATTCTGCCTTACTTCTAGACCTTCCTGTAAATCACAGGAAGATATTCCCATCATTTTACTGTGTCCGGCACATAAATACTAAAAATTACACCTTAAAAATTTGACAAATTATCTTAACAAAATATTGATTCTGCAGAAGTGGCATGTTATGGGTTTGATAATTACAGAGTAATTTTACCAAAGGTTTTCTAGAGCATGTTATAATTAAGCACAGTAATTTTCATTAAAAAATGGATTTTACCAACTGAGGTTTCTCTTTCAAGAAGAGTTCCTTTTCCTAGTTCCGTGTGTGTGTTTTATTAATGGTAGATGGCACTTAGATCTGATTAATTACATACAAAATATATCTTATGCAATATTTTGGTCAAAAATCCAAGTTTTTAAAATTATAGAAATATATGAGAAGAAAACTTAACAAAAATAGGCTTTTCAAATATTCCATGAAGTTAAATTCAAAACTTCATTCCAAATGTAAGTCACAAATTCTACAAATAGAATAATTTGCAGAGGCTGCATCCACATTATATTTGGGACACTACGCAACTTGAATTTTAGGGTGTTTTTTTTTCTTTTTAAAAATATTTTTCTAAAATCCTTTTCCATCATTTTTTCCCTGCCTCCTTCCTTCTTTTTATCAATAAAGATTTAATGAGTAACTCCTCTCTGTTTGATACTATACCAGATGCTTCTATTAGTTTCAATCAGTCCAGGTGTGTTTTCGTTTTTCTCATGAAAGCTTCATTGTCAATGATGATGGCAAAGGACCCCAAATCAAGCACCATATCAGTAGTTTCATAAAGTTCTCTCCTATAGGCTTATTCTAGAATTAGAGCAATATTGTTGTAAAACTTCTCAGGGGATTCTCCAGGCATTCTTGGAGGCCCTCCTAAATCTCCATTTGCATTGCACAAAGGCTCCCACCCCCAGGAAAGGCTTTTATTAACAGTGACCTCTGGTGTCAATTAGGATTCTCAAGAACTAGATTCTGGCAGTGTTTTGTGTGCAACTTGAAGGTAAGTAATTCATCCTAACTGATGTTCAGTTTCCTAGACTAATATTTTGTCAATACTTGCCAAATGCTGCAAAATAATTAAGACACTATATATGGGAAAGTCATTTTGAGCTCCTAAAAATCCAAACATGAGTATGAATTATCTAATAAAATGAAAAGAAATGACCATAAAACCCAGATGAAACCAAAAATCCATTACTGGGATCTGATCAAACTAAAAAGCTTCTGCACAGCCAAGAACACAGTAAGTAAAGCAAGCAGACAGCCTTCAGAATGGGAGAAGATTTTTGTGGGTTATACTTCTGACAAAGGTCTGATATCTAGAATCTACAGAGAACTCAAACTAATCAATAATTAAAGAATAAATAACCCCATTTCTATACGGCAAGAGACTTGAACAGAAACTTCGCTGATGAAGACAGGTACATGGCGTACAAACACATGAAAAAATGCTCATCATCCTTAATCATCAGAGAAATGCAAATCAAAACCACTTGGAGATATCATCTAACTCCAGTAAGATTAGCCCACATCACAAAATCCCAAAACTACAGATGATGGCATGGATGCAGAGAGAAGGGAATGCTTGTACACTGCTGGTGGAAATGCAAGCTAATACGACCTTTTTGGAAAGAAGTTTGGAGAACACTCAAGGAACTAAAAGTAGACCTACCGTTCGATCCTGCAATTCCTCTACTAAGTATATACCCAGATGATCAAAGATTATTTTACAACAAAGACGTTTGCACCACAATGTTTATTGCAGCCCAATTCATAATAGCCTAGACATGGAAACAGCCCAAAGTGCCCATCCACCCATGAATGGATTAACAAACTGTGGTATATGTACACCATGGAATTCTATGCAGCCATAAAAAAAGATGGAGACTTCACATCTTTTATGTTTACCTGGATGGAGCTGGAACATATTCTTCTTAGTAAAGTATCTCAAGAATGGAAGAAAAATTATCCAATGTACTCAATACTACTATGAAATCAATCTATAACCACCTACCTACTCATACGAATGGCAAAACATAACTATAGTCCAGAAAGTAGAAGGGAAGAGGAGAGGGGAGGGGAGGGGGGATATGGGAGGAGGGAGGACATTTGGGGGGACCTCACCTAACATGCATGATGCAATGGTACATTTCAAAACTATTAAGAAATGAGTATAATTGCGATGGATGTGTTACTTAGTTCAATGTAAACATTTCACATTGTATATCGAAGCAGTACCCTGAACCCTATAAATGCATCAATGTACAAAGTTATGATTTAATGAAAAATAATTAATTTTAAAAACCCAGATAAAAAAATTGTGCCTAAATTGAATTCACTTCTCTTTCTATAGAATTTTCCCATATCCTTAAGGAGCTGAGAATAACTTTTTTTTTTTTTTAATGAACAATTAAGTGGCCGGAGAGTGGTTACTAGAGTCACACTTAAAACTTGTCAGGAGACCATGAGGTGCAGTGGTGAGATTGCTGGCTTCCGTGCCAGCGGTGAAGCCTTGAACTTCTTTGATGTCAGTTTCCACATGAACACGACAAAGTGGCATAGAAGATCTATAAGATCTTCTCCAACACGGAAAGTCTAGGATTCTTGGAACCTCTTAATAAAAACCTTCTGTGCAAATTTTAACCAATAATTTGAACGTACTTAGTCATAATCTCTGCAGTGATTCTGCTATAGCCCACTCCAAGATGCACACCTTCTGACGGGTTATCCAGAGAACACACTGTTTTCCTGGGGCTCTTTGTTCTGAGCAGAGTCATGCTCCAGTTCTACTTTCTCTGGTTTACTTATTCCATGTTGCACTAAAATTTAGCAGCTAACTGCTTCATAAAACTGATTGCATCACTATTGAAGTCTCCAGATCACTTATTTTCTAGGGTCTTCTCAAATTTATTCCCAGAAAATAAGGGTGTGAGAGCAGCTGAAAGAACATTTCTAAAACCTGAGCTTGTTTTTCTGGAAGGTGCTGAACTCAACTCCTAAAGTCTGGTCATCTTATTTGTCATCAAAGAGTTATGTGACCAGGATCAAGGCTACTGCTTTTCTCAAACACTGCCACTACATGCATTTGGGTGAAATTGAGTTGAAATGAGCAAAGGAGGCTGAATAATACCTTTTTCCATAAGGTTGTAGTAAGGTTTAATATGGTGTATATAAAGTACAGGGCATGTGGAAGACCCACAGTGTGTTGTTGTAATTATAAAGAAACACCTCTCACCGTGCCCCATCCTCACTCTAAGCTCTTGCCCAATAGGAGCTGGCAGTTCCCCACAGTTGCCAGGCTTTCTCTTGCTTCTGAGCTTATTCCCTATGCCTATTCTAATGCTTCATTCCACTCTCTTTAACTAACTCTTATACAATATTTTTAATATTAGAATTCGTTTATAGACTCAACAAATATTTATTAAGCACCTACCATGTCCAAAGCACTGCTCTCAATGCTGTGAACACATTGGAAAACAAAACAGACCAAAACTCAGCCATGTGCTCTTTCCAGCATGCTCGTCTTTATTCCCACTGGGCTGTACACTCCCTGGGAGTGAAGACTATGCCTGTCTTAAAAACTTAAAAACTCAAAAACTCAGCACCAAGAAAAAGTATGGCATAGATAAGGACTTAATAAACACTAAACAAATAAAATTAAGAAGAAATGAGAGTATGGGAAAGGAGGACAGGGACAAAGCCTTGGTGCCGTTACTAGACCACTAATAGCAACATTAGCACAAGAAGGGAATATTCAGGCTATGACCAACTGAACCCTAGAAACCCTTCTGGTATTCACTATGAGGCTTATGGTCAAAACTCACAAAATGAAAGAGAATTATATATCGGGATATTCATGAGAAACTATTTTAAAGACATTTTTAAGGAACCCAGTAGAGCAAAATGAGAAAAAGGAATAGGAGCTGAGGCACAGACTGATGTCTTTTCCAAAGGGTCTTGAAAAGACTCATCTAGAGGGTAGCACTTGTGAAAGAGAAGCGTGAAAAGAATGTCATGGAGAAGGGAAGAAAACCTAAAAAGCAGAAAGAAAAAAAAAATCGTTTAATAAAGAAGCACTAGGGAGGAAAAACACTGACAGTTAAGGAAAATAAAACAGCAGAAACAATAAAAGTAGTGAAGGTGATTACAGGTTACACAGACTATTGTTTTATTTTATTTAACAGGTTGTTCTACAAGCTCTGTAAGAGAGGCATTATTCTTCCCATTTCATGGTTAAGGAAACTAGGGCACAGGGACTCACCTAATTCCACAGCCTATAGTTGAGGTTTCTTTTTTTTTTGGCCGGGGCTGGGTTTGAACCCACCACCTCCGGCATATGGGACCGGCGCCCTACTCCTTGAGCCACAGGAGCCGCCCTAGTTGAGGTTTCTTAATTTATAATCTAAGAAAGTTGAAAATCAAAGATAAGAAGAGCAAGAGGGTGCTAAATAAATGCTCAATGAATGAATGGGAAGCAGTTGGAGACCAGGAAATAAAGACTGGAGATATGACTTTCAACTTCAATGGAGGGTATTTCTCTGGGCAGCACTGAGCATTTTTGAGACAGTGGCTTCTGATACCCACAAATATCATTGTGATGTGATGCAACTGAGGGGAAGAAATCCACTATTCTTGGTTTATAGTAAGAAATTAATTAATAGTGGTCAAGTATTATGTTGAGCACGGTATCAGTCAGAGTCACTGTGGCACACTCACAGAGTAAAGAGTGTTTAATGGGGCGGCGCCTGTGGCTCAGCGGGTAGGGCGCCGGTCCCATATGCCGGAGGTGGCGGGTTCAAACCCAGCCCCCGCCAAATTAAGAAAAAAAAAAAAAAGAGTGTTTAATGGAAGTACTGTTGTCAGAGGTGAAGAAAAGGGGAACAACCCAGATACTGGCCACTGTGGGAAGTGATCTCTATACTGAGGCCCCAGGGGCCAGGAGAGGGAGCACAGACCCCACTGAGCACTGCAGCCACCAGAGATGGCTGCTCAAAGTCTCTGAGTCTGTGACAGAAGAACGCAGCCACCATGGATGTGAGTAAGGACAGGAATAAGGGAAAGAGCAGAGAGGCTGGACTGCTTCCACAAAACATAAGGAAGGAGGAAAAAGCATTTTCTCCTTTGTGGGATTTAGGAAATAAAGAGACAGAGTTTGTTTCTCTTTTCCAATTGTGTCCCCTCTTTCTGCAGCAGTGTGATGAGTCTACTACACAGCAGACAATCAGAGACCTTGGCATTAACATGACAATAGCACAAAACCTCTGCCTACAAAGAAATCACAGTCTACTGGATGGGAGACACAAGTGAACAGCAGCAACCACCACAAAGTAATGTTATAAAAGCAGCACATACAAGCTTCCATGTGGTATAAGGATTGCAAGTGGTAACTCTTGGGAGGATTGGAGAGGATTCGTAAATGAGCTGTGTTTAATAACAGCAGCTTTCCAAGTAGACCTGGGAAAGGAAGGCATTTCAAGTAAAGGGTATGGCTTATGCACAGGGGCCTGGTGATTTGGGGAACTATAATAATTCATCGAGGCTTGAGTTTGATGGCGCGTGGGAAATAGTATTATGCTAAAAGCCAATAATTTTATTTTAAAGAGCCACTGGAGATTTTAAAGCAAAAAAGTGATGTGATTAGATTTATATATTGGAAAGACCATTATTGAAGTATCCTTTCCACTTTAAGGGCTGGAAGGGGTTGTGAGGGGGAGAATAGTCAAGCATAAATTTATTTCCACTACATTTCTATCTTTTCGTCAGTCACATTTTCATGCATATTGTATTTGCTTGCTTCAAAATAAAAAGGCCAATCTGGGGAAAGAAGAAGGAAAGGCCAGACTGAAAGATGCGATGTATTGTCACAGTGGAGTCACTGTCTGTGACTTGGGGTGGTACTGCGGGTGTGGAATATCTCCTGCTCAGGCACTGACCTGGATTAGACCTTGGCCCCTGATCCACCCTTAGGAGATTTCCCTTCAGTTTCCCTTCTGGATGGGGCCAGCCCACCACCACACCACTGAGGAAAGAGAGGTGCAAAGGAAGCTTCCACCCCTACCCAGTGCAATAGTGAGAAATGGAGTTGAGCTGAGAATCTGAGAAGCAAAGCAGAACCTTCTGCTTCTCCCTTATTCCTGACAACAGATGGAAAAGAGGCAAACCCTCACCTCTTGTGGTTGCGGCTGATACTCAACTGGGAATCTCATTCTCAGTAGCTGCAGAGTTCCCCAATCACTCATCTTAACTTAACTTGACACTGGGTTCCAGTGCCTTTCATGAGAAAAGTCTTGGGAGGCCATAAACGTATGTGGCTGGGACAAGTATGTACTGCATTCACTGGGGGAGGAGAGGAACGACAGATTTCCAACTTTCACAGCTTGTCTGTTTGCGGAGGCTGTGCTGCAATGTGTTCTTGGAATCATTTGGGTGGGCCTTGCTTCTGAGGAAATAAAGAGGCCCAGAACCTACCCAGCAAACGAAAGAATGATTTCCAGATACTCAAGTGGAGTGGCCTTCTGGCTGCATGAGTTGGAAGTGCTTGGCAGTCTTTCCATCTGGCTCGCCAGTATCCTGAGGTTAGCAAAGCAGATGGCAAATCTCATGGGAGCTAAAAGACATGTGCACATGCCAGTATTTTTTGACAAATGCTCAGTTAATTGTTTTCTATGATTCTTCTGAGACACAAACTGTATGCACCAGGCACCAAGAACTATCCCCCCCAAACACCCCAGATCCCAAGGGAAACTTCATAATTACACATATTTGGGCCAAGCATCTTCCCCACAGGAAATGGATGGATCAGCCCCTGGAGATGAAAGAATGATGCAGGGCATGGGAAAGCAGAGAAATATCCTGAGTGAGAAAGAAGATGAATCTACACAGGCAAAGCCAGAGAGCTTATAGGAGAAATTCAGAATTTCTTGTATGCACACTAAGGAAATGGGGATCAAAGAGACCTGGGTAAGCTGATGAGAAATCTGTGTTGTTCTATATCTGGTAAATAATTTAGTATTTCTTACCAGAATGAAACCTCAATTCCCAGGATAGAGTTTACTTTTGGATTAGTTCCTGGAAATAGTGGCATATGTGGTGGAGTCTAAAATTGATCGTGCATATGTCAAAATGAAACAGAAATCTAAACTCTAAAATCCATGAACTTCATGAATGTTTTCTCCCAGATCTAGCTCTTTTATGATTTTTCCACTTTTTTGACCGATAGTTTTAGCTGGTTATATTTGGCTCCTGCCATTTTTTCATCAAATATTTGCAGTTGTGCAGTGGATAGGATGCTTACACACAGGGGTGTCCAAACTTTTTTCTTCTCTGCTGCACATTGGAAGAAGAGTTGTCTTGGGCCACACATTAAATACATAAGCACTAAGGAGAGCTGATGAGCAAAAAAAGAAAAAAAGGTCCATGCATAATTTTTGCAATATCCAAGACTCCTCTCATCATCCACATACAGCCCATGGGCCATAGGTTGGACACGTCTGGAAGAAGAATCCTTCTGCATGAGTGCTATTTGTGTCAGAATCTTAATCTGTGACACAGTAATGTTGCTTATTAGAGCAACAGGCTGCAAAGATAAGAACCCTAATTCTACTACTGACCCTGCTGTAGAATAGGCTTCAGTGGAAGGTAACTCATTTCAATACGAAGGGTTTTTTGTAAGAGGTTTTGAATCAGAAAGTTTATGCACTAGATATAAAATTTAACCTTTCTATATATCTTTTAAAGTGATTCTTAGTTGTTTCCACTACAAGTTGATTTTACAAACTGACAAAATCACATGCTAAATCAATTTCACAAAAAGATCTACAATCTAAATAAGTTGCAATAAGAAAACTAAGGTGCTGAGTTACTGATGGAAGGTTTAGTTATCCATTCTCTGGGGGATACAAAATTTCCCCCCAGAGAATGGAAACTGCCTCGAAGAAAAAAAGTTGGATGTAAAAGGCATTGAAATTATAAAGGTAACAAAGATATGTAGTTGGTTAGTGGATTGTAAAATCCTGGGGAAATCTGTTTAATAAACTTCAATAAAATGTTCACTGAGAGAATTAAAGTATGAGAGAAGAAAATATTACCAGCTACAGGAAAAAAATGGAGTGAACACGAAATTTGTCATCAGGGAACAAATGAGTCAGGGACAAGAAGTGGTATTGGTAAATTGAAGTTTAAAACTTTGACCAAGACATTTGGTATAAGAGGTAGAATAAAATGAAATCAGGCCAAGGAAAAAAGTCTGAGAGAAAGGAGAACAAAAAAAGAGAGATTAGACTGATTTTTCCTTTACCAAAAAATTTAAAAAACAAAGAACTTAAACACTCATTGTTAGGTCTGTCTGAGATAGAAACATTGACTATAAAGACATATTGGATTTAAAAAATCCCACCACAGCTTTAAATTAATAAGATACTATTTGCATATAGAATGTAGTTTTAAAAGTAGTAGTAAAACATTCTGGTATGCTTTATTTGGAGGGGGAAAACCCTCAATGAAGCATCTTTCAGACATGTGTCATAGGTTTTTTGTTGCTGAATCCTTCCCTGTTAACAAACTAAGTTGCTCTTCCTTTCATTCCTTTAGCCACAGGACAGATGGAATTTACCAAAGTCTCTACCACAGGCATTCTCAGATGGTGCTAATAAAAAGAAGAAACCCAAACCAGAATTGGTGGTCCACATTGAGAGAGCTGCTAAATATCATCACAAAGCAATAATTATCCTACAGCCTGCTTGGTGGTGCAACATTCTGAAATGAAAATGTCAAGGGCGTAGAGTCCCAATGATGTTGCTAATAGAAGCTCATGTTTTAGGTTGGGTGGTCTTGTGCTCTGCCCGGTGGTCTTGTTTCTGCCTACTATGACAGCACGAATTGTTTCATGTAGCTCCCCATCCAACACAGTATCCACTAGCTTCCTTTTAGTAATGCACAACAACTCATAAAAGACAGACTACCCAGAAATGACATTGCAGTATTCCAGACATTTTCTTTCTTGGTGGTGACAGTTCCAAATCAAGCTGGCTCAGTTCTTAAGTCAAAGCATTTTTCTAAGTGGCTGTTCAAAACACAGCCTTAGATCTGGAAAATCAAACTGGGCTCTGCTTCCCTCTTCCATCATTGCTCGTAATAAATATTCAACTGCTGGACCACAGCTAGCAGCTTATGATAGATGATGCAGAGTAGAATCCAACTCTCTCTTTCCCAGATGTAAAGAAGTCATCTTTTCTTTAGAGAGACTTTACTACCTTTTAATAAGCACAGACGGATCATTTTACAGACTTTTTTTTTTTTGCCACATTCATTCAGGATTTATTTCCCCCAATTCCCACAAAGAGAAGTAAGGGAAGGTTCATAGCTGTGCAGAATATCAAAAAATATAATCTATGTTTAGAAGATCAAAGTGTCACATATCCCCAAATTAATCCAGACAGCTATCCCAGTTTTAACTCTGAGGAGTATACCAGAACTTTCTTCAGCAGAAGCTGACTTTTAATTCTGTACTCGTAAGGCAATGAAACCAAGAATCTAATCTCAATAGACTTTTGGGGAATATAAGCTACATTGAGTTTGGGGAATCCAGTGTTACTCCCCATAAACCACAGTCCCAAAGTAATCTCCCTGCAAACTCTTCCTGCATTCACAGCCTTTGCCATTCAGTGCCCATTTTACTACTTTTGGACCTTTATTGTATTTAAATTTTCACAGTTATTCTTTCGTTAGCAAACATAATTAAGTCCTTACTAAACATTTTTTAAGACCTGAAGAAAGCTTCTAAAAAGAGTGACACTTGAGCTGGGCATTCTAGATACTTCCATCACATTCTTAAGAAATACGTGGTACAGCTACTGCAGAGGATTCCACCTATACAGAAATGTTAGGAATGACAGAAAGGGAATTTAGAATACACATGTTGAAAACAATGAAAGAAATGATGGAAACAATGAAGGAAACTGCTAATAAAGTGGAAAATAACCAAAAGGAAATCCAAAAACAGAATCAAATCAGAGATGAACAATATGAAGAATATAAAAAGGATATAGCAGAGCTGAAGGAAATGAAACAGTCAATCAGAGAACTTAAAGATGCAATGGAAAGTATCAGCAACAGGTTAGACCATGCAGAAGAAAGAATTTCAGAGGTAGAAGACAAAGTTTTTGAGATAACTCAGATAGTAAAAGAGGCAGAAAAGAAGAAAGAGAAAGCAGAACGTTCACTGTCAGAATTATGGGACTTTATGAAGTGTTCCAACATACGAGTTATAGGAATTCCAGAAGGGGAAGAAGAATGCCCCAGAGGAATGGAAGCCATACTAGAGAATATTATAAAAGAAAATTTCCCAAATATCACCAAAGATTCTGACACACTGCTTTCAGAGGGATATCGGACCCCAGGTCGCCTCAACTCCAACCGAGCTTCTCCAAGACACATTGTGATGAACCTGTCCAAAGTCAAGACAAAAGAAAAGATTCTGCAAGCTGCCAGGAGTAAGCGCCAGTTGACCTAGAGGGGCAAATCCATCAGAGTGACCGCAGACTTCTCTAATGACACTTTCCAAGCAAGAAGACAATGGTCATCTACCTTTAATCTACTTAAACAGAACAATTTTCAGCCCAGAATTCTGTACCCTGCTAAGCTAAGCTTAAAAATTGACGGAGAAATCAAATCATTTACGGATATACAAACATTGAGGAAATTCGCCACAACAAGACCAGCTCTACAGGAAATACTTCAACCTGTTCTGCACACTGACCACCACAATGGATCAGCAGCAAAGTAAGAACTCAGAAATCAAAGGACAGAACCTAACCTCCACACTGATGCAAAAGATAAAACTAAGCAATGGACTCTCACCAAATAAGACGAATAGAATACTACCACACTTATCAATTATCTCCATAAATGTTAATGGCTTGAATTCCCCACTGAAGAGACATAGATTGGCTGACTGGATTAAAAAACACAAGCCATCCATTTGCTGTCTGCAAGAAACACACCTCGCTTCAAAAGACATATTAAAGCTCCGAGTCAAGGGTTGGAAGACAATTTTTCAGGCAAATGGAATTCAGAAGAAAAGAGGAGTTGCAATCTTATTTTCAGATACATGTGGAATTAAAGCAACTAAAGTCAAAAAAGACAAAGATGGTCACTTTATATTGGTCAAGGGAAAAGTACAACAAGAAGACATTTCAATTCTAAATATTTATGCACCCAATTTAAATGCTCCCAGATTCTTAAAGCAGACCTTACTCAGTCTGAGCAATATGATATCTGATAATACCATCATAACAGGGGACTTTAACACACCTCTTACAGAGCTGGACAGATCCTGTAAACAGAAATTAAACAAAGATATAAGAGATTTAAATGAGACCCTAGAACAACTATGCTTGATAGACGCATATAGAACACTCCACCCCAAAGACAAAGAATATACATTCTTCTCATCACCCCATGGAACATTCTCCAAAATTGATCATATCCTGGGACACAAAACAAATATCAACAGAATCAAAAGAATTGAAATTTTACCTCGTATCTTTTCAGACCATAAGGCACTAAAGGTGGAACTCAACTCTAACAAAAATGCTCGACCCCACTCAAAGGCATGGAAATTAAACAATCTTCTGTTGAATAACAGATGGGTGCAGGAAGAAATAAAACAGGAAATCATTAACTTCCTTGAGCATAACAACAATGAAGACACAAGCTACCAAAACCTCTGGGATACTGCAAAAGCAGTTTTGAGAGGAAAATTCATCGCTTTAGATGCCTACATTCGATAAACAGAAAGAGAACACATCAACAATCTCACAAGAGATCTTATGGAATTGGAAAAAGAAGAACAATCTAAGCCTAAACTCAGTAGAAGAAAAGAAATATCCAAAATCAAATCAGAGATCAATGAAATTGAAAACAAAAGAATCATTCAGAAAATTAATGAAACAAGGAGTTGGTTTTTTGAAAAAATAAATAAAATAGATAAACCATTGGCCAGACTAACTAGAAATAGAAAAGTAAAATCTCTAGTAACCTCAATTAGAAACAATAAAGGGGAAATAACAACTGATCCCACAGAGATACAAGAGATCATCTCTGAATACTACCAGAAACTCTATGCCCAGAAATTTGACAATGTGAAGGAAATGGATCAATATTTGGAATCACACCCTCTTCCTAGACTTAGTCAGGAAGAAATAGAGCTCCTGAACAGACCAATTTCAAGCACTGAAATCAAAGAAACAATAAAAAAGCTTCCAACTAAAAAATGCCCTGGTCCAGATGGCTTCACTCCAGAATTCTATCAAACCTTCAAGGAAGAGCTTATTCCTGTACCGCAGAAATTATTCCAAAAAACTGAGGAAGAAGGAATCTTCCCCAACACATTCTATGAAGCAAACATCACCCTGATACCAAAACCAGGAAAAGACCCAAACAAAAAGGAGAATTTCAGACCAATCTCACTCATGAATATAGATGGAAAAATTCTCAACAAAATCCTAGCCAATAGATTACAGCTTATCATCAAAAAAGTCATTCATCATGATCAAGTAGGCTTCATCCCAGGCATGCAAGGCTGGTTTAACATACAGAAGTCCATAAACGCTATCCACCATATTAACAGAGGCAAAAATAAAGATCACATGATCCTCTCAATAGATGCAGAAAAAGCATTTGATAAAATCCAGCATCCTTTTCTAATTAGAACACTGAAGAGTATAGGCATAGGTGGCACATTTCTAAAACTGATTGAAGCTATCTATGACAATCCCACAGCCAATATTTTACTGAATGGAGTAAAACTGAAAGCTTTTCCTCTTAGAACTGGAACCAGACAAGGTTGTCCTCTGTCACCTTTACTATTCAACATAGTGCTGGAAGTTCTAGCCAATACAATTAGGCAAGACAAGGAAATAAAGGGAATCCAAATGGGAGCAGAGGAGGTCAAACTCTCCCTCTTTGCTGATGACATGATCTTATACTTACAGAACCCCAAAGACTCAACCACAAGACTCCTAGAAGTCATCAAACAATACAGTAATGTTTCAGGATATAAAATCAATGTCCACAAGTCAGTAGCCTTTGTATACACCAATAACAGTCAAGATGAGAAGCTAATTAAGGACACAACTCCCTTCACCATAGTTTCAAAGAAAATGAAATACCTAGGAATATACCTTACGAAGGAGGTGAAGGACCTCTATAAAGAAAACTATGAACTCCTCAGAAAGGAAATAACAGAGGATATTAACAAATGGAAGAACATACCATGCTCATGGACGGGAAGAATCAACATTGTTAAAAGGTCTATACTTCCCAAAGCAATCTACCTATTCAATGCCATTCCTATCAAAGTACCTACATCGTACTTTCAAGATTTGGAAAAAATGATTCTGCGTTTTGTATGGAACCGGAAAAAACCCCGCATAGCTAAGGCAGTTCTTAGTAACAAAAATAAAGCTGGGGGCATCAGCACACCAGATTTTAGTCTGTACTACAAAGCCATAGTGCTCAAGACAGCATGGTACTGGCACAAAAACAGAGACATAGACACTTGGAATCGAATTGAACACCAAGAAATGAAACTAACATCTTACAACCACCTAATCTTTGATAAACCAAACAAGAACTTACCTTGGGGGAAAGACTCCCTATTCAATAAATGGTGTTGGGAGAACTGGATGTCTACATGTAAAAGACTGAAACTGGACCCACACCTTTCCCCACTCACAAAAATTGACTCAAGATGGATAAAGGACTTAAATTTAAGGCATGAAACAATAAAAATCCTCAAAGAAAGCATAGGAAAAACACTGGAAGATATTGGCCTGGGGGAAGACTTCATGAAGAAGACTGCCATGGCAATTGCAACAACAACAAAAATAAACAAATGGGACTTCATTAAACTGAAAAGCTTCTGTACAGCTAAGGAGACAATAACCAAAGCAAAGAGACAACCCACACAATGGGAAAGGATATTTGCATATTTTCAATCAGACAAAAGCTTGATAACCAGGATCTATAGAGAACTCAAATTAATCCACATGAAAAAAGCCAACAATCCCTTATATCAATGGGCAAGAGACATGAATAGAACTTTCTCTAAAGATGACAGACGAATGGCTAACAAACACATGAAAAAATGTTCATCATCTCTATATATTAGAGAAATGCAAATCAAAACATCCCTGAGATATCATCTAACCCCAGTGAGAATGGCCCACATCACAAAATCTCAAAACTGCAGATGCTGGCGTGGATGTGGAGAGAAGGGAACACTTTTACACTGCTGGTGGGACTGCAAACTAGTACAACCCTTCTGGAAGGAAGTATGGAGAAACCTCAAAGCACTCAAGCTAGACCTCCCATTTGATCCTGCAATCCCATTACTGGGCATCTACCCAGAAGGAAAAAAATCCTTTTATCATAAGGATACTTGTACTTGACTGTTCAGTGCAGCTCAATTTATAATCGCCAAAATGTGGAAACAGCCTAAATGCCCACCAACCCAGGAATGGATTAACAAGCTGTGGTATATTTATACCATGGAATACTATTCAGCCATTAAAAAAAATGGAGACTTTACATCCTTCGTATTAACCTGGATGGAAGTGGAAGACATTATTCTTAGTAAAGCATCACAAGAATGGAGAAGCATGAATCCTATGTACTCAATCTTGATGTGAGGACAATTAATGACAATTAAGGTTATGGGGGGGGGGAAGCAGAAAGAGGGATGGAGGGAGGGGTGTGGGGCCTTAGTGTGTGTCACACTTTATGGGGGCAAGACATGATTGCAAGAGGGACTTTACCTAACAATTGTAATCAGTGTAACTGGCTTATTGTACCCTCAATGAATCCCCAACAATAAAAAAAAAAAAAAAGAAAGAAGTACGTGGTACAGAGTGGGCCATGCTATATTCTAATTGTTTGCTTCATTGTCTGGTTCTCCTGCTTTATTATATGTTCATTGAAAGCAAATACAAAACATGTTCATCTTCCTGTGTCCAGTGCCTGGTTCATAGCAAATGGTCAATACATTCTTTAATGAGTATATGAAACATGGCCTCTTTGGAGGGGAGGGAGTGACTACAAAGATGAATACCAACATAGCCAGTTACTATCTCGCTTTGAAATATCATCACCTTTCCTCCTCTCACTCAGGACCCCAGGCATTCATGAACAAGAAGAGATCAAAGCATAATATTTCCTTATCATGTCAAGCATAATATCTGAAGCCAAAACTCTGACACATGGGGAGAGGATAGTTGAAAGTAGAAACACCCTGTATTCTCCACAGTGTCTGGTTGTTATTACTCCTGGTCTCTTAAAAAAAAAGGAGGACACCATGCTTTATTCTTTAATAATTGCCATTCAGACCTTGATAATTACATGAGAAAATGAAAACACTTTGAAAACTGTGTAACATGCAATGCAAAGATAAGTACTATAAATGGAACCTGAATTTCTGCATTAAATAATACACATACATGAATCAATTTAATGAACATACACATGAGGAAAGAATGACTTGAGGCCTTCCCTAATTCACTTACAACTCTTTCTTATTGGGTAGCTTAAAGCATGATATCTATTATGAAGTCAGAGCCAAAAAGGGCCAGGAAAGGAAAGAAAGCAGATGACATAAGGGTATTGTAAGAGGAAAGGAGTTAGTTATGTAGCCCAGTGGAGAAAAATAGAAATTTTACTCAATGTCTATTCAATTGACTTCTAACTGAGTGTCTCTGAGGTGCCAGGCATAGAGCTAAGAACTTTGGAGCACATCAGTCTGGTGAGGGAGAGCTTATACGCTGGGGTTTGGGCGGCAGGGGCAGGGGCAGGGAAAACATGGCAAGTACACATACAAATATTATTAGCAGGCAGAAGTGATCATTGCAGGAAGACAAGTTGAAATAAAGTGCTATGGGAGTTTAGAGTAAGGAAGTTTTCTTCATTAAAGGATGCTTCTGGGTAATTTGATAGTGGAGATGATATTTAAGCTCAATCTGAGATGGAAATTCAAGAGATAGAAAAGGGATGAAGAACACTCTAGATGGAATTAACACTGTGAGAGAGTCATGAATATAGGAAATGTCCTAGACATGTTTAAGGAGCATCAGGTGTTCCATTTTCTCTGAAGTTTAGCGTATGCATGAGGACATATGAGAAATGGAGCTTAAGAGGTAGACTGCTAGATTATAGACAGTCCAAGATACTAACCCAAGAGATTTGGACTTTATTTGGCAGTCTTTGAGAGCTACCTTGACCTCAACCTAACCCTTGAGTAGCTCCCAAAAAGTGGGATTAAAGCTGTATTTTCAGCTCCCTAATCTAGAAACAATACAAAGAATAAATTAGGTAGAGAAGACTGGGGTCAGAGGCAGAAGAAAAATTTGTATGTCATTATAAAGACCATTATAAAACTTAAAAATCATTTTCAAGAAGGAGATGTTCTCTAGAACGTTATATATGTGCCACAGTTTACTGAGGCTTCTATAATAACATGCTATAAACTTAGTGGCTTATAAACAAAGGGAATGTATTTCTCATAGGTCTAGAGCTGAACAGTCCAAGATAAAGGTGCTGTGAGATTTGGTATTTGGTAAGGCCTGGGGGAACCTTCTCATGGGGTCCTCATATGCTGGAAGGGGTAAAGCAGCTCTCTAGAATCTCTTTCATAAGAGCACAAATCCCGTGCAGGAGGGCAGAACTTAGTCACTTCCCAATTAATACCATCACCTTGAGGGTGAGGATTCCAAGGTTGAATTCTGAGGGGACACAAACACCCAGTCCATAGTAATACTATTAAATGTGATAACTACTGCTGCCTTGTTATGTCACTATAGCAATGAGTCACAAAAGACTTGGAAGAGAAGCTAATATGAACAGGGCCTAAAGTGGAAAACAATGCCTACAGGATTTTAATGTTGGGAGTGAACACACACACAGGCAGAAGCAAGATGACAAGATGACCAGTGGCTTACATGCTAAAATCACACACAGGGTCTCATGACAGAACTAGGAAGATGTGTTTGCCTGGCCTCACACCTTTCCCAGTCCCTGCATGCTTTCATCATGGTGACGTTTGCCATCCAGATTTTTGCCCTGTGGCCCATGTTACAGAAGAAACTGAAGGCATGTACTCCCCGCAGCTATGTGGGGGTCACTCTGCTTTTTGCATTTTCAGCCTTGGGAGGCTTGTTGTCCATTAGTTTTGTGGGAGCCATACTCTTTGCCCTTCTGCTGATTTCCATCTCATGTCTCTGTCCTTTCTACCTCATTCGCCTGCAGCTTTTTAAAGAAAACATTCATGGACCTTAGGATGAAGCTGATATCAAAGAAGACTTGATTAGAGGAAGACTTGATAGAGAAAAATGCAAGAGAATGGGGGTCCTCCTAAAGGGGGAGACCTTTAGGTCTGAGGTCCCTTCCAGTGAGGGCTGCTCTGACAAGAGACTACAGGCAAATCACTTATAGCTGAAGTGATTCCATCTTTTCCTAGATGGTTCTTCCTTTTACGTGATCTTTCCAGGTTGGAAAGAGCCTATGAGAGTCTTTCTTGATCTATCAAGTAAGTAACATAGATCAGAGTAACAGAGTGTACTCTTGATGATGTGGGAACTCAGCATGAGGGGCTGACTCCTCCTCTACAGATCCTTCTTTTCAAACCACTCATTCATTTATTCAGCATGTAGTTATTAAACAACTACATTTTCCAGGACCCAGTTTAACTGTTTGAAGTAAATTTATGAATAGATTATATAAATGCTACCGTCCTGGAGCTTAGAAGATAAAAACAAATAAAAGCATCAAACATAATAGTTAAGCAAATTGTATAGTATATTAGTAGATAAATTCTATTAAATATATAAGTAGATAAAATAGAACAATCAGGGGCATAACCAAGATGGAGTTTGGATTTGAAACAATTTATAATTTTTAAAGCGTGATCAGAGCAGGCCTGGTGGAAGAAATGTAATTTGACCAAAGGCTGGAAGGAGAGGAGTGAGTTATCCATATGGGTATTTGAGAAAAGAATGCCTGAGATGAAACCGCTAGTTCAAAGGCCTAGAGGCAGGAATGTTCTTGCTGTGTTCTAGAAAAATGAGACCAATATAACCAGAGCAGTGAGTAGGGGTGGGGTGAAAGGAGAATACTAAAAGAGGAAGTTAAAGATATAAGAGAGGGAAGATCATGAAGGGTCTTTAGGCCATTTCAAAGATTTTGGTTTTTTTCAGCAAATGTTTTGTGGAGCTGCAGGAGGATTCTGGGTCAAAAGTTAACATGATCTGACTTGCGTTTTGAAAGCATTGCTTGGGTTGTTGTGCTGACAGTAGACTTTAACAAGTCGAGTGTGAAATCAGAGAGATCATTTTGGAGGCAATTGTAGTAATCTAAGTGAGGGAAGATCATGTCTTGGCTTGAATTAGTAGTAAAAAATGCAGTGAGAAGTAGTCTGATTCTAAATACATTTTGATGGTGGAGCCAATAAGATTTTCGTGGTGAATAAGATATGGAATATGGGAAAAGAGAGGAGTCAAGGATGACTCAATATTGTTGGTCCAAGCAACCACAAAGAGCTGCCAAAAATGGAAGTGGAAAAGATTACAAGTGGACAGGTTTCAGGGATGATTAGGAGCTGAATTTTGTACATATTATGTGCATATGGAGGTGATATGTAGGCATTTGAAATTCAGGAAAGAAAGCTAGAGGTATAAATTTTGGAGTCTATAATATTGATGACATTGATGATATTTACAATTATAAAGCTGAGTAAGTCCACCAAGGGAATGAATGTTGATAGAGAGGGGAATCTAGATTGTCATAGCATTAATAGTTCTGGAAGAAGAGAAGGAACTAGCAAAAGAGACTGAGTGCACCAGAAAGGCGAAAGGAAAACCCATAGATAGAGTATGATGTTCTGGAAACCAAGTGAGTAAAGAGTATCAAAGAAGAAGGATAATTGACTGTGTTGACATTGGTACTAAATTGAGTAAAAATGGACACTGAGAGTGATTACTGGATTTATCATCAAGATTATCAGTGACCAGATGGCACCTGTGGCTCAGTGAGTAGGGCACTGGCCCCATATACCCAGGGTGGCAGGTTCAAACCTGGCCCCGGCCAAAATGCAACAAAAAAATAGCTGGCGTTGTGGACCTGTAGTCCCAGCTACTCGCGAGGCGGAGGCAAGAGAATCACCTAAGCCCAGGAGTTGAAGGTTGCTGTGAGCTGTGACACCACAACACTCTACCGAAGGTGATAAAGTGAGACTCTGTCCCTAAAAAAAAAAAAAAAAAAAAAAGATTATTAGTGACCTTGACCACTGAAGTAGTTTTCATGGAGAACTGAAAACAAAAAGCTGAATAGAGTAAGATTAAAAGAGAATGGGAGGGGGAAAAGTGGAAACAGCAAGTATATACAACTTTCTTGAGAGGTTTTTCTGTAAAGGGGAGCAGGTAATGAGATAGTAGTAGGAGAGAGAAATGGAGTAAAAAGAGGGAATTAGTGGGATTTTGTTGGTTTTATTATGGACTGAATTATTCCCTCTAAAATTCATATGAGGCATATATGGCCACCCCCAGTAATCTCAGAATGTGACTTTATTTAGAGATAAGGTCTTTCAAAGGATAATTAAGTGAAAATAAAGGCTGTAAGGTGGGCCTAATCCAATCTTAGTAGTATCCTTATAGAAAACAGAGATTAGAATACACAGAGAGACAACAAGAAAGCATGCCCACACACAGAGGGAAGACCTCATGTGGACACAGTGAGAAGGTGGCCATCTACCCTCTCACTATGAGAAGCCAAGGAGAGAGGTCTCAGGAGAAATCAAACATGCTAACTCCTTGATCTTGGATTTCTAGCTTCCAGAAGTGCAAGAAATAAATTTTTGCTTTGTAAGCCACCCTGTCTGTGATATTTTGTTATGGAAGCCTTACTAAATTAATATAGTTCTTTTTTTAAGATAGAATAAATGATAGCACATTTGTTTTTTTAGGAAAGATCCAGAGAGAAAATTATATTATACGAGGTAGATGAGAAAAATGATAGAAGAGATATTTGTTGAGAAGGTGAAAATGGCTGAGATATATCTGGTCCTTCCTATTCATTTCTCAGAGCTCCTCTTACCCTGAGGCCTCAGTTAAGGACCCTAAACAAATCTTCCCTGATTTTTTAATAGTTATTATAGTAGAATCAGTAAACTTAGTAAGGGAAAGAAGGAGACTGTACCAAATCTGGATTTCTAGAAAAATTGTGGATCCATTACAATAAGTAAATAAGAATAGAAAACAGCATTAGAATAGAAAACAGATAAGAATAGAAAACAGAGAGAGATAGGGATAAGAATCTGAGAGCAACAAGGAAAAAGAAACAAGATGAATTTCACTTTCTCAATGAGAAGTCAGAGTTTGGTAAGATATCTAGATAGGATGTTCTTGTGGGTATTGAAATTATTGAGAAAATTTTAGCAAAATCCAATGAAAGAGATGGAGTAAGGCTACAAGTGAATCTTCTCTTAAAGACTCTATTTTCTTTCTTTTTTTTTTTTTCAAAAAAAGCGACTTTATTATGTAATAGACTAAAACTATTGTATACTAGCTCAAAAAGCTAGGTTGTACTATAGACTACTTAGAGAATTCCATTTCTGATGGTCTCTTAAGTTATCCACTTGAAAAACGAAGATCTATAAATGTAGGAATGGAGAGTTTTATTCCTGCATATCACATATAATCCATACTCAGGGGTGGAAATGAATGTTGAAATGTATCACAACTAGGTTCCAGAAGGTAAATCAGGGGCAGGAAGACACTCAAATGTGTAGAAGTCCATAGTTGGTCTCTCAGGAGGAATATTGTTAGATCAGTCTGTTGTCCAATTAAAGCTGTAGTGAGGGAATCTGGTGTTGATGACTTGCAATTGTCTTACTGCTGCTTATGTCAAAAGCCAGTACTTGTTTAGCATTTATATGCACCTTGTTCTTTCCTCAGACCTCTAATTTCAGAGTAGGGTTGAAGAGGGCTAAGCTTCCCTTTCAGATCTACTCTTGGGTTCCAGACAAGATGCTAGACCTTTGTGCCAAGCATCAGGTTTCTGGTAACAGTACCTCTCAACTCCAAAGCCTTCCCAATGGTATTCAGAAAGAAGATGCTCTCCAGATTATCGTCATTAGGATAATCTGTGTTCACCCTGGTAGGCAGTTAAATTCCTCAGGAAAGGTTATGAAATGCTGGAACATCACTTCCATATTAGCTTTGCAGAGGGATGTATTTCGTCCCACCCTACCAGCAGTAAGGTTCTTTGAGCTGAGCATTCCAAGGGGAGCTCTACTTCTACTCAAATGTGCGCCTGACCCCAGTGTAAGAAAAATGAGCAAATACTCTATTTTCTACGAGCAGTTTGCTTACTATGAAGAGCTCCTGCCAACACCACCACCCATTTCTTAAGGGCACACAGTAATTATCAAAATTAAGTCATTAAGCAGAAAAAAACATGGTCTAGTAAAGGGAAAGGTGGTCAAGAACCAGTGCCAGGAAAAAGGTTTGAGAGAGGGAAATGACTCTTCACTCTTGGCATCATGATGTTTAATTATGGGCTTTAGGACAGCAGTTAAGATAAAGGAATCAGCACTGGTATTATAAAGCTCAGGTGAAGGAAAATGGATCATATTACTATCAAGTCTCATAGTATTCCTGGAATTTGGAAATCCTTAAAGACTAGCCTCTTTTTGTGATGGCGGGAGAATTTTGGTGTAATGAGGCTAAGCCCTTATGGAGTACTTTCTTCATGAATGTATTTCAGATTGGTTCAACATGTCACAATGAGTCAATAGCAAAATAAAGAATGGAACCCAAGACTCCTGGCTCCTAGCCAGGACTCTACTCACATTGCTGTATTTCCTGTGTTTTCATTTTTGATACTGAGTTCATGTTCTCTCTCTCTCTCTGTCTCACGTGTGCTCGCTTGCTCTCTCACTCTCTCTCCCTCTTTTCCCCACTCCCCTCCCAATCTTTCTGACATACCATAGGTGACCCTTGTACACGTCCTCCATAAATCACTCTAACGTGGTGCCCCTTTGTTGTTCTCTTCTCTAAGTACCCAAAGAGAGATTATGGCAGAGAACCAGCTCTCAGCATTAAGAGAGATAATTGAAGGTCATTCAGCTGAAAATAATTCATATTTATCCATGGCTTCCTTTACCAGACCATCTGGTTTCCCTTAGCCAGCATGGTGTCCTCTGGTTCTGACTGTGGTGGCCTACGGTAACCACATTTTTGTTAAAAATGAAAAGAGTGCTTTCTTACATCTGTTCCCGAGATGTTTTAAATTCTTCCTTTTACAAAACTGTGCTCTGAATTTAGATCAAGATAGACTAAAACCTCAGGGCATTAGGTACTGGTGGCTTTGAGTCTACACCGGGGCAGCCTCTCTGTTGCTTTCTCTTTCTATTGGAATCAATCATAGAATCACAACTAGTTCAGTATATTAACTCCTGCCAGCAGGGCTGGATTTATTCTACTTGTAAAGATAGTGTTCTATAGATGGAGAAAAGAGTAATTCATTAAGCTATTTAAGACTTGAGCATGCCTGCCTACAGTAGGGACTCATTTTTATCTTTAATTTGGGGGGTGTGGTTGTTATATTAGCAATAGGAAGTCATACCCCCATTTAAATTATAATCTCTCTCATCTTGCTTATTAATAGATGTTCCTCTAGTATTATTTAGTAGTCATCTTTAAAGAAACTTATTGGTTAGTTGAAATGAGAAGACATGAGAGAGGGAACAATAAGAAATAAACATTTCTTACTCTAAGCTAATATAGGAAAAACCCCAAAATGCATAACTGTGGGAAAAACAGAATTCTGAAGTATAATCAGTAGGCTAATTTGACTTTATCTTAAAATGAATGGTGTTGATAATATAAGTAATACCTGAAACTTATTGAGTGCTTTCTATATTCTATGCCTAATACTTTGGATCTATTATCTCATTTAATCCTCACAATAAATCTATGAGATAATAATATTATTATTTCTGTTTTACAGAAAAGGAAATCGAGTCTTCTAAACCCTGTGGGGTTCCAACAGGAAACAAATGGTTCAATAAAAATAGGTTGATTTGGGGAGGGTTTACTAAAATGATTATTTACCAAAGTCTAGGCAAAGGGTAAAAAAAATCACAAGGAATAATGCAGTGCCCTAATGCTAATGACTCTCAGCCCACTACCATCCCAAGCCTGATGAAAAGAAGGGAATGATTACCAGAAGCCAGAAAGAGAGGTAAAACCTCAGATAAGACCCTTCTCTGTAGAAGAGTGCAGCCAGCCTAAAAACATTCCAAGGGAGAAATTGAGGGAATGAGCACCCCTTCTTCATTCTCCTTCCAAGTTCCAATTTCTACTGAGGCTCCTTATTAGCCAAAATCAACCAAATGCCCCAGGTTAAGGAAGCCTGTGGGTAAAATGCACAAAGATCAGCTTACTGGTACAGAGAGTCAGGGGAGCAAATGGAGAGTGGATCTTGATGGGGACAATCACTTTGCAAGGGCACAGTGATGCAGTGGGTCACTAACTTGATCAAAGTTACTAAGTAATGGGGCAAAAATTCAAACCCATGGTCACCCAACTTTAGAGGCCAGGCTCTTAACCATCATGTCCTACTTACTGCTACCAGCTTTGAAGTAGTAAAAAGTAGAAAGGTTATTTCAGCCAGCATAAAAACTATGAGGGGAGATAGAGAGGCAGGAATGTGCAAGGCAAAGACATTTACTAAATGGCAAGACTTTTCTAAGTCTTTTTTCTCATCCACACGAAGTGTCTGCATCACAAGATATGGCCCTTTTCCCTCAGTGCAGCTAATAGAATCAATTTCATTATAATTATTCTGACCCAACCTTGAATAGAAATGAATCAGCCCACCTTAGGCTCAGAGACACTATCACTGCTCTGGCAAGTTCAGTACATGATGAAGAACTGCCTACTCTGTAAGCAACATATTCTTAGCCCAGGATCAGAAAGAAAATGGCCATGAAATATCCTTTTTTTTTTTTTTTCCTGTTTTTACTTCACATTTTAGAGGTACACACTCATTTCACCAAACTTAATTTTAAAAAATATATATTGTTTCCATAGCAAAAGAAAAGTTAGGAGAGGTGATTTTATAACATTCTTCATTTTATGAAAGGAGTCACTTTGACATAAAATATCAACAGCAGTGATATTATGGGGATTCTTTCCTTCTCTGACCTGCTGACAGCAAATGTATATGATTGTAGCGGTGCTTATAAAAATCCACAGGGTGCCAAGGCCCGATAGGATCTGAAGAGATGTCTCATAATGCTTACAAAATATTTGGGAATTTCCTGTGCCAAAAAAACAAAGGTGATAAATAGGACGGCGCATTGGAGAGAAAGCTGAGACAGCAGGAGCCAAGTAGAAAATGCAGAACAGAAGTTTGAAAAGAAGTCCAGGCTTGTAAAAGGGCCTTTGGTTTCATGAATCTATGAGGCATGAGACATCAGACTGACTGAAAAATTAAATTTCCAAAATAAAATTTCAATAGAAGAACAGGAAGAGATTATTTAGTTCATTACCTAGAACTTGAAATAAAAAGAACGGTAAATGGAAAACATGGAAAAAGGCTCACTCCTGTAATCCTAGTACTCTAGGAGGCTGAGGTGGGTGGATTGCCTGAGTTCACAGGTTTGAGACCAGCCGGAGCCAGAGCAAGAGCCTGTCTCTAAAAATAGCCAGGTGTTGTGGCAGGTATCTGTAGTCCCAAGTAGTTGGGAAGTTGAGGCAAGAGAATTGCTTGAGCTCAAGAGTTTAAGGTTGCTGTGAGCTGTAATGCCTTGGCACCCTACCAAGGGTGACAAAGTGAGATTGTCTGAAAAAAAAATTAAAATTAAAATTGAAAATTGAAAAAAAGGATGCATCCAGAAGATTCAACATCTAATAAATAAGAGTTTGGGAAAGAACACATAGAGAAATCAGAGAAATAATCATAATAATAAAAATAAACATTTCACCCAAATTGAAGGCAAATTCAGAATGGATGGTCCAACCAAATGTAAATGAGAAAAGACCTATGCTTAATATAACCACTGTAATCCTCCAGGGAAAAAAGCAGACTTTTCTCAGTAAAACTGTATAGTATTGGGAAGAATATCTTCAAGTTCAATGAGTAATTTTTTAAAGCTAGAATTTTATAACCAGCCAAACTGTTAATATGAGGGCAGAATAAATATACTTTAAGAAAAGGAAAGACTCCTAAATTCTATGTCACATTCATCCTTTAATAGGCTGTCACCTCCTGGGATAATCCAAGAAAGAAGAAGACCTGGTTCAGCCACTTGTGCACCCCATTCAGGAAGATGAAAATGAAAGGCCCAGGTGATAGCAATGTCGTTAGTCCAGGCAAACAGATAAAAATTCCCTAAGGATGATCTCTGTGAGCGTGAGGATGAAGAGTAAAAGGCATTGATTGCTTATTTGCTTGCTTTAAAAAGATGGAGAAAATTAAATATAATAGTATTTAAATATAACATATTTAAAATTAAATATAATTTATATAAATATAAAATTAAATTAAAAAGTAGATGCTGGAAAAACCTAAGACTATGATAAACATAAAATACATACATAGAAGGCAAATAAGAAATGTCAGCATAAATATTTAATAATAGCCGTATAGGAAAGGCATAGTTCAAATGCACAACCAAATAGAGGCATGATTTTCATCTAAAGGTCTGGGTCAAGGATGACCCAGAGGTAGGAAACTAGTTAGAAGCTATTTCAATAATCCAAGGGAGAGATAATGGTGGTCTGAACCAAGGTCATGGCAGCGCGATGGAGACAAAGGGGCAAGTTTTAGAAATATATTTAGGCAAGTTAGGAATTTGATATCAGAGAAGGAATTGTCAAGAAGTGACTCTATGACTGTGAGTTAAAAATATGGGCATAAAATACTGAGATAGGGAATACTAAAAGAGAAGAGAAAATCTGGAAATTACAATGATAAGAACATTTGACTCTGGGATGCTGAAGAGACATCCTGTATTTTGTCTGGGGCTCCGGAGAACAGTCCGGTTTAACATGTGGTATCTTAAGCAATGGGAAAGGGTGGGAATAGTTCGTGATTGAAGGTTCTCTGGATCTGAAAAGCAAAATATTCATTAAACATCTAAGGGAAATAATTTAGAATAATAAGCAAAATATGCAAAATCTCCCTAGACTGTATTCCACATCGTCTTCATTCTTACAAGTGCTAGGTTTAAAGGAATGCGTTGCATCCAACCATAGTAATTTAAGAATAGCAAGTATCTTTTACTTGTGTTTCCTAAAATTCCATGAAGTTGGTATACATTCCTTCAAGACTACTACTTATTTTGCTCCCCAATCCAGCATTGTCTCAGATCACAGCTCATCACTCATCTAGTTTGGATCTCCTTATACCTCTTGCTTTCCCCTTCCCCGAACTCTCCCCCCCTCCTCCCACTTTTCCTTTCAACCTTCCATCGCAAAAGACCAAAAACCACTCAAAAGCAAATCAGGACGATAGTTGTAGAGTGGGAAAAGACATAGCCTGAGGTAAGCCAATCTAGAGTCCTATTCAGGGGCAGGAAAGGAAAAGGGCTGGAAATACGGATGTACTAATGTGTTTTATCCCATTCTGTAGATATTGTTCCTAAATAATGACCCAGCGGTGTGAAGCATGCAACGTGGTTCACAACAAAGTGCTCCTCAAGCGGCGGCCAGCTCCCTGTCCACTGACAGGGCTCACAGTGATACAGTTCTGGATCTGGTCCTTACCCTGCCGCTGCCTCTCTATTATCATCAGTTCTGGGAAGGCTGTCTCAAACTTATCAAACTCACAGGAGATGGAAGTTTATCAGTCTGATTAGACATCTACTTTCTCTGCTTATCTTGGGTGATATTCCTCCCGGGGTCTAGAATAATGATGTTTCCTCACCCAGAGTTCCACCTTTTCCTTACCCAAACAGTCCCTGATAAAAATGCGACTTAGTGAGCAGGTAATAAAAAAATGGAAATACGTATGACCTTAAGCAAAATTTCGCATGTGTGTAGAGGCAATATGGAGTGTGCTGAATCATTGCCCCCTGACCTCCTCAAAGGAGTGGGGTCTTTGTGTCCCCAATTTCACTGTCTCTAACTGCCTGCTGCTTCTCTTTGCTGTTTATCCAGCCTGACTATCTTCTGTGCACTCAACTCTTCCTCCACAGAAAGTAAAATACAGTTGGGTTTCAATTACTAAATTAAAATCACATTCTAAAACTGCCTGCTTGAAATTACACCCAGGTGCTCTTAAACTGGAGTTTTGTTCTGTACTCAAACATTCCAGACACATGTTTATGGACACTCTCCAGGCTTCCTTACACCCACAGGTAGCAAACGGTATTGCCTCTACTTCCAATTTGAGAGGAAGCAACTCATTACTGTCACCATTTTATTGTTATTATTCAGCAGAAGAATTAAAATCTTTCCATATCTCTGAGGCAAGGAAGATCAATCTTCCCTCTCTCTCTCACTCATCAGGTCTCAAATCCACCTCCTTTACCTACCCAAGCCATGAAAATGGAAAAATAAAGAACTTTTCATTGGTAGGTATCAGGGTCAAAAGTCAAAGCAGGCATTAGTTAAAATGTTTGAAGCGGGGAAAAGTCTGACTGGGGTATTAGGAGGAACACTCCATTAGATAGCTATCAGGGATATTTTCCTCTTATTTTGCAACTTTTACTTTAATATACAATGAATGGAACTTATGTTTCACAATTGACACAGATGATTGGCTTGTCTCATGTTCTATTATAGTTCCTGCTGTTATTTTGTATTTTATCTCCTCTCTCGCAGTGTTAGCCTGCCACTTGAGGACAGGAGACGGGATGGGGCTGTGTTACAACACAGGGCCTGGCGTGTGGTTGACCTGTAGTCTAGACACTTCAGCTGGTCTACTCCAGGTCTCATAGTTTTCCCCCTCTTTTTTAGAAGCAGAAATACAGAAGCAATCAATCAATATGATGACACAGAGGCAGAGTGAAAAATACTTCACCTGGACAGATAAGGGATCAGATGAAGATGGGGAAAGGACTGTTTTAAGACTGAGAAGAAAAGAGAAAAAGGTATATAACAAATTCTTCATTCCATTTTCCAGTTCTTCCATGCCTTCTAGTTAAGACATTGGTAGCAAATTTCATTTATGTTTTGGACATCATTTTCACTTGGAGTCTTGGGTCTCAGATGGAAGTCTGGAAAAGCTATTTAGAGTTTAGCCCTTTCTTCAGCATTCCCACATACACACAGAGAAACCCATACCCAGACACGCCTGGCACACCCACAGAGAAGCCACATGTGCCCCTAAGAACACATGGACAGGCAGACAACGAGGACGCCCAGTTGCAGCAGCACCACCCCAGCTACGGATGCTTTTTTCTGCAGACAGCCCACACGCTTGCATACTTGCATTCTCACACTCACCCAGACACAAAGATCCCTACACAGAGGCCACAGCCACACACACAGCCCTTGCTGACTTTCCCCCTACATGCCCTATTTGAACACAGAACCGTGTCTACTTAAAAGTTCCCAATTCTTTCTCTGATCAGACTTCTCTCTGTGCAGCTTCCCCTTCTGAAGTGCTCAAAATAACAAAGTGGCAGAGAAGTAGGATACTGCTTGGTCCCCAGACACCTGGAGGAACTAAAATTTAGGAAACTAGGTGGAAAGGCTGTTCAGAGCTCCAGCACAAGGATGCCTGGATGATCCGGAAATAGTGACAACACAGTAGTTACTAGGGAGATAATCCCTGATACAAAATAGAAAAAAAAAAGTACAGAGAGAAAATAAAGTTTAGAATCGAGTGGACTCAGATCCAAATCTAGCAATGTCTTTTACTAACTGTAGATTTGAGCAAGTTATTTGAACTCTGAGTATCAGCTCATTCAACAAGAAAATCTACTTTGCAGTATTCTTTTGAGAATTAAGTGTAATGATACATACGAAATGGCCTGCAGTGTTTAACTTCATAAACATGTATTTTAGTTTTATTATTAAAGTTGTTCCCAAAATTTCCTGTGAACTCTCTAGGCAAAGGATAATGTTTTTAGTTATCCAACTCTCCAAACCAAAATAAGAAAGATTATATGTTCACTATTTCCTCAGGAATAGGGCCACTGGTAGGTAATAGTTGATAATATAATACACGAACGAGTAAATAGGTGAATGCAGGGAAAGATTGACAGATGAATGGTTGGATGGATGGTGTCACTATATTCCATAATACAAAGACAACTACAAAGAAATAATTCTAAGAAAATGAGGGAAGTATTACAAGTTTTTATTAGAGCAGGGTTGGAGGGGAAGCAACTTTTGGAGAACCAGGAGATAATCCAAGAAAATTCTTTTCAGCAATAATATGTAATGTAGGTCTTGAAAAATAAGTAGGAATTTATTGGACAGCAAGATCTGGAAAAGTCATTTCAGGAAGGATAAAGAGCGTGGGCTAAGGTAGAGAAACATGGAAGAAGCTTACCCAGAGTCAAATGAGTAAGCTGAAGTGGCTGATCATACAAGACATGGGCTACAGGTCAAGTGATAAGGCTGGAAAGGTAGTTTTGAGTACCAGCTTACAGAGGACCTCATAAAAAGTGTATCTTTGCATATTATGGCATTATCTTTAATGGGGAGGGTGACAGGCAGGGAAGTGGCGGGATCAGATTTGTATTAATATTTTGAAAAGATCACTCTTACATAAGCTCAAGATTGACTTGAGCAGAAAGAGATAGAAGCCTAAAATAGTAGTCAACTTAAGTCCTCATCTTCTCTCAAATGCAGATCTCAGTGGTTTCCCTGAGGCAGGTATAAAAAGGAGGGGATATATTCAACACAAATTTATGAGATATAATTGGCAGAAATTAGATAATTGATTAAATCTGTGGAATAAGTAGACCAAATCACAGATGACTGAGAATACAAACATACATGACTTGGAAAATGTTTAATTACCCAAAATAGAGAACACCTTCTGTTATTTATTGCTGCGTAATGATTTACCCCAAAACTTAGCGCCTAAAATAACACACTAATATTATTATCATCACTTATGATTTTAGATGCCGATTGGGTTTAGCTCTGTGGGTCTTGCTTGGGCTGAAGCTGGAGTCATCTGATTCAGATGGCATCTGAAGCTGGAGTCATCGCAAGGCTTCCTCATCCACATGCCTGGCGGTTCATGTTGGACGTCAATTGGGGCCTCACCTGGAGCTGTTAACTGGAGTCTACATGTGGCTTCTCTATGTGACCTCAGCATTCTCATGGCAAGGTGAGAATATATTCCAAGAGCAAGTGTGCCAAGTGGAAGTGAATAGAATTTTTTGACCTAGGCTGGGAAGTTACATAATGTCTCTTCTGACTCTGGTCACTTTGCTAGTTAGGGTAGTCACAAAGATCCAGCAGATCCACGGAAGGGACAGAGACCCCTTGCTCTCAATGGTTTAAAAGGGTGAGCTGTATCATGTCAGTTAGTGTAGGAAAAGGCTGTCTGCCACAGAACATAGACAGAAGAGCAAGTCTGAGGCCTGTTTTGGATGTGTCAATTTCCTATGCCTGCAGGATAGATACCCAGGTAAAGAAGATAAATGAGAAATAATAAATTTGGTTTTGGAGTTCAGGAGATTGGAGAGTTGTTAGGATATCTGTGGTGGTTATGGAAGTCCTGGGAGTAGATGTTACGTTTATCCAGGGAAGAGAGAAGAAAAGAGAAAAGAAAGAAGAGAAGGGAACGGAAAGGACATCAAAGGGAGGAGAGGGGTCATGATGGGAGGAGAGAGAGAAGAGAAGAGTGTGGGGAAAGGAGTGTTAGTTTCCTAAGGCTGCCAAAACAGCACCATAAATCAGGGATAAAACAACAAAAATATGTTGTCTGACAATTCTGGAGGGTAGAAGTTGAAAATCAGATGTTAGTAGGACCATGATCCCTTCAAAGCCTCTAGGAAAGGAAACTTCCTCTCCTCTTCCAGCTTCTGGGACTCCAGGTGTCCCTTGGCTTGTGGCTGCATAATTCTAATCTCTGCCTCTGTCTTCACGTGGCCACCTTCCCCCTGTGTGAACCTGTGTCTGCATTTCCCTGTCTTTTAAGGACTCCAGCCATATTTAATTTAGGGCCCACCCTCCTCCAGTGTGACTGCATGTTAACTTAGCTAATTACAGCAGCAATGACCCTAACAAGGTTACATTCTGAGGTACCAGGGGTTAAGCCTTCAACTATCTTTTTGGGGGGGGACACAATTTGGCCCATAATAAAAGGGAAAGGGAAGAAAGGGAAGGAGAACACAGAACCAGAACACTAGGGAAGCTGTAGTGTAAGGAAGAGATGGTGGGGGGCAGAAGGGGATTAAGTAGGGGTAATCAGAGAGGAAGACATGGAACTAGGATTTGGGGGTAGGAAAAAGAAAATGGTGGCCAAAGATTATTTCTTTAACAAAAGGGAAGAATAGCCTCCATTTGAGTCATGAAATTAAGAATTTATTAGAAACTTTGGTGGGACCAGACTTAGTAGAGGGGAGAGTAGGGAGGGCAGGAGCTCATTTATGGGACACTACATAGTGAAAGGAAGAGGAAGTGGCATGAGTCAGGCTACAGAAGGGGCTAGAGAAGGATTTTTCACAGCAACTCTTTCAAGAATTTTTCCCTAAACTTAGCTCTAGTAATCTGGTCTTCCTGCCAGGTAAGTTTCATATACAAAACTAAATGGAAAAATTGAAATTGAGAGAGATAGAAAGGGAACAATTGTGGGGATCAAGCTGGGCCGCTACTTCAGAAGCTTTCATGTGGTTTCCCTATAGCTGGAAAAGCGGCTTCTTGGCTGTGGTCTGGTCTGGGATGAATGCTTAATACTGCAACCCTGTTACCCAGGATGACAGCAACAGAGTCAGGGATGGGACACTGCAAAGAAGAGTGATTAATCAAAGGATTAATATCAAAGTTTTGGAGAATGGAGAGAGGGTAAAAATGCCAGAAGAAAAAGGATGTGGCCAGGGAAAGGCTTACTTATTTATTTCCGTGATTCCTCAGGAGCATCCGAGCAGAGAGGCAGCTCTTTGCAGCTCTCTTTAAAACTGTGGTTTCCACAGTAACAGACAGAGTGAGGCTCACTGTTTGCTCCTAATACTTTTCAGACAGATACCTGCTCCACCCACCAGACCTGGATCCTTGACTTTCCCGCTCTTCTCTGAATCTCCTGCTCCCCTTCCACATTTAATTCTCATATTTCTCTGCTCTCTTTGATTAAATACAGTAGAATCTCTACAGTTTACCACCTCCCTGCATTGACCACCTCAAGTTGACATAATTTTCATAGACCAGACATGCACCACATGTACGTATCAGTACAGCAGGCCTGCGAGTTCCTTATGTTGACCACCTCTGTATGTTGGCAGGTTCCTTAGTCCCTTGGGTGGTCAACTTACAGAGGTTCTACTGTACTCCTAACTTGTGCTTTGTTTTTATCCATTTTCTTCACCTCAAAGTTGGCCTAATCATGGCATAGACAACTGAAGGATACTGTGTCCCACTCCTTTTATGAAACTTTTGCTCCATTAACAATTAAGAGATCAGTAGTCCTCGTCTCTGTTCATATTTCCTACCGTATGTTTCCATTCACATGTGGGAACTAAAAAGGCAGAGATCAGAATGATGGTTAGAGGCCCCTAATAGAGGCCCCTAACAGAGGCTAGGAGAGGAACAGGGAAGGGAGACCAGGGAGAGGTTAGACAAATACAAAATTACTGCTAGAGATGAGAAATTATTTCTCATGTTCTGCAGTCCTGCAGAGTGACTACAGTAAAGAATAATTTATTGTATATTTTCAAATAGCTAGGAGAGAGGATTTTGAATGTTCCCATCACAAAACTCAATAAATGTTTGTGAAGATAGACATGATAATTACAATGATTCAATCATTACCCCTTGTATACATGTCTCAAAATATCACTTTGTACATCTAAATATATACAGATCTTGATCACAAGCCTACCCTCCTCAAAAAAAA
Organism: Nycticebus coucang; assembly: GCF_027406575.1. NCBI lineage: Eukaryota > Metazoa > Chordata > Mammalia > Primates > Lorisidae > Nycticebus > Nycticebus coucang. The sequence continues at coordinate 91,356,548 of NC_069789.1, forward strand.
TCCAAGTAGTATGTAATCTTGATTTAGAACATTTTATATTGTCTTTACTTATGACAAATGCCTCTGACAGTGTTTAAAATAATCTTTGAAAAATATTGATTTCATTTCACCTATAAAGCAATTCCACAACGTTAACCCAAGAACAGTAACTCCAAAGAGTACTGTAAGCAATTAGTCATTGTGAAAGGCGTCAAAATATCTTTGTTCATTCTGCAGAGACAGCAAGGAAAACTGAACATTCATTTCTTCTACATTTATTGAGCACTTTGGGTTCAAAATTCTGGTAGTACAACAGTGAGCAAAATATACAGGGTTCCTGATCTTTGAGTGTCTGTTCTAGTGAAGAAGAAAAAGACATTAAACACATAAACAAAGAGCCGGACACGGCAGCTCACACCTGTAATCCTAGCACTCTATAAGGCTGAGATGGGTGGATTTCTTGAGCTCACAAGTTTGAGACCAGCCTATGCAAAAGTAAGACCCCTGTCTCTACTAAAAAATAGAAAAACTGAGGCAAGAGGATGGCTTGATCCCGAGTTGGAGGTTGCTGCGAGCGATGACACCACAGCACTCTACCCAAGGCGATAGCTTGAGACTCTGTCCCAAAAAACAAAAACAAAAACATATATACAAAGATAATTTCAAAAGGAGAGCGTGTTATACAGAAAAGATAACAAAATAATGTGATAAAGTGTATTCTACAGGTGGATTTTGAGAGGATACCTAGAAAAGACAGAGCCCTGATTTCTAGACAATGGCCTGGTCAAATTTGGGGGAAGAGAATTCAAGGTAGTGGGCCTGAGGCCTACGGGCAGGAATATTTTATAGGAACAGAAAGAAAGTCAGTGATGCTAAAGAATAATGATTGAGCAAGACATGATAAGAAATGAGATCTGAGAGGAATTTAAATGTTTTTAAATAATTTCTTCTTTGTTTCTTTTCTATTTCTTATTATTTCAAAGTATTACAGGGGTACCAATGGTTTTGGTTACACGTATCAATTTTGCAATGTTTGAGTCAAGATTATAAGTGTGCCCATCACCCAGTTCATTATAGCCATTAGGTAGGTTTTGGCCCATCCCCTCCTCACCCCTCACCCCTGCTTGATTTCCACTAAGTTTTATTTCCTTCTGTGCACATGTGTGCTTATTGGTTAGCTCCAATTTAATAGCCGGTAAATATAGTGTTTGTTTTTCCAGCAATCTATATTTTATTCAAATTGGAATTGGAATTTTGATGAATTTTATATAAGCAGAGGTAACACAATCTGATTTTTTTTTTAATCACTCTGGCAGCTGTGTAGAGAGTGGCTTGGCAAGGTGTGTGAGTGGAAGTAGAAACTTCAGCAAGGTGACTTAGCCAGAGCAGCACTGAAAGAAATGGGGCAAAGACGGATGGTTTCAAGACAGATAAACACTGTGATACAACTTACTTTTGGGGAAATTTGTTTTCTTATTTATTCCATTTTATCTTGGGTTTGCAAAACCATGTTGTTTTATCCCTTTCACATGTCTGTTTTCAGAGGAACTGTTGCCACTATTTTCTTCTTGAATTCTTTTCTAATAAATCCTTTAGCACACTGACAAAGTTTAGCCAGATGTTTAGCCTTTTATTTGAATGGACTACATCTATAAGGTAGTCCTAAAACAGTTCATTCAGAAAGCCTCTGAATTCAGAGCTCCTCCTATCCTTCCAGGAAAAAAATTAAAAAGTCAATCTCATATCTTTTTATAGATACGGCTAAGTCAGAGGCTTAGTTTTGCATAACTTGCCATGAGTTATAAGATTCCCCATTTTTGAGGTCATAAAATTAGGGTAATAGAAGTAAGATTCTTCCAGAAACTGGTTCTGGAGTTAGTTGGTGTTTTCCTAACTGGATTGACAGAGGAGTGAGTGAAGAGAAACACATGTCACTTTTGGAAGTCTTCATTGCACATTGTCTATGTCTGAACGCTCACTCTTTCCAGAGAAACCATTTTAATTCAATTGCAGTGAGAGTCGATGGCAGTGCTGGTGCTCCTTTGGTGAGAGGTAGATGAGGACGGTTACCTGGCCCTGTCCTGTTCTGCTCATCTATTATCCAAACCCTCCCACTGTGATTGTTCAGTCATCCTCAGATCTTGCTTTGTATACCAAGGTTAAGCTTCTTAAATTATGGTGGAGAGGAGATATATAATACACGGATACATTTCTGTGTAAATAAATGGAATTTTAATTTTTATAAATTTGGATAGGGATGACTATATCCACAAGGTACAAGAGAAAACCAGTGTCCCACTCTTATCTGGGCCATTGAACAGTGGAGTGAGCTAAACTGGATGACTGAAGCCAAAAGTATTTCAAGGAGAAAATCTCCAGCTCATGGATCTTTACAGGCTTAAAGATTTTGCTTTTATGAATCTCTAGAGGGTCAAAACAGATCTCTGCAGGTGACGAATCCAGAGTAAACATTTTTAGTCACCATGTCCAATTAAAATATTCTTGTACAGATGAAGGAAAGAGAAGAAATCAGAAGATATCTGATGCCTTTAAATCCAGATCAGCTTAACTATAATAAAAACACATGCCAACTCCTTGAGTTCCTGGCCTAATAAGTCCCAGGTATGATTGTGAAGCCTGAGTCAAACTGCAATGAAACAGAAAGGCTCAGTTCAAGTGAAAGGTTTCTATGGGTCCCCTATTCTGAATTAGTCCCAGCAGCCAAAACAATCATTTATAAAATGTCAGGGGAAGTGAGGTTCTGCTTCCAGATTTTTACTTCTAAATAAATATTAAGCATCTCCTGGTTATTAAAGATTGTGAATCAATATTTGAATTATCTATGCCACTTTCTGTTAATTAAGCAAACAAAAAAAGAGAGTGGTTATTAATTAGCATGCAACACGCTGCATTAACCTTTGCTTATCACAGACTTCCCTAACGTAGATCTCATTGTATGACTTTTAAATTTTCTTAGGGTGGCGCCTGTGGCTCAAGGAGTAGGGCACCAGTCCCATATGCCAGAGGTGGCGGGTTCAAACCTAGCCCAAGCCAAAAAAAAAAAAAAGAACCACACACAAAAAAATAAATAAATAAAAAATAAATTTTCTTGTGGTTTTGAAAAATATATCTGGAGTACTCTGAATCTCAAATAACTTAAGATCTCATTTCCCACCCTACCCAACTATTGCTCATCTAACTCTTTTTTTGAATTTCAGATTAATATAAGGGAACATAAAATTAGGTTACATTGTTTGCATTTGTTAGGTAAAGTCCAAGTTGCAGCTGAGGTGCACCCTTCAGCCAGGAGGTGTGCCATAGACTTGTACATTGTACCCCATCACTTAGTTATGCAATTCCTCCTCCCTTCCCACCCACCCACGGCAAAGCTGCTTATATAATTTGTCAACTTTAAGGCAATAATATTTGTCAAGCTAACCATGCAACCTGTGTATCTCTGCACTTCTCTCTCCTTTTATCAACGATTTGGGGGTAATCATCCTGGTCGCCTCCTTTGTTTTCATGGGTTTGGACGGCACTGACAGTAGTGGAACATTGTGAACTAAGAAGAAAGATGCTTATAAGTGCCTTGAATTACTATTTTTACATGTCTTTACTGCCTTAAGAAGGAAAAAAATCTTCACAATTTGGAAGGCTTTCTGAAAATTAGCCCCACTATACCAAACCTTTGATCTTTTGGTCAAATTGTCAATCTCTTGAGAACTCAGTTCTCTTGTGAAATTTCCAGCCTGCTCCGAAACAATTTGTTGCATAAGTTCCCAGAGCCAGACACACAAGTTTTTCTGTGTTTTGGAAAGTTCCCTAAATAGAGGTAGGTAACGATGGGACTAGCACGAAGACCAAGGAGTCAGTTTCCCATTCTAACAAATCATGTACAGCTCTCTGTTTTCCTTTCCCTCACCATTTCTTTTTCTTTTCCTACTCTCCATCCTTTTTTTTGTTCTCCTTTCTTTTTTTCTCCTTTGTTTCCTTCTCTCTTGCCTTTCCCCACAAATACTTGTGAGCCTTCGATCAGGTTCTGACTTCACCAGCTTTGATTAGGCAAGACTTGCTGCTTTGCCTGAAGACAAAGATGTTTCCAGCTGGGATACCACCTAACATAGGTAGAGTGAGGTTCTGATTGCTAAAGTACTGGAAGAACATCTTTCTTTTCTCACAATGTTTCAGAACTTTTGCAACCAGGGGTTCTAAGAGAGACTTAAAACCAGTGCCTGGTGCCCCATAATCGCATTAATGTACACAGCTATGATCTAATACTAATTAAAAAAAATAAAATAATAAAATTTAAAAAATTAAAAAAAAACTTCAGTTAAAAATATGTAAGACCTCATGCCAAATAAGTGAAAACAAGTTGTTTACACTAAGACCTTGATATTTTTCACTTTTCTGAAACATAAAGTAAAAATGTCTGAGTCTTTGTTTTTATAATAAGATTGATTTTCTACACAAGTTGAAATATTTTAAATTATTGAACATTTTCATGTATTGAGGGCTTTTGAAGTAAACCATACACGGAGTCTAGAAACAGTTTCAAGTGTTCTCATTTACCAATGTAATTAACCTAGTGCATTATTTGGGAGGGTCCTCTATAGTTTCTTCTCTTGTTTGTAAGTAAGAATCTGTGGCATTTCATAGAAGTAGATCCTCCTGTGTAAGCATAAATTAGAAAAAGCCACCACTGGCTGAGAGTATAAGCTTCTGTTATCATCAGTAAATTTAAATAGATTAATTATTTTTAAAAAGATTAATTTAATCATTCCACAATTTAAACATATATCAAAACATTACATAGTACCCCATATAGATAATGCGATTATTATTTGCCAATTAAAACTTTTTAAAAATGCATTAACTTTTTGATGAACAAAGAATATTTAGCAACAACAATCAAATGAGGTTTACGTTACAGTCAAAATATAATTGGATCTGAATTCCTGATGATTAAAACCTATCCTGAAAGAGCCCCTCGGATAGTGTCCCACTCCCTATCAAGGTCACACAGAGGTCTCTGTAATCATTCACACTCTCACTTCTTGCTGCACTCTTATTTTTTACCACTCTGGGGTAAAATGTAGATTATTTTAAGAACTATATTGAAAACCTTCAACCAGATACACTTGGGAAGACACACACTGGAGCCTCTCGGAAGGTATGCAAACGCAAACTATTTTAAGGAAATCAATTTCCAGATACTTAGCTGGCATACTTACTCTTTCTTTGTCAAAATTCTTTTAAGGGGCATGAGAGCAATGAAGAAGATATCTGATAAGGAAAACACTCTCTGCCTTGTGAAGATTATATTCCTAACAGAGAAATAAGACAGGTAGGTAAGCACCACATGGCAACTTTTGCTCTTACTGAAAATGTATCCTATTCTTCCTCCTTTCATTTGGAAGCTCTTGCTGAAAAAAAAAAAAAATCAATGGCTTATTTCCTTTCTGGTCTAAGTAGAGCTAAATTTCTAAAATAGCAACAAATATGAACAGATTCCACAGGTTACACTATGTCGGGAAGAGTTCCACTAACTTCTGAGTGAGAGGATCAGCTTGGTCCTTCCCATATGTTCACCCAAAGGCCAGTAGCCAACAAAATACCACACCTAACAGCAGGGAACTAATGTCCTATCTAAATGAAATCAAGTTAAAATATACATCACAGATTTATTTAAATGGAGGGGAAAGTACAGAATGTCTTCAAAAGGGTACTCATGGAAGGAAGGGACTCAAACCCAGCTATGAAAATGCAAAGATCTAGGAGCTGATAGGATGCATGTGTTATGGGTGGGTATTGGTGGGTACTTCCCTGCTGACCCCCCAAGACTGCCTTCCTACTTTGCTCTCTGCAATAAAGAATTCCTCAAAGCACAGAATGACCAAACCACAGTATCCTAATCTTCCTGATTCACTTCTCCTTATGCCAGGTTTTGCGTTCTCAATAACATAAAACCATTCTTTTTACAGTGATAGTATAAAGCAAAATTCTTTATAAAATTCATTCTTTCAGCATGTCCTTTTGAACATAAACTGTTGCTAAGAAAACCTAACACTTAAGATGTGAACAGGAAGTAATAAAAGAAAAAAAAAGATGACTTCAGGAAAAATAGAATAATCAAAATTAGAATCATGAGAGCATATTATATAGTCTCCATGGAAAGGAATCCTATCATTAGTTGGATAGACATAAAGCAAATTAATTTTACACTTTCCTATTATTCTTTAACTCACACATTCCAGATTCCCTAGAGATCAGATCGGTAGTGCTGCCCATTCAATTTTCTGAATAAACCCCTGGAACAAAGTTACAGATAACATGTGATTTCATTGGGTAATTGAAGGTATTACCAACCAGATTTCAGTAAGAACTAGGTTTTCTTTTTTCTTTCTTCCTTATGATTTTCTTTTTTATTGATTTTTTAATTTTATTTGTTAAATTTTTGTTTCATACGTTTCAGGTCAAAGTTGTAAGTGTACCCTTCACCCAGAAAGTGTGCATTATACCCATTGGGTATGAATTAACATAACCTCTCCTCCCCCTCCCGCCTACTTCTTACCTGAAGAACTAGTTTTGAGTAGACTAGTTCTCTAGTGCTCTTGTAAAGATAGGGTGAGGGAACAAAATTCTTTTCTTTTGTTATGTTCTACCCTTGAGGAAGGTTCACAGTGAAGTTAATGACACTTAAGTTTCTAGGTGTCTGTTCAGCTACATGACCTACATCCAGAGGCCCTGGGAAGCTACAGTCACAGGTTTTTGTAAAATTTGCAAAAGTAAGACAATTTTAACCATAATCAGTTAAGACTATCTCTTTCCATTCTAACTTTCCCTCCCATATACAATTCCTCTTGTTGGCAGGGAGGGGGCAGTGGGAGAAGTAATGGGCGTTTGGGGATCTTGTCACGAGGGATAGGTTTAGTCTGGATTTAGTGGGCTACCATGATGGGCTCCGCAGCCGGTTCTGCATGTCTAACATCATTGCTGGCCATGCTGGTGGAGAAATGGCATCCAGGGGGCTCCTACTCTGACCTGTGCGTGCTTTCTTACCAGTTCATTATGAAGGCGCAGAGCTGGAGATCACTTGCAATGTGTATCACTCTTTGGCTGTGGTGTGTGGAGAATGTGTTCAATGCAGGAGAAAGGAAGTGTTAAATATATAAAGCCAAAAACCAGTCTGAAGATAATTCATCCAATCGTCAGATGCACAAACTTTCATTTCTCATGCTTTTCATAGATGGCTAGCCAAGTTGTATGTTCTCTCTTGACAGAAATAAAGTATAGCACGTACATTTATTTTTTCCCCCAGTTGATGGAGATTGTGGGAAATAGAATACTAGAATTATCACAATTTGTGATAAATTGTAAAGCACAGACTGGAAGTAGTATTATACTAAAAATGTCAAGTATATGTACATAGAACTATGTTCAAGGCACAGTTATATTCATCTGAACTATGAATAATAAAAAATTTCAATAATCTATGCTAAAGGAAAGACAGGTATCTTTATACTATCACTGTAAAAAATATTACAAAATCTGTTTTCTATGAAAAGGTCATAAGAGGGAATACAGTCAAAAATGTGAGGAGGGCCAGGAGCAGCTTGATTCAAATCTGTATTCCCAGGACACCAAAGCAGAATGATTATTTGACATCAGGAGTTTAAGACAAGCCCAGGCAACATAGTGAGACCACATCTCTACAAAAAAATTAAAACTTTACTTGGTGTGGTAGTGCAAGCCTGTAGTCCCAGCTGCTCAGAAGGCGGAGGCAGGATTGCATGAACCCAGAAGTCTAAGGCTGCAGTGAGCTATGATCATGCCACTCCAGCATAGGCAACAGAGTGAGACCCTATTTAAAAAAAAAAAAAAAAATGTAAGAAGAAAGAATAAGGATAAGTCAGGCAGTAATTAATTTAAAACATGATGTTCTTGATTTTCTTTTTGATGTTTATAGTATTGGCCAATTTTTTAAGTTATTTCTTGGAATTTGTTTTTCTCTTTCTAAATAAATCCTGTCTTTTGCTTAATTCCTAAAATTGTAGGGACCTCAGGCCTCTCTTTACACTGCTCCATAAGTCTCATGAATAGACAGAAATGATTCTTTCCTCTCCTGACTCTTGTTCAAGGTGATAGCATTAGTTTTGCATTCTGAATGTGAAAAGCAATTGCAGAATCACTCTGGTAATAGGTAAGAATTAGGAGCATGCACTTCTTTTTCTTCAACAGAGTTAAACAATGGCTCACTCTCTGGATTTCCAGATGCACTTAAGATGAAATAATAATGTTGAGCCAGTCTTTCCCTGCTTTAAATTAATCACTCCAGGAAGAGACATTAAACTTTTCAGACCACCGGTGTGCATAAATTCTTTAGTGCCTGAGACCATATACCCTCACTTGCTTATTTGGGACACAAGGAAATGTAAGCTCAGTAAATGAGGCTATTTTATGACCCATTTAAATAATCTGAAAAGGAAATTAATACTTTTATTACTTTCTATAAGTAAAAAACTTCCTTAAAAATCTATAAGAGTTCCTGATAGAACTCTGTTATGGTGGGTAGGACTGCCCCAACCAAGATGTGGATCCAGAGACATACCAGAAGGTTAGAGAAAGGATGTGTACAGCCACACAAATCAAAATGGAACAAATAAGAAAGCCTGGAAGCTAATTTGGAGCTAAGGAAAGTCACTGGTAACAGAGCCAAGAAAATCCACTTGATTAGAAATCAGGCTGTGACTTACAAGTAAAATATTTCTTGGTCTTTTTGAAGAATGTGGATTTTGCTGGGCTTTTTGCAAGACTGGAAAGCAAGTCTAGGGAAATATGTAAAACAATTGTGACCCCTACCCCACATCAGTGCCATCTGTACTTCTTATGTAAAAACATTCCCTTAGCCACTTTACAAACACTATCATCAAACTTTAAATCCTCACAACAATTCAGTAGGAAAAACAAATAATGCGAATTTGCTAAAAAAACAAAGTTACTTCTCCGATCTCATCTTTTACCCATTTCTGCCTCAATTGGCTCCAGATATGCTGACTTGTGCTCTGTCCCTGAAATACGTGGTATACCAAGCACATCCCTGTTTCAAAGCCTTTGAATTGACTATTCCCTCTGCCTAAGACACTCTTCCCCTAGATTTCCACAAGGTTCACTGGCATAAGCCTTTTAGATCTCTGTCCAATGTCACCTTATTTCAGAGCCCTTCCCTATAACTTTTTGTCTTCTTATCCTATTTTATTTTTCTTTCTAGCAGATTTTTTGTTCCCAATCAAATGTAAGCATCACAAGAGCAGAGACTTTATTGTTGTTCACTGCTGTATTCTCAGGCACAGGTGATTCTCAATAATTATGTCATTGCATTGATCAATAAATGATTTGACTATTATAAGCCTTCTTTTCATTAAATTTGTAGATACAACCTCCCAAGTGGAGCCCAAATCTCAAAATCCATGTTCTCTGCTCCTATATAGACTGCCTGCAGGAAAGAGGGCCTATTATAAAGATAATTTCTATGTAAAGAAGAAACTGGATTGTTTCCAAGATTCCTTTCAACATGAATTTTTTCAAAAAGCAAAGTTTTATTTGTTTCAAGATTTAAGGAAGCTATTTATTTAATTGGCTGCACTGAAAAGCGCTTATATGTACATAGGAAGTACAAGGCATTGCAAAGATCTTTCATTCTGCCAATTTCCTCCTGAAAATGGATGAGACTTCTGGGCTCATGTTAATGAGAAATAACAACAGATACCATAGAAATTCAAAAATTGCCCTAAAACTCTATTCTCAGAAATATGAAAATCTGGAGGAAATAGACCAACACCTGAAAGCACACCTAAACTCAATCAGAAAGAATTAGAAATTTTGAATAGACCTATATTAAGCACTGAAATAGCATCAACTATACAAAATCTCTCCAAAAAGAAAAGTCCAAGACCGGATGACTTCATATCAGAATTCTATCAAACCTTCAAAGAGGAACTAGTACCTATATTACATAACCTTTTCCAAAACATAGAAAAAGAAGGAATCCTCCCCTACACATTCTATGAAGCAAATATCACCTTGATCCCCAAACCAAGAAAGGATCCAACAAAGAAAGAAAACTATAGACCAATATCATTGATGCAAAAATATTCAATAAGCTCCTAGCAAACAGAATTGAATGACACATCAATATATATATATATATATATATATATATATATATATTGACACCATGATCAAGTTGGTTTTATCCCAGAGTTACAGGGTTGGTCCAACATAGGCAAATCTATAAATATAATACACCACATAAAATAAAATAAAAAACAAAGACCATATGATTCTATCAATTGATGCAAAAAAAGCTTTTGATAATATCTAGCATCCTTTAATGATTAGAACATTTAACCAAATAGACTTAGATGGGACATTTCTTAAACCAATAGATGCCATCCATCTACAGCAAACCCACAACCAATATCATACTGAATAGAGTAAAACTGAAAACATTTCCACTCAGATCTGGAACTAAACAAAGATGCCCATTGTCATCACTGCTATTCAACATAGTACTGGAAATCCTATCCATCACAATCAGGCAAGTGAAGGGTATCAAGGGTATTCAAATGGGGTCACAAGAGATCAAACTCTCACTCTTTACAGACGATATGATCTTATACTTGGAAAACTCCAGGGACTCAACTACAAAGCTCTTAGACGTGATCAAGAAATATAGCAGTGTCTCAGGCTACAAAATCAATACTTAAAAATCAGTAGCTTTTATATATACCAACAATAGTCAAGCTGAAATTATAGTCAAGGACTCTATTCTTTTTACAGTAGTGTCACAGAAGATAAAATACTTGAGAATTTATCTAACGGAGGAAGTGAAAATGTCTATAATGAGAATTATGAAACCCTGAGAAAAGAAATAGCAGAAGATGTTAACAAATGGAAAAACATACCATCATCATGGCTGGGAAGAATCAACATTGTTAAAATGTCCATACTACTGAAAGCAATCTACAGATTTAATGCAATCCCTATCAAAGCACTAATGTCATACTTTAAAGAATTTGAAAAATAGTATTTCATTTTATATGGAATCAGAAAAAAACTTGAATAGCCAATACATTATTTAGAAATAAAAACAAATCTGAAGGCATCATGTTACCAGGCTTCAGATTATACTACAAATCTATAGTGATCAAAACAGCATGGTATTGGCACAAAATTAGAGATGTAGATATATGGAAAAGAATAGAGAATCTAGAGATGAACCCAGCCACATGTTGTCATTTGATGTTTGATAAGCCTAACAAAAACATACCTTGGGGAAAAGATTCCCTATTCAACAAATGGTGCTGGGAGAACTGGCTAGCAACCTGTAGAATACTGAAACTAGACCCTCACCTTTCACCACTAACAAAAATTGATTCTCACTGAATAAAAGACATGAAACTATAAAAATACTAGAAGAGAGTGAAGGGAAAATGCTTGAAGATACTGGCCTGGGCAAATATTTTATGAGGAGGACAACCCCTCCTCCACTCCCCCGCTGGCAATTGAAGCAACACCAAAAATATATTACTGGGATATGATCAAGCTAAAAAGCTTCTGCACAGCTAAGGGCACTGCAAGTAAGGCAAACAGACAGGCTTCAGAATGGGAGAAGATTTTTGCAGGTTATGATTCCAACAAATGTCTGATAACTAGACTCTACAGAGAACTCAAATTAATAAGAAAAGAACAAACAACCCCATTTTTTTGTGGGCATGAAACTCGAATAGAAACTTCTCTGAAAATGATAGGCAAATGACCAAAAAACACGTGAAAAAATGTTTATCATCTTTAATCACCAGAGAAATGCAAATCAAAACCACTTTGAGATATGACCTAACTCCAGTAAGATTAGCCCATATCACAAAATCCCCAAGCTGCAGATGTTGGTGTGGATGTGGAGAGAAGGGAACACTTCTACACTGCTAGTGGGATTACAAACAAATACAACCTTTTCGGAAAGAAGAATAGATAATTCTCAAGGAACTAAAAGTTGACCTACCATTGATCCAGCAATTCCATTACAAGGTATCAAAGAGGAACAAAAATCATTTTACAAAAAAGACATTGGCACCAGAATGTTTACTGTAGCCCAATTCATAATTGTCAAATTGTGGAAGTAGTCCAAATGTCCATAACCCATGAATGGACTAACAAATTGTGGTATATGTGTACCATGGAATATTATGCAGCCATAAAAAGATGGAGACTTTACATCTTTTGTGTTTACCCGGATGGATCTGGAACATAATAGTTTTCAAGAATGGGGAAAAAAGCATCCAATGTACTCAATACTATTATTAAACCAATGTATAATCGCTTACACATTCATATGAATGATAAAACACAAATATAATCCAGAAAGAAGGAGGGGAGAGAAAAGAAAGGGGAGAGAAGGAGGGAAGGCGAAGGGGGGAAGGCAAATGAAAGGTATTTGATGGGATCTCACCCATGTGCACAATGCAAGGGTACATTTCAAAACAACTAAGAATATATTATAAATGTCTTACTACAAAAAATAAGTGAGGTGATGGTTATGTTAATCAGTTTCATTTAAGCATTCCACATTGTATATCAAATCACCACATTGTACTCCATAAATGTATACAGTTATAATTTAATAAAAATTAAATTTAAATGACTTTTGTGAAAAAAAAAAAAAAAGATCTCTTAGTGTCCTAAAAGGGAGTCAATAACAGCCTGACCTCATTCTCTTCTCTTTCCAATCTTCTGCTAGAGTTTCCCATTGGCTCAACTCAAAGTCCGATGGCAAAGAATCTTACTGCTGTAGTCTACACAAATGAACACTTTGGAGACATTTCTAACATTCATGTAATCTTATTGTTTCTAATTTTGGCTTCTTAGCCTTTCAAGAGGAATTTACCTTATGTTAGCTTTGATGATTCCTGTTTTATTTCTCTCTTGTTAATAGAGAGAAAATTAAGGCCTTAGGAAGAATAGCTAGATGGAGTCCCTCACTTGCACTGGCCCCACCATTTACTAGATGGTTGAAATCGGCATGTTTGCCAAATATATTTGCTCCTGTGTAAAAATAGGAAGAATGAAGATAAAGCAAGAAAGCTAATTATATTGTGTGTAGTGTGACTTCTCCCATAACCTCTCAGATCTTCAGTAAAACCACTAAATTAATGACATATTTGGGAAAAGATGAATTTGTATTTGGAGGCAAAAGATGAATCCAAGACAAGACAGAGAAAACTTGAGGAAGAAAGTCACTGAGAATTCACAGAAATTGTAGGAGTGCCTCTGAATTTGTATGAGTACTAAACTGGAGATTTAAACCAAACTGGCCTTAGTCTTCATGCGGTAGTAAGGCCCCAGATGACATCTGGGATATGCTTTAAAATCTCTAAGGATTTTAAGGATTTTTATACTTCACAGACTTTCATTTCATTTTTTTCATAATCTTTCTAGTTAAGAACTTTAAGCTTAAATTTAAATTCCTACTGCTACAATTTCAGCTCTATGTAGTTGTAGTAATGACCATAATAGTTCTCACTTATGAGCAGGAGTCAGACTGTCTGAGTATGGATCTTGTAAGTATACACTACTTACAAGCTCCGGCCAGTTACTCAAACTCTATAACTATAGTTTCTTCATCCATAAAATGGGATTAAGATGTCTACATCCACCATAAATTGTTGTGAGAAGAAGATGAACTGATATACAAAAATGTTTAACAGATTACCAAGGACATAGTAAGTGTTCAATATAAGTCCATCCAATGTTAATAAGATGTAGAACATGGTCTAGACTCAGGGGAACTAAGGGATAGTTCAGGCATATATAGTGGATTTGACTCTTCTAGTACTGTGTAATGTTTGTTGAGAGATTCGCCTTCAATATTCCATTTATTTAACCTTAAATGACAGTGCTGTCTTCCTGTTTTCTAGAGATCACAGGAAAGTAAAGCACTTTAACTTCCTGATTGTTTACTTGAAATTTGATGAAAGCGCTTTCTTTCTTCCTTTTTTTTTTTTGAAACACATTCTCACTCTGTTGCCTCTATTAGAATGTAGTCACCTGATCACCGCAACCTCAAACTCCTGGGCAGAAAGGGGCAGAATGGTCTAGGAGCTGGCTGAGAGGACTTAGGGGCCCAGAAGATGGATAAACACCCCACCACAGGCTTACTTCCTCCTCCTGCTTCAGCCTCCAGAACGGCTGGGACTACAGGCACAAACCACCATATCTGGTTAATATTTCTATTTTTTGTAGAAATAAGGTCTTGCTCTATTGCTCAGACTTGTCTCAAACTCCAGGCCTCAAGCAATCTTCCCATCTAGGCCTTTCAAAGTGCTGGGATTATAGGCATAAGTCATCAGATCAGCCAAAAGAGCAGGTTTTAAGTGTCCTCCTATAGACATTCACACACACACATTCACTCAAATGGTAACTATGGTTGGTTATTTAATTTGATTATGGTAATCATTACACAGTGTGTATACTCATCAGATTCTCATGTCGAATACCTTGAACATATACAAATTTTATTCATCAAGTAAAGATTGAGGCTGGGCGTGGCAGCTCAAACCTGTAATCCTAGCACTCTGGGAGGCCGAGATGGGTGGATTGCCCTGAGCTCAGAGGTTCAAGACCAGCCTGAGTCAAAGTGAGACTCCATCTCTACCAAAAACAAAGCCGAACATTGTGGCAGACACATGTATTTCCAGCTACTTGGGAGACTGAGACAAGAGAATCGCTTAAGCCCTAGAGTTGGAGGTTGCTGTGAGCTATGATGCCATAGCACTCTACTGAGGGCCACAAAGTAAGACTCTGTCTCAATAAAAAAATAAATAAATAAATGAAAGAAAAAAAAAGAGTAAAGTAGAGCTAGTGTCCTTATGGTAAAATGATTCTTCTACTTCTGGGGAGATACCTAGCAGGAGCAAATGGGCAGTCTAATTTGTGTTCTTTGAGGATTCACTGTACTTCTTTTCAAAAGAGCTGTATTAGTTTCCAGCAGTGTATAAGTGTTCCCCTCTCTCCACACCATGCCAGCATCTGCAGCTTTGGGACTTTGTGATGTGGGTGGGCTATTCTCATTGGAGTTAGGTGATATCTCACAAGTTTTGATTTGCATTTCGCTGATGATTAGGAACAATGAACATTTTTCCATGTGTTTTTTGGCCATTCATCTGTCTTCTTCGGAGAAGGTTCTGTCCATGTCTCTTACTCAATGATAAATGGGGTTGCACCAGTTCAATTCACAATCGCCTAGGTGTGGAAAGAACCCAAGTGTCCGTCAACTCACAAATAGATAAATAAACTATGGTATATGTATACCATGAAATACAACTTAGCCATAAAGATGGAGACATTACATCTTTTTTATTTAAGTGGATAGATTGGGAGAACATCCTCCTAAGTAAAGTATCACAAGAATAAAAAAGCAACCATCCAATGTACTCAATACTAATATGAAGCAAGTAGATGAACAACTACATGCTCACACAAGAGAAAAAAATCACAATTAAATTCAAATGGGGGGAAGGGTGAAGATGTAGGGGGGTTGGTAGGCTCTCACTGAATGGGTGCAATGTAGGGGTATATGGCACACCTCCTGGGTGAAGGGCTCAACCACAACTTGGACTTTACCTAACAAACACAAACAATGTAACCTAATCATTTGTACCCACATATAAATCTGGAAAAAAAGCAAAAAAAAAAAAAAGAATAAAAAGTAAAATAAAATACAATATTTAATTGACAAAGATTGTATATATTCAAGGTGGAAAAAAAAAATCAAGATAGAGAGTTAGAATTTGATCTCTCTTATTTGACCTGGAGGCATTTCACAGCATTTTGAGAGGTAAAAAAAAAAACAAGATACAGAGAAATATTTGTATAATGTGTCCCACTTTTTAAAAGTAAAAAATAAAGGCCTATCTGTGTATATTTTCTTTAGTTATAGTTGCCCTGTGAAGTAATAAGTGGGAAACCATTCTACACTCCACAGATCGACCACTTATACCCCCCAGTAGAAGGGCCTTTTCTCAGCCTCTTTGTGGCCATGTTTGGCCTATCTGTGGCATTCAGTGCTGGTGGTCATCTGCTGTTCTCCAGATGCTTTCCTGGCTTGATTTCTGAGACAGCCTGCTCTCCTCCTCTCCCACCTATCTTTGGGATTTCTCCTCCTCCTCTCTTTTCCTCATCATGAGTATCACCTTTCCCCCCACACTCAACAATAAGGCACAAAGGTGAGTTTACAGAGATGAGCAGCCCTGTCCTCACCCTTAAGTGGCTGTTAGGGCAGGAGACAAAGATGAGTAAACCAAGGTGCTACCAATGACTCTGAGTTCCCTGAGTTATAGCATGGTTTCTCCTTTTCTAACTACTAAACATTTGTAGAGAAAAGTGATTGTGTATACTTGGTTACAGTGTCTCACAGCGATATTTCTACCTTTCCCTCTGCTTCCTTCGGTGTCACAGAATCTGAGATTTTCAGAGCTGGCCCTCCTTTTACAGCTAAATGAACAGAACCTATAGAGATAAAGCAACTGGCCCCTGATCACATGCCCCATAAGTGGCAACGCCAGACCAGAACAAGCCCTCCAGGCTCCCGCTGCTTCTACCATCAGACCTTGTAGCAGTTCTTTCGTGGGCTGAAGATTTCCATGTTAATTCATAAGTAACTCTATACTCCACGAGGTAATGGTTGGTATTTCCCTTCTGTTCCACAGAAGGTGACAGCATGCCCTAGAGATCTGAAAGCAAAAATCCATACCTCTCTGAACAAGAGCAAATTCTTCAGGTTCCGTGTCAGTCTGTGGAAGATTCGCTCTGAGTGCCCATGACCTCAGGCTAGAGGAGTGGTTCTGAGCCCATTAAAATTCATGCTCAGAGTATGATGGATCACATGGGAGCTGCTGTAACAGAAATCATTCCTGAGGTCATACAGTGTGTTAACCCCCTTACTCCTCATTGAAGTGCTGAGAGCTGAGACGAACAATCACCAATTCAGTGATTCCCCCACTGGAGAGAAAAGTCTATCTGGGAAATGGCGGAATGATCTCCCCCTAAGGTGTCTGATGCAGGACACGGTAAAGAAGAGCAAATATTGACAGAAACATGATAATATTTGCCTTTCCAGGGATAAAGACAACACCCAGATGATCTGTAGCCAAGTAGGAAATTAAACAGAAATGAAAGAGGAAGGAAGGAAGGGAGGGGGAAAGAAGGAAGGAAAGAAAGAGAGTAAGGAAGAAAAGAAAGAGAGGACAGAAGAAAAAGGCAAGAGGAAAACTGTTCCACCAAACTGATGCCTGTCAGATAAAAGAAGTTGGGGCCATAAATTCCTCCCAGCGTTTCTAATGGGATTTTAATACAGCATTTGGCCATCATCTTTTTTTCATTCTTTTAATGACATACATGCCCAACGTGTAGCCATGGAGCCTCTGAACTCTGTATATTTCTGTAATACACAAAGAAAACAGCTGTCATATCCATTTTAAGGAACTTTTAAATACATTACAGTTAGGTCTATAGGCCCCAGATCCGAAGAGAACAGCACAAAGCCTGTCTGTATATCATCTGTGACGGGCCTGAATTCCAGCCAAGGCAGACTTTTTTCTTAAAAAATAATAAAATAAAATACTGGTTTTTTTTTTTAAAGAACATTATATTTTAAAACTGGAAATAATTGTATTTTGTATTTTATATGGCATCTGAAAGTGATTTAGTTGAACAATGTGGTTTCTGATTGGTATTTGAATCGGTTCCAGAACATTTTTCATAATAACCATCTTAAAGATCTCAATTATCTGATCCTTTTTCCTCCTTCACGTGGTTTCATAGGGGGTTTCCAGAAGACAAGAGAAACCCGCAGAGGCAAGCAAGTCAACTCACTTGTATCTAGACAGCATTTGCCTGCTAGGCTCAAAGGAAAAGTTCTGCTTGTTATTCCAAGTCATCCAGGATGCATTTATGACTCAATAAAGGAGGCCTTGGCATTACCAGAATAATTACTTACTAAAACAAGCCTATAAAACCAAAGGGTTGCCTCAACTAAAAGGCAAACAGGGGACTTTTTTCTTTTAGTGCTAACATGTAAATCTAGTGAAGTGTATTTAGATATCTATAAAACCAGTTCTGGGTGCAAAAGGAATGGTTGATTTACCAGGTGGGCAGCAAAATCAGTTCCCCAAGATTAATTACAAAGGGGCTAAGGGAAAGTGGTCCAGATAAATATGAAAGAATGCACATCTATAACAGATCCAGCCTTATTTGTAACATGCACAAATGATGGCATGGTAGTGGAGAGAGCTGACTCTGGAGTCGGGTAGCTGGCTCTGATGCTGCACCACTGGTGAGCATATCACTCACGGCAATGACCCAAACTCTCTGTATCTCACTGGTAAGGAGGAGATAATGAAATACCTGTTTTATGGGATCACTGAAAGAAATGAAAAAATAATGTATATAAAAGGATTAGAACAAAACCTAGATTAGAACAATAGGATACACAATAAATGGTAGCTCTTGCTATTATCAGTAATGGAATCTATTTTTATAATAGATGTTTGAATAAAATGTTTAAGTATTGTTAATTGTTTTTCACTTTTTATTGGAATCTCTGTTTCATTTTTATAATTGACAAATAATAGCTATAAATTTATAAAGTACAATGCAATGTTTCGTTATATGACTACATTGCAAATAATTAAATCTAACTATTTAACATACCCATTGCCTCATATATTTATCACTTTTGCATGGTGAGAACATTTAAAATCTACCCTTTTTGCAATTTTGAAAGATACCATATATTATTAACTATAGTCACTGTACTATGAATAGATCCTAAAACTTATTCCTCATGTCTAACTCAAACTTTATATCCTTTGACCAACATCTCGCTTTTCTCCATCACCCCACACCTGCCTCCAGCCTCTGCTAGCCACCCTTCTACTCTTCACTTCTTTGAGTTCAACTTTTTTGTGACAATCTAGATGAACGTGGAGGATATTATGCTAAGTGAAATAAGCCAGACACAGAAAGACAGATAACTGCATGATCTCACTTATATGTGGAATATAAAAAAGAAAGAAATGTTTTTGGAACACTAAGTGTCAGCACACAGTGCCTGACACCACACTGAGCATTTCAAATACTATATGTTCCTTACTCCTGTTGAAGGCTAAAGACTTCCTGTCCAAAGTGAAGAATCTGGCTAAGTGGCAGAACTAGAAAGAGGGTTGCCAGATTTAGCAAATAGAAATACAGGATAGCCAATTAAATTCTAATTTCATAATGCAATAAATAATTCTATAGAATAAGTATGTTTGAAGTATTGTATTGGAGACACTTACAAATCAGACAATCCTAACTGGAAATCAAGCCCCCAGATCTATCTCACCCAAATCCCATATTCTTTCTACATTTACTACAACCAGAATATCTTACTCTTTGTATATTTCATTTCCTTGTATTTTTTTTCCCAATGAGAAGGTTCTTAAGTAATAAACAATCCAAGAATTGTATTTGGTAGGGAAATGCTGAAGGCAAACAAGTTAAATCACAGCAGCTGGGTATAGGGCTGGCCCATCAATAAGGGGTACCTGTGTTGTCCTGAATTTAAAATCTTACAGCATGTTGGCACTTATTAAAAGCCCTTTAAAACAAAGCATCAAAATAACATTTTATACTAAGAAAAAAAATTTTTGCATTGTAACTTACAGCTATACATTGTACTTTAAAATATTTAAAACATTTTTTCTGAATGGTATGCGTCAATAATTTGATTCATTCATTCAACAAAATTTACTGATCATCTTTATGTCAAGGCATGATGTAAATACTAAATAAGCTAAGACTGTCCCTGCCCTCATTGATTTACACTCTAGTGAGGAAACATCAAGTAATTAAATAAAATCTAATAAAATTTAAAATTGCAACCATCGTGACCTCTCTATGGAGAAGTACACAGAGATAAGCCTGTGATAGAGACAAGTTCAGAGAAGGCTTCCATGAAGTTGTAATAGTAATACCTGAGCTAAGATCTGAAGGATGAACAGGATTTAACCTGAAAGTGTTAATGGAAAGGTTAATAGCATATGTAAAGACCCCTACGAGAGAAGGGAGCATGACAAAGGTAAGGGACTGAAAGATTTATTCAGCTGATATGAAGAAGCGAGGTATGGGCTGTATTGTGGGTAGATGAGACAGAAGATGTGACAGATGAGATACAGTAGACTCATCTGCAGAAACAAACAGACCCCATAATGGCTCAGGATGATAAATATGTACAATATCATATTCCAAGGCAATTGCCTGTCAGGAGTGGTAATAGAAGATCCCGGGGGATGCACTGTCAGAGATCCATGCTGATACTACCCTGTCATCTTCAACATGTGGCTTTCAAAGTCATCATGAGTATCACTATATCAGTCACCTGGTAGGATCTTGAGTAACGCACGCCAGAGGTTTATATAGGCCAACATAGTAAGGGAGTCTGGGAAATGTAAACCATATATGTCATGGGAACAAGAGAACAGGCATTATTGAACAGCTTGCAATCTCTACCATAAGCAGGTGGAGCAGAGGATACAGGGTCTTATAGCCCTGGTTGAGGAGGCTTTTATCTCAAGACCAATAGAAACCTATTGAAAGGATTTAAGTAAAGTGAAATGACATGATCAGATTTGTATTTTGAAAAGATCACTTTGGCAATGAATTAGAGAACAGATTTTAAAAGTGGGTTAGAGTGTCTGTAGGGAAGTCTGTTGGACTGAATTATTACAATTCAGGCAAGACAGTATGGCAGCATGGACCAGAGTAGCTGGTGGTATTAGAAACAGAAGTAGACAGATGCAGTAGCACCACGCAACAAGCATTGACTCGGGAATAGCAGGCAAATACAGTGGAACCTCTGTAAGTTGACCGCCCAAGGGACTATATCAAACTGGTAGACCTACAGAGGTGGTTAACATAAGTCATTAGGCCTACGCTACTGACACATACATGTGTGCATGTCCAGTCTATGAAAATCAGGCCAACTTAGGGAGGTGGTCAACTATGGAGGTTCCACTATAAATAAGTCTATTTTCTACTTTTTGTTATCCCCCTGACTCTCCTTATTTTCTTTTGCACCACCAGACTTCTTGATCAGTAACACTGAAGATCTAAAAATCATCATAAAGAATTACTGAAATTTAGAAAAAGTTATCAAAAGGGTGTTAAGGGCCTTTCGACAGAATTTCTAGGGTATGAATTGATTTGGCTCAATCTGTTTGTTTTTTTTTTTTTTTCAATATGAGGCATGTAAACTAAAGTTAAAAATGTAAAAAGAAACCTAAACACCCCCCCCCAAAAAAAATGCCAGTGGAATGTGTATAACACAGGGAATCAGAAAACATAGAACTTACATTTTTCTTTTTGATCATTTTCTTGTACATAAAATGAGGGCACTGAATGTCCACACCCTACCTCTGGAGGTTTGGACATTGTGAGAAGCAAATGCCACAGAGATGGCACATCCTCAGGTGCACAGGGATTCATGTTCATAGGGCTCAAACTATTTAAGGAGACTTTCATCAAAGTATTTGCACATAAAATCAAGAATTTTATGTTCAAAAGCCTGTTCATTTTTTTCTTGTTTTTATTGCTACCTAATATAACAGTAAGCAGAAGTTATTTGCCCAGTATAATGTACTAAACAAACACAAGTTGTATAAACTTGTTATTCAGTGTACAGTTTAATTGGAGAGTTGAGAGTTTGGTGGTTGTTTTTACTGGTGTTAAAAAGGGAGACTGCTCAGACCTCTGGTTGAAAATGATCTTTCTCATGGCTACTGAACCTTAGCTTTTCCCTTAGTCATCTAACAAGCTAAAAATAGTAAGAGGTAACACTTATTAAATACAGGGTGGCCATAAATTTCGTGTGCACACTATTTTAAATTGCACATGAACTTTATGGCCACCCTGTCCTAGCCACTGTTCTAAGTAACATATGTATACAGGTATACAGAGGGTGCCAAAAAAATAGGATATACTTTAAGAAAGGAAAAAACGGTGATAAAATTGTACTACTCAATATATATCAATAATAAAAGGTGAGCCGAATACAGGTCACATTTGACTTCTGCGATGACAAGACATGCTCAAAGTGGTCACCATCAGCTTCCAGACTCTTCTGATTACAGTAAACTAGTGCATGAGCAACGTCATCCACAGTATTCACTGGTATTGCTGGGCATGGGGTTTCATAGCACCATGCCTCTCAAATGTGTTGTGGATGAGTACAGCTGTCAGGCATGTTGGAGATTCTGTTGCTATTCACACCTCCATTGTCATCGTACTTCCACAACATTCTCAAATTTCAAATACCACTTCAAAATAGTCTTGCTCTCAAATGATAACCATCCTTCTGCCATTTTCTTTGACTGTCCTGCCTGTCACATGGCAACACTAGCATTTATTTGATTAACACCATCTTTTGAGCAATGTTATACTACACATTGCTACCGTAATTCAATTCAACTTTGAAAGTAATACATAACAATGTTTCTTAAAATGCGTCTGCAATTTTGGGCACCCCTGGTATACATGTACATATGCATATTCATACATATAGTATATATCTCCCCTCACTGCAATCCTATCTGGAGGGTACGATTATCGCCATCCCTATTTTCCAGATGAGGAAACTGAGGCACTGAAATGCTAAGAAATTTGCCCAGAGTCACAAAGCTGGTAAGTCACTGAGCCAGAATTCAAGCTCGGGCACTCTGACTCCAGACTTCATGCTCTTTAACTCTGCTATCTTCTCTACTTCTTCTTACGATACTAAATGGTGAATAACGCGTTGTACTTTGCTCCTAACAAAACTATCCCAGGTCTAGTTATTTCACTGCTTGCTCCAGAAGAATTTTCACTGACAGCACTCAAACTAATTTACTCCCAGAATTATCACTCACTTGATCCACAGTTACTAAAGTCAGGCTTGTAAGATAATCCCAGATGGGTGGGAGAACTGGAAAATTCCACCACAAAATGTGCAGCCAACTAGAGCCTAGTCCAAAGGGAGCAGGTTGCTGCCACATAGTTGCTCTGTCAAGATGATGAATTCCAGGCCAACCAAAGTGCACAGAGCAGGAGGAAGGACTCTGGCCTTCTTTCTCTAGTGTCCAGTGTCTTGCTGAGTGATTATAGAGTCAGCGGTAGCTGAACTGCATCTTGGTAGTTGAGTGGATACTCTAACAGAAGGGAAGTGATTCCACAGGAAAAAATAGTAAGAAGAAAGCAGGGAGCTGCAAGGGCTGAAAAAGTGGGGGCCAAGCATGCAAGGAGGCTGGCATGAGGTGGGTCACCAAGGGCTTTCTGGAATTTAAGAACTTCGTTCCTTGTAGATCCAGGGAGCCGCGCAGTGGTTCTCAACATGTGAGTCGCAACCCACAGGAACTGTATTAAAGGGCCGCAGTATTAGGAAGGTTGAGAACCACTGCAAGGGTTCTGAGCTGACAGGTAATATAAATTCAGAATACCAGACAAGGTATCAGGTGTAGGGGAACAAGTACAGTTTCAGCTCGGAACTTTCTGAGTTTAAGACACCTACAGCATATTGAGTGGAGGTGTTCTGTGGACAAATGGAGATAAATTCTGTAGTTCAGAAGAGAAATGTGGACTGGAAACAGACTTGGGAGACTCAGCATCAGTTAGCTAGTAGTTGAAGCTATAAGCACAAATGAGATTTCCCAGGACAATATATAGAAGGAGATGAGGACAGGTAGAGATTGGAACCCCAAGGAATAGTCCACTTCTGAGGGTAGAGGACACAGGAAAGATGAGCTTGAGGAAGAGGCAAAGTTGCAGGAGAGTCACCTGAGCAGGGCACTGGAGAAGCCAAGTGAGGAGAGGATATTATTCAAAGGGGGTGTGAGCAAAAATGTCACATGCATTTTATCTAAGAGAAGCCAAATGAGGTGAGGGCTGATGAGCACTTCCTATTTCAATGGAGTGGCAGGGCCAGCTCCTAACTGGTAGTGAAAAAAAGGGGAGTCTGAGGTTAGGAAATAAAATAAAAGAGCAGACAGAGAGGAGTCTTCTGAGGAAGCAGAGATGGAAGTAGTAACGTGGTGATAATTCTACCTTATGTTCCTCAGTGTTTCTCCAAGATATTGTGAACATGCTCTAAATTGTGTAGCCCTGGTTTCTCTGAAGAGCACAGATCAGGGGTACGGACACCATCCACCCCCTCATCATTGAAGTTTCATGTTGGATTCCACCAATCCGTTTTTAAGGTTATTTTCCAAATCCCTGAATTGAGCAACATAATACCTTCATTTGGGATTCATTTCTGAATGAAATGAATATAACAAGAACACATGACTATCCCAAGATGCGAGTCTGTGTGCACTGGGGCCACAGAGCCACTAATTGAACTGAATTGAATCTTTCCGTTACTACAAAATCCAGGTGACTTCAGAAGTTGAAGGGGATTTTCATTTATTATTTTGATTTTCCTCTTGAGTTTATTGGTAAATTATGCCACAATAATCATGCAATTTCAGGTGCGTTAAGATGAGATTGTTCAAAAGGGCTGAACTCTGTAAAGATTCCCCCACTTGCTTTTCACTCTGTTTAAAATCCCATGATTTGTTACCTTGACCCCTCACCTTTTTATATGATCCCGGACATGTCACTTCACTTCTCAGGACCTCAGTGGCCTCAGCTGTCTAAAAAGGGAACTGGGAAAGATGCTCAATAAAACCATATTATTTATGTCCACACCAAAGGTTGACACACTTATTCTATAAAAAGCCAGATAATAAATACTTTTAGCTTGGCAAGCCATATGGTCTCTATTGCAACCACTCACCTCTGCCTCATAACACTGAAGCAGCCAAAGACAATATGTAAACAAATGATCATGACTGTGTTCTAAAACTTTATTTACAAAAACAGACAGTAGGCCAATTTGGCCTGTGGGCTGTACTTTTCTGGCCCCTGATCTGAACTTTAAAACTAAGTTCTGCAATTTACAAAGTTGCCCCCACCCCAGAATCATCTATTTAAATACTCAGATCATAGGAAAGACAGATCAATCAGGGACCGCTAGCCATTATGTGGTAGGAGTCACAAATTTAACTCACATACTGCATACAATTAAAATGTAATATTCAGGCTGGACATGTTTCATACCTGTAATCCTAGCACTTTTGGAAACAAAGATGGGAGGATGGATTGAGACCAGAGCAAGATTCTGTCTCAAAAGGAAAAGGAAGGGAAGGGAGAAAAAAAAGTAAAGTATTTCCTCAGTAAATAATCTGTTTTCTCAAAAGATAGGTGAGAAAATTTTACTGAAAGTCTACTTACACTTAAAACTTCAACTTGATCCAATAATGAAAACAGTTCATTTAGGAAGTATTTAACATCTTTTTGTTAAAGATTTCATATCTTTCTGAAATCCTCTCCAGCCCCTGCTTAAAGATCGGGATGAGGCCACGTGCAATGACTCATGCCTATAATCCTAGCACTTTAGGTTCTCAAGGCAGGAAGATTGCTTGAGGCCAGGTGTTCAAGACCAGCCAGAGAAAGCATGAGAGTTTGCCTCTACGAAAAGTAAAAAAATTATCCAGGTGTGGTGGAGAGCAACTGTAGTCCCAGCTACTTGAGGGACTGAGGCAGGAGGATTGCTCAAGCCTAGGAATTTGAGGCTGGAGTGAGCTATGACCAATGCCACTGCACACTAGCCCATACAATAGAGCAAGAACCTGTCTCAAAAAAAAAAGACAGAGATGGATGCATGAACGATTGAGGAGGAGAAGCATGACTTGTACAACCTTAAGGTCCACAGAGAAGAGTCAGGGAGTCACTATTCTTGGGAGCAGTGTTCCTTTCCCCTGACTTTGGTATATTGTCTTTGTCAACATGGGTGGTGCTTGCCCTACTGGCATCCAACAGCTGAGGTCATTAGTCAGTGTAACTTTCCATCTTGTTGGTCTTAGCTTGGGCTTGGCAGAGCTCAGTTGTGACCCTTGGCTGACTCAGGCTCACTTCAACTCCTGCTGGTGTTAAAGACCCCTCTGAGGTCTTGCCATGGTTATCGTTAGGCCCAGGTTTGAGAGGTCTGTCTTGCAACTCTGGCAAAAGAACCATTTCACCCCCAATTCAGTGACACCCCTTTTCCAAATTTCCTAACCAGACTTCCAGCTCTTCCTGGAACCTGTCTATGCACATGGGAACCAGGCATGGCCCAGGAAAAGACAGACCTCAGCACTCTCTCTGCCTGAGCTCACCTCATTGTCTGGTTGGTGTGAATGTGACCCAGCTTGGTTTACTGCAGCCCATAAGGTGGCCCTCTCCCCAGTCCCAACATGTCTCTTGGAATTTACCATTTACCTAATGATAATGGAGACAGAGACATCTGATTGCCTCACTGCTTTATTCTCCCCCTGTGCTTCTCCATCTCACAATCCTGGGAAACAAAAGAAGAGTTGGCTTTCTTTTACTGCCCCTCCAACCTACTCCTCTGCTGCCATGGAGTTGGCCTAGAGATTGTAGAAGAGCTCTCTTCTCTGTGCTAGAGGACAGTTCTTGGAGAGTGAGCACTTCAAGCCCCATTATTCATGTGCCAAAGGGAGCACTAAGGGTATTTGGAGCAAACTTTCTCAACAATGCCTGACTGGCTCTCAAACCTATTGTTTTGTTCAAGATCTATTTTGTACATCAGAAGCTATGTCCTATTGCCCTTGAATTCTTTATAGAACAAATTATAACCTTCCCCCAGGCTGATGGATGGATGGATGAATTTGATGCGTAGATGAAGATCTTATATCCCAAGAGACAGAAAAGGGAACATGTATTTCCAAAATACAATCAAGTAAAAGGTTTGGGGAAGAAGATTGAAGTAATGAGCTAGAGCAATGATGTTGTATTACCTAATGACTGGAATTCACAGTCAGTCATTTTGATTACTTGCACCCAAGGACAATGAATCTTGTTCAAAAATAGGTTCAATTTACTTAGATGATTGTTTGGAATATGGGACCAGACTCAAAAATCCAGGAGATGCTGCTGCTGAGGGATCCAACAGAACATCCAAGCGCAAACTAAAAAGGACACCTCAAGAGAAACATACTTTCAAATATTTGCCAACTAGATAGAAAGTTTGTATTTGATCAAAAGATGCATAATTGCTTATGATTAGAAATTTATACCTACAGCTTAAATGCCATCTTGCTACCTACAGAGCCATGGAAAATCCATAGGTAATTTTCTCTTGACTTTGAAATGCATTATATCATTTTAGAGGTGTATTTTTTCTAATCATATCATCACATGACTGACATCAGCATTTCTTGAGCATGCGCTGACTAATAAAGAGATGAAAGGAGTGAAACAAACCCACGTGGCATTGCGGTGCTCCTCATGGAGCGGAATGTGTCCTTCATTTATTGACTATGCACAGGATTCACCAAACAATCCCAGACACTTGCAGATATATAATAAAGACTTCCCTTGTTCCTACTCTCTGAGATTCAGGTCTGATGGGAGAGAAACAAAATACATAAAATCAATATAAATACATACAGATGTGTACAGCAATTACAAGAAGCAGATGGTTGTATGGAATCAAGAAGGAGGCTGATTACTTGGAGAATGGCTAGGCATACCTCAAAAAATGTGTAAGGAAAATGAGAATGTAGTATTTAAAGTTCTTATCAGTGTACTTTTAGAGAAATTTTTACTTTCATAGCATTCCTTAATGTCTGAACCTGTAGCGTGGAATCTCCAGGATCTAAAAAACTTTACTTCTAAGTCTGCTGATTGAATATCCAGAATAACTACAGGGTTTAAAGATGTGTTACCAACCTTTGTGAACTGCTATTTCTCTAATAAAAAAATATCTAGCGATCAGAGAGCTTGCTACAATGTGATGGCAATGTGATATACACAGGGTGCCAAAGAAATGTATGTATACGCATTTTAAGAAAAGAAAAAACTGTATTAAAAATGTAATACTCAATAAATAGCAATACCAAAAGATAAATGTAAGTCATATTGAGCATCTCTTATAATTGCAAAAGTCAAACATGACTTGAGTTTTACAACTTTAATACTTTTTTTTCCCCTTTTTAAATATGTGTATACATTTTTTTGGCACCCGCTATGTACAGACATATAACAGACTTGTCAGGTATCCACAGTTGTGTGGTGCATAGTATGAAATTTCCCCTTGCGGGGCATAAACATTTCCTTTTGCTCCTCCTCCCTTCACCATATGTAGCCTATGTCCTGATGTACCGTGATGTCGCTGAAGCGCGATCCGAACAGGTTTTTAACTGTCTGCTTCTTTGGATCTTCTGTGCTTCTACTTTTCCAGGTCAAAGGAATTGGGAGGAGGATAGTCTACCTGTGATGATGTCTCAAAACGTAACTTCTAAGAAAGGGAAGAATTCAGAGCAAAGGCAAACGGGAAATCATATCACATCCTATTAGAGAAAAAAAAGAACCAGAAATTTTAAAAAACATTCATATCGAAGAGTCTCAAAAGTGCCTGGAACGGCTCTGGAATTCTGCGAGCTGTGGCAGTCACTTGCTTTGCCAAAAACCCACCCTGTCGTTCTTTAAAAGAACAAAAAAAAAAGGCCCATAAGGGATCAAAAACATTGAAAACATTGACTAATAATTTTTGAATCCATCTCCACAATATTATTCCTCTCTGCCAAGGTCAGGTTTGGTCACAGCATGACTGGAGGTCTGGGCATACCGTTCCCAGGTTATTTTTACAGTAGTTATGGAGCCCTTTATATTTTCAAGGGCTCTCCTGTCACTTATTATCCACCCGTCCAGACCACCCACCCACGCTCCCACACACAATACATCCAGACACACCCACAAATACTCAGATTCCTTCAACTTTATGGTGATTCAGACTACAGGAAAACTCTTTGCTCAAAATGACATTGCTTTATATACTTGGAATTTCCCAAAATAAATGTTTCCCTCTCTGGGGACCAATCAGCAGGCAAACATTTGTAGAGCACCTACTGTGTGTGAGGCACAGATGGATGTGGGGGCTAAAGGAAACTCACCAGGAGGCGGGGAAGTCCAAGAGTTCCACTCTGCTAGGGAGGTGTCTTTGTTTTTTTTTGTTTTTGTTTTTGTAAGAGAGAGAGAGAATGAGCGCATTGGTGGGAGTGGGTGTTTGAGGAGATCTGAGTCAAGACCATTTCCTGATTCTTCAACCACATTTTCTTTTCCCACTTTCCTTTCTGTTATTTTTTTCTCTCGAGCTCTCCATCTTCTGTGTGTGTCTCTCTCTTCCGCATCCTTCCCCTTTCTCTTTTTTTTACTTCCAAGACTAAACCACCTGAGAAGTTCTGTCTGATGTGGGAGTTCCCACTGTGCTTTCCCTGCTTCCTTAAAAACTCTTTGTGAAAGCAGCCCCTGTGTCCACACACATTTCAAAAACATAAAAGGACGAAAAAATGCTGCTCCTAATCCAAAAAAACTGGCTCCGAGGAAACTCCGTTCCTCCACATTCTACACCTCGGTGTCTGCCTCTCAGAGAGACCGGGAGGGAGGCCTCGCTGCCACCACTGGGCAGACGGCCGGCTCGGGTGGACCTTCAGCCTTCCCAAACCACCCCATCTCAAGCCCTCAGGATAATTTATGAGGTGTCGGGATATTCTAACCACAGGGTCAGAATAGAATGGTTTTTACACTTCAGCTGTCATGAAAGAGAAACAGTTTAATTCTGCTTCACTCCGGCACTGTCTGTTTTCACAATGAACAGGGCATTTAGGTCGCCGTAAGATTATTTGTCTAAGCACAGATTGAGACTGCTGCTGACACTTGAGATGTCTGAGTTACACCATGGCTTTTCTTCTCCTTCCTTTCCAGATAGGGAAGGAGGCCCTTGACGCTCCCAACGCACCAGCAGGGAACTGGAACCCCACCTCACCATGTGTGCGGGGTGCAGACCCCAGGTTTGCAGCGTCACTCCCCTCTCCTCTAACTTTTAGTGAGAAAGGGGTATGAGAGCCCTTTCCTAAGTTCAGCAGGCCCCGTAGTCACTGCCAAGTCGTGGTCTTGAGTCTGAAGCAGTGTTTCCCTTGGCTTGGAAGCTCAGCCTCCTGGCTCCTCTTGAAGCTACAGAGCCATAGACATTCCGCTGAGTAGCCTGAAGCTCAGCCTGCCAGGAAAACCCAACGTCTCCTCGGAGAAATCTCGGAGCAGGAGCGCAATACTCCTTCACTCAGCAGCCAAGAAGACAAACTCCAGGCAAGTCTGCTTTCTCGGGACCCCACCAGCTCTCTCCTCTAAGCCAGACTAGGAAGGTCATCTGAGAATCAGAATTTGGCAAATGACTTCATGATAAAACACCCAGGAAGGTCACGTGATGGAGAGGAGCCCTGGCTTCTTAGGCCTAGAAGCAGCAGGCCTTCCTGGGAAAATTCATGTGATCCTCTTCATTAAATTCATCTCTTAGGATCTGGCCACATGACAAGCACTAGAAGAACGGAGAAATAAAATACATTTCCTCAATCTTTTAAAACCTAAAGCTAATTAAAAGGAATGAAACAAATCTCTACATTCTGAGGTAATAATGTTTAAGAAACAATAAGTAAAAAAAAGCAAGCTTACCACACAGAATACACATCATGCCCCAGTGCATGAGAAGAGGCAGCTATACAGTATTATACACCTGAGTAGGTATAATGAGGGAGAACAGAACAAGCTCGTTTGAGGGGTTGTTTTAGAAAAGAGACCTAGATAGCTGGCAGTCAGAATTCAAATGCTTTTCTTCTCACTATGTAGTCTTTTGTTATTTAAGAAAATGTTTCAGGCTCGACACCTGTAGCTCAGCAGCTAAGGCGCCAGCCACATACACCAGAGCTGGGGGGTTCAAACCCAGCCTGGGCCTGCCAAACAATAATGGCAACTGCAACCAAAAAATAGCCAGATGTTGTGGCGGGACGCCTGTAGTCCCAGCTACTGGAGAGGCTGAGGCAAGAGAATTGCTTAAGCCTAAGAGTTGGAGATTGCTGTGAGCTGTGACGTTACAGCACTCTACAGAGAGTGACATAATGAGACTCTGTCTTTAAAAAAAAAAAAAAGGAAAGAAAGAAAAAAAGAAGGAAAGAAAATGTTTTAGTCAAGAACTTATATTACCTTTCCAGAACATGTTTTTAACTTAAATAATAAAGTTAGATAGCAGAGAATGATAAGGAGAAAAGAAGAATAAGATAGAAAGCAAATGATGCAAGCCTAGAATGTAGTTAATGCCAGACCATCTAATTAAAAAAATAAATAAATAAATACTCTCCAGCATGAAAGCAATGAAATCTTGGTAGGAATGGTAAAGGAGCTATTTGTTAAATGACCTCTTCAAGTTGCCTTAATGATAGTACTTAAGTTCTTATGGAAATGTTCCTTACTTTCATATGTTTGAGAAGATTATCCCCTGCCCCCTCCAAAAAAAAGGAATCAGTCAATGGGATGGAAGCTCCCGCAGTTTAACATCCAATAAGCTTCCGTTTCAAACAAAGTGCTGAGTCAAACTGGTTTGCTCTTCCTTCCACACTAGTCAAGGATTCTAAAATTTCTTCTGCATGTTCCTTGCCCCAGTTATAACTATCCTTTCCATTTTCAGAAAACTACTGATCCAAGCCAGGTAGGGAAGAGTATTGGATCCTAGGTCAAACAACATGTTATGGTACTAGCTGTCTCTGCATTAATGGAGTAAATCATTTAATCTCTCTAAGTCTCAGTTTCCTTATCTGTAAATACAAAGATTTGAATGAGATCCGTTGCCTTAAGATGCCTTAAATGGTACACGTCTCTGACTCTGGGAAAATACAGTTTCCAAGCTTGTGCAGGTGGAGGCTGGAACATGCTACAGGCTGGTCATCAATCTCATAGCTCCCTCTGACCTTCAAGAAGGAGCATCAATGTAACTACCATCTTCCCTTCTCCTTCAGCAGCTGCAGATGATTGGACTACTGTCTTAAAGACAGGAGTCCCCCATCATCACAAAACAAGTTTCTGAAAGTACACTCTTCCTTGCTTATGACAAAGAGAAGAATCTACTGTATCGTGCACTGAGTCTCAGAGGTATCCTGGTATTGGCCAAGACTTTGGATGCACAGCCCACTGCCCCATCCATCATCTGATGTGTACAGGTTGTTACTAGAGCTACATCCTTGGTTAAACAAGAAATGCCACCAAAATGAAGACCCCCTCTTTCCATCATTTTCCATCCCATTTCGGGGTCTGCAATACCAGAGAGTACTATACTTCCTCAATGTCAGGGAGTGTCAGTGTACTCTGTAGAGCAGCCTAGTAGTGCTGTTGTGGTCTATGTGAACAAGAAAGGTCAGTGAGATGGTAAGAGAGAGAAAGGGAACTGCCAGAACAGCAGCCCCCATCAAGCATTCTACTCTTGGAGGGGAAAACTTAAAAACTCAGTCGGGTAGCAGTCAACCTGAAACACGTCTGATTGTGTCTCTGTGAATTTCTTCTCCAAGATGTTTCCATTCAAAATATGAAGTGACAGTCATTTCTTTCCCCAAATATTCCAATTTCTCATTGCCATGGGTTTCCTTTTCTCCTTAACCATGTAACAAGATCTTGATCAGTCTTTCCTATTAGCTGTATTTTTACAATTTATAACCCTGCCATGTCTTCAGTATTCACAGAATCTGGAGAGGTGATACAGTCAAGGGTTTCAGAACATGAATTTGGGAGCTAGAATACCTGGGTTGAATTCCAACTCTGGCCTTAACAGTACGGCATCAGGGAAAAGTGGATCATCAGAGGCCATAGCTTTGAACCCTCTGATTATAAGTTTGCACCTTCCCAACCAGGAGCTATCCGACAGGCCGTCAGTCACAGGAAGGCTGTGATCACTTAGAGAATTCTAACAAGGAAAGACTCATTGACATGACATCCAAAAATGAACTACCTCAGTGAAGGCACTAGCTCAGTGATTTTCACCTGGTATGCCCTGAAAGGATTTTAGGTAGGCTGCGGACATTTTTAAAGATCACTGATTAAATTATTTTCAAAAGAAGTTTGAAGCACAGTAAATACGTTCTTTTTTTTTTTTTTTGCTCTTTTTTGGATCAACATAATTTAAGCGCACCCCAGAAGTTTAATCATAGATTCAAGTGTGGCATGAGGTAAAAAATGCCATAAAACACTGCTCTAGCTGGTAGTAATGTGATAAAATTACAGATTCAAGTGGATGAAAAGGAAAAACTTATGGCTTCCAGGTTTAGCCGTGGTTCTGAAATGGATTCAAACTTTTTAGCCATTGAATGGGTTAATGGAAAATGGCTGAAGAAACCATGATCATCAAAAGTAGAAATATTGACAGGAACTCTGCCTTCCTCCAATGAAGCTCGCTGCTCCAGGCTAACTGAAGATGCAATCACGGTGACCCTCACAGACTGTAAACTGAAAGAGGTCCCGAGAAAGGAGAGGCAGAGAAGGAATGAGCTGGTGGATAAACTGCCAGTGGATCAAGTTGGTCATCTCCCCCACTCTTAGTGCAGTCATCAGATGTCAAAAAGCCCTTTATGCTATAAGGAAGGGGTTATGGATATGCACAAAATTTGCTGTTTAAATTATTTTTCTAAGACAAATTAAATATTTAATACATAGATTACTTGTTCGGAACCTTTTCGTTTATTTCAGACTGCTTACATAGCCTTAACTCAATTGATGTTTATTTTTGAATTACATAACTGTGGCTGAGACAGCTCCTTGATGAAATCAGTAATGATTTGTTGAAGAGTGAAGTACATAAATATCCAAATTTTCCTAAATTCTATTTTTAAGGAAAGCGATGTTATTAGACTTCTTGTGATGATTGTTTGAAAGGGCCCGTCACTGTACATAAAATAGATACGCATAAAGAACACTGTTGGAAGAATATCAGAATCCAAGAAAAGAAACAGAATCACAGGCCTGCATTTTACTAGCTGTGGAAGCTGGGGAAAGTTCTGAGGCTATCTGTGTAGTTTCCTCATGTGAAAAATGGGATGATGATAGATCCTACTTCATAGCACAGTCACAATAGTTAAAATGACTTAATGTAGATCAAGTGCTAAGAGCAGAGGTGCTAACACACAGCAAGCCCTGGATAGTAACAACGTCATCAGTATTGCTATTGTTGTCTCTCTAGAATGTCAGATTGTCCTCAAAAACATTGGCACACCCCTGGGCTGAGCTCTTTTAAAGTAAGAAAGCTACGTTTGAATCTTTAAGCCCTTTTGAGAGCCCCTATTTCAGCCATGACTTTGTCACGACTGTAGTTAGCTCTGTTTCTTCACACGCTGCGCCCCATGCAAAGCTTCATCCATCTTCAGTGACACATTTACTTACATACCTATCCCTCACTTGTCCATGTCCCCTCTTGAAAAAATAAAGCTTATCTTGTTATTTAATTTTGAATCATTTCATCCACTTTTTTCTCAAAATTCTCCCAGTATTTAGATTAAAATACCAACAGAATATCTGAAAGTTTGAAAGAAAGAAGCAAACCAACCATAGTCTTTCAAAGGGTGCTGGCTTCCTTGCCATCTTTATTTCTTTAAGGCAAAAGATCCTGTACAAGTTTGCTCTCAGCTGAGGACGACTTCCCTGTGACATGGATATGGTGGTATAGCAGACACCATTTATTGTCTACCCTATATTCATTTGTTCCCTTACTTGCTAATTAACTCCAAATACACTTAGGCAGCAAGCAGAGGTTCCATATTTTTAAAGAACTTTAGCCCTTTCTCTGTCTCCTCTTGCTTTTCCATTCCTTTTGCCTATAATCAGAAGTAAGCATGTGACCCATGCCTGGCTAATGAAGCAGACAAGAAAGTCTGCTGGGGAGCAGGGTGGGAAGACCTTCTGGAAACTATTTTCTTTCTTTAAAAAAATAACATAAACTCACAGACCCTTACAAGGCAAAAACTTTTTCCCTCTGTTTCTACATGTAATTAATGTAGATCAAGGGTCCTCAAACTATAGCCCGCAGGCCACATGTGGCCCGCCGAGGACATTTACCCGGCCCACCGGGTGTTTTTGCCACAGGTGCCTGTCCTGCTTAGCAGCCCACTCATCCCAGGCCGCAGTGCGCATGTGTGGAATGTTCCCCACACTCTCCAACTCCCCTCCTTCTCTCTGTCTCTCGACTCCTCTCAGTCTCTGGTGTTATGGAAGGAGTCACCAGGTTGCCTGAGCAAAGCCTGCTGCTGCCTAAAGACCAAGGTAAGAACAAGTTAGGAATTTTTTTTTTTTTTTTGAAGTTAGGAGGTCTATTTTTTTTTTTTTTTTTTTGCAGTTAGTAGGGCCTTTTTGGTGATTAAGGGGGGCCATTTTTTTCTGAAGTTAGGAAGTCTCTTTTTTTGCAGATAGGTGGCACCTTTTTTGAAGTTAGAAGAGCCTTTTTTTTTTTGAAGTTAGGAGAGCCTTTTTTTTGAAGTTAGGAGAGCCTTTTTTTTGAAGTTGGTTAATTGGTTGGGGGTGGTTTCTGGGGGTGTTGCATCACAGTGATAACTCAAATAGTCAGCGCTCAGTGCTAATGCAAATTGTCAGTGCTCAGAAGTAATGCAAATGGTCAGAGCTCAGAGGTAATGCAAATAGTCAGTGCTCAGTGGTAATGATAATTTTAAGTGCTCAGTGTTAATGCAAATTGTTAGTGCTCAATAATGCAAATTGTCAGCAGTCAGTGTTATCGCAAATGGTCAGCAGTCAGTGTTAATGCAAATGGTCAGTGCTCAGTGTTATCGCATGGAGGCCCCAAACTGGTAATCTGCCTAGGGACCCATGGGAACTTAATCCAGCTCTGCAGACAGCCTAGGAGTAGGAAACCCAATTTAATTGACAGTAAGTGCATTTATATTCTGATTGCTATTCAGTTGTGTATGATGTTGTATGTTGTGTGCTGTGTAAGCCCCAGTTCATACTGTCGTGATCTCTGAGCAGTGCAAGTTCAGCCATATGCTTGTATGGCTGAACTCACATTAGATTCAGAAGAACAAAGGCATATGTGCCTTCTTTTTTCCTGCAGTGGAATCTGATCACATGGGTCTTCTCACCTTGCACAGGGTAGTATGAACTGGAGAGGTGGGGGAGGAACCAGCTCTGTAATCGTGCCTGTTCCCACACTGCACCAGTGTGAGCCTGAGGTAAATGCAGAGTTCCACCATATGGGCACTGGCGAGGCTGAAATGATGTGGACTGGCAAGGCTGCATTAATGGGCACTGATCAGACTGCATTGATGGGCAGTGCAGTCTATATGTCTCTGTGTGGGCAAAGTTATTATTGGTATATTGGTTTTGGAGCACTGTATATATATATTGGTATTTTACTAATAGCAATTTGGAATCCCTAGGAAACAATGATATCAAGAAAGAGAAAAATTGACTCAGAGTATAGGATATTCAAAGAACAGTGGAATTATGATTACTTTTTCATGCAGTACAAGGAAAGAGCTGTGTGTTTGATATGCCAGAATATAGTGTCTGTGTTCAAAGACAGTTTGCATCAACACTATCAAACTCAACATAAAGATAAATATGATTGTTTGGTCAGAGAAGTGAGAAAAGATAAAATATT
Source organism: Nycticebus coucang (assembly GCF_027406575.1). Classification (NCBI taxonomy): domain Eukaryota; kingdom Metazoa; phylum Chordata; class Mammalia; order Primates; family Lorisidae; genus Nycticebus; species Nycticebus coucang. The sequence goes on from NC_069789.1 coordinate 91,393,170, forward strand.
ATAACTGAAATATACATTGACAACTCAGCAAAACACTTTTGTGACACTTTTGTGAAGCAGCTAAATACCTCATCACTGCGAGCAAGTTTTCAAGTTGCCAAGCTAATAGCATGCACTGGCAGACCATTCGTGGAGGGAGAATTTGTTAACAATGCCTTCTTTCTGTTGCCAAAGAGATGTGTCCAGAGAAGGCCGATTTATTTATGTATTTAGACAGTGAGTCTTTCAGGACCATCAATTACACGAAGGATTGAAGAAATGGGAGACAATTTATATCAGTATTTGCAAAACTCCACCAAAAAACTTTCATATTTTTCCTTGGCACTCAACAAAAGTAATGATGTTCGCGGTGCTGCACAACTTCTAATTTTTATTCGTGGGATGAATGACTATTTCAAAGTCTATAGAAGAGCTTGTTGCACTGCAAAGCATCAAAGGAACAACTATAGGAGAGGATATTTATGAAAAGGTTTGCCAAACTGTGAATAGTTTGGAGCTGGACTGGGAAAAACTAGCCAGTGTGACAACTGATGGTGCTTCTAGCATGGTGGAGTCTAAGAAAGGAGTAATTGCTTGAGTTAACCAAGAGATGGACAAACATAACCATTCTCAGCCAATAGCCATACACTGTCTCATCCACCAACAAGCACTGTGTAGTAAATCACTGAAGTGGGACTCTGTTATGAAAACTGTGGTTTCTTGTGTTAACTTCATTACAAGTAATGCACTAAACCACAGACAATTTCAGGAATTTCTGTCTGAGCTAAATGTTACTGGTGAAGATGTCCCGTACCACACAGAAGTCCATTGGCTGAGTCGAGGGAGAGTTTTGAAACATTTCTATGACTTACTTCCACAGATTACAGCTTTTCTGCTTTCAAAAAACAAAGAAGTACCAGAGCTCAATGATGCAGAATGGAAATGGCACCTTGTCTTTCTGACAGATGTAACATAGCGACTTAACAGTTTCAATGCGCAACTTCAAGGAAAGGGGTAGCTCATCTGTGATATGCAATCACATGTGAAAGCATTTGAAGTAAAATTAGGCCTCCTCATCAAACAAGTGAAGGAGGAAAATTTCTGCCATCTCCCCACAACTCAAAATCTGTTAGCAGAAAATTCACTGGTTGCATTCCCAAATAAAACATGTGGATGCACTGAAAATGTTGCAAAAGGAGTTCCAATTTAGATTTAAAGAGCTTCATCTCCATGAATAGGACATACAGCTTTTCCATAACCCATTTTCTATTGACATTAAAAATGTGGATATGATTTACCAAATGGAACTGGCTGAACTGCAGAATTGTGACTCTCTGAAAGACACATTCAAGTCAAGCAGCCTTTCTAATTTCTATGCATCTCTCCCCTCTGAGACATATCCTAATCTAAGGAACCATGCACTCAAATTGGCAACCTTATGTCTGTGAACTTGGCAGTACTTATGTCTGTGAACAGACTTTTTCCAGAATGAAACATCTGAAATCTCCAACCATATCTAGACTAATTGATGCACACTTGCATCACTTGTTATGACTAGCAGTGACAAATATGGAACCGGACATTGACCATCTCATTAGCCAAAAGCAGGCCCATAGTTCCCATTGAAATACTGGTAAGTTTGTTGATTTAACTTTACTTGTTCTTCATTTTAAATATTGTATTTGTTCCTGTTTTGTTTTGTTTTTACTTCAAAATAAGATATGTGCAGTGTGCATATAAATTTGTTCATAGTTTTTTTTTTTTAACTATAGTCCAGCCCTCCAACAGTCTGAGGGACAGTGAACTGGCCCCCTGTTTAAAAAGTTTGAGGACCACTGATGTAGATGAGGATGTAATAGTGAGAGCAATGACAGCCATTTTAGCATAATGAGGTATAAGTCTAAGGAACAAAAGCCAACATACTGAAAGTGGTAGAGTAAAAAGAAAGAAATGATGGAGGACCTGGATGACATCCTTGAGTCACTGTGACTGCCCTGAAGCCATCTATCTCCAAACTTCTATAGTAAAGCATAAAACTGTTATAATTTCATGTTCTGTTACTCGAGAGCTAATCCTAACTAATTCAAATGAGCATTCTGTGAGGAACATCGAGTCCTTTTAAACAACACATTCATTCATCCTTGGGCATCCCTTCTGAAATCTAATAAATACATCTAATAATTATTTTAAATAAAAACAATTCTATATTTCAAAGTATTGCCACATCTCTATTTTTCTTCTTTTTATATTATTCTGTTTAAAATTATGTATAGCCATCGTAATTATCTTACACCAATTAACTTCAAATTTTCTTGAGTTCAAAATTATGTTTTGTTCTTTCAAATTACAAATTTAAGTTTCAGTTATAATGTTCTTTATTTGATTATTTCACATAAACACTACATTTATCTTTCCTTCCTAGAGAGACTTTTTGGCTAAAAGTATGGATCTAAAGTTAGAGAGAAAGTGGGTAGAGGGAAGGGGATTGGTGGGATTACACCAGCGGTGCATCTTACAAGGGTATATGTGAAACTTGGTAAACTGTCTGTAAAGCTAGTGAATGATGCCCTATGATCATATCAATGTACACAGCTATGATTTAATAAAAATAAATAAATAAATAAATAAAAATAAAGTTAGAGAGACCTACAGTCACATTTACCAGCCATGTGAATGATAAATTACTTACTTTTTTCTGATACCTGATTTGCTTGTCTAAAAATGACAGCTAGGTCTGTTACCAAGATGAAATGAAATGACATATGTGGAACGCTTCACTAAGCCTTAGCACAAAATAAGCACTCCAAAAAAATGTAGAGAAAAAGAAAAGAAGGAAGTAGGAGAGGGGAAGATAAAGGTGAAGAAGAAGAAAAGGACATGGAAAACATCCAGAGAAGAAGTAAGAGGGGGAGCAGAGGCAAAAGATGACAAGGACAGAGAAGTAGAAGAGACAAAAGTATCAAGTGGGGAAGAAGGAGCAGGAAGACAGAAAGCAAGGAGGAAAAAATGGGGGGAAATAAGAGGAAGAGGAACAAGAAGAGGAGAGGAAGGGAAAAGTGATGATGATGATGACAACGACAGCAATGAGGAGGAGGAGGGTGATGATTACTTTAATCCAGAGAAGAACACTGAGAAACAGAAAAGTTAACGCATTTTTTAAAGCCCAGACAAAACCCTAATCATCTATACCTTAATATATTGTGAGTCCATCACCCCACCCCTGAAGCTTTGGTATTACATATGGTGATGCTCTCATGTAGTTTGAATCCAGTTACTCCAAATATCACCACGGAGAAAATTACTATTTAGTAAACCTTGAGCAATAATCCTCAGATTTCAAAGAAAGGGTTGATTCACAAAGATTTCAGTGCAATCAAAGAACTTGGAGAAGTCTCTGGAGTTTTTTTCTTTTTAAGTGAAACATGAGGTACAGTTAAATCAACTGAGCAAAAAATAAGATGAGTGATTCATTGAGTTTTCTTTGTAATGAGCAGGTGTTCTCCTTTTTCAATGATGACAGGACAAAAGGGTTGGACCTTTCTTCCTGATATGAGGGAGGTCTTCCTGACAGCCAGGGCTAATAATACCCCCCTACACACACACACACACACACACACACACACACACTCGGTTACTATTCCATTTGTTACACTTCCTACAGAAAATCTAAAAAACTGGTCTGATTTCATGCAGTCAATTGTGATTAAGACGTAGGACAAGCCTTGGCACTTGTAGCACAGTGGTTACATTGCTGGCCACATACACCAAGGCTGGCGGGTTCAAACCCAGCCCAGGCCAGCTAAACAACAATGACAGCTGCAACAAAAAAAAATAGCCAGGCATTGTGGCAGGCACCTGTAGTCCCAGCTACTTAAGAGGCTGAGGCAAGAAAATCACTTAAGCCCAAGACTTGGAGGTTGCTGTGAGCTGTGATCCCACAGCACTCTACCACAGGTGACATAGTGATTCTCTGTCTCAAAAAAAGACACAGGACACGTGAAGGTAGGTGGAAGATCTCTCAAGGGACTTTCTAGGCCAATACTTCTGCACTGCAGCCAGTCCTTATCTGTTTTCCACAATGGGCCATTGGCGGGGGTGGGGAGTTTTCTTTCCCTTCCTCAGGTTTGTTTGTGAGCATCAGCTCTCTCTGTCTTCCTGTATCTCTGAGGCTGACAGGAGTGCTACATCTGAAACGTTCTCCTTCCTGCTATGAAAAACACTTGCAGCCTTCCCCTCGGTCTGTCCTTGGAGTGCCATACCACTTACGTTTCCACTTTGACTGGCATGCATGTGAGCGTGGGATTTTCTGACTTTCTCACGTGCCACCCCTATTAGGTCCTTCCTCTGTTTTAGGTTATATTGTCCTTAGCAACCATTTCTCAGACACATCCGTAAACAGGGTTGTTCTCATTTTCCTGCTGCAAAGTTAGAGTTTAGCCTAACGCTGTCACTGCCATCCTAAGCCCCACCCTCCAGTTCTGATGCCATTTCCTTGGGCATTTAAGCTTTCACTTTGGAATCTTGTTACTTTGTAGCACAATTCCAGTAAAGTGACTTCACCCAAGAAAGGCGAAGGAAGGAAACTCTTGCATTGGCCTGAATTAATAATGGAGAAAGGGGAGCAGTCTAATCTTTCCAGTGCAGAAGATGTGTGCATTGTTTGTTGTGAGTAGCCCTTGGGGAGGGAGAGATTTCAAGTCCAGCATTTATGTGGCACATTTTTCAATTAGACAATATACTGTATGGCATTTCCTTTCCTCCCCCAACCCCTTCTCTTTTATTACCACATGACTTCATCTCCCTGTGTGACTGACAGAGCCCATTGGGCTCACCACTGATAAAAAACATCTGTGGGAGAAAAATTGCAATTTAGAAAACAATTAAGTACATCAATTTCAATTCATTTAGTTGGCCAGAGAAAGAAAAGTTCTTTCAAAGCCGTAACCTGATCCACAGTGGTCATGGATTAAGGGGCAGGCCGAGCTGTTTTCTCCAGGTTGTAGTTTGGAAGGTTATATCTTAGCTCAGGAGTCTGAATGCAGACATAAACCTCTATGTTGCAAAATTTAACAAAGCGTAAACCAACGAGAGCTACCCCCATTTTCTAATTTCTTCTCATTTTTAAGACATTCTTCTCCCATCCTTCCTGAATTTCCAAGAACTTAAGAGCTTCCTCCAAGAATGTGTATTTCCTCTGTTAAATGCTCACCATATGCTCATTTGTTATGGAAGCTCAGTAAGTGAACCTTGGTTTACTGTTAAAGACCCCAGCTGGAAGACTGAGGTGTGTGTGTGTGTGTGTGTGTGTGTGTGTGTGTGTGTGTGTGTGTGTTTACTGACTTTCCATCCATTTTTCCTCACTGGCTCTGTGAGCCCCCATGTCTCTATTATTCTAAGGTGTTCAAAATCTTTAGGAATCACAGCCTAACATTTTATCTAAAAACGCTTAAAGAAAGAATTTTTATACCAACCAAGTTTGATCCTGGGTGCCTCTTCCCTTGTCAGAAACGTACATCTAGGTAAAAATTATAACCACTGCCCTCCCTTACTGGGTACCTACTATAGAACTGTCACTGTAATTCACACTTGGATTAGAAGGTCTCATCAATCCCACTCAGTACGTATTACCACTCCCACGTGAGAAATTGAAAATCCTATTTTAAGACATCAAGATGCTTACCCACAGAGAAGACAAATAATTTGGACTCATGTTTCTCAGCTTCTTAGGTCTCTACTTTCCCCTGAGAACTCTAAATTGAAAGTTTCTTTAAATAAGCGAACATATATAAACTAGCTAGTTAATGCCGGGTCCAACATAGTTCCTCAATGAAACCATCTCCACCCATTCCCCCAACTCCTAGTGTCAATTCCTCTCAAACTTCATAGTACACGGAAGAGTATCAAGTACACTGCTAAGGCTTGGTTCTGGCCCCCAGTTAACATCATCACTTATGTGATATAAAAACCTAAAAATGAGATGCAGAATGGGGCATTTATGTTATTTGATTGAGAAGCACTAATGGTCAAGAAGCCCCGTTCAAAGAAGGGGACAGTAGGTAGAAAAGTTCCTAAAGAAGATCATACTTGTTCTTTCACAGCATATATTTCATTTTTCTTACTGTAGATAGGAAACACAATTACAATAATATCACGAGGCCACATGGCCGTGGGTTAGGGCATGCTCGTTTTGTAATGAGCCAGAGCTGACTGACAGGGTCACTCAACAAGTGGACCATTAAGAGGGCTAGAGGGTGGGAGACACAAACAAAAAGCAGATTTGATGCTGGTAAATGGGTGTCAAAGTAGAGAGAAAATGGATGTATGCATGAGAGGGCATTTGAAAGGCAGAGAGAGCTCACAGAGCAGCCTCTGGGGAAGCTGTGGTCAGAGCAAGGACCTGCAGGCTGCTGAAATCCAAGGTTTTGGGCTTCTGGTAGGGCGTCCAGGGGAAAGTCAGAAAGCTGCTGGGAAGAGTTATTTAACTTAATTAAAGAGGCAAAGGAATGGGGAAAAAAGACCAGTTTCCAAAAGTAGATAGAATACTTGGGTCCCTGGACAATCTTCTTGCTATGGTTGAGAGATGGAGAGCTCACTGTGGGCTGGAATGTTAGAGACACACCTATTCCAGGAGGTCTCTTGATAGGATTTATGGTGAGATGGGAAAAAATCAGGTTGGCTTGCTTGCTAGAGGTGAAAAATTGAACAATAGTAAGAAGGTAAAGTGAACATGGTGATTATCAAGAAAAAGATTGAACTGAATATAAATCTAAAGATGACTTCCATGGTTTCCCAAAAGGCATGCGCCGGAAGCTTAATCCCCAAGGCAGCAGGGTTGGGAGGTGGGGCCTAAGGAGAGACGTTTAGGTCATAAGGGTTCCAACCTCGTGAATGGATTAATGATGATTGTAAAATGGCTTGAGGCTACAAGTCCTCCTCTAGCTTCTCACCCTGTGATGCCTCTGCCATTATAATAGCATGAAGGCCCTCACCAGATGCAACCATTTGATCTTGGACTTCCAGCATTCAGAACTATGAGCCAAATAAACTTTTCTTCTTTACAAATTACCTGATCTGTGGTATTCTATTATAGCAACACAGAACAAAGACCACTACTGAACTCCTGACACCCACCTGCCCATCCCCCTGCCCACCTCCTGCTCCACCATGAGTCCAAAAGGTGTTGGTCTCTTGATTATAATAGGATCAAAACAGCTACCTTCTCCTGGGTCAAACATACTTGCCAAGAAAGGAAAAAGTTGTTCATGGCATGTGGGTTTGAATTTTTGTTTTTAGTTTTTGTGCTGGTTTGGTTTGGTTTTAACCTCTCCATGTCAGCTCATGACCATGAGGGAATTTAAATTCGAAGGTATTGTTGAACTTATCAGAACCAATCTCACCTTCTTCGGCTTTAAAAACCAGGCACAAAATGTTGCAAAACAAGATTTTCAATCTGTCTGGCCTCTGCTTGTGCCAAGAATGCCCCACAACTGCCCTCTGAGAGGCAGAAGCCCTTCAGAGCATCTTCAAGCACCACGGAGCTTGCTAATAAAAAGAAAATGATTTTCCATACAAAGTAAACAGATCCCTCCTACACATCTCAAAGGATTTGGCTTCAGATCTGGTAAAGGCTTAGGGTGGAGTTTCAATTTTCAAATTACAGAAGCTCATTCTGAGCTTGAGTTTTCATATTCTTCAAAGCACAACAGAACCCCCTGTCAGGAGGTATCTGGCAACTGCGTTCTTGGAGCAGCTCTAAATTAGCCTGTGTTTCTTTTCTTTCTTGAACCTGAGGTCCCTTTCAGGGACCCAGTACAAACCCTGTAGGAACTAAGAAGTGAAGTTTAAGGGATCTATTCTTACCTAGAAGGATTTTTTTTTTTTCAATAGAATCTAGTCTGCTCTAGTTTTCTCCAAAACTGAATCCTGATCTTTAGCATCAACAAATCATAATAAGCAGATTCTAAAATGAAAGAACCATTTCCCAGGACTGAAACTGCTTTGTCATTACACAATGAGCAGAAGATTTATATAATAAAATTCTCTATGTAAATTAAAAAGGGGGAGAGAGAGAGAGAACCCTTTCCCCAACATCATCTTTTTCTTTTTCAGCATCATCTTTTTTATTTATAAAATTATTTTATTTATAAAATCTTTTTTATTTATAAAATACAACATACAGGGTGGTCCCTTTAAGATAGTCTCCTTAAACACTGGACAAGCTTTAAGTGTAGCCCATTTTAAGAGGGTCACCAGATGTATTGTTAAGTTAGTCCTTCCGGGAATTGCAAAACTTGGGAAAGCTTTCAGGGGTTGGAAATATATGTGGAAATTCAGGAAGGCTGATTGAGCTTTAGAACTCAAAGAGAATAAAGAGAACTCAGGGAGAATAAAGGAATCTATAAGGAAGTCTGATAACTGGAAAATACAAAACAACAAAGTGAAAATGTGTTCAGCATCAGTGCTAATATCTTCCTTCTCCCAGGTAAGATTTGGGGTTTTGATTTTAGTTTGGTTTTATTTGTTTTTTTACCACCTCGATGGTTGCATTTTATTTATTCACTCAGTAAATATTTATTGCTCATCTAGTCAGGGACAGCTCACTACTGAATGCTGGAGATGTGACCATAAAAATCAAGGGCAGTGCCTTCCAGAGCCGACCTTCTAGAGTAAAGAGATAAACATATTTATCCACAGTATGGTACCAACATAATCTCAGATACTGATAATACTTTAGAGAAAAATACAGCAAGTGAAGAGGAAAGGGAAGAATCAAAGAAGGCCTCTTATGTAAAGTATCTTTATAGCAAAGGTGTTAAGTGAAAAGGTTGGCCATGTGTACACCTCACAGAAGTAACAACAAATGCAAAGCCCCAGGGACGAGAGTATGCTTGTCCATTCCTGGAAGAGCAAAGAGGCAAGGGCCCCAAGGGCAGAGGCCTTCTCTGTAGCTTTACCCAAGCCTTCCTCAACTTGAAGGTAAGGAGACCAGTGGAATAGAATAGAAGTTGGGTTACTCTTACTTAACATGAAGTTGAAACTGAGGTAAACAACAATGAACCTGCTTCTAGAATCCCCAGGCACAGAGGGTGGTCTCACGGAGAGTGGGATGTGGATGGTGGGACCTCAAGGGGTAAGAGAGGGGAGACCTTTGCCCCCTGAAGCTAACTGGGGCAACTACTCAGATTGAAGACCAGGAAATACTGTGAAGAGCTATTCCTGACAGTGGTGCTTTCTCCACCCCCATCTTCAAGCCTGCACAAATATTCTGTTGACTTTAGTGTGGAAACTTGGTCATATCAATAGTCACAAAGTTAAACTGAAAGGAACTTTCTGTATGCTAGAAAGGTCCTTACTAAGGAAAAGAAAATGGAAAAGACATTTTGTTCACTGTTCTCCATCAAACTCTTGGTGCTTCTTCTCTCTCCCCCTCACCCCGTCATTACCTGACTTACTGACTCATCAGCTTCTCTAGCCTTGTGAAGGTTTCCTCCCATTCTTTAATCTTTTAAAAAATATATATTTAATTGACAAATAAAGGTGATATATATTCCAAGCTTACGATGTGACAATGTACTATATGTATACATTGTGCAACAATGATCACAACCAATCACATCCCTCGCCATCCATGCTGTGCGTGAGATCCCCAGAACATGTTCGTCTCGTGACTGAAAGTCTGCTGATGAGCAGAGAGGCAGCATCTCAGCCATCCTGGCACCAAGGCACAGCACTAAGGCTGAAAGGAAAAGCTTTACTGGCGGAGGCCTATTACCTCACCCTGACCACCAGCCCTCAAAACTGAGATGATTTCTTTTCCTTCTAACCAGTTTTTGACTTCAGGATTGTGGTATTCCCCACGAGCTGTTGACATAGTCTGTAGGTCACATCCACTGTGGGATTTGTGACATGAATCCATCTCCCAAAGTTTAAGTTGTTCCAGTTTTGCCCTGAACAACTTAAACCGAAACAGAGAGGCAGAGGGATGTTAGTTTTTAAATTATTCATTAATTCAGCCAACAATTATTGAACACCTACTACATGCTAGCCACTGTATCTGGGTTCTGGGAGTGGAACTGAATAATACCATCTGCCTTATGTATGAAGTGGGCAAAGGTACAGAAGGAGAGGAAATTTCTTCCCCTTCCAAATCTACCTTTATCCTCTGATTTTTATGCGGACCCCATACGGGAATCTTACGGCAGTTCTCATTTCATAAACCTCCTCTGAGTGGAATCCTCAAAGAATTCAAGACTTATTTACCAAAGAGAAAGACCTTCCTAGATCTTCAAATTTAAATTAAACATTTCCACCGTCATTATCCTCTTTCTTGTATGTTCGTTTTATGGCATTTTCCACAATTAAGATGATGTATTTATTTGAGTACATCTCATTTTATGTGTACTCTTCCCCAGACTTAAACATGATTTAAATCTGTTTTTTTCCTTGTCTTCCTATGCCTAGCACAATGCCCAGTATATATTAGGTACCAAATTAAGACTTGTCAGCTTGCAGGCGTCCTCAAACTTTTTAAACAGGGGGCCAATTCACTGTACCTCAGACCGTTGGAGGGCCAGACTGTAGTTTAAAAAAAAAAAACTATGAACAAATTCCTATGCACACAGCACATATTTATTTTGAATTTAAAAAAAAAAAACGGGAACAAATACAATCACACCGCCTCATGTGGCACGTGGGCCGCAGTTTGAGGACTCCTGGCTTAGTGGATAATGGTTGAACAAATGAATAAAGTCCTTCATTTTATTAGTTTGCTGGAGGACATCAAAGATTGGAACCCACCTTAGATGCTTCTCTGAGGAAGGGACCAAGGTCATCACACCCCGAATTAAAAATAATCCATTTTAATTGCCCAGGGAAAGTAAAATTTAAATATGCCTATTTGTTCTCCAAGTCACCTAGTCTCACCCTTCTTCCTGATCATCGTGGGATTGAATGTGCCAGATGAGAGAGTAATCTGATCACTGCATACTACAGCCTGTGGTGAGAGCGCTCATCTTTCCTTACCTGGGGGTCTTATTCCATACTTTAGTCATGTTAGGCCCCAGGCTCTACCCACATTCTAGAGAGGGCTAGAGTTTCTCATTAATCTCTGTCTGGCCCCTGTCATTGGATTAGCGACCACTGAAATGCAATCCCTGTCATGAGCAGTGAAGAGCCTGACCCATACAAAACTGAGCCAAAGAACTGCTGCCTCCCAGAGACCACTGTCCCTGACTTCTCCACGTCCCAGGCACAGCATGAGGACTCAGGGAAACCATTAGCACACTCTCACTACCACCCGATCATGCCTCACTCCAAAATTTGTGTAAAGGAGTCTTTTGTTCACAACTTCCTATTTATGCCCACATTTAGCACCAACACAGAACAGTCTGCTGGAGCAGAGAAACAAATGTTAGGTTCTATACAGCAGAAGGGAAACTCTTTTCTCCCAAAGTGAAAATAAAAGGTCAGGATCTAGAAAGGATCCGTTCTGTCACAATGCATCCTGACTTACGTGTTGTGCTTATTATTCACATTCAGAACTTGTTTGCAGGGATGGAGTTGTCCAGAGTGAAATATGGGAAGCCCATACCTCCCCAATCCAAACACTTCTCACTGCCCTCAGTGCCTCTCCCCTGCTCTGAGCCACCATCACCTCTTTCTAGAATTGCAGAAATACTCTAATTTAGGAGTCTGGAAAGTCATATAGAAAGTATTTTCTGCTTTGTGGTACATATGATCATTGTGGCAACTACTCTCCTCTGATACTGTAATGTAAATGAGCATGGTTGTCTTCCAATAAAAGTTTATGTACAAAAAACATTCAGCCATATTTAAACTATGAACCGTAAATGAACCGTAAATGATGAGCCCCGGGTCTGACTGGTCTCCTTGCTTCCGTGTTCACCACCACTGCTATCCTAACACAGTAGCCAAAAGACTCCTTTAAAATAAAAGTCGTTTGTCACTTCCTTGCCATGGCTCCCCTTATACTCGAAATAAAAGTGAAAGTCATTTCAATGACCCACAAAACCCCATATGATCTGACCCCAGCCATTTTCCTGACCTCTTGTCTCACTGCACCCTCTCTCTCTCTCTCCCACCCTCGTGAAGCTGCACTCAGGACACAGGGGATGTGCTCTGTATGTTCCATCTTCTCCCAGACACCCACACGCCTTATGCCCTTTACCTCTTGGCTGCTCTGCTCAAATGCCATCTCTTCAATGAAGCCAATAGGAACCAGTATTTGAAGTTACAAGTTTCCCCCATGAATTCCAATCCCCCCATTCTACTCTATTTTTTCCCAGAAACTTACCACTTTATAACATAAAGAAAAATTAGTTATATTTATTACCTCTCCATCTCTCCTAGAATATAAACTCCACAGAACCTTGGCTTTTGTTCCTTGATGTAGCTTGAGATTCTAGAGCAGTGCCTGGCACATAGTAGGCATTTCCAAAAATAGATGTTAAATGAATGAATATGTGTAGCTTCCCTCAAATCCCACAGATGGTGTGAGTTACTCTATTCCCTATATTACTGTAACTCTTCGTATGTATCACTCTTATGGTCCTTTTCATGTGAATTATTATTATTATTTATGTATTTATTTGTCCCATTACTGAGCCATGACTTCTTAAAATTTTGTATATGTTAATCTGCAGATATTGATACAGTGTCCATCATGCAGCAAAAGGTCAAATCAGGCCAACTCAATAAATGTACAAAGTTGCTATATACACTTAATTCTCTGACACCAAATCACTAGCTCTGAAAGTCAGTTATAGTTTTGAAAGTCTCTCTTCCAACTTCCTATTCTAAATACATGTATGCACACTCTCTACTAATAGAGACAATTTTAAACCATTTCCACATATTTGCTTAATTATCTTACAGTGACCTCTGCAAAACACTAGCCTCTGATGATTATAAGAGGTAGTTTTTGGCATGGACACCAAAGCATCAAAGAGTCAGCTGGAACTAAGGAAAGCAATAACACAACTGGTTTTAATTACTCGTGACAGGCAGCTGAATATATCTGACACAGCCCTTCTCCCCAATACATCACTCAGAACAGGCCAGTTACAGGAAATAGTGGAAAAAGAAAAAAAAAAAAAAAAAAAAAACCACAATGAGGCCAAAATGTGTCTGTAATACAAAGCAGATCATCTTTCACATGGATGACCTTATTCATTTCATTTTATATTTTTATGATGGTCCCAAACCTATAAAATTGCTGACCCCATTAAGCTGACTTTGCATGCTTCTATGATGGCCCTGAGGAGTGGTGGCTCAGATCCTCAGAAGAGGAGGTAGATGAAGACTGCACCCATTCAGGAATCACAGTAGAAACCAAGGGGTCCTCCAAAGTTCATCTAGGATTGCAGGCATGTTTGCAATTAATTCATCTGTGAAGTCAGGTGAGAACCTTCTATTCAGCATTCTCAGGAAATTAGCTTCATCTATAACCTAGTTACTTTCTTCTGCCCTCTTGCTCAGCAAGAAATAGGTGAAGGTAAGAAGTTGCTTTGCTATAACCTAGTCACAATTTTAGTATATCTCTTATCAAGCACACACACTCACCTGATGAAACTATCAACTTTGGATTCCCCATAAACTTTGGCTGACACCTATTAAAAACACGAGAGTGAGAGAGAGAGAGAAAGAGAAATCAAGATCCTAACTAGTGAAGATTTTACTACAGGGCCTAATCTTCTTGCTAAAGTCTCCTTCCATATAGACGTCTGCCTGATCCCAGAGTTCACTGCCTTCTTGTTGCAGTGCATTTCCTGGTTCTTGTCACTTGTTTGATCACTGTTTTGAACAATCTTTCTACTTTTAATATCACCTTTCATTCTTGCAATGAAAGTTTTGAGTCCCTGCTCTAATAGAAACTGAGCCTCTAATCACAAATACTCCAGCAAGGAGCTCAGAATTTAACAGAGGAAATGGCAAGTACACAGATGATTGTGAAGCCACATATTAAGTGCTGTGAGATGCTAAGTGGAGGGGAGCATGAAAGGGGGGTACTTAGCCTGCTCCTGGGCAGTGAGGAAAGCTTTCCTGGAGTCACCCGCATCTAAGCAGTCTGAGCCAGACAAAAAACCATGAGAAAGAGTCTATGCTAAGGAAGTGGGATCTATAAATGCCCTGAGCCATAAATCATGACTGCTTCAGGGTACAACAAGTACAGCTGCAGGAATGTGGGGAAACAAGCTGGAAAGCAAAGCCGGAGCTAGATCATGAAAGGCTTTTTATGCCTTTCTAAGAAGATGAGAATTCATCCTGTAGTGATGAAGGAGTCATTGAAAGTTTATACATGACATGGTCAGATTTACACTTTAGAAAGATGGCATCAATGTGGAGAACGGATTTCACCATCCAACTAGTTCGCTGCACCTGGCCCATACTCTTCTTACCTGCCCTCCCTTACCTTTCCATGCTTCTGAAGAGCCTGGCTCCACACCTCTTGCCTTTTCAGCATCCTCAAACAAACAAAACTAGTGATCAGAATCAGTTTGAGACCTTATAAAAGAAATACAGATTATCTGGTACCACTTCCCAGGACCATATTCCCATGGAAAGGGGGCCTTCGAATATTTGTAAGTCTCCCCACATGATTCAGAGGCAGCTGGACTACAGATCATATTTGGGAAATAATATAGCTGCCACTTATACCACTTGTTTCCAGATGAGTTGATGAACACGAGCAGTGTGTTTTGTTTACTCAATTAGATTGAAGAGGGCTGGAGTATTTGTCACTCTAAATGTCCTCCTTCCACCGTAACTATGACTCTATTCCCAGGATCAGAAAAATCATTTTCTTACTTGCACTCCTCCAGAACATCTGCTTGTCCTTTGCATAACAGGTCCACACCTCAACATAACTTATAAGGCTGCCCAATCTGGCTCCAATTCCTTTCAATCCACCGATCTCTTTACCTTGTACCTCTTATTAACCATATAAAGGGAGGCTATTGATATAATTTACTCCAAATTTCTACTTTCTCCATTAAATTAAAGATAGATATGGAGTTGGAAAATTGTGTAGATTAACAATGAAGGTTTTGACTTAGAAAAAGAAAACAAATGATCAACCTCAAAGACCCAACTGAGTTGATGATCATGTATCTGCATCTACCAGACAATTATGTTATTATAAACTCAGAAACCCAAGAGCAGAGAAAAATTGACAGTTATGCAAATCAGCTTCTGAATATTGGAAAAACAGAAAGTCAAGAGATAAAAGAGTTGAGAAAGAAATAGAAGATTCCTCAGATGGGCCTAAAAAGAAGGTTCTGCTAATTTGCTCTAACACTTACAGAGGACTAAAACATGAGCACCTTTGTTTTGCCACACTTGGTTTGTTTAGTAATGATTGACCATTTGATTTAGTTCTGGTCTCTGGCTTTCTCACCACAGGTTCGGTCTGATGTTCTGTTATGTTACCTAGAGCATGGTACATAATGTACAATA
The DNA here is from genome assembly GCF_027406575.1 of Nycticebus coucang. Taxonomy (NCBI): domain Eukaryota; kingdom Metazoa; phylum Chordata; class Mammalia; order Primates; family Lorisidae; genus Nycticebus; species Nycticebus coucang. The sequence continues at coordinate 91,408,623 of NC_069789.1, forward strand.
ACTAGAAGGTACGGAGGGCAGAGTAGGTGAAAAATTTTCCAGCATACTAAATGAAACTACCAAGGTAAAGATAGAACAATAAGGTAGTAAGTGTTTTATAATAATTAGTTACCTCTTAAGTTAGTGCTCTGACTTGAAAATACAATTTGTATGGTGACAGCATATCCATGAAGTAGCTATTCTTTACTTAAAATTGATTTTTTGCATTTCATAGAAGACTCGATGTTAAAACACAAATAGGTGCTTTAACATGAAGATACTAAAGTGTTTTAAAGATAATAGCAGTTACAGTAAAACATTCTGCTAATAAAAATTGAATTACATGTTTCTTTTTGAAAGATTTTAGATTATTTTAAATTTTTAAAACAATGCCTTATATTAATCCAGCTACTTCAATTTTCAGGTTTATCCTTTCCTTGTCCATTTTCTTAACTGCTTTTCTTTCCAATGTGCATTCATTTTCAATCAAGGAACCAGGAGCAGCTGCAATGAAGCAATCGAAAAGGAAGCCAATGACTAAAATTAGATTATTGATGACATTTACTTATATTTTCAAGGCTGAAATTTCAGGGTACAACATTTTCTCCTGAAAGGAGACACGTCTCCATCATTGCACTGCAAACTTCTGTCATCAAATTACATCTATATTACATCATTGGGTAGTGAAACTGACCCAAAATAGAAAGTGAAACCATATACTTTTTCTTCCAAGAGAAAGGCTAAAGACAAAATTAAATAATAGACTTGTTTTCATAAGGTTATTTTGACTAATGGCCTCTTAATTAGGAGGAGATGTTTGTTCAAGAGAAGTAGTAATTCCAACGAGGAAGGAAGTTTAATGTAACTGACATGAGGACAGGGAAAGGAGTCTAGATTTTTCTCCCACTCACTCTGGGATGGCCTGTGACACCAGTCATCTGGGGCTGAGAGTGGTTAGAACCTGTGGCCATCGTTCGTTCTTTCTTTCTTTTTTTCTTTCTTCCTTCCTTCCTTCCTTCCTTCTTTCCTTTCTTCTCTTTCTTTCTTCGCTCTCTCTTTCCCTCCCTCCCTCCTTTCTTTCTCTCTCTTTTTTTTTTTATTGAGTAAATAAGCACTTTAATTTGAACTACCCTAAACGCTAAATGATTTATTTTCCTTGCTTCACGGAATGCCAATTTCATCTTGCAGTGAAAAAACACATCTATATTTTTGCCTAGGATATTGAGAAAGACAATTTTTACAAATACGGATGCAGGGCAGCTATCTTTTATGTCTTCTGTTTTCACACCCATCTGTACAGTTTAGGCATATACAGTAGTTTCCCAAAGCACTTTTCCTGATGTTTCATGCCATCTTTTTTTTTCTAGGAAATCTACAGAGTATGTGCATGTCTTATTAGAGTGTATGCATTAGTGAAAACTTGTACCTGCTCAATCATCAGTCACATGCAGACATGTACGGTACCCCCTCTGTCCATCCCTACCTGCACTGTGAGGGGCACCTGGAAAGGACAGCACCAGGGCCCAAAGCCCCATTGCCTGTCCAGTCCAGTCATTCATTCCCACTGCATTTCAGGAGTGTCCATCGTTGTGCAGTGCGAACATCCACACCGGGATGCACTGCTCTGGGAAGCCCTCCTGCTTCTCCTGGCTCAGCACCACCAGCCCACTCTTCCTAATGAGGCTCCGGAAGATGTCCATGTCCCAGGTCACACTGCTGTCAGAGAGATCCAAGACACAGCCCTCCCGTGCCACATTGTCCTTCAGAATGATGACGCCATTTTCTTTCAAGCCATCTCGGCACCGGGAAAGAAATGCAAGAAGGTCCTTATCAGTCAGGTGCCCTATGGGTGGGGCCAAAAGGGTAGGGAAACAGGATGAGATGGTGGGCAGGGAGAACTCTGAACATAGAGCTAAGAATCAGGACACCCATTGTTCCTTCACTCATGAATTATTCAATATCCTGTTTTGTCTGCAGGTGGCTTTGAAAATTTAGATAATAGAACACATACCCTCTTTGAGGAGGCTCAGTTCCCTACCTACAAAATAGATATGATACTACCTGGCCTATTTACCTCATAGGCATGAGATAAATTATTGCCATGACATGAGATCCTCCATGTCCCTGGAGAACAGGGGAACCCCTCTATTACCACTTTTGGGATCTCCTACACACACACACACACACACATATAAAAACCTAGTTCACTACTATCTTACTTCCTAAGGAAAATTTAGGGATCTAAATTTAAGAATGTCTAGTTCTGCCAATAAATGGAGATTAACTTTTTTTGGCTCCACTTTTTAATATCTTTTTAGGTATTTACATTTCTTTGAAGATTTAGGTTGATGGAGCAAATGCCTTTGGACCAACCAAAATCCTAGAAGCAAACTAAATTTCTGGTATAGAAAATGTTAGGGGAGGATAGCACCTGTGGCTCAGTGGGTAGAGCACCAGCCCCATATACCTAGGGTGGCAGGTTCAAACCCGGCCCCGGCCAAACTGCAAACAAACAAAAAAATAGCCAGGCATTGTGGCGGGCGCCTGTAGTCCCAGCAACTCGGGAGGCTGAGGCAAGAGAATCGCCTAAGCCCAGGAGTTGGAGGTTGCTGTGAGCTGTGATGCCGCAGCACTCTACTGAGGGTGATAGAGTGAGTCTCTGTCTCAAAAAAATAAATAAATAAAAAATATTAGGGGAGAAATCTGGAGGACCAGCGCTATCTGGGAGTTCACATGACACCAGGGGGTAGCTAATTGCTATAACCACAACTATAGCTAAATCTTCCCTTGTGTTCCTATTAGCCCCAGTGTCATCTTCTCTAGCTGAGTGGGGGAGAAGGGTAGAGGCAAAGCCATGCAAGACTAACCAGAGACCCACTGAATCCAGATGACATCGTATCTCCCAAACAGAGGTGTGAATTCCTGTAGGCTGTAGCAGTGGTAGCTCTCTACCTTGTCTCCTGTGACCTGAAGGTAGTTCTGGGCTTCAAGGAGGAAAGATTCCATCATGTCCACAAGTTCCACGCTGTTGAAAATTGGCAACAAGACATGCTTGCTCACCCTTCCTATCCCAGAGCCACAGTCTAAGGCGCAGTCCGTTCCAGCTCTCCCGGAATCCTGCAGAAAGGTACCTTTCTGTCAAGTACAGAGACCCACTCAGAGTCTTGGGCATGCCACTTATCTCTTTAAGGAAACTTTATTTAGGTCAATTGTATACATATGTACCGTTTTAATAATAAAATGTACCATTTTTAGTGTACCATTCAATGAGTTTGGACAGCCATGTGCCCAACGCCACAATCAAGATATACATGTAGAACATTCAATTACCTTTTCCCAAAATATATCCATATATTTCTAGTTATGCTTTATTTTATCCAAATATAGGTATTTAAAGAATTGTACACTGAGATCTAAAAAAAAAAATCTTAAGTTTAAGTGCTTAGTAATTTTCCTCCCAAAATGAGCCATTGATAGCCCTATGAAGGTAGGACTTGGATGACTATAAATTTGAGCCAAATCCACAGCTAAATGGATCTCTAGTGTAGGTTATTACTCTATGAAAGAGAGAGAAAGGATGGAGGGAGGCAGAAGAGGAGGGAGGGAGGAAAGGAAGGAGGCAGGAGGGAAGAAGGGAAGAAGGGAGGAAGGAAGGAAGGGAGAGCGGGAAGGAGAAAAAGGAAAACCAAGCAGTGAGAGCCTTTTTGAATTTTAAAATACTTCAAAAATTCATTCAATAGGTAACATTTCAGTTTGTATTGGGAAAAGCAAAGTTTTATTTTTCTAAACTGATTTTGAGGGCTCTGAGTTATCTATTCCTCACCATTTACCGTGTGAATGGTAAATTTGGGGACCCAAACTAAAGAACACTAATTGTTCATTCTCAGGCAAAGATTTTATTTCAAATCCAACCCTGATGGCACCCAACATGTTCACGTGGATAAAGAGTAGTTTTGGCAAAGTTGCTTCATCTCCTTTAATGCTAAAAGTTGTTTTCTGGCATTTTATACCACAAATTACATGATTTACTGGGCATGAAACTCTGAGATCTGCTTTTTAAGTAAGTCTGTGCATTAAATGAATTGGAGGTGAGGGGATGATGGGGAGGTGGTGAGTGGGGGTAGGGAGAAATCAGCCAATACAAACTTGCTCAAACTTGCGTCTATAAAATTTTAAAAGTTTCTGATTTGTGAAGATTCAGCTGGTCTAAATTATTTGGTCATAATTGGGATGGCTGCCATAGATTTTGTGCTAGAAATTATAGTAACAAGATACTTGAAGTTGCCAATCAAGATCTTAAGGAAAAAGCCTACTATTGATTTCTCAGGAACTAAGGATAAAAAAAAACACTTGGCTATGGATCAAAGGTGAAGTATGAGCAGAGGAAAACATCAAAAAGCGACTTTCCAGTCCACCCCAAAAGCCTTCCTTATGCTAGAAAAGTACAGAGAAGAACAAAACCTGAAGCAATTGTAGCTGCTTTCAAATGGAATAATAATAACCATAATTATTGAGTGGTTATATATAGCAAGCTCTTCACATCTATAATAATTACAACAATCAAAATGCTCCACAAGATAACGATTATCATTCCCATTTTTAGATAGAAAAAACTCAGATTTCTAATATTATACAGCTAATGGGTGAACTAGAATTAGAACAGAAATTGTCTGAATCCAAAGCCATTTCTACATCAAGGATGTCACCTCAAGTGACAACTCGGGTTCTCTTCATAGTCTGTTCAGTGTAGTGCTGAAAAGAATTCTAAGGCTTCATTCAGACTCAGCAGGAACGAGATCTGTGATTGATTAGTGATGTCTGCCTTATGTATGGGACAGGAAATTGGTAGTACATTGCCATGTGTTTGCCATTTCTACTTACACTATGCTACCTCCCACATTCAAATATTATAATTTAAACTAAACTAATTCAGAAAAACATGCTTATACTAAAGGTTTATGTCATGAATGCTATAAAAGAAGCACCTTCTAAATAAATTTATAACGTTAACAAGGCAGGACAAAGCATAGAGAAGTTATTTTAAACTATTGAAAATGACATTATTAAAAATGTGCATGCTCATTCATATGGGGTTGTTTATATATTGGTTTCATGTTAGTATTGAGTACATTGGATTTTTTTTTTTCCATTCTTGACATACTTTACTAACAATGTATTTTGGCTCCATCCAGATAAACATAAAAGATGTAAAATGTGAAGGACTCAACTACAACTTGAACTTTACCTCAGAATTGAAAACAATGTAACCTAAACATTTGTACCCTTGTATTAATTTGAAATTAAAAAAAATTTTTTTTAATTTAGTAAATGACAAAAATACATTGTCATTAAATTTTCTAAGCTTTCTCCCTGATTTATGTAAATCTGAATGAATTAGTAGATAAACAAACATTTCAAATTTGATGGAAATGAATAAAAACTGAGTTAAAAATTTTACTTTAAAAATGGCTCAATAAGAGATTCTCATTACAAATTTTTGTTATTACTTGGCCCTAAAACAGTATTTTTCAACCGTTTTTATCTCATGGCACACTTGAACTTACAGTTAAACTTCCACAGCACACTTAAATTATGTTGATCAAAAAAAGAGTGAAAAAAAAAGAATATACTTACTGTAATTTGAACTTCTTTTGAAAATAATTTAATTAACAATGTTGAAAAATTTTCTCAGCACACCTAAGATCCTCTCACAGCACACCAATGTGCTGTGACACAGTGTTTGAAAATCACTTCCCTAAAACAAGAGTCTCTAAAAGCCTCTGTGGGTCATTTTACTCTCACTGGTGTAGCAAGTTGCTTTAGAAGTAGAAACACAAACAATAGAGCAAAGAGACCTCAGAGATCTATGCCAGTGGATTGCAAAAGGGTTATAACAGCTGACATCTTTTTTCTCAATGAATAGATAAACACGTAGGGTCACTGGTTAAAGTGAGGCAGGGTCTCACCCACTCAACCTTCCCTTCATTCTCCAAGGAAGAGCGTAAGAAGGTTAACAAAATCCTAGAGTTTTCAAATTACTGATGTCTACTTCTGCTTTTTCAGACAAAGAAACTGAGGGTCAGAGAGGTGAACTGTTTGAAATAGAACTTCCTTGAAAATGCTGATCCTCTAATTCATATTTTTCACCAATTTAGATGTGTGATATTTAGCTATAGTTATTTTTAAAGCTATTGTTATTTACAAATACAAAAATGGTCCCTTTTACTCAAATGCTATGTCCTTACAGCTGCTCCCAAATAGTATCTAGTTCTATTTATTCCATTTCATTCTACATTGTTGGCACCACCTCCCGTATCTTAGCCCAAAGATTCTTTCTATCTCCCATTCACACGCAGCTCCCCTGAGATGGGATATTTAAAAACTGATCTCAGGGACATCTCTCGCCTTTTGGACACCATGGCTGCCCGACACTGTGAAATTTGATCTCCTATATATGAATATGAATTCCATGACTATGGAATATGAATATGGAATACAATGGGTGATTTCAGAACCAGACTTTTGTTATTTTCACTTTCATTTATTATGCTATCTTATTTATATATTCATACATAACAGCAAAATACAATTAAGAATCTCATTTTAGTTTTAATTCTGCCTATATATTTGGTTTAGAAGAACATCAAATTCATCCACAACAGTTAAAACCTAAAACGAAAGCACTTCATGCTATTGCATAAAAACCATGAAATAAAATGTTAGACCCAGATTTTTCTAGCTATCCAATCCCTGAGAAATGTCAAAAAAAAAATGCCATCAAATACTGATTACTTGAAAAAAAATACTGATTACTTTTTATTAATTACTATTCCCCCCATTAGAAAGCTAAAACTGAGGGAAGTTCTCAGTAATGCCATTAACATCATCTTCATATCACATTTGCAACTAGTTTAAACACCGTTTCCCATTGTCCCATGCCACTAAGTGTTGAAAGGAAAGCAAAACTTAAATCAAACAATCTGCCTTTTCTCAGTTGACATAAGAATAAATCACATCAGATACTCGTATTTCCTAACTCCTTGTATCTTGACCTGAGTACTAATTTTGTAGATTATAGTATTAAGGTCAAAGTATCAAAATATCATCCTCTTAAAAGTTTCATGTTTGTGCTTAGTTAGAGGTCATGGTTTTACAATGAGCCTTGTCTACTAAGAAGGACTCCTCATATTTGTTTGAAAGGAGCAGGCTGCCTCTTTTCCAACATAAATATGCAAGTACAAGGCTGTTTCCTTTCCCAGGTCCGTGGGCGTGCTTAGGGGCTCTGTCTGACCAGCATCCCTGTGGTCAGCTTGGCATTCCACACGGAGTGACAAGACAGCTGGATTACTAACTAAGCTTCTGAAATGCGTCGGGATCAAAGTCAGCCTCAACACCAGGCAAGCAGAAGGGATTGCTTTGGGCTGGACTGGAGGAGGGATGAGGTCTCTGGTCCTCCAAAAAGGAAAAAAAAAAAAGCAGAGATTTTTTTCAGCTTCATCAGACAAATGGAAAAAATATGTGGTGGTTAAGGGCAGGGAGTTTGGTGTCAGACAGACCTGTCTGGGCTTAACTCCCAGCTCTGACTCTTACCAGCTGTGTAACCTTGACAACTTATTTAACCTCTCCAAGCCTCAGTTTCCACAACTGTAAAAACAGAGCTAATAATAGCATCTACCACCAAGAATTGTTAGGAAGAGGCACTGAGACCATGTTTCTTTGCAGAGTAACTGACCATCTCAGAATAAGCACTCAGTGAAATCAGTCAGCAATACTGATTTTAAAATACCTTGGGTTAACTTGACCTGTAAACACAGATGCCATTATCCCTAGACTTCCTAATTCTTTATGGCTGCTGCTGATGTCCAGACACATTAGCCCTAGTAGATATCCCATCCTGATCACATTTTCTCTACTTCTGGGTTCTGGGCTAAGGCATCAGGTGCTCTCGGGAAGTTGGATGTGAAGTGAACCACACCTCAACACTAGAACTAAATGAACTGTGGTATATGGACATCATGGAATACAATTCAGACATAAAGAAAGATGGAGACTTCACATCTTTTCCATTTACTTGGAAGGATTTGGGAAGCATGTTCCTCAGTACCACAGAATGGAAAACCACGCATCCAATGTACTCACTATTAATATGAAATTAATTGATGAGCAACTACATGTCCACACAAGAGGCAAACATATTTCAATTCAAGAAGTGGGGATGTGGTTAGCTCTCACTTAATGGGTACAATGTAGGAGTAAATGGCATGCCTCCTGGTGAGGTCTCAACTGCAACTTGGATTTTACCTAACAAACACAAACAATGTAACCTAGTTGTATGTTCCTTATATTAATCTGAAATTTTAAAAACACACACACACTAGGAATATTCATCATATTATGCTGCCAAATAGGTTGACAGACTAATCTCACAATTTAATATTGATAAAGTATCCTTTATCAGCATAAAATGGTCTCCAAGTTTCATACAAATTACTTTATATTGAATTGGAACAAATTTGTTTCTGTTTTCAGTAGAACTAACAGCAGCCAATAAAGCCGCAGGGTTAAATCTAGTCCAACAACTAAATGAAGTTCTTTCAAATATAATGAACATATTATATGAAAGCCCGTTAGTAGTAGTTGCAATAAATTAGATTTTGGGGGTACTCATTTTGCATACTAAAACAGATACTTGACATCTTTGATCTCTTTGATCATATTCTCCTGTGAGGTAGTGTCTAGTGTCATCCCCTCATCACAGGTAAGAAAACTGAGGACTATGAAACTAATTTATGGCTTTCACATGAAAGCTATAACCCAAGAATAGGGGGAAGAGGGAGAGGGAGGGGAGGGAGGAGGAGGTGGGCAGAGGGAGGGTGATTGGTGGGATTGCACCTGCGGTGTATCTTACAAGGGTATATGTGAAACTTAGTAAATGTAGAATGTAAATGTCTTAACACACTAACTAAGAAAATGCCAGGAAGGCTATGTTAACCAGTGTGATGAAAATGTGTCAAACAGTCTATAAAACCAGTGTATGGTATCCCATGATTGCATTAATGTACACAGCTATGATTTAATAAAAAAAAAATTAAAAAGAAAACTGAGGATTAGTGACTTTAAGTAACAAGCCCAAAGATGTTTATCCATTAAGCAAAAGAACTATGATGAATTTTGAGCCCAAGATTTTGGCCCCTATACTATACTCTCTATTTCCACATCACACAAAATTAAAGAAGAGTGGGTTCACCCAACACCAGGATTGCAAAGTGATAACATTCTTTCAAGACAAAATCTAGACCATGTATATGGTAATACAAAGGGATTCTAAGGTAATTATTTTTTAACTGAACATAGGCATGCATTTCCTTACTACATCTAATTTTTATTACAGGGCACCAATAAGTCAATCCAAGATCCCAAAGGGCATGATCTCTCATCAGTCTTCTGAGTATCAACCGTTTATTTATGAGACTCAAAAAGAAATGTCTCCTCAGTTCACAAATTGCAATATCAGCACCACTAGTTCACCTTTCCCTGAAGCATGTAAGATTAGCTGGTGTGAGGAGGGTAAAATGCCAAATGGGATAAACCAGTGGTTTGATGTGGTCCATCCTTTCTAAACATCTTAAAATAGGTTCTCAGGCTGAACTCTTGGTTGAGCCGTATAATTTTAACCTGACAAGTGACAACACAGAGGCATGTGAGCTTAGTGTCTGCAAGGACTTTGCCTTCTCATCAAGCTACAGTTGTGTTACTCACCCCAACAAATTTCCTAAGAAATTCCCGAGAGGCTTGAATATCTGGGCTAGACAGTTCAATGAAATTTCCCATCATACCCTCTTCTATGGCCGGTGCTTCCTGGTAGAAAAGCTTAGCTCTGGCATAAAACTGCATCTCACCATTGATCATTTGACTTGTTAAAGCATACAATTTCACTGCAAATGAAATATTGTTAATAGCTATTAATATTTATATGATACAACAAGCCCAAACTTATGCATTGCATTTGCTCTTAAAAGCCCACGAATATTTGTGCTGTGGAAGAAAGAGCACCAGTTTGAAGTAAAAAGATTGGGGTTTGAGTCCTGACTCAGTGATTTACTTGTTATGTAACACCGAACCTCAGGATTGTCCTCTACAAATCCCAATAATGGAATTTTCAAGCTTTAACAACTCTGCAGTTTAATGAGCCTATAGCTTATGACTGTAAAAGTTTACCATGTTAGCTACAAGAGAACAAAGAATGTCATCAGTGTCATAGTGAGTTTTATCTCTAAGCTCCAAATCTTTTATAAGAATTTTGTCATTAATCCTTACTTCCAATCACAAGGTACAAGTAGCTAATTTTTTCTCTTTTTTGAACAACTCATATCCAAATATGTCTGTATACCAGCATAACATTTACTTGAGCTCTATATTCTGAAAATAAAATAAAATAGATAAAACATTTATTGAGCAGCTAATCTAAACAGGTACTATGCTAGGCACATTCACATATATATTGTCATTTCATTATGTTACAAAATATATGAGATATTATTTTAAGACACTTATTTTTAAAAAACGTATGTTCCAACTTCTGGTAAATAAATAAGAGTTCATGTAAGTGTGTTTTGTAAACCAAAATTCAATCATGCAGATACAAAATATTTTCATTACAGGACATTCAGGAGGAAGTGATAGAGAGTAAAGAGAGGAACTCTGGTTCAAGATTATAGGCTGAGTACAGGCATTTGTCTCCCCTCCATCCCAATACTCCCTAAGAATTGTCTTAACAGACTAAACCCATAACAGGGAAGAAAATGAGAAGGTATCACTGATGGATTCATAATTCCAATAAATTTCTGAAAGATAAAAATTAGATAGAATAAAATGTAAACAGTTTGCAAACTAGAGTAGTTGCAATAAGAAATTACATTCCAGAATTACAGTCAAAAGGGGACGACTGTAAGAATGAGAATGTAAGTCAAAAAAATAAAAGTATTAATCAAAACTCTTGTCTAGAGAATAGCCAGGTGAGAGGAAAAGTACACCCTCTTGAAAATAATGGGCAAACAGCTGTAATCCTGGGGAGGATATATCCATCCTTTAAAAAAAAAAAAAAAAAGAATAAATAAGAAACTTCCTAGGGAGATCTAGAACAGTTAGCATTAAAATTCTAGAAACCTACAGAAGACTCCAAGCTCTCTGCTCAAACTCATGCGTGTCTGATAAGGTCTACCTGCACACATGGAGCTTCTTATCATCCTTTCTATCTAAGAGACAAATACATGACAGAGAAAACCTTATTCACTACCTAGAATAATTTACCTTGTCTTTTAATCCTAAATGTGGATAAACAATGATCTTCAAGTATATAATAGTAAAGTAGCAGCCTGGAAAAAAAGATTGAGATAAAAAAATCAGAACTGTCCTCAAATGAAATAGAAATAATTCGAGAAATGGATAAGAATTTAAACTAAAGCGTGGGGAGGGAGGGGGGAGGTGGGTAGAGGGAGGGGGATTGAAAGGATCACACATGTGATGCATCTTACAAAGGTACATGTGAGCCTTGGCAAATGTGGAATGTAAATGTCTTCACAAAGTAACTAGGAAAATGCCAGCAGGGCTATGTCAACTAATGAGATGAAAATGTGTCAAATATTCTATGAAAAAAGTGTATGGTGCCCCATGATCATATTGATGTACGCAGCTATGATTTAATAAAAAAAATAAAATAAAATAAAAGAATTTAAACTGAACCAAAACAAAGAAACTCATATATCCTTGAAGAGATATGAGAAATCATTCATTCATAAATTAAAGATAAGATTCCAAGAAAATTACAATTTAAACAATAACAAAAAATTCTAAGAAATAAAGGTTTGATAAACAAAAACTTTATAAAATATGAAATTAGATTAATTTCCAGGACATAAAACAAAAAGACTGATATGGAAAACAGAAGTAAGAAAATTAGACCTACAAAAGCAATTCAGGAGGCCAAACAGTAAGCTAGTTGGGATTCTAGAAAATTGATAAAATGGAGGGAAGAAGATAATTAAAGAAATAACAGAAGAAAATTTCTTTTTTTTTTTTTTTTATTGTTGGGGATTCGTTGAGGGTACAATAAGCCAGGGTACACTGATTGCAATTGTTAGGTAAAGTCCCTCTTGCAATCATGTCTTGCCCCCATAAAGTGTAACACAAACCAAGGCCCCACCCCCCTCCCTCCTTCTCTCTTTCTGTTCCCCCACCATAACCACAATTGTCATTAATTGTCCTCATATCAAAATTGAGTACATAGGATTCATGCTTCTCCATTCTTGTGATGCTTTACTAAGAATAATGTCTTCCACGTCCATCCAGGTTAATACGAAGGATGTAAAGTCTCCATTTTTTTTAATGGCTGAATAGTATTCGATGGTATACATATACCACAGCTTGTTAATCCATTCCTGGGTTGGTGGGCATTTAGGCTGTTTCCACATTTTGGCGATTGTAAATTGAGCTGCAATAAACAGTCTAGTACAAGTGTCCTTCTGATAAAAGGATTTCTTTCCTTCTGGGTAGATGCCCAGTAATGGGATTGCAGGATCAGATGGGAGGTCTAGCTTGAGTGCTTTGAGGTTTCTCCATACTTCCTTCCAGAAAGGTTGTACAAGTTTGCAGTCCCACCAGCAGTGTAAAAGCGTTCCCTTCTCTCCACATCCACGCCAGCATCTGCAGTTTTGAGATTTTATGATGTGGGCCATTCTCACGGGAGTTAGATGATATCTCAGGGTTGTTTTGATTTGCATTTCTCTAATATATAGAGATGATGAACATTTTTTCATGTGTTTGTTAGCCATTCATCTGTCGTCTTTAGAGAAAGTTCTATTCATGTCTCTTACCCATTGATATAAGGGATTGTTGGCTTTTTTCATGTGGATTAATTTGAGTTCTCTATAGATCCTAGTTATCAAGCTTTTGTCTGATTGAAAATATGTAAATATCCTTTCCCATTCTGTAGGTTGTCTCTTTGCTTTGGTTATTGTCTCCTTAGCTGCACAGAAGCTTTTCAGTTTAATGAAGTCCCATTTCTTTATTTTGTTGTTGTTGCAATAGCCATGGCAGTCTACTTCATGAAGTCTTTCCCCAGGTCAATATCTTCCAGTGTTTTTCCTATGCTTTCTTGGAGGATTTTTATTGTTTCATGCCTTAAATTTAAGTCCTTTATCCATCTTGAATCAATTTTTGTGGGTGGGGAAAGGTGTGGGTCCAGTTTCAGTCTTTTACATGTAGACATCCAGTTCTCCCAACACCATTTATTGAATAGGGAGTCTTTCCCCCAAGGTATGTTCTTGTTTGGTTTATCGAAGATTAGGTGGTTGTAAGATGTTAGTTTCATTTCTTGGTTTTTGATTCGATTCCAAGTGTCTATGTCTCTGTTTTTGTGCCAGTACCATGCTGTCTTGAGCACTATGGCTTTGTAGTACACACTAAAATCTGGTATGCTGATGCCCCCAGCTTTATCTTTATTACTAAGAACTGCCTTAGCTATACGGGGTTTTTTCTGGTTCCATACAAAACGCAGAATCATTTTTTCCAAATCTTGAAAGTACGATGTTGGTATTTTGATAGGAATGGCATTGAATAGGTAGATTGCTTTGGGAAGTACAGACATTTTAACAATGTTGATTCTTCCCATCCATGAGCATGGTATGTTCTTCCATTTGTTAATATCCTCTGCTATTTCCTTTCTGAGGATTTCATAGTTTTCTTTACAGAGGTCCTTCACCTCCTTCGTTAGGTATACTCCTAGGTATTTCATTTTCTTTGAGACTATGGTGAAGGGAGTTGTGTCCTTAATTAGCTTCTCATCTTGACTGTTATTGGTGTACACAAAGGCTACTGACTTGTGGACATTGATTTTATATCCTGAAACATTACTGTATTTTTTGATGACTTCTAGGAGTCTTGTGGTTGAGTCTTTGGGGTTCTGTAAGTATAAGATCATGTCGTCAGCAAAGAGGGAGAGTTTGACCTCCTCTGCTCCCATTTGGATTCCCTTTATTTCCTTGTCTTGCCTAATTGTATTGGCTAGAACTTCCAGCACTACGTTGAATAGTAAAGGTGACAGAGGACAACCTTGTCTGGTTCCAGTTCTAAGAGGAAAAGCTTTCAGTTTTACTCCATTCAGTAAAATATTGGCTGTGGGTTTGTCATAGATAGCTTCAATCAGTTTTAGAAATGTGCCACCTATGCCTATACTCTTCACTGCTCTAATTAGAAAAGGATGCTGGTTTTTATCAAATGCTTTTTCTGCACCTATTGAGAGGATCATGTGATCTTTATTTTTGCCTCTGTTAATATGGTGGATACCGTTTATAGACTTGCGTATGTTAAACCAGGCTTACATCCCTGGGATGAAGCCTACTTGATCATGATGAATGACTTTTTTGATGATAAGCTGTAATCTATTGGCTAGGATTTTGTTGAGAATTTTTGCGTCTATGTTCATGAGTGAGATTGGTCTGAAATTCTCCTTTTAGTTTGGGTCTTTTCCTGGTTTTGGTATCAGGGTGATGTTTGCTTCATAGAATGTGTTGGGGAAGATTGCTTCTTCCTCAGTTTTTTGGAATAATTTCTGCAGTACAGGAATAAGCTCTTCCTTGAAGGTTTGATAGAATTCTGGAGTGAAGCCATCTGGACCAGGGCATTTTTTGGTTGGAAGATTTTTTATTGTTTCTTTGATCTCAGTGCTTGAAATTGGTCTGTTCAGGAGCTCTATTTCTTCCTGGCTGAGTCTGGGGAGAGGGTGTGATTCCAAATATTGATCCATTTCCTTCACATTGTCAAATTTCTGGGCATAGAGTTTCTGGTAGTATTCAGAGATGATCTCTTGTATCTCTGTGGGATCAGTTGCTATTTCCCCTTTATCATTTCTGATTGAGGTTACTAGAGATTTTACTTTTCTATTCCTCGTTAGTCTGGCCAATGGTTTATCTATTTTATTTATTTTTTTCAAAAAACCAACTCCTTGTTTCATTAATTTTCTGAATGATTCTTTTGTTTTCAATTTCATTGATCTCTGATTTGATTTTGGATATTTCTTTTCTTCTACTGAGTTTAGGCTTAGATTGTTCTTCTTTTTCCAATTCCATAAGATCTCTTGTGAGATTGTTGATGCGCTCTCTTTCTACATTCTTTTTCGAATGTAGGCATCTAAAGTGATGAATTTTCCTCTCAAAACTGCTTTTGCAGTATCCCACAGGTTTTGGTAGCTTGTGTCTTCATTGTTGTTATGCTCAAGGAAGTTAATGATTTCCTGTTTTATTTCTTCCTGCACCTATCTGTTATTCAACAGAAGATTGTTTAATTTCCATGCCTTTGGTTGGGGTCGAGCATTTTTGTTAGAGTTGAGTTCCACCTTTAGTTCCTCATGGTCTGAGAAGATACAAGGTAAAATTTCAATTCTTTTGATTCTGTTGATATTTGTTTTGTGTCCCAGGATATGATCAATTTTGGAGAATGTTCCATGGGGTGATGAGAAGAATGTATATTCTTTATCTTTGGGATGGAGTGTTCTATATGCGTCTATCAAGCACAGTTGTTCTAGGGTCTCATTGAAATCTCTTATATCCTTGTTTAATTTCTGTTTAGAGGATCTGTCCAGCTCTGTAAGAAGAGTGTTAAGATCTCCTGTTATTATGGTGTTATCAGATATCATATTGCTCAGACTGAGTAAGGTCTGTTTCAAGAATCTGGGAGCATTTAAATTGGGTGCATAGATATTTAGAATTGAAATCTCTTCTTGTTGTATTTTTCCCTTGACCAATATAAAGTGACCATCTTTGTCTTTTTTGACTTTAGTTGCTTTAAATCCACATGTACCTGAAAACAAGATTGGAACTCCTCTTTTCTTCTGAATTCCATTTGCCTGAAAAACTGTCTTCCAACCCTTGACTTGGAGCTTGAATTTGTCTTTTGAAGCCAGGTGTGTTTCTTGCAGACAGCAAATGGATGGCTTGTGTTTTTTAATCCAGTCAGCCAATCTATGTCTCTTCAGTGGGGAATTCAAGCCATTAACATTTATTGAGATAATTGATAAGTGTGGTAGTATTCTATTCGTCTCATTTTGTGAGAGTCCATTGCTTAGTTTTATCTTTTG
Organism: Nycticebus coucang; assembly: GCF_027406575.1. Taxonomy (NCBI): domain Eukaryota; kingdom Metazoa; phylum Chordata; class Mammalia; order Primates; family Lorisidae; genus Nycticebus; species Nycticebus coucang. Next base: position 91,424,734 of record NC_069789.1, read on the forward strand.
CATCAGTGTGGAGGTTAGGTTCTGTCCTTTAATTTCTGAGTTCTTACTTTGCTGCTGATCCATTGTGGTGGTCAGTGTGCAGAACAGGTTGAAGTATTTCCTGTAGAGCTGGTCTTGTTGTGGCGAATTTCCTCAATGTTTGTATATCAGTAAATGATTTGGTTTCTCCATCAATTTTGAAGCTTAGCTTAGCAGGGAACAGAATTCTGGGCTGGAAATTGTTCTGTTTAAGTAGATTAAAGGTAGATGACCATTGTCTTCTTGCTTAGAAAGTGTCATTAGAGAAGTCTGCGGTCACTCTGATGGATTTGCCCCTGTAGGTCAACTGGCGCTTACTCCTGGCAGCTTGCAGAATCTTTTCTTTTGTCTTGACTTTGGACAGGTTCATCACAATGTGTCTTGGAGAAGCTCGGTTAGAGTTGAGGTGACCTGGGGTCCGATAGCCCTCTGAAAGCAGTGTGTCAGAATCTTTGGTGATGTTTGGGAAATTTTCTTTTATAATATTCTCTAGTACGGCTTCCATTCCTCTGGGGCATTCTTCTTCCCCTTCTGGAATTCCTATAACTCGTATGTTGGAACGCTTCATAAAGTCCCATAATTCTGACAGTGAACGTTCTGCTTTCTCTCTCTTCTTTTCTGCCTCTTTTACTATCTGAGTTATCTCAAAAACTTTGTCTTCTACCTCTGAAATTCTTTCTTCTGCATGGTCTAACCTGTTGATGATACTTTCCATTGCATCTTTAAGTTCCCTGATTGACTGTTTCATTTCCTTCAGCTCTGCTATATCCTGTTTATATTGTTCATATCGTTCATCTCTTATTTGATTCTGTTTTTGAATTTCCTTTTGGTTATTTTCCACTTTATTAGCAGTTTCCTTCATTGTTTCCATCATTTCTTTCAATGTTTTCTACCTGTGTATTCTAAATTCCCTTTCTGTCATTCCTAACATTTCTGTATAGGTGGAATCCTCTGCAGTAGCTACCTCATAGTCCCTTGGCGGGGTTGTTCGTGACTAGTTCTTCATGTTGCCTGGAGTTTTCTGCTGATTCTTCCTCATGAGTGATTTCTTTTATATGTTTCCTTGCCCTAATATTCCTTTCACTTCCTCTTGCTCTTTAAGTTCTCATGCCTGTGGACTAAGGATTACAGGACCAGAAGTGTGAGAAGGTTGAAGAGCAAAAAAGGGATGAAAGAAAGGAGGACCGAGTGATAAGAAAAAAAAAAGAAAAATAGAGAAAGGAGAGGGGGTGGGTAAAAGGAATATTGACGAAAAGAAGAGAGGCACAGAAAGAGGGAGACAGAGCAATATAGGTGTACAGTAGGGTACTTTGATTCAACCTTCAAAAAAAAACCACCTTCTGGGGGTGCCCAGTTGGGTGGTTCCCTTGAGGTCAGCAGCTCTTTGCTAACCTGATCAGACACAGTACCCCACCTCCACCAAGTAGAGAGGAAAGACAAAAATGCTATAAATCAAACCAAACCAAGCAAACAGAAAACTTTACGGGATAAAATTGCCTGGAAAAACCAAATAATAGTGGTAGAAACACTAACAAAAATGAAGTTCTAATTATTGAAATTGGCAGCAATGGGAAATTATAATTTAACTAGAAAAATTGAGAAAGAAAAAGGATCTGTATGGAAAAGGTTGAACTTAAAAAACAAAACAACAATCAACAACATCAAAATAAACAAAAAAAACAACCAAAACAAAAAGCAAAAAAAAAAACCACAACCGAAAACAAAGCAGTATGTATATGTTATTGAATATTGTCTGGGCAACACGTGGTCTTCTGGGGTATGAGATGTTAATCACAGTTCTGATACGACTGGAGGCTGCTGATTTCTCAAACCCCAGCAGGTAGACACCCTAAATCTCTCTTCAGCCCACTTAAAAGGCACTTTGCGCTTGTTCACTTGCTGAGCAGAAGCTTTCCCAGGGAAGTGCTTGTCGCTGGAATCACTGCTGAAGTGGCTATCCACTTACCCTGTGTGCCAAAACTGGTCTCCCTCTACCCCTGAGGGTTAGGACTGCAAGGCGGCTCAGAACCCGCCCTTAGGCTACTTGGTCACTGGGTTACCAGCTCCCACCCAATTCCAGCTCTGCGACCCTGAGGGTGGAGCTTGCTGGGGCAGATCGCTCACAATGGCTGCGTGTGACCCAGAGCCAAACACTATTAGCTCCGTCTGGCTCAGCGGCTCAGACTGGGGCCCCAGACAAAGGCCAAAGCTCTCCGCACTCCCGCTCAGGCTCTCCCCAAGGCAGTTCAGCTGAGTGCCAAGTCCAAAGACACCAAAACAGTTCACAGGTAAGGCCTTTCTGGTTTGCAGTCTCTCTGCTACTGAACTTACAGTTGCAGGCGGGTTTAGACGGATTGAACACACGCGACCACTTGCCGGTTTTCCACTGTTTTAGTCCTCCTCTTGGGGTCCAGAAGTCTCTCGCTGACTCCCTGTATCCTCTCAGGGGTGATGATAGGCAGATCCCACCAGCCAGAGATGCCTGGAGTCCTATCTCCCCAGACTCACGGTGCCCAGATGCAAGGAAGCTGTTACTCGGCTGCCATCTTGCTCCGCCTCCAGAAGAAAATTTCTTAAGGCTGAGATTGTAAGATCCAACAAGTGCTGAGCAGCATGAATTTTTTAAAAAGGCACATTTACACACATTCTTGAGAAATTTTAAAACATAAAAACTAGCAAGAACTGAAAGTAATTTAGAAAGAGAAAAATGGGACTTTGGAGATTACTCCTGTGCCAAGGACTCCGAGGAGTCCTTCATCTGCCGGGCACTCAAAGCTGAGGAGAGGCTCCCATCCAGAAGGAGTGTTAATGGACAGAAATTTAGCAAGTAACTTGGCAGATTACAGCTGCACCAAGAGAGAAGGTTGAAGAACATACATCAGCCCTGCTGAGATGAGCTGCAACCCCAAGGACACAAACGGACGGGAGTCCCCTACCCCATGAGAATGGCTCGGAGTACCACATAAACAAATGAGCAGAGTTCAAAAGTTCTCCCATTATACTCCATGGGAGAGATCCTCTAAAAACTGAACCTACTTCCCGACTAGAGTGCCATGGCGCTCTCCTGCCAGGCATAAAACTGTGTAAAACTGTATATATTCTCTACCTGCAATTCTGAGCTGCCAGCACTCCTCCACTCCCCTGGAGGTCTGGAGGCCTGTCCCCCAGACGTCCAGATTCTTGGTGTTTTCTTGAGAGGTGTGGGCAGGGCCTGGACTGCTGCTGGTCAGTGCCGATTCTGCAGCACGGGAATGAGGAGAGGACCATTGGCTGAGAGGGAACCACATAGGAGTGGCAGTGTCCCAAGGCACAGAGCAGCAGACATTTTTGGCAACAATAGGGCTCACCCTGGATATTCCAGAGTCACATCCCCTGTCTCTCTGGGCAACCAGAGGAGGCCAGGCATCTTCTTAGGTGGCAACCACCGGCAGAAACAGATCTGGGACAGAAACGCAGGCCCTGTGAGTAAAGGGTTTGCCTGAGTTGGTACCAGCCTAGGTGGAATGCGGGGACTAGAAAACGCACGCGCAGAGCCAGCTGATTCCCAGGGCGGGGCTGACCCAGAGGAACGCTTTACTGAGCCTAAGATGCACCTGGCCCCCAAGGGATCATCAGCCTAAACAAAGGAGGGCAGGCAGAGGCTGGAACTGACTGGTAACCATGTTGTGAATACAAACCACAGCTGAGACCGGACAGTGGGCCAGACAGGGCCTGAGGCACAGGTTCTGTGAATTCAAAACAGCTTCCCTTCTGCAGGGGAATTTAGCTAGGACAGAAACAAATTCCGCAAAGTTGTTCTGTTCTGTCAGTAACATCAATCAGGGGCAGGGCTGGAACTGAGTGAACAGCCTCAGCCTCCATTAAACACCCGAGGTTGTCAGGCCTCACATCCCCCTGCCAGATATTGGCAGGGAGCAGCAGCCTGGCTGAGGAGACATAGAGCTCCTTGTGATTCAGGCAGGTGCAAACACCTGGAGTATCTGCTCATTGGAGGCAACTGGGTCACAGCCCTGGGGTGTTATCAGTGACTGGGTGTGACAGAGGTGCAAGGTGGGGAAGGAGGAATCAAGATTCCCAGACTATTCTATTTGCTGGGTGGGTCCTCCTGACCTCATGGAGCACTGGAGCAAGACATATTTGAGTTGTCAGCAGACCCCTGCGATCAAGTTGCCAAGGACCTTTTAAACCCTCCCACCAGAGACAGGTGCTGACTGAGACAATTGATTTAGACCTTTTGAACTGAGCCAATTGCCTGAGGACTATCCAAGTGGTGCCCTGGGTGTGTGGTTGTAGGAAGGTTTGATTTTCCTTTTCAAATTGTTGCCTGTGGTGGGTGGGGTGGCTTAATTGCTGGTATTTCTCCACAGCTGATACTTCAATCCAGAGTAACTGTTTCACTAGGTTCAGACAGAGACCAGCCGAAAACAAGACAGAGCCACTTAGCCCCACCACAACAAGCAGGTCACCAGTTTCTCAGCCTGTAGCACTGTACATGTCCTTGGCAAAGCTCCAGGGGAAAAGGTACAGACAACAGTCCCAGCTTTTGGGCAAAGGGCTAATTAATCACTACTCCTGGAGCCCCAAACCCAACTTTTCTTTAACCACTCATCTAGTCAAACAGTATAAAATAATCATGGGTCAGAATCAGTGGAAAAACTCCGGTAACATAAATAACCAGAATAGATCAACCCACCTAAGGAAAGATACAGCAGATGTAACTGAAGATCTCATTCATAAACAGATGGCCAAGATGTCATAAATCGAATTCAGAATTTGAATTGCAAACAAGATTAATAGAATGGAGGAAAAGTTGGAATTAGAAATTCGAGGAGCAATTCAAAAGTTAGAATTAGAAATTGGAGGAGCAATTCAAAAGTTGTCTCAAGAATTCAATGAATTTAAAGACAAAACAACCAAAAATTTTTACACATTGAAGCAAGAATTTGCAGCCCTCAAAGATCTTAGAAATACCATAGAATCCCTCAGTAACAGAGTAGAGCAAGCAGAAGAAAAGATTTCTGACATTGAAGGCAAAACTTTTGAATGCTCCCAAACTCTCAAAGAGAAAGAGAAATGGAGAGCAAAAACAAATAATTCTCTCAGAGAGCTCTGGGATAATTTGAAGAAGGCTAATATTTGCCTCATTGGAATCCATGAAAGTGATGAAGTGGCTTCACAAGGCAAAGAGGCACTTCTCCATGAAATTATAAAAGAGAATTTTCCAGACATGCCAAGAGATTCTGAAATTCAGATAGCAGACAGTTTCAGAACCCCAGCACGACTCAACCTGAACAAGACATCCCCCAGGCACATCGTAATTAATATCACCAAAGTTAACATGAAGGAGAAAATTCTGGAAGCAGCCAGACGTAAGAAAACCATAACCAACAAAGGGAAGAACATTAGAATGACTGAAGATCTCTCTGCTGAAACCTTTCAAACCAGAAGAGGGTGGTCATCGAAATTTAATCTCCTAAAACAAAATAACTTTCAACCCCAAATCCTGTATCCAGCTAAACTGAGTTTCATTTACAATGGAGAAATTAAATACTTTAATACTTGATTTCCTCCACATGTTGAAGAAATATGCCATAACCAAACCAGCTCTTCAGAATATTCTCAGACTTATCCTCCATAATGACCAGCCTAATCCTCTACCACAAAAGTAAACTCACTCAGAAACTTTTGATCCAACTCCAACTTCCACAGTGGCAAAAGGATTAAAAATGTCCACTGGACTTTCGAAAAACTCAATACCCAAAATTTTACCAGACTTATCAATATTCTCCATTAATGTGAATGGTTTAAACTGTACTCTACAGAGGCACAGGTTAGCTGACTGGATACAAAAACTCAGGCCAGATATTTGCTGCATACAAGAGTCACATCTTAACCTAAAAGATAAATATAGACTCAGCGTGAAAGGATGGTTGTCCATATTTCAGACAAATGGAAATCAGAAAAAAGCAGGTGTTGCAATTCTCTTTGCAGACACAATAAGCTTTAAACCAACAAAAGTAAGGAAGGATAAGAATGGTCACTTCATATTTGTTAAGAGTAATACTCAATATGATGAGATTTCAATTATTAATATTTATGCACCCAACCAGAATGTGCCTCAATTTATAATAGAAACTCTAACAGACATGAGCAACTTGATTTCCTCCAGATCCATAATAGTCGGAGATTTTAACACTCCTTTGGTGGTATTGGATAGCTCCTCCAATAAGAAGATGAGCAAAGAAATTTTAGATTTAAACCTAACCATCCAACATTTGGATTTAGCAGACATCTACAGAACATTTCATCCCAACAAAACTGAATACACATATTTCTCATCAGCCCACGGAACATACTCCAAAATCGATCATATCTTAGGTCACAAGTCTAACCTCAGTAAATTGAAAGGAATAGAGATTATTCCTTGCATCCTCTTAGACCACCATGGAATAAAAGTTGAACTCAGTAACAACAGGAATCCGAATACTCATACAAAGACATGGAAGTTAAATAACCTTATACTGAAGGATAGCTGAGTCATAGATGAGATTAAGAAGGAAATTGCCAAATTTTTGGAACAAAACGAAACGAAGACATGAACTAGCAGAACCCCTGGGATACCACAAAGGTAGTCATAAGAGGGAACTTTATAGCACTGTAAGACTTCCTCAAGAGAATGGAAAGAGAGGAAGTCAACAACTTAATGGAACATCTCAAGCAACTGGAAAAGGAAGAAATTCCAACCCCAAATCCAGTAGAAGAAAAGAAATAACCAAAATAAGAGCAGAATTAAATGAAATTGAAAACAAAAGAATTATACAACAGATCAATAAATCAAAAAGTTGGTTTTTTGAAAAGATCAATAAAATAGATAAACATTTGGCTAACCTAACCAAGAAAAAAAGACTAAAATTTCTAATGTTATCAATCAGAAATGACAAAGATGAAATAACAACAGACTCCTCAGAAATTAAAAAAAAATATTTAATGAATATTACAAGAAACTTCATTCTCAGAAATATGAAAATCTGAAGGAAATTGACCAATACTTGGAAGCACATCACCTTCCAAGACTTAGCCAGAATCAAGTGGAAATGTTGAACAGGCCAATATCAAGTTCTGAAATAACATCAACCATATGAAATCTCCCTAAAAAGAAAAGCCCTGGACCAGATGGCTTCACGCCAGAATTCAACCAAACCTTTAAAGAGGAAGTAGTACCTATATTACTCAACCTGTTCCAAAATATAGAAAAAGAAGGAAGACTACCCAACACATTCTATGAAGCAAACATCACCCTGAACCCCAAACCAGAAAAAGACCCAACAAGAAAAGAAAATTATAGACCAATATTACTAATGAATATAGATGCAAAAATATTCAACAAGATCCTAACAAACAGAATCCAGCAACACATCAAACAAATTATGCATCACGACCAAGTCAGTTTTATCTCAGGGTCTCAAGGCTGGTTCAATATACGTAAATCTATAAATATAATTCAGCACATAAACAAATTAAAAAACAAAGTTTATATGATTCTCTCAATGGATGCAGAAAAAGCTTTTGATAATATCCAGCATCCCTTCATGATCAGAACACTTAAGAAAATTGGTATAGAAGGAATATTTCTTAAACTGATAGTGGCCATCTACAGCAAACCCACAGCCAATATCGTATTGAATGGAGTTAAATTGAAATCATTTCCACTCAGATCAGGAACCAGACAAGGCTGCCCATTGTTTCCACTGCTCTTTAACATTGTAATGGAAGTTTTAGCCACTGCAGTTAGGAAAGAAAAGGTGATCAAGGGTATCCATATTAGGGTCAGAAGAGATCAAACTTTCGCTCTTTGCAGGTGATATGATTGTATCTGGAAAACACCAGGGATTCTACTACCAAACTCTTAGAAGTGATCAAAGAATACAGCAGTATCTCAGGGTACAAAATCAACATTCATAAATCAGTAGCCTTTATATATACTAACAATAGTCAAGCTGAAAATTCAGTTAAGGACTCTATTCTATTCACAGTAGTGCCAAAGAAGATGAAATATTTGGGAGTTTATCTAACAAAGGACATGAAAAATCTCTACAAAGAGAATTATGAAACTCTGAGAAAAGAAATAGCTGAAAATGTTAACAAATGGAAAAATATACCATGCTCATGGCTAGGAAGAATCAACATTGTTAAAATGTCCATACTACCCAAAGCCATATACAATTTTAATGCAATCCCTATTAAAGCTCCATTGACATACTTTAAAAATCTTGAGAAAATAATATTTCGTTTTATATGGAATCAGAAAAAACCTTGAATAGCCAAGACATTACTCAGAAATAAAAACAAAGCAGGAGGAATTATGCCACCAGCCCTCAGACTATACTATAAATCGCTATTGATCAAAATAGCCTAGTACTGGCACAAAAACAGAGAGGTAGATGTATGGAACAGAATAGAGAACCAAGAGATAAACTCAGCTACTTGCCGTTATTTGATCTTTGACAAGCCAATTAAAAACATTCAGTGGGGAAAACCCTATTTAACAAATGGTGCTGGGTGAACTGGCTGGCGACCTGAGAAGACTGAAACCTTTCACCATTAACTAAGATAGACTCTCACTGGATTAAAGATTTAAACTTAAGACATGAAACTATAAAAATACTAGAAGATAGTGCAGGGAAAATTCTTGAAGAAATCAGTCTGGGAGAACATTTTATGAGGAGGACCCCCCAGGCAATTGAAGCAGCTTCAAAAATACACTACTGGGACCTGATCAAACTAAAAAGATTCTACACAGCCAAGAACACAGTAAGTAAAGCAAGCAGACAAGCCCTCAGAATGGGAGAAGATATTTGCAGGTTATGTCTCCGACAAAGGTTTAATAACCAGAACCACAGAGAACTGAAATATATAAGCAAGAAAAGAACAAGGGATCCCATCGCAGGCTGGGCAAGGGGCTTGAAGAGAAACTTCTCTGAAGAAGACAGGCGCACGGCCTACTACAGACATTGAAAAAATGCTCATCATCTTTAATCATCAGAGAAATGCTAATCAAAACTACTTTGACATATCATCTAACTCCAGTAAGATTAGCCCATATCACAAAATCCCAAGACCAGAGATGTTGGCATGGATGTGGAGAAAAGGGAACACTTCTACATTGCTGGTGGGAATGCAAATTAATACATTCCTTTTGGAAAGATGTTTGGACAACACTTAGAGATCTAAAAATAGACCTGCCATTCAATCCTATAATTCCTCTACTAGGTATATACCCAGAAGACCAAAAATCACATCATAACAAAGATATTTGTACCAGAATGTTTATTTTAGCCCAATTCATAATTGCTAAGTCATGGAAAAAGCCCAAGTGCCCATCGATCCACGAATGGATTAATAAATTGTGGTATATGTACACCATGGAATATTATGCAGCCTTAAAGAAAGATGGAGACTTTACCTCTTTCATGTTTACATGGATGGAGCTGGAACATATTCTTCTTAGTAAAGTATCTCAAGAATGGAAGAAAAAGTATCCAATGTACTCAGCCCTACTAAGAAACTAATTTATGGCTTTCACATGAAGGCTATAACCCAGTTATAGCCTACGAATATGGGGAAGGGGGAGAAGGAGGGGAGGGAGGGGGGAGGATGGACGGAGGAAGGGTGATTGGTGGGATTACACGTACGGTGCATCTTACAAGGATACATGTGAAACTTACTAGATGTAGAATATAAATGTCTTAACACAATAACTAAGAAAATGCCAGGAAGGCTATGTTAACCAGTGTGATGAAAATATGTCCAATGGTATATAAAACCAGTGTATGGTGCCCCATGATCGCATTAACGTACACAGCTATGATTTAATAAATAAATAAATAAGGAAGAGAAAAATGGTTGACCTTCTAATAGGATTGTCAAATTTAACAAAAGAAAATACTAGACTCACAGATTTCATTTCAGAGAGACAATGAAAAATGTGTTAATGTAAGCATACCTAAAATATTGCATATTACGTGGGATAGACTTGTGCTAAAAAAATTGTTATGTTAAATTTAAGCTTAATTTGGCAACTCTATGTTCAAAGCACTAGAATTAGGCTTACATCACAAAGCTAATCAGAAAGACCAGCAATGTGCCATCTATACTCGGAGGAAAAATTATTTTGGAGCCAAATTTAATACCAAGTCCAACTGTCAAAGAATATTTACCTCCTATAGATTCATTCTTCAGAAGTTTCTTGAAACTATATTCCAGCCCAATGAGGATTAAAATCAAGAGAAGATGCATGATGAAAGATGATGCAATTAACCCAGGAATCTAATGAAAAGAAATCCCAAAATGACAGCTATTTATCAGATCTGGAAAGAAATCAGCTTATATTATAAGAGAAAACATAGGCATCAAAAACAATATCTTTAAGAAGTAAAATTATCTGGACTCCAGCCAGAGTAGGCAAGAAGCAAGGAGACATCAGTAATATTCTAAGGAAGACATATTTTTAATGCCAACCACCAAAAATAAAAGATAATTAAAAAGTCAAAAGCAAAGTATACAGTGGTTCCATGGAGAAAATCAAAATATGCCATAATTTCGATGAGAAGGCATCTGAGAAAAAAGAAATGATTTAACCATAACTAGAAACATTTTTCTTCAGGTAACCCCAAGATTGTGACATAAGGATTGTGACATTACCTCCTTCAGAATAGACCAATTAGTCCCACATTTTGATTCTAAAAGTTCAAATTCCAGTAAGTACCATTTATATTACTATGACTATACTCCATCTATGGAGTTACATTGTTATTATCCAACTTGAAGATACTCATGTCAATGTTTAGACCCTGAATGACCATGAATTTGCTGAAAGAGATACAAGAATCAGTTTCAATAAAGTACATCATTTTCTGGGGATTAACTATTTTATGCTATATTCTTCATACTTATTAACCCCAATACATAAATTGCTATTTTAAACATGCAAATCTTTTTCTACATTTTTTAATTAAATCATAAAGAGGCAGATCATGTATACCTTAATGCATTTATGGGGTATAATGTGCTGATTTCATATACAATTTGGAATGCTTAGAAACTTGTTTGATAATTTTCACAAATTAGTTGCAGGTTGAGAAAATACAACATTAAAAGGATAGCTCCATGTTCAACAATAGGAACAACTGACCTAAACCAATCTTCCTTCCCTAGAACACAGTAAGGTGTGTAAACAGCAGGTGGCTCACTAAAAGCTTATAAATTCAACAGGGATGACAAAAATCAGGCATCCCTATGCCAATAATAATGAATAATGTGACTCTTCCAAATTCTTCAGGATGCCTCAGAAAATCAGGGTAGGAAATCTCAGCTCACAGAGTCTACCCAGCTTGAAAGCTGCTCTGGGATCACTGGCAAGCCTCAGCCCAGGGCTCTTCTTGATCCAACCAAACAGCCACACTCATCATCACCTGCTTAAGTCAACTAGTTGGTGCAGTCTATTAAAACCCTTAATCTAGAAATGGGAATGGTCCATTATGCCAGCAACATTTAGACCAATCTCAGCAGACTCAATACTTTCATGATTACGGCCTTGACTTCTCATTTTCACCTAACTGACAATAGCATTTCCTTAAAAAAGATATATGAGTTGTGATGACCAGCCCCAGCTTCTCTCCTCCTGATAGCTCCTGCAATTGTTGTGCATGTTGACTCAGATAAGGCAATTAGTTGCCAGCCTGTGCCTTTTTACTATAGATAGATGTCCAATGACTTGTTCTTACAGAACTACAGTATTTGTTTGAAACCTGGAGTAATCAAAGACAGACACCACTCTATTAGTTCCTGATATGGTATGGTACTTATTCCTTGAATTACATTAAAAACTGAACTCCCAAGGACCTTCCCCTGTTTAGTTGAGACAAAAAGGGAAATAGAGTACAAGTTCATTTACCCTCCAGGATAATGAAGATCTTATAAACTTTCTAGGAAACAGTCAATATTCAAGAGAGTGAACACCAAGAGAAAATTCATCCATGATTCAGATATTGAGTACCAATGCAACACCTAATAAACAAGAAACAAAACCCAATCTGTCTCTCATGGAATTACAACCTCCCAAGAGGGAGTTAAGACATATATGGCTGCATGCCTACTCACTGGTGCAAACAACAATGGTCTCATGTTTCTACTAATGCCTTCAAGTAAAAGCAAGAAGAGTCAAGAAAGACTCTGGCCATCAAGAATGCTTTTGATTTTGGTTAGCAAAAAATGAGAAGGATTTAAAATCAATTTGAAGACAATTTAATTTTTTAAATAAGTAAAGGATACAAATGGAAATTACAGTAAGAAAGGCTGTAAGCAAAATTATTTTTTTAAAAATGAAAAGGAATGTCACATGGGGTGGATCATCTGACTAACGCTCAGGATTTTCAAATATCTCCTTTGAGAAAGTCTTTTTCAGGTAACAAAGGAATTTTATAGCCCAAGTTCTCATGCTCTGACTTTAAGATGCAAAATAAAAAAAGAGTTTACCTTGAAGTGATGGCTACTTGATGACTTTGCTGTCTTCTGATATAAAAATTTTGAAAAAAAAAAACAGACTAATAACTCAAAATCTTAATCCCATCTTGAAAGGATATACTGATCCAGTATCAGAGATAGGTCCAAATTGTCAAAGTAATATTATTTCAGCTGCCAATAAAACGGAGTCTTTCTAACAAACAGGAAATTTCTTTAATAGCTGCGTGCTTGTCTTTGCCAAGTATCTTTGTCTTTGTTTTCTTCCATCTTTTCTTTAATGGATATAGTATTTTAGCCTCTTTATTAAGAGAGAGAAAAAACTTAATTAGGAGATAAAACTCATTTTATACTATGAAGGATAAAAAACTTCCATAAAAGAGATTTACAGATAGGTACTTCTCAAATTACCCATAAAGATAGGAACAAGGTCAAGAAAGAAAAGGGAAGAGATGAAGGAAAAACTATCTTGGAGTAAGACATCCCTGGATTTACTTCCAGCTTTGACATTAATTAGTTGTATGATCTTGAGTAGGTTACATAACTCACATGAACCTCACTTTCTTCCTTTATAAAATGATGTGAAGATACCTGTCATACGAGGTTGGTGACATTATTTAATGAGATGACGAGATGAAAGCACCCAGAATGGGGCTTGTTTTTAGAGTAGGAGCTCAATAAATGCCACCTCTCTTAGTCTTTTTTTCATGAACAGGGGGAGAGGGAGAGATGGCATGAATGTGCCAGGATGCTAGAAATATGTCATTACCAAGTCTCTAAATTGCTCCAAGTTTCTATTTCTTCCCTGTAGCTTCAGGTATCTCTAAATTAGTGTACTGCCCACTCTGAGAGTGTTAGAGGGCTTTTTTTTTTTTTTTTCCAAACTGAGGGCTAGTCCAGTGTTTCCTAACTTCTTTTCAGCTTCAGCACAAATAAGGTAACCAAAGGTGGGGAGGGACAATCCACTTTCCCCAATTTAGTAGGGGACCTATCTTCTACATGTACCTGCTTGCCAGGTATCTTCCTAACTCTCTATTCCTTCTGGAATACTCTAACTACTTTCAAATTCAAGAAGGCCAAACGTCAGGCAGAGATACTAGAGATGGATTTTTCATAGCAAGATTTGCTTCTATAGTTCTATACCTCCTTTTGCCCCTCTACAGAATCCTACAGTGGTCTCTCTAATTGTATCCCCACCTTAAAAAACTTTCCTGTGTAGGTCTTCAGGCTTCATTACATTTTCTTTGTAACCTCAGCACTTATCATTATGCTTAACTCACAATAGGGTTCTTGGAATCTTCATTGAGTAAGTGCTAGCTTTTTGTCCTTTCCCAATCACACACAGGTCATGTCTTTGCTATAGTTTATGAAATATTTGTCCTCCTAATTAGGCATCCCCAAATAATTGTTTTTTAAAAATAAAAAAACACTATCATTGATCACTATCATTGATCAAACATGCATACATGTAATACATAGGCAAATTATTTATGTGGAAGTAAATAAAGGAGATAAACCTTATATAGCCATTCTGCAGAAGAAGAAACCAAACCATCAAGAGGTTCTTTAAACTGCTCAAGGTCAAGTAGCTAGTGAGTGACACAACTGGGACTTGAACCAAGGGCTATTTAAATCCAAAGTCCATAGCTCATCCATCTCACTCTCTGTACCTAAAAATATGTCTGCTCAATAACAAGGGAAATTATCTTTTCTTCATTTCTTTAAACAGAAAAATAATCTTGCGACATTTGCATTCAGAGATAACAACAAACATTTAAAAACTAATTCACTGTACAAATTATTGAAAAATAATTTGTGATGTATGCAGCAAAGGTTGCCACAGAAATGAAATCAATTTGAAAAATGTCAATAGTTCCGTGGTGAGTTTCATTCTGAAAGTTCCAAGGGTTTGATAGGAAATGTTTTTATTAACTCTGGCTTTAAACTGTAATGGCAAAAGGGTAGCTATTGCTCTTAATTTCCTCCCCAGAGACTGATTATTCTCTATGAGGATCAATGAAAGGGGAGAATAACATTTAATGAGTACTTCCTATGTGCCAGGAGTCATGCTAGACATCCTCATATTATCTTTTTATGTTATCTCTTTTAATTCTCATAGGGTTAACCTACATGAACATCTCCAGTTGGGCCATATAGGCCCCGTTGAGCACTGGTGTACAAAAATGGAGATTTAAGCTGACTTGTGTTCCTAATCTGGTTTCTATTTGTTCATGTAGAGATTGTGGCAAAACTCACCCTTTCCCCTTGGTTAGTTCACTGAAAGATCAACTTAAAATTACAGCACATTAATAAGAGAAAGGTTTATTTCCAAATACCAAGCGCATAGGCCGGACACAGTGGCTCAACACCTGTAATCATAGCACTCTGAGAGGCCCAGGCAAGTGGATTGCCTGAGCTCACAGGTTCAAGACCAGCCTGAGCCAAAGACAGACCTCATCTATAAAAATAACCAGGCATTGTGGTGGGCACCTGTAGTCTCAGCTACTTGGGAGACTGAGAGACAAGAGAATCGCTTGAGCCCAAGAATTTGAGGTTGCTGTGAGCTATAATGCCACAGCACTCTACCAAAAGGTGACAAAGTGAGATTCTGTGTCCAAAAAAAATAAATAAATAAAAATAAAAACAAATACCATGCAAATGGGTATCTGGAAACCACAACAATGATTACCCAATGTCTTAATAATGGTCAGATGCTTCTATAGATGCCTTTTTGAAGGGAGGAGAAGAAGGTGGAGTAAGGGTACAGGTGCAGGAAGTGGTCACTAGGGAGGATGAATAGCTGGGGAAACAGATTGACTTGTAAATTAACCTGAGAGACAGGTATTGTGTTTTAAATGATTTGGGCCAGCTCTGCTAGCTTTCAGGGAAGGAAAGGAAATCATTTGCCCCCAATGCTTTCTGACTGTGAATGGCCTTTAGTTCAAAATATTCTTTATGTTAAGCAGTCATATTTTGTTATGTTAAGTAAAATTTCCTTAGCACCTTCATTCACAAACAGCCGCGTTTGGAAAACGTGTTCACTTCACTCCAACTGAACTACTTACTGGCTTGCCTATCTTGATGATCTTAATAGAAAGCTAATCCTCTTTATAGATTATATTTTCTATTCCTGTGAAAGCAAAATATGTGGTAAAACTTAAATTGCTGCCCACTTTACTCAGGTTTCCATTCACGCTGGGAGGCAGTATGATGTAGTGGCTGAAAAAGACCCCCGAGTTAGAACACCTGGGTTCTAATCCCTCTCTACCACTCACCACCGCAAGATCCTTGGCAAGTCATACAACTCCTCCTTGCATTAGTTCTTCAAACATAAAATGGGAAAAATAAAAGCACACTTAATAGGGACGTGATGGGTGAGGTAAGATAATATAGGCAGAACACTTGAGAACAGTGAGGGCCTTGTTCTCACTCCTTTCTGAAGATCTGTTATGTTCACCAGAAGAGCTAAGCTTCACTACAGACAGTTAGTATGCGTGTCCTTACTATTCCATGAATCTCTGACGCCAGCCAGGGATGTTTCATCAAATTTCTCCATGACTGACTGTTGCCACATAGTGTGCTGCAGTGAGACCGGCTGCCTAACGCAGGCAGTTGGAGGGAGGAAGGAAGGAAAGGAGGAATCAAAGAGTCTGGTTAGCCACGGTTCTTTCCATAATTAACCCAAACAACAAACTCTCTGTGCAGACCCTACAGGAGGGATTCCCCAACCTTTTTTAAAGAATGGCTTTATTTTCATTTCTGTGAAGTCTTGAAATCATCAAGAGTAGGGGAAGCCAACTCTCCAACACCTCAGCGGAGCTGGGGAGGGAGCATCACTGTTGGCTGTGTTCTGTTTCCAGACTGAAAAGCATAATACTCACTACAGTCTGAAAACTCTCATGTATCGAGTTCACTTTATTGCCTTTGGTAATGTCTGTTCTAGAGAAGTCTGCATGATGGCTTTTAAAGAGGGCTTGCTCAGAGGAAGGAAAGGAAGAAATTAATACGGAAGATTGACTATTTTCACATATGTATATCTGCATTTAATCCTTCAAACAGCTGTGTACAGCTTTGAGGATAATGATACTCAGAGGCTTTAGAAACCTGCAGAGGGAAAAAATAGATGAGTCTTTACTCTCCTAGAAACTAGAGTCCAGTAGGAGAACTAATTCATGCAAATGCATCCTATAAATATGTTATAACCTCCTAGAACAAAAACCAAGGTTTCAGTGAGTTAATCAAGAGTGACGGGAAGCCTTCTAATTGTATAAAACTCACACTGGCAGATGAGTGTTATACGCTGATTCATTTCTGAACATTCAGCTTCTGCCATGAGAAGAAAAAGTGGCAAAAAAAATCCAAGTATTCACAAAGCTGTTAGTCTGGCTTCCCTGCTTCATTAATTTTAAAAGGTAAATACAAATTTACTTGTAGATCTACCTAATTTACCAGATTATAAAATCCCAAAGGACAGGGGCTGTGTCTTGTTAATGTTTGAATCTTCTCCAGGGCACAATATTTGTTCAATAATAAGAATTCTTTAAGTGTCTCTTGGCATTGAATATGACTGAACCGATTAGAAATAAGAAATGTGTGGTGTTTCTCTAAGAAGCAATATTTTTCCCTTGTGACAGAAATATTTACTAGTGACCAGATATACACATGGTCCCTTCACATTGCCCAGCATACTCATAGTTCTGAGTATGCTCAGAACATGAGTATCTGAGGCAACAGATTCTAAACAGAAGTCATACATGTTTTGGGGGGAGCCAAAATATCCAAGAGATAGTAAACAAACCCTTCCTTGGTGGCTGGTGATATTCCCACTGATGGAACCTGTGTGGAATATAGCCTTCATCCTAACCCTAATAATTCATGTTGAAAATAATGTAGCAAAAGTAAAAAATAAGCTTTTATGTGTACAGCTACAAGATTTCAGGGTTAATTTGTTATTATCCATGGCCCAGTCCATACTGACTAATATAGCCCCCAATTTCTATTATCAAAGAGGCATTGGATGAGGCTAGCTTTGACTTTCGGAGAAACTAATAAAACTGCAACTAAATAAAGCAAACTTTGAGTTGGAATAGACTAATGGGTTTCAAACTGTTCATGGGACCCTATAGGTATTATATAAAGGTACATATATATTATATAATACCTACCTATAGGTAGAGACAAGAACTACTACTGAGGGCAAGAGACTAAACCAAGAAAAAATTCTGTCTTCAGTCCTAAACGGAAAAGTTTCACCTTTCTTGTGTTTTATATTTGGCTTCCATGGAACATTATATCCAAAAGTTTGCCCTTTAATAATAATGTTTTTTAAATGGTTGGAAATCACTGATAAACCACATTTACAAAGGAGAAAAACGTTAAAATTAAAATGATTTTTCTGGGCTTAAAAAAAGAAAGGATTTAGGTCAAATATAAATTATAGTCTACTTGTCCCAAATGAATTTTCATCTAATTTTCTGAAGATGCTGTTTTATTTTTGGCAGTTTTTGGCTGGGGTGGGGTTTGAACCTGCCATTTCCGGTATGTGGGACTGGCACCCTACTCCTTGAGCCACAGGCACCGCCGTGTAGATGCTGTTTTAATCTAACTTTTTAACTCAGCTCCATCTGCTTTCAGAGATGAGTTCCCTTTCTCTCAAGTAAATATTTTTAAAGTCTCACAGACATTTGCCCTTTAGGGAGTCTTTTCTCAATTATTGCAATTGATATCCTTCATTCTAATGCAACCAAAGCTACAAAACTACCGTTATTGAGGAATGCCCCCAAGAGGGTCTTCAAAAGAGCAATCCTGTGGCAATGTATGAAGCGACTGGAATATTGTCGCCTTCCAAATGAACTGCTCACAGCTGAGGCGTACCCTGTGTCCCAGGACAATGGCACTTACAGACAGTGCCATCTACCGGAAAGAGCCCCAGACTTTGGTCATTGCTTTGGTATTTGTCCAGAATTTTCTTTCCTTCCTTTGAAAGATTAAAATGGAAGGGAGAAGGTGGGAAGATAGAAGTAAAAAGCAATGATACTCACCTACCTATACCATAGTGTGGCTGCAAGAAGGAAAGGCAGAGAGAAACAAAGAATTTTTAGGAGAAAGTTGTATAAATATAAGGCGAAAGTATTTGTAAGAATTAAAAGCTCCCTCAGAAATGGATTTATAAAAAGAGATTTTGGTAGGCTGCTGACATACAGTCTCTTGAATGCATTACAAAGAATGATGTAGCTTCTTCCACAGTGGGAAACCCTGGCCACATCCAGCGCACAAGGCGGCTTTCAGACAGCCTTAAGAAAACAGACCCGGCAGATACACAGCCTTCCTGCTTTCACTGGGGGAAATATAAATCAAAGCCGGGTACTCCACTCTTTAATGGTAAGTCATTTCCTCCTCCCTGCTATTTAGAGGGCCTTGAAGTAACTACTTTCACAGAGGCTGAGAAAAGTAGCACAGACAAACTACATAAGCTTTTTATTGCTCTATTGTCCAATTCCCCGGTAACTGGGAGGAAAGAAAAATGGAGAGAGTCTCCTGCCTCACCTTTGTTCTTAATGTTCAAAGGCCAAACTAAAATCTACACCCTTTAGGCTATCTGATTAGTCTCATGATTCAAGAAGGCCCAGGAAGATTCGATGTGGTGTGTACGCAAATGTACACACACATATTTTCATCTATTAGTGTTTAGTCTTTCTTTTTAACTCTTATTTGATATATTATTTCAGTAATGCTCTTGTCTTTGAATTACCTAATTTGCCTAACTCTCAATTTTTGCAAGTATCAAAAGCGTGCTTCTGAGTTTCTGTGAGTCTGTTACTCAAGCAACCAACATCCAGAGAGGGAAATCATAGAGCCTGAGGTTGCAGGGCAATCTCAAAACAGAGTCCTGACTATCCAGGCCAGGCCAGCACTTTATCTTCACACTCTCTACAGAAGAATGCCATTGAAACTTTGCAGCCCACTGACATGGGTTGTGCATTCTTTTTCTCTGAAAAGTGTCCTTGTTCTAACCTCCCTTCTAGAAGGCTCACAACCCCACACAAGCCCTTCAGTCATTTCTTGTCCCTTATCTAGTAGCTCTGACTCACTTACCCAGGGGAATTTTTTCCAGCAGGTACAGATAGCTCTGAAAGAAGTCATTGCGAATGGCTTTATGAAGAATGAAGGACATGCTGTGTCGACAGAGTTCATCATCCGTCTCTGCCAGCGAGACCTAAATGCAAAATGGGCTCCCAGGTGGGCCCTGGGGAAGGGTGGCAATAATTATGCCTCCAGAAAAGGAAGCTTGCCCTGCTGTTTCTTTGAATTAGCCTTCTATTCCTAAATGAACTTGAGACTGTCATTTTAAACCAGTCCCCTGTCCATCTATATCAGGACAGGCCGTCATGGGGTGTGGGATGGAGAGATCAGGCTCTTGGCATATCCCCATGTCTGATTGCTTGGGAAACACCACTCCAAGCAAGCAGGTGCTAAGTAAAGATGAAAACAGGCTGAGTGAGATCCTGCATCATCCAGGAAAAAGCACGCCTGCCTCCTTTAGCCACCACTTCAAACAAGCACAGAGCACAGCCTGTTAACACCCTGCATATTTGCTTTAATTTGATTCCTAAATTGGAATAGTCTAATTTCCATTTCAAAGACTTGTGAATATTTTGCAGGCGATCCTGTTCCCTGATTTCCATCACTCCTCCTGGAACACTGAATCCTCAAGTTAGTCACCCACATTCCTTTCATCAGTACAATTTCTCCCAAATCATTTCATAAAGATAGATATGTGTTTCCTATTTTTAAGGATTTTCAAGAGATGCAATTATTTGAAAGCCTGTTTTGATGTTAAATACCCTTCTCAGTCAGCAAACTCCACCATGTAGCTTGCTATAAACAACATCTCCTCATGTAAGCCTGTTCCTTCCTCTCTGCCTTTTGTGGCTGTGATTATCCTCAGAAGTCTGTTTACTTTCTGTACCAGGTATCTTCTGATGGTCCCCAAATGTCTCCTCTCCCCTCTTTCCACATAACTATGTGCCTCAGGAGGCTGACCTATATTGACTATGTCAGTGGGTTCTGTCTGTTGCCCTCTGGCCTGGGTTCAGCCAACAGGTAGTACCAAAAAGAGACTGGAGGAAAATGAGGTCGAGGTATGTATTATCCTGGCACCCTCCCTGTGGAGATGCCATAGGCTGACAGCATCCTTTAACAGAGACTCCTGTCAAGGGTCTTCTCCTATGAATATCCTCTCCTGGTTCTGATCATTCCCCTTCATCTTCCCACTTGAGGCCTAGGGGTAGTGATGTGCTGGGCTGTTATGAGCCCTATTCCTGGTGATTTTCCTATACTTGCCCACGTCTTTGTAAATAGTCCTCTTATTAAACCACCCCAAATTCCCAATTTGTGAATGTCATCTGTTCCCTATGAGGACCATAACTGCTATGTTGCTCCTCCAATATTCCTAACAGAAAAATGCATAAGAACGTAATACACTGTCAGCCCTGTGCCATGTTCTCCCCACTGACTCCTGAACATGTAGATATACATGCACGTGTACACAAATGTACACATTAGTTGGCAGCTTCTAAGATGACCCCTGACTTTGTCTATCTGAGCTGTTACAACATATCAACCATGGACTGGGTTGCTTAAACAACAAACACTTATTTATCCCTGTTCTGGGGGCTGGGAAGTTCCAGATCAGGGTGCTGCCAGGTTCTGTGTCTAGTGAGGGTCCTCCTTCTGGTTTGTAGATTGTCCTCTTCTCATTGTGTGCTCACATGGCCAAGAGCAGAGCTCATGATCAAGTCTTTCTTTGCAAAAGCATTAATCCCATTCTTAAGGGCTCCACCCTCAGGACCTAACCACCCCTCCATGAAAGGAGCCACCTCCATCTCATCATTTATAGGATTTCAACATATAAATTTTGAGTAAATATAAACATTCATTCCATAGCAGTCCCTAAGAATCCTCACCTCCTTTCTGCCTGATATTCATATCTTCCTGTAAATCTTTTTCCTTGAGTGTGGGCTGACCTTAATGGACTCACCTCTAGAGAACGAAATAGGTGGAAGTGATAGAACTTCACTTCCAAGATAAGGTTATAGGGCGGTGCCTGTGGCTCAGTGGGTAAAGGCAGCGGCCCCATATAACGAGGCTGGCAGGTTCAAACCTGGCCCGGGCCAAACTGCAAAGGCATAGTGGTGGTTGCCTGTAGTCCCAGCTGCTCAGGAGGCTGAGGCAAGAGAATCACTTAAGCCCAGGAGTTGGAGGTTGCTGTGAGCTGTGACAGCACAGCACTCTATGAAGGGCAATAAAGTGAGACTCTGTCTCTTTAAAAAAAAAAAAAAACCGGGCGGCACCTGTGGCTCAAGGAGTAGGGCGCCAGTCCCATATGCCGGAGGTGGTGGGTTCAAACCCAGCCCCGGCCAAAAAAAAAAACCAAGATGAGGTTATAACAAAACTGTCTTGCCCATCTTCTTCCTCTCTCTTGCTTCCACTCAGCTGTCTATTCTGAGCTGCCATATGGAAAGGCTCAGGTGTTAAGAGACCAAAGTCCTCAATTGAACAGGAATAGTTCAGTGGGAACAGAATTCTCCTAAGATCCATGCGAGTAAGCCTGAAAGCAAATCCTTCCCCAGTCAACAGTTTGGCTACACCTGATGAGAGACCATGAGTCAGCAAAGTCACCAGGTTACTAACTCACAGAAATGTGTTTAGTTATTTAAAGCAGCTACATTTGGAATAACCTGCTACAATGCAGCAGTGGATAACTAATTCACACATCAACCATGGGATTTCTGTAAGATGTAGGATCTAACCATGATCTTTAAGTTTCATTTGTGTGTCAATCTTTTACTGGGAAAGGAAGCAAAGGTTCCATCTCTTTGACTGTGATTTATTTTCCTTCATTTTCTAACACTTCTATTTTACCATTTTCCCTCTCCCCAGCTGAAGGAACAGCTGTTCAAGGGTGGTGAGATAGTCCTCATCCCTGACTTTAGGAATTTGCCAGATTGCAATCCAAGTCATCCATTTCCCCACCACCACCACAGTTTGTGGTTCATGGATGGATACATCATCTAGGCCGGAGAAAATCAATACATAGTGTTTCCCTGGTTCATTGGAAGTTTTCATTTGGAAGTGGGCATGTTTTCTAAGTCTGTTACTATTAACGCCAGCTTGAGTTGGGTTTTCTGTACTAGAAACATGGAGTTTTATGTGACACAAATATCGTCTGTATCATTTTTACTTAATAGATTCTCGTGAGGATAAAGACAGAGTAGACGGTATCAAACGGAACAGAGAAACTTTAGTGAGATCATTTCATGGTGTTAAGAGGGAAGGGTCTTAACTGGAATTAAACAATATAAATAAGAAATTTTATATAAGGAGTAATCCAAACAAACTAATGTTTTAGTCTCTCCGAGCCTCACTTTGCTGTTCTGTAATAGGAAGATGATGACAGTAGTTATATACCTCATCTGACTGTTGTGAGGACTAAATGAAACACTGCAGGTAAAGCCCCACAGTACCTGGCACAGAGGACATGTCCAGTAACTGCTATTATCTTTTCAATCCTTGTAAGAAAGCTGATGATAAGTTATACTTCTTCAAAATAACTTTATGTCTATCTTGTTCTTCTTGGATTATAGTCAAGCAATTTTACCACATATTCAGGAGATTATTTTTACTTGTTGCATTTAAAAATTGAAAAAGAAAAGAAATTCAAATGACATATGCTATTAGAGCCCATTCATTTGTCCTTCAGAATTTTCTGTTGTTGTAGGGAAAACTAAGCAAAATAAGATGATGACTAAGGGGCCCTCCTTTTTCACTTGTAATAGTCAATACATCTAACAGGGTTGTTCTTAAAACATCTGGGTAATGTTTTTGTAACTCCTTCTACCCTAAAACAGCTCAGGATGCTTGGTTCTGGGAGAAAAACTCACAACCACTGACTCCAGCTTCTCACATTGCTTATATGGCAATTGATACTGGCAAATGTCTCAGTTTTAACAGAACTAGCAATAATTTTCTTCTGCTGTAAAATGAACATTAATTATTTATGTTTGGGAAGGATTATTAAGCATTCTAAGATCTCTATATTTCAGACCCCTAATACCTGAGAGGGGGGAAAGACTGATTGGCTTATACAAAACGTCTTTGTCAAATTTTGTTTATCTCCGTGGGTCGCCTTAGATTCTGTGACTATTTCTTATATTGGTAGAGCTTGAACCAGTTTCTGGCTCATTACCTTTGTTTCCTTATGCCAATAATTTTTCTCTTACAGCTGAAATGCTCTATTTGCTACCACCTCACACCATTTTTGCTCGTGTTCATACTGAGTGACTGAGGTTACAACACAGAGATCTCAAGTCTACCACAGGCACCCATTTTCCAAGGAGGAAACGAAAACAATGAATGTAGAAGAAAGAAATATGACTTCAGCAAAGAAGGGAGAAACTCTGAATTTATCCATCTTGATTTGCCTTTGCAAGATGTATTTTATTACAAAAAAAAAAAAATCATGAAGAGAGACTCAGAAGTAAGGAATAGAAAGAAAGAAAAGTTATATAGAGCCCCGCGCAGCGCTCGGGCTGCGGCACCAAGAGCCGCAACTGCCCCCTCAGCAGCCTCAGCCGCAGTGGCCGCCGCCTTGCCCGTGGTACCAGCCTGACACCGCTGCGCACGGGCCGCCGTCCGCCCGGCACGTCCACAGGCACGAGAACTTAAAGAGCAAGAGGAAGTGAAAGGAAAATTAGGGCAAGGAAACAGATAAAAGAAATCACTCATGAGGAAGAATCAGCAGAAAACTCCAGGCAACATGAAGAACCAGTCCAGAACAACCCCGCCAAGGGACCATGAAGTAGCTACTGCAGAGGATTCCACCTATAAAGAAATGTTAGGAATGACAGAAAGGGAATGTAGAATACACATGTTGAAAACAATGAAAGAAATGATGGAAACAATGAAGGAAACTGCTAATAAAGTGGAAAATAACAAAAAGGAAATTCAAAAACAGAATCAAATAAGAGATGAACAATATGAAGAATATAGAAAGGATATAGCAGAGCTGAAGGAACTGAAACAGTCAATTAGGGAACTTAAAGATGCAATGGAAAGTATCAGCAACAGGTTAGACCATACAGAAGAAAGAATTTCAGAGGTAGAAGACAAAGTTTTTGAGATAACTCAGATAGTAAAAGAGGCAGAAAAGAAGAGAGACAAAGCAGAACGTTCACTGTCAGAATTATGGGACTTTAGGAAGCGTTCCAACATACGAGTTATAGGAATTCCAGAAGGGGAAGAAGAATGCCCCAGAGGAATGGAAGCCATACTAGAGAATATTATAAAAGAAAATTTCCCAAATATCACCAAAGATTCTGACACACTGCTTTCAGAGGGCTATCGGACCCCAGGTCGCCTCAACTCTAACCGAGCTTCTCCAAGACACATTGTGATGAACCTGTCCAAAGTCAAGACAAAAGAAAAGATTCTGCAAGCTGCCAGGAGTAAGCGCCAGTTGACCTACAGGGGCAAATCCATCAGAGTGACCGCAGACTTCTCTAATGACACTTTCCAAGCAAGAAGACAATGGTCATCTACCTTTAATCTACTTAAACAGAACAATTTCCAGCCCAGAATTCTGTTCCCTGCTAAGCCAAGCTTAAAAATTGACGGAGAAATCAAATCATTTACGGATATACAAACATTGAGGAAATTCGCCACAACAAGACCAGCTCTACAGGAAATACTTCAACCTGTTCTGCATACTGACCACCACAATGGATCAGCAGCAAAGTAAGAACTCAGAAATTAAAGGACAGAACCTAACCTCCACACTGATGCAAAAGATAAAACTAAGCAATGGACTCTCACAAAATAAGATGAATGGAATACTACCACACTTATCAATTATCTCAATAAATGTTAATGGCTTGAATTCCCCACTGAAGAGACATAGATTGGCTGACTGGATTAAAAAACACAAGCCATCCATTTGCTGTCTGCAAGAAACACATCTGGCTTCAAAAGACAAATTCAAGCTCCAAGTCAAGGGTTGGAAGACAATTTTTCAGGCAAATGGAATTCAGAAGAAAAGAGGAGTTGCAATCTTATTTTCAGATACATGTGGATGTAAAGCAACTAAAGTCAAAAAAGACAAAGATGGTCACTTTATATTGGTCAAGGGAAAAATACAACAAGAAGACATTTCAATTCTAAATATCTATGCACCCAATTTAAATGCTCCCAGATTCTTGAAACACACCTTACTCAGTCTGAGCAATATCATATCTGATAATACCATAATAACAGGGGACCTTCACACTCCTCTTACAGAGCTGGACAGATCCTCTAAACAGAAATTAAAGAAGGATATAAGAGATTTAAATGAGACCCTAGAACAACTCAGCTTGATAGAGGCATATAGAACACTCCATCCCAAAGATAAAGAATATACATTCTTCTCATCACCCCATGGAACATTCTCCAAAATTGATCATATCCTGGGACACAAAACAAATATCAACAGAATCAAAAGAATTGAAATTTTATGTATCTTCTCAGACCATAAGGCACTAAAGGTGGAACTCAACTCTAACAAAAATGCTCGACCCCACCCAAAGGCATGGAAATTAAACAATCTTCTGTTGAATAACAGATGGGTGCAGGAAGAAATAAAACAGGAAATCATTAACTTCCTTGAGCATAACAACAATGAAGACACAAGCTACCAAAACCTCTGGGATACTGCAAAAGCAGTTTTGAGAGGAAAATTCATTGCTTTAGATGCCTACATTCGAAAAACAGAAAGAGAGCACATCAACAATCTCACAAGAGATCTTATGACATTGGAAAAAGAAGAACAATCTAAGCCTAAACTCAGTAGAAGAAAAGAAATATCCAAAATCAAATCAGAGATCAATGAAATTGAAAACAAAAGAATCATTCAGAAAATTAATGAAACAAGGAGTTGGTTTTTTGAAAAAATAAATAAAATAGATAAACCATTGGCCAGACTAATGAGGAATAGAAAAGTAAAATCTCTAGTAACCTCAATCAGAAATGATAAAGGGGAAATAGCAACTGATCCCACAGAGATACAAGAGATCATCTCTGAATACTACCAGAAACTCTATGCCCAGAAATTTGACAATGTGAAAGAAATGGATCAATATTTGGAATCACACCCTCTCCCCAGACTCAGCCAGGAAGAAATAGAGCTCCTGAACAGACCAATTTCAAGCACTGAGATCAAAGAAACAATAAAAAATCTTCCAACCAAAAAATGCCCTGGTCCAGATGGCTTCACTCCAGAATTCTATCAAACCTTCAAGGAAGAGCTTATTCCTGTACTGCAGAAATTATTCCAAAAAACTGAGGAAGAAGCAATCTTCCCCAACACATTCTATGAAGCAAACATCACCCTGATACCAAAACCAGGAAAAGACCCAAACAAAAAGGAGAATTTCAGACCAATCT
This sequence comes from Nycticebus coucang, assembly GCF_027406575.1. Classification (NCBI taxonomy): domain Eukaryota; kingdom Metazoa; phylum Chordata; class Mammalia; order Primates; family Lorisidae; genus Nycticebus; species Nycticebus coucang. Next base: position 91,451,749 of record NC_069789.1, read on the forward strand.
CACTCATGAACATAGATGCAAAAATTCTCAACAAAATCCTAGCCAATAGATTACAGCTTATCATCAAAAAAGTCATTCATCATGATCAAGTAGGCTTCATCCCAGGGATGCAAGGTTGGTTTAACATACGCAAGTCTATAAACGTTATCCACCATATTAACAGAGGCAAAAATAAAGATCACATGATCCTCTCAATAGATGCAGAAAAAGCATTTGATAAAATCCAGCATCCTTTTCTAATTAGAACACTGAAGAGTATAGGCATAGGTGGCACATTTCTAAAACTGATTGAAGCTATCTATGACAAACCCACAGCCAATATTTTACTGAATGGAGTAAAACTGAAAGCTTTTCCTCTTAGAACTGGAACCAGACAAGGTTGTCCTCTGTCACCTTTACTATTCAACGTAGTGCTGGAAGTTCTAGCCAATACAATTAGGCAAGACAAGGAAATAAAGGGAATCCAAATGGGAGCAGAGGAGGTCAAACTCTCCCTCTTTGCTGATGACATGATCTTATACTTAGAGAACCCCAAAGACTCAACCACAAGACTCCTAGAAGTCATCAAAAAATACAGTAATGTTTCAGGATATAAAATCAATGTTCACAAGTCAGTAGCCTTTGTATACACCAATAACAGTCAAGATGAGAAGCTAATTAAGGACACAACTCCCTTCACCATAGTCTCAAAGAAAATGAAATACCTAGGAATATACCTAACGAAGGAGGTGAAGGACCTCTATAAAGAAAACTATGAAATCCTCAGAAAGGAAACAGCAGAGGATATTAACAAATGGAAGAATATACCATGCTCATGGATGGGAAGAATCAACATTGTTAAAATGTTTATACTTCCCAAAGCAATCTACCTATTCAATGCCATTCCTATCAAAATACCAACATCGTACTTTCAAGATTTGGAAAAAATGATTCTGCATTTTGTATGGAACCGGAAAAAACCCCGTATAGCTAAGGCAGTTCTCTGTAACAAAAATAAAGCTGGGGGCATCAGCATACCAGATTTTAGTCTGTACTACAAAGCCATAGTGCTCAAGACAGCATGGTACTGGCACAAAAACAGAGACATAGACACTGGGAATCTAATTGAAAACCAAGAAATGAAACTAACATCTAACAACCACCTAATCTTCGATAAACCAAACAAGAACATACCTTTGGGGAAACACTCCCTATTCAATAAATGGTGTTGGGAGAACTGGATGTCTACATGTAAAAGACTGAAACTGGACCCACACCTTTCCCCACTCACAAAAATTGATTCAAGATGGATAAAGGACTTAAATTTAAGGCATGAAACAATAAAAATCCTCCAAGAAAGCATAGGAAAAACACTGGAAGATATTGGCCTGGGGAAAGACTTCATGACGAAGACTGCCATGGCAATTGCAACAACAACAAAAATCAACAAATGGGACTTCATTAAACTGAAAAGCTTCTGTACAGCTAAGGAGACAATAACCAAAGCAAAGAGACAACCTACACAATGGGAAAGGATATTTGCATATTTTCAATCAGAAAAAAGCTTGATAACTAGGATCTCTAGAGAACTCAAATTAATCCACATGAAAAAAGGTAACAATCCCTTATATCAATGGGCAAGAGACATGAATAGAACTTTCTCTAAAGACGACAGACGAATGGCTAACAAACACATGAAAAAATGTTCATCATCTCTATATATTAGAGAAATGCAAATCAAAACATCCCTGAGATATCATCTAACCCCAGTGAGAATGGCCCACATCACAAAATCTCAAAACTGCAGATGCTGGCGTGGATGTGGAGAGAAGGGAACGCTTTTACACTGCTGGTGGGACTGCAAACTAGTACAACCTTTCTGGAAGGAAGTATGGAGAAACCTCAAAGCACTCAAGCTAGACCTCCCATTTGATCCTGCAATCCCATTACTGGGCATCTACCCAGAAGGAAAGAAATCCTTTTATCAGAAGGACACTTGTACTAGACTGTTTATTGCAGCTCAATTTACAATCGCCAAAATGTGGAAACAGCCTAAATGCCCACCAACCCAGGAATGGATTAACAAGCTGTGGTATATGTATACCATGGAATACTATTCAGCCATTAAAAAAAATGGAGACTTTACATCCTTCGTATTAACCTGGATGGAAGTGGAAGACATTATTCTTAGTAAAGCATCACAAGAATGGAGAAGCATGAATCCTATGTACTCAATTTTGATATGAGGACAATTAATGACAATTATGGTTATGGGGGGGAACAGAAAGAGGGACGGAGGGAGGGGGTGGGGCCTTGGTGTGTGTCACACTTTATGGGAGCAAGACATGATTGCAAGAGGGACTTTACCTAACAATTGCAATCAGTGTAACCTGGCTTATTGTACCCTCAATGAATCTCCAACAATAAAAAAAAGAAAAAAGCATTCCCATTCAAAAGTATGAAAAGTTAAATAGTTGTGAAAATCCACTCAAAATAAAATATTTATCCAGTTAAAATCTCATAATAACTTTTAACTGAAATTAAACAGAGAGGATGAAATAAAAATATTTTTCAAAGAGAGAGAATTTACCACCCATCAATGGTCCTTGGAAGCATGACAAAAAATCTACTTTTAGGAAGAAGGAAATTAATATAGTGTGTTATATTATTAATATAGTGTGTTATATTATATATTAATATAGTGTGTTATATAGCACAGGGATAGGAAAGAAGATTAATAAAACAAAATACAAGCAGAGCCCCCCCCAAACAAATCCATTCTTATGTGTAAGTAGACATAAGACAGATATAGTATTGCACTTGATAAAAGATATTTTCAGTAATATCTTTTGGCATAATTGGATCCCTAGCTCACTACATCATACACAAACCTAGTCAGGCAGACTAATGACTTAAATGTGAAAATCAAAATTCTAAACTTCTTAGAACATGTTATGGGAAAATATCTTTATGATAGCAAGGTAAAAAAGAGTATTTAAGATGTGAACAAACAAAAACTATAAGAAAAAGTGTAATACATTTTACTAAATTAAAACTAGAATAATGAACTATGTTCATTTTAATGTTCATCTAAAGAAAACATGCAGTGAAAAGCCAACCAACAAATGGATAAGAAATATTTGTAGCTGGATGTGGTGGTTCACACCTGTAATCCTAGCACTCTGGGAGGCCAAGGCAGATGGATTGCCAGAATTTAGGAGTTTGACACCAGCCTGAGCAAGAGCAAGACCCTGTTTCTACTAAAAAAAAAAAAAAATAGAAAAAATAACTGAGCATTGTGGCAGGCACCTGTAGTCCCAACTACTTGGGAGGCTGAAGCAGGAGGATTGCTTAAACCTAGTGAGGTTGCTGTAAACTACGATGACACCTAGGATCACAATTTGGGGTCTGTGGGGCAGGAACCATCTGGGCACTCTACCCAGGGCAATAGAGTGAGACCCTGTCTCTCTCCAAAACAATGTAGCATAAATAATGAATCAGAAATTAGTATACAAAATATATGAATCGTTCCTACAAATGAATAAAAATATTACAAACAACCCAATAGGAAAATGGAGAAAAGGAACACTCTCAATGAAATAGAAAAGGCACCGATGCAGAAAAGTAAATACAAATGAAAATTAAACACATGAATAGTGCTTAACTCCTAAATCCTCTGGGATATACAAATCTTAATCAAAACAAGGTGTACCACAAGATTGGGAAAAAAAAATCAAAGCCCAAAATAACAAGTGTTTGTAAGGATAGGGAACAGAAGAAATCATTAAAACTGTGTGTCTTGGGGCGGTGCCTGTGGCTCAGTCGGTAAGGCGCTGGCCCCATATACTGAGGGTGGTGGGTTCAAATCCGGCCCTGGCTGAACTGCAATCAAAAAATAGCCAGGCATTGTGGCAGGCGCCTGTAGTCCCAGCTACTCGGGAGGCTGAGGCAAGAGAATCGCTTAAGCCCAGGAGTTGGAGGTTGCTGTGAGCTGTGTGATGCCATGGCACTCTACCGAGGGCCATAAAGTGAGACTCTGTCTCTACAAAAAAAAAAAAAAAAAAAAAACACAAAAAACTGTGTGTCTTAGTGAAAGTTGATGCAAACTTTGCAAAACAATTTCACAATATCGCATAGAGTTAATTATGTCTGTATCCTAGGTCAAACAATTTCATTCCTAGCCATATGCTTAGACCCTAAAATAACTCTCAAACATCTGCACAAGGAAATATGTGTAAGAATTTTAAAAATACTTTTGTTGACAATGCGACATAAACAAACAAAAACACTATGGCAACCCAGATATCCAACAACATTAAAATTGACAAATAATAGCTATTTATAGGATAAAAAAAACGCAAAACACAGCAATGAAAATCGATAAACTTCTATTGGAGAATGCTCTGCTGTTAGGAACTGGTGCCCTTGCAGGTATCCTGATAGGCCACACAGGATTGAATCACAGTTCATCTGAGTGTTCGCAGAATGCAAAGACTGGTGTTCCTCCTAGAACACAAGAGGATGATGGCTTGTGAGGCCATCTCCCACTCACCTCACTCTCTCCCTTAGATTTCTGATCACTTCCCAGGAACTGAAGAGATATGAGGCTTTCTGTGAGGTCTAGCTGCAGACTGGGAAACCACTTAGCTCTACTCTAGAACTGTTTCTTAGGAAGAGAGCATCCCACAACTGGCATTGTAGTCATTCATTCCCTTTTGTCGTAGTATCAAAATTTGGGGTGTGTGGGGCAGGAACCATCTTCCCTGGCATCTCCAGCTACTCCTTATTTCATGCTTTATGGATGCAAAATAGCTCATCGTATTTTAACCAAGCTTCGCCTGGATCTTGTCTTGTGTGCTTGACAACTACTGCAATCCCCGCAAACACAGAAGAATCTCAGAAACACAATGCTGTGTGGAAAGCAAATTGCAAAAGTGTATTTACTGTATGTCACTAGGCATGTAAAGTTCAAACACACATAGAGTTAATAAGTATGATTTTAATGGGAAGAGTAGACATAATGGTCAGAATACTGGTCAACCTTGAGAGATAGAGAGAAGATACTTCTGAAATGCAATGCTGGGGTCTTTGATAGTACAGGCAATGTTTGAATCTTCAGCCACACTATAGGTGCAAATAAATTCATTATAAGGTCTCTGTACCTAAATATAATTGTTTGTAAGAAATAGTCACGCAAACATCGTGCACACCATGCCTCCCAGAACAGGGCTTATTGAGTAAAATGCACAGAAACAGGGTCAGTAGCAGCTATAGTTTCCTATCACCTGTTCACTCTAGAACAGAGCATAGCCACCTGTCAGGGCTGGGTATTATATTCTGGGGGAGCCCTCTTACCCTTGAGTTGGGGAGATTTTAAGCTGCATGATTAGGCAAACGGCCGCTCACGTTCTGCCTTGATCAGAAACCAGAACACGACTTTAGCTTCATTTTTTCAATTTGGGGATAACAATAGCCCTTCCCTCGCCATAATCAGAGAGCTGTGACCCTAGTCAAGTAGTTGCACCTGTATGACATGGGAAGCTACCCTACATGATTTGCCTGGAAAGTGCTCACAGCTAGGGAGGCCAAAGCTCTAGCCCTGGCATGCGTGAAGCTTAGAGTCCAAGCCTGTGATTGACTAGAATTGAGGGCCTCCAATACTGGACCACCGTCATATATATAGAACTTTAAAAGAGGTCAGTTCCTTTTCTGGGAAGCCAGCCTTTGGCAGATGTCTTGAGAAAGCTAAACTTTATGGCTAGAAATAATTCACAATAAGATAAGAATTAATGTTAGATAAGATGAAAAGTACTGTCGTGTTATCGTACATATAAATCAGAATTTTTCATTCTCCTGTGTAAAATCCATCAGTGGCTTAACATTGTATAACAAATACATGACATGACAGTTTTCTGTTCTGCTGCTGCTCTCTCACCAGTAATAATCATTAACCCAGTGTAGACATTTAGGAAGGTTGGGGGCTTTCATTTCTCTAACTCACTTATTAAAGATTACGCTCAGAGCCCAGGAGTTTGAGCTGTAAGAACACTTTTAAGGAATTGTGGTAGTCATGAGTTTCAACTTGGTGAGCAATTGAGCCACTATCTCCTATATACAGTACTGTGACAGACTCTTCATGAAAAATAAAATGTTATTTTCTTGCTGAGACAATGATATCAATGTGCTGATACTGGTATTATGGTATCAGGGGTATGGTTTAAATGATAATACCTACTTACTCTCTATAACCACTCTAGAAGGTCAGTGATATTCCCATTTCACAGATTCAGAAAATGAAATTCAGAAAGATTAAGTAGTGAGCTCACCATCACACAGCAAACAGATTGCAAAGTCAGAATCTTAACTTAGTCCTATTTGAATCCACAGCCCATTCTCCTGAATTATTCCTAAGCTACAGTGGGAGAAATATAAATGCTGGATCCAGAAAGAATCAGATATAAATACCCATTCAGTTACTTACAGAAAGGAAGAGGAGATTGAGAGGACTGGCTTGTATGTGTTGATGTCAGCATTTTGACAAAAGTGTGCCAACAAGATTCTCCAATATACTTAAAACCAGAAAAGACTCAAAAGAATCTGCCTTATAACTCAAGATTTATTAATAACAATTTTCTAGTCCCCACTTTTAATCCATGCAATACTCTCATTTTATCACTAAAAAGTCCAGTAAGGAAAAAAATATCAGTCCAAGATACGAGCTCTATCAATAAAATTGTCAAACCTAAATTTCCCATGGTGCCTAATTCTAACACTGTCCTGTCTTCTACCTTTCCAATGCTCACTACTTCACAGTCATCCATTTCTGTTCCACATTTTTTAGTATTTCCCCTTCATAAAGAGTCTCAATACTCATTTATCCTCAACGGAGAAAACCAACAATATACCTGGACCGTTTTTCCCCAAGGATATTGAGGCCCTAAGTACCAATTTGAGGGACTTAAAATTCCCAAGAGACTCCACTTTAGTCTAAGATGTAGACGATATCCTTCTATGTTCTGACATTTATGACAACTCTCTTAGGGACACTGAACACCTTCTTAAGACTTTAGTAAGAAAGGGCTACAAGGTGGCTAGAAACAAAATTCAAATATGCTTACTCTGTCTGATATCTGGGTCATGCTATTTAATCACAAGTAAAACTATCTCCACAGATGGAGGCTTGACTATTCAATATTTCCTCTCCCCAAAACAAAATCACAATTGAGAGATTTGGGGGATATTATGGAATATGGATAACTATTTTCTCTATGATTGCCTCACCCCTCTTCGGAATGACCATCCCCAGACCCAGTAGTCTGGGACCTGCTATCCAAAGATGCTTTCAAGAACCTGAAGGGAGCTCTACTTTCACATCCCACTCACATATTTATTTCCCAATTATGCCTTGCCTTTTTCCTTGATTTTGCAAAAGGACAGTGTCATGCTCTTGAAGTGTTATACCAAACTCCTGGGCTCGAGCAATCCTCCTGCCTCAGTGTCCCCTGTAGCTGAGCCTGCCACAACACCCAGCTAGCTTTTCTGTTTCTAGTAGAGACGGGGTCTTGTTCTCTCTCTTGCTCAGGTTGATCTTGAACTCCTGAGTTCAAGTAATTCACCTGTCTCAGCCTCCCAGAGTACTGGGATTACACATGTAAGCCACTGTGCCCGACAACAAATGGGTAGTTCTTACTTAATAAAATTACTGAGTATTTGTGCCAAAATGGGCATTTAAGCAGACTTTAAACTCAGAATGAAAGAAGACTGTGTTAAGTAGTGCACACAGGCTTCACTGAGAGACTCATGCAGACCACCAGGTTTCACTTCACCCCACACTGGTCCAACCACACATGCAGAATTTGCAGGTGTCTTTATCCCATTTTGTTTGAGAAGCGGGCCTCCAAGCAGCACTGTACTTCAACTCCTTGCTGGACCTCTTAGAAACCTCACAAAGCCATTTCTCTATGCTCAGTAAAATTGTATTTTGGCTGTGCTTTGGAAAGTTCCAATTGGTAGACTCACTCTTTATTTCCATTGTTTGGTATTCTGTCCTTATTCTTTTCAAGAGCGTTGCCTGTAAAATGGGGAAGGGGATCTTTAATATTATCAGTAAAGTAACAAAAAAGTCTTATTTCAGCTAATAAAAAAAGTCATTTCTTTTTTATCTCAAATTATTTCCATGAAGCTCTTCTGCAGGGGGAAAAAAGAAATACTTTTCCATCGTGCAAGCTCCCCCAGGCTCTGGGAAAACAGACATGAAGTAGTTGAGATGGCCAAAGGCTGTCACTGGGGACTAGGGATTAGAACCTGGTCAAGGCAGCAAATAAAAAAAATTTAAAAAGCTCTTAAAAGAACCTGACAAGGGAAGCTTAAATCTTATTTTAAAGGGTGGGTTGTATTAAGCCTTGAAAAATTCAATTCTCTGGAGAACTATATCTCACTAAGAAAGCTCCATGTAAGTTTATCATATGTCCAACACCTAGACATTGGGCCTTGGAGACCACTAGGATAATATTTCCTCTGGATTAGCACTAAGGCTTGGAAGTGACATTTGTACGAGGCATACTTTAAACTCTAGGGCTTTTCCTATTATAAAATGATAACTCTGAAGGGGAAAAGAAGTGCTTACTGCAGAGGGAAGTTGCCATGATTTATGTGTCTTAGACAATCTTTCTTTTTCACACAGAATAACTTATCAGACCAAGTATGTTTTGTGTTTTCTCTTGTTTTAACTATAATGGTCTTTGAACTGATACTAAGGTTTGGGCAAATTTCTTTTAGTGTGTTTTTATTTTCCTGTTCCGCCATGTCCAAACGAACAATGATGTAAATTCTGATGACACCAACAATTTAAATGGCACACACAGCACAAAAACATGATTAGAAAACTCCGACCTTAGGCCAGGGTAACCTCTGAAGCTTTACTGACTCATGTGCACAGACTCCATGGGCCATGGAGCTCTGACTCTCAGGCTCTGGATCTCTGATGAAAGCCAGACAGTAATGAAGTGAGGCTGAAAAGCTGTCCCTCGTTTCCTCTTGGGGCATCTATCAAGATCTCTGGCTCACTGCGAAATCTCCTATCATTGCAGTTATGAAGGTTACTTCAGATGAATTAAATATCTAGTGACAGCCAAAGTCATAAACTACTTGACTCCCTTGGGTCATTTTCTTCAGGCTAATTTTAATAGTACTTTGGCAGGCATGTGCGTTTTGTGCAATCATGAACATTGGCTGGTTTGGGGGCATAATTTAAAATAGTGCAATTCAATATTTGCATTCGTATACACCCATCAGGGTATATGTGAAGAATGGCAATTGAAGCCAAAGGAAGCCTCCTAACTTTTGTTCCACTTTATAACTGCAGGCTGGGATTCCTAATAAATTCATCTCCTTTACAAATCTGTGAAACCTGCCCAGGAGCAGAACTGGGGAACAGATTGTGGTTGGATCAGAGCTAATCCATCACCTCCAGCAGGAAAACAACTCCTAGATTTTACTGACTAGATAAGTAGAATGATCATTATACAGAGTTCTTCCTTCTCAAAAGTAAAATGAACCTTGACACAGAAGCCAAGTATCAACAGACAATACTTTTTTATACTTCCACAAATTTTATAAGATAAAGATCAGAAACTTGGTATAAAGAATTTTTTTTTTTTTTTTTGCAGTTTTTGGCCAGGGCTGAGTTTGAACCCACCACCTCTGGCATATGGGGCCAGCGCCCTACTCCTTTGAGCCACAGGTGCCACCCTGGTATAAAGAATCTCTGGCTTCATTTTTCTGATCCACTCAGTCCTTGCCTGGCTGTTTCTTTTTGCCATCACTTACTTCTTATCCCCATCTTCAGCTTCTACACTACTTTTACTTGGACCCCCAAAGTTTTTATTATTGAGACTAAAAGTTGGAGTCACTGCTTGAGTTGTGTGAAAGTTCTGCACACACTCAGAGCAGAGTTTCAGTAAGTTTCACTAAGTTTAGGATATACATGTTTTTAGGAAACAGTAAAAATCAGTGGTTCTAGAGTTAGGCGACTCTGAAACCACATTTAAAATCAGCATCAATCATCATTACCCAAGAATAATAGGAAATTTGTATTCTAATTCTGTGACTGAAATAAAAAACCCAGATTTGAAGAACCATGTGTGGCACTTATTAAAAACAAGATCAATAGAAGAGTAGATATGCAGGTCAGCTAGGATTTATAGGATTTAGTGCATAGTATCTGAGGGAGGGGGATCAAACCTTACAGCTTAGAACACTAACGGGGGAATTATGCAACGTCCGTGCTTGGATTAGATCTAATGTATAATGAAAGTTGATGCCTAAACAGACATTAAAACATAGTTCTTTAGCCCAGGGGTTGAAGGCCACATGAACTATGATCATTCTACTACACTCCAGCCTGGGCGAGAAAGCAAGACTCTGTCTCTAAACATATACATGTATGTATGTGTATACACATACACACACACACAGACACAATATACATATGTGTGTATTTTTATTACTTTTCATGACCTATATACTGTATTAAGCAGCAGGAGTAAAATCGAGAACAAAAGTAGCCTTGATGCTTCACCCTCAGGAAGCTTACAGCAGGCGTCCTCAAACTGGGGCCCGCGGGCCACATGAAGAGGTGTAAACTGTAATTGTTCCCATTTTGTTTTTTACTTCAAAATAAGATATGTGCAGTGTGCATAGGAATTTGTTCATAGTTTTTTGTTTTAAACTATAGTCCGGCCCTCCAACGGTCTGCGGGACAGTGAATTGGCCCCGTGTTTAAAAAGTTTGAGGATGCCTGGCTTACAGTCTACAGGGAGCAAAAGGAATTAGCCAGATGACACATACAGGTGTGTAAGTACGTGTCTCTGCAGTGAAGGCTGAGAAGGAGAGGCACACAATGGTAGGAGACCCTATCAAAGGTGGCTGGGATTTAGTCCTACACATAATCATACAGGTGTATAGGTGTGTGTGTCTACAGGGAGGGATGAGAAGGAGAGGCACACAATGCTAGGAGAGCCTATCAAAGGTGGCTGGGATTTAGTTAGAGAAAACTGCCCTGAGAAATTGACCCTTGGACAGAGATCTGAGAAATCTGCAGGAATTAACTCAAAGCACAATTGGAGTGAAAGAACGCTACTTTTCATTAAAGTAAATTTCACAATGTTGCTTTTTTTTTTTTTTTTTTTGAGACAGAGCCTCAAGCTGTCACCCTGGGTAGAGTACTGTGGCATCACAACTCATAGCAACCTCCGGCTCCTGGGCTTAAGCGATTCTCTTGCCTCGGCCTCCTAAGTAGCTGGGACTACAGGTGCCCGCCACAATGCCCGGCTATTTTTTGGTTGTAGTTGTCATTGTTGTTTGGCAGGCCTGGGCTGGATTTGAACCCTCCAGCTCTGGTGTATGTGGCTGGTGCCTTAGCCGCTTGAGCTACAGGCACCGAGTCACAATGTTGCTATTTTTTAAAAGGTAATTCATTGACTAGAATGAAAAAATATTAGAATAAGCAGTATTGATGGGCAGGCAGCACTTTTTAAAAACATGTTTTCACCCCCCTCCCCAAATCAGAGAACCTAGCTGGAACTTCTTGCTTGGATCAATTTCCAGATTCCCCACCCTCACCCCAACCCTGGCACTCTGTAAGAATATGGCTTTGCTCCTAAAGTTATTCAAGGAGGTGGGGAAGAGAGAGAGAGAGAGAGAGAGAGAGAGAGAAGTGTTCTAAGAAGAGAGAATAATTTATGTAAAGACCCTATGGCAGAGGCAAGAAGCAATCCATCCAGAGCTTTGTAGACCACATCAAAGAATTCCACCTTAATTCTAAAAACATAGAAAGTCATTTGGGGTATCTCAAGCAAAGAAGAAAAGAGGCAGAGATGGAACTGACATCACCACGTTTATGTTTTGGAAAGAGCATTCTAGCTACAATGTGGAAAAGAGATGGAGGCAGTAAAATGGTGAAAAGTTTGATTGTACAAGTAACCTTTGCATCAGAAATATTAGTAAAATGAATTGTTTCTGTCACATCATATCAAAGGATACAATCATTACTTTTCAGTTTACTCATCGAAACATTTATTATGCTCTATGTATTGTTTTAAGAAGAGACTTTTGGTCCAGTAGCAGCCAGTACAAAGCCTCTAAGGTGGTAGCATATTGGGCATGCTCACGGGACAGCTGGGAGGCCAGCATGCCTGGAGCAGAGTCAGCACAGGGGAGGGGAGTCAACACAAGACCAGAGAAGTACCCACACCACCAAGGGCCTTGCAGGTCATTCTAAGGACACGAGTGGTAAGTGCGTTGGGGAGTTATTGGAAGGTTCCAAGTGGAGCAATGACACGATCTGAGTTTTTTTCCTCATTTCTTTTTTAAAATGATTACCCTGCTACTGTGTCAAAAATGGGCTCTAGCAAGGCAGGAGTGGACACAAGATCAGTTGGGAGGTTTCTGCAGTAATGCATGTGAGAAATGGTAATGGTTTAGATTTAGAGCATCATCTCTGGACTTCCAAAAGACAGCAGTAGCGGCCAGAAGACAATAGAGGAAGAGGCCAAAATTCTGAAAAATAATTCTTTCAATGGTAAAATGCTAATACTCAGCCACACAATCCATTGTGGAGTGTAGGAGGTATAATGGGCGTTTTCGATATTAAAAAAGTCACCAAAATTACCTCCTGTGCACCATTTCAGACGGAGATACTGAAGAATGTGTCACATCAAAATGAAATGAGAATATAAATCCTAAATGAGATACAAATCCTTGCAATCTAGTTTGAATAAAGAATACAACAGAATCATGGCTTTTTTCCATTCTTAATCCTTTCTAACTCAATAAACAAGCCTCAGAAGTATTTATAATTTTTCCCCCAAAACGTAAATGTCCATTTGAATATTATTGCCAGGACAAAAAATTATTAAGTGAGACAAACTATTGGATTTGTAGATTTTAGAAGTCATCTATTATATTTTATAGGACACAGCAACAAACTCTAATGTCTAAATGTCCAAAAGATCCCATGGTACACATAATACTTCCAAGAACAGTTTTAAACAAATAACATATTAGGAAAATTTATTTTTACACAAATCTTAAGCCTGGACAAGAGAGAAAAACTGATGCTTTTCTAAACTTTTCAAGTTAGCACTTTATCAGGATGTTTTATGATCCAAAAGAAAGTATCTGCTTTATGCAACTGTAAGAAATGAAGTAACATTTCTCCCCTTGATTTTTCTCAGATTTCTCTCACCAGCTGTTAGGAAGGCTTGGAATGTTTATGGGTAAAAATCGGAATTCCATTAGTCAGCACTAAGAAAAAAATTAGCCCAAGGCTTATGCTATGAAATTAAAGGGTGGAAAGTGATTATTTAAAAAATGAACTATGGGGCATGTAGTATTATCTATAGGATCCAGGAAAATAGAAAATCCATCTTAAAAGAAGAAAAAAAAAATCCCCAAGATGTTAGTGAAAAGTAACTTCCATAATGGCAACATATAGCATTTCTAGAAAATCACCAGCCTAGTTTGGAGCAAAAGGATGGAAGTCTCCATGATGAACACTTAGATTACTTGGTATGTCGAATATAGTGGAAGGAGATTAAAATGTAGATTTCTTGTGATAGGTGCACAGAAAATTAAGAAACTGAAAGGATATACTTATTGATTCCAGAGAAAACCAAAAGTTATATATGAATAAAAATATAACCTTTATGTTTTTATAATCTTTATATTTTTATTATAATTATCTGTAATTATAATACTACAAATATTGAACATGAATTTTTAAAAACGTGTAGAACATATTGAAAAAATGGCAGAAGTGAAATGAGGATAAGAGGCAGGGGTTTAAGAAAAACTAAATCTTCATTTGCCATCACAAGGACGTCAATGGAACCTACAGCTAACTACATCTGGTCAACATCTATTGACAAAGATGTTAATATATGCGGAATCTAAAACTGAAAAACACTCATCAATAGCAATAGAAACCTGTTATTTAGAAGTAAGCTGGTAAATGCAGGAAAATAAAACAGCTAAACAAGTTGCCTGCAGAAAGTATCTCTTAGAAATGTGGTGGGTGGGATGGGGCAGGGGACCATTGAACTTTTGATCACCATTTTCTCTACCATTGGAAGCTGTCTGAGCTCTGGATCTAAGACAGCAGAGGCAACATAAGGGCTGTATGGAGGCGGCTGTACAATTCACCAATGTGACAAAGATACTTAGTGTCAAAGAGGAAATTAGTAGAGTGAGTTGGGCAGAAACTGGATGGCCTCCCGTTCCTTTTCCATGATGCTTCCGGGAAACACTCAGATTGCAAATGAGGCAGGATTAGGGCCAGGCATCCCTACTTCCCACGAAAGCAAGTATTTTAAGCTCTAAGGCATTCTTCCTCTTACTGCCGACCTGCCTTACTTTGACTCTATACAGTCGGTGGCTAGAAACCTAAATCAATAGACCTTTTCATCCTCCCTGGGGTTGACCTGTGGAGTTACTGATCTCAGCTGCACAATTTACCTCAGTTGTCCTGTGTTCTGATTTTCTTTGGTTCTGTCTTTGCCTTAACAACTTGTGTCTTATCTTTAATGTCTCTAACTTTGGCCCAGAAACCTGATTTGATTCTTGGCATTCTTGATTTCTTACAGATTATTGCATCTGTTACCTGTTTCTCAGGCCAGCCTGGTAACCTAACCTTCATCTTTGGTTGTCCCATTTGATGAAGGAGTTGGTTTAGTACTCATGACACTATTTCTTTCTTTCTTTTTTTTTTTTTGGAGAGACAGAGTCTCACTTTATGGCCCTCAGTAGAGTGCCGTGGCCTCACACAGCTCACAGCAACCTCCAACTCCTGGGCTTAAGCGATTCTCTTGCCTCAGCCTCCCAAGTAGCTGGGACTACAGGCGCCCGCCACAACGCCTGGCTATTTTTTGGTTGCAGTTTGGCTGGGGCCGGGTTTGAACCCACCACCCTCGGCATATGGGGCCGGCGCCTTACCGACTGAGCCACAGGCGCTGCCTTCATGACACTATTTCTGATTAATGCTGCCATATGGTCCATCTTTTCTCCTGACAGTGGTGTTATTGTGCCAGTATTGGTCAGCTACTGCTTAAAAGTGGTAAGAGCCAAACCAAGTTTATGTAGTTAAAGTATGGGGCTAGACAGGTTAGACCAAGTGCCAATGTTAAAGAAATTAACATGTGCTCCCAGTAAGAAAATCATAGTTGGCAACCCTCAGACCCAAACAGAGCTCCGTTTTGGTTCCTTGCTCCTCTACTCCACCACTAGTGGAAAGATTTTCAGAGAAGGAAAGGAGTCCAGAGAAAGGGTTAGAAAGGTCATATAGAGACTTCATCTGTCAAAGGACTTCCTGAGCTTACCTGAGGATCAGAAAACACAACTCCCAAGATTCCAACAACGGCTATAAACCTAACTATACATTGGAATTTTAAAAGCAAATAATATTTAGGCCTCTGATAGTTCTTACCTTCTTTACATATCACCACTACCACAAAAAGGATTAAGTAGTTCTTGCCTGATTAAATTTCAGTAGATTAATACTGACACACTCATATTTGATTGTAGGGATCCTTAGTTTGCTTTTGTTCCATTTTGTCCAATAACTTCTAAGCAAATTAAGACCGAGAAAAAAAAGGAAGAAAAAATTAAAAAACAAAGAAAGGAAGTAATTTCACAATACACTAGATGCAGGAGGAGACTTGCATAAGGTTCCTATTCCCTCCTAGAGAGCCCTTCTCCCTTTCCTGTTCCTTCTTGGGAAAACAAACAACAGGAAAGGGACCAAAAAGGAGTGAACACTGGAGTTACTATTTATGGAATATCCACTAGGTGCCAAGTCTTTGCACACATTAATTCAATTAATTCTTATACCAACCCAATGGAATGAATTATGGAATATTATCTCCATTTAATGAGTGGGACAAGTGTGATTCTGAGCATTAAGTAATTTGTTCAAAGTCATTCAGCTGCTTATTGAGAAGCTGGGACACAAAGCAAAGACTGTCTGATGGTAGAGCCCACTATCCTAACTTCAAAGATGTATGCACTCCCCAGAAACAGTGGGAATGGAAGGAGATGATAATTCTTACAAATTGTTGGTGGAACTACTGGGATTTAGGTTACACTGTTCAAATCCAAAAGGAAATTATTTCTTTCCCTTTATCATTCTGGCAGGAGCCCAAAACATCGTCTAGGAAATAACGTGAGAATTTTTAATTCAATTCAACAAATATTTTCTTGAGTGCCTACTTATACTAGGCTCACCACTAGTATGGAACATGTAACAGTGAGTTAGGCATAACATCTGCCTTCAAGAAAGCTACATACATTTTAAAAATAAAAGTATTAATATAACTTATAAACAAAGGAAGGGAGCAAAAAGCTGTGGAAGGAAAAAGCAAGGACATGATATGATGTAGATTTCAGGAAAGACCCTCATTTAGAAAATAAAGACTGAGCCAAAATTTAAATGATAATTATGAATTTGCTAAGTAAAGGCTTTCTTCTGATGTCATAAAGTAACTTAATGAACTAAAATAGAGGAGTGACAAACTTCTCTCAAGAGACAGCAGACACGACTGTTTTACCTTTGACAAAGCAGCCAGAGGGGAAGATAGCCATAGGTACGAAGAAAACAGCTGAAATTTTAATGAATGTTGAAAGGTCCCCGGTGGAATGTCATGACGGTGTCGAATCCTGAAAGCCTTAGACACAAAGAGAGTCTGCAGCATCCATCAACTCTTTCATGGTCCTTAACTGAGAGCTCATGATAAAGATTGAGAGCAGGGCAAGAAAACTGAGCTACACACCTGCTAGATCCCAGGTATGTGGGGGCATGCCTGAGCCTGAGGACAGAACAGGAGAATGGAGAGAACACCTCTGTGCTCTAGACCCTGCGGAGGGTAAGAGCGCCATTGCTGCCACTGGGGGAGAAAGACGAGAGCTAAGAATGATTCCTTCTGAGGCATTTGCTAACAGTGGTGGCTTAAGTCCAAGGATAGAAATAAAAAACCGAGTGGGATCTCCCTCTCTCCCACCCCCTCTACATTCCAAGCCTCACACCCAATACCAGGTAACAACAGTTTGCTACTGAAGGAAGTGGAGGAGCCCTGAAAGAGGACAATTGTATTAAATTCTAAGGCCAGAGAAATGACAGATAGATCTGGAACTCCAAGCTTTACCAGAAATGCAATACAGCAACAGTCCACTACTAGAAAAATGTAAAGCTAACCTGTTACAAAACCCAGAGCCAGCTCAATTACAAACTAGTTTAATTCAACCCTATAACTAATGACTTCACAGAAAAGAAATGTCCTTTTCAGAGAGAAATAAATAATATTTACCTCTTTATTAAATATACTTTAGAGTATCCTGAATTCAATCAGAAATTATGAGATTTGTTCAAAAATTAAGAAAATATGACCCATTAAAGAATGATGAGATGAAGGGTAAATTCAAATTTACCCTTAATGTTAGAATTATCAGAGACTTTAAAAATAATTATTTTAAAAGTGTCTTAAAAAGCTAGTGAAGAATGGACAAGTGGGGGATTTGAACAAGAATGAATATTATATCAAATAGCCAAATTCAAAATCTAATAGAAAATGAAATAAAAACCCATGATATTGGAGATAGAGAATATTTTCAACTGTATCAGCAAATTGGACCCAGCTGAGAAAAGAAACGCTGAACAAATCCAGAGAGATGTACTAATGAATTTTAGCAAAAATTTGAAGAATAAATAATATAAAATATTATACAAATGCTTCAAAAATAGAGGAAGAGCATAGACTTAATAACTAATTTTATGAGGCCAGTATTATCCTGATAATAAAACCAGACAAAGAAGATTGCAGATTAAAATGCTTTATGAAATAGATGCAAAAATCTTTAATGAAATGTTAGTAAATTGAATCCAGCAATATATAAAAAGCATAATACACCATAACTAATTGGATGTGGCATCAGAATACAAAATTTATTTAACACTTGAAAATTATTCAAATTAACCACATTATCTAATTAAAGAAGAAAAGTCTTGAGATCATTTCAATGAAAACAAAGAAACTTATTTCATATATTATGACAGAAAATTTCACCAAGGAAATACTGGAGGGAAACTTCTGCAACCTTATATAAAAAGCATCTCGAAAATATTTGCAGTTAATATCATATTTAATAATGAATGCTTTCTCCCTAGGATTGGAAACAAAATAAAGATGTCCATGGTAATCCCTTCTATTGAAATTTAAACTGGAACTCTTACCTTGTACAATAAAACAAAACAAAATAATCATAGAAATTGGAAAAAGCAATCGTTATTTGTAGATGATATAATCATGTACATAAAACTCCCAAGGTATCTGTAATAAAACTACTTAAATGAATAAGTAATATTAACAATGTATGATACCAAGTCACTATACAAAACTCAGTTACATTTCTATATAGTAGCAATTATTTTAAAAAAAGTTAAACACTACCCCTTATAATAGCATCAAGGAACACAAAATCCTTAGGGATAAATTAAACAAACAATTCACAACACCTCTTCACTATAAAATATTGCTGAAAGAAAGTAAAATATACCTAAATAAAGTAATAGTAAATACATTAAAACTGCAAACCCATTGCCTCTACCCCCATCATATTGATCTAGGTTCAATACAATCTTAATCAAAATCCCAGCAGCTTTTTATGTCTATTAGTAAGGGGATTATAACATATACATGAAAATTAAAGGACCTAAAATAGCCAAAACAATCTTGAAAACAAAGAATAATATTGGAGAACTCATATTACCTGATTTAGAAACTTTTTTTTAAGCTACAGTAATCAAGACAGTGTGCTATTGGTGAAAGGATAGAAATGGAACAGAATGGAGATTCATGAAATCCACCCACACATATAAAATCAAATGATTTTTGAAAGTGCACTGTAGAGGACGTCCAGAGCCGGATGGCCTCTGAGCCGGAAGATTTGCAGTTTGGGGGCGGACCCTCGGGCAGCTCATCCGCAGGTGTTAAAGGTTACTCATCCTCTAGAGCCAGGAGAGAGAGCCCGAGCTGTGGCAAACCTTAAGCACTGCAGTCATTGTCTAATACTCCCCTCACCTGTCATGTAACGTCTCAATAAATAGCTACTGCGAAGGTTGCTCCAGGCTACTCTGCGCTTAAGGTTAGCCCGCCTCTTGCAAGCTTGTACTTCAATCCGTGTCAGGCCTGTTTTCTTCATGCTGCCACCGCGACCAAGGCCATAGGGGTCAAGACAGTGCACCAAAATAATTCAGTTGGGAATGGAAAAATCTCTTCAACAAATGGAACTAGAATAACAAATATCCATATGAAAAAAATGAACCTTGCCTTGGCGCCAGCCACATACACCAAGGGTGGCAGGTTCAAACTCGGGCCAGGCCAGCTAAACAACTGCAAAAAAAAAAAAAAAAAAAAAAAAATAGCTGGGCATTGTAGCAGGTGCCTGTAGTCCCAGCTACTTCAGAGGCTGACGCAAGAGAATTGCTTAATCCCAAGAGTTTGAGGTTGTTGTGAGCTATGATACCATATCACTCTACCGAGGGCAACATAGTGAGACTCTGTCTCAAAATAAATAAATAAATAAAATGAACCTTGCTCTCATCTCATACCATGCACAAAAAATGAGATACATTATAGAACTAGATGTAAAAGCTAAAACCATAAAGGTTTCAGAAAACAACCCATATGAAAGTATCTGTATGACCTTTGCAGGCAAAAAGCGTTCAGAGTGGACAAAGAAAGCGTGAATTACAAAGAGAAAAATTAATAAATTGAGCTTTATCAAATTTTAAAAACCTTCTCCTCATTAAAAGATTCCAGCAGGGAAATGAAAAGGCAAGCCATACAGCAGGAGAGGATTATTCACATGTATTTGCAAAGCAGTTGCATCCAGAGTATATGAAAAACACAACTCAATGATAAAATGAAAACAACCCAACAAAAAATAGTCAAAAGACTTGAACGAACACTGAACAGAGGAAGATACAAGTGGTGTATAAGCACATGGAAAAGTCCTCAAGATAATTAGTTAGAAGGGAAATGCAAATTAAAATCACAGTGATTCCATATGAAATATTATTTTGTCAAGCTCTTCAAAGTATGACACTGGTGCTTTGATGGGGATTGAATTAAAACAGTAGATAGGTTTCAGTAGTATGGACATTTTAACAGCATTGGTTCTTCTCTGAAAATACTCAAGTAGTCA
This sequence comes from Nycticebus coucang, assembly GCF_027406575.1. NCBI lineage: Eukaryota > Metazoa > Chordata > Mammalia > Primates > Lorisidae > Nycticebus > Nycticebus coucang. Next base: position 91,471,981 of record NC_069789.1, read on the forward strand.
ATGCAATTCTAAAAAATAAAAATAAATCTGGAAGCATGGCATTACCAGACTTCAGGTTATACTACAAGTCTAAAGTGACCAAAACAGCAAGGTATTGGTCCAAAAATAAAGATGTAGATGTATGGAATAGAATAGAAAACCTAAAGATGAAACTAGATGCATATTGCCACCTGATCTTTGAAAAAACAAACAAAAGCATGCACTGGGAAAAGAATCCCTATTTAATAAATGGTGCTGGGGAAACTGGTTAGTCACACGTAGAAGACTGAAACTGGACCTGCAATTCTCATTGCTTATAAAAATTTACTCTCACTGGATAAAAAATGTAAATTTAAGACATGAAATGATAAAAACTCTAGAAGAAAATGTGGGAAAAACTCTTGATGATATTGGCCTGGGAAAAGATTTTATGAAGACCCCATTGCCAATTGCAGCAACACCAAAAACAAATAAATGGAACATGATCAAGCAAAAAAGTTTCTCCACAGCCCAGGGAGGGCTGGGAGAAAGGGCTGATAACTAGCATCTACAAAGAATTCAAACTAATCAACAAGAAAAGAGCAAACAATCCCATTTATAAATGGGCAGGAGACATGAACAGAAACTTCTCTGAAGAAGGCAGATGAACGGCCAACAAACCCATGAAAAAATGCTCATTGTTCCTCATCATCAGAGAAATGCAAATCAAATGAGATATCACTTAGCCCCAATGAGAATAGCCTATATCACAAAGTTCCAAAGATGCAGATACTTACATGAATGTGGAGAGCAGGGAACACTTTTACACTGTTGGTGTAAAAGCTAGATGTAAAAGCTAAAGCCATTGATTGCAAATGAATACAGCCTTTTTGGAAAGAAGTATGGAGAATCCTCAAAGAACTCAAATTAGACCTTCCACTTGATCCCACAATCTCATTACTGGGTACAATCTCATTACTATGTATCTACCCAGAAGAAAAAAAAAATCATTTTACCATAAGAACATTTGCACTAGAATGTTTATCACATCTCAATTTACAATCACCAAGATGCGGAATCAACCTAAGTGCCCATCAGCCTATAAATGGATTAATAAATTGTGGTATATGCATACCATGGAATACTATTCATCCATAAAAAGATGGAGACTTTACATCTTTTGTATTAACCTGGAGTTGAAAAACATTCTCCTTAGTAATGTATCACAGAATGGAGAAGCAAGTATCTAATGTACTAATACGAATACGAAACCAGCAGAAAAACAACCATGTGCCCAAATGAAAGAAAAACACAATTAAATTCAAGGGGAGGAGGGGAGGAGGGAGAGGGAGGGGGATGAGTAAGCTCTTGTTTAATGGGCACAATGTAAGCGTACACAGCACACCCCCTGAGTGAAGGGCTCAACTACAACTTGGACTTTGCCTGACAAATGTAAACAATGTAACCTAACGGTACCCTCATATTAATCTGAGATTTTATATAAGAATAGCTAAAATAAAAACAATTGTCATCTCTTCAGAAAATCAGCAGTTTCTAAGGTTGAATATGCATCAACCAGGTAACACATCAAGTCTATGCCTGTATACACAACAAAGAAAAATAAAAGCATGTGACCACCAAAGTCCTTGTTTATAGCAGTCCTATTCCTCATAGCCAAAAAATGGATGTATACTATTTAGTTGAAGGATTACTATTCAGCAATAAAAAAGAGACAAAGTAATGATACATGCAACAACATAGATAACTTTTGTTTTCTATGTAAGAGAATCCAGACACAAAATGTGCATACTCCGATTCTACTTAGGAGAAATTCTAGGATAGAGGAAATAAATTGGGGAGGAATACAAAAGAACTTTCTGAGGTGATGAAAATGTTCTATCTTGATGCAGGTGTGAATACAACTGTGAGCATCTGTGAAAATTGATTGGTACAGTTAAGATTGGAGCAATTCTCTGTATTATATCTCAAAAAAAATATCATCTCAAATGTCCATATATTTGGAAACTAAATAACTTTTCCAGCTACATTATGGGTTAACCCATCCAAAAGACATTTGGAAAATTAGGGCATTTTTAGGATGAAGTAACAACAAATTCACTGGAGAGAAAGCTAAAATAATGTGACCCACAATTGCTCACTTGTAATTCTGAATTATTAAAAGCCCTGAAACCAATTTTTAAAAATGTTGACACCAAACTCTTTCCTGATATGAGACTAACACCTTTATTATTTTAATGTGTAGCATGAGCAGAGTGTCGACATAGATCTCACTGGAGATGTTTATAATATACAGCTTATACACCACATTCTAAAAACTGAAAACACTTAATTCCAAAACACATTTGACAGGAAAGTTTTGCATGATGAATTGTGGGCAATGTAATGAATAACCTTAAATGTATACATGTACTAGTAAAAAAAAAAAAAAGATAGAAAAATAACAGTAATATAGGAAAATAAACATGTAAAAATAAACATATAATATAGGAAAATACAAAGATGAAAACAGAAATTAAATCATCAAAACAAATAAACAATAGAAAGAACTTACAAACAGGATACTTTTAAAATATAAATAAAATAGTCAAATTTCTGGGAACACTGATAAAGGGAAAAACAGAGAAATCATAAATAGCATATCAGGAAAATGCAGGGCAAAACTACAGAGGCCATAGAGAATCTAAAAATAACATTTTATGTCGATAATTCTGAAAATTCAGAGAAATGGACATAATTGAAAAAAAACAACAAAAATAAGGGCAGTGAGGGATGAAAAGTTGCCTATTGGATATAAAGTACACTGTGCAGGTGATGGGTACAATAAACGCCCAGATTTCAACACTATACAATTTGTCCATGTAACAAAAGACCGCTTGTACCCCATACTTCAATATATGAAGTAAAATTTTATAAAATAATAAAAGAAAACATAAAAATTAATTTTAACTGATTTCTTATTGTACTGCATCAATGAATAGATGTTTTGATAATAGGTACCCTGCTCTTTAAAGGGGGAAACCTTCTTAAATGATAGTGCTAGTCAGGATTCTCCAGAAAAAGAGAACCAATAGGATGTGTGTGTGTGTGTGTGTGTACATATATATACAGTGGTGTCCAAAAAATGCATATACATTTTAAGAAGAGAAAAATCTGTGTTAAAATTTAAAATTGTAGGGCAGCACCTGTGGCTCAGTGAGTAGGGCGCCGGCCCCATATGCCGAGGGTGGTGGGTTCAAACCCAGCCCCTGCCAAACTGCAACAACAAAAAAATAGCCGGGCGTTGTGGCAGGCGCCTGTAGTCTCAGCTGCTCGGGAGGCTGAGGCAAGAGAATCACATAAGCCCAAGAGCTGGAGGTTGCTGTGAGCCGTGTGATGCCACGGCACTCTACCGAGGGCAGTAAAGTGAGACTCTGTCTCTACAAAAAAAAAAAAAAAAATTTAAAATTGTAATACTTAATATATATTGATAACAAAAGATGAATACAAGTCATGTCAAACAACTTTTATAATTGCAGAAGTCAAAATGACTTGAATATTACAATTTTAATATAATTTTTTCCTTTCTTAAAATGTGTATACGTTTTTTGCCATCCTCTGTATACACACGCATACATATACATGTGTAAATATAAATATTTGTGTGTGTATGTATATATAAGGAAGAGAGAGATTTTAATAAATTTGCCCACGTGATTATAAAGGCTAGCAAGTCCAAACTGTTAAGTTTGTGGAGAGTAGGCCAGCAGGCTGGAGACCCAGGGAAGAGCCCATGCTACAGTTCAATTCTGAAAGCTGTTAGTTGGCAGAATTCTCTCTTGCTCAGGGGAGATCAGTCATTTGTTCTATTCAGGTCTTCTACTGATTGAACAAGGCCCACTCACATTATGAAGGGTAATATGCTTTACCCCAAATCCACTGTTTTAAATGTTAATCTCATCCAAAAACACCATGACAGAAACTTCCAGAATAATGTTTGACAAACTTGGCACCATGGCCCAGCCACCTTGACACAGAGAATTAAAGATCACAGTTACCTTTATAGGATTATGAAAGGAGTAACATCAAGGTGATTCTGGCTGCTGATTGAAAACAGACTATTAGGTGACAATTGAAGACCCGGGGTCGCCAGTGAAAAAACTACAGCATTAATTCAGATAAGATACAATGGAAGCTGGAGCCAAGTTGTTAGTAGCGCGGTAGTGAGAAGTCTTAGATTCCAGATATATTTTGAAAGTAAAGTTCATAGGATTTCTTGACAGAGTGGCTGCGAGATATAAAAGAAAGAAAAAAATCAAGGATAATGTCAAGGTCTGGGGGACAAACTACTGGGAGGATGGAGTTTCCCTCAACTAACACAAAAAGTGTATTGGTAGAGCAGGTTTTTAAAAAAACCTCATATTGCCATTTGATCTTTCATAAACCAAATAAAACCATGCACTGGGGAAAAGAATCCCTATTTAATTGATGGTGCTGGGAAAATGTGCTAACCACATGTAGAAGACTGAAACTAGACCTCTCACTGTTGACAAAAACTGACTCTCACTGGATAAAGGATTTAAATTTAAGACATGAAACAATAAAAATTCTAGAAGAGAGTGTGGGGAAAACCTTTGACACTATTGGCCTGGGAAAAGACTTTATGAAGAGGACTCCCCTGGCAATTGGAGCAATAAATAAATGGGACATGATCAAGCTAAAAAGCTTCTGCACAGCTAAGCGTACCAAAACTCAAGCAAACAGACAGCCTTCAGAATGGGATATTTTTGCATGCTATGAATTTGACAAAGGGCTAATAACTAGAATCTACAGCAAACGCAAATTAATCAATAAGAAAAGAGCAAACACCCCCATTTATAGGTTGGGCAAGCAACTTGAACAGAAAGTTCTCTGAAGAAGACAGAATGGCCAACAGACACATGAAAACATGCTCATCATCTCTATTTACTAGAGAAATGTAAATCAAAACCACTCTGAGATATCACCTAACTCCAGTAAAATTAGTCAGCATCACGAAGTCCCAAAGCTGCAGATAATGGCATGGATGTGGAGAGAAGGGAACACTTCTACACTGTTAGTGGAATTGCAAACTAACACAACCTTTATGGAAAGAAGTATGGAAAATTCTTAAATAACTATTAAGTCAGCCTTCCATTTGATCCCACAATTCCATCACTAGGTATCCACCCAGAAGAACAAAAATAATTCTAGCACAAAGACATTTGCACCAGCATGTTTATAGTAGCTCAATTCACAATTACCAAGTCGTAGAAACAACCCAAATGTCCATAAACACAGGAATAGATTAACTGTGGCATACACATACCAGGGAGTACTATTGAACAGCCATAAGAAAAGATGGAGACTTGATATATGTTTATATTTACCTGGATGGAGTTGAAACACAATCTTCTTAGTGAAGTATCTCAAGAATGGAAAAAAAATATCCAAGGTATTCATTGGTAATATGAAACTAATATATAGACAACTCCAAACCCACACAAATGATGAAACACAAATGTAGTCTAGCAAGAGGGAGGGGAAAGGTGAGGGAGAGAGCAGATAGGGCAACTGGTGGGATCTCACCTGATGTGCACAGTGTGAGGGTGTTCACATGCCCCCTGGGCGAAGGACTCAACTACAACCTGAGCTTTATCTTAGAATTGAAAACAATGAAAGCTAAAAATCTGTAACCTCATATTAATTTGAAATTAAAAAAATAATAATAATAATAAAAATCCCTCAGGAGTTTAGGATGTCAGGTATACAAGTGTAGATGTTGAGAAAGTTATTGGTTTCATATTCTTGGAGTTTAGAGGAAACTTAGAGAAATAAATTTGGCAGTTTTCAGCATACTAATGAAATTTAAATCCCCAAGATTAGAAAAAATTTTAAAAGAACTGATTTTGGTTGGCTGTGGTGCTCACACTTGTAATCCTAGCACTTTGGGAGGCTGAGGCAGAAGGATCCAATTAGCCCAGGAGTTCAAGACCAGCTTGGGCAACATAGTAAGACTCTGTCTCTAAAAAAGAGCAATTTTTTAATTAGTTGGGCTTGGTGCCATGTTTCTATAGTTCCAGCTACTTGGGAGGCTGAGGCAAGAGTTCACTTGAGCCCAGGAGTTTGAGGTTACCATGAGCTGTGATGATGCCACTTGCACTCTAGCCCATTCAACAGAGCAAGACCTTGTCTCAAAAGTAAATAAATAAATAAAAACAAAGTAACTGATTTTAGATAGAGAAAAATACCCAAGGACCCTGGGCACTCCAAAATTAAGTCAAAACACCAATAGTTTTCAGATTTGAGTAATAATTTATATTTTCAATTACCAATATATTTATAAATAAATAACTTACTACAGAGATCATCACAAATTCTATTATAATTTGTTTTGATAGATATAGGCATGATAATCAGTTCTCAGTGTATGGGAGGATGACAGTATGCCTGTATATTTATTTATATTTGCTAAAGTATATGCCAAAAATCTATATGATCAATCATCAAAGATTATTTCAATTGATACATTAGCTAAAAATTTGATTATGTCTACCCTCAATTTTGTTGGAAGTAAAGAATTAGAAATTTTACTTGCAAATAAATTTGTTATCCAGAAGTAATCATTTCCTCAATATCACATTGATATTTAAAATTATTCCATTATTTGGAGCCATGGAAATTTTTATGTCCCAGAAAAATATATCATAATATCCTTAAGAGATATACCCTTCTTTGGAAAGGCCAAAGTGAGGAAAGGCCAATATATCATAATATCCTTAAGAGATATACCCTTCTTTTGGAAAGGCCAAAGTGAGGAAAGGAGGTGGGAAAATATCACCTGTCTCTCCTAATTAGGTACTTTTTAGGGCAGATCAGTTTGGGGAAAAAGTATATGTCGAAGCCAAAGATGTGGAAATGTATTCCTTTAATCCATTTCAGACTTTGTATCCCTGAGAAAATCTTCACATACCTTTCAGAGTATGTGTACCTTAGCTTGAAGAATAGATTAAAACTTAGAAAGAATTAGAAACAAAACCAAATTTGAAATAGTAATAACAAAATCTTGCATAGGCATTTATACTTTGCAAAATATGTTTATATTCATTATTTCAATTTACTCCCTTAATAGTCAAGTAGAGTAAGACAAAGTACAGAACCAAAAAGGAGATCTTTCTTCTTTTTTAATTTCAGATTAATATGTGAGTAGTAATGATTAGGTTACATCGTTTGCGTTTGGTAAGTAAAGTTCAAGTTGTAGTTGAGCCCTTCACCCAGGGGGCATGCTGTATACCCTTACATTGTGCCCATTAGGTGAGAGTACACCAATCCCCGTTCCTGCTCCTCTCTCTCCTTGAAAAGAAAAATTTTGATAAAGAATGGTATTGTCTTTTAAAATGTTTTAGCAAAGGTGCTTGAAAATTTTGTTCTCTTGTTTCTTCTCTGTATTCAGATTTTATTTTTCAGTGATCTTTACCCAAGTGGACTTAAAAAGGTATCTACATAGCGAAATTTCACTATTTCCATGTTGAGGTTCATTAGGTCTAAGCCACACACACACACATACGTGAAAATATCCATCTACAATTAAGGGATAATAGGAAAAATATGCATGCTCAATCCATCTCAAGATTAATGTCAGTAATTCTGCTTAATTCAGAACTTCCTTATTCTAAGCATCTTTCCTTACTTTTTTTTGTTTGTTTGTTTTTGTTTTGTTTTGTTTTTTGAGACAGAGCCTCAAGCTGTCACCCTGGGTAGAATGCTGTGACATCACAGCTCACAACAACCTCCAACTCCTCGGCTCAAGCGATTCTCCTGCCTCCACCTCCCAAGTAGCTGGGACTACAGGCGCCCGCCACAACCGGCTAATTTTTTGGTTGCAGCCGTCATTGTTGTTTGGCGGGCCTGGGCTGGATTTGAACCCGCCAGCTCAGGTGTATGTGGCTGGCGCCTTAGCCACTTCAGCCACAGGCGCCAAGCCCCCTTACTTTTTACTATAAGTATGTCTGGAACAATAAATAAACTTAAGGATAAATGTCTGCAAGGTAAATAGGATTTTTCTTCATGTAAAGACCTGCCTCTCATGAATGCTTATTGATGCTTTTATCTTGTACTTCAATCTACTCTGTATTGTTAAAACTGATCATAAGAGTTGTGGACTTTGATAACACTATATATAGGCAAATATCAAAGTACAGTCTATGAAATAAGTTATACTTGAACTAGACTGGAAATGATTGAATTTTTGTGACATTGTATAAGGCATGTGCCTACAAGCTCATTATATAAGTTTAAATCTTCAGTACCATGGTCAGCATCTACTTTGTCTATAAGTTTCAACATAGGCTGATCATGAATATCAACGTGTATTGTTTGATTTCATAGGTTGAAAATCTTCAAGTCAACCCATCAACCACCCATTTAATTCCTGCATTTTTTCTACTGGCATCCAGATTCTGGCTTGGGTGGTCAGCATCATCTTACGTTACAATAATACATACAATTCACCGGCCTAATGCTATTAATATAAATGAAACACTAAAGCGAAGGCAGTCCTATAGCTTAGAAAGAAATTTTTATTCCAGATACATAATTTTATTTTAGTCCATTATATGCTGGTTCATTTGATTTACTGACTTTCTTCACAACAACCCTTCACTGAGTGTTAGGAAAACTGCTCTAAGTTTCTAGGAACTGAAATGAAGAAAGAAGGGATATGTAAATATAAGGAAGACACAAATCTTTATCTCAAATAATTCATACTCTAATGGAGATACAGATCAAAAAAAAAAACATAATACTATAACAATGTCTATAATGTAGAACAGGAAAAAAAATCTGTAAAATGTGAAGCCTTTCCCAGATATATTGCATAGCAGTAAAGTCTGAGCTTTTAGTGTACCCATCACTGCCCCTCCCCTCACACCTTTTAGAGTCTTCAATGTCTATTATTCTCTGTATGTGCTTGTGTACCTCTCATTTAGCTCCCACTTATGAGTGAGAAAATGCAGTATTTGACTTTCTGTTTGAGTTATTTCACTTAGGATAATGACCTCCACTTCCACCCATGTTGCTGCAGAATGTGATTTCATTCCTTATTACGGCTTAGTATTCCACAGTGTCTTTGTGTGTGTTTTATACACATGGTATCTTTACCTAGTCATCCTTTGATAGACACTTAAGTTGATTCCATGACTTAGCTATTGTGAAAAGTGCTGTAATAAACATATACATGCAAGTGTCTTTATGTAATTTCTTTTCCTTTGTGTAGACACCCAGTAGTGAGATTGCTGAATGGAAAAGAAGTTCTATTTTTAGTTCTTTGAGAAATCGCCACACTGTTCTCCATACAGGTTGTACTTGATTTCATTCCCACCAATGGTGTACAAGCATTCCTTTTTCTCCTCATCTTCACCAACATCTGTGGTCTTTTGACTTTTTAATAATATCCGTTCCAACTGGTGTATGATGGTATCTTATTGTGGTTTTAATTTGCATTTCTCTGTTAACTAGCAATGATCATGTTTGAGCATGTTTCATACGTTTGGTGGCCATTTGTATGTGTTCCTTTGAAAAATGTCTGTTCATGTCCTTTGCCTAATTTTTTTTTGACCATTTTTTTTTATTGTTAAATCATAGCTGTGTACATTAGTGCAATCAAGGGGTACAATGTGCAGGTTTCATATACAATCTGAAATATTCTCATCAAACTGTTTGACATAGCCTTCATGGCATTTTCTTAGTTACTGTATATAGGCATTTGGATTCTGCCTTTAGTAAGATTCGCCTGTAGATAATTTTTAATGGGTTATTTGTTTTTTGTTTGTTTGTTTGTTTTCTTTTTGAGTGATTTGAGTTTCTTATAGATTCTGGATATTAGCCCTTTGTAGGTTTGACAGTTTTCTAATATTTTCTCTCATTCCGTAGGCTGTCTGTTAACTCTGTTGATTATTTCCTTTTGCTGTGCAGAAGCTTTTTAGCTTCATTAAATCCCATTTGTCTATTTTTGGTTTTGCTGTGTTTGCTTTTGGTCTTAGTCTTAAATTCTTTACCAAGGCCAATGTTGAAGGTAGTTTTTCCAAGGGTTTCTTCTAATATATTTATGGTTTCAGGTCTTACATCTAAGTCTTTAATCCATCTCGAACTGGTGTTTGTATACAGTGAAAGGGAGGCTTTTGTTCTTCTTCCAGTTTTGTTCTTCTACATATGGGTATTTAATTTTCCTAGCACCGTTTATTAAATAGGGTGTCCTTTCCCCAGTGTTGACTTTGTCAATCAATAGGTTGTAGGTATGTGGCTTCATTTCTGGGTTCTCTATTCTGTCCCATCCATCTATGTGTCTATTTTTATAGCAGTACCATGCTGTTTGGGTTACTATAACCTTGTAATATGGTTTGAAGTCAGGTACTGTGGTGCTTCCAGATTTTTCTTTTTGTTTAGGATTGCTCTGACTATTTGACCTCTTTTTTAGTTCCATATGATTTATTTTTAATCCATATGAATTTTAGGATTGTTTTTTATAATTCTGTGAAAAATAATGTTTATAATTTGATAGGAGCTTCACTGAACCTATAAATTGATTTGGGCAGTATGGTCATTTTTAATTATATAGATTCTTCCAATCCACGAGCAAGGGATGTTTTTCTTTTGTGCCTTCTATAATTTCTTTAATCAGAATTTTGTAGTTCTCCTTGTAGAGATCTTTCACCTCCTTGGTTAAATGTATTCCTAGGCTTTTTTTTTTTTTTCTTTTGTAGCTATTGTAAATGAGGTTGAGTTTTTGATTTGGTTCTCAGCTCAATAATTATTATTGTATACAGATCCTACTTTTTTTTTTTTTGGTAGAGACAGAGTCTCACTTTACTGCCCTCGGTAGAGTGCCGTGACGTCACACGGCTCATAGCAACCTCCAGCCCTTGGGCTTACGTGATTCTCCTGCCTCAGCCTCCCGAGCAGCTGGGACTACAGGTGCCCGCCACAATGCCCAGCTATTTTTTTGTTGGCAGTTTGGGGACTACAGGTGCCCGCCACAATGCCCGGCTATTTTTTTGTTGGCAGTTTGGCCGGGGCTGGGTTTGAACCCGCCACCCTCGGTATATGGGGCCGGTGCCCTACTCACTGAGCCACAGGCACTGCCCAGATCCTACTTATTTTTGTATGTTTAGTTTGTGTTCTGAAACATAACTGAAGTCATTTATCAAACCTAGGAGTTTTTTTTTTTTTTAAGGAGTCCTTAGAGTTTTCTAGGTATAAGATATATTGTCAACAAAGAGAGATTATTTGCCTTCCTTTTTCTAACTCAATTGCTCTTTATTTATTTCTGTTGTCTAATTTCTCTGGCAAAGATTTCCAGTACTATATAGAATAGGAGTGGTGAAAGTGGGCATTCTTGTCTTATTTCATATCTTAGAGGGAATGCATTCAATTTTTCTCTGTTCAGGATGATGTTGGCTGTGTGTTTTTCATATACAGCTTTTTATTATTTTCAGTATACTCTTTCTATACCTAGTTTGCAGAGGGTTCTTATCATAAAAGGATGCTGATTTTTTTCAGTGGGCAAGAGGTGGAGAAGAAGAAATCCTTCTCTCTATGTCATTCTGGGGCACCAGTGCAGCCTGGCCCCTGAAGTAGAACCACACTCCTTCCCTACAGAGCCCCTCATAGCACCCACCTCTTGGGTAGAAAGGACACAATCACCTTCTGCTCATATGGGGGGTCCTGTCCAGCCCAGGACAGGATGCATTCTGGCTTCATTTTTCCCCGAGGAGCACTTTGGTGCATTGCCTTCTCCTTTCCCATAACAGAGGCAGCCCCGAGGATTAGACCTCTGGGAATTCTGCAACTCCCCTGGGTCCTGTAGACCCTCTATGGCCACCACAGTCCAAGCAAGTGATGCAAATGTTTGCAGGGAATCCAGTGATGCTAAGACACCCTGGGCTGGTCACAGGTCCAAAGCAGTGCACAATCAACATGGCACCCATCATCACAGTTCATGTTCTGGGTGGAAGGGCAAGTGACCCTGCACAAGCTGACAGCTGCTGCTCTGCCCTGGAGAAGTTTCCAAATCACTGACCACAGCAGTACTAGAGCATTTGAAGGCAAAGGTGCTCCCAAACAGTTCAGAAGCCAGCAGTTTTCTGTAGGCATAGGGGGAGGAAAACTTTAAAAACCCAAGTATTCTTTCCATGTGACTCCAAGTTCCTTCATATTTGATCTCTACCAATTTTTTTTCCTTTTTTATGTATTTTTTAATTTAAAAATGTTAAGAGAACACAAAAATTTTTGTTACATGGATATACCCTATAATGCAGTATGCCTACCATCAACTTGCTTCCTTATGCCCCAGCTTGTTCCCATGGGTTTGCTGATAGGTTCCAGCAGTCTTACCTCAGAATTTCACTCTGGCCATGATTACTAATATATAACTTTGGTTCTTCTTTGTGAGGAGAACTGGCACCTGATGTCTCTAGTCAGCCAGCTTGGAGGAAAAAAAGTGAAGCCTCTTAAGTGGCCAACATTCAACTCTTAAAGCCTGAAAAATCAACTCTGGAGTCTCAGGTGATATAAATTTACTTATTGTCCTATCAATTGCATAAATACATACAAAATTATTTACTTAAAATTCAATGTAATATTTATTTTTGATCACTTTACATGGTTCAGCCCTTTGATAGAGTTTGGGAAGAAATTCTGGGTAATAATATCCCAATTTTCATTGTAAAAATATTGTTGTAGTCATCTGGGCTGTTTATTTACACCTAAAATTTATATATTAAAGCCCTAACCATGGCTCAGCACCCATAGCGCAGTAGTTATGGCGCCAGTCACATGCACCAAGGGTGGCAGGTTTGAATCTAGCCTGGGTCAGCTAAACAACAATGACAACTATAACCAAAAAATATCTGGGCATTGTGGTGGGCATCTGTAATCCCAGCTACTTGGGAGGCTGAGGCAAGAGAATCACTTAAGTCCAAGAGTTTGAGGTTGCTGTGAGCTGTGATGCCATAGCACTCTACTCAGGGTGACAGCTTGCGACTTTGTCTCAAAAAAGAAAAAAAGCCCTAACCATTCTCCCTCCCAACATGGTTGTATTTAGAAACAGGGTCTCTACAGAATTGATTCAGGTTAAGGGAGATCAGAAAGGTCAGGACCTGATCCTGTGGGATTAGTGCCTTCATGAGAAATACCAGAGATCTCTCTCTCTCCTCACACTCATGAGAGGAAGAGAGCCCTTACCAGGAACTGAACCTATTAGACCTTGATCTGGGACTTTTAGCCTCTAAAACTATGAGAAAATGAATTTCTATTGTTTAAGCTGCTCAGACTTAATGGTATTTTATTGTGGCAGACTTAGCAGACTAATATAGCTCATAAGTAACAGGATTTGCACATGTTCAAGCCCTTTGACTCCAAGCTTTTCTTGTAGTGCCGAGTTATTTTAAAATGTAGGATTCCATCAAGACAAGAAAAATGTCTACGGAATAGAGGGGGAAAGTCAACAAATGATAAAATATTCAACCAAATATAATAAAATTCACCAATGGGTATTATTGGAGAAGATTTCATAGTGGATTTAAGGATGGGTAGGACATTGGATGAATGGTGGAGATGGTGAAGATGGTGGAGAGATAGCACGGATATGAACTTGGAAGACTAGGGAAAATGTTCTTACATTTCATGGGGAAATTGTGATCTGAACCATGACTACTTGTGGGCTTGAGATGTTAACAGAGGCTGCAGCAAGTCCAGTAGGAGAAGTGCCCCACAACTGCATTCATTTCCAACCCTGAGACAGCAGTGGAGATTGGATTAGGCCTCGCAGTATGGAACATCCTCACCAGAAAGGCCAGGAGCTACGAGGATGCCTCCCCCCTAGTCAAAGGGATTTCTCTAGAACTGGAGTTTTACAGCAGTACACCTCACTAGATAGACATATCTAGGTACATCTAGTTACAGTGGCCATGTTCCAAAATAAAGAAAAAATGGCTAGAGAGAGGCCAGGAGTCTGTGATAAAGAAGAGTGTCAAAGTGTATTAAAATGTATGTGGGATTTGTTTTAATAAGGCATGATGAGACCAACAGATCAGGAAATGATTCCATTGAAAAGATAATTTATTACTTACAGTTCCCAAGAGAAGGGGTCATGCTGTGCTACACAGGTACCCATAGTGGAAAGTACCCAGGTCAGTCAAAAGGCAGAGAGAAATAAAGGAAAAGTATGGGCCAGAACTTGCATTGGGTTTTTTGTGGGAAGGGATGGGGTAAGACAGGGTAGGTCCTCTGAGTAATCTTATGTTTGGACAGTTTGACTACCTTCAAAGGGCTCTGGGCTCCAGAAGCAGTACCCAGTTGTCTAGTATCCAGCTCTGGGGTGATTTAAGATAAGGGAGTATTGGTTTGGTGAGTGAGAATTTGGTAAAGGAAGTGATTGAGGATGGGAGCTCTGATTGGTTGGCTTATATATTAAAGCCATGCTCCCAGGCAAGTACGTTGCTATATCCAGGAATTAGCTAACCCTGAAGGGACAGTCCCTTCCTAAGTACCCAAGACCTTCCAAGGTGTCAAAGTATCATATGACATAGGAAACAAAAATTATGATTAATATTCATAGTAATACCCAAAATATGAGGGATGAAAGAGGGAATTGAAAGGATAAATAAGGAATCAAGAGGCAATGTCAATCTAATACCACATATCTGGGGCTTGAAGCATTTAACTGAACTCCCTGGGTTCAGATATATAAATATATGATGATAGCTGGACAGATGATAGCTGGATAGCTGGAAAAATGATGCATACATACATACATACACATATACGTACATATGTACATATATACATACATGCAAAGAGCTTTTTTTCTTTTATCTTGAAGGGTACACAGCATTACCTGACTGATTTTGGGGGCAGCCCTTAGGTTGTTAGGTAAAATAAAAATAGATTTAAATAACTGTACTTCTAAAAATATATAAAGTCTTTTTTGTCTAAGTATATTATAATGGGTATGATAATTTACCAAATCATTTACTATGGGTTGAAACAATTAATGTGCCCCCAAGCTATAGTTATTACATTCGGGTAACAGCTTACTTACCTTTTCAGTTTCTGGACCAATAACTTTTAATTCTTAATACATATTTGAAACAGACATGGTTTCACATCACATTTCATTTATGGGCTCTGTTTCAAATTGAGTTTCTCTGTCTAAGCAATGCTACTTTGTGCTTTATTTGTTCAAAAGCTATTTAAAATTCCCTGTACCTCAAATGTATAACTACCTCTTCATGCCACTCTTATTTGTGAAAATACATGTGAAGAAGCAGAAATATTTCATCTCATTTTTTTCTTTTTTATTTGCTCCCTCAATGGGACCTAGTTGTGCTTCTTTAATGCAAAGTGACAATTTTGATACAGGTTTATTTAATTTTTAAAAAATTACTTAGACAATCAAACATGAATGTTAATAAGAAACATATGTGCAGTTCCAAATATTCTGGAAACGAATGCAAAGCAATGCTCCAATCGACATGGGGTTAGTTTCCTGTCCTGGTTATGCACATGGTAAATCAGAGCATTAGAGTGTGAGCGTAGGTGAGTGACTGTTCATGAGTATGTGTGTTTGTGTGTGTTGTGGAAGGCCTGCTTCTGCTGCAGCTCCCAGCAGCCTAGAGAAGCAATCTTTTACATGTAGCAAGACACACTCCAGGATATTAACACTCTACCATTTCCAAGATCCTCTGTTCACACCAGCTCCAGAGTAAACACCATGAGGGAAGGAGCCTCAAGCTGCTAAAAAGCACACAAAGCGACAAGGAAAAACAGTTCCAAATCTCATAAAAATGGAAAATGTTTCGAGAACAACTGCCCATTTATTCAGAGAGTGCCCACAGAGCAGAAGGGTAAATAAAACTCAGTACTTGTTAGATTTATAGGCAAATAACCATTATCTATTACATGTAGATGAGTGAAGGGTAGTTTTATGCAAACCACAATAAGTAAATTCAAACAGTATGAACTAAACCTTCACAGTAAGAGCAGGAAGTTCAAGGGTGAAAAAAAATAAGCAAATGGCATTTTCTGTGTGGTGTATCACCAACCTGGTAAATCCATTACAGAGCCAAAAAAACTCTGGAACAGGATATTATAAAGGAACTGGCTTAAAACAGAACCCCTAGGTCTTGTGTGGTGATTTCACACTTCACACAAAACTCTGCTCTCTGAGATTTAATTACTGATTAATCTTGTGTAGAAGATTATAAAGACTTAGTAAATTGGAGTGTTTTAAATTACAGAATATACAGCATAAATTTATGGGGAGCCTTCGTGGTACATTTAATTTTTGAATGAATCAGTTTCAATAGAGCATTATCAGGAGCCAAGCATCCTAATGGAGCTTAGGATTTTACAGACTCACGTCTCAGAGCTGAATAGTTAACTAGTGGTTTTATAATATTTTTCAAAAGCAGGGCATTTGCGTTGGCCAAGTTTAAAATACCTTTAAATTCTGTGGATATTAAATTTGGAAGTGAAATCAAGGTTTTTCAGGTTCGGATTTCATTTACTTTTTGTCAAATGTGGTTTCCTGGGTGGTAATAGAAGATGAAAAAGAAGGCATTTAAAGGATTATATAAAATTCCTATAAGTACATTCATTAAACTAAGGGTATCAGTTTACTTCTAACAAGCCATATTTTGGTGGGGCATGTGTCAAAGAATCTGACATTTGTTAGATTTCATTTGAAAAGCATATGAGCTTAAAAGGAGAAAAGAAAATGTTCTCAGAGCAAGATGGGTGTAAGTTTTAGTGAAGCTAATTTTGTTTAAATTACTGAGTTAAATCACCAACTCCAGTGATTTTTACACTATGGGGTAGAAGTACAGCATAGTCAATGAGTTGGCAGAGGCTTTGAAGTCAGAAATGACTGGGTTCAAATATGACTGGGGTCTGGAGAGAAGGAAGGAGAATTGAAGGTAAGAAAAGAAATGAGGAGGGATGGGAAGAAGAGAGGGAGGGAAGAGGAGGGGAAAAACATGAATTAAACTGTACCAGATACTAATTAATTAAGGTGCTTTCACATAATCTTCAGCTGCTAGTTGTGTAATCATGGGCAAATAACTAATTCTCTGGGGCTCAGGTTTCTTATCTACAAAAAGATTAACTGTTGTAGGATTCTGGCAAAGATGGCAGTGGTAGCATAGTTTTTTGTTTCCTCTTAAATCATCATATAAAAAAAGAGTGAGCGAATAGAGAACAAAACCAAAAATCCAACAAAACTGGGTAACAAGATACAATACAACCCTCAAAATACAGGCAGAGACAACCTACTGACAGCTGCAAGACAGGCGTATCATTGGCATCTGTGTGGGAAGAAGCAGTGGAAAGTAAGATGGCATTAAGAGAATACGAGAACCCAAAACACCCCCAGATTATCCTTGAAAAGTAGAACACGCCAATTTGAGAAGAGGGGCTGAAAGTAGGCAGCGCGTGAATGTAAACACCTGCTGTACGTTCTACAACAGTCTGCTTGGGAACGCTACAACCTGACCCTCCTGAGCTTCCTGCCAGCATAGGGCTCCATACTGAGGAGAAACTGTTCAGATCGAAAGCATAAGTCAGCAAGAAAGATGCAATAGAGATGAAGGAAAGAAGATACACATAAAAGTGGGGAAGGGGAGCTGAGCTAGGAAACCTCAGAAAGCAAGATGTTATGATTTTAAAGACTGTATGCAAACAGCAGTAAAGGGGGAGTCTTTGAAGTCAGAAAAGCTACTACTTTCTAATAGTTCAACAAAAGTAATTTGACAAAAAATGAACAATAAAGTACAGTATATCAAGGTCAAATCTCATGTAATCAGGATGAAATCACACCAGAAAGACATAAGAGAGAGAGAGAATCAAAATGCAATATAGGGCGGCGCCTATGGCTCAATGAGTAGGGTATCAGCCCCATATACCAGAGGTGGTGGGTTCAAACCTGGCCTTGGCCAAATACTGCCAAAAAACAAACAAACAAAAAAAAAAACTGCAATATATTATTTCAAGAGAACCAAAATTAATAAAATGATATAAAACATGAAAGAGTAACATAAATCAAAAGCAGAAAACTCAGAAGTAAGCTGATACAACTCAAGAATGAGAAATTTAATATCATTTAAAAATTCCACGTATGTGAATAAATGCCAAAATATATATTAAAAAATAGGAAGGCAGAAAAAAATTAAACCATAAAGGAAGAGTTAAAAAGAATGTAAGAGAAAATGACAAATATTGAAGCTAGGCAAAGCAAATCCTACCTATAAGATGTAGGAGTCTCTTGAAGATGGAAACCCAAACAAGAAGACAGAATACTAAAAGTTGTAAGTCAAGAAAATTTTCCTGAAATTAAGAAAAAGGATGTGAATCTATATATTGTAACTGAATCTGCCCATGCAGAATAACCAATGTCAAAACATACTGTAGTAAAATCATTTAACTTTTTAAAATAGTAAACAAACAAAAAAAAACTTTGGCTTTTAAACAAAAATCATTTATAAGGGAAGATAAATTAGATTGTTAATAGGCATTTAAGCAGTAACACTTTATTCCAGAAAAACTAGAGTAACATGTTTAAGGTACCCAAGAAAAGAGAACATGAGCCAATATTTTATATACAGTAATTCTGACCTTCAAGTATAAAAAGCATAGACAACTATTATAAACATGAAAGACCTCAAGGAATATTATTTCCATGAGCACTTCCTCAGGAATATACTTGAGGAATATATTCCCACATTCCCATACAAACACTGAGCAACGACCGGTGACACTGGGTATCAGTGCAAAAAAAAAAAATATTGAACATCGGTTATTCTGTTTTCCCTGAGTAAATAATACAACACCACTTATTTTTTATTTTATTTTTTTTTTTAGTTTTTGGCTGAGGCTGGATTGGAACCCACCACCTCCAGCACATGGGGCCGGCCCCCTACTCCTTGAGCCACCAGCGCCACCCACACCACCACTTATTATCTTACCAAAAGGATCATGAGTTTAATCAATCCTCTGGACTCAACTGCTGATTAGTGCAAAATACATTTGCAGGAAAAAGATGACAAACTCCGGGGCGGTGCCTGTGGCTCAGTCGTTAAGGCGCTGGCCCCATATACCGAGGGTGGCGGGTTCAAACCTGGCCCCGGCTGAACTGCAACCAAAAAATAGCCGGGCGTTGTGGCAGGTGCCTGTAGTCCCAGCTGCTCCGGAGGCTGAGGCAGGAGAATCGCTTAAGCCCAGGAGTTGGAGATTGCCGTGAGCTGTGTGATGCCATGGCACTATACCGAGGGCCATAAAGTGAGACTCCGTCTCTACAAAAAAAAAAAAAAAGATGACAAACTCCATCACCAGTGTGCCTGCAGCACATACAGAATATGAGAAATCTATGGGTCGAGAAGTGCTGGTTCTTCAGCACAATATATCAGAAGAAGTGGGTAGAGGAAAAATCTTTAATTAAAAGAGACAAGAGATATATTAAGTTTTTAAAACGAGCAAAATTAAACTATAAATTGTAAGGGTACACATGTGGGTTTGAACATAAGGAAAAACTAAGATGTGACTGGTCTAAAAGTCAGGATAGTGGTTACTTCTGGAGACAAGAAAGGTACTGACGTTGAAGGGACACATGGAGCAACTTCTAGGGTAGCTGGTAACCTTCCACATCTTAATCTGGTTACAGCATGTTTTCCTTACAATAATCCACCAGGGCGGCGGTTCTCAACCTTCCTAATGCCACAGCCCTTTAATGCCGTTCCTGTGGGTCACGACCCACAGGTTGCATCTCACTTGTGTGGTTTTCTCTATCTGTGCCTTAGCTATCATTATTATTATTATAACAGAAACTTTTATGAGAATAATTCAGGCTCTGCTAACTTGTACAAACTACCTCTATTGCCTCATCTATAAAATACGGATAATGTTTCCTCTATGCTTTTGTTTCTGTTAGTGCCTTTCCCATAGAATGCTTTTAGTAGACATTCCTCCCTTTACCCTCCACACAACTATATAGAGTTTTTATTGAACAGATAGTCCTTGAGCCAGAAACCAGTAGAATAGAAACAATACTGAAGTGGAAGTTAATGAAAAACAATCATTCAACCTTTCCTCTCGTCAGCTGCTCTTATCATGAAGAATACTATCATTTGTGAGGAAAAAAAATGCAAAATTCCCAATTTCTATGTAATCTTCACCCTATTGGCCTACATGTGAAAATGCAAATGCAGAACCTACTACTTTATAACACAGTACTAGTAAGTTTACTTTATTTGGCTAGTGGTCTCTCTCCGTGCCTAGAAATGTGCATTCAAAACTTATTTAGTGAGCACTGTCTATGGCCTGTTTTTGTTTTTTCTTTGCTTTGAATAAATTCACCAGCAAAATGAAAGCATAGAATGCATTCCTTTCGTTTATAGTTGACTTTCTGATTCAAACTTTTCTTATTTGTTCAATTTTAATGGTGTTATCCATGAAAATGCCCTGGCAGCAGAATCACCTTGGAATCAATCCTAACCCAACATCTGAAGGTCTAAAAACAAAGGCATTCTGGAACCTATGAAAATATTTTAATAAAGTAAAAGAAAACTAACCTTGCTAAAAATGTTTAAGCTATTAATGCCTCTGTAGTTCAGAAGGAAGAATTTTCATGAGCATGTCCACTGGGTTATGGTGGAAAATCTTTGATAAAGTTCACTCAAGGGATTGTTTAAACAGAAATACCTATCACCATGCCCTAAGGAGAACAAATGTGAATAAGTGTCCACAGATGCAAGGACGAGAACCAGTTTGTTCACTTTGTTTTGTTCTTGGGATAACTTATTAGCATCTTTCATTCAGAGCAATGATGACTACCTTTCAAATGTCTGAGTCTGATTCCTTTGGAAATGAAAAGAAATTAATATGCTGATGGGGGGACAGAGAGGAAGGGGGCTGAGTTGAGAGAAACATTTTACAACTTGACAAGCTTGGAGTACCACCATTCTATTTTCTACCTCTCCCCTTTAAAAAATCAAATAAAATGGGCAATGTGGACAAGGTATTGAAGTGTGAACTAAAACAAAATGACTTTTAAATCAGTTTTGGAAAGATTCTGACTTATTTCTACTGTTTCTCAGTGTCTTTGATGTGTATCTACTTCATTTCCTGAGGTAGTAATGACCATATTCAAGAGAAATGAATTTGGCAGGCAATTTTCAAGATTGGAAACAATTCTGTTTCCAACGTGCAGTCATTCCTATAACACGTGTGTTGTGCTGTCTACACACGGAAGAAGGGAGGGAGGGAGGAAGGGAGAAGGAGGAGGGAGGAAGGAACAGGAAGGGAAGAAAAGGGAAGTAAAAGTTTAAAGTTTTAATGTCAACTTTTAAAAGTGGCAGGATTTATTTTGGCCCCATCCTTAAAAAGCTGTGATTATGTCACCCCTTGGAACATAATATATTTCAACCCTGGAAGCACAGATTCATTTTTCACCCAACTTCAAAGTTGTTATTCACAACTAGCAGTTGCTAGGAACTAATTTGGAATGAACTAAGCATTCCAGTTCTGTTCTTAATGACCCAGAGGCTATGTCACAAACACTTATGTTGCGGTAATGCCTTTTCCTAAAGAGGTGAAGAGGGAGCACTCCTTGGTGACCAAACTGCTTTCAACTTACTCCAGCAGAGGCATGTGGCAGTTGTTGTCATGTGCCTTCCAGCTTTAAAGATGTTCTAATCCTGCTGCTAAGGCTTCACGGGAAAACCCTGGATGGTAATATAACCACTGCTCGCATTTATCCACCTTGTCAGATGATCTTTAGGGCTACTACTGTAGCTGTAAATTGTTCCTGGAACACATAATATGCACTAAACAAATGTGTGTTGAATGAGATATCTGAACCACTTCATATCTCTAACTCAAATAAAATTTCTATCACTAAGAGAGACGATGGAATTGAAGCCATAAATTGAAAAGAGATGATGAATCATCTGCTTTATAAGAACAAAATTATTAATAGGTAAGAACAGTTTAAAATGGCAGACTCCAGGAAGAAAAAACAAAAGCCAGACTAGGAATATACAATTTATGGGAAATAAGCTCGAGGCAGCAACTACATGTTCCCTGATTGCCTGTCCATAGACTTGTAAATCCTACAGGATAAGGTCTGTGTCCTATTCTCACAGCCTCAATGCTTAGGAGAGTACTTCACACCTAGTAGGAATTAAGTGTCTAATAATTCCACAGTCATCGCCTTGGTTTCCACAGAGACACTTGATAGCTCTGCCATAGAATGTATTGCTTTAAATTGCAGTAACTTGTTCACTTTGTGTGTATCCTTACTGGCCTTAGACACAATTCTTCAAGTCAAGAACTATGTCTGTTCATATTTGCATACCCAAGTCTAAATCAATATCTGCTCATAAATTTTGGTTAAATTAATAAATAGAACTGATCAGGCTGGATCTATACATAGATCCTTTTCCTTCCTCACCATGCCATGTACATCTCTGCAAATGAACACACATGAAAATATCGCTGTAGCTATGCTCCCCTACAGGGAACTTCCACTTGAACATGTAGTGTAAATCCACATACATGAATTCACGAACATAGAGGTGTGTGCATGTAGGTGTACGTGACCAAACGTACATCTACTATTTATACCGGATGGTATACTCATTTGACTGTATGTATTTAATGAGGTCAGCATATCATAAAACCATTTTCTCAAAGTATTATTCAAGCTATAAGAGAATCTGGGGAAGGAGAAAAGCACAGGAATTCATTATTATTCATTACCTTAGCCACTTTTCTCCCTATCCCAAACCTTGGTGCAACCCAGTGATGTCATAATTATTATCTTATGTCATAATGGTTGAAAACAGAAGTTACCAACCTCAGGAAGAGGATGGATTTTTAAAGGTTCCTTTTAACTGAAATCTCCGTTGTGTTAAGATGTGCAGCGTGAGCTCAGATTAATTTGAAAAGTGGCAAGATGACTGCATTAATAGCTGGTGGATGTGGATTCTTTGGACCACAATGGCCATTTGATGACATCCCAAAGGCAGTCACAAGGTAAGAAAGAATTTTCTATGTACTGTTGGGGCAAATCAGGATTGAAAGTTAAGAGCAATATATTTGTAGAATTTAAAAATGTAATTCTTACTCCCCGGTTTTTGTTGCTATGTAGATGAAATATAGAACGATTCATACTGTTAGAAATATTAAATCTCAACATATAACTTTCTTATGTTAAAACACCAGGGCTCCTCATGCCTTCAGGGAATATCCAAATACCGTTCCCTTTTATACCAGGGTCCTCATGACCTTGCCCTTGCTGTTTTCCAAACTTTCACTGCTCTTCTACTCAAATCTAATTTTCTATGTCAAACTACTTGCAAAATATATCATGACATTTCATGTGATTGTGCCTTATATATATACATATATATCGCTTTCTTTCTTTATTTTTTTTTTTTGAGACAGTCTCACTTTGTTGCCCTCACTAGAGTGTTGTGGCATCACAGCTCACAGCAACCTCAAACTCTTGGGCTCAAGCTATCCTCTTGCCTCAGCCTCCCAAGTAGCTGGGACTACAAGCACCCACCTCAATGCCTGCCTATTTTTTAGAGACCAGGTCTCACTCTTGCTCAGGCTGGTCTCAAACTCTTGAGCTCAGGCTCTCCACCCACCCCTGCTTCCCAGAAAGCTAGGATTACAGGCGTGAGCCACCACACCAGGCCTTACACATTGCTTTCCTTAGAATACCTCTATTATGTTTTCTACTAAACACATTTTATTTAGCCTTTGTGAGTCTGATGCTGATCCTCTATCCCATAAGTGGATTACTCCCCCTTTTGTGCCAACTTTTTGGCAGTTATTATTTAAACTTAACTTGCTTAAGTGAAATCAAACTTAAATTCAGTTTTCTCATGTGTAGAATAAGAATAATGACCTTTATAACCTAGAGTTATTGTTATAGTAAATGAGATGGTATACGTGAATTTATACCAGCATAGTTTTTACATAAATGGCAGCAATTGATACCAACTGAATCAGAGGCTTGCAAACCTAGCTAAGTTATTACCTACTTAATAGGTAGTATGACGTCCATTAATATGTTCAATAATTTTTTGTGTACGTCCCTGGTGACTGGTTTATGTGCTCCCTGAAGGCAGTTACTATATTTGCTGTAGTAGAAGTTGCCATTTATTGAGTGATTACTATAGTTAAGTACTGTGATTGGAAATGTTATTGGAAATCCATGGGGTTTTTTTGCCTGTGTAATCCTTCTTATTGGAGAAGATAGAAGTATAAACAAATAATGTCCATAAAGTAGAGTATATGTAGTAGAAGAACAAAGAAGGCACTTTACTAAGTCTGGAGCTTAGAAAAAGCTTCTAGCTTGAAGAGTTTTGCTTGAAGGAACAAACTGTGGTATTCCCTTGTAATCCAGCCTGGGTTCAATGGTGCCAAAGTCCTCCAGAAACCATCCTTAGCATGATGATGTATCCCTGGGATTCTTTGTACTTAAATGATTTTGTCATTTTTATATTTTAATCTCTCGTTAAATTAGAAGACTGTGAGGTAGCAACCACTTTCCCAATACTTTTAGACAAGTTGCTGTGGCTAGTAACTGCATTTAAAATACAGTTAAATTTAAGGATGAAGCTGAAATAATAATCATACCTGTCATTCTCATATGATTTTAAAGTCAATAATATTCTCACGAATATAAAGTCATTTTCTTCTTATCACAATCTTTTGTAGTATGACTATTTATCTCAATTTTTATAAATGAAGTAGCCACAGAGTACTTAAGTGACTTGTCTAAAGTCATATGATTAATAAATGGTAGGTAGTCATACGATTAATAAGATAATTTTTTTTTTTTTGAGACAAAGTCTCACTATGTTGCCCTCAGTAGAGTACTGTTGCATCATAGCTCACAGCAACCTCAAATTCCAGGGCTTAACCGATTCTTTTGCCTCAGCCTCCCAAATAGCTGAGACTATAGGTACCTACCACAATGCCTGGCTATTTTTTTGTTGCAGTTATCATTGTTGTTTAGCAGGCCCAGGACAGGTTTGAACCTGCCTGCCTCAGTATATGTGGTTGGTGCCCTAACCACTGAGCTATGCGCGCCGAGCCAATAAGATAACTAATAAATGGTGGTAATCAGTAAATGGAAGGTAAGTAGGTAATAACTTAGCTAGGTTTGCAAGCCTCTGATTCAGTTGGTATCAATTGCTGCCATTTATGTAAAAACTATGCTGGTATAAATTCACGTATACCATCTCATTTACTATAACAATAACTCTAGGTTATAAAGGTCATTATTCTTATTCTACACATGAGAAAACTGAATTTAAGTTTGATTTCACTTAAGCAAGTTAAGTTCAAATAATAAGTGAGAGATCAGGTACTCTAACCAAGTTCTGACTCCAGAATTGAGGTTCTGGTCCCTATACCATGCAAGACTGTACCAAGTGGTGAATGGGACTGGCTTCTTCATTCAAGCAGTTTATAACCCATTTGGGACATGGGAATAAAAGGGAAATGCAAAATTAGCACACATAAAAGTATTCAATGATGATGGTTTCCAGATCTCTTTATCTTTGGCATTCTTTAATTTCAGAATGCTATGTCTGAGTCATTTTAGTTACTCTGCTTAAGGTTCATGTCTTTGATTAACTTGGGACATTTTTCAGTCCTTAAATATTGATTTCTCCCTATTTTTTTTCTATAAGTTATACCAAAGGTTTATGTTATCCTTCCAATTTCTTTTTTTTCTTTCCTTTTCTTTTTTTTTTTTTTTTTTGAGACAGAGCCTTAAGCTGTTGCCCTGGGTAGAGTGCCATGGCATCACAGCTCACAGCAACCTTGAACTCTTGGGCTTAAGTAAATCTCTTGCCCCAACCTCCCAAGTAGCTGGGACTACAGGCGCCCACCACAACACCAGCTATTTTTTTATTGTAGTTGTCATTGTTGTTTGACAGGCCCGGGTTGGATTCGAACCTGCCAGCTTTGGTGTATGTGGCTGGTGCCTTAGCCACTTGAGCTACAGGTGCTGAGCCAGATCCTTCCAATCAATAATTTTGATTTTTCAAAAGGTATTAACAAAAATACCTGTTTATTCTGTTATTTCCCCTTATTGTTCAAAAACTTTCTCTTCATCTGTGTTTAATGTACTATTTGGCACTACTTTTTCCTTGTTTGTTACGCACTGAGGGATAGTGTATATAACGGTAAAATGAATGCAGTATAAGTATACAGCTTGATGAATTTTGACAAATGTATTCACATGGGTAACCATTAATTACCCTCTGGACTGGCTGCAGTCTATCCACCCCCTTTACTAGCACAAGGTAACCATTTGTCTATTTTCTGTCACAATAGAACAAGGCTTTTTTTTCTATTCAAAAATTTCTTATAAAGAGACTAAAACCATATGCTTCTTTTATCATAATGATTTTTTTAAATTCATTCATGTCTTTGCATATATATCAGTTTTTTTCTTAATGCTGAGTAGCATCCATTGTGTGATTATCCCAACATTTGTCCCAATAAATGTGTAAATGGATATTTGGTTTTTTTCCAAATTTCCTGTCATTATGATAGACTGTGGTCAGAGCAAAATAGCATCTTTTTAATGGTCTTAATTGGCATCTCCCTGTTTACTTCAGAGGTTCAGCATCTTTTCATGTTTGTTTTTTTTTCTTGCTATTCCTATTTTCTCTTTTTATTTTTATTTTTTGCCCACTTTCCCATTGGGTTATTTGTCTTTTCTTTTTGATTCTCACAGTAGATCCTAAAGTACTCTTACTATTAATTTTTGTTATTTTTTATGTGATGCAAATACGTTCTGTAATTTTGGACTTGCCTTTTCACTTTATGATGTCTTGGTTGATAGATAATCAGAAGTGACTAATTTTAATATAGTAAATGTATTACTATTTTATTTTTAGTGCTTTCTGTATCTTGTTTTAAAATTGTGTACTTAACTAAAGGTTATACAGATAGTTTATATTTTCTTCCAAATCTTTAAAGTTATTTTTTTTTCACATTTAGGTATATATTCATTGTAGAATTAATTTTTGTATTTGGCATAAGCATCCAATTTAATTTTTAATGTATGCATAACTAGTTGTACCATAGCCACTTACAGAAAATTCATTTTTCCACAATGATCTGAAAACTCATTTCTGTTATACTTCAAGTTTGCATGTGTGCATAGGTCTGGTTCTCTTTCTTATTCCTTTAGAGTTCTAGTCCTGTGTCAAATATCACACTTTATTAATCTGTTGTGACATATCTTAGTATCTAATTCAGTATGCTCCCCATTCTTCAGGATTATCTCCTTTACTTGGTACTAGATGTTAGATCCAACAACTTGGTTAGATTTAGGTTAATTTTGGCGAGAATACTTTGTCTTCTTGTGGGCTTCCTATTACATACACTATCGGGTAGTAACGATGCTCATTTTCCTTGTTTAAGATGCTAACAGTGATATCTCCTCATTGTAAAGTAACAATTCTTTTCCTTTCAAATTATTTTAAAATAAACTAATGAGGCTAAGTTGAATCCATTATTTATTAGGGCTTGGGAAATAGTAATTATCAGTTCTATCCATCCCTAGCAGGCATTTTCTATAAAAAAGAGCTTTTCCTTGTGAAGAGGAGGTGAATTTAAAGTTTACTTTCAAAAGGATTAAATTAAATGCTTAATTCTTTCCTTTAATCACCAGTGTTGAGAGTAAAGATGTGAGGTAGTAGTTGCCTTCAGTGAAAGTGGGGTTTTCCCTGTTTTTCTATGTTGTTGAGTGTCATTATGGATTTTAATTTTTATTTATTTAGTGTGTTAAATTGACCCTGGTAATTATTATTCCTTTCAATACTCAAATTGTCTCAGATTGACTAGTGTCTTTTTTACACAATCTCATTAGTCTTTGAGCATTTCCTTACTTTCAAGCATCAGATTATTTATGACTCATCTTGTACTTTTCCTGCCATAAGCTGAAAGCATCTCTAGCCTCATCCCAGTTTCAGTTTATCTGCTTATTGCTCTGTATTTCAACCCTCTTTGCTTCTCTGGCCTCTAGGCATTTCCTCAAGGTTTTTGTTCTTGCTGTTGTTTTTTCCAAGCTCAGGTACCACATTTTTTCAATACCAAATACTTTCTCAACACCAATTATGGGATAGATTTTATACTAAGACTATAGAAGTGACAAAAATTCTGTTATCTCAAGGAGTCTACTTTGCAAGAATCCTTGTTATATCAGCTATGCATTTCAGTATAAATTATATTCTGTACATTCAATTTTAGGTATTGTAGAGGTTTTAAAGTAATCTACCTTCCTATATTACTGTTGCAGGGGTGAATGATAATTTGTAAAATTATACATCAGTATGCAGAATGAATATTTAGAACAACACAGAAAATAGGAAGTCCAGTTAGTAGAGAATTGTAATACTTCAGGTATGAAGTGGTTAAAGTAGTAAAAGTGAGAATGGAGAAGAAAAACTAGATTTCAGGAATATCTTAAAGAGAGATAGTATTTTATAACAGTTCATTAAGAGGGCATAATACAGAGGAAGGGGTCAAAATTATCTCTCAATTTTCTTCCCTGATATACTGAAAGAATGATTATTAACACTGCCAGGAATAGTGGAGCTGGTGTGAATGGGAGGGCAGGTGGGCAGTGCCTGTGGCTCAGTGGGTAGGGCGCCAGCCTCATATACTGAGAGTGGTGGGTTCAAACCCAGCCCCGGCCAAATTGCAACAAAAAAATAGCCGGGTGTTGTGGCAGGCACCTGTGGTCCCAGCTGGTCAGGAGGCTGAGGCAAGAGAACAGCCTAAACCCAGGAGTTGGAAGACTCTGTCTGTAAAAAAAAAAAAAAAAAAAAATCATTTGGAGTCTGTGGACTGTAACCTTGTATTTCATATGCCATACAATGTACAAGTTTGGACAATTAAATTTGCTAACTTATCCAAGAAAAAGTGCTACATACCTTATTGTACTATATAGTCGCTTTCTAAGTATACCCCTTGGGAAGCTAGAAATTGATGCCAGTGCCTAGTCCATCCTTCTGGAATGACCATCAGAGCTGTGGTCATATTACCCCAATGTCCTGAAAAATGACTTTCTTTCAATATTTTCTTTATCTTCAGGTAAAGAAAAAAGTCATTGGGGGTCAGATCTGACGAGTAGAGACTGTGATCCAAAATGGTTATTTACTGGCTAGAAACTCCCTCACAGACAGTGCCATGTTACCTGGTGCTTTGTCCTGATGAAAATGCCATGAGTTAGTCGTTAGTGAAAAGTTCAGGTCACTTTCGTCTTTTTTGCACAGCCTTTTCAGCACTTCCAAATAATCAACTTGACTAACTGTCCAGTTGGTATAAATTCATAATGAACAATCCCTCTGATATCAAAAAAGGTTAGCAACATTGTTTTGACTATTGATTTGGACTGATGGAATATTTTTGGCCATGGAGAATCTGCTCACTTTGATGCTTTCTTTTGGAGTTATATTGGTACACCCAAGTTTCATCACCAGTGATAACATGGCCCTTAACATTGTCTTGCTTCTCAAAAAGGTCTTGGCAAACTTCAACTTTCTTTTGCTTTTGTTCATCAGTTAGCTCCTTCGGGACCATTTTTGTAAATAGTTTTCTCATGCCAAGATTTTCACTTAAGATTTTTCTGTTTATTTGTTTAGTTGGTCTGTTATGCTTCTCACAGTGAGCCAACGAGTTTGATGCACAATTTGATGAATTTTTGCAATGTTTTCATCAATTCTGCTTGTTATTGGCCACCCTGACCTCTCTTTAGAGGAGTTTCTCTCCTCTCAGAAGAACGTTTAATCCATTTGTATACTCCTATCTTTTTCATGGCATAATCCCCATAAACTTGGACTAACCTATCCCTGATTTCACTTCCACTCTTGCAAAATTTAACAAGAAATTTATTGTTTGTTCACTGGTCTCTAATTCAAGCTCTGACATTCTTTCAATGACATACAAAAACAGAAACTATGAATACCACTCAGCAAGACACTGACATGGGATACCACAGCTGTGATATACTGATACACTGATACACCAAATTGACCAGCGCTGTAAATGTAAGCTCACAGTGGCAAGTTAACAAACTTGTCATATTTTCCTATTCATGTGGTATTTTATGCATAAAGGTTAATAATTCCATCAATTGACTACATTTGTAAAAAGCAGAATGTCTCCAGGGAACCGAAAATACAGGAGTAGAAGACCATGTAAGTCTTCTTAAGATTACAGGTTGGGGGGTGGAGGGGGAGGGTGTGTGTGCTTTCTTTGTCTCTCTAGAGTCAGGTTTGGTGTCTGGCCTCAATTAACATCAAATAAATGAAATCTAGGTCATTTGCATAGATGTGATAGCTGACCCACAGGAATAGATCTTAATGCAAAGTACATTTAGTTGCTATGGCTTAAAAAAAAAACAACAGCCCTTCTATGCCCTGCATTGCAAACAATGGCTTGCAATTATTTTTAGGAAAAAACAATTCTAAAAGTACCTCGAGTAAGGGATAATTAGTAAAGGAGTTGAAAACTCAGAAGCTGTTTTTTGGAGGGTGGGGCGCGAAGGTATTCTAGAGTTAGAAGTTAAAGTGAGATTTGCCACTTTCGAAGTGGATATTAATTATATCCATTTTATACGAGCCTCAGATTATCTCCACAAGGTAGAGCTTCTCAGTGCAATCAGTGCAGTATCTTCTCCACGATCTCCCGAATAGACACATCACTTTTTAGGTTATTAGCCAAAGACTTGACTGCTCTGTAGCACTCGCTAACTAAAAGCTTAATGGACTCCCGTCATTCTTTTCAAGCTAGGGACCAGACATTTCCATTCTGCAGACCTGAGCGGCCCTTTCTAGGCGCATCCTCAAGGGGGCGGTGACTAGGGAGCCAACCTTAACTGCAGACTCTCAAATCAGCACCAAAATCTCCTGGCCCGGCTCCTGGGGCGTCAGATTAGTCACTGGGGCCGGCGCCTCCGACCGAGTTTGCGCATACTTGTGGCGCGCAGCAGGCGCATGCGCCTTGAGGGAGGCCCGGCAAAGGCCACTCTGGGCGGGTCTGGGCGGCTCCAGTGTTTTGGGACCCAGGAGCTGTGGGAGGAGCCGGAGGTCTCACCGTGGTAACCAAAGCGCCGCCGCTGCCCCGCCCTGCAGGCCTTAGGACTGTCATCGCGTCTGGGTGTGAGGGTACTTTGGCCGCGGTCCCCGGAAATAGCCTAGCCGGCCTCTCTCAGATAACACCATCCTCCCCACGCCGCAGTCGCCGCCGCCATGCAAGGGGAGGACGCCAGATACCTCAAAAGGTGACGACTCCCCTAGGCTCTGTTACTGCCCTCCTTGCTGGGGCCCTGAATATGTTCTTAGATGTGCTTGGGTTGGTTGTAAGATGTCACTGGGCTACGTTAGTTTTAGAAGAGAGGGTGGGAGCCAGGTACAGAAGTCACGGAAAGGGAAGGAAAAAAGGTGACTCTAGAAAAAAAGGAGAGCCCTGCAGGGATGTGAGATCCTCGAGCCTCTTGCATGACCGGGCCGAGCCCTGACAGCTTTGAGAGATGCTTTCCTTGCCTTCCTACATTATTCCAGGGAGAGAGGGAAGTAGGGCGAGGTAAATCGCGCCTTTCTGCACCTCCCCACCCCGATAAATCCCGTGGGAGCCTGCGAATGAAGACGGTGCTTTCCATCCCCAGTTTGGGGTTCACTGCCATGGGATTTTGAAATGATGAAGGAGAAAGAAATGGTGGCTTCTACTTTATGGAAGGCTAGATTAAGGTGTTTTCTAGCCTACTTCTGTTTTCCTCATCCATTCCATCCATTTGACTGTCATAATACAATATAGTTTTTGTAGGAGATTTATAGTTACCAAGAATTTCAGGAACTTGATGTAAAAAAGGTCATAATTTCTTTTAAATATTTGTGGTATCAATTACTCTTTTTAAAAAATTGTAATCTATTGGGAGAATTTGTATTCTGACAAAGATCAATCACTACTGATCAAAAAAAAAGAAAGAAAGAAAGAAAGAAAAAACACAAACACCGCCCCCCTCACCAGACCAAGAGTTAGCAGTGATCCAATAGAAAAACATCTTAATTTGGAGTCCCCATTTTAAATTAAGGCCCTGTTACTAATTCAGTAAATACTTTAGAAAATTCACATATATTCTTTTGGATACAGTTTCCTCATCTGAAAATAAGACACATATTACCTACCTTCTGAGAGATATAAGGATGAAATATGAAAATCCTTTAAAAAAATAACATATGCATGTGAGGTGGTGGTATTTCAAATCATAATATACTTTTATTGGATATATTTATCATGGCTAGGCAAGACTGATCATCACAGAAATATCTTCCAAGCATTAATAGACTCTTTAAAAGGACTCAAACGATTGTCAACTGTACAGTCCTTGCAAAACTAAGGCATATATTGCCTTTTTCATTTTATAGAAATACATCTTAAGTTGGCAAATAGCCAGCCTTTATCAATAAAAATGGTTTAAATGAATATATAAGCCTTACAAATATATAATATGTATTTATTTCCTCACTGAATTTTGCTTACATTAATCTTTAAAATACTTTGGCTAAAAATTTTTGTGACAGAAGAAAATTAACTTTAAATTCAAATTTCTTCTAAAACAAAAAGCCATTATTATTCCATCAACTAGTTTTCATGTAATATATTTGTGTTAACAGTAGTTTTTCTTAGGATTATTATACCCTAGTGTCAACCCTTAGGCAACTTGTAATGCTTAACCTATCACTTTCTTTTAAAGCCATATTATCTAGAGCTCAAAAAATGAAACTCAGTCACTATAATATTTGGAATAAAATAAGATCAGAATATAGAAAGGTTCAAAAATACATTTCTCCATTGCCTGATTTTGATCATATGCATAGTTTGTATTGTCTACTTTGTGGTTAAGAATGTACAGCTTGCATGTATTCATACAGACCTGATGGAAAAGTTTACGATATCTGATAGAACCTTCCATTTTGATTACGGGTTCTTTAATAATGATTACTTGCATTTCTTTAGCAATATTTTTACTTTTATTTTTATATAACAAGACAGCGTATGTTTTCAATCTAATTGATTCACTCCAATTTTAATTAATTTCATTGGTTTCATTATAGCTGTTATCACTTGAGAAATGTCTAGTATCTTTGTATACATATGTAATATTTGCATATTTTTACATGTAATATAGAATTAGAAATCTTGGATTTCATTTTTTGTTCCTCTACCAGTTTGTGTTTTGATTCAATAGCATTGACTAAATACTTAACCATATACCTATTGTGTACTTAGGATTGTTCTCATGACTACATATTACAGTTCATGTCTTCATTAAGATAAATAAAAAAGTAAATAGACAGTTAGATACACTTTTTTTTCCTTTTTGCCCCCTCTTAAAATTCTTTCCATTGCTTAGAGGAGTACCTACCTACCTTCTCAGCTTCACCTCTCTCCTTTCCCTTCCCACCCCAATAATTTCATATTTCAGTCTTACAGAAATAATTTCTTTTGGATCTCCATGTGTTTCAGTGTTTGGTTCCTATATGTCCTTCCTATTGTCTGGAACTTGCCCTATTCTTTCCTCTTTATCTCTTTTAGCTTAAATGTCAGTTTTTTCAGAAAGCTTTCCTAAGCTTCCCTTTCACACCTCAGAAAACAGGTCAGATATGTCTGTTAGGATCTCATGATACATAATATCCTCTTTTCCCTCAATCTTACTATTTCATGGTTTATATTTCCTTCTGGTTTATAACCTTCATAAGGGTAGGGTTCTAAGTCTTTCTTCCCATTGTATCCCCAGCATTTTGCACAGTGTATGGAACATAGTTATTAAAGTAAGAAATATGGGCCAAATCGTATGGGTCAAGTCCCAAATGTGGGACTTAAGAGTTGTAGTAAAGAGTTGATACTTTATTACAAGCATACTGGGGAATTGCTCACGGATTTTTAAGAGCCAATGACATTCATTCCTTCATTCAATAGTTATTGGAGATTTTACTGTTAGTCTTTCAGCTAAGTGATAAAACATATTTGGTGAATGAGATATTAATGTGTAAAATGCCTTTATAGCATTTGTACAGACTTTAAACAGTATTTTATCAGAAGTAATATACTGATACTTATTTTATTTATAAGTGCTATATGAAATAAGAATGCAGCTTTTGTGTCAAGCTTTTTTTACATAGTATAATCGAGGTCCATTTGTGTTATAAGTACTTCATCCCTTCTTATTGCTGAACGATATTTCCTATGGTTTGGGTATGGCTTGTTTATTCCCACCAAAGTTCATGTTGAAATTTGGTGTCTATTGTGATGGTATAGGGTGATGGGGCCTGGGAGGTGTTAGAATCATGGGGAGGATCCCTCATGAATGGCTTGGTGCTATTCTTGTGGTATGAGTTCTCATTCCGGCAAGAATGGATTTATTCTCTCATGAATAGATTCATTTCCTCCAGAGTTCATTGTTATAAAACCAAAAAGTTCCTTGGGCTCTCTTTCTTTGCACTTCTTTCACCTTTGCCACCATGTTATGACAGTACAAAAGCCCTTGCCAAAAACCAAGGCCATGCCCTTGAACTTCTCATCCTGCAGATTTCTGAGCTAAATAAACCTCTTTTATTTATAAATTACCTAGTCTCAAGTATTCTCTTATAGCCACACAAAATGGACAAAGACAATATTCTATTATATAAATATGCCACCTTTTGTTTATCTATAAATCATCTATTGATGGATATTTGGTTGTTTCCACCTATTGATTTGGGGGAATAAAGCTGCGGTGAACCCAAGTTCCTGTTTGAACAACTGTTTTCAATCTTTTGATGTATACCTAGATGTGGAATTGTCTGTGGTAAATCTATGTCATATGGTAATTCTTTAAACTCATCAAAGAACCACTAAAGTGTTTTGCACAGTGACTGCACCATTTTACACTCTTATCAGCAGTGTATGAGAGTTCTAATTTTTCTTTCTTTTTCTTTTTTTTTTTGTAGAGACAGAGTCTCACTTTATGGCCCTCGGTAGAGTGCCGTGGCATCACACAGCTCACAGCAACCTCCAACTCCTGGGCTTTAGCGATTCTCTTGCCTCAGCCTCCCGAGTAGCTGGGACTACAGGCGCCTACCACAATGCCTGGCTATTTTTTGGTTGCAGTTCAGCTGGGGCCGGGTTTGAACCCGCCACCCTCGGTATATGGGGCCGGTGCCTTACCAACTGAGCCACAGGCGCCGCCCTAATTTTTCTATTAATATACCTTCGCCAACCCCTGTTATTTCCCTTTTCTTTATTTCTTTTTTTCCTTTTATTTATTTATTATTTTTTTGGGGGGGTGTTTGTAATTATGGCTGCTCTATTTGATGTAATGTGGTATCTTATTTTGGTTTTGACTTGCATTTCTTCAATTATTAATAACACTAAGTATGTACTGCTTGATCCTTCATCTTTCTTTAGAGGGAGAAGAGGTTCTTTATATATTCTGTATAACAGACCCTTGTCAAATATATGACTTGTAAATATTTCATCCCATTCTGTGAGTTGCCTTTTCACTTTCTTGATATGCAAAACTTTGGTATGCAAAAGTTTTTAATTTGGATGAAGTTGAATTTATTCTTTTTTGCTCTTGTTTTTGACATCATTATTTAAGAAATTAATGCCAAATCTAAGGTCTTGAATATGTGGTATTTGCCCTCATGTTTTCTTCTAAAAGTTTTATGGTTTTAGTTCTTAAATGTTTGATTTTGATCCATCTTGAGTTAATTATTATGTATGGTGTGTGGTAAGGGTATAACTTCATCCTTTTACATATGGATATCCAGTTGTCCTGACACTATTTTTTAAAATGATTGTTCTTTTCCTCCATGAATGGTTTGGGTATCCTTGTTAAGAATTAATTGACCATAGTGCTCGCTTCGGCAGCACATATACTAAAATTGGAACGATACAGAGAAGATTAGCATGGCCCCCGTGCAAGGATGACACACAAATTCGTAAAGCGTTCCATATTTAAAAAAAAAAGAATTAATTGACTACAGATGTAGAGGAGGTTTATTTCATTAATCTATACATTTATCCTTGTGCTAGTACCTAACTGTTTTGGTCACTGAATCTTTGTAGTGAGTTTCAAAATCAGGAAGTATGAGTCGTCCACCTTTGTGTTGTTCTTTTTCAAGATTGTTTAGAATTTCTTGTATTTCCCTATAAATTTTAGGGTCAGCTTTTTATTTCTAAAAAAAAAAAAAATAGTTATTGGGACTTTGGTAAGGACTTTACCGAATCTGTATGTCACTTTAGGAAGTACTGCCATCTTAACAGTATAAAGTCATTCAGTCCATGAACATGAGATACTTTTCCATTTATTTAGTTCTTATTAATTTCTTTCAGCAATGTTTTGTTGTTTTCAGTATACATTTGTTGTGCCTCCTTGGCTAAACTATTCCCGAGTATTTTTTTTTTAATTATACTGTAACATTGTTTTCTTAATTTTCTTTTTGGATTTTTCACTGCTAGTATATAGAAAAATAATTGCTTTTTTGTATGCTGATCTTCTGCAACTTTGCTGAATTTGTTTATTAGCTCTAACAGTTGTTGGTACTATTTCTAGAGTCTTCTCCGTATAAGATCATCCCATCTGCAGATAGAGATAATTTTACTTTTTCTTTTTCAATCTAGACACCACTGCCCCCCCCACCCCCACCCCATGGCTCATTGTTCTGGCTAGAATTTTTAGTACTATGTTGAATAGAAGTGATGAAAACTGACAGACATTCTTGTTTTGTTCCTAATCTTAGGGAGAAAGTTTTCATTTTTTTCACCATTGAGTATGATATTAGCTGTAAATGTATATGACCTTTATTATGTTGAGAACATTTTCTTTTACTCCTAATTTTTAAATGTTTTTTGTTTTTGTTTTTATCACAAAAGGGTATTGGGTTTTCTCAGATGCCTTTACTCCTTCAATTGAGAAACAATTGTGTATGTTATTTGTTCATTCTGTTAATTTGGTGTATTAGATGGGTATGTTGAACATACCTGGCATGAAATGCACTTGGCCATGAAGTATATTCCTTTTATTGTGCTCCTGGACTCCCTTTGCTAGTATTCAAGGATTTTCTCATCTATCTTTATAAAAGTTATTGATAAAAATAAAAATTTTATAGAAGTTATTGATTATAGTTTTTTTGTAATATCTTTGTCTTGCTTTGATTTCAGGGGAATGGTAACTTCATGGACTGAATTAGGAAGTATTCCCTCTATTATTCTGTTTTTTGGGAGCGGTTTGAAAAGGGTTGTTGTAGAATGGAGAAGCATGAATCCTATGTATTCAATTTTGATATGAGGACATTTAATGACAATTAAGGTTATGGGGGGGGGAAGCAGAAAGAGGGATGGAGGGCGTGGGGTGGGGCCTTGGTGTGTGTCACACTTTATGGGGGCAAGACATGATTGCAAGAGGGACTTTGCCTAACAATTGCAATCAGTGTAACCTGGCTTATTGTACCCTCAATGAATCCCCAACAATAAAATTAAAGAAAAAGAAAAGGGTTGTTGTTAATTCATCTTTAAATGCTTGGTAGAATATACCAGTGAAGCCATCAGGTCCTGCACTTTTTTTGAGAGGACTAACTTTTTGATTATTGGTTTAATCTCTTTAATTGTAGTTCTATTCAGACTTTTTCTTTTTTGAATCAGTGCTGGTAGTTTGTGTTGCTAGGGGTTATTCCATTTCATGCAGGTTATGCAGTTTGTCCATGTACAGTTGTTCATATTATCCCCTCATAATCTTTTTTATCTTTATAAAGTCAACAGTAATGTCCTATATTCTCTTTTCTGATTCTAGTAATTTGAGCCTTCCTTCTTTTTCTTCAGCTTAACTAAAATTTTGCCTAAAAAAAGTGTTTTGATCTTTTCAAAGAATCAGTTTTGTATTTCATTATCCATAGTCTGTGTTTCTTTTATCTCTGGTCTCTATTATTTCCTTCTGCTAGCTCAAGGTTTATTTGAGCTAGTTTCTTTTTTTAGTTGCTTAAGGTGTAAAATTAGGTTATTAAGTCAAAGTCTTTCTATTTTTTCCTATTCATTCATTTATTTATTTATTTTTATCAATACATAATGGCTGTGCATACATATGGAGTACATTAAATATTTTCATCATGCATACAATGTGTAATGATCAAATTGGGGTATTTAAGATACACATAACCTTAAATATATATCATTTCTTTGTGTTGGAAACATTTCAAATCTAGCTAGTTTGAAATACACTATACATTGCTATTAGTAACTATAGTCACTCTGCCCTGCTATTGAGCACTAGAACTTATTCCTTCTATTTAACTGTATGTTTATACTCATTAACCAACCTCTCTTCACAGCCTCTGGCCTTCCTAGCTTTGGGTAGTCATCATTCTACTTGCTATCTCCATGAGATTTCCCCCTCTGACACATGGAGCAGAGTGTAGTAATATCAGCCTCGCTCACTTCAACCTCAAATTCCTGGGCTCAAGTGATCCATCTATCTCACCCACCAGGCAGCTGGGGCTATAGGTACACATTAACATGCCTTGCTAATTTTTCTATCTTTTGTAGAGATGGCATCTTGCTCTTGACTAGGCTGGTGTTGAACTCCTGGCTTCAAGCAATCCTCCCACCTCAGTTTCCCAAAGTTATTGGATTACAGGTGTGAGCCACTGTGCCCAGCAAGATCAACTGTTTTAGCTCCCACATATAAGTGAGAACATCCAATATTTGTCTTTCTATACATGGCTTATTTCAGTTGGCGTGATGACCTCCCAATTTTTTTTTTTTATGTAAGCATTTGCAGCTATAAATTTCCCTCGAGTCTCACTTACATAGCACTCCATAAATCTTAATACGTTTTTATTTTCCTTTGTTTCAAAGTATATATTTTCTGATTATTCTTGTGATTTTTTTCTTTGATTTATTAGTTGTTTAGATTGGGTTTGATTTCCAGTTTCATTTCCTAGTAGTCAGAGAAGATTCGCTATATAATTGATCTCTTTAAATTTGTGATTTGTTCTATTTCTAAGGTCTGTCCAGGAGAATTTTTGTGTATACTTGAGAAGAATATGCATTCTTATTGATGGATGGAATTCTTTATATGTCTCTTTGGTTTAATGGTTTATAATGTTCAAATCTATTTTTTTTATTTATCTTGTACAAAGTTTTATCATTTTTCAAAGTAGAATACGTTCTCCAACTATTATTGTAGACTATTTTTTTTCTTTCAATTCTTGCAATTTTTTCTTCATCTATTTTGGGGCTCTGTTGTTAGGTATGTATGGTTGTAACTGTTATATTTTCTAGATGGATTGACCCTTTTAGCAACCAAGTCCTTTTTTAATCTCTTGTAACAATTTTTCATGTAAAGTCTGTTTTGTCTGATATTTGTGTAGCAAATCCATCTTTCTTTTGGGTGTTTGCATGATATATATTTCTCCATCGTTTTACTTTTGATGTGTATGTTTTGGGATCTAAAATAAGTCTCTTGTAGATAGCATGTACATGGATCATCTCTTCTTTGTCTATTCTGACAGTCACTACCTTTTATTTGGAGAGGTTAGCTCATTCATATTTAAAGTAATTACTGAAAGGAAGAATTTGTTTGCTATTTTCCTGTTCGTTTTCTGTATGCTGTATCTTTTTTATTCCTAAGTTTGTCCATTACTCTCTTTGGTGTTTGATTTTTGTTGTGTATTATTTTGATTCTCTTACTACTTTCTTTTCTGTATTTTTTAAGTAATTTTTGGGGGGATACCTACTTACCATCATTAGTATATAAAAAACATGTTTCTATACATCCCCATTTCTCCTTCTTTATATTGTTATTGTCTTAGATCAAATGTTTTTATATTTTGTACCCATTAGAGTAAAGTTATTATTTTATAATTTGTCTTTTAAACCATTTATGAAGAAAGAGTAGTTATAAACCCAAAATACTGGTCATTATATTTACCTGAGTAGCTACTTTTTCCAGTGTTCTTTATTTCTTCATTTGGCTTCTGTTTGTTGCCTACAGTCTTTCATTTCAGTCTGAAGAATTCCCTGTAGCAT
Source organism: Nycticebus coucang (assembly GCF_027406575.1). Taxonomy (NCBI): domain Eukaryota; kingdom Metazoa; phylum Chordata; class Mammalia; order Primates; family Lorisidae; genus Nycticebus; species Nycticebus coucang. The sequence continues at coordinate 91,512,109 of NC_069789.1, forward strand.
TCCTTATGGGGCAGATTTAAACTCCTTCAGCTTTTGTTTATCTTGTATTTATTTCTTCATTCTTAAGGACAATTTTTCTGGATATAAATTCTTAATTGACAGGTATTTTTCTTTCAGCGCTTTAAATATTCTATTCAAGAATCTTTTGACCTCTGTATTTTTTACCAAGAAATCAGGTATTAATTTTATCAAGAACTCCTCATACATGATGAGTATATTTTCTCTTGCTGCTTTCAAGATTCTCTCTTTATCTTTGGCTTCTAACATTTTGATTATAGTATGTCTTATTGTGGATCTCTTTGAGTTTATTGTTTTTTTTTTTGTTTGTTTGTTTTTGGCCGGGGCTGGGTTTGAACCCTCCACCTCTGGTATATGGGGCTGGCACCCTACTCCTTTGAGCCACAGGCGCTGCCCCTCTTTGAGTTTATCTCAATTTGAGTTCATTGTGCTTCTTAGATATGTAAATGTATGCAGTTTATCAAATTTGGGGTTGTTTTTTTTTTTTCATACTGTAGAAATCTTTTTATTTTGGGTAAAAACCCACAGTCATTTTGGGGAGCTGTAATTAAGATTTAACAGCATTATAATTCTAACAAATAACTTAAATATCCTTGTGAGATAAATATAGTAATATTTTATGGGTATTTTGGAACCCGACAGTATTAAGACTACAAATCACACTAGCCTACATCTATCACCAATGACTCATACTGTTTCTTTCTAATGAATTGACCATTACATTTCCAAAGTTCTGAAATGGCCAACAGACCATAGAAAGATAATTCTTTAGGCTCCTGCTTGAAACCAACAGCTTCAGCAAACTGCTGGTCTTGATTCAGGGCCAAGAATTTGGGGGATTTTTTATCCATTATATTTTCTAGCATTCTCCCTCCTCCTTTCTCTTTCTTATTTCCTACCCTCATTATGCAATTTTGGGGATTTTTTTTTTTTTTTTGTCCATTATTTTTTCTAGTATTTCCTTGCTCTGTTCTCTTTCTTCTTTCCTACCCTCATTTTACATATGCTGATTTCAGTGACCACATAGCTATGTTGTCCGGACAAAATTTCAAATTAGGCAAAACAAAGGGAAGACCCTTACAGCAGACCCCAAGGAAACTCCAGTCAGGTTTAAAATAATTCCTTGGGAGCAAGGTTCACTTGACTTCCTCTAGAACCACATGCCTGCAGTGACAACATGGGCAACCATCTTCAAGGCTGCCATATACTGGAGAGTGGGTGGTGTCTAGGGTAAGTTAAAGCAACACAAGAAACTGGTGCCCTGTTTTTATAGCCTCTCTTATGACTAAACATCCACTTGGTAGCTATAAACTTTTGACTGTCTTCCAGAATCCAATAAGGTTTATTGTGATAGTTTTTGCCAATTTTTTCAATGTTTCCTGGGGAGTACCAGTAGCTAGAAATTCCTACTGTGCTATTTTCACTTAGCCATTATCTTTTGATATATTGCCTCTGTCCCCGTTGTCTCTTACCTCTTTTTTTGGAACTTCAGTTACATATATCAGACCTACTCAGTGTGCATTCCTGAATTATACTGTCTCTTGTATTTTACATCTTTTTGTCTCTTTTTCTTACTGTGCATATTTTCTTCTAGTTTGTTTTTTATGTCACAATTCTCTTCTTAGTTTTGTCTAATCTTTTATATCTATTCATTGGTTTCTTAATTTGGTTATTATATGTTTAACTCTAGAAACTAAAAAAAATCTAACATCTAATTCTTTCTGTAAATTACTTAATACTAAGCATATGATTTATTTTATAATATCCTATATAGAAATTCCTATATAGAAATTCAATTACCTAATTCTTGAATTACCTAATCCTTTAATCCTCTAATACCAAGGCTTAATTTAGTAATAAATGATGAATATACTCAAATGAGTATAAATAATCATTTGAGGCCTAGGATGACGTTCTCTTCATTCAGAGAAGATCATTTTTTGTTGATAATAGTAAGGGATACTGAAAATCTGGGATCACCTTAATTAGTTCCCAGGGATTGAGATCAAGTGATATTAAGCTGGGCTTTTTGGTCTTGTTGGGGACCAGTCTACATCTGTTGCATAATTATTCCTAGGATGTAGTCTTCCTGTTTCCAAGCCAAACTTGGAACTTTACCAGGGCCACTGCTATTTTCTCACCCTGGACTCTCATTTGTATGTCCCTAGCTACATGTGTCTAGTAAAATAGCCTTTTCTCCATCTTTTTTCTATTTGCAAACACATCTGGGGAAAAGCAGCCTCAAATTTAAGAGTTATCTCCATTTTCTTTTTTTAATCCTGGACCTTGACACTTATTTTTTTGTCTTCTTAGTTCTCCTGTACCTTCACACAGATACACACATTAATGTTTTTGACCCCAGCTTTTTAGAGTTTCTTAAAAGGATCATTGGCTTGAATTACCTAATCCTTTAATCCTCTAATACCAAGGCTTAATTTAGTAATAGATAGTCAAACTTATTTGGGGGTTACCTATATGAAAAGTATATAGAATTGTAAGTATTTAGATAAATATAAAAGATTATTTTTTCTTTTTTTTAATTTGTTAAAAATGCATGTGGCTTTAAAGAAAAAAATTTTAAACTTTTGTGTGGGCCGTAAGGTTTTAGATGTAATGCATATGACAACTATAACAAATGATGGGGGTGGGTGGGCAGTGGACCTACAATTTTGTGAAGTAGTACAATATTAACTCTTAAGTACCTTGTGGAAGAGGTTAACTAAAGCATTATTTTTCCCTAAAGCAACCACTAAAAACAATTTTTAAATGTATATAGCTAAACCATCTAGTAGACAAAATGGAATTGAAAAAAATTTTTCAAAAGGGTAGCAGGAAAGTAATCAAAACACAGAGGTGCCAAACAGGAAATAAAAAATGAAATGGCACACCTGAATCCATCCATGTCAGTAATTACATTAAATAATTTAAACCAGCACTCTCCAATAGAACTTTCTTCACAATGGAAGTGTCTTATATTCCTATCACAATACATAGCCACTCGCTATGTCTTATATGCCTATCACAATACATAGCCACTAGCTATATGGCCAATGAACACTTTAAATGTGGCTATTGCAATTGAGGAATTACATTTTTAATTACCTTATTTTAACTTTGAATGGAACCATTTGACTGGTGACCATTGTATAGGACATAGATGTTGATATTCCTATTGAAAGGCAGAGATTAGTAGCACTGATTTTAAAAAGAAAGAAAAGCAAGATCCAACTATATGTCATATGCAAAAAACACACTTTTTTATGTGAACACAGATAAGTTAATAGCAAGTGGTTGCAATCAAGCAGTAAATATACAAAGGCTGGAGTGACTATGCTAATAGCCGATAAAATAGACTTAAAGAAAAAAATAAATAATTAAACAAAGAGATATTTCATACTGGTAAAATCTGCTACAACCAGATAGTTTTAAAGGTAAATTATAATAACTAAACCTTCAGGAAAGAGATGATTCCAATTTTACACAATTCTTCCAAGGAATCTAGAAAGTAAGCCCCACCTAACTCATATTAAGATTTTAGAATAATTTTCATCTGAAAACCAGGAAAAAGACATTCTTAAAAAGGGAAATTTCAGGCTGATATCACTGATGAAGAAGATGCAAATTTAATACAATGGATTAATAAGACAGCATCATCAAATTGTGTGAATCCTAAGAATATAAATATGGTTTAATATAATGAATTTGATTTTAGTATCTTAATTGGAAAAAAGGAGAACAGTGATCATCCACTGAATGCAGAAAAATGGTTGGTGACATCCATGATTTCAGGAAAAAACTGAAAACAGAAATAAAAGGGAATTGTAATATAAATGTATTTAATGTGGAGACTTTAGAAGCATTTTTCTTAACATTCAGAATGATCCACTGATGCCTTTATAACCACCTGAACATTTTACTAGGTGTCCTAAATAGGTCGTAATATAAGGAGAAAAAGAGGTATAAAGATGGGAGGAAATGAAACAGACATTATTCACAAATGATACAACTCTATATATAAAACCTAAAATAATGTTCAAAACATTTGCATTAGTATCAGGATGGTGAGCAATTGAGATTGATATAACATCTCTATACCTTCCACTCCCAAACTTGAATTTTGATATATTGATTTAAAACTTAAGTTAGAAAAAAGTTTAAAAGATACCACAAAAGGTGCTGATACAATTCATTATTTTTATGGAAAAAATTTTAAATTATATTCCCACTCACAAGACACAAAAATAATTTACAAGTAAATTCAAGACTAAAATGTGAAGATCAAGAAAATGTTTAGCACCATGGAGGAAATTGACGACCTTAAACAGAGCACTTTTAGTATGATAGAGTTGGAGTTATGTGACAGCCAGCGTCTAATTAGAATTTTTAATCTGATTATGACTTTGTAATTTTGTATTATAGGAAAGTTAAAGGAGGGAATATTGATGTGCATCCATCAGAAAAAGCACTCATTGTTCAATATGAAGTGGAAGCTACCATTCTTGGAGAAATGGGAGATCCCATGTTGGGAGAACGAAAGGAATGCCAAAAAATGTAAGTTTATTTGTGCACATTTTGCAAGTGGTAACCTTTATACAAATCTGATGTTATTTCAGTCTGCATAGATGATAAGTGATTATGACATTCTTCCATACGTACATCATTGTAATGAAGGAGAGATATTATAAATATGGAGTATATTCTAGAGAAAATAAGGTTTTTGTAAGTTTAATATTGAAACATGTATTATAATTTATCCCATTTAGTAAGTGCATATAATAGAATATAAACTACTAACTTGTGAAATCAATCATATGAGATATGTTTATGTGGGCTTTTTTTAGCATAATTTAGGAAATTATTATCTTAAGGGATCCTGTATTCATTCTTCCTTGGAAACTTCAAGAAGTAGTATGATTCCCAAATGGAACACAGACCTCGAATTCATTCTTTGAAAAATCTCTGAAAGATGCAAAAATTCTCAACAAAATCCTAGCTAGTAGATTACAGCTTATCATCAAAAAAGTCACACATCATGATCAAGTAGGTTTTATCCAAGGGATGAAAGGCTAGTTTAATGTATGCAAATCCATAAACATTACTCACCATGTCAATAGCAGCAAAAACAAAGCCCATATGATCCTCTCAATAGATACAGAAAAAGCATTTGATAAAATCCAGTATCGTTTTCTAATTAGAACACTGAAGAGTTTAGGCATACGTGGCATATTTCTTAAACTGGTTAAAGCTATGTATGACAAAACCACAGCTAATATTTTACTGAATGGAGTTAAACTGAAAGCTTTTCCACTTAGAATTGGATCCAGACAAGGTTGTCCTTTGTCACCATTATTATTCAACATAGTGCTGGAAGTTCTAGCCAAAACAATTAGACAAGACAAGAAAATAAAGGGCATCCAAATGGGAGCAGAGGAGGTCAAACTCTCTCTCTTTGCTGCTGATATGATCTTATAATTAGAGAACCCCAAAGACTCTACCACAAGACTCTTGGAAGTCATCAAAAAATACAGTAATGTCTCAGGATATAAAATCAATATCCACAAGTCAGTTGCCTTTGTATATGGCAACAACAGCCAAGATGAGAGGCTAATTAACACAGCTCCCTTCACCATAGCCCCAAAGAAAACAAAATCCCTAGGAATATACCTAACAAAAGAGGTGAAGGACCTCTATAAGGAAAATTATAAAACCCTAAGAAAGGAAATAGTAGAGGACTTTAACAAATGGAAGAACATATCATGCTCATGGCTGGGAAGAATCAACGTTGTTAAAATATCTGTACTTCCCAGAGCAATCTACCAATTCAATGCCATCCCTATTAAAATACCAGCATCCTATTTTCAAGACTTGGAAAAAATGATAATGCGTTTTGTATGGAACCAGAAAAAAACCGGTATAGCTAAGGCAGTTCTTAGTAACAAAAACAAAATCACCATACCAGATTTTAGGCTGTACTACAAGGCCATAGTGGTCAAGACAGCATGGTACTGGCACAGAAATAGAGACATAGACATTTGGAATCGAATAGAAAAGGAGGAAATGAAACCAAAACTTACAACCACCATATCTTTGATAAACCAAACAAGAACGCACACTGGGAGAAAGATTCCCTATTCAATAAATGGTGCTGGGAGAACTGGTTACCCACATGTAAAACTGAAACTGAACCTACACCTTTCTCCACAAAATTGATTCAAGGTGGATAAAAGACTTAAATTTAAGGCATGAAACGATAAAAATCCTCAAAGCATAGGAAAAACACTGGAAGATATCTGCCAGGGGAAAGACTTATGAAGAAGACTGCCGTGGTAATTGCAACAAGAACAAAAATAAACAAATGGGATTTAATTAAACTGAAAAGCTTTTGTACAGCTAAGGAGACAACAACCAAAGCAAATAGACAGCCTACCCAATGGGAAAGGATATTTGCATATTTTGAATCAGACAAAAGCTTAATAACTGAGATCTATACAGAACTTAAATTAATCCACATGAAAAAACCAACAGTCCCATACATCAATGGGGAAGAGAGATGAACAGAACCTTCTTAAAGAAGACAGACGAATGGCTAGCAAACATATGAAAAAATGCTCACCATCCCTAATTATTAGAGAAATGCAAATTAAAACCACCCTGAGAGATCCTCTAACCCCAGCAAGAATGGCCCATATCACAAAATCTCAAAACTGCAGATACTGGTGGGGATGTGGAGAGAAAGGAACACTTTTACACTGCTGGTGGGACTGCAAACTAATACAACCTTTTTGGAAGGAAGTATGGTGTAACCTCAAAGAATTCAACCTAGACCTCCTGTTTAATCCTGCAATCCCATTACTGGGCATCTATCCAGAAGGAAAAAAACTTTTTATTATCAAGACAGTTGTACTGGAGTGTTTATCACAGCTAAGTTTACAATCGCTAAAATGCAGAAACAGCCTAAATGCCCCTCAACTCAGGAATGGATTGGCAAGCTGTGGTATATGTATACCATGGAATACTATTCAGCCATTTAAAAATGGAAGTTTTACAGCATTTCTATTAACCTGGATGAAGGTGGAACACATTATTCTTAGTGAAGCATCACAGGAATGGAGAAGCATGAATCCTATGTATTCAACTTTGATACAAGGACAGTTAATGACATGGTAGGGGGTGGGGGAAGGGGAGAACAGACAGAGGAGGAGGGAGGGGGTGAGGGAAAGGAAAAGAAAAAAGAAAATAGTGACTAATTCTCACGTAAAGTGGATTTAATTTTGACCAAAGTACATTATTTGAGCAATAATTTTTAATTCAACTTGTTTGTTGTTTAGAATATTGCATCCTCATTTATAAGTGAATTATGTTTGTAATTTCCCTTTATAATTATATATTTTTTCTTTTTTTTTTTTATTGTTGGGGATTCATTGAGGGTAAAATAAGCCAGGTTACACTGATTGCAATTGTTACATAAAGTCCCTCTTGCAATCATGTCTTGCCCCCATAAAGTGTGATACACACCAAGGCCCCACCCACCTCCCTCCGTCCCTCTTTCTGTTTCCCCCCCCATAACCATAATTGTCATTAATTGTCCTCATATCAAAATTGAGTACATAGGATTCATGCTTCTCCATTCTTGTGATGCTTTACTAAGAATAATGTCTTCCACATCCATCCAGGTTAATACGAAGGATGTAAAGTCTCCACTTTTTTTAATGGCTGAATAGTATTCCATGGTATACATATACCACAGTTTGTTAATCCATTCCTGGGTTGGTGGGCATTTCAGCTGTTTCCACATTTTGGCGATTGTAAATTGAGCTGCAATAAACAGTCTAGTACAAGTGTCCTTATGATAAAAGGATTTCTTTCCTTCTGGGTAGATGCCCAGTAATGGGATTGCAGGATCAAATGGGAGGTCTAGCTTGAGTGCTTTGAGGTTTCTCCATACTTCCTTCCAGAAAGGTTGTACTAGTTTGCAGTCCCACCAGCAGTGTAAAAGCGTTCCCTTCTCTCCACATCCACGCCAGCATCTGCAGTTTTGAGATTTTGTGATGTGGGCCATTCTCACTGGGGTTAGATGATATCTCAGGGTTGTTTTGATTTGCATTTCTCTAATATATAGAGACGATGAACATTTTTTCATGTGTTTGTTAGCCATTCGTCTGTCGTCTTTAGAGAAAGTTCTATTCATGTCTCTTGCCCATTGATATAAGGGATTGTTGGCTTTTTTCATGTGAATTCATTTGAGTTCTCTATAGATCCTAGTTATCAAGCTTTTGTCTGATTGAAAATATGCAAATATCCTTTCCCATTGTGTAGGTTGTCTCTTTGCTTTGGTTATTGTCTCCTTAGCTGTACAGAAGCTTTTCAGTTTAATGAAGTCCCATTTGTTGATTTTTGTTGTTGTTGCAATTGCCATGACAGTCTTCTTCATGAAGTCTTCCCCCAGGCCAATATCTTCCAGTGTTTTTCCTATGCTTTCTTGGAGGATTTTTATTGTTTCATGCCTTAAGTTTAAGTCCTTTATCCATCTTGAATCAATTTTTGTGAGTGGGGAAAGGTGTGGGTCCAGTTTCAGTCTTTTACATGTAGACATCCAGTTCTCCCAACACCATTTATTGAATAGGGAGTCTTTTCCCCAAGGTATGTTCTTGTTTGGTTTATCAAAGATTAGGTGGTTATAAAATGTTAGTTTCATTTCTTGGTTTTCAATTCGATTCCAAGTGTCTATGTCTCTGTTTTTGTGCCAGTACCATGCTGTCTTGAGCACTATGGCTTTGTAGTACAGACTAAAATCTGGTATGCTGATACCCCCAGCTTTATTTTTGTTACAGAGAACTGCCTTAGCTATACGGGGTTTTTTCCGGTTCCATACAAAATGCAGAATCATTTTTTCCAAATCTTGAAAGTACGATGTTGGTATTTTGATAGGAATGGCATTGAATAGGTAGATTGCTTTGGGAAGTACAGACATTTTAACAATGTTGATTCTTCCCATCCATGAGCATGGTATGTTCTTCCATTTGTTAATATCCTCTGCTATTTCCTTTCTGAGGATTTCATAGTTTTCTTTATAGAGGTCCTTCACCTCCTTCGTTAGGTATATTCCCAGGTATTTCATTTTCTTTGAGACTATGGTGAAGGGAGTTGTGTCCTTAATTAGCTTCTCATCTTGACTGTTATTGGTGTACACAAAGGCTACTGACTTGTGGACATTGATTTTATATCCTGAAACATTACTGTATTTTTTGATGACTTCTAGGAGTCTTGTGGTTGAGTCTTTGGGGTTCTCTAAGTATAAGATCATGTCATCAGCAAAGAGGGAGAGTTTGACCTCCTCTGCTCCCATTTGGATTCCCTTTATTTCCTTGTCTTGCCTAGTTGTATTGGCTAGAACTTCCAGCACTACGTTGAATAGTAAGGGTGACAGAGGACAACCTTGTCTGGTTCCAGTTCTAAGAGGAAAAGCTTTCAGTTTTACTCCATTCAGTAAAATATTGGCTGTGGGTTTGTCATAGATAGCTTCAGTCAGTTTTAGAAATGTGCCACCTATGCCTATACTCTTCAGTGTTCTAATTAGAAAAGGATGCTGGATTTTATCAAATGCTTTTTCTGCATCTATTGAGAGGATCATGTGATCTTTATTTTTGCCTCTGTTAATATGGTGGATAACGTTTATAGACTTGCGTATGTTAAACCAGCCTTGCATCCCTGGGATGAAGCCTACTTGATCATGATGAATGACTTTTTTGATGATAAGCTGTAATCTATTGGCTAGGATTTTGTTGAGAATTTTTGCGTCTATGTTCATGAGTGAGATTGGTCTGAAATTCTCCTTTTTGTTTGGGTCTTTTCCTGGTTTTGGTATCAGGGTGATGTTTGCTTCATAGAATGTGTTGGGGAAGATTCCTTCTTCCTCAATTTTTTGGAATATTTTCTGCAGTACAGGAATAAGCTCTTCCTTGAAGGTTTGATAGAATTCTGGAGTGAAGCCATCTGGACCAGGGCATTTTTTGGTTGGAAGATTTTTTATTGTTTCTTTGATCTCAGTGCTTGAAATTGGTCTGGTCAGGAGCTCTATTTCTTCCTGGCTGAGTCTGGGGAGAGGGTGTGATTCCAAATATTGATCCATTTCTTTCACATTGTCAAATTTCTGGGCATAGAGTTTCTGGTAGTATTCAGAGATGATCTCTTGTATCTCTGTGGGATCAGTTGTTATTTCCCCTTTATCATTTCTGATTGAGGTTACTAGAGATTTTACTTTTCTATTCCTCGTTAGTCTGGCCAATGGTTTATCTATTTTGTTTATTTTTTCAAAAAACCAACTCCTTGTTTCATTAATTTTCTGAATGATTCTTTTGTTTTCAATTTCATTGATCTCTGATTTGATTTTGGATATTTCTTTTCTTCTACTGAGTTTAGGCTTAGATTGTTCTTCTTTTTCCAATTCCATAAGATCTCTTGTGAGATTGTTGATGCGTTCTCTTTCTGTTTTTCGAATGTAGGCATCTAAAGCGATGAATTTTCCTCTCAAAACTGCTTTTGCAGTATCCCACAGGTTTTGGTAGCTTGTGTCTTCATTGTTGTTATGCTCAAGGAAGTTAATGATTTCCTATTTTATTTCTTCCTTCACCCATCTGTTATTCAACAGAAGATTGTTTAGTTTCCATGCCTTTGGGTGGAGTTGAGCATTTTTGTTAGAGTTGAGTTCCACCTTTAGTGCCTTATGGTCTGAGAAGATACAAGGTAAATTTTCAATTCTTTTGATTCTGTTGATAATTGTTTTGTGTCCCAGGATATGATCAATTTTGGAGAATGTTCCATGGGGTGATGAGAAGAATGTATAGTATTTATCTTTGGGATGGAGTGTTCTATATGCGTCTATCAAGCACAGTTGTTCTAGGGTCTCATTTAAGTCTCTTATATCCTTGTTTAATTTCTGTTTAGAGGATCTGTCCAGCTCTGTAAGAGGAGTGTTAAGGTCCCCTGTTATTATGGTTTTATCAGATATGATATTGCTCAGACTGAGTAAGGTGTGTTTCAAGAATCTGGGAGCATTTAAATTGGGTGCATAGATATTTAGAATTGAAATGTCTTCTTGACCAATATAAAGTGACCATCTTTGTCTTTTTTGACTTTAGTTGCTTTAAATCCACATGTATCTGAAAATAAGATTGCAACTCCTCTTTTCTTCTGAATTCCATTTGCCTGAAAAATTGTCTTCCAACCCTTGACTCAGAGCTTGAATTTGTCTTTTGAAGCCAGGTGTGTTTCTTGCAGACAGCAAATGGATGGCTTATGTTTTTTAATCCAGTCAACCAATCTATGTCTCTTCAGTGGGGAATTCAAGCCATTAACATTTATTGAGATAATTGATAAGTGTGGTAGTATTCTATTCGTCTTTTTTGGTGAGAGTCCATTGCTTAGTTTTATCTTTTGCATCAGTGTGGAGGTTTGGTTCTGTCTTTTAATTTCTGAGTTCTTACTTTGCTGCTGATCCATTGTGGTGGTCAATGTGCAGAACAGGTTGAAGTATTTCCTGTAGAGCTGGTCTTGTTGTGGCGAATTTCCTCAATGTTTGTATATCCGTAAATGATTTGATTTCTCCATCAATTTTGAAGCTTAGCTTAGCAGGGTACAGAATTCTGGGCTGGACATTGTTCTGTTTAAGTAGATTAAAGGTAGATGACCATTGTCTTCTTGCTTGGAAAGTTTCATTAGAGAAGTCTGCGGTCACTCTGATGGATTTGCCCCTGTAGGTCAACTGGCGCTTACTCCTGGCAGGTTGCAGAATCTTTTCTTTTGTCTTGACTTTGGACAGGTTCATCACAATGTGTCTTGGAGAAGCTCGGTTAGAGTTGAGGCGACCTGGGGTCCGATAGCCCTCTGAAAGCAGTGTGTCAGAATCTTTGGTGATATTTGGGAAATTTTCTTTTATAATATTCTCTAGTATGGCTTCCATTCCTCTGGGGCATTCTTCTTCCCCTTCTGGGATTCCTATAACTCGTATGTTGGAACGCTTCATAAAGTCCCATAATTCTGACAGTGAACGTTCTGCTTTCTCTCTCTTCTTTTCTGCCTCTTTTACTGAGTTATCTCAAAAACTTTGTCTTCTACCTCTGAAATTCTTTTTTCTGCATGGTCTAACCTGTTGCTGATACTTTCCATTGCATCTTTAAGTTCCCTGATTGACTGTTTCATTTCCTTCAGCTCTGCTATATCCTTTTTATATTTTTCATATCGTTCATCTCTGATTTGATTCTATTTTTGGATTTCCTTTTGGTTATTTTCCACTTTATTAGCAGTTTCCTTCATTGTTTCCATCATTTCTTTCATTGTTTTCAACATGTGTATTCTAAATTCCATTTCTGTATAGGTGGATCCTCTGCAGTAGCTACCTCATGGTCCCTTGGCGGGGTTGTTCTGGACTGGTTCTTCATGTTGCCTGGAGTTTTCTGCTGATTCTTCCTCATGGATGATTTCTTTTGTCTGTTTCCTTGCCCTAATTTTCCTTTCACTTCCTCTTGCTCTTTAAGTTCTCGTGCCTGTGGACTAAGTGTTACAGGACCAGAAGAGTGAGAAGGTTTAAGAGCAAAAAAGGGATGAAAGAAAGGAGGACCGAGTGATAAGAAAAAAAAAAAGAAAAATAGAGAAAGGAAAGGGGGTGGGTAAAAGGAATATTGACAAAAAGAAGAGAGGCACAGAAAGAGGGGGACAGAGCAATATAGGTGTACAGTAGGGTACTTTGATACAACCTTAAAAAAAAAAAAAAAAAAACCACCTTCTGTTGGTGCCCAGTGGGGTGGTTCCCTTGAGGTCAGCAGCTCTTTGCTAACCTGATCAGACACAGTACCCCACCTCCGCCAAGTAGAGAGGAAAGACAACAATGCTATAAATCAAACCAAAGCAAGCAAACAGAAAACTTTACGGGATAAAATTTACGGGATAAAATTGGCTGGAAAAAACAAATAATAGCGGTAGAAACACTAACAAAAATGAAGTTCTAATTATTGAAATAGGCAGCAAGGGGAAATTATAATTTAACTAGAAAAATTGAGAAAGAAAAAGGATCTGTATGGAAAAGGTTGAACTTAAAAAACAAAACAACAATCCACAACATCAAAATAAACAAAAAACACAACCAAACCAAAAAAAAAAAAAAAAACAACAAAAAAAAAACACAACCAAAAACAAAGCAGTATGTATATGTTATTGAATATTGTCTGGGCAACACGTGGTCTTCTGGGGTATGAGATGTTAATCACAGTTCTGATATGACTGGAGGCTGCTGGTTTCTCAAACCCCAGCAGGTAGACACCCTAAATCTCTCTTCAGCCCACTTAAAAGGCACTTTGAACTTGTTCGCTTACTGAGCAGAAGCTTTCTCAGGGAAGTGCTTGTCGCTGGAATCGCTGCTGAAGTGGCTATCCACTTACCCTGTGTGTCAAAACTGGTCTCCCTCTGCCTCCGAGGGTTAGGGCTGCAAGGTGGCTCAGACCCCGCCCTTAGGCTACTTGGTCACTGGGTTACCAGCTCCCACCCAATTCCAGCTCTGCGACCCTGAGGGCGGAGCTTGCCGGGGCAGACCACTCACAATGTCTGCCTGTGACCCAGAGCTAAACTCTATTAGCTCCGTCTGGCTCAGCGGCTCAGACTGTGGCCCTGGACAAAGGCCAACGTTCTCCGCACTCCCGCTCAGGCTCTCCCCAAGGCAGTTCAGCTGAGTGCCAAGTCCAAAGACACCAAAACAGTTCACAGGTAAGGCCTTTCTGGTTTGCAGTCTCACTGCTACTGAACTTACAGTTGCGGGCGGCTTTAGACGGATTGAACACACGTGACCACTTGCCGGTTTTCCACTGTTTTAGTCCTCCTCTTGGGGTCCAGAAGTCTCTCGCTGACTCCCTGTATCCTCTCAGGGGTGATGATAGGCAGATCCCACCAGCCAGAGATGCCTGGAGTCCCATATCCCCAGACTCACGGTGCCCAGATGCAAGGAAGCTGTTACTCGGCTGCCATCTTGCTCCGCCCTCCAATTATATATTTTTTCCAATTTTAACATCAGGTATATCCAGAAGTAGAATGATTTTGAAGTATTTCTTCTTTTTCTATGTCTATACAATTTGGCATGATCTGTTTTTTGAAATAATCTTCTATTTTTTTTTGTAAATATTAGTTACCTATTTTTTGAGACTTTGGAAAAAAAACAAAAAGAACTTAACCAATGACTCCATACTGAACCTCAGAGTCAAAGCATTCTATACTGACATACTCTTATCTGATAATGTGATTGTTACTTTTTTTTGGATTATTATTATTATTGCTCAATATTTCGTTGCAGCAATTATCTGATTTCTTTTCCGAATGTATTTATCTTCATTTTTTACGAGGTTTGTGTTTCTAGTCCTTAAACATTGTTATTGTTATTAAATTTTAAGCCTTTTTAGTTTTGTAAAGGCAAAAAGTGGAAACCAAATAAACACATGTGTATGTATAGAGAAAATTTATATATATATATATGTAAATTCAAAAAAAAGAAAGAAAATCGCTGAAAAGGACTGGATTAAGGCAAGGATTTTCTGACTCAAGGAATTGGTCTTAAATCTCTTAGTCACTCATAGCATTCATAGCACTCACTTTTCATCTTGCTTTTGCAATACTTTTCAGGATTCCCTTGGGAACTGGTCTTTTTTGTTAGCTTACAGTTGTGCTGGCGATCACCTTCTCCCACAGTTTAGCAGAAGTAGAAGTCTGAGATCACCTAGTATTTTCCCTTAGCTCTCCTCTTCAGTTAGAAAAAATTTGTATTTATCCTGTGTTTTGGTGGTATTAAGTATATGTGGGCTGCCAGGAATGCATGTGATCATATTTTTAGCACACTGAAAAATACTGTATTTTGAGTAAATAATGGTGATTCTCAACTGGGAGTGATTTTTCTCACAAGTGACGTTTGGCAGTGCCTGGAGACATTTTTGTTTGCCGTAACTGGAAGGGTGCTATTGAAATCTAGTGTGTAGAGGCCAAGTACTGTAAACATCTTACAATGCACAAAGCAGCCACCACAACCTAGAATTATTAGGCCCAAATTTGAGTGGTGTTGCAGTTGAGAAACCCTCGTATATAAAAACCTGCAAAGAGAAGCTGCTTCATAGTATCTTATTGGGATCTCATTCTTGGTCATCTTATTTGTGTTAGGGGACTAAATTACACTAATAATTCCTTAAAGATAATTGAGTCCTGTAGGTAATACGCTAGGTTGAAGAGATATACATTCATAGACATATGTAAATTCTAACTCCCATGCTCAAAGTTTGTTGTGTTCTTTCATACTTTGTCTCTTCCAATTGCGTTTATGATTGCTGGCTGATTTTTTTACATTTTGAGAATGTGTGAAAGTCTCTTGAGACATTATTTGACTTTCAAATAATTAAAAGTGTCATTGAATTAGGGTAGTCAGTGTAATGTTCCAAGTCCGGTAGACTTATATTTCATTCTCTGTTATTGGACAAAAGAATTTACAAAACCATCCTCAACAGACTTCCAGTTTTCTGAAGATTTCTTTATGAGAAACTAATGATTATATTACCCAAAATACTAAGGTTACTTTTTTGTGGGTTTTGATGTTCTTAATAGGCATAGGGTACCTAATGAAGATTCTATATGTTGACTTTTGAAATAAAATAGTTGATATTTTTTGAAAAATCCTTTCTTTAACTGTTGTTTTCCTGCCTTCTATAATTAATGAAAGATTTAGCAGAGAGACTATACATTAAAAGCAAAACATCTGGCTGTAGGACAAAAAGATGTGCCAGATGGCTAATACATATGTTGGTAAAAAACAGATCTTTAAAAAGTTAAAAAAAAAAAAAACTATTTACATTAAAGCAACAAAATGCTACTACACACTTAGTAGTATGACTAAAACCTAAAACACTGGCAGTACCAAATGCTGACAAGGATGTGGAGCAACAGGAACTCTCATTCATAATTGGTGGGAATGCAAAATGGTAATGTTACATATTTTCTAAGATAGTGTGTCAGTTTCTTACCCAGTTAAACAAGCTTGCCATACAGTCCAGGAATTGTGCTCTTAGGTATTTAGCCAAATGAATTGAAAACTTGTTTACACAGAAACCTGCACACAAATGTTTATAGCAGTTTACTTATAATTTATTATAATTGCCAACAATTGGAAGCAAATAAGATATCTTTCTATAGGTCAATGGATAAACAAACTGTGGTACATCTGTACAATCACATATGATTCAGTGGTAAAAAGAAATGAACTATCAAGCTATGAAAAGACATGGAAGGAACCTAAATGTAAAGAAGCCAGTCTGGAAAAGCTGCATAATATATGATTTCAACTATGTAACATTCTGGAAAAGGCAAAAACATAAATACAGTAAAAAGATTAGAGGTTGCCAGGGGTGCAGGAGGAAGAAGAGGTACCATGTAGGGCATTTTTAGGGCAGTAAAGCCATTGTGTATGATATTATAATGGAATATGGCATTACTCATTTTCTAAAATGAATATAACTTATATACAATATGGAGTGAGCACTAATGTAAACTGTGGACTATAGTTAATAATTATATGCATCAATATTGGTTTATCACTTTTGGCCGGAGACGCCATCTTCCAGTAATTCACCAAAATGACATACGCAAAGGGAAAGAGGAGAGGCACCCGATACATGTTCTCTAGGCCTTTTAGAAAACATGGAGTTGTTTCTTTGGCCACATATGTGTGAATCTACAAGAAATCTATTGTAGACATCAAGGGAATGGGTACTGTTCAAAAAGGCATGCCACACAAATGTTACCATGGCAAAACTGGAAGAGTCTACAGTGTTACCCAGCATGCTGTTGGCATTGTTGTAAACAACAATGTTAAGGGCGAAGAGGATTAATGTTTGTATTGAGCATATTAAGCACTCTAAAAGCCGAGATAGCTTCCTGAAACGTATTAAAGAAAATGATCAGAAAAAGAAGGAAGCCAAAGGGAAAGGTACCTGGGTTCAACTGAAGCGCCAGCCTGCACCACCTAGAGAAGCCCACTTTGTGAGAACTAATGGAAAGGAGCCTGAGCTCCTGGAACCCATTCCCTGTGAATTCATGGCATAATAAGCATATAACATAGCACACAGGAGTACTAGTGGACCCATGTTTTTAGGTGCAAGAACCTATTTATTCCCCATGAGCTCATGGCATAATATGTGTACAGCATAGCACACAGGATAACCAATAGTCACCATGTAACAGTGATACAAGGTGCTGGAACCTATTTCCCACAAATTCAAAAGTCAATCAACACATTGTCACATTCAATGGCAAGGTGCCTCCCCGAGCTACTGGAACCTCTTCCCCTATGAATTCATGGCATGGTAGATACAAATAATAGCATAAAAATGTTTCTTGTTCATTCACTACAAGTGTGTTTCCTCCCCACCCCCAAAAGTATTAAAGCAAATTTTAATGTGTCAAAAAAAAATATCGTTTTATCATTTGTAACAGCATACCACACTAATACAAGATGGTAATTATAGGAAAAAATGGGAGAAACTGTGGGTCAGCTGTGTAGGTGGAGATGTGTGTTTGGGACTACGCTTTCTGCACAGTTTTTCTGTAAACCTAAAACTTCTCTTTAAAAGCCTAATTACAAATATCTGTTTTCAGAATTTCTGTCATGCCTCTTCTCAGTCAGATTTATTGAAACTTAAAAGATTTCTCAATTATTTATAAAAATTAAACATGAAGGAGTGCTTTCAAGTTTTTTGTCTGAAGAGACCCTTTTTTCTGTCTCTAGCTTGTGATAAATGCTAAAACTAAATAAAAATGTAATCAATAATTTAGTGGCTTACAGGTAGAGACAAAACCCCCAAAATCTGTTAAAGAAAAGAATAAGGCAAAAGGACAGAATATTGTTAGGATTCTTGTTGCAAACATTAGAAGCCATTCTAGCAAGTGTAAGCATAAAAAGAATTTATTAAAGGCTATTAGGTGGCTCGCGGAGTCCTTGGAGAACCAAATTCAAGGCTCACTATATAGCTTGGAATAGTATTTAAATTACTCTATTGGTCTAGTTTCAGGAGAAATCATCTACATCTGAATAATAATGCTGACTACAGAACATTTCTCTAAG
This sequence comes from Nycticebus coucang, assembly GCF_027406575.1. Taxonomy (NCBI): domain Eukaryota; kingdom Metazoa; phylum Chordata; class Mammalia; order Primates; family Lorisidae; genus Nycticebus; species Nycticebus coucang. The sequence continues at coordinate 91,530,266 of NC_069789.1, forward strand.
ATTTCTCCCCGCTTCAACAAAAATTAGCCACCTTCACCAAGAAATAATTGTATACATTGGCTGCTTGCTTGCATTTCTTTCTTAACATAAGCCTCACATGGGAGCAACTGCTTGACAACAGAGTCTTTTGTTACCACTTTGACTCTTCACTATGTACCTAATTTTGTATTTTCATAGCTTATTCTTGGGCCATGAATCCATGTAACTAGGCAATTGTAGCCATCTTTTCTTTTTGGGTTTCCAGTGAATCTCATCGATCAACTTAAAAAGAAGGGAGGGGCTGGTTTATTATTCTCTAATGTGCTAACCTAAGTGTAAAATGTATTCATATTCATTTGTTCTTCAAAATTCCTCATGTGGAACTTTAAATGTATTTCATTTTTCCCTTCTCTACTTACTGTTGTAACTAGCACCAGAGCAACTATTGGTATCCAATAAAGATACCAATTTTAGGTCTTTTTCCTAACTGCAAGAAATAAACAATTATGGTATGGTTAAAAAAATTATTTATTTGTGGATTCTCACATCCAATATTTAACATAAATATTATTTCAAAATAGGATCTCTGAATATGCTGTTTTCCCTAGAAAGTCCAAAAAAGAGTTTTATGTTTCTTTTATTGTTTTGTTTGTCCAGCTCAAAGGAAATCAATGCCTTGTATTTTTCTAAGCCTAATTAGTTATATCTAATACTTTAATATTTTTTAAAAAGTCTATGACCAGGCCTCTGGAGCCTCAGCCCAGCTGTGTGCCTTGGCTCATGGCCTCCTACTCCTACTGCCCCAATCCTGGGATTGGCCCCGGCTCTACTGTGGGCGTGGTGCTGCCAGATCAGAGTTTCCCGTGGAACATCTTCCAGAGGGTTGATAAAGATAGGAGTGGTGTGATATCGGACAACGAGCTCCAGCAAGCACTATCCAATGGCACATGGACTCCATTTAAACTCACTCAGAAACTTTTGATCAAATTCCAACTTCCACAGTGGCAAAAGGATTAAAAATGTCCAATGGACTTTTGAAAAACTCAATATCCAAAATTTTACCAGACTTATCAATATTCTCCATTACTGTGAATGGCTTGAACTGTCCTCTAAAGAGGCACAGGTTGACTGACTGGATACAAAAACTCAAGCCAGATATTTGCTGCATCTTACCTTAAAAGATAAATATAGACTCAGGGTGAAAGGATGGTTGTCCATATTTCAGGTAAATGGTAATCAGAAAAAAGCAGGTGTTGCGATTCTATTTGCAGATACGATAGGCTTTAAACCAACAAAAATAAGGAAGGATAAGAATGGTCACTTCTTATTTGTTAAGGGTAATTAATACTCAATATGATGAGATTTCAATTATTAATATTTATGCACCCAACCAGAATGCACCTCAATTTATAAGAGAAACTCTAACAGACATGAGCAACTTGATTTCCTCCAGCTCCATAATAGTTGGAGATTTTAACACTCCTTTGGCAGTGTTAGAAAGATCCTCCAATAAGAAGCTGAGCAAAGAAATTTTAGATTTAAACCTAATCATCCAACATTTGAATTTAGCGGACATCTACAGAACATTTCATCCCAACAAAACTGAATACACATACTTCTCTTCAGCCCATGGAGCATACTCCAAAATCCATCACATCATAGGTCACAAGTCTAACCTCAGTAAATTTAAAGGAATAGAAATTATTCCTTGCATCTTCTCGGACCACCCTGGAATAAAAGTTGAACTCAGTAACAACAGGAACCTGCATACTCATACAAAAACATGGAAGTTAAATAACCTTACGCTGAAGGATAGCTGGGTTATAAATGAGATTAAGAAGGAAATTGCCAAATTTTTGGAACAAAACGACAATGAAGACACAAATTAGCAGAACCTCTGGTATACCGCAAAGGCAGTCCTAAGAGGGAAATTTATAGCACTGCAAGCCTTCCTCAAGAGAATGGAAAGAGAGGAAGTTAACAACTTAATGGGACATCTCAAGCAACTGGAAAAGGAAGAAATTCCAACCCCAAACCCAGTAGAAGATAAGAAATAACCAAAATTAGAGCAGAATTAAATGAAATTGAAAACAAAAGAATTATACAACAGATCAATAAATCAAAAAGTAGGTTTTTTGAAACCGTGAATAAAATAGATAAACCTTTGGCTAACCTAACCAGGAAAAAAACAGTAAAATCTCTAATTTTATCAATCAGGAATAACAACAGACTCCTCAGAAATTCAAAAAATCCTTCATTAATATTACAAGAAACTTTATTCTCAGAAATATGAAAATCTGAAGGAAATTGACCAATACTTGGAAGCACTTAGCCAGAATCAAGTGGAAACGTTGAACAGGCCCATATCAAGTTCTGAAATAGCATCAACCATACAAAATCTCCCTAAAAAGAAAAGCCTGGGACCAAATGGCTTCATGTCAGAATTCTACCAAACCTTTAAAGAGGAAATGGTACCTATATTACTCAACCTGCTCCAAAATATAGAAAGAAAGGAAGACTACCCAACACGTTCTATGAAGCAAACATCACCCTGATCCCCAAACCAGGAAAAGACCCAACAAAAAAGAAAATTATAGACCAATATCACTAATGAATATAGATGCAAAAATATTCAACAAGATCCTAACAAACAGAATCCAGCAACACATCAAACAAATTATACATCACGACCAAGTCGATTTTATCTCAGGGTCTCAAGGCTGGTTCAATATACATAAATCTATAAATATAATTCAGCACATAAACAAATTAAAAAATAAAGACCATATGATTCTCTCAATTGATGCAGAAAAAGCTTTTGATAATATCCAGCATCCCTTCATGATCAGAACACTTAAGAAAATTGGTATAGAAGGGACATTTCTTAAACTGATAGAGGCCTTCTATAGCAAACCCACAGCCAATATCGTATTGAATGGAGTTAAACTGAAATCATTTCCACTCAGATCAGGAACCAAACAAGGCTGCCCATTGTCTCCACTGCTCTTTAACATTGTAATGAAAGTTTTAGTCACCACAATTAGGGAAGAAAAGGTGATCAAGGGTATCCATATAGGGTCATAAGAGATCAAACTTTCGCTTTTCACAGATGATATGATTGTATATCTAGCAAACACCAGGGATTCTACTATAAAACTCTTAGAAGTGATCAAGGAATACAGCAGTGTCTCAGGTTACAAAATCAACATTCATAAATCGGTAGCCTTTATATATACCAACAATAGTCAAGCTGAAAAAAACAGTTAAGGACTCTATTCCATTGGTAGTAGTGCCAAAGAAGATGAAATATTTGGGTGTTTATCTAACAAAGGACATGAAAGATCTCTATAAAGAGAACTATGAAACTCTAAGAAAAGAAATAACTGAAAATGTTAACAAATGGAAAAACATACCATGCTCATGGCTGGGAAGAATCAACATTGTTAAAATGTGCATATTACCCAAAGCAATATACAATTTTAATGCAATCCCTATTAAAGCTCCACTGTCATACTTTAAAGATCTTGAGAAAATAATACTTTGTTTTATATGGAATCAGAAAAAAACTCAAATAGCCAAGACATTACTCAGAAATAAAAACACAGCAGGAGGAATCATGCTACCAGACCTCAGACTATACTATAAATCGATAGTGATCAAAAGAGCATGGTACTGGCACAAAAACAGAGAGGTAGATGTATGGAACAGAATAGAGAACTAAGAGATGAACTCAGCTACTTGCCGTTATTTGATCTTTGACAAGCCAATTAAAAACATTCAGTGGGGAAAAGATTCCCTATTAAACAAATAGTGCTGGGTGAACTGACTGGTGACCTATAGAAGACTGAAACTGGACCCACACCTTTCACCATTAACTAAGATAGACTCTCACTGGATTAAAGATTTAAACTCAAGACGTGAAACTATAAAAATACTAGAAGAGAGTGCAGGGAAAACTCTTGAAGAAATCGGTCTAGGTGAATATTTTATGAGGAGGACCCCTTCCCCTCCTCCCTCCCCCCCAGGCAATTGAAGCAGCTTCAAAAATACACTACTGGTACCTGATCAAACTAAAAAGCTTCTGCACAGCCAAGAACACAGTAAGTAAAGCAAGCAGACAAGCCCTCAGAATGGGAGAAGACGTTTGCAGGTTTTGTCTCCCACAAAGGTTTAATAACCAGAATCCAGAGAGAACTCAAACGTATAAGTAAGAAAAGAACAAGTGATCCCATCGCAGACTGGGCAAGGAACTTGAAGAGAATCTTCTCTGAAGAAGACAGGCGCACGGCCTACAGACATATGAAAAAATGCTCATCATCTTTAATCATCAGAGAAATGCAAATCAAAACTACTTTGACATATCATCTAACTCCAGTAAGATTAGCCCATATCACAAAATCCCAAGACCAGAGATGTTGGCATGGATGTGGAGAAAAGGGAACACTTCTACACTGCTGGTGGGAATGCAAATTAAGACATTCCTTTGGGAAAGATGTTTGGAGAACACTTAGAGATCTAAAAATAGATCTGCCATTCAATCCTATAATTCCTCTACTAGGCATATATCCAGAAGACCAAAAATCACATCATAACAAAGATATTTGTAGCAGAATGTTTATTGCAGCCCAATTCATAATTGCTAAGTCATGGAAAAAGCTCAAGTGTCCATCGATCCACGAATGGATTAATAAATTGTGGTATATGTACACCATGGAATATTATGCAGCCTTAAAGAAAGATGGAGACTTTACCTCTTTCATGTTTACATGGATGGAGCTGGAACATATTCTTCTTAGTAAAGTATCTCAAGAATGGAAGAAAAAGTATCCAATGTACTCAGCCCTGCTATGAAACTAATTTATGGCTTTCATATGAAAGCTATAACCCAGTTATAACCTAAGAATATGGGGAAGGGGGAGAGGAAGGGAAAGGAGGGGGTAGGATGGGCGGAGGGAGGGTGATTGGTGGGATTACATGTACGGTGCATCTTACAAGGGTACATGTGAAACTTAGTAAATAATTGTCTTAACACAATAACTAAGAAAATGCCAGGAAGGCTATGTTAACCAGTGTGACGAAATATGTCAAATGGTCCATAAAACCAGTGTATGGTGCCCCATGATCGCTTTAATGTACACAGCTATGATTTAATAATAAAATTAAATTTAAAAAAAAGTCTATGACCAGGCACATATAGACTCAATAATAATTTACAACATATAATTTATTTTAACGTACAGGGTGTATATTCATACATATATAGGGAAAATGGGAAATTGTAGCTAAATGTACCTTTATTTATAAAACATTACAATATTTTATAAAATATTTTTTTGTTGATACTTAAAATAAAATATATAATATAAAATGTAAGTTTGTCTATTTCCTATGTGTGTCAACCTTTGGGACACCCTTTAGTATTACTGAAGCTATCGCTTACACATTATCTGAGTTGTAAACTTCTGATATATTTGCAGCATTCGACTTAAGAGTCTCAATGCCAACACAGATATAACTTCCCTGGCAAGGAAGGTGGTTGAAGAATGTAAACTCATTCATCCCTCAAAATTAAATGAGGTAGAACAGCTATTGTACTATCTGCAGAACCGCCGTGATTCATTGTCAGGAAAAGGTAGGTAGAATTCCTGGCTTTTGGTGCACAACCAGAGTTGTTTGATAATTTGTACTTTAGCTATTTGAGTTTTGGGGGGTTTTCTTATTTGTTTATTTGCTTGTTTGTTTATTTGTTTTCACCAGTTCTATAAAGGAATAAGCAAATGAAAGAATAAACATGTTTCCTTTCCTTCTACTAGAGTTTATATTAGAAACCTCTACATAAAATTATCTGATAATTTTTCATTTTGTGTATATATGTACACATATACTGAAATATGGAATAAAAAAGGAAATATGCCTATCATGCTGATGACACTAAAGGAATAGTACAGAATTTGAGGAAAAAAAACCTATTTTCTTTGCCCCAAGTAGTCTGATATTTTATAAAGTCTTTATTGATATATAATTTAAATGAATTTTTAAGGTGTTAGAAATATATATTATATGCTTTAGAGTCAGACTATCATTAAGATAAAACTTTTATTGGGTGGCGCCTGTGGCTCAGTGGGTAGGGCGCCAGCTACATATACCAAGGGTGGCGGGTTCAAACCGGGCCCTGGCCAAACTGCAACAAAAAATAGCTGGGCATTGTGGCTGGCACCTGTAGTCACAGCTACTCGGGAGGCTGAGGCAAGAGAATCGCAAGCCCAGGAGTTGGAGGTTGCTGTGAGCTATGTGACTCCTGGGTACTCTACCCAGAGTGATAAAGTGAGACTTTGTCTCTACAAAAAAATAAAAAGATAAAACTTTTATTAATTTTTCTTAGGAAAATACTATTATTTCATTTCTCAGTGTCTCCATTGTTGCTATTCTCTTATCTTCAATTCTCTCATAGAAAAACAAAGCCACGAATATATTAGATGTAAGAAAATGATTATTTATGGAAGACATTTTCAAACAATCTGAAGCAGAAATCAAAACAAAAACAGATATTTAAATAGAAAGTCATCTAATGATATTGAATTCTTAGTTTTCTCATTTCATGGTATGTACTAAGGTTACATATCTTTTAACACTGATGAATTCTAAATTATTTTAGACTACTTTAGATTATTCTAACAACAACAAAAATAACATAATTGCTCAAGTTTTGATTGGACTAAGTAGAAAAATATAAAAGAAAATTTTCTTTGGATCTTTTTCAAATTAATCATTCTCTCTCTAGCCACAACAAATGCCTTGTGCCTAATAGTTGTGAATATAGTATATAACACATATTATATGATTGTTGTATATTTGTTGAGGGAATTATATGATTGTAAATCAAAAATAGGCATTTTGAATTTGATTGCTTCCAATCACATAGCTGATACTCAGTGTGTACTATTCTTGCTAATTATTAATAAGTGGTAGCTATGTAGAAATGAAAATATCTAGAAAAATTTTTGTTTAACAAATATTTTATGTTAGAATATTCTTAAGATGTCTATAAATGATGAGAGAGCATCTTCAAATAATTTCAAAGTGAGCAATGTAAATCTGTGTGTACTTATTGTGGGTTGTTCCATGTAGTTAAAATTGATCTTTCCTAGTGCCAAATTAATATAATTCTGAAGGCATGTATAATAAAGCATCCTTAAATTAGTAAAAGCTCTTTCACTGAATTTTCAGGATAAGTCAGTTTTTTTTCCTCTGTCCCCAGAAGTAGATGACTATGAAACAATTTCCATGTCATCATATGTGGATAAAATAATTCAAATCAAGATTTTTCTCTATAGTTCAAGACATATGAAATACTTTACTATATTATAAACGTATTTTTAAAAACTATTCAATTTTCTTAGCTTTTAGCTTTTGCTTAGTATTCAATATTTCAAAACCAGAAACCTTACCCTGAAAGTAATTAAAACAAAACAATAATACTGTTTTTATTATGTGATTCATTACCTTAAATGATTTTTTTCCTTTGCTTAATTAAAACCACCACTGTCATAGTAAATTATTTGTTTTAGGCAAAGTTTAACTGTTGAGAATACACGACCTTATCTAGAATAGCTGCTATCCTCTGTAAATAATAAGGACTAATTCTATTATATGTATTTATTTTCAAATTTTAGAATTAAAATATTGATGCTATTAACTTACTTTAATGCACATGGATTGATGAAGTTTTTGAGCCAGATCACAAAAGTATTCTGATAGTGTCTTTTGTTAAAAAATGAAATTATGGGCTCAGCTCCTTTTGCTCAGTGGTTAGGGTGCCGGCTACATGCACTGATGCTGATGTGTTCGAACCCGGCCAGGGCCTGCTAAACAACAATGACAACAATAACAAAAAAACAGCTGGGCGTTGTAGCGGGCACCTGTAGTCCCAGCTACTGGGAGACTGAGGCAAGAGAATAATTTAAGTCCAAGAGTTTGAGGTTGTTGTGAGCTTTGACGCTACGGCACTCAACCAAGGGGGACATAGTGAGATTTTGTCTCAAAAAAAAGATGAAATTATGCCAACCTGAGCAAGAGCGAGCCCCCATCTTTAAAAATAGCTGGGTGTTGTGGTTGGGCGCCTATAGTCCCAGCTACTGGAGAGGCTGAGGCAATAGGATTACTTGAGCCCCAGAGTTTGAGGTTGCTGTGAGCTATAATGCCATGGCACTCTACCAAGGGCAACAAAGTGAAACTCTGTCTCAAAAAAAAAAGAAAAAGAAAGAAAGAAAGAAAAAGGAAATTATGCTATTAATAAAATAATTAAATGTAATAAGTGCTCAAAGTTTTGTTTAACATTTTTGGATATCTTTAATTTTGGGGGGAATAAGTGAGAATTAAATGAATTCACATTAAAACAGCAAATTAAAATTCAAATATTAAAAGATTCTCCTTTTAATGTATGATCTTAATTTTACTTGTTAAAAAGAATCAGTTAACAGGTATTCTTTATTTTAGCTTTTAAATGTACCAAAGTCATTTTAAATCCTTTTGCTTTGTTAATTTTCATTTCAGTTTTTATATTACTGAAGTCACTTTTTTTTTTTGCCTTATCGTTTTCTTATTCCCACTTTAAATTTGAATTAGGAAGGGAAAGAGATGATACTTAGAATAGTATTGCTTCTTGTTGACAAGTCTTGCTGTGTACCTTACATACCCCAAAAGTTAATCCAGGAGGAAATTGAAATTGCTACCCAGCATAACTTGGGGATTAGTTATAGATTTATTAACTTATACTCTCCTTGATATTTTCATTAGAACAGATGGATTATACGTGAGCCTTTTTGTACATTGGAAAAAAGATAGATTATTTGATAAACTATTTAGTTTTAATATCTCTTGTTTATCTAGAATTAAATTCAGCTACTGAAAATAAAAATTATCCAGAAACCCTAAAAACTAATTCTTCTTATTTAAAAAAAATCTTTTTATAGAGAAAAAAGAAAAATCAAGCAAGCCTAAAGATCCACCTCCTTTTGAAGGAATGGAGGTAAGAGTATATGTATTCTGTTCTAACAGACTAGCAGTCTCTAACCTTTTGATACCAGGGACTGGTTTCATTTCACAATTTTTCCATGAACCCGGGTAGAAGGTGGGAAGGAGGGTCAGTGGAGCTCTGTGGCTGGGCTCCTAACAGGTGTTTAGCCTTGGGGACTGCAGCATAAAGAACTGATTCTAAGGGATTGGCTTTTACTGTCAGTAATGTACACAACCACATTAATTGGATATGGAATTTTTAAAAAATTATTGAACTTAGACCTAAAAATTAGAGAATCAGTATTTAATTGATAAAGGCAATTGTACTTTCTAGATGATCTATTTTGATCAACAATCGACCAAACTGTTTTAAATATTTTTATTGTAATGTTTTGAAATATTGTTGAATCCATTATAGTAGATACAGAATTATTTATATTACATTTAAGATATTTATATTTACAGCCAATTTTTAGACTTTGCATACATCCCATTTTGTCATATGGTTCTACATCGGAGTCCTAGTACTCAAAGGTCTAAAATTTTCCTATCCAAAAAGATGGCTACTATGAGTTCTTTGGAAATTTGTTTGTCCTTATAAAGGGTTTATTGTGGACGGAATATCATTTCTTTGACCGTGGACCTGTCGAGCATTGTCAACTACTTCCTGCCTTTTCCTTTGTTTCAGATTGATGAAGTTGCTAACATTAACGACATGGATGAATACATTGAGTTATTATATGAAGATATTCCTGACAAGGTTCGGGGTTCTGCTTTGATCTTGCAGCTTGCTCGAAATCCTGATAACTTGGAAGAACTGCTATTGAATGGTGATTTATAACTATAAATATTAAAAATAGAAAAATTATTATGAAACATTTAAAATTTTTTATAATAGAAGAATAAGCTTAAAATTATTTATACCAAACTTAGGAATGCATATATTTTGTAGCTCTTCATTGCCTTCCTTCTTCTTCATACTTATTTTTTTTATCCCTTCCCCACCCCCTTCTTCATATTTCTTAACATGAAAGTATGCATTTAAATATTCTCTAGAGAACTCACAAACCATTTGATTTTAACAAGGAAAATCAAGCATTAATAGTAATGTATCTTTCTTCTACTATGGAAAAGTTTTTATACTTTCAATTAAGATACAAGATCAAACTTTTGACAATTGTGCAAGTATGTATACCTTTTTTTTTTTTTTTTAGAGACAGGGTCTCACTCTATTGCCCTTGGTCCAACTCCTGGGCTCAGGCGTTTCTCCTGCCTCAGTCTCCCAGCACAACGCCCGGCTATTTTTTTGTTGTTGCAATTTGGCCAGGGCCAGGTTCAAACCCACCACCCTCGGTATATGTGGCCAACGCCCTACCCACTGAGCCACAGGCACCACCCTGTATACCATGTTTTTATTAAATTGAGTTCCAGTGTTAGTTTTTCTCAGCACAGCAAAAGCTATTAATCTTTATCATTTCATTTAGATTTAATTTGACATCATTTGCTTCACTAGAAGTGCTTGGTAGTAAAAGAAAAAGGTGATATAATATTCTTAAACTCTTTTCCCAGTATTACCACTATAGAATTATTTTAAATGCATCATTTTCTGGTCATACTTTTGCTAAATATAACATAAAAGATGTCATTACTGTGTGATTTGTGTCATATGAGAGAAAATTCCTTTTGATGGTCTCCAAATTGCTTTTTGGAGAGCTAGAGTATAGCTCTCCTCTAGCTGTACAAACCAGTAGTTTGTAGCTTGGAGCATATACCCAGAGAGCTATAGGATAATACCGAAATTCCAATTAGGAAGTTTTTATATTTTAAGTATTTTAAAAATATAGAACTATGTAAAAATATATTATTTTAAAAGAATTAGATTATTACAGGTAGAATCCCCATTATGCTCTGTTATGGGTTTGGAGTATATTCTTCCACATTTTTTTCATACTTTCTTATATATGTATGTGCAGATTTTTTTCTGTATTAAATATGCTTTATGTGAATCTTTATATAAATAGTATAACACTTCTTGTTTTTCTTTCTTACAGTAGTGTTCATGGGAACATATAAACACAGTGTTTAAGCTACTTTTGATTATTGTACTTTATGAAGTTATACATATTCTTTAGCCATATCTTTGTCAATGGTTATTAGATTGTTTCTGCATTTTTTTCAGTAGGAAACAATGAACACCTCTGTACATACATATTACATGCACAAACAAGGATTCGTTAAGGTCTTTACACAGAAATGAAGGTCATACAGAAATGAAGGTCATAATGTCTTAAGGAATATTGCCAAATTGCCCTCTGAAATAGTTGTGCCACTGTATCCTCATACCAATGAAATATGAAAGTATCAGGCTTTTAAATTTTTGTCATTGTGTTGTTGGTAATAATATCTCCTTATTTTAAATTCAATTTACCTGATTTCTAATGAATTTTTTTCTCATGTTACTAGACTTTTGAAATTCTTACACTGTAAAGTTTGTATTCATATCTTAAATATTATGTATATATGTACATTCATGCATAATATATATAATTTTCACTTCTTGAATATTTATTTTCTGAACCCTCAATCTTTTTGTATGTATTTAAAATTTTTTTTTCCTCCATCAGTTGGTCTTTTTTTTTGCATAATACATCTTTTTCCATCCCTTTTACCTTATTTGTGTCTTTGAATCTAAAGTGTTGCTGTTTTAGATGGTATATGATTGGATAATGGAGGTTTTTAAATTCACTTTTATCCTTCAGATTGTTTAGTCAGTTTCACAATAATGTAATTACTTGAAGGTAGGATTTACATATAGCATTTTATATTAGTTTTTTGTATGTCTGTTACCTTTTCTGTTCTTTTTTGCCTTCTTTTGTGCAAAATTAATATTGTCTAGTTTATATCATCTGTATTTTCCAGTAATCCCATTGTTGTTCTTTAACGATATTTTCCTTAGTTATTTTCCAAGTGAGATTATAATTAACAATTTAAAACAATCTTGTTCCAATTAATACCACCTTCAATTTAACAGCATGCAAAAATTTTGTTTTAATATACCTTTCCTCCTTCCTCACTCATCTGTATGGTTATAGTTACACAAATTACATCTGTATGTTATAAGCTTATTGTTATAACATGTATTATACATTTATATATATTTATATAACAATTATTGCTACATGTATCATTCTTATAAATCAGGTAGAAGAAAAGACTACAATCAGAAATATTGTTTTTTTGTCTTTTTTATTTACCTACATAGTTACCTTTGCTGGTGTCCTTTATTTCATGGTGTGGATTTAAGTTACTGTAGTGTCCTTTGATTTCAGCCTGAAGAATTCTGTATAGAATTTTGTATAGAAAAGGTCTGCTAGCAAGAAATTCTCGAATTTTTGTCTACCTGGAAATAATTTAATTTTCCTTAGTTTTCAAAGGACAGTTTTGCTGATATAGAATTCTTCCTTGAAAAGAATTTTTTTAGCACTTTTTAAATCACTATTAATATGGTAGTACTTTTCTTCAGCAGGTTGAATATATGGCCCCACTGCCTTCATGTCTCCAGGGTTTCTGATGTGAAATCGGGTGCTGCTCTTATTGAGGAACCCATATTCACATTACGTGTTAAGTTGCTTTTCTCTTGCTGCTTTCCACATTCTCTTTGCCTTTCACTTTGGCCAGTTTGACTATAATGTGTTTTAATAGCTTTAAGTTTATCTTACTTAGAGTTTAACTGAGCATCTTGGAGGTGCAGATTAATATTTTTCATTAAACCTAGGAAATTTTTGATCATTAAAGATGCTTCTTGATTTATGATGAGGTTATATCCCAATAAACCCATCACAAGTTTAAAAATACTATAATCAAATTTTCATTTAATACTTACACTAAACCCATTATAAAGCAAAAATGGTTAAGTCACACCATTATTAAGTCGGAGATTATCTGTATTTCATTAAATATTTATTCTGCCCTTTCCTCTCTCTCTCTTTATATATGTGTTATTACTATGCTTGATGGTACCTCACAGCTCTTTAAAATCCTGTCCATTTTTCTTTGTTCTTTTCCTTTCTGTTCTTTCAGATTATATCATCTCTATTGACCTATCATTTATTTCATTTATTTATTTTCTAGTTCACATTTGTTGTTGAGACCCTCCAGTGAATTTTTTATTTCAGTTATTGTACTTCTCACCTAAGCAATTTCTATCTGAATTTCATTATAATTCATATCTATAGATACTCTTTGGTGAAACATCATTTTCATAGCCTTGTATATTGTCCTTTAATTTCTTAATATCCTTTCCTTCAGTTCATTGAATGTGTTTATAATAGCACATTTAAAATCTTTGACTCATAAATTCAACCTCCAAGCTTCTTCATGGACAGTGTCTATTGACTGCTTTATTTCCTCAGTGTGGGCCATTTCCTTTCTATTTCTTTGTATGACTCATTATTTTTGTTGTTGAAATGATATCATGTGGCAGCTCTGAAAATCAAATTCGCATTGTCCCAGGACTTATTCTTGATGCTGTTTATTTGTTTTGTGAGTTTCCTGGATTAATTCTATGAAGTCTATATCCATTGTGAGGCCACTGAAGTCTCTGCTCAGTTAGCTTAGTGGTCAGCTGATGATTGGATGGATATTTACTTAAATGCCTAATAATAAGTCTCTCAACTTTTGCTGAGGGACTCAATGTGTATGTTAGGGCATGTCTTTAATGCTCAAGCTTGAAGTTTGCAAGCTTTAGCTTTCAATTCCTGCTTGCACATTGCCTCAAATGCAGATAGACATGAAAGCTTAGAACTGTCTGAGGTCTTTCCCTAGCACACACACATCTCTGTACCTATATGTGGCCTCCTAAAGTCCCAGGAATATATTTGAGCTTTTCAAAGCCCCTGTGAATAGCTCATTTCTCAGTTTTTCTTTTTCAAGGTTTTTGGTCAACCTTTTGTTAACCTCAACTGGTAAGGCTGCCTCAGTCAGTTATGGTGGTGTCACCAGTAGTTTTCAACAAATACCTTGATTATAAAGCTGTTTGCACAAGCAATCTCTGAGTCAGGTCAAATAAAAATGAATTCTGAAGATGGGAGCTATTAATCATACATCCAGGTAGGTAACAACAGTTCTCTGGCATGGGGCTTTAGGGGAGCTTTAGATGCTTCTGCCCCCTACAGCCGTTGCCAGGCTGCTGGTTTGGACAGATACCCTTGTGATGCTATGGTTTTTAAGTCTACTGCAGCGTCGTACAGAGGGATGTGCTTAGAGCAAGTTGAAATGTTACAGAGCTCACTATTCTTATAAAGATTTGGCCATTTCTCTTGAACAAACACTCTGAATTGTTGTTAGCTTTTAGTTAATTCCCACAGTTCTAAAAAAGTAGTTTTTTTTTATTTTTATCAGTCACTCATCTACACAGTGGTGGGTTTTTGGAGGTCCTTACTCTGCCAAGTATTCCAAAAATACTTGGCCCTGGAATTCATTCTTGTGAAAGATGGGAGGTTAGAGATGTAATTTTACTCTCTTCCCCATTGGATAGCCAGTTATTCCTTCCTAGTTAGTGAGTACTACTTCCATTCCCAAGTATTTGAAATGTCTTTTCTACTATATGCTTGCCATTCTTTTATTGAATACACACTTCTTAAAAATTTGTTCTGTGGCAGGTACTATTCCATTGGAGTATCATAATTGATGATTTCCATATCCAAACTTTACAGTGTGTTATTTTGTTTTCTTTTGTTTTGTTTTGTATATTGACTAGAGCTTTAGAATATGTAAGAGAAATGCTCCAAGTTGCTTCCCTCCCCACCCCCCAGTTGCCTTTGCTTGTCTTGAATATTTGTGTTCTGTGCCATTTTGAGATCATTTTCTTTTATCTTTGAAAAAACTTGATGGGATTTTGATTTGATTGTAAACAATTTATAAGTTAATTTGGGCTGTCTTTGACCTTTTATAAAGTTTATATTTTATTGTAGTTATTTCTGAATAAGCTTTTTACAGTTCCTATTACTTATTTTTAGTGAGACATTTCTGTAAACAAAAGCAGAAAAATGAAATAAAATTTTGCAAATAGGTTACTAAACCTATGCCTGATTAATGACATTGTATAAGAATATATCTGTGTAAAATAGTATTTTAAGAAATAATATTTTCTCTGAATTATAATGATAAAATGCCTTTGAGAATTACTGGATCGAGCAAAGTTAAGCCAGATTGTTTATCAGGGAGGACTTTTTGGAGCATAGACGTGTTAATGTGCATTGCATACTTGTTTGACTCCAAAATAATTTTGTTAAAAGCTTACATGATTCTAGTGCCTTACATTGTGAATGTGAATAATATCATGTTTTTCAGTTTGCTAAGAAATTTATCAATAACTGGATTTATAACTAAAATAGCTGATTCTTGTTTCATGATCTGAATGACCAGAAAGCTCAAGTATGGAATATTTTCGGGCAGTGCCTGTGGCTCAAGGAGTAGGGCACCGGTCCCATATGCCCGAGGTGGCGGGTTCAAACCCAGCCCCGGCCAAAAGAAAAAAAAAAAAAGTATGGAACATTTTCATAAATACTGATGATGCAGTTCATGAAGTACAATAGATCCCAAGTACCTATTAGAGACAATTATGATTTCTATATTTTAACATTCAGACATTTTATTTATTTTTATTTTTTTTTCTTCTTTTTTTTTTTTTTATTGTTGGGGATTCATTGAGGGTACAATAAGCCAGTTACACTGATTGCAATTGTTAGGTAAAGTCCCTCTTGCAATCATGTCTTGCCCCCATAAAGTGTGACACACACTAAGGCCCCACCCTCCTCCCTCCATCCCTCTTTCTGCTTCCCCCCCCCATAACCTTAATTGTCAGACATTTTATTTTAATTAAAACTTGGTAGGGCGGCGCCTATGGCTCAGTCCGTAAGGCGCCAGCCCCATATACCGAGGGTGGCGGGTTCAAACCCAGCCCCGGCCAAACTGCAACCAAAAATAGCCGGGCGTTGTGGCGGGCGCCTGTAGTCCCAGCTACTCGGGAGGCTGAGGCAAAAGAATTGCTTAAGCCCAGGAGTTGGAGGTTGCTGTGAGCTGTGTGAGGCCACGGCACTCTACCGAGGGCCATAAAGTGAGACTCTGTCTCTACAAAAAAAAAAAAAAAAAAAGACTTGGTAAGCCATATACCAATATTGATTTGAAAACAAATTACTTTATATTAACTTTATATGTTAATTTTCATTAATCAATTCATTAACTTTCCTCATGATAAAAATAAAGCAGATATATGAAAGATTTGTTTTATTTATTCTACTGGCATAAATTTAATGTGGCAGTGAAATATTAGGCTTATTTTTCTGTGTATAAATTTTATCTAGATATTAATTTACTTTAATGGGGCTAGTGTTTACTAAATTGTTCATTTTGTCTATGCTCATTCTAATATTTTTCTATTATAAAATACATTAAATCAGATGTTAAAAAAGAAAAAAAAAGAGTACCACAGTAGTATCTTTACAAATGGAAATGCAAATTAAGAAGTGAATGGCTTTTTTATTATTTTATCGTCACCTATTATTGATTTTACAGGTAGCTTTCCGTATTGGAAAGAAGCACCCTACTTTTTTGTCCTAAGTTTATCTTAGCTTTGTTATTTATTAATAGACATTTAAAACCAATCAACCTTTATACCAGAGGAAAGGAGGGTTATCATTTTTGTACATCTCCTTTTTCTTTAGAAACTGCCCTTGGTGCATTAGCACGAGTCCTGAGAGAAGACTGGAAGCAAAGTGTTGAGTTAGCTACAAACATAATTTACATCTTTTTTTGCTTTTCCAGGTAAGTATAAAAATTATGAAATAAAAGAACTCTCTTTCTCTTGCTCTCTGTGTGTATTATTGGTTTAGTTTGTAAATCATTTGTTCTCTCAGTGTTGCAGTGTTTCTGCCTAGCTCTGCCTCTGAATTCTTGTT
The DNA here is from genome assembly GCF_027406575.1 of Nycticebus coucang. Classification (NCBI taxonomy): domain Eukaryota; kingdom Metazoa; phylum Chordata; class Mammalia; order Primates; family Lorisidae; genus Nycticebus; species Nycticebus coucang. Next base: position 91,547,218 of record NC_069789.1, read on the forward strand.
CCTGTGTCCTGTTTTCTGTCTGCCCTCTGTTAGTCTGTCTTTCATTCAGTCTGCATTCACCCATGCATGCAATAGAATGACTCATAATTTAGGAGTATGGGCTCTGCAAGTATATTATGTGTATTTGAATCCAAGCCCTACTGTTTATTAACTTATCTTGTTTACATTACTTAACTTCTCTATGTCTCAATTTCCTCACATGTAAAATTTGGATATTTAATAGTGGCACCTCCTTTGAATAGTTTTTAGGGTTAAATGAATTAAGAGTTAAAATGCTTAGAATAAATACTGACCCTGAATAAATGCTCATTAAATATTATTATTATATATACACATAGGTTTGTACAAAACATACCTGTTATATATTCATATTTATTATGTATACACCTATATTCTTACAGAAGATGTTACTGAGACATTGTGAAAAGCTTCTAGCCAATTTGTAGTTTGCTACAAATCTAGTTGCTTCTACTCTAAAAATGTGCTAGCATTACCAAATAAATATGTATTAAATAAATACTTGGATGAATGAATTGTTTAGGAAACATACGTAAAACCTGATTACTACTACTTTACTAGTTTGTTCTCTGACGTCAGTTTTATACAATTAATAAAATATATGTCTGATATTGTTACCTTATTAGTTTTGTTAGTAATCAAAAATTTATTTTGATACTGAGTAGTTGATATGTGGCTAATTATTTTTTAAAAGTATCTAATTTATAACTTCTTTAAAATAATTATATTTCAGGTAAGGATAGTATGTTAAAACGTATTTAAAGTAATCTTGTAATTTCAAATATGCTGTGTCTATATTCACTTATTGAAATATGTATATAAAATTTATTTTCTACATGATTTATATCAGTATTTGCTGGAAACAAATTTCCTGTACCCATGAAATGTATTCATTTAAATATATGTTAAAATCTCCTCTTTGAAGCTTTTCTCAGTTTCATGGACTTATCACTCATTATAAAATTGGAGCTCTCTGTATGAATATTATTGATCATGAGTTAAAAAGACACGAGCTTTGGCAAGAAGAACTTTCTAAGAAGAAAAAAGCTGATATCCTTTTAGAGTGGCATTTAGACCCTCCATTGTTTGTTGCTGTGAACTTCCTATGGATATGAGATGGTTTTGTTATTTTCATTTTTTGTTTAATTGCTGATTAATTACTTGGAAACAATGTAAGAGTATGTTGAATGTCAAGAAGTAGATTGAAATTATCCAAATGAAGATAGTTTGACATAGACTTTTTGTCTTTTCACAACTTTGATTAGTTAATGAGGTAGAAGGAGGAGGTAATAAAGATGCTGGATGTACGATAGGAGATTCTGTAAGTAGCTACACCATTATGTTCACTGAGATTCTTTGGTTAGTTGAAGCCTGGCTCACTACTATTTATATACTTCTTTGAGTACTAAGATGACTTTGATTGGAATGAGTATAAAGTTGGTAATAAATTTAGTTTAAAGTTCTATTTTTTTTTTCTTTTGCAGTGTTTTTTTTTTTTGGCCGGGGCTGGGGTTTGAACCCACCACCTCCCGTATATGGGGCTGCCGCCCTACTCCTTTGAGCCACAGGTGCCGCCTAAAGTTCTATTTTTTTTTTATTGAAAAAAAATTTTAATACAAATTGAAAGGCCTACAGAATGATAGAACCTGTGAAAAGCCTTTAGAAATTATCTCTTAACCTGTCCTACAACAGAAAATATTTTCTCCAACTTCCCTGACAAATGGTTATATAGGCTATATTATAGAACAAGGATGTTCTTTTCAACATCACATTTTTTTTCTGATATTCAAGATTTTTATCACATTGCTTCTATAATGTAATTCTTTTTTTTAAACCTAATTTATTCATCTTTATGTAGATTTTTTTTTGCTTAGGGTTTTAAATTTAATGAATAAATAGTAGAAAAAGCAGAATTTTTACTTTGTCATGTACATATACATTTGATATATATTCACATATATAATACATATATAAATTCATAAATATGTTACATATTTATATGTGAAAATGCATATATGTGAGGTTTTTTTTGGTTTCTATAGATACACACATACACACTCTCACACACAGATTAAACACTTTCTATGTATTATACAAATTGTGTAGCGAGGAAAGAGCTAGCTAGAGCTTCAATATATTTAAAAGTAGTTTGTTCTCTTGTGAAGCTAAAACATGTTATTCTTTTATTGTGTTTATATTATAATTTTATACTTTTAATATAGCACTTGTTAAGCTAATTTGAAATTCCCTTTAGACTCTACCTAATTTATGTCAAACACAAGATTAGTAAGACTTTAAAATTTTATGGTTTTACTCTTATTTTGGTAAACATAGAGGCATCACAGAAATGGTGATCATAATTAATCTTGAAACAAAGAACACAGCTAGAAATAATGACTTAAATAATGACTCTGTAACTTAATTCTTGATTTTTTTTAGATCGAAGGTCCTAGCCTATTTATCACTGTCTTGACATGTTTATGGTTTCCATATTAATAAGCCATGTGGATAACTAACTTTCTTTTGAACATGTATATTGATGTCCTTTAAAAAGTGAAAACATTTTCTGTTGTACAGAATGTCATATGTTTTTTAACTCCTTTTCATAGAAAAAGATAACTCAATTCTTACATTAATTTTGGCTTCTACAGACCTTAAGGTTTAAATTTTATCTATGCTGTATCGATACATAAATTAATCCTGGGTATTCTGTACAGAATCTCTCAGACTTTTATTGTTGTCATTTGGAACTCTAGGACACCAGAAAATGCACACCTACTCACAAGCTTTGGCTTTTGGGGGGGGGGGCGGGGGGAGATAGGGCCAGGTTTGAACCCGCCACCCCTGGTATATGGGGCCGATGCCCTACTCCTTTGAGCCACAGGTGCCACCCACTTCCGGTTTTCTTAAGCAGGTCATTCCAGGTTTAGAAATTTTCTATGTGTGTTATAACTTTTTGGCATCTAGATTGGTATTGGCTCAATTCCGTGGACAACTCAATAATCTTGGAGACTTTACATCAGTTCTGGAGTGCTAAGATTCCTGAATGTTTCATTATACCCAAAATTCATGTAAACTGGAGAGGTGTAGAGGGAACCACTAACGGGATTTTTTAGTAATCATTAAATTACACTTTGTGATTGGTGACAAGAACTGATATTTTAAAACATGTTATATTTCTGTATATAAGATTCAGTATTGTTTATGAACCACTTAAGAGAGGAAAATATGCTTCCAATTAAACTATGACATAGTACGTATCGTGGCTTATAAGACACATCCCAATTTTGGAGATGCTAAAGTGTGCAGAAAATGTGTCTTAGAACCACTGGGTATAAAAATGCCATCAGAATTATGGTTATTTCTCCTGAAATTTATTATTTTATTATGTTCTAAATGTCCTTGTGTTTTAATTTAAGTAGCATTCAACAAAGTCAGTTGCTTTGATTCATATTCTAGGGTCATATGCTTGACTCATATGCTTGGAGATCCTGAAGTCAAATGAAGTAACTGGTTATTTCTATAGCTCTCCAGGGAACTGCTTTGTACCAAAAGATGTAATTTTTAAAATCTGTTCCCCTTTAACTGTGAGATGTTTCTCCCTTGGCAGCTCTAGTTTAAAGAGGGAACTAAAAAGCTTGAGATCTAATCTGCATCCTTTAATGCTCTGGATATCTGTCTAAAGTAACTAAATCATTTTCTAAGGCAGTGATCTTTTTGGTTCATGGATCTACTCGATAATCTCTTGAAAGTTATACACTTGTGCACCTATGTAAAATATTTGCTTACAATTTCTAGGAATTCAAGTATTTGGCGAGGTTCAAACATTTGCTCACCCAAAGTATTCTGAGGGAATCCATAAACATTTGGCTAAGAAGTCCTGTTTAGGACAATTATGGACAGAGAACAGTTAAATTATTGATTAAAGAAAATAGATAAAGTTGCATATAAGATGTAATAGTGCTATTAATAGTATTTGTCAGTAGATTTTTTTTTTTGCTTCAATGAATATGTATCAACCTTAACTTGTTTACTCGATGAAGACCCTGAAAACCAAACCTTGAGAAAGGATTATGAAAAAACCTTTAAAAAATACCAGGGGCTTGTGATAAAACAGGAACAACTATTAAGAGGTATGAATTCCTGAGCAATAAGAAAACCAACCAAGTACTTAACTCTTAAGTACATTTGTTTGTTTCCCTTTTTTGTCATACTAGTAAAGCTAACAGAATAAATGAAAGTTCTATAAAATTTAATATGCCATAAGTTCTTCTTCTATTTTTAACATGGATGATAATGTCTTAAATTTCACTCTGCTTATTTTTCCCTGGTTAGCTCCTAAAAGTATATATACTTATAATCTATTTACTTAATGAGGATTTTTAAATCTAGCATGTCGCCTTTTTAGTAAAAATCTTTGTCTCTCAAACTCTAACTTGTTTCTACAGTGAATTATTTTGTTCCTTTCGTAAGAAATTGGTGTAAAAATTTTCAAAATATTTTTCTTGTTTAGTAGAAAATAATTGTTTCTGAGAGTTTTATTGAGAGAAAACTTCGTTATGCAAAATCTTATGATGGTTAGTGGGAATGAGGTAGGGCTTTTGTGTATTTATTTCCTAGTTTTACTTGGCTAACATTGTACCTGGAAATACTTAACTCCCCAAATATTTTCATTTCCTGGGAATTATTAGCACTTTTTTCTGTACCAAATTTTTAAAAATATTTGAAGCTATTAGTTCACCTGTTGGAGAAAATGCCAGATTTTCAAAAGTAATTTTAAGTTGATTTTTTAACATGTAAAACTTTAAGCGCTGTTCCTAAACCAAGTGTTTTATTTACGCACATACTTTGTTTTTTAAACAGCTTTTTCATGCACGATTTGATAAACTTTAAAATATGTAAATACCTATGAAACTACCAAGATCAAGAATTTCTCCATAGCTCCCAAAGTTTCCTCTGCATCTTTGCAATCTCTCTTTCCTTCTCCTTTCTCTCATTCCCAGGTGATCACTGGTTTGTTTTCCATCACTTTAGATACATTTGCATTTTCTACAGTTTTATATACATGAAATCATGTAGTATATATTTTTTATATCTCCTTCACTCAGCATTATTAAAGATTCATCAATGTTGTTATTTTTACCAGTAGTTCATTCCTTTTTATTACAGAATAGTATTTATTTCTGTTCAGCTGTTGAATATTTGGAATATATCTAGTTTTTGGCAATTACAGTGCAGTTGTGAATGTTTATCTACAAGTCTATGTATGAAAATATGCCTTCTTTTGTCTTGTTTAAATACCTAGTGGTGAAATGGCTGGGTCATAGGATATAAATATATGTTTAACTTTGTAAGAAACTGCCAAATGGTTTTCTTCAGTAGTCATACCATTTTATACTCACACCATGAGTGTGTGAAAGTTCCACTTGTTTTACATTCTAACCAGTGCTTGATAGTCTGTCTTATTAATTTTAGGCAATCTAAAATGTATAGAGTGGCTTTTCATTCTCCTAAGACCAGTTTGTGGCTTTTCATTCTCTTAAGGGATCTTTTGAAGAGCAGAATTTTACATTTTTATGAAGTACAACCTATGTAGTGTTTTATGGATCATGGGTTTGGTATGATATCTAAGAATTCCTTTCTTAACTGTTACAGTGATTTTCTCCGATGTTTTTTTCTACAAGTTTTATAGACTCAGGGTTTACTGATAAATCTATAATATATCTTAAGTTAATTTTTAAATATGGTGTGAGGAATAGATCAGGGTTCTTTATTTTGTTTCAAAGTGAATATCTAATTATTCATGCAGTATTTGTTGCAAAGACTATCCTTTATCTTTTGAATTGGATCATATCTTTGTCAAAATAATTTATGTGCATGCCTGTTTTTGGATTCTCTGTTCTCTTCTGACCATTGCTGTCATATATTTGATGCCAGTAACACATCTTCATTACAGCTTTATAGAATATTATTTGTTACTATTGTAAAGTGATCCTTTTAAAAATTCAATTTCTAATTGCAGTATAGCAATCAGTAAGCTGCTAATTCCATCTTGTATAGTTTCATTGATTTTCTTCACATTTATGTTTTCTGTTTCATTGATTTCTATTCTGATCTTTATTATTTCCTTTCTTCAGTTGAATTGGGTTTAATTTACTCTTATTTTCTTGTTTTTTAACACATTGACCGCCATATTAGAGAAAAAATTTTCCTTGGGGCAGTGGTGTTTTATTACAAAAATGGAATAAAAATTTCAAAAGCAGAATGATTCTTTCTAACTTAATAAAAAAATTTTTATTGTTTTCTGTACATAAGCTATATGCACCTTGCACATACTAGAATTCAAGTTTTACACTGCACTCCACATGAGTTGTATGTGACTCATGGTATATTTATTGAATTTGTCTTAAGAATTGAGTCTTTTGTCATTGCAGAAGTATTTAGTTGTATCTGGAGTGGACGTTGGGTGGTGTGGGATGATGTTCTTTCATGCCTTTAGTATCAGAGTTATACTTGCTTTGCAGAATGAGTTAGGAAGAATTACCTCCTCCTTTATCTTTTGGGATCAGTTTTAGTAGGATTGGTACCTACAGAAATTTGGTACAGTTCAGTTGTGAATCTGTCTGGTCCTGGACTTTTTTTTGTGGAGGACTTTTTATTACTGATTCAATTTCACTACCCATTATTGGTCTGTTCTGGATTTCTGTTCCTTTGTAGTTCAACCTTGGGAAGTTTTATATTTCTAGGAATTTAGTCATTTTCTCTAAATTTTCTAGATTGTGCATTAAGATACTCATAATAGTCTCTGATCTTTTCTATTTCTGTGTTAACAGCTATAATGTTACCTTCATTGTTCCTGATTGTGCTTACTTGAATCTTCTCTCTTTTTCTTGTTTATGTAGCTAGCAGTTTTTTGTTTTTTTTTCAAAGAACCAACTTTTCATTTCATTGATCCTTTGGATTGCTTTTTTGATCCCAATATCATTTAGTTCTTCTCTGATCTTTTGTTACTTCTTTTCTTCTGGTAGCTTTGGGTTTGTTCTTGTTTTTCTAGACTGTTAGTTGCAAGCTAGGTTGTTAATTTGAAATCTTTCTGTCTTTTTGATGTAGGCATTCGAAGATATAAACTTTTCTCCTAGTGCTGCTTTTTCAGTATCACTGAGGTTAAACATGTTGTATCTCTATTTTCATTGGTTTAAAAAATTTTTAATCTGCCTTAATGTCATCATTTATGCATGAGTGTGTTGTTTAATTTCTATGTATTTGTATAGATTTGAGAGTTCCTCTTGGTATTGATTTCTGTTTTTATTTCACTGTGGTCTGAGGAGGTACTTGATACGTTCTTGATTTCTTAAAATTTATTGAGACTTGGTATGTGGCCAAGTGTAGTTCTACTTTGGAGAATGTTGTTTGTGTAGATGAGAAGAAAGTATATTCTGCCATTGTTGGGTTGAATGTTCTGTAAATGTCTGGAGTTCAGTTTAAATCCAGGGTTTCTTTGTTGATTTTTTGCTTCAGTGATTTGTCCAGTAGTGTAAGTGAGGTTTTGAAGTTTCCCACTATTATTGTGTTGCTGTCTATCTCATTTCTTAGTAGCATTTGTTTTATGAACCTCAGTGCTCTAGTATTAGATATATATATATATAGTATATACATAAATATATATATATTTAGGATTGTTATATCATCATCTTGAATTGATACCCTTTATCATTATATTATGACCTTTTTTTTAATTATTGTTGATTTAAACTCTTTTATCTATTTACTCCTACTCACTTTTGGTTTCAATTTGCATGGAATATCTTTCTGCCCTTTGACTTTGAGTCTGTAAATGTCTTTACCTGTCAGATGGGTTTCTTGTAGGTAGCATATTATTGGATCTTACTTTTTATTCATTCTTCCAGTCTATATCTTGTCATTTTTTCAAATGCAAGGTTAATATTGATGTGTGAGGTTTTGATCCTGTCATGATGTTCGTTTTTACCCAGTTGCTTTGTAGTCTTATTTGTGTAATTGACATATAGGATCTGTGAGTTTTATACTTTCATGTGCTTCTATGATGATAAGTATTGATTTTTTTGTTTCTTTGTTTAAAACTCCCTTGAGCATTAATTACAGGGACAGTCTAGTGGTGATGAATTACCTTAGCATTTGCTTGTCTGGGAGAGACCTTGTTTCACTTTCATTTAGGAAGCTTAGTTTAGCAAGAAAATAAGTGTCTAGATGCTTTTCTCTTGCTGATTTTAGGATTATTTTTCCTTCATATTGACTTTAAATCCTCTGATGACTATTTACCTTGTTGAAGTCCATATTGCAATGTATTTCCCTGTGTGCATCCTCTTTTATTTAAAGTGCATATTGACTTTAAATCCTCTGATGACTATTTACCTTGTTGAAGTCCATATTGCAAAGTATTTCCCTTGTGTGCAAATCTCTTGCAAGACCAGCAAAGTATTTCTCAGCTACAAGTATTTTCCACACTTCTTCCTAAGGAATATTTATGACTTACAGGTTTGGACACTCTGTATTATCAAATTTCTCTAAGACTTTGTTCATTTTTTAAATTCTTTTTACTTTATTTTTGTCTGACATGGTTAATTTAAAAGACCTGTCTTCAAGCTTTGGAATTCTTTCCTTGGCTTAATCTATTCTGTCACTAGAGCTTTCAACCATATTTGATAATTCCTTCAATACATTTTTTTATTTCCCAAAATTCTGTTTAATTTTTTTTTAAATGGGGTTGGAAAACAATATTTCAAGCAGATGGAAATCAGAAGAAAGGAGGGGTTACAATCTTATTTTCAGATACCAGTAGATTTTAAGCAACTAATGTTAAGATAGTTAAAAATGGTCAGGTCATGCTGGTCAAGGGAACAATACAACAAGACATTTCAATTCTAAATTCCCAACTTAAATGCTCCCAGATTTATAAAACATCCCTTAAATGGTCTGAGCAGTATAATATACTATAACACAATAGCTTGGGACTTTAACACCCCTCGGACAGAACTGGACAGTTCCTCTAAACAGAAACTAAACAAAGATACATGGGACTTAAATGTGACCCCAGAACAACTTTGCTTAAGAGGGCTATATAAAACACACCATCCCAAAGCTAAGGAATATATATTCTTCTTGTTAGCCTGTGGAACATACTCTAAAATTGACCATATACTAGGACACAAGTCAAACCCCAGCAAAATTAAAAGATGTGTTGGAAGCTACAAGCTACCAAAACCTGTAGGTTATTGCAAAACCAGTCGTAAGAGGGAAATTTATTGCATTAGATACCTACATCCAAAAAATAGCACAACAACCTAATGAGTCATCTTAAGGAAATGGAAAAGGAAGAGCAATCCACTCCCAAACTTAGCAGAAGAGAAATAATGAAAATTAAATCATAAATAAATGAAATTGAAAACAAAAGAATCAGGTAGTGATCATAGCTCAGTGGGTAGGGCACTGGCCATGTACACCAAGGCTGGTGGTTTGTAACCCATCCTGGGCCAGCTAAAACAACAATGACAACTGCAACAAAAAAATAGCCAGGCGTTGTGGCAGGTGCCTGTAGTCCCAGCTACTTGGGAAGCTGAGGCAAGAAAATCACTAAAGCCCAAGAGTTTGAGGTTGCTGTGAGCTGTGACACCACAGCACACTACCCTGGGCAACAGCTTGAGACTCTGTCTCAAAAAAAAAAGAATCATTCAGAAAATTAATGAAATAAAAGTTTGGTTCTTTGAAAAGATAAATAAAATCAATAAACCTTGATAAAGGTTTCAGCTTTCTCTTGGATTTCATGGAGCTTCCTTATAATACATATTTTGAATTCTTTATCTGTCATTTCATAATTTTCATTTTGGTTAGGTTCTGCTGCTGGAGATGTAGTGTGATCCTATGGGGGTGCTGAGCCTTCTGTTTTCTCTACCAGAGTTTTTTATGGTTTCTTCTCATCCAGTGAAAATGTTACTTCGTTTTAATTTACTTTTGTTTGAGGGGATTGATTGATTTATAATTATTTTTCCCCTTTGAAGGTGTGACTGTAATGTATATTGGGTCTGGTCATTTGGCTTTCATTTGGGTGTTTTTGGAAGGCAGGGATTCTGTATGAGCTCCTTGGTGTGGTAGCTTTCTCAGATGCTCTTTGTAATAGCAACGTAGAAGGTAGTGGACTCTCTACCTTCTGCAGGACCAGGATTGCAGAAGTCAGAAAGCTTATTTTGTTCTCCAGCATTGTGCTCTTCTGTCCTTGCGTTTTGTTTTGGGTTGTGCAGTTTCAACAGAAGCTGCTGGGTATATGCTTGATCTTTGTTTTCTGTGAGCAACTTTCATTTGTCTCTGGCAGTGGGGTGGTCTGTAGAATGCTCCATTCTCTGAGGTCCCCAGTCAGCCTTGGAGGGAGGATGAAGTTGGGCAGAGCTGGACTACCAGGCTCACCATCAATGAGCAGAGGTACCCGCTCTGATGAGGGTGGCAAAGAAAGCTCATGCTAAATGTGCCCCAGTCTCTGTCCAGAGTGAGAGAAGGTGGCACCACTGTTGGGTGGGTAGGAATGTCATCGACCTCACTGTCCTGGATCCACACCACAGTCCTGGATCTCTTGACCTTCAGTTCAGGTAAAGGCTGTCATTCATCTTTAGAGCACATTGTAGCTCTCCACCAAATGTCCACATAGGCCAGAATCTGTTCTCTCACGCCAAAACAGACAGCTGTGCAGCTGCCTGAACTCCGCTGTAGGGAGGATGATGAGCCTTGCCTTTCACGTGAGCCTATCAGCAGTGGTGCAGTTGCCTCCAAGCTGGTACCCCATGACTGTGCATCTGCCTCAGTGGGTGATGAGGGAGAAGTTCTCATCTTCATGTCAATTTCGGGGCTCTGGTGCAACCTGGCCACTGGGGCACCCCTACAGAGCCCAGCGCCACACCTCCATCTCTGTTGGAAGAGGTGCAGTCATTCAGCTCAATAGTAGTGAGGTATCTGGCAAGCATAACATGTGCTCTGACCTCTTGTTTATCAATGGGTGCTAAGGGGCTTTACACTTGCCCTTCTTGTTCTGGAAGTCTTCCCTGAGGGCCAGAACTCTAGGAATCCTGCAGCTCCTCTGGGTCCTACTAGCCTTTTGTGGTTGCCGCACTCCAGGCAGGTGCTACGGAATGTTTGTGGGGGGATCCAGTAATGTGGAGTTATAAGAGCTGAATTCTTTGGGCAGGATAGCTGCAGGAATGCTGCAACTCCTTGTAAGGAGGTGATTGGGATCTGCCACCTGTGCAAGCCCCAGTACAATGGGCATATTGCCAGTACAGGTGCTGCCACCCCTAAAAGCCCTGGAATGGCTGTGTCCCAGTGCACCCATGCCACCCACCCACAGGAACAACCACAGCTACATCTGCAGGAGTGGTTGGTAGGAAAGGAGAAGTCCCTGTTTCCATGTCTGTGCCCAGGCACCAGTAATACCTGGATGCTGGTGTGGAATCACTCTTCTCCACTACATAGCCCAGTGCTGTACCTGTACCTCACTGTTACTGGTGCAGATACCTTCATCTTACAGGCAGCAAGCTCTTGGGTAGAGGCAAGTGCATATTCTGGTTTTCTTTGTTCCCAGGGCTACTTTGGCATACTGTGCTCTGTCTTCTCCTAAGGGGAGCCTGGCCTAAGAGTTAGTAATCTAAAGGGCTTGTAACTCCCCTAAGTCCTGCCTAAGTCCGCCTGACCTCTGGTGGTTGACAGCTTGTGTGGATGTTGGGATATGTCTGTAGATCCTGTGATATGATGACAAAAGGGCTGAGGTTCCCTGGGCAGGACAGAGGCCCATAACAGGTGCACAACTAGTATGATGCCTGCTTCCACAGCTCGGGTCCAAGAGGGAAGGCCTGCAACCATGCCTGAGCTGATAGCCTAGTCATCTGCCCTCAGTAAGTTCCCCACCACCTACAGCAGTGCTTAGGCTCACAAGGGGCTCTCTGAAAGTTTGGAATCCAGCATTCTGCCACAGTGATAAGGGGAGTAAAAAAACCACCTACCCTTTTCACAGGACTCCCAAGTTCCTTGAGGGTTGATCTCTGCCAAACTCTTGCTTCCTTTTTTTCTGTACCCCAGCTTTTTCCTGTGTGTCTTCTAGTAGATTCTGGCATTCTTCCTGCAGTATTCTACTTGGGCCATGATTATTCACCTCTAACTTTGGTTCTTTCTCAGGAGAACTGGTTTCTGATATGTCTAGTCAGCCATCTTAAAAAAAAAGACTGGAGGCTTGGCGCCTGTAGCATAGTGGTTACAGCGCCAGACACATACACCCAGGATGGTGGGTTTGAACCCGGCCCAGGCCAGCTAAACAACAATGACAACTGCAACAAAAAAAATAGCGGGGTGTTGTGACAGGTGCCTGTAGTCCCAGCTTCTTGGGAGGCTAAGGCAGAAGAATTGCGTGAGCCCGAGAGTTTGAGGTTGCTGTGAGCTGTGACACCCATAGCATTCTACAGAGAGCGACATAGTGAGACTCTGTCTCAAAAAAAAAAAAAAAAAAAAGATTGGAGATTTTTAAAATTCTATTTTATCTTCATTGTTGACTTAGCTAGAGTCATTATTTTATTAATTGCTTTTAAGTTTACATTATACATCTTTTTTTTTTTTTGAGACAGAATCTCAAGCTGTCATCCTGGGTAGAGCGCTGCGGCGTCACAGCTCACAGCAAACTCAAAATCTTGGGCTGAAGCAATCCTCTTGCCTCAGTTTTTCTATTTTTAGTAGAAATGGGGTCTTGCTTTCTCCTGGTCTCAAACTCATGAGCTCAAGCAGTCCACCTGCCTTAGCCTCCCAGAGTGCTAGATTATAGGCATGAGCCACCGTGCCCAGCCTACACTATACACCATTAATCATAAGGTGTGTGCCTTCAAGTACACATCTTTGACTTATCATCTGTGTCATGTCAAGTGATAACTGTACCATTTCCTATTTAGTGTTAGAACCATTTCTTCCTCCCCCAACTCTATGCCATATTAATATTTATCATTTATTATATAAATTTTACTGAAAAGGGGAACAATCACAAGTTTTCTTTGAGAACCTAACCATTTTTATTATAGGGTTCTAAAAGAAATTTTACTTGGAACTAATAAATAATTTTATTTTTTGAGACAATCTCATTTTGTCACCCTCAGTAGAGTGCTGTGGTATCATAGTGCACAGCAATCTCAAACTCTTGGGCTCAAGTGATTCTCTTGCCTCAGCTTCCCAAGTAGCTAGGACTACAGGCGCCTGCCACAACACCTGGCTGTTTTCAGAGATGAGGTCTTGCTCTGACTCTGCCAATCCACCCGCCTCAGCCTCCCAGAATGCTAGGGTTACAGGCATGAGCCACTGTGCGGGGCTGGAACTAGTAAACAGTGACCTCAGCTAGTAAATAGTGATCTCAACTGTCTAGTAACAGTTGTATTACTGAATTTCATATTGTCTTTTCTTATAGTAACTAACAGAAAATCAGTTTGAATATGAAAAGTAGATTCTAGTATATAGTATCCTTAAATTTAGCTGTAGCTATACTATGTTTTAGTTTATAGCTCTCTTAACACAACAGCCTTTAGTTTTTGAAGTTTTGTAATTTGTTACCTTGTTTTCTGTATGTATAAAAATTATTATTCCCTGTTTGCTTGTTTTATTATTTGCTGTCTTATCTACCTTTAATTGCCATTTGATTTCTATTAAGCTTTAAGCTGCAAGAGTGTAGGAATCATTTTCTTCTTACTGTGTCCTTCTTAGCATTATGAAAATATTTTTATTATGCTGTTAGATAACATATTATATAATGCCCCACTAGATAACATGCAATAAATGTTTTCTAATGAACCAATTACTAGCCTGCTGAATTTTAAAAATAATATATTACCATTTTAGAACTGTATCTGTTTACCTTGGTGAGTAGAAATGATTTTTTAAATTGTTGATTTAATGTACTGATCATTTAACTCTTCTGTTTTACTTTCTAGTTGCTCTTTATTTGCTTCTGAATCTTGCTGAGGATACTCGTACAGAACTGAAGATGAGGAACAAGAACATAGTTCACATGTTGGTGAAGGCTCTTGATCGGGACAATTTTGAGCTGCTTATTCTGGTGGTGTCATTCTTGAAGAAACTCAGCATTTTTATGGAGAATAAAAATGATATGGTAACTCACGAAGCTTTTTCTTGAAACAGTTCATGTTAGCCATTTTCAAGTTAGAATATTTTGATAAAAATAAAACATTTTATCCCTTTACTCAGATAATTCTGAGTGAAGATTTACAATAGCAATAATTCACTGAAATGGCTTTATTAGGAAACATACTTCATATTACTTAATATTCCCAATAATTAAAGGAGTTTCTGGATGAAAGTCTTTTCTAATGTATTAATAGATCTCTCCATATTAAACATGATATATAGAAAGTACTTTAAACTTTAAACCTAAAATTGTACTTCAGGGTCATTTGACTTATTACTTTGCCTCCTGCATTTCTGATTTTAATATGTGGAATTATTATTTAGCCCAATCTTTTCTTTGTTATGTACTCTTCTAATTGGTAGCCACAATCTATTGATTTTGCCTCTTAATTAGCTCTTGAAACTATTTCTTCATTCCATTTCCAGTGCCACTGTATTAGTTAGTGCCCTCTCATTCATACCTTCTTCATTTCTTTCTTTTTTTTTTCTAGAGATAGAGTCTCACTTTATCGCCCTTGGTAGAGTGCTATGGTGTCACACAGCTCACAGCAACCTCCAACTCCTAGGCTTAGGTGATTCTACTGCCTCAGCCTCCCAAGTCATATGGGACTGGAATTTTCTTTCTGTGAATTTCTTTGATATGGGGCTATTCAGGTTATTTTTTTCTTGAGTGGTAGCTTTGTATAATAGTTTATGTCTCTAAATTAATTTAGCCACTTCATCTTATTGCCAAATGTATGGGCATAAAGTTTATGGTACTGTTTCCTTTTTAATCTCTTTAAATGCCTGAAGGTCTGAAGTGATTTTCGATTATTTTTTCCTGACATTGGTCATTTTTTTTCTAGGTTAGTGTTTTATTGGTTATATTGATACATTGTAAAATTCAGATTTTGGTTTCATGTTTGATTTTTAGAAGTCTTTGGATATGGAATTGTACTCTATAAAGAAGAAATCTAGGGTATGGTTGCATTGTGGCTATTGAGTACATATAAGAAGTCTGAAGGAAAAATCAGGTATTGGTTTGTCAATTTAGCATTTAAAAAAAATTTATGTTCATTCCTGGCATGGAGTGAAATGAAAAAAAAGATATCAAAGGCTCAATTGTTAATATGACTTTAGGTAGTCAGTGCAAGATTGCAATGAAGAATTGAAAAGGGTAGTATAAATAAATGTTTTAAATTTCCAATGAAAGAAAAGTAGAGATTATTTATAATTCCTTTGGTAATGATCAAAAATGTGAACTTATTTAGAATTTATTTCCTTTTTGCCATTGCTTTGTAACTAAAAGACATGAATGAGGTATTTTTAAAACCAAATTTTTCTGATTACTACCTTAAAAAATCAGGGCTGGGCATAGTGGCTTGTGCCTGTAATTCTAGCACTTTGAGAGGCTGAGGCGGGAGGATCACTTGATGCCAGGACTTTGAGAGCACATGAGCAACATAACGAAACCATTACTACAGAGATAAGAAAAATCAGCCAGACATGGTGGTATGCACCTGTAGTCCCAGCTACTAGGCAGACTAAGGCAGGAGGATAGCTTGAGCCCAGGAGTTTGATGTTACTGTGTTGAACTATGATTGGGCCACTGCACTCAAGGCCAGGAGACAGATTGAGGCGCTGTCTCAATTTAGGAAAAAACAAAATTCAGAATGCAGACTTCCATTACCGTTGTGATTTCTCACTCTAAAACAAACTTTCTGGATGCAATTTCATACACTTCTAGAGCAAAGGTCAGGAAACTTTTTCTTTAAAGGGCCACATAGTCAATATTTTAGTCTTTACAGGTTACACGGTCTCTAGCAACTACCCAAGTCTGCTGTTGTAGCATAAAACCAGCCATAGACAATCTGTAAATAAATGGGTATGACTGTATTTCAATAAATTATTTATGAAAGCTAAAATTAGAATTTCATGTAATTTTTATGTCATGAAATATCATTCTTCATTTGATTTAATTTTCAACCATTTAAAAATGTAAAAGCTTTCTTAGCTCATGGTTAATGAAAACAGATGGTGGGCCAGATTAGGCCCATAGCTGTGTTTTACTCATTGGTGTCCTAAAGTTTCAACTATTGCTTGTAGCCTAGTTTCCCTCCTGAGTCTTATATGCTGTCCAAATATCTACTTAACATCACTTCAAACATGACAAAAATTAGAATTATTTTTGCCCTCCTTGCCCTAGAGTCCTAGACTTTTTTTCCATTTACCAGTCTTAGTTAATGGCACTTACATCTACTTATTGACTATATAGCAAAGGGGCTTAAGACTACTATTCTTTTTTTTTTTTTTTTTTTGTGGTTTTTGGCCGGGGCTGGGTTTGAACCCGCCACCTACGGCATATGGGACTGGCGCCCTACTCCTTGAGCCACAGGCGCCGCCCAAGACTGCTATTCTTAAATAGGCCTTTCTTATAAGGTTAGCAGTTGATTGGTTAATGTCTGCAAATTTGGATTTCAAGAGTGTTCTTAGTGTAGGAACTAACAACTCTGACCATGTTATCCCCAGGCTTAAAATCATTAACACTGTAATGTCTGTAGAATAATGTTAAACATCTTGATGCAGCATTAAAAGTCTTTATGGTTTGTCTAAGTTTGTCTTTATAAGCTTCTGCCAATCCCCAGCGTACACTTTATACTGTGATCATACCAAACCACCAAACCATTTGTAGTTCCCTAAACAAGGTCTTCTGTTCTCAAAAGCTTACATACTGGCTTTTTCTTCAACCTGGATTGCCGTTGCCTTTCTTAACCAGAGAACAAATTCTTGTTCATTTTTTAAAACTTTGTTCCTAATTTAAAGTCTGTTCTTCTATATAGGTTAGTGTTGCTTCCACAGCACTTTGTGCATTCAGTTTTTATCACATTACTTTTATATTATTTGTTGTATTTGTCTCCTCTCTTTTTAGACTGAGGAGTCCTTGAAAGTCAAGTTTAGACCTTGTTTGATCTAGCAGAGGATCTGGTACTTAGTAGGTGGTGTGCAATAATGCAGAGTGTTTTCAAGGAGTAGGTGTTATTTGTCTTCTGATTGATACAATAAAATGGGGAAGGACAGGGTAATGTCGAAGTATATATTTTCTCCACAAAAGTTTGATTTCAGGAAAGTTTATAGAATGAAATGGGAGGTGTAAGATTAACATATGGTTACTTATTTTTTTTTATTATTATTATTTTTTATTGTTGGGGATTCATTGAGGGTACAATAAGCCAGGTTACACTGATTGCAATTGTTAGGTAAAGTCCCTCTTGCAATCATGTCTTGCCCCCATAAAGTGTGACACACACCAAGGCCCCACCCCCCTCCCTCCAACATATGGTTACTTATTAAAATAGATATACATTAGAGCAAAAACAAAGAAAAATAATTATTGCATTTTTTGTCTTATTTTGCAAGAGAACTTGACCATATTTATATTATTATTTTATATAGGTAGAAATGGATATTGTTGAAAAATTGGTAAAAATGATACCCTGTGAGCATGAAGACCTACTGAACATCACCCTCCGACTTTTACTAAACTTATCCTTTGACACAGGCCTGAGGAATAAGATGGTGCAAGTTGGACTGCTGCCCAAACTCACTGCACTCCTAGGTATGCCTTTTAAAAATTAATGACAGTGCTTTGGAATTTCCAACATCATGGAAAATTGAGCTCTGTATTAAAAGGCCTCCTGCCCAGGAAACCCTTTTATATATGTGTATATGTATTTATATATAATTTCATTGGGAACTAAATAATAAGAAGCAAAATAAATGAAAAATTATTTATTTATTTTCCATGGTGCTGTAGAATGAAATAGAATAGAAACTATTAACTCTTTGACTTCATTTACCCATACTGAACCAGAATGAAAGTAAGGAAGCTTCAGCATTGTTTTAAAAAGCAGGTATATATATATATATTTTTTTTCCATAAAGACAGTATTTTTTTTCTTTAATTTTAAAATTCTGCATCTGAAAACACAGTATGACAGAAAGCATATATGTACACCTGCAATGTTTTTGGTACGATACAGTATTTTAATACATCCACTGTTTTCTGCAAAAAATTTTGCTTTGTCAGACAGAAATAAACTCCCCTAGACAAAAAAATACAGCTAAGGCACAATTTTGTTGTTGTTTTCTGCTAAATGAAAAGACAGAAAAGGTGCAAAAATGGGCAGGTAATGCAATTGTTTCCTAGAATCACATTCTACTTCAAAAAAAAGCATTTGGATGATTGAAACTTTGATTATTGGTCAATTTCAGATAGTTCAATATCTTTTAAAATACTACTTTAAATAAATAGCAAAATATCTACATCTTTCGGAGTATACCATGTGAATTCTCTTTTTTTTAAACTTTATTTACAGAGTCTCTCTCTCTTTTTTTAAAATCAATACATTACAAAATAGTTCTGTACAGTTTTATGCATATTATGATCTATAACAAAATAGTTATTTTTAAAAACTATATCACCACATGTCTTTGAAAACAATGAGGGGGAAATAACTTATCATGAGGCCTCTAAAACAAATACCCAAACAAACACTATTGACAACATCATAATATTTAAAAAAAAAGACAAAAGGACTACAAAGACGATTGCGCTCAATTCCAGTGAAAGCAGGTATAATTTAAATTCTCACATTCTGCCATACTTTTAAAATACCACTTACAAATAAATGAATCTGGGGACAATTTTAAAAGAGTGTTTTGTACACCATGTTAGTATGAGACAAAAGGAAAGGGCAAAAGTGATATCATGGAATGAATGTAACATAGTGACTGGATGTGGATAATGATAGGAAAAGATGTCATCAAATCAATGACTGTTAGAATGCTAGTGCTAACAATAGAAATAGAGAAGTGGGAAGGAGGCAGTTTGAGGGAATCAGTGATTGATTTAGTTTGAAACATGTTAGAGACATCTCAGACAAAGATGCTCAGTAGGCAGATAGAAACATGGGTCTAGATCAGTGTTTTTCAACCTTTTTTTTATCTCCTGGCACACTTGAACCTTAGGTAAACTTCCACAGCACACTTAAATTATGTTTATCAAAAAAAGAGTAAACAAAAGAATATAATTACTATGCTTTGAACGTCTTTCAAAAATAATTTAATTAGTGATCTAAGTCTTCTCATGGCACACCAGTTGAAAATCACTAGTCTAAAGTTTAGGAGAGGCCTTACCTCTTAAAAAATTAAAAACTTGTCCAATAAGTGTTGAAAGACAAAATCACTAAAGGGTACATAACAATCAGAAATATGCTTGCCTGGGCGGCACCTGTGGCTCAAAGGGGTAGGGCATCAGCCCCATATACCAGAGGTGGCAGGTTCAAACCCAGCCCCTAGCCAAAAACTGCAAAAAAAAGGGAGAGGCAGGGGGGATTTTGGGACCGTGCCTGCGGCTCAAAGGAGTAGTGGCGGGTTCAAACCCAACCCTGGCCAAAAGAAATAAAAAAGAAATATGCTTGCCTTTAAACAAATACATACAAATACAGCAAGTTTAGGCTGTCACTGAGAAGCAGTGATGATATTAGAACTTTCATGGAGTAGAGAAATGAGGAAGCTTTGAGTAAGGTGAGCTAATGAAAACTACCACTTTTTGAGTCATTCTTTCACACTGTTGCTTCATTATTTTCTTTGAAATATTATGGATTCAGGGGTGGGGCCTTGGTGTGTGTCACACTTTATGGGGGCAAGACATGATTGCAAGAGGGACTTTACCTAACAATTGCAATCAGTGTAACCTGGCTTATTGTACCCTCAATGAATCCCCAACAATAAAAAAAAAAAAAAGAAAAAAAAAAAAAAAGAAATATTATGGATTCAGTATATCAGATTTTCTTATATTAGGGAGAGAAAAGGTGGTATTATTCTAATCTTATATTACATGGTTAGAGATGGAAGATCTTAAATTTTCATCTTTATTCTTGGCTGATCTTTAAAAGCCAAACTGTGTATCAGTTTTCTCATAATTCCAGTATGTGGGCTATAATGGCTTATGTTAATAAGAAAGAGTTAAATGAGATAATGCAATAAATGTTAGGCAATTATATGTGAAATAACTGTCAAAATACATACCATATAAAAGATAGATATCTAGAAATGGATCTTTTTTGATAGGTAAGTATTCTAAGGCTTATATGTTAAGGGTGTTTAATCATTTCAAAGAAAGGTATTGTGTCTTAAGCCCTTCAGGTTGCTATAACAGAATACTGTAGACTGGATGACTTAACAGAAATTTATTCTCATTGTTCTGGAGGCTGACAAGTCAAAGATCAAGATGCCAATAGACCTAGGGTCTGGTGAGGGCCCACTTCTTGATTCATAGACAGCTGTCTTCTTGCTGCGTCCTTACATGGTGGAAGGGGCTAGGGAACTCTTCTAAGGTTTTTAATAAGGGTACTAATCCTGTACAAGATGGCTGTGCTATCATGATATAATCACCTCACAAAGGCCCAGCCCCAAATATTATCACATTGAAGATTAGGTTTCAACATATGAAATTTGAGGGGCCATAAAAGTCTAGTCTATAGTGGGACTTTTAAAAATCAAGTATATTTTTGTTTCTAAAATATTTTCTTAACTTTAATACCTTGAATAGAATTTAATATTTTATTGAGAAGCAGTATAGTGTAGTGGTTAAAAGCAGGGATTTTAGAGCCAGAGTATCTAAGTTCAACAGGTCTATCTGTGTGTAACTATTATTATTTTTATAATCAATTATTCAAGTTTACAAGTTTGAAGGTAATTTAGTTTATAGGGCTGTATTATTACTGTGCTCCAGGATTTTTTCTTTTGCTAAATAGTGCCACAATGCAATGTATTTTTAATTTTTATGTACAGTTTTTCAATTTCTCCCCCTACACTTCCTTGGCTGTCACTTTTCATTTCTTCTGCACCAGCTACATTTCTATAGCACCAGTTTTCCTCTTCTGTAATGATAAATTTCTAATCTCCTGTAGTCTTAGAAACCAACAACTGAGCTTATTTGAATTATATAATATTTTAAAAAATGAATTCCAAATAAATTTCCCATGGATTGTCTTTCTAGTAATGTTCTTGAGTGTTATTGCATGGACCTTATAACATTTTTTTACTCTGAATAAACCTATTTTGCTTAATTGTGGCTTTCCGCTGTGTAAGAAATTGTGTTTAGTATATAATTGATATCCTGATTTACTAGAATGGTCATTTTTATGTTTGTTAATGTATAGAAAGTTAAATCATTAACTCCTAGCACAATAAGTGAACTTCTCAATTGAGTAATTCTGTGATACATTTAGTATCTATAATTTGGCCACTATGCTTACGTATTTTTTCCACCGTGCTTATATTAATACAAAAGATGTAATAAGGAAGCTGTATTAAAGAGGGCATAGATTTTAAAGAAATTGAAAACATTCATCTAGAGCGGTGACTTTCTAACATTTTTACCTCAGTCTGTAGTAAGATACATTTTTACATTGTAGTCCAACATCACTGACATGTTTGTGTGATGTGTGTGTGTGTGTGTGTGTATATATATATATATGTTTCTATCTATAACCATATGTGGATGTCAATATACATTATATATTATTTATGACATATATATTTTAACATATGCAATTAACAAAATTGTTCACTAAACAGTATTTACCTTTTCTATATGCAACGCATATGTTGTATTTTATTTTAATTATTCTGTTTTTTTCTATGATAGTTATTAATGGGTCATTGATTTTATGTTCCCAATTGATTTGATCCTCTGGTGAATGTCAGGTATGAGGGGAAGTGATAAGACTTCTTTCCCTTCAAACCTTAAAAATACCACTGTTTCTGCTGGATTTTTTTTTTTTTACTTTTATTTTTAATTGATTTTTAATGTATTAAACAGTAGGTAATCTAAATTATTTTAGGGTTTTTTTTGACAAGCACCTGGAGTGATTTCATGGAACTGAAATTTAAAGAAAAATGGAAAATAACTTTCTGGAGATCAAATATTTAAAGATTTTGAGGTGTATTTTCTTCATTGTATTCAGGGAGAAGGAATTAAAGAGCATACAGTGGAATATCATAGTCAATTTGCTTTTGCCTTCAGAAATAAACTCAGTGTTTAATATTCAAGTTGACAAATGACTATCTAAATTAAAGAATCACCCCATTACATATGCAGAAATTGCTTAATTTCCAAAAGATGCAAAAATACTTATGGGCTATGCATATGATAGAATTTTTCAGGAAGTAATTTTTATGCTGTCTCAACTAGACCTCCTATCAGCTTTTAAATAGGTTTTCTTTATTATGATTTGGGGACCCCATAATTGGAAAATCTTTTTTATAGTTAATAATAGAATATTTTAACTAGAATGCGCACATTAAATCATGAATCTTCCAGGCTCTGGTAAATCTATGCAATATGAACAGTTAATCACCTTGTTTGTTTCCTAAAACATTTAACTAGTACACTGCGACCCCTGCTGTTGTAAGATTGATATTAATTGCTCTATAATCTTCCTCAAAGTTTACTTGGAGAATAAACTGAAAAAATATATAAAGAAAGAAGGTTTTGTAATTTAAATAATTTCTAGTCAGAGGAATTGTTGTATAGCTCAATTCTTTTGCCACGTGAAGCTTTGAGGAAATTCAACAGAACCAAAAATTATTCTAATATTTTTTATCCCTCAAAGCATTTCATTTAGGAGTTTTGAATTTAGGTTTTTTTTTTGACACCAGGGACACAAAAGGAGATTAATAAAGAATATTTAAAATTTTCAATCTTTACTGAGCCTCAAATTGATTTTTATGAACAGTATTGATCTTTAAGCATGGCAAAAGGTGTTATTTCTCAAAATGTTTCAAAAATTTTAATTGGTTCCATGGAAAACCTTACATATAAATTATTCCTTTGTTTTCCTTTTTTTAACTACTACCAAATTTGTTTCTTATTTCATTTTTTGGTATGTTATTTTCCTAAGATTTCAAAAGGCTCCTAAATTTATTTCTGTTTAGTTCGGTATAAGTTACACATCTTTTCAGTTCTGTCATTCCTATACTTGACACAGTTTCTTAAGTCTGCTAACTGAATGTTACCATCTAGATCTGTTATAGCCAAAGGTTTCAGCAAATGTGATTATATGCAAATTGAATTGGGCCTAAAAGGCTTGGTTTTACTTAATTGTTAGACTCAGTCTTTTCAGGCTTTTTATGGTGTTAACTTTTTTAAGTGTTTAAAGATTTTTTGGCTCATGTAAGAATCAAATCTGTCAAAAAAATTTCCTTGTCAAAAGTCATTAAGCCATTTAACCTTGATGTGTCTCAAGAGTGCTTCCTTATGTCAGAATATCCTGGGTTGGAAGATGCTAAGGAAATTCCTTGTCATAGTATATTCTTCAGTACCCTGGAGAACATACTGATAGTATTTCAAAAGTAACTTGAAAAATTAAATCTTCCTAACTTTGTGTCTCATGCGCCAGACAGATATTTTGTTGCACCTCTCAGTTGCTTTGACTTAATAAGCAAGTTTATAAGCTGAGGATTGTTTCCTGGAACACACTTGGGGACAATGTTAGCACAGAAACATAAAAACCCAATGGAAATGAATTCTTTGGGAGGGTCTGCTTCATTATAACATCACTTCTTGGGATAAAGGTTACATCACACGGTGGCTGAGGCAGTGTTTTACAGAGTACATACTTAATAGTAAAAAAAAATGACAGATTTCACTGGTGAACTCCTTGGGAGAATTTGGAGTTTATTTGTTTATACTTTTTTTTCTATTGTGAATGATATTTGGTTTACATTTTAAATCGAACAGTGTTTCCAGTTTTCATGTCAGCTTTTAAAATATTAACTCAATTTTCCAAAGAATTTAAACTTAAAACAATAAACCTTATAAAATATAAAAGTTTCAACCTATATATGTGAATTTTTGCATTAGTTAAAATCAAAATAAACTGCTGCTTTCCACAGTATCTCCACTATCCTGCAAGTCTTCCCTGCCCATTAGGGGATTGTAGGAATCTTAACAATTAGAGCATCAATTTTCAAACTTCTTGATCTAAGGACTCCTTTACATTCTTAAAAATTATTGAGGATCTCATAGACATGGAACTTTGTTTATGGGGAGTTTTATTTATGAATATTTATTGAATTCAAAGTTTTAATATTCATTTTTAAATAATAAACTTGTCACATAATAACATAAATATTTTTATGAAAAATAACTTTTTCCCAAATCAGAAAATATCAATAAGAATGGCCTTGCTTCAAATTTTGTAGATCTGTTTAAAGTCAATCAGGCTTAACAGACAACATATCTGGCTCTCATATTGCCATCAGCAGTCTGTTGTGATGTCACATTATGTCGCCTCTTGAAAACTCAACTTTATACTTATGAGACAAGAGTTTTTATTTAAAAAGGAAAATATTATATTAGTATTGTTATAAGAATGATGTGACTTTGTGGACCCCCTTCAGGTACCCTTGGACCATATTTTACAAAACGGAGATTGAAGTATTCCTTAAGCTTTAAATTTCTATTGACTGTAGACACTCCTGATAGTAATAATTTACCAGGAGTCTCAAATTAGCAGCTCAGATTCATCTAGGAGACATGCTTGGTTTGGCCAAAATATATTTTCCAGATTTTATATTTGGAAGTTTAGGTAGACTCTTCCTTCCCCAAACAATAACCCTCACATTCTTCTGTTTTAAGACCTTTAGCTGTATTGCCTACCTTGCCCTTTGGGCATTTGAGTGTTTAAACACATATCTTAGTGAGAATCATTTTTATCAATGTCTCTGGTGCTTTGTGAAGAAATTGGAGGAGGAATGCTATGGTGTAGGACAGAGAAGGGAGACGCTGAGTGTAGACATACAGCAACAGAGAGTAAATTCTGGATAATTAACCAATTTTAATGCTGCATATTAATAATACAGTTTTTTTTTTGTTTGTTTGTTTTTTTGAGACAGCCTCAAGCTATAGCCCTGGGTAGAGGGCTGTGCTATCACAGCTGACAGCAACCTCAAACTCCTGAGCTTAAGCGATTCTCTTGCCTCAGCCTCCCAAGTAGCTGGGACTACACCACCCACCACAGTGCCTGTCTATTTTTTGGTTATAGTTGTCATTGTTTGGCAGGCCCACGCTGGATTTGAACCCACCAGCTCTGGTGTGTGGCTGGCGCCTTAGCCACTTGAGCTACAGGCACCGAGCCAATACAGTATTTTCTTAGTCTGGCCGTTTTATTCTCCTATGTGAGGATTTTATTCCTATTCTTTCTCAGTCAAAAATCCATTATCTCTGTTGTCATCTTCATTCTCAGCTCACTACCGTGCTTTCTATTTCACTAAAAAAGTAGAGACAGGCTGTGAATTCCTATTGCCACATGCGCTTTTGTATGCATCTGCGTCTGTACTTTGCCTTCTCTCCCATTCTTCTGGATGAACTAGCCCATGCTCTTTGCATATCCCAATATTCCCTCCCATCCCATTCCCTCCAAGGAATGGGATGCCTATTCAAGGCTATTCAAGGCTCTTGCTCCAACAAGTCTCCTTTCTGTCTTGCATTGTTAATTTTTCCTTCTCTGATGGATCGTTCCCATTCATGCAAACATGCTATTGTTTCTTCCATCTTAAAAAGATTCATCGTGGACTCTCACTTCTTTTACATTTCTGGTATCATACTATTTCTTTTTCCCATTTCAACTCTCCCCAGAGATATCTTTATTTCCTAACTTCAGTTTCCCTGTTTTTCATTTCATTCAAATCCCCTCTTTCTAAATTCTCTGTCTCTCTTTCTATATTGTCCTCACAATCTCTCCGTCTGTCCACTTATCTCTTTCTCCCTCTGTCTCCATCTCCCCTCTTCCTTCTCTCCTTCTTCTTTTTCTCTTCATTGTTATATACACTTTTGAATATTTTCCAGTTAGGCTCCCACCTTTACCCTACAGCTCTCCCACCAACACTCCAGCACACTGCTATGGTCAAGTTCCAGTGATCTCCACATTGCTAAATCCAAGGTCCAGTTCCCAGTACTCATTTTTCAATCTATGAGCAGCATTTGTTACAGTTCCCTTCTTCTTTAACTTCTTTAATTTTTTTTCCAGGACAGTACTTTTCTCCTAAGTACTCAGTCTTTGTCAGTCTCCTTTTCTGCTTCCTCTACAACTCTCTAATCTCTAAGCATTGGAATGCCCCCCCCCCCGCCCCCCCGCATTAGTCCTTGGACTTTTTCACCACTTTCTTGGTGACTTCATCCAGTCCATTTAAATTCTCTGCCTATACTGTAGCTTCCCAAATATGAATAGAAAGATAGCTAAACTCAGCCTCCTCCTTGATTGCCTTACTTCACACATTACCACTTGAACACCTTATTAGCATCTGAGATTTAACAGGTTCAAACTTAAGCTCCTGATCTCCACCTTACCCTCACCTAAATCCACAATTTTTATGTTCTTTCTCAACTCAGTAAATAGTTAACTTCATCTTTCTAGTTAACCAAACCAAAACTAGAGGAACTATCCTGGACTTTCTTTCTCTCCTACCCTTTCTTCAATTTGTCAGATAATTCAGTCAGCTCTGAATTAGAGCTCCTACCACCCTGGTCCTAGACATCGTCTTCTCTGTCCTGATTTAATACAGTAGTCTTCCTGCTGGTCTTTGGGTTTCCACCCTTGCCCACAATCTCTTCTTAGCACACAGAGTGAACCTATTAAAATTTAAGTTCAATTCTTTCTGGTCAAAACTCTCCAGTGGCTTTCCATCTTACACAGGGAAAGAGCCAGAATTTTTTTTTGAAGTTTTTGGCCAGGGCTGGTTTGAACCTGCCACCTCCAGTATCTGGGGCTGGCGCCCTACTCCTTTGCGCCATTGGTGCCACCCCAAGAGCCAGAATTCTTATAATGACCTGCGGGTGTTACTGTGTTCTGTCGCATCTCCTCACCTTGGTGCCCAGGTATTCTAGTATTCTCTTGTTTTCTGCTGAGGGGACATCAGCCTCCTTACTATTCTTAGAACCCAACCGGTAACATTCCTACCTCAAGACTTTTCTGTCTAGAATGTTCTTCCTTAGTTTTAAGCATATCTTATTCCCTCACTTCTTTTACATTTTGTTTCCTGATTACCCTATTTAAAATACTAAATCCTGGCTCTTGCTGGTCTGTTTACCTTTCTCCTGTTTTATTTTTTTCCTATGGTACTTAATCACGGTAGAATGTAAATTTTGTTTATTGTTCTGCACCATTCACTTCCCACCACCACTGTAACCCAGGCCCCAAAGACTATAAGCTCTGTGAAAATAAGAAGTTGCATCAGTTTTATTCACTTCTTACAGGGGTCCTCAAACTGGGGCCCGCGGGCCACATGAGGCGGTGTGATTGTATTTGTTCTCATTTTGTTTTTTTACTTCAAAATAAGATATGTGCAGTGTGCATAGGAATTTGTTCATAGTTTTTTTTGTTTTTTTTTTTTAAACTATAGTCCGGTCCTACAATGGTCTGAGGGACAGTGAATTGGCCCCCTGTTTAAAAAGTTTGAGGATGCCTGGAACAATGTCTGACAAAGTGTATATTCTCCATAAATATTTGGTTGGTGGTTTAATTGAGAAATGGATGAAAGAAACACATGAAAGGAATGAACCTTGAAAGTGCTAAGTTTGAGTCTTCCCTTCACTATAGCGAGTATGTTGATCTTCACTGACTTATCTTGGAAAATTAAGGAATTAAAAAGGCCTATTTCACAGGACTGTCTGAGAAGCAGATGAAGGAATAAACCTGTATTTATTTCATAACTAGAAAGCCCTATGTAAATGATAGTCATAAGGAGGAAGAAAGGAAGGGAAAGACTGGAGGGGGCTAATGGTTGTCAAATGAGAGAGTAGAAACACAGAAAATAGTTTTCTTCATAGTTTTGAGTAGTTTTAGGCCTACTTATAGATTTGTTTTAAATGTTGGAATAGCATCCTAATTTAATTTAAATAGCTTTTTCAGTGAATTGTGTAATTCAGAATGGGAGTCTTCTAAACAGGTGAAACTACAAAGTTTGGTCCACAGACCAATGCTCAGTCTATTTCTCACTATTGGTTGCCGGTCTGTAATAAGTAAGTTCAGAAATTGGAAGTAAGCATTTAGACCAGTGGTTCTCAACCTTCCTAATGCCACAATGTATTTTCATTGTTAAAAATAGGTCGCGACCCACAGGTTGAGAATGCTGATTTAGACACAGCAATTTGATTAAATAAGACTATGTCTGTTGAACATTTGATCGAATAAGACTATGTCTGTTGAACATAATGAAAATTTTGGACTTCTGGTTTGTGTACCTTTTATTTAATTTCATTTTTATTAGGCTTTGTAAAAGTACTGGTCCTGGACATCTAAGGAGGACAAAAACTTGGCCCACCACCACAAGTAGTTTAAGACTGTTCTAGTAGATAGAATGTGTGGTAACAGGTTTTTTTACGCTTAGATTGGCAAACTCTTCTTTAAGAGTATTTAAAAGTCATATGATGTTGAACTCAATATTAGTAATTACTCTCCCTTGGGATACCTTCTTGCCTCATTTAAATGCAGAGATGAGAATGTTTCTTTAAATCTGAGGAATTAGTAGTGTTGTCAATAGACATTGCTAAGCTTTTCTATATTTATAATAACTGTAATAGCTAAAATTAAGATTCATAATATATATTCATCATGTGCTTAACTTGTATTAAGAACTATCACATATAACTTACGAACCTATGTACGAGTTAACTAAAAAGTAAACTAGCTCAGCTATCTTTCTTTTTTTTTTTTTTTTTTATTTGAGACAGAGCCTCAAGCTGTCACCCTGGGTAAGAGTGCTGTGGCATCACAGCTCACAGCAACCTCCAACTCCTGGGCCCAAGCAATTCTCTTGCCTCAGCCTCCCAAGTAGCTGGGACTACACCACCCACCACAATGCCTGGCTATTTTTTTGGTTGTAGTTGTCATTGTTGTTTGGCAGGCCCAGGCTGGATTCGAATCTGCCAGCTATGGTGTATGTGGCTGGTACGTTAGCCACTTGAGCTACAGGTGCCGAACCATCAGCCATCTTTCTTAAAGTTGTCCTTTAATCACCAGAGCCACACAGGTCAGCGAAACACATACGGCACTGAATACTACTACTATGACAGTTTGAGACATCATTTAAATTTTATGCAAATTTCTATCTATATAAATTTTGATTCTTTTAAGTTTAGAAGTTCTAAGTCTGTGCTAGTTTGCATAGCTAGTTTGTGAAGAAATTAATATTATTGGTTGTGGCAGGAAAATTGGGATTACTAGATTCAATAGTACACGTCAGGCTTGTTTTACATTTTGCATGAATCATTTCAAAAGGTCAGAGTAATGTTAGATCATATTGTCTTCATTGGAAGACAAATTTTAGAGTTTCAAGGGTGTTCATGTTCTGTTAGTAGGCCCAGAATTGGTTTTGAGAGTAAGCATGGCACCTGATTCATTTTTGTCTGAATTACCTGTAGATAATACGGGTTTCAGGGCATTTTACAGGGCTATAGAAAGCATTCATCAGCATGTAGGGAATCAGACCAGGTCAGGAGTTAAATGATAAATGTTTGATTTCTTCCGGTTTAGACAAGTCCGATTTTCCTTATTGTTAGAGATTGCCAGAGCAGATACTGTTGGACTCTAAACTTTGATCATGTGGAAATTAAGGGTTATTTCCTTTGACCATTCTGTCATATGTTCTTAAAAGAAAATTGACAAAGTTAAGTTCTGAACACCTTTGAAATTTTTCCATAATGCTAAGTTCACTTTTCATTATATATTAATATGACTTAATTTTTAATTTAGTAACATCAAGAAGAAATAAAACTTGTCTGTTTATGAAATGAGCAATATTTTCTGACTTATTTATTAAAAACTGAAATGGTCAGAGTACTGTTTTCCAAGTAGGACATTTTCTATTTTTTTGAAACTAGGCTGCCTTTATGATGGTTTCTTTAAGAAATTTAAAGGAGATTAAAAAAAATAATAACTTGGTTTGGCCTGTTTATTACTAAACTGTTATGGAATTTCACACATCTGTTTCAGAACACAAATCCTCAGACTACTGCACTGTTTCTCAATTTTAATAGGCCTCATTTATCCTATAAATAAACCTACGTTTTCTTACCTGATCAAGTGAGCAAACAATAGGGGTCAGATGTGGCAAACACTTTAACAAAAAGCACATGTCTTGCCGTTAGGGTGAGGTAGAGTCATATCAAGATTGCTTGAAGTTATTAATGGCAGTAAAATTTATGCTTCCTCCTGTTTTCCCAATTAAATCAAGAAGCCTTTTTTCTTAAGAGTCTTCTATCACCAGCTGGTTCCAATACTGTGTGTGTGAATATTGCCTGGGGTGTCTCCATTTCTAGATGGTAAAATTTAGGAAAGCATATTAAATCAATGATACAGAACTGTAGGCTAGAAAGCAGTCATTGTTAAAGGCTTTATTTTCACCCTTATCATTTGTACCACAAATGTGCATGTTTTGTAGGTTTATTGCAAATAAGTTGTATTTTCTGGATATAATAAAAGAATTCTACAGATGGGGTAGTAAAATAATTGAAGATGTCAAAATTAGCTACATGGAAAAATATATAGTTTATACATACTAGAAAAAGAATGTAAAACCATCAATACTGTTGGATATTAAAGTACTCATTTAGTGAATAGCTCAATATAGAGAGATGTTTAGCTGAATGGCAGATTTATAATATCAATTTTCATACATTTAAGTAATTGGATACAAAATTATTTGGATACTTGTCCATGAACCTAGTGTACTTGATGTTTTCATACTGATCATTGTAGCCTATAAATTCTGTCACTTTTGCCTTTAACTCTTGGTTAAAAACTTAACCAATTTTTACCTATTCAACTCAACTCTTCATTAAATTTGACTTAAGGACAAATCTATTATAAAACAGAAGACCATCCAGTATAGTTGCTATCTTAAAAATTGATCCATCTGAATTCAACTGTAAAACTATCTGCTCATACTGGTTATGTATCTGAAATACATGTTCTGGTAAGTTAACTATAAAATTATATGGAAACATGTATCAAAGATGTTCTAATATGACTTTAATATGTCTTTTGTTATAGTTAACATATATAATCCGTAATTGTTGCGTTATCTTTTAGGTGGTGGTTTTTGCCTATGAAATTTTCATTATATTGATACAGTTTTCAGAGCTCTAAGTCCATAGTAAATTTAAAGACACTGTGATTTTTGAAGCATATTGTATTCATATAGACTTTCCAGGAGTAATATATCACTGTAATGCTCCTTTATTCTAATATAGGTGTGCTTAAATTCCCACTTCTCTTATCTTTGCATGGAGCCTTTGTGACTTCAAAGGGAGTGTGCTACTTTGAACAAAGACATGGGGTGTAGAAGGGAATGAGAATCTGGCTAATAATGTGGCCCATAACTTGTGTTCTCACTCTGTTTTCACAAAGTATTGGGCTGGGTCTACTGCAGAAGAGGAAATTTGGCTTTGAGTTCTGCTGTTCAGAACTCATATTTCTGCTTGACTGAACTGTGAATAGAAACTCCCACGTGTCTTACAAAATTAGTAGCTGAATGGTGTTTTTACTAATCACTTTAAAGATGAAAAAACTGAAGACATTTTAAAATTCAAAACCCATCAGCATGTGTTTTGCCCTTTAATTGGCAGAAAATCGATCATGAGAGCAGCCCAATGAGCCGATGTTTTTCTCCTTCAGCTGCTCCAGCTGAACTACAGCTGTAAATTTCTTTAAAAAGAAAAAAAAAAGACGCAATGTTTCTTGCATCTTGAATGTACTTTATAAGTGCAATAATTCACACAAAATCAGTTACTGGAGTTAATGACCAGTTTGTTAAGGCATTAACTGCCGTCAGCTGGGAATGGCCAATTTTGGGGAAATGGCTGCACAAATGCTAAGATAATTCAGTAACACTTTCAAATAATGATCCAGCTAATTAACGGTGAATTCCTGTGGAAATCCTATCAAAGTACTTATGACCTTTGCATTTAATAGCCAGTGAGTTCATCATGATTCATGTTTATTGCCATAAGTACCAAAGGAATCATAATGACTAGGCCATTTTTTTCTACCCTACCCTTATTACTTGAACAGATTTGACTAATCCACCTCCAGTCATTAAGGACCTAGTTCTCAACATATTCGGTCTTTTTCGCTGCTCTGCTCAAAATTCACAGAGCCTTTGGTGCTATTCCAACATACGGACTTTTGGCAGCCTGTTTTTACTTGGGATACCATTAGGGAATAATTGATGTCCTTAAGTCTTAAAGGAGCCCTTTTGAAATGTCTGCCTTTTGTAGGATGTAGCGGAATCACAGCCGGTTAGCAAGACTTTATAGTTTCTAGTCATGAATTCTTTTGGGAAAATCATACCTTCCAAATGCTGTTTCTTGGAGGAATTCATTTGGGGTATATGGGTTTTTTTTTCTTGAGGTTTATTTTGTATGAACTCAGATATTCTTTATTCCAGTGAATGAAGAAGACTTAGCTTACAATAAAGGATAAACTCTTAATTTTACGTAGACCATTTAATCTCTCTAATGGCTGTTTATTGCTATGTGATCTGCAAATTAGCCTTTAAGTCCTAATAATAAATGTTGGCTGCCAAAGAGCCTTCACTTTCTATGCACAGCTGTGTTTGAATAGATAAATTCAGGTTATTTACAGACATCTTCCCACTCTAGGTATTCACCTTTATTCTAAAATGCTTTGTCCTTTGTTTTAACTGTCAGGTATCTGCTAGATGCCAAGAAGTCATAGACTGCATTTTTATCAAGCAATTAATTATTTATATAAGCATTTATGATTCAGTGAATAAGATACCTGTGTTTTATAGACTAGTCTTGATTCATATATTGCGATTCTTTAGAGGAGAAAGAAAATAATGTGATTTGCAACAGTAGGATATGAACAAAAATCATCAATGTAATACTTGAGTAGCAAGACCATTTATAAAATACTTACATATGTTTTCTGAATAAAAGGCTAAATGCCTTTTGTATCTTTTTCATTACCTAAGTAAATATAAAAGGGGGGAAGTAGTTTTATTTATAAATTGGTGAATAATTGTTTGAACTCTAGAAGAACTGTTACCAGACAGAATCTAGAAGACACATCAGCAACCTGAGCCAGACAATCCCCTCAGTACAATATATAGTCCCTGGCTTTATCGTCACTTCCTTTCACACTGTTTCCTCAAAGAGAAAAAGGATCTCTGGTGCAGTGCTCAGCTCAAACGTGGGGGAAAACACCTCTGTTTTTCTAGCTTTTGTTTTTCTGGTACATACTATTTTAAAAGGTAAGTGAAGCAGGGTAGCTAATTGTAAGGTTTGTCTTCAGTGTCCTCAGACTTCTCTCTGTCCTTTCCTCTGTGATACTTGGTAGCTCGTCACCTCCATGACCATTCCCCACTTTTGGAGGTTAGGTAAGTTCCATTACAAATAAGGAAGCATGAAAGGAGGAGAGATTTCTCCATGTCTGTGTGGGGAAAGGGAGGAGGACGAGATCATTTTAATTTCTCAAGGTTTTTTATTAAGGAATTTATAATTCTATGAGAATGAGAGACTGACATTGATTGGGCTCTTCTTAGTTATGGATCACAGGGTAGAGCCTCGGATATAAGATGACCCTCTTAAGCCCACACTGTAGAAATATCACAGCTCTACAAGAAAATGACTCGGTAGGAGGACAAGTGGCTCAACCACAGGCTCAGGGTTTTGTCTCTGAATTCTATCTAGCTCCTCTCAGATATACCGTGGCTGCCTCTCAGACCTACTTTAAACTACATTTCTAGTCTTGAGGACAGAAAAACACAAAGCAACATATGTATTAGGAATGCATGGCAGTATTGTTCTATTGATAAAACAGAAAAAATGTTATTGGCAACATAGCAATGATAATAAGAAATGATATTTATTGGATTGGTTTTTTTGTGTATCAGACTTGGCAAATGGCTTTACCAGGATTTTCTCACTTAATCATCACATAACAACCTTTTGATGTAGGTACAGTAATTATCCCTTTTTACCTATGAAGAAACTGAAACACAGAATTTAAATAACTTTCACAAGGCCATATAGCTAGTGAGTAGCAGAGCCACAGATTGGACCCAAACAGGACCCTTGCGGGCCTGAACCTGTAACCACAGTGTTACAGAACTGTCTCTATTACTCTATCCACCTTTTAAACTTCTAGCACCTTTTTTTCTCATGAAATCAAACAGATCAATAGCAGTTATTATACAGTTTAGTGAAAATGAGTTTCAGGACTTAGGCTGCTATAGATCTAGTTCTCTAAACTGGGGGGCATAATGCAGTTTGCCCTTATCAAGAGCTTCCTTCATCCATTGTAATTACTCTGCCTGGACACAGATCCTCTGATAAATATCGGAGTCCATTTCTGCATTTCATCTCCTTCACTACCAATCTTCTCACCCTTCCCCAAGAGCCTCAGATCCAGCAGGTCCTACAGAGTCCCTTCCTATACTGTGCCCTAAGAAATAATGACAACTTACATTTATTTGGCATTATTGGTTTCACTCTTACTGCTGCATCCTTGAAGGCTTTGTAGAAAGTACATGCATGAGCTTTGGTCAGATGTAGCTTTGAATCTCAGATTCATAGCTGTGTTCCCTTTTGAGAAAGTCATAATCTTAGTGAACATTATTGCCTCATCTCTAAATCAAAGATAGTACCTACATATTCAATTGCTATAAGGGCTAAATGAAAAAATACTACGTCATTAAATATGAAATATCCAATTTCTAATTAAAAGCTTAGTTTATTATCCCTCAAACAAAAAAACAGTACAATTAATCAAGGTATGTGCCTACACTGTCAACACAGTTTTGCCATCTTAGTGGTAGGTGGCCTGTGTATGCTGGCAATAGAAAAGCCTAGAAAGAGTAGCAATGAAATCACAAACGGCCTTTTCCACAGCTTGTTAAAAATTGTATATTTTTCCTTGCAAGAATGGTCTAAAGCCTGGAAGAAGTGGTGGTTGTTGGTGCAGAGTGTGGGAATATGGTGGATGACAGAGCATTTCCAAGTCCAGCTTCGGTAGTTTGAGTAGCATTATTTGCATAGTATATGGTCGATCACTGTCTTTTTTTTTTTTATTGTTGGGGATTCATTGAGGGTACAATAAGCCAGGTTACACTGATTGCAATTGTTAGGCAAAGTCCCGGGTTGTGCTGTCTGTGTTGACCAATCTTGGCTGCTTAATTGTAAGCATCTTCATCATTTGTCCAGTTGAACATCCACTGTAATCAATTGTCCAGGTTACCTGAAGTTGTAGTGGATAATACCAGCACTGGACCACCAAATAGATATTATTAGCTTTTTTTTAATGAATATTTAGTTGTAGACTGTGTTTCAGGACTTCATCTTTAGCCAACCATTATACCAAACACTTAAAATTGTCAAAAAAAAAATCCATTTTTCGCTCATGTCACAATCCTGTCTAGAACTAGTCTACTTTTATGTTCTGATAATAGCAGGCTGTTGTGGCGGGCTCCTGTAGTCCCTGCTACTCGGGAGGCTGAGGCAAGAGAATCGCCTAAGCCCAGGAGTTGGAGGTTGCTGTGAGCTGTGACACTACGGAACTCTACTGAGGGCGATAAAGTGAAACTCTGTCTCTAAAATTAAAAAAAAGAGAGAGAAAGGCAAGCTTCAAGACAGTTTCTCTTCAGATGCATGTTTAATTCATGCAGAACCCATATATCCAGCTTCTTTATGGTACTGAATTGTTTCAAATGGTCCAATATTAGAATAGTAACATCAAACCTTGCTGCTAATTCACGCATAGGTTAAGATGGATGGTTTGACTATAGGCTTTAGCTCATCATTATCCACCTTGGTGTCAGGTCTCCCATGTGGCTCGTTTTCAAGATTAAAATCACCAGAATGGAACTTTCCAAACAATAGATGTACTATACGTTCATTAGCTACACCTCCCAAACACTTCATTGATATTTCAAGCTCTCAGTGCTTCATTAGTTCCATGACTGAACTCATTTGAAAATAACATAAATTTTTTTACTTATCCATGGTTTCACAGAAATCCTCTTAAAAAAAACTGAAAGATAATCACAAGCCAAAATATACATTTGAAAGAATGAGGATGTACCTTCACAATTTAAAAACAAAAAAG
Organism: Nycticebus coucang; assembly: GCF_027406575.1. NCBI lineage: Eukaryota > Metazoa > Chordata > Mammalia > Primates > Lorisidae > Nycticebus > Nycticebus coucang. The sequence continues at coordinate 91,583,604 of NC_069789.1, forward strand.
TGTCAAGGAGAAATGTTAAAAATATCAACTGTCAAACTTAATAGTTTAGGAAATCAGATGCTTCATACTTTATAACCTAATATGTAGTATATGCTGATCATGTACTAGGGACAGTACCATAGTTTGTTTAGCTCTATCTCTTTTCCCCTCTCTTAGAGTTGTGGTACAAGAAAGCTTGATTGTCTCTCTTCCCTTGTCTCCCTAGAGCTTCTGTTTCCTTTTGTCCTTTAGTTGTTAGAAACTTGTGGGTATGTTGATCATTTTATGTAAAGATTATAGGAAATTGGGGACATTCTGGTTTTTGTTTTAGTTTTTTTAAGAGAAGATGTCAGAGAGTTAAGAACTACAGGGAGATTTCACCTTTGGCCATAAGTGTGAATAGAAAAGGAGAAAAGTACATAAGAGCAGAATTCCGACTGGCTAAAGAATTAATCCTACTTTTGGAAACCAGACATTTAGTTTTGCTGTGTAAAAATAGTACACATTATTGTTATATCTATGAACTTTTTTTTACATGTTATTCATCTGAGTATTAGAAATTATTATAATTTTAGGTCTCTTCTCTATACTATCTATTCAAACACATACCCTTACTCAGTTGATCTTTGGAAGCTACATATGTCATTAACTCTGCAGGGGTTCTCAGACTTTTTAAACAGGGGGCCAATTCACTGTCCCTCAGACCTTTGGAGGGCCGGACTATAGTTTATTAAAAAAAAAAAAAAAACATGAACAAATTCCTATGCACACTGCACATATCTTATTTTGAAGTAAAAAAACAAAATGGGAACAAATACAATCACACCACCTTGTGGCCCACGGGCCGCAGTTTGAGGACCCCTGCCTAGAGGATCCTCCTTGTTATGTTTTTAGTGGATTACTTATGTCTTTAAGGCAATCCTTTTTTTCCTCTCACCTTATGTCAATGATGCTCCACCTGAGAATTGGCTTTTTAGAATGCTTTCATTGACATCAGCAGCTTATAGATTTTTCCTTGAAGCATAGGATAGCTTCCTATTTCATTCCTTACCTCACATTCAGTTTTAATCTTTAAGGTTTTACACTGATTTTGAAAAATATATTAATAAGATAGTCTTTCCTATGACAAATGTTCTTTACACTATAATGAGCATAAATGAAATCTTCAACCATGGAAAAATGTGATTTATTAAAATCCAACATGAAAATCTTTGAAGCTTATATATTTCAGTTGCTCTGATCTCGAGACCAAAAATATTGTAATTGTGAACACCCAGTTTGTCTCTACTTTCCTCTTATTTGGAGTAATTTCACAATTTTTGCATTATACTTCCTTCAAATAAAATTCTCATCCCCAAATAACTAGTATAAATATTATATTTTCTATGGTTATTATGGGTGCTTCTGACTTACTAGTCTTTGTCTTAACATTTTAAATATTATTTTCTATTATTTTTGAGACAGAGTCTTACTTGGCATCACAGCTTACAGCAATATCAAGCTGTTGGGTTCAAGTGATTCTCTTGCCTCAGCCTCCCGAGTAGCTGGGACTACAGGCACCGGCCACAATGACCATCTATTTTTAGAGATGCAGTCTTGCTCTTCCTCAGGCTGGTCTCGAATCTGTGAGCTCAGGCAATCCACCCACCTCCCCACCTTCCAGAGTGCTGGGATTACAGGCGTGAGCCAAAGCACCCGGCCTCAACTTTATATTTAGGTCATTGGTCTTAGAACTTAATCTCTCTAACTCTAATTCAATTTTTTTCTTCTTTATAGATTGTGTAGTCAGTAAAAGAGATGTGAAATTTACCTTAAATGATTTGAGTTGGATTCTCTATAATTTCTCTATAAATTATTACTATGTGAACACACAAAATAGATAAAATCAATATTATTTCACTTATAAAATGTGTTTCTTTCAGATCTTGTATTCCAAATAGTTGAATAAGTATATTTATAATAAGGTGAAAATATTTGCTAGTATCTGTTCATTTGACAAACATTTATTTTATTGTATTAGTTTTATCCAAAGGAGTTGTTCTTACGCTATTGTCAGTAACAGAAAATAGATTTTAGCCAAACTATATTAAAGATGCAAAATATTAAAATCTGAATTAAAAACAATTTTATTTTCAAATTTTATTTTGTTCCATCACAATATTAGTGTATATTAGTCTTTTATACCGGATATTAATATTAACTCTTACTTAGTATAGAGTTTCACCTTATATATAATGTTTAAAAGTAGTGTTACACCATAACCTGGTAAAGATTTTTGAAATCAGAGAGGCCTGTGTTTATTTTTCTGCTCAACCACTTATGAGGCTACACAGCAAGTTATTTTTCTCTATGCTTTAGGTTCTTCATCTGAAACATAAGAATAATAAGACCCATCTGACCAATTTGTTTTGAAGATTTAATGCAATATAGTTTGTTTAGTTTGTCTCTTGATATGCAGTAAATGTTTATAATTATTATTCAGTTAACAATTAATAATTACATACCTACTTTGTGCTAGGTTGTATTCGTAGAACTTAGGATAATACAGAGAATAAAGTCTGAACACTTAGGGTTATAGATAATTTCTTTTTTAAAAAATATATCTTACAAACTAGAAATTCTGTCTTGGAAATTAGTGATGTTTCCACGGATATCATGAGTGTGCTCTAAACTTTGGATTTGAAATAGAGAACTCAAATATTTTCTAGAGCAGTGGTTCTCAACCTTTCTAATGCTGCGGCCCTTTAATACAGTGACCCACAGTTTGAGAACCACTGTTCTAGAGTAAGTTTTTATAAGGATTTAATTCAGTAATTTAAAAGTTTTAGTGAGTTGGGTGGCGCCTGTGGCTCAGTGAGTAGGGCGCCGGCCCCATATGCCGAGGGTGGCGGGTTCAAACCCAGCCCCAGCCAAACTGCAACAAAAAAGCCGGGCGTTGTGGCGGGCACCTGTAGTCACAGCTGCTCGGGAGGCTGAGGCAAGAGAATCGCGTAAGCCCAAGATTTAGAGGTTGCTGTGAGCCGTGTGACGCCACAGCACTCTACCCGAGGGCGGTACAGTGAGACTCTGTCTCTACCAAAAAAAAAAAAGTTTTAGTGAGTTAATTTAAGTATGCTATACCAGAAAATGTCTATATCTATATCTATCTAACCATAGCCATGATTTTTTTATCCCTAGGCAATGAAAACTACAAACAAATAGCAATGTGTGTTCTTTACCACATAAGCATGGATGACCGCGTTAAATCAATGTTTGCATACACTGACTGTATACCACAGGTAAGAGGTTTAAGTGTTTAGAGAAAAACAGTCAAGATATATATATATATATATATATATATATTTTATTCCCATCTCTTGATTTATCAAGTATCCTTTTCCTCAAAAAAAAAAAAACTTCTTATAAATACTGTAAATTTGTTATATAAAATTTGAAACTATAGAACTATATAAAAATGAAAATAACTTTATCTCAAACCCAAAGAAACTTTTAAAATTTTGATAATCTTTTTTCTATTTAAAAAATAATAATACATTGAAATTATATGGTATATGTAACTTTTATATATTACTTTAGTAGTAAACCTTGAATATACTCCTGTCACCAAATTCTTCAAAAATTATTCCTTATAGTTATATAGTACTCTCTGATGTACCATAATTTAAATACTGTTATTAATAAATTGCATGTTTATAGTTGTCCAATTTATTACATAAATGTAAGCAAATGAAAATAATGTGGAATAAATATCACATTTGTAAATGATTACTCACATCTCTGACTTTTTCTATAGTTTAAATGCCTAAAAATAGAATGACAAGTCAAAAGATATGAACACTCGTGTCTTTGACATGTTTTAGTCAAAATACCTTCTAATAAAGGTATTAATACAATTAAATACAAAATAAATTTGTATTTCCAGTTAGAATTTCACTTTTAACACTGAATGTTTTGTCTAAATATGTATTTTATTATTTTTTACTTGCATTTTTATGAATATTGGTGAAATTGGACATTTTCTCATGTTTACTGTTTATATTCTGTTATAAGTCATTTGTGTTCCTCACAATTTTTCTGTTGGCATGTTGTTATTTTTATCATTAGAAAATAAGATCAGTGTATATAATAACTATTTTAACTCTTTGTCACATTGCAAGTTTTTCCCACGTTTGCAACTTACCTTTTAATTTTGTTTATAGTTTTGATAGTTTTAACTGCTTTATATTTGATAGTTTTAACTGCTTTATATTCCCTGATGGGAAAATGCTTCATCAAAATTCTTTCATTTTTATAGCACCATTCTCAGGAAAGACTTTTGCTAAGATTTAGTTGCTTATTTCATATGGTAGGTCTGTTTGTCTTGAAAGAGTTTACTGATTTTTTTCTTTTTTTTTTTTACATGGACTGTTACAAAGGTAGAGATTCCATAGATACATGATTTTTCTCTTAGGGAATTAACAATCACAGAATGACTATTGTGACATTTTTACTAAATCAGATATCACTAATTTGAATATCTAATGATTAAAGCACTGTGTGCTGATTTTTAATATTACATCTTTGTAGAAGATTTTTCTAAGATATAAAAATACCTGGATGTATAATGTACAATAAAAATGGTGCTTGTGGCTCAGTGAATAGGGCGCCGGTCCCATATGCCGGAGGTGGCGGGTTCAAACCCAGCCCCGGCCAAAAACCACAAAAAAAAAAAATAAATAACATTTTTAAAAACACATTAAAAGAATATGAACAAGTCATGCTTATTGAAGTAATTCCTCTTAAGACTTATACTAGAAAATTCCTTATAAGCCTAAACAAAGTTATAAAATGTATGTTACTTGAAAAATGATTGATAGTGACACAATAAAGTCCCATTTAGTGTTTCAAATAGATCATAATTTATTATTGTTAATTCTGATTATCTGTCCTTCTATTTATTTTAGACTGGTGAAATAATCCTAAAATTGAATTTGCTTTTTCAGAATGTTAACCTTTTACCTACATGCCATTTAAAAAAATTAATAAATTCTCAAGGGTAATTTCTTAGACTTTTATACCAAGGGATAATTATGCTTGTTTATAGGAAATAGACATTGCTGAGAGAAAATATAGCACATCTTAATCTAACAAGACAGAGCTTCTTATAAAGATAATGCATGTCAGTCTGTAGCCAATGGGAAGTATAATCAAACTCCTTGTCAAACAAGTTTCCAATAAAAGAGTAGCCATGTCAAAGGGAGATTACAGGTAATTTAGTATGGTCTCACTCCATATGTTCTAAAGGTTTCTGCTTTGCAGTTTCAAAGGGTGCTCTTTTCCCAATCCCATTTAGAATCAGAACTTCATTGACTGCAGGATATGAATTGGAGAGCAGCCAGAAAAGAATAATATTCCTGCTGAGGTGGTTTATATCCAGATTTAGATTTTAAAGAGAATAATGTTAAATAGAAGAAAAATAAATGCAAACCAAGAAAGGGTGAAAACTTACTATGCTGATGATCAGACATTTCCTTTGTAATCCCTCAGCTTGCTTCTGCCTGGAGGTCTTACCTACATACCTCTTGTTACTCTGTTGTTTTGGCCTTACCTGTCTTATTGACATTTTACAAGAATACTTTCTCCCTGCAGTTTTTTCTTCCTTTTTTTTTTAAGTTTGCTTTTATTTAGTTAATTTTGTTTTACTTGTGGAGGGGCTTCTTCCAATTGCTGCACAATCTACTAAATTGTTAGATTTGAAAATATTAAAATCAATGCTATTGGTGCCATCTTGCACCCTCTATTTCTTGGAATTATATTTTTTTTAAAAAGAACTTTTTCTTTTATAAGAATTTGCGAACTTCAGAAAAATTTTCAACATAATAAGGAGAGTTACCCCACACTCAATTTCCCTTACCATTAAAATCTTGCTTTAGTACCGTGCATTTGTCGCAGGGAGCATCTATACTTAATTTCCTTAATATGTACTTGCCACCTGTTTCAAGGTGGCATTCAGGATACCACAGTATGTTTAGTCCTCATCCCTCCCTTAGGCTCCTCGTGCCTGTTAAGCTTTCTCATACTTACCTTATTTGTTTGTAATTAATTGTTTAACTATCTTTTTTTTTTTTAGTAGATTGAGCAATTCATGGGGAAGAGTTCTATGCACGTCTCCCCCACTGCCGTATCCACATTCCGTTGCACTCAGAGGTATTTGCTGAGTAAATAAAGGATGAAAAGAAATAAAAAAAAAAAAAAAACTTACTATGCTGAATTTTGAATTTGAAGTTATCCTACTCTTTTTAGAATATATAATCTCAAACATAAAATGTAAAACTTTTTTAAATGAAAAAACCAGAAACAGGAGTCTGTCTAGATTACTTTTTAGACATTGATATTATTGCAATTTAAAACTTTATAAGTAGAAAGTTCTCCCATACATAACATTTCAAGAACAATTTCTATGCATGTATTCTTGTCTGACAGTTTTCTAACATCAAACATGTCAGCACTGATGTTTTTAGAATATCTGTCATCTCTGTTTCATGAACAAAATTTTCTAAAACTTATTCAGGGGTCAAGGTTTTGGGGGGTTTTCCTACTTTTTTTGCTTTAAATTTTCAGCTCTTAAGTGGGGTTATGTTACCAAATTACGTTGTAAATATCCTGAAGCTTTTAGTGTGAAGCAATGTTTTGAGGAAACAAAATGATATTCTAGAATATTCTTGTTCCTAAAGTACTATCCTGCCTTTAACTTGTAATTTACAGTGCCCAGTTTTGATGTATTTAGGGAAAAGTTGATAATGTTTTGTTTGCTACCCAGTGCCAGGTTCATTACAGAATAAAATAGTTGTAGAAAGCGAGTCAGAAATTCAATGAAATTTCCAAGTTTCTTTCAGTAATTAAGTAAGTAATTCATGGGTATTGGCTACTTGAAGTAAGTTTATGTCAGTAAGGCTTTATACTCTTTTGTGTCAGCAGTTGATTAACCTACTTATTAAAATAAAAAACCATATCCAAGGTTAGAATGTCTTAGAGTTAATATAATATTCTATTCTTCTTGAAATTATGCACATTAATTTTTGCTTAGTAAAGATACTCAAGTAGTACAAATGAATTTTTCAAAGACAAGCCTAAAATGAGTTTGAAGGTAAGAAAAAAACAATGGTTCCCAGTGATTCATAATCATTCCAGTGATCAGAAAGAATGTGGAGTATAGTCATATTCATTAACTACATTGGATAATATGTTTTAAGGTGCTTTATTAACTGTAAATCACTGTACAAAAGCAGGGTATTCTTAGTAAAATCTTATCATTTGGAGCCCATTCATGGCCCAATTTAAATGTTGCCTTGATTATATGTGTTTTATAGGATAAACCTATAATTAGATTAGAGTTCACTTTTAGAAAATATTTAACATCCAGAGTAGGTGATTATATATACAACATGCCTCATAATCTCTCCCAGTATTATATTGCTTTGCTTCCTTTGTACTTTATTGCCTCTAATTATCCAGTGTACTCTAATTTTCTTGCCCTATTATATCACTATTCTGTGAAATTTGGGGGCCGGGTCAAGTTTTTCTTTATACATGATCTTAATGGTCTCAGTGGGTAGATTGTTTCAGGTAACCATACTTGGGGATAACCAGGAGTTAATGGTTGCATTCTAATAATAGTTAAAAGTACACATTAACAGTTCATTGTTATGTAGACCTCTGAGATGCATGTTTTGTTTAAATAGGTGCAAATGCCATCCAGATGCTTATAAAAGTATTTATTGCTAATAGAATGGCCAATCAAAGTACATGGTTAAGTAGTGATGTCATAGTGTTATTTAATATTTCACCCTAGAACAATGTTCAAGAATCTTCATAGTGATCCACATGCTTTCCACCACAGTTGTCCTATTTGGCCCCTCTTTGATCTGCATGCTTCTTTTTAGCTGAATGCTGGTAAACGTCGTTTCTGACAGCCCCCTTTGCTCTTGCCTGCCATTATCTGCTGAAGTTCAGAAACCAGAGCATCACTTCAAACAGGAGAGTTAGGGAGTAGCCAGTCAGAAGAGATTCCTGAGGCATGCACAGTTCTGGCATAATCATTCAAAGATGTGTGGGTAGGGGGGCTGGAGATGGTAGAGGTGTATGTGAATACAGAGAGCTGTGGGGGTTGGCCTCTGGTCACTGGTAAATAAGTGAAGTCAGGTGCCAGAGAGTCTAGACACAGTGATTTCAGTCCTGGGTCTTTGGTATCTGATACTCAATATGGGACTTGTCTGATTGAACACTATTGCTTCTTCTTTGCACAGGCTGAAGCCCTTTTAAAGCTTTCCTGTTAAATTAGTAAAAGATGACAATGGATGCGGTTAAAACAGAAAAAAATCTAGTTTTAATATTTCCTAGTTCTCAGCAATTATACTTACTTTTGAAGTGCCATGATAACAATCAGAGATATGATGTTGCACGTGGAATTTGAACTAAACTATTATTTTTAAATTTGAATGCTCTAATTAAAATTGAATTGTTTCTCTTTCTTATTGTGAAAACTAATTCTATATCATTATACATTCCATTCATATTTAGTCCTAATTTCTCTTGACTGGGGGGATGGGAGTTGTTAAGTTTTCAAGGCATTATTTTTTTAAAAATCTAGCTCCTGCTTATTTATTTCTACACAGGATTTAATTTCAAAATCACCAGTTTTTAAAAAAATTACCAGTAACTTCATTTTTAAGGGCAATTTTCATACTACAAAGGTTGATTTGAAGTAAATACTTTTTGTTAGCAATAAGTATTTTGTCTTATTAAAGATTTCTTTCAACACAACAGATTTTCATCATTGTAAAAAAGTTTCTTGATGTCAGTAGTAGTTTGGAAGAAATCTATAGTAAGTTTTAAATTCTAGTATGAAAAACATAATTATATTTATTAAAGGATTATCACCTACATTTTTATTTGTAATGTAATTGTTACTAGAAAATTTATTTGTAATTCATTATTGGCAGAGAGTGAAATCTGTTAAATATATACAATAAATTAATATTATTGTCTCTTTACCATAGAATCTGTTTATTCTGTAACATTATTAAGTGTTAATGATTCTTTACCCAGAGATTCCATTAATGGTGACATTTGTGATTAAAGCTCTGCCCTCTGGGGGAGGACAGGATATATGCCAACTGTTCATGTGCTGCAGTTTTTTGTAGTTTTCACCATAATCAGTGCATTTTGTTAGAATTCTATCTGACAATTAGAGTAGTATGGGGTTTTAAATTTTGGTTTCCAGGTCATTGCCAGCACACAGAAATATTTTTATGTATTGACCATGTATCCTTCAGTTATCACTCATATCAATCATATGACAATTTCTACAATTGTACCTACAGTCCAAATGTTTCTTCTAAACTTAGGCCTGCATTTATAACTTCCTACTGAATGTCTAGGCTGGACTATCACATAGGCAATTTGAACTCAATATACCTAAAACCAAAATCACTATCTTCTCTGTAAAGTTTTTTCCTACTCAAGCTTTCTTTTTTTAGTAGATGTTAGCACTACCTGGCATGTCCATTGCAGAAACCTAAAAGTTATCTATGACATCTCCACTCCCTTTACCCCGACATCTAGCCAGTTATTAAATTTCATTGTGGTTCTCTAAGTATGTCTCTAATCAATCCTTTTATATTTATCCCCATTTCCAGACTTACTCGAGGCATACTTACTTTTCCTTTAGCCTCCTAGATGGTTTCCAACATTTTCTTATTTCGATCTACATTTTTCCTGGCCAGATCTATTTGAGATGCAGATCTTTTCCTGACACTTTTTTGTTTAGGATCCTTTAATACCTTCTCATTAGACTTAGGGTGAAGCCCCAAATCCTTACTACAGTACTTCAAGATCCTGCATGTTCTGGCTATTACCTTCTTACCTATCAACACTGTTTCCATTTCTCTAAATATGCTTACTTTCTTTTAGTTCTTCAGTAGAGTAATATTCTTTCCTGCATTGTGAGCTTTTGTCTTTGCTTGGAATTCACTGCTTCCAAACAAATTTTTTTTAATTCTTTAAAGCAGAAGTTTATTTCTCTTGTATTCTCTACTATACTTGTAAGTTTATATTTAATGCAGAGCATCTAACGCTTCCTTAACTATTCTTTTAGATATTGAACAGTGAAAGCTTGCCAGTTTTATGTGTCAAAATGTATATTGTATTATATTATTTCCAATGTACAATCTAAGATAACACATTATGATGAAATATTCCTTCTGTTTTTTTTTTTCTTTTTGTTTTTTAAGTAAAATATGCCCTGTGTTTCTTACTAGTTAATGAAGATGCTCTTTGAATGTTCAGATGAACGAATTGACTTGGAACTCATTTCTTTCTGCATTAATCTTGCTGCTAATAAGAGAAATGTACAGCTTATTTGTGAAGGTCAGTGCTTTCAAGCTTGAAGGGTAACCTCTTTAAGAATCTGGTAATTGGCAGAGGATGGAAAATAGATAATAAGGAATTAAGAATTGTAGTGGATATGTACATCTTATTTTCAAATGGTTTCTTTCTATGGCTATAATCTTTAAAGGTCAGATAAAATATTCTTATGTCATGAGTGGATACACTTACCCTTCAGTAACATTTTTATAAACCACAGTCAGCCTTAATTGAAATTTGATTTTGTAAACATTTTCTAGACAAAATGACACTTTTTATTTGTAAAGCAGTCCATTACAGTGTAGAGTGATAAAATACTAATGTATTAGGTTACTGTTTCTAAAATAGTATTAGAAACACTAAATGTTAAAATGGCTTGTCATAAATTATAATGTTTCAGAGTCTATCTAATACGATTTTCCTTGTCTGAAAAGTAATGTATTTGTTATAGAAAATGCAAGTGAGCAAAGAATAAGTAATTAAAATATTTACTCCTACTATCTGTAGATAATCATAGGTAAAATTTTAATGTAGTGGGGTGGCGCCTGTGGCTCAGTGAGTAGGGTGCCAGCCCCATATACCGAGGGTGGCAGGTTCAAACCCAGCCCCGGCCGAACTGCAACAAAAAAATAGCCGGGCGTTGTGGCGGGCCCGTGTAGTCTCAGCTGCTCAGGAGGCTGAGGCAGGAGAATCGCGGAAGCCCAAGAGCTGGAGGTTGCGGTGAGTCCTGTGACGTCATGGCACTCTACTGAGGGCAGTAAAGTGAGACTCTGTTTCCACAAAAAAAAAAAATTAATGTAGTGATTCTGTATATTTTTAAATATAAAATGTGTTTTTTCTTCTATATATAGTTATGTGTCCTTCTAATATTAGTAATATCTTGAATAATATCATTTCATGTATTAAATACGTTTATAAAACATAATTTTGTTAATAGCTGCAAAATTGTCCAATAAAGGATTTTATTTCACTACTTTAGGTACAGTTTGTTGCCACTTTTTTTCTGTTACAAGAAATGCTGCAGTAATTATCCTTTCTCTGAATGTTTACAATTTTTCATTTTATCTTCTTAGGATAAATTCCTAAAAGTATATTTTTCTAGGTCAAAAATATCAATTTTTTTAACACTTGTGCTGCGTATTTCAGACACAGAAGAGCATATACTGTGTGTTTCTATTTATATAAAGTTCTAGAACAGCAAAACTAAGATGTATTTTAAAATAAAAAAGAAAAGAGGAAGAGGACAGAAGAAAAGTGATTGTATCTGGGGAACAGAATTGAGAGAAAGAGGCGCAAGGGAACTTTCTGGAGCGGGTAGAAACAGTCCATGTGTTGATCTGTAGTATGGGTTGCACAAGTATATACATGTATCTGTATAATCAAATTCTACACTTAATGATTTATGCATTTTACTTTATAGAAATTATTGTGGATATTTTTGAAAATTAAACAAAAAAGTTATTAAACTTAAGTTAAAACCTTAATTTTATTGGGGGAACTTTCTATTTCAGGAAATGGGCTCAAGATGCTCATGAAGAGGGCTCTGAAGTTCAAGGATCCATTGCTGATGAAAATGATTAGAAACATTTCCCAGCATGATGGACCGACTAAAAATTTATTTATTGTAAATATAATTTTTGACATTCTATTAAAATCGAATGAGAATTGAAGATTTAAATTGCTATAGTTAGAAATATAACTCTTACTGGACTCTCATCAAGTATTAACTCCTGATCCAAATTGACTCTTCTGTTACAGACTTCTTTGTTAGTTCAGCTCTTAGAATTCTGAACCTAGGTTTCCATGTTGGTTTTGTTTTGCAGTCCCTACTCCTGTTCCCTTTAATCTCCCCACTGCAGCCTTCATGCCTTTCACCAGTTCACCATAGGCTTTCTTAGCATTTAGATCAAGATCATTAAAACCAGAGAATCACATTTGATACTGATTTTTTCTTCCTGTGAGTTAAATTGCTAGACTCCTATTGGTTAATTATTAGACTAAATAAAAAATACTTTAAATTTGTACTAAATTTCTGTTTTGTTCAGGATTATGTTGGGGATCTTGCAGCCCAGATTTCTAATGATGAGGAGGAAGAATTTGTTATTGAATGTTTGGGAACTCTTGCAAATTTGACCATTCCAGACTTAGACTGGGAATTGGTTCTTAAAGAGTACAAGTTGGTCCCTTACCTCAAGGATAAACTAAAACCAGGTTTGTGCTAAGTATTTCACTTTTTCGTAATCAGTTATTTCTTACTGTTGGGGATAAGACTGCTACAGCAGTATTGTGTGACTACAGTATTATATACTAGGAAAAAACTTTTCTTCCCACAACTCTGTGCTCCCAGAATGGTGGTCACTGGATCTCTTATATTTATACTCTCTTCTCTTTCTCCTAACACTGTTTTCTTAATATGAGTTTCCCTTTCCTATTCTACCTTTCTTGTTGTTTTTTTTGGGGGGGGGAGGGGTTAAATTCTGCTTTTTTTAAATTAACAAATACTGTCCACCTCTATGTACACATACACACAAGCACAAAGTTATTTGAAGCATTCAAATGAGTCTTTTGTTTTCTGTCTCCATTGTAATTCAATCATATTGTCAGAGACTTATTTCCACTTCTCTTTTTTTTTTCTTTTTTTTTTTTTATTGTTGGGGATTCATTGAGGGTACAATAATCCAGGTTACACTGATTGCAATTGTTAGGTAAAGTCCCTCTTGCAATCATGTCTTGCCCCCATAAAGTGTGACACACACCAAGGCTCCACCCCCCTCCCTCCGTCCCTCTTTCTGCTTTTCCTCCCGCCCATAACCTTAATTGTCATTAATTGTCCTCATATTAAAATTGAGTACATAGGATTCATCCATTCTTGTGATGCTTTACTAAGAATAATGTCTTCCACTTCCATCCAGGTTAATACGAAGGATGTAAAGTCTCCATTTTTTTTAATAGCTAAATAGTATTCCATGGTTTCCACTTCTCTTATTTCCACTTCTCTGCTGCCCCCATCACCATGAACTGTCATCAGTGAGCTTGAAATTTTAGAAAAAAGATAAATTTATCAGCAATTTGAAAGAATTGATTTAATAGCTTTGATTAGCTTTTCTTTGCATTAAAATTTTGATAATATAAATGAATTTAGATCAAGACATCAATGAAAACTTTCTATGGTTTGATTTTACTAGGTGCTGCAGAAGATGACCTTGTTTTAGAAGTAGTTATAATGATTGGCACTGTATCCATGGATGACTCTTGTGCTGCATTGCTAGCCAAATCTGGAATAATCCCTGCACTCATTGAATTGCTAAATGGTAAATAATCTTAATTTACTGTCATGCTAATGTCTAAACAGATTACTAGTTTAAATTTTCAAATATGAAATGCAGAATCTGTGATCATAAAATAGTATTTATCTTGTTACATTAATCATTTTATAGCAACTTAAATGATATAGTTAAAAAAATGAATTAAATAGAGCTAACTAGGATTGGATAGTAATATCAAAGAGCTTGAGGTTACCAAGTAAGAATGTTACAGTAAAACAATTCGGGACCAATTTTTCAGATAGTGTTCTCCCCTCACCAACCTTCAACAACTAATATAATGGTCACCACTTATCTGCAAGGGATATGTTTTAAGACCCCCAGTGGATCCCTGAAACCACAGATAGTACTGAACCTTATGTATACTATATTTTTCCTACACATACCTATCACAAATTTTAATTCATATATTAGGCACATTAAGAGATTAACAATAATAACTAAGAATAGAACAACTATAACTATGCTAGCATCTATACTCTTGTGCTTTGGAACCATTATTAAGTAAAATAAGGATTACTTGAATACAAGCATTGTGATACTGCCAATATTGATCTAATAACCTAGACGGCTTCTAAGTGACTATGGGTAGGTATGTATACAGCGTGGATACACTGGACAAAGGAATGATTCAAGTTCCAGGTAGAGTGGACTGGGATGGTGACAGATATCATCATGCTACCCAAAATGACACACAATTTAAAACTTAGAAATTATTTGTTTCTGGAATTTTTCATTTATTATTTTCAGATTCATTGACTGTAGGTAACTAAAACCAAGGTGGAGGGAGACCACCGCTAAGGGAAGAGTACTGTAATCTATCATTTTTCTTCTTTCTGTTGAGTTTTATGTTGGTTTGAGTTGGACATCCTCTTTTGTGAAACTCTATTTTTATATCTTGATTTGTAAGTAAGGAAGTTCATTTAGAAGCTGATTCTAAATATCATATTCCCTTTTAGATCAAGAGGGTTTTTGTCTACCGAACTTCCTGTGATGATAAAAATGTTTTATATCTGCAGTGCTCAATACACTGCAGATACAGATCATTTGGTTATATGTGGCTGTCAGGACTGAGAACCTGAATTTTTAATCTACTCTAATTTTAATTAACTATAGTGGCTTATTGGTCAGGAGGACAGTGCAGGCTCAGCATCTTCCCCTTGAATTTGTATTACCCATACAGTGCAAAAGCTCATTTTTTCTCTATATTGCATACAAAATTTATCTAAATCCAATGTTATTTTATTAGGACAAGTTCCCTAGGATCTTACATGTTAAAAGTAGCTAACAGTATAAAAGTTAAAAATGTATGATATGACTAAAGAAGACTCTTTCATCTGAGTCTTTATTGTACTAAGCATAATATATATGCATTTTATATTTTAATAGACTTTTGGTATGTTAACATATTTAAGGAAACATACATGGATTTAAATTATATAGCTCAATGAATTTTCAAAGTGAGCACACCAAGTTATCATTACCCACATAGGAAATAAAACAGTACCAGCACCCTAGAAGTGCTCTTCCTCCTTGGAGTCATTATCACCTGAAAAGGGGTTTTTATCTTTTTTTTGTCACTAATATATGAATTGTGGTTAGTTTTGAACTTTATATTTGTGAGATTTATCTATGTTATATACAGAAGTTTGTTCATTTTCATTGCTGTATATAATAAGTCTATTATATCAGTATATCACTATTTTTTCTACTATTGATGAAAGTAGGGTTGGATTTTAGGAGGGAGGAGGACTATTATAAATTATGCTCCTATGAACATTTTTGAACCTTTCACTTGGTAATTGTATGTACTCATTTCTGATACAGACCTAGGAGTAGAATTGCCGGGTCACAGAGTTTTCGTGTGTCTGGCCTTAATCAATGATAATAATCTATTTTTTAAGGTCGTGTCAGTTTTCAGTCCTTCCAGCAATGCAGAAAGTTAATAGTTGTTCCACATCACCACCAACTCTGGGCATTATCAGTCTCTTTAATAGTAGCTTTCATACTGGTATCTCATTCTGGTTTTCATTTACATTTCCCTAATGACTAATGAAGTTGAATGCCTACTTATATTTCTTGACTATTAGATATGACCAATGAAATCATGTGCCTATTTATCCCATGAACATTTTTCTCGGACAGTTTTTTAAAACTTATGTCCAGTTCTTTAATGTACTACATTTTAAAAATAGGTCAGATAGAGATAATACCCCTACATTTAAAGTATTCCTTCTCAAAATTATTTAGATATATATTTTTTAACCTTGCTATACCTGTCTCAGAGCCAGATATTTTCAGATTAGAAATAATTAAAAGAGAAACTAGGTAGTTGGGAGGTGAAAATGAAGATAGTGTAGTTGATAGAGTGGGAA
Organism: Nycticebus coucang; assembly: GCF_027406575.1. NCBI lineage: Eukaryota > Metazoa > Chordata > Mammalia > Primates > Lorisidae > Nycticebus > Nycticebus coucang. Next base: position 91,599,685 of record NC_069789.1, read on the forward strand.
TGAAGATTTTGTGAGGAGCTGGAGAAAGTCGAAGCAAAATGACCTGTTTCCCGGAATTGCTGTCCCATAGGGATTTTAATTGAGACAGCTGATACATTTGTAAAGAGAGAGTTAGCTCAGATTGGTTTACTGTGTTTTTATGTTCTCTAACATGAGATCATCACAGAGTCTACATAATACTCTTTTTAAGAAGTATATAACTTTTCAAGATTAAAACCCTTGGGGTTAAGTGAGAGAATACTATATACCAAGAGAGTAAGTGAGAATTTCAGCACAATTTCTTTGGGAAAATAGTACTTTGGCAAATTAATAAGGGAGATTATTTGGGTCATATTGGACTTTAAAGAGGCCCACAATTTATTCTACACAACTATTGATCTATTCTAGAAATCTGTTTCAGGGCAGCGCCTGTGGCTCAGTGGGTAGGGCACCTGCCCCATATACCTGGGCAGGTTCGAACCAGGCCCCGGCCAAACTGCTACAAAAAATAGCTGGGCATTGTGACAGGTGCCTGTAGTCCCAGCTACTCGGGAAGCTAAGGCAAGAGGATCACCTAAGCCCAAGAGCTGGAAGTTGCTGTGAGCTGTGACACCACAGCGATAAAGTGAGATTCTGTCTCTAATGAAATAAAACAAAAAACCTCAACAAAAAAATAGCTGGGCGTTGTGGCGGGCGCCTGTAGCCCCAGCTGTTCAGGAGGCTGAGGCAAGAGAATCGTGTAAGCCCAAGAGTTAGAGGTTGCTGTGAGCTGTGTGACATCCTGGCACTCTACCCAAGGGCGGTACAGTGAGACTCTGTCTCTACAAAAAAAAAAAAAAAGAAAGAAATCTAACACGTCAATGAACTGTTACCTATAGTTGATGGTTAACAATGCTATTAGTAAACCAAATTTTATAACTATTACTTAAAACTAGATTCCCATAAATAATTATGGTTTCACCATTATATATGGACATCAGCTATTCTGTTACTCTCTGTATGATATTAAGCTTTTATTAATTAGCTTTTATAATTACATAACATTATTTTTTACTATTATAATTAGATTTAGACTAAACTACTTATTATTTTATGCCAATATGTAAAAAGTAATTTTGTGAACATTATTCAACAAAAGAAAATGCCTTTTTATAATAGTTTAATTGCCAAAAACTTAGATCCTTTTTAAGAATTTTTTTTCATGTGAGGTCAATATTATAAATACAAAGGTTTGAGGCTGGGCGTAGTGGCTCACACTGGTAAGCCTAGCAATCTGGGAGGCCGAGGTGGGTGGATTGCCGGAGGTCACAGGTTCAAGACCAGCCTGAGCAAGAACAAGACCCATTTCTAAAAATAGCTGGGCTTTATGGCAAGTGCCTGTAGTCCCAGCTACTTGGGAGGCTGAAGCAAGAGAATTGCTTGTGCCCAAGTTTGAGGTTGCTGTGAACTATGACGCCAGGGCACTCTACCCAGGGCGACAAAGGGAGACTCTGTCAAAAAAAAAAAAAAAAAATTAGAATGGTTTAAAGACTTCTTATGATGGACAAAACAAAAAACAAGTGGTGGTAAGTGTTTCCATATTACATTAGGAATACAGAAATTAATTCAATGTTTTCTTTCTTATCTCCTTGTCCATTTTAGTTTTTCTCATTCTTCGTTACTTTCCACAGTGTTTTTCAATTTGGTACATACACATACTGTTCTCTCATATGAAGTCTGTATTTCCTTTTCAGCTCAGCAAGAAGATGATGAATTTGTATGTCAGATAATTTATGTCTTCTACCAGATGGTTTTCCATCAAGCCACAAGAGATGTCATAATCAAGGAAACACGTATCCTTTCAGTGTTTACAACAGATAATGACCTTTCATGTATTCAGAAAAGATGTGTCTTGGAGGTATTTTTCCTTGAAAATGTTGATACAATATAGAAAACACCGACCTTTGAAATAAACTTAACAGATGTGCTATTTCCCACAGAGGCTGTTGATCTCATGTCAGTGTATAGGTGGAATATAATGAGAATAATCTTATTATTATAACTTGGCAGGTTGTAATTCTTAAGAAACTTAACACAACAGAGCTTCCTTCTTTACTAACATGTTAAATATCCAAGGTTCCTAGGACTTTTCCTTGGTCTTCTTGTAATCTTAGTTACTCAATGTGAGAACGCACATCTATTCCCTTGACTCCAGCTACCAACTATATGCTAAGTATTTAATATCTTTAAAAACTCTGTCTTGAGTCCTAGGCAGTTGTTGGGCCTTAAGCTGAAAATTTTGTATCTGTCGTGTCTTTCACTATAAACATAAGCATTTATACTGCAGACATTTATTGAGCTTTGACCATCTAAACAGACACTAGTTTAAGTGCTGGATGTGTAGGAAAGTCAGTCCTTGACCTCAAGGAGTTCATAGTCCCCTTGGAGCAGCAGTTCTTAACCCACAGGAACTGTGAACCACTGCATTAGAGAGATAGACAAGTGAATATGAAATGTAAAATTATAATCCAGTGCGATCAGTGTCATAAAGACATGTACTTGGGGCACACTAGAATTAAAATACACATATAACAAGTCTAGGGATGTCATGAAAGACTGGCAGGAGAAGTGAGGTGTAAACTGCATCTTTCTTTGTTTTATAATTGGGATGGTCTGTTGTATTAAAAAAAAATCTGCTTTTGAACTTCAAGGACAAAAATCCTTCATTACTACATGGATAGTCTGCTTAGCATACATAGTTCTTCATAACCTGTTAATTTTTCCAAAGTGATATGTTCCCATTTTAACCTCAAAATTCACAATTTTCTCTTAGTACACCAATTTCTCATCATTTATCAGATGTGACACTCCTTGTTAATACTTATGCCTTTTTGTGTGCTCATCAGCCTTATTTCTCCCCCATTTTTACCTCACAAGCTCCTACTCAAATAAAAGTTTATACACCATCTTATCAGTTAATTAAGCCTTTCTGTTATGTGCCTCCCTTCTTCCCAGTAGAAATGATTTTATTTTAACCTCTAAGAAATATTTTGAATTATCTATTCAATAACCTGTCTCTCACAAAAGATTTTGAGGTCCTCAAGCACAAGGACTGGCTCTGTCTTACTCATCTCTGTTCACAAAACTTAACATAGTACCTGTCATGTGGTAAGTACTTGTTTGGTTAAATGCTTAATTCCTTTCAAAATAATACTTTATGAGACATTTTTTAATGATACTGCCATTGCTAAAGACATTTTGAAACTCATCTGGTGTTACTGTCAAAGCCAATGACATAGCTTTAAGTATCACATTTGCAGGAAAATTGCCATGATTCTAAGGGCAAATTTAATTTCTGGAACCATATAATGTCTTCAAGAGGCAAGTCTGATGAATAGCAAGTCTAATTAGAGAACTGTTCATTTTGATGGGGCACAAAATGTAAATATGACACACTTCCTGGGTGCAGGACTCAGCTACAACTCAGTCTTTGGACTTTACCTTACAAACACAAATAATGTAACCTAATAGTATGTACTCTTATATTAATCCCTAATAAAAATGTCAATATTCCTTTGCCTTAACAGCTACATTTGAGAGGTTGTCTTTTAACATACAGTAATAAATTTTTTAATGTGGCTTATATACTGACTCCCAGGAAGATTAATTCCAAATATACTTTTAAATGATTTTAAAATCATTGGAATAAGTTAACTTTTCCCAGCTGTATTCCATGGAACATATTCCTTGAGTATTAATGATTGCTTAATGACAAAAGGGTGCTGTGATAGTAAATTAGTTTGGGACGCACCGAATTCAAATTAAATAGGTTTTCTTGCTACAGAAGAATGGCAGCTGGGATCATAGGCACACACCACCATGCCTGACTAGTTTTTTTTTTTTTTTTCTGTTTTTTGTAGAAACAGGTCTTGCCTTTGGTTCTTGGAACCTCTAATGTGCTTTTGGGGGTCTTTAAAAGGATATTTCATATATAAACTATTTTAAACTTACCTAACTATAAAAGCCACTATGGAAAGTGGTAAAATGAAAGTATATCCTAGGTAACATCTTTGAAAGACAGCTCTGTTTGTAGTTATCTCATAGGGTGGTTTTTTGTGAAGACTAAAGAAGAATGAAGTGTTTATTTAAATTACCTACTAAGAGCCTAGCACATAGTGAGTAAGTGTTACTGCCTCTGCTCTGGTATGTCTCAGTACCTTGTCGAACTCTCAGTATTAAGAGAACTTCTTTTGATTTTTCTTCTCAACATCACTTTCTTTGTATTTTCCCCCCTCCAAGTTCAGTTTTTGTTTGATGTCATTGTATCTGGGGTCAGTATTTTTAGCTTGTTATCTGAAGACATTAACATGTTGATAATGATGTGAATGGGAGATAAAAGATCTGCTAAATTAAAATTTTTATAAAACCGTCCTTAAAATTGGATAAAGATTGCTATGAAGTGCTTTTGCCACAGTACCAAATTCCGAAATGTTTTGGAGTTCAAAAACAGGATTTTTGTTGATGCCAATGACATTTAAACATATTATGTTGCAACTTGTTACACATTAAAAATTATGAAAATATTTTATTACACCATAATATTAAGCATCTTAATGTGATTTTTCCTATGTTTCTGATATATTTAAACACTTATAGAATCTGTTAAGCAATAATTCATTCCTTTTCCCATTTTTTGTCAAACCAGAAAGTTCGATAATTTTACACACAATCCTTGACATTTGGCCAATGTAGACTTATTTTAGATAATGTATGATTGATATTAAGATATTTAAAATTACTAAACTGTCTCTTCAGCATAAATCAACCCATAAGAATCAGGAACCTAAAATTAAGAACCAGCACTGTTGTAGTAGATAATATTTACATAATCCCAATAGTTACAATATGGGAAAATGAAATACATTTAGCCTTCCTCATTGAGGCGTTCCACATCCGCTGGGTCAACCAACTATATAGATCAAAATATTTGGAAATAATTTTTTAAATGTAAAAATATGTAACTATAGTAACCATTTACATAGTACTTACATTTTATTAGATATTACAAGTAACTAGAGATGATATAAATATGTAAAGATGTGCATAGGCTATATGTAAATACAACACCATTTTATGTAAGGTGAACATCCATGGATTTAGGCATCCATGGGTTAGGAGCTGGTGTCCTGGAACCAGTCACCTGACAGTTACTGAGAATTAACTGTAATCCAGATTTGTCTAGATCCTCTTAAATTCCCCTTGGAAAAAAAAAAATTTTTTTTTTTTTTTTTTTTGGGATATTCTCACTATGTCCTGCTCAGTAGAGTGCAGGAGCATCACAGCTCACAGCAACCTCAAACTCTTGGGCTTAAGCATTCTCCTGCTTAAGTAGCTGGGACTACAGGCGCCCACCACAAAGCCCGGCTATTTTTTTGTGGTGGTGTTGTTGCAGTTGTCATTGTTATTTAGCTGACCCGGGCCAGGTTCGAACCGGCTAGCCTCAGTTTATATGGCCAGCACTGTAAGCACTGTGCTATGGTGCCGAGCTTCCCTTGGAAATTTTTAAGATTTCCTTAGAGTATTCATTTTATCACAATAACCATGGGTGTCATTTAATTATTCATTAAATAAAAATATGTTGAGTACCTCTATGTTCTCAGACCTGGGGGTTCTGTGCTACACAAGAATAATGAAAACTTAGATTCTGTGGAGAAATGAGGCAGTTGATACATATTTTTTATAATTTTTTAAAAATGGCTTTCAGAGAGCACAAATATTTTATATATGTAAATACATATCCTCTACATTTATATATATTCCTTTTTTCCTCAAAAAATACTAAGTAACACTAATGAGTAGACACTCTGGGTTAAGTTTTATCTGTGCCTCTTGCTAATCATTAAAGATTAAAATGTTTTTGGCATTATAATCAGTGCTACAAGGAATGGTATTTACTTGTACATATGTGGTGGGGTTTCTTAGTAGATACTTATGGTCTTTGTTTTTAAATAGTTTTAAATAAGACCAACTGAAAGTATCAGAGGCTGCAATTTTCTTTTTTTACTGCCTCTTTTGATTCATTGAGGTTTCTTTATTGATTTGAATGTGCTTTATTCTCCCTCTCCCTTTTTAATTTACACATTTCATTTCCTTTTTTTGGGAGGCAAACTTAAATTTCAACATGCATTCTCACCAAATTCTAAAGCCATATATCTTCCTTTCTCTGAGTCTGATATCTCTACTCTCATTCATCGGCTTCCATGTTATTTGCTATCTAGTATAATAATTTCATTACACTTTTATAACACTTTTGTGACATCCCAGAATTAATTGTATTCTGATTATTACTTTTTAAGAAACAGTCCTTATTTAAAATTTACAATCTGTTGAACATATTTCCTTATTTATTATCTTTTCTTGAATTCCCTTCTTCTATTCCCAAGTTGAATTCTTTCATAATGAAGTATATTCTTTTATACCTAGTGAATATTATCTATGAATAATAAAATCTGTCTTTATCTAGAAATAACTAGTTTGTCCTATTTATTAGTAATTTAGCAGAAAATAGAATTCTAGGTTAACAGCAATTTGAAAGTACTTTTTCACTGTATTCTGGACTGTATTGCTGCCAATGAGAAGACTGTAGTCAGTCTAATTACTGTAAAACTCAGATGATAATTTATTTTTCTTATAAGTGACTTTGTCTTTTTGTCAGGAAGACCCAAGGAATATTCTTTTTCTTTAACATGAAGTTATTTTACTAGAGTTTGACTTTCGATATCATTCTTCATTAATTGTTCCAAATATACAAATGTACTCTTTCCATATATAATTTTAAGTCATTTTATTTCAAGAAAATTCTCATGAATTATAGTCTTTTGTATTATTCTAATATTTTAGGGTTTTTCTGGAGGGGATTTCTGTTATGTTGAATTTTCTTTGCCTATCATTAATATCTGTCAGTTTCTAACCTTTTCACCTCTTTTAAATTATTTTTAAATTTTATGTTTTCTTTCTTTTTGCCTTCTATTTCTCTTAGGGTTTATATGTCGTATTTATTAACTCTTGTGTTTAGTTTTTGTGTTTAAATGATTTTTACTTTTATATTTGATTCTTTTCTGAATTATTTTATTTTTCTGAGTTTTCTAATCCTGGCTTATATTGTTTGCTTATATATATTATTTTTTAATTATTTTATCTCTTGAAATATTAGGTTGTAGCTTTTTCTTATGCAAAAATGTCTTGTTTTCTCCCTTTTTTCCTTATTATTATAATAATAGTAAGTTTGGGGGTGCTGTGCTAAACAAGAATAGTGAAATATGAGATTTGACTGTGATTCTTTTCTGCTGAAAAGAAATTTTTGTATGAAATTAATTTTTGTGGGCTTTAAAGAGGGCAGGATAGGGTTTTGTAGCTACATAATTCTAGAGTTCCTTCTTCAGTTATTTTCATGTTTTCAAAAATATGGTTATTTGTTTACTGATTGGGGGTTTTATCCATTTTTACCTAAATTTTTCAATTTTATGTCTTTACTGTTTTTCAGAAAATGAAATATTAAATGTTTCTGGTCATCTTATATTAACGATTTTATTTTAAAATTTAAAGCTAAATTTTAATTTAGCATTTGGATTTTGAGAAATGTGGGATTTTCTAATATGATTGAATTGCCACAAGACCAAATACAGTTTGTATCTTTAACCATTTTTATTCAGAGGCTCCAGCGTATCTCATAGACCTGATGCATGATAAAAATAATGAAATCCGGAAGGTCTGTGATAATACATTAGATATTATAGCGGTAAGTATCCTTTCTACACAAAGTATAATAGACTTCGTTTTGGTAGAAAAAAGACACTGAAAACCAACTTTGAACCATGAATTTAGTGTATGCACAACTTTATATTCTGTTGAGATTTAAGAAATACAATGATACTAAATTTATTTTTTTTAATATTAAGTTTTTTGGCTTTCAACTTTTAAGTATATGACCTCCTTACATAAAAAAGTTTTATGTGTATTCAGAGTTTATATCTAATCTGTATATCCTCTTAGAATCACTTGTTTTTCAGAGAAATTACTGTATAAAAGGAGGGAGATAGAAGCCAATTTTGGTCAAAACCCATGCAATTAACTTTGTAGTCTAGCCATTAAATGTTTTAAATAAATCTTATGTCTGCTATTTTTTTAGTTATTTGATAATTTTTGTTGTATACATAAACTTATTTTGTAATTTGCTTTGGAACGATGGGAAGTACAAAAATCTTAATGTTTATTTATGACTTTGGAGGATTTTGAAGGATGCATTACTAGAGGGATATGATCAGAGGAATGATCAAAGTCTTGGATTAGAAGTTTGTTGACCCCACCTGGATCATTTTGAGTATTTTTGTTACCTGTGCCATATATTGCTACATACAACCAGCTTGCTTCTTCCTTTGAACTGGATTTGGCTCACTTTTTATTTTATTTATTTATTTATGAGACAGAGTCTTACTTTGTCGCCCTCAGTAGAGTGCCAGGGCATCACAGCTCATAGCAACCTCCAACTCCTGAGCTTAGGCGATTTTCTTGCCTCAGCCTCCCAAGTAGCTGGGACTATTGGCGCCTGCCACAATACCCAATTATTTTTTGTTGCAGTTTGGCTGGGGCCGTGTTCAAACCCACCCCCCTCCATATATGGGCCTGGCATCCTACCCCCGGAGCCACAGGCATGACCCTTGGCTCACTTTTTAAAGTTTTTATTGAATTTAGCCTATTCTGTAGTTTCAAAAGTTTAACTTAAGGTTTTTAAACACATCAGAATAACAGTTTGAAAAGTCAGCTAATAACTTTATTGGAAATCCACTAAGTTGGCACTTCTGCTAAATGATATAATTTGAAACTAGATAGTCACCCTTAGGAACTTGTTTGTCATTTTCCCACATTTGTTTTAGAAATTCATCTTATTTGCTGTCCTCTGCTTTTTGGATTTGACTAAATTTCTCATTACTGGTTTAGAACTAACTGGGCATATTGACATTTTTAGCTTTGGTCTCTAAGTCAAAATAGAGAAACTGTTCATATTAAATCTTTGCTCTACCAAGATATTTCATACATGTAGTCCTCTGCTCTCAGAGCTTATGAATATAAAATACTTAATATACCTAGAGAATAATTTCATAGCTCAGGTACTATTTTCTAATAGATCACCATGTCATTTTTGTATGTCATGTGTATAGGATAAATAAGAAACTTTTTAAAATTCCATGTGTGGGTATTTTACTTTAAGCAATGTGGAGAGAAGAGAGTTGTCAATCTGTAATATGCATTACCTTTAACATACCTTTCATTATCTACCTTCTTTTGAGGAAAGGTGTCCAACCTGTAGCCCACAGGCCTCATGGAGATTATTTGAGGATTGTTATGCTTATCTGTGCCATTGTATATCACAAAAAAAATATGCATGAACCTTTTCTTTTGCTCATCAGTTTTGTTAGTATTTCTGTATTTACTGTACGGCCCCAAACAACTCTTATTCTTCCAATATGTGGCAAAAAAGAAAAAGGTTGGATGCCCCTTAGAATGTAATTTAATGATGGTTTCAGAAGGCTAGCTCAGCCTTAGTATGAAAATATTTTGTTAAAAATATGAATACATTTATTATAAAAATATTTTCATTTCAAATTATTTCTAAACTGTGGATTCACATCTCTCATCTTAAGCTAAAGTCATCTCTACCCTTTATCTCTTTTCTAGATATTTCCCTAGCTCTCCCCTCCTTTATAGAACTGCCATTTTTATAAAATTGTTTATATTTTACTTGATTCATTTCCTCACTTCCCTCATCCTCATTTCAACTGTACTAATTCTGGCTTTTGCCTTTATTGCTGAATTGACATGGTGCTCACTCAAGACTATCAAGGGAGAATGCTAAGTCTCTGTCAGTTAGCATTAGTAATACAATTTATTAGAAACCTGCCTAGGATAGTACTGGTTGATCTCTTAAGGCTCTTTATACCTCTAGATACTGATTTCCTAATATTCTCAGCATAATTATATTCTATCATGATAAAAAAAATCCAAAAACTAGAGTAATTGGGCATTTTTATCACTCAAAGCAATTTATCTTTAAGAAAACAAACTACTCGGGAGGCGCCTGTGGCTCAGTCCATAGGGCGCCAGCCCCATATACCGAGGGTGGCGGGTTCAAGCCCGGCCCCGGCCAAACTGCAACCAAAAAAAAAAAAAAAAATAGCCGGGCGTTGTGGCGGGCGCCTGTAGTCCCAGCTACTCGGGAGGCTGAGGCAAGAGAATCGCTTAAGCCCAGGAGTTGGAGGTTGCTGTGAGCTGTGTGAGGCCACGGCACTCTACCGAGGGCCATAAAGTGAGACTCTGTCTCTACAAAAAAAAAAAAAAGAAAGAAAACAAACTACTGGGTGGTGCCTGTGGCTCAGGGAGTAGGGCAACGGCCCATATGCCGATGGTGGCGGGTTCAAACCCAGCCCCGGCCAAACTGCAACAAAAAAAAAAAAAAAAGAAAAGAAAACAAACTACCACTTAAGACAGATAATGTGGAATAATACTTAGAAAAATTAGATGCCTTTCAAGCCTTGAGGAAATATGCCTTCCGACGTAAAAGACTTGGCCCCAAATTATGGAAATATTATACTAGTAATGATTTATTTATGTAGTCGGGCCCCTCAACTGATGAAACAGATGAGTGGTGGTAGTATACTCTTTCTGCCAAGGAGGATCATGTGACTTGTTTTACATGATGGGGTCTCTGTGACATTATCAGTAAGTTGTTCCCTGTGTGACTAGCTTCCTTGTAGTTTGGGGAGGTAGTGAATGGTGTAGGTGCAGGGAGGAATAGAGAAGGAACAAGAGCCTAGAATTTTGATCTTCTCAGGAAATTATAAGTCAGTTGACCACTGCCTTTTCTTTCTATGCCTTGGGAATCATGATGGGAACACAGTCTATACATCTAATCTAGAGAGCTTCTAAAACTCATTTAGGTTTTTTTGGTTCAGTGCCTATAGCTTAGCGGCTAAGGCGCCAGCCACATACATCAGGTCTGGTGGGTTCGAACCGGCCTGGGACCTGCCAAACAATAAGTATAACCAAAAAAAAAAAAACTCATTTAGATTTTTATCCTTCAGTACATCAACTTGGTGTAAAATATTTGAGAACCTCAAAAATTACTCCCAGATTGTTAAACAGAACTCTCTCCTGATATTTCTGAGTTATCAAATACTTAATACATTTGTATTAAGTACATACTATGTGCCAAACACCAAGATAGGCACTGGGAATACAAAACTGAACAACACAAAGTCTCTTGAATATGAAAGTTTATAATATAGACCCTGGAGAACACTAAGATACTGTTATTAAACGTGTGAACTGGCCTTGCAGGAGCAATCTGCTCCGCGGCCCTAACAGTAAGATGCTTTTTATTAACGGCACACTGTATCTACAGGGTGTTTACAGGAAAGGGGATATAATGAGGTCCTCTGGTAAAAGACTGATGTCTGGTATCTTTCTAGCCAGTGACATCCCAGTTAGTGATTAGGCACTAACACAGGTTTGTGTCACTGAGCTTTTGAATGGTACTTCTTCTTTAATCACTTTAATTATGATAATGGGACAGACTGTATACTCAAACAATCTGGAATTAATACCAAGCTCTTGTATTTTAAACTTGGAGAACAAGGTGCTGTCTTCATTCTACTGCAGACAAAATTATACTTAATAAGGCTGGTTTATTATTATGAAATAAAGCAAACCAATCAAGATTTAAATATAGCCTCTTCATCATTAATTGTGGTCTCTGCAAAGATTACCAAGAAAGCTTGTCTCAGACAGGCTTATTAATAGTCTTACCAGGCCAGGTACAGTGGCTCACGCCTATAATCCTAGCACTTTGGGAGGCCAAGGCAGGAGGAAATCTTGAGGTTAAGAGTTTAAGACCAGCCTGGGTAATAATAGTGAAACCCTATCTCTACAAAAAATAAAAATAATTTTAAAACGTACCTGGTAGTAAAGTCAATAGTCCCAGCTACTTGTAAGGCTAAGGCAGGAAAACTACTTGAGCCCAGGAGTTTGAGGTCACAGTGAGCTGTGATTATACCACTGCACTGTACCCCAGGCACGTTTTTTGAGATCCTTTCTCAAAAAAACAAAGAGCAATCCAGGGAGAGCAGTTTTCAAAAGCATCTCACAACATATTGAAAAGAAGTTACAGAGAAGGTTTTTTAGGGTTAGCATTAGAATTCAGGCTTTCCAAAGTAGAATGTGGGTAAGGATTGGGCATGAGGGATAGATAGTAGTTTTTAATTGGCATGCAGGTTGGGTATAGGCATGGAGAGTGATTTTCAAATGAGTTCTTGACAGAAACTTCTAAACTCATCTCTTTCCAGAGCAGGTAGAGCTGCTGCTTGCTTGCTTTGCAGTCTTGGTAAATTTTCATTTCTTAGCATAAGTTTGATACTTACTTCTTTTTTTATTGTTTTTATTAAGTCAAATACACATAGATCATGAATACATTTATGCATATGTGGGGTACAGTGTGTTGAGTTTTTTTATACAATCTGACGTGGTTACATCAAACCAATCAACATAGCTTTCACCTCATTTACTTGATTATTGTCTTAAGATATTTATGTTCTACACTTGACAGATTTGACTTGTACCCTTAAAAGCTCTCCAGGATATTTATTTCTTAATTCTCTACATTCTAATTGGATTTAATGAGATAAGTTTGGTTAGCCTTGTTTTGTAGTTCATTTTTGTATTGCATTTTCAAAAGGTAGAAATTTAGGATATTTTCCAGCATGTTAGAACTTAAATACATATACACATGAAATTATATACGCGGGGGCGGCACCTGTGGCTCAGTCGGTAAGGCGCCGGCCCCATATACCGAGGGTGGCGGGTTCAAACCCGGCCCCAGCTAAAATGCAACCAAAAAATAGCTGGGCGTTGTGGTGGGCGCCTGTAGTCCCAGCTACTCAGGAGGCTGAGGCAAGAGAATCGCCTAAGCCCAGGAGTTGGAGGTTGCTGTGAGCTGTGTGATGCCACGGCACTCTACCGAGGGCCATAAAGTGAGACTCTGTCTCTACAAAAAAATAAATAAATAAACTTTCTTTAAAAAAAAAAAAGAAAAAAGAAATTATATACGCATAAAAGCCTGTATTCCTGTTTCTTATACCTGTTCCTTCAGTTTTTTTAATTGGCAACAGTTGGACTTAACTGTAAAATAAAAGAAAAAATTATGATTTCTTGCTTAAATAAATTTTAATTATATCTTTTACTCTGTAGTCAAGACTAAAGGTCAACACTTGGGACAATTCTCTTGAGAGGCAGTATGTTTGTAAAGGTCAACAATTTTATTATGTGTGTGTGTATGTGTATACATATATGTATATCATTGGGAGAAATATTTTCTAAGATATAAAAAGCATCTTTTTAGCAGCTACCTACACCTTAACTTTAATGAGCAATGAAATTACTCTAGATCTGCTGTAATTTAGTATGAAAAATTATATTAAATAAACCATATTATAGTCTCAATTAGGGGACTGCCACATTAAAGGAGAAAGGAAAATCTGTTTTCCATCAGCATTGTTAGAACACACAAGGCAGATCTATGTAGCCTCTATGTGTTAATCAGATACAAGGTGTGACGGAAGCCAATGACAAAAGAGTTTTCCTGATAGTGAACAGGCTCTGATAATAGGCTAGTTAAGGCTTCATAATGTTTCAGTGGTTAAGTAGTAAACCAAATGATGAAGGACTTCAAAAAGGATGGCACATTCCATGTAGAATCAAGCCGTAAGTCTTTCACCACACTTTCGAATTTATGGAAACTGAGTGTTTAAGATCATAATGTCAGGAGCCGAGAAGGAAAGAAAATAAAAGACAAAGCATGTTTTCCTTTAAATAAAGGATAAAGTCAGTTCTGAAAGCCAGGACACCAGGGTATACTCCTTGCGATAGGAAGTATTTCAAAAATGAAGGAAAAACAAATATATTTCTAAAGTATTTTTTACAAAGACTTGATAAATTTTGATGCCTTTTTTTGCTGTGATTGAGCTATAATATCCTTGCATTCTCATTATTTTTTCTAATATGATTGGGAGGAGGTATATGAGAGAAGAGATTTGGGTAGGGGTATTAGAGGGAAATGATTTTAATGGATACATATGTGTTGAATTTATTAAAAAATTTAAAAGACTGAATATTCATTTAGAATTACTTTTTAATTTTTTAAAAGAAACTCTTATACTACCAGCATTTTTCAGTTATGTTGTATAGTTATTTCAACAGCTTTATAAAGCAATAGTATTTGTACTATTTTTTTTATTTATAGGATGTTAGAGCTTGAGTAAGTCTTACATATGTTTCATTTTACAAATGAAGGATTTGAAACCAAGAGATTAACATAGCTTTAGAAGTTTGCATACTTTAGTTAACATCAGAGCTAGAAACAGAACCCAGGTATTCTGGCTCCTGATTCATTGTTCTGCATATTATACTATATCGTATTACTAATATCCATAAATTCAGCTCAGGTACAAAGAAGCTGACTTTGCCATGGCTATTATAAACTGTATTCATTGAGGATTCCCAGAGCATATATGGAGGATGGCTGAGGCTAGGGATTTCAGAATGATGGTCCATTGCAATATAATAAAGCTTTTACTGATTTTCACTGAAAGGCAAAATAAAAACAGAAAAAGAAATAAAAGAAATAAAATCATTTCCTTGTAATACCCCTACCCCAATCTCTTCTCTCATTTACCTGTTTCCAATCATATGTGGGATTTTTGTTTATTTGTTTTGGTAGGAAAAGACATAAGGTTGTTAATATGTATTATTTGGGGAAAGTACTGTACATCTTTATTTTGAGATTCTCTTTCTCACATTTTTTAGTGTTCAAATAACCTATTTTTATGAAATAAAACAGTGATAGTAGACAGCAATTGATTTACTTTTAGTTTCAGTCTCCAAGATGTGCTTTTGTACTTTTCCTGAAATCCAAAACAGTAGGGACCACTATTTTACTTTTAATTTACTACATTTGCTGAATAGAATATCAGCCATAAGCTAAAATATCTGATTTTCAAGAAATGTGATAAACCTTTTAAGAAACACAAACAGAATCATATAGCAAAATGCTGTTATCTCATTTCAGTCTAATGTTTAATACTAAGAAAAAGGAAAATTATTTAAATGAATATTGTGTTCCTCATGGCATATTTCATTTAAGATACTTTATTTGGTAAACATTTGGAAACTTAAGACTTCATTATCACAAGCTGAAGCAAATTTTTATAGCATACATGTAATATATTAATAATGTTTCATACTTAGTCTTTAAACTTAAAAAATGCATATTTTAAAATATTTTTCCAAAGTTAGCCATTAATACTGGGATTAAGAAGGTCAGTGAAAACTGGTGGGATATATACCTGTAGTTATTGTAGTTATTGTGGTTCTGTCCAGTTAAAGGTTTTATGGGTATTTTTTCTATAATTTTCAAATTTCAGCAATGAAAAATTACTTTTGCAATCTTGAATTTCTAAATATTATTTTTAGAAAGTCATGATGAAATTCTGGGACTTTAAGAGAAGAACTTTTAAAGCCTTGATACTGTTTGGTAAAGGGTTGTGTTTTTTGTTGTTGCCATTTTTGGTCTATGATCTATAACAAAAAGCCAGCCATACATACCACTAAATCTCCAGGCCACCGATTAGGAAAACTCTGCTTGTCATTGTAGTGGATTCATTGCAGTAGGATTCTATAATCCTTATTGGATCTTTTGCGAGACATAATTTTCAATATCTTAAATAATATACTTGTATAGAATAATATATTCTGCTTTATATTTCCTGCAGGAAAAGCTGTTTTGCTTTTCTTTTTCAAAGAGCTAAGGAAACAACCATAGTGTTTTTAAATCTATTGTTTTACAACAGTTTTTTAAATAGACTTAATAAATTAAATCTATTGTTTTTAGTACAAAAATACTTAAAATTAGAATTAAAAATTTTGAAGAGGAAAATGATAGTACAATCTGTACTATTTGCTATTCTACTTTTTAGGCTTATACTGCCAAGAGATGCACTGGTTCCCTAGAATAATTCAGTCACAAACTCATAAAAAGAGAGAAGGTGAACATTTTAAAGGAATGCATAAGGATAGTCCTACATTTGGTGCTGGTTCTATACTATCTCACTGCCTTAAAAATCAGTTTCACCAAGTGTGTAAAGTTAGCTGTGGATGGTCCTGAATTTTTTTGGCTTGTTATGTTTGGACGTTTGTTAATAAATAATTTCTTCTTCCTTTTTTTTTTCTTTTTGGATACAGAGTCTCTTTGTCCTCCTTGGTACAGTGCTGTAGCATCATAGCTCACAGCAACCTCAAACTCCTGGGCTCAAGTGATTATCTTGCCTCAGCCTCCCAAGTAGCTGGGACTACAGGAACCTGCCACAAGGCCCGGCTATTTTTAGAGACAGGGTCTCTATCTGGTTCAGGCTGGTCTCGAACCTGTGAGCTCAGGCAATCCACCCGCCTTGGCCTCCCAAGTGCTAGCATTACAGGCATGAGCCACTGCACCTGGCTAAATAACCTGTTCTTTAACTCAGGCTTGTATGCATATGTTTATTAATAAGAAGATTGCTGTCAGCTTGTAGGGTAATTAGAAGGCTAAAGATAGAGAGCGATTGTCCTGAAGAAACATACTCTTTGTTATTCATTTTTAAATTATATTTATTTTTGTTATTGTTAAATTAGGATCATCTTATAACTCAGAGTAAGCAGGAGTTTTTGTACATAGAATGACTTACTAGGCTAAATACATTTTATGGATATGTAGTTTAGGACATTTTTTAACAGTTATGTTATTTACCTCTGTAACATTTCAGACATATTAGTAAGAGGCAAGTTTTACTCCTTTTTTTTTTTTTGAGACAGAGTGTCAAGCTGTTGCCCTGGGTAGAGTGCTGTGGCGTCACAGCTCACAGCAACCTCCAACTCCTGGGCTTAAGCAATTCTCTTGCCTCAGCCTCCCAAGTAGCTGGGACTACAGGCACCCACTACAATGCCTGGCTATTATTTTTTATTTTATTATTATTATTATTTTTTTTTTTGGTTGTAGTTGTCATTGTTGTTTGGCAGGCCCAGGCTGGATTTGAACCCGCCAGCTCTGGTGTATGTGGCTGGCGCCCTAGCCACTTGAGCTACAGGTGCCGAGCCAAGTTTTACTCTTAATAGAGGAACAAACCCATATTTATGTGTTAGGTATTTGACTGAATATTAACTGTTATTCTTATATACTGGGGATTGATGTGATTGAAACTTAAATTATAATAAAACAATCAGATCATGCATTTTTCTGTCATCTTTCTTGAATACTTCTTCAGATAATTCAATTACATTTTAAATTTTCTACCAGAATGAAGTTATTTTTTTTGCCTCTTGCAAAGTGAAACAAGCTACTAGTCCTAAAAGAAACAATAACTTTTAAATTGGTTCTATTATTTAATGCAGATTTAATAGGATTTTTTAGTATTATAGGGCATATTCTGGAAGTTCTGATGACCTGCGACCAATTTATCTTTTTAAAAAAAACCAGTGAATTGGGTTTACTTTAGTGAGTTTAATAATAAATTCATCCTTTCTATAAGGGAATGTGATATATGATTATTATTTGTAAACTATTAATATCTGGCCATGTCTAATACGACAATAATATATTTTTACAGCTAACATTGAATACCTACACAGAATCACATATGGCACCAAAAAGTATACTTTTGTGAAGTCATATGAATTTTAAAGAGGTTCATTCAAAGTTATACTTAGCATTTATGCTAAATTACTTCAAAGCTTATCACAGTGCCTATATTACCTGATTAGGCATCACTTCATATTTTATTTAATTTTGGAGACCCAAAGTGAAGGACCAAAGTCTGCAGCCAACAGAACTTCTTGTTCCAATATCTCTGTGCATATTATTTTTCAGCTCCTTCCTTCCCCAGTACCCTCCTAAGTCTGGTTAGAGAGCATGATTGAGAATACAATATGTTATATAATATGCTTATCAGACCAGAAGGTACTTCTTCCCATGTCATTGCTTGGTCAACATTTCAACCCATTTACAAAATCTTAGAATTGAAACTTGACCTTGGAAGTCATTTATTGTGTTCTTATTCAATGAATAATCTATTCTACAGTGACTTAACAAATATTCATTTATCCTCTATTTAACGGTCTTTTCTATATTGCTGGCCAAAGGTTTGCAGTGCTGTAATAGCCACAACCAGCTGTATATCCTGAATCAAGTGACTTCAATATTCTGGGCGTTACTGCCTCATTTATAAAATTGCTATTATTTGAATTAACAGAAATGACTAACATTTATTAAATGTTCTCAACGTAAGTTTTCTAAATGCATTACACATATTATCTCATATTATAACAATTTATATGTGACCAGTGACTGGGTGGTTGTATAAATTACTATCATACCCAATCACTGTGACCACATCAATAAAACCACCAAGGCATAGCATTTGGATTTATAATTTATATCTGAATAGTCAATTTCAAATGTAAGTTAGTATCATAGACGTAACTGCCCACAGATTTCCTTCAGTGTTTTAAATACAGAAATTCTGTCAATTGAATAATAAATGTTTATTATTTTTAAAGTACAATCCAGTAATTATTGTTTGTGCTTAATTTTATACAATTTAATTTTAAATAGTTGTATGATGAAATAGATTGACAAGTAATGGAAATATTAATTGATATTAGAAAAGAAGGCAAGGTGAATAATTTGGTGACAAAATTGCCATTAGCAGTACCATAGTCAAAAAATATCTTCTACCTTCACCAATCAGTTGAAAAGGAGCATCTATATATTTTCAAAAAAATACAGAGTAGAGTACATAATCTGACAGCTGATATAATCAGACAGCTAACAGCTAACACTGTTATGAGATTTATTGATAACATGAAACAAAATTAAACAAGTAAAATTCTAACAAGAGAATGATAATAATTACATTTATTACAAAATTTCAGATTCATTTTTACATCTACGAAATTTATTCTGTGATCACAGTTTTTGCCTTGAGTCCCAGGTTAGGTTGAAAATTGCTTAGCATTTGACTGAAATGCGTATTTGGTCCACCTCTTAGTTTTTGTGATCATCTTGACAGTGCTATTACCCTGCACCCCTCTAACTCCTTTTTAGACAGCTATAAACAGAGGTTTTCAAATATATGACAGGGGAATTTAGGATGACAAGAAGTATCTTCAACCTTTTTTTTCCATCTGTGCTATCATTTCTACTGTACATTGTTAAGCGAGTACATTAGTCAGAAATAGCCATAACCTGTAGGACAAGTAGGTAGATTGATTGGTTCTGCTGTATCTTATAGTAGTTTGCCTATTTGTACTTAAAAACCACTCACCAAGAAAACTTCCTGTGTGACGAGTGTTATGGATACACCCGTGAGTGAATAAGCCACCACTTTTCTTAGTCCTCTAGTCCTCAGCAATTCCTGGTCAAACCAAGCGATGGATGTTTTCAAAAATAATTACACTTAAATAATTACATTATTTGTTGTTGGAACAAAGTTCAATTCAATTCTGCTATTTGTTTTCTGTAATAAGCCATTTCATCAGTTAAAAGAAATACTTTTAAAAAACAGTGCTTTGTAGTTTTATCTAAATTAAACTAGAGGATATAGCAAAAGACATCATGTTAATGCTTACCATCTGTCATAAGTGCCACAGATGCAGTTGACCCTGGAACACTGCAAGGGTTTGGGGTGCTAATAACTCCTACCCACACACACACACACACACACTGTCAAAAATCTGTGTATTATTTGTTTGTTTGTTTAGAAACAGGGTCTTGCTCTGTCACCCAGGATGCAGTGCAGGTTTTTTGCAGTGACCTGATCACAGCTCATGATAACCTTGATCTCCTGGGTTCACGTGATCCTTCCACCTCAGCCTCTCAGGTCACTGGGACTGAAGTCACATACCACTATGCCTGATAAATTTTATATATATATATATATATATAATTTTTTTTTTTTTTTGTAGAGATGGGTTCTCTGATATGTTGCCCAGCCCAGGCTGGTTTCAAACTCCAAGCCTCAAGCAATCCTCCTGCCTCAACCTCCTAAAATGCTGAGACTCTAGGTGTGAGCCATCATGGCTGGCTGTGGATTATAACTTTTGACTCCCCATAATTCCAGAACTTAAGTAATAGTCTTCTGTCAACTGGAAGCCTTACCAATCACATAAACAGCCCCTTAGCGCATATTTTGTATGTTGTATGTATTATATATTGTATTCGTACATGAAGCTAAAAAAAGAAAAATGTTATTAAGATAATCATGAAGAAGAGAAAAAATATTTACTATTCACTAAGTGGAAGTGGCTCATCATAAAAGTCTTCATCCTCATTGTCAGCTGAGGCATAGGAGGAGGAGACTGGATGTTGCTGCCTCAGGGGTAGTGGAAGCAGAAAAAGGGAGTGTAAGTGCACCATCACAGTTCAAACTCATGTTGTTCAAGGATCATCTGTAATTAGAGCCACAAGAATTTTGGGGGAACTGAAGTATGCTTGCTTGCCTAAATTCTGAAAATATTAGGTCAGATTTAAATAAGAATCTGTGGAATTTAAACTTTTTCAGTGTTTGTCACTGCCATTAGTCATTGATAATCCAAAGACTTCTTTATGTATTTAATTGCTTTTTCTTGGCTATTATATGAAATAATTCTGTATGGGTATTTTTAAGTTCCCTGTAACTCAAAGGAAGGTCCCCAAAATTCTATTTTCATGAAATAAAGGTATTGCTATCTGAATGCCAAGGGAGTAAGCTTATATAATAACAGTTGGCTATTCTTTTCAATAGGAATATGATGAAGAATGGGCTAAGAAAATTCAGAGTGAAAAGTTTCGCTGGCACAACTCTCAGTGGTTAGAGATGGTAGAGAGTCGTCAGATGGATGAGAGTGAGCAGTACTTGTATGGGGATGATCGAATTGAGCCGTACATTCATGAAGGTGATATTCTCGAAAGACCTGACCTTTTCTACAACTCAGGTAAGGTGATAACCAAAGCAAAAATAAACAATTGTTTGCTATAAATAGGGATTTGGATCCGCCAATCTTGCACTTTCCCAAGTTTTCTAAATGCTTCTTTTAGTTAATAAATGGACTTCTAATGATTTCAGATGTAATATCTATGTACAACAAGCAAACCTATTAATTTTTTCCTTATTAGTCTTTGATGTAATCTCCATTAAAAAGGCTGTAGCTAGGAGAATTAATTGCTCTTAGAAGTTTATTATTTTTCAGAATGTAACTTAAACTAACAACTTAAAGATTTCAGACTTCTGGCTCAGCGCCTGTGCTCAGTGGCTAGGGCACCAGCCACATACTTCAGAGCTGTCGGGTTCTAACCTAGCCCGGGCCTGCCAAACAACAATGACAACTACAACTACAACAACAACAAAAAAAAAAAAAACAGCCGGGCATCATGATGGGTGCCTGTACTAGGGAGGTACTTGGGAGGCTACTTGGGAGGCTGAGGCAACAGAATCACTTAAGCCCAAGAGTTAGAGGTTGCTATGAGCTGTGATGCCATGGCACTCTACCCAGGGCAACATAGTGAGACTCTGTCTCACAAAAAAAAAAAAAAAAAAAAAATTTCAGACTTCTCAGCTCAGCACCTGTAGCTCAGTGGCTAAGGCACCAGCCACATACACCAGAGCCGGCGGGTTTGAACCCAGCCTGGGCTTGCCAAACAACAATGACGAACAATAAAAAAAATAGCCAGGTGTTGTGTTGGGTGCCTATAGTCCCAGCTACTTGGGAGGCTGAGGCAAGAGAATAGCTTAAGCCCAAGAGTTGGAGGTTGCTGTGAGCTGGGATGTCACCACACTCTACCGAGGGTGACATAGTGAGACTCAGTCTCAAAAAAAAAAAAAAGATTTCAGACTTCTATTAAAAAATGTAATGTTGTATTTATTTTTTTGCTCTGCATTTATTAAAAGTATCATTTATCAATTTATATTTTGTTTTCCCATCTAGTTAATCTTTTTTTTTTTTTTTTTTTTTTTTGTGAGACAGAGTCTCATTTTGTTGCCCTCAGTAGAATGCTGTGAGGTCGTAGCTCACAGCAACCTCAAACTCCTGGGCTGAAGTGATCCTCTTTCCTCAGCCTCCCAAGTAGCTGGGACTACAGGCACCTACCACAACACTCAGGCTGGTCTTGAACTCCTGAGCTCAAGCAATCCATCTGCTTCAGCCTCCCAGAGTGTTGGGATTACAGGTGTGAGCCACTGTGCTGGCTAAACTATTTAATCTTAACAGCTTAATTTAGCTGTGGTTTTCCTTTAGTTTTAGACTACAAAACTATTTGGTGATAGTTGGGAAGATTTAGAATAGCAATAGCATTTGCAATAGAATAGCAATAGCATTAACTCTGCTAGTGTTTTCAGAGCCAGGTGCATTGTTATGTGCCTGTAGTCCCAGCTACCCAGGAGGCTAAGACGGAGGATCACTTGAGCTCAGAAGTTCAAGTCCAGCCTGGTCAACATAATGATACTCTATCTCTTTAAAAAAAAAAAAAAAAGGAAATTCTGCTAGCATTTTCAAGGTAAAAGTTAATATTTACATAAATCTTACATATATTGTAACCTTGTTGATTCTGTGGTGCTAACTTTTTATAGGGATGAGTTTAACACAAAGATAAATTTTTGCATATTCTGGCTTCTAATTTTTTTTAATATTACATCATTGAAGTCATTTAATTAAAGTAAGCAGGAAAGGATTTCTAATTAAGATCATCACAAGTTAAAAATAAAAAGCATTGAAGTAATTATATCAGAATTAATAACTCACCATTGTTTCTACTGTGTATGTATGCAATATAGTTATCCAAACAATGTATATTGTCTCATCAAAACAATTCGTGTGTGATCAATAATTGTATGAGTGTATAAATTAATATCACATCTAATCACTCTACCCACATTAATAATACCATTCATATATTCATTCATGTTTTCTTAATTTGTATTATGCAGATTATTCATAGATCCTATGTTTTATTTTTATATTTGATATAAATACTTAAATTCTGAAAAACTTATGCTTTACTTTGAAAATTGAATAGATTTCTTCCTAACTGAACTTTACAGTAGTTATGAAATGCTGCTTTGTGTTTCAAACCAGATGGAGTAGATCATTAATTTCAACCAACCAGACTTTCTTAGTTCAGTAATGGCAAGCAGCTGTTCCTTATATATTCAGTATTCATGAAGTAAGATGATGTAAAATATATATGATATTCTTGGAATCAAGTTTCCAGCTTTGAAGGTTGATAGCTACCTTTCAACGTGAATCAATTACCAGTTTCCAAAACTGAATAAAACTATTAACCACCTCAGTATTCAACTTTGTTGTTTTAATACAATAAAAATTTCAGAACAGAGTTCTAAAAAGTTATACCATGTTTCTAAAATTAATTCATTTAAATTAACACCTTAAGTGAAAATGCCAAATATTTTTCTGTGAGATGCTTTGTGATTAAAATGTATAACTTAGACCTTTGTAAGAGAATTGAATTTTGTATATTTATATATAATAATTTAGAAATAGCAGTAGCTGATAGAAAAACAAATATTTGAAAGATGAAATATTATCATTAAGTATCATTTTGTAATACCTCTAGCCTGATGACATGGTAGACATTTGACAGTGGAAATTACATGCTGTGAGTTTAAAGATACAGTTCTTACAGCAAGCTGTCTATATTTTTTTAGTTTAGGAATTTTTTACCTAATTCATTTTCTGTGATTACTCCATGAATGAAATGAATCTCAGTAGCATTTCTGGATATGTCTCATGAAAATCTAGATAATGTCAGCCTCTGTTTGTTGATTATGTGCAATTGTATCTTCAGAAATGTAAATTTGTAGTATTGTAGATTTGTTTGAATGCTTGAGTGATGTTATTAAGCCTCTGGGTCTCCATGAAAGTTTAGACTGCTTACAATAAAAGCAACTTTAGTAGTTTTTCAGCCACAAAGGTTAAACTAAATGGCCGTAATCCTCTGGGCCTTGTCTTTTACTTTACAGTGAAATGGCATTTGCCACCCTCTGTATTTTCAAATGATTAGATATCAGTAAAATGTATTTGTTTCTCCCTTTTTTAAAACAAAAAAATTTAGTGTTGTCATATGAAATAGGAAACTAGCATCTCTCATTTTGGTATTTTTAGAACCCCAAATCATTGTGATTATAATCCCTGATTAATTTCCTTTGCTACCATGAAAATTAAGCTGTTTGCTTTAGTACTTTTACCCATAGAGGAAGTATAATTTATAAAATTGTATTCTACTACATATTTCTAAATGACTTTTTAATTTGTTCTTCATTAATTGTGGTAAATCTTATGCTTAGTAGGTGAATATATTCCTGGACTGTGTAGCTTAAGGTGGTTGGTTTGTCATATGAAATAGGAAACAAGCATCTCCTTTACTTACATTGTGAAAATCGTAGTTTTCATTGACTTGTGTGTTTCTGTGATATATTTTATCAGATATAGGCAAATTAAGATTTCTCATTTTATTTTTCTCAGTTTCTATATGATTATCATCAATTTTCTCCTGCACAGTCAGTTTTACTTTATGCTAGTTCACCATATTATATTTTCATCTGACTTTATTTCTTAAAGTCAGAAAAAGTAAAGCCCGAGGTGGTAGCTAGTATGCCTGTAGTCCCACCTACTAAGGAGGCTAAAGCAGGAGGAGGACTCTGTTGAAGAGTTCTAAGCTGTATATGCTATGCCAATTAGGTGTCCACACTAAGTTCTCCATCAAGATGGTTGCCTCCTAGGAGCAGTGCGGATCACTAGGTTGCCCACGGAGGAGTGAACTGTCCCAGGTTGGAAACAGAGCAAGTCAGAAGTAGGATTACACCTGTGAATAACCACTGCACTCCAGCCTAAGCAACATAACAAAAACCCACCTTTAAAAAAAAAAAAAAAGTCTAGAAAAAAGAAAAATGGTTTATTTTAATAATAATAAGTGAGGAGATATTGAGTTTTTGTATTATTTACTTTCATTCACAATGTTTCTAAGCCAGTTTGCTTTCAAAAATCAGAAGGTTGATAAATTGTGTATACTGACAAGAAATGTGCTTTGATTTTTATCACTGTTCCAGTATGTACTCCGTTTTGTTCATAATTGTCTTTACCATCATTATTTGCAGCATCTGAGAATAGTATGTTTTATAACTGTGGTCTAAGGATTTTATGTAATTTAGTAACCTAAACGTATATAATACTCTAGTTTTCCGAGTGCTTTGGTGTATATCATCTCTGTTTTCTATTTTCTGGCCGTTTAAATGTTACATGAAATTCTTTCGTTTCTTGTTGCTGTCTTTGAAACAACAAGGTTAGAGTAGGAGCTTAAGAAGGATGCTTCTAGTTTTATTTGGGATGTATAATCAAAGAGATACTCTTTTTTTTTTTTTTTTTTTTTTTAGTATTTCCCTCAAAGAATTAATTGTGAATGCACAATGCTGAGAAATAGATACTTCCAAAGAAGTTGAGGTGCCTGAGATGAGGCTTTAATGAAACTTTTAGGCCTCATTTTAGTGAAGAAAGATTACTGAACCTTTTGGTCAAGCCATAAAGGGCACTTTAGAATCTGCAGTTTACTGAATCAATTGCAGAGCCATAGGATAATTAAAAATGAACTTCAGAGGTATAAATTTACTCTTTTTTTTTTAAATATCTGACTTATGTTATTAATCTACTTGTATTCTGGGTTTATAAAATTTCTAGCTGAATCTTCTTTTCCTTTTTTCCATAAGAAAATTCAGAAGAGAGCTGGCTAAATCTTTAAACCCAAGAATTTTTAGTTTAATCTCTAATGATCTGCCTGTTTGCAATTCCTATATTCTGTTTATCCCTTTGCTATTCAAGAATTTGATCAGGTTTTTGTTTAATTTCTCCCTAATTTGACTTACTAGGTCATATTTCATAAATATAAATTTCTTAAACATAGTTCAAGTATCTTCTCATTTGGTTGTATAATACTGTATTCATGTCTGAAATATTTCTGAGTGTTAAATTCTTTTTTTCTATTGGCATACTGAATATCTTTGCATTCATTTTCAGTGTGTGGGATGTGGTTTATTTTGGCATTTTACTTAGCTTTGTTCCTCTCAAATTGGCAGGTTTCTTAAACCCTGACCTCAATTATTTTATTTTCATTTAACAGAGGAACTTGTTGATTTTGTGATCTTAACTTTGTTCATTTTAGCCACGTTCACAAATGCTAGATTCATATAAAATTGATTTCTTTTTGTTACTTTGCTTTTAATCTGTGGTGTCTTGGTATATCACGTAATTTCATTTTTTGTAACTATTCAGTGTTTAGCTGACTTTTAATTTAGAGACTTTTTACTTCTAGTGGACATAAAAACTGGTTTTAAATATTACTGACATTTTTGGGGAAACTCAAACTACCTCTTTAAGTATTTTAAAGTTAGTAAAATAATAAAGCAAATTCCAAAGGTGTCCATTAACAATTCAACAATTTAATAATAATACTACATATAAGTCATTAATATATGATGTGTAACAAATGGATATGTGTATCAGGTGAGTCATATGAAAGTCTTATGGAAATACAAATTACCTAATTTATTTATATTCCAACCCTATGACTTCATTTTAGCATTCATTCAATTTTTAATTTGCTTACCCCTCAAACACATTTCATCATTTAAATCCCACATATCTTTCAAAATTCAAATCAATTAAACTTCTGCCTCTTCCCTTCCCTGAATAGGATTTTTTAACCCCTGTGGAACACAGTAAATCCCTCTATACCGTTTACTGCCTCTAGCACTTATTCAATACTTATACCCATTCCTGTTGTATATCATTTATTATAAACTGTGCTATTTAATTGCATCTCAAGTGTTTGTATTATATATCATTTAAACTAAAATACTTAAAAACAGAGATTATGTATTATAATTTTATATATTTCCTGCAGGGCTTGGCACAGTATTATTATGTATGTGCAAGGTATAAAATAATTATTTGGTGACTGAAAAATTTGCCTATACTGTGTGCCAAATTTATAAACATTGTGGTAGGTATGATGTGGCTAACATCAAGAAGTTATCAAAAACTCAGCATACTTTCAGAAAAGGAAATTTTGAAAGGCCTCAGAGCTACATAGATAGTTATTATATAAGCCATATGCTAAAGCATTTTGCTCTACACATTGGACAGACCTGAAACCATCACTTAGATTTGTTTTCTTCACATCCTTTTAATTCTATCAAAAATAGGTTATCTAGATTGTTAGACTGGAGCAAATGAGATAGTATTGTCACTGTAAAATCAGCCAAAAATTATAACAAAACTTAGATTTAGGAAATGAAACATTAATTATTAGCAAAGAAAAAGAACTCAAAAAGGATAGTAATGTAGAACCATTTAGTACAGGTTATCACAGATATCTGATAAACCAAAGGACTGTATAATAATTAATATTTATAAGAGGATTTGAGCCATAAAGGAATATTTAAGTTATATGTAGTATGCACTTTTAAGAACATAGGGAGTATAAAATATGTGATGATTTCTAATATTAGTGTATGTTTTAATATTTGGCACTTAATTCTCAAGCATTTTTCATAAATTCACTTGTCTGATATATCTAACTCCCTAATTATTCTACATTAATGAAACTGGGAATAAAATGTGAAATATACTAAAGTATGCATTTTACCAACACCATGCTATTTAGAGCCCTCTTGCCTTTATTCATGCTATTTCCTTAGCCTGGACCGTCCTTATCTGTCCCTCCCTACCTTGCCTTTCCTTCTTATCTTTTTCCGTGCCTTTCTTCTGAAGATCGCAAGCCCCTTAAAGGCAGAAACTCTTACTCATTTCTGTAGTAGGACGGTACTAGGTACATAGAAGATACTTAATTTTGAATTACCAGGAACAAAACACTTATAAATACTTATGGTCTTCTGTTCATACTTCCAGAGAGAACAACATGTCATGCTAACATTTTTCTTTCTAAATTAAATAAATATACAGGTTATTTT
The DNA here is from genome assembly GCF_027406575.1 of Nycticebus coucang. Taxonomy (NCBI): domain Eukaryota; kingdom Metazoa; phylum Chordata; class Mammalia; order Primates; family Lorisidae; genus Nycticebus; species Nycticebus coucang. Next base: position 91,627,794 of record NC_069789.1, read on the forward strand.
CTTACTGTGTTGTATGCTAGAGTAGTTTCCTTTTTATTTCCTCCAAATGTATTTCACAAGTTACCATTTTCTTTCTTTCTAGATGGATTAATTGCCTCTGAAGGAGCCATAAGTCCAGATTTCTTTAATGATTATCACCTTCAAAATGGAGATGTAGTTGGACAGCATTCATTTCCTGGCAGGTAAACTATCTTCCAAGAAAAATGTAATGTATAGTATTTCCTTTGCTTTTGAAAAGCTAAAATACTCTCCCCATTTCCCTATCTTTTTCATGAATGGGGGGGGAACCTTAATCTTTTCAAGAATATGTTTGATTTTAAATTAACCTAGGAAGTCACATTTTCTATGTGAAACAATATGGAGAATCATATATCTGAAAAAATATGCTTCCTTATTTTGGAAAATATAAACTATATGTTGAGACAGACAATGCTTTTGCCATATTAATGAGCACAGATTATTTCCTGAATCCTCTCTAAAGCCAATAAAATATAGAATGAAAACACAAGATATGTATTTTAACAATTATTCAGACATCACTGTTTTAAAAACTTGATGCTTTGATTAAATTGAAGATTTTTCTTCCCTAGATGGCATTCAAGTAAAATATTTAAGGAAAAAAATATCTTTCAGCATTGTTCTATAATTGTAATAAAGTTCTCCACAATATATCCAGCTTTATGATGTAATACATTTTTTAAAATCTTGCCAGAAAGTATAAATAATATTATTTCTCTTTGTATCATTCCTATGAGTATAATATTTTAATTAGGCTGACTGTTAAAATTTCACATTAAGCCAGTCTAGTGAATAAATATAGTCTTATTTTCCCTTCAGCCTATTTACTTTTTCTTTAAATTATTGATTTAATGTCCTCTTCTAAAATTCTACTTTTTGTTAGAATAAGCTATTTTCTATTTGGGAGATGTATTCATGTATTTTTCTAATGAACAATACAATTATGACCAATATACTGTAACACTTATTGATGACTTGTATAGAGTTATTTTAATCCAGTAATAATTATATTTCAATTATTATTTAAGTAGAGCCTCTGTTTAATCATCACAAATATTACACTGTGTCATGTGACAACCACCGTAAAAATGTTTTCTGCAACATATGGGAAAAGGAAGAAATGGTTTAGTTATGTGATCCTAATTTTTATATCAAAGAATTTTGCTTACACTATTTATGAAATGAATTATTCTACCATTTACGTTTCACCATGAGCAAAAACATTATTTTTGTATCTCCTGCTGCAGATACTGCCAATCTAGAGCAGGCAGACTGCTGCAAATCATGCATTAAGAAAAAACACTAGCTTTTATTTTTTTAATGTAACCATGTGACTTTTAAAAAACTAAATATTTCACTAAAACTGAATGTCCAAAGTAATCTTTTTTGCCCAATTCAGCAAAATCTTGTATCTGGATTTCAAAAACGGGCACTTTATAAAACAATAAAGATGTTTTGAAAGATAGATCTATTCTATGACTAAGTTATTTACTTGGTCCAAAGATTTCAGGATTTTATTCCTCAGTTCTGCTGTTAATAAGCTTTTTTAAATGGTTTTGAGAAACTCTTTTTATCTTTGTACCTTTAGTTCCTTTTCAAGGGTTAAAATATTCAAGTATCTCCTTAAACTTCAGTAATGTTGACTTAAAGGATAAATTAATAAAACTTGCTGTAGATGATTTTTCAAATCAAAAGAAAGATATACTTATTTATTACAATCATTTTTATTTGAGAATTGTTTTGCCTTTTAAAAAGAACTTCCACTGAGAAAGTTAAATCTTTTATTTCTTGTCTTTTGTTATTTTCCAGGCCTTAAATCATTAACTATATCAATTTCCTTAAAAGAAATAATTGACAATGAATGTCCTTAATTTTTTGTAGGTATTAGATCAAATGAATAGGGACTCTAAATTGTGTCCGCAGAGATACACACAGAGTAATACAGTCTAGCCAAAATTGTTCTTTTCTACATTCTGTTTTATTGACTTACTCTGGAATAATTTACTTTTTTGCTTTTATTCAATCATTTTTAGTTGGTTAGGATTCTCCTCTTAATAAGACTTCTGTGCTTTTCTTTGACAGTAACAAACCTTCTGGCACATTTTTTAATTCTTCAGAGATTTAAGTATTTTAAATTATTAAATAACCATTCACATATTTTAGAATGATATTTTGCTGCATGATGTCCCAGATGTGAAATTTTAAATTAGTGTTTACCTTTTAGCTTCTGACATCCATTAGCTGAATTTAAATCTCTTTAGATTAAATAATATTGGCTCAAAATACTATTGTTGGAATCCATTTTAATTGATTTTAAGCAAAATAAAAATATTGTCAGGAAATGCAAGGTCATTAAATAGAAGTTGTTGAGCTCCTATTCTTCATCTTTACCGTGGAGATGAGAATAAGCAGACTTAATGTACAAGGTGGAGAATCTAGGTTAACCATGAAAGAAAAATACCTTACTTGAATTTTAATTATTGAAAAAACTTATTCTCTGAATATCTGTAAGAAGAGGAAATTATCTATTTGGAGGAGATTTTTTCCTGAAATTAGGAAAATGGTCCAGGTGACTTACAAATTCTTTACCTGCTTCTTTATCAAATGTCTTTGATAAATAAGCACTGTCAAAGTATCCGGAAAAAGAGTAATAAAAGATTAGTGTGTAAAAGGTAAACTCTTATCATTACCGTTGTTTTTAATGATTTGAGGAAAAATAGGATGTTGGATGAAACATGAAAGAAAATATGACAGTGCCAAGTACTGACAGTGCTATACTCTTCAGCAGGCTCTTAGGGCTCTTTGGTTTTGTTGATTAACATTTCAGTTTGAGTGGACGTGAAATAGATGATCTCAGGTTCCTGTAAGGTAAAGAATAAATTGCTCAATCATATGACAAGAAGGGTTTTTAATTGTTTGAAGAAAAATTCTCCACTTATTGCTAAAATGACAAAGTTTAGTAGTAGACAAATGTGTTAAAAATCTGAGAAACTAAGCCGGATTTAGACAAATGTTTAAACAGCTTAAATTGGTATTTTTCTTAAAATCCAAGTCAGGGAGTCCTTCTTAATCTGAATGCCTGGATGTTTGTAATGTAGCAAGGCAGTTTAATTGGAAACAGTGAAAACTGTTAAACTCATCTATCCCATCTACAAGAGAGACTGGATGTTTGATAAAATAGATACTGGCAGTTGGACAGCGAATCCTGGGTTTTAGACATGTGTCACTATCGGTTTGAACCTCTTGGCGCCAGGATTTCCCGACATTTAGAGCTAATGCAAAATGCATTAGGGCTTTAAGGCATCAGCTGTAGAGTTGCCAATCCCAGTTCGTCAAATGTAAATCTTCCCCTCTTGAAATCTGTACTGGTGTTAGAAAGTAAAGTGGAACTTGCTATTGAAGCTAATTAAAAATAATAGGAGCAAGACCAACTTTTTTTCCTGTTCTATACCATATATCCACACCATATTTTTGGACTGTTTTTTTATTATAACTTTTACTTTTCAAGACTAACAAGAACCTCATGTTAAGAGTATTTTTAAACTGCTTCCAGCTTTTACAAATCAGTTTTTGTTGCCGTAAAAATGGTCCATTTTTCTTTTATAGGAATCCAATTTTCATAAACTGGGGGAAAAAATTGCAGGGACTGCTTAGGTTTCCTTGGGGCTTTGAAAAATATTTTTTCAGAGAGCCTGGAGTTCTTCTTTGTGGTTGGCACAAAGTGATGTCATTTACTGACCATTTCACTGGGGTCCAAGATGAACTAGGTGTGTGTATTATCTAAGCCATCTGATTTCTTACACTTTGATTTTTTATGTGTGTGTTACAGCCTGCCTTGTTTTTCTGGCTTAGAATACTTTTAGTATTAACTTTTATGTATATTATATATATTATATGTATTCTTTTTTTTTTTTTTTTTTTGAGACAGTCTCACTGTCACCCCTGGTAGAGTGCTGTGGCATCACAGCTCACAGCAACCTCAAACTTTCGGGCTTAAGCAGTTCCCTTGCCTCAGCCTCCCAAGTAGCTGGGATAACAGGCACCCGCCACAATGGCCAGCTATGATCTGTGTTTTTTACAAACATTAAATCACAGTTGAAATGTTAGTTGCACTTTAAAAAGTCATATTGAATAAAACAAATTATTTATTTAAAATATAAGAAATAATTCTTTTATCCAAATTTTTAAATGTATGATTCTTCCTAAGTCTAGAATTCTATATGTACAGATTAGACTTATATCTTTAGCTGTGAGACCACCTTAATAATACTCAGCTATTTACTTTAACTCAGTGTTTGCACTTAAGAAAAGCAACCTCAAAATTACATATTCTCTGTCTAAAAAGCATTATATAGTGTTCATAGAAGTACATACTATTACTAGAACTACATATTACAAGTTTATTTAAAGGAGCTATTCATATGTGTCAGCCCCATATGACTGAGGTGGTGGGTTCAAACCCAGCCTCAAAACTGGTTGGCGGGGGAGGGAAGGAGCTGTTCAAAAGAGAATTCAAATTGGTACCCATTTTATAATATTTAATTTTGGCCAAACAAGGAATTCTTTTATACTGAGAAGAAAATAAATATTCCTACAGAATCTCTTCTTTGATAAGTCTTTTATCAATTTTTAATTGACAATCCAAACTTTCATTTGTTCTAGTAATTTTAGTTTTAACAGCCCTTTGTTACATGGCAGAAGGAAAGAAATTATATGGAAGGATCAAAAAAGGCAAAAAGAAACTCCCCAAAACATTTTCTTTCATAGACACTGAGACCAACCATTTGTTCAGCATTGTAAGAAGTAAATTAATTGGTAGATACTTATAAAATCTTTTTTTAAAAACTTATTAAGTAAAATACTGCTTCATTTAGTATATTATTAAATTTTGGCCAAAGATTATACCTTTTTGTTATTTATGATTTCTTTTCTCACCACTTTCAGCAGAGAAAATGCTTTAAGAAGCCTTTTTTAAAAATCTCCTGAATTGGTAATTTTTCTAGATATACAGTGGTTATGGGATAAAACAGCCAAATATCATTTTCACCTATTAGTTCCAAAGATTTTTTAATACTGATAACCACACATTAGAGCAAAGACATATTCTTCATCATCTTTGGGAGAATTTTAATTAATAAAATCTTTATGAAAGGCATCTCGTAATATTGAATAAAAGCCATAAATTGTTTTCTTTCTTTAACTTTATTTCTAAGGATTTATCCTTACAAAATAATGAGAGATAAAAATAAAGGCTCATTAGTTACTGTGTGTCAAAGAAAGCACACTGAATACAGTGAGGTACACTTATCTATGGAATAAACACATTCTTCAGATCTTTGCAAATTTTTATTATAAATTATATTCACTTATCCAAATGACATGATTTTAATATATGTAAACATCTATTTCAAGGCCAATAATAAATGTCATACATACATATGACCAATAGAAATAATTTTAAATTCTCCCACCTTTATCAGTATTAATAAAAGAGAAATGTATGGTAAATTGTCTTAAAATGAATAAAACCATAAGAAATAATACTATACGACAAGTAAAATTTTACCTTAAGTCAGAAGTTCTCATTTTACTCTTAAGCTTGTAGGATGGTAGAAACAGGAGAACAAGAGTGGCAATAAGGGCGGCACCTGTGGCTCAAAGGAGTAGGGCACCTGCCCCATATGACGGAGGTGGTGGGTTCAAACCCAGCCCCAGCCAAAAATAATAAATAAATAAAGCCATTACATTAAAAAAAAAAAAAAAAGAGTGGCAATAACTAGATAACATCACAGTTCTGATGAGAAAATCAAATCACTGCAAATAAAAAATTTTTACACTAGGGCAGCGCCTGTGGCTACAAGGAATAGGGCGCTGGCCCTATAGATGCTGGAGGTGGCGGGTTCAAACCCAGCACTGGCCAAAAACTGCATTTTTTTTTTTTTTTTTTACACTATAAGACTTGCTCTACAACAATTTTTACATGAAGTCTCACTTTTGTTTCTGAATATTCTTATACCAGTTCTACCATTTACTTTTTTATTTAAGAAGATGAACTGTCTTGGGAGTGTTCTAAAAGTTTCAAAGAATAAAATGTTTAAGTGGGGGTTTAAATCTAAATCTTAAGAATAATAACTTGCATTTATTTATTTAAGAATAATAACTTGCACTTATATCTTAATGTATTTCAATTGATCATCAGCAAGTGTGTGCGGGATACAGGATAGTACTGTCTCTATTTTAACCACATGGAAATTACAAATCAGAGATATCTGAAGGACTAGCTTAAAACCAGGTAGCTAATGGTAAAGCCTTTTAAGCTTGGTAAGAGTAATCACTTAGTATTACACCATTATTGCCTCTAGGTGACAAGAAGATACGTTAGTCTATGAGTGAACTTAGCTTAAAACCAGGTAGCTAATGGTAAAGCCTTTTAAGCTTGGTAAGAGTAATCACTTAGTATTACACCATTATTGCCTCTAGGTGACAAGAAGATACGTTAGTCTATGAGTGAACTATGTTTTAAAAATCTTAGAGTACATGTTAGTAAAATTTAGAGTAAGATAATGTAGGTTTTGTTGTACATCACAACATGTTTACCTATTTTGCTTTAATGCATGGTTTACTGCAAATCTGGTGCTTCACATTTGCTTGAGGGCAAACTGCTAAGGGCTTATTAACACATTAAGTAATTAGCTCACTACCTTTAACTTTTAAGTAGTTTAGTTTTGCTAAATTCTCTACAGATTAAATCTAGTTGTTTAAAAAATGGGAATGAATTGAGTTGGATAATCTCAGTCTAGAAGGGTAAATACCTCAGCAAATAATTTGAGTAACCAATGTAAATTTTTGCACACACGATGGTATTATTTTAAAAATAATACCTGTAAACAAATCCTCATGGGCTTATTATGTTAGTCTTATTTCTCTAATTTGTTTAGACTTTTTGTGTAGACAATTTCTAGTATTGAAAAGGCAAGGAAATTCAGTTCCACTATTTGCACACTAATGATTTGCATTTCCCAAGGAGAATTCAATTAGATTTTATTAGTAAATTGGGCCTATAACCTTTAAGGCCAATTTTTATTAGATTATCACACATCAGCATTAGCAAATTGTAAACTTTACTGAAATATAGAAATACAAGCCAAAAATCAAGGCATAGAATCCCTAGGAAGATATTTTATCCTAGAGAAATTATAGTCCTGACTTAGATAAATATTTTAAGTGACTGGCTTTCTTTTGGAAATTTAGAAGCAAGAGAAGAATTTGGTGACAGAATTACTTCATCAAAGTAGTGTTAATTTCAATCTGCTAATCTGAACAGTTTTTGGATGCCTGTATAAAAGCTGTATATAAAGCCTAAAGAATCAAAATTTATTGTCACTTTAATAGGACTTTCATTTAGGAGAAGAATTTCAACATAACTGAGTCTATAAATAAAAAAGTAATCAGAATATGACTGGATCCTTTAAAACTGTTGCCATTAAAAAAAAGTTGTCTGGGCATGATGGCTCACGCCTAAAATCCTAGCACTCTGGAAGGCTGAGGCTGGTGGATGGATAGCTTGAGCTCACGAGTTCGAGACCAGCCTAAGCAAAAGCGAGACCCTGTCTCTACTAAAAAATAGAAAAACTAAGGCAAGAGGATCACTTGAGCCCAAGAGTTGGAGGTTGCTGTGAGCTATGACACCAGAGCACTCTACCCACGGCGACAGCTTGAGACTGTCTCCAAAAAAAAAAAAAAAAAGTTACCATAAATTATAGTATAGCTTTGTCCTACAAGAAATGATATGGGAGTTAATCCAGTTGTGACTGAGACGTTCATTATATCATGTCCATTTAAGAGTGATTATCTAGTGTTAATTTTCATGCATTTTTACATGTACTGATTACATTTTTATTGCCTATACAGATAAAAAGTTAGTTATGCATTTAAATGGAAAATCTTGAAGCAAAGATACCTGCTCTTATAACTTATTTGGCCAAGAAAATGCCTTTATTTTCAAAAAAGAAAGAAAGAAAGAAAGAAACATGAGGGTTTTTTAAAAAAGGAATAGAATGCAAATTACCATTCTAAAGGTTTTCTTATTCATATTCTAATGAGAATAACAAAATTGTATGCAGTTGGATGATAAGCACCACTACCCCCTCCACAAAAATAGGAGAAACTATGTCATCTTTTATTTCTTTTAAATCTGGATTTAATAATATTGAGTTTATTCCTTAAATCAGGGATATTCCCCAATTTAAGTTTGATTTATTCTAGCCCCTGTATGTTTTAATTAATTGTAAAAGGTGCCTTGAATATTTATGAAAAATCATTAACATTTTCTTATATGAAAAAATATTAAACTAGATGTTTTCTCTTAAATATTTGTTTAAAAAAAAAAACAGCTAAAACCAAGAATCTATGGCTTTTTAATTGTAATGTTAGGTAATTGTCCTAATCTCCATATTGCCCATAGTCCTTATAGATACACTATTCCAAATAGCTCACCACTTAGATATAAGCACCGCAGGATCTGTAAGCTGATTTTCTCTTATTTTGAACAGAAATTATACAAATTGTAGATGAATTATTAAAGTAAATTTACATTGCCAAATAAATCTAAGAAAAAATATTAAGCTGTAGTAAATGAGAGAAGAATGTACAAATGCCTCAGTAAGTTCCGTGGCTACCTGCTGGTTTAAAAAGGGGGAGGGGGTGGCTGTTGTGTGTGTGTGTTTTTTTCTTTTTTAAAGGGAGGGGGAAGTAGTCTATATAAAACTGCTTACAGAAGTATCTAAGACAAAAACAAGGAAATATAATGTTCTAAACTTGGCTGGTCCAAACCACTTGAGCCGCTATGACAGCTCATAAAACTGAGAGTAGTTTTTAACTGGGCTCTGTTTTACATTGCCAGAGTGAATTTTCCTTGCAGGAAGTAGCCAGAGGGTTTATTTAGTTTCCAGTCCTTGACTTTGATCTTTCTGTACTGTCACATCTCAGGTTACACAGCCCTTTTTCACTGCTGTAAATCTGCAACAGTTAATGAGAATAAAATTTCCTCCTTACTGATCGCATGCTGTTAAATGCCAAACCACAGCCAACTGCGTATTTGCAGAATTTCAGCTACAATGTATGAAAACACTGCAATCAGTTTAATCTTGTTGTCTTTGTAATCCATTTTATTGGGCTTTTTTCCTTTTCAAGCAACCTACTTTATCAAGTAGTGACTGTAGGCTAAACAAAACTAGAAGAAGGATTTAGAATAAACTAAAAGAAGGTGTGTTATGAGGTGGAGCATGAAAAGGCTGGCTTAAGTCACAGGTACTACCATTAAGATTTTTAATGCATTTGAAAGACCAAACCTTTCCTTCTCCTAAATTAAAATAAACTGGTTTGTTATTTCTTTGGTTATTTTGCATGGTTTAGTTTGAACATAAATTGGTATTTAATGAGTTTAATCTAATGAATCAGAGCCTTATTTTTCACATTTGATTACAGAGAAGATACCAGGTTAAGGAAATATCAAGGATTTCAAAAAACTTGAGCTCCTATAATATTGTTACCAATATCCATGGAATCACTACAACAAATGGGTCCTTACACATAAAGGAAATATTTTATAAATATCTGTTGTATAATCATTGGAATTTTAACATCTCATTTAAGCAAGCTGAATTGTATATATTATTAAATGCATCTTCATAATGAAGTACAAACATTCATTTTCTTTTTTGTTATAATAAAACTTCTTAGTTGAGCCATTATTTGATTCAGTTAATATATGTAAAACTTATTTTTACTTAGACCTTTCAACTTTTTTTCTACTGCCATATTTTTGTGATTGGCATCTGGAACTTAGCAACTTATTTGTCAAAAAATCTACTCTTTGTAGGACATTTTGGGTGATAGGCAGTGATAAATATAATTTATTATATGTTTATATGGATTGTATCTACATATAGAAAAATGAAATATTAAAAAATATAAAAGAAATAACCTTCTAGTTTTTTACCATTAAGTCACAACTACAGTTCTAGCCATCTGCTTACATAGAATAAATGATTTCCATTCTCATAAAAATAAAAATGTTAAGATAAATCAGCACTGTCTAATATTCATTGATTTACACAGCTATGATGAACTCTGAAGAATATTTCTAAATTGGGGACAATAAAGTCAGAGCTCCTCATAAAATAGAGAATCCATTTTGAGAAAGTGTTAGTAGTTAGTTACCCCAGTAAAAAAGAAGAGTAGAGGGAGTGGGTTTTGGGGGTGGGGGGTTGCAGTTTTTGGCGGGGGCTGGGTTTGAACCCACACCTGTGGCATATGGGGCCAGCGCCCTACTCCTTTGAGCCACAGGTGCTGCCCCAAAGGGAGTGTTTTTAAAAAAGTTTATTTTTTCAGGTTAATTGAGGGTATAAATAACCAGATCACAATATTTGAATTTGTTAGGTAAAGTCCTTTTTGTAGTTGTGTCCCACACCCAAAAGGTGGGCCATGCACCCCTACATTGTGCCCATTAAGTGGAGCACACGAATCCCCCGTCTCCCTTCTTCCTCCCTTCCTAGTTCCTCCTCCCCGCAACTTGAATTGAGCTTTTCTCCTATGTGGGCATAAATTAGATAGTCTACTGGCTTCATATCATTATTAAGTACATTGGATATTTGCTTTTCCAGTCTTGTAATACTTTACTGAGAAGAATGTGTTTTAACTTCATCCAGGTTAATATAAAAGATGTAAAGTCACCATCTTTTTGTTTTAAAATTTTTAAAAGAGAGGGAGGTGCAGCACTCGCCTCACTAGGCCTTTTCAGAAGGTATTACTATGATGTAGGAATGTTGAACTCTAAAAATGTAGCTTCTGCTCTTATAATTGTTTTCAAATAAACTTATCTGTATCTATTTAAAGCTGTAGCATCTTAGCTTGTATGTAAAAAGGTACAGGGAAAAATACAATTTTACACTATTTGGTGGCCTGTTCTGTGGTTTGTGTCTTTATTTTTCTCCAACTTTAAATCTGTTCAGAAGTCTGTACTTGAAAGTCCACAGAAGACTTCAGCATGAAGTAAACATTGGGTTCTTTTTAGTTTTTGTTTTTTTTAAAAAAGCATAAATCTCAAACAAGTACAACTTCTCAAAAGAGTTTATGTTTTTGGAACATGATCCTTCTACTAGTTTTAAATGAAATTACTGAAAAGGAATAGACACAATAATGCAGGCTTCATTGCTCTACAGACTTAATTTTTATTCTAATTTGAATGATAGTCTCTGAATGCTTTCAAATTTGTGTACAATCTGAGATGAGTTGACTAATAATGCTGATGGCATTTAATTAAAACATTATGTCCCATGAGTGCCAGGGAAATTGTTCTTTGTTATATCCATTATCTAATTTAATCTTCACAACAGCTGTGGAAAGGAGACAGTATTATTAAGAAAATTGAAGCTTTTAGAGTTAAACAACTCGTCCAGTGTTATCTTCCCACCACCCAATCCATAAACAGGTCTTATTTTTACCCACCTTTCTTTCTTCCCTCTGTTACAAGGAAGGAAATGTCCTTTTTTCAAAGTCCAATCAGTTCACTTTTACTCTGGACTCTGTCCCTTCTTGCCCTTTCAATGTTGTCACTCTTTTTTTCCCCTCTAGTGGATCATTCCCGTCAGCATGTAAACACAATTTGTAAAGTCTAATCTTTGGCCCCACATCACATTCCAACTAGTATTGGAATCCTTTTTCTTCCTCAAACTGCCCATTTCTCAATTCTTTTTATAAAAAACATTTCCAAAAGACTTTCATTTATTCTTCAACTTCTCTGGCCTTGTTAAAATCACCAGTAGTCTTCATCCTGCCAAATCCAATAGACCATTTTCATCTTTAGCTCTCAGTTGTATCTGACAATTTGACTATGGTTTTTGAAACACACCTTTTAGTTCTTAAGATATCCCATTTTTCTGTTTTTCCTCTAAACCCTTTTTAATCCCTTCTCTATGATCTTTGCTGGCTTATTCCTCCTCTTTCCCACCTCTAAATGCTGGTTACGTTAGGGCCTCATCCCTATTCTCTACCGATACCCTATTTGGGGGAAAGCTCTTTTCTAACTATACCCACCATCTATAGGATTTTATCCAGATCTCATGGTTTTAAATACTACCTGTAAGCTTGTATTTTTATCTGAGCCTTCTCCTCTGAACACCATCTTTTCCTTCTTTCTATTTGAAATTCCAGTTGAGTATTTCATAAAATTATCAAACTTAACTTATAGATTTCTCATATATAACAGGTTCTTTCCCTGATATTCCCATCTTAGTAAATGTCACCACGATCCACTTGGTAATTTAACCCATAAACTTTGGAGTCTTCCTTGATTCCTCCCTTCTCCTCCTCATTCTTTCTTTGTCCCCAGTGCAAACAATCTATTGTTTTCATTTCTAGAATATGTCTCAAATGTGGCTGTTTCTTTTCATTTTCACTGTTAGTACCCAGTCTAAGCTGCCATCTTCTGTCACCCATACAACTCCAGAGCCTCCTAATTAATTTCTATGCATTCATACTACTGGTGCATTCCATTTGTTTTCCATAGTAGCCATTCTGATTTTTTTTTTTAAGTGTAAGTCTGATCTGCCTTCAGTGGCTTCCCATGCTCCTATAAGTACATACAAATTCTTCACCATGTTCTATAAAATCCTGCATTATTTGACACTCACCTTCTTCTCCAGCTTCATGTCTTACAAATGTTCCAATTGCTTATTAATTCTACCCACTCTGGGCTCCTTCCTCTTCTTCAAACACTCACCAGGTTCTTTTTCACCTCATCACCTTTATACTTAACTTGAATTGTCTTCTGACTTTTTTAATAACTGGCTGCTTCTCATCTCTCAAGTCTCAGTACAAAAATTACTTCCTCAGAAAGTCTTTTCCTAACAAAATTATCAAAGTAGCTCCTTTGTTCACTTGTCTATCTCCCTTCTTCCACAAGAATAGAGTCTCTAGAAAGGCAAGAACTTTTACTATCTTATTCAAAGTTGTATCCATAGTCTAACCCAGCACATAGTAGGTTCTCAATGAGTCATAAAGGTCAGAGCCAGTGTTCAGAGATATGTCTTACTCTGTTTCCTATGCTGTTTTATTTTCAGTGTAAACTCTTTTTGTATAATTTCTTAATTTTATATTTAATTTTTACTATTTCAGCATCCTCTCAAATTCACAATGTTTAGCTTTTATTAAACATATCAAGATATATGTGTATTATATATACTGATTCTAATATGAAATATAAAATTGTTGGTAGGAACCTAATGCTGCATGAGAAAATTTTTAATAATCTGGATGAGATGAAAACTGTCTTTTGAATTGCTGTATTATATGTAGATGAAGATGCTTGCCTTTATAATCAAGATCCAGTGAAGGCATTCTTAGTGTACCTATATTATACTACTACACATACATACATACATACAGTGATTAGAGACTGAGAAGTGCTCATCTATTCTGAACATAAGCATATTCTTTCACAGAAAAATTTTCTTTTATCTCCAAAAGAAAGTCTTTACAATATCCCAATATTACAAGTGTGTTAAAACACATTAATAATCCATCTAATTTCATCTAACCTAAAAAAATTGTAGTTGTAGGTTCACTATAACAGAAGCAGAAATGATATGATTAGTATTAAAATTCTGTGAGTACTAGCAATAGCAGATAACTATTTAAAATTGCAAAATGATTATTTTCTTGTAGTTGTAGTTGGAATAGAAATTTTTCATGGAGAAAGACAAGTATCTGTGTTTAGAAGTCACATAATTTCAGTTGTAGTCAGTTTCATTATAATCTTGTTGTAAATTATAAATTTTTGTTTTTTCCAGTTTTCTTGTACATAGAGGAATGGCTCCCTTTTTTTTTTTTTTTTCCATTTTCTTTCTTTTTTTCCTTGTTTTAGCAACAGAATTTCACTTTGGTGCCCAGGGGCTAGATCAGCATGATCATAGCTCCCTGTAACTTTGAACTCCTGGCTGAAGCAATTCTCCCACCTTAGCCTCCCAAGTAGCTAGGATTCTACAAGTGTGCACCATCATCTAGCTAATTTTTTTTAATTTTTGTAAAGACAGAATCTTACTATGTTGCCCAATTCAGACTTGAACTCCTAGCCCCAAGCAGTCCTCCTGCCATGGCTTCCTACAGCACTGAGATTACAGGCACCAGCCACTACACCTAGCTGAGAATTTGTTTTTAAGAATTTTTAAAGTTGCATCTTTAGACGATAGTGATATAAATAGAACATTATAAACTTATGTATTAGTTTTCATTGTCAAATAACATGTTCTGTAGCAACAAATAATACCCCACACTTAAAGTGAATAAAGTGTTTTTTTGATCTTATTTCTTTCCTGTTACCAGGTTGTAACTAATTACCTGTTGATAATCAATAAATCATAACTATAGCATATATGCGGTTGGAGTTTTTTTGTTGTTTTTGTTGATATTTCCAAAAGATACTTTGAATTTAACTTAGTTTCTCTGATGACAATTGAAATTAACTTCATAGAGCATAAAATAAATATAAAATCAAGATAAAGATATGCCCATTTAATGTTTTCTTTTCACACTATAATTTCCTTTTAGTTGACAGACACTTGCATGAGATCTAGGGGTACAGAGATTAGTAAGAAATAATTTCCCCTTTGAAAAGCTTATATTTCAGGATTAAAATGTAATTTTTTTTTTAAATTTCAGAGTAATGTGAGGGTACAAACAATTAGGTTATAATGTTTACATTTGTTAGGTAATATGATACCCTGTTGTAGTTGTGAAAATGTAATTTTTTAATGAGTTAAAGCATCCTATTTATTATTCTTTATTTCAGCTTTCTTTTTTGAAAATATTTAAGGTTTATAAGAATTATAAAAGGCATTAATATTACAGTGTCAGTATTTTGACAGCAATGGTCTTTTACCTATTTCTGCTCACTTTTATTTCCACATCTTCAGCAAAACAATTTATGTGTGTGGATTTCCAATAGAATAAGCATCTTAAACTTCTGAAATGTCCTCAATTGTTAGAGAAAACAGACTTAATGGTCTTTAAAGAATGCCACATTACCTTAAATAATAACCCCTCCCTTATTTTTTTTGACGAGCATGCTATTTGGAGTGTTGCCATTTATTAATTTATTTTGTTACAAAGCATTGACCTTAGGTATCTCCTTACAGAAAAATTAATTTAGATAATGCAAATTTTCTTAGAAAAAAGTAAGTAAGTTCAGATTTTATGGCACTTTAAGCTAAGCAGCAAAATATTTTATAAAGAATTACCTTATTATGAAATTGAACCTCCTGAGCTGTTTAATAAAACATTGTGCTTTTATGATCTGATAGTTCACGAGAGTTAATTACTTCATTCTAAAAATAAGTAGTTTAGAAGGATTAGTTCAAATAGTAGCCTCTTTAGAAACACATCAGTGTCCTATAAAATGTAATTTAAATAATGGTGAAGTTTAGAGACAGCCATTTTATCAAGGAGTAAAATGTTGATGCATTTGATGCAAATGTTGATATTTCCATGCCTCTCATCTCCTAGGTGAATGTTTTCCTGTGTAAAAACTGACCTTTCATTTTTACATATGTATATATTTATATATACATTTATATATCTTAAGCCTATTTTGTTTAGCTTTATTTAGTTTGAACTTGTTTTAACAGTGACATCATAGCTATTAAGAATTTTTAAAACCTTTGAGACTGGATCTCACTGTGTTGCCAAGGAGAGTACAGAGGCATCACATCTCACTGTAACCTCCAACTCCTGAGCTCATATGATCCTCTTACTTCAGCCTCTCAAGTGACAGGATCTACAAGTGCACACATCCATACCTGGCTAAGTTTTTAAATTTTTGTACAGGTAGGATCACACTATGTTGCTTACGCCAGTCTCAAACTTCTGGCCTCAAGCAATCCTCCCACCTCCGCTTCCCAAAGTGTTAGGGTTACCAGAGTAAGACACTGTGCCCAGCCAGGTTTTCTCTCTTTTTTTTTTTTTTTAAGATAATAAACTTCCATTGACAGTTGTTTAAAAATGGGGATGTCTGGAGTTAAGGGGATTAATTATGGACTATAATCCTGTAGAATTTATCTGTACAAATTTTAGGCAATTTTTCAGTAATTGCCCAAATCACTTGGTAATCTCACAACAGCTCAATGCCTCCAAATAGTAGATAGAACTGAGGCCTGTTTCAGAGATAAGTGTGGCAGTCTATAATAAAATTTATTTTCAAATGCTACTTTTTATTTGAAAAATTTAATTAGTAATTATCCAAACATTATTTATGCTTACATTATTTAACTTACTGAACTTAATTATGGTTGTATGAAAAATTTGTATATATCTATGTTGATTTTTAAGTAAAAGCTGCATATTTTTTATGGTCTCATTTCAGACTAGAGAAGCACAATCAAGAAATGCTTTCTTGTGTCTTTGAGTAAGTTAAAGATCTTAAATAATTAGTTTTTGAATACATTTAAATGGGAACATAATGATTTCCTAAATATCTTCTTTTTTTGTGGACATTAAGTCAGTAGTCTACCTCAAGTAATATAATGTATTTTATATATCTTAAGACTATTTTGTTTAGCTTTATAAAAAATTGTATCTAAATTTGATACATCCTACTTTTTCAGAAATTCTTTCCATTTCAGGTTATTCCAGACAAAAATAAAGCACCTTCATATCGGCCTGTCAGAAATTAAAAGGCAAGGCAGTCTTAAAACGAATCCAGATTGGGACAGTTATCAAGTGACTAATTTAGAGCCTCTCAAATGTGAAAGGATGGGAGGAGGCTTCTATGAACATAGTTAGGCAAGTAAATTTTTAAATTGCAACTGTAACTTAAAATTATATCTTTTCAAATAGAGACAAGAAACCCTTTAAAGCTATTATTTACATAGGTATCGAAACTTTATGCTGAGATCTCCTTTGAGGCAAGAGGCGATACATAAGCAAAAAGCTCAAAAAAGCTTTTTAAGACAAGGTCAAAAAAGAATTTTTAAAGGTTTCTGGGTTTCAAGCCCTTTATAAATATTGGACTATTGTAATTACCTCATCACTGTAAACACTATGGGGAAAAAGAAATTATCACAATGTCTTACAGTTGCATCTTACTTTTTTAACTCCAACTTCTGGGGAAGGTTGCCAGCAAGTAGGCACCATGGTTATTTTTAGTTGAATCAAATTGTTACTTCCCTGTATTCTTGAAATATAGATACACCTACATGCTATTTTAGAATACTAAAACCAAGACAGTCTCAAAAATGTGGCACACATTTCTGTCTCCCTAAAGAATTCTCCTAGTTGTCCAGCTTGTCAGGTTGGCACAAGCCTCAAGACAGCAAACGTCATAGAATGAAAATATCCTACCCTAAACGTTTTCATGACCCGTGTTCATTTCTAAGAGAAGCCAACACTAGCAGTAAACCTGAGTACAGGAATGTATACAATGTGGAAAGTGATGATTTGCATGAGATAACTAAAAACTTTACCCTTGATTTACTATTTTTAAAATAAACTCACTGAATATAAAATAAGATTAAAAAGCAATTGCCCAGTATGTTTCATCCCTGAAGGTGTGTCATTCCTGTCAGTCATGACACAGAATCAAAAGGGCTGTGCCTGAGTAGCCTTATTTACACAAGCAGTCCAGTGTCACAATGGTAAAAGGAAGGTATGATTAGCTGTGGCATTATTTTAGCGCCACACCAGTTAGTATACCTGTGTATAGGCATAAATCTCTATGACTTATGTCAGAGCCCCATAAAGACAGAGAGAAAGCATGTGAGAGAAGCATGCCAAGTATGATCGTGTATCCCTGACTGTCTAGATTGTATGGTGGGAGACAGAATTTCCTAACCATTTTTAGGGAAAGATCCATCATTTTCATATGTCATAGCAGTAATAAAAAATATATTCTGTAAGAATACACTGTTTGGGAAATAAATCTCAAGGCACAGAGATTTTTAAAAGAGAGAACCATATTCGTATTTAACAAAGAAAGAATTTATGACAAAGTTAGTTACAGGTATACACTGAAACAAGTTATGTCAACAGACAGAAATCCCGTTCAGATATTCTGGTTTTGAAATCACTGCACCTCACTAATTTGAGTAAAATTTATGACCTATCGATAATTTCGTACTTAAGTTAGTTTTGCTGATATACAATGCTCATGTATATCAATGATAAAAAGGTATAGTGTTTCCTTATGCTGCTTTGAAAATAATTTTAATTTAAAATGTGGTAACAGAGTACAAGTCAGAAAAATATTTGTTAGAATTACTTACTTCTACATTCCAGTCTGTGCTGAATTTTGCTTGGTAAAAAGTGCAGTGCGTGACCAAAGAATGCTTAAATCTATTCTTCGAAGACGATATAAAAACACCGTGTTTCGTCCTCAGAAGACTTAATAATCTGACAATCTACAACTAATAGCTGAGCAAAAAATAAATTTACCTTTTTTTTTCAATAGGCCCATGATAGAACAGTTAAATGTATTCTTAAGGATTAAGAAAGCTTATGAGGTAGAGAGTTACTCTAATGTCCCGTTCAGGTGCTAAATGTCCCGTATTATACAGTATTCTGAGATTCTAAATGTTCTAAGACAGTGTTCTCAACCTTCCTAATGCCGCGACCCTTTACTACAGTTCCTCACGTTGTGGTGACCCCAATGAAATTGTTTTCATTGCTACTTCATAACTGTAATTTTGCTACTGTTATGAATTGTAATGTAAATATCTGATATGTAGGATGTATTTAGGTGACCCCTGTGAAAGGGTTGTTCGACCCCCAAAGGTATCATCATCCATAGGTTGAGAACCACTGCTCTAAGGACACTAGCTGCAATATTTTTCTGAATATTATATTCTTCAGTATTTATTACCAAAATTACTGAATTCATGACTGGAAAGGTTCAAATAGTACTACCCAACATAGATACTTCAAAATATCCTAATAAGGCAAGGGAATCCCCCCTTTTTTTACATATTGGAAATTATAAATTTATTTAGAATTCAAATTTTCATACTTTCTTGCTTAGCTATTTTAAAAGATGCACTTTTAGTGAGACTAAATATAGTTCCTATCATTCATCTTTTGCCCTAAATTCTAGAAAAATATTATTTAGTTTGATTTAGTTGCCCAAAAAGTCTTAACTTATTAACTACTATTGATTTTTGTCAAATGTAATTTGTATATCATTTAGCCTAAAAAATTGAGACAAATAAATGAATAGATGGACTATGAAGTTAATTTAAAACTTTAAGCATCTAAGATAAGGTTTTTGTTTTTTTTGTTTTTTGTAGAGACAGAGCCTCACTTTATTGCCCTTGGTAGAGTGCTATGCTGTCACAGCTCACAGCAACCTCCAGCTCCTGGGCTTAGGCTATTCTCTTGCCTCAGCCTCCCCAGTAGCTGAGACCACAGGGGCCCGTCACAACACCCAGCTATTTTTTGTTGCAGTTTCGCCGGGTCCTGGTTTGAACCCACCACCCTCGGTATATGGGGTCGACACCCTACTCACAGAGCCACAGGTGCCACCCAGGTTTTTGGTATTTTTTAAGACAGACGTTTGTCTACCTCCTACAAAAGGTAGTAAGTTAAAGTGTTACGTTTCAACACTATACCAAAATATTCTTGAACTGTATTATTTATTTAAGGATTTTGGAGAGACGAATTTTAAGAGAAACTTAACACTAATTTTTCATTTAAGGGAGACTGATATATCATGTCAGATTTTTTTCATTTTGTTCATATGTCAGATTTTTCTTTGTTTCATAAAGAAATATTTGGAGTTGTTAATACCCAATTTTATATACTAATTATAATTTTATATTCTATTCCATTTCTTGAACTTGTTCATTTTGATAGTGCATTATCATTTTAAGATTCTGGTTAGGGCTTAAATTATAGTAACTAATGGTCTTTATTCACATTTTAACCAGTTAGTCCAGCTAAAGAGTTTTTAGTACTAATATTAATATTTGAATTATGTTTGAGGTCTTAGACTTTACATCATGTTTAGTTTCTTTTCATTTCTTATTAGTATTTTTTGGTACTTAATAGTCTCCTGCCCCACCTCCAACAAGAACTCTTCTCTCTGTTCAACATCAGAAACATTTTCCTTTTTGGCATGTGCTTTCTAGTTCCCCAAGCAGAATAAGCAAATTGGAAAGTTCAGCTGTCATTCTTGGAAGGTCATAGATCACACTAGCAGCCTGAGTAATCTAAGAGGTTTTAAGTATCATAGCATTTAGTTTAAAGTGAAATTTGCTCTGACAGGGCTGGCAGACCAATAG
Source organism: Nycticebus coucang (assembly GCF_027406575.1). NCBI lineage: Eukaryota > Metazoa > Chordata > Mammalia > Primates > Lorisidae > Nycticebus > Nycticebus coucang. The sequence goes on from NC_069789.1 coordinate 91,648,136, forward strand.
GAAAAAGAAATATTTATACTTGGAGAAGTGCATATGTAGAGACCAAAAGTATAACTGATGGCTGGAAGTGATTTCAGTCTAAAAAAACAAATCATTAAAAGAGTGCATAGGGGTAAAATACACAGTTCGTATTTTAAAGAGTCTCAAAATGAACCAGCAACTAAGGTTAGCATTACATAGTAATTAGTTGTGGTGTTCAGGCTTTAACTCACTCTGTACCAGACAGTATAGTTAAACTATCACTGAGAAAACATCACTACTTACATGATATTCTCCACTTTAAGCCTATAGCAGTAATTTTTGTACCTTAAAAAACCAAGGTATTATGACAGATTATATAAATGTTGAACCAGTAACAGACAATTATTTAAAGAAGGTGCTAATGACTCAGTTTATTGACCCAGCAGTTATTTAAGCCGCTCAGCAAGTTCCCTTAACATTTATGAAATGAGGCATTGCTTGATAGTATAGAACTGCCAATTTCAAGAAATCCTTGTATTTAATTGACGAAATGTAAGTTAAAGATGACTAGATGGTATACCATACTTAAAAGATTAGTATGAAAAGCCTGAGACCTTTATAGTTTTGAGTGAATATTTCCTTCTGCTTGATAATCACATCTGACAACTCCCATTAGGTACCTATTAGAGCATTTTCTGTTACTAACTACAATAAGGAAAAATACAAAATCTTTTAATGGCTTCAGTTATTTCTTTCTAGTCATTGCTCTCTTTAGGAAAGCCAATTTTGAGTCATAAGAATCTTAGATTTATAATTTTTTTCTTTGAACAGGCAGGGCAAACAAGAGTAAAATGGAAAATATTTCCAGCAAGATGATTAGACTGGGCTAACTTGGATGGACCCCTATCTATACAAATAACATAGAAATGGTAGACAACATGTAATAAAAACTTCAATGAGCAAGTTCACAGGGAAGATAGGGAACACTCCAGTGTGAAGGGTGGGGGGACAAACCACCCACTGGTGTGATGAACTAGGTATAGGTTTGTATGGTATAGAAAGATGGAGCTGAATCTCTTCAACTTTATAGGGCTCTCTTTTTCTATTAGTTAAAAAGGAGGAGTAGATGGTGTTAATTCACTAGCTTAGTGAACTGGCCAAAACTTGTCTCTCCCCTAAGGCCCAAATTAGGGGAGGAGAGATACTCATGACAGAAAGAAACCGCAAGCTTGCTCTTTGCACATCAGTGGGTTCAGAATTTATACCTGCATTTAATACAGGGAATTCCAAGTCAAGAAATTACCATTAAAGGCCCAGCACGGTGGCTCATGCCTGTAATCCCAGCACTTTGGGGAGGCCAAGGTGGGTGGATTGCCTGAGCTTAGAGGTTCGAGACCAGACTGAGCTAGAGTAAGATTCTATCTCTAAAAATAGCTGGGAGTTGTGGCAGGCTCCTGTATAGTCCCAGCTACTGGGAAGGCTGAGGCAAGAGAATTGCTTGAGCCCAAGAGTATGAGGTTATTGTGAGCTATGATGCCAGGGCACTCTACCAGGTGACAAAGTGAGACTCTGTCTCAAAATAAAGAAATTACCGTTCAGATTGTTTAAAACAGTATATTTATATTTTAAATTACGACAGAACCTCTCTGTAGAAATATTTCCACAGCTCAAAAGCCAACACACAAACAAAAGAAAAAAAACCTGAAGTTGAACACACAATAAAACATTACAAAGTACGTAAGGAAAGGACTATCATAAAGGAGAATCATCAGAGAAAGCAATGGAAACCACATTCTATCAATGTTAAATAGACTGAGAAGTTTAAATTTGATAACACTAGCTTTAAAACTTTGTAAAATATGTGATACTCAGTGGTACTTAAAAGCTGTCCAACAACAAGTATTAGGATGCCCAAGAACTACAGTTAACAGAAGAATCTTGATGAGACTATAAATACAAAGTAATAGAAAACAATGTGATGAAAACACAGTATTAAAAAGTACCAAGGATAACATCTCCATATAAGAAATATAATCATTAAAATAGACTCTGCAGATGGGTTAAATGACAGATTAAGATGTGTAAAAAGAACAAGTATAAATTGAATCAGTGAAAGGGAATTTCTTTATCATTTGGAAATAAATAAATGACTCTTTTATATATGCTCCCTTCATCATTAATACAAATTAGTTTCTATCTAAACCATCTCAATATAGTAACTAAATTGAAAGGATCTGTCCCCAAAGTGGTGTTTTTCCCCTTACAACTGACAAATGTCCTTTAAAGAAATTTTTTAAATAAACTCCAGATGAATACTTTAAATGTGGCCTCCTACTAATCATATAATTATCCCTTAATTTTTGGAAAGATATTATAAAAATCATAAAAATATGATTCTTTAAAATGATTTTAGCCATTTAGTTTTAATCATAATAAAAGGGAAATTTATAATTATCATATAAAATATTAAGAATAAAAGAAAACTAAATGAAAAATGACAGCCAAACTTTATGTATACTGCTGAAACTTGTTAGAAGACTGCTAAACTATGCTCTTGGATTTCCTGTTCTCAATAATACAAAGATTAAAGTCCAAATACCTTCGAGCAACCTAAAAAATATATTTATTGCATATATATTTATAGAAACAAGATACCATTGATAGGAGCTCAGTGAAAATTTTTGAAGTTGTGCTATAGTAATAGTACTTCAATATGCATGTACATTCAATTTCGGTGTCCAACATAGTATCTTCTAACCTATTTTCTCAGGCATCCACGTCCATAAAATTTGTTTGCATGTAACTAATAGGTATTCCAACTTAGCACTAACTAAATTGTTCAACTGTTATAAAACTTAGACACTGATTATCTGAGAAAGCTGAAACTAATTCTATAAATGTTAAATATGCTGAGAAGTTTAAATTTGATAATTCTTTAAAACTTTGTGAACGCGCATGATACTCAGTGGTAAGACAAGCTCTCCATCTGGTGGTTGGTCTGTAAATTACAAACATTTAGATCTCCAGCTACACATCACTTTACTAATATTAGACGTTGCTTTATAATCATTGCCTCATTCAATGTCTATGTCTCTTCTCACATTAAAAATTTCAAGAAGAGGGGGCGGGGCCTGGTGGCTCATGCCTGTAATCCTAGCATTCTGGGAGGCTGAGGCGGGTGGATAGCTTGAGCTCATGGTTTTGGAGCAAAAAGCAAGACCCCCATCTCTACTGAAAATAGAAAAACTGAAGCAAGAAGATCACTTGAGCCCAAAGTTGCTGTGAGCTATGATGCCATGGCACTCTACCAAGGGTGACAGCTTGAGACTATCTCAAAATAAAATAAAATAAAAATTTCAAAAACAAAATGTTCTTTTCTACCATAATAATTTAGCCTTTCCTGTTGAATAAAAAGGCATGTTTGTACAATCTGATTTTATCTAGACTACCACAGCCTCTTAGTTATTTGATAAAGCATATTCTCATACTAAAGGGACAAAAAAAATTTCATTCTAACCCTAGCTTTTAAAATTTTTTAATTTTCAACCATTAAAAAAATTTTCCTATATTCTCAGTTCCCAACTCAAAAACATTTCAAAAGGCAAAAGATATAATTAATTCTTTGTTATTAAATGTAGCATGTTTGATTATTGTTATTTCTGCCAGTGCCTCCCTATTAGTTCTCATAACTTCACATTTGGACAGCCATATAGTCTTTTTTTTTTTTTTTTCCAGTTTTTTTTTTTTTTTTTTTTTTTTTTTGACAGGGCCGGGTTTGAACCTGCCACCTGTTGTATATGGGGCCAGCGCCTTACTCACTGAGCCACAGGCACTGTCCAGCCATATAGTCTTTTAAATGTTCTCAGCCCCCTTTCCTACCTCCGTTATCTTTTTAAAACACAGAATAGGTTTTTCCCTTTCTTAAGAACTATTGATACCTCTCTAAAAGTACACCGTTCTTAGCCTGGTATATGAAAAGCTTCAATATCTAGTCCTAACTTTCCATTCCAGCATTATCTCTTGCCACTTACTTACATCATAAATCTAAGACATTAACCATAACAAACTATTTGCTCCCTTTCAGCCACTTCACTCTTTTGCTCATGCTGCTCTACTATCAGAAATTTTCTCTCTCTTTCCACCTTTGAAATTGCACTTGTCCTTTAAGATTCATTCATTCTTGCTTTCAGATACTTTTGGGATTTTTTTGTTTGTTTTCTTTTTTTTTTTTTTTATTGTTGGGGATTCATTGAGGGTACAATAAGCCAGGTTACACTGATTGCAATTGTTAGGTAAAGTCCCTCTTGCAATCATGTCTTGCCCCCATAAAGTGTGACACACACCAAGGCCCCGCCCACCTCCGTCTTTCCCTCTTTCTGTTCCCCCCCCATAACCATAATTGTCATTAATTGTCCTCATATCAAAATTGAGTACATAGGATTCATGCTTCTCCATTCTTGTGATGCTTTACTAAGAATAATGTCTTCCACGTCCATCCAGGTTAATACGTTTTTGTTTGTTTTCTTATTGTAAGTTGTTTATTATAAGATAATTTATAAATATCTTGCTGTCTTCAGTAATTCAAACAACAGAGCAACAGCTTCTTCCAAGACAACAGTAAGCTAACAAGAAAATCAGCTGGCTGACTTTTCTTCCTTTACCTCTTGTCTGAGGACAGAACTTGATTTTCATTAATCCAGAGCTACAGCACTGGAGAAAAGTTCAATCAACTCTTTTGTGATGACAGCCTGGTGGGTGCGGTTGAATGTCAAAGTCAGTTTGTCAATCATCTCAGAAACATTCTTGCTGGCATTGTCCATGGTCATCATCCTTGCACTCTGCTCACTGGTGGTAGCCTCCTTCAGAGAGTAGTAGATGATGTTGGCAGGTTGTACTCTTGGTAATTCTGCAGCACATCAGCATCAATATCATTGTAGATACTCACGCTCTCAGCACTTGCAGTGAATTAAGGGAGACGATGGACTTCTCTTCTCTCTTATAGGAGATGACAGACCTGAGCCATCATTAAAGATGACAGAACCTTATCAAACACACATCCAAATTTAATAACTCAAGGGCAATGACTGACACATCCCCAAAAGTAGGGGGCTTTCTTCCCATTTCTTTGAATGGCACCAGAAATTGGTTGGAATGAGTCCTATGAAGTATGCCCCTGACTTTATTACCAATTCCATCAACCATAACTTCTTTCCTGGCCACTGTGAGTGCAGCCACATCATTTTTCATCTGCATGGCAACTGAGGAATGGATAGCACCACAAAGTCCTCAATCTGAGGATACACCAATACAGAGGAGCTTTTTCTTGTCTCCAGGCACCTTAATATCAGCTTTTTCATACAGAACCAAAGATCCTACTCCATATACTCAAGGCAGTTTTAATTCCCTCTCAGTCTGGGCATATTTTGCTGCTGCTACCGTTTTCATAGACGTGGTAATTTTCTGGATGTTTTTGATGGACTTTAGTCACCTGGTAATATCTTCCAAAGTTGCCATATTTCGAACTTCAACCCATTACAGCTGGCTGCACAGCCCAGACCCAAAGCCCTGCAATGCCAGTCCTAGAGAGAACATGGCGCTAGCAGCTGAGCTGAAGGTTAGGCCACTTTCAGATACTTTTGAATGCCCACTCCATGTCAGATACAGTGCTAGATAGTAGGGATATAGCAATGAATATGACAGTTACATTCTAATAGGAGAGAAAGACAATAAGAAAATACAACATTAGGAAGTGACAGATGCATTAATTGAAGGTATTTTCTGCAAAGACTTTCTGGCCTCCAAGATTGTTCTGTAGCAGTTTGTCCATATACTAGGATAATACAACATCAGATTATGTTCCATGTTAGTTGCCACCAATCCTTATAGTCAGGACACATGTCTTATTTATTATTGCCTTACTAGCACCATGTTTTGTTTTGTGTTGTTTTTTACATTGGCTTCTAACACATTACTTAATACATCATAGGCACTCAATAAATATTTATACTATTTGGATGCATCAATGGACGGACAGACAATGTACAAGAATCAGTGTTAAAATAGACCTAAATTCCCTATAACAAATTATACTTAAGCTAAAATTACTCTGATGATCAATCTATTACATACTTACAAAGGAAGAAAAATATTACTGATTTTGACTCTGTGATCAATATATTAGAGTAATTGATAAAAAGAAATGAAGTGTTCCAGAAAGTTATTAAGAAATCATCTTCTATAGTCATATAATATCCTGAAAAGTTTCCTCTCATGAAAGTTAGCTTATGGTAAGTCCTTTCACTCAACAGTTCCAAAGGATTTCCAACATTCAGTATTATCTTATGGATCACAAAGAATGGTTAGTTATTAAGAATCACTGTTACCAATTTATAAATACATCGTCATAAAGGATTTTGACCTTTTAAGAATAGAATTCCTAAAGAATAGACTCAAACTAAAAAGATGATATTGAGCATGGTAGTTGTAAGCGAAATTTTTGTGTGTTTGTTACACACAATTGTACATATACATATGCACTCAATGTTAGCCCACTTTGTGATAACAACTCCTTAAAATTGTTGCTTAATATCAATACAGTTTAGCCCTCATGAGAGGGTAAAAGATAGGATTTCATTATATTCTGTACTGGTTTCATACCACATCATAAGTATTACATTAATTTTAACTTCTTCATTTGAAGATAAACCCTAGAAAATCAAAGTGATTGTAGAGAGCAAATGAGATGGTAAAGATTTAAAACTGTATCATGAAGATTGACTTAACAAGTTGTGAAGCCATCATATCGAAGAATTAGACTTTTGGGGGGTAGGGAGGTTACAGTTTGGATGGGGCCGGGTTTGAACCCGCCACCCTCGGTTTGTGGGGCCGGCACCCTACTCAGCCACAGGTGCCACCCAGAATTAGACTTTTCATGTGGTTTCCAAGGGTACTTCTAAGATTAACTGATCTGGATTTCAGATCAGTGTAATAAAAAACTTTCCAACAGTTTGGCAAATCCATAAATGGAATGAACTGCCTGGACAAAGTGCTGACTGCTCCATATCTGGAGATGAAGATAAGAGCCTGACAGACCCCATCAAGGATGTTGTGAATGGATTCGTAGATGAGATTATTTCTAAGAATGTTTCCAAGTCAAAGATTTCTATGAGCCTGTGAAAACAGAATTTGACTTAAATTTATTTTCTTGTAGCATCACTAATGTATGTGTTACTGTGCATTCATATTGCTGACTTAGGAGTTTAAAAGAAGAAAAAGACTGTGTTGCTTTTTTCTAATTTTAATAAAATAATGATACTTTTCACTTATGCAGCACTTTTCATCCAAGGATTTCAAAGTGCTTTACAAATATGCACTAATTAAGCCTCAAAAACAGCCAGAGGTAGGTGGTTTTTTCCCCTTTCTACAGCAATGCCAACTCTGGTACAGAAATTGAAAGCCTGAGAGCTAGGATTCTGTAACGGCTGCCGTTCCCTTGTAATGTGCTGCATGTGAAGCATCACTTGTCATTTGCAGATTTCTTTTTTTCCTGCCCTGAATCATCTCAAGTTTAGAATTCTTTGGAATTCTAATAAATGTTGAGAAAATTTTGTTTGACATCTTAAAAATATAGAGAAGATTCAGTCATGTCCACTTGCTGAATGCTAATTAGATTGCTAAATTTGTTTAAGAACAAACTCTAGATGAGATTTTGTATTTGTTGTTCGATTTTAAATATAATTTTCACTTTTAAATAACTTGTCATTTTCCTTCTAGCTACCCAAAATCACTATTCTTGGAACATAAAACTTAACAGCAGATTCATTACTCTTAACATTCCTAGTTGTCTTCTCACAACAAACAATAACTATTTTCTTTGAACCAGAATATGTATTTTTAAGAAGAGATGCTACATTTTGGTAATTTGGAGTTATCTAAACATTAAGAATAAAGGTTAAGTGATACTGAATGACTAGTCCTATAGAGAAAAGGTAGTGCAATATTGGCATATGGTAATCTAGGGGAGCATACAGCTTTTCATGTGGGTTAAGAGTAGCAGAAAGAGAATGTACACGTACAGAGATGCACACAATGAAGGACTGGATTAAATTCCAGTATGAATAGTCGAGCATGCACACTCGTATCTGAAGCAAAATGGTCACACTGGGCAAGAGCAGACGCAGCATATCACCGCTTCGTTTCCCTTGGTTCTGAGTCCCTGGTGAGGGCACGTACTGCGTGTGATACTGCTTAGTCTAAGTCACATCTTTCTGGATGAGGAAAGCACAGTTTTGCTGAGATGTTGCCTTTTATACTAATGGTTTCTATCCCTTCCCAGAAGAACTTACATAAAGAATCTACCTGCTTCTATTTAAAGGAAAACTTATTCTTAGGCTCTCCTGGTTTTGAACAAGACTCACCATTAGCCAGGCTACATCCTTATCCCAATGGCAAAAGTAGAATTAAGAGTCTACATGTTCCAAAAGAATATCTGTCTCCAGGTTTTAGCATTGCGGAAAGCCCAGTTTCCCCACTGCATTAGAAAAAAACAAATAAGAGAGATTAAAGAAGCAGAATATTCTGTTTCAGAGTGAATTCAATTATATGGATATAGGATCTTCCATCATATACAAGGACCCAGGATCTATGTGAAAGTACCCTTCAAACTAATCATAATACTTTAAATATCCTTTTATTTAGATAGCAGATTGATCTGTGATATATGATAGATAATTCCAGAAAAGATCATTAGTTTCAAATTTTCTCTTTTGGAAATTGTTCCCAAATGATACACATGGAAGTTCAAAGAATTAAATGGTGTCTCTGGGTGAACTGTTGACTGCATGAATAGAACTTTATCACAGCAACCTTAAAGACTACTATTCAAGTCCTGAGACTTACAGGTTGAGAAACTGAGAGTCATCAGTGTTCAAGGGTTGGTCCCTCACTGATTTGGGGGTACAGATTCTTAGCAGCAATGTGCATGTTAAAAGGGGAGAAATAGTATCCATTTAGTAATTTACAATGAAAGGTATAGCCACCATGCAATTTTGGGTAATGTGTGAGTTAATTCTTCACCATTTTGGTAAATCACATGGAAAAACAATCAGAAATTTGCCTATTAGTCATAAAAATAAAAAAAGAGAGAGTTACTCAGTTTCAACGTAGAATGGTCTCAGACTCAGAGAATCTATGAAGTCCCCTTCCTCAATGAGGACAACCCCACTAAAAAGGTCAGATATTCCTGATGGTGTCATAGGTCACCATATCACCAAATAAATAATTGCTTGAGTTGCTACTACCAACAGTGTGGCTGAGAAGCACATCTGGTTTCAACATGGCAGACATATTCCCTTCTGAGGATCATCTTTCAGATAGAATTACAGTGATATTGCTGACATGTCCTGTGTGAGATACTCTGTTTTTTAAATGCCTTTGCATATTTCTTCACTGATTCCCTGAGCCTCTTGTTTCCAAATTATTGAAAGAGATGTCACCATAGCCCCTAAATTGCGAAATGAGGGAAAAAATACTAGAGTTTTACCTAAGTTTACTGCCATTCAGCCTTAGACGAGGTATTAAAAAAAATGTAAGGAGGCTGGGCGCAGGGTGACTCATGCCCATAATCCTAGCACTATGGGAGGCCAAGACTAGATGTTGCTTGAGGCCGTAAGTTTGAGACCCGCCAAGGCAAGAGGAAACCCTATCTCCACAAAAAATAAAAAAGTAGTTGGGCATGCACTGTAGTCCCAGCTACTTGGAGGCGGAGGCAGGAGAATCAGTTGAGCCTAGGAGTTTGAGGGTACAGTGAGCCATGATGATACCACTGCATTCCAGTCAAGGCAGCAGAGCAAGACTGTCTCAAAAGACAAAAAATGTACAGTAATGGTTAAAACAAGATAATAAGTAGAAAGTTGAAGAATGAATAAGTTGGAATCACAAGCTAAATAGTCAGCACATACCACTGAGAGTTTTTAAATACTTGAGTATTTCATTAACCTTACTACTGCTTCAGGAGAAAAGTTTTCAACAATTTTCTCTCAAATTTTAAACTAATACAGGTTCACTGTCTTAGTTCACTGACTCCATTAAATTTTGAAACATCGTTGAAGTTACTTCTAAAATAATATTGCTTGTCATCACAAAATTTTACCTCTCTCCCATAGAACCAAAGGAAGAAGAGGTATTTTTATTTTTACCATTTCAAAATAAAATGCAGACAAAAATTTCAACCAACCTAGAGAAACTATAACGGGGTTTTTGACATAGAGCCCCAAAAGATTGATTTGTCCATCATCACTTAGTTTAAACGCTGACCTGAAACTTAACACGTGTATTTCAGAAATTCCATTTTCCTGAAGGGTAGATTTATATGAACAATATGTATTTTGGTTCTTTACATTTACTTTTTAGTTCTCTATTGATTCACTACATGTACGCATTATTTAAAACCTTAATATGGGTGGTGCCTGTGGCTCAAAGGAGCAGGGCGCTGGCCCCATATGCCAGAGGTGGCTGGTTCAAACCCAGCCCTGGCCAAAACTGCAAAAAAAAAAAAAAACCTTAACATTTTATAGTTACTTGCAAGTGTTTCAACTTACTCTCACTTTGAGAGGAAATTAGTGCCTATGTGAATATATTATTTAGTCATACTGAAATTTTGTTGACAAAGAAAACTCATCTAGTACAATCTCAAATAATTTTAAATTATTTAAATATAATTTTGCAAAGTTTACATTTCTGCATTATAAATGGTTTCCTTTGATTGGAAATTAAACTTACAAGCATTCACTGCATGCGCTATGCATGAGCATGTTGTAGCTGCCATATTTGCCTGGAAAAATAAATATTTTGTCATTTTTCTAAGTGTTCATATTTCCCTGGTCCTTAAAAAGGACTTTGGAGAACAGATTTTCCTCATTTAGTAAAAGACCAAAGAATAATATTTTTAAATAATCATAAAGTTTATCTATGCTTCAAGCTATCTGTACAACTCTGAAGTTATCTCTGGGCTTCTGTTATTTCTATATAAAAAGTTGAAGCAGAATTTATAATTGTCTTGCTGTCACACAAGAAATGTATACTATGTAGTAAATTTTTGTATTGAGGATTCAGAAGAAGGATTTGCAGATCAAATCAAGCTAATTTTCAACTTTGTAGAATGCCTTGTCTTGTTCTTAATCATAGGTTTTTGGTATGATTTGGCCCTGTGTGAGAATTCACTCCTAAATTCAAATTTCATGCCCTAACTAATAGTGGATTAGTCCTATATCTTCATATGAAAGAGATCTTAATAATAATAGCAAAATTCATTTTATTATAGTTTTATCATTCCCTAGCAATATATTACTGATAATTGCTAGATGTACAATATTTTCATATTTTAGCTTAAGAGCCATCTATAAATAATTGGTTAACAATTTTCTGATCTGCTTCTTTTTTAAAAATATTACCTACTGACATATTTCTGACATTTTTAATGCAGTTAAAAAATAAATATTTTATTATGTACATTTTTAATGGCTGTATTAGCCTGAAGAAGAAAAAAAGAAGACATTAATGATATCCACATAAGTCACTACCACTGTTAGGAAGAGAATCTTGGAGGTAGAAAATTCTAGGCCTCTTACTTGACCTGTCTTGTTGGATGTATAATGAAGATTATAGCTTGTTGTTCCTTTTTCTCTTTTCAGCCTTGGAATGGATGGCTTTGGCCAACCAGTTGGCATTCTTGGACGCCCTGCCACAGCTTATGGATTCCGTCCTGATGAACCTTACTACTATAGCTATGGATCTAGATAAAGTCATCCCTTTCCATGAGTATGCTCAGTTTAGAATAAATCTGTGTGGGTTGGGTTAACTTTGAATCTTGGCCTAATAATGCATGTTGATACTATTGTGGGTCTGTGTTTCTTTTATTTTTCCATGTTGTAGCCACAGATTAATTCCAACCTCTCTGTCTTCTGTTAAGTACAATCCATGGTGACACTGTTCACTCATCCAATCACATCTTGATGCTGAATAACATTTCCCATTAGACTCAAAGTGAATGTTGAAAACTACTAGACTGGAAAACAAACACTACATTATGTACATTAAGTGACTAATTTCTATTAAACGTAAAATGCAAATGAATGAAAGTCCTGTGTTTGTATTTAATGAGTTTCATTAGGAGTTACTTGTGTATGTAGGGTGCGCATAACTTTTATGTTTTCTTGCCCTTTTTTCTTGCTTGTTAATTCTTGAATTTTTCATGGGATATGTTTTGCCTTTAAAATCAAGGCCACGGTGAGTGGATTGCCTGAACCCACAGGTTTGAGACCAGCCTGAGCCAGAGCAAGACCTCATCTCTAAAAATAGCCGGGCATTGTGGCGGGCACCTGTAGTCCCAGCTACTCAGGAGGCTGAGGCAAGAGGATGACAAAGTAAGACTCTGTCTCTCAAAAAAAAAAAAAAAAAACTGTATAAAGAACATCGCCTTTTTATCCCATACCACATGCCTGAAAGTTTCCTTCCCAAAGTCACTAACTACAAATTGTCAATTAACAGTGGACCATACGCCATAAGTTAAGTTATTTATGAGTGTAGACTCTTAAGCAATGTGAATTCATGGCTTTCTAATTGTAATATAGAAAATCTGGGACAACTCGTATAAGTAATAGAGGATTAGAATTGTGCTTTCAATTTTATTCTTAATGAAATTTAGTATCTAAAGTATGGAAAAACTAAAGCTTCATCAAGGAAAAGTAAGGAACAGAATATTTCACTCGGGTATTCATTTCCCATTTGTTCACTTGTTTTTATATCATATATTTAGGTAGCAAGAAATAGACATTATGGTTTAAAAGGAGTTTTTGAAAATAACTCAATGCTGTAATATCAAAAAACATACTTGAAAAACTAAGCAAATAAAATAAATAACCATAATCAGAGATGTCCCTTGATCAGCTGCTATGGAAAGAAATATGAGGCTTCAAAGGGAATGCACAGATCAAAGACAAGATTTCTGTCCTTGAATTTAAAATGCCATTGATCTAACTACACTATTTAGCTTAACTTCATTGATCTAACTATACTATTTATTTAGCTTAACTTATATTTAAAAAATAAAATAATAGGGTGATGCCTGTGGCTCAACGGAGTAGGGTGCCAGCCCCATATGCCGGAGGTGGCGGGTTCAAACCAGCCCCAGCCAAAAACTGCAAAAAAATAATAGAGAAGGAAAGAGCCTCTGAAATAACTTAGTCTATGTACTTATTTGGGAAACCAATCTCATAAAAAATTTAAATATGGTCAACAGATATTCTCTTAACTACCTGCTATGTGTCAGGAAGTATATCATGTTCCTTAGAGATACAGTTTGTGTCTTTACCAGAACTGATCTTTTGGAAAATGTGTATGTATTTGTCTTAGTTCATACTTTAACCATGAAATATTAAAACTGAAAAGGGCCTTACAAGAACTCTCACTTTTGCAATTGAAAAAACTGTAGCCAGGCGGTGCCTGTGGCTCAGTGAGTAGGGCGCCGGCCCCATATGCCGAGGGTGGCGGGTTCAGACCCAGCCCCGGCCAAACTGCAACAAAAAAATAGCCGGACATTGTGGCAGGCGCCTGTAGTCCCAGCTACTCGGGAGGCTGAGGCAAGAGAATCGCGTAAGCCCAAGAGTTAGAGGTTGCTGTGAGCCGTGTGACACCACGGCACTCTACCCGAGGGCGGTACAGTGAGACTCTGTCTCTACAAAAAAAAAAAAAAAAGAAAAAACTGTAGCCAAGAAGGGTTACATGATTTGCCTGTGCTTATATATTTAGTCAGTGACATTGCCATGTCTCCTGGTTCCAATTCAGCAATCTCAATACTAAGTATCTTACTTTATTATTTATCATATGCACAGTGTAAATATACACAAGTGACATTAATAGGAAAATAAACATTCTGTAGCTTTAACTTCTCCCAAGTGTTACAAACTGCTTTAAGAAGAATATCCCCCCAGATTCACAGCACTCATGGGGCTGTGCTCGTCTGCATGCACATGCTCACTCTCCGTATATATTTTTTTCTATTTTAGGACTTTACAAATTTGGAAATGTAGGTTTTCTGGTCAGCTTACCATTATATTACTTATGAAGGAAAGTTTTGTTACAGAAATCAATAAGGAATAATATCTAAAAATTACTATATATTTATGAGAACAAAAGCTTTTGTCCTTGGCACTTTTAGGAATACTATTTATACTTTAAGTCAAATATCCTGGCCTATCCAGATTGCAACTATAAATTAAGATCACATTTCCTTTAATAAGTAAATTGCCATGGCTTCAAGCCATGTTTTATAACTAGAAATTATTTCTCTTCGAGTGTTCTTTGCTCTTTGAGAGTTTGCTGTAGTGGTTTCTCACATGGGGCCAGGAATAGGTTTCTCATGTTCTGGTTCCTGCTATTACCCCCATATGGCTTTCTCCGTGTTGGTAATCTTCGGGAAATCTGCCACCTATCCCAGGGAGAACCACTACTACATCTACTCTGGACTCGGAGAAGAGGACACTGCTCTCCTCTTTCTCATTGTCTTCCATGAGTATGGCATACCTGTTGCTTATTTCTGCACAGCACAACAGAACTGAAGCTGTACATGACTTTAGAGAGATTTCAGTAATAAGAGAGGAGATATACAAAATAACCTGCTACTATTATAAGAACCAATGGTCACAAAGCTGGCAGCTGGCCTGCAGGCAGGGCCAGCTTACCCTATGCCACTAGGAATACCCCGGCATTAAAACTCAAAAACTAGGCCAAATTGTTGGAAGGTGCCCAAAAAAAGAATGTTTTCTTGGGACCCACTGAAGGTCTACTTTCAGAATCTTTGTTTCTTCTTCCAAGATTAATTTTTACTAGTTACCTGGGCATCAGGATGTTACAGACCCTGTATATTTTACGTCATGAAACAAAGGGAGAAATATAAACCCAAGTGGTACCCAGAGGTTTTTCTAAATCTAACCAGCTATCCTGGTTACTGGTGAATTGTCCCAAATTCTGTAATTGAGGATACACTGAGGTTTTGGTGATGTTAACTGTTATTTTGTGTGTTTGTTGCTAGTTTAGTGGAAATTTGGAAAATACATCTAAAATCCCATATATATATTAAGTTGCTCCAAAGAAAGGCAATAGGAGGGAGGGAGGAAGGAGGGGAGATAGACAGATGAATGAGAGGAAATTTACTAGGTCAATTGCCTTATATAATTACAGAATCTGAGAAGTTCCATGATAGGCCATCTACATACTAGAGTAGTATAGCTGTACAACTCTGGAGTCCCTAGAACCACGGACACTAATGGTGTAACTCTTAGTCTGAAGCTGAAAGCCTGAGAAACTGGGTGGGTACTGCTACAAGTCCTGGAGTCTGAAGACCAGAGAACCTGGATTTCTCATGTCCAAGGGCAGAATAGGGTGTTCCAGTAACTGGAGAGAGAGCGAATTTGCCTTTTCCAGAAGAAAAAAAATCTGCCTACTTCTATATGAGCCCTCAGCTGATTGAATGGTAGTACCTGCTTACATTGAGGTAAATCTTCCCCCCACTGAGTCCACAAAGTCCCATCCCAATCTCCAGAAATTCCCTCGCAGACACATGAAAAATAATGCTTTAACCAGTTATCTAAGTACTCTTTAATCCAGGTAAACTGACACCTAAAATTAACCATCACGATGTTCTACCAGGTACCTAAAAGGATACAAAATTGAAACGATAATGCATCAGGCTTCATTGTGTTCTCTTTGGAGTACAGCAGAACCTCCCTACTATTTGGGATTAGGATTTACCTAAAATAGAGAGGGATAAAGAATAATACTGAAAAAAATCAGCAATATAGAAGAAATATTTGAGAATCCCTCTGAGAAGGTAGAGAAAACTAACGTACATTAAATTTTAAAAAGAATATAGAAGATAAACATCAGAACACCAACATTTGGCTGGTAAGTTTTCTGATTTAAAACCTACTTTTAAAAAGGTACAAGAACAGAGTATAGGGGCAGAGCAAGATAATCTGGTCAAATAGAAACCTCCAACAATAATCCTTCCGTGTGAACACCAAATTCAACAACTATCCCCCAGGGAAGCACCTTCAGAAGAACCGAAAATCAGGTGAGTGATCGCAGTACCACATTTTAGCTTTGTAACAAGGAAAAAGGCACAGAAAAGGGCAGAAAATACAATCTTTTTTTTTTTTGCAGTTTTTGGCCGGGACTGGGTTTGAACCCAACACCTCTGGCATATGGGGCTGGTGCCCTACTCCTTTGAGCCACAGGTGCCACCGACAATCTTGTGTTGCCTACACTCCCGTATGTTCCGACCCTGCATATTCCCCAGGCATACAGTACCAGCACACCAAGTGGAAAGTGAATCTGTGTGCCCAGGGGAGGGAAAGCAAAGTGATTATGCTTTGCACTGGAACTCAGGGCCACCTGTCGGGAACACAGCACAGGGCAGGACTTTGCTTGTGATCATAGAAGAAGCTTTTAGATTAGCCCAGCTGGCAGGAAATCCTCCACCCTGAATCCCAAGTTCCAGCTAGCCCTACAACCAACTGACAAAAAAACAGCCTGAAGCCTGAAATAAATTCATAAGGCAGTCATGCCACAAAGGCCCCAGTCGTCAGACAATCCCTGTAGCTGTGCAGCTGTGCTGGGTCAAAGCCAGTGGTCTTCAGTTGCACATGACCCAGTGAGACCCCGGTGGTGGTATCTAAGCCAATGCCTGTGTCACCTCTCACCAAATTCCAGGCAGTACAGCTCAGTGAGAATCTTCTACCACTTAAGGAAAGGAAAGGGGAAGAGTTCAGAGGTCTTTGTTTTGCAACCTGGGAACCAGCTCAGCTGTAGGAAGAACAGAGCCAGGCAAATTCCTGAAACCTCTGACTCCAGGCCTTAGTTCCTGGATGGTATTTCTATACCCACTCTGGGCCAGAAGGAAACATGCTGCCCTAAAGGGAATGAAAAGACCTAGGCCTGGCAGGAGTCACCACCTGCAGACTAATGAGTCCTTAACCTTTGATTAAACATCAGAGATCACAAGGCAATAGTTACTCCAATCCCAGAGTGATGGAGAAATGTGACCTTTCAGACAAAGAATTCAAAATAGCAATCCTGAAATTCGATGAACTTCAAGACAACCCAAAGAAGGAATTCAGAAGCTGAACATAGAAACTTAACAAAAAATGAAAAAACAAAAATAAATCAAGCAGAAATTCTGGAGCTGAAAAATTCAACTGACAAACTGAGAAATGCACTAGAATCTCCCAACAACAGAATTGATCAAGCAGAAGAAATCATTAGTGAGCCTGACAGCAAGCTATTTGAAAATACACAGTGAGAAGAGAGAAAAAAAAGAAAGAAGCATGCCTACGAGATCTGGAAAACAGTCTCAAAGAGGCAGATCTTACCGTAATTGGCCTTAAAGAGAAGGTAGAGAGATTGGGGTAGAAAGTCTTCAAAGAAGAAGGGACCGATCACTTTGCATTAAAAACTCACTGAGGCTGCAGGCACCGTGTCCCAGTGATCAGTCTGGCAGGCCTTGCAATGGGAACAAACAGGGCACTCTGTGCAGTGGAACAGAGCAGGGCAACAGGGCTCCAGACCTGCATGCTGTAGCCCTGGTGTGGATTGCTGTAATTTATTTGTGGAGAGGGGGATTGAGTGAATGGGACCTGTGTAGTGCTCCAAGTTCACACATGTATGAAACACATTTGTATTCATTTTCTAGGGTTGCAAAGCACCAAAACGATTCTATAAACAAAAGAAATGTATTGTCTCTAGTTATGTAGGCTAGAAGTCCAGACTCACGGTATCAGAAGGGCCATACTCCCTCTGAAACTTGCCAGGGCTAGACCGTCCTTGCCTCTTCCTAGCCTCCGGTGTTTGCTGGCAATCCTTGGCATTCCTTGGCCTTTATGTGCAGCCTTCTAGTACCATGGCATTCTTCGCCCTGTTTATCTTCACATTCTCTTCCTCTGCATATCTGTCTCTCTGTCCAAATTTCCCTTTCTTGAAAGGAGGATACCAGTCTTTGGATTCAGGCCTCCCCTGGTAACCTCATTTTAACCTGATTACCTCTGTCAAGAACCTATTTCCAGGGCGGCACCTGTGGCTCAAAGGAGTAGGGCACCAGCCCCATATGCCAGAGGTGGCAGGTTCAAACCCAGCCCCAGCCAAAAACTGCAAAAAAAAAAAATAATAATAATAACATATTTCGAATATGTTCACACTCTGAGGTACTGGGGATTAAGAGTTCAACACATAGGCTCGGCGCCTGTGGCTCAAGCGGCTAAGGCACAAGCCACATACACCTGAGCTGGCGGGTTTGAATCCAGCCCAGGCCCGCCAAACAACCAAAAAATAGCCAGGCCTTGAGGTGGGCACCTGTAGTCCCAGCTACTTGGGAGGCAGAGGCAGGAGAATCACTTGAGCCCAGGAGTTTGAGGTTGCTGTGAGCTGTGATGCTACAGCACTCTATCCAGGGTGACAGCTTGAGGCTCCGTCTCAAAAAAAAAAAAAAGAGTTCAACACATATATATTTTGGGTGGTGGCAGACACAATTCATCCTCTAATAATATGCACATAAAGTGTAGAAACATTACATCTCCCAGGAGTTGTAGTACCCTCCCTAATCCACTGGTTTGACTATTTTGCCCATTTCAGATCAATTAGGCTCCAGGTATTTTATTCAGCTTTTAGAATAGAACATTCCATCATTTCATTATTCCATAGTCAACTATAAGGAAAATAAAAATTCCATTGAATACCTATGCTACTTGTTTGTTGTTGAACAGATTTCATGGTTAAAAAAAAATCCTGGTCAGGACAACACAGTCTCAGGGGTTGCAGATAGTTCATATACTTCTTCTACCCTTTTTATCGCAAAGCAAATGCAGCTCAGAGCCCTGAATCCAAGGGTGGGGCAGTAAGTCAATCCTATTTGTTGTTACTTTTCATCAGAAGTCCTATGTACCTCAAATGCTGTGTTACCTCAGAAGTGGTCCCCTGGGATTTGATTTGGCTTTCACTAATTCAGATCCTATATCTTATTATTTCAGTTATATATACCAGTGGTATCCGACTCTCAGAATATTGTGTGAGTCCACCTGCCTAACACTTGCATGAAAGGATTCCACGATGGAAATAATTCCTGTTCTCCAAGTTTTCCTTTTTACAGGTTTATAGTTCAGATTAGGACACTATGTCATTATCCCATTTATAAGCCTCTCCTTCATCAGCTTGGTATCTATATATATTGCCAGTGCTTTTGATAGGTCATTTTCCCAAACTGATTTGACATTAAATATGTAGGCATTTTATTTTCAATGACTCAACCATATGGTCAGCCCATTAGGTACAGCCCAACGATCACGTAGTATCTTGTAATGTTTGCATTAAAAATGCCTGGAACTAAACATATTGTGCCAGCTCCTTCTATGATGGAAGGTGGGACAGAAGGCGAGCCTAGTGTTGAACCTCACTGCAGGCCATGGTGCCATTGCTATCCTCAACACACAAGTGGTCTTTGTATCTCCACTGTAAGTCCTTTCAGATTTGTTTCACTTTAGTGAGGCTCCCGCTGGTGTCAGTTGACATGGC
The DNA here is from genome assembly GCF_027406575.1 of Nycticebus coucang. NCBI lineage: Eukaryota > Metazoa > Chordata > Mammalia > Primates > Lorisidae > Nycticebus > Nycticebus coucang. The sequence continues at coordinate 91,667,714 of NC_069789.1, forward strand.
CATCCCTTGGCATAGTGGAGGACTAGTGTTTGCCTTGCCCACCACCTTACGAGTGTAATACTTAGGCCCTTTCCCTAAAATGCCATTGTTATTTTAATTGGATCAAGATCTGCGTCCTCCCTCTGGAGTGTTCAAAGTTTAATTTGATCCAAAGCATAATTAGAAACTTTGTTGCTATGGCTACAAGTACCAGACCCACAGGTCTTCTAACTCAGGTCCAACTGGAGAGAAAATGGTTGCTTTTTTAAGGATACAAATTTGTTTGTGTCTCCTGGAATTCCTTACATCCAAATCCCCCTCGTGGCTGCTGATCCATTCCTGACCCTATAGGGATCATCCACAGATCTAAGATCCAAAATCTGCAGTGAGTAATGCCACTAATGAAAATCCGGGGTCTGATGGGGTCAGCTGCTTTTAATTGGTCTTAGTCAGAGTTTCATCAGAAAAACAAAACCACAGTGAGTAATATAGCACATGGAATTTATTACAGGATTAGCTCTTATATTAATACAATTTTGCTACCATTATACAAAAGGGTACATTTCATTCAAAGGAAATGAAAATGGGTTCTAACTAAAGAATGTTCCTTGACCCTAGAGTAAAGGAAACTGGCAAATGTGTCTGGCAACATTTTTGGTTTGCTGTGAACCAATAATGGCCACACGTCCTTAATAACTTCCCTTTTTGAGTTGAAGTGTCCTTCGGGATTATCCTGAGCCCAACATTGTAGGTTGGGTGGAGGTGGAGAGTGAGAAGGAAGATCACTTCTCTTAGTTCACAGGATTCTAGATTAACAGGAGCCCCACTATAGAAGAACTTGAAGACCACACACGGGGAGCCTCATCCATGCCTGCATGTGATTTTGATGATAAAACTTTGCAGTTCAGACCAGAATCTAACGCCGTAATGGTGTGAGACTTATCAGGGAGGTGAGCATATTCCATATGTGGACTGAATGTAAACGATTGTGGCACAAGGTAATATGTCACTGATTGGAAGAGACGCATCCTCTATTTGCATCCTCTGTTTCCAACTTCCTTGCTACTGAGCGCTCCTTGTATCTTGCTTCAGTCCCTAGAATGAGACAGGAATGATGCATGGTGAGTTCTGGGGCCTTTCCCTCAAGAAGCCTTGCAGCTTCTGTCTTTCCCCTTTAGAGTGCTCCTTGAGACTGCTGTCCTGCGAGGGAACCTGGAGAGAAGCCCAGCCCTTCCAGCTGGCTTGTGATCAGCCTGCAGTCAAATGACTGAACCCAAGCAAGACTAAAAGATGGACCTATAAAATTGGGAAAAGTAATAAATTGTTGTTTTATGCCTCTCACTTCTGAGCTGGTGTGGCAGATCACACCTCCAAAAGATGGCCCCCACAGTGCATTCCATTCCACGTCCCCATCTTAGTATCATACGCTCATTTCTCCCATTTTGTGATAAAGGCTGTATCCCTTGGTAGCTGTTTTGGACTGTCTCAATCAACAGAGTTAGGGAGAAGTGATACTACATAACTTCCTTGGCTAAGTCATAAAAAATACTTTCACTTCTGCCTTGTTCTTTTGGAACCAAATACCGTGCTGTGGAAAGCAGAGCCATAAGCAAAGGCCATGTGTAGGGGTGCTGCAGTAGAGGCCTGAGCTGAGGCCCCAACAGATCCCCGTCAACTGCTAGGTGGTGATTAGCTGCGTGATAGTCCACAGGCTACCCCAGCTGCCACATGAGGGAAGATGAGATGCTCTGCCAAGCCCTTCCAAAATTGCAATTTTTGAGCAAAATAAAAGATTGATTTGTTTTAGTGAACTAAATTTGTGATAGTTGTTATGCAATGACTGATAACTGATATACATTACGTCAGAGAAGGATATAGCCAAAGGCCTCTACAAATCAGATTAGGCCTAATATTTGTGATTAGAACTTATTAGAACTAATCCTAATATTTGTGATTAGAACTTCTTATTTTTTTTTATTTTTTAAAAATGTAGGGACTATAAGGACTTTTTGTTACATGGATGGATTGTGTCATACTGAAGTCAGAGCCCTCAATGTACCCATCACCATCCATTGTACCTAAAAGGTAGATTTGTGTCCCTTACTCCCTCCCACCCTCCACCTTTCTTACTTCTCCGTGTCCATTACACCTTTATATACCCCTCATTTAGTTCCCACTTATAAGTGAGAACAACAGGTGGTGTTTGTTTTCCCATTCTTGAGATATTTCACTTAGAATAATGGTCTCCAGTTCCATCCAAGTTGCTGTGAAAGACATTATTTCATTCCTTTTTATGACTGATAGTATTCTGCGGTATGTGTATCTCACATTTTTTATTGTCCACTCATCTGCTGATGGACACTTAGGCTGATTCTACATCTGCAATTGTGAACTGTGCTGTGATAAACTTCTGGGTACAGGTGTCTTTTTTATAAAATAACATCTTTGGGGGGGGGGTAGACACCCAGTAGTGGGATTGCTGCATTGAATAGTAGATCTACTTTTAGTTCTTCAAATAATTTCCATATTTTTTGCCGTAGAGATTGTACTAGTTTACATTTCCACGAACAGTATATAAGCATTCTCTTTTCACTGCCATCTGCATCAACATGTATTTTTTGACTTTTCAGTAATGGCCGTGCTGACAGGGGTAAGGTGGTATCTCACTGTGGCTTTAATTTGCATTTCTCTGGTTATTAGTGATGTTGGGCATTTTTTCATGCTTTTTGGCCATTTGTCTATCTTCTTTTGAAAAATACCTGCTCACGTCTTTTGCTCATTTTTTATGGGGTTATTTCTATTTATCTTGTTGTTTTGTTTGAATTCTTTGTAGAGTCTGGATGTTAGCTTTTTGTCAAATGTACAGTTTGCAAATATTTTCTCCCATTGTGTAGATTATCTATTTATGCTATTATTTCTTTTGCTGTGCAGAAACTTTTTAGTTTAATCAAGTCCTATTTATATATTCTTATTGTTGCTGTATTTGCTTTGGGGGTCTTTGTTATAAATTCTTTGCCTACCAGGGGTGCCCAATCTTTTTTGTGCTGCACGTTGGAAGAATAAGAGATGTTTTAGAAACATGTTAAATACACAAACACTAATGAAAGCTGATAAGCAAAGAAAAATATATCTGTGCATACGTTTCATGATATCCACCCCCACAGACAAGCAAAACTGTTCTCAAATAATCTGCATGCAACCCACAGGCCATGGTTTGGACACCTCAGGGGCCATAGGTCACTGTTCAGAAGAGTTATTTTTGGTTTCTTGTCTTCTAGAATGTTATGGTTTCAGGTCTTAAGTTTTTAATCTTTCTTTTTTTTTTTTTTTTTTAAGAGACAGAGTCTCATTTTATAGCCCTCTGTAGAGTGCCGTGGTGTCACACAGCTCATAGCAACCTCCAACTCCTGGGCTCAGGCGATTTGCTTGCCTCAGCCTCCCGAGTAGCTGGGACTATTTAACTTTTCTTGAATTAACTATTGTATATAGTGAGGGACAGGGATCCAGTTTCATACTTCTGCATGTGGCTATCCAGTTTTCCAACCATGATTTACTAAATAGTGAGTCTTTTCTCCAGTGTATGTTTTTGTCTGCTGTATCAAAAATCAGATGGTCATAGCTATATGACCAACGTCCAGGTCCTTTATTCTGTGCCATGGATCTATGTGTCTACCTTTATACCAGTTCCACACTATTTTACTTACTATAGCCTTGTAACATAATTTGAAGTCAGGTAATGTGATGCTTTCAGATTTGTTCTTTTTGCTTGGGATTGCTTTGGCTCTTTGGCCTCTTTTTTGGTTCCATATGAAATTTTGGATTATTTTTCTAGATCTGTGAAAATTCTACAAATGTCTAGATCTGTGAAATTTATACAAATTTCCTGAGACATCTTTTCTAGACTAACATGTGATCTATCTTGAAAAATTACCCATGTGCTGATGAGAAATATGTACAGTCTGCAGTTTGGGGGTAGAATATTCTGTTAATGTCTGCTAGGTCCATTTGTTCTAGAGTCTCATTTAAATGAAGTGTTCCTTTGTTGGTTTTCTACCTTTATGATCTATATGGTCTGTCAGTGGAGTGTTTAAGCCTCCAGATGTTATAATGTTGCTGTTCATTTTTTTTGCTGAGATTTAGTAGCATTTGTTTTATGAATTTGAGAGCTCCTATATTAGTTGAATATATATTAAGATTGTCATATCTTCTTGTTGAATTGCTCTCCCATCATTATCTAATGACTATCGTTGTCTTTGTTTTTTTTTTTTTTTTTTTGCAGTTTTTGGCCGGGGCTGGGTTTGAACCCACCACCTCCTGCATATGGGGCTGACACCCTACTCCTTTGAGCCACAGGTGCCGCCCTAATCATTGTCTTTTTCTTTAAGTCCCTTTTATCTGATACAAGACTAGCTACTCCTGCTTGCTTTCAATTTCCATTTGTATGGATTTTGTTTTCCATCCCTTTACTATGAGTCTATGAGAATCTTTGTGAGTTAAATGAATTTCTTAGAGACAGCATATATAATATTTGTGGTTTTTAAATCCATTCAGCCAATCGATGTCTTGTAAGTGAAGCATTAATACCATTTACGTTACATGTTGGTATTGATATGTGAGATTCTGTTCTGTTCATCATGTTTATTGTTACCTGATTGCTTTGTTTTCTCACTGTGTTACTGTTCAGTAAGAGCTGTGAGCTCTAAATTGGGGATTTTTTTCACTTGAGGGTATCGATTATTCTGTCCCATGTATAGAGGGCTTTTAAGCATTTCCTTAGGGGTAGTTCTAATTGTGACAAATTCCATTAATATTTGTCTGTCTGAGAAAGATTTTTATTCCTCCTCCATTCATGAAATTTAGTTTTGCTAGATACAAAATTCTTGGCTGTTAGTTCTGTTTAAGGAGACTAAAAATGGGATGACAATCTCCTCTGGCTTGTAAGGTTTCTGCTGAGAATTATCCCATTAGTCTGATGGATTTTTCCTTCGTAAGCTACTTGATACTTTTATTTCTCAGCTTGTGGGGTTTTCTTCTTCACTTTTTCTTTGGCCAGAGTGATGTGCCTTAGTGATGTCCTATTTGCCATGAATCATCTAGGTGTTCAATAACCTTGTTTTATCTGTATATCTAAATATCTAGTGATACCAAAGAATTTATCCTCAATTATTTCCTCTAATGGGTTTTTCTGTGCTTTTTGTTTCTTCTTCTCCCTTAGGGATACCTATGGTTCTTATATCCTTTTGCTTTACATAGTCCTATATTTCTCGGAGAGCTTGATCATTCTTGATTCTTACACTTTTGGCTGGTAGGGTTAATTCAAAAGCCGTGTCTTTAAGCTCTGAATTTTTTCCTCCCACTTGGTCTAGTTTGCTGTTAAATTTTCTATGCTATTTTGAAATTCTCTAAATCACTCTTTCATTTCTATAAATTCTATCTTTTCTTGTGTTATTTACATCTGTAGTAAATTTTTCATTCATATCCTGAATTATATTTTTAGTTTCTTTGTGTTGGTTTTCAAATCTTTCAGTTCCCTTGATCTTACTTGCCAACTATATTCTGAATTCCATATCTGACATTCCACAGTGTCATTTTGGTAGGATTCCATGGGTGTAGAAATATTATGCTCCTTTTGGGAGTGTCAAAATAGCCCCTTTTATCATGTTGCTAAAGTTCTTATGCTGGTTCCTTCTCATCTGAAATCTATTCTCTCAACTCAAGACAGATAGTTTTGTGGTACACCTATTCTCCTCTGCTGAGAAATCTGTCGCTCAGTAAAGAGAGAGAGAGAGGTCCCTGGGTAGCCCATTTGAGTCCTCTCCACAGATAAGCCAGGCTGGAGAGGGGCAGGTGTATTACAAGCCTTTAACACCATTCCCTTGTGGTTGGCATAGGCGGGTGGTGTGCTGCTTCATGAGTGATCATCCTGCCCAGGTCTGGTGGGGGCAGCATTTGTCACCACCTGGCAGCTTGAGCACTGCTCTGCCCAGGTCCACTGGTGGTAGCATTTGTTGGCCCCTAGTAGAGTGAGCACTGCCTCGCTCAGGTCCAGTGATGGCAGCGGGGATCAGCTTGCAGCAGCTTAAGTGTTCACCTCGCAGCAGCTTAAGTGTTCACCTCGCACAGGTTCACCAGCTGTGGTGGGGGCATGCAGCACCCACCCACTGGGCACACAAGAGTGCCTGTCCTCCCTAGCCTGCAGGGGCACTAGGAAAGTGGCAGCAATGAATGTGAGCCCCAGGTAGATGCAACACTGCTGGGCTGAGATCACAAAATGACGCCAACTGCAGCACCCCAGGGTCCTATACCGGCAGGACCACACTGTGCCTTCTTTCCAGACCAATGCTGTCGCACAGTCTCCATTCAGCTCCCTGTGTCAGTCTGTTGGCCTTTTGCAGTGGAGAGCCCTCCTCCTTCCATGGATTGCAACATCCATGGAAGAAGCATGGAGCCCTGGGATCCTCTCCTCTGTCCTGTCCCCATGTGCAAGTTTGGTCTTCATGTACCTCTGATCCCCACCTCCCTCTCCTTCACTTTGGCCACCTCCCATCACCTCTCTGTTGTTTCTCAATGCCCTCTATTAGCCACTCTCCACTTTCAATCCTCTCTGTGAGAGCAGCTTATTCAGGCTTCTTCTAGTCTACCATTGTGGTCCCCTTTTCACTTCTATCACTACCACCAGCATTTTCCATAGATATGAAGATTATGAGTTCATGGAAGTTACTACCTAAGTGAAAAACAATAGAAAATAATATAGCACCACCCTGTAGTGTGCATAATTTAATTTCTCAGCAAAATTATTAGTTACTACACATCATCATCTCGCAAGGCCACTTAGGAATATTTGGATTATCAGAAATCCAGGCAGCTTTGTGGTGTTAAAAAAACTTTCATTCAATTTTTATGAAAACCCAGTATAGAAACCCTGTAGTTTACTAACCTGTGAAAAATGATGTTTAGCATATACATTGCTCACCTCTCTTTCTAGCCTCCGAATATTGCTATGTTACTAGTTTAGGAAACTGAGGTAAGTGGATTCTAGAATCTAAAGGTGAGTCACTGCTACTTGAAAGCAGAATAAATATCTCTTACAAGTTCAGCTCTTTTTCTCCTCACCAATAATTTGCCACTGTTTGAAGTCTGTAATCGGCACTGCACTTGTACATGAATGTGTAGTCGTGGTTTATGAATATTACAGGTTGCACCAGGTTGGACATAGAGCTGCCTATTAAGACTTAGACTCCAGGAAGGCAAGTTAAGGAAATATTGCCTTTCAATTAGCTTTTTTTTTTTTTTTGAGACAAGCATCTCACTATGCCCCCCTCAATAGAGTGCTATGGCATCACAGCTCACAGCAACCTCAAACTCTTGGATTTAAGCAATTCTCTTGCCTCAGCCTCCCAAGTAGCTGGGACTACAGGTGCCTGCCACAATACACAGCTATTTTTGGTAAGTATTCTGGAATTTAGATAGTGATGATAGTTAACACAACACAAAAACCACATTTTAAGATGATTACTTTTATGAATATTTGAATTATCATTGTTGTTTGGCAGGTGCAGGCTGGGCTTGAACCTGCCAGCTCTGATGTACGTGGATGGCGCTCTAGCAGCTTGAGTTACTGGCACCCAGCCATCAGTTAGCTTAAACTTCCGAGTTCCTTCATTTCTAGTTTTGATTTGGAGAAATCAGCTGTTTGTTTTTTCCCCCACATTTACAGAGGTGTGATGGATAAATAAAAAAATTGTACATACTCAGGGCGGTGCCTGCAGCTCAAGGGGTAGGGCGCCAGCCCCATATACTGGAGGTGGTGGGTTCAAACCCAGCAGTAGGGAAATAGCAGTAGAGCAACTGATCCAAATAGCAGTAGGCAATTTGATAAAGACATGTCAGCATCTGGGATCAGATTGCTGGGTTAGTGACTTGAAAGACAATAAACTGTAACTATTAAGGTTATTTGTTGTACCAAACTTATTTGCATCTCTAGTGGGTGAAAATCACAGTTAACTTCTGCTCCTATAAAGGTAGTAAGGAGAAGAAGTAGTGCAATAATCTAGTCAATAGAAATTTAATCCAGAACTGCATGGAAAGAAAGCCATAGCCATATATTGTACATTGTAAAAACTATAGTTTTTCACATTTCGATATCCTTAAAAGTCAAATGCATTTTATCATAACTTTTTTCTCTCAAAAACAATCAAAAACCATAAGAGATCAAAAGATTACCATATTTTATCAAATATATGATGCCATCACGTTTACGAAGCATCAATACATTTGGTACCACTGAAGAAATCACTGACAATTAAATTATGATATGCTATTGATAATAAAACGCATTTGACTGTCAAGGATATTAAAATGTGAAAAACTATAGTTTTTACAATCTACAGTATATGCGATATTGCTGTAGGAAAGTGATGTTGGGGGAAAAAAAGGAAACAGGGTAGGAGGCATCAGGAATGCAGCAGAACGGATGGTAAAGGTTATAGTATTAAATAGGGCGGGTGAGAGGAGACTGTGCAGAGATGAGACTTGAGCAAAAAGTAGAAGGAAGTGAGAGACTCAGCCAAATGGGTATCTAGGAAAAGAGAGTGACCAGCAGAAGAAAGAGCTAGAACAAAGATTGAGGCAAGAGCTCACCTGGTACACAGCAGGGCCAGCAGAGCAGCTGGACCAGGAGAGGAAGGGAGGCCACAGTACATGAAGTAAAGGAAGGGGCACCAGATTGGGGGTGCTCTAACCTTCCTGTGAGAGAGGGGCCTGTAGATCACCTGGGGATCTTGTTACAATGTATTTTTTTTTTTTTTTTTTGAGACAGAGTAATGTCGCCCTGGGCAGAGGGCTATGGTGTCACAGCTCACAGCAATCTCCAGTTCTTGGGCTTAGGCAATTCTCTTGTTCCTATTTGTTTGTTCAGCGTCTTTGTCTTTCTTCATCTAGTAGGGCGTGGGCCCCATATGGTGGCAGGTTCCAACATGGCCCAGGCCAAACTGCAACAAAAAATACCTGGGCATTGTGGCAGGCGCCTGTAGTCCCAGCTACTTGGGAGGCTGAGGTAAGAGAATTGCAGCCAATCCCATGGTTCAGAGAACAGTGTTTCTAAAATAGGGCCTGGAGGCCACTCATGGCGGTGCACACCTGTAATCCCAGCACTCTGGGAGGTTGAGGCGGGTAGAATGCTATTGCTTGAGCTCAGGAGTTCAAGACTAGTCTGAGCTAGAGTGAAACCCTGTCTCTAAAAATAGCTGAGTATACTGGCGGGCACCTGTAGTTTCAGCTACTTGGGAGACGGAGGCAAGAGGATGATTTGAGCCCAAGAATTTGAGGTTGCTGTGAGCTATGACACCACAGTACTCTACCAAGGGTGACAAAGTAAGACTCAGTTTAAAATAAAATAAAATAAAACAGGACCCGGGTGCGGGTAGATACATTGACTGTTTGCCCCTCAGACACCAGGCACCCACACTGTGCTGGATTCTCTGCTAGTCATGAATAGCATAAGCATGGGATAAGAATAAGACAGAGTTTGTGTCCTAAAGCCTAACGAAGCTTTTCCTAACTGTTTCTCTATTGATGTTTATTTGGCCTGCTGTGATTCGCACAGTCAGCCAACAATTTTGATGTATAATTTGATGAGTTTTTGCAATGTTCTCATCAGTTGTTTTCATGACTGGCCGCCCTGACCTTTCTTCATGAGTGATGCTTCCTCTCCCCTCAGAGAAACTTTTAATCCATTTGTACTCTGCCATTTTCTTCATGGTATTATCCCCATAAACAGGGACTAACATATCCCTGATTTCACTTCTACACTTGAGAAGTTTAGCAAGAAATTTTAATGTTTGTTGCTCTAATTCAAGCTCTGACAGTCTTACGATGGCACACAAAAACACGCAGCAATGAATGCCACTCAGCAAGGCACTGCCACGTGGAGGCATGAACACAGCTGTGAGACAATAATACAGTTGTCAAAGGTTATGAAACCTGAGTTGTTTGTACAGTGCTGCCAATGTACAAGCATGGTGGCAAGTTCACAAACTCAATTATCAGATCAATATACACACATTCAAAAACATGTATAATATGGGGGGCATGAAGTTTATGTGCAATTTTAAATTAAAAACTTTACTTTATGGCCACATCGTATTTATTTATTTTTATTTTTATTGTTTGCAGTTTTGGCCGGGGCTGGGTTTGAACTCACCACCTCCAGCATATGGGGCCAGTGCCCTACTCCTTTGAGCCACAGGCCCTGCCCTGGCCACACTGTATTTATACAGAACCATCTGTACATTGACTACCTGAGGGACTATAACAATCTGGTGAATACATGAAGGTGGTCAACATAAGAAACGAAGCCTGCTTTATTGACACTTACATGTGGTGCATGTTTAGTCTATGAAAATCAGGTCAACTTAAGGAGGTGGTCAATGTAGGGAGATGATCAACTATAGAGGTTCTACTGTACGTGTCATTCTTTTTACTGTTTTTAATATGGCTACTAGAAATTTGAAATTACATATATGGCTTGAATGCTATTTCTACATGACAGCAGTGATCTAGGACAGAGAGTTCAGATTTCATAAAGTTTATAAGATAAATTAACTGTGCTTGTTTCTTAATGTCTACTTAATACATTTCTGAATATCACACAAAATTTGACCTGATAATTGTTTTCATTTAACATGGTGAAGAAATTGTGAGGGCCTTATTCATCTTTTTGGCTACTGTTAAGGCTGGAAAGGACCTAAGAATTGTACACGACCAAACGATTTAGACGTCCAATGTGAGTCCACAGAAGCATTAATTAGCAGTGATGCCTACTGCTATTAATCATGAGGATGACAACTGCAAAAATACTGTAGACTGTTTACTTTGAGCCATTTAGTTTATATATCATTTATATATCATTATGTATATTCACTTTACTCTCACCACACTCTATTAAGTACCATTAATAACAGAAATAGGTAGTACATTAAAAAAAGACAAATAGTTTAGTCTTCTCTTACATTCAAGGCATAACATCCAAGACACTCAACCCTGTAGATGCCTGAAACCAAGGATAATCTTCTGAGAATACATCAGAAGGAGGATCATCTATTTTGGGTGATCCTGGGTCATCAAGCCATATTCATGGTGCAATGTCAGGTGCAGAGGAGTCCATGGTTGGGGATTCTAGATAGTTGAAGACTTTTTGCCAAAGTCTTTTGGAAAAATTTTGTAATTGGACCTTTTCTCTTTTTAATTCATCAAATGTTGCTGCAGGGGTTGTAACTCTTTGCTGATCATACAGGTAACTTTACTGCTGTGTTCCATCCAAGGATCATATTCCATAATTTTGCCCTTTCAAGTGTGTGCAATTTGAAACACAATGGCAAACTTCTGTAATGTCCGCATTGCTAGTTCGGCTTCAGTTTTTTCTTCTACCTCTTTTCCTTTATAGATGACTCCACAAGTTTTTCCAATTCCTCATTTATTAGCACTTCTCATGAGCCTTCCGAATGTTCTTCCCATCAGGCATATCAAACCCACTCTACCAACTTTTCCTAAGTTTTCCATCAATCCCTGTGACTTTCTCTTTAATCAACTTTAACTCTGTCAGTCATGTACCAGCAGCTTTTTCATCAGCAGATATGTGGCCTCTCTAGTAGTTTTTATGTTTTTTACTCCCAATCTATGCAACAATCCCTTAGATGCAGTAGTGTGACTCATTTCAGGGGGTGCTTTGCTGTATAGCCTCAAAGCTTTCAGCAACGGTAATATGTTTTGTGTACGTCTTTCGCCCACAAATTTAAGGCCTTTTCCTTCTTAACTAGGCATTTACCACCACTGTGACTGTAACTTTTGCAGTCTGAGGTGCAGCAGCAAAGCTAGCAGGAATTTCTTTTCCTTCTTCACAATTTCACGGTAGAAGATTCATTCTTAACCAGATCTTAGCAACCTTAGTGTACTTCTTTTTTCTTTCCTTATGAAGTCACAAACCTTCACCTTTTCATTTAAAAGAAGCACTTTATGGCTCCTTTTTAACATATGCAAATTGCTAGCACCACCGCCACTGCGCTTTGGGGTCATTATTAAGTAAACTAAGGCCTGATTTAACACATGCACTTCAGTACCGCCAGGCAATCTTAAAAGGAATGCTACTTAGCGACTAAGGGGCAGGGGGCGTAGCGCCTGTAGGCTGGATAAAAGGATGACTTACATCCGCCTGGGGACAGGAAGAGCCGGCAAGAGACGCTATATGGAGAGGCGCACAATTTAAAATTTATGACTTGTCTGTTTCTGTAATTTTACACTTAATGGTTTGGACCGAGGTTGACCAGGAGTAACTAAAGGAGCAGAAAATTAAACCGTAGATAAGCGGGAAACATTGTATTAATATGCCTAATGTTACTTCTTACTGAATTAAGCGTGAGTTGGGACTGTGGGGTTTAAGTCTGGGCATCACAGCTATCCACCTCCGCCGCCTTCACCAGTAAGGCCACACGACTCTTGCCCACGTAGCACAGCCAATCAGGGCTTCAGCCACGAGTGGCGTCACGCATCCGTTTCTTAGCCCTGCCCCTTCACTGTTTGTATGAAGCGTCTGGTGACCATTTTGGATGAGGGCGGAAATGAAATTAAAACTGCACGGTAAAAAGTCTAAAAATTTATAATCAAGACAAACGAACGCTCAACCTGAACACCGACAGAGGAGCCATCTTCGCATACCCACGAGGCTGCTGGGAACAGTGACTGAAACTCGGCATCGTCACCGGCGCCTGCACTCAAGATGGCGCCTCCCTGTGCGGCTACTCTATCGCCGTTCCAGAGTCTTTCGCCTCAGTGGTGGCGTCGGAAGGGAGAAGGCTGGCCTTCTGTCCCATTTCCGGACCATCTCTATGGTGTGGGCGGGACCTGGCTCCCAAAAGATTGTGGGTGTAGTTGCCTCAAGCGGCAGGTGAAGGTGGTTGATATCAAAAGTGGACCGGAGCCAACTCCCTCGGTCTCCTGTCCCGCCGCCCTCCCGCAGGTAACAGGGCGCCCGCGTTGAGTCCACCGCCCTGCGGGACCGGGCCGTGGGGGAGGGGCCCGGGGCCGGGAGCGGACGCGGTGAGTGCGCGCGCCGCGCTCGCGGGGTCTGAGTTCTCGGGCCCGCGCGGAAGCGAGCTCGGCGCGGCGCGGGCTGCCGTTTGGGTTGTGCCCTCCACCGCCGAGCAGCCAGCCTCTGCTTGCTTGCAGGGGGACGCCCTTCTAATCTGGCTTTCGCGGCCACCCCCGCACGGTGAGCGCCGGCGGCCGGAACTCTTGGACGGAGCCGCCTAAGGTGGTCCTCGCGGGGAGGCGTGGAAGGTGCGAGGTCGGAGGAGCGAGAGCGCTCAGCGACTCCGCAGCGTCGCGGCGAGCTGGGAGAGCGTGTGGGGCGCGGTGGGTTGGTGCCCGGAGTAGAGGCCGGGGAGGCGTTGCCCGAGCCCTGGGAGCCTGGGGTCGCTTCATTCTTGACCCAGGACCAGTGCCGAGTCCCCGAGGCCCAACTCCCAGTTGGGTTCTGTCTTGGGTAGTGTATGTAGCACTTTCTATTTAGAATAAAGAGGAAGCGTTTCTCAGAAGGTCGTAGTTAGGAAATAATTGCAGTCGGGTCCCGAAATGTGGGATCTCGGTTAACTGTTGTTTTTAGGAACAGGTGTCTTTAAAGTGTATCTCTTAGCTGAACTCACACTTGTTTCTTTTGGTCCATAAAGACTTCATCATGCATTGCTTGTCAGCTGGCAGTGCCGAACTGAGTTCAGTACAAAGAATAATACAGCTGCAGTGGATAAAAGCAAAGGGCCGGAGTAATGTTACTGTCAGATACCAAAATATCAATCAATATAGTGTAGCCTTAGATCTCAAAGTGCAAGCCATTATCTTTGAAACTTAAAACCAAGAGAGGTAGAACTAAGATTATTTCGATTAATTTCTAGGAAAAGAGCTGATGGAAATATTTCCCCAGAGTACACAGGTTAGTTGAGTGCTTGAGTTGCCCTGGGACCTAGGCAAGGATTTTTCTTAATACACAAGTGGTCCAGAACCGTCATGTGCTGCCAAGTAAGCTAAAGGTAGAGGCAAGTAGGTAAGCACATTTTTAAGGGCAAGAGTATGATGCATATTTAAGTCAGAGACTGCCAACTCAGTGTTTTGTTAAAGAAAAGAGATGATAAATTCTGCAAAATACTATCCTGTGATAGAATTCCCTTCTGCTTTCTTGTGACTTTTTCATTTCAAACCTGTCAAGCAAGATTTTTTGTGTGGTCCCTCCCCAACTTTCAAAACAAGAAAGAGTATTTTGGAAGTCCAAGTATTTGTGTTTATCCATCTTACATTTCAGTAAGTTTATTGTTTGGATGAATTATCATCTTTAAAGCACTTTGTATTAACAGTATTTATGCCTCTTTAGATAGTTAAGTGAAGTAAAGCATTAAGAATTAACTGCTGGCTTGGTGCCTGTAGCTCAAGAAGCTAGGCCGCTAGCTATATACACTGGAGCTGGTGGGTTCGAATCCAGCCCGGGCCTGCCAAACAACAATGACAACAAGAACAAAAAAGCCAGGCGTTGTGGCGGGCGCCTGGAGTCCCAACTACTTGGGATGCTGAGGCAAGAGAATCACTGAAGCCCAAGAGTTGGAGGTTGCTGTGAGCTATGATGCCACAGTACTCTACTGAGGGGGGGACAGCTTGAGACTCTGTCTCAAAAAACAAAAAAAGAATTAACTGCTTTAAGTCATTTGAGCAGCTTTTAATTTTCCCCTAATAAAGTTTACAATGGACATAGAATATAATCCTGCTACTCTGTCAGTGTCACACTGATGGTCTTGTAGACTTCCGTCAACTTAACTATGCTTTCAAAACAAAATGGTGACCTTTCTCTCAAGAAACTGAGTCATCCCTTTTAAATTTTTAAGTGTTATTTCTTAGGGTCTTAGACCTAAAATACAGCTAAGATAATCTCTTCCTAACCCTTTTATAATTCTAAATGTTTGTAGTGGAATTCAAAATGTTAAATTAGAAGTTAATAGATATTATAAGGCTCAGTATTCCCACAAGGAAGTGTTTTCCTATTTAGAAATAACTAATAAAATGTCTGTTGCCCTTACCCTTGCTGACTGCCATCCTTGTAGGCCAGGTGCTACCCCTGGATCCTGGTGACCATCTTACCTCCCTTAGGTAGTAATACTCAAATAGCATGATTTTTTGCCAAAAAAGCTATTGATTTCCTTACAGTTCCTTATTCTCAGTTTTTCTCTGTTGAGTTTGGAAAGCAGTATTTTGTGACTAAGAGAAAGAGGTTGGACTAGCTTCAATTCAGATAGACACTTCAAAGAATACTTCTCTAATTCATTCATCTAGTCTGACTAGTTTTTCAGGTAGGAGTTAAAGACAAGTAGAGTTTACTACTTACAAAATGGCAGTTGATTTCAAAGAACATAGCCCCTCTCAAGCTACTTTAGGGAAAGGGGGCTGATTGTAAGGGCGTCAGAGAGGCAAGGAGGAAAATGGATTGAGCTTCCTTGGAGCCGTCAGATGGCCGGGAGTAGTAATGACTAAGCTGCTCTCCCCATGTTTCTTCCTCGGACTTCACATTCCTGGGGCAGACAGTGATCTGGCCAGTTATCTCTTCTTTTCAGGTCATGAGTCCTGGAGATAGCTAATTTGAATTGACTGCCCTTTGGCCCAGGTTGGGTGGCTGGCCCATTAACTGTGCCCAAGAAAAGGGGGAGAAGATCCAAGTGCTCCATGTGATCCTCCCCGACTCAGCATGAGGTCGTGGCAGGCTGCACAGGGACCACAGCATCTCCAGAAGAGGACGGTTGACATGGTTGCTTTTCTTCATGATTGTACATAAACTTTATTTGTCATCCCAACAGAAAGGTGAATGATTTCTCTGTTATTTAGAATGATAATTGCTAGGTGGGTAGGAACTCAGTGGATTTGTTATAACTCAGACTTAGTTCTTCAGAAATATTTTTGAAAAATTACTCTTGTAGGTAGCTTCAGCCCTTGCACATGTTGTTTCTTTCTTTTTTTATTTTATTTTATTTATTTATTTTTTGTGGTTTTTGGCCGGGGCTGGGTTTGAACCCGTCACCTCCGGCATATGGGACTGGTGCCCTACTCCTTGAGCCACAGGCGCCGCCCCCACATGTTGTGTTCTTATTATATAATGATGGATGTGGAGGGCATATGTTTTGAGCAGCATTACAATCTCTGAAAATTTAGAAAGGGTTCTATGGAACTTTCCCAAAATGGGAAAAAAGTTCTAAGTAGAGGGTCTATGTGTTACAATCATTGGGTTTATATATTTGTCCCCAAAATACAGATTTTAAACTGACATTTTTAAAGGCTGTTGGGAACCAGCAATTTCTTTGCCACATTGCCAAAGTTAGTAAGGACTCCTTATTTTCTAATTTTTACATTATGGTAAAGCCAGAACTGAAAACTGACGGCCACAGTTTTTTCAGGCATATGTTGTTTGGCCTACATACGTTTTAAAACAGTTTCAGCCAATGTTGAAAAATATGGGAATTTCCACATAACTATTCAGGTTCTTGGTTTCTCATGATAAATGGCATGATCTGACAGCCCCAACACTGTGATCCTGGCTGAAACTCTGTGATAGGTGCCCCCATCAGAGGGTAGCCCTCTCACAGCCCTTGCTGCCAATACTGCTAGACTGCTGTGCCTTACCCGTGACCATGTGTATCCCTGTTGTGTTTGTATTATAGATCTGGGATGTGTAGGCAAGTGTGTGTGTGTGTATGTGTCTGTGTGTATAAAACATTGCCTGTAACCTCCACCTCCACAGCAAACCTGTTAATTAGTATATTTTTTTCAAGTTTCTATGTGTGTGTTTGCATGTATGTATATATATATTTTTTTTTTTTTTGTAGAGACAGAGTCTCACTTTATGGCCCTCGGTAGAGTGCCGTGGCCTCACACAGCTCACAGCAACCTCCAACTCCTGGGCTTAAGCGATTCTCTTGCCTCAGCCTCCCGAGTAGCTGGGACTACAGGCGCCCGCCACAACGCCCAGCTATTTTTTTTTGGTTGCAGTTCAGCCGGGGACAGGTTTGAACCCGCCACCCTCGGTATATGGGACCGGAGCCTTACCGACTGAGCCACAGGAGCCGCCCCGTATATATTTCTTTTTAAAATAAACTTTTTTGAGTTGTATATTTGATACAGAATAAATTGAACATAAAGTGCACAGTTTAATAAGTTTTGGCATTTGTAATCACCGTTATCATCATACTCTAGGTAATGAGCATAGCCATTCCCCTAAAGTTTCCTCACACCTTGGAAATCCTTTCCTTTCCCTTAGTCCCTCTGTGCCCACTCCCAAGGCAACCACTCAGCTATTTCCTGTCATAGAGTGGTGTATATTTTCTAGAATTTTATGTATGGGTTTTGTTTTTTAGGATTTGAGATTATTCAGTTTTGCAGTTCCTTTTTATTTGGCCCAACTTTGAAGAGTAGTGAGATTGTACTTTTACGTAACGTTTATTGCAATTGGTATTTCTTCAGTGAGTGGCTGCTTTTCTTTCTCATTATTGTGCTGGTGTTTTAATGTTTTACTTGGTTTGTGTGGGCTGTTTGTCAGTGTGTTTTTCATCATTGTTGTGTTTTCTAATGTGTATTTTCCTTTATAATTTTAAATTATTTTAGACATACTGAAGTTTTATTTTTGAATAATTGAGTTTTGCAGCATTTTCCTTCATGAGGCAGGATATATGTATGAATGAGCTAGGGAATATGAATTACCTTATCTTATTTTGATTGCCTTTCCACTGAAAGTTTATATGTGGTAGAGTTTGGGAAAGAATGGTAATTGCATGTGACTACTTGGTAATGTGTATTTTCTCTAAAGTTTCTAGTTGGTAGTTAATAAGCATTGCTGGTAACTTGCAGAGCATTTACTATTTCTGTTGTCAAATGTCCTAGGTTTGAAGGTTGCTGAAACTAGTATGTTTGTGTGACTGTCCTTGGATAGCTTTACTATCTCTTGGCTTATGTTGTAGGTAGAGATTTAATGTTTGAAATTGTTTTCTGTTTTCTTCTAGATCTGTGTGGCTTTGTGGAGGAGCTGCAGTATTGCCCCACTGTATAAGGGATGGGATCAGAGAACAGTGCTTTAAAGAGTTATTCGCTGAAAGAACCACCGTTTACCTTACCTTCCGGACTTGCCGTCTATCCCGCTGTACTGCAGGATGGCAAATTGGCTTCGGTTTTTGTGTATAAGAGAGAAAATGAAGACAAGGTTAATAAAGCTGCCAAGGTACCATAATAGGTGACAACTTAATATTTAGTACTTTTTACTATCTTGTTTTCTATTTAAAAAAAAATGAGATTGGGCAGCACCTGTGGCTCAGTCGGTAGGGCGCCGGCCCCATATACCGAGGTTGGCGGGTTCAAACCCAGCCCCGGCTGAACTGCAAACCAAAAAATAGCCGGGCGTTGTGGCGGGCGCCTGTAGTCCCAGCTACTCGGGAGGCTGAGGCGAGAGAATTGCTTAAGCCCAGGAGCTGGAGGTTGCTGTGAGCTGTGTGATGCCACGGCACTCTACTGAGGGCGATAAAGTGAGACTCTGTCTCTACAAAAAAAAAAAAAATAAATTAAAAAAAAATGAGATTAGTAAAAGTTAAAAGGCGGTAAGGTCATAAGTAGTAATATTTTATTATTCATGCCTTTTAGAAACATTGCTGCCCTTACTTCATGGGTATATCTCCAGCTTGCATGACATGGTCAGGTACCATAGCTATTGCCAAAAGGCTTCATAAAATTTGATGTAATGGGTTTTATCTTCGTACTTTATTTTTTTTGTGTGAGAAAATTAAACAATCTTAAATGGCTAATATAAGATAAAAGGAGTAATTTAGCTTAGCAAAAATGTTAGTATAGACAACGTTTTAAATAGTGAGTTGATGATGTGCTTGCAAATAAAATGTTTTAGGAACTTCACTATTTTTTTCTTTTCCTGAGCCATTGTGATGCCCCAGAAAGAGGACTAAAGTAGAATGTTAGACCAGATGCCCCACAAAGAACGCAGAACTGAGACTCTGGTCCTTGCTGTAGTGCTTCCATCACTTAACTTTTGGAGGCTTCACTTTCCTTCTTAGGAAAAAGGTCTTTTTAGTCACTCCTGTAGCTGCTGCTTTGGGCAAAGAGTACCAGGGGGTTGGCATGCTGTTAGTTACATTGTCAGAGGACCCTGGCCTCTTACTTGAAAAAACAATTCTGCTTTAGAAAATAGTTCAGTAAAATAGAATTTTTGAATTAGAAAACACCAAGGCGGGGGTGAGGGGTGGGGGCACCTGTGGCTCAAAGGAGTGGGGGAGGTGGCGGGTTCAAACCCAGCCCTGGCCAAAACTGCAAAAAAAAAAAGAAAACACCAAGGCATTATTTGGTATTTCAGCTAATACTTAAACTAATTTGTTTTTAGTGGATAGCTAGCACTGTGGATAGTTAGCCATTTAGATCATCTTCTAAAAAGGAAAATACAGTTGTATTAATTAATTCTCTGTGTTTACTGTGACAGGCACACTGTTTTCAAGTTGAGTTTGATATCTTTATCTTTGTTAGAGTCTATCTGTAATATTAACAGATTAACAGGTATGGAACATTGATACATATTTCATAGAGCTCTATTTATTTATTTTTTTGAGGCAGAGTCTCACTATATAGCCCTTGGTAGTGTGCTGTGACATCACAGCTCACAGCAACCTCAAACGCTGGGCTCAAGCGATTCTCTTGCCTCAGCCTCCCAGGTAGTTAGGACTACAGGTGCCTACCACAACGCCTGGCTATTTTTTTGTTATTGTTGCTTAGCAGGCCTTGGCCGGGTTCAGACCCACCAGCCCTGGTGTGTGTGGCTGGCGCCCTAACAACTGTGCTATGGGCACTGAGTCTTCATAGAGCTCTTTAAAAGGTTTTTACTTTGTAAAGTGATAATAAAGGGTTATGTTTGTAATATAATTTTGGTATTAATTGATCACACCCATAATTATTTGATGTTAGGTCTTTGATCAAGTACAAAATTAATAGTTAAAAATATGGTTTCTAAAAAAAAAAAGATGTGTAACAATTTCTAGTAATGAATCGTAGTAAAAAGTGTAGCTGGGTGTTTATTGCTACATAGTTTGTTTTTTGGCAAAACCACATTTTTGTTAC
This sequence comes from Nycticebus coucang, assembly GCF_027406575.1. NCBI lineage: Eukaryota > Metazoa > Chordata > Mammalia > Primates > Lorisidae > Nycticebus > Nycticebus coucang. The sequence continues at coordinate 91,687,877 of NC_069789.1, forward strand.
TTTTCTACTCAATCTAGGTATTGTTAGGAATTTTTTGTTGTGATTTTGAAGAAAACGAAATGCCTTGCTCTGTTGTCTTATGTGCAGTTAGTGTCTAATAGTCTGCTATTGTTTTCATCTAAGAAGATTGTACATATATATATATTTTTTTGTTTGTTTGTTTTTTTGCAGTTTTTGGCTGGGGCTGGGTTTGAACCCGCCACCTCCGGAATATGGGGCTGGGGCCCTACTCCTTTGAGCCACAGGCACTGCCATTTTTTTTTTAGACAGAATCTCAAGCGGTTGCCCTGGGTACAGTGCTGTGGCGTCATATCTCACAGCAGTCTCCCAACTTTTGGGCTCAAGCGATTCTTTTGCCTCAGTTTTTCTATTTTTAGTAGAGACAGGGGTCTTGCTTTTTGCTCAGGCTGGTCTCAAACTCATGAACTCAAACAATCCACCCGCCTTGGCCTTCCAGAGTGCTAGGATTACAGGCGTGAGCTATGCTGCTGGGTCCATATTGTTTTTTAAAATAAGAGTGACTATTATCAGCAAGGTACTAGAGATTTATAATTTTTCTTAGTTTTTTTCTTAAGACTATAAAATTTATTAATTGTGTTACCATTTGTGGCACATGTACCAAGAAAGTTGAATAACTCAGATCATAAAGTTTTTAAAGAGAAAAAACAAAATACCCACTTTTGATGTTCAGGGACTTCTGTGCTATAGGAATTGCAAAGCTTGAAAGGGGAGAATTTTTCCCCCTTTGTATCCATAGGTACCCTTATAAACTATGACTGAGTCTTTGCAAATAGTTCATACCTGTCTCTTCAGCCATTTTGTGCTTTGTTATTATTTATTTATTTATTTTTTTTTTTGAGATAGTTTCACTCTGTAGCCTTGGGTAGAGTGCCATGGTGTCTTTGTAGCTCACAGCAGCCTCAGTCTCTTGGGTTCAAGTGATCCTCTTGCCTCAGCCTGCCCAGTAGCTATGACTACAGGTAGCTGCAGCAACACCCAGCTTGTTTTTCTATTTCTAGTAGAGATAGAGTCTTATAGAGTCTTGCTCTTGCTCAGGCTGGTCTCAAACTCTTGAGCTCCAGCAGTCCACGCACCTCAGCGTCTCTGAGTGCTGGGATTATAGGCATGAGCCACCACACCCAGCCTTAGCTATCTTGTAACTTTGAAAACTTCAGACAGGAATCTAGGAAATTTGAAATAGCAACATAGTGATAAGGAGTTTAGGTTATCAGAGTGTTTCTGGTAATCTCAAAAACTAGGTCATAGTACTTGGGAAATGTATGGCATGTGGTACAGTAGATTTCAGAAATGTGATGGCCTAGATAATCTACAATAGTGAAACAATATAGTTAGCTTGCCTCACTTTCTGTGGAGTTTAGGTTCTTCATCCCATCTCTGATAGTTTTAATGTACTGTTTTCCTTGGAAAATATTACTAGATAACAATTATATACTTTCTTTACTGTTGTAAGTAAAAAATAACAATCATAGCATGCTGTTAGACCTCTGAAATAAGAAGAAATACAGGTATAAGTTCTGGCCACAAAACAATATGAGAAATATATGCTGCTTAGGTCCATCAGACCACCTCATTTTATTTTGTATTCATAAGCTATAATTAATAGTATAATTTGGTCAATGATGATTATGACTTGTTTCTGATAATCTAAGCAATTTATAAGAAATGATAAAGTCGGAATTCAGTCACTGTAGTTTGCTATAATCTAAGTGTTTAGGGCTTCATGGTAAGCTTATAGAAGCTTATGTACCAGAAATCACATAGAACGCTAAGAATAGTAAGTATATGGGTACTATACAAGTACTCTGTCTATTTAGTATCCTGGGAGACATTATGCTCTTCTTGATGGAATCCAGCTTGTTTCTGGAAGGGCTTGTCCACATATTTGAGAACCTACTTTGTGTGGCATGATGAAGAAATGGAAGAGGCCAGGCACAGTGGCTCATGTCTATAATCCCAGCACTCTGGGAGGCCAAGGCAGGTTCACAAGGCCAAGCTCAGAAGTTGGAGACCAGCCTGAGCAAGAGCAAAACCCCATCTCTAAAAGAAAAAAAAAAATAGCCAGGCATTTTGGTGGGTACCTCAGAGGTGCCCAGCTACTTGGGAGGCTGAGGCAAGAGGATTGCTTGAGCCCAAGAGTTTGAGGTTGCTGTGAGCTGTGATGCCACAGCACTGTACTGGGAGCAAGAAAGTGAGACTCTGTCTTAAAAGGATAATAATAATAAATGGAAGCTCTTTCTTTCACTATTTACAACCCTTATTCCCTTGTCAGTCAACTTTCTTACATTGTTAACTTTTTTTTTTTTTTTTTTTGTAGAGACAGAGTCTCACTGTACTGCCCTCGGGTAGAGTGCCATGACATCACACGGCTCAGCAACCTCTAACTCTTGGGCTTATGCGATTCTCTTGCCTCAGCCTCCTGAGCAGCTGGGACTACAGGCGCCCGCCACAACGCCTGGCTATTTTTTTGTTGTTGTTGTTGTTGTTGTTGCAGTTTGGCTGGGGCTGGGTTTGAACTCACCACCCTCGGCATATGGGGCTGGCGCCCTACTCACTGAGCCACAGGCGCCACCCGCATTGTTAACTTTTTTAGAAATTATTTCTTTCCCCTTGTAATCAGAACCTTGCTCTTACAAGGCATGATCCTTACCAATGAACGTCTAAAGTATTCCCCCAGGCTTCAGGTTTGATGGAGCCTCAGGGGTCCTCAAACTGCCGCACACGGGCCACAAGAGGCGGTGTGATTGTGTTTGTTCCTGTTTTGTTTTTTTTACTTCAAAATAAGATATGTGCAGTGTGCATAGGAATTTGTTCATAGTTTTTTTTTTTTTTTTTTTAAACTATAGTCCGGCCCTCCAACGGTCTGAGGGACAGTCAACTAGCCCCCTGTTTAAAAAGTTTGAGGACGCCTGCAGATGGACTGGCCTTCTAGCTCTTCACCACACTTTTCAGACTTCTCTTTCTCACGCTTTCTCCTTTAATGCTTATAGTCATCCAGCTTTCTACTCTAAATGAAATATCTGCTTTTATCTCTTGTCTGAGCTTCAGATCCATATTTTGCCTGTTAAATGTCTCCACCTGGATATTCCATCACCATTCAAATGCAAGCCTTCCAGAATGGAATTCTTTATCCCTTTCTTTTCTGTATTTTATTTCTAGTTTATGATCTAGCCTGCAAACAGTAGACATTTATAAACAATGTATCTGCCTGTACCTGTCTCAGATTTATATCTTCCAGATGAAGGAACAATATTTTCCCCTGAAAATCCTTATTCTCGAATTTATTTTGTCATACTTATTTATTTATTTGCCATTTTTAGCCGGGGCTGGGTTTGAACCCACCACCTCTGCCATATGGGGCTGGTGCCCTACTCCTTTGATCCACAGGTGCTGCCCCTATTTTGTCATATTTATTAAACAGTGTGACATTTTGGCTTCTCTCTTTCTTTTTTTTTTTTTTTTTTGGTAGAGACAGAGTCTCACTTTATGGCCCTCGGTAGAGTGCCGTGGCATCACACAGCTCACAGCAACCTCCAACTCCTGGGCTTAAGCGATTCTCTTGCCTCAGCCTCCCAAGTAGCTGGGACTACAGGCGCCCGCCACAACGCCCAGCTATTTTTTGGTTGCAGTTCAGCTGGGGCCAGGGTTTGAACCCGCCACCCTCGGTATATGGGGCCGGCGCCTTACCGACTGAGCCACAGGCGCCGCCCTCTTTCTTTTTTTTATTATTAAATGATAGCTGTGTACATTAATGTGATCATGGGGCACCATACACTAGTTTTATAGACCATTTGACATATTTTCATCACACTGGTTAACATAGCCTTCCTGGCATTTTCTTAGTTATTGTGTTAAGACAATTATATTCTACATTTACTAAGTTTCACATGTACCCTGATTTTCTCTTTTTCTAAAAGCTTGCAGATATAAATATATTTGAGCTGTAGATAGGAACACTAGTCAATTAACTTTGTGCAGTTCTCAAAGTGAAGTAGCAAATCAGAAACATAACAGAAATGAAAATATTAGGCCTCTAAAGCTTGAATTAGTCTCTAGGTAGTGGAGTCATAACTAATTCCTGAAAAGTGGGAATAGTTTATATCTAGGGCTAGAATCTCACTTAAGGTCTCTGAGTGTGGATAAATACAAATATTGATAAATTATATAATACTATTCATATTTGATAATAAATGTCTCTTCTCAATATAGTCTTTCAAAGAGCATTACCTAGTGCAGTGAATGGGATGTAATAAATATGCAGTAACATTGGGGCAGATGCTTTCAGTTCACTGTCATTCAGCCACAGTCACCTTTTTCCACCAGAACAAGAGCTACTTAATTGTTCAGTTGACTTCCACCAAGAAAATAATCCTCGTTACCTTAGCAAGTACATCTTGTTGCCACTCTTGCAGCAGCAGAGGCTTGAATCAAGAAAGGTTTCTATTTGATTTTTAACTGCTTAATTTGACTCTTCTTTCCTGTGAATCTGTATGTGTAATTTATGCATAATACCGAATGTACCAAGGGGGAGTAACAAATAAGTTTTTTGCTAAATTAAGTGCCTTCTTTTATTAAATAAGAACCCACTTTGGACTTTGAATTTTGCTAGGCCTGTAGAGTAACATATCACCAGAAGAGAAAGTGAAATTTCTCATTTCAACAGGCTCCTGCTTTTTTTTTTTTTGGTAGAGACGGAGTCTCACTTTATGGCCCTCGGTAGAGTGCCGTGGCCTCACCCAGCTCACAGCAACCTCCAACTCCTGGGCTTAAGCGACGCTCTTGCCTCAGCCTCCCCAGTAGCTGGGACTACAGGCACAGGCTCCTGCTTTGTCACCTGGGCTAGAGGATAGTAGTGTCAACATAGCTCACTGCAGCCTCAAAGTCCTGGGCTTCAGCAAGCCCCCTGCCTCAGCTCCCTGAGTAGCTAGGATTACAGGTGCATGCTGCTGGACCAAGCTAATTTTTTAATTTTGTTAGAGATGCGGTCTTGCTACATTGTCCAGGGTGATCTTAAACTCGTGGTCTCAAGCAGTCCTCCCAGGTTAGTCTCCCAAAATGCTGGGATTATAGGCATGAATTGCTGTGCCTAGCCTCTTCATTTTTTTTTAGTCAGGTGAACATTTAGTGGCTCTAGTTCCTTGCTATCTGAATAAGGTCATATTCGTTCTGACATATTAGTCTGTCCTGGGTACTAGAAGGAAAATGAAAGAAGGCACATAAAATCAAATGAAAATAATTAAAACTATAAGACATCAAACCTGAATGAAGAATTTTTTTTAACGGGCAAGAATATTTCATATTTGCCTTGAAAATCTTTGAAATGATTCTTATAATGAAAATATGAAGGAGGCTGCATCCTTTTGTACACAACCATACCTTAAAACATACTTGTAAGAAGTTTTCCTCAATTAACTATACTCATTTAACTAACTTGCAAACACAACTTTTGGCTCATCTGGACCATTGCTGTATTTATATATGTATGTTTGAATTGTTTTAAATGCAGATATATAAATTAATAGTTACTAGGTAAAACTCTTTTCTTCAACATTTTCTTATTTTCTGTTTATTAGGTTAACTTAGGGGAGGGTGACTGCTTTCTTAAAAATAAACAACCCTAAAAAAATAAAATAACCCTATTGGTGAAATTCTTAGAGTTGGAAAATTTTGAGATTATTCTAAGAAAAGAAAAGAAATTGGGGAAATCTACCCACTCAGAAGATTTTTTCTGTGTCCCTGCTTGGGAGGAGTTTAATAGAGAACTTTGAGGCAAGTGATGTAAAAATGGTACTAATGCTGGGCGGTGCCTGTGGCTCAAAGGAGTAGGGCGCTGGCCCCATATGCTGGAGGTAGTGGGTTCAAACCCAGCCCCGGCCAAAACTGGAAAAAAAAAAAAAAAGTACTAATGTTGGGTTATGGACTTATATGCTATCCCATATTCTTCTAAGAAAGGGTTTGGGGACTTTCAGTACTAACTGCTTGTCTGTAAAGGTGAAACCTGGTTTTATTTTAAGAGTTATTCTCCGGGCAGTGCCTGTGGCTCAGTCGGTAAGGCGCCGGCCCCTTCTACCGAGGGTGGCGGGTTCAAACCTGGCCCCGGCTGAACTGCAACCAACAAAAAACAAAAAGAGTTATTCTCCAAATGAAATCTTTTATCAGTCTCCTGCCAATCTGATGATTGATTTATAGGGCTTCCCAATGACCAATGGATTGTACAGGGAAGAGCCTAGAGCTTTAAGGTCATGAAATGTCTTTCAGGAAGGCTGGGTGATTTGTAAAGAAAACCAGCATTCTAGCAGTTTATTTCTGCTGTAGGCAAATTAAAGTTATTATCTGGAGTGTGAATAAAATAAAATTATTATTTGAACTGTGAATCACCCAGATCACTCTAGGTCAGAGTTTTCAAAATAAGTGGACTGGAAAATCAAGATCTGATTAGGGCCATTAGGACCAGCCAGGTAAGGAAAGAAACCCCACAGATGTACCTCCTATGTTTACATACAAAATTGTCCTGTGTTTGTCATTCATTTGCATATACTGTCTGTCTACTAAGAAAACAGATGAAGGAGGGGAAATATTCCATGATGGCTGTTTCTAAGAGTGGAATATCCACACCCAGAGAGTTGTGCAACATGTTTCATTGGCATTTTGAATAAAAGTATTGGGAATAGCTACTTAAATTTCCTTTTATCTTTTGACACTTTCTTCGTGGCTGTTTTATAGTGTGTGCATTTTATATATACTACATAGTATACAAAAATGTATTTTATATCATACATTATATACATACATTACTAACCTGATGATTTTACTGATAGATATTTTAAATAACTGAAGAGGTGAAAATGTGGCCTCTATTTATCTTAATACCATTTGTCCTTTATTCCTGAAGATCCAGGTTTCCCTTTGGTTTCATTTCCTCTTCAACTTGAAGAACTTCTATTTTTATAGAGCAGATTTTTCTGGCAAGAAATTTTCCATTTTCCGTTATCAAAAATGTCCTTATTTTGCCTTTGTCCTGGAGGAATATTTTTGTTAGGTATAACATTTGTGGTCAGTAATTTTTTTTCTTTCAGCATTTTAAAGCTCTTGTCCCGGTATCTCTTAGTCTCCTTATTTTCTGATGAGAAATCTACAGTTTTAAATCATTTCCCTGCTACATGTGATGTGTTCTTTAGCTTCTTCAAGGTTTTCTGTTTATCTTTTTATTTTAGCAGTTTGATGATGACTTGTTTACATGAATTTATCCTGTTTGGAATGGAGACAAGTATGTGGGTGTGTATATAGTGGTTATACATGTATAAACTTAAATATTTGGCCAAATTTAGATTTTCAGCCATCATATTTTTATGCCTCCACTGTTTTCTCCTTGCTTTTTGGTACTTCAGTTGTTTATCAGACCTTTTGTTATTGTCACAAAGGTTTCTGAGGCTCTGATTAATTTTTTAAAAATACTTTTTGTTCTTCAGATTAGTTAACATCTTCAACTTCACTTTTTCTTCTGTCATACTCATTCTGTTATTGAGTCCCTATCTTAATTGTTTATCTAACATTTTTATTTTTCATTTCTAAAATTTCCATGTAGTTATTTCTCTTTTGAGAATTTCTTTCCATTTATTTTCTAACTTATTTCTAGGAGGATGATTGTAATAGCTGCTTTAAATTCATTCTGAGAATTCTAATATCTGGGTCTTCATGGAATGGTATTTGTTGGCTGTCTTTTCCCTATTAAGAATTGTTCACATTTTCATGATTCCTTGTAGGTAGCGTGATTTTGGATTGCATCTCGGACATTTTGAATGTCCTGTTGCAGACTTTTGGTTCCGTTAGAATCCTTTGGAGAATATTAATATTTTTGATCTAGCAGGCAATTAATCCCCTTAGATTCAGGCCTCAAGTTTTTGAGCTTCCACTCTTCTTGCGAATGATTGTTCTAAACTTCAGTTTATTTTTTAAATTTTGCTATGCTGGTTTGGAACTGTCCTGTGCATGCTTGTTTCAGGGCTTAGTCCTTCCATGTCCTTCTCCGGCCCTCTGCCCTGGGGATATCCCCCTTGTCCTTTGGCTGCCTAGATTCTTTGTGATTCTTCTGGGTTTAGTGTTAGCACCTTTGTTACAATGCTCTGCAATGGGGGGTTGCCTTCAGTGCTTAACCGTGAAAAGGGAAACTCATCCCCATGGGTATTGCTGCTCCAGGGTTTGATTCCCCTCCTAATCTGTGTGCTTTTGTTTATTTTTCAGAGTTTTCAGGTAGTTGTTTCTGGCATTTTGTTCACAGTTGTTGAGAGTTCTGGATGCTGAGGGAGATTACACTTCCATAATGGAACTGAAGTCTCTGTAGACTTGTTTAAATGTTGGTAAACTGAAAAAAGTCAGAACAAGTCAAAGATCCTCCCATGCCTTATTTGAAATTTGGAGGATACAGAGGGAGGTAGGGAACTTTAACAGACCTTAAACGCAAGTATGCATTTTCTAACTATTTTTTTTCCTGTTTGATTTTTAAATGCTTTTATTTTTAAATTGTTTTATTCTAATATGTTTGTATTCCTTAAATATGTATTAATTAACTAATAAAGTGAAACGCTCCTGAAATATCTTCAATATTTAGTGAAACTATATGATCAAGGCATTGAATTTGTCTTAATCCACAAATATATATCAGGCATGTATAGATAACTGAGATAATTTGCTTTTTTATATAAATTTCAGTTGCATATCAGGGAACATACAGTTAGGTTACATAGTTTGCTTTTGTAAGATTCAGGTCCAAGTTACAGTTGTGTAACTTCCTTCATCTGGGAAGTGTGAGTATGCTCATGCATTATATCCCCTGGGTGGGAATTTACCCAACTCTTTCTCCCTTTCCCCTAAGCTTAAAATTCATTGAATTATTCTCTCACGTGAGCATGTCATTCTTAATCTACTAGTTTCAGTTTAGTACTGAGTACATGTGATACTTCTTTTTCCCTTCTTTTGATACTTGGCTTAGGAGAATTTTCTCCAAATTTATCTAGGTTGTTATAAAAGATAGGAAATCTCTGTCTTTTTTATGGCTGAATGGCATTCCATGGTTATACATATACCACAATCTGTTATGTTAATCCATTCATGTGTTGAAGGGCACTTGTGTTGTTACCATATCTTTGCAATTGTAAATTGTGTTACTAGAACAAACATTCAAGTACACACGTCCTTACGATAAAATGTCTTTTTTTCTTTTGGGTAGATACCTAGTAATGGGATTGCAGGATCAAATGGGAGGTGTACTTTTAGTTCTTTGAGGAATCTCTGTTTTTATGCCAATACTGTGCTGTTTTGATCACTGTAGACTTGTAGTATAACTTGAAGTCTGATAAAGTGATTCCTTCAGATTTGGCCTTATTCACAGAAACATGTTGGTTTTTCAGGCTTTTTTCTGGTTCTACACGAAATGTAGACCTATTTTTTTATCTTCAAAGTTGATGGTATTTTAATGGTCATTGCGTTAAATCTGGAGATTGCTTTGGGTAGTATGGACATTTTAACAATGTTGATTCTTCTAAGCTATGAGCATGATATGTTCTTCCATCTGCTAACATCCATTTTGTGATTTTTAATGCAAGGTATATTAAACTATAATTAGGTTTTGAGTTTTTAGCCTCATCATCTCTTCTGTTTGTATTTTTAAAGCATTTGAAGACACTTCGTCACCCTTGCTTGCTAAGATTTTTATCTTGTACCGTGGAAGCAGATGGCATTCATCTTGTCACTGAGCGAGTGCAGCCTCTGGAAGTGGCTTTGGAAACATTATCTTCTGCGGAGGTCTGTGCTGGGATTTATGACTTACTGCTGGCGCTTATCTTCCTTCACGACAGGGTAAGTAACTGCATAGACTGCCTTACTGGTTTTGGTGTAGACTGGGGGAATGATGTGCATGGTAATTGTAAATCATGGGGTGTATAGAAATTGTAGGTTTCCATTATTAGAAAACTTTCTGAGAAGAAAGAATACATTGGAAGGCACCAAAGATGCTGCAGACAGATGGTTTTGGAATGGACAATTATTTATAGAACTTTATTTTAATTCACTGTAGTCTGCCTCTTGTTTTGGATAAATCTTTTCCTAAAAATGGCTGTAGCTGGTATTAGTTATTAAGACAAAGATAAAAGGTTTAACATTTGCTGCTATAGAACAAAGTTTCTATATGTTTTCGGGAGTTTTGTCCCATTTTAGATTTTGAAGAAAGAAAGGACCATTTTTTTAGGAAGAGGCAGAGTTAAGACACATCCTTTTCTATCTGAGTGGTTGTGGCCAATTGAGAACCCCTTAACACTCTAGAATAGCTATTAAAGGTGTGCTTGGCTGTGATATTTGTTTTTACTGTAATGTATTCGTTCCTATGTCTACTTCTGGTCCATTTCTTGACAGTACTGTTGAGCTACTATTTCTTAAGTTATTAACCTGACTTCCTGTGTGTTTTTAAGTCTTTGTATTGATGGGAGACATACTGTGTAAATACCATGTTGGATTTATAGTCTCTAAAATGTATGTTTATGAATTCGCTAATAATAGGAGTTATTAGTGCTTCAATATGAGAAAATATCTTTGTTGGAGAAAGTGCATACATGTGGTAAAAAGTTGGTATGGCGTGCAAGTCCACAGAGAGATGAGTTAGTCCCTCTTGCATGCTTGAATCCAGTGCCCTATTTTCTTCAAAGGCAACCATGGTGATCACGGCATTATTCCAGAGATGTCTTAGTGCATATAAAGCAAATGTCTGTTTCTTTCTCTTTTATTTTTTCTCAAACAGAAACATACTATACATATTATTCTAAACCTTCCTTTAAAAAATACATGCTTTTTTTGTATGTATTCTCTATAAAAAATAAAATATGTAGATATTTGATCTAGTGCATAGACTATTTAAAGTGCTCTTTTGTCTACTGGAATGATTTCTGGTTTGGAAAAAAATACTTGACCCCTATTGTCATTTTCTCCTTTCCTCTTATTCAACTGTTCTGTTTTTTGTTTTTGTGTACTTAAAATTGTCTCGTCTATAGGATATTCCTGGTGGTATTTATCATTCCATTTTCCTCTTTTTCAGGTGAGATTTTTTAAATGTCAACTGACAAGAGTTCAGGTGTAGTGGTTCTGGGTTCATGGTAGAATGTAGATGAGAAAGAATTGTGAGGAGAAAATAAAATCACCTGTGGAAGCAAAGATAAATTTTATCTTTAAAGGTATTCAGAGGTAATGTAGGCTATAAAGACTTGTTTTGTTTTGTTTTTTTTGGCTGGGGCTGGGTTTGAACCCACCACCTCCAGCATATGGGGCCAGCGCCCTACCCTGTTGAGCCACAGGCACCCGGCTATAAAGACTTGTAAACTTAGTTTTAAGGACGCGTGTATCTCCTGATGCCTATTAGAGATGGAGAGAGGGCTGTGTCTGTGTGGAGACTTTAGTGACTTCATTAACTAACTGCCTTACCAGACGGGGGATAACGGAAGACTTTCCATTCTATTTCTTTTTCTTTCAAACTTCACTTCATTTGTTGTTCCTTGAAGTCATTGTTCCATTAATTATTTCTCAAGGGGAAAGGCTTGTAATGTTTCTGGTGATTAGAATTTAGTTTTTAAATATTACTACTTCAAAAATTAGAGTGGCCATCTTCTTGGTTTTTTGTTTTCCTTTTTTTATTCCCAGGGACACCTAATGCACAACAATGTCTGCTTGTCATCTGTGTTTGTGAGTGAAGATGGGCACTGGAAGCTGGGAGGAATGGAAACTGTCTGTAAAGCTTCTCAGGCCACACCAGAGGTAAGCCAGGCTGTAGGCCCTCGTCCTTGCTCAGCATTTAGTAGCATCTTGGTATGTGGTTCTTGCCTAGAAGACGCTTCAGTGTTAGCATTAGATTTGGAGACTTGACTATTTTGTTAATACCCTTGTTCATAGCATTGTAGCATTTTATTCCTCAAAGAAGCCGTAGGGGTCAGGTATTCCTCTCTGCATGTCTTATAGATGAGGAACCTGAGCGTGAGAGAGGTAAACTTGTTTGGACAAGCATTCAGTCGAAATGCCCTGCCTCTCTGCTCCTGCAGTACTACCCTGTACTTACTTTGATTATATGACTTAATACTTCATATGCAAGTATTAAAATTGCCTTTATGCATTTGTCTTCTGTTTCAGTGGTTGAACTTCTTGTGGACATGATAGTCTCTTACATTTAATCTTTACACCTCCCCCTAAAGTACTGCCTAGCACACATTAGGTATTTAAGAAATGTCCATCAAATAATCCTCTCAGTTGCCCAAATCCATGCCTCATTCCAGGTAATCCTGGAATTACCACCTGTATATCTGAGCTCCTCCCTGCGTGCTGTGTTGTTCTTGCCTGTGGCACTTCTTAAAATTGTCTGACAGAGAGGTTGACACGTTTCCCTCTTAAGTTGACTAAACCTTTCTGTTCTCTGTTTTGCTTCTGCTTTTTACCATTGTTCGTGTTGCTGCTGGACTTACTCTTTCTAAAGAAAGTAGAAAAACCATCTCAATACCCCTGCTGAAGTGGTCACTCACTGTTGGACTTCCTGGCTTAGTCCCATTTCCCTGTTTTCCTTTGTGCTGCTTCCGCATTAAACCCGGGCCCTGCCCGTTGTGCATGGGTTCTCGCTCACCTCAAATGCTGATTCTGCCCTAAAAATGTCTCTCTGATTATTTCTGCTCCCATTAACCACTTCCTTCTGAATTCACCTTAAATCTAATTAGTATAGAAAGCATGTAATCCTGGGGCGGTGCCTGTGGCTCAGTCAGTAGGGCGCCGGCCCCATATACTGAGGGTGGTGGGTTCAAACCCGGCCCCGGCCAAACTGCAACCAAAAAATAGCTGGGCGTTGTGGCGGGCGCCTGTAGTCCCAGCTACTCGGAAGGCTGAGGCAAGAGAATCGCTTAAGCCCAGGAGTTGGAGGTTGCTGTGAGCTGTGTGAGGCCACGGCACTCTACCGAGGGCCATAAAGTGAGACTCTGTCTCTACAAAAAAAATTAAAAAAAAAAAAGAAAGAAAGCATGTAATCCTTTCTCTGAGATATATTCCACATTTTTAGCCATGGCATGTAATGCCCTTCACCATCTCTTCCCTCAGCCCTCCTACCACACACACTTCCCGAGCTGTTCTCTGGTAGTAGCCTGTTCCAAGCCGCTCAGCTGTCTTCCCAGATGTGCCCTCCTCCTTCACCCTGTTCTTCCCTTTGGACGCCCTTCTCTTACTGGAATGCCTTTCTTCTACTTGGCTCCCTGGGAAATGTAAACTCACCTAAGGTCTAGTTTAAGCCTCCTTTCTGTGAATCTGTCCCCCAGGCATTTCCTCTGTGACAAAATAGTCACTCCTTCAGCGCTTCTATTACACTCAGCACATTTATCGAAGTTTTTCATTTCCCTTCTAGGTTATGAGCACCTGGTTGAGGGCAGGGAATTTATTGTATCCATTTGATATTCCTAGTGCCCTAAAGGGTGTTTGGGACCTAAAAACTCTTGAAAAATAATCTTTAAATTAGTGGATGAATGTGCTTATTCAGTTGCAGGTGGCAAGATTTCATTCTTTTCTGTAGCTATATAATATTCTGTGTATATATACCACAATTTCTTTATCCATTCATCCATTGATGGACACTAAGGTTGATTTTATATCTTGGCTATTGTGCAAAGTGCTGCAATAAACGTGGGAGAGCAGATGCCTTTTTTACATACCAAGTTCTCCTCCTTCGGACAGACTCAAGTGGTGGGTTTGCTAAGTCATATGGTAGTTCCGCTTTTAGTGTCTTGAGGAATCTCCCTACCGTTCATACTATAATTACTATAATACTGTATCTCCACCGATGATGGATGAGGGTTCCCCTTTCTCCATCCTCTCCAGCATTTGTTATTGCCTGTGTTTTGGATTGGGTGAGATGCTATCTAATTGTAGTTTTGATTTGCATTTCTCTGGTAACTAATGAGCATTTTGTCATATACCTATTGGCTTTTTGTATTCTTCTTTTGAGAAGTATCTGTTCAGATCCTTTGCCCATTTTATAATCAGATTTTTTGAGTTTTTCCTATGGAGTAGTTACAGCTCCTTAGATATTCTAGTTATTAATTCCTTGTCATGTGGGTGGTATGCAAATATTTCCTCAAGTTCTGTGGGTTGTCGCTTCTCTTTATTAATGCTTCTCAATATTTGTATCTCTTGTGGTAGCAAGACTTTCACTTGATGTAGTGAGAAGATTAATGACAGATTTGTTCTGTACTAGAAAAGCCTTTTGATTGTTTATGCAGAAGAGAAAGAAAAGTTCCTAATTTCCATATAAGAAAACCAGCTGCACAGATGTATAGAGTGTCTGTTAAACCAGCTGAAAGGGAGGGGAAAAGGAGTAACATTTTCTGTACTAAGCCTTATGGTGCTCCAGGTACTCTTCACACTTTTTAAATTAGGAAGATAGTAAATTTGTGTATTTAATATATGGTGTTGATTTGAAGCTTTATTTGCTATTGTTTCCATTGCTCATTGCTTTTGTAACTTTGATGTAAGAGATTGGTTCATCAAACATATGTATGAATAATTTTTTTTAATTTATTTCTTTGTCTAGTTTCTGAGAAGCATTCAGTCAGTGAGAGACCCAGCATCTATCCCTCCTGAAGAGATGGTAAGATGATATACTTCAGATGTGATGAAGGCTCCTTTGTGTAACTGAGTGTGAAATTTGTAAAAACTTCCTCTGCCCATTTCTTTCTTTGCTGACTCATAGATATCTCATAAATCCTCCAGCCTTAAACAGCGACAATGTTGTTTAAAGATAGACACACCTCATTGTGAGCATGGTATTCATTTCATGAAAAGTAATTGTACTTTGTTGGAAGCCATAATATTAACAGTTGGAGAAGCAGCGACCCACATTCTTTTGTGTACTTCACCCGAGCCATTCATCTGCCCAGCTGAGCATTCGTTAGGATTCTAAGATAAGCAGAAGAGTGATTATTAATATCGTGGTGCTGGTAAAGGTTCTCTTTACCATTAAGTTCAAAAGATGTTCATCCCTATAAATCTGTTCTTACAACCACTATAAATAAACATTAATCCCCAAAGACATATTTAGTGTGCTTTATAGGAAATATAATCCCAACTATAAACTTGAGTGTAGACCTATGACTTTAAATAAGCCACATTTATCCAAATCAGGATTCTGTGTATACAAGACTTCCCAGAAAGTATCTAGCCATCTAATAGGAAAAATAGAGGTGTACATGGCTGGATGCTTTTCAGATAGTCCTTGTATATCAAGGTTTTTAAACTGTTGATTTCTGGATTTTTAAGTCAGTTTGGAGGGTCCTGACCAACATTTAAAAAAAGGAATAAAAGAAAATATAATTGGGCATCCTACTGGATGAATTTTTTTGTTTCCATTATATATATATATATATATTTATACACGTGTGTATACTGGGTTATGATATAATTTTTTTTACTCTGAATTATAGTAAAAAAAATGTTTTTTGTAGAGACAGAGTCTCACTTTATCGCTCTGGGTAGAGAGTGCTGTGGTGTCACATAGCTCACAGCAACCTCCAGCTCCTGGGCTTAGGCGATTCTCCTGCCTCAGCCTCCCGAGTAGCTGGGACTGCAGGTACCCGCCACAACGCTTAGCTATTTTTTTGTTGCACTTTGGCCGGGGCCGGGTTTGAACCCACCACCCTTGGTATATGGGGCCAGCACCCTACGCACTGAGCCACAGGCACCACCCGTCAAAAATATTTTTTAAAGCCACAGACATGTATCATATTTTGCTCTTTTTTTTTTCTTTTTCCCTCTCCTTGACATTTTAAAATCTTTGCTCACTAGCGAGTCTTTGAGTCACTAAGTTTTAAGAACCTATAAATTAGCGTGTAGTACTATGAAGTTAGAAATGGGCATAATAAATGCAAACATAGGAGAAGGTGGTTCAGAGAAAATTAGAAATGGGTTGTAAGGCAGATCTTCTAGTTTTAATGGTCTTTACTGCTTTTAGTCTCCAGAATTCTCAACTCTTCCTGAGCCTTTTGGACATGCCCGGGACGCCTTTTCATTTGGAACATTGGTGGAAAGTTTGCTCACAATGTTAAATGAACAGGGTGAGTTGGAGTTAAACTTTGCATCCACAGAATCAGTAGGAAAATCATCCATAGCCTTTTCTGTGTGGAATTCAAAGGACTGCAATCTTTGATCATAGTAAGGAACCTGTTGCTTACTAAGTAGCTTTTTTAGGGCAGATATTAGCAGCAATAAAGAAGGAAGCTTTGGATTTCTTTAGTTTGTATGACATGACTATCAAGTAGGAAGCACTTTGAACCATGGCTGTATCACGTGTGATTATCTGTTTCAGTGGTAATAGTGTTTATGGTCTAAAGATTCTCTATTCCTTATTGAGCCAGCCAGTGAGTCAATAAATGTCATTAATGATTTATATGTAATACTCCAATAATAGAATAAGATTCAAAATTGTTAAATTGGGCTTAACATTTTTTTATGCTTTCAAGAAGAACATAAACCCTTTGATTTATGTTCTTCTTGCTGTGATTTATTCATTACTGTTTTTCTTTCGTTGCCCCTTGAAGATCAGCCTACTAACGACATTGTTTTCCACTCTTCTTCTGTGTTCTCTGTGTGCTGGGCAGCCTGATCTACTCTGTGGCCCCTCTAGGCCTTTAATTATCCATAAGCTTACTAAGGCACAAGTCACAGGAGACCCCTTACTTTTGCCTATATCCCACATTGCTTAAGCTTTGTGTCAGTTCTAATGTGTTTTTTCCTAGGTTTATGCTGGTGTTCTTATGTTACAAGCACCATACAGCTGTCTGCTGTAAATTGCCCCAGCCTAAGTACTTGAGAATTAAACCCTAAGGTATCCATGTGTATAATGAACCTACTGTTCTTCCATGTATCTAGAATGGTGACAATTTTGTACCATCTTTGGAAGAATTGAAAATACAGTTACTTAAATAACTTTCTGTGGATAGGAACTATGGTTGAGAAAGGCCCTCAATCCTGTCAATTTATTAAGCCTTCTTTGGGCCTGAGCTGGGTTAAAAGGACAATCAAGGAATGAAAGGGCACAGAAGGGAGGTACCTGGGGTGGGATTGGGTGTGTTGGGAGGACAGCTTTCTACACCTGCCCAGGAGTTTGGCCTAAGGCAAGCAGGAAGCTGTTTAGCAACAGCCAGGGCTTTGTTTGTTTGGGCTTTTACAGGTTGGTTTTTGCTCTCGTCAGTCTCCAGCTGTAGAGGTCCTGAAAAGAGGGAGAAGGCATTGGAAACTAACTGTAGCTCTGGATTTCAGTTTCAGCGGATGTTCTCTCCAGCTTCCAACAGACCTTGCACTCAACTTTGCTGAATCCCAATCCAAAATGTCGGCCAGCGCTCTGCACTTTACTATCTCATGACTTCTTCAGGTGAGGGTATCAGGTGTGGTGACTCTGGTTGCTTCCCACTGCTGCCTGCTCCCTTGAACAATACATAAGGACCAGTTTTCTTTTTTTTGGTGGTGGTGGGGGGGGGTTGGAGGACCAAATGATGCAGCTCTTGTTGTTTTTGTTGATTATTAAGAGGTACGTACTGAATCATGTCTGGGGGAAAATATAGGAGGAAACTTAGGTTGCCACTCAATTTCCTATCATAGAAAGTTTTAAAAATGCTTGATTGTCATGAAGTCTTATGTTTAGAAATTATAGTCATTTATTAGGGCTTCTGATTGTGAAGAAGCTAGGCTGTGTTTAGTAGTTTACAGTTGTAAAGTAATTGAAAAGTTAATAAACCTGGTATCTCCTTTCTGTTATTATATTATATATATGAGTGTTCTTGTTGATTTTTTTTCTTGGGGTAGGAAATGAGCTTATTTTTCTTTAGGCAGGAAATTTTCTTTGTCTAGTAATACTTGACAGAAGAGCAAAGAAGTTGATTTAAAGTGAGGGGTACAATAATCTTAATACTTTCCTGGATTCAGGGATGTTTGTGAACTTCTCTTCAAGGTTAGTTTTAATTATATGTCTTTTATTTTTTATTTCTATGACTGCAGACCTTCTGCATAGATTGAGATTTCTATTAGCAAACCCAACCTTATGTTAGTTTTGATACTAAATATCTTTATGAGTTTGCATTTGGAGAGCATGGGGAAAACCAGAGCAAAGGGAAAAATGATAACCTCTGAAGGGGGAAGAAATTACCTTTAGGATAGGACTGGGAAAGTTGGTATATTATTAAATAAATAGCATTTGTAGTTATTGGGTTTACATTTGTAATTACTATTTCAAAGAAACTTCACAACCACCCCCATTATGAAAATCTTTTGGGGGATTTTTTTTAATTGACAAATATAAATTGTGTATATTTATCATTATGAGAGTCTTTAACCAAGCTATTTTCATGTCCTTTTGGAAGATTCTTAGAAATATTTTCCTTGATAGAAAGTATAGAATAATCCATTACAGTAGACAGATTCTGTCATAGTATATAATATAAGTTCTTTATTAAGAATTGTATTGTAAATTGAAAGGCGAAAAGAAAGCTAAAAACATACCAACCTCACCATCTCATTATTACATGGGAAGAAAACCCAGCCTGAGGTAACAGAATGGGCCAGTGCCAGCATCCCTTGCCAAGGCAGCTGAGCTAATTTGATTAAAGTTAACACATTTCTCTCTACTAAGCCAGACGGAAACATAAGATAGGTGTAACATAAGATATGAAAACTCAGGTGGTAGCTTTGCCTGCCATGGAAGCTGTCCAACTTGTGTACTGAAACATCCAGGAGCAATAGTCTCCCATGTGGCAGGATGTGAGCTAAGCAGTCCATAGCCTCTGGGACTCTGTGGAAGCCTTGTAGGAAACTGGTGACTCCTTCCACACTTGATCCTTGCCTGGCTGAAAGAATGACTAACTTACAGCAGGAGAAATGAAAAGATTCCTATACAGAAATCTCACGTCCCCCAACTTCTTTAGTACTTTTATTTCACCAAGGAAGACTTGGGAATCAACAATATTTTGACATGGTAACATTATTTCTCCCAGGATATTTTATTTAACAATAACCTATTACGACCAGAAATTTAGAGATTTATGATGATTCTTGAAACTATAAAGCCTGTTAGCATGTGTCAGTTTAAGCTTGTATGCTCTTCACATATCTCTGATATTCTTAAATATTAGATTCCCTAGAGGCTGATCATAGTATTTGTCTCATAAGCTACTTGGTTATAATTGAATCTTTGAAATGGCATAGTAGAATATTTATTTGTTGAAAATTATCTGTGGTTATGGCTTCAGTATTAATATACCTCTTCTAATCTGTTCTGCATTTCCTTCTTTTTGGCATTTAGAAATGATTTTCTAGAAGTTGTGAATTTCTTGAAAAGTTTAACACTGAAGAGTGAAGAGGAAAAAACTGAATTCTTCAAGTAAGTTCAAAAAGTTAAGACCTTGAATTCAAGAACTTGGATTAAGTCCAAGTTTTATTTGGTTTATTTGACAAAGTTTATTGGACATTTCTTACATGTCCGGCTTTCAGCTAGGCCCTGGGACGGATAGTTAAGATAGATGGTTCTGACGAGGGAAACAGATATCCAGAATGATGGTGTGGGTAGGTGTAGTGGTGGAGCTTTCAGAGGGCTCCTGAGAGCAGAGAGGATGGGGAGGAGGTGGCTGGAGAAAGTATTCTGTGCAGTGGAGCAACAGGAATTAATGCATGAAGGCAGACCCAGTGGGACTGGTGCAGGGGACTGCAAGTGGTTGAGTCCTGTTGAAGGGGAAATTCCAAGACAAGGACAAGTAAGAGGTGGCCCTTGTATGTGGCTGTAGGAGTGTGGACTCTTTGTAAATAGTGGACTTCTGGTGTTGAAGCTATGACAGGGGCGAAAGTAGGCTGAAATGGTTAAACCTCCCTTGAGGTTTGACTGTTTTCTATAGAGGGAGCAAGCCCAACTCCTTTCAGAGTTGGATTGGTTAGGAGACTGCAGTAGTCCAGGCAGCAGAGAGGAGACTACATGCAAGGGCTTGGATGGTACCAGTGAAGAAAACAAGAGATAAGGATTTAACAAGGTAACGTTGGCAAAATTAGTGATTATCACCAAATGCAGTACTAGAGGGGAGGACCTAATACGCAGGTAAAATGGTAAATTCAGTGTTGGATGTGTTGGTTTGAAGGATCTGTGGGACTTCAGATAGAGATGTACATGGACAGTTGGCCAGATAGGTCTGAAGCTTAGGACAGAAGTCTTTAGGGGTGAATATTGGGGCATCAGCCTGTAGTTGGTGATATTTGCCCAGAGAAGTGGGTAGCATGAAAACAACAGTGGGCTCAAATTGTAACCCAGTGGGCAGGAGGGGGTGGTGAATGAGACAAAGCAATGGTTAGAAGAGGTTCAAAGAGAGCCAGGAAGACTTCGAAATCCCCAAAGGAGTAGGGAGTTCCGGAAAGGAAGGACAGATCAACAGATACCTGATCATTTAGCAATGAGGAAGGCACTGGTAACCTTGCCTTAGCAAGAGCTATTCCAGCAGAGGGAGACGGCAGTGGGTCCTGGGAAGTGAATGGAAGGTGGGAAAGTAGGCACGGAGAAAATCTCCTGAGAAACCTGGAACAGAGGGAGCATGTAATTGCTGAAGAAGCAAATGGAGTCAAGGAAGGATCTTTTAAGAATGGAAGAGGTATGAGCATGTTTATAGAGAGAGGAGCTGGTGGACAAGTAGTGGAACAGTTGAGCTACAGTCATGTTCAGGGGACTGCTGGTGCAAGATCTGAAGAGAAGGCAATGCGGGCAGTGGCTGGGGAGTATGGGGGGGACGCGGGAGTTGGCCTTAAGTCAGAGCAGACCCTTGAATCTTTGGTAACTGGAAAGGAGGTAGGAATGAGTATAGATGTAGACCCATTTGTTGATAGTGGTATAAAGGATGTAAGGTGATAATGTATGATGTGGCCTGTGTCCTAGTAAAGTAGGAGGGAGAATTACCTGCTAAGGGTAATTGTATAATGGAGTATTATTACTATTAATAGGTAACGTCTGTATTTCTTAACAGAGTGCTTTTATGTAGTTTCATTTTAATGAAGTTAGTAACAAAAGCCTGAATTTTGTATGGTATGGAAACTTTAGATAATCTAATATTCTACACCTTTTACATTTCAGAAAATGTGTATTATGTGAAAGCTTCTGGCATATTAGGGAAAAAGGAGGACCTTTTGTTATTAATAAGGAGTAATTTGTTGAAAAAATTCACTAGCTTACTAGCTGGCTTTCCCTCATATTTTCTGCATTTTTCTTAAGTACTTAGGGATCAGTCTATTTACCTTCAAAATGCATCACTTTTATAAAAGTGGGAGAGAGGCCATATGTGGTCTAAATTATTCAAGTAAAGTAATAGAAATGGCTTCCCAGGCTTTCCTTTTTTTTCCTTAGATTTCTGCTGGACAGAGTCAGCTGCTTGTCAGAGGAATTAATAGCTGCAAGGCTGGTACCTCTTCTGCTTAATCAGTTGGTGTTTGCAGAGCCAGTAGCTGTCAAGAGTTTTCTTCCTCATCTGCTTGGCCCCAAAAAAGGTGAATTTTTGTTCAAAATATCACTGGTAATTAAGGAATTTGTTGATTGTTAGTGCATGAATGAGCAGGCTGAGATTACTATGTGGTAGAGTTAATGGCTGGTTCTAAAAATGGAGAACAGTTATTGGCCCCTGATCTGGTAACTTTAACCCAAACTTGGATACCAAAGCTCACAGGATAAATGTGGAGCTTCTTCCTGGGAGTGCCAGGTTTACTATAGTCAATAAGTTATATGTGACTAGAATATGAAATACATATGTTTTAAGGTAAGGCGTGTATCTTCAAAGATGCATTTGCCATGAATCATTCAGGCCTGGGCCTCCTGACTTCCCAAGAGCAACCTATTTAATGTTTTCAGTGAAAAGATTAAAAGGCACTCCTCATTTTACTTCTTCAAGGATTCAGGCTTTTTTATCCTGAATGTGAAATAAAGTTATTACCTTGAAACTTTGTAACTTTATAGCACTATAGATAGTAACACATCAGATTAGAGAGTATAGGATTAACACTATGGAATTTTTAGGTAGGTAGGATTTGCTTTCAGAATTTTTTTTTTTTAGAAGATCTCAATCTAACAAAGTAGTGTTATGTGTAACTGGATTACAAGTTAGAATTTACTTGTATCTATACTTAGATATCATTTTCTTTAGCCATGAATTTTTCTTCATAGATCTTCCAGTCTGTTACCCAATAGATCTTAGATAGGATATATATCTGAATCACTTGGGTTGCTTTTAAAACATTGGCCTATATCCCTGATCACTGGTTCTGCAACAGAGCCAGGACCTATGTTGTACATATTTTTTAAAGATTCTCAAATGCTTCTTATGCATGTCTATTTGATAACCACTAGAGATAGGACTGTCTAGCAACAAAGTCCCACTGAAGTACTTAACACATGGTTTTGCAAATAAAATTGCAAAAATGATATCAGTATGTCACTAATATAATCTAGCTTATGAAATTCTGCACTGATTAAACATAAATTTAAGGTAATTAAGCCTTGAGTAAGTTTGGGTCAAGAAAAGAACTTTCCTTTGGCTTGGGGCATAAGAATTTAGAAGAGTACTTAGAACACGTAGAAAGTTCTGGGTTTAGTTTATGAATGATATTTAGTACTCTTCTCACTGAAATGACAGCTTGGTTTTTCATCTATCACCTCCTTTAATTTTGGGGGTAGATCATGCGCAGGGAGAAACGCCTTGCTTGCTCTCACCAGCCCTGTTCCGGTCACGGGTGATCCCTGTGCTTCTGCAGCTGTTCGAAGTCCATGAGGAGCACGTACGGGTGGTGCTGCTGTCGCACATCGAGGCCTACGTGGGGCATTTCACTCAGGAGCAGCTCAAGAAAGTCATCTTGCCACAGGTCAGAGACCGGCTCGCAGTGGGGCTGTCACGGAGCCTTCCCAAAGTGCAGGGCAGCGGGGTGGCAGGGCTAAAAGGAGCCTTAGAAAGCAGTTCAGTTTAAAAGCCTACTAGAGTACAAAGGGCTGAAATTAAAATTACATTTCTATTCACACTGGCAAATTGATGAAATTAACATATTTGCTTTTAACTTGGGAGACTATAAATCTGTTAGCCAATTCTTTCAAGGAAAATCAATAAGAATCATTAGTGGAATGCTTTGTGAACATAAATATGATTGTCAATAATGAAATTATTATAAAATATTTAGAACTGAGGGGACCATAAGATTATTCAGCTTGCTTATTAGCCACCAGGGAACTTAATTTGCACACCCAAGGCCTTCAGGTTATATTAATTTCTTATTACAGCCATTATAAACTGCCACAAATTGCATGTCTAAAAACTATAGAAACTTATCCTATCTCAGTTCTGGAAGCTAGAAGTTGAAAGTAACTGAAGTTGTAGGCATGACCAGGCTTCCTCTAAAGGCTGTAGGGAGACTCTTATAAACTTCTGGTAGCTTTCAGCAACGCTCGGCATTTTTTGGCTGTGGCTGCCTCAATCCAGTCTCTGCCTCTGGTGTCACATGGTCTTCTTCACTCTGTGTCTGTGTCTTAACATAGCCTACATACAAAAACTGCAGTCAGTGAATTTAGGGCGTATCCTAACCCAGTCTGACCTCATCAAAGGGTTGCATTATGTGTGGACATGAATGGGGGGGTGGTGGAGGAGACACTATTCAGTCTAGTGTGAGATTTTAAAAAGATTGTTTTTAAAAAAAACCAGTCACATTGTGTCTTACAATAATTTCTTTTCCTGTGAGATTAACACTTTACCTGCTTTCAAGGAGCTAATAAAGTGGGAAAGATGTTTCTATTGCTGTGTAACAAACTACTCCAAAACCTAAGTGCCTTGAAACTGCATTTTATCAATTATCACAATTCTTTGGATTTGGGTGGCTCAGCTTGGGATTCTGTTGCTCCACAGATGTCAGCTGAGACTTTTCTCATCTAGGGTCCTACCAAGCTGACACATCCAAAATGGCTCCTTGGCACCTCAAAGGGGATGGCTGAAAAGCTGAGCTTAGCCGAGACTTTGGGACAGCTGGGCCTTTCTCTTCATTAATTCTCAGGTCTTCTGTGCCCTGAGAACATTTCCACATGATGCTAGTCAGGGCAAAAGCAACCTTCTCAGGAGGTAGGTTGAGAACTGACTGTCATTTCTGCCTCATTCATTCATTCATTTATAAGGCAGAGTTGCTCAAACTCCTGGGTTCAAGTGATCCTCCTGCCTCAGCCTCCCGAGTAGCTGGGACTACAGGCGTGGACCACTGCACTCAGCTGACTTTTTATCTATTTGTAGCAGAGACAGGGTCTCACTCATGCTCAGGCTGGTCTTGAACTCCTGAGCACCAGTGATGCACCCACCTTGGCATCCAGAGTGCTAGGATTATAGGCGTGAGCTGACCCACCCAGTCCCATGGTTCTCTTTATTCTTAAAGTGAGTTGCAAAGTCAGCCCAGTTCATTGTGGGATGGCTTGACACAGAGGCATGGATATTGAAGGCTGACTTGAGAGACACAGGGCTTTCTATTTAACATCTGCAACAGTAGTTTTTACTCTCCATATAGTTGCGTCTGGAAATTTAGGAGGAAGAAAGCACTTTAACTTTGAAATGGGAGCATCATTGTAAGTCTGAGAATTGGGCTGAGGTCAAAACATAAGATGTTCAGCATGTGAAAGACAAAGCTCTCATTACTTAGGAATCTACTGCCCCTGAAGGAGAGCAACTAGGCTAATTTCTGTTTCCTAGAAAGTTCGCTTTGATAGCAGTGTGGAGCATGGACCATGGGAAGGAGATCAGTGAGGTCAGATCACTGAGTAGCTTAGTTAAGAGATGACGAAGGCTGGGGAAGATGTGGCAGTGGTTATGGGAGAGGGACACGTGAAGGAAAAGGGTAGGGCTCAATGGGGAGGTGTTGAGGACGATGGGTTTTTTTTGCTTGGATGGATTATTGTTTTATGGTCACCACGTACAGTAGATGGAATTCTAATCATATGCAAAAGAAACACGATTTAATTTTGCTTGTCACCCTTGTTTTGAGAGTGTGCCTGATCTGTTAGCATTGGATCTAATAATTATCTTGTTGAGACCTGTTAGAAACCTATACTCTTGGGCGGTGCCTGTGGCTCACTCGGTAAGGCGCCAGCCCCATATACCAAGGGTGGCGGGTTCAAACCTGGCCCCAGCCAAACTGCAACCAAAATATAGCTGGGCGTTGTGGCGGGCGCCTGTAGTCCCAGCTACTCTGGAGGCTGAGGCAGGAGAATAGCTTGGGCCCAGGAGTTGGACGTTGCTGTGAGCTGTGTGAGGCCATGGCACTCTACCAAGGGCCATAAAGTGAGACTCTGTCTCTACAAAAAAAAGAAAAACAAAAAACCTATACTCTTACTATATAAAAGGGGAAACTAGGCCAGAAAAAGAAAATGATTAATTGGTCAAGTCATATTGAGAATTACTAGCAGAACTATGCTGTTAAGACATGTCATGACCAGCTGCTTCCACTGGCAGGCCAGTCACCCTGACCTTGCGTCTGGGTGATACAGATAATATGCAGGTCACCTCTTCTCCCTTATATTCAGAGCAACACTTCTTTTGATAATCTGCATATGACTGTCTTAGTAAGGTGCTTTTGTTTGCAAGTAACTGAAGCCCATTTTAAACCAGCCAACACAAAAAAGGAATTAATGAAAGAATGTTAGATTACTTTACTGGAGATCAAGTGTAGCTTGGTCTCACAGCCTGATGGTCTCCATTCCTTTCCTTTTTGCTTTGTTTCACTTTTGACTCTCTAGACCATCTTTCATTGTTTTGGTGTGCACGTGGCCAAATGTGGTTGTTTCACAACTTCTAGGTGTACTGTTCTTATTTTTTTTAAGAAACAGAGTCTCACTATGTTGCCCAGGTTGGAGTACAGTGGCTGTTTTCAGGCATGATCCTACTGTGGGTCAGCACAGAAGCTTTGACTTGCTCCGTTTCCTTTTTGGGCCAGTTTACCCTTCCTTTGGCCATCTGGGGGTATCCCCACTGGAGGGATCACCATATTGATGCTGAACTTAGACAAGTAATCAGCATAGCTCATTGCAGACCAGAACTTCCTGGGCTGAAGTGATCCTCTTCCCTCAACCTCTTAAGTAGCTAGGACTACAGCCGTGCACTACTGCACTTGGCATGCTGGTTTCCTTTTAAGCAAACTACAGAGATAACTAGTTTTACTAAATTCCATTTTATATTGATGAGCAAGAGGTCATTATGGGCTCAGTTTGGGGCTGGTATTTATGCATTACGTACAAAGAAATGTTTTTAAAGTCCTGCTCTTATAGGACTTGACTTTGTGAGCTGAAAGAGTGGTGAGTACACATATAGAGAATTAAACCTTTTATAAACATTTTTGACAGAGTAATTTTATGTTAGTTCCCCATGTTTTTGTTTAATTTTGTATTGATTATATTTTTATTAAAAAAAAAATCCTATGATGGAGCAGCACCTGTGGCTCAGAGGGTAGGGTGCTGGCCCCATATACCCAGGGTGGTGGGTTTGAACCTGGCCCCAGCCAAACTGCAACAAAAAAATAGCCAAGCGTTCTGGCAGGTGCTGGTAGTCCCAGGTACTCGGGAGGCTGAGGCAAGAGAATTGCCTAAGCCCAGGAATTGGAGGTTGCTGTGAGCTGTGACGCTATGGCAATCTACCGAGGGTAATAAAGTGACTCTGTCTCCAAAAAAAAAAAAAAAAAGCCTATGATGGATTGTGAGGGGACGATAACTGGTCCTTTACTACAGATGGAGAGCCACTGACCTCGAACACACATATGTAAGAAAATATCATTCATCAGAGCAAGCACAATCTAATTACAGTCTGATTGTTTACAGGGGGAGAGAAAAATAGGTAATGTGGTGGTCTCCACTTACGACCTCATTCACTCCTAGGTATTGCTGGGCCTGCGTGATACCAGCGATTCCATTGTGGCAATTACTCTTCATAGCCTAGCCGTGCTGGTCTCTATACTTGGACCAGAAGTGGTTGTGGGAGGAGAAAGAACCAAGATCTTCAAACGCACTGCCCCAAGTTTTACTAAAACTATTGACCTTTCCCTAGAAGGTAAGAAATATTCAAAGGTCTATCTTTGTATTGTGTTATTTTCATTCATTAGATTTTTAATTATACAGGTAATGCTGAACAGGGTCATATTCAGTCAAGTGATACAGAGAAGTATAAGGAAAAAGTTAACTTCCCTTTCTGTTAACTTCCCTTTCCCGACTTCTCTGAGGGGGTGTAAGGTAACTCATTTTCAATGGGAATCCTTTCATACCTTTTCTAAGCTCACACAAAACATTCAAATGTGTGTTTATACATACATCCATACACTACATTCATGGTCGAATATTATTTTGGTCAGCGATGGACCACAGACATGGTGGTAGTCCCATGGAACTATAATGGAGCTGAAAAATTCCCGTCACCTTTTGACATTGCAGCCATCCATCTGTGTGTTGTAGCACAACACAGTGCTCACGTTTGTGGTGATGTCTGTGTAAACAAACCTACTGTGCTGCCAGCCACATAAAAAGACTATACAATTATATATATAGTACTTGTAATGATGATAAATGGCTATATTACTGGTTCAGGTATTTACTACACTATGCTTTTGAAGTTTAATCGTAAAACAGCCTTGGGCGGGTCCTTGGGGAGGTGTCTAGAAGGCCTTGCTGTCACAGGAGATGGCAGCTCCCTGTGTTACTGCCCCTGAAGACCTTCCAGTGGGACAGGCTGCAGATGTAAGACAATGATCCTGATGGTCCTGACCCTGGGTAGGCTTAGGCTAGTATGTGTATTTGTGTCTTAGTTTTTAACAAAAATTTTAAAAGAAAATCTTAAAAATAGAAAAAGTTTATAGATTAAGGATATAAAGGAAGAAGCTATTCTTGTACAGCTGTATAATGTGTGTTTTAAGCTGTTACTACAAGAGTCAAAGAAAAATTAAAAAGTTTTAGTAAAGTTAGGAAAAAGTAAAAAGTTACAGTAAGCTAAGGATAATTATTTTAAATTTAGGGTAGCTTTAATGTTTTTAAAGTCCGTAGTAGTGAACAGTAACGTCTCTGGCCTTTACATTCACTGTCACTGACATACCCAGAGCAACTTTCAGTCCTACAGACTTCATTCATGTGAAGTGCCCTATACAAGTGTACCATTTTTTATAATTTATACTGTCATTTTACTGTACCTTTTCTACATACAGAAATGATAAGCGTAGAATACTTACTGTGTTACTACTGTTCACAATATCCAGTACAGTGACATGCTATACTAGTTTATAGCTGGGATGTGTCTTAGGCTATACATCTAGGGATGTGTAAGTACATCTTGTTTGCACAAGGACAATAATACTTAATACAAATTTCTCAGAATGTGTTCCCATTGCTACCTGATACACAATTGTGTAGGGCTTTACAATGAGAAAATACCGTGCACAATTCTACAACTAGTTTTCACTTGGCAGCATGTTAGGGACCTGTCTCCAAAGTTAATACATGGAAATCTAACTTTCCTTTTGATAGCTCCCTAACATTTTATTGAATATAATTCATTCAGTGATTTCCTTATTCATGGATGTCGTCCATTTCTGACTTTTTAATCACTATAAACAATGCAATATGACATACAATAAATATCTTTAGACATGTATCTTTACATTCAGCTTTTTATATCTGTGTGTTATATATCTGCACATTCAGGCAGCTATGGATAAAAAATATATGGGGGAAAAAACAAGTAAAAGTAACAATAAAAAACAAAAAACATACTTCAACTACTACAGTAGAACCTCTGTAAGTTGACCACCCAAGGGACTGTAAGAAACTGGTCAACATAAGGAACTAGGCCTGTTGTACTGTTAGATACGTGGGGTGCATGTGTGGTCTATGAAAATTAGGTCAGCCGAGTACATTGAGCTCCATAGAGACAGTGCCGGGGCAAATGAGAGCCGGACGGCCACTGGGAGACTCTGTGCCTCCCTGAGGAAAAACTAAACATGGGCAAAGGAGATCCTAAGAAGCCCAGAGGCAAAATGTCATCATATGCATTCTTTGTGCAAACTTGTCAGGAGGAGCACAAGAAGCAGCACCCAGATGCTTCAGTCAACTTCTCAGAGTTTTCTAAGAAGTGCTCAGAGAGGGGGAAGACCAGGTCTGCTAAAGAGAAAGGAAAATCTGAAGATACGGCAAAGGAGGACAAGGCCCGTTATGAAAGAGAAATGAAAACCTAGATCCCTCCTAAAGGGGAAACCAGGATCCCAGTGCACCCAAGAGGCCTCCTTCGGCCTTTTTCTTGTTCTGTTCTGAGTATCGCCCAAAAATTGGAGGAGAACATCCTGGCCTCCATTGGGGATGTTGCAAAGAAGCTGGGAGAGATGTGGAATAACACTGCTGGGGATGACAAGCAGCCTGATGAAAAGAAGGCTGCAAAGCTGAAGGAAAAATACGAAAAGGATATTGCTGCATACCAAGCTAAAGGAAAGCCTGATGCAGCAAAAAAAGGGAGTCAAGGCTGAAAAAAGCAAGAAAAAGAAGAGGAGGAAGATGATGAAAAAGTTGGTTCTAGCGCAGTTTTGTTCTTGTCTATAAAGCATTTAACCCCTCTGTTCACAACTCAGTCCTTTTAAAAAAAAACTGAAATGTAAGATTTGTTTTTAAACTGGATAGTGTCTTTTTTTGTATAGTTAACACACTACCGAATGTGTCTTTAGATAGCCCTGTCCTGGTGGTATTTTCAATAGCCACTAACCTTGCCTGGTACAGTCTGGGGGTTGTAAAGTGGCATGGAAATTGAAAGCAGGTTCTTGTTGTTGCATGGCACAAATTAGTTATATATGGGGATGGTAGGTTTTTCATCTTCAGTTCTCTCTGATGCTGCTTATACAAAATAATTGTTCTGTTAACTGAATACCACTCTAATTGCAAAAAAAAAAAAAAAGTGCAGCTGTTTTGTTGACATTCTGAATGCTTCTAAGTAAGTACAATTTTTTTTTATTAAAAAAAGAAAGAAAATTAGGTCAGTTTAAGGTGGTGGTCAATGTAAGGAGGTGATTGGTTATGGAGATTCTGCCGTATTTACGTAGTGGTTTACATTGTATTAAGTATTATAAGTAACTTAGAGCTGATTTAAAAGCATATGATATGATGTGTGTAGGTTATATGTAAATACTATGCCATTTTATATAAGAGACTTGAGCAACTTATATTTATGGATACTGAGGAATAACTGTACTTCAGGTATCATTCTATATTCTTTTTTTTTTTTTTTTTTTTATTTTTGGCCGGGGCTGGGCTTGAACCCGCCACCTCCGGCATATGGCGGCGCCCTACCCGTTGAGCCACAGGCGCCGCCCTCAGGTATCATTCTAATAGGATGAAGTTTCAGAAGTAGACTTGCTGAGTAAAAGGATATCTTTTAAGTTCTTAGGATTTTTGTAGCCTGTTGGGTAAAAAGATGTTGATTTTTAGGTACTTTAAGCAATCCTTATTTCTGGTACTTTTCCATTGGATGTCACCTGGGAGGTAATGGTAATTTCTGGTCTGTGAATTCCAGCAGAGTGCAGTTATTTGCATCTGTAATCCTACCTACTTCATAGGCTAGCAAGAGGATCGAGATCCAAGGGCAGGAGTTTGAAACTAGCCTGGGCAACATAGTAAGACGTTGTCTCTAAAAAAAAAAAAAAATACAAAAAATTAGCCAAGTTTGGTGGCTTGTGCTGGTATTCTGAGCTACTCAGGAGGCTGAGGTAGGAGGATCCCTTGAACTTAGGAATTTGAGACCAGACTAGTCAATATAGCCAGATTCCATTTCATCAGCAAAAAAAGAATTTTATATCAACAGTGTCTTTGCTTCATTGTTCCTTTGTATGGCCTTGAATAGGACCATGGTGTTGTTGTGAAAGTCTGGACCTCTAATTCAGTTCTTATTGATAATGAATAGATAGCACGGAAACACTTATTAGTATAAAAATGGTTATCACATAGCCTTTTTGCTAATTTTGATGCCAGAAAATTTTCAAAGTAACACTGGCTTCTTGAAGTTTTAAAAAGAGTTCAACTCTTGCTTGGTGCTAATGAAACCAGTGTCATTGTAGCTCCAAAATCCTGGAAAGTGGTTATATAGAGGCCATTACCTCATTTTCAGCTATGTAATGTGCATACCAAATTGAATGGTGCCTGATTTGTTACCAATTTTTCTTTTGGCAGATTACAGTATCACATCAGAGGAGTTTTGTTTTCAGGGACATAGTTTTGAGATAAGGGTTGTGGGTTAGTCAGCTTTGCATGCTGAATTAGGGCAAATGTTCCACTCCTAACATGTTTTGTTTATTTTGTTTATTAGATGGCAGTACCTAGTTGTAGACGGTCTATACTGAAGAACACATCTGTTTATATCCATCTAGATTACTCTGTAATTTTAATAAGAAACTGGAGTGGCACCAGAGCAGCAAAAGCTGATGAGTTTTTCTTAAGATAGATTTTCCTGGAGACATTTTATAGAACAGATTAGAGGTCTAATCACATTGACACTACATGTCAGGCTCCTCATGGAGGAAAACTACGGAACACTGGTAGCAGCCTTTTTCCTGAAAGTTATGGGGGGCCTGTTGGGAAAGGTACATGTATAAGGGAACTACTCTTAAGACTTTTTTTCTGTCTTTTATAGTTTACTTGCAAGGCCAGACTTTAGTATAAGGCTAATACTAAAGTTTATGCAAGGTATAACTAAGGGAAATAAGAAATAGTCTGCCTGAAAGAGCTGGGGAACACATTTGGGTAAGACATCAGGTAGGACTTCAGCAGGAAATAGTGGCACAAATAAAAGAAAAGGGGTGTTCATGGAAAGGGCTGAGGTCTTTACCCCAGCCTTCCACTCCCTCACTTCTAAGGCAGAGGAACCATTCAGCCAAAATGCTGCTAGAATTTTTCTGATCAATGCCCAATTTTGAGTATAAGCTTTTTGGTAAACTGCTAAAAACATTTTCTTGAGATAATTCTTTTTCTTTCCCAGTTAGTGGTTAAATATCCATAGCTTAAATTTATTTTAACCATTTTTAAATGTATAGTTTTGTGGCAGTAAGTAAATTCATAATGTACCATATACTCATAGACCTTTATCTTTATAAGGAAAATAAATGGAATCACTTAAGATTTTAAACTACCACTATATTTTTAAAGGCTATAACTTTTTAACTAGGTTCAATATTTTCTATTCCATCACTATCACGTGGAGTGGACACAGCCTATTCTAAACACCTGCAGGCATAGGCAGTCCATTCCATAATAGGTATATGTCTTCAGATGTTTGAAAATGTTCTCTCCCTGCAGCTCAGCTTTTATCTGTGTTAAATATACCCATTTCCCTTAACAAATGCTCACCAAACATGTGGTAGATTAAGAATCTTAGTATCCCTTTCATTTTTTGGAGTTTTATTTACCTTCAGATTATTCTCCCATGCATGTCATCTGCAGCCAGACCTCGCCCATCTTAGAGGACCCCTCCTCTAGCATGTTCCCTAAATATTTTTCTGGCAGTGTACAACCCATCAATACGAAGCACACAACAGTTTTATAGACAGGTAGAAATGTTTAAAGTTACATAGTTTTTCCATTGCTGGATGAGTGTTTCCTGAGAGTAATAAGTTTAAATTCTGAAAATTAATAGCTTTTGGCGGGAATTTTGAGACTGATTTCTTCTATTTATAATCCGATAGTCAGCTTTGGTCTCATCTTGTTTCCCTAGAGTGTTGGTATATGCCTACTCTTTCTTCAAGAGCAGATTGATTCTCTTTTGCACCAGATAAGTTTACGATGCCTGTCTTAGTGCAGCATCTTCGAAATTGTACCCAAAACAATATTTCTGAAAGATGTTAAAGGGTGTACTGTGAAGAGTTCTGTGGTTTAGTTTGCAAAGCCATTAGCATGTTGCACGGGATTTTAACTGCACTTGGAAAAATCTGCTTAAGGTGAGGATAAGAAGTTAGGTCAGGCAGACCTATTTGAGCACACAACACTTTTTCAGGGCATGTGTCATCAACATCTTAAGGTAACATTGCCTGGTTTAGAGTACTTCTGTATTTATAGACAACTGTGCCAACAAAGAATGTTTGAATATTTGGTAAAGAATTGGATGTTCAGTTATATGCTTAACAGTATTATATAAGTGTTTTCTTTTTCTGCTGACATTGGGCAAAAAAGCCTTCACATGTTAAATATTAAGTATTTGATGGCTTACACGACAGCGTTGCTAAGTAACATTCTGCTGGATCTCTTGTTAGCATGGATATTTCCAGGTATTACCTTAATGCTTACTTCCTAAACATTCTGCTTGCTTTTAACCAGTATTTTATGAGAGTAACTCTTGTACATATCCCTACAGGTGATCAGTTTGCTCAGCCTATTAAATTTCCTATGAATGGAATCTCAGATGTGAAAAATACTTCAGAGGACAGTGAAAACTTCCTATCAAGTTCTAAAAAGGCTGAGGAGTGGCCTGACTGGAGTGAGCCCGAGGAGCCTGAAAACCATACTGTCAGTATACAGATTTGGACTGGAGAACCACGTGATGCTGGCAAGTCCCAGTGTGCTACGTTGGATGCAGAGTCATCATCTTGGGGTGATTGTGGGCCCAGCAGCTTAGATACTACGATAGCCCCCACGGGTAGAATCACTGCTGCAAAACCTGTCACCTCCAGGGAGCAGAAGCCCATTCCTGCTTTGCTTCCACTCACTGAAGAGTCTAAACCTTGGAAATCAAGCCTGCCCCCCAGCCCCTGTCTTACACAAAGCAGGGATGAGGTGGACCAGATCAAGCTGCCAACTGAGTCATCACAAGAAAAGCCCCTTAAGTTTCCTTTAGAACTTGGTTTAGGAGAGGAATTTACCATTCAAGTAAAAAAGAAAGCAGTACCAGATCCTGAGTTAGACTGGTTTGCTGATATGATCCCAGACATTAAGCCTTCAGCTGCTTTCCTTATTTTACCTGAATTAAGGACAGAAATCAAAGATGATGTCTCACCAGTGATGCAGTTTTCCTCAAAATTTGCTGCAGCAGAGATTACTGAGGTGAGTACTTTTTTTGAATTAAATTGTACTCCTAGTCTAAGGATTTCCCTTGGAGGTCCTAGTTGGACCGTTCTTTTATAACAAACATGCTGTTTTCCCAGTGAAGGCAAACACTAATGCATACAATTGGCTAAAACAATCAAGTCAAGCATAAAAGCAACAAAATCAATTCCTATAAATGGTATTTCCTTTCCCAGAGAAATGTAGCAATGCTTAGGCTAAGTATTTAACCTTTTCATTTGAAAAAAGGATTAAGCCAGAAATCTGGTCTCATCAAGACTGATTTTTTGTAACTGGATTGTTAAATTCCTGGTTTCTGACATTTGGATATGATTTGTTTCAGTGGGTTGCTCTTTGTGTGCTTTGTGTTGTTGCAGGGAGAGGCTGAAGGCTGGGGAGACGAAGGGGAGCTGAACTGGGAAGATAGTAACTGGTGACAATAGCTGTAAGTTACATTTTAGGAAAAGCTTTTTAAAATCAAATTAATACCTCAGAAGCAGGCTCTGTGGACCAGAAAACCCCAAAGTGGCCTGTTTTTCCCATACCAGGAGCTCTTTTTCCAGTCTGTGCCAAACGAAGTGTGAGACCGACCTGGTGTGCTGGCTAAACCCTAGGTGGTGAAGAGGCTTACAGTACTGGTTCCAGGAGGAAGAGCCTGTGTGCATTTGCTCGAGGCCAATTTCTATGAAGAGCAAGTAGCTGAGGAAAGGTTGAATTTACAGCTTTTTCCAGGATAATTCTGGAAGTAAAGAAAATAAATATAAAAATTTAAGCTGGTTAGCTTAATTTCGTGCCATTTCTTTTAACAGAAAGAAGAGTAAGCTCTATTATGAAATACAACTTACTGAAAAAAATTTTAGCTATAAATTATATAAATGGTTTTAAATTGCTAAGGTTTTCTTA
This sequence comes from Nycticebus coucang, assembly GCF_027406575.1. Classification (NCBI taxonomy): domain Eukaryota; kingdom Metazoa; phylum Chordata; class Mammalia; order Primates; family Lorisidae; genus Nycticebus; species Nycticebus coucang. The sequence goes on from NC_069789.1 coordinate 91,722,930, forward strand.
GGCAGCTTATTTATTTGTTTACAGTTGTACTAAGTGAACGGTCCTGTGTGGACCTTGACACACATATTACGTTGTACCAAAGTTCTTAATGAGAAATATCCCCCATGATCCTCTTGTTCTCTAAATGTCAATAAAGACTATTTTCACTAGATTCAACTTTATAAAAGCTGTTTTATGTGTGTTAGAAAATGTACATACATAATTATATCAGTATTTTCTTTTACAAAAACAAAGCACCAAATGCAGTTCTACCTAGTGATGATACCCTAGAGCAGACGTTTTAGCTTATCTATCTTTTCTTGGAGCACCTCCATTTCCATTAGAAGCCAGGCTGGAGCAGGAGCTTTCTGGAGTAATGACTCAGTTGCTTCCAAGCCCCCTGCTACTGCTTGCAATGCTGACCTGTACTCTTCTTCCAAGGGCAACTCATAACGAGCTCTTTTTGCAGAAGGCTGGAAAATGAAAAAAGTCATGTGATAAAGTAATGCCATAATACCCACCCTAAAAATAGAACTTTTCCTTCTGGACCAGAGTAAAGCTTATTAGAATAAATTCTAAAACTGCATTTTATTCTAGTCATTGGATCACACACCCCCACTCCCACAGTCATCTAGAAAAATATGAGAAAGCATTTTGGTTTATGAGAGTGATTCAAGGTGCTGTCTCCAATACCTTAGCTTATATGTGACTTATAAGAGTGTTCTGTCCCATCCCAATGAGAAGTGCTGCCTTGTCAGTAATTTCCAATGCGTATACAATCTGTCATAGAAAAGCGCCACGTGCGAATTTTCTACATGCTTTTGTTTTCTTTGTAATTGCTTTCAGATTTTTTTTGAGCCAGTTCAATAAAATATCAGGCTTTCAAACATTACACTAGGGAGGGAGAGGTGGGGCGTGCTGGGGCCAAGACATCTCTTTATAATCATGGTCTTCCTAAGGAAGATCACAATAAATGCAAATTCATGAGGGTTCATTTACATAACTGATACATATTGAACTTCACAGGTTTTAGGCATAAAAGCTACATGTCTAAAAACAAGTTATTAACAAACTTAAGAATTGTGATTAAAACTTAGCAGAACATTATTCCTCATGGATTACTATTCCAAATATACTGCTCCAAACAATATTTCAAATATCATTATTGGTATCAACTTCCTGCCTTTTGATAAGTAGATGGGACTTTTTAGATACTGTCAAAAATTATTAGGAGGTTGGAATGAGGCAAGGGATAAAACTGCACATTTTGGAAGGTAAGTTAATTTTCTCCTGCAGTTCAGAAACTACTGCATTTATTGGTATGATACATAACTTCCCTTTAAGGTTACCTCAAATAATTGAAAGTTATATTGAAAAAGTGTATGTGGTATTTGGTATGTATCATGTTTAAAGCTTTCTTATTTTTTTGAGGTCTCAATTCTGTGTTGACAACTTCTCAGGAAGAAGAAATGTGATTTCTCAAAAAGCGACTACTATAGAGGGAGGGTAATAGGTGGGGCCATACCTACGGTACATCTTAGAATGGGTACAGGCAAAACCTACTAAATGCAGAATACAAATGTCTACATACAATAACTAACAAAATCCCATGAAGGCTACGTTGAACAGTTCGATGAGAATATTTCAGATTGCATATGAAACCAGCACACTGTACCCCTTGATTGCACTAATGTACACAGCTATGATTTAAAAATAAAAAAAATAAAAAAGAAATAAAAAAGAAAAGCAACTACTATAAAAGAGGACTTTACATGTCTAGGGCATTGACTTGAGATTCAGCATAAGGCCAAGAATCAAGCTAGCTTCTGTTTTTTCAGTAAGTCATAAGGGCAGAATTTCTTGAAGTTTGACCCATACTAAAAGGCAGCCCATACCTGTAAAGGTGACCTTTCTGCTGCTTCTGTAGTCACTTTAGTAAAGTGCTTCCAGAAAATACCTTTTTCCTGTTTTATACGTTCTGCTTTGTCAGCTTCAGTTTCATCCACAAACCCAGTCTTCCAGAGACCATGAAAACCAAGCACACGTTAGGGTTAGCACTCTATTAGCATATTTTCTTAATACTTAGAAAATGAAAAGGCTAAATAATTTGTATAAGCTTAGTCTCTAGCCAGTCTTAAACTGGATAAATTCTGGAAGTTAGCTGGAAGCATCTGTAAGTGCTGCTTCTTACTGTCATCTGGTTAATGACTGTTTCTTCCCTACAGAAAAACTTTAGAGTCCTCTTTCTGGGAAAAAATGACAGCCTTACCATTATCTCCTAGAATTCTTAATTTGTGGTTTAACAGTTCTGTTAGTACTTGAGTTAACCCTTAACATATCCCCACATTGTCACTACATAAGTTCTAAGGTATGCAAACACAGAAGCCTTGGGATTTAAAACTTTGGTCTCAACTGTAAAAACAGCTTTAAAAATAATGTTGGAAAAATAAATCCTGGCTGTAGAAAAGTAATGCTTAAATTATGCCTAATATATGGTAATAAATATCCTCTCAGGCCTAATTATATAGTCAGGTATCTTTAATTATGATTATTAGTAATGGCTTAGGGATCCTCTTAAGTCATCTCACAGCCTGGATAATCAATGCTAATGTATCTCAAACTACAGGCATAGTGACTCCAAATGCTGTATTTCCATAACTTGTAATTGCTTAATCTGTGTCAGCACTGTGCTGAACTCTGAAAAGTTTAAGCTAAGAAGATTCTCAAGGAGGTTATAATTATGCTAAAGAATAAGACATGGGCTATATATATATATAAAATAAATACCTTCTCCAGAAAAGATACAACTTTGTGCTTCATTTCTTCAGAACTGAGACACTGGGGAACTATTTCTTCATGATTTGTTCCCTATTAAGATTGGTAAACAAGACCAATTTTAATATATTTCAACAACTTACAAAGACAAATGCATGAGTTCTAAGAGCAGCTTTAAATAATAAAAGAGGATAAGCCTGTAATTAATTCAGAGTGTCTTAGGATGATACAACATTTAAACTTCTGTACAGGTTTAGTGTTGCCAGTGTTAATGACTTCTGCTCAGTCATGCTAATGCCTCTGGACTTCCTTATGACCGAAGGCACAACTGCACAAATGGGTAAGAGCAAAGGAGCAAATGATGGTGGAGGTTACCTTCTCCACAGACCTGCACTAACAGGTGTAGGTTCACAAACCTAACTCTAATGACGGCTCAATATGAAATGTATTATTCAACCCAGAAATACTGCCCGGAAGACAATGCCGACATTAATAGGCCTGGTTTGAATGCCTGTCCTGGTCCTTGTTAGAGGACCTTAGGAAATTCACTTCATCTTTCTAGGCTTCATTTTGAGATCCTGTAAAATAGATAATTACTAATAGTCTCTCCAAATAATTTTATAATTAGGATACAAAAGCAACTCAATAAATCTTTCTGGAATGTTTTGGAATACATGAAATATTAAAGTGTTTTGGACATCACCATGATAAATTAATCTTATAATCACCTCCGCAAACTCAGTGAACGCCTCCAGGGTATGTTGCTCTAGCAGCCAATTCTTATCAGCTAGCAGTAAAGCAAAAATACATGACAGGTTGGGCAGAATGTTGTCCTAAACAGAGAAAAAGAACCTTCACAAGAGTGCACTTCATATACCCAATGTTGTCAAGTTTCTATAATACCTGTTTCATATACCCAATACTTCATATACCCAATGTTGTCAAGTTTCTATTAGTTTCTAAAAGGTATTAAAACATGTTGGGTCATCACTCCTTTGCTCAGGTCCTTCTAGTAGCTTCCTATTTCCCTGAGAGTCAAAGCCAAAGTCCTTACAATGGCCTGCAAAGCCCTACTCCCCAGAATCTGGAGTACATCAGGCATGCTCCCTCAGTAAGGCTTTGCACTTGCTGTTTCCCTAGATACCTGGATGGCTTAATCCCTCGTCTAAAGGTTTTTACTTACATGTCACACTGGTGTGGACTCCACTGGCTGTATTCCATTTCAGACTGAACCCCTATCCCCATATTCTCTGTCCCCCTTCCCTGCTTTATTTTTCTCCATAGCAATCACAACCATTTAACAACTATATATTACCACATTATTGTCTGTTGCAGATGGGGATTTATTAGTTTGGTTTGTTATTATATCACCAATGATTAAAACAGCACCTGATAAAGCAAAAACCCATTTTTCTTGAATGGGTAAATGAAACAATCTCATTTCATGCCTTTTTTTTTTTTTTTTTTTTTTGAGACAGCATCTATGTCGCCCTCTGTGGCACAGCTCACAGCAACCTCAAACTCTTGAGCTTAAGTGATTCTCTTGCCTCAGCCTCCCAGTAGCTGGGACTACAGGCGCCAGCCACAATGCCCTGTTTTTTTTTTTTGTTATTGTTTAGCAGGCCCTGGCCAGATTTGAACCAACCAGCCCCAGAGGATGTGGCCGGCACCCTAACCACTTGAGTTATAGGCGCTGAGCCCATTTCATGCTTTAAATGTCGCCTCTATGCTGACAAATCCCCAAAATTTCTTAAAGTCCTGAGTTCACCCCTGGTAATATATAAGGCATTGCAATTTCTGTTAATGAAATACTTGTTGCATAGGTTCAGGGCCTACGAATGGTCCATAGCTATACATGAATGAAACAACATTTTGGAATGAACTACTTTATGGTAAAAAGAAGACAGCTCAGAGGCAAGCATCTTTGGACATTAAAAAGAAGCTGTCAACAGACACACCTCAAGAAATATACCCTTGCATGCTGCAGATAGATGGGACAGTGTTATTAACTTGTGAACAAAAGAACCTTTTAGAAAGTAATTAAGTTAAATTTTTGATTTCAAGGAGTTCAATCAGCATGTACTGAGATAACATCATGTGTTTGCTCTGATTACGTAAGAAGTTCTCAGTATGGAGCAAAGTCTCCCTTTTGGAGGTTAAAAAAAAGGTTATCCAGGATGAGTAAACTTTGACTATAGTAATAAGGAAAGCAAAACTCTCAATTTATGAACATCTTTTGCTGTGTGAGGTCTCTGTTAAAATTCAGTAGATGTGTATTGTTAGGCCCTTACAATATAGTTTTATAAATATCTATTTGTCAGCCATACATACTTTGTAATATTTTTGAAAATAATTATCAATTTTCCTAATTATACACTATTCCCTAGAATACATTATTATGTTTTTCTATCTCAGGAACTGTGTACAAGTGCCCAATTTGAATAAGAATATCGTATTTCAGATTAAAGCCAGTTAATTTGTATGTCAATATATTTTTCTAAAAGACAATAACTTAAACTTCTACTTTGACAGTTATTTTCTCTGGAAAATAGATTTCCTTTTTCCAACTTTACTATCAGTAATCTATAGAATTTTAGGAATTGAAAGCCTAAAAAATACCTTAGTAATTCTTACAGAGATTTTGTTTTCAAAATATAAGAATATTCATGACCAGCTTAAGCAACATAGTGAGACCTCATATTTAAAGAAAATTTAAATATTAGCCAGGCATATGTACTTGGGAGGCCGAGGAAGGAGTCTGAGGCTATAGTGAGCTATGATTGCACCACTGTACTCCAGCCCAGGTGACAAAGCAACTTCCTGTCTCTTAACAAAAAAGAGTTAAGGAGTATGTATTACCTGGATAGCTTGAGGTATGAAAAGTTTTCTTAGAGAAGATACAAAATCCAACACTGCCAAACAAACATGGTCAGGAGGCTCTAATCTAAGTAGTGATGTCTGCAAAGTCATGACCTATGGAGGGGAAGACCAGATAACAGTTATAAATAAAAGTAGTCTTTTCCATAGGGATAATAATACCTTAAGATTTGGCTGGAGCTATGGGGATGGAAAACAAAACCAGAACAACCAAACTCACTACAAAGCCTGAACCTCACATAGAATCTGAATGAAACAAATGAACAAGTCAATTACAACATTTTTTTTTACCATGCCCTCTTGCCTTCAACAATTATAAAATAAAAAATACATGTGTTCCTGAAAAAGTTTAAAAATTATTTCATATAGACATATACTTCATTTTATTGCACTTTGCTTTATTGTACTTCATAGATGATGTTTGTTTTTTACAAATTGAAAGCTTGTGGCAACCCTACAACTACCAAAACAGCACCATTATTCTAAAAGCACATGTTCACTTGCACATATTGGTAATCCTTGTACTACTACAAACTTTTTCATTACTCTTCTGTCAGTTATGGCGATCTATGATCTACTACTATAATTGCTATGGGAAACCAAAACCCATGCCACATACAAGATGGTAAACTTAAATTTCGTGTGTTCTGGCTGCTTCGCCAACTGGCAGTTCCCCAGCCTCTCCTTGGGCCTCCCTATTCTCTGAGATACAACAATACTGAAATTAGGCAATTTAAGCCTACAATGGCTTCTGAGTGTTAAAGTAAAAGGAATACTGTTAAGTCTCTCATTTTAAATAAAAAACTAGAAATGATTAAACTTAGTAAGCAAGGCTGTTGAAAAGCTAAGATAGACTGAAAGAAAGCTAAGCCTCTTGAGCCAGTTATCCTAGTTGTGAAGACAAAGGAGTTGTTCTTGAAGGGGCGGGGGGAGGAGAATCAATTCTGTCCAGTATGGACTCATTCTCAACCAGTGGGTCACAAACACTTGGCGGGGTCGAATGACCCTTTCACAGGGGTCGCCTAAGACCATCCTGCATATCAGATATTTACATTATGATTCGTAACAGTAGCAAAATTGCAGTTACGAAGTAGCAACAAAAATAATTTTATGGGATGTGAGAGCAAGATGGCAGCTGAGTAACAGCTTCCCTGCAACTGGGCACCATGAGTTTGGGGAGATAAGACTCCAGGCATCTCTGGCTATTGGGATCTGCCTATAATCATCCCTTTGAGGATACAGGGAGTCAGTGAGAGACTTCTGGACCCCAAGAGGAGGACAAAAACAGTGGAAAACTGGCAAGTGGTCGCGTGTGTTCGATTGGTCTAATCCTGCGGCAGCTGTAAGTACAGCAGCAGCGAGCCTGCAAACTGGAAAGGCCTTACCTGTGAACTGTTTTGGTGTTTTTGGACTTGGCACTCAGTTGAACTGCCTTGGGGAGAGCTTGAGCAGGAGTGCGGAGAACTTTGGGTGTTGTCTAGGGCCCCAGACTGAGCCACTGAGCAGGACAGAGCTAATAGTGTTTGACTGTGGGCCTCAGGGAGCCATTGTGAGAGAACTGCCCCGGCAAGCTCCGCCCTCAGGGTTGCAGAGCAAGGATCCGCCGGGAGCTGGTAACCTAGTGACTAAGCAGCCTAAAGGTGGGGACTGAGCCGCCTTACAGCCTTAACCTTCAGGGGCCAAGTGAGATCGGTTTTGGCACACTGGGTAAGTGGATAGCCACTTCAGGAGTGATCCCAGCGAAAGCACTTTTGGGGAAAGCTTCTGCTTAACCAAGTTTAGAAGTTTAAAGTGCCTTTTAAGAGGGCTGAAGAGAGATTTAGGGTATCCACCCTGTGGGGTTTGAGAAAACAGTGGAGGCCTCCAGTCGTTATCAGCATTGTGATTGACATCTCATACCCCAGAAGACCACCTGTTGCCCAGACAATATTCAACAAGATATATATACTGCTTTGTTTTTGGTTATTTTTTGTTTTTTATTTTGTTTTGTTTTTTAATTTCAACCTTTTATGTACAGATTTTTTCTTTTCTATTCTTTCTCCATTTTTCTAGTTTAAATACAATTTTGCATTGCTGCCTTTTTCAATAACTAGAACTTCATTTATGCTAGTGTTTCTACCCCTATTATTTGGTTTTTCACCCAGTTTTTATCTCGTAAAGTTTTCTGTTTGCTTGTTTTGGTTTGATTTATAGCATTTTTGTCTTTCCTCTATACATGGTGGAGGGGGTACTGTGTCCGATCAGGTTAGCAAAGAGCTGCTACCTCAAGGGAACCACCCAACTGGGCACACCCAGATGTTGGGGGTTTTTTTTAGATTGTGTCAAAGTACCCTACTGTACAGCTATATTGCTCTGTCTCCCTCTTTCTGTGCCTCTCTTCTTTTTGTCAATATTCCCTTTTACCCACCCCCTCTCCTTTGTCTATTTTCTTTTCGTTCGTTCTTTCTTTTATCCCTTCTTGTTCTTCAACCTTCTCATCCTTCTGGTCCTGTACCAAAAGGACTCATAAAAACCTTAGTCCACAGGCATGGAAACTTAAGGAGAAAGAGGAAGTGAAAGGAAAATGAGGGCAAGGAAACAGATAAAAGAAATCACTCATAAGGAAGAATCAGCAGAAAACTCTAGGGAACATGAACCAGTCCAGAGCAACCCCTCCAAGGGACCATGAGGTAGCTACTGCAGAGGATTCTACCTATAAAGAAATGTTAGGAATGACAGGGAATTTAGAATACACATGATGAAAACAATGAAGGAAATGATGGAAAAAATGAAGGAAACTGCTGATAAAGTTGAAAATAACAAAAAGGAAATCCAAAAACAGAATGAAATAAGAGATGAACAATATGAATAATAAAGAAAGGATATAGCAGAGCTGAAGGAACTGAAGCAGTCAATTAGGGAACTTAAAGATGCAATAGAAAGTATCAACAACAGATTACACCATGCAGAAGAAAGAATCGTGGAGGTAGAGGACAAAGCTCTTGAGATAACTCAGTTAAAGAGGCAGAAAAGAAAAGAGAGAAAGCAGAACATTCACTGACAGAATTATGGGACTTCTTAAGAAGTGTTCAAACATACGAGTTATAGGTATTCCAGAAGGGGAAGAAGAATGTCCAAGAGGAATGGAAGCCATACTAGAGAATATTATAAATGAAAATTTCCCAAATATCACCAAAGATTCTGACACACTGCTTTCAGCGGGATATCGGGCCCCAGGTTGCCTCAACTCTAACCAAGCTTCTCTAAGACACATTGTCCTTTGAACCTGTCCAAAGTCAAGACAAAAGAAAAGATTCTGCAAGCTGCCAGGTGTAAGCGCCAGTTGATCTACAGGGGCAAATCCATCAGAGTGACTGCAGACTTCTCTAATGAAACTTTCCAAGCAAGAAGACAATGGTCATCTACCTTTAATCTACTTAAACAGAACAATTTCCAGCCCAGAATTCTGCACCCTGCTAAGGTAAGCTTTAAAGATTGATGGAGAAATCAAATCGTTTACGGATAAACAAACATTGAGGAAATTTGCCACACAAGACCAACTCTACAGGAAATACTTCAACCTGTTCTGCAAACTGACCACCATAATGGATCAGCAGCAAAGTAAGAACTCAGAAATTAAGGACAGAACCTAACCTCCATACTGATGCAAAAGATAAAACTAGGCAATGGACTCTCACTTATCAATTACCTCAATAAATGTTAATGGCATGAATTCCACACACTGAAGAGACATAGATTGGGTGCCTGAATTAAAAAACAAAAGCCATCCATTTGCTGTCTGCAAGAAACACACCTGGCTTCAAAACACAAATTAAAACTCTAAGTCAAGGGTTGGAAGACAATTTTTCAGGCAAATGGAATTCAGAACAAAAGAAGAATTGCAATCTTATTTTCAGATGCATGTGGATTTAAAGCAACTAAAGTAAAAAAAGACAATGACGGTCACTTTACATTGGTCAAGGGAAAAATACAACAAGAAGATGTTTCAATTCTAAATATTTATGCACCCAATTTAAATGCTCCCAGATTCTTGAAACAGACCTTACTCAGTCTAAGCAATGTGATATCTGATAATATCGTAATAACAGGGGACTTTAACACTCCTCTTACAGAGCTGGGCAGATCCTCTAAACAGAAATTAAACAAAGATATGAGATTTAAAAGAGACCCTAGAACTGTGCTTGATAGACGCATATACAACACTCCATCCCAAAGATAAAGACTATACATTCTTCTCATCACCCCATGGAACATTCTGCAAAATTGATCATATCCTGGGACACAAAACAAGTATCAACAGAATCAAAAGAATTGAAATTTTACCTTGTATCTTCTCAGACCATAAGGCACTAAAGGTGGAACTCAACTCTAACAAAAATGCTCGACCCCACACAAAGGCATGGAAATTAAACAACCTTCTGTTGAATGACAGATGGGTGCAGGAAGAAATAAAACAGGAAATCATTAACCTCCTTGAGCATAACAACAATGAAGACACAAGCTACCAAAAACTGTGGGATACTGCAAAAGCAGTTTTGAGAGGAAAATTTATCACTTTAGATGCCTAAATTCGAAAAACAGAAAACACATCAACAAACTCACAAGCCATCTTATGGAATTAGAAAAAGAAGAACAATCTAAGTCTAAACCCAGTAGAAGAAAAGAAATATCCAAAATCAAATCAGAGAGCAATGAAATTGAAAACAAAAGAATCATTCAGAAAATTAATGAAACAAGGAGTTGGTTTTTTGAAAAGATTAATAAAATAGATAAACCCTTGGCCAGACTAACGAGAAATAGAAAAGTAAAATTTCTAGTAACCTCAATCAGAAATGATAAAGGGGAAATAACAACTGATCTCACAGAGATACAAGAGATCATCTCTGAATACTACCAGAAACTCTATGCCCAGAAATTTGACAATGTGAAGGGAAAATGGATCAATATTTGGAATCACACCCTCTCCCTAGACTTAGCCAGGAAGAAATAGAGCTCCTGAACAGACCAATTTCAAGCACTGAGATTAAAGAAACAATAAAAAAGCTTCCAACCAAAAAATGCCCTGGTGCAGATGGCTTCATACCAGAATTCTATCAAACCTTCAAGGAAGAGCTTATTCCTGTACTGCAGAAATTATTCCAAAAAACTGAGGAAGAAGGAATCTTCCCCAACACATTCTATGAAGCAAACATCACCCTGATACCAAAACCAGGAAAAGACCCAAACAAAAAGGAGAATTTCAGACCAATCTCACTCATGAATATAGATGCAAAAATTCTCAACAAAGTCCTAGCCAAAAGATTACAGCTTATCATCAAAAAAGTCATACATCATGATCAAGTAGGTTTCATCCCAGGGATGCAAGGCTGGTTTAACATACGCAAATCCATAAATGTTATCCACCATATTAACAGAGGCAAAAATAAAGATCATATGATCCTCTCAATAGATGCAGAAAAAGCATTTGATAAAATCCAGCATCCTTTTCTAATTAGAACACTGAAGAGTATAGGCATAGGTGGCACATTTCTAAAACCGATTGAAGCTATCTATGACAAACCCACAGCTAATATTTCACTCTATGGAGTAAAACTGAAAGCTTTTCCTCTTAGAACTGGAACCAGACAAGGTTGTCCTCTGTCACCTTTACTATTCAACATAGTGCTGGAAGTTCTAGCTAATACAATTAGGCAAGACAAAGAAATGTAGGGAATCAAAATGGGAGCAGAGGAGGTCAAACTCTCCCTCTTTGCTGACGACATGATCTTATACTTAGAGAATCCCAAAGACTCAACCGTAATACTCCTAGAAGTCATCAAACAATACGGTAATGTTTCAGGATATAAAATCAATGTCCACAAGTCAGTAGCCTTTGTATACGCCAATAACAGTCAGGATGAGAAGCTAATTAAGGAAACAACTCCCTTCACCATACTGTCAAAGAAAATGAAATACCTAGGAATATACCTAACGAAGGAAGTGAAGGACCTCTATAAAGAAAATTATGAAATCCTCAGAAAGGAAATAGCAGAGGATATTAACAAATGGAAGAACATACCAACATACCATGGTCAGGGATGGGAAGAATCAACATTGTTAAAATGTCTATACTTCCCAAAGCAATCTACCTATTCAATGCCATTCCTATTAAAATACCAACATCATACTTTCAAGATTTGGAAAAATGATTCTGTGTTTTGTATGGAACCAGAAAAAACCCCATATAGCTAAGGCAGTTCTTAGTAATAAAAATAAAGCCAGGGGCATCACCATACCAGATTTCAGGCTGTACTACAAAGCCATAGTGGTCAAGACAGCATGGTACTGGCACAAAAATAGAGACACAGACACTTGGAACTGAATAGAAAATCAGGAAATGATACTAACATCTTACAACCACCTAATCTTTGATAAACCAAACAAGAATATACCTTGGAGGAAAGACTTTGTATTCAATAAATGGTGTTTGGAGAACTGGATATCCACATGTAAAAGACTGAAACTGGATCCACACCTTTCCCAACTCACAAAAATTGATTCAAGATGGATAAAGGACTTAAATTTAAGGCATGAAACAATAAAAATCCTCAAAGAAAGCATAGGAAAAACACAGGAAGATATTGGCCTGGGGAAAGACTTCATGAAGAAGACTGCCATGGCAATTGCAACAACAAAAATAAACAAATGGGACTTCATTAAACTGAAAAGCTTCTGTACAGCTAAGGAGACAACGACCAAAGGAAATAGACCACCTCCACAATGGGAAAGGATATTTGCATATTTTCAATCAGACAAAAGCTTGATAACTAGGATCTATAGAGAACTCAAATTAATCCACATGAAAAAAGCCAACAATCCCATATATCAATGGCCAAGAGACATGAATAGAAACTTCTCTAAAGAAGACAGAGGAATGGCTAATAAACATATGAAAAAATGTTTATCATCCCTATCTATTAGAGAAATGCAAATCAAAACCATCCTGAGATACCATCTAACCCCAGGGAGAATGGCCCACATCATAAAATGTCAAAACTGCAGATACTGGCGTGGATGTGGAGAGAAGGGAACACTTTTACACTGCTGGTGGGACTGCAAACTAGTACAACCTTTCTGGAAGGAAGTATGGAGAAACCTCAAAGCACTCAAGCTAGACCTCCCATTTGATCCTGCAATCCCATTACTGGGCATCTACCCAGAAGGGAAAAAATCCTTTTATCATAAGGACTTATACTAGACTGTTTATTGCAGCTCAATTTACAATCGCCAAAATGTGGAAACAGCCTAAATGCCCACCAACCCAGGAATGGATTAACAAGCTGTGGTATATGTATACCATGGAACACTATTCAGTTATTAAAAAAAATGGAGACTTTACATCCTTTGTATTAACCTGGATGGAAGTGGAAGACATTTATCACAAGAATGGAGAAGCATGAATCCAAAGTACTCGATTTTGATATGAGGACAATTAAGGTCATGATGGGGGTGGGGGAAGGGGAGAGCAGAGAGAGAAAGAAGGAGGGAGGGGTGGGGAAAAGAAGAACAGAGAGAGGGAAGGAGGGAGGGGGGTGGCGCCTTCATGTGTGCCACACCTTCTGGGGGCAAGACAGGATTTCAAGAGGGACTTTACCTAAAAAATGCAATCAGTGTAACCTGGCTTACTGTACCCTCAATGAATCCCCAACAATAAAAAATAAATAAAAAAATAATAAAATAATTTTATGGTTGGGGGTCACCACAGTATGAGGAACTTTATTAAAGGGTTGTGGCATTAGGAAGGTTGAGAACCACTGTTCGAAAGCCTCTGAATCACTTCAGGTAAGCTAAAGGCCTTTGTCGTTGTCTCTCTGTTGTCTTAGAACTACCAGAAGAACTGCATAACTAAAGCACCCCCACAAGGATCTCTCAGATGATGTCCCAAGTTCTGCTTGTCCTAGTCAGCTGTATAAGCTGGGGACCAGAGAAAAAATTCATAAATGCTCTTCTTTCAAAATAATTTTATTTCTTCAAACAAACAATGAAGGTTATCCTTTAACCCTGTGGTCCCCAAACCCCAGGCCATCTGTGGCCTGTTAGAAACTAGGCCACACAGCAGGAAGTTGGGGGGGTATTTACAGTTGCTCTCCATCACTCACATCTCCACCTCCTATCAGAAGGCAGTGGCATTAGGGCATTAGATTCTCATGGGAGCACGAACCCTATTGTAAACTGCACATGAGAGGAATCTAGATTACGCTCTCTTTATCAGAACCTAATGCCCAACTATCTGAAGGGAGGGAAGGGGAGGGGAGGGGAGCTGAGGTGGTGATGCTAGAGCTGGGGAGCAGCTGCAAACACTGATTTTCATTGGCAGAGAGTTTTGACTACACAGAGAACATAATAAATCAGTTGCTTGCAAACTTTTATCAAAACCACCCCCACCCATGGAAATTTCCATTTGTGGAAAAATCATCTTCCATGATACTAGTCCCTAGTGCCTAAAAGGCTGGGGACGTCTTCTTTGATCCAGATTGGTTATATTCCACACTCCCATAAATGATGAAATGCCTTTGAAAATACCACAAATGCAAAGTTCGACAAATGAACTAGGAATTCTAAGTCAGGGAATTTTCTTGGACAACTAATAACAAGAAAAAGTTTTAAATACTTTTTTTTTTTTTTTTTTGTGGTTTTTTGGCTGGGGCTGGGTTTGAACCCCCCACCTCCGGCATATGGGACCGGCACCCTAATCCTTGAGCCACAGGCGCCGCCCAGTTTTAAATACTTTTAAATAAATAATTTTAAAAAAATGTTTCTGGAAAGTTATTTTGAGTATACCAGTTTAACAATTTTCTTAGCAAACAAAGCATCAAGTTGGTCACTGTTCCTACCTGACTTATCAGCTGAGGATCTAGAGTTTGAATGAAAAATCCCAACAGTGGAAGTAAGAGGCTCAGTGTCTGTTGAACATAAGGTTGATCTGTTACCTTATATAAGAAACACAAAATAATTTTGGTGAAAATTTTCAATTACATGAGAATAGCTGTAAGAATAGCCACTTTTATTGTGCACTTATTGTATACCAGGCAATATGATAAGCGTTTTATGCTTATCACCTCCCTTAACACCTTACAACAATGGATGACGTAAATATTATTACTCTCAAAAGAAAACAGAAAAATGATTTGTTCAAATCCCATGGCTAGGAAAAAGAAGAGCCATGTCAGAAAACCAGATTTAAATCCAAAGGGCATTAAGTACTTGTCTGCTACTGAAAAGCCTGTATGTTCCTTAGTCATCTTAAAATTATATTCATCTTATTCACAATTATTTCTATCATAATATTACAAGTTATATCCCTAGCATGGATATCCTGAATATTTATTGAATGATTTGTGAGCATCAGAGGAAAGCACCTGTTGAAGTCAAGATAACTACAGTGGGCAATCTGGCCACAAACAAGTACTAACAATAAAACATCTGCAAAACCATTTCTATCATCTCCCAAAATTATGCATGGTGCCTTCAGCTTCCACTGGTTGCTGGAGGTCACACATTTATTCCTATTTAGTTAAAAGAAAAACAAATGTCACATTTAAAATGTTAAACTAAGAAACAAATTTATAATCGTGTGGGATACATTAGCATTCTAATGTTAGTATAGTTATCACTTGGTTTATTGGTTTTGCTGGGAAAGAGGAATACAAACAAGCTATCTCCATTCACTACCCCTTTCACCTTTGGGTCAGGTCACTCACAGTTGCCCCAAAAGATTTTACAACAGACCCTAGAACCACAGATTCTAAGGTATTAACCCAAGAGAGAACAGAAACAATACGAAATTTTATTTTATTTTTTTAGATACGATCCAACCAGTTAGGAAAATAAGTAGGTGGATTGTTGCTGTCACTTTACCATATTCTAATATAATGCTATCATACCCTGAAAAAGAAAATTGCCTGAGTACGAATAGGTATTTTAAGTTCTAATTGCAAGTTCTACTAACCATCCAAGGAAGTTAAATAAATTTTACTCTACAGGGAAATTTCAGTACTATTCTCTTTTGCTATTTTTTAATTGTTCTTCAGGGAAATGATCAGTTGCTTTCCTTACCTGTTTAATGTTTAAAAAAGCCCAAAGTTGTTTTGCAACTTCCATAATTGCAGTTTGTTGTCCAATATCCAAAGCTTCACTAGCAGAATTACATACTGCAAGCAAAACAGAGAGTACTGTGTTCTACAGGGGAGAAAGAGCACAGGGCTTGAATTTAGACACCAGTCTAAGGAGTAGAGGACTAATTACCTAGTGGTTATAAGAGTTTCTTTTAACTCTTCATAGAAGTCCAGGTAGAATATTTCTGAGAGCCAAACCATCTTTCAGCTATTTAAAACAAATGTATTAAAAATAATTTTCCTTGTACATAGAAACACTTGCTTTATTTTTCTAAGTATTTTTTCCTTTTAGGCTGAAATTTTGATAAAATGGAAACAGCAATGTATCTTCACAACTAGGTTTGATAGTATGGCTAACCTAATTTATAATATTTTTACAATATTCATCAACAAAATGTTTTATTTTTCACATTACGTACCCAGCAATCTTTATACAGTTTACTAGATTTTTTTCTAGAGCTTGCTGCAGTCTCGAACACCTAAGCTCTGGTGATCTTCCTGCCTCACCCGCCTGAGTAGCTAAGACTACAGGCACACAACAACATATCCAGCTACTTTATATTTCTAGAGGTGGAGGTCTCACTATGTTGCCAGACTGCTCTCAAACTCCTGGCCTCAGGCAATTCTCCTGTCTTAGCATCCCACTGCACTTACAGTTATAAGACTTTTATTCATGTTTTTTTTTAATTTTAAACTCCTAGGCAGGACCACACTTAATAAGCAATTATAGCACATAAGAAGTATACAACCTAGAATTTGAAACTACAAACCATCTTTTTTGGATTCATTCTTTCCTGTATGTGAATACTCAAATCTCTCTATGACTCACCAGGAATAGGGTTGTCTGGGTATGGTGGGGTAGGGTGATCATTATATATGAGAATGTAATGATTGGTGAAAATGAATGCCTTTAATCCATTACACTTCAATAGCCACACTTAATTTTATGCAATTACCATTACAGCCTCTTTAAGATTTACCTATTTGCTTCTGTAAGCAAACATGTCCCACAACCTGCCGGAGTAAGGTTTTGGGCATGGTTCAAAGGTTTATTCATGGTGCTTTTGTCTTTTCTGCAGAAACTGGTACACATTATGTGCAAAACCTGACCAAATATAACCTACTTCTAACTAAAATAAAGGCACATAAAAATTTATTTCCTTTGGATGTAAGTAAATGTTTCAAATTATCTTGATAATTAAGTCAAGTGCCATTACATAACAATAACAAGAGTATTTGCAACCAGTAGGGAAATATATGCCCTGAGAAAATCATGAACTACTAATTTAAAACTGCAAATAGGCCTCCACTCCCTTGAATGCTCTGTCCCTATTATTTTATTTTTCTCCTCTTAACATAAACTGATATTTCTTACTTTACTGTCCACTGATAAACTGGGATGTAAGACCGTGAGAGTATACATTTTGGTTTGTTTTGTTTCATTTCCTGAAATATCCCAATGTCTAGAACAGAGCTTGGTGCATAAGAATACTCAAAATATATTTGTTGAACAAGTGAATGAATGAGCAAATGAACACTACACTGGAAAATTCAACTGCATGTACTAGATCTAGCCAACTTTCAAAAATCATGTATTTAGGCCAGGCGTGGTGGCTCATGCCTGTAGTCCTAGCACTGTGGGAGGCCGAGGTGGGTGGACTGCCTGAGCTCAGAGGTTCGAGACCAGCATGAGCCAGAGTGACCTAGAGTGAGACCCCATCTCTACAAAAAAAAAAAAGCAGCAAAGCGTTGTGGCGGGTGCCTGTAATCCCAGCTACTTGGGAGGCAAAGGGCAAAAGAATTGCTAAAGGAAGAAAAAAAAAATTGAAAAAAAAAAAAAAAAACCACTTCAGACTAAGGTGAGTGAAAGCCAGCTGAAATTGAAAGCAAAATTAAAAAAAAAAAAATTCACGTATTTACATGATTTTTATAATAGATGAGTCTTTTGTTGTTGTTGTTGAGACAGAGTCTCACTTTGTCACCCTTGGTAGAGTTCCATGGCATCATAGCGCACAGCAACCTCAAACTCTTGGGCTCAAGCGATTCTCTTGCCTCAGCCTCCCAAGTAGCTGGGACTACAGGTGCCTGCCACAATGCCCGGCTATATTTTTGGTTGGCAGGCCCAGGCCCAGTTTGAACACACCAGCCCTGGAGCATGTGGCCAGAGCCCTAACCATTGAGGTTTGGGCGCCCAGCCTGAGTTTCTTCTTTTATTCCATTATTTTATGAGGGAACATTCTAAGTAGCAAGGTACATAAAGTTACATAAAATGGGAGTTGTATTTTGTCAAACAGTAGAATCATATCTGCCTTATCCACAGATAAATCAGCAAAATATGACAAATGAAATATTTTCTTTCATCATGTTGTCCCAATGTGTCATGAGTGACAAATGGAAGCCTCCCCCAAAACTATTTACTTCAATTAAGATAATATTAATAGTTAAGTTTCTCAGAGATCCTCTTAAAATGCAGAAGTCTGAAAATCTTACTAGGTTCCAATAGAGACAGTGGGCAGAGACTGTGTCCATCTTATTAACAACCTATCCCCAATATCTAAAACAATGCTCAATGAACAGCTGCTGAATAAATCAAGTCAATCCCAATTATCTTACCAGAGATTCAAGTTCTCCCAAAGTCCGGCTGCTGCTCAGCCATTTCTTGCACTCTGCAATGCCTGCTCTGATGACTTCATGTACAGTTTGTTTCCTAAGCTCAGCGGATAACGCCTGGAAGGAAATACACTGCCATAGCGGCAGATTTTCTGCTTCTTTTGGGGAAAATTTCTGGATAAACTCTACCTGAAATAAATTATGAAATAAAGAAAAATAACATGAGATAGTCATGAATGGATGCAGAAGAGCTAAATATTAGCTTCTGTACGTAACATTTTAAGAAAGCTTTTTAATTGCCTGGACTTGCTACCAGACTATCATAAATTAAATGAACACACATTACTATTTATTATTCTTGCTGCATTTGTTTCCAAAACAAAAACCAATTTAAATGGTGTACAATATAAATATACTGAGAAATGTTATTTAACGCATTTCATTATTAGTTTTATCAGATACTTTATCATTTTTCTACTCAGTATTATTTCCCTAAGTACTTAGCCCTGTGTACAGTTAAGTCAAAACCAATAGCCCAAATATACAAACAAGACTGATTTAGCTAACCTTTGTGGCTTACTACTATCTCAGTTGACCATAACAGAAAACCTAAAGAACCAAAGATCATAGGTTTAGTTTTCAAGTGGGTTAGCTGGCTCTGCTCTACTTTCGACAACATAATAAATTAGTTTCACAAAGGTAAGCCACAAATAAGAAAAAATGTGGTTGGTAAATCTATTCTCCCATAGTCTGAAGTAACAATCTGGAGTGCTTACCGGGTTAACAGAGTACTGTTTTGTTAAAATGCAGGTCTCACAGATTAGATAAAAATGGGAAATAAAACTTTTATGAAACAGTTAGAAGGCTGAATTAGTTTCTGGTGGAAAAACAGCAAAAGCACTGGTGTATTTAATTATTAAATTAAGTATAATTCAAGTAGGATGTGTCTGAGTGTATTTTTTTAAGAAGTAGAATAATCCAATTGATAATATCCAAAATCTATTTAATGAGAACTTTTCCTTCATCAAAAACTAAAAAAGACCCCAAAGAAACAAAAAAAACCCTCCAAATTCCTTCCCCCAAATTATGCTATTAAATTTGACAAAGAAACTCTTACATGTCATATTTGCATTTCAATTTTATTTCTCTTGTAGAATATATTTAGCTGTCAAAACAAGCAAGAAATCATATGCTACCTGCTGTGACAGGCAGACAGGGTCTCGTTCTGTCCCCCAACTTGGAGAACAGTGGCATCAGTGTAGCTCACTGCAGCCTCAAAGTTCTGAGCTCAAGCAATCCTCCTGCCTTACCCTCCTGACTACCTGGGACTACAGATGTACCTCACCACACTTAACTTTCTTTAAAACGCTTTTTTTTTTTTTTTTTAAAAAGATAGGGATTTACTATTATTACTTGGTCTTGCCTCAAATTCCTGGTCTCAAGCAATTCTCCCACCAAAGCCTCCCAAAATGTTGAGATTACAGGCATGAGCCACTGAATTTGACCCAAAATTTTTTATTTAACTTTATTTTAAAGACAGGGTCTTGTTATGTTACCCAGGCTGGAATTTACCTCCTGGGCCCACCTGATCCTCCCGCCTCAGCCCTCAAGCAGCTGGGAATACACACTCAAGTTTTTACCTTAAGCAACAAATTGTTATTAAAAATTAATTTATGATAAAGCTTTATACAGGCTTGGCACCTGTAGTGGCTAGGGCACCAGTCACATACACTGGAGCTGGCGGGTTTGAACGCAGCCTGGGCCTGCCAAACAACAATGACAACAACAAAAAAATAGCTGGGTGTTGTGGCAGGTGCCTATGGTCCCAGCTCCTTGGGGAGGCTGAGGCAAGAGAATCGCTTAAACTGTGAGCTGTGATTCAATGACACTAAAGGCAACAAAGTGAGACTCTGTCTCAAAAAAAAAAAAAAAGAAAAAGCTTTATACATCAAAACAATGAAAGTAGATTTCCTCTGGTTAAAAACAGTAAGGAAGCAGATTTAACACCCTACAAACAGCAGAGGCCCCTGAAATAGCTGCATGGAGAATAGTTGGAAAAGAATACTGAACAGTAGAAAGAGCACAGACTTGGGAATAAGAGAGTTATTGTTTGGATTCCAGCTGTCATTTATTGTAAGTGAATTTGGAGACGTTCTTTAACTTTCCTGAGCTACTGTTTCTTCATCTGTAAAAATGAACACAATATTATCTATTCCACAAGGCTGTTATAAGGACTAAATGAATAAAAGTGCTTGGCCCATATCAAAGTTTTAAAGATGCCCATTTCCCTGCTTCTTCCTTTTAAAGGAAGGATAAATTTTTAAGGAGAAAGAAAAAAAGGACAGGAAAACTAAGAATTCTTTTTTTTTTTTTTTGTAGTTTTGGCCAGGGCTGGGTTTGAACCCACCACCTCTGGCATATGGGGCCAGCGCCCTACTCCTTTGAGCCACAGGAGCTACCCAAAACTAAGAATTCTTAAATGCTTACTTTATGCCATACATACACCCCCCCCATATCTCACCAAATTTCTTAATAGCCCTAAGAGTATTAAAATCCCTTATTAACATAAGAGGTATTATGATTACCTCTCCCAAGGACTCTCAGATAGAAAAGGTATTCAAATTCAGGTTTCTCTCTTAATCTTAAATTCTATCACAGTAATTTTTTCATAAAAGGAAATCAGTATTTGAAAACTGAAGATACAAATTAAAAGTAGCCCATCATTTATCTGTAATTTATATATCTTTTAGCCTTATTTGGGAAAAGTTAGAAAATTGGCAGCAAGAGATCTCCAAGTCTAGACTAAACTTTATTTCATTTAGAACCCTGCCTCTAGACCTCACTCAGAACTAATTCATTGTGAGTTATGTTATTTTAAAAGCTGGAATTTCACAGCAGTAATAATTTTATTCTTATTCTGTAAATAAGATAATTAAGATAAAAAGGAAAGATACTTTCTTAACATCACATGGCCAGTGACCCTCTCCCTCCTAATCCCACTTCTAAGTGATTTGCGTAGACAACTCTTTTGGAGTTTTGGAGGGAAGCAAGCAACCTTTAACTGTTTTCTAGAGGGCAAACAGGACAGACTGCTGTGTTTTCTGCCTTGAAGATAAAGTTAGGAAAGAGGACAATGGGGGTAGGTATAGTTCCTCTATTTCCTGACCAGCTTCTATAGGGCAGGAGTGGACTTGCACTTGGGATAAAAATTCTAGTAAGAGGATAATGGGGGTGAGGGGGAAGAGGAGAACAATTCAAGATGGCGGCTGAGTAACAGCCTCCCTGCAAGAGGGCATGGTGAGTCTGGGGAGGTAAGACTCCAGGCATCTCTGGCTGGTGGGATCTGCCTATAATCATCCCTTTGAGGATACAGGGAGTCAGCAAGGGACTTCTGGACCCCAAAAGGAGGACAAAAACAGTGGAAAACTGGCAAGTAGTTGCAAGTGTCCGATTGACCTAATCCTGCTGGCAGCTGTAAGTACAAGCTAGGTGAGACTGCAAACTGGAAAGGCCTTACCTATGAACTGTTTTGGTGTTTTTGGACTTGGCACTCAGTTGAACTGCCTTTGGGGAGAGCTTGAGCAGGAGTCGGAGAACTCTGGGCATTGTCTAGGGCCCCAGACTGAGCTGCTGAGCTGGACAGAGCTAATAATGTTTGGCTGTGGGCTGCAGGAAGCCATTGTGAGAGAACTGCCCCGGCAAGCTCCACCCTCAGGGTCGCAGAGCAAGGATCGGGCGGGAGCTAGTAACCTAGTGACTGAGCAGCCAAAAGGCGGGGACTGAGCTGCCTTACAGCCTTCACGCTCAGGGGCAGAATGAGACCAGTTTTGGCACACTAGAACCTCGGGCTGTTGCCCTGGGTAGAGTACTATGGAGTCACAGCTCATACCAACCTCAAACTCCTTGGCTTGGCACCGCCCGGACCTCCATAAGAGCTGCACCACAACTCCCGACCCGCGACCGCCGGGCCTCTGCATGCCCTGACCAGGAACTGCGGGAGCCACGCAACCCTGCGTCCTCTCTCCTGTAACCTCCCTGCCTCCATACCAGCCGGATCGTCTGGCCAGGGACTCCGGTAGCCGCGTGCCCCCCAGAGTCCTCCCTGCCTCTGCGCAGAGCCCTTCTCCTGGCCAGAGACTGCTGGAGCCTTGGGCTCTCTGTGCCAAAGTCACTGGGTGCCAGGCACCCCCAGAACCATGCGCACCACCTCCCACCCAGGTGTGTCATACTCCGGAGCTGCTTCCACAGCCAGAACTCCCCGGCTGGGGCAGTCCCAGAGGAACTACCCAGGGCCACTCCCTACAGAGATCCAGCAACAACAGAGTGATCCCGCTGGGGTCTAACCTTGGAGAGACACCTCCCCAACTCTGAGGACGGCCAAAGGCAATGGTAAAAAACAATCATGAGGCGAAATCAACAGAAAAACTCTGGCAATATGAATACTCAGAGTAGATCAACTCCCCCAAGGATCAATGGGGCAGACACAGCACAAGATCCCATGCACAAATAGCTGAGATGTCAGAAATCGAATTCAGAATCTGGATAGCAAATAATATCGAATTAGAATTCCAAGCAGTAACCCAAAAGATAGTTCAAGAATTCAACGAATTCAAAGACCAAATGACCAAAGATTTTGACACACTGAGACAAGAAGTTGCAGCCCTCAAAGATCTGAGAAACACAGTAGAATCTCTCAGTAACAGAATGGAACAAGCAGAAGAAAGGATTTCTGACACTGAAGACAAAGCTTTCAAACGCTCCCAAACTCTCAAAGAGGAAGAGGAATGGAGGGCAAAAACAGATCACTCTCTCTGAGAGCTCTGGGATAATTAGAAGAAAGGCAATATTAGTCTTATAGGGATCCCCGAAAGCAACGAAGTGGCTTCACGAGGCACAGAGTCTCTTCTCCATGAGATTATGAAGGAGAACTTTCCAGACATGCCAAGAGATACTGAAATTCAGACAGCAGACAGTTTCAGAACTCCAGCACACCTCAACCCAAATAAGACATCCCCTAGACACATCATAATCAATTTCACTAAAGTTAATATGAAGGAGAAAATTCTGAAAGCAGCCAGACAAAAGAAAACCATCATACAAGGGCAAGAATATTAGAATAACTGAAGATCTCTCTGCTGAAACCTTTCAAGCTAGAAGAGGATGGTCATCGACTTTTAATCTCCTCAAACAAAATAACTTTCAACCCAGGATCCCCAGCTAAACTGAGTTTCATTTATGATGGAGAAATTAAATACTTCAATGACATTCACATGTTGAAGAAATTTGCCATAACTAAACCAGCTCTCCAGGATATTCTCAGACCTATCCTCCATAAAGACCAGCACTATCCTCCACCACAAAAGTAAACTCACCCAGAAAATTTTGATCAAATTCCAACTTCCACAATTGAAAAAGGATTAAAAATGTCCACCGGACTCTCGAAAGGCTTATCAATATTCTCAATTAATGTGAATGGTTTAAATTGTCCTCTAAAAAGGCACAGGTTGGCTGACTGAATACAAAAACTCAAGCCAGATATCTGCTGCATACAAGAATAGCATCTTACATTAAAAGACAAATTTAGACTCAAGGTGAAGTGATGGTCATCTATACTCCAGGCAAATGGAAAGCAGAAAAAGCAGGCGTTGCAATCCTATTCGCAGATGCAATAGGTTTTAAACCAACCAAAATAAGGAAGGATAAGGATGGACACTTCATATTTGTTAAAGGTAATACTCAATATGATGAGATTTCAATTGTTAGTATTTATGCACCCAACCAGAATGCACCTCTATTTATAAGAGAAACTCTAACAGACATGAGCACCTTGATTTCCTCCAGTTTCATAGTAGTTGGAGATTTTAACACCCCTTTAGCAATGCTGGATAGATCCTATAAAACGAAGCTAAGCAAAGAAATCTTAGATTTAAACTTAACCATTCAACATCTGGACTTAACAGAACATTTCATCCCAACAAAACTGAATACACATTCTTCTCATCAGCCCACGGAACATACTCCAAAATCGACCACATCCTAGGCCAAAATCTAACCTCAACAAATTTAAAAAAATAGAAATTATTCCTTGCGTCTTCTCAGACCATCATGGAATAAAAGTTGAACTCAATAACAACAGGAACCTGCATACCCATACAAAAACATGGAAGCTAAACAGCCTTATGCTGAAGGATAGATGGGCTATAGACAAGATTAAGAAGTAACACCAAATTTTTGGAACAAAACAACAAACAAGACACGAATTACCAGAACCTCTGGGATACTGCAAAGGCAGTCCTAAAAGGGAAATTTATAGCACTGCAAGCCTTCCTCAAGAAAACGGAAAGAGAGGAAGTTAATAACTTAATAGGACATCTCAAGCAACTGGAGAAGGAAGAACACTCCAACCCCAAACCCAGCAGAAGAAAAGAAACAACCAAAATCAGAGCAGAATAAACATACTCCAAAATGAAATGGAAAACAAAAGAATTATATAACAGATCAATAAATCCAAAAGTTGGTTTTTTGAAAAGATCAATAAAGTAGATAAACTGTTGGCCAACCTAACCAGGCAAAAAAAAGAGTAAAATCTCTAATTTAATCAATCAGAAATGGCAACGATGAAATAACAGACCCCTCAGAAATTCATAAAAACCTTAATGAATACTACAAGAAACTCTACTCTCAGAAATATGAAAATCTGAAAGAAATCGGCCAATACCTGGAAGCACGCCACCTACCAAGACTTAGCCAGAATGAAGTGGAAATGTTGAACAGGCCTATATCAAGTTCTGAAATAGCATCAACTATACAAAATCTCCCTAAAAAGAAAAGCCCAGGACCATATGGCTTTATATCAGAATTCTACCAAACATTTAAAGAAGAACTAGTACCTATATTACTAAACCTCTTCTAAGATATAGAAAAAGAAGGAATATTACCCAACACATTCTATGAAGCAAACATCACCTTGATGCCCAAACCAGGGAAAGACCCAACAAGAAAATTATAGACCAATATCACTAATGAATGTTGAAGCTAAAATACTCAATAAGATCCTAACAAACAGAATCGAACAACACATCAAAAAAGTTATACACCACGACCAAATGGGATTTATCCCAGGGTCTCAAGGCTGGTTCAATATACGTAAATCTATAAATGTAATTCAGCACATAAACTAAAAAATAAGGACCATGATTCTTTCAATTGATGCAGAAAAAGCCTTTGATAATATCCAGCATCCCTTCATGATCAGAACACTTAAGAAAATTGGTATGGAAGGGACATTTCTTAAAATCATAGAGGCCATCTACAGCAAACCCACAGCCAATTATCATATTGAATGGAGTTAAACTGAAATCATTTCCACTTAGATCATGAATCAGGCAAGATTGCCCATTATCTCCATTGCTCTTTAACATTGTAATGGAAGTTTTAGCCATTGCAATTAGGGAAGAAAAGGCAATCAAGGGTATCCACATAGGGTCAGAAGAGATCAAGCTTTCACTCTTCGCAGATGATATGATCGTATATCTGGAAAATACTAGGGATTCTACTGCAAAACTTTTAGAAGTGATCAAGGAATACAGCAATGTCTCAGGCTACAAAATCAACACCCATAAATCTGTAGCCTTTATGTATACCAACAATAGCCAAGCAGAAAAAACAGTTAGGGACTCTATTCCTTTCACAGTAGTGCCAAAGAAGATGAAATATTTGGGAGTATAACTAACAAAGGACGTGAAAGATCTCTACAAAGAGAACTATGAAAATTTTAAGAAAAGAAATAGCTGAAGATGTTAACAAATGGAAAAACATACCATGCTCATGGCTGGGAAGAATCAACATTGTTAAAATGTCTATACTACCCAAAGCAACATATAATTTTAATGCAATTCCTATTAAAGCTCCATTGTCATATTTTAAAGATCTTGAAAAAATAATATTTCGTTTTATATGGAATCAGAGAAAACCTCGAATAGCCAAAACATTACTCAGCAATAAAAACACAGCAGGAGGAATCACACTACCAGACCTGAAACTGTACTATAAATTGATAGTGATCAAAACAGCATGGTATTGGCACAAAAACAGAGAAGCAGATGTCTGGAACAGAATAGAGAACCAAGAGATGAATCCAGCTACTTACCGTTATTTATCTCTGACAAGCCAATTAAAAACATTCAGTGGGGCCGGGTGCGGTGGCTCACGCCTGTAATCCCAGCACTGTGGGAGGCTGAGAAGGGAGAATCGCTTGAGCTCAGGAGTTCGAGACTCGCCTGAGCGACGGTGAGACCCCAACTCATGAAAAAAATGGAAAAACCCAGCCGGGCGCCGTGGCGAACGCCTGTAATCCCAGCAGCTTCTGGAGGCTGAGGCAGCGGGGTGCCCGCAGCCCGAGTCTGAGGTTGTGGTGAGCTACCACACCCACTGCACTCTGCTAAGGGGCATAGGGTGGGACTCTGTCTCAACCAAAAAAAAAAAAAAAACATTCAGTGGGGAAAAGATTCCCTATTTAACAAATGGTGCTGGGTGAACTGGCTGGCAAGCTGTAGAAGATTGAAACTGGACCCACACCTTTCACCATTAACTAAGATAGACTCTCACCGGATAAAAAATTTAAACTTAAGACATGAAACTATAAAAATACTTGAAGAAAGGGCAGGGAAAACTCTTGAAGGAATCGGCCTAGGTGAATATTTTTGAGGAGAACTCCCCAGGCAATTGAAGCAGTATCAAAAATACACTACTGGGACCTGATCAAACTAAAAAGCTTCTGCACAGCCAAGAACATAGTAAGTAAAGCAAGCAGACAGCCCTCAGAATGGGAGAAAATATTTGCAGGTTATACCTCCAATAAAGGTCTAATAAGCAGAATCCACAGAGAACTCAAATGTATTAGCAAGAAAGGAACATGTGATTCCATCTCAGGGTGGGCAAGGGACTTGAAGAGAAACTTCTCTAAAGAAGACAGACGCACAATCCACAAACACATGAAAAAAAGCTCATCATCCTTAATCATCAGAGAAAGGCAAATCAAAAAACTACTTTGAGATATCACCTAACCCCAGTAAGAGTAGCCCACATAACAAAATCCCAAAACCAGAGATGTTGGCGTGGATGTGGAGAAAAGGGCACACTTCTACACTGTTGGTGGGAATGCACACTAATACATTCCTTCTGGAAGGATGTTTGGAGAATACTTAGAGACCTAAAAATAGACCTGCCATTCGATCCTATAATTCCTTTACTAGGTTTATACCCAGAAGACCCAAAATCACAATATAACAGAGACATCTGTACTAGAATGTTTATTGCAGCCCAATTTATAATTGCTAAGTCATGGAAGAAGCCCAAGTGCCCAGCGATCCATGAATGGACAAGCAAATGGTGGTACATGTATACCATGGAATATTAAGCAGCTTGAAAGAAAGATGGAGACTTTACCTCTTTCATGTTTACATGGATGGAGCTAGAACATATTCTTAGCAAAGTATCTCAGGAATGGAAGAAAAAGTATCCAATGTACTCAGCCCTGCTATGAAGCTAAATTATAGCTTTCACATGAAGGGTATAACCCAACTATAGCACAAGACTATGAGGAAAGCCCCAAGGAAGGGGAAGGGAGGGGGGAGGTTATGGTGGAGGGATGGCAATGGGTAGGGCCACACCTATGGTGCATCTTAGAATGGGTACAGGTGAAGCTTACTAAAGGCAGAATACAAATGTTTACATACAATAACTAAGAAAATGCCATGAAGGCTACGTTGAACAGTTTGATGAGAATATTTCAGATTGTATATGAAATCAGCACATTGTACCCCTTGATTGCACTAATGTAGACAGCTATGATTTAACAATAAAAAAATTAAAAAAATTCTAGTAAGAAATAACTCCTAGCATTTATTAAGTATCCCTCTTAAACCTAGCACTATGCTGTTTTGCATATATTATCTCTGAATCTTTACAAAATTTTCAGAATAGTTACATTTATCCTTAACTTTGCAGACAGAGAAATGGAGTTTCATAAAGGACGACTTGTCCAGGGTCACAGTAAGCCAGGATTCAAACCAAGTCCTGTAGGATCTTAAGTATAATTTCCTTCACTAACCCAGTGGTTGCTAAGGTTGGATCATAAGGAATCATGTAGGAACTTAATGACAGGAACAAGGAAAATAAATTACTGAGCCTAGTTTCTTACCCACTACTTCACATCCACTCCTTTCACAGGTGAGAGTCCAGGAACCTGTAGTTTTTAAAATAACTCCTGCAGGGGTTCCAGCATGACTAGCCTGAGGGACTGTGTGTACTCAGCTATACAGATTCACATAAGGAGAGATTCTCCTCTACCATGGCAGAGCTTATTTTCCTCACAATAGCAAACCAAGCCTTTAGTTGCAAGTCATACTTGCTGTTCTCCCCCAAAAGTTCAACTAGCTAAGAAAAAATAATATACATCATTAAGAGCGTAAATATTACAGCTGTTAAAAGAAATAAGTTCTATAATACAGAATCATTTCATATACCTTAAGTATGGAAAAACTATGTATATTTCAGTGAAATATACATTTCGGGAAGATGGAATTAGAATAATTATCCGTAACTTGAAGGACATCAAAAGTTACACCCACTTAAATAAGCAAGCAATCAGTGCTAACAAAATTATGCTCAGTTCATGCCATTTAAATTTAGAGTTAAGTTGGAGAGAGGAAGCCAGGAAAGAAGTCTGAATCCAATTCTCAGCAGCTATATGAAGTAAAGACAGTGACATAGATACTATCCTTGCCTGATAACGTGGGGCCATGAAGAAAAAGAGCCGCTTCAACAGTATTGACAGGTTGACAGACTGGTAACATTCTCCAGGGCATGATTTTATCTAGGAATAGATAGAAGAAAGAAGATTGATTTAAAATTAGTTTTTACAAAGGAACAAACCAAAAAATTAACAGCAACTCTTTCTAGGGGAGAAGATTATATATAATATTAACTTCTAATTTGGGGCTTTTAGTTTTTCTTTTTTTTCTTCACTGAATCTGATTACTTTTATAATGAGAAAATTTTGACAATATAATTAAAAATAATACTCATAATTTCTATTCTTAATTATCATTTTGATGATAACTTGCTTTGTTAATCCTACTACTCAAAGACAATTCATGGAACTTTGAAAGGTCTGATAGTGCAGAGGTGGAGCTAACTCTAAGATGGAAGCTTCATTAAAAAATTTTATAACCCCAATTTTATCAATTCTTATGATAAGGTACTGTCATTCAGTCCTAACAAACAGGTTATAACCATCCTGCATGAAACACATGAAACATCTCAGAATTTAAAAGCAAAAAGTCGATGCTGAAAATATTAAAAGCAATCATTATTAATCATTTTCTCTTAATACCCATTCATAAAACATTACTTCTTTTGCCAATGCACCTATCATTATCAAACTTAGTCCCTTCCAAATCAGCCTGACCAAAAAAAAAAAAAAAAAAAAAAAAATAGAAGAAAATCAAGAGTCAGTTCATCTAAATCGTATTAATGAAAGAAAGAGATGAACTCTTGGCCACTAACATTATAAGTAACTCTTATTTTCTACTTTGCCTTCGATTTAAATTTATTCTGACTCAACCTAGTCTTTCTTTCCCAGAACAATTACTGACACTCTATAAAATTTCGAAAATGAGAAAATTTCTCCAGTTTCACACTAGTACATTCTTCTTAAAAGCATCAGCATTTATGTAGAGCAAAGAAACTATCAAAAAATTTAATTACAATCATATTTTTCTGTTGCTACTATGTGTTTACATTTTTCAAGATTATCACACCTCCAAAGAAAATGCATGGAAAGTAGGTATTTCAAGCCTTGTGATTCTACTCACCAGATGAGCCACTATGGTGACATGGTGAGCACAGAGTTCAGCAGTCCCGTATCTCCAATACAAAGAGAAGGCAATATGGTTTATGCAATTACTAAGAAACACAGGGAGATTAACTTCCATAAAGCACTAAATACTCTGATGAGAATATAAAACTGCCATCATTTCCATGGCTGAGGAGTACCACAACACACACACGCACCCAAGCAATACCCATCTATTGGCTTGAGCCAAAGAAAGGAAACAGGAAACCCCATTTCCCAATTTAGTGCTATGTGTAATCAAATCATTGGGGGAATTATCTTTAAAAAATTATTAAAACACAACATTTCTGTTAACTAACAATTACATGATCATTTACTGTCAATCACTATTTATAACCAATCCAAACACCAAAAAAATCAAGTATGTTGTACCGAGCTAGAAAGCACCATGCATCCATAGCTAACAAAGAGGTGATCATATCAGCACTAAGTACAGCATTCAGCAGCACAGCATCCTAATAAAAAACAGAAAGGTTAATTATGTAAACACTGAAGGCTCACAATAAATTATCATTAGTATCAAAGTTCTCAAAATAAAATAAAAAAGGCATTATCAGAATCCAAACAACAGATCCTTAATGGGAAGGCTCTACTTTCCAGCATCTGAAAGAACACACACAGCCAGGCCCTCAGTATTTATTGAGCATCTATTATATGAGGCCTGACAATTAAGTTTGTGAACTTGCCACCGTGCACCTACATTAGCAACACTGTACAATCAACTTGGTAAGGTTTCATAACCTTTGTTTATCAGTGTCTCACAGCTGTTTTCATGCTGATGTGTGGCAGTGTCCTGCTGAGTGGTGTTCACTGATGTTGTTTTTGTGTGCCACTGCAAGAATGTCAAAGCTTGATGAACAAGAGCAAGAAATATTAAATTCCTTGTTGAATGTGGCACGAGTGGAAGTAAAATCAGGGACATGTTAGTCCAAATTCATGGTCACAATGCCATGAAGAAAACAGCAGGGTGGGTACAAATGGATTAAACATTTTTCTGAGGGGAGAGAAAAGTGTCACTGATCAAGAGAGATCAGTAAGCCGGCCAGTAACAAACAGAACTGATGAAAACATTGCAAAAATTCATCAAATTGTACATCAAAATCGTCGGCTGGCTGTAAGAAGCATAGCAGACCAAGTAAATGTCAATAGAGAAAATGGGAAAATATTAACTGAAAACCCTGGCATCATGGCAATGCACCAGCTCACATGGCACTGTCAGTGAGGGCATCTTTAGCCGGTAAACAAATAACTGTATTGGAATACCCACCCTGCTCAGATGATTTGGCCCCCAATTAACTTTTTTCTTTACCCAAAGATAAAGGAACTATTGAACAGAAGACATTTGATGACATTCAGGACATCAAGTGTAATATAACAACAAATCTGATGGCTGTTCCAGAAAAAGTTCCAAAACTGCTTTGAAGAGGGGACTAGTGCTGGCATCAGTACAAGACTTCCCCAGGGAAGAACCTCGAAGGTGACCATAGTGATATTCAGGTATGTAGCACATTTCTAGGATGAGTTTGGGAACTTAATTGTCAGAACTCATGTAAGCACTGTGCTAGGTTATGGGGATTCACACGTGGTTTTAAATATGGTAACTTAATTGCCAGGATCCCCAAATATTCTCTTAAGTAGCCTTAAATCTTTAGAACAACATAAAGAACATATACACTTATCTAAATCTTTTCTGCATTTATTTATTCATATATTTTAATACTACCATGTGCTAGATATTATACATCGTGTAATATGTATCTTACATCATACTGATCCTTATGTATGTTCTAAGAATTTTTTCCTAGAATCTTCTCAACCTCTTTTCTAAACCAACTACATTAAAACAAAATCTACATTATGCCTATGATCTATATAAGACTCAGTACTGCACACTAGTAGTAAACTACTATTTACTTCTTTATGAACTTAATTAGGTAAAATTCTATACACTTCTTCTCACACTGTCTTTACATACCACCTCACCCAAAATGTTTTCTTAAATATTTTAGCCAAATTTTAGATCTCAATATTATGGGAATGTAAGTTCATCATTTTCTAGGACACAACTGAATTAAAAGATAAAGTGTGCAATCTGAGAGAATGACATTCAAAGGAATATACATTAATACTTTCTACTACATACAAATCACAGTTTAAATGAAAAGAAAGCAAAAGTGTAACCCTGGCATAGCCCAGCAAGTAACATGCTTACCAGTTCAGCAAACAGTGAAGGATGAAAGGAAACAATAAATGAACACAGGTGAACACAAACATGCTGATACAAGCTGACAGCCATTTCCGCTTGCCCTTTACTCTTTACTCCCTGTAAATGAACAGGTAGAGAAAGTTCACCAGAACACTGCTCAAAACTGTTGAAAATGGCTTTGAGTAGAGACACCCTGCAGGGAAATTAAGAACATTGAACACAAAATTAATAACATTTAATATTAGCAGGTATAATAATGTCACATGGAAGATTGTTTAAGCAAAGCAAAATGTCTCAACAGGTGTATAATCAACACTAGTTTCCAAGTTGTATGAATATTTAAGGGATATATATAGAGAAATAAATATATTCACTGTAAAATTCCTTAAAGGAAAAATTTTTGTGGACTTTTTTCCTATCATTTATCAACTATTTTAAACAGTACTGAGTTATACAAAGTCACAGTTCTTCAAAAAACCTGAGACTAAAATAGCTATATTTGATACTATATGTTTTTTTTTTTTTTTTTAGAGAGAGGGTCTCACTCTGTCGTCCTGGTGTCACAGCTCACAGCAACTTCCACCTCTTGGGCTTAGGTGATTCTCTTGCCTCAGCCTCCTGAGTAGTTGGGACTACAGGTACCTGCCACAATGCCCGGCTATTTTTTTGTTGTAGTTTGGCCGGGGCTGGGCTCGAACCCAACACTCTCGGTATATGGGGCCAGCATCCTACTCACTGAGCCACAGGTGCTGCCTTGATACTATATATAAAACATTTTTAAAAATAAGTACTATAGTTCAGATGGGGGGGTCGGGTCACTCTAAGATTGGAATGGTTGAAAAATTTTCAGAGGATTTAAATGACAAATTAAAATTAGGCAAGATACAAATAGATAAAAAAGACAAAGCAAGAATAAATGGCATGCATAACCAGTCTGATAGTAGCAAGGTATATGTGTTGAAAATAAATAAAAGCAGAAGATGAGAACAGAATGGGATGTGCTTTAAATACAAAGCTGAGGAGTTCTGACATTATGCTTGTTTTTGAGCAGAAGAATAGAAAAGCTCAGAGCCAGGTTTAGGCTAATCCAGTTGTGGTACAAAGAATGGGCCAACAGAAGTGAAAAAGTCCACAAAAATTTTGCCTTTAATCCAGTGAGTAAGAAACTAGAGCCTGGACTACAGTGTTGGCAAGGAGTAGGATTACAATTGAAATTTCCCAACAGATACCGTTTAGTATCTAGCATTTTATTTATCAGCACTTATTTTTAAATATTACTCTGTTACAGTCAATGTTCATAATGCTGACCATTAGGCAATAAATACCGAACAAAATTAAAATATTTTTATATAGATTTATTTATTTTTGTAAAGTAGCAATATATATGACGTCTACACAATAATCATTTTTTTTTTTTAAGGAAACATATCTCTCACTGAAACACTATAATATCCGACATAACAAAACACTTAATTCCAAAACTATCCTAGAGGGCATTCTAAACCATGAATAATCTAATTCGATATAAACAATATATTTTCTACCTGGTTGTAGTTCCTGAGACCTGGCTTTCTGTGCACCACAGAGTTTGCACATCCTCAGGCTGAGAGGGCAGCTTATCCATGACAACAACCAGGAGGAGACACTGTGGGAACTGCAGTTCACATGGCAAGTCTTATAGATAATAAAAATACATTAAGCTACAACAAATCTGTAAAAACAAACTCAATAAATATTTCCAGCAGAAATCTATGATATATGAAGAAATTAGAGGAATAATTTTTAAATGAAAAATGAGTTTTAAGAAAACAAAATTGGGCTGGATGGGGTGACTTATGCCTGTAATCCTAGCACTCTGAGAGGCCGAGGTGGGTGGATTGCCTGAGCTCACAAATTCAAGACCAGCCTGAGCCAGAGTGAGACCTCATCTCCAAAAATAGCCAGGTGTTGTGGCAGGTGCCTGTAGTCCCAGCTACTTGGGAGGCTGAGACAAGACAATCACTTAAACTCAAGAGTTTGAGGTTGCTGTGAGCTAAGACGCCGTAGCACTCTACCTAGGGTAACAAAATGAGACTACATCTGGCTACTTGGGAGGCTGAGGCAAGAGAATCATTTGAGTCCCCATATCCCCCCCAAAAGAAAAGAAAATAGGAGAAATTTTAAACCAAAATTCTAAAATTCTAAAAAAAAAATAAAGACTAGGGAAAAATTACTGTATCTCTAACATGTCATAACTAATAGATGATTTAACATTAATTCTGTTTTGAAACTTACCTAATTTACTGTCTAAAACCACCTGCACGAAAGGGTGGAATGTGAGCAGTTGACTTATGAGTGGATCCAGTGCCACTAGGAAAGTACCCACTATTTCCTCCTGTTGTGCTTTAGAAATCCTGGTAGCATATAGGCTGGGTGGAAACTTGCTGGAATGGGAGAGAAAAAAATACTCAGTCACTAATAGCTGTCTTCTAATTTTAGATAAAGCAAATACTATAAACTGAAGTTCTACTAGTGAAAATATATACATAAAAAAGTAAGTAGCATGCATTTTATAAAACAAACTTCAAAGTGCTGAATTGAAACCAAAATTTTATTAAGTCCTTTGAACTACAGGATATGACTAGAATTCTATAAAATGAAAAGCTCATAATCTTACAGAAATCTTTAGTATTGCTTTGAGACATTTTAGTACCATTTTGACAATGGCATTTTAAAGAGACTATAAAAACATAACGCTTAAAATCAACTAGATTTAAAGAAAAGGTATTTTTGACTAATTCTTCCTTAATTATTTTTTTTTTTTTTTTTTTTGAGACAGTCTCACTTTGTTGCCCTCAGTAGAGTGCCCTGGCATCACAGCTCATAGCTCACAGCAAACTCAAACTCTTGGGCTCAAGTGCTCCTCTTGCCTCAACCTTCCAAAGAGCCAGGACTATAGGTGCCCACCACAACACTTGGCTATTTTTAGAGATGGGGGTCTCGCTCAGGCTCAGGCTGATCCACCAGCCTCAGCCTCCCAGAGTGCTAGGATTACAGGTGTCAGCTACCATACCCAGCACCTTAATTACTTGTAATAAAAGTTTAGAAATAGGTAGAATGCTGAATTTACTATGAATACTCAGTTTCTTAGAAGCAAGAGTTTTACAAGAAATATATTGTATACTAACACCAAAGGAGGATGAAAAGATGTTTTCAGGGCAATATCTCAGTAACTGGAGTTTAAACTAAACTTCAGTCAAAACCTATCTGAAATAAGATACATATTCAAAATGTCATGTTAAGTATAGTAAACTTGACAATACATGAGAAAATGCTATCTAGCAGGAAATAACATTTAAAAGGATGCACTTAAGATGTGGGATGAAAAAAACACCAATCTATCAATTATCATGTAACATTGCTTCATTCATTTGACCTCCATGAGCCTCAGTTTCTTCATTTGCAAAGTTGATTCCAAGTTATTGTGAAGATTAAATTTAAGTGAAAGAAATACAGGTAATGAGATTCTATAGATTTGAATTACAGCTACTGACCATTGATGCAAATAATTTTCAATCAAATGGTAATACTTTTAGATTCATTTGACAAATGTTTATTAAATGCCTGTGTATACACGCCATACACTACTCCAGGAATGGGTAATACATTACTAAACCCAATATACAAGGCCAGGAGTGGTGGCTCCCAACCTGTAATCCAAGCACTCTGGGAGGCTGAGGTGGATGGATCGCCTGAGCTCAGGAGTTTGAGACCAGCTTGAACCAAAGCAAGACTCAGTCTCTAAAAATAGCCAGATGTTGTGGTGGGTGCCTATAGCCCCAGCGATCTGGGAGACTGAGGCGAGAGAATCACTTGAGCCCAAGACTTTGAGGTTGCTGTGAGCTATGATACCACAGCACTCTACCAAAGATGACAAAGTGAGACTCTGTCTCAAAAATTAAAAAAAAGAGTATATATAAAGTCACTGTCTTTACAGAGTTCACATTCTAATGAAAGGGGTTAGTTAATAAACAAGTGTGCAAGTAAATCCATAATAGAGCTGATGCTTTTAAGTGTTACAGAGAAAAAATAGACAAAAACGTGGACAGGAAGTTCTGTTGATGAAAGTCATTTGAGAAGTCACAGAAGTCACTTTGGCTACTATATGGAGAATAGAATAGAGTGAGGCAAGGCTAGAAAGACAGAAAGGAGGATGGTCTTTTGTAAATTCCAGGCATTATAGTGGATAGGACCAAATGGTAACAGTTCAGGTGACAAGAATGGCTATGTTCTACATGTGTGCACATGTATCTGTATATACTAACTGCGATACTGCAGAATATGCTAAGGAGGCAAGGTTTTCCAGCCTGATCAATTTGAAAAACAAGGTTGCTAATACCCCAAAAAAGAAGTTACAAGAGGAATAGAATTTCTTCAGAGTTTTTTTGGAGGAAATCAGCAGCTACTTTGGGATAATTTAAGTGCAGATGTCCTGACTGGCAGTTAGACACTAAAGAGGAGACATATAAATTTAAAGTCTTGAGGCTAAATGACAGTAGATAGAAAATAAGCCCAAGAACTGAGGCTGGGCAGAAGAGGAGGAACCTACTGAGAAGGCTGAGGAGCAGAAGGCAGGAGAGACCCATGTCCTGGGAGCTAACAAAAAAAGGTATTCAAAAGGCAGGCGCAAGCACCACTGACAGGTTACCCAGAATGAGGACTCAAACTCACCATGGGATGCAGCCACACAGAAGTCACTGATAACCTTGACAAGATCTGTTTTGAAGTGAAGTAACACAGCAAAAAGCCTGAGTGGAACAGCTTTAGGTGAGAAAGTAGTATAGATAATGCTTTCTAGGAGTTTTGGGTTTTTTTGTTTGTTTTTGAGACAGTCTCACTCTGTCACCCTCAGTAGAGTGCCGTGGCATCATAGCTCACAGCAACCTAACTCTTGGGCTCAAGCGATTCTCTTGCTTCAGCTTCTCAAGTAGCTGGGACTACAGGTGTGAGCCACCACACCTGGCCTAGTTTCTAGGAATTTTGTTATAGAGAGGGAGAAAAATTGGAGGGTATTTGGAGGAGGACATAGACTCAGAGATCATTTGATATTATTCTTAAGATGGGAAAAATAATAGCAAGTTTCTATACTCATGAGAATGATCCAGTAGGGAGGGAAGATTAATAAAGCAAGAAGGAAAAGGAGTAGCTACTGAACTGAGGTCCCTAAGTCAGTGACAGAGGCTAAAATCCAATCCATACTAGCCTCAGGCTCAGGACTTGCTCCAGGAGGGAGGAACACCTAGATACAGGTGGAAAGAGAGTCGATATGTTGTTTGAGGTAGCACACAGCAACTCTCTTCTTACTGCTTTCCTTTGTCTCTCCAGGATAGGAAGTAGGACTATGAATTGACAGTAAAGGAGGAGGTGCTGGAGATACAAGAAGTTTGAAAAGGGAGAAGTGTGAAAAAGTTGTCTAGAAGATTAAATGAATTTAGGAAATATAATAGGACTGCTAAATAATGAACTGACCAATTTGTTTTAGTGTCAAACCTAGGGCTCATATGAGTTTTAACCAACAATTTAAAATATCACTTAGCACCTATATAAATTATGATACCTTTCTATAATTTTTTCTAAAATGGAGTTTAATGCTTGACTTAAACCACACAGAAAATAAAAATAAAGATTTTATAAATCCCAATATAAAACACATATATGAATATACAACCTTTTTTTGCCATTGGTATTTATCACCATACCCATTATTTATCACTCATGTATAAGGTCCTAGTTAAGAACAAAAAGACGAATAAAACTCAGGTGGAATCTATACTTCAAAAGGTTCCATTTCCAATTATTTTAAGCAAGTAGAAAAAAATTTACTAAAAATTTCTCTGATGTTTTCTTTTAAAATAACATGTACATAAGTTTTGCATGCTAGAAATTGCATTGTTGCATTTTAATAACCATATGGCATTCTTCTTACCTGTGTATCTGAAGATAGAGTTGGTGCAAGGTACCGCAAGATTCAGAGAGGAAAGGAAGAAATTCCTAAAACAAAACAACCCTATTCATTCTCTGTATACAACATGACTTTCTAACACATATCCTTTCATAAAGGCAAGCAAAATAAAATCAATCCTGAATGTGCCCTAATAAAAATAATTCTTACACTAGAGTGAAAAGGAGGATGAGGCTAAGTAAAATATGCCTCATTGCTCTCCACAGTCATTGTTTGAAGGTTGAAAACTCATAAAGAGACTTGCATATTTGGTAGTCATCAGAATAATGGTGATAATTAAGAATAGAATAGGTAAGTTGCCAAGGCAGATTATTTGGAGAGAAGAACAGAGAATGCTTACAGGGACCTGTGAAAGAAACAATATCAACAATAGATATTAGTGATTTTTGAAAAACTATTATCTATGTTGAATTTGTTTTTGACCTTGTCTTCCTCCTTTTTAGGAAAAGATAAGGATTTCCAATGACTGTTTATTATAGTCAAAATTCCCTGGTTGGCATACTTTCTTTCTGGGCAGCTGCCACGTAGAGTGGTTGGCTGCATTCTAGTAGCAGATAGACTGTGGAAAGTACCCCAAAGACAATGATAGTTACCCATCTGCTATTTGCTTGGTGTGTAGGAGCCAAAATTATCTCTAACTACATTGTTTTTAAAAAACCAATTCTTTTCTATCAGAAGAATCTAAATTTTTCAAAAAGTGGTCATCAGGTTTTTTTCTGTATCGTTTTTCTTTTTCTTTTGGAGACAGAGTCCTATTATGTCATCCCTGGTAGAGTGCTGTGACATCATACCTCACAGCAACTTCAAACACCTGGGCTTAAGTGATTCTCTTGCCTCAGCCTCCCAAGTAGCTAGGACTACAGGCACTGGCCACAACACCTGGCTATTTTTTTTTTGTTGTTGCACTTGTCATTTTTGTTTAGCTGGCCTGGGATGTGCTTGAACCCAACAGCCTCGGTGCATGTGGCTGGTGCCGTAACCACTCTGCTATGGGCGCGGAGCCTTTTCTGTATCTTATAACACAATAAAAACTACTTACTTTACTTTCTAAAAGATAGCCTGAACATAAAAGATGGAGAAATCACACCTGTACTCCCAGCCTTACTGATTTCTAGCCACCTGACTTGATGTGAGCTATATGGGATTGAGCTTTCTCTTCTGCGAGATGGGAATAATAACATCTAAGTTTTTGAGAGGACTAAATAAAACAAAGTAAAGCCTTACCTTAGTATAGTGCAAAAGGGAGTTGGCAAAGAAACGACACAATTTGAGTGTTTTCTGAAATAATCTATAGTCAGCATTATCCTGTCCCAAAAAAGAAAAATGTATAATAAATAATAGTATGAAATTAGCTAAACTTATAAATGAGACAATATTTTCTAAAAAGACTTCTCAAACACAGCACAAAAATTTTCTAAGAAAATGTAATTCATCTCCAAACTGTTGTTAGGAGCAATACAAAGGAATGATGACGAGGTGTTTCACAACCTAAATTCTACAGCACTGAAAACAAATCTTAACATGTAAGTGCAAAGGAGGTGGTCCTTCTCGGTTGCTCTGAAAGTGAAGTACCTTATTGTTCTTTCTTATATGAGAGTAAAGTTAAAGGATAGTCAAAAGAAAAGGGTTTTATAAATCAAAAAAGAATGATGTATAAAAGAAAACGGGTAAAAGACATGAAAAGACAGATCACAGAAAAGAAAAAACTGCCTGCCTATAAATTAATAACATAAAAAATCCAAATTACAACCTAATGAAATATCTTCTGGGAGGCAGAAAGATTGAGAGTTAATTGCTTAGCAGAGATTAAAAGACTGAGCTGGTAAGGAAGAAGAGTAACAAACTCTTTTATTATTGGTGGGAGCAAAAAATAATATAGCCTTTTCATTGTTATTAAAAGCTAAAGTGTTAAAACTTCTTGATAGTAATTCCATTTCTGGAACTATGCCCTATAGAAATACTAGCACAGATATGCAATGCAACATTTCTGACATCGTGAAAACCAAAATGAAACAGCTGTCCATGAAGTACAGAAGAGTTAAATATAGCTGACCCCTGAACAATTTGGAGTTAGGGATGCTGACCCACCCTGTGCAGTAGAAAATCCCAAGTAACTTTTGACTTCCACCAACACTTAAGTATTAATAGCCTACTGTTTACTGGAAGCTCCATAAGCTTTTGATACTTTCGAAAAGCAAATGAATTTAAAAAAAAAAGCAAATGAACAACCCAAGTACATTAACAATCCTATCTTGATTTACTCAACTGTCTAAAATAAAGTTTGTATCCCAATTTCAAGCAGGGATGGGAATATAAGCAGGGAAGACCATTTTTCAATGTTTTAAAATAAGAGCACCCATTCTTTCTTTCTTTAAATTATTAAAATACTGATAACTCTAAATGTAGCAGGCACTAAATCTAAGTATAGGCAACGGATACACTACAGGATATCCTAAAAGTCATCACCATAGAAAGGTACAGTGAGCTACAATTTCCCATTTTCCTTACGTATGGTGATGACTTTGGGAACATCTGATAACATGCTTTTTCCTGAATAATACAAATTTCTAAAAGCATTATATAAATAAAAGTAAGAATAATATTCAACATTAAATTATATTTAAGGGGCATACAAATAAATTGATCTGCGTTTGTTTACAGAAAAATAAAATATTGGTAGCTAAAAAACTCTGTTAAGAAATCTAATACAGTATTCTCCTTTTGAAACCAATTCAAGACTTAATAGAGAATAAATATTTTAGCAATTTTAGGGACTATTGTGGGTTAAACTGTATCCTCATAAAAATATGTTGAAGTTCTAACTCCCAATACTTCACAATGTGACCTTATTTGGAAAAAAGCATCATTGCAGACATCTTAATAATTAAGATACAGTTACCCTAGACAGAGTAAGGTGTATCCTTAATTGATATGACTGGTACTCTTATAAAAGATATGAAGACACAATAAGAAAACACGATGTGATAAAAAAGGCAGAGACCGGAGTTAAACAGCTACATGCCAAGGAATGCCAAGGACTTCCAGTGAGATCAGAAGCTAAAAACGGTATGAAACAGACTTCAAGAGAACGTGGCTTTAACGACGCATTGTGCATGTCTGCCTCCAGAAATGTTAAGAAAACAAATTTCTGTTGTCTTAAGCTACCCAGTTTGTGGCAATTTGTCATAGAATCCCAGAAAACTAATAGAGGGACCAATACATTCACATGCCTCCATAAATAGCATACAATTTTCTTTTTTTTTTTTTTTTTTTGTAGAGACAGAGTCTCATTTTATCGCCCTTGGTAGAGTGCCATGGCATCACAGCTCACAGACACCTTCAACTCCTGGGCTTAGGCAATTCTCATGCTTCAGCCTCCTGAGTAGCTGGGACTACAGGAACCCATCACAACACCCGGCTATTTTTTTGTTGCAATTTGGCCAGGGCTGGGTTTGAACCCACCACCCTCAGTATATGGGGCTGGTGCCCTACACACTGAGCCACAGGCACTGCCCAATAGCATACTATTAATTAAATCTGGGAGTTTTACTTTGACATTTTTGAAAACAAGATGTTATGGTCTGAATGTTGGTATCCCCCAAAACTTGTATATTGGAACCTAATACTCAATTGATACTATTTAGAGGTGGGGGTCTTTGGGGAAGCAATTAAGTCATGAGGCTTTGACCTCATGGATAGGAAGATTGCCCTTATAAAAGAGGCTGAAAGGAGCTGCCTTCCCTCTTCTACCAAGTCAGAATGCAGCAAGAAGGTGCTGATCTGCTAGCACCTAGATTTTGGATTTTCCAGTCTCCAAACTGTAAGAAATATATTTAAATTATTTATAAATTACCCAATATAAGGTATTTTGTCATAGCCCTAATGGACTAAGACATGAAGTGAAAATTGCTTGGAAAAGATTCCTAAATAAACATCGATAATGAACAGCAGAGGGCGCTGCTAGTAAGCATTCAGAGTTACGACTAGAGAAACTATGCAGTCCATCTCAGCTCCATTTCAGGCAGTGGACAGGGAGCAGAACTGGCCACACTTCTTAGGACCAATTTGCACAAATGAATAAAAACATGAGCATTTTCCAGGACAATTAGGATAATTTTCGATTTAAATTCTCTGATTTTCATATACAAGCAGCTAACATAAGCTAAACTAATATATAGTTGAAGTACAAATAGCACCCTGGTCAAGCACACCTCAGACTTTGCTTTTTTCTTGCTACTATAAACTATACTGTTGCTTCAGCTTTCCTATCTTACTCCAGTCCAGGAATCTGATTTCACTCTACAAGTACAAGCTGAGGAGTGTGTGGTGTCAAGGTAAGCAATAAGGCAACTGAAAAAAGAGGTGGTTGGGGTTGAGGATACAGATGTGTAGGATAAAGGTGAAGAAGGGAACAACCTTCCTGCCATTGGCATAGGACACCCAACCAAACTCCTTTCAGCAGAGGGGAATCAGAAAGTGTACATGGAGGACATGGGGACAAAAAAAAAAAAAAAAAAAAAAAAAGGAAAGAAAGAAAGAAAAAGAAAGGATGTAAGTGGAAGATAGAGAAGAGATAAAGAAGAGAAGCAAAAAGCAAACAGGTTCACCCCTTCCTAAAGCTACTCATTTCTTACCACTTTCAGAGCTCCTTTTCAATGTTCTTCCAGAGTCTGCCAGAGCATACCTGCTCCAGGAGCTGCTACCAGTTTTCAGACTTGGATGAATCTCTACACCTCCACACCCCCAGCAATCACAGGGAAGAGCACAGGTACACAGGAATTCTATCAGCTTACAATTCTATCGTCTACTAATCTGCTATTCTAAGCAGAAATATTCGTTTTCTCACATAAACTGTAAGATCCTGAATATTGTAAATCTTGTAATTTAGGGCCACTATGAGCTAAATCAAATTAGGAGGCTACGCTGAGAACAAAAGGTACTATGTATTAGTATAATGTAGGGAGAGGAAAATGAGCTATAATTCCCAGTGATCACATTACAAACAAATTTTTAGAACATAATCTGTGTTTCACAAGCAGGGTGCCGATTCAACACTGTAACTTTTGAAATAAAAATAAACATAAGTATATATGAATATTTTAAAACACTAACACACACACACATACATAGGGAGACCTTAAGTAAATATGAGATAAAGGAATTAGATTTTTGTTCTAGGGCAGAAAAGAATGAAAGAATTCTAAGAAGAATGCCTTGACCAACCAGTTAGAATGTAAAGAGGTAGGACAGGTAGATAATAGAGACAACGAGAGCAGTTAGGAATCTACTAATGTTCTAGGTGAAAAGTTATTATGAGCTGTAATTAATCCAATAAACACCCAAATTAAAGTCCTCTTAAACAGAATGATTCAGGCATTCAAATGAGATTT
This sequence comes from Nycticebus coucang, assembly GCF_027406575.1. NCBI lineage: Eukaryota > Metazoa > Chordata > Mammalia > Primates > Lorisidae > Nycticebus > Nycticebus coucang. The sequence goes on from NC_069789.1 coordinate 91,766,839, forward strand.
AGTAATTGCCAAGAGAAGTAAGAATTGCTATTCAGAGTGTTATTAGATGATATTTTACCTGTGCATCTGACTGGGTCATCTGCTCAGATAACTGTATACAAGAATGGAAGGAGCAAAGAATGTCCTCACACAAGCTAGTAATTATATCTTTGTGTTTCAAGTGGCTCCTTAAAACCGACTGGTGCTTAAGGCTCTGCCTAAATGGATAAAAAGAAAATAATACAATCACCACAAATAACTCATCGAGTAACTCAGTACCATAAAAAATCTACTTTATAGAACACTGTAAAAAATCACAATGCATCATATATAAAGTTGGACAATTAAGTTCACGAACTCATCCTAGAAAAAGTGCTACATATCTCATTGCTAAATATCACTATGGTCACCTTTGAAGGTGGTATTCCCTTGGGCCATTTGGTGACCATGGTGATATTCAGCAATGAGGTATGGAGCACTTTTTCTAAGATGAGTTCTTGAACTTAATTGTCTGACCTTATATACTGTGTTAGACATGGTATAAATAAGATGTACCAATTTTACCTCTGAAGCAGTTATGTTTGTTTAAATAAGTTGTTAGGTTGTTATTTCTGTGAGTAAAATAGTAACTGAATTCTTACCACATGCCAGGCACTCTGGTAGGCCCTTGGGATAAAGAAGTAAATCAAATGAATATCCTCTCTGTCCTATCTGCATAGAACTTGTGGTTTAGCATGAGAGAACGTTAAGAAGTAATTGTAAGAATTAATTAATTACAGTTGTGACTAACGCTAAGATGGAAAAGTCTACGGTGTTACAACAAAGAAGCCTAACCTAACTTACTCTTAGGGTTAGGATGTCAACGAATGTTATCATGAAGACACAACACTTAAGCTGACAACTGAAACAAGCAGGAGTTAGGAGGAGCAGAGTAGGGGAGAGACGCCTCCTACACAGAGGGAAAAGCCATGAAAAGACTATGGGACAGGAGAGCTTGGTATATTTAAAGAAGGAAGGGCGGGGAGAAAACAGCATGAGATAGGCTGCTCAAGGAGAAAGAGTCCACAGAGGATTAGGTTGTTACTCTTAGTAAAAGGGGATAGACTTTAAGCAGTAGAGTGCCATGATCTGATTTACTTTTTTAAAAGATCACTATGAAGGTCGGGTAGAAAATAAACTGGAAGGGGGCAAGAGTAGAAGATATTTGATGATGATGATGCAGCAAATTCATGGAGCACTATGTGTCAAGTACGGTTCCAAGCACTTCACATTGACAGTCTCTGTTCTCACTACAACCCTATCAAGAAGATACTATCATTATTTCCATTTTCAGATGAGCAATCTAAGGTTCAGAAAATTAACCAAATTTCCCAAAGTTTCAGAAGGAGTGAGTTCAAAATGGATATAAGCACATGCAGTATAAGCTCCGAGGTGACACTCTTAACTCCTGTACTATTATTTGTTGACAACTTAATGTTATGGTGGTGCCAAAAAAGCACCTAAGAGTTGAACAGCCATGCATGTGTATAAAGTAGAGGTTCTTTTTGAGACAGAGTCTCACTACATTGCCCTTGGTAAAGTGCTACGGCATCACAGCTCACAGCAACCTCAAACTCCTGGGCTTAAGCAATTCTCTTGCCTCAGCCTCCCAAATAGCTGGGACTATAGGTACCTGACACAATGCCCGGCTATTTTTTGTTGCAGTTGTCATTGCTGTTTAGCTGGCCCAGGCTGGGTTTGAACCTGCCAGCCTTGGTGTTATGTGGCTAACGCCATAACCACTGTGCTACAGGCGCTGAGCCTAAAGTAGAGGTTCTTAACCACTTTTAGATCTCAGCTCATCTCCTCCCACCTTTAAGAATCTGATGAATGCTTTGGGTATTATGCTTTGGGTATTCTTTCTAGCAGCCCTTCATAATACTTTGGTTTCAGAAAGTTAAAATTGCTTTATAAATGGAATTAATTTTAAATAACTCAAAAGTATATAATGAAGGGATAATATTCAGCTTTAATTATAGTTACTAATTTATCTAAGCCTAGAAATAGGATATTTGACAGCTGGTTAACTCATAATAGCATCAGGCAAGAGTTTAAAGTTTAGTCTGGCCCATGACCTATTAGTTCAGAAGTATTAGCTAACTAGGTGGAACTCTTTTTTTAATTTTAGGGGCAGCAGGGTAAAGAAATCCAATCTGGTTTACCAGAGAGCAGTGTCAGTAAACATTATACATATCCACACAAAATGTTTCAAATCCAATTTTTAAAAAAATGAATAATTAAGATTTAGGATATGGAAAACATAGCATAAAAAGTAAAAATAGAAAAACAAACTTACTTAATTATAAACTTCCAAGTATTGGCATGAAATGCATGGTCCATACTGGAAATAACAGAGCAGATATCCAACAATGAATGAATAACTACAAAGAAAAGTAACACACTTTTAGGGCATTCAAATGTCATAGGGATTCTCCCATATTTAAAAGTATCTATTCAACAATCTCAACATTTGATCAAATTAAAATAGGTAAAGCAGTTTGAAAATAATTTCATCAAAATAATTACTGAAATTAAGTGTAATGCTTTTTTTTTTTTTTTTTTGTAGAGACAGAGTCTCACTTTATCGCCCTTGGTAGAGTGCCGTGGCGTCACACAGCTCACAGCAACCTCCAACTCCTAGGCTTAGGCGATTCTCTTGCCTCAGCCTCCCAAGTAGCTGGGATTACAGGCGCCCGCCACAACGCCCGGCTATTTTTTTTTTTTTTTTTGTTGCAGTTTGGCGGGGGCCGGGTTTGAACCCGCCACCCTCGGCATGTGGGGCCGGCGCCCTACCCGCTGAGCCACAGTGTAATGCTTTTAAGGTTTTTATAAATTATGGGAAAATTTTTTTTTGAAGTTTATACCACCCTATACCTAAATAAAACCAAAAACATTATAGAAATACTTTATAGATATAATTCTAATCCAAAATGACAAAATAAACAGTAAGGAAAGAAATCTAACAAGAACAATTACAACGAATTTACACAGTATTCATGCAAGGCTTTTAACTCTGCCTCTGGTAGATTATTTGTAAAAAAGGCTAACACAATAACTGGCCTTTCAGATACTTTTGCACACTGACTCTAGGCTTAGTCCTGTGATTTGCTTTGGCCAAAGACACAATAATAAAGCTGAGGCAAAGAGAGTCTTAAAAGGTCCTTGCATGCTGGGATGTGCTCTCTCTTGTTGCTGGTGGAAACCTGACACCACCATCAGGTGACTGAGCCAGGATTGGTCTACTAGATGACCCCTAGGGCTTTCTCAGTAAAGCTTTTCTCAGATGTTGCCTCTGTCAACATCTAGATGAGAGTGAAGTCTCCGATCACAAACACATGGGTGAGCCGGGTGCACCATGTGGAACAGAGAACAGCTGATCCCACCCTAACCTGCAGACACTCAGAATCATGAATAAATAAAATCATGGTTGTTTTTAAGCAACAGATTTTAGGGAGTGTGTTACAGAGCAGTAAGTATCTGATAAACCATATAAAACCAACTTCTCTTTTTAAACCAAAGTTATGAACACAAACTTTGCCTTTATATATTGTTTTTTAAACTCTGGGACATAATCTATGAATGAGTGATAAAATCAATAAAGTAGGCTATAATCAGCAGTTCTTTAAAAATGAGGTACATGTATAGTACAGAGGGCATCACATATAAAAGGGGTATGATTTCATTCTGACTTCATTACTATATATAAAGTGTGTATAAATGCATTCACAGACATACATATACAAGCATATTTTTCTGCATTCTGAAAATAAATATAAAATACATTTCTATGGGTTATAGTTAAAAAAATCTGAAATCTACTATCTCAAAATATGGACAACGTTAGACAGTACAAGGTTGCATACATTTCTTTATGAATTGTTGTGGGGAAATTACCTACTATGAACATTAACTAAATATGCAAATCTAAATTAAGGCACCAAAAATCAATTTTGTGAAAATTCCAAAATTTAAAAGATTAAAAATTTATTTGGTAAAAGTTAAATTATTTGTTATGCATGGTGACTAAGATAACATAAATCATTAAAACAAGTTTAACCTATATAAGATTTATAATCATCATACATATCATATATTGAACAGAAAGTTTTCTTCACTTACTCATCACCATATTCAAAATATCATCACTCTCATCTACAGAAGGGTCCATGCAAACCGTGTCCAATAGTTCCATTAGTTGCTTTTGAAGAGAATAGGCCTCCTTGAAAAGAGCCTGGAGAAGGTCTGAAACTAGGTGTAAACGCCCAGAATACACTGATTCACTATTCTGATCACAAATAAAAATGAGACAAAACAAATCATAAAAAGCTCAAGAGTCAAATTTACTTTAACTCATACTATTAGAGATCATAAATTTAATGAAATCACATATGCATTCATTAAACAAATGTTTACTGAACATCCATTATAGCATACATTGTACTTTGAGAGATGCAAGCATGTATAAAATATGATTTTTGGCTTTCCTCATTATGTTAGAACTAAAAAGGAGGTAATATAGGTCAGGGCATGACATTTTAATACCCAATCACCAAAAAGAAACATTAATTAATTAGTAATTTTCATTCACCCAACAAATTAGCACCCTATCACCAAAGAGAAGCATTAGTGATTTTCATTCACCCAACAAATTTCCTGTGCCCCACAAATTCTAGGCCAGTTTTTGTGCCTTAAAGCTGCCTCTGGAATGTAGACACGGACTACATAAGGATTAACTTCCCTTTATTTATTTTTAGAGACAAGGTCTCACTCTGTCACCCATGCTGGAGTCCAGCATCGTGATCACAGCTCACTGCAGCCTCAAATTCCAGGGCTCAAGTGATCCTCCTGCTTCAGCGGCCCAAGTAGCTAGAACTACATGTGCATGCCACCATGCCTGGCTAAATTTTTTTTTTTTTTTTTTTCAGTCAAGTGATCCTCCTGCTTCAGCTGCCCAAGTAGCTAGAACTACATGTGCATGCCACCATGCCTGGCTAAATTTTTTTTTTTTTGTCAGGGTCTTGCTGTGTTGCTCAGTCTGGTCTTAAACTCCTGGTCTCAAGCAATCCTTCCTCGGCCTCCACAAATGCCGAATTACAACTATGAGCCACCACACCTGGCCTGTTAACTTCCCTTTATAAAAGGACATTCTGGTACCTAATGATTAAGGTGGTTGATCATCAATTCACCAACACCATAAAACAGAACAATTTCAGGATCACTGCACCGCAACACAAATCCTTATCACTTCTTTATAGAGGGGAAATAGGATAAAACAAACCCTCAAAAGGCCACTTTTTATTACTTCCTTAAAACTACTTATTTTGAAAAAATTATTTACACACATACTCTTTGTTCTATAGAAAAGTCTATTCCAGTAATATAGGCTACAGTGTAAAATCTTGTATAGACATTATTTTATACAACCCTTTTGCCCACTGATTATAGGGCATTTAGAGTACACTTTGACCTATACTCACCTTACAATGTACTAATGTACTTTTGATTATATGAAGAACTGAGGAAGGAAGACTATGGATATTTTCAAGAATGATGGATTCCTGTGTAGCACAGATATGCTGAACACATCCTGTAAGAGCTCCTACGAGCTGCACCATTGTCTGGAAATAAGGACACAAGTTTCACTCAGAATATACTTTTTGTGCACTGAAAAGGTTATCAGACAATATGCTGGGTGCTGTGAATACAGCAGTGAACAAAACCGACACCTCATTCTTCTTTTCACAGAACTTCAGTCTGTCAGAATTACAAATATTAAAATAACTATCTAGTCATCTAGAATCCTAACCCAAACTTCAAAGCACATAGCAGATGTCATACACATATGTGTAGGGAAAACTGTGCCCTGAGCTTGAGCAAAGGCTGACTTTCTGCTTAAGAGACCTCAAGAGTCACAAGAATGGCACATGAATAGTGTACTCCCAGGAGGCCAGAACACTGACCTCCAAGAGACAATGCATATGTGAGGTCTGGAAATACCAGGCCTAAAGATTATGGTAACGATTCTCTAGATTCCAAAGGTGTCTTGATGTTGAAGGCAAAGGTCGTGCTCAAGGTCAGGGGTTTTGCAAATACAAGGTGGAGACATTCTATCTGATCTTCTCCATGTCCTCCTTATCAGTGCTGCTGTCTGATAAGCAGCTTTTATCTACTTCTTCCTGTTTTATGATAATAAATATGGACCAAGGTTTTGTCAAGAGGACTCCTCCCTGAGCTCCTCAGTCCCCTGGCATAGACTCTATGTCAGCCTCTTCATTCCTCGTGTCAAAATCCCTTCATGTATGTCTTGAAATTATAGGTAGGGCATGCTATCTTGATGATTTGTTTTCTTATCAAAATTTAGATGTTTACTCAGCATGAAATTATATTTAAAAATACAGAATTCATGTTTCTGTATTCGTATCTTTAACTCTATGAATTTAATTCCAGCATACATGGCTAATCAATAACTATAAAAATTCTCACATTTTAAGATCCTTCTCTCTCTTCTCCTTTCTAATACATTTGACTTACTTGCAAAATATTCCTTAGAGTGGTCTGGAGTTCTAAATTTTGGCTTGAAAGTTCTCTGGCTTGACTGGTTAATTCATACATCATGTCATCAAATAACTTCTCAGTCTATGAAAACAAATCATGTTAGAAATAGGAATAATAAAAATCATTAGAAAAGACATCTCTAAAAAAAAACACACAATAGGATTTAATTTTGCATTTAATAACACCCATTCAGCCTAATTAAGTAAAAAGTATATACAGAAAGTATTTCTACAATACAATCCTTTTAAAAAAGCCTCTTATCAATGAAGACCACTCAAAATTTAAAAAAAATGACCAAGACAGAAATTAATTTTCCATTTCTGCAGTTTGGATCTATTTAATAGCATTAAAAAGTCACTCTAACTTCATTTGGGGGGAATGTAACAAATGTAAGTATGATATTATTCTCTGCATGATAAAAGATAACTGTCTTGACCAATAAATATTTATATGGGCATTTATAAAGATACTTTTTGGAAGTAGTAACAAATTTGTACTGAATCACCTATTCACTTACATTCCAACCAGTTTCCCCTTTTGACCCAATTCAAGATATCCCTCCTGGATTAGGGATACAGTATATGACCTCCCAACTAAGCCTTTTGTCTGTCAAAAATAAATGAACCTAAGATCTTTTTAAATAATTTAAAACATTATAATAATAACACAGTCAACATCACAATGTGGGTATCACATCCCATAGGGCTATTAATGCTTAACATTCCTGCTTTTGTCTATATGATCACTGAATCTTTTACTGGGAGTCAAGAACAAATTCTAAAAAACTTTTCAGATAAAGAATAATCAAGTGATGGGCAGCACCTGTGGCTCAAGGAATAGGGTGCCAGCCTCATATACTAGAGGCGGTGGGTTCAAACCCAGCACCAGCCAAAAACTGCAAAAAAAAGAATAATCAAGTGACTATGAGTAAAAGAAAATTATAAGGATAAACATAGATATCCATTCCAATAAGAGATAAGTTATCACAAATCAATCTCTTTTTTTGGTACCAAAGTACCTTTAGTTCCGAAAGGTGGTGGGTTCAAACTCAGCCCCGGCCAAACTGCAACAAAAAATAGCCAGGCATTGTGGCGGGCGCCTATAGTCCCAGCTACTTGGGAGGCTGAGGCAAGAGAATTGCTTAAGCCCAGGAGTTGGAGGTTGCTGTGAGCTGTGACGCCATTGCACTCTACTGAAGGCAATAAAGTGAGACTCTGTCTCTAAATAAATAAATAAATAAATAAATTCTAGCTCCATTTTTCCAGACACTGAACTATAGCAATTTTAACCAAACACTACAGAGGACATAAAATAAGGTTTAGCTAACTTTATCACCTAGGCAAAGTTTCATGAAATACTTTCAAATACAAGAGTATTCAAAATTAACTACAAATAATTTAAGTTCAATTGGTAAAGGATCTACACAATCTGAAAATGTTTTTCATCACTTAATGATCACATTACCACTATCATATTCTCACATAAGATCTTTTTATACCACGATTTCTATTTCAAAATTTTGATATATTAGAAAATCAGAGCCACAAGAATATCAAAAACTGAGGGTAGATTTTAGCAACCTTTATAAAGTGTAAATAAAGATAACAGTACTACACCTTTGGTAATGCTTGCGAAAAGAATGTCTGCTCCAGAGTCAGGTAGTTCATATGAGGTAAAAACGTTTCTATAATAATCTTCAAAATTTCTATAAAGCAAAATAGTGACATATTTAGTTCATGAGGTAAAAAACATTTCTATAATAATCTTCAAAATTTCTATAAAGCAAAATAGTGACATATTTTTTAAAAATATTAAAACATGTCAGTCAACAAAGGCCATTGCCCTTTACCAAATGCAAGAATACTACCAATCTAAAACTTTGTATGGTTTCAAAATGCCATTTTCTGTGTAGAAAAACTATCTAATAGCAAAAAAAAAGGAAAAGGACACAATCTAAATGCCCAACAACCAACAATCAGTTAAATACATGTGGGTACATATATTAAATAGGATCTGCCATCATTAAAATAATATTTTCAAACACAACAAAAATATTCCAAGATACAGTAGTATAATCAAAATTTTAATACAGATAAAAATGTACACACAAAAAATTACAGGCTGGCAGGAATAGAAATGAGATTCTCATCAAAATCTTAACCATTTCAATCAGTAGATGTTATATAATCTTGTTTTTCTTCATGTTTCAATTTGTCTACGATGAACATGAGTAACTTTTATAATCAAGATAAAAAATAATTTGTTATTAAAACTAAAAGAAATTAAACTCCCAACAGGCAACACTGATTCAAAATTATAAACAAATATTCTACAACCAAGTGAAATATCAATAGAACAGTCTAACTATAGTACGAATAAACTGAGCAGACCAGTCTTAACTTTCTAAATCCCCTCCTGAGTAAACCGTATCAAGTAATGGCTAGTCCGAAGGTAGTGAATTATCTTACTTGATGGTTCACAGTTATAGACTGAACTCCTTGTTCTAGTCTTCCCCCCCTCACTACTGCACGTGACTATTCTTAAAAAAAAAAAAAAAAAAAAGAAAGAAAAAAACCGTATCAAGTAACACCGATAAAGACAGATCAAGATGAGAAAGTCAACTTTCTCTAAATGACAAATTTGTTACCACTTAGACAATAAAATTTTGGCAATTTAGGAAGTATTTTCTAAATGACAGTAAACATATTAGAGGCTGATGGTTATTAAATAAGACTGCAGATTATGTGTTACACAGGTCTAATCACAATTTAACATTTAAAATTTACAATGTGCTTATATATAACATCATCAACAGAACCCTGTTAGTATCTATGTAAAATAGAATTTAAAACTTTAAGCACTTTGAAGGAATTTGGTCATTTTAATTAACTGAAGGTTACAGAAGCTGTAACATAAAAAATGATTAAATTTGAAAAGAACAGAACATACCCATTAAAGTATGTGGGACTCAGGCTGCAATGACATCAAAGTAAATCATGCAATTAAAATTTTACTTACGAATATGCTCAATCCAACTGTCAGAATGTTGATACAAAGAGTAAGATAATTAAGGAAGATACTAGTATCATAATAATAGGATATTCATTACTGAGAAAAAATTAAACGACTCATCTTAAAATTTAAGCAATGATCTGTAAGAATTTGAAATTAAATTCAAATTACTGGGCTTGATTTTGCTTTTAAAAACTTAGTATTTATTATGTAAACAAACAGTAGGTTAAAAATACCATAAGGAAATATTTTCAAAATTGCTCATGAACTTGCCTTTTCAAACCATGTGTAGTCACTAAATATTTTTGACAGATAAGACACAGTGCTGTAATGATCCATTCTGGTTTCTACAAAGAAACATCTCAGCATTTCTTCAGTACTTTATTTATATCTGTCTTAAGTTGCTCATCACCTATCTTATTTTCAAGTTACTTGCATACCTATCTTGCCAACTTCATCAGACTGAAATTATTCTGCACATAGCAGCTTACAAATGTGACAATGAATTATCCTATATTCAATAAAAAGTTAACAGTAATCACATTATAAAGCACTTACATAACATCAGAGTAATTGTTGAAAATTTGTATTATAACAACTATAAGAATCATGAAAGGTATCAATAACAACTCATAATTCTATTACCCTAAGAATTGATTCCTCCGGAGGGAGGGGGGTGGGGCCTTGGTGTGTGTCACACTTTATGGGGGCAAGACATGATTGCAAGAGGGACTTTACCTAACAATTGCAATCAGTGTAACCTGGCTTATTGTACCCTCAATGAATCCCCAACAATAAAAAAAAAAAAAAAAAAGAATTGATTCCTCTTCTGAAATCTTATTTTGAATACGCATTTCTCAGGGCAGAAATCAAAATGGCTCATCTCAAAATTTAAGCAATAATCCCTAAGAATTTGAAATTAAATTCTAATTACAGGTACAGTCATTGAATCATTTGTTCAGTTTGGTAGAATGTGCCTTATGGGTAAATTTCAGTAGAGCTCAAAAAATTCCAGCCATTCCAAAATTAATCAGAAGCTATGATTACCTAGACATGCAGGTAAGGACTGGAAACTATGTAAAACTCAAAACATGAAATAATGTTTGGGTGACAGGAGTGTGGATTTATTGCAAACCTTTCCTTCATTTGTTGTAAAGATAAATGACTATAAGCTAAAAAAATATTGTCTGGTGAGACTTGCAAGCATTTTTAAAATATGAAATACCTTTAGCTCTTTCCTATGTGCCAGATGCTGTTCTAGATGCTGAGGATAACGCTGTGAAAATCAAGGTCCTGCCTTTATGTACTTTACAGTATAATGTGGCAAAGTGGAAAATAAAGCAAGTAAGATAATTTCTGTTAAAGTACTTTTTAGAAAACCAAAAAGGACACTCACTGTAAGGCCCAGCAAGGCGGTTCATACCTGTAATCCAAGCACTTCGGGAGGCTGAGCTCAGGAGTTTGAGGCCAGCCTGAGCAAGAGCAGAGCAAGACTGCATCTCCAAAAAAATAGCTGAGGCTTGTGGTAGAAACCTGCAGTCCCAGCTACTTGAGAGGTTGAGGCAAGAGGATCACTTGTGCCCAAGAGTTTGAGGTTGCCGTGAGCTATGACGCTACAGCACTCTACCAAGCGCAACAAAGTAAGACTCTGTCTCAAAAAAAAAAAAAAAAAGACACTATGATAAAAGTATAACAGACTGGATTTGGGGGAACTACCTAAGATTGAAGGCTCTAAAAAGGTCCCTCTAAGGCAGCAGTTCTCAACCTGTGGGTCACAACCCACAGGAATAGTATTAAAGGGCCATGGCATTAGGAAGGTTGAGAACCACTGCTCTAAGGTGACATTTGAACCAAGACCTAAACAAGAATGTACAAGAGGGAGGGAGAATCATTTAGAGTGAGCAAAGATTCTGAGGTAGGTGAGCCTGAGGTATGTGTAGATGGAAGATAGGTATGTGTGGATGGAAGATAGGTATGAGAGAAGGGCATGGGAGCACTACAGGTAAATTTGGATTTTATTCCTAATTTGTTGAAAAGCAACTGAAGAGGGTGTCCGCCATACAGCAGTGCTGAAATGGCAGAACGGCAGCCTGCCTCCAGCGGCCTCACAGATGAGGCCGCCCTCATTTGCTGCTCCGAAGCGACCCCAGCACCAAGGATTTTCTATTGCAGCAAACCATGCTATGAATTAATGATCCTAATAAGTCACTGGATTTTTATACTAGAGTTCTTGGAATGACACTACTCAAAAAATTAGATTTTCCCACTATGAAGTTTTCACTGTATTTCTTGGCTTATGAGGATAAAAATGACATCCCCAAAGATAAAGATGAACAAGTGGCATGGGTATTCTCCAGAAAAGCTACACTGGAGCTGACACACAACTGGGGTACTGAAGATGATGAGGTCCAGAGTTACCACAATGGCAACTCAGACCCTTGAGGATTTGGTCACATTGGAATTGCTGTTCCTAAAGTACACAGTGCCTGTAAAAGATCTGAAGAACTGGGAGTCAAATTTGTGAAGAAACCTGATGATGGTAAAATGAAAGGCCTGGCGTTTATTCCGGACCCTGATGGCTACTGGATTGACTTTGAATCCTAACAAAACAAGAGCTATTGTTCAGTACTATGAAGAATGCTCCTTTGAGATTTTAGTGAAGACACAGATTGAAAAAGTAAACAACGTGATTGAAGATACTCAGATCTAACACAAGCATCTAGAACTTATGGGTCATTGCTGTGGTTCAAATTATTCTTAAATCCATTTTCCTTTCCTATTTTAGCTGGGTTTTTACCTCCTAACTTTTCAGTCATTCTGGTTTTAAAGTAATGCTTTATCTTATGCCCTTGAATATAGTTGTGTAACTTTATTTTTTATTTAATAATTAGAACAGTTCCTTTGAGAGGCTGTATTTACTTGCCTTCTATCTCCTAAATAATACTTCTCTTCAAGTCTGCCTTTGAATCATCATTTTCCAAAAAAAAAAAAAAAGAGTATTTAATATGCGTTTGTTGTGGTTACCTTCTGGGGTTTCGATTCCTCAGAAATAATGTTCCACAGTGGCACATAAAGAACATAAAACAAGAATGAAACTTCATGTGTACTTCAAACAGTACAAAGTGTTTATTTTACAAAAGAGTAGGTACTCTCAAGAGTAATTCAGAATCATGCTGATGAGGATACTGATAGAAAAAGTAGTTTATTTTTACTTATAAAGTACATTTAAAGTTCAAGGACTGACCTCATTTAATTGAGAATGGGAAGGAGTAAAAAATGTAATTTTTACTGGGTACCCAGACACTAGGCTATAAGACTTTAATACTGACAACTATCCTTATGAGAAAACAGGCTAAACATATAAAGTAACTTACAGTGAATGGAAGGCAATATAAATAGGCTCAAGTACTCAAGATCTTAACCATCATTTTTAGTATTTGATTATGCCTCAAAATTAGTGCCTCACAGTACCTCCTTCACTAGCCACCTGATGCAAGAACATTCAGTGAGTTGGAACATTGTACTCTTGGCTCTCTAGCCTGAGTACTGTGGTAAGGGAAGAAGCTGTAGGAGAGTCTTTAGCATGTGACTGCTTTAGGGACAGACACCCTGTTATTCCTGCATAGGTAATGCTTATATTAGCTGGAAAGAGCCCCCCTTCCCCAAGGTCTTGATGCCAGTAGCCACATGTAACAAATTATGTTCAATAAAAACTTAATCATCAGGAAAAAAAAAAAAGAAAGAAAAGCACCTGAAGGTGGTTAAAAGGGAAATGACCTGATCTGTTTTTCCCCCGATCTTTTTTTAAAGAAAAGATTACTAGAGACCATGAACGGAAGGAAGCTATTATATAGCTAATCCAGGTTAAGGATGACAGGGTTTTGTAATCAAGAGTGGCAGCTATGGGGATGGAGATAAAGTGGATTGATGAAGATATAGTTTGTAGTCAGAAACAATAAAACTTGCTGATTTGGTGTGAGAGATAGACAGAATTCAAGGTTTTGCTTTGTGAAATCATTTACTTGGATGAAGAACCAGAGGAAGAACAAGTTTGGGTTCTTTTGAACATGTTAATTTTGAGGTGCAAAGCTGAGTGGGAATGTTGACGTTCAATTTAATAAAGCCTCCCTATACTCTTGAGAGGAAGAAGAGGAATCACGATCTTTATCTTTGTTCCCCCAATGCCAGATACACATTGTGTACGGGTACGCATTATGTATGGCAGTAAATATTTTTGAATAGGAAGATGGTTCTTTGTTTCCAAGTTTAAAGTCCTGAAGACCGTTCTCTATACAAAAACTATAAAAGGGCTTTGGCACCTCCTTGGCTTCTGCTAACGACTAGGTGAATTACTTCCTCATTCTGGTGATATTTAGTTACAATAGGCTTTAGTTGTAAAAAATTATTTTCGCTACGTCGGAACTCTTTTCAAGTGAACGTCACTCTTCTGAGTGTAATTTTGAAGGCGAGTTCAAATACATATACATCACACACTTTAACACGAAGGGCTGGGACTCCACGCACATTTACAACCACAAAGGCACGAGCCTAATTAAGAATGGTCTGCACCTGGACAGCGGAGGCATCAAAACACCTCAAATCCTGCAGATGAAGCCAACAGTGGGAAGCAACTCTTCCTACGAAAAAAACAAAAGAGGTCCGAAAAGGGAAGGGGGGGTACTTTTTATTTGCTAAACATCTTTAAAAGATTTGACACCACAGAACTATATCCTCCAAGTCTTAAAATGCCGAGAATAGGTATTATTCATGTTCGCGGGTGATAAAAGTTTACAGTACCTCGCTTTACTTCATCCACCTTTTAAGAGCCAGTGATAGCCGTATAGCTCAGGTTGAGACCTGGCCTGCCCACTGTCCCCGTGCCAAGTATTTTTCAAGTTCGGAAGAAAACGCCACATCCACTGCCAAAACCTTAAGTCAGAACGACTGAGAACCCTTGCAGAAACAAAAGCCTTCGATCTGCCACGGTTCTCGCGCCCCCACTCCCTCGCTGTTCACCCCATTCAACAAAGACAAGAGTTCAAGTCGCGGCAACAAAACACGGCCGGACCGTGGGCGTGAGCGGACGGAGGGAAAGGTTCGCGAGCCGCCCCTCACCCCTCTAGGACGTGACAAACAAGGATATGAGGAGCCGGGGCAGGACGGACGGCAGTTCCCGACGACATAGCTCCTCTGGCCAGCTACTCAATTCTTCCAGGGGTACCGCGCTCGCTGGGACTGCGCGTTCCTGGGACATGTTTTCGCCTGAGGCAGCTTCGAACTACTCCCGCCACCACCCAGACCGGAAGCTCTCACAGTCCCGGCAGCCCCTGCGAGCTCTCCACCGGCTCCAGAACCATAGAGAGGACGCGGCCTGGGTTGCTTGGTGGGCCCTAGTTGCTCAAGGCCAAACAGGAAGCCGGGCTTGTCTGGCCCTCGGAAAACTCGACTCACTGGTGCGCCTTGTCAGCGCGCAGGCGGAGGCGCTGGGAGCGGTTTCTCAGCCGGGTGCTTCCAAGGCTCACCGGCTAGCGAGGAGCTCCAGGTAGACGTTACATTGAGATGGGGAGGGGAGGGCTAGGAGTCCCCAGGTTTGCTATCCACGGGGTTTTGCGATTGCACTTCTGGGGTTAGGTTTGGCCTGGGACCTGCAGCCGGAAGTGGATCCAAGCCCTGCAGCGGGTTGGGATAGAAACAAGTCACATTCTGACTTGCTTAACTGTGTCAGTCCCCTCTTTGTATATCTTGTGTAAGGGGAATAAAGATCCAATATGCCAGAATTGTTGTGCAAATTGAAGCAGATGGTAGTGTCAAGCACAAAGGATACAGAAAAGATTCTCTTCGAAGTTACTCTCATTTTTTGCAGGACTCTCCAGACGGTTAGTGCAGGGCGCTTATTTTGTGTTCGTCCTGCCAACTAATTAGTCTTTACCAGTTGCCCCACTAGCGTACTTTAGGGCTGCTGGCGTGGTCTAAATGTGTATAGTGAAGTGTTTTGGATGAATTTACACACCAGCCCGTAAGTGCATATTTTTAAAGAGATGCTTGCTTCCCAAAATAAAATCTTGAACTCCTGTTATTTGAGACAGTAAAAGACAGCAGGGAAGAGATCCTGGAAGTTTAGGGGGTGATTATATTTGGGTACAGTAGGGACAGCTGAAAGCTACCAAGTAGCTAAACTGTCCTGTCTGAAAATCTTGGACATTATGTTTGTTCATTTTCTACTCCAATCTTTGGACCTTCATGGTGTGTATGTACAAATCTCTTATGTCTGTCTCTATAGCTTCTGTTCACAAACCCACAAACAGTGTTGCTTGTTGCACAGAAAGCCAATTACTGGGACAACAAAGATGTCAAGAAAGAAACGATGTATTACAGTGGACCCGTGGACTAGGAGGTGGGAAGTACGGACTGCCTCAAATCCACCTCCTCATCAACAGGCAGGTTTCTGGAAGTGAGATGAATAATGCATGAGGAGAGTGAGCATCATTCCTTGTTTGGGGTAGAGTACAAGGCCCCAAAGCACAGTGAGAAATGATGCTAGTACATACATACCTTGATCAAAAAATGGCAGAGAAGTCCCTTCCAGGGTGGAGATTTTCGTACTGTCACGAGCTAGGAGTTAATACTGGTCATTCTTTTAGCCTTTTGCGCAGGCTCAGTGGAACCTTGGGCATCGTCTGTGGTGGAGTATGGCTTGTCCTGTCTTCTTTGGACAAGGGATTAGTTACAGCTGCAAGGAGGTTCTGCCTTTGGGGAAAAAACTAAAGGCATGTATTATTACAGCAAAGTTACAAACTTTTGGTCATCAAATCTTTCTGAGAGCTCTCTGTCTATTCTCAACTTAGTTTGAAACTGCAGTTGCTAAGCTACCAGTATTGAGATAAAACTCACTTCTATGCTACTAGCCAGTTCAAGGCCACTTAGAGCAGCCAGCGCTAGTCACAATGTGAAACTTGAAAACTCATTTGGAATATGAGGGAACTAAAAATACTATTAAAAAAAAAAAAACTTTTTTCCTTCTGGAGCTGGTTACACATTTTTAGAAAAGACAGCTGTATTGAGGGAGGGGCGGGGTTTGATATTACATTGTAGTGAAATATGACATTTTGTCTCAATCATCATTTTGTTTCTGTTTTTTTCTCCAGAGCTAAATTGAAAAAAGAACAAAGACCTGAGAAAAATCAGTTGGAAATATCACTAAGTGTTTGGTACAGTGTATAAGCAACTAAAAAGAAAGTGCTCCCAAGAAGACTAATGGAATAATTGAGGCGGGTTTATGTGTGTCATCAAATTCTATCTAGAAGTGGAAGAGTATTTCTATAAATTTAAGGATTGTGTGCATTTAACGAGAATGACCTTTCAGTTTAATTTTGCTATAGAAGACCATCTGGAAAATGAATTAGCACCCCTTGGAGATGGAGCTTTGATGTTGGATTCTTCAAAAGAGCTGTCAGTCTTAAAAAGTCAAAAAAGAGAACAGAGGGACAGAAAATGTTCTATAGAACAACTTAACTTGCCTTGGGACCAATTGTGGGAAAATAAGTCAGTGGAAAATGCAGCTCCTTCTCAAGACACAGACAGTCCACTTGGTATAGCTAGTGGTTCAGATAACTTGGAGCCATATAAAAAACAGCCCTGCTTGAGAGCTGCCAAAGAGCATGCTATGCCTAAAGATTTAAAGAAAGTGTTAGAAAATAAAGTGATAGAAGCATTACCAGGTCTCCAGCATGCTAACTTATCAGTAGTGAAAACTGTCTTGTTGAAAGACAGCTTCCCTGGAGAAAACATAGTTTCAAAAAGCTTTTCTTCTCACACTGATCTGATTACAGGTGTTTATGAAGGAGGCTTAAAAATCTGGGAATGTACCTTTGACCTCCTAGATTATTTCACAAAGGCCAAAGTGAAATTTGCTGGCAAAAAAGTGTTGGATCTTGGCTGTGGATCAGGGTTGCTGGGTATCACTGCATTCAAGGGAGGGGCCAAAGAAATTCATTTTCAAGATTATAATAGTGTGGTGATTGATGAAGTAACTTTACCTAATGTAGTAGCTAACTCCAATTTGGAAGATGAAGAAAATGATATAAACAAACCAGATCTGAAAAGATGCAGGAAATCAGAAGTAGTACAAGAACCATATAAATGTCAGTTCTTTTCTGGGGAGTGGTCTGAGTTTTGTAAGCTTGTACTAAGCAGTGAAAAACTCTTTGTGAAATATGATCTCATTCTCACCTCAGAAACCATATACAATCCAGATTATTATAGTACGTTACACCAAACATTCCTTAGACTGTTAAGTAAACATGGACAAGTACTTTTGGCCAGCAAAGCACATTATTTTGGTGTAGGTGGAGGTGTTCATCTCTTTCAGAAGTTTGTAGAAGAAAGAGGTGTGTTTGAGACTAGAACACTCAAAATAATTGATGAAGGATTAAAGAGGTTCATAATTGAATTGACTTTTAAGTGCTCTAGTTAATGTTCACCAAGTGTCCTAAGTGAAATAAACAGAATGACCAAAAATTTGTTTTGAATGTCCGATTCTGATTTGCTGTTATTTTTGTCTGAAATTTTGATGTTGCTCGTTTAGATTTGTTTATCTAAACAATAGTCCAGCTAGGTTAGCAACCTTTGTACTTGTAAGATGAGACTGGGAAAACACCTCAGCATTTGACGAGATCTCCTGGGAAATCATTCTCTAGCAAAGTTCTGTTTTCTCCACCTTCATTCTATTTGACCTCTCTGCCACCTTTGCTATTACATAAGATTATTCCCAGGAAATCCTGCCATTTCTTATCTGAAGTTTATTCATTTCTTCCTGGTCTTTGTTAGTCCCTTGTTCACACAAAGTGCCTGGTCAGATCACCATGGTATTAGTTGATGGCATACATAACGTATCACTAAATGGTACTGAACCTAAATATTTGTTTGAACGCCATAGATACGAAGTTTTTGTTTCATTTTGTTTTCATATTCATTTATCTTGTAAGAATCAGGCTCCTGAGCTGTTGAATTCACAATGAGATAAAGAAGCAGCAACAGGGAGGCTGTGATAGGGGGTAAAAGTGATAGAGGACTCACAGCAGTTCACGTTAGCCCCTTGCAGCCAAATAAGACATCCTAGGCTCCTGGTAGAACAAGAATGGGCAGAGGGAGGGTGATTGGTGGGATTACACCTGTGGTGCATCTTACAAGGGTAAATGTGAAACTTAGTAAATGTGGAATGTAAATGTCTTAGCACAATAACTAAGAAAATGCCAGGAAGGCTATGTTAACAAGTGTGATGAAAATGTGTCAAATGGTCTATGAAACTAGTGTATGGTGCCCCATGATCACATTAATGTACACAGCTATGATTTAATAAAAAAAGAAGAAAGAAAGAAAAAGGAGAATACCAGATTCTGGGGAGTCCAGACACTATTTGTTAAATAGTAGGAAAGAAAGGAAGAAAAACTATTTTGTTGATTTTAATGCAAAAATTTTCATATCACATTTGAAATTGGTATCCATAACAAATCCCACTTAAGAACTTGGAGAAACAACTAAGCTCCAGATCTTGCACTGCCCATCACCAATCTCCTCTCTCTCCGTCTACATGCCTACCTTTCCATCCCCACCCTTCCCCATCCCTCATCCTTATCCAAAAAAGATAAAAATTACCTTTTTGGGAAGCTTCAGTGCTGCAGATTATTTAGGATGAAGAAGAATTCATATTGTTAATTGGTTTCTAAAGACTTGGTCAAATATATGCTGTGTCCTGCCTCTAAAATGCCTATTTCTCAGATGTGCCTCTCCCCTAAGCTTCAGTCTCCCTGTCCCACAGCTGGCTTTCTGCCTCTGGTTGGGAAACAGGGGGCCAGGAAATGTCTCCCCCGTGACCAAGAGCTGTGCCTTCCCAGTGTTGAATGCAATGGCCAATTTCACACGTGCTGTACAGTATGCATGGTAGACAGGTCGCAGCTCAGCTAGAGAATGAACTTTTTGATGGCAGAAAACACAGCTTCACTGTTCTGTACCGTCTGTGGTATTTTATTCAAGTGCTTAATAAATGGCCATTTGGAAAGCAGGAATAGCAAAGAAACTACAACACTGTGAACTTGACTATTCACCTCCACTTCAGCCAGAATATTTGGATGTCTCATACTGTGTGTATGGTGGCATTATGTTTGCTTATATCAAGGCTTTGCTTTGGGTAAAAGCACACATTTAAAGTGGCCATAACTCAGGTGCAGGCCAGCAGAGAAGTTGCCCTGCTCTGTAAAAGACGCCTTTATTGCAGCCCAGGGATGCAGCTTCTATTCAACCAGGGAGCTTGGGGAAGCCACGGTACATTTATTACCACTACATATTCTCATACAATTCCAATTTCTGCCCTTTCAAGGAATTGAAAGTGGACTCAGCTAACCCTTCAAAGTAGTTTCATCATCGATAAGGTAAGTTGTTTAAGAGAAATGTTCATCCATGATAAGGATTATTATTCTGGAAGAAACTATGTAAAAGTTATGATGACAAAAAAAAAAAAAAAAAAAAAACTGTGGCAACTTAAGTGTAAAGGAAGTGGGGCATTTTACCCCAAGAACAAGTTAAGTGCCAACCAATTTGTGATCTGCAAAAATATGATGAAGGGCTGCTGCAGCTATTCTTTTCCATGGTATTTGGTGATGAGGAAGAAAGAGTGAAGGTGAAAGATTGTCATTTGTAGTTCAGGTAACCTTTGAACGACACAGGGTAGGGGTGTTGATCCCCCACATAGTCAAGAAATTCACGTGTATAACTTTTGATTCTCCCCAAACTTAACTACTTATGTCTACTGTTGACTGGAAACCTTACCTCTAAGATAAACAGTAGATCAACCCATATTTTGTATGTTACATGTATTATAGATTGTATTCTTGCAATCAAGTAAATTTATTAAGAAAATCACAAGGAAGAGAAAATATATTTAGTATCTGGCAAGTAGAAGTGAATCATTGTAAAGGTCATCCTTGTCATCTTTCCCTTGAGTAGACTGTGGAGGAGGAGGAAGAGGAAGGGTTGGTCTTGTTGTCTTAGGCAGGGCAGAGGGAGAAGGAAATCCACTGTAAGTAGATCCATGCTTCTCGAGACTGTTGTTCAAGGTCAATAATACAATTAGATGTCCTCAGTCATGAAATGCTACATGTCTTGGCTGTGCTGCTGCTGGACTGTTTGCTGCCTTTAGGTAAAGAAAAGATGCCTTTTCCTGCAGGAACATTGGCCTCTTCTGCCTGGGAGGAAGCAGAGCAGGGCAGGTGGGACAAGGGCTTTCAGCCCCATTCACCCACCCTCAGCTCTTCTTGGTAGTACTGTGGCTCCCAACTGATAAGATACAGGAAAATGAGCAATAAACTGATCAACATCAAGAAAACATGTAACATACACCAGGTACGGGTGGGGGGCCATATGAGATTTATTTTTCCCCTCACATTAATTTAGTGCTCACAACAGCTCCTCTGCTAGGGGCATCCAGGATAGAAAAATGGAAGAAGGCTTTAGTTATCTTATTGTGTAGTAAGTTTTTGAAGAAAAAATGTTTCAATGATACTTTTTAAAGCATGGTAAGGCAGATTTTATTCAGGACTATTGACACAGGTGTAAGGACCATGGCAATACAGTTTTGCAATGGGGGAGACAAATTGGGCTTAACTCCCAGTACAGCTAGGCAAATGAGACTTGATAGCCAAGAAGTGAGTCAGTGAGTGAAAAATTACTAAGAAGAAACATCAGAAGCAAGAGAGAGTCTAGCTAGACCGAAGTAACAGGATTCTTGCTGAAGTCATGCCAGCATGATCAGACAACACCTAGAGTGTGGTGACTACTAAGGGTGGGGTCCTTGTTAAAGTGACTTAGCACAAGGAAGTACACAGATGGGCCTAGGAGAAAGTTCAGAAGACCAACGGTCGGCCAAGCAAAGAACCTTTGACTAGCTCAGTGGTTCTCAACCTTCCTAATGCCGCAGCCCTTTAATACAGTTCCTGTGGGTCGCGACCCACAGGTTGAGAACTGCTGGTCTAGCTGAATGCAAAGAAAGTGTTTGAACTGGAGGTTCAAGCTACAGAAGCAAGTATCCCTGGGTGAGTCTCCCCCTGCACACTGCACACTGCAGTGAAGGCATCACGATGGGCACTGAAGTCGGATGGCTGCTGAAACTGTCTCTATCAGCCTGTCCAAGGCTTAGAGGGTCCTTGGCTGTCCTGGCTGCACTGCAACAGCAGCAGCGTGAATCGAAAGCTCTAACCACATATCCAGCTAGCCATACAGACACACAGCCTCAATGTAGCCATAGCAATTCTCTCTGCCTATTCTCAACCTCTCACAGATCTTCACCAGGAAGATCCAGTCTTCTGGTCCCAGAAGAGTGGTCCTGGGTCATCAACCAACCTGGCTGCAAAAATCTGAGGTTGAAAAATCTGAGAAAAATCATTTCTCACAGAAGAAATGAATGTGCCTCAGAATGTATAGACAACTGCTCCCTGAGTAACCCTGACAATTTATTCAAAGAGATAAAAAGAAAAAAAATTATTATTTCATGTCTGGCCAAAGCTTTTCCACATTCTCTCTGAGTGTCTCAGATGTCTTAGGATGTAAAATCCTTCCAGATACCTGCTATTCTAGACCAAGTGACTTCTAGTGGCTGCTGAACTTAAAAATTGGCTAATCAGCTTTCCTTAATTTTTTTGTATTTAATATGTGGCTCGAGACAACTCTTATTCATCCAATGTGTGGCAGAGCAAAGAAGGTTGGACACGCCTAGACTAAAGCCCAGAAATTCGACACACACCCAGTTTGTTCAGTGGCACAGAATATTCTCATTAACCCATCTCTAAGCCAGCTATTTTATGACCATAACTTTCCCACCCTCTTTGTGTTTTAAAAATCTTCAGGGGGAGACGCATTTTCAGAAATTTTATTTTATTCCCCAAGCTTTCCACAAATTAAATGCTGTTTCCTATTTGGTTTGCTATCTTCAAGCTAATCTAGGATTTTCATAATGAGAACCACAAAGATTCTGTCTTCTGTGGAAAATACCTCCGAGAAATATTTTCTAGGAAGGGTGGCATTAATGTTTTTAATGCTCTTTATTTTAGTTCCTTTTACAGAAAATGCGTTCAAGTCTGGATTTTTAGACATTAAAACAATCACTCTCCTAACTCTGATGGATTTTAATTTTCCCAAAGTGGTAAAAAAAAAACTTACTATGTAAACTTCTCCCAAAATAATTTAGAAACTCTTTTCTAGCTTGTCTTCTAAAATAGTTCAACATAAGAGAAATAACTTTGGTTAGACTCAAAATCATTAGAGATTCTTGAATTCCTGGTAATTTTAATTAGTTTTCTATCATCTAGAACTATATATAAATATTTTACCCAATTGCTTAAAAATAAATGAGAAGGTCAAATGTGAAAATCTGAGTGTAAATTATTTTACCATAGGTGGACGTCAGAGACATCCTAGATAGGGACATCACAAGGTGCCACTTCCTAAGTGCTAGTCCTTTGAGCTTTATTTTCTCCAATACTTGCAAATCAAATAGTTTTCTGCTCTACTCTAAAGCCCAAACACAGTCCCCTTCCATAAATAATTTGTTGAGTAGGTGACGCCCGTACTCAGTGGGTAGGGTGCTGGCCACATACACCCAGGCTGGCAGGTTTGAACCTGGCCCAGGCCAGCTAAACAACAATGACAACTGCAACAAAAAAATAGCCAGGCATTGTGGCAGGCACCTGTAGTCCCAGCTACTTGGGAGGATGAGGCAAAAGAATTGCTGAAACCCAAGAGTTGGAGGTTGCTGTGAGCTGTGATGCTACAGCACTCTAACCTGGGTGACAGCTTGAGACTGTCTCAAAAAAAAAAAAAATAGAATTTGCTGAGTACTTACTGTGTATGGAGAAGACAATTTCCATTTGCAATAATTTATCTGTTAAAGAAATGTATTCCTTGTAAGAAAAGTTTACTCCTGGTGTTGTAGAATACTTGTAGTTCAACATATTTCCAGTTCTACGCCATTTCTCCTGAATCTTTTATAAAGGTAGGGTTATGAATAGAAAAGTCCTCAAGTATATTTGTGTTCTGTGTGCCCCTTTACTGTGATTTGTGGATTTCCTCTGTTAGTCAAGGAACTTTGTCAAATTTTATTTATGAAAGGTCAGAGATTAACTAACGGGAAACACAACAATGGATAACTGACAGCTTTGGATTCAAGCCTCCCCAGAAGAAAGATGTATTAAAACAAGCAAGCACCCGAATAAGATGGGACAGAAGATAAAAGAAAGAGATGAAGAATGATAGAAAGACAGACAGGGAATTATATTAATTAAAATTAAAATTGAGAGCAGAGAGAGTGCTGGGGAAAGTAAGGTGGTAGAGTCTAAGGAAGAAGACCAGGCAAGATGTGGCCTGGAATCCACATGATAGTTGAACTTTTAAACAAGCAATTGGGGATGGGATTGCTAGTGACTCACAGTCAGGGGAAACAATCAAGGAACAGGGTTGCCGAGAGCCCAAGAGAAGTGCTTGACGACAGTCCAAGTGACCTTGTTGCACCCCTGACATTTGGCAGTTGGAATTTTGGCTCAACTCTGCTGAGCTTTATACCTACAACAGCCTACATCCCAGTTTGCCCAAGTCCCATGTTGTGTGTGTTGTCCCAGTGCCCCAACTCTTAGCACTCGTAGAAGTGTATCCATGATGGTCAGCTTATCCACCAGTCCTGCACCAGTATCCTTAATCTTATAATTCTGTGGAGTATGATATAATTTCTTTAAAAATCACTCAATACATAAATATTAACTTCCAATAGTAGTATAGCAGGCACTAAACATGAAGATGGACTATAAAGTTAACATGATACAGTCTGTGCTTTATGGGGGCTTCTAATCTAGGGTGAAAATAGTAACACAGCCAGAGAACTTCTTGTGAGGATGTTTCACATATCATGCAGGTTTCTGATAGCACCGTCCTTTTGAGGTACAGGGTGAGGCCATATCCCCTACAGTGGGATTGACAAGGGAGAAAGTAGAAGGGGATGAGGATGGGTGGATCAACTCAGGATTGGGTAGATGGATCCAGGAACAATCATCTGGTGGTAAATCAGCAGATTTTCTGACAGAACTAGAACTTGGAAAGTTGAGCAAAGCACTAGGAAATCTTCCTTCTCTCTTTTTGACTCTGGACTTTAAGAATTGAGACTGTTCCTGATGGTGAAGGGACACACAGCCTCTGCCAAATGTAGGCAGGTGATGGGGGATCATAGGCTGAAGATAAATTTCATAAGAAGAATATTAGGAAGATACTTGTCTCCTCTTCCCAGTTAGAGATTCCCCACCCCATTGGAAACCCCAAAGGCCAGGGACTTTATTTCACTAGGGAAAATAATTAGTTTCCTTACATACACACATTCAAGCAAATAACTAAATTGAAAAAAAGGGAATAGTAATAAAACAACAGCCAATGTTGGGACAATCAGTGATAAGAGGGAGAGAATATCCTTTGGGCCAGTGAGGGAAGACTTCTCGTAAGAGATAGCACCTAACCTCAGACTCAAATGTAAGTGGATTTTCATCAGACTGATAGGGGAGTAGGGCTGGAAGGGTGGGGAGCTAAGTGCTTAACAGGCAGAAGGACTAGTCTGTAAAAAAGCACTGACTTCAGAGAACATGTTAATTCATTGAATATTTACGGAACACCTACTACCTCCTGGTCACATTTCTAGGTGGTGAGGGAAGGAGGAGATTGTGCTGTTCCAATAGGCCCCGGCTGATGCCAGCGCTGCTGGATCATGGACAGCAATGTGAGTAGCAAAGCTCCACATCATTGCACTCCATGACTTCAGTCACATAAGCAGCTGGCTCGGTGGCCAAGGAAAAGCTTTTGAATTCACTACTTTTTCCTGTTAAAATTTGCTGTCAATTAAATTTCTTCCAAACTTCTTTTTTGCCAATCAAAAATACGTTTCATGAGCACTTTTAAAATTGGCATTCTTTTAAAAAGTCTAACACCGTTTAGTATTTCAGTTTTAAATTTTATCAAGAAAGCATTTTTGAACACGTGAATTCAGTCTTTTAAAACCTACCTACACCCATGGTTCAAGGAAAATTCTGCCCTTCCTATGGGTTAAGTGGATGACAAAACTCAGAGCACGAATTTTGGAATTTCATTTATCGCACATATTAATCAATCATGACATGTGTTTGTTTCTTGTAAGGAAGTGACTCTGATGTATTTGAGGTGGAATTGAGGCTGAGGCTGCATTCTTATTTTAGTCTAGCAGATTGAGGGGCTAGTAAATTTACAAAATGCTCAAAGGAAGTAAGGAACCTAATAGGCCTGAATACTTCTCATGAGACTCTTTACCCTAGAAAGAATATACTTCTAGGAGAATACTTCTAAGAGTATTCTAAGAGAATACTTCTCATGAGACGCTTTACCCTAAGCATCTACCCTAATCACTAAGGATATCTCAGAACCAGGAACACAGAGCAAAAATGGACATCTGAGACAAGGACAGTCAGTGTGCTATGGTGAAAGGCCACTGGAATTGAAGGAAAACAGACCCACGTCCTAAACCTGGCTCTTGCCCTTAGTAACTGTGTGCCTGCCTTCAGCAAGTGGCAATGATCTTTAATAGTTTTCTCTGCAATAAAGTGTTAGATAGTATTTATTCTGTTCATCTTTCTGAGTTACGAGTTTCAAATGTAATATTATATGTTAATGTTTCATATAATTCTGGGACATCATTCTTACTGAAAACCACCATTCTCATTCTTGATTCATGTTTCCTTTTTGTTTCCATATTTGACTAAACCCAACTTTTCTAATACCAGCACTGCTGATATTTAGTTAATTGCTTCCTTTGGTTTATCTCTCTCTAACCAAGGATTGTCCCAATTTCCTCTTCCTAATGTTAATCCAGTCAACCCATGCCACTAGATAATATGATAGTATTTATAATACACACATTTCATCCCAAATTTTCCCTGATTAAAGTCTTTAACAGTTTCTCATTTTTAAAGACTGTAATCTCCAAAGTGGGTATACAAGACATCTCATTGTAATGTAGGAAGAAATTACAAGATTATATATTTGTATTAGTTTAAAATATTTTTTAAATTTCAGATTAGTATTAGGGTACAAACAATTAGGTTACAATGTTTGCATTAGTTAGGGAAGGTCCCTGTTGTAGTTGTGCTGGTGACCCAGAAGGTGTGCCATATGCCTTAACAGTGTGCCCTTTAGAGCATACCAATCTCCTTTCCTCCTCCTCTTCTCCTTGAATTAAATTGAATTTTTCTCTTATGTGGACGTGTATTAGTTCAAATACTGGCTTCATATTAGTATTGAACGCATTGGATACTTGCTTTTCTATTCTTGTGATACTTTACTAAAGAGAATATTAGTTTTAAAATTTTAAACATAAGGAAAATAACTCTTGATTTATTTTTTATGGCATAAAATGCACCATAAGGTTAATACAATCTCCTAACATTCCACCAAAATAAATGTTCCTGTCTTTATTTACATTACTTCAGAACCATAGGGGCCATGTTTATTAGGGAAGAAAGTTCAAGAAATCTTCATTCAAAAAAAGGGTAAAAGTGGGGTCATCATGGAAGACTTTCTAAGGAAAATCTTGAGAAGGACTTGCACTGGTATTACTGATTATTCCACGAGCAGCCTGCCCCTAATAGGCTTCTGGAAAAAGGTCCAAGTGCCTGTGAAAAGGGTCAGTGTTTGAAAATACTTATTCTTTACTCTCAATTTTTTAATGGCTTTCTATTATCTCAAAGATAAAGTTCAAATCCCTTGGTCTGCATTTAGGACACTTTTTTTTTTTTTTTTTTTGTAGAGACAGAGTCTCACTTTATGGCCCTCGGTAGAGTGCTGTGGCCTCACACAGCTCACAGCAACCTCCAACTCCTGGGCTTAAGCGATTCTCTTGCCTCAGCCTCCCGAGTAACTGGGACTACAGGTGCCCGCCACAATGCCCGGCTATTTTTTGGTTGCAGTTTGGCCAGGGCTGGGTTTGAACCCACCACCCTCGGTATATGGGGCCGGCGTCTTACTGACTGAGCCACAGGCGCCGCCCAGGACACTCTTTAATTTAGGCAAAATTACCATCCTCATCCTGTCTCAGAGCCCTGTAAGAACTAGTCATCCTATAAGAACTTCCGTCTCTCATTAGCAGAGGTTACCCACCCCATTAAGACATTTGGGCTTCTTCTTTCTCCCTATTTTTAAAATTTCTGCTCCTCATTTGAGGCTAACTTTAAGCCCTACATTTGTGAAGCTCTTTTCTCTGAACTTCTCTAGAATGTGGCTGTATTTTACCATGTAAACAAAACAGTTGTACAGTCAGCATGACTGTACAATTGATCATAAAAAACAGAGTAAAATGAAGCAATTTTAATGCTTTTACCAGGGACAGCAGGTGTAATCCAGAACTGTTCTGAGCAAACCATGATAGGTGGTCCCTGGTTATAATGCTTTTTAACCCTCCTGGGGAAATTTTTAAAGTCTTCCAAGTCAGAACCAGGTACCTTAAATTCTTCTATTATCTATAATAGGAGTTGACAGATACTGATAGAAGGTTCCACTGATGTGTGCAAATATTCAGAACCACAAGATTAGGTATTATTTCTGTCATCATTGACCTTTACATGCAAGAAATCGAGTTTGAAAAAAACTATAGTCCTCTAATACAAGAAAGAAGAAAACATTGAACCATGGCACAGAAAAGTCTTCAAACAGCCATCCTACGCCTAAATTTTGTTCCAAAAGTAGTGAAAGACTAAGAGATGTGAAAAGCCAGTAAGGGGAAATTTGAGTCATTTTTTTGTTTGTTTCAAGTGTTATGTGGGGCTTTCTTGACCCGGTTGCATTTCCACGGGAATGTGGGCAGCCACAGTGGGTGCAATGAACTTTCATGTCAGGCCGACAGACACAAATACACAATACTGTGGTTCTAAATGTTGTTCCCCTCTGAGGCTTAGGCCCCTGGATTAGTCAGTTATGTCTAGAGTGTACCATCTGAGCACATTTCCACTCCATTTCTTGGGAGATGTTTCCAAGTTCTAAACAAAGCAAGTCTGGACTTTTCT
Organism: Nycticebus coucang; assembly: GCF_027406575.1. Lineage (NCBI taxonomy): Eukaryota > Metazoa > Chordata > Mammalia > Primates > Lorisidae > Nycticebus > Nycticebus coucang. Next base: position 91,795,533 of record NC_069789.1, read on the forward strand.
CCAGGATGGTGAAAATTGTTAATTCATGCTGAATCACAGTGCAATGTCTCACTGAGCCCCAGTACCCGCCTTCTGCACGCTGCCAGTGCTTTCTGCAGGGGCACCATTGGTCCTGGTATCTCTTAACCAAGCACCACCATTTCCCACAGGGCACAGCTCTCAGACGCCAAAGTTGATGTCTGCTGGGAAGAGCAGACAGAAACTCCTCCTGCCTCCTTCTTTGGATTATATTGTATTAGAGCAAATGCTGTTTCAGGCGGTTTTAATCTTTTTTCTTCCCTCTACCAAAGCACCCAACTTCACCCTCTCTGGACTCTGACACGAGTTTGTCACAGATCCGGGCCAGGTACAAAATTGGGAGGAAGATACCATACTCCAGTCAGAAACATCCCTCCCTTCTATCACTTAAGAATTTGTTATGGAGTCAAGCTCTTTCTTGAGGATAGATAAGTTCTTCACCATGTAGAATTGCCAGATAAAATACAAGTATTTCGTCAGACATACTTATACTAAAAAAATGCCCTGTGTTTGTTTTTTTTATCTGAAATGCAAATTTAACTATGGATATCTGCTAATTCTAGTAAGCCTACTCCTAGGCAGTTTCTCATTCCCTCACAAAAATTGCCTTTTGGTGGGTCTGAGACTTAAGCCAAAAGTCCGACTATATTTAGTTATAGCAATGCAAGTATTTGTATAATTTCCTCAACAGTAGATCAACAAGTATAAAGGGGATGTCTGGAAATATGAAGATGAAATAAAGCAGTCATGTCTTTTACCCACTTTTCTGTTCAAAGATATGAAGAGAAACTTTTAAAATAAAGACAGTTTAATGGCCAATGAACACATGAAAAAATGTTCAACATCTCTAATCATCATAGAAATGCAAATTAAACTATAATGAGATATTACCTAACTCCAGTGAGAATGGCTCTTACCAAAAAAATCCCAAAACTTTTTATTGATGGGACTGCAAAGTAGTACAACCTCTAAGGAAAGTAGTATGAAGATATTTCAAAGAACTAACAGTAGACCTACCATTTGATTCAGCAATCTCACTATTAGGTATTTACCCAAAAGAAAAAAGAGGGCTAGGCATAGTAGCTGATGCTGTAATCCTAGCAATCTGGGGGGCTGAGGTAGGTGGATCAGCTGAACTCAGGAATTCCAGACCAGCCTGAGCAAGAGCAAGACCCTGTTTCTATAAACTAGCCAGGCATTGTGGTGGGCGCCTGTAGTTCCAGCTACTCGTGAGGCTTGAGTTCAAGAGTTTGAGGTTGTTGATGCCACAGCCCTCTACCCAGGGTGACAAAGTGTCTCAAAAAAAAAAAAAATACAAAAACAAAAGATGTGGAAACAACTCAAGTGCCCAGCAATACATGAGTGGATTAATAAAATGTGGTGTACAGGCATGTATACCATGGAGTACTACTTAGCCATAAAAGAACATTTTGATCTAGTATCTTTTGTAACACCTTGGATGGAATTGGAGATCATTCTTCTAAGTGAAGTATCACGAGAATAGAAAAACAAATACCACGTATACTTGACATTAAGTTTGAACTAGTTGATCAAAACTTATGTGCACATATGGAAGTAAAACTCAACTGGAATCAACTAGGTAAGAGGAATTTGGTAAATTCACACCCAATGAGTACAATACACACATTCTGGGTGAAGGGCACACTTACAACTTTGACCTGAAATGTTCAAAAGTAAATTATGTAGCCAAAATGCGTGTATCCCTCTAATAGTCTGAAAATTAAAAAAAAAGAAATAAAATAGTCAGATAGGAAATAAAAATATGCCCCAGTTCGGGAAGGAAATAACTTTTATCCTAATAAAGGAACTGACCACTAATGTCTCAAGTGACCATTTCTTTGTCATCATTCACTGAGTAGCAAAATATATAATATACTTCTGCACCCCTAAAGGAGTCTGAGACTGGGATGAGAAACATGTAACAATGAAGCCAGGACAGTGTCCTATAAACGGACAGAGGAAAGGAAGGACAGACTGACAGTATCAAATGCGGTAGGATGGCCAAGAAAGATGACTGCCATTGTTTTGGCAATGTGGAAGTCAATGTTGATCTGAGCAGTTTTGGTGGGGTGACTGGAGCAAAAACCTGAATGGACTGTGTTCAAAAGAAACTGGAAGAAGGAGGCCTGGGGCAGAAATCACATGTAACTAGCCTGAGGAATTTTTCTGTAAAAAGGAGTGGAGAAGTGCGATGACAGCTAAAAGTGGAATCTGGAAAAAGGTTTAAAACCAGTGGGGGAAGAATAAAACACAGTCTTTTTGTAGGATGATGGTCTGATCCTGCAGAAAGGAAGGACTTGGTAGAAGAAAATTAAAGAGAGAAGAGAACTGCTGAGCAATGGCCTTGAATTGGCAAGAACTGATGATTGTCAGAGCCTAACTATAAGAGTTGTCCTTGGATAGAAGCACAGACAGATAGTAATGAGCAGAATTGCAAGGATATGGGACAAACACTTCATAGACAAGGTGGTGGGAGTTTGTGATGAGAAGTGGAACATCTATAATATTAGATATGCTAATTCAGTAATATAGTATATCTCATTTATCCATTTGTTTTTAAATTTCAGATTAGGGTGGCACCTGTGGCTCAGTGAGTAGGGCGCTGGCCCCCTATACCGAGGGTGGTGGGTTCAAATCCAGCTCTGGCCAAACTGCAACAACAAAAAAATAGCTGGGCATTGTGGCGGGTGCCTGTAGTCCCAGCTGCTCGGGGGGCTGAGGCAAGAGAATCACATAAGCCCAAGAGCTGGAGGTTGCTGTGAGCCATGTGAGGCCACAGCACTCTACCGAGGGCAGTAAAGAGAGACTCTGTCTCTACAAAAAAAAAAAATTCAGATTAATATGAGGGTACCAATGTTTAGCTTACATTGTTTTCATTTTCAAGGTGAAGTTCAAGTTGTAGTTGAGCCCTTCACCCAGGGGGCATGCTGAACACCCTCACCTGTGTACATTAGGTGAGATCCCTCCAAGGTACAGGGAGGAGGGAAGGTGAGATCCCTCCCTGATCCCCATTCCTGTCTCGTTTCTTTCTTCTCCCCTTTCTTTTTCCTTAAGGGCCTTACTAATGTTTTTTTCAGTTTCTTTTTTTTCAGTGCAAAGCATGAACACAGTCCCCCACTACCAGAAATTATTCAGTAGAGTTTCCCACATTTGGGGAAATCACAGGGGTCAGCACATCTGGAGTGCAATGGATAAGCCTCGCCCTGGGAAAACCACCTTCGTGATCATGCTTTCTCTCCTGCCAGGTAAGTATGTTATTTTTCAGTTTCTCCACATGTCCTACAAATTTCTTAAGTTTATTCCTATGAATCTTCTACTGTTTTTTTTTTTTTTTAAATTATTAAAGTGAACAGGATTTTCCCCTTTGTTTTTAAGCTAGTAGTTTCTGGTAAATTGAGAAGCTATTTACTTTGGACATTTTCTTTGTTGTTAAGCTTGCCTTTCCTTGACTTTGTAGTACCTCAGAGCTCACCGAGGGAAGCAGCACAGAATAGCTTTCTCTACTTTGAGCTAAGATACAACCATGTCTGTATCTTAATAACTGCATGACCTTGAACCAGTTAGCTAACTTTGCAGTACCTCAGAGATCACCTAGGGAAGCAGCACAAAGCTTTTTCTACTTTGAGTTAAGATACAACCATGTCTGTATCTTAATAACTGCATGACCTTGAACTAGTTAGCTAAATGGTTCTGAACTTCAATTTCTTTATCTGTGAAAAAAGGGATCATAAAACTAACTTCATGAGTTTGTTATAAGAATTAAATGAAATAATATGTGCTAAACAATTACTAAGTCCCAGTCTCTAACCTAATGCACATAATAAATGCTCAATAAATGACTATTGAATAAATATTGTCAACAGAGACCTATAATCTCCTTGCATTTTTTCAAGAAAAGAAGATAATATAACACAATATTGGATAAAGGTTTACAGAACAACTTTTGGTCTGAAATATGGTGTCACGAGTGAACAAACTCAGAAGAGCAAGGAGGCCTACATGATGGAGGTGGCTGCACAGATGGACTAATTCCAGGGAACCCAGAACCATCATACCTACTTCCCAGCCCTTGATTCACAGCATCTGAAATGAAGTCAAGAGCCTGCTGTTGGGCCAGTGTTCTACACTTGGGTTTCATTAGAAGATATAATTACATTCAGACACTAATACTTTCATTTAAAAATAACTTTTTCTCTGTAGAGATAAGATCCAAGGACATGAATCTGGTGCCTATGGGGGAAGAAGACACCAAAAAAATGGAACAGGGAGGTTCTAAAGATTAATTCAACTTATGCGATATTTTCCCTAGTAGTTGCTCTGGGAAAGTGAACCCATTTGCAAATGACAAACTCTCATTTTCAGTTCAGGGTATTTCCTATTAGTCAGTTATCATCACGGCTTACAAATATGTCCATTGTACATTTTATGACCATACTGAAATTCTCTGGAGGCTGGTTGGTCCTTGACAAGTTTATGAATTTGACCATTTTAGGAAAAAAAGGTCAAGAGCCATGAGACTGGAAGGAAAGCGCTAACACCAGGTGTTTTACTATGTTAGTCACTGGAGACTTATAGTCTGATTACTATGGAAAGTGTGTTCTTAAAACAAATCTTGTTTGAGAATTGTCTTTTCATTGTCTGGACCAGCCTAGGTGATTTTCTTGTTATTGATAGAGTTTTGGAAACAGTTAATCTTGGGCACCCCAGTGGACCCTGAAGTGAAAAAGGGCTTCAAATTTTATGTCCAGAACAGGAAGAAACTTTGCTAGATTATTATTATTACTTTTTTTTTGTAGAGACAGAGTCTCACTTTATCACCCTGGGTAGAGTGCCATGGCGTCACACAGCTAGCTCACAGCAACCTACAACTTCTGGACTTAGGCGATTCTCTTGCCTCAGCCTCCCAAGTAGCTGGGACTACAGGTCCCCACCACAACACTGGGTTTTTTTTTGTTGCAGTTTGGCCGGGGCCGGGTTTAAACCTGCCATCTGTGGTACATGGGGTGGGTGCCCTACACACTGAGCGACAGGCGGCACCTGAACTTTGCAAGATTATTAACTACAGCCACTATAACACCAAAAATGTTCTAGACTCGAAACACGTCAATATCGAGGATCACATTCTAAAATTCTAAGCAACCAACTGCACTCAATTTTCCAGGAACTCTTCTGGTATCTTACTTTTTTTTTCATGTCTCGTCAACATTAAAGTAGAATAAAAATCTAAAGCTTCTTACTTCCCATATTGTTTCATTTCTGCTACCAGTATCCTCAGCAAATTACAAATCATCCTTCATCCACCCATCCAGCCATTCAGCCAGTAAGAATTAAGGACATCCTTAAGAGCATAGTTTTCTGCTAGGTGATGTAGGAGTACAAAGGAACAATAAATTACCATTTCTGAATTCAAACTGTTTTCATGGCCCATGGAAAGACAAGACATGCCAAGACCCTATGTCTTGTTTCCTTTCATAGACAAATGTGTCTAAGGAATCTCCTCTACTTACAGGTTATGTGTCCTCGTTTTTCATTATCTCCTCAATTTACTTAACTTGGCTTTTGTCTCACCACTCTACTCAAAGTGATCATCTAAGACCCCCCCACTTCCAAATCCAATGGTCACTTTTCTTCTTTTATTATTTGCCCTCCCACCAGTTGACGACTGTCTCTCTGAAACCCTCTCTTTTCTTGCCCTCTGTGATGCTACATCTTCCCGGCTTTCCTCCCGTCCTCACTGGCTGGTCCTCACTGACTGGTCTCAGTCACCTTTGCCAGTTCCTTATCCTCTGATAACCATCTAAATGCACCCTCAAGTCCTAGGCCTTCTTTGCCTCTTTATGTCCACCTACTCTGAATATCTCATCAACTCCTATGGCTCTAAATACCATGCATAGGCCAATGATCAAATTAATTTCTCTATGAGCTTGATTCAATTGAAATATCCACCTGGATATATATTTAATAGGCCTCTCACAATTAATTTGGTAAAATGAAGCCTGTGATTCTTATTCTCCTGCCCAACCTCCTTTATCTCAATTCATAGCTGTTGACACAAACCTAGGAACCATTATTAATTTCTTTCTTTTGTAAAATTCTCATACACGTCTATGATCCATAAACCAATCCAAATAGCTCTACTTCCAAAATAGATCTTAAATGTGGGCCACTTTTATTTATTCCCACTGCTACAATCCTCATCCAAGCTACCATTTTCTCTTATCCAGGCTACAAAAATAGCCTCTAACTGTCTCATCATAATTAATTCTCCAGAATTATCTTTTGGAAACAAAATTCCTCCAACTCTAGCTTAAAAGCTCCAGTGGTATTCAAATGTTCTTAGAATAAAATATTCTTTCCTTATCTTGACCTATAAGGGACTGTACTATCTGGCTCTGCTTATAATTCCAGTCTCAGCATTTTCCCCCTCCTTGCTCATTACACTGCAGGAATACTGGACTTTTTGTTCCTTGAAAAGGCCAAGCTTGCTCTCACCCAAAAGCATTTGCAGCTTGTAATTCAGTCCAAAAGTTCTCTCCCTACATCTTGGCACAATTAGCTTCTTAATGTCCTTCATGTCTTAACTCAAACGTGGTCATCTTGTAAGGGAGAGCTTTTCTAATCATGCCAGGTTAAGCAGCCTTCTTTCCCTCCCCTAGTCCCTGTCCATTACCTTGTTTCATCTTCTTCATAGCAGGTACCGTTTTCCAAAATCATCTTTTTCAATGACTTGTTTACTTATTTATTGTTTCCTTTCCTCTTTCCGGAATGTCAGTTTTGTGAGATGTGGGTTTTATTTATCCTATTCACTATTTAGAATGGTGTGCTGCATGTAAAGGCTCATGATCATTTGTTGAATGAATGAATAAATGAATGAATGAAACACCCTTTAGCAGCTCCACATTACTTTAAGGATAAAGTCCAAGGTATTTTATGGTGTTTGCAAGCTGGTCTCTGCTGCTTTCTCTAGTCTTATTTTTCCCTACCAGATCCCCCTTGAACTCTACTTGGCTTTGAGGATGTACTGTCACTATTTGCCACTTTAGGTGCATATATTGTTCTTCTCCTTGAAAGGAGCTTTCCTCTCGGTATCTATCTCTGCCTGGCTAATTTATACTTACCTTTTAAGTCTTACCTTGGACTTTAGTTTCTCTGTAGACTCTATAGTGGTTGATAATCTTGTCAAACTGCTTCCTATCAACTCCAAAAGCTCGGAGTACTCATTTCTAAAGTTCAGAGGTCTTCTTGTCTTCTTGGAATAGGATGTTTCCATAAATATCAATACCAAGAAAAATGTCGGTGGTTTTGACTGAGACAATGGTGTGACAATTATTAATAAAAGCTTATTTTAAACTATTACCATAGCAATCAGAAAATAGTTATAGTGACTAATATAGTAATAAAAATTAAAAAGATTAGGTTAAACAAGGTGTTTCCTATGCAAACTGATGGCTTTTGGTTCCACATCCTTCTGCCCTTGGACCTCTGGCTCTTCACTGCATGTTTCCTAAAAAATTATCCTGTTCAGCAATTTGTCTCTAATCGCCAAATTGCGTGAACATGTTTCTAAGTCAAAGCTATATATCTAATTAACTTAAACTGGGCAATATTCTTGAACTTGAGAATAAGAGTCTGTTGTCTGTAAAAGGCATTCCTTTTTTTCAGGGCAAACAATTGACGAGGAAAAAATAAGCCAACATTATCGTATTTACAAGTTCATGTTGATCTTCTAAACATCTCTCCTGAATGTCTAGACTGGATTAAGTTCCTCTCGCTCTGTGCACTAATACGTCTATCACAAAATATACTACATTAGAAGTATGTTTCTACTTGTAGATTAGCAAATAAAATCTCTAACATGATTATAATTTAAAATAATCTTTTTCTAACTTGACCTTTAATAAATTTTTGTTGTATGAACAGTCATTGCAGAGAATTAAAAGTAAACAAATCAACATAAAATGTCATAAGATCATGGGTAAGTAAATGTGAATTACGGAGTCAGAAGAATGTCCTGAAGTTCATGGCAGGTCAAAATCACTGTGGCCAGAAGTAGGGGAGGCTTTGCAGGAGGAAGGACAAGAGCATGGCCTTGAAAATCGGATACAGGTAGGTAACCAAGATGGAGAAAACACTTCCAGAAGTAGTTAATGGCAGAGAAGACTGAGGCCCAGGAGGCCAGTAACTAGACAAATACTGCAGTAGAATTAGTGCCACAAAATCAAGTTGAATGTGATTAGGGAGAGCTTGGATGCCCAGGTTAAAGAGTGAGAGCCTTTTGCCTACAGACCATGGGAAAGATTAAAAATTTTCAATTGCAAACTGCAGTGATGTGTGTCTGTAATCCCAGCTACTTGGGAGGCTGAGGTGGGAGGATCACTTGAGCCTACTAGTTTAACACTAGCCTGAGAAACATAGCATGATCCTATCTCAAAAAAATTTTTTTATTTTTTTTAGAGAGAGTGTCACTTTGTTGTCCAGGCTATAGTGCTGTGGTGTGATAAGTCTAGCTCACAGCAACCTTTAACTCTTGGTTCAAGCAATTGTCCCATCTCAGCCTCCCCAGTATCTGGGATTACAGGCACTCACCACAATACCTGGCCATTTTTTTCTATTTTTAGTAGAGTTGGGGGTCTCACTCTTGCCCAGGCTGGTCTTGAACACCTGGGCTCAAAGGATCCTCCTGCCTCAAGCCTCCCAGAGAGCTAAGATTATAGGCATGAGCCACTGTGCCTGGCCCACAAATTTTAATTGTCCACATAATGTGCTGAAAATTCTATTTAAGGAAAATCTGAAACACAGAATGTGTTGGAAGGAGGAGAGAAGGTTTAGATTAAGTAAGGGACTTGGAAAGGAATATTGGGATGGGAAGGATAGCAGCTAACCTTAGAGAGGCAAAGCCTTAGGGAGAGATAATCCCTGGTCTTTTATTTAAAAGTGTAAACATTCCCAACTTCTTGGCAGTCTTTGTGGACTCCTCTCCCTATATCTATCATACACCTGGAGTCACAAGTGTCCTTTATCATTCACAAATCCAAACTCTAAAATCCATTAGGGCCTTCCTTCCTCCCCACAGCTCTATTGAAGTATAATAGATGTATGATAAATCAAACAATTTTTGAAGTCTACAATTTGATGTTTTGACATATGTACATATCCATGAAAAGAAATAACTGATTTGTACTAACCTGGATATAGGTGGAACACATTATTCTTAGTGAAGCATCACAGGAATGGAGAAGTATGAATCCTATGTACTCAATTTTGATTTGAAGACAATTAATGACAATTAATGACACAGTGGGGCATGGGGGAAGGGGAGAGCAGACAGAGAAGGAGGGAAGGGGTGAGGGAAAGGAAAAGAAGAAAAAAAAGAACAAGAAAAGAAAAGAAAATAGTGACTAATTTTCACATAAATTGGTTTTAATTTTGACCAGAGTATATTACTTAAACATTAATTTTTAACTCAACATGTTAATATGTTGTTTAGCATATTGTATCCTCATTTATAAGTGACATGTTTATATGTCACTCCTTTATAGGTTTATATGTCACTCCTTTATAATAATATATTTTCTCCAACTTTAATATCAGGTATGCCCAGATCAAGTACAATGATTTTGATGTATTTCTTCTTTTTCTATTGTCTATAAGATTTAGCATGATCTGTTTATTAAAATTATATTTTAATTTTATTTATAAATATTAGTTGTCTATTTTTTGATACTTAAAAAAATAATAAGAAGTTAACTGATGACTCCATAATGAATCTCAGAGTCAAAGCATTCTTTAATAGACATACTCTTATTTGACAATGTGAATGTTACTTTCTTTGCATTATTATTATTATTATTGCTTAATATTTCGATGTAGCAATTGGCTGGTTCCTTTTCTGAATGTATTTATGTTCATTCATTCTTTACAAGGTTTTCGTTTCTAGTTCTTACCTTAAACATGGTTATTGTTACTAAATTTTAAGTCTTTTTAATTTTGTGAAGGCAAAAAAAATGGAAACCTAATTAATACATGTATATGTAAAAATAAAAAAAAGAAATAACTGAGGTCAGAGCAGAGCTAAACAAAATGAAAACAAGCAAAAACAAATACAGAGGATGAATAAAATAAAAAGTTGGTTTTTTGAAAATACCAACAAAATTGATAGACCTCTTGCTAGATTAACCAGAAATAGAAAAGAAATGACCTAAATAAGCTCAATGAGAAATGAAAAAGAAGATATTATAACTGATGCCACATAAATACAAAATAGCATCTGTGAACACTATGAAAATCTCTTTGTACATAAACTCAAAAAGTAAAAGGAATAGACAAATTCATGGAACCACACAAGCTCCCAAGACTCAATCAGGAAGGAACAGAACTCCTGAACAGGTCAATAATGAGCAGTGAGATTCAATCAGTAATAATGAAAAAAAAATCATTCAAAAACAAAAAAGCCCTAGACCAGATGGATTCGTAGCTGAATTTTACCAGATTTACAAAGAACTGCTATCCATATTTCAGAAATTATTCCATAACATCTAAAAGGAGGAAATCCTTCCCCAACTCATCCTATGAAGCCAGTGTCACCTTGATACCAAGGCAGGAAAGGACACAACAAAAAAAGTAAAATATAGACCAACATCCCTTATAGATGCAAAGATCTTCAATAAAATACCAGCAAACTGATTCGATAGCACATAAAAAAATTAATCCAGCCAAGTGGGCTTCACTTAGGGATACAAGGATGGTTCAGTATACATAAATCAATAAATACGATTCACCACATAAATAGAAGCAAAAACAAAGACCATATGATCATCTCAATAGGTTCAGAAAAAGCATTCAACAAAATCTAGTATCCTTTCATGATAAAAAACCATCAATGAACTAGGCATAGAAGGAACATATCTCAAAAGTATAAAAGCCATACATGACAAACCCACAGCAAACATCATATTGAATGAGGAAAAGTTGAAAGCATTCCCACAAAGAACTGAAATAAGACAAGGGTGCCTACCACCATCACTTTTATTTAACATAGTACTGGAAGACCTAGCCAAAGGTAGGAAAGAGGAGGTCAAACTATCAGTTTTTGCTAATGATATGATTTTATATCTAGAAAACCCTAAAGATTCCACCAAGAGACTCCTGGAATTAATAAATAAAATTCAGCAAAGTCTCAGGTTAAAACAATCAATGTACACAAATTAGTAGTATTCTTATATACCAATAATAGTCAAGCTGAAAGTTGAGTTGAAGACTCAATACCATTCACAATATCTACAAAGAAAATAAAATACCTAGGAATATACTTAACCAAGGAGGTGAAAGATCTCTACAAAGAGAACTATAAAACACGGAGAAAAGAAATTGCAAATGACACAAACAAATGGAAAAACACATCTTGCTCATGGATTGGTAGAATAAACATTGTTAAAACATCTATACTACCCAAAATGATTTGTAGATTCAATGCAATTCCTATTGAAATACCAAAGCCATTTTCACAGATCTAGCAAAAATAGTTCTATGCTTTGTTTAGAACCACAAAAAATCCCCCATAGTTGAAGCAATCTTAAGAAAAAAGAACAAATCTGGAGGCATCACATCACTATACTACAAAGCTACAATAATCAAAACAGCATGATATTGGCATAAAAGAGAGACATAGAACAATGGAACAGAACATAGAATGCAGATACAAAACCATCCATGTGTAGACAACTGATCTTTGACAAAGTGTGTATAGTTCAATGCAATTTCGTCATAGATGTAGATTCATGTGACCTCCACCACAACCAAAATACAGAATCCTTCAACCACAAGGCTCTCTGATGCTACCCCTTTATAGTTACAGTTCACTCATTTCTCATTCCCTACCTCAAATCTCAGCAACCACTCATCCGTTATTTTGAAAATGTTATATAAATGAAATAATACAGTATGTACTATTTTGAGATTGGCTTCCTTTTTTCAATCAGCATTAATGCCCTTGAGATCTACCTGCATTATTGAATGCATCAATAGTTTCATTTCTCTTTATTGCTGAATAGTATTATTCTATTGTATGTACGCACATATCACAGACTGCCTAACCATTCAGCCAATAAAGAACATTTCAGTTGTTTCTAGTATTTTATGAGTAAAGCTTCTATGAACATTCATGTATGAGTTTTTGTGTAAACAGATTTTTATTTCATTTCTCTGGAATAAATGCTCAAGAATACAAATGCTGGTTTGTAAGTACATGCTTAGTCTTTTATGAAAGTGGCAAATGATTTTCTGGAGTGGCTGTACCATTTTACAACCCTGCCAGCTTTTGGTCAAGTTTCTCTCCCAAACTCCAGACTTTTCTTACAATTGCCTATTGGGTGAATTTATCTGGACATCTCATATCCTGGAACTCAGCTTGTTTAAAAACAAGCTCCTTATGTCCATCTACGAGTTAGCTATTCAAACTTTATTTTATGTCTTTACTAACAGAAGTACAACCTAGGCCAGATGCTGAGAGTCACTGTAGATTCTTCTCTTTCTTACCTATTCTCATGTTTAATCCATCACTTGGATTTGGCTTATTTTATCTCCTCTCTCTCAAATGGATGAGAAAACAGGTCACTACCCACCAGCAAGTAGGACTAAGTATTTAAATAAAGATTTCCTAACTTGGGTTTTTTGGGGTTTTTTTGGCCAAATTGAGACAAGGCATGTTAAAGTTGATAAGTATATTAATATTTAAGGCATAGAGAAGTGAAACAGACTAACTGGTCACATGTGAGCAGATCTAAATTGCTAAGTAAGCTCAAATCTTTCCAGGGAATAGCAGATTAGAAAACACCAACTTATTCTGAGCATAGCCCTTGCCATAGGTATAGAAAGTACAAGTGGGCTCAGCACCCATAGCTCAGCATCAGGGTGCCGGCCACATGCACTAGGGCTGGTGAGTTCGAACCTGGCCCGGCCTGCTAAACAACAATGACAACAACAACAAAAAGTAGATGCCTGGGCATTGTGGCAGGCACCTGTAGTCGCAGCTACTTGGGTGACTGAGGCAAGAGATCGCTTAAGCCCAAGAGTTTGAGGTTGCTATGAACTGTGGCGCCACAGCACTGTAACCAGGGCGACATAGTGAGACTCTGTCTCAAAACAAAAGAAAACAAAACAAAAACAAAGACAAAACAAAACTAAAGACAAAGAAAGATAGTACAAGTGAATTCCAATGTATTTAAGAAGAAAATTATTGGGCAGCGCCTGTGGCTCAGTTGGTAGGGCGCCGGCCCCATATACCGAGGGTGGCGGGTTCAGACCCGGCCCCGGCTGAACTGCAACCAAAAAAAAAATAGCTGGGCGTTGTGGCGGGCGCCTGTAGTCCCAGCTGCTCGGGAGGCTGAGGCAGCGAGAATCACGTAAGCCCAGGAGTTGGAGGTTGCTGTGAGCTGTGTGATGCCACAGCACTCTACCCAGGGCCATAAAGTGAAACTCTGTCTCTACAAAAAAAAAAAAAAAAGAAGAAGAAAATTATTTTACCAGTGTGGACTCTGTTGATCAATCTTACGCAACATAGTCTGCTGACTTGAATCTACTATCAGTTATGATAATTTGTGGAATATTTTCTAAGAGTTACCTAAGAATCTAGTTAATAATAATTGTGCCTTAGTGTACATTTTAATATTTTAAGTTCCTTGTGATATAAGTGAGCTTTGATCATTACATGGAATTTGATAGACATTACTCCCTATTTTTACTAACTACACTTAACTAAATAAGTCAACCACATTTTTCCAGACCCCAAACTAGGTCCTTCTTGTCTGAGGAGCAAATTGTGTGTTGATCAAATTCTGAGACACTACTTAATATTCATTAAAGAGAGGCCTTGCTAGTGCTTAGAAGTAATATAAGGAAATTTGCCATCCAGAGTCAGGTGCCAATTGGTCTAGTGGCTCCCAGGAGATCATTTCTCTCTGTCTTCCTCTCCAGTTGGATGGCCAATTTCCCTTTGGGTAGAATATAAGCTATCAACCCTTTTGTGCTTAGCGTAAATGTTCATTAAAAAGTTGCTTGTGTTTCAAGAGCCTACTAATTTCATGTCCCTAAAGACTTTGTAGTGTGACTGCTTAGCATAATTGCAGATTATGCCAGATTGGCTTCCTCCAAATAGGGAATATGTTCAGGAAATTCCCCATTTTAAGCTCATTTCCAGCTGCCTTTGTTCAGCTAGTGCTATGGGACACTGGAACCCTTAGAAGTCGGAGTCATTACCGTGTTATTTCCTTCGTTATGATCCAGGTTCCATCAGGTTATTGTGATGGTCAATGCCAGCCTTGAAGAAAAACTCACAAGAGTCAGCCTGAGACATATGAGAGAGGCCCGTCTCTCACTACTGGTTTTCTCCCTTGGAGCACAACTCATTTCCAATTCCATCTTTTCTTTCCCAACTACTCAGGGTCCAGCTTTGCCTTTCCTATGCATAGAGCTGACACACAGTGGGCCTAAGAAAGTGAGGCTAGAGAACTGAACATATTGGTTTGCAGAGAACCAGTTGGTCTTCTGAGAAGCTGCTCTACCATAAGCCCAGATATCTGCAAAATTATCAGGAAAGAGCTCATTCTCTTTCTTTCTCTCTCTCAATTCTATTGCTTTGGTAACAAATTGCCACACATTTAGCAGCTCACACTACAACTTTATGATCTTAGAGTTGTATAGGTCAGAAGTCTGACACAGGTCTCACCTGGTGTCACAGAGCTGTTTTTTATCAGAGGGTCTCCAGGAGAACCCATTTCCCGGCTCAGCCTAGTTGCTGGCAGTATTCAGGCCCTTTTGGTTGAAGGGCTGCTTTCTCAGCAGCTATTAGTTGAAGGCTTCCTCTGTTTCTTCAAGGCTGCCCACTTTTCTTGACTTGTGGCTTCCCTCCTTTGTCTTTGAAGCCAGTAACAGTAGGGTAGTCATTTTCATGTTTTGAATCTCTTCCCTTTCATTTCCTCTCACCTCTCTATAATCCAGCCAGGTAATGTTTTCTGCTTTTAAGGTCTCACATGATTAGATTGGACCAAGTGGATAATGACCTAGGGTAATCTTACAATATCAAGGTCCATATCCTATCACATTAGCAAAGTCCCTTTGTCATGAAATCTAACATATTCACAAATTCTGAAGATCAGACTTTGGGCATCTCTGGGTGTCCATTATCTGTATGTTACTCTATAAAGAAATAGAACTTATTCATTCAACAAACATTTGTTTAGGGCCTACTGTATACCAGACAATTTGCAAGGCACTGGATTTTTTGTCCCTTCTCAATTGAGAACTGTGAGAGATGACAAAGAACTTGCACGCAGAACAAATTTGCCTGTTGAATTTTCTCTTGAGCCACACACTATCCATAAGGGAGAAGGCCTGGGAGGGCATCAATGATAATAGGATTCACTTCAATTTTCACAGAATAGAGGCTGGCAGAAAAATGAGAAAAAAGGATGTGGAAGGGCCACTGTGGGAGTTCTCTTTGGGTCAGAAATAATCAAATCATGTAATAATACATAAAGGCTCTTGATGCATGTTGTGGTGTCATTCTAGAATACATGAAATATGGTTATTGCTCTGTAGGAACTTATACTCTAGATTAGATGTGGGACTTCAAGCAGTTCAATAACAGCACAGAGCAATATTGTGTATGATTCGAGCAGAAAGTATGCATCGGACCACAGGGAGCTTGAGAAGGGCACCACTAGAGTGAGCTGGGGCTTCTGTTTGTCGGCATTGGGCACTAGGAAGGGTTATGGAAGGGGAGAATCAGAGTTAAAAATAGCGTTTGGAGTTGAAACACATTCTTCTTAGTAAAGTATCACAAGAGTGGAAAAGCAATTATCCAGTGTACTCAATACTAATATGAGCCAGTAGACAATCTGATGCATGCCCATATTGGAGAAAAACTGATTTCAATTTAAGTTGAGAGGCAGGGTAATGAGGCAGGGGGAGGAGGAAGGAGTTGGGGTGCTTTCACTGAATGGGCACGGGGTGTTTTGCCCACCTTTTGTGTGTGTGGTACAACCGCTGGCAGGATTCTACTTAACAAAATCAAACATTTTTACCTGGTTGTTTGTACCCTCACATTAACCGGAAATAAATTTACTTAAAAAAATCAGCAAGCACGGCCAGAGCACTTCGTTAATTGATGGACTACGAGTAAAAGAATTATCATATATTCTTTCTCGATTTTTCCTTGAAGAAGAAAACCTAGGAAAAGTTAGATCAAAATTCTATTGCTGCCGGGGAGGGGTGGCTCATGCCTGTAATCCTAGCACTCTGCATGGCCAAGGTAAGTAGATTGCCTGAGCTCAGGAGTTGGAGACCAGCCTGAGCTAGAGTGAGACCCCATCTCTAAAAATAGCTGGGCATTGTAGTGGGTGCCTATAGTCCCAGCTAGTTGGGAGGCTGAGGGAAGAGGATCACTTGAGCCCAAGAGTTGGAGGTTGCCGTGAGCTATGATGTCACAGTACTCTACTAAGGGTGACAAAGTGGTACTCTATCTCAAAAAAAAAAAAAAAGGGTAGTTCCTGTGGCTCAAAGGAGTAGGGCGCTGGCCCCATATGCCAGAGGTGGTGGCTTCAAACCCAGCACCAGCCAAAAACTGAAAAAAAAAAAAAAAAAAGTGCTATTGTTGAAAGGGATAGCCTTGCAAAAATTACAGAATTAATAGGAAAATACCTAATCCTACAATTTGCTAGTAAGAGTTAAATATCAATCCTATAAATTCTCTTGCTGGTCACTGTGTTGATTTCTGTTTTCATAAGCCATTAAGGAACCCAGCGCACCAATAGGAAATGTTAAATTTTCTTTACATTTTATATTCTGGACCTGTTAACTAAATATGCCTTTTAGAATTTGTTCCTTTTGCTCTCAAGTAATTCCTGAGTGTCCCCAACAAACAATGGGATGTCTTCAACCTTGCCTGGGGAAGGATGGACAAGTGAATGTGATGTAGTTACCTTTTTTGCCCCCTCTTAAATTTGGCTCCCTATTGGACCTCAGAGTGGGCATGCTTTCTTTCTTTGGGAAGCCATGCCTGCTCTTTCTTCTCTGCTTCTTCTCTCTCTCTTTCCCTACTCTTCTTCTCTCCCTTAGTCTCTCCTTCTAAAATATTAAATAAAGTCTAAACTTTTATATTCTCATCTTGGCCTAGAGAAATTCTTTTCCAATCCTGAGTGAAGCACATACTGAGCTTTTCACACTAACATTGACGACACTGACAACACCAAATGCTGGCAAGGATGAGGAGCAAGAAGAACTCGCATCCGTTGCTGGTGGGAACGCCAAACGGTGCAGCCTCTCAGGAAGACAGTATGGCAGTTTATTACCAAACGAAACATACTTCTACCATACAATCCAGCAGTGTGTCCCTTGGAATCTACCCAAGGGAGTTGAAACAGCATGTCTGCACAAAAGTCTGTATACAGATGTTTATAATAGATTAGTTCATGATGGCCAAAATTTGGGCACAAACGAGATGTCCTTCAGTAGGTGAATAAATAAACTATGGTACATCCAGGCAATGGAATATTAGTCAGAGATATGAAGAAATGAGCTATCAAGCCATAGAAATATAGGGAAGAACATTAATTACATATAACTAAGTGACAGAAACCAATCCGAAAGTTTGACACAGTGCATATTAAAACTATATGATTCTGCAAAAGGCAAAACTATGGAGGCAGTAAAATGATCAGTGGTTTCCAGGAGTTAGTAGGGAGAGGGAAAGACTAGGTGGGACACAGGATTTTTATGGCAGGGAAACTATTCGGTGTGATACTATACTGGAAAATACATATCATTATGCATTTGTTAAAACCCATAGCATATACTATGTACAACACCAACAGAGACTCTTAATATAAAGTACGGACTTTGCATGAGAATGAGGTGTCAATAAAGGTTCATCAGTGGTAACAAATGTGCCACTATGGTGGGGGATGTTTTTAATAAGGGTCTGTACTTAGGGTGGGAAGTAGGATATGGAAACTCTCTGTGCATTCTGCTCAGTTTTGCAGTGAACATAAAACTGCTTGAAAACAAACCCATTTTTAAAAACTTTATTTCTACTATTTTTGAACCCCTATTTTGTGCCAAATGTCATGCCAGGATTATATTGGTTATCACTTCTCACAGTAGTCCCCCAAAATAGGTGTTATTATTTTTATTCTACAAATGAGAGACCTACTATTTGTGGGCATTAAGTGACTTTCTCAAGGCCCCCCAGCTAATAAGGTAGAGTCTGGGATTCTAACCTTTATTAAAACCTAGCGCCATTCTACTATACCCTACTATTATTCATGAATAGGTACTAATATACAAGGTGTTTCAAATGTCACCCATGAAGTTGCCATAGAGATAGCCAGCATGTAAAGAATACTTTGTAAAATTTTGTAAAGAATAGTGTGTAACTAAAGATACATTTTTCTTCAATTTCCTACTTTCCCTATGGGTAGGGACTTTACGGGTGACCTTTGGGACACCTTGTATTTTCTTTTTATAAATACAATGGAGACATTGTATTTAACAACATGGAGGCATTTGATAATGGTATATGACTATTCAAGTAGGTATATTGTCAAACTTAGGAAGTAAGAAAATAAAAAGAATATGCCTGAGAAAAACAAGATGTAAGGAAGTACATAGAAAGTCCCTTTCTAAGAGGACTCAAAGGCTAGTTGCTCAAAGGCCAATTATTCCTAGGGGCTTCCAGCTCTCAGTTTTGGAGGAATAGACCAAGTAGCAATAGACATTGGAAGGGTGACTAACATGGAAAAAAGGAGTAATATCAAGGTGGAGAAAAGATTCTCATTTTTTATTTTCCCAGAGAGAAAGCTAAAATCTAAAGAAATTCAAAATCTTATTAACCTAAAAAAAAGAGGACAGATTTCAGGGCAGGCATACTTGCAGGAAAGTGAAAAAGAATTTAGAAAAGAAGAAATCTAGAGAAAGAGAGCCCTAAATTTTTTGTATAATGTGCCCCAATCTCTAAATGACCCATGAACTTCATGTGTTCATGGCAGATGTCAAGTAATACAGACAAGACTCAAAGAACCAGCCGGGTGCAGTGGTTTACGCCTGTAATCCTAGCACTCTAGGAGGCTGAGGCAGGTGGATTGTTGTGAGCTCAGAGGTTCGAGACCAGCCTAAGCCAGAGTGAGACCCTGTCTCTACAAAAAAAACAAAAGCCAGGCATTGTTGTGGTGGGTGCCTGTAGTCCAGCTACTTGGGAGGCTGAGGCAAGAGAATGGCTTCAGCCCAAGAGTTAGAGGTTGCTGTGAACTGTGATGCCATGGCATTCTACCCAGGGCCACAAAATGAGACTCTGTCTCAATTAAAAAAAAAAAAATTAAAGATAAATAAATAAATAAATAAAGAAAATTAAAAATTGAAAAAAAAAAGACTCAAAGAACTGAACAAAAATTTCTGTTGTTGGGCAGAAAGGAGTAGGGTGCCAGCCCCATATACAGAGGTGGTGGGTTCGAACCCAGCCCCGGCCAAAAAAACTGCAAAAAAAGATTTCTGTTGTTGCCAATTGCAGAGGAGCTAGAGTTTGGCATTTAAGTGGAAGTAAGTTACTTGCCTGATAGAAAAAAAATTCAATACTCTTTCAAGAATACAGATCTCCAGTCTTTAATTCAAAATATCCAGTATGCAATCAAAAATTATTCTTCATGACATTTTGGTATCTTTCATATGACCATCCATATCAAATATTCTCATTTAAAAATTACCCAGCATCATGACTTACGATTAGAAATTCTGGTCTTTGTATCTATTGGCACTTTGAGTTCTTTATACCATGATATTGCAGCAGTATTTAGAGTATTTTATGGGAAATTGGCATAGTCTCCATGACTATAACTAAATAAATAAAAGACAAGTAACCTGCCTTGTGAAAAAAAACAACCAAACAAAAATTATTCTGTGTATTGAAAAACAAAACAATATGACCTATGCTTTTCTTAAAAAGGCAACATAACAAAGCCTGTCACCAAAATAACTCAGCTGCTGGAATTTGCAGACAAGGGTTTTAGAAACAGCTATTATAATTATGCCCAGTAATGTAGAGGAAAATATGGTTATAAGGAATAAAAAAAATAGGAGATCTCAGCAGAGAAATGGAGACTATAAAACCCAAGGTAGAAATTCTAGAACTAAAAAGTATAGTATATAAAATTAAAAATTCATTGGATGGATTTAACCTCATTTTGGACAGAAAAGAGTCAGTGAACATACTTACCTCAACAGGAATGATCTTATCTGAAAGATCGTATACAACAGAAAAGAAAGAAAAAACAAACAGCCTCAGAAATATGGAGCTGGTAAAATAGGTGGATAAGACAATATGATATTTTTCTTTTTTTAAAATTTAATACTATATTTTATTTAACTTGACATCCTGAAAGTATGATATTTTTCTTATCATGACCCACATTTTCTACATTCCAAATGCATATGTAATTTTTGCCTATGCTAAACCTGAAGTCAATGTCTGTCTCGTTGTTTTCTTTCTTGAGGTCTGCAGTTCACATCCTTGTAGCTTTATCAATTTATTTCAGCCTTTATTAATCATTTTCTTTGTGGTGGCTACTTTGCTAACTGCTGTATGAAAGATGAAATAGATATTCTTCTTGAAGGAACATGAAATGAGTGCTACACTAGGCATGTAGGCAAAAGGCTATTTTGTCACCATGATGGCAGCTCCAGTGGAGGAATCTTTCTGGTCACTCTCTACCCACCCCTCCACCCCTGAACCCCCATATACTGCAGAGCTCAGAAGGAATTGACCATGCAGTGTCTCAGCCCCTTTCTCCCTTCTTTGTGGAATCTGCTTGCCTTCAGAGACCTGTGTCCTACTCTGCTCTGTGATACATGGTATAAGTAGTCTGTTCCAGAATGATAAGACATGTGAGGTCAGTGAGGTAGTACACAAATCTAATTCTGGGGTGCAATGTTAAGAAGCCAGTTTTACAGAAGACCTCAGCCAACTTAACCAAAAATGTATGTCCATACTAATGTTTTTAGTTGTTATATTTCCATGATGTAGATATATTGTAATTTGAGTTGCTTCTAATTTTTATTTTATTTTTATTTTGAGACAGAGTCTCAAGCTTTCACCCTGGATAGAGTGCCATGGCATCATCATAGCTCATGGCAACCTCCAACTCTTGGGCTCAAGTGATCCTCTTGCTTCATTTTTCTACTTTAAGTAGAGACAGGGTCTCGCTGTTTCTTGGGCTGGTCTTGAACTCATGAGCTCAAGCAATACACTGGCCTTAGCCTTCCAGAGCGCTAGGATTATAGGCATGGACCACCTCACCCGACCTGCTTCTGATTTTTAAATTTTTTATACTAAAACAATATTGCAATGAATAACTTTTGATTTGTATAATTTTGTGGGTATTTCTGAAGAAAGAAATGGAATTATCAGGTTAATTGGCAAAATTTCATAGCTGTTGACAAATTTCTTTCAGAACACATTGTAACAAGTTTTACTCTCACTAATATTTCACAACTTCTTATCTCTTCATTTGGCCCATCCACCCATTCTCACAAGACTTGCAGGCTCTCTATTTTGACTTCCTCATCCATCTATATCTCAGTACTCTCAGTAGCCAATAAGTACTTAGGGACTGTCTGCTCCCTGGGAAATTCTATAAAAGATGTAATATTTGCTGGAAAAACTGTACTCTCATATGTCCTCAATAATATCTCCTCAATTTAGATAGACAACACAAATATAACCACTTTTCAAATATATGATTTAAACACATGGATACCAAACACTAAGCAAGATTTATTAACCATCTAAATTTGTCTTTTGCTAAGGAAGGGGGCATGAAAGAGAGGGACGGGAAAAACAGGATTGAAATCATTTTTGAGAATAGAAACTTTTATAATAATTCAATACACTCTGAACCTGAGATATAGAGTTAGATCAAATAATTCTGTTATCCTATCTCAGAAGAACTTTATCAACTTAATGATAATAGGAACTTACATATGTTTGGGATATAGAGCTCACAAAACATTGTAGATGTAAAACAAAGTATAGATTTCCTTTCTGCAGATGAAGAAACTGAACAGTTTCAGAGAACACAAGTGTTTTACCTAAGGTCACATTGTCAGAGGCAGAATAGGGACTTAAACACAGGTCTACATTCTAGCTTGAGTAAGAAGAACTGTAGGCAAGTTAAACAGGATGGTGAATTACTAACAGCAAATTCATCTCCCTTTCCTCTGCTTCCAGTAAAGGGTATGGGATGTAGATAGGCTGATCTCTCCATGGCCCCCCGATTCAGGGTAAAGTGTGCAGGCAGGTTATTCCTGTTGCTTCTTCCAGATCACTGAAGAATCTCACCAGGCCACCTACGAAGAGAAGAACCAGGAGGCCAGTCAGGGGAATGTCAACATGACCATCCCTGGATGAGGGATCAACAGAGCAGGCAGGTTAAGACCTTTGGACTCCTGATCAGCAGTTTAGATTAGGGAAATTAAGATATCTGCTCTGCAGGGACAAAACTTGCTTTCTCCCTTCTGTTTTCTAAATATATATTATCAGATGGGTCCAGACATTCCTTTATCCTATGTTCCAGATTACCCCACCTTTCTGGGAGCCAAGCTTTCCCTCTAATCCTATTTTTTGAGCACAATAAGAGATCCTTGAGAGATTGGATCAGTGCTGCATTGCCTCAATCTGCCATTAGGGCATAAGACAATGTATGCCTCTCCAGCCTCTCAGACTTTATGCATTAAGTTGGTGTGAAGTCTCCTTCTTTCAGTGCTGTCTCCCTTATTGACCCCTAGCCCAGCTTGTGGTCCCGCCCCCCCTCCCCAGAAACTTAAGGGGAAAGGGGAAACTTAAGTGAGAAGGAGTTAGCACTGATTCTTACTTAGGCATCTGCTCTTGAATTTTCACCTGAATATCTATCTGCCCAGGAGTCATCATCCTCCTTTTCTCCCAGAGGTGTTGCCATCTCTACCTGGATCTCAAGGTCACCATTGATCCTTCCATACTTGGGTGTCAGAAAACAGTCTATAACTATTCATAATTATCTTATAATCTTCCATGTTACTGGGCTACATTCTCTCATTTAGGGTATTACCTCATTAAGATTGAAATTAGTATCCCCATTTTACACATGAGGAAACTGCCAAATGACAGTAAAAGCAGAATAATCAAACACATCTCTTTTTCCTTTGAAGTGGCAAATTCTTTTGCATTTCAAAATTAAAGTAATGTGTCAAAATGTAAAAAAAATTAAAACAGCAAAAGGAACCATAATTCTACTGATCTAATACAAGTATTTTTTTGTGTATCATCTTATTCTTACATGCATATATTTTCCTAGAAGTTGTGATTGGAATATACGTAAATTTTTAGTTCAGCTTTTAAATTTTAGCCTCATAGCCATCTTCTATGTTTCCATAACCTTCACATTGAATATTTTAGTGGTTGAATAGTAAATGACTTTCCCTAATGGACATTTAGGTTGTTTCCAGTGTTTAGTTGCCCAAATCAAATTGTTATGTTCATGGTAATAGTGTTTTGTTACTACAAAATTATTTCCTTAAAATAAAGTCTCAAGAGTCATATTATTGAATAAAAGACTATAAACATTTTTATAGCCCTTAGCACATGGTACCACATTACTAGGCAAAAGGGCTGCACGAATCTAAGTGATGCACACAAGGGAGTTAGACCTTTTCAAAAAAATCTGTGTTGTTTTCCATTCCCAGCAATATGATGAGTTAGAAACTCCAAAAGACTCCCCAAACTAAAACAACCAAAATATTGAATAAAATATAAAAATTATCTTCTTAAATATAAAATAACTGAGCTGACAAGAAAGTAAGAAATCTAAGATCCCCAGAATGAATTAAAACCAACTTTAGTTAGGTGGCAAAGCTGGCCTGGCCCCTGGGCGGCCTGTTAAATACAAAAGAATATGACACTGATGATGTGGATTCTTCTCAGTGCATCGTATCAGGGAACACATGACTCAGTGTGATCCATCATTGGTGATGTTAAGTTTGATCAATAGGTTAAGATGGTTTCTGCTCCTCTTTCCATTTGTAATTAAAAAGTTATCTGTAGGATGAAACCTTGAGATCATATTAATAGTTTGGTTTCCCTATTATCTTGACCTACTGCTAACATGTATACTAGTATTTGCCTGAACTCATTATGACAGTGGTGTTTTGCAATATGATTTTCTTCCAGTCCTGTCATTTTTTTCTATACTGACTATTTGATATTTTGTAAACAAAAGCTTCTCTTTTGTTCCCCTTCTGTGGGCTTATGGATTCTTTTTTAAGTGTTATAACTCATTTTTATCAATATTCTTTTTGATGCTCAAGTTGCCCAAAATACAGCCAGTGAGGATTACTTCAAGCTGCCTCGTGTTTCCTTTAGATGTGTTCCCATAAGTTTTTTGGTGCTTCCTTAGTTCTAGAACAGCAAGAAATTCCAGGCTCACCTTGTACTTTACTTAATCTAAACCTGGAATCAGTCTTTTCTCCAAGAAGACCTTGTTTCTTTTAGTGGAGAATGGTATCTGGAAGCAAAGTTCTGGGCAGCACGTGTGCTCATTTCTGTTGGGATGTCAATGAATCCAAGCTCTTACAGGACTTCTTTTTACAATAATGAGTTTATATGGTTACCTCATTGCAGGGTCTTTCTCTCTTTTGCCAAGTCTATGTTGCATGACCAGAGACGTGAACAAACAGCAGCTTTGCTGTGGGTGTAAACTCGCTCCTATAATCATTAAGCCAAGAAACAGACTACACGAGATGGGATGGCGTGTAGCAAAAAGCTTTATTCAGGGTTTTGATTTTATACTTTTCTTAGTTACTTACACACTTAATCTATCATCTGTTAGTTCCATCATTATCTTATTTTGCCTATCTGAAATTAACTTGAAAGGAAATATTTTGTTATCATATCAATACAATCACTTTTGTAGTAAACCTCTTCTTCTAAACACTGACTAATTTCTGGGCAGGTATCTAAATAAAGATCACAAAGAAGAAAGTAGCCACAGGGGAACAAAGTTAATGGAAGAATATCTTCAAGCATTCACTCAGTTTACTCAGTATGAAGTAATGACTGTGTCTTTCCCTCAGGGAAGAGTACCTATACACCTCTGACAATATGTTGTTAACACACGTCAACCCTCTGGCCCCTATCTCTGAGGAAGGGTGGCATGCCCTTTGATCTCAGGCTTCACGGGGTGTACAGCTTCAGAGAAATGGCTTATGGAATTTATAACTCCAGAGAAGCCAACTCTGCATGTATCCCAGGGGAGCCCAGGTCCCTTAAGCCTCTGGAAGAAAAGCAAGTCATTTTAAACTCACACTGAGTTCACTTTGTGTGCTTGATGTAGGATATGTTTATTTCTAAATATCATCCTACAAGTCTATATTTATATTTTTCTTCTCCCACAGTTTTAGTCTTAGTTCCTAATGACATCAAATTATTTATCCATTTACTTGATCTTACAATACACAAAAAGAGTTTCAGGATTACTACATCAATATCACTACCAATAACATTCTATAAGCTAAAGTCCAAAATATTTTTTCAACTTTTCTTGCTTCTAAAATACATCACTGAGTATATACACGTTAGAACACTATGTATTCCACTGGTATTTGGAATATATTTTTTTCTCCACAGTTTATATTATCACTTTGATATGCTATCCAATAGTTAGGTATAATTATTACTATTTCCATTCAAATTTAGAGTTTGCCTTTTCTTCTTTTTATTGCTGTCCTATTAACTTATTCTACTTTCAACTATGTAAACATAAGCATGGTTCAAAGTCAAAAGAAAATACCCATACATACCAAAAGAAGCCTCTATCCCTTCTATTCCAGTTCCACTAACACCAGGAGGTAACCGCTTTCATTAGAATCTTATAAACTCTTCTTGTGTTTATTTTTATAAAAACAAACAAATGCACACATATTTCATTGCCCCTCTATCATGCTAAAGATAGCATATTATATATCCTTTGGCTCCCTGATTTTTTTAATAAGAATTAACTACATAACAGAATAGTGGTTTGTTATATATACCATAGTTTATTAAATAAGAATCTCCTATTTCTTTAGGTTGTTCCCAATATTTATTTTGCTATTAAAAACTGCACAATAATGAATCATTCTTATATATTTTTTACATTGTTGGAGTACATCTTTACCACAAATTCCCTGACACTGGATGGCTAGGTCAGAGAATAAATGCATGCATCATTTTGCTAGATATTGCCAAATTCCTCCTGGGGTGGTCTAATTTAACATCCACACCAACAATGTGTGGAACTGTTTCCTCCATGTCTCACCAAAAGAATGTGTCGTCAGGCTTCTAAAGACCTCCCTCTTTGAAACAGTTTTATCTTCATATGGTCTCTATGCTTCTTCTTCCACACATGCACATAATTTTTATAATTTTTTTTTGCCTTGTCAGCACTTTTTGTTGTTGTTGTTCTGTTAAATCTCCAGAAATAATGCAGACTAAGACATTATTATACTTGCCTTGGAATTTTTGCATTTACAACATTTGAGAAAATCTGCTTATTTTAGTGAGTCTGCTCTAAAACAGGAAGATTTTGATTCATATTCCTAAACCACTTAAACAAATAACAACAGTTCTAAAAATGATTAGCCATAAAAAAATTCATATAATATCATGCTGAACTTTGCAAAAGCAAAGCCAAATTTCTTTTAGGGACCCTTCACCCAGTGAAACAAATCTCAAAACAAGTTTTTCTTACCTTGAACTTTTACATGGTTGTGTACAAAAGGAAAAATGTGTCCAATCCAGCACTGAAAATTATAAGAGAGATGGAAAAGACCATAAAAAATTTTATATTTCTGCTTATGTAGTAGGAGACTGAGAATTTTTTTTTTTAATTTTTGTATTTTTATCAGTAGAACTTTTTTCTTTGGAGGAAAACCAATGCTTATAGCAACACTTGTATATACAGTGGACTTTTGGCTTACAAAGACTTAATATTTGTAGGTTTAAATATTGTATGGATATGACATCTGGTAACTTGTAGTTTTGCTGAGAATTCTGTATACAATACAGAGAAATGCAAGTGTATGTATGTTTCTTGGAATGTCTACTAACTAGTGAGTGAGTCATTTTCTCTAGGTCTCTATTAGTCTTAATTGTATAAACAGGGATCCTTTGGTTAATTGCACTTGTCAGATACTGAGTGTTTTATGAATTGAAGGTGTGTGGCAACCCTGCTTCAAGCAAGACTATCACTTCCATTTTTCCAATAGCCTGTATCCATTTCATGTCTCTGTGCCACATTTTGGTAATTTCTCACAATTAAAAATGTTTTAATTATTATTATATCTGTTAGTGTTGACCTGTGATCAGTGATTTTGATGTTACTATTGTAAATGTTTTAGGGCATCAAGAATTGTGCCCAGATAAGATGGTCAACTTAATTGACAAATGTGTGTGTTCTGTTTCAGAGACCAGGTCAGCCATTCCTTCATCTCTCTCCTTCTTCTTAGGCCTCCCTATTAATGCAACAATAATGAAATTTAGGCTATTTAATAACTTTACAATGGTCTCTAAGTGTTCAAGCAAAGGGAAAAGTCTCACATTTCTCACTTTACATCAAAGGGTAGACATGATTAAGCTTAGTGAGGAAGGCATGTCAAAAGCCAAAAGGCTGAAAGTTAGGCTTCTTATTGCAAACAGCCAAGTTGTGAATGCAAAAGAAAGTTCTTGAAGGAAATGAGAAGTGCTAATCCATGAACGTATGAATGATAAGAAAGCAAAAGACTTCTTGCTGGTATGAACGATGTTGTAGTGGTCTGGATAGAACCACTACAACATCTTATTAAGCCACTAACCACTTATTAAGCCAAAGCCTAACCCAGAGCAAGACATGAACTCCCTTCAATTATGTTAAGGCTCAGAGAGGGGAGGAAGCTGCGGAAGAGAAGTGTGAAGGCAGCAGAGGTTGCTTCATGAGGTTTTGGCAAAGAAGCTGTCTTCATAATATTAAAGTGCAGAGTGAAGTAGCAAGTGCTTATGTAAAAGCTAAAGCAAGCAATCCAGAAGATGTGGCTAAGATCATTGATGAAGATGGCTACACCATAAACCAGATTTTCAATGTAGATGAAACAGCCTTATGTTGGAAGAAGATACCATCTAGGACTTTGATAGCTAGAGAGGAAAAGTCAATGCCTGGCTTTAAAATTTCAAAGGATAGGCATTCTTTCTTCTTAGGGGCTAATGCATGTGGTGACTTTAAGTTGAAGCCAGCGCTAATTTGCCATCCCCCAAATCCTAGGACCCTTAAGAATTACGCTAAATATATTCTGACTATGTGCTATCAATGGCACAACAAAACTTGGATGACAGCACATCTGTTTAACATCATGGTTAAACTTTAACCAGGCTACTTTAAGCCCTCTGTTGAGGCTTACTATTCAGAAAAAAGTTTTGTTTCAAAATATGAGTGCTTGTTAACAATGCACTTGGTCACCAAAAAGTCTGATGGATATGAAAAAGAAGATTCACGTTGTTTTGATGCCTGCTTACACACATCCGTCCTGCAGCCCATGGATCTAGGAGTCATTTTGACTTTCGAGTCTCATTATATAAGAAACATGTTTTACAAGGCTTTAGCAGCTTTGTATAGTCACTCCTCTGTTAGTGATTCCAAGTGAAAGTCTTCTGGAAAGGATTCACCATTCTAGATGTCATTAAGAATATTCATGATTCCGGGAGAAGTTCAAAATATCAACATTAATATTGGTTTGGAAGAAGTTGATTCCAGCCCTCATGGATGACTTTGAGGGGTTCAAGAGTTCACTGAAGATATAGTGGAAATGGCAAGAGAACTAGAATTAGAAGTGGATCCTGAAGATATGACTGAATTGCTATAATCTCATGAGAAAACTTGAATAGATGAGGAGCTGCTTCTCATGGATAAGCAAAGAAAGTTTCTTGACATGGAATCTATTCTTGGTGAAATGTTGTAAATATCATTGAAGTTACGACAAAGGATCTAGAATATTCTATAAATTTAGTTGGTAAAGCAGACACAAGTTTTGAGACTAATGACTAATTTTGAGAGAAGTTCTACTATGGGTAAAATGCTCTCAAATAGCATTGAATGCTATAGAGAAATCTTCCATGAAGGGAAGAGTCAATCGATGTGGCAAACTTCATTATTGTTTTATTTCAAGAAATTGCCACAGTCATCCTTGCTAGTCAACTACTAGCAAGAGGCAAGACTCTCCACCAGCAAAAAAGATGACTCACATAAAGCTCAAATTGATAGTTAGCATTTTATAGAAATAAATTATTTTTAATGAAGGCATGTACATTTTTTTTAGACATAATGCTATTGCACACTGAATAGACTACAGTATAGTGGAGACATAACTTCTATAGATAAGGGAAACCAAAAAATTTGTGACTTGTATAACAAAGCATACAGTATCTCCAATACATGCTTGCATGTAGTTTATGAAGAAAAAGGTAAATGTTGTGGATTTGTATTTAGATTGTTCTCAATGTTTTGTGATTAAAATTATACCATAATTAGTAACTTTGTGCATAGCCACACACACACACGTGTCCATAAAGTTTGTGTGCAGTTTAAAATAGTGCGCTTTAAAATTGCACATGAACTTTATGGACACACTGTGTATTCAGCTGTTGCAAGTATAACAAAGAATGGTGTTTGGGGACAAATAATATCCATCATCGAGTATATTGGGAAAGTATCACATTAAACAGATAGATGTGAAGCACATATCTGCTCTGAAGGACTTGTGAGGATTTGACATGCTAATGTGCATTAACACCCTCCAGAAGGGAGCAGCTGTATTATATGGTGTTTCCAAACTTACCTGACCATGCTATTCTTTTTTCACTGAGCATCTCTGGAAAGTAGTGTTCCACAGAACATATTTTTACAGACAATGTCTATGGTGCCATTTATAGAGCTGGGGATTCCAAAAGCTCTTAGTATCTGTTTCTCAGGAAGGTCAAGTGACTTTCCTACTTCCCCTTTCAAAATTTAGTTCATTCTCTCTAGATCCTCTGGGGCTTTGCTGCATTGCCATAGGAGCCATTTGCTGTTTATTTTCCTTCTCTTAATCCATGACCTCTTTTTCCATACTAGCCTGGAAATTTCCCACCTGCCCACCTTGATAGTCTCTTTGTCAAGATTGAGATATTGCTAACATTTATTAATTCATATTCTAAAGGCCAGGCAAATTCTCAGTTGCCTTCTACCATCACCACCTTTGAATGGCGAAGTCTAACATTGGCTAAAATTACCATTTCTAATAGTATCTTTACAGGCTATCTTGCCAGGTTCTTTTTTCATATTATCGTACCTATTTTTAATTTGTTTAAAAAAAACCTACAACAGTATGATATTAAAAATAATTTCTATTTTATAAATACAATACTATTTTAAAAATGAATCTGAAGTTAAGAGAGATTTAATACATTGCTCAAGGTTACACAGCCAGTTTGTGGCAACACCCAGAATTTGTTGTTTGTTTTGCAGATTTGCATGACTACAAAATCTGCAGGTTTTTCTTCTCCTCAATACCGCTTCCCAGAAATTTAGTAAAGTGAAGACTTTAGTCAATTAGACAAAGAAAACCAAAAGAATGTACTTTTGATTCAATTTTCTGAGTATTTCCAGGGAGGATAAATGACTCATTTCTGACCACACCACAACTTTCTTATTTCTGAGTGTGCAAATAGCAGGGATTATGGCCGGCTCATGTCGGGGAAAGTGTTTCATTTCCCTAAGCCAGACAAGGCTTGCCTAATTAGAGGAAACATTCCCCTTGTTAGAATCATAGATAAAGACTCTCCCAGGCTGGCTCTAGCCAGACTGACTGGAGGCATCTTTTTATGAGACAAAGCTGAGCTTCTTATAATGGTATTGTTCATCTCTTCCTCTCCTCCTATCTGTTAGAAGCAGAAATAAGGCCTTGCTGGCTTGGAGAAATTGTCTTCTGTTTTCCTGTAATATTCTTCAGGGAAAGATCTGTGGATTTTTGAATTCTGTTTTCTGTCCAAAATCAACATTGTTCAGCAACACAAAGAAACCTCCAAACATCAAAGGCCAAGTAAGCCCAGCGTCTAGAGAGCAAGGAAATTCTGTTTTGAAAATCAGCCCAAATCTTCCCCAGCCCCTTTTCTGGACAATGCGTGCATGCTACACAGTGTCAGATTGATCATTTTATCACCTTAGATCCACCAAATATCAGCTTTTTAACCTGTAACATTAGCAAACATGGTAAAAGGGATGCAGGTGTCTACCCTGACTCTTGTATCACAGACAGATGGCCACTGTCCATGCACAAGACACACAACCACACAGGCTGTGCCAGGGTGGCTGGCACAGGTGGGGTTTCCAGGACTCACCGGGCCCAGGGCCCACTCTTCATTCCGGACAGTCTCATTGCAAAGAGATCAGTTTCCTACTTTTGTGCTAGCATTGTTCAATTTTGGTGTGAAAGTTACATGTATTACCTTCTAGAATTAGATGGAAAGGCTCAATTTCCTCTTCTTGTAGCATTTTAAGATATTTTAAGGAGGGTTAGCAAATGCGCATAGTAGGCATGCTTCATGATGGGGGAAATCTGCAGCCTTTACACATAAAGATATTTTAGTTATGTATGCAATATTTGAGTCTCATTATTTCTAGTGTGGAAATGTGCCATTCAAGGGGTCCTTCCTGCTCTGCTGCCCCCTTGGCTGCCACCACCATAGAGGTGTAAGTCTCCTCAACCCTTTCCCTTAGCTTCTCAAAGTCTGCACTCATTTGGGTATTAGGAGTATAGCTCTATATGGGGCTGGTAACTTTTCCCAGATGCTTTTCTTTTTTATATATTTTGAGAAATTTAAGTAGAAAAAACAGCGTTAATGCTTTCTTTTTAGGATGACAACTACTCTGAAACCCATTATTAGAACACAGGAACAAATACGTTACAGGTCTCAATTTATGTCATTCATTTGTTCATTCAACAAATATTTTGATCATTTACTAAAAGCCAGCCTGAGTTGGAGACACAATAACACATAAAATACCTTAGGGGAAGAAGGCACTATTATGACGTCCAAAATTATCCCCATATTTCAGGAAAAATTTGGTCACCAGAAACTAATGGACACTAAGTAAAAGTGGATTATAGCAAACATCACGTGTTAGCATGATTCTATGTAGTAAATAGGCTCTTCCATATTTTTTATGTGGAAACATGTGTTTTCTGGGATACTTGTATTATCCTCTGCAGGTTCACAGGAGCTGGTAAAGTTAGGAGATTCTGAATATAACAGCAAAGCCATTTAAAATATGAATTTTATATATATATATATTTTTTGAGACAGATTCTCACTATGTCGCCCTCGGTAGAGTGCTGTGGTGTCATAGCTCAAAGCAACCTCAAACTCTTGGGCTTAAACGATTCTCTTGCCTCAGCCTTCCGAGTAACGGGGACTACAGGTGCCTGCCACAATGCCGGGCTATTATTTTTTTGCAGTTGTCATTGTTGTTCAGCAGGCTGGGCCTTGAACTTGCCAACCTTGGTGTATGTGGCTGGTGCCCTACTCACTGAGCTACAGGTGCCGAGCTGAATTTCATATTATTTTTTTACTTTTGATATGTGTATATTAGTGTATCAAAACACATAGAGAAATATTTTGTAAAATTTTATAATAAACATTTTGTAAATAAAGTATAACTTCCCATTTTCCTTGTGTATGTATGTTAGGATACCCTGTCATTTAAACGCTCTAAGCCTCAACATCCTTCCCTGTAAAATATAGACAGTAATACCTACCTCCTGATCACATCATGGTGATTGAAAGACATGGTATATTTAAGTTCTAAACACTGTCTGGTGGCCAGGTGGGTGATAGATTAATAATCATAGTTATTATTCAAGAAGTTGAACTGGCAAAATGAAGAGTCTGTGTATGGAGTGCCAGTTCACGGAGTAAAGGGAGAAGAGAGATATAAAAGAGCTTCTTTTTCCAAGAACGATGAGTGCCAAGGAGGTATGGTTGGGGCACCTACAGTGTTTGCTATACTTTGTACGTTGAATTTCCATGTAAAGGTCTGGACCATCCCTGGATTCAAGGGAGCTGTAAGTGCCTAGACAGAAAACACATCACCACAGAATTGGCCTTAGCATCCCAGTGCTAATTCAGGCTATTCACCCAGTTCCTGGACTGTATAGGACTAAGTCCCAACTGTGGTAGGCAGAATTCTAAAGATAACCCCCCACAGGTTCCTGTCCCCTGATTTTCTAATCATACACTAAACTAGATACTGCTGGGAAGGAGCTTTGTGGCCGGAATTAAGAACATTAATCAGATGATCTAAAAATAGGGATATTATCCTGGATATTTTAGTAAACCCCGTGTAATTCCACAGGCACTTAACAAGCAGCAATAGAGGCAGAAGTGGCAGGCAGAGGGCAATAAGGTGGAAGGGGAAGTTGGAGAGATTTAAAGAGAGGGACTTGACCAGTCACTGCTGGTTTGGAAGGTGAAGCGGGGCATGCATCAGGAATGCAGATGGTCTCGAGAAGCTAAGAATGACTTCTGGCCAACAGTCAGCATGGGAACAGGGACCTTAGTCCTATACCCACAGGAACTCGTTTCTGCTAGCAATCTCAATGAGCCTGGAAGTGGATTCATCCCCAAGGCTCCCAAGAAGAACCCAACCAGATGACACTTTAATTTTGGCAATGTGAAACCTGGAGCAGAGACGTTGGTTGAGCCAATCTATATTTCTGAGCTACAGAAACTATGAAATAATCCTGTGCTGTTTGCAGGCATCGAGTAGTAATTTATTATACCAGTGACAGAAGTAGTAATTTATTGTAGTAATTTATTATACCAGTGACAGAAAGTGAATATGTTTACCACGTGCCAACACAGCATTCATATTATGTTCTATGTAAATGCAAACAATTGCAGTTCGTAGTGGAGGGCTTTCTGGCCACAGGGATCCCCTGGGAAGTACAAGGGAATTAACATGAGCTATAGAGTAATGATGATGTGGATTTGAACTCCAGCTTTATCATTTATTAACTGAAGAAACACAGGGAAGTTATTCAGAATAAGCCTTCCCGGCCTCTGCAAAGTGGGAATTATGCTTACCTTTCATTTTGTGAACTTTGTAGGAAGCAATGTATGTAAAGTGCTAGACCCATGGTAGGTACTCTAAATATGGTATCTCACTATGAATTATTAGCTAAAAACTTCACAGCAAGGAAAGATATTGAAAACTTTGATTCAAATTAGCACTTTTCCCCATATTTCTACATTATTTCATAACATGTCATGGCCAGCAAGGACTATAGTCAGGCACCTTTGGTTCTCTGATGGGAAATTTAAGACTTAATAAGGCAAAGAAGCTTGCTCTAAGTCACAGAGCTAATTAGTATGAAATAGAACTCTCTTGTGTTAAAATTGTTCAATGTTTGTTATCAGATTAATTTGGTCATCTCCAAAAGATGACTAAATTTTAAATACTTATAAAATTAGCCATATCAATTATTGAGCTATAAAGAGACATAAAAAGTTCAGATTGTTGTCCTATTTCTTTTCTCTGATTGTAGGGGGGGAAAGGATCCTTTCTCTTCACTATTCTGTGTCTGTTAAAGCTATCTATATTGGTTCCATTTTCTTTCTGATACAATAAAATCAAACTTATACATTTTAAGAGTGACCAGGCTAGAATTTTTCTGTGGGGAAGTGAGAACAAAGCTAATAATAGTCTTGTAGGACATTTCAGGCTGACAAAACAAACAGCACAGGAGGAAAACTAACGAGGGGCTTTTCTAAAACCCAGGGTATTACCCGCTTCCCACGGTCGCCACAGTCGCCAAACAGTCTGGCTACATTCAGGAAAAGTAATTAAACAAGAATCACTTGTTTCTTCCGCTTTGGGAATTCACCAGAGTGGGCTCATTTTGAAGAAATTCCCATTAGTTAGTTCTTAGATCCCCAAACGGAAGCTTCAATGTAAGTCACTGCCAAATAGGAAGCAAAAGATACATTAAAGTTGTAAATCTCAGAATCATCCAGGAAGCTCAAGAAAAAGAATTGGTGAAATTAGAAAGTCGTCTTGAATCAGAGGAGAAAGAGAATAAATTAATAAATTACTATATACATACTGTGTTAATCCTTTAGCAGGTATTCTCTGTCTTTGGTTAAAAACCATTCTCATTTCACATGTGAGAATTCAAAGCACCCACTCACCCCAAATTCCTTGAATCCAGCCCTGTTAAAAAGGAGGCCGCTAGCTTTCTAGTTCCAAGGAGAGGGTGTCATGATTAACTGGAGAGAAATTTTTCTTAAAGTTCCAGTACCTATTGCTGAACACCAACCATGAGGTCTCTCTGGTGTTTTCTCCAAATGAGATGGCTATCCCAAGTGTGTTTTTATAACAACAAAAAAGAAATACCATTCAAAATTGTGGTGGTACACTGATATTAATTTTCTTCCGCACTTTGGGGTGTGAAAGAAATATTATTTTTGTATTCTGCAAATAGGATTGAAGCATGATTGGGATTTCCTCTCTCTACCCAAAAGGACTCTGCAAAGGAAACGTTGATGTTAGCAGAGTAGAATTTGGGGATCTAGGCTGGGGAGAGAACCAAGGCTTCCAAAAATAAGCACTCACAGGTGAAACAAACCTTCCCAGAGGTGAGGGAATGGAGAGCCTCGGGAGGCGGAGGTGGCCACGGCCCATGGTTCCCAGCACATTCAGCAGCCAGAGACCAAACATAAGCTCGCACCTCGACAGATGCTCTTGTCACATGTGGTTATGGCCAATGGTTCTCCCCCACTAGACCACTAATCTCCTGTCCACAGGGTGGCCTTGGTTAACATTCTAATATTTGTCGTGGGGACCCAACATCATCTTTCTGACTCTGTCGCGCCCTCGGGGATGTCCCTTTGCCATAGGTGAGAACCGGTGGGCCTGGGCACAGACCAGAAGTGGTTAAAATCTTCAATTCTGTATTAAAGGGTGTGGAGGAGAGAACAAGGGACTTCCAGGAAAAGGGATAATAAAGCCAGAAAGTGTGGCACCTCGGTGAAATAGCCCCGGTGGAAAAGCCTGAGATGTGCCCGTGTGCACCGTCTTCGTCCCTCTGCCGGGTCGAACCCATGTGGGGCCTACCTACTCCAGGATGGAGATGTCAGGGGGACCCCGTGAGCACAGGCGTGAAAACCCCACAGTTCAGGGGCGGTGGTTACATTCCTCAGAGTGCGGGAGACCCCGTGGAGCCTGGAAGCATCTTTGATAGCCTGTTTCTTGAGGACATTTTGGGTTATTTATAAAAAGGGATAACATTCAACACCCCCCACTACTCAAATCTCACCCAATTTCCTCTTCAACTCCCCCTACCCCCCAACAAGTGAGTGCCCCTCATCAGATCTTGGCAGGAAAAGGCAGTGAAGAAGTTGCAGTGTGGCTGTAACCCCACGCCTGCCGCGCACTAGCTGACCTGGGGTCTCCCAAGGTTAGGCCTATCATGGCCTCCTCAGCGGCCCGGGGAGGCTCGAGAAAGCCCAACAGCTTCCAGAACCACATACCCTGTCACAGTACCAACCCCAGGGCAGGGACATAGAAAACATTCTGGGAGAATGCAGAATAATTGTAAGGACGAGTGGATTTGGAAGGACACAACTTTGGCTTATATATATATTATATGATATATACATATGTGATATATATATATAAAATACAACATATATTATATATAACATATAAATTACATTTAAATTGTATCTACATATAAACACCTGTACTCACCAATCTCTCCCACTCCTTATTTCTCTTACCCTTCCTTGTGGCATGGGGTTCTCTCCCTGAAACATTCTCAATGTAAATTTAGAATAATCATTTTGCCCTTTTGTCTTAGAGAGTATTTGCTTTTGAATCAGGAGCTTCAGGGAAGTGTGGCTTAGAGGTCATCAGCTTCATCCAGGTGCAGGTCAGCCTGATTTGCTTGTTTTTTCCCTTTCTACTTTCTCCCTGTACACTGAGACCCAGGGCCTGTCCTCGCTGCATCCTCTTCCTAACTGCTCACTGACCCCAGGGTCCCCTCCTGCCTCATGTCCCAGAATCCAGAGGCAGCCCTCTCAGTGGGGAGCTGGGATGGTCAAGGAGGCCTGAGGAGGAAGAGGGCAAGGGAGGCAGGACTGCAGACAGGGTAGAATACTTCAGCTCAGGACATGACAACTAAAGAGATCGTGGTTGTGGGTAACAGTTGAGGGAGTGGCCTTTGGAGATCAAGTGCCTGGTTTCAAACTCCAGCTCTGTCCTTGGGGCCCACAAAGGTGAAATCCCCTGTTCCTCAAGTCCCTAATCTGTAAAATAGAGATAATAAAAGTACCTATGTTATAAGCTGTTGTGAGGATTAAATAATTATATAGATGAACATGCAAAATGCTCAGAGCTGGGCCTGGCATATAGTAAGCACTCAATAAATGCATGTATTAGAAATTATACATATAATTAGGGGCCCAGGACATATATTTATAAATGAAATGGGGGCTATCTCACCATTGGTGCTATTCTTAGATATCTTTGAACTATAAAAAAGGGGAAGAGACAAATTACGAATTTAGCTATGAAAAATTCACAATATAGAATGTAGTTGTCTATTGCTGTTTGGCTAATTTTTATTTGCAAAATAATTTTTAGGCACTTTATGTCAGATAAATTTTGTTTTAAGATTTGCCTATACATTTGACCATACTTTTTAAGTTGTAGATTATTTATTAACAATTTATTCATTATTAAATTATATATTATTATTTATTAAAATAAAATAGATACAAATTATATATTAACTAAACTTCACATCCTTTCCTAAAATCTAAATACACATTGTGTGGGTGATTAATCTTCTACATTTCTTGAGCAACAGCCCCTACACTTAGCTATGTAAAGCGGGATAAAAGATTGAAATAAGGTCAGTATCTGGATGATGTAAGAGAGTGGGAAGGTGGGGTGTGTGTGTAAATCATTGGTTAAAAGTTGGAGTTTTCAATGCTAAGCAAAAGAACAAATATGGAAGAATCACATTACCCAATATCAAATTATACAACAAGGTGATAGTAACCAAAATGGTGTGGTACCGGTATAAAAGTTGACACATAGATCAATAGAACAGAATAGATACCCCAGAAATAAAGCCGAATACCTACCACCAATGGATCTTCAACAGAGCAGAAGAAAATATACACTGGGGAAAGAATGCCCTATTCAATAAATGGTGCTAGGGAAATTGGGTAGCCACATGTGGAGAAATGAAACTGGATTGTTATATCTCACCAAACACAAAAATTAAGTAAAGATTGATCAAAGATATAAATAGAAGACCTGAAACAGTAAAAATTCTAGAAGAAATCCTAGGAAAAGTTCTTCTGGACATTGGTTTAAGCAAATAATTCATAACTAAGACCACAAAGTAAACAAGGCAAAAACAAACAGGTCTTACTGAAACTAAAAAGCTTCTGAATAGCAAAAGAAATAATCATAGAATAAACGGAAAACCTACGGAAGAGAAAAAGATATCGTCAGCTATTCATCTGGCAAAGGACTAATATCCAGAGTCTACAAGAAACTCAACAAACTCAGCAAAAAAAAAAACCCCAAAAACAAATAATCCCACTAAATAGTGGGCAAAGGACATGAACAGACATTTTTCAAAAGAAGACAGATGAATGGCCAACAAACACCTAAAAAAAATGCTTAACATTGCTAACCACCAGGGAAATGCAAATAAAAACCACAATGAGATATCACCTTACCCCTGTCATATTAGCCATTATTAAAACATCAAAAAACAACAGATGTTGGTGTAGAGGCAGTGAAAAGGGAAAGCTTGTGCACCATTGGTGGAAATGTAGATTAATACAACCTCTGTGGAAAATTATGTGGAGATTTCTCAAAGAACTAAAATTAGATGTACCATTTGATCCAGAAATACAACTACTGGATATCTACCTAAAGGAAAGGAAATCATTATATAAAAAAGACACACGCAATCATAGGTTTATTGCTGCCCAATTCACAATCACAGAGGTGTGGAATGAAGCTAAGTGCCCATCAACGGAGGAGTGGATGAAGAAAATGTGGTACATATACACACCGAATACTACTCTACCATAGAAAAAGATGAAATAATTTCTTTCACAGAAACTTAGGGGGAACTAGAGTAAAGTAATGTGGGAATGGAAAACCAAATACCTTCTTTAATCAGTGTGACAACCTTGGGATACATAGGGGTATATAGAATTGTACATTGGACATTGGAGACTCAGACTGGGGAAAGATGGGGCAGTGAGAGAAGAAAAACTACCTGATGGGGATAATATACACTATTCAGATAATGGTACACTAATAACCTGGACATTACTACTATACAATTCATTCATGCAACAAACAAACCACTTGCCTACATCCTTTGAAATATTAAAAAAATATATTTTGATAGGCTTTTTGATAGAGATTGAATCTCTTATACTTATTGGAATTTTCCTTCTCTTTTCTTGTTTGACAAAGGTGTTGGTATGTTTGTGAACACAGAAAGAGCCAGTGCTAACAAGTAATGAGAAAAATAAAGGTTTTACTCCCTCTCCTTCATCTCTGCTTTTATTTTATTTTATTTTATTTTATTTTATTTTATTTTATTTTATTTTATTTTAGAGACAGAGTCTCACTATGGCGCCCTGGGTAGAGTGCCGTAGCATCACAGCTCACAGCAACTTCAAACTCCTGTGCTTAAGCGATTCTCTTGCTTCAGCCTCCCAAGTAGCTGGGACTATAGGCGCCCACCACAACGTCCGGCTATTTTTGTTGTTGTTTCAGTTGTCATTGTTTCAGCTGGCCTGGGCTGGGTTCGAACCCACCAGCCCTGCTTTTATGTGGCAGGTGCCCTACCCACTGAGCTACAGGTGGTGCCACCTGCTCTTATTTTTAGACCTTCTATTTTAAAAAAAGCTATAATCATAGAATATTAGCTTGACTTGAGCTCCAAAAACTTACAGAAAATGGAAATTAAAAGGATCCCCATTTACCATCTCTATCATTTAAATTGGACAAGATGCAGAGATGGGGAGTATATATAGAGCCACCCCAAAGAAATGTCAGTAGGAAGGGCAGGAACATGGATATTATACACATCCCCTCAGTTGCTTTTGGATGCAGCTTTCTTTAATTTGTATTTTTTACTATAAAATTCAAAAAGGGTTACTGCAAAATTTAGAAAATGCTTAAAAAAAACCAGAAGGATATAACTCTGAATCCTGTCATCCAGGACTGTTAACATTTTGGCAGAGTTTTAATTATTTACACATTTATGTTTTTAAAATTTTAAACAAAAATTGGATTAATTAAATATGATGGTATATAAATTTTATCTTTTTTTGGCCAAACCATGAACATTTTCTAGATATGAACATCCAAGTCTATTTCTCATTTTTCTTATTTTTACAAAATAAGGCATTATTCCAAGAATTTGAGTGGATGATATTCTTTTTAGTAATTTAGGCATATGTGGTTCATGGCTTCTGAGAATTAACATCCTCATTATGATTTATTCCCCTGTGAGACAGTACCTATTAGATGAGTTGGTAGGCGAAAGAGAAAGAAAAAATGAATATTGATCCATTATTGATAGGTATGGGGAAGAAATTGAGGGTACTGGACCATGTATGACAAAACTGTTCTTAGTTGGCTATGTTTATGAAATTCTGATTACTACCATAATTACATGAGAGACACGACTAATAAAGCTTTAAGAAATTTTAAAAACATAGACTTTATTTTAATAGAACCTAAAAATCATGCATTTGTGTCATGTTAATAAAATTTCATGTAAATTATAAAGATGTGGGCAGAGGAGAATGAGCTTCAAGGGATGAAATTTCTGACATCATTGTAATTTTAAGCAGTGTGGATATTCCCGGGAAAAATTCTGGACACCATCGGGGATTTCCTCTTTACTGGATTTGGACAATATCCTCCTATTATGCACAGGAAGCAATCTCTACTACAAAAGGGCATCAGAAGAAGCAACGTTTGGCTGACTTCACTTCAGAACAGCTTACTGACCCGAGACAGAGCAGCAAAGATACACACCAGAGGAATCCGATATTCAAACCATCACTCCCACAACAGTAAGTACGGAATTCTTCACCACTGCACTCTTAGTTCACGAAACATAGATTTATCAATATGAGCAGGTCTGCAAAAAGCCTTCTGATAAAAATCGCACCTGTACAAACTCTTACTGTGTTGTGGTTAAAACTTGTCTATTCTCTTTGACTCAAATGATGAAAATCTTAAATTTTGCTTTCATTCATTTGACTAAACTTCTTTGAAATAAGCAAAGATTGTGGCACTATAATCTGTTACCTTAAACCTGGTGGTAGATTGATGTACTGGACTAGCCAGGATTTCCTTCTATGATCAATTTTGTACTTTTTCTCCCCAGAAAAGTTCTCCGAGTCTAGTCCTTTGGTGAAAAGAACTCTTGAAGTCATGATTGCTTCACAGTTTCTCTCTGCTCTCATTTGTGGTAAGTCAGCGTATTAGTGAGACCAGACTTTTTCATCCTTATGCTATTGAAATTTCAGACTGGAGCATCTTTCTTGTGTGGGGCTCCCGTGGGCATTGCAGCATCCCTGAATGCTACCTGCAATGTGTTCTGCCCAGGCTAGAGGCAATTTACTTTATTTCTTCATGTCTGTTCTTCCTTTGCGGTAAAGCATTGCTCATATGTGGTCTATTTCGCAGATAGAGGTCACATAAAGTGCCTCATACAGTGCTTGGTAACGCATAGTAAGTGCTGAACAAATCTTAGTAGATATTGTTCTACTAAAATGAGTTTACTAATATTAGGTTATGGTGGGTGAGTACAGGTAATTCACCCAGTGGATGGCCAGTCACACAAAGGATACCCCATTAGTGGCAGTTTCTTCATACTACTCACTTTTGAAAAGATGAAAAAAGTTTGGGTCATTCCCAGAGTCACAGCAGGCCAAAATTAAGACCACAAAAGCCCAGTTAACAGAGTTAAACCATAGCAGGAGCTAAACCATACCATTTTGTTTTTACTTCCTATCCTAGTGCTTCTTATTAAAGAGAGTGGAGCCTGGTCTTACAACGCCTCCACGGAAAACATGACTTACGATGAGGCCAGTGCATACTGTCAGCAGAAGTACACACACCTGGTCGCCATTCAAAACAAAGACGAGATCGACCACCTGAACTCGATATTGAGCTACTCACCAAGTTACTACTGGATTGGAATCAGAAAAGTCAATAACGTGTGGATCTGGGTGGGAACCCAGAAACCCCTGACTGAAGAAGCCAAGAACTGGGCTCCAGGAGAACCCAACAACAAGCAAAAGAACGAGGACTGTGTGGAAATCTACATCAAGAGGAACAAAGACACGGGCATGTGGAATGACGAGAGATGCAGCAAGAAGAAGCTGGCTCTGTGCTACACAGGTACGAGCTGGAGGCACAGCGGTGGCCGTTCAGTGTGTGGGCGTCTTGACAAATTCGTGGCCTCCAAAAATCTGTCTCTGTCATGGTCATTTTATGTTCCAAAAGATAGGATTTGAAGACGTTCTGTTTAACTGCTAAAGTAACTCTTTTTGTGTCTTTGTGTGAATGTAGGCAAGAATGTATGCTTACATGTATACATACAATATTGGCATATATCTATCATACTATGTATTCACAGAACACACACACACACACCCCATGCATATTTTAGTTACTTTTTTATTTGTGGTAGGAATGTTGTCCTCAGAGTTTGTGATAAAGGAATTTTCTATGCTTGGTGCTAGCTACAGGTAGTTCTTCTTCTGTTATCTATTCATTAACCTCAAGGTTTCAAATAGATAAGCTCTAGCTCTAAGCTCTAAGCTTGAAGCCTAGATTTGACATTTCCTAAGTTTAACTTCAGTTAGAATCTCTGGCATTCTGTATCATTGGTCATGTCCCGGTTGCACACTGTTGATCCTGAATTCAAAGGAACTCATTATAAGTGCAATAACAGTCCTCACCCTGGTGCATGGTGTTTTCCGCAGCTGCCTGCACCGATGACTCCTGCAGTGGCCATGGTGAGTGCGTGGAGACCATCAATAACTACACCTGCAAGTGCCACCCCGGCTTCAGCGGACTCAAGTGTGAGCATGGTAAGCCTTGTCACCTCTTCCTTCCCTTGAGATGGTAATGCCACCTCGTGTCCTAGCTGGCTTTGAGTTTGGGTCTGTATGTCATCTCTACCCTGTTGGATACTGTACAATGTTGTGGTTTAGAGCAGTGACTATGGAGTCAGACCTTTTTGGGTTCAAATCCTAGATTCCCCAGTTATTCATCCTAGCACCTGGACAAGAAGGTATTCAAGCTCTTGGTCACAGCTTTCTTATTGTAAAATGAGGTACCAACTTCATAGACTTAAGGTTACATAGTGCCCGATGCCGAGGAAACATTCAGTAAAATATAGTGGTGGCTTCTAGGTTTCTTCCCACCTATGCGAGATGAGACATGAGCAGACTGATTGGGGTTCCTTTTTTCAGTTGTGACCTGTAAAGCTCAGAAAGACCCCGAGCATGGACGCCTGGTTTGCAGCCACCCATTTGGGAAGTTTAGCTACAATTCTTCTTGCTGGGTCAGCTGTGAAAGGGGCTACCTGCCTAGCAGCGTGGAGCCCACACAGTGTGCATTCTCCGGGGAATGGACTAGGCCTCAACCAGCCTGCAAGGGTAAGTCTCTCCCAGGATGCAAAGT
Organism: Nycticebus coucang; assembly: GCF_027406575.1. NCBI lineage: Eukaryota > Metazoa > Chordata > Mammalia > Primates > Lorisidae > Nycticebus > Nycticebus coucang. The sequence continues at coordinate 91,839,440 of NC_069789.1, forward strand.
CTCTAGCTCATCCCTCCTTGTCCTCATTTTTTATCCAACTGATAACATTTTCAAAGCTCCAGGGCAAGGTCTTTGGTGGTGGTGTTTTTAATAAAACTTGTTCTCTCGGCCAATATATACATGACCCATGTAGTATCTGCTTGGGTTGAGAAAGGCCTTTATTCTATGTTTTGAGTGAGTGTTGCTGAGGCTCTGCTGATTTGTAAGGGAGAGCATACAAGCAGTGAAACTCTGGAAATCTTGATGACTTTCTTGTCTTCTTTATCTGTTTCACTTTTCCAGGCAGTGGGACTAACTTAAGATCATGATAATCAAACAGTTAATATCTTTTTTTCCCTCTCAATCTTATCTCTCTGGACCAGAGAGGGGAGAACAAAATCAATCCTTTAGTCCCATGGGGCTAAAATAAATGAATGTTCTGTGCATGTCTGGATTGTCTTTAATCACAATTCATCACAAATCCTGAACTAGAATCTATTATTGTCTTCAGTTTTTCCTTTATGTAAATGATAAAATAGATCAGAGATCACTCATCATGTAAGTTTTTCATTAGTCAAAGGAAAAACTAATCAGGGAAGAGAGAAATATTGATAAAACAGAGTAAAAGCTTTATTGTGGGTATATCATTCTGTAAAATTCATGGTATCTTCCCAATCCTCAGTGGTCGAGTGTGATGCTTTGACAAAGCCTGACAGTGGGGTCATGGACTGCTTGCCCGGCCCTGACAGCTTGCCTTGGAACACAACCTGTATATTTGGCTGTGAGGAAGGATTTGAACTCATGGGCGCCCGGAGCCTTCAGTGTACCTCATCTGGGAAATGGGACAACGAGAAGCCCACGTGTAAAGGTAGCATTGCTGCACATGAAGACTTACTGGGGACTTTCTTTTTCTCAGTTCATACTAGTAATGGGCAAGCTAGCCCTGCTGATATAAATGGTCCATGTGTTACAGCTGTGACGTGCAGCGCCATCCACCAGCTTCAGAATGGCTCTGTGAAGTGCAGCTCTTCCAGTGCTGGGAAGTTTGCCTTCAAGTCATCCTGCGACTTCATCTGTGATGAAGGCTTCATGCTGCAGGGGCCAGCCCAGGTTGAATGCACAGCACAAGGGCAGTGGACACAGCAAGCCCCAGTTTGTGAAGGTAAGCCCACGAGCCCTTCCTTTGCACTTTCTTAAAGGGCAGCCATCTTCAAACCTGCACAGTGCAAATGAAACCAGATGCCCTCTTTAAGCATAGAAATCAGATTTGATGAGCCACACTCATCTTACTATCTTTGAGATTCATTGAAAAGAACCAGTGCTTGACCAGGGAAAGGACTGTAAGAAGAGTGAATGCTTTGCTGGTGTCTTAATTGTACTGTGCTAGTATAACTTTATAGCCACTGGCATGGAGTAGGCAGAATTCTTAATCTAAATCATTTCAGCCATTTTAACAAGCAGAATAGTGAGAACATGGCTTGGAACTAAAACATTCATCATACTTATTTTAAAGTAAAAACCTATTGAGGATCTTAGAGGCTTGATTATCTTGAGAAACCTGCTTCTGCCTGATGTAAACAAACCTCTCAAGAGTTCTCTCCCGTTTTCCAGCAGTGAAATGTGATGCTGTCCGCCCACCCCCACAGGGCGTGGTGAGGTATACCCATTCCCCTTCTGGAGAATTCACCTATAAGTCCATCTGTGCCTTGAGCTGCAAGCAAGGCTTTGAATTACACGGATCAGCTCAACTTGAGTGTACTTCTCAGGGACAGTGGACAGAGGAGGTCCCCTCCTGCCAAGGTAGGACTCAGTTCAGACTTTAAGGGAACAGGTCAAATACTTCTCACGTTTCTGAGCCTAGATTGCTCTAAGGGGCTTGATCCTAAATTTTCACATGGTTAAAATAAAGTAATATTTATAATTTACATGCATGGGGACTGTTAAAGCCAGTTTTAGAAGTTTTCCAGTACATTTTTCTTAACCTTTGCCCGTGTGCCTATCATTTTTAGTGGTTCAATGTTCAAGTCTGGCAGTTCTGGGAAAGGTCAACATGAACTGCAGTGGGGAGCCTGTGTTTGGCGCCGTGTGCAAGTTTGCGTGTCCTGAAGGGTGGACCCTCAACGGCTCTGCGGCTCTGACGTGTGGTGCCACAGGACACTGGTCTGGGATGCTGCCTACCTGCGAAGGTAATACATTGATTGATGGAGGTGATCCAGGGCACTACAGAGAATAAGGAGAACTGTCTTATTACAGCAATTACCTATTCCTCAAGTTCAAACCATAAAGGTTGCCCAGGGTAACAAATTATGAATATTGAAGTATATGGGGATTGAGAGAGAACAGAGGTAGCATGTCAATAGAATGGGTAGAAATCTGACAGTTGGAAAAGGGAGACCTAGAAAGGAAAGGAGGAGGGGGAAATAGAAAATGATAAAGTGGGGAGGGGTAGAGAGCACACCACCACAACTGATTGCAGCATTAACCAAAGTATGTGCGGTATTGTGAAAGAACTTGGCAAATCAAAGTTCTACTTGGCAGTGGGGAGAGAGAGCCTCAAAGGTGGTTTGGGAAAAATCTAAAAAGCCTTTAAAGCAACATCTCTGCTCCATGTTTTTAATTAGTGGCTCTTGTACTCCTGGTAGTCAGTGTACAGAGAAAAGGCCCAATAGACAGGACAGAAAGACTTTACGTCAATTCCCTCTCATGACAGTCATTTCCCTCTTGTTTCCTTAGCTTCCCCTGAGTCCAACAATCCCTTGATAATTGGACTTTCTGTTACTGGAGCGTCCATCATGACATTGACATCATTTCTCCTCTTGCTTCTGAAATACTTGCGGAAGAAAGGTGAGGGAGTCTAAGAAGGCACTCCACCAGTGTTTCCAAAAATATATTTTTCCCCATTGATGAGTCCTGTTCTCTCTTGCAAATTTAAACGGTAACTAGAATCTAGTTATTAAACATTAATGAACTTCAGTGTATTAGTTATGAAACATTAAGAAACTGCGGTGAAATTAGGCAGAAGTCTTAGAGAAAGAGTCTGTAGGACAATTAAGTATGGGAAGAGTTTTAGGAAATTTAAATATTAGTTGTGCTAACCCTAAACAACTCCAGAGGGCGTTATTCACATTAAATTTGACGATGTCCCCTGGAAGTTGTGCAACGAGACTGCCATGATTATTGCTCTTGGGAGAATGAATAAAATGCTACCTTAAAAGATTCATTTGGAATGCAGTCTTAAATTTGTGAACATCTCATAAGGGATATGCAAGGCCATCTGGCCACACTCCTGGAATACTTAAACATTTTTGAACTAAGTTCTGACATTTTAAAAATAGGAAATTTCACAGAAAAATTCAGATTCCAGATTTCTCATGAAAACTCGAAAGGTGAATCTGGCAAGATGACCCTATGACTATTAGGTGGTATTAGGAAGCTGGTGTGCCCTTTGGATATACACTTGGCATTTTAGCCTAGTTACCACAAACCAGTGCTTGTGTTCTGATTATTACAGAGGCCTTGAGCCTTTGTGTTTGCAACCCCTGCTGAATCAAGTCATATTGTGTGTGGATTTGATATGTTCTTAAATGTCATTTAGTCTACATTAATGGTTTTCTTTTCTCTTGCAGTAAAGAAATTTGTTCCTTCAAGGTAAGTTGCATTCTTGTACAAAGCATGCCATTGAACAGTCTACACATTTTTCCTCTCTCATGCTGGAAAACAGTGTTTTATTTAGTGTTCTCATGTATTCCACAGTAGCTGCCAAAGTCTTGAATCAGATGGAAGCTACCAAACGCCTTCTGACCTCATTAAAGTTTAAAAGAATCAGGTAAGACTTGAAAGTCACATATGGTTATGTAAGAGGTCCTGTCTACATGTTCTATTTCTCCTTGAACCCTCCAAACCTGCCAGTTAGGGGGAAGAAGGGCAATCATCACCTTCATAGTATTTTATAGACACTCGCTTCATATCTTACAGAAGGAGAAGAATAAAAGATCTGGCTTTCCTGATTTATTTTATTTATGGAAGAATAATGATGATGATGATAGCTACTTCTTACATAGCACTTACTATATCCCAGGAGCTGTTCCAAGCTAGGGACTCTATGAGATGGGGCTATGATGGGGCTATTACTATATCCCTCATCACAGATGAAGAAAATGAGGCACAGAGAGGTAACTTGTCTGAAATCTCAAAGCTAGTAAGTGGTATACTCAGGATTCAAACCCAGACAGTCTGGCTCTAGAATCTGTATTCTTAGCCATTCTACTCTGCTTTGTGAGAATTAGAAAGGGCCACCAAGTGCCTCTGAATAATTTCTTTTTTTTTGGTTCAGTTTTAGGTTTACAGAAAAATTGAGCAGAAAGTACCAAGAGATCTAACATATCCCCTTAATGACTCCTTCCAGTTACCCCTATTATTAAATCTTATGTTAATGTTACACGTTATGGGAGTAACATTATGGATACATTATTATCAATTAATGTCCACATAATCTCCACAGTTTACAACGGGAATCCCTCTGTGCAGCGAGTGTGAGCACAGTGGTCTGTACTAGAATGTGCATTTTGTGGTCCTTATCATAGGCAGAATATTAAGTATTCTGATGGCATGCACGCTTATACTTGCAGGAACACAGGTGCATCCAGATACCCAGGTCATACTCTGAAGACAGCAGAGACAGAGGGCTCTCCTCGGGTCTCTGGCCCTTCTCGCCTACTCTACCTACTGCCTCGACAGCCGGGATCAAGGCACCCACCATAACTTCAATGGATCCAGTGGCCAAGGCCAGCCTTCCACCAAGAAGACTCATTTTTCTCTTTCTGAATTTCAGTATCAAGAAAGTGCTATTAAAAGGAAGGGTCGTTGTCCTCCAAACAAGAGGAAGAGACCAAGACTGTGGAATCTCAGATTTCTTTTCCTTGGTCTCCCTTGCTCACTGTGGGATCTCAGTGGAGAAACAATATTTTCTGGCTTTGTTTATTTTGCCTTCAGAGCGTTTCAAATGATGATTACATAAATGCTGTCATGGGGATGAATCTTAAGTATCCAGAGAGGGAACAAATTGGCCAAAATTATTCTAACTTGAAAAGAAATGACAGATTTTTAATGCCCACTGGTGACGGCTTGGGGGCATATGGCTGTGAACGATGCAAATCCTACTTAATGCTCTGTGTGAGGATTGCTAAACACAGTTTTAATCACTTTTGTCCCCATGGGATTCAGTGCTTTTTCAAGGTCTCTTGAAGACTATAGCCTTATTTGAAGTGAATGAAGTGCAATCTTCTACAATTCTTAATTCAGTACCGTGTAGTAGACACTTAAAAAAATGTTTGTAAATATTGTGAACTGTGATAGGGTAGAATTTACATGTCCTTGATCACCACCTCATTGTTTCTTAACAAATTGTTACATCTTTAGTAAATTTACTTCAAAAAAGGGCACATGTGGTCCCCTAGCGTAATGTTAACTAGTATAAAGTTATGAGTGTTTTACTATAGTTGTTAAAAATGTGGTATCAGGACAGTAAACTCTGAGTGGAAGATTTGTATATTGCCAGGTATTTTTTCAGAAATGTGAGGTTTCCATGATGGAAAACTTTCAGGAGACCAAATTTTCTGATTTGATAGAAGTGCAAATGCAAACAAAGGTACAATTTTAATGAATGTCTATGTTGAGAAAAAAATGTGGGCTGGGCTTTGCATTCCTACTAAGATGTCTGTCAGAAGTGGTGTGTAAATTTTGTATAGTATGTACAGTTTTAAATCCGTAACAGGAACTCACCATGTAAAAGATCCATCTAGTAGATTTTTAAAAAGCAAAAATGTATGATAATTATTCTCTATGTGTTTTATTCTGTGTGTTGGTGTGTTCTGAAAGAGAGGAAAGTCTGTGTGAGCAGGTATTTATGTTTATTTATAAGCAGATTTTAAAATTCCTAAGGAATCTTCAGTTATCATTTGATCACTGCCAGTGGGAAATTCTTGGTCAGTCATCGCCAAAGATGCTCCAGCCTCGGAGAGTGAGAATCAAAATTCTCCCACACTTCCCTTAACCCAGTATGTATTGAAAAAGGAGTGTCAGAGAAGAGCTGAACAGTAAACACAGCCTACAGTCAATGTGGAGTGTGATGAGGATCAGAACAGAGCACGGTTTTTGTGGGACAGAAGACCTTTGGGAAAAAAGAGACAGAGAAAGCAAGAACAACTGTTGTGATCAGGCTACATAGGAAATGAACTATTATTTTCTCTGAGATTATTCAAATATAAATATTTATATATACTGCATTAGAAGTAGCTGTGTGAAATATAAATATAGTCTGTGTTTGAGTTTTATGAGGTATTTTAAATTGTGATTTAAAATATTTTACAGTTTTTTTAAAGTATGTATTTATTTAAGCTTACCTCAGATTTATTGTATTTGATATCACACCACAAAGCTGGAAAATAAATGTGTTTATATTTATCTCGTATAGAGTCTGTCTTAAAAATTTTATTTAGCTGAAACTCACATACCACAAGTCACCCTTTTTTATTTTTTAATTAATTAACTAAATCATTAATTAAATTTGAGACAGAGTCTCATTCTATCACCCTGAGTAGAGTGCTGTGGTGTCATTGTTGCTCATAGGAACCTCAGCTCTTGGGTTCAGGCCATCCTCTTGCCTCAGCCTCCTGAGTAGCTGGGACTACAGGTGCCCACCACCATGCCCAGCTAGTTTTTCTATTTTTAGTAGTGATGGGGTCTTGTTCTTGCTCAGGTTGGTCTTGAACTTCTGAGCTCAAGTGATCCACATGCCTCAGCCTCCCAGAGTGTTAGGATTACGGATGTGAGCCACTGTTCCTGGCCAAAATTCACTGTTTTAACATATACAAGACTTTACACCTATTGCCAATGTCTAGCTCCAGAAGATTTCCATCATTCCCCAAAGAAACCCTGTGCCATTAGCACTTATTCCCTGGTATTCCTCCCCCATAACCCCTGGCAGCCACTAATTTACTTTCTTTCTGTCTGGATTTGCCTATTCTGGACGTTTTGTATTAACAAAATCATACAGAATGTGAGCTTCTTTCACTTGCCATGTTTTCTTTCTTTCTCTCTCTTTTTTTTTTTGATACACAGTCTCACTTTGTGGCCCTCTGTAGAGTGCTGTGCATTATAGCTCAAAGTTTTAGGCACAAGTAATCCTCTTGCTTCAGCCTCCCAAGTAGCTGGGACTATAGGTGTTTGCCACAATGCCTGACTTCTATTTATTTATTTATTTTTTTTAGAGACAGGGGTCTCTTGCTCAGGCTGGTCTCAAACTCCAGAGCTCAAGCAATCCACCTGCCTTGGCCTCCCAGAGAGCTAGGATTACAGATATGAGCCCCTGTGCTGGCCTCACTTGCCAAGTTCTCAAGGTCCACCCATATTGTATCTTGTATAAGTGCTTCACTCCTTTCTATGGCTGAGTAATATTCCATTGTATGGATAGGCTACATTGCCCATTCCTCAACTGATGGACTTGGGTTGTTTCTGCTTATTGGCTATGGTCAATAATTCTGTTATGAATATTCATGTTCCAGTTCAACTCATGCTTTCAATTCTCTTCCATACCTAGCAAGAGAATTGTGGGTCATGTGATAACTTTATGTTTTATATCTGAGGAACCACCAAAATATTTCCAAAGATGCTGTACCATTTCACAATTCCACTATCAGTACACAGGGTTCTAATTTCTCCACATTCCGGCCAATATTTGTTACTGTCTGTCTTTTTTTTATTATTGTCATCCTAATGACTCTGAAGTGGTATACATTCATGAGGGTTCTTACACTCATACTGTAAAGATGTTTTAAAAAATATTAAAATCTAAAAAACAATTGCAGACCAACCAAAGAAATAAAGTCCTTATTCTGGGGGTTTTGCATCATGCCAATCTCAATTCCAAGTTGCTCAAATTAACTGATAGACCTTCATTAACATTCCAGACTCAGTTATTCAACAAGATTGGAGACAGAGTTCTTTTTTTCCCCCCTTCCCCAAATATGTGCCTTCTCTCTTCTGGAGTAGTGTTAATCCATAGGCTTGATATGCACCAGGCCAAAAACCAACTGATGAATCTCATTGTTATTAGAGAATCAAAAAAGAAAGAAAAAGAAGAAGGGGGGGGGGGAAGGACACTCACCTATGGTTTATGACCAAAAAGGAATTTGTTTATTCATCTACCCATTTGTTTGGCTGACATTTACTGAGGGCTAGATGTTATATTTCCAGATGTATGGTGTGAAAAACCCTACAAGTACAATATTTAAAATTGCTTGGTGAAATACAATAGCTTGCTTTAAGTGAAAAGCTGAACTTACAAAAAAGAAAGAAAATCTCATACAAAAAATTGCTTAGGGCGCAGAGACCCAGGCCGTGGAAGACTTCGTAAGGACGTTAGATTTTACTCTGAGTGAGACAAGAAGCCACTGGAGGCTTTCGAGCAGAAGAGTGACATGGTGTGGCCTGTGTGCTTTTGAGCTTGCTGGAGCTTGGAGCCTTTCCCTCCAGCGCCTGCCTCACCCACCGCCCATCCTCAGCCTTCCCTGCTCTGTGTCCCAGGAAGCTGACTCCCGTGGACTGATGGTCCAGTGATGCGTGGGCTGGCCTCCAATTGTTTTGACTGAGAGGCACCTGAAGGACACCAGAGAGTGAGGGGAGAGAGAGGGCAGGGCATTTTCTTATTCCCTCTCTGCCCGCTTCGGTACTCTGTGTCTGGAAGGATTTGTACCCTTCTTGCTTTTCATTAAGGGATACAGATCTCACTGAATTTTAATAACACAATTTCTTCCCCTTGAATCTTTAGCCCCAGGGATAGCAACAGCTTCTAGCCGCTGCTGGTCTCTGGATGCCTCATTTTCTTTGTGGTTGTTCTCCTACCCTTGCCCTGCAAGGGGTCCCTCCAGTCAAGGCTCTTCACTGGGTGAAGAATTTACCCATTGAGGATGAATTCTGTCTCTGGCTGAGCCTCTGAATGATATACGGTTTAATTGAATCTTCTTTAAGTTGAAGAAAAGTATAGAAGCATAGAGTCTAGATAGGAGGATTTTGTAATAATACAGATAACAGATGATGGTGGTTTGCATGGTTAGTAAAATGGAAATGATTGAATGCTAAAAATTTTTGAAAGTAAAGCCAACAAAATTTCCTAAAATATTAGGCATGAATTTGGAGAGAAAGAGAGAAGTCTCAGGTAACTCCAAATGTTTTGGTAAGTAACTGGAAGGATGGAGTTATAATTTACTGAGATGGGAAGGGATATGGTAAGAACCCTCCAGGATTGGAGGAGAGATTCAGAAGTTCAGTGTGGGATATGTAAAATGTAAGAGGCTTATTAAATAACTAAATAGAGATAATAGGTAGGCATTTGGCTGCAGGGGAATGGTCCTGGCTAGAAATACAGATTTGGATGTCATTAGCATTTATATGGGCAAAGTTATGAGAGTAGATTGGATCACCAAGACAGTGAGGGCAACGAAGAGAAAACAGTGATCTGTGGAGTTCTCCAAAGGTTTGGAGGTTGGGGAGATAAGAGAAACTTAGCACATGAAACAGAGAAGGAAGAGCCAGTGAAGCAGGAGGAAAACCAGGAGCTGCTGGTGAAATAAAATGAGGATAAAGAATAGGCTTGGGGGGTAAGCGAAGTGTAGGACCTTGGTGAGAGCCGTCTCAGGGAACTGGTGTGGTTGAAAGGCTGATTGGACAAGGTTCAAGAGAGAATGAGAGAAAAGGACGTAGAAAAACAAGCCCAGAAATTTCTTTCAGGGTATAGTAGGAGCACTGGCACTTTCAGACCCATGACAGTTTTGTCCATGCTTTACCATGTTTTCAAGCTCTTGCCAGAAATTCAGCTTAATGATCAATAGCAGGCTTTGGAACTGACCAGCCTACGTTCAGAGCCCCATCTGTGTCTCTCACTAGCTATGTGGCTAAGGCAACTTTTTAAAACCTGTTTGAGACCCTTTAAAATGGAGATAATAATAGTACCTACAGCAGGGTGCTATTACAAAGACTAAAGTGATAAATATGGGGTCTGAACTCTGTGGCTATTACGGTTGCTATTATTATTATCATTCTGAAAATGGAAATTTGATGATGTCGGTGACTCTTCTGACTGTCCTTCATCATACAGGTCCGACTTTCATATGCAGTCACATCCGCTTCACATATTGCATTCCAAGAATGTAAGGGCAAACCACTAATAAGTATCTCCACTAGGTGGTGAGCAAGGAAAGAGAGATGAGAAGGAACTGAAATTGGCACAGGTTGTAAATGCCTTATGAGAGATTTCTTTATTCATTCATCTGGAGGCTTTTGTGGGATGGTCAGCAAGGAATATGACAGGTGAAATAGTAGGTCTGGGGAAGAGCCAACTGTAAGAGGAAGAAAAGAGGCTAGATAGAATTAAAAGCTATCTACCTATTAATGTCCCCTGGGACTATGTACACCCACTAGTTGGCTCTATAGAAGTTTGGCAGATGTCATAAATTTGTCCAAAATACATTTTTGACTTGAGTTGTTTTGAGGGGCCATCCATCACAGGTAGCCAAGAATTAGCTGAGTGTTTACGAAAATGTAGAAGAGGCGGGTGGAAAAGAAGGAGAACAAGGGGAGAAGGGGAGAACAAGAACAAAACAGAAAAAAGAAGCGGAGGAGGAGGATGGAGAGGTGGAGGAGGAAAAAGAATAGTTAGAAAAATAATAGCAAGGGGAGGAGGAAGAGAGGAAGAGGAGGAGGAAGGATGGAAGGACAAAAGGAGAGGAGGGAAGGAAGAGAGAAGCTAGGTGTGACCTCTTCCAGGCCAGCAGCTCTGTTTTGCTCAGGGGGAAGTGATGGAGGCCTGTCTGGGAAGGAGGTGGGGACAGAGGAGAGAGGGGAGGAGGGGGAAGGGGAAGGTGTAGGGAGGGGGAGGGTGTGAGACTGAGTTAGAGAAATGAAAGTTAGCCAGCCTTCCCTGTGACACCCAGTGTGATCTCTGCAAGGACCCAGAGACCCCTGGACCACAGGTTGAAGGGCTGAGGAAGAACCAGGGAAGGACAAGCAAAGCCATGGTGAGCCTTTCAGCCTGAATGGTTTCCAGATGCGTAGACAGAAATGCTTGGGGTTGTAGATGCAGGTGGCAAGGAGTAACCCACTTTACGTTTGGTTTTAAAACGATAGAAACTAAAAATGCTCTCAGCATCTCAAAACAGTGATTCTAGAATCTTTCCTCTCAGAGGTGCTGAGTTCCTCTCCTTGACTTTGTCCCTGGTGAGACTTTGGAAGAGGTAGATTGAAATCAGTACTTTTGCAAATAAATACTGAGTTTACCTGAGAAGTGATACACTTCAGAAAATAAGATTTTAAGGTGTGTAGAAGATCTGGGATTTTGTCATGTTAGCTGCTCAAAAATGTATTTCTTTTTGAACTGCCTTTTTCTTTCCTGTCGTCTGTTTGGCTATCTAATTTTTTTTAGGTATTTAAGGCATTGACCCATTATGATCTACTGTGGGGTTATAACATTAAATATAAATGTTAATAGTTCATTTATTAAGTAGTATGATACTTTTAAAAATATACATACTAATTATTAAATAATTTTACCCAACAGTTCAGAATAAAAGCAGATACAAAAATTACTGAAATGCAGAAAATAATCAGAGCAATAATGAATAGCAACTTGAGATGAAATCATGAAAAATAAAATAAAACAAAACTCTGCATCAATTTTGATGCGAATTTGAAGTTACTCTTTCCCCCATGCCTGAGAAATCTATTCCTGTGATAGATGTAGTAGGGGACATGTGTGTTTTATTTTGAACATTAGGAAAGTCATAGTATCACTTTACAGATTTGTGGTTAAGAGTATGAATCTAAATGTAATTTTGTACTTTATTTGCAGATATTTCCGTGGAAATGTCAGAGCCCTCAGAGGGACTCATGGAATGTCTTCAAGTTGTGGGTCTGGACTGTGCTCTGTTGTGGTGCGTTATGATATTTATATATTGCTAAGTCTTTTTTACTTATGTTTATTTTTCCTAAACATCTAGTGGGTGTACATAGTCCCAGGGGACATTAACAGGTAGATAGCTTTTAATTCTACCCAGCATCTCTTTTCTTCTTCTTACCTTTGATTCCTCCCCAGAAACTTCCTAACCCTTTTTTCACCTGCCATATTCCTTGCTGACCATCCCACAAAAGCCTCCAATTATGAATGAATAAAGTGAATTAAGAAATCTCTCATAAGGCACTTATAATCTGTACCAAATATTTAGTACCCTGTTTTCTATTAATAGTTCAATGTACATCAATGTCATTTCTATAATTACTGTGTGACCTCCTTAAAGGCTGGGACTGATAGTTTTTTGGTCCTTTTTCCATCGTTGTGACAAGTTTTATGTCTGAATCTTGATGACTGTCCACTAACAGCTTTGAACTTTCTTACCTATTTCCTAAGATTCTTCTTCTTACTCCCTAGCTAGGATTTTCAGCTCTAGTCAAACAAACGTGCTCACTCTGCCCCTCACACATTCCTTAACGCGATGTCTGCCTTGCGTCATATGGGAATCTAGTGTTGTTTTCATTCAACAAATATTTTCTTAGTCTCAGCAATAGGTAGACCCCATCCTAGGCCCTGAGGATACAGCAGTGGACACAACAGTTTCTTCCCCTTAGACTTACTTTTTAGGGGAATGTTCTTTCAAAACTCTATTCAAAATATTTATTTTATGATGTTATTTACCCCCAGTCATAATCTGTTCCTAAGTTTTCAGTTCATTTCTGATATATTTGATTTGATTAAGATTAATTATATATTTTTCAGATCTGTTATTCCTTATTCAAATCCTTAGGAAACTGTAAGAATTGGATCCGTATTTTATTTGGTCTTTCTCCAATGTACTTGCCCTACACAGTAAAAACTCAATGTTGACGGCTATGAGAACTTTTGCCTTACTGTATAACAGTGGTCCACATAGATCATTCTAGAATGTTATGCATCATTTTGGAGTCATTATGTAATTATGTATTTAGTTAGGTTTCTTCAAAGCTCTCGCGTTTGAAGCACCAAATGTTTACTAAATACCAAGGTTGTTCATGGCATTTAACAACTAAAGATAGTCAATATTCTTGTGTATAGAACATGATCTAATCAGTGGTATAATCCTACATCACTTGGCTTTGTAAATTGCTTTTCTAAATTATGCAGTTAGATATACAGGGTGGCCATAAAGTTCATGTGCAATCTTAAATCTTAAATTGCACATGAACTTTATGGTCACCCTGTATAAGGATTGGGCTGGGCTCGGTGCCCGTAGCTCAGTGGTTAAGGTGCTGGCCACATATACCGGGGCTGGTGGGTTTGAACCCAGCCTGGGACTGCTAAAAACAACAATGACGACTACAATAACAACAACAAAAATATAGCTGAGCGTTGTGGCAGGTGCCTGCAGTTCCAGCTACTTGGGAGACTGAGGCAAGAGAATTACTTAAGCCCAAGAGTTTGAGGTTGCTGTGAGCTGTGACGCCACGGTATTCTACCAAGGGTGACATATGAGATTCTGTCTCAAGAAAAAAAAAGGGGGGGGTTGGGCTGTACATGAGGTTTTCCCAGAAGCTGTTCTTCCTGTGATAAAATATTATCTGATATGAAAAAGAGTACTTGAAAGCATGTCATTATCTTTTTGTCTTTATTTTGCTTCTTCCTTGGGTATACATGTGTTGGCCTTTAGGCAATTATGCCAGGATAAAAAAGTAGACTGCAAATTTTAGATTTATTTGATATTGTGCTTTAAATGATTAATAGCCCCTAAGAAAATGAAATATAAATTTCTAAAATATGTTGGTTAAACAGCAATTGAAAGAATGTTGAGAAAAAATTATTATGAAAATAAATCTAGAAAGCCACTAAATTTGTCTAAAATAGAACTCTAGGTAAAAGGCATTATATTTTCAGGCTAGAAGTTCTAGATTCTATTTCAAATCTGCAAACAACAAACTGTATGAGCTTGAGATGATTACTTACTCTCTCAAGTTTTGTTTCCTTCTGGTAGCCCTGGGCTGAGCCTGGATTAGGGCTCGGTGGTTCTTTGTGGCTATAGTATCAATGCACGTCTACATGGTTTACGCTGATGTCTTTCAGATTTCCTGGCATATCACGGAACTGACTGCTGGACTTACCATTATTCCGAAAAACCCATGAGCTGGGCCAGGGCTAGAAAGTTTTGCCAGACAAACTACACAGATTTAGTTGCCATACAGAACAAGGGGGAGATTGAATACCTGGAGCAGACGTTGCCTTTTAGCCGTTCCTACTACTGGATAGGGATCCGGAAGGAGAAAGGGGTATGGACGTGGGTGGGAACCAACAAGTCTCTCACCAAGGAAGCGGAGAACTGGGGTGATGGGGAGCCCAACAACAAGAAGAGCAAGGAGGACTGCGTGGAGATGTACATCAAACGGCCCAAAGACGCGGGAAAATGGAACGACGACGCCTGCCACAAACAGAAGACAGCCCTCTGTTACACAGGTAGGGGTGATGGCCTGGTAGGGCTGCCCTAGACTCAGGAAGGGCTGGAGGTAAGAGAACAGCCAGAGTAACCCCAGGGAAAGTCTGGGGCATGAGAACAGTTGCTACTTCATTCTAAAATACTTCCAGTCCTTTATAGAAGCTGGAATCATGTCACTACTGAGCAATGTTGGTGTCTAAGGCAGGTCCCTACACCAAAACTAGAACCCTAAATTAATCCCAGTTGCGTCCAGATAAGAGGCACTTATGGGAAGAAAGGAGGAAGAACTGGACAGTCAGGGCCCCTGCCAGGGCCGGGGAGTGGAAGGAGAGCTGAGCCAGTTGGGGGCACAGGTTCACGTCACCTCATTTTCCTCATGGTAGAGTAGGGTGCTGGGTGCTGTGTGGCTCCATCCTGGCCTAATCCGACGGAATTCTATATGAAACATTGCACTTTATTTGGTATAAAATCTCTTATAACAATTCTAAAATAGAGTTTTTCCAAGTCCTGTTTTAACTTGGTCTCTTATGAATTAGACTCTTCTATTTTAGCAAGTTTGGACTTTTTAATCTTAGTGCTTTCTGTAAAGAAAGGGATTGCCAAGCAATGATCACCTGCAGAAAGGATTCAGGGCAGGTGGGTCATCATTTAACTGCTTATGACATGAAAAAATAAGTAATTCCAAGGGTTTCACAGCAGCTATTTTCCTAAGTATCACAAGAATGGGAAGACAAGCATCACATGTACTCAGTACTAATTTGAAACCTCCAGATTAACAACATCATGCTCACAGGAGGGAAAAATTCAATCACATCCAAGAAGGGGAAAGATGGGGATAGGGAGCTCCTACCCAGTGGGAACAATTTGCGGGTATATGGCACACTTCCTGTGTGAAAGACACAACTACAACTTAAATTTTACCTTAAAAATGCAAACAATGTAACCTAATTGTAAGTGCCCTCATATTAATAGGACATTTTTTTAAAAAAGATTTTCGATGTATGCCACTGAGTTTCATATAAATGTGATAGAATACTACTATCAGTAATTTCATTTTTAAAGCAAATAAATGTCTATGGCTATATGCCTAGTATAATCCATAAATACAAATTTTAGCATATCATTTTTATGCAAAGGTGCTATGAATATATAAAGAAACCCTTCCTGTTTATTAAAATAGTGTCAGACAAAAGAATTATCTATGTCTACAGAAATGACTGTGAGTACTACAATGTAATCTCATTAAATATATATATTTTTCCTGACATCCTTAAAGCTTCTTGCCAGCCTCAGTCATGCAGTGGCCATGGAGAATGTGTGGAAATCATCAATAATTACACCTGCAGCTGTGATGTGGGGTACTACGGGCCCCAGTGTCAGTTTGGTAAGTCTCTTCCCTTTCTTTGTTTCTTCCTGGATAAAGACATAGGAATCATTGTAGCTTGTGATGGAAGTTGATTGGAGCAAAATGCTACTAGCCTTTCTGAGAAATGGGAAGTTTTGATCAGAAAGTTCTGTTTTCACAATGTTGTTCCCTTTCTGTAAAGATTTCATAAGTTAGCATGAAGTTTCAACTCACTTCTGAACAAGTCTTTTTGAGTACCCAAAGACACATGGCATTGGGATAGAAACTATAAGGGTTACGATAAATGGAATTAGGCATGGTGGAGTCCTCCTCTCAAGAAGCTCCACTCTAATAAGCTTGTTAGATTAATTAGAACTCTGAAGTCTGAAAGAATAGATACCACTTATCATTAGGAGGGTGACTTACCCAGAAGGCAATTTTGCTTGTCTCTCTAGTAACATCAAAATACTCCTAGTTCTTCACACTTGCCCTTGTGCTTTGTATCGCACTGACTCTGCTCATGGCCTTCTCTCTCATTTTGCATATGACTAACACATCTTTCCATCCTTAAGACTTACTTTAGGTTCCATTTCTTCCAGGAAGCTTTCATTAGACCCCAAGACAGGTTAACTATCCCAACTCTGTGTTCTGCTAGGACCATATATTTCTTTCTGACTCACCCTGCATTTCTTGAAGTCACTGGTTGACCTATTCATCTACCCTGATACTGAACGCATCTTGAAATCAACAAGTGTCCTATTTATCATTACATCTGTGGGATTCAGGCTATGCTTGGAATATACCAAGCTCTTGCATGTGAGCCTGGACTGATTGGATCATTTAATTTTTTAAAAGAGTGATATTCATAAAGACAGGAGAATTAAATCCAAATTAAATTTAGATATCAGTCAACTGGAATAGGTCTAACTCATTTCACTCAATCCCTGAGTCATAAATCTTTCCCAGTATTTTACCCTCATCATATTCCTGAATTCTTATTTTTTAATCCTTTTATCATTGGTACACCCTCCTCACTACTTTCTGAACATTTTACTCTTTTCTGCTTCTTTTCCAGCCTGTGATCATTTCTCCTGGGATCTTTTGTAGGCATTTATCCAAGCCCATAAACAATCACTCCCAGCCTTTGTATCACATCTGTTGCTCTTCTGACTCTATGTGTCTCCCTGGTCAAATTTACTGACTTTTATGGACTCACAAATCAATGTAATCTTTAGTATGACACATTTGTCTCCAGCCCTGAACTTCAAATATGCAAAGGATAGCCTTTGGGATTTTCAAACAGCAATAAAGTCAATTGTCTCCAGCCAGCTTTCCCTCGTGTATTCCTTTTCTCAGTGTGTGGAACTACCTTTTACATGGGAGTACTTGTATGAGACCCTCTTACTGCTCCTAACATTTATTCAAGGTTGTATAATTTTTATGACTTATTATTTTTCTAATGTGTATCCTACTTGTCAACTCTAAAACCATTGCCTTCATTATCTTCTGCTTAGATTATTGCAATAGTCTCCTAGATGAGTTCCCCAACTTTAAATTCGTGTCTCCCATCAAATATATTATTTATACTATAGGCAGGCTGATCAATTAAAAAAATCAAAACATCACACATATGTAATGAACGCACCTTTAATTTTAGTCCCATAAGATAAAATCTTCTCCAGGCCTAGAATAATGCTCAATATACAATAGACACTCATTATCTCAATGCAAAAGATAACATTTTTCAAAAAATAAAAACAAAACAAAACAAACAAACAAAAGATAACATTTTGTCTTAGCTCCCATCTTTCTCTCTGATCTCATATCATTCCCAACTTTAATTTGGACTTCTATTGTGTGTGAAAAATACAAAAATAAAAATCTCAGCACAATGTCACAATAGTGGCTCAAACTCGACAGACAAGGAGTAAGACATGAGAGTTGTGATATTTGCCCAAATGAAGTGGCAGGTTCTGAAATGTGAATATTTTGATTTCAACTCTTAATTTTATAGCAGAGAAGGGAAGTAGATACAGTTTCTGGAGAGGGTGTCACAATTAGACAAGCTAAAGTCGTGGAACTCAGCTGGAGAGGATTAAGATAAAATTGAAGGCAAGATACTTCCTAAACTTTTATCTTCTCTCCTGGTAAAGAAGACTGATTTTGGAGACCCACTCTTTCTCTGAACCTCCTCCTTCCGATATTCTAATATCTTCTGGGGCTCTGATGTAATAGTTATTTTCCATTTAAGCTGGTAATTCCTACTTAGACTTATCTGGGTTTAAAAATTCTCTCCCCCGGTAATGCCAAAGATAATACGAAGACTAGCTACTGATTAATTAGGACTTCTTATGAACCAGGCACTAAGATTTTGACTTACATTGATTGAATTGCATTTTTTCCCCACACCAACTCTATGAAGTTAATACAATTATCATTATTCCTCTTTTATAGATGAAGAAACTAGAGGGTTTAAGCAGCTAGGCTTAAAGGCACTTGGTCATCAAATGACCAAGCTAGGATTTAAATTCAGGCATCAGGCCCTCTTTACAAATCCCAATATTATTTCTTTCCTTTTTAAAGTGGTTCAGTGTGAGCCTTTGAAGGCCCCAGAACTAGGTACCATGGCCTGTGCTCACCCTTTGGGAGACTTCAGCTTCAGCTCACAGTGTACCTTCAACTGCTCTGAGGGAACAAAATTAACTGGGATTGAAGAAACCACATGTGGACCACTTGGAAACTGGTCATCTCTGGAACCAACCTGTCAAAGTGAGTAACTTTAGATTACAGGCTTTGTTTACAGTCTGAGAAAATTCAATAGAGTCTTTCTTAGAAGTCTATATTCTCTTTTGGAGAATAATTTATTCTAATTTAGATTATACTGTGATGCTTTTCAAAAGGGTGATTCTTTCTAAAATTATACAAAAAAAACCAAAACTCCCAAATAAAAAATAAAAGCCATATGCTTCTGAAGCCATTTCACAGGGTGTATCATAATTAATAGCAAAACAGCATGGTTATATTGTATTTTTTTATGTTTCTCATTGCCGTGGTAAAATCAGTCTTGCTAAACCCCAGTCTGGTTCTTCTCCTTTCAATAATACCTATTTTATGTGGTGTCCTACTTAACATCAATTTCCTTCTCAGGGGAGTAGAAGTGTTTCTTGATTGTTTTATTTTGTTTATTCTTAAAGTCATCTTTTACTTTTCCTCCTCCATGAATTCTTGGAAGAGTAACAATTGCTGTGAAAAACAAAAACATGATTTTTTTAACTTTTGAAATTTGAAATATGGTGGATTTTTTTCTTTTTAACTGCCAAGATTATCCTCAGATAGGAGAAAATTGGTGACACCTGAATTTGTGAAGTTTTGGTTACATTTTCTGCATCTGTGCTCCTGACTCACCAATTTGAGTAGTTTAATTTTCAAAAAACTATCAAAAGCCTTTATTGGAGCCATAGAGCTAAGTCAACATGCCTACCAAACTTTATAGAAGTTGGACTTTCTTCAGAGGATTGGGATGTTTTCCTCAGATACTTGGGTAGACTGTAGGACAGGTAAAAAGGTGGGAATTCTCCACCTTCACTGGGAATATTCCAAAGGGACCTAGAGACAGAGGTATGTGGCATGGCACTCCCAGCAGAGTGGAAGGGTCACCACGGCTGGGACAGCAGCCTGGACCAGCCATCCTTCCCCACAATGGCTTTCCGGGTTCTCTTGGCTTCATCCCTGACTTACCACCCACCATTTTCAAGAAAATAAAGTCTGGAAGCATTATGAGAAGAAATTTCTAGAAATTAGGAATTTCTAGATTCATACGGATAGTTCCACAGTTGAGTCAGATAGCTTTGGCTAAAAAATCTTTGGTCAAGGGAGGGTCTCTTACTCAGAAATACTTTCCTTTTCCCCCCATCTTTTTCATTGAAGTGATTCGGTGTGAGCCTCTATCAGCACCAGATCTGGGGACCATCAACTGTAGCCACCCCCTGGCCCGCTTCAGCCTTTCCTCTGCATGCACCTTCAGCTGCTCAGAAGGAACTGAGTTAATTGGGGAGAAGAAAACTCTTTGTGAATCATCTGGAGTCTGGTCAAGCCCTAGTCCAATATGTCAGAGTAAGTCAAATTTGTCCTGATATCCCAATGATTTACAGATGAAGCTGATAGATGAGCAGATGGTGGGAACAGATATACTAAACTTCAAAATTTTGTTTTGCTAAATATATCTGGGCTAAAAATAAATTTATAAGCATTAACATACTATAAAATCTTTGCTATTCTTTCATCCTCCTTCAATGACAGCCATTTCTTTTTTTCATTCTCAGATCTTCTCATTGTAACTCTTAACATCTAAACTGTCTCCACTGATTTATTTCTTATCCATTCTCTTATCTCATTGCCATCTGGCTTCTCTGTCAGTTCATTGGAATTCTCTATCAAGATCATCAGTGGTCACCTAGTTACCCGGATACTGTATACTTCTCAACTGTCACTAAGCTGATACCATCCTAACCTGTCCATACATGAGAAGGACTATATCTTCATCACTGTATACTCTCCACCTGACTCAGTGCCTGGCAAGAGGTGCTAAAACAAATTTGTGTTAAATTAGCATGTGAAAGAATAGCTACCCATGCCCACTCATGAGACCATCTGCATGGATAACAAAGGGTAGGCTCTATAGAAGCATCAGGGAAGCTGGTTTCTGTGAGCCCAGTGTCAGACAGTAGAGTAGGAGAGTAGAGATGGCAGGGAGGCCTGTAGCAGAGGATTGAATTTCAGGTCGATTAGGGACATCTCCTTTGAAGGCTTAGTTAGTGCCCATTTCCTCCTTTTCAAAGCATCTTTGAGCCAATACATGTCCTCTCCTTGAAGCCTTTGGGAACTTGACCCATCTCTCCATTATATGAGGGCTTGGGGATGGAAGCGCCTTGAAGATGTTCATCAAAGTAACAGAAAGAATTAGGGATACAGTTAGATCCTGTGCCAATATCTAAAAGTAGGTTCTTTCAAATGGTTATGTCAGAAGATGGATACTTTCCGTATGTGTATTTTTCAGCAAAGGCCCCCAAGTGAACTTAGTTCACGCTTACAAAAGGATGTCTAAAGATTTTCTTTTTCGTGTTTGTAAAGGAAGTAAAGGGAAGTAGTGGGACTGTATAATTTGAAAATAGATTAGCGTAGATCCTTAGCTTATCAACAAGTGCATATTTTTGCATAACTGCTTTAAAGTAAAAGCATTAGTAGTTTCCTTTGACATGCTATCCAGTTCAGATCACTGTATTTTATTTTTCCTGAGGTTGTACTAGGTTTCTTACCTCCTCCCTGTGTTTCAGAGTTCCAACCATTGAACAAAGCCATGGAGCTAAATATAGTGATGGCCACATCTTGCCAAGATTTTTAGATACATTCCCAGGAATTCCATGAATCACAAATCTGGGGATTGAGATTCCATAAGCATTGAGATAGGCTGGTCCAGTCTTTGCCCTGCCGTAGACTCACCAGAGGCCTTCCCACACAAGTTCCTCATCTGTCAAATGGCACCAAATAGGTTATTGTTGCAAAAAGTAAAGAGGAAAAAGGTCAAACATCCTGAGATAGACAAAAGAGGCAATTCTTGTGGTCTCATGCTATGTATCTTACTGGTTTGTCTTTTAGAACTGGATAGAAGTTTCTCAATGATCAAGGAGGGTGACTACAACCCCCTCTTCATTCCACTGGCAGTGATGGTTACTGCCTTCTCTGGGTTGGCGTTTATCATTTGGCTGGCAAGGCGATTAAAAAAAGGTATGTGAGTTTAACTTCAGATGAAAATAAAGTGACTGTAAAGTGAAAAAGAAAAAAAAAAAAAGAAACCGACAGGAAATTAAGTGTGACAGATTCAACTGTAGCAGGATGCCAAGCTTTATATTTTGTAGACATCGGTCCCTGGAGGCATGAAAATCAGCCCAGTACACACCTTTTTTAAAACGAGCTGGCTGTTGCTTGTATTTGATAAACCCTTAAAAAATGTCCATTATTTTGAAGACTTCTTGAGAGGGTGATAAGTGAAATATACTTATGGTTGTTTGCCCTTATTTAATTCTGAAAGAAAAATACATAATCTCTGTCCTCTAAGAAGCTCCATACCTTGGATTTTAATGCTATAATTCCACCAAGATATGAATCTAATGCCCATTAAGGTTTTTAAGGCACTGTTCACAAAAACCTGAGTTACAGACATGACAGGCTCCTGACACATGAGAGTTGCCATAATCCTGGGAGAAACCCCCGTGTGTTCTCCCCAGTGTCTACTCATCAAGTCAACGGCATATATATGCCATTCATGCTTTCCTTACACCCCAAACTGGAGAAGAAAAGGGAAGAAGGAAGACTTCCTTGAGAAGAAATATCTGTTGCCTGGAATAGTGGGTAGAATTCTACCAGAGAAGAACAACAGCATCTCTCCTTTTACCTCCTCTTGAGTGTGCCCAAGTCTTAAAGTGAGACCAGCCTACCGGTTACAGCCCCACAGTCTGCAGCAAGCCTTGGGTGCACTGCCACATTCTGCTGAACTCCCCTGGCAGAACCATTCAAGACTGGACAATGGACATTGGGCAGCTTTTAAATGACCTCAAAATAACTGCTAACCAACCATGCTGCCTTCCTGTGGGGTCGACTGATTGCCATTTGATTTCACTTCCTTCAAATTAGTTAGTATATCTTCTGTTCAATGAATACACTATGCAAAGCATGCCCCCATCCAGTTACACAAATATTATCTATCAGTGCTTAATAGTCTTCCACTCAATCTGATGTTTCATCCAAATTTCAGAGTATAGGGTGTTAGATTAATTTTCAAACCAACCCAGAAAGACAGTGGAGGGTGGCATTGTTGATGTGCAAGAACGTCATTACCTACAACCTGACATCACTGAACAGTGAGAATGTCTCTGCTCTTAGAGGTTCTGTGGGAATTGGATCTCACATTCCTATAGTACTATACAGTACTGAGTCCTTAAGTACTGCATTAAGGCAAAAGAAGAATGACATTTTTCTCCCACCATTGCTTATCCTTTCCATTGAGACTCCAAACCTTATTCCAACTGTCCTTCCCTTCTTCCTACTTTGGGTGATGATGGCAGAACTGAGGGGTAGAGAATAGAGTGGGTAATTGCATACTGCCACCTGGGATAAGGTAGCTACTATCCAAATACATTTAAGGACCTTAGAGCTGTCAGTCACCTTAATGAGGATGACATTTATTCCCAAATTCCCAAGTCCTTTAATAAACGTTTGTAGGATCAAAGTCACACGTATTTAATGTGGACCCAGTTGTTTTAGAATTGGGGGTGAGAAAAGCAGTAGGGTTGTTTTTAAATTTTTTATCTCTGTGTCATTTCTGTACAAGATCTTAAACTGATAACTTGAAAATTGCATGCTCCTGCTGTGGGAATCAGTGTGGGGCAAACAGGAAACAGATAACGGGCAGTTAGGCTAGTTACAGTTACGCCAACAATGAGACCAGAAGCCCCAAAATGATCACTCGCTGTGTAGGAGTCAGGGACTCTGTAACACAACATGTAATAGTCTTCACTTATGAAACAACTTCCAATATTTCCAACTTACAGATGATTTTATTTTCCAAAAATTTTAGTTGGAAGTTGTTTTTTTGAAAACATGAAGAATTCCCCCACCCCATGATGATAATGGTAGAAATGGTAGCTAGGGTCTCAGACTAAACCTCAGAGCTTTTGTAAAACAAGATATAGCTCATATATTTAAAAGTATAAAAGTAAAAAATAATAAATAATAATAAATATGCAGTATTCATCTAGTATGAGATTTTTATAAGCTTTTTTGGGTTATTGGGTTCCAAAACCTAGAAAAAGTGGACAGGTAAATATTAGAGCATGGTGGCCAATGAAGTGACCGGAAATCTGAGTCCTGTTCTTCTGTCTTCAGATGAATCTTCTGAACCTGACCCTTGGATCTTGCCCAAGTGTCTTGTATCCAAACTTTAGCTCCTTTTTTCTAGGAAAGAAATACGGGAAGATTCCAGAAACATGTTCCCCTGTGCATGTGTTCCTCTGAATATGGTTTGTGTTCCTAGCCTTATTGTGCTCTGATCACTCACTGCCATTGGGTAAATGAGGTAAATTGACCACTTGTTTAGGAAATAAAGAAAGATAAGCAAGGGTGTTTTAGTCCAAATCTCTAAAATCCCAAATCAGCAGCTGCCAGTGTCAGAGATGAGACTCCCACCCAGCCATGTCCCCTAAAACCACTGGTCTTCAGATTCATTAGACTCTGTTTTTTTCCCTCAGTTGGAAGAATTCTCCCCCTGAACCAACACACAGGATTAGAACAGAGTGTGAAACTGAGCACATGCCCTTTAGTTCCCTTTTCTACAAAAAGAAACCCTCTCAGTAGGAGTAGATTCTTGCTAATCTGTTGTTCATTTCATTGTTCCTAAAAGAGAAAAAATGCTTACATGAAGATACCCAAATGGAACTTGAAATTATTGTTCCTAAAAGAGAAAAAATGCTTACATGAAGATACCCAAATGGAACTTGAAATTATTGTTCCTAAAAGAGAAAAAATGCTTACATGAAGATACCCAAATGGAACTTGAAATTATTGTTCCTAAAAGAGAAAAAATGCTTACATGAAGATACCCAAATGGAACTTGAAATTAATCAGACTTGGTTGTCCTTGTTCAAGGGCATTGGGCTCATGTCATCAGCAGGCTGAATTCTGGGGAAAAAAGACTAAGATTTCTCAGTGAAAAAAATTATAAAAAAGAAGAAAAGTGTGTCAGTTCTCGAAAATAATTCAGTTTTCATAAGGAACAATTATATTTGCGAAATCATTGGGATTGAGGCTAGAAACGTTGATTAAAAGAAATTACTTGTAGATAGGAAAGGAGTCGTGCTTAATAAGTAGAGACGTGTGTGGCACTATGATTTTTGTGTTGTAGAAATAGGAAAGAGTATAACATTGTCTAAAAAAATAAATGAATAAAATAGCGATTTCTAACACTTTAAACAAATAAAAACAGTAAGTGAACACTGTCTTTAAGTGGTAGGTCCTGGCCTAAATGCTTTGAATACATTTTATTTTGTCAGTCCAATGGGGAAAATACAATTACTGTGCCTTTTTTGCAGATGAAGAAATTGTGGCTTAGAGAACATAAGTAGCTGTTCAAAGGCACACCACATGACAGGTGGCAAAACAGGCCGTGTACTTGGGTGAGGTAATTCTAGAGCGCCAGCTGACAGCCAGTGAAATATATTGCTTCCTAAATGATTATTTCTTTTTAAAGAGCTTTTTCTAAATAAAATTATTTATATTCTGCTTTTGTTTTTTCAAAAAATGTAAGACGATACAAAACGCAATCAGTATATCAAATTAAAATTAGTGAAGAAGTTTAAAAAAATACCAGCCAAATTCAAATTTAGGGTCCAAAAGTAAGTATCCAAGTTGAAGTTAGGGCACAAAAATGACTGCCACGTGAGACTCCCAGAGTCTTTTCTTTTTTGTAGAGGCAGAGTCTCACTTTATGGCCCTCAGTAGAGTGCCGTGGCCTCACACAGCTCACAGCAACCTCCAACTCCTGGGCTTAAGCGATTCTCTTGCCTCAGCCTCCCAAGTAGCTGGGACTACAGGCGCCCGCCACAACACCTGGCTATTTTTTGGTTGCAGTTTGGCCGGGGCTGTGTTTGAACCCGCCACCCTCGGTATATGGGGCTGGCGCCTTACTGACTGAGCCACAGGCGCCGCTCAACTCCCAGAGTCTTATACAATGGATAGGAGAGTGTCTCAGATCTGGCTTTGAGTTTCTTTGGAGCTAGTCAAAGAAGAAAGTATAACCAGTTGTGATATTTACCTTTATTGTAAGATTAAAAAAAAATTATTTACTTAGATGAGACTGTGCAATTCCTACCCAGGAGACCATAGTGGAATTCTCATGAATTCTCATGGAGAAGCCACTGTGAGGTACAAGGTAGTTTCACAGTGTCAGCAGAGTGAGTCCTTTAAAGGAGGACTCTACAGGTAAGATGACACAGCAAGTTGCGAAGGAGTAAACATGTGCAAGGGCATATTGGGTCTGAGAAGCAGGCTGTGCAGCCCAGACTTCTGTCTTTATGAGCAGCACAGAGAATAGAATGGAGCCCCAAGAGGCATCTACATCGAGGCATACGTTCTGTTTGACAATCTACCACTGTTTCGATTAGAACATTAAGCTGGTAGCTCAAATCCCCTCTGACACACAATCCCCCTAAATAATGTATAATATACCTGAAAAGACAGTTTCAAAGGTAGAGATCTCTTTTTTTTCCTTTCTTTAAAAAAAATTGAAATTGTCTACTTTTTGCTAATGCAATTTCTCCATTTTCTTTTCTAATTTTAGGCAAGAAATCTCAGAAAAGGTAAGTTTTATCAATGGTGAGGAGTTTCCATGTCTGTTGATCCCTTCTCTACCTCTAGTAAGATACTTCCTGTTATAGCTAAACACAGCAGTTGTTTACATGGGGTCCTTATTTAAGTGGAATTTCCAGACAGGGTGACAAATCTATTAGCTTCCTTCAAAAGCGTTGTTTCTTGGTGCTAGTGGAGCTGAATAAATGGATAAATGAACAAGTAATACCCTAGTAAGAAAAGGAGGTTTATGTGACGAGAGCTTTTCCTGATTGTCTCAGAATTTTCTTTGAGGGTTAGAAGGATGGTGGAATGTTTCTTCCTGTTCTGCCTGAATGTAAGGCTCTAAATATAGTATCCAAGAAATATCCAATTCAACAAGCTTTTATTGAGAAACTAATGTGTACTGGCTCCTAAGAAGGAGGTCAATCTGCAGACCACAGACCCTCAATGCCTAACACAAAAGGGTAAACCACTATTGCTCTAGTAAGCATTGACCCTCGGAAATGTGGGAAAGGTGGGGACTGTGAATTCTGCCTACCATTTTCCCAAAGTGCCAATTTTTTTTTTAATTTGCTCTTGAAACTCATATTTCTTCAATTGGAGAAATAGTATACCCAGAAAAGATTTAGGCATGTGAAAGAACATGACCCATTTTGCAGAAATGTAGATGGCAACATTTTTCTCATTTTCAAGGATTTAGTGACTTACTTTAAAATTTTAGGAAGGGGAATATAAGCAAAAAGAACTATGGAAATGAGACGTTAGTGCCATATTAAGTACCCAGGTGGACACCTGGGCTCATTTTAAAATGCTAGAAATGAAGGAAGATGATTCCTTAGGGATTGTGTGGGCCACCATCCCAGCAAACTGCAAACATAGCAGTTCAGTGGGCTGTAGCTTAGAGTGCAAGAGAGAACCTAGGAAGAGATGAAGTAGCAAAGACCAGGTCATAAAGTAATTCATAAGCCACATTACGGAGTATGAGGTTTATCTTGGGGTCTTTGGACTATCACTAAAGCAGTGAATGTTGCCTTGCACTCTTCATCTTATAAGGTTCACCTTGTACAGCAATATGGAAAGTATGGGAATCAAGCGAGCCTAGAAGCAAAGAGACCTGTTCTGGAGGCATTTGAAGCTATTAGGTTAATTCTGATGGGACCTGTCAAAAGAAATAGCAGTAAGGATGGGTTCATGAGATAAGAGGAGGTGGAATCAACTGAATACAATTGTTAATTGGCTAAGAGGGAGAGAGGAGAATCAAAGAAGATGCCATGTTTCTGGCCTGGGAACTGGTGGATGGTAGTACTATTTGCTAGTGAGAAGGGAACATAAAAGAAGGAGAAGTTTGGGAGGTAAAGACCAGGAGTTCAGTTTGGCACGTCCAAAGCTTTAGGTGTCTATGGTTCATCTCACCGTGGCCCATTGGGCCTATCCACAGCACTAGGGGCTACCTTGGGTAGGAGATGTGTATCTGGGGGTTCCCGCATTTCAGGAGGTAACTGGCATCTCAGGAGTGGATATGATTATCCACGGAGAGTTGGAGTGTGAGAATGGAGAAGGACCTGGGTGAGAGGCTGGGAACCAGAGGAACATCAATATCTCACAAGTCTGCTCAGGAAAAGAGAAAGGAGAATGGTTGCCAGACAGGCAGAAGGAGAAGGAGGAAGATTATGGGGGCATGAATGCCAAGGAAAGAGGGAAATGGAAGCAGTTTTACAGGTTGCCAGCAGAACCAGTAAGTTTCCACTGGGTGTAAGGAGGGCGTCAGTGAGGAGACCATTTTCAGTGCACAGATCAAAACAGCAGTCAGCCGAGTGTGGAGGAGTCATTTAGGATAGGGAAGTAGATCCAGGACATGTAGTCATCTCTTTTAGAAAAGTGTGGCTATGAATGAGAGGATGGGGACATAGGGTCCGTGGAACTTCTTTTTATTTTTTACTATTCTTTCTTCTCTTTCTTAGTGTAGATGGGGACTGGTGAGAAAGGGTCCTGTCTCCAGGCTGGCCTCCCTCTCTCTGTAGCAGGAAACCCACACGATGTGAAACTTTCGTTAATGCTCACACTTAAGGGAGTGAAAGTTTTTTTCTGGCACAATCTACCCAAAACCATTTTCTGGCCACAGGAACCACCTGTTTTAATTGCCACCAGATGGAAGCAGATCAACTGAAATTTTTTTTTTTTTTTTTTTGGTAAGATATCCTTGAAGAACAGAAAGAGATGCTGGCTGGAAGAGTATTTGCATTAAGTTAATTATCATAGTAAGCAAATTACATGTTAAGTTTAATGGCTCACTGGTTGTTACAATGAATCAATTAATAGTTGTTTATTGGACACGTTTGTATTGGAACAATGCCAAGCTTGATTGAGACACCAAGAGGAATAAGGCATTGTCCCTGACCTCAGGGACATTATTATGTAGTTGGAAAGTTAAGACAGAAATACAGGGGGGAGGGGGGGAAATCAGAAAAATACAAGGCAGAGTATGGTAAGGGCAGATGAGTGCTATTTTGGAACGAAAAAAAGATCCTTTGACTTGGTGATTAGAGAAGATTTTATAATAAAAAGAAAGTGGAACTTGAATTGCTTTTTTTTTTGAGATTCTGTCATGCAGGCTACAGTATAGTTCATTGCAACCCTGTAACCCTATAGCTAGGACTGTAGGTGTGGACTACCATGGCCAGCTAGGCATTTTTTTGAGATCGGGTCTTGCTGTGTTGCCCAGGCTGATCTCAAGCTTCCAGCCTCAAGAAGTCCTCCCACCATCTGCTCCCAAAGTGCTGGGATTATAGGCATGAGCCACCACACCTGACCTTGAGTCGCTTTTTAACAAACAGGTAGGATTTAGGTATATATAGAGAAGCAGGGAAGAAAGGCAGCCTAGAAGAGGAGAATGATATAAACAAAGATATAGTAGTGGGACCATGAAGGCATGTTCTGGGGCCAGTGAGGAGAACTTTCTAGAACCCATGTTTCATTAAGAAGCTGTGAAGGAGATGTTGAAAGGGAAGAGAGAACCTGTAGCCTCAAGGCGAAATGTGGCCTTAAGTGCAGCTTTTGACTGAATCCATATTTTTGCAGAACAAATCCTTTTAGTAAAAGGGGTACAAAAGAGAAAGATTAATCTTTTCTTACCTCTTTTGATGTTAAAAAAGAACAATCTTGAAATCAGAAGGCTGTAGGTTCCCCGCCCCTGGAAAGACCTAGCAAAGAAGAATTATTTGTGCAGCTGTCTTGGGCCACTTCTCATTTATTGACCCAAGTTACCCTAATTCGTTGAGTTATTGCGTTTTAGGTCTGGGAAGATCATGGTGGACATGCTGTTCAAACTCTTTATTATTGAGCTAGTTTACTACAGGCCTCAAACTAGTGATAGAGTTAGTTACAAGAACAATAAAACTATCAAATTTAATTCCATGTTGCATATCTTAAATCACTAAATGTTGCCTACATATTTGTGGGCCTAGGTGCTAGTAACATTCCCATGATAGGGAAGGAAACAGGCACAGAGAAATAAAATAGCCTGAGGTCACTGAATAAATAGCAGTGTTAAGATTTGTACCTATCTGGATCCAGGGGTCATGCTCTTAACCCTTGTATTCTAGAACTGAAGACTTTATTTTTCATTTTTTGTTTGTTTTTATTTTTGAGATGGGAGATCTCACTGTGTTTCTCAGGCTGGTCTTGAACTTCTGGGCTCAAGTAATCTTCTCGCCTCAGCCTCCTGAGTAACCAGGATTACAGGTGCACGCCATTGAGCCTGGTTTTAAAGGCTCTTGACTCGGAGGTTAGAGTTGTGAGTCCCAGACACCCTCCTCTTCCAGTAATGTGATTATTTTTTCTCACACTGAAACCATGGTGTGATGGCACCAAGGAAGGGTGGGGTTGAAGAAGTAGGGTGTATTTCTAGAATGAGCCAAAGGCAGAATTAACACCACCGCACTAAACACCATACCCAATTGTTTTTAAGACCTTGAGCTACCTTTCATAGTCCTTTGTACTCATTTCTATTAGCTACTGGATGGTGAATGAATGATTCCTTGGGTACCTGTGGTTTCAATTCTTGCAGGGTTATTTTGACTCTTCTGCAAACTGGGTCTGTTTATCACCTCATTTGGTTTCTAGTGTCTAAATTCTGGCAGGGTAAAAGCTACACCCAAGATACACAGGAAGATACGATGCCAACCTCAGAGGAGGGCATATGTGAAATTTTGTTTTCAGAAACATTTTTATCTCTATATTGGCAAGCACCTTTGCAGCTGCTGAACTGTGGTTTACCCTGACGGTTCATCATGAGACCAAAAGTCTCCGAATCTGGTTCTCCCCTTGAAAGGTGCTGTTAAGACATATTACCCATCCTGTCCAAAAATGAGACAGTTGTATCACACACAAAAACTGTCATTTATTACATGAAATTAAATTTTCACTATCTCCTTAAATGGTATCCCACCAGAATAAGATTTTTAGAACCACTGCACCATTCCTATCACAAATTTTGATTTTCTCTAATTTTACTTTCCATTTGAGCACATCCTCTACTTTCCTGACTTTGCACTGTTGAAAATCAATCTAATCTGTCCTTTAAACTCATTCATTCTGGGCACAAAGGCTGTACTGCAGAAATTGCTCCAAGTGTGGCCTGTGGACCAGCAACAGAAACATTACCAAGGAGCTTGTTAGGGATAGAAAATCTCAGGCCCAACTTAAACTTACCGAACCAGAGTCTGCATTTTAGCCTCACCTCTGGGTGGTCAGCACAGGAAAATGTGAGCAGCACTGCTGTGGGATCCTCTTCCTAGTTGCATGCATCCTAAGGGCCCACATCTTGTCCAAGATTCCCAGCTGAAAGCATTTCCTTGCTCCTCTTCTCACCTTGAGTGAACATTTACCCTTACCCTAGCACTTCCATTCTTGCAATTTTCTAACTCCTTTATCTCATTTATAATCTCTGGTTTTTCTTTTCTTTTTTTGTAGAGACAGAGTCTCACTTTATGGCCCTCGGTAGAGTGCCGTGGCCTCACACAGCTCACAGCAACCTCCAACTCCTGGGCTTAAGCGATTCTCTTGCCTCAGCCTCCCGAGTAGCTGGGACTACAGGCGCCCGCCACAATGCCCGGCTAATATAATCTCTTGTTTTTCTTTCAGCATGGATGACCCATATTAAATCACCCTCTATGAAAGAAAATTCCTGGTATCCTGAAGAGTCCCTGGATTCTTCAAATCTCTCATTGAAAAGTTTTGCATGGCGGCGTCTGCTCTACCAAAGATGAACATATTCCCTTCAGTGCATCTGGAAAAATGTCTATATGACAATCAGCTCCTCTGTCCCCATTTCACCTCTCACCCATCCCCCAACAGGCCCACAGGTGTTGCTCGTATAGCTTAGTCTTTCATCTTTTCTAGGGGGAAACAAATGAAACCAAAGTGGGAAAGGGTTACTCTGGAACAGAAGATGGCTGACTTTGCTCTTGATTGTTATTTCCATTTTCAATTCAGTGCTGTACCTGATGACACATACTTCTAAATGCAGTGGAAATCTGACACTTCTGTAACTACAGACTCGATTTCCTGGAGATCAGATTTTACATTATCTGTCTGCTGCATACTGTGGGGTAATTTTCGTAGAAAATTCATAAAGTTGGTGTTACCCTTGCTTTGCTGCTCCAGCTGAGTAACGGAGTCCTGCTCCAGTTGAGAAGGCCCATCTGCATGGTAGCCCTGACTTCTGTCAATGGAGGCCATCCTATTTCACAGGCTTAGCCTCCTCTCCTTCTTCATGTGTCCACGTCTCAGCTGGCTGACTTCCCCAGGTAGCATCTCATGAACACCAAACACAAGGCAAGAGGAGAGAAATAACCCGGCCTGCGTGGGTTGTTTTGTTTTGTTTGGGGGGTTTTGCTGTCTCTTTCTGTTAGACCCATCCATATTTCTTGCAGTCACTGCTTCCTTAATGACCATGGTATTGTTAATAAAGAAGTATCATCACTGGATTATTAGCTCTCTGTTGTTATGCCGAAGAATTAAAATAAGTAGAGAGATTCACTTGTGTGAAATGCTCCCTCTCCCTTGCCCCCAAAGCTCTGTTGCACCCCCTAGATTCTATCTGTTCTTTAAGGTTCATCTCAGGCATCCTCCAGCCTTGCCACTTCTTTCATAATTAGTCCTTCACTAGTCCATCCTGTGGCAACCTTCCCTTCCCAACTTCTCATACAAGGTTAGTCTGTAACACAGAGTTCTGTGCTTAAATACACCCTCTTTTTATTTTTATGTTACTTGATTTGTATTTTAAAAACTATCATATGTTGTGTTCTTTCCCCAATGAGATTGCACACTTCTTTTTTAAATTTTCAGATTAAAAAGAGGGTACAAATGAGGTTGCAATGTTTGCATTTGTTAGGTGAGGTCCCTGTTGTAGTTGTGTCCTGCACCCAGGAGATGTGTCATATACCTTTACGCTGTGCCCATTTAGGTGGGAGCCCACCGATTCCTCTCTGTCCTCCCCTCTCCCCCCAACTTAAACTGAATTAAGTTTTCCTTTGGGTTCATATTAGTATTGAGAACATTGGATATGTGCTTTTCTATTCTTGTGATACTTTACTAAGAAGAATGTGTTTTGCCTCCATCCAGGTTGATACAAAAGATGTAAGGGCAGAGATTGTGCCAGATCCCTAAGTGTTCAATTTACTACTTGAGAATAAATGCATGATCAAATAAATCAGAAAGAGCATACAGTGTACTGCTCATACAGGTTTCAGCAAACCCCCTCTCTCCACGCCATCTGATGACCTGGACAGATATTCACCTAATGTCAAGGGCTGACTTCTTATGCGTGAATAGGGTCCTGCCAGAAGCTGGTTGGAACTATCTCCTTGTCCCTGAGGCCAATATAGCTTTTATACAAATTTGCACATTATGAGAATAATTTTGGCAAGGATTACATGTTTTTTAAAGTCATCTTGAATTCTGCATTACTGTAGGGCTGTTGCCACAGATTCTTCAAGCTGTACACTGTGAATCTGAGGTGTGTTTGTTGTGCACATTCATGTGGCTCAGGCTGTGTCCTTTGGAGTTGTACAGTGCACAACCTGTGCAGAGTCCCCTGGGGCAGCCCTGATTGCAAGGATTTATTCAACTAAGATATTATGGCTAAGAAACCCAAGTGGAAACTATTTCTTGTGAGTGAGATTTGCATAGATTTTAAAATACAGTCCTCAATTCAAACCTTAAGGTTACTATGTGATCCTAGGGATTTTATCATGCTATGCCCCATAAATAAAAACTCATAAATGTCTTCAAAGCCTTTGGGCATAATCTCCCTGAGATTTAATTCTTTTGCCTCTAAAATGAGAATAAAATATGTCTTGCTTACCTCATAGCATTATTGTGATTTCATCTCCAGCATGAAATTGCTTTGTGAACGGAACCTAAGCATAGATTTTTCTATTCACCACCCAAATATTGCCTTTCATATTTTCTTGGTGGAGGATTCTGTATCTTACCCTGAGTCTGGATCAGAAGTAGCTCTAAGGCCTTCTCCTGAGATTAGGAATCAGAAGTTCCTTCATTTGTGTCCAGATCCCAGATTATCCCTGCAGAAGGGCAGCTCTGCTACCTGCACCCCTGCTGGGATCCATGGGACAGGGATTCAAGGGCACCAGTTGGAACCTTGCCTCTATCTCTGTGATGTGACCCAGGCAAATCACTGCCTTCTCTGAACTTCAGATTTATTTATGATCTTTCTCACACAGCTGTGCTCCAGATTAAATGAAGTAACTGTTTTCTCCCAGCATTCAGGATACAAACTTTCATCAACTCAGCAGAGTCCAAGGAACACAGAATTATCTATTTCTTTGAATTTGTTCACCAGATCAATGTGCCTGGGCTCTATTATTGTAGTTTCTAACAAATTTTCAACAAACTAACATCTAATTTTATCACCTTAGCTCTAGTAAGAAAAATCTTTCACCTGAGTGTCACCCACTTCTAATGTGTGACCCTTTGGCTTCCCTGAGATTGTTCTTTGGCCCATGTCCTCAACAGAGCCGGGTTTGTGACGATTTAATGAGAAATAGAATGAGGCAAGAAAGAGGCTTCATGTTTAAATTATACTGTGGAAAATTAATAAAAGTTGTCCTTTAGACACCCATGTCCTTCCCTTCAAAGTTCCTCCTATTTACTCACTGACTTGTGTCTACACCTCAAAGTTCTCCAAAGTTTCTTAAAAGTTCTTCTAAAATTTCCCTCTCTTGCCTTGAGCAATTTGATTCTTTCCTTTTGTTCGCCTGTCCTCTTCAGAAAAGAAAATCTTCCACCACCCCAAAACAACCCACAACTCATGACAAGGGACAGGGAGATTATCAGGAGAAATAATGAGGTCTTGGCCTCCCCTTGGCTTTGGCAGTCTCATTAGATTTAGCCCTTAACATTTTATAAGATACATACAGCCTTCCCTCTGTGATTCTCACAGGGTTTTAGTTGGAGTTAATCTTTACTCAGCATCTTGATATGATGCTTGGTCCTTGTAACAGATCTGGTAGTAGTGTTTCTAGAACTAATTATTTTAATAGTAGTAGTGACCATAATGATAATAATAGTAATACGTAAATAAGGTGCTTTGGGTTAGAAAATGCGAGACGTTAGTTTTTGTTGTTCCTGTGAGGGCATAAGATGAAAAAAAAAGAAGATATGGGGTTAGAGGACAAAGAACTAGAAATGTTGTGAGATGCTGAGGAAGTCCGAGGGGGCAGCCTGGCCCCTGAGGACTAACATGGATTTAAGTGGAATGACTCTTCCCTGTTGCATAAACCTCTGTAAACATTCTACTATAGGCACAGATTCCCATTCAGATTACTCTGACAAAGGAGTTTAAGGTGAAAGTCCTGCTTCCTTAGTTTGGGAAAATCGACACATGTATGAAGGATGAACC
This sequence comes from Nycticebus coucang, assembly GCF_027406575.1. Classification (NCBI taxonomy): domain Eukaryota; kingdom Metazoa; phylum Chordata; class Mammalia; order Primates; family Lorisidae; genus Nycticebus; species Nycticebus coucang. Next base: position 91,874,595 of record NC_069789.1, read on the forward strand.
GAAAAAAGCAAAGATGGAGCAAGCTATTTTGGCAGAAATAAAATATTTAGGAGAAAAATCAGGGCCAAGATGAGCATGAAACTTAAACTCTCTGGGAATTTTGAGAACTCTTTTTTTTTTTTTAATTTTGAGAACTCTTAAAGGGGGGGTTGGACTTCCAGAATTATCAGTATTTTTAATCCATTTTATGTGAACTTTAAGGGGGAAAGAGTTCCTACCTGACATCTGGGTTACATTCCTCATAGCATTTAATCCTTGGCCATAGATGATATTACCGCTATTTTAAATTTTAGGAAACTGAGGCTTGGAGAAATTAAATAGTTTGCCCAAATCCATATAGGTTGACAACGTCATTGCAGCTTGTCTGTTTCATAGATGAGGAAAGGTAGTCTAAAAAGAGCTGTGTCTGAAATGCTAACAAGAAAATGGACTATGAAATTGCTCAGAAGAGATTTGATTTTAAACTCCCTTGCTGATGTGGACAGTGTCAAATTATGTAGCCATTTCCCAATTCACAAGAAAACCAGCCCTCGAACACCAGGTGGAGAGAGCAGGCTGTGTCTCTCGAGCTCAGTGTCTTCAGAATGCTCCCCATATCAGGAGGACAACAGGATGATTGATCACAGTGACTGCTGCGTGATAAGTGACATAGGCAAGCTTAGCAAAAAGAGAGGCTTAAGACTTGGGACAATGGTTTTTAGTAAACCAGTTAAATGTTTGCCAAGAAGGCACGATTGCAAGAAATGTTACCAGGGGCTGCCCTCAGAGACCCAGCATCTGAAGGGGGAAGGAAGGTGAATGGCTGTGCCAAGTGTGCAGCTCCGAGGAGGGGAGAGACCACTTGGCAAAGGGCAGCAGAATCCAGGGACAAAATTAGATCCTACAGAAGTGTAATTAGTAACCAGAGGAAGAGTCGACTAACTAAGACAAAGGCATTGAAGTCAGAGATGTCAGAGGTCGTGATGGCTTAGCAGAGGATCAGAGATGAAAAAGGCATGGCATGGCTTTCAGCTCCAGACTAAAGCTTGTGAAGCTCATACTATAATTTCTGGAAAACTTGAGCAAGACAGGGACAGGATCATAATATTCTGGGAAGATTAAGAGGTCTGAAGGTTTAGGAATGGAAAGGAACAGAAGCAGGGAGACCAGTCAGTAAATGTAATTATTCAGGCATGATGATGAGGGTGGGGCCAGGAAAGTTCCAGTGTGAAACCTTGAATGCTTTGGTCTCTGACTATTTGGGGTTGAGGGAGGGGGAGTTGATGGCTGGCAGGGAGTGTCACAAAACATTCAAAGAGGAAAAGCATAAAACAACAATTCTGGTTAAATGTGGCTTATGCAAATGGTCCTTTTTCAAATACCTTATAGGAAAGTCCCTCCTTTGTTATATTTCCTCTGTATGAATTTCTTTTATTCTTAATTTAGGATTGAGTCAAAGATGTAGCCAAATTGGCTATGGGTTCCCAAAGACAAGTAGAGGAAACCGGGAATGGGAAAAGCCCCAGATCTAAGGGCTCTTAAGGGTTGACCCCTTAAAAGAAATCAATTTGAGTTTAGTTTCAAAAATGCATGCTACATTCTGAAGCAGACTGGCCAACTTGGTCTCCATATGTCAGAAAGTCTCCGAAAATGCCTGTATGCAGCCGGTGGATTTAGAATAAATAGGCAGAATGCAGGCTTGATGACCTGCCTAATCATGTTAATTACATCTGGAGAATTATTTGAATGTTCTAGAGAAGTCAGTATCTCCTTAGAAAGCATCCACTCAGAGCAATGGTTTCCAAACTTTCTATTATGAGGAGTACTCATAAAAGTTAAAAAGTTGCAAGATATGAGTTGTATTTTACTGCCCAATAATTGAGAAAAGCACAGGTGTGTATATGGATGAAAGCAAACAAACAAAAAAAGGATTCCTTGTCCTGAGAAAACTTAAGGCTCAGAGGCTAGAAACCACTGCTCATTTGTGCACTCTGCAATATCTGTAGAGGGCCCAGCTTCACAGTTGATAAGCTTTTTATCTCCAGGAGATTGTATATACACCTGCAATTCACATGCAAAAGTACCTGTAAGTCACTCAGGGCCTCCTTCTCTTGTAGTACACTGGGAAGATGCAGACCACAGTGTACCTGAGATTCCTTCTACCTCTAATTCTTAATGACTGTGACTTTAATGTCCTTCCCACCCCTTTGAAGTTTACGAGCAAATTTAGCAACATTGTGGCTCCACTGTGCTGTATGATTTGGACAAATTACTTAAAACTTTTATGCCAATTTCCTCACCAGTATAATGGTGGCAATGAGAATACATCCCTGGTATGGTAGTTGTGAGAATTAAATAGGTGAATACATGTAAAGAATTTAGAACAGTAACTGGCAAATAATAAGCACTCAAAAAACAGTAGCCACTGGTATCAAAATAATAGTTATTAATTTCAGAGGATCTGTGTTTGCATCTGGATCTGGCACTTAGCAGCAGAGCAAGCTCAGGCGTGTGTTGGTTGGCTATTCTGGTATCTTTACTAGACTTGGACAAGAGTGGCCCTTCCTCTGCCCCCATGCTTTAGAAGCCCTTGCTTTGACCCTTTTTCAGGAAGCCCTCCCAACAATGTGAAGAGTTCATGGAATTAAGGAAACATGTCTTCTGGAACCAGGACACTCCTCTGTAGTACATACTCCCCAAACTGTCCCAAGATTACTCCAGAGCCTGCACAGGCCTCTCTCCCAGATCTTTCACCTGGTGTGCACAAGGGTGTCCTGTTTGGGGGGTTAATTGGAGCTTGGATTTATAAGCCGGAGCATTCACACATGTATGTGTAAGTTCCTTTGGTGAAGAAAAGGTGGATGAGGTTTAGGCTGGGGACAGCTTCAGTGAGGGACTCTGAAGCCCTGAAGATTTCTAAGTTTGAATCTGGCCCTTCAGGTCATTATGAAGGTGTTTCTGTCAATACAGAAGATGGAACACATTTTATTAGCACTTTGGATGGTTGAATTAAAATGTTTAAATGTTTAGTTTTAAGATATGTGGGTCTTCATTTGAATCATTGCTTCATTTTTCATTCTTCATGCCTTGGCTTCCCAGAGTGCTAGGATTACAGGCAAGTAGTAGAGCCAGGTTTGTTTTTAATCCTCAGATTTGTCCTGTGTAAAGTAGGTTAATCATGGCTGCCTCATACAGTCGTGGTGAGGATCAAACATGGTTAACATATATAATAGCATTTACAACAATACATTAAAAAATTTGTTTTTCCTTGATTGCACTTGACTTTACGAATATGCATAGAACACTTTATTCAACTATTAGCCAATTCTACTGCGCATGGAAGATGCACATAAATAGCTTAGATAATAGACTATAAAGAAAATGTCAATAGATGTCAATGAACTGGAATCATACAGAACAAAGTCTCTTCTCTTTGTTATAAATTAGGAAAAAGAAAATAAATTCTTTGAAATCACAGTATTCTTAATAATGTTAAAGTATTTAAATAACTTGTAAGTGAAAAAGTCACAAAGGTCTCACTACAAAAAATGATGAGTATGTGAGGTAAAGCATGAGGTTAATTAGCTCAATTTTGCCAACTCATTTTGTTATATGTTTCAAAACAATACATGGTACACAGTCAATATACACAATTTTTATTTGTTAATTTAAAAAATTAATTAATTTTTTAAAACCACAAAAATATTTTAAACTATGGTAAGTAAATTAATAAAATACTATACATCAACAATTAATGTATGGGTTGATTGGTTCAATTTAGCCATTTCACATCGTATATATATTTCAAAACAACATGTTGTACACAGTAAATATACATAATTTTTTCTTTTTTGGCAGTTTTTGGCCAGGGCTGGGTTTGAACCCACGACCTCTGGTACATGGAGCTGGAGCCCTACTCCTTTGAGCCATAGGCGCTGCCCAATATACACAATTTTTAATTGTTAATGTAATAAGTTAACTAATTTCTTTTTTTTTATTGTTAAATCATAGCTGTGTACATTAGTGCAATCAAGGGGTACAATGTGCTGGTTTCATATACAATCTGAAATATTCTCATCAAACTGTTCAATGTAACCTTCATGGCATTTTCTTAGTTATTGTATGTAGACATTTGTATTCTGCCTTTAGTAAGTTTCACCTGTACCCATTCTAAGATGCACCGTAGGTGTGGCCCCACCCATTACCCTTCCTCCACCTGAACCTCCCCCCTCCCTTCCCCTTCCTTGGCCCTTTCCCCATATTCTTGTGCTATAGTTGGGTTATAGCCTTCATGTGAAAGCTATAATTTAGCTTCATAGTAGGGCTGAGTACATTGGATACTTTTTCTTACATTCCTGAGATACTTTGCTAAGAAGAATATGTTCCAGCTCCATCCATGTAAACATGAAAGAGGTAAAGTCTTTAAGGCTGCATAATATTCCATGGTATACATGTACCACAATTTGCTAGTCCATTCGTGGGTTGATGGGCACTTGGGCTTCTTCCATGACTTAGCAATTATGAATTGGGCTGCAATAAACATTCTGGTACAGATGCCTTTGTTATATTGTGATTTTTCGTCTTGTGGGTATAAACCTAGTAAAGGAATTATAGGATCGAATGGCAGGTCTATTTTTAGGTCTTTAAGTATTCTCCAAATATCCTTCCCGAAGGAACGTATTAGTGTGCATTCCCATCAGCAGTGTAGAAGTGTGCCCTTTTCTCCACATCCACGCCAACATCTCTGGTTTGGGGATTTTGTTATGTAGGCTACTCTTACTGGGATTAGGTGATATCTCAAAGTAGTTTTGATTTGCATTTCTCTGATGATTAAGGATGATGAGCTTTTTTTCATGTGTTTGTAGACTGTGCGTCTGTCTTCTTTAGAGAAGTTTCTCTTCAAGTCCCTTGCCTACCCTGAGATGGGATCACGTGTTCTTTTCTTGCTAATACATTTGAGTTCTCTGTGGATTCTGGTTATCAGAGGTATACCCTGAAAATATTTTCTCCCATTCTGAGGGCTCTCTGCTTGCTTTACTTACTATGTTCTTGGCTGTGCAGAAGCTTTTTAGTGTGATCAGGTCCCAGTAGCGTATTTTTGATACTGCTTCAATTGCCTGGGGAGTTCTCCTCATAAAATATTCACCCAGGCCCATTCCTTCAAGAGTTTTCCCTGCATTTTCTTCAAGTATTTTTATAGTTTCATGTCTTAAGTTTAGATCTTTTATTCAGTGAGAGTCTATCTTAGTTAATGGTGAAAGGTGTGGGTCCAGTTTCAATCTTCTACAGGTTGCCAGCCAGTTCACCCAGCACCATTTGTTAAATAGGGAATCTTTTCCCCACTGAATGTTTTTAATTGGCTTGTCAGAGATCAAATAACGGTAAGTAGCTGGATTCATCTCTTCGTTCTCTATTCTGTTCCAGACATCTACTTCTCTGTTTTTGTGCCAATACTATGCTGTTTTGATCACTATCAATTTATAGTACAGTTTCAGGTCTGGTAGTGTGATTCCTCCTGCTGTGTTTTTATTGCTGAGTAATGTTTTGGCTATTCGAGGTTTTCTCTGATTCCATATAAAACGAAGTATTATTTTTTCAACATCTTTAAAATATGACAATGGAGCCTTAAAAGGAATTGCATTAAAATTATATATTGCTTTGGGTAGTATAGACATTTTAACTTTTGATTCTTCCCAGCCATGAGCATGGTATGTTTTTCCATTTGTTAACATCTTCAGCTATTTCTTTTCTTAAAGTTTCATAGTTCTCTTTGTAGAGATCTTTCACGTCCTTTGTTAGATAAACTCCCAAATATTTCATCTTCTTTGGCACTACTGTGAAAGGAATAGAGTCCCTAACTGTTTTTTCTGCTTGGCTATTGTTGGTATATATAAAGGCTACAGATTTATGGGTGTTGATTTTGTAGCCTGAGACATTGCTGTATTCCTTGATCACTTCTAAGAGTTTTGTAGTAGAATCCCTAGTGTTTTCCAGATATATGATCATATCATCTGTGAAGAGTGAAAGTTTGATCTCTTCTGACCCTATGTGGATACCCTTGATCGGCTTTTCTTCCCTAATTGCAATGGCTAAAACTTCCATTACAATGTTGAAGAGCAATGGAGACAGTGGGCAACCTTGACAGGTTCCTGATCTAAGTGGAAATGATTTCAATTTAACTCCATTCAATACGATATTGGCTGTGGGTTTGCTGTAGATGGCCTCTATTAATTTAAGAAATGTCCCTTCTATACCAATTTTCTTAAGTGTTCTGATCATGAAGGGATGCTGGATATTATCAAAAGCTTTTTCTGCGTCAATTGAAAGAATCATATGGTCCTTATTTTTTAGTTTGTTTATGTGCTGAATTACAGTTATAGATTTACGAATATTGAACCAGCCTTGGAGACCCTGGGATAAATCCCACTTGATTGTGGTGTATTATTTTTTTTGATGTGTTGTTGGACTCTGTTGTTAGGATCTTACTGAGTATTTTAGCATCAATATTCATTAGTGATATTGGTCTATAATTTTCTTTTCTTGTTGGGTCTTTCCCTGGTTTGGGGATCAAGGTGATGTTTACTTCGTAGAATGTGTTGGATAATGTTTCTTCTTTTTCTATATTTTGGAAGAGGTTTAGTAATATGGGTACTAGTTCTTCTTTAAAGGTTTGGTAGAATTCTGACGTAAAGCCATCTGGTCCTGGGCTTTTCTTTCTAGGAAGATTTTATATAGTCGACGCTATTTCAGAACTTGATATATGCCTGTTCAACATTTCCACTTGATTCTGGCTAAGTCTTGGTAGGTGGCATACTTCCAGGTATTGGTCGATTTCTTTCGGATTTTCATATTTCTGAGAGTAGAGTTTCTTATAGTATTCGTTAAGAATTTTTTGAATTTCTGAAGGGTCTGTTGTTATTTCATCATTGCCATTTCTGATTAGATTGATGAATTTAGATTGATGAAATTAGAGATTTTACTCTTTTTTTCCTGGTTAGGTTGGCCAAAGGTTTATCTATTTTATTGATCTTTTCAAAAAACCAACTTTTGGATTTATTGATCTGTTGTATAATTCTTTTGTTTTCCATTTCGTTTAATTCTGCTCTGATTTTGGTTATTTCTTTTCTTCTGCTGGGTTTGGGATTGGAGTATTCTTCCTTCTCCAGTTGCTTGAGATGTCCCATTAAGTTATTAACTTCCTCTCTTTCTGTTTTCTTGAGAAAGGCTTGTAGGGCTATAAATTTCCCTCTTAGGACTACCTTTGCCGTATCCCAGAGTTTCTGGTAATTCATGTCTTGATTGCTGTTTGTTCCAAAAATTTGGTGATTTGCTTCTTAATCTTGTCTATAACCCATCTATCCTTCAGCATAAGGTTGTTTACCTTCCATGTTTTTGTATGGGTATGCAGGTTCCTTTGTTATTGAGTTCAACTTTTATTCTGTGATGGTCTGAGAAGGTGCAAGGAATAATTTATATTTTTTTAAATTTGCTGAGGTTAGATTTGTGGCCTAGGATGTGGTCGATTTTGGAGTATGTTCCATGGGCTGATGAGAGGAATGTGTATTCAGTTTTGTTGGGATGAAATGTTCTGTAGATGTCTGTTAAGTCCAGATGTTGAATGGTTAAGTTTAAATTTAAATTTCTTTGCTTAGCTTCTTTTTGGAGGATCTATCCAGCACTGCTAAAGGGGTGTTAAAATCTCCAACTACTATGGAACTGGAGGAAATCAAGTTGCTCATGTCTGTTAGAGTTTCTCTTACAAATTGAGGTGCATTCTGGTTGGGTGCATAAATAGTAATTATTGAAATCTAATCATATTGAGTATTACCTTTAACAAATATGAGGTGTCCATTCTTATTCTTCCTTATTTCAGTTGATTTAAAGCCTATTGCTTCTGCGAATAGGATTGCAACGCCTGCTTTTTTCTGCTTTCCATTTGCCTGGAGTATAGATAACCATCCCTTCACCTTGAGTCTATATTTCTCTTTTAATGTAAGATGCGATTCTTGTATGCAGCAGATATCTGGCTTGAGTTTTTGCATCCAGTCAGCCAACCTGTGCCTCTTTAGTGGACAATTTAAACCATTCACATTAATTGAGAATATTGATAAGCCTTTCAAGAGTCCAGTGGACATTTTTAATCCTTTTGCAACTGTGGAAGTTGGAATTTGATCAAAATTTTCTGGGTGGGTTTACTTTTGTGGTGGAGGATTATGCTGGTCTTTCTGGAGGATAGGTCCGAGAATATCCTAGAGAGCTGGTTTAGTTATGGCAAATTTCTTCAACATGTGAGTGTCATTGAAGTATTTAATTTCTCTGTCATAAATGAAACTCAGTTTAGCTGGGTACAGGATTCTGGGTTGAAAGTTATTTTGTTTTAGGAGATTAAAAGTCGATGACCATCCTCTTCTAGCTTGAAAGGTTTCAGCAGAGAGATCTTCAGTTATTCTAATATTCTTGCCCTTGTAGGTGATGGTTTTCTTTTGTCTGGCTGCTTTCAGAATTTTCTCCTTCATATTAACTTTAGTGAAATAGATTATAATGTGTCTGGGGGATATCTTATTTGGATTGAATTGTGCTGGAGTTCTGAAATTGTCTGCTATCTGAATTTCAGAATCACTTGGCATGTCTGGAACGTTCTCCTTCATAATCTCATGGAGAAGAGACTCTGTGCCTTGTGAAGCCACTTTGTCGCTTTCAGGGATCCCTATAAGATGAATATTGATTTTCTTTGAATTATCCCAGAGGTCTCTGAGAGAGTGATCTGTTTTTGCCCTCCATTTTACTTCCTCTTTGAGAGTTTGGGAGTGTTCGAAAGCTTTGTCTTCAGTGTCAGAAATCCTTTCTTCTGCTTGCTCCATTCTATTACTGAGGTATTCTACTGAGTTTCTCAGATCTTTGAGGGCTGCAACTTCTTGTCTCAATGTGTCAAAATCTTTGGCCATTTGGTCTTTGAATTCATTGAATTCTTAAGATATCTTTTGGGTTACTGCTTGGAATTCTAATTCAATCTTATTTGCTATCCAGATTCTGAATTCGATTTCTGACATCTTAGCTATTTGTTTGTGCATGGGATCTTGTGCTGTGTCTGCCCCATTTTGCCTTGGGGGAGTTGATCTAGTCTGATTATTCACATTGCCAGAGTTTTTCTGTTGATTTTGCCTCATGATTGTTTTTCACCGTTGCCTCTGGCCATCCTCAGAGTTCCGGAGGTTTCTCTTCAAGATTAGACCCCAGCGGGATCACTCTATTTTTGCTGGATCTTTGTAGGGAGTGACCCTGTGTAGTTTCTCTGGGGCTGCCCCAGCCAGGGAGTTCTGGCTGTGGAAGCAGCTCTGGAGTGTGGCACACCCGGATCCAGCAATAGAGTGGGAGGTGGTACATACGGTTCTGGGAGTGCTTGGCACCCAGTGACTTTGGCACAGAGAGCCCAAGGCTCCAGCAGTCTCTGGCCAAGAGAAGGGCTCTACACAGAGGCAGGGAGGGCTATGGAGGGCGGACGGCTACCAGAGTCCCTGGCCAGATGAGCGGGCCGGTGTGGAGGAAGGGAGGGTACAGGAGGGAGGACACAGTTTTTGGTCAGGGCATGCGGAGGCCTGGCAGGCACAGGTCGCAGGTTGGGGGTCACGGTGCAGCTCTTATGGAGGTCCAGGTGGCACCATGCCCAGGAGTTTGAGGTTGCTATGAGCTGTGATGCCACAGCACTCTACCCAGGGCAACAGCCCGAGGCTCCAGTGTGCCAAAACCGGTCTCACTCTACCCCTGAGCGTTAAGGCCATAAGCCAGCTCGGTCCCCGCCTTTAGGCTGCTCAGTCACTAGGTTACTAGCTCCTGCCCGATCCTTGCTCTGCGATCCTGAGGGCGGAGCTTGCCAGGGCAGTTCTCTCACAATGGCTCCCTGCGGCCCACAGCTGAACACTATTAGCTCCGTCCGGCTCAGCAGCTCAGTCTGGGGCCCTAGACAGTGCCCAAAGTTCTGCCAATCCTGCTTAAGCTCTCCCCAAGGCAGTTCAACTGAGTGCCAAGTCCAAAAACACCGAAACAGTTCACAGGTAAGGCCTTTCTGGTTTGCAGTCTCACTGCTGCTTCTACTTATGGCTGCCGGCAGGATAAGGTCGATCAAACACACGCAACCACTTGCCAGTTTTCCACTGTTTTTGTCCTCGTCTTGGGGTCCAGAATTCCCTTGCTGACTCCCTGTATCTTCAAGGGATGATTATAGGCAGATACCACCAGCCAGAGATGCCTGGAGTCTTATCTCCCCAGACTCACTGTGCCCAGTTGTAGGGAAGCTGTTACTCGGCTGCCATCTGGCTCCCAAGTTAACTAATTTCTTAGAACCACAAAACTATTTTAAACTATTATAAGTAAATTAATAAAATACTATACATCGACAATTTTGGAGTGACAAGGGAGGGGAATTTATAGTTTTAATGTTTATATTAGAAAAGCAAAGAAGGCTAAAAACTAAATGCTTAAGTTAAGAAATTAGAGAAAATTTGATAGAATAAGCCATAATAAAGAGAAGAAAATAAAAAGCTAGAAGAATAGAAAGCTAAAAGAATAGAAGTTAATAAGTAGAAGAAAGGAGTAAGAGAAGATAAAGGAGAGTGAAAATACAGATGAACCTCTACATGACTCATAGAGGAAAAAGGAATAGTGGTATAAATGTGCAAAATTTGGAGTGTGAAAAGGTATCTCTAAAGGCATAACAGATAAGTTTTTCATTTGTTTTTGAGACAGACTCTTGGGTTCTGTTACCCAAGCTACAGTGTAATGGCGTGACCATTGCTCACTGCAACCTCAACCTTCTGGGCTAAAGTGATTGTCTGACCTCAGCCTCCTGATTACCTGGGACTACAGGTGTGTGCCACCACCACCACCCAAGATAGGTTTTTTTACTTGTAATAGTAGTGAGGTCTCTGCCTTGCTCAGGCTGGCTTGAATTTCTAAGCTCAACCATCCTTCTGCCTTGACTGCCTGCTAGGATTACAAGCATGAGCTAGCTACATCCCTGGCCTAGATAACTATTTTAAAATTAAGCAAACCTTAAGAATGAGTTAATAAAAATACATTGGTAATAGTTAAAATAGTCCAAATAAATTTGGCCCACCCCAAATTTACCTGCCAAATTTATCCCTGAAGAAATAAGAAGTCTGAATGGCCTACTATGTGTATAACCCTTAAATCATCTGAATCTGGAATTAAAACTCTTCTTTTTTTTTTGACACAGAGTCTCACTTTCTTGCCCCCCAGTAGAGTGCTGTGACATCATAGCTCACAGCAACCTCAGACTCTTGGGCTCAAGTGATCCTCTTGCCTCAGCCTCCTGAGCAGCTGGGACTAGAGGTGCCCACCACAACACCTACATATTTTTTAGAGATGGGGTCTCACTCTGGCTCAGGCTGGTCTCGAACTTGTGAGCTCAAACAATCCACCTGCCTTGGCCTCCCAGAGTGTTGGGATTACAGGTGTGAGCCACTGTGCCCTGCCCAAATTAAAACTCTTCTGACAAAGAAAACATCAAGCTCAGATAATTTTATAGGCACTACCAATTTTCAAAATCAAATTCTAATTTTGCAATTTTGCAAATATTGTATATTTAAACTTTCTATGGACAGAAAATGAAGTAATTCCCCAAATGTTCTATGAGGCCAAAGTATCTTTGATTCAAAAATCAGATAAAGATCTGGCAAGAAAGAAAAATAGTCTAATATCATACATGAATATCAGTAAACAAATCATAAACCTAATTCTATACAGCAAGCTAAATATAGCAGTAAATAAATAACACGACTTCATTCTCATTTTAGCCTTATTCCTGGAATATAAGAGTGGAGTTTACCCCAGAGAATCTCTAATCATAAACCACTACATTAACAGATCAGAGAAGATAAGCCATATAATATCAATATTTCACAAAAAGAATTCATGATTTTTAAAAAGGAAAAACAAATTTAGCAATTCAGAAGAAGGAATCTCCCTAACCAAAAAAGAAGACCTACCAACACTGCAACAAACATCCTTCATGGAAAATTTTTAGGAAGCTGTATATCTATGATCAGGGCTAATGCAATGGTGCCAGCTGACCATGGTGGCACTGAAAAGGCACCACTCAGCTCCCCTGATTTGGGGAGCAGAGTTGACTGAAAGCTTCAGGGGCTATTCCTCTGAATCTATCTCCATTTTCACACTGAAGCTGCACATCCCTCAGGCTGCTCTCAGCCAATGACAGAGCACAGTTCTTCCCTAAAATAAAATAGTTTCAAAATGTAATTAGCCTGGCATTCGGTAAGTTCTTCTTTACATCTAGCTTAAATTGCTCTTTTTGCAACACCAGTGTATTTTCTCTATTTGTGGAGAACTGATGTACACAGATGTGGTTGGCTGACTCTTAAGTAAAGGGAGAACAACTATTCTAATTACAGTTAACCCAAGATCACTTTTTTCCACCCCTACTTGTGTGTTTTTTTAAATTTTTGCAAAAGACTGTGGTGGTCCTGGACTATTACCACTAGGCAAGGGTCTGCTTCCCTTGGTTAGGGTTTGCATTTTCCCTGTCTGTGGTTTTATTTTAGGCTGTGCCACTTCTTCAAGGCAGAAGAGAGAGAGTGGGGTGGACCCTTTGGCAAATCTCCCTGAGGTTATAGGCCAGAACTTCCTCTTCCTGCTCTATTGAAATGTTAATGCGGGCCCCAACCTGGCCATCCCCCAGGTTGACCCCTTTGTGTGCAAAACGATGACTGCTCTCCAAACACTTGATGATGCCCATAAAAAGGTCCTGGGAAAACTTGTGGGCTGGGGTCCTGATTCATGCACCAGGTAGCAACAATAGCAATTACAAACAGAACATTTGCGCAACAAAGCTTTTAGCTTTGTAATGCTGACTAAGAACATGCCAAGAAACTCACTTTTCCTCAGAAGCACTCTGTTATTGCCAAATATCCTGTCCATCTGATGGGATGGGACATCAATTCGTCTATTGTTCATCAAATACAGGAGGCTGTATTTGTATTCTATGACTCCATCCTGATAGAAATATCACCAGCCAATCAAGTACCAGTTAAATTGAATCCATCCAGGACACAGAAGAGAGATGGGGTGTAGGATGAAGTTAGCTGGTCTTAGCTCTGAGCACCTGGCAAATGTTGACTGACTGGGTAGGTAAATCAGCAGATAGTACAAACGCTGACTGTTCATGGAATTTACTTACCCCTCTTCTCTTCTTCCTACATATGAATTTTAGATAACAGCAAACTTGGCATTTAAAAGGCTTGAGCCTAAACCCAGGTCCTGAGTTTATAGCTCTGTCTCATTTTCCACGGCTTTAGAATGAGAAAGAGCATCACCTGCGGAAGTTTTCAGCAGCTCCTCTTAGCCCTAGGTTGCTCACATGGACCCCGAACACATCCAAACCTGAGAAACTCTAATATAGGGACACTTTGTCATTTTGAACTGAAAAAGGATACTGTGGGTGCCTTCTGGGTTCCTACATTGCTCTGCTCCAGGAGACATCACGCACGTTGTATTCCATAGGAATGGTTCCCCCTTTGGGTTGTGCAAAGCAGTGGCTGTGGGTATTGTTGGGAGAGGGGGCTAATGCAGCCACACACAAACCCTTTCCCCTTCTCCTCCTCCTTTCCTCCTAAGACAAAGACACGAAGAATCTGGTTAGATCCACCCCCCAGAAGTTCATGTCCAAAGACCCTAACTTTCCAGACAAGCTGTGGAGATTGCCCACCCCCTTCGGCCCCATATAAAAGGGGTCTCTAACTGCCCCTGGGAGCAACCACCATCATTGCACTGCCCAGGCTGGATGCACTCACCTGCACTTTTCAATAAACCTGTCCTGAATAGCTCCACAGAGGCCTCCTCTCTGGGCACCATCGTTTATACCTTTCAGATGTAATGCAATAATTATACCAAAATAGCTACTATTTATTGATAAACTTAAGTCTATACATTGCAAGAGAGAATCATTATCTCCATTTTATAGATGGAAAATTTGAGGTTCAGAAAAGTTCAATCCATTGTTTCCTTTCATCACCAAGTCAATACTTGAGGATGAGGGAATAAGATTTGAAAACATGCTTGAGTCCCAAATTTGAGTTCTCCCCCACGATGTTGTCAGCAGCAAACACATTTGCAGTAAGCGGGTATTTTTTTTCATTCATTCAATAGATATTAACTAAATGCCACTGGTAAGGACAGTCAGCTTCCTGCAAATCATATGGGACAGAGAAAAAAAAAATACAAACAATTTATAAACAACTATTAAACAATGATTAATGACAGGCATACACCCAGCTGGGGATGCGATATGGACAAAACCAGCATGGTCCTTGCATGCATGGAGATTAGAGGAAAGAAAAATATTAGGCAAATAAAACAACAGCCAATAATACGTCTGTGTTCAGGATGTGACAGGCACTGTTCTAATGTTTTTTTTTATGTGTTCATTTAACCTGCATACCAACCCTGTGAGAGAGATGTTATTTTTATCTCTATTTTACAGATGATAAAACAAGAATAATTTTTCCAGGATTACATAGCTAGTCAGTCACAGATCTGGGATTAAAATCTGAGGGGTCTAGCTCCAGAGTTCATGCACTTCACTGCTATTATTACTAACGATGATCAGATAAATCATTATTTCATGACTGCTGTGATAAATGCTATAACAATAAAGGCATGATGTTAAAGCATATAACATTGTATTTTTATTCAAAGTGTATTAAATCTAGTTTTTATTACAATCTGTATGTGCATTTATACACACAAAGTAGTGAAGGATTGTCTATGTATGGGTGTGTGTATGTATACTTTCTTACATATTCAATTTTTAAGGACTATTACCTCTGGATGGTGGAATTTCAAATCATTTAAAAAAATTTATTCTTTATGATTTTTATAGCAAAATTTAAAAAATAATAATTTATCCATTTTATCATTACAAAAACTGAACAAGCTATTTTAATTTTGGAAAAAATATCTTCTGCCATAAAAATAAGGTCTTCATTTAAAAAAAAGTCTTTTAGTGGGGCAGAGGGGGAAAAAAGCTGATATCCAAAGGAAGGGGAAAGTCACGATGTAGAACTTCATCTATAAAACTTCTCAACTAAATGTTGAAAAAGTGTCATTTGGCTTCAGAAGATCTCATACTATCCTCAAATTTTTGAGTAAAAGTTTAACAGTAAATTTCAAATATTCAGATAACTGCTTGGTTTAAACCAAATTAAACACCAGAAGGGCCGTGCTGTCATGTGGAAAGAACTAAGCCTTCTAAACTGTTCAGAACTGGGCTTCGAGCCTAACTCTTCCACTTCTAGCCAAGTGACTGTGCCCCATTTAATTCAATCTCGCCACAGCACAGTTTCCACATGTGCACGTAAAGTGGAGGATATCTCAGCACTGCAGAGCTGTTATGAGATTAAAGATCTATGTGAGATTAAAGATCAGGTAAGGTGAGGTGGCGCCTATGGCTCAAAGGAGTAGGGTGCCGGCCCTGTATGCCAGAGGTGGCAGGTTCAAACCTAGCCCCAGCCAAAAACTGCAAAAAAAAAAAAAAATCGGGTAAGATACCTGGCTCTTTGCTCAATAAATGTTAATTACTCTAATAAAATACACGCTGTATTTTATTTTAATATGAATGCTCAATATGCATATTAAATACCACAAAGCATTCAAACCCTTTCTTTTTGGTGTTTTTTTTCTGGCAAAACACTAAATATATTTATAAGTCATCTTTCTCTGGAACCAATAGGGAAAAATAGGTGCACAGGGGAAAAGAGGAGGGGAGGTGAGGTTTAAAAGTTCCAATCATTCATGAAAGATAGAAGACATCTTCTGATAGCAGCACTAAAGCAGTCAGCCGTACTGAGTAGACCATCCTGGGCCGACTACAGACCAACTGTGTCCCAACAGGAGTCTCAACGCCCTGCTCCTAGGATAGTCCAGGGAAACCGGGTAGTTGTTTGGTTGTTACTGTTGTTACTCGTCCTGGTGTTGGCAGATATGTTAAATACTGCAACTTCGATGAGTCCTGGGCAAGTATGAGGTCAGTGTATGGTTATTTATCTGGAGATATAGGTGTATGTTCGGGAAGGGGAGCGGGGAGGTTCTGCTTGTGCAGCTGGATCATTTAGGAAGTCCCAGATGAGAATTGTGTCATCATGTGAACTACTGACAATCTGGAATTCATCAAACTGGAGTCGGAAAACTCTTCCAGAATGCTCCACAAGGGTCCATAGACAGAGTGTCCCTGCAGGAGCACGAGGGTCCAAAGCAGCCACAAGATCCCATACTTTAATTTTCCCATCATAAGCCCCACTGACTATCCTCTTGTTATCAAATCGAATACAATGAACCAATTCCTCGTGGCCTTCTAATACTCGCAAACATGCACCACATTCTATGTCCCATAATCTGATAGTGTTGTCAAAAGAGCCACTCACTACAAGCCTGTCTCTGTACTGCAAACAGGCAATGCCTCGTTTGTGTCCATTTAAGGTCCTTACAAATTCACAAGTATTTATGTTCTATACCTTTATAGTTCTATCCCCAGATGCAGAAACGATATACTTGTCATCAAAGTCTACAACATTGACAGCCGCTCGGTGTCCAACCAGTACCCTCCGAAGAGTAATATCTGTTGGGGAGGCCATATCCCACACAGCAATGGAACGATCTTTGGAGCAGGTCACCATCATGCCATTATTGAAACGCAAGTGCAGAACTGCTTCACAGTGGTGAATCAATGTATTTAGCATTTCACCTGTATTTACATCCCACACTCTGACCGTGGAATCTGATGATCCAGTTATGATCACTCTTTCGTCATACTGGAGACATAGGACAGAACCTGTGAGTCCTGTGAGAATTCGCTTGCATTCCAATGTGCTTTTATCCCATATCTTGATTGTGTTGTCTCGAAGGCCGCTTACTATTTTCTGATCATCATACCGTAAACAGTAAACTCCTTTGCTTGTTTCACTTCGGCAGTGGATTCTTTGTAAACTACGTCTTCCACATCTCCAATTAGATTCTATTGTCTCAATGTCTTGTATAATTTTAGGATAAAGTGCTCTATAAAAAGAGTTGGGAGGAGCATTCCCATTAGGAGGTTTGTTTTTGAATAAATACTGTCCCCACCCTCTTCGTTCTGCCAGGCCTCTCCACAAAGAATCTGTCCTGACCATTCTCTCGATGAGCTTCTTCCATACATGCCATCAGATGTCACTCGGTACCATTCCTTGCACACTAGTTCAGCAGCACATAGTGATTTGGCATCCAGATATGACAAAATGTTCTCAGCAATATGATCCAAACCCCGAGCTGGCAGAGTAGTTATGAAATCCCTCTGCAACATAGGTTTACGATAGGAGTTTATGTGCCCATGTTGGTAATGACACATTTGGGATATAAGATGTTCCACAAATTCCACTTGATCAGACTCTGACCACTGCTCAAAATACTTGACACACAGTTCCTTTTCCTTTTCATAGCTTGCAGACAGTTTCCGTTGCTTGGGCACAATCATACTTGAAGTGCCATTGGCAAGTTTTGTTTTGGCCACACAATTTTCAGTCTTCAAAGAAGTGCTTGCTGGACATACTGTTTCTTGGTTTAAGCAGAATCTGGCGCAGCTGTTGTAAGTCTGTCTAAGTGAATTCTTCTCTGGTATTATCTTCCTAGGGGGTTCTCCATTATTATAGTCTTCTCTCTCTGAGGAATTCTTGGTGTAGAGAGATTTTACTTGCTGAATGTGTATTGTATGTAGTAACAATCTTCTATAGCAGCATTACAGTAGTGTCCCCTTCCTTATCTATGGTTTTGCTTTCCATAGTTTCAACTACAGCAGTCAACTTCAATGCATAAACTTGAGTGCTTTCTCCTGCAGCACCGCCTCGGCCGGGTCCATAATCACCGCAGCTACTAGGTCTCAAAACCCTTTCTTTTTGAGTGAAATATATTACAAGCACCAGCCAGTGGGCATGAGGTAACTCCCACGTTTATGTCTTTGGGGAGCCCTCCCTGACCCTAGTGTGCTCTTGTCAGGGCTGGCCCTGGGGTTGAGAGATTTCAACAGCAGCAGATGGACAATCCCCAGGAGCTCAGGGAGCAGATCTTGGTGGTAGGGGACGACGGGGAGGAGATGTCTAGAGCAGCCATTCTATAGCATCAACTTATTTATTTTTAGACTGTTTTCCCCTGACAAGTTTTACGTACTTCCCGTTGTCTCTGATAGGAAATAAGCACCACATTTCTCCTACAGGGAAAATTTTCTGTTTATCGAGTGTTGGTAAATACTGAGTATCAGGTGTTAGAGGCAGATGCTGTCTCTTACAACAGCAGTCCCCAACTTTTTTGACACCAGGAATTGATGGTTTCAGGATGATTCAAGTGCATTACATTTATTGTGTACTTTATTTCTATTATTATTATATTGTAACGTATAATGAAATAATTATACAACTCACTATAATACAGACTCAGTGGGAGCCCTGAGCTCTTTTCCTTTAAGTAGACAGTTGGATTCTGACTTAACCCTGCAGCTGTACAATTGAAGTACATCAACTCACCTGCCACTGCAAAGCCTGCCACCGGATTCAGCTCTAAAATTGAAGCAGGGAAATGCTCCGCTACAAAGCCTGCCGCCCTATGCAGCTTAATGTCACTTGCAACTCAATGATAGGATTTTGATATGAGTCTGCAAGCAATTGATTTATTGTGGTCTCTGTGTAGTAAAACCTCTCTGCTAATGAAAATCTGTATTTGAGGTCACTCTTGATCACCGCCTCAGCTCAACATCAGATCACCAGGCATCAGGTTCTCTTAAGGAGCATGCAGACTAGATCCTGCACCTGTGCAGTTTACAGTAGGATTTGTGCTCCTATAGGAATCTGATGTAACCTTCTGAACTGACAGGAAGCAGAGTTCAGGGGGTGATGCGAGTGATGGAGAGCGACTGTAAATATAGATAAAGCTTCATTCACTCACCTGCTGCCCGGTTCCTAACCAGCCACATACCTGTACCAGTCTGCAGTCCTGGAGCTGGGGACCTCAGCATTACAAGACACACAAAAGAGACACAAAACTTAAATTCTGTAAGAGCTGGAATGCAAGAATAAATTCATGTTGTTATAATATGTGGAGAACCTTACCCAATAAGCCTACATTCTGAATTTTTTTACTCTTTCTCTCTAAATTTGTCCATTATTAAGATGATTTATAGCTACTTTACTGGAAAGGTAAAACTAGATCAAGCCAGAATGCTAAGGCTAACTTAGCTAGTCTTCGTTGTGATGTGAGAGATTACCCTCTGAACTTCTTTGAAGTATAATGCACACATGGAAAAGGATACTACATCTAAAACATATACAGCTTAACACATTTTTACAAACCAAACTCATTCTGGTATCCAGCATCTAGATCAAGAAATAGATCATTATCACACTCTAGCAGAGGTCCTCAAATTTTTCAAACAGGGGGCCAGTTCACTGACCATTGGAGGGCCAGAGTATAGTTTAAAAAAAAAAACAAAACTATGAACAAATTCCTATGCACGCTGCACATATCTTATTTTGAAGTAAAAAAACAAAATGGGAACAAATACAATCACACTGCCTCATGTGGCCCACGGGCTGTAGTTTGAGGACCCCTGCAAAAGAGGCTACTAGCTTCTTCTGGTCACTAACTGCCCTCCCCCCACCCCCAGTTAGCCCCTCTTCTGATTTCTAACAGCACCACAGTCTCTCCTATTTTTGAACTTTACATATACAGAAGCATCTAGTAAGTCCTATCCTCCTTTTGGCCTGATTTCTTTCACTCAGAATTTATGCGATCCCTCCATACTGTTATATGCAGGCTGTTCACGACCATTGCTTGTAGTAATCTATGGCACATGTAACAACCGTCAATCAGGTATTCTTTTCTTTTTCTTTCTTTCTTTTTGATTTTGGCCGGGGCTGGGTTTGAACCCACCACCTCCAGCATATGGGGCCCGTGCCCTACGATCAGGTATTCTTTTCAACATTCAAAGTTAAACATAAGAAAGCACTAATTTTAAGATTTTCTTTTTCCAATTTCCTAACACCATGAAATGGAATTTCCTAAAAGAATTAGGCAAGGAAACTTTTTGCTTTAAAAAGGAAGGTGTTGGATTCCTGTTAATTCTTGTTTGTTTAGATTTTTTTTTCCACAGTGGGAGTTGTTAGCCGGGGAAGTTATAATGCTGGCAGGGAAAGGTCTCTGCTGTTTATCATCTGACTTTGACCAGTCAATGTAACTGACTTCCTGTGTAATTCCCTAGATACTTGAGGACGGGAAGAGATGCTGCCGTCTGGCTCCTCGTGTCCTCACCCCCACCAAAGCTGGGGCCAGGCCCACTTGGGATGTGATACGAGTTCTCTGTATTGCTTCCCCCTTCTCCTTTCTGTGTCACCAGCTACTGTCCTGGAAAGCTCCTTAAGGGGCATGTGGGTACAGCCCTCCTCTTCATCCGTAGTACACACCACCTAAAAGTGACTTTGACTCAGTAGTTTATCATTGCTTTTCCATCACTCCTGCTGGCATCTTAGAGAAAATCACTTATGAATAAAGTGATTTTCTTAGAACATGCCACAACCTTTTTTCCATGTAACTGTGTCTATTAGAAATACTCATAGATTCCATATCTTCCAAGGAAATGGAATATGAGTTGACCAGTCTGGTAAGATGTAGAGAATCCTAGTGAGGATATGAATCTTCTACAGGCAATAGAAAGTAATTTGTAATTCCATACCAAAGACTGGGGCCTGCTGGTACCATCACTCTTCTTTTGGAAAGATAAAGTCACCATGGGCATGGGAGAGCAGAGGTCAAAAACCTGAAGCTCCTTGACCTGATGTTCTCATGGTCACATTGGGGAAACTCAGCTCATTTCACTCTTTAAAATATTGGTCATCTCTTCTCTTTTCTTAGTTTTCAGTGTCTCCTTTAGAAGATGTTAGGTGGTTGTTTAATAAATTTTCCATGGACAAACCAGATGCTCAAAAATAATAAACATATTCTGATAGCTGCTTCCCTCAGGGATGTTGACATTGTAACAGTGGACTTCAAAGAATAAATATCACATTTACTGGTTAAAATAAAAATAATAAAATACATTGTTTTATAGGCTTTGCTGTGTGTTAGGTACTAGGTTAACACTATAAAATGAATTCTTGTTTAATCATCCTATTATTCTTATTTTATGTATAAAGCTTAGAACGCTAATAATTTGGTCAAGCTCATACAGTTGATAAGTGGCAGAATTGAAATTTAGTTAGAGCCGAAACTGTTTAACTTAAGAGCCATGGTCTCCATCATTACAATATGGAGGCTCAATTTTGAGTTGTATGTTTGCTTTTCTGCAGTAATAATATTGTTTTTTACTGCTAACAGCCCATTATTTTCTTTGCTTTATCACATAGTTCATTGAATCTGCTTTTTCTTTTTTTTTTTTATTGGAAGATATTTTATTTATTTATTTTTTATTGTTGGGGATTCACTGACAGTACAATAAGCCCGGTTACACTGATTGCATTTGTTAGGTAAAGTCCCTCTTGCAATCATGTCTTGCCCCCAGAAGGTGTGGCACACACCAAGGCCCCGCCCCCTCCCTCTGTCCCTCTCTCTGTTTTTTCTTCTACATGTTCTGAATACCATACCCTCTTTTATATTATTGAGCATGGCAAATAGCCAGTTCTGAGTCATGAAGTTTATCTGGGGGAAACTTTTTACTCAGAGCATGACTTTGTTCCTCCGTGTTACAAAGTCTATAATTTTGACTTGTTGATTGCCCAATCAGTTAGTCACAAATCTGAACAGAGAGTTTTAAGAACTTGTCTTGAAGCTCCCTAAGTCAAGGCCAAAGTGGCAAGACATATGGGGTGGCAGTCCTGGAACCCTGCCAGATGGGCTGCCCAGATTTCATTTGCTGGGACTTGGGGTACAGGTCTCAGATCCCGTTTCCAAGGTGTGGTTCTGCAGAGATGTTTTCTCCTTGACACATCTGGCTAATGAGGTTAGGTAAGTTAGAAGAGAAAGCCAGATGGTGACAAAGTCTTGGTTGGTTGTGGGGAGAGGCTTTGTGTTATTATTGTTGTAGTACTGAAAAAAATTTTAACTTAGTAACAGCACTGGACGTTGCTAACTCTGCCACTTATTCTACCACATTCCCAGAAAGTCTGTGGTCTAAATCTCCAACTATTCCCAATGGCATCATGTTACGCCATGGGTTTCAACCTACAAATTCAGAGGGACACAAACATTTCAGAACATAGAACTAAATAAACTTTAGAAGCAGTCTATTGGGCAGCACCTGTGGCTCAGTGAATAGGGCGCTGGCCCTATATACTGAGAGTGGTGGGTTCAAACCCGGTCCCGGCCAAACTGCAACAAAAAAATAGCCGGGTGTTGTGGCAGGTGCCTATAGTCACAGCTTCTCTGGAGGCTGAGGCAAGAGAATCACTTAAGCCCAAGAGCTGGAGGTTGCTGTGAGCTGTAACGCTACAGCACTCTACTGAGGGTGACAAAATGAGACTTTCTCAAAAAAAAAAAAAGTAGAAGAAGCAGTCTGTTGATATCCACAAAACAACTTGCTGAGATTTTGATTGGGATTGCGTTAGATCTAGAGATTAAGTAGGAGAAACTGACATTTTAAGGATACTGAGTGTTTCTCCTTATGAACCTGGAATATCTCTCCATTTGTTTAGTTCCTCTTTGATATCTTTCATCATAATTTTATAATTTTTCTCGTATTTATTTCCTCTAATGAACAATTTTTTTTTTTTTTTTTTTGGCAAGGGCATTCTAGCAACAAATTCTCTCAATTTTGCCTAAGAAAGTTTTTATTTCTCTCTCACTTTTGAAGGGTAATTTCACAAGGTACAGAATTCTTGGTTGGTTTTTTTTTTTTTCCCCTTTCTCAACTCTAAATATATCACTTTCCTCTCTTCTTGCTTGCTTAGTTTCTTAAGGTAAGGAGGATATAATTATTATCTTTTTTCCTAGATAGGTGCTATAGTTTAGATATAGTTTGTTTGTTGTCCCCCCCCCCCATCTTATGTTGAAATTTGATCTCCAGTGTGGTGGTGTTGGGAGGTGGGGCCCAGTGGGAAGTGTTTGGGTTGTGAGAACAGGGCAAATCCCTTATGAATGGCTTGGTGTTTTCAGGAGAGAATGAATTCTTACTCTCTTAAGACCAGATTGGTTCTTGGGGGAATGGATTAGTTCCCATAAGAGTGGATCTTTATAAAATCAGGATGTCCCTTAGGTTCATTCCCTTTTCACAAGTGCCAACTTCCCCCCTTTACCTTCTCCCTTATGTTTTGATGCAGCACAAGGGGTGCTAAGCAGCCAAGTGTGATGGCTCACACCTGTAATCCCAGCACTCTGAGAGGCAGGAGGATCGCTTGAGCTCACGAGTTGGAGACCAACCTGAGCAAGAACAAGACCCCTGTCTTTATTAAAAATAGAAAAACAACTGGACATCATGGTGGTGCCTGTAGTCCCAGCTACTGAGGAGGCTGAGGCAAGAGGATCACTTGAGCCCAGGAGTTTGAGGTTGCTATGAGTTATGACACCCTAGTGCTATATCACGGACGGTGACAGAGTGACACTGCCTCAGGGGGGGAAAAAGATGCTAAGCAGGAACTAAGCAGATGTCAGCACCATGCTTCTTGTTCAGCTTGAGAAACCATGAGCTAAACAAACCTACTTTCTTCATAAATTGCCCAGCCTTGGGTATTCTTCTGTAGTAACCCAAAATGGACTATTGAAATAGGGATGGTATTTTCCCCCCTCTGGCTTCTTTCAGCATTTTTCTTTACCTTTGATTTTTCTGTAGTTTGAAAATGAAATGCCCAGGGGCATCTGGGGAGACATTTATTCTGCTTGCTGTTCTCTGAGCTTCCTAGATCAGCCGTCTGGCATTAATTTGGGGAAAATGATCAGCCATGATTATTTCAGACATTTCCTTTAGTCCTTTCCTTTTTCTTCTTCTTCTCTTGGTATTTCCATTATGCACATGTTACATCTTCTGTAGCTGTCCCAGAGGCTGTCAGGTTTTTTTTTTTTTTTTCCAGTCTTTGTAGTTTTTACTTTTTTTTTTTTTTTTTGTAGAGACAGAGTCTCACTTTATGGCCCTCGGTAGAGTGCCATGGCCTCACACAGCTCACAGCAACCTCCAACTCCTGGGCTTAAGCGATTCTCTTGCCTCAGCCTCCCGAGTAGCTGGGACTACAGGCGCCCGCCACAACGCCCGGCTATTTTTTGGTTGCAGTTTGGCCGGGGCCGGGTTTGAACCCGCCACCCTCGGTATATGGGGCCGGCGCCTTACCGACTGAGCCACAGGCGCCGCCTAGTTTTTACTTTTTAAAACTAGAGGTTTCTATTGAGATCTCCTCAGCCTCAGAGATTCCTCCCTAATCTGTGTCCAGTCTACTAATAAGCCCATCAAAGGTGTTCTTCATTTCTGTCACCATGCTTTTGATTTCTAGCATTTCTTCTCGGTCCTTTCTTAAAATTCCCCTCTCTGTCCTTACATGGCCTATCTGTTCTTGCATGATGTCCACTTTGCCCGGTACAACCCTTCACATGCAGTTGTTTTTAATTCCTGGTAGTTCTGATAATCCCAGCACCCCTGCTGTATTTGAGTCTGGTTCTGATGTTTGTCTGTCTTTTCCAACTATGTCTTTTTCTTTTTAGTCTATCTCATAATTTTTTATTGATAGCCTCACATGATATATCTGGCACTGCTTCCCATGGAGGTTATACTCCAGGAAGTTGTGGTTTTCCATATTCTCCTATGAGCCCCTTCAGTTTGAGGGGCAGCAGTTTGCTCTGTGACCTCACATCTCTTAGGGATGTAAGAAAAATTTTTTGACATTTCAGTTTGTTCAGCTTTTTCCTTGTTGTTAGGATAGAGTTTTAACTTCAAAGCTTCTTCCATGCTGTAATAGAAACCAGAAGCCCTTCATTTATTTATCACCTTTGATGAGCCTGCCAACATTTCATGCTTTATTGCTAACGACTGTACCCAAACTGTGAAGTGGCAAGAGGTAACATACAAATGTCCTGATTTTATGTGTTACTTCTTGAAATATTACATGTACGTGAGCTCCATCGTAATTTAAGTTAGAAAAAAATGAGATTCTTTCTTGTTACTTTCTCCCAGCTTGGCCAAGTTTCTAAAATCAACAAAGCTGAGTGTTGGAGGAGTAGGGGAATAGTCACTGTCATTACCTGTTGACAAGAGTTCAAATATATACTTTTATTTGGAGGAAAATTAAATAATATCTATCAATATTTTAAGTGCACAAATAATTTGATTGAGTAAATCCACTTTCAGTAATTTTCCTAGAGAAAAGGGACACATATCGGCAAACATAAATATCCTAGAATATTTTCTAGTGTTGGATATGATAGCAAGAATTTATAAATAGCATTGTCATAATATATAATATTTTTAAAAAATTAGGGCACATTCCATAATGGAATATTATCTAGCTATTACAAAGGATGATAGGATGATATAGAACTTTATTTAACATAAAAAGATGTCTTTAATATAAGGTTTAGCTTAAAAAACTAAAATCCAAAAATAAAATTTATACCTCTTTTTATTGAAATTTATTTGTGAACATATGAATTAAAAAATTCTAAATGCATTCTAATATGTTAATAGTAGCTGTTTTGGGTGGGGTGATGTAGTAGATGATTTTTATTTCCTCATTTTTGTTTTTTATTTTTGGCAGTTTTTGGCTGGGGCTGGGTTTGAACCCACCACCTCCAGCATATGGGGCTGGTGCCCTACTCCTTTGAGCCACAGGCACTGCCCCCCAATTTTTATTTCCTCTTTAGGCCTTTCTGGATGGCATAAAAATTTTAGAAGAGACTGCTTACTTTTATATTTTTTATTTTAGAAAAGGACTATTCTGGACACTTGTTTTTATTAATTGCATTAGCAGATGGGTTATAAAATTTAAAAGTTTTATTAACAAAAAGTAAAACAGGCTTGGTGCCCATAGCACAGTGGTTACGGTGCCAGCCACATACCCTGAGGCTGGTGGGTTCGAACCTGGCCCAGGCCAGCTAAACAACAATGACAACTGCAGAAAAAAATAGCTGGGTGTTATTACTGGCACCTGTAGTCCCAGCTACTTGGAAGGCTGGAGCAAGAGAATTGCTTAAGCCCAAGAGTTTGAGGTTGCTGTGAGCTGTGGTGCCACAGCGCTTTACCAAGGGCTACAAAGAAAAAAAAGGAAAACAATAAACTCTAGTTATACAAAGAGAAAACTTATTAAGCCAAGTTTAAATACAAACAACTCACCCAAATTCAAATCTCCAGTGACGCTTTTTCCTGCCTCTTCATTGTTTAAAGGAAGGTAAATCCCTAGGAGACTATTATACTTCTTAGTAAGACAATTCCCTCTTATCAGGAGCCAGGATCATAGAATTATTTGAGGATTAAAAAACTAGACTTGGTTTGATTACTTCCAGCTAAGTTACTTTATACAGCTGTTATTTTTCCGTTTCTTTATTTTATTATAATCTATTGTTTAATGTCACTGTTGGAGTTTATATGTATTTCAATAAACTACACAGTCTGATAACCGAAATATTTATTAGAAGAAGAAACAATTTTTAAGCAGATATTACAATTTTGAAATCTATTCAAAATTACCTATCCACTTATGGGACTCCTTCAAGGGCACTGTGCCTGGTGGTAAGTGCAATTAAAGTTGCCTGTGTTCTGGGTGGTGCCTGTGGCTCAGTCGGTAAGGCGCCAGCCCCATATACCGAGGGTGGTGGGTTCAAACCCAGCCCCGGCCAAACTGCAACCAAAAAAATAGCCGGGCGTTGTGGCGGGCACCTGTAGTCCCAGCTACTCAGGAGGCTGAGGCAAGAGAATCGCTTAAGTCCAGGAGTTGGAGGTTGCTGTGAGCTGTGTGAGGCCACGGCACTCTACTGAGGGCCATAAAGTGAGACTCTGTCTCTACAAAAAAAAAAAAAAAAAAAAAAAAAGTGGCCTGTTTTCTATTCACACCTGGAGAATGGCATATGCTGTAAGGATCCACTGGACTAGATTGCACAGGGAGACTCTTCTTAATCCCAACTTCAAAGCAGAAATACTGCTCTGGAAGTCATTTCCAAAAATACACCTTCAAATCTATCTGAAAAAAAAATTCTAGTATTTCTTTGGTTTATTATAATATGTTTTTGTTCAAATAAAATGAAAAGTTGTGTAATGAATAACATCCATACCTTATGCACGATGGGGTGAGAATATGGGTTTAGGGTTCTTGATTGTGAGTACATTTTAGGAGGTGTGGTCTACCAGGGTTTGTGGAGAGAATGCCAGCCTCACCAAGGCGTGGAGAAGCAGTGGTTGTTATAGGCAAAGAACACCACCCTGCGTTGATATATTTGACAGAAAGCTTATTGGAAGAGTGAATATTTCAGAGTCAGCGAATTGAATATAACTTGAATTTACTATTATCAAGTGTAAGAGCTTGTTCCCTGCAGTGGACAAACTTTCAGCCATGTGCATGTCTGTGCAGAAAATGTAATTTCCAGGAACCTATAAAAGGGGAAAATATTCTGTATTTACCAAATTTGTAAAGTTAAAAATAGTATTCTTTTATATACCTACATACATACATTTTTATGGGATTTTGCCTTTTTTATTATGTAGTAACAAACTTTTAATGATTAGCCTAGTCCAGTGTTTTCTGGTATAGTATATTGAACAAATAGCCAATTGTTCATTCATTTGTAAAATACATAGTTTCAAAACTTTCTTTTCAAAGTAATTATAAATTACTTTGTCTTGTTTATAAGAAAGCTACTACTTAATGTCCAACTGGTTATATCTCCATGAATATACTTCCATATTTTTACATCACCTGTATGGGTATGCAGGGGTGTCCCTGTGGCCAGCCTATATCTCCAACTAGACTGAAGATCCAGCCAACTGAGTTTCAGATTTTCATGAAGTTACCAGACCTAGAACAATGCCCTACAATATGGTGTTGTTGGTGTTGCTGTTACGTTGATGGATGCTGGTCCGAGAGGTCATATTGCATAGATTGCTTAATGCCATATTAAACAAGAAGTTTTTGTACAAGGGTTTCCTATCCTCCACACCCTCACCACACTTGTTATCTCTTATCTTTTTGGTAACAGCCATCTAATGGGGATAAGGTGGTAACTCACAGTGATTCTGATTTGTGTTTCCCTGATGATTATTGATTTGAGCATGTTTTTATACACCTGTTGGCCATTTTTATGTCTTATTTATAGACATGTCTATTCAGATCCTTTCCCCACTTTCTAATTAGGTTACTTGTTTTTCTGCTATTGATTTGTGTGAGTTCCTTATATATTTTAGATATTGACTCCTCATCAGATAATGTTTTTCAAATATTTTTTCTAACTTATAAGCTGCCTTTTCATCTTCTTGATTGTTTTCCTTTGCTGTACAGAAACTTTTCAGCTTGATGTATCCCACTTATTTATTTTTGATTTGTAGCCAGAGCTCTTAGTATCACATCCAAAAAAGTCATTGCCAGGGTGAATGTTAAAGAGCTTTCCCCCTATGTTTTATTCCAGGAATTTCATGGTTTTAGGTCTTACGTTTAGGTCTCTTACCCATTTTGAGTTGATTTTTTTTTAATTAAATGGAGAAAGATTTTTCTGAACCATAGGCCATGTCTCTGAATGCTTGATTTGTGTTTTTAATTTTATATTTTGTTGTCTTGGCTCTAGAACACTGTGGAGGAAAGAGACCTAAAGAATAATGAAGTCAGGGTAGCATCTCTTTGGCTCAAGGAGTAGGGTGCCAGCCCCATATACCAGAGGTGGCAGGTTCAAACCTGGCCCTGGCCAAAAACTGCAAAAAAAAAAAAAAAAAAAGAAAAGAATAATGAAGTCATTGTCAGCCTCAGTAACAGTTTGGCTCATCCAATGGACTCTATTAGATAAAACTTCTTAACATTATTCATTTTATTAAAATTTTTTCAATGAAAAAGTTGTATGCATGTTTCTATAAATTTGATATTTATTTATAATTTCAAAGATCATTTCTAAAGAAATGAATGGTTACAGAGATCTGGCATAATTGCCATTACAGGTAACATTCCCCTTGAACACATGAAGAGAAGACAAATTATCCTGTGCAAATATTATCAGCTCTTTAATATTTTATTACATTGCTCATGGGAAACAGCAGGGTAAGTTAAGTAGGAAGGTCGCAGGAAACTCTGAACCATATAATCTGCAGTTTGATAACTGGAGGAGAAGGGGACTCGGAAATCAGCCTGTTCTGTTTCCTATCCAACCTAGTGTTTTTTCTCTCTGAATAGGGGCATTTTCATGTTTGTCCCACACTCCTAGATCAGAAACATGTTCCCTAAAACTTCCCTTTATGTTCGAGGTGACTTTTAAATCCAAGCAGACTCAGTAACAGAATACCTTGCCCTGAGACATGATGTGTGTGTGTGCTGGCACCTATCAAAAATGACCTTGATACAGATTAGCTCTTACTTCATCTTTAATTACCAGAGATTTCTTGCATAGACTAGCCACCAGAAAACCAAGAGAAGAGAGTCAGAAGGGCTTCTTCTCTTTTTAGAAAGCACCTTTTAATGAGTTGAATGAAAGAACTCCCACGTTAGCATAGCACTTGAATTTGAATCCCATCTTTTCCACTTATCAACGTGACATCTTGAGCAAAACATTGAACCCTTTATTCTTAACTTCCTTTTTAATAAAATGCATATCATAGAACCTCTGATTAGATGGGCCAGTTGTGCAAGGGACCTACCTCATAAGATTGTTGTGAGGATTAAATGAAATACTGGTTTGAGAATGCTTAGCCAGGGTCTGACCCAAGAATAAGTGCTCAATAATGGTAGCTCATAAATATAAAAATATCTCTGCTTCACTTCCTCAGCGACTTAAATAGTCTATCTATGGTGTTGATTTACAAATAGATCACCCATTTAACTATGTTTCTAGTGTTCTATGATAGGTGATGAGCCTTTTGTGGTTATCACAGCCTCCTAGTAATCAAAGGACGCAGACACAATATGCTTTCAGAGGGGTGAGAATTCTGTTAATGAGAAAAACCACTTCCTAATTCATCTGCACGTTTAGAACATTTTCTGAGTGCGCATGTCCAACCACTGACCTTGCACTCAGCGGCTTGCACTCAGTGGCTATCTCTTCCAGCACCCTTCCGACTGCCTCTCCACCCCCATCATCAGCCTGCCACACGTCCTCTCCTGGGCCTTGCACAAGACTGTGTGTACACCGCTTCCTCTGCATGGTTTATAATTGTCTATTTATATGCCCATCTCACCACTGTCTTCAAGCTCCTTCGGGACAGGGACTGTGTCTTATTCATCTTTGTGTGTCCTGAGCATCACTTAGATCATAGCACAGAGCAGGCCCTCACAAAGGTGTGCAGGATGAGCAAAACAAGCCCTAGGTGAGGCTCAGTGGGTGTAAATATGGAAATGTACAGCGTTTCCTAACAATCCCATTTCTATGTAGGGTTATGTGGGAGGACCATCTCATCAAAGTTCATGTTTCTTGTTGAGGACCTGCATTAAGCTGACTGAGTTCCTTACCTTTTCTTCCCTTAAATAAAAAATAGAGCAAAGACAGCTCGGCTCCTGTAGCTCAGTGGTTATGGCGCTGGCCACATATACCGAGGCAGGCAGGTTTGAACCTGGCCTGGGCTCGCTAAACAACAATGACAACTGCAATAAAAAAATAGCCAGGCGTTGTGGCAGGCACCTGTAGTCCCAGCTACTTGGGAAGCTGAGGCAAGAGAATTGCTTAAGCCCAAGAGTTGGAGGTTGCTGTGAGCTGTGATGCCATAGTACACTACTGAGGGCGACATAGTGAGATTCTGTCTCAAAAAATAAAATAAAATAAAATAAAAATAGAGCAAAGAAATACTTGACCATAACATCACAGACCAATTCAAGTGGAATTACGGCAAGGGGAGTTCATGAAACTGCGTAAGGCATCTTCCTAAAGCTCTATGGGGAAAGCTGACATCTTTGTCCATGACCAGGGGAAGGAACATTAGGGAAGGGACAGACTCCAGGCAAATAGTCCAGAAGAGCTCCATTTCTCTGGGAAGTTTTGATAAGAACAGTCAAGCTGTGGGGAGGTTGAATTTATCCTTTGTTCATCATCTTTATGTTGTATCTTCTCTCTGTATCTGTAACTCCATGTCTATGGCTATACTTATATCTACTTATATATTGGGGATTTTTTTAGTTGTAAATAGAACAAAAGTAAATCTTAACACATCAAAAAGGTTTATGTTACATTATCAAATGTGAAATGCAGATTTTAAAACAATGCATAATTTACAAGATTGTAGGTGTCTTTTTTTCCTCTTCGTGCTTTTCCAAATTTTTAATTTTTAAAGAATAAGCGTATATTATATTAATAATAAGGGGAAAAGCTATATATTCTTTTTTAAAAAAATATTATGACATTCTATCATTGATTATGTGGAAAGTTCACTGGTCTTCTGAATAAACAGAGCAGTTATGCAGCTGGAACTTTGCTGAGATATTACCCAGCTCTGAGTCAACAGATGGCACACGTGCAAACACAGCCTTAATGTGGCCTGTGGGACCCAGCACGGCCAAGGCCCTCCTCTCTCCAGCTTCCTCTCCCGCCCTCCAACCACTATGGCTGTCTCTGGGCTTCTAGGCTGCTCTGAACCTTGACGGGTCTAGCGGTGTTCTTCCCACACAGACCTCAGCTCCAAAGCCACTCTCTCAGGACCGTCTTTTTCAAGTCCAGTACCTGCCATCCTCTCTCATTGTATCACATTCTTTTCTTCCTGCACGTATTTGTGTGATTTTTATTTAATATCTGATTTTTTCTGCCAGAATAAAACTGCGAGCTCTGTGAGGTTTACACTCATTAGTCAGTCCTTAGAGCTACCATATGTACTACCAGGAGCCTCCAAAGGGTCTTAAATGTTTCTGATGTATGTGAGTGTCCCAGTGTAATAAGATAAATAGAATTCAGAGAGGAAGATAGGAGAGAGCACCTTCATTTTGTCTAACTGGAGTCATCAATCTGATCAACGAATCAAGTGTTTGCTGCGTGTCTGTTTGGTCTTTGCTAGATACTTTGGGAGATAAAAGATTGGTACAGAGAAGGTTCTTAGCTCTCTGAGAGTCTACCAGGGGTGTCCAATCCTTTTTTTGTTTCTGCTGCACATTGGTAAAAGAGAGTTGTCTTAGGCCACACATTAAATACACAAATACTAACAAAAGCTGAAGCTGAACAAAAGAAAAGTCTGTGCATAATTTCTGCAACAGCCAATACCACAGATAAGCAAAACAGGCCTCAAACAGTCTGCATGTGGCCCACGGGCCACAGGTTGGACACCCCTAGACATATATGAGACAAATACGTAACAGTACTAATTAAACTATATTGGAATTATATATTTTAATGACAATGTAAGTAGAAGCAACCTAAGTTTTCTACATATATCATATCCAGATGAACAAATGCTATGCACATTGAACAGCTTTTAAACAAATTCAAATAGTTTTTCACCTTCCATTCCTGTTCTTAGAAATCCTTCCTTTTCTTTTTCTTTAAATTTTTGGTGGATGTTTATGTGTGTGTGTATGAATTTACTTGTTATTGTCAAATAAAAATTATATATATTTACGGTGTTTAAATGATGTTTTGATACATCTATACTTTGTGGAATAGCAAAATTAAGCTGATAACAATGCCTCATGCAATTATCATTTTTTTGCGATGAAAACACTTAAAACTCTCTTTAGCAATTTTCAAGTACAGATGCTCCTCAACCTATGATAGGGTTACATTCGGATAAACCCACTATAATATTTTCAATTTAGGACGACTTTATCTGGATGTAACCCCATCATAAGTCCAGGAGCATACTGATTGAATACCACTTTCACACCGTCATAAAGATAAAGAATTCTAAGTTGAACCATTGTTAGTTGGTTATCACCTATGTACAACACATGGCTATTAACTATAGTCACCATGTGGCACAATAGGTCTCTTGAACTTATTCTTCCAAACTGAAATGTTGTGTCCTTTGACCAACATCCTTCTAATCTCTACATCCTACCCCCAGACCTTGGTAACAACCTTTCCACTCTCTGCTTCCATGAGTTCAAGGTTTTTCAGATTCCACACAGAAGTAAAACTCTGAGGTATTTTTTGTCTTTCTGTGTCTGGATTATTTTATTTAATATAATGTCCTCTAGGTTCATCCATTTTGTCAAAGATGATAGGATTTCTTTCTTTATATAATGATGAATAGTATTCAATTGTTTATTCTACATTTTCTTTACCCATTCATTCATTGATAGACACTTAAATCCGTATTCTATCTTGGTTATCATGAAGAATGCTGCAGTAAAAATGAGAGTGTAGTATCTCTTTGGCATATTGTTTCACTTTCTCTGGCTATATACTCAGTAGTGACATTAACTCATATGGTTCTATTGTTAATTGTGGGGGAAATCTCCATAATGCCTGCACCAATTACATTCCTGCAAACAGTGCTCCAGTGCTCCCTTTTCTTTACATCCTTGCCAATGCTTCTTATCTTTCATCTTTTGGTAATAGCCATTCTAACAAGTGTGATATCTCACTGTGGTTTTAATTTGCATTTTCTTGATGATTGATGAGGTTAAACATTTTTAGTTATAACTGTTGGCCATTTGAATATATATTTCAGAGAAATATCTATTCAGGTTCTTTGCCCATTTTTGAATCAAGTTTTTGGGTTTTTGCTATTGAGTTGTTGGAGTTCTTTACATATTTTAGATATAACCCCTTATCAGATACATGGTTTGTAAATATTCTCTCCCATGTTGTAGGTTGTCTCTTCACTCTGTTGATTGTTTCCTTTGCATTAAAGATTTTTAGTTTGATGTCATCTCAGTTGTTATTTTTGCTTTTGTTGCCTCTGCTTTTGGGGTCATAACCAAAAAATAATTGCCAAGATCAATGCCATAGAACTTATCACCTGCGTTTTCTTCTAGTAGTTTTACAGTTTCAGGTCTTATTTTAGCCTTTAAACCATTTTCAGTTGATTTAGGTACATGGTGTGAGGTGAGGATCTAATTTCATTTTTATGGGAAGATGAAGGCTGGTGTCTCCAACTCTACCGCCTTGCTAATGTTACCTCCCTAGGAATCTTTTTCTGCTTTCTTCATGTTCACTAATATTTAACATTATCAAACTTAACATACTTGTTAAGTCAATAAAACTTACTATCAAATGTATTATCAATGAGAACCTATCAATTTACATAGCAACCTCCCTCATTCTTATCTAAGAAAGTGTTTTCTAAAAATGAGGCCATGCCGAAAGAAGTACCTGGGAAGTAAAAATAAAACGGAAAGAAATGAAAGCAAAAGCTCACATTATGCTGCACTTATAGTGTGCTATTATTGTTTCAAACATTTAAACTCATTTAATTGTCCTAACTTTCTAGGCATTATCCTTATTTATTCACATAACTGGGGAAACTGAGGCATAGGAGGTTGATAACTTTCCCACTCGCATAGCTTTAGCCAGGCAGTCTGGCTTTAGGATGTGGACTCTGAACCCCTAGATCGTGCTACCTCAAAGCTCCTCGTTCTTTCCTCTCTCTCAACTTTCCTTATTCCCCTGTGGTCATTCCTTCATCACCACCTCCTTTCTGCTTCATCTATGTAATTAATCCCTTCCTCTTGGTCCCAAATTCCAAAGTGCAAATACAGCCTCACATGCCTTAATTCATCTTTTAGACTTTCTTCCAGATCTTTCCATTTTATTCCATTTAATCCATTCATGAAATGCCTATTTACAAGTTGCAATCATCATGGGATGAATAAAGAGTAACACCCACTCCCATACAACTAGAACTCCAAGAGGATAGATTGGAGTTATGGCTTTCTGACTTGATACTATATACTTGATGCTTGATTTTACTGTCTGAGACCAATCTGGAAAGTATTCATAACACCCAACATTTGTTGAGCTTATATTATTTCAAGCACCATCCACATATTAACACATCTAATCTAACAACAACCCTGTGAAGTTATCAGTCTGTTATACATTTAAGAAAACAGCAGTATAGAGAGTTTAAGCAATTTGTTCAATGCTAGCCAGAGATGGAGCCAGGCTGCGTCTCGGGCAGTTAATCAACACAGCCTGAGTCTTACCCACTATGCCAACAGCTTTTTAGTCCTGCACACTCCATGGGAAAAAGAAAACTAACCTTTTCATTTTTATATCCTTTTTTTTATTTCTGATGTAAGAAGCAGAGTTGCTTGCTTCCAAATGATCCATTGTTGTTTAAACATCATTTTGGGACCATTACCAACAATCTTCCTCTAGTGCCAGAAAATCCTCAGTGGCTATTACCTTTTCTAGCTACTTATTATTTGTTTGCTACTATTTTTTGCTCCTTTCCTTCAGAAAGCTGTTGGAATAATAAGCATTTACTCACCTTTCATAAGAATTGGAAAATTTTCAGTAGGACATTATGATTAATACAAGACGTTTTCCAAATGTGTGACCTTAATTTGGTGCTCATATCATAATTAAAGGAAATCTGATCCCTGGGGGTGTGGGTAGCATTGCTCAGTCTGGGATGTCCAGAAGTGATTCACACTTGCCCCTGTCTCCAGACCCTCTTTCATGGCAGGGAGCAATTCCCTAACCCCTCGTTGCTTAGCTGCCAGCCTTGCTCCTGTGTTATCAGCTTTCTAACTTCATGGGAAGGGCTGTGGCAAATTTCTGGAAAGTGAATAGGAAGTTGTTTTTCTAAACAGTCTGACACTGATGGGAGGCGGTGAGACTATAAGAAGTCTGGGTTGGGCAGAAGGCAGAAAACCAGCAGTTGCAGAGGAGATGGTGAGTTCATTTTTCTTTTGCTTGGGAAGTAGCTGAAGTGACTTGAAGTCTTTTGGAGGCTGAACCGGGAAGGTAAAGGTTTGGAAAGTGAGGAATAGCAATAGTCATGGAGTTTTTTGGTGAAGAGCCCATTAGAGTTTTCAGCACTTCTAAACCTGCTGCCCACTTTGACTCTGCTTTTTGAGTTGAGGTTATTTCCACTTTATCAATAAAGCTGTTGCAGCTTCTGAGGCTAGGCATTTCACCTAGGGTGTCCTGTTAGGCTGGATGATGTCAGGAGCTGGGTCCTGTCCTCTGGCTCCATAGCTGCTGCTCTTCCTACCACAACTTACAGGGAGTTTCTGAGGGTAGATCTTGGTAAACTTGCCACCTGTTTCCTATAATTGCTTTTTTCTCTGGGACAAATGGCAGGTAGATCAATGCAGCTGAGCAATGTCCTAGGACAAGCTTAAGTGCACAGTTTCTCATTCCTATCCTTCCTATTTCATTCTGTGAGCACTGTGAGTCTTCTGGGACTGATCTGGAATATCCACATAGTTTCAACTTCTGTCCTATGTCTCAATCTTGTTAGACACTCCATTTCCTTTTGTAAAATAGGTATAGTAATACTTCACTGTATAGTGTCACTGTGAGGATTAAGTAAGACTATGTTGAGAAGCATTAAGGTCTGAGCCCAGCCCATATTAAGTGATTAAAAAATGTTAGCTATTATTGTCATAAGAAAGAGAGAATTCTTGGGATATAATGGAGTGTGCGATCCCTGGAAGATCCAAAGATAACTAGGCATTTTAAACTCAGTAGTGTTAACCCTAGATAAGATAAATGTGGTTCGGCTAATTCTGATGTTCCCAGCAACTTTCCTAGAACATCCCACCTTGTGCCGTGGTCCAGAATCCTGTACTTGGTGGCTGGGGAGGAACAAGACAGGTCACTGTTTGGGGGACTCCAGGAAAAAAAGTAGTGCTTATGCTTGATTCATCTCATCTCTTTGCTTTTCTATAGCACAGTTTCAAATACTTCCAAGGAGGGTTTTCTGTGTTGGGGAAAACAAGAATACCAGGCTGAGGAAGAGAAGAGGAAGGACTTTGAGCCTGTCCTAAGTTTGAACCACGATGGCATAAGAATGTGGATTACTTCTCTCCCCTTGCATGTCATACTTCTGAATTGGTCAACATCAGTGAATGAACAGTCATTCCTCTTTTCTTTCTATTCTCTTTGGTATCCTCCTCTGTCGGAAAGGCAGAGTTCTTTGACATTCTAATGAAAGCTACAACTCCTCTTTCCCAGATGAAAACACAAACACCCACATAAATACCAGCCTTTGTAGACAACCACGGGAGGTTCTCTGACCTCAGTGTGGACCCAGGGTGAGAACCTGACTCCACTGCCTCCTATGTCTTCTGCTTGGAAGCTCCTCAGTTCACACCTGAAGCTGGGCTGGAAGCGTACAATAAAGTACTAAGAATTCCTGGCTTTAAAAAAATTTTCTTTTCACAAATAAGACCTCTTCCTTTTTCTCTGAACACATTTAGCCCTTAAGATTCAGGAACCTCAAACTGTCTAAATTCTGATTCAGTTTCAGAAAGGGGCTTCAATTAACTTCTAGGCCCTGAGAAAACAAGGTCAAGGTTTGTCTGTTGAGGTGTTTTTAATCAGATAGATCTCAGAGGAGGAATTTTTGGTGGGGAACTTACATTTAAATGTTAGTCAAGGTTTCAGTAGGCTGAACTGAAACCTCTGGACTCTCTTCCCTTTATACGTTTTAACCATCCTAGTCCTGTGGCTTCTGATTTTTCACCTCCCTTCAAAAACCTGGTTTTCAAAAATACAACTCAATGGTTCAGATCTCTACTAGGCTGGCTGCTAGCTCGTAAAATGTGCATCTTCAGACCTCTGTAAGTGGAAACTTATTGATGAAGCCTCAAAAATCAAAATGATTTACTTCATAACAGGTGGTGCTAAGAAAAAAACCTGTACCTGGCCGTAGAGGGTGGGTGCATAGTGGTTTCATAAATGAAATTCATCACGTTGTCTTCCAGGGATCTCACCCCCGTGACTGAAACCCAAAACAAAAATTTTATGAAATCAAAATACAAAGCAAATCCTTCCTAGAGATATAACCCAGCTATGATCCAACAGACGTTTTAAAAATGTTTAAGTATAATACTTTATTTTTAAATGCTAATATGTCACCCTAAATAATGGCAATCAGTAGGCCAATTTAAATATATGGTTTGGTCCCTTTTTGTACCTTACTGAAAATTAGTCTTTATTAGTAATTTCAAAAATACAAGCAATCAGGCCCTTCCTTCCCACATTATCCACAGAGGAATAACACAATGGGGTCTCTCTATAGGATTTTTGCATGACCCCCCACACAGGGAAGTGTTTAGGTTTGACACAGCCTATTTAATACCCAGAGAGTTGGGCAGTTAACACGATCCTCTTCAGGATCATGCCTTATAAATCTATAGAGTCTAGGGTTGTTGACCATAGGGAATCCCCTTGGGATAGACAAATAAGAACGTTCCATATGTAAAGACTCTCGTATCAAATATTATTAGTCTACCAGGAGGTCCAGTCGTCAACATGTTTAGAAAGTAATTAAACCAGGTCACCTGCTTTTTTTTTCTGGAACCATTCCCCCAAGAATGAAGAGAGAAGTAGACTACAGTCTAGCTGCTTTAGCTCATTCCCCACCAAGACACTTCTGAGAGGAAAAAAAAAATGCTATTAATTATTATACCAAGCCAGGCATGGTGGTGTGCGCCTGTAGTCCCAGCCACTCAGCAGGCTGAGGCGGGAGGATTGCCCAAGCTCAAGAGTTCAAGGCTGTAGTGATCTGTGATCGCATCTCTGCACTCCAGCCTGGGTGGCAGAGAAAGACCCTATCTTTAAAATAATGATGATAATAATAATTATTATTATGTGAAGACAACAGGTGTAACCTGGGACTTAGATAAACCAGAATTTATTGCCATGTCTTTGTCCGTTTGGGCCATTATAACAAAGTACCATAAATTTATTCTCACACTTCTGGAAGCTGGGAAATCCAAAATCAAGATGCTGACATATTTGGTGAGGGCCCACTCCCAACTTCATAGACTAATGCCTTCTTGCTATATCCTCATACAGTGGAAGAGTGAAGGCAGCCCTCTGGGGTTTCTTTTATTAAGGAAATTAATCACATACATAATGGTTCCACCCTCGTGATCTAATCACATCCCAAAGATGCTGTCTCCTAATACCATCATATTGGACATTAGGTTTCAACATATGAACAGGAGGGGACACAAACATTCAGACCATAGCAGTCACTCGATGTACATGGTATTGTACCCAGCACTAAAATTTGCAGCTAATATTACATCAGCTGTCATGACTATAACAGCTGGGCTTTGCAAACAAGTTGTATAGTTCCAAGTCTTCAATGACTCTGGTATCCACCTTCCCTCTCCACATCCCTATTGACCCCTGCTCAAGCCAGGCCCTCTCTAACTCCCACTGGGACTACCACATTCTCCTTTTTTGTCATCCAGCCTCTCTGCCTCTATCTCATCAACAAACATCACAGTTAGATGTGTGTTTGCATGATACTCCCCTGTTTAGAAGCCTGCAATTAGATCCCTTCTGCCAACGGTATTTGAAACTCATAGTCTCTGGTCCCAGATCTCCCAATTGTCACCGTCAGTAAGAACACATTACTACTTTCCTTAAAAGTGTCCCTTGGCTTCTCATTGCACTCAGAGTAAAATGTCATCCCCTTATTTTGGCACTCCAAACCTAGAGCAATCTTCACCTCATACTCTTTTCCCCACTACTAGTTTTACTCCAGCCATGCTAACATCTTCATATTCTTCTCTGAAAACTTTACTTCCACCTCAAGGCCTTTGAATTAGCTTTTTATTCTACCTTTAATACTCCTCCTGCTTCTCACTGGCTGGCTTGCTCTGGTCACTATGCTTTCAGCTTAAACCTCACCTCCTGGGAGATGTCTGCCCTGACTCTCTGTCCTATCTAACCACTCAATCACTCCATCAAGGAACCCCACTTTTATTCTCTACCTAGTGTTTATTGCTGCCTTTTATTTTTCATGTTTACTTGTTGAGTACTTATTAATATTTGTTTTTATTTATTAATATTTATTTATAATATTTGTTTTTATTAATTTATTAATATTTGTTTCATGGTCTCCTTTGCTAGAAAGTATATTCTATGAGGATAGGAAATCTGTCTGTTTTCACCATTTTATCTCTCGTCCTGAGAACAATGCCTGACACATTGTGGGCTCTTAATCAACAGTTATTGAAATAAATAATGAGGAAAATGCAGACAATACTAAGGGAGTACCTATCTTGGTGTGGAGGAAAAGCTCCTTTGAGGAGGACATAACTTATGGAGCTAGGGAGACATAGAAAAAGAGGGTGCCCTGGGCATAAGAACACAGGGAACATGCAGTGTGTTCTGGGAATCATGAGATGTTTCATCTTAGTGCATTATAGAATGATGGGGGACAAGCAGTGGGTGATTGAAGGGTGATGGCAAGAGACGAGAATAGACAAACAGGGAAAGGCCATGTCTTGGAGGTTTTTGCATGTGTCATGTTGAAGGGTTTCTATGGATTGCTCAGGGAGTGGAGACAGCTGAAGGATTTTAAGTAGCGAAAGTAGTATGATCACATTTTTATATTAGGAATATCGATCTTAATGCGTTTTAGAGAAAGAATTAGACATAGATAATCTAGAGGAAAAGAGACCCATTAGTATTAGAGAATGACTGCCCTGGTCTGGAAAGAAATGATTACATCTAAGCTAGTGTGTGGCAGTAAAATAGAAATTTGGGGAATGGCCAGGTATCTCATCAGACGGTAAAGTCAACAGAATTTGATGACAGATTGATATGAAGGGTCTAAACAAGGGAGAAACCCTGGTCTTCCAGCACAGATTTCCAAGTCTCGATGGGCAGCAGGTGAGGTGGCTCAGTTCAGTGATACTGCCTGTTGGTAAGAATGTGCATTCATTATATGAACTCCTTTTGGTGCTTCAGCTTTTCAAAGTCACACCCAGAGGGTGTGAATCGAGTGAGGGATGTTGATTCAGCCTTTCTAGAAGTACAAATCTGTGGTCTACCATGTAGATGGAGAGCAGTATCTCCTTGGCATGATTCTTGCCAAGTTTGTGAACTACCTG
This sequence comes from Nycticebus coucang, assembly GCF_027406575.1. Classification (NCBI taxonomy): domain Eukaryota; kingdom Metazoa; phylum Chordata; class Mammalia; order Primates; family Lorisidae; genus Nycticebus; species Nycticebus coucang. The sequence goes on from NC_069789.1 coordinate 91,915,730, forward strand.
GAGTACTGGGAATCCATGGGACAGGAGTCTACTGGCTTCTGGCACCTCTTCCTGTGAAATGTAAGGTCAAGGGAAAAACAATTGCTCCTTCCTCTTTCTCTCTGCTTCTTTCTTCACCCAACAATCACCTCTAGTTCTCTGGAAAAGAGAAATCAAAGATAACCATGATGTCTACTGAAGGTTTACACAGGAGCAGGATGTGATTCAAATGACCCAATCTCAGACTCTTTCCCATGACTTTCAGTTTGAACCAGGCTGCCAGAGAACGTTAAAGACTAGCAAAGCACGTGGCTGCTTCCCCAAGGGAGGAATTTCCTCTTGTTTCAACACTTAACTTAGTAACACAGGGCAGAGTTCTTACCTTTCTAGCAGTCTAGATCCAGCACCATCCTGAACACTGCGCTGCACAGTGGGAGCAGGTGTGCAATGGCCTCCCTATCCCCAGAAAGTTTCAGAGGAAAATTATCACTCAAGGAAGATTTCTAAACATCATCCAGCCAGCATACCTCCACTCCTAACCCTTGTCAGTCACCAGTGAGTCAAGGTGTTGCCTTACAGTTAACCCAGATATTTGAACCTGGGATCCATTCAACATGGATGGACTTACTGTGTTCATGAACCATTTGAAATTGTCTAAAAAATTGCAAGTGTACATTTTTTGAAGACATCTGACCATCACTTTTATGAGAGTTTTCATGAGCCCTGCAAGAATAAGAATCACTGTGTTAACCCTATTTATAGTCAGGAGAACAAGCTTGGGCAGAATGTTTAAATTCATTGAGTTTCAGTGATGGGGAGTGGTAGCCACCCCATCTCCAGCATTCATGGTCCAAGAGACCAACTGCCAGAGAAATGCTGAGTGGATTTGGGAGTAATCTTTATGGTTGCCTACCTTCTGAAATAATCTATGAAAGGTGATTCCTGACATTTAGTGATTGAAACAAACAGAAAACTATAGTCAAGTTAAAGCAGGGGATGATAAAAAAAAAAAAAAAAAAAAACTCCTATCAGTCTTTTAAAACCTTAAAATGTTTAAAACCAGCTTGCTGAGGAAATTTTGTTTAAATCAAATCTTAACTGAAGTTTAAGCAAGTCAAAACGGGAAACGGTGAGTAACATTGGGCATGGTGATGGGAAGCCTCACCTACTCACCCTCCCCACATTCTCCCCTGAGCTGGCCCCAAAGCCAGAGAAACCCCTAGAAATAATTCATTCAGGGAGAAAACCACTTCCTAAGTACACAGGAAGAGCACCACTAAATTTAAAATCACTGCATTCTTCCAATCCTCCTGAATAGAAACTCAGCACAGGTTTAAAGGCCAACACTGGGGTCCCTCCGTCACTGTGCTCTCCAGCAGCAATATTTTTGCTTCTGTACCTCTAAAAATATTCTAGAAGACTAAGTAACTTCTCACACCTTTCTAAATAAAAAGCTAAAATTTTTCATCATAAATTTTAGAAGAAAGGATTGAATTTCCAATGTATTATAAAGACTGACCTTTTTAAAAAAAAACTGTTATATAATTTCTTAAAGTTTATACCATGGAATTAAATACTAGCATAATCTGATAATCCTCATCACCTAAAGAAACTATAAGCAAGCTCTTAATAAGCAATTTTACATTATTCATTTTCTCTCCCTTGGAACTTATTTGTATTCTACTTCCCCTATATAATTTTAACATCATATAATACATTTTTAAGTTTAAAGTCTTTTCTTCCTTACCCTGTCATGCTTCTTTGCAAAAATAAAAATAAATTATAATTTATTTTTTTAAATTTTGCTTTCAATCGTCTTAGTTCAAAGCTTTTTTTTTTTTTAAATTTTCTTTTTCTTCTTTTATTTATCTATTTATTTCTCTTTTTTTTTTGTAGAGACAGAGTCTCACTGTACCGCCCTCGGGTAGAGTGCCATGAGGTCACACGGCTCACAGCAACCTCTAATTCTTGGGCTTACATGATTCTCTTGCCTCAGCCTCCCGAGCAGCTGGTACTACAGGCACCCGCCACAACGCCCAGCTATTTTTTTTTTTTTTTTGTAGAGACAGAGTCTCACTTTACGGCCCTTGGTAGAGTGCCGTGGCCTCACACAGCTCACAGCAACCTCCAACTCCTGGGCTTAAGCGATTCTCTTGCCTCAGCCTCCCAAGTAGCATCGCCCAGCTATTTTTTTGTTGCAGTTTGGCCGGGACTGGGTTTGAATCCGCCACCCTCGGCACATGGGGCTGGCGCCCTACTCACTGAGCCACAGGCGCCGCCCTATTTATCTATTTATTTCTCTATTGAGACAGAGTCTCACTTTGTGGTCCTTGGTAGAGTGCCTTGTCATCATAGCTTGCAGCAGCCTCCAACTCTTCGGCTTAAGCAATTCTCTTGCCTTAGCCTCCCAAGTAGATAGGACTACAGGCACACACCACAATGCCTAGCTTTTTCTTCTTCTTCTTTTTTTTTTTTTTTTGTAGAGACGGGGTCTCATTCTGGCTTGGGCTGGTCTCAAACCTCTGAACTCAGGGCAATCCACCCACCTCGGTCTCCCAGAGTGTTAGGATTACAGGCGTGAGCCACCATGCCCGGCCTATAATTCAAAAGATTTTAATTTTTTGAAACCATAAGTCTCTAAGTGATAAAAATTTTTTTCTTTTTGATTGAGTTAGCATAACAACTACTTTTAGTACAAAAGCTATCATACATAAACTACAAGCTTTGAGAAGTAACTGAAACTTTCATATTTAATATGTAATTGAAGATGCATCTCTAAATGAAAGGAGGGTCTCTTCCCCTATTCATTCATATGTCCATGAATGAATATTGTTTATCAACAAAACAAGTTCATCAATCTTATTCTTATATTTCATTTTTTTAAGGATTTAAACATTCAGGAACTTCATTCTCAAGGTTAAGTAAATGGAAATGGAAGTTTTATTTTAGCAATGTCTCCCAATTCTTTAAATCCTTCTAAGGTATATGCCCCAAATTTTATAGTGATTTATCATCAAAATTTAGTCAAAACTGACAACTTAATTTAGTCCTGTCTCAAAATTGACAAAAGGAAAGAAATGAAAATCACTGTACTTAAAAAAGGACCTCTTACACTATAATTTGAAACATTCAAATTCTTAATACCTATATCAATATTTTGAATTGTCTGTGGTATACCAATGTACTTTAGGATCAGGGGCAAGTCTCCATAATAAATAAGAGTTAGATTAGTAAACAGTATGATTTTCTTTTGTCAAGTAGGAGAAGGTTGTGATTTTAGTCAGCCAGGTTTTAGGAAAGTATACATGTGAAAGTTGAGAATCTGAATATATATTTAATTAACATTCTCATTAGACACCAAACACATCTTGGTTTGAGGATTTCTGTTTCATCACTTGGGATGGTACTTTCTGAGTATTGAATAGAAATGTGGTGGTAATAATAGCTGATGATACAGCACAATGCAGAGAGAACAATGGGGTGAAGTCCCCACTAAGGGATTGTCAACCTACTCCCTGTACAGATAAATAGCACCATAAATCACAGTATTATGATGCTTTCATGGTTTAATCATAGTTCCTGCAAAAGGCAGCTGATTTGTGTCATAGGTTACAAGAACACAAAATATGCCTACTTATCAAAGCCAATATTCAAAGAAACTGCTAGGTGGAAAAATGCCAGGCTTCTCCTAGTATCTGAGAAACTTGTACTAATTTGAGTTGTGTCCTTGCCAGTATGTAGTCTGTAATCAGTACTGAGTAGTGCATGTGCGCACACACAAGCACACATGTATCACCCCATACTGTCCCATGCACTCTTACTGAGACCATTCAGAATTTTCATACAGAAGGGGTTTAAGTGGTGATCTGGTTGGAAGAGTAGCAAAGCTGCAGTTGCATGGCAAGTGCACTGTTTTCATGTTGGTGGTAACATTGGGGTGGCTCCAGAGGGAAACAGGTGCAGCTGTTCCCCTTCAGAGGAGAACTAGGCTTGGTCATGTTGCATACTCTGTCATCCACACAAGCAACACAGCCTGCACTTGGAGCCTGGAAATGTATAAAGGTAAGAAGGTAGAATGGAAAGAATTCTTGTTTCAGAACCAGGTTGTGCTGCTGTAATTTGAACGTTATTTAGATGCTCTAAGCGGCCAGGGTCCCACCCTGAGGACAGGATCTGTTAAGACCTGTGGATTTGGTGGCAGTCAGTTGAAGAAATGTAAAGTTAGAAATGATGAGAGACAAAGAGACAGACACACAGAATAGAATTTTCAAGGATGGGAGCACAGGGAACCCTATGTGTGGGGTTCCAGCAAGTGGCCCCAAGTGCTTGTTCCGCTCAGCTTTTATTGAAGGTTATTTGCTCATTAGCCCAGAAGGTAAGCTGAGGAAGAGAACAAAGATGTTAGCAGTTTTTCTGAACAAGCATATCAGCTCTTATTGTTTCTATAATCATTAACTTTAAGGGTCTGAGCATCCTTGACAAATATGAAACCTGAGCCTTTTGTGGGGGCAGCCTCCTGTCTGTGGTCACACATGCAGATTCCTAGGAGGGTGTTAATAATGTTAGTTCACTGTGGAGTAAACAGCCACTGGCATCAATCTCCTCTGAAGAATCAGTGGGAAAGAGGAATTTTCCTCTCATCACTACCACAAAGGGTCTTCCTCTGCAATAAGGGATATAAGCTCTCTTACCCATATGTCAGGGCTCAAGCTATTCCCTTGATCTCTACTCCAGCCATAATACAAATCTCCACAATGGGTATTTGCTTTGGCTGTCGACTGGGCAGGAGACGACCTACTTAATGTTTCTTGCTAGGCCTTGCCCACAGCATTCTCTGTGGCCATTATGTCTTCAGAGGGTTCACAGACCCAGCATGGGTAACTGCAAGCTGTATCCCTTACAGGCCAGGCTTCCAGTAAACTGCTCAGATAAGAAATTTAGCAGTGGCTAGTTTCAAGGTAAACTAGCTGACCTTTCTTTGTTCTGACTTGCTCAGCTTATTTTTTTATTTTTCCCTTTTTCTGGGGGTGTTTTCCCTTGCCAAGAATGGGGTCTTCAGTCTCCATTCTGCCTGCTCTAGGCTTTAGTTTTTTCCAAGTGCAACATAAAGAAGTTGGGCAAGATGGGCATTTCCAGAATTTATTTGTCTAAAAACATTTTAAATGGACCAAGAGTAGTGACTCATGTCTGTAATCCTACCATTCTGGGAGGTTGAAGACAGTGGATTGCTTGATCTCAGGAGTTTGAGGCCAGCCTGAGCAAGAGTGAGACCAGACCCTGTCTCTACTAAAAACAGGAAAATTAGCCAGCTATCATAGTAGGCACCTATAGTCCCAGCTACTGAGGAAGCTGAGGCAAGAGGATCACTTGAGCCCAGGAGTTTGAGGTTGTTATGAGTTATGATGATGACACAGCACTCAACCCCAGAGTGACAGAATGAAACTCTGTCTTAAAAATACAAAAAATCCAAACATAACAAAACAAACAAAACCCCCAAAACATTTTAAATGTTCATAGATTTGACTAAATTCCAACAGAAGGGAGCTCACAAAAAATAACAGTTGCTATAGATCCACGGTGAATATGTTTATTGTATATATTAAGAAATACTAAATGGTATTTCAGATTAATGCTGAAATGGAAAGGCAACAAGATAAAATATAGATCAATATTACAAAATAGATGTATTACAATATTACATATAGCATAATTAGTTGGTACTCCGGGAATCAGAGTATAGGTTAGACAGTATTTGTGTGGGTCAGGAAGTTCTCAGGTATTAAAACATTTTCTTAGACTTCAAAGAAAATTATTCTGAAAGAAATTCAACTATTTTTGTGAGTCCCTGAAAGTATCATGGGCCTGTGTCGAACAGATAAATTGGTCCTGAATTATATCAGCTTAAGTTCTGTAGTAACTTTTAGTAATAGTCAAGTAACTTTTTATTATTATTGGATGTGATATGCCAGTTTTTAAAAGGAGATTATTGTGTAATAATAATGGCAGTCAGATTCACATGTTAGTATTTTTTTTACATACATATTAAAAATAAATCTTAAAAAAAACTATTGGTGGCACAACATACCCAACGGATATTTGTTGAATGAATGAAGAAATGAACTCTGTCCTCAGTGACAGTGTCCATCTAGAGTAGGACTCAGAAGCAGAGTGGTAAGAAGCAAGAGAGAAGTGGAGGGCTTGAGCTATCCTCCCAGTGGAAATAGGCAGAATTATAACTCAACATAGTCATCAACCAGGATCTTTTTGGCCATGTTGGTGGTATATGGATACTAAAAGGAATTTTGTTGTTGTTGTTTTTTTCTTGTTATAGGCCAGCTGCTTCAAAGTCATCTGGAACCAGAGATTCCAGCAAGTCATCATTGGAGCTACCCAACTCCTTTGCTTCAGTGTCCTGATCTCTGGTAAACTTTATGCTAACCCTTCCCTTAGCCCTGTATAATTAGGGTAGAGCCCAGAGCCAATTGGGAGAAGTTAAGAATTGTACCCTGTTGTGGGAAGCAGAGGAAAACTGTCCAAGCCCAGATTGCTGGAAGAAAAATGTACACCACATCATCATACTGGTAGAAAAGGCTTCAGAAGGAACTTAAAGTGATATATTCAGGGCCAAGTTATCAGTTAGACACAGGCCCATAATACTTTCAGGGACTCACAAAAATGGTGGAATTTCTTTTATAATAATTTTCTTTGAAGTAAAAGAAAATGTTTGAATATACATATAGTAATAGATTTGTCTTTATACCAAAAAATAGTTTTAAATACATTATTATGCAAAATAGTTTTAAATACATTATTATGGAGAAAGAGTCCTACAAAGATAAAATTGCCTAGAGTCCAGGAAAGTCACAATGCAGCACTGGCTATATCAGAATAAAGTAAGGCAAAACAATGCTCTAGAGGTATCAGTGAGGGAGGTACAAACACAGTCAGCCCTCATGCAGGCTGCAGAACAGAGGGTTGAATAGAACAAGCTTTTATAAACAGGAAAGGGAGCCATTTCCAGGCCTGATTACTTGCATTGTACACCTCTCCACGTGGGAACTGGCCTCCTCTGCCCCGGGTGAACTCCTACAGGTTATGATAGCAATAATTCGCATCATAGCATCTTTATACTTTTGAAGGGTGATTTTTTATTTCATTTGATATTGCAAACACTTATAAAGAAGGGCTGTTTGTGCCCTATCTTAATGAGTGAGAAAGCAGACATGGAGGAAGTAGAATAATTGATCAAGGAGATTGGAATGAATATAAAATTACATGGCAAGATATCAGATTTCTAATCCTGGCTCTCATTCAGTTAAGCATTTACTGAATATCTATTAAGTGTCAAACTCTATGCCTGGTGCTAAGGATCAAGAGGTAAAAATAGAAAAATCATGGATTCACAGAGGTCTAGCAGAGGTGGACATCACAATACATGGCAATAAAGGTGGTGCACAGGGGCCTGGAGAGAGTCATGGGAAAGTCATGGAAAGCAGGGGAGTCGAGTTTACCAGGCATGAGAGGGGAGGGCAGCCAGGATAGCACAGAGAGAATGTGCAAAGAGACACAACCGGGGGTTCTGTTTTGCAAAGGTGGCAAACATGTAGGCAGGCAATGAGGCTGGGCCAACTGGTAGGCTCTAGGTCATAACGCGTCTTAACTTGGCACATGAAGAGACAGAACCTGCCCTTAAGACATTTTGTGTGTTACTTAATTTGGGCTTGGGCAAATTACCAAATTTATCTCCTTCACTTGTAAAAGGAGAGGAGCAAATTCCATGACCTCCAAGGTCCATTCTTACTCTAATAGCTCATGATTCCAAATCTTTAACACCAAGTATTCTCAGAAGAGGGCATTTTTTTTTTTCTATTCTGACTTGATGTACACTTTCAAATGAAAGGTGGAAACCATCCTTTCCCCTTCAAACAACCACATTCGACATAAAATAGTCATGTTTGGGGTATTCATCTTCTGGCCAAAGGCTCATCTGACTATGCAGAAATGTACTTGATTTGATCACAGCCTCCTCCTGGCAAGGGATGTTAACCTGACATTCGCTCTCCTTTAATCTAGAACTAACAAATCAGAAAGAAGTGGAAGCGTGGACTTATCATTACAGTACAAAAGCATACTCATGGAATTTTTCCAGGCTATTCTGCAAGAAGGAATACACAGATTTAGTGGCCATCCAGAATAAAAATGAAATAGCCTACCTCAATGACGTCATCCCCTACTACAGCTCTTATTACTGGATTGGGATCCGAAAGATCAATAATAAGTGGACCTGGGTGGGAACCAATAAGACTCTCACCCCAGAGGCGGAGAACTGGGCCGACAATGAGCCCAACAACAAGAAAAACAACCAAGACTGCGTGGAGATCTACATTAAGAGTGAGTCAGCCCCCGGCAAGTGGAATGATGAGCCCTGCTGGAAAAGAAAGCTGGCACTGTGCTACAAAGGTAGGGTCTCCTCTCTCTCAAATTTGAGTATTTAAAATGAAAACAAAGCAGGCATGGTGGCTCATGCCTGTAATTCTAGCACTGTGGGAGACTCAGGAGGGTGGATTGCCTGAGCTCAGGAGTTCCAGATAAGCCTGACCAAGAGTGAGACCCCATTTCTACTAAAAATAGAAAAACTAGCCAGGTGTATGGCCGGCACCTGTAGGAGGAGGCTGAGGCAAGACGATCACTCGAACCCAGGAGTATGAGGTTGCTGTGAGCTATGACACCACGCCACAGCACTTAACCCAGATTGACAGAATGAGACTCTGCCTCAAAAAAAAAAAATAATAATATAATAATATGAAAACAAAAACAGAGCCAAAACACCTTCCCTGGGTGACCATGTAAACCACTAGGTCAATAGTATGGAGTCACAAAGGCTGGGACATGAAATCAAGGAGTAAACTGTTAATCAATCAGCATTAGTGAGTATCTTGAAGAATATAAGACCAAGATTAGAGAAGAATGAATGTTTGAAGTAGCAGGGAATTTAATATCATCTGGCTCACCCCTCTCATCCTGTAACTGACAAACAGTCAAGAAGTTTTAGTTTCTCCAAACTGTGTGTGGAGCAGGACAAGCAAAGGTGAGACTGGAAACCAGACTCCTAAATGACAGGTCTGGGGCCTCTTTCTACTACTACGGCCTCATGTAAGAAAAAGTATAAACTGAGAGGGAATAGCCCTGGCCCCTGGGAGACACAGCTGTAACTGGTATCTCTTGACTGTCAATGTCTTCCAGGCATTGTTATTAGTTCATTTACTGCATGTGTCATTTGTCCCTTCCTGTGAGTTGTATTTAGTCTTTATGACAACATCACTAATCAGTTCCTTCTATAATTCTTATTTTGCAGATGAAGGAAAGGCTCAGAAGCTTTTAAGTAATCTGCCCAAGATTCTAAACTAGTTGATGGTGGGGCCAGTTTCAAACTCCGGTTGACTATAAAATTGGTGTTTTATAGCCATGTATGCCATTGCATTCTTTCCTTTGCATTTTTATGAAACAATTTGAGTACATAACTAAGGATAACAAACGCTTTATAGTTTGTCTACAATAACACATCCAAAGTCCATATCCCTTGGATTTCAGTGGTGGTAGAGGAGCCAGGAAAGGGAAGAAGTAACTGAAGGTTAGATTTTGGGGATATATCTGATTCTCAGTTCCCCAAGGTCCAGAGGAAGCAGACATGCCTGAAAGCTTGGCCCTCCTGGAGTCATGAGCCTGGTGCCAGAGCTGATCCCATCTTTCTGATGTTGCTTCCTATCTAGACAGGCCCCTTCTGTACCTTGTAGTGCACAAACCCTGTGACTAGGGAGAGTATGGACTGTCCTGAGCAGGAGAGTCTTAAGTACCCTAGACCTTCTTTGATAATTCTTCTTACACATGCCACACTCTGCTATGTATATTCTGAATTCTTCAGATTTTAAACACTCCTACTTGGAATCCTTTAACAACACACATTTGGAATAGAATATGCAGCTTACTCCTTCTACATTTTCCCTCCCCTCACCCAAACTTCCTAGCTAAGGGAAAGCATACGCATGAATACATTGTCATGAATGAGATGTAGTCACATCTCATTTTATAAATAATATACTTATATACTAATTAATTAATGGCCATTTATCCATGGACCAGGATGGGCTTTATATTGTTCATCTGACTGCTCTCCTGGCTGGCTCTTTACCCTTTCTAGGCATTGCATCCCTAGAACTGTTCTTTATTAGATTATCTTGACTGCCATTAGTTGTTTCAATATGCCACCGATTTACTGTCTCCTAACCCAACCTTCAACATCCATTTCTGCAAGGCAGTCTTCCTCAACAAAGCTTACTAAAAAGTGGCAAGATAGAAAAGAGATTGAAAATAACTGTCATAAATGATGCCATTCCTGTAAGCTGCAAGGATGGCTAACATCACTAATTGGAATGATTGTACCTGATCCCAGATGGGCTCCATCCCTACCAAGTTAATACTCTAGATAGCCACTGACATTGATTGGCATTTTGCCATCCAAAATGTGAAGGATGGAGGGAACCATCAATTCTCTTGAGAAATAGATATGTACAAGGGCTTTTCAGAAAGTATCCAGCCATTGTTAATACTACTTTTCAGATCACATGGCATATTACATACATATTACAGACTTCTCCTGTATACTACTACAAGAGATTAAGTATTTTTGGAATAATTTTCTACATGTCAGGATTTGTTAGGCCTCAGAACCAGACAATCAAAAAGAGATTTGTTTACTGAATTATCATTATTCTCCTCCTTGGAAATCCATCCAAATGAATAGACAAGTTGCTAACCTACCTGGAAGCCCTAAAATGGCATAGAATACACAGTATTGCCCGTTTTTTGTTTTTTTTTTTAATTTCTAGAATTCTGATGTTCCCAGGAAGCCACAACCAAGGCAAAACTTATATGCTCCAAGAACATAGGCAGGGAAGTGTTACCACTGTAAGGTACTAGTGGGGTCAAGGTTAGGGGCAAGGTGGACGGGATGGAAGATGTGGGCAACCTTGCACCTACCAGCTGCTGTTGCCACCTGCATCTTCTCTTTACTTGGAATCCTTTCACATGCCTCAGTGCAGTGGCACCAAACTCACTGGCTGCCATGGGGGAATTTCCTCTTATAGAAGTTCTCATGGTTTATAGAATTATTTCATCTCAGAGTTGAGAGGAAACAGAAGTCATCTAGCACTGGCACGACCCTCTATGTGACATATGGATTTCCTCTTGTAACATATCCCAAAGTGCACCAACATGTGGCCAGGGCTTCGTGCAGAGGGAATGACCACCAGAAAGCAGTCCAGCCCCCGACCTTGCCCCCAACCATGACTCCATCAAAAAAAAAAAAATCAATGAAAACATTTTCAGTTCTTTCATAGTATCAACTCTAATACTGATCCTCCACCAAGTACAAATACCCTCAAAGACTTCCTGGTAAGAAAGACACCCTGGCCTTTGTCTATTGTCACTGAGCCTCATGGACTTAGTGCAGAGGTCCTGGCAGGCGAGCCGTGGTTTGTACCCCTTAAGCCTGGTGTGTTTAGCTTGGGAAAAATCCCCTCTTAGGGTTGTTTGTCCTTGGCTTGGAGCAGGTCTTAACATCTCATTTGGTTCCTGGGCTCCTCTGCCAAATGTCCATATGGCAGTGGACACAGATTTGCAGTAAACAAAAGGTGGAAGGATCTGGGCCTTGACTGTATAAACTGGGCTCAGAGAAGTAACTTGCTATGGCCACATAGTGAGCAGGAAGAAGTGCCAGGATTCAGGTCCTATTTGTGCAACACCTAGACCCCCACATCTACCTCCTAACCTCTATGCTATAACATGTGGCACGAGGACTTCCATGATAATTCAATACAATGAACACAGCTCTTGGTTAGAAAAATACAACCCATTTTGTGCCACGTAGAGAAGGCTCTCTGTTCGCACATCTACCAGTGGCTCCATTTGTCCCTCTGTGTCCGCACATAGCAATGCCCCTGTTAGGAAGCACCAAGTGTGAAATGAGAGCCATGCGATACTCCTGTGACACCTTTTCCATGGAACACCTTGCCTCTCCAGATGACACCATGGTTCTCGGTAGTCTGGTTAGCTCAGTCCTACCTGAGAGAGGCTGGATCTATGGCTTAAAATAGGAATCCAGGTTTTCTTAACATCTCCTGCGCATGTTCACGATTCTGACCATCCTGTTTCTATGCAGCCTCCTGCCAGGACACATCCTGCAGCAACCAAGGGGAGTGCATCGAGACCATCGGGAACCACACCTGCTCCTGCTACCCTGGCTTCTACGGGCCAGAATGTGAATATGGTGAGGCTTCCATCCTGCCGATATGATTTGGGTTACTGGTCTTCTGCCAGATGTGATGCCAGGAAGTAGATCGCGTTGGGGACACCCCAGTGAGTACAGGCTAGTCCTAGGCATCCCCTATCGTCTGTCTGCTGCACCCAAATTGCCTCTAGACACACATTCCGTGTAAAAAACATTTTTATTCTTGGAGAGAATAATAACTCATAAAATTTTAAAAGAGAAAAGGGAAATGCAAAGGAAGCAAAACAAAGAGAACTCTTTCCAACTATTTTACTTGTTTGAAATAAAAACCAGTGAAAGAATGAAAATGTCCCCAGAGGCAGCAAATAAAAGGAACTAAGTAAAGATGGCCATCTTGGGTTGGAAGCTTACAGAGTTAGAGTTAAGAGGATTACAAAAATAATTCCAACGTCGGCAAATCTAATACCATCTTTACATCTACAAAAAAAAAAGAATCAATATTTTGTCTCCCTCAGTCAGAGAGTGTGGAGAATTTGACCTCCCACCACACGTCCTTGTGAACTGCAGCCACCCCCTGGGAAGCTTCTCTTTCAACTCATGGTGCAGTTTCCACTGCCCGGAAGGGTACCAACGGAACGGGCCCAGCGAGCTGGGCTGCTTGGCTTCTGGACTCTGGACGAATAAGCCTCCGCAGTGTGTAGGTGTGTAGACCTTACTCTGTCCAGCCTCACTGATGACTGACATTTGGCGGGGAGGGGACAGGGCAGAACAAGCTAATGAGCATCTATGTTAAATGGGAAATTCTGATTATCACTGTTACTTGTCGATCAGACTAACACTGATTTTGATTTTCGTGGTATTTTATATCTGTAGAGTGACTTTCATTCTTGATTCTCAGGCAAAAACATTACAAAGAGATCCTTCTCCCTTTATTAATTACAGAGTGAACAGAGTATATTGATGGGGGAGGACTTACGGATTGAGCACTATTAATTTGCTTCTCTAAATGAAAAAAAAAAAAAAAAAGGTGTTTGGATCTTTTCAAACTGTAACTGACAGCCTCATTTAACCAAGCGAGCACATTAGCCTGCCTGCCTCTTTGGGAAGGTGTAACTGCTGTAGAAACTAGAGGCTTCCAGGGTGCAGGAATGAATTTGCCCACGGACTCACACAATTGTCCTGTGGTTCTTTTCAGCTGTGCAGTGCTCTCCCCTCAAGACTCCTGAACAAGGAAGCATGACCTGTCTTCACTCTGCAGAAGCATTTCAGTACCAGTCCAGCTGTAGCTTCAATTGTAAAGAAGGATTTGCATTAGTCGGGCCAGAGATGGTGCAATGCACAGCCTCAGGGGTGTGGACAGCCCAAGCGCCAGTGTGCAAAGGTGAGTTTCAGGCAGTAGTATAGGATGTACAGATTTGGGATGTATAGTGTCCACTGCACCCATTCCTTGCTGGGTCTATAGATAAAACTGATCAGCCTGAATTGCTACCATTTAACTCTCCTTCCAGCTGCCCTCTGGCTAGATTGTGTTAGTCTGGAATGAGAAAAGTGTGTCAAACTTTAGAAAAACAAAAGGCAGAATTTACTATAAACAAAATTGAAAAGTCCTCCCTTTCCCCAAACTCACAATCCACAGTTTCAGAATAGCCTCATTATTAATTTCACATAAGGTGGGAAAGGATGGCATCGGCCAGGACAGGTTTATCGAGGTATAGTGACAAGAGGGCATTAAGACTGGGGCTTGGAGGAATCTGCATCTTTAAGGGATTCAGGTCACCCTGAGGATGGGGCACTTGCCTCTTCCTAGTTCCAACCCGATTCCCAGAGGTTGTGCTGCTGCAGGTCTCCAGCTGTGGGCAGGCTTTTTTCTCCTTCCTAGTACCTTTCTCCTTCTTTATCCAGCTGTGCAGTGTCAGCCCCTGGAAGCTCCCAGACAAGGAACCATGGACTGTGTTCACCCATTGGCTGCCTTTGCATATGGCTCCAGCTGTAAATTTCAGTGCCAGCCTGGCTACTGGGTGAGCGGTTCAGACACAGTCCACTGCATCGGCTCTGGCCAGTGGACTGCGCCCCTGCCAGCCTGTGAGGGTAAGATTTTCGTTTGGCAGCCCCCAATCTATCCAAGAAGGAGTCAGGGCACAGTAGAAAGACCAAGCAAGAGCTCTTGATGTCAGGGTGACCTCTTTTAGGCTCGGACACTGAAGCAACTTATTCAACCTCTGGGAGCCATGGTTTCCTGTGAAATGGAGCTAAGAGTTGCAAGGGTTTTTTGATAAGAATTAAGTATATTACAAGTATACAATTAAATAGCATGTTTGAAGTACCCAATACAGAGCTGGGCACTTGCTCAAATTTTTGTTTCTGCTCCTTTTCTCCCTCTCTTCTCATCCCACTTGCATATCCAAGCTGTGAGACAATGTTCTGTATTTGAGAGGCAATCAGAGCAGCAGCCAAAATGGCTAAGAGAGAGTCCCCCGCAGCTTTTGACAAAGGAACAAAGGAACATTGCATCAAAAAAGAGTGTGTGAAGCAATGGTAGGCAATTATAACACCACAAAAATGAATTCTGTGCAACTGCCTCACACCCTCAACTTATAAGGCAGATAGGGGTCATCAGAGTATAGGAAATTAAAAGTGGGTTAGTGAATTCCTAGACTGGACCTAGAGGACAAGCCCAGCTCTCTCTTTACTGGCAAGCTATGAGGGTTCAGGGAAGTCACTTAACATTTCTGAACCTCACCTTCCCATCTATAAGGTAAGAAAGAATCAATAGAGATCTTTTATTTTTAAATGCCTTGATTCTATAAAAACCAGAGGTCAAAGCCCAGGGTTAGAGAGTGGTGTGTAGACTCTGCAAAGCCCCAAGAATAACCTGGAGATGAAATGGTTCATCAAGGAAGGGCCTGAGGAAACCAATCTTCATCAGAACTGAGGTCACTCCCGGCTTAATTGTGCTCAGAAACTGTGTGCAGGCTGCGCTTACTTGGCAGGCAAAGTCTAATTTGGATGACATCCTGTGCTCCAAGAGAGAACCCATTTGGTATCATGTTACAGGGCTCGGTAGGAATGTCAACAATAATACACGAGTTCAGCTTTTGCCCCCTATGTCCAAGCTTTTTCCATGTCTACTCTGCCCAGATTCAATTTCATAGATATCTTTCTCTATTTTTTTTTTTTTTGAGACAGAGTCTCACTCAGTCACGCTGGGGTAGAAAGCTCTGTCATCATAGCTCACAGCGAGCTGAAACTCCTGGGTTCAAGTGATCCTCTTGTCTCAGCCTCCCAAGCAGCTGGGACTCTAGGTGCCCACCACAAACACCTGGCTAAGCTAATGTCAGTAAATACTGAATGACGACTTTGCCATGGAAAACACTGTGCTCAGCTTTGAAGTACGACTCGGTGACTGATCACAGCCTTACGGAGTCTGTGGTGAAATGAGGAAGAATGACGGTCGTGTACAAACAGTAGCACAAGATCAGAGGGGCTGTGGGAGCACGTTAGAGGTGCTCCCACCTCTGAACTAGGATGAGAAGAGAGTCAAGTCTAGGCTGAGACCTGAAGGGCAGGGAGAGTGAATCAGATAGAGGGGCCTGAGAAGGGGCGCCAGGCAGCCTCCCTTTGGAAAATGAAAGATTTGGGGTTCTCAACATCCTGACAATGCGGGTAAGAAAAATGCAGGATGCCAGGGAGGTCTCTCCGAGAAAGAACTGGGCCCTGCCGTTACTCAGTTACAGAAGGGGATTTTTCTGCTTAGCAGTTTCGTGTGAGCCCCTGGGGAGGCCCGTGCACGGAAGCATGGATTGCTCACCATCCTCGGGAGAATCCCGGCACAACACCCGCTGCAGCTTCCACTGTGCTGAGGGTTTCGCGCTGAGGGGAGCTGACGTGGTGCAGTGCTCTGACTCGGGACAGTGGACAGCGCCAGCCCCCGTTTGTCAAGGTACTGTGACAGTCGCGATGTCCTTCTGCGCGTCGCAGCTCATCAAAGGCGTGAGCACCTGCACCGAGCCCTGTGGTGAATTTATTCATCGTGAGTCCTAGCAGGGCTGGCCCCAGGTGTGCCTGGCACCAGGGAAGGGGTGGGCAAAGCCAGGCCCGGGCACAACGCGACCTTAGTCGAGGTGAGGGCTGCATTACTGACACGTGGGGCTGCACTGGCGTGAAGGGGTGTGCCTGGGAGGAGCAAATGTGCCTAAGCAATAGCCTCGGAAAGGAAGGATGCAGGACAAGTGCTTAGTCCGGTTCTGTCATTTCCTGTCAGTAAAACTGGGGCCCCTCTGAGGCTCAGTGTCTTCTGGAAAACGGGGGTGCCTTATCTCCCTGGCCCCTATCGTTTATATACGTAGAAGCAACTTTAATACTCTTCATAAGTTTTATAGGGAAAATAATGATGAAGATAATATTACCTAATACATCATACATATTAGATTTGGCAAATGATCCTCTTTCAATATTTCAGCTTTTCAATATTTGGCTCTTACAGAACCAAGGCACAGGGGAATCATTAGCATTATATTTTTTAAGGGCACCTCACCAGAAGTCAAGTTCCAGAAGTACAGTTTGGACATTTTATGTTCTCGTTTACTAAAACCCTGGGAAATGTACATGACTCTCCTGGGTCCATGTATACTGTGATTTTAAAATGAGACAGT
Organism: Nycticebus coucang; assembly: GCF_027406575.1. Classification (NCBI taxonomy): domain Eukaryota; kingdom Metazoa; phylum Chordata; class Mammalia; order Primates; family Lorisidae; genus Nycticebus; species Nycticebus coucang. Next base: position 91,932,647 of record NC_069789.1, read on the forward strand.
GGTTTGAAAGCAGAGTCTTGAAGAGACAGCTGTATGCCTGTGTTTGCAGCAGTATTATTCACAATAGTTGAAGTAGGAAAGCATGAAAGTTCCCGTCAGTGAATGATGGGATAAGACAAATATGGCAGACACTTGCAATGTAATTACTATTCAGCCTCAAAAAGGAGGGAAATTCTGACTGTGCTACAAACCTGGTGAGTCTTGAGGATGTTATACTGAGTGTATACACATACACTATATGATTCCACTTAAGTGAGGAACTTAGAGTTCCTCAAAATCACAGAGATAGAAAGCAGAGCGGTGGTTGCCAGGGGCCGAGGGGAGGGGAGAAAGAGGAATTATGATTTAATGGGTACAGAGTTTCAGTTTGATGTTATGAAAAGGATTTTGGAGATGGATGGAGGTGATGGTTGTGCAATATATGAATGTACTTGATGCCACTGAACTGTATGCTTAATACTGGTGACGTGGTAAAGGGTAAATGTTATGCTATCTATATTTGCCATAATAAAAAAATTGAAAAACAGAACAAAAAAGGTCATGAAAGAATAAATGGCCATGCACTATGCTGGTGAGACCTAGTGAGGGCAATGGGATGGATTGTGGATGGTCTAAGAGCCCTTAGATGTACTTAAAAGGAATCATACGGGGTCACCTGAGCCATTCTTTCCTCTAGGCAAGTAAATGTCTACTTGTCCACAGCAGATAGTTAGTCTCTTAAGCATCCAGAGCCATGGGCTCAGTAACTCCATTTATACGCCTTCTAGCACTTAAAGTCTACCTCTGATGGATAGCCTCAATAATACTACTATTGCTGCTGCTGCTTCTAATACCACCACCACTAATAATAATAATAACAATAGCAGCTTATATTTATTAAGCACTGTCTATGATTTCATTTAGTCTGACCTAGGAGGTAGTTACAATTATTGTTACCATTTTAAAAGTGAGGAAAGGCTTGCTTCATGTATTATCATCTATTTTACATAGTTGAGACCTGGAAGCTGCAGCGCTGTTTCTCCAGAATAACATATTAAAATTTTTATTCTGCTTTTTCATTTAACATTATACATTGAGACACCTCTTACAGCTTTCCAAAGTGAACTATATCATTTTTAGTCACCTTTAATATCTCTTTCCTGGACCCACCATAATTGACTTTCTTTAGTGGCATTTATGTTTGTTTTCCATTCTGTATTTTGTTCTTACAAATAATGTCTTAATAAAAAAGAAATCTCTGCATTGGCTCGGCGCCCATAGCACAGTGGTTACAGTGCCAGCCACATACACCGAGGCTGGCAGGTTTGAACCCAGCCTGGGCCAGCTAAAACAACAATGACAACTGCAACAAAATATTGCCGGACATTGTGGCAGGTGCCTATAGTCCCAGCTACTTGGGAGGCAGAGGCAAGAGAATCGCTTAAGCCCAAGAGTTGGAGGTTGCTGTGAGCTGTGATGCCATGACACTTTACCAAGGGCAACATAGAGAAACTATGTCTAAAAAAAAAACAAAACTCTGAATTGACTTTTATATGCATCTTGATTACATACTTAGCATAGATTCTTGAGTCCAAAAGTATGGGTGTAAATATTATTGACATATATTGCCAAAAGGCTCAATAATGATTTAGCATTTTCCTAATAGACTTTTTCCTGTGCCATTATAACTAAGTAACCCTCCTCTCATCTTCCAAGATAAGGAAGCCCTATTGAAGAATACCTGTGCTTGGTAGTGGAAAGGGCTAATGGGTCAGAATCAATGAGTACACCCATATTACTGTTTCTTTACTGCTCTTTTCTCATCACTTAGCTTTGCAGTGCCAAGATCTTCCGGTTCCAAGCAAGGCTCAGATGAACTGCTCCCATCCCTTCGGTGCCTTTCGGTACCAGTCAGCCTGCGGCTTCACCTGTGACGAAGGCTGGCACCTGGTGGGTGAAAGTGTGCTACAGTGCTTGGCTTCTGGAACCTGGAGTGCTGTTCCTCCAGAATGCCAAGGTAAGAGCCCATTTTTTCCAGCAGCTTAGATGTAGTTATAGACAGTATTTTGAAAGTCTGTGTTTTAAAGGTGGTAACTGTAGAGTTCACCTTGAATTGGACTGGAAAATTAATAAATACTCTCACTCATCCTTTCGTCCCATAACCAAAGGACCCCAAATGCAAATGTCTTCAGGGACTAGGCAGAGGGAATGGCCACAGGGAATGGCCCTTGCTATCTCCTTATCAGGGTCTTTATCAGGACCAGGACCGGAAGGCTCCTGTCACTAATCCAGTGAACTGTTCTCAACTGGTTAAAAAAGGCATCTGGAAAAAAGACCAGAAGAACAAAAATTGCTTCAGGATGGTTGTTCCAAGACTGGCATGACATTTTACTCTGAGGAACAATGGGGCATAATAATGGGGAACCAGGGGAGGCCAAATTTGTATGTACCTAGTTGCAAATATACTCCAAGATCTGTGGGACAGTAGAGAAATATACTTAGGATAAAGTGGAGAGTGACAGGAAGAGGATAAGACTACTCTATGAACTAGAGGTTATAAGATTCTCAGACAAAAAAAAAAATGTGCAGATTCAGTGTAAGAATTTACCTACATTGTACTTGATATGAAAAGCCACTGTATTCTGTCAATGGTGTAGTACCCTGTATGAAATAGAACTGGTTCTAATCATATCTGTCAACTGAAGGATAGATGTGTGTTTTCTTATATTTGCATTCTTTTTTTCCTTCAGTATAGTAAACTCTTTATTACATTGATAGAAAATATTGTCTTTACAAAGAAAGATCTATTAGCCAGGCCTGGTGGCAGGTGGTACACACCTATAATCCCAGCCACTTGGGAATCTGAGATGGCCCAGGAGTTTGAGGCAGCAGTGAGCTATGGTGACACCACTATATTCTAGCTCTGGCAACAGAGTGGGACTCTTTCTTCAAAAAAGAAAAAGAAAAGGAAAAAAAGCAATATTCTCATTTACAAAATCTACAGAAAAATTAGAAAATACAGAAATGAAAAATTATTTTCTTAAATACTCTAACCCTAAAATAGATACTGTGAACATCATTCTGGCATGAATTCTTCTAATGTTCTCCCCACTCACGTTCTCCTCTTTGCAATCAGTATTTTATGATAAATTTACACTTTTAGTAAGAAAATTATGGGTAAAGTACTAGACATTTCTACAGTATTTGCCACGCCTTTCACTTTGTACAGACGTTCAATATCTGAGCGGAATCAGGCAGATACATATTTTTTATGAAGAGGAAACCACTTGCTATTTAGGTCACGCACAAGCATGCACACACGTGCACAGACCTCCCTGGCGAGCTAGATCAACAGTGAGTGTATGAATGGATGAATGAACCAGCAGGACTGGGTGTCCACCCCCTGGCATCAGAGTATGGCAAGCCACTGGAATTGGGTCTGGGTGCACCTTCAGAGCTGGGTCTGGGGGAATGGGGTAGTTCTATGACTTTGTCCCTTCATGCTCATCCTGACTATACCGAAGCCCGGGCACATTACAAATTTTCTCAGCCTTCGGGAAGAGCTGGGAGTTGGTGAGGAGGGTTATCACAGTGATCAGAACTTGTCCTGGCAACCCCCGGCCATGCAGGGCACAGATTATAGTTCATCGCTCCATACTGTCCGGGGTGTTTCACAGCAAGGAGGTTGCCTCTCACCGCGGCTTCCTGTGACCTTCCAGTTCTCTTCTGCTTTTAGTTCTTTGTTTACTCTGACTGAACTTTCTCCTCCCATTGCTGGGTAGGCATCAAGCGAAATACTGAAATGTGGGCTGGACAGGAAGGTACCATGAGGCTTGCAATCCACTACATGTTGTGACACTTCTGAGAGTGTGTTATCAGACAATTTCCCTTTTTAATGCTCCCCCCCACCCTACCCTGCTGGCAGAAGGTAAAGCCACAAAAGAGCTGGCAATAGGCTCCCTGACCCCAAGGTCCTCGCTCACAGCCCTTCCCCATCCTTACAGTTCACAGGCTTCTTGAATTGTTCCCTCTCCCATTCCACAAACACACTTAATACAGAAAGACATTTCAAGTGGCAGAAAATAACTAGGTGTTTGGACAAGCTGATCAGATTGGAGGGAATTCAGCAGGAGAGGTGAAGGAATGAAAAGAAGAGAAAGGTGCCCTCAAAATTTCAGCCCATCTAAGTCAGTGGCTGAAAAGTGGCCCCTCGAACAGCCATACTGTCACCGTCTCTGGTCTAAAACCATACCTGGCTCAACCAGGTCAAACATTAAGAAGAAATACCCTAAACCAGGTGATCACTAAGTCTTCACTTTTAAACACCAGTGTGTTTAATCTGGGCTTTATTGTTTCGTTAATTGACAGAGGAACATCTTCACAGCTGTTGACATTTGCATGCAGAGTGTTTTTGCTTTTGATCAGAGTAAAAATCCTGGAGCTTGGTATTGCTATCTCCCCATTTTAAAGGTAAAAATACTGAGGCCCAGAGAGGTTAAGTGACTTGCTAAAAGTCACACAGAATGATCTCTGATGCAGGCAAATTCCCTAGCACCTCAAACTCTACATGGATAGACTGTGGCAAAGACCTATGAAACCTAATTTAACATTTTTTTTTTTTTTTGGTAAGTGAACCAAGTAGTCTTTTGTGGCTGGCATTTGCAGACAGCTGATGACATTATGTACCTACTGTATGTCCATGATTTTTTATTATATCTTTAATTTTTACACATGATTGAATTAACTTACAAGGCAAGGATTCTACTTTTTCCCGTGCCAAACAGGAAATAACCAAGGCTCAGGAAGGTTGTTGTCCTAAGATATGTTGTTAGTAAGAAACAGAGTCTGAATGTCCACAGATTCTTCCCACTGCCTAGTCAGGGAAAGGAGGAGAAAGTATTTGACTTCATTTCCATTTTTCTGTTTCCGTTCACTGTTTGCATTGTTTTCTGGTAAGGTCATCAGGCTTGTTTCTGGAGAAGACATCCAGGGAACAATCGCTTCCACTCCTGTCCAGGAGCAACTGAAATGAGTCACATCACTCTCTTCCCAAACAGAACACCAGCTTCCTTTGAAAGTCAGCTCTGAGGCTGTTTGTGAGAGATCATGACAAGATATTAACCAACTGCAATCTTCTATTTTGCACCCCGTAACTTTTAACTGGTGATAAAGCATCATGAGAGTCGAACAATTATTTTTAACCAAAGGCTGCTGTTGCATATTGAGGTCTCTCTCTCTCTCTCTCTCTCTCACACACACACACACACACCCCCTGCTGATTTCAGTTTGCCGAGTTCTAAACCCATCTCTTCTTTCCTCCTCTGCCATGCTCACGGCAGCCATCAGCTGCCCATTGTTGCTAAGTCCTCAGAATGGGACAGTGACCTGTGTCCAACCTCTTGGAGCTTCCAGTTATAAATCTACATGCCAATTCACCTGTGATGAGGGATTTTCTTTATCTGGACCACAAAGACTGGATTGTACTCCATCTGGACACTGGACAGCCTTGGCACCGAAATGTGAAGGTAGGCTCCTGGGTCTGTCCTTTGTTGTGGCTTTTCAGATGACATTGTAGAATGGAGAATCACTGGGGATTGACATGTATAAAAGCATACATGTGCTGGGTGGCGCCTGTGGCTCAGTGAGTGGGGCGCCGGCCCCATATGCCGAGGGCGGCGGGTTCAAACCCAGCCCCGGCCAAACTGCAACCAAAAAATAGCCGGGCATTGTGGCGGGCGCCTGTAGTCCCAGCTACTCGGGAGGCTGAGGCAAGAGAATCGCTTAAGGCCAGGAGTTGGAGGTTGCTGTGAGCCGTGTGACGCCACGGCACTCTACCCGAGGGCGGTACAGTGAGACTCTGTCTCTACAAAAAAAAAAAAAAGCATACATGTGCTAAAACAAACAACATACTCGCCACAAAACATGGTCATCTATATCAAAACTTTCTCTCTCTGAATAATCTTTTAATGACATTAATTCAACATTGCACAGTTTTATGCAGTGCACATCAATGTCAGTATGGCATTTGATGCTTACCACCATTCTGAAATAGTGAGGAAAGGCGGTACCACTCCACTTACAGATGAAGAAGAAACACAGCCTGGGAGAGGTTGAATAGTTTGTCCAAGGTCACAGCGTTAATAAGTGATGAAGCTCAGCTATACCAGTGGAACTTTCACTTCCTTAGAAAGTCTCTTTCTGGTACATATATCATTCATTCACTTGTTCATTCATTCACCCTTATGCTCACCTTCACTGAGCACTCCTGAGTCTCAGACATTGAGCTATTCAGGAATGGATGTGATAAAATCCTAATGTGACTATTATTACACTTCTCCCTCCACTTCTATATGGATTATAAGTGCCTTGAAGGTAGGAGCTGTGCCTCTTCATCTTTATACCCCCTGCAGCAACTAGGCAGAATAAAAGTGGGTTTGTGACACCCATCTGTTGAATGAAGCTTATCATTTACCAGTAAAACTTACTCAAGCCCAAGTTCTGCTGACAGTGAATTCAGGGAAATCCTCATCGGCCAGGGCCAAATATCTCACCTGTCTTCAACTGCCCCAAAGCATCTTGCTGGCAAAGCACCCAGCACATTCTATGTTCTAAAATAGAAACGCACTGAATTGATTCATAGCTCACGTTTATTTTCAAAAGTCACCACTGTTCCAGTTAATTGCTCAGAGTATTAGTCAGTCAGTAATAATGAGACCAGCAAGAATAGTTGGTATTGCTTATGTTGTACCAGCTTTTTCATAGACATTATTATCACATTCAATCCACCCAAATAACCCTTAAGATGGTTATTATTATTATACCCATTTTAAAGATGAAGAAACTGAGGCTTTGAGAGGATAAGTAGCTGGCAAAGGTCACATTTACAAGGAAGTGTAGATTTTCAAATCCAGACTTGTGCAACTAGGGCTACAGTTTTTCCTGCTGCACTACACTGCCACCCAGTGGCAGGGCTTCTAAATCCTGGGGCAAACCCCTGTGAATGTACTCTTTCCCACTGCACCGCACAGATTGCAGCTGTAACTGCTAAGATGGACTTTAGAAATGGCAATGCCTGGTGATCAGCTGAGAGAATACATTGGAGGACATCTATTAGTGTTTTATGAAAATAGCTAAAATATTATTTATTCCTTTTTGTGGAATGAGCGCTAGATTCATATCCAGAGTCATGCGCCATTTAGAATGTCTTATTCACATCCTCAGGCTTCGGTTTTCTCAATTCCAAAAGAAGAGCAGTGGGCAAGATCATCTCTGAGGTTTCTTCCCCAGCCAAGAATTCTGTAGAGTAAAAGACATAAAATGCTACCTGCTGCTGTCAAAAAGATAGACTATAAGCCATGTGAGGAATCTAGAACATTTATGGGGACAGCATTAGGGCTTGTGTTTACTGTTCATCCATTTATTTCTTGTGCTCTTGTTCATTTATTCCATTGAACTTTGTCATGAGCTCTATTTTCTCAGGTTCTATTTTAAGGCTAAAGAATCAAAGTTCCCTTAAAAATCTTACTCATGTTTAAAATAGATGCAACCAACATGGTTGTTATCTGTAATCTCTGAAGCCCCTATCTCCTCTCACTCCTTTCCAAACTTGCCTCCCACCTTGCAGGCCCACGCCAACCCAGTGGCAAGAACCAACCCCTACAAGAGAAAGCAGCTTCAGCCCACTGAAGCCCTGAGTTGTCAGCCATGTATGATCCTGACCTTAAGTTCTGGTTTTCATACCAGTGTTTCTATCTCATTCTCCAAATTTATTCTCCAGATTTAGGCAAATGGTTCCTCTTTTCCCATATGCCTGAGTCCATGAATTTTTAACCCTCAGCTCTACCTCTAGAGCTTTGACCTTCACATATTGTTTTGCAGAGTCCTAGGCTACATCAGAGGGGCTCAGGGGCCACCAAGTAAGCAGAGGCAGTGTGGCAGGTGGAGTTCTCAGCCTTTCTCTGCAGAGTTCAATGGAAAATTTCATTTTGGAGGGTGTTTCCTCAAATATTTCCATTTTAGTTAGAATGCCCATTCCCTGGGTCCTCTGAGACTTGGACTCTTCCTACACAGTCGTTCCTTGGTAGCCACAGGGATTGATTCCCGGACCCACCTGGGTACCAAAATGTGCAGATCCATAAGGTCTGTATGCAGAATGAAATGATGCAATATTTGCATATAACCTCTGCAATCCTCCCACATATTTATTTATTTATTTGTAGAGACAGAGTCTTACTTTATGGCCCTTGGTAGAGTGCCGTGGCCTCACACAGCTCACAGCAACCTCCAACTCCTGGGCTTAAGCGATTCTCTTGCCTCAGCCTCCCGAGCAGCTGGGACTACAGGCGCCCGCCACAACGCCCGGCTATTTTTTGGTTGCAGTTTGGCCGGGGCCGGGTTTGAACCCACCACCCCCGGTATATGGGGCCGGCACCTTACCGACTGAGCCACAGGTGCCGCCCCCTCCCACATATTTAATTATCACTAGACTACTCGTAACACCTAACAGCATACACACAATCACTTCATTCACGTGGATTCGTTGTAGCACGTGGTGCACGGCAAATTTAAGTTTTGATTTTGGGAACTTTGTGGAATTTTTTTCCCAAAATGTTTTCCATCTGGGGTTGGTTCTGTTCATAGATATAGAACACATGGATACAGAGGGCCAACATCCACCATCCTCTCTGCCTTCACTCTCCAGGGCCTGAAGTTCCTTCCAGGAAGGCTCTTCCATGGACTTTCATGATGCCATCTACATGCTCATGTACAGTGGCTATGTCCTTCCTCTCCCTGCCTGTTTGGTCACTTTGGTAATAAAGACCACTGATCTCTTATAACCACTTAACATTCTATCATTGACCCTTTGAAGACCATGTCCGGCTGCTGGGCCCAACTTCTCATGTCCATTCTCCCCATGAGTTGGGAGAGGTAATCCTGGTTCCAAATCCCAACCCCATTCTACATTTCTGCCTTGTTCCTGCTTATCCACATTCTAAAATATAGCAAACCAGACCCCTCCAAGCTATGGCCTGTCTCACATCTTTCTTTTTTCCTTCATTCCCAACATTTCTCTGACTCCATGGGGATTCTTAGTTTTGTTTTTAAAGTTTGTGTTTAAAATAGCCAATTCAGTTACATTTATTATTTATACTATATCTTTTTTCTAGGAAGTTATTGAGCAAACTATATCCAATTCAAGTAACATGAGGTAATAAGAAGAAACAGAAATGAATGTACCAAAGCTACTTAAAATAACATAAATCAAGATGTTCATGAATTTATAGGCCATGATGTATACCTACTTAACAGATTACAGAAAAATACCAACAAAGACCCCAATGAGACAGAACTGCCTTGGAAGTCAGTGAAAATAGAGCACTAAGAATGTAATAAAAGCAACCTTTATCTGCTTTCTATTCTTCTTACAGTTTTTTATTTATTTTCCAAAATCTAGAATAGGCTTAAAAAATAATCACTTTTTCAAGTTACACATAGAAATAATTCCTTGGAGTATACCTTTTCTACACTAAGCCCCACCACTCCCACATCATCAATGCTAACTCCATACATTGAATTCATCCTATGTTTTCTGAGAATCCACTGTATGCCAGACCTGGGTTAAGACTCAGCATTTCTCATCGAAGACTTCCCCTGAAATGGGAAAACCTGCTTCCTTACACAGTTCAAGTCCAGCCCTTAAAATTATGTAAAGGCCTTTGGCTGGACTAGGACCCAGTCACCAGGTTAATCTGTACCTGAAAGGGTTCAGAGAATTTTGTAAATACAGAAGTCAGAATCTGTAACTTTGTAATATCCTCCAAGTGGATTTAGTCCTACAGTCATTTTATACTAGGGATCACTTCAGTAAATTTTGTTTGAATAATAACTCCTCTTGTTTCTTTTCAAATCAGATAAAAACACGTTTAGAACGCATCTAAATTAAATGGTACTCATTAATTTATTCATTTATTTAACAAATACTTAGAGTCCTTGTGTGCCAGGCCCTATTCCCTGGGAGCCAATGTTGAAAGAGCAAAGTTCCTGCTTTCATGACCCTGACATTATGCAGATTCTAGGGCTTAAAGATATAATCTTGGAAAATTCTGAAAAATTCTGAAAAATTTATTTTACTGAGTGTTTACGGATGACTTGACATCTAGGCCTTATATCAATAGACGCGTTTAGTAAATATTTGGTAAGTGAAATTAATTTTCATGGAGTTATTCAACAATTTGAGAATATTGAACTGAAATTCAGTATGTTACTTTGGCTATTTGAATGGATTCGTGCAATAAGAATATATGATCCTTCAGTGAACAATCTGTCACTGAAAATCACATGAACCAGCATATAAAAGCCAAATATGGTAAATCACTTCTTTATGAGGCAGCATGTAAGACTTGAAGAAGTTTTTAAAAATCAGAATGGCCAAGCAAAATAAGCTTTATTTGACCAAGGGATTTAAAATAATAGAATAGCATGGGCTTTAAAAAAAACAATAGTCACTCAGTTTGTTAATGACCCAGTATTTGTTTACAAGTAATAGCCTTATGTCAGAGAATCTAATGGGGGAGAAAGGTATCGTGCTAACAAAAATATGTAACTGTAATAGTTTGTAATATTAATTTTGGGAGGAAACTGATTAGTAAATTAAAAATTACTTATTAATCCACTCAGCAAGTGATTATTGAGCAGATTCTGAAATGGGAAGTATGAGAGACACAGAGATTAATGGTTCTTGGGTTTTAGACACTTGCTGTCCAGTAGAAGAAGGAAAGTATGACAGGTGACGTGACATCATCTGAGTTCAAACAGAAAGTTGTTGCATTCACGGGACACAAGTTCAACAGTGATCGGCAGAGGCTTTGGAGAGGCTGTGTGTCGAACTAAATTCTGGAGGATTGGTAGGATTTAATCCAGTGGAAATGGAAAAGAATTCAGGGTAGTGTGAGCCAAGAACCAGAAGCAAGAATGGGTGAAGTCCATTTAAGGAATTCCAGGAACTAATTTAGATTGATTGGGAGGTTTTGAGCTTTCCTGTGCTATGGAGCTGTGGTATTAAAAACAAAAAACAGCATGGGGATTCAAATGGAGGAAATAGTTTGAGACAGAAAGTGATCATTGCAGTTTTAGATGTGTTGAATTTGGGAAGATGGCAGGCTATCTAAGGGGAATTAGGCTCAGGCAAAAGGAAGGGTAGAAGTGAAATCGTGCGCTGCACCATTCAGATAAGATAGTGGGGCTGTGGGAGGCTCCCTGGAGCAGAGGGCATGGAGAAAATAGAATGACACTGTCATTTCTCGAGTGTGGCTCCTGTAGTCTTTGGCTTCCTTATCTTTGTGACTTCTGCCTGTACTTCTCTCTGCAAGCACCCGACGCCTGCCACTGCCCTCAGTGGTAAAGAACCTATCGCATACGTTGTGAAATAACCACCTTTTAGCAAAACCTGGGATATAGCAGCTGCTCAACTAATATTTGTTAACTATATAAATGAATGAAATTTGTATAACAAAACTTCCGAATAAACTTGGAGTTTGTGATACTCTTGATTTGCTATTCCAGCTATCAAGTGCCCAGAACTCTTTGCCCCAGAGCAGGGCAGCCTGAATTGTTCTGACACACAAGGAGAATTCGAAGTTGGCTCCACCTGCCATTTCTCTTGTAACAAGGGCTTTAAGCTGGAAGGTTATAACAATCTGGAATGCACTACTTCTGGAAGATGGTCAGCACCTCTGCCAACCTGCAAAGGTAACAATATATACTTCTCTGGAAGCTCTACTTCCAGAAAAATTTTCCACAACAATAACAAAAACACTTATATAGATCTTATATGTGACAGGTACACATTATACTATTGTTTGGGTCTAACAAACACAGCCTATGAATTAACAAATTTCTTTTTTTTTTTTTTTGTAGAGACAGAGTTTCACTTTATTGCCCTCGGTAGAGTGCCATGGCATCACACAGCTCACAGCAACCTCCAACTCCTGGGCTTAAGCGATTCTCTTGCCTCAGCCTCCCGAGTAGCTGGGACTACGGGCGCCTGCCACAACGCCCAGCTATTTTTTTGTTGCAGTTTGGCCGGGGCTGGGTTTGAACCCACCACCCTCGGTATATGGGGCTGGCGCCCTGCTCACTGAGCCACAGGCGCCGCCCGAATTAACAAATTTCTAAGGAGTGATGAGATTTTATGTTTATGAACAAAGATATGTCGATTCTTTCTTTCTTTTTTTTTTTTTTTTTTTTGAGACAGAGTCTCACTATGTCACCCTTGGTAGAGTGCTGTGGCATCACAGCTCACAGCAACCTCAAACTCCTGGGCTTAAGTGATTCTCTTGCCTCAAACTCCCAAGCAGCTGGGACTACAGGCCCCCACCTCAACGCCCGGCTATTTTTTTGTTGCAGTTGTCATTGATGTTTTAGCTGGCCCAGGCTGGGTTCGAACCCACCAGCCTCTGTGTATATGGCCGGCACCCTACCTACTGAGCTATGGGCACCACCGATATGTTGATTCTTAAGCAGAAGTTTGGTTTCATAGTTTTGGCCTCTTAAAAAGCTTTATTGGAGCCAGTGGAGTGGCCTCCATCATTTTATTACCAAGAGGAAGTACAAGAGGTAGAGTCACTAGTTTAATTTTCCAAATCAAGGAATTGAGATGTGGAGATGTCAATCATATTCCTGCCACGTGGCCTCTAACTGACAAAGCCAGTGGCATCATTCACATTTCACCTTTCATGTTGACCTTTGGCCAGAGAACAATGCCACCTCCCTACAAAGCAGGAGTGGCCAGGCAATTGGCCCATGTATATTTGGCTTTCCTCTGAATTTCTGCACCAAATCGTCTGCCTTTTTTTTTTTTTTTTTTTTATTGGTAACATTGATCCTCAGTTTCTTTTCCTGGCCAGGAGAATCATCTCTTCAAGGACATTTCAAATAATTTTTTTCATCTTTTTTTTTTTTTTTACACCTGAGATGAATAGTTTTTAACTTCCTTAAATAGATGTCTCTAGAGCCGCCCTTGTTATGGAAGGAGTGAAAGGCCCATCAGCTCTGTTGTGCTCCTTTTAACTGGGAGCTCTCTAATGTGAAACATTTCCTCACAACAGGTGTAGCATCAGTTCCCGCTCGGGAGGTTCAATGCCCAGCCCTCATCAGTCCCGAGCAGGGAACCATGTCCTGCAGGCATCATCTGCAAACCTTTGGTTTGAATAGCACCTGTCACTTTGGATGCAAAGCTGGCTTCACCCTGGTGGGAGACAGCACTCTGAGCTGCAGACCTTCAGGACAATGGACAGCAGTAACTCCAGCGTGCAGAGGTAATGTGAAAGGAGCAGGCAGTTCTGCAGATACTCAATCTAGACATTGCACCTGCCTGTTGAAATCCCTCCCAACCACAACCACCACTGCAAGTGTTAGCTCCTCCAGGAAATCTACATCAGGCCCAGGAAGAAGTCATGTGCAGCAGGCACATCCTCACTGCCCTTCCTCATGTCACAAGCTAATGTTCTGGTGCTCTGAGACCTAAAGGAGGAAACATTTGCAGATGTCCAAAATGTGTTAGAACAATAAGCATGCTAAACGTGAAACCAGCCATATGAATGGGTAAATAACCAATTACAATTCTGATAATCATCTGACAGTATACAAATTCCATATTTTTATAATAATTGGGACCTAAATAAAAAGCCATGTATGACGCCTCTTGAATAACTATCACTGTATACATGAAGCATTGAGCCCTATATCTCTTTCATCTTTGTATCCTCCACGAAGCAAGACACAGTGCTTGGGCACTATTGGGCATTAACATTTATTTGAATTTAGGTCAATTTTCTGAGCTTCAGTTTCCTATCCACAAGTAATAAAGAACAACCTGAAGTTCTCTGAAAAATAAAAAGGATGATGTCTCCACTTCTTTCAAACTTCCAGTGTCCCGACATGCTGAGCACTTCTTATTATGTACTTTAACACACACACATTGACATGCCAGTTGATCACAAGTGCAGTTATGATAACATTTAGAATAACAGTATTTTTGAGAAGAAAATTTCATGAAGAGTATTTTCGGAGGCAAGATCGAGCAATCCATTAGCAGGGGTTCATCAGATGCTACTATGTGCCTGTCCTAGTTCTTGGGCTATCATTTTTCCACTGGGTATTTTAGAGCATGTGATGTTGGGGGAGTTGGCGTGAATACTGGAAGTGGCCCATATCTTTTCTGAATTCTCATATTCTGCCTCATCTACGGGCAATGCTAGTCAGGTTACAGTTGAAACCATAATCCCGTCCTCCTTCATTCCACATGTCAGATGTCACTCTCCTGCATTCTTTCCAGCTGTCAAATGCTCAGAACTGCACATTACTAAGCCAGTAATGATGAATTGCTCCAACCTCTGGGGTGATTTCAGCTATGGAGCAACCTGCACCTTCCATTGTCCAGAGGGTCAGTTACTTAATGGCTCAGCAAGAACAGCATGCCAAGGGAATGGCCTTTGGTCGACTACCGTGCCAACCTGCCAAGGTACATTTTTCTTTCTTTTTTTTTTTTTTTGCCTATCTTGTACTAGCACTTTATTTTTTGTTTGTTTGTTTGTTTTGCTGGGTTTTTTTTTTTTATTGTTGGGGATTCATTGAGGGTACAATAAGCTAGGTTACACTGATTGTAATTGTTAGGTAAAGTCCCTCTTGCAATCATGTCTTGCCCCCATAAAGTGTGACACACACCAAGGCCCCACCCCCTCCCTCCGTCCCTCTTTCTGCTTCCCCCCCATAACCTTAATTGTCATTAATTGTCCTCATATCAAAATTGAGTACATAGGATTCATGCTTCTCCATTCTTGTGATGCTTTACTAAGAATAATGTCTTCCACTTCCATCCAGGTTAATACAAAGGATGTAAAGTCTCCATTTTCATACGGCATAGGTAGCCACTTTGATATGGAAAATAGCAAAATCAGTGTGTCTTCTCTGTATTTCTCACAGTGGTCTTCCTTTCCACCACGGGTTTCCCCTGTACTTCATGAATGTTTCACAATCAATCAGGCAGGATCTTCTTGCCTTGCACAGAGTGGTGGGAACCAAATTGAGCGACTCTGCGGAGCTCATCACCACTCCTTTTCAGCGCTCTGATTTGTAAAATGAGTCCTCTCACTTCCTCAGAATCTCTGTGTCACATCTTGAAGTTTCAAGTGTTACGAACTGAGTTATTTCGCACAGATTCCTAATTTGTTGTTTCAGACCTTTGTTTACCACCTACCTCTAACCCCACCCTCCCACCCAGGTTTTCCTTAATGAAGTTCCATCTCTCTTTCAGGAGTATAGCATCCTTCTCTTTTCCCCCCCTAATTTTCCCTATCGGTTCATCATGACTTTTTGTGGCATATGAAATTTTTGATGGCCAAAAAGAATGACCCACGGTTTATTTTATTTGCCCAAATGTCTATGTGCAAGTTTCTTGTGTTTGCAGTTTCTTTTTATTCTTTTTATTGGGTCCTTAGTCCGATTTCATTGGAAATGAGAGTTGGTCTCTAAGCCTTAGGAATAAAAGCAGGCCCTGCTTCCCATTCTGCTGCAATGGATTTCTGACTTCCAGATCTTTCATGCTGGCTTTTTAGCATTGCCAGGATCCTTGATGATTCTACTTAATCCTGCATCTCAGAGTTCTTAGGACCTTTCTGGAAGAGGAAGACTGTTCTTTTGCATAATACATTTCTTATATCTCGTGTGTGTATCCGTGTTCTACAGCAGGACCACTGACTGTCCAGCAAGCCCTGACTTACTTCGGTGGGGCTGTGGCCTCTGCCACAGGTCTGGCAATAGGAGGGACACTCCTGGCTCTGCTAAGAAAGCGTTTCAAACAAAAAGGTAAATAGGCAAGCGACTTCTCCTTGCTTTCTTTTTTCATGTGATTTTGGGTGGGGCAGTAAAACCACAACTTCAGGAGTTCACACGGCAAAACATTTGCATTAAAAGAAAACAAAGTCAAGATAAATGATCATAAGAACTGACTGCCCTTCAGAATCACTAGGGAAACTTTTTAATATACATAAAGAGACACTGTGTTCCTTAGACTGTGTTCCTTATTTTCCATCAGAAAAATAACTTTGGAGCCAGGCACAGTGGCTCACGCCCATAATCCTGGCACTCTGGGAGGGTGAGGCAGGTGGATTGCTTGAGCTCAGGAGTTCAAGACCAGCCTGAGCAAGAGTGAGATCCTGTCTCTACTAAAATTAGAAAAACCTAGCTGGACAGTGTGGCGAGCACCTATAATCCTAGCTACTCAGCTATCAGGAGGCTGAGGCAAGAGGATCGCCTGAATCCACAAGTTTGAGGTTGTTGTGAACCATGATGCCATGGCACTCTACCCAGGACAACAGAATGAGACTCTGTTTCAAAAAGAAATTAAAAAAGAAAGAAAATAAAAAGAACTTTGGCCTAGGAATGAAAGAAGGGAATGGCCTGTCTCTTAAGGTTTAAAATATCTTTTTCAATCTTCTCCAGACATTGAACTGTAAGGTCATAAAGCTTTGCATAAGCTCGTGGGGCTCTCCATCACTCCTTACAAAAAGTAACTGGGGACATCATGGGGGCCATTAATGCTCAAATCCAGGTGTCTGAAAGTGGCTGTGTCAAAATATTTGACAGAGTGCTCATTGACATGAGGGGCAGAACCACTTGTTCCCCTGTGCTTTTTCTCTTTCCATTCACAAAGCTGCTGTTGCATTGAGGCATTTTCCCCAAGCTCCTTCATATACTCTCCTGTGAATGGGTATTTCCCCCTTTGTCTACCCTCTTGAAATAAGCAAAAGGAAATATTCCACTTAAAAAGACCAATGAGATATACCAAGAGCTACAGCTTTCCCTCCATCCAAAATTTGTGCTTGTTTAACCAAACTCAGAAGATAGAGGCAAGAGCTCCCAAGACCTAGACCCTCATCTCCATAATCGAGTAGGAATCCCACTATTCCTGCTTTTCCCCTCAAGTTCTTTCATTGCTTTTGACATATTTTCCAGGAAATCTTCAGAACAATGGAAAAAGACCAGCAGGCACCCATCCTCCAGAATCTTAAATAATAAACATATTCATTTGCTGGTGATAGGGCTCTTTCTTGGCCTTGTCCCAATTTGCTTTCAGATTTCCTTATGGCCAAATAAGATGCAAATGCTATAGCCATGTCTGAAGATTCAATTGTCAAAATCTGTTGTTTGGATTAAGAGAGGAGGTGCCTGATCACATATGTTACCTGGGGGGAAAATATCCACTGTCGTGTTGGCGTGCCCGCCTAGCTGAGGGCTATCACAGCATGCAGCAACAGAGTCCCTCAAGTACCAAAGAAATGTATTGCAAGATTCTGAACGATCAGAAAGATAGATGGACAGACAGACAGATAGACATATAGATACTGTAGATGCAGATATAAAATCTCCAAGATGCTAAGGTGGAAACCAGAGCTATGAGGAGAGATTTTTTTTTTTTTAACTAAATGAAGGAAGAAGAACATTTGAAACAGGTCTTACCTTGCAGGGAGATTGTTCCCATTACATCCCTTATCATCAGCCTATCTGAAATTCAGTCCACTGAGATTATACAACAATTTCTATCTGTAATGACCCTTTCCCTTCACCTTGTTTGTTTCTTTTAAACTCACCATTCATATTGTCTCACTTTTTTAGATGATGGGAAATGCCCCTTGAATCCTCAAAGGTAAGAGAAAAATGTTCATAAATGAATAAATTTTGTTTGACTTTTTAATCCCCTATATGTCAGGATGATCATGCTCAATGCCTGCCTCATTTTTATAATCCCCCCCCCTTTTTTTTTTTTGCGACAGAGTATCACTCTTTCACCCTGGGTAGAGTACTGTAGCATCGTAGCTCAGAGCAATCTCAAACTCTTGGTCTCGAGCGATCCTCTTGTCTCAGCCTCCTGAGTAGCTGGGACTACAGGTGCCCACCATAACACCCGGCTACTTTTAGAGACGGAGTCTCGCACTTGCTCAGCTGGTCTTGAACCTATGAGCTCAGGCAATCCACCTGCCTTCCCCTCCCAGAGTGCTAGGATTACGAGGATGAGCCACCGTGCCCAGCCTTTTTTTATAATTTTTTTCCAATATCCTCTTTTATATTCTGAAGCAAAATGCACAGATAATATATCCTAACTATACATAATGTTTTTTAAATCAACAAATGCCCTAATTATAAAGTAGAAATAAAAGGGAAAGTGATTTATAATAAAAACTAAATGTTAAAGTTTAGGTGCTACACTAGCACATGCTATGAGGTTGTCAGAAGCTTTCACCTTCCAGGAGAACCTCTGTGAAGGCAATAGCCACACAGGTAGACTGAACAGGAGAACATTGTATCAGAGACTTGAAGAGCATCACAAGTGTTGCCAATACCAACTTGATTTTTCAAAATGATGAATAATTCTGATAAAGATTTGCAAAACCTGTTACAATTGTCCATCAATCCATATGGTAATTGCATCTTAAAAGAGCAAAAGACACTTTATATATAAAGCAGTTGACTTTCAGGCTCAGAGAATTTTAACCTATATGAATATATGAATATTGATAGAGTAGATATTCCAAAGTGTGTGAGGTGTGGGACAATTCTTTTGTGTCTGGTGCCTATTTGGTTATCTAACACTTGGAACTCCTGCCCATTAAATGTCAGTAGAACTCTTGATGATTTATAAATATTCTTTAAAAATACCTCTAGGGGGCTCACTGCCTCCTTTGCAAACTAATGCTAGATTATCAAGTATCAAGATTGAGAATTTTGCAACTTCTCACCAAGAAGAGGCTGCAGCCCCCTAGAGGGCATAGCGTTTTTTACACAAAGCAACAATAATTTAGTGTGTTGGAAAATACAAATTACCCGGAGCTGATAAATGTAATCTCAAATATTTCTTTTGGTCTTTATCTTTCTTTCCTTTTTAAAGCAGAATTCCAGTGGTGGGGTGGTAATCCATGCTTTCTGGAGATACTACGTGCTGGACTGTGTTGTTGGGGGCTAACCACTATATGGCCGGTCACTACTGTGTTTCTATTCTTTAGCCACCTAGGAACATACGGAGTTTTTACAAATGCTGCATTTGACCCGAGCAGTTAGGGTAAGTTACCCAGGACAACATTTTGAAGAAAATAAAATAGAAAAGGAAAAGGGAAGAACATAGACTTTGACTTTTCTTTACGTTGTAAGGCCAGGCAGGAAATAGTGTTAACAAAAAACAAAAGACAGGTAAGACCATAGAGAAGTGACAATGTAATGAAGTGTCAATAGTGACAGCTCATGTAAGGCTTTCCATTTCCTCCAGGACAGAAACACTCTAATAAGACACAACTTATTTCAGAAAGTGTGATATTCCCATTATTGGCTGCTTGATGGTATTGATCCCATGACCTTGCCTGAGAAGTCAGGACTGTGAGAAAAATCTTACAAACATTCATGGAGTCAGTCCCCTGTGCTACTTGCTGGGAAAACAAAAATAATCTGATGTTGTCCCTCTCCCAAAAAGCTTAGTGGGTAGCTGAGTTTCCCACAAAAAGTAGTAGCCTGCATGGCAGAATCCAGGAGTCTGGAATCTAGAAAAAGAAGATTATGTTGAGCCTTAGAGATAGATATGATGAGAAATGTCTTTCTTTGGTATTTTAAAGGAAAATATAATTATTTAAATTTCTTTTGTTTTATTTTCAGAGATCTGTCCTTCTCTTGGTCACCTCATTCAAGCTCCACAGAATCTTGTTTGTAAACATTAAGCCTCCTGCTAGTCTTGACTCAACTGCAGTACGTTGGCTGAAGTTTTCAATAAATACTTGTGAATAAAAGACATGGAATTTCCTTAGATTAGCCCTGGACCAGAGCAGGATTGTCCCACAATCCCAAACTCTCCACCCACCACCCCTTCCTGCTCCACCTCTCTTTTTCCTCCAGTGCAAGCCACAGAGGCCAGGAGCCAATGTTTCTGCAGTGGTCTGTGGGTTTCCACTTGGCTGTCACTTGAAAATAACAGTTAGCCAAAGAGACTAGAGCATCTGACTCACAAGAAGACCAGACTGTGGAGAAATAAAAATGCCTCTTTATTTTTGTATTGAAAGAAGGTTTTCTCTACTGTGTCAGAAGATGGATGACAGCTCTTACTTGAGAGAATTCCTACAGAAACTTTGGGGTTTCCAGTGGTTGCTGGTTGCTGTTTACAAGGCTTCCAGAGAGGCCTCTGAATGACACCAGAAGACCAAGAATCAAGACAGGAGGCCATGTCACTGCAGACCTTCCTGTCACCAGTCAGGCTCCCTCAAAGGACCCAAAGACCAATATTCAAAATGTGTAATTAAAAAGATTCTCCCCAAGTGCCATGTTCCTCTGTTTGATGTTTTATTTAATAAGATCTGTACACATCATGTGTTTACTATCAGTGTAATATACAACTACAATTGTCCCAGTTACAGCCTGACCCTACAATCAGTCTACAAATATATATCATGCAACCCCCACCCCAAGAGAAAAATTATAGAAGCAAAAAAAGTCTTCATCACCTTAATGGTCTACAGGAAGAACAGATGTGTTTTGCATGTTCTTTAAATTCCGTGTTTAATAAATAGGTCATTGAAAGTTAAACAAAGTTTAACACAGTTAAAACAGTAAAAAAAAAAAAAGTTACACAGTGCTTACCAGAAACACCTGGTAACCAAAAAACAGAAAGCTCCAAAATATAGTTATTTTGTCTCTGTGAAATGTAACCAATGACTATATTCTGAAGACTAGACAATCAAATGTGCAAATAAAAATGGTAAGGCAGTCTAACTACAAGTTACTAGAATTTTGGTGAGTAGCCTTGGGATTTATGGAGACTATGTTTTTGAGAAGTTTCTCTGATACACTGCAAATAGCATCTCTAATGCTTTTTATACTTCACTCACTAAACTAGGAAGGACTCTGGTTCTCAACCTTGTCTCCTGAATCAAAATCTGAATTTTGTAAAGCTCCCCGGGGAATTCTGATGGTTTTGTCTAAAGGTGGGAACCACTTATACCATAAATACAGATGTGTAAGGCATTGTTCCTGCTCTTGAATAGCTTATATTCTCGTTAGGGAGATGACAGACACACAGAACAATGAGGGCAATTAACACGAGCATACATAATTTGAATAGTGTTGTAAGAATTTGTAAAATGGAAAAGTCCATTTAAGCCCAGAATCATGGAGGTAGGCAAATCTCTGGACTGTAAAGAATGGCCAGGTAAAGAGAAAGAAAATAAGCATTCTAAATTGGTAGAATAACATCAGCAAAGGAGCAAAGACAGACGATTAGTGGTGGGTGCCTGGAAGAAGCTGTTGATAAGCCTGGATTTGTTAATGCAGACCTCATGCGACCTGCCACATTACTATCTATTGAATGTATTGATTGCAAAAAGAACGCAACGAAAGATTGGAGGCTTGCAGATCCAGGGAACCAGGGACAAGTCACCTTGATGAGGGATCTGAGAGTATCATTCTCAGATTCTCTGCTGGCCAGATCCTCCAAGAAATAGAAGCGGCCCTGGAGGTGGGAAAACAGAATCAGAGATGAAAATATGCTGGGAATTACGCTCCCAACTACCTCATCTCTCTTATTTTGCTCCCAACTACCCTAACAGGGAAAACTATCACCATGCCTACTTTGCAGATGTCAAAACTGATTTGCAGAGAGGTAGAGTGACTTGCCCAAGACAACAGCCAGGAAGTGGAATTGAAATCCCGATGGCTGATTTTCTCAGCCACGCTTTTAAGCCCTCTGCTGGGCTGCCCTTTAGCTGGTGTTCATTGGCAGAACTGTGTTTTGGTAGAAGCCAGGAAAGCGCCCCCAGAGCGCTGTTCTCAGTCCTGGTCCCTTGCTTCTCGACCACCTGAAAATACAATGCGCCTGTGCCCAGGGACAGGGCACCATTCCCTTTCCTGCAGCCCAGGAGGGTCATCTGGCTAAAGGCGTTGCGTTCCACTGCACTGGGAACTGCAGTTTGGCAAGTGTGAACTTTGACCCAGACCGCTGGCGGGTGGGCGTGAGGGGCTGCCGCTCTAGGGGTGTTATCGGGTGGAAATGGAGCAATACTGTTTTGTCTAGTGGCTCATCTGGGCACTGTCCCACCTGCTAAACCCTCTGCTCTCTGTCCTTTCTTCATCTGTAGTGAAACAGTCACTAATCTAGCTACACCCCTAATACCTCACCAGGAGCAGTGACCCTACCCGGAAAGCAGGGAGGGAGGGAGAGCCAGAGGCGACCGCCCCTGCGAAGCGGGCAGGAGCTGCGGAGAGGAGGACGCTGCCACCCACAGCCCCCAGGAGCTCACTGCAGCCGGGACCGCAGGCGGGTGGCGGCTGGGCGAGCCGTGCCCAGCTCCTGCTCGCGGACGTGGTAGCTGCAGAAGCAAGAAAAGAGCCATGTTCCCAGGCTGCCCACCCGTTTGGGTCCTGGTGGTCCTAGGCACCAGCTGGGCAGGCGGGGGGAACCCGGGGGCCGACGCAGCGCAGCTAAGGCAGTTCTACGTGGCTGCCCAGCACATCAGCTGGAGCTACCACCCCGAGCCCGCAAACCTCAGGTAACTCAGGTGTGGGGTCTGGGGGGGCTTCTCTGCAGAGGATAAGCTATTTCCTTTAGAGAACATTCTTTCCCTTTGCAATTCTGTGAATTTTTGAACAACAATTTTCAGTTAAGTAAATGCAACTAATAGGAGCGTATAATGAATGAAATAAACTTGGCGGAGGCTAATTTTGGCTCCAGTAACACAGCTGATCATTCTGAGGGTATAGAAAACATCTGATTGGTTAGATGCTGCTTTCTTTTCAGGAGTTTGTTTTCGATATAGTTTTGTTAGTAGGCTTGATTGTTGGTTTAATATATTGATCGACTGAAAAGCACCAGGCACTTAACTCCTTGGTTCACTCTTCCTGCAAACTCCTCTTCCCAATGTGTAGTAGTTTAGTATTTTTATGGACCTCCTAGTTATATATTATCTATTCCATTGTCCACACAGCTTTATCTTCTACAGTTAAAGGTGTGCACCTTGTGCATTGTTAGAAGCAGACAACTGAATAACCACTGCCCTATAATTTTGCTGCTTTCTTATACATGATTTTCAAAATATCATCAGTCCACAAAAATGTAACATTTTTTGCATTTTCACCTTTTTTTCTGCTTTGTATTTGACTTATTTATGCTAGTGAATGTGACTCTTCATTTTTTCTCACTCTTCATCATTTCCTGGGGTATGGTTTACCCTGGCTGTTGTGATAAGGTCACTGTTTAAAAGCATATGTAACTAAGATAAAGCTTAAGTCATACAAAACTCTGGTTTTGGGTTGCCAACTATTTTTTTCTAATTGAAAGGTTAAAAATAAAACTTCCCAGAAATTAACCAAATCCTAGAGACTATTTTTCCAGTTAATTATATTTTAATTTTTTTCAGTGGTAAACCTCCTCATGTGACTCATTTTTTTTTTTACTTAACATCACAGTTTAAGTGATTGTGAAAGATGTGTTCCTCTTTTATAATTACAAAAGCAAGTGACCTGCCAAGAAATAAAGTAATATTTTGAGACCTTTTAGTGAATAGCATTAACTTTTTTAGAAATGGCATCATAACTAGGTCATTTTAGAGGATAGTACATACCATCTTGATCTTATAAGAAATACCTCCTTTTCAAAAATAACCTTTTAAATGTTATATTCTAAGGTGATAATCTAGGTCACACCCACATTCTTGGGGAACTGCCATAAACTAAAACCTCAAAGAAAATAACTGTCTTTCCAACATTAATCTTGCCTGTTCCTGGGTGGAACGTGAACTTGGCTGCTGGTTATCGCATGCTGTCTTTATGCTTGGGTGTTTGTTTTCTCTTCTGTAGTTAACGTAGACAATGACAAGCAGAATACTGGAGGTAGAACCACAAAGCCAAAGGTCTGATTCATGTGAAAGTCCACAGGGACCCATGACAGGTCAACATGTCCCTTTATTCTGTAGCTGAGTTTCTAATATTCTGGGAAGAGTTATTCCTCTGATATCAATTATTCAGTCAAAGCCATGGAAAGATAGCCCAGACAAGCTTCCAATATGGTTGAACCTCAAATCATGTCATTTTTCTCTAGTACTGTCATATGAAAAACGTAACTTGTGTATCTGGCTGCTTAAACTAAGAACTTGCTCTAACTTGTTCTGCCCCAAGAGCTCAAGGATACTCACTAGGGGGATGTCAATGTAGACAACGCCATACTTTACCAAAGTGTGTTTCAGCACAAAGCAGAGATCTGTCTACATATTTCGTCTAATGTTAGTAGGACAATGCCTTTTAAAGGTAAATTATATCTATTATTCTTGTTCCAGGTCTAGGGTATG
The DNA here is from genome assembly GCF_027406575.1 of Nycticebus coucang. NCBI lineage: Eukaryota > Metazoa > Chordata > Mammalia > Primates > Lorisidae > Nycticebus > Nycticebus coucang. Next base: position 91,956,997 of record NC_069789.1, read on the forward strand.
CTTTCCAACATTTCCTTAAGGAAGTTTCCCCTCTAGGGTACTACCTTTACAGGATTTTTCTTTTTATGAAAAAAAAAATCTTTAAATTATAGTACTCATAAATGGAAAACTTCTCAAGCATGTTATTTGAATTCATATCATCTTTAATTTTCTATTCAGATAGATTATTTTCCAATATAAACTGTTTAGGTCAAATAGATATACCTCAACAGGAATATATAACATATACATTAAAACATACTGGGAATCATAACTCTATTGAAATTACTCCACATATATCATAAAGGACTGGTTTTTCTTAATAAAGATTTTATATAGCATCTACATTTCTTTATTTAAAGATCTGAGGCATGAGAGGAAAATTATTTTTGATTTATACTAAAAAAAATTGATTAAAATGGACTTTAACATTAGGAACACTATCTGTAGACTCCTGGAATTCTTGGGTTCTGAGAACTCTAAGCGATCATTCGATTCATTTTCAACTTATGTGTTTTAACCTCCTATTTTTCCAATATCCTCCCCCAAATAGTTGTCTAATTTCTACTCGATTGCTTCCAATGACTGAGAATCCCCTACTTTCAATATCTAGCCATTCTAAATGTATTTCCTCATACCTCATTTAATTCTGACCACTGATATTGAACACAGATTTTGTATCCCCCACATTAAATTATGAAAATTACTAGAATTATAGGTTTTTCTGCTTGCTGGGAAAATCTGAAAGCTAAAGACCAACTTCTATTACATTTTGAAAATAATATTACTGGCTAACATGTATTGAGTGTTTATAAAGTTCCAGCTCTATACCCTTTGCACATATCAACTTATCTAATACAATAATTCTGTGAGGAAGATTTTACTGATTTACATGTTACAGTTGTAGAAACTAAGGCTTAAAGGGATTAAGTAAACTTTTCAAGGTTATACAATTATTCAGAAGTAGATACAGGATTTAAATCTAGATGCCGAATCTCCCAGCCTGTGGCCCCTGCCACTGTGCTACAGACAAGTCATAGCAAATGTGGGTGATGGCTGCTTTACCATCCTGATATACCCTGATTGTGACTGGGCCACTGTCCCTGCAATAGCAAGCAGAATAAGGATAACATGGTCAACTGATTAAGATATTTGTAAGATATTGCCCCCTAATTCTCTTCTCTTTGACTCCTCATCTTTAGTCAAATGATGTGCCCATCTTTAGAGGAATAGCAAAAAAAAAAAAAAAACACAACAGAAAAGTCTTCCATCACTCTCTCTGAACTCCTTTACCATGATGCTCTGGCTTTACCTTTTGGAATCTCAGCTCTTCCATTTATCTGCTATATCTCCTTGGACAAATTACTTAATCTTTCCAAGTTGGGTTTTTCATTCGTGTGTTTCCAATATGAATCCCAGGGCTTTTACCCTACAAGCCATTCTCACCTCTCAGCTAGAAGAAAAGGTGCACCAAATTGATGCTTAAATAAGTAAATAGAGTGTTACCCCATAGATTACATTTGATCAGTTAAAAAACAGCTCACATATTTATTTATTTGTAAAGGATTTTGTCATATTTTTTTTTCAGTTAAAATCTACCCTAATGTTTGAGTTTACACTATAATCTTGGGTTTGTTTTAGAAAATTGATCTTGAGAAACAGTAATAGGACAGCCTAACTTATGTAAGAATGCTCATCACAATAGAATATTCCTAAAGAGACCAATAATTATTTCACTATGATCACATGTATAAAACTGTGGATTTCTGAAATATAATAACAATGCTAGAAGTCTGAAGATATGAGAGATCTATTTTTTTGCAATGTGCAAAGTAAATGTCAACTATACCTTTCAAATTAGTTTTTATATTTCATTTCCAGTTTGAATCCTTCTGCAACTTCCTTTAAGAAAATTGTCTACAGAGAATATGATGCATATTTTAAGAAAGAAAAACCACAATCTAGCATTTCAGGTAAGCCTGAAATATATTTTTTAATAAGATAAATTTCTGTGGATAATCTGATATTCCTATGTATCTAAAATATCCATTTAGTGACATTTTATGAACATGTATGGTTTTGTTTTTTTTTAAGTACTGGCTGCACAAGTATCCAATGTACTCAATACTAACATGAAACCAGTAGATGAACAACCACAAGTCCACACAAGAGAAAAATACAATTAAATTCAAGTGAGAGGAAGGGGGAGAAGAGAAAGGGATTGGTGTGCTTTTGCCTAAGGGGCACAATGAAGGGGTGTATGGCACACCTCCTGTGTGAAGGGCTCAACTACAACTTGGACTTTACCCAATAAATGTAACCTAATTTTTTGTTCCCTCATATTAATCCGAAATTTTAAAAAAAGGACTGGCTACATAATATGTGGGGCCAAGTGCAAAAGGAAAGCATTGGAGTCCCGTCTTCCTATTATTGAGAATTTCAAAACAATGACTGTAAAGTGTTAAACCAAGCAGGGGACCCTTCTGAGCATGGGGCCCTGTAAAATTGTATAGGTCACATGTGCGTGAGGTGGTCTGTTTATAACCTTGATCAAAATAGCTAAACAAAACTCTTTTTTTTTTTTTATTGTTGGGGATTCATTGAGGGTACAATAAGCCAGGTTACACTGATTGCGTTTGTTAGGTAAAGTCCCTCTTGCAATCATGTCTTGCCCCCATAAAGTGTGACACACACCAAGGCCCCAACCCCCTCCCTCCGTCCCTCTTCAACAAAACTCCTTAAGTGTTTGAATCTCATTCATTCATCTCACAAACTATTAATTGAGTCATGTCTACTGTGGATGTAGCAGTAGACATGACAGACTCACACCCTGCCTTCATGGAGCCTACGGTCTGGTTTAGTGAGCACAGATGTGCCTTAAGTGAAAGATATTTTTGCTTCCATCTGGTTCCCTAAATTCATCATAAACAATCTAAATGTAGCTGATTCTTTTACATCTGTCTTCCCTATCTAGTCTCCTGTTTATTTAGTGTGATGTATATAATAGCTGTGGTCTTTAGAGATAATCTCTTCTTTTTTCCTCACTCTTCTTTTATTAAGAATACTGGTTGATTGAGATCTAGGATCTTAATTACGGTGCCATATTTCACAGGGATGATAGAGGCCATCACAGGACAACTTCCTCCAGTGGGTTCCGTTGTCAGTAATTCACCCACCCCCCCACCAATCAGGTGAAGACCTGCTATCTTTCCCAAACTCATCTTTCTACCTTTTCTATTTATCCCAGTCTGTCCTTCCTCTTTTGATCTCCTTAACTTTCAATCTTTCTTTAGCTGGAGTCTTCTCTTTGGCCAAAAATCAAAAACAGAAAAACGAAACAAAAATACATTCAGGTTATCACCTATCCAGATGGAAAAAAAAAAAAATACATATATATCTATATCCCATTGGCCCTCCCTGACTTTTCCTATTCTCTCCTTTCCTTCACTGCCAACTTTTGGTATGAGGATTCTGTATCATTCTCTACATTTCTTCTCCTACATTCCTTCCCTAATCTGCTTCAACATGAGTGAAGCCACTAGAATCACTCTCACAAAAGGGCCCTCATGACCTCTGAGAGGTCAGAGTTATGGTTTCTTTTACCACTTGACATCACTAGGACACTCTCCCTTCTTGAATCTCTCTCTCTTTCCGGTTTTCCTAGTGTCATTTCCCCTGTTTTTTTTTTTTTTTTTCAGACTTCTCTTGCCAATCTTTCTCAAACTCTTCCCACCAGGTCTTTTTCCCCAGCGTTCCAGCCTGTCCATACCCATGGCTTTCACTACTACCTCCCCGAGGCCACTTCTCCCTGAAACTACAATGACTTTGCCTCCCTGCCAGTAGAATTAACTTTTACCTCTTTTGTACACTCCCAGAACCTGAACTAATCCTTGCCTTCTAGGGATGTTGTAAAGAGTAATTGAGTTAATAAGTAGAAAGTACTTCTAATAATGCAAATATGTAATGAGCATGATATAAAAGTTAGCTATATTATTATTGCTGCTATTGTTACTAATTTACCATTATTAGATCATATATATCATGGTATTATAGATATCCATTAATCTATATTTCCTCACTCACTTATACATTCTTTATATATGCTCATTTATATATTCATTTAATTTTAAATAAATAGGCATTTAAATATTTTATTCTATTTTTTAATAATTGTGTATTGAGAACCTACCACATTCCAGGATCTGGGGATATAAAAGTGAATAAGACAGGGACTCTGACTTCCTGGAGCTAACCAGCTCTTAGGGGTGACCTATAAGAAGATAAGCAATTAGTGTAGAGTAATAAGGAAGAACTATGATGAAGATTCTATAACTGGACAGAAAAGACCTATGTCCAGCCTAGTGGCCAGGAAAGTCTTTCTAAGTTCATGGCTGGAAAAATAATAGGATCTTGGAAAGCCGAGTAGGGAAGTAGGGAAGAGAGATGGATTTTAGACTAAGGAAACACATGTATAAAGGTTTAGGGATGAGAGAGTATGGTGTATTTGGGGAGCCATGACTCAGCTGGAGCACAAACTTTAGGGAAGGGATTAACAAGAGAGGCAGCCAGGTGGGGACACAGGCCACATCAGGGACCCATGTTAAGGCTTCTTCTTGAGGAGAACAGGGAGTTGTTGATGGGATTTAGTCTGGAGAAAGACGGACTTAGATTTGTGCTGTAAGAAGATCATTCTGTCCAAATGTTGAGAATGGATTGAAGAAAGACAAATCCAGAGCCAGAAAAACTGGGTAAGAAACTAGCAGGGAAGCTGAGATGGAAAAAATTAGATGGAGTCCAAAGATATTTAGGAGCTAAAATTAATTAAACTTGGTGATTAATTGTATTGATGTTGAGGTTTCTGGATCAAACAACAGAAAGGATATGGTGCCATTCAATGAGAAAAAATATAGGAAAGGAGAGAGTTTGTGAGAGAAAGTGATGAGTTCAGATTAGGGGTTTGAAGTGTGTATGAAATGTCTACCTCAAAATGTCAAATGAGCAGAAGGATGTAGAAGTTTGGTCCTTGAGAGAGAGCAGAGTTAGATATAAATATTTGGGAGATATCAGAACAGAGATGGTAAATGAAGCCTCAAGAGGGCATGAGCTCACCCAAGAAGAGTATGATGAAAAAGGGAAGGCTGCAGACAGAGCTCATAGGAGCAGCAAGGTCTACGAGATGGGCCGAGAAAGAAAAGTGCACCTAGGGGTTTGAGAGAGTGTGTCCAGAGAGGCCAGGGGAAAACTAGAGAATGTGGCACCCTGGAAACAAAGGGTCCAAGGCGACCAAGAGCTACTAAGAGAAGGCCCAACAGATGGTCTTTCATTATAGAATAGTAAGTAGGGGAAAATCAGATGTCAGGGTGTTAAGGAGTGAATGAAAGGTGAGGAAATTGAAGCAGAAGGAACTTATAGATAATTCTCTCCTGAAGTTTGGCTTTAAAAGGAATGAAGGACTTAAGAATATTTTGCAGTTTTAATAAAAAAGGAATAGAGAGACTTAAAATATTTAAGGGAAGAATCCAACAGAGAAGAAGAGGATAAAGACATCTGAAATAATTGATGGAACCAGACTCAGAAGCAGCTGGAAGTGGTGGGATTCAAAGCTTTGGTATTCAAAGTTTATAGCAGTGGGCAGGAAGCTGAAGGATCCCCTGTCCACTATTGCAGAGTCTGTTCATTTTCATAGCTCCAGCTCCAAGCTTAGCATGTACAATGGATACTTAAGAACTTTAATTAAACTGCAGAAGAATTTAATGAACCAAGAAACATATTCATTAGCCCTGGAAAAGGAGGAATTGGGTAGGTATTTGGAGCCAAGTTAACTATGTTTTAATGCCTTTGCTGAGTAAGACATTGTGCTGAGTGCCTTAAAAGATACAAAGGACCAGCATCAGACTGGAGACACTTAAGACATAAGGAAGCATCAGTTGTTTTTGAAGTTTTGGGTTTGTGATCCAAACCCTTTCAGATGATTAATTTGTGTAGTGACTTTCTAATTTAACCTTATTAATTAAAAGTAAATCTTGAGGCAGCATCTGTAGCTCAGTAGGGAGGGCACCAGCCACATACACCCAGGCTGGTGGGTTTAAACCCTGCCCAGGCCAGCTAAACAACAATGACAACAGCAACAACAACAACAACAACAACAAAGCCGAGCATTGTGGTGGGCTTCTGTAGTCCTAGCTACCTGGGAGCCTGAGGCAAGAGAATCGCTTAAGCCCAAGAATTTGAGGTTGCTGTGAGCTGTGATGCCACAGCACTCTACTCAGGGTGACATAGTGAGACTCTGTCTCAAAAAAAAAAAAAAGTAGACCTTGATATTTGGTTAGAATCTCTTATTTATGTTTAAGTCCTTTTCACCTTCAACATTACCTTTCTGTCAACACCTGTGTATCTCAGAATAATTTTTTTTTATGTGAACCAAAGCATTTCAACATTCATTTTAATATGGCCCCCTCTTGAACTCCCATAGTTGCTTAATTATGACCCCAGAGGTGGTACCTTACACATCTATGTATCAAAGATTAAGATTGGTGTGAAGGGTAAGCCTTAGATTTTGATTGAGAACATCTGGATTTGAACACTGCCATTACTATATGACTTCTCCCATTTCCCAGCCTAGTCCTGTGTCCCTCGTACCTTTTCCCTACCCATTTGGTGGGTATGATTCTAGCTGAGGCCTGAATAAGTCATGGGCCTCAGTGCTGCAGTGCAAACTATTGTTATAAGTTATTGCAGTTACGGTGGGGGTTAGGCTGAGGCTGCAGGGCTGGGGATCTGAAGATGACTGTCCAACAAAGTTTGTGGACATGTGGACAGGTCGGGGGGCTGGGCATATATTCAGGAATCCTGTCTTAGGCCTTAAACTGGCTAGTTTTGAGTCTCTGCATCTTTTCAAAGACTATGAAAATTTTACCCCCTAAGGAGTTTTAAAATAACTGCGACAATGCCCTGCCTTGTGTTATGTAATGCGTTATTCACCTAAGAGCAGGGGATTAGATTAACTGACCTCCTGCAGTCCTTTCCAATTCCACAATTGCACAAAATTGGGTGCACTCTGCCCTGCTTCAGCAAGCCCTGAGGTAGAGCATTCCTTCCCCAACCCAGCTTTGGGCACTGAGGAGCTGGTGGGAGAAGTCTCAGGCCATCCCGCTGGTGGAGGAGCTAAAGAACAATTCAGAAAACATGTAGCTGTGTGTTTGTCCACATGCATGAAGGTATTTGGTTCACATTTATGAAAACATCTTTTTGTTTTGCCTGAATTCTGAAGAAGCATGAAGGGAGGTTGAATAAATACTCCAAACTCTCCCTTGAAGTAAGAGGTCTTATTAGGTTAAATAACTTAAGAGACTTATCCTCGGCATCTGGCATCTACAGCCACATGATACCAACAAACAAATCAACCAAGCAGGGGAACCATGGCAACTAAATGCAGCAGACAATGTGACAGTGTAGACAGGGTGCTCACTGGTGGCCTGGGCAGGTGAGAGTGGGGGTTTCCATCCGGAGCCAAGACTGAGGGTAGCAGCTAAAAGAGACGGGGTCAGCCAGTGGGGACAGACATGTCAGGAGCCAAAAAACGTATAGACATCTGGACTGTTCTAGAAAGGGGGGTGGGTTCTGAATCTCGTCAAGGCAAGAGAAAGCTTTGGCTCAGGAGTTCTGGTCGCAGCAATGCTACTGAATTGCCGATGACCTTGGGCAAGCTGTCCTTGTCCCTCCCCACTTCCCAGGCTTTGTTAACCGTTGCTAAAATGAGGCTTGAACTGCGTGATCTCTGCAGTCCTGTGCAGAGCTAATGTGAAAACACAAAGTTCAGGCACAAGAACAGTATAAACTCCAGGACTGGGGATATCAGGGAAGGGAGCAGGACAACTGAGAGTGGGAAGATAGTTGCAGGGAAAGACAGGACCCTTCCATCCCAGAGGTCGTAGTCTACCATTGCTGCTATAACCAATGACCACAAACTTTGTGGCTTAAAACAATGCGAAATTAAAAAAAAATGCAAATTTATTCTTCCCTTATGCTTCTGGAGGTCACAAATCCAAAGTGGGTTTCACTCTCAAGATGTTGCCAGAGCTGTGCTCTTTTTAGAGGTTCTAGGGGAGAATCATTTCTGTGCCCTTTGCAATTCCTAGAAGCATTCGTGGCCCAGGCCCTCTTCCTCCATCTTCGGAGGCCCCAGGGAAGCACTGCCAGTCTCTTCCTGTCTCAGATTCTCTCCCATCCCTTTTGTGGTTCCATTGGGCCCACTGGATACCCCAGGGAAATCCCTTCTGCTCAGATCCTTAATGTAATCACACCTGCAGAATCCATTTCACCATGTAAGGCAGCATATTCACAGGTCCCAGGAATCAGAACATGGGCCTCTCTGTGGGTGGAGGGCGTTGTTGTGCCTACCACACCCCAAAGCCCCCTCCCCCACAGCGTCCTCCCTCTCAGACAATTGTGCCTTCATCCACCCAGCTCCCTAAAGCAGAACTTCATCAGCCATCCATGGCAGCCGATCTCCCTCATTTCCACCTCATATCCAGTCCATCCCTAAGCCCTGACTATTTAATCTCGTAAGCAGATCTCCAGTGTGTTCTTTCCTCCTCAGCTCCACCACAACCTTAATTGTAGGTGCCAACATTTCTCTCCTGGAGCCTAGCTGCTCTTCCACCCTCTACTCTACTCTCTCCTCAGATCATCCTCCACAAACACAGGCGGGGATTTCAAAACCCAAATCCAGTCCGTTTCGCACCCCTGATGAAAACTCTTTTTTTTCTTGAGACAGTCTCACTATGTCACCCTTGGCCGTGGTATCACAGCTAACAGCAACTTCAAACTGTTAGGCTCAAGTGATTCTCTTGAGTAGCTGGGACCACAGGTGCCTGCCACAACGCCCAGCTATATATATATATATGTAAAAAAAAATTGTAAAATTTCACAATTTTTTGCCAGGCTTGATTTGAACCTGCTACCTCTGGTATATGGGGCCGGTGCCGCCCACATCCAGCTATTTTTTTGTTGCAGTTGTCATTGTTCTTTGGCAGGCCCGGGCTGGATTTGAACCCGACAGCTCCTGTGCATGTGGCTGGTGCCCTAGCTGCTGAGCTACAGGTGCCAAGCCCCTGATGAAAACTCTTTAATGCCCTCCAGATGCTCCCAAGTTAATAGCAGGACTCTCAGAGCCTCACACAGCCCTTCATGATGAAGCTCTGCGGGTGCCTTGAGCTTCACCTTCTGCCTCTCCCTCTTACCTACTAAGAGATCCCTATGGCATCTGTCAGTTCTCTGAAAAGGCCAAGTTTTATACCCCCCCTCGCCCCAGGGCCTTTGCACATGCCAACCCCACATCCTTGCCCAGCCCTTTGCTTTTGAACCTCAGTTAAAGCATCAGTTCTTTAGGAAACCATTTTCCAACTCTGACCCCCTCCTGACCTCCAAGATTGGACTAATCTACTCTGTCAGATACTCTTAAGATTACCCTATCCTTTTCTTTCATAATACTTGCCGCAGTTTGTAATTAAATATTTATGGATAATTTGTTTAAAACCTGTCTTTCTTACTATAGACTTATAGTTATAAAACTTATAACATTTTTCTAATTTTACATGAAGAAAGGGAATGTGGGTATTTTACTCTTTTATGCACCATATCAATTCTGATGCCTACAATAATGTGGGTGCTCAATGTTTGTTGAATGAATGAATGAATGAATACAAAGGAGATGCAGTACAAAGAGCGTGTTTAAATCTTGGCATCTAGCATCAGACAGATTTAAATTTAAATCATGATCCTGCCTCTTATTAGCTGTGTGATATTGGGCAAGATATTGAGACTCTCTGAGGCTCAGTTTCCTCATCTATAGAATGGGGATCTAAATATCTTCCCTAAAGATTTGTTGTGAGGATTAATGTAAGGGCTTGCAGTGCTTAAATGTAGTAAGGGGGATAATAAATAAACACATAAACAAAGTAAATACATTCTTACTGAACTCCATGACTGCTGTAACTTCATTCTCCTGCTTCTATGAGTCATGATGGGCAGCACCAAGCCCACAAGAGCTCCTGGATAGCTTGGAAGAGAGTGCAGTTGACCCTTGTCACTTGTCTGAATTGGGGCTCTTATTCCCAACCTTTACAGCACACTAGGATCACCAGGGAGCATTTTTTAGAATGCAGATTCCCAAACATCCCCTCTAGAGACTCAGATTCATTGAGTCTGAGGCGGTACTTGGGCATCTGCCTTTTAGTAAGACCCCAGGTAATGCTAACGTAGAGACTCCAAGGACTACACTGGGGGAAGTTCTAATGCAGTCATCCCCGGTATCCACAGAGTGTTGGTTCCAGGACCACCCAAGACACCAAAATGCAAGGATGCTGGACTCCCTTTCTACAAAATGGCACAGTATTCACATATAACCTGTGTGCATCCTCCTGCATACATTATCTCTAGACTGCTTATAATACCTAACCCAATGTATATAGTACATAAATGCCTAGTATACTATATTTTTATTTGTATTCTTTTTTATTGTTGTATTGTTACTTCTGCTGGTTCTTTAAAAAAAATTTTTTTTTTTTTTTTGTAGAGACAGAGTCTCACTGTACTGCCCTCGGGTAGAGTGCCGTGGCGTCACACGGCTCACAGCAACCTCTAACTCTTGGGCTTACGTGATTCTCTTGCCTCAGCCTCCCGAGCAGCTGGGACTATAGGCGCCCGCCACAACGCCCGGCTATTTTTTTGTTGCAGTTTGGCCGGGGCCGGGTTTGAACCCGCCACCCTCGGCATACGGGGCCGGCACCCTACTCACTGAGCCAATCTGAAGTTGGTTGAATCCATGGATGCAGAGGTCCAGTTATATATATGATTCCTCAAACTCTGGCTCAGATATCCATCCTTTCACAGGGTCCATCCTTCATCCTCTCTGCCTCGGCAGTATTTTGCCTGTATCCCAGCAATAGCTCATATCATACATCTATCTCCTAAAGCTTGTGAACTCCTTCTAGACAAGGGCTGTGTCTTGTTTATCCACGAAGCCCCAGAACTTAGCATAGCACCTGAAATGTAGTGAGTGAAATCTCACTCTTGATTTCTGCACCTCTAACCTGCTGCCCCTACTGTGTTCCCCATGGTAGTAACTGATAGCATCATTTACCCAGTTGTTCAGATCAGAACCTTGGGGTCATCCTTTAACTTCTCTCTCTGACAAGCCACATCCAGTCCATCAGCGAATCCCATTGGCTTTACCCACAGAAATGTCCAGAAACGGACATTTGGCCCAGTACACAGCTGTCTCTTTCCTATACTGCCTCATCTCTCTGCTTCCACTCCAGTCACTACACAAACTGTTCTCAACACAGCAGCTAAGAGCAACCCTTCTCCTTTAGAATGTATTTTTAATACACGTCAGACTATACTTCTGCTGCCCAAAGCTCCAGTGATTTCCCATTTCACTTAGAAGAACATCCAAGTTCTCACTACGGCCCACAGGGCCTCACAAGCTCTGTACCCTCACCACCCACCTCATCTCCTCTCTCTTCCCAGGCTGTTTATCTTACTGTTTCTTGGGTAACTCAAGCCCACTCCTGCTGCACTGACTTTTCACTTGCTCAGGAACAGAGAGGTGTGTGATTTGCTCCCTCCATTAAATCTTCCATCTCAGGGAAATCTAAAGTCGCCACTCCTTTACATCAGCCTCTATCACTGAAAATGCTCTTTCTCTTCTTAACCAAAGAAAGCGGTCTCTAATGAAAGAGCGTGGGTCGGAGCAGGTTGGACATGGTCAGAACTATTTCTCCCACTGTCTTGACTTCTTCTGGGCCAAGTGTTTCTCATCTTGTTTTTATCTGAATACACATAATGTAGAATTAATAGCCGGGAAAATGTTCCAGATTGAAGATAAACAAGTCAACCCCGGAACAGAAGTAACGGCAGTGATCACTTTTGATGTCTGTATGGATGTTTTTTGTTTTTTGCTTCACAGCTCTGCCTTTGATGATTCTGAATACAGATGCAGCTTAAATCCTTGTTTTTACAGGACTTCTTGGGCCCACTTTATATGCTGAAGTTGGAGACACCATGAAAGTTCACTTTAAGAATAAGGCAGACAAGCCCTTAAGTATCCATCCTCAAGGAATTAAGTACAGCAAATTCTCAGAAGGTAAGAGGAATTTACTATCCCTCTGACAAGGGAACACGTACAACTCTTTAATACCAGTGTCAAATATTTAAAACCATATTGTTAACCATGTGTTGTTAGAGGATTCTCCTTTATTGCAACTGGTAATTATAAAAATTGTTGCTACTTTAAGTTTCGAGAGAAGTAACCAAAAAGGTTTGGGGGTATTCTAGACCCCCATATTTTACTAGGTTCTTGTTCCTTAATAGTTGAGTGGACAACTTTCCTAATCTCCCTGAATTCTAATACATCCATCTTAATATGAGAATAATAATACATGTGGCAATAATAATACACATACATTACAAGATGATTTAAGGCCAGGGTCAGTAAATTTACCTGTGAAGAGTCAGATAGTAAATATTTTTGGCTTTGCAGGCCATAGGGTGGCTATTGAAGGTACTCGACTCTGCCTTCTACTGCAAAAGCAGCCTCAGACGGTATGCAAATGAATGGGCATGGTTGTGTCCCAACACAATTTTATTTACAAAAACAGAGAGCTGGCTGGATGTGGCCCGTGAGTCATTGTCATAGTAACATAGGACTAGCCTGACATAGGCTATCCTGGCCTGGCGATAACATTCATTTAGGTGATGGTCCTAGAAGTAACATTAGAATTTTGGACATAGTGATTAAGGACATAAGTTTTGATGACAGACTTAGGTTTACATTTTAGCGTTATCATTTCTAGTTCTATAATCTTAGCATCTCTGAGCCTCAGTTTTCTCATCTACGAAATGGAAATAGTTATACCCACCCATGAGAGTGTTCGAGGATTAAATGATATCCTTTAGGTATACCAAACATGTTTCCTGATAAGTCCTCAATAAATAGTGATAACAATAATGCTGACAATGATAGCAAAGATCATGAAGATGACAGTGATGAAAGTTACCATATCAGTCACTGGGGAGTAAGTACCTGTTGTCAATATTGTTCTAATTATTCTCATTAGGCTGATGATCAGATCATAATAACCATAGTAGAGTTTCGTCAGGCACTAGTATTAAAAAGTATCCATATTGTCACATTTGTTGTTATAATAACATTTTTGTATAATTTCAGACTTCTCAGGGTTCATAAATATTCTTCCTCTGCCTACATGTTCCAGCCATCATAACTTTGCAGAGAGAAGTGAGTAGGAGAACGGTTTCCAGGGCAGGTTTTGGAGCTAGATTGACAGGTGCCAATCCTGGCTTGGATACTCACTAGCTGTGTGACTTGTGCCTCATATTTCTCATCTGAAAAATGGGAATAAAAATCCCATCTATCTCCTACCAGGGTGTGATCATGAAATCTTAGAACAATGCCAAGTATGTAATAAGCACTCAGTGAATATTATCTATGACAGTAAAGATGATTCTTCCATCAAAATGGGTCCAACTAATTTAATATTTATCTGAAAACTTGTGGGTTAGAAAGTGAGATTATGTGTTATTTAAATGGTTGTCAAACTCATTTTCACTAAGGTAGACGTGACTGATAATAGGCAGATGAATTACCTTCCCCAGGAGTTACTGCATTAGCACTTAATCTTTGGTTGGAGAGAAAACAGTAAAGCATTAATTGTGAAATTTCAGACATCTTCAAAAGTGAATTTGGCAAGACCCTGGGTAAGATGTGTACACAGGAGTTTCTCCTGCATTCCTAACATCAAGCAGCGACATAATGAACAACCACTCAACCTATTGAGGAGCGGTCCAGATTACATGGTAGTTTAGCCCTGTAGAAACGGGGTGGGGGAACCTCAAAATGTCACAGCAGGTTCCCTTTGAAAAAGGGAGGAAGTAAGAGTTGTAGACTTTGTACTCAAGCTGGGCTGTTTGCACAGTGAATGAACTTTGCAACACTATCTCTTTTTCTTTATTGTTTATTTGTCCCTGTATTCCCCCACAGCCAGCAATCATTTCTGGGCAATTATTTGAAATCCTCCCACTCCCTCCACTGGAGATCTGGTTACTGGTGTATCATATTGTGTCTGATCCCATGAATCTAAGAAAGGTAAATACATATATAGGTAGGAAAAAGAAAATTTTTCTTAAAAATGAGACACAAGTCTAGTAAATAGTGTCCTTCATGGGAAAAGGCAAGTCTTCTGTTCATTTTATCATAAAACATCCTCTCTTCATGTCTGACACTCACCCTTACCTATATCCTCCCTCCCATTCTCATATATATTTTATTTATTTATTTATTTTTGGAGACAGAGTCTCACTTTTTCACCCTCAGTAGAGTGCTGTGGCATCATAGCTCACGGCAACCTCAAACTCTTGGGTTCAAGTGATTCTCTTGCCTCAGCTTCCCGAGTAGCTGGGACTACAGGCACAACACCTGGCTATTTTTAGAGATGAGGTCTTGCTCTGACTCAGGCTGGTCTCCAACCTGTGACCTCAGGCGATCTACCCACCTTGGCCTCCCAGAGTGCTAGGATTACAGGCATGAGCCACCATGACTGGCCCACCATTCTCTTATTTTAAATGTGTGAGTTGCATCATGAGTGTTATACCACAAAATTAGCTCTATAATATTTAGCCATCTGCTGGTAAGCCAACTCTCTGAATAAAATGTGTTTTCTACCAGAGATATTCCTTACATCTAAGTGTTGCCAAATTCTCTATATGAAAACTTAGTCTCTAGATTTTTCTAGAACATTCTCAGGCTTGACATAATGTAGATGATTGTATTTTTCACTTTTCATTTGAATACTTTGGCCTTGTACAGACACCTCCTGGAGTAGATGATAAACGCCTTTAATAAACTCTAATGGCTAATACAATAATTCTTATAAAGTCTGAAGAGATTTTCAAGCCTGTGCAATGGAAGCGAGCTCTTTACAAAACAGCAATTTACCCATTGCTTAAATTGTAGCTTCTGAAGGAATGTTTGGAATCTTTGAATACACTGAAGCATTTGCTAACTTCATTAAATGGAAAGGAAAAGAGTTTTTCACAAAAATAAATAAAATAACAAAGGAACATTTACTGAACAAGCATGCTGATAGGTAGCCAAAACGTCACTTTACATAACTCCACTTTCCCAAGGCTTGGATGTACCATTTTATATTAAAAAAAAAAAAATACCGAGAGCCTTTTGGCAAATAGTACAACATGGCAAGAGCAAACAAATGACAAAGCTGACCATCGACTGAGCAGACATGAACAGAGTAAATATAAAATGAAAGGCTACCCTTGTGTAAAGAATTTATTCTAGTAAGGAGCTGAACAAGGACTTCTGTGCTGTCACACAAGAGTCATCCCTGCCCAGTTCCTCCTCTTTTCAGTTTAGATTTTTAACTTTTTATTTCGATGACAAAGTCAAACTAGTATTCACCAAAAATGCATTTCATAAATGCTGCCTCTAAATAGCTGGGTACATTCTGTATATTATGTAGGTTACAAAATCAAAGATGCAACATGCCTGTTTTATTCTAGACCAGTGGTTCTCAACCTTCCTAATACGGCAGCCCTTTAATAAAGTTCCTGGGGGTTGCGACTCACAGGTTGAGAACTGCTGTTCTAGAGTAAAGAGAAAATAATTTGAAGTGAAAAGAATAAAAGCATTGTTAAAATTATTCCCCATAAGTAGTCTTCATGCAGTGTAGTTACAGAATATGCCCCATGCGCAAATCTCTATTGTTCACTCCTTGTTTTTGTTTTTCTGGAGTTTTTTTATTTTTTTGGTGTTTTTACCATGGTCCCTTGCATCCTGAACACTATTTTAAGAAACCAGTAATTTACCTTTTAGTAGTAAACTTAATTAAAATCATTCATTTAATTATTTGATTAAATATTCATTTAGTTATCTTACTTTCAACTAACAGGTGAATGTGAAATTCTGAGTATTTTAGTTTGGTTAATCACATAGACATTAATTTTTGTGACTTGAACAACCTTTCACAATCTATATGCATACCAAAATATCATGTTGTACACAAACATATACTATATATATGTATATTTATTTTTAAAAACCTATGTGTTAAAATAAAGCTAGGTGTGAAACACTGACCATTTATAAGTAAGTTTGATATCATTAGAAAATCAGCCACACTGCAGTATGTAGCACAAGAGTTATGGCATCTCAGGTAATTCTGAGATGTTTATGTTGTTTGGTTCTCATTCCAGATAAACAGAGTGTTCTAGTTGTGGCCTCTGCACTGCGCGACTAGGGTGCCAGCAGGTACCCTGCTGTGAAGTAGGCTGAGCCCTCAGGAGCTCAGCCTGCATCTTCTCTACATGGGCACCCCAGCTGCTAGTACAGAGCCTGGAACAGAGTGGATGATGAGGGTGATGAGATGTCAATCATTGCTGACCCAAGGAAGGATTGGGGACTGATCAGAAAGTAGGGACTATGCATTATTTTCTCCTTGCTCTAAGGTTTCTTGATTTTGCTGGTGATTGTGAGCAG
Source organism: Nycticebus coucang (assembly GCF_027406575.1). Lineage (NCBI taxonomy): Eukaryota > Metazoa > Chordata > Mammalia > Primates > Lorisidae > Nycticebus > Nycticebus coucang. Next base: position 91,973,549 of record NC_069789.1, read on the forward strand.
TAACCTTATCTCATAACCAGATTTGATCACCTTTAGAATAGATTTAGCACTGCAATGGCCTGGATGTTTGTGTCCTTCCAAAATTCATGTGTTGAAATCCTAACTCCCAATGTGATAGTATTAGGAGATGGAGACTCTGAGGGGTATTTAGGTCAGGAGGTAGAGCCCTCATGTGGGATTAGCACCCTTATAAAAGGGACCTCAGAGAATTCTCTGGCCCTCTTTCCACCATGTGAGGACACAAGAAGGCAGCAATCTGTAACCTAGCTGCGACACGCACCAAACCCCAACCATGCCAGCTCCCTGATTTCAGACTTCCAGCCTCCAGACTATAAGAAATCAAAGTCTGTTATTTATAAGTCACCCACTCTAGGATACCTTGTTATAGCAGCCCAAACTAAGACAATCGCCAATTTTAATTTTCCTCACATGTTATGAGAACTCGAGAACACATAGATATATCTTAACCAAAGTAAAACATTAAGGAAAGAGTCTGTATTAATTGCAAAATGGCTGGGAAAGGAAATACTTAACCAAAATGCTGAAGTGTATTACCATACACTACTGTAGCACTTGTTAAGGGCCAGACATTCTACACACACAATAGAACCTCCATAGCTGACCGTGTCCCTACACTGAGCACCTCCTTAAGTTGACCTAATTTTCATGGTTCGGATATGCTCACATGTACATATCAGTATGGTAGGTCTAGTTCCTCATGTTGGCCACCTCTGTATGTTGACCAGTTTGTTATAGTCCCTTAGGTGGTCAACTTACAGAAGTACTACCATATTTTGCAGTCCTCATAATCCAGTAAAGAGGAAACTGTTATCTCTAAAAAACCAATTATATTACCTTAAATGATGAATGAGAAAACTGAGGCTAAAATGGATGTTAAGAAATTTTCCCAAGTTCACACAGTTGGCAAGTGATATAACCCAAGACATTTCAACTCTGTCCCCAAAGTTCATGTGCTTTCTACCACACTCTAGCAAGATGAAATATTATCAATCATATAATCTCACAAATATTTCATTACAAACTGTGCTGAGTGCTATGAAAAAAAATCACGTATCACAATCAGAGATCAAGGCAGGGGTCAGCTGACATTTATTCTGACATCTGTAGAAGGAGTGCACGTTCACCCAGGAGCAGAAGGGAGGAAGAACCTCAGGTGGTGTCTCTTACCCTACAAAGAGCATCACATTTGTCCTTCTGAGAGCTCGTGAAGATAGTGGAAAGAATATCATTTTCTACTATAGGAAACTCCTATGATGATCTGATAGTTGGATCAGTGGAAGCATCATGCCTAAAAACATAATTCCTTAACTTCACAAGGCCATGTAGAGTAGAACATTGGATAAGAGCTGACATACTTTTTTTTTAATTTATAAATTTATTCATTAATTATGTTGCCCTCTGTAGAGCGCTGTGACATCAGAGCTCACAGCAACCTCAAACTCTTGGTCTTAAGCAATTCTCTTGCCTCAGCCTCCCAAGTAGCTGGGACTACAGACGCCCACCACAATGCCCGGCTATTTTTGGTTATAATTGTCATTGTTGTTTGGCAGGCCTGGGCTGGATTCGAACTGCCAGCTCTGGTGTATGTGGCTGGTACCCTAGCAGCTGAACAACATGCGCTGAGCCAGGGCTGGGGTACTTGATTCAAAGTCACACAGCTCAGGTTGTGTGAAACTAGGCTGCGCTAGTTTCAGTTCATAACTGAGGTCTGGCCTGAGAGGGCAACTCTCCTTATCAGTCCTGTTTATGCTTTGCTACCAAAGCTTTTTTGTAACTTTCCAGAGAGAATGCTCCCTGTTTATCAGTGGAGACTCTTCCTCATAAACTCTCTTTTCCCCCCTTCTTTAGGCTGGAATTATAACTCACAGGAAGTTGTTTAAGCTTTAATCATTTCTCAGCTTCTGATAATTTTAACAATTAAATCCTGCTTCTCATCAAAGTGGAAGTTCAGCCTATATTGTTTATCAGTGTCAAGCCATGTAGGGGAGGGGGAAAAAAGACACAGGAGACTCCAGTGTTAAACTTTCCATTAATGCAGTGGTCACAAACACAGATGGCTAAAGTAATTCAATGAAAAGGTGAGTCCAGTAGGGACTGGTGACCAGAAAACAAAAGAAAATAGCCAGGACCCAGGTCCAGCCAAATTCTGTGTAGGACTTTGGTCCTGTTGTTACCAGATTTCCAGGGTTGTGGGTTTTATTGTGTGTGTCCTTAGTTTTTAAAGAGAAACCAGCAATCATGTTCTTAGATAATATCTCCATATTTTTAATGTTGGCATTTAATTGTTTTTAATGCTATGCAATTCTGACAAAACACACCCATGTGTCTTGGCTGTGTCTTGGTAACCTTGGCTCTAGCACATAGGACCTTAATCTTATCAGCTTCATCTCTGTGCTTACGTTCCATGCTTCTCCAGGTACTGTGGAAGGCACCAAAGACACCTGACTAATACAAGTTAGCACTTTTTCTGGTGACCAAAATACACAGGATGTAAATATTACAATCTAATAGGAGAAAATGAAATGAATAATATAATCTCATAAACAATTACAAATTATGAAGAATGCTATAAAATAAAAAAATACATTGCACAATCAGACATAAATTATGAATGAAAAAGGAGGTTTTGGCTGACATTTAGATTGACATCTGAAAGATGAGCACACATTTATCAAAGGGAAAAAAGGGAGGAAGAGTGCTCTAGGCAGGGGGAATAGTATCCATGAAGACCCCGAGGTGGGCTAGAACTTGGTACATCTGGGGAGCTGACTCAGGGCTTGAGTGACTGATGCATAGGAAGCAAGCAAAAGACTCACACAGAAGACTGGAGAACAGGGGGAAGTCATACATGGACTTGTGCTCCATGTTAAGGATTTTGTGCTAAGTAAATCGACATATACCTACTTTACTTTTCCTTCTTATGGCTTCTGTGCTCAGAACCTCAGGTAGTACAACAATGCCCGTTGGTGAATGGTGACCCACTGGTGAATGTGCCTTTCCCCCTTTCCTACCTGAGAGCCAAACATATGCTTATGCCAGTGCAAACTCATGCAAGTGTTTTGAGTGCAATAGATTTTCCAAAGATGAGGTGGGGGAGGTACAGTTAAATAAGGGAAGCTGACATTGCTGCAATATGAAATTATTTCATATGAAAAATTAGCATCTCAGACTTTGGCTTCAGAACATGAAGGAACAGATAGAAGATGAAGGAACAGATTTACCCCCACCCCTTTTTTCAGCAATTAGACAGGCAAACAAAACATATGAAAGAAAAGTTTTCAGACATTGAATGACAAAGAATGGCCTGTGAGAGAAGAGTGTCAAACAGGTGGGCGCTGTGAGTGTCCATGCTCGCTGCCTCAAGAGTTTCCAGGGAACAGCATAATAAAGGAGGGTCAACTCAGTCTCCATCAGTTGAGAAAACATTTTGGACTTTAGAGAAGCCAAAGTGAATGTAATTTGCGATTTGTAGGTCAGAATCCTAAAGAGAAAGAACTTTTAAGACTCTTTCTCAAAATTGACAGAGAGGTGAATACTGACCTGCAAGTGCCTATGAGAATATTACTGACAGCAAAGAAAACACCTCTGGGAAGAAACAGATGGAACAATCCCTGGGCTATACACAGAGCCAGCAGTAGTTATGTTCTCATCATCACAAGTGGAAAGCCCTGAGAATGAATGAGGATTGGGTAGAATCCATGGAAGGACTTAAGAACAGGAGTTGTATAAAATTAGTCTATACCACAGGCTGCTGAGGAGGTAACAAAATAGAAACAAGATTTGAAAGGTTCAAATTGATTCCAAGTATTTTATCTGTAAATGAAATTCAATACTTGTTATGAGATGAAACAATGTAAACTCACAAAGTAAATAAAAATTAACAAGTGCTAAAAGAAGCAGAAAAAGATGACCTATCACCACGAAAAGAACTCAACAGATTCAGAAATGAAAGATATTATAGAACTAGCAGGCAGAGACATTAAGACAGCTATTGTAAATCTTCTCCATTATGTTCCAAAAAGTAAAGAAAAGAATGAGCATGAGGATACAAACAGAAGTTAAAAAAATACATTGTTGATGTGACTGGAGGCAAAATGAATAACACTCAGTCCATTTGCATTGAACTGAGGGACCCCAGGAGTTCAACATCCACAAGCACTTAGCAAGGAGAGACGAGGGTGAGGCCCCTCCTGACGTTCCTCACTGGGTTTTATTGCAATCTCAGGCATGAGAAAATATAGTACAGTGGAAAGCTTCAGAGAGAGAGTAAAGGTTAAGAAACAAGTAGTTTATCTTTAGTTGCATGACAGAACTCCTAACACATCCTGTTGACTGCACTTCTGTCTTACCTTAATCTTATCACTGCTAATATATGACTGAGGGGTGGGATAGTATTCTGTGTCTAGTGAGCATTGTATTCAGTGCTCATCCTCAGCAGTGATTCTTGGCTTTTTCCAGATTACTCTGTCCCTAGTTCCTAGCAGTTTTAACCCTATGGTCTATCCTACGACACATAAAGAGAATTTCTATACATGAATACTGTAGTTGACATGGAAAGTGTACTGGATAACATTAACAGCAAATTAGACACCAGAAGAAGAGAAATAGTAGAGCACATTAATACGCAGCACTAAAAACTATTCAAAATGAAACACAGAGATCAAAAAGACAGAAAAAGGAACAGAACATCAAAACTGTGGGAAAATATCAAGTGATCCAATATATGTGTAACTGGATCCCAGAAGGAGCAGGAACAGAAAAAGTATTTGAAGAAATAATGGCTGAAAACATTCCAAATGTGATGAAAACTATAAACCCGTAGATTCAAAAGGCTTGATAAACTGAGGAGGCAGCACACGAAGGAAACCACACCAAGGCACAACGTAACCAAGCTGCTGAAAACCAGTGATACGGAGAAAGTGTTAAAAAGCAGTGAGGAAAAGGACACATCATGTACAGAAGAACAAAAACAAAACACGATAGCACACTTATTAGAAACAGTGCAAGCTAGAAGACAATTGGGGATGTCTTTATCCCTAACAGGGAAGGTGGGAATGAAGGAATCTGATCATTTAGTATTTTATACAAAGCGAAAATATCCTTTTAAAATGAAGCCCAAATGAAGGCTGATTTAGATATACAAAAGCAAAGATAATTTCTCACTAGCAGACCTGGAAAAATATATTAAAGGAATTCCTTTATCTAGAAGAAAAATTATACCAGAGGGATATTTAGATCCAAAAGGTGGAGTAAAAGGTTCCAGAAAAAGTATAAAGATGGGTTTTCCCCATTTTAGTATCTTAAAAAGATAATTAATTATCTAAATGTCAAAGCAAAAATAATTTATTGTGGAATATATTATGTATGTACAAGTAAAAAGTATGACAAGAGCACAAAGGCTGGGGGGGATAGAAATTGGATGTAATAAAGAGGTAACACGGGGCTGAGGGTGACAGCAGTTGGAAAGAAAAATATGAAATAGCAAAACAAAATAATACATAAACAGCTCTGAGTATACCCTCATCTCAGGCTAAAAGGCTAAGTATGTCCTGTCAAACACCATTCAGAAAATACAACCTGTTCTCATCTTCTGAGATGATTTGCCCATCAAAGGTGATTCAATTCTCTGATTATATTTAAATAATCATTGTTCAGATATCCTGGAAAATTAACTTGCTAAATCAGAATTTACAAGTGGAATTTCTTATTCTTCCCATCACCATGGTACCAACGCCTTTATAACTACATGAGCATAGAAGCCGATATATGTGAATCAGTCCAAATAATAAAGGTTCACTATGGAAAAGGCATGTATCTATCCTGAAAGCTTTGCTAGATTCTTCCAGATTTAAGGGTGATTAAACAGTAGTCCTTAGAAACTGCCTGGGTGTCTTAATGGCTTTTACTTCCCCAGGTGCTTCTTACACTGACCACACATCCCCTGTGGAGAGGATGGATGATGCCATAGCGCCCGGCCAGGAATATACCTATGAGTGGATTATCAGTGAGGACAGTGGGCCCACCCCCGACGACCCTCCCTGCCTCACACACATCTATTACTCCCATGAGAACCTGATACAAGACTTCAACTCTGGGCTGATTGGACCTCTGCTTATCTGTAAAAAAGGTAAAAGCGGGCAGCGCCTGTGGCTCAGTCGGTAAGGCACCGGCCCCATATACCGAGGGTGGCGGGTTCAAACCCGGCCCCGGCCAAACTGCAACCAAAAAATAGCCAGGCGTTGTGGCGGGCGCCTGTAGTCCCAGCTACTCGGGAGGCTGAGGCAAGAGAATCGCTTAAGCCCAGAAGTTGGAGGTTGCTGTGAGCTGTGTGAGGCCACGGCACTCTACCGAGGGCCATAAAGTAAGACTCTGTCTCTACAAAAAAAAAAAAAAAAGGTAAAAGCAACAACCAGAAAAAAACTTAACAACAAAAAAGTTGGAATAAAGAAAAATGTGGGCATAGTAAGGTGTTCTATAATGGGACAAGGCTTGGGAACATCTGGACACCTTCTTGTACCTTGAGAAGAGGGAGAGACTAGAGCATTGTTTGATAAGAGAAAAAACACCTGATATTTGAGGGCTTGGGCCCCCACTTTGTTTCTTCTAATTCCTCCCTCATCTCAATCCCGAAGGTTCTCCCGGATAAATTCCCATCTGAGAGTATGTTCTGATGCCATACTCATATGATCTGTCACATTTGCATCAAGGGCAAAGTGTTTTTTGTTTTTTTAATTTCAGGTTAATACTAGGGTACAAACGATTCAGTTACACTGTTTGCATTTACCCCCTGTTGTGGTTGTGCCCCTCCCCCAGGAGGTTGTGTCCTTGCATTGTGTGTCCCTTAGTTGGGAACACATTAATCTGCACACCCCCTCACCCCCACCTTCTCCCCTTAGCTTGAGTTAAATTGAGTTTTTCTCTTGTGTGATCATGTATCCGTTCATCTGCTGGCTTCATATTAGTATTGAGTACATTGGAACAGAGTCTTTTTGAAAGCGGACTGGCCTATACTCTGCTGGGAGGGCTCTTGGAAAGAACTTTGGCTAATATACCTGACATATCTGGGGTTTGGGTTGGTAATTTGGTCTATAAATACATGAAACTCCAGTTTCCTTTCTCATGAACAAGCTGAACACTTTGGATGGTAGGTTTCAAACATACTCAACTGACTTTCTAGGAATTATATTGGTTGGGCTTCTTAAGAGGAAGTTTGGATTTTACCACACGAGATTTCAGCTCACCTTTCATTAACACAAGCAAGCAAGGACAATGAACTGTGCCCTGGGAAATAACGTGATGGATTCTCCATCACACAGACCATATCCCAACACCTTCCCGATTTATTTATTCATTATACAAATACAGTTTTTTTTCATTGCCTGTTATATAGGAGATACTGTGACGGCCCTGAATAACTTTAAAACTTATAAAGGGCTCTTTTTTCATTTTACCATCAACAGAATTGTTTTCCTCATATGAGAATGGATTAATCCTGATACTTCCAACTCAGCCCCATTTTGCGTACAAACAAGCTGAGAGCATTAAACTTGATGTGTGATGCTTTTACCCAGCTGAGCTAAGGCACCTACCTGCTGGCCTATTAAGACAGAGGAAATGGCCAATGCGTAGAGCCTTGACAGATGCTCTGTCTGAAAACATCAAATGTTTTCTTTCTGCACCAATAAAATTGACCTTCAAAGCCTTGTTCTCTGAGGCTAAAAGGTGCCAAAGTAAACAATGTAGCATCAGCATTTTAATAACCCTCCACCATGTCACTTGATAAAGATGCTGGTTTGTTTTTTTTTTAAAAGAACTACTCCATCGTCTGATTTCTTTTCTGAACGTATTTATCTTTGTTCATTCTGTACAAGATTTTTGTTTCTTGTCCTTATCTTAAACATAGTTATTGTAATTAAACTTTAAGCCTTTTTAATTCTGTGAAGTCAAAAAGTGGAAACCTAATAAACACATGTATATGTAAAAAAAAAAAAATAGAAAAAAAAAAACTACTTCAAGTTGCCATTGTTATGGCTGGTTGCTTACCCTGAACTCTTTGCTAAGAAAACTAATTCTCCCCAAAATGGAATGCTATTGAAAATATGAGCTTTCTTTCACAGGCACCCTAAGTGAGGATGGGACTCAGAAGATGGTTGACAAGCAGCATGTGCTGCTGTTTGCTGTGTTTGACGAAAGCAAGAGCTGGAGCCAGTCGTCATCCCTAATGTACACCGTCAATGGCTATGTGAATGGGACCATGCCAGGTAACATGTGGCCCAACCTCCATCCAGCCACAGCTGGATCATTAGTGCCCTGTTGTTTTCTTCAAAGCACTAGGGAAGGTGGCCACATTCACCGTTTTGCAGCTCCTTATCAGAAAGGCGCTATAATCCAGTGCTGAGTTCTTAAGACTTTTATTATTATTTTTTAACCAGAAAGTACAATAGATGGATTAGAAGCTAGCGAAGAGAAGAAATGTGCAGCCTTATTAAGTGCAGTGATCTAAGCGGTTTCACGTTGACCCGCACCTCCCAAAAGATGTAGAGGATATCAGCTCAGTGTCTCTCCATTAGTTCTGTGGTCCCTACTGCCCCGGGATCATTCCTCCTCCTGCTGAAGTTCAAGGTCAATCCCTGGCAGGAAGAACGCAACATAGATACTTGCAGTGAAGATGCACAGGAGGTTAGAAATAACCCATAACACACAAGAAGTACTGGTAGCATTTCAAGAAGTGATAAATGAGTAATAGGCAAGGGTATGTAGGATGCTTTCTCTTTTGTGTGTAGACTCCTGTGAGAAAGCAGAGTCAGAGCAACTGCTCAAAGAAAAGCAACCGACTTCCACCTAGACCACACCACTCCTCTCAGTAGAATCGACTTATAACTAAGGATCCAGGGTACATGGTACCAACCTGAGGGGAAAAAATGGAAAAATGAAAATATCCCTTTACTAAAAAAAATTAATACATTAAACTTTGCAGAGATTGTTTTCTAATATCTGACAGGCACAAATGGCAAATGGCTTCACTTACTAAAAAACAAATATGGTTAAGAGTTGAGTTCTAGGTATTTAAATCGTATTTTATTTTGTTTGATTCCATCTTCCACTCAGATTATTAAAAACATTCTCAAATGAATCTGGATATTGATTCTGAGTTCAAAAAGCAAGAGCTTACAAACCTGGGGCTAGATTATTAAAAACATTCTCATACGAATCTGGATATTGATTCTGAGTTCAAGTACTAGGAAGTTGTAAACCTGGGGCCGAGTTAACTGCCCTCCACCTTGGGAGATCTGAGTTCAGACCTCACTCATTTCTCTGTTGTCTCGATGAGCTTACGGCCATGGATAAGCCATCTATCCTCATAGCTATTTCCTAGTAGAATGAACCATCCACGTAAATATATTAAAGCCAGAAAAAGCAAAGCCACATGCACAAAACTAAAAATTGGCACCATGATCAGAGCAGAGAGTTTTGGAATTTATAGGTGAAAAAGAATAATTTTGGATAAGAGGAGCAAGGTAGGGAAACATCACTGGCAGAAACTGACAGTAGTCGATGCTTGTAAACCCTCTGCCTTATGCAACAGTATGATCTGAATAATGGCACAGATGCTAATTGCTAAATTCCATACCAGCATTTCTCTGGGAGCAGATAAATGCTTCCACCAAAGCCTCCTACATTCCAGCTTCTGCTCTCACCAGTGACAGCAGGAATCCCTGCCTTGTCTCAAGAGCCTCCTAAAAAAGACAAACCCCAGCCAGGGGAGGGGGCTGATTCTGAGCCCTGTTATGTAGCATCTAGTGATTATGGCTCTGAAATTTAAAACCTAAGCCTAGAAGCCAGGGTTGGAGTCTCTCACAGAGCAAATGAGTGTTTTCTCAGTGGCTTGTACTCAGTTCCAGCCTTGTACTCAGTTGTTATTACTCATGAAATGCTCCTAGCAGCCCATCATAATGAGGACTTGTCTACCATATTTTAAGGAGAGAGTGTGACCCACAGAGGACTTCTTTGACTTGTCATTAAAACAATCAAAAAGTGAATGAAGAAGCAATAGATATTCCTCACATCATCTTTACATCTTCTGTCCCAGAGATGGAGCTTTGACCTCTTATCCAGCCTTGGGGATTAGGCCCTTGAGCTCAGTCCTATTGGAGGTTCTGGTGACTCCTTCCAGCTAAGACCAGAGTGGTGTGACTCAGTATAGCAGGTGCTCAGTATGTGTTTGGGGAGTAAATTTTTGATCACAGATACCGGACTGAATGTTTGTTTTGGCCTCTCTCCTTCTCTCAGATATAATGATTTGTGCCTATGATCATGTCAGCTGGCATCTGATTGGAATGAGCTCTGGGCCAGAAATGTTCTCCATTCATTTCAATGGCCAAGTCCTGGAGCAGAACCACCATAAGGTCTCTGCCATCACCCTCGTCAGTGCTACATCCACCACTGCAAATATGACTGTGAGCACAGGAGGAAGGTGGACCATATCTTCTCTCACCCCCAAACATCTGCAAGGCAAGAAACTCTTCTGACATTCTTATTTCTGGACAGATTCCTTTCTTCCTAAGCATTATCTTATCTCTGTCCTTCTCTTTTGCTCTTTTAAGCCACCTGCACCTCAGACATACATTACTAAGTTCCTAAGGATAGAGTTTAGACAATTGCTCTTAGATTGATGATCCATTCATTGAGGATAGAGGAAGTGAACGAATTGAAAAAGGTTTTTTTAAATGAACCAAAAGCTTGGCCGGATGCTGTGGCTCATGCCTGTAATCCTAGCACTGTGGGAGGTGGAAGCTGGAGGATCGCTTGAAGTCAGGGGTTCAAGACCAGTCTGAGCAAGAGTGAAACTCTGTCTCTACTAAAAATAGAAAAATTAGCCAGGCATGTGGCAAGTGCCTGTAGTCCCAGCTACTCGGGAGGCTGAGGCAAGAGAATCGCTTAAGCCCCAGGAGTTGGAGGTTGCTGTGAGCTGTGTGAGGCCACAGCACTCTACCGAGGGCCATAAAGTGAGACTCTGTCTCTACAAAAAAAAAAAAAAAAAAAAAGAAAACCATTTTGTTATCAAAAGAATGTATAAGGAAACACACATGAGGAAGAGATACTTCATGAGATCATTTCGTGCTTTTTTCACATGGAGCAGTCAAAATTATACTTGAAGTGATGAAATCATCACAATATCCCCAGAAGATGGATTTCCAGGGATAAATAAATCTAACATTTATTGAGGATAAGTACTTTACGTATAGTCATTTCATCCTAAACAACAATTTTATTATGAAAGTGTTAGTATCATCTTCATTTTACAGGTAAAGAAACAGATGACAGGAAAAAGACCTAAGTCATAGGGTCTACGAGTCTGGAAATTATCGGAAATCGTCCTGCTCCAGAAGAAACACAGGGGATCTTTCCGAGCTTTTCCCCTACTGCTCCCTCCCTCTCCCCTGCTTTTTTATTCTTCCCTCCTGTACTCCACTGATAATGTTCCAAAGCAAAATGTTCAAAAGTTCCCTGAGCATTACTTTCACTTGGATTATTTAAACCTTCCACAAATTGATTTAAAAGATATATACTTTGATCAACCATAACATCTCTCAAATTCTCTGTCTCTATATCCTAACTCAGCTGGGATGCAGGCTTACATCAACATTAAAAACTGCCCCAAGAAAACTCGAAATCTGAAGAAAATGACCCTTGAGCAAAGGCGGCATATTAAGAGATGGGAATACTTCATTGCTGCAGAGGAAGTCATTTGGGACTATGCACCTGTAATACCAGCAAATATGGATAAGTGAGTTTTCGGGCTTCATAGCACTGTGCAAGGGTCCCATACATGGTCCATAAGGGCCCAGATATGCAGGGGTGAAATGTCATGAGTGGACAGCTCTCAAAGGCACGCATGTGTTAGTTTCCATTCAAGCCTTCTTATCCAAATTAATCTTAAATAACCCCAAACTCATGAAGGGAATTCAGCCTAATAATAATAATACTAATAATAACAACAACTACCACTTGTTAAATGCTTGCTGTTGCCAAGCACTATATTAAACCAAACCCTTTCTAAGAGCTTCACTTTAGCTCTGCAAATTAGATACTGTTATTTCTTTTCTTTCTTTCTTTCTTTTTTTTTTTTTTTGAGATAGTCTCACTATGTACTATGTCACCCTTGGTAGAGTGCTATGGTGTCACAGCTCACAGCAACCTTCAACTCTTGGGCTTAAGCAATTCTCTTGCCTCAACATCCCAAGTAGTTGGGACTACAGGTGCCCGCCACAACGCCTGGCTATTTTTTTGTTGCATTCATTTAGCTGGCCTGGACCGGGTTCCCTCGGTGTATGTGGCTGGCGCTGTAACTGTGCTAAGGGAGCCAAGCCTCCTTTTTTTTTTAATAAAGAAATTGGTCAGAGAGATTAAGAAATCTAGAGATTCAGGTCACTCTCGATAGTTAATCATGTTCACTTGTAATAACAGCATTGCAAATCAAACTTCACTGGAATACTATATTTTATCTATCAGACTCATGAGTCCAGGTGACATCACCTGTTGTCAAGGCTGTGAGAAATAAACACTGTCATGCGTTGCTGATGGAAAAGTAAATTGGGGAAGGCATTCTGGAGGATAATTTGGCAATATGTAGAGAAGTTATGAATATATGTACCCATTGACCCGGTAATCTCACTCTGGGAATCTATCTTCTTGTTCACAGGTGAAATACCGTATGTGCAAGGTATTTACTACTACACTGTTAGTAATAGCAAAAGATTCAAAACAACCCAGAATATCCACCAATCAAAAGTTAATTTAACAGTATATTCATATACAGATATTATACAAGGGGTACCAAAAGATGTACACACATTTTAAGAAAGGAAAATAACTGTATTAAAATTGTAATACTCAAGTCACATTTGACTTCTGCAATTACAAGAGATAAGTACAAGATACAACATTCAAGACAAGAAATGTGATCAGCATACATTGAGTATCACAAGATATTTTGGGATTATATATGTGAAACTGATGTGATTTCCCAGAAAATTCAGAGAGTGTTAGGGAGTTCAAGTTGAAGTATCAGATGTTAGTGAGAGTTTTGACTGGAATAAAAATCACGTGAAAGTATTTCCTACTCAAAATTAAATTAAGAAAAAGAAAAGACTTGGCCCAAATTATGTAATTAGTGATAGAAATGAGATAAGAATCTAAGACTTTGTGGCAACAGTCAGTATTTTCACTAAGCAAAATAAATGCATAAAATAGTTATTCCACCGTGAAGCTTCTGCTTTTGCAAACTAAGGCAGGATAGTGGACAGAAGAAACATGGTTTATGTTGCTGCCCCCAGATTATTTATCCCAGTACTACAGAAGATGGGTGAAGGGGGTCGCTTTTCAGTCAGTGCCTAGGATTAGGTGGATGGTGGAAGGATTTCCCCAAAGCGCAGAAACATGACTAATAAAGACAGTGAAAGTGCATTTAGAGAAATGCCTCGAAAGCCAGTCAGGTGCCATAGATTAAGTCATAGGAAAGACTTTAGAAAAATTCCTAGTATATCCAATCCTTTTAACCAACGTACACTTTTTCCCAAAGAAATTTAAGGTCTGCTACAGCAATGAGAGTGACCGGAAGTTCTAAGTAGCTACTTCTACCTACTTCCCTGTGACTGTATCAGTGATGCAGGAGATAATTCAGAGGCTTCCAGGTTCCCAACTAGCTAGAAAACATCAGGAAACTACATTAGGAATTTTTAGAGAACTAGCATTTTAGCTAATCTAAGAGTAGGACTTCCAATCAGAAGGGTTTCTCCATCTTACTGGGGTCTCCATGTGAGAAAGTAGTTTTGATTTTTTTTTTCAATTTCATTTTAAGAAAATATAGGTCTCTGCACTTGGATAATTTCTCAAACCAAATTGGAAAACATTATAAGAAAGTGGTTTACAAACAGTACCAAGATGAGTCCTTCACCAAACGTGAAGAGAATCTCAATATCAAAGAAGACGGGATTTTGGGTCCTGTTATCAGAGCACAGGTCAGAGACACACTCAAAGTAAGTAACAGAGATACAGAGCTGTGGAGGAAATTAAACAGCAAAAGATCGTACAGTACCCGGTTGTTTATTTTTATTTAATTAATTAATTTATTTATGTATTTATTTATTTATTTTTGCGGTTTTTGGCTGGGGCTGGGTTTGAACCCACCGCCTCCAGCATATGGGGCCGGCGCCCTACTCCTTTGAGCCACAGGCACTGCCCCCGGTTGTTTATTTTTAAAAGAAAAAGATGTTCATGTAATTTTAAATTCCAATGCAGCTTATAGTTTATATTTAGCATTTGAATTTATTTATAGCCTACTCAAAAATACCCAGTATCTAAAACAGTTTATCAAATTATAGAGGGATAAAACAAAAAGTTGATGTAATTGGGGTACAGGATAATGTGGGAACAAAGAAAATAGAGTTATGTAAAACTGGGTGTAATAAAACACGTACTGTATGATCCTATAAGGCTGTCTGCAAATTTTGTCCTAAGCTTTATAGCAGCCAACATAAAAAAGGAAATATTTTAGGGTGAGTTTTGTAGCATCCAAAGAAACTCTGTTTACCCTGATACTGAGACCTAAGAGGAATTTCTTCCATAGATCCTTCAGAAGAGGGTATTGTATGTACAGTAGATGACATCTTTGACAAAATTCCTATAACTAGTATACTAGATAAAAAGTTGCATAGTTTTCTAAAGTAATGTTTCTCATTGTAGCTGAGACCATAATGGTAAATACAGTTGAATAAAAATAATTCTTTAATGCGGTCTAGGTATGCAGTTTTCTAATGATCAGTCTCTGATGAAGGTAAACTTAGCTATGTATCAAGAGCTCGGAGTTTTCCTCAGACAGTTCTCCTGAAATATTATGTCGTGTCTCTGAGATAGATAATGACTGGACAGCAGAGGACTGAAGGTTATGGTCGTAGGCAAGCTCCCAGAATGCAGATAATCTACAGATTAAGGAAGATTTAAATTCTTTGACAATCAACCAAGTAGAAGATAAGGTGAAAAGTCTTCTTTTGAAGATTTAAGAGCCTAAGGAGGACTCCTGTGTGAATAAATGCCCCGACCAGACTGCTGCCCTCGTTGAAAAATAATGAAAGGACAAAAGCAGCCTTTCTCTCTGCCTTTTCCTTCACTCACGTTTGATTCCTTTCTGGTGCAAATATAAACATATCTTATTAGGAATGTAGGATCTGGATTTTTGTGTGCACCCCTCAAGAACATGACTTTAAAGTCAGTGTCGCAGGAGATCTGAGGGGCAGGAGAAGGGATCATGGTCTAGAGATGAGCAGGAGCTGATTCAAAGAGAGATGTGGTCCACGCTGAACAGAGGTTGGGGTGGAAGGCGTAGGGACCAGCTTGGGCGGGTGATACGGTGAGGAAAAGGCCACTTCTCCTGCCTGCCCTCTAAGGTCAGATTTCCCTTTCCATTTTCCACATACTGCGTGGGCAAAACTCTCTCTCAGAGGCTCCTTTCAGGTGACGTAGGGATGCTGCTGCTCATATAAATAGAACTTATTTTTTTCCTTTCTTTTTTTTTTTTTGAGACAAAGTCTCATTTTGTCCCCCTTGGTAAAGTGCTGTGGCATCATAGCTCACAGCAACCTCAAACTCCTGGGCTCAAGTGATTCTCTTGCCTCAGCCGCCCAAGTTGCTGGGTCTACAGGTATTTGTCACAACGCCCGGCTATTTTTTAGAGATGAGTTTTCGCACTTGCTCAGGCTGGTCTGGAACCTGTGAGCTCAGTTAATCCACCCGCCTCAGCCTCCCAGAGTGCTAGGATTACAGGCTTGAGCCACCAGCGCCCGGCCTCAGAACTGATTTTCCCACTGTATGTGCACTCTTAAGTGCATGACACACCAGCCAGAAGGTTCATATGCAAAGCTGGCAGTCTATGAAATTAGTTCTCATGGTTGACCTTAAATCCTAATATAAATTTGATTGAACTTTGCAGATCACATTCAAAAATATGGCTAGCCGTCCTTATAGCATTTACCCACACGGAGTGACCTTCTCTCCTTATGAAGAAGAAATCAACTCTTCTTCCAACTCAGGTTTGAATCTCTCACTTCTACTGAATCAAACGAGTGAACTCTGGGAGGCTGTCCTCCTTCCCAGTGGCATAACTGCAATAGTCAGGTACTATACATGTGGGTACCCTAAAAATCACAACCCAATCCTTCTCATTTCTGGGATCTTGTCTACTTTATTGGTTACAAATATATCTTGTTCAATATTAGTGTTAGAGTGGCCTCTAGTGGAGTAATATCTAATGGCCACATGCTATCTAGGGTCCAGAAAGTTTAATATAAAAAGATTTATTACTTTTGCAATATTCATTGGTTCTGAGAGCCCAATTATTTTATTTATTTTATTTATTATCATGAAATAACTTTCCAAATGAAAACTATTTTCAATGTATTTTCTTTCAGGCAGTAACACCATGATCAGAGCAGTTCAACCAGGGGAAATCTACACTTACAAGTGGAACATTCTAGAATTTGATGAACCCACAGAAAATGATGCCCAGTGCTTAACAAGACCATATTACAGTGATGTGGACATCATGAGGGACATTGCCTCTGGGCTAATAGGACTACTTCTAATTTGTAAGAGCAGATCTCTGGACAAGAGAGGCATACAGGTATTTTGTCCTTAAAGTAACCTTTCAAAAGGGAATTTCTTCTGGCTAGAATATTTTAGATAGGTGCCCTTGCTAACTAATAAGGCATTTGTTTTCAGAGCACAATAACTATAAATTAGCTCTCTTTAGCAATGTGTGGTAACATTTATTCTTGTGGGGTTTTATCTTGCTTATTTTCTTCTGGACCCTCACTGAAGAAGGCTAGTCTACAGTCTGATACTGTATGTTGTTTTAGTTTCAGATTCCAGGCTGTTGGTACTGCCTGTGTGACGAGCAAGTCACTTAGCCTCTCTGAATGTCTTCTTTTCATAAAATGGGTAAAACCCCTCCCGAAAATTTCAAAATGTTGTTTTTGGGCTCAGTGAGATACCACCTGGTAAAAGCGTAAAGCTCTGTATCCATCTTTGTTATTTTCAGAGATCTGCAATAGAGATAAATAGGAGAGATCCTCTGACAGCAAGTACATTTGGAGACATAATTTCTAGTGAAGTTGGATCCAGAGAATGGTTCATCTCGGCTGAGATTAAATTATACAGAAGAATGTGAACACAGGTCTTCTGAGTTTATCTCCATTAAAGAATAATAGTCTCATATTATTAACCTAAAATTCCCAAACAATTATGCTAAGTTACAATCAAAGCAAACAAAATAAATACATGCCTGGAAAAATCAGAAATGGGCATTTGAAAAATCCTGACCTATTGAGCTAGAAAAGGAAACAGACAGGAAAGGCATAAGGCTTTCCTACTGCCATCCTCTGGTTTATCTTTTGCAATTATTGGGAGCATATTCAGTCTGTCCTTCATGTTGAAAGGTGTACAGTTACATATATGAACAGATTTTCAGTTGCCATGGTGAAACAAGATTTTTCCTATGAGGATATTTTAGTCTCTAAATTTTCTGATCTGCTCAGAATGGGCTTTCATCCACCATGCAAGAGTTGACAATTAAGTTCACAAACTCATCCTTGAAAAAGTGCTACATACCTCATTTCTGAATATATCACTACAGTCACCTTGGAAGTACTCCCCTTGCGAAGCTATGCACCAATGCCAGCACCTAGTACACCCTCTGAGCAGTTTTGGAACTTTTGTCTGGGATGGACATCAAAGCTGTCATTGTATTACACTTGATGTCCTGAATGTCATCAAAATGTCTTCCTTTCAATATTTCCTTTATCTTTTGGGATAAAAAAGTTATTTGGGACATTAGGTGAGTCAGGAAGGTGTTTCAATATAGTTTTTTTTTTTTTTGCTAGCTAAAAAAAAAAAATTCCTCACGGACAGTGCTGTGTGAGCTGTTGCATTGTTGTGATGCAAGAGCCATGAGTTGTTGGCCAAGATTTTTCAGTTAAGATTTTCCTAACTGTTTCTCTATAGATGTTTACTTGGTCTTCTATGCTTCTCACAGTCAGCCAATGATTTCAACACACAATTGGATGAATTTTTGCAATATTTTCATCAGTTCTCCTGTTTCTGGCTGCCCTGACTTCTATTCAACAATGATGCTTTCTCTCCCTTCAGAAAAATCTTTAAGCCATTTATACCCTGCTGTTTTCTTCATGGCATTATCCCGTAAACTTGGACGAACACGTCCCTGATTTTATTTCTACCCTTGCCAAATTTAACAAGAAATTTATGTATGTTTGTTCATTGCTCTAATTCAAGCTCTAACATTCTCATAATGGCACACAAAAACATGCAATAATGAATGCCACTCAGCAAGATACACCACACATTGACAGGAACACAGCAGTGAGATATTGACATACCAAGGTTATGAAACCTCACTGAGTTGTTTGTACAGTGCTGCCAATATAAGCACAGGGTGGTGAGTTCACAAACTTAATTGCTATACCTCTTACATACCTGAATTGTGAGGCTCCTATAACCCGGAGGACTGTACCTCTTTGGTTTCTGAGAACTCAGTGTTGCAGGTAATCTGCAAGCTAGTACATTCCTTTTGGAAATAAGTTTGGAGAACACTCAGGGATCTAAAAGTAGACCTGCTGTTTGATCCTGCAATTCCTCTACTAGGTATATATCCAAAAGACCAAAAATCACTTTGCAACAAAGATATTTGCACCAGATTGTTCATTGCAGCTCAATTCATAATTGCCAAGTCATGGAAAAAGCCCAAGTGCCTATTGACCCATGAATGGATTAATAAATTGTGGTATATGTATACCATGGAATACTATGCAGCCTTCAAGAAAGATGGAGACTTTACCTCTTTTATGTTGACATGAATAGAGCTGGAAAATATTCTTAGTAAAATATCTCAAGAATGAAAGAAAAAGTATCCAATGTACTCAATACTTTTAATAAAACCAATTTATAATTCCTCACACTTTCTTATGAAAGATACATCACAACTATAGCCCAGGATGAAGGAGAAAAGTAGAGGGGGATGGAAGGGAGGGGGAAGGTTCAATAGAGGAAGAGTAAATTGTGGGAACACACCTTGTGGAGCATATTGTAAGGGTACAAGTCAAATCTACCAAGTATAGAACATAAATGTCCTAACACAATAAGTAAATGAGGTGGGTGGTACCTGTGGCTCAGTGGGTAGGGTGCTGGCCCCATATACCAAGAGTGGCGGGTTCAAACCCGGCTCTGGCCGAACTGCAACAAAAAATAGCCAGGTGTTGTGGCAGGTGCCTGTAGTCCCAGCTACTCGGGAGGCTGAGGCAAGAGAATCACCTAAGCCCAAAGGCTGGAGGTTGCTGCGAGCTGTGACACCACCGCACTCAGTAGAGGGCGATAAAGTGAGACTCTGTCTCTACAAAAAAAAAAAAAGTAAATGAGGTGAAAGCTATATTAATTAGTTTGACGTAACCTTTCCAAATTGTGTATATATATATATATATATATATATATATATATATATATAAAATAAAAAAAAAAAAATCAATCACTGAACTGAGCACTTTCCCCTGCAGAGGGCAGCAGACATGGAGCAGCAGGCAGTGTTCACTGTGTTTGACGAGAACAAGAGCTGGTACATCGAAGACAACATCAACAAGTTTTGTGAAAATCCGGAGGCGGTGAATCGTGACGACCCCAAGTTTTATGAATCGAACATCATGAGCAGTAAGTTGGAGCCCTGCTTTTGTCCATACATTTTTCACTCCCGTGGTTGAAGTGTGACTGTGCCTTAGAGGCAGAGATGTGGGTTAGAATCCACTCTCTAAAGAGCATCGCTTATCCTCACTTCAATGTAGAGATGTAGTGATGAAATTCCTGACATCATAGCAACCCTTTTACACAGGAGTTTAAAGGCTTGTCTCCTGCTGTGTGTGTGTGTCACGCATGCACATGTGTCACACAGGGCAGGGTGAATACTCTGTGTGGTCAGGGCAGAAATAAGGTAAGTAATCAAAAGACAGTCAAATCAAAGCAGAGCAAAGTGAGCATGGGGACCCATGAGTCTCTCGGAAAGGTAATGCATGAAGAAGTCTGAAGCGAGCAGTAAGAATTCTCTGAGCCGGGCGGCGCCTGTGGCTCAAAGGAGTAGGGCGCCGACCCCATACACCGGAGGTGGTGGGTTCGAACCCAGCCCCCGCCAAAAACTGCAAAAAAAAAAAAAAAGAATTCTCTGAGCAGGGTTTAGCTATTCACTGCCATTCTAAAGATTAATACCCCAAACCACGGCCATGGGAGTCTGACAGAAATTTCACTGAGCTACCTGGAAGCAAACATCTCCATAACAGCCAAGCTGTTTCTCATAGTTGAGCGTCATTTTGATCGCGTCAACTTACTGCTCATGATGTTTGATTCATAAAACAGGGACAATTTCTCCATAGTGTGCTCCAACAGCTTCAGATGACTGACAACTATAGACTATCAGAACTCACAGGTGCCACCACAAATAATTCCAAACAGGGGTTATGCTCAGCTTTCTTTGCATAATTTTATTTTGGCAATAAATTTATCATATATAATTCTGGAACAATGTTGTCTCCTACAAATTGCATATGAGCTACATCTGTAATTTTAAATTTTCTAGTAGCCACATTAAAAATCAAAGAGAGATAAGTAAAATTCATTTTAATAGTGTGTTTTACTTAACTCAATATATCCCAAACATTACTATTTCAAGATAAAACCGATATTTAAAAAATATTGAGCTTTATTGCCAAGTCTTTGAAATCCAATGCATATTTTATGTTTACAATGTATCTCGTAAGTACTTGAGATGTACCCTCATCTCAAGTACTTAATAGCCTCTTATAGCCAACTGCTACATACAGGACAGTACAACTATAGGTCATTCAGAAAAACAACTACAACGAGATACAAACTAACACCACGTTATTTCAGTGATTCAATAATATTTGTTAAGTAGCCACTTAAATATTTATTAAGTTCCAGGTACTGTAGTAGCACTAGGACTATAGGTAACCCAAATAGACACGAGCCCTGACCTCATAGAAGTTGTACCTTTGATTTTATTACCATGCTTAGTAATAAGCAAATAAAATATTCCCTAAAGCAGTGTCCCTTTTATAGATAGTGAAAATGAATGAACTGGATACTTGAATGACAACTGTAGATTACATGGAAGATGGGACAATGAAAATTTAAAAATGTACTATATAGGTTTTATTTTTAGGGATTTTTCTTCTTCTTCTTTCTTCTTCCCCCTCCACTCCCCTTTTCCCTCCCTCTCCTTTGTTTTTAAATAGAGTCTCACTCTGTAGCCCTGGGTAGAGTGCCATGGCATCATAGCGTACAGTAACCTCAAACTCTTGGGCTCAAGTGATCCTCTTGCCTCAGCCTCGTGAGTAGCTGGGACTATATGCACCTTCTATAATGCCTGGCTACAGACAGGGTCTCACTCTTGCTCAGGCTGGTCTCAAACTCCTGAGCTCAGGCGATCCACCCACCTCAGCCTCCCAGAGGGCTAGGATTACAGGTATGAGCCTCTTTGCTCAGCCGGGGATATTACTTCTTACCCAGTGACTAATGTATCAAGAAGATGAAATGCATATATTATGCTTTTCCTCTAGGTGGAATTATTAGAAAAAAAATCTATATATATATATTTTTTATTTATTTTTATTTTATTTTATTTTTTTATTGTTGGGGATTTATTGAGGTACAATAAACCAGGTTACATTGATTGCATTTGTTAGATAAAGTCCCTCTTGCAATCATGTCTTGCCCCTAAAAGGTGTGGCACACACCAAGGCCCCACCCACCTCCCTCCTTCCCTCTCTCTGCTCTTCCTTTCCCCACCCCTCCCTCCTTCTTTCTCTCTTTGGTCTCCCTTTCCCCCACTCCTACTGTGGCCTTAATTGTCATTAACTGTCCTCATATCAAAATTGAGTACATAGGATTCATGCTTCTCCATTCTTGTGATGCTTTACTAAGAATAATGTCTTTCACTTCCATCCAGGTTAATACAAAGGATGTAAAGTCTCCATTTCTTTAAATGGCTGAATAGTGTTCCATGGTGTACATATACCACAGCTTGTTGGCGATTGTAAATTGAGCTGCAATAAACAGTCTAGTACAAGTGTCCTTATGATAAAAGGATTTTTTTCCTTCTGGGTAGATGCCCAGTAATGGGATTGCAGGATCAAATGGGAGGTCTAGCTTGAGTACTTTGAGGTTTCTCCATACTTCCTTCCAAAAAGGTTGTACTAGTTTGCAGTCCCACCAGCAGTGTTAAAAGTGTTCCCTTCTCTCTACATCCACGCCAGCATCTGCAGATTTGAGATTTTGTGATGTGGGCCATTCTCGCTGGGGTAAGATGGTATTTCAGGGTGGTTTTGATTTGCATTTCTCTAATAGATACGGATTATGAACTTTTTAAATATGTTTGTTAGCCATTCATCTGTCTTCTTTAGAGAAGGTTCTATTCATGTCTCTTGCCCGTTGATATATGGGATTGTTGGCTTTTTTTCAAGTGGATTAATTTGAGTTCTCTAGTTATCCAGCTTTTGTCTGATTCAAATTATGCAAATATCCTTTCCCATTGTGTAGGTTCTCTCTTTGCTTTGGTTGTTGTCTCCTTAGCTGTACAGAAGCTCTTCAGTTTAATGAAGTCCCATTTGTTTATTTTTGTTGTTGCAATTGCCATGGCAGTCTTCTTCATGAAGTCTTTCCCAAGGCCAATATCTTCCACTGTTTTTCCTATGCTTTCTTTGAAGATTTTTATTGTTTCATGCCTTAAATTTAAGTCCTTTATCCATCTTGAATCAATTTTTGTGAGTGGGGAAAGGTGTGGGTCCAGTTTCAGTCTTTTACATGTGGATATCCAGTTCTTCCAACACCATTTATTGAATAGAGAGTCTTTCCCCCAAGGTCTGTTCTTGTTTGGTTTATCAAAGATTAGGTGGTTGCAAGATGTTAGTTTCATTTCCTGGTTTTCTATTCGATTCCAAGTGTCTATGTCTCTATTTTTGCGCCAGTACCATGCTGTCTTGACCACTATGGCTTTGTAGTACAGCCTAAAATCTGGTATGGTGATGCCCCCAGCTTTATTTTTGTTACAAAGAACTGCCTTAGCTATACGGGTTTTTTTCTGGTTACATACAAACGCAGAATCATTTTTTCCAAATCTTGAAAGTACGATGTTGGTATTTTAATAGGAATGGCATTGAATAGGTAGATTGCTTTGGGAAGTATAGACATTTTAACAATGTTGATTCTTCCCATCCATGAGCATGGTATGTTCTTCCATTTGTTAATATCCTCTGCTATTTCCTTTCTGAGGATTTCATAATTTTCTTTATAAAGGTTCTTCACCTCCTTCATTAGGTATATTCCTAGGTATTTCATTTTCTTTGAAACTATGGTGAAGGGAGTTGTGTCCTTAATTAGCTTCTCATCTTGACTGTTATTGGTGTATACAAAGGCTACTGACTTGTGGACATTGATTTTATATCCTGAAACATTACTATATTTTTTGATGACTTCTAGGAGTCTTGTGGTTGAGTCTTTGGGGTTCTCTCAGTATAAGATCATGTCGTCAGCAAAGAGGGAGAGTTTGACCTCCTCTGCTCCCATTTGGATTCCCTTTATTTCCTTGTCTTGCCTAATTGTATTGGCTAGAACTTCCAGCACTATGTTGAATAGTAAAGGTGACAGAGGACAACCTTGTCTGGTTCCAGTTCTAAGAGGAAAAGCTTTCAGTTTTACTCTATTCAGTAAAATATTAGCTGTGGGTTTGTCATAGATAGCTTCAATCAGTTTTAGAAATGTGCCACCTATGCCTATACTCGTCAGTGTTCTAATTAGAAAAGGATGCTGGATTCCTTTTCTGCATCTATTGAGAGCATCATATGATCTTTAATTTTGCCTCTGTTAGTATAGTGGATAGCGTTTATGGACTTCTGTATGTTAAACCAGCCTTGCTTCCCTGGGATGAAACTTACTTGATCATGATGTATGACTTTTTTGATAATAAGCTGTAATCTATTGGCTAGGATTTTGTTGAGAATTTTTGCATCTATATTCATGAGTGAGATTGGTCTGAAATTCTCCTTTTTGGTTGGGTCTTTTCCTGGTTTTGGTATCAGGGTGATGTTTGCTTCATAGAATGTGTTGGGGAAGATTCCTTCTTCCTCAATTTTTTGGAATAGTTTCTGCAGTACAGGAATAAGCTCTTCCTTGAAGGTTTGATAGAATTCTGGTGTGAAGCCATCTGGACCAGGGCATTTTCTGGTTGGAAGCTTTTTTATTGTTTCTTTAATCTCAGTGCTTGAAAGTGGTCTGTTCAGGAGCTCTATTTCTTCCTGGCTAAGTCTAGGGGAGAGGGTGTGATTCCAAATATTGATCCATTTCCTTCACATTGTCAAATTTCTGGGCATAGAGTTTCTGGTAGAATTCAGAGATGATCTCTTGTATCTCTGTGGGATCAGTTGTTATTTCCCCTTTATCATTTCTGATTGTGGTTACTAGAGATTTTACTTTTCTATTTCTAGTTAGTCTGGCCAATGGTTTATCTATTTTATTTATTTTTTCAAAAAAATCAACTCCTTGTTTCATTAATTTTCTGAATGATTCTTTTGTTTTCAATTTCAAAATGGAACTTCATTAAACTGAAAAGCTTCTGTACAGCTAAGGAGAAAACAACCAAAGCAAATATCTGATTTGATTTTGGATATTTCTTTTCTTCTACTGGGTTTAGGCTTAGATTGTTCTTCTTTTTCCAATTCCATAAGATGGCTTGTAAGTTTGTTGATGTGCTTTCTTTCTGTTTTTCGAATGTAGGCATCTAAAGCGATAAATTTTCCTCTCAAAACTGCTTTTGCAGTATCCCACAGGTTTTGGTAGCTCTTTTTTTCATTGTTATTATGCTCAAGGAAGTTAATGATTTCCTGTTTTATTTCTTCCTGCACCCATCTGTTATTTTAACAGAAGGTTGTCTGATTTCCATGCCTTTGCAGGGGGTCAAACTTTTTTTTTTTAGTTTTCATTTTATTTTATTTTATTAAATCATAGCTGTGTACATTAATGCAATCATGGGGCACCATACACTGGTTTTATAGACTGTTTGACACATTTTCATCACACTGGTTAACACAGCCTTCCTGGCATTTTGTTAGTTATTGTGTTAAGAGATTTATATTCTACATTTAGTTCCACCTTTAGTGCCTTATGGTCTGAGAAGATACAAGGTAAAATTTCAATTCTTTTTATTCTGTTGATATTTGTTTTGTGTCCCAGGATATGATCGATTTTGGAGAATGTTCCATGGGGTGATGAGAAAATGTATATTCTTTATCTTTGGGGTGGGGTGTTCTATATGCGTCTATCAAGCGCAGTTTTTCTAGGGTCTTATTGAAATCTCTTATATCTTTGTTTAATTTCTGTTTAAGGATCTGTCCAGCTCTGTAAGAGGAGTGTTAAAGTTCTCTGTTATTACGGTATTATCAGATATCATATTGCTCAGACTGAGTAAGGTCTTTTCAAGAATCTGGGAGCATTTAAATTGAGTGCATAAATATTTAGAATTGAAAAGTCTTCTTGTTGTATTTTTCCCTTGACCAATATAAAGTGACCATCTTTGTCTTTTTTGATTTTAGTTGCTTTAAATCCACATGTATCTGAAAATTAAATTGCAATTCTTCTTTTCTTCTGAATTCCATTTGCCTGAAAAATTGTCTTCCAACCCTAACTCAGAGTTTTAATTTGTCTTTTGAAGCCAGGTGTGTTTCTTGCAGACAGCAAATGGATGGCTTTTGTTTTTTAATCCACTCAGCCAATCTATGTCTCTTCAGTGGGGAATTCAAGCCATTAACATTTATTGAGATAATTGATAAGTGTGGTAGTGTTCTGTTCATCTTATTTTGTGAGAGTCCATTGCTTAGTTTTATCTTTTGCATCAGTGTGGAAGTTAGGTTCTGTCCTTTAATTTCTGAGTTCTTACTTTGTTGCTGATCCATTGTGATGGTCAGTCTATAGAACAGGTTGAAGTATATCCTGTAGAGCTGGTCTTGTTGTGGCGAATTTCCTCAACGTTTGTATATCCATAAATGATTTGATTTCTCAATTTTAAAGCTTAGCTTTGCAGGGTATTGAATTCTGGGCTGGAAATTGTTCTGTTCAAGTAGATTAAAGGTAGATGACCATTGTGTTCTTGCTTGGAAAGTTACATTAGAGAAGTCTGCAGTCACTCTGATGGATTTGCCCCTGTAGGTCAACTGGCGCTTACTCTTGGCAGCTTGCAGAATCTTTTCTTTTGTCTTGACTTTGAACAGGTTCATCACAATGTGTCTTGGAGAAGCTCGGTTAGAGTTGAGGCGACCTGGGGTCCGATATTCTTCTGAAAGCAGTGTGTCAGAATCTTTGGTGATATTTGGGAAATTTTCATTTATAATATTCCCTAGTATGGCTTCCATTCCTCTGGGCAGTCTTCTTCCCCTTCTGGGATTCCTATAACTTGTATGTTGGAATGCTTCATAAAGTCCCATAATTCTGACAGTGAACATTCTGCTTTCTCTCTCTTCTTTTCTGCTTCTTTAACTATCTGAATTATCTCAAGAACTTTGTCCTCTACCTCCGAAATGCTTTCTTCTGCATGGTCTAACTTGTTGCTGATGCTTTCCATTGCATCTTTAAGTCCCCTATTTGACTGCTTCAGTTCCCTCAGCTCCGCTATATTCTTTCTATATTCTTCATATCGTTTCTTATTTGATTCTGTTTTTGGATTTCCTTTTGGTTATTTTCCACATTATTAGCAGTTTCCTTCATTGTTTCCATCATTTCCTTCTTTGTTTTCATCATGTGTATTCTAAATTTCCTTTCTGTCATTCCTAACATTTCTTTATAGGTGGAATCCTGTACAGTAGCCACCTCATGGTCCCTTGGAGGGGTTGCTCTGGACTGGTTCTTCATGTTGCCTGGAGTTTTCTGCTGATTCTTCCTTATGAGTGATTTCTTTTATCTGTTTCCTTGCCCTAATTTTCCTTTCACTTCCTCTTGCTCTTTAAGTTCCCATGCCTCTGGACTAAGGTTGTAATGAGTCTTTTGGTACAGGACCAGAAGGATGAGAAGGTTGAAGAGCAAGAAGGGATAAAACAAAGAATAAGAAAGAAAGGAAGAAAGAAAAGAAAATAGAGAAAGGAGAGGGGGTGGGTAAACGAGAATATTGACAAAAATCAGACAGGCACATAAAGAGGGAGACAAAGCAATATATGTGTACAGTAGGGTACTTTGACACAACCTTAAAAAACCCCAACCTCTGGGGATCCCTGGTTGGGTGGCTCCCTTGAGGTCAGCAGCTGTTTGCTAACCTGATCGGACACAGTACCCCACCTCCACCGAGTAGAGAGGAAAGACAAAAATGCTATAAATCAAACCGAAACAAGCAAACAGAAAACTTTACGGGATAAAATTGGGTGAAAAACCAAATAATGGGGGTGGAAACACTAGCAAAAATGAAATTCTAATTATTGAAAAAGGCAGCAATGGGAAATTGTATTTAAACTAGGAAAATGGAGAAAGAAAAGAAAGAAAAAAAGAAAAGAAAAAATCTGTATGGAAAAGGTTGAAATTAAAAAGCAAAACAACAAAATAAACAAAAAACAAACAAACCAAAAATAACCAAAAACAAAGCAGTATATATATCTTGTTGAATATTGTCTGGGCAACAGGTGGTCTTCTGGGGTATGAGATGTTAATCATAATGTTGATACGACTGGAGGCCTCTGCTGATTTCTCAAACTCCACAACGTGGAGACCCTAAATCTCTCTTCAGCCTTCTTAAAAGTCACTTTAAACTTCTAAACTTGGCTAAGCAGAAGCTTTCCCAGGAATGTGCTTGTCACTTGGCTCACTGCTGAAGTGGCTATCCACTTACCCAGTGTACCAAAACCGGTCTCACTCTGCCCCTGAGGGTTAAGGCTGTAAGGCAGCTCAGTCCCTGCCTTTAGGCTGCTCAGTCACTAGGTTACTAGCTCCCACCCAATCCTTGCTCTGTGACCCTGAAGGCAGAGCTTGCCAGGGTAGTTCTCTCACAATGGCTCCCTGCAGCCCACAGCCGAACACTATTAGCTCCATCTGGCTCAGCGGCTCAGTCTGGGGCCCTAGACAACACCCAAAGTTCTCTACACTTCTGCTCAAGCTCTCCCCAAGCAGTTCAACTGAGTGCCAAGTCCAAAAACACCAAAACAGATCACATGTAAGGCCTTTCTGGTTTGCAGTCTCATTGCTGCTGTACTTACAGCTGCCAGCGGGATTAGACCGATCGAACACACACAACCACTTGCTAGTTTTCCACTGTTTTTGTTCTCCTCTTGGGGTCCAGAAGTCTCTCGCTGACTCCCTGTATCCTCAAAGGGATGATTATAGGCAGATTCCACCCGCCAGAGATGCCTGGAGTCTTATCTCCCCAGACTCATGGTGCCTAGTTGCAGGGAAGCTGTTACTTGGCAGCCATCTTGCTCTCACTCCTGCCTCCCACCAGCAGTCCTAATGGGCATCTGTGTGTTGTTTTTGTCCCTTAATTTCTCTGGTTATAGCCTCGCTGTCTGCTCCCCACATTGCCACTGTATTTTCTTATGAATTTGTTGTGGACTTCAAAGCTCAGCAAGAAGGAGAAAGCTTACTCCTGAGTAAAGGGAATCTATTAGAATATTTTTAAAGTCAGAGTGTGGAACACAAAGTATATACTTAACAAATGAATGAGTAAATCAATGTACATAGAAGGCTTTACTTTTTCCCAAAATTTCTCACTTACTAACTTAGGGGAATGAGATCTCATTTGAGAATTCTGCGTTTGACCTTTAGTCACATTAGACCTGGTAAAGCTGATTATCTGGAATCATTGCTGCTTTGACACTACCAAATCAACACTGGGACATTCATCTTAGGTACCTGCCCTTCTGTTGGCCCAATCCTGGCATTTTTACATATCTTACTCTTTCAGCTATCAATGGCTATGTGCCTGAGAGCATCCCTACTCTCGGATTCTGCTTTGATGACACTGTCCAGTGGCATTTCTGCAGTGTGGGGACCCAGGATGATGTTTTGACCATTCATTTCACGGGGCACTCATTCATTTATGGAAAGAGGCATGAAGACACCTTGACCCTCTTCCCCATGCGTGGAGAATCGGTGACTGTCACAATGGATAATGTGGGTGAGTAAGAGTCTGGACACTTGGAGAGGATGCTGGCTTTGAATCTCTGGTCTATAAAGAAAGGTCTTCTGCATCTCCCCAGATGACTACACTCCAGTATCTATCTCCCTGATCCCCTGAGAGCATTCCCTTCAATGTTTTTCATGATTTCCAATTGGAAAATGACTTAAATGGGTCCAGTCCTTTAATGTAGTTTCCATTTCTCTTTCTCTGGGCAAAGTAGGAAGACATGCTAACAGCAGAAAGATAAAGAGTAACTCTGAGGGAGAAACATAAGTATTTCAGCCACTAAAGAACATTTCTTTTCTCAAAATGCCCTATTCAATCTTTTTTTTTTTTTTTTTTAAGAAAGCCACCCCACTCTAGAAGGTGTGATTCTAGCTGCAGTGCCTTAGAGACTACCCCCGGGACAGCTTTGGAGTTTGTTAGACTTGAGTTCAAATCCTGCTCCCCCACTCAATCACTTGTGACCTTGCCCAAGTTACCTGGCTTCAATGAGCCTCCAGTTATTTAGTATTTGAAATCTAAACAACAGTATAATACCTTACAGAGTTGCTCTGAGCATTACAACTATCATATATGCCAAATACCTAGCACTCATTAGACACTTAACAAGGGGTAACTACTAGAGACTTACCAAAAAATCCCCTGTGTGCCAGCAACTCAGACCATCTCAAAGAGATTCAGAATTGCCCTGGGCCCAGCCAAATTCTTTATTCCTTAGAAATATCTAAATGTCTCTTACTGGTAGTGGAACCTCATCATCCTCCCCTCCCCCTCAAGTCCAATTCTTAAACAAGATGCACTATTTAATAAGATGTATATGATATTCAAATTCCATTTTATTCTCGCTTCACCACTTTCTTAATACATTCTAAAACAGTGACTCTCAAACTATTGGTGTGGAAGGACCTTTTCCCCCCTCCCAAATCTCCACTAATCAATTCTTTTGGTATATATCCTGTTAAACCAGGTAAGTACATTTATCATCTGTTTAGGTATCACGGTGATGTCAAATTTCTTTTTTAAAAAAGTTTCAACACTTTATTCTTGGTTTCTCTCCTTATGTCACTATGGACCAGTAATAAATAGTTCAGACTAGCCATGGTCCATAAACCACACTTGTATCTTTGATTAAAGTTTACCATAAATTACGTCTGGCATTTGAACAGCTGTTACTCTTTTACAGTGTATCCTTAAGTTTTTATATTTTTCTCCAGACTTTCAGTTTGATTTCTGTCTCTCTTCTGTAGGAACGTGGATGTTAACTACCATGAATTCTAGTCCAAGAAGCAAGAACCTCAGGCTGAAATTCCGGGATGTTAAATGTATCCTAGATGATGATGAAGACTCATATGAGATTTATGAACCTCCATCCTCTACACCCATGGACACACGGAAAATGCATGATTTTCCAGATTATGCAGAAGAAGAGAGTAATACTGATGATTATTACCAATATTTGTTGGCTTCAGAATTAGGAATTAGGTCATTCAGAAACTCATCATTGAGTCAGGAGGAAGACCAGTTCAATCTTACTGCCCTAGCTCTGGAGAACAACTCTGAACCCATTTCCCCAAGCACAGATACAGCTATTGGTTCAAATTCTTCTTCCTCAAGTAATATTAGTAGTTTAATTGATAATAACCTCTCAGGACCTCAGAAAACTCTTCCTTACCCAGGAGCCACCACAACTGGGTCCCTAGAGGGACATGTTTTTGGCTTAGATCATTTCACAGCAGAACATTCCAGGCCTTATTCTGAAGACCCTAGTGAAGATCCTCTAAAATCTTCTGATGTCACAGGAGTAAGATTACTTCCACTTGGGACAAGAGGATTCAGACATCAAGAACATGCTAAACATAAGGGACCCAAGGCAGAAAGAGAGCAAGCAGCAAGGCAGAAGTTCTCTCAGATGAAATTATCAGCACATAAAACTGGGAGACATGTCAGCCAAGACAGTGGTTCTCCTTCCAGGAGGGGGCCCTGGAAGGACCCTCCTAGTGACCTGTTACTCTTAAAAGAAAATAATCCATCTAAGATTTTGAATGGTAAATGGCATTTGGTTTCTGAGAAAGGTAGCTATGAAATAATCCAAGATACCAATGAAGACATGGCTGTTAATAAGCAGCCAACCAGCACCCAGAATGCCTCAAGTTCTTGGGTTTCAGAAAGCACCCCCTTTATAAACAAACCTGGAAATCAGAGTGGCCACCCACAGTTCTTTAGAGTTAGACATAAATATCTACATGCAAGACAAGATGGAGGAAATAGTGGAATAAAGAAAAGCTCATTTTTGATTAGGACTCGAAAAAAGAAAAAGGAAGAGAAGCGTGGATCCCATGTTCTATCTCCTAGGGGCTTTCACCCTCCAAGAGGTGAGACCTACGCCACAATTTCAGACCGAACATTGAATCATTCATTGTTACTCCATAAGTCCAATGAAACATCCCTTTCCACAGACCCCAGTCAGACATTGCCCTCTATAACCCTCAACGTGACATCCTCACTTCCTGACCATAATCAGAATTCCCCAAACGACACTAGTCAGACAAACTCCCTTTCAGACTTTTATCAGACAGAGCCCCCAGAGGAACACGATCAAACATTCCGTGTTCAAGACCCTGATGAAATGCATCCTACAGCAGACCCCAGCCACAGGTCCTCTCCTGCAGAACTCAGTGGGATGCTTGACAATGCCCTAAGTCACCAGGCCCTCCCCGATGAAACTGGTCAAATGTCCTCTTACCTGGAACATGACATCTGGCAGACAACTGTCTCTCCAGACTTCAGCCAACTGACCCTCTCCCCACACATGGGCACCATCTCTCCAGAGCTCAGCCAATCGACCCACTCCCCAGACCTGGGCACCATCTCTCTAGACCACAGCCAATCATCCCTCTCCCTAGACCTGGGTCAGATGACCTCCTCAACAGACCCTGGTCAGATGACACTATCTCCAGAACTCACTCAGACAAGCTCTTCCCCAGCCTTCAGTCAAATGCCCTTTTCTCCAGACCTCAGCCACATAACACTTTCTCCAGATCTCAGTCAGACAACCCCCTCCTCAGATGTCAGCCAAATGACCCTGTCTCCAGACCCTACCCAGACAAACATTTCCCCACATTTCAGTCAGATGTCTCTTCCCCTAGACCTCGACCAGGTGACTCTCTCTGATGATATCAGTCAGACAACCTTTCCTTCTGATCTCAGGCAGACGCTGCCTCCTCCAGACCTTGATCACACATTCCACCCTTCTGAGTCTGGGTCATTGCCTCTTCCAGAATTTAATGAGACTTTTCCTTATCTAGACCTTGATCAGATGTCATCTCCTATACTCAATGACACTTTTATATCAAAGGAATTTAATCCACTGGTCGTAGTAGGCCTCGGTAGAGATGATGGAGATTACGTTGAGATTATTCCAAGGCAGGAGGACCAGAGCAGTGAAGAAGACTATGTTGAAATTGATTACGTGGCCTACAATGATCCCTACCAAACTGATACTAGGACAGATATCAACTCCTCCAGAAATCCAGACAACATTGCAGCCTGGTACCTCCGCAGCAACAATGGGAACAGAAAAAATTATTTTATTGCTGCAGAAGAAGTATACTGGGATTATTCAAAATTCGCACAAAGGTTTGGCTAGTTTTCTCCTTTTATTGTCTCATATTTCTACTACTGCTGCAGAAAGTAGCTGCAATAATCTAGGGAGATAATTCTGGGAAAATTAGGCTAAGTATATTTGGCTCTCCTGTGTGCAACTTAGCCTGTACTCCATTTTTTTTTTTTTTTGTCAATTAAAAGATTAGATCCTTTACTTTAGATGATACCCACACAACATAAGAGCAGTTGCTCTGAGAAGTCTAGGCTATTCTGTAGTTGAATAATCCTCCTCCTATGTCCTCTTCCTCTTCTATATGTGTTCCTACCCATATAGGTTGAGTTCTTCTTGCCTTCATGCAGAACTCAACCTATCCATAGCTATATGCTAATCACTATGATATAATTAAAGTTGGCATCAAATCCCAACTGGTGACATAGACATCTGCTTTGAATTTGCTGTTTACATCAGAATTTCTAAGGGATACATATAATATTTTAAAGATCACTTTCAATTCAATTTTGCTTAGGGGTAGAAAGTCATGTTGGGGAGGGTAAGAACCTACCTAACAGGTTCAATGAACATTATTCAGGTGCTGGGCCCACTTATAGTCCAGACTAAAGCATTATGAAAGCTATCTATGTAACAAAAACATTTGTACCACCTACATATTTTGAAATTTAAAAAAAGAGTCATATTAGGCTGGGTTCTTTATTCTGGGATGAAGATACAGAGAGAAGAGAGAGGAGGAAAGGAGCAAGGCTTAGTTAACTACAGGTTCTCAGGGATCTAGCACAGTGAATGCGCAGCAACTGCCTAGACATAACCCACAGCTTTTACAAAAGCTGTTATGCTAATGAATTAAAACCAAGGTGTAATTAGAGGAGATAAACACAATGTGTGGTGTGAATTATGCAAATTAGTCCATTAAGCTGATGATTGACATTTCTACATTAGAACTCTGTTTAAAACCTTTCTCTTGCCAGGCATGGTGGCTCATGCCTGTAATCCTAACACTTTGGGAGGCTGAGACGGGTGGATTGCTTGAGCTCAGAGTTCAAGACTAGCCTGAGCAAAGAGTGAAATCCCATCTTTACTGAAAATAGAAAATCTAGCCAGCACTGTGGCAGGGGCCTGTAGTCCCAACTACTTGGGATTGCTTGAGCCCAGGAGTCTGAGATTGCTAAGAGCTACAATGCCATGGCAGTCTACCCAGGGTTACAGAGTAAGACTGTCTTAAAAAACAAAACAAAACAACACTTTCTCTCATGACTTCCTATTATAGGATAACATCCACCACTATATGAGAAACACTAGTTATCTGCAGATTTCTAAGCAAGGCCCAGAAGGGATAGGATTTAGAGCCTGTGCAGAGTGAAAAGATGGAACCCAGTTTCTTCAACCCACTATTATGGCAGTCGAAGTTGCTTTGCCCTTCCCCATGTGCTCTGTGGGATTGTATGCCATGCTCAGAGGATGGGATTAGTAGGGCAGAAAGACTAGGAGAAAGACTTGTAGAAAGAACAAGATTCTCTGTTGATGGCTCATAGTATATAACAAATATTATGTGTTTGCTGGATGAGTATTTGGTTTGTTTCCATAAAATTGGGAAATTTGAAGTCTGTGGGAGACTTTGACATGCTCTGGCCCCAGACTGAGCTGAAAATGAGCTACAAGGGGAATTATATGCTTTGCTTTTTATATTCTTAATTGTTTTTTTTCCCTTTGAGGTAATTACAGATTCACATATAGTTGACAGAAATAATACAGAGAGATTCTCCTAACTTTTACCCAGCTTCTCTGAGAGGTAACATCTTGGATTCCATAATACTACATCACAACCAGTACCCTAACACTGATACTGTCAAGATACGGACATTTCTATGACCACAGACATCCCTCTTGTTGCCTGTGATAGTCACATCTACCTCCCTGCCCCATGCCACTTCCTTATCCCTGGCAGCCATTCATGTCATTTCCATTTCTGTAATTTTGTCATTTTAAAAATATTACATAAATGGAATAATGCAACATGAAACCTTTGGGGATTGGCATTTTTTTCACTCTGCATGATTGTCTGGAGATTCATCCAGGTTATTGCATGTTATCAATAGTCCATTCATTTTATCGTTGAGCAGTATTCCACAGTATGGTGGTACCATAGTTTTTTGTTGTTTTGTATATTGCTATGGTATACATGATATTTTAACATATGTATAGATTGTGAAATGATTAAATGAAGTTAATTAACACACATTACCTCACATACTTATTTTTTTGTAGTGAAAACACTTAAAATCTACTCTTAACAATTTTCAAGAATACAATACATTGTTATTACCTCTAGTCACCATGTTACCCAATACATCTCCTTCCCCTGCACTGTTGGCCACTGTTCTACTTTCTGTTTCTGAGTCCAGTGTGTCTAGATTTCATATATAAGTGAGATAATGTGGCACTTGTCTTTATTATAATGTGTCTGCCTTGTTTCATTTAACATAGCATAGTCCAGCTCATGCCTATAATTCTAGTACTCTGGGAGGCCCAGGCAGGAGGGCCCTTGACCTCAGGAGTTCTAGACTATCCTAAGCAAGAGCAAGTCTCCATTTCTATTAAAAATAGAAAGATTAGCGGAGTATTGTGGCAGGAGCCTGTACTCTCACCTACTTGGGGGGCTGAGGCAGGAGGATCACTTGAGCCCAGGAATTTGAGATTGTTATGAACTAGGCTGACTTCACAGCACTCTAGCCTGGGCAACAGAGTGAGACTCTGTCTCAAACAAAAAAAGAGAAATAACATCTGCCAGGTCTATCCAAATAACATTTCTTCTTTTTTCAAAGCCAAATAGTATTTCATTGTATCTATATACCACATTTTCTTTATCTATTCATTTGTTGATACTTAGGTGGATTGCATCATGAGTTATGCTATCATGAATAATGCTGCAACAAACATGAGAGTGCAGATCTCTCTTCAACATACTGATCTCATTTCCTTTGGATATCCACCCAAGAGTGGAATTGCTGCCTCATGCAGTAGTTCTATTTTAATGCTTTAGGAAACTTCCATACTCTTTTTCCTGATGGCTGTACTAACTTACATTCCAATAACAGTGTACAAAGTTTCTCTTTTCTTTACATCCTTCACTGCTAGTCTCTTGTCTTTTTTCTAATAGCCATTCTAACAGGTGTGAGGTGATCTCACTGTGATTTTAATTTGCATTTCTCTCATTATTAGTAATGTTGAGTGTTTTTCTTATACTTTTTGGCTATTTCTTTGAGACAGGTCCTTCCCCCATTTTTCAATTTGGTTACTTGTTGGTTTTTGTTTGTTTTATTTTTGTTTTTTGTTTTTTTGCTATGGAGTTGAGTTCTTTATATTGTGGATATTAATTCCTTATCAAATATGGTTTCATAATATTTTCTCACATCCTGTCTTTTCTTTTTTTTTGCAGAATATATATATATTTTTTATTATTGGGGATTCATTGAGGGTACAATAAGCCAGGTCATCCTGTCTTTTCTTTACTCTGTTAATCACTTCATTTGTTGTGCACAGACTTTTTAGCTTGATTAAATCCCATTTGTATACTTTTGCTTTTGGAGTTATAGCCAAAAAAAAAAACACACAAAAAAATCTTTGCCCAGACCAATGTCAAGAAGCTTGGGGATAATATACATGAGCAAAAGCAAATGTGAAGAGAATGGGTACTTTCAGGTACAAAACATTCATCCATCACCATCCAGTGACCTTCACAGGTGTGACCTTCTAATTCATCTGACCTTCATCTCCTGATATGCCCAAGCTCTAGCATGGCAATGCATGGCTTTGTCTGCCATTGATATTAAAATTTGCTATGTTAATATATGGTTATATTTTTTCATTCAAGTATGTATTGGACAAAAACTTTCTTATGCTCCAAGTAACATGCTAAGCACTGAGAAAATTATAAACAAACTAGGCACAATAGCTGGCCTCACAGGACTTAAACCCTAGTGATAGAGTCAGATATTAATAACCTCACAAATAAAGTACATGGGATGTTTCAAAGGTGGCCATACATAGGAAAGTTAACAAACTCATGTTTTTCATATTTGTATAACAAATAGAGAAATATTTTACAAAATTTTGTAATGAATATTTTATAAATAAAGTTACATTTAGCCATGATTTCCAATTTTCCTTGTGTATGTATGGTGACCTTGACACCCTGCATATAATTTATTGTATGTACTATAGGAATACCATAGGAATTTACTATATATACTACTACTATAGAAATACAAGAAATGATATAGAGAGACTTGATGTAAAAGAGCATAGGAAAACATATGTAAGAAATGATATTTGAGCTGAGAGTTAAAAGATTTACTAGCCTGGGGTTTCTTTTCTCTTGTATATTCATCTATTTGTCCATTAAGTATTTATTAAAGACCTTCTCTAGATAACTACATTTAGAAACAGACAACTTTCTAAATTCTTTGAACAGCCTATAATTTCTTCTTTTAAACAAATACTATTGTTATCATTTCAGTGAGATGGATCACGAAGACACTGACGATATTCCAGAGAGCACCATATATAAGAAAGTGGTTTTTCGAAGGTATCTTGATAGCACTTTTACCAAACGTGATCCTCGGGGGGAGTATGAAGAGCATCTTGGCATTCTTGGTCCTGTTATAAGAGCCGAAGTGGATGATGTTATCCAAGTAAGTCATCTTTAGAACACTGTGACGATCAGAGGAATTTTCACAAGCACTAGGAAGTTGAAAAGAGGAAGGTGGCAAGAGAGCTATGGGTAATTTATTTATTTTCCAGCATTGACAAATTACATTTTTTCAGAGACTCCTTGCCAAGAAATTTGACAATCTTCAAGACAAAAAAAAAGAAATGGTCTCAATCTTTTTTAAATGCTGCAAACAGTATAATCTTGAGAAAACCACACTGCGATTTCTCTCTAAAGCTAACATTCCTGTGTAATGTTAGCACAAAATCAATACGTTCAGGCTGTTCAATTGGGTTCCATAGCAGCCCTGGTGGTGACAGTAGTGGTGAAGGTAGTAAAAGCAGTTTAGAAATATCCAGGATTTTTTTTAAAAGAAAGTGAAGTTAAAAAATAAGGATGTGAAACAAAAATGTGGCCATGCGCTCCAAAAGTGAGCAAGTTTCCTAAGTATTCTCCCTGTCCTGGTCATATCTTTCAAGTCTATCAGGCCTATAACTAATAGCTGGCTTTTTTTTTTTTTTTTTTTTTTAAATAGATAGAGTCTCTCTCTTGTCCAGGCTAGAATGCAATGAAGTCAACCTA
Organism: Nycticebus coucang; assembly: GCF_027406575.1. Taxonomy (NCBI): domain Eukaryota; kingdom Metazoa; phylum Chordata; class Mammalia; order Primates; family Lorisidae; genus Nycticebus; species Nycticebus coucang. The sequence continues at coordinate 92,011,757 of NC_069789.1, forward strand.
GCTCATAGCAACCTCAAACTCTTGGGCTCCAGTAATCCTCCTGCCTCAGCTTTCTAGTAGCTGGGACTACAGGCATCCATCACAACACCCAGCTAAATTTTCTATTTTTAGTACAGATGGGGTCTTGCTCTTGATCAAGCTGGTTTTGAAGTCCTGAGCCTAAGAAATCCTCCCACGTCAGCCTCCCAGAATGCTAGGATTATAGGCATCAGCCACCGCACCTGGCCTGTAGCTGGTTTTATAACAAAGTTTATTTCCCCCATCTCCCCCCCATCCTTTCTAACTTCTCACTTACAAAGACAGGAAAAGACCCTGAATCTAAAGTTAAATTAGATTAGTTAGAATTAAAAACGTAATATTTAAGCATTCAGCCAAATTTTCAGTGACCATTTGTTCTTTTTAAAAAGGAAATAGGAGTATAGGTGTATAAGAATCTTAATTATTCTGGCTCGGTGCCTGTAGCTCAGTGATTAGGGCACTGGCCACATACATTGAGGCAGGTAGGCTCAAAACCAGCCCGGACCTGCTAAACAACAATGACAGCTGCATAGAAAAACTAGCCGGGTGGGGTGGCGCCTATGGTTCAAAGGAATAGGGTGCCAGCCCCATAATGCTGGAGGTGGTGGGTTCAAACCCGGCCCTGACCAAAAACTGCAAAAAAAAAAAAACTAGCCGGGTGTTGTGGTGGGTACCTGTAGTCCCAGCTACTTGGGAGGCTAAGGTAAGAGAATTGCTTAAGCCCAGGAGTGGAGGTTGCTGTGAGCTGTGATGCCAGAGCACTGTACCAAGGGTGACAAAGTGAGACTCTGTCTCAAAAAAATAAATAAATAAAATAACATAGAATCTTTTTTTTTTTTTTTTTTTTGTGGTTTTTGGCTGGGGCTGGGTTTGAACCCACCACCTCCGGCATATGGGACTGGCGCCCTACTCCTTGAGCCACAGGCGCCACCCATAACACAGAATCTTAATTATTCTAAATGTTGTGTGGAGATACTAGAGGCAATAATCTTTTATGATTAGGGAGTCTGCAAACACTCAGAGTTAGAGAGGAGAAGGATAAGGGGGAACTTCCAGGACCTGGCTCTCCTGGGCAAGGAGACTATAGCTGGCTTTTATAACAGTTTATTTCCTCCATCTTTTCTAACATTTAAGGTCCTCTGCCTTCTGGTCCCAACCTGGTCCTTTTCCAGCCTCATTTCTCACCAGGTTCCACAGCCCAGCCACACCCAGAACATTGCTATCCCCCAAATTCTTCCTTTACTACCCTCTTTACAGGTATTTTTTTTTTTTTTTGCCATTCTGGGAACCTGAAAAGTCTTTCTCCTCTTTCTCCCTCTGCTGAGCTCCTGTTCATTCCATAAGGACCAATTCCATTTCCTGCCAGGGAACTTCTTCCAACCTCTCCTAAACATTCTAGGAAACTGCCCCTCCAGTGCGTTACAGCCCACGCATACTCCGCACAGCACCTGTCGTCTCCAGATGTCTCTGGAGCTACCTGTGTATGTATCTCTTCACTGGTCACTTGAAAGCCTTTTGAGCAACCACCACACCTCTTTCGTCTTCAAATCTCCAGCACTGATCACAATCATTTCATTGGCAGCCTTGACCCTAGAAACAAACATGGTGTGGTGTTTCTGGAGTAAACTACTTGGGCCCAATCTCGCAGGATGATTGTGAAAATTAAAATGGTGTACACAAGTTACTTTGCAATTGTCAGCACTCTGTATATTTTAGCTCTGTATCACAGCCATCGACTTTGGCCTATAAATGCTGACATGTTGGGGTTTAGATTTTTGTTAAGGTCGAATACATGTGTGGGTCATTCCTTTTTCTAGGTTCGTTTTAAAAATTTAGCATCCAGACCATATTCTCTTCATGCCCATGGACTTTCCTATGAAAAATCATCAGAGGGAAAGACGTATGAAGATGACTCTCCTGAATGGTTCAAGGAAGATAATGCTGTTCCACCCAACAGCAGTTACACATATGTCTGGCACGCCACGGGGCGATCGGGGCCAGAAAGCCCTGGCTCTGCCTGCCGGGCTTGGGCCTACTACTCAGCTGTGAACCCGGTGGGTGCTTCCCTAGACAGTTTTCATTATTCCCCTAACCTCATAACCCAAGTCCACCAAATGGAAGGGTTGGGTTATTTTCTGTTAAATATCAGTCTTGCTTTTCATGAGGAATGTATGAGGGCTGTGGTCAACAGTCTGAAGTTACCATAATCAAGGAATCTCCATGAAGTTCTTCAGATGACTGAGAGAGAGAGAGAGAAAGAGAGAGAGAGAGACATTTATTCAGTGGAGAAGAGGGAGGATCCCTTAAATGATTGGCCAGGTTAGAGTGCCTACATTTTCAGAAGAAGACATTGAGTTGCCATTTTCTTTCTTTATGAAAGAATTGCAAAGTCAAGACTCATCGATCATTCCACAATGTATATATCCTTCAAAACGAGATGCTGTGAATACATACAGTGAAATACATACAATTTTATATGTCAATTTAAAAAAGAAAAACTCCTTCATTCAAGGCATGGTAGAGAAGACACAAACTTAGATCTAAAGTTCTACCCGGTCATGTAGTGTGTGACCCTAGAAAAAAATCACTCGACTTATCTCAGCCTTGGTTTCCAAAGTTAAAAATGAGGTAATAGTCCATAACACGTAGTAAGCCCTTGGTAAATATTCGTTCAGTGAAGGAATTTATATTTGTCATATAAATAGATGTCAGGATTAAATGAAATACTGCAGGCAAAGTATTTAATATAGTAGATGCTGAAAAAGTAGTATCCATTTATATTATCAATGTTATTCTCATCATTATTGGGATAATATGTTAGTCAGAGGAAGGGAATGTGAATACAGCAGAAATGAAGGATAAATATCCAGGTTTAGTAAGCTGTTCCTTACAATCTCCAAAGTCAGAGCCGCTAGAAAGTTTCCTTTTCTGTATAATCGGTGATTGTCAGAGAGCAAGGATCGTTCTGAGACGCGAGAATACATGCAACTTGCTCTTACTGCCTTCCAGGAAAAGGATATCCACTCGGGCTTGATAGGGCCCCTGCTGATCTGCCGAAAAGGAACGCTTGATAAGGAGAGCAACATGCCAGTGGACATGAGAGAGTTTGTCTTACTTTTTATGGTCTTTGATGAAAAGAAGAGCTGGTACTATGAAAAGAAGCCCAAAAGGCCTTGGACACTCACATCCTCAGAAGTAAAAAACTCCCATGAGTTTCATGGTATTTTCCTCTAACTTTGATCTAAATTCTGAATTAAATCTCACTGGGTCATGGCGATTCCTGCCCTTAGATCTTCACGAGATTAGACGCAGGATGCTTCTGAGGAAGGAGGAGCTACAGTTAAGCCAGCTTGTTAACGTCTCAGAGGGCTGACGTAACCTGGCAGGTGACACTGGTGATGAAGGAGGGTAGAGAAAGTCTGAACGAAACCTCACAGTGGCTGCTGCAGAACCCACCAACAACGAAGCCAGGGGCCTCAGTTGGTAACAGATACGGAAAAGGGATTGCCATTATTCTTCCATTTTAAAAGATAAGCCTGTTCCTTGATCTCTAGAAGAGAGATCATAGAGATCATTTACATAGAAGAAACAATCATGTGTCTTTTCTAAAATAAGAATGGCTGTAACAGTTCTAGCTTTCAGGTGGCTCCAAAGCACATGAGAATAAAATGAGATAGGAAACGGGTAGCCAGGCAGTGGGAGGACAGTGGCAGGAGGGCATTTGGGTGATCACACTGGGCAAAGTATGTCCACCTGGAAACTCACTCAGGAATCTGGCCTGTAAATTGGCAGCTGAAACAGAAATCAAGATGGGTAGGAGCTGGTGTGGTCAGTATGTAGACAGGTGTTCCCATTCCTGATAGAATTTTAAGGGTGCCCAAATGATCTCAGCAGTTCCCCTTCCAAAAATTCACTTGCCTGGTTCCTACAATTTCATAGCAGTTCTTTTAACTTAAGGAATTAAAACAAACAAACTTCTCTGACTTTAGTTGCAATTAAATGCTTCCTAGCACAGCACCAAGCTTTCTCATTAAAATTTGGTGTCACATTTTTTAAATGATCAAGTTTAACAGGTACCTATTTTAAAAGCCCACCTATTTCACTAAGGGGAGAGTGGTAGAAGCTGGGAATCCTAAACATCTAAGCTGGGAAGGGGGAGGAGAAGCTATCACATCAGCAAGAGGATAAAGGTGACACACTTATGGTTGGTGGGCACGCCGAAGATAAACTGCAACTTCCTCATTTTGCCTAGAACTATCTCTGAATGTAGGAGGCCTTAGGTGATGTGTTGCTCATCTGCTTACTTACTCTAACCCCTGTAGTTTGCTCTGTCTGCCTATATTGGTTCCTATTTTTTATAGCAAGCAAACATTCAGACCACTAATGAGAAGGATAAATGGATAAAGCACAGAACAGAATGTAAAATCTGGGACAAAGAGTGATAAACTGCTTGGAAAGGGAGTTCCCCTGCGCCTCTGCTCTATGCTGCTGGGAGTGACATGAGGACTGTTGCAGCCTCTCACTGCCGTGACATAGAGGAGGGCCCTTTCTAGGCCTGGGCGGCGCTGGGGCTGCAGAGAAATGAGGAGAATGGGCAGTGAGTGGACCGCCCCGTACTTCCTTACCAGCCTCCCTCCTGGCGTAAACAGGTTTTTAATTGGTTTTAACTCTTGTCTTTTCAGCCATTAACGGGATGATCTACAACTTGCCTGGCCTGAGAATGTATGAGCAGGAGTGGGTGAGGTTCCACCTGCTGAACGTGGGTGGCTCCCAAGACATTCATGTGGTTCATTTTCATGGGCAGACCTTGCTGGAAAACGGCCATCAGCAGCACCAGCTGGGGGTGTGGCCCCTTCTGCCTGGTAAATAGTGGGCAAGAGTCACTACTAAGAAATACCAACAGAAGGCAATCTCAGCATGTGTGACTCCCCCTTATTTCCTCCTCAGGCATCTTCCTAAGGGCTCAGAGCACACGGTTCTGTCCCAGAGCCCAAGCAAAGCCACGTGGCCAGACTCTGCATGGAGTGCAAAAGCATCACCTAATGTGTGCACTGCTGGAAGCACCACTCAGGCTAAATGTGTGGCCTGACTTGATTCTACAGAGATGCCATGTCACATGCAGGTTCTCCTAAGCCACTATTTGTCACACAGATCAGGTCTGAACAGGTGACACAGTGATCTCACAGGTCTCAGACAGCTAAAGCTATCTCTTTCAGAAGTGAGATTAGAAACTTATCAGGATTTCCAGATTCCTGAATTCTCCTCCTGGCTCTATCACCCTAATATCTTTGAGAAAGGGACCACTCAAAGATATTAGGGTGATATCTTTGGGTCACCCTCATGTCATAAGGTGAATGACAAAGGATCAATCTTGAACTGACTCGTAAGGCTGTTTGAAGAGGAAAAAACAAGTTTTTAAAGTGAGAGAAAAACCTTTTTGTAAAAGCTAAAGAACAAAGGTATTTAGAGCTTTGTCCTGCGCAAAATAATGACAAAATGTACATTTACACAACTGCAATCATTTGTAAAGTTGTTTATGTGCCAGAGAGTTATTTGTAGACATATCTGCTTGTGTAATGGTGTAAGAGTGTCAGATGCCAGATTCTCAAGCTTCGGTGTGTGTCACAAAAACCGAGGATGCAGGTGCCAATGCCGACGCAAAAGCAGAGATTCTGTTCTCGGAGACTTTAATGTAGATCTTGGGCAGAATTTCCAGGAGTCTGCATCTTTAATGAGTGACAGCCCTTCCACTAGTGCCGACTGAGCACCTAGTGAGGACCGTCCCTTGAGTCGGCCTCATAGGAAGCCACAGCAGTCCAAACGGGGCTGGTTTGGTGAAGAGAAAAGTAGAGGGTTGTTAATTTTCACATGCGGTGACTCACTTGTGTATCTAGAGACACTTAGTCTGTTAAAATCGGAGACAGGGAAGATTAGAGAAACCTCACTGCTTATCTTTTCACCAAGCATTAGCAGACCAGCCGTACTTCCCATGAGCCTGCAAGATGAACTGAGAGGCTGGGACCATCTAGCCCATCTAAATCTCCAAACCCAAATATCTGCACTGGAGGGAGAAAAACTAGAGATCTTTGCTCATTGTGGTGAAGGAGATGACCATCATGTATTAAATTTCACCCACCATCTGGGAAACAGTTACAAATTATAGTTAAGAGAATTTAGGTATTAACTGGCAAGGTGTAAGATTAAATACCAGAATGGATAATCAGTGGTTTCAGAAATCTCATTCTTTCAGTGATTTTTTTTTTTTGTTGTTGTTTTGTTTTGTTTTTGGCCGGGGCTAGGTTTGAACCCGCCACCTCCAGCATATGGGACTGGCGCCCTACTCCTTGAGCCACAGGCGCCGCCCTCTTTCAGTGATTTTTAAAAATACATGCAAATATATAAGCTTTATAGAAAAGTCAAAAACACAGGGGAAGAATGTCTCGTCTTGATATTCTCATATTTAAAAAGAGGAAAAAAATGAAGCGAGAGAAAGGAAACACATACAATGTTTTTGAAGCCCAGTGATGAATCATTCAAGGTCACTTTGATATTTAGGACTGTGAAGCTATATTATGTATGAGTTAACTTATATTTAGATAAGTGAAAGTTTCTTTCTAGTGAGGGGTGGTGATGTTTTTACATCCTAAGGTGATTGATTTTTAGTCAGTGTGTATATTGCTGTTTTGTTTTTATCTGTTATACATGTAGTCCTATCTAAGGAGGAATGGATAGCTCTTAAATTCTATTCCAAAGTCACCTGGGAAGCAGGGATTTTAAGATTCTTGGAGAGCTATCAACCACATTGTTAACTTGTTAATCTTCAGATGTATAAGCGTCTTAACTCTATTTCAGGTGCATTCAATACTCTTGAAATGAAGGCATCAAAACCTGGCTGGTGGCTCCTAAATACAGAGGTTGGAGAAAATCAGAGAGCAGGGATGCAAACGCCATTTCTTGTTATAGACAAAGGTATCCCTCGAGAGTCATGCAATTTTTTTTTTTTAAGCAGGAGAGTGCCTAATACTAGAATACCACCTTTTTTATTTTTTGCTTTTATATTTTATTATAACTGTGTACATTAATGCATCTTATGAGGTAAAACATGCATCATCAAACTGGTTAACATAACCATACCTCGCTTCTTTGTTGGGGTAAGACATATATATTCTACTCTTAATAGTTCTGACACATACCATTGTGGACTGCAGATATTCTACTCTTGAGAACTCGGATGTGATAAAGGCATAATTTGCAGGCAGAGTTTCTTTTATTCTGGCCTCTAGTCTGATTGTACTGACACATCAGGTGGTACAAAGCCTTTCTCTTGATTGGGAAACCAATGTAGAGCATTCTTCACAATTCCTACGTAATCCACAGGAAAGTGCATGTAAGAAGTTTCCCAGGTTCCAAGAGTAGAGGAAGGAAAAGGTAACAGGAATTCAGCAAGGACTGAGATAGTCACTAAACTTGGCATCTCAGTATTCAAGAAACAGCATTTCCATCCATTCCTTTTTTTTTTTTTTTTTTGCAGTTTTTGGCTAGGGCTGGGTTTGAACTCACCACCTCCGGCGTATGGGGCCAATGCCCTACTCCTTTGAGCCACAGATGCCGACGCCCACCCCCCCCCCCACCTTTCATTTAAAAATGAGATGGGATCTCACTCTGCTGGCCAGGCTGGAGTATAGTGGCCCAATCATAGGTCTCTGTAACCTCAAAATTCTAGACTCCAGAGATCCTCCTACCTCAGCCTCCCAAGTAGCTGGGACTATAGATGTGAGCCACCAGGCCTGTTAGCTTTATTTTTTGCAGAAACAAAATCTTGCTATGTTGCCACCTAGGCTGGTCCTGAACTCCTGGCCTCAAGCAATCCTCCCACTTTGGTGTCCCAAAATGCTAAGATTATAGGCATGAGTCTCCACACCCAACCCATCTATCCATTCTCTAAGTCCATATAAGCACCTGTTGCGTACCAAGCACTGTGCCAACATCCAGGTAACACAGAGGCTGATATCCTTTCCTTGATCAAGATGTAAATAACTTTGTAACTGTCAGGTCAACTTTTGAGAGCACAGTTTTCTGAGAGAGTACTTAACATTGTAAAATAGCTTATTTTAAGACATGAGCAGGTAGAAATCAGTGTAAAAACCAATTATATTTCAGGATTTCAGTTGCTTTCCTCTAGGATGTCATTATTTCTATTAAGACACTGGTCTTGTTAGTGCATTCTCCATCTTATGATCAGACATATTTAAGTCAGCGTCACACAAGGTAGAGAAATATCTAATTATTGGCTCATCAGATGTATAATCTGTAGCAATAGAGTTTTTTCTTTGAAAATGTATTTTTTTAAGAAAAATTCTTCATTTTTCTGTTTTTCATAGATTGTAAGATGCCAATGGGACTAAGCACTGGTCTCATATCCGATACACAGATCAAGGCTTCTGAGCATCTGGGTAAGTCATGGCATCATATCCTGTGAATGATACCCCTACAACTGTGCAGTGTACAACCTGTGAAACCATATGTGATAACCCTGCCTGTGGTCAGCTCTTCTCTACAGGCTTTTCTCTACCACTACATAGTGAAACAATTCCATTTGGGATGATCATCTAGTAGAGGAAGGGACACTCTGGCAGGAGCTAAAAGCTGACTCGTATACTCTTATCACTGCCACCCACTGTGGTGTAAAATATTCCCATAGAGTCTCTTCTAGGGGAAACCAACGTTAGGGTTTACTGCTGTCTCTACATAGGCAGTGCAGCTGTCTGCAGGGATTTGGCAGGAAGTAGATAGCTTATTCTTATGACCACATGCCCCTTTCCAAAACTCTCCCCATTTCTCTTTTGTGGGTTTGATGGCACATGTAATATTCTAGGTAGATTCACAGGGTCTGAACAGCCAGGAATTATAGTCGCCGTTCATATGGCCCTTTGCTTGTGCCAACCATTCATCTATTCCAGGAACTTTGTGATCACCCAGTATGTGTCAGGAACTCTTTCTAAGTTTCCTCACTCTGCCTCAAATCCTTTCCCAAGATCAGGTGGGCATGATAAGAGCTTCATGAGAATCCCATACACCTCTTATAGGTCTTCCCGTCAGCTGTTAGGCAGGCACGTTCAGCAGCAGACACGTCAACATAACTGAGAAAAGACAAACATGACCTGTGTGCAAGAAAAGGAGTGGGTGGTGGCAGCTGACCAAACACTATCTGAAGCCAGGAGCTCACCGCGGACTGACTGGCTCAGCAGCTGAGGCCCCTCCCTGTCAACTGCCTGGTCTCCAATCCTCTGGATTCAGCTCACTTGAGAAATTGCTAATTGTTTGGGATTTTTAAAAAATCCAGACTAAATAGTTCTTCATTTATATTTAGGTTACTGGGAGCCTAGATTAGCAAGATTAAACAACATGGGATCATATAATGCTTGGAGTGTAGAAAAACATGCCACAGATTCTGGCTCTACACCTTGGATCCAGGTATGTCTTAGCCTAATATTTACTGCTACTGTAATAAAAATGGCAGTGATTTGGTAATTTCTTCTTGTTCTGAAAATATTGTTAAGGGAAATAGCAACTGCTAGGTACTAGGCACTCTTCTAAGCACTTTACATCCTCAAAATCATCCTTTTGATTTTCTAGTAATGTCCCCTTTTATAGATGGAAACAACTGAGACGTAGAGATACTAACAACCCTCGCAAAGTAACAAACAGCGAGTTAGTGCCAAGGGTATAGCAAGTACTCTGTGCTCAAGCGTGCATTGCATTTAGTCATTTCATTGGTTTGCTGAGATCTTAGGCACTGGTTCTTTAGTGTGGAAGAAAGCAAGTTGGACAATTCATTAGGGTAGTAAGTGACTCATTGAAAAGGCCTGTTCTTTTTACTGGCTTTGTCACATCGCAGGTGGACATGCAAAAGGAAGTCCTAATCACAGGGATCCAGACCCAAGGTGCCAAGCACTACATGAAGTCCTACTACACCACAGAGTTCTACGTAGCCTACAGTTCCGACCACATCAACTGGCAGACCTTCAAAGGGAACAGCACAGAGAATGTGATGGTTTGTGTGCATAGCCTTCCCTTAATCTCAAGACTCAGCCTAGGTCTAATAACTGTCTTTAAAAAATATACCTCTCCGGGTGTCAGAAATGTGAATGGCTTTCTAAGGGTCTTATGACGAAAAGTGGTAACATGATAGGCCTATGTATCACAAATTAAAGAGATAAGTGGGACTATGGACATTTCAAAACCCCATAAAATTTGGGAAAAAATAGCTTTATCATCAAACAAAATACTCAGACTTCTCAAATTGGCACCACGGTGTACAGCAGAATAGAATGTCTGGTCTTATGCCTCAAGGAGCCTATGCTAAAAGTTGGTTACAAAGGGTTTTGTTTTTACTGTTACCTTCTATTTTGTGCTTTATTTCAATGTACCTGAAGGAAGTAATAGTGTCAATAGCATTAATGCCCAAGGCACTGGTGATTCTCAGACTTTGAGGGGACATGGCTGCGGGGTTGTCCTTCCACTCAGCCAGGAGGCTTAACTCTTCCCATCTTCCCTAACCTTCTCCCACAAAGAAAGCTAAGGGCAAAGAGTCTGTCTGCCATTGATCTGTTTCAATTTTTATTTTCTGCAAATCGTTTACTATTTTACTATTTTTCTACATTGTAATTTGGTTATCTCTAATAAACTTGCAATATATCTTAGAACAAATCATGACTATCTCAACTTGCGGTTCTTACTAAATTGACATTGGGAGAGAGAACACAGATTGCAGCTGAGTTTTCATGGCTTAAAGGCTTTTGCATTGACATTCAAAATACAGGTATGACATTCAGATACTGGTATGTTGTTGTATTCTTTTGGACTATCTTTTTCCATTTTTGATACCACAGTAATATGAGCCTCAAGCATGCCCTTCTGTTCTACGTTCTAGAAGGGAATATCTAGAAATGGTGTTAATTCTTTAAATGTTTGGTTGAAATCACTAGTGAAGCCATCTGGCCCTGGAGATTTCTTTTTTTTTTTTTTTTTTTTTATTGTTGGGGATTCATTGAGGGTACAATAAGCCAGTTGGCCCTGGAGATTTCTTCTGGGGAAGTTTTCCAATTTCAAATTCAATTTTTTGAATGGTTACGGGGCCATTCAAATTTTCTCTTTCATATTGGGTGAGTTAGGCTATATTTTGTGCATTTCAATAAATCAGTCTATTTCCTTTAAGTTGTTTTAGTTTGCGTGTAGAGCTGTTTGCAGCATTTCCTTATATCCTTTTGACGTCTGCGGTGATGTTGCCCGTTTCACATCAGTATAGTATTTTCATTGGCACCCCCTCTTTTTCTGTCAGTCTTGCTGGAGATTTGTGATTTTTTCATCTTCTTACAGACTCAACTCTTGCATTGATTTTCTCTATTATTTTTTCCATTTTCAATCTTACTGATGTCTGTCCTTATATTCTATTTTCGCTGGCTTTTTCTGACACTACTCTGGCTGGGAAAGGGACAAGATACAGCCTGCTTACTGCCAGGTGGTGGTCAAAGTTCAGATGCCCCACTCCCTTGACTCCTCAGAGGAAATTGCTCCTCTTTCCTACTGGGTGTGGAATGGGTGTTCCCCATTACGTTCCCGTACGTTCCCCACATAATCTCTACCGGCATTGCAGGAAAAGGAGCTTCACTGACAGCTGAAGGGGATAAAGGTCCTGGGTCCCTATATGACATTTTCTGACACAATCCCACTGAAGGTGCAGGGGTGCCTCTTTATTCTCATGATCATAGAAGTCAAGGCTCCCCACTCAGCCTCTGTAGCTATGGGTGGAGGAGAGGCAAAGGATTTGGGTAGTGTTTAGCTGAAGTAGGGAAGTTATTGTCTCAAAGTTTTCTGTCTTGCTAGTCTGCCCTTTCCTAGTTCTTTGAATAGAGAAAATGGACTTTTGTTGGGGCTTTTTTTTTTGTCCATACCCATTAGTTTTTCTAGTTTTCTGCCTTCATCTCGAAGTCTGGGATACATGAGGCAAAACAAAAAGCAAAGAACACCCAAGGAAGCTACCACTACCATATTGTTCCTTCCAAGAACCCTAGTTAATCTCTGCCTTCTTTCCTCCTTTCAGACTCTGCTTATGTTTCTCTTAGGCAGGCATCCTCAAACTTTTTAAACAGGGGGCCAATTCACTATCCCTCAGACCGTTGGAGGGCCAGACTATAGTTAAAAAAAAAACAAACTATGAACAAATTCCTATGCACACTGACATATCTTATTTTGAAGTAAAAAAACAAAATGGGAACAAATACAATCACACTGCCTCATGTGGCCCGCGGGCTGCAGTTTGAGGACCCCTGCTCTTAGGTATGATGTTCAGAGTTTTTAGACATAGTTAGCAAGACAAATAGGACAAACCGTACCTATCCCATGTTTTTGAAAGTATCCTGAAGTATATTTTCAGACCAAATTTGGTTCAGGCCCCATGAAAACTTAACGCTACAATATTAAAAGATGAACTTGGACAATTGACTTTGTGAACTTGTAATAGAAAAAGTGCTAAATTGCTGAATATCATTACCATCACCTTCCAAGTACTCCCTTTGGCCATCTGGTGACCATAATGATATTCAGCAATGAGGTATGTAGTACTTTTTCTAGGATGAGTTTGCAAACTTGATTGCCAGACCTTGTAAGATGATAGCTCTGGTGGCCATTCCAGAAAAAAAGTTCCAAAATTGCTTTGAAGGGCTGAATAGGCACTGGCATCAGTGCAGAGCTTCCCAAGGGGAGTATTTCAAAAGTGACCATAGTGATATTCAGCAAAGAGGTATGTAGCCCTTTTTCTAGAATGCCTTTGCATCCTTAATTATCCAACCTTGTAGATCAAAATTTTACTATAAAATCACTTTATAGAGAATTGTTATACAACTAAGCCTTCTTATTTTTTCTAGTATTTTGATGGCAATTCAGATGCATCTTCGATAAAAACAAATCAGTTTGACCCGCCTATTGTGGCTAGATATATTAGGATCTCTCCTACTAGATCCTACAACAGACCTACCCTTCGATTGGAACTGCAAGGTTGTGAGGTGAACGGTAAGGAACAAAGATGCGTTATTTTCTCACTGCCCCACAGAATCAAGATTCGGGATGTGTGGGAGAATGAGTAGAATTTTTATTTTTTGTTTAAAAAGCTTTTATTCATTTTGATCGGGAAAAAGGACAATCTCAATGTCAACTTGTCAGCTAATCATAAATCTGAATTTAAAAGATTCATAACCCAAATACTGCACCTACTGACAGCACAACTTAAAATGAACTCCCTTCCATCCTCTAAAGTTGTGTGCTGAAGAATAAACAGAATCCCCTGCAATAGCCAACACTGGTATTGGGGCCTGGGTGTAAGATAGAATTTTTAGTTCTTTTCCATGACTTAGGCTCCTAGAAAAGCCTTTGTAAAACAGGTTCCATTAAAGTAAACCCTCAGTGTGATCTAGACGGAGATGGGTTCTATCAGCTAGAGGATGTTACAGACACACCACCACCTACGTGGAAACGTTCTAATTTGGAATTATCTCCATCAGCCCATTTTTCAATAAGAACTACCTGAGAGTCAACATAGGCTTAATTCTTCCCAAACCCTCCACGTCACTCAAACTTTAGTATCTAGGAACAGTGCTGGCCTGTATTTCACATTCAATGAGTGCTTTTGCAATCTGAGTCTGCTTCCCCACTTCCTAAAACCGTAACTGCACTCTATTTTCTTTAGTGCCCTATGCAGGTGCTCAAGTCTTTGCCATGTAAGCTACAATTTTTCAGGGCCTATAATGGACCTGTAGTAGACATAAATCCAGGCAATCATAAAATTGATTTAAAATTCTGCTACATGATAAGGATGTTTAAAAGTCTTGTCCACTGTTTTTCTCAGACTCTTAAAGCGGTGCTTTTCAATATGTTTCATTTCAAAGCACACATAGAAAATGGCCTTCCTACTTAAAATGATGAGTTGTTGGGGCTCGCCTCAGCCCAGGGGAGGCTCAACTGATCCAGACACCACCTGGCTTCTCAAAGGCCAAGGGGGGGTAAATAATTGGGTATTGCCAGTTGGGGAGCTAGCTATCTCCCCTCAGGGTGGAGGGAGGCAGCAGTGACTCATAGTGGAGCGTCATTGCCCCTGGTCAGGGTCCGGGACTGGTTGGTCTCTGGCCCTGGCTTATCTAGGTTCCGGACTGATCACTATGCTACCTTGCTCAGAAACAATTGCTTTTACCTTAGCAGAAAGGAGAGAGGGAGAGATAGTCTTTGAGAGTGAAGTAGTCTTTTTTTTGTGTATAATTTTTTTTTGAGACAGAGCCTCAAGCTGTCACCCTGGGTCGAGTACTGTGACATCACAGCTCGCAGCAACCTCAAACTCCTAGGCTCAAGTAATTCTCCTGCCTCCACCTCCCAAGTAGCTGGGACTAAAAGCGCCCGCCACAATGCCTGGCTATTTTTTGGTTGCAGCCGTCATTGTTTGGCGGGCCCGGGCTGGATTCGAACCCACCAGCTCAGGTGTATGTAGCTGGCGCCTTAGCCGCTTGAGCCACAAGTGTGGAGCCGAGGGTGAAGTAGTCTTAGAATAGATCTTAGTCTTTAGCAGAGCTTAGTAAGCTTCATCAGAGAGATGCCGTGCTGGTGATTCTGCAGGCGAGAAGCAACAGTGAGAGTAAGCGGGTCCATGATAGAATATGTACGCTCCTGACTGCCTTCTCCTCCAGCCTCATATAAGGCTGATCTCGTGCAAATCTCAACACCACAGGTATAGAGACTACCAATTCACTAATGCTCTCATCTCCTGAGCTCTCTCATGCTTGTTAGGAGAGCTAAATCCCTCCCCATGCTCTTTTCACCAAGGTGTTCCATTATTGAGCTGCACAGGTGTTTTTTATAACTCTCACTCCTCCGAGCCATAGGCTATATGGGCTGCTACAGTGGAGACAGCAACTCAACCTTGGAATCAGTTTCTTATCCAAGCAGAGGTGGTACATATACCCTTGATATTCCTGACAGAGACATGCAGCTAGCAGTAGTATATAACATCCCCCATACAAAACACAAATCTTATACAGGTAGGAGCACTCCTTGAAAACATTTGCATAAGTCATTGGGTTTTTTTTCTTTCCATATGACATATGGTATAAATGATAGATGTGTTCAGATCATATTCAAGTTACCCTAAAATGTGACATTCAACTTATCGAAAACATCTATTTTCTATACAAGAAGCATCATTTTCTTCTTTACTTTCTTGATGCTTATATAATCAGCATTAGCAGTCAGTTGTTCTTCATGGAAAAAGTAAGGTATCACTTGGAGTCAGTTTGTTCATGCTTTACTAGCAAGAACAGAGTGTCACAGACATGACAGGCAGTCAGCGAGGCTCACTCACTAGCTGTGTGTCTTACAGTCACAGGTCAGCCTCCCTGCCTGTAATGTGCCAATTACACCTGGGCAAAATTCCAAAAGGTATAAACATGAATTAACTTCCAAGGATTGAAAAGAAAACTATTAAATGATGACTACCAAGGCTTCATTAGATCTTCTTTGTGACCTTTTTTAGAAGAAAAAACAGAGTCTATTTATATATATGGATAGATTAGGATTATTATCTATCTCAAACCACAGACAGAAGGTTCCATGACTCTCTGAAGGAGGGAGGTGAGTTTAAATGTTTACAAGGTGGTATTTGGTGTCAGACTATGCGGGGGCCAATTCTTCTGGCTTTGTTACTTTTGGCAAGTGATTGTTTTATGCTATATTTCGTTTCCTTGCTTGTAAAATGGAGGTGTTATGAGCATTAAGTAATACATGTAAAGGCTGAAGACAGTATTTAGTTTAGTTGGTGGTAGTATTTCTTATCTTCTCTGCAGTACACAACACCATGCAGCGAATATTGGTGGTGCATAATTAATTACGTTACTTTTCTCTTGACAGGATGCTCCACACCACTGGGTATGGAAAGTGGAAAGATAGAAAACAAGCAAATCACAGCTTCATCATTTAAGAAATCTTGGTGGGGAGATTACTGGGAACCTTACCGTGCCCGTCTTAACGCCCAGGGGCGTGTGAATGCCTGGCAAGCCAAGGTGAAATTTGCTTTATGCATGGAGTTATCTCAGCTCCCATGAAAACAAAGGCCCTCACAATAGGGAGCAAGAGCGTGGCAGGTCTGCTGAGCAGGAATATTATCTCCTGTTTCTGCAGATTAAAATTGTAGATCTAAGAATCTAGGATGTTTGTTTACTTGATAGCTTTAGCTCTTCGTTGGCCTAGCTTTGATTTAATCTAGGAGTGGGAAAAGGTTTTCTGGAAAGGGCTAGACAGTACATATTTTAGGTTTTGTGGGCCATGCATTCCTGTCATAACTGCTCACTCTGCCATTGTCCAGGGAAGCAGGTCTAAATAATATGTGAATGCACGAATGTGGTTATGTTCTAACAAACTTTATTTACAAAAAACAGGCAGTGGGCCATAGTTTGCCAGCTCCTGAGGTACACAACTTAAAATAGTGAGAAGCAAAAGAGTCAGATTTGCAAAATCATCTCTTATTTTTTCTTCATAATTTAGTAATATTTCATTTTCTTAAGAGTGCTATTTATGCTTTTTTATTCCCATTTTTAAAGTGCTTTTTGACATTCCTTGAAAGAATTGGAGGCATAGTAAATTGTTGCAAAACCAGGGCTATAAATGATCTAAAATAAATAACCTCCAAAGTGTCATATTGCCCTTCATATAGCCCATTCAGTATTTCAGGTGACTTAAGTTTAAGGTAAATGTTAATAGTTGACTCATTTTTGTTTAATTGCTCAACTGATTTGAGAAATCAGAATAATATAGGTAACTTTATGATCCCTTTAGCCAACTAAACACTTTCTCCCTCCCTTAAGATACTTACAGTCCAGAATTTAATTGTCTTTTTTTTTTTTCCTCATATGGGCCCATAGTTATTGGTGTACTATTTTCAGACTCGTACTGAATACATGGGATGCTTGCTTTTCCATTCTTGACATACTTTACTTAGGAAAATGCACTCCGATCCCCTGACTTTCTAAAGAATTCCAAGACCTATCCTTAAATTAGAGCACCATAAAGTAGAAAAAAGAAAAGCTTGGACGCTATACAAATAGGCTTGAGTACCAATGTCCGTGCCTTAAAACTCATTCTGGCCCATCACACAATGACAGAATGTGAGAGTACCAAGTAGCCATCCATCTGGTCCAGGATCTTCCTTTTAAGTCTAAATACCCAGGAGATTAAATAATTTCAGTTTATTCTGGAAGCAGAATCACAGCTGGAATCTCATTCTCCCAGTAAACAGGCCAATGGCTCCTTTCATCATTTGAAGCAGCCCAAACACTTCATTTTGCAACTTTGCCGAGGGGAAAACTGACAGCTAGTTAAAATAATAATGTTATTTGCATGTATGTAACATTACATTTATACAATTTATATAACAATATACTAGAGATGTCATCTTTAGACCTGTTCATGGTTTAACCTTATCACCCCATCCTCCATTTTATAACCTAGAGAAATAATTGCTCTCCATATAATTTGCTCTTAGTCTTTGCAATGTAATAAAAGCCCCAGCGGTGAAATGCTAATTTTAATGTTTAATGCTGTCATTTATATTTAATATTCTGGGTTAGAAATATTTGCCTCATTTAGCCTTCCATTTGCACGAAAGATCCTTATACATTCTCTTCAGAGAGGCTAAAAATTGAAGACAGATACACAGACACACATACTGAGATCCGTCTCTTTACAACTAACGTGCTTCTACCTCTTTTATGCCTCTGACAATCCTTTAGCTACCTATATCCAGTATATCCATCCACTGGGGCGACCTTGATTTGAAGGCACATTGAGACACCATTCAGATGTTGCTGGAGGATATTACAGACTTATATTTTCAAATGCAACCATTTTAATTCAACTAATTTACTTTAAAAGTATATATAGTGTATGAATATCAACATATACCTATATACACATATGCCCATGCACAGATGGGTAATATTGAGAAACTACTCATTTCATGTAGGATTGAATGAAACTTTGGGACATGATAAATCTCTAAAAGGTGAAACTTTACCTCAGATTACCCCAAAACTCAGATAGTCCTTTTGATCTTTTTTCTCCAAGTAACACCAAACATGTGATTAGGCATTTTGTAGGCCAGAGATAGGGCCACTTCTGAGCTGTGTATCAAGCCCCACTTATGGCTTTATCAGGGCTCTCAAATATTACATTTATTTGAAATATCAGAAAAGAAGAAATTGGGTTATGTCTGCTGTTCAGTATTAGCCGCAGATGAACAGAGAAGTTGGGCTTTTCTAAAATGAGTTAAATAGAGAGAGAATGCTATCCACTTCTTCCCCAGATAACCCTGCAGTAATATCATCATACTCTTTGAACAAACTTTTTTAAAGAGAATAACATTTATAGATAATTTAGCACTTCAATAATTTCCCCCCAATCAATGTATTCATTCATTCAACAAGTATTTATTGAACACCAACTGTGTGCTTTGCATGTGGTAAATAGCAGAAAGGAAGACTAAGCCTCTGCCCTCCCGCAGTAAGGGATGTAAAGAAGAATTAATTGTGTGTGGTGTGTGAAATACTGCAATAGAGGTTTCTGCATGTGCCGTGGCAACAAAGAAGAAACAGGGCAAGTTTCTGGGAGACAGTGAATCCTAATAAATGGGCCAAACAAAATCCTTTTGAGCTGTGTGCATTTCTGAGTATCCCGGTCTAAAAAAAGCAAAAGTTTTAACATCCTTCTCATCCATGTGTTTTGGTCATTTTCATAGGCAAACAACAACAAACAGTGGTTACAAATTGATCTGCTTAAAATCAAGAAGATAACTGCGATTGCAACTCAGGGCTGCAAGTCTCTGTCCTCTGAAATGTATGTGAAGAGCTATACCATCTACTACAGCGATCAGGGAGTGGTGTGGAAACCGTACAGGCAGAGATCCTCCATGGTGGACAAGGTAGAGTGGCATCTGGGTAAAGAGAAAGCAATTTGAAAACTGTGCAGTGATGAGAATGGCAGTAACTTTCATGTGGCAAACGTGTACTGACGGCTACCACCTCCCAGCCCTCTAAATCCTAGTTCTTCAGGTGCCTGATCTTGGGACAGGCATATCACCTTTCTGCTTTGAAAGGATCACCCATGAGATGGTGAGGACAAAGCCACTAGGGGATGTTACAAAGCTTGGTTAGCTCTAATTCAGAGAGACAATGGAGGGATTCAGGAAAGGTTATGTGAAGTACCACCACCTTGGCCTTGCCTTATACTTGTTATTTATTACGGATCAAATCCAAGGCCATAAACCTTTCTGTGTCATATTGTGATTAAATAGAGAATAATTAGGAGCTCTGCTGATGAAGAGATTAGATTTCCTGCAAAATGAACTACTCCTTTGCATTCCTAAATAATTCTACTTCCTTGTTACCGGCTTAAAAGTACTATCAGGGGCAAAGCTAAAGCAATGTGCCTAGTTCCAGGAATACTGGGAAATTGGGCTAAAGCCAGTAGGAGAGGAAACACAGAAGGTAACTGCTATTTACTGACTTCTCATTAAATGCTCAGCACTTTTCTCTGTTAATGAATTTGAACTCATCTCTCTCCTTTATAAACTTCTGAGCTGTCTGTTTGGTTTGTTTTATTACTCCCTATACCAGGTTATCTTCATAGCATGGGAAGGGTCATTGTCATAAACAAATAGTGATTTTACCTCTGCTGTCTATAAATATCAGGGAACTCATGAAACAATGAAGACTATCACATATATGCCCAAATAAAGAAATAAAATGCATGTTTGCATTTTTAAATGTTAGTAATAGTTACCCATTTCTCAGTGGCCACTACCTGTCACATGTTTACACACATTTTTTAATCTTTACAACTTCTGCAAGGTAAAATTTTCTTATCTTCATTTTGCCAGTGAGGAAATGGAGAATCAGAGAATCCAAGTAATTTCTTCAGTGTCACATAACTACAAAGGGGCAGCTGCTCCAGAGCATCATGTCAGATTTATTCATTTTTTGTTAACTTGATTCAGATGGCTGGTGCGATGAAATCCCTAAAAGGGTCCACGGGGCATGTGACTTTATGCCTGAGGCCTGTCTCTGTTATTGTGTTGTATGTGTTCCTTGATGTCCTTTATTTGCGCTAAAAGGATAAAAAATTTTCTTTAAGATTTCGATTCCCCTTATACTGTCATTGAATATTTTTCTCATTATTTTGCTTGCAGCTTTTTGAAGGAAATATTAATACCAAAGGACACATGAAGAATGTTTTCAACCCCCCAATCATCTCCAGGTTTATCCGCATCATTCCTAAAACATGGAATCAAAGTATTGCACTTCGCCTGGAGCTCTTCGGCTGTGATATTTACTAGCATTGAAAATTCATAAACACAGGAAAGAATCTTTAAGACCTCAAACCATTTAGAATGGGCAATGTATTTTGTGGCTATTTTAAATGTTAATTTTCTATTTCTCTTTTTTTTTCTATTAGAGAATAAAATTTTATAAGAAATTTCTATAATGTAACTCCTTGCCACCATTAAGTGAGATGGTGACTATTATTTTTGCATTAATTTAAATAGAAATGGGAAAATATCAATAACCAACATGAAAATGGCTTATCTTTCACAATGATTAATAATGCTATATAAAGTCTCAACATGCGTCATCATAGCTTTTTTAAATCCTGTTCACATTAATAAAACATATACTTTTGAAAACCATTTTTAGACATGGATAACTTTCATTGCTACATTTTTCTTTAAAATAAGTATGATTTAAGAGCAAAGGAACCAAAGACTTTTAAATGGATTTTCTTGACAATGGAGAGAAAAACAATCTTACCGTATGAAATAAGTGCCTAAAATGTCCTGTCTTTCCTTGATGACAATGATTTTTCTTACTGACTGTGAGTAAAGAAACAGGTGAGCACATTTTCAACAGTCCCATTGAATTTGTGGATCTGTCTTGGTCTTCCTTGGACTGATTGCACAAATCGATGTTCAAGGTTAGTGGTCATTAGATGCAAAACAGAACCAAAACAAGCATGGGAGACATGTAACACTGGCTTCATTCTAACCGGTGCTACACAGAACACAGTTCACCTAAGGGAAAGTTGATACCTGTAAAACAGAACACTGGAACTGCTGGCCCAAATGCAGCTACTCCTGCCAGAACAGAACTAGCAAGCAGCACCCTTCTCTCTGGGGTCTCCACCTCCTTCTCATTCCGCAGCAACTTCCTCTTTCTTGGGAACTTGGCATCCAGTGGTCCTATACATATTATGGAACTGGGGAGCATTTTGCATCCTAAAGTCATACGGGGTACACAGTCATTGTTGCAGTTATCTATACATAGTATTTGTGAAATAGACTACCTCAACTCTTAGTGTTTATAATAACATAAAAAATTGTTATATGAGGTGAAGTGTATGTTAATTAGCTTGATTTAATCATCCCACAATATGTACATATACCGAAACACATACCACGAATACATACAAACTTTGTCAACTAAAAAAAATTTTTTTAAATAACTTTAAAACTTTCAATAAATTTATCATCTTTCACGTTTCTATGGGTTAACTGGGCTCAGGTAGGTGATTTTATTGCCGGCTTCATTTAGGGTCCCTCGTGAGGTTACAGTCAGACAATGGCCACATCCAGAGTCATCAGGAGGCTTAACTGAATGCTGAGACAGCTGGTTCTCTCTTGCTATGTGGCTTTTCTACATGCTCTGTCCACCTGATGTCTCTGACAGGGTAGCTGGACTTTGTATATGGGTTGCTCACCCTCCCAAAGGCAAGTGTTCAAGAGGTTGGAAGAAGCAGCTGCCAGTACTTTCAAAGGCTATGCCCACCACCAGTACAGCTTCACTTCTGCTGCATTCTATTGGTTAATACAAGTTACAGGCCAGCCTAGATTCAATATAGAAGGGAACTAGCAGAGTCACCTCTAGCACCTGTCGGCAGGGTGAGGCCTGTGAATCTATACGAGAATTTCAAATATCCACAACACATTGGCTTTCTAGTATTTGTATTGCCATTATTTCTTCCTTTTTATGACTCATTGTTCCACCAACATTTCTAAGATTTTCATTCTATTGAAAGCAAAAAGAATTCTGAAGGGAAAGGAAATATTCGTGTGTTTTCTCCAGGCCAGACTCATAACTATGGTCATTTCCATGCTTAGTTTAATGTTCTGCTGTCACCATCTTGAAATTCATAATAACGTTTTAACAAGGAACCCAATATTTTCATTTTGTAATTAATCAGCTAGTCCTGATTATGCAGCTAGTCCTGGGTCTCTCTATTACAGAATTGGACAGGAGCTCCCTTGATCTATACTCTAACTGAGATATAATAGAGGCAAGAAAATCATGTGAAGTAATAGATAGGGGAAGAGATGGGAATGGAGTGTGAGATCCAAGTCCATTATCCAACATATAAGAAAAACAAGGTCCTCAATATTAAACAACTTATCCAAGGCTATGGCCTGTGAGTGTCAGAACTAAAACCAGAAACCAGATAATCACACTCCTAGCCTCTCTTTCAGTCTGGTTTTTCTTTCATAAAAAGAAATTATAATGCTTATAATTTATCCTCCCCCAGACAGGTAGACATGAAAATTAATAATAACTAAAAATGGATCTAGAAAAACTTGTTCAGGAATCCATGATAGGTTTGAGCTACATTTGAGCCTGTGCAGAAATATTAAAACTTCTTTTATTTGGAAATAAAAAACATTCCCAAGCTTTATTCCTCTCTTTAGAGTCATTTACATGAAATTAAAACTTGGCTTCATAGTATATCCTCCAGTTACATAACATAGTCCACTGTTTGTGATACCATAAACCATTTGGTTGCTATGGAAAGGAGTTAAATGACTCACACTGGAATAATGATTTGGAAGAAGCAAACAGATAAAATCCTAAACATTATCAGTCATCCTCATTGCAAATTGGAAAAGTGTAGCTGAGAATGCGCCATAAACGTGAAAGAGTTAGGAGAAATTTGAAATTCTCTCTTCAGTATCTTTTTCAAGTTGTTAAAAGAAATAGCAAACTTCATGCCCATTTTAAAAATAATTATGAATAATCACCATATTTTGAGTTCAGGACCATTGTGGCAAACTCAGACAAAAACCATTAGCCAATGTCTTGGATCCTCCTGAGAGCCAGGGGCCTGTCACCATTTACTTCTCTGGATTGACCAAGAAGAAATAATTCACAAGGCAGTGGACCAACATCTACTTAAAAACATGTGAAAGTCAAACAGTACTATTTTTCTTAGTGTTTTTTTTTTTCCTAACAGAGAGGTATCTTATGGAAAATTCTTAATGCCTAATTCTCCCAAGTTCCTATGTTCTCATAGCCTAGAGATAGGGAAGGCCGTGAGATATGAAATGACAGAGTGTGGAGTGACTTGTGCATGGTCACTGCCCAGATAACAAAGAGGCTTTCCACGCCCAGATACTTCCTGAGTCACTAACAGAGCTTTAAGGTGCTGCTATCTCTGGCTTATATAAACTGTCCCCACCCAAACACACGCATGTGTTTGCATTTGGTATATAGAAAGAAAACTTCATATTAACCTCCCTAGACTTACCACCATTTTAATTTCTTTTAAAAATATTAAGCTCATTCTATCCACACAAAAAAATACTATTATAGGCATTGTGGGAAGAGTACATAGAGGAAATAAAAGACATTTCTCTGGCCCTTTAAATATATCATATAGTTATATAGAAAAGACAAACCCAATAAACAGAGACTATGAGACTTTTACGTCTAAGAGATTACACCCAGAGTGGTAAAAAGATAGGGATGGAGTCAGACTGTGAATGCTAGAAGGTTGGATTTCAATTATTTGAAGAGGATAGTGGTTGTATATCAAGTCAATCTGTGCAAAATCCTGAAGAAGAGACTTGGGATAAAGGTCAATAAAAACGGGAAAGTGTAAGACCTTTCATGCTCAGATTCCTGCAAGCGTTCTCCCAGGAACCCACCTCTCCCTGCTGTCTGTGTACTGTCTGATGATGATGTACCAAACCCCTCCACCTCCTCCAACGTGGTCACAGACCTAGTGTATTTGTAAAGTCGAAAGAAACAACGGCAGCAGCTAACCTGGATGGACCCAACAATTGGAAGGTGGGGTAAGGTGCACCCACAGGTACAAAATGTATTTAATCTGTAAACTGTGAGCGATAGATGGTGGTGACCAGATGAAGAGCCGGTTGCCTTTGGAAACGTTGTGGAAGATGCCTGCATGGAACAGGCTTCTGACTTCCATATGGGGATAGGAGAATGGCACTGGACCTTGGAGAAGGTGGTCAAAGTATGTTATATTCCAGAAATTGACTAATAGGGAGATGAGACAATTACAGGGGGTGTCTGGACAATGACCAGAGTTCCAAGTGCTTATGCGATGACTTTGCTGGGTCTGTTGTACCACTGGGCCACACTGGAGTCACCTCCAGGTCATCGGCACCTTTACTTTTTACACTTCGGGGCAGCTTCTCAGTGTCTCTGGAATGATGTACAGATAATTTCATCCCCCACTTCCTTTTCATTGTCATTAAATTTGGTATTTTTTATTTATCTCAACTGCCTGATATTGAAGTTCTTCCTTCGCTGACTAAAAAAAGCCTTCTGAAAGTTGGAAATGCGGCAACCTTGTTTACAGACATGACAGATAAAAATGTAAATAAAACTTTTATCTTGTAAGTAGTCTGAAGCAGACAGTGAAAACAGCTATATTTCTACATAAAATGCTTAGAAGAGCACTTGGCACAAAGAAAGAACTATGTAGGTATTGATTTTTAATATTAACCTTAGCAAAAATAGCATAAATATGATACACTGTAATAGGAATACAATAGTGTGAATAATTTCTGCTGTTCTCTAACAGTGTTTAATGCTGGTCATTATTTTCAAAAATTGTAACCACATATGCATACCATAGAATTTATCATTTTAACCATTTTGAAGTATACAGTTCATTATTATGCAACCATTACCACATGTGACGGCTCTTTGCTTTTTACTGCCCTTCTAGTTTTGACAGGTAACTCAATGCTTTTCCCAGTAGGTGGCATGTCTGGTTCAACAGCACACAGCCAGAGTTCTGAGGACTCTCATTGAGGTTAAACCTTCATTATCCAGGCTACACAAAGAATTGAACAGTTTGACCTTCTGCAGAGGATTTAACTGACCTAATTAGATTTTTCTCAAGGGCAGAGATTTTTAACTTTAATTCACGTCCTGAGCCTGCAGGCTTAGTATGGGATCCAGAAATTATTGTAAAGGAACCACAGATTGGGAAAATTTAAACAAAATTACATAAGCATTTTTTCTGTGAGAATAATCAATTGATTGCAGAAGAAGTTTAAACAGGGAGAAATAAATAAATTGTTCCAGGAACTAAACTAGAAAGAATGGGCAGCAGGTTAGACTATAGTTATGGATAACCAAGACTATATATTTTTGCAATGTACCAAATAGATCACTAAAAAGTATTGGCTGGTGATGATAGTGTATTTTGGTTTGCCAGGTATTGTAAAGAATTCTCTTGGCCATTCTGGAAGATAATATTCTAAAACCAAAGTTCTCATCTTTCTTCAGGTAGCAAAATGATTGGAAAGCACAAAGTAAAATCCAAATGACTAAATAATTTTATGTATGCGTGAATGAATACGTTTATCTCTCATCTTGTCTCCTCAGGATTTAAAGTTGCTTAAAAGAAAGCATAAAATACTACTAGGTAATGTACGTGTTATAAGAAAAGAAAACTAGAGGTAGAGACCTCAACAGGAAGTAGAAAAAGGCTCACATGAAAATGCTTACCATAAAACTGTTGACCTTGCTTATGGGAGAACTTGGGCTTAGCAAAAGTTTAATAGCCAATGAAAAAAGAAAAGCCTTATCAGTTATACAATGTAGTGTCCCCAAAACATGTTCAGAAAAAGTATGCTTTTATTGAGACTGAAATTAAAAATAAATTTCTCCCGGCTCAGCGCTTGTAGCACAGTGGTTATGGCGCTGGCCACCTACATCAAGGCTGGCAGGTTCCAACCTGGATGGGGGTGGCTAAATAACAATGACAACTGAAACCAAAAAATAGCTGGGCATTGGGCGGTGCCTGTGGCTCAAAGGAGTAGGGCGCCAGCCCCATATGCTGGAGATGGCAGGTTCAAACCCAGCCCTGGCCAAAAACTGCCAAAAAAAAAAAAAAAAATAGCTGGGCATTGTGGTGGGCGCCTGAAGTCCCAGCTACTTGGGAGGCTGAGGCAAGAGAATTGCTTGAGCCCAGGAGTTTGATGTTGCTATGAGCTGTGACACCATGGCACTTTACCGAGGGCGACATAGTGAAACTCTGTCTCAAAAATAATAATAATAAAACAAAATAAAAAATAAATAAATAAATTTCTCCTGAAGGTCTATAGAAAGAGGCCAACATGTAATGTGCAGAATGTCTCCAATAAGAACAGATTTTACAGGGC
Source organism: Nycticebus coucang (assembly GCF_027406575.1). Classification (NCBI taxonomy): domain Eukaryota; kingdom Metazoa; phylum Chordata; class Mammalia; order Primates; family Lorisidae; genus Nycticebus; species Nycticebus coucang. The sequence continues at coordinate 92,038,326 of NC_069789.1, forward strand.
TGTTTCCAGGAGTTTGAGGTTGCTGTGAGCTGTGACACCATAGCACTTTACCGAGGGCGACATGGTAAGACTCTGTCTCAAAAAATAATAATAAGAATAAAATAAAATAATAAATAAATAAATTTCTCCTGAAGATCTATAGAAAGAGGCCAACATGTAATGTGCAGAATATCTTTAACAAGAACAGATTTTACAGGGCTGTTTCCTGTGCAGCCCTGACTAGCTGAAGGTTTCCCACCAAAGCACAGTCCCGTAAAAAGAAGTCTTCAAAGGCCACTGCTGTGTTGTCCAAGCTCATGGCTTTCTGCTGGTCTGTCTTAGGCGGAAGGTAGATTTTACCTTTGAGAATTTTAGTCTCTAAAAATAGTTTTTCTTCAGGTAATGACTCATGTCATAAACATTGTTTCTCTAATTCATTATTTTGGTAGCTGTTTTGTGGCACTGAGCTCAAGATTGTACCCTCTACAAGATGTAACAACCATACATTTGGAAACTTGTTATGTTTTTGCACCATATTCTACTACAAGCAAACCTCAGTAGAAGCCAAATGTCTCAGGCCATCGGTGGCTAAAAAAATGTCAATTGGGAAAATGTCTAGTAATCTGATTTCTTTCTTCCTATTTTGGCAAAGAACACCAGTCTATTGTGGTGAAGATATCAACATTCAAACATATGTATAAACAGAATCTGATTCTTATTTATACTTCATTTAGTATAGATTAATTATTTCTAATAATCATCTTTCTTGAAAATACAAAATGCTTAGAGTCTTTCAAATCAATAAAACAAATATTTAATTGTTAATCATTAATAGAATAGGAAGCTTTAGTTACTGCAAAAATTATTGCTTGGCAGATCCGTCAAAAAATAAACTTACTTACAAAGCTCTAGTTATTAAGGCCTAAGGCCTAACTCCTGGCTGGAATAATTACACATTATTTTCTCCTTAATAACTACCTTTTAAATATTGTGTGATTTATTGTCATGTAATACTCAGTACAATGGACTCTAAACAATTTCTCCTAGATTTGAAATCATTTGATCTATAACCTAGATTTTGAAACAAATATGTTATGAGCTCTCTAGACAAATATTTGCTTTAAAAAGATACCATTCATCAATATTAAGCCATTGGCAAATAAAATCAGGTTTATATTTGACTACCTCCCTCCATCATTTTCCCCAACATGCTCGTGTCTCCTTTTTCTCAATATACTTTTTTTCAATAATCACAGACACAACTCTCCCCCCTTTTTATATAAAGAAAACTTCCTTTGAAGTAATCATTTTCATTACCTACTTACCAAAACCTATCTTGTCATCCTGTGTTTAGCCACCTTTAAAGCTCTGGCCTACTTAAATCCAATGCCACGATTTAAAAAAAAAAAAAAAACCCTTTCTAAAGATGTTCTGCAGTGACTTCTAATCTAAATGTATATGAATGTGGAGGAATATAAAATTATAGGCCTTTGGCCTTTTTTTTCCCCTTGCAGTATCACTATCATATTGAATCTATCTCTGGCCTTTGATCTGTCTCAGATTATTAATGATCTATCAGTAAGCAAGAGTAGCTTTTTTAAGTTTGTCCTTTCTTCCTCCTTTTTTCACTGCCTTTTTCCAGTGAACGTGACTTTTTTTATTATATAACCTTCTCCTTTTCCTTTTTTTCTAGCCTTACATTCAATTAAAATCTCATCTCATAGTCATGAATAAATCTCTCTCCAAGTAATTCATCTACCAATTGCCTATTAAGTGTGAGGGACTATTCCACGTGCTGAAGAGAACCAGATAAAACTTCTACTCTAATGAAGTTTACCCACAAGTTGAAGAAGAGAGACAATAAACAGTAAGAAAAACATATAGGATGCCAAATAGGAAATCCTAAGGCAAAAATAAAGCTTAAGAGGGAACATGGCATTTGTGGAGTAGAGGAAGTCCGTATTGAAAAGGATGGTCAGGGAAGACCCTAGTAAGAGGGTGAAATGTGGGCAAAGACCAGAGGAGGTAAGGAAACGAACAGCACAGACACCTGGAAGAAAAACTTAGCAGGCAGAAGGAATAACAAACACAAATACCCTGCTATAAAAGCATGCAGATGGTGATCCAGGAATAGCAAAGAGAACCATGAGGCTGAAGCCAAGGACAAGATGAAAGCAAAGAATAAAGTGGGTGGAGAGAGGTGGGAAGACATGGGAGGTGGGGGACAGGGTGGAGAGTTAGGTCTAGAAAGCCCTGGTACCTTTTTTTAAATGAAATGGGAAGGTACTGCACCTTGAACTTATGCTTTAAATAAAAGAATCTTTCTGGCTGCTAGACTGTGAATAGACTATAGGGGAGCAAAGATACTGCAGAAGACCAACTCAGATGTGATACTGTGGGTATCTATATAAACGGTGTTAACAATAAAAGTGCTGGGATGTGGACATATTTTGAAGGTAAAGCCAACAGAATTTGCTAATGAATCAGACAGGGTACAATATAACAGCTGTCTCCCAAAGCCTGTGGGTAAAAACTCTCCCCTGCCGAATCATTGGCAGTGATTTTTAAGAGCCTAGTTTTGTTGAAATGATCCTTTCTTTCTTTTCTATATATTGTTAACAGATGAACTTAGTATTCCACTCTACTTGACCAGCCGATGTTTGTATGCATGCCCTAACTCCTCAGAACAGGTCTCCCTGTTGAATATCAAACCCAAACTCATGCCTCTCAGCTCTCTTGAACTTCCACCCCACCCACTGTTAGATCTCACTGAGTCATCCAGATCTCTCCATTATATCATGCCTCTGAGCCCCTCCTCTAAGCAGCACACACCTATGGTTCATCAACACTACCTGAAAACCCTGGGGAAAACTCTCATCTCTGGTCTTCTGCCCCATCCCTACTGATTAAGCAATACCCAACCTTGGGTCAATGATCTTCCTGCCCACAATCAGGCTGTAGCACACTGGCAGGCTTAATTAGCTGGGCAAATGCTGACATAGCCCTTGTTGGTCACTCCCCACATACGCTATTTAAACTTTCATATTGTAGTCTATGGTAGAACTTGACTAATCCTTGTTTGTTTTCTTCTCAGCATGTACCTTGCCTCTTACCACATAGGAAAAACAGGTAACATTAGAGAATTCTATCTGTATCATCCCCTACCCCCACCTGGTGCCTATTATTTCTATCACCTTCGCTCTTCCCATGGGGGTGGGGGACAGAGAATCACCCTTTCTTAGTCAAGGACAAACCTTGCCATGTTGTTTCAGATCCTAGTGGCTTCCATACCTCAGTGATATGCTTCAAAACTCCCTAAATCTCACAGTGGTAGTTATATGATTGTACATGTGGGTATTTGTCTAAACATTGAACCATATGCTTAAAATGGATACATTTTATTAGATAAAAATCATATCTCAATAAAGTTGTTTAAAAATCATTTTTTGAAACCCTGAGTCTCTTCTGTCCTTTTCCCCTCTACTCATGATATAATTCAGCAACTCAAAGAAATAAACAAAAATGAAATGTAAAAATATAATCTGCATTTACTGCCTGCAAAGCAATTAAAGAGCTTGTTCTAGGATCTTAGCTAACTATGTGGAAGCTGATCAACTATAATACTTAGATAATAATACATCTCATTTTTTAAATATTAATTTTGTGACAGCCATGGTGCAGAGCATTTAACATATACGGATTTTTTTTTTTAGAGACAGAGTCTCACCTTTGTTGCCCTTGGCAGAGTGCCATGGCATCACACCTCACAGCAACCTCTAGCTTTTGGGCTTAGGTGATTCTCTTGCCTCAGTCTCCTGAGTAGCTGGGATTACAGGTGCCTGCCACAACACCTGGCTATTTTTTGTTGCGGTTTGGCTGAGGCCGAGTTTGAACCCACCACCCTTGGTATATGGGGCCAGCACCCTACCCACTGAACTACAGGTGCCCCCCGCCTCCCGTTATGTGATCTTTTTAAATTCTCTCAACTCCCTAAGAAGTAGATATTATCTCCATTTATGTATGAGAACCAACTGAACCTTAGAAGGAAATGGTACTTTGTCCAAATTGCCAAAAGTTGTAGTAGTGGTTGGGTTTTAAGCCCAGGTCTGCCTGATGCATCTCATCATTATGGTCTTCCTATACTAAGCCAGGTGATGAGGTTTTAGGTAGGGTAGAGTAGTAAGATAACGTATCAGAATAATCAGCTCCTCAGAAGTATTTCTCTATCTCACATGAAGTCCCGATTCTCACTGCTAAGGGCATATCCAAGTATCCCTTGACAGAATGAGGAACTGAGGCCCAGAGTTCTTGATGGACCATTAGCCACAAAGTCCTGGATACATATATCTTCTCTTATATTTCAAAGGAAGAAGAGATTCTGCCCTGGGTGCTGGCAAAGTGCTAGCACTAGAAGATGAAGTTAGAAACACACAATGGTATGGGTTATAGGCAAAAGCATGACTAAAGACCCCTCTTTAAAGGGTATTCATACTCTAATACAGAGATGGGCCTTTTTCACCCTGTGGGTCACAATGGACTCTAAAGTTGGTTTCATCTAAAGAATTTCACATCACCATAGAAGAACTGGGCAAACTATGAGCATGCATACTTCATCTGTAGCTAAAGGCAATATACCTGCAAAAAAATTAACAAAGGTTAAAAGCAAAACACACAAGGACTTAGAAATATGTCCGCCAAACACTTATTGGACAACTATTATGCTTAAAATACCAGACACAGAGAAAGATAAAAGAGCACACTCAGTTCCTCAGATCACAAAATCCCTAGTTAGAGGGAGAGGAAGTGTTGTACTCAAGGGTCAGAAATCACTCACCCAGCAAGACACAACAAGCATGTGGGTTGAATAGTTATGTCCGGTAATACCCGAATGCTCTGAAACCTCTTTTCACTGTTAGTAAGGATTCCAGGTGAGAGCCCTCACCCTAGAATCAGGCCTGAGAAAGAGGTAAGAGCTGAACAGCATAGTGGAAGTGTGCAGTTAGGAAAACCTGGAGAGGGGGTCCTGAATTAGGACTGTATTCAGATTAGAATCAGGGAAGAGAATTTCCTTACTAATGTCTTCTGTGTGGGAGGACTTTACATAAAATGTTTTGAACCTTTCCTCGAAGAGAATTTTAAAATATCTTACCAAACCACACAGAGTGGAGGATGGAGGAGAGAAAAGAGCATGTGATTATGTGTTTGAATGTGTTTATACATCGTGGGAGGAAAGTGACATATCAGAAACATTTTAATAGATAAGGCCTGTCTCTGTGGCTTTGAAAATGTCAAAAGCGCATGAGATATGTTCCTTGGGCCAATTATGTTGCCACAAATGAACATTTGATGAGAGAAATCAACACACCCGTAATTCAGTTCATTCAGGATTTCTTAACTCATGACTCATCCGCATGTTATTGAGAACACTGCTTTGGGAGGGTAACACAGAGGTCATGTACTTTTATAAAACAGGACTTAACACATTTCCCCAAAAAGTTTTGATACATTTTTTAAAAAAGATAAAGTATACATTTTTTAAGAAAGATAAAGTATACCAGAAAATAAATTATTTCTCCACGTGGCTTGGCTGCAGAGTCCAGCCAGTTCCAGTCTCATGAGAAATCCATTCTGTATGGAAGAGCTGTTTCTGCTGAGTCACAGATGCGCTTTCAGGGCTGTCATCTCTCAGGTGACTGTCTGCTTCTAATATGCCTCTGGCAATCTCTAGGAACCCCAAAGGAACTTCTAAAAGGCACACCCTGAACACTGGGCCACATTCATTCTAGTTCTAAAAAAAAAGAAAGAAAGAAAGAGACAGTCTTAAGAAATGAGATCAAAGATATGTTGAAGTAGAGTAAGTAGATCAGGTAGGGCCTTCCAGACTCTAGTGAAAAAAAAAGAGGATTTAATTCCAAATTCGATAGGATGCCCTTAGAGGGAGCAGCAGAGTGGCACAATCTGGGATTTAGGTTTTAGGAAGACCACTCTGGCTGCTGTGCAAATAGGCTACGGTTGGAGAATTCTGGGGTCGTAAAAATGAGTTAGAAGCCAGTGTTCAGAAGAGACATGATGATGGTTTGGACTAAGGTGATAGTGACAGAGCAGGTATGACATTGGAGTGACATTTTGAGAAATTGGTGGGCCTTAATGGAGATTAGTGGAGCATGAGATTGGAGGGGTTAGCAAAAGTCAAAAATAAGAAGGTTCTACTTTACTTAGTATTCACCAAAGATTCTCAGTCACAGATCAGGACAGGAGTGATATTAGATTCAAGGGAGATTATCCTAAGTATTCCAATTGTGGTCTGGAGTGTAGTCCCAGCTAGGAAGACACTAGAATCAAGAAAACGACAATAAAATCAATGCAAAGCAGAGGATGAAGGTAGTGGTTTAATAATATCTAGTTTATTCTCGTAAAGTGCACCAACTTTTCACAGAGGATGAATTTTTGACAGTGAATGATGACAGCTCTCCAATTTAGGTGTCAAAGAATGGCAGAAGAGGAGCAGAGTCAGGAAGGAGGAATGATGCCACCAGAGCACTTTCTCAAAGGGCCTTGTGGGTGCGGTGATGCTTCGCCTGTACGGTGCCACATTCCCAGGCCGAGACATCTGATGAGTAGGCGGCCCTTTTAGATGAGCTGGTTCATGATACAACTCAGCTGTGGGGCGATGCCTTGATGACTGCATCCACAATTCTGGGTCAAGCATTTAAGAAACAGAGAGGAGAGTCACTTATGAGCTGAACTGGCATTTTGCTAAATAGCACAGCATTCTCATTTAGCCTGTGATTATTGTCAGGACACAACTTGCTTCTGTTTGTGAAGTAAATCATCAGTTTAGAGGCATTTCAGAGGCACAGCCTGGAGTGGTACTTGGGTGACCAACTCACTACTGATTCATCATATGAGCTCCCTGAGGTTGGAGATTGTCTTATCTTTGTTATCCGATGGCACCAAGTGCAGAGCCTTAGACCCGCAGTCCCCAACTCCTGGGCTGTGGACTGGTACCCACTCGTGGCCTATAAAGAAATGGGCCACAGTATCACCACCTGAACTCCACCTCCTACCCCATTTCTCCCTCCCCCATCTGTGGAAAAATTGTCTTCCATGAAACCAGTCCCGGGTGCCAAAAAGGTTCTGGTCTGTGGCCTGTTAGGAACCAGGCCACAGACCAGGAGATGAGCCTCTGGCAAGCAAAGGAAGCTTCCTCTGTGTCTAAAGCCACGCCCCATCATTAGCGTCACTGCCGGAGCCCCGCCTCCTCTCTATCCCATTGCTCCACCCCCGCCCCATTTGTGGAAAATTTGTCTTCCGTGAAACTGGTACATGGTGCAAAAAGGCTGGGGATGGCTGCTTTAGACAACAGGCTGTTAAACTCACATTGAGGGAATAAATGTGACCTTGAAGGACTGAGACGCTCTTTGTCTCTCAGCGTCCTCATCTACAAAATAAAGAAAAGGTGTATTTGTACCTAATATATTTATAGGAACGAAGTAAGAATCCAGTTCTAGTAAGTACATGTGAAAAGCATTTCAATGCTGTTTTCCAGGAAATCTGCTTTGTGGTACAGTATATTGAAAGTAAAGAAATACCAGCTAGGAAAGAACAGACGCTCCAAGTAGGCACAGCCAAATACTTCAGAGTTTGTGGCTAACTATAGGTGATGCCAGTAAATTGATTTAAATTTCTTGGCTGCATCTTCAATATCCTTTCTAAAATTAACAGTCTTTGATTATAATTATTTTAATGAATATTATAATTTTTACCGTAGAACAAAGTTTAAATTGGGCCAACAAGCATGTTTCCAATTTTATCATATCACGTGTCCCTTAACGTCTCTGTAACTTGGTCTTCCTCTGGAAAGTAATGGAATGGACAAGCTGATCTTAATTATTCCTTTTGATCTAAAAATCGGTATACCACACAATGATAAAATCCGTGCTCCCTTCCAGCCTGCACTACTCTGTAAATTTAAAATTTTTGACTCATCTAAACTTATCTAATTGGAATTGCGTTAAATCATAGATTAAATTTAAGAAAAAGGACATTTATATCATGCTATTTTCCTGTTCAAGGACATTTTTTTTCGGACCTTGCTTTATGGTCTATGTTCAATAAGATTTTATTGTTCAGCAATACATACTGTGAAAGCCAATAAAAAGTATATTTGAAAAATGATATTTTTCAATGAAAAGGAAAAATAAAGGGTTTATAAAATATAAAAGGCTTTTATAAATTGATGAAAAAATAAAGTGTTTTATTTTTAGTGAAAAAATAAAGTAAAATATAAAGGCTTTTATAAATTAATTAAACAACCAAAAGTAAAATGGGCAGATGTTACGAATAGGCTATCTATAGAAGAGTAAATCCAAGGAGGTGATGTTGCAGAAAAACGAGAATTAAAATTGACAGACAAAGGCCACGTGTGATGGCTCATGCTTATAATCCCAGCATTCTGGGAGGCCAAGGCAGGTGGATTGCCTGAGCTCCCAGGTTTCAGACCGGCCTGAGCCAGAGCGAGACCTCATCTCTAAACAACAGCCAGGCATCGTGGTAGATGCCTGCAGTCCCAGCTACTTGGGAGGCTGAGGCAAGAGGATCACTTGGCGCCCAAGAGTTTGAGGTTGCTGTGAGCTATGATGCTACAGCACTCTACGGAGGGTGACAAAGGAAGACTCTGTCTCAAAAATAAATAAATAAATAAAACAGACAGACACACCAACAATATATAGAGGAAGGAACCTTTAATTGCTGGCGAGAACTCGGGTGCCTCAAGGTATAAAATGCTGAGTTCTGGCGGAACTCAGCCAAAACTCAGTTTTTGGCCAGGGCTGGGCCTGAACCCGCCACCTCTGGCATATGGGGCCAGCGCCCTACTCCTTTGCGCCACAGGCGCCGCCCAGAACCGTTTTTTTCTATCTCTAAAGTAAAATAAAACAAAACAGCCTTGAAAAAACCTTGGGGTGCTGTTATTTGTTACATAGTTTTTTCAAGGCTGTTTTATTTTATTTTATTTTAGAGATAAAGTTTCAGTTTGTCGCCCTTGGTAGAGTGATACGGCATCATAGCTCACAGCAACCTTGCACTCCTAGGTTCAAGTGACCCTCTTGCCTCAGCCTCCCAACTAGCTGGGACTACAAGTGCCCACCACAACGCCTCTACTTTTTAGAGATGGGGTCTTGCTCTGGCTCAGACTGTTCTCCAACCTGTGAGCTCAGGCAATCCACCTGCCTCGGCATCCCAGAGTGCTAGGATTGTAGACGTTAGCCACCGCGCCCGGCTTTGAAGGTTATTTTAGTCCAGTGTGTAAAGTTCGTTCTTATTTTTGGAGGAGGAGTTCTTCTGCAGCTGCCTGCTGCTTTCTCAGGATCATTAAGAAGTGTAAGATTTATTTCTCCTTTCTTACTGTCAAATATATGGAAAGATGCCCAAACTTACCCATAGGGATTTTCAAATTGCAAATACAATGAGGTATCTTTATGCTATGGTTTCTCATCTTCCTCACTAGTGGCATTCTGGACAGGATAACTCTTCATTGTGGGGGCTGCCTTGAGTATTTCAGAATATTTAGCAGACTCCGTGGGCCTGCCCAGTAGAAGCTAACGCCCCCCCACAACTCCCTGTCATGACAATCAAAAATATCTTCAGACATAGCAAATGTCCCCAGTGGGAAAAAAATCATTATAGATAGAGAACCACTGATTTTATACCTATTAGACAAGCATAAATGGGCAATATTATTATATCTGTAATCAGAGATACAGTGCAAAAGAAATATGCTTAGATGTTGCCAGTAAAAATGTAAGCTATTATATAGGTTTTATGTAAAATAACCAAGAAATACCTATAAAAATTAAAAATACTTATACTCTTTAACACAAAAATCCCACTCCTGGGAATAAATCCTATTAAAATGAAATTTAAAATGCATAATTATATATTGTAAGAGGGTGTTAATTGCAGCACTGTTGTTAGTGGCCAAAAACAAGAAAAAGAATGAAGGAGCTGAATAGTGCATTCACACAATGAAATATTATGTAGGCATTAGAAAGAATTAGAGCTATATCTTATTTTGTGGAATGTTCTCCATGAATTATTCCTTAGAGAGAAAACAAAGAGTCAGATTGTATAATATAGTATAATCTTACTTTTTTGCAAAACACATACCTATATGTGCTTTTTTATATGAAGAGAAAAACGTCCCTCAATATTCTATTTACCACTACAAAATGGGAGAAAATATATTTGCAAATCATCTGATTTAGGTCTTGTATCCAGAACATAGTTTTAAAAAACTCTTGTAACTCTCCTAACTCAATGGCAAAAAAAAAAGGCGGTTAAAAAAGGGCAAAGGACTTGAATAAACATTTCTCTAAAGTGCCTGTGGCTCAGTGAGTAGGGCGCTGGCCCCATATACCAAGAGTGATGGGCTCAAACATGGCCCCAGCCAAACTGCAAGCACAATAAAAAAAAAAAAAAAATAGCCAGGGGTTGTGGCGGGCACCTGTAGTCCCAGCTACTCGGGAGGCTGAGGCAAGAGAATTGCCTAAGCCCAAGAGCTGGAGGTTGCTGTGAGCTGTGATAAATGCCACAGCACTCTACCAAGAGTGACAAAGTGAGACTCTATCTCTAAAAAATAAAAATAAAAAAATAAGATATATAAATGGCCACCAAATACATGAAAAGATGCTCTACATCATCACGTATTAGGGTAACACAGATCAAAACCACAGTGAGATATCACCTCACACCCACTAGGATGACTATTACAAAAAGGAAAATAGCTGTTGGCAAGGATGTGGAAAAATTGGAACTTTTGTACACTGCTCATGGGAAGGGATTATAGAACGGGTGTGGCCCCTGTGGAAAACAGTTTGGTAGTTTGTCAAATAGCTAAACATAGAATCACATGTGATTGAGCAATTCTACTCCTAGGTACATACTCAAGAGAGTTGAAAAGAGGTATTCAAACACTTGCACACAAATGTTTATAGTAGCATTATTCATAATAGCCAAAAAAGTGAAAACAATCCAAATGCCCATCATGTGATGAATGGATAAACAAAATGTACCATATACACATTTCACTCAGCCATAAAAGAAATGAAGTATTGATCCGTGCTACGATGTTGATGAACCTTAGAAACATCATGCTAAGAGAAAGAAGCCAGGCGTGAAAGGTCACATAATTGTATGAAACCTCCAGAATCGGTAATTCTGCAGAGACAGAAGCACATTAGTGTGTGCCAAGGACTGGGGGGAGGAAGGACTAGGAAGTGGCTGCTTAATGGGTACAGGTTCCCATTCTAGGGCGCTGAAGATGTCTTGGATTTCACAGTATTGTGAATGTGCTAATGCCACTGACTTGTGCACTTAAAAAGGGTTAATGGTTAATTTTGTTACGGGAATACTACCTCAATTTTCACCAATATATTCTATTTTTTAATACCTTTGTGCTTGGTTCCCATTGCTCCACAATATACTACCATGAATTTAGCAGCTTTGAGAAAATTACAAAGGTTTAGCTAACAGTTCTGTAGACCCTGGTCGGCTTGAGTGTGTTCTCTGCTTAGGGTTTCACAGGCTAAAATTAACATGTTGGAGTGGGGGCACAGTGGCTCACACCTGTAATCCTAGCACTCTGGGAGGTCAAAGGGGTTGCCTGAGCTCAGGATTTCGAAACTAACCTGAGCAAGAGCAAGACCCAGTCTCTGGCATTGTGGCAGGCACCTGTAGTCCCAGCTACTTGGGAGGCTGAGACAGGAGGATCAATTGAGCCCAAAAGTTTGAGGTTGCTGTGAGTTATGATGCTATGGCACTCAACCCCAAGGCAACAGAGTGAGATCCTGTTGCAAAAAAAAAAAAAGTGGAGGGGGGAAGGTGTTGACTAGGGCAGACTTATCTCTGGAGGTTCTGAGGAAGACTCCATTTCTACGCAATTTTAGGTTTTTAATAGAATTCAGTTCCTTGTGATTGTAGGACTGAGATCCTGATTCCTTACAGGCTGTCATCCAGGAGCTGGTCTCAGTTGCTACAGGCTACCCACAGTCCTTGGCAGGGTCTTCTTCAGCTGCAACACTTCAAACCTTCTTATCCTTCCAATAGCTCTGATGTACTCTTTTGCTACCAGCAAGACAAAGTTCTCTGCTTTTAAAGGGCTGGTGTGATTAGACTGGGCTCACCTGGATAAACTCATATTTGGCATAAAATGTAGTATAATTGCAGGAGTATTATCTCATCAAATTCACAAGTTCCTCTCACACTCAAAGGGGTGTGGCAAGGGTCATTGGCAGTCAGTCTTAGAATTCTGCCTATTGCAGCTGTTACAGAAAAATAGTAAGGAAACGTTTTCTACCCAATTCAAGAACAATTATTATTTGTTTACACCAGCCTCATTGCAAAGTGGATTTGAGGTGCTTAAGTGATTTACAGCAAGGAGAGTTTACAGAACCTGTGATTTATAGGTTAACCTGCCTCAGGGAAGGGATGGAAGGCTGCCTTACTAGGTAGGTTTCTCTTTCTACCCTTCTACTAAAGCACTGAACGTAAATGCAAAGCATTTGTCAAGAGGACCATCAGTGATTTTCTCTGTACTCATGATAAGAAGGGAATACTATGGTTGGCGTTTGGGGGACTAGACAATTGTATTCTGTAGATTGTAAGTTTCCAAACGTTTTGGTCTCAAGACCTTTGTAATTGAGAACCCTAAAGACCTTTGGTTTTGGTGGGTTAATACCTATTGAAATTTGGCATATTATAAATTAAAACGGGAAAGTTTTTAAAGTAGAAGAATGTACATGCACACATTCACTTAGTCTATAGAATAATCATCTCATCACACATTAGAAGCCTCTATAGTGGTAAAGTCTTAGTATGATTATAAAAATAACTTTGACCTGGTGGAACCTCTGAAAGGGTCCCAAGGACCCCTAGGGCTTCCTGAACCTCGCCTTGAGACTCACTGAAAAATGTTAATATTACCAGTTGTATCTCTTCACAGATTAATCAACTCACATATTCTGCTGCATTCACTTGTGCAGTCTTAGAAACAAATCTTTGTCCTTTACTAGTTTCTGGCTTCATCTGGCAGACTCATTTTTGTTACTTATGCTTGCAAAAAGTGTCATTTTCTACCACAGGAGGAAAATTGAACTAGATGGATAACATAAATAAAAGCAAAATAGAACTCCAAAATGTTTGCATAAGCTTCTGGCAGGATCTGTGACTGCACAGATACTACACGGGGAAAATTGCTTTAAATGCTGCAGTTTTGCCTGCAGTGGGAGGATTAGGATGCAGTCAGGCTCTGAGGCAGACAGGAAAAGGCACACAGGGGGAGATGGAAGAAAGCACTGGGGATTCTTGTCATGCTTTGTCCTTGAAAACTCTGCCAAGGCCTCTGTTGTGTTTTTAAATGAAGAACTGGACTGTATTTTGTGATTGCTTTAATGACTCAGGATGTTTCCACTTTCCTTATAAACTATACCTTAGGTGTTTTCTTCCATTCTGCTCTCAGTGACAAAATGAGGCTAAAAATCCTTTAATTGGGACTCCATTATGGTTCTTCTGTTAAGTGACATGCTTGTTCATTACTCTTATAACATTACCTTCACTTCATTGTCTCGGTAAACGCCCCAAGCGCTTAAATCCTGGGCTTCTCTGGTCCTTCTACAGCAGATGAGTAAAATATAAAACATGAAAGCTGCTGGACGACAGGTTTATTCTCCCGCCCCAAGGTTAAACCTTTGGCCTCGGTCACCAAGTCTTTCCGAAGGACCTGAGTGGATATGGGAGGGACGGTGACTGAGAACGAGACAAGGTGACTGGATGGATCAGTGCATTCCTTTGGGTAGAGAACTGGGCCCATAGGGAGCATTCCCGACAGGGGAGCGGTACCCTGCAGGTCACCGAGCCGACTGCGGATGTGGAGCAAACGTGCGCCGCCCGACGCGGCGAGTAGCTGCAGCTTTGCGAGAGGAGCCCTCCGCGTCCTCGCCATCTGAGCTCGGAGGACGTCAGCGGTCTGGCGTGCAGCCGCCCGTTCGCGTCCTGTGAGCCACCAACCAATGAGAGAGAAGGCAAGTTCCCGGCGCCCGCTGTGATTGGCTCCCAGCGTGGAGGCGGGGACGAAGGGGGGCCTTAGGGAGAGTGGAGTTTCGGCCACGGGGCCGGGAGGTAACTCGTGTGGCATCCGCAGCGGGGTTAGAGCAGTGGGGACCGAGGCGGGAGGTGGCGGCAGCAAGCCCAGAACGGCCAGGTTCTACCGGGAGGCGGCGCCACCCTCGGTCACAGGTGCCCGCGCCGGGACAGCGTCTGAAGCACACTCCAGTTGGCGGCGGAGGAGAAGGAAGGGGCAGGGCCTGGTCCCCGCCCCTCGCGCCCCGGATGGATGTGTCCGGCCCGGTGTCCAGGAGGGCAGCGGCAGCGGCGGCCACCATGCTCCTGCGAACCGCTCGGGTCCCTCGCGAGTGCTGGTTCTTACCCACCTCGCTGCTCTGCGTCTATGGCTTCTTTGCCAGCCTCAGGCCGTCCGAGCCCTTCCTGACTCCCTACCTGTTGGGGCCGGACAAGAACCTGACCGAGAGGGAGGTAGGTGCGGAGGGACAGCCGCTGGCTGGGGTCGCGGGGTGAGCGGCGGCGGGCTGAGTGAGTAGGGAGGACATAGCAGCTAAGGAATGGGCGAGAGAGGAAAGCGCTAGAGGATAAGCGGGAGCCGTTCTGGGCAGAGATTTTTGATTTTTTTCTTAGTTGGAGGACGGCTTAGTGCTCTGAGCCCGTGTTAATTTTATAGTTTCCTGTTTTCTTGGGATTTCTGTGAAGGGCTCGGCACGTGGGTCTAGAGCCCCGGTGCTCCTGTGCTTCAGGCAGTAGTATGCTGACGATCTTGTAAAGTGGCTTAGCCTGACTCTGCCCAGACTGGCCCAGCAATTCGTGCTGGGAAGAGGGAGCAATATTTTGATAGAGAGGTAAAAACAGCAGGCTGTACTTTGGACATGGTAGAGGTTTAGTAGATATTCGTTGACTGCAAGTAGGTCGCCACTACTCTTCTGAGAAGATTTGTGTTTCCCCTACTTCATTTACCCTTCACAGGATGGATGTGCTCAGTCAAGTAAGGATAGTACGTGATATCAAAAATCCATCATCTTAATTTGTCTTTTGAGTTTTAGTTGGATGAGTTTGTGCCCAAGGATATTCTGTCCCTTTCCTCCTCAAGCCCCACCTCCTGGGATAAAGGCGGATGGTATCACTTAATTGGCACTAAATCCTAGTATAACTTGTGAAATATTGCTTCAGAGATGTTAGTTTTGCTTCTCAACTACCTGGTGAGGTCTTGGAAGGTTCTGCAGTCTCCAGGATGCTCAGGATAATTGAGAGGGCATAGTCTATGACCAAGAACTTGACTCATTTTCTCTAGATGAGGACTTGTAAATCAAGTACTTCAGAAGTGCATAGTGTTTAGAAATGTGTTTAACTCTTAAAATGCAGGTTCAAAACCCATACTTGCTTTTTGTGGAAAACATTACATAAACTGAAAATAATTAAACCTGAAGTGCTACCATAGGTAGATTCAGCACCCTCTTGCTTAAAAACAGCAAAGGGTAAAAGCTGAGATCAGGTGTTCTTTTTCCTACTATCAGCTAAGTGGGCACTTGTTAACTGTTTCTTTTTTCCTACATCTTCTGTTCTTTTGACCCTGCTATCCCGCCCCAGTGGCTGCAAAATATCTTCCCATTTAAACCTTACTCTTCTTTCAGTCGTTAGTAATCAGTCACCTCTTTGGAGTAGGAGGCAGTAACCCTGCATCACAGGTCAGAGCAAGAGGTAGCAATAACAGAATCATTTGCACACCTGCATGTTGTAATTACTCATTGTCCAGTTGTTGCAGTGTGCCTTCATTTTCAAGGGCACTTGAGAGGGAATTGAGAGTCATTATTGAATCTGAATTGAGGGTTTGAGTATCTGACATTGTTTCACTCACTAGCAAGTTTCACTCACTTTTACCTACCCTCAGACCATCTGCTTCTTACTCTCCTGCATCATTACATAAGGGACTACAGTAGTTATGCATTACCTGATTGAATTTTAATACTGGTTTAAAACAATAATAAAGTGGGAAGGGCCACCTCTTGTGAACAGATTTTACAAGAAGAAAATTACTGCATTGGTAAGCGAGGGTATGGTTCTGGAGACCCAAAACAACCACTGAATCTGAAGCATAGCCACTGAGGAAGAAATGATGTGGCTTCTGAACAGCTGACACTTAAAGTATCACGTGAACTGGCATGTGATCTGCGTTTGTGTGCCTTGTCTAACAGTGAAAGGCGTAGGGAAGAAACATGCTCCCAGTGTGGATATTTGAAAGCTGATCTGTTTTGTCATGTGCCCCGTGGAGGGTTGCTGTGTGATGTGTTATCATGATCACGAGCCCTGTCTTATCAGAAAGCTTTCCAGGGCGAGTAAAATGTGTCTAGGAGGTCATAAAAAATAAAGCAAGGGTGCCAGGCCCGATAAATATTAGCTGATTGTGTAACAAACACATAAGCGTACTTCAGCTATTGAAGTCACTAGAGGAGGAGAAGGGCAGGGTTTAGAGAGAAATCTAGTGGTCTGGGGAAGGGACGTCTGTCTGAGGACCTTGGAGACATGGCGGATTCTATTGGTTGTGCACAGTTTGGCTCTGGGTACCCAATGGAGAACCCTATTTGGATAACAACTAAAATAAATGAAACAATTTATTCATTTTCCTGAGTTTTTTTTTTAAGCCCTGGACACTTAAATAAATGTTACATGATTTTTAAAGCAAATGCCAAGTCATATTCAGTGACATGTGTATTGAAGTTTTTATTTCCCCCAGAAGACTTCAGAAGAGCAAAATTGGATTAAATAGAGGTATTGTTAACTAAATCTAAAGACAAAAAGAGGGGAAAGAAGAATTTCTGTTCTCAAGGATTTTTTTCTTAGATTTTAGGAAAAGTATTAACTTTAAAACAGATAACCACTTTTTAAGTTTTAAGCAGGTTAAAACTTCGCTATATGTTAATAGTTGGAAGCCAGACTTTCAATAAAATAGAGCTCTTTATTCTAAAACCTTTTTTAAATCCCTTTACCATTGTGCCATGTGGTTTGATAGACATTTACTGCCTACCTTTGCTTTTTTTTTTTTTTTAATTCCGTCTATTCTGGCTGGTTTATAAAGTTTGTTTCCTTGACAGCTTTATCTCCTAATTCAACCCTTCCTTCCCTTGCCACCTTTCACATATCTGTGCTCCATCAGTATTGATCTTAGAGGTTCAGCATATTCACATCTCTCATCTTTTGGCGTCTATTCAAAGATGTGATCTCTACTTGGAATAATCTTCCCATAAATTAATATTGTTCTGTTAGACTTTAACGTTCTCATTCTTCAAGGCTGAAAGAAGCAACTCCGTATTTCCTATTTTCATTACTGTATACGTGTGTACTCCTCACTAGGTTCAGAACTTCTGGAGAGCTGAGGCTTTATTTTATTCTCTTTTGTCAGCTCCACACAGGCTGAAAACAATATTGTGAAAATGTGAAAATACTTATTAAATAGCTGTTTAATTGAAACTTGATTCTAAATTAAAGTCTAAATCTAAATTAAAGCTTAAAATTGAACATGTTTTCCCCTGACTTTTTGTATCTCAAGAAAGCACAAACAAGTTCTGATCCAAAGAGTTGTGACAGGGAACCTTAATTAAAATAATGTCAATTCCCTTGGCTCACATGGCAGATTTTACCTGAGGTGAGACGTGAGGAGTGTCAGTTAATGAAGTGTTTGGAATTACTGCATTTTTATCTGTAGGAAGTTTCCCTTTGAGACTGGAAGTATCAAAGAAGCCATTTTCTTGTGTAATGACGTCCACTTGGACACTGAAAGAGAAAAGACTCTCTCCCTCAAAGGCCCAGTGGCTAAGCTCCAGAAACTGGCTGATCTTTATCTCTTCACTAGTAAAGCACTTCAGTGCAGACTGGACAAACTACTGCAGGCATTAGAATTAAACTTGGCAGGTGATGATTAGGAACAGTTTTCTGATCGAAGAAACCAGGATGTTCAAAGCCTTCCTTTGCCAATTCTAGCTGTGATAACTTGGGACAATTTACTTACCCTTTCTCCAAGGCCAAGTTTCTTTGGTTGTAAAATAGAGATGATAAAAAGCATTTACCTCTTAGAGTTGTTGTCTGGATTGAATGAAGGTAATTTAGATGAAGTGCTTAGCATGGTATTACAGCACATCACACTTGAGGTTTGCCATTATGATACTGATAATAGTGTGAAAGGTACATGTACCTTGAGTTGATGTCTCTAGTTGGAGAAAATGCAAGTTTCTTATTTAGAACAGATTAAAGAGATCTTAGCTCATCTCCACCTCTCACTCACCTTTTTGTTTTTAGTTGTCATTTCCAGGCTGGCAGGAAATGACAGCTGTGTGATGGCAGGGTTACTTTTCTTCACTTTCATTATCTAAATTGTGGTTTTGTGTTAGAAGTAGCATTAGACTGTGAATTTAGATACTTCAGATTGACAATTGATGGGAATTATCCAATGTTAAGTTTAGCAGTTAATCATTTGGGGACAGCCATTATTGAAAGTTAGATAACATGCTTAAGTGCAGGCTATATTATTGGGAGTGAAGAACGAGGTCAGCAGAAGTACCCAAACAAAAGAATATGGGGTACTGAAGGGAGCAGTAGAGGACATTTTCAAAGGAAAGGTGTGATGGCTAGTAACTTTGTAATGGGAAATATGTGTTGGGGAAAATGTGAAAGTGATGCTGGGTCAAACAGGGGGGATAGTTTCAAACTTTAGAAAATTGAAGCAGAGTATAAAAGTATAGGCCAAAAGGAATTCCAATTGTGTTAATTGGAACACAACTATGAAAAGTTATAGAGAAGCCTTCACTCTTCACCTCTTTGATATCAAGACTCCCCGGTTGCCTGTTTAAGCTGCTTCTGAGAGGCCCCTGATGCAGTCAAGGGCTGTTTGTTCCTTATTTAATAAAATGTCCACACTTTTAAATAAGAATCATTTCTACAGTTTCTGATTGTTCTTTCAGGCACACACACATTCAGGTGCAACAAAATTTCCTGGTCAAGTGGATGTTGTTAATTGGTTTACAAACATATGTTAGACCAAAGTTCATGAACATGAGGCCATTAAGCAAATCACTTGTGATATATGGCCTCAGAAATCGAGTTTGGAATCTATTTCAGGCAATGAGGACTATGTTTTGCTTTTATAGTTGTGCTTTGCACTGGCAAGAAAATTTACAATAATTGTTTATTTTTTTCTTCCTCTAAAGCCTTAGAAAAATTAGTTCCTATTATACTTGGGTGAACTGAGATGCACATGAGCGTTAGAGAGAAAGTTATCCCTGGTCCCAGATGGATGAAGTTTAGGATTAGATTGCTCCATCACAAAGTGTCCTGCCTCTTCCCAAGGCCATCTTCCTCAAAGCACTTAAAAATTGGGTCTACTGTTAAAAGGAAGGGAAAATCTCCTGAGGTGATCATTATTGGAATAAGGGGGATGCTAGTCCAATTTAGTTAATTTAATTAATTTAGTGGTTTGTGTTTTAGCTTGGGCCCTCTAGTCTTCAGAAATCTACGTGTATTCTCGCATTTAATTTTTGCAAACAGTAACCATATGACATAGATTTTTACCTCTCTTTTACTGATAATGGAGCTTCAGGTTTAAAACTAATTATAAAGATTATTTATACTGCATTCCAATTTTAAAACATGCCCTAAAAAGAAAATCAAGCACTTCTCTTTTTTTTCATATTCCAAGCTAAAAGAAGGTCATAAAAGATGCCTATAATCCTACCATCCAGAGATAGTTGTTGTTAAGATTTTAAGACCTATTTACTCTCTTTTCTTATTCTTCTGCCCTAAAACAAAGAAAACTTAAAGTCAGAGAAACCTAATCAAATAGTAGGATCAAGGAGTCCTATTCTGTCTCTAGAAGTAAGAATTGACAATGATTCCATTTCCAAAATATATATTGAGGCTAGTATCTTCCAAACAGTATATTGGCTTTTATACATATGGTGAATGTGAGGGTCCACCTTTGAAGAATGGTTCTCAACCATGGTGCATATTAAAATCTCCTGGCAGGTTTTAAAACTAAATATATGGCAGGGCAACCAAAATATTTCAAGCTTCTTAGGAGGTGTGCAGCCATGGTTAAGAACTAGTGTTATGAGTTAGTTGGGGAAACTGACACACCTAACAAGTAGCATCAAGAGAGCTTTGAATGTTGTGATACAAACACTGTCAACTTCAGCAAAGTCCTTCTGGGTAAGGAAAGACTAGGCCTTGATGAAAGGGAAGGATTTTATTGGGAAAAAGATAGAGTGAAGATAGGAAAAGATATTCCAAACAATTGTCTGAACTGTCATTGTCAAGATTTCTTTGGTTGATAAGGATGAGGTATTTGCAATATCGGCAGATTGTTTTATAAGTGTAAATTATTTATGAATATTCCAGATCCTTTGATTGCTAATGAGTTTTTATTCTCTTTGTGCAGGTCTTCAATGAAATTTATCCAGTATGGACTTACTCTTACCTGGTGCTGCTGTTTCCTGTGTTCCTGGCCACAGACTACCTCCGTTATAAACCTGTTGTTCTGCTGCAGGGACTCAGCCTTATTGTTACATGGTTCATGCTGCTCTATGCCCAGGGACTTCTGGCCATTCAGTTTTTGGAATTCTTCTACGGCATCGCCACAGCCACCGAAATTGCCTATTACTCTTATATCTACAGTGTGGTGGACCTGAACATGTACCAGAAAGTTACAAGTTACTGTCGAAGTGCCACTTTGGTGGGCTTCACAGTGGGTTCTGTCCTAGGACAAATCCTCGTCTCCGTGGCAGGCTGGTCCCTATTTAGCCTGAATGTCATCTCTCTTACCTGTGTTTCTGTGGCTTTTGCTGTGGCCTGGTTTTTACCTATGCCACAAAAGAGCCTCTTCTTTCACCATGTTCCTACCACCTGCCAGGGAGTTAATGGCATCAAGGTACAAAATGGTGGCATTGTTACTGACACCCCAGCTTCTAACCACCTTCCTGGGTGGGAGGACATTGAGTCAAAAATCCCTCTGAACATGGAAGAACCTCCCATAGAGGAACCGGTAAGCTCAGCCTTCAATATCTTGTAGTTGCTACTGTGGGGGCTGGACAATGGTGGAAAAAAAAAGATAAAAAATTTCCTCTGGCTAGATCTTGTATGCATTTGTTTGCATGTTTTATCCTGAGTTGATTCATTGGTTCATTCATTAATACAAAATATGGCTTATTTATTATATTAGGCATGACAAATTTAGTTTTCCTGAAGTGCATGACCTCCAAAGACTGATACAACATTATATTGTTCATGTCAGAGGTGTCTTCCTTGCAGACACCTCTGTCTTTATCTTTTTATTCCCAGTGCTCAGTATGTAAAGAAAGCACTCAGAAAATTTTTTCTAGTAAGATATTAGTATCTAGTTCTAGTTTCTGAATTGAAACCTGAAATATTTAAGGGTAGAAATTTATTTTCCTCTTCTGTGCTAGAAGGAATATCTGTTATTTATTTTTCAAATGACAGTTTGCTGAAGAGAATCCTAAGAGAATAATTTAAAATGATATTGGAATATTAAAACTGTGATATGAAGCTGTCTCTTGGAAGAGGAATGGCATGAAAAACATCTATTCATTCTGTCTAGCTTTGAAGATGAATTGCCTTATATGTAAGCCCTCTGCCCCACACTTTCTATCAGGTTATAAGCTATGGGAGACAAGGTTCATTCAGACCACATGTAGTCTTCGTTTTTCTGGGACATGTTTGGGAATAAGCCTATTAACATTCCAGCTTTTCAAATTAGCTCTGTCAGACGTAAAACTGAGCTCCATAAGCTATGTAAGCTGGATGAGAATAAAGAACTACCATGAATAGAGGTTTTGGCACTCTACCTGGAGTTAACCCAGTTGTTTCAACATGGCATCTAATGCTCTTGTTAAAAATTACTCTTTTGCCTATATCTGTTTTTCACTTTTGGTTACTGGCTAAAATTTAGATTATCATCCCAAAGAGTCAGGGTTACCCTCTGAGGCAGGGTGACACTCATCATGAAACTCATCTTGATCACTAGGACACCTGTGGACAGCTTTGGTCAGATGACTATGGGATTAAATAGCAATGAAATGTTGATTCCTTCTTTGTTTGTTAGATGACATTGGAGAGTGAGTCATCAAAGGGTTGATGAAATAAAGTATAATCATCCGATGGATTGCATGTAGTAGAAAAAAGTAAGAACCCTTTTTAATGTTTCAAATGTGTCACAAAGGCTTTTGTTAAAATAAATGTATACGCATACATATAATACAGTTATAAAATATATATTTTAAATATTAACTATTGACATTAACTATAGTGCTAAAGATTTTTATAAACCAGTGAATTTCAAACTTTTTTAAACATGAATAAGAAACATAGTAAGAAACACATTTTACTTAGCAACCAGTACATACGGAGGTTTGTATATATTTTGTATATAACAGAAACAAAAATGTTACAATATAATATTCTGATACCTTTCATTCTGTTTATTTTTTATAATATAGGTCACTGTATTCTAAATTTATTTCCTATAGTATTAAAAACTCAGTCCTAGACTACCTTTAGATTTGTTATTTATAGTATACAAAGTTTCAGTATTTTAAAAGCTAAAGAATTGTAAAATTTAGAGTTAGAAGTGATTCTAATCATAGGTCATGGAATAATCAGAATATCTTAAAGTTAAAAGGGACTAGATCTCATCAACTCTGCTTTTAGAGGTAAAGATTTGGATGAGATTAGCAATTTATGCAGAATTGCACAGATACACTCCTTAACATAATTGCAGAGCACATACATGCAATTCACTTCTCTCTTTGCACCATCCATTTCTTTTACCAGGGTAACGATATTGTCAGGATCATCATGTCGGCTACAATGTGGTCAGAATTAGGATTCAAGTGAATTCTGTGATATCCTTGGATCTGTTGATGTTACCAAAACAAGTAGGAAGTGCTGCTTGGCAACAGTACTGACTAATTGGTCTTAAAATGTGGTTGCTTTTCTTTGACATGCTTTTTTTTTTTTTTTTTTGGCCGGGGCTGGGTTTGAACTCACCACCTGCAGCATATGGGACCGGTGCCCTACTCCTTTGAGCCACAGGCACTACCTTCTTTGACATGCTTAAAGGAAAGTCAGAATATGAAATTGGGGATCACAGACCATTTTAAGTTGACTGAACCCTTAATTAAACCCTAAGTCATAACTGTGTGGTAATATTGAAGAGTAGGTAGGTAGGTGGGTGGTTTTCATCTTGATTTATTTATTTATTTTTTTTTTAGGAAAAAGAAAATGAAGTAGTTGTCCAAGTGATAGCCTAGTCCAAAAGCTACCTTAGAGTATTTGTGAGTTCTTTTCAAAGAGAGCCTATTGCTTCAGGCCAAAGGCTGACATTGCAGGAAGAACCACCAAAGCCTGTGATTTTCTTTCTCAAACAGAACTGAACTCCTTTATGTACTTGACTTACAGCTGGACCTGATTTATTTTGAGTTCTTCATCTACGTGTGTTAGAAATGGTACGGGGTGTGGTGGTGCATGCCTGTAACTATCAGGAGACTGAGGCAGGAGGGGATCCATTGAGTGCAGGAATTCAGGATCAGCCTGGACAAAACAGGGAGACCTTGTTTCAAAACAGTGCAAATTAAACCACTTCTTTAGCACAGGGCTTGACATGTAATTAATACCTAACAAATAATTCTTCTAATATAGCCATACTTTTTTCTGCAGTTATTGTCTACTATTATGGCAGTGTTCCATTAGACATTTTTCAATTCTTTCAGTAGTTTCATTCTTCCAGGAATATACTTTTTATTCCTTATAACCCTT
Organism: Nycticebus coucang; assembly: GCF_027406575.1. Classification (NCBI taxonomy): domain Eukaryota; kingdom Metazoa; phylum Chordata; class Mammalia; order Primates; family Lorisidae; genus Nycticebus; species Nycticebus coucang. Next base: position 92,062,245 of record NC_069789.1, read on the forward strand.
CCAATACCCTTGAAATTTTTAGATGTCACAGATGTGTTCTAAGTTTTATTCCTTAGTTAACTGAGGCTTAAACAGAAAATTCTGATGTAATCCACTAAAATTAATGTATCTCACATAAAGAACTCAGAAAATATACTTACTATTCTCATTCACTCTCAGCAAGTAGATATCCATTAGATATAATTAATAATTGTCTTGTTCGGATATGTTTAAATTCTCAAGGTTTGCTCTCATATAGAATATTAGGAAATAAATTCAATACCAGCAGTAATTTTATTTTTTACTCTTAGGTGATTAGCGTATGCCAATTTATCAAGTAGAAATAGTTTCATTAACCTGTTTTATTTTTTTTCAAGTGTAATTCTGTTTCTGAGTTATCATATTGATTAACCTCAGCACTCTTCCCTGAATTCCAGAAAAAGGCAGTAGTAATGTTGCTTAAAGGATAGATAGCCTCTGGACTACACAGTACAGAGAAGGAACCACCATGCTGGGGTATTTTGGGATGGTGTGAGAAAGAAGAATTATGAGACACTGTGTAATTCTCGATCTAGTGAAATTTCTAGCATTTTAGAGAGAAAATGGCCTTTACCTAATTTAGTCACTATCACTATATATAGCTAGTAACATAATCATTTTAAGAGGAGAAAAGAACATACCTCTATTAATTTTATAAACAACCATAAAATGAAACATTACGGAAAACTGTATATAAAGAAGTAAAATTCTCCTAAACTGCTATCACCCAAAGAATACCACTATTAATATTTTAGTGAATGTCTTTCTATACATCTCTTTTTATATATACATATATATATTATAGTAAATGGAATTACAATCTACATGTAGTTTTATAACTTTGCCTTTTTACTCAATGTTATAGAATACTCATCTTCGTATGTCTCTCATTCTGCCTTTCCATATTAGCCACAGAAGTAAAATTTCCCATGATCTTAGCAAGCTTTTAGTAAGTTAAACCTTTGATAAAATCGGAGCTATCTCACAGAGAGTCCAGAATCTCATATTCACCTCTAGTGATGGTGCATAGCTCAATAATCTCTTGCTTCACTCAATTAAAAACACAGCAGCTTCATTTATTGCTTTACAATACTAATATTTCTCATAGTTTAAATACCGAGTAATATTAAAAGCTTAAGGAAGAAAATTTATATCACTAATGATCCCACTACCTAGAAAGAACTGCTGCTAATGTTTTGATCTATTTCTTTCCAAGATTTGTATTTTAAAAATACTGACAATGGTTATGTCAGTTATAAGGATAGGAGGTTCCCACTGACTCTTAACTGAAAAGTAATTTAATAGGGTTACTAGTCTGTTGCTTATTCTTAACGTTGCTTGTCACTGTGTCTTACTGGGTAAAGTCCACAATCTCTTTTCATGTTTCTGCCTTCAATTGGTAAACAGTGCACCCTTTGCTAAGTTGAGTACATGCATTTGTGCTAGAGCATTTAAAGCAAAAATTGTACAAGAACATATTTTTCCTTTGACAGGATAAATGTAGTAAGCTTATGATTTATTTATCATTAAATAAGCAGTTGCTTTCCCCAAGGAAAAAGAAAAAAGCCCATTAAATAGAAAATTGAGTCTGTACAACTGCTTTCTGTACAATGAATTGCTTTCGAGACGTTTGAGCTTTGTTCCCTTTTTCTATGTAGGAACCCAAGCCAGACCGTCTCCTTGTGTTGAAGGTACTATGGAATGATTTCTTGATTTGCTATTCCTCTCGCCCTCTGCTCTGCTGGTCTGTGTGGTGGGCCCTCTCCACCTGTGGCTATTTTCAAGTTGTGAACTACACACAGGGCCTGTGGGAGAAAGTGATGCCCTCCCGCTACGCTGCTATCTATAATGGTGGTGTGGAGGCCGTTTCAACCTTACTGGGTAAGCAATGCAGAATGGTAGAGGGTAGGGGGGAGGGGAGATTTCTCTGGTAGTTAAGCTAACTATAATCAGATTTACTCTCCTCTCTCACAGTTGAAACAGCCCCAAAGAATGATTTACTTATTTTGAGTTCTAATTTGGTAATTCAAGAGGACAACTTACACATACTGAAGTGGAAAAAGGCTGTGACTAATAAGCTTGAATTCTTTATGAACTTCAGGGAAACCTAATAGAGTAATTTTCAAAATTGTTTTCATTGCTTATCCTAGTGTCCATTATTTCTATTTACTGGGTGGTTTGGTCACTTTATTTGAAATTTTATGTAATAATAGATCGTACCAATAACAGCTAATATCTGTTGAGTTTTATGTGCTAGGTGTTATTCTAAGGGCTTTTTAAACTTAGCCCTCACAAAATTCCTGAGGTAGGTACAATTATTATCCCCATTTTATAAAGGAAATTTGGGAAAGATAGGTTAATAATTTGCTCAAGGTCAAATAGATAGGAAGTAGTAAAGATAAGATTTATCTCGGGCAGGGTGGCTTCAGAACCTGTGTCCTTGACCATCATGTTCTATTGTACATTTCTAATTAGTTAACCTATCTCATAAGGTTGTTGTTATGCAGTTTTATATGATTCTGTAAATACTTATTAACTGTGCCTGGCACTCCTAAAACTATATTTTAGCTGTCCTTATCATTGTCATTGTTTTACCAAAAGGCAGTGAAGCCCTTCTGCCATGTTCTACACTGCTCCCTGATTTGGAGAGATGACTCATCTGCCGTGTTGCCAGACTAGATTCAGTGGTTCTTTTTCCCTCTTGCCTCTGCTTCAACTACACTAGTTTTTTCCTTAGCAGCATCCCTGACTCTGTGTCCTCTTTTTCCACCTCATTGCTCCATGCCCTAATTCAGTTCCTCCTCTCTCAATAGGTGCATTTTATTTATTCCATCAAGTCCAAGATTCTCTGCCTGAATTTCAAGGCCCTTTGTAATCTTGAGCTATCCTATTTATAAGTTTGAATACTTTAAAATTTAATAAACTAGACTAAGTATTTAATTTATTGAAATAGTATTTGGTTAGCAAAATAACTAGATTACTTTTCTCTTTTTGTGTTGTAGGTGCTATTGCCGTGTTTGCCGTTGGTTATGTAAAAATATCCTGGTCCACTTGGGGAGAGATGACATTATCTCTCTTTTCTCTCCTGATCGCTGCTGCGGTGTATATCATGGACACCGTGGGTAACATTTGGGTGTGCTATGCATCCTATGTTGTCTTCAGAATCATCTATATGTTACTCATCACGATAGCAACGTATGTATTTTGGCTCAAAGAAACATTAGGAAAAATTATAACAGGATTAATATTTTGGTTTCTTTAAAAACCAATAAATTAAATTTTCTGGTTATGAGAGGCAAATGAAAGAAGGCTTGGATTATATGTACGATATTAGTTTTTCTCTTGAGGAAGCATTTAGGCAAGGTTTGTTTATTCCCTTGTTTTCAGATGTTTGCACTGAGGTTTACATCGTTTAGCAGCTAAATAAATGTTTTTCACTTGTTTGGGAAGAGAATTGACAGTAGAAAGGAAGGAGATACTCTTTACATTTAAAGTAAAAATGTTTACTTAAAGTAAATATTGTAACTACCCAGGAAGTAATTCTTATCTATTAATTCTTCTTTTCTTTTCTTTTTTAAGTTTTCAAATTGCTGCAAACCTCAGCATGGAACGCTATGCCCTAGTGTTTGGTGTAAACACTTTCATTGCCCTGGCATTGCAGACTCTGCTTACTCTAATCGTGGTAGATGCCAGCGGCCTTGGCTTAGAAATTACCACTCAGGTAATGTCTTTTTTGACATTAACGATGGTATGACTTGATCAGGGTGAAAACAAATTCAAACAATATGAAAAGATATAAAATAAAAGTATTCCCTCCTTCCTTTGGTTACCAGCCTTCCCCTCATCCTTAGTTCTTTTCTGCCTGGACAATGTTGGGATCATCATCTTTTTGGTGAGGCTGTAGAGCAGTGGTTCTCAACCTGTGGGTCACGACCCCTTTGTAACAATGAAAATACATCACAGCATTAGGAAGGTTGAGAACCACTGCTCTAGAGCATTCCTGAGTATAACTAACTAGCCTAGTGGGGCTGTTTCAGCTGAGAGGGAATACTGATTCCTTCCAGGCCAAGCTCATGTGCTTGCTCATCCATTATTTCCCTCCATTCTTAATTCTGTTTTTGGAATACTCTATCCCATGTTTGAGAAGGCCCGCTTCATTTCACAGCTCTCTAAGTCTCCTCCCTTCTGTATTTAAAACACCCCTAACCCAAATACCAAGGTAATGACTTGCTGTTGATGAATAGCATTATGGTTTGTAACGTGTGACCTGTTGAGAAAGCACCTGCATGGACACCATGCAAAGACAATGTGAATACTTTTCTCATTCAGGACTTGTGTAACTGTATTTGCCTTCATGCGTTGTGGGTTTGTAGGTATGTCTTGCTCTGTACTTTGGCAAAATGGGCAACTAAATCAGGAAGTTCCTACCCTACCCCAACTCAGTCTAAATGATTTCTTCCCCATTGGTCCCTCCATACATACTAATTCATGTTTTATTATTTATTTAGTTATACAAAACCCCCAACATATTAGCAGTAATTAACTGTATTTTAACTGAATAGATCTAAAAGAGAAATAATAATAATTGATATGCGCGGAGTACCTTGTAGGTGCCAAGTACTTCATATGGAATTTGCAGGGTTCTTGTCAGGAATAGCTATCAAGAAAATGTCCAAGAGATGTTACTTGTTTAAGGTCACATGATTCATAATAGTGTGGTAGAACTAGGATTTGAACCAACATCTAATCCTAAAACTTTGGGGTGGAATGTAGGAGAGAAATTAAGTGTTGGCATCCTCCCTGTTTGATAAGGAAGAGACCCCAGGACTGTCAGTTGGGAGGAACATGGATGGCATTTGAAATGGAAATTTGACAGCACATTCTGTAAAATGTTGGATTTAAACGTAGAATAATGGGATTTTGTGGGCTATGCTAAAACCATAACTGCCTTGGTTAATTCACGTGCTTCCTATAGAAATATAGCTAAGTTTGAAAGAACTTGGCTCGGAGACTTAAGGTCACATTCTTACATTCTTATTGTACTTTCGAACCAGTTTATAAGTATTTGGTATGTTATTTTAAAAAGATGGTTAGGATGATGTTAATAAGCTACATAGTCACATTAAAAAATTGGCTTAGGAAAGATTCTTATAAAAAGTAATCCTGGCTTGGCACCTGTAGCTCAAGCGGCTAAGGCTCCAGCCACATGCCAGCTCTGGCAGGTCCGAATCCAGCCAGGCCTGCCAAACAATAACAACTACAATCAAAAAATAGCTGGGCCTTGTGGCAGGCGGCTATAGTCTCAGCTACTTGGGAGGCTGAAGTAAGAGAATCGCTTAAGCCCAGGAGTTGGAGGTTGCTGTGAGCTGTGATGCTGGCACTCTACCCAGGGTGATAGCTTGAAGCTCTGTCTTAAAAAAAAAAAAAAGTAATCTTAATGGACTATGATTGACCTTCTACTGCCCTCTTCTGGGGAAGAATAGAAGTTCTTCATCTTCAGAACTTGGCCTGTTAGTCAGACCCACCTATCTGTCAGCTTGAGGATAGAGACCACTCAGTTTTAACAATAACAGCAGCACCAACAAAAACCATAGTATTAACGTTAGCATTGTGCTAATAGAAGTGTTATGAACTCCATTTTTTAAATCAAGTCAAGGCTCAGAGATTAAGTATCACAGTTGAGGGCACATAGCTCATAAAGGATGAATGAAGTCAGGATTCACACTGGGCAGTCAAGCTTCAGTACCAACATGCTGTGCTGCTGTTTTGTACGCAAAGTGTGTAAGCATGCAAAGAAACTCTGACTGTATTTTTAATCATAGAGTATGTTCACATATATGTAATAAAATATCTCATATTCCAAATGGTAATTCTACAAATTACTACTTTCCCCCTGTTTTAGTTCCTGATCTATGCTGGTTATTTTGCATTCATCGCTGTGGTTTTCCTGGTTAATGGTGCAGTCAGTATTATGAAGAAATACAGGAAGCAAGAGGATCCAGAATCAAGTTCTCAAGTAACCACTTCATAACACAGGGCTGAAGGGCTGCTTCTTACAGCAAGAACTCTGCACAGCAGCTGTCTGGATGTATCTAAGTTTTTAAAGTATAGACAAATATTTATGAATATGCATTTCATGGCTTCAAAGCAGCCATTTGATTGATACCTGTGTTCCTGGAGTAACATTATACTGTTCAGAGGCACCAGAAATCTAAGTTTATTTCATGGACTATTTATGAGAGCTAATTTAAGAATGACTATTTCTGATTCAGAAGTGAACTTGATTTTAAAAACTAAGTAATCAGGAGCAATCAAGCAACACATAGAGTTGTATGCTTGATTAGTGTCCTGTGCTTGATTAGCAAGTGAGTTTGATGTTTTATAGGTCACGAACGTCTGTAACAGCTTAGCCAGACACTTGGCCTGGTGGGACCAGGGCTTCATAGAGGCCTTAAGATGTTACAAGACATGATGGAGATATATTCTGACAGCATCTGCCTCTATTCATCTAAATTCTTATTCCAGTGTTACTCATGGGCATTTGTGTTTTATAGATGAAAGTTGTTCCTATCACTGGCAATATTTGCTCTGATTGTGTTCTGTCCTACAAAGGAGTATGTGTCATTTTTAATTTTAAGTTATTTTTAAAAATTCATTGTATAAACGTTCTTGGTTCCCATCTTGACAATTATGTATTTGTGTAGCTTTTCTTTAGAAGTACATTTTTGCATTACTCATATGCTTCCCAGAGAAGCTCATTTAGTTAGAAAAAAAGGCAAGTTTTGAAGCCTGCTAATAATCTTAATTGAAGAAACCTAATCAGAAAACTGAAGGTAGGTTTGCTTGTCTTTAATTCTTCAGTATGAAGGACTATTAATTCCACGTTGAAAGTTCATCTATAGGCTAAAGATATAATTAGCCCATTTTGTACTTGCATTCCCTTTTATTTCCAAAATAAAATGTAAAAGTCTTTTTTTAAATAACTTCACCCCCATTTATAGCTTTTGTATTATTTTCTCTTTCTTATCTAAGTAAAGATGTCAATTGGAGTTGGATTATTCCAAGGCCTTTTTCATAAACTGAGCCTCTTTTTAATTATTTCAATGGACAGGAACTAGGTTAGATTTGATTCCTGTATTTTATACCTTAAGTCTGCCTTTGTTCCTGAGGGTAGATCATCTTGAATATTTGTTTAAAATAAGAATTGCTTGTGATTCCATTGCCACATTACTTGAAAAACTGCTATTCTATATGCATTTAACTCTGAAATCAGACTACCTGGGGGCTGCTAATATATGTGAGATGTGAAAACTTTTAAAGCTGACTTTGTTGCCTTACCTTGAAAAGAATCTAGATAGGTGCTTTTAACTGGGGTGTTAACTTTTATAGAATGACACAGCTAAACAGTGTTAAAAGTAGTGTCAAGATTGCAAAATTGACTCTATTTGTTTAAGCAGAAATCTTAGAAGCAAAGGGATGAGGATAAAATAGATCATTTACCATTCACCTTCCTTTACAATTAAGGGAAAGGAAAGAAACGCTTTTTTGAGGAAAGGAAAGGGAAGTGATGTCACAGAAGTAGCAACCAGGATTATATTTTTTGTTTGTTTTGTTTTAGCTATGTAGGGAATTGTTTATTCAAAAACAAATAGAAAAGTAGTGTTTGAGGGATTTTATTTAATCTTTTTTTTTTTTTTTTTAATAAAATGGACTATGGTACAAACTGTTCACATTACCGAAGCAATATTTCCCTGGAATTTAATTCAAAGTTGGTGGCACACACAGCCACAGCCTGAGCCTTTACTTATTTAAGACAAGCATATGTTCACATCTTGGTGTGTGGCCATATTTGTAGAATGCTGAACCCAATGTGCAAGTTGTACTGTGTGCAGTTTTGCTAAGAAGTGAAAATAATTTTGTTGTACCTTTTTTTTCAATTCTGTATAGATTATAGTTATTTTATTAAATAAATGTTTTATATTTTCCCATTTTAATCAAAATTATTTTAAATTTATCTTCTGTTTCAATAGAAGCTTTCAATTCTATCTTTAAATCTTAAAAGTTTATCCTAGGAAAAATTTCATGTTGTCTTCTCCTCATCTAACCTGCCTAATTATCCTTTAAACATCCTGTTAATTCTTCCATTGCTCTGTGATCTTTACTTTTTGACTCATCCCTTTACTTCTGTTGTTTTCCCAATTTTTTTCTGGCACCCCACTGCACTGTTTATTGGTCTTCATCTCAGCACCTCTCTTATCTCTTTTTAAAGCAGTTTTCTCTTTAGAAACCAAAAAGACCCATAGTCATGTTGATGTTAATTAAATTTTTAAAATAAAGGAAATTGAATCAGATAAAGGGAAGAAAATGCCATCTTGTTTTAAAATTTCATCGTCTACTTTGTTCTGCCCCCATACATTCTGATACATAGGGAAGCATTTTCTTGACAGACGTTGAGCATCTTTTATTCATTATACAAATCAGTCTTTTCTTCAAGTACCTAAATGAGTACCATTCTTTTAATATTCCATTTCAAAACCTACTTAATTAAGGCATTGATTATCACCAGAGTCTTGGCAAATTTTTATGTAAATAATTTTTTAAACTAAGTCCTCTGTCTCCATAGTTACATCTAGTGTTTTATTACCTTTCAGATTATAAGCCTTCTGAGCAGGGACCCTATCTTAGTTTTGCTTTTTGTTGTTAAACACAGTTTAGTGCCATATGAAGTTTAAATTATATAAATGGCATGCAATTTTTGCAACATAGCCACTTAGCAATACAATAGCTAAATTACCACTTTTCATAAGTATATCAACATAACACATTAAACTTAAAATGCCTATTAATGATCTCCAGACAATGACATTCTTGTGCATGAAAGAAATGGGATGAGTATTTCTCTTCTGTCATATTCCACATAATTAATAATCTTACATATGCAGTATGTTATATGTCAGGAAGGACATTTGCAGACATCTCTTTTGATTCTTTAAAAGGCTCATGTAGTACAGATTGCTCTACTTGTTTCAGTAATGCTTACAGAAGGGAGTTCAAACGATAGGTTTGTCACTTAAACATTCATTACTAAATTGCCATTGCAACTAGCTCTGTGTAGGTGAGGCTTTTATGACTTAAGGCAGTAGAAATAGAAATAAAGATGGGACTGATTTGAAGTTGCTAAATTAATGTTCTAGGACATGTGCATGTATTTCAAAAGGTAGCTTATAAAATTTTAATAACCTAACCAAGATCACATATCTGTGAAGCGGAAGAACTGGGATTCTGATTCCCATCCTACTCTGAAAATTGCTGGTCACATCAGCTCCTGTTCCTCTATCAAGTCTGTAAAGTCTTAACTGCAGTGAAGAGGTGGGACAGAGGGCAGGGGGACAAAGGCAGTAGACCTAGCTCAGAAAACAGAGCTCCAGAGAGGAAAAAAATGTCAGGGGCAAAGCAACTATCCAATGGATGTGGTGAGGGGCTGGCCTGCAATGGGTGGGGAAGTGGCAAAGAAGTGAGGCATCTTGGGGTGAAAGTTGTAGGGATGAGGTGAGATAGATAGAACTGCAGAAAGCCAAATCCTCCCTAGGGAGGCTACTTAAAGCCAGAAGCAGGCTGGCAGCAAGTGACCTCTGTTGCGCCTTTTGCCCACTCCATCACTGGGTTAGCTGCAGCTCACTCCACCCGACCTGGGTTTCCACAGTGTTTTCCTGGGGTATCCCCTTTTAATCCAGGCCAGCTATAAAGGGAATTCAAACTTTGCGGGGTATATTTATAAAGCCTAGGTTGTGTGCTTGAATTATGAAACTCCTCCCAAACCTCCATCAAACCGCAGTGTGAAGGAAACCCTCGGTGGATGTTAGGTCTTGGGAAGGGCGTTAGCTTCTGTGACGTTTTAAGTATCTTCCACAGGAGTGTGGCCACTACAAATCACCTACTGAAATTGTTTTTTACCAAATTGTCTTCGTTTAAAATAAGTGAATCAACAACCCTTTCCAAAGGATAACCTTACCCTCCTGAATAGTGATGAGGAGTTGTAGCTACAAATGCTGAAATGTTAACAACTATTTAATACCCAAATACCTAAAACCCCCAAGTTTGCTCAAGTGTTTGATATAGTTCAATTTTGTGCCTTCCCCATCCACCTTTTTTTCTTCTTCTAATATCAACTGTATGCCTTGACCTTTATTTCATGCAAGATGTCAAAACCCACTGAGGACCTACTTCTCGTGTTCTGAGAGTGTTGATGAAAATGGACCTTGAACTAATCAGTACTAATAGAGCACTTGGACAGAAACAGCTACCTGGAAATTCTTACCTGTATTGTATGCTTGAATAATTAAGAGGCCATAGTGGGAAATTACCTAGGTAACCAACAGTACTTTACCTTTAGATCTGTTTTTATCTCCAACTTTATAATTTACTCCCTGTTATAGTTTTTTGATCCTCTGCTTTCCACCCTATTTTCTCTGCATTTAGGATTCACTACAAAAATTTTCAAACAGACATTCAACAGTGTCCTTTCTGATACACATGTGCAAGTTTCAACTTGCTTGGCTTACCAGTGTGCTGGGAGGGCTTTATTTGATTCCATTGGCACAGATTTGACATTTCTTGATTTTTGTTTATCTTAAAACTTTTATAATGATCCACATATAAGCCATTTTATGCTTACCCAAAGTCATAGCTCCATATCCATTTTTGGAATAGATATGGCTATTTCTAATGAATAAAAGAGTCCAGCTTTAAGCTGGAGGTTTGAGACAACAGCTAAAGTGGTCCCACATGTGTGGAAATCCACTTTCTAGCATAAGAATAATATTTTAAAATTCATGTCTAGAGAAATGCATTCCCATTTAAAGCCCTGCACTGATAGAGTTATTCATAGTATGGAATAGGAAAGCCCCAAGAAGGGGTACCTTAATCTTCAGTAACTAGCCTCCTAGGAAGTGACCTAAAATCCTATTTCATAATGCACATAAAATTTTACTAATTGAGCTTATTGGTGTTTGGCAAAATGGTTATTTTACCATTATTTCATTGTTTTAAAAATGTGGGGAAATTAAGAAACATGAGAAGTAATTATTACTGTTAATAATTACCAACTCTTGGTCCTCAGGTGGCTCAAGCAGGAGGCCCCCTTAAGCTCAGGAATTTGAGACCAACCTTAACAAGAGTGAGACCTGTCTCTAATAAAAATAGAAAAAAAAAAAAAATCAGCTGGGCTTTGTGGAGAGAGCCTTAAGTCCCAGCTACTTGGGAGGCTGAGGCAGGAGAATTGCTTGAGGCCCGTAGTTTGAGGTTTCTGTGAGCTAGCTATGGCACTCTAGCCAACAAAGTGAGACTCCATCTAAAAAAAAAAAAATAACCAACTCTAGTCCCATATGGATGATTTTTATCTTCCCACAACCCCCAAGAAACCAACCACAGCAGGGCATAAGTAGTTAACAGGAAACTTGGTGGCAGGTCATTTTCAGATCAAATAAATATGTAAAATATTTACTATTAGAAATCAATAAATTATTAAAAATTAAAGACATTACTAAAAAATCACCAAAGACAAAAAGAAATAACCACAAGTTAAGAGTCAGCAGAAACAGGAAACAACAGATTAAGAGTCTTAATAATTTCACATACTAGAATTATCATAAAATTTTAGACAAAAATTAAATCACAAAAATGAGAAAGTACCAAGAAACTAACAAAAATGACAAGATTGACTTGAAAAAGAAGGTTATCTTTTAAGACTTTTAAAACAAATGTTGAGGCGCTTCTAAATGGTGAACATATTCATATGCCAGGAGAGTGGCTGATACCAACTCCATGGGGACAGAAGTTCCTGGACCAACCCCCTTCTTTTTATCTCATTGTAATTTGTTGTCTTTTATATTAAGCTGGTAAACATTAAAATATTCAAAGGTTCAAGTTAAAATACAATGAATAATCTCTTATAAACTGCTAGTAGGAATTTATGGGTACAACTCCTTCAAATAACATTTTGTTATTCTTTGAAGTTGAAAATATGCGTATTCTATGACCTGGCAGTTCCATTCCTAAATATGTACCATAGAGCTGCATTTTCTAGTATGGTAGCCACAAGATACTTCATGTACATCTTTAAACACAAAGACACAAAAGAACTAAGACATGAATGTCTTAGTCCATACAATTCCATTTATTCAAACAAATGAACTATTAATATATTGTTTAAAACTCTATACATAGGAGGTAAAGTATAAGACAAAGTAATGATTATCATAAAAGTCTAACAAGTGTTTACTACCAGAAAGATGAAGAAGTATGCTTAAGAAGAGACACACACATTTCTTTGGTACTTGTTGACTTGGAGTATGGTACTTGCGTTTTTCCTATGCAATTCTTTATTATATTGCATATTTATGTATTATTTTTGTATATTCATTAATTTTCACAGTTAAAACACTTTTAAAAAACTCAATGGCTGGGCTAAACAGAAGATTAATTATAGCAGATGAGAAAATTAGTGAAGTGGAAAATAAAATTGAAAAAATTACATAGAACAGTATGTCCTCACTTAACATTATGGGTAGTTTCTTAGAAACTATGAATATACGTGAAGCAAATACCATATGCTGTAGGAACTTAACTCTTGCTTGTAACAGTTAACCTATGATAAAATGGTCTTATTATACCGTACATCATTTCATTTAAAATTGTAGTTCCAAAAATTTATCCATGACATTGAGGGTTTACTGTACAAAGCAATGAGATAAGGAGATGAAAAAACATAAAAAGAGATCATTATGTGTGGGGAACAGAATGAGAAGATCTAACATCACAGCCTCAGAAGAAATGAATAGATAGTATTCTACAATAAGGGTGAGAATTTAGCACAACTGATGAAAAGCAAGGATCCACAGACACAGGAATCACAGTGTATCTTAAACAGGATAACTTTAAAAAATAAAAAAAGGAAATCTATGTGCAGACACAGAATCATAAAATTGCAATTAACTCAGGAGATCATAAATACAACCAGAGAGAAAAGACAGATTATTTACAAAAGAAACACAGTTAGCTAATAGCTATTTCTCAGGAACAACAATGAAAGCCAGAAGGCAATGTAATGAACTCTTCAGATTCCTGACAGAAGGTAACTTCCAACCTAGAATTATGTACCAATGATCTTTTAAGAACTGGAGTAGAGTAAAAACATTTATAGATTTTTTAAAAATGGAAAAAGTCTATGCCAACAATGGATTATTTCAGGAGGGAAAGAATAGACTCTAATAAGAAGGTGTAACATACAAGAAAAAAGAATAACCATATGGAAAAAAAGAATAACCATTCGGTTAAATCTAATGTCATAGTCCATTTTCTATTGCTTATAAAGGAATATCTGAAATAGTAATTAATAAATCAGGGAATTTATTTATTATACTTTTGGAGGCTGAACAACATTGAGGGGCCTTCTTGCTGGTGGGGAGTCTCTACAGAGTTACCAGGCAGCACAGGGTATCATATGGTGAGGGTGCTTAGCATGCTAATGTGTCAGGTCAGGTCTCTCTCTTCTTATGAAGCCACCATTCCCCCTCCATGATTACTCATTAATTCATTAATCTGTGAATGGATTAGTCCCTTCATGAGGGCAGAGGCCTCATCATCAAATCAACTCCATGGGTTCCACCTCTCACTTTGCCACACTGGGGACTAAGTTTCCACATGAATTTTGAAGGGGACTTTCAAACCACAGTATTAAACCATCATTAACTTTACCAATTAATAATATTTATCTAGTTGTGGTTTATATTTAAAAATGAAATGTCATACAGGAAGAGTACATAAACTGGGTTTATGAGAGATGCTTAGATGCAGCAACCATGTAACCTGGCTATGAAGGGTCCCACAGTGCTGTAGTCCATGGGCACCTAGGTATTTGTATTCTTCACCACAAACCACTACCTGAAAAGAGGAAGGTTAATTTAGCTAAAGTGATAGTAAAAGAGACTCTACAGTCAACTGGCACTGTTAGGTAGAAATGAGGAGGGGGGAAGATGCTTTTCTAGGGGGTTTCTATTGAGGAGCAGACAGGACTGGGAGATGCTTTGTCTACAATAGGGGGAATAAACTGACCAGAGGGGGCTTCCAAGAAGGAAGAGGTAACATGTCAAGGGGGTTTTCAATGAGTGACCAGATGTTTGATCTATGATAGGGGATCTCCAAGGACTGACCAACCAGATAGAGGCAGAAATACCATGAAGAGGAGCCTATGTTCAGGCCCTTAGGGAGTCTTTGACACATGTGCGCAATTGAGTAACAGTGTCCCCAGTTGGCCTACCCTCATTAACAGTAAAAATCACACCCTCCAGTGCCGTGACAGTTTACAAATACCATGGCACTCCCCAGAAATTGCCTTACAAGGATAGAAAGGGAGGGAGGGGAAGATTCCAGAATTCTCCACCCTTTTCCAAGAAAAATCATGAATATTCCACCCCCCACTTAACAAAGAATTATGAAATCAGCACAAAGGGGAGAAATATTGTCAAATTCAGGGTCTCCTCCACTCATGGGCGTTAGACCCTTTCCTTCTCTAAAGTTCCATTCTTTAATAAACTTTGGCACTGTGACTGCTTGCAGCTGCTTAGTCTGCTTATTCACTCTGTCAGTTTGGTATCAGTAACCATTCTTTGCTACTGGGAACCAAGAACCAGGGAACAACCCCCGACTTACAGTCTCCACACCTGATAGCATGATTCCTAACCTGTTTGTGCAAAAGTTGAAACTAAGCCAAAAAAGGAGTAAGAAAGGATAAATTTTCAGCCAAAAAATTGCAATGGAAAAAGAGGAGCAAAAGGTAAACAGGCTAAAATGGCTATCCAAGAAATTACAGTCAGGGTTTCTGCAGAAAGTGGAGATACTAAAGGGTCTATGAGGATCCAGCTTCTAATTAAGAAGGAAAGAAAAACCATCAGCTGACCAATATAATCTACCAAGTCTTAGTGGTTCCTGTATCCTATTACAATGCAGAGAAATTTTTTTATTACCTACTTTGTAAATGAAAGGTTTTTAAAGTAGTTCTAAAAATATATTTTTTAGAAGGTCAGAATACTACCTTAAACCATGGTGTGTGTATGTGCATGTATAAATACTTCTAAGAAAATGATGTTCTGGTTTTTATTTTCTGTACAACCCAAAAATGTCAACTTAAGAGAGGGTTTGATGGTGTTGGATGTCAACTCTGTTAACTTACCATTCCTTTGGCTGCTGAAGAAGGCAGTTTTTGTATCCCATAATATGAATTTAAGTAAATGGCAATTTGAAGTCACATTCACTTAATATATATCTTAATTATTTTAAATGACCTAATATCTATCTCCATCTTTTTGCTTTTTAAAAATAGAATTGCTCCTAAAGAAAATTTCCTCCTAATCGTGGCTCTCCCTATTAGAATTGTTTATATTCTGTTAAAGATTGGAAATTTGGGGGTATGTATGTGTATGATACTAACTTGTGAATCAGTCGGGCATTAAACCTAAGAATTTATCAGTACTTTAAGTTACTAGTACTTGATATCTTTTATTGAGGATAATTTGCCTCTAGTTTTAAGCTAGAAAACCATGGAATAACCATTTGGAAAAGAATGGAATAATTCTTTAGAAAGCTGACAACTTATTTCAAATTATCTACAATGGCTGCATACTGATTGAATAAAATCTCAACTACGAAAGCAAAACATGAACATGTAACAATTTAAAAACATACAAGCCATGAAATAATCCAAATGCCCATTGACAGGAGAATGCGTAGAGAAATTTTGGTATCTCTTGATAATACTATGTTACATGTAGTATAGTACAGTGGCAAAAATAAATTAATATAATTGTATGCAACAATATTAATTTTAGAAGGTAATTATACTGTTGGGTGAGAAAAAACAAGTAGCTGGCGTATCTGTGCTGTATTATGCCATCTCAAAATCAAGTATGTAAATCAAACAATATATTGGGTTAAGGATAACATGCATAACTGATAAAAGTTTTTCTTTAAAGGAACATAATTATATACTTAAAATTTGTGATAGTGGCTACTTTTTGGTAAGATAAAGGATAAGATAGGCAGACCATAAACAATGTTAATGTAATGAATTTGGTGGGTGAGTTTTATTATACCATGCATATTATATATGCGTATATTCTTTTGTATGTATCAAATATGACATTTTTAAAAGAGTGAAGTAATGTTAATTAACTTCCTATGAATTTTGATTAGTATTTATATTACACTTCTGCTTTCCCTGCCCAGGCACTTATTGTTGAGACCCTAAAAGACATTTTCTGCAATCCAATAGTTGCCTCCCTTCAATGTAAACTTTTAATTTCTTCCTAATGTTGGATTAATCTCTAAATATAAACCTCAATTAATAGGGCAGGTCTATGAAATATATGAACAAACACCAAAATATTAAGATATCCTGTCTTTTTTGTAATGTGTTTTTAGAGCTGGAAAATAATTTTATGTGGATTTATTTACAAATAATTTTACATTATTTAAAGAGGATAAGTGTGTGGGGATATTTATATTCTATGGAGTAATGAAGACAAAGAATATCCACTCTTCCTGTGTTGTCTATATTGTATTCCAGTAGTAGTGAAATACAGGTTTTATTTTTTCCTGATTAAAACATAAAGTAACAAAATACACCTTAAAACAGGGAAGCTATGCATCTGTCTTACTACTGCAAAAATGGCTTTGTTGTAAAAGAATAGAAAGAAAGACATTTAGAAAATAAAAGTTCTGGGTTTGCTTCAAGAATGTGTCAAATGGGTTCTAAAGAAGAAGGGGACATCAAAGCAACAATTTGAGTAAGGCTATTGAGAATACACATGTGTCATAGAGGTGGCAGAATCTGGCCTTTATTTGGAAGAAGAAGCCTGCCAGTGCAAGCTGGAGGTAATTTCAAAATTTAACTGGAATTCATCAGTTACACTCATATCTTATTCTTTTGAAGCCATTGTTGCTATTGTGATCCCAGAAACACATTTCCTCACTTATGTTCATTTGTAGGGAGAGGCTTTCACTTTATGTTCTTTTAAATGTCTATTAGTGTCAAAAAAAGAAAAAAAAATTGTGCGTAGAAAATGAAAAGTGAGAAATGTGGGAGGTGAGTTAGGAGGGGTGAGGGCAATAAGCAAAAATGAAAAGGAGAGTGAGCTTGGAGGAAATATTTCCAAGATTAGGGGCTCTGATCCATGTAGTCATGGAGCTCCTTGCTGTATTGTAAAGCAGAATAAAGAACAAAAACATGGCCTCCCTGTAAGAGTGATTCTGGGTCACCCACATTCTTCTGGGAGAGACTGAATGGCCATACATTTGTCTAGAAAAGGAGTATGAAAATCCAGTAGCTTATGAGTTAATTTAAGTCTCCAGAAAAAAGAAGTTATACGTTTATTACTATTTAATGTATGTCATGGTGTGATTAAATTGTAGTGCTCATACAATAGTATTATTTTATAGAGATATGGGTTTGCTTCCGCTTCAAATTACTATTAACCAAATTATGGCTGTCTCAGAAATGTCTAAAGAATTCTAATGGAAATAAAACCTCTTTGCTAATTCTGTTTTAGCATGTTTAATAAAGAAGTTATTGAATATAGTAGGTATCTACTATAAAAGGTAGATATTTTGCTGATTCATCTTTCTATCGCAGCATTTCTTTACTTCAATTCTTTCCCAAATTTATTTTGCTTTACATTGATTATGTATTAAAAAAATGAAAATTAAAAAAACACAAAGTCAATAATAACTGCATTAGCTCATAACTTAACACCAGAAATTTATAATTCTTGTACTTCTCTTTCTGTAGTACTTTAGACTTGAGTAGGTAATTTCATTTTCTCTCAGTTCAGTTCTTCAGAGTGTAATAGTGGACAATAATCCTCAAATCACAGTAATTATTGCTTTTGTTATACCTGAAAATAATTTTTTGTTCAGAATTAAAACTTAAGCCCAGGTCACTTCATACTGGTTAAGGGAACAATATAACAAGAGTACATTTGAATTCTAAATATATATGCACCCAACTTAAATTCTCCCAGATTTATGAATGAACCTAGATTGGTCAAGCAATATGATATCCCATAACACCATAATAGCTGGGGACATTAACCCTCTGACAGAACTGGACATATCCTCTCAACAGAAACTAAAGAAAGCTACAAGGGACTTACATTTGACCCTAGCACAAATGGGCTTAATAGACATATACAGAGCACGTCATCCCAAAGCTAAGGAATACACCTTCTTCTCATCAGCCCATAGAACATACTCCAAAATAGATCATATCCTAGGATACAAATCGAACCTCAACAAAATTAAAAGAATTGAAGTTATATCTTGTATCTCCTCAGGCCACAAGGCAATAAAGGTGGAACTTAACTCCAACAAAAATTTTCATCCCCACATAAGGGCATGGAAACCAAACAATCTTTTGCTGAATTATAATTGAGTCAAGGAAGAGATAAAGGAGAAAATTGTTACATTCCTCAAACATAACAACAACGAAGCTAGAAGTTACCAAATCCTGTGGGACACTGCAAAAGTATTCCTAAGATGTAAATTAGATGCCTACATATGAAAAACAGAAAGAGAGCACATCAGCAAACTAATGAAGCATGTTAAGGAAATCGAAAAAGAAGAACATATGTCTATAGGCCGTGTGCCTGTCTTCTTCAGAGAAGTTTCTCTTCAAGTCCCTTGCCCAGCCTGCGATGGGATCACTTGCTCTTTTCTTGCTTATACATTTTGAGTTCTCTGTGAATTCTGGTTATTAAACCTTTGTCGGAGACATAACCTGCAAATATCTTCTCCCATTCTGAGGGCTGTTTGCTTGCTTTACTTAGTGTTCTTGGCTGTGCAGAAGCTTTTTAGTTTGATCAGGTCCCAGTAGTGTATTTTTGAAGCTGCTTCAGTTGTCCGGGGGGTCCTCCTCATAAAATACTCACCCAGACCGATTTTTTCAAGGATTTTCCCTGCACTCTCTTCTAGTATTTTTATAGTTTCAAGTCTTAAGTTTAAATCTTTAATCCAGTGAAAAATGCTCATCATCCTTAATCATCAGAGAAATGCAAATCAAAACTACTTTGAGATATCATCTATCTCCAAAGATTAGCCCATATTACAAAATCCCAAGACCAGAGATGCTGGCGTGGATGTGGAGAAAAGGGAACACTTTTACACTGCTAGTGGAAATGCAAATTAATACATTCCTTTTGGAAAGATGTTTGGAGAACACTTAAGAGATCTAAAAATTGATCTGCCATTCAATCCTGTAATTCCTCTACTAGGCATATACCCAGAAGACCAAAAATCACATTATAACAAAGATATTTGTACTAGAATGTTTATTGCAGCCCAATTCATAATTGCTAAGTCATGGAAAAAGCCCAAGTGCCCATCAATCCACGCATGGATTAATAAATTGTGGTATATGTACACCATGGAATATTATGCAGCCTTAAAGAAAGATGGAGACTTTACCTCTTTCATGTTTACATGGATGGAGCTGGAACATATTCTTCTTAGTGAAGTATCTCAAGAATGGAAGAAAAAGGATCCAGTGTACTCATCCCTACTATGAAACTAATGTATGGCTTTCATATGAAAGCTATAACCCAGTTATAACCTAAGAATATGAGGAAGGGGGAGAGGGAGAGGAGAGAGCGGGGAGGATGGGAAGAGGGAGGCTGATTGGTGGGATTACACCTGTGGTGCATCTTACAAGGGTACATGTGAAACTTAGTAAATGTAGAATATAAATGTCTTAACACAATAACTAAAAAATGCCAGGAAGGCTATGTTAACCAGTGTGATGAAAATGTGTCAAACAGTCTATAAAACCAGTGTATGGTGCCCCACGATTGCATTAATGTACACAACTATGATTAAAAAAAAGAAGAAGAAAGAAAAAGAAGAACAATCTAATCTCAAAACTAGCAGAAGAAAAGAAATAACCAAAATTAAATCAGAAATAAATGAAATTGAAAACAAAATAATCATTCAGAAAATTAATGAAACAAAAAGTTGGTTCTTTGAAAAAAATTAAATAAAATTGATAAACCATTGGCCAAATTAACCATAAACAGAAAAGTAAACTCTCTAATAATCTCAATCATAAAAGAAAAAGGGAAATAAGAACAGGTATCACAGAGATACAAGAGATTATCTTGGACTACTACAAGGAAACTATGCCCAGAAAACCCCACCGGATAGGTTATTCTAAAAATGAATACCGGGACAACAGGTTTTTCTTTTTTCTTTAGGTACAATATTATAATAGAATAATACAGATTTTCAGGTCCTGAAATATCATGATCAAATATCTAATCACATTTCAAATTAATAAAACATATTTAACAAAATTTTTTCCTTGGATTAACATTACCATGGATTTTTATAATAATAAAAGATATATTTTTTAATTACTTAACTCAGAAATCCCAACCCTCTCCATTAACTAAAAAGCAGGTAATAAAAAGTCAAGATGGGATATGAGTTTCTGACATGAATTATTTACAAAAAGTATGTGCCTCATGTAAGATAAAATGATGCACTCCTAAAAGTATTTGTCACTAAAACCACTTGATAATGAATGATTTAATGATCTGGTTTTATGTATCATGAAATGAAATCTTAAAAATCTGGGAGTTTGATGTAGGCAAATAACCAGTGTTCTGACAATAAACTATAAAACCTATGGTCCTTAAGTTACTCAAACTAAAATTTCCTCAATTATGACAGTAGTAAAAATAAAATAGCCAATAATTTATAAGCAGGAATAACTGGATAAGAAGTGACATCTTGGCAAAGTCTAAAAGAGTTAAGGAATCAAAATATAGATGACCAGGGCTCTCAGGTCTTAGATCTTCAGAAGACACGGAAAAGTGTACGACAACAGGTTTTTCTTGAGGAACACCTATGATTTCTTCTTTCTGATAAGAAGAACTAGATACTACAGTACTTTATTTCCTTTTTTATACTGGCTACTGATAATTTGAAACTCAGCCGCAGTAACTGAACGACTGTTAGTGTTAGCATGTTGGCCTTTATATTTACTACTCATTGTATTAGAATGTGTTGGCAAGAAGACTCAAACTCCATTAATAAGTTCGTTGTAAATTTAACCACTGGCAAATTTTATAGCTATTATCTACCTATTCTCTATTATTGTCAATAAACCAAAATATACTTTTTAGTCTTTCTGTGAGGTGATGTTAACAGTTAAGAATATAAGCGAATATGAATATTATGGGCTATTAATTTAAAAACCTTTTTATAACAATAGGAAAGTGAAGAGCATTTTCCTGGCACAGCACATGTGCACAGAAGACAGGGTCATTCTTATCACTAATTATCCATATTATTTACATACCTTGCATGGAATCTTGGTACTTTTTGCTTTTCAAGTTAAATATTTATGTCTGGATGTCAAGAAAGTATAATGTCTAAAAAAAGGCCTACAGGACAGCTTGGAAAATGGCACTAATGTTCAACTATATAGGTAGATGTTTTCTTTTTTCTTTTTTTTTTTTTTGCAGTTTCTGGCTGGGGCTGGGTTTGAACCGACCACCTCTGGCATATGGAGCCAGCACTCTACTCCTTTGAGCCACAGGTGCCGCCCTAGATAGATGTTTTCAATGAGAAATTATTTCTTAAGCAATGGAACACAACTTTTTTTTTTTTATCCCCTGTAGGGGTGCACCATTCCTGGAAGTACTGCAAGAACAGGTCAATGCATGGAGTGGATGGAGCAAGCTCCTATTCCATCTCCCTGCTCCAAAAATCCATTTAATATACTGTCCTTGGATAGAGGACATATCAGATATTAAACTGAAAAGAACAGGGCGGCGCCTGTGGCGGGTAGGGCCAAGGGGTAGGGCGCCAGTCCCATATGCCGGAGGTGGTGGGTTCAAACCCAGCCCAGGCCAGAAACTGCAAAAAAAAAAAAAACAGATAACTACATTTGATTTTAAACAAAGGCCAAAAAGCAAAGAAACACTTTTAAACAGACAGTTTTTCTTGTCAATAATTTCTAAAGTAAATTATGTTTAATGGTTTCTCAAAGGCTAAACTCTGATTCATTTCATTTCCATATGACAGCTTTTTCCTAGTAAATCTTTCTCCTTAATGGCTACCACAGGACTCCTAATCAAATACTAAGTAAGCTAGAGCCTCGCAGTAGGAAATCCCTTTAAACTTTTACCTTATGGGAGCTGGGCATACACTCAAAAGTGCTGAACACAAGAAACAAGTGCTGTACAAATCTACTGAACAAGTGAAAATAATTACATTGTAAATACTTTTTTACTTAGAGCATTTGTTTTAAAGTATGTTTTACTGACATACAAGCTAGAAGGGGGTTTGTCTTGCTGCTAAGGGTCAGAACCAAACTTAAGCCCTCCAGCCTTTTTATACAAGTGTAAATTAAAAAAAGAATGTCTAATTTTTTTATAGGTATATTTTCACTATAGCTATATAAAAAATATATATGATAAATATATACACTCACGTGTGTGTTTACAGTGGAACCTCCATAGTTGACCATCTCCTTCAGCTGACCTTATCTTCACAGACCAGACATGCACCACCTGTACAGATCAGTACAGAAGGCCTAGTTCTGTATGTTGACCAACTCCATATGTTGACCAGTTTGTTACAGTCCCTTGGGTGGTAAACCTACAGAGGTTCTACTGTATATATGTATGTATCTGTATATAGGTATATTTTATTACATGCCAAATCTGTCATACTATAATACAGATTATATACAATACCATAATAAGTCTCAACTGTCACCTGACATCACTGAAAATTTCCATCCCACTACCAGAACCCACCCCCCCACTTCTGATGCTGTTTTGCTGCTTTGCGTATTTTATTTACTACTTTCTAACCAATCACATGATTTATTGTTTATTGTTTTTGTTGTCTTCCATCCCTACTAGAAGGTGAGTGTAATTGAAAATGAATTTTTCACTCCTTGAAAGAAATATTTCTTACACTTTCAAGTTTTTTTATTTATAAAAGATCTCAATGTTAATGGTATCAGTTTCAAATATGTGTATGTTAAACATTGCTATTATAAAACTCATAAGGTTTTTGTGTCCTGTAAATGAATGTGCATTAAAGGTAGAATGTATAGGTATAAAATTTGGAAAATCAATCCACTGAAATATCCCATCTCTTTTATTTCCCTTCTTTTCAAATTATTATCCTAATTTCTAGCCTGAAAATTTAGAAATCTAAGAAGTAAGCCAAAGGACTGTGAGAGATTCTCTGACAAATTGCTTAAACTTAACCCACAACATTTTAATAGTTTTTGTATTATTGTTTTCAAGGCTTCCACATTTGTTTTTATTTTTCTGTAACTGAGTTCTAGGTGGTTGAGGTAATTGACTTCCAGGGAATGTATTAGTTCACTGATGTATATTCCAAATATATAGAACAGTGTCTGCCATGTAAGTGCATAACTAATTGCTGATTGGTTTAAAGTCTTAAAAAGATAAAAAATAAAATAAAATGTTATCACTCTGGCCAGGTGCAGTGGCTCACACCTGTAATCTCAGCACTCTGGGACGCCGAGGAGGGTAGATCGCCTAAGCTCAAGAATTGGAGACCAGCCTGAGCTAGAGCGAGACCCCATCTCTAAAAATAGTCAGGCGTTGTGGCGGGTGCCTGTGGTCCCAGTTACTAGGGAGGCTGAAGCAAGAGAATTGCTTGAG
This sequence comes from Nycticebus coucang, assembly GCF_027406575.1. NCBI lineage: Eukaryota > Metazoa > Chordata > Mammalia > Primates > Lorisidae > Nycticebus > Nycticebus coucang. Next base: position 92,086,019 of record NC_069789.1, read on the forward strand.
CCCAAGAGTCTGAGGTTGCCGTGAGCTATGATGCTGCCGCACTCTACCAAAGGTGACAAAGTGAGACTGTCTCAAAAAAAAGAAAAAAAAAAATTTTATCACTCTATTCAGAATCTAAGCATCTTCAGTAAAGTATATTACTCTGAACAGTTTTATAGGAAACACAGTTATGGCCATGTCTTTTCAATTCTTGGTACTCTACTTACTTAATTTTTCTTCCCAGTTATTTCAATTAAATAATAATGGCTTTTCTAAGTCAAAGCATTCACTCAAAACATTTAGTTGAGTTGCTCAACTTTACACTGTTCCCTTTCTCATATGCAGAACTTACTTATTTCTATACATTGTATAGTGAATGACAAAAAATTAAATATTATCCATTTCTGGAATCTTTTTTCAGAATATTGCATTTAAAATTTATAGTTGGGACTAGTATTAAACAGAGGAGAGTGAAAACACATGGCACTATTTATATACACAGTGTATTTGTATTTATAAAATCTCATACTCCTTATGACTCATAAGTTCCAAACACATTTCTAGTGCCTGTAGCTGAAATAGTTACTGATATGTAGTATTGTCAGACATTTAAAGCATAAAGCCCATCAAAAGGAAAGACTCTGAATGGCAAACAGATTCCTTTTCTTCATGTACCTGCTTCTTCCTAAATTGTCCTGTTCTTACACTTCCTTAATTATCTTCCTTGTGCAGTTACTGACAGCTGGAGGGCACTGACATCAGAGGGGAGAAGAAAGAGGACTCTAAAAGGAATATGCATGGAGAGAGAGAAGGTACTAGCTAGACCTGCTGGACTCTATAACATTGCAAAGTATGTCATAGCATCCCCTCATCATTCTTTTCTCACCTACATGCAAGTTCTTTGCTTTCATGGTATCTCTAATTATCCTAATTTACTAGAGTTCTTCACTTTCCCAAATGCTCCATTTTAGAAATGTATTCTTCTCTTCTCCCTGATCATCAAAACACTAATTCCTTTAGTAACTTCCACTCTCCTGATAAAGAATTAGAGGGAAATTATGAATTTAATTGTATAAATTATATTGTTTATAATAAATTAGTTCACTTACTAACTTAAAAATTAATTCATTTTATTAATTTATTAGTTCAGTCATGTGAACTCACTATCTATTAAACACTTAAATGCCTGTACTACTAAGTGTACAGAAATGAGTAAAATGTATTCTCTTTTTTCAAGGAACTCAACAGTTTAGTAGAAATAAATGGTACACTTAACTTTCCTTAAGACAGTATTGATTTTAATGGAAACATTTGTTCACAGATGCTATTATTACACTGGTTTTCACAATATGTTTTCAGAGGCTGCTGTGGGCAATGTGGGAGAGATTTTATGCCACACCACATCTTGCATGTTTTGAGCCTGCAATTTTGAATTACCCAAAGATTCTGTGTAAACTAGTTGATGTGTCTATGTCTTTGCAAATGCTACCATCTCTATGTACAATGCCCTACCCTTCCTGCACAATTCTTTCCATTCTTCAAAAGTCAGCTCTGATGTTAACACTTTGCAGAAACCTTTTTATTGTCATGCCCCTAATTCTATTTTTCTTTTTTTTTTTGGTTATTGGCCGGGGCTGGGTTTGAACCCGCCACCTCTGGCATATGGGACCGGCACCCTACTCCTTGAGCCACAGGTGCCACCCAATTCTATTTTTCAAGCTAAATCTGCACCTTGTGTGTCACTGTATTGTTTAAGCCTATCTTCTCTTCCAATCTGTGAGCTCCACATATATAGATCAGGAATCATTTACCTCTCAGTGGGTCCACAGTAAGGAGCTCAACAGGTAAAACTGAATGAAATTATTAAAGACCTAATATTGCTCTGCCTTCTTAAACAGATGGTGAAATCATCCCTTTTTATCTTTTATAATTTTCAGTAATAGCGTCTTGCTATGTTGCCCAGGCTGGTCTCAAACTCCTGGCCTCAAATTATCCTCCCACCTCCGTCTCTGGATGTTGCTGAGATTACAGGTTTGAGCCACAGTACATGACTGAAACGTTTTTAGTAGGTCAATTATCATTACAGGTTATGAATGATTGTACAACAGTGTATTCATTTAGCATTTGTCTCTGCTTGCCCTGAAAGAGATGATCAAAGATTTCTATTTTAGCCTAGTTCATCTCTGCTTTTGATTCTTTTTTACTTTTTTCTTCTTGAATGTCAGTATATCAACCTTCCAGCTTCTTTCTGGAGTTAGTGTGCCTACTTTTAACAACCCAGCTGTTTGTTCTCTTTTCCTTTTTTTAAATTACCATGTTCTAATTTCTAGTTTAGGAACTCAAAGACCTGAGTTTATCTAAATAAAGGAAGCAAAAGTCATACAATACTTGTGCAATACTGTAATACAAATTGTACAAGATTGGCTCACAAACTATGTGTTAACTTTGTATTTACTATTGCCTTGAAGTCTTTTATACTTGTTTTCATTTACAACTGGGTTCTAGGTGGTTGAGATGACTGGAACCCTGACTTCCATTTAGGCGGGATGGTATTCTGAATATTACACTATCTGTTTCACCTGTAACCTGCAGTTATCTAACAGAAGGGTTCTACAATTATAGTATTTAACATGTTTCTTTGAAATTGACACATTAACATCTAGATCTTTTATAAATTAAAAAAGTTTAGTAATGTAGGCAATATTCTTCTTGTAGAATTCCACACATACTTTTAAATTTTCTTTTCATTTTGGAACATCAAGAGAGATATTCTAGAACTGACTTTCATCTTTTTGGAAAATTATGTAATGTAGTAGTCACTATTATTGAACACTTTGTATGAATCAGGCACTGGGCTCAGCATATGAATTACCTCATGTAATCCTCAAAATCATAAGGCAAGGGTGGCCCCTGTGGCTCAGTGAGTAGGGTGCCAGCTCCATATACCGAGAGTGGTGGGTTCAACCCTGGCCCCGGCCAAACTGCAACAAAAATATAGCTGGGCATTGTGGTGGGCACCTGTGGTCCCAGCTCCTCGGAGGCTGAGGCAAGCGAATTGCCTAAGCCCAAGAGCTGGAGGTTGCTGTGAGCTGTAATGCCACAGCACTCTACAGAGGGCGACAAAGTGAGACTGTCTCCTAAAAAAAAAAATTGTAAGGCAAAATCTTCAAAAACTTATTTTCAAGTTATGTTTTGCTCACCATTCCATGCATTTTTTTGGTAACATCTTTATTGTTGACACATAATTCATACAACTGACCATTAGTGTCATCTACCCATATCCCCCCAACAAGTCTTCTGCCCTAGCCCTAGTAAACTACTAATATATTTTCAGTCTCTATAGATTTGCCTATTCTGGACATTTCACATAAACAGAATTATATAGTGTGTGGTTTTCTGCGTTTGGCTTTTTTCACTTAATATTTTTGTTTTCAGTGTTCATCAATGTTGTAGCATTTATCATTACTTCATTCCTTTTTCACCTAAAACTTTTTTTCCTGTGGTAAAATACGCCTATCTAAAACTTATCATAATCATTTTTAAGTGTATAGTTCTCCAGTATTAAACACATTCCTACCATTCTGCAACCATCATTACCATCCATCGCCTGAACTTTTTCATTTTGCAAAACTAACACTCTCTACTAAGAGTGTATAAGGATTCCAATTTCTCCATGTCCTTGCCAACATTGGTTATTTTCAGGGTTTTTGTTTTTTTTTTTTTGATAGTAGCCATCCTAGAGAGTATGAGGTATAGTTCTGATTTGCATATCCCCAATAATTAGTGAAATCAAGCATCTTTTCATGTGGTTTTCATACCTCTGGAGAAATGTCTATTCAAGTCCTTTATCCATTTTTAGACTCAGTTTTTTGTTTTTTTTTTTGTAGCTTTTGAGTTATAGAAGGTCTCTTTTTCCTGGATATTAACCTTGAATTAGATGATCTGCAAATATTTTCTCCAATAGGTGCCTATTTAACTCTGTTAGTGTCTTTTGATGCACAAAAGTATTTAATTTTTGTGAAGTCCAATTTGTTTACTTTTTAACCTCTTTTTAGTATCTCTTTGATATCCAAGAAGATATTGCCAAATCCAGTGTGGTATTTTCTTTCTTCTAAGAGTTGTATAGTTTTAGTTCTAACATTTTGTTCTTTAATACATTTTAAGTGTATGTCTGTATATGATATTAGATAAGGGTCTTTTAAATGTGAGTATCCAGTTTTCCCAGGACTATTTACTGAAAAGAGGCTGGTTTCCATTGAATTTCATAAAACCCTTGCAGAAAATCATTTGACCATATATGTGAAAGTTTATTTCTTCTCTGTTCTACTTCACTGGTCTATGTAGCTGTCTTTATACCAGTACCACATTGTTTTGATTGAATTTTTGTAGTAAATTTTGAAATTAGGAAGTGCAGGTCCTCTAAGTTTGTTCTTCTTCTTCAAGATTATTTTGTCTATTTGGGATCTCTAGAGATTCCATACAAATTTTAGGATAAATTTTTCTGATTCTACATTACTGAGATTTTGATAGGTATGACACTGCAGATCACTTGGGGGTAGTAATGATATCTTAGCAATACTGTCTTTTAATCCATAACAGGGAAATACATTTATTTGTGTTTTATTTCTTTTGGCAATCTTATGCGGTTTGCATTACGTAAGTCTTTCACCCCATAGTTAATTCCTATTTATTCTTTCTGGTCTTGTTTCAGGTATTTGGTCTAAAACTGAGGAAACATTAGGTAGTTACAATGATAAATCTACACTACAGCAAGGGAAGTGCACTCAACATAGTAATTCATTTTAACATTAATTTTCTTTAACGAATTTATAAGTTTAAGAATACCTAAAAATTCTACTTTACATTACTCCTCCTTGGAGAAAAGGTGCTCACTATCATACCAAGTGATAGAAATTCTAATAATAAACAATTTAAAAAATAATTTTGACTCTGGATTGTACTGAGGAAATGTCTTCACTTCTTTTCTGACTGGGAATAGTTTCTAAAATCTCGTCATCTGTTACCACAATCTAAAATTCATCTTGCTTTCCCTTTAGATATAAAGACGTTTAAGAAAGTTTTGAGAAAATTCTAGGTGACCATTATGACATGCTTGAAATCTGGAGTATAAGTCTTATTTTCTTTGAAAACGCTCTTGGGTAAGCCTTTGGTTTTCATTCGGAAAAAAAGTGCTGAGGGTCAAAAATAAAAAAATGGTAATTAATTAGCACTGCGACCACCTACCTAAAGAAAACTGAAACTACTTTTTGACGTCAACGGTGAAGAAAGTTACATACAGAAATATACTTGTGGAAGTTGTCCTATTATAATTCCTGTAATTCCAAACCTGGCAAGAGATAGCTACACATGGGATAACTCACAACCAAGACAGCGATCCTTCTTCGCGAGTCCTCAAAAAAGGTAGGTGATGTGCGATTTCTCGTTGGTCTCTTCGGAAACCACAGGCTGACAAGGACCCACCTGGACAGCAGGCTGAGAGCCAGATCAGCGTCCACGTTCTGAAGGTGATGTGTGCGACTGCGCACGTTTGTCGCAGCGAGAGAAACCCAGAGACCCGGATGGAGGACGCAAAGACGCGCTGTTGCCATGGCAACTTAGTCGTGGTTGCCAAGGGAGCAGGTGCTGGGGTCTCCCTTTCCTCATTGCCAGAGCTTAGAAAGAGGAGGAGAAAGACCTCTCCCTGCCATCTCTGTGAACCCATCCGTTGCATCTTGCACAGGCAGGAGGGGTTTTAAAGGGAGGGAAGGGAAAGACGATGCGTAAAGATTTATGGTGGGAGAAAGGGTGAAAGGTATAACCGTCTAGTAGCTGGGAGGGTAAGATGGGCAGAAAGCGAGGGAAGAGACGGTCTCTGGGCGCCTTGTCGTCCGGGGCCACCGAGCCTGGCACTGGCGGGGAATCCTGGCAACGCCTTCCTTCATTATGGTGTATGAGGGAGACCCTTCTGAGAGTAGCTTAGGCTCTCTAAATTTTTGTCATATTCTTTACCATCTCGAAGTTCTCGAACGTGCAAAATAATTTTATCCCGGGGAGAAAAAGTCACTCCTGAAATAGTAGCTTCCATGAAGAGGCTATGGCATTTGTTCATTTAGTTGGTGGTAACTTGGGGTTCTGAATACAAATTGAAATTATCACCTAATGTTTGTGAAATGTTTACCGTCATACTTTGTGACAAATTATGATTTATAAAAATTATCTTTCCCAATCCCAGAAAGAATGGGTCAGATGATCTCACGATAGTATGAAATAGTTTTTGCCTAAGTACTTATTTTATATTAAGAAGCATTCTCTTTGACATTCTTTCAATTCGTAGATTTTTAAAAAGTGTGTGTTTAAATGGCTATATGGTAAGACTGAACTCAATGAATAAGATTAAACAACTTTTGAATATTCTAAATCCTGAAATAAAGCGGACTTGGCTTTGATTCACACTAAAAGGTCTACAGTCACTTACCCATACGGGATTTATCCGACATGTTAGGGAAGAAGGATTTAAATTCTTTTACTGCAGTTCTCTGTTAAGAGGCCAGATCTGGTCTAAGCCACTTATATAGACTTTTACTGATGATAAATGCTGAAATTTAAGTGTGAGAAATTCAGTCATGAAGTAGGAAATGAATATTAGGTGGTTTGGTTTGTGTAATGATGTATTTTTGTTCCAGCATGTTGACTGTGTACGATATGGAGAATACCCTGGGGATGAAGATTAAAAAGAACTGGAGGGGTTGAATATCCTGTGACGCATTTGAAAAAGGCTTAAGGGACTTGGTAACAAGAGTTTATGACTTATGTTCTTGGTTTACTTGAGAACCAGTCATGAAGTTTTTGAAGTTATACGAAAAGAATTATACTTCAGGCTTACAGAACTTCATTTATTTCTTGGAGTTACTTCAACTTTTTTCTTTTAAAATATGGCACGATTGTATGACTTGTATTACCTAACATGTTTAATTCGTTATCATTATATTTTAACTTAATATACTTGTTCTGTGTCTTAGTTTTAAGTTTCACATGGGTGAGGTTCTTTGTAGAGCATTATCTACTGAAGTCTTCAGGCAACCATTTATTTATGTGTTCAGAACTATGTTTATTATAACATAAGAGAATGCACTGAAGAGTTCCAAAGAAATGTGCTTGTAACAATTATGTTACTTAAACATTAAGATCCCTGATCTAAAAAGAAAGCTGATTAGCCCAAGGAATTGTGACTGTGAAAAACAGTATTAGTTATTGGATTACAATGAGTTTTAGTTTAGTATACATCATTGATGGTGCACTTTTAATTGGTAGACAGGTAGACATAATTGCTTAAGTGACTTAGCTTGTCTTGCAGGTAGGCATGGTAAGTAAACTCATTCTAAAATATTGATTTGGTTTCTCCAAGTCACCTTAAAATATTGCCCCCAACCTCTGATTTGGAAATTGTCGAAGGCTTTCTTTTGAGTCCTTTAAGAAAGTCTATTTTGTATTACAGCTTAAAAGAAATATCTAGAAAAAATTATATTTAAATTTATATTTTAGAAATAATAATTATCCAGTTGAATAATTAAGTTGAATAATTAACATTTAGCATACCTAAAACTTTGTCTTGAGTGGGAAATAAAACCAATATTATGAACTATTCAGAGGAAGGATGATATTTAAATAAAACACAATTCAGAAATTTTTTAAGTTTTGAATTTAATCACTCAGACACTGATCATTCATTTTAGATTAACCTTTATCACAGTGCATTTGCTTTTAAACTTGCTTGCTCTTCATTAGATGGCAGTTACTTACTAATTTGCATCTTATGGAGTAAGAGAATCTTAGAGTTAAAAGAAATCTTCCTAAGTGTGGTGACATGCTCTGTAGTCCCAACTGCTCAAGAGGGTGAGGCAGGACGATCTGTTGAGCCCAGCAGTTTGCCATTGCTGTGAATTATGATGATTTCACTGCACACTAGCCTGGGCAACAGAGTGAGACCCTGTCTTAAAAAAAAAAGTAGAAGAAAGATACCTTAAGAGTCATCTAGATCAATTGCTTTCCTTAAGCTTTAATGAAACATTTCTGTCACCATCATCTTCTGGGCTATGTATAACAAACATTTCCATTGACTGGGAATGCAACACTTCTATAGGCAGCTCATTTCACTTCAGGACAAGTTTGATGTAAATTCTGTCTTACATTGTGCCAAAATTTACCCCTGAGTTTCCTGTCCTTGGTATTAGTTTTACCCCTTGAGATTATGTAGGTTCATTCTTCCCTCAGATGTTGTAAAGCCATTGTCATAACTCTCCCGAATTTTCTCTTTCTCTTTTTTTAAGTTAGCATTCCCAGTATTTTTAAATATTCCTCAGAATCTGATTTTAAGGCATTTTACTCTTCTTTTCTTCATCCTCCTTTCTTCTGGTTTACTGGCCTCTGAATGTATTCCAGTTTGTCTTCTGTTTTCTAAACTGTAGTGCAAAATTCTGGATTTCTTATATTATCTGTATCTTGCCCACAGTCTCAGCATTATTGATAATTTACATTTTTGGTATCCTCATTCATCATTCTTTTAAGGTAATTCTTTAACTGTGTAGAGTTTAGATAATTCACTCATACTTCTTAAAATGATTTTTACACATACTGTGAAAATCCTATCTCTTCACTTATTTGATACTTGTGTAGCTAGTGGAAAGATGTTTTCCCACAGGCTTTCACTACCAATTTGATGGTGAACTATGGGAGGAAAAATATAAATCTCACTTTTGTAAAACTGGCACCAGGTTAGGTAGTCTGGGCAAAGGTTTGGGGACAGTAAAGTTAATGGCTAAAGCAAAGTTTGCAGATTATTCATTAATTCAGGCATAGCATTTCTCATTTTGTACCTTTAAAAGTATGTATGCATCTCATATGTTCTTGACATCTGTATTCAATACTTACAAAAAATATTTTAGGCAACTTATTCTTGATGTAGGAAGAAGAGAAGGCAAGTATATAGACAGGGTCTCAAGAGTTTCAGGCCTTGAAGATCTGATTTTCTATACCTCTTTTGAAATTGGACCTGGAGTTCTATGTTCTTTTCAAAGTAAATAGTGGAAAGCATGCAAATTATTGTTGTATATTTCCATCTTTGTCTATTTCATGGTAATTAGATCTATATTAATGTTAATATTTTTCCACCTTTTCATTTTGGAAAGATAATATGACATCACACTGACCCCGTCACTCTTTCTAGATCCTTCTTTAGGGACTCACTTTATGTTCTGGTGACACTGGATAATTTTATGTACTTCCATGCTTGTTTATTTTTTCTCATGCTGTTCTCTTTGCCTGTAATAACTGATGAACTCTTGAACTACTATTGAAACCCCATTCTAGCTTTCATTGATAGTTCCAATTTTATACTGAGTTAATTGCTTTTTGTTCTTCCTTCCACAGTTCTTTATTCTAATTATATTATTTATTTATTTGAGACAGACTATCACTCTGATGCCCAGGCTAGAGTCCAGTAGCATCATCATAGGTCACTGCAACCTCAAACTCCTGAGTTCGAGCAATCCTCCTGCCTCACTCTCCTAAGTAGGTGGGAGTACAGGTGCATACCACCACACCGCTATATTTTATAGAGACAAGTTCTCACTTGTTCTCACAGGTTGCTCAGGCTGGTCTCAAATTCCTGGCTGTAAGCAATCTTCCCACTTTGGCCTTCCAAAGTGCTAGAATTACAGGTCTGAATGCCATGGCCCATCCCTGTTTTGTTTTTGTTTTTTAAAGTTTTGTCTTCTGTACTGCAAGCACCTGAAAGGCTTAGGTCTATTTTTAAAATCATTGTAGGAGTGTATTTAAGAATATGATAGATACTCAATAAATGTTTATCAAAATTGTATTTTGTATGTATATTTATGTGTACATGTATATGGTTTATATATTTACATATATATGGTATCCTAACACATGTACAGACACATTATAGGTAAATATTTATATGCTTTATTGGTTTTGAAAAGTTGTGCACACAAAATATTAACAGACCTATGAACTGGCCTCAATTCAAAGATAATTTTAGCTCAGTTCTTTTTAGAAGACTGAATTTACATATCATTTTGACATTTTATCTGACCTTGTCTCTGTCTTCTAGATTGTATTAGGATCACAGTTTTCTTAATGAGAAAAATATGGTCGACTGAGTTTGACTTCTGTGTAAATCAGCATCCACTTTAATTGAGAATCAGTTTTTACTTATTAAAAAACCCTCAGATCAAAAATTATAATTATATCATATAAATTACTAAAAGATGTAGGAAACTGAAGTTAAGAATTGATGTATTTTTATTTGAACATGATAAAATGTGAGTGAGACTGAAAAACTGAACCATTTGCTCCAACCTAAAGAAAGGGTTTTAATGATTGGCAGGGGATGTGAATAATTCTTTTCTAAGCTTCACATAGTCTTCTTATCTTCCTTTTTTAGTTTCCTTGTAAATTTAAGTTTTGAGAATTGGTGGGACGTGGGAAGGTTTTTAAGAATATCTACCTAAGGAAATGTCTTAACATTGCACATCTCTCTTTTACAGTATATACAGGTAAATGTTCATGTTGTGTTTCTATGTGTTAATTAGTTTACCTTCAACATTAATTTCTGCCTCTGAAGTGGACACACATGTACCTTATCTTTTATAATGTTACAGGATTATTTCTCCACAAACAAAACATGAATGAAAATAAAGATACTGATTCAAAAGAAAGTGGAGAATATGAAGATGACTTCGAAAAGGACCTGGAATGGCTAATTAACGAAAAAGAAAAAAGTGATGCCAGTGTAATAGAGGTACGTATAAATTGCCAGCAGCATTCATAATGATTAACAAAATGCTTTGCAATTCTTGAAGATTTTCACATTATTATCACATCTAAGCCTCACAAAATTTCTTAGAGGTACATGGATAATTATCATTGTCCCTATCTTAGAGATTAGAAAATTGAGCCTTATAGTGTTTAAATGTTGTATCCTAAAGCATAGGGTTGGTTAGTGAGAGAATACAGATTAAATTGGCACTTAATGAAGTTTAAATGATCAATATAAAATTATAATTTAGATAATATAAATAAATAATGAAATCATGATTTATTGCATCAAAAGTTAAAACAAGTATAGTTAATTTCTACTTTCCCTTAACTTGGGTAAATCATAGGGTTATTTATTTATTTATTTATTTTTTTGAGACAGAGTCTCATTCTGTGGCCCTGGGTAGAGTGCCATGGCATTGTAGCTCACAGTAACCCCTTGGGCTCCAGCAATCCTCTTGTCTCAGTTTCCTGAGTAGTTGGGACTACAGGTGCCCGGATAGTCTTTTTATTTTTAGTAGAGATGGGGTCTTGCTTTGCTTAGGTTAGTCTCGAACTCCTGAGCTCAGGTGATCCATCTGCCTTGGCCTCCCAGAGCACTAGGATTATAGGCGTGAGCTACTGTGCCTAGTCTGTGCTTTTAAAGATGAAAATAAAGTAAATCCTCAAAAAACAGGTAGAAGAAGTGGAACAGAGTTTTATGATGCGATAATAACGGCTTATGATGCATGTGGAATTAATTTTTTAAATATAAAGCAAAGATATCTGATGGTGGTTAATGCAGATTATTAACATCTCTGAGGATAGCTTAGCAAGGAAAATATGCTCCAGAGGTAAAAATTGACCTGGAATTTGGATGTAGGTCCTGCAGAAGATAGTGCAATAATAGTCTGAAAGATTTAAAAAATCTCAAATGATTAGGACTCAACTAAGGACTCAATCCTAAAATGGTCTGGAGAGAAAGATGCTTTATTAAAGAATGAAAGTATTACAAGGAGAAAATATTTTAGAAAATATTCTGCTTCTGAATATTTAAAAAGAGGAAAATTTTATAGGAAGAGGAATACAATTATGTTATTTGTAGTTAACCAAATTTGACACATTAGCATAAAAATTGTAAAGAATCAATATAGCACTTAGCAACATGAAATTCAAGCTTAGAGTTGAATTATCCTTAAACTTGTTGCACTTATATCCCTTGAATGCTCCTATGTATGAATGATAACATTATGGACAAAGTATGAGTGAGAAGCACTTAGATTTTTCCCATTCATAAAATAAATTACGTGAATAGGAAAATTCATTTTGCATTGTTCATGTATGAATGAACAAAGAGCTTAAATTTTGACTAAAAAACATAACCTTATATCTTTTTTTTTTTTTTAAGATGGCTTTTGAGAAAGAAGAGCATGTTAACCGAGAATTAAAAGAGAATGAAATAGAAGTAGAACACATCGAACAGCTTTCTGATCCTGACAAATCTTTGAAGGATGAGGCTTCATTAAGAAGAAATGACTTCATTTCTGTACCAAGTATTCACCCTTTGGATCCCGTTTCAGATTCAGATAGTGAAAACTCTTCCCAGGAATCCAAACTAGAAAGCCAGAAAGACCTAGAGGAGGAAGAGGATGAGGAAGTAAGGAGATATATTATGGAGAAAATTATACAAGCTAACAAGCTTCTGCAGAATCAAGAACCTGTGAATGATAGAAGGGAGAGGAAACTCAAGTTCAAGGACAAATTAGTTGATCTAGAAGTTCCTCCACTAGAAGACATTGATAATTATAAAAATTACTTTGAAAATGAAAGTAATATGTCTGGAAAACTGTCACAGTTGTGTATTTCCAGTCAATTTGGACAAGAAAATGTTCTCCTGTCACTTACAGATGGAAGCTGTGAAGAAAATAAGGATAGGAAGATACTGGTAGAGAGAGATGGAAAATTTGAACTTCTGAATATACAAGACATTGAAAGTCAGGGATTTTTCCCCCCGATTAATAATGCTAATAGTACAGAAAATGAACAGTTGTCACCCAGATTTTCCAGCTCATCTGTCAATGGTGTCAAGAAAGAAGATTCTGTGGCAAAGAGTCATGCTGTCACTCACTTATCAACAGGAGAGCCACACGCTTATGTTCCTCAGCCACCACTCAACCCCAAAACTCGCCCAAACTCTGCTGCCAACTCAAATCGAAATAAAGGGAATGGGACATTCAATTATAGGACACATTCTGCAACTGTATCTCCAGTAACCTCAACATATTGTCTTTCTCCTAGACAGAAAGAACTGCAAAAAAAACTAGAACAAAAGAGAGAAAAACTAAAAAGAGAGGTGAGAACATATGAGAGTGTTATACTGAACATGTATGTTTTCCTGTTTTATACGTGCAATAGGAATTCAAACCATTGTTCTAAGTACTGGAGATGTTTTTTGCTTGCTTTATTTTTGTATTGTTACTTTAATTGATTAATTGTTAAGAATGTATATTTCAGGAACAAACACTGTGATTACATCGGTCCTTTCGTGTAAGGATCATAAAACACAGTAGAATGATCTGGGTTAGAGCTAGAGATCTCAGTGATGACTTCATCTGATCCTTTCCTTTTCACCGTGAGACTCAGAGAAGTTAAATGACTATTGAAAGTAAAAATCAAATGTCGATGGAAAAATGAAGGCACAAAGTTGTAGGGGTTTAGGAGACAACAGGAATGCTTGGACTCTCTTACCTGTATGTGCGTTTTATATATCTTGTATTCCTGTAATTCCCTAATTTCAGGGATTTTAGTTTTCAATTAAGAATTGAGTCCAATAGTCTTAATGAAATATCTACAAAATGCCATAGGGAATCCTCAATTAATTTTTTTTCTTGAGACAGAGTCTTGAGGGCAGTGGCCTGATCGTAGTTCACTATAACCTCCAACTCCTGGACTCAGGAGATCCTCCTAAGTACTTGGGACTACAGACATATGCCACTATGCCTACTATTAAAATTTTTTGTTGAGACAGGGGTCTTGCTATATTGCCCAGGCTGATCTTGAACTGCTGGGCTCAAGTGATACTCCCACCTTAGCTTCCCGGAATGCTGAGATTATAGGCATAAGCCACCATGTTTGCCCTTAAATGAAACTGTATTTTATCACTGAAAACTCCAGGAACTTAAACTAGCAAGTTTTCTCTGAATTACTCCAATTCTGTGATTTACTAGATATCTAATGGTACTGCATATTAAGCTGAGCTATACAAAGTGTCTAACTGTAAATACAAAAACTCAGCAGAATCATACAATTTTACAATCAGAAGTGACATTAAAGATCATTTTACAGATAAGAAAACTATAGCCTAGAAGATTTAAATAACTTTTCCAAAGTCACTCAACTTGTTAGTAGCAAAGTTGGATTTAAATCCCCATTCTTTTGCATCTCTTGAAAAATGGCGTGTTTTTTATTTTATGAAGGAGATTATCAGGGACATTTCTGACATTTAATTCAGGAATTTATATTGGCCACAAAGAGTGAAAAATGAAGGTATAAGAATGTATAACGTATAGCACATTCAGGCAGTAATCTAAAGAGCGGATGTGTATAGAGCTTTTCTTATTTGATCACTGACTGAATTCTTTTTTTTTTTTTTTTTTGTAGAGACAGAGTCTCACTTTATGGCCCTCGGTAGAGTGCCATGGCATCACACAGCTCACAGCAACCTCCAACTCCTAGGCTTAAGCAATTCTCTTGCCTCAGCCTCCCGAGTAGCTGGGACTACAGGCGCCTGCCACAACACCCAGCTATTTTTTGGTTGCAGTTAAGCCGGGGCCGGGTTTGAACCCGCCACCCTCGGTATATGGGGCCGCGCCTTACCGACTGAGCCACAGGCGCCGCCCTACTGACTGAATTCTTAGTCAAACCCAGTTTACTTGGTTTAGGTTTAAAATAATACTTAAAAGTATCAGAAATTTATCACAATTCAGAAGAATTTGTTAAGAGTGAACTGTATGTTTGCTGTACACAAACGTGAGGGCATGAATATATTTTTACAGAAGTTATACGGGGAATTTTATAAAAATGTCAGTGACTTTTTACCAATTAACTGATGATATTCTTTAAATGGTGTGAATGGTAGATAGTTCTGTTTTCATTTTGATTCTTTTGGAGGTGTCACATACTGTTTATTCTGGGATACACCTTTATTGGAACAGTATTCTTACAACTAAATTTCTTTTTTCTCAAGGCATGGTTTTTCAAGTGCTAAAAGCTTTTAACAGTTTTTAGTTGGTTTCATGGAAAAGCTTTTCTTTTTTATGCCCAATATTTGCTGGGTTGGGCTGTTATCCTCTGTCTTTCTATCCTAAGTGCATCATTTCAATACTCTCTTTGGCAACTGTGTTAGTTAATGCTTTGGCTGCTATCTTCTGTGTAATATAGCTAAATGTTTCTTTTGGAAAGATAATCATCTTTTTATCATATTGTATTCCTACAAGGCATCCAAAGTCTTTTTTGTAAAAGGAAATATATAAATAAATGTAAAACTTTAATAATAAATTCACATTTTACATAACAGTCACTTCAGAGCTCAGAAAATGCCATTTTCAATGATATTCATTCTGTTTAGAAGAATTTTTCCTTCTTTACTTTTGCTCAGTCAACAGGAGTTAGAAAGGCTTATTACATTGTCAAAACCCATGTTGGATTCCATTATTTGAAAATTTAAGCATGGACTCGTACAATTCAGTTCACATCAATAATAACATTTTAGTACTGAAGAGACTAAAAAACTGATGAATGTAACTCCATGTTATAGATGAGAAAATTGAGGCAGGAATTAAGTGCTTTGCCCAAATTGACACAGTATGATCACAGAAGGACTGTCACCCAGTTCTACTACCTTCTGGCTTGGTGCTGTTTCCACCATGCCATGTTGTTTTGCTCCTAGTAACTATTAATATTTTATGGTTTTTTATTACTGACTTAAGTACCTCCCTTCAAGTTTAAGTAACTCTTTTATAACATTAACTAAATAATTCAGATTTTAAAAATTCATTTTGTTCTTAATAGTTGACCAAGTGTCTAAATATTTTCTGATACCAAAATATTATTTTCTGAATAAATTATATTTATTATTAAAAAATATAAATTATATTTATTATTATTTATTATATAAATTATATATTATTTTCTGAATAAATATTTCTGAAAATATTATTTTCTGAATATTTTTATATAAAAATATAAATATTTTTAACCATTCTAATAAAACATTCAAACATTCAAGAAGGTACAATTAACTCTAGTATCCCCATCACTCATATTCAAAAGTCATTGAGTTTTGGCATATTTGTTTTATCTCTTTTTATGTTGAAATTTTTTAAAATTAAGACCTAGACAGCATATCCCATTTCACTCATAATTCAATACACATCTCTAAATGATTATGGTAATTTTTTCATAATCACAATGTCATTTATCAAAATTAACAAATATAACAGTAATATAAAAGTTTTAAGATATTCTTAGTACTTCTGGAGTGTATTTTTTTCTTTCGTATACCTGCAATTCGATTAAGTTTAATACCAGAATAAACAAGGAAATAGGGGAGAGATCCAAGATACTCCTGATCAGCATGTATGTATTGTACATTGATATAGTTGTAGACTTTAGCTCTACACTTTATCTTAAAAACCTCTAATCAACCCCCAAGCATATAAGGGAGCCCCATTTTTTTAAGGAGGCCAGATTTTCAGATGGCAAGTTTTAGGGTCAGGGAATCCTAATTTCAGGTCTCAAAATACATTTCTATGCTCTGATAACTCATACAATTTTATTATTCTTTTATTAATGTTTTTTCATATTTTTTCCACTAGGAAGAGCAACGGAAAATAGAAGAAGAAAAAGAAAAGAAAAAAGAGAATGACATGGTATTTAAAGCATGGTTGCAAAAGAAACGAGAGCAGGTCCTTGAAATGAAGAGAATTCAGCGAGCAAAGCAAATTGAAGATAGCAGTAGAGTAAGTAAAACTTCTCTAGGAAAAATAAGTGCATGGAGATATAAAAGCTGAACCTATTTACAGAAGGATGTCTGAATATCAGAATAAGAGCCTATGGTAGAAGTAGAAAAGTGGTCTAGGAACTACTGGAAAAGATGTAGTATGCCGATAACTTTACTGTTAGGTTCTGAGAGGTCTTAGGATAATCATATGACTCCTATTTTGTCCTTTTGTGGTGAGGACATTTAATATCTTCTCTTTTGCTTATTTTGAAATATCCGTTGTTAACAATAGTCACCCTCCTGTCCAATGGAACATTATAACTTATTCCTCTAACTGTAACTTTGTATTTGGATTCTTTTTATCTGTAATTCCAGATTGAACACTTTTTTGTCATCTGTAGCCATTCCCAGACTTCCAGGTGTTCAGCAGTCATCCTCCAGATTAAGGATTCCTCTCCAGGAAGTTTAGTTGTGCCACAAATATTCTGAATTACATAAATCTAACGAGACTGGAGCCTACTTGGCAATGTGGGTTACAGACACAGAAAACTGCAAGATACAGGAAACAGTCTTCTTTATCACAGAGCTTATATTTGGGGAAAATATCAAATGAGCTTATTCTTTTGTGTTCTAGCCAAGCAACTGCATAATGTTACACTTTTTCGGTTAGGATCCCAAATTGGTCCTCTTTTTCTCCTTTATTACCCCCCAAATAATAGATCTTTCACTTTTGAAAATTCCGTGAAGGTCCACCATGAAGTTTGAGGGACCACAAAGTAAGCTATTCCTACTTAGCTCATGGCTGTTATGAGAAAGTTCTTATGTTTGAAAATCCTTATGGCTATTCTCCATAATAGAAATTGCAATTTTGAAGATGTACTTAACAGTTGACAGAGGCTATTAAAACTTTTAAAAAGTTAGAATTTAAAAGGATGATCACATAAGTTTTGGATCTTTTATTTACAAACTGTATTCTATAGAGCTCCTTCAGGAACTGCCACAAAGATAAGCCCATTCATACTGCCTATCCCCAACCCTTTTTCAATCCTTTATTTGTACCATTCTGCCATATGAATTGATTTGACAAAGGGTTAAACTTTGAAAATGTTGAAAGTCACTGCTTTTGTGTCATTTATTGATTACTTCAATGAGACTTTTGAAAGAAACTATAGACAAGTAGCAATAAGCTTAAATGTTGAATTTTCTATCAGAGGTGTTGCTGATTTCAGGGTGATGAGTTTGGTTTGGATACTAGGTAGTAGGGATGTGGGTAATGAGGTTGATGTTATTATGGAAAAATGAAGAGACGGATGTATATTCTGTGGAGTACAACAAAGGACACCCAAATGTAGTTTTGCTTTATCTAAAGTAAGCAAAACTTGTTTTTCTAATCAGCAGGAAAACAGAGATCCACAACAAGCTTTTCGATTATGGCTTAAAAAAAAGCATGAAGAACAGATGAAAGAAAAAAAGACAGAAGAACTCAGAAAGCAGGAGGAATGCTTATTCTTTCTTAAAGGAACAGAAGGCCGTGAAAGGGCCTTTAAACAGTAAGTTAAAGGAAGAACATTTCCCCTCACTTCCTCATGGTAATTTTAGAAAGTTATGTGATCAATAAAGATTGAGTAACAACAACAAAAAAAAGCCTAAATGTTTTCTCTCTTATAGTACGCACTTAACTCAGTTTTAGATTCATGTTTTAAAAAATGGGTAATTCTTTTTTTTGAAATGTACATTATTTTATATTCACTATGCTGTGTAATATATCTTAAACAAAAAATCTTACACCTCCCACCTGAGGCTTTAACCATCATCTCCAGTCTGCCCCATCTCTGATGACTACCATCTAATCTCTGCTTCTTGGAGCTCCCTTGTTTTAGATTCCCTATGTAAGCGAGAACTTGCAGTATTTGTATTAATACTTACTTAGCATGATGTTCTCTAGTTCCATACGTGTTGTTGCAAATGACTGTTTTTTATGGCTGAATAGTAAAAATGGGTAATTCTTTAAATCTATAATTTACATATTTATACCATTTTTATTCAGGTTATTTTTCAATATGAAAATTATTCCTTATGACACTAGGGGGATATTCTGTGATACCTTGCTGTTTATTTATTTGTGGTTTTAATTGTGTGTTTCTGAGAGAAATGAGTCAAAGATCAGTTACAACTTCTATGTAGTGCTCCAAAACACCGGGTAAAGAGTTGCATTTAGCAATTAATGTTTTTCTGTAAAGAAAGGCAGGTGGGCTGAGGAGGAAAATCTGTATAGATCAAATGAAAAAGAGATTTGGGTATATATTTTATTAATCTAAGGCACGAGTATCCAACTTGTAGCTGGTGGGCTGCATGCTGGTTTAGTGAGGACTTCTTTTGGTTATCTGTGGTGATAGAGAGATGGATTATGGTGATGGATATATGCAGGGACCTTTTGTTGTTGTTGTTACTAATCAGCTTTCTCTAGTGTTTGTGTATTTACTGTATGGCCCAAGACAACTCTTATTCTTCCAATTTGCAGCAGAAAAAAAAGGTTGGATACTCCTGATTTAAGAAAAACCTTATTTTTCAGTTATCTGGGGAAAGATTCTGTGTTACTTTGCTAATTCTGAGAATATAGACCTACCTTCATAACTTTGCTAACAAGTCTTAGAGGAAGTTGGAGGACAGAGTTAATATTCAAATTGTTTAAAGTTCATTTCTTTTTTTTGTCTTTTTTGGCTATCTTTTTTCCTTTCTAGTTTATATAACCTTTTATTATAACAGAAACAGTAAATGTGCATTGTGGAAATGGAGGAGCTTTTCATCTCCCAGAAATCATGGATGATGACAGTTAGCACCAGAGGGCACATTTTCTAGATATTTTTCTGTACATAAATACACTTTTAAAACATAAATCGCGGTCATACTGTATATGATATTCTGCAATCTGCTTATTTTTGTTAATGATCTCTTCTACTATTCAGTCTATATACACCTTTCCCCCAACTGACCAATAAATAATTTGCAGTTGCTTAAACTAGCTTCTAATTCTGAATCATACAACATCAGGTCACAATGATTCTTAATTCCCTTTTATTCTAATATTTAGTTGTATAGAATTATTTCTTTAAAAAATAAACATGTATATACACATGTACCACATACACACTTATATACCAGCTATTTGTGTGTAAACAGTTGTTCTTGATGTTATAAGTAAGCAAGCTTTATAGACTTGAATTTGTTATTAGAATGCAGACTTTTCCTTTACCTCTTGTGATGTTTTCAAGTGCAGGCTTATTTTTCCATTTTAAGGAAGAATTATTTTTTGCACTGAAAAGCAAGAGCTCCATGATTTCTCTACCAAGGAGAGTAAGGCAGCATTTCTGCATGCTAGTATTCTTAACCTGGCTAAGTAATGTTTGCAGTATAGCTAGTTGCAAAGACTAAGTTATTTGGAATCTACCTAGTAGTTGGGATCCATAGCACATGTAAAATACTGTGTTTCTTACTAAAAAGCCCAATAATTAGGTTGGCAGTTTGATCACAATACAAACTTAATTTCAAACATTGGATCCCAAAGGTAACTGACCTTTCTTGTATGAGCCCAGGGTATAAGCTTAAAATTTTCAGATAATACTGGAAAAAACTTTGATGTGACAATATAAATATATGTCCGTTTCCTTTGACTGCTGTAGTAGTAACTTTATAGCCTGAAGAGTGTATCAGTTTGATACTCACCAAATCTGATCATTCCTTTTTCTACAGATGGCTAAGAAGGAAACGAATAGAAAAAATTGCAGAGCAACAAGTTGCCAAAGAGAGAGCTAGACAGCTTCGACTAGAAGCTAAGCGTTCTAAACACAACCACATATCTATGTCAGAAGCCAAGTCTTTTCGTTTTACTGACCATTACTAAAAGTATCAATTAAATACTTCTTTTGGCAGCTGATGTCATCAAAATTTTGGTTATCATTTCTCATGGCCTCTGTGCTTTGTTCTTTAAATTATGGAAAATGGTATTTATCTTTTGGTGATTGTTAACAGTTAATTTGTTTTTTTAATGCTAGCACAAAATAAATTTCTTCTTTCACACTATTGTGTGTTGTGTCATCTCTTAGTCTGTAAAAGAAATTCAATAACAATCCAATCCAAAGTAGCAAGTCCTCACGTTACATTCAGTGCGATCAATACACTAGAATGGCTCACAGAAGTCAGGGAAGTACTTTGTTTGTCTGATTTTAAAAGGATACAACTCAGGAATAGCCAGATGGAAGAGGTGCACAGGGCAAAGTATGGAGGAAGAGGCATGGAGCTTCCATGCTCTTCCTGGGCACTTCTGCATATTCAGCAACTTGGAAAGCCCTCTAAACCCTGTCCTTTGCGGTTTTGTTGTGGCAGGAAGTTTCTTATAAGGACATGGTATCAACTAGATTGTCAGGATTTCTTCCCTCCTTGGAGGTCAGGGCAGAGCTGAAAGATCCAATTCTCTGATTACCTGGTCGGTTTCCCTCCCAAATAGCCCCCATCCTGAACCTCCAGCCATTAGTCATCTCACCAACATACAAGTAAACAACTACCACTTGTAAGATCCCAAGGGTTTTAGGATCTGTGTACCAGAAAACTGGTACAAGACCAAAATATGTATTTCTTACTGTAACACAATATCACATAGAAGCTCAACTTCATTCTTCTGCATGTGAACGTCCAATTGTTTCAGCACCATTTGTTGAAGATGTTATTCTTCCACCATTGAGTAGGCTTGGCACCTTTGTTGAAAATCAATTGGCTATAGATGTATGGGCTTATTTCTCAAACCTCAATTCTATTCCATTGATCTATATGTCTGCTCTTATGCCTCTTTAGATCACCGTAGATCAGTTTTGAAACTGGGAAGTGTGAATTTTATAATTTTTGTTTTTACTCAACATTCATTTGACTATTGAGGGCTTTTATAATTCCATATAAAATTAACAATCTGTTTTTGCATTTCACAAAAAGCCTGTTGGAACTTTAATGGGGTTTGCAGTTAATCTGTAGATTGCTTTGGGTAGTACCAACATCTTAATAATAAAGTCTTCCAATACATGAACACAGGACATCTTTTATTTTGTAGTTTTCAATGTATAAGTTTTTGACTTCCTTGAGTAAATTTATTCATAAACGTTTTATTCTTTTCAATGCTATTGTAAATGTAACTGTGTTCTTAATTTCTTTTTGGGATTATACAGAAAGACAAATGATTTTGGGGCATTCATCTTGTACCCTCCAATTCTGGTGAATTTGTTTATTAGTGTTAACAGTTTTTTTTTTGTGGAGTGTTTAGAATTTTCTCTAATAGGATCAGGTCACTGTCTATAATAGAGATTGTTTTATTTCTTGCTTCCCAAATTGGAAGGCTTTTCTTTTTCTTGACAATTACTCTGGCTGAAACTTCCAGTATAATGTTGAATAACATGGTAAAAATGGGCATCCCTATCTGGCTTCTGATCTTTAAAAGAAAGCTTTTATTCTTTCACAAGTGAATATAATGTTAGCTCTGGTTTTTTTTATAGATAACCTTTTAAAGTTGAGGAAGTTCTATTTCTATTCTTCTGTTCTACTCTTATTCCTATTTTTCTCAGTGTTTTAAATCATGCAAAGGTGGTAGATTTTGTCATAATGCTCTTTTCTGTGGCGAGTAAGATAATCACATGGTTTTTCTCCTTTGCTCTATTAATGTGGTATATTACATCGATTTATTTTCTTACGTTGAACCACCTTTGCATTCCTGAGATAAATCCCACTTGGTCTTGGTGTATAATCCCTTTAATATGCTATTGCATTTGATTTGCTACTGTTTTTGTGGAAGATGTTTCTATCATTTGTAAGAGATAATTGGTGTGTAGTATTTTCTTCTGGTGTCTGTCTTTATTTAGCTTTGGTAACAGGGTACAGAAGTGTTATTTTCTCTTCTTTTTTTTTTTTTTTTTTGGAAGAGAGTGAGAATTGGTTATTCTTTAAATGGTTGGTAGAATTCATCCTTGAAACTGATTCTAGACTTTTCTAGATGGTTTTGTTTTTAACAGACTTTATAGAGCAGTTTTAGGTTCATAGAAAAATCGAGCAGAAAGTAGTGAGTACCCATATACCTACTGCCCTCCCACAGCCCCTCTCTAGCAACATCTAGAGGAATGTGTCCATTTTGCCTAGGTTACCTAGTTTGTTGGTATAAAGTTTTCCTTTGTTTTTGAGAGGTTAGCTATGTTGCCACTTTCACTTCTGATTTTAGCTTTCCATGTTATTTCGTCAGTCTGGGTAGGGTGTTGGCAATTTTGTAGATCTTCTCAAATAACAAACTTTTGATTACTTTGATTTGCTCCATTGTTTTTCTATTCTCTATTTTATCTCTACTTTCAAAAAAAAAATCATCAGATTTAGGGCCTAGTCTACCCTTAAAACACTTTTTCTAGGATGAGTTCACAATTTTAAATGTCTAACCTCACATAGGGACCGCTCTGGTGGCCATTCCAGAAAAATAGTTACAAAATTGCTTTTAAGGGTGGATTAGTCGTTGATACTGGTGCATAGCTTCCTATGGAAAATACTAGAAAAGCACTGTAGTGATACTCAGCAATGAGGTACGTAGCACTTTTTCTAGGACAAGTTCTCAAACTTACTTGTCAGACTTCATAGGATAATGGCCTCTAGTTTCATTCAAGTTGCTGCAAAAGATGTCATTTCACTCTAGTGGAGTAATATTCCATGAGATATGAATAAATATTTTCTTTATCCACTCATCAGTTGATGGGCACTTATGATGATTCTGTATCTTTGCAACTGTGAATTAGGCTGTGATAAACCTACTAGGGCAGGTGACTTCTTTTCCTTTGGTAGAGAACAGTAGTAGGATGGTTAGATTGAATGGTATGTCTTTTAGTGCTTTGGGAAATCTCCATACTGTTTTCCACAAAGCCTACTCATTTATATTCCCTCCAGCAGTGTATAAGCATTTTGTGCCATCACCTATTGTTTTACTTTTTAATCATGGCCATTCTGACAGGGGTAAGTGGTATATCATTGTAGTTTTAATTTGTATTTTCTTGATGATTAGTGTTGTTGAACCTTATCTCCACTCATCTGAATTTCCTTCCTTCTGTTGTTAGCATCAGGTTTTGTTTGATCTTCTTTTTCCAGTTTCTTAAAGTAAAATGTTAGATTGTTGTGAGATTTTTTCCACCCTTTTAAAAATTAAGCTTATTAACTACTGTCTGTATTACTGATACTGCTCAATCAATAGCTGCAGAAGTGTGGCTATAACAGTATATATACAATCTTTTTTTTTAGTTTTTATTGTGGCAAAATTTTACCTTTAACGATTTTTAAATGTACAATTCAATGGCATTAATTACATCAACACTGTTATACAACCATCACTTTTTATCATACCAATCTGAAATCTGTACCTATTAAACAAAAATTCCCCATTCTACTCTCCCCCCATTCTCTAACCACTATTCTACTGTCTCCACAAATTTAACTTTTAGATAACTCATATAAATGGAATCATATTTATTGTGTTTGAATTATTCCATTTAGTGTATTTTTTTTGGCCAGGGCTGGGTATGAACCTGCCACCTCCGGCATATGGAGCTGGCGTCCTACCCCTTTGAGCCACAGGCACTGCCCCTAGTGTATTGTTTTAAAGCTTCATCTACATTACATAATAGCGTGCATGAAAATTTCATTCTTTTTTAAGGATGAATAATATTCCTTTACATATATATACTACTTTTTTTTTTTTGTAACTATTCCTTGGGGTTTTCATCTTCTGGATATTGTGAATAATGCTGCCATGAACACTGGTATACAAATATCTATTTCAGTCTCTGCTTTCCATTCTTTTAAATATCTACCTAGAAGTGGAATTGCCAGATCACATAGTAATGTTTAAGTTTTTGAGGAACTTACCTTACTGTCTTCACCAGCTAATGGATCATTTTACATTCTCATTAGCAATGCACAAGGGTTCATTTCTCCACATTTTTCTGACACTTGTTAGTTTGCTTTTCTGGTAAGTCATTCTCATGGATGTGAAATGGTTTTGATCTGTATTTCTCTAATAATTAGTTATCTTGAGTACCTTTTGATACACTTATAGGCCATATATCTTTTTTGATCTATGTCTGTTCAAACCCTTTGCTCACTTTTTATTGGATTGTTTTGTTGTTGGGTGGTAGTTCTTTATGTATTCTGGACACTAGATCCTTACCAGAAATATAATTTGCAAATATTTTCTCCTATTCTCTGGGTTGCCTTTTCACTGTATCTTCTGATACATAAAAGTTTTAAATTTTGATGAAGTTCAATTTTTCTGTTGTTGTATATGCTTCTGGTGTCATATTTAAGAAATCATTGCCAAATCCAATGTCATAAACCTTTTCCCCTTTGTCTTCTTCTAAGACTTTTATACTAAGGAAACCTAAAGGAAAAGGCTAAAGAATCAAATATAAAGAGTTAAGCTAGTGAAGACTTGAACCAAAACACATCATTCCGAGAGAAAAAAGGAATATTCGCAATAAGGCAATGAAATTTCAAACTATAAGTAAAACTCAGATGAGTCAAGACCAAAAAAAACATTGACATTAAAATACAAGGTCTGAAAATTAAGTTCTTGAACTTGCCACCATGTGCAGAAGTGACAAAACTATTGCAAATATTTATCAAATTGTGTGTCAAAACTGTCAGCTGTGAGAAGCACAGTAGCCCAATTAAACATCAATAGGGAAAAAGGAAAATCTTAACATCTTGGCATGAGAAAGGTGTGTGAAAAAATGGGATCTTGAATCACAACAATGCATCAGCTCACAGGGCACTTGTGTGAGGGAGTTTTTAGCCAGTAAAGAAATAATTATATTGGAGCATACTCCCTACTCACCTGATCGGGCCTCCAGTGATTTTTTTCTTTACCCAAAGATAAAGGAAATATTGAAAGGACGACATTTTTTTCTTTACCCAAAGATAAAGGAAATATTGAAAGGACAATATTGATGACATTTATTTAGGACATCAAGGATGATATGACAATAGCTCTGGTGGCCATACCAGAAAAATAGCTCCAAAACTGATTTGAAGGGTGGATTAGGTGCTGGCGTTGGTGCATAGCTTCCAAAGGAAAGTACCTCAAAGGAGACTGTAGTGATACTCAGCAATGAGGTATGTAGCACTTTTTCTAGGATGAGTTTGTGAGCTTTATTAATTGACCTCATATATTATTACTTGGCCAAATTTATCTACTGAAGATTTTTCTACTGATAGGCACTTTTGCAACTAATTTGTATTTTTGGTATAAATATTTTGTGACTATTTTTGAAGGCCAATAAAAGGGCATTTTTGATGGCTCATCATAAATATACACTATATTTTACATAATATGTATAAATTGATAGATTGTTTTTGAGTTTATAAATGTTCTAGAAAGATTCTACTTTCTTTATCACATTTTATAAATATCAAGTTGAATATTCCTATTGTACATAACAGTTGTCAATAGTTAAGAATGCTGCTTTTAAATGTCAGATTTTGTACATTTAGTATACAGAATCTCCTGCATACAACCAATGTTTTGCTGAAGTACTTGTTAATTTGTCTCTAAAATATTTTTCTTTCTTTTTTTTTGAGACAGAGTCTCACTTTGTTGCCCCTGGTAGAGTGCTGTGGCATCATAGCTCACAGACTCCTGGGCTCAAGCAATTCTTTTGCCTCAGCCTCCACAATGCTTAGTTATTTTTAGAGGTGGGGTCTCGCTCTAGCTGAGGTTGGTCTGGCACTAGTGAGCTTAGGTGATCTGGCCACGTTGGCCTCCCAGAGTGCATATTTATTTTTCTTATACCACATAATTTTTAAAAGATTAGTCACCTTATCCATAGTATTTCTGTAACCCTCTTTTATAGCTCAAAATATTTCTATAAAGGGAAAGAACCTTCTTACACCCCACAACTATTATCAGAGTAGAGGTCAGAAAATTTTTCCTGTAAAGGACTAGATAGTAAATATTTTAGGCTCTACAGGTGATGCAAGGCCTGCTACATCTATTCAACTCTGTGGTTGTAGTATAAAAATAGCTTAGATAATAGTAAATTAATGGATGTGGTCCTATGTGGCCTGTGGTTGTAGTTTGCCTATCCTTGATTAAGCATATCACAATTAAACCTATACGTATAAAATATCCAATAAGATAAATAATTTAGGGCCCAAAAGAAAGTTAAAGAATCTTTTAAAGTCCTTTAGGAAAGCATTGTCTATTGCTTGAAAAGTATTCTCCATTTTAAATACACCTATACAATGCATTCTTTTCTTACCCTGAGATATTTATTAAGAAAGGGTACTTTGGATTCTAGTACATAAAACATCTTTGGGTATATATGTTTTTTAAATAGGAAGTGATAATACTTCTAGCACTATAAGCACCTCAGCCCTCAAATAATGACTCTTGGGTAATAAGCAAGTACCTGGACCATGCCTGCAACATACTGAATGTTAAAGGGCAATAAGTTCTCCCTGGCAGTGATTACAGCAATTGAAAGTTATATTTTCATATCTAGTATAGGGGTGAAATCGTCCAATATTTTTCTTTGTAGCAAGTAAGGTGGTTGGTGAAGACTCAAAAAACGAATTATCAGATGCACTCTCCGTACAGGTAACTGGATCTAAAATGCGTAGAACCTGAGGAAAATAAGACGTAATGTTAGACACATGCAGTATGGACTGTAAAAGCCCATGATTTCACTGATGTATAACCACCTATAAAGTTCCATTTCATTAATATGTAGCTGCCATAAAACATAATATCTGAGGAATTTAAGAACTTAACTCCTTTCTTACAGAGCTGTTAAGTTTTACAATGATATCTAAATAAGGTTACCTATTTTTAAAAAATGATTAAATCCATTGATGGAAAAGTATGAAAACATAAAAGAAAATAAGGTTATATCAATTCTACCTCAAGTGTTGTCAATTATTTTCCCTTAATCAAAAAGTACTCACTACCTTCCTTCTTCAACCTTTCATTCAATTGTGTAGAATCAGGATTCTGTCTTCATTCTTCTATTGAAATGCTATTTCCAAGTCTTTGATCATTTTTTCTTTGTAACATCAATAGCTTTTCCTTTCTCTTTTTCTAATTATGATAAAGGCCATGTTCTTGTTTCCTGGGTTCTACAATATCATGCTCGACCAATTCTTCTTTAGCTCTGATTTTTCCTATTCTTTCTCCTATTTAGTGAGGCCCAAGACAGAGGTACTCCTGGGTTGAAAAAAATTCTCCATTTATAGGCATGGAAAACATGTCTGCCTCACAGTTCTTGTTTCTCATGGGCTATTTTTCTAACCATCATCACATGATGATGATGATGAAGAATTATGGTATAAAGGGAATAGGCACTGCAGTTGGAAAGAAACTGTGAAATGAACCAGGACAAGAGCTTTCTCCCTCTCTTATATGAGGTTTTTTCAAAATCTTCAAGAATGGTTGGTGACACCTATTTCCCTAGGGGGTCACATTTTCCAGTAACTTTTCTGTTCTTTTAGTTAGTACCATACCCTAAGAGCTATCGTTACTTTAAGAATGTCCTGGCATCATTTTAAGAGAAATATTCCAATTTAGGATTTTTATTTTCAACAAGTCTGTTTTTCAATTTAGTTTTTGAGATCTTATTTTTATGGAGTTTAATTAGGTGTTAGAAGATAAAGAGCTTAAAATTGCTTATAAATTTAGAAAGAAAATAAGAAAAATCCCCAATACTCTATATATGTTATTACATTATGAGTTTTTAGAGAGAAACAAAATACTAAGAGAATTCAGTAGAAAGAGACTAAGACACTAGTATGGATAGATTTGGGATTTCAGCCTCCAGATGATGAGGAAGGATTTTAAACAGGATGTTTTTCAGAGATCGTCTATACACAGTGTACAGGATGGTGGAAAGGATATGCAGTAAAGCAGACATGAAAGGATACAGAAAGGAAGAATATTGTGATAATCTAGCTAAGAAATGCTGGGAACTTGAAGCAATGAGACCAAAAGGCTTAAGAGACACTAAGAAGGCTGAGTGCTGGGGCTGACACCTATAATCCCAGCACTTTGGAAGGCTGAGGTGGGAGAATAGCTTGAGGTCAAGAGTTTAAGACCAGCCTGAGCAACATAGTAAGGACCTGTCTCTAGAAGAAAGATAAAAATTAGCCAGGCATGGAGGAACATGCCTGTAGTTCCAGCTACTCAGAAAGATGTGGAAGGAAAATTGTTTGACCCCAGGAGGTTTGTGGTGAGCTCTAATGATACCAATGAACACTAGCCAGGGCAACAGAGCAAGACCCTGTCTTGAGAAAAAAAAAGAGAGACACTAAGAAAGAAGGGCTGTCTATTTATTAAATAAGAGAATATGGTAGATATAACGGATTGGAAGAAGAAGGGGATCCAGGCCAAGCCCTGATGCTCAACATTGCATAGTGAAACTGAATGGTCACAGAAAAGATAAAAGCCAGTAGGGTGTAAGGCAGTGGTTCTCAACCTTCCTAAGGCCGTGACCCTTTAATACAGTTCCTCATGTTGTGGTGACCCCCAACCATATGGAACCACAACATGAGGAACTGTGTTAAAGGGTCGTGGCCTTAGGAAGGTTGAGAACCGCTGGTAAGGTTACATAAACCAAGGGAAGAGAGTGGTCAACTACACCAAATGCTACTGGCAGCAAATGATTAGATAGTGACACGATTTCCCAACAAAGAGAATTGAAAAAGAGAAAAAAAGTTTTGGATAAGGATGATGACTTTAGTTTTAGGTACTGATTCATTCAGTAAATAGCTGAGCAAAGGATTATGCCAGACCTTGAGGAAAAATATACAGATGCAGTTCCCAGTACTTAAAGAGTTTACAGAGAGAGACAGAGAATCAAACAGTTACAATTTGACATGATAAAGAGTGTTAGCAGTTATGTGTACAAAGTGCAGTGACAGGCTAGACAACGGACATTTCAGTTTGCCAGGGAGATTTAGGGAAGGATGATTCGTAAAGGTGGTTGGGCAACAAGAGAAGTGCTGAGAGGGAAGTCTGGACAGAAGAAAACGTATGTTCAGAAGTAGGAGATACAGGGCATATGTGTAGAATAAAAAGTGGTTAACCCTGCTGGAATGTAAGGTGCAAGGGAGTGGGAACACTTGAGAAATGGCCTTGAAAGGGGAGATGAGAAGAGGTTATGAAAATCTTCCATGCAATGTGAAAAAATTCAGATTCCATAATGAGGGAGACTGGGAGCTGTATGATTGCAATGGCATATTTGAAATATTTTCTAGCAGTAAAGGATGGCTGGAGACAGGCAAGAAGCAAGGCAGGATTGTCACTGAGGGGGCTATTACAGTAGTCTAGGCTAGAGGTCACATGTTTGTACCTGGGAGAGGGAATAAATTGGAAGTAACTGTTAAGATTCATAAAACCAATAAGATTAGGTGGATGAAGGAAATAATAGTAAAAATGATATCCACTATTTATTGAGAAATTATACTGAAAACTGCTATGGGCTTTACCTGCATTATTCTATGGACTATTAAAAACACCACTATACAGTAGTTATAGTTCATTAATATTGGAGTACAAGAAAAGTAGGTTATTTTTCTTTCTTTTTTTGGTGGTGGGTACAAATGCAAAAGCAAGGAGAAAAGAGTTTGTTCTGTTTTTAGCCACTTGTGGAACAAATAGATGGATTTGACTAATTGGATATAAATCTCTTGAATCAGAAAAAATGTCTCAAGTAGAGAAGTTACAAGCATAAAGCTGTGGAAAACAGAATAATCCACAGAGAAGACAGAAAGTATATTATGTGAGGAAAGCACAAGAGTGGTCAATGAGGATGGGGTTGATACATGAACATTTAAAGAAAAAAAGTCTGAAAAAGAGCTCAGAGAGGGAGCTTGTGGATCAAGAAATAGTAATATCACAGAGGTCAAGGGAGTTTAAAGGAATGATCTCAATGATCTTGATAAAGAAGCAGTGAAACAGAATTCTTCTACAGGTTTAAGTGATGGTAGGAGTTGAGGAATGAATGGAATTTAAGTATGAACAAGTATGCACAAGTTGTCAACATTCCTGGATGTGACTGGAAGGTGATAAGGCCATATCCAGACAACTTATGATAGAGGAAGATTTTTTTTTGTAATAGATGAATGACACTTGGTTATGTTCTTAAGCCAAAAGGAAAGAGCCAATAGAGAGATGAAGTAACTGTTGGGGTAGGGTGAGCTTTGCACTGGAAAAGAAGAAAGATACCTTTTCCTCTGAAAGAAATGCGTGCAAGACTGGTTACAATACAGGTAGGCTTCTAGATATAAAGTGGGACCGTCAGGCAATTTTCTTCCTACTACCAACCTACAATTGCCTCTTTTTCTTTTCTTTTAGGAGCCAAATGTTATCAGCTGAAAGTGAAGTAACAGTTTCATGAGTACTGAAACAAAGAAGACCAACAGTTCAATTCACACTGGAGTGGGATTTTCAGGGTACTTGAGGAGGGGGATAAGGGAGTAAGGCCCTTAAAAATGGAGCCCGGGAAAGCTAGGACTGAAGACAAACTAGGAGAGTGAGCTGCTGAGACAAAGAAAAAAATATAGGCATCAAGGACATACAAATAATGATGAAATCAAAGGACAAGGGAATCAGAATGAAAGAACCAGAGCTGGAAAGAAAAGCTGAGATTACAGATCACAGAGAGAGATGCTGAATTAAAAATTTTAATAGTAGAAGAGTTCTGGTGAATGACAAAACCCAAGAAGGGGACGTGGGAGTTGACAAAACCCAAGAAGGGGATGTGAAGTTTTAATGAAGGTAAATATAGTTGCTATCACAGAATTATGAGACCACAGTATATTATCTGCACGGACTCTGAATTCATCCAGGATTGTAGGTCTACACTACACTATTCGATTCTGTAGTATTTGGCATAATCTCATCTGAATGTGAAAATTAAATAATTTCTTAGATCAGAAGAAATTAAGAAATTTCTTAGATCAGTAGATTAATCTATTTAATCTACTAATGATGCCTAAATTAAAAATTCTACACAGTGGTTTTTACATCACAATGAACTCAAGATAATGATTTAGTAGCTAAAAAATAGAATCTCTTTCAAAATAATTCTATTTTTTCTTTTTAAAAATAGAGCAGTAATAGTGGAGAAAATTAAAGTGGACAAGCAAAAGAGCTTTCATTTTCTCTAAGATCACTAGCTTATGAGCCTGAGAATCAGGTTTGAATTCCACATTCCCTAACTCTTAATGTCAAGCACCTTCCATTATAACTTGTCACTTTTCACTGAGGACAGACAGTGTTAGAAGTCTCACAGATCATAAAAGAGAAAATATTTTACCGTTTCGGCCATTTTCTCAGCAGGGGTGCTGCAGAATTCAACTGTTGATGGAATCTTTTTTTGACTGCTAATGCCAACATTTCCCAGAAGATGAGAATTTACTGCTTTTGCCAACTTGTGATTTGTTAATGCTAGTTCTGCTGTGCTGTGGGGTTGTGCACTAGGGGAGTAAGTTTGCTGTCTTCCCCACTGCAAGGAGACTAAGAGCTCCTCCAGTAACCTGCATGGAATACACATGAATACTGAATGTTAGGAAGAGGACAAAATATAGACTCAGTAATAGGAAATAAATGAGAAACACATTTCTGAAATAATATATATTATCTTAATAATATATAATGTCTTTCCCCCGTATCTTTCTCTCTCAAGAGTTCAATAAATTAGAAGTTGGGTCAAGTAAGTTAGACACAGTCACTCTACTAAACTGTTACATGAAAATCATTCAATAAATAGTACTTTTTCTAGTTCTCATGTCTTAACATAAGAACTATTGATTTGATTTGTGCAACTATTGAGCTATTCATGACTTTTCTTTTTTAGTGAGTTGCAGTCATTAATTTTTGAATGCTAAACCAACCTACAATTCTTGGGACCAACTCTCCGTTATCATAATACACACACCTTTTTCTATATTAGTGAATTTGATTCACTAAATTTGATAAAGATTTTTGCACCCATGTTAGTTAGAGATATTGATCTATAGTTTTCTTACAATGTCTCTGGTTTTGGTATCAAGATAATGCTGGCCTCATAAAATGAGTTGGAAATTGTTTCCTTCTATTCTGTTTTCTTGAAAAAAATCTTTGTAAGGTTGACTATTTCTTCCTTAGATGTTTCCTAGTATTCACTAGTGATCTGTTTAGGTCTGAAATTTTCTTTGGAAAGTTTTAACTACAAATTGAATTGCTTTAATAGGTTATCTGTTTGTTCTTGAGCTATCTTTGGTAATTTTTCTTTCAAGGAGTTTTGTCTGTTTCATCTAAATTACTGAATTTATTGATACAGAGTTGCTCATAACATTTCCGTATAATCCTTTTAAATGTGTATAGCGTACTCCCCCACCTCATTCCTGATGCTGGTAATATGTATCTTTTCTCTCTCTCTCTTTTCTGATTAGAATGGCTAGACTGGTTTCATAAGTTTATTTGTCCAAAGAACTGACATTCAGCTTTCTATTTATTTTTTGCTGTCATCTTTATTATATTTTTCCCTCTACTTTGGGTTTAATTTGCTTTTTATGTTTAAGAGGGACCTTAGAATACTGATGAGACTTTTTTCTTCTCCAAAAATAAGCATTTAAAACTATAAGTTTCCTTCGAAACACTTCATTAGATGCTTCCACAAACTTTGATAATTTGATATATTATGTTTTCACTCTCCTAATTTCCCCTTTAATCCTTGCCAGTAATATTTGTAAAAAATCAATTATATAAAAATACAAAGAGCTTTTAAAGAAAAATATCAATTTTTATAATTCTGGAGAATATGGTCTTGAAAATAAGTTTTAATATGGTAGAAAGTTTTCAGAAAAGATCTCCTTCCACAGGAGAGACAGGTACATTTGGTAGCTTCTACCAAAAACTATATAAAACTACGACTATAACCAAAAACTGTTTTTAAATCCACAAATTTCTATTATATATATAACTAATTCTCTCTTCAATTAAGTACATGACAAGCTTGTCTTCTAATATTTTTAGTCTTTCTCTCTCCCAGGTCATCTATTTTAAATTGCTACTCAAAGTGTGTGCTCAATAAGTTACTGAATGTAGACACACTAAAAAAACTATTACAATAACAAAAGCTGCAGGAGAAATCAGAAAAGTTCAGAATGTAAACAAGTGCCATACTTCTGTGTGGCTATCATTTCTTGACGAAACTGTTCTCGTTCACTCAAGAGATCTTGTATGGCACTGTGTGCCTCTCGGGTTTGACGCTGTAAAGCTGCTCTGGAGTTGGTTAATTCATCTGCCATCACCCTGAAAAAGATTAAAATCTTACATGTAAATTCTGTATATAACATGGTATAAAGAAGTTAAATACTACCTGTGACTCTTTTAAAAGCTAACAAAGAAAATTTAACCCAGTAAAATTACTTATCGAGTTTTTAACTTTTCATTAAGGAACATTAAAAATGTTTATGAACATGGAGTTCATTAAATAGATTCAGCTAAAAATATTCATTTACACACTGACAAAGGTAAAAGTTACTGAACTTTCCCATATACTGACTTTTGGTATGCATCTCACTCTAGATTGATCAAATTTTGAAGAAAAAATTAAGTATTTTTAAATACAGAAAAATTTAAAGAGGAAAACAAACATTATTTTCCTACACTCAATTACCTGGTTGCCTCGAGAAAAATATTAATATAGAAAGTCTGGATATTGGCGTAGGCAAAGAATTTATGACTAAGACTGAATAAACAAATGCCAACAAACAAAAATAGACAAATGGGACCTAATTAAACTAAAAATCTTTTGCATGGCAAAAAGAAAAAAATCAACAATGTAAATAGATAACCTACAGAATGGCAAGAAATATTTGTTAGCTATGAATTGACAAAGGGCTAATGTCTAGAATCTACAAAGAACTCAATTCACCAAGGAAAAAAGATAACTCCAGTAAAACGTGGGCAAAGGACACGAACAGACATTTTTAAAAAGAAGTCATACAGATAGCCAACAAACATGAAAAAATGCTCAGCATCTCTAATCATCAGAGAAATGCAAATTAAAACCACAATGAGACACCAACTTATACCAGTTGGAATGGGCATTATTATAAAGTCAAAAAACAATAGATTTGGTGAGAACACAGTGAAAAGGGAATGCATATACACTGTTGGTACGAATGTAAATTAGTACAATCTGTATGAAAAACAATCTAATCCCACAATGTCACTACTGGATACTTACTCAGACTAAAAGAAAATCACTCTATCGAAAAGATACCTGTACTTGAACATTTTCTGAAGCACTATTTGCAATGGCAAAGATATAGAATTAACATATGTGTCAATCAATTGATGACTGGATGAAGAAAACATGGTATACACATATACTACACCATGGAACATTACTCAGCCATTAAAAGGAATGAATTCTTGTCTATTGGAACAACATGGACGGAAGCTGTTAAGTGAAATAAATATTTCAGAGACAGAAATTCAAACACCCCATTTCTCACTTGTAAGTAGGAGCTAAATAATGAGTACATACAGGCATAGAGAGTAGAATAATAGCTATTGGAGACTTGGGAGGGTGGGAGAGAGGTATAGGTTGAAAAATTACACAATGAATACTATGTATATTAATCCAGTAAGGGTTGCACAAAAAACATAGACTTCATCACCACATAATATACCCATGTTATAGATCTGCACATGTATCTCCCAAATCCATATAATTAAAAAAAACTTATTTAAAAAGAAAGACTAATACAAAAGGAAAACTAGGTCTTTCCCCCTGCCAAGTATCCCCATTCTTCTTTTATATGTAACTAATAGTTTTTTTCACCAGCATAATCAAGTAGCAGGCAAAGTTAACAAACATTTACTTACTTTTCCCAAAGTAATAACTTATGTATATTTCAATATAAAAGTATGTGTTAAAACTATATCCATTTAGTTACAAAAAGGGGTTATTCAATATAAACTTTTCTATATTTTTATTTTTTTCACTTAATAATTTACCTTGGAGATTGTTCCACATTACTACATACAGAGCTGTCTTAACTCTTGGTTTTAAAAAATAGCTTCATGTTTTCTACTTATTTGATGTACTAAAGTTTATTTAACTAGTTTTCTATTGATGAAGTGGAAGCGAATTTTAAAGTGTGACAGTTATTCAGCTGAAATAACTAAAATTGAAGTCCATTCCCACTACCAAATTTCTTAAAATAAGGATAATTTTGACATTAAAAGATATTGCAATAATCTGTATAACAGTCCATAAATAGTAAGTTTATTTCTCCAAGTAGCATACTACACTAGTACAATAAGGAAAGAAATAAGTTAAGGACTTTAAGAAAGTAATCAACTAATAGAAAGTATTGTTGACATTAAGACATGAAGAAACACTTTCCTAAACATTTACTTGTCACAATTGGTGGTTCTCAGGGTATAACCTGGAAAACTTTGTTGTTTTATGAGACATCTCTAGATGATTCAATTTAAATCAATAGTTATTACATTATTTGTGAAGTACTTTGCTAAGTGCTGGAAATACACAAAAGGATAACATCCAGATCCTGTTCTCCAATAGCATGAAGTTGAAGGGATGGAAGCAATAAATGGACAAAGAACCATAATATACAGCAGAGTTTCCCAACCGCTAGTGTGTCCAGAGGCCAGGATGAGGACCATGGAGTTTTTACCTCTCTTGAAAAGTAGCTTCATCCAGTATGTCATTAAAATGTTGTTATTTTCTATTTGTGATTGGAAAGAAAAAGGTTGGGAAGTTTTATTACATAGTTAAAAGAGCTATGAGAACAGAGCATGAAAAATAAATAATATTATCTTAGGGAATAGAAATGTTCGATTTTTCCAGATAGGAAGTGAAGAAAAATAATTTAATTTGGCCTTTTATTAAATACAGTAAAATCTCTATGTGTCCACTCAAGGGATTGTAAGAAATTGGTCATCATATGGAGGTGGTCAACATAAAGAATAAGGGCTACTGTATTGATTAATACATGTGATGCATGTCTGGTCTATGAAAATTAGGTCAATCTAAGGAGGTGGTCAACTATGGACGTTCTTCTGTATTTTCTAGATGTCTGAGTTTATGGTTTTGCTTTTGTCTTAAACACTGTAGTAGGAATGATTTCTACTATAGAGTAGTAACCTAGAATTCAGGAACAAGGGAGGATACTTATATAACTTCTCCATTTAGGTAAGTTTATCTGATCAGCCAGAGGAGGGAAAAGTCTACATGTTAAATACTACATGAAGGACTCTGACGATTTTAGAAATTCTCATTATCCAATCTATTTTCTTGTGTTATAGGTTAGAAACCTGATAAACACAGAAAGAAACTAGGAAATGAAATACTATTTACAATAGAAATACCTGCTTGCAAGGAATTTACTTCGCCATACATCACACTGTATTGACATACGTTCTAACTGTTCAGAAAGTTGAGCGGTGTTTCGACCTAGTGCTTCATTTTCTAAAATAAGCTGATTTTTCTCACGGGCTAGACGTTCAAAGTGATACTGAAGATCATCCCCAACAGAAGCCACCAACAACTTTTTTAACTCACGATTTACCTAAAAGAGAACGTAACAAGCTTAAAGTAATGGCATTGACTTTAACATGTATAACAAAATCAACAAAAGAGAAATAGTGCTTCTATGCAATCTGGACCTCTACTATTTAAAGTGTATGTCAAAAAGTGAAATTAAATATATTTCACTATATATAACCACATCTCTCTATCTCTCTATATATATCTTTATCTATTTTTCATTTATGTGGTTATAAACTGAGCCTGTTGTAATAAGAATAGAAATCATTATCATGAAAATAACAAACTGCTTCCGGTCAATACTTAAAGAAAAACAAGTCAGAAACTAAACTAAATTCGGTAAAAAAAAAAAAAAAGAAGAGAATGTTTTATGTGTTTTTTAATTCACCATTTATAAATTTATTTCTTTTGTCCTAGGAATTTACTTAAGACATTAGGTAAAAGCAGTAATCTGGGATATCTGTGAGTACATTGTTACTGAAAAGAGCAAAAAATGAAAACAAATGTCTAATAAAAGTATTTTTTATATGGTGGCATCATTGAAGAGCACTGTTGTAATACTAGATAGGGAAACAAGGGAAGAGGATAGGCAACCTTTTTTTTTTTTTTGGGCAACTTTTACTAAGAGGTAAAGATTAAAGTAATACTATCATAACTTATACCATCATTCTCTTTATTCCAAATATCATGTCTACACAGGCAAAAATACTGGGCATTTATGAATCTTTAAAATAGGGACTCCTAAACTGGTCAATTTGAAAGCCTGACTTGGTCAGTCTTTCATCTGGCAGTTTAAAACTATAACTCCTTTTACAACTTATAGATTGTCTTTTCCAAACCACCTCACATCTTCATCTTTTTTCCAAACCACCTCACATCTTCATCTTGAGTAAGGTTTAGAGTATGAGTTCCCAAAACATGGGTATAAACTCCCTGTACAGCAGTGGTTCTCAACTCGTGGATGGCGACCCCATCGTAACAATGAAAATACATCCTGCATATCAGATATTTACATTACAATTCATAACAGTAGCAAAATTACAGTTATGAAGTAGCAATAAAAATAATGGTTGGGGGTCACAACATGAGGAACTGTGTTAAACGGTTGTGGCATTAGGAAGGTTGAGAACCACTGCTCTAGAGGCTCTGAAAATGAGAAATTTACTAAGAAAATGCCATAACGGCTACGTTGAACAGTTTGATGAGAATATTTCAGATTGAATATGAAACCAGCACATTGTACCCCTTGATTGCACTAATGTACACAGCTATGATTTAACAATAAAAAAAAAATAAAATAAAAAAGTAAAAAAAAATAAAAAAGATAATAGAAAGAAAAAATAAAATAAAAAGCACTGTAAAGATATGACAAGCTTTGATGAATGACATTCTCATGAAATAGTTTTCTAACATTCAGGTTTAGAAGGTTCAGCTGTAAAGAGTTGTA
The DNA here is from genome assembly GCF_027406575.1 of Nycticebus coucang. Lineage (NCBI taxonomy): Eukaryota > Metazoa > Chordata > Mammalia > Primates > Lorisidae > Nycticebus > Nycticebus coucang. Next base: position 92,124,882 of record NC_069789.1, read on the forward strand.
TTCAGTAAATCTATTAAGGCTATTCTTACCTCTGTCTGTACTCGGAGCTGGTTTGAAAGACCTTCCTTGTCCTGTAATAACCTTCTTTCAGAGTTCTTGAGCTTTTCCAATACATTCTTTACCTCTGAGAGTTCTTTGTTAGGTTCTATAACTCCCTCTGACTGACCAAGACATTCTCCTTTATGATATCCCATTGACTTAACCTTTGCATTTTTGTTGGGGATATCATGAGTTATAGCAGCTTTGGGAACTAATATTCTTACAGCTTTGACTTCCACTGCTTTTTCAGTGAGAATTTTCCCTAACTGAAGAACTCCTGGGCTCTCTGATTGAACAGCTTTCTTCCATGGACTCTGAAGGGTGTGATGCTTTCTAGATTGGACTCCAGATGTGACTTCAACCGATTTAGGTGGCTCCTCAGTTTCCATTCCATCTCCTGCTCCTCGGATGGGGGGTGACGTGAGGGTCACTAACAAAGGGGAATACAAATCATGAACTATTTACCAAAAAGAAATGTCAAGAACAAGTTGTCAGATTAAACTTCCTTAGATATCACTTTCACCATTTTAAAGTCAAATTACTTAGGTACACTATATTCCCAATAAAGTGCCTTATATGTAGTACTCAATATATATCTGATTAACAATAAACAAATAATAACTAGGGAGGGATACAAGATGAGCAGACAAGTCAGTGACAATAGTTATGATAATGAACTTTTGAGTGGTCACAGGCAGCAAACACAAGTGCCTAATATGAATAAGCTAGATATTCTGTGAGGTACTGTGGACTATGCTTAAGAAATTTACTGCATAATTTAGGAGACAGGACATACATAAAAAAAGACAAAATGTGTTACAATATATAATAAATGTGTAATAAGTGAAACAACAACATTTCAATATACTTTTTTTCTATAGAAGGATTAATAACAATTTTGAACTACTGATTGGTCTTTACCAAACCACCACTGTCTCCAGGGATCCTCAAACTTTTTAAACGGGGGTCCAGTTCACTGTTCCTCAGACGACTGGAGGGCCGGACTATAGTTCAAAAAAAAACTATGAACAAATTCCTATGCACACTGCACACATCTTATTTTGAAGTAAAAAAATAAAATGGGAACGAATACAATCACACTGCCTCATGTGGCCCGCGGGCCGCAATTTGAGGATCCCTGGAGACTCTACCCAAATCATATATAATATAAACAATGTAATCTCCTAAAACAAAAACCTGAAATACAATTCCTAGTTTAAAAAAAGTCAAAGTATGTCCTTAGTCTCAATTACTATTAAATGTCATATTGTAGATATGTCAAATAATGTTTCACTGTAACCAAGCAGTCAAGAGAACTTAATTTAGTAAGAGAAATAATAAAGTCTTACTAAAATTAAATCTTTCTTAAGAGTTTTTGAAATACAAAGCTATATTAAAAGAAGAAATACAACTGGCTGGGTGTGGTGGCTCACGCTGAGGCGGGTGGATAGCTTGAGCTCACGAGTTCGAGACCAGCACGAGCAAAAGAGAGACCCTGTCTCTACTAAAAATAGAAAAACTGAGCCCAAGAGTTGGAGGTTGCTGTGAGCTATGATGCCACGGCATTCTACCCAGGCCCACAGCTTGAGACTGTCCCAAAAAAAAAAAAAAAAGTGGAACTGACATTCCAAATTGAAGCAGACTCTAATGTCACCTTGGTTCCTGGATTCTGGCCCTAGAAATGGAATTCTCTAGCCAATTCTAGATGCACCATAGAAGCACCAAGCTGACCAAAGGTTGCTCAGGGTAATGTTAAGAAAATAACTATAAAAAAATTACCAAATTGTCAAGGTGTTTTATAACAAGGGAAATATCTAACAAGAATACTTTCTTAATATTTCTTTGCTAGGTTTCTACTTTTCAAGAAACTTATTTTTCTTCCTCTTCCAAACTATGTTATATAGATACAAAAACCACAGAACAGATTTTCACACCATCACTTACCCTTTGTATTTGACTTTTTGTTTCTATTATTATTTTTAAAATGTTATATGAAAAGATATTAAGAATAAAATTTACCGGGCGGCCCCTGTGGCTCAAGGAGTAGGGCGCCGGTCCCATATGCCGGAGGTGGCCGGTTCAAACCCAGCCCCGGCCAAAAACCACAAAAAAAAAAAAAAAAAAAAAAAAGAATAAAATTTACCTATACTCTTATCATTCTAAAATTACTTCTCATTACTTCAGATTTCCTCAGTATTTTTCTATACTTATAATAAATTTTATAAGCTTAGTATATTTTTCAGTATATTCCTTCAAGTTAATACAGTATTAACTTATTATTATTCTATGACTGGACATTTAGACTCTTTCTAATTTCTCACTATAATAAATGCTTTAGTGAACACTTTTATGTCTATAGATTTTTTTTTTAACTTCTGAATTATTTCTTTCAAATAAGCTCCCAAGCGCAGAATTAATTGATTTGGTGAAAATCTGTGTTGTCAAATAGTGTTTTCTCAGTAGATCGATTCCTTATTTATTTTTGCAATTGCAATACTTATGATTTAATGCAAAACTTAAAAGTAAATAAGAACACATGACCAGTGTTCAGAGGGTGTTTAGCACAGTAAAGATTCATTAAATGTTAGGTCTTATTGCTTTTATTATTATTCTTTAAAAATATTCCTAATCAACTTTGGATGTTGATCAGGGGGAAAAATAAAGTTTATTTAATGTTATAAAAATAATTCTGACTTTTTTCTTTTAGACCAGTCATAATTTTATCATAAAACTATAGGACAACTTTATTTCATTTAACAGATTTTTTTTCCCCAATGTTTCCCACATATGTAATAATGTTCTGGGAATTCTGAGTTATAGTTAGACAAGAGGTGGAAAGACATCTGGGATGCAATTAACGTGTTCTATTTTAGAAAACATTTTACATTAGAATAAAATGGTATCATTTCTATATAAAATATAAACTCAAACACCCCTTGTAATACTTCAGAAAGTGACATAAAGGATTTGGTACATTAGTTAAAACATGCTGTAGCATGTTAGCACTCACAAGGAGAATCTCAACTGAATTGTTTTTAAAAATAAAGGACTGTTCCCATGTTAAGTTTGTGTAACTTTATCTAATGTAAATTTAATTTTGTCAGTAAGACATTCCGTCTTTTGAGAATCACATATTAACTGTAGATTAATAAAACAAAATTTACAAAAGACACACGAATGCCATGCCTCAGGCTCACTGAGGCCAAAGAAATAAGAAGCAGGTGTGATATTATCATCACAGACAAATAGGATTTCTAGGTAAGCTGTAACTTTTTTGAGTTGGAATTTTAAGTAATAGAGATTCAAGAACAAATCACAAAATGGTAAATGCTAAATTTAAAAGGCAAAAAAAAAAAATGGGTTTTTAAGAGAAATCTCTTTTCAAATAAAATACTTGTAAAATTCCAATTAAGAAACTCAAACAACTTATTTCTTTTTTTCTTTTTTGTAGAGACAGAGTCTCACTTTATGGCCCTTGGTAGAGTACCGTGGCCTCACACAGCTCACAGCAACCTCCAACTCCTGGGCTTAAGCGATTCTCTTGCCTCAGCCTCCCAAGTAGCTGGGACTACAGGCGCCCGCCACAACGCCCAGCTATTTTTTGGATGCAGTTTGGCCGGGGCCGGGCTTGAATCTGCCACCCTCAGTATATGGGGCCAGCGCCCTACCGACTGAGCCACAGGTGCTGCCCAACTTATTTCAATCTCAATTTACTCTTCACTTTATTTAAGATGTTAATGATATATTTAAATACCAAAGTTGTATTACATATCATATGGGAGCTTCTTCTCAGTAATAACTATGATTCCAGCTGATGTGCATGGGGAAGCAGGCCATGAGAGCAAGAGCTTAACGTTTGCTTACCTGGTAACTTATCTTTCATAATTCTATTTTTCCTTGTGACACACATAGAAACCTTTATTACATATGCAGTAGGTACAATCCAGGATACACTCATGAGCAATTACCTTCCCTCAAGTGCAAAGACAAAGATTTATGATACCAGCTCCAAAATTATGAGTAATGCTTACGTAAAGCAAAACATGAAATCTTAATTCTTCTCCACTCTTTGAAGGGAACTTCATCACCATCGCTTCCACCTATGATCACTTACTAATGAATTAAAACACAGCAAAAGTTTATGGCTTATGCTTACTGCCTTCCCCAACGATTGGTAAAATGTAGAAAAAGAACAAATAAGATCACTAGTCTTAACATTTTAGAACAGGGACTGGCCAAACTTTTCCTGCAAAGGGTCAGATAACAAATATTTTAGGTTTTGTGGATCAAAAGGTAAAATTGAGAATATATATAGGTGCTTAGAGAGGAAAAAATTTTATTAACAAAATTCAAATTATAATAATAATAAATGAATACATGGGATTTTTTTTGTAACATAGGTCTAATAATGAGACAAACAGAAGTCTTTTTATTCAGGATAATATTTGACTTAAGTGGGGTTCAAAATTATAGTGTTCCCTATCATCAAACTTATTGCAAATATTTTCAGGATGCCTAAGGGACACAATATGCCAATCCCTGCTCTGGAATGTGGAGGCAAAAAGAATACTTTACAGTCTGTCATTGGAAAAATATTTCTCCTTTATTCATAAAACTCTAGTCTAAATCTATGAAGACAGGCATTCTGAATCAGTAGGATGAGATAGTGAGAACACCATCAGACTCCGAGTCAAGATAACTTATGTCTCTACTGCCATGCATTATGTGACATTGGACAAATCACTTAACCTCACCCTTCTCCTATCCCTTGGTGCTTTCGGAATAATGCAAATACTATAGTAAGTATTTAAAAAATAATTTGTTTCTTTTGCAGACCAGACTGCTAGGAGCTCCTCAAGATAGGGACTGTCTGCTAATCTTACATTATCAGCTTGTGAAATGGTCTTTGGCACAAAAAAGATGAGTAGTGCTTAATGAATTTCATTAATCTGTTAATATACTACCTAGAAAATTTCACTTTAATATCCGATAATCAACTCATTTAAAAACTGCTTAATTTTTCTTCCTCTACACTAAATCATTAATTCCTAACTTGGACAGCCTGGAAGACTGTCTAGAACCTATGCAAATTCAGCTATAATACAATTTAAAAAATTAGGGATCATCACTTGATAATTTTAAATCAATACTATAAAAAGTCTGCAATATTGCCTAATAAAATTTAGTTATAGTTATTAAAATAAAAAATGTTACAGACAATGGACTTAAGAGTTAGACCAACATTTCTCGAAATGAAACCCAAACATTTTTGCCACAACCTCTATAAAGACTTCCCTGGTCAAATAAATGTGGGCAAGGTTGCATACTGCAACGGAGTCTACATTAGTATATTAAAGGCGCTCTGAGAAGTTCCATGTATAACTTCTCTCTTACTCAGGAGTTCCCAAATTTATCCCTCCTGGAATCCTTAATACCTACCATTCCCACACACTAGTATTAGACTATTTTAGAGAATTATAAACATTTAAGTGCATCAGATCTTCCTATTTGGTCTATTTTACTAAATTATCTGACTTTAATAGCTTTAATTTTAATCTTACATCTCAGAAAAATTATGAATTTTAATTTTCTAATTGCTACTATTTATTGTATGTTTTCCCTTGAGAAACAGGCCTAGCAGCAATGATACATCCCTCTTTTGATGATGTGATTGTTCAAACATCCTCTGAGAGGAAGTTCTATCGCTAAACAAACAATTGTGCTTCTGTCCAGAGGCAGTTATAGGAAGTACAACTGATGAATGTCAACCATGACAGGAATATCTTTTCTCAGGCCATATAATACCAGCAACTTTTGTTCCCTAGCAATAGATAACCTATAGTAAGAATAGAGCTAACAGTTGGATTATCTTCCTTGCTGGATAATTAAGATCAAGTGAAATAATGTTTGTAAAAGTGCTTTGTAACTCTAACCTCATTACAAACAAGTAATAACAATAATACAAGAATTTAATTTCACAGAGGCCCAGCAATAATTAACTTTTAATCACTAATCATAACATTGTACTTAGTTTTTGCTTTTCACCAAGTACCATGCTACCATGCTAGTTACTTTCACATTGGATAGCATTTAATTGCTCTTATTTCCCGTTAGTTCTCAGTTTATTACTTTAATTATTGTCTCTGATGTGCTTATTCTAATATTATAAAAAACCTTCTGGTGACTTAAGGAATGCTGTTGCAGATAGCTGAATTAAATTCAATTGAATATTTATTGGCATGATCTTTCTTCTTCATTTCTTACATGTGTTTCAAGTCGCATTCTAAAGTGAGTTTTAGGCCGGGTGTGGTAGCTCACTCCTGTAATCCTAGCACTTTGGAGGCCGAGGTGGGCGGATTGCTTGATTTCAGGATTTTGAGACCAGCCTGAGCAAGATCAAGACCCTGTCTCTAAAAATAGCTGGGTGTTGTAGCAGAGGCCTGTAAGTGCCAGCTACTTGGGAGGCTGAGGCAAGAAGATCACTTGAGCTAAAGAGTTTGAGGTTGCTGTGAGCTACGACGCCACTGCACTCTAAGGAGGGTGACAAAAAAAAAATAAAAAAAGATAAACAAAAGGAAAGGAGGGTGAAGAAGAAACACAGAATATATAACTATAGCAGTGCCATCTGACAAAATTTTCTGCAATGATAGAAATATAATAGCCACTAGCCACATCTGGCTGTTAAATACTTGAAGCGTGGCTAGTGTGATTGAAGAACTGAATCTTTAATTTTTATTTTATTTAATTTTTTTATTTATTTTTGAGATAGTCTCACTTTGTCACTTAGAGTGCTGTGGTGTCATAGCTCACAGCAACCATAAACTCATGGGCTCAGGTGATCCTCTTGCCTCAGCCTCCTAAGTAGCTGGGACTACAGATGCCTGCCACAATACCCAGCTATTTTTAAGAGATGGGGTCTAGGTCTTCTCAGGCTGGTCAGGCAATCCAGTCACCTCAGCCTCCCAGAGAGGTAGGATTATAGTCATGAGCCCTTGTGCCCAGCCTTGAATCTTTAATTAAAAAAAAAAAAAAATACCAATTCAATACCCATGTAATTACAGCATTAGACAGTGAAAATAAAAGTGATATCATGGAAGTCATGGAAAGAAAGTATTTCAATAGGTAAAGAATGATCAATAGTACCAAATATTATAGAGAGGCAAACAAGGAAGGACTAAAAAGTGTCCTTTGTATTTAATAAGTGTTATGGGTTGAACTGTATTCCTCAAATACTATACTTACATGTTGAAGTCTTCACCCCTAGTATCTCAGAAAGCTTCTTAGGAGACAATCACTATAGATGTAATTAGTTAAGATTAAATCGTATAAAAGTAGGGTGAATCCCCTTTCCAATGTGACTGCTATCCTTATAAAAAGGAGAAATTTGGTCACAGAAACATGCACACAGGGAGAACATCATGTGAACAGGAAGGCAAAAGTTAGGATGGTATGTCTACTAGCCAAGAGATACCAAAGATTGTCAGCAAACCGCCAGAAGCTAGGAGAAAACTCCTTCTTTCTCTAAAGCCTTCAGAGGGAGATGGCCTTGCTGATATTTCAATATTGGACCTCGAATCTCCAGGACTATGAGACATTACATTTTTTGTTGTTTAAACTATCGCAGTTTGTGGTACTTTGTTATAGCAACCCTAGCAAACCAATACAACATAAAGAAAGTCTTTGATACATGCCAATTTGATACACTTTAAATCTTTAAAAATATATACTCTTGTTTTTTAAATCTTAATTTAATGCATAGGACATAAAGCTGTAAAATTTTGTTTTTACAAATTTTTTTTGTTTTTACTAAATTTTTAAGGGTAGTCATCTAATACTAATGGTATTACTGTTAACTTGTATATCTGAAGTACTGAAATATAAACAATGCATTACAAAATAAGCATGGAGCGCTTTGAAATACAAATGATTCCCAAGGGGTCCATGCGGTTTAGTTACCCAGCTCAAACATTCATATCATGGATTTCATATTTTAAAAAACAAATTACCATCAAAAGAAGAACACTTACCTCTGGTTTGTAAACTTTTCAGTGTAGTCATTTTTTCCCCTTAATCAATGAACATGAACTCCAAGACTCCTATTGAAATACCTAGCAATGTATACACATAAAAGAATTAAAATAATATGAAAACATATTCACTGAGTGCTCCTAATTTAAATGTTAGGGTATTTTAATTGCTTCTGCATTCAGTACACAAGCAATAAGGGAGGGAAGTGTCCCCTCATACCCTTTTCTCACAGGTGGTATTCCTACCTACCAATGTCTCAGAAAAAAAAAAAATTAGGGGTGGTTTACTTTTAAATACTTTTGTTTCACCATCCTCATCAATGCACTCTACATTGTCAAGAGGTGTGTCCTGAATTTCAGTTCAGCAACGGCAATGAAGTTATTGTAGGGGCTTGTGTATCATTTACAAGACGACAGGAATTTTAAAGTAAGGACTCTCTTAAGAGACATGTTGACACAATTTGTTTACTATATATATCTATATCTGTCTATCGGAGAGAGCTTCCTTTTAGATGTTCAACAAGTGACAAAAATATTACTCCCGATAACTTAATTTGTACTTTTTTCTTGGTAGTAAAATTAAAAAGGTGTAGCCCTTAACAGGAAAAAGACGAACATACATTGGGCACATGCTTTCAGAAATGCATGCACGGTCTTACGGCACCGACTGAGATTTACCGTAAAGGATAAGGAAGGGGATACTAACGTGACGATATTAATACGATGAACTGTATACTACACGACAAACTGGTTTCACCATTAAAAAAAAGAAAATTGCTCTTAGTACTCGATACGGCAAAGCACAGCGTCTCCCACGACGGACTTCCTTTATCAGTCACAAATCCTCCTTCACTTACAGTCCATTGCTCCGAAAACAGGTATTCAAAAGACCCTTCATAAGCCATAACCACCGTCTCTCCTAAAGAAACCTGAGAGCCCAGAGAGCGTCTGCGGGCAGAGACCAAGTGACGCGGTGCGAGGAGGAGGGGAACAAGGCCAGGGTGAAAGCAACAGGCAGAGAAGCGACAAGCTCATCCCCCTCTGCTGTCCCAGCAAATCCAAACTTCAGTCGGTCTCTGTCTTAACCAGCCTATCTGGAACAACAATCTTCCCCTAAATCCACAGCTCCTGGCCAGCGAACTCCAACCTCGACTTCCGTGCTCTCCCCACGTCCCCTCTTTTCGGATTTACCTTTAAGATTTGTACTCTTCGTATTTCAGGGGCTTCACTTTACAGGCTCCTCTCCCCGGCGTCACCAAGTTAACTCCGCATACTCCTCTTCCATTCCGAAGCGGCCCGCCCAAACCCTCCAGACGTCAAGCGCCTCTTCACGCTTAATCACTTCCGATTACTCAGGGTTTCGCTTCCGGAACATTTTTCCAAAAAAGAAAGGTAAACGGATTCTGCAGTTCGTTTAAACTCAAATGACACAGAACAATCTTGAGGTGTAAGTCCCCAGGAAGTGAAAAGTGAGAGGATGCCTATTTTGAAATAAAATACAGTACAGAAACATTTAAGCCCAAGCGTCCCATTCGCTTACACTTCCGGGTCATCCGTCAACCAAACGGAAGTAAAAGGGCTGAACGGAGGAAGACTGTGTAGCGTCGCCCCAGGCAACAGCGTGAAGGGGCGAATCTGTCGAGTGGATGGAAGGAACCGCCTTACTCCCAGCCAGTAGGGACGAAGGGGCGGGGCCGTGGCGGCTCTGCAGCAGTGGGCGGGGCTCGGTTGCCAAAGTAACCGGATAATGGTGTTGGCGGTGCTGTCTTCCTGTCTCAACGTTACCAGTTTACTTGTACCGAGATCCTGAAACTATGGTGAGTGCCGGAGGAGGCCAGAAGAATGGCTCTAGTGTCCTGGTTACGCAGCCTCCCAAGTCATGGGGTGGATGGGCACCCAGAGAGGTCTAGGTCCCTTCACCTGCCCCCATTATCTTTTCCTCTTCCCACGGGCCGTTCCCGCAATCTCCTGGTTATATTTCTTGCAGCACCTTGAATTCCACTTTGGGTGCTACGAGGCCTAGAGTAATACAAAAAAGTTTAGGGCTAAGACATCAAGCCTAATAATCTAATATGAGATATTATTTTGGACAACATATGTTTGCATTGTTCATTGCATTTTTCAAGCTTGCAGCTTCACAGTAACCCACTTCATTAAGAAGATGGGGTGGTGTGTACGAGGATGTGACTGTATCAACACTGGTTTGAATCGCCCTAGTCTTTGCTCTGGGTGGTGGAGCACTGTCCCACGCTCAAATAATGGGTGTATGCTTAATCAGTTCTCTTCTGGCCAGTTGATTACCTTCTACGTCCGTACTTTAAAAAAAAAAATACAAACCAGGAAACAGGACTATCCTTCAACATCATGCTGAGAGCTTCTGGAATTGATTTGCTTGAGTCTCACCCTCAGAAATTCAGAATGAATTGGAGTGGTGCTCGGAATTTGCATTTTTAATAAGCGGACAGGTGATTGTAATTTACCTACATGTTTGGGCGTTCCTATTGATTCATTTAGTTACCATATGTTTTAAGCATTTACAGGTAATAGGCTGGAAGATTGAAGATTACTGTTCTCAGATGGGTATCGCTATAAATTTAGCAACAGAGCCTAATCACCTTCCTTTTTTCTCCATTATTCCTCAGCAATCCTTTTTGTTATCTTATCTTCCCCTTCCCATTTCCTTGCAGAGGCCTTTTCATACCTTCACTTTAGAAACCCCCTGGCCCTTTCCTTCTTCTTTCTCCTAAGTAGATGATGGAGACTTAACAATTTTTTCAACTCCATACCCCACCCTACACATTGATCCATATTTTAACCAATCCTTTAGTCTTGTATTTCTAGTTTACAGAATAAGTTGTTGCAGGATAATCAGGTCATCTTTGCTTTTGATCTTACCTGTTCCCTTCTGTTGTATGACATGTTACTTCCAGTTATCTTTTTTCTTTGCTGTGCTTTCAGCTTTTCCTTTCCATTTCTTCTCCTCAGTGCTCAAGTCATACATCTTATGAAAATCAGATAAAACAAAAGCACCATTTTATGTTTATCTAGTTATTGCTCAAGCCTACCATCTATCTCCCAGAAAACTGTGTGAAAGCATAGTATTTTTACTTATATCAAACAGACAAAAGTTTGTCTGGCTTCCCTTTTAATGGCTTCAATGAAGTTGCTCTTGCTAAATTTCTAATGATCCTTTAAGTGCCAAATCCAGTAATTACTTCTCAAAATTTATTTTACTTAGCCTCACTGTGACAAATGAAGATCATGGTCATTCATTCCCTTTCTTTTTCACTGGCTTTGCCTGCTTTTTTTTTTTTTTTCCAGACAGAGTCTCACTATGTTGCCCTCGGTGAGGTGCTGTGGCATCATAGTTCACAGAAACCTCAAACTCTTGGGCTTAAGCCATTCTCTTGCCCCAGCCTCCCAAGTAGCTGGGACTACAGGCGCCCACCACAAGGCCTGGCTATTTTTTTGTTGCAGTTATCATTGTTGTTTAGCTGGCCTGGGCCAGGTTCGAACCCTCCAGCCTTGGTGCATGTGTCCAGCACGGTAACCACTGTGCCATGGGCGCTGAGCCACACGCCTTAATTTCTATCATTTTTTTTTTAGCTTATACATATTTCATGGGTGATTTTTGTCTGCACACATGGATTGTATGTTAATACCTTTGATTTTACTCCCAAATTTCAATTTTCATTTCAGACATGAGCTAAGGCCTAACCCAGTTGCTTCCTGAACATTTATATGTGGGCACAAGAAAGGCCCCTAAACTCAGTATGACCAAAACTGAACTTGCTATCTTTCCTCCCGGTTTCTCCTGTTTTCACCAAGTTAATTAATGATACTGCTGTACAACCTAAACTATATTATAAACTAAACTCGAAATCAGAGTGAATCTAAATTCTTCTCTCTCTTATATCTCCCATATTCAATTTGGTCACTAGATCCTGCTTTAGTTTAGCATTGCCTCATTTCTTGCCTAAACTATTGTAATACTACTTCTTTTATAGTCTGCTTTGGCAGTTTTTCCATTCATTATTTTCTCTGCCCAAGAAAGAATCTTTAAAAACCTAACCTGTTACTTGCCTTTTTAAAACTAGACTCTCCATTCCCTGCAGTAAAGTGTTTGGGATGGCCTGTAAGGCTTCCTGTGGTGGAGCACTTACAATCTATTTTCCCTCTTGCTTTTTAGCCGCATGCCTTTTAGCTGCTTGCCTTTCAGGGAACTTATGGAACCATTTAACACAACTTGTGTGCCTCTTCTCTCTACTTTGCACACACTGTTCCTTGTACATGGACTATACCCTTGTTTTCTAGTCAAACTCTTACAGAGTCTTCCAGATCCAGCCTGGGTATTGTTTTCTGCTGTAATATTTCCCTTCGCTACTCAAAAAGGATGGACTCTTTATTCTTTTTGTCACCATGTTATATACACATCCCTCTTGTACTTACAACATTCATTTGAAATTACTTGTTAATAAATTTATTGCTGTTACTAAGCTGTGAATTGTTAAGGGAATGGATGTTTATTTCATTCATTGCTATTGCTTAGAGCAGTGGTTCTCAACCTTCCTAAGGCCTACAATTACGCCTAATGTTACAAAGGAGTCGCGACCCAAGGCTGAGAACCGCTGGCTTAGAGCATATTAAGCACTCAAATGTTTGCTGAATGAATAAAAAAAATAAGAAAATGTAGTACGTGGTCTTAGTAGATACAAAGTGCTTGGGGACATTGGAGGACTGAGGCCTTTGTTCTCAATCAGTGAATCAGAAAAGCTGTCCTGAAGCAAATAAAATAGAATTTCAGTAGTTCAAATTTAGTCAGCTGTGCAATGGCATGTGGAGGTGGAAAGTGATACTTGCTAAACACTTGTGTGTATACATATGTACGTGTGTGTGTACTTGCATGCGCCTGCCTTACAATTTGCTATTCAGACTTCTCCAGGAATGCTAAGAGCAGTGTACTGCTGCCCCTACCTCTGCGGCTGGGTCTGTTTTAGGTGGTGGCTCTCTTAAATTAGGTGCTCCATGAAGGTCCCTCTGAGGAAGAAACTTTTGTATTAAAACCTGAATGACAGGCAGTGCCTGTGGCTCAGTGAGTAGGGCCCTGGCCCCATATACCCAGGGTGGCAGGTTCAAACCTGGCCCCAGCCAAACTGCAACAACAACAGAAAACCTGAATGATACAAAGTGCAGTGATTTGGGCAGTGCCTGTAGCTCAGTGAGTAGAGCGCTGGCCCCATATACTGAGGGTGGTGGGTTCAAACCTGGCCCCAGCCAAACTGCAACAAAAAAATAGCCGGGCACCCGTAGTCCCTGCTACTCCAGAGGCTGAGGCAAGAGAAGTGCCTAAGCCCAGGAGTTGGAGGTTGCTATGAGCTGTGATGCCACAGCACTCTACTGAGGATGATAAAGTAAGACTCTGTCTCTACAAAAAAGAAAAAAACCAAAAAACAAAGTGCAGAGATCTGGAGGAAGTGCTCCAGGTATACTAACACCAAAACCAAAGGCCCTGCAGAAAAGAGATGGGCATATTTCAAGAACTTATGGTTCAGTGTAATTAAAAAAAAGTAGAAACCGAGCTGCAGGTTGGGAAATATGGTTGAGAAAGTAGCAGGAGGTGTGGTTAGAGAGGTAGGCAGAGACCAGACCACAGGTATATATACAGTAGTGTTTCTCAAACTGTAGATTGTGGCACAGTACTAGGTCATGAAATTAATTTGTGGTATGTAGCCAGGAGGAAAAAAGAAGACTTAAAATACCAACTTAACATATTCGTTACATGTAGTAAGGGTAACTTTCATGAACTTTTGTTTTAAGTTTTATGTGGGTTCACCTACAAAATTGATGTCTCACCATGAGTCATTATCCATAAAGTTCAACACACAGTGTACTTTGAAAATATATATTCTTTTAAAGGCAAAATAGTTCAAATATCAAGCAAGGTATTTTTGACCTAGTCTTTTTTGTGTGGCAGGAAAAGCTTTGAATTTAATAAAAGCCTGAAATTGGCTAGAGTAAAATTTTCAAGTTTCTTTGTGCATCCAGATATCTCTCCTTTATTTGCTGTCAGTCCTTTATCAGAAGGAGTAGGCCTGCAGAAAGAAATGGATGCTGCTTCTCTCTGTTCAGTTTAGGGTTTGGCAGATATATTGTGGCAGAGGATGATGTCCTCTGTCTACAAGCAGCTGAGGGTGGAGGTTCTGCTGATTCGACTTCCTGACATTGCAGTTTAATTGTCTGATCAGCTTCTGTTTGCATCTAATTTATAACACTTAAATGGCTTTCACCTCTAGTGTTAAGTTCTGGTCACAAATTCTAGAACCACCTTTATTGTAAAGCAGAGATAAGCAATTGTAGTTTAGAATACCTGTCAACATATGTTGTTTACAACAAAGAATATCCTGGAGTCATCAATTTATTTATTACTTTTATGTATAAAGAGAATAAAGAAGGTAATTCTAAGACCCATTTGACTAACAGATATGAATGTTATTTATCTTCTAAAATATAGCATTTATTTGAATATTGTTACATAAGATGACCTCTTAGTAGAAAAGGACTTTAAAGATTATCAGCTGTGTTCCATAAACCTTTGAAATACAAATGTCTCAAAGTTGTTTTAACAGCATATTCAGTTTAATGATTGCTAAAAAACAAGATTTTATTCCATGAAGTGTTTTTCACTTTCCACTTTTATTTATAGAGTTTCTTTAGCACCTGCTTTTTATTTTTCCAGAATTCCTTTTGTTACTTGAATAGCTAATTTGGAAAAATTTCAGTTCTAAAGTTCTGCAGGATTTCATTTTGTGCGTGTTTAATTGTCCGATCAGCTTCTGTTTGCATCTAATTTGTAACAGTTGTATTTTGTAACAGAAATCTGAAACATTAAAAGAAAAATTTTCTATATATTTTATTAAAATGCAGTGTAGAGCCTATTCTATTCTTCTTTAAGGGGAAACAGTAGTATTTGAAAAATAATATAAAACCTGAATTTTCCTCACATGTTCACATAGCTTTTTCCCCCCTTGTCTGCCTTTTTATCTCTCATCCTTTCTTTCTTATTCACCAATTATTTACTTACAAACGTATTTATTGACTTCTTTTTATGCTAGGCACTGGTGGCTACATATTTATTAATAATATAGCACACAGTGACTTCCACCTCCTGGAATTTATAGAGAAAAACAAATATTGGAAGATAAATTATAAGTTTAAGTTGGGTTACAAAAGAAAAAATTACAAGTTGAATTGGAAATTAATAATAAAATGCAGTGAACAGGGTAAAGGCTTCTTAATGATGTAACTTTAAAAATTCCTTTTTTCCTTAGTTTGAGAGAAAAATGATATACATAAATACATAGAACCTTCATAGTTGACCACATCCCTATATTGACCACCTCCTTGAGTTGACTTAATTTTTTAGAACAGACATGCCCCACATGCATGTATCAGCACAGTAGGCCTGCTTCCTTATGTTGACCACCTCCATATGTTGACCAGTTTGTTAGTCCGTTGGGTGGTCAACTTACAGAGGAATTTACATATATTGTTTTACTATTAATCAATGAGTGAGATCACCTTGTATGGTGATAAGCACTATGAGGAAACTAAACAATGCAGTGGTGGATGGTTCCAAGAAAAAAGTAGCCTTGGGTAGGAAATTGGGAAAGGCTGATTTCCTGATTTTTAACTTTAATGCTGAGATCTTAATGATAGAAAGGAGGCTGCTAGGTAGAGATCAAGAAGAGCATTCTATTCTTAGCAGAGACAGCAGGGAGTGCAGAGGTGCTTTGGAGGAATAAGAAAGAGCCAGGGTGGCTTGGGCCTAGGAAATGAGAGAACAGAAGGAGGAGACCTGAGAGGGAGGCATATAGGATATGCTAATATGACCTGTATAGCTTGCAGCAATGGCAGGAACGAGGAATATTGAGACCTATGGAACTTGGGAAAGACTTTATGTAGTATTCTAAATATGGTTGGATAATGTATCTCATACATTTTACCTATTCCATCAAAATAGTTTATTTTCCTTGGATCTGTCTTGCTTAAACCTTAGCCATGTTAGTTTGGTCTGTTGGTGGCTATTTCCTTTTCATCCTGTCTGTAATATTTAGTGGTCTTAAAAACTTTGAAAATTATTTTTCTGTCTTTTATGTCTCTACTCTGTCTTTGAAGATCAGAGACTTTTAATTTCTCACCTTATAATTGTCAGTCCATAATTTTTGCCCTTTTCTGGACTTTTTCTGTTTCCCTAACATCTCCTCTAAAGTGTGATCAGCAGAGCCGCATGTTCCAGGTGGGTGTGCATCGTAGTTTCCACATGGATGTTATGTTTTCTGCTGTGATGTTCTCCTGGTACCTTTCTGGGTGGGGCTATAGCATATGATTGAAATATCTTATTCCTTAGAAACACCTCCAGCATTTCTAATGGACCTCATATTCACTTTTCTGCAAAAAGTATCTAAACTACTTCACTTCTAAAAGCTGTTGATATTTTAAGACTTTCTGTTAATTAGATGTGAGAAATTGTAGCTATTGAAATGTACTGCTCATTTCACGTTTATTTTCTGGTACTAGACACTTTGCCTAATTAAGTTGCTATTGTTATCTCTTCTGACTCATCTTGTGTGCTGTGCTTTCTTCATAATTCTTCAGGATGTATTTCTGTATGCATGAATAATGGTTCTAGGGCTCTCTGATATATATATATATACATATATATATATAAATTTAAATTTTGTTCTTTGCTTTCCATAGTTCTAAAATATGCAAGTTAAATGTATATGCTATAAATGTTTTCCACATATATATTTATAAATATGTTTCACTTTGTTGTAAAAATATAGGAAGATTTAGTCACTTTAGGAGATTAGAAAATATAGAAATGAAAACAATAAAATTAATCCACAATATGACCACCTGGATACAATCCTTATTAATATCCCAGTCACATATATACTCATATACATATACACAGGTATGTATCTTTTAAAATGTGTTCCTACTGTACTAATTTTTACATATTTATTTTTCCCACTTAACATATCTTACACATTTTTCGAGATCAGTTTTAAGAACTACAATCAGCTCTGTATATCCATGGTTCCACATTTGCGGATTTAACCAACTGAAAATTAAAAATATTTGGGAAAAAAATAAAACCAAGAAAAATACAAATCAAAATACTAGATAGCAATTGTTTACATAGCATTTACATTATATTAGGTATTATAAGTAATCTGGAGATGATTTAAAGTATACAGGAGGATGTGCATAGGTCATATGCAAATTATATGACATTTTATGTAAAGGACTTGGGCACATGTGGATATCCAGTTCTTCCAACACCATTTATTGAATAGGGAGTCTTTCCCCCAAGGTATGTTCTTGTTTGGTTTATCAAAGATTAGGTGGTTGTAAGATGTTAGTTTCATTTCCTGGTTTTCTATTTGATTCCAAGTGTCTATGTCTCTACTTTTGTGCCAGTACCATGCTGTCTTGACCACTATGGCTTTGTAGTACAGACTAAAATCTGGTATGCTGATGCCCCCAGCTTTATTTTTATTACTAAGAACTGCCTTAGCTCTACGGGGCTTTTTCTGGTTCCACACAAAATGCGGAATCATTTTTTCCAAATCTTGAAAGTACGATGTTGGTATTTTGATAGGAATGGCATTGAATAGGTACATTGCTTTGGGAAGTATAGACATTTTAACAATGTTGATTCTTCCCATCCATGAGCATGGTATGTTCTTCCATTTGTTAATATTCTCTGCTATTTCCTTTCTGAGGATTTCATAATTTTCTTTATAGAGGTCCTTCACCTCCTTTGTTAGGTATATTCCTAGGTATTTATTTAATTTTCTTTGAAACTATGGTGAAGGGAGTTGTGTCCTTAATTAGCTTCTCATCTTGACTGTTATTGGCATATAGAAAGGCTACTGACTTATGGACATTGATTTTATATCCTGAAACATTACTATATTTTTTGATGACTTCTAGGAGTTTTGTGGTTGAGTCTTTGGGATTCTCTAAGTATAAGATCATGTCATCAGCAAAGAGGGAGAGTTTGACCTCCTCTGCTCCCATTTGGATTCCCTTTATTTCCTTGTCTTGCCTAATTGTATTGGCTAGAACTTCCAGCACTATGTTGAATAGTAAAGGTGACAGAGGACAACCTTGTCTGGTTCCAGTTCAAAGAGGAAAAGCTTTCAGTTTTACTCCATTCAGTAAAATATTAGCTGTGGGTTTGTCATAGATAGCTTCAATCAGTTTTAGAAATGTGCCACCTATGCCTATACTCTTCAGTGTTCTAATTAGAAAAGGATGCTGGATTTTATCAAATGCTTTTTCTGCATCTATTGAGAGGATCATATGATCTTTATTTTTGCCTCTGTTAATATGGTGGATAACGTTTATGGACTTGCGTATGTTAAACCAGCCTTGCATCCCTGGGATGAAACCTACTTGATCATGATGTATGACTTTTTGGATGATAAGCTGTAATCTATTGGCTAGGGTTTTGTTGAGAAATTTTGCATCTATATTCATGAGTGAGATTGGTCTGCAATTCTCCTTTTTGGTTGGGTCTTTTCCTGGTTTTGGTATCAGGGTGATGTTTGCTTTGTAGAACATGTTGGGGAAGATTCCTTTCTCCTCAATTTTTTGAAATAATTTCTGCAGTATAAGAATAAGCTCTTCCTTGAAAGTTTGATAGAATTGTGGTGTGAAGCCATCTGGACCAGGGCATTTTTTGGTTGGAAGCGTTTTTATTGTTTCTTTAATCGCAGTGCTTGAAATTGGTCTGCTCGGAGCTCTATTTCTTCCTGGCTAAGTCTAGGGAGAGGGTGTGATTCCAAATATTGATCCATTTTCTTCACATAGTCAAATTTCTGGGCATAGAGTTTCTGGTAGTATTCAGAGATGATCTCTTGTAATTCTGTGGGATCAGTTGTTATTTCCCCTTTATCATTTCTGATTGAAGTTACTAGAGATTTTACTTTTCTATTCCTCGTTAGTCTGGCCAATGGTTTATGTATTTTATTTATTTTTTCAAAAAACCAACTCCTTGTTTCATTAATTTTCTGAATGATTCTTTTGTTTTCAATTTCATTGATCTCTGACTTGATTTTGGATATTTCTTTTCTTCTACAGGGTTTAGGCTTAGATTGTTCTTCTTTTTCCAATTCCATAAGGTGGCTTGTGAGATTGTTGATGCGCTCTCTTTCTGTTTTTTGAATGTAGGCATGTAAAGCAATAAATTTTCCTCTCAAAACTGCTTTTGCAGGATCCCACAGGTTTTGGTAGCTTGTGTCTTCATTGTTGTTATCCTTAAGGAAGTTAATGATTTCTTGTTTTATTTCTTCCTGCACCCATCTGTTATTCAACAGAAGGTTGTTTAATTTCCATGCCTTTGTGTGGGGTTGAACGTTTTTGTTAGAGTTGAGTTCCACCTTTAGTGCCTTATGGTCTGAGAAGATACAAGGTAAAATTTCAGTTCTTTTGATTCTGTTGATATTTGTTTTGTGTCCCAGGATATGATCAATTTTGGAGAATGTTCCATGGGGTGATGAGAAGAATGTACATTCTTTATCTTTGGGATGGAGTGTTCTATATGTGTCTATGAAGCACAGTTGTTCTAGAGTCTCATTTAAATCTCTTATATCTTTGTTTAATTTCTGTTTAGAGGGTCTGTCTAGCTCTGTAAGAGGAGTGTTAAAGTCCCCTGTTATGATGGCATTATCGGATATCATATTGCTCAGACTAAGAAGGGTCTGTTTCAAGAATCTGGGCGCATTTAAATTGGGTGCATAAATATTTAGAATTGAAACATCTTCTTGTTGTATTTTTCCCTTGACCAATATAAAGTGACCATCTTTGTCTTTTTTGACTTTAGTTGCTTTAGATCCACATGTATCTGAAAATAAGATTGCAACTCCTCTTTTGTTCTGAATTCCATTTGCCTGAAAATTTGTCTTCCAACCCTTGACTCAGAGTTTTAATTTGTCTTTTGAAGCCAGGTGTGTTTCTTGCAGACCGCAAATGGATAGCCTGTATTTTTTAATCCAGTCAGCCAATCTGTGTCTCTTCAGTGGGGAATTCAAGCCACTAAAATTTATAGAGATAATTGATAAGTGTGGTAGTATTCTATTCATCTTATTTTGTGAGAGTCCATTGCTTAGTTTTATCTTTTGCATCAGTGTGGAGGTTAGGTTCTGTCCTTTAATTTCTGAGTTCTTACTCTGCTGCTGATCCATTGTGATGGTGAGTGTGTAGAACAGGTTGAAGTATTTCCTGTAGAGCTGGTCTTGTTGTGGCGAATTTCCTCAATGTTTGTATATCCGTACATGATTTGATTTCTCTGTCAATTTTAAAGCTTAGCTTAGCAGGGTACAGAATTCTGGGCTGTTCTGTTTAAGTACATTAAATGTAGATGACCATTGTCTTCTTGCTTGGCAAGTTTTATTAGAGAAGTCTGCAGTCACTCTGATGGATTTGCCCCTGTAGGTCAACTGGCGCTTACTCCTGGCAGCTTGCAGAATCTTTTCTTTTGTCTTGACTTTGGACAGGTTCATCACAATGTTTCTTGGAGAAGCTTCGTTAGAGTTGAGGTGACCTGGGTTCTGATATTCCTCTGAAAGCAGTGTGTCAGAATCTTTGGTGATATTTGGGAAATTTTCATTTATAATATTCTCTAGTATGGCTTCCATTCCTCCTTGGCATTCTTCTTCCCCTTCTGGGATTCCTATAACTCATATGATGGAACACTTCATAAAGTCCCATAATTCTGACAGTGAACGTTCTGCTTTCTCTCTCTTCTTTTCTGTCTCTTTAACAATCTGAGTTATCTCAAGAACTTTGTCTTCTACCTCCGAAATTCTTTCTTCTGCATGGTCTAACCTGTTGCTGATACTTTCCATTGCATCTTAAATTCTCTGATTGCTTCATTTCCTTCAGTTCCGCTATATCCTTTCTATATTCTTCATATCATTCATGTCTTATTTGATTCTGTTTTTGGATTTCCTTTTGGTTATTTTCCACTTTATTAGCCATTTCCTTCATTGTTTCCATCCTTTCCTTCATTATTTTCATCATGTGTATTCTAAATTCCCTTTCTGTCATTCCTAACATTTCTTTATAAGTGGAATCCTCTGCAGTAGCTACCTCATGGTCCCTTGGAGGGGTTGCTCTGGACTGGTTCTTCATGTTGCCAGGAGTTTTCTGCTGATTCTTCCTCATGAGTGATTTTTTTTTATCTGTTTCCTTGCCCTGATTTTCCTTTCACTTCCTCTTGCTCTTTAAGTTCCCATGTCTCTGGACTAAGGTTGCAGGACCAGAAGGATGAGAAGGTTGAAGAGCAAGAAGGGATAAAACAAAGCAAAAGAAAGAAAGAAAGAAAGAAAAGAAAATAGAGAAAGGAGAGGGGGTGGGTAAAAGGGAATATTGACAAAAAGAAGAGAGGCACAGAAAGAGAGAGACAGAGCAATGTAGGTGTACAGTAGGGTACTTTGACACAACCTTAAAAGAACCCCAACCTCTGGGGGTGCCCCATTGGATGGTTCCCTTGTGGTCAGCAGCTCTTTGCTAACCTGATCGGACACAGTACCCCATCTCCACCAAGTAGAGAGGAAAGGCAAAAGTACTATAAATCAAACCAAAACAAGCAAACAGAAAACTTTCTGCGATAAAATTGGGTGAAGAACTAAATAATAGGGGTAGAAACACTAGCAAAAATGAAGTTCTAATTATTGCAAAAGGCAGCAATGGAAAATTGTATTTAAACTAGAAAAATGGAGAAAGAAATGAAAGAAGAAGAAAAAAATGAAAAAATCTGTAAAGATTGAAACTAAAAAAAAAAACAACGACAAACAATAAAAAAAGAAACAAACTAACAACAACAAAATAACAACTAAAACAAAAGCAGTATATATATCTTGTTGAATTTTGTCTGGGCAACAGGTAGTCTTCTGGGGTATGAGGTGTTAATCACAATTCTGATAGGACTGGAGGCCTCCGCTGTTTTCTCAAACCCCACAGGGTGGAGACCCTAAAGCTTTCTTCAGCCCTCTTAAAAGGCACTTTAAACTTCTAACTGTGGCTAAGCAGAAGCTTTCCCAGGAAAGTGCTTGTTGCTGGGATCACTGCTGACGTGACTATCCACTTACCCAGTGTGACAAAACCTGTCTCACTCTGCACCTGAGGGTTATGACTGTAAGGCGGCTAAGTCCCCGCCTTTAGGCTGCTCAGTCACTAGGTTACTAGCTCCCATCCAGTCCTTGCTCTGTGGCCCTGAGGGTGGAGCTTGCCGGGGCAGTTCTCTCACAATGGTTCCCTGTAGCCCAGAGCTGAACACTGTTAGCTCCGTCCACCTCAGCGGCTCAGTCTCGGGCCCTAGACAACACCCAAAGTTCTCCACACTCCTGCTCAAGCTCTCCCCAAGGCAGTTCAACTGAGTGCCAAGTCCAAAAACACTGAGACAGTTCACAGGTAAGGCCTTTCCAGTTTGTAGTCTCACTGCTGCAGTACTTACAGCTGCCGGCGGGATTAGACGGATCGAACACATGCAACCACTTGCCAGTTTTCCACTGTTTTTGTCCTCCTCTTGGGGTCCAGAAGTCTCTCGCTGACTCCCTGTATCCTCAAAGGGATGATTATAGGCAGATCCTACCAGCCAGAGATGCCTGGAGTCTTATCTCCCTGGACTCATGGTGCCCAGTTGCAGGGAAGCTGTTACTCAGCTGCCATCTTGCTCTCCCTCCAAGGCCATGCACATTTGTAAGGCTTTTGATATACATTGCCAAATTACCCTTAGAAAATTTCTGCCAATTGATACCTTGATAGTAGTGTGCTATGATGACTTTCTAAACTCTAAACTAACATTTCTATATATTGCATAGGCCTAACAGTAGATTTGAACTTTTAATAAAAATTTCCCCGCTCTGCCCAGAATATTGAGAAAGATTATAAGTGGTTCATGCCTGTAATCCCAGCACTGGGAAGCTGAGGTGGGTGGATTGCCTGAGCTCCCAGGTTCAAGACCAGCCTGAGCTAGAGCAAGACCCCCTCCTCTAAAAATAGCTGGGGGTTGTAGTGGGTGCCTGTAGTCCTAGCTACTCAGGAGGCTGAGGCAAGAGCATCACTTGAGCCCAAGAGTTAAGAGGTTGCTGTGAGCTGTGACACCATGGCACTCTACCAAGGGCAACAAAAGTGAGACTCTGTCTTAAAAAAAAAAAAAAAAAGATTATAAATTACTATATTTTCTTTAGATGAAAGACACTGTTAATAGTTACCTGCAGTTATTGTTTTATGGCTCCCATAGATTGTTAACATTCAAAATTTATTATCTTTATGTAATGAAGATAAAGTTGTCCTTAATTATTATTGACAGATTATCTAGTCCTTGCTTATCAACCTGTTTTGAAGAACCAGCCTTTTATAGTACGAGGGAATTTGCATAGAGCTAGAAATCTAAAATTTTCTATCCCCTGTATATGCTGTTTGGTTTATCAAAAATCAGGTGGCTATAAAATGTTAGTTTCATCTCATGGTTTTCTATTCTGTTCTAAATGTCTATGTCTCTATTTTTGTGCCAATACCTTGCTGTTTTGATCAGTATGGACTTGTTATATAGCCTCTGGTAGGGGGATGCCCCAACTTTGTTTTTATTGCTAAGAATTGCCCTAGCTATATGGTTTTCTTTTTTTCTGGTTCCATAGGAAACAAAGTACTGAATGGAGTAAAACTGATAGCTTTTCCACTTAGAACTGGAACCAGACATCGTTGTCCTCTATTGCCACTACTATTCAGCATAGTGTTGAAATTCTAGCCAAGACAATCAGGCAAGAGAAGGATATGAAGGGCATCCAAATCGGGATAAAAGAGGTCAAACTCTCACTCTTTGCCTATGATATGATCTTATATTACCCCAAAGACTCAAATACAAGGCTCCTGGAAGTGATTAAGAAATACGGTAATGTCTCAGGGTATAAAATCAGTGCTACAAATCAGTAGCCTTTGTATATGCTAATAACAGCCAAATTGAGAAGCTAATCAAAAACACAGTTCTCTTCACAGTAGCTTCAAAGAAAATGAAATACCTAGGAATATATCTAACAAAAGAGGCGAAGAATCTCTACAAAGAGAATTATGAAACCCTAAAAAAAGAAATAGCAGAGGATATTAACAAAATGGAAGAACATACCATGCTCATGGCTGGGAAGAATCAACATTGTTAAAATGTCTATACTTCCCAAAGCAATCTACAGATTCAGTGCAATCCCCATTAAAACACCAGCATCATACTTTGAAGATTTGGAAAAGCCGAAATTTTAATGCAATGCCTGAGATTTATATTACATTTCCCATTTTAAAAGGCATTTAAGATTCTTTTTTTTTTTTTTTTTGGTTTTTGGCCGGGGCTAGGTTTGAACCTGCCACATCCGGCATATGGGACCGGCACCCTACTCCTTGAACCACAGGTGCTGCCCGGCATTTAAGATTCTTAACTAATTCATAGTGTCCTTTGAAGGTAGGTATTGCATGTATAGAGTTGGGAGATCATTATTAATAGGGAGCAGAAAGGTGCAATATCGAAGGAAGAAGGATGACACTCTGAAAAGATAGTTGAAAAGAAGTTACTTTTCACTGAATTTCGGTGCTAGTTACTTGGTGGAAACCAGTAGTAGACAATCACTTTTGATCAAGGGTTGTTTACCCCTAGGGGAAAAGTCTAGAATTTTAGGTCAAAAACAGATGACTCTAAATCTCAGAGAGAGAGCTCTAGCTTCATTCATTCAATGGTTATTTTTAAGTTCCTCTTGTGTGCCAGGCACTGTTCTAGGCAATGAATGACAGCCCCACCCTATGGAGCTAAAACTTCTGGGGAGACACACAATAAACAAATAGACATATAATGCAATGTCAGGTATTGGTAAGTGTTAAGAAAAAAAAATTAAGTTATGGGGAACAAAGAGTGAAGAAAGTAGGCAGAAATTGGTGTTTAGTTGGCTGATTTAGGAAGCCTCTTTACATTGCTGACATCTGAGCAGGGACCTGAATGAAGTGTTGATGTAGAGAGCCCCAGGAATCCTAGCAGGGGGATGGTCTAGACAGAGGCAGTGGTAAGTGCAAGGATCCTGAGGTGGGAGCCTGCTTTGTTTGGTCAGGGAATCAGCAAGAAGGCCAGGATGGCAGAAGCAGAGAAGGTGAGGGGAGGTGGTGGAGGGGATATTGGAAGATTAGATCAAGAGTGCATATGACATGAAATAAGAAGGTCTTGGAGCTAGAAGAGACTGGATTTTTGTTAAGACCAGTGCTTCTAAATCTGAGGTTGCAACTTTTAGTGGATTGTGAACTCTGAATTGTGAATAGCAAGCAACCTTTAAAACAGTGTAAAATATCAGTACACAGTGCATACTGAGGACAAGAATTGGTTCAGAGAACTATTTTTTTTCAATTGTAGGGGACGTGTGTATGTGCGCATGTATTGGTTCCAATGAAAATCTTTGTTTTTGCTGTATGTTTTGGTTAAAAAAAAACAAAACAGGTATTTGTGAACTATTGTTCTAGTCTTATCCCTACATTTTATAGATAAAAAAAAACTAAAGTGGGCTGCTGTGGCTCACGCCTGTAATCCTAGTACTCCGAGAGACTGAGGTGGGTGGATTGTTTGAGCTCAGGAGTTCGAGACCAGCCTGAGGAAGAGCAAGACCCTGTCTCTACTAAAAGCAGAAAAACTAGCCGGGCATTGTGGTGGGCACCTATAGTTCCAGTCCCTTGGGAGGCTGAGGCAAGAGGATCAGTTGAGCCCAAGAGTTTGAGGTTGCTGTGAGCTGTGATGCCATGGCACTCTACCCAGGGTGATGGAGTGAGATTCTCTCTCAAAAGAAAAGAAAAAGAAAAAAAGAAACTAAGGAGGGACATACACAAAGGTCTGCATATCTTCTACCTCAGTGTGGTGCTCTTGCTAGCACACTCCTAGCTAGATGCGGCATGCACATCTGTATGTTTGTGTATATGATCGATTTCAGACTGAAGAAGTTCTAATTTTTAAATGAAGGAAAGGAATTGAAAGCTTTATTTAGTTAATATCCTATCAGTAAGTGGGAACTTCACTTCTATTTTATGGTCTTCTTTTACTCTGTTTTACTTTCATTTTCTTTCTCTCTTTTCTGCAATATCCTTGTTTCTTTAGCAAAGAAAGCTATCCAAAATGAACAGCTAAACAGGGAAAGAAAGTAATGTAGAACCAGTAGAGACAGAGAGGGACCGATATCCAAAATCCAGGAAAGAAAAGAGAGAAACATCCAAGGTCAAGAAGAAGAAAAGGCCTCTGTGCCCCTGCCCACTCCAGAATCCCCTCTGTCCTTCTGGAAGGCTCTAGTCTCCTGGGAAGACAATGCTGGTGGAGAATGAATCCATGTACTTATTTCCCAAGGACATGAATTGGGAATTTACCTCTTTGTCCTGCCTCTGGCTCTCAGAATGAGGATTCAGTAATACATTGGGGAGAGTGAGTTCTTTGAGAAGAGAGTTTATTTCTTATTCTCTTTTATATTTACAGGCTGGCACGTGGAGGCACTTAGTAATAGTTTGCTTCAAAGACTGTCCTAATTATTAGGACTTTTGAGAAGCTGTTACTGTGTGATACAGCTAAATTCTTACTAATACAAACAAGAAATCTAGAGACAAAATTAAGATTTTCAAAAGAGACCTAATTTTGGAGAATTTGTAAGGAACTTGATGACATTAATCTCAAGGGTGAAATGATTCTTTTACATACATAAAATACACGTACGCTACATACACACACATCTGATTCAAATCTTTTTTATATCATAAGGAAGCTATTCTTGAAATAATATAATAGTATTTTAAAAATTATTGATTTTGCTCTTCCCCTAAGCAGCCTGAGATGATCTGTGAAAATGGTTTGCTATTCACTTGACCCAGAAAACCCCACAAAGTCATGTAAGTTAAGAGGCTCAAATCTTCGTATTCACTTTAAGAACACACGTGAAACTTCCCAGGCCATCAAGGATGTGCATATATGAAAAGCCGCCAAGTATCTGAAGGATGTCACTTTAAAGAAACAATGTGAAAAAAAGAAAAGAAACAATGTGTACCATTCTGACGTTAAAATGGTAGAGTTGGTAGCCCCAAACAGTGGGTCTGGACACAGGGTTGGTGGCCCAAAAAGAGTGCTGAATTTTTGCTACATATGCTTACAAATGCAGAGAGTAATGCTGAACTTAAGGGTTTAGATATAGATTCTCTGGTCAATGAGCATATCCAAGTGAACACAGCACTCAAGGTGCATCACCGAAGTTACAGAGCTCATGGTCAAGTTAACCCATACTTGAGCTCCCCCTGCCACATCCAGATGATCCTTACTGAAAAGGAACAAATTTTTCCCAAACCAGAAGAGGAGGTAGTACAGAAGAAAAAGATATCCCAGAAGAAACTGAATAAACAAAAACTTATGGCATGGGAATAGATGCAACATAAAATAAGTGCAAATAACAGTAAAAAATATCATTGGTTTTTAGGAGTTATAGGGGTGAGCTGGCCATGATGGCTCACTCCTATAATTCCAGCACTTTGGGAAGCCAAGGCAGGATTCTTGAGGCCAGGAGTTTGAGACCTAGACAAAATAGTGAAACCTCCAATCTACCCCCTCAATCGGTTTTTAATTGTTTAAATTCATGTTGTGTAATTTATGAGATGTTACAGAGCAAGTGAAGAGAATTCATCAGATGTCACTCATTTTCCATAAGAGTGACTATGAATCTAAAAATTGGATCAGTGATTAAAATGAAAAGATTTTTTAAAAGCTTTTTATGCAAAAATATTGATGTGGCACATTCTGCCTTTCCATTAAAACATTTCTTTTGAAGGTTTTGATGCTGGAGGGGATATATTAAAGACAAAAAGAAACTTTCTTAGAAATCAGAATAGGAAACTTACTTTTTTAGTAGTTAATATATATCATTTGTTAAATGCTTATTGTGTATTAAGTTCTTTTCACAGAAGGAAACAGTCTCAGTTTTTAATAATGCATAAGGTCATACAGCTAGAAAGTGGTAGGGCCTGGATTTAAAACTATTTAGCCCTAGAAGCTTCTGCTCTTTTACCCTACCACAACTGGGGGCAGTTGTTTACAATTTTTAAATTTTTCGAAGTAACTCTCTTTAGCTTTGGTGTAGCTATAGAGAGAAATGAAGAACTTAAAAAACTTTTTTGAAAAGCCTCAAATGTTAGAGGATATGAGTGATACAATTTTTTTTCAAAAAGTCATAACTGATATTTCATTACTTAATTAGGGCCTCTGCAGAATTATTATGGCTTAATATATAATTATAGGGCTGAAATTGAGAAGTGTTTGTAAAATGGCTGTGTGGCTTGAATATGTTAAATCCACGTTGAACATTAGGTGGCACTCCTCCATTGGTAGATACATTCTTTCAGGAAAAATATCATTTATGAATTTTATTAACTGCTTATTGATTTTAATCATATTGATGTGTCATTTGAATTCCATTCATCTAAAAATCACAGAAGTGCACAATATTATAGATTATTTCTCATAAATTCAAAGACACACATTTTTCCCAAGTTAGAAAACTGTACCTAAATGATGAAAAGAATGGTCTTCTTTGGGATTAAACTTGATAATGGGCTTTTTGGAATCTTTTACTCCACCAAAGTATCATTTGATTTATTAAAAATAAAATGCAGACTGTAAACTACAAAATTAAAATAATATATAAGTCACATGGGATAATGTAGACAAATACATTCTAAAGGGTAGAGGGGCGGCGCCTGTGGCTCAGTGAGTAGGGCACCAACCCCATATACCGAGGGTGGCAGGTTCAAACCCAGCCCCGGCCAAACCCCAAAGGGTAGAAAAGATGATCCTAACATGTCCCTCCCTCTTCATATAGGCTGTCTGATGATCAGTACCTCTAATGCTTGCTGATGTCAAGGTTTTTTAACAGTTTTATAGAGGAACATTTAAGCTTAAACTTAAGCTTACAGCCGCTTGAATCTTTATCATTTTACTGTGAGCGTGGTATTTTCTCCAATGACTAATATCCAAAAATACTCATTCCTTTTCTTATGAAGATAATACTAACAGAATCAGTATGCAGCATTAGCTAATGCTACATAGTAATAACTTGTAATTCATATGTATTTAGCATCTGCAACATGTTGTATATGAAATAGAGGAAAAAATAGAACCAGTTTGGTTTGCATAGAGCCACCCTCCTCTGTCTCTGCCACTAAGACCACGACATACCACATACAGGGCACTGCACAACTGTAAGTGAATCGCAGATGTGCTTATCTGTTACATACTTTTCTAACAGATATCAGTAAAATGTTCTGAGGAAGGCACAATTCATTCTATTTGCCCCAAGATACTAGATGGGCTAAAAAATAGTCTTCTCAAATTTCTTAGCAATGGCACTGGTTATCTCTGCCATTGACTCTTTTTCTAAAAGGAAAAAGAATAGGAGAGGAGGAGCTAAGAAGAGAGAGGGTGATATAAAAGGAATATTTCAGGATGCATCTAAATTACTAAAATTGCCAGGTTAGGTTTAAGAGCAAAGATGCCCTCCCACTGGATCTTCATCTCATACTCCACCTTTAAGTCTTACTGGCTTGAACTTGCCAAGCTCCATTTCCCCCTCAAAGCTTTTTTTTTTTTTTTTTTTTTTGAGACAGAGTCTCAAGCTGTTGTCCTGGGTAGAGTGCTTTGGCATCATAGCTCACAGCAACCTCAAACTCTTGGGCTTAAGTGATTCTCTTGCCTCAGCCTCCCAAGTAGCTGGGACTACAGGCGCTTGCCACACACCCAGCTATTTTTTTTTTTTGAGACAGAGCCTCAAGCTGTTGCCCTAGGTAGAGTGCCATGGAGTCACAGCTCCTAGCAACCTCCAACTCCTGGGCTCAAGTGATTCTCTTGCCTTAGCCTCCCAAGTAGCTGGGACTACAGACGCCCACCACAACACCTGGCCATTTTTTGGTTGTAACTGTCATTTTTTTTTGGCAGGCCCAGGCTAGATTTGAACCCACCAGGTCTGGTGTATGTGACTGGCGCCCTAGCAGCTGAGCTACAGGCGCCTCCCCACCCCGCAAAGCTTTATGCTTTGTATCTCCCTGGAATATTTTTTCCCCAGGTTTCTGCATGACTGCCTTCTCCTCATCCATGTTTTCATTTCTTCTCACAGAGAGCTTACCTGTCCATTCTAGTTGAAGGAGGACTCCCTAGCTCATTGCCCCTAATAACACATTTACTTAATTTATTCTATTACCTTTATAACAGTTATTATCACAGGAATTATATCATATTGTGATTTTTTTTTTTTTAACATTCTATGAGGAGAGACAGAAAGTTAGTAAACTCCATGTCAACAGGGCCTTGAGTGTCCCCAGTGTCTGCTGCAGTGTTTGACAAAGAGAAGGCATTCAGTATTTATTAATTGAGTGAAGGAAAGAATAAATTCAACTTTTCAGGCATGGCTAACATTTTAATTGATGATAGCCAGTAGGTAAAGTTTGTTTCTTAAACATAAACATACATAGTAGATACATAGACATACATAAACATACATCTACTATGTATGTACATCTACTATGTATGTTTATGTCACGCACATACTTAGTCCCCTCGGAAGCATCCATGAATAAAACAGACAAAAATTTCTTCCCTGAAAAGGTTATATTCTATTGGAGGCAATATGCAATAGTAAACATGTTAAGTATAATATACATATATATGATATTTGAAGTTATTAACAGTAAAAGTGTGAATACAGGAACAAGGCTAGGATGTCCACTTTCAACAGTTTTATATAACATTGTAATGGAAGTTCTAGCCAGTACTATCAAGTAAGAAAAAAAGAAACAAAGTACATCTAGATTGGACAGGAAGAAAAAAACTGCATTTATTTACAGATGACATGACCATGTATGTAGAAAATCTTAAGGAATCCACGAAAAAACTATTACAACTAAGGTGTTCAGCAAGATTGCAGAATATAAGAAATCGATTTTACAAAAATCAATTATATTTCTATATATTACAGCGAACAATTTGAAAAAGAAATTATAACATTCACAATAATATCAAAGAATAACAGACCCATTAATATTTTTAGTAGAAATGTGAGAACTGTATACTGTAAACTATAAAATATATATGTATATATTTGCAGTTTTTGGCTGGGGCTAGGTTTGAACCCACCACCTCCAGCATATGGGGCCGGCATGCTACTCCTTTGAGCCACAGGCGCTGCTAACTATAAAATATTTCTGAGTACAGTTACAGAAGACCTGAATGATTAGAAGACTCATTGTTGGTCTCAATTCTCTCTAAACTGGGAAGTAAATTCAGGACAAGTATAATACCTATCAAAATCATTTTTTGTAGAATTTGGCAAGCTTTTCCTAAATTTGTATGGAAATGTAAAGGCCTGATTAGCCAAGACATTTTGAAAAAGAACAAAACTAGATACTTTCTGGTTTCAAAACTTACCATAGTCTTGATGCATGGCTCATGCCTGTAATCCAAGCACTCTGGGAGGCCCAGGCAGGAGGATTGCTTGAAGTCAGGAATTTGAGACCAACTGGAACAAAGCAAGACCCCATTTCTGCTAAAAATAGAAAAATTAGCCGAGTATTGTGATGTGTGCCTGTAGTCCCAGCTACTTGGGAGGCTGAGGTATGGGAACTATTCTTTTTTTTTTTCCCCACCTGACAGTGACCTCCAGAAGTGAGAGAGGGAGAATTTTCATGGATCTGTAGAGTCCAAGCTGAAAAAGCCCTTTCCTCCCTGAACTGGATGTGTGCCTTTTTGAATGATTCCTTTTTATTTGATCACTTTCCTGATTTACACTTTCATTGTGGAAATCATTTTTTCTGGCATTTTTCATCTTCTTTTTCACAAAATTAAGCAGGAAGTAACTTGAAAGTACATTTTCACACATCATAGTTGGGGAAACATGTAAGTTTGTGTTTTGTTTACTGTACTGTTGACTTTTAAAAAAATATCTTGGAAATATGCAAAATCTTCATGTTGAACACATTTCTCTAAAGGAAAAAAGACATTTTTGTGTATGCTGTAATTTTTTTAAAAGATAAAAGTAATTGCAACATTTTTACTTAGTTCTCCCCGCCCTTTAGAGATGGGGGTTTTACTATGTTGCTCAGGCTGGCATCAAACTCCTGGGCTCAAGAAATCCTTCTGTCTCAGCCACTCGGAGGCTAAAATGTTTTGTTGCCTATTGTGAAGTGGCTGGGATTACAGGCATGTGCAACTGTTCCCAGCTGTTTTACTTACTTCTTAAAGAATTTAAGTGGAATAGGATAATCAATTAAATTTAATAATTTGCCTAACTTTTCCTTGTGTGATTATTAATGAGAAATGCCAACCTGTAGTTAGCAAATCAGGTTCTGCACAGAAAGGCTATTTGAGCTCACCTTCTGTCTGCCTTTACAAGATAGATTTAGGAAGAAGCCATAGCTCTCGGGGAATAATCTAGACAGCCTCAAAACTGATTATAACCAGACTAAAGTAAGGTTAATATTTGACATAATTCAATATAGGAAAATGCTTAATCTTTGGTAGAAGCCCTGGAGGAAGGCTATTTGGTAAAAGATAAGTCCAAAACAAGTTAATGCTTAAAATCTAGCCTGTGGTAATGGGAAAATATAAACCTTTTGGTGATTGTATTTTTATTTCTGTTTTACTTACTACTTTGGCATCTAAGTAAAGCAATAGGAATTGCTATGCTTGTTTGCCTACTATGTCAGGTCATGAATATTTAATGATCCATTACATTCTCAGAATGTTCAAGGCAAAACGAAGTTTGTTCTTTGGAACCCTCTTTGCACTTGCCCTTACTAGAAGTGCTTGAGGTGGCAGGTTCTCAGATACAGTTGATTTCTATTTTAATGTCATTTGGCTTAAAATAGATTGAGAACAGTTACTGACTCTTAAACATGAAAATTCTGAAAATCAGATTTCAGATTAGTTCACAACATTTCCCCTGCAATGTATTATATGAATGCATTTAGTATGATTTAAGTAGGAGAGCCCTGTTGAATGAACTAAAATGTTTTGTTGCCTCTTGTGAAGTAATTTTTCCTGAAATACTGTATACCATTATAAAATACAAAATACATTTTTCAATGCATTGTTAGAATTACATGTCTGACAGTATGGCCTGATTTTTATTTTTGTTGTTGTTGTGTTACTTTTTAAAATCTGATTTAATAGGATTTAGTCATCAGTTGTGCAGATGTAACAAACAGTGCAGCATTGTGTGAGCCACTTAGTCCTATTTCCCTCAGAGGTCCCCTTTCCCCACTAAGAACAGAAGATCTGGAATCAAGCTGCATGGCTTCACCTCTGTTTATAAACTGTCATCTCAGGCAAGTTTCTCAATTTACCTGAGCCTCAGTTTCATAATCTGTAAAATGGGAATTACAATACCCTCTCTCATAACATTGTTACATAAAATACCTAAGTAAGTGTTTACAACAGCACTTAGGACAGCAAGTGCTTAATAGAAATGAGTAGTGTTTGGCTCTCACTATTACTGTTCTTGTAATATTAAATTGTAATGAATTGTTGACACATTTGGAGTTTAGGTTACTGCTCTCTTACGGTCAGGGATTGTTTCTTAGAATTCACAACATCTACCACAGAGCTTAGGATAAGATAAGCACTTGATAAATATTTTGGGGATGAATAAGTGAGTGTATGAATTGAGTATCTGATCAGCAGTGGTCTGCTTTTGAAGAAAAAAAGATAAAACTGATACTGAGTTCTTGTATGTTTCCTACAAGAACAAAGTAGGTAGGAGTCAGAACATGTAACTCAGTCCCTAAGCTGAAAATACAAAGAGAATGTCTCTCCCACTCCTATAAATGAGTGCTTAGTTATAATTTCTATACAACTATATCAATATACTACATATATTGGAAATCATATACAATAGTAGAAACTTTAATAGTTTAAACTTTAAAAAGTAAATAGAAATAGAAATGTTGATATTCTCACCCCCAAGTGGGATCTAATACTTCAGAGACTATTGGTTATGCAAAATATTTCTTTATCAGACTTGAGTTTAAATTCTGGTTCTGGCACTTAGTAAGTACTTAAACTCTCTGTTCCTCAGTTTCCTATTCTGGAAAATAGCAACCTCCCAGGGTTGATATAAGGATTATACTATACTAGCACAAAGAACTTATGGTACCTGCTACATAATAAGGCTCAGTAAATGTTAAATACAATAATGATACTAATAATAGAATTGTTATTGTAATGATTATTATTATTATGCTTTCTAGAAGTATTTTCCATAGGGAATTTTTCATGAAATTGCTAGCTTTTATCTATCCTTATATATATTTTTGTTTTGATTCCTAAATTATCAGTTCTATTCTTAACGCAAATTCTAGTCACATAGCCTCCAAAAT
Source organism: Nycticebus coucang (assembly GCF_027406575.1). Taxonomy (NCBI): domain Eukaryota; kingdom Metazoa; phylum Chordata; class Mammalia; order Primates; family Lorisidae; genus Nycticebus; species Nycticebus coucang. The sequence continues at coordinate 92,159,435 of NC_069789.1, forward strand.
TACTGCAATAATTAGAAGTTGTACCTTTGTACAGGCTTAAACATAAGAAGCTGTGCCTTCAAAATTTATGGGCCTAAATGTAATATCATTTTTACCCATGAAAAGGTCCCCCATTCACTCATTTACTTTGACTTAAAGCTTTGAAAACACCTTTGATCAATCTCGCTCATACCCATATTTCCTCCCTGTCCCTGGTTTATTACTACTTGCTTAAAAATGTCTCTTTTATCCATAATTTCCTTTCATTTTTGAAAGGTAAATAGAAATTTCTTTTCAATTTTGGTCCTTTTAGGACCAAATTAAAACAGCTGGTCTCCTAGTTGGTCTCCCTGTTTTAGACTCTTTCTCATTCCATCCATTTGTCCATCCATCCATCTATTCTTCCATTATATTGCAAAACATTTATTGAACACCTGCTTTGCCAGACACTTTTTTAGACCTGGAGATATGCTCACATTCCTATTAGGATGAATATTATTTCTAGGGCGGCACCCGTGGTTTAAAGGATGAATATTATTTAAATATTAGCTTTATGATCATAGTTCTTCACTCAGAATGTTCAGTGACTCAGTTCCTTCATTATTTTCATTTTGTTTTACAATTTAGGCCTATCTTTTATCAAGCTTTCTATGTCCTATAAGCTCCATCTTCTTAGATTTCATTAACACCATGCTTACTCCCAGCACTCGATGGCTTTTGTTGTAACCATATGGATTGCTCTTCTTAAACGTCTATAGTTCTGTATCACACGACCTTCTGTGTATTGGCCTTTATTTGTCCATTTGGAATGATTGCAAAGTACCTGAGGATCAGGGTCCTTATTTGACCTCTGCATATACCCCTACCTAAGACTCAGGGCAAGTCCAGAAGTGCACTTATTTTATCCCTTTATCAATTCTGCCTATACAGACCCTGCTGAAGATTATCCCAAATGAAAGGGACCCACACTGTAAGCATACTTTATAGGCTTCTTGTTATGTTATTTAAAGCAGAAAATCCTAATGTTGACTTTTTAGTAATCTGAAAGGTGGCATACCTCCTCTTGCCCTTCCCCTGCACTGGTGTTTGTAAAGGTTGAGGGCGGATATCTCAGTTACTGTCCCATAGGCACGGGCCTGGTAGGAGCTTAGAAAGTACTGTCGTATTTGCTTATTGATTACACTTATGCTTGATTGAATGCATATATATATATACATATACATTTGGATGAAACAAAATAACTTGTAAGAATGTTAATTACAAGCAATGAGTAATCACCTAAATTAGTAGATATGCAAGGTAAGGTTTTTAAAAAGTAGAAGCAAAGTAGTAAAATATATAAATATATCAACAAGGAAATTTTTTCTAATCTCATGACTATAGGTAAAATAGGCACGTAAAGAACTTACTCAAATATGTTGTGCTTGGTGTTGTACGGTTTTCAATAGAAATTAGTTTTTGTTTCCATTTGAGAAATTTTGTTACTAAAAAAAGGAAATTAGTTTTTGTATGAGTCTAACACTGAAGTATTGAATAGATATAGACTGAATGGTTACTTGGGGAAGGCACTTTGGGGTAAATAAAGATGAATGATCCCATCATTTTTGTACTTAGGAACTTACATTGTAGTAGAAAGATATATCTATATATCTCTCTATATTATATATCTATATCTGTATCTATATCTATCTATCTACCTACCTACCTACCTATCTATCGACAACTATAAATATGCTTCCAAAGGCTCAGATAAAGTACAAGGGAATTTCAGAGTACTGAAAAATGTCTTTCATTTGGGAGGCTTATGGGGAATTTTATTGAGCAGATACAGCTTGAATTTTGCCTTGAGAAAAGATAACATAAAGATTTTGAGGGAACTGAGAGGGCTTGGAAGAAGTACTATAAAGAAAAAATTACATAATGCATGTCTTTGATTCAAGGCTGGAGCATATATTTAAGGGTTTATTTCAATAGCATTCAAAAGTGAAATGTAATCCCTTTTTTTGTTTGTTACTGGGAACATGAAATAGGCCAGTTATTTGCTATCACTTTAGAGTCTTCATCTGCATTTATCTTTACTCATCATCCAGAAAGAGCCAGCCAGTTTTTCCTAGGATGTGATGATATGTAAGAACTATATAGTTCCTTAATGTTTTTCCTCCATCAAGTAATAGTATGTACTCTAAGGGGTGTCTATTTTATTTTATTTTTTTGGGGGGGGGGCATTGTTTGTTTTTAAAAGATAGTCTTGTGCAGAAGATATATTTTCACATATTGGAAATTAAAGATTATTCCTAATCATTACTAGTACTACCACTACTGTCACTACTACTATTAATATTACTATTATTTCCCTTTCCCTAGCTTACTCTCCAGCAATACCTGACCATTTTTTGAGCATACTTCTGATATACTGAGCATGGTGTCAAACAGTTTAACTCATTTAATCCTAATGGCAACCTTTTAGAGCACCTGAGACTTAGAGAGGTTAAGTAATTTTCTTAACCCTGGGCCACAACAGGCCTGAGTGGAGCTAAAGCCTGGGCATTTGACCTCTGCATAATATTGATGACCATAGAAAGGAGCATAGCTATCTAAAAGGCCCACCATTTTCCTAAGTAGGTGGGCTTTTGTCAATCTGTGTGACATAGATCTTCTTCTTTTTTTCCATAGCTTTTGCTCAGTAAATAAAGGGTTCAATAAGACATTTTCATTTGTGTCAAATCTTAAAAACTTGGAAGAGTAGAAAAGAGGATGAAAGTAGGACTGGAATCAGATGTACTAGAAATGGTTTTATACCTTCTTAGACCTTAAACATTTCTTTGTATTAAATAATAAAACAAGTACAGTGGAGGTTGTTTATTATCCAGTCATGAGGAGAATTAGTATTTTACAAGTTCAGCCAAGGTCTCCTTAGTTCCTTACAGCTTACATGAAAAACTTTTTTAATACTAATGAGAATATTTTGTTAAACTTGTATTGATTTATAGAAAATATTTGCATTGTGACATGCTATTGGAAATGAGGGATACTCTGAAGGCTCCCCCTTAATTCTTGTGCAAATGGATAAATTTAATGAAAAATATGCTAATACATCCAACATTTGGATTTAACAGACATCTACAGAACATTTCTTCCCAACAAAACTGAATACACACACTTCTTTTTTTTTTTTAAACGATCTCATTTATTTTTCTGTAGATGAGTATTATCAGTCTAGAAAACGAAAAAGAATAAACAAAAATTTAATAAAATCCAATTTAAAATATCATTCAGAAATCAATAACACCCATATATACACACTATAACCAGTTATCAGAAATAGTGGGAAGATGTACTTCATTTACAATGGCAAAGAAAAAATATCAATGCCTAAACTTAAAAAAATAGGTAAAAGCTATTATGGAAAACTATACAATAATCCTAAAAGTCCTAAAAAGAAGACTCGAGGGAGTAGAAAAATACCCCCACTTACTGGATCAAAAGACTCAATATTTTTCTTTTCTTTTTTTTTTTTGAGACAGAGTCTCACTATGTCTCCCTCGGTAGAGGGTAGAGTGCCGTAGCATCACAGCTCACAGCAACCTCCAACTCTTGGGCTTAAGCAGTTTTCTTGCCTCAGCCTCCCAAGTAGCTGGGACTATAGGTGCCCACCGCAAGACTGGCTATTTTTTGTTGCAGTTGTCATTATTGGTTAGCTGGCCCAGGCCAGGTTTGAACTCACCAGTGTTCATGTATGTCACTGGCACCATAACCACTGTGCTATGGGCACCAAACCTTAAATTTTTTTCTTCTTAATAAACAACTATTCTTAACTAAAATGAAGTAAAATTTATCAGTCTTTTATGAATAGTGCTTTTGTGTCTTTTAGAAAAAAATCTTTGCCTATGTCTAGGTTCCAAATGGATTCTCTTACATTTTCAAAAATTGTTTTTTCTTTATTTTTACATATACATGGAATACACACACTTCTTATCAGCACACGGAACGTACTCCAAAATCGATCACATCTTACGTCACAAGTCTAACCTCAGTAAATTTAAAGGAATAGAATTATTCCTTGCATCTTCTCGGACCACCATGGAATAAAAGTCGAATTCAGTAACAACAGGAATCTGAATACTCATACAAAAACATGGAAGTTAAATAACCTTATGCCGAATGATAGCTGGGTCATAGATGATATTAAGAAGGAAATTGCCAAATTTTTGGAACAAAACAACAAGGAAGACACAAATTATCAGAACCCCTGGGATACAGCAAAGGCAGTCCTAAGAGGGAAATTTATAGCACTACAAGCCTTCCTCAAGAGAACAGAAAGAGAGGAAGTTAACAACTTAATGAGACATCTCAAGCAACTGGAAAAGGAAGAACATTCCAACTCCAAACCCAATAGAAGAAAAGAAATAACCAAAATTAGAGCAGAATTAAATGAAATTGAAAACAAAAGAATTATACAACAGATCAATAAATCAAAAAGTTGGTTTTTTGAAAAGGTCAATAAAATAGATAAACCTTTGGCTAACCTAACCAGGAAAAGAAGACTAAAATCTCTAATTTCATCAATCAGAAATGACAAAGATGAAATAACAACAGACTCCTCAGAAATTCAAAAAATCCTTAATGAATATTACAAGAAACTTTATTCTCAGAAAATCTGAAGGAAATTGACCAATACTTGAAAGCACATCTCCTTCCAAGACTTAGCCAGGATCAAGTGGAAATGTTCAACAGGCCCATATCAAGTTCTGACATAGCATCAACAATACAAAATCTCCCTAAAAAGAAAAGCCTGGGACCAGATGGCTTCACGTCAGAATTCTACCAAACCTTCAACCTGTTCCAAAATGTAGAAAAAGAAGGAAGACTACCCAACATGTTCTATGAAGCAAACATCACCCTGATCCCCAAACCAGGAAAAGACCCAACAAGAAAAGAAAATTATAGACCGCTATCACTAATCAATATAGATGCAAAAATATTCAACAAGATCCTAACAAACAGAATCCAGCAACACATCAAACAAATTATACATCATGACCAAGTTGGTTTTATCCCAGGGTCTCAAGGCTGGTTCAATATACGTAAATCTATAAATGTAATTCAGCACATAAACAAATTCAAAAATAAAGACCATATGATTCTCTCAATCGATGCAGAAAAAGCTTTTGATAATATCCAGCATTGCTTCATGATCAGAACACTTAAGAAAATTGGTATAGAAGGGATATTTCTTAAACTCATAGAGGCCATTTACAGCAAACCCACAGCCAATATCGTATTGAATAGAGTTAAATTGAAATCATTTCCACTCAGTTTAAGAACCAGACAAGGCTGGGCATTGTCTCCAATGCTCTTTAACATTGTAATGGAAGTTTTAGCCATCGCAATTAGGGAAGAAAAGGCGATCAAGGGTATCCATATAGGGTCAGAAGAGATCAAACTTTCGCTCTTTGCAGATGATATGATTGTATATCTGGAAAACACCAGGGATTATACTACAAAACTCTTAGAGGTGATCAAGGAATACAGCAGCGTCTCAGGTTACAAAATCAACATTCATAAATCGGTAGCCTGTATATATACCAACAATAGTCAAGCTGAAAAAACAGTTAAGGACTCTATTCCATTCACAGTAGTGCCAAAGAAGATGAAATATTTGGGAGTTTTATCTAACAAAGGATGTGAAAAAAATCTCTGTAAAGAGAACTCTGAAACTCTAAGAAAAGAAATAGCTGAAAATGTTAACAAATGGAAAAACATACCATGCTCATGGCTGGGAAGAATCAACATTGTTAAAATGTCCATACTACGCAAAGCAATATATAATTTTAATGCAATCCCTATTAAAGCTCCACTGTCATACTTTAAAGATCTTGAAAAAATAATACTTCTTTTTATATGGAATCAGAAAAAACCTCGAATAGACAAGACATTGCTCAGAAATAAAAACAAAGCAGGAGGAATCACGCTACCGGACCTCACACTATACTATAAATCAATAGTGATCAAAACAGCATGGTACTGGCAGAAAAACAGAGAGGTAGATGTATGGAACAGAATAGAGAACCAAGGGATGAACCCAGCTACTTACTGTTATTTGATCTTTGACAAGCCAATTAAAAACGTTCAGTGGGGAAAAGATTCCCTACTAGTTGGCAACCTGTAGAAGACTGAAACTGGACCCACACCTTTCACCATTAACTTAGATAGACTCTCACTGGATTAAAGATTTAAACTTAAGACATGAAACTGTAAAAATACTAGAAGAAAGTGCAGGGAAAACTCTTGAAGAAATCGGTCTGGGCGAATATTTTATGAGGAGGACCCCCCCCTCCCCCACCAGGCAATTGAAGCAGCTTCAAAAATACACTAGTGGGACCTGATCAAACTAAAAAGCTTCTGCACAGCCAAGAACACAGTAAGTAAAGCAAGCAGACAGCCCTCAGAATGGGAGAAGATATTTGCAGGTTATGTCTCCGACAAAGGTTTAATAACCAGAATCCACAGAGAACTCAAACGTATAAGCAAGAAAAGAACAAGTGATCCCATCACAGGCTGGGCAAGGGACTTGAAGAGAAACTTCTCTGAAGAAGACAGGCACACGGCCTACAGACATGAAAAAATGCTTGTCATTCTTAATCATCAGAGAAATGCAAATCAAAACTACTTTGAGATATCATCTATCTCCAGCAAGATTAGCCCATATCACAAAACCTCAAAATCAGAGATGTTGGCGTGGATGTGGAGAAAAGGGAACACTTCTACCCTGCTGGTGGAAATGCAAATTAATACATTCCTTTTGGAAAGATGTTTGGAGAACACTTAGAGATCTAAAAATAGATCTGCCATTCAATCCTATAATTCCTCTACTAGGTATATACCCAGAAGACCAAAAATCACATCATAACAAAGATATTTGTACCAGAATGTTTATTGTAGCCCAATTCATAATTGCTAAGTCATGGAAAAAGCCCAAGTGCCCATCGATCCACAAATGGATTAATAAATTGTGGTATATGTACACAATGGAATATTATGCAGCCTTAAAAAAAGATGGAGACTTTACCTCTTTCACGTTCACATGGATGGAGTTGGAACATATTCTTCTTAGTAAAGTATCTCAAGAATGGAAGAAAAAGTATCCAGTGTACTCAGCTCTACTATGAAGCTAAATTATAGCTTTCACATGAAGGCTATAACCCAACTACAGCACAAGACTATGGGGAAAGGGCCAAGGAAGGGGAAGGGAGGGGGTAGGTTTTGGTGGAGAGAGGGTAATGGGTGGGGCCACATCTACCCAGTGCATCTTAGAATGGGTACAGGCGAAACTTACTAAATGCAGAATACAAATGCCTGCATACAGTAACTAAGAAAATGCCATGAAGGCTACGTTGAACAGTTTGATGAGAATATTTCAGATTGTATAGAAACCCACACATTGTACTCCTTGATTGCACTAATGTACACAGCTATGATTTAACAATAAAAATAAATTAAAAAAAACAAAAAAATAAAAAAAGAATGGAAGAAAAAGTATCTGATGTACTCAGTCCTACTATGAAATTAATTTATGGCTTTCACATGAAAGCTATAACCCAATTATAACCTATGAATATGGGGGAAGGCGGAGAGGGAGGGGAGGGAGGGGGGAGGATGGATGGCGGGAAGGTAATTGGTGGGATTACACCTACGGTGCATCTTACAGGGTACATGTGAAACTTAGTAAATGTAGAATATAAATGTCTTAACACAATAACTAAGAAAATGCCAGGAAGGCTATGTTAACCAGTGTGATGAAAATATGTCAAATGGTATATAAAACTAGTGTATGGTGCCCCGTGATCTCATTAATGTACACAGCTATGATTTAATAATAAAAAAAAATGAAAAATATGCTAATAAAGCTTGTGGCAAATCTGATTTTTTTTTAAGTATACCAAGGACCACATTGTTTAATGAAAGAATAAAAACATTCAAGTAATATGTATTTGAAACTTGATGTGTAGTTATTAGATTAGTTCTGTATAAGTCATTGGACTTGTTGGCTAGAAGAGTGGTCCGCAATCTTTGTGGCCCCCGGGACCAGTTTCATGAAAGATAGTTTTTCCATGGACTAGGGGTGGGGGATAGTAGACAATGTGAGTCAGTAAGCAATTGATTATTGTGGTCTGTGTGCAGTCCAAATCTAGCTAGCATCACAGCCTCAGCTTCACCTCAGATCATCAGGCATTAGATTCTTACAAGGAGCGCATACATATGCAGTTTACAGTAGGGTTTGGGCTCTTAGGAGAATCTAATGCCGCCACTTATCTGACAGGAGGCAGATATCAGACAATGATGTAAGCTCTGGGGAGCAGGTATAAATACAGATGAAGCTTAGCTCACACACCTGCTGCTCACCTCCTGCTGTGCAGCCCAGTTCTTAGCAGGTGAAAGGCAGGTACCAGGATCCACAGCTTGGGGGTTGGGGACCACACGGCTAAAGTACAACTGGTTTGTCCCAGGGAAGTGTCATATTGGTTTTTTTCAGTGGATCATGTTTTAGATAAGTGATTTCAGAAAAAGTATACCTTTGGTTGCTTCATCTAAGAGAATTGTAAGCCACTTGACTCTTAGTTTTACACAGTTCTGACCCAGTGGCACCATAGGCTGTTTCTTTACAACCTTATATATTTGAATGAGAACTTTATGTGCTCATCTGTTCATTGAACTACAGTCCCAATTTCATCTTTCTTTTAAGGCATTGTCTTAGTCTGTTCAGACAGCTATAAAAATACCATAAATTAGGTAACTTATAAACAATAGAAATTTATTTTTCACAGTTTAGGAGGCTCAGAAGTCTAAGATCAAAGAGCCAGTAAATTCAGTGACTTATGTGGCCCATTTTTTTCATCATAGATGGCACCTTCTGGCTGCATCTTCAGATGGCAGAGGGGAAGGGCATCTCTCTGGGGCCTTATTTATAAGGGCACTAATTTCATACAGAGACCCCCAAATGTTCTCTTTCCTAATAATCACCTGCAGAAAGTCCCATCTCCTATCACATTGAGTGATTAGGTTTTCAACATATGAATTTTGGAGAGACACAAACATAGGAGGCACCTAATTACTTCCTAAGCAAGGGGATGGGTCAGAAGCCCAGATGAATTAAAATATCCCTAGAGATATGCGTTCTTGGGTGGCACCTGTGGCTCAAAGGAGTAGGGTGCTGGCCCCATATGCTGGAGGTGGTGGGTTCAAACCCAGCCCCAGCCAAAAACTGCAAAAAGGTGGAGTTCTTCCAGGTAATTAAATATACAGTTGTTTTCCATTATAGTTTGTCTTTAATTTAACACATTTTAGTGACTGATATGTTGTTGGTTCCATTTTTTTCAAGAGGGGATAGTTAGATCAGAGGGTGAAGGAGAGGATGTACAGGGTGGAGGTGGGTGGTAAAGCAGTATCTTTCAAAAGCTTTTGACCTTATTTGTGGATCCTATACTATTAGTATTAATAAGGTAGAATAGAATAGAAAAGAAAATACGTTCAAACAGCACATGGTAAGGGTACCTATTGCTGAGAAAAATTCTTTAGTAACATTTATATGTATATGTGCGTTGGGTCATGATATGAGGTTATTTCTGTAATAGAAGTTTGAAGCTACTGTCATAATGGACTTTTAAACATATGGAAAGGAAATGATATAACTGTTCCTAAATTGTATGTACTGAACAATTTTAATAACTGAATCTTTTATCAATTAGTTCTAAGCTTCAGCAGTCTTACTCAATTTTGTAAACATTTTTACCATCTTTGCCTCATATACTATTTTGCATATGAATGGCTCTTAGTATTTCTCTTTAAACAATAATTTTTTGCTGTTCTGTAATTATAAAAATGCAAGTTATAGCCATTTAAAATATTCATCTTCACATTTTCAGAAACTAGAAGTATGGTGCTGTGTTTCAGACCTGTACTAGGTGACTAGTAAATAATGTCACTGAGTTTCTGTAGGCGCTTGTAATCTTGTGTTGACTCTGAGTAACTCCTCTTCCTTGATCTGTTACAACACATATTAAATAAAACTGCCAGAAGTGTTTAAAGAAGGCTTCAGGACCTTTGTTGGAGCTATTTTTCCTGGGATCAGGGCCAGACAGATTTTCCATTGTTAGTGATCTCCTCTGATTTCTTATTACCTCTGTCTGCTTTTCTGCTCAGGTGTACTTTAGGTTATCTTTCTCACTGTCTCCCATCGCCATTGCTCTTTTGGCTGATCCAGAACTCTGAATTTTTACCTTTTTATTGATTCAGAGCTTTTGGTGTCTGGAATGAGCACTGATTTTTTTGGCAAAAAAATCAGACAAACGTTTGTTTGAATCCCAACTCTGGCCCTGACCAGGTGTTTATCTATGTAATATCTAGACATTTAACCTCTCTGAAGCTGCATGTTCCCATTGGTAAAAACAAGGGGAATACCGTAATTACAGGTTTTTTTGTGAGAATTAACTAAAATATATATTACCTGACATACTGTTAGCTTATCTCTCCCTTTCCCTCCCTACCTGCTTAATTCAGTACTTGGTTTCATCTCTTGTGAGAAGTAAGTAAGACTTTTAAAGGTCAATTAAACTGGTAGCCATTTAGAGAGCACTAAAAAAGTCATAAGTGCAAGCAACCAAATGCAAACATTGGGTCCTCAGTATGTGCTAAGCTGATTGATACCTTATCTTCACTTTCCTATACCCTCTTGAGGGCCTTACTAGGATACAAGGTGCCTGGAAGAGGGTAAAGGACTTTTACTTGTTAAGGAGCTGCATCGCATCAAAGCAATTTATTTCAAAACTCCTTTCTAGAAGCCTTGTGATTTTTTTAATAAAAACCAGTGAAGGCAATTTTGTACTATTGTGTATTATTCAGAAATAGTCATCTTCGCTTAACGTCCATACACATGTACATACGTATATGTACAGACATCCTTTACTCAAGTGCTTATGAATTGGGGGGAGTAATTTTTCATTCATATTAATATTTTGTTTCTACTGAATTTATAATTGATGTGAGGTTAATTTTTCCTGCCTTTCCCCCAGACTTATAAAGAACAAAAAAAATTACTTAAAAAAGGTCCTTAAGTAGAAAGCACATACCCCAGTACGTCACTGAGAGACAGTAAATGAAGATTTAAATAATTTTATTTGAAAAAAAATTTTTGATGCTTTATTTTTTGACACCAGAGAAGCCCTGAACTGAAAATCTTTCTTATCTATACATATTAATTCTTTAATAAAATTTAAAACATATCTGCTTTGCTTTGTGGAATTGGAGACAGGTTCTTCAGATTTTATTCTTCATAAGTTTCCTGCTTGGTTCTGGAATCCTAGCCACATAATTAATTTTGTATCGTGGAGTAGCTAAATGGTAAAGTTTGATGCCCACCATTTTGGACATATAGATTGATGGTAAGTATAATGTCTAATATGACTTTAAACATTATGTTAACTATATGAATATGAATAGTTGGCTGTTATCTTCCATAACAGCCTTGGTTCCTTTCACAAGCCAAAGCACAGCTTTTGATTTCTTATATCTACAATTTCCAACAGTAATTTTATGTTGATTAAAGTATGATTTTTTTCAATAGTGCCTTTCCTTTGAGAAGTTTGAATTATAAAACTAATGATTAATGTGTAATAGCTAGTGTTATAAAATGTTGCTTTTTTTTGAGACAGAGTCTATTTTGTCACCCTTGGTAGAGTATGGTGGCATCATAGCTCACAGCAACCTCGTACTCTTGGGCTCAAGTGATCCTCTTGACTCATCTTCCCAAGTAGCTGGGACTATAGGCGCCTGCCACAGTGCCAGCTATTTTTTTAGAGACCAGCTCTCAGTCTTGCTCAGGCTGGTCTCAAACTCCTGAACTCAAGCAATCTACCCACCTTGGCCTCCTAGAGTGCTAGGAGCATGAGCTACCGCTCCTGGCAATGTTATAAAATTTTAAAAAGAATATTGTTACTCGTATTTTTATTGTCAAAAACAAACCCATAACTCTCTGAACTCCCCAAAAGGCACGAATTGTACTCTAACTCTGATTAAATATTCTTTACAAAAAATTATTATTATAAAAATAACTACGTTCAGTAGTTTTTATTTTCACTTATGAATATAATTTTAGTCACATTTCTATTTTTCTGTCCATAGCAAATTCCTTTTTCCTTTATAATAAATTTTTTCTGCAAAGACTTTTAAAAGACCATTTACCTAGGATTAGCTATACCTGTGGCTGTGTCATCACACATCCAAAGTTTTTCTTGCATATCAGAAAAAGACTGGTGAGGGAGATGAGTCTGCAGTGCAGCTCTAGAGTCACACGTGAACCTATAAACTACTGCCACTGATACAAGAGACTTGGGCAACAGAAATTGTAAATGCTTCATGTCCTCTGAGTCATTCAATCCCAATAAACACCTTATGAGAAAACTACTATTAACTACTCCCATTTTACGGATGAGGAAACTGAGGTTTAGAAGAGATTGAGTGTCTTTTCCATCATCACAAAGCCCAGGTCTATCTGACTCTAGAGCCATGCTCTTATACATGCTGAGGTCTTACCCCCAACCTCCACAGAAAGCCCTTTATAGCTTTCTGGATCTTCTCTCTAAGCAATGTATTTCAGGGACATGTGGCTTGCTGTAGGCTGCCAGCAAATAATAGTAGAGAGAGAATCAGCAGCAGATTTGTTGGTGTGGCACATTCTTTGCACTCAGCAATACTGGTAGTACCAGGTCCAATTGGTATTTGTTGATTGATTGTCATGGTGTTATTAGAAATAGAATGGCTCTGATAAGAAATATTGATGTGTATGAGGCCAAGGTAAAGTTTTGCTTGGTGGCATGAACTTAGTTAAACTTCTCTTGAACTGAGGGAGTGGATATTTTTTAAGTATACATGTACATGGAAAAAATTCTTGGTTTTAGGCCGGGCATGGTAGCTCATGCCTGTAATCCTAGCACTCTTGGAGGCTGAGGCTGGTGGATTGCCTGAGCTCAGGAGTTTGAGACCAGCTTGAGCAAGAACAAGACCCTGCCTCTAAAAATAGCTGGGCATTGTGGTGGTCACCTGTAGTCCCAGCTACTTGGAAGGCTGAGGCAAAAGGATCTCTTGAGCCCAAGAGTTTGAGGTTGCTATGAGCTATGACGCCATGGCACTGTACCAAGCGCAGCAAAGTGAACTCTGTCTCTAAAAAAAAGGGTGGTGGTGGTGGGGTAGCTTCTGTGGCTCAGAGGAGTAGGGCGCCGGCCCCATATACTGGAGGTGGTGGGTTCAAACCCAGCCCTGGCCAAGAACTGCAAAAAAAAAAAAAAAAAATTTCTTGATTTCACTTGACGCATTGTAGAGCTAGGCCTCTTTAAGCAGTAGCGAACAGAAATGTAATTTAATTCAATTCTCCAAAGGATTGATTGTCTTTCAAATAGCCTTTCCTTAAAATCACCTATTTATCTTACACCTGACATGAATTTTACACTCTACTCAATGTTATATACATGTGTAATAAAAAAAAAGTTTACATTATTTACTATTGAGACTGATGCTCTAGGAAGGTCCTCTTTCTCTCAATGGTGCATACATTCACACACACACCCACACCCTCCCACACACTTAGAGACTTTAAGACTTTTAGATATAACATTACATTGTCTAGTTTGAGCCACTTTTAGACTGTGGGGGGAGGGTGGCGCCTGTGGCTCAAGGAGTAGTGTGCTGGCCCCATATGCCAGAGGTGATAGGTTCAAACCCAGTTCCAGCCAAAAACTACAACCAAAAAAAAAAACAAAAGGCTATCGGGGTATAATAAGACCATACTGTCCTTTGAGAGTTTAAGACTTCAGTAACAAAGTGTGATTAGGGCTCAGCTGTTTTCTTATGTATAAATTATATTTAAAATATTCAAAAGAGGAAACCTTCGCTTCTTTAAGAAACATCTTTTTATGCAATGTATTCTTTAAATGTTCTTCATAAAGTACTTCAAAGTACTTTCTATAGAAACAGAAATCTTCACACACACACAGAGGGAATGAATGATTTTCCATGTAATCACTGGGCAGTGACATTCTTAACATCTGTGGCCAAAACCCTCCAAGTATCCCTGTGTGCTACTAAAGTGGTAGTTTATCCTATTTGAGTTGGTCTTGGAAGCCTGATGATTTGGGAAGATCTGAGTCGTGGGAAGCAAGCTTCCAGTTCTGGCTCAGTTATTCACTAGCTCTGTGATTTTATGCTAGTCATTTGTATGCTCTGGAAATAATTTTCTTTATCTATAAAATGAAGGAGTCAAATAAAATGGTATCCATCTTTGATATCATTTGAAAGTAAATCAGTTTCATAGTAGGGCTGAGTACATTGGATACTTTTTCTCCATTCTTGAGATACTTTACTAAGAAGAATATGTTCCAGCTCCATCCACGTGAACATGAAAGAGGTAAAGTCTCCATCTTTTTTTAAGGCTGCATAATATTCCATGGTGTACATATACCACAATTTATTAATCTATTCGTGGATCAATGGGCACTTGGGCTTTTTCTATGACTTAGCGATTATGAATTGGGCTACAATAAACGTTCTGGTACAAATATCTTTGTTATAATGTGATTTTTGGTCTTTTGGTTATATACCTAGTAGAGGAATTATAGGATTGAATGGCAGATCTATTTTTAGATCTCTAAGTGTTCTCCAAACATCTTTCCAAAAGGAATGTATTAATTTGCATTTCCACCAGCTAGTGTAGAAATGTTCCCTTTTCTCCACATCCATGCCAACATCTCTGGTCTTGGGATTTTGTGATATGGGCTAATCTTACTGGAGTTAGATGATATCTCAAAGTAGTTTTGATTTGCATTTCTCTGATGATTAAGGATGATGAGCATTTTTTCATATGTCTGTAGGCTGTGCACCTGTCTTCTTCAGAGAAGTTTCTCTTCAAGTCCCTTGCCCAGCCTGCGATGGGATCACTTGTTCTTAATGCAGTTACAACCTAAGAATATGGGGAAGGGGGAAAGGGAGGGAAGGGAGGGGGAACGATGGGCGGAGAGAGGGTGATTGGTGGGATTACACCTATCGTGCATCTTACAAGGCTACATGTAAAACTTAGTAAATGTAGAATATAAATGTCTTAACACAGTAACTAAGAAAATGCCAGGAAGGCTTTGTTAACCAGTGTGATGAAAATATGTCGAATGGTGTATAAAACCAGTGTATGGTGCCCCATGATCACGTTAATGTACACAGCTATGATTTAATAATGAAAGAAAAAGAAAGTAAAAAAGAGGAATTAAATTCTTTTCTAGACTTAGCTTAACAAAGTTATAAAGTAAAACTTAAAATTTTGAAGGCAACTTTGGGCTGGGAGGTGTGTGTGTGTATGCGTGCATGTGTTTCAGGCAGGTATTTGAGAGACCTTCCTAATCCCAGCTCTTCTGGAGGCTAAGGCTGGAGATGGCTTGAGCTCAGGACTTTGAGATTACAGTGAGCTATGATCACACTACTGCGCTACAGTGTAGGTGGCAGAGTGAGACCCTGTCTCCAACCTGAAGGGGATGTTTTGTGCCAAGTCCAGAAGCACCATTGTTACATATCCCAGATATTCCTCTTAGCTCTAGGAAATAAGCAAAGTTTTTACTGGAGAGGTAAATCAGAAGTGAAATTTAAATCAAGTTTGAACTCAATTTGTGCTTGGAGTAATAACCTTTTCTCTTGAGGAGAGTAACCTTTTCTCTTGAGGAAACAGTCCTAGCGTGGGAGTTAGTTTCCAAAAGCAGCACTGGGCAAGCACAGGTTTGACCTCACTTTTTTGCCATCTTCTCTACCCCTTGACAGGCTTTCTCTGCCTGCACCTGGGCCTCTCAGTCTCCCGCCTCTTCACTTGATTCTTATCACATGTCCTTGGGAGTAAAGCAACACAGAATGTTGAGCTCACCTCAGGGGGCTTCCTGTCTTTCTGCCCCTTGGATCCTCATATCCTGGCTGCCTTAGAAGCTCTCCAGTGTCTTCAATATCTTACTTTTCTAGTTGTTCTTGGGAAGTTTCTTTGGATTGTTGTAAGCCACTTTATCATACAAAAGCAGAAGTTCCTAAGTTTATTTTCTTTGTATTAAAACTTCTTTGGATAGCGTATTATGCAAAGTTCTGCTGCTTTATTCAGAATTAAAGGGTGTGATTAGCAAGTTTGGTGGTTAAGCCACGTGGATAAATGAAAATACCAAGTTTCATTGGTTTTTCATTTTCCTTAGTTAGATACATCAGTTCTTCCATTTTGTAATTTTATTTATTTTAGTGAAGGCAATATTTCAATTATGTATTTCAACAAATATTTTATTGTAGATAGTAAAAAATTTTGTTTAAAATTCCTAATATTTAATTTTTTTATTAAAAGGAAAGTACAGTACTAGAATGCACAGTGAAACCTAAATTCAAAAGAGCTGTATTGTTATAATCAATATGAAAAACAATATGAAGAAAGGCTTTCACAAATGTCATAGTATGTCTCTTATTTTACGTGTATTTTTCTCTTGACTAAGAAGTATTGTTTAAGTGTGTCTTTTTGGATAACTATGGGATAAATAAAACAGTGTCTTAAAAATTATTCATCTGCTTGACATCTGTTGCTCAGTGGTTAGGGCACTGGCCGTGTACACCAGGGCTAGTGAGTTCGAACCCAGCCTGGGCCTGCTAAACAAACAAACAACAATAACAACAACAACAAAATAGCTGGGTATTGTGTCAGGCATCTGTAGTCCCAGCCACTAGGGAGGTGGAGGCAAGAGAATCTTGTGGGCCTGAGTTTGAGGTTGCTGTGAGCTATGATTTTATAGTACTCTATAGAGGATAACAAAGTGAGGCTCTGTGTCAAAAAAAAAATTATTCATCTATGGTATAATTTATGAATAAACTCATAAACATAACTAGACATACAACTTCTACCATACTATCTAAAATAAAAAAAATATATATTTTTTTGAGACATTCTTACTATGTTGCCCTCAATACAATGCTGTGGCATAACAGCTCAGCAATCTCAAACTCTTTGGCTTAAGTGATTCTCTTGCCTCAGCTCCCCAAGTAGCTGGAACTACAGGCTCCCGCCACAATACCCGGCTATTTTTTTGTTACAGTTGTTTTATTTTTAGCTGGCCCGGGCCAGTTTGAACCTACCAGTCTAGGTGTATGTGGCTGGTGCCGAACCTATAAATCAATTATTAACAGAAAAAAGAACCCCCAAATATGCTTAACCAGAGTATCAGGTGACAAATCCAGAATCAACAACAAAACTCCTACATTCTCTTCCTTATATCTTCATTTGCTTATTGTAATGAAAGACCTTTCAAGCTGGGGTAGTTTTACTAACCTATATAATGAGAAATCCTATTGGTTAGTCAAGGGCCAATATTTGACTTTTTTTTTTTTTTCATTTTATTATCTGTGGTACCCATAAAAATGTAACTTGGAGACCTCCAACTACAGGAAGTTTAAATGACCAAGGTTCTCAGCTACTGTGCTCTGAAATCTGCTGTTGCTTGCTTAGGACTTGCCAAGGGCTGTGACTGAGAGGAGCAGGGATTCTAAATCTGCCCTGGCTGTCCTTGGGAGTCCTGGCACACCTCTGCTGGCTACCTGGCTCCAGCACTCCCTGACGGGCTTGCTAAACCATCCTTAGGTGGTGTAGCAATCCAAGATTAATTAATTAATTTCATATTAATTTATTGATAATATCTTTGTATGTAAACTTTCAGAAGGACTTTGAATTGTTACAGTAGTCAGACCAGGAGCTCAGGTTCTTAAAAAATATTAATTTACTGAGGATGATTGTATGGCTATGATGTATTAAACAATTCATAAACCTTTAAGATATCTAAGGTTATTTAATGAGAAATTAAAAAGAAGTGTTTCTGAGGATGTGTTGAAAACTAATATTTTGTTGAAAAGCAGAAAAATCAATACAATGGGTCCAAATTTGTTTTTTGCAAATGTTTGGTAATTCTTGCTTTCATTTTGTAGGACTTACGTAAGAGTCCTTATTCTATGTTAATGTTAATTTTTTTTTGTCTTTCTTTGCAGAATCATAGTGAAAGATTTGTTTTCATTGCAGAATGGTATGATCCAAATGCTTCACTTCTTCGACGTTATGAACTTTTATTTTACCCAGGAGATGGATCTATTGAAATGGTAAATGAGCCTTGCTTTTCTTGAATGTTGGCAAAGGGGGTGATTAGGAGATAGGGAGAGAAATAGGATTGCCTTTTATATAATTACTTTTAAAAATACATTTATATATATGAATGCTTTTTTTGTTCATTATAATTCTAATATAAGAAGATAACTTTGTGCCTTTATTTTTAATGTCAAAAACAGACATTTTTGGGGTGAGAAAACTGAAGTGGGGTTTTTCATATTGTAGATTAAGCAATAATTGATAAATTTTTATAGGTAAAGATTATGCTCATAAATAGGGTGGCCATAAAGTTCGTGTGTAAATTGTATACCTGAATATAGATATATCTGTATATCACCATTATTACTGCAAGAGGTCAAATTGAAGAGGATTATACTAAAAGAAGCTTATTTATTTGTGTCCATTCATTGGCAACACTTTTAACAAATAGATCTATTTGTTGTTGGGATTTTGTATACACAAGAAAGCAGAAATTTGGGTGTATGACTTTCTTTGGGATTGCATAGGCACTAATTTGCTGAAATAATCTGGCAATAAAAAATCTTTCTATTCAGGATTTAAATATTAAATTTCTAATAAGCTTTTATGTTAGATTTGTTTAATTGGATTAGATTAAGAAATAGATTAGATTAATATTAAAAAATTACGGTTTGTATTTGTAGAAAAAAGGAATGTAATGTAATCTACCTCTGGGAAGATAGAATTAAGGACTATTTCTACTTTATAATCAGATGAATATTCCTTATTGATTACTTTTTGTTTATTGTATTGTTTTTGGTTCTAGCATGATGTAAAGAATCATCGTACCTTTTTAAAGAGGACCAAATATGACAACCTGCACTTGGAAGATTTATATATAGGCAACAAAGTGAATGTCTTTTCCCGACAACTGGTGTTAGTTGACTATGGGGATCAATATACAGCTCGTCAACTGGGCAGTCGGAAAGAAAAGTAAGAAACAAATTATATAATCTTTTTTTCATTTGACTTTGCACCCAAAGCAGTCTGAATAACAATGGGACAATTTAACCATAGGAGAGTGGACAGATAGTACTTGGAGAATGGTTGTTCTCATTCTGTCTCTTTTTTCTCTGATTTTTTAATTGAAATATCATAATTGTACATGTCTTCATTCTGTCTTAATTCATTTATATTTCCTGTGGCACTTAGTTCATCTCCTCCCACATGGCAAGCACCTAGTCTGTATTAGCTGAATGAATTAATGAATATAATTTAAAATTTATTATCTACTCTTCCCTTTTTCCATTTCCTCCCTATTTTTGAATGAGTGAGGACCTTCGATCTAGTTGCAAGGAAGTTTTTGTCTAGATTGTTTATAACTGATGTTGTCTACTCTTGAGCATTATTCACAGACATTTGTGTCCAATAAATGTTGACTGATCAGTTGAAGAAAAAGACATTGTGAGTGTTATTAAAAAAAAAAGAAAGCAATTTATCTATCTTGTTCACAACTGTAGTGATACCTCCAATAGTAAGTTAGTTACAGGGTGTGGCCCACAAAATTTTTTAAACGAATGAATGAGTTTACATCATTGAAAATGTCTGGAGGTATGGTAGCTCTGGAGGAGGAGCTTCCCCCTGGCTGGCATTCCTGCTTTCTTCTCTCCCTCTCATCGCTAGTGGCTCTCCTGTGAAGTAGAGAAGTACAGCTTGGTGCCCTCCGTGTGTGATCTCTTGTATTTGTCAGAGCTACACTTGCCATTCTGACTTTTTCTTTTTCTCTGTTTCTATTTAAAGAGAAAACAAGTTGGGGATGCAGCAGAAAATTATGTTATAGAAAATAAAGACTATTGATCTGAACATCAATTTTTACTATTATCAAAATGACATTTTATTTTCAATCTTTATAATTATGACTTTCATCTTTCTGAGAATTAACTATATTTGAAATGAGGTTTTAATTCCTTTGTCGTCATTCTTGGCTGTAATTTCTGTGGCCGACATTTTGTGTGATTTTAGGAAATACTTTGCAGGTATAGAGGAATTGTTGCTGTAATTACAAAGAGGGATCATTGGTGGATATGTGTAAGATATATATGTATAAAAGCTATATGTATAAAAATCTACAAAAATTATCAGTACAACTATTTTTGAGGTCTACCACCCAGATAACTAGCTCTTTGCCTAACGTCTGAATCACCTCCATGGGATTATGATATCCTTTCTGTGCCTTCTCTAGCCTTTCTTTATAAGCCTTTTATAATTCTTGACGTGATTTGATGCTCAGTGTGGCATTAATACACAGGTGGTGATGGTTAAGAAGGTAGTGAATACCTCATAAAAAAGGAAGGACAAAGATTCCCAGGATAACTGTGAAATATGAAAAAAAAATTAGGATATCAAATAAATAGAAATATTTTATTGTTATGAGATCTTATGGTAAAAGTGTGTGGGATTAAGGAAATGCCAACCATACAGCTTTTACTTATGATTAATAAATATTAATATATTTATAAATGACAATAAATAAATTTATATATTTATAAATTTCATTTATAAATATATTAATATTTATTATTATAATATCATTCATAAATATATTATAATTTATAAATATATAATAAAAATATAGATATATAGCTTTCATTTATGGAGCACATGCTATGTGCCAGTTGTTATGATAGGCACATTATATACATTTCAGTACAAGATCACTTCAAATTTCATTTGAACTATCAAAGTTAATGAATTAGGAAGTCAAAATCAATAGTCTGATTCAATCAAAATAAAGAAACAGCAGTAACAATTATAATTTAAATGTTGTTGTTCTGATTTATCTGAAGTAAATGTTGCTAAATCTGTTTTATAGAATGGGTAAGTAACTTGGTCATAGTCGTACAACTAGAAAAGTAAAAGGAAAACAGCAAGTCCTATTGTGTTTTCCTCTAAAATCTATTCTCTTTCTACTAAACTTCTCATTAATTGTTCTGGCAAATGCTACTGAATGGGACTGATTTTAAAACAGAAAGAAAATAAGAATTCTATTGTAATACGAAGACAAATTTGAAATATTGGGGCTTTATTAATATTGTTCCTGAAAATATATGCAGTGTTATATATTTTGTTGACATAAATTATTTCAGTGTTTTCTCTTTGATTCTTTCCTAACTGCATATGGGTTAGTAAATCTAGCAATGTTTTAGATGATTTGAATAAACTTCTTTTGAATTCAACAGTTTCAAAGATATATTGTTTTATTTAAACGCCAAAAGGTAAGCATATGGAAATGTATGTGTATATCTATTAGGGTCCCATAGAAACAACTCCGTGTAATATAGTTAGTTGTAATTTAGTCTATTTCTCAGTTTTATATAGTGTCAAAGAGAATTTATGGACTAAGTAAATTTATGAACTAACTACATAGTCCTTTCTTTCTGGAGTAAAGCCTGTTTTCAGGAGGACTGGTGAACTTGATCTCCATGGAGCCTGTCAACTAATTGGGAGGTAATTATCTAGATAATATAATTTAATTAGGCTCACAAGCTGGCCTCAACATTCCAATTCCCATTGACTGTAAAAGTCTGACTTTGAGTCACACTTCTAGCCTCTCTTCTGTCATTCCTCTCTTCTGGAATGTCTCAACATTCCAATTCCCATTGACTGTAAAAGTCTGACTTTGAGTCACACTTCTAGCCTCTCTTCTGACTTTTTAATATAGCCCAGTAAATTCAACTATTTGTTTAACCCAAACATAACTTGCTCATAAGTTTTTTTTTTTTATTAAGTCATATACACATAGATCATGAATATATTTATGGATATGTGGGGTACAGTGTGTTGATTTTTTTTGTACAATTTGATGTGCTTATATCAAACTAAATAATATAGCTTTTGCCTGTAATAACTGACCCAGCAGAAGACCCCTCTGTCTCATCCTGAGTCCCAACACATCTCAACCTCCCACCGCCAGCAAAATCTGGGAACAGGTTTCAGAATAAAATAAGGAAGTTCCCCGAGTTCCCAAAACTCCTAGCTACAGGTAAAACAATGGTGAAAGCTTACTTAAGCCAAGTTTCCCAAGCCAAGTTTCCCAAGCTATTCCCATGGCAACGGCCACGATGTAACCCCCTGAGCCAACTGTAGCCCTGCCCCGAGCTAACCATCATGTTCTGCTTCTGTGTTTGTTTGCTTGCTTGCCACACAGCACAAAAAGGGGTATAAAAATCAGCCTGCACTGCACTTTGGGACCGCCTGCCCTTTAAGGCAGCGGTCCCCTGTGTAGGTGTAATAAATCACCATCTGAGTTATACCTGAAGTGGGGTCCGAGTTTTTCTTACAGGTGGCAATGGGTACAATATTTTTGGAGGCCCCATTGAGATTACTACCCCTGAACCCTCACCTAGGCCCGCTGCCAGAAGGCTCCGGGGGAAGGCCTTGGAGAGACGTTTCTCTGCCCCAGAGTCCTCGGACATGTGGAGCCAGGACACAGGTCTCCAAAACTTCTGAATTGGTGATTAATCAGTGACACCCATGTCAGTTTTGTAAAATCTGTCTGTTCTTTAGAGATTTTGGGGAGGGACCATCAGCCCTGTTAAGTCTTTTGACCTTTGGAGGTAAGAAGATGCTGGCTCTATACTTCTGGCTGAGGACTGCAGTTGTCTGGTATCTGGGGATGAGGGAAGGTCATACATGACATTAACTTCCCCTCCCAGGCCCCCACAGGTTGTTGTGGTGGGTCCCTGGTCTGTCTAGGTTTTGGACTCACAGGGGTGAGTCCCTGGTCTGCCATTGGTCTGTCTAGGTTTTGGACTCACAGGGGTGCGTCTCTGGTTTGTCTCAGGTTTTTCCCTGTAGGGCTCATAGAAGGTGGGTCTTCATTTTGTCTGGTTCTTCTCTCCTTTGGACTCACAGGAGTCTCTGGTCTGTTTCAAGTCTGTCTGCATTTTGGACTCACAGGGGTGAGTCTGGTCTGTTTCAAGTCTGTCTGGGTTTTGGACTTACAGGGGTTAGTCTCTGGTCTGTCTCAGGTTTTTTCTTTTAGGACTCACAGAAGGTGGGTCTTTGTTTTGTCTGGTTTTTCTCTTCTTTGAGCTCACAGAGGGTGAGTCCCTGGTCTGTCAGGTTTTCTTCTTTGGGATCACAGAGGGTGAGTCTTTGGTCTGTCCGGTTTCTCTTTAGACTCACAGGGGGTGAGTCCTTGGTAAAATCCCAAGTTTATGTCAGCATTGGTGTATGTGAGTTGTTTGTCAAATTTGTTTTAGCTGTTCCCAATTGTTTGTCAGAATTCCTTTCAAAGATCGGTCAATTCCACATGTGGGTGTCAACATCTCTGTTTTCTTGTTGTCTGTCCAACATTGTAGTGTAAATAACCCACTTGTGGTTGAGACCCTCTCTTTCCAGCAATTAGAGAGTTAACTACAAAGTTTGTTAAAACTATTCCTCTTTTTGATCGCCAAAAAAACTGTGGTTATTATGTTATGAATAATCTTGAGATAAGGTGCTGGCACTCAGCAGAAAACCCAAGGTCAATTACTCATTTAAACCTAAAAAAAAAAAAAAAAGAACAAGAAGAAGAGCAGGTTCTGACAATGAACCTACTTTTATTAACTCTGTCTCTAATGTAAAAGGCAAAATACAATCCCCCATGTCTTCCACAATTTCCTTGCCTCTGGAAAATAGCTACCCTCCCCCACTGTCCATATAGAATCTTAAAGTTGAGTTAAATTAAAAATATTTGTCAGGCAGCGCCTGTGGCTCAAGGAGTAGGGTGCCCATCCCATATGCCGGAGGTGGCGAGTTCAAACCCAGCCCTGGCCAAAAAAATATATATATTTGTCCTGAAACAAAAAAGTTGTATAAAAGAGTGAAAGGCAAGACAAAGGTTAAAAAGGTTTAAAATATTTGTAAAATGTCTGTGCAGGTTAAATAAAACTTATAAAGAAGTTTACATGTAATCCAGTTAGCTATGTATTTCCTTTAACTTACACTGGAAAGATAGCCTGTCTATGAGTATTGCTAACCTAACTCCAAACAGAACAGAAATCAGCCACATGGAACTAAGCAGATTTGTTATAGTTTGAAATATTATTGATTCTTTGTTTTTTGTTTTCTAGAAATCAAGACAACCATTTTCTATCTTTTAAGCTACTGATAGCTTCTCAAATATGTACTTATGAGCAGAATCTGAAATATGTATTTTTTTCTCTCTCCTTAATTTCTCAAAAATTTAAAAGCCATTTGTAAGTATTCTTAATTCCTAACAGTACAATTATTTGCATAAGTTCAATAAGAATCTGTTTTGTTCTATAGAATAATAAAGACACTGGTTAATTTACCAAGGCTTTGTCTGGAATAACATTTCCAGAGGTGTCCAGACTGCACTAAGGAATTGAGGTTGACTTTATAAAGCCAATAAAAATCCCTTTGGAAAACTGGCCAGATATCTGTCAGTAACATTTTCTAATCTGTCGTAAGTAATGAAGGTCGCTTTCTGATGGGTCCGGGAATTTAGATATGCTTGGAGACCCCAAAGGAAGAGGAATTTACCCAATGTATACTGGTATCTAATGGCACAGATAAAACCTGGGCTCATGAAAGGCTTTCAAGAAAAGTCCAGCCTGAGATTCCTTATAAAAGATTCCAACAAAAGCCAATTTTTTAAAAAAGAAGAGCCTAGATGGCTAATAATTATTCTTACTGCACTCTATGCAAATAATCAGACCCAGTATACTAAAGGTACAGTTTATTTTGGCAACTAAGTTAGTTTTACTATATTTTGTTTTTAGTAAAGAGAAAAATTGGAGAGAGAAAAATGGTTCAAAGAGAAAAAAAGGCTGTGACGCACCTTGTCTGTAATGTCAACTCATAAATTGAGACGTAACTTTTACTAAACTAATCTGTTAAATGAGGCTAAGAGACTGGTCAAAGAGTATGGAATTGTATACAGTAGTAACAAAGATTGCCTGTTGGCTACACTGGAAAATTTGTGCAGTATTAAATGTTATCTACTATGTCTATAATTTCCCAGTAAATGGTGTAACTGTAACACTGCATCCTACTGTGCCTAATTCGTATGCTCTGCTAAGTCTGCTGCTGGCAGAAGCCAAGTGGCCCACTAGCCTGGACTTAAAGCTGGCTCCGGAGAGCCAGAGTCTGTTTGCTTTCCAGTAGGAAAGAGCAGACATGGAAACTCCGATCCATATACTTAGACCAGGTTGCTATAGAGCAGGGGTCCTCAAACTATGGCCCGCGGGCCACATGCAGCAGTGTGACTGTATTTGTTCCCATTTCTTTCTTTCTTTTTTTTTTTTTTTACTTTAAAATAAGATATGTGCAGTGTGCATAGGAATTTGTTCATAGTTTTTTTTTTAAACTATAGTCCGGCCCTCCAACAGTCTGAGGGACAGTGAACTGGCCCCCTGTTTAAAAAGTTTGAGGACCCCCGCCATAGAGGTTCAAAACACCTATGATTTTTGGAGAAGCACTTGCTCCTGACGTCCAGAAAATGTGTGCTGCTCCAATATGTCAATGACCTCCTTTTAGGACACCCTATGCAAGAGGACTGCTCCTGAGGCATAGACTGTCTTTTATGACATCTAGAGACAGTCAACATGCCCTGCTCCAGCCACATACTGAAAGCTGGCTGGTCAATGCATGGCTGAAGCCTGAAGAAACTCATTGAGTGACTTGTCTTAATTGGACTTTTGGATTTGGGAAAAAGGGGGGAAATGTCACAGGGAAAAGTAAGGCCTGAGTAGAGAACCCAAGAAAAGTCATTGAAAGAGGGGCCGTGCCTTGGAAAGTGCTGTGGTTCAGACAGTCTGGTGAGCTCTAGATGGCCCTTGAAAATATGAGAGAGAAAGTGCAAATCTCAGACTAGATGAGGCTGTATCTCTAAGCTCACTTAAGCCTAAAAAAATGAGAGTTCCTCACCCAGCCCTGAATAAAAAATTATCAACCCCTTCCCAGTGACACAAATGAATCAATGATTTGATTCCCATAAAGACCAGTGGGGAATGTAATAACTGACCCAGCAAAAGACCCCAAAAGGCCCCTAACTGTCTCAGCCTGAGTCCCCGCACGTCTCAACCTCCCTACCCCCAGCAAAATCCGCGAACAGGTTTCAGAATAGAATAAGGAAGTTCCCTGAGTTCCCAAAACTCCTAGCCACAGGTAAAACAATGGTGAAAGCTTACTCAAGCAAAATTTCCCAAGCCAAGTTTCCCAAACTGTCCCTGTGTCAACAGCCACAATGTAACACCCTGAGCCAACTGTAACCCCGCCCCAGGCTAAACGGTCATGTTCTGCTTCTGTGTTTGTTTGCTTGCTTGCCACATAGCACAAAAAGGGGTATAAAAATCAGCCTGCACTGCACTTCAGGGCTGCATGCCCTTTAGGGCAGCAGTCCCCTGTGCAGGTGTAATAAATCACCATCTGATTTAAACCTGAAGTGGGGTCTGAGTTTTTATTACAGGTGGCAATGGGTACAATATGCCTCATTTACTTGATTATTGTGTTAAGACATTTATGTTCTACACTTTCTATGTAGCATATTGCAAGAGTAAAAGTCATAAGTTTTTTGTTTGTTTTGGCCAGCATCAGGTTTGAACCCGCCACCTCTGGTATATGGGGCCGGTGCCCTACTCCTTTATTTTAAAGTGAAATCATACTTTATTTTTTAGACGTATATAGTTATGGATGAACATATAGTTTCTGAGATTAGAATTTGATTCATATGAACTATTTACATTTTTGTGTTTGAAAATTTGGTAATGTCATCAGAAATCTATTGAAAGAAATTTTATTGAGAGAAAAATATTATAAAATCTTGACTATTTTGACTTTAAAACAGGGTTCAGGTATATGCTTAAGCAGGATTTTAATATTGGGATATAAGGTACAAATGATTTAAAAGACATTACAATTAATAAATGTCAACTGGAATAAATGAAGTTTAGAATACTTGGGGGACTTTTCCTTTCTCCTCGCCTGGTTGCCATGGCACTGCACCCCCAGGTTTTGTCTCTATGTCTCTGGCTATTTCTTCTCAGAATCATTTTGACTCCTAGTGTTCCCTAGAGTCTGGCATGTGGTCCGTTTTTCTCATTCTGTGTACTCCCTTGAATTCCAACTATATGTCCCTTTTCAAATTTGTATCATCAGTCCAGCTGCAAAACCATATGTTCTGCTTTAGTCTGGACCTTTCCACCTGGATTCCTCATAGGCACTTAAAAATATCAAATCTAGGGTGGCGCCTGTGGCTCAGTGAGTAGGGCGCTGGCCCCATATACCGAGGGTGGCGGGTTCAAACCCAGCCCCGGCTGAACTGCAACCAAGAAATAACCGGGCGTTATGGCGGGCGCCTGTAGTCCCAGCTGCTCGGGAGGCTGAGGCAGGAGAATCACAGAAGCCCAAGAGCTAGAGGTTGCTGTGAGTCCTGTGACATCATGGCACTCTACTGAAGGTGGTAAAGTGAGACTCTGTCTCTACAAAAAAAAAAAAAAATCAAATCTAAAGTTGGATTAATTCACTTTCATTGAAAACCTGTTGCTTTTGTATTTATTAGCACCACACTCACCTAATCATAGACTTCAAAAATTGGAAGCTCTCTCCAAGTTCATCTTTTGTGTATTCCTACTACAGATGGCAACCTAATCTTATCAATTTTCTTACTTCTTTCAAAAATCTCTCTTATTTCTCTATCCTTCATATCACATGTACCTTAAGCTAGCTTCTGATCATCTCTTAAGCTCAACTAGTCTCCATTCTCCTTTCCAAATTGTCAACTTATGGAGAACTGACACGAGACTCAGAGGTGGATTAAAACAAAGTTTCTTATTTTTCTTTTTTTAGTTTATACCCTGTTTCTATCCTCCTACATTCTTTTTAAGGTGAGAACATTGGTGTTTCCTTTTCTTTATTTTTTTCTTGTATTCATTTTAATTTCAAAATATTACAGGATACAAACGTTTTTGGTTTGGTGGACCAAAAATATGGATTGGTTTTGCAATGCTTGAGTCAGGGCTGTAAGTGTGCCCATTACCCAGATAATCTTCGTTGTACTCCTTAGGTGAGTTTTTTACCCATCCCCTCTACTCCCTTCCCATCCCCTCTGCTTGATTTCCAGTGAGTTTTACATCCCTTTGTATACATATGCGCTCATCAGATATTTCCAATATAATAGCAAGTATGTGTCGTGTCTGTCTTTCCATCCTTTGGATACTTAGGAAAATGGTCTCCAGTTCCATCCAAATTATTGCAAAAGACATTAAGTTCATTCTTTTTTATAACTGAATAGTGTTCCCTGGTATACATATACCTCATTTTGTCAATCTATCCATAAATTGATGGACACTTGGATTGATCGAACATCTTCACAATTCTGAATTATAGTGCAATAAACATTTGCATGCTGGTGTCTTTTTGTAAAATGATTTATTTTCCTGTGGATAAATACCCAGTAGTAGGATTACTGGATTGAATGGTAGGTCTATTTTTAGCTCTTTGAGGAATCTTCATATTGTTTTCCATAGAGGTTGTACTTTTTTTTTTTTTTTTTTTTGTAGAGACAGAGTCTCACTGTACTGCCCTTGGTAGAGTGCTGTGGTGTCACACGGCTCACAGCAACCTCTAACTCTTGGGCTTACGCGATTCTCTTGCCTCAGCCTCCTGAGCAGCTGGGACTACAGGCGCCCGCCACAACGCCCGGCTATTTTTTTTGTTGTTGCAGTTTGGCTGGGGCTGGGTTTGAACCCACCACCCTCGGCATATGGGGCCGGTGCCCTACTCACTGAGCCACAGGTGCCGCCCTGAGGTTGTACTTTTTAATAATTCACAATCCCAACATCAGTGTATAAGCATTCCTTTCACAGGATGCTGGCCAAAATATTAATTTTCCTTAGGCTCTCTGGTAAAAGCTATGTTTCTTCCTATTCCTACTTCTTTCTTCTTTATCCCTACCCTCACCCTTTTGCTGATCTGGAACTTGGGGAGAGATGGCTCTGCAGAGTAAACCTGGAGAGTATACTTGTCCAGGGGTCTCTGCCTGTGTCCTAGCCTAAGAAACAGAGGAAAAAAGAGCACTAGAGATACAGGCTTCTGTGCAGGTGCTAGACTCTGACCCAGGTGTGCTTCACATGTGGAAGCAGGAAAACAGTAGCCTATGCCCCCTGGAGGGCCTGCAGTCTGAGAAAAGAGGCAAGGCCAATATGACCAACAACTCTTAAATGTGACCAGATGAGGAGCAAATGGAGGGAATGGAGAAGGGGGTGCCCTCTCCTAGGATTGGAGTAGAAATCACTTTACTCCTGAGGAGCAAGTGTATGCATTCCTGGTTGTTCTCTCTCTGTGTTTTATACCTTTAGGCCAGCTAGCCTGACAAGCTAAGTAGACTAAGTCTGCTTCTCAGGGGAGAACAGCAAAATATTAGTTTGATCTTGCTCTCACCTTTGGAAAACAAACCACCTCCTCAATAACAATTATTACTGTTACTTTGTATATTGTCGTAGGACCAGTGGTGACCAGTTTAAGTTTTGGTACCTTAACACATTGGAGAAAGACCTTGGTTCAGTTGCCAAGGTTTTGCTAAAATACTTACCCCTCAGTCCTTTTCTCATCTTTACTTATCTGTGGTATCATTGTCCAAAATGGCTTACTATCAATTATATGATACCCTCAATACCAGCATAAATGTCTCCCAATTTATGCAATGGAAAGCACCTTCCTATTATTACATTCCCAGGGAGAAATTAAGATTCTTTTTTCTATAAAAGAAAATCAAATTCTGCCTTTCCAGTTGTGTAATTCTCACTCAGGTGGTTCTTGGTTACTTAACAGATGTGAGTTGAATTTCCTTTTTCAGCTCCTTACAGAGCCATCTTTCCCTAAGAAGGGTTTGATTGATTATCTATTTGGATTAATTAATGTCTTTTGCCATCTCTTTTAGCCTTGGCTTTTTATGCTTTAGATATGTATGTATCTCACAAACAACAATAGTTCTTTTTTAAAAAAATTCAATCTGAAAACCTCTAGATTTTCACTGGTGAAGTTGGTAGATATATACTTACATATGCTATAATTATTGGTATTATTGTACGTATTTCTAATATTTTACTGTTTTTTCCTGCATTTCTATTTTTCTTGTCTTTTAAAAAATTAAGTGAGATATTTTTCTTCTGTTTTTTTTCCTCTCTGTAGTTTTCTATTGATACCATAACAAATTACCATAAATTCAGTCAGTCACTTAAACAATATAAAGTTGTTATCTTACAGTTCCATAGGTCAGAAGTCCAGAATAGGACTCACCAGGAGATCAAGGTGTTGGTATGGCTGTATTGCTTTCTGGAAGCTTTAGGGGAGAATCCATTTCTTTGCCTTTTCCAGGTTCTTGAAGCCACCCACATTCTTGGCATGTGCCCCCCTCCTTCATCTTCAAAGCCAGCTATAGCAGGCTGAGTCCTTCTCAGACAGACAGCTTTCTGGTTCTCACAGCAAGGAAAGATCTCTGATTTTTAAGGGCTCATGTGATTAGATTGGACCCTTGGGAGTAATCCAGAATAATCTCCACCATTTTAAGATCTAGAATCTTAATTACATCTGCAAAGTCCCTTTTGCCTTGTAAAGTAATGTATTTATAGGTTTCATGGAAATATTGTCTAATGCTAAGTCAGTGATAAATCATGATTTTTTGCTTTCTTTTGAGAGTATCTCATGTTGCTTCTATAGTACTTGCCTCAGTTCAGGGAAGGGGATTACAGAGGTAGGTTGTTACATTGATGGCCTCCAGTGAATCACCCTTCCTGGTATCCATGTTCTTTTCTAGTCTCCTCTCACAATGACTCCGGGCTTGACCATGTGACGTGCATTGGCCAAAGGGACATCAGCAAACATGTATCAAGGGGACTCTTGATAAGTGTGTGCTCACTGGTCTCTATGTGGCTGTTTATGAAGAAGCCTGGTCTAGCCTCCCTAAGGATGGAAGACCACAGAAAGAGGAGCCTAGCTGACACTCTAGATCAGTGGTTCTCAACCTGTGGGTCACGACCCCTTTGTAACAATGCATGTCAGATATTTATATTATGATACATCACAGTAGCAAAATTATAGTTATGAAGTAGCAATGAAAATAATTTTATGGGGCAGCACCTATGGCTCAAGGAGTAGGGCGCTGGCCCCATATACCAGAGATAGTGGGTTCAAACCTGGCCCCGGCCAAAAACTGCAAAAATAAATAAATAAATAAAATAAAGTTTAAAAAAAAAAAGAAAGAAAATAATTGTATGGTTGGGGGTCACCACAACATGAGAAACTGTATTAAAGGGTCACAGCATTAGGAGGCATTAGGAAGGTTGAGAACCACTGCTCTAGATGAATGTAACTGTATGAAGGATCCCAGGTGAAACCACTACCCAGCCAACCTACACAACCTTGAGAAATTGTTGTTTTAAGCCAGCGTATGTATATTGGAGTGGTTTGTTATTCATCAATAAATAACAAAGGCACTCTTAATATATTTTTGTGGCCCTTTTGTTTCCTTATGTGCTGTCTTTATACTTTTAAATAACACATGATTCCTGATGTCTTATTTCCCCTCTGAAATACATTTAATTATTATCTTGAACAATTAAGCAGTAAAGACATGACAGAGGAATTTATTTAATGTAATTAATTGTGTAATCAACCTGTTCTCCCCTGTAGGCATTTAAAGAGAAAAGGAAATTGTATTTTAAAGTAAGTTCTGTCGACTTTGGACTTTTCCTTCTTTCTTTCTTTCTTTTCTTTTTTTGAGACAGAGTTTCACTTTTGTCACCCTCAATAGATGAGGGTGGCATCACAGCTCACAGTTCACAGCAACCTCAAACTCTTGGGCTCAAGAGATCCTCTTGCCTCACCCTCCTAAGTAGCCTGGACTATAGGTACCTGCCACAGTGCCTACCTAGGTTTTAGAGACAGGGTTCTCACTTTTGATCAGGCTGGTCTTAAACTCCTGAGCTCAAGCAATCCACCCATCTTGGCCTCCCAGATTGCTAGGATTACAGGCATGAGCCTCCGTGCCTGGCCTAGCTTTGGACTTTTCACATTGCATCTTGTTTCCAGAAACTGATGATTACTACTATGTTTTATATTTTCTTTCTTTTTTTTTTTTTTGCATTTTTTTTTTGCAATTTGAACCCACCATCTCTGGTATATGGGGCCAGCACCCTACTCCTTTGAGCTACAGGCACCATCCTATGTTTTATATTTTCTTTAAGAGCTATGGTTAATGAACTATTCTTTTAGAGTGTAGCATAGATAATTTATAGATCAGTTTGGCTAGTGATGTTTAAATAATGTAAACTAAAAAAAGTTTTAACTGTACATGTATTTTCTATGCTACCCACATAATATAAAGTAATATAAGTAACTCATTTGTTTCAAATTAAAGAAAAAGATTATCTGGTATAATTTGTAATAAACAGAGTAAAAGGAATGATTTCTTTTGTAATTTACAGTTTTAAATCTCAGCCATAAGTTATTGTAAGTAAGAACATTTAAGTTATATTTTCAGCTATGTTTGTCTTGTCAGTGAACAAAGCCAACTATGAAAAGGCCAACTGTTCTCCTTTTATGGATTTCTTGAATTAATGCCAATGTTGGCGAACAATTAGAAATACAGAAGAGAAAGTGGTAGTAATTCCTTCTCCAAGTAATCTGGGTTTTATCTTGCATTTGCAAATATTATTCTTGACAATTTGATGATGATACCCCTTTTTAATAATAGTAATGTTATTTGTGATGTAGAAGGAGCATAGACATGGGAGTCTGGTAAGTTGGGTGTTTTGTCTTAGACATGCTACTGACCAGCCGGGTGATGTAGGGCATGGTCCCTTACATACTTGCTTTTCTCATCAGTAAAATGAGAATACTAACATGACCTCCATCTCCAAATTCCTATTATTTCTGAGACTTCGGAAGGGAAAAGTACATTGCTCCAATGTGTCCTCTTGGGAGAAAAGATGATTTTAAAAGTTAGCATGGTGTTTGCTATTCATATACATTCTTGAGTGAGAAAAGATTCGTTTCTTTGTGTATCACCCATGCTATGAATAAAGAGCCAAAAATAATTTATAATTATTTCCAAATCAATGCTGAACTGACTATATAGCATACATGTATGGAAATCTAAGAGAATAAAAACAAGCTATTAATATGTTTAGTATAACTTTTTAGAGATTAGTCCTTTATAAGAAATGTATTCTAAGAAATAGAAAATTTAAATATATATATTTTCTAATATGGGCAGATAAAAATAAAAATTTTGATTTTTTTCTTCAAGTTTGGTATCTAATTTTGATTTACTGGAAAAATATTGTACTTACATAGTATAAGTTTTTAAAATGCATCTTTAATATACTCATATATAATGAATTTCAAAGTTTGATGGTCTAGGATGATTATTAAGGGAACTACCATGGCTTGAGAATTACAAATAAAAGCTGCTGAAGTATTTTTTTATTTTCAAACTTATTTTTTATTTTTTATTTCTTTACAGAACATTAGCCCTGATTAAACCAGATGCAGTCTCAAAGGCTGGAGAAATAATTGACATAATAAACAAAGCTGGGTTTACTGTAACCAAACTCAAAATGATGATGATTTCAAGGTAATCTCTTGATCATTTTTAGTCATATAATGTCTAAATTCCTTTTTAAAAAATGATCTTTTATCTTTCATGTCATTGTTGGAAATAAGACGCCACCTACTTAATGGCAAAGAATAGAATAGTAATCTTACCAGAATGAGAACAAGATAACAGGTAATCACAAATAACCACTGAACTGTAAACAATTAGGGGTTGTCAAATTACATATGCCTCATTGAACTATTATCTTTCGTAGCCCCATCTGCTTGTATACACCAATGCTTGATAATTATAATCTCTTGTAAATCATCAAGTATAATGTACTATATAAAAGTCGTAGAGGAAATGAATGTCTGATCATTTCTGTTTAACAAGGGGATGCTATTGTTGAGTTTTCCAAAAGTAGTGTGTTTGGAAGTGTTTACATTTAGCTTCTCTTGATGCATACAGTAGGTAAGTACACCTTATTATTTCTCTGAAAAGCAATTCAACCCATCTGACGAGATCTTTTCTAATGTACTTAGTGAAAATAAGGTTTACATATCCTATTTTGCCCTTTCTGTCATAAAGAAAGTAACTCCAATTCCATGGTAAAACTGTGTTTCTACCTTGGCAATGGAAAGGAAAATATTCACAATATCCAAACAAAGAATAGAGGATGGGGACAACTTTCTCTTTAGTTTTTTTAGAAAGCCTTTGGAAAAAAACACACAAATAATCTTTCCATGATTTTGGACACTCATTTTTTTCAAAAAAATTTATACCAGGTAAGTAAAGTAAAGACTGCAACTTTCCAGAGGATGAAGAAGGGAGATGGGGCATCTAGTAGGGCAGAGGCCTATGGAATGTCACAGTAGCACAGAGTATCTGTAGGGGCAGGAATGTAGCAGTTAGCGGGAGCTAGCTCCTATAGTATCCTTGTGTTTCTCCACTAGGTTTTTGTTTGTTTGTTTGTTTGTTTGCTCATTCGTTCTGTTCAGGTATCTTTCTACTGCTTCAAGAAATCATCAGTTCATGGGTATCTGTTCCATGCGTCAGAAGCGCTTTTGTTTCTGTGAGAGCAGAGACAGTGGATAGCAGTGGGTATTCAGTGAGCTTTGATCTGTCTAGGCC
Source organism: Nycticebus coucang (assembly GCF_027406575.1). Lineage (NCBI taxonomy): Eukaryota > Metazoa > Chordata > Mammalia > Primates > Lorisidae > Nycticebus > Nycticebus coucang. The sequence continues at coordinate 92,194,309 of NC_069789.1, forward strand.
CTAGACACCTTAACAAGATGCCTTCAATTTTACCCCAACAACAGCATATGCTTCATTTTAATATTTCCTCTGTGTAAGATCTCCTTGTTCACGTATTTTCTAGAGAAGTAGGAGGCTGACATTTTAAAGCACAGAGTCTAGAGCCAAGATTGCTTTTGACTGTGCCACTTACGAGGTGTGCTACTCTGAACAGCTCACAACTGTGAGCAGATCAAGAGTTTGCAGATCGAAATACTTATAAAAGTACCTATCTTGTGAAGTTATGAGGGTTACTTGAGTTTTATATCTCCACACCTGTAGTGTTTGATGATTTAGCCACAGACTTCCCTTGATAAAGATACAACTCATTCATCTTAATGTCTTTGTACATGAAGAAAGATGATAGAACCACTTAACACGTCAAGAGCACCATAGGGTACACATTTGCTAAGATTTCTTTGAAAACTTACTAAATACATCCACGCCTTATAAAGGTCTTCATGCTTTAGCGTTGAATTACTCACATACATTTTCATTCACTTGTTGTTATACATTTCCTTTCCCAGTAGTACTCTTACCACACCTCTGACCACCAATCTCTTACCAAGCCCTTTTTACTGGCCCCTCAGGAAGTCACGTTTCATTTTCAACAAACATCCTTTTGTGCAGTGTTTTGCTTGTTTTTCATTTTTTCTAGTTTCAGAATATCAGGGATACACATGTTTTGTTTACTTTTTTTTTGCACAGATTGAGTCAAAGTTATAGATGCACATGTGCCCTTCCCTCAGATAGTGTGCACCATACAGAGTGTGCTACTGCCGCCCCACTCCCTTCTTTCTTTTTATTTCCTTTAGTTGAAATATGACTCTTCTCTAAGGATAGTTGTTTCCTTTAAGCTCTATGGGCTACCCACTCTTGAATATTCCTCATGTAACAGAGTAATGATATAGCATCAGTATTTTAGCTCTTTTCTAAAAGCATCTATTTATCTTCACAAAACCACTCATCCTTGGAAAGTTATACCATTCAACAGTATTGCTATCCACTGGGTCTCATTTCCATCTTTCAGCTCATCAGCTCCACATTGATTGAGGATGTGGGCACTGGTTTACAGCCTCTTTCCACTTCAACTTTTCCTGACAGGATGGCCTCACATCTCTGTGAGTGATCACCCAGGACCCCAGCTCTGTAGACCATTTGCCTCCTCATCTCAATGACCATTACCATCATTTCAATAACCTCTTGCTAAGAACATGTTTTTCTTAAGGTAGGTATTCCTCCAGGTTCTATGCTTATTCTTTTCTTTATAGTTCCCATAGGTAGTCTGGTCTATGGTAGTCTTTATCTATTGCCACATTTCAAATATGTCCCCAGCTCTGACTTCCCTCTGCAACTTTTAGTGTGAATGTGATCCTCGATTCATCCTGCTGCTCCCCCATTCTTCATATATATATTGTTAAGCCTTTTTCTTTCTGTTTGCTATATGTCCATGCGATCCAGTTCCTCCTTATACTTCCTATTACAGCTGCTTCAATTTAGGCTTTTATAGCTTCATGTTCAAGTTCTCACAGCATTAAAATAGTCTATTACTAACTGATTTCTCTACTTTTAGACTGATTCTCTGTTCTTTGATGGGTCATTTCCTACCCCAAGATTGCTCCATGCCAATCTTTATATTGCTATTAGAGTGAGACGTATAAAATGAAACCCTGACCATGTTACCATTCCCTTCCTTAAATCCTTCAGTGGTTCCCAAATCATCTGCAGGAAAAAATGGGCTAGCTCACTGATGGAGTAAACAGGACCCTGAGTTATCTGGCTTTCCTACCTTAATGGGCTCATCATTTGTCACTCCACCAGGGGTGTTAAACCTGTGGCCTTTGGGCCACATGCAGATTATTTGAGAATTGTTTTGCTTGTCTAGGTTGTCAGATATTGGGAAAAGTATGCATGGACTTTTTTTTCTTTGTTCATCAGCTCTTGTTAGTGTTTGTGTATTTAATATGTGGCCCAAGATAACTCTCACTCTTCCAATGTATGGCAGAAAAGAAAAGACTGGACATCCCTCTTAGGGGATACCTAGGCTGCAGTTCTCTGAATATGCTGTGCTTTATCCTCTTGCATAAAATTTTGTTCCGTCTGAATGCTCTGCTTTGTCTTCTGTCCGGTCCTCTCCTGCTCGTCATTCAGGCCTAACTGAAATGTCTAATAGACCTTCATTCAACAAAAAACTGCTTTTGAATTATTCATAGCACCTCATATATTTCTATTACAATAATGGTTGAACCTAGGATTTTTACTCAATATACAAGCTAGCAAATTAGTCTGTTCCTTTTTCGTGGATGCTGCAGAAGACATGAGACTTCTGGGTCAGGAACAAAGGACTCTATCATGGTATAGCAGCAGCACGTGCATCGTGCTTGCTTTTTGTTCGTTCTCCTTGCCTCTATGTCCTATAGGGATAAAATGACAGGCCTGGGTGGATGCTGTGTACACAGTGGATTGCATCGTGAGTGAGGAAGACTGAATTTTCGTTACTAGCTGTTTCATTACCAAGCAATAAACAAGTCTGCTCTTTGTACTAAAGAGATAAATTACCTCATCCCTCAAGGCTATTTGCTGTAAACATAACCGTGAGAAATGGCTAGTATAAAGAGCAGTTAGAATCTTGCATCCTTGGCATACCCAGTAAGTCATGTTGGAGCATGAGAGACCCATGAGGTAGTTTCTCTCAGTGTATAAAACTTTTCTGAAATTATTTGTACAAACATCGGTTCTTTGATCTTCACAATATCTAAAAGGTAGCAGCTAAGTTCTATCTCAATTTGTGTTTTTAGTTCTTGGATTACTGCCTGATTTAAGGTAGCCACTAAAGTAAATATTTCTTGAAAGAGTTAATGAACAGATCCTTGTGAAAGAATGACGAGTTGCCTGATAAAAAACACAACAAAACTGCTGAGTATGGTGACTCATGCTTCTAATCCCTGCACTTTGGAAGGCCGAGGCAGGAGGGTTGCTTGAGGCCAGGAGTTCAAGACCAGCCTAAGCAAAACAGCAAAACCCTGTCTCTATAAGAAAGAAAAATTAGCTGGGCATGATGGTGTATGCCTGAAGTCTCAGCTACTCTAGTGGCTAAGGCAAGAAGATCCCCTGAGCACAGGAGTTCTAGGTTGAAGGGAGCTATGACACCACTGCATTCTAACCTGGGTGACAGGAGACCCTGTCTCAAAAAAAACAAAAACCTTACAATAAAATAATAACAAAGAACTACTCTTGTTAGTGACATATTTGGTTTTTTTTTGCAGTATTTGGCCAGGGCTGGGTTTGAACCCGCCACCTCTGGCCTATGGGGCTGGCACCCTACTCCGTTGAGCCACAGGAGCCGCCTGACATATTTATTAATATCTGTCTCCTTCTCAACTTTTTAATGGAGGAATTAGAATCATAGGAAAGAAATTCATGAGCTCTCATTCTGATTTCAGTGTTAGATTTCAAATAGAGATAATTATGGAATCAGTGACATATTGGAAGAAAATGTTGAAGCACTTTTAGTAATAGGATTTTTTATTCATATTCAAGAATATGATTGTTTTTTCCTTTTTAGTGGGTTAGTTTTTTTGTCATTGAAAAGTTTAGAATTGGTCATTTTAGTACTCTGCTGCTAACTCTTCTAATTTACCCCCCCCACGTGAGTCTTTTAGACATTCAGTTTTACTGCTGTTTAGACTGTATTACAATATGTATAGTATATCAATTTTGTGAATTCTCCTTATCCTCTAGAATTTATTTTTCTGCAGTTGGTAGTAAAAAGAACATAAGCAGTCAGAAATTTGCAGTCAGATTTGGGTTTGAATCTCCTTGTTAAGCTCTTTGACTTGATATAATATTGCTGAGGGGCGGCACCCGTGCCTCAGTGGGTAGGGCACCGGCCCCATATACCGAGGGTGGTGGGTTTGAACCCGTCCCCGGCCAAACTGCAACAAAAAAATAGCTGGGCATTGTGGCAGGCACCTCCCAGCTGCTCTGGAGGCTAAGGCAAGAGAATATCCTAAGCCCAGGAGTTGGAGGTTGCTGTGAGCTGTAACGCCATAGCACTCTACCGGGGGCACTAAAGTGAGACTCTGTCTCTAAAATAAATAAATAAATAAATACATAATAGAAAATATATATATAATCATGCTGAATTTCATTCTTTTTTAAATGTAAAACAAAAGTAATTGTACTTGTTTCAAAATATACAATATGTTTTAGTATATTCAATATGACAATTTAATCGTGGCTATAATTGCCTGGGGAAAAATGTGGGTTTTTTTCTCTTTCCCATGTCTTGGGGCTGAATTTTATTTTCTATACTGGCATAGTATATTTTAATAATCTCTTTATAGCCAAAGTGAATATTTCAGAATATTTGATTAAAATAATCATATGCCTAATATAAATTTCTATATGGATTCATTTTTATATCTATAAAATCTTAAAAATCATTGCATTCCAAATTAGGGCGTAAGCCAGAAATATTTTTTCTTTCTTTTTTTCATTAATTTTCTTTTTTTTTTTTTTTTTTTTTTTTTTTTGTGGTTTTTGGCCGGGGCTGGGTTTGAACCCGCCACCTCCGGCATATGGGACCGGTGCCCTACTCACTGAGCCACAGGCGCCGCCCATTTTTCTTAAACATATACATGTGTTTATTTGGTTTCCACTTTTTGCCTTCACAAAATTAAAAAGTCTTAAAATCTAATAAGAACAATGTTTAAGATAAGGACTAGGAACAAAAACCTCGTAAAGAACGAATGAAGATAAATACATTCAGAAAAGAAACCAGATAATTGCTGCAACGAAATATTGAATAATAATAATAATGCAAAAAAGTAACATTCACATGTCAGATAAGAGTATGTCTATCATAGAATGCTTTGACTCTGAGGTTAAGTATGGAGTCATCAATTAACTTCTTATTTTTTTTTCCAAAGTCTCAAAAAATAGACATGCCAAATATTTATAAATAAAAATAAAAGATAATTTCAAAAAACAAATCATGCCAAATCTTATAGACTATGGAAAAAGAAGAAATACTACAAAATCATTCTACTTCATCTGGATACACCTGATATTAAAATTGGAAAAAATATATTATTATAAAGGGAAATTACAAACATATTTCACTTATAAATGAGGATGCAATATCCTAAACAACATATTAACAAGTTAAATTAAAAATTAATGTTCAAGTAATATACTTTGGTCAAAATTGAATCTAATTTATGAGAATTAGTCACTATTTTCTTTTTTCTTTTCCCTTCCCTCACCCCCTCCCTCCTTCTCTCTCTCCCTTTTCTCCTCTTCCTCCATGCCCCACTGTGTCATTGTCATTGATTGTCCTCACATCAAAGTTGAATACATAGGATTCATGCTTATCCATTCCGTGATGCTTCCCTAAGAGTAAAGTGTTCCACCTCCATCCAGGTTAATACAAATGCTGCAAAATCTCCATTTTTTTAATGGCTGAATAGTAATTCCATGGTATACATATACCACAGCTTGCCAATCCATTCCTGGGTTGAGGGGAATTTAGGCTGTTTCTACATTTTAGTGATTGTAAATCAACTGATGCCACAGAGATACAAGAGGTTATCTCTGAATACTATCAGAAACTTTATGCCCAGAAATTTGACAATGTGAAGGAAATGGATCAATATTTGGAATCACGCCCTCTCCCTAGACCTAGCCCAGATGAAATAGATCTCCTGAACAGACCAATTTCAAGCACTGAGATCAAAGAAACAATAAAAAAATCTTCAAACAAAAAAATGCCCTGGTCCAGATGGCTTCACACCACAATTCTATCAAACCTTCAAGGAAGAGCTTATTCTCATACTGCAGAAATTATTTCAAAAAATTGAGGAGGAAGGAATCTTCCCCGACATGTTCTACGAAGCAAACATCACCCTGATACCAAAACCAGGAAAAGACCCAACTAAAAAGGAGAATTTCAGACCAATTTCACTAATGAATATAGATGGAAAAATTCTCAACAAAATCCTAGCCAATAGATTACCGCTTATCATCAAAAAAGTCATTCATCATGATCAAGTATGTTTCATCCCTGGGATGCAAGGCTGGTTTAACATATGCAAGTCTGTAAATGTTATTCACTACATCAACAGAAGCAAAAACAAAGACCATATGATCCTCTCAATAGATGAAGAAAAAGCATTTGATAAAATCCAGCATCCTTTTCCAATTAGAACACTGAGGAGTATAGGCATAGGTGGCACATTTCTGAAACTGAAGCTATCTATGACAAACCCATAGCTAATATTTTACTGAATGGAGTAAAACTGAAAGCTTTTCCTCTTAGAACTGGAACCAGACAAGGTTGTCCTCTGTCACCATAATTATTCAACATAGTGCTGGAAGTTCTAGCACAATTAGGCAAGACAAGAAAAATAAAGGGAATCCAAATGGGAGCAGATGAGGTCAAACTCTCCTTCTTTGCTGATGATATGATCTTATACTTAGAGAACTCTAAAGACTCAACCATAAGACTCTTGGAAGTTATCAAAAAATACAGTAATGTCTCAAGATATAAAATCAATGTCTGCAAGTCAGTTGCCCTTGTATACGCCAACAGCAGCCAAGATGGGAGGTTAATTAAGGACACAACTCCCTTCACCATAGCCCCATAGAAAATGAAATACTTAAGAATATACCTAACAAAAGAGGTGAAGGACCTCTATTAAGAAAATTATAGTACCCTAAGAAAGGAAATAGCAGAGGATTTTAACGAATGGAAGAACATACCATGCTCATGGCTGAGAAGAATCAACGTTGTTAAAATGTCTATACTTCCCAGAGCAATCTACCGATTAAAAGCCATTCCTATTAAAATACCAACATCCTATTTTTAAGACTTGGAAAAAATGATTCTTTTATGGAACCAGAATAAATATAGCTAAGGCAGTTCTTAGTAATAAAAACAAAGCCACAGGTATCACCATACCAGATTTTAGGCTGTACTACAAGGCCATAGTGCTCAAGACAGCATGTACTGGCCCAAAAATAGAGACATAGACATTTGGAATTGAATAGAAAACCAGGAAATGGAACCAACAACTGATAACCACTGAATCTTCAATAAACCAAACAAGAATGTCCACTGGGGGAAAGACTCCCTATTCAATAAACAGTACTGGGAGAACTGGATATTCACATGTAAAAGACTGAAACTGGACCCACACTTTTCCCTCTCACAAAAATTGATTCAAGGTGGATAAAGGACTTAAATTTAAGGCATGAAACGATAAAAATCCTCAAAGAAAGAATAGGAAAAACTGGAAGATATTGGCCTGTGGAAAGACTTTATGAAGAAGACTGCCATGGCAATAGCAATAACAGCAATAATAAACAAATGAGATTTAATTAAACTGAAAAGCTTCTGTACAGCCAAGGAGACAACAACCAAAGCAATTATGACAACCCACCCAATGGGAAAGGATATTTGCATATTTTGAATCAGACAAAAACTTAACTAGGATCGATCTATACAGACCTTAAATTAATCCACAAGAAAAAAACAATCCCATACATCAATGGGGAAGAGAGATGAACAGAACCTTCTCTAAAGAAGACAGACGAATGGCTAGCAAACACATGAAAAAAATGCTCATCATCCCTAATTATTAGAGAAATGCAAATTAAAACCATCCTGAGATAGCATCTAACCCCAGCGAGAATAGTCCATATCACAAAATCTCAAAACTGCAGATGCTGGCATGGATGTGGAGAGAAAGGAACACCTTTATACTGCTGATGGGACTACAAACTAATAACAATCTTTTTGGAAGGAAGTATAGAGAAACCTTAAAGAACTCAACCTAGACCTCCCATTTGATCTACAAGTCACTGGACACCTATCCAGAATGAATTGTTGATTCTTTGCTGTAATCCCGGTACATTGGGAGGCTAATGTGGGAGGATAGCTAGAGCTCAGGAGTTCAAGCTTACAGTGAACTATGATTGTACCTCTGCACTCTAGCATGGACAACATACCAAGACCTTGTCTCTAAAAATATAAAATAAATAAAAGGATTTGTGGGTTTTTTTTCTTTTTTATTGTTTGGAATTCATTGAGGGTACAAAGAATTAGGTTACAGTGATTGCATTTGTTAGGTAAAGTCTCTCTTGGAATGTGTCCCACCGCCAAGAGGTGTGCCATACACCATAACCCCCCATCCTCCTCCCTTCTCCCCTTTACCCACTCTCTCCTCTATCCCTCACCTAGTATTAGATCATCTACTGCCTTCATTTTAGAATTGAGTCCATTGGATTCTTGCTTCTTCTTTCTCGTGATGCTTTACTAAGAAGAATGTTATTGATGTTGGTGAAAAGAAAGATAGATGATGTATTACATGAGTAGGAAAGTATATATTGCCTCTACTCATAAAATATTTTCAGAAAGGGAGGGATCTGACAGAATATTCAGTGAAAAATTACTAATTCACAAGCATTTGAAATAAATATAAATTAAGGGAATTAATTTTATTATAAGCTAAATGATAATTATTTTCTTATGTAATTCTTAACTATTGTCATTTTGATCATTTTATAGGAAAGAGGCAGTGGATTTTCATGCAGATCACCAGTCAAGACCCTTTTATAAGTAGGTACTGAATTTGGGGGGTTAGTGATATACAAAGGAAGTTATCCTAGAAAACTAAAGAGATACATTTTTACAGATGAATTCAAAAATTTGTTGCAGGTGAATACTCTCCCAAAAGGACCATGCAACCTCTTGCAACTACACAGAATTCTTTTCTAAGAATTCTTTTTTCTTTCGTTAGTTAAGAAGTCTTATATGCCATTATTAAATATCTTAAACTTTAATCAGTAAAGAATAGGGTAATTTGATTAGATTACAAAGAAGCTGGCTCTCTATTCAGATTTCAGTGGCTTGGAAATGGAGTGAAAATTGTATTTTATGTTGAATATTTTATTGTGCTTTTAAACTCTATTTTGATAATCTTGTATACATAAAAATATTCATAGAACCCTTATATTTCAGCTAAATACTTCTATATGTAGTTTCTTAAAATATAGCAAATAATATGTTAAAACTGAATCTATATTATAAATATTTGGGATATAATTAAATTTAATTGAATATTGTACATCTTCATGTTACTATTGAGAGACAAAGGAATATTTACATTTCTAACAAAGAAAAACGTTATATTAGCCAAACTGCTACAATGGACATGACATTTGATATCTTACACAAAGCAATGGTAGGGTTTTTCCTAATGTTTTGTATAAGAACATTATGTTTATTTTTATAAATTTTGGATTAATATGAGGGTACATACAATTTGGTTACGTTGTTTGCATTTGTAAGGTAGTCAGAGTTATAGTTGAGTCATTGACCTAGAGGATGTCCCGTATACCATATACCCCTTATTATGTATGGTATAGGTTATTATGTTCCCAAGCCTTATTAGACAAGGCAAATCACAATAGTGATATTTAGCATTAAGGTACATAGCACTTTTACTAGGATGAGTTTGTGTACTTAATTGTCTGTATTCATGTGTGAAGAGGTCCTTGTGAGTCTCTTAGGGTAGAGGTATGAATACTTTTTTGTACATGCTATTTCTTAGAAGTATTCTTCTAACTGAACTGTAGTGATTTAAAAATGAAGTACTGAAGGGAGTTAGATCATATAACATGGGGGAACTGTGTAAAATAGTGTGAAGAGGCGCAAAAGGGCCTGTCACACCATGCTCCTTCCTCCAAAATGGGCCTATTCTTCCTCTACTTTGAATGAGAGAGAAAGATGGCCTTCTTTGAGAAGTATTTTGTTCCTGCTTAACACAGTAAGGGAATGATATTACTTATTTCAAAATTAAATTTATCATTGCTTCCCTGTACACATATAGAAGTGAAAAAAAAAATGAAGTATTGTTTTTTTTTTTATACTTTGGGGGACTATGACTCAGTGTTGGATTTTTAATTAAGAATCTGCAATCTTAAGATTTAAGAATCTTAAATCTTAGTAATTTAAGATAGGAATTACTCAGAGTAGCTTCACGCTAATGAAAGAATATTTCTTGATGGCCTGTTTATTCTTTTGTTCTTTATTACTAAACTAATTTGGTGTTTATTGATTTAGCATTATTTGTCAGTATTTGAATTATAATAGTTCTACATAAAAAAATTAAATAAATTCTCACTAAAAATATTTTATAAGGCATTCATCACTCTCATCAATTTCTCTCATCAATTTCTCTATTATGAAATTGTATGTGACTGCAGTGGTAAACCATGTGAAAATAAAAAGGGAAATCCTCTATATTTTTACAGAGAAATTAGACATAGATCAATAATATGCATTTTATGGCTCAGTACGTGTAGCTCTGCAGCTAGGGCACTAGCCACATACACCAGAGCCCACAGGTTCAAACCCAGCCTGGGTCTGGCAAGCAACAATGAAAACTACAACAAAAAAATAGCTGGGCCTTATGATGGGTACTGTAGTCCCAGCTACTTGGGAGGCTGAAGCAAAAGAATTGCTTAAGCCCAAGAGTTTGAGGTTGCTGTGAGTTGTGACGCCACGGCACTCTACTGAGGGTGACATAGTGAGACTCTGTCTCAAAAAAACAAAAACAAAACAATATGCATTTTAAGTCAATGAAATAGTTTTCATTCAACCTAACAGTGATTTTGTGCTAATAGAAATTGATTTGACATTATTAGTGATGTATAATGAGTTGAACCTCTGTAAGACAGTATATAAAAATTTTTTCCTACCCATATGAAATTTACTATGTCCAACAGTTCTATGATCATAACCTTAAGGTCTGTGTTGAAGTATTCAAATTTAAATATATCCTTACTATTAAAAGAGATATCTAGGTTGACAGAAAAAAGAAGCAAAGTAATCTTTTACCTGTTTTATAGTGAGCTAATCCAGTTTATTACAAGTGGTCCTGTTATTGCCATGGAGATTTTAAAAGATGATGCTATCTGTGAATGGAAAAGACTACTTGGACCTGCAAACTCTGGGGTGGCACGCACAGATGCTTCTGGAAGCATTAGAGCCCTCTTTGGAACAGATGGCATAAGAAATGCAGCACATGGTCCTGATTCTTTTGCTTCTGCTGCCAGAGTAAGGTGTTTTAAAAATATTTTAATTCTGTTGTAGTTTTGTTAAATGTACTGGATATATAATGTCAATATATAAAAATAAATAGTATTTTTGGTATACTTAAAACAATCAGAATGTGTAATTTTGGGAGAGATTTCCATTCATGTGGTAAAAAACTAAATGATACCTAGAATGAACTGAACAAAATATGTTGAAAGTCTTTATGGTTTTGGCATAAGGGAACACTGTGGCTGGTTTGATCTTCTATCCAGACCACTAAAACTTTCTCCAGATCAGCCATCAGGCTGTTTCATTCTCTTATAATTTGAATGTTCACTGTAGTAGCACTTTTCATTTCCTTCAAGAACTTTTCCTTTGCATTCACAACTTAGCTGTTTGGCACAAGAAGCCTTGCTTTCAGCCTCTTTTGGCTTTGACATGCTTTTCTCAGTAAGCTTAATAATTTCTAGCTTGTGATTTAAAGTGAAAAAATTGTGCTCTTCTTTTCACTCGAACACTTACAGTTATTAATTGGTTTAACTTTAATATTGTTTTGTCTCAGGGAATAGGAGCCCCAAGAGAGGGAAAGAGGGGAATGGCCAGTTGGTGGAGCAGTCAGAACTGCTCTTATATGGGTCCAGTTTGTGTCACTACAGAACAATTACAAAAGTGACTTTAACGATCACTAATCACTGCTCACTGCAACAGATATAATAATAATGAAAACATTTGAAATATATGAAAATTAGCAAAATATCATAGAGACATGAAGCTGGTACATGCTATTGGAAAAAATAGTCCCAATGCTGTTTGCTGTAAACCTTCAGTTTGTAAAACATGTTATCTTCAAAGTACCATTAAACAAAATGAAACAAAGTAAGGTGTGCCTGTATGTATCTCTCTTCATAATATTTTTTCACTTAACAAACACCTAATTTAGAAATTGGCAACATAGGGCAGCGCCTGTGGCTCAGTGAGTAGGGCGCCGGCCCCATATACCAAGGGTGGCGGGTTTGAACTCAGCCCCCTGCCAAACTGCAACAAAAAATAGCCAGACATTATGGCTGGCGCCTGTAGAGAGAGAATCGCCTAAGCCCCAAAGCTGGAGGCTGCTGTGAGCTGTGACACCACGGCACTCCAAAAAACAAAAAGGAAATTGGCAAAATATCCAGCACCATTAGACATCAGGGAAAGGCAAATTAAAACCACAATGAGATACCACTACAGACTTATTAGAATGGCTGAAACTTAAAAGATTGAACGTACCAAATGCCAAAAAATGAGGAGGAACCAGAACTGTCCTACACTGCTGGTGGGAATTTAAAATGGTACAGCCAGGGTGGCGCCTGTGGCTCAAGGAGTAGGGCTCCGGTCCCATATGCCGGAGGTGGCGGGTTCAAACCCAGCCCTGGCCAAAAAAAAAGGGTACAGCCACTTTGGGAAACAATTTGTCAGTTTCCTAATATGTTATACATTCACCCAATGGTACAGCCATTCCATTCTCAAGTATTTACTCAAGAGAATGAAAGCAAATATCAATCCAAAGAAGAATTTTGCATGATTCATATGACTTTATTTGTAATACCCCAAAACTAGAAATAATCCACATGTTCAGCAGGTGAATGAACAACAAAACATAACTCTCTCCATGTGTGAAATACACTTTGGCATAAATAGGAATGAAGTATTAACATTTGTGTACATTATAGGGATGATCTCAAAATAATTTTTCTATAAGAAAGAAGCATATACCATATGATTCTATTTATATAAAATTGTAGAAATAATTTATAATCACACAAAGCATATGAATGGTTACAGGGAAAAGGGAAAAGTAGGGAGTGGCAGAAGAAAGACATTTCCAAAGAGGGTAGGAGGTGCCATATATGCTTATTATCTTGATTGTGGTGATGTTTTCATGGAAGTGAACATATTTCAAAACTTGCCAAATTGTGTACTTTAAATGTGTGCAGTTTAATGTATGTCAGATTATATCTCTGTATATCTGTAGAAAAATACCCAGCTCTGCTCAACTATTAGCAATTCTTTGATACTGGGTGGGAGCTGGGTGGGAACCGAGTGAGGTACTTCCTTGTTGTTGCTTTCTTAGTACCTGCTGCATACCATTCTCCTTTAACGTGTTCAGAAAGTGCTTGCTTTTATGTCTATCTTTTCAGTAGACTAGGAATTCCTTAAAGATGCCCAGTGGATCTTCACATCTCCAGGATGTAGATCCAGGTTCAGAAAAGATTGGAATTAAAAATGACAACACACCAAACATTACTGAAGGCTCTCTAGGTTAAATAGGACATTTTAGTGTCCTATTTAATTCCCACAGTATCCTTTGTGGTGACTTACAATACCTTGGTTGACTCTTGTAGAAACTGAGACTCAAAAAGTGTAAGTATCATGCCCACATGAGGACTTGAACCCAGCCACTCAGTCTCCAGAGCTCTTTAGCTTAACTGCTGCTGCAGCCTACCCTGATTTAAACATTACAATCTTTCAGAACATGAAAGTAATAGAAACACCATTCAGAGAATTAAGGAAGTGTAGAAAAGAAAATTTGTTGCTCACACCTGTAATCTTTAGCAATTGGGAAGGCCAAGGTGGGAGGATCACTTGAGCTCAGGAGTTCACAATCAGCCTGAATAAGAGTAAGACCCTGTCTCTACTAAAAAAAAAAAAAAAGAAAGAAAGAAATAGAAAAATTAGCTGGGCATTGTGTCATGCATGCTCTTAGAGTCCCAGCTACTTAGGAGTCTGAGGTGAGAGGATCGCTTGAACCCAGGAGTCTGAGGTTGCTGTGAGCTAGGCTGAGGCCATGGTGCTCTTAGCCTGGGGCAACAGAGTGAGACTCTGTCTCAAAAATAAAAAAATTGTCAGCAATAATCCTTCCAGCAGTGTTTACAGTTTAACTGTTGATAGCATATTCCTTCTAGCTCATTCCTTTCATCATGTATACAGTTTTCATAGTAACCATCATTTTACATAATTTTAATCAATTTCAATTCTTTTTTTTTCCATTTAATATTATGTTACATTTTACCTGTTGCCAGATTACTATCATAATAGTAAATTTTAATGGCTGCAGAATATTCTCTTGCATGTATCTAACATGATTTATTTATTTAATTAATCTCTTTCTTTGGAAATGTAAGGAACATTGGGAATGGACATTTTGTTAGGTTCCAATTTTTTCACATTTGTGAATAATGGTGTATTGGTCATGTGACTTCATATTTATTTTTAAATTTTTTTGGATTATTGCTGGGGACAGATTTGTAATTTCATATTAGAACAGTATGTAGAAAGATGTTTAAGTGTTGTTTTTTGCTATTTTCACTTGGAACATTTACACAAATGATATCTACTTAAAATTACTACGTATGGGTAAAGCTTTGAAGGAACTTACAACTGGCAGTCATGTAACAATATTTTTATTGTTTTCATTAAAGTATTAATATAGTGAGATTACAACGAATCTTAGTGAAAATTATGAAGCCGTGCAACTATATATTTTATAATTGTTTAAAAGGTTTTAAAAATTGTATATTTAAAGCTTATCAAATTGAGTCTGAGTTTTTAACTTTTTTGGAAAGTTTTGAATATTTATCCTTTGCTGCAAGGAAATTTAGGGAAATATGAAAAGCCAAGAGTAATAGTAAGAACTCTTAGAAGGAAAAGAGATTTGTACAGAAAGTTTTAGCTCCTCAAATAGCAAAAGAACATGGAATTTTTTTGTGACTTTACATGTGTTGTGTGAAGACTTTGAGTGAGTTGCCATAACAATGACCTAGTAAAAGAGCTACTGCAAATGTTAGCCTAGATTAATAGGTGGCACAGAAATGGCAGAGAGAAAAAGAGAGCAAAGCCATAAAACACAATTATATTGTTTTCACTAAGAAGATATACTTATGTAAAACCTTTATACTCTTTGTCTTACATAAATATTTGTTCAGTGTGTGTAAATAGGTACTTGGAAAGCGCCATTTCTGTTTGCAAAGATTGAGGAAGAAAAGAAATAGAGGAAGTTGACACAAAAATAATTGGCCAGATAATTGGTTAAATAATTTGTTAAACTAAAAGTAGAATAATTTAGCATTGCTTTTCACTTTGTAAGGACAGATGATAGAAAAAGTACAGAGCTTTGGAGCCAGAATGATGAGGATTTGAATCTTGTAACTTGCTAACTTGTAAGGGCTTCCTGAGTCTCATTTTTTCATTTGTACAATGTGGGTACAGTGATTTTATTTATAGTATGCAGAACTTATGTGTCTGAATTCATTCATTCCAACATATTTATTAAGAAGCTACTAGTGGATAAACTAAAGTCCTGTTGATAAGGAGCTTAAATGTTTTCTGAGGTGGTTGTCAGATAATAAACATTAGATATATAAAGTGGAGTGGTAAGTGCTCTAAAGAAAATAAAGCAGAAGGGAATAGAGAAAGAGAGTAGAGCAGGGATTTTTTGTTGAATATTAGTACAGAATGCTATTAAAGGTAAGATATACAGTAAGCCTTCACAAACTCTGGTTTGAATTCTGAAGGAAATGAGATAGAAGACCATGCAAATATCTGGGAAAAGAGCATCTAGAAAAAAAGGGAACAATCCATGCAAAGATTCTGAGATGGGTACATATTTGCTACCTTCAAGGAATAGTGAGTAGTAGGCAAGACCAGTGATGCTGGAGCAGAAACCTAAGTAGAGGAAATGGCAGGAGGTTAGCTAAGAGGCATTGCCAGCAGGCAGGTCTCATAAGGACTTGCAGGACTTCCAGAACTTTGACATTCTTTCCAAATGGGATGGAGACCATGGAGTGTTCAGTGTTGAGGAGTGACCAGGAACTAAGGTTTTACAAATTTCATTCTGACTGCTGTATTAAGGATAGACCAGGTAGGATGGGGTTAAATATGTTACAGGAAAAGCTGGAATGGGACATCAGTTAAGTTAGGGATTTTGATAAACAGCATTGGTGGGTTTAAGAGAGACTGGAGGAGAGATAGTGGAGATGAGAATAAAGACCTCTCTTGTGAGTTTTTGTGAAGGGAACAGAGAAATGGAAATTATAGAAAAGGCATGCCCTTTCCAATTTGATTCTCTACTATGCTTTCTTTCAACCACAAGTGGATTGAAAATATAGTATGTGCAAGATGAGAAACCTATGTAAAAAGGAGGACCAACTTTGCATATAGGCTGGTTCTACAGAGCTGACTTTAGGACTTGAGTATTTGTGGATTTAGGAATGTGCAGGAGTCCTGGAACTACCCTGTTTCCCCAAAAATAAGACAGTTTAAGGTGTGTTCCCAAAGATATGCTGGGTCTTATTTTCAGGGGATGTCTTATCTTTCCTGTAAGTAGGTCTTATTTTCGGAGGATGTCTTATTTTCGGGGAAACAGGGTAATATATTTGTGTTTACTTCGAACCAGGCATTCATTTATGTGTTGTGGGGCCTACAAAGCTATGCAAATTTGTTTCTTCAAATAATACTTTGGTAGAAGGTAAAGGCTACTGAGCCATCTGTGGGCTTGCTGCCTGATATGTACAGAAGTTAATACCATGGCACCAGCCTTGGAGGAAAAAAAAAACTTTATTGCAAGTCATCTAACTGGGAGACAGGAGAAAATGCTCAAATCTGTCTCCCTGAACTGGAGGCTGGTTTGGATTTTATATGCATAGGATAATAACTCATGATCTGATTGAATCTCACAGTGAAGTAACACCTGGAAGCACCATCTGACTGGATCACATCATGGCGTGATGCCAGGGCTCATTCTGATTGGATCCTGGAGCCCGCCATACAGTGTCCAGTTTTTTTGTTTTTTTTTTGTAGAGACAGAGTCTCACTTTATGGCCCTTGGTAGAGTGCCGTGGCCTCACACAGCTCACAGCAACCTCCAACTCCTGGGCTTAAGCGATTCTCTTGCCTCAGCCTCCCAAGTAGCTGGAACTACAGGCGCCCGCCACAACGCCCGGCTATTTTTTGGTTGCAGTTTGGCCGGAGCGGGCCTGAACCCGCCACCCTCCGTATATGGGGCCGGCGCCCTACCGACTGAGCCACAGGCGCCGCCCAGTGTCCAGTTTTTTAATTCAGTCCCACCCCTCTGTCTGAGGACTTAGGTTTGACACATAGTTCCACGGTTGGTTCCTTTGGGCATGCTCAGGTTATATTACCTTCAACCTGGGGGTCCATGGCAACTTAAAAACAACTTACAACTTTGTTACATGTAAGTTGAGCTAGACTGGTCTGTTGTGGTTACACAAATACCATTGTAATCACAACTTTGGGGGAATACGGAGTGCTGACATGGGGCATCAGGAAAGGCCTCCTAAAGGAGGTGGTGTTTGAAGTAGCCTGTTACACCCTGGTAAGGTTCTTGGGAGCTTAGGGAAGAGGGCTTTGCAGGCAGTCCTCCTGTTACCAACATACAAGTTACATGTAACTCACAGGAACAGAGACTGTTGCATTAAGTCCCCTAGTTACAAACATCTGACTGACAAACAAAGCCTATTATAATAGGTAAATGTACCTGTTCTATCTAATATACAAATTCAACTTAGGAACAAACCTACAGAATCTACTTCATTCATACCTGGATTGCCCGTTTAGGGAATAGTAGAAATAATAGTAGTTGAAAGCTTAGAGGCAGGAAAGCATTTGTCTGAACAATTAAAAGCAATGATTAGCGTGACCATCTTTGAGCCTAGTTCAAATTGCTGGATTGTCATTTTAATAAGCCACGTGCAAAGCAAATAACACAGCCTGAATCTGGCTATAAAATATGGTTCCTTTTATTTTATTTCTATGCTAGGACTAAGTTTTAATTAACCAGAGTTTTCAGATTCTTGAATATCAATCTCTGTTTCTGTAAAGATTTCCTAGTTTTTGATTCTATTCTACTTTTTTTTTTTTTTTTTGTAGAGACAGAGTCTCACTTTATGGCCCTCGGTAGAGCGCCATGACGTCACACAGCTCACAGCAACCTCAAACTCTTGGGCTTGCATGATCCTCTTGACTCAGCCTCCTGAGCAGCTGGGACTACAGGCTCCCGCCACAATGCCCAGCTATTTTTTGGTTGCAGTTTGGCCGGGGCTGGGTTTGAACCCGCTACCCTCCATATATGGGGGCAGCGCCCTACTCACTGAGCTACAGGTGCCACCTTCTATTGTACTTTTTTAAGGAAAAATTTAAAATTAAATCTGTGTCTCATGAGCTGATGTCTTGAGGAAAATAGCTTTTGTGTTGGTTACTTCCAATAGTCAAAATTTCTTAAGACCTTGTCAGTTATAATCCTGGAAAATAGCATACTCCCATTACTTCAATCAACACTTCTTTGTATGTTCTTCTAAGTCTTGAAACAGAGTCTTTGTAAAACTCATTTTTAGAAAATTTGAAACAAAAGGTGAAACTTCAGAAGTAATTGCATAGTTCTTCCCTTTCACAGAAACATCTTTTGCGTTCAAGATAAGAGGTCATATGTCAAAGTCATTTCTCTTTGTCTTTAGGAAATAGAGTTCTTTTTTCCTTCGAGTGGAGGTTGTGGGCCAGCAAATACTGCTAAATTTACCAACTGTACTTGCTGCATTGTTAAGCCCCATGCTGTTAGTGAAGGTAAGTGATGTGCTGAATACAGTATAGCTGATAGATTTTGGTAAAAGGATAGTTCATTTTTGCTAATGTTTATTTTCTTGATGTACTTCACATGTAGAAATTAAAGTATACGTTTAGTATTTTAATTTATTTTTTTCTTTGAAGCCACATGAATAAAGGTGGCAAGATATATGGGAAAATCAGTCTAAACCTCTATTTATCTTTATTTTTGTGCATTTCTAGAAAGTGTTTCTTGGGTTGCTCATCATGCTTATAGCTCACTCATTCTACAACAGGCCTTGATTCCTTAATTTTTAATCTGCCTCCTGTGTTTCCAATCACATAACTGTGATTCATTTATTTCACCTAAACAACACTCCCAATGTACAGTTTAAAACAATGTTTACTACACCTGTAATATACCCTTCGTGAGAAAGTTGGAGGAATTTCCTTAAGATCTCAGTATGTGTAATAGTTCTTTGTCTGACATATATGTGCGTGTAGGTGTATACAAATGTGTACATATAAACATGTATATGTGTGTACCTATGTATATGTATCATATACATTGAGAGCTTGCAAGTTTTTTCTTATTTTTATTAATGTTTCCATTTCTTCCTCTGTTTATTTTGGTCTGTTGTAGTTATTTTTGCCATCTATTTCAAATCTTTTTGCAAGTTAATGGCATATAATTAAAACATTGGAATGTACTCAATATCCTGAATTGAATGGAATTTTAATTTTATGTTTTCTGAGCATCAAATCGATTCTCATATGTAGTAGAAAAGTGGGTAAATAAAATAAAACATAAAAAAGAAAACAATAAAAACTTATCTGTTTTTCTATTGTCCAAAGATAGTCATTGTTAATATTTTGATACATTTCCTCCAAATCGTTTTCTTCTGCATTTGTATATGTGTGTGTACATTGATACACATGAATGTAATTGATGACATGTCAGGTAGAGGTCTATAGGCTGTTTTAATTTTTGTGAGCATTTTTGGCTGCCTTTAAGCCTTTATGATTATTTTAATAGTTTATTTAATAGCAACCATATAGATGAAGGATAGCATTTGGATACTTAGGTTGTTTCCAGTTTTTTTTTTTTATTAAGTCTTTTGTATACAGATCATAAATACATTTATGCCCATTTCAGTGTGTTGATTATTTGTACAAATTGGAGTGCTTACTTACATCATACTAATCAGCATAGCTTTCATCTCATTTACCCAATTATAGCATTAGGACATTTGTGTTCTACACATGATAGAACATGTGTTTCCAGTTTTTTGATATTAAAAATAAAGCTTTGAAAAATATCTTTGTACACAAATATTTGCTGATATCTCTAATCATTTCCTCTGGCTACTTTCCTAGAAGTACAATTATTGGTTCAAAGGATATAAACCTTAGAGATCTTGCTGCATAATTAATACTTCTTTAGCTATTTAGGAAGTACTGTAATATCTGGTAGATCCTTAGGACCATAATTATAGGGAACTAATATGCGCAACGGGTAACGAACATTTATGGAGAATTTACCAGTATATACAGGGTGTCCATAAAATTCGTGTGCAATTTAAAATAGTGTGCCATTTAAATTTGCACGTGAACTTTATAGACATCCTTATATGGCAGATAGCAGACTGGTACCTTGTATGTCAATTTTCTTTAATCTTCACAGCAAGTATGTCAATTAGATTGATTTATTTTCCTTTTTCAGATAAAGCACACTAAAGCTTTGTGAGATTATTTCCCCTAATTAAGAATAAAGAATTCAGGATGTAAACTGTTGTTTGTTTTTTTTTTAACTCTATGTTATTTCCTCTATTGCTATCATCAATAGCAGTAACCACAAAAATGTCACATTGTTAGTAACACTTCTATGAGAAGTGACAGTAGTAGTTGAGATGGCTGGTGTTGAAAACTATGAAAAAAAGTTTGAATCTTACGTTGTACCCGTTTTTCTTACCTGGGGAGATATGTGTATGCATATTGGGTATCTCTAATCTGAAAATCTAAAATCCAAAACTTTTTAAGCATCAACATTATGCTTAACCGCAATATTCATTAGAAGATCTTGGGTTTCAGATTTTTGGATTAGGGATGCTGAACTGGTATATATATGCAAATATTTCAAAATCCAAAAGAGTCTGAAGTCCAAAACACTTCTGGTCCTGAGCATTTTGAATAAGAGATATTCAACTTGTACACCCATACATATGTATGTGTACACACAGATAATTACACATGCATGTATCTATATACAAACACATAATGGGCTCACATTTGAATATGATGAAATAAATTCTTGCTTAAAAGGCATCAACTTTTTAAAAAGCTTATCTTTGATACCTTATTATGTTTTGTTCTATTAGATTTTTATCTGGTTTAATCTTGTCTGAGGAAAAATGTGATGCATGGAAAGAGACTGAACTAAAATAAGGCAGAATTAGAATAAATATTCCTTCTATACTTTAATAATTGGACAGATAAATATAGCTAAAATCTAGTAAAATTGGTAATGTATGTAAGTGAATGGTGATGTCAAAATAACCAATTTTATAATATATAATTTTTATATTTATACAGGATTAAATAGTTTCTAAATAGTTTTTAGTCAGCTGTTCTTTAAAGATTAACTGTATTTATATATTCATATTTTATATGTAACATTAGAGTATATAAATTTATTAAGGAAAAATAAATTTGTAGAAAATCTGCTCAGATGCCAGAATAAATTTTGGCATTCCAAAGGTTTTTCTTTTCTTTTCTTTTCTTTCTACATCTGAATTTCTGGGACACTTTAAAACCATTTTGAAGTGTATAATTAACCCAGTTCAAATTTAACTATGGTTATAATGAAATATAGTTTTAAGTCTTATATGGAATTAATATTAGATTCATTTAGCCCCTTCAATTGCTAGATTATCTTTTCTATAATGGTCCCATCTCCTGGTATATTTAATTTTACCTATAGTCTAGTAAAGGCATACAAGAAGGTATTTTTAAAGGAGTTGCTTATAAGCATTTAAAATGGAATAGGGTCTGCCTTCTGTTGAGCATTTGAAATGGAATAGGGTCTGGCCTTCACAACAGAAGGCCAGAATAGCCTGTTGATAAAGCAGAACTTAAGTTCATTGCTTAATACTGTAAGGGAGAGCACAACCTTGATGGATGGAGTTTTTACAGACTTCACAAGGCCAAGGTTATGAGCAGATATGGTAGAGTTCAGAGTCTAACCTTGAGAGGTTTAAGGTATCTTTCAGTGCAGTGATCTGAGATTGGGCAGAGTTCGTGATAATAGTTTAGGGTTAGTGGAAACAGTCAGCTAAGGATCTTAACCAAGTCTTGTAAGTACACACTTGTTTGATAAATGAGTTGTTTGCCCAATTGAGGGAATATGGTGAAAGGGGGGCAGTTTGAATAGTCTATTGTTGGAATTGATGGATTTAAGGGAAGTTCCTGAAGGGAACAGTGATGTTATTTACTGATTTACATCCTTATCTTTCTGGGCAAGAATTTCTTGGCACAAATAGTAGTTATGTGTATTTAGGTGGCCTTAGTTCATTGTCCTATGGTTAATCTATATTGATGCGGTGATTTTACTTCTCACTTCTTAGAAAACTAGAAAAAAAGTGCCTAGCTTGTGGACTGGATGGTGGGAAAAATAATAAAGTGTGTTTGAGGCATTTGTGGCTTTTTACATATACAGATTGAAATATATATTGTCATCTTGGGATTTAGGTTTTAAAAGAGTAGAAAAACAAGGTGAATGTTCTTGTTTCTTGTGTTCTTTTTATTTTTTTATTTCACAATTATGTAGTATGTTTTTATGTTCCCAGTATTATTTATAAGTATAAAGTATAAATAGTTAGTTTAATTCCATCAGTGAAAATAATTATTTTTAACCTGAAATCCAACTATGTAGTTTGAAGTCTGACTCTGCTACTAGCGATGGGATAGTAGATAAATTATGTTACCTCTTTCTACTTTATGTCCTTATTTGTAAAATGAGAAAATAGTATACCTTCTTCATGGAGTAACTAAGAATTAAATGTGTTAGTATAAGACAGAAGTCACTTAGAACAGTACCCAGAGCTTAGTTAAGTGCTATGTAAGTGTTAGACGTTGTTACTGTCATGGGTCCTCTATTAGTACTGCTGCTGCTGCTGCTGCTGCTGCTAATTTCGTTATCTTTTAATTTTTAAGTAGAGTGGAATGACTCTCTAGTAATAAAGCCCTAGTTTAAAATGCTAACAAAAGTCCAACATCTACATCTGTCATCCACAGTAAAAAAAAAAGAGAAGCTCATCATTGTTAAAGGAACGAAGTGCTTTAATTATTTTCTCTATTAAAGTCTAGGCCTGATTTAAGTTTATGAAGTAGATTTATTGCTTACATCTGGTTGATTCAGCAGCTATTTTCTGATTGCCTATTATAGTTGGCTCTGGGCAGAGATGGTAGCCAAATATGCAAGAGCTGCTTTTGCATTTGTACTAGCCAAATAGATTACCCTTTTTAAGAAGGCTGAAGTTTTGTTAGAGATTTTTCTTTCTCATAATAGATGCATGCATTAAACACGTTTACTGCATTGTTGATAACATATTTCTTTCTAAAATTTAGTTTCTTCATCAGTAAAGTGAGGCAAGATGTTTGAAAAGTTTCATCTGAACCTTTTTGAACCGAGATATTCTATCATTTCTTTGAAACTGTGTAGAAAATTCTTACAAAAGAAAATTATATTCTGTATCTCAATTTGTGTTTTGGTTGTAAAAATTCTATTTTCATGAAAATTACAAAGCAATTTAAAATTTTATTTTTAAAAGACATTTAGAGACTTTTGGCATGGTCTGTATTTAATTAACTAGGATACAAGTAATTTATTAAAATGTTGACCAATTTAACATCAGAATTGGCTCTGATAGGCTAATTGAAGCAGGACTGATAACTGCATAGTCTTTCTTATCACGCTCCTCACTTTTAAAAACTGAGTTACTCTTCCTCAGAGCCTCTTTCAGAGTTTTAATATTCACTGTAATGGTGGTTCTGATACTAAATAGGCCTAATAGACTCATTCCACTTAATACCATCTCCTGAATTTAGGCTGATTGAGTTGGTTAAGTTCTCAGGTTTTTTGTATTAGATTTTCTTTATGCAGTTCGGCTTCTGGGATACTATTAAAGAGGCATGAAATGTTTGTGTGTTAATAGATTGGATTTAAACGCTGTAAATATAACTCAGTTTCAGCAGAAATTTTTGAAGTGGGTCCAGTTTTGCTTAGAACACCATTTTGGAGTTCTGTGCATTTATGTTCTATTTGAAGAGTAAACAGATGGACTCCTAACAGATGCACAAATACATTGAACTACATATAGGACTGTGACTTTGAATGCATAGAGCTTACTCTGCATTTTAGAAACATAAAGCTACAGGCAGTAAAACTATCTTATGAATTTATAAATTTTGAGAACTTTAAATAATGGTTTATTAATTTAGAATGCATCTCAAGAATTCTGTTAGTCCCTACCAAAGAATGCTAACTTTTAGGAAGGATAATGGTCCTGAAGAGATAGGTGTGTATTAAGATTAAAATAAAATTCATTTACATATAATGAAATTTTGTTTGCTACTATGTTTCAACATCTAGTGACCTTTAGAGGAATATGCAAAATCCCTAGGATTATCAATTAATTGCAATGACTTGAGTGAAGGTAGAAAGCCTCAGAGAAGGCATCCCAAATCTTATTAATGAGATTATTAGAAGGAGCGCTTTTCCCAGGTATAAATTGAATTAGAAGAGATAGGTCACATCTAACGGCCAGAGCTATTTTATTCCATAGCTGGGATTATTTGCATTATTCTGTGAATACTAATATTTGATCAAAGCATTAATTGGCAGATGGTTATATAGTAATTGGTATGAAGAGTGATTAATACTTAACATCTTAATTGGATAAAAATATTCAAAGCTTATGATAAAATTTAGAGAAATTACTACTGGCTGGCCAAGGTAATGGCAGTTAGGAAATGAATAACGAGCTAGTTCTTGAGAATTACCCTTAGAATACCTCCCTAAAACTTCTCTAGTTAAATGGGAATAATACTTTTTATATTTACTTTTTAATATATTTTATATTTTAAAAGATATCTAATTTGACTAAATGTAGTCTGTTTTCTTCAATTTTTATATCTACAATAATGTACTTTTCCTGTAATTTATTTTGATTTGTTTTATTTTCTCTCTTACTTATGCACTCTAGTGCCACTGTTTATCTTTCAGTTGCCTAAACATCCCTGTTCTTTCTGTCCTTAGATCCTTTGTAATTACTCTTTATTTTGCCTGGACTGTACATCTTCTTCCTTTTTCCCCACCCTTAAAATTTCATTTCCTCATGTAAAGCACCCTAACACCCCTCAGAGTATGGTAGGTTCCCAAGTGACATGTTCCGTCAATGCATTTCTACTTTTTCTTTATAGCACTCAGCATAGTTTGCTATTACATATCATGAATATATATATAAAATTATATATAGTATATTGATTTTGAACTAAGATCCTTGTCTCTCCCACCAGATGCAAACTGATTATAGGAATAGTATCTGTCTGACTACCATACTTTTCGAAATATTTTGTACTTTCCATTGTAATTTTTTTTAGCCCATGTATTTTTTACAGATCTCTTTTTTGAGTCTGTACATTGTCTGAGAATGTGGTCTCTAGGATGATATTGTTGAAATTTGTTGATCTTCTGTTTCATGTAGTACATGGTTAAATAAAAAAAAATTGTTGCAGTGCCCTCCGTTTTTCAAATAGATCGTTCATATCTTTAGCCTTACTACTTTGTTGTGTGCTTAGTGTATCAGCTTCTAGAAAAATCTGAGTTAAATTCTCCCTTTTTAAAATTATTTATTATCATTATATATGAATTTTTCCTTTAATTTTAACTTTCACTTTGTATAGTCAGTCTTTGCTGCAATGTGTGATTATTTCTTTTTACTCATTATGTAGTATTTTATAAACACTTTATTCCCACTATTTTTGTTGTCTTCCTTGAAGTGTGGCATATCTTTTTGCAAAATTTTTTTAGCCTTTTGTTTCTATCTTGTATCTACTATGGCTGATTTTTGTTTAGTTTCTTTTTAGAAAATTACTTTTCAATCCAATCTAGTAATTTTATAATAGTTCAATTTAGATAATTGCTATTTATTGTGATTGCTGATCTATTTCATCTTAAAGTTTTTTCACTTTTCCTGGTTTTTTTCTTTTCAGCTTTCTTCTTCTGTTGTTTGTTTGAGACAGTCTCCCTCTATTTCCCTGGATAGAGTGCTGTGACGTCACAGCTCACAGCAACCTCAAACTCTCGGGCTCAAGTGATTTTCTTGGCTCAGCCTCCCTAGTAGCTGGGACTACAGGCACCTGGCACAACACCCGGCTAGTTTTAGAGTTGGGGTCTCACTGTTGCTCAGGCTGGTCTCAAACTCCTGAGCTCAAGCAATCTACCTGCCTCAGCCTCCCAGAATGCTAGGATTATCGGTGCGAGCTACTAGCTACTGCTACTAGCTCGTTTCAGCTTTCTGATGAATGGATAGTTTTCTTTGTTGTACTCCTTCCCCTTTGTTTATTTGCTGGTTTGAAAGCTACAGATCAAGAATAAGCATTTAGGCCAAATCACACCACCTGCATGGTTTTGTAAACAAAGTTTTATTAAAACACACCTTTACTCGTTCATTTTATGTATTATCTATGACTGTTTTTATGCCATAATAGCAGAATTGGGTAGTTGTAACAGATACTGTATGGCCTGCCATGTCTGAAATATTAACTATCTGACCCTTTACCAGAAAAGTTTGCTAATCTCTGCCATAAATTTTGTTTTTAATTGATTATGCCTAATTTTAGTGGGCACGTTGAATTCTAAATTTTATTTATAAAATTTAAACTTACTCACTCTCTCTGGATTTGTCTTGAATAAGAAAAATTTAGAATGCTTAAAACAGCCATTGAAATCTCCCACTTTCTTTTTTTTTTTGTTTTTTTGCAGTTTCTGGCCACGGCTGGGTTTGAACCCATCACCTCCGGCATATGGGGCTGGCGCCCTACTCCTTTGAGCCACAGGCGCTGCCTGAAATCTCCCACTTTCTAAGTTATTATAGTGAGAAATATAATTCTCCTTTTCTTAATCCTTTTAAAAATGTTATTGATGCATAATTTATATAACATAAAATACACACATTCTAAGTTTTGGCATTATTTTATAGTGTCTCAAACTCCAGATCTAGAAGTCCTTAATGCAGTCCAGGTGTGGGAGAGGCTGAGGTAGGAAGATTGCTTGAGGCCAGGAGTTCAAGACCCTGCTGAGCAACTTAGGGAGACCCTGATTCTGCAAAATAAAAAGTTAAAAATTAGCCAGGTATGATGCTACTTGCCTATTATCCCAGGATGCTGAGGCAGGAGGATCATTTGAATCCAGGAATGAGTTTGAGGTTACAATGAGCAATGATGACGCCACTGCACTCTAGCCCAGGCAACAGAGTGAGATCCTTAAATGTATAATCTTGGTCCCATCTGATGTCTCCATTTTGGAAACATTTAAAGGATGGGTAGATAGTTTCAATTTTTTGAATATTTGACTGCTTGATTGATTGTTACAGTAGGAGAATTGAATAGATTTACTCCAGGCTTAATCATGTGCCTTTATGATTATAGGTTCTCTGTCAATGACAAAGCAATGGAAAGTCACTATGTCTTTGTCTTTTGAAGTGAGGGTGTGCTCTTCACACCTAGCTAGAAAAATGAAACATCAGTCACTAGGCAGCCAAAGCACCTAGCAACTGTGATGTCTGTATCAGGAAGTTTAGGGTCTCCTCAGAGCTTAATGCTGTGTAATACATGCAGAAGATCCATACTCATCTATTTCAATTAGAAGAAACATGAGCGTCTGGAGAAAGGACTGACAGAGAGCTCAGTGTGGCAAGGATGATTGTAATGAATAATGTGTGGAATGACTATTATACTTCTATGACACTAATTGTGTGACCTTGGAAACATTCTTGACCTCTCTAATGCTTCATTTTTCCATCTGCAAAAAGGAGATGACAGAATTTACTTCATAAGTAAGTTAATACATGTGATGTGTGTAGAACAGTTTGCATTGTAAGTGTTCAATAAAATGTTAGCTATAAATACATGTAATAATAGTTTTAGAGATTTTATCATATGATGCAACATTTTAAAAAATCCTGAATCAATACTGTTTCTGTTATGTATTGCCTTATAACAAACCATCCTAAAGCTTAGTTTCTGTAAAACAAAAATGTATTATTTCTCACAATTCTATGGATTACCAGTTGACGAGTCTTCTCTGGTGTACATGGAGTCATTCATGTGGCTTCATTAAGCCTGGAGCTGTGCGGGATCTGGAGTGTACAAGATTGCTTCTCATCCTCCGAGACTCCACTTGCTCTCTCACCATTTAGTAGTCTAGCCTGCCACATAGGGAGACTGGATTCTTAAGATTTAGAAGGATCTTGTCCTACCAACTTGGCAATACTCTGTTTTATAGAAGCTTAGCTTTGATGCACAATCATATAGTTAACTTGTTTGTTATGGTAACCTGGTTTTGGACTTCTGATGATGTATCTGCCCAATCCGACAATTTGTAGTTTCTAGCCTGCCTTATCCAGTATCCTACTTTATTTTGGTTTTCCTTAACACTGTCCTTGTTTTAATCTTGTGATCTTATTTTAACCAAGCAATCTGTTTTAAGCTTCCTTTACATGCTAAGCCTATCCTTGTCTTCACAATGAAGGGCATTTGCCCCTTCCTAGGGATCTTTGTTCTTATACATCCTCCCTGCCATCCACATTTTGGTGTGCAGACTGTCTTTACTATTTACTATTTCCTACTCACTTAATTACATTTTTATGGATTTCAATGTATAGGGTCACCATATTGTGGGAATATCTATAAAGCTATTGTATTGGTTGCTCTTTTTACTACCTTGTAAGCAGCTTACAAATTATTCTTGTTAGGAAATTAGTATGGAAAACTGTATTTTAGATCTTGGTATGTGGTGAAAGTGAAGGTTCAGAATGCTATTGGATGAATTAAGCCTATCTTTTATAAGCCTACTTACTACTAATATGGATTTTATGACCAACTAATGAATTAATTGAGATTCTTTAAGACTTAAAGTGCCTCACTGTTAATAGTTCTCAATTTAATAAGTCTGCTGAACCCAAACTTTTGTCTGCAACTGATTTAATGTGATTCTGTAATATTTTTGCTTATTGAAAGGCAGGAACCTATAAAAGACATTTATAGCCAAACAAATCTGAGGCTTTCAATTAAAAATTACCAGGAGATTTTTGGTGAAGTAGTATTGCCTAGTAACATATTGCTGCCTAGGAGACAGAAAACTTTTCCACCTGTATTTTATTCCTAAAGTTATTTGTTATGCATGTTTGCTAGGCTTAGTATTAAATTCCTTCTGTTGAATTTAGTAATGCTTATGATTTCTTTTGCACTTTGACACTGAAAACTAAACTCGCATAATCTCTCACTTTGATTTGGCTTTATACTAACCACATTTTAAAGATATACTAGCCTTGTCTTTCAGTTAAAATACCTTTTCATTTTGCTAAAGTTAAATATGTTAAAAAAATCAAACCTTGTCTATTTGATTAAATAAGATATTAATAAAAAACACATCTGTTTTATGTATCAGCCTTTTAGTACTCATGTACTCTTAGCTGTATCAGGATTAAAACTTCTCTTTCACAGGTTCTTACTAAAATAAAGTATAAGATTTCTTTATTGCCATTTTATCATTTTTTAATCCTCCAGTTAAATTTTTCACCACCCTTATTTATTGTCTAGATGGTGGAGCAAAGCATACAGGTTATGGTGAATTGTCTGGTATGCATCCTGCCTGCTGCTTTTGTAAGATGTTTTGCTCACCAAAGTGCCTTCTTGGTGGACTTTCATTCTCATGAGTAGGGTTTTATTGTCATTTGTGTCTTGCTGCAAGGAGTAAGTTTAACATTCATGCTAAAGGTGTTTTTCAAATTTTTCCAGAGTGTTCATTGTCTGCAAAGTTTCTGTGAGGTACACAAGTTACCCAGAGTATAGAAATTATGATCTCGGGGGAAAAAATACTGACTCCAGGAAACACTGTAACATTAGAATAAGTTATTTCCACAGGAAATATTTTTGATACCGAGACTTATGTCAAAATGAAACTATTAGATTATTAGCTATGAAAACCAATTTTTTTATAATTTAGAAAACTATTATCCATCTACTTTGTTAACAAGTTTAATGACTTTCTTTCTATATGGCAGGTTTTTAGTATTAGTAAATAGTAAAGTTGTCATTTTTTTCCTCTTTTCTGTCAAGTTTGATAAGCATTAACATGGTAAGAAGAAAGAAAATCTTGAAGTCTGAAAAATCAATAAATCAAATTATATGATGATCTGAATTTAGAAATTCAGAATTTACTAAATATTCATTTTATATTCATCTCTATTATGGATTTTATAGTATATATCTACAAGATCAAAACAGATAAGTTTCATGAGTATATATATGTGTGTGTGTGTATATATTATCTCACATAGATATATGAATACTTTTGTATGTACATAAATTATCCAACTGAATGATGTGTATAAGCCAATTACATATGCTCATTATTTATTTTATTATGCTATAACATAATAAAATGTTGGGGCAAGCAGAAGTGGGTTTAAAATTCACTTCTATCACTTACTTGCTATTAGGATATGTTGTTTAGTCCTTGAGCATAGATGCTAAACATCTATAAAGTGAAGATTATAATAGTACCTTCCACATAGGGATGGGATGGCCTTAGGCCATTTGGGCTGTTATAACCAAGATAGTATAGATTGGGTGTGTTAATCAACAAATATTTCTCACAGTTCTGCATTCTGGGAAGTCCAAAGTCAAGGTATTGGTAGGTTTGATGTATGGCGAGGGCCTGTTTCTCGTTGATGGCTCTTTTGCCCTGTGTCTTTGCATGATAGAAGGGGCAAAAGAGCTCTTTGGTGTTTTCCTTAGTGAGAGTACTAATTCTGTTCATGAGGGTTCCACTCTCATGATCTAATCACACCCACCAAAGGCCCTACCTCCTGATACCATTACATTGGGGATTAGTATCTCAACATAAGAATTTCAGAGGGACACAAACATTTAGTTCATAGCAGGGCTGTTGTAAGGATTACATGAAATAATGTGTGACTAGCCCATTCTATGTCTATCTGTCTGTCTATCTATCTGTCAATCAATGAGAGAAAATGAGCTGCTCCCATGAAGTTTGTGTTATCCTTCTATGGTATAGACTTGCTTCTGGGAAGTAACTCTTGTTGGAGACTATATTTCCTAACTTGCATGTTACTGAGTTTATTGAAAGGTTTATCTTTCCTCCATTAAATTGCTTTTGACCTTTGTAAAAAATCAGTTGGGCATATTTGTGTGGGTTCATTTTGGTGTTTTCTGTTCCTTTGTCTATATGTCTGCCACTGATAATACTGTACAGTCTTTTGGTTACTGTAGCTGTATAAATAAATCATGAAATTGGATAGAGTGAGTCCCAGTTTTATTATTTTCAAAACTGTATCAGCCATTTTAGTTTCTTTACCTTTCTAAATAATTGTAGAATAACCTTATCTATGTGTACAAAAAAATATTACTGGGATTTGATAGAAATTGTGCTAAACTTATTTATCAGTTTTAGGAGAATTGACATCTTTACTATACTAAATCTTCCAAATCATCAATACCAAATGACTCTCCATTTCTTTGTATCTTTCATCTAGAATTTTGTAGTTTTCATATACATGTTCGTTAGATTTACACCTAACATTTTTTCTTTTTGAGCAGTTATAAATAGAATTGTATTTTTAATTTCAGTGTTCAGATATGTATTATTTGTTAATATATAGAAAAACAACTGATTTTAGCACATTTATCTTATATCCTGCAACTTTGCTGAGACAATTATTAGTTCTAGAATCTTTCTTTTGTAGATTATTTGGGATTTTCTATATGGACAATCATGTCATATACAAATATAGACAGTTATAGTTCTGCCTTGCTGATCTGTATGCTTTTCTTTTTTTCTTCCCTTGACTTGAACTGCTAGTACTATATTGAATAACAGCAATGAGAATGGACATTCTTTCCTTGTTCCTCCTGCATAGAGGGAATTCAGTCTTTCACTATTAGGCATAACGTAAGCTGTAACTATTTTTAGTACCTCTGCAAAAAACAAAGAAATTAAGATAAATTGCAAATTAAAATAAAGATTAGAATCTTGGAGTATATATTTACCACCTTGAGCTTGACAGTTTCCCAATACATTGTATAACACAGTTATTCCTCAAATCACCCCTAAAGTCACCATTCATAGGGAAAATGGGAAATTGTAGCTAAATGTACCTTTATTTACAAAATACTCATTACAAAATTTTACAAAGTGTTTATGAAATATTCTCTATGTGTGGCCACCTCTTTGTAAAATTTTGTAATGAATATTTTGTAAATAAACACACTTTTAACTATAATTTCCAATTTTGCCTATGAAAGGCTATTCTGACACATAGCTATTTGTCAAGTAAATAAGGCTTATTTTACAAAGCTATTAAAATACTCCATCATTGGCTGGGCACTGTGGATCATGCCTATAATCCTTGCTCTCTAGGACATCAAGGCAGGAAGATTCATTGAGCTCAGGAATTTGAGACCAGCCTGAGCAAGAACGAGACTTCGTTTTCTACTAAAACTAGAAAAGTTAACCAACTATTGTGGTGGACACCTGTAGTCCCAGCTACTTGGGAAGCTGAGGAAAGAGGATTGCTTGGACCCAGGAATTTGAGGTTGCTATGAGCTAAGCTGATATGGCATCAGCTAGCCTGGACAACGGAGTGAGACTCTGTCTCAAAGAAAAAACTCCTCTATTTTTAAACTAAAAATACTTCAACCAAAACAATGTATTGTAATAGATTGAAAGCTGAAATGGATGTGAGAATCCGGCTGCCTCCCATTGAATCAGACATTAAAGAGATTCTAAAAATGTAAAACAATGTCACTCTTCTCACTAAAAAACATTGGCCTTTTTTCTCACAAAAAGGTTAAATTAATATTCAAAGGATTTTTATTATATGTAATTTTTTAAAAGTTTTAAGTATATAATATAAATATTGATAGATATAACCTGTATAAATAAAAGTTATCTAGAGTCTTTAGTAAGTTCTAAGAGGTAAAGGGTCCATGACACTATAAAATTTGAGAACTGAACTTGTGGTCTGTAGGATAAAATCTAAACCTCAATATATGGGTATCAGGGCTCCTACCACTTCTCCTACCTTCTCTTTTGTCCTTTTCCTCTTTACTCTGTTATCCGGTGATATGGAAATTACTTTCATTCAAAGAGAACTATGGTGTTTTACACTTCTGCACCTTTGCTTAATGCTCCTTTTGCCAAGAACATTTATTCTTCTCCTGCTCTCTGTACAAAATACTCTCTGTATAAAGTACTGGACATTTACCTCTGGAAATATTCTCTTACAAATTCTACTTTATCTGAAATTTATGTAATGACTCCCACTGTCGTTTACTTATTGTTTATATGGCATACCTTTTTTCTACCCATTTTCTTTCATTCTACCTGTGTCTTTATGTTTAAAGTTGGTTTCTTATATATAGTATATAATTGGTTCTTATTAAGGTATCTAAAATTGTTGCTTTTATTTATTCATTTATTTATTTATGTCTTGGCCAGGGCTGGGTTTGAACCCACCACCTCTGGCATATGGGGCTGCCGCCCTACTCCTTCGAGCCACAGGTGCCACCCTAAATTGCTGCTTTTTAATGGGAATTTTTAGTCCACTAGCATTTAATGTAATTGGGATTAGTTTTAAGTATACTATTTTATATTTGTTTTTAATTCCTCTTCTTTTTTTTTATTGACTATTATCTTTTCCTTTCTTGTGGTTCTCAAACTGTAGTACATGACAGAGTTACCTGGAAGTCTTGTCAAAGCAATAATTTTGGCGCTCTACTCCCTGAGTTTGTAATTTAGTGTGTCTAGGTTGGTCCTATGAATTTGTATTTCTCACAAGTCCCCAAGTAATAATCACTATTCTAAGAAATAAAAAATATATCCTCAATTTTTACAGTCTACTTAGAGTTACTATTGTATTACTTCATTTAAAATGTAGAAATCTTTCAATTGTCTAGGTTCATTTATCACCTTTACTTGGGTTTATAAACCACAGGACTATTTTTGATATTCTTGAGGTACTTATGGAAGGAATCAAATGATAAATGTAATGCTCAGTATTAGGGATTTTGTTTCTTTTGCAAAAATATGTGTTTTCTTCAAATAGAATATAAAAAAGTACTTTTATGTGAAAAAATTTCATTTCTAAAAAACTAAAAGGCCTACCTTTTTGCTCCTATTTGTTCTTCATTTTCAGGACTATTAGGGAAGATCCTGATGGCTATTCGAGATGCAGGTTTTGAAGTCTCAGCTATGCAGATGGTAGGTCACAATGAGCCATAATATATTGGGGAATTTTTTAAAAAATAAGCTTTAACATATTTTACATCAAATGTTCTCTATGCAGCATATTAAAGATAAAATATATTTACTGAATTCAATAAAATTCTTATAATACAAAAGTGTTTTTTGAAATGATTGTACCAATGTAATCTTATACTGAGAAAATTAATATTCAAACGATATCCCTAAAAAGCTTATGAAGTAAGTTCATACAATTCTTTGAACTTTAGTTGCAAAATAAATAAGGACCCCCCAAAGTATCTTCTTTTAAATAAAAAGTAGAATCAAAGTGCATAGTCCTTTCTCTGTCTTCTGGATTCCTAAGTAGATAATGAAGGAAGAGAATCACTTCAGATGTCATCTCTGACCAGTATTTTTTGGACTTTTCCTCAGCACATTCTTTGAAGTTAGTGTATTTCAGCACCTCTGTTGGCACTTGTGCCACTGGACCTCCAGAGCCCACATTTGTTCAGAATTGCTGTACTTATACATATCTAGGAAGAAATCGGGTAGCAAATTATTGTATGAATCAGATAAACAATTTGGTTTTGACAATGTTTGCAGCCCATCAAGTTTTGCTTTTTTGATAGTGAAATACCAAAATACCCATTTTGAAGCTGATAATTTTCTTACCAATATTATTTATATCCTCTTTTTCTGAAATGAAACTGCTTTTTATTTCTATAAAAGGTTAGGATCACCCAAATCAGGGGTCACATCACAAACTGGGTTTCTTTCTTGGCTTGGCACCCATAGCTCAATGGTTAGGGCACTGGCCACATACACCTGGGCTGGCAGTTTCGAACCCGGCCCGGGCCTGCTAAACAACAATGGCAACCACAACAAAAAAAAATAGCCAGGTGTTGTGGCAGGCGCCTGTAGTCCCAGCTACTTGGGGAGGCTGAGGCAAGAGAACTGCTTAAGCCCAAGAGCTTAAAGTTGCTTTGAGCTGTGACACCATGGCACTCTACTGAGGCCAACATAGTGAAACTCTTATCTCCAAAAAAAAAAAAAAAAAAATGGGTTTCTGCCTAGTTTGTGCCAATAAGCCAAAGAAAAAGTTAAAAATATCAACCAGTTTACAAAGTCATCAACCAAAACTTACAGACTGATAAGAAAATTGGTATTTGAAGAATCTTAGCTAAGATTATAAAAAAATATTAGCCAAAACTTTCTAAAAATGTTAGCTTGGTAATGTTTTATTGAAATCATAGAATGGTACCTAAGCCTACTTAAAAAATAATAACTGTGAAAATGTTATTTTTGAACATTAACTTAACTCTAGGCCTGTAACCTAACACAATGATTGGCTATAGTTGGTACTCAGTGAGAAAAAAATAATAAAAATATTATTAATTGAATCTATAGGTGAGCAATGGTAGTATAACATGGTCAACTTTTAGAGTCAGAAAGATCTGTTTCTGAATCAGGGTCAGCTGCTTTCTAGCATGTGACCTTGGTCAAATGTCAAACATTCTTATTCACGGTTTTCTTATCGAGGCAATGAGAACTTTATTATTTGCTGAAATGGGTTATTCTGCAGATTACGTGAAATAACCATTTCCAGCTCAAATTGCTAAGTATTTCATAGATTATATCTCTGTTAATATTTTATTGCATTAATATCTAAAGTTCTGTGAATGTAGAATTAAACACAGAAATCAAACAGAATTCTTCCCCTATAGTAGAAATGTTGCCTGTAAAGATAAATTCTCCCAAATTGAATTATTTTCTGTATGAGCAGAAATTTCTCAGTGATCTTCAATCTTGGCAATAATAAAGAAGCAGAATAGGGGTTAAAATAAAATCAGAAATTCTGAGGCTATTTATTTTAAAAATGAAGGTCTTAGAGCAAGACCTCATCTCTAAAAATAGCTGGACATTGTAGTAAGTGCCTGTACTCCCACCTGCTTGGGAGGCTGAAGGAAGAGGATCACTTGAGCCCGAGAGTTTGAGGTTGCTGTGAACTATAACATCACATCACTCTAACAGGGCAGCAAAGTGACAATCTGTGTCAAAAATAAAATAAAATGAAAATGAAGGTCTTAGTTTTTGAAAGCCTAGAACTTAACTAAATTTAAATTCAGCATTGATAAGATTGAGTTCTTCTAGGCTTATTTTGTAAGCATACCCTTACAATTCTCTATGAAGTCCAGAGAACTTGTGCAAGTGTTTGTTATGAATCAGACTGAACAGGGATTTTTCTAATGACTTGGGAGGAAAAAAAAATTTTTTTATGCCTCCTTTAAAAGTCTGGAATACTTTTATTTCTTGTGTCAATAAATCTATGGATAAAACAGTTGACAATGCATGTAAGTCTTTTTTTTTTTTTTTTTTTGGAATGAGGTTTTATTCAGGGAGAGGTATAGTGTAGTAGTTAAGAGCCTGATTAATGGGATCACACTGCTTTGAGCAGAATGTTGGTTTGGGGAGGTTATAGAATGTCTCTGAGTCCTAGTAGCCTCATCTGTGAATTGGAACTATTAATACTACCTTTGTGGTAGGGTTGGTGTGAAGGTTAAATGAGATGATGTTATGTGTAGAACTTACAACGATGCTTGACACATTAAGTACTCAACAAATGTTATCCAGTATTTTTGATCTTTAATAACATATTTTCTTCAAAGAGTAATTTATCATAGGTTACATTTTAAAGAAAATATATCCAGGGCGGCGCCTGTGGCTCAAAGGGGTAGAGTGCCGGTCCCGTATGCCAAAGGTGGCAGGTTCAAACCCAGCCCTGGCCAAAAAAAAAAAGAAAATATATCCAAGAAATCATCAATATTGAGAACCAAGTGTGATTCACTTGTTTTTCTTTTGTTAGTTGGCTTACGGTTTTGTTTTACTTTATTTCTTAATATAGTTCAACATGGATCGGGTTAATGTGGAAGAGTTCTATGAAGTGTATAAAGGAGTAATATCTGAGTATAATGTAAGTATGAAAACAAGGTAAAATACCTGTTAAAATAAAAATCATAGGAGGCCATTGTTTTAGATTAAGCCCTGTACTAAGTTACAGGAGATCAGACTAAAAATCAAAATGAAGTCACCACTAAAATTCCATGTCACCAGACTGAAAACAAGTTGTTATCTGACTTTCTGCTGAGAAATCTGGAGAGAGAGATAACAGCTAAATTTCCTATACAGGTACGTTTCAGTGAAGTTCCCTCTGCCTTTAATCCTTAAAACAAATTGCGTGGAATAACCTGATGTTAACTAATTAGTTATTTTTCTCTTGTTCTGTTTTTCTGTTGTAGCCTTATAAGGAAAGCAACTTTTTTTTTTTTTTTTATTGTTGGGGATTCATTGAGGGTACAATAAGCCAGGTTACACTGATTGCAATTGTTAGGTAAAGTCCCTCTTGCAATCATGTCTTGCCCCCATAAAGTGTGACACACACCAAGTCCCCCCCCCCGTCCCTCCAAAAGCAACTTTTAAATAACCAATTCATTTTTTATTCTGTTTTTCCTTTTGACAGCCCTTTTCTGTCTATAAAACCTACCCCCTCTGCTCAGCTTATTGGAATACTTACTATATTTTATGGAATGTTGCCTGATTGTAGAATCATGAATAAAGCCAATTGAGTTCTTTAAGCTATATATTGTTACTTTTTCCTTTGACAGTACTGAAAACAATTTGTATATGTCAAATCTTGAGGATCTCAGTGTAACTGACAAGCATGAAGGTATTCCTTACAGTATTCTTTTTGCTAGTCACCAGATGATCACGTCCAGTGACTGGGGCATTTTTACTCCTAAGGGCCCATGGAAAATATAATATTATTTCATTTGTGAAACAAAAATATTAATAATATTTTAAAAGAAGGGATTTTAAAAAAGGAAAAAGAAAAAAGGTATCTATAATAACAAACCTTGCTGAGATATTGACATAGTTAGACATTTTCTAATAGTCTCAGTTTACAATATACTCAGAGTAGAGAGAACACTGTCCAAAATGCTGTAAAGCTTTCTAAAAGTTAAAAGTGCATAGTTTTTGGCCAGGTGCCCTGGTTCATGCCTGTAATCCTAGCACTTTAGGAGTCTAGGGTGGGAAGATTGCTTGAGACCAAGAGTTCAAAACCAATCTGAGCAACATAGCAAGACTCCATTTCTCTAAAAATAGGAAAAAAGTAGTTCTTAACAGTATAGTATCATTCCACAGCAGCACTTAATATCTCCCTTAATGAGGCAAATGTAGATGAAATTAGCTAAAAGTGTGATTGATACTGAAGGTATAATGACTTAAAGGGATCTGTACAAAAGTTAATGAAATGTGTTTTTGAAAACAACTGACTATATTCAAATAAGCCAAATCTTGTTCCTTAATGTAGCATACAGTAGATATTTAATACAAATTAGTTTCCTTTTCTGCCTCTTTATCAAATTATTTTAAATATGTTTGTGCGGGTACATTGCCTAACACCCAAGGTGTTTTGGCTTTTCAAAAACTATGGAACTAAGTTTTACTATTCATGACAATGATTCTGGATTTCTTTCTCCTCACTTTTCTTTTCTTTCTTTTTGCAGTTTTTGGCCAGGGCTGGGTTTGAACCCACCACCTCTGGCATATGGGGCTGGCACCTTACTCCTTTGCACTACAGGGCCACCCCTTTCTCCTCCTCACTTTCCTATGCCCTTTGCCTTAAGCCTGTCTTAAAAAAGGAAAAATGCTCTAGTTTAAGAGCTTTTCTCATAGTTAGCCCTATATAATAAAAGCCAATTATTAAGTATTTTATTTTGGGTCTGGCACCTGATTGTTGTCTACCCTTCTTTAGAAAGACCAGAGTGGGGTTTTTTGTTTGTTTGCTTGTTTTGGTAGCTTATCAAAGTTTAATCTTATCAAATTCTTCAATTAGAGTTATGGCCATTCTCTTCTTAAATGGAAGAGATTTTAAAATGTATTCTTATCTTAAAATTATTTATTCGACCAGTGACAACCTTTTTCCATTGTTTTAAATCTTTTTTATTTTATCCTCCTTTTATTTGTTCATTTTGGCTTTTAAAAAATATAGTTAAAGGCAACTACCTTAAGTTATATTATAGTTTAATTATATGTGTGGGTCACTATGAAAGTTTTAAGACAGACTGTTATGGTCCATGATTTCATGTCTAAGAAACATAGTTGACAGTGTCCTTTCTGATTCACCAGTGCAAGCTTCAACTTGTTTGGCTAATCACTATTGCTCGGAGTGCTTCATGTGGATTTTACCTCCATGTGAATTTCATGTTTCTTGATTTTTGTGTACCTCAAAACTTTCATAGTGACCCACGAATAAGATAAAGACCCTCATGGAAGCATATCCCACACCAGCCTTGATCCTAATTCAAGGGAGAGAAGAAAAGATTTACTGAGAGTTCTAGAAATGTGAGAGGCACTTTTTTGGATCAGTTTTTTAAATTATACCACCTAATAAAAATCTTCTTTTCAAACTATTCTATGTGGTGCTGTTTTCGTACATTTTACTTCCATATATGTTATAAGCCCTACAGTTTACTGTCAATATTTTCACTTTAAACAATAAATTATCTTTCAAAGCAACTAAAAATAAAATTGCAGTTTATTCTTATGTCTATTCTTGTTTCGTGTAGATCCCATATTTTTGTCTAGTATTTTTTTTCTTCTGTCTAAAGAACATCCTTTAAGATTTCTTATGCTATACAGCCTCTGATGCTGAATTCTCTCAGGTCTTGTTTGTTTAAAATAGCATTTATTTTTTCTTAATTTTTGAAAATTACTGTGTCACTGGAGTATAGAATTCTAGATTAAAAGATATTTTTTTCTTTTTGTCATCATTGTTGTCATCTTTATTTTTATTATGCTGTCATGTAATGTGCCTTTTTATTGTCCTGGCTGTTTGTAAGGATTTTTGGTTTTGTTTTATGCTAGTTTGATCATGATGAGCCCTATTGTACTTTTCTTCCCATTTATTTTCCTTGGTTTTTGTTGGATCTGTAGGTTTATACGTTTCAATAAATTTGAAAAATTTTTAACAATTATATCTTAAAATTTTCTTTTCTGTTCATCACCTTTTCTCTTCTGGGACTCTAACTACACATATAATAGACAACTTAAGAGTGTCCTACAGGTCTTTTTTATTTTTCATCATTGTTTTTTCTCTCAGTGCTTACTTTGGAATAGTTTCTACTGCATATCTTGAAGTTCATTCTTATTCTACAGTGTCTTATTGTATTACCCCATATACACTGCGTCCAGGGCATTTTTCAATTTAGACATCTTAGTTTTCATCTCTAGAATTTCCATTTGGGTCTTTTTAATATCTTGTATTTTCTCCTCATCATGTCCATATTTCTTTCTGTGATTTGAACATGTGGAGCTTATTTACGATAGTTGTTTTAAAATTCTTATGTTAATTATTTTATCTCTGTTATTACTGCATTTATGTGTATTTATACTGAGTTTTCTTCTGTTGATGGTTCATATTTTTCTACTGCTTTGCATGCCTGGTAATTATTTTATTAAATGCTGGATATTATGAAGTTTACAGTGTTATATGGTGGATTTTGTTGTATTCCTTTAAAGAGTGCTTGACTTTGTTCTGGCACTTACTTACTTGGGATCTTTTTGTGGTTTAATTTTAACCTTTGTAGGATGGGTACAGAGCAGCTCATAATCTAAGGCTAATCTAGGTCAACTTCTATGAAGTTGGACTGAGGACTCTACTTAATGTTTCTTGTATCATATGAGTGCTTTTCACTCTGGCTGTAGAAGTACAAACTCTTCCCAGCCTTGTGTTTTCTCTGTGAGTATTTGATTTACTGCTTTCTGGTGATTCTTTCCCTGGGCTCAGGTAGTTTCCTTTATATTTACTGTAGACTCTTTATATTTACCACAGATTCATATGAACGTCTTTGTAGATCCTGTAGCTTACTTTTGTATAGGTCCCCTCATCCCTCCAGTATTCTGCCCTGAAAATTCTAGTGATATTGGCCACCTTGAACTCCAGTCTTTGTCTTTCCAACTGATTGAGAATGGCTAGCTTTGTTGTGTTTCATCCACCTGGTCTGGAAACTGCTCTGGAATATTCTGGAAACTGCCTGTAGGCAATAAGATAGAACATTTATACAATTCATCTCTTTGGTTTCCCTTCTCTTACTGGTTATAGTCCTATTCTGCCTAATCATCCAGTGTATGAAAGATGCAATTTCCTATATTTTTGTGTAGTTTTAAATGTTTAATATGGGAGAATAAATCTTGCCCCTGTTATTCCTTATTGCTAGAATATATGTTATAACCTTAATATGTTCTTCAGGAGAAAAACTTCAAAATTTATATTCTTAAGAATGTTATTTTGACTGTACCGTATTCAAGGAGAGGCCTTTGAGAAGAAGACATGTTAGAAAATAATTTAAATAATGGAATTGTAGGATGGTAAAACATTACATTAAAAAATAGTGGTAGAGATGAGAGACTATATCTAAAACATATTTTTTCATGGAAAATGGACAGAATTTGTAAACAGTTTGGTATTTGGGATACAGATGGGAAAGACACTGGAGATGACTTTAATAAGATTAGTGGAATAGTTGTATATTGAAGAGAGAAGAGGTAAAAGTTTATTAAATTATTTTGTTTGTTTTATAATACATATTACAGGAGATGGTAACAGAAATGTATTCTGGCCCTTGTGTAGCAATGGAGATTCAACAGAATAATCTTACAAAAACATTTCGAGAATTCTGTGGACCTGCCGATCCTGTAAGTTATTGTTTAAACTATTAATCTAGTTTGTATGATCTATTAACTAAATATTTTAACAGGTTCAACGTTTTTAGGTTGTTCTTTAAAAAAATATAAAAGTGAATATAATATGCAAAAATTTTTACTCAAAATGGGCAAAAACATTTACTGTGGAATTTTCTTTTATTATTTCTTCTTGCTAAATTATTTAGGTAAGTAAATTTTGCGAATTTTATAATAGAAATTATCTAAGACTTTATCTTTGACATAGGCTCTATAAATAACACTGTAAGTGTGAAGAATACTAATATGGTGACATCATATCAATACGTAAGTAAATATGAGTAGTGAGACTTATATGAAACTTGATATTCTCTAGTGTTTTCAATTTGCTTCTTCTCCTGAACATTTGGTGGTGGATGTGTGTGTGTGTGTTGTGAGAGAGAGAGAGAGTAAAGGTGGGGGCATTGAAAAATAGAAGGACCATGAGAATACATATGATAAGGCTATAATGCAAATGTTAGAAGCCTAGTGGGATTATGGGAAATATTATTGATTTTAAACCCTAAATTTACTGGTTCCTTTGTTTTACCCTCTCTTGAGAATAGTTTATTGAAAATAACTATCTAATTCACTTTGTTTCAGAGCATTTATTGAGAACCCTTAGATGCAAGACAGTGAGTCAACAGCATCTATTAAGAAATTATTTTGGGCAACACCTGTGGCTCAAAGGAGTAGGGCGTTGGCCCCATATGCTGGAAGTGGCGGGTCCAAACCCAGCCCTGGCCAAAAGCAGAACAAAACAAGAAATTATCTTTTGTGGGGTGGCGCCTATGGCTCAGTGGGTAGGGCACCAGCCCCATATACTGAGGGTGACAGGTTGGAACCCGGCCCTGGCCATACAGCAACAAAAAATAGCCAGGCATTGTGGCGGGTGCCAATAGTCCCAGCTACTCAGGAGGCTGAGACAAGAGAACTGCCTAAGCCCAGGAGCTGGCGATTGCCATGACCTCTGACAGCATGGCACTCTACCGAGGGCAATAAAGTGAGACTCTGTCTCTTAAAAAAAAAAAGATCATCTTTTGTGAAATTTAGCCCAGTAGAGGATAACAATACACCTGTTGTCAGTCATCTAAGAGTACATGCTTGAAGATTTTTTAGAACACTTACAGAACAACATACAAATGAGAATCAAAATATTGTTATTTTGGACAAAATCCAAATGTTGAAGGATTATATAATAAAGGAGCAATAATATGATCTGAAGGTAATTAAGGAAATTCAGAGATTTAAAAGAAGGATTTGAAAGATGAATCAGGGCACAACAAGAATAGGAAAATCTCTAACGTGTACAAAGACAACAGGGAAGGGATTTTCAAATTTACTATGGAGTACAGAAAAAAATGTTTCCTTGGCTACAATGGAAAATGCATACCTTGAAGCACAAGAAATAATGTTGTTTTAAATAGAGGAAATATGTTGGAGAATGCTGGTAGAGATCGATATGGAATGGATTAGCTAGGAAAAGAATTGTAGATTCTGTATAATTTGAATCTTACCTACCAAGCAATAGAAATTCTCTGTATGTTGCTTAATTT
This sequence comes from Nycticebus coucang, assembly GCF_027406575.1. Classification (NCBI taxonomy): domain Eukaryota; kingdom Metazoa; phylum Chordata; class Mammalia; order Primates; family Lorisidae; genus Nycticebus; species Nycticebus coucang. Next base: position 92,237,903 of record NC_069789.1, read on the forward strand.
TGACTATACCAAATTATTTCATTAATGCAACCAGTCTGGGGCAAACTAAATTGGAAGAGATTAAAGGTGGAGAGGCTATACATAGAAAGGAGCATCGCTGGTGACATCAACAGAGAAAGTCAACAGAACCTCCTTTATATCTGTTCAGGGAGAAAGAAGAATAGATATAAATACCACATGAGGCATGTAAGAGTAATGATGACAATGTGATTATGTTGGAGAGGACACTGGGAGACAGTGGTATGATGCTGAGTGTTTACTGAACATCAATCACAAGAATTTATGAAGGGATACTTTCCAGCTAGAGTAGGTTGAAGTCAGTTTTTGCCATTTTTGACATTTTAAGTTTCTGATTTTTGTTTGATGGCCAAGAAGAATTTTTGTCCTTTTTTTTAAGTATAAAGCTGATTAAAAATGTGAACAATCAGCTGACCAAGCAGGAGTAAATTCAAGAGATAAAAAACTAGAGCAAAACTAGAGCAAAAAAGGAATGAGGTAGGTTTGTTCTATCATTTATTTAATAGATTTAATAAATATTCATTGAGGGCCGGGCGCAGTGGCTCACGCCTGTAAACCTAGCACTTGTGAGGCTGAGGTGGGTGGATTGCCTGAGCTCACAGGTTCGAGACCAGCCTGAGCCAGAGCAAGACCGTGTCTCTAAAAAATAGCCAGTCATTGTGGCGCCTGAACCCAGGAGGTGGAGGTTGCTGTGAGCTAACATGCCACAGCACTCTACCAAGGGTGACCAAGTGAGACTGTCTCTGAAAAATAAATAAGTAAATAAATATTCATTGAGCCTTTGAAAGTATTTGTGACTATAAAGGTAGAAGCCTCGAAGGGTTTGTAGTCTATAAATGGACAACTATTAGGTGGCTAATTTCCATGTACTACGGCAATTGCTTTGTTAAATATTGTCAGGTACTATGGAAACCCAGAATTATATACCTTAGGCTGAAGATGAGTGACACTATGGTTTTAAGTGTTCTCCAAATTTGTATGTTGATGCTATTTGGAAGTGAGGTCTTTTGGAGGTAATTAGGATTAGATACGGTCATCAGGGTGGGGTCCCCATGGTGGAACCAGTGGCTTTCTTTTCTTTTCTTTTTTTTTTTTTTGTTCCAGGTTAATTTGAGGTTACAAAGAATTAGGTTACAATGTTTGCATTTTTTAGGTAGAGTCCCTCTTATAATTGTGTTCCTGCCTCCAAGAGGTGTGCCATACCCCATAACATTGTGCCTATTAGGTGGGAGCACACCCTTTCCTCTCCCTCTTCTCCTCTCCCCACTCTTTTGTTCTCCTGCTCCCCCCTACCTTGAATTGTTTGAGTTTATGGGCATGTATTAGATTGCCTACTGGCTTCATGTTGGTATTGAGTACATTGGATTCTTATTCCTCTAGTCTTGTGATGCTTTAGTAAGAAGAATGTGTTCCACTTCCTCCAGGTTAATACAAAAGATGTAAAGTCTCCATCCTTTTTAATGGCTGAATAGTAGTCCATGGTATACATATAAAAACTAGTAGCTTTCTTTTTTTTTTTTTTTTTTTTTTTTGTTGAGACATAGTCTCACTTTGTCACCCTCAGTAGAGTGCCCGACATCATAGCTCACAGTAACCTCAAACTCTTGGGCTCAAGCAATCCTCTTGCCTCAGCTTCCTCAATAGCTGGGACTATAGGCCCCTTCCACAGTGCCCGGCTGGCTATTTTTTAGCTATGGGATCTCTCTCTTGCTCAGGCTGGTATTGGGATTATAGGTGTAAGCCACTGTGCCTGGCCTTAGAACTAGTAGTTTTCTAGCAAGGGGAAACAAAGTATCCCCTCAAAGTATCACAAGAATAGAAAAACAAACCTGAGCTGATAGGCATGCTCTTGCCCTCTTGCTGTGTGATGCCCTCCATCATGAAATAAGAAGGCCCTCACCAAATGCTAGTGCCATGCTCTTAGACTTCCCTCCCTCTAGAACTTAAGAAATAAATTTATTTTATTTATAATATACCCGGTTTCAGGTAGTCAGTTATAACAATAGAAAACAGACTAAGATAGGTGACAAGGGTCAAGGGAGACTTCTTGAAGAGCATGATATTTGAGCTAAATTGTGAGGAATGAGTAGAACTTAGCTTAGTGAAGAAGGTGGCAAATGATATGGTTAAAGTTATGGATGTCTCAAACAGCATCCCTTTGGGGCTGCAGCAAGAAGCAAGAACGGAGGATGAGGTCATTGGGGAGGAACTGGGGAGTGACCAGATAAGTGATCATAGAAGGAAGAATTCTGAAAAGAAAGATTGACTTTTTGCTTGGTACTTATTCATACTTAATGAACATTTATGAGTAAATAGTATGTGAAAGGCTCACTGCTAGGTCCTATGGCTAGAGCATAATAAAGATGCCTAGAACAAGTTAACTTTCCTTAAGGAGCTTATAATCTCATGAGAGCTCAATTTGGAAACTCTTTCAGAGCTCCAAGTCTTTCCTCATTAAGCATGGTTGGAATTATTCCACTGTGGGTTGTTTTTTTTTTTGTTTTTTTGTTTTTTCCATTTTAGTTGTTTATGAGCCACTTAGGGCATTATAGAAGTCACATTGCAGGAATTTTAAAATTTGGAACTAATTTAACATGTAAAATGTTAATGGTTGTCTTTGGGAGACAGAATTATGACAATATTTTAGTTCTACTGTCTGTATTTTACACATTTTTATTAAAGTGTATTACTTTTATAATAAGAAAAATACCTTTTTGGCTTTAATGGACTTTATTTATAAATTTTTAATTTTTTTTAATTTTACAGTATTACAAGGGTACACACATTTTGGTTATATAAATTGTTTTTGTACATTTTAAGTCAAAGTTGTAAGTGTGCCTTTCACCCAGAATATGTGCATTATACCAGTTAGGCGTGAATTTACCTACCCCCACACTTAATTTCCTTCGAGTTTTACTTCTGTGTATACACATAAGTGTTGATTGACTAGTTCCAATTTAGTGTTGAGTACATGTGGTGTTTGTTTTTCTATTCTTGTGATACTTTGCTTAGAAGAATGGTCTATAATTCCATCCACATTGTTACAAAAAATACTAGATCACGATCTTTTCTTACGGCTGAATAGTATGATGCTGGTGTGGATGAAGAAAGGACCTCTCATTTACTGCTGGTGGTTTTGCAACCTAGTACAAGCTCTATAACAAGTAGTATGGACATACCTTAAAGACCTAAAAGTAGACCTACCTTTTGATCCAGCAACCCCACCACTAGGTATTTACCCAAAAGGAAAAAAAGACATGTGCATCCAAATGTTTATAGCAGCACAATTCACAATTGCAAAGATGTGGAAACAACCCAAGTGCCCATCAATACATGAGTGGATTGATAGATTGTGGTATTATGTATACCAAATCTACTAAGTGTAGAGTATAAATGTCATGGCACAATAATTAAGAAAGTGCCATGAAGGCTATGTTAACCGGTTTGTTGTAAGTATTTCAAATTGTATATAAAACCAGCACATTGTACCCCCTAAATGCATTAATGTACACAGCTACGATTTAATAAAAAAAAAAGAAAAATACTTTTTGTTTTATAACAAAGTCTAAAAATTAATGAACTTTTAAAGGAGGAGGCATACACTTATTAGAACTGATTCTCCTCTTGAGTCTCAGGATCCTGAATTATATGCTATTTCTAACTGCAGATCCAGGATGTCAAGAGGGAACACACACCTTTGATGAGTGGTTTCATAGTAGTTACAGTCAAACTGTACTTTGAGGACAATAAAATCTCATTCCCTTTGATCTCAGATATCCTTAGATTGATTTCCTTTGTCTCTTCCTTATTCCCCCTTTTCTCCCCACCCTTCTAACAAATAAGTATTGAATGGTTATTCTGTGCCAGCCATGCTAGCTGTTCCTAGGTTTGTATTAATAATCAAATATAGCAAATATAGTCTTTTTCTTTGAAGACTATCTAGCTCTAGCGGGAGATATAATTGCTAATCTTACTTTAAACTGCAGATGTTCCAATCTACTCATCTATTTCATTATCTCAACATAATTCAGAAATCCATTTCTTTATTGCCTCATCCTTCTTGTATCTAAAGAAAGATCCAGAGTTACAGTAGGTGTAAATATAATTAATGCTTGATCTGCCAGATCATGCAATAAAGACTTGGTGAATTAATGAATAGACTGGCTATTTTTATGTATACTTAACATTACTGCCTTATTGTTTAGTGTATTTTTTCTACCAAAAAGGGTCCTACTTTTTTCTTTATTCTTTTTGTTAGATCTAGAACTATTTTATAAATTGGTTCAAAGGAAGGTTCAGTGTAAGAGTGCCCATTAGATCACTTTGTTCCTGTATCTGTTGAGATTGACATCGGCCCATCATTGATGTCTGTGCTGTTAGCAGATTGTGTGTCTCCATGCTCTCATAGTTGGAAGGAACACTCACAACGTATGAATACAGTTTCTTTCTGTCTCCCTACCAGTATTCATAGAGGAGACTAGTACATGAGACAATTCATTAGGGTGTGGGGAAATAGTAAACTTTTCATTCAATAGTAAGAAAGAGATTAAGTTTTAATAAAATATCCAGTGGGAACTATTAAGAGAATGTTTTATAATCTATTAAAATATATAAATATTTTGTTATAATTACATATTTCACTGATAAGGGTGATTAAAAACTTTTGGAGGCCCACTGCACAGAGTGGAAAAAATATCCCACATTCATTTACAATTAGAAGTGCATTCACTCAGTACACCATCACCTGCAGAATATAAATCCACCTAAGCAGAAAACTCATTCCGATTTGTCTCTGGAAGAGGTTTTGATTGTACCTCCCAGAGAATTTCACTGTTGAATGGGCTGGCAGTTTTCCTTCTGAGCCATTAGGAAACTCTGAGAGTCACCAAAGAAGTGGTAAACTGTCTGAAAAATTGTGCAGAACACATTCATTCTTGGACTGGTGGGTCTGACAAACCAAAATATAACCTAACATAGATATGCCTGGTTTCATGAAAAATGTGTTCCTGAAACATTTTAGTAAATCACATAACTTAAAATGCAAAGGATCTTATTTAATGGAACCTGAATATTTTTGCAAAGTGAATAGTCACCCTCATCTGTCTCTTCATCCCCAATGCTGCTTAGTTTATTGCATAGCCTCACTGTTACTATTAGCTGTTAAATTTTCTGATTTGCAGTGTCCTTCTTTTGATGTACATCTTTAACATTCCTGATGCAGCACTCTTCCTAATACAAAAGAAAAGTACAACTTTTCTCAGCATAATACCCAGCAGTGGCTTCCTGTCGCTTAGTTAACAGATAAAAGCATACCTTACCTAGGAAGCCACTCAAAAGCCTCCATGATGCAGCTCTTCCTATTTCTAACCTCATTTCTTGCTGCGTGGTTTTTGCCTCTCCTCTGCTCTTTACATTTGCACTCTAACCTCCAGTAATATCAAACTGTTTGTTCTTCCTTAATAAACTAGGGCCCTTCTTCATTCTCTCCCTGCTTCTCTGTTTCTATGTGCTTCTTATATTGACAGAGACTTTGCTCAAGCATCTGGGAATTATTTCTTGGTCATTCCACCCTTGAACATTAAGTGGCTACTTCCTCTTTTGTACCTTACTGTTTTTTTTTTTTTCTAAACTTTTAAAACTTTTTTTTTTTTTTTTTGTAGAGACAGCGTTTCACTTTATTGCTCTTGGTAGAGTGCCATGGCGTCACACAGCTCACAGCAACCTCCAACTCTTGGGCTTAGATGATTATCTTCCCTCAGCCTCCCAAGTAGCTGGGACTTCAGGCACTCACCACAAGGCTTTTAAAACAGTTTTTAAACTTTATTTACTATCTATCCACTCTTTGAACTTCCCTTAAGACTGTGTTTTATTTGTCTTAGTATTTCTAGAATGTAGCTATAGCTGAGTAATTGGAATGTGGAAAGCACTTTTTTTTCTTTTTTTGAGACAGAGTCTTAACTCTGTCTGTCACCCTGGGTAGAGTATCATGGTGTCATACCTCACAGTGACCTCAATCTTTTGGGTTCAAGAGATCCTCTTGCCTCAGCCTCCTGAGTATTTGGGACTACAGGCACCCGCCACAGTGCCCAGCTAGTTTTTCTATTTTTAGTAGAGACGGGGTCTCACTTTTGCTCACTCTGGTCTCTTGAGCTCAGGTGATGCACTCACCTCGGCTAGGGTGCTAGGATTACAGGCGTGAACCACTGCACCGGCCTTGAAAGCACTTCTTGGTGGTGGAACAAATGAATGGAAGAGTATGTCTAGAGTCACCTACTAAACAAGTGAGATTTTTCAAAACAGAATATGGTTCCATTAAAAAAAAAAACAACAAAAAAACAAACGCTCAGAATTTCCCTGAGACAGAATAAATCTTACAGGTTGGATGGTTTTAGGTCAGTACTATCTAATACAGATGTAATGTAAGCCACATAAACAGGGTGTGCCAAAGGTTCCCCCATGAAGTCACCATACATAGGGAAAATGGGGAATTGTAGCTAAATTACATAATTTTGTAAAATATTCATTACAAAATTGTACAAATTATTTATAAAATATTCTCTATGTGTTGGCCATTTCTTTGTAAAATTTTATAATGATATTTTGTAAATAAAGGTACATTTCACTATCATTTCCTGTTTTCCCATTGTATGACAACTTTATGGGTGATCTTTGGGACACCCTGTAGAATGTAATACATTTGAAATTTTCTAGTAGTCAAATTAAAGTAACTAAAGAGAAATGACATTAATTTTAACAATATATTTAATTTAACTTAATATGAGGTTGGACAATTAAGTTTGTGAACTCATCCTAGAAAAAATGCTGGGTTACCTCATTGTTAATATGACTAGGGTCATCTTCAAAGTACTCCCCTTTGCCATCTGGTGGAATATAGTGATATTTAGCAACCAGGTAAATGTAGCACTTTTTATAGGATGAGTTTGCTAACTTAATTGTCAGACCTGTACAACAATGACTCTTTGTAGAAAAAAGAGTTCCAAGATTGCTTTGAAGGGTAGACTAGGTGCTGGCATTGGTGCATAGCTTCCCAGGGGGAGTACCTCAAAGGTGATCATGGTGATATTCAGCAGTGAGGGATGTAGCACATTTTCTAGAATAAATTTGCAAACTTCATTATCTAACCTCATATATCCAAAATATGATAAAGATGTACTGAATATAAAAATTATTAATGGAATTTTTATAATCTTGTTCTTTTTTTGTACTGTTTGAAATTTGTCATGCGATTTACACTTGGAATGCATCTCAATTCAAACTAGGCATGCATCGAGTGCTTCATAGCCACTGTGGCCACCATGTTGGACAGTGCAAATCTAGGACATTCCAGTGGGCCTTAGGAAAATAGAAGCCTTCGCCATGGTCTGAGTTTATTGGAATGTTGCACTTGGTTTTGTTGTCAGAACAAGTTATAATATTGCTTAGTTTTGATTCTCTTATGTGTATTTCTCACAGGTTTATCTTTTTCAACTTTATTGAGGTATAATTGATAAAGATAGTTATAGAGATTTCAGGTGTGCGACATGATGACTTAAAACACAAACATATTGTGGAATGAGTATCACAGTCAAGTTAGTCAGTACATCCATCACTTCACATTTTTGTGTGTGTGGCGATTACATTTAAGAGCTACTCTTTGTAGGAAAATAAAACCTAACCAGTTTCCCCTCTGTTTTTATACCATCAATCAATCTCTGGGCATCAAGAAGTATGTGGGGCTTTCCCCTCACCAACAGCCAATCAGTTCTGCAGCTATTCTTTAGGAGACCACAGCTAGGTGTCCTCTAATTCAGTTCCTTCTGACACTGCCTACATGGAGATAGCATCATCCTGCAGGTTGAGGGCTTGGTCCCACATGACTGCCCCCCATTGCCTAGGCTAGAAGCAAGCTCCAAGCTGTTTCAGCTCACTGACTGGATATAAATTGGAGTTTTCCTGGACCCCCACCTTGGGTTCAGCTCACAGAACTCAGGAAAATGCTTACGTTTACTGATTTATTAAGAGGGTTGCCACAAAGGATACAGATGAAGAGATGCATGTGGCACCCTATGAGAAGGGTTGAGGAGCATCTGTGCTCTCTCTGGGTGGCCACCTTTCGGGAACCTCCAAGCATTCAGCTGTCCAGAAGCTGTCCACACTCTGCCTTTGAGATTTTAATGGAGGCTTCATTACAGAGGCATGATTGGTTAAATCATTGGCCACTGGTGATCAACTTAACCATCAGCTTCTTTCATCAGAGGTCAGGAGGTAGGGCTGAAAGTCCCCATCCTCTAATCATGTCTTGGTCTTTCCTGAAGCTACCCAGGGGATATCAGCCACCAATCATTAGCATATATTAGCATACACCAAAGCATGTTATCATTATGACTGTTCCAAGGATTTTCAGAATTGTATGCCAAAATTAAGACCAAACACTTATTTCACAATATTACAACTCTCTTAGCAAACTTCAGTATTCAATACAGTATTGTTAACTATCATGATGCTCTAATTAGATGCCCAGAACTTAGTTATCTTGCACATGGAAATTTATATCCTTTGACCATCATTTCCCCATGTCCTCCATCTGTCGGGCTCTAAAATTACTATTTTACTCTCAGTCTCAGTTACGATGGATTCATCTTTTTTAGACTACACACATAAGCGGGATCATATAGTATTTGTCTTTGGCTTATTTCATTTAGCATAATGCCCTCCAAGTTCATTCAGATTGTCGCAAATGACAGGATTTCCTTTTTTGTAGTTGAATACTAATCCATTTGTGTTTATGTGTATATGTACATTTACTTTATCCCTTCATCTGTCTAATCCATTCACCTGCCTTTGTTTATCTTGAGAACTACTTTCTTGCTTCCCAGTTATGCTCCTACTAAAGCTCAGAATAAAATGCTAAGCTAGTGGGACCTGGGAAAAATGAGTCATCTCTTTTTTTTCTCAGTTTGACATTAGCACCTATCACTTCTTTTCACAAGAAAATAAGTAACACCTTTGTTATGTTGATTCAGTTCTTGAAAAAGTTACTAAGTCTTTTTTTCTTTCTCTTTAATAAAATTATCCTAAGAAGCAAACTGTACCAAATGCCTGATGTCTTCTTTCCTAGTCAGAGGATCTTTGGTTTAAGAATTTAACTTGCACTTCTCATTTTTTGAAATGGCAAAAAATTATAATAAAAGCTTTGGGGTTTTCCAAATAATAAAGAAGCCTAGAGGACTTGGAGAAGCCACCACAGGTCTTGCAGTCATGTTTAAACAAGACTGTCCCCTTCTTGACCAGGCTCAGAGAACACTTTAGAAAAGGAGCCACCAATGTTTTTAAATGCACTAACAATGAAGAACAATATTTAGGCTGCCTACGCCATTTAATTTTATTCCATGGTCTAAGTTCCCTCTTCAAACCACTTCTCACAACTTAAGTTTCACCTTGAAGAGCACTTTCTCCTCTGTACTTCATTTGTTTCCCAAAGTACAAAACTTAATGAGGATGAAGTTTCTCTTATCTCACAATTCACTTTTAAAATTCTTAGAAGATAAATAAAATTGGCTATACAGATCGTCAAAAGATGTGCTGTGCACAGTAGGGAGGAACACACGTCTGTGTGTTCACTACCGCCAATCGGTATCTTACATAGGGAATGAACATGCAGCATAGGAAAATCCAGGGAGTCTGTTAACTGAATGTTACTTAATTGAACTTGCACTGCGTATGTGCATATATCTTCTTCCAAGAAAATTTTGCAGTTTTTATGAGACAGCTTTATTGATGTCAGGCAGGATGGATCTCTTTTAGCCAGAGCTAAACCTAAATCTCTTTGGACTGTTAACCAGTGAAAAAGCAGGAGCATTTCTTATGTTCTTGTTCTCTTCTTTCCTTTAGTATTTAACATATTTAAAGATGAGTTATTTGTAATTCCATACCTGAGGAAGACAAAGAAAAAAATTCATGGGGAAAAATGTGCAGAAAAGATTCTCATTTCACATAACGTACATTCAGGTTGACTGATAATAGGGAAATATATAATAAAATAGAATCATATAATTTTTTTAAACTAGTGACATTGACAAAATTTAAAAAGAGATAAAATCCAGCATTCTCTACAACAATGTGGTAGAAAAGGTACTCAGCTGTAGTACTATGAGTGAGATTTTTTTTCATTCTTATACGATTGATTCATCATTTACAGTAGTTATATTCTCTAAAGTCACCATGAACAATGAATTGGTGAATACCCAACTGTTGCCCCTAGGGGAGATACAGGGTTGGGTTCCTGTGGACCTCTGGTGATTTGTGCATAGCTTATTTTATGTGTGCTTCTATTTAAAGACACCTTATTTAATATATATTCCATAACATCAAACTCATGGCCAACATTACTATAACTTATGTCTAAATAATGCTTAGATGATACAGGTTTTTTCTCCATAAAGTGCTTCATAGCATTCTTGTACTTGGGACTCTTGAGAGCATGTAGGCGCTATGTTTGAGGGCTGTTTTAAATGGCAGAATCACCAAAAAAAGCACAAAAATGTTAAAAATGTGGCACTAAGTCCATTGCAAAAAGGATACTTATTTAAAGTAAAAATTAAAACAAATCAGTGTTACCTTATTCTGCCTTACCTCGTGACTTGCATTTTAGGTAACTCTACACTTTTGCTGCTCTATGCATATCTACCCCATGGCCACAAATAATGCTGTTAGAGTTTGTTTGGGGGTTACCAAATAAATTTTATCGAGTAGGTAAATTTGGAAATACGGAATCCGCAAACAACAAAGACTGACTATATTTTCTACATTTTGTTTTTTTGAAACAAAGTCTCATTCTGTTGCCCTGGATAGAGTGCTGTGGCCTCACAGCTCACAGCAACCTCAAAGTCTTGGGCTTAAGTGATCCTCTTGCCTCAGCTTCCCGAATAGCTGAGACTGTAGGTGCCTGCCGTTATGCTTGGCTATTTTTAGAGATGGGGTCTTGCTTTACCTGAGGCTGGTCCCGAACTTCTGAGCTCAGACAATCCCCCACCTCAGCATCCCAGAATGCTAGGATTGTAGGCATATATTTTCTACATTTTAAACAATGAGTTTGAATGACTTCGATAAAGAAAAATAATTTTTTAAAAAATAGCAATGCCTGTTTAATAAATTAACTTGGGTGAAAAACAAATTTTCTTGAAGAGTATGTGGTACGAAGGGATTTAATACAACCAGCTCAAAAAACTACAAAATGCATGCTGAAAAATACATTTCAAAGTAACTGTTTCTCTTGGATTTCTTTTGTTTTGGTGTTAAATACAACTCCAAAATTTGTCAAAAGTAGTAACTCTTTGTAAATATAAAAAGATGAAACAATGTGACCTAAAAAGAGAGTAATAACAAAGCATTTGACATTAAATTACTGAGTAAAATATTTTACAATTTTTTAATGAAAATTAAAGCTTTATTTAAATAAAATATTACTGAATCAGTAACAATATTTTCCTGAAAAGGCAGAGTATATAAACTTGCATGTCAGAGATTTGGATTTTTATATATCCTTTTCCTGTAGTATGTGGATTTTTTAACTAAATTAACTTCAAATGAAGATATTTTTTCTTTTTTGATTGTTCCAGACATAAAGTATCGGGATTAATACTTAACGTTGTTGCTCTCATGTTCATGTCTTTAACAACATGATGTTGTTTTATCACATGTCAATGAGACCCTCTCCCAGGGTCTCAAAACCTGTACATCTAATGACTTACCAGGGCACAAAACCTGTACATCTAATGACTTACCAGGGCACAAAACCTGTACATCTAATGACTTACCAGGGCACAAAACCTGTACATCTAATGACTTTTGAAAATTAAATACAGAAATGTTTTCTTCTCTGTCAAGTTTTAAAAGTAGGGGTTGCATAATCTTTTTCTGAGTGATTTATTTAGCTATAAGAGAATCCAAAAATAACAACATAAATATTAGTATTTGCCTCACATTACATACACATCATTACTTATATAATGGATAGAATGTCAGAACCCAGGAAAACATTAATTGGATTAAAGACAAAAGAAACTATTTAAGCCTCTAGATATGACATACTGTATAGATTGGAACAATGTACAACCTTTTAAACACCACTTGTAATAAGTACATGATGAATAATGCTTATGGTTAATTCATTCACAAAAGTGTTTCTTATATTTTTGTTTTTTTTAGAGACACAGTCTTGCTCTGTCACCCAGGCTGGGGTACAGTGGTGTTGTCATAGCTCACTATTTAAATTCCTAGGCTAAAGTGATCCTCCCACCTCAGCCTCAGGAATAACTAGGGCTACAGGTGTGCACCACCACACCTACTTAATTTTTAAAATTTTTTTCTAGAAATAGGATCTTGCTATATTGCTCAGGCTAGTATAGAACTCCTAGCCTCAAGTGATTCTCCCATCTCAGCCACCCAAAGTGCTGAGATTATAGGTGTGAGCCACCACGCCTAGCCTCAAATTTATCTTAAACATCACTGCATCAATTATGGTAATTATATCCTCTCTCAGAGTCTTCCAAGCAATTCAATATGCTATGATAAACTGTGAAACTAAAAAAAGAAAAGAAAGGGAAACTATGAGATATGAAAGAACTTAAGATCTAGATAAGGGATTCAATAGACCAGGGTAGGAATAAGAGATAGTTCCATGAGCCAGAGTAGGCCTGGAAAGGCCTGCAGACAAAGGGGAAGCCCCATGAGTCAAGAGGAACTAAGCAGCAACAGGGAGAATAATTGGGCCTGCTTAACTGATGATGCTTGTTCAGTGTGTGATTCTCCAGGAGTCTCATGTTGCCCCTTGATTATAGAACCTCCTCCCCCACCCATTTCATTTTTTTGTTCCCATTTTATTTGTGATTGTAACATAGCTAACTGAGAAAATCTGTCATTGCATAGTAATATACAGTTCTGTTTGGGAACATTGCACTTAGAGTATACTCTTATTCTGATGAAATGCAGTATGGGGGCTGTAAAATACAATAGAACTTCTGTAAGTTGACTGCTCAGGGGACTGTAACAAACTGGTCCACACATGGAGGAGATCAATGTAAGGAATTAGGCCTACTGTGTATATGTGGTGCATGTCTGGTCTATGAAAATTAATAACGCCTTTAACTCTTATTAATTAACATAATTTACTGCTAAGAATTGTCACACTGAGATGTCAACTTAAGAGGTGACCAATATCAACTGTGAAGGTCCTACTGTATATATATTCTGCTTTTAATAAATAGGAACCTTTGGTGATGAAAAAGTTCTTGAATATGTCTGTCTTATTTTGTTCTTAGAGAAAATAAGCCTTGGCAATGATGCATTCCTATACAGCTCCTTCAGTGTTTTAAATTTCATTAAATTTTTTTCTTAAGTTTTGTAAAAACAAAAAATGCTATATTTCACCCTACTAGAACCAACAGATGTTGCTTTCTTATTAGTTCTGCTTTGGAGATTTAGAAGTAGGTAGAATTAGTTGATTAAAATTCAAAAACAAATGGACTGTGAAAATACATTCCTTAAAACCTTATAGCACTGAAATCCAACTGACATATTTTTTTCAAACCTATAAATCCATGGATTTTTTCATTATTTTATTATCTCCTATAATGACTTGGATCATTAAAGGTTACAGTTAGAAACTATTTGGGATTATTGCCAGTTTTGGCCTTTATGCTTTATTAATTAACATAATTTACTGCTAGGAATTGTGACACTTACTGAGATGTCACACTTAATACTATACAGAATGCAAATGAAATGCTGTTTGGATTATTAACAGCATAATGTCTCCTGTTTCAGAGCTACAGAAGTGATTAGAATAAAAATATTCTTTCCTCTTCTTCAGTAAGATTTTACTATTATCTTGGCTTAAATATAACTGTCTACATGGCCAGGCTTGCTGGCTCATGCCTGTAGTCCTAGCACAATGGGAGGCCACGGCAGGAGGGTGATTTGAGCCTAGGAGTTTGAGGTTCCAGGGAGCTTCGATGATGCCCCTGCTCTCTAGGCCTAGAGACAGACTAAGCCCTCTCAATCAATCAGTCAGTCAGTCAGTCAATAATCAGTAGATTTAGACTTTCACTGAAAAGTCAACTGATAATCATTTCTTCTATATTATCCTTTTGTTCTATTAACTTCACTTTAAAAGGGTTCTAAATTTCCTTATATGTTACAAAGATAATATGCACAGTTAAGTTTGGCCTGAAGTATTTTCTTTCATCTCTTTCATTTCTCTGATTTATTCTTTGGTTCAGTTAATCAACCCACAAATCAACCCACCAATCACTCACCAACCAAACACTACAAACCTTCAAAGTGCCAGGTATTCTTAGGTACTGGCAATGAAAAAATGAACAAAACACCTTCCCAGAGCCAAAGGAATATATGCCCTAGTAGAAAGAAAGAAATGTATAGTCAGTAATTGCAATGAAATCTTATAATTGCTATAATAGACATATATACTAAATGGAAAAAGATATGATCAAATTAAGACTGACAAATACTAAGTTAAAGTTAAGATTTCTACTGCAAGTCTTACAGGGGTCCTCAAACTACAGCCCGTGGGCCACATATGGTGGTGCCATTGTATTTGTTCCCAGTTTGTTTTTTACTTCAAAATAAGATATGTGCAGTACGCATAGGAATTTGTTCATAGTTTTTGTTTTTTTTTTTTAAACTATAGTCCGGCCCTCCAACGGTCTGAGGGACGGTGAACTGGCCCCCTGTTTAAAAAGTTTGAGGACCCCTGCGAGAACATTTTGTTGCTTATACTTTTGGTCCCATATCTAAGAATCCTTTGCCAAATCAAAGGATCAGAGGTCATGAATTTTTACCTCTATGTTGTCTTCTAAAAGTTTTATAGTTTTAAGTCTTACTTTTAGGTCTTTGATTCACTTTGAGTTAAGTTTTATATATGGTGTGAGGTAAGGCTTGAATTTCATTCTGTTGCATTGCCCTAACATCATTTGTTGGAAATACTATTCTTGACACTCTTATCGAAAATCAGTTATCAATAGAAGGATAGATTTATTTCTAAGCTCTCAACTCTATTCCATTGGTCTACATGTGTATCCTCATGCCAGATATGCCTTTTTTTCTTTTTCTTTCTTTTTAGTTATTTATTTATTTTCACTTATACATGTGTTCATTAGGCTTCCACTTTTTGCCTTCACAAAATTAAAAAGGCTTAAAGTTTAACAACAATAACAATGTTTAAGATAGGGACAAGAAACAAAAGTCTCTTTGAGATAGAGTCTCACTTCGTTGCCTGGGCTGAAGTGCAACGGTGTCATCATAGCTCACTATAACCTTAAACTCCTGGGCTCAAGCAGTTCTCCCACCTCAGCCTCTTGTGTAACTGGGAACACAGGCACATGCCACCACTCTTAGCTAATTATTTTTTCACTTTTTTGTAGAGATGAGGTATTGCTTCATTGCTCAAGAAAGTCTTGAACTCCTGGGCTCAAGTGATCATCCCACATTGGCCTCCCAAAGTCATATTTACATTTGATTTTGAGGCATTTTGTTGTTTCTGTCTTGTTTTTCTTTTACAGAATGATGACATCCAAGGATGGATGTGTGTGTGTGTGTGTGTGTGTATATATATATACATATATATATATATATACACACACACATATATAGTTTTTAAGTAATTTATTATTTTTAGTTATTATTATAGACCTAATTATATATCAGAAATAATGATTCCTCCAGAATAACACACTTAATTATGATATGAACAGATTCCAGGTATTGCATAAATTTGGAATTTTTCTGAATATCAATCATAGTTTTTATTTGGAGAAGTAATATACTGTTCCAGGATTCTTTTTCCATTTGTAAAGCAATTAAATATAGAGCACCTCATTTGATCCTAACAATAATTTAGTGAGATCTAGGTACTGTTATTTACTCATACTACTGTAATCCCATTTAATCTATAAGGAAACTGAAGCATGAAGACATGAAGGGACCTATCCAGGCCATTCTCTCAGCTTAAGACAAACCTGCACAGACTTCCTGACGCACTTTCTGCACTACTCTACCAGGCTGCCTCTGTACTATTAGATTTGTCATTAGCATTTTGTTATAACAAAGGTTGTTTACATGCAAGAGGACTACTTCCTGAGACCTCAAATCTCCAGTTTTCGTATCGTGCTAGCAAATAACCTGCTCTGTACAGATGTGTTCAGTCATCATGTCAGTAGAAAATGACAGAGCCATGTGTTATGTTAGAGGCTGAGCAGCTTGTAGCCTGCATTCACTTGCTAAGTGGTTTGCTCCCACACACCAGCCTCTGCAATGTTACAAATTAGTGCTTATGGCATATCTTTAGAGTTTTTCTTAAGTAGTTCAAACTACAGATATTAAATCTCTGAATTGTAAGCCTTTATTAATTATGAAGTGTCCTAATGATTTTCCAAACTTTGGTTCCTTTCTAAAAATTATCCCTAATTACTACTTTTATTTATTCATTCAGCCATGTACCAAGTACTTACTGTTTATCAAGCAGTGCCTGGCCACAGGGTTACTGCAATGAAAAACACACACACACACACACACACACGCGCGCGCACACGTAACAAAATTTTTTTATCTCTGAGATTTTGTTCTAATGGGGAGATAGACAACAAACAAGTAAGTGAGTGGGTGTAGAATAAAGGCAGTCCAAACCCATGGCCTCGTACAATTTGATTTAACAGGACTATGCTCCCCCTCTACTTCTGTCCCCACCTTCTAGTCCTTTGCTTTTCATTCCATGGTTGTCACTTTGGCCCCCACAGGGATTGAGGAATTTGCATAAATATCTTCTTCTGTAGTATACCTTTTCTTCCTTTCTTTTTTTTATTGTGGCATTTACCTGGTTTTTATTTCCCCATCCCTTTCATTTCCACATTCCTTAACTCGTTTTTATTTCTTCACTTCTTATATTAGCCTCCTTTGCCTCATGATTTTTCAACATGTTTATCTGAATAATTGTCACAAAATATTTGCCTTTTAGTCTTTTTATTTTCTTTTTAAAAATATTTCTTCTTAGTGATTTTTTTTTTTTTTTTTTTTTTTTACCATTCTTCCCCTGCATGCACTATTTTGTTGTTGTTGTTGTTGTTTTTGGCCTGGGCTGGGTTTGAACCCGCCACCTCCGGCATATGGGGCCAGCGCCCTACTCCTTTGAGCCACAGGCACTGCCCTGCATGCACTATTTTTTACCAAGTGATATTATTTCCTTTAAGAATACTTAGTTTAATATTTAACCATTTTTTCTTTCCACTTTCTTATGTATAGACATATGTTATTCTGAATATCATAAATGAAAAAAAACATATTCCAATCAAACATGCCCCCATCACAGTCAGAGGAGAGGGTTAAGATTCCCTGAAGCAGTGCACATTGAGAATGGGGCATCACCACCAGCTGCAGCTGCTAGCATTTCAGAATCCCACAAGGCCACAACAACATATGCCAGGCTTTATCTCCCCACTGCTCATGCTACTTGTCAGTTTCAAATGTCAACCCTCGGTTGCATTACTTAAAGACAGTAGACGTTGTGATAGCAGGAAAATATTTTTAAACCTTCTTGAGACCCTGGGAAATGACTATTTTGGGACACAAAAGAGCCTGTCACCTTACAAGTCTATCAGTAGGTAAAAGCCACTGACACCAATGCCAGGTTTAAGTCCAGGATCAGTTACAGTTGGAATGGATAGTATGGTGTTCTCAGGGTGTTATTAGTAGGACATTTTATTTATATCTCAGTGAGACAGTCTTATCACATGCAAGGCCAAAGAAAGGAACTTTGGGGGCCCTTATATGTAAACATGCAGACATGTGCCACCTTTGTACGTTGATTTTTTTCTTAGTGACGCCGGATAGCAAAGCACTAACCAACCATTAGTTCAGTATATTTAAATATGTACAAGTTTGATCTTTTTGAAAGTACATAATTCAAATATAATGAAAACATTAACTCAGACAGCACATGCAAATATAACGAAAACATCAACTCACTACACTATATATTCCAAATGAATTCCTCTCAAAACTGCTTCAAAAGGAAGTTTCCTTATTTTTTTCTTTTTTTCTTATATTTTAAATGAAACCTAAATTTAATACATTTAATGTAAAAAGTAGAACACATATGTTTGGGGAAAAATAGCCTACCCTCATTCACAGAAGGTTGTCTATTTGTATATTGTACTTGCTGTTTTTGACTTACTGTAACTAAGTTGTTCAGACCAAATAGTTTCTCTCAGCCCAGTGACTCCTGCCCAGAGCTCTGAGTAGGTAAAGTTTACAAAACTTAGGTAGTAAACACATGCAAAGGAGGGTTGAGTATAACATACTCCCTCTATTCTCATTTCCCAAGTAGATTGTCCCTTGGTATCCAAGGGAGGTTGGTTCCAGGAGCCCCTTCAAATATAAAATTCAAGGATGCTCAAGTCCCTGATGTAAAATGGTATAGTATTTGCCTCAAACCTTTGCCCGTCTTCTCATACTTTCTTTTTTTTAATGTTATTACCTTTTTTTTGGAGACAAAGTCTTACTGTTGTCCTAGGTAGAGTGCTGTGGTGTTATAGCTGACAGCAACCTCAAAGTCCTGGGCTCAAGCAGTCCTCTTGCCTCAGCCTCCTGAGTAGCTGGGACTCCAGGTGCCTGCCACAATGCCTGGCTAACTTTTTCTATTTTTAGTAGAGATGGGGTCTCGCTCTTGCTCAGGCTGGTCTCAAACTCCTAAGCTCAGGTGATCCACCCACTTGGGCCTCCCAGAGTGCTAAGATTACAGACCTGAGCCACTGCACGTGGCCTCCCATGTACTTTAAATCATCTCTAGATTACTTAAAATAACTAATACAATGTCAGTGCCAATTCAGTGTTGTTACACTCTATTGTTTAGGGAATAATGACAAGAAAAAGTCTCTACATGTTCAATACAGACAAATTTTTTTCAAATATCTTTTATTTGAGTTTGGTTGTATCCACAGATATAGACGCTGTAGATATGGAAGGCCAACTATACCTTTCCTTTAAGACATCACCAACTACCCCAACATGGAGTGACTTTTACTTTCTTTCAAATGCCTATTCCATTAATTGTCTATGCCTCTCATCTGGGGTATGAGTCAGGGTATGCTCCTTGTATAGTTTTTTTTTTTTTTAGACACAGAGTCTCACTTTATGGCCCTCAGTAGAGTGCCGTGGCCTCACACAGCCCACAGCAACCTCCAACTCCTGGGCCCAAGCGATTCTCCTGCCTCAGCCTCCCGAGTAGCTGGGACTACAGGCGCCCGCCACAACGCCCGGCTATTTTGTGGTTGCAGTTTGGCCGGGCCGGGTTTGAACCCGTCACCCTCGGTACATGGGGCCGGCGCCCCACCGACTGAGCCACAAGCACCGCCCTCGTATAGTTTTATGTACTCTCCTCTCAGGCTAGGAACTAATTCAAGGATCTGCCTTCTACCTTGTTGAGATCTCCAATGCCAGTAAAATGCTCTAACACAGTGCTTCTCAAACTTACATGTACCATACATAGGAAACACCTGTGGATTGTGTTGAACTGGAAACTGCGATTCAGTTAGTCTGAGGTGGGGCCTGAGATTCTGTATGCATGCATTGATTGATTGATTGAGACAGAGTCTCATTCTTATTGCCCTGGGTAAGAGTGCCATGGTGTCATCACAGCTCACAGCAACCTCAAACTCTCAGACTCAGGTGATTCTCTTACCTCCACCTCCCAAGTAGCTGGGCCTACAGGCGCCGGCCACAACACCTGGCTACTTTTTCTATTTTTAGTAGAGACAGGGTCTTGCTCTTGCTCAGGCTGGTCTCAACTCCTGCCCTCATGCAATTCTCTCACTTCAGCCTCCCAGAATGTTACGATTACAGACATGAGCCTCTACCCAGGGAGATTATGCATTTATGACAGATTTCCAGGTGATATGAACTAGCATGGTCCACAGACCACTCACTGAGTGACAAGTCTCTGGCAAACTTTCAGCAAATGTCTGTTTCAGAAAAAGGATTAAAGATTTAGATTTTGTTAAATGCTTTATTTTTCTGCAATATGCAAACCATGCTAAGGTGGCACAGTCCATTATTCATCTATAGTCCCAGCTGCTTGGGAGGCTGAGACTGGAGGGACCCTTAAGCTCAGGAGTTTGAGGCCAGCCTGAGCAAGATAGCAAGACCCCCATCTTAATGGTTTTTAAAAACATTTTTTAAAAAAGGGAAAATTCTGGAAAAGAACCAAGACCTAACAAAACAGAAAATTTAAACTACTGGTATGTGTGTCTACTTCCCAGAAATAAACACTATAAACATTTTTGCCTCAAACCATTGTCTTTATGTATAAAATTAAGACCATATAATAATTACTGTTTTGTAGTATCATCATTTAATTAAAAAATGTTATACTATTCTCTGATGTCATTAAATATACTTATGTGACGTGGTTATCAATAGCTATACAGTGTTTCAGCATGTGGATTAATTAACCATTTCCTAATTATTTACTTTTTTTTCAAATTTTTATGTATAAGGACATTTCAGAAACCAGATTTACGCATAAATGTTTGCCCAAGTTTCATTTGTGTTTTTGTTTTTAGTTATCTTAGAATTAATTTCTAGAGCTAAAATTGCTAGTCAGAGGATAAAAAATACTCATTTTTAATTTGTTTTTTCTAACCCTTTCTAAAACTGCAGTAGTCCATTGAAAAGCTTTGCCCGAAATGATTTCATGATTTTCTTTGAAAATTATTCTTTCTGAATGTTGGTTCCTGAAGCATATTAATATACAAAAGAGTTACTTAATATGTTGGACACTAATTAACCTGAGGAGATCGTACATGGTAGACATTGTGGTGAACAGAATTTATCACCTTGACTCACCAGCTCACACTGCCATAGTTCTGCTATGGTCTTCTCACATTGAGACATTATATTGTATAAACAGTACATAAAACAGAATTTTAATTGAAAATTACTGGCTGTTTGCCAAAATGTGAATTTGTCTTTTAAGGTTATTTTCACTATGCAGAGAATTTTACATTTGTTAAACATACTATATTCTGAGTCAAGTCATCCAAAAAGAGTGTAAGGAAAGGAAAGCTGGTTAATTGCTTTTTTCTGTTAGTGTAAGGAGTAATTAGACTAACAGATCTCAACAATATGTTAATTTATTATATTTCGAAAGTTTTTTTATCATGTTTGAAAAGCAGAATTCAATATAGAAAGGATTTTATTTTTTAAATAACTGAATTACGTCAGCCCACATACCACAGCACTGATTTAAAAATAGGACTTACTTTGATATATTAAATGAAGAAAGAAAAATTCTATACAAATATTTTGTGAATTTAAATAGCTTCACAAAAGGAAATAAATCTTTTACAAATTGAGATATTTAATGCAAAAAATGGCAATTTTATGGTTTTTAAACATTTGTTGTTTGAGTTCCTACAACAAAAGCTGCTGTTAGTTACATATCACTATCATAATTAAAGTATCTGTTAGTATATATAATCGTAAGTTAACTCTAAATTTTTAAAATGCTTGAGTGTCATTAATATATTTATTTCTTTCAAACTTCATATTTTAGAGTGATAATGTGAGGCAGTTTATAAAAATGTATATTTTATATGCAATATAAAATAAATTGATAAAGTAAATAAGTCTGGGGATGATAAAATGCATGTCATGGAGTCCGTGCTTTTGTCAGGGGAGGGAGGGTTTACCATAAACTCAGCCTCTAGCCTTGAGACGTCCACATAATCAACTATGACTAAAAGTGTCCATGAGATAAGCAAATGAGTTGCTCACAAAAAGTCCAACTTTTCCTGATACCTAAGAGAAAATTTCTTTATGGATCTCAAAAGACGATACCATGTGATCCAACACTCACTTCTTAAATAACAGTTTCTTAGGCAATTCCTAATAAGAAGCTGATGGCATCACCCCCGTGTGTAAATGATTATATGCGAAGTCAAAATGATCTGATCCTACAGCTGTTGCAATATGGGAAGAAAGTTCTAAAAGAAACGATGTATTTGTTGTATTCCTTTAAACATGTTTGAGTTTAAAACAACTTAAAAACAACCCCTTTAAGTCAAGGTTTTGATAAGTATTGAGTGACACTAAGTTCCAGGTTCAGTTCCCTGGAAAATATCTGGAATACGGTGTAGCAGCCGGTATAGCCTAAGGCAAGGAGTGAGAGTTATAAGAAATACCTGTATAGCTCAATAATGGAACACCTTGGTGAAAAGGGCCTGGAGAGGGATTTAGCTCTCCTAACATGCACGAGAGCTCGCGAGATGAGAGCAGTGGTGAATTGGCAGTCTCTACACCTGTGGTGTTGAGAGGCATGAGATCAGCCTTATATTAGGCTGGAGGAACAGGCAGTTGGGAGCACGCGCATTCTATCACGGACGTGCTTACTCTGATTCTATTTCTGTCTCCTCTCCTGCCTGCAGAACGCCGGCACGGCGTCTCTCTGCTGAAGATCACTAAGCTCTGCTAAAGACTAAGATCTATCTATTCTAAGAAGACTGCTTTACTCTCTCTAAGACACTCTGTCTCTCTAGCTAAAGTAGACAGCCCTCCGGCACCTTAGAGACCTGAGCAAGGTAACTTAGCGGTCTGCGTCCGGAACCTAGTTAAGCCGGCCGGAGACCTGGCCAGTCCTGAGCCCTGACAAGTGGTGTCAGAAGTGAGGTGTCACAATATGGTTATTGTGTACACCATGCAAGCGCAGAGTCATGTGTTCTACCTCTTATGTGCTTTTACAGAAATTGAGGAGAATAACAAGGACATTCATTTGAATGGATGGACACCCTTAATCAGGCAGGCCCAGAGAATACCCACAGGCAGGACTTAGATTTATTTTCAGTATTTGTTGCATAGAAGTGGGGATACAACCAAGTTTCTAAAGCTCTCTCATATGGATTGTGCCTATATACAGTAGTTCCAGCCTGAAATTAAACAAACAGGTGATCAATTGTTTACCCCTGCCATAAAATAACATACATACACACATTCAAACAAAGCAAAACAAAGCCTTAAGCAAAATACTTATAGAGCATTTGTTTCTGATGTTTATTATTTTTTGATAACTTGTTACATAATTATATTAATAAATTAACTTGGTAGAGTACAGAATTAAAAAAAAACTTCTTTAAACAAGTAAGAAATACATTTTACATATTCAAACCCTTAGAGCAGTAGCCTGTGGATTCCTATGAAGCCCGTTCAAATAAGATTTACAGGGGCTAGGCATGGTGGCTCATGCCTGTAAATCCTAGCACTCTGGGAGGCTGAGGAGGGAGGATCCCTTGAGCTCAGGAGTTCAAGACCAGCCTGAACAAGAGTGAGAGCCCATCTCTACTAAAAATAGAAAAACTAGCTGGGTGTTGTGGTGCAGGCCTGTAGTCCTAGCTACTTGGGGGACTGAGGCAAGAGGATTGCTCAAGCCTAAGAGTTTGAGGTTGCTGTGAGCTATGATGCCATCACACTCTACCCAGGGCAACAGAGTGAAACTTTGTGTCAAAAAAAGGAGTTGCAGGCGGCACCTATGGCTCAGTGAGTAGGGCGCCGGTCCCATATGCCAAGGATGATGGATTCAAACCTGGCCCCGGCCAAACTGCAACAAAAAAAATAGCTGGGCGTTGTGGCGGGTGCCTGTGGTCCCAGCTACGTGGGAGGCTGAGGCAAGAGAGTCGCCTAAGCTTAG
Organism: Nycticebus coucang; assembly: GCF_027406575.1. Classification (NCBI taxonomy): domain Eukaryota; kingdom Metazoa; phylum Chordata; class Mammalia; order Primates; family Lorisidae; genus Nycticebus; species Nycticebus coucang. The sequence goes on from NC_069789.1 coordinate 92,261,670, forward strand.
GAGTTGGAGGTTGCTGTGAGCTGTGATGCCACAGCAGTCTACCAAGGGTAACAAAGTGAGACTCTGTCTCTACAAAAAAAAAAAAAGGAGTTGCAAAAAAGTGTCTAGAAGTTGGGGTTCTGTCCGTGGTACCATTTTGTTATTTGTACAAATCTCATATTTCAACGCTTGGCCTGAAGTACCATTTAAAAAAAAACAATTAGGCCAGGCACAGTGGTTCATTCCTGTAATCCCAGCACTTTAGGAGGCTGAAGTGGAAGGGTCGGTTGAGGCCAGGAGTTTGAGACCAGCCTGAGCAACATAGGAAGACCCCACGTCTATAAAAAATAGGTTAGCTAGGTGCGGTACCACATGCCTGTCAGCTCCTTAGGAAGCTGAGGAAGGAAGATCTCGAGCCTAGAAGTTTGAGGTTGTAGTGAGCTATCACCATTCCACTGCAGTCCAGCCTGGGTGACAGAGGGAGCGCTTATTTCTAAATGAATGAATGAAACAATTAAAGAAGTGGTCACAACTCTTCCCCTATGCAATAAAAATATTCTGATTTTATTCCAGTTCTCCAGTGTAAACTCTGGTGTCAAATATGTGTATTTCACAAATCATGGCATATAGTTTTGGAATCCTTAAAAAAAATAAAATGCCGGGCGGCGCCTGTGGCTCAATGAGTAGGGCGCCAGCCCCATATGCTGAGGGTGGCAGGTTCAAACCCAGCCCCGGCCAAACTGCAACAAAAAAATAGCCAGGTGTTGTGGCGGGCACCTGTAGTCCCAGCTGCTTGGCAGGCTGAGGCAAGAGAATCGCATAAGCCCAAGAGTTAGAGTTGCTGTGAGCCGTGTGACGTCATGGCACTCTACCCGAGGGTGGTACAGTGAGACTCTGTCTCTACAAATAAAATAAAATAAAATAAAATAAAATAAAATGCCCAGGGAAGATTCAGTTCAATGCAAACATCACATATAAAGGACTTCCTTATGTGAGATGTACTGAATGCTGAAAGAAATACTAAAATGGATAAGACACAGCTCCCATTTCCAATGGGTTTAACCAATGCTTGGGAAGAGATATTTACAATTAAGTGTTTGCAAGCTCAGTTAATGTTAATTGAACAATAGAACACCTATTATGCATTAGGCACTGTTCTTGGCATCCAGGAGACAGCCGGAAACAAGGCAGATATTATCTGTGCTCTTACAGAGAGACAACATAAAACTTCAGTTACAATGTAAGTTACTGTGTTAAGTATCCCTTGGACTACAAGTGTTATTAACTATAGCTGAGGATTGAGAAACACTTCATGAAGGAGATACTTTTTCTAGAGGCGTGGAGTTTCATTGGCCAGAAAAGAGAAGAAAAAAACATTTTAGGAGAAAAGACAGCATGAGGAAATTACAGTGGAATATAAATGCATTGATAAGCTCTGTGCCTCGTTGTGTTCAATAGGGATATTGGATATCACATCCCCATCATGTTGTAAGTTTTGTAAAGAGAATGTTATGGCACATATGTGTGTCCTCTTTTTTTATCCTAGATCCATGTACATTTTTTTTTCTCTTTTCTCAGCCTTTTTCATTCTGGATTTTTTTTTTTTTTTTTTTTTACACAGAGTCTCACTCTGCCTTAGGCTAGAGTGCTGTGGCATCATAGCTCACAGCAACCTCAAACTCCTGGGCTCAAGCTACCCTCTTGCCTCAGCCTCCGAGGTAGCTAGGACTACAAGCACATGCCACCACACCCTGCTCGTTTTTCTATTTTTAGTAGAGATGGGATCTTGATCTTGCTCGGGCTGTTCTCAAACTCCTGAGCTCAAGCAATCCACTTGCCTCAGCCTCCCAGAGTGCGAGGGTTACAGGCCTGAGCCACCACACCCTGCCTAGATATTTTCTAAAGTATAAATCATGTAGAAGTATATGAAGGAATGAGACTAAAAAAGAAGTTCAGGGTAAGATTGAGAAGTTCCTTCAATTTTTATGCCTTATAAGTTTGGACTTATTTAATAAGCTGTGGTGAGCCATCAGAGGTACTCAAGTTAGGGAAATTATATCATGCTGACTCCCAGAGCATCTTGCTGAAGCAGTAGCTGTGAAGAATGGAAAGAGGTTAACAGAAGCAAGAGGATCCGAGAAACCTGCCATGGGTACCCGAGACTCCCCTCTTTTGTGTTCCCACAACACATATATCCCAGAGACTTGTATCTCTGACAGGGCTCCTGTCACACCGTGGGGACTTTTTACAGTGGTGCATTGGAGTCAACTTGCAGCAGCTTACAAGATCCATTTGTTAGCGTCATTCCCAATTTCATGTTGTGTCCTGGTAGGAGTATTTTCATCCATGAAAATGAGCAAACAATATAAATTCGTTTTTTATTGTAGCTGGGTTTTTTTTTTCCTTCTTTTTCACATCAGAGGGGTAACGTTTCAACATTGTAACAAGGTTTGAGGGAGACACATCTCACACATGAGTGTGAAACCCAGTCATCATGCTTATGAATTTATGACTGCAAAAGAGTCAGTTTTTTTTTTTTTTTTTTTTGGGAAAGCTGATTGTTAAACAGTTGCCAGCATATCACTGTTTATTAACTTGTCTGATTTCTTGTCATTCTGTTACCTCAGAGGAAAAAAATACCATCTTACTAATTTTCCTTGTCTTATTTCTAACACCAGGACCTCAAATATTACAGGTATCAATAATACTTGTTGAATAAATGGAGAGACAGTAACAAAATGAGATCAAACAAGTGGTTGTGAATAATGAACGAAATAGTTAGAAATAACGCTATATTATAGTTAGAAATAACGCCGAACATTTGCGAAGCTAGTAGTACCCCTAGGAACTAAAGATGAGAAATTGAATCAGTAGGTGTGGGGGAGGTGGAGGGAGGGATAGTAGGGAGAGAATTGATTTGGTTTGGAATGTGCTATGTTTGAGGTGCTAGCAAAAGACTAGCATTGGAGATGCTCAGCATGCATTCCAATTATTATTGAGTGACAGTTTTAAAATTACTTTTCCTGTGGTTTTCTAAAATACTCAACAATATAGTTGAAGTTCAAAATTATCATTTTTTTAAAGATTTCTTCATTTCAGTAGTATAAGAGGAAATCATTTTCTTGTATAAGGCATTCTGAACACAGTTTTGTCAAGGAAAAGCAGAGATCAGAGTGTAGAAGAGAACAAGGAAATAGAATTTTTTATAACAATGTAAATTTGGTGTTTGAAGATCATAGTCACAGTTTACAATTCTATTAGGAAGCAAAAATGAATTTGGGGGTAGACTAAAGTTACCTTTTAGATGTAACTCCTGAAGAACAGTTTTTCTTTTTCAAGAAGCTAGCATAGGTAAAGACCATGAAAAAATACATATTTTTACAATAACGACTTGGGGAAGGAAAACAAAGTACTTTCTGAAGTCAACATCTTTAACTTATCTCAGTAATGGGGTATTCTGATTTACTAAATGTTCTCATTAATTGAATAATGAGGCTTAAGAGTTCTTCATTCCATTCTTAGGTGTGCTCAAGTTTGAGAAAATCTGATACACACAACCATCAACTCACAAAATAGACAAATTAAGTGGTGATTACTTACATTTCAAAAGGATTTTCTTCCTTATTCCTTAAGAACACACTTCTGAAAAGTGAAATACAGCCAAAGGAACCTGGACTACTGGTGACCAAGAGGCTTAATTTCTCTATCCTATCATTAACGAAGTTAATGAGGTTTATCAATTTGGGCATTGGTGGTCACTCCATCCATTCAGTCCTCCACTAAATCATGAACACTGTTATTCAATGAATCATAAGCATCCTATGTGTTGGACATACAAGGGTGTGATAATTAAGTTCACAAACTCATCCTAGAAAAAGTGCTACATTCCTCATTGCTGAAGTACTCCCCTTAGGAAGCTATGTGTCAATGCTAGCACCTAGTTTCAAAGCACTTTTGGAACTCTGTTTCTGGTATGACCATCAGACATGTCATTGTAGGGCACACAAAAATATGCATTAAGAAACCTCAGTTGTTTGTACAATGCTACCAACTTAAGGGCACAATGACTGGTTTGCAAACTTAATTGTTAGAGCTTGTTTGATGACAGCTCTGATGGCCTGTGCTTTTCCGTGGAAACATGCACATTTTTACAGGATACGAGGAAGAAATTATTGGAAAGAGGAATGTGAAATACAGGAATTCTGTAGCCCTGGAACATTGAATAGTGGGTCGATCTCTTGAACCCAGGAGTTTGAGGCTATCCTGCACAACACAGCATGACCCCATGTCAAAAAACGAAAGGAAACAAAACCAAAAACAAAAATACAGGAGAAAAGGCAATTAGGGTGGAATAAATTCTCTGACCTAGAATGGTAGAGATGGGATGGTTAGCTGTGAAAAGGGAAAGAAACACCTCTCTGTTTGGCACTGAACAGGAGAAGGGGAGGAGGGCCTGTGGGTATAGGAATGTGAGGGAGATGAACATTTTGATAATCTCAATTTTTTCTGTGAAGCAGGAAACAAAGTTGTCTGCCCAGAGAAAAAGTTAAGGATGAAGCTTGCAAGTGAACACTTGCAATGCCTGCTGGCATGGACATGATAGATGATCGAAAGGATTGTAGCCCAGGATGTCAGCGTGAGAAGCAGGATTAGATTGATGCCCTCAAGCCTAGACTCACGTAGATTAAGCACTTTTTAGCAGCCTTGGGTTAACTCTCAGGTGGAACATTGCTGAGAAGTTCTCCCTGGGTGGTAGGTCTAGGTCATCACTATCCAGTATGGTGGCCATTAGCCACATGTAGTTCTGGACCACCTGAAACATGGCTGGTTCAAATTGAGATATGTTGTATGTAAAATACACACACAGGGCTTTGAAGACTTAGTATAGTATGACTTAAGAATGTAAAATAGCTCATCAATAATTTTTGCCTTAATTACCAACTGAAATAATATTTTGGATATATAGGGGTAAATTATATTAAGATTAATTTCACTTCTTTTTACTTTTTCATGTGACTGCTAGATACTTTAAAATTACATATGTGGTTCACATTGTATTTCCATTGGACAGCATTTTCATTGATAATGCTAGGTATGGGAGAGGACTAGATGGTTTCAGAAATGCTAGCCTTAGTCTGGAAACTTAGTTGCTTCCTGAAACCATAAAGGGAGTCGTAGAGGATTTGGAGCAGTTTAGGAAGTAAACCTTTTGAAGAGAATTTGTCACAAGTGTTTGGATCTATGGGTATGCTCTTTCTTCATTGCTAGATTCAATGTTAACCTGACCATAGTGGTTACCTATCCCTATTCATAAAAGGCAAAAACTGTCTGCCTTGTCAATGTACTATGGGATTTGTGAGATTCATGTGAAATAGTACGTGCTTTTAAAAATGCAAATACTATGTAAGTACCTCATTGTTAGCTATAAGAGCTTATTTATAATACTATAAAACACTCATTTGTATTATTAACAATGATTATATTTACTGAATGTCTCCAGTTTGGCCAGACAATCTTAGACACTTCATGGGCATTACGTCTTAAATCTGTCCAGCGTGCTGAACCCAGGCCTTTAAGGCACCAAGATCTTTCTACTACTGCTGAGATTAATGTTGCTACTATAGGACAAGACACTTAAATTATATAAAATCTCTGTCCTATTTTATAAATTGGATATATTTATACTAAGATCAGTTTGTTAGACCGCTGCTCTTTGTCATGGTTACTTGTCTCACTGCACTGCTATTTGAGAGGTGACAGCTAGAGGACTAATGGATTTTATGTGACCTGGGAGAGAATGATTTCAATAGAGTAGTGAATGAAAGCCAGATGACAAGAAGGTACTTAGTAAGTGGGAACAGGGAATATAGCTTTTTGTAGAGATGAGGGAGAGAGATGGAACCTTCAGAGTATCCCTGAGGGTTCAGAGTAGGAAACAGAAACCCTGTGAGGGATTTTTTAGAAAAGGATTAAATGCAAGGAAGATAAGGAAGCAGCTGTTTACAAACTCACTGGGAGGGCTGTGGGGCCTGAAGTCAGGGTTGCTACCGGAGCTATTGATTTCAAGAGTGCCTCATTATACCTACATCTAGAATCAGAAGCTGCTGCTGCTTCTGCCTCTCCTGCTACTGCCGCCACTGGCTCTCTTGCCCAGCAATCTGGGGCCTCCAAGCGCTCCTGTCTCCCACCTTTTCTGCCAGCAGCAGCAGCGGCAGCAGGAAGATGGCCTCTTCTCAGTTCTGCCTTCCGAATCTTGTTTGGAACTTCCCCACATCAAGAGCTCTCACCAAAGGCATGTCAGGGGAGTATAGATTTTAGATTTCTAACCTCCGTCTAGAAGGAGGACAGAATGAAGGCTTGAGAGAGCCACTCTGTACAGTCTGTCATACCCAATTTATGTCACTTACTATAAACATTTGTAAAGTACATGAACTTCTTCAGAAAAAGAGAAGAATTTCTGAGCCAGAATGTTCAAGGAAAATAGTACGCGTTTTCATGCTTGAGATAGGAAAGAGCTTAGTGCCTTTCAAAAGCTGGAAAAGACTTACTAAGACTTACTATGACTAAGTCTTTACAGGTAAGGGTGGAGAGGTAAACAGGAGCCAGGTCATGCTGAGAGTTCTGAATTTTATCTCAAGAAGGAAAGCATCAGTAGGTCTTAGGCAGGAACATGGTATAATTCAACTTAGGATCTATAAAGTTCCATCTGACTGTTTTGTGGAGAATATATTTATAGGAACAGTGGAATCTAGACGACCAGATAGACTAGCAAGAGTACAATTTAAAATTCTGAATTCTGGGCAAGAGACTATGACAGCAGCATAGGATATAGAAGCAGGCTGGTATGAGCTACATTTTAGCAGTTGTATTGACAGGACTTAGCAATGAATTGGGTGTTAGAAGTGCGAAGAATGAGTCCCAGATATTCCATTATTTTATTCCTTTGGGGAAGTTTCTGAGTATTGAATTATAGGTTTCTTTAGTATAGTAGAGGAAAATTGGATAGTAATTATTTTATCAGAATAGGGTAGAGTGTGTGGAATAATTCTTTTTGCAGAAAGTCTCCCAAGTTTCTCAGTAGTAATTTTAGCACATCTCAAAGGTAAAATCTCTTATAATGTAGTATTAAATATTTAGAAAAAATAGAAAAGAAATAGGAAAATATTTAACTAGTGTCCTTCCCTCTGTGCTAATGTTTATGTTCTCAGATTTTACTTACAAAATTAAACATCTTTATAGTTTTTCCTAAAATAAACAGTAATTTTTTATAAAAATGAGTAAGGAGATTTACTCAACTCTATTAAAAGAAGGAAAACCAGGAAATCATAATTTTACATTTTAAAGTAATACCTGTGTCAAATAAGACTTCGTTTCAGCCAGTGCTTGTTGTTGGCTGAAATAGCAAAAGCTCAATAAGAGGCAGTGGTCACTGTGTCATGAGATCTATTGAAACCTGATGGAAAAGATAGTTCTCAATTATCTAAATATCTCACCTGAAATAATATTTAATTATGAGCATCTTCAGTTTCTATAAATTTACATGACAGCTAAATTTTATGTAATATAAAGTGAGACATGAAGCCTATCAGAGTTCATAAGCCTGATGTTTTAATAATTCCTCAAAATAAACAATTCATGTAGTCTTTACCATGAATAAGTGTATATAAGTGAACTCTCAGCTCCTTCAATGAGACAGATGAGTAGTTGAGTTTTAATTTTAACTCTTTATAAATCTTATGCAAAAGTTCTAGAAGGATCCTTAGACTTAGCAGAAAGTGGCCTTTAGATCTCTTTATACTTTTAATTCCTTCCACATTTCATCATCTTGTTTTAGTTGTAAATTAGTTTAATATTGCTTATCTCCTGGGAGTATAAAACTGCAGATACCTAGTGCAAAGTGGCATGCTAATGGGAAAAGCTGTTTGAGGGTCAGTTTGGGTGAGATATTTTTGAAGTGCCAGAGAAGTTAAGGAGAGAACTTAGCATATACTGTTCAATATTACAAGTCTTGTTATAGAAGAGTACAAGCAATAATTAGAAATGTGAATATTTGCTGTCTTAAATGGTTGCTTCATTTGTCTTTGATTCACATATTTGTCTGATGCTGGTGTACACAAACCTACTGTGCTGCTAGTTGTTGAGAGGACCTAGTTGTTCTGGACCCAAAGATGAAAGATGATTCCGAGGCATGAGACAAAAGGAAAATGAAGTCTCGGCTTTGTGCAATCAATGTGGCGTTTATTCCACCAGGGTGCAGGTAGAGCGAAATTCCTGACACGAGAAGAAATCCACACATGGGCTATGGTGGATGGGGATTTTAAAGGGTCAGAGAGGCAGGGATTGGTCTGTTCACTGTTTCCTGGGAGGGACATGTACTCAGTCCTTCCTGGGTGGGCTAGTTCTACCTAGGCGGGTCAATAATCTGATTCTATCAGTTGTATCAAAGTATAGCACACACAATTATGTACAGTACACAATACTTGATAATAGTAATAAAGAACTATTACTGCTTTATGTATTTACTATGCTTTTTATCAGTATTTTAGAGTGTATTTCTTCTATTTATTAAAGGAAAAAAAAGGTAACTTTAAAGAGCTTCAGGCAGTTCCTTCAGGAGGTCTCCAGAAGAAGGCATTTTATCACAGATGTAGCTGCAGGCATGTTGTCCCTGAAGACTTTCCAGTGGGATAAGACCCTGATTAAGCCAAGGCTTATGTGTGCGTTTCTGTCTTAGTTTTTGTTTTGTGTTTTGTTTTTTGTTTGTGTGTTTGTTTTGAGACAAGTTTCTTTCCAGACATACTTAATCAATCTCTGTATCACCCAGGCTGGTCTGGAACTCCTCGGCATAAGTGATCCTCTCACCTCAGCCTCCAAAGTAGCTGGGATTACAGGCATGAGCTACCATGCCCAGCTGTGACTTAGGTTTTAACAAAGAAGTTTAAAACATAACAATAAATAAATTAATCAAATAGAATAAAAAGTAGACAAGAACTTATAAAATAAGAAAATCTTTTATACAAATGGACAATGTATTTGTGTTTTAAGCTATGTTCTTACAAAAGATTCAAAAAGTTAAATAGTTTATAAAGTAAAAACATTTCAGCAACTTGAGTTTATTATTGAAGAAGTAAAATATTAAAATAAATTCAGTGTAGTTAAGTGTACAGTGTTTATATAAAAAGTAATATCCTAGGCCCTGGCCTTCACTTACCACTCACTCACTGACTTACCCAGAGTAACTTCCAGTCCTGCTAGCTCCTTTCATAGTGAGTACCCTCTGCAGGTATACCATTCTTTGACTGCTCTATCATGTTTTTGGTGTATCTTTTCTATGTATAGATATACAAATAATTGCCATTGTATTACAATTGTCTACAGTATTCAGTGCAATAACATGTTGTACAGATTGTAGCCTAGCAGTAAATCATATAGCCCAGGTAGGTAGTAGGCTATCCTGGCTAGGTTTGCGTAAGTACACTCTTGGGATGTTCATATGAGGATATTAACTAATGACTCATTTCTTTGAATCTATCCCTGCTGTTAAGTGACACATGACTGTATGTAAATTTATTCTATAGTGATTACAAAGTTCTCTTTCTTCAAGGTTTTATGATTAATAAATCTTACAAATATTTCTCTAATTTGTTTTAAATGGGAGATTATTTTCATTTTTGCATATCTCTTCTGTATTGTGGAGAACTAAAACAGAATGGCTTCCGTGGAAGCAATTTGTTCTTTCCAGACATACTCCAGCAACTTGATAGGCCGATAATTTAACAAAGAATGTCATTTTTATGACTTGCATAGCCATGTAATAATTAAATAAATGGCCTCTTCTTTGTTGTCAATATTTTGCCAATCACCATTCTATTTGGTGCATTTTTCAATGTCTTAGATTTAGGGCGGCGCCTGTGGCTCAAGGAGTAGGGCGCCAGTCCCATATGCCGGAGGTGGCGGGTTCAAACCTAGCCCCGGCCAAAAAAAAAGAAATCAATGTCTTAGATTTAGAGGCTATTCTATAAGCCAAAATTCTTCCCCTCACTGCAAGATTACTGGAGCAGAGCATTAAGTGTTTACAATGAGCTGTAACATACCAAGAATTTGGCTTGATGGTGCTGAGCAGGCAAGGTTATAGTGGAAGATGAATATGTCCAGAATCTGGTGGAGTTTAAGACCGCTGACCCTCTAAGTACAAATAAATAGTGCTCGCTAAAGACTCATTTTCAAAAAATAAAACAAATAAAAATAAAGAGTCTCATTTTCTCAGCATAACCTATCAGTTGTAAATACTGTGATAACTTTTTAAGCATTATTTATGATATTAGATGAAATTGTATGTTAGTACTTTGTATTGCTTTTTTGTGTGTCTGATAATCATTTCTGCTCCTTTAAGGTAAGGAGACTGTGCTTTGTATCATGGTTTTTACTGTAGAATACAAGGACCAGAAAGAACATGAATCTGTTAGAAAAAATTAGGGAAAATCTATCAGGAAATAGAATAGAAAGATTCTACTGTTAATAATTCACTTTCACTTTTTCGCATTTTGAATTTTAGTATTTTTTAGTATTTTAATGTTTTTTACTTTTATGAATATATATACTATTTTGTAGTCGTCAAGACTAAAAAAATTTATCAACACCTTTTCTGAAAGGATCCAGAATGAATGCCTTGATTTTAAGGGCAGCTATGAACTAAATACTTTTTATTCTGTATCTTTATGCTTCATCATTGTTATTTACCTACATAAAACATTTTATACCAGTAAACATACATCATATTTTATGAGGTTTTTAATTTATAGATTATTATCAAATCTTACTACTTGGTTATTTAAACTTTTGCCTTTGCCTTCATTCTAAAACCATGATTAACATTCTTTTTTTTTTTTGAGACAGAGTCTTTGTTGTCCTGGGTAGAATGCTGTGTTATCACAGCTCAGACAACCTCAAACTAAATATTTTGAAATAAATAATACCAAACTGGTTCTTTTTTTTTTTTTTTTTTTTTTTTGCAGTTTTTGGCCAGGGCTGGGTTTGAACCCCCCACCTCTGGCATATGGGGCTAGCGCCCCACTCCTTTGAGCCACAGGCGCCATCGTCAAACTGATTCATTTTAAATCAAGTTGTTAGGGATCTCTACTGTTTTTATAAAACATAGGTCTTTCAGATTAATGAGCTGGGTTCATATTTTGTGTGATTCCCATAATGATAAAAAGAAATGGAATAATCGTTTCCCTGCTACATAGCTTACAGTGGACTTTATATTGGGCCAGAGTAAAAACCTTGTGAGTGAGCTGAAAATTTTCAGTGTTCAAAATTTTATATATTAATATTGTTTCTAGGAAAAATCAGCACCCTCAATATATAACATGTATTTTATAAATAAAATAATTCAAGTGTTGTATATAGCTGATGTTTTTCTTATTAACACCATATGACTAACTTTTATCCATATGTGAATGTGTATTTAACAGGAAATTGCCCGGCATTTACGCCCTGGAACCCTCAGAGCAATCTTTGGTAAAACTAAGATCCAGAATGCTGTTCACTGTACAGATCTGCCAGAGGATGGCCTATTAGAGGTAAGATAAAGAAGAGTAAACATCCTGTTGATATGTATTTCAAGCTGATAAATAATTTCAGCAGCTCTGATGTGTAAGAAAATTTATCTTATTCTTGAATTACATTGTCACTTGGGTATCTGATGACTTTAGACCAGGCATCCTCAAACTGCGGCCCATGGGCCAGATGAAGCGGTATGAATTGTATTTGTTCCCGTTTGTTTTTTACTTCAAAATAAGATATGTGCAGTGTGCATAGGAATTTGTTCATAGTTTTTTTTTGTTTTTTTTTTAAACTATAGTCCAGCCCTCCAACAGTCTGTGGGACAGTGAATTGGCCCCCTGTTTAAAAAGTTTTAGGATGCCTGCTCTAGACCTCACCTTTAAAAGACCAAATTGGGCTGGCTAGTCATCATGGCTCATGCCTGTAATCCTAGCACTCTAGGAGACTGAGGCAGGAAGATCACTTGAGCGCAGGAGTTCAGGACCAGCCTGAGCAAGAGTGAGACCCCATCCATCTCTACTAAAAACAGAAAAACTAGCCAGGAGTGGTGGTGTGCACCTGTAGTCCCAGCTACTCAGGAGGCTGAGGAAGGAGGAACACTTGAACCCAGGAGTTCAAGCTGCGTGAGGTAGGCTGACACCAGGATACTCAAGCCTGGGCAACGGAGTGAGACACTCTTAAAACAAAAAACAAACAAACAAACAAAAAACAAAAAAGAAAAACAAGCAAACGAAAAGACAGTTGTAGGATGCTGTGTATAATTGGGTAGTTTTCAAAGAATTAAGGTATTTTTTCTGATTGTCATATATTATGGTAAAAAGTTAAAAAAAACTACAATATTAATTTTTAATTAAATTGTGTGAGATTTGTCATTAAATTGATTGACAATACTATTGCCATAAATTGGTAGTCATGAAAATATGCCAATGAAATTAAGAAAGCCAATATACTATGTGACAGCATTGAAAGTAATAGCTACCATATACTGGGAATTTTTATGAATCAGGTTCTACCATGAAAAATACTTTGTTTGAATTATTTATTTTAGTTGTCACAGTGACTCTAAGAGGGAGGTATTATTATGTCTGTTGTTTCTCATACATGAAATTGGGACCCAGGTTAAATAACATCCCCAGATCAAACAGCTAAGAAGAGCCACAGCCATGTTCGGACATTTCATCTATGTGCATGTTAACATAAAATAAGAAACAGTGAAAGAATTCTAATAAAATATAAGTGGAAAATGGTCTGGTTTGGGGTTAAGAATGTCATTTCCAGGCCAAAAAAAGAAACTTAAAAAAAAATTGACATTTTTAACTTCTTTTAGTTTAAAAAAAAATGTGTGTCAGAAGAAAATAAATGAAATTGAAAAACAAATGCTAAATTTAAGTGTTATAAATGAAAAAAAGAAAAGAAAATAGTGACTAATTCACGTAAATTGTATTTAATTTTGACCAAAGTACATTACTTGAACATTAATTTTTAATTCAACTTGTTAATATGTTGTTTAGGATATTGCATCTTCATTTATAAGTGAAATATGTTTGTAATTTCCCTTTATAATAATATAGTTTTTCCAATTTTATTATCAGGTATATCCAGATAAAGTAGAATGATTTTGAAAAAAAAAAGTGTTCTAAATGAGAGAAAATTGGTTAATATTCTTAGGTACATATCTGTGTGAGTTTTATTTATGTTTTTATGTGATCAGATCAATTAGTTTTTGGTTTTAATTTATATCTTTGAAGTCAAACATAGAAAAGCCTTCCCCAAACATTTTGTTTGCATTTTCTCATGTTGGAATGTTCAGTCCAGTTGACATATGGTATGATGAGGTACAAAGGTAGCCACCCATCACAACATTGTTTATTAAATCCTTTTATCTTTTCATCATTCTTTCTTATTTCTTGATGCTTACATATACCTGAACCTGTTTCTGAACTTTCAATTTTATTCCATTGGTCTGTGCCAACAAAACATTGTTTTTATTATTATAGTTTATTTATACTTTACAAAAGTGTTGTTAGTCTCTTAAATTTATTTCTCCAAATGAACTTCACATGACTTTTACCAAGTTCTTTATTTCACCCTGAGAAGATACAAATGGGACCTTGATTGACATTACAATATACTTATAAATTATGTGAGAATGATATATCTCTAATTATGAATCTTTCCAACTTCATATATGGTAATCCTTTACTTTTATGGAAGCAGTAGGGTCATTTTTTTTTTCATATGGCACTTGGACATAGCCTGTTAAATTTATTCCCATCAGGTTTTGGTTTTATGCTCTAGAGAATGACTTTGCTAGCTCCATTGAAACTTTTTGCTATAATCCAAGATTAACATCCACCTATTAAAATCTTATCTAAAATATACATCCTAGTGTGAAATGTAGACATACTTGTGAAATATAAAAATGTAACAAGCTTTATTTTTTAATTACCATTAATTAAAATTAAATGTTTTAAGTGTTCACCTGTTTTATAAATCCTCCCTTCAACTTAAGATAGACCTGTACACTGGAGTTGAATAGAGACTTCTACTCAGTGAAATGGAAATATTATTAATCATGAAATATATACCCATTTAAAATAGTATCCAAAGTATGCTATGATTTTTCTCATATAATATGATATAGATTATCAATGCCTGCAGTTTATAAAACTATTTACTAAATGATTAAAACTTTCCTGACCTAACCACCTTGTAGATTTCATCGCAAATTAGTGACTGTGTGGCTTAGAGAATTAATCAAAAACCAGGATTTATAGCTTCAATGGCCTCCTCATATATGGCTGATAATTCTTAGTTGGTATGTCCTTGGATGAATCACGTTTTCTTTCCTTGCCTCACCTCTTTTGTCAGTAACATGGAATAAAGAATCCTGACATAGTCAAGGATGCTCTCTCAATTAACTATTTACAGAATTGTTGCTTAGCTTTCAATGGTAAAGTATTACGAGACACTTAAAAGGCTAACAGAGTTTATCTTAGGTCTTCAAAGTAAAAATAAGAGTGACACAAAGACTAGATCTCTGATCAGGGACGCACCCTCAGATAGTATCTCCTCCTCTTCGCTGCTCCTCATCTCACCTGTCAGGGATGATGCTTCTAAGAGTGATTTTGCTTTCTCCTCACTTTCTTCATCTTTCTCCAGGCTTTATTGAAAAAAAAAGTCTACTTTGCTGCCTTTCATTTTGCTTCTGTACCTGGAGTGTCCTCCCAAGACCCTCTTTTTTTGATTAGGAACAACCACAACTTTGCATGTACTGAAACTAAAATTCTCTAAGTTGCTGATTGGGTATATGGTAGAAAATTTAAATATGTTTGAATTTTAATTCTATCCACAGCATAATAACTTAATCTTTCACATTCAGAACATTAAAAATACTGCCCTTGGGTACATGGCAGTAAACAGGATGCACATGGCCCCTGTCCTCATGGAGACTACCTTCCAAGAGATAGTAATAATAGCAATTGTTTTATAGAATAATGAAAATACATATCTTTCCTCTGTTGTCCTTTCCAAGTATTCTGTAACTTGGTTATATTACTTTTATGATTAGAAAATACAATTTTTAAGAAGCATATAAAATATTTCATTGTAGATTAAATAGTTGATAAAAACAGATCTGAATTTGGTTATATAATTACTTATGCATAGATTCTTGTTCTGGTTCACTGGGAGTGGGAGGGTGTGAGAATAGTGAATCAAGAATTAACTAGAAATAAATATAGGTGTAGGGTGACTAAGATGATTGGACAAGCCCTGATTTCTTGGCCATGGTTAACACAGGCCTTTGCATATACTGCTACTCATAATTTATCTTTAGTTTTAGTTTCTGTCTTAAAGGAAGAAGAATTATGATCTTTCCTAGTACATTGTCAAGGAGGGAACAACTTGTACAAAGACAAGAGCAAACAGCCTTCTCTAGGAGATCTAAAAATAGTTCAGTAAGACTGGAGCTTTGACCAGGATGTGGGAAATAGTGAGAGATAAGACGGGAAAAGTCAGCAGGGGCCTTGTAAAGTCATCTTAAGACATATGAACTTTATCCAGAGGGCATTAGGGATCCAAATAAATGTTTTAGGTGAGTAGCACAGTTATATCTGTGTTGTAGAGATCACTCTGGCTGCAGCGTAGATAACAGATCAAAGGGGGCTGTGCGAGGGCAGGGGGACAGGGGCATGGAGTCAGGAGGGAGAAAGATGAGGTAGAAAGCTATTAAGGTAATTCAGGAGAAAATTCTTGTTGCCCGAGTGGATGTGGCAGAAGGCATAGCCAGAAGCAGTGAGCTTCAAAAGACATTTAGAGGGGTAGCCCAACAGACACCCTCAGAGAATAATTGGACGTGCAGGATAACTCTGATAATGAATCAAAGTTAACTGCTATCCCTCCCTAGTGAAATGGTACAGGGACTACCTTCTTTATCTGTGATATCAAAATCTAAACATTTCTGAAAACCAAAGTTTTCTAAATAAGTTTGATGGCAAAGCTTTATCTAATCCTACATCAGATTCTGTATTATTTTTATTTAACCATTTAGTGTGACTTTTCACACTGTTGAAGGAATATTAATGTATTAGATTATGGGTAACTTCCCAGACTCCCCAGAGTATTATATAATATATGGTATGTATTCTATATTACTATCATAAATTCCTAAACACCTGGCAACAGTAGGTTTTTGTTGTTATTTGAGACAGTGTCTTGCTTTGTGGCCCAGGCTGGCCTCAAATGATCCACCTGCCTTGGCCTCCCAAGTAGCTGGGACCACAAGTGCACACCATACATCAGGTTTACCAGGAGTTTTAAATAAGGAGCATGGAGAAGGTTTGAAATAGCTGTAGAGAAAGTGCTGATCACAGAATAATAGATTTATGGGTAGTATTTATGAGCAAGTTGATTTGGGAGATTTTATATATCACTTTTTTTTTTCTAATGAACATTTGATTGGCCCATGGTTGAGATTTTTATAGGTGGGTTCAGTGAGGAAAGATAATGGAGGATGTCAGCAAGAGTTGTTGAAGGTATAAATGAGAAAGGATGTGATGTAGGAGATGCTTAAAGAAAGGGAGAAAGTTAATGGGCCAAAGGGCCAAATGCTCTTTTAAGGTACAGACAGAGATCCCTGGGATAAGCAAGGGAGGGAGCTGTGGGCAGAGTAGACTTGTCTAAATGTAAAATATAACAGGTAGTTTTTCATAGTGATGATAATGTTAAGAGTGTGGTCACGGGTAGTGCCTGTGGCTCAAAAAAAAAAAAGTATGGTCACTAGAAATTTGTAGTTTCAGAAACTGAAAGAGGTTTGGTGTTGAATGGCACTGAAGTTTCCTAAGATCATGGCTGGGAGGCAGGGTAGAGAGGAAAATGGTGATCCAAAGTCTTGCAAAGAAGGAAAGTAAACCAAAGGTGTGACAACAAGAAGAGAAGAGCTGGCCAGATGGCATAAGCCTCAGAGTCAGGGGGAGGAGGCGGAAAGCAGGTCTCAAAGTAGCGGCAGTGGAGAAAATTGACTTCTTCTACCCTGTGTCCAGAGATGTCTCACCTGAGAACTCCAAGGAACTAGATGTTCAAGATTCATTTAAAGCTAAGATGCCTATTGAAAAGGTTTAAGTGTCAAGGGCATTTACTTTGGTACTGAGTTCCAGAGGAAGCAAAAAGAACAGTTTGAGACTGGGGGAGGAAAGAGGAATTCCAGAGCCATGTGAGAGTAGCAGGATGGGAGAAAAATAGGTGAATAGAATGGCCTCTGTTTTGGGCGGCGCTTGTGGCTCAGTCGGTAAGGCGCCGGCCCCATATACCGAGGGTGGCGAGTTCAAACCCGGCCCCGGCTTAACTGCAACCAAAAAATAGCCGGGCGTTGTGGCGGGTGCCTGTAGTCCCAGCTACTCGGGAGGCTGAGGCAAGAGAATCGCTTCAGCCCAGGAGTTGGAGGTTGCTGTGAGCTGTGTGATGCCACGGCACTCTACCGAGGGTGACAAAGTGAGACTCTGTCTCTACAAAAAAAAAAAAAAAAAAAAAGAATGGCCTCTGTTTTGGTGGACATGGGTGTTAGAAATAATTTTCTGATCACTGGTAGTAGAGACCTTGAGAAGAATGTCTCTAGAGACTAGAACTTTAGCATTCCTGCCCCATAACTTGAGATCTGAAGGTAGGTAGGTAGGCATGGGGGCTGTTATTGCAGCCCCATAATACCATCAAGAACCCAAACTGCTGTTCCTTTGCCCTCTCGTTCATCCTTAGCATGTGCTTTTTGCCTTTTGTCACAGAATGGTGGTCAGAACTCCAGTTATCACTCTGTGTTCCAGGCAGAAAGAGAGGAAAGAGTGAGGGCAAAAGGTGAGGAATGCCCACTAAGTCACCCCACACCCCAAACACACACCTTTAAGCCTTCCAGAAGCCAGATACCCCACCAAACAGCTTCTGGTTATGATTTTTTTTTAATTTATTTTTTTCTGGGATTTTAGTCCTTGGCCACCTCTTTTTAGGAGGGAAGTGGATAAATGTAGTTATGTTAGTTGGGAACATTGCTCCCTCTACAACTAAATCAAGATTCTGTTAGAAGAAAAAAAAGAGAGAATGAATAGTGGTAGGTAAAAAGCAGTATCTTCCACAAGGGGTATTTAGCTGGTAAACAGATTTGCAGTAGAATGGGCCCCAGCTGATCCCTAGTGTGGCAATTCTTTTTTTTTAAATCATAACTATGGTGCATAATGACATTGACGTATTTATGGGATTCAGTATACTGATTTGATAGGCAATGTGAAATGCTTACATCGAATTGATTAACACATCCATCACCCCTACAGGCAAGAGTAGTGTGGCGATTCTTAAGCATTCTCCCCTGCTCAGGAGCATCCACATCTGCCAAGGACTTGAGAAATGAAATTTTCAGGTCCCACCCTAGGCCACATGACTCTGGGCATTGATCCCAGAAATCTATTCTTCTACAAGCCCTCTGAGTGTGGTTCTAACACCCAGAAATTTTGAGAACTGTTGTCGTGGTGCAGTGGTTTCTAATCAATGGCATGCATCAAAACCATGAAGTCTTTTAAGACTGCATAAACTTGGAGCCCTGTGGCAGAAGATTCTGGCTAAGTAGGTCTGGGATGGGCTTCCTCTAGCTGTAGTCCCCTCTTTTTCACAGTTTCACTCTCCATGGTTTCAGTCACCTATGGTCAACTGAGGTCTTAAAATATTAAAGGAAAAATTCCAGAAATAAGCGATTCGTAAGTTTTAAATTGTGTTCTAAGTGGTGGGATGAATTATTATAGAATATTGTTATAATTGTTGTATTTTATTAGTTATTGTTAACCTCTTACCATACTTAATTTATAAATTAAACCTTATCATAAGTATGTATGAGTAGGAAAAAACATAGGATATATAGGGTTCAGAGCTATACATGATTTCAAGCATCCAGTGGGGTTCTCGGTACATAACTGGCACTGATAAAGAAGGGGTTCTGGGGTTCTTTTTCTTTCTTTTTTATGTAGCAGGTGAATCTGATGTAGGTAATAGTCAAACTAGCATTTAGAAACCACTGTCCTAGTGAGTGGAGGCATACCAGACTTTTTTAGACGTTGGCTTTGGTTCTGCTTTTCAGGAGAACCAGCACAGGCCAACAAAGGGATTCTTCTGCTTTCAGGACTCACTGAGAGTGGGAAACAGCAGCCACCTCTTAAATTTGAAGGGATCTATAGCCTCTCTAGATGGGTTCAGCTGCAGTTGAGGGTATCACCCTTCCAAGGGCATTCTAGTCTCTGAATTGGGGAGTCTTTGGCTTCTCCAGAAGGGAGCCAACTAAGACCTGGTTAATTACATGGATTTCCTAGGGGAAGTCTCAGTGTTGAGGCTGCCATATGCCCTCCCAGGAAGTGACTAGAAGTCTGGGGTATGTGGTGTGTGCTTCACTGCATAGATACTGAGACTAGCAAGGACAGAGGCCCTGGTACTCTTACAGCTGAAAATCATTCTCTTTAGGTTTTGTAAATCTACACTTACCACTTAGTATGGGCATGTAACAGGCTCAAAGGTGTGCTGGGGACCAAGACTTGTCTTTCTCCCTGCTGGTTATTAAGTGTCTTTTTTTTTTTTGCAGTTTTTGGCCGGGGCTGGGTTTGAACCTGCCACCTCCAGCATGTGGGGCCGGTGCCCTACTCCTTTGAGCCACAGGTGCTGCCTCTGGTTATTAAATGTCTTGAGGGCCTGGGCGTATCATGGACTCTTCTGTCTGGCCCCTGTCTAGCATACTGCATTTACTCAAGGTCTTGGAGTAAATGCATAGGGGAATATGTCATAAATGGGAACTGTGCACCTCCATTTTTTTTTTGTAGTTTTTGGCCAGGTCCAGGTTTGAACCCGCCACCTCCAGTATATGGGGCTGGTGCCCTACTCCTTTGAGCCACAGGTGCTACCCACCATTTCCATTTTATATATGGCTAAGATGACACAGTGCCCTGATGAGAATGAGTCCCATTTTCATTATCATATCTGACTCCTGATCTTTCCTCCACTTACCAGTCACCAGAAGAGTTCACTGTAGTATCCTGAAAATATGTGCATGTATTGTGCATTAGTAAAAAAGTCCACTGCTGCCAGAATCTTCTTTCATTGCTATTTATTAAAGTAAAACATAAAATATGTGTACATAGAAAGCTAATAGTTTGCATAGTTTTTTTCTCCAACCTGATATTTCAAAAATCTCTATATTGACCTTAAAAAAATTCTGAAAATATGAAAAGGATTAGGCTATCAAGTTTTCTTTTTTTTTTTGGAGAAAAAAGTTTTATTATACTCCATTGTTATGTGACATTCCAAAAATGGAACACTAGGCAAAACACTTGCTATAGTGTACATAATGTATAAAATCATGTTTCTTATCTCAGGAGGTGGTGACACCTGCTATTCAATGTGATATTCAACAGAACACTTCACATGTAAGGTAATATCACATTTTTCAAGTTTTATTTCTTTATGGTCCAGTTAGTATTTCATGAGTGATGATTATTTTCTCAGATAAAGGAATCTTGGACTAAGGATTCACGTTCCTTCCTATATCCAGTCATAAGTGGAACTCATGTTGCTTGCTAGGTTACTTCTATTACTTTTACCCTAGATCCATAGTAGTACTATAATAATAAATGTATCTATAATATTTCCCTCATTTAACATAGGTAGGAGTTTGGTTTTTCATCTAAGACAATAGTGGGCCTCTATTAATAAAAATCAGAATAATTTATCCTAAATACCTGTTCGCTTCGTGGAAGTTTCTATAATACTATAATATTATGCATTGTTACTATACTATAATACTTAAGCTGTCATTATAATGACTGAAACCACCTTCCGCACAGGGGGTTAAAAGTTCATAGGTCTTTCAGTTTCCCAAGTATAGGCCCAGCTCCAACGTTCTTTAGATAGGCTGTCCCAAAGTACTTTCTCAGTCCCAAAGTAACAAGTCTGATGGACTAACACACCTAAGGACCATATTTAATATGATTTATCCCACTTTATATTAGCACCTATAAAATCATCCACTGAAGACTCTAGGAAATAAATTTGAATTAATTTTTTTTAAATTGGTTAATTAAAAGCTGTGGAAAATCCATATAAAATAAATAGATACAAAATCTTGGGACCAAAAGTGACCTTAAACAGACATTTAGGAATCTTCAGACATTTGCCTCAGCACTTTTTCGTCTTTCCTACCTATTCCTTAGTGGTTCTCAAAAGTTTAGAAGCAGTAGAGTCCACTGGAAGGCTTCTTAAAAACACAGATGGCTGGGCTCTACTCTGGAGTTTCTGATTCAGTACATCTGAGGTGGAACCTGAGAATTTGCATTTCTCACAAATCTAGTTAATGCAGAGGCCCTTGGTCCAGAATTCCACACTTGGGGAATCACTGCCCTAGCCAGAAGACACTGCACCGTCTTACACTGTTAAGTCAAATTTTTCTCTTGATTAGTTCTCTTGATTAATAGTTCTCAGATCTGGAATTTCACAGATCTGGAATAGTTCCAAAAACAAAGTAAGCAATAAACAATAGTAGTAAAACCCAGGTTGGGATAGACATATGATCGATATATTTTTTAATTTACCAAATAAGGACATTAGAAAAAAAAAATTATCTTCATCACTATCATTTTTGTTTTGTGGTTTTTGTTTTTTTTATTGTTGGACATGAGGGTACAAGAAACCAGGTTACACTGATTGCATTTGTTAGATAAAAGTCCCTCTAACAATCATGTCTTGCCCCCAAAAGGTGTGGCACAAACCAAGACTCCACCCCGTCCCTCCTTCCCCCTCTCTTGCTCTTCCTTTCTCCCACCTCCCTTCCTTCCTCCTTCTTTCTCTCTCTCCTCTCCCCTTCCCCCACCCCCGCCCCCACCATGTCATTAACTGTCATTAATTGTCCTTGTATCAAAATTGAGTACATAGGATTCATGCTTCTCCATTCTTGTGATGCTTTACTAAGAATAATGTCTTCCACTTCCATCCAAGTTAATACAAAGGCTGTAAAGTCTCCTTTTTTTAATGGCTGAATAGTATTTCATGATGTACATATACCACAGCTTGTTAATCCATTCCTGGGTTGGTGGGCATTTAGGCTGTTTTCCACATTTTGACAATTGTAAATTGAGCTGCAATAAACAGTCTAGTGCAAGTGTCCTTATGATACAAGGATTTTTTTCCTTCTGGGTAGATGCCCAGTAATGCGATTGCAGGATCACATGGGAGGTCTAGTTTGAGTTCTTTGAGGTTTCTCCATACTTCCTTCCAGAAAGGTTGTATTAGTTTGCAGTCCCACCAGCAGTGTAAAAGCTTTCCCTTCTCTCCACATCCACAATAGCATCTGCAGTTTTGAGATTTTGAAATGTGGGCCATTCTCACTGGGGTTAGATGGTATCTCAGGGTGGTTTTGATTTGTATTTCTCTAATAATTAGGGATGATGAGCATTTGTCCATATGTTTGTTAGCCATTCATATGTCTTCTTTAGAGAAGGTTCTATTCATGTGTCTTCCCCATTGATATATGGGATTATTGGCTTTTTTCATGTGGATTAATTTGAGTTCTCTATAGATCCCAGTTATCAAGCTTTTGTCTGATTCAAAATATGCAAATATCCTTTCCCATTGTGTAGGTTGTCTATTTCCTTCGGTTGTCGTCTCCTTAGCTTTCAGTTTAATGAAGTCCCATTTATTTTTGTTGTTGCAATTGCCATGGCAGTCTTCTTCATGAAGTCTTTCCCCAGGCTGATATCTTCCAGTGTTTTTCCTATGCTTTCTTTGAGGATTTTTATTGTTTCATGCCTTAAATTTAGGTTCTTTATCCATCTTAAATCAATTTTTGTGAGTGGAGAAAGGTGTGGGTCCAGTTTCAGTCTTTTACATGTGGATATCCAGTTTTCCCAGCACCATTTATTGAATAGGGAGTCTTTTTCCCCAAGGTATGTTCTTGTTTGGTTTATCAAAGATTAGGTGATTGTAAGATGTTAGTTTCATTTACTGTTTTTCTATTCGATTTCAAGTGTCTATGGTCTCTATTTTTGTGCCAGTACCATGCTGTCTTGACCACTATGGCTTTGTAGTATAGCCTAAAATCTGGTATACTGATGCCTCTGGCTTTGTTTTTATTACTAAGAACCACATTAGCTATACAGGTTTTTTTCTGGTTACATATAAAATGCAGAATCATTTTTTCCAAGTCTTGAAAGTATGATGTTGGTATTTTAATAGGGATGGCATTGAATCAGTAGATTGCTTTGGGAAGTATAGACATTTTAACAACGTTGATTCTTTCCAGCCATGAGCATGGTATGTTCTTCCATTTGTTAATATCCTCTGCTATTTCCTTTCTTAGGATGTCATAATTTTCTTTATAGAGGTCCTTCACCTCTTTTGTTAGGTATATTCCTAGGTATTTCATTTTCTTTGAAACTATGGTGAAGGAAGTTGTGTCCTTCACCTTGACTGTTATTGCTGTATACAAAGGCTACTGACTTGTGGACATTGATTTTATTTCCTGAGACATTACTATATTTTTTGATGACTTCCAGGAGTCTTGTGGGGTTCATCAGCAAAGAGGGAGAGTTTGACCTCCTTTGCTCCTATTTGGATGCCCTTTATTTCCTTATCTTGCCTAATTGTATTAGCTAGAACTTCCAGCACTATGTTGAATAATAATGGTGACAGAGGACAACCTTGTCTGGTTCCAGTTCTAAGAGGAAACGCTTTCAGTTTTACTCCATTCAGTAAAATATTAGCTGTGGGTTTGTCATAGATAGCTTCGATCAGTTTCAGAATGTGCCACTTACGCCTATACTCTTCAGTGTTCTAATGAAAAAAGGATGCTGGATTTTATCAAATGCTTTTCTGTATCTTGGTCTTTGTTTTTGTTTCTGTTGATATGGTGGATAATGTTTATGTACTTGCATATGTTAAGCAAGCCTTGCATCCCTGGGATGAAACCTACTTAATCATGATGTATGACTTTTTTGATGATAAGCGGTAATCTATTGGCTAGGATTTTGTTGAGTATATTTGCATCTATCTTCATTAGTGAAATTGATCTGAAATTCTCCTTTTTAGTTGGGTCTTTTCCTGGTTTTGGTATCAGGGTAATGTTTGCTTCGTAGAATGTGTTGGAGAAGATTTCTTCCTCTTCAATTTTTTGGAATAATTTCTGCAGTATGGGAAAAAGCTCTTCCTTGAAGGTTTGATAGAATTCTGGTGTGAAGCCATCCAGACCCAGGCATTTTTTTGTTGGAAGATTTTTTATTGTTTCTTTAATCAGTGCTTGAAATTGGTCTATTCAGGAGCTCTATTTCTTCCTGGCTAAGTCTGGGGAGAGGGAATGTTTCCAAATATTGATTCATTTTCTTCACATTGTCAAATTTCTGGGCATAGAGTTTCTGGTAGTATTCTACCAGATAATGTCTTATATCTCTGTGGCATCAGTTGTTATTTACCCTTTATCATTTCTGATTGAGGTTACTAGAAATTTTACTTTTCTATTTCTAATTAATTTGGCCAAAAGTTTATCTATTTTATTTATTTTTTTAAAAAACCAACTCTTTGTTTCATTAATTTTCTGAATGATTCTTTTGTTTTCAATTTCATTGATCTCTAATTTAATTTTGGATATTTCTTTTCTTCTGCTGGGTTTAGGCTTAGATCGTTCTTCTTTTTTCAATTCCATAAGATGGCTTTTGAGTTTGTTGATGTGCTCTCTTTCTGTTTTTCGAATGTAGGCATCTAAAATGATAAAATTTCCTCTCAGAACTGCTTTTGCAGTATCCCACAGGTTTTGGTAGTTTGCGTCTTCATTGTTGTTATGCTCAAGGAAGTTAATGATCTCCTCTTTTAGTTTTTCCTGCACCCAACTGTCATTCAACAGAAAGTTGTTTAATTTCCATGCCTTTGTGTGGGGCTGAACGTTTTGTTGGAGTTGAATTCCACCTTTAGTGCCTTGTGGTCTGAGAAGATACAAGGTAAAAATTCAATTCTTTTGATTCTGTTGAGGTTGTTTTGTGTCCCAGGATATGATCAATTTTGGAGAATGTTCCATGAGGTGATGAGAAGAATGTATATTCTTTATCTTTGTGATGGAGTGCTCTATATGCAACTATCAAGCACAGTTGTTCTAGGGTCTCATTTAAATCTCTCATATCTTTAATTTCTGTTTAGAGGATCTGTGCAGCTCAGTAAGACGAGTGTTAAAGTACTCTGTTATTATGGTATTATAAGTTATCATAGTGCTCCGACTGAGTAAG
The DNA here is from genome assembly GCF_027406575.1 of Nycticebus coucang. Taxonomy (NCBI): domain Eukaryota; kingdom Metazoa; phylum Chordata; class Mammalia; order Primates; family Lorisidae; genus Nycticebus; species Nycticebus coucang. Next base: position 92,286,998 of record NC_069789.1, read on the forward strand.
GTCTGTTTCAAGAATCTAGGAGCACTTAAGGTGGTGCATAAATATTTAGAATTGAAACATCTTCTTCTTGTATTTTTCCCTTGACCAATATAAAGTGACCATCTTTGTCTTTTTTGACTTTTTTGACTTGAATTGCTTTAAATTCACATGTATCTGAAAATAAGATTGCAACTCCTTTCTTCTGAATTCCATTTGCCTGAAAAATTGTCTTCCAACCCTTAACTCAGAGTTTCAATTTGTATTTTGAAGCCAGGTGTGTTTTCTGAAGACAGCAAATGGATGGCTTGCGTTTTTTAATCCTGTCAGCCAATCTGTGCCTCTTTAGTGGGGAATTCAAGTCATTAACATTTATTGAGATAATTGATAAGTGTGGTAGTGTTCTATTTACCTTATTTTGTGAGAGTTCATGGCTTAGTTTTATCTTTTGCATCAGTGTGGAAGTTAGGTTCTGTCCTTTAATTTCTGAGTTCTTACTTTGTTGTTGATCCATTGTAATGGTCAGTGTGTAGAACAGGTTGACATATTTCCTGTAGAGATGGTCTTGTGGTGATTTCCTCAGTGTTTGTATATCAGTAAATGATTTGATTTCTCTGTCAATTTTAAAGCTTAGCTTAGCAGGATGTGGAATTCTGGGCTGGAAATTGTTCTGTTTAAGTAGATTAAAGGTAGATGACCATTGTCTTCTTGCTTGGAAAGTTTCTTAAGAGAAGTCTGCCGTCACCCTGATGGATTTGCCCCTGTAGGTCAACTGGCACTTACTCCTGGCCGCTTGAAGAATGTTTTCTTTTGTCTTGACTTTGTACAGGTTAATCACAATGTGTCTTGGAGAACCTCTGTTAGAGTTGAGGCAACCTGGGTTCCGATATCCCTCTGAAAGCAGTGTGTCAGAATCTTTGGTGTTATTTGGGAAATTTGTAATATTCTCTAGTATGGTTTCCATTCCCATGGGGCATTCTTCTTCCCCTTGTGGGATACCTATAACTCATATGTTTGAACACTTCATGAAGTCCCATAATTCTGTTAGTGAACGTTCTGCTTTCTCTCTCTTCTTTTCTCCCTGTTTAACTATCTGAGTTATCTCAAGAGTTTTGTCCTGTACCTCTGAGATTCTTTCTTCTGCATGGTCTAATCTGTTGTTGATACTTTCTATTGCATCTTAAGTTCCCTAATTGACTGTTGCAATTCCTTCAGCTCTGCTATATCCTTTCTATATTCTTCATATTGTTCATCTCTTATTTGATTCTGTTTTTGGATTTCCTTTTCGTTATTTTCTTTCTTTCTTTTTTTTTTTTTTTGTAGAGATAGAGTTTTACTTTATCACCCTTGGTAGAGTGCCGTGGCATCACACAGCTCACAGCAACCTCCAACTCCTGGGCTTAGGCGATTCTCCTGCCTCAGCCTCCTGAGTAGCTGGGACTACAGGTGCCCGCCACATCGCCCGGCTATTTTTTTGTTGCAGTTTGGCCAGGGCCGGGTTTGAACCTGCCACCCTTGGTATATGGGGCCGGTGCCCTGCCCACTGAGCCACAGGCGCCACCCCTCTTTTCATTATTTTCTACTTTATGAGCAGTTCCTTTCATTGTTTCTATCATTTCCTTCATTGTTTTCATTATCTGTATTCTAAATTCCCTTTCTGTCATTTCTACCATTTCTTTATAGGTGGAATCCTCCACAGTAGCTACCTCACAGCCCCTTGGGGGGGTTGCTCTGGACTGGTTTTTCATGTTGTCAAGATTTTTCTGCTGATTCTTCCTCATGAGTATTTTCTTTTTTCTGTTTCCTTGCCCCAATTTTCCTGTCACTTCCTCTGGCTCTTTAAGTTACCATGCCTCTGGACTAGGGTTTCGATGAATTCTTTTGGTACAGGAGCAGAAGGATGAGCAGATTGAAGAACAAGAAGGGAAAAGAGAGAGAGAGATAGATAGATAGATAGAGAGAGAGAGAGAGAGAGAGAGAGAAAGAAAGAAAGAAAGAAAAGAAAAAAGAGGGGATGAGTAAAAGGGAATATTGACAGAAATAAGAGAGGCACAGAAAGAGGGAGACAGGAGCAATATAGGTGTAGAGTAGGGTACTTTGACCCAACCTTAAAAACCCCCACCTCTGGGGGTGCTGTATTGGGTGGTTCCCTTGCAGTCAGCAGCTCTTTGCTAGCCTGTTTGGACACAGTACCCTACCTCCACCAAGTACAGAGGAAAAACAAAAATGCTATAAATCAAACCAAAACAAGCAAACAGAAAATTTTATGGGATAAAATTGGGGGAAAAACCAAATAATAGGGGTAGAAACACTAGCAAAAATGAAGTTCTAACTGTTAAAGAAGGCAACAATGGAAAATGATGTTTAAACTAGAAAAATGAAGAAAGAAAAGAAAGGAAAAACATGAAAAATCTGGAGGGAAAATGTTGAAATTAAAAAAATAAATTAATAGACAAGAACAAAGCAGTATATATATCTTGCTGAATATTGTCTGGGCAACAGGTGATCTTCTGGGGTATGAGATGTTAATCACAATGCTGATATAGCTATACAAGATGGAGACTGGAGGCTTCTGCTGATTTCTCAAACCTTGCAGGGTGGAGAACCTAAATCTCTCCTCAGCCTGCTTAAAAGGCACTTTAAACTGCTAACCTTGGCTAGGCAGAAGCTTTCCCAGGAAAGCACTTGTTGCTGGGATCACTCCTAAAGTGGCTGTCCACTTACCCAGTGTGACAAAACCGGTCTCACTCTAGGCCTCTGAGGGCCAAGGCTGTAAGGCATCTCAGTCCCTGCCTTTAGGCTGCTCAGTCACTAGATTACTCGGCCAAGGTCTCTCGTCAGATCCTTGCTCTGCAACCCTGAGGGTGGAGCTTGCCGGGACAGTTCTCCCACAATGGCTCTGTGTGGCACACAGCTGAACGCTATTAGCTCTGTCCCGCTCAGCGGCTCAGTCTGGGGCCCTAGACAATGCTTAAAGTCCTCCACACTCCTGCCCAAGTTCTCCCAAAGTAGTTAAATGGAGTGCCAAGTCCAAAAAAAAAAAAAACAGCTCACAGGTAAGGCCTTTCCAGTTTACAGTCTTACTACTGCTGTACTTACAGCTGCCTGCAGGATTAGACCAAATGAACACACGCAACCACTTGCCAGTTCTCCACTGCTTTTGTCCTCCTCATGGGGTCCAGAAGTCTCTCACTGATTCCCTAGGTCCCCAAAGGGATGTTTCTGGGCATATCCCACCAGCCAGAGATGCCTGGAGTCTTCTCTCCCCAGTCTCACCCTGCCCAGTTGCAAGGAAGCTGTTACTTGGCCGCCATCTTGCTTCTCCCCCCTATCATTTTGTTTTAAAAGGACATTCATTCACAAATGGCATTTAATCGTAGAATAATAGACTGTTGTTTCAATTGAATAATTTCAGCTTGACCCAATGCTCACTAACTTTCTATACCTTGGCAAGGACACATTGGTTGAAGAAATCTGCTTCAGGTAGGGGCAAAATAGAATTGTATTTTTTTGTGGATAGTTTTAAAATAATAGTAGAATCCACTAAGATTTTGCTTGCTTTTTACTATCACTATGCCCAGGCAATTCCAAACAATATAAGTGAGAAAATGCTGTTCTTCATTTCCAACATGGGCCACTCCTGCCCAACCCTTGGTTCACCACTGCTTTCTGGCCCTATTTTTTTCCATTTTGCCAGAAAGCAGTGAAATTTCATCCCTAAGACCATCATCATCTGTGGAATGGTGTTTGGGTGCCATTGGGTAAGTTACACATGATTATAGGGTCTCTGGGTCCTAATTTTTATTCAAACCTGATACAGATAGCATATATCATGTTTTATAGGTCAAAGAGGAATGTAAAGTATTTGAGACTTCTCATCTCAAGAATGGTGATTTTATCCATGCTAAAGAAATTATACACATTTAAAAAATATAAATAAAGAATAAAAATCTTTGTAATTATTTGGTGAGGTAGAGTCTTCATTAACATCTGTACTACCTAGGGTCAAATATTATATAGGTATGAATATTTCAAAAAATTGTATTTAGCTGTGACCAACTGACAAGGGTAGAGCATTCTAGTTTTCAAATTCATTGTAAAAAAACAAAGATATTTTTATAACATTGAGTTCTGCAATATAATATAAAGAATTAAAAATTATTTTTATCTTCCTAATGACTAAATTTTGAGTTACTACAACATGTGCGTGTATTTTATTTAAATTTCATTAATTGATAAAAATGTGCAATCATTTCACAGAATGTTCTTCTGAGGGTACAAGTCTTATATAGTCTCAGCCTTTAAAGAACTGAGAGTTGTGAAAGGAAAACAAGATAAATACACATGTAAAGTTGTAACATAAAATTAAACATCAGTATAAGAGGATGTTGCCAGATAATGTATATGATAAAGTGGCAGAAATGGCAAGTGTAATTTTAGAGTTTCATGGAGAGCAGTGCAACTGTGGCTGAAGGATGAGGGAAGTTTCATTAATGACACAGCACTTAAAAAGGAACTTTAAGAATAAGGTAGACCTTTATACACAGAGAAAGAAAACATGGCAGGTGCATGTTAGGAGATACTGAGTTAACCCAATTCTGGTTCAAGTGGAGAGTTCCTTTATGAGAGAATATGGGAGATAAATTTGAAAATGTACATTAGAGCTAGAGGATAGAGAGGCTCCTTACTGATAGCAATGGTAAACATGAGGGCAATGCAAATAAAAATAACTACATTTTACTAAGCCATGTGTACAAAGCACTCTGCTAAATGGTTTACCTGCATTACCTAAAAACTCTGTTGGGTAGCTCCTATTATCTCCTTTTTTATGCATAAAGAAAATGAAGCTCCCATAGGTGAAATAACTTAGCCAGGATCTCACTACCAGTAAGTGGCAGGTAGCTGAAATTCAAACCTAACTCTGTCTAAGTTCAAATTTATGCTTTATCCAACAAACTAGGTCAGGGATGACAAAAAGATTTCAATTCAAGTGCCACTCTTGATTTATTAGTAAGATTCTAAGCCCACAAACAAATGGGAAAAAATTTGCCATGATGGATTACTGATGTCTCCCATAAATGAGGGAGGAGAATTTGTTGGCATGTACCACCCACAGTGGCTACTCAGCTCCAGAAAACTGGAAGCCATCAGAGGTTTTTGAACAGGGCAATAACCTGATAAGGGAGAGTTTCTAAAACTTAAACCAAGTAGCAATGTTTAAGTGAATACACAATAGAAGTAATAGAAGCGTATGACCTAATCATCTAGTAAGAAAACTTAAGGACCCCATAATCTGAATTGAGACTAATTATAAATATTTTTCTGCACTGAATAATCCATTTCTATTATAGAGGTACAATTCTCTGAAAAATATCCATCTCTTCTACTAACCTCTATACTCTATGAGAACAGTGACTTTGTATGTTTAGTTTATTCTCAGTTCCCCAGAGGCTGGGCTTTCAATTCATTTTTCTTAAATCCAGCAATATTAAAAGCAATAATAATAATAATCACTCAGTGCTGGGCAGTGGGTTAAACACTTTCAGTATAGCAAATGTATCTAGAGCCAGACTGCCTGGATTTGAACGTTAGCTCTGTCACTTACTAGTCATATAAGCAAGTTCCTTAAATTCTTGTGTATCAATCCCCTTATCTTTAAGATGGGGATAACAATAGTACTTATCTCAGAGGGTAGTGACAATCAATTAGTTGTTGATATATGTAGATCAATAAGAATAGGAAATATTGAATTAGATATTGTTTTTTATTATCTTTATTATTATTATCATAATCTTTACCATAAAGTACTTAATTTGGCCATTGGAAAATACATAGAGTAGGAACAATGGAAGAGTTATAACTTCTGTTGTGTGTCAGGCCTCTTAAGTTCTTTCATAAATGATATCTCAGCTAACTTAAAACTTGTAATTCTTTTTCACCGAATACAAAGCCCACACAGATCTGGTTTCAAATAATATGTTTTTAGAAATAAATTTAAGAGGCTTTTATTCTTTTAGTGTAGCCTTTTATGATTGAAGAGCAAATTATAATCCCTTGCAATAAATCCAAAGGTCAGCCCCAGGTGCCAGCCTCAGTGCCATAGCGAGCTAAACTTGCTCTTCTTGGTTTTTTCTTTCTGACCTTTCTTCTCGTCATATAAATTCTATTGTCTGTCACCTGGCAATAAAATGAAACTCAGAGAGATTCCCTTTTTTAACTGAGGTTTGAGACGCAAAAGGTAGGTAAGCTAATAGGGAGTGAGAATACACACTTTACCTAGACAAACAAAACATCCCTTTGCCTATAGTCTATTAAAAACAGATAATAGCAAAATGTTATTCTGTCCTGGCTAATGCTTGTCTCTATTTTAAAGGCCTTTGCCATGATGATTTTTAATAAGGCTAATATATTAATTTAAGTGAATATGATCAATTCTTGATTTTTTACCATAATGGAGAAATCAAGATGTTAGCAAGGGCCCTAGAGGTGTATCAGGAGCCATTTGTCTATTAATTACAACCTGTTCTTCAAGATACATCTTACTTTTTTGACCAGTGTCTAAATAGACTAGTTCACTCCTAGACTCCTAAATTCGTTTTTCTTAGCTATGCTAGAGCACAAAAATATTGTTATGAGCTTAAAATAAATATTTTATCATTGAATGAAGTGAGTAAGCCTCACGAAGATACCCAAAGTCACAAACTAGAAAGAAGTTGTAAAAGACGACTCCCACAGAACTGTATAATCTAAGTTCAATAAGGCTGTATTGCAATTGGCTCTCCTTAACTGCAGTTTTGCTCTCCACAGTTTTAGTTACCTGTGGTCAACCTGGTAAAAAAATATTCAAAGGTAGAACAGCACCTTTGGCTCAAAGGAGTAGGGTGCTGGCCCCATATCGGAAGTGGCGGGTTCAAACCTGGCCCCGGCCAAAAACTGCAGAAGAAAAAAATATATATATTCAAAGGTAGTTTATGATGGGTCCATCCAAAAATAATAATAATAAATAAATGTTTTTAAATGTCCAATGAGACTTTGCACAAATAAACAATGCATAAGTTTTAAGTTACACTCCATGATGAAATTTGTGCCATCTCGCTTTGTCTCTTCTTTTTTTTTTTTTTTTGTAGAGACAGAGTCTCACTTTATGGCCCTCGGTAGAGTGCCGTGGCCTCACACAGCTCACAGCAACCTCCAACTCCTGGGCTTAAGCGATTCTCTTGCCTCAGCCTCCCGAGCAGCTGGGACTACAGGCGCCCGCCACAACGCCCGGCTATTTTTTGGTTGCAGTTTGGCCGGGGCCGGGCTCGAACCCGCCACCCTCGGTATATGGGGCCGGCGCCTTACCGACTGAGCCACAGGCGCCGCCCCGCTTTGTCTCTTCTTCATCACAAGCACAAGGAAGGTGGAAATAGTACAATAAGGTATTTCGAGAGGGACAGAGAGACTACATTTATAACATAACTTTTATTGCAGCATAATGTTATAACTGTTCTATTGTATTATTGTTGTTAGATCTTCCAACTGTGCCTAATTTATAAGTTTAACTTTATCCTAGGTATATATAAGAGATAACATAGTATATATAGGGTTAATACTATCTGAGGTTTCAGCCATCCATGGGATGTCTGTCCTGAGGACCGGAGCGGGGGTGGGGATGACAGTATAGCCAAATGTGATCATCTAGCAACAGACAGAAATGTGTAACTAAAGTATTAACCTTTCTGAGTTAAATAGTAATTAAAAATAACAAGTAAATAAGCTCACTAGTACGCTTCTTTCTAATAATAGCCCTGCAGCTGAAAATACTTCCAGAGTAGCATTGGTATAGAGTTTGTTGTGCGTCTGTGAAAGAGAACAGCTGAGAGAAGGTACTGGCCATAGCACAGGCATGGGTAGGTGGCTTTGGTCCAGATACCGAGGATGGGAGACAAAGTGCCCTTTTTAACCTAAGATTTTTGAATGCTGATAGTGCATTCGTGTTACTGACTACCATGGCTGTCCACCTCCTGCGTTTTCCTGACTCTGGAAGAGTGAGGGGAAGGGGAACTAATCCCGCTCATTGTCGTCTGCTCTGATGTTTGACCTTGGACTCTTGATTTTGGTCTGCACACTAAACATTTTCTAAGGTAATGAGTAACTTTCAGGTGACTGATTAAAAAATCTAAGTAAGGACTTAGAAAGGAGCCTAAAATACTCTTTTTTTAATTTGTAAAATATTACTGCTACTCCCACTTTGGTTTCAGAGTGAAAATGGCAAAACCCACCACTGTTCTTTGTCCATTAAACAGTTATAGGCATTTCTATTTTAACAAGAGAAAACAGAGGAATGGTCTACCACCAGAAGGAAAAGAATAGTCTCAATGTTTTTAAGAATACATGTACTAAGAAGGTTTTGCCGGTTATGTGAAGCTTTTAAAGAAATTTGAAAGGACTTAAGTCTTCAAATGTCAAAGAAGCACTACCATGTAGGTGCTAATATTGTATAAGCAGTTTTCTGTGAGATAATTGTGAAGCAAGTGATAACAGCTCCTATATCCTGTCTTTTAACCTGAACATTCATTTAGCCATAAAAATAGCAACGCGGCAATATTTTAAAGGTGTCTTATCTATAGCAAAGTCACAGTTTTCTTAATTTAAGTATAGATGAAATCCAAGCTACTGTAGTTACTACTTTTAAATCTCATATGGGACAATGTTTCCTTGATATAGTTAGAACTCGATTATGTCTTATTTCTGGCTAAGTTTAAAAGATAGCTCTGCTATGAAATTTATTTATATTAACTCTTCCATTTGCTTATTGATTTTTAATTTTTATGCCTAGGGTACCAATATCAAGTAGCTTATAGAGAGCCCTTACCATATGCTAAGTATCATTCTAAGTATTTTGTGTGCCTTAACTTAGCTATGTCTTAGAAGAACCCAATGACACAGCTACAGATGAGTAACTAAAGCTCAGAGAGTTAAGCAACTTTCCCAAAGCCATACAACTAGAACAGAGCCAAATACAGACTTGAATCGGGGCAGTCTGAGTCCAGAATTTATCTTCTTTAACATCACTGCCTTTCTGTATAATCTTAAATGTAGCAAGTGTTATTTCTCTAGAGTTCTAGAATGGGAAGCTACAGTAGAAAATTGTGCTTGGGGACAATACTACAGTAATTGAACCAGAAATATTAGGCCTCCCTCAAAAATAATTAGAACAATTGGATATTCGACTATGCATTATCCTTATTAACTTACATTTTTATTCATAAACTTGCTCCCCTTAGTTATAGATAAAAAATATAAATTTATCCCTCAAAAAAATTCTCAACTATCAGCCTGCCAGATTGTCGGTAACAGGAGGCCTTTGAGCTCCTAAAGGGGAAGGGGATGAGGAAAGTATAGGAGCCTCTGGAATCCCAAAGGATTCTTCTGATTTCGCTGTACTTTCCCATAATAGGGGCACCATCAGTCTCTGTGAAATGACCAAGTCCATAGTTCTCATTGCCCATTTTAATTGTAATGTATCATGCAACTAACAAAATCACAATTACATTCTCTTCTTTCTTCCTAGTGTTCCTACATAATTCTGTTAAAGTATTTGGCATATTGTAAAATAAGTATTTGTTTCTATGTTGTTCTCCTTGTACTGTGAGACCTTGAGGGCCCATCGAACATCTGGTTATCAATAAACTGATTATTGACAAATAATTTGGGAAGGAAGAGAAGGAATGAGGCAGACAGTCACACATAGAGCTGGTATCCTATGTACCCATTTTATGTTTAGTAAGAGGTCATTGAGTTTTATCATATGAGACTTTTGAAGTACATTAAAACATGCTATTTCTTTGATTTGGCACTGCTCCTGAGAGCATGTGAGGTGAGAATAAAATGGAGTCAGTCAGGCCAAGCCAACAAGACACAGCTGCTGTGGTTGGTTTAGGTCCTGCCTGACCCTCACCGCCTGTCTTCCATTCTTGTTTTGTAAATTTAGCTTTAACTTAAAAATGTATATCTCATGTAGTTTAGGGGAGTTGATTTAGGAGATTAACTTTTGAATTGGAAATGTTGTTTTGGGTGAGGAGTTATGCTGATTATTTTTGTTTAAAATAATGGTTAACATGGTTTTTGCTTTAAACTTTTATGTGTAAAACTGTGGCTTTGGAAATGGAAGGGCAGAGCAGTCTGGGAGAGGCTACTCTCACTGTTCTTCAGAATCACTGGCCTTCTGATAATAAAGCTTGTTGGACCTAATCTCCATCTCTGCATTTGGCTGACAGTGACAAGTGGCAGGACCCTGTTCATCCAGTAACACTCCTGTGATTTAGCCCGTAGGAAAAAGCCACTGGAATCAAAATCACATATGAACTATAGTCGGTTGCCTAGGTAGACTACGTGATTTTATTGCATAATTTTGTCATGCTCCAAAGGGCTTTGGCTGAACTCTTGGCGAGTTTATCAGCAATTATCAATAACCATATTTGTTTTTGCTTAATTTATATAGAATGGCTATGTGGGAAACCCCAAACCACTGGACCATTCAAATTTCCATTTATCTAGATATAGATAGAAAGTCTGCCTTGGAAATTGTGACTGATTCTCGGAAAAACCACAGATTCATTTATGACTCTAATATGCAATACAGAGTTTTTTCCAGTAATACTACTTGCTGTATCCATCCACTTCCCATTCCCCTTTTCTCCCTGGCCCACCATACTCTCATATTTCATTCATCATTTTTAGCTTACATCTTTCACTTGGGGCAGTGTGTACCCGCAGTTGTGCTGGATACCATCTTTTGGTTTTAAATTCAGGCCGACACACATAGCAAATCCCATCTTTGCTGTAAGCACACCATGTCTGTTGCTTTACTGTTCCTGCCCTTTTACTCACAGAGCACAAAGCCATGTCTCTCATCCCCACTGTGGTCTCAGTGGGGCAGAGGCTGGAGTGAGGCTGTGCGTGGATTCTCTGAGAGTAGTTTAAAAAATTATTTGTCTGTGGAAGCTTCTGAAATCGTTTCTGCCCTTGCCTCCACCCTACCTCCCACCGTAGGCTACTAACTGACCTTATGACAACAAATGCACAGAGGAAGTGAAACAAAAATGTGCGGACTAGCCCTCTCATTGGACTCTCCCAGTCCCACCGTAGAAGTCCATTGTGCATCATGTTTACTGTCTGTTTCATAATGCATGGTAATGCCTCTAGTGATAAATACTCATCCCTTTTGGCACCAACTTTAGAGTTACAAATAGCTTAATCTGCTGGGTAAATTAATAACAACTACAGGTTTAAAACAGCAAAAATAATTTCTTTGCTTGGAATATCAGTGTACATAAGTTTCCGTGCAAAGTTCTCCCCTTTGCTTGGTACAGATTAACTTTTTGGTTACTCTACAATCCCTATCTGAGAGCTAAGATCTGCTTTTTACTGTTGACCCTGGGGAGAGAATTGTTGAGACCTTTTACAACAGAAGCATATAGCACAGCTTTGAATCCTTCCGTGGGTCGTTGTTCTGTCAGTTACATGATGATATTCTGTATTAAAAACCCATATGGACGTTGGTATACTAGGCCAAGATTTTTAAGTCACTTTACTGGGGTAAAAAACAAAAAACTTTGTTGTGTATTCTACTGTTTTAATGGCCTTTGTAGATAATTTCACATTACAAGTATTCCATTTTGTTTACTAGTATTCCAGTTTATCTTCTCCCTTGAAGGATATTATTTTTGCATTCTCTTAGCTCAGCTCTTCTACCTTTCATGGGATTTTCTTCTTTGTTTTGTTTTGTTTTGTTTTAAGACACAGGGTCTCACTGTGTTTCCCAGACTATTTGCAGACATGTTCATAGCCTACTATAGCCCTGAAGTAGTCCATCCTCCTGCCTCAGCTGGCACTGAAGGTGTACACCACCGTGCCTAACACTGTTAATTTGGGCCCTTTTCAGGTTAACATACATTTATAGAAGACCTATTTGTGCCCTTCATTGTTCTAGGCACTGGGGGTGAATAAGACTTCACTCCCTACTCAAAGAATTTAATGTTTTCTAGAAGAGACTGTCATTAAAATAGGTCATTTTGGCAATATGAGATTGATCCTCAATATGAAATTGAGGAGATTGATCTTTACTGGGTTTCATGGAAGACCTTGTGAGGTACCCATTTTCCAGAAGGAGAGTAAGATGAGGCTCCTAGAAGATATGAGGTCTGGAGTATTGGAAGATAGATTAAAAATAAAAAGTAGAATGGCATTCTAAGCAGAGGAAATAGTGTGCATGCTGGGAAACTACAAGGAATTTGATACACATATACACATAGTAGAGTTTAAAATAGCATTAGAGAATCACAGGTGAGCCTGGAAAGGTAGCTAAGACTCAAGTCATGTGATTATTGTATGTCTTATTTCGGGATTTTAAATTTATTCATAGGGTTAGTTCATAAATGGACTAAAATTGTTTGCAAAATGTGAATATTTTCATTTGGGAGGGGAGAGAAGAATGGTCCATAGTTTTTATTAGATCTCAGAGTAATCCACAAAAATTGTTAAGAATATTTACAGTGAAAAGTTTTAAATGGATGGCCATACTCTTCACTAATTAGAATGAGTAAAGCCTTATCATCTCCATATTTCACATCACAAGAAATTTAATGTACAGAACAATAGCATTTCAACAAATTGAAATTGCCAGAAAGACTTCTGTAACCAAAACCAAACCATAAATTCACTGGATTTTTACTATACACCAGACAGTGTGGTAGGCCCTGAGGAGACAGGAGTGAACAGGAGCCACGTCCCTGTACAGCGCTCATAGTCTAATGAAGAAAGCGGACACTGATCAAGTAATCACAACAAGGAATGAACAAGGACAAACTCTGGTTAGAGCTATGTGGTAAAAGATAGGATGAGACGTGGCATGGGAACCCAGGTTAGATGGGAGATTAGGGAAGGGTTTCTTGAGCAAATGACTTTGGAAGTGAGACCTGAAGGAATGATTGTCAGCTGGGAAAGGAGATAAGAGACCCCAGGCAGAGAGAAGAGTAGATGGGATAGCCCTGACGCAGGGAAGTGCTTAGTATGTCTTAAGAAAGGAAAAAAGGAGCTTAAAGTGCAAAGGGAAGAACATCATGGATGGCCCTAGAGAAACAGAGGCTGGGCCACGCTGGGCTTTGGGGGCTGTGGTAAGACTATGGATCTTTATCCTAAACACAGAAACAGGAGGTAATCCTTAGGAGGAATGGGCGCTGAACGATCAGATTCACATTTATTTATTTATTTATTTTTTTTAAGATGAGCTCTTTCTGGTTGAAATGTGGAAAATGGCTGAAGGGAGAGAAGTTGGAAAAGGTGTATGAAACAACATAGTAGCATAATGACTGAAAATGCACTGATGACATGTACTTTAATTTATGGGTTGTTTTAAATTCATAAAATATGTCTGTGAGTTAGTTTTTTAATATAAAAAACCATGAGTTTGAAGTTGGGATTCTTTAAGCTCAGACTTCTCCACAAATGAGCTGGGAAATTGGGCCTCTGACACCCAGGGCAGCAGCTACAATCCAGAACTGCCTCCTGTGCGGGCCCCAGCGCGCCACACGGGAATTAACATTGTCTAGGTGCCATGAGGTGGCAGTGGTTGAGAAACCCTCCTCTAACCCCCTCATGTGCACTAACATTTCATAATTCTAGGTTTTGAGCAATTCAAATTCTAATCCAACACCCTTATTTTTACCCATGAGCAGAGAGAGTGTGGCCCTAAGGAGGAAAGCAGCCTGCCTAAGATCACTGCTCAGTGTACAGAGCATCAATTTCCTTGCCAGTAATCCTGGGTTTTTCTAGTATGCCATAGTGTCTCTATGTCCCTTGTGATCAGTATAATTGATTACTATTATTATCAGGATAGCAAGTGCTTCTGTTTTCTTTGTTTTTATTTATGAATAGAAATACATTTTATTCTTTTGTGATGACTGTGAAGATTTATTGCACTAAGTTATCAAGCATCATTTTAATAACACGTGAAGATTAAAAACTGAGAAATGAATTTCCAGTAGAACAAGACTTCTTATCTTATTCTGGCTAAACTGAAAATATTGCAATACTAGCATTTCTATTTCTAAGTCAGTCCCAAGTTAGTAAGAATTGGTGAGGAGAAAGAGAAGTTAGCTGAGCTCTTAATAACTTCTACTTGACTTGAGCTTGAGTTCAAAGGTAAATCAAAAGTTTAAAGTTAAACTTGAATCTTACTGTGTCAAATGGGCTTCCCTTAACCTTCACTAAAATCTGAAGTATGAGGGAGGTCCAGGAGTACAGTGACTCTGGGCACAGACTCTGGAGTCAGATGATCTGAGTTCAAATCCTCAGCTTCTCCACTTCCAACTTTGTGATTTAGGACAATTACCTTTCTCACACTCATTTTACCCACTTGCATAATAGAAATAATGACATTTCATAGTGAGGATAAATGAGGCAATATATGAAGTAGTTTTCTCTTATGTCCTAAATTACCCCAGCATTTTATTTTTTTTAAATTTCTTTCTAGTTTTAAGTGAAAAAGTCCATCCCAACTATTCCCCTGATTATCTAATAAACTTTGATTATATATTCTCTCAGTTTTTATCTTATCTAAATTAAGGGTTTGTTTGCTTTTCTTATCTGTTCTTATAAAAAAGGCTTTCTATCTAAATAATTATAGTTGCTATTTTCTTTCTTTTTTTTTTTTTTATTGTTGGGGATTCATTGAGGGTACAATAAGCCAGGTTACACTGATTGCAATTGTTAGGTAAAGTCCCTCTTGCAATCATGTCTTGCCCCCATAAAGTGTAACACACACCAAGGCCCCACCCACCTCCCTCCTTCCCTCTTTCTGCTTTTCCTCCCACCATAACCTTAATTATCATTAATTGTCCTCATGTCAAAATTGAGTACATAGGATTCATGCTTCTCCATTCTTGTGATGCTTTACTAAGAATAATGTCTTCCAGTTCCATCCAGGTTAATACGAAGGATGTAAAGTCTTCATTTTTTTTAATGGCTGAATAGTATTCCATGGTATACATATACCACAGCTTGTTAATCCATTCCTGGGTTGGTGGGCATTTAGGCTGTTTCCACATTTTGGCGATTGTAAATTGAGCTGCAATAAACAGTCTAGTACAAGTGTCCTTATGATAAAAGGATTTCTTTCCTTCTGGGTAGATGCCCAGTAATGGGATTGCAGGATCAAATGGGAGGTCTAGCTTGAGTGCTTTGAGGTTTCGCCATACTTCCTTCCAGAAAGGTTGTACTAGTTTGCAGTCCCACCAGCAGTGTAAAAGTGTTCCCTTATCTCCACATCCACGCCAGCATCTGCAGTTTTGAGATTTTGTGATGTGGGCCATTCTCACTGGGGTTAGATGATATCTCAGGGTTGTTTTGATTTGCATTTCTCTAATATATAGAGATGATGAATATTTTTTCATGTGTTAGCCATTCGTCTGTCATCTTTAGAGAAAGTTCTATTCATGTCTCTTGCCCATTGATAATATGGGATTGTTGGCTTTTTTCATGTGGATTAATTTGAGTTCTCTATAGACCCTAGTTATCAAGCTTTTGTCTGATTGAAAATATGCAAATATCCTTTCCCATTGTGTAGGTTGTCTCTTTGCTTTGGTTGTTGTCTCCTTAGCTGTACAGAAGCTTTTCAGTTTAATGAAGTCCCATTTGTTTATTTTTGTTGTTGTTGCAATTGCCATGGCAGTCTTCTTCATGAAGTCTTTCCCCAGGCCAATATCTTCCAGTGTTTTTCCTATGCTTTCTTTGAAGATTTTTATTGTTTCATGCCTTAAATTGAAGTCCTTTATCCATCTTGAATCAATTTTTGTGAGTGGGGAAAGGTGTGGGTCCAGTTTCAGTCTTTTACATGTAGACATCCAGTTCTCTCAACACCATTTATTGAATAGGGAGTCTTTCCCCCAAGGTATGTTCTTGTTTGGTTTATCGAAGATTAGGTGGTTGTAAGATGTTAGTTTCATTTCTTGGTTTTCAATTCAATTCCAAGTGTCTATGTCTCTGTTTTTGTGCCAGTACCATGCTGTCTTGAGCACTATGGCTTTCTAGTACAGACTAAAATCTGGTATGCTGATGCCCCCAGCTTTATTTTTATTACTAAGAACTGCCTTAGCTATACGGGGTTTTTTCCGGTTCCATACAAAACACAGAATCATTTTTTCCAAATCTTGAAAGTACAATGTTGGTATTTTGATAGGAATGGCATTGAATAGGTAGATTGCTTTTGGAAGTATAGACATTTTAACAATGTTGATTCTTCCCATCCATGAGCATGGTATGCTCTTCCATTTGTTAATATCCTCTGCTATTTCCTTTCTGAGGATTTCATAGTTTTCTTTATAGAGGTCCTTCACCTCCTTCATTAGGTATATTCCTAGGTATTTCATTTTCTTTGAAACTATGGTGAAGGGAGTTGTGTCCTTAATTAGCTTCTCATCTTGACTGTTATTGGCGTATACAAAGGCTACTGACTTGTGGACATTGATTTTATATCCTGAAACATTACTGTATTTTTTGATGACTTCAAGGAGTCTTGTGGTTGAGTCTTTGGGGTTCTCTAAGTATAAGATCATGTCGTCAGCAAAGAGAGAGAGTTTGACCTCCTCTGCTCCCATTTGGATTCCCTTTATTTCCTTGTCTTGCCTAATTGTATTGGCTAGAACTTCCAGCACTATTTTCAATAGTAAAGGTGACAGAGGACAACCTTGTCTGGTTCCAGTTCTAAGAGGAAAAGCTTTCAGTTTTACTCCATTCAGTAAAAGATTAGCTGTGGGTTTGTCATAGATAGCTTCAATCAGTTTTAGAAATGTGCCACCTATGCCTATACTCTTCAGTGTTCTAATTAGAAAAGGATGCTGGATTTTTTTTTTTAATTATTATTACTATTTTTTTTTTGTAGAGACAGAGTATCACTTTATGGCCCTCGGTAGAGTGCCGTGGCCTCACACAGCTCACAGCAATCTCCAAGCCCTGGGCTTAAGCGATTCTCTTGCCTCAGCCTCCCGAATAGCTGGGACTACAGGATGCTGGATTTTATCGAATGCTTTTTCTGCATCTATTGAGAGGATCATGTGATCTTTATTTTTGCCTGTGTTAATATCGTGGATAACGTTTATGGACTTGTGTGTGTTAAACCAGCCTTGCATCCCTGGGATGAAGCCTACTTGATCATGATGAATGACTTTTTTGATGATAAGCTGTAATCTATTGGCTAGGATTTTGTTGAGAATTTTTGCATCTATATTCATGAGTGAGATTGGTCTGAAATTCTCCTTTTTGGTTGGGTCTTTTCCTGGTTTTGGTATCAGGGTGATGTTTGCTTCATAGAATGTGTTGGGGAAGATTTCTTCTTCCTCAATTTTTTGGAATAATTTCTGCAGTACAGGAATAAGCTCTTCCTTGAAGGTTTTATAGAATTCTGGAGTGAAGCCATCTGGACCAGGGCATTTTTGGGTTGGAAGATTTTTTATTGTTTCTTTGATCTCAGTGCTTGAAATTGGTCTGTTCAGGAGCTCTATTTCTTCCTGGCTGAGTCTAGGGAGAGGGTGTGATTCCAAATATTGATCCATTTCCTTCACATTGTCAAATTTCTGGGCACAGAGTTTCTGGTAGTATTCAGAGATGATCTCTTGTATCTCTGTGGGATCAGTTGTTATTTCCCCTTTATCATTTCTGATTGAGATTACTAGAGATTTTACTTTTCTATTCCTCGTTAGTCTGGCCAATGGTTTATCTATTTTATTTATTTTTTTCAAAAAACCAACTCCTTGTTTCATTAATTTTCTGAATGATTCTTTTGTTTTCAATTTCATTGATCTCTGATTTGATTTTGGATATTTCTTTTCTTCTACTGAGTTTGGGCTTAGATTGTTCTTCTTTTTCCAATTCCATAAGATCTCTTGTGAGATTGTTGATGCGCTCTCTTTCTGTTTTTCGAATGTAGGCATCTAAAGTGATGAATTTTCCTCTCAAAACTGCTTTTGCAGTATCCCACAGGTTTTGGTAGCTTGTGTCTTCATTATTGTTATGCTCAAGGAAGTTAATGATTTCCTGTTTTATTTCTTCCTGTACCCATCTGCTATTCAACAGAAGATTATTTAATTTCCATGCCTTTGGGTGGGGTCGAGCATTTTTGTTAGAGTTGAGTTCCACCTTTAGTGCCTTATGGTCTGAGAAGATACAAGGTAAAATTTCAATTCTTTTGATCCTGTTGATATTTGTTTTGTGTCCCAGGATATGATCAATTTTGGAGAATGTTCCATGGGGTGATGAGAAGAATGTATATTCTTTATCTTTGGGGTGGAGTGTTCTATATGCGTCTATCAAGCACAGTTGTTCTAGGGTCTCATTTAAATCTCTTATATCTTTGTTTAATTTCTGTTTAGAGGATCTGTCCAGCTCTGTAAGAGGAGTGTTAAAGTCCCCTGTTATGATGGTATTATCAGATATCATATTGCTCAGACTGAGTAAGGTCTGCTTCAAGAATCTGGGAGCATTTAAATTGGGTGCATAAATATTTAGAATTGAAATGTCTTCTTGTTGTATTTTTCCCTTGACCAATATAAAGTGACCATCTTTGTCTTTTCTGACTTCAGTTGCTTTAAATCCACATGTATCTGAAAATAAGATTGCAACTCCTCCTTTCTTCTGAATTCCATTTGCCTGAAAAATTGTCTTCCAACCCTTGACTCAGAGCTTTAATTTGTCTTTTGAAGCCAGGTGTGTTTCTTGCAGACCGCAAATGGATGGCTTGTGTTTTTTAATCCAGTCAGCCAATCTATGTCTCTTCAGTGGGGAATTCAAGCCATTAACATTTATTGAGATAATTGATAAGTGCAGTAGTATTCTATTCATCTTAGTTTGTGGGTCCATTGCTTAGTTTTATCTTTTGCATCAGTGTGGAAGTTAGGTTCTGTCCTTTAATTTCTGAGTTCTTACTTTGCTGCTGATCCATTGTGGTGGTCAGTGTGCAGAACAGGTTGAAGTATTTCCTGTAGAGCTGGTCTTGTTGTGGCGAATTTCCTCAATGTTTGTGTATCTGTAAATGATTTGACTTCTCCGTCAATTTTTAAGCTTAGCTTAGCAGGGTACAGAATTCTGGGCTGGAAATTGTTTTGTTTAAGTAGATTAAAGGTACATGACCATTGTCTTCTTGCTTGGAAAGTTTCATTAGAGAAGTCTGCAGTCACTCTGATGGATTTGCCCCTGTTGGTCAACTGGCGCTTACTCCTGGCAGCTTGCAGAATCTTTTCTTTTGTCTTGACTTTGGACAGGTTCATCACACTGTGTTTTGGAGAAGCTCGGTTAGAGTTGAGGCGACCTGGGGTCCGATATCCATCTGAAAGCAGTGTGTCAGAATCTTTGGTGATATTTGAGAAATTTTCTTTTATAATATTCTCTAGTATGGCTTCCATTCCTCTGGGGCATTCTTCTTTCCCTTCTGGAATTCCTATAACTCGTATGGAACGCTTCATAAAGTCCCATAATTCTGACAGTGAACATTCTGCTTTCTCTCTTTTCTTTTCTGCCTCTTTTACTATCTGAGTTATTTCAAAAACTTTGTCTTCTACCTCTGAAATTCTTTCTTCTGCATGGTCTAACCTGTTGCTGATACTCTCCATTTTATCTTTAGGTTCCCTAATTGACTGTTTCATTTCCTTCAGCTCTGCTATATCCTTTTTATATTCTTCATATCGTTCATCTCTTATTTGATTCTGTTTTTGGATTTCCTTTTGGTTATTTTCCACTTTATTAGCAGTTTCCTTCATTGTTTCCATCATTTCTTTCATTGTTTTCAACTTGTGTATTCTAAATTCCCTTTCTGCATTACTAACATTTCTTTATAGGTGGAATCCTCTGCAGTAGCTACCTCATGGTCCCTTGGCAGGGTTGTTCTGGACTGGTTCTTCATGTTGCCTGGAGTTTTCTGCTGATTCTTCCTCATGAGTGATTTCTTTTATCTGTTTCCTTGCCCTAATTTTCCTTTCACTTCCTCTTGCTCTTTGCGTTCTCATGCCTGTTGACTAAGGGTTACAGGACCAGAAGGGTGAGAAGGTTGAAGAGCAAAAAAGGGATGTAAGAAAGGATGACCGAGTGATAAGGAAAAAAAATAAAATAAAATAGAGAAATGAGATGGGGTGGGTAAAAGGAATATTGACAAAAAGAAGAGAAGCACAGAAAGAGGGAGACAGAGCAATATAGGTGTACAGTAGAGTACTTTGACACACCTTAAAAAAAAACCCCACCTTCTGGGCGTGCCCAGTTGGGTGGTTCCCTTGAGTTCAGCAGCTCTTTGCTAACCTGATCAGACAGAGTACCCCACCTCCACCAAGTAGAGAGGAAAGACAAAAATGCTATAAATCTAACCAAGACAAGCAAACAGAAAACTTTATGGGATAAAATTTGGTGAAAAACCAAATAATAGCAGTGGAAACACTAGCAAAAATGAAGTTCTAGTTATTGAAAAAGGCAGCAATGGGAAATTATAATTAAACTAGAAAAATTGAGAAAGAAAAGGATCTGTATGGAAAAGGTTGAAATTAAAAAACAAAACAACATCAACGACATCAAAATAAACAAAAAAAAAAAACAACCAAAAACAAAGCAGTATGTATATGTTATTGAATATTGTCTGGGCAACCCGTGGTCTTCTGGGGTATGAGATGTTAATCACAGTTCTGATACAACTGGAGGCTGCTGATTTCTCAAACCCCAGCAGGTAGACACCCTAAATCTCTCTTCAGCCCACTTAAAAGGCACTTTGAACTTGTAAACTTGCTGAGCAGAAGCATTCCCAGGAAAGTGCTTGTCACTGGAATCACTGCTGAAGTGGCTATCCACTTACCCAGTGTGCCAAAACTGGTCTCACTCTGCCCCTGAGGGTTAGGGCTGCAAGGCGGCTCAGACCCCACCCTTAGGCTACTCGGTTGCTGGGTTACCAGCTCCCCCCTGATTCTAGCTCTGCGACCCTGAGGGCAGAGCTTGCCAGGGCAGATCGCTCACAATGGCTCCCTGTTGACCCACAGCCAAACACTATTAGCTCCGTCTGGCTCAGCGGCTCAGACTGGGGCCCTAGACAACAGCCAAAGTTCTCTGCACTCCCGCTCAGGCTCTCCCCGAGGTAGTTCAACTGAGTGCCAAGTCCAAAGACACCAAAACAGTTCACAGGTAAGGCCTTTCCGGTTTGCAGTCTCGCTGCTACTGAACTTACAGTTGCAGGCGGGTTTAGATGGATTGAACACACATGGCCACTTGCCGATTTTCCACTGTTTTAGTCCTCCTCTTGGGGTCCAGATGTCTCTTGCTGACTCCCTGTATCCTCACACGGGTGATGATAGGCAGATCCCACCAGCCAAAGATGCCTGGAGTCCTATCTCCCCAGACTCACGGTGCCCAGATGCACCGTGTTACTCGGCCGCCATCTAGCTCCGCCTCCCATTTTGGAGATTTTCTAACTGAAATGTGTCTGAAGTATGGCAGTAAGAACTTGCCAATAAATAAAATATTATGTGGGTGTTTTTAAAAAGAGTACCATAGGGTGGCACCTGTGGCTCAAAGGAGTAGGGCGCTGGCCCCATATGCCGGAGGTGGCGGGTTCAAACCCAGCCCCAGCCAAAAAGTGCAAAAAAAAAAAAAAAAAGGAAAAAAAAAAGAATAGTTCCTTGGGTTTAATTTCTAGTATTTTTTGTGAGGAGAGTTGACATCGATTGTCTCCTAGACAACAGTTACTCCTGGGGCCCAAGTATTTAAGCAACTACCAGGACACACTCCAAGATCCCTTTCCACTGAGTCACTATTTTTAGAATTTATCCTGGAAACCTGCTTTAATTTTTTTCCAAGAAGACCCTTTTGATGTTTACTGTCTACTTTTTTCCCACATTCTCCATTTCATCTTGTAAGGCCTTCTCCATCTCCTTGGCATAAAAGCCTCCAAAGTAGTGCAGGTACTAATAAAAGCTGAATTAAATGGGGGTAGGGGGATTTCATTCTTTCTTTCAAATCACTTATGATGATATCAAATGGGCTTGGTCCAGCCCTCATTTCTGGGGCATCTACTTTGACCAACTTTATAGGGTAGTGGTTTGCAGTCCTGTTTGAAATTGTAGATGTCCAGGAATTATGTAAAGCCTAATGAATCAGACTCTTCAGGGTTGGAGTCTAAGCCAACCCTTTGTTTTGTTTTTAAGCTTTATAGGATGATTCTGATGTACAGCCAGGTTGAAAATCACTAATCTCAAGAATTGGTCATTATAGCTACATTTTGTTTTACTTGAACTTATTTTTTTTAGGACACACTGCGTTCCTTGTGAAAAACCTTTCCTCTGTGGGGAGTCATCAAAAATGAATTTCTAATAGGAAGTGTCAAGTTCACTTGAGTTTTCTCCCTACCTCACCTGATGTTCCCAGCTGAGATAACCCATCCCTTACACTTCACTGTAGCTGACTTGTAGCAGAGCCCACCTTGACCTGCTAGTCTCAGAGTGGGAACATTGGGACACGTATACTTTTTGAAAATTTATTATTTGTATAATGTGCTGCAACTTTATAAATTTACCCATAAGCTTACATGTATGCTCAGCCCAATGAAGTAGATTGTATTCTCTTCGATTTTTAGAATAGGATACAGGCTCAGAGAGTGCCTAATTGCCTAAGAGTGCTGGGGATAGTGGCTAGAATCAAACTCTGTTCTTCTGAGTCCAAATCCAGTACTTCTGAGTCCAAATCCAGTACCCTTTCCATTCTTTCTACTAATTAATATTTTTACCATTCTATTTTCAAATAATTTCAGATGTACAGAAAAATTTCAAAGTTAATACAAAGACTTTTCTGCAAACCCTTTTCCTGTATTCCCCAAATGTTAACACTTTGCCATGTTAATCATCCTTTCTTCTCTTTCCTTTTTTATGTATATTTAATTATTTAGTTGTATTTCACAGTATATTATAGTTATAATTCCCCTTTATTTCTCAATACTTCAATGTATATTTCCTAAAAACATAGATATTCTCTTCCATCGGTACAGAACAATGATTAGAAGTCAGGAAATTAATATTAATACAGTACTGTTATCTCCATACAAACATGCAGATTACACTCCCCAATGTCTTTGAGGTAAAAGAAAAAAATTGTTTCTGAGCCAGGATCCAATCAAGGGTCATATGTTGTATTTAGTCATCGCATTTCCTTACTATCTTAGTCTGCAAAGTTTCTTGACTCTGCTTTTACAGTTCATTGCCTGATTTATTAAGTATGCTGTCTCTGATGAGCAGGCATTGCCCCAGCAGCTTTAGCTCTCAGAGCATCATGGAGTCACTCAGAGGCACATGGCCTCACTGAGACAGCAGATGGGTCCTAACATTGTGAGACTATGGGAAACAATAATGATATTTATTTTGCTGTGATTACTATGTGTTGGGCACTATTTGAAATACCTTCCCTATAATAACTCAATCTCACAATCACCATATCTATTATTATATGATTGATGTGGGGTATGAGGAACAGAAAAGTAACTTGCTCAAGGTCATCTGACCAGGAAATAGCAGGGCTGGGAGTTAAATTCTAGCAGCCAGGCCCATCCCCAGTGTGAGCTTTTAGCCATCGCAGGCTGAACTGGAGACTTTAAACAGTTATATGCCCTTGGGAAAGATATTAGCTCAAAAACCCTTCATCTCAACAACTGAAAAATGGCACTCATGGGACTAATATTTTCTTCGTAAAGGTAGTTGTAAGGATTACACAAAATAATTTGTTAAAGTGCTTAGTATATAGCAAGAACTCTATTTTTAAGAATAAAATTTTAAATGTGAATATTTATCAATTATTCATGACTCACACTGAGATGTGGTATCTCTCAGAGAATACTTTTTAATTATTGCAGGTGGGGAGGAGAAGGGAACAGAAGCAACAAACATCTGTTCCAATTTGAAAGGACTGAGGAGCGACCAGTTACAACCAAAACCACCTTCAAGGCAAAAAAGGCCAGATAATTATGAGTCATGAAACACAATTTAAGAATGAATTCGTAGAAAGGATGCCTGCATCTTTAGTTATGTTAGAAATGGGCTGAAGTGAGTTGCAAGTTTGTTCTGTGCTGAATACACTGATGTATTTAAAACTCAACATCTTATTCTTGGAACATTCATGAAATTGTACTTCAGTCAAATTCAGATTGACTAGATTTTATATGAAAATCTATCTAGCATAATAGCACAGACTATTATTAGCACATATTGTAATCTGGTGCTGGAATTCCTTAACAGTGGGAGAGAGACATTCTCTTAATTGTTCAGGCATATCTCGATTTTTATTTAAAAAATAAAAAATTTTAAAATATAACTCCACTGATACTCCAATGCTGATACTCAACCAGCATTGAGACCCATTGCAAAATAGATGCCTACACACCTTCTGTAAAGTATCTGATGCCATTGTCTGTGGTGGAGCCTAAGCATCAGGATAGTGAAGTTCCACTGCAGACTCTGAAACCATAGTTATTAAGATATGCAAAGAGGCTAGGCACACTGGCTCATGCCTATAATTCTAGCACCTTGGCCGAGGCAGGTAGATCACATGAGGTCAGGTGTTCCAGAGCAGCTTGAACAAAAGCCAGAACCCATCTCTACCCAAAATAGAAAAAATTAGCTAGGTGTGGTGATGTGCACTTGTAGTCCCACCTACTTGGGAGGCTGAGGCAAGATGGCTTGGCTTTGAGGTTGTAGTGAGCTATGATGATGCCACTGTACTCTACCCAAAGTGACAGAGCAAAACTCTGTCTCAAAAAAAGAAAGGTGCAAAGAAATTTCACAGCTGCTTCATATACTGTAAGTTTTTTTGAGACAGTGGTAGCAGGACCAGAATCACTAGAACTACTTAGGCTTATTTTGCCACACAGGGCAAGGATGAGAGATTCTTTGGAATCTTTTTTTTGAATCTATACTGGAAGCAGTTATAGAATTTACATTTTAAAAATTTCACAGAATTTGTGATGATTTGGATAGTCATCAGTAAATGCAGAGACTACTCGAAGGGACATCACAGACTCAAGATGGCTTCGAGTGGGAAGATACAGGTTCAAGCCCCAGCCCTGCCAATGTAGCAAGTTCTCCATCTTAGTATATGGGAAGCCCTGGGGCCTGTAAGTCTCAGGACCCTCACACATTCCTGGAGATGAGGGGACCAACTTCACAGAGCTGTTAAGAAGATGAGATTAGGGCGGCGCCTGTGGCTCAGTCGGTAAGGCGCCGGCCCCATATACCGAGGGTGGTGGGTTCAAACCCAGCCTCGGCTGAACTGCAACCAAAAAATAGCTGGGCGTTATGGCGGGCGCCTGTAGTCCCAGCTACTCAGGAGGCTGAGGCAAGAGAATCGCTTAAGCCCAGGAGTTGGAGGTTGCTGTGAGCCGTGTGACGCCATGGCACTCTACCGAGGGCCATAAAGTGAGACTCTGTCTCTACAAAAAATAAATAAATAAATAAATAAAAAAAAGAAGATGAGATTTATATATGAAATTAGACTGCACACTATCAAGTAGTAAATAAATGTAAGCCATTCTTCTCATTTAAATCTAACAGTGGTAGAGAAAAAACTGGCCTTCACGTTAATCATCTAAGTTATAATTGCCCATTGGCCTATCAATTGTATATTAAGCTAACATTTGCTGTTTCTCCATCATATGAAATCTAACTCATCCTTAAAACTCAAGTTAAATGTTACCCCCTGTATGAATATTTTCTGTCCTCACTAGTAGTTAATTATTTGCACTTCTATTTTAGCGCTCTATGGTGGTTTTGTTTAATTACTTTGGTTTTCTTCTTTGTAGGCTATGAGCTTTGAGAAACAAGTCTCTCCTGTCTTTAAATGAACAAGGATGAGATGTATGCAAAATGTTAAATGAATAGCAGAAGAAAGAGACAAAGGAAGTGGTAATGATGAGAGTAGTTTAGACCATTTAAGACATTAGCAAATGCAAAAATTGTATGAAGATCTTGTGTCACTGAGGCCACTCCCTCCCTCAGTTCATATCAGTGCTGGTTACATAGTAGGAGGCTCAGGAGAAATTTGCAAATTAAAGAAAAGAAGAAAGGCTAGCTGTAGGCAAAGGTTTGGTTAGGCATAGAGGACTTCCATCATGTTTCATTTTCTGACAATGGTGAAATGCCTTTTAGCGTTAAACACTATTCCCTTGATGCCCAGAGATGCCAATGCAGAAACATTAGAACCTCCCCAAGACCTGATCCTCACCCACTGGTCTTTTTAGAATGCCTGCTTCTTATCAAAAGGAATGGGTCCTATATCTCATTCCTGCAGAATTGTTTTATGCTCCGCCGTTACTTGCTAATTTAATAACCATCAATTCCTGTAACCAGTTATGGGTACTATAGAGCCACCTTACAGGAATGAAATGTTTCCTTCACAGGAATGAAATATTTGATCCCTGAAGCACTTGAACCAAAAGACCGACCCAATAATGTCTGTATGAGGCACTGTCTGGCTGAATAGGTGGGTTTCAAATCATCCTGTGCCACCTCCTACCTGGTCTGTGCAGGGCCAACACAGTGTAAATGTGTTTCCTTGGAAAAGACAGTCCATTGTGGGCTACTAGTTAGACTCCTGCTTTTGTGAAATCCAAGTTTATTAAAGGCTTTGTGGTGAAGCAAGGTAGAGATAGCATGTTAGAGTTTTATCATATGGGCATTTTCTTGTGGTATGGGAGTCATTTGCGGCTATATAGCTGGATTCTGTAGCCAATAAGAGTTATTATGTTGATAAGATATTTAATCTCTCAGAACAGACTAATGTTAAAGTCTCTCAGAGACTTTAGATTTAATAAAGAATTAAAACATGGGGCGGTGCCTGTGGCTCAAGGAGTAGGGCGCCGGTCCCATATGCCAGAGGTGGCGGGTTCAAACCCAGCCCCGGCCAAAAGAAAAAAAAAAAAAAACATGGACTAAGATACTTGCCTTGACCCAACCCTCTTCCTTTCACCTGGGTAGAATATGTGTTCTAATTGGAACCACAGGTTGGAAGAATAGCAGGCTTATCTATTTCTTGGTCATCTTTCCCATTGTCCAGCCGAGAGGACTACAGATAACATATCTGCTTAATGCTAGTTCCCTCTTAAAGAAGAAAGCAGAGTCGCATTTTCTGTGTTGGATTTGAAACCAAGATCACATGACTCGCTCAATTAAAACTGTTCTGGAATGTTTTTTGGATAGTTTCCCTCTGTGTTCATAATGTCCTCAGTCCTAGATTTGCAAGGCAACCTCATTTGGGTCTCCTCTGTGTGCCAAATATACACAGATATTAGCGTTACTAATCCTTTAAGAAGCCAGGAGTGTGAGCTATAATTGAGCTTTGAAAGATTTTGATAACTGACTTTCGTCTCTGATCACTGATAATGTTTTTAATTTGGAATTGGAGCTGTTCCCTCTGGTAATAGGGAGGAAGCTTGAGCAGACAGAGCATGCTATTGTTCTGAAATAGATGGGGTTTAAATTAGATTTTGGCCAAACAGGTATAGAAACAAAAACCTTGGCCTCTGTTAATGCCATACTTTCAGAGTTCTCAATTTTAGCCAGCCATTTGTCCCTTTCATAATTAGCATAGTTAAGTACCACCTGAAATTTTATTTTTCTTTAAATCCATTACTGCTATACTTAATAAGTTTATTTGACTGCCATAAATGGAAAACTAGTTATAAACTATTTCAATTACTTGTCCTTAATTGGAGGTAATTAAATAAATACAATAAACACAAAAGTTATTAAATCCTAGCTAGAAAATATTGCTTGCCAAAGGTTCAGAGCCCAAGGCCTGTCTTCCTTATTTGAAAGAGAGATTAACCTGAGTTGAAAGCATACTAACACCACATTGCAGTTTTCCTTCATGGAGTATTATGTATTGAAGAGAATCCTTTTTTATCTCCTTAGTAATGAATTTTTTTTTTTTCTTTCCTGAGACAGTCTCACTTCTTTGCCCTGAGTAGGGTGCTGTGGCATCATCATAGCTCACAGCAACCTTAAACTCTTGGGCTCAAGCGATTCTTTTGCCTCAGTCTCCCGAGTAGCTGGGACAACAGGTGCCACCACAATACCTGGCTAATTTTGTCTATTTTTAGTAGAGACAGGGTCTCACTTTTGCTCAGGCTGGTCTCTAACTCCTGAGCTCAGGTGACCCATCTGCCTGGGCCTCCTAGAGTGCTAGAATTACAAGCATGAGTCACCATGCCCAAGTATTTCAATACTTTTGATTCCAAGTGTTCCTACCTTGAGAAACACTGCTTCTGAAAAACTCAGTCCTTTTATATTCTGTATGATGAATGAGTATGTAATTGTGACTGGACCTGTGCAAAAGCCCCTTCCTTAAAGAATACCCCAAGTCAAGTAAATAGCACTGCCTATAAACCCCCAAAATGTGTCATCTACTAAGAGTCAGAATAAGCTGACAAATACAAAGAAAGGAAGACATAGTAAATGTATAGAAGCAAGTATCAGAAACATGCAAGTACTTAACACTAGAATGTGAGCTGCAGAGCAAAGAAGACGGAGTTCTGTGTTTTGTTCATTGGTAGATCTACCCCCAGCTCTTAGGAGAGTACTTGGCACATAGTATCTACTGATCAAGAATACAAACCACTCTCCAGTCTCCTAGCAGTGATACACACCTAAGGATCATGGGAGGAAATGGGTTGGCACAATCCAGAGAGGTTAAAAGCAGCAACATTTGGAGAGAGTGGCTTGGCGCCCATAGCTCAGTGGTTAGGGCTCTGGCCACATACACTGGGGCTGGCAAGTTTGAACAACAATGACAACTACAAACAAATAAATAGCCGGGAGTTATGGCGGGCACCAGTAGTTCCAGCTACTTGGGAGGCTGTGGCAAGAGAATCACGTAAGCCCAAGAGTTTGAGGTTGCTGTGAGCTGTGATGCCACCACACTCTACTGAGGACGACAGTGAGATTCTGTCTCAAAAAAAAAAACTGAGGATGACAGTGAGATTCTGTCTCGAAAAAAAAAAAGTTTTGGAGAGAATCTTGGAGAAAGTGATAGGCAGACACACACTATAACTCAGAACAGTAGGTTAAGTTTGTCTCATCAAGGTCGTGACCTAGAACAGCCTCAAAAATGCAAACCACCCTCCAATTTAAGTAAATGTTCCCCTTTCCTCAGACCTAAAGCCCTAATTCCCCTTCTTGCTCCCAAAAATCACAAACTGAAGACTCATGTGCACACTACAAAATGAACTGGTATTTCAGCAAGACAAACCAGCTTCTATTATGTAACTTCTATTTCCATAAATGTGGGCTGCTTTGGGAAACACGGTTTTGTGAAGGTATGTTGTTAAAGATTTTGCCATTTTTCTTCAATAGAAAATTTAAGTTAAGCTCCTAAAAATTTTAAAGTTAAGCAGCTGTGCCATTCTCCACAGTTCCCTTTGCTATTTTTTTGTTAAATAGAATCATTGTTCCTCCGGTATTAATTTGTCATGACACATTTTGTGTTCCAGTGATAGCAGAGTCTCGGTAGTATTTTTAAAGAATAAAGAAACAAATCAGCACGATTATAAAGGTGGAGCCGATGGTGAGCAGTGAAGCTGTTACTGGTATTTCCAAGTTAGCTGTCCCTCACAAAGAGGGCCCGGTCTGCCCTCTAGGAGGGAGGAGTCCTGTAGACGCTGCAACTTTAAGGATTTGCTTGGCCTACACAGGCTTTCTCAAGGGTTTCCATTTTCAGAAATACGATGCCATATTTCCCTCATTGGTTAGGTGATACTAAATCTTCACCTCAATTATACCTGGAAAATGTTTTTCAGAAAGCTGATTTTTGTCTTCTTTCATACTAAGGCTAGTTTTTT
Organism: Nycticebus coucang; assembly: GCF_027406575.1. Taxonomy (NCBI): domain Eukaryota; kingdom Metazoa; phylum Chordata; class Mammalia; order Primates; family Lorisidae; genus Nycticebus; species Nycticebus coucang. The sequence goes on from NC_069789.1 coordinate 92,316,855, forward strand.
TTTTTTTACCTGAAGTGCAAACAAGTCTGACTTTTTTATTTTAAACAGACCTAATTCAAAACTAATAGGAACCAAACTTTTATGTGTTCTAAGCTGGCTGAAGTAGCACTGCAAAATAGTTCTAAAATTGAACTTGAAGGTTTCCTTCAAGTCGTGTCTTTGGGAAGGGGTATTTGGTATTGCAATTCCAAAGTCCTGCCCAAGCTCTTGGACTCTGTTAGGCCAAACTCCTGTATCAACTAATAAAATCATGCATTTGTCTTTCAGGTTCAATATTTCTTCAAGATCTTGGATAACTAGCAGTATAGAAAAGAAAGAAGTCACAGATTGAGGCATTTAGACAAGAGTGAATCACGCACGTGAGGAATGTGTTCATTCTTTTATTGTCCATTGTTTTAACCTGACTGAATACAAGATCAACAAGAGCACTGTTCTCCTGGCAATTATTACATATGTTAGAACATGGATTTTGCACTGTAGACAACATTTAACACCAGTCTATGGGGTACTGCATTGCTTCTTATAAAGTTCAAAATAAAGATTTATTTTCAAACAAGTGACTTTGGTTTATTTCATACATTACACTTTTTCTTGCAGAAAAAAATAAAATTGTACAACTGCATAAATATAAAATTCTTCCACCATGAAAATGGTTAAAACATTCATAAAGACACAGCACCAGCATGTGATGCCTCCAGAGAAAGGAAAAAAGGAAAGAAAAAGAAAATGTACAAAGCAAATTAATTCGCCCTGTCACTAGCCAAAGTGATGGGCAGATCCAGATCTCAGACACAGCTTTAGAACATACTGGAGGACAAGGAAGAGATGTCAGGACAGCATTCAGTACGAAGCACAACGCAACCCATCACCTTTTGTGTTTTTCTGTAGTGTCACTTAAAATTTAAAGGGCAGTTCCCCCATGACAGCCCTCCCGCCCCCAGCCCCAGGGGAAAAGAAAAGAAAAAAAAAAAAAAAAAAGACCTAACACCACAGGAAAAGACTATGGAGTGTGTTAAAACTGCTCATTGATGGGCCATTATCTTTGAAAGAGCCAAACCGAAAAAAAAAAAATTTAAAAAAAGTACCATGCCAGTTTTATTCCCATTGAATATTTACACCTTGGACAGCAAACTTTGCTCACATAAAGTAGAAAACAGATACGGTAAAACATGGCTTGAAAAATGACCAGAGTATGCACCTATAGTACTGTACACTAAATAAAATACACAAGGCAGCAATACTTAGGGGCCAGAAACACCGCTTACTACAAGTCAGTTATGGAATCATAATTTACAGTAAAAATGGGCACGTCCCAAGGCTCGATTTTTATTTTTCTTTTGTCATTTACAGTAGAATAAATATTTTGTTGCTATTGCTACACTTTAAATTTACATTCTAACCTATTAAATGCAGAAAGCTAGTGTAAAGCATATAGATTAAGTGTAGGTCCCATACGTATGACAGTTTGTTCAAGACTAGTAGGTTTGTTTTTGTATCTTTTTTAACTTATTAAATGGCTAGTGGGAAAGATTTGTGCTTGTGATCAGCTCTTAACTTCAATTTTTACATCAAAACGTCCCTGAAAACGGTCTTTCTCACTGTACCCAATGTTCTCACCGTACGCCTTACACTCTATGCGGATTTCAGTGTCCATGGTGAGGTTGGTGAACTGTACAGCCAGCAGGGGCTGTAGGTACTTGGGCTGCAGGAGTTTACCATAGTAGGGGTAATACTGCAGAGGAAAACCAGGGTAGTTGCCCAGTCCAAAATACTCCACATTTCCAACTTTTTCCTTATCTTCGTCTCGCTAAAAACCAGAATGAAATGGGACGTTAATGGCTGGCATCAGACTAGTGCTCCCATACAAATAAGACTCAATCCCATGGAGCAGCCGGAAACTACTATGACAGGGAAGAACATACACTCAGCCTAATCCACAGCGGTTCTTAGAAATACTTATAAAAGGAGGCTAAATAAAACTAAAATAAAAGGAGGCTATTCTCATTATGCAAGTGGGGAAACTGAGGCAAGGGCCAAATAAGCATTTCTCCAAGCCAACAACAGCCTCCTAGAAACGGGGCCAACAAAGAAAGTCAGAAACTCCTCGTGTTGGCCCAGTTAGGTCCTATTTCCAGTCATATTATCTTCAAATACGTAACTATCTGCCTCTCATGTTCGTGTCCGTTTCCTTTCTTGGGGCCGGCATGGCACTGGGGATTCCTCTTCTGCCTTCTGTCTCTCTAAATGATGCATTTTTGAGATATAATGGGAACACTTGCTAATTTTTAAAATTTCAGTATTTTTTTTTTTTTTTAGAGACAGAGTCTCACTTTGTCACCCTCAGTACAGTGCTGTGGCATCACAGCTCACAGCAACCTCCAACTCCTGGGCTTAGGTGATTCTCCTGCCTCAGCCTCCCGAGCAGCTGGGACTACAGGCGCCCGCCACAACGCCCGGCTATTTTTTAGCTGCAGTTTGGCCGGGGCTGGGTTTGAACCCGCCACCCTAATTTCAGTATTTTTTAAATAGAGAAACCCAAACCACACATTTTTATGCAACATTAATTAAAAAAAAAAAAAAGCTGGCCTCAAATGTTTAGCACTTGCCCTGGTCCAGGAAAGCACTTCTGTAGCCTGTTCACCTCTCAGTTCTATAAACAAATACTCCAATTGATGAAATTCAAATATCTGAGTTTCTTATGCCAATGCAGAAACTAATAGTTTAATTCTTATTGTATCTTTCTGTCCTTTTAAGAAGTTTTACCTAGTTAAAAAAGTCAACCTATCAAGACTAATACCTGGAAGTGGTGTTTCTTACTTCCTGTATTAAGATTTGACCTCCAGCTCCATCTCACTCATTCTCCCCTCTTCTCCTGCCCCACCCTCTATGACCCTAAACCTTACCTTGCCAGTGCACTGAACAGGCAGGACATATGGATTATACTTCAACATCGGGTAAGCATCCAAGGTCTCATTCTTGGGAGGCTAAAAACAAAATTCATGTTGGTCAATAGGTCATAAATAATTTTTTAAATTTGTGAAAAATAAAACATGTTTGTAACCCAAACAAGCACACATCAGTCACAATAAGTCACTCAAAATAACAAAACACTTCAGGATAACAGAAATGAATGAGTCCCCTAATCAGTCTACGTTTGTGATTTTCTTGAAATGAAAATAAGTGTTCAAGGAACACCATTATAATAATTATAATAATACATAATTATTCATCTTTCTTCCTGAATCTATAGAAATAGTCTAGTAAATGGATAAACACCAACCACCTCTACGTGGTGGTTATCCATTTCTGTTTCTTAATTCATTTTCCCCACCCAATTATTACATAGAATAATATGACAAATTTTATAATTAAGCTGTGCTGTAGTCCAGTTCTAAATGGTGCTTCTAATGGTGACCCATAAGCTTTGCTTAAGGACACTGAATAATAAGAGCCAATCTCAAAAATAATGCTCATTATTTGCTAAGATTATATTATATGGGAAAACTGACTGGCATGTCTGTTTTTATAAAATAAAGGCTTTCTTCCTGAGCCATGAGCAAATAATGCCATCCTTTTACTTCAAAAAATGCCTTCTTTCAGTAAGCTTCCCCCTTAAAAAAAAAAAATCTCCAGGGGCTGGGGGGGGGACTGCCATTGAAGGAATGACTTCTTTCCAGAAAGTCAAATGTCACAGAGGTCAAGGTAGCATTGCCCTAAAGGAAGGGACATCTTCAAAGGGTGAATCCTTTGAAAGGACCTGGAGTACATATTGAACGTTACTGCTGTAGAGAAATAACCAGAACCTTTCCTCCTACACCTGTGGTTCAAATCTACATCAGAAATGTGATGAACACACATTCAACAGCAACCTACTTACTCATATCAGCATAAAGTAAATCCTGAGATGTAACATTACATCATGTAAGCAAAGTCAGACAAGATGGGTAGTTCCCTATATCAGCACGGAAGTCACATTTTGGTACTACTTTTTTTTTTTTTTAAATAAATAAAATGATTACCTGCATTTGACTCTTTTGGAACTTTCTGCCAGCAATATATTTATTTTTACAAATATGAAGAGAAAATGCTTATTGATTTAAAAAAAAACTAGTTGTCAGAATCTAATCCTCAAAGAGTAAGGTAAGATGCTGGGGTACTGTGATCTCTTGTCAAAAATAATTCTAATGACTAATAGTGCAGATTTGTGTGGCGACAATGAGTAGGAGGTGGAAACAGCCACCAAGTGGAGACCTTTTTTTTTAAAAAAAAAAAAAGGATTGAAAACCAAGAGCTGAATTCATCACTTAACAGAATGTCTCTATAAAAGTGGGAAGAGATATGAAGAGACTCCCTCTGTGAAGTTCAAATGCCACTCAGTGTCCATGATGAGGAACATCAAAATCACAGTGCTCATTAGAACAGATAGGAAGATCAGTCTTCTTTTAGCCACATGGCACCAACTCCTTTCTAAATAGCTGATGGATCTTGGTCAAATGTTCCCTAAGCAATACGAATATCAAATACATTATGGCAAAATGGTTCTCACCATTTTTCTTCCATTATATCCTAGGCCATGTGGAAAGAAGATTAAAATTCCGTTGAAAAGTACATTAATGTCTGCAGCAATCCATCAAGCCAGCCGGTTTACCATCCATCCACCCACTTACTCTTTTTTTGCCTCTGGGAGCAAAAAGGGAGCTTTCATGTGTGTTTCAGTTAACAAAACTTTTCACCTCTTCATTGATTTCCTTTTAAAAATATTAATCATGAGTAACAAGCATTGTAGGGACAAAATAATAGATAGCATCCAGAGAAAATTAGTGAACAAAAGAGCCAGCTACCAGTAAGAAATGAGTTCATTTCTATTGGAACTAAAAACTACAGTTACTTGGCAATGCTCATACGGGAGATTGGGGGAAACTTGCTGAAAGAAGCCCTGTTCAGGAGGAAAGGACAACACTGTTTAATCCATGACCAGGGAGAAGGGGAAGAGAACGCGATGTCCAGTTTTCCAGAAATAGAGATAGCACCAATAAATTTTCCTTTTCAAGAATATAATCTCACCAAACAGTGAGCAATGGCAATTTGCCATTTTTCAGAGCTCTCAAGTAATGTACCCATTATAAGCTGCAACAATACAATCACCAGTTCAGCTTCCATTTTTGGAAAGAAATCATTCAGAAAAAATTATTATTTTTTCAAATTACTAGACAATTCTTTGGAAATATTCTTGTGACTCCAGGAATACCAAAAACAGACTATACATGCAAGTGATATTTTAAATTTAAAAATATCTTTTTCTATTTTTACTTTGAAAGAATTTATAGAAATTTATCTAGATACTAAGCATGCGTATTAACAACAGGGGCTGTAGGACTCACTGCCACCTCTGGCTTTGCCACTCAGAATTTCTCTAACTTTGGAAAATAAGATTAATGTCCTAACTATGGGAATTTCACGGTGGACAGAGAAGTTTTTCCTATTACCCTACTGCCTGGACTTCAAAAGCAGCACTTACTACATTGTCTTATATCGTTTTCTTGTATCAACTAAATAATAAGAACTATGAATGGTTCATCTAACTTCTGTGATTTAAAATATTACTTGCCTTAGGTTTGAAGCCCAAAACTCGGTTGAGCTTTATGATGATGCACGGTTTGCCCTCTTTGTAGCCGTAAGATTCATCATTCATTCCAGAGCAATTTCCCAGCCACTCAAGCTTGAATCTGCAGACCTTCCTCTCTCCCCGTTCATTATTGAACTCTCCTCGTTCTTTAGGTTCGCTGGGCACACCTAAAAATACCAACGCCATTTTTTATGTTGTATCAGCAATTCCCTTAACACTGCTGAGAAAGGAAAAGGAACTTTCTTCCTTGTCACAATTACCTATTACAAGACAGGACTGCTCTGCATTTAATGCGTGGTTCGAATCAAGCATGGAGCATTTCCAGCAAGCCATCTCTCTTCACTGACACTAAAAAGGTACCTTACCAAAAGCAACAGCTGGTACACTTCATCATACTCGAACAGTACATGATATTTGGTCTCTGGCAATATTTCTCTTCTTTTAAATAATGGATTAGTCAGCTATTCAGAAGACTGAAAGGAAACTGGGTCATGCTACACAAGTAGCATCATTTACACAGGTGAACACTCGCCCAGCTCCTAACAGGGATATTCTAATTAGAACACAAGTGCAAAGGATTGTCAATAATGTTCATTTTTTTAGTCAGAATTTCCTGGAGGTATGCCTCTAATTAGCATGTTAAGAAGTAAAGACAGGGGCGGCGCCTGTGGCTCAGACGGTAAGGCGCCGGCGCCATATACCGAGGGTGGTGGGTTCAAACACGGCCCCGGCTGAACTGCAACCAAAAAATAGCCGGGCGTTGTGGCGGGCGCCTGTAGTCCCAGCTGCTCGGGAGGCTGAGGCAAGAGAATCGCGTAAGCCCAGGAGTTGGAGGTTGCTGTGAGCTGTGTGAGGCCATGGCACTCTACCAAGGGCCATAAAGTGAAACTCTGTCTCTACAAAAAAAAAAAAAAAAAAAAGAAGAAGAAGAAGTAAAGACAGAATAGGAAATAACTTTCTTTTTTATTTATTTATTTATGTATTTATTTATTTATTTTTTGTTGTTGCAGTTTGGCCGGGGCTGGGTTTGAACCCGCCACCCTCGGCATATGGGGCCGGCGCCCTACTCACTGAGCCACAGGCGCCGCAACTGCCATTCCAGTTTTCAAAAAAAAAAATTTTTGATTTGAGTTTTTGCCTTTTCAAGCTATGAGCTCTTATAAGCATTTGTTCAACTGAAAAATTTTATTTTAGCATTTTTCATTCATGTAAAAGCCAGAGAAAGACTAAATGAATATAGAATTCAAAGTTAATACATAGCATCCTACAGGAAAATGATGTGAATACCATAATTTACATATGTTACATTTACAAATTAACTATTTTCCCTTCAAATGATAAAGTGGCTTAGTTTAGTCCATCTCCTGTGAAGTGAGTCACCTTAGTTATTATTTTGGCCTAATTACTACACAGTAAGATGAAAATCTCATTTAAATTCTAATGAGAAAAAGTCACAAAGTGAGTCTTATAAATTGCTAAATCTTCCCAAAAGAACTTCAAATGGCAATCCACCCCATCCTCTGACCAAACCACAGTCTGCCTTATAAAGAACTGGAGTTGCTAAATGCTGGACTTGAATCAGAAGGGCTAACCTGAGAGAGCCTTTTGGAGGCAGGAATGAGAATGTGGGCTGGGAAATTCATACTCGAGGCAGCAAGGAGGGCATGTATTTATGTCAATGACTTCATGAAACTTAGAACCACTCTGTACCCTTCATAAGTCATTATCTTATCCAAAATGATGATTCCTAAGACATATGTCATGATCAATCCCAACCTGAATGTATTAAGTATACTGTGACCATGAATCCTCCCCTGTCAGTATCAGTGCAGGGGTAGCGAATCACACCAGAAGGTCACTCTGAAGGAAGAAGGCCCCCTGTGCTCTTCTTCTGCTGGGAGGACTTTTGGGGGAGGATGTGAAAATGAGCAGTTGTGATTTCTAATGTGCGTAAGAGAAACAAAACTATCACTTATGGTCTTTGAGTCTGAATAGCAAAAAGCAGACATGCCTACCAGTGTTTTAAAGGAAAACCTTTCGAATGCAAAAAATAATAATACATGAGGCCACTTCCTTTTTTCATTGGGTCCTCCTGCTTTAAAAAAAAATGTCTTAATATGGCAGGGTTCAACCTTTTATTATTTCAGAATTATCTCTCGATCATTAAATAAGAACTAGTAATGGGAAATAAGAATTAAAGAAAAAGAGAACTAACCACAAACATCTACAATTGAGTCTACTTACTGCCACAATCTTCAAAAATCATGTCATCCTTCTGGGCCAAATCTTTGTACTTTTCCAGAAACCTAACTATGTTTAACACATATGCCTCATAGCTCTTGGGATCATTAGGACGAAAGGAAATTTCAGTCTTTTGGATCTGAGGAATCTGTGTTAATCCTAGACCGGGAAGAGAGAAAAAGACAGAAAAAGTCATTAGTGGGAAGGCTGTCAATCAAGATAATTCAAAAGCAGGCTTTCCTTATACAAAACATAACGTTGGTAACCCCACCCAGCTGAAAAGAAAATTCTTACCTCCCTTGAGAAATCAGTCCTGACATTTAGAGTAAGTACAATGACTACGCCTTAATATCATGTATCATTTAATCTCCCTAACACACCACTTTACCATAGTCATCATCTCCATTTTATGAATGAAACCATTGCTTGCTCTGAAAGGTTAAGAACTTGGCCTAAGGTTGCAAAAAAAGTGGTGGAACCAGAATTGCAACCCAGGTGAGCTGTATTCCAAAGCCTGTTGTGTTTGTAGCACCCCCCCACATGTACACACAGTTTAAAAACGCAAGCTAGCACTGTATGCAAGTGGCTTTCCCCTCCCCTAACTGCATGTGAGCTTTGCGCACAGCAGTCATATCTTATCCCCCTTCTTAACAATGAATTTATAACCTTCTAAACGCTCTCAACCAGTCTTCAACCTCTTTTATCTCACAGCACACTTCAACCTATAAACTTCAGTGGCACACGTAAAAAAAAAAGGAATATACTTACTGTGCTTTGAACTTCTTTCAAAAATAATTTAATGATCTTTAAAAATTTTCATGACAAAAAATCACTCCTCTAACTCAAGACTACCTAACAGAGATGTTTCCTGAGATCTTTTAACCTCAGTGGATTTTTTTCACCATTATCACTCCTGTTTTCAAGTCCAAGGGTAAGAGCACGTCAATGCCAGCCAGATAAAATTCAGAGTGTGTGCCTTGGATTTGTGCTGACTACTTTGTTAGATTCTTTAACATCCACAAGTCCTCTGCCTTCACAGGACTCTCTAGGTGGGTATTTGAACAGCACTACACAGCACTCCTCAGGGGCAGTGGCTAAAGAGTGAATCACATCTGCATTTTATTCTACAACTGCCAGAAAAAAATACAAGATGCCTGGTTAAATATGAACTTCAGATAAACAATGAATAAATAACTATATCCTAGATGCTAGATGGGAAGGACTTATATTAAAATATTATTCATTATTTACCCCAAATTCAAATTTAACTGGGCATCCTCTATTTTTTATTTGCTAAATCTGACAACCTGATTTTAATCCCCAGTCCGCGGTCAGCCCTCTTTGTGTTGGGCCCCAAGAAGGCTCTTTGTCACAATGCCTGATTAATGGCAATGCCCTGGCCTCCCACCACTGCCACCCACCACACCCACATTTAGGTGCTAGTTAGACGTGCAGGCTCACAGGCTGTGCTCCAGACCAGGATATCCTGATCTCTTAACGATGGGACTTGAGAATCCCTAAGCACCCTTGGTTTAGGATTATACTCTGGGAAATGAGAATTTGAGAGTGGCAACAGTGATGCAGATACAAGGATGATGAAGTGATCACAGTGGAGGTGATAACTAGAGTATATTAACCATTTAGAAGCACCATTTGCGAGGCTTGCGAACAGGCTTCAGTAAGGCTGGACTAAATGCTGGGGGGTTTTTTCCTAGCGACTGAGGATGGCTTTGGGCTTCAAAGTGATTCAGTAACATGGGAGGGGATCAGGGAGCTGTATGGCATGCTTTTCCACACATGTAGTTCCCTAGAGGAGTGAAGAGATGAAAATGAGGACAAGGAATAGCAGGAGCAAGGCAGAAGGGTGCCCAAGACAAATGACGTTACAAGTGACATGAAGAATCATCAAAAAAAGTGTGATACAGAACCTGAACAATGTAGGGGGGAAATCTCACTGTCAACAGTGATGGAAAGGAGTCAAAGGGGAAGTAGCAGAATTTGTTCATAAAAGAAATGTTCACTTTAAAATAAAGATTACTTAGAGATCTAAAAATAGATCTGCCATTCAATCCTATAATTCCTCTACTAGGTATATACCCAGAAGACCAAAAATCACATCATAACAAAGATATTTGTACCAGAATGTTTATTGCAGCCCAATTCATAATTGCTAAGTCATGGAAAAAGCCCAAGTGCCCATCGATCCACGAATGGATTATAATAAATTGTGGTATATGTACACCATGGAATATTATGCACCCTTAAAGAAAGATGGAGACTTTACCTCTTTCATGTTTACATGGATGGAGCTGGAACATATTCTTCTTAGTAAAGTATTTCAAGAATGGAAGAAAAAGTATCCAATGTACTCAGCCCTCCTATAAAACTAATTTATGGCTTTCACATGAAAGCTATAACCCAGTTATAACCTAAGAATAGGGGGAAGGAGGAGGGGGGTAGGGAGGAGAGAGGATGGACGGAGGGAGGGTGATTGGTGGGATTACACCTGTGGTGCATCTTACAAGGGTACATGTGAAACTCAGTAAATGTAGAATATAAATGTCTTAACACAATAACTAAGAAAATGCCAGGAAGGCTATGTTAACCAGTGTGATGAAAATGTGTCAAACAATCTATAAAACCAGTGTACGGTGCCCCATGATCGCATTAATGTACACAGCTATGACTTAATAATAATAAAAAATAAATAAATAAAATAAAGATTACCACAATTCTATACAATTTTTAAAAGGCTCATAAGCCATAGAAAATTGTTTGTCTAACGCAATTTAAATATACCCTGAACAATCTTTTTCTAAATTGAATTAGACAATTGGCATTGTGATCATTTATAGTGCAAAATAAAACAAGAAAATAAAAATTTCATACCTGCAAAAATAAAATAAAGGTGAATAGAAAGCTTTCATGGAAATGGAAAGCTTGAGACAGCAATGGTAAGTGGAGTTCCCCAATAAATAAGACATTTAAGTCAAGGTGACTTGTCTGGACCTCAGGGAATTGCAGAGGCAGGCCCAGAGCCAGAGAGGCTCACAGTCCTGGGGAGGTTAGGATGCTTCCCTAGAATAATCTTGGAATCAGGATGGAATGGAGCCTGAAGGGACCATCACCTGAGGAGTCACTGGAAGATCCGAGCACAGGCAGCCAGAGAGATGAGAGGTAAATGCCTTAGAATGTGTCAGGCAGGAAGTCTGCCAGAGTCTCCTCCAGAGCAAATGTCAGAAGGAGTGGCCTCATCTAACCTTGAGGAAAGTGGGAAGGGGAGAAGAACTGTGCTGAGGGGATGTGGCGTGACCAGCAACAGCTCCCCAAGCTGTGGTCCACCAGCAGATTGGGAGATAAGAGCAAAAACCAAAATGCTAACACGAGGTAAGTGAGCCTAGTGTGAGCTTTGGAGAGTCTCACCCAAAAAACCAAAAAGGGGAAAGTAACCCTAAAAAGGTCATGTTAAGAATAAACATGACAGGACTCAGACAGCAAAACGAATGTCCATCACTGTCCCCTCTGGCCTGCTTTCAGCTGGCCTCCCTAGCAGTCTGCCTCTAGCTTTCTAGTGGCCTCTGCATTGGTCCTCCAGTGGCCGCTCAAGGCTCCATTTTCTTGATGGGTGTGAGGAACCCGGATGCTACTCCAGAGGCGGTGGCTCACACCTATAATCCCAGCACTTTGGGTGGCTGAGGTGGGAGGGTTGCTTGAGGCCAGCAGTTTGAGACTACCCCAGGCTATTTATATGGAGACCCTGTCTCTACAAAAAATAGGAAAAAAAAAAAATTAGCCAGGCATGGTGAAGCTACTGGAGAGGTTAGGAAGGAGGACTGCTTGAGGCAGAGCTATGATATATGACAATGTCACTGTACTCCAGCTTGGGCAACAAAGCAAGACCCTATCTAAAAAAGAGAGAGAGAGAAAGGAGGAGGAATTAGACAGACTGTTTTGCATCTCAAGTCCACAATCACTACTATTAAATGTGACCAGATAACACGTCATATCCCAAAGCATAAGCAACTCAAAACAATACTGCTAGTTCATTCTTTAGAAACTGAGGAGCGCTGGTCGAAAGTAAGTCCACGTTTACCCCGGTATCTTCAGGAAGCCTTCTTATTAGCAAGCACCTCTGTTGTTAATCAACTACCGTGTGATCTGTGGGAGCTGCAGGTAGTGCTGCAGTGGGTACCACTGGCCCAGAAAGAGTAATACAATTGGTCTCATATCTCTAGAAAGGGAAATTAAGAAATAATAAAAATCAAGTAATAGAATCATACCATTTTATACCTGAAAGCCATAATCCTTCAGTAAGGATAACTCATGATTTAAGATTAGTCAAGTACATACCACCACATGGGAGAAATGCAGATCAAGGCTGCTTAAGGAATCTTTTTTTTTTTTTCTTAAACCAAGTGTTACTTTGCTGCCCTCGGTAGAGTGCCATGGCATAATAGCTCACAGCAACCTCAAACTCTTGGGCTCCAGTGATTCTCTTGCCTCAGCCTCCCAAGTAGCTGGAGGCGCCTGTCACAACACCCGGCAGGGGTCTCTCTCTTGCTCAGGCTGGTCTCCAACCAATCCACCGGCCTCAGCCTCCCAGAGGGCTAGGATTACAGGGGTGAGCCACTGCGCCTGGCTTGCTTAAAGAATCTTGACTTTGGCCTCTACTGGGAAGCATCAGAAACTGATGAAACCAAGGACACCCTGGACAGTTAAGTACCAAGTCTTAGAATCTTGTGACTTTTAGCCCCTGGGCCAAAGTCTCTGCCCCGTTCTTTCCATTTTAAGTGTTAGAGAACATTGGTAGAAGTAATGACGAACTCCAGGAAAGCTCAGCTGTGTCTTTCTCCTGGGGGATAACGTTTCCCTCTAGAGCAGTGGTTCTCAACTTTCCTAATGCGTGACCCTTTAATGCAGTTCTTCATGTTGTGGTGACCGCCAACCATAAAATTATTTTTGTTGCTACTGCATAACTGTAATTTTGCTACTGTTATGAATTGTAATATAAATATCTCTGCAGGAGACCCCCAAAGGGGTCACGACCCCAGGTTGAGAACCACTGCTCTAGAGTTTGTGAAGGGAATCTTAGAAAGTGGTAAATAACATAAGCCTTAGTGGCTGTTTTTATAAGATATCCGACTTCTGATCCAAATATTTTTTCCAAAACAAAAGCATAAATGATTTGGGTTTAGGTCACATAATCAGCTCCTCTGAACACATAAAGAAAGAGAAAGAAAAGAAAAGGAAAAGTCAAGTCTAGGTGGCCACCCATAGTCAGATGGCCACTGCCTCCTTGGTAGATCTTCTGTTCTCCTTCCTCACGTCTCTCATTGCCACCCATTACCACTGCCTCCTCTGGTTTCTTTGTCCAGACTGTGCCAACTTTCCCTCTGGAAACCACCACAAATCAGTCTCTTGGCCTGCTCTGTTCTGGACGAGAGTTCTCAGAGAAGATATTCTACCAACCATTAGGAAAATTCTTCTTCTCAACAGTGATTTCTCTAAAGCAATTAGATACTCGCAGAAGGTCCTTTGAAAAGATCTACACATCTTTTACGTAATTTACTATACATTTATCAATCAGACTACTGTTAAGAAGAGGAGAAAGTAAGAGGCCAGATTTGGCAACTCCTTTATTACAGCTGGTCCCTGATTTATAATTTTTCACTTTATGATAGGTCTACTGGGGTTGTAAGTGCATTTCTGACTTACAACTTATGATGGGTTATCAGGACATAGCCCTGTCGTAAGTCTAACAGCATTTGTACTCATGACCCTCACCAAAGGCTGCGTAAATCCTGCCTTGCTGACAGGTTCTCATCAGCCATGTCCACATGAGCGGTTAGTTACTAGTAGGACAAGGATGAGATTTGTTTGTAGCCGTTAACTCCCTGAGGCCAAAGACAGAGGAACATCCAATCACTGGCTTATGGTTTCAAATTATATTCCAGGAAACAGATCTAATCTTTTGCCTGGCCAGCGTTTTGAACTTGAATTTACATCAGCTATGTCAAGCGCTAGGCAACTTTGTTCTGATAGGACAACGTCCTTTAAAATACATACCAATATTTAAGGAAGCCACCTGAAAGGATTGTAACAACAATTTGGGTATTTGATATTTGTGAGTATTCCAACTTTACCTAAGTTTTTCAGTCTGAAAAACAAATAAATACAATTGGTATTTGAGACCAAATACAATTGATCTCATATCTCCCTAAAAAGGGAAATTGGGCGGCACCTGTGGCTCAAGGAGTAGGGCGCCGGTCCCATATGCCAGAGGTGGTGGGTTCAAACCCAGCCCCGGCCAAAAACCACAAAAAAAAAAAAAAAAAAGAAATGAAAACCAGGTAATGGAAAAATACTATTTTCTACCTGAAAGCCGTAATCCTTCAGTAAGGATAACTCATGCTTGGCTGTACACTTGCTTTTAAAGATATATCAGCCTTTCCTTATTCCATCTCTTGAGAAATAAGGAAACAGCAGGAAGGAAAGGAAAAGAAAAGAATTAGGCTTTTTCTCTAGGAAAAAAGTATTTTGGTTCCTATAATTTTATAATGGAGGAAGTTTATAATTTCTCAATATGCCTCTAAATTTGAAGTATCTAAACTAGAATGCAGCCACAGTTGCATAACCACCTAACAGTTATTCACATGGACAGCTGCTTGTATCTGTCACTTAACACATCTAATGAATCACTAGATCAGACACTCTAAATGGGCATCATATTCCATAAAAACCTCCAGGTGACTAAGAAGTACATGAGAGAGAAAGAACTGGACTTAATCGTCACCATGCTCACAACGCACACTTACCATATGTCTCCTATACATTCCAACCTGAAAAGCAATCTCTGATAAAGGAAAATTAGGGGCTATAATTTTACACATACACCCCTATGTATGTACACATATGCATTTTTATACATACAGACAGATGCACACAAATATATATAAATCCCCCCTCCTTTAAATATGACTTAAGATATTTCTGGATTTTGGTTTTTATTTTTTATTTTTATTTTATATCTGCAGGTTAGTATCAATTTACCTAACACATAAAGGGAAGGGCCCCGGAAAAAAGGTGCCTTTGTGCTTTCTGGAAACTAGCTGCTTTTGACTCACCTTCTGCCTCAGGCTGGAGCTTTGATGCAGATGCTGGTTTTGGCCAGCAATCAATGTCCCTGCCTTCAGGCAGGGTCACATTAACACCCTCCCAGACACCCAGAATCTGCTCCCTATAAAGGCTCAGAAAGATGAATTGCTGGTCTATACAGCCTATTCATGTTCAACACCCCTGCACGCACAGAAATCTTTCTTCCCGTCCATGCTAATGCCACAAACTCTGATGGAGGGCCCTTCTCTGGATGGACTGACCCTTTATCAGTCTATTTCCTGTAGCTTTTCAGGCAAGAACAAATAAAATTATTTCATTCAGATGATCTGTCTTTAAAAAGGCACATAACCCAAAGGGACTTATCTTTGGTATTTTGTATAGCTCATAATTGTACTTATTCCCAGAACAATAAAAGACAGGTGCCACTTTTATTAAAAGAACAATACAAACAAATAGACAAATCCCAGTACTTTTTACATTAAGTTTGTTTTTTTCTTTAAGGCCAAACTGGAGAACAAGTACAAAGAGTATATTTGACTTGTCTAGATATAAAACATACCATTTGGTAAGTAACCAATATCCTGAAATAAGACATGGTATCATACGTGCCATACGAGGAGGGTTATCCATGCATGTATGTGGGAAAGTGGTTACAGGCTCCTGGAGGATACATCCCTGTTCCCTTTCATCCCCACAGCTTCTCTCCACTCTTGTCTGCATCCAGTGGACCTGCTAGTCCTGAGATTACCAGTATGAGAGCACTAATAACAACCAAGAGCAACCAGCCCCAAAACTCCATCAGATTTCATGGAAATAGAAGTAGAGCCACGAGGCTAATGTTCTCTCGTTCTTTCCACTATCATCTTCCACAACGCAGCCCTTCCCAGTGCAGGAAGAAAAAAAAAAATCCTTAAATGGAGCTTCACAGATTCAGCATATTTTTTTTCTCACCATCACCCACAGATTTGTTACCTAGTCCTACTTATCAGGTCTCTGCTCTACTTAATCATCTTAAAATGGCATAGAGGGTAAGATGCATTTTTCTGCAGCTCCAAGTACATTTTTAAGTTAATCGGTCAGCTTCCTGTGTACCCAAGAGATGACGTACTAGTCATATCCTTGTCTTTAAAAATAAAGAAATAGCTACATGGGTTAGTGAGATGTTGAAGCCAAACCGTTCCCCACCCTGTGCCCTTTACCAAACCGTGACACTGGGCAGAAGCTTCTGGAAATCATAACTGCCACCAATGCTAACTCGTCCGCAGCCTCTGACTTTGGAATAGGTTAGCAGGACTCATTTGAGGAAGAGAAGAGAAGAGGAGAGGGAAAGTGAGAGGCCTGTGCATATAACACGTCAGCGAAGGGATACAAGGCAATGGATTCTAATTGGAAACAGCATAGAAACACCCTACTGGCACTTTGAAATAACAGTTCCTCCAAACTATAAAGAGGCCAAATGTCTCTGTTCATAAATTTCCCCCTTTGAAATGTGAGTAAAAGAGAGTAATACAAGTGTGATGTAGTTTGGGGGTGGGGGTTTGGGGGGAGGCATTCTGAGATTGACATAATGACTACTCAGGAATTTTACTTAAGCTGAGATTTGAATTATAATGGCTTACATCCTAATGGCTTATATCCTGATGAATTTTAAGATTAGGTATTTCCCTGTCATGATCAAGATGAAACGGAATCTGCTGGTGGTGCCAGCAGGGTCGGCTGGTCTTCATCCACCCTACTCTCCTATGCTGACTCTGGTTACCAACATGCCGAGAATACGACCCCTTGGAAATGAATCTGCTGGCGCTGAGCCATCCCTACTTCAGAGCAAAACAAACAGCGCCCCACAGCCTTAAGAGGAAGAACAGGTGCAGAGATTCGTACCTGCTTATCAGGAAGCAAACCAGCTGGGACTCTCCCTGGACCTACCAATTGACACATAGTGACCTTCATTTCATTCCGCTGGTACTAAGTAAGCCTGGGTGGCAGATGTGAAGAAGAGACTTTTCCATTACACCACTGGGCAAGTGGCAAGACAAGCAGGGTCAAATCAGGGACAGAGCCCGGCAACTGTGTGTGCACGCATGCACAAACACAGGTGTGCATGCCTGCCCTGTTCAAGTGCCTGCTCAGCCCTCCCCAGCACAGCCCATGGCTGCCTCTCTCCCCTGCTGAGCACCCCCTGCCTCCCGGCCCCCCAGGACTTTCCCAAGAGGTTCTCCTTTGAAAAAAAGCTTTCCAGGGGCTAACCCAATAAGTGTGGATATGTTAAAGGGAGAGATTGCAGAAAAACTACAATGTCATTTAAATTCACTTCAAATTGTTTTTAAACATGTTTCCTAATCTATCATTTCCTAGGCACTTGGAAGGAAGGCTAAAGCTTTACTGACTCCCTGAAAGTGTACAAGACATCCCCGCCATATCATCCAAAGTTCACAGCCTGGAAATTCAGTGTCCAAAAAGAAGGAATCACTGCTTCTAAAAGAAAGGTAAGGCCATAAAAATAGAGGTTGCTGTCAATAGCTTACCCTTTACTTAGTATCATTCGTTTTGTCACCATAAAATACTATTTGCTTTACATATATTTATCACCTCATTTAATCCTCGTAGGGTGCCTTCCCACTTTACAGATGAGAAAACTAAGGCTTAGTGAAGCTAAATAGTATTGGAGTGGTGGGAATTGTGTCCAACTCCAAAGTCCCTGCTTTTCCTTCTTAGGGCAACTTTATTAGGAATGCATATGTAAGAGCTTAGGGTCTCAGGGGCTGCTTTGATATTTAGGTTTAGGCAACAGAAAATTGCTAATGATTAATCATTTCTGATCTATGCAAACAGAAATTTAGTATATATCAACTTAATATCTCAGCTGAGGCTCCAACTCTGTGCTTTACCGAAGTGAGCAGATCTACTATAATACCCACAGCAATGACACTTTGTAAGGAATATGGCCACATGAATGGCCACCATTGCTCAGGGCTAAGAAACTGTACATGTTATCCATTTTTTTCTTAAATTTTATTTGTATTTTATAGTTTAGTCCTTTCTTTGAGACTTTCCAATTTGGCCTATCAGCTTACTGAATATTACAGATACACAGACTCAAATGCACTGCACAATCGCCACTGCTTAACATGGCCGCGTTCAGACATGTTATTCAGAAGAGATCTAATTACAAAGTATTCCAGTATAAAAAGGGCAGACAAAAGCAAGTCAGGCTGAGTTTCTATTCATGCCTTAGATTTAGCTGATAATAGCATTTACTAATCTTTAAATGATACATAATCTTTCACACCCACTAGGTGCATCTATCTGGCTTAAACAGACCATTTCCCTTCGTTAACTACTATGAAATGGAGGCTTAACTATAGATATTAATTTGAAGCCAAAAAATCATCAGGATCTTCTTACATTTAATGTGCATACTTAAGGAATGATATTCTGTGCAAACTACAATTTCTTAAGGCCTTGAGGAGGGTCCAGTTAGGGTCCCTTAGAGGACATGGAGGGTGGGCCCCTGGGGGCAGGCCAAGAGCTATACTTCTTGGCAGCCAGCACTCGGCCACCTGGGCCTTCCTGATCAAAGGTTACCATCATTTTCAAATGAATATCATGTGAAGATACAGAAAAATCCCACAGGATATGAAGTGGAAGAAGGGCTTGGCCTAAACTCTCCTCCCAGGGTAATGAGGGACGATGAGAAAGAGACAGAAATTATCAGAACGAAGAACTCAGGCCACAGGACGGAGAAGATGAAGGACCAAGGACTTTTCTGTGACTCACAACGAGAGACAAGAATGCATATTTCCAAGATGAGCCACCAGCATTCCTTTGGAGAAGTTGACGGTTTGTCAGGTCTGTCCAACTGCTGTGAGCACGCTAAATATAGGTACTAAGAACGTGTCTTTTGAGAAGGGGCTGGAAGGAAACCCAAGGAGGCAGGGAGAGAGGGTGTTAGCAGGGACTGAACACCTCTCAGCCAGGCCACTGATTTTCCAGGCAAGGTCATTTCCAAATCCTTACACAGCTGGGCACTGTGGCTATTTCTTTTCAAAAGTGAAATTTCCCTTTTTGCAAAGAGCCTGAGGAAATGTTTAATGTTATTAAAGGCTGACTCCCCCAAAGTTTATGGAGTCAAGGACCATTTTTTAAAATCTAAGAAACTAAATAAAAAGTTTGACTTTGCGGTCATCATTGGCTTCCAGTAGAAGAATTATCAAACAGCATCATGACTGAAAGACAGCTTTTAAATGGAAAAACAAAGAACAAAACCAAACAAACAGAAAAGGATCTACACAAATTTAAACTACGACGACTAATGATACCATAAAAATGCTCATAGAAGACAGGAAGACAGGACATGCTTTCCGGCCAAAGAGCCAACGTAAAACACGTTTACGGTCATGTGCACATCAGAATTCTTCCTTCAGCTCTCCTTCAGACCCATCTCTTTCAATAAAAAGTTGACGGACACTGCAGATTATTAAATGGGTTTAGGTCATTTTAAATCCTTACACATTTTCTTTTTCCACTCTCCAAATCCCCCAGAACTAAATTTATCTGGAAATATTTTGGGTTTTTCTTACAGGGAAGAACTATTTGACTTAGGGCTATACAACAATGTTTGCCAATTTTGAAGATTTTCTCCTGTGAGTCCCTCCCACACTCAAAGAGTGGGCATGACAAGTCTGTGACAGGCAGGGCCACTTATCTACACTGCTCAAAGCCATGCAGAGATTGTCACCTAAATACAGCTGTTACTAAACCGTTGCCCAAAGGAAAGCAGAGAAGGGACAAGTCATTGCCGCCCTCTAGCTACACATTCAAGGTCATTTATAATGTGAGAACCCGGAAGTTATGCAATACCTCCTCTCTCTCTAGTTCCTCCAAACAATGATTTTTTTAGAAGAGCCAGATGGTAAATTCCCATTAGTTACTATTCCCCGCCTTGGCTTGTCAGCGTCAGGTGTGACAGCGGTGGGCCTTCCATGGTGTTTCATGACTGTACGGACATGCACAGCTGCATACTGACAACACCCAAATCCCAGCAGAAGACTTTTTGCTGGCAGGCTACATTTCTCTATGATAAGCCCTTTATAGAGAGCTTATCATTTTTAAAGCTAAAGGAAATACCTAAGTAAACTGTGAAGTGGGTCCAGAAAGCCAGTAAATAAGACTCCTACTAAATAAACAGGTATAAATACTGAGAATTGAACAGAGAGTGACTTTGTTCAAGGTCAAACTACAAATCCATAGCAGTGGGAAAATGGACCGCTGAAGCCAAGGCTCCCCTCCCCCCGAATAGCTAGCTGCCCATTTCGGAGCTTCTCGTCAGCCCTAAAAGTAAGTTAACCTTTTAAAACAGAAACCAAGGCGATTTTTTAAAAATGATTTATCTAAGTCATAGACATCTAAAGAAGTGAGAAGTGTGTTAGATTGGAAAGGTCTTGAAAGGACCCCACTAACCAGCCCCTTGTGTGTTAGGGACAAGAAACCAAGGCTCTCATCAGAACTCTGCCCATAGTCACATAGCTGCGAGCAGCGGGCTGGGCCACGGACCACGGCTCTTCCCCCTCACTCCAGACCTGTGCAAATAAGATTTCTGCAAGCCCTGAGAGCTCTGCCTGCAATGCAAATAGGAGATCTGGCTGCAGTAGAGAAGTTCCCTCTTTCTCCTCTTCATGCTTAGATTAAAACTATGTTACAGAGCAATTTTCAAAGGAATTTTTGCTTGGTTGAAAGAGTGACACCCATTTTGCCTTTGGAGGGTCCAAACCTATTCATGTTGCTTTTACCTGGTGGGGCCACTCGGTCCTGATATGTGGGTTTAAATTCACTGATGGTGAGCAGCATCACTTGGATGGTTCCGATGAAGATGCCAGCCAGGCAGCCATAAAATATCACGTAGAATAGAAGGATCTTAACTGCAAGGAGAACACACAGAAACAAAAGGCTATGATAACAGTCACATGCCCAGAATGAAAGTCTGATCTTTCCAGGGATGAACGGACTTCCTTCCTGGCTTCCCCTCTACCCTGTTTCTCCAGAGCTTCCTTTTCCAACACTGACCCGGTGAGAGAACCTCACCCCTACTGATGTAAAGTAAGAATGGGAGGATGCGTAGCCCTCCATTACAGTGTGTGTGGGAGGTCGTTAAGGGTATGATCTTTATAGGGAATAATTTTATTCCCTAAATTAAAAATAAAAAGAATCATGAGGATCATCAATAAAATTCAGAGTTATGTCTGTGTGCTTATGCAATGCATTTAAAATATGATGATATACTCCCTTGGAGACACATGTTTTCTTTGCTTGTGAATCCCTTGACATTTAAATACTACAATCCAGGCCTCAGTGTTTTTCTGCTGTGACAGAGCAATGAATGTGGAGAAACCCAGGGAAGCTCTCCTGCTCCCCACCCCACCTTTGATTTGTGTTACTGACTAAGCACACTGTCTTTTCTTCTCAGAGGACAAGACCAGGGAAAAGAGAATACTATGGTAAAAAACGACTGATACATCTTACTTTCATCTTTCAACCGAATCCAGAATAATGACTGACTTAATGAACTGCCTTTCTTCTTTTTCCCGTAGTTAACAAGATAATAGGAGGGAGGCTGAAATAGCTACAAAAGGTAAAACAAAAAAACCAAAAAAACAAAAAAGCCCTGACACATACACGGACTGGAATGAGGCTATCAGTTACTGGTTTACCAGGATTATCTCCCCGATTAGCCGCATAGTAACAGGCTGTACTAGGCATTGCCTGGCAGCCCTGCACCAGCCAAACTCAATGTGAATGCAAAAGTGGGAACAAGGGAGCTGTAAGTGTATCAGGTCAGAAACAGAACTGCACAATGAGCCTAAGGTTACTTCTAAAAAGGTCCAGATCCCATGCATTAAAAGGCCAGGTATATTTGAGGGAAAGCTACAGAACAAAAGTATTATTGAAAGGAAGTGTATATGGTGGAAGGGGGCAAGGAGGGAGTAGGGAGTTGGTATACAGTTGTGGGAATAAGCCATATTGTCCCCTCTCTATATTTAAAAGCCCAACTTTCTGATTAGGTACTAAAGAGTCCAGGGAAATCAGGCTGTTAAACAAAACACACATAAAACCACACTAAAATGCTTCACCATAATCTCTTTTTTTCCTTTTCAAAAGAAAAGAACAAGGAAAAAGGCAAAGATACAAGCAAAGAGAAAGAAGAAAGGGAAGGTTGTATAATCTCAAACCACAGCAGCACAGCTCAGTCATTCCCTCCCAGCAGGACAAGGGTTAAGTGCTGCATTCTGTATCCAAGCAGCAGTAGGCAAATGGCAAGGCTGTGACGTCAAGAGATCTGGAAAATTTTTCCAGTGACTGCTCCTAAGAGGGGCAAGAGTTGGCACAACACAGTCAGCATGAGAGCTCCTGTAGTCCTGATTCACGTTTTCTTTTTTCTTACCCACTCCACCTCATCTTGGTGAATGTTAGCTTTTCCATAGGCGCCCCTTCTAACAACTGGAACATTTCTCTATGCATTCCCTGGACTCCAGATATCTAATTCTAACAACAGAAGGAGGTACATAAGCGATGCTACAGTTTAAAATACAGATAGAGCAATGGAAAAATAAGTCATCTCACAAGCACACTGATTAAACTCACAAAGGTAGTCTTTGCATTATGCCCTAAGAAAAGTGAGGAATTTTCCTCATTTTGCTCCAAGATGTCACTTAGTAAAACCTCCCCAGTTAATGCTGCGAGGTCACTTGGTTAGAGTAGGGCACCAGGGAGGAGGGGACTAGCAGGGCTCATCCAGATACCACCACCAGGGGCTGCTCCAAAAAAAAAAAAGCATGAAAGCAGGAAGATCACATCAACTAGCTAGGGAAGCAATTTGGAGGTAGGCTTTAGAGGCATTTTCCTTTTCAAGCATTTGTTCTTACTTTCTTTAAAAAAAAAAAAAAAAGTAATATAGAGGTTTTTCCACTTAGAAAAAAAAAATTATATCCTTGAAAGGGTCACAAGCAGATAGAAAAAATGGCATCTGGGCCCAACTATAAATATAAAAACCTACCAATGCCTGAATAAACTTAATAGGGTGGAAAGCACAAAGTGATTTGCATGCTGTGATTTCTCCAGCAGGTGACAGGCGAGTCTCCTGCGTCCATCTTGGTAAAAATCTACCTATAAGCAAAACTGAGCCAAGGGCATCCTGCCCTCGTCCCAAGGGCATCCATGCTGGGCCCAGTGCTGGAAAGGGGGCATTTTCTCCATAAGAGAGAGCTATCACTACCACTTTCTCTGCTTCAGAGAGGCTCTGTTATTTCTTACACTGCTGGAAAAAGGGGGCAAAACGAAAATGGGGATTTTAGCCCAGCACCTGCACCTTGGAGAATGGACGAGAAGAGGAGGCAAGCACTGCAGTTCTGGTGTCTACACTCAGAAATCAGCGTACGGATACCTTGTGGGGTGTGATATCCAGACACACAGTCTCTCTTCCGTTCTCTCATAGAGGTGCTGCCCAGTAAATATGGGCTTAAAGAATGAGTCAATACTGCCTTACCCTCTAAAGCAAATATTATTCTAACAATAAGCATGGAATTGGAACGAAGAAAGAAGTATATTTTATTAAGGGGAAAAACACAAAAGGGCCAATTGTACAATGTGCCTCGTTCCTGCCTCTGAGACTCAGCAGATCACCAGGCAAGGAAGTCCCAGTTAACCTGGGGACAAGGGTGCCCACTCCATTCCGCAGTGCGCCTCCTGGGCTGCCCTCAAGTTACACCGAGTTGCTAGGGAGCTGGCCAGGAGCCGTTCACCCTCCACACCCCATGGTTATTCAGGTTTTCCCTCCCATGTGAAGAAAATGCAGGGAGCTACCTTTATACCTACCACGATGACAATGATCTCACTGAAGAACAGTCTCCCCAAAATAACATAAAATGTAAAATAAAAGCTAAAAGCCATTACTTTAAAGAACTGCATTTTTCATGGCTCAGAGATACCTATGTTTCCCAGCAATACCTTGGAATGAGACTTCACCTTGACTAACCTTGAAGTCTGATGCATTATTAACCCTTTCATTCTCAATCAAAAGAGACTCACTACAGTCTGTTATTTTTCCTTTACAAAAGAACATACATTCCAGCTTCCTCCATTTCAAAATGTCAGCTAAGCTCTGTTTCCCTGACTCATTCTCCTGTCGATTCCCACAGACCCTCCTAACCAGCAACATCGCATCAGCATCTTCTTGACTGTGGCGGTGGTGCTGGTGGTTGATGTTGCAGCTGGGGACGGTGAGGATGAAGATGATACTGGAGAAGGAGGGGGCAGTGATGCAGGGGAGTTCCCTCCCTCCTTTCCCAGTCACGACTCCTATAGATTCGCCTACAACTCTGCCCTTCAAAATGACCTTAAAAAAAAAAAAAGTTACCCTTCGGGAGTAGGGGACGGAAAACAAGTAAGGTATCTAATTTTCAATGGGAAAAAAGTCCACCCAACCAAGCAACAGGCTGCACAAAATCCTATAAAATGGGTTGCTTCTGCGTTTGGGCCATTTATTTCTTAGACTGGCCCTTCTCTGTCATCTACCCAAGCGACCGATCCGCATCTGTCTGTGTAGACCTTGAAAACACCAGACTGTGCCATGTTTCAGGCCAAGACTGAGAAATGGAGGCTTACTGGGCCGTTTCTGGGCTGGGGGGAAACCCTGGCCATCCCCGTGAAATACCGCAGTGTGCATGGAGTCCTCTCCTCCCTTCCCTTTCCTCTCTCGAGGTACATATTTGACTGGAAGAAAGATGCTGTAACACAACCTCGCCTGCATTCGCTCTCATTACCTCATGAGGTTCTCTCACAGCTCTAAATCTCATTTTTTTAAGGACTTGGGACGTGACTACAGGGCAAGACATAGCTAGTCACCCAGAGCCTGATCATTCCCAGGAAGAAAGGGCTCAAGCGACACACTGTAGGACAGACCGCAAATTACCAGATCGCTCCCTATCTATAACCCTCCGCCTGACATATCCCAGCCCCCGCCTTCTGCACAGGACCACAAGCCCAGGCCAGCGCGACCCGATTAGCGCCCACCGCTCGATTCACAACCCCGGCCAGCGCGGTGGGTGCGGAACCGTCCGCTGAGCCGCGCGGGGCATGCGCCACCCGGGCACCACGAGGCGTGGGGGGTGGGGGCGAGAGCTACAGACCCCGTACTTACACCAACTGCCCCCGGTCCTGCCCAAAAACTCCTTCTTCTCCGAGTTCCAGATGAATTTCTTCCAACTACCCTCCTCCTTGGCTTTTCCGCGGGCCATGGCGATGGCGGGTCAGCAGCTGCCGCGGGGACTGGGGCTGAGCGAACGCGGCGTGCGCCCTCTCCGGCGGCCGGTCTGTGTCCCCGGCCGGGCTCTCGCAGGCTGGACGCGCCGCAGCCGCTGCGGCTCTCCGAGTGCGAGACGCGCGGCGGAGGAGCTGAGGCAGGAGCGGGAGGAGGAGGCGGCGGCAGCGGCGGCGGGGGCGGAGGGGAGAGGGAGGGACGGCACAGGCTGGGCGGCTCCGAGCCCCGCACCTATTGGTGGGCGCACGGCCGCTCGCAGGCTCTCTTTGGTCCGCCGCGCACTCCTCTCGCCCTTGAGGGTGTGGGGGCTCCGCGAACCCGCAGCTGCCGCTCCCGGTCCCACTGGGGACGCGTGCTAGGCCCCCGCCTTCTGTGACCTCTGCAGAGACAGGCGGGAGGCAGGAGAATCAGAAGGAAGGACGGACGAGCACACTGCGGGCACGGAACACGCGCGCACGCCACGAGCCGAGAAATTGGCTGAGAGCGCACGCCCTACCTTTACTATATACCGCGCCTCCGCGGCCCGGGGCCCCGCCCACTAGCGGCCCCGCGGGCCAATCGCCGGAGCGAAGGGGGCGGGGTCTCGGGCCCGAAGGGGCGGGCGCGGGGCTGGCACAAAGGAGCCGCCTAGGCGTCAGGGGGTGGCTGGAGTGCCGGGGCGCCGAGAAGGGCGGAGGGAACCGCGCCACGCAGCCCCCTCCCAGTTCTACCTTCGGTAATGGGGTGGCACCTGAGTCATCCAGAGGCCCGGGACCCCGGCCCGACAGTCCTGACCCAGTCCCTCCCTCTACCTTTCTGCTATCACCCGCGCGCTCTGGGCCTCCTGCTGCAAGTCCACCTCTCTCAGACACTGGCCGGGTGGAGGAAGGTCACTCAGGGACGCCGGAGAGTCCAGTACTCTGCCCTGCTCCGCCCCGCCTCTCTGCTCTTGCACCTGCCGCCCCCTTGTACTCCCTGCCGCTGCGGTTGCAGTTCCGGCCCGTCCCTCTCCTTCCAGGCCAGCCCAGCCGGCAGCCCCGGTTTCTGACCGCCCGGCTGTGTTCCTTGTGGGCGGCCTGAACCACCTCGAGCAGGACAATTGCCAAACCCACCCAGGGCGGAAGTCCAAAGCCAGGGCTCAGGAAGGGTATCCCCGAGCGAGTCGTCCTATCAAAACTGGTTGCGGCTCACACCAGTCTAACCCCGGGCGACAATGTCTGCAGGGTGACCCAGCCACTGAGGAGTCTCTCTTGTGCCAAGTCGGCGGCGGCTGGTATTCTCATTGGCATGTTTTATGCCCCCTTGGGGGTACCGACCCCATGTTCTCCTGTAAAATTCCTGGAATTAAATTACTTTGGGGAATACATAACTCACGGGGCAAGACGTTGTGGGGGCAGTCCTGGGCGTGGAGCATTCCTTTCTACCCTTTATCTGCTGTGGCTGTGAAGCTAACTCTTGGTTTCATCCCCCTCTGCTAAGCCCCTGAGCAGTTTCACACATCCATCTCAGGGCAATGACACAGCAGAAAACGCAGGGATGCTTCTGCCATCACTGCAGAGAAGCACCATCCTTGGGGGGCAACGTGGCAGGGGGGAATTCCCAGCCCAAAATCAATTACCCAGTGCTGGTCTGGGCCACTCTCTGTCCTGGCCTCTGTGTCCCCAAGGTCAACCTTGCAGGCCTAAGGACAAGCTCCAACTGATCCACATACAAAGAATGAGCATTTTCCTACCAATCCTTCTCAGGGCTCACCTGCAAGACCTGTGCAAACCTGAAAATTCCTGAAACTCAGGGGAGAAGTAGTCCCCTATCCACCCAGACCCAGGACTGCTACTGGGCTCTGTCAAGGGCAACCAAGAGAAAGTTGAGAAAGGAAGCCACCTCCTGCTTTGCCCCTATAGTGTTTCTGCTGGAAAAGCCCCAGGATGCTGGTAGTAAAATTGCAGGAGGAGACTGCAGATAGGATACTCCTGGTACCCCCCAGACAGAAGTTACCTCATGGAGGACTTTGCAGAAAGTCAGTTATCTGGGAAGGACACGTGATTGTCCAGTGTACACTACTGTAGGAGGAAGGCTGGCCTGGGGGCAGATTCCCCCCCCGGCCCCCCCAAAAATGATGAGTGATGGGGGAAAGGGATGCAGCTGTGGAGTTGAGGACGGTTGTGGTGCCCTTCCCTGTGCCCAGCCCCTTCCTACCACCCACCCTTGATTTCTCTCCCCCGGCCTTTCAAGGAGAAGTATGTGGTAAAATGAAGTATGTGGACAGAAGCTCACTGTGACAGATATTTAATTAGAACTCCCCTTTTTTCTTAAGAAAAAAATGATATCCTACCTTAGCTCTCCTGGGGTGTGGCAAATGCCAAGTAGACTGATGCTGGGTCTGGCAAAGACAGGCATTCTCTCTTGGCCTTGACCTCCTGTCTTCCCCTGGGGAATCCCATTCCCACCTCTTGAATTTTAGCTTGCAAGCTTTGTTTATTCTCTTCTTGGCTTGCAAATTCTTCACAGGTTCTGATAAAGTTCTGAGGGTCACACCTGCATAGCCAATGCAGCATTTCATTCCAAACCAGCCTCCCTCAGGCTTCCTAGAGACCTCCATGTTTCCACCCATGCCTGGCATTGCTGCTGAATTACAAGATCCTAGCCCTATAAGAACCAGATTTCTTCCCATGGCTCTCCTCAAATTCCACCTGCCCCGCCATTCTAGACAATCTGGAATTGTACCCCCCCCATCTAACCCCCTCCCTACATAGAGCAAGCCTGTGGTGAGCCAGAAAGACCTGCTGGCTGTGTGACATTCCCAGCTTCAGAATATGCTGGCTGTGTGACCTTGGGCAAGTCATTTATTCTCTCAGGGCTGTTCCCTTCCTTGTAAAATTGAAGTGATACATTATTGCAAGGACTAAATGGGAGATGTGAGAAAGTGTTAAGCACAGTGCCTCACCCATAGCAAGGGCTATTAAGTAGCTAGCTTTATTAACATTCGCTGTTTCCATTTGACCTTGTGTAA
Organism: Nycticebus coucang; assembly: GCF_027406575.1. Lineage (NCBI taxonomy): Eukaryota > Metazoa > Chordata > Mammalia > Primates > Lorisidae > Nycticebus > Nycticebus coucang. The sequence continues at coordinate 92,345,139 of NC_069789.1, forward strand.
CCTTGGAGCTGTTGCTATGACTTTGTCACCTGCCCGTTCTGATACCCACCCTCTGCCAGGACTCTGAGTTCCCATCATCCCCTAGAAGGCCACCCTGCCAAATTCCCCACCCTCTAGGCCACCTTTCCCCTTGCTTTCCAGGGTGCTTCCTGCTCCCGTGACCTCCTCTAACTCAAGTAATGAATAACTCAGGCACACAGCGTCCCTTTGGGCTGTGCAAAGCCCCGTCTGTGAAGAGTGCTGTAGCAGCAGGTTGAAAGCGGAAAGTTTGCGGTTCTCCAGAGGGAGGGGTGCCTCTGGCAGGTGGAGTGTGTGGCTAGGTGTGGAGGGGAGGTGTGGACCTTGGGGAACTAAGAAAGCTGTTCAATAAATGCCTATGAAAGTTCAGTGTTTCTCTAAAGAAAGAAGGAGGAATAAACTGGGTAGCTCCATGTAAAAGCTTGTTATTTTTCAAGAGAACAATTCTTAATCCCCTTTTCTATGCAGGCTAGGGAAGAGAAATGGTTCTAGAGGCCTGCGATTGTTTCTGCCCAAGGTTAGTGCTCTGTATGTGGGTGGAGAGAGGGGAAGTGGAAAGCAGGGGCAGTAGAGAGTGAGTAGAGGGGGCATAGGGACCTCCATCCACATGAGAACAACAGGTTCTAACTCAGGAAACAACCAGAAGCTGTCGTGATAGAAGCTGTCGTCTCTACCTTGGAGGCAGAGACGGGGGCCAGCTGGCAGGGGAAAGGAGGACAGGGCAGTCCTGTTTGTAGCAAGATGGTCAGTCAGAAGCTGGGTTAGGAGAAGGAGCAGGACAAATCGGCCCCAGCAGTAAGAGCCTTTGGCTCAAGATCCGAAAAGCTAAAATGAGGGTACCTGCAAAAGAGAGGACACAGCTTAGCAGACTGCATGGGAGAGAACCAGGCGAAAACCCCCACGGCCCTCCCAGACCCTCCTGAGCCAATGGCTCTCTGAACCTCCCTGGCAAGCACAGTGCAGTCTGTTCTGCCAGTCCCACCTTCACACACGTGCTCATGCACAGTGGGGTTCTGCTCGGCCAGGACTAGAGTATTTTAAGTACAGAGTGGAGGGGATGAGGGTATGTGTTGCATGGTGACTCATCCTGGCAGCAGAAAGCGTGTGCATGCAGAGAAAAACGGCTCAATGGCAGCCTCTGTTTGCGGTGGAAAACGTCCGCTATGCATAGCTCTGCTGTGGAGGGCAACAAGGGCTGGGAGAAGGTGGGCGCTAGGAAATGCTGCCAGACTTCTCAGCAGGGCTGGGATGTGGGTAGATGCCTGGGTAGCACCTAGGGGCTGGGCTGAGTGCCCTAACCATCATCACAGAAGGCCTGAATGCTCCACAGGGCATCATTCTGTGCTTCACAACGGATCCCTCATGTTCGACAGAACACCAAACCACTCTCCCTGGTTCTGGTTACTAACAATCTTTTAACATGGCTTCTGTTTAGACCTTGAATGGGAACTATCCCTTAGCTATTTTCATTTGAGGGTATTCTGGTACTTTCCTATTTTACAGAAGTTGGGATTGAATCATTGTTCTGTGTGAGGCCATAGTAGGGAAATAATAAAAACCATGACCTTTTAAAATACATCAGTGGAAGTGACATTACCCACTTGTCATCTTGTCTACCAGGCCTTAATTGGCAGATTCCTGGAAGTCGCCTTATGCCATGCTATTTCCTACCTTGTAAGTCCGGAGAACACCCCCACTACAGTGGGACATGCTAGGATTTCTCTCACCCCCCATGACCTTTGCCAAGTTGTTACATGTGTGGATGGTAGAGGTGACCAGAACACAGAGGAAGGGACACATAGGAAATAGCCTTTTGTTGTTGTTGTTCTAGCAGGACCACAAGGTGCATGGTTTCTGCAGGTAATCAGGACTTACTTTCATGGTGCACAGAAGGTAGGATTGAAGGCCAGTGGATAAGCAGTGCTAAATGATTGTTAGAGCTTTCAGAACTGGCTTGTCTGCTCTTTTGTACATCCCTGGTTGGGGCAGTGGGTAAGTTGGTTGAATGTATTTTTTCCTTGGGAAATTTATCTGGCTCCAACCAGTACATCCTCTAAGGCAAAGCTTTCAAAATAAAGTTCCTTTCCAGATTTTTCCATCTGCTTAGAAGGTAACAAGTAGGTACCCTTCTGAGAGGCTAATCTCAGTAAGAAGAGATCTCCCCTGGCAGAGAAGCCTGGTCTCATCAGCACCAGAGGATGGGGGGTATCTCATCACCCCTTTCTTGCTGGACCACTTTGAAATCTTCTGAACATGAAGGGAATGTCTATTTTATGGTCTGCTTCATCTTCAGCTTTCTGCAGCTTTAGCTGATGTATAATCATTGTAGATAAATTCACTGTGTATAGTGCTGAAGATAACATCAGAGATCCCCTACTTCTCCAACTCCCATCTCCTGGGACAAAGTCGCTGGTCAACTGGCCTCTGGTTAAATACCTCCAGAGGCTGTGTACTCCCTACCTTGCAGCAAAACATTCCACTGTTAGGAAACTCTGAGCTCAAACCCAGCTCCTCAGAACTCTTGTCTAATCCTAGTTCTTGCCTTTGCAGGAACAAGATGCAAGTCTGGTGTATCTTCCAGGTGGTGGCTCTACAAATATTGACAACATCTTTCCTATCTCCCTAATTTTTACTTTCAAACTACAAATTCCCTCATATAGTCCTTCCTTGTATGAGATGAGATGGTTTCTAACTGCCTTCTTCTTCATGGTTTCTCATTATAAATGTCCTTCTCTAAGCAGATGCCCTAGTTCTGAAGATTGCAGAGTCCAGTGGAGCCAACATTTATGTACAATTTAGACTGTGTCATCTTTATCAATTACTATTGTACTAAAGCTGTGGGGGGGTTTTGAGCCAAAATGTCTCCAACATTGTTGTCAGATACATGTTTTAGAAAAAGTTCTTGGCCTTACAAAAAACAAAGATACCCCTTCCCTCTAAATTTAACTCAAGTAAAATGGATACCAACAAGGGCAAGGGAGATGCCAACCCCTGCATCCAGGGCAAGGTTCTGCAAACACTGATGTCACAGGGGCAGTCCTGGGAGGGACTGGCCCAGGGTCTGGAGATTTTATGTAGCATTCACCCAGTAAGTGACTCAGCTGCACTTTGAATGCCGTATCTTCCTCCTAGCCACTTCCTGACCCCTGCTTCCTTAGCTCCCATCGGTGCCCACTTTTATCCTGTATTTCCCTACATTTTTAGTTTGGGGTCAGCTGGCTCAGGTTTTCATCCTGTAGAGGCAGTTCCCTCTGCTAACTGGCAATGCTTCCTTTGCCGTTAGTCTGGACTCCAGGCAGAGGGGATCAGATTGGCACAGTTCACATTTTCCTACCAGGTCATAGGTTGCTGGGAAACCTAAGCTTTGACTGCCTTGGTCTGTGTTCCTCCCTGCAGTGTGGCCAGGGGACATGGAGGGAGTCATGCAGGATTAAGTGGCCGCTTAGCTGTTGGCTGGCACCGGGCTTACTCAAGTAAGCAGGCGGGCAAGTAGACAAACAAACACGCAGAACAAAGAGCCTTTTACACCCCATAAAACATGCTGACTTTTCTTCTTTCTGGGGTATTGTACCTTTCCACGTCATTCTAGAAATATTGCATTTTAATGTAGTACTTTGTAGGGATCAAAGCAAAGGGGAAAATGAAATGAAATGAAAAAAGACTGTCTTGCATTTTATTTTATTTCAGGGAGGAGCTGGGAGGCAGGGAAACACAAAATAATTTGCGTAAACTGACTTACAACTTAATTTATACTCATCTCTCTACCAAGTAATGAGGAAGGTTTTATGCCTAAAAGAGCACTCCCTTTAGGCAAACTGGCTGTTTGCAATATTTGTACCCTAGCTAGCTAACAGCATATTTTTTGATTAATAAATGATGATGGTCTTTCATACCTATCAGAGACATGGCATGGCGCCCTATAATCCCGGTGGAAGAGGGGCCCCCTTCACTGAAATGCATCCTGTGTACCCAACGGCTTCCTGTCCAGTTACATGGCATGACACTCCCCACTGGGGCACTTGATTTTTAGTTCCAAAAGTCATTGCTGTGCCTTTCCTTACAGCTATACCTCCAAAAACACTGCACATATAAATAAGAGGAAGGATGTGAAGACCAGAATCACCGAGGCCCGGCTTGGGAGACTTTTGCTACATTCGGACCTTCTGTCTTTACATTAGAAGCTATGCGGATGGGCCATACCTGCCCATAACTTATTAGACACTTACTGTAAGCCAGACGCTATGCCAAGTGTTTAATATGGATTACCTTCCCCCTTGCTTTCTGCTTATATGACCTTTTTAACAAATCAGTGAAGTAGATTCTATTATTATCATCTTCAGTTTAAAAATGAAGCAACTAAGCTCCAGAAAGATTTAAATCCCTAAGGCCAGAAAGGAGGCCATGTTCAAAGCCAGGCAGTCTGGTTCCAGAGATGAGTGGATCTGATATCAGATCCACTAGGCCTAAACTGCCTCTTCATTAGGAAACTATAATACACAGAAAGTGCAAGCATCGCTCATGCCCCCAAATGGGTCAGTGAGTGCTGTCATATAAGGCTCTTTTATATTTTAAAAGCCCTCCAAGATAATGTAACACTTCAGTAGAATACAATGTAAAGAAGCCTATCTTGGACTCCTGCACACATTCAACAACCATTTATCAATTGCCTACTGTGTGTACCATATTATCTTAGAAACTGCAGGGATAACAGAGGAGATCTTCAATAGGGTCTGGACCTTTTAGCAGCAAACAATCTGGTTGGGGAGGCAAGATACACAGAAATGAGCAAACCACAATGTAAGGTGGTAACTGACAATGATCCACAATGAAGCCACAGAGAGGAGGTACAATGTGGCTTTGAGAAGAGAGATACCCCTGAGGTGGGAGGTGGCCCCCCCGAACAGGAACATGATGGTGCTGGAGATAGTCCCAGAGAGAAAGGAAAAGTCACCTACTCATGCTTTGAATACCGAGGAGCCCGACATGTGTGGGCCATTTTGCTTTGCTGGTCAAGATGGTCAAGCAGCTTATTCTCTCCTAAGTGGGGTAGACGGCCTGATATTTACTGAGGACAGCACACAGGAGAGCACACAGGACTTCCTCACATAGGCAGCCTCTTCCTACCCACATGTCCCCATCTTCAGGAAGCCTCTTCCTGAGAGGCTCCTGAGAGGAGGCATCTGAAGATGGGGACATGTGGGTAGGAAGAGGCTGCCCGTGTGAAGGGCAGAGCAGGCAGGGGGGAATGGGGACATATTTCTTCAAGGCAATGGGAGGGACACCTTTGGTGGGAACAAAGATTTTTCTTTTAATAGAGAAAAGATAAGGCTTAGAAGTGCAGTGTCTAGACAGCCCTTACTAAAGGAAGAAGCAGAGTGAAGCAGATCAGGGCTCACCAGGGAACTGTGACTTTACTCCCAGTGCTTCTCAGGGGTAGGAAGGAAAGATGCTCTGTTCCTCCAGTGGGAAACCAGGCTTGTCCCCCCTGCGTTGGGCCTGGTGATCTTCAGGCTCTGTGTTGCTGTGACCACAAGAAAAGTCAAACCTAATATCATCTTAAAAAAGGGCATCCTTGCTCCTCTTGCCCCCATCATGGTTTCTGCATCATGTTTACTTAAGAAAATTTGGTGCTGTGAGCCATGTGACGCCACGGCACTCTACCCCAGGGCGGTACAGTGAGACTCTGTCTCTACAAAAAAAAAAAAAGAAGAAAGAAAATTTGGACGCTCTCAGAAAATGGCATCTCTTTTACCTGTAGGACAGGTTTGAAATAAAATCAGAATTAGACTGAAGGAAACCAGCCAGCAGTCTCATAGGATATTTGCCTCCCATTTTCTTAGCTTTCATGTGAATCTGGAGGTGAAAGGGAAGAGCTGTAACTTGGAGGTAACTACAGAGGAACATGAAGCTTCCTCTGCTGCTGACATGGAAGAAAAGATGTTTCTGTCCCTCCCTCCAGTTTAAAATTTGTTTCCCCCCAACCTTTTATATACTAATTTGGTTCTGTGCTCTTCCCAGCACTATAATTTAACTGCAAGTTGATTTGATATCTTTTTGGAGTTTACAGAGAAGGCTAACATTTATGTATAAACTTATTTGCCTACAGAAAAATGTGTAGTAACAGACACCTTACCTAACAAATGCAGAGATTGTAACCTAATCATTTGGAGCCTCATCTTAATCTGAAATTTAAAAAACAGAAATAAAAAGTGATATAAAGCAATTAAAAAGGAAAAATGCATAGAAAGCTCTCTGCAGGTAATGTATGGATTTTAAAAAACACAACCTCTTGGTGAGATGAAAACTCTTCATCCTAATAATAGTTTCCCTTGACTAGCCCATTGGCACAGAGGGTGGGTGAAGCTGAGCATACGGGGTCTTAGAAACTATCAGATGTGTAAGAGAACTTAGGGGCTGTTTTTCAGATGAGGATGTGGAAACTGAGAGAGGGAAAATGGCTGGCAACTTGTGGCAGATCTAGCCTCCCATTGAGGCCTCGGAAGTCCAGTCCATGTTTATTGGCATCTTATGAAGCTGCGTGGGTTACTCTGAAGAAGCAGCCACACAGAGAGGTGGAGAAGAGCACTGCCTACTTCTGAGGGACCCTCCCCCCCAACAACAAAACTCCACTGTGAACCTCCATTAAAAAAGAAAAAAGAAAAGGAAAAAAAAGAGAGAAAAAAATCTCTCCCATGATTTTGTCAATGAGGGTTAGATGTGGCTGTAACAAGAACAGTGGCTTCGACATCATAAACTTTTATTTCCCTCTCACTTACTAGTCCAGAGGTAGCCAGTCCAGGACTGGGACAATGGCTTTATTCCAGGACATCCTCCAGGAACTGGTCCCTTCCAGCTCACCCTTGTACTGTTCCTTCATGTGGTCCTTGCTCTCATAGCTCACGGTGGTGCCTAAGACACTAGTCATCACATTCAGCCTGGTAGAGGGAGAAGGCCAAAGTGTCACTTGTCCTTTATGGAAACATCAGTCCTAGAAACCATCACAAACACTTCTGCTCCCATCTCACTGGTCAGAGCTTGACCTCAGGGCAATACTTTGCTGAAAGAGAAGATGAGAAATGCAGTTTTTATTTTGTGCACCATGAGCCCAGTTAAAAATTAAAGGTGCTATCACTGTCTCTGACAGAGAAATGCAGGGAAATATGACATGTATTGATTTGTTATTTTGTGTTAGTATTGTCCAGGCCTTTTTCAAATACAAATCTTGGGAGAGGGACCATTTATCTCTCTGTTTTGTTTTTTTTTTTTGAGATAGAGTCTCAGCCCACTCTGCTGCCCAGGCTAGAGTGCCATGTTCAACCTCATACTCTCAGGTTCAAGTGATTTTCCCCTCAGCCTTCTGTACTGGAACTATAGGCCCTTGCCACAATGCCTGGCTAATTTTTCTATTTTTACTAGAGATGGGATCTCATTCTCGCTCAGGCTGGTCTCAAATTCCTGAGCTCGAGGCATCCTCCTGCCTTGGCCTCCCAGAGTGCCACCATGCCTGGCCTAAAAAGAAACATTTTCTAACATTTCATTCTCCAATGAGAAGACCAAGTCCCTTCCTTTTGTGTTAAGAAAGACAAGCCATTAGAAGAGTAAATCATTAGAAGAGAGTCCAGGCTCTGGGGGTCAGTGGAGGTGGCTCTGGAAGTGGTGGGGAAGTAGAGCAGAAAAAGATCTTAAAAAGAGGATGCAGAAAACAGGTGCATGCGGGGCCATGGCACAGTCTGTGACTTTGCCCTGTTGGCAAGATTTGGGGCTCTGTTGATATTCTGCCCACCACCCTTCTTCGCTTCCCGTCCCAACGGTGGTTCGGATCTCTACCAGCCCCTTTGGGGGTTTGTGGGATTTTCACAGCTGTTGTCCATTCTTTGTGTTGTGGCGGCACAGGACGTGTGCTTTGCTCAAACCCAGCATGCCAGGGGCGGTGCCGACTTCAGTGTGTGAACTGCCAGCAGGTCTTAGCGCAGTTCACATTTAGTTGTAAATTAATAACTACTTTTAGCAAATCAATAATCCTTCAATTTCACTAGCCTCCCACAAGGATGGAATATTAGAGTGAACTTTGGAAGTTTGTGTTAGACTCAATCAACATTGGACTGCATATTGTTGGGAACAGTGTGACTTTCGTCAGTTCCTCAGACTCTCTAAACTCTGTGGCCACAAGGCCTTTACGCATGCTGTTCTTTCCCTGTGTGGAATGTTTATCTCTACTCTCTTGGCTGGATGACCCCTGCTGAGCACTTCTGGGAATAGACAAAATGCATCACCTCCAGGTTCTCCTGTCACTGTGAAGCTTTCTTTGTGCCCTTTGTCATAGATGTAATTCTACTTTCATTTGTATGATAATTTACTGAGACTTTAGTTTTACAAAGAACAGGCTTTTGCCACCTTGGTGTCCCCTGTGCCTAAGGTGAGCATAGTGAGCACAGTGGTGAGCATATCCAGGGGTCAGGAACCTGTGGCCTTGGGGCCACAAGTGACCTTCTGGATCCTTGAATGTGGCCTTTTGAATGAATCCAAATTTTACCAAACAAATCCTTTTAATAAGCATAAGTGAATGAGTGAAGTGCACATTTTTATCCAACCCTACTGCAATGGCACAGAGTTTCTCAGTGTGTTGACTGTGAACTGTCTGGACCAGATTTACCTGACTAGTTCCTTAGAAATGTCGATTCCTAGATTTTATCCAACTCCTACTGAATCTGGGGAGGGACTCGGGATCTGCATGATCTGATGTAGACAAGCTTCCCAAGTCATTGGTAAGCACCGTCCTGTCTGAGGAGCCCCGTGGTGGAGCTTGTGAAAGAAAGGATAACACGGCTTTTTTTTTTTTTTTAATTTTTTAAATTAAATCATAACTGTGTATTAGTGCATTTATGGGGTACAATGTGCTGATTTTATATACAATTTGGAATGCTTACATCAAACTGGTCGACATAGCCTTCACCTCGCTTACTTATTTGATGTCTTAACACAACACAGCTATTATTTAAGACACCCGTGCTCAGCACAGGAATGAGCCCCCAGGATAAGCCATTGTATTCAAGAACAATCTCAGTCTCCTTAAATGTAGACTGAAGGAATTTATAAAACGACTTTGCTCTTTGAGATCTGAAAACACCAGAGAAAATTTGAAGACAGCTGTTAACTGAGCTCAAGGAGTTAAGGTTATATGGAAATAAAACTATGAGTGTTCAGGGTAGCACCTGTGCACACAGCATTTTAAAGAAATGAACAAAGACTCTATTGTTACCAATAGCTTGCTATCTCTTCCCCCCACCCCTAACAAACTCCCTGTCCCCAGGCAGAGTGGTGAAAATATTCTTGCCTCTTGCCCAGAGGCCCTTTGCATCAGGACCTGAGTTCTTCATGGAAATGTTTCAGTCTGATTTAAAGCCTCCAAACTTGATAAGATATATGGTCACCTGTTAAAAATTATCCAAACCTGTGAGCTGTTGAACTTTAATCCTTATTTCCTTTAAAAAAAAAAAATACTGGTGTATACTACCTGTATATCCTGAAGATGAAAATGCACACACGGTCAGCCACACTTAGGGAGGTTGAAACATGCAATTTAACAACAGCAGGTGTGAAAGCCTTTTACACCAGATGTTTTTCTCTTTTTTTCTGCTCACCCCAGTTGCTTTTGTTTTTTTTATTATTAAATCATAGCTGTGTACATTAATATGATCATGGGGCACCATACACTGGTTTTATAGACTGTTTGACACATTTTCATCACGCTGGTTAACATAGCCTTCCTGGCATTTTCTTAGTTATTGTGTTAAGACATTTACATTCTACATTTACTAAGTTTCACATGTACCCTTGTAAGATGCACCACAGGTGTAATCCCTTATCACAAAATCCCAAGACCAGAGATGTTGGCGCGGATGTGGAGAAAAGGGAACACTTCTACACTGCTGGTGGGAATGCAAATTAATACGTTCCTTTTGGAAAGATGTGTGGAGAACACTTAGAGATCTAAAAATAGACCTGCCATTCAATCCTATAATTTCTCTGCTAGGTATATACCCAGAAGACCAAAAATCATATTATAACAAAGATATTTGTACCAGAATGTTTATTGCAACCCCAGTTGCTTTTTTAATACTCAACCTCAAAGGTCTCCTCTTCCTATTCTAAGATTCTTTCACCTTCCGTTCCTTCTTGAGGACAGATAGGTCCCACCTTTCTCCCAGGATCATAGATTCTTTACCTTGCAAGCTTTTTTCCTCCCCTTTCTTCCATTGCCCCAAGACCCACTCACTTCCTCTTTCTAATATTTTACCACGATTTTGGATAATCACTGTCATTCCTCTTTTAAAAATAAATCATCATATCATATTGCTGAATACTCTACTCTTATATATTAATAACTCCACTAACAAAAACCGGTATAAACTGGTGTGTAAATTGGGATTACAAATAAAAAGTTCAAACCGTGAAATATTCAAAACATAAGAAAAACATCTCCAAGAGGTACTCAAATGCAGTACCTCTAAGAGAACTGGGAACAAGTAGCTATTCTTAAATTGCAAACTTCTTGAGGATAAGGACACAGTCTTCCGTACCTCTGAATTCTCCTCACAGTTCTTAGTATAGTGCCTTTGACACAGAAGTTTCAAGAAGTATTTATTGAATAACTGATTGAAGGAAGGAAGGATATCCAGTTTTAACCAGGCCCCTGATGATTTAATGTAAAGTCAATATTCTAAGCACACCTCCTCTGAACCTGAAATGTTGACTTAAGCCCAGCAGCAACTTACCCAGCCAGATGCTTCAGAAGGTGGGTTTTGAATGAGAGTTATAAACTGTTTCCCTCCTTGCATTCGTGGTTCTTCCATCTCAATCTTTGGGATCTTACACTCAAAGGTCCCGAACCCTTAAGGGATCTTACCAGGTTACAGTGGTGGAAAAGAAATCCTTGACTGACAAGAATTTTAGTTAAAAGTCCCTCTGTAGGGTTAGCCAGATACATTTCATTGTCATGCTGTGGAAAGTATATGGGTTTTAGAGATTCAGCCATCAGATGCTGTGAAAGTTACCTAAGTATATGACGCTCAGTGTTCTCATCTTGAAAACTGAGCTAATGACACCTATTTGTATTGTCTTCGTGGGAATTTGAGATAATTAACATAAAGAGCTTAGGACCTAATAGAAATCAATAACAATAGCTTTTCCTGCATGAATTTAAGCTCCGTAGGGTCTGATATTTTTGTCTGCCTTGTCACTGCTGGCTGACACAGAATAAGCACTTATAGCATTTGTTAAATAAATTATGTGTTTGTTTCTTTACCAAGTCACAGACTGGAAATGCATTCATGTATTTTGAATATACTAAAATAGGACGTTTAGTGATTCTATTAGCATCTGGCTTTAAGACAGTGACATGTGTGTGTTTGCTATACATCTTGTGGGGCAGTAGGTACACGTTTTGTATTAGTGAATCTCAAAGGGTGGTCCTCAGACCAGCAGCTGTAGCCTCACCTGGGAACTTGTTACAGGTATAAATTCTCAGGCCCCATTCCAGACCTTCTGAATCAGAAACTCCAGGGGCTGGGGCCAGTAATCTCTTATAACAAGTCCTTCAGTTGATTTATTTTGGAGGGAGGGGGAATGTCAATATTTGAGAACCAGAATCACAGGTAAATACAAAACTCCCTTCACTGTAATTACAAGTGACCTGAGCACTTGACGCCTGAGAATAGGCGACTTGCACTGGGGATTGTTGAATACGATGCTTACAGAACTCATCCCCCAGGTCGAGGGATTTTAGGAGCCAACCCTGAGTGACAGACTGTGAGTTCAAGAGCTTCTTCAGCTCACTGGCCTCAGGATGGAATGCATTGACATGTGCTAGAAGTACGCAGTTACCCTGCTGCCAGCTGGGGCAGAGCAGATGGGATGGGTGCTGGCTCCCCGGAAGCTCCCTCTGTATGCTCCCCCTCACCTCTTGAACTCCCTTTTCTTGAATTAGCATAAGTGGGCACCTGTTCCTTGTCACCCAATGCTCCAAATTAGAACAATGTCCACCAAATCCTATCCTCGCAAAGGTTGAAATAAACAGAGTTATGACAGCTCTGTGAGCTCTTAGCTGAGATGGAACACTGTAACAGAGACTCCAAAATACAGTGGCTCAAAAAAAAAAATCAGAAGATTTTTTATTTCTTGTATAACAGCTCAGAGGTGAACAGTCCAGGTTGGCATAGTGGCTTCGCTCTGCGATGTTACTAAGAGAGCCTTGTCGGTCTGGTTACTCTCCCGTCCCCTGTGGTGCTGGCCTCCTTTGCAGGAGTGAGGCTGAGTCAGTACTACATCTGCGTTCTCTCTCACTGCAAGGAGAAAATCCAGGACAAGCGACTTTATCTTTAAGATGATGCCAAATTTATATATCTCACTTCCATTTTTACCCAATTATTCATATGGTCGGACCCAGCTGCAAGGCAGGCTGGGAGCTGTAGTGCACCGCTGGCAGCCTTGTGCTCACAGGAAGCACCCAGGGCCCTGTGCTAGGAAGAGAGAGGGAAGGGAAGAACAAACACGGGAAGGCAGCAGCCTCTTCCAGAGTTCTGAACAGCGTCTTGGTTCCTCTTCCCTCCTCTCCTGAGACCCATCTGTGCCATACAGCCCTGGCCTTGGACTTCCCTGAGATGTTTGTACCCATAAATCAAAACCCCCTTTTCTTGAATTAGCTTGAGTGGGCACCTGTTCCTTGTAACCAAATGCTCCAAATTAGAACAGTGCCCACCAAATCCTTCCTATTCTAGCAAAGGCTGAAATAAACAAGAGTTATGACAGTGGTAGGCTCCGAGCAAGCACTAAACTCAAGCACCAAATGAGAAGGGTTGTGCAGTCTTAACAACAAGAATGAGATGAGGCAGGAAATTCCCTCCCATGGTACTTCTGAGCTGTCTTTTTTACTCTCTCTTGCCTCCCTTCAGAGCCCGGCACCCAGGCAAAACCATGAAATGTATTAACTTCTCTTTGGTGGCTTTTATTTTTTTCCTGCATTTATAGTTTGTGGGATCCTCACCATCAGAACTCCCAGGTCACCTGTCTATTACTTCAAAACTCTTTGCGTATGCGCTCGGGACTCCTGGGGGCTTGGTGCCTCGTCGCTTAATGTGATTCTCTAGTAATGGGGAATTTTAGGCCCATTTGGTTTATTAGGGGCTTTTGGTGCCCCACAAATGACACCCAAGAGGGTTCCTTCTGGCTGTGTTGCAGAAGCAGCTCTCTGTCCAAATTCCAGAAGAATAGTCTGGTGAGAGAAACAATATATTTTTTTTCCTGTGGTTCAACCTATCATTTAGAATGGCTAATGGGCCCACTGCATAACAATGCAGAAATGCTTACAACAGGCCAGAGTTTCTATTTCCCAGAAGAAATAAATAGAACTCTGGGGTCTCTTCTTCTCTCTCCATCCTAGCTTATCTCTTCCTCTCCTTTTAAAGTCAACTATTTGACCCTGCTGTTCAAATTCCAAATCAAATAAAGTGCCAGGATGGCACACGGTATGTTCAGTGAAGGTCTATAATACACTAAGCAGAGTCAGAATAAGCCCTCAGTGATGGGATTTTGCACATTTAGAGTTGAAAATGAAGTCAGCATTTAGCTTGAATCACATTCACCCTTGCTATGGTCTCATCTCTCCAGAGTTTCTTGGCTCAATCTCCGGTGATTTACTCTTCCATGGACCAGTCCCAGTCTGGATAGCCCATCACTTCTGATGAAATAGAGGGGCCTGTCTCACGACACTCTGTGCTAGGCTTTGTTGAGAGAGGGGGGAAAGGCGGGCATGGGGAGGTCATCAGCAGATAGAGGGCCACTGCTGGCTGCTTTTAATTCTCAGCTAAACTGGAGAGGAATTCATATTTCAGTTTTGGAGAAAAGTGAAGATGAAGTAATTTTCCCAGGTCCACTAACAAGTGGAGTCAGAATCTGACCAAAAGTTTTGGTTTTTAAAGACTGTGCTTGAAAATTGGTTTCAACACATTTATATAAAGAGTCTTCCATTAATACCATTGATAAGTATACCTTGGCAAAAAAGGAGAAATGAATGGTCCATTTAAATCACATTCTTGTTAATGGACGGAGGATGGAGGGGGAATGGGGAACTATTGTGAATGGAGTCAGTAGCTATATTATCAAAAGGGCATCACGTTCTGCTACAGCCTTACGGTTTGACTCCAGGACAACCTGTCATCTCCCTGTGACTTACTTTTACTATCAGAAAAAAAAGAAAAGAAAAAGGCAACACTCTCGGTGTTCAAAGGGCTTAGTAAAAAGTCCATATAAAAATCCCAGCAGGTAAAAATACATACACACGTATATAAATAAATGTATTCTCTCTATATATGAATATAAATGATAGATTAATTATAAACATTCCATGAAAACTATTCCTTACAGAGCAGCTTCAGAGTTGCTGTTATCACACTAGACTTAGGTTTCTGAAAGGTAAGTCCTATGTCTTCACCAAGGAATGCTAAAATGTTAGAACTGAAAGGAACTTTAGAGATAATATAGTCTATACTTCTTATTTTATAATTTAATATAAGGTCAGACAATTAATTTCCTGAACTCATCCTAGAAAAAATGCTGCCTACCTCATTGCTGAACATCACTATGGTCACCTTTGAGGTACTCCCCTCAGGAAGCTATGCACCAATGTCAGCGCCTAGTCTACACTTCAGAGAAATTTTGGAACTCTTTTTCTGGAATGAGCATCAGAGCTGTTGTTACAGGAAGTACTCACTCCCCTTGGTCATCATACGATGGATTAGGCCTGGCATTGGTGCATAGCTTTCCGAGAGGAGTACCTCGAAGGTGACCATAGTGATATTCAGCAGTGAGGTATGGAGCACTTTTTCTAGATGAGTTTGTGAATGTCATCGCCTGATCTCGTGTAATCCTTTTCTGTTTTCCTTAGATGGCTTAGCACTGCACCTTGTATATGGTAGGGGTTTAATAAATAGCGGCTGAATAAGTGGATGAATATTCTTTATATGCTTTATAATTTGACCTGTCACGTCTCTGAACAAGGATAGAGGAACACACTGAATCTCTGAACATGATTAGTGCGTGTTTTATGGAATCATTAACTGCTCTTATAGGAGTTTACTTATTTTTATGAGTGTTTCCTCCTGAAATGAACTTTACTATAGTTTAGGTTTAGCTTGGAATATGAATTCAGCATATTCAGTTATTTTGTAGAAAATAGTCCCATGTCCTCTCTGATTGCATAAGACCCACAGTGACAACAAAAGCAGCATTTGGGAAACGCCGTGAAACTCTACTTACGTCATCAGTGTGATCTTTTGTACCAAGAGTGGGAACTGTAATGGCAAGTTCACCTCTGCACCTGGGTCCAGGGCTGCCTTCCTGGGCATGAAACCTGTGTAGCTGCGTGGGACACTATGCTTAGAAGGCCCCCTGCTTGGTTTAATGCTCAGCTGTCACCTTTTAAAAATTCTTTTTTTTTTTTTAATTTTTTTTTTGTATTGTTGGGGATTTATTGAGGGTACAATAAGCCAGGTTACACTGATTGCAATTGTTAGGTAAAGTCCCTCTTGCAATCATGTCTTGCCCGCAAAAGGTGTGGCACACACCAAGGCCCCACCTCCCTCCCTCCTTCCCTCCTTCCCTCTCTCTGCTCTTCCTTTCCCCACCCCTCCCTCCTTCTTTCTCTTTTTGGTCTCCCCTTCCCCCACTCCTACTGTGGCCTTAATTGTCATTAATTGTCCTCATATCAAAATGGAGTACATAGGATTCATGCTTCTCCATTCTTGTGATGCTTTACTAAGAATAATGTCTTTCACTTCCATCCAGGTTAATACGAAGAAGGTAAAGTCTCCATTTTTCTTAATGGCTGAATAGTATTCCATGGTATACATATACCACAGCTTGTTAATCCATTCCTGGGTTGGTGGGCATTTAGGCTGTTTCCACATTTTGGCGATTGTACATTGGGCTGCAATAAACAGTCTAGTACAAGTGTCCTTATGATAAAAGGATTTTTTCCCTTCTGGGTAGATGCCCAGTAATGGGATTGCCAGATCAAATGGGAGGGCTAGCTTGAGTGCTTTGAGGTTTCTCCATACTTCCTTCCAGAAATGTTGTACTAGTTTGCAGTCCCACCAGCAGTGTACAAGTGTTCCCTTCTCTCCACATCCACGCCAGCATCTGCAGTTTTGAGATTTTGTGATGTGGGCCATTCTCACTGGGGTTAGATGGTAACTCAGGGTGGTTTTGATTTGCATTTCTCTGATATATAGGAATGATGAACATTTTTTCATATGTTTGTTAGCCATTCTTCTGTCTTCTTTACAGAAGGTTCTATTCATGTCTCTTGCCCATTGATATATGGGATTCTTGGCTTTTTTCATGTGGATTAATTTGAGTTCTCTAAAGATTCTAGCTATCAAGCTTTTGTCTGATTCAAAATATGGAAATATCCTTTCCCATTGTGTAGGTTGTCTCTTTGCTTTGGTTATTGTCTCCTTAGCTGTACAGAAGCTCTTCAGTTTAATGAAGTCCCATTTGTTTATTTTTGTTGTTGTTGCAATTGCCATGGCAGTCTTCTTCATGAAGTCTTTCCCCAGGCCAATATCTTCCAGTGTTTTTCCTATGCTTTCTTGGAGGATTTTTATTGTTTCATGCCTTAAATTTAAGTCCTTTATCCATCTTGAATCAATTTTTGTGAGTGGGGAAAGGTGTGGGTCCAGTTTCAGTCTTTTACATGTGGATATCCAGTTCTTCCAACACCATTTATTGAATAAGGAGTCTTTCCCTCAAGGTCTGTTCTTGTTTGGTTTATCAAAGATTAGGTGGTTGTAAGATGTTAGTTTCATTACCTGGTTTTCTATTTGATTCCAAGTGTCTATGTCTCTACTTTTGTGCCAGTACCATGCTGTCTTGACCACTATGGCCTTGTAGTACAGACTAAAATCTGGTATGGTGATGCCCCCAGCATTATTTTTATTACTAAGAACTGTCTTAGCTATATGGGGCTTTTTCTGGTTCCATACAAAACACAGAATCATTTTTTCCAAATCTTGAAAGTACAATGTTGGTATTTTAATAGGAATGGCATTGAATAGGTAGATTGCTTTGGGAAGTATAGACATTTTAACAATGTTGATTCTTCCCATCCATGAGCATGGTATGCTCTTCCATTTGTTAATATCCTCTGCTATTTCCTTTCTGAGGATTTCATAACTTTCTTTATAGAGGTCCTTCACCTCCTTCGTTAGGTATATTCCTAGGTATTTATTTAATTTTCTTTGAAACTATGGTGAAGGGAGTTGTGTCCTTAATTAGCTTCTCATCTTGATTATTATTGGCATATACAAAGGCTACTGACTTGTGGACATTGATTTTATATCCTGAAACATTACTATATTTTTTGATGACTTCTAGGAGTCTTGTGGTTGAGTCTTGGGATTCTCTAAGTATAAGATCATGTCATCAGCAAAGAGGGAGAGTTTGACCTCCTCTGCTCTCATTTGGATTCCCTTTATTTCCTTGTCTTGCCTAATTGTATTGGCTAGAACTTCCAGAACTATGTTGAATAGTAAAGGTGACAGAGGACAACCTTGTCTGGTTCCAGTTGTAAGAGGAAAAGCTTTCAGTTTTACTCCATTCAGTAAAATATCAGCTGTGGGTTTGTCATAGATAGCTTCAATCAGTTTTAGAAATGTGACACCTATGCCTATACTCTTCAGTGTTCTAATTAGAAAAGGATGCTGGATTTTATCGAATGCTTTTTCTGCATCTATGGAGAGGATCATATGATCCTTATTTTTGCCTCTGTTAATATGGTGGATAATATTTATGGACTTGTGTATGTTAAACGAGCCTTGCATCCCGGGATGAAACATACTTGATCATGATGTATGACTTTTTTGATGATAAGCTGTAATATATTGGCTAGAATTTTGATGAGAATTTTTGCATCTATATTCATGAGTGAGATTGGTCTGAAATTCTCCTTTTTGTTTGGGTCTTTTCCTGGTTTTGGTATCAGGGTGATGTTTGCTTCATAGAATGTGTTGGGGGAGATTCTTTCCTCCTCAATTTTTTTGAATAATTTCTGTAGTACAGGAATAAGCTTTTCCTTGAATGTTTGATAGATTCTAGTGTGAAGCCATCTGGACCAGGGCATTTTTTTGGTTGGAAGCTTTTTTATTGTTTCTTTAATCTTAGTGCTTGAAATTGGTCTGTTCAGAGCTCTATTTCTTCCTGGCTAAGTCTAGGGAGAGGGTGTGATTCCAAATATTGATCCACTTCCTTCACATTGTCAAATTTCTGGGCATAGAGTTTCTGGTAGTATTCACAGATGATCTCTTGTATCTCTGTGGGATCAGTTGCTATTTCCCCTTTATCATTTCTGTTTGAGGTTACTAGAGATTTTACTTTTCTATTTCTAGTTAATCTGGCCAATGGTTTATCTATTTTATTTATTTTTTCAAAAAACCAACTCCTTGTTTCATTCATTTTCTGAATGATTCTTTTGTTTTCAATTTCATTGATCTCTGATTTGATTTTGGATATTTCTTTTCTTCTACTGAGTTTAGGCTTAGATTGTTCTTCTTTCTCCAATTTCATAAGATGGCTTGTGAGTTTGTTGATGCGCTCTCTTTCTGTTTTTCGAATGTAGGCATCTAAAGTGATAAATTTTCCTCTCAAAACTGCTTTTGCAGTATCCCACAGGTTTTGATAGCTTGTGTCTTCATTGTTGTTATGCTTAAGGAAGTTAATGATTTCCTGTTTTATTTCTTCCTGCACCCATCTGTCATTCAACAGAAGGTTGTTTAATTTCCATGCCTTTGTGTGGGGTTGAACATTTTTGTTAGAATTGAGTTCCACCTATACTGCCTTATGGTCTGAGAAGATACAACGTAAAATTTCAATTCTTTTGATTCTGTTGATATTTGTTTTGTGTCCCAGGATATGATCAATTTTGGAGAATGTTCCATGGGATGATGAGAAGAATGTATATTCTTTATCTTTGGGATGGAGTATTCTATATGCGTCTATCAAGCACAGTTGTTCTAGGGTCTCATTTAAATCTCTTATATCTTTTTGTAATTTCTGTTTAGAGGATCTGTCCAGCTCTGTAAGAGGAGTGTTAAAGTCCCTTGTTATTATGGTATTATCAGATATCATATTGCTCAGACTGAGTAAGGTCTGTTTCAAGAATCTGGGAGCATTTAAATTGGGTGCATAAATATTTAGAATTGAAATGTCTTCTTGTTGTATTTTTCCCTTGACCAATATAAAGTGAGCATCTTTGTCTTTTTTGACTTTAGTTGCTTTAAGTCCACATGAATCTGAAAATAAGATTGCAACTCCTCTTTTCTTCTGAATTCCATTTGCCTGAAAATTTGTCTTCCAACCCTTGACTCAGAGTTTTAATTTGTCTTTTGAAACCAGGTGTGTTTCCTGCAGACAGCAAATGGATGGCTTGTGATTTTTAATCCAGTCAGCCAATCTATGTCTCTTCAGCGGGGAATTCAAGCCACTAAAATTTATAGAGATAATTGATAAGTGTGATAGTATTCTATTCATCTTATTTTGTGAGAGTCCATTGCTTAGTTTTATCTTTTGCATCAGTGTGGAAGTTAGGTTCTGTCCTTTAATTTCTGAGTTCTTACTTTGCTGCTGATCCGTTGTGATGGTCAGTGTGTAGGACAGGTTGAAGTATTTCCTGTAGAGCTGGTCCTGTTGTGGCGAATTTCCTCAGTGTTTGTATATCCGTAAATGATTTGATTTCTCCATCAATTTTAAAGCTTAGTTTTGCAGGATATATAATTCTGGGCTTGAAATTGTTCTGTTTAAGTAGATTAAAAGTAGATGACCATTGTCTTCTTGCTTGGAAAGTTTCATTAGAGAAGTCTGTGGTCACCGTGATGGATTTTCCCCTGTAGGTCAACTGGCACTTAGTCCTGGCAGCTTGCAGAATCTTTTCTTTTGTCTTGACTTTGGACAGGTTCATTACAACTTGCCTTGGAGAAGCTTGGTTAGAGTTGAGGCAACCTGGGATCCGATATCCCTCTGAAAGCGGTGTGTCAGAATCTTTGGTGATATATGGGAAAGTTTCATTTATAATATTCTCTAGTATGGCTTCCATTCCTCTGTGGCAGTCTTCTTCTCCTTCTAGGATTTCTATAACTCGTATGTTGGAATGCTTCATGAAGTCCCATAATTCTGACAGTGAACGTTCTGCTTTCTCTCTCTTCTTTTCTACCTCTTTTACTATCTGAGTTAACTCATGAACTTTGTCCTCTACCTCCGAAATTCTTTCTTCTGCATGGTCTAACCTGTTGCTGATACTTTCCATTGCGTGTTTAAGTTCCCTAATTAACTGCTTCAGTTCCTTCAGCTCTGATATATCCTTTCTACAATCTTCATATCATTCATCTCTTATTTGATTCTGTTTTTGGATTTCCCTTTGGTTATTTTCCACTTTATTAGCAGTTTCCTTCATTGTTTCCATCATTTCCTTCATTGTTTTCATCATGTGTATTCTAAATTCCCTTTCTGTCATTCCTAACATTTCTTTATAGGTGGAATCCTCTGTAGTAGCTACCTCATGGTCCCTTGGAGGGGTTGCTCTGGACTGGTTCTTCATATTGCCTGGAGTTTTCTGCTTATTCTTCCTTGTTTCCTTGCTCTAATTTTCCTTTCATTTCCTCTTGTTCTTTAAGTTCCCGTGCCATGCCCAGTTGCAGGGAAGCTGTTACTTGGCCGCCATCTTGCTCTCACTCCCTGTTCCATCTTTTAAAAATTCTTAATAATTGCCTTGCATTTTCATTTTGCACAGGAATCTTCCAGTTCTGCAGGTCCTGCCTGGCTCCCTGTGTGTGCATGGACATTCTCTTGCTTGCTTCATATCCTCCCAGTCCCCTTCCCAAAGGACATTCCATGTCCCCATCTAAATAAGGTCTGAACATCTGCCAGGCCTTTAGAATAAACTCATACATGAAATATTCAAATAACTGGATTCCAAGGCAAATTAATGCAATTAGTCTGACTGGTGCCAACCACTGAGCTGTGGGCTGGCATGCTTGTTTTTTTTAACCGTCACCTAGCACTTGTGAAGTACGTGCTATTATACTGACTTTACAAACGGGGTAATTGAGGCTCAGGAAGGTTGGTGAGTGGTAGAGCTCACACACAGAGTTCTGCCTTGTGCAATTCTAAAGCCCATTCCCATTTTACTGCCTGAGCTCAGTAACCTGAGGCCTGGAGTGTTTGTGCCTGAGATAACAGTGTTGCCTGAGAGAAGTAAGCACCTTTCCCACAGTTTTCGCACCTTCACCTCATACACAAGATCTTTCAGTTGCCTGGTTAACAACTAGTACATGCTGTTCTAGAATGTTCCATATCACCCTGTCAGTTGTAGAGCAACTTTTCCAGGACCACTCATAAAACTGGAAGTGAAGTGGTATCGTTGCCTTCATCATGAAGGTGGGGTTTGAGGGGCAGATAGGCTGCACCAGTAATGGATGTGTTCTGGTATCTTGAGTCCAAGCCAACACTGGATGGCATGTCCTTACTCAGCAGCACTTTCAGCTGTCATAGAAAATGACATTTATTCATTCTGTTATTTATTTATTCATTTATTTATTTTTACAAATCTCTGTAGTGTCTTCTCTGTGCCAGGCACTGTGCTAAGCCCCAGGGAGAAAATAATGGAAAAAAAAAAAAACAAAACATATCCTCTGCTTTCTAGAAAGTCACAGACTGGCTGAAAAGGTATAGACTCTCTTTACCCCAGCATTTCAGTGGTTCTGAATTCTGGAGTTGAGGAGTCATGAGTTGGAGTAAATTTAAGAAGTGAGTGGAGAGCAGCACCTGTGGCTCAGTGAGAAGGGCGCCGGCCCCAGATACGGAGGGTAGTGGGTTCAAACCCCGCCCCGGCCAAACTTCAACAACAACAACAAAATAGCTGGGCATTGTGACAGGCGCCTGTAGTCCCAGCTGCTTGGGAGGCTGAGGCAAGAGAATTGGGTAAGCCCAGGAGTTGGAGGTTGCTGTGAGCTGTGATGCCATGGCACTCTACCGAGGGTGGTAAAGTGAGACTCTGTCTCTACAAAAAAAAAAAAAAAAGAAGAAGTGAGTGGAATATTATTTCTGAGGCTCAGTGGAATTTTCCCTTGCTTGAACCTTGTTGCAGATTAATCCTGGGTTGGGTGGCCCTCCTGTGCCTGTCCTTATGTGCATCCTTGGTTTAACAGCTGGCTCTGGCCAACCTATGTCATCTTTGACCTCAGCAAACAAACACAACTTTTAAAAATTGATGTAAAGAAGAATTGAATAGAAAACAAGATTGAGGGAGGGTGAATGGTGGGATCACACCTAAGGTGCATAATGCAAGGGTACATACATGTCGGATTTATTAGTATAGAGTATAAATATTTTAACACAATAATTAAGTAAACGAGATGAGGTGTATATTAACCAATGTGATGTAAGCATTCCTAATTCTATATGAAATCAGCACATTGTATCCCATAAATGCATTAATGTATACATGATCTATGTGTTTATGATCTGAAAAAAAGAATAACAAACAAGTTCAGCTCTGAGTCCCTACCTCCTTACCTGGCTGCAGAGCTTTGCAAAACCATTGATTGTTTAACAGTCAGTGGGGCAAGAAGGCCAGAATTATGCTCAGCAAATGCAGGAATAGAGCACAGTTGTCTCTGTGTGTTTCCATGGTAACAGTGATAACAGCTTGTATTTATAGACCCTCTATCTCCAAGGAGCTCAAAGCACTTTACAGACACATTATCTCTCTTTTATAGAAGAAGGAGAGGAGATAGAGAGAGGGAAAGAGGTAGGGAGGTAGACAGAAAGAGAGGGAGGGAGAGAGGGAGGAAGAGAGAGGAGAAGAGAGGAGAAAAAACAGGAGAGAAAGGCAGAGGGACAGAAGGACATGTTGTGCTATTATTCACAGATGGTACAGAATGGGGAAGTCAGTGACCCAAAGTGGCAAGGTAAGCCAGTGACAGATGGTAGATTGGATGGACCTAGTAGCTCATATAACTCCTGGAACCCTTGCTGCTGGCCTTGGGCAGATGTCAGAGCTGAGCTGCTGTCTTCCAATCATCTCACTCTGTTCAGTGTCATCTGGGTGATCAGATAGCTGTGGGAGCATCAAAGGCAGTTTGGCTTAACTATTGTTGATTAGGAATATAGGAACCATTCTTCCATGGAGACTTGGGCATAAAGTCCAGCGTCTGCGTAGTCAGTTAGTTACTAGGCAATCCTAGACTGTTTTCCGAGGGATGAGAGGCCTAGATGCCCTACACACACACACACACAGAAGGTCTATAGGCACTGATGTAAATGGTTCTTCAAATGGACCCCAGAACCTTTGGAGGAAATGCTTCCTGGGTCCTTCTTCCTAAGATGTGTGTCTGAGTGATTAGGTGTATGATGTGGCATAGTGTTATTTGAAGGCCGTAGTCTATGAAATTGAAAATCAGTTTTGCAAATCTCAGATCTATATTACCTGTATGAAATAGATTGTAGGAGGCATCCCATGTCCTCTGGTTGGGGCCTAAAGTCTGGGGATGGGTTAGGATGACTGGAGCTCTCTAGTCCTAGAGGGAGTCTGTCCTCATTCTCCTTCAGGCAGAGTCTGCCAGCCCTGCTCCTCACTTCTTACCCTCACAGACCTCCTATTTCTTCCTCTCACCACCAACTCACTCCCCATTTAGCCTTTGGAAAATAGGAACTCTTTTCTCTTTTTAAAAAAGAGTCATTATCTGCAGAGCATTCAGTTAACTCAGCCTGCAGTCCCCATGGCAATGCTGAGAGAACGGATCCTTCCTCCTGCAGGTCTTTGGTGGTCTTTGGGTGGAAATCCCAGCAGTTCTGCAGCCCATGATGTCAGGCTTAAGCAAAAGATGAGCTTCTCTCTTGCCTTCCACCTTTTAGGCTTCAGCGGTAGTTAAACCCCAGGAAAAGTTTAAATGTTTACTTCACAAATAGGCTTCTGACCCTCAAACCAAGAAGAGACTAACTGAGCAAGGGAGACGCTGCAAAAGGGGCAGCTGTGGGGGTGGCCTTCTGGTTCCTGAGCCAGGTCAGTCACTCCCCATCAGTGTGGGAGGCTTGCTGGTCCAGGGGGATGGGCAGGTCCGCCTCTGACCCTCCCAGGGGGCTTCAATCATTCTACAGGTCTTTTCTCTGTTCCCCTGGGAGGCCGAGCTCCCTCTTATCAGCTAGCCTTGGGCTCCAAGGAAAAGGAGCCCTGTTGGGTTTGCTACTCCATCTCCGGGTCCTAGTTTTGTGTCTGGAAGACCCTTAGAATCTGTGAATGAAGAACTCCCAGTGGCTCTCCTGTTTCTTCTTGGTTTACCTACTCTTCCTCGTGAGGTCCTTCTCAGACGCTTCAAAAACCCTGCCGCCTGTTTGCTCTTGTGTGGTACCTTTCCCCTTCATAGGACTTACCACACCTTCTGGCAATCACACATGTGGATAGAAGTTTCTAGATGTCATGGAAGGTAGCGTTTGTATAGTGGAAGGTAACTTTTGAGTAGTATATAACACTACTCAAAGAATCCCTTCCAGATTAAAAGTTAATATGCTGGTTATTAAAGTTAGAATTAGAAAATCATAGTTTATTTTAATTCAACTTTATTTATTATTTATTTTGTCATCTAGATAGGGTTAGCAATCACTTCTTTTTTTTTTTTTTTTTACAGTTTTTTTTTTGGCCGGGGCTGGGTTTGAACCCGCCACCTCCAGCATATGGGACCGGCGCCCTACTCCTTGAGCCACAGGCGCCGCCCAGCAATCACTTCCAAAGGAATTATGAATAAAATTAGTTCCTGACTTTCCAATATTTTAATCTGTGATTATAAATTATTATCTGTCTCTATCTATATATGTATTTTCCTAGATTAACAAATGCAACTTTTTGGAATACTTTAATATTTATATACATTTAAGTCCTTCAGTGTATAACTATGGGGTTCTAAGTTTCTCTTAAATGTTCCAACAAACTTTGCAAGAACTCTAAATGATAAAATTCCACAGCACTTACTTAATTATATTTTAAATTGGCATTATAAAGTTATCATTCCACTAAGTCCAATTGTATTAAAAATTGAAGATACATGACCCAGCACCTAAAACACAGTGGTTACAGCGCCAGCCACATACACCAAGGGTGACAGGTTTGAACCTGTCCTGGGCCAGCTAAACAGCTGCAACAAAAAAATAGCTGGGCATTGTGGCAGGCACCTGTAGTCCCAGCTACTTGGGAGGCTAAGGCAAGAGAATACCTTAAGCCCAAGAGTTTGAGATTGCTGTGAGCTGTGACACCACAGCACTCTATGGGGGGCAACATAGTGAGACTCTGTCTCAAAAAAGTAAAAATAAAAATTGCAGATACACAAAACAGTAAATATACATAATTTTCTTCCTAATACAAAATTATTAGTGCTATGATTTGGTTCTGTCAAATATTTTCATACTCAATTTTCAGTCTTTCTGGTATTAGGAAACACAGCCTGCCTAAGGAAAGACATTTGCAATTATGAATAGGGCTGCAATAAACATTCTGGTACAAATATCTTTATTATGAAAGCTATAACCCAGTTACAACCTAAGAACAGGGAGAAGGGGGAAAGGGAGGGGAGGGAGGGGGGAGGTAGATGGAGGGAGGGGGATTAATGGGATTACATCTGCGGTGCGTCTTACAAGGGTATATGTGAATCTTAGTAAATGTGGAATGTAAAGGTCTTAGCAAAATAACTAAGAAAATGCCAGGAAAGCTATGTTAACTTTGATCATGGGGTACCATACACCATACACTTGGTTCATAGACCATTTCAATGTGTGAAAATGGTCTATGAACCAAGTGTATGGTGCCCCATGATCATACTAATGTACACAGCTATGATTTAATTTAAAAAAAAAAGAAAGACATTTGCTATCCCAGGTAAATGAAGTCACTTCTGAGCAGAGTTTTGACCAAGACCTGGGCTTCTTGGTGACCACGGGGGACTCACGGAGCCTTCTTCCATGGTGATAGCATCATAGGCTTTCACACTGAAGAGGCTGGTTCCCTAAGTCCTCAGTCACAGTATTTACTTTGCAGTAACTGCATTCTTTACTTGAGGAAGATGGCAGCTTCCATTCCTCTTCATCACTTCACTGGATTTTGTATTTTTTTGGCCCTTAAAATGTGGGGAAATGTGACTTTCCTGTAAAGTCACCAGGCATAGGGAAAACAAGAAATCGTAGCTAAAGTTACCTTTATTTACAATATATTCATAATAACATTTTACGAAGAGGTGATCAACAGTGGGCCAAATGTGATAAGTTCCCCTAGAACATAAAAGAAGCCTCCTGTCACAAAATGCCATTAAAAAACTGAGATAATTGGAACATGTGTAATAACATAAACTCCTACTTATTTCAGAACTATATGATACACTTCAAAGCAAAAATGGCCCTGCCGATTCTTTTGAGCAGAGGGCACAGAAGTTGAATTTGTAATTGGTTGCCCGTAAGGGGCCTATAGTCTCAAAAGCCCCTTTGGAGAGTTTTTGACTTGCATTTCTTGCAGTGTTCAGTGGCTTCCAGTCTTCCTGCAGATATAACCACGGTCCTTTCTGCAGCTCACAAGGTTCTTCGCCTTAACCATGGCTACACATTCCCCGTCATTTGGAGAGATTTTTTAAAGATTCTGATGCCCAGATCCCACTCTCGACCAACTGAATCTGAATCTCTGAGGTTGCACGTGGATCTTTTTTTCACTGAGTTCTAATCGATGTACAAGAAACTGCACATATTTAAAGTATATAATTCGATGAATTTGACATGTGTACACACCTCTGAAACCATCACCACAGTCAAGGCAGTAAGAATAACTATCACCGAGCAAAGCTTCCAAGTTTCCTTGTGCCCCTTTGCAATCTTTCCCTCTGCCTCCACCCACCAAGTGACCGGGGATCGGCTTTCCGTCATTACAGGTTAGTTTGCATTTTCTAGAGTTTTACATAAATGTAATCATGCAGTATGTGCTCATTAAAAAAAAAAATCTGGCTGCTTCTTGGCATAGTTATTTTGAGATCCAGCTGTGTTGTTGCATAAATCATGGATATTTTCCTTTAAACTCAAATTTTTTTTTCAGCTGCAGCCAGGTTGAGAGCTGTCAGCCAATCCCTCCACTCAGGGATGCTGGTGGATTCCAGATGCTTCATGGCAGATCCTTTTACAAAGGGTCTGAGCAGCTCTAAGACAGGGCTCCTCCAAGCTTGGCTCAGTGTGGACCTTACGACAACTCTAGTTGACCCAGGGCCATGCTCTCACTACGCCCACTTTGGATTCACAGGGTTTGGGAGGTAGCGTATGTTGAACTTCAGTACCTCATTGCTCTTTCCCACTTCCCCAGCTGTCTCCACCTGTCCCATGCACCTGCGGATGTTGCAACACTGTATGCACTGGAGTCTGGGGAGGTTGGGGTGCCCAGCGGCAGAAGAGTGAGCGTTTGCCCTTCCTCACGAGGGCTCAGCCCTACCAGCACTTGTCTAGCCTTCTCTAGGCCAGGTTTTCCATCCTCGGTGGCTGGAGTTAGCACAGCTGGCACAGACGAGACTCTTGGCACCCTGCCGTTTACTCACCAAAGATATTTCTGCAAGTAGAATTCAATTTGGAAAATGTTTTACAAACAGAATTCCTTGGGAGAATATTTTAATTTACCCGATCAAAGTATGACGTGCTGTTCTTTGGGCTAACTGTTCCTGGTGCTTTAGGAAATAGAGATTCTAGCTGATTGATCTTTATCCTTGATTTAATCCCAGTTCCTCAATTTGAGCATGTTTAAAATAAGTAAGGGCCAGGCACGGTGGCTCACTCCTATAATGCTAGCAGACTGGAGGCCAAAGTGGGTGGATTGCCTGAGCTCAGGAGTTCAAGACTAGCCTGAGCTAGAGTGAGACCTCGTCTCTAAAAAATAGGTGCTGTGTGTAGTCCCAGCTACTTGGGAGGCTGAGGCAAGAAGACCTCTTGAGACCAAGAGTTGGAGGATGCTGTGAGCCATGATGCCATGGCACTCTACTGAGGGAGACAGAGTGAGACTCTGTCTCGAAAAAAAAAAAAAAAAAAATTACATAAAAAATAAAATGAGTAAGGACTCCAAACATAAGAGTAGTCAAAGTGTACTGAAATATTTAAGATCTTGACTCGGGGAACTTGTTACTTCCCTGAAGCCTTTGATTTGATGGAAAAAGTCCATGATTGTTTATGCCATTTACCCTAACAAATCTGACTTCCTATTCTGCTCTCACCAGCCATGCAGTCACTTTGAAGAGAGTAACTTTTGAAGACCTATTCAAATTCTTAGTAGGCAAGAAGGGAGATAGCTATATATAACTGAAACATTGTAACACAATTTTTTGATAAGGAAATTTTAGATAGTCTCTTTGGTGGCATTTTTACTCTTAAAAAATATCTAGAAATTGGACTATTTTAACAATATCTTATCTGATGTAAGATCGCTATAGGTATACAGATGTAGACACAGATATCCTCCGTTTCATACGACTGGTGTGAGGTGTGTGTTAGTAATGACAATGATCCTCCTTTGGGAATGCTTATTAAATCCACAAGATGCAGAAGGCTTTGATTACTCCTTGGCATTTAAATTAAATTATAGTGTATCCATAATCAAAAACAAGAACAAAAATAAACCTTAGAAAGACTATTAGAATGAACAAGTAGATTGCTAAGGAGAAACTGGAAAAATAGTTAAGATGTATTGGTTGTTCATTGTTGGTGGACGTTAGCCTCTTTATAGACTTCAGTTTCAATTTTATATAAATATGTTGAGGGCAATGTTCAGAATCTAAGCATTCAGTGGGATCTGGAAGGTATCGAGAGTGGCGACTCCTGAATTCTAGTATTGCCTTAGTTAAATGTTGACCTTGAGCAAAACCTGAAAACAAACATATCTGGATCTCAGTTTTTGTAAAATGAGAGGAATTGTAGATGATGGAGTAAATTCCTTGTAGTTTAAATGTTCTAGGTTTTGTAGTTATAAATGTGTTCAGTCAGTCATTTAATACAGGAAGGTTACTGAAAAATAATTCTGTAACTAGTGGGTACTACCACCAGGTGAGGGAGGTACGTTGTCCATAAGTCACGTGCTTGAAATGGTAGGCTTATTCCATATCTGTATACATCAGGTGAACCTGAAGTATGTTGCACTCGCTCTTTTACCCTCTTTAAAATAAGTATTTGTTCAAGCATTAAGCTTAGCCATTGTCACACACCAGCCAGGGTCATGATCTGCCCAGGATGTGATTTTATCTATTGTCCATTCCTACCCTGACAGCTCAGGTTAGGCTGGTGGTGACTGTAGGGTAGTGTAGCTGTGTGCCAGAGACATTTAGCTATTTCTCCTACGAATGGAGCTCTCTGCAGAAAGACCCTAGGTATTAAGAGCTTAGCTAGATGTTTATTAGAAACATAAACAGTACAGCAAGACTTTTTTGATATAAAATTTTATATAGGTTTTAGTGGAGTTTTTTTGACTTTAAAAACATGGCTGGAAAGTCAACTTTTTAAATAATATCCTACCTGAAAACATTTGTTTATTTTTACCATTGTGCATTATGTGTTAAACAAAATAAAAAGATTAAGTTTCACAAGGTTTTTCCAAATAGTGCAAAGGGCTTTCAAGAGAGAAGATCCTCAACCAAAGGACCTGAAATTTAATCCTACGACCTTCAGTAGTAACATCATAACTATAACATGCAGCAGCTGGAGACCAAGAAGGACATTGGGAAATATTCCGAGGACAGACTGTCTGGCATAAAAACCTCCATAAGCACCAAAACCTGCCTCTGGCATACACATCTACTCTATTGACTTTGGCAATGTGTCTACCTTGTCAAGCCAATAAAATTCACTGAAGTCGAAAATTGAATTAGTAGCACAGCCCGGTCTTCCCTCTCTCCTTTCTTTTACTGGGTTGCGATTTGGTCTGGCAAAATGTGGCAAGATCCCCTCTCATGTGCTCAAGCTTTCCCTCGTCTCTGGGTCAGGACCTGGGCAGTCCTGGTTCCAGGGAGAGGCAGCTGACTGAGAAAACCATTCATTCTGGGTTCACACATCCACAGGCACTTGGTGTCTGTTTGAAAAAAATAAACTTCTATTTACTCTGCAAAGTGTACTCACAGTGTTCTGTCTACAGACACATGTGTGCCTAGTTAATCCAGTTGTGCAGAAAGAAAAAAAGATTTAGACAGCTCTAGTAGCCAAGTCATAGCAGCAATGAGGGGAAGGTTTTAGCACTTGCTTGGGTGGCTCATGAGACATCCCTTTAGCTTCCACGGCTGGGAGATCACAGGACAGGTGCCCAGGGGAGCCACGGATGGAGGGAGGGTAGAGTGCCTGCTAGGGAAGGGAAGGGCAGGGAAGGGAAGAGTATGAGGTTCTCAGAACCACAGGCTGTTTGATCTCGAGGAGCTCTCCAGTGTTTTCTTCTAGAACCTCCTCATGTTACAGGTAATGTTGCTAAATGTGGGTTCTGCGGCCTACCACCCAAGAACTCTGAAGGGAAGGTGGTTTATTCAAGTGCTGGCAGCCTGAGGAGATGATGTACTGTTGTCGCAAAGCCCATCTCATCTCTTCCGAGCCATTTATAAAGGGACAGTATAAAGAGGGGTGGTGAAGTCTTTGCTCAAGTCTTATCAGCAAACAGTAGGTCATCAGGTGTTGTCCTATTCTGGATTTTTTTTTTTTCAGGTTAATGTGAGGGTACAAACAACCAGGTTACAATGTTTGCATTGGTTAGATAGAGTCCCTCTTATAGTTGTGTCCTGCACCAAGAGGTGCCATACACCCTTACATTGTGTGCATTAAGTGGGTGCACCACACCCATTCCTCCTCCCTCCTCTCCTCCCTTCCTCATTCTTCCTCCCTCCAACTTGATTTTTTTTTTGATTTGTGATTAAATCATAACTGTATACATTTATGGGGTACAATATGATGATTTGCTATACAATGTGGAATGCTTAAATCAAACTGATTAACATAACCATCACCTCACTTACTTATTTTTTGTGGTAAGACATTTATAATTTACCCTTAGGTATTTTGAAATATACCCCCAACTTGAACTGAACTGAGTTTTTCTCTTATGTGGGTATACATTAGATCACCTTCTGGCTTCATGTTAGTATTGAGTACATTATATACTTGCTTTTCCATTCTTGTGATACTTTACTAAAAAGAATGTTATT
The DNA here is from genome assembly GCF_027406575.1 of Nycticebus coucang. Taxonomy (NCBI): domain Eukaryota; kingdom Metazoa; phylum Chordata; class Mammalia; order Primates; family Lorisidae; genus Nycticebus; species Nycticebus coucang. Next base: position 92,376,440 of record NC_069789.1, read on the forward strand.
CTGGATTTTTGATCTATTTTTCCTCAAGGTCATTTTATAATCTTGTATAAGGTCTATGTGAGCAAGCAAGCAGCAGATTACTTCCTCACTGGAAGTAAAATGGCTTCCCTTTAGCCAGCTGAGCCTTGCAGTTGGTCTGAATGGCCCCTAGGGAGCACAGTTCCTAAAAGGGTAGTGGCTGCCCAAGGACACATGGCACATTATGCAACAAAACCAACCCTAAGGCCTGGTTTCCAGACTCCTTGTCTACTGGTCTTTTCATCACATCACACTATCTCCTTGATTTATGAGGGCTTCTGACAATCCTTTGGAAGACAAAGGATTCTAATCATAATCTCACTTCTGAGTTTTGGGCATGACTTTGAGCAAGTTGCCCATCTATGCTTAAGTTGCACTCTCTTCAGATGGGGACAACCTTGGGTCAAACTGACCTCGGGTTTGAGCTCACACTCTCTGGAGAAAGGTGCACTCTAGATGTTTTTGCTTCATGTGACTTTCCTGAAAGGACTGCTCGAAATAGGTGGCCTTACCCAGATGTGTCTGGTTTCTTTGCTTTTCTCTTGAACATGGAGATTGCTTTGTTTCTTCCTCAGAATCTGGCGGAAGCAGATTTATACAATTATTAGTAATTCTAGAAATCAGGCTGTCAAAAGACAGAATTACAACAAATTTAAAGATCTCGGTTGATTCTATTGAGATTCTAGAATTGGGCAGGACTTCACTCCACAACATGGAATAAGTGTTCCCAAGAGTCTAGCAGAGGAGTTTGGCTTTATAGGTAGGAGAGGCTGAAGAAAGCAGAAAAAAAGAACAAAAAGCAGATTGGTCATTTGAAAGTTATTATTATTTTTTTTTAAGAGGAGACCTAGAGACAGAAAAATAAAAAAACCGAAAACTGATTAGTTAATGCCATGTTATTTCAGGCTAGTTTTTCTGTGTAAGGATTAAAGTAGAAGGAACGTTATTATCACGTTGATTGGTGATTGAAAACCGGCCTGTTTGGGAAACTGGCTGTTAACTCCCTCCTAATTTTTGGGAGACCTGACAACAAACAACTTTTTTGGTGATGTGGAACTTTAGTGCGGATAACACTATTTTGATTTTTAGTTTGGTCTGTTAGGGCTTAGTGCAGAGGCTTAGTTCAAAACAACAGCTTCTTATAACCTTCATTTAACAATTCAAATTCTTTAAGCAAGCAAGTTCTCCCCTTTCAGGCTGTTTTCAGTTCTCTCACAAATAGTGGAGAAGGTGACTGCACCCTGCAAATTAGGAAAGTAAAAATACAACACAGACCCAGGTCCTTTTTCATACGATCAAGATTAATAATTTGATCAAGGTTTTAAAAAAAATAATGATTTGGATGTTTTCTGATGTAAGCAAATCTAAAAGTTGAAATAATGCTAATTCCCAAGAAGAAACACAAGGCAGTAGTTATTTGCATTCTCAAATGATTCTTTGCTGTGCCAGCAGAGTTTTCATTAGTGTAATGGAAAATGCAATTCAATTTATTCATATTTGGGCACCAAGTTTTCAGAAGGGTCATACAGTATACCACCGACTTTATCCCTATATTTACCTAATTTACCACATGTGAACCACTGTTCTAATGATTTCTGTGTTCTTTTACCATTAACTCATTTTAAAGGCTATTTTGAAAATTAAGAATAACATACACCCTATGTTGCGATGTATGTGCTCCTGTGCATAACGAATCCATGTTTTTGGCTCGAGTCTTCATTTTAGTTTTTAAATCTAAATTGAATTTGTTCATATTTAGTTACTTGTTCTTTGCATTATAAAGGAATTTTGTAAAGACAGCACCTAGATTGCTAGCTCCTACCTAAAGTGTATGAAGAGAAATATGTCACTCTTACAATGAAAATGCTTTCGTTGGAAGTTCATCATAGATTCAACAACACCAATTACGGTATTCCAGGGTATTATCTTGCATATGGGTATTGTTATTGCTTCCTAGAGTTACACTTTTAGCACACCATAAATACACATAAAAGGATTAAAAACATTCATATAGATACGGAATTGGTACTACTCATGTACAATGCACATCCTTATTTTTCCCTCAAAAATTTGGGCAAAAAAATGTGCACTATATGCAGCAGATTACAACGTGTCTTTTATAAAACTCATATATAATTATTACAAAAGAATGGAAAATTACCCCACCAATCCTACCACCCAGAGATAGCTATACTTACTACCTTGCTATATGAATACACACCCATATAATTACACTACTACATGATACTAAAAGTACTGGGATTATATAATAAGACCGATCATGCCAGTTTCTGCATATTTTCTCTAACCTTATTTTTTCTATTAATGCGTTATAAATAGCTTTCATATTGATAAATGATAATTTACCACATTATGATAATTATAGTTCATACACATTGATTTCACTAATGTGCTATTGGTGGACATCGATTTTTATTTTCTATTGTTACAAACAATGCTTCCATTCAATGTTACCTCTTTAAAACTAAATGGTTGTGTATATCCTTGTTTATTTTCTTATGGTAAATTTCTGAAGTGAAATTACTTGGCTGGAAGCATACTTACTTTAAAACTCTTGGGACATGTTACCAAACTGCCCTGAAATAGAGTTGTAGCCAGAATCTGTGAGTGATCCCTATAAAATCTGAGAGTGATCCCTATAGAATCTGTGAGTGATACCAGTGGCCCCCCATGGAGCATTAATGGAAATGTCCCAAATCTTGACATGCATTTGCCCAAATTGACTTAAAATCTAACCATTTCACTATATCCAACTGCAGTTCAATAAAACAAACTTTAAGGATAATGCTGAGAGAAATTTTGGAAGATGGATATTTTATAAAACTGGATTGTGGTGACGGTTATGCAACTGTATGAATTTATTAAAAATCATTGAGCTCTTCATTTGCAGCGAGTAAATTTTACTAGGTGTCAATGATATCTCAATAAGCTGTTAAGTATTTAGGAATATAGTGAAATGATTACATTTTAAGTTAATTTTGACAAAAGAATGTCAAGACATGAGACATGTTAGTCATCCCTTTCTACTCCTTCCACGAGACAAGAATTTTACCTGCTTCCCCCTAACCCCAGAAGCAACCACTGATCTGATTTCTAGCACTGTATGAGAATTCTGTATACATGAAATCAAACGCTATATGCTTTCATTCAGTATGAACTTTTCAAGACTTAGCTAAGTCGCTTCATGTATCAGGAGTTTATTACTTTTTTATTGCTAAGTATTCTTCTATTATGTGACTACATCACAGTTGGTTTATCCATTTTCCTGTTGATGAATATCTGGATTCTTCCCAATTTAGCTACCATGAGTAAAGCTACTATGAACATTCTTATACAAAGCTTTTTGTAAACCAGTATTTTTATTTTTCTTGGATAAATAATAAGGAGTGGAATTGCTAGCTGATAGGCTAGATGTCCATTTTAACTTTTTAAGAAGGTGCTAAACTATTTTTTTAGGTGGTTGTAACCAATTTACAGACTGAGTCAGAGTCTCACTTATTCTACATCCTCTCTAATATTTAGTGTTATAAATCTTTTACATTTTAGACATTCTAGTGGGCATGTCCTGGGATTTCACTGTGGTTTTTCCGTTATCTTCAAAATGGTACCCTGTTTCCCCGAAAATAAGACATCCTCCGAAAATAAGACCTACTTACAGGAAAGATAAGATGTCCCCTGAAAATGTGACCTAGCGCATCTTTGGGAGCACACCTTGAAATAAGACACTGTCTTATTTTCGGGGGAACAGGGTACCATCTTTTCAATTACTTGATTACCGGTGATGTTGACTAATATTCATACATTTATCAATGCAAATGTCCATGAAAACTCACACATGAAATATTAAAAACATCATAAAATATTAGATTTCCTTTAAGATGAATGTTTAATTTCCAAATTAGTTTAAGACCTCAAGCACCTGGTCCTGTCCTACCTCTCAATATCATCTATGGATATAATGCTTTCCTTCAAATATATTGTATAATCTGTAGGGAAGGATCACAGATTTAATCTTCCTTTCTTATTTTAATGCTTATTATTTAACAAAGAAGGCTAGATAAGTGAAGAGACTCACTTAAGTTACAGAACTAACTATATAACCAGTACGCAGTACCTAATAAATGCTTAGAAGATTTTTACTGCATGAAGAAATAAATGAATGAATGGAGGACTTAGGGCCCAGGATTCTTTATGTCACAACCTCTGTTTTTTTCACTTGTGTTTGGTTTTCTGCCTTCTCTTTCCTTGCTAGGGCTTCAGTAACTTGTACAGTGCAGATATTAGGATGCTGAATCTTTGTGGTTTGAGCGTCTTTAGATGGGGTCCCTGGGGCTGAGAGAAACTGGGGAGGAAGTCAGAGTCTACACTGCACACTTTCCTTCTTTGTCCTTCTCTTCTATTTATTATTATTTTTATGTCACGGTGTGTGTCTGTGTGTGTGTGTGTTCTTTTCAGCTGCCCTCAAGCTTTTCCGGTAAGAGTCCCAGAACAAACAAAACACAATGTACATAAGAGGCCTAACCCTGGCCCTACAGCAGGAACAAGCTGGTGGGGGAGAGAGAGCCACCCACAGGAAGGCTAAAAGCTCCATTCCTTGCAATCATAACCCCAGCATGAATGATCAGTGCCAGCCAGAACTTGGGGGCAGGAATCTTGGGAGCTAGGCCCTAGGAGCAGCTAGGATGTACCCAAGAAAGCCATCAGAAAACAGAGACAATACAGATGTGAAAAGAGAAGAAAATACATGGGAGTATGTAGGATTAATATAGATAAAAGAGTAAAGAGAAAACAAACAGGTGAGAGTGCAGGCTGAGCAGATGTCCGCAGTAGAAGAGCATACTGACCGGGAGAAAATAAAGCTGGAGAGAGAAGTGTGCAAATGATCAAGGCAGGGACTGGACAGAGCGGGACAGTGGGACCATGTTGTAAAGTGCATAGTAAGTTAAATGCCAGGCTGTGGAATTGGAGCTTTTCATGTAGATTATTAGTGATCCCTGGGAATTCTTGAGCAGGGGAACAATAAGATGAAAAGTGATGTGTTAGCATGATTCGTTTGGTGCTATTTCGCCAGCAGTGGTCTGGAATCCAGGAGAAACTGAAGTCAAAGGGATTGATTGATTTTGCAATAACCAGGTAGAAATCTTTTCTATTCTTCTCACATTTCTCTCTGCCTTTGTGTGATGAAATTCTGTGAGAGAAGCATGCTAGCACCTCCCTAAGATATTAATCAGGTTTTTTGAACATTTTTCTTCACTTTAAATGCTTTTACCTCATTAGCAGTTTTCTCTACAGTTTTGTATTCTTTACGAAAATATATTATACAAAATTCCAGCTTAATAGGGCAAACTGAGCTTTGTTATGTTCAATATGAAAGTAAGTAGGACTCCATAGCTGGGCTCCTCCCTACATTGACCACTTCCTCAAGTTGACCTAATTTTCACAGACCAGGCGTGCACCACATGTGCGTATCAGTACAGTAGGCCTAGTTCCTTATGTTGACCACCTCCGTAGGCTGACCAGTTTGTAAAAGTCCCTTGGGTGGTCAACTTACAGAGGTTCTACTTACGTCTCTTTACACTTTTACAAAGCACTTCTATGTGATTCTAGGTGATTTCAGGACTTACTGTAATAGATGATCAAACAGATATTTTTAAAGGTGAATAATGTTGTCCAAGGTCATAAAGCTAGAAAGAGGTAAAGCCAGGACAGTGTTTAAAGAAAAAAGGTAAATTTACCAAAATTGAACAGAAAACATTTCTGAAATTATAAACTAATCTAATAGAAATATATGGTTTAATTTTTAAATATTCAAATTCAAAGGAATACAGCTTCTGTGGGACTTGAGATTCCCCAGAGTACCCTTTGAAGTCTAATCTTTTTTTCTCACTCTTTTTAACTGATACTCGCTAAAATGCCACCACTGCCCCCCTTTTCCCCACTGGCTTATTACAAATCCCACCACTCATAAACCAACATTTATTGAACGCTTCCTGCCCATGAGGCCCTGTGGTAAGCACGCGTCCTGTAACACCTCATCCATTTCCTTCCAAGATGCTGTAAGGAAGGCATTGTTATGAATATCATCTCCATTTTACAAAATGAACAAACAGGCTTAGCAAGAGAGGTTATGAACCCTGCCCACGTTCACACAGCTAAGTGGGGTGGGGGGCAGGAATCAAATCCAGCTTTGTCTTACAGAAGAGTCCAAGCTCTTAACTACCGAGAAATAAACCTACAACATTTCTCTGGTTTCATTTCCTGGGAAGGTTCTGAATACGCTGTCAAGAGGCAGAGAGTATCCTGTTGTTCCCAAGTATCTTCATCTCCTGTGAGTGACAAGCCCTGAGGAGCTTGGCCAGCAACCAGTCCTCAGGGGAGAGCTGGTATTTCACTCAGCCTGTTTCTTGTGTTTTTTGTCCCCTTCTCTTTGCCAATATAAGTTAGTGCCAATAGAAGATCATCAGTTTGTGAAAGGGATGACAATAAAACTGCCATAGGAAAGTATCCTTGATGATAATACTCAGTGCTTGGCACATGGTATCTGAAAATCTTCAAACACAATGTGCTTGCAGGTCCCTGAGTCACACACTCATCCCTCAAGAGATTTCAAGTGCCAGGCGAAGAAGGTGACACAGAAATGGCATTCTCAGAGTCCACAGAGCTGTAAAACGAGACTGACTAGGATGCTATCGTTAATGACCTCACCTTCATAATGTTCAAAGAGATGCAAAAGGTGTGGGCTGGTCCCCGGAGAGGGTCTGGGAAGTAAGACTGCCGCACCCATGGCACCATAGCCGTAGTGAGGCGGCGCTGTCCGCGTTCTAGAACGACGGGAAGGTGGATTGTGCTCCACGGAGCTTAGCCCCCAGCGCCCCCAGTATGCACAGCATCAGAAATGTTGCCTAGCATGCTCAGTTACCCGCTTAAGTTTAAAGATTGTGGCATCTATTCATGTGTTTATCATTCTGTACCAGAAGTCTGTTTGTTCTGATAAACTATCAATATGTACTTTCTTAAGAATGAACACAATACACTGTTGATCCAGATATAACACCACCTCATGAGCTTACTAGACTCAGTGGCACTACTAATGAACACACAAAGAGGTTTTTCCCACCATAAATATCAGTGGGGACAGAAAAAACAGAATAAATGCATAAACAGAACTTTTATAAGACATGACCTCCCACAATAAGGATTTGTTCAAACATCTTGCTTCACCAATTTTCATATGTAATACAAATCAATAGAGTAGTTTAATGTTTAACAAACAATCAATTATGAATCAAAGTATAGTTACTAATAAGAGTAAAAATATATAGAAAATATATATAAAAGTAGTCAAGCATTATACATAAAAGAATATGTCCAGCTGTTTTAAAAATAAGATCATAAGAAACTGAAAAGAGTTGCAGGACTGAGAAAAGTTGTAAGCCTTGACATTCCTGAAGAGGGAGTAAGCAGGTGTTACTGATAAACCACCTCCAGAATGAAGATTGCATTGTTTGAACCTTGGAAAGAAAATGTATAAATACCAACATATACTCTCAGTAAAATTTGCAGCTGCATACTTTAACCCGTAGTGTGCCAGACTGTCATTCCTGCGCCGACCTCTCAACTTTCCTCGTTCCTTCTCCCTGCTTTCCCTCGGACTGGAGCCCACCGACAGGGTGGTCCGTGGCATAAGACTTTACCCTAACTCTGCCCCAGCCTGAAAGTGAGAGAGACCATGGAAAAGACAGCTTCTAGAGTCAGAATTATTGGCTAAAGCCTAAATAACCAAGTAACTCTATGCCTCCAGTTCCTCATTGGTAAAATGAGCTTAATACAAGAGAATGGCTACTTTGTAACATTACAAAAGATTATGAGATAGTTCTGCCTTTTTTCTGTTTGTTTGTTTGTTTTTGTTTTTAGACAGAATCCACTATGTCACCCAGGGTAGAGAGTTATGGCATCATAGCTCACAGCAACCTGAAACTCTTGGGCTCAAACCATTATCTTGCCTCAGCCTCCCGGTAGCTGGGACTACAGGCACCCACCACACCACCTGGCTATTTTTTAGAGATGGGGGTCTTGCTCTCGCTCAGGCTGGTCTCGATCTCGTGAGCTCGAGCAATCCACCCACCTTGGTCTCCTACAGTGCTAGGATTACAGGCATGAGCCATTGAGCTTGGCCTATGTGAAATTGTTCTGGATAGATGCATACCAAAGTGGTACCTGAGTTCTCAGTCAATGGTAAACATACATACAGGTGGGGTCAAAAAAATGTATACACATTTAAAGTGATGTTATCTATGTATTCCTTTTCAAAGTTGAATGGAAGGTAGTGTTACTGGTCAAAGGTATCTAGACATGTTACACACATCCTTTTTACAATGCAATTTGTACACTTTTGGGGAATGATTGATTTTCCTTCCCACAAGATCTCTTAAAATGTGTGTACTTTTTTTGGCAGCCCTGGTATGTATAAAACTCTGATGGGAACAAATCTGTTGGTCACCAGAGAGGAATGACAAAGCTGAGAGGAACAGTTTCCCTGCTGTTATGGGGAAAACATACTAATAAGTGTCTATTTATGGAGGGAGGTACTTTGGTTGAAGTATATTATTTTCACCATTTTACAAGTGAAAGTGTAGAAATTCAAGCAATTTGCTGAAGGCCAGGTGGGAAAACCATTATTTTAACTCAGGTTTCTGAATTTTAAGGGTTTCTGATCTATGGTATATGTGTCTTAGGAATGCATTTTCAAGGCATACGGTGTTAAGATGTTTCCATGAGCTAACACCTCAGCATGACTTAGCACTGCCTTACTGGTATAGGGCAGGAGTCCCAAATGTTTTTTGGCACCAGGGACTGGTTTCATGGAAGATAATTTTTCCATGGCTGGGGGTGGAGGGATGGCTTTGGGATGACTCAAATGCATTACATCTCCACCTCAGATCATCAGACATTAGATTCTCACAGAGAGCATGCAACCTATATTCCTTGCATGTATAGTTTACAGTAAGGCCCGTGCTCCTATAACAATCTAATGCCCCACTTATCTGACAGGAGGTAGAGCTCAGGCAGTGATATGAGGGACAGGAGCTGCTGTAAATACAGATAAAGTTGCTTTGTTTCCTCATCCACTCACCTCCTGCAGTGTAGCCCATTTCCTAACAGGCTACTAACCCATACCAGTCTGCAGCCCAGATGTTGGGGACTGCACGTATAAGGAATCAGAGTCTACAAAAGTGGAAAACTCAAATATCTACAGGGGTCAGGCAGGGGACTCTCAGCAGATGTAAGAGAAACAGCAGGACAAGCTGAGTGGCAAACGATAGGGAGTGGTGAGGACTAGGGTGAACTGGCAAATGCATGCCCAGGCTGCAGGTGCACCTGTTACCCTACTCCAACCATTTTAGCTGTATTTGGAAGTGGATCACATCTTGCAATTTTTTCAGAGAAAGTGGAGATCTAGATTTTTATGTGAAATCACACAAAAAATTTTTTAATGAAACTTTTTATTTTGAGATGGTTGAAGATATTCACATGCAGTTGCAAGAAAAGATACAGAGAAGTGCCTTGTGCCCTTTGCCCAGTTTCCCTCAGTGGTAGCTGTGATATTGTGATTTATATAATAAGACATAGATGTTTGGTCTTTGTCCGCCTTTCCTGACACATTTGTGTATGCTAATGAGATGCTGATGCCTCGGGGCTCCTGGATAATCTCAGGGGCAGGGTAGACTGCCAGGGGCACTAGTCATTGATTAGAGGGTTGAAAATCTCAGCTTCACCTCTGACCTCCAGCAAAAGGAGAGGGGTTGAAGGTTGAGTTACCAGTGGCCAGCAGCCAATAATTTAATTAATCTTTCTTTTGTTATAAACCTCTGTAAGACTCAAAAAAGACAGAGTTTGGAGAATTTTTGGGTTGCGGAACATGTGGAGGTCTTAGAAGGATGGTGCCTAGAGCCAGCATATAAGCTCCAAGCTCCTTCCCCCATGCCTTGCCCTACACATCTCTTCCATCCAGCTATTTCTGAATTGTATCTTTTTTTATAATAAATGGATAAGCATAAGTAGAGTATTTATCTGAGTTTTGGGGGCCATTCCAGCAAATGATGGAAACTGCAGGGAGGTTGTGGGAAGCTCTGATTTATAATTGGTCCATCGTAAGGACAGCTAAATATCTGGGACTAGCAATTGGAATCTGACGTGGAAACATTCTCATGGAACTAAGTCCTTTACTTGTAGAATCTGGTGCTATGACTGGGTAGGTAGTGTCATAACTGAATTGAATCATCAAACTATAAGATAATAAAGTTGCATTGCTTTAAACTACTACATTTATGATAATTTGTAACAGCAGCAATAGGAAATGAATGGAAGTCCATGTGCTGAGATTTTTAATTTTGATTAATATACTTTTCAAGTCTAATATTTCCATTTGGTTCTTTTTAAAATGTATATATTTTCTATTCCCTTCCTGACATTTTGCATTTCTTTGCTGAGGTTTTCTATTTTTCCATTTGTTTCAAGCATGTTTATAACTGCTGTTGAAGCATTTTCGTCAGAACTAGCTTTAAAATCTGCATCAGATAAAACCATCATCTCTGTCATCTTGGTATTGGCATCCATTGCGTACAGTTTTTCAATCAGTTAGATCTTCTTGAGATGATGAGTGATTTTTGAAGCCTTCTATGTTTTTGTACTATGTTTCAAAGCTTCGAATCTTATTTAAACCTGCTCTTGCAGCTGATCTCTTTGACACCATTCCACCAGGGGAAAGGGGGGATGTCATCTTGTTACTTTCAGGCAGGGGTAGAAGTCTAGGTTCTCCCTATCCCCCCCATTCAAGTGTGGGGGGATAGGGAGACGACTCCTTCCTCCTAGTGGGAATGGGGTTCTATTGGTGGGAGTGTCCTGGTTATTGATGGGTGGTGGTGAAAGTTCTGATTCTCTTCTAGACCTCCTCCCTCTCCCCTATTGTGGAGTGGGAGAGGTGCCTCATTATTGCTGGATGGGGTGGAATTCCAGGCTCCCTAACGTGGGGGGAGGTTAGGAGTGCCTCCTGGTCATACTGGGTGAAAGTCCTGGTGCACTACTTGACCTTCACTAACACCCCTTGTTGTCAGATGGGGAAGTGCCCTGTTATAGCCTCATGATGGTGGCAGTTAAGGTTCCCCACTGGGCTTGGCTGCTGTGGGTGGGTGAGGGGTCATAATATCTTTCTGTGCTGTTTGGCTGGAATAGAGCAGTTACTGTCGCAAAGTTTACTGTCTTGCTAGTTGTCCTTTTCCTATTTTTTTTTTTTTTGGCTAGGGATAGCAGGGTTTTAAAAAATTCTTTATTAAATCATAATCATAACTGTGTACATTAATGCATTTATGGGGTACAATGTGCTGATTTGATAAACAATGTGGAATGCTTACTGGAGGTTTTTTTTTTTTCTGTCTGCTCCAATTGTTGTTTCTGGGCTGTGGGCTTCTTTAGTTCCAAGTTTGGGATGTGTGAGTCACAAAGGAAACCCATGGAACCCACTAACATGTTGTTCCTCAGGTTCGGAGTCCCTGAGTCCCATCAAATCTGGTTTCTTCTCTCTACTTTTTAGAGTATTATATTTGTTTTATATATAACATCCAGGATTTTTACCTGTGCTTAGAGGGTTGAACAAAGAAAAGTGTATGTAGTCCATTTTCCTGGGGATATAAATCTCTCTTCATTTTTTTTTTTTTTTTAGGAGACAGGGTCTCTCTGTGTTGCCCAGGCTGGTGTTTAGTAGTGTGATCATGGATACCTACAGTCTTGAGTTCAAATGGTCCTTCTGCCTCAGCTTCATGAGTAGCTCGGACTACAGGTATGTGTCCCCATGTCTGGACAATTTAAAAAAAAAATTGTAGATATGAAGTCTTGCTATGTTGCTCAGACTAGTCTTGAACTCCTGACCTAAAGTGATCCCTCCTGCCTCAGCCTCCCAAAGTGCTGGAATTATTTTTATTTTATTTATTTATTTATTGAAACAGAATCTCTCTGTGTCACCCTAGGTACAGTGCCTTGGCATCACAGCTCACAGCAACCTGAAACTCTTGGGCTTAAGTGATTCTCTTGCTTCAGCCTCCCAAGTAGCTGGGACTACAGGCGCCTGCCACAATGCCCGGCTATTTTTTTATTGCAGTTGTCATTGTTGTTTAGCAGGCCTGGGCTGGATTTGAACCTGCCTGCCTCGGTATATGTGGCTGGCACCCTAATCACTGAGCTACAGGAGCTGAGCCCAAAGTGCTGGAATTATAAGCGTGAGCCACTGCACCTGGCCACCATTCAGTTTTTAAAAATCTGTCTATTCAAGTATGTAAGTGAAACTGTGGCTGTTTTTTCTGTACACTTTTAACTAATTTTTACCCATTTTAATTCTGTAATAAATGTATTCTCCTGGCATTGGATATTTTGGAAAATGTGATTTTTGATAACTCCATTGTATTTTGTTATCTGAAATTTAGCAACGATTCTGCCATTGGATGTTTTGTTGTTTATAATTTCTCACTGTCATAAATAGTACTATAATGAAAATATTTGTAAGAAATATTTGGCTACATTTCATTAATTTTTAGAAGTTGGAATGCTTGAGCAAAGGGTATTTAAGACATTTGATTTGTATCATCAAACTATTCTCCAGGAAGATTACCAATTTACATTTCTACCAGCAGTGTTGGAAAATTCCTGCTACACTGCAGTCTTGCAGGCATTGAATGCTACAGTTTTCAAAACTTTGCAAGTTTAAAGGCAAAAAAGTATCATATTATCTAATTTGCAGTTATTTTATTATTAATAGTCATAAATATCTTTTCTTTTCATGTTTTAAATTTTTTTCTGATAATTGCGTTTGTTATTTCACTTTTTTCCTATGGCGGTTTTCTTCTAGTTTGTCCATTAGATGTGTTTCAAAGATATTTTTCTACTTAGTTATTGCCTTTTAATTTTATATATGCTGATAGTTGACATAGAACAGTTTACAATTTCAACTCTACTATTTTTTACATTTCCTATGAGCGTTTGTGCTTAGAAGCTGCTTCTCCACCAGTCCAGTTATCCATTGCTGCATGTCAAGCAACCTCTAAACTTAATGGCTTTAAAACAACAATCAAAATTTGTTGAATTTTATAATTTTTATGGGTCAGGTATTTGGGATGGGCTCAAGTGATAGTTCTTCTGCATCTCTTGGTGTTGACAGAAGTTATTCAATGTTCATCAGCCAGTGGAGTGAGTTAGTGAGTTAGTTAGTTAGTTAGTTCATTCTAAGTCAGGTTGAGAGCCTTGGTGGGGATGATGGGAAGTCTGGGCTCAGTGGGGACTGTTCATCTGTTCTTGCCTGTGACCCATCCAGCATGGCAGCCTTGGAGTAGTTAGAATTCTTACATGGTAGCTCCAAAAGTGAACGTTCTAAGAACAAAGTAGAAGCTTTTCATGATATATAGCCTCGGACATCAACTAGTTTTTGGTCAAAGCAGTCTCAAGTGCCCACATTCAAGTGACTTCATGGAAAGTGTATCATAGAACTTGTGGCCGTATATTAAAAGAGCTGTGCTACCTCAAGATGAATTAAAGGCATGCTTATAATTTCTTCTAGTTTTTTTGTTTCTCTTCCTCCTCTTCTTTTTCTTCTTCCTTTTTATAAAAATTAAATCCTCAATCCATATGGAAAATAATTTTATACAGGTTTATAATATGGTTAAAATTTGAATTTTTTTCTCTAATAAATGATTTCACTGCAACATTTTGTTGAATAACCATGTCTTCACTGATGGCTGCTAACTGGTTTGTGTGACTATTTTGTTAATGAAGAAAAAATGCCCTCATGTGTCTTCAAAATTTTCTAGCCCTTTTCTTCCAAAGGGGACAGTGGAATCTGGTTTTGTTCAACTTTCAGTCTGAGAAGCACTGGAACACACCACGGATGCTGGACTGGCCAGTGAGCGACTGAGTGGCTGCTTTATGGTTGGTCTTTCTTGGCTAGAAGGACTCTGTGACTTGGGGCTGGGTTGTTGATCTAATTTAGAGGAACTCCCACATTTTAATCTACTTTTCACAATAGCAGGCTCTCTCACTGAAGCAGAACTGTGTGTTTTGGGCTTTTGTCCTGGGATGCGTCTGAGGGTGGTTTGTTGTTATGATTGTAAATATAATAGTTCCTGGAGAAGATTGCTTCTGAGATAAAGTAAGTTGACTGTTTCTAGCGGTAAAAGCATTTGTGCACTTTTGTTAACATGTTTAGATGAAAGGGGAGGAAGACTCCAGTACCCTCGGACTTCCTCTCTGTCTCAAGGTCTTATCTCACTCTGGCTCCACTCAACATTCCTCTACCCTAGAAGGATTTTTTGACGTGGCCTACAGCTTCTTCACCTACATCTCTAGTTCTTCTTTTTCTACTTCTGTTACTACCAAGATGTGCAGAGCTCAGCGAGAGCTCTTACAATGCTATATCGTTCTGCTTGTTTATATGTTTTATTAATAATCACCAACACTACTGCTGCCATGACTCCTGCTATCTACTTTCTTATATACCCAATATTCTGCTAGTTTTTCTACCTTGTCTTATTTAATTCCACCCAGTGGCTTGCTGAAGGTAGCTACTATTATTCCCATTTTAGAGATGAATGGATGGTGGCTTAGAGATGTTGGATTATGTGTTCAAGCCATGTAGTTCATTAGTGATGGAGCAAGAATTTTAACCTTGGTAGTCTGCTTAAATTTTGAACACTGTGTAATCTTTTCACCCTTCCCTCATCTCAATCTCAGTCCCTAACTGTGGATGGGTATTTCTATTTCTCCTGTCTGGGAAGAGAGCCACACACAGCTGGTATCATGGGTCACAGGGAAGGACATCTGCTTGAGAACATACAATCCCTGTCTGGCAGGGACCCACATTTGAAACTCAGTCCTGAAAATTTGCTTACCTGATCTCCCTGCTTCCAGCCGGCTCTTCCTGATAGGCAAGAGCCTAATTGTCCCAGCGCACAAAGGAGACATCCTTTTGCTGACTGGCTTGTGCTTTGAGAACTACTGGCTATTTTCTCAGGTGAGTGTTCTGTGTAACTTAACTCTGCAGCTCCGTGACTCACCACTTCTTTTCAAGGCACTTCTGGAAGAAGTTGGCTTCTGTGGTCTGAGCTCAGAACACACCCTACTCCTCTCTGGAGAGATGGAGTCAGAGAAGGAAGAGATTTCATAATGCGGACGGTGTGCAGTGTTCATCGCTGAGGAATCTGCGTGTCGGTTTGCATTTGTGGGTGGAGGGCCCCACAGCTGGGGGAAGGCCAGCTGGGTGCAGGGGCATGACTGAATGGAGAGGACTTTCCAGAAGGGAGGAGGTAGGGAAATCAGAGGAAGATCCCTGAGGCTGTGCACCTTTGCTCCCTGTGCTGGTCTTTGGGAGCTGATATAGCAAAATACCACAGGCTGTGCAGCTTAAACAACAGAAAGTTACTGTCTCACAGTACTGGAGGCTAGAAGTCCAAAGTCAAGGTGTCCTCAGGCTGGGTTTCTCCTGAGGCCTCTCTCTTTGGCTTGCAGATGGAGACCTTTTAGCATAGTCCTCACATGGGCTTTCCTCTGTGTGTCCTGGTGTCTCTTTTTGTGTCAAAACTTCCTTTTTTCTTTTTTTTTTATTGTTGGGGATTCATTGAGGGTACAATAAGCCAGGTTACATTTATTGCAATTGTTAGGCAAAGTCTCTCTTGCAATCATGTCTTGCAAAATTTCCTTTTTTCTTAAGGACACTAGTCAGAATGGATTAGGGCCACCCCAACTTCTTTATTTTAACTTAATACCTTTTAAAAGATGCTATCTCCAAATATGGTTACATTCTCAGGTTTGAATAATTAAAGTTTCAACATATGCATTTTGGACCTTCTGAGAATCCTCAGTAGTCACTAAGGGGTGAGACCTGGGCTCTCAGCACTTGTGGTCCTGCCAGATCCCAGAAAGCATGGCGAGAAGAGAGAATTGCCAACCTAAGGTTAGGCGTGAATGAATTGTGTGATCAATAAAGCAGCAATTTAAATCATCAAATTTTGTGCTTCATATAACCTTGTAGAGAGAAATTTATTGTTATGTCTCCAGGATCAAGCAGTTCCCTTACCTATTTTTCTATTTTTTTTCATAAGGAATTAGAAGTTTCCAAGTTTTTCCAAGAAAATCTTTATAAAACCCTTAGCAGTGTCTCTAGTGAAGTTGTGAGGTGTGTTTCTCATGCATAAAAATAGTATTATATTTTCCTGAGGGTCAATTGGTCAAAATTGGTCAATTTTGTAACAGAGATTGAAACTGAAGCCAAATATCACCATTTCACTGTCTCTGTTTATCTGAAATTGGGATGTGTGCAAACCTTGTGACCTTATAAGATTTTGTTTTCTTTGAGTTGGTGAACCTACTTTAATATTGTGTATTCTAAAAGATGCTAGTGGGGCCTTAGTTCTAGCACAGTTCACACACATGGTGATTATAAAGCCATTTTGAGCGCATGTTTTTGAAAAAGCTTTATCGTTTCAACCAGCTCTGAGGAAGCAGGATTCTTGTCTTAAAATAGCTTTTTCTCAAGCATAAAATTGAAATGCTTTTACCCATTCCATACTTAGAGGTCAATGTGGCCAACCTTCTCTGTGGTAGACAGAGTTGTTTGCCTACCAGGGAACTATCATCGCTTTCTAACTTGCTGTCAAAACCTTGATTTTAGTTACTCTCCTCTGAGGCGTCTTGTTCTTTTTAAGAACTTGGCCTCTGGGGCGGCGCCTGTGGTTCAAAGGAGTAGGGCGCTGGCCCCATATATCGAAGGTGGCGGGTTCAAACCCAGCACAAGCCAAAAACTGCAAAAACCCCCCAAAACTTGGCCTCTACCCAACCACAGAAGGTGAATCTTCATTGGTCTAGGTCAATGGTAGTGGGCTCTCCTTACCTAGTGATTATTTAATTAAGGACAGATTGCACTGATTCTGGCCAGAAACACCAGCAGATGACTGATGGAGGGACACAAGATGGGAAGATCCCGTTTTTCAGCCTCTGGAGATTGTTTATAGCACGACACCTGATTATAGCAGATCTTGGAACTGGGGAGCGGGGGGAGAGCTGCAGAAGAGCTAAGTTAGACCCATGATGTTTCTATGTCCAGGAGGTAAACCACTTTGAAATTGCTCTATCTTTCTTGTTTAGATTTTCTATCCTGTGGTGTCCACAGCATCCCACACAGACTTTGTTTAGAAAGTTGATGTTAGCAGGGGGAGCCAAATGTCTTTGTTCTGTGTCACTATGAAAGGACACAAGCAGCCCCTGGGTTCCAGGTGAGATAGGTTCTGTAAGTTTGTTCTTACCGTGAATTTGTATGTAAGTTGGAAGAGATACATTTACCTATTACCTGTAATGGCTTCTACTCATAAGTGCCAGGCATATATTAGTCAGGTGTGTGTAAGTTGGGGGCTGCCTGTACCTGAAACCAGGCAATTTATAAACAAAATAGATTTATTTGACTTGTGGCTTTGATGGCTGAAATTTCAAAATTGGGCATCTGCATCTGATGAGAACCTCATGCTGCTTCCACTGGTGGCAGAGGTGAAGGGGAGCCAGGATGTGCAGAGATCAACTGGTGAGAGAAGAAACAAGGGCAGAGTCAGAGGGTGGGGAGATGGCCGGAGATGCCAGGCTCTTTTTAACAACCAGCTCTCTCAGGAGGTATAGAGTCAGAATTCACTCACCCCGAGGGAGGGCATTGATGTATTCATGAGGGATCTGCCCCCATGACCCAACCACCTCCCTTTAAGCCTCCTGCAACATTGAGGACAGATTTCAACAGCTAATCTGCAAAGATTGGGGAGCAACCCCCTCCCCCATCATGCAAGTCAAAAGCTCTTTCCCCTCTCAAACATGACAAGAGGAGGAAGGCAGCTGTGTTTGATTAGCAATTCTGGCTGGTCTCTCTCCTAAAAAAGCTTCTCTGCTAATATTCTTTAAAGACATACTACTGATGGCAAAACTATTTCCTAAGGTTGAGCTATTTCAAAGAGAGAATGCATTCAAGATGTAGCAAACAAGAGTGTCCTCCTACCCAACAGGAGGTAGGACTCATTCTTGATATCTTTCTGGACACCAAGAAGAGATTCAGGCAAGTGTATGTTAACTACTTGGGGTATTTTTTGCACAAACATGATGTCAAAGCGTCTTGATATCTTGCCAAATTGAGATAGAGGTGAGGCTCTCGCTAGGGATGGGGAGTGTGTGGTGGGAGCAGGATGGGACAGGAGCTCTGCAGCCAGGTGCTGATAGGGACACACCTGACACCAGGGAGCAATGGGAGCCGCCCAGGTTGGGGTTTCAAACTTGAATGAATTCCTTAATTGGACTGATGTTTATTGACTGCTTGAGAAAGGAAACATGGTCTTTGTCCACAAGGAATATACAGTTTCCTGTGCTTTAAAACAGCTTTAAAGCACCCCTCCCCTCCTCTTTCCTGTCAGCCCCAATCTTAGCGCCCTGAGGGTCTGGACCTCTCCTCCCAGTTACTGGGGTATAAATGCTGGTTGCTCTTACACATTTTCCGTATGATTTCCTTGTTGTCAGGAGTCAGAATTGTACTCAGTTTAAGGCTGTGAAGAGTTACTGAGCACTTACTATGAGGCAGATGGAGTAGAGCTGGGTCCCCAACCCCCAGCTATGGACTGGTACTGGTCTGTTGCCTGTTAGGAACAGGGCCACACAGTGGGAGGTGAGTAGCAGGCAAGCCAGCAAAGCTTCATGTGTTTTTAAAGCCACTCCCCACCACTCGCATCACCTCCTGACCTCCACTTCCTGTCGGCTCAGTAGCAGCACTTGATTCTCATAGGAGCACCAACTCTACTGTAGACTGCGCATGTGAGGGATCTGCATTGCGCGCTCCTTATGGGAATCTAACCCCCCTCGACCCTTGTCTGTGCAAAAATTGTCTTCTGTGAAACTGGTCCCTGCTGTCAAAAAGGCTGGGACCACTGGTGCAGAGCAGGTGAAGGTGAAGGAACCCTCCTGTCTCCTATGAGACAACAGCTCAGTGAGGCTATATGATTTCCACACTAATCAGATCAAGCAACTAGCTGACAACCAGCATCTGAATATGCAGATAATAAGTGCCGGGAGAATTCAATTTAATCCAATATATGTTAGCATTTTAGTATGTCAAGTGCTGAATCAGACCCCTAGGACATAAGAATGACTGAGTTCAATTCCTTCCCTTTCCTTCCAGAAGCTCACTGTGAAAAATGATACGACACTATCAAGCACATTAGCTGATGTTTATTGGGCCCTAGGTATTATTTACCACTTCTATGTGCTTTCCGTACAATAGCTCGTTTAATCCTTAACTCAACCCTATGAGGTAGATACTACTATTATCCCCGTTTTACAGATGAGGAGACTAAAGCATGCAGAAGTTAAGTTCACAAGATCGCAGAGTTAGTATGACAGGTAAGAGACAAACAAAGAATCTTTCCATTTATCAGTCTTACCTAGAATAGATCTAGATAGAGAAAAACTAAGAACTTTTGGCAGGAAAGCTGTGGTGTCAAATGGATGGCTAGCCCACGCTGGAATAGTGGCATGGAACAGGAAAGGGACTAAACATGGCCTTCGTGATCTCACTCCTAGGGAGGTGTGCAGTGCTGATGCCATTGAGAAAAGTGATCTCTGGAAGAAACTAACTGGTAGGGCAGTAGCTTTCTCCTGTTCACGTGCTGATCTAAGCTGAGGTTTATTGAGGACATTTTGTTCAGGGGCACTTGGAATTAGAATCCCATGCAAAATTGCAATTGAACCGGTGGGGGGTGGGTCAAGCTCCCCAGTTATGCAATCTAATTAACGCAATCAACAATGGCCAATAAAAGCCAAGAGGGCTGCTCGGCTTCCTACCTGGGTCTCCGGCTCCATAGATTTGCAGGTAGGTGGAAAAATATGGAGAAGGCAGTTCCTAATTTGCATCATCTTCTCCTTCTGAGGGACACAGTAAATCTCTTCTGTTTAGGCAGGTCTTAAGTCATTTTTAAAAATGACATGGCTCATTGTCAATCTTACTTTGGGATGGCATATGACCTACATTTGATAGAGGTTACAATCTGTCACCTGCTGAGCTTCAGATTGTAAAGACATATTTCTGTCCTGGGAACTGGGTTGTTGAATTCACCAGGACTGCTAACCTGCATCCTGCCACATTTTTCTTCATTGTTCATACATTTCAGACCTCATTCTGCTGGTAGGAACCAAATAACTGCCCTACCCTCTTAAATTAATTTATATTCCTAGATAAATCCTCCAAGTAGAAGACAATTGTTCTCAGCCTCCAAGAAGGACTTAAAATGGGTGAGTAGGAAAGAGCACCAGAGAACAAAGCAAAGGATTAATCTCTCTTAAAGTATTTGCTCATTTATTCATTCATCAAACGAATGTTTACTGAGGCCCTCCCTGGTGCTATACTCTGTGCTGGGCATGCGAGACATAGTCATGAACAGGATAAGTATGACCCCTGCTCTCAGGAGTTTATGGTGTATAGGGAGAGAGAGAGAAGATGACAAGATACTCAATTATAAATCCAAATAAATCCTGAAAATGGAAAAAAAACTGAGTATTCTGACAAAAGCAAAGGTTAGAGGGGCAAACTTACTATATTTTGTGGTCAAGAAAGGAGGTCACACTACTGGAGAGGTTGAGGCTAGAGAATCATTTGAGCCTGGGAGTTTGAGGTTGCTGTGAGCTATGAACTACGGTACTCTACTGAGGGTGACAAAGGAAAGAAAGAGAGAGAGAGAAAGAAAGAAAGATCACAGAAGCAAGACCAGAGAGAGAGAGAGAAAGAAAGAAAGAAAAGAAAGAAAGAAAGGAAAGAAAGAAAGAAAGATCACAGAAGCAAGACCAAAGAGAGAGAGAGAGAGAGAGAGAGAAAGAAAGAAAGAAAGAAAGAAAAGAAAGAAAAGAAAGATCACAGAAGCAAGACCTGAGGATTAAGGAAAAATATTTCCAGGCAGGGAAAACCCTTTAAGATACTGGTTAAGAAAAGACTCATCTATTTGAAGAATTAAAAGACAGGTCATATTGGCTGTCTTATATTCCTGGCATATTGAGGAGGAAGAGAGTATTAGGAAATGAGATTGGAGAGGTGGGCAGGGGCTGTGGGAAGGATCTTGGATTTTATTCCAAATGAAGTGGGAAGTCACAAGAAGGCAACATGCAATGGCAGCCTCCTCCTTCTCTTGCTAGAACTGTATAACATCACTTCCAGAGTGAAGGAAAGAATGCTTGGGCGGGAGTGAAAAAGGAAAGAATATTTGGGTTCCTATGAAATCATCAAGCTTTTGTAAGAACCATGCCTGGCTGTAAGTTATGCTCTCTTGTCCATAGGATTTACAGCTTCAGGATTAGCATTATCAATATACTACAGTGGCCTTTAAAGGAGAACTTGAAGAACCACTGTTTTAAAAAGAAGTTGTGATAAAGTAATTGTGAAACCTTCAGATTTGACTTGATTTCCCACCAAACTTCCTCTAGTGATGCAGCCAGAGTGACATGGGGTCAAGATGAGGACATCTTCATTGTCCATTTACTCCATGCCCAATGCTGTGACAGATGGGCCCACAAAGATGCAGAACTGGCCCCTGTGCTGAAGGGCTTTAAACTATATAATAGTAGGGGTCGTAGAAAGAGAGGGCAGGATCAATCAGCTACAGTGTGTGGACCCTCTCTTTCAGGTTTCTAATTGACATATTCAGAATTCAACCTGATCGAGGGGTGAGGATTGAAGGGATAACTTAGGAAGGGTTAGTGAAACTGGGCTGAGCAAACAGGTGAGTAAGTATGTTGAGATACTCCTCAGCCTGGGATCATTCCAGATACCTGAGTAGAACAGCCAGCCAGGACGGCTTGTCTCTACTCACCCTGTGCCTTTAGCATTGGCAGTGAACTTGTGCAAACGCTGGTAACAGGTAACTGGGGTTACTTCCCAAACTCTGACAGTCCAATGGGAACAAGCACTTTGGTTTTCTTGTAGGAATTGGGGGCTGTCCCCAATGTCCATACTGTCTTTTTTGATGGTTTAGGAAGGACAGGGTTGCACAGAGCTTATGTAGAGAAAAGATAGGTGCTCAGGCTTACATGCGTCTGGGGTTGTAGGTTGGCCTGTCAGTGTAGAGTCTGGGCCTTTCATCTTGAGCAAGATGTTTGATTTTATTGTGTCTAAATGAACAGATTGGACTTGATGAATTCCAGCCAGTAATGTCTCACTCCAACTCATTGGGCTCACTTTTCTTGGAAGTGGATGACTTTAATTCCCCTTGCTGGGATACCATTTCATTTATCAGAAAGATTCCAACCACCTATTCAAAGTTCCTTAGGGTTCAGTCAGGTGTTAGGTTAAAGAAAAGTCTAGTGGTGTGTCTTCTGTGAATATAGCTATGCTAACAATTCTTTCCCCACACCAGCCAAGAATGGCAGAAGTTCTTATATTTCTCTTTGGTTTGATTTTCACGAGGGTGCGTAGTGGAATGGTGGGTGTTGGAGGTAACTGCAGTATCTGGAAGGAGGGTGGACTTTTACTGAATTATATATATTTCGGTTATTTTAAATGTGTGATATGGATCTTGCCATGCTTAACATACGTGATAACACGGAAGAATGGGATTTCCAAAAGGAGGTTCTGGGGCCCATGAGATATTTGGGCAGCTTTGCCTGTTATCTACAGAGAATGGGAACCAGGAACAAAGGCCTCTTCTCCTTGTATAATTTAAACCCACATTCATCTGTTACATTCTGGTCTAGCACCATCTCTATTTTTAACTAGATGGCTAAATGCTCTTTTCAATTCTTTCCTTTCTCTGGTGTCTTGTAACTTACCCCATTTCTAACTATAGAAGATGATGAACTTGCTCATTTTATTCAAGTCCGTATGTTTTGGGGGATGTTTATACTTCAGGAAGGTCACCCCCAGTTCCTTTACGCCCATCTACCTCCTAGCTGCTTGTCTTCCTAGTCTCGTGGTCTGTGGTATGAAACTCCAGTTATGGAGTCGTAGAAGGCTCTGTGGCCAGGAGGGCCTGAGCTGGAGCTGAGAGGCTTTGCAAAGACCATACGGGGCTCCTTCTTGCCTCTGCCACCCTGCTGTGTGACCTCGGGCAGGACCTGGCCCCTCTGATCCTCTGTTTGCCTCTTGGTGTCATGGGATGCATAGCATCCTGGACAGCGGACGGCTGCTAAGACTCAGCTCTCTCACATTCTGCGCTGCTGGTGACACCTCCCACGGACTGCAAGGCACAAGTGTGTGCTTCAGCCATGTGGCAGGGACACACATCCATAACTTGCTCCTTTCTTTTACGTTTGACAAAACTTTTCAGAATTGGAAAGCAGCCTGATAGATTTGCTTGATGAAGAGTTATAGAAATCAAATGACTAAAAACAAAAAAAAGTAGCAAAACTCCTTCATCTCAGGAACAGAAAGCCACTCGACATTTGTTTATTCCTCCGTAACCACTCCACTTTCCCACAGGGCTATCGGTGAGAGTAGGTGAGGGGAGATGGAGGTGCTGAGGCCCACACTTCACCGGGTGCTGGGCGGCCGCCAGCCAGCAGAGCTTTGCCTTGCTCAGAGAACCCTGAGTTGGCTCGGGTGTTAGAGGCTACACTCTCCAGGGAGAGACAGACCTCTCCCTAGCTCTGGGACCCAATCTCAGAAATTCCATTCCTCCCACTTGTAATTATGTGGTGGTGTTCTGCCGAATGAGATATGAGGGGAAATCTGCTAAGGTGGTGGAACCTAGTGGGAAAGTTTCCCTTGTTCTTGAAAAGGGATTCAAGGTAGCAACGCTCCCTCTTTTCCTGCCTTCCATGTGATCGTGTGAGTGGGTGATGCTTGACTATTTGGTGATGCAGAACATACATCAACATGCTGAGAAGGAAAGGGAGAGAAAACAAAAGGAACTTGGGGCCTTGATAACATCTTTGAGCTGCTTTGTAAAACCACCTTGGAATTTTGTACTTTGGAAGCTTTTATTGTGTCAGGGTTGCTGTTACAAAAGCATGCTAATGGCAGGAGGAAGTTGCCTTTTGGCTCCCACAGGCCTCTCCCTGCTTGGAGAGCTTTTGGAAGAAGGTGTTGCAGGGGCAAGGGCGCCAGAGCGGCTGCATGTCTCCTACCAGAACTTTTCAAACGAATCAACAAGGTGGGGCAGAGGAGAGAGAAAGCTAGTTGCCTATAGAATTGAGAGGCAAACACCTAAAGCTGCCAGTCAAAAAGCTGAAATTTATTTGACTTTATATATTCTGAACTTTGAAATTCATGTGAAATTCTCATGTGAGTTCCTAAAATATCTTGTTTTGAATGTAAAGCTCATTTTTTTACCTACTTACCAGTTAAATTATTAAACTCCTTTTACGTGCACATTTTCAGTTTCAGGTGATGCTACACCCACCCGTGGAAAGGCTTGTGTTCCAGGTGATGCCAACGGGAAAAACACCTGCTTCCAGAAGTGTCTCTGAACAGAACTGGCAAAGGTCCACAAGATCATTGTTATAAGTATCAAAGAGATCAATGGAAGAGATCAACACTAGAGGAAGTGCTTTGGGAGGATGAGGCAACTTTCCCCTCCTGTGACTCCTTCCACTGGAAACTCCAGACATGCCGTGGTGACAGAAGCTGAACACAGACCACATTTCTACCACAGATAAGGCCTCTACAGGTGAATTTCCAGGTTGCACAAGCGACTCCTGGCTCAGAGGCCAGGGACAAGGTGTCACTTCCACCATGCCTCACACACTCTGGCAGGTTGCCACTCCAGTTAAATATGGAAGGGAAATTTACTGACATTGTTTTGAGTTCATTCCTCCTGTATTGCCCCCATCTACCAAGGCTATGTGAAGTCTAAGTTCTCGTTCTGTACAAGCTTCATATATGCTCATACAAGCTTCCTGTTACAGAATAGATGCTCGGGGAAGCCAGGGGCTTCCTAAACTTTCTGAGATTGGATTCCAGAGAAAGGGAAGAGTCTGTCTTTCCCTGAAGAGTGTGGACACCAATACCTGAGCATCTTATGCTTGCCAAATTTCCGTTATATCTAGAAGTACGTGTGGCATGTATTGTGTGCTTCAAAAATAATTGTCTGACTGACTGCTAAGAGATTGAATTAGGAATACTTTGAGGGCCATTCTGTAAGGTGGGTCTGCACCCAGGGTCCAGGCCAGAAGATTCTCTTGCGGGCCCGGGAGAGAATTGTGCTCCATCTCCTTAGTGCCTCTCCCAAGGCCCATGGCCAGCAGGCCTGGACCTGGTGACAAGATTTTCCTCATTTCCTGTTCAAGTACCTCCTCTTGTTTAATTACCCAGCAACTTTTCAGGACACGGAACTGAAAGGGGGATGGTTTCCACATTCTGAAGGAGAGGATGAGGGGAAGCTCCTGACTTATTCCTGGAGGGAAGAGAGGTAGGAGGCAGTGTTCACTCACACAAGCCTGAGACCCCACACTGGCACCTGGTGGTAGAAGGGACTCTCATTAAAGACTGTCCAGGGCCCTCTCTGCTCAGCATATGGGTGAGTCCTGGAAAGTGTCCTGGTGGGGGCAGGCATGCCAGCCTCCACAATCCTCTGCTCTCTGTTCATCAACCACAGGGCTTTTTTCCTTCCAGGTTCAAGAACGTCTTAAATTCTAGGGCAGTGGTTCTCAACCTTCCTAATGCCGCGGCCCTTTAATACAGTTCCTGTGGATTGCGACCCACAGGTTGAGAACCTCTGTTTTAGGGTTTCATTCCATCTGCTCCTTCAGATCCCCAGGCTCTCCAACTGGAGTAACCGAGGGAAGAAAAAATTAAGTCAAAGGTTTCTCAGCTGCTTATCTCAGCTGAAATTATCGCAGCACTGTGACTGGGAACACCGGCCGTGGGGCCAGTTCCCCCGAGTTCCACTCCCTGTTACCCGTCTTTATTAGCAACTGTCTAATCCTGGACAGTTCCCTTAACATTTGTAGACTCTAGAGTTCTCCTCCATAAAAGAGGTTAATGATAAAACCTCCTGGATTGTTCTGAGGATTAAGATAGATAATCCTCTATGTGAGGCATTTTAACGCTGGGCGTGGCACATAGCAAGTGATCAATAAATGTCAACTATTTTTTATTTATGCTTCTCGTTTTCATGCTTTCTTCTTGCCTCTGGTTTAAATTGACAGGTACTTTTACCTTGTCACAGGATGGGTGTGTTTGTAGAGAGAAAACAGGAATGGTATGAGGCAATCTGTTTTATTTTTTAAGTCATCTGAAATATATAAAAAAGGATAATTGCCACTACTTTTAAGTATGTCCACAGGTTTTTGGCAATCTTTCAAAAGGATGAGGAGGTGAATTCCTCTCTCTTAGAACATAGTCTGGCAGTAGTGATTTGCTTCGAACAAACACAAGGCAATTAAAATGATGCTGCTGGGTGACTCTCCAGGCTAGAAAACGTGAGATGGCTCTACCTGTCAGGGGAGACACGTGCCTTTGCACTCTAAGCTGCTATGTAAGAAATCCTAAGCCCCCAGGGCTGTGTGGGAGGACAGGCTGTGAGGCCCCACAGGATGAAGGAGGTGCCTCAGGAGCCCCAGCGGCCCCAGTCCCAGCTCTCACTGTTTGTCTTCCCAGCCCAGGCACCAGACGTGTGAATGAAGCAGCCTTGAAGTTTACCCCAGCCCTACCCAGGGCTGGACTGCAATCCCACGAGAAACTCTGAATCAGAGAAGCCCAACTCAGCTGCTCTCTAATGCCTGGCTCATGGAGACCGTGAGTGCTATAAACAATCATTGTTTTTGTAAGGCACTGCATTTTGGGCTGATTTCTTCTGTATTGATAGATAACCAGTGCATGCATGATCTCAACTAATAGCTCTGTGTAACAGGTATTGTTACCTGAGTGTAACAGGTGAAGAGACTGAGGTTCAGAGAAATTCAGAAAAACAGTACCCTAAGGAGACGCAGACCTGGGCCACAAACACATGCCCCTGTGAGCTCTTGTGACTCCAGAGTTCATACTCCACCCACTGAGTCAGAGGGCTGCCTCCCTTGACACCAGAAGGGGATAGAACAAATAGGTAAAAATGCATTTTTCTGTATGTGCTCTACTAGCCTCTCAATATTCTAAGATTAAACACAGGATCATATTGTGTTTGGAAGATCACCACCTGTTCAAAACATTCTAGACTCATAGTTAACTGGCAAAATCAGCCCCTGAAGTTAATTTACTAGAAGGCTGTCAGTGTCATGGGTCTCCTTAGGAACAATGTTAGGGTCACAGTAAACTTCAGAGCTAGGACTGCTGATTGGAGGGGGTAGTTATCAAGCCCCACAGGCCCAGGT
This sequence comes from Nycticebus coucang, assembly GCF_027406575.1. Taxonomy (NCBI): domain Eukaryota; kingdom Metazoa; phylum Chordata; class Mammalia; order Primates; family Lorisidae; genus Nycticebus; species Nycticebus coucang. The sequence goes on from NC_069789.1 coordinate 92,403,827, forward strand.
GGCCCTTGGGAAGCCTGGAGAAGGCTGTGAAGTCCCAAGCTCAAGGCATGCGAGGAAGAGGCATATGGTGTGTGCTGAAAAATGGCGGAGGAAGATGGAACACACAAGGCTGAGGAGTGGAACAGCTGAGCGGGAAATGAGAAGAGCACATTGTAACAGAAGTTCCAAAGAGCAAAGAGGAAAATACTGGCGGAGAGGAAGGAAGAACAGTCCCTGGAGAAAAACATCAAGGGCTCCTCTGCTGCTGCGAGGGGAAGCCACCGATTGGTATCAGCCCAAGGGTATTTGCACACCAGGGCCCACTTCAGAATTACCATCCTAACCTCTAAACTGAGGTATTCCCAAAACTCATACATACATATTTTGAGAAGACATGGTCCTTTCATTCAAGCTAACATGGGTCAAGCACCTATTATATGCCAGGGAACAGCAGATGACAGGAGACATATATAATATAAATAAAACACATTTCTTGCCCTGGTGGAGCTGGAGGTCTGGGGGGGCAATAATACTTTTTGGAGACCTATTTTGTGCCAGGTCCTACAAGGGGGAATTTACTTAAATTATCTCATTTCATCTTGACATCATCAACCCCTTAAAACAGGCATTACCTTTATCAGAAACTGAGCCTACAGAAATTAAATAGCATGCTTCAAGTTATCTATGGCAAGCAGCTGCTTGCATTTTAACCCAAGTCGATCTGATTCTGAAGCCTATAGTTGTTCCGCTGTAGACTCTGCCTCTTAGGCTTGTGGGTGCACAATTACATTGCTGCAGCAGAGTCACTGGAACCTTGCACAGAGGGTTTTGAGTCTCCAGGAGAGGAAGCATTTAGTTCTATCTTGGTGGTGATTGAGGAAGGAGATGTGGTTTCACAGAAGCTATTGATGTGGGCCGTGAAGGAGGAGGAGGACTTGGGCAGTTAGAGAAGGGCACTGTAGGGAGGAGGAGTTACTGTCAGAAGGGACAAGGTGTTAGGGACAGAGTGGAATGGAGGCAGATAGACCTGCAAAGACAGGTCAGGACTAGACTGTGAAGAACTCTGTTTCTCATCAAGGAATGTGGACTTACCCTGTGGACAAAGGGAAGCACTGAGGTTTTAAAGCAGGATGTTACTCAATCAGATATGCCTTGTAGAAAGATCATCTTCATAGTTCTGTAAAGTATTATTAGGAACAGGGAAAGCCTGGACTTTTCCACTTGGAAGTTGTACTGCCCTCTGAAACTCAAAATTCTCATAATAAAATGCACGGTTGTGTCTCTCTTGCTTGCAAACCCTTGCCTCCTCCTGGGTCCCCAACTTAGAGAATACTCCGCTGTCCACCCAGGTGACTATGCAGGGGCCTTGGCTGGGGCAGTGGGGGGTATGCATTGACCATGGCAGAGCCTCTACTCCAGGGCCTCTGGCTTGCCTGAGCCCTCTCCAGGCCCTGCTCTGAATTTTGTGTTTGCAGTTTCGTAGGCAAAATTGTTCGCCCATTAGTTGTGCCAATTTTTCTGAAACTCTTTCTGTTCAGGCTTTTAAGCCATTATCAGCCACCTGGATCCCTGCTATAGCTTTTGTTTGGGTCTCCCTGCTTCTATATTTGCCACTGGAAATTTTATTCCAAGAGTGATTCTTCTAAAATACAAAGCAGATCATGCTGTTCCTCTGTTCAAAATCCTGTTGTAGTTTTCACTGAGAGTAAAAGGCAAGGTCCGTAGCATGGCCACTAGGGCCTTGCCCAATCTGACCCATTTTCTCCCATTGCTCACGCTGCTCCAGCCGTGCTGGCCTCCAGCCCTGCCCCCACAACACAGGCCCAGAAAGGCCCTTTCCTGAAGACTCCCCTCCTATACATCTGAGTTCAAGTCTCAGCTTCCCAGGAAGGCCTATCCTGACCACCGTTTTGGCAATCTGTCCCTTTCTCTCTCCCATGCAGCCCTGACCCACTATGTTTTTGGAGACAGAAGTCATGCATTTTATTAGTTAATGCTGTATCTCTTCATATATTGACTTACCAATCTAACTCTTTAGCGAATTTTAAAGCTCGGCAGTGCTTTTTGTATCTACTTTCCCAGAGGAATCCTTGTCTTCCTTTGACACATAAGAAAACAGGACTCAGAGTTAAGGGATTTGTCTACTAGGAACTACCAATTTTTAATCCCTACTCTGTGTTCTGAATACATCATGGCCAATGCTTGCAACAGACCATGGTGTGAATATTGTTTCCTGGGTCTCAGAGTTGAGAGAGCTCAGTGTGTGATGCTTATGTGACTGGTCTGAGGTCCCATGCCTGTCACACTCAGGCCTGATTTTAGAGCCCCCTTTCTTTGTGGTGCTGTCCCTGTGCATTCCATGGCTCTGTGACACTTTCCCAGATGTGGGCTCAATGGAGGTTTTCTCTTCCACATTTTAATGCTAATTTTTACTTAGAAAGCTCTTTACTAATAAATGTAACATGGTTCTTTCATTACTTGCAAATGTGTACTGTGCATTTTTTCAGTCTTAGTTACATTTGGAAGGAAAAGCTCTTTTGGAGCCTTAAATGTTCAAATGAGCCCAGATACTACCATTTACTGTTAGCATCTGCTCAAGGTGTAGAAATCCTGCCTAGGGTTTGCTAGCCAGCTTTTCAAGCTGTTGGTTGTTTTTTCCCCTCTCCCTTTTCTTTTCAATTATGGTAAGGCCAAAGCTGAGAAGATATCAGGCTGTGGTTTTAAATATTTTTCTTTTAAGCCATAAATTTATTTTTCAAATGGCATATTACACAGAATCTCAGTACACATCAGAGAAGCAGTGGCCCTTCCTGCGAAGTACTTTTAGACAACCACAGTTCACTTTTGGAAAAATTAGTCACTTCATAAAAAACAGATATAAACAAGTAAGGATAAGTAAACATCACTGGCTTTTACAAATGAGTTTAGCTGTCTGCTAAAATGGCTCTGGATTCTTCAGTTTCTACCTTCCACTCTTCATATCCACATAGTTATGTGAGCCTGAGTCCTTGAAAAACTGTATCTCTAAGAAAAAAGAAATTGAATCTGATATGGATATGCTGTACCAGCTCTCTGCAATTCAGGCCAACATTCCTAATTTGTCAGTTCAATGAAACAACATAGTGTGCATTTGCCAAAGTCAGAGGCAGGAATCTGAGACTTGAAAAGAAATTCCTCTCCCTCAGGAGGCCACTTTGCTGCTGTCAGGGGGAAGGTTACCTCTCTTCATTGCCAAACCAGGTACATCCACATAAATGCTCTGGGGGCCCTGCCTCAGGTTGCTGTAAAGCCAGGGCCTTGGATGCTACACCCAGGGGTCTTTTCACTCCACAACATCATTCCCTGGTTAATGATTGCTCCATCCTCTTCTCCTCAGCCCTGCAAAAATAATTTTGTTTTTCAGGTAAGACTCAAATCGGGTCTTATTTTCTCTCAGAAGCCAGCCTTGGTTGCCTTTGTGCATAAAGACTTTTCCGTTCTTTGAAGTTAGAGCCGGATACCTTTTCCTATCTATCCTCCTCATTCCCTTCCAGGCTGTATTGTATTTCTTTATTTATATGACAAAATTTGTTATGCTCAGTCAATGGCAACTTTTACACTGAAATTACATTTTGGTATTGCAAACAATGTGATAGTGAATATTATGGTATTTTTACCTTGGCATATTTGAGCCGATAGGGGGGTAAAATTCTTACTATTAAAGATGTTAGGTTAGACAGGGAGAGGTGGTTCATGCCGGTAATCCTAGCACTCTGGGAGGCTAAGACAGGTAGATAGCCTGAGCTCAGGAGTTTGAGACCAGCCTGAGTAAGAGCAAGACCCTGTTTCTAAAAAATAGCTGGGCATTGAGGCGGCGCCTGTGGCTCAAGGAGTAAGGCGCCGGTTCCATATGCCGGAGGTGGCGGGTTCAAACCCAGCCCCGGCCAAAAAAAAAAAAAAAAAGGAAAAATAGCTGGGCACTGCGGCGGGCACTTGTAGTCACAGCTACTTGGGAGCCTGAGGCAAGAGGATCACTTAAGCCCAAGAACTTGATGTTGTTGTGAGCTGTGACGTCATAGCATTCTACCCAGGGTGACTGAGTCTCTTTTTCAAAAATAAATAAATAAACAAACAAATAAATAAATTTAAACAAAAAATACAATTCTTAGGATGAGGCTTATTTAATGCTTGCCACCATACTGTAGTGAATTCCTTTATTATCCCTATTTTACACCAACTTTAAGTTATAAGATAGCAGTGAGTCCAGGAAATCTAGAACTCAGGATGGTGAATAGTCCACCTTCTGGAAATCAGTAGCTGTAGCAAAGGTTTGCCCACCTCAGGTTTATCTTGGGCAGACAGCTTCCTCTACAATGGCCATCTTCCCCAGGTAGGCTGGCCTTCCCCGTTCCTCCCTGGGCATGATACTATTATACATTTATAAGCACCACCTGTTGTGGTTCAACAAAAACACAGTAATTAAAGAGGAGAGCCAGAGGAAAACAATAAGCATGTTTACTTCAACAAAGTTAAAAAAAAATTTACAATTATTTATTTTATTTATTCAAAGACCGATTTGACATCTACTAGACCCAGTAGAAAGCCCTTTCCCTGAAGATGAAGCCTCACTTAGATGTTTAACAGCCCGGATTTTACATTTTACACATCTATCAAGGCACCATGAATAAATGATGGGCTGGGTGTTTTTAGGTGAGTACTTAAAATGGCATTTTAAAATAAGTGTAAATATTTATTGCACAGCTTTACTTTTTATAATTTCTACACTGATAGTGGGGAAAGACTATCCCCCAAAGCCCAAAAGATATAAGTAATTTTATTTTTATTTATTTATTTAGTTAGTTAGTTAGTTATTTTTACATATACATGTGTTTATTTGGTTTCCACTTTTGCCTTCACAAAATCAAAAAGGCTTAAAATTTAATAACAATAACAATGTTTAAGATAAGGACTAGAAACAAAAACCTTGTACAGAATAATCGAAGATAAATACATTCAGAAAAGAAATCAGATGATTGCTGTAATGAAATATTGAGCAATAATAATAATAATAATGCAAAAAAAGTCACATTCACATTGTCAAGTAAGAGTATGTCTATTATAGAATGCTTTGACTCTGAGGTTCAGTATGGAGTCATCAGTTAACTTCTTCTTTTATTTTTTTTTCCAAAGTCTCAAAAAATAGACAACTAACATTTATAAAGAAAAATAAAAGATAATTTCAAAAAACAGATCATGCCAAATCTTATAGACAACAGAAAAAGAAGAAATCTTTAAAATCATTCTACTTCATCTGGATACACCTGATATTAAAATTGGAAAAAATATATTATTATAAAGGGAAATTACAAACATATTTCACTTATAAATGAGGTTGAAATATCCTAAACAACATATTAACAAGTTGAATTAAAAATTAATGTTTAAGTATTGTACTATGGTTAAAATTAAATCCAATTTATATAAGAATTAGTCACTATTTTCTTTTCTTTTTTTTCTTTTCCTTTCCCTCACCCCCTCCCTCCTTCTCTGTCTGCTCTCCCCTTCCCCCATGCCCCACCATGTTATTAATTATCATTAATTGTCCTCATATCAAGCTTGAATACATAGGATTTATACTTCTCCGTTCCTGTGATGCTTCACTAAGAATAATGTGTTCTACCTCCATCCAGGTTAGTACAAATGCTGCAAAATCTCCATTTTTTTTAATGGCTGAATGGTATTTCAAGTAATTTTATTTTAAATACAAATACTTAGCTTGTAGTAAGGAAAGGCAGGGGCGATAGATGGTGCTAACCTTATTCTCAATTTACAAATAAACATTGAGCCTGGAGCATCAAGCATTAGGCAGCAGATATGAGCTTTAGTTGTGCTATTGGGAAAAATAGAGGCAGGTCTACAGGGGTCACATTCTTGACTTTTCAAAAGGGATCCTGCTCTGTGCACTAAACAAACAAAAAACAAAAAACAAAAAAACCCAAAAAACCATTATATATATATTATTATATATATATATACATACATAATCACAGACAAAAAAGAAATTAACACCACCTGGTGGGATTAGAAGCAGTTTTTATATTTTAAAAATACCCATCTTAATTGTCTGAAAATGTTTACTGAGAATTTATTCTTTTATAGTCAGGAAAATAAAAAAGCCATGAATCAATAAAGAAATAAAACTCATGGAAAGATGAGGAGGCTCTGCCTTCCTGGTCCTGAGGTAAATGGTTCTAGGCTGGATTCCTTCCCTCCTAGCTGTCCTTCCAGATCTCCCCTCAGATTAGCTGCAGACTTGGGTTCTCCTTTCCCTCAGTCAGATGTGGCATTTTGTGCTTCAGCTTCATCCTGTGAATTCATGGGAGGCCTGGAGTTTCTCTGAGTGAAGTTGCAGCCAGGTGCCCTTTGCCCTCTGATCTTAGTCTACCTCCCCTGAGCAGCACAACCCCTTAAAAGAATTCCAGACCACCCTGCTGCCTGGAGTGGTGGAAAAGGAAGACTTTAGAACTGGATGTCCACTTGGGCAGTGTTGAACAAGTCTGAGTTTCAGTTTCCTTACTTATAGAGTACAGACAATCATACCACCTTTTTTCCCCCTAAGTATTAGAGATAATATTATAGATCACTTACCAAAGTCCTTGACCTTCACTCATTCAACAACAGCCATTCATTGTACATTTACTTACTTGCTAAGCACCCCTCTGAGCACTGAAGATAGACAGTAAATGTTTTTTTAAAGAGAAGCACGTATTTTTTAACTCTTCATTTTAGTATAAATATCTTCTATTTATGACCTTTCAAGTGAAAATAATATTTAATGTCCATGAAAATAGACGTTTCTAATTTTCATGGATGACAAAAGTATGCACCAAAGCTAAAGCATTTCAACTCTGCCCCTACCAATAGGTGATGTTAGCAATCACATGAGGCCATTTTATTTTTTATTATTTTTAAAATTTATTTTTATTAAATCATAGCTGTGTACACTAGTATGATCATGGGGCACCATACACTTGGTTCATAGATCGTTTGACACATTTTTATCACACTAGTTAACATAGCTTTCGTAGCATTTTCTTATTTTGCTAAGACCTTTACATTCCACATTTACTAGGATTCACATATACACTTGTAAGATGCACCGCAGGTGTAATCCCATTAATCCCCCTCCCTCCATCTACCTCCCCCCTCCCTCCCCTCCCTTTCCCCCTTCTCCCTATTCTTAGGTTGTAACTGGGTTATAGCTTTCATGTGAAGGTCCTACATTAGTTTCATAATAAGGGTGAGTACATTGGGTACTTTTTCTTCCATTCTTGAGACACTTTACTAAGAAGAATATGTTCCAGCTCCATCCATGTAAACATGAAAGAGGTAAAGTCTCCATCTTTTTTTAAGGCTGCATAATATTCCATGGTATACATATACCACAATTTATTAATCCATTCGTCGATCGATGGGCACTTGGGCTTTTTCCATGACTTAAAACTGCCATTTTATTTTTGTTGTCATTCGTAGTTTAAGGTGTGTTTACTGGGTTTCAATTTGGGGGGAAAGGCAAAGCAAGATAAAAAGAATAATCTAAAACAACAGTAATATTTAATACTATTTTGATATGGCAGGCATATTGAAAAGATACTCTCACTGTCCAGTTATCAGGATCCTAATGTAGAGAGAGTTATGAAAGTGTCCATGATCTCATCATAAATTTTATAGATAGTGAAAATAAGAAAGACAAAATAGGACTATCTTTTAAAGAGTGTTGAAATAAAAAAGGAGTTTCAACTAATGCCATCAATACTTACAGTGCTCTGGGAAAATTTAAGTTTTTGTAGATAGCTAGTAGTGTTGATAATCAATGAATGCTTTTGAATGTGTCAAGTACTGTTTTAAATGTATGGACTCATTTATTTTCAAAACAGGGGGATGACAAGACTGAGGCACAGAGAGGTTACATAGCCAGGTTACAGGAAATACGTGGCAGAACTGGGATTTGAACCCAGGAAGTTAGGCTGCAGAGCCTGCCCATTGGTGCGCTGTCTATGCACACTGGTTTCTTATTCAGTCTCACTATAGACTTTGAAAAAATGAACCTATTGACAGTAATAGCTCTTGAAACCTAGCCTACTCATTAACAGAGAAACTCCTGGCTCGGTGCTAATTGGTGGGACGCCAGAGACAGAATTCGCTCGACTGGAATCACACATGGAACACCCAGTATTCTATTTCTATTTATTAAGAAGTCCTAATACTCAGAGAATTTGGGAAAGAAAAGAAAAGAATTGGTTCTAGGTGGGGAATTCGCTTTGCAACTCCATTTAAAAGTTTTTGTCGAACATTGGCTGTTTGAATTTTTAAAATGGTAATAGACTAAAAAGATCAAAGACTCTTTAAGATACTCAGAAAAGACCAGAAGCTACTAAAGTAGTTAGTAATTTGGGAAGAAAAAGGAAGGAGAATTAAGATATACACTTAGTTAATACAAGTAAACTCTTTCTTATTGGTGAGATAATCACGGCCAGGCACTGCCTACTTAACTTCAGACTCTGACATTTTCTCTACACCTTGACTCATGAGAAGGGGCTTTTTCTAATATTGATAGTACTAGAGTTGCTGGTGCCTTAATGACTGTAAACATCTAAGAGCTGATGTAACTGTGGCCAGGCAATTAATGACTAACACTCAAGGCAAAAACAACTCCAGCCTTGATGTCTTATGAGGCTTGCAGAATTTCTGATTCCTTGGAGTGAATTTAAGATTGGTATGGAACTTGGGCCCATGAGAAGATCAAATTTCCTGAATTGTGGTTAAATTCATTAATCTAGTAACAGAAAGCATTTGACTTAAGTATTTGTATTTCTTTAGTTTATTCTCCAGGATTTATCGCTAGGTTAATATTTTGGGCATATCTTAAGAACTTGTTGCCTTTTTTATTTTCATTGCCTATGACACAGAAGGCAAGTTGCCTTATATTATTACATGAACAATAAGTTATGTTTTTAAATATATTGAAGTATTTATTTTTTTAAATTAACAAATAAAAATTATAGGTGCATGCTTATGGTGTACAATATGATGTTTTGATAGACTATGTATAAATGTTGCAGAATGACTAAATCAAGCTATTTAACATAGGTATTACCTCACAAACTTGTCATCTTTTTGTGTTCAGGATACTTAAAATCTACTCTGTTAGCAATTTGCATATATACTATCCATTGTTATTAACTATAGTCACCATGACATATCATAGATCTCTTGAATTTATTCCTCCTGTCTAACTAGAATTTATTATGTGCCCAACATCTCCCCATTCCTGCAACTCCCAGCCTTTGGTAACTACCATCTTACTCTTTCACTTTACAAAAAAAAAATGAAATCAACTTTTTTAGATTTCACATATATGTGACATCATGCAGTATTTGTTTTCTGTGCCTTCACTTAACATGAAAAATATGAAAATTTTTATTAAAATTCTTAACTTCAGAAATATTAATCACCAGACTTAAGAATATCCCTAGATAGGATGACTTATTTAATAGAAATAACACTTAGCTGTCATTAAGTCCTTTCGCCATAAATCCTTAATCTAATGGTTTTAAATTATTTAAATTATTTCTTTCTTATTTTTTTAATGTTAGTTACCCATTTTGGAAGCTTTTGAGGCTATGCCAGTGATAAAACCATCATGGCACATGAGTCCCTGTACAATCTCAGAGTTACCATGTCGGTAATCTTGCTGTCTGTCACACTGCAGAATGATCGACACTCCTAGCTTCACCTCTTTTCCTTCTGTCCCTTTGGAAAAGATGTCCCTTTTCAGGTCCCTGGGTGCAGACCCTCTCTCTTCCCACGCTGGGACGTGCCTCATGATTTATCCTGTCTCCTTCCTGGATTGTCTGTCTCTCCTTTTCTTTTGGCTCAAACACCTTGGTGTAAAGCAGGCTCATCTCCCCTCTACTATGAGCAACTTGAGAGAAGGGATGGTGTGCTACTTATTTTTGTATCTCCAAGCCTACCTTGAATACTGTAGGAGATGAAAATACAATTTGTAGAATTAATATGTAATGATGAAGGTAACTTTTTTATTTTTCCTCTGATACGGTGAATAGACAACTGGCCTTAAGCAGAGTTTGGCTACCTATCATAATTCACTGACTGCTCAAGTTCCTTCCTGGGGATAGTTATAACTTCATTTTAGCTCCTGTGCTACCTGACAGATGACAGTGCAGGGGGGAAGTGAGGAGAGGTGAGTAGACCAGGCCATGAGTTTCTGTCATTCTTATACTAACTTCTCTCCCTGAGACAGACATAGACAGAGAGCTGCCATCTGTACCTTGACAATCTGCATGTGAGGACACAAAACCCCATCAACTCTTATTGATCAGAGATTCCTCTGCTAATTCAGCTTTCTAGGTCCTGTGTTAACATTCATCATACCACTGTCCTCCCTACAATACAGTTTTCCTCAGTAGGAAGCCCTGCAAATAGCCCAGGTAACCCTTTGTCACCCTGATTCTGATGAGACCTTGGCATACAAAATCTCAGCACATACCAGACTCTGTTTCCCAAGGCAGTTGGGAAATGGCTCTTTCAGAACAAGCCATTTTAGACTGACCAGAAAACTTAGCAGGTTTTCTATAAGTGCTGTTTAAGGTATTACTTATGAAATCACATGTGCACCAGGATCTGTGAAAACAGCACTGGAAGGTAATCGTCTGTGATCAAAAGATGCAAGACAAGGAAAGCTCAAACATGAACCTTGAGTCTGGAAAGCCCAAATGGGGATTGTGTTTGATTCACCTGACAGGGGGAAGAACAAAATAATCTTATCTGTCTGCAAAGCCCTTAGCACTCTTGGCTCCATTGTGGTCTGGCTGAGGTTACCTCCCCGTTCTACTTACACAGTCCCAGGCTTTTAAGTCACAGCGTGCCTGATGGGTGGCCCAGAGGAGCTGCACTGTTGGGACTTGCAGAAGATGGTAACTTGCAGATAATGAATGAAGGGAAGGAAAATAAATGTGTAGCTGAAAGATACGAATATCTGTGAAGTGCTCTGCTCTGGTGACTCCTGAAATTGATGGCTGATGGCAGTCATTTATAGCAGTACTAATTTCTTTCCTTTCATTCTCTCTGGTCAAACAGTTTTAAAACAACATCAAAAGAACAATAAAAAAATGCCAGAGAACATCAGCTTGAATCTTACCATCCTAATAGGCCTAATTTCATTTTAATTTTTTGTATTTTCTCTTCTTAAGCTCCTCTCTATTAATCCATACAAAAGAATATCTAATAATATAACAAGAAGCAGAATCCTTTATTTGAATTTTCCTATTCAGCCAAGGGGAAGGAGATATTTTATATGGATAGGAAAGTTCTGGAAATGTGAGGGGTGTCTGAAGCTTTGGTTTTCTTGGTTTTTGCTTATTCAACATCATATTTAACTCTTTTCTTTGTCCTTGACAGTTACCTCATCTTGCTGTGCCTTGTCTGAAGTAGGTAAGCTTTGCTTTGGCCTGTGGAAAGGAATGGTCCTAACATGTACATGGAAGTGCTGATACTAATAATTAACAGGGCACACTCTGATTTTTCTTTTTAGTGGTTAATATTTTTCTAAATTTTTAGTTTTTTAAAAAAATTCAACAGAAAATTTCAAGAATAGCATAATACATGGCTTACTTATCCTTTATCTAGACTTACCAATTGATAATTGGTTATTTTTGTTTTCTCTCTTTTTCTTCACATATTTGTACATTTATACACATTCTGGAGGGGACCTTTAAGAGTTCATTTAACACTCAATTACTCTTACCTTAATGTCTTAACACAAGGATATCCTCGCGTAAGAATAATGTAAGGATCACATTCAGGAAATCTAATGTTGAAAACATAATATCTAACATACAGACCAAATTCAAATATCTACAATGGTCCCAATAATAATCTTTTAAAAATGTTTTCTCTATTTTTTTTCAATCCAGGATAGAATCAAGAATCACTCATTTCATTAGTTGGCCTATTTAGTTAGTTTCTTTAATCTAGAACAGTTCCTAAGCCCTTTAAAAAAAAATTCTCTTGAAGATGGCAGCCGAGTAACAGCTTTCTTGCATCTGGGAACCGTGAGTCTGGGGAGATAGAACTCCAGGCATCTCTGGCTGGTGGGATCTGCCTATCATCACCCCTGCGCGGATACAGGGAGTCAGCGAGAGACTTCTGGACCCAAAGAGGAGGACTAAAACAGTGGAAAACCAGCAAGTGGTCGCATGTGTTCAATCGGTCTAAATCCGCCCACAACTTCCACAGGCACGAGAACTTAAAGAGCAAGAGGAAGTAAAAGGAAAATTAGGGCAAAGAAACAGATAAAAGAAACCACTCATGAGGAAGCATCAGCAGAAAACTCCAGGCAACATGAAGAACCAGTCCAGAACAACCCTGCCAAGGGACCATGAGTAGCTACTGCAGATGATTCCACCTATGAAGAAATACTAGGAATGACAGAAAGGGAATTTAGAATACACATGTTGAAAACATTGAAAGAAATGATGGAAACAATGAAGGAAACTGCTAATAAAGTGGAAAATAACCAAAAGGAAATCCAAAAACAGAATCAAATAAGAGATGAATGATATGAAGAATATAAAAAGGATATAGCAGAGCTGAAGGAATTGAAACAGTCAATCAGGGAACTTAAAGATGCAATGGAAAGTATCAGCAACAGGTTAGACCATGCAAAAGAAAGAATTTCAGAGGTAGAAGACAAAGTTCTTGAGATAACTCAGATAGTAAAAGAGGCAGAAAAGAAGAGAGAGAAAGCAGAACGTTCACTGTCAGAATTATGGGACTTTATGAAGCGTTCCAACATACGAGTTATAGGAATTCCAGAAGGGGAAGAAGAATGCCCCAGAGGAATGGAAGCCATACTAGAGAATATTATAAAAGAAAATTTCCCAAACATCACCAAAGATTCTGACACACTGCTTTCAGAGGGATATCGGACCCTAGGTCGCCTCAACTGTAACTGAGCTTCTCCAAGACACATTGCGATGAACCTGTCCAAAGGTAAGACCAAAGAAAAGATTCTGCAAGCTGCCAGGAGTAAGTGCCAGTTGACCTACAGGGGCAAATCCATCAGAGTGACCGCAGACTTCTCTAATGAAACTTTCCAAGCAAGAAGACAATTGTCATCTACCGTTAATCTACTTAAACAGAACAATTTCCAGCCCAGAATTCTGTACCCTGCTAAGCTAAGCTTCAAAATTGACGGAGAAATCAAATCATTTACGGATATACAAACATTGAGGAAATTCGCCACGACAAGACCAGCTCTACAGGAAATACTTCAACCTGTTCTGCACACTGACCACCACAATGGATCAGCATCAAAGTAAGAACTCAGAAATTAAAGGACAGAACCTAACCTCCACACTGATGCAAAAGATAAAACTAAGCAATGGACTCTCACAAAATAAGACGAATAGAATACTACCACACTTATCAATTATCTCAATAAATGTTAATGGCTTGAATTCCCCACTGAAGAGACATAGATTGGCTGACTGGATTAAAAAACACAAGCCATCTATCTGCTGTCTGCAAGAAACACACCTGGCTTCAAAAGACAAATTAAAGCTCTGAGTCTAGGGTTGGAAGACAATTTTTCAGGCAAATGGAATTCAGAAGAAAAGAGGAGTTGCAATCTTATTTTCAGATACAAGTGGATTTAAAGCAACTAAAGTCAAAAAAGACAAAGATGGTCACTTTATATTGGTCAAGGGAAAACTACAACAAGAAGACATTTTAATTCGAGATATCTATGGACCCAATTTAAATGCTCCCAGATTCTTGAAACAGACCTTACTCAGTCTGAGCAATATGATATCTGATAATACCATCATAACAGGGGACTTTAACACTCCTCTTACAGAGCTGGACAGATCCTCTAAACAGAAATTAAACAAAGATATAAGAGATTTAAATGAGACCCTAGAACAACTGTGCTTGATAGACGCATATAGAACACTCCACCCCAAAGATAAAGAATATACATTCTTCTCATCACCCCATGGAACATTCTCCAAAATTGATCATATCCTGGGACACAAAACAAATATCAACAGAATCAAAAGAATTGAAATTTTACCTTGTATCTTCTCAGACCATAAAGCACTAAAGGTGGAACTCAACTCTAACAAAAATGCTCGACACCACCCAAAGACATGGAAATTAAACAATCTTCTGTTGAATAACAGATGGGTGCAGGAAGAAATAAAACAGGAAATCATTAACTTCCTTGAGCATAACAACAATGAAGACACAAGCTACCAAAACCTGTGGGACACTGCAAAAGCATTTTTGAGAGGAAAATTCATCGCTTTAGATGCCTACATTCGAAAAACAGAAAGAGAGCACATCAACAATCTCACAAGAGATCTTATGGAATTGGAAAAAGAAGAACAATCTAAGCCTAAACTCAGTAGAAGAAAAGAAATATCCAAAATCAAATCAGAGATCAATGAAATTGAAAACAAAAGAATCATTCAGAAAATTAATGAAACAAGGAGTTGGTTTTTTGAAAAAATAAATAAAATAGATAAACCATTGGCCAGACAAACGAGGAATAGAAAAGTAAAATCTCTAGTAACCTCAATCAGAAATGATAAAGGGGAAATAACAACTGATCCCACAGAGATACAAGAGATTATCTCTGAATACTACCAGAAACTCTATGCCCAGAAATTTGACAATGTGAAGGAAATGGATCAATATTTGGAATTACACCCTCTCCCTAGACTTAGCCAGGAAGAAATAGACCTCCTGAACAGACCAATTTCAAGCACCGAGATCAAAGAAACAATAAAAAATCTTCCAACCAAAAAATGCCCTGGTCCAGATGGTTTCACACCAGAATTCTATCAAACTTTCAAGGAAGAGCTTATTCCTGTACTGCAGAAATTATTCCAAAAAATTTAGGAAGAAGGAATCTTCCCCAACACATTCTATGAAGCAAACATCACCCTGATACCAAAACCAGGAAAAGACCCAACCAAAAAGGAGAATTTCAGACCAATCTCACTCATGAATATAGATGCAAAAATCCTCAACAAAATCCTAGTCAATAGATTACAGCTTATCATCAAAAAAGTCATTCATCATGATCAAGTAGGCTTCATCCCAGGGATGCAAGGCTGGTTTAACATACGCAAGTCCATAAACGTTATCCACCATATTAACAGAGGCAAAAATAAAGATCACATGATCCTCTCAATAGATGCAGAAAAAGCATTTGATAAAATCCAGCATCCTTTTCTAATTAGAACACTGAAGAGTATAGGCATAGGTGGCACATTTCTAAAACTGATCGAAGCTATCTATGACAAACCCACAGCCAATATTTTACTGAATGGAGTAAAACTCAAAGCTTTTCCTCTTAGAACTGGAACCAGACAAGGTTGTCCTCTGTCACCTTTACTATTCAACGTAGTGCTGGAAGTTCTAGCCAATACAATTAGGCAAGACAAGGAAATAAAGGGAATCCAAATGGGAGCAGAGGAGGTCAAACTCTCCCTCTTTGCTGACGACATGATCTTACACTCAGAGAACCCGAAAGACTCAACCACAAGACTCCTAGAAGTCATCAAAAAATACAGTAATGTTTCAGGATATAAAATCAATGTCCACAAGTCAGTAGCCTTTGTATACACCAATAACAGTCAAGATGAGAAGCTAATTAAGGACACAACTCCTTTCACCATAGTTTCAAAGAAAATGAAATACCTAGGAATATACCTAACGAAGGAGGTGAAGGACCTCTATAAAGAAAACTATGAAATCCTCATAAAGGAAATAGCAGAGGATATTAACAAATGGAAGAACATACCATGCTCATGGCTTGGAAGAATCAACATTGTTAAAATGTCTATACTTCCCAAAGCAATCTACCTATTCAATGCCATTCCTATCAAAATACCAACATCATACTTTCAAGATTTGGAGAAAATGATTCTGCATTTTGTATGGAACCGGAAAAAACCCCGTATAGCTAAGGCAGTTCTTAGTAACAAAAATAAAGCTGGGGGCATCAGCATACCAGATTTTAGTCTGTACTACAAAGCCATAGTGCTCAAGACAGCATGGTACTGGCACAAAAACAGAGACATAGACACTTGGAATCGAATTGAAAACCAAGAAATGAAACTAACATCTTACAACCACCTAATCTTCGATAAACCAAACAAGAACTTACCTTGGGGGAAAGACTCCCTATTCAATAAATGGTGTTGGGAGAACTGGATGTCTACATGTAAAAGACTGAAACTGGACCCACACCTTTCCCCACTCACAAAAATTGATTCAAGATGGATAAAGGACTTAAATTTAAGGCATGAAACAATAAAAATCCTCAAAGAAAGCATAGGAAAAACACTGGAAGATATTGGCCTGGGGAAAGACTTCATGAAGAAGACTCCATGGCAATTGCAACAACAACAAAAATAAACAAATGGGACTTCATTAAACTGAAAAGCTTTTGTACAGCTAAGGAGACAATAACCAAAGCAAAGAGACAACCTACACAATGGGAAAGGATATTTGCATATTTTCAATCAGACAAAAGCTTGATAACTAGGATCTATAGAGAACTTAAATTAATCCACATGAAAAGAGCCAACAATCCCATATATCAATGGGCAAGAGACATGAATAGAACTTTCTCTAAAGATGACAGACGAATGGCTAACAAACACATGAAAAAATGTTCATCATCTCTATCTATTAGAGAAATGCAAATCAAAACAACCCTGAGATATCATCTAACCCCAGTGAGAATGGCCCACATCACAAAATCTCAAAACTGTAGATGCTGGCGTGGATGTGGACAGAAGGGAACACTTTTACACTGCTGGTGGGACTGCAAACTAGTACAACCTTTCTGGAAGGAAGTATGAGAAACCTCAAAGCACTCAAGCTAGACCTCCCATTTGATCCTGCAATCCCATTCCTGGGCATCTACCCAGAAGGAAAAAAATCCTTTTATCATAAGGACACTTGTACTAGACTGTTTATTGCAGCTCAATTTACAATCGCCAAAATGTGGAAACAGCCTAAATGCCCACCAACCCAGGAATGGATTAACAAGCTGTGGTATATGTATACCATGGAATACTATTCAGCCATTAAAAAAAATGGAGACTACATCCTTCGTATTAACCTGGATGGAATTGGAAGACATTATTCTTAGTAAAGCATCACAAGAATGGAGAAGCATGAATCCTATGTACTCCATTTTGATATGAGGACAATTAATGACAATTAACGTTATGGGGGGGAAACAGAAGGAGGGAAGGATGGAGGTGGGTGGGGCCTTGGTGTGTGTCACACTTTATGGGGGCAAGATATGATTGCAAGAGGGACTTTACCTAACAATTGCAATCAGTGTAACCTGGCTTATTGTACCCTCAGTGAATCCCCAACAATAAAAAAAAAAAAAAATTCTCTTATCACATTGACATTTTTGAAGAGTTCATGCCAAATCCTTTTCATGAAATGCCCTTCAGTTTAGAGTCATCTGGTTGTTCCTTTGATGTAACACTATTGGCATGAGCACTGCATGTGTGTCCGTTATACCCTCCTTGGTGCATGTCCCCCAGAGTTCCAACATTGATGCTGTTGACTTTGCTCACGTGATGATGTTGGGGTACACCAGATGTCTCCATTTAGAGATACTTGTTTTTCCCTCCTGTTTTTAGGTAATAAATCATTGGCGGAGTGATAGTTTAAGATTGTTCATTGCTGGTGGTTTCTTGTATGCTCATCTTTACAATTGTAGCCAATATGTCATTAAATATTTTATTCATAACAGTTCTTCTTTTTTCTTTTCTTTTTTATAATGCCAACATTTGCAGTTTGGGAGTGTGTAAATCTATTGGCAATAGTGATTTTACTTGTGTGCTTGGTCATCTGCATTAGCTCATTACTTGAGCTTAATGATGTGCAAGTCCTGTGAGTCTGGCTGGGGGAAGCCCTCACCCAGACAGGGTTTAAGTCTGACTTCTGCTAGTGGAGGGACCACTTCTAGCCCTCCTTGTAGCTTTTGACTTGAAGTGGAAATGTCAGGCTTAGCTTCCCACCTGACTGCTCTTCCCAGATTCATTATTCTCACAAAGAGAAGCTATTAGAAGCTTGCTTTCCTTTCTGTTTAAGAATAAGGCTTATATTGTTAAAGCCTGGCAATGGGCAAAGAGACACCTCATTGGTGGTGTTACTCTTATACCAGTCAGGGGCAGAGTAGACTGACAGCCTTTTGCCCATCTTACCTTGATGCCTGGGTTGATGGCCAGAGCTGTTTCATGCCTGGGGCACAGAAAAAAAAAATAATTACGCTATTTAAGTGCAAGTGTCTTTTGCCAATAGGTATGGTTGAATTTATGTAAATTTATTGCTAACTGTGTCCCTGCTTGTAGATCTAGAGTATAAACTCCACAAGGGCACAGGTTTTTATCTTGTTTATTCATGGATGTATCCTCAGAGGCTAGAATAGGGCCTGGAACATTGTAAGCATTCAATAAATATTTACTGAATGAATGAAAAAAAAAAAAAGGCTTATAAGAATCTCAAAGGTCCTGCCCCATACCAGCCTCACAGGGAGCTCAAGGAAGAGGAAGGCCTATCTCAAGGAGCTTTGTGCTTGTGGCTTTTTGTCTAATGGAATACATTATAAATTAATATCCTACAAGTTCACAAAGTTTGCAAAAGAATTGCATCAGCACGCACAGAAAGGGACAGAAACAGTCCCTTGGAAGGACAGCTTTGTACTCCTTAGCTGCTACAGGTGCAGAGCTAGTTGAGAAAACTACTCAGCTGCAAACTCAGGCCATTCTAATTGTAAAGGAATGATGACTCAGAGGGCAAAACCAAGAACCCTGAGGGCAGAGCCCAGAGCCAGAGAATAAGCAGCAGACCTGGGCCTTAATCAAAACCAGGCAACATATGTGGGTCTGGATTTCAGAATTATGTAGGGGCCTGTGGTGGCTGCGTGCCTTGGTTCCTCCCCTTCTGAACAGGAGTGCCCATGATGGTAATGTCCAGCCATTGTGTAATTGGGTGTGTGGAGCAGATACCTTTCATTTATTGGCGTGTAGACTGGGAGAATGGTACTCATTTTGCTGTACCTGAGGAATTCAGGTACTCATGGGCCTGATTTACCTAATTTGAACTGATGTTATAATGAGATGGGATGTGGTGGTCCTGGAGGAGGAACTGAGTATATTTGCAGGTAAAAAAAGATGGGAAATATCATGACCAGAGGGTAGACTGTGGCAACGGCCACCCAGTAATTTCCTACCTTTTTATAGTGTGATCTTGACACCTCTTCCATTGAAGGGCAAGGTGTATGTTCCTTTTCCTTAAAATTGGGCAGACATGTGACTTAGCAGAAGGGAGCCTATGTTGTTAAGTAGTGATATGGTGACCTGTGTGGTCATACATGGTGATCCTGTCCTGTCTTAAAACCCAGGCCTTTGTCCTGAAGCCCACACAGCCATGTGGACAGTCATGTGTATGTGTTCCTGTTGACAGCCCCAGCTGAGGTACTAGAGTACCAACAGCCAGTGTCGACCACCAGACATGTGAGCAGGTGAGTCTACGGAAGATTCCAATCTACTGTTGTCAGCAACCCTCAGGCTTCCAGTCTTCCCAGATGACAGCCCAAATTATAGCACAGAGATAAGATGTCCCTCTCTGCATTCCTACCCCACAGACTACGTGGCTACAGTTACAACAAAACAAAACCTTTTTTTTTGTTTTGTCGCAAATGTGGGGTAGTATGTATCAGAGCAGTAGGAATTGGAAAATTGGATAGAGTTTGAATCTCACTGGGGACATAAAAATGCTGTTCCCACAGTTATCCTTGTTATTCCTGTTTCCTCCAAATAGAAGCCATTTTTGAAGATGTGCTAGATCTTTCGTTGTTAGTAAACTAGAAGCAAGGTGTTCTTGAGGTGGGGACGGGCACCACATATTGCCTGGAGAAACCACGGTTCTTAAAAATTTAACACTGTTGATAGAATTAATCTATTTCAAAGCCAGATTCAATGAGTATACTTTTATTTTTTATTTCTTTTTTCAGACAAGCATGAAATCAAGTGTATTGAGGAAGAGAAAGATGGCTTATAAAGTAAGAAAGCTTAGAAAGCAGGATACATTCACCCTAAACAGCAAATGGCTTCTATTGCCAGGGCAAGTGGGTAAAGATTCCAATGAGTATATGTGGAACACTCACTGAGCACCAGGCATGGTACATCCCCCAGGGGGATGAGACAGAGGATGTATAGTATTGCTAGATCAGCTTTCTCTCCTGTGGCCAATAGGCTGCTTTTAAAAGTATTTTCCACTTCAAGTTCTCAAGAAAGGTATAGGTATCTACCATTGTCTCTTACTGGACAGAGTTGTTATATTAAGCCCTGGATGGACTACAAGCCAACTTGTGGGTTGTGTGCCTTTGGCTCAGGCTCCTGCCCCTACCCTGAGTGGTGATAGAGGTGATCAGAACTATCTTGGACTGAAGTGTATCCCCCAAAATCCAAATGTTGAAATCCTACCCCATGGAGATGTGGCCTTTGAAGAAGGGATAAGATTTTCTCTTCTTTCTTTTTTTTATTGTTTGGGACTCATTGAGGGTACAAAGAATTAGGTTACGCTGATTGCATTTGTTAAGTAAAGTCCCTCTTATAATTGTGTCTTGCCTCCAAGAGGTATGACATACATAGAAACCTCCTCTCTCCCCACTTGCTCATTCCCCTACCCCCTATCTTGTGTTAGCTCATCTGCTGCCTTCATGTTAGAATAGAGTACATTGGATTCTTTCTTCTCCATTCTTGTGATGCTTTACTAAGAAGGATGGATTTCACCTCCATCCAGGTTAATACAAAAGATGTAAAGTCTCCATCTTTTTAATGGCCGAATAGTATTCCATGGTATACATATAACATAACTTATTAATCCATTCCTGGGTTGGTGGGCATTTAGGCTATTTCCACATTTTAGCGATTGCAGATTGAGCTAAAATAAACAGCCTAGTGCAAATGTCTTTATGATAAAAGGATTTCTGTTCTTCTGAGTAGATGCCTAGTAATGGGATTATAAGATCAAGTGGTAGGTCTAAGTTGAGTTCATTGAGGATTCTCCATACTTCCTTCCAAAAAGGGTTTAGTAGTTTGCAGTCCCACCAGCAATGTAAATGTGTTCCAAAAAGGGATACGATTTAAACAAGGTTGTTAAGGTGGGCCCTAGTCCATTTCACCTTGTGTTCTTGTGAGAAGAGGAAGTTTGGACACAAAGAGAGATCCAGGGCATTCTGAGGAAAGACAGTGTGAGGACACAGCAAGAAAGTGGCCATTTCTAAGCCAGGGAGACAGCCCTTGGGAGGAACCAATCAACTCTGTCCACACTTTGACCTTGAACTTCCAGCCTTCAGAACTGTGAGAAAAAACATCCAGTCTGTGGTGTTTTGTTATGATGGTCCTACTGAACAAATACAAGAACACAGAGGAGCTGCCCATTTGGAGCTGCAGCCAGTGGAAATTCCCCTTAAAGGGGACTCTGGGTGAGGCAGACACATAGCTTGTAGGATACCCAGATGTTTTCTTCAAAGTTATAATTCTTTTGTAGAAAAAAAGGATGATAGGAAAACAAACATATAAAATTATGTATAATTTAGGTATTGTACCATATGATGCAGAAAATTATACACCACATTGCTGATGCTGCAAGAATCCAGAGGAGGAGAGCTCTATGAGGATTATAGCAGCAAGAGTGGACTTTATGGACAAGAAGGGACACATACTACGCCTTTTACATTGAGCGGGATTTAAAGTGGTGTCAGGGAGGTAGAAGAGCCCTCTGGCTATGGGTGATCAGTGCAAGCAGAAGCAAAGAGGTCGAGCTAGAGTGACACGGGCAGTATTAGTGCAGAAGTGGCCCTACAGGGTAGAACAAATGTGCTAGGAACGGGTGGGAGACAGAACTAGGCAGCTAGGGTAGATGGAGATTACAGGTGACCTTGGAAATCAGGCCAGAGGCTTCTCGTGATTCTTAGGTTGATCTGTGAGCATAGACTACCATCAATTATCCCAGGATTTAATACAGAGACAACATCTCAGTCTGTTGCTGAGTCTGGAACTTTTGGATTGAGCCATCCATCCTCCTGCCTCAGCCTCCCCAGTAGCTGGGACTACAAGTGTGTACCACCATACTGGATAATTAACCAAACTTTGTCTTATGAAACAGGGTTGTACTGTGTTGCCTGGGCCAGTCTTGAACTCCGGCCTTGAATGATTGTCCTGTCTCAGCCTACCAAGGAGTTAGAGTTATAGGCATGAGCCACCACACTTGGATTTTTAAAGTTACAGGGTGACATAGGTATAATAATTTATTGGAATAATTGTGTAATTATAGGAGATAAAATACTAATATTTATGTCAAAGGGGTTTCTAATTATAGGAAGGAAAATCCAATCTCTGTGGGGGAAAACAGAACTATCCATTTATTCAGTAAACATTTTTTGAATGGGATACAAAGATGAGAGAGATATTATTGGCCCTTGGGACTTTCAGAGGACAGAAAGTTTCAGGTGGGTAGGAAGACAGGGGAGCTTTCTAAAAGAGTAAAGCCCTAGTGGCAAAGATACAGAGAGGGAATGAATAAAGTGGAAGCCTTATCCTTGGAGGCGGCTGGGAGTGAGGCAGAAGTGGAATGAGCTAGATGAATGCTGGGCTTTAGAAGGATGGTAGAGGAATGAATCTCATAAATCCCCGTTCCAAGGCAGAAATGTGAGCAACATAGTTTAGAAGAAATCCACCAGATAGTGATGGAATCAAAGCTTTGGGATTCTAAGAGTTAACTTATTTATATCAAAATACCATATGTACCAAATCCATCAAGATAACAAGCTGGGAAACACCCTCGATCATCTTCTCTTAAAAAGACTTTATTTTTTTTACCTTTCAGATTAAAGTGAGGGTATAAACAACAAGGTTACAATGTTTGCTTTTGTTAGGTAGAGTCCCTCTTGTAGCTGTGTCCCGCACCCAGAAGGTGTGCCATACATTTATGCCCGTGAAGTGGGAGCACACCAATCCCCCTCCCTTAAAAATACTTGAAAATACAAGTTAATCTTCCTGATAAGGAATTAGAAATACTCAAAAGGAAAGGTGTGAGAAAAATGCTACACATATTATGACGCCTATTGGCATTAACTTTAAAGCCAGCTGTACAGCAAAAATCAATTCTTAAAATCTCCTTTTTAAAAAGCTATCTGGTCAAAGTGGCTCACGGCTGTAATCCTAGCACTCTAGGAGGCTGAGGCGGGTGGATCTCCTGGAGCTCATGAGTTCAAGGTGGAGCTCATGAGTTCAAGATCAGCCTGAATAAGAGCAAGGCCCTGTCTCTTAAAAAAAAAAAAAAAAATAGCCAGGAGTTTTGGCAAGTGCCTGTAATCCCAGCTACTTGAAAGGGTGAAGCAAGAGGATCACTTGAGCCCAAGAATTTGAGGTTGCTGTGAGCTGTGATGCTATAGCACTCTACCCAGAGCGACAAAGTGAAACTCTGTCAAAAAAAATTTAAAAAAGGAGTTTTTCTTCTTCCTCTTCTCGCCCTCTCTCTTTGATGCTCCTTTGTGCTGTCATTTTTGTGTTCTCTTTCTTCTTTCTCTGCTTTCCACCCTCTCTCTGCCTTGCTGCTGGGAGCTGTACTCCCCATCCTACACAGCCCCTTCCAAAGTGGTGCTGGGACATTGAAGGGAGCCCAAGGCACTGAGTTGCCTCAAGGCTCTGAGAGCAGAGTTCAGATCAGAGAACACAGTTCAGGATGGACCTGCAGAGCTCAGAGCTCCAGAGCTGGACTGGGAGGACATGGATAGATCAGGGAATGGGTGGGGTGGAGAGGAGGGAGAAGGGGACAGATTTATGACACAGGAAATTCCATGAGGATCAAGGAGTCCATGCACACCTGTCCCCGGCCTTCCCTGTGACCTGGGTGTGGGTGAGCTAATGAGCAACTGATTATCGGGTGTGCACATTGCATAGCCACTTTCCCAGACATTTTTCCAGGCGCTCACTCTAAGGAAGGGTTGCATTCTTCATTTGTCAGACTTGAGAATTTGTAAAGAAGTGGTCAGCATCTTACAGATGAGGAAACTGAATCCTGCAGGAATGGAGGCTTCCCCAGATGTCCCTCATGCACAGAGGCACAGAGGTTAGGATTCCGACTGGGAGCCCAGTGCCTGTGCTCTGGGCAAGATTAAGACTCAGTCAAAGCTTGTCTTGTTTGTCCAACATAATCTAACAAGCTGGTACATGAGCACTTGCGCTGTGTGTGTGTGTACACTATACTCTGGTGTAGAGCAAACACTTGGTTCATGTTGGCTATTATTTCTTATTATTAGCAAATAGTCTGACATCTGCTGTCTTGCCTGTGTTTATCACTTCCCATTCAAGGTAGGAGCAGGTTTGTCTTTTTCCAACATTTCACAAGGGGATCTTTTGTCAGAACACCTGGAAGGATGACTGGAGTCAATTTCTCCCTCCCCTGGAGAGCACAGATGCCAGCCCCGTTAGGTGTGGGCTGGAAGTTCCATTGCTCCTAAATGCTCTACTTGGCTGTGCCCTGCACCTGTTGCAGGGAGGTGTGGCACACTCCATAACTCCCAGGGGCCCCAGGGGGAGGTGCAGGAGGGTGCTTTCATCGGGGCAGTCTGTGGGTAGGTACAGCAAGCAGTGGGCTAGACAGTAGTCTGAGGCCTGAACTCCCAATGAGTCTTGATCTGAGTGAGGCAGATGTCTCCTCCATTTCCTTACTTCCTCTCTGAGTTCCTGGGTATTCCCCCCACATCTCCCACCCAGAGGTTGTATTCCTTAAAGCTAGGATGGCCTGGGAATAGGGTCTGCCCTGTTGTCCCTGCCCCACCTTCCAGGGTGGGGAATTTCACTAGGTATTAGCATTCATTACAGATGATCTGAATTCGAATCTAAGTCTCCTGATGCTTTGCCAGCTACCTTCTAGAGTCAGAGGGTGAGCCCTGCATGTTCCAGGGTGGGCCTGATCAAGGCTGGCCCTAGTGTACTTTTGCAGGTCCACCCCAGCCACCTTCCACAGTCCCCCACCGCCTTACCCATCATCTGTCCTGGTGCTTCTGCCTTTAGGCTCCTTTCTTCGCGTTTTCTTCTCTGCTCACAACCTTCTCGCTCACTTCCCTCTTCATCTTCCAGTCAAATCCCAGCTCAAAATAAACCCCGGTGCCCTCCCTGCCTGCCCCTGCTCTCCTCTGTGCTTCTGGGGACTCCCTTGCCCCTGTGATCCCTCTCCTTTTGCCTCCAATGTTTACACCTGTGCCTCCCTGGGGAGGGGGCCCTGAGCATGGTGTCCCCACGTCTTGCCTCAGGGCTTCAGCACAGTGAGCTCTCAGGAATGATGATGTTTTATTCTGGCAGGGTTTCCAGAATCCAAGTCCTCCCCCATCGTAACCGGAAGATAAGCAACTGGAAAGGGAATTTTGGGCAAATTAGTCTGCACTGTCACCTGCATATGTGTATAAAGCCAGGTTTAAACTGCTAGGCCAGCTGGATTCTGAACTGAGGTTTCTAGGGACAAGGCTTTGTTCTGGTCTCAGCTTCTTTGTGTTTATAATCTCGTTCGTTCATTCCCCAGTGCCTCCTCTGATCACTCTTCCTGAAGGAGGACCTCTCTCTGGACCTTGATCAAAGTACCCTATTTCTTTCAACTGAGAGTGCTGTGCCTGGGGGGCTTGAGCAAGACTGAGAATTAGCCAAAGCTCAGCTCGTTCATCCAACATAATCTAACAAGCTGGTATCTGGGTATAAGCACTTATTCTTGGTGTATCTGTGTGCATACACAATTATTCTATGGGGTAAGCACTCTATAAAATTGATCTACAATTATTTACCAATAAACAATAATAATCTATAATTATTTAACAACAATCTACAATAATAACAATACTCTACAACCATAATAACCTACAATTGTTTATCTGCCTGGTTACTGTCTGTCTCACCTCCATCCGGGTACAGACTCCTTGAGGATGGAGGTCCATCCTTTCTGCCCTCTTTGCTCCAATACCTTCCAAACCAAGCACAGCACTTGGTCTGATATCTGTGGAATGAATAAATGAATGAGCAAACAGTCATTGGCTGTGTCTCTGGGTATCAGATTCTGGATTAGGGACAGGAGGTACAAAAGAAACCAGACATAGCTTTTGTTTTCAGTGGGCTCACTTGTTAGCCAGGGAGGAAGACTGCAGTGCAGGGCGGTAAATACCCATACAGCAGAACAGAGGGTCATGGAGGGAAGAAGGACGGGTCCAGACCAAGGAGGAGATGGGTATCAGAAAAGTTTGATATTTGAGTTGAATTCCAAAAGGGAAGAAAAGTTGGCGGGGAAAACGGTGTTGGGAGGGACATCTAGGGACATGAAGCCACATGTGCAAAAGCCCAGAGAGCAGAGAACAGAAGCTGAAAGGAAGCATGGAGTGAAGGGAGGCCCACGGCGGAGCTGGCTGTCCCAGCAGGGTTGAGGGCTGTGGCTTTACTTCCTCTGGTTCTGAGCCAGCAAGCAGACCTCAAGACAGAGTAGCCCTGCCTGGGGAAAGTAAAGTGCTACGTGTCCCAGTGACCCCGGTTCCGGGCCCCATGTGTCCTTTTCTGTCTGCGTTATTCTGGGGAGGCAAAGGAGGAAAAGGCTTTGGGGTGGTCCTCCCTAGTAGCACAGGCTCTCCCGCTAGGGCTGCCATTCTGGGGAAGCCATTTAGGGGAAGGCCAGGGCAGCAGCTTTGAGAACTGTGCTGAGTCAGCAGCAGGAGCCAGAAAAAGGAAGAGGAAGGACACAGACTTTAGTTATAGAAAGAAGCAGATGAAAGTGTCGGGGTATTCTTGACCAAGCCCTTTTGGAGGTTTGGGGTGTCAGGGAGGCAGAGTGAGAGCCCCCTGGTTTGCCCGTCCATCCCTACTCCTTTCCTTAACTAATATTTGTAGAGTATCTCTTACAGGCAGGGCACGGTTCTAGTCACTGTAAATACGACCTTGGGCAAAGCAAAGTCCATGCTGTCATAGAGCTTATAGTCTACTGCAGTGATTTTGCCATGAAAATATCTTAGATGTGCTGGGAAAAGTTTTAAAGATAATTAATTAAATTATTTTTGAAAGAAGTTCAAAGCACAGTTATGTGTACTATTTTTTATTCTTTTTTTTTTTTTTTGATCAACATAATTTAAGTGTGCCATGGAAGTTTGACTATAGGTTTAAATGCACTGTGAGATAAAAATGGCTGAAAAACACTGGTCTAGTGTGTATGTAGAAAAAATGGGTCAATAACGAATGTCAGGGCATGTTGAGAATAATGAAGACAAATAGAGCAGGATAAAAAGGAAAAGGGTGATGGGTATAGGGTGAACTCTGCTTGGGAGAGGCGGACCAGGGAGGGCCTCAGGGAAGAGGTGACATCTGAACCGAAACCGGTAGGCAGTGAGGAAGACCCCACAGGTCTCTGGGTAAAGCCTACAACTGTTAAATGCAGGTGTGACACTTAAGCAGGTGTCTGCTTTAGCAGGGAGAAGAGTGCTGAAAACAAGCTCCCATTCCTTGAGTGACAGAGGAATCTAATATAGTGGGAATAAAATTCAGAGAAAATAATTGTGAGCCCTTTTCTCCCTTTGCAATTTGAAACTGAACTTGCCCTCTGTTCACTTAGTGGCATGCCTGGATCAGGCAGGGATTTCACAAAATACAGACAGAAGGGAGTCACATTCTTGGCTTTTATTTTCCAAAACAGGTTGTTACATTCTTATAATTTTCTTGGAAAAGTAGGTAAAATTTTGCCCATTTTTTCAAGGTGAGGAATCAGAAGCTTAGACTTTCTTTCTTTCTTTTTTTTTTTTTTGAGACAGAGTCTTAAGCTGTGGCCCTTTGTAGAGTGCTGTGAAGTCACAGCTCACAGCAACCTCAAACACTTGGGCTTAAGTGATTCTCTTGCCTCAGCTTCCCAAGTAGCTGGGATTACAGGTGCCCGTGACAATGCCCGGCTATTTTTGTTGTTGCTGCAGTTGTCATTGTTGTTTTAGCTGGACCTGGCAGGGTTCGAACCCTCCAGCCTCTGTGAACGTGGCTGGTTCCAACCCGCCAGCCTCAGTGCATGTGGCAGCACCCTACCCACTGAGGTATGGGCATTACCCAGAAGCTGAAACATTCTTGAAACTTAAAGCAGAAATGGTGGTTCTAAAAGCCCAGGTTTTGATTTGCAAATGCCAAATCCCTTTTAATAATCTGTTCAAAAACAACAAATTTTTCATGTGTCTGTAGACCATGCACCTATCTTCTTCAGAGAAACTTCTGTTCAAGTCTCTTGCCCTCAATGAAATGAGATCACTTGTTTTTTTCTTACTAATAAGTTTGAGTTCTCTGTGGATCCTGGTTATCGAACCTTTGTCAGAAACATAACCTGCAAATATCTTCTCCCATTCTGTAGGCTGTCTGCTTGCTTTACTTATTGTGGTCTTCGCTGTGCAGAAGCTTTTTAGTTTGATCAGATCCAGTAATGTATTTTGGTGTTGCTTCAATTGGATGAAGGATGGAGGAGGTGAGGGAAGGGAGGGGAGGGAAGGGGGCTGGAGGGACCACACCTATGGTGCATATGGTGCATAGTGTACATGTCAAATCTATTAAGTGTAGAGTATAAATGTCTTAACACAATAATTAAGTGAGGTGAAGGCTATGTTAACCCGTTTGATGTAAGCATTCCAAAATGTATATAAAATCAGTACATTGTACCCTGTAAATGCATTAATGTATACAGTTATGATTTAATAAAAAAAAAAATAAAAACAAACAAAAAAACCCAAAACAACAAATTATTAAGAGAAAAGTTGAGCCATGAGAGGCTCGATATCCCAGAGACTAATTAAGGGCAGTTGGGTAGGGGGAGAGGAGAGTTGGGTAAATGGGAGCAGGAGACTTCAGAGGCAAGTATCCTAGAAAAGGGCTCTGAGTCTGCCTTCCCCCTCTGGGCCGAGAGGGTGTGAGGGGCCGAGGGTCTGAGAGTCAAGTCACATGGAGGTGGTGGGAGAGAGGGCTGCATGGGTCAAGGTAGATGGGCTGATGTAGCCCTTCATCTCCTCCTGCTTGGCAGGTCCATCAGAAAGAAGGGTACACATAACCACCTGGGAAGTCAAGGGGTTCAAAGTTAGCTGAATGATGGTCTGTATACCTTGAGACCTGGATGAAGCCGAAAGAGAGACCCATGTGGACTCAGGGCTGGAAACCAGATGGACTCTCAGACTTCCCAGTAAGTGTTTGTAGGGACAGGTGCCCACAGTGGAATGAGGGCAAAGCTGCAACAATGATGGGCCCCTTCCACCCCAGGTCATCATGCCATGTCTCTGCCACTGAGGGGTGAGGAAGATGGGGGCAGAGAATATGGAGATGACCCTGTTTATATTTGAAGTGACTACTATTTTTACCTTAAGGGACTAGATGAAGTTTTCTGCCAACAGGCAGAATTGGTGCATGAAATGCAAGTTGGGTTATAAAAGAGAAAAGAAAATGGCAATTTCTCTTACGCATTTGGACCACGAAGCTTGCAAAGTAAACACTTTTGCCTACTACACTAATGTTGACTGAGAGGTGTGCAGACATACAGAATTCTCTGGAAGAATTTCCAGCTAAATATTCATTATCAGTCATTGTGGCCTCTGAACCCAGAAAATGTGGTAAATTGTCTTCCAGAGATAAAAGTATGAGCAATTGCTTAGCTTAAAAACCTGTAGCTCAAGGCCAGGCGTGGTGGCTCACGCCTGTAATCCTAGCTCTCTGGGAGGCAGAGGCAGAAGGATTGCTTCAGCTCAAGACTAGCCTGAGCAAGAGTGAGACCCTGTCTCCACTAAAAATAGAAAAATTAGCTGGGCTTTGTGGCGGGTGCCTGTTGTCCCAGCTGCTTGGGAGAATGAGGCAAGAGGATCACT
The DNA here is from genome assembly GCF_027406575.1 of Nycticebus coucang. Lineage (NCBI taxonomy): Eukaryota > Metazoa > Chordata > Mammalia > Primates > Lorisidae > Nycticebus > Nycticebus coucang. The sequence continues at coordinate 92,433,822 of NC_069789.1, forward strand.
TGAGCCCAAGAGTTTGAGGTTGCTGTGAGCTAGCTAGGCTAACACCATGACATTCTAGCCCAGGTGACAAAGCATGACTCCGTCTTAAAAAAAAAAAAAAAAAAAAAAGCCCAACAATAGCAAACAAACAAACCAAAAAACCCCATGACTCAAAGAAGAACTGGGAGGTTGGCTTTGTCCTGGCTTTCCTATAAATACTGCAGAAATCATCCCTACCTCTTCCGACTGGAGGAGTCCTGCTCAGACTTTTGCCTTTGAACTTCCAGCGCAGGCTCCAGTGTGACACCCTCTGTGAATACTTTCATTCTCAGAGGAGTTTCTCAGCGTGGTGTTTTGGAATAGGTCCCAAAGGAAGCTGCAGGGTTAGGCCAGAGGGTGGTCTGAGAGGCCAGGTGGGGTGTTAAAAAGAGAAGAGAGTTAGAATCAGACAGACTGGCTCTGCTGCTCGCTGGCTGTGTAACTTCTGTGAAGTTAGTTTACCTTTCTAGGTTCTTAGATGAGTCATCTCAAAAAATGGGCATTCTACTTATTTTTATAGAGATACTGTAAAAATAAAATGAGGAAATGCATTCATTTTCTGGGGCCAGTCATAACAAAATACCACAGACTGGGTGGGCTTCAGCAATGGAAATTTATTTTCTCACAGTTTTAGGGCAGTGATTTTTAACCAATGTGCCGTGAGAGGATCTTAGGTGTGCCGAGAAAATTTTTAAAGATCATTGTTTAAATTATTTTCAAAAGAAGTTCTAAGTACATTCTTTTTTCCACTCCTTTTTGGATCAACATAATTGAAGTGTGCCATGGAAGTTTAACTATAGGTTCAAAGTGTGCCGTAAGATAAAAAAGGTTGAAAAACACTGTTCTGGAGTCTGGAGGTGTGAGAATCGAGGTGTTGGCAGGACTGATTTCTTCTGCCGCCTCTCTCGTTGGCTTACAGATGTCCACCTTCCCGCTGTGCCCCAACACTAGGACTGTGCATGTCTGTGTCCTCGTGTCCGTTTCTTATAAAGTCACATGTCATACTGGATTAGAGTCTACCCATACGATCTCACTTCACCGCAACTACTTCTAAAAGGCCCTATTTCCAAATAAAGTCCCATTCTCAGGCACTGGGCATTAAGAGTTTCAACACAGGCATTTAGAAGGAATGCAGTTCAGCCCATAACAGAAGCATACCAACGAGCTGGGCTCATAGGGGTGCGTGTGGATGTCAGTTCCCTTCACCACGTCTTCAGGTTGCAGCATGAGGTCAAATCATTAATGACTCTAAAGAGATGTCCTGCTCTGAGGTTGCCTATGGGAGACTGGCTTGGCGTCAACACTGTGAGCACAGGAGTTTCCATAAGTCTGAAACTTTAGTTCTGCTGCTCCTTCTCCGTGTTTGACTTTGGACCACACAATTTCCCTGATTCAGTTCTGACAGTAATCACTAGCTAAAGTTATTGTTATGGGAAGGCATCAAAATTACAACAAAGTAATAGATCCAAAAGTGCCTGGCACATCACTTAGGGTCCATTAGGTGCTTTGTAAATATTTCTTTCATTGGGCATGGAGGTGTTTGGTAAAGTGCACAGTGTTAAATAAATGTGAGTTGTTACACGTCCTTGTTCTCCTGACCTCCAAGTTCTACTTTGTGAAGTGAAAATACTCACAAGTCATGAAAGACCCAATTTGCTGGCCCACTGCTTGCGGTTTCATTAGAGGACCAGTTCCCTAGGATGCAGAGGGCCTGGGAGGCTCTGCCTTAGGGGCCACCTGCAGAGGGAGCCCCAGGCAGCTGTTCTCTAAGGTCCAGGGGAGCAGCGGAGTGGTTACTTCTACTGTTTTTACCCTCATTGTGTGGAAATCAGTGAGAGAGCTGTGTGGAGTCCTCTTCTCCTGAGTAGACACACAGACTCCTCCATCTTCCTCACTTGTGCCACTGGGAACCACACGTGCTCTGGAAGCCCAGTGTGACTGGGCACCCCAAAGGCAGAGACAGATGTCTCCTCTTTGAATCCTGGGTTCTGCCACTGCGTCTGGCAAATGGTTAGTGCTCTGTCAGAGCCCGTTTTCCTATTTGTGCTCTAATTGCCTCTGCAATTAGTAGGAGCCAGTCTCTCAGGAATTCCTAGTTCCTAGGACCTTCTCTATCTCCATAAAGATATTGTCTTCGGGAAAGTGTTTGCCTCAGCTCCCCAGAAGCCCAGGGGAACAGGGAGGGTTCCACGTGAGAGGAATTCCAGTTTGTGTGCTTCAGCAAGAAACTTTGGGAGCCAGAGTTCGCCTGTAGTGGTTCTGTGATCTTCTTTCTTACCCAGCCAGCTTTTGTTTACTCCTTTTGTCTTCTTTGTCCCTTGAGACCTTACCTGTCCAAATGCTCTTGTTACTGAAGCCCAGAGTGTGAATCCAATGACCCCTTTTGGTCCAGAGGGGATTCTCTGTGCTCTGTTGATGAAAGTCCTGTGTTGGGAGTGAATCTCCAATTGACTTCTCCTGCTTGGAAAGACTGGCACAGAGATTCAGGGGGGCAAAGACACTTAAAGTATTTGATTGAACAAGCCCATTTTTCAGGGTTTACCTCTATCATCAGCAGAGAGGCGTTTCGGCTTCCTGAATGGCGTGGAATGCTCAGTGACGTCAAACGGAGAATGATTAACATAGTACTCAATGTGCAACTGGCAAAAATGAAGTCTTGGATTTCTCGAAAAGATGGAGAAAGTCATTTCTCCTCTCAGCAGTATAGTGCAATGGATAATTGTACAAAAATGCAAAGAAGCAAAGATGGAGAAGAGTAACGGATTGATGGGAAGAAAAAAGCAATATCAGCAGCCTTTTCAGTAGAAAGCCATGTTTACTAGATGCACATTTGTGTGTCTTGGAGTTTGAAGAAGCCTGTGCAAGTTTCCTGCTTGTAGGTATGTTAATAACACCAGACAAACCTATCAGTTTCAGTGGGATTCATCCTGGGACTTTAGTAGAAGATGAAATGCGGAGAAGACTGTCAGAACTGAAGCAGTGATGGCACATAATTGAGCTCACTAAGTGACTAATTGCATAGTGACTGGTTACAATACTAGTGCAGCAAATAGTATCTGGACATACCTATCACCTCCTTTCTACACCTGCCTCTTACTGTGGACTATCTCTTTTGGCTGTATTCCTGATTCTCAATATAATCCCTCAGACACAGCCCAACATCTCATTTCCTATCTCAGAATACGAATCTGGGAACTCAGCTCCTTTGTTCAGGAAAGGGTGTAGAGAATGATAACAGCTACCATTGATTTAGTATCTACAAGGCACTAGAGCAACATGCAATATCAGTGAATAGTGTGATGGGGGTAACAATAATAAAGAGGGGGAGGGCTTGCTGTCTAGGGGCAGTATTAAGTCCCTTAGACTGTTATCAGTTTTGGTCACTATACTTTAGTGGGTAGTGGAATGAGTAGAGTAAGTCCTCAACCAAGGTATAAGTATCAGGATTCTTTTAAGTTGCAAGTGACAAAAATAAGACCCAAGCTAGCTAAAGGGTTAAAAAAAAAAAAAAAAAGAATTATTGGCTCATGGAATTAAAGAGTTCAAAGTGTAATTCTTGCTGCAGGTGTATCCTGATCCAGAATCCAAATAATATCACCAGGATACTGTTATTACTCTGTTCTTCCCACTGGTGTGTACCTTATCCTTAGGTTTGGGTTTCACATGTGGTCCCCTGACAGCTTTCCAAAATCTCAGATCCTCACACTATCAAGCACAGAAAAGAAGTGGAAAGCCGATGTCCCATTTCTGAGCAAAAGTGGCAAAGTTCATTTTGATTGGATTGGTTTTAGGTTGTATGTTCCTCCTCCTCCCTCCAAACAATTACTACAGCAATGTGAAATAAGATTTATTGATTGATTTAAGGCACCTGTGGAGAGTGGGTTTCATGTCAACCAAACTGTAGATCTATTTCTCAAAGGAAAATTTAGGTGCTGCTGGCATGCTGGGGGTGAACATTATGTATCCAACATGCCACATGGATAAATTTCAAAACGTGTGGTGTTCACCTTCACAGAATTTTATAAGAGAAATAGATCTCTAATCATGTAGTCTTGTTTTTGTAATGCAGAACTGGTAAAAAAAAAATCAGGAAACACATACTGATTAGATTAAAACATTTTGGTGCTGTTGTATGGGAAAGGCATTAACCTGTACTCTGGCCCCAGAAGAATGAGCTAGAACCTAAGCTAGGGAGTTGGAGGCAGACAGAACCTAAGAAAAAAATGTTTTGATATTAGAAGTCTAATTCTAGAATAGAATTCTTTAGGAAGTACTGAGTTTTCTGGTTTTGGAATTCAAATGAGGCTGAACATAAATTTTTAGGGATGTTGTAGAAGAGAGTCATGAGTTGAACAGGGATTGGACTGGATGACTGCTGAGCTTCCTTCCAGTTCTAACATCCTATGAAAGAACACTACATGAATGGTCATAGTAGCATTATTCATAATGGCTAAAAAAGTGGAAATAAATGGAATGTTCATCATCTGGTAAATTGATAAAAGTAGTGTATGAGGTCTGATAATTATGTTCGTGAATTTGCCACCTTGCATTTGTGTTGGCAGCACTGTACAAACAACTTGGTAATGTTTTATAACCTTTGTATGTCAGTGTCTCATAGTTGCGTTCATGTCAATGTGTGACAGTGTCTTGCTGAGTGGTGTTCATTATTGCTGTGTGGTTTTGTGTGTTGTCATGAGAATGTTGGAGTTTGAATTAGAGCAATGGAAAAACATTATATTTTTTGTTAAACTTGGCAAGAGTAGCAGTAAACCAGGGACATGTTAGTCCACATTTATGGGGATAATGTCATGAAGAAAACAGCAGTGTACAAATGATTTTTTGAGGGGAGAGAAAGCATCACTGATGAAGAGAGGTCAGGGAGGCCAGTAAGGAGCAGAACTGATGAAAACATTGCAAAAAGTCACTGAATTGTGCCTCGAAATTGTTGGCTGACTGTGAGAAGCAGAGCAGACCAAGTCAACATCAATAGAAAAATAGAAAAATTTTCACTGAAAATGTTGGCATGAGCAAGGTGTGGCTCTTGCTTGCATCAGGACAATGTACCAGCTCATATGTCACTATCTGCGAGGGAATTTTTAGCTATAAACATCTGTTTTAGAATACTATCCCTACTCACCTGATATGGCTCCCAGTGATGTTTCTCTTTAACTAAAGATAAAGGAAATGTTGAAAGGATGACTTTTTTTTTTTTTTTGTGATTTTTTTGGCCGGGGCTGGGTTTGAACCCGCCACCTCCGGCATATGGGACCAGCGCCCTACTCCTTGAGCCACAGGCACCGCCCAAAGGATGACATTTTGATGTTATTCAGCACATGAAGGGTAATACGATGACAACTCTGATGACATGCCACAAAAAAAGTTCCAAAACTGCTTTGAAGGGTGGACTAGGTGCTGGTGCTGGTACATAATTTCCCCAGGGCTACCAGCCCCCTACAGCTAAAGGCATACTTTTTCTCTTAGCTCGTTTATCTCTTGTTAAAATGTCTTCTTCCCTGGCCTCTGCGTCTTTCTCTTTAAATTTTATGCTTACCAGTATACTTTCTGTGTCCTTCGCATAGGCTATTTCTTCTTCTTTTTACTATTATTAAAAGGTCAGCTTTTGACTTTTATACTTTATTCTTCCCTTGGGTCCTTTATGACCTTGCCATAAAGCTTTCTTATGTATAAATGTGAAAATTCACTAATACACTTAAAATGAGGGAAACCAGTGTACCATGTGCTACTAAGGTGAAAAATTTTGTATGATTAAAATAAGGACAATGCAATCTGGTGTTTATTTGAACAATTTACATGATAAAGAACTTGAAGACTTCCTTGGAAGACTTTTTTCCCTTTGTATTTTCATTGATTCTTTATGGCAGTAGGAGTAGAGGTTTATATCTTATCGAGGGTTTGTTCAAAGTATCCTCTTTTTACCCAATTAAAACTAATGCGAGGAATTGTGGTACACGTATACCATGGAATATTATGCAGCCTTAAAGAAAGATGGAGACTTTACCTCTTTCATGTTTACACAGATGGAGCTGGAACATATTCTTCTTAGCAAAGTATCTCAGGAATGAAAGAGAAAGTATCCAGTGTACTCAGCCCTACTATGAAGCTAAATTACAGCTTTCACATGAAGGCTATAACCCAACTATAGCACAAGACTATAAGGAAAGGGCCAAGGAAGGGGAAGGGAGGGGGGAGGTTGGAGTGGAGGGAGGGCAATGGGTGGGGCCACACCTACAGGGCATCTTAGAAGGGGTACAGGCAAAACTTACTAAAGGCAGACTACAAATATCTACATACAGTAACTAAGAAAATGCCATGAAGGCTTCGTTGAACAGTTTGATGAGAATATTTCAGATTGTATATGAAGCCAGCACATTGTACCCCTTGATTGTACTAATGTACACAGCTATGATTTAACAATAAAAACAAAAAACAAACAAACAAAAAAAACCTAATGCTAGGTTTCACTTTCATTTATCTAATTATTCATTTATTTATTAATTCAACCAATGTTTATTGAGTATCTACTCTGTACCAGGTACCTTGCTCAGTGCAGGGAATGTAATGATAAATGTGAGAGAGTACTTCTGCTTCTCATGACCTACAATCTGGCAGGAGAGACAGATGTTAAGCAAATCTACACATTGCAGAAAATATTATATGATTAAAATTATGATGTACTATAAAGGAGAAATATAAGGGATTATTATACTATGTCATAGGGCCTTTTCTTTCCTGTCTTTCTTCTTATGTTTACTTGTTAACAAAGTTCCTGAAAAATATTGGTTGGGCTGAAAGAAGAAATTCAGAATAGGGAAGCGTCCTTCATTTAACATTTCAACAAATATACATTGCTCTGACCTTGGGGAATCTTCATTCATTCTAATCATGTGAACATATCTGCATTGAAGGGAATTTCAAATTACTTAATATTTGCAAAGACATTAAAGTTTAAATCTCTTAAGTGTTTTCATTAGCTCAAGTGGAGGTGGCCCTAATTTAATGAATAGATCACTCATTTGTGATACGTGATAAAAAAATTTTTAGTAGCTTTGAATTCAATTGTTATATGTATAAGGAAATTATATCTATCTATCTATGTGCATAGATCCTATAACACAGCTTGATGACTTTTTTCACATAGAATGCATCTATATAACCAGAACCTAAGACAAAGGACAGGATATTACTAACTCCCCGAAACCCCACCCATGCTCCCTTCCACTGAAGTCACTAAATTCAGAGGACCAGAAAACTAGTATTTTTCAGCATGGTGTGTGCTTCTTGCAATGCAAACTCTTTTATAGAAGCTGCATAAGGTTAAGAGCAGCCTGCCCCTCTTTTTATGTTGAATTATTCCCTGGGAATCTAGCTGACATTAGCTAGTTCCTTAGCAAACTCTCCTTTTCAGATTGCCAGTAAAGTGTGCTTTAGCCCAGCAGAGATAGAACTCTTGCAGTTCTGCTGCATTCCTGGAGATTTTCCATAAGTGCAGGAAATTTCCATGATGCCATGGGCCTTGAAGCCTGTGAACAGAAGCAGGGCAATGGCCATTTCTCTGGGTGGCTGTGTGCCAGGCCCTTGAGCAAACTAGAGCCAGCTCTGTATCCCCTCTGGTTGCAAGGGGGAGGCAGCCTGTGAACCCCTTCCCCACTTCCCTCACCTCCAAATCCTCCTCAAGGACAATTGGAATTAACCTGCTGATTTCTCTGAATAGGGAAAGCTACTGTAGGGTGAGCATTTCTTAGACTACCCATCTAGTGTTTGGGGCACCATGCCTTTGAACTCTGGGTACTTGTGGCAGTGGACTTCCCTGTGGGGTTTTAGAAAGAGTCTGGCTCAGAAGAAAAGAATTTGCAGGACCCAAGTAGAAAACAGGAACAGAAAAAATCACCCACTGCCCAAAGGAGGTTCAGCCTTCATGGAATAATGCTCTTTGACTGAGGTATTGAAATCCCCAGAAACAAGGCAGGTCTTGAAAATTTGGTGAGATGTCAGAATTTCTGACCAAGCATGCTGTGAAACCATGCGATCTAGCTTCTGCTGAGTACTGGTTTTCCTCCACTGTTTATTCTCTCTGGCGTCACCTGGAATGCTTGTGCCAAATCTTCTCTCCCTCTCCAAACCTCAGCCCTAACTTACCATTCTTTCTCTATGGGGAGACAATTTTGCCCCCTGCTTTGTGGTGAATTTTGAGGTCACCAACAAGGTCTTCCTTATTTTTTCTCCTTTTCCCCTTCTGTCTCTTATCACATAGTCTTTTCTCATATCTTTAATTTTTTTTCTGTTTCAAAAGTCAAAACTCCTCTCTCTGTCCCAAAAGCATTCCCTGGGCTTCTTCTCTGGTACAGAGTCCTCAGTAATTTAATCTCTCCCACATATGTATGTATATATATATATATATATATATATATATATTTAAAGCTTTTATTTTAACAGCTTTCAAATATATGAAGAAGTAGAGAGAATAGAATTATGATCCCCCAATTTATCATCGTATCTATCGCTATTTTCTCTATTTCTCTCTTTTTTTTTGCAGTAACATAGGTTGAGTATCCCTTATCCAAAATGCCTCAGATTTTAGATTTTAGGACATTTGAACCTCTATAATGAGGTATTGTTAGGGATGGGACCCAAGTCTAGACACAAAATTTATTTGTTTCATACATATCTTATATACATAGCCTGAAGGTAATTTTATATACTATTTTTAATAATCTTGTGCATGAAGCAAAGCCTATTGACATATAACCATCAAAAAACAAAGCAAAGGTGTCACTATCTCATGCTCAAAAATTGTGTATTTGGGGAGCATTTGGATTTCAGATTTTTAAATTAGGAATGTTCAATCTGTATTTTAAAGCAAAATCCATCATTGTCTCAAAAATGTCTTTTCATAATTGGTTTGTTGAAGTTAGCATTTAAACATGGTTTACATGTTATATTTATTTGTTATGGCACTGCTTTCATTCATTTTTATCAAACCAAATACAGTTCCCCAGTTCTTCTTCCCCCTCCCCCACACCTCATCATGCTGTTGTCTTGTTGAAGAAAGCAGGTCAGCTATTCTGTAAAATGCCTCATAATCGGAGGTTTTCTGATTGCTCCTTCTTGGTGCTGTTTAAGGCAGTACTCACTTCCCTGTAACTGAGAACTTAAACCTGAAGGCTCCGTTACTCCTGGCTTCCCCTACCTTTTCCCTCTCTTTTATGGTCTCTGTCATGCACAGGTGAGTAATGAGTATTCATTATAGAGTATTTCTTGCTTTTTCTGTGTTCTATTGTCCTCATCATTGCCACATGCTTAACACAAATAGTCCTTATCGATTTTCTCTGCCTATTCCCATAAATTTCCACCTGACTCTCACTTAAGGCTTTTGTCCCCACCAGGTTCAGGAATACCTCTTTCAGAGATCACTAAAAATCCTTTAATAACAAAATCAAATGCTTCCCGGTTGCTGTTATAGTTAACAAGCATCAGCATCTCCAGATACAAATCCCATTTGCAGCCTTTTAATGCTTTACAAAGAACTTTCATATACTTTTCATTTTTTGAGTTCTCTTCCTTTCCAACCTTCTTCTTTCTTTCCTGACTTTTCTTTCTGTATGACACTAAAGAAAGCTTTTGTATTTTTCTTCACTCATTACTTTTTCTCCTCCCACAACTGAATGTCTGTGATTATTTTATGAAATGCTGTCCTTTCTATTTTTGGTTTCAAATATCTCATGACTTACTTGATCACCTTCCTCTAGTGGCTCTTGCTCTGGTTTTTTGTAGTTCTGCCAAACTCCTCTGAGCTCCAAGCTCATGTATCCTTTTCCCTATGGGGCAATTTTATCTCCAGATGATTCTCCAACACCTGAAAACTCAATTGGTTCTGGTTACATTGTAATTTCACCCTCAAACTAGCTGCTTCTCCTAATTTCTCATCTTCCATAATGACATCCCTATAAGTCTCTCTGTTTGGAGATCACTTTTCATTTTTCCTTCCACTTTGCTGCCTTTTCTAAGCGACTGACTGGCCTAACCTGGCCTGCAGTATTGATCTGTGACAGTCATTTCTCCTCTTCCGTATTTCGTGGCCCACTTTCTCCAGTACACCTTATTCAAATCATGTCCTACACATTCTATCTAAAACTGGGCCCCCGTCACACGCCCTATTGCTTCCCCTACTTAATTTTTCTCCACAGCACTTAGCAGCATGTGTGGTGCCTACATTTTGTGTATCTTTTTATTGTCCCCCTGACTGTCAGTCCCATGAAAAGAGGGCTTTTTGTGAAATGTTTAGTGAAGAATGAATCATTGAGAGGATGTAGAACAGGCACCACGTACTCATACTCAATTATACAATTGTATGTGTAACTTACTGCAATGCAGATTTGATTTTCTGAACTAAATGATAAGTTGAAGACAGAATCAATCTCATCCTTTTTTCTTACCCTATCCCACCATCACTCTCCCCTCAACCCCACGTACACTTATACCCGTGTCTCTGCATTCTGCACTTGCTACATTTTGGGAATGGACTTTCTACCTGTGCAGGCCTACAGGGCTTCCTCCTTCTCTAGATTGTCAGTTTCTTCCTCTTCACCCAGCATAAAATACAAGCCATGTTAAAAGGAACTCAACGAAGTTTGGTTTGGACTGGATTCTAGGTGTTTGTAGGAACATTAATCAGGCTGGCATGGAAGGTTTTCACTAAGTCTTAGAGAATTTTGAATACCTACTTGAAGGCATTTTCCTCTTTACTTATTAAGCAAAATGGGGCACCGTTGTAGGCTTATGGGTAAGAGGGCAAAAGCGGAGACCCTTGAAAGAAGTGAGAGGGTAATGGAAGGGAAATCATTAGGAGATGAGCATTAAGAGGTCATAAACTTGATATAATGCAGTGACCAAGGGGAAAGAGTGGGGATTGAAAATATTTTCAAATTATCATTCTTGGGTAGCATTCACAGGGTATGGAAACAAAAGGCCAAAAGAATTTGAATTTTTGGATCTTCATTATAATAGCAGATATTTATTCCCTCCCAGGGCTTTGCATGTCAACTTGCAGATTAAACATCTCCACTAGGCTGTCTAATAATCATCTCAAAGTGAACATCTGTAAAACTGAGTTCCTGACATTTCTCCCCAAATCTGTCTCCTTCTGTTCTTTGCATCTCAGATAATGGGAGATCCTTCCAGCCAATTCCCAGACCAAGCTTCATCCCGACTCCTCTTTTTTTCCTATTATCTCCCTTCCAGCTTGTCAGTAAATCTTGTTAACTGTACCTTCTTGTTAATTCTAATCACTAGCACTGTCACAAAGGCCCCTGATCCATCTCCCGGCTTCTGCTTTGCCTCCCTGCAGTCCCTTCTCAACGCAAAAGCCAGGATGATGAGGTTCAAGAATAAAACAATTACTTTAAACTTCTGTTCAAAAACTGTCCGGATGAAGATGGAGTCCTGCTCCCTGAGGCTTCCCACAACCTGAACCCTGTTCCCTCCATCTCCTCTCTTACTCTGACTGTCCAGTCCAGACACCCTGGAATCCTTGCCCCTCCAGGCTGCCTTCTCAGGGCTTCTCACTAGTGATTTCTTCTGCCTGGAACACTATGAGATTCCCACACCCCCATCTCTTTGGGGTCTTTGCTAAAAATGTCACATTATGAGTAAGACTATCCTATTTAAAACTGCAATCTGGTCCTCTCACCTTCATGTTCCCTTCTCCTATTACCTTGCTCCCTTTCCCAGCCTCACACCTGCCAGTATCTATGACTTTGAACCTCTGACAGGAGCACACCCTATGAAGGGAAGGGAGGCAGGCCTGAGAAGGAAAATGGAGAGACCCTACAATTTCCCTCCAGCTGGATCCACAAATACAGCATTTCCCCATACCATCCCTCACTGTCACCCAGCCAGCTTCCTTATCTGAGCACCTGAGAGTGAATGAGAAGGGCAGATGATGAAAAGTTTCAACACAGAAGAATATTTGGAGGAGGGATCTGAATCACAGGATTTTGCAAGCCGTGACCTTCAAATGCCTTTTAAACTCTGGATACCCCTCACACTCACTTAGAAACCATCTCTACATTTGCACCTCTAAGAAGACGTGTTTACCTCATGCCTTTGCAGCTTTTGCTCAGCTGTGTGAAAAGCAGCAATAAAAATCTCTTTAAATGTCAGACCAAAGAAAATTGGGCATGGCCCCTGGCTCCTGGGAGCAATGCTGCCTGCTGAAAATAATCAGATGGTGTAACACACAGAGTCCTGCTCTTGGCCACTGCTATACTGCGTGCTGCCGAAGCCCAAGGGAAATTATAGACTGCCTTCCCTAGGGCCTGGCCCAGAGGGGGCTGAGAGGGGGCCAAAGGGGGGCCAGAGGAGGCCTGCACACAGATGTCTCTCATCTAGAGGCTACTAAAACTGCCCGCATTGAAGGATCTCCTCGAAGCCTTCTTAATCATACTGATTTCTGGATACAGTAGAACCCATATAAATTGACCACCACCCAAGAGACTCTAACAAACTGGTCAATGTACAGAGGTCATCAACATGAGGAATTAGGCCTACTGTACAGATACATACCTATACTTTACTTTCTTGTACAGCTTTATTAAGGAATATCATAGGAAATTACACATTATCAAAATACAGGAAAAGCACACATACAGTATCATACAAAACGAATATGTTTATTGTCTTCCCTTGATTTAATCATTCTTTCTGAAAAAAGAGCCAGTCTTAGTCTGTTTCTTATTCTTATTACAAACATAAGTGGAGAAAGCACTCTCATCACTGGCTATACCACTCAGCCAAACCTGGACATTTTCCACAGCAAATAACTTCAGCTGTGTTATCAGATGCCTGACATCCTCTTCTTTTGGAGTCTGATTTCTGTGTCATCCTTACCTCTTCTACTTTATCAGCTGCTTCATGCACTTTTATGCTGGTCTGTACTTCAGTCAATATCACTTAGAAAATTGCTTCTGGGTCAGGTTCATTACAGGTTGCCACCTCATCATTCCTTGTTACACAAAACCTTTCAAATCTATTCCTTTGAATTCTGACATTGGAGATGGACTGTCAGATGGGGGCAAAACATGGTGGTTTGGGGTTGTGACAAATCCAACTTTCTTGAAACACTTCTGTATAATTTCTGCCTGCATTTTATTCCAAGCAGAACTAATCCAGAGGACAGGTAGCATCCAGAGTGTTAACTGGCACAGTGGATGAAGCTGTTTCCACAGGTGAACCACAGGTGTGTGTTTTAGTAATGAATGACCCCCCGCAGGAGCTGGGCTTGGTAGTGCACTTTAAATGCTTTGATGATGCCTGATCAAGAGGTTAAATTTTTGAGGTTGTGTTTGCAGGCATAAATTTCAGTATTAGATTTGTGAGATGATTCACTTGTGGGTGGCAAGGACAGTTGTCTACTGTCAGTAGAATAGACTATTTCTTCTTCTTCATTTCTCAGTCAATACCCCTTACCCGCTCCTCAACTAGGGCACCAGTTGTCCATGCACATTTGTTTGATTGCTAAGTGATGGGGAGGTCTTTGGGCTTCAGGTGCTTGAAAGCACATGACTTTGCTGATTTACCAATAACCAAGGGCTTTAGTTTCTTTCTAGGTGAGCTAGCACAAAGCAGAAATGTGAAATGTTCTTTGCAAAATTTTCCCTCTTACATTTGTCACCCTTAATGACAAGACTCCTGTCAGGCATGGACTTGAAAGAGTTTGCACACATCAGTGTTAAAGATGTTATCACCTTTGAAGTCTCTGGCAAAGTCCGAGAACTTTTTGATGAACTCTTCTGCAAGTTCAACTGGAACTTCACTGGATTCACCACACAAGATGTTCTGAGAGATCTCGTGTTGCAGTTTAAATTTCTTGGTGCTTGGAAATCTGATACCCCAAATTTGTATGTGAACTTTTTTTGAGACAGAGTCTCACTTTGTTGCCCCACTAGAGTGCTGTGGTGTCATAGTTCACAGAAAACTCATACTCCTGGGTTTAAGCAATCCTCTTGCCTCAGCCTCCACAGGCATAATGCCCAATGCTATAATGCCTGGCTGATTTTTCTATTTTTAGTAGAACTTTTTTTGAGACAGAGTCTCACTTTGTTGCCCCACTAGAGTGCTTTGGTGTCAGAGTTCACAGAAACTCATACTCCTGGGTTCAAGCAATCCTCTTGCCTCAGCCTCCATAGTACCTGAGACCACAGGCATAATGCCCAATGCTATAATGCCTGGCTGAATTTTCTATTTTTAGTAGAGGTGGAGTATCACTCTTTCTCATGCTGGTCTTGAACTCCTGAGCTCAAGTGATCCTCCTGGTCAGCAACTACTTAAACATTGGCCTAGAGATTCAGGTGTTAACTGCCTTCATGTGTTTGAATCAGCTTAATGTGGCTTCACTGACCTCGTGGAGGTAAGTTTTCCTCCTTTTCTGCTGTAGGTCTCCACTTTCCTTACCATATTTTTCCAAGTACTCATGTTTGCATTTCTGAATGTTGCTAACTTGGATCTTGCTAACACCAAAATATTCTGTTGTCTTTCTTTGGCTGCTGCTTTCCAGAAAATGTAGAAAATCAACTTTTTTCTTTGATGTTAGTTCTTTGAGTTCTTTCCTTTGGGCTATCAACTCTTGATGAACTGTAAAATTTTTTAGTAATTGCAGGATGTACCTACAATTCAGCTCAGTCCTTCATGTTGAGAAAATCTTCTGCAACATGTGATAAACAATAGGATGTCAGGCCTAATTCAACACATGATAATAATAAAACAAACAAACAAAAAGAACCTATACTAAAGAAAAAATAATACAACTAAGAGGCAAAGCCCACACCTTCTACACCTTTGTGCAGAGTGGACTCAACTGGTCAAGTTATGGAAGGTAAATTAATATTCTGTGTGGCAGTCCAAGGGGCCAAAATGCAACTTATAGAGGTGGTCATGATATAGAGGTCAGTCTTCCATTGAGTACATGAGGTGCATATCTGGTCTACAACAATTAGGTCAACTTAAAGAGGTGGTCAATGTAGGGAGGTGGTCAACTATAGAGGTTCTACTGTATTCTGAATCTGAATCTTTGGGAGTGAGGGTACAGAAATCTTTCACTGATGACTGTTCCGTGGACAAGTGTTTCGGTCCTATTCTTTTTCATCACTCTCTTTAACAATTGCCTCTATCTAATTCCAAAAGTTGGCTGGTTATGAATTAAATTCAAATCACAAATAACTTTGTTCTGAGTGGGATGGGGAAGGTACTTTCTCCTAGTTCATAAAGACCTGTCTTGTTTGGAAGCACCATCCCTCAGACATGTGTTGTATATTTACCCAGGAAATGCATACAGTCCCTAGACATGGCCACTCCTCTCCACAGCAGTGGGACCAAGTTGTATGTACAGGGTGGGAGCATCTCTGTGAGGCACCAACTGTTAAGGGATCTTAAACACAGCTGGGTATAGAACAAGACAAAGAGGATTGAATTTACTAGCATTTGATCAGGGAGAGTGCAAAGTGTAGTTCGAAGGGTTACTTCAGCATGTGGCTTGGGGAGAGGATGACTCTTGAGAACCTATGTTCCTGTGGCAACAGATGGCCATCAGCTACTTTCTTGGTGCAGGGAAAATTTGGTGAGTTGAAGAGGGTAGAGAAGAAACTTTCTGTATGAGATCTTTAGGCTTAAAGAATTTCTCCACCTTTCTTCACAGTAGTCATCATCTCTTCTCAATAGACATTGAACAAATATGGTCTACCAGGGGGAGGCTCCACTGGGGAGTCCAACAACAAAGATTTGAGAACTCATCTCACTGCTCTGTGTTACCTTTTGTAAGCTTTCCCAGAAGAATGAATCACTTCCTAAGCCTTCCATACTATTGTAGTGTCTACAGACTGACTCTCACTGTTGCAGGTGTAGTATGTGTCTGCCTTCCCACAGACTGGGAACTTTTGGGGAGCAGGGCTCATATTTATCCCCAATTCATTAACTATGTCTTCATGTTATTTAGTGGATATCTACTTTGTGGCCCTCAGAGTAAAACCATAGACCAGGAAAGGGGTAATAAGGCAACAGCAACAATGAACATTAGCTAACACTTATAGTAAACTCAGTTGCTCTTTATTCATTTCACTCTCAGTACAATCCCAAGCATTATTATCATGTTCTTTTATGAATGAGAAATCAGGTTAAGATGGAAGAGTCCCAGAGAGACAGGAAGCTGTCAGGTTCCTGCAAAAGCAGACCAAAGCCGTTCCTGGCCATTAAGTGAAGATGGCTTTCAGTAGAGTGGAGGGAAGAGAAGTGTCCTTAGAAATCGATATATGAGGACACTCGTATTAAAAAATTATAGCAATTACTGAAACAGATGAAGTGTTTGCTTTAATTTTCTATAAATTGCAATAGAATACCAAAAAGTTCAACCACCCTCAGTTGCTATTTTCATAAAGTCCTCAGTACTTCAAATAGAATTATCAATAGCTTTGGGGGTCTGTTGGGCTCTAATTGAGAATTACAGTCAAGATTTTACCCAGAGTGGGCAAATCAAGAAACAGATGTTCTTAGAGAATACTGTTTTAAAGAAGGAATGTTACTCTTCCATGCATGTTCTATATTGCACTCAGGGCTGGACTTCTGGGTCGGGGAACCGTAGGGAGGTCCTGGGGCAGAGCAGGAGTTCTGTCTATTGTGTTCACTGTTCCATCATCACTTCCAACACAGTGCTTGACACCTAGTATATACTCCATGAAGATTTATAGAATGAAGTAATAAGCGACAAGAGAGAAGTGCAGATAAAATATGGTAGAAAATGTGCGTAACAGGTATTCAATAATTACATATGAAGTTGCATGGAAAAGAAAGAGGCCTCACCAAGGCGGAAATAGAGTTAAAACCAAATAAGAAAAATAAATCAAAATAACCCTGAACAAATTGTAGGAGAAGCTGTGAAAACCAGGCCTGCCTAACCTAAGTACTGGCCTGTGGCAGGCAGTGGAATACACTTCCAGCACAGGACCCCTTTCAGTCAGCCCCTCTCCACTTTCCTTCTATCTTAAATGGAAGTGTTGAGAGTGGGTGCCCTTGTCTTGTTCCTGAGCGTAGAGGGAAAGCTTTCAGCTTTTCACTGCAAAATATGATGTCAGGACAGGCAAAACTTACTAAATGCAGAATACAAATGTCTTCATACAATAACTAAGAAATGCCATGAAGGCTATGTTAAAGAGTTTGATGAAAATATTTCAGATTGTATATGAAACCAGCATATTGTACCCCTTGACTGCACTAATGTACACAGCTATGATTTAATAATAAAAAAAGAAAAAAAAAGAATTAACAATCTCACTGACAAATTAAGAGTAACTGTGTTCAGTAAGTGTAATGTTAATAAAAGCATTAGTATTCCATAAAAAAAAAAAATATGATGTCAGGTGTGGTCTTGTTTTTTTTTTTGAGATGGAGTCTCACTATGGCAAGGTTGGTAGATTGTCATGGTGTCACATCTCACAACAACCTCAAACTCTTGGGCTTAAGCGAGTCTCTTACCTTAGCCTCCCAAATAGCTGGGACTACAGGCACCCGCCACAACTCCCGGCTATTTTTATTGTTGTTGCAGTTGTCATTGTTGTTTTAGCTGGCCCAGGTTAGGTTCAAACCCCCCAGCCACGGTGTATGTGGCCGGTACCCTATCCACTGAGCTACAGGCGCCGCCTGTGGGCTTGTTATATACAACTTTTATTATGTTGACATACATTTCTTCTGTACCTAATTTATCAAGACTTTTATCATGAAAGTGTGTTGAATTTTGTTAAACGCTTTTTCTGCATCTGTTGAGACAAGCATAGACTTTGCATTCTGTTAATGTGGTATTGGTTAGTCTTTCTTAACTGAGGCCAACTAGAGTGAGTGAGACATCCTAGTGTGGTCCATGGCAGCATCTGGGGCTCAGCCATCGCTGGGAGGGGTTGAGGAAAGTTGTGTGTGAGGAGGTGGGTGTCAAAGCCAGGAGATGCCTGGATGATGGGAGAGGTTGGCACAGAATTGTGTTGATTTCGGAGACTTGCTCACAGTGGTGTAGGAGGAGGAAAATCACTCTAGTTTTATGCACCGCTGGCTATAGTCTGTGGCATAGTGTGTGGGTGTCTCCTTGAAAGGGTGGGAGAGGCATGCAGACGGTCTAAAGTGGGTGCCAAGTGTCAAGTGCTCAGAGATGAGAGGGAGAAGAGGGGGCTTCCGTGTCTTTTCCCACCATATTTGCATCATTTCACAGCAGAGTTGCACACTTCAGACAAGAACTGACCCAATCAAGAAATGCTTTTGTAAAGGCCTTCCCTCCTCCCTAACCTCCAGGTGGGGTCTTTCTGCTAATCATCTGGGGAAGCCAAACAGGGCACATTTGCTCTCCTCTGGGGCTCCTCTTACAAAGATTATGAATAGATGATTGGAATTTATTTTCAGGAATATTCTGGAGCTGGTAATATATTCCCCCGACTCAGAGGTTATTCTCAGCTTAGAGACATGCACAATGAAGAACTTGTAAAAAATAAAACGGAGGTGACAGAAACAGAATGCAAGCCTGAAAAGTAAGAAGGAGATAAAAGGAAGCCGATTGTGGTGAATGGAGGTCATTTAATTAACACAGAGCCCAAAGGAGTCATGCATTGCAGTGACTGGGGCTGGCCTGGGCCCACGGGAAAGCAGGCTAGGGCTTAAGAGTGGCACACAGAGGAAGGTGGGGTGGTGGGGACAGCAGGGCAAGGGCTTTGATGGAGGCTGGGGAGTTTGGTCTTTCTCAGTGTGTGTGTGTGTCACTTGAAGGTGGAGAGGCATGTGACAGGGCTGTGTGGAACTCTGAGCAGACCTCTATCTGCGGGAGGGGAGTGGCTGTGGGAAATGCGGATCGAGACCCTGGGAAGTAGCAGGAGGCGCTGGCAGAAGCTGCAGGGAGATGCTCTTCGCAGGCATCTCCTACAGCCCCTGTGGCGTAGAGTGATGTCAGTGATGCTCCTGCTGTGTGTCCACCCATATGAGCTGTCCTGGGGAGTATGGTGGGGAGCCAGAGCTCGGAGTAGACCCCTGTTGGGAAGGGGTGCGCCCACAGCAATGCCAGACCTCAGCCCAGATTTATACCTCTTCGCCGGCACCAATTCTGAGTGAATCATTTTTTAGTCTGTCCTATTTGTGGTATCAAGAAACACCATTTGTTTGTGAAAGGTGTCCCTGACTGACTGAAGTCCTGAGTCCCAGTATTGCCTGTAACTCTCTCACCTCAGCACGGCCGCATTGACTGTGTCCCTATCAAATGATCCCCTGATGTCAATACCAATTTCCCCCAGCCTCAGTTTTCTTTCCTTCCTGCTCAGTCTTTTTTTTGGGGGGGGTGCCTCCCTCCCCAGGGCAGTTACACTAACCCTTGGTCAGTAAGTACAGTTGAGGGTAGCAGTAAAGAACTACCCTGTCTTTCAACAGCGCCATCTGGTCTCAATCTCCTTGGGTTTGTGAACCACTCTGCCAAGGTAATGTCCACCTCAAGGATCAGTCCATTGCACAGAGATAGCACTGAAGGATGAAGAATAGGCTGGCTATGTGTATGTTTATTTTTCTTTCTTTCTGTACACCATATACTATAACTGATGTCATCATTGAGAGTGATACTGAAAGTAGCAAGAACAATACAGGACATGTAGAAATAGCTATAATTCAAAGTATGAGGGAAGGTGGAGCTAAAACTTCAAGAGAATAAAAAACATTAGTGAGGATACATAAAATTCCTCTGAATAAAAAAAAGAACAATTCTGTGAAGTTCCAATTTCTCCCTCATCTATAGGTTTATCACAGTCCTCCCAAATGCCAGTGGTATTCTTTGCAGAAGCTTAGTCTACACTTTCGCTAAATGATACCTGCGAGCATAAAGATGTTCAAAAGTCTCCAATACATTTGGAGAGATTTGCTATCTGGCAGATTGTTTGAAAAGGGCTTACTATAGGGGGCGGCGCCTGTGGCTCAGTGGGTAGGGCACCGGCCCCATATACCAAGGGTGGCAGGTTCAAACCCAGGCCTGGCTAAACTACAGCAATAAAAATAGGCGGGCGTTGTGGCAGGCACCCGTAGTCCCACTTACTCCGGAGGCTGAGGCAAGAGAATCACCTGAGCCCAGTAGTTGGAGGTTCCTGTGAGCTATGTGACGCCACAGCACTCTACTGTGGGCAATAAAGTGAAACTATCTCTACCAAAAAAAAAAAAAAAAAAAGAAGAAGAAAGAAAGAAAAGGGGTTACCATAGTTCCCTGTACATCAGATGCTTGGGTGTATGGGCTCTGTACTTGGCCATGTGATTTGCTCTGCCCAGTAGAACAAAAGCAAATGTGGTGCAAGCAGAAACTTGTGTACTGAAGCTTGTCTTCCCATGCTGCTGGGAACCCCAAGATTGTCATGGGAACAAGCCTGGGTAGCCTCCAGGAGAATGCTGAGTGCACGTGGAGAGGGGCCCAGGTGTCCTGACTGTCACTCTGTCCCAGTTACAGCATCAGCCAAGCAAATGAGGCCATCATAGAGCATCCTGCTCTGGCCAGCTTGTCTAGATGAGAATTGCCTAATTAACCCATGCAATCATTAAAAATAGTAAGTATTTGTTGTTTTAAGTCACTAAGTCTTGATGCATTTTGCTACACGGCAAGAACCAAGTGATCATAACTCTAATACATGTTAATACACATCATCAGGTTTTAGGAGTAAAATTAATGCAAGATTTACATAAAAATAGGGCAACATAATAAAGCAATCTAGAATTAGACCTCAAGTTACATAAGAGCTTTAACATACAAAAGCTTTAACATATAAAAGCTTTAACATACAAAAGAGCTTTAATATATAACATGAAAATCAGGGAAACAGAGATGGTGTCTGGTCCTCTATAGAATTCCTGATGCAAAGCATTGGGCCTTTCACAGAGCAGACAAACAACACATACTGATTGTTAAATGAGAGAATACCAAAGGATTATTCAACAAATAATCACTTGATAAATTGGTTAGCTACTTGAAATTTGAAAATATCCATTTGGACAGTCAATGTCTCATAGTAGACAATAAAATAAAGAACAGGTTAAATAAGATTTTTACAATATTAAACATTGAAAAACTAGAAGAAAAGCATAGAATATTATTAAGATTTATTTATCTTAATAATATTCTATGCTTTTCAAGATATAAAGAAGAATTTTTTGGCTGGGAGTGGTGGCTCATGCCTGTCATTCTTGCAGTTAGAAAGGTGGAGGCTGGAGGATCTCTTGAGGCCAGTAGGAGTTTGAGACCAGCCTGCACAAGAGTGACACCCCATCTCTATAAAAAAATTGAAAAATTAGCCAGGTGTGATCGCAGGTACCTGTAGTCCGAGCTACTTGGGAAGCCGAGGCAGGAGGATCACTTGAAAAAGGTTTTTGAAGTTTATCAAAAAAGTTTTAAAAATTAAAAAAAATATATAAAGAAGATTTTCTAATCTTAAGGCAGCGAATGGACTTAAAAGGAAAAGATTCATTGATTTGACTATGAAATTAAAAAACTTCTGGACTAAAAACGGGAAAAATGAAAGATACATTTGGAATTGTATTCACAAAAACACCGAGGTTTTAGGGGACTCATAATTAATATGCTCTTCTTCTTTCAAGATTGGAATCAGTTTAGGAGTAGGCATAGAAATTAGACTGATAGAAGTCAAAACATGACTTTATTGATAAAAGATGGACTATTGTCTATAGTTTGTATGTAAGGCTCTATTAGGTTTCCTAATGGTTTGCCACGGAAATAACACTGCCTGATTTGTCACAGCAGGACAGGATGGCTGCAGGCCTCCCCAGGGACAGACCCTGGCTTGGGTGGTTTATTTCAGGTAGACAGCAGGCAGACGAGAGAGAGAGCACAGTGGGAGGAGACAGCAGGAGATATTAGATAAGGGCATGAGTTGAAAATTCTCTATCCCTTTTCTAACTCCTTGCGAATTAGGTGAATTGTTTTTTTCTTTTCCACAAGAAAAGGAAGAGAGGGGGTGGAAAGAAGTCATGAGTGTTATTCTGGGGCAAGAATTCTTCATTTTTTTCACACCATGGACCGTAATGGCAGTTTGGTGAAGCCTGCGGACCCCCTTCTCAGAATAGTGTTTTTAAATCCATTTGATGAAATACAAAGAATTACAAAAGAAACCAATTGTACTGAAATTCAAATAAAAAGTATTTTCAAATTTCTGTGATTTAGTAAAATGCATTCTTCTTAATTAGCCCATTAAATGAATTAGCCCATCATTATCTAACATCAGATCTCATAATTACTATACTTTTGAAGTCATGATGAGAAAAAGCATATTTCAATGTATGTAAAGTGGTATAAAAATATCCATGATTTATACTGTTGGTAAAGTTGTAGGTACTGCTAATATTGATGTCATTGGTTATCTATATTAAGAGGTGGAGGAATCCTAACTTCAAGTTTATGAAGATTAATTAAATAAAGATACAATTTTTCCTATTTAAGTTCTAAAGCATCCCCCCTTTGCCATTTTTATTCCCCTAGACTCAGTGGGCTTTAGGGGAAGAATCCATTCTCAAAGAGCAATCTTTTCATCATAACATGAGGTCAGGAAATTAAAAGTTTTCTCTAAATATTAAAAATATAAAAGCATCAGACAAATTAATAGAAAAAGCCTCAAGAGATGAATGGGCCAAGGATAAGATGAACAGAAAGATGATGAAAAAAATGTGAAGAGGAATTCAACTTCAGAGCAATGCAAGTAACAGAAATCATTTGTCTTCTTCACCTATTAGTCAGGATGCAATGTGTACCCACACAAATGCACACACATTCTGCAAGTGGCACTGATGTGACTATTCTCACTGCTGCTTAAACTAAAAATTGGTAGAGTTATTTTCAAAAACAGATTTAAATTATTCACA
Source organism: Nycticebus coucang (assembly GCF_027406575.1). NCBI lineage: Eukaryota > Metazoa > Chordata > Mammalia > Primates > Lorisidae > Nycticebus > Nycticebus coucang. Next base: position 92,456,775 of record NC_069789.1, read on the forward strand.
ATTTGAATCAATAACTTCTTAGTTATTGATTATTATTATTGTCATTTAATGGCTAAATTGTCAGATTTTTCTCATACAACCTAGACTACCCAAATGTTAAAGGACCCACTGGGTTACATATACCAAGAGCTCCCTTCATCACTAACCACATATTCCTCCGTCTCAAAACCATAAAAATAATAAAATTCACCATATTCAGTTATATATGCTTAAACTTCATAAGGGTGCATACTAACCTTTTTTTTGAATCTACTGGCCTTATACTATTGTGGAGAAATAACAGACTACCTAAGAGTAGTGTTTGGGTGTTGGTTTTTGACACAGTACTTAGTGGCCCATATTCAATTTTTGTCTAGGTTTTCTGTGTTCAGAATTTTACTATTATTCTCATTTTTCCTTCAGGCTACCTACCAGTTCATAAGTCTTTTGCTGTGAACTTTGAATCATTGCCTTATTCATATAATATACATGTCCTTAAACACCTATTTTGTGCCAGGTATTGAGCCAGATATTAGAGATTCAATGTCAAACCAAATGATATCATTTTTTTCCCCTCCTGATATAATCTATTGGAGGGATCATGGGTCAAATCTAACCTGCCACCTGTTTTTGTATAACCTGTAGTTAAGAAAGGTTTTTACATTTTAAAATATAAAATTGAGGCCAGGTGTGGTGACTCATGCCTGTAATCCTAGCATTCTTGGAGGCCAAGGCAGGAGGATCATTTGAGGTCAGGAGTTCAAGACCAGCCTGAGCAAGAGCAAGACCCCATCTCTACTAAAAAAAAGTAGAAAAAAAAAATACTAGCTAGGCATTGTGGTAGGTGCTTGTAGTGCTTGCTATGATGCCACAGCATCTATACCCAGGGTGATAGAGTGAGACTCTGTTTCTAAAAATAAATAAATAAAACACTGAAAGAAGAATATTTAATGACATGTAAAATATACAAAACTCTAATTTTGGTGACCATCCATAAAATCTTACAGAGACACCGCCACACTAATTCCTTTATGTCTATGGCTGCCCTGATGCTCTAGCAGCAGAATTCAATAGTTGGCAAAAGAAACCATAGGGCATACATCTAAAATGTTTATTATCTGTCTCTTTACAGAAAAAGAAAAGGTTTGCTGGACCCTGATCTAGTGGGGTAGACAGAAAAGAAACAAGTAAGAAAAGAGTAAATAAAATAATCCCTGATGTGCTAGGAAGTGGGGAAAGAGGTAGAGACAGAGAATGCCAGGAGCTTGTGTGTGTGTGGGCAGCTCTTCAGAGAATGTCTTCAGATAGCAGTGATGCTTAAGCTGAGATCACAAGGGTGAGAGGAGTCCAGCCATGCCAAGAACGGGGGCAATTCTGTTCTAGGCAGCAGAGACGAGGTGGAGAGAGATCTCGGCGTGTTGGAGGAATTGAGAAGCCATCATATGTGGGGAGGAGTTAGAGGAGGTACTGACATAAGTGCATGGGAAGGGTTTTGCCAAGAAGAATGACATATTAGTCAGATTTGTATTTAGCAAATGGTCACTTCATGTGCCTTGTGGAGAATGGATTGCAAGAAAACAAGGGTGCGTTTAGAAAGTATTGTCTGGCTGGGTGTGGTGGCTCACACCTATAATCCCAGCACTCTGGGAGGCTCAAGCTGGTGGATTGCCTGAGCTCACAGGTTCAAGACCAGCCTCAGCCAGAGCAAGACCCTGTCTCTAAAAATAACTGGGCATTGTGGCGGGCGCCTATAGTCCCAACTACATGGGAGGCTGAGGCAAGAGAGTTGCTTGAGCCCAACAGTTTCAGGTTGCTGTGAGCTATGATGCCACAGTACTCAACCAGGGGTGACAAAGTGAGACTCTGTCTCAAAAAGACAAAAAAAAAAAAAAGAAAGAAACCTGTTGCCTTACTTCTCCCATAAGGCCCCTCCTACATCTTTCTCTCATTAATATCTACCATGATGGACTTCAATAAACCTGTCAAAACGAGGCACCAAAGAATTCCAAAATGCTTTGCTATTTTTTTTTTTTTGAAATTCAGTCTTCAATAAGGTTTAGATTTGTCGAATAGCAACTGATAAAATTTCTAAAGAAGCATGTACTAGATGTTAGATTTTACTCTACTAAGAATTCAATGAAGAATATTTTCATGGGCAGCACCTATGGCTCAGTGAGTAGGGTGCTGGCCCCATATAGTGAGGGTGGCAGGTTCTAACCTGGCCCCGGCCAAACTGCAACAAAAAATAGCCAGGCATTGTGGTGGGTGCCTGTAGTTCCAGCGACTCAGAAGGCTGAGGCAAGAGAATTGTCTAAGCCCAAGAGCTGGAGGTTGCTGTGAGCTGTGACATTTACAGCACTCTACTGAGGGCGACAAAGTGAAACTCTGTCTCTAAAAGAAAAATAATAATAACAATATTTTCTTGCTAAAAATACCAAGTTTCAAGCATGGTGCAACAGAATGTAAACCGTGTTATTAGCAAAAATAACTGGTGATAGCCACTCTTGCCTCTTGACTGAGCAGCACAGCGCTTTGCTGGAGAAGATATTTTGTCTTATACAATAACTTGATTGGGGAGGAAGATGTGGTCCAGAGGTTAACACTGATAGCCAAACATCTATGCACAAGGAGTCAACAGGAATCCATGATAAGATGGAGGCTGAAAAAATGGCTGTTGGAGGCCAGTAAGAAATTCCTAGAGGAGGATTAGCCTGAGGATTTAGTAAAAGATGTCTACTTTTTCCTTTTTTCTTTTTGCAATGATGCTTTTATTAAACCCTTCAATGAAAGCTTGATATAAGCACACACTTGGATGAGTGGTTTTCCATAACTAACAGGGGCTGGCTCACAAAGTCAAAGATAGTATAGAAAAGAGATTGCAAATACAGGGAGGACAGGTGATCTACAAAATGAAGTAGTTAGATGGAGGCAGAAATTCAGAGACAAGTTGACTAGGAGAAAATTTCTCCAAGAAATATGAGAATCCTAAGGAAGGCCAAATTACTCAACCTGCATATTGGGATTTTTGAGGCAATTTCATTTGGCAGTTTAAGAAGGGTGTGGCTTCAGCTTACATGTCAGTTACGTATCATTTTGCTCTGTTCTCATATTAATCCTATAATTTATAAAAGGGCAAGAAATGCTGTGTTCATTTCGGAGACCAGGAAGAACAAACAGAAAGAGGTTAAGTGATGTCCAAGGGCATGAATGTTGACAGGGATAAAAACGACCATTGTTCCCCTGGCTACTGCAGCCTTGATGAAGCCTGTACTTTGAGCCATGTGGTGGATGAGAGCCAAGGTCAGAGAAATCATAAAAGAACAAAAAGTAAATGTTTATGGAAAAACACAATTCAACATTTACAGGAAGCATTTGCTTCCTCGTGTGCTTTGCTTTCATTATTTTCTTTTTCTTTCTTTCCTTTTTTTTGAGACAGAGTCTCACTCTTGTCACTCAGGGAAGAGTGCAGTGGCCTCATCATAGCTCACAGCAACTTTAAACTCCTGGACTCAAGAAATCCTCCTGCCTCAGCCTCCAAAGTAGCCGGGACTACAGGCATGCACTATCACACCTGACTAAATTTCCTACTTTTAGTAGAGGTGGGGTTTTGCTCTTGCTGAGGCTGGAGTGCATGCATTTTGCTGTCTCTGAATTTTGGGTTTCACTGAAGATCTATTTTTAGAGATAATCCACATGGGTCAAATTTTGCAGAGCTTTTTTCAGGAACCACTTTCCCACCCATCTTTTTCTGGGTCTCAAATATCAACTCAGAAAGTATGAAGCCTTCACGATTCCATAGGGTATTGATGCTGCCCCAGTGCCCAATGAAAAGGCATGTCAGAAGACAAAATCACAACAAATTCAAAGATCTCAATCGGCTCTATTGCCATTCTAAAATTGGGTAATACTTCATTCCATAAAATAGAATAAGTGTTCCAGTAAGTTGAGCAAAGGGGTTTTGGTTTTGTAGACAGAAAGGGCTGAAGAAAGCAGAAACAAAGAACAAAAAGCAGATTTTGTTTTCTGATGTCAATTCAGAGTTACTTTACCTGTAAGCTGGAAACAGGGAGATGGAACCACAGAAAGATAACTGATTGGTTCACACCAGTTACTTCACTTAACTTTTTGTTGTAAAGATTAAAATACAGGGAACTTCGTCATCATGCTTGCTTAGGAAATAGGCTATCTTTCTCTCCTGAGTTCTTAGAATGTCAGCTAACAGTGTAGTTTCAGTTTGGTGTCCTGGAACTTTAACATGGGTGACTTGTCAGGGTCCCTCCCCAACAGCAGGGTCTGTTAAGATGTGTGGAAACTGGTGGCAATCAACTAAAGAAATATAGAGTTAAAAACAACATTAAAGAAAGAGACATGAGGCATAGAATAGAATTAAAGGTGAGAGCTCAGGGGTCCATTGCCCATTTGTGGGCTTCTGGCAATGACCCAGAGTGTTTGCTCCACTCTGATTTTATTGAAGTCTATTTGCCCAGTAAGATGAGGGAGGGAACAAAGACGCCAGCAGTATCTCTGATTGAGCATACCAGCTCGTATTATTATTATTATTATTAATCTTAATGGTAGCCTCCAGAAATCTGAAATCTGAGCCTTGTATTGGGAGAGCCTCCTGCTTGACATCACACACACGGATTTCTAGGGAGGTGTTAAACTCCACTATTTCTCTGTGGTGTAAAATGCTACCAGCATCAATCTCCTCTGAGGAATCAGTGGGAGAGAGGTATTCCTCCCATCACCACCACAGAGGATCTTCCCTTGCCATAAGGGATATAAGCTCTTCAGCTCATATCTCAGGGCTCAAGCTACTCCCTTGCTCTCTGCCCCCAGGCAAGTGCAAATTTCCACAGTGAGTATCTGCTTTCCCTATTTATTTATTTATTTTTATTTTTTATTTTTTTTATTGTTAAATCATAGCTGTGTACATTAGTGCAATCGCCTGTACCCATTCTAAGATGCACCATAGATGTGGCACCACTCATTACCCTCCCTCCACCAAAACCTCAGGAAACACCCTAGAAGATGTATGCTTTACTAGGACTTGCCATAATCTCTTCTATGGCCATTATTATCCTCAGAGTGCACACAGACCCAGCAGGGTGTTTGTAAGCTATATCCCCAACAGGCTAGAATTTCAGAAAAGCCAAGAAGCTTGCTAGCAATGGCCAGCTTAAATGTAAACTAGCTGACTTTCCTTTGTTCCGACTCACTCAGCTTACTTTTTAATTTTCCTCTTTTCCTGGGGATGATTTCCCTTGCTAAGAGTGGGGTCTTCAGTCCCCATTCTCCCAGCATGACTCCTTTTTCATCTGTATTCTGGTCTGTCAAGCCCTAGTACAGAATCTTAGTTCAAAACAATGGCCTCCTGTAATTTTTATTTAACAATCACCAATCAAAAGCAAAATGGAAGAAGCCTGATTTTATAATTTAAGAAGACCAGCTGATTTAGTACTGAGGATCCAAATACTAATTGGCTTAGCTCTGTATAACTCAAGAATAATGGGTGTGTGAGTGTTGAGTCAATTCAGTACATGAAGAGCTTCTTAACAAAACTCTACTACTTTTACAATCTTAACGCTGATTGAAAGTCTCTTAAAGACTACAGTAGGCCTCCACTTACCCAAAGATCTAAACAAATGGTCTTAGTTATGTAGCAGTTTGGTGCAATGGCATAGATGATCTTTCACGATGTGAATACTCTAAGGCTTTGCCAGATGAGGCTAACAGGAGTTAAACCACCTCATTTCCTCTCTACTATCACTAGAATTAAAGTTTCTGTTCTATCACAAAATTTTGTAAAATCCCTTCTCTCCTTCTCCCATCTGTAGGATGAAATCCTGACATTGATTCCTGGAGATGGTCACAGGGCAGGTAGAAGGCACCAAGCCTTCCTTCCATAGGCACATAGAGATGGGAGGCAACAAGTGAATGAGAAATTAGCCTGAGGTTCCTGATTCTGCTTTTCTCCATTTTAGCTTCAAAAGAATGTTCTTCACCTTTCTCTCAGATTGTAAGAATAAATAAGGGCCTACAAAGCATCTTAAGTTTCTTGAAGAAAAATACTATCTAGATACAAAAGTGAACGTGTTAGACAGCTACCAAGACTCGAAGACAGTCACAGACTAGAGAGAAACTTACAAAATACAACTTAACACCTCAAAGTCAAAATCTTGTACACATGACTAAGTGGCATTTTTTTTTTGAGGTCAAGAGAACCTGTAGAGTCTACAGTTCCCACTAAAAAACAGCAACAGCCAGTCCTTGTTTATAAAACACTTTCATGCCTATGGCCTCATTTCTCATAAATGAAACATTGCATGTGAAACAGAAATATTGTGAGACAGTGGCTGTTTCTGCCACCATTCGAAAGGAAGAGAACCCAAGGCTCAGGAAGGGTAAATTTTACTCAAGGTCCTTAGATATTTAGTGGTAGAATGGGGATCTAAATCCAGAGCTTGTGATGTCAAGGTTCATTTCATTCCCACAGTGCGAGACTTCAGAAAACTACTCCCTTCCTTTCCAACTATCTTGTCACCTCTCTGGTGAAGAATCAGCAATTTGGATCACAGAGCCAGCCTAGAGCCACTTACTGGTGCAGCAGTCAGCCATTAAGGAGGTTTAAGTCCAGGCCCCTAAATCCCAATTATTTCCTCCTCTTGAAGCTTCAGAGCGAGGTAAGTTTAAGTTTCAAGTGACCAAGTAAGTTTAAATTTTAAATTGCCAAGAAAACTCCATTTTTTCCTCCAGTTCCTTCAGACAACTATCCCTTGGATAGACTGTCTTTAGCAATGATCAAATGCTTTTCCTGTGTTGAACATTAGCACTTTACATAAGTGGCCTTAGTCACTCCTACAAGATTTATTTTCTGAGCACCTAAAATGTTTTAGATGTGCTTTCACTGCCACAGATACAGTAGTGAGCAAAATAATCCATGCTAACCCTTCATTGGGTGGGATGGGCAACATGCAAAATAAACAAGTAGGTAGTATGGCAGGTGGATAAATGAAGTGCCCAAGGGGGGTGGGGCATGTCTGAGTGGTGGTATGACACTTCTCTAAATAATATGGGTGATTCAGGAAGGTCTCTGGCTTGAAGGACTTACCCAAGGACATGGGAGAGAAAATCACGTGGTTATCTGGAGACAGAGCTTTCCAAGGAGACAGAAGAGTGCAAATGTCCTTGGGAGAGAGTTTGGGGTATGTTTGTGGAAGACCTTGCAGGCCAGTGCAGCTGGAATAAGATGAGCAAAGGGAGAGGGATAGAAGATGAGATAGGGAGGATGTGGGGCGAGAGAGCCCAAGGGCTTGGAGGCTGTTGTAAGAACATGGATTTTCAACAAGTCTTCACAACAAATAGGTCTCATTACTCCTATTGTGTAGTTAAAGAGATGAGCAAAGAGAAATTTCATCCTCAAGGCTATTGTGGATTAGTTAGGGATTTAAATCCATAATATATGATACTGAAGTTGGCTTCCTATTCTTCTCTATCTCAAGGATTCTTCCTCTCTCTTGGTCCTGAGTTGAAATTTTAGACAAATAGCTATGCTCACAACACTTAGATATCCTGAAACACAGTTTTAAAGAGTAAAAAATAGAAGAAATTCACATAGGGTACTGTGATGAAAAGCAAATTACATTCTAAGATGTTGCATGGATTGTGTTGGGATTTATAATCCAGACAATCTAATGTTTTGGCTGTGACAAGAGAAAGAAAGAAGAGAGGACACTGTGGTAAGTCCTAGAAATGCCGAAGGCACATTGAACAACTAGAGATCAAAGGGGCCAGTGGAAGTTCAGCCAACATGAAAACCCAGACCAATCCCCTGAGGATGAGACAGAGACGTTCAGTGCCTATTTTCCAGAATATCTTCTGAATTGCACACAGTAAAAATGCTGTCCTGTGCTTTGGTTTAAATCCCTTAGAATAGCTACAAAAGCTGGAAAGAATTGAAATTTTCTTTTCTCTGCTGCTTCAAAATTCTGTTGAATGGGTTAGTTGGTCAACTTATACCACCCCAAAAGTATGGACCCTGGAACTATGTTTCCTGATAAACCTTAGGGCCCCCATGCAGACTCTGGAGCTCATCTTACTTGGTGTCCACACATATGTCTTGGCTTCTGTGCTGTGTGGGACCATCCAGACTAGGTGCTCCTCCACATATCTGTTCCCCCAGCTGATTCCCCACAAGTCGCCTGGTTTCCTATACAGATGAATGGATAGTAGCCTACTGACCATGCATGCGGGTTGGGTATTTGGATGAGGAATTCACTCTCTTCAAGGGAGCATCTTGATAAAATGTTATTTCAGCATTAGCAGTGACGGTGCTCTAAGTGATTGCAAGGCAGCTCAGGAGTTCCATCACAGCAGTGTTTACTGGAGAGTCTGTGTGTCCTCACTCAGCTAGCCACCTGCTTCCTGACAGTCACCTTTTATATGTGGAAATCAAGCAGGGTTCTGAGCCCATGTCCCAGGAGAGATCTCCTAACCAACACAGGCGTGATGATGGCCTAAGGCTGATAAGAAAAGTTCAGTGTGAGCTGGAGGCCCAGAACAAAGAAAGGCGTCATTTTGGTACGGGGAGGCAGGGTGCTGATTGAAGCACCTTTTTGGACAGATCCTTATCAACGTGCAGTCTCACCTGTGTAAAGGTTAACTAGATTTTTAGCTTGTTTTGTGTGATTTCAGGAAGGCCAGGAAAAAAACACCATCTTTTCAAAACACCTTCTCCCTCCTCACTGTTGTTTAAAATTTCTTTCACTTATAAGCAGAGAGGTGAATATACTTTGCGGTTAAAAACCAAACAAACAAACTCACAAATAACAACTAAAACTCTGGGAGAAGCAACACCTCAGTTTATATTCACATTAGGGGGACCTAACTGATCTGTTCTTCTAAAAGTAGGTTGTCATGAGACTAGGGGAAAGAAGTGGTGTTGGTTTTCTGTTGCCAGCATACCAAATGACCACATACTCAGGGGCTTAAAACAACTTCCATTTATTTGTCTCTCACTTTTGTGGTCAAAAAGGCTGGGTGATGTGGCTGGGCTCTGAGCTGCAGTCCTTACTGGAGGCTCTGGGAGAGAAGCTACTTCCAGGTTCCGTTGGGTTGTTAGCAGAATCCAGGCTTCTGTGGTTGTAGGACTGAGGTCCTCCATTCCTTGCTGTCTAATGGCTGGGCCATTCTCAGCATCAGTGGCCACTTGCATTTTCTGAATCACTTTCTCCACCTTCCAACTCAACCAAGCTGGTGGAGCCCCTCCCACACTCCGCATCTCCTCTGCCCCATTTCTACTGCTGTTGCATTAGCCAACTTCTCTCTATTCCAGCTAAACAATTTTCTCTGCTTTTTGGGATTCACCTGATTAGACTGGGCCCACTGGATAATCCAAGATTCTCTTTTTTTCTTTTCTTTCTTTTTTTTTTTTTTTTGAGACAAAGTCTCACTTTGTCCCCCTTGGTAGGGTGCTGTGGTGTCACAGCTCACAGCAACCTCAAACTCTTGGGCTCAAGGGATCCTCTTGCCTCAGCCTCTAAAGTAGCTGGAGCCCACCACAACACCTGGCTATTTTTAGAGATGGGGTCTTGCTCTTCCTCAGGCTGGTCTGGAACTCCTGAGCTCAGGCAATCCACCTGCCTTGGCCTCCCAGAATTCTTGGATTACAGGAGTGAGTCACCATGCCCGGCCCTCTTCTTGTCCTAAAAGAAGATCTTCAAAGTCCCTTTTGCTGTATAGTTTGACATATTTATAATTTATTCATGTTGGATTGGTGTGAACATCTTTGGGAAGGGAGGCATTATTTGTTCCCCTGCAGAGGTGAAGGAGAGGAGGAGGATAGGCTTGTTAAAACATTACTTTTTAAAATTCTTATAATTATAACTCAAAAGCACAGAGATGTTGAGAAACTTTATCCAGGTAATATGGCTAAAATTTGGCAGTGATGGTATCTGAATACCACTATATGTTGATTCACAGAAGAATGAGATATTAGATCTAAAAGAAATTATCTGGACAGAAATTTTCCTTCTAGATCCATAGATCTGCTGACCATGGTTTCATCAGGAGACAGAAGAGCCAAAAGAAATTGAAAACAAGGATGGATGTATACAAAAGCATTTATATATGTACGTACGTATATATGTACATATTACAGAAAGTGTCCATAGTTTTCACGACAACTTGAAAGGATTACTACAAAAAAAAAAAAAAGTGTCAAAAAGACCAAACCCCAGGTCATTAACTGAGTTAGATTAACTTCACCAACCACCAATTTCATTGTTGCTGTCAAAGACAGATACCTAGATTTGCATTTAGGTGATCTCTTCTGTGGATCTCTTTATATCTATTAACTTTCTATTTCTACCTTAATTCCATCTATCTATAACAATTTAATACTTCAGGGAAGAGGTTATTTAAAGGTTAGTGTGACGTTAGCACCCCACCTGGGTGTCTCTGTCTTTGTCATCCATAAGTGTTCAAGTCTTGGAGACAATTTAATATAGGAGGGGGATATAAACAAACGGAAAGGATACGAAGTTGCAAAATTAAAAGTAGAATTTCTCTTCCTAAGGTCAGTAGTTTTAACCTGCATCTCAGCCAAACTCTTTTAGCTAGTTCTATCTGCAGCCCCTTTGGTATTCTGTACAACCTTCTGTACTTCATTCACCATATGCTTTTTTCCCCCCGCTCTGGATTTTGACACCACCAAGGTCATGCCTACCCTGTGCCAGATGCTGCACTTAAATTCATGAATTCTGTATCTATGGAGTATACAAACTCATGTTTCAATATTATTGTTACTATTATTGATAATTAAGAGATTGGCCTACGTTGCCCACCTGAGATTTCAGTCACACAATTTGTTCGACATTATATTTTAATGAATTCAACTAAAGAGCAAAACAATCAATTATTAAAATAACTTCATGACCAATAAAAGAGAAACAGAGGGCCATTTGCCATAACTGTCAAATTACAGAAGGAGAACGGAAAATATTGAAATGTTATGGTCCTTTTAACTGAATTTCAAGGTAATCTTTTGTACTAAGAGAATAAAAATAAAAATAAAACTGTAAGTAGATTTTCTTTGATTTTTCTTTTAATTGAGAACAATAGACAATGAACACTGGAAAAAAGTACCCTCTGGGATATGTATGAATGTAAGAGAAGTGAAAGTAAGTGAAAATATCCGTTTAATTGGCTGGTGCCTGTGGCTCAAAGGAGTAGGGCGCTGGTCCCATATGCCGGAGGTGGCGGGTTCAAACCCGCCAAAAAACTGCAAAAAAAAAAAGAAAAGCTTCATTTAAAATAAAATTATCAAACATCGGCTTTGCACAGTGGAGACAAATAGAATTGTGCAACTTTGGGCATGGAGCTTAAAATCTATAAGCTTCAATTGTCTCACCTGTAAAATCATGATGATAATATCTTCCTTACTGTATTTTATAGAGCACTTTGAGATATTATGTGTATTTATAAGTAATTAATATTTAAATAAAAATACATATACCACAGTAAAATACTTTGGGAACAGTAGTTAATTTTATTTTATTTTTTCTTTTTTCTTCTCTCAGAATTGTCCCTGTCAATCTGTTAGGATTTTACCCCCATAAAGGCAAAATCGGAAATGATTAACATGGCTTTTCTTTCAGCAGGATAATGGTAATACTTCCACAGAGTTAATTTTATTTTTATTTTATTTATTTACTGGAGACAGACTCTCACTTGGAGAGTGCCATGGTGGAGTGCCATAGTGTCATAACTCATAGAATCTTCAAACTCTTGGGTTCAAGTGATTCTCTTGCCTCAGCCTCCCAAGTAGCTGGGACTATAGGCGCCTGCCATAATGCCTGGCTACTTTTAGAGATGGGGTCTCACACTTGCTCAGGCTGTTCTCCAACCCCTGAGCTCAAGCAATCCACCTACCTCGGGCTCCCAAGTGCTGGGATTACAGGTATGAGCCACCATGCCTGGCCTACAGTAGTTAATTCTAAACACTATCATTTAATTGTATTTTTGTTTGTTTGTTTGTTTGTAACATCAGTGAAAAAGGTAACTTCAAAGTAACCAACATTCTTAGGAAGGAAAAATCAAGGGCCCAACTCACCTGTAGTAAATTGTGAACACAGGAGGAACCAGATTATTATTATTGCTATTTTTCAGTTTTGTTGTGACTTCTTTTGGTCACCTTCTAATGGAATCTTTGTCTTTTGGGATTTTGGCTGATCATCGACTATTGCTTGTGTCTAATACAATGACAAGGGTTCAGGTGTAAATATAGAAAATAAGTAATTAACTTAAGGAAAATGCCAAGGATCATGGCTGTGGTTTGCACTCAGCTATGCTTTTGTGTGGCATTTAGTGAATACTGTTATTACAGCATGGCGCCTGGGGGAATGCAGATGTGCAACAGAGCTGGAGAGGACCTTGTCTTACTGCTATCATGGAGCATGAGAAAGGTGAGTGTCTCCACATGTCGAAAGGGGTCCCGAGTGTCCCCATTGCTGTTGTCTCTTGTCACTGTATCCCCACATCTTACCACAGTGGTTAGTGTAGGGTAGGTTGCAGTAAATATTTGTTAAGTGTATGAATATCTGACTCAGCCATCAGGCAATTTGGTTCAAAGATATTGTAACAATACAAAAAAAGCTAGCTAAGCTGTGAAGTGCTTTCTTTTTCTTTTTTTTTTTTTTTTGTAGAGACAGAGTCTCACTGTACTGCCCTCGGGTAGAGTGCCGTGGCGTCACACGGCTCACAGCAACCTCCTAACTCTTGGGCTTACACGATTCTCTTGCCTCAGCCTCCCAAGCAGCTGGGACTACAGGCGCCCGCCACAACGCCCGGCTATTTTTTGGTTGCAGTTTGGCCGGGGCTGGGTTTGAACCCACCACCCTCGGCATATGGGGCCAGCGCCCTACTCACTGAGCCACAGGTGCCGCCCCCCCTTTTTTTTTTTATTGTTGGGGATTCATTGAGGGTACAATAAGCCAGGTTACACTGATTGCATTTGTTGGGTAAAGTCCCTCTTACTATGAAGTGCTTTCTTTGTCCATATGGTGACATGGCTGATTGACTTTGTTGGCTATGTGACCAATGCATCTATTATACTATCATGGGCTTCTATTGATGTGTATGCCGGCCTCCTTACAAAGGGAAATGTCTTGTTCCTAAACTAAACCCTTTTCTATGTCCACAGTTTTCCCAAGGAAAGAGCCCTTAGATGGGAAGGAGACATGGGAAGAGAGACACACTAACATAACTGGATAAGCCACCACAACTTACAGATGATTTCAACTGTACAGATGATTTCAACTGTACAGATGATTTCTATGTCCTAAGTCAAAAGAGACCCAGTCTTGTTTGCTTTTGCACAATTTATTTCTTTCATCTTATATCTTTGTGTACCTTCAGGAAGCCGTCTGAAATTCCAATAAGCCTGGGCTCTGCAACTTGCCATTTTGTACACTGGGGCAAGTTAACCTGGCTTCAATGTCCTCAAATGTAAGATAAAAAAAAAATAATCATGTGTGACAGGAAAGGGGAAGAAGGCAACAAAGGTGAGTTTTCAAGTAAACTCCCAGCCTGATCCTGTGGGGAAGCTTTGAGTATTAGTAATTCTGTAGCCAATTACCATTGCAGGGAAGGAAGAGTGAAAAAGTGTAAATTCCTAGACTCTGGTAGCCCTCAGTCAGTCTACTAAACAGTGATAAAAGTGCCCGATTTAGACACGTCAGCACTAAGCACACACATGCTGGGGAGGAACACACAAAACTGGTTAGAGGGGCCTAAAGGGATCTGAGCAGAATCCCAACAGGGCCATTTTCAGCTGGTATTGAAGATCAGATGATGCCTGCCCCTAAACCCTTAGGATAGTATATGGTGCAGTGTGAGCACTTACTGGATGTTTGCTACTATTGCTTAATATTGCTTAATATTTTCATTATCTTCTCTCCATTATTAGAGTCCCTGTGCTCCACAGCTTTATTCTAAGTGGAGATTATAAACCCAAATGCATTGGGGTAATGTAAATTAGAGAGATTGCTAGGAAGAAGACAAGGTGAGGTAGAGTAAACTGGAGCATTTAAAATCAAGTGTTCGTGAAATGCTACACACTCAAAGTCAAGTCAAACCCAGCCAAAATAAAAAAAACATCTGGCTGGTGGGTGTCAATTTGCCATGACTGGCTCTAAACCATAGGTGTCTAACCTTTTTTTTTTTTCTCTGCCACACTTTGGAAAAATAAGAGTTTTCTTAAGAGTTACGTTAAATACACAAACACTAAGGAAAGTTGATTAGAGAAGAAAGTGCCATGCATACTTTTCTTTTCATGACATCCAGTGCCACAGATAAGCAAAAAAAGTCCTCACAAAATCAACATGTGGCCCACAGGCTACAGGTTGGACACGCCTGTATCTAAACCTTTCTCACAATCTCCACCCTGCAAGCCATTCCAGTCTTAGCAGGAAAGGATTGGGTTTGGCTGCAGGATGATAGTGAGTGCTTTTTTCCAGGGTTCCTAGTAAGCTACAAGACCCTGGAATGCTTTTTAATGAGTGGTCTGTGTTTTCCACTCCAGCTGCATCAACTTCTGATGAACTGCTTTCTCCTGGTGAAACCTCTGAGTTCACGATAGTGTAGGTCAGCGGTTCTCAACCTGTGGGTCATGACCCTTTCGGGAGTTGAACGACCCTTTCACAGGGTTCGCCTAAATATATTCTGCATATCAGATATTTACATTATGATTCATAACAGTAGCAAAATTACAGTTATGAAGAAGCAAAGAAAATAATTTTATGGTTGGAGGTCACCACAACATGAGGAACTGTATTAAAGGGTCGCAGCATTAGGAATGTTGAGAACCACTGGTGTAGGTGCTTTGGCCTGCCCTGCTTACCGAGCTCTCTAATCTGAACTAGGGTCTGTAACAAAAGGGATGCTGCCATACGATGGAAAGTGGTGTTTGATTTTGTTCATCCAGGCATCCAGGGAGTATTTACTGAGTATGACTAAGTTCTATGCTAGGTGTTATGGACCTTAATGAGAAAGTGTGTGTGTGTGTGTGTGAGAGAGAGAGAGTGAGAGAGAGAGAGTGCACAAACAGAGAGAATTTCTTTCAAATTAAAACATTGTTTAGAAGACTGCCTACCTTCCTTCCTAGGAAATACAAAGCATCACAAATGAAACAATCAATTTTCATTTCAGGCCATTTGACTTACCACTTTCCTAGCATCTCTTAACATTCCCTACCTTCTTACCATGACTCTGGTTATGTTAAACTGACTGTGCATATAGCTCTGTGCTTAATCACTGAAGGTTGGAGTTTGTGTGCAAAAGAAAAATTAGACACAGTCCTGGGGAAACAGGACATGCATTCAAAAAGTCAGAGATCTAGGAAAGTACACAATGAAATGTTGACTTGTAAAGAAGAGATCACAGGTGCTGAGGTAGAGAGAATGGAAATGACCAAGCAATGTGAGATCAGGGAAAATTGTGTGGTTGTAACCTGCTATGACTTTTGCCCAATATGTATATTTCTGTATTATTTTTTTTTTAGTCCACATTAGTATCCCTTTTATGATTAACCTTTAACATGTGTTCATCCTAGAAAAAGTGAAAGAAAAGAAAAAGAAGGAATGAACAAAACTACCCATGATCCTATGCCCAGATGTAGCTGCAATTAACATTTTGGGTTTTTTTTTCCTTTTAGATACACACATTTGTACTTTACTGAAGCCATTCTATTTTGAAACTTGCTCCCCCCCCATTCTTTACTCTTTACTCTGAACTTTCCCCTATCTAACTGGATACTCTCATATGACATGTTTCTTAATGGCTATGTAATATTTCATCCTGTAGATGTACTATCATTAGAAAGTATCAAAAATGGATTAGACCACAGAGAAAATAGAACATCATAGTTAGACAATAAAGTCTTTGAGTTAACACAGGTGGTTACAGAGCCAGAAAAGAAGAGAGAGAAAGCACATCAGGTGCTTAGAGAACTATGAAACTCCATGAAGCAGTCAAACATACAGATAATAGAAATCACTGAAGGGGAAGAAGATTGTCCCAAAGATATGAAAGCCCTACTGGAGACTATCATAAATAAAAACTTCCCAAGTTTAACTAAAGATCCTGACACACTCATTTCAGATGGCTATCAAACCCTGGGTCACCTCAACTCTTAACAGAGCTTCTCCAAGACACATTGTAATGAATCTGTCCAAAGTCAAGATGAAGGAGAAAATATTGCAAGCAGCTAGAAGTAAGTGCCAGTTGACTTACAAGGGCAGAACCATTAGGATGACAGCAGACTTCTCAACTGAAGATTTTCAAGCCAGAAGAGCATGGTTATCCACCTTCAACATCCTTAAACAAAGTAATTTTCAGCCCAGAATCCTGCATCCTGCTAAACTTAGCTTCAAAATTGATGGAGAAATCAAATCTTTTGTAGATATACAAGCACTAAGGAAATTTGCCACAAGAAGTCCAGCTCTACAGGAAATACTTAGATCTATTCTCAATACTGAAGGACATAATGGGCCACCATGAAATTAAATATCTAGAAGCCAAAGGCCAGAGCTTAGCTTCCACAGTGGCACAAAGGATAAAACTACACAATAAACTATCTCATAATAAGATGAATAGAATTCCACCACACTTATCAATACTCTCAATAAATGTCAGTGGATTGATTTCCCCACTTAAGAGGCATAGGCAGGCTGATTGGATAAAAAAGCACAAGCCATCCATATGCTATCTCCAGGAGACACACCTAGCCCTGAAGGACAAATCAAGTCTCAGGGTTAAGGGATGGAAAACAGCGTTTCAAGCAAATGGAAACAAGAAAGGAGAGGCTGCAATCTTATTCTAAGATACAAGCAAATTCAAAGCAAGTTCAGTTAAGAAAGACAAAGATGGACACTTTATACTGGTCAAAGGAATAATACAAGAATAAGACATCTCAATTTTAAACATTTATACACCTAACTTAATGCTCCCAGAGTTATGAAACAGACTTTGAGGGGTCTGAGAAATATGATATCCCATAACATCTTAATAGTCGGGTTCTTCAACACCTGTCTGACAGAACTGGACAGATCTTCTAAACAGAAACTAAAAAAGGATACAAAAGACTTAAATGTGACCCTACAACAGATGGGATTAATATACATGCACAGAACACACTATCTGAAAGCAAAAGAATATACTTTTTTCTCATCAGCTCATGGCACATACTCCAAAATAGATGACATCCTAGGGTACAAATCAAACCTCGGCAAAATTAAAGGAATAGAAATTTTACCATGTCTCTTCTTGGACCACGCAAAGTCTTGGAAACTAAACGACCTCATGCTGAATGATACTTGGGTTCAAGAAGAGATAAAAGAGGAATTTGTTAATTTCCTCACACACAACGACAATGAAGACAAAGGTCCCAAAACCTCTGGGATACAGCAAAAGCAGTCCTGGGAGGAAAATTTATCTCACTAGATGCCTACCTATGAAAAACAGAAAATGAGCACATCAGCACACTCACAAACCATCTATGGAATTGGAAAAAGAACAATCTAACCCTAAACCCAGCAGCAGAAAAGAAATAGCCAAAATTAAATCAGAGATTAATGAAATTGAAAACAAAAAAATCATTCAGAAAATTAACAAAACAAAAAGTCGATTTTTAAAAAAGTAAATAAAATAGATAAATCTTTGGTCAGACTAACTAGAAACAGAAAAGTAAAATCTCTAGGAACCATAATCAGAAATGATAAAGGGAAATAACAACAGATGCCACAGAAATACAAGAGATTATCTCTGAATATTACAAGAAACTCTATGACCAGAAATTTGACAATGTGAAGGAAATGGATCAATCTTTGGAATCACACCTTTTCCCTGGACTTAACCAGGAAAAAATAGAGCTCCTGTATAGACCAATTTGAAGCACTGAAGTCAAAGAAACAATAAAAAATCTCCCCCCCACCAAATGCCCTAGTCTAAATGGCTGCACACCAGAATTCTAGGAAACCTTCAAAGAAGAGCTTATTCCCATACTGCAGAAATTATTCAAAAAAATTGAGGAGGAAGGAATCTTCCCAAACACGTTCTATGAAGCAAACATTACCCTGATACCAAAACTGGGAAAAGACCCAACTAAAAAAGGGCACATCAGACCAATTTTACTAATGAATATAGGTGCAAAAATTCTCAACAAAATACTAACCAACAGACTACACCTTCTCATCAAAAAAGTCGTACATCATGATCAAGTAGTTTCATCCCAGGGACGCAAGGTGGTTTAACATACAGAAGTCCATAAATGTAATCCACATATCAACAGAAGCAGAAGCAAAGACCATATGATCCTCTCAACAGATGCAGAAAAAGCATTCAGTAAAATCCAGCATCCTTTTCTAATTAGAACACTGAAGAATATAGGCCTTGGAGGCACATTTCTTAAACTGATCAAAACCATCTACAACAAACCCACAGCTAATATGTTACTGAACGCAGTAAAACTGAAAGCTTTTCCATTTAGAACTGGAACCAGACAAGGTTGTGCTCTATCATCACTATTATTCAACATAGTGCTGAAAGTTCTATCCAATACAATCAGGCAAGAGAAGGAAATAAAAGGCATCCAAATGGGAGCAGAGGAGGTCAAACTCTCCCTCTTTGTTGATGATATGATCTTATACTTAAAGACTCAACCCCAAGACTCCTGGAAGTGATCAAAAAATACAATAAAGTTTCAGGATATAAAATCAATGTCCACAAGTCAGTAGCCTTTGTATATGCCAATAACAGCCAAGATAAAAGGCTAATAAAGGACTCAGTCCCTTTCACAGTTTCTTCAAAGAAAATGAAATACTTAGGAATATAACCAAGAAAAGAGGTGAAGGACCTCTATAAAGAAAATTATGAAACCCTAAGCAAAGAAATAGCAGAAGATATTAACAAATGGAAAAACATACCATGCTCATGGCTGGGAAGAATCAACATCATTAAAATGTCTATACTTCCAAAGCAATCTACAGATTCAATGCCATCCCTATTAAAATACCAACCTCGTACTTTCAAGTCTTGGAAAAAATAATTCTTCATTTTGTATGGAACCAGAAAAAACCTCATATACCTAAGAGAATTCTTAGTAATAAAAACAAAGCCAAGGACATCAGCCTACCAGACTTTAGGATGTACTACAAGGCCTTAGTGATCAAAGCAGCATGGTATTGGCACAAAAATAGAGATAGACATCTGGAACTGAATAGAAAACCAAGAGATGAAACTAACATTTTACAGCCACCTAAACTTTGATAAACCAAACAAGAACATACTCTGGGGGAAAGAATATCTATTCAATAAATGGTGTTGGCAGAACCACCATGGCAGAACCATGGATAACCACATGTAAAAGAATGAAAGTGGACATGCACAATTCTCCACTCACTAAAATTGATTCAAGATGGATAAAAGATCTAAATTTAAGGCATGAAACAATAAAAATCCTCAAAGAAAGCATGGGAAAAATACTTGATGATATTGGCCTGGGGAAAGACTTTATGAAGAAGACTTCTATGGCAATTGCAACAACAACAAAAATAAACAAATGGGACTTAATTAAACTGAAAACCTTCTGTACAGCTAAGGAGACACAACCAAAGCAAATGGACAACCTACACAATGGGAAAGGATATTTGCATATTTTGAATCAGACAAAAGCTTGATAACTAGGATCTACAGAGAACTCAAACTAATCAACATAAAAAGAGCCAACAATCCCTCAGATCACTGGACAAGTGACATAAATAGAACCTTCTGTAAAGAAGACAGATGAATGGCTAAACATATGAAAAAATGCTCGTCATCTCTCATTATTAGAGAAATGCAAATCAAAACCACTCCAAGATATCATCTAACCCCTGTTAGAATGGTCCACATGACAAAATCTCAAAAGTGCAGTATGGATGTGGAGAGAAGGGAACACTTTTACACTGCTGGTGGGACTGCAAACTAATACAACTTTTTTGGAAGGAAGTGTGGAGAACTTTTAAAGAACTTAAACTAGACCTCCATTTGATCCTGCAATCCCATTACTGGGCATCTACCCAGAAGAAACAAAAAAAAAAAACCTTTTACCATAGACTGTGTATCAGCTCAAGTTACAAAAGCCAAAATGTGGAAACAACCTAAATGCCCACCAACCCAGGAATGGATTAACAAGCTGTGGTATGTGTATACCATGGAATACTATTCAGCCATTAAAAAAGATGAAGACTTTACATCTTTTCTATTAACCTGGATGGAACTGGAATACATTATTCTTAGTAAAGCAATAAGAATGGAGAAGCATGAACCCTATGTATTCAATTCTGATATGAGAACAATTAATAATCTAGTACATGGTAGAGGGTGGGGGGAAGCAGAGAGAGGGAAGGAGGGAGTGGGGTAGGAGTTCACAGTGTGTGACACACCTTTTAGGGCAGGACACAATTACAAGAGGGACTTTACTTAACAAATGGAATCAGTGTAACCTGGTTCTTTGTACCCTCGATGAATCCCCAACAATTAAAAAAAAAAAAGAAAATGAACAATTAATAATTATAAAGTAAGAAGTAAATTAAAAAATAAAAATAAAAAACTCTCATTTACTCTCCAAGATCTGTCTCTCTGTTGAATATTCCAAGTAAAGTCTGACTGTCAAAGCTACTTTCAGGGCCCCAGAACCAGCTCTGTTTCTTCCTAAGATCTTCAAAGAACTGCGAGAAGATCAACTGTCATGTTGTACTTCCATGGTTACTGAAGTGACAGTTCAGCAGGTGGCTGCTTCAACGGTGGAACCAAGGCTGAGGTGGGATTGTTGAGGGGCAGGATGGGCCCAAAATTCAAAGATTGCCAATGGCCAGATAGCAGCATTAAACCCTTCTTTCACAGGCTTCTTTTGTAAAGCAAAAGAAACCCGTTAAATTCTCAGGATTGTTTTGAAAGCCAAGGCAAACAGCACATTTGAGAACCAAATTTGGTTCCATTTGTGCAAGGGAAGGTGGGTGGCTTCAGCTGCCTAGGAAACAGGCTTTGAGTATGTGCTTCCTGGAATTCTTTATGCTTCTCCCCTGGAAAGATTCCTAGTGTTCCTGATAAAGGATTCTTATTATTTGGCATTTGCAGGCAGCCTAGTTTTGGCAACATTTGGTTCAGGTCTTTGTGTTGGTGAGCTCTCCTGTCTCTCTCCTCAAAGCTAGGCCAATATTCTTCCCTTTCCCATCCTCCACCTCCTTCCCCCTCTCTACCTCACTCCCACCTACCACCCTTGCACATACTTTTATTCCCAGTTTGAAAGCTGAAGCTCTGGCACGGTTAGGTGAATCTACACATGAAGCATCTGCCTTCGGAGTTTCAGGATGCTGCTTAGGAGAGTAAATAGCATATGCGGGCTGTGGGCTCTGGATTGAGAGTTAGAGAAATTAGAGAAACACCACCATTATCAGCTGAATTTTGACCATCGTGAAAGCATGACACAGAACACTTGGTCAAAACCTCTAAGATCTATTTTGGCACTGAAAGAAGCCAAAATAGTTCTTGGCCTGTCCTTTCACTTCATCCAGATCCGTGGTGGGGAAAACAAAGGATCTGTTCTTTCTAGATCTAGTAAGGGGGATGACAGGAGAAGGTCGAGAAAGAACATGCAGGCCATTCATTCCCTCATTCCTGCAGCAGATTTTCATCTTTATGGAGGCAACCTTATTGATGGTAGCATTTACCCTTGACTCTCCAGTCTACCTTGAAGATTTACATCTAACATTTAAAAAATATGTGCATAAAGTTATTGCAGCATTATTTATGCTGAAACAAATTTCAGCATCACCTAAATGTCCAAGCATAGAAGACTGGTAGATGATGGTACATTCATGTACTATAATGCTCTATAGCCATGAAAACCATGAGAAAATACAAATTAATATGGGGGTGACTACTCAAAGATCATGTAAGTAAAAAACAAAAAAGAAGCACAAAAAGCATATATAGTAGGTTGCCCTTTTTGTAAGAAATACACTTTTTTAAAAAGTGTATTTATTTGTTTATCTTTATGAAAAGAAACACAGAAAAGATAAACCAGAAAACACTGAAGTTGGCTGCCTACAAAGGTTGGAGGGGAAATGGAGAGGAAGAAAAGTGGGAAAGGGTGTGTTTTTCTAAGAATATCTGTCTGCACAGTTCTGCCTTTTGGAAGCAAGTGTACATTCTACATCTTAAAAATATATATTTAAATCAACAAGGATAAGAAGGGGTAAAGAATGGCTCAGTGCCCATAGCTCAGTGGTTAGGGCGCTGGCCACATACACCGGGGCTGGCAAATTTGAACCCAACCCCGGCCTGCTAAACAACAATGACAACTGCAACAAAAAACTAGCTGGGTGTTGTGGCGGCACCTTAATCCCAGCTACTTGGGAGGCTGAGGCAAGAGAATTGCTTAAGCACAAGAATTTGAGGTTGCTGTGAGCTATGATGCCACAGCACTCTACTGAGGGCGACATAGTGAGACTGCCTCAAGAAAAAAAAAAAAAAAAGGTCCCAGCAGCTCAGGAGGCTGAGGCAAGAGGATCATGTAAGCCCAAAGAGTTAGAGGTTGCTGTGAGCCGTGTGACGCCACGGCACTCTACCCGAGGGCGGTACAGTGAGACTCTGTCTCTACAAAAAAAAAAAAAAAAAAAAGGAGAAAAGGACTTAATACTGAATACAAATGGAAACATATAAGTTCTGAGGTATTTAAGATAAATTGCATAACCATACAGAATGGGAAAAAGAGTGAGCAAGCTGGGTCTGTGTCTTGGGTAAAGGAAAATAGCTAACACTGAACTTTTATGACTCAGTTTCCTTTCTGTAGTTGTATGGGCAAGGAAATTGGGAAGCTATGTTAGATGTATTATAGAATTAAACAAATGAGTAAATGCTTATATTTTCTTGGGTCCCAGGTATGTTATTCCAGAGAATACACAAAATGGGTAGCATTTTGATATTAGCATTTACCATTTGGACCCTCAAGTCTACCCTAGGCAAGAAAACAGCTTATGGGGGTAGATTGCATTTAATGTTATCTGTGTGAGCTGGTTATTTCTAAATTATGTATCTGTGTAAAAGTGTGTGTACACATATATGTACTTGTTTATGCACATGTGTTTGTATGTGTAGGTATATAAATATTCATATATTTCCTGGCTTTGTCTACAGATTAGAAGCAAAAACATCCCCATATCCATCAGCTCAGCTACCATCCAGCCCTTGGTTTCTAAATGCCTTTTTCTAGGAATAGGAATCAGTGCTTCTTCGAGACGTGGTAAATCCCAGGAGTGGGACAGGGTAGGTAGAAAATAAAGCTGGAGTATTTTGTTATGTTAGGAAGTAAGGAAGTTCTTACAAAAAGAAAGAAAGAAAAAGACACGGAATCCATCTTGAAGGGGCTCTCAGTAACCAAGTCTGGGACAATTTAGACACCAAAATAATTAAAGACAGCAATGAGCTCATATTGATAAA
Source organism: Nycticebus coucang (assembly GCF_027406575.1). NCBI lineage: Eukaryota > Metazoa > Chordata > Mammalia > Primates > Lorisidae > Nycticebus > Nycticebus coucang. The sequence continues at coordinate 92,480,292 of NC_069789.1, forward strand.
TAGATAAATGAACACATAAATGTATCTCTTTCCTGCAGTAATTCTGGGTGCTGACTGGTAAATGTGGAAGGTTTGGAGTTGGAAACCTATCATTTTGCAACCATCGTAGGAAAGAATGGCTCTGGCAAGGATCAGCAGTGGATGCTAAATCTAGTGGGACATTCGGGTAAGGCCAGCCCTGGGAGTGGGTCATGGCACCTCTGCATGTATTCTGTTGATGTGGCCACATTTAACCTCAGAGGTGGCTGGAAAAAATCCAGTGTTGCTATGTGCTCTGGAAGGAGCGGCAAACACAATCGGTGAGGACTAACTGTCCTTTGTCATGAGAACTTTTATATATTTTGTATTTATGGTATTTGTAAGCTTTAAGAAATTTTGACACACTGAAGTATCCAATTGTGGGAGCTAGTCTTCAAGGTGGGTCCTCCAGAGAACTATACCATCCCATAATTACACTCCTGTTCAGTCCCTCCACCCACCACGTTGAATTTGGGCTGGCCTAGACTGGTGTTAACTAGTGGAAGAGGCAGAAGTGACTTTGTACCAGTTCTGGGTCTAACCTGTAGAAGGATTGGTAGCCTCTGCATTTCATTCTTGGAAGCTTTGCTTTTGGAAGCCATGTGGCATCATGTAAGAAGTCTGGCTGTCCTGCTACCAAGTCTGTGTGGAGATGCTACATGGACAAGAGAGACCTAGAGTTCAGTGGACAGAAATAGGTCCAGCTGCTTCAGTACCTACCTGTCAGTCCTCCAGGTGATGCCAGCCCTGGTTGTTTTACAACTGCAACTGAAGGAGAACTGCCTAGCCAAGCTCAGTCAACCCACAGACCACAGAGCAAATAAGATGGGTTTTGTCTTAAGTCACTGAATTTTGGGGCAGTTTATTTCATAGCAATAGATGATTGAAACCCCAGCAGATAGGACTTATGATTCTGATCTTAGTTATATAATTGAATGATTGATTTAGATGGATGATTTTTTAAAATTTCAGAATATTATAAGGGTATGTATATTTTGGGTACATAATTTGCTTTTGTACATCTTAAGTCAAAGTTGTAAGTATGTCCTTCACCCAGAATGTGTGCATTGTACTGGTTAGGTATGCATTTACCAATCCCCCCTCTCTCTTTCTTCCTACTTGATTTCTGTTGAGTTTTATTTCCATATGTGCACATAAGTGTGGACATAGTTCCAATTTAGTATTGAGTACACATGGTATTTGTTTTTCCATTGTTAGGATACTTCACTTATGAGAATAAGTTCCATTTGCATCCAAGTTGTTACAAAAGATATTAGACCACCATCTTTTTTATGGCTGAGTAATATTCCAAGGCATACATATATCACAATTTATTAATCCATTCATGTATTGATGGGCACTTGGGTTGTTTTCACATCTTTGTTATTGTGAATTGTGCTGCTATAAACATTTAAGGGCAAGTGTAGATGCGTGATTTATTTTACTATGAAGGTAGAAGTGATATACCTTTGTTAGGTATGTAAATAATATTGTAGAGTTAAGAGAATAGAAGATTCACTATAGCATTAAGTATTTTTATTATATTTATGAAAGCTATCAGAATACGGTAAGGTTCTGTTAGTCAGATAATTAAAATACTTACAAAGCATACCAAATAGATACAATTGATATGTGTATTCAGTCAACTAACTTAAGTCTTAAAAATGGTGCAAAAGTTTTCTAGATTCATGACTAGAATAACAAAATTTGTAAGTAGAAACAAACACTTAAGGAACACTAGATTTCAAAAATTATTATTCAATGAATCAAATATTAATGAAAATCCCCAAAGTAACTTCATATTGTCTTTTACGTGTATAGCACCTAAACCCCCACTTTCAGGGACACCAAAATCTGCTGACATTGTTGAGGGCTTTAAAGCTCAGGAAATTTTTTAAAATTTTATTTTATTATTAAATCATAGCTGTGTACATTAATGCGATCATGGGGCACCATACACTGGTTTTATAGACCATTTGACATATTTTCATCACACTGGTTAACATAGCCTTCGAAGCTCAGGAAATTTGAAGCCGAAATAAATTTATAGAATCTTGAGTTTTCATGCTTTGCATTCATTATTATTTTTTTTTCTCAAGGGGTACTTATCCATGTAGAGAAATTAAGGAGTAGTCTTTTACCAGGGTCTGAGAAGCAGCTGTACCTGGTATATACATGTAAGATGTTTTGTAGCTCTTCAGCATACTTTCGGTGTAGGTCTTTTTTTTTTTTTTTCTCCTGAGACAGTCTCACTCTGTTACCCAGGCTAGAGTGTGGTGGCATCAGCCTAGCTCACAGCAACCTGAAACTCCTGGGTTGAAGCAATCCTCCTTTTTCAGCCTCCCAAATGGCTGGGATTACAGGTACCCACCATAGCACCCAGTAATTTTAGTAGAGATGGGGGTCTCTCCTTTGCTTAGACTGATCTCAAACCCCTGAGTTCAAAGGATCCTCCCACTTCAACCTCCCAGAGTGCTGGGGTTACAGGCCATAGTGTTCCATCAGAGGAGGGCTATATTTCCTCCTCATGTGACATTCTCATGTTCCTATAGCAGTGTGTCTCACCAGGGAAGCCAGAATTGAGACTGAACTCTGGTCCCAGAAATATGACAATATGTTTGGCAGATTGGAGGACAAAAAAAAGAAGAAAAAAAAAAAAAGAGCCATTTTAGACATCTGACCTCAGAATTCCAAAATTTCAAATTAGGGACCAGGTTTTCCATAACGGATTTTGTTTCTTAGGAGAATGGAGATAGGACATAAAAATTGTTGAAATAAATTACACAGCCTTATTCTGGGACAGTTGGGGAGAAATGATCAATCTTCATGCATTATATATAAACTTGTCACTGTGTAAACTCAATCTCTAAGCCGATAGAAAGACTTTCAGTAACCAGCACACACATAGAGCTGGCAGGGAAGGCAGTCCTGATTTGAATTCTCTCATTGGGTCCTTCAGACCCAGAGGCTGTGGGAGCGCTCTTGCTCCTGAGGATACCACATAACCCCCACCCACCCCCAGCCCTTACAGACCAGTCAGATTAATTATTGGAAAAGACTAGCAGAGGCTCAGTCTGCCTAGATGGGCGGTATGAATACCTCTCAAGCAATCCTCTTCTGCCAGTTTAGTAAAGAAGTTCAAGGAACTGCTCAGGATAAAGTCAAGTTGTGCTAAAAAGCCCATTGATTGTTCAGAGGGGTGGAGATGAGGGGGTGGACAAAGAGATGTGCAGAGAAAGAGAAATAAAGGAGGAAGAAGAAGAAACAGGGAAAGGAAGGAGGAGGAAGGAAGTCTTATGTTAAGCTCTGTCGATATCTAAATTTGGTGTCTGTGTTTAGACAGCCAATAATTTATTTCCAAGCCTGTGAAATCAGTTGCTCTGCCCTGCTGTCTACGTGAAATCTCAACTACACTTCACAGAAATGGATTAGATCATTGGGGCTGGATTTTAACCCACGCTCCTTGGCACCGGCACTGCAGGCATTTCTGTGTAGGAAGTACTCAGGGGTAGTAATTTAGTTGGAAGAGTGTGGCAGGCTAGGAGGAGTGCATTGAAATCACGCTTGAATAATGAGACCACTTTTTTTAAACTTACACTGTATGCTTATTTGTGATGGGTTGGAAAGGGACCTAAAATCTCTTCAAGTCTTCCAAATCCCACCTCTGCTCAGAATAGGCCTCGAAAGTCGCCATGTTGTGAGAGCACCACCTGTTCCTAGCCAAAGTAGCTGGAGGGACCACAGCTAAGCTGAACATAAACTGGTGGCCAATCCTGCTGGTACCCTGGGGGCTTTATAGGTGCATAAATTCTCCTTTCATCCAATTGCTAGATATTTTACCCACTTATATTCAGTTTTTCCCTTGGTCCCTTAGTGATCTCTCCACTACAGAAATGTGCATAACTTCAGCTTTCTACATGTTTCATTTTCATTTATGATTTTTTTGTTTGTCTTTTTTTTTATTTTTTATTTTTAAGAGTTGAGACAGGCACTTGCTTTGTCACAGTCTGGAGCACAGTGGCACAATCATAACTGACTGAAACCTCAAACTCCTGGGCTCAAATTATCCTCTTGCCTCAGCCTCCCAAGTGGCTAGGACTAAAGGTGTGCCACCAAGCCGGGCTAATTAACAATTTTTTTTTTTTTGTAGAGACAGTCTCCCAATGTTGCCCAGGCCAGTCTTGAACTCCTGCCCTTAAGCAATCCTCTTGCCTCAGCCTCCCAGTGCTGGGATTACAGGAATAAATCACTGCAGCCAGCCCACCCTTCTAAAGTTTTAAAAGGTACCACCCCTAGGTTGTTTTCAAGATAGTGGACAGTTTTTACTGACTTATCTCCATCCTTCTGGCATTGTAGTCTAAAGTAATAGCACTGGACATATGGTCCCTGGACCAGCAACATCAGCATCACTTGGAAAGTTAGAAAAGCAAATCGGCCTCATCCCAAATGTGCTAAATCAGAATCTTCAAGTCTGGAGTCCGGGAACCTGAGTTTTAACAAGTTCTCCAGGTGATTTTGTTGCCAAATGGGTTCTGCTTCAGCTACTAGGCAAAGAAGAATCATAAATAATAATGGAAATGGATTAATCATAGTAATCTATTAGTCATATTTCATGTAGAAGACTAGGTGGGAAGCACTGAAGCACCACCATCATTAAGAACCCAGGTTCTTTCAGTCCTGATGCTCTGCGATCCTCAAACTGAATATCCTATCTTGTGATCCAAGATGGCAACATTAGCTCCCACCATCTCATCTGCATTCTAGCCAGTACAGCAAGAGTAAAGGGAAAGAAATCATATTTAAGTGAGTAATGATGAAACAACATGACCAGAGCCACAGAAGAGGCATACCCAAAGTACGTTGGGTATGCTGTGTTGGTCCTTGCCCTGAGATCAATTCCTCTCCTTTTTGTTCTTCTCTGTTTTGTTAAAGGGCTGACCCTTGCAGGCTGCATCTTCCAGGTTTGCTTGTTACCAGACTTTCATGTGAGGTATTTTTTCCTATCTGCTGCTGTGTCATGCGCTGACTCCAACAATGACTGTGTCTTGTCTGTGCTCCAGCTCTGGCTGGTTGAGGGCTGTAGGGACACTGCCTCCTTTCTTTGTCTTTCCAGCCTATGGGTGGTAATAGCTTCTTGCCATTATTACCCTCTGGGTTGCTTTGCTATCCTTTTTGGGTTTAGCTCTTCCATTACCTAGAATAAATTCCTTGTATTAAAATCCTCTATGTGTAAGTCATTAAAGCATTCAGACCCTGGCCAAGAGAGGAAAGGCTATTCCACCTAGGGAGGAAGGGACAGTTGTCCTAGGTCTTCAAGTTCTGATGACTGATTTCTATTAAGTAATTCCAATTTGATCATTTTGGACTCTAGTCTAGAGAAGACACAGGGGAGAAACGATTTGGAGCTCTGATCACTCAGCTAGAAAAACAGAACCTAGGACGATGGGTTACAATTGGTTCTAATGCAGGGTTTCCTACCCACGATACTATTGACATTTTGGGCCAGATGTTTCTTTGTCAAGGTGTTGTCTTGTGCATTATGGGATGTTTAGCTGCATCCCTCACCTCTAGGGACTAGAGGCCAATAGAATGCCCCCACCCTGCCCAAGTAATGACAACGAAAAATGTCTCCAGATGTTGTCAAAAGTCCTGGGGTGTGGTGTGTGTATAAAATGGCCCTGTTGAAAACCATTCTTCTCACTGCGTTAATGGCCCAGTGTCCAAGCTCTACACTGGAGTACCTTTCAATTCTAACGGTCAAAAAAGCACTACCTTCCAAAAAGACCAGCTGCCACCCTGCCCTCTCAATTTCCACTGCCCTCAGCCAGTTAGTGCCTTGAGATCTGATAAACCCTGTCTACTGTAGAAGAATAATCCCGCAGTCTGGAAGGGAATGTCAGGGCCAATCCATTGTCTTCCTGCCAAGAACTGGTGACATAGAAAATGGCGAGTCATTGAACTATTACAATCTGAAAATTCTTTTTTGATTTTTGAGATATAAGTTTCAGAGCTCTAAAGGATGTTTCTTTTTGTCATTTAGGATCAGCCTTTCCTTGATAAGACAAATATTCTGCCTTCTTCCATTCCAATACACACACATCTATTGAACAATAATGGAATAAGAAAAATACTAATGTTTTTTGGGAAATAACAACACCTCTACCATCAGGAGTTCCCTGTGACAAGCCAGACATTTTGTATGCATGCCAATAGTTTGATTAATCTTCAAAAGTCTCCATCAGAGTTACAGTTTTCCACATTTTACAGCTAAGGAACCTACTTACCTAAGGAAATACAGCTAGTATTGGTGAAAGTCGTCAACATTCCTCTTATCAGTTGAATAGAAAAACCTTATGCTTGCATGGTGCATTATGAGTTTTTAACCATTTTTTATATATAAATTATCTAAGTTGTACTTATAGCTTAACTTCAGGGGAATTCAGAGAAGCTGTAAAATGTTTGGTGTGGTTGGAGAAAGTTTCATAAAGAATTGGGAAATGAACGGTCCCTGAAGGTGACACAGGTCTCAATAGTGATTACTAGTGGTGTTGGTGGAGGTGGCAGTTGAGAGTTTATTTTAGATGAAAAACATGAGCAAAGATCCAGAGTTGGGAATAAGGGGATGTCCAGAGGAAGCAAGGGAACAAGTGGGCAGGCTGTACCAATGGGCAGAGGGTTCATGATGGTGGGGTCAGAGAAGAGGTGGTTATATCTAGTGGGATCAGTGTATGCAGGGCCTAGAGATCCAGACAGGGGAGTTAGCATATTATGAAACTTCCATTGAGAGATGTTTTAAGTTTGTAAGCAGAGGTGAATATTTTATATCCATTCTTGGGAGGTGGCACCTTCTCAGAAAAGCCCTCTCTACCCCTCTTCCTGCTGCTGTGCTGTGGGTGTCAGTGCCATGGTTCCCTGGAACTTCTCTTGATCATGGCCCTAGCAGACTGGACTCTTTGAGGACATAGCTCTGATTTACCATCTTTGCATCCCCATGGTCTGGCACAAAGTAGGCCCTCAGTAAATAGTACAAGTAATGAGTAAGTGGACCCTGGAAGGGAACTACATCCTCTTCCAACTTCTTAGTGCTATCTGAGGATGGATTCCAAGAAGCAGAAGGCCATGGGACATGTGAGAACACAGGTTTTGAATGCAGGAAGGTGCACAGATGGAATCTTCAGATCTATCTTAAAGAGGTTGACTTAGAGGGAAGCATAGCTGGAGATGAGAAGAGCTGGAGAACTTTCAGTTTGTGGAAGACAAAAAAAAAATGTGGTGCAGAATCACTAAGTTCAACAAAGTATATTTGAGAAGCATGGCTGTCTTCACCCATCCTCAGACATTATGAGACAATTAGGCACTACAACTCCTATGACTAAAGTCTTTCCCTCTTCTGTAGGAAATGAAATAGTCCTATTCTTCAAGTAAAATACTAAAAAATGATATTCCAGATGCTTCCTTCTTCCTGCATCCCCACCCTCTGCCATTCACATGGGCATGTGGACATGTTCCCACCAAGTGAGTCAATCGGACAGGAACATTAGTCTATTTGAGCAGATGTCACGTTAAAAAAACAACATTGCACCATGGCACAAAGCTTCCCAATAATGTCTGTCATGTAGCAATGGTGCTAATATAAAGAAAGAGGTAATTTTGGTGATCTCAAAGGAAAGAAGATTACTATAATTATGGAGAACTGCTTCTAAATAATACCAGAAAAAAGAGTGGTTGTTTTGTGTCACATTGAGATATGAGAAGGAGAAGGGCAGAAGCCTGGCAGGGAGGTAGGTTGTCAGTGGCAAGGAGGAGGTGGAGACAGCAGTGTTTGCTGGTGGTGTCCCTGCGGCTGACTTAGCCCAGCTTGAGCAGAACACTTCCCTAAAAGTAAACAAGATCATTGAAGGTCACTGGAGAGAGAATCAAATAGGTTTGTTTGAAATAACTACAACCCTCCCTCCTCACAGGTTGCCTAGATCCAATCCATCTTTCAAGCCCTACACAAATCCTTTTGCTTCTGTGAAACCATCTGCTTACAGAATCCTTTACCTTTTGAGTATTGACAGTTGTAGGAAACTTAGGGTGAGTCTTAGAACTTCAGTGTTCACGAACCTATCTACTATTATTATTTAGTCTTTTGTATTTCTACATGCAGATTCCTTAACCTGTTGGGATCTCCTTATAGGGAGGTGTGCTGGTGTGTACAAGTCAAAGGTCCCTACAGTGTCTGACAAACTAGATATTCAATGCAGGTTAATCTGTTGGTTGATTAGGAATTAACGCAAGTGGCTGTCACCTAAGGTGGTCTACCTGTGAGTGGTGAGGTCTGATAAATTAAATAGATGAAGGAAGCTAACATCTATCAGGTACCTATGAGTCAGGCCCTTTACTGGAATTAGATGATCTCAGTTTAATCATTTAGAAAACATTGTGAAATGGATACCTTCAAATAAGAGTGAGCAAATGGAGACTCGGGGATTAAAGATGGGTTTCCCAAAACCACCAAACTTATAAATGGTGGAATCTGGAATTTAATCTTAGACTTATTTGATTCCAACATTCACGTCTCTTTCAGCTTTAATGCTCCAATATCCTCCCTTTGCATTTGGTTGAGATAAGAAATTACAGCAGTTTTTTGTTTTGTAGAGATGGAGTCTCACTTTATAGTAGAGTGCTGTGGTATCGCAGCTCACAGCGACCCCAACTCCTGGGCATAGGCGATTCTCTTGCCTCAGCCTCCTGAGTAGCTGGAACTATATGTGCCCACCAAAATGCCCAGCTATTTTTTTGTTGCAGTTCAGCTGGGGCTGGGTTCGAACCCGCCATCCTCGGTATATGGGACTGGCGCCCTACCCACTGAGCCACAGGTGCCGCCCACTACAGCAGTTTTATTCTAGAAGCTTAAGGTTCTTATAGCTATCAAACTGACAACACTCCTAGGCTGAGATGTGATAGGCAGAATAATGTCCCTTCCACTCCCAAATTCCCAATCCTAATCTCCAGAAGCTATGAATGTATTATGGCACATGGCTAAGAGCAATTAAGGTTGCAGATAGAATTAAGTTTGTTAAATGGATGATCTTAAAATGAGGAAATTATACTAAATTATCTATATGACCCAAAGTAATCATAGGATTCCTAAGAGAGGGATTCCAGGTGAGAAGGATTTTATGTGCCATTGTAGGCTTTGAAGGTGGAGGAAGGTTCTGTAAGCCAAGGACTGGGGACAGCCTCTAGGAACTGGAAAAAACAAGGACATAGGCTCTTTTCTAGAGACTCCAGAAAGGAATGAAGCTCTTCTAGTACCTTAATTTTAACCCAGAGAGACCTGCATTCAGACTTACAGAATTGTATGAGAGGACTTCCATTAGTTGATGGGAAAATGGAATTAAAAAATAAAAATACAAACTTTATTTCTCAACATAAACACCACCAAGTTAAAGACATTTTTGTAAGTGATGATACCAATTATTTTGTCCATTCCTAAAAAAAACTGATGGTCCAGGGAATTTAACCATGACAATGAAAAAAGTTCTTTTGTTCTTGCTTTTTTTTACATTATTAACTAAAGCAAAATGGATGCCCTTAAAAGACATTTTAAGATTAGGAAACAAAAGGAAGTCAAAAGAAGGCAAATCAGGACTTTAAGATGAATGCCTAATAATGTTCCACAGAAACTCTTGCAAAATTGCCCTTGTTTGACAAGAGGAATGAGAAGCAGCTTTACTGTGGAGAAGGACTCTCTGGTGAAGCTTTCCTTGGCATTTTTCTGCTAAAGCTTTGGCTTTATCAAAACACTTTCATAAAGAAGCAGATATTATCTTTCTTTGGCTCTCTAGAAAGTCAACAAGCAAGACATCTCAAAAAACTTATGCCATGATCTTTGCTTGACTGGTCTGCCTTTGCTTTGGTTGGACCACTTCTATCTCTTGGTAGCCATTACTTTGATTGTGCTTTGTCTTCAGGATTGTTCTGATAAAGCCATGTTTCATCTCCTGTTACAATTATTTGAAGAAATTCTTCAGGATCTTGATCTTATGTGTATAAAATTTCTACTAAATGTTCTGCTATTTTCTGCAGCTAACCTAGGCACAATAGTCTTGGCACCATTGTGTGGAGAGTGTGCTCAACTTTAATATTGTATAAATTGTATATACAAAAAAGTCAGAATTGTATAAGCTGAACGAGTTGATAAGTCTCTTGTGTTGGCTATTGTTTCCGATGTTAATTGTTAATTGACTTCAATTAGGGCATGAACAAAATGAACTCTTTTCTTCACAAATTAATGTGAATAGTCTTCCACTGCAGGAATATTGTCTTGTACATTCTTAGAATGTATTACATATTTGTAAACTGCTGATTTATTTGGAGCATTGGCCCTATAAACGTTTTATAAAGCATCAACAATTAATTTACCATTCTTCCATCCAAGCTGTAACAAAACTGATGTTTGCTTCAATTTTATCAGAATTCATGTTACTTGGTTAGGGACTCTTTCATATTGTTATCTTATCTTTGTTAGTGCTTCAAACTACATCCCATTCAGGCATGTTGTAACACGTTAGAATAAATTTATTTTGGTGCAAAAAAAAATTGAAATCCATGAATATTTTTATAATGTGTATTTTCCATGAACTTTTAGAAGACCCCTTGTAAGACACGCATATATACAAATATAAATTTGTATTTTTTAAGCCACTTCTTACAACAGCAATAGGAAACTAATACATAAGGCAACAATAAATTGGTGTCTGCTACAAACTTATGAAGGATTTGGGAACATATTTGAAGGGTTTGAAGAATATTCTAAGGTTCCACTGAACTAAGACAATAAAGTAGGGGGAAAAGAAAAGAAAAACCAGAAAAAAAGGTGTAGAGCAGAGGTAGAGGATAAGATGGCAACTTTTGGAAGGTAAGGATCATGTTCATCCACCTTGGCATCTCCAGTGCCACATAGGATGTAGGATAATTAACATCATGAACTCATGCTGGAAAGAGTACTACATATCTCATTGCTGAATATCACTATGGTCACTTTCAAGGTACTTTCCTTTGGAAGCTATGCATCAATGCCAGTGCCCAGTCCACCTTTCAAAGTAGTTTTGGAACTTTTTCTGGAATGGCCATCAGAGCTATTGTCATATAAGGTCTGACAATTGACTTCATGAACTCATCCTAGAAATAGTGCTACATACTTCCTTACTGAATATCACTATGGTTACCTTCGAAGTACTCCCTTGGGCCATCAGGTGACTGTAGTGATATTCAGCAATGAGATACGTAGGACTTTTTTTAGGATGAGTTCATGAACTTGGTTGTTTGACCTTATACAGAGGGCCTGGGCTATAGCAGATGCTTCCTCAGAAAATCATTGATTAAACAAAGTGAACAAATGGGAGAAAATGATGAATGAAGGAAAGAGAGAACAAATAGAGGAAATAAAGAAGAAAAAAAAAAGAAAGGAGATTTGGGCAGTAGTGGTGCTGTAATAGTGTGGATGGGCAGCTAGACTGAAGTCTTTGAAATGTATTTGTGGTCAGGCCAGTCCTTCAGTGAAGGGTGCATCTGTCCTGGAAACCCAATAGGTGTTAACAATTCTTGTATGGTTTTCACCACTATCATCACAGGCTATAAGTTTCTTAGTCTATAAATATATTAACCAGAGAGAAATTTTACCCTTCAGGATGACAGACAAAGGGAAATGGAGCAGTGTTGGTTAAGAACAATGGTTTTGCAGGCAAGGGATATGAAAAAATGTTTTTTTTCCTGACATCTCAAGTTTTTGCACTAATGAGATTTCATTCAGAGCACTGAAGGATTAAGTGATAATCTCTTCACTTAGATTGTCTTCATTAATCTTATTTTTCTATTGGAAAGCTTTAGACATGATGTAAAAGGCAGATTCCTCCTTGCTAATCCCTAAATATTTTCAGTTCCCATATAACTGAAGCCAAGACCTATAAGTCTGGCAATATCCAACTACAGGTGTTAAGTTACCTGCATCTTGGTCATTCAGCCAACATTAAAACAAATGGTGGAAAGTTTATTGGCTTGAATTATAATATAAAAAAAGCTACCCATAATTATAACATATAAAAAGTTACCTACCATTTTCTCCGAGCACTGGAAATACTGATTGTATAAGAACTGTAGTTTCAAGTTCAAGATATGAAAGATGTTAAGTACTTTTTCCCTATTACTGTCTCTTTGATCTTTCATATTTTTGTTCTTTCCTTTTTTTTTTTTTTCAAAGACACTGGCACTCATACCCCTAACACCCACATTTTAATCTATCTGCATTACATAATCCATAAAATAACCACAGTTAGAGGTCATCCAACCTAGCGCCTTTTAACAAATAATGAGATAAGATGTGCCCAATAGGAATAATCAATTAATGATAACAATAAACCCAAATCTCAGGGCTTCTGAGTCCCCTCAGACTCACGTGTTTTCTACTGCACCATACCACTTCTAAGTGCCATAAATCTCAGTGAAAATTAGGAAAACATCCAGAGCACCTGTACTGTGTCCCTTCCTCCTCCTTCCCTCTGCTTGGATTCCATTCCTTTTTAATTAATCATGTCCATCATCATTTTTTAACCAATGTGGGTGGGAAATCAGATGCTTTAATGTCTGTCTTGGAGTAACCATGCCAAACTGATGCAAATGATGGTTAGGAAGAAAGCGAGGGTTGGGTAGAGTTTTTACAAAGTTAAAATAACTGACATATTAATTAATTAGGAGAATGTTATATAAATTACATCCATATTGTGAAAATTAGTGCATCCACTAACGTCATGAATCAGCTTTATAGGTGTTGACATGGAAAAAGTGTCTCTGGTGCATTAAATGTAAAAATTAAATTACAAAGCATGATGTATGCAGTTGTATTTTTGTTAAAATGTATAAAAAATATGTGCAAGTATTCACACTAGATTGATTTTATTGGTTGCATGTGGGAAATGGGGATTGTAGAGAAAGCAAAGAGACACTTTTGCTTTTTTTACTTTAGAAACTTCTGTTTGAAGTTTTTACAAGAAGCACATCTTCTTTTTGTAATTTAAATATTGGTCTGGGACCAACCTACACAAAACTATTGACCACCATGCACAAGCTCACTTCATGTCACCTTCCATTCCTTGGAATCTGAGCCAACCCTCATCATGTCTAGATCTTTATTAAACTTTGAACTTTAGCCACCCTTCCTTTGCCTCTTGTTTCCTCATATGCTGTATAGTCAACTTGGGGGAGGGAAGAGGCACTCTTTGGAGAGTTAGAAAGGGCTACTAGAAACATAACCTAAAATTCCATTTGAGAAATAGAAGGTAAAAAGGTAAAAAAAAAAAAAATTGAAAATCAAAATTAAAAAGAATTGAAGAGGTAGATAGGATTGAGAAAAAGTGATGAATATTGAAGAAAGGCAGGAAGGCCTAATATTTGGAGACTAGCAGTCACCAAGTTCTAGTTATTTACTTATAAGTATATCCCATCTCCCCAGATCCTCATTGGTGAGTTCTTGTCTTCATTGAGTTCATTCATTACTTACCACATAGTAAATACTCTAAAAATAATTTAAAATTGAGGAAGAAAAGGCAAGAGAAAATGAATGCAAAAGAGAATGTAAAGGAGGAAAGAAGAAAATAAGGAATAAAATATAAACTCCCTTCCAATTCTGAATCCATGAATCTGGGTAGATATGGTAGGGAGAAGTAGGTTTTCTCCCATTGTTTTTGTAATTATACAAGTTATAGTCTTTAGAAAATAATTTTCATTTAAAAAATAATGGTTCCCAATGTCTATGATCTCCTAGCACACCAGGTATACAGTGACAGTTTGACAACACTTCTAGTTATAAGAAAAGCTTTGTGCATCCTGGCTGTGTACTGTCCCAGTGGACCCAGGAAATTGATGGATACTCCTATCCCTTATTTGACATCATCCATTGCCTATGTGGTCCTGGCTTCTCCTAAAGAAAGCCCAGCCATGTGAGACTATGTGTGATGCTGTTGGCAGGTGCCCATGTTCCAGGTGAGATCTGCGGACAGGACCCTGACTCAGCCTCTGTTACGCTGGTTGACTTAGGCAGCCTACCTGACCTTTCTCCTACATGCCATGGGAGATTCTCCCCTTGCTTAGACTGATGGACCCTTTGTCCATTCGTTTCAGTTCTGTGGTGGCCTTTCCTTCTTTTGCCTTATTTTCTATTGGCTAACACACTCCTGCTCAGCAAATTTCCTGGGGTATGTGGGAGACCTTTAATGGTGATAGAAAGGGGTAGAGAAAGAAAGACATCACCAAGATCTACATTCAAATTCTGCATCTACAATCTGTAAGATATATCATTTCAGTTCACTTGTTCATTAAAAACATGTAACAGTACCTACCTCACAGGTTCATTGTGGGGATTACCACGAGATAATGCACATAAAAGAGACAAACACATAGTTGGGACTCAGTGGATGTTGGGCTTTTTTTCTTCCTCCAGATGGGCTGTGGGCTGCTTGTTTACAGGATGACCAGATCTGTGCCATCTGCAGTAATTTAGTGCTAGTTAGGAACTCAAAAGGACAGACGGAAATGTATAGCACAGATTCAGTTTGAGATATTTGATACTTCAGATTTGTTCTGTTTCAGAATTGAGAAAACAAATAGTTCTTATTAAAATCCACATGATATTTATAATATATAAGAAACCAAAATATTTAATTTAGATGCTAGCTGAGAAGAAAAATGTCTTCTTTTTAGGATTAAAATTTACTTTATTTTACTTGATTATTAGTTCATATGATTCTTTTATTTTTATTTATTTATTTTAGAGACAGTTTCACTTTATCACCTTCGGTAGAGTGCTATGACGTCATAGCTCACAGCAACCTCCAACTCCTGGGCTTAGGCGATTCTCTTGCCTCAACCTCCTGAGTAGCTGGGACTACAGGCACCCGCCACAACACCTGGCCATTTTTTGTTGCAGTTTGGCCGGGGGCAGGTTAGAACTCGCCACCCTCAGTATATGGGACCCACACCCTACACACTGAGCTGCAGGCGCCACCGAATTCTTTTCTTTAAATCTCTCTTTTACCTTTCTCCCCTCCCCTCTCTCTCTCTCTCTCTCTCTCTCTGTCTCACACACACACACACACACACACATTAATTTACCATACCTTGGGCAAATTGCACCACCTCAAGAAGCTTTAGTTTACCCACTCATAAAATAAGGCATTTGCAGTAAATAATCTCTAGGATCTGTTTCAGCTCTGAAGTTCCATGTTCCTTGAAATACAAAACTCACAATGCAGCAAGAGTCAGCCACTGGGAACAGTGGATGGTAGATGAGCTAGCTGGAGAATACTGATGCATGCACTTAATATGGATCCGAAAAGCAATGAAAAGTGGAAACAGAATAGGTAAATTAGGGCAAAATATTGGTCTAAACAGAACAATGTATATTTGGCTAAGGAAGATATTTCATCATTATCTATTTTCTAGCTCTTAGTCTCTGTACATTACTCTCCCCCCCGAATCCACCCATTAAAGAACCCACAGACGTCATGGGTTGCATTTTTAGGTGAGCCACAGACATGCTGCTAAAGATTAAGTACCACAGAGTAATGAGCATGGGGGCAGGGACATGTCCAGAAAGGTGACTGGAAGGAAGCATGATCTGAGCTAAGCT
Source organism: Nycticebus coucang (assembly GCF_027406575.1). Lineage (NCBI taxonomy): Eukaryota > Metazoa > Chordata > Mammalia > Primates > Lorisidae > Nycticebus > Nycticebus coucang. The sequence continues at coordinate 92,495,980 of NC_069789.1, forward strand.
GGAAGAGTTACTGTGAACAGTAGGAGGCATTCCACTAAGCAGAGTGGAGTCAGGAAAAGTGGTTTTCAGAACATGGAGCTATCGTTGTAAGTCTGTTCCTAAAGAGAAAGATTAAGAGGCACCAGGAAGAATCAGAACCTGTGAATCATGAGATATTGTCATACTACCCTTGGCAATGGTAATTTGGCTAAGTTGTTTCTTTTTTCTCTTTTCCCTTTTTAACCAAGAATGGGATGACATCCCACCAACAGGGATCTTCCTATCTTCCACATAACTCATTCCATTTTCAATTGGCTCTGATTACTGGGGAGCTGTTTCTTTGATGGAATTAAACAGGGATCTCCATGACACCTGACTTCTGATCCTTCTTTTATTTCCAGAGCCATAGGGGCTAGAACTCTGAGGCTCTCTGACTTTGAAGTCAGTTGAGGTGCACCTTTGGAAACTTCTTTTCTTTATGTATAATTTTTGTTTCTCCTTAATGGTCTAATAGGCAAATCCTTCACTCTCCTTTCATCAGAGGTTTCACTACCCAAAGGTGACCTTGTGATCCTCTGTGGCAGTCCCAGGTGTCTTCAGTTCTGTCTTTATGTGTTTTTCTGTGCAAGGTTTTCTGCTGGGTTGTATTTCTTTTTTTTGCCTGGGAACCAATCTTACATTTCCTAGATTCTCTGGACATCTCAAAGCATCATGTTTTCTTACCTTCGTTGGAGATACAATTTCATGGCTTAGAAATCTGCCTTGTTAGCCAGGACATCTGCCTCTTTACACATTTTCTCACCTGTATAATCATTGTCCCTGAAGCCCTTGGAGTGATTTTCTTCACTAGGCATGTTCCCAGTCAGGCTGCTTCAATGGACACATCACTTATGTTCCCGCAATTCATTATTCGTGTCACTCCCATGACTTTGAATTGACTGCAGTGGAATAGACAGCAGGTTGCTTGGTATCTGGCTGAGGCTGAGTGAGCATTTTTAATGGGTCTGCTGAACTTCTCCAAGTTCTTGCAAACTGAAGGAAGCAACCAAACACCACTTTTTTTTTTTTTTTGAGACAGAGCCTCAAGCTGTCCCCCTGGGTAGAGTGCTGTGGCATCGGCATCACAGCTCACAGCAACCTCCAACTCCTGGGCTCCGGCGAGTCTCCTGCCTCTGCCTCCCTGGTAGCTGGGACTACAGGCACCTGCCACAACGCCGGCTATTTTTTGGTTACAGCCATCATTGTTGTTTGGCAGGCCGGGCTGGATTCAAACCTGCCAACTCAGGTGTATGTGGCTGGTGACTTAGCCACTTGAGCCACAGGCGCCCGGCCGCAAATGCCACTTTTTGATAAAATTGAAAAGCTAGAGGAAAGTAGAAAATAAATTTAATTTTTATTTAATATTTTTATGGTTAAAAAGATTTATTATTTCACATATGTAGAGTGTTTCATCACGTGCTGTCACACCTTACACATGCTTTGTTTAATATGGCCGAATATTCAGCTTTGCTAATATAGAGATTAACTAAAAATAAGATGGGTGATCTGATATAAACAAAAACTGAATCCAATATGATTTAAGAATCATAGAAAGGGGCGGAGCCTGTGGCTTAACAGAGTAGGGCACCGGCTCCATATTCCAGAGGTGGCGGGTTCAAACCCAGCCCCGGCCAAAAACTGCAAAAAAAAAAAAAGAGAGAATCATAGAAAGTAGGCAGAAAGCACTTAATTAACTTCCTCATGTGGTCTAGGACTCAATTCTAGCTTTCTGACAAATGATACAATGTAGTTGTTAAGACAGAAACTCTATGATCTGGTCCATTGAATTCAAGTTTTGGCTCTGTCACATGACTTGAGAAAGTAATGCAATCTCTTTTGATGTTGTCATGCAAAACAAGTTACCTTGGAAAACATGGGAATGAAAGTAACTTGAATTCACATAACTGGGCATCTGATTAATATAAGCTCTTGGCAAGATGATATTAGTGTCATCCATCACTAGGATTCTTGACAAAACTTGTAAAGTAGGAGATTGGACTTTGGTGCTTTATCAATTTTTGCTGTTCCTTTCAACAACATCACCCACTTGGGTGTCCCAGGTAACTGTAAAGATGTTAAAATTAATTTTGGTCATAACTTCCTAGCCACCAATTTCCCATAGACTTAGTGTAGCTCATGACAAGATGTAAAGTTCTATGTGTTTTCTCTGTTATGATTGATTGTCTATGATTGATTACATTGATTACATATGTATGTATACATGTCATATTTATCCCTTTTATTTCTGTACATTTTTCACAGTGTATACTCAACAAATTTGACAGATTTTTAAAGAAAAGAAAAAGTAATACAATATCTCATTTCAGTAACCTATCTGTAGAATGGGATTAATAAAACAACCAACTTTATAGGGTGGGTGTGAGACTTAGATGTAGTAATATGTATAAGACACTTTGAATACTGCCTGGTACATAATCAGTTTTTATATATTTTAAGATTGTTGTTGTGGTCAAACCTGTGAGAAAATACCCAAAGCTCAGAAGGAATTGTCAGGTTCCATTTCATAACTGAATTATTTTAATTGGCGAACAGCTCTTTCTTATTTGTATTTAATTGGCAAGTCTTATTGATAATTTATAATGTCCCAGGCACTTTTCTGGGTGAGCAGAAGCAAATAATTCCAGGGAAGTCCCTACTTTCAGGCTCAAACCCTGTGTCTCCTTATAAATTTTGCATGTTGGTCCTATTTTTGCCATGGAAATGTGGACTAAATATGCTTCCTTTTCTCATGGCTGGAGTCCTAAATCTGAGAAGAATTCTAGCTCTTCATTAGTTTTGATTTTTCTTTCTTTTCTTTCCTTTTTTTTTTTTTTTTTTTTGGCAGGTCTCATTCTGTAACCAGGCTGGAGGGTAGTGGCTGTGCAGCCTTAGCACTCCCAGGCTCAGGCAATCCACCTGCCTCAGCCTCCTCAGTAACTGAGAATACAGCTAATTTTTAATTTTTCTTATTTTTTTGTAGAGATATGGGTCTCACTATGTTGCCTATGCTGGTCTCAAATTCCTGGGCTAAAGTGAGCCTCCTGTCTCCGCCTCCCAAAGGACTACATGTGTGAGCCCCTGTGCCCAGCCTAGTGTTGCCGTTCTGATTAAACAGGTGCAATTCTTTCAACTGCTCTTGAGATGGTAGATGGTTTCCAGCTGTGCATTCTTGGGGCCCTCCCAAAATCCATGACAAGAAGGAGTGAGCCATGTGGGACTTTACCCACAGCAACACTGGGGCTCTATGCCCTGCTCCTGGCAGTCCTCTTAACCTGACCTTGTTATTGAACCCCCAAAAGGGTCAGCGGAGGTCCTGTTGCCCACTGCATAAAGAGTCAATTAATAAGTCAATGAGGATCTTTAAGGAAGAAAGGAATTTAATGCAAAAGACGTCTTTGGGAAAAATAGTCCTAAATCCATCTCACTGACTAAACAAGGGCTTTTATACTGGGGTGTGGAATGCAGGTCAGGTTGTGAGAGGTTTGAAGCTGTAGGGTCTTCAGGTGTTCTGATTCAAGAATCAGCTGATGGTGATGGATGGTGAGTTCTATGGCGAGCCTAGTTAAGTCTGGTTGTTAGGCTTGATTGATAAAGCCTGGGAGAACAAAAATAACTAGAGAGGGGGTCATTTTGCAAGGCTGATCACAACTTCACTCCCGACCTTCTTGCTCTTGCTCCAGAATTAGCTTCCTTTACACCTTTAATAGGACTTTCGTGCAGGTCCATTCACTGGCTCTTTCTGCTCCTGCTTGCTTTTGTACACTAACCTGCTACCAGGATCCTACTTCAGCTCTCTAAAGCCTAGAGAGGCTTTAAGCCACGGTAAGTTTTTGTTTGTTGTAAATGGATTATTTTAGTTACCCTTAACTCTTTGAACTCTGAGACAGAATTGCTCATAACCAGCAGGAGAACAAAATAAACTTCCCAGATGCCCTTGATGATAACATGCACCAACATTTCATGTACCCTCCAACCACCATGCTTTCTAATCTCTTAGAATTTTTATTCTTACTGAAAAAACTCTTTTAGACTTATTCAGCAATAGGATTTTATCCTTGTGCATGAAGAGTAACCAAGTCCCATCAGGTTCCAAAAAATGATTCTTTATTCTCATTTACATATCCATAACATGCTTCAAGGGTCAACCTATTTGGTTGGTTTGGCACAACCAACTTGTTTAGGCCTTCATTGGGTCAGAGGTCATCTTTCTGGACCTCTAACTTGTTTAGGCCTTCATTGGGTCAGAGATCATCTTTCTCTCAGGCATAGGAACATCTTTGAGGACATTTTAGTCATGGGTGATGGTGGGTTTCCTTGTAACTAATGAAGTTTCAGTTGTTTTACTTGCTTGTTTTGTTGCTTACTAAGCACTGTATGAATGAGGATGAAGCTTCAGCTTTAGGGCTTTTCACTAGGACAGCCCTTCCTCTTTCAGTGTAGATTATGGTAATACAGAATTCTGCCATATGGAAAGGTACTCAAAGAATCTGCAGCCACAAAATCTAGAGAAAAGTATGAAAAAGCTCATGCCAAGCATCTCATTATTAAAAATTGTTGCATTATTTTCCTATATTGTTGTATTTGTCAACTCTTTAAAAACTTGTAATTTTATAATTTTTTCTTAATAAGCATTCTTTATTATACCTAGTTTTGCATTCCTTTTTTTTTTAAAGAAAGATCTATAAATTGCATACATTTGGGCCCATTAATAGCTGATTTGCCTCATTCTTAGGTAAATAATTTTTTGTTTAAATTTAAATATTATGGTAGCTCTAAGCCATTGGTAATACACGTCATCACAGTGATGTGACAGGCTGGTTTTTGTAACCCATGCTTGTAATTTTGATCTGTTTAGATCAGGGGTCCTCAAACTTTTTAAACAGGAGGCCAGTTCACTGTCCCTCAGACTGTTGGAGGGCCGGACTATAGTTAAAAAAAAAAAATTATGAACAAATTCCTATACACACTGCACATATCTTATTTTGAAGTAAAAAAACAAAACGGGAACAAATACAATCACACCACCTCATGTGGCCGGCAGGCTATAGTTTGAGGACCCCTTGTTTAGATTCTTTAACACTGATGAGATTATTTTGAGGGATGTTGAAGTATGCCATGGTTTCATTAGCATTTCTATTTGACTAGTCTCAGTTGTGTTTTTTCCTTAATTGAGTTGTATGTTATTGGAAGTTGAGAAGCTTCTATTTAAAGTCAGCTGGAAATTTCTGAAGAATTGATGTTCTGCCCAATGCATGAATTGATCACAACCCACTCTCATTGATTTAAAATTCCTTTCATATGTGCCTGGGGATTTGAGCATTTTTTTTGCTTTTAATTAATATATAATCATTCAGTTTTAAACTTAAATAGTTTAAAGCTTATAGAAAAGTGACAAAAATAGTGTGAAGAATTCTCACACTATTCACCCAGATATCACAATTGTGAATATTTTACCACATTGCTTTCTTGTTCTCTAATTGCCTGTTTTATATATATTATATTTCTTTTTCTTTCTTTCTTTTTTTTTTTTGAGACAGAGTCTTAAGCTGTCACCCTGGGAAAAGTGTTGTGGTGTCACAGCTCACAGCAACCTCAAATTCTTGGGCTTAAGTGATTCTCTTGCCTCAGCCTCCCAAGTAACTGATACTACAGGTGCCCGCCACAATGTTTGGCTTTTTGTTGTTGTTGTGGCAGTTGTCATTGTTTTAGTTGGCCCAGGCCTGGTTCAACCCGCCAGCCTTGGTGTATATGGCTGGTGCTCTACCCACTGAGCTACAGGCACCGCCGTGTATATATATTATATTTCTCTCAACCGTTCAAGGGAAACTTAGAGATTTGGTGCCCTATTACAACTTAATGCTTTAGTAAGTATTTTCTTTCTTTTTCCTTCCTTTTATTGTTATTAATTTTGAAATATTAAGGGGGTACAAGTGTTTTGTTAGAGGGATATCTCCTATAATGCTTAAGTCAAGGCTTTTGCTGTACCCATCGCCTGAAAAGAGTTCACTGTATCCCACATTGTAAGTTTTCATCCCATGCCCACCCTTACACCCTGTCCGCTTCTTGATTTCTCATGTCTTTTATGCCTGTGTGTTCCCATCTATTAGCTCCCGCTTATGAGTGAGACATATGGTGTTTGGTTTTCCATTCCTGAGATACCACACTTAGAATAATGGTCTCCAGTTCCCTCCATGTTGCTGCAAATGAAATTATTTCACCCCTTTTTGTGGCTGAGTACTTCTCCATGACATGACATATACCACATTTTCTTTCTTCATTCTAGAATTGAAGGGCACTTAGGTTGAGTCCATGTCTTTGATATTGTGAACTGTGCTGCATCAGTAGGTATTTACTAAAAACAACCCTCTCCTTTAAATTGTAGCACAACCATGAAAGCCAGGATATTCACATTGTAACTAGGCTACCATTGAATCCACTGACCCCATTCAGATTTTGCTTGTTGTTATACTAATGTCATTTTAAAGGTCTAAGATCCAACCCAGGATCATACATTGTATTTAGTTGCCATATCTCTTTGGTCTCTTTAGATCTGGACTGGTTCCTTAATATCTCTTTTTCTTAAGACCTTGGCATATTTAAAAAAATTTTTATTTTTATTTATTATGGATACACAATAGTTATACATGTTTATGGAGTACAAGTGATATTATGGTACAAGCATACAATATGTAATGATCAGGTTAGGATAATTGGGATATCTATCACCTCAATAAGTTATCATTTATTTGTCTTAGGAACATTCCAATTTCACACTTATAATTATTTTGAAATATTATTGTTAACTATACTTTGATCCTGATATGTATAAAGAGTCAGTATTAGTTACTTTGTACATCTTTCAGTTGGTTTTGTCTGATGTTTTCTCATGAATAGGTTCAGGGTTTGTATCTTTAGCAGGAAACACAGGCAAGATGCTGTGTTCTCATTGCATCATTTCAGGTAGCATATAATTTCTGATGATATTAATTTTTACCACGTCGCTAATGTGTCTTTCAGGTTTCTCCTCTGGTGAACTTAGTTAACACTTATTAATTACTTAATAATTAATTAATAAGCAATTAATACATATTTTGTGGGGATATACTTTAAGATTGTATAAAATGCTGTTTCTAATCAAATTTTCAGCCACAAATTTAGCTTCTATCTAATGCCCATGGACTGTTTTTGTAAATAAAGTTTTATTGGAACACAACCATGCCTATTCTTTTATGTATTTTCTGTGGCTCATTCTTTGCTACAACAGCAAAGTTTAGTATTTTGACAGAGACCAAATACCCACAAAGCCTAAATTATTTACTACCTGGCCTTTTACAGAAAAGCTTATTGACCCTCACTTTAATGGCCTTGTAATCTGTATTTAAACAAGTGGCTGGATAATTAAAATGTTGCTGTAGTATAATTTGTACTGAAAAAGTAGTCCTAAGAGGGAAATTTATCACATTAAATGCTCATATCTTGAAGACCAAAAGAGCACAAATCAACAATCTAATGAATCATCCATCTCAAGAAACTGGAATACGAAGAGCAATCTAATACCAAACCTAATAGAAGAAAAGACATAACCACATTAGATCAGAATTAAATGAAATAGAGAACAAAAGAACCATTCTGAAGACTAATGAAACAAAACATTTTGTCTATGAAAAAATAAAATATATTAATAAATAAAATCAATAATTAATCAAGTTCCCAATCATTGAGAACTTCCGTGTTCTCAATGAAATAGAGAACAAAAGAACCATTCTGAAGACTAATGAGAAACAAAACATTTTGTCTATGAAAAAATAAATAAAATCAATTAAACTTTGGCCAGATTAAGTAGAAACAGAAAAGATCTGTAATAAACTCAATCAGAAACAAAGGGGAAATAACAACAAATACCACAGAGATACAAAAGATCATCACTGAATACTATGAAATACTCTATGCCCAGAAATTTGAAAATGTGGAAGAAATGGACCATTTCCTGGAATCATATTACCTCCCTAGACTCAACCAAGAAGTAGAACTCCTGAATAAACCAATATCAAGCACTGAAATTGCAACAACATTACCAAAGCTTCCAACAACAACAACGTCCTGGACCATATGGTTTCACACCAGAATTCTGCCAAACCTTCAAAAAAGATCTCATACCTATGTCACAGAACTTATTCCAAAACATGGAGAAAGAAGGATGCTCCCCACATCCTCCTACAAAGCAAATATCATCCTGATACCAAAACCAAGAAAGAATTCAATAACAAAAAAGAAAACTATAGACCAATATCATTAATGAATACTGATGCAAAAATATTCAATAATATCTTAGCAAACAGAATTCAGTTACCCGCAAAAAAAAAAAAAAATACATCTAACCAAGATTTTAAAGTCAATCTAACAATGTAAGAACTTTATAGTTTGCAGGGACAAGTAGGGAAGCATGTCATTGAAAACAGCTGGGTTTTGTTCAGCTAACAATCCAGTTGACTCTTGACCTAAGTAGTCCTCTTGTCTCTTACAGTCCTCTGATAATTCTGCTACTATCTCCAGTAGTCACCACACTCAATATATATTTTTTTAATGTTGGGGATTCCTTGAGGGTACAAAGAACCAGGTCACATTGATTGTATTTGTTAGATAAAGTTTTTAAAGATTTAGTACTTAGTTAACTTTCTATCATACTAAAGTACTTCTATTGTTCAGGATGACTTTTGTATTCACAAAGTCAATCTTTCCAGATCAGTTTCTTGGTTTCCCCATCTCCAGGGACCCACAACACTGTACGTTAGCCACTGACTCTCACAGCCACATCTGGAACCTCATAGGCCCTTGTAACAACTTTGTTCTCAAATCTTCAGTTCATATAGCTACTGTCCAAGCGCAGTCTCCTAGTCTCCTGACTTTCTCACCCACTTCCTCCTTCACAGGCCATCCAATTTCTTTCTTCCCTTCAAAGATTCAAAGACCTCTCCTGTCTTCACATCTTTCTCTTCACATCAATGCAGAATCCATCACCCAACATTTGAATTACTATCTTGTCAAAACTTTTGCTTCCATGCCTCGCTCCCTTTTCACTGTTGTCACATGGTAATAGCTTGACACTGAATTAACCCATGTCAATTGCTATTTAACCTTGGTAGCCTGTATCAAATTATCCTCCTCACCTCTGTCCCTCCTTATTCTTACCAGATTATCTTGCCATTTAATGGAGAACATAAAAGCCATGAGGTGGAAATGCTCTCAGCGTTTTATCATCCCACCTACAACCTTTCTCACATCAATCAATGTCCATTCTTGTTACCCCACTGCCTTTTCGATGCAGAAGTTGTGTTTCTCTGGTTGTCTTAATGCTTCTTCCCCTGTACTCTGGACTCCTCTTCCTGATTCCACTTAAATGTATTTTCCCATAATTTAAAGTTTTTTAAGTTTAGTGATTTTTTAAAAAGTAACTTAGTTAATTACACATGGGATGCCTTTCATTAGTGTACCATGATCAACCCTGCTCCTTTTTAAAAATTTCCTTTCTTTTGGCCAATAGCATTTAACGACTGAATTTTTAGAGGACCTATTATGTACCAGGTGTTTTGCATAAATTAGCTGCCACATTCAATAGTTGTTATTATTCCTATTCTACAGATTAAAAACCTGGATCTTAGACAAAGTTATATTCTTAGACAAAATTATGTTAATTCATTCCACAGTGACTGTGGTAGATTTGGGATTAGAACCTAGGTCTGTCTATGCTGAAGTTTGTCCCTTTCCTTCTTGCTACTTTGAGCTGGTCACCCTATCCCTGATCAACAATGTGTCTTTTTCCTCTTTGTATACATCTGCAAAAAGGCAAATTAAATTACCAATAGTAGCAAGAAACACAAAGGTAAAGGGCTTATTCAAGTACTGGGAACAGAAGAATCAGAAGAAATACCCAGACTGACCCCAAGAATCTTAGGTCTTTTCCTTAAGTAATCCAAGTTTAATGAATAATGGCCTGGAATGGAGACACCAACCCCCACCTGTCAAAGTGTTCTTGGACACAGATGTAGTGACGGGGGGACAAGACTGCAAATAGATCCAGTACTTCTCAAATCAGCCTTTGATCTTACAGCAAAATTGAACTTCAAGAGAGGTCCCAGATACTTAGGTGCGCAGTGAGCCTACACCACTCATAATCAGGTGTCCTGATGAGGGTGGACACTGGACCCACCAGTCACTCACAGCTTATTGAGGTTCTATTAAGGGAGAAACACCATACTACCAAGGGAAATCAGAAATAACGTATGGTGTCAATCATTTTATGAAATAGTGGGCAAGATAAAGTATGTACATAATGAACTGTCATTCAATAATAAATGCCAAAAGAGAAATACAGATGAAATAAATACAAACTATGTCCAAAGGAGGGAAAGATTGCTACCAACCCATGGTCAAAGAAGAACTTCCTTAAAAGAATAGACTCCCAAAGATGTAAAAACCACCTGAGCGCACTTCATCACACAAATGGATTGATAAACTGTCACATATGTGTATTATGAAATACTATTCAGCCATAACAAGATTATGTGTCATTTGTTACAAATTGGATGGATTTGGAGAACACTCTCCTGAGTATTACATGAATGAAAAATCAAGCATCCCATATACTCAATACTAAACAGAAACTTGTAGAATAACAACATACACACATGAGGATACAACTCAATTAAATTAAAGAAGCGGGGGGAGGGGGGACGGAGAGAGAGTTTGGTAAGTTCCCACCTAATGGGTACAATGTACAGTAAATTGTACACTTCCTGGGTGGAGTTCACAGCTATGACTCAGAATTTCCCTTACAAACAATGTAACCTAATCCTATGTACCCTTGTATTAGTCTTAAATAAATTAAAAAAAATAAAATATTGGTTAAATCCTGCCATCACTTTGCGTCTGGCCTTTGTTTATGAGAACAGATGTTTCTCTTCGTCCCAGATTCCAGTTAATAATTGGTAAATTTTCCTTCTGGGCTCTTTGTGCCTGAAGCTATGGCTTCCTGGTTTCTGCTTTCTTCTTGTCCTTTATATTCAATAATATATTTAATTCTATTGTCTGCTTTCTGCTCAGGCTTGGCTGACTTGTGCTTGTTTAATTCTAGTAAACAAAATGGCTCCAAAACAAGACTTTTATGAGAACTATGGTAGAACACAGACTCCAGTAAATCCTCCTGTTGCAACGGAGAGGAGAGGAAGGACACATCAATATGGACTGGAGCCAGGAAACACTCCCCAGCAGGTGCATAATTACTTTATGAAGGATGCCTGTGACTCATTCCTGCCCAGCCTACAGAGGATCGCCTCTCATTAGCTTGTGAAAGGATCTGTCTTTGCATGAAGGTCATTTTGAATTGAGCAGCCAGGAATATCAAATGGAGAAATTACTGGAAGAACCTCTACTCATATAATTGTTAATGTAATAAAGTTTCAAATTAGATATCAAACAGCACTTCAGTGTTTTGTTTTAAAATGATATTAATTTGTCTTGTGGGACTCTCTGTGTATATTTGCTTAAGGTGACTCTGTCCCGTCTTGAATAAATGTTTTTATAAGTGACTGTCCTTAAAGACAGAAAGAAATGCTAAGGTTTTGGATAGAACACCTCCGTGATGACTCAAAGTCTGGGTTAATGGTTTTGAGAGCGCTCAGGAGACTCCTGGGCATTGAATGAATATAATGGCCTGATTTTTTTTTTTTTTTTTTTAATTGTTGGGGATTCATTGAGGGTACAATAAGCCAGGTTACACTGATTGCAATTGTTAGGTAAAGTCCCTCTTGCAATCATGTCTTGCCCCCATAAAGTGTGACACACACCAAGGCCCCACACCCCTCCCTCCGTCCCTCTTTCTGCTTTCCCCTCATAACCTTAATTGTCATTAATTGTCCTCATATCAAAATTGAGTACATAGGATTCATTCTTCTCCATTCTTGTGACGCTTTACTAAGAATAATGTCTTCCACTTCCATCCAGGTTAATACGAAGGATGTAAAGTCTCCATTTTTTTTAATGGCTGAATAGTATTCCATGGTATACATATACCACAGCTTGTTAATCCATTCCTGGGTTGGTGGAAACAATGGCCTGATTTAAGTGCAGTCTGTTTACTCTGAAGTTCTCTCCTTCTGACAGTTCACAAGAGAACCAAGTTCACCCTAACCTGAGAGTCCTAAAGCATTGAGGTGAAGGACTATTTCTTAACCTATTTCCAGGGAGGCATATAAATGCTTTTGAGGCAGCACATATAGTTTGAAAAACTATCATCACTATTACAATGTAATTTTTAATTGAAAAAAATCCTAGTATTTTCGTTTGTTTGTTTTATTGTTGAGGAGTCATTGAGGGTACAAGAAACCAGATTACTCTGATTGCATTTGTTAGGCAAAGTCCCTCTTGCAATCCTATCTTGCCCCCCAAAATGTGTGGCTCACACCCAGGCCCCACCCACCTCCCTCCAACCCTTTCTCTGCTCTTCCTTTCCCCGCCTCCTCCCTCCTTCTTTCTCTCTCTGCTTTCTACTTCCCCCACCCCCACTGTGTCCTTAATTATCATTAATTGTCCTCATATAAAAATTGAGTACATAGGATTCATGCTTCTCCATTCTTGTGATGCTTTACTAAGAAAAATGTGTTCCGCTTCCATCCAGGTTAATATGAAGGATGTAAAGTCTCCATTTTTTTTAATGGCTGAATAGTATTCCATGGTATACATATACCACAGCTTGTTAATCCATTCCTGGGTTGGTGGGCATTTAGGCTGTTAACACATTTCGGTGATTGTAAATTGAGCTGCAATAAACAGTCTAGTGCAAGTGTCCTTGTGATAAAAGGATTTTTTTCCTTCTGGGTAGATACACAGTAATGGGATTGCAGGATCAAATGGGACGTCTAGCTTGAGTGCTTTGAGGTTTCTCCATCCTTCCTTCCAAAAAGGTTGTACTAGTTTGCAGTCCCACCAACTAATTTACAATATGCAGTTTTGAGATTTCGTGATGTGGGCCATTCTCACTGGGGTTAGATAGTATCTCAGGGTGGTTTCCATCTGCATTTCTCTAATAGATAGGGATGATGAACATTTTTTCATATGTTTTTAGCCATTCGTCTGTCTTCTTTGGCGAAGGTTCTATTCACGTCTCATCCCCATTGATATATGGGATTGGTGGCATTTTTCATGTGGATTAACTTGAGTTCTCTGTAGATTCTAGTTATCAAGCTTTTGTCTGATTCAAAATATGCAAATATCCTTTCCCATTGTGTAGGTTGTCTATTTGCTTTGGTTATTGTCTCCTTAGCTGTACAGAAGCTTTTCAATTTAATTAAGTCCCATTTGTTTATTTTTATTGTTGTTGCGATTGCCATGGCAGTCCTTTTCATGAAGTCTTTCCCCAGGCCAATATCTTCCAGTGTTTTTCCTATGCTTTCTTTGAGGATTTTTATTGTTTCATGCCTTAAATTTAAGTCCTTTATCCATCTTGAATCATTTTTTGTGGGTGGGGAAAGGTGTGAGTCCAGTTTTAGTCTTTTACATTTGGATATCCAGTTCTCCTAATACCATTTATTGAATAGGGAGTCTTTTCCTCAAGGTATGTTCTTTGGTTTATTGAAGATTAGGTAGTTGTAAGATGTTAGTTTCATTTCCTGGTTTTCTATTCGATTCCAAGTGTCTATGTCTCTATTTTTGTGCGAGTACCATGCTGTCTTGACCACTAATGGCTTTGTAGTATAGCCTAAAATCTGGTATGGTGATGCCCCCAGCTTTATTTTTATTACTAAGAACTGCCTTAGCTATATAAGATTTTTTCTGGTTCCATACAAAATGCATAATCATTTTTTCCAAATCTTGAAAGTAGGATGTTGGTATTTTAATAGGAATGGCATTGAATAGGTAGATTGCTTTGGGAAGCATAGACATTTTAACAATGTTGATTCTTCCCATCCATGAGCATGGTATGTTCTTCCATTTGGTTATATCCTCTGCTATTTCCTTTCTGAGGATTTCATAATTTTCTTTATAGAGGTTCTTCACCTTCTTCGTTAGGTATATTCCTAGGTATGTCATCTTCTTTGAAACTATGGTGAAGGGAGTTGTGTCCTTTCTTTTTATTATTATTAAATCATAGCTGTGTATATTAATGTGATCATGGGGCACCATAAACTGGTTTTATAGACCATTTGACATTTTCATCACACTGGTTAACATAGCCTTCCTGGCATTTTATTAGTTACTGTGTTAAGACATTTATATTCTACATTTGGTAAGTTTCACATGTACCCTTGGAGTTGTGTCTTTAATTAGCCTCTCATCTTGACTGTTATTGGCATATACAAAGGCTACTGAGTTGTGGACATTGATTTTATATCCTGAAACATTACTGTATTTTTTGATGACTTCCAAGAGTCTTGTGGTTGAGTCTTTGAGATTCTCTAAGTATAAGATCATGTCGTCAGCAAAGAGGGAGAGTATGACCTCCTCTGCTCTCATTTGGATTCCCTTTATTTCCTTGTCTTGCCCAATTGTATTGGCAAGAACTTCCAGCACTATGTTGAATAGTAAAGATGACAGAGGACAACCTTGTCTGGTTCCAGTTCTAAGAGGAAAAGCTTTCAGTTTTACTCCATTCAGTAAAATATTAGCTGTGGGTTTGTCATAGATAGCTTCAATCAGCTTCAGAAATGTGCCACCTATGCCTATACTCTTCAGTGTTCTAATTAGAAAAGGATGCTGGATTTTATCGAATGCTTTTTCTGCATCTATTGAGAGGATCATGTGATCTTTATTTTTGCCTCTGTTAATATGGTGGATAACGTTTGTGGACTTACATATGTTAAACCAGCCTTGCATTCCTGGGATGAAACCTACTTGATCATGATGTATGACTTTTTTGATGATAAGCTGTAATTTGTTGGCTAGGATTCTGTTGAGAATTTTTGCATCTATATTCACTAGTGAAATTGGTCTGAAATTCTCCTTTTTAGTTGGATCTTTTACTGGTTTTGGTTCAGGGTGATGTTTGCTTCGTAGAACTTGTTGGGGGGAAGATTCCTTCCCCCTCAATTTTTGGGAATAATTTCTGCAGTATGGGAATAAGTTCTTCCTTGAAGGTTTGATAGAATTCTGGTGTGAATCCATCTGGACCAGTGCATTTTTTTGTTGGAAGCTTTTTTATTATTTCTTTAATCTCAGTGCTTGAAATTGGTCTGTTCAGGAGCTCTATTTCTTCCTTACTAAGTCTAGGGAGAGGGTGTGTTTCCAAATATTGATCCATCTCCTTCACATTGTCGAATTTCTTGGCATAGAGTTTCTGGTAGTATTCAGAGAATGATCTCTTGTGTTTCTGTGGCATCAATTGTTATTTCCCCCTTATCATTTCTGATTGAGGTTACTAGAGATTTTACTTTTCTATTTCTAGTTAGTCTAGCCAAAGGTTCATCTATTTTATTTAGAAAAAAAAATCCTATTATTTTTATAAGGCAAGCTTGGGTGATAAAAGCCCAATCACGTCCTTTAGGTGGGCAGTACTATTACAACACAAGACTCCATTATTTTTGTGTCAATGATTTTCATGGACAGTAGGAAAGAAGTGGCAGTTTACTTATGTTTTCTATTCCTTATTTTTTTAGATCCTTGCTTGCTTTATTTTTCCTTCATATGACCTCTGTTCTTGACACTTCATTTTCTTTTGCATCGAGCCAATCCACAACTGGATGGGAATTTTTACTTGGTGAGTGAACATTACCTTTATTCTCTCTGATACTGTCTGTATGTGATCACTGTAATTTTCTATTAACAGTCATAGGTCCACATTTGTGCTGGCAGAAGAGTGGTTACCTCTGTGACTTTGCTGCAATGCCTTGGGTATCTTAGTACACTACTTTTAGAACTGTGGCTTTGGGTGAGACTATTCCTATTACCATATTGACCCAAGTGTCTATTACGATAATAACGCACACCTTATGTCTAGGAGTAAAGTGCCACCTTGGGCTTTTCAATCCACACTGAGATGGTTAGGTAGATAGTTAGGAATCTGGCTTTCCTAGTGAAAAAGCACAAAGAAAGATGGTCCCCCAGTCCCCTATCTTGGAGCTGTTCCACCTAGTACTGTTCTGAGCAATTGCTCACACCTGGGGAGGAGGGACCACCCTACTGATCTACCAATCAGAACTTAGCATGCTAACTGCAAAAGGATACAGAAGACTCTGTAGGCCACAGGCCAAAAAAATATAGTAGAATATGGAGGGTGACCTAGAACACCTGAAGGCTAATTTTCATGTTGTTAGATTAAATCTACATTGCAGTTCACAACTCCCCAGTGGGCTTTCAGAGAGGCTCATGGGAGCTCTGCATGTACAGTGAGACCCTGTGGTTCCAAGGTGATCTCTGAACCATGAGGTAGGCCCAGTCCAGGCAGTATAAAGCAGAACCCAAGGCCATAAACAAGGCTTTTTCTTGTCTCAACAATAGAGTTTGTTATCTATGGGAAACCTATCTTGTTTTGTAAATCTATGTCTTGCTTTATAAATCTTTCTCTTCCTTGATGAACTTGGTTTTTTTTTTTTTTATTGTCGGGGATTCATTGAGGGTACAATAAGCCAGTTACACTGATTGCAATTGTTAGGTAAAGTCGCTCTTGCAATCATGTCTTGCCCCCATAAAGTGTGACACACACCAAGGCCCCATCCCCCTCCCTCCATCCCTCTTTCTGCTTCCCCCCCATAACCTTAATTGTCATTAATTGTCCTCATATCAAAATTGAGTACATAGGATTCATGCTTCTCCATTCTTGTGATGCTTTACTAAGAATAATGTCTTCCACTTCCATCCAGGTTAATACGAAGGATGTAAAGTCTCCATTTTTTTTAATGGCTGAATAGGATTCCATGGTATACATATACCACAGCTTGTTAATCCATTCCTGGGTTGGTGGGCATTTAGGCTGTTAACACATTTTGGCGATTGTAAATTGAGCTGCAATAAACAGTCTAGTACAAGTGTCCTTATGATAAAAGGATTTTTTT
The DNA here is from genome assembly GCF_027406575.1 of Nycticebus coucang. NCBI lineage: Eukaryota > Metazoa > Chordata > Mammalia > Primates > Lorisidae > Nycticebus > Nycticebus coucang. The sequence goes on from NC_069789.1 coordinate 92,513,040, forward strand.
CCTTCTGGGTAGATGCCCAGGAATGGGATTGCAGGATCAAATGGGAGGTCTAGCTTGAGTGCTTTGAGGTTTCTCCATACTTCCTTCCAGAAAGGTTGTACTAGTTTGCAGTCCCACCAGCAGTGTAAAAGTGTTCCCTTCTCTCCACATCCACGCCAGCATCTGCAGTTTTGAGATTTTGTGATGTGGGCCATTCTCACTGGGGTTAGATGATATCTCAGGGATGTTTTGATTTGCATTTCTCTAATATATAGAGATGATGAACATTTTTTCATGTGTTTGTTAGCCATTTGTCTGTCATCTTTAGAGAAAGTTCTATTCATGTCTCTTCCCATTGATATATGGGATTGTTGGCTTTTTTCATGTGGATTAATTTGAGTTCTCTATAGATCCTAGTTATCAAGCTTTTGTCTGATTGAAAATATGCAAATATCCTTTCCCATTGTGTAGGTTGTCTCTTTGCTTTGGTTATTGTCTCCTTAGCTGTACAGAAGCTTTTCAGTTTAATGAAGTCCCATTTGTTTATTTTTGTTGTTGTTGCAATTGCCATGGCACTCTTCTTCATGAAGTCTTCCCCCAGGCCAATATCTTCCAGTGTTTTTCCTATGCTTTCTTTGAGGATTTTTATTGTTTCATGCCTTAAATTTAAGTCCTTTATCCATCTTGAATCAATATTTGTGAGTGGGGAAAGGTGTGGGTCCAGTTTCAGTCTTTTACATGTAGACATCCAGTTCTCCCAACACCATTTATTGAGTAGGGATTCTTTCCCCAAGGTATGTTCTTGTTTGGTTTATCAAAGATTAGGTGGTTGTAAGATCATCTCTGAATACTACCAGAAACTCTATGCCCAGAAATTTGACAATGTGAAGGAAATGGATCAATATTTGGAATCACACCCTCTTCCTAGACTCAGCCAGGAAGAAATAGAGTTCCTGAATAGACCAATTTCAAGTACTGAGATCAAAGAAACAATAAAAAATCTTCCAACCAAAAAATACCCTGGTCCAGATGGCTTCACTCCAGAATTCTATCAAACCTTCAAGGAAGAGCTTATTCTTGTACTGCAGAAATTATTCCAAAAAATTGAGGAAGAAGGAATCTTCCCCAACACATTCTATGAAGCAAACATCACCCTGATACCAAAACCAGGAAAAGACCCAAACAAAAAGGAGAATTTCAGACCAATCTCACTCATGAATATAGATGCAAAAATTCTCAACAAAATCCTAGCCAATAGATTACAGATTATCATCAAAAAAGTCATTCATCATGATCAAGTAGGCTTCATCCCAGGGATGCAAGGCTGGTTTAACATACGCAAGTCCATAAAAGTTATCCACCATATTAACAGAGGCAAAAATAAAGATCATATGATCCTCTCAATAGATGCAGAAAAAGCATTTGATAAAATCCAGCATCCTTTTCTAATTAGAACACTGAAGAGTATAGGCATAGGTGGCTCATTTCTAAAACTGATTGAAGCTATCTATGTCAAACTCACAGCCAATATTTTACTGAATGGAGTAAAACTGAAAGGTTTTCCTCTTAGAACTGGAACCAGACAAGGTTGTCCTCTGTCACCTTTACTATTCAACATAGTGCTGGAAGTTCTAGCCAATGCAATTAGGCAAGACAAGGAAATAAAGGGAATCCAAATGGGAGTAGAGGAGGTCAAACTCTCCCTCTTTGCTGACGACATGATCTTATACTTAGAGAACCCCAAAGACTCAACCACAAGACTCCTAGAAGTCATCAAAAAATACAGTAATGTTTCAGGATATAAAATCAATGTCCACAAGTCAGTAGCCTTTGTATACACCAATAACAGTCAAGATGAGAAGCTAATTAAGGACACAACTCCCTTCACCACAGTTTCAAAGAAAATGAAATACCTAGGAATATACCTAACAAAGGAGGTGAAGGACCTCTATAAAGAAAACTATGAAATCCTCATAAAGGAAATAGCAGAGGATATTAACAAATGGAAGAACATACCATGCTCATGGATGGGAAGAACCAACATTGTTAAAAAGTCTATACTTCCCAAAGCAATCTACCTATTCAATGCCATTCCTCTCAAAGTACCTACGTTGTACTTTCAAGATTTGGAAAAAATGATTCTGCATTTTGTATGGAACTGGAAAAAACCCCATATAGCTAAGGCAGTTCTTAGTAATAAAAATAAAGCTGGGGGCATCAGCATACCAGATTTTAGTCTGTACTACAAAGCCATAGTGCTCAAGACAGCATGGTACTGGCACAGAAACAGAGACATAGACACTTGGAATCGAATTGAAAACCAAGAGATGAACTTGGTTTCATACTTGCCTTGTTCTGGTGAGTCTTGTCATTCTTTGGCCAAGAGTATACCAAGAACCAAGAATGCAGGCAGCTGCTGGAAATCCAGCAAAATCACTGAGCTCATTTCAACCTCAGCATCTCTTACTAGCATCCCTAACATTCAGAGACAACTGAAGTGTTTCTGTTAGGATCAGGAGATTCTAAGAGACTTTATAAAGATTCTGGGACTTCTTCAGCAATATATTTGTCAAGGATTTGGTGATGGGAGCATTTTGAGAGCTCTTTCAGAGGTCATAGTTGGTTTGGAGGTGTATAGATTAGAAAAATCACTTCAAATGGTCTTCTTTCAAAGTCTCTGGATAATTTCCTTAATAACAGTAAAGAAATTTATGACACATCACCTTTATTTCCTGTAGGCCACAGTTGAATGTAGAATTCAGTTAGAAAAGAAAACAATAAGATCCAGCAATTGAACTACTATATTAACTTTTATCTGTTAATTGCACCTATATTAATAAACATAGTTACCTAAAAGGCAATTTCTTTCCTTGTCTAAAACTCTCAGAATCCAGAAACTAGCACCTAGTGTTTCTAATTTTTCCCCAGTATAACTTAAAAAATTCTTGAAAGTACGATGTTGGTATTTTGATAGGAATGGCATTGAATAGGTAGATTGCTTTGGGAAGTATAGACATTTTAACAATGTTGATTTTTCCCGTCCATGAGCATGGTATGTTCTTCCATTTGTTGATATCCTCTGCTATTTCCTTTATGAGGATTTCATAGTTTTCTTTATAGAGGTCCTTCACCTCCTTCGTTAGGTATATTCCTAGGTATTTCATTTTCTTTGAAACTATGGTAAAGGGAGCTGTGTCCTTAATTAGCTTCTCATCTTGACTGTTATTGGTGTATACAAAGGCTACTGACTTGTGGACATTGATTTTATATCCTGAAACATTACTGTATTTTTTGGTGACTTCTAGGAGTCTTGTGGTTGAGTCTTTGGGGTTCTCTAAGTATAAGATCATGTCGTCAGCAAAGAGGGAGAGTTTGACCTCCTCTGCTCCCATTTGGATTCCCTTTATTTCCTTGTCTTGCCTAATTGTATTGGCTAGAACTTCCAGCACTATGTTGAATAGTAACGGTGACAGAGGACAACCTTGTCTGGTTCCAGTTCTAAGAGGAAAAGCTTTCAGTTTTACTCCATTCAGTAAAATATTGGCTGTGGGTTTGTCATAGATAGCTTCAATCAGTTTTAGAAATGAGCCACCTATGCCTATACTCTTCAGTGTTCTAATTAGAAAAGGATGCTGGGTTGTATCAAATGCTTTTTCTGCATCTATTGAGAGGATCATGTGATCTTTATTTTTGCCTCTGTTAATACGGTGGATAACTTTTATGGACTTGCGTATGTTAAACCAGCCTTGCATCCCTGGGATGAAGCCTACTTGATCATGATGAATGACTTTTTTGATGATAAGCTGTAATGTATTGGCTAGGATTTTGTTGAGAATTTTTGCATCTATATTCATGAGTGAGATTGGTCTGAAATTCTCCTTTTTGTTTGGGTACTTTCAAGATTTGGAAAAAATGATTCTGCGTTTTGTATGGAACCAGAAAAAAACCCATATAGCTAAGGCAGTTCTTAGTAATAAAAATAAAGCTGGGGGCATCAGCATACCAGATTTTAGTCTGTACTACAAAGCCATAGTGCTCAAGACAGCATGGTACTGGCACAAAAACAGAGACATAGACACTTGGAATTGAATTGAAAACCAAGAAATGAAACTAACATCTTACAACCACCTAATCTTCGATAAACCAAACAAGAACATACCTTGGGGGAAAGACTCCCTACTCAGTAAATGGTGTTGGGAGAACTGGATGTCTACATGTAAAAGACTGAAACTGGACCCACACCTTTCCCCACTCACAAATATTGATTCAAGATGGATAAAGGACTTAAATTTAAGGCATGAAACAATAAAAATCCTCAAAGAAAGCATAGGAAAAACACTGGAAGATATTGGCCTGGGGAAAGACTTCATGAAGGAGACTGCCATGGAAATTGCAACAACAACAAAAATAAACAAATGGGACTTCATTAAACTGAAAAGCTTCTGTACAGCTAAGGAGACAATAACCAAAGCAAAGAGACAACCTACACAATGGGAAAGGATATTTGCATATTTTCAATCAGACAAAAGCTTGATAACTAGGATCTATAGAGAACTCAAATTAATCCACATGAAAAAAGCCAACAATCCCATATATCAATGGGAAGAGACATGAATAGAACTTTCTCTAAAGATGACAGACAAATGGCTAACAAACACATGAAAAAATGTTCATCATCTCTATATATTAGAGAAATGCAAATCAAAACATCCCTGAGATATCATCTAACCCCAGTGAGAATGGCCCACATCACAAAATCTCAAAACTGCAGATGCTGGCGTGGATGTGGAGAGAAGGGAACACTTTTACACTGCTGGTGGGACTGCAAACTAGTACAACCTTTCTGGAAGGAAGTATGGAGAAACCTCAAAGCACTCAAGCTAGACCTCCCATTTGATCCTGCAATCCCATTCCTGGGCATCTACCCAGAAGGAAAAAAATCCTTTTATCATAAGGACACTTGTACTGGAGTGTTTATTGCAGCTCAATTTACAATCGCCAAAATGTGTTAACAGCCTAAATGCCCACCAACCCAGGAATGGATTAACAAGCTGTGGTATATGTATACCATGGAATACTATTCAGCCATTAAAAAAAATGGAGACTTTACATCCTTCGTATTAACCTGGATGGAAGTGGAAGACATTATTCTTAGTAAAGCATCACAAGTATGGAGAAGCATGAATCCTATGTACTCAATTTTGATATGAGGACAATTAATGACAATTAAGGTTATGGGGGGGGGAAGCAGAAAGACGGAGGGAGGGGAGTGGGGCCTTGGTGTGTGTCACACTTTATGGGAGCAAGACATGATTGCAAGAGCGACTTTACCTAACAATTGCAATCAGTGTAACCTGGCTTATTGTACCCTCAATGAATCCCCAACAATAATAATAAAAAAAAAAAGACGAAAAAAAAATTCTTGTAGTGTGTGGATCTTATCTTCTCAGGTTTGGGGCATACTGGATATGTGATTCTAATTATAGTTCTGGAGACTACGAAGGGTAGGGGGAGTGGGGCATGTATAGAAATGGTTTCCACTTGTAACTCCCTCAGATTAGGGAGTTGCAGGGTCTCCAAGAAAGGCAGACCTGTGAAGCGACTTCTGCTGCAAAAGGAGATAAAATAGATGCAGTGGGTTCTTGATTCTCTACGTCCTCCAAAACCACCCATGATGCCCCCTTTCAATTTGGGGGATTCTATTGATACTCTGCCAACATTCAAGTTTTCAGAAAGAGCTCTGGAAAATTTGTAAACTCAAATGGATACAATTCAACAATGTGCATATTGAAATTGAGTGTTTTTATGTAACATATGAAATTAGAGATAATTTTACAGAACTATAAATAATCAATAGATTGAGTTTATGATTGGAGCCAATAAGTTAAGGTCATAATATTATCATTTTACCTTATCAGACACCCTTCAGTTCTTTTCACTGGTCTGTAGCAGTGAGTACTTATTTTTCTTCCCTCCAACTCGTTTGTGGTTTCCTCAGGTGACCACCAGTCATAATTTTTCAGCACTTCATTTTAAATCAGGGGTGTCCAACCTGCTGCCCAGGGGCCATGTGCTGATTCTGTGAGGACTTTATTTGCTTGTCTGTGGTGTCAGATATGATAAAACGTATGCATGGACTTTTTTTTTTTTTTTTTTGGCACTAATGAGCTTTCATTAAGAGTTTTCATATTTAATGTGTGGCCTGAAACAACTCTTACTCTTTCGATGTGTGGCAGAGAAAAAAATCACTGGACCCCTCTGTTTTAAATGTTTTCAGTCCTATAAAAAATGAGAGAAAAGGAAAACAAAACACATACATCATTTATATTTAATCCTTATAAATATATTGTTAGCTTTTTGCTAAAGTACATTATAGACAAATGGCTTCTCATCTCAACTGTGCATATTTAAGAAAACAATATTTTTTGCATAAACATAATACTATTAATACACTTAACACATTTAACACAAATTCCTTAAGATCATCAAATCATAGGTCACAAATTAATAAGTCAAGAACATCAAAATTCCTCATCCTTTAATGCTATTTTCACGACCTTTATCAGCAAATAAACTGCACATCCAATTCCATATCTTGTGTTATTTGTTCCTTCTTTATTTACTTACAATCCCGTAAACTGCAATAACTCCTGGTAGTATTTTTGTACTAGTCAAGATTCCAATAAAACAAATTAATCCTGCTAACTGAAGCAGAAAAGGAATTTACAGGAATAATATCCCATACCTCAACTGGAAGGATAATAGACCAGGGCTTAGATAGAAATCAAAGGAAACAAGGCACAAAGATAGACCATGGGATCGTCCTCTGAGATCACTGCTGGATGGCACTGTCACTACTTGTCCCTTGCCAATGCTTTGCTAGATTCTCAACTCCATCACTCTGATCCTGAACCTCGGGGTCATTCAAATACCAGAGGCACAGCCTTCACTCCAGCTGACAGGAAGTAAAGGGTAGTGGTTACTAGTGTTTGTACTTGGAAGTAAGGCCCCGTCTCTCATTAATATTGGGGTTTCCTCAATTGGGGGGTGGGGAGTCTGATTCTTTGTTTTGGGTCAGATTCTCCACCAAGTAAGCTTTGAGAAGAAGATGTGTTTAACTGGATTTTAATGCCCATGGGCCAAACATTCAAATATGCGTCTTTTGGGGCACACAGAAGTTTAGAATTATATAGAAGCATTTGAGATTGTAATTATCTGTATTGTCATCACAAAGGGGCCAGGATTTGTTCCAAGAACAAAACCAGAATGCCTCTGTACTCTTTCTTAGAAATTTTTTTTTTTTGAAATGAGTATGTATTTTTGAAATATGATAGAGTAAATCAAATCACTAATTTTTAGAAATTTAAAAGTAATTATTGAATGTGAGATAATATATTACTTACCATGATATAATTACCTACCTACTACCTCCTTTTAACTAGGAGAACAAAATTAGGCAACAGAGTTAACAACTGTTTCATTTTACTTTTATTCTAAATGGGGCTTTTATTTAGGACATTCTCCTGAACCATACAAGCTGGGTGACTAGCTGAGGTCACTGCAATTCCCCTTTGAAACAGATGCTGTGTACTTCATGAATACTATTTTTCTACAGATTCTTAATATAGAAGGTCAATGTGCTGTCTTATTATTTTTTTTATTAAATCATAGCTGTGTACATTAATGTGATCATGGGGCACCATACACTGGTTTTATATATACCATTTGACATATTTTCATCACACTGATTAACATAGCCTTCCTGCATTTTCTTAGTTATTGTGTTAAGACATTTATATTCAACATTTACATGGATAAGTTTCACATGTACCCTTGTAAGATGCACCGCAGGTGTAATCCCACTAATATTCCCTCCGCCCATCCTCCCCCCTCCCTCCCCTCCGTCTCTCCCCCAATCTCCCCCTTCCCCATATTCTTAGGTTATAACTGGGTTATAGCTTTCATATGGAAGCCATAAATTAGTTTCATATTAGGTCCGAGTACATTAGATATTTTTTCTTCCATTCTTGAGATACTTTACTAAGAAGAATATGTTCCAGCTCCATCCATGTGAACATGAAAGAGGTACAGTCTCCATCTTTCTTTAAGGCTGCATAATATTCCATGGTGTATATATACCACAATTTATTAATCCATTCATGGATCGATGGGCACTGGGCTTTTTCCATGACTTAGCAATTATGAATTGGGCTACAATAAACATTCTGGTACAAATATCTTTGTTATGATGTGATTTTTGGTCTTCTGGGTATATACCTAGTAGAGGAATTATAGGATTGAATGGAAGGTCTATTTTTAGATCTCTAAGTGTTCTCCAAACATCTTTCCAAAAGGAATGTATTAATTTCCATTCCCACCAGGAGTGTAGAAGTGTTCCCTTTTCTCCACATCCATGCCAACATCTCTGGTCTTGGGATTTTGTGATGTGGGCTAATTTTACTGAAGTTAGATGATATCTCAAAGTAGTTTTGATTTACATTTCTCTGATGATTAAGGATGATGAGCATTTTTTCATATGTCTGTAGGCCGTGCACCTGTCTTCTTCAGAGAAGTTTCTCTTCAAGTCTCTTGCCCAGCCTGTGATGGAATCCCTTGTTCTTTTCTTGCTTATACGTTTGAGTTCTCTGTGGATTCTGGTTATTAAACCTTTGTCGGAGACATAACTTATAATATCTTCTCCCATTCTGAGGGCCGTCTGCTTGCTTTACTTACTGTCAACGTGCTTTCTTAATTTAGCAATTCACTTACTGGAGTGGCATGGCTTTCTATGGTTGACCAACAGCCCTTGTTTGGTTGCATCATGGAAAACTTCATTATCTAAAATGTTAACAATAACAATTAAATTGTCTTTAATATGTCCGAAATTTTAAATATTTAATTCTAACAGTGTACAATGATTGAGAAAAGATGATTTAGCATGTTGTGTGTGTGTGTACCTGAAATTCAGTACTTTAAAACAGTTGCGATTCTTGAAATATACAAACAATAAAGAACCACCAACCTATCAATTGCCAATGAGGTCATTACCATAACCTTGCTGTTGTACCTTACACTCTGCATCATTCAGCGTCTGTCAGGTGAGCTGGTATTTATAGAATCACTGAGAAGTGGTGAGGGCAATCTGGAGAAGATATTGAGTGAAATGTATGATTGAAATTATCATGGGCCAGACAGAAGTCTGGAGTTCTCTTCATGTTAGTTTTAGCCTTGAAATGGTGGTGAAAGAAAAATATTATCTCTATTTCTGAACTAAGGAAATAAAACTCAGAAAGGTGAAGCAACTTGACCAAGGTCACACAGCTCAGCAGTCTAACCGGCATTCAGACTGGGGTCCCCCTAAGTCACTCACAGTGTTCTTATTCTTTCTTCTGGGGAATATTCTCTACTTTGGGAAGATCCAGTGGCATCCGGGTCCCTCAGAGCCAGTTCTTCCCTAGGGTCCTTTCTCCTAATATTGATGAAAGGCAGTTATCAGTGCAGCCTGTCAGGTGTACTCCTGGGCATTCTCTGGTATCTTCCAGAGCCTTTTTCTTTCTCGATTCTTCCCCTTCCCCCTTTTAATATTACAAATGGAATAGTACAAATGAGTAAAACATGAGTAAAAAGGTTTTTAATTACCAAGTGAAATGTGACTCAAACTGCTTATGTAATTGGCCTTGACTACATAGTCTGCTGTTCCGACACGGGAGCTAGATGGAACCTTTTTTTTTTTTTTTTTTGCAGTTTTTGGCCAGGGCTGAAACCCAGGGCTGGGTTTGAACCTGCCACCTCCAGCATATGGGACCAGTGCCCTACTCCTTTGAGCCACAGGCGCCGCCCTAGATGGAACTTTTAATTCCATTGCAAAAGAAAAACTCAAGTACATCACTCTTCTTCTCTCTGCCTCTAGCTGCTTGCTGTCTGCAGGAAGGACATTTATAGAAACTTCGAGGAGATGAGGAAACTGCATCCGTACTCCCCACGATGGCAGAGTCAGCGGTTGTAAGCTGCTGGGAAGTTGCCAAGTACTGTTGAGAATTCTGTGCCTGATCCAAGAGGCTATTTACTCACGAGGCCCAAATCTTTCCGGTCTCGGGAAATACAAGTGATCCTTGGCTGAAGTCAATATACAAAAAAAAAAAAGCCTTTAAGAAGCTATTCAGAAACTCATTTGAAAGCCTCCCGTGGTCATTCAAGGAAAGCCAAACACCGACCTTGTATGTGCGAGATAAGGCTTCAGTAAAAACTCATGGTGGATCCAAGTTTTATCTGGTCCACCTTCTGAGAGCTGCTGTCTTGGAGTCTGCGCTTCCCTGGGAAAGGCACAGCCAGAAATTGACTTGTGATTTTGTGGGTTCCTGCTGGCCTTGCAGGCTTGCTATCTATGGTCCCCGTGGTGCTGTTTCTTTATCTCTTGATCCTATCTGTGTAGGACACACTCATTTGTTCACTGAACAAATATTAGCTGAATATTAGCTAATTCTATGTGCCAGGCCCTGTGTAGGAACTGAAAAGACAATGCTAGCCCGAAACAGATATACTTAAACTCAACAATTTCAGTCTAAGAACAACAACAAAAAAAAATCACAGAAATATGTAACTTTATGAGTGACTTGGAGAAAATGATAGCCAGGTTTTGAGATTGTGTAACATGGATTGAATTTAGTCTGCAGAATTGTGCTAGATGTCCCTGGGAAATGATGTTTGAGCTGAGATTTGGAAAATGTGGGTTACCTCATGGACCACTGGAGTTGATGACAAGTTAAGACTAGGATGTGATAAGTCACCACTAATATCTGAGTGGTCAGCAGAGAGCTTGCCCCATTAGCTCTGAAGATGGCAGTGTGCTTTGACAAAGGAGGAGGCGAAGCCCATGCTTGTGTAGACACAGCCTCATCCAAGTCAGATCATTTCTTTGCATCGGTCTTGCTGTCTGGTTTGGCTCGCCGACACAGCCAGTAACCTATTTCTTGTATTTGTTTTATAACATCAGAGTCAACTGGTCAGCTCCCTCTTGGCAGTCTTGTGCTTCATCCCAAACTATTGAGCTGATTCCACCATTTACTTCTTTCCTTTCCCACTTTCCTGCTCTCTGCCCACCACTCTGGTTTCCCTCTACTGCTGTGTCTCTTCCGATCCCTGCTCTCTCTTCTGCTGTTGGCTTACACACATTATAACGTAGACACACGATCTGAGACTTCTCAGTTGCCACTGTGACCACCGGAAAGGGAGGCAAGAGCAATTCCTGGGCCATGTGCTTCTACAGTGATCGTGAGGAAGCCATGCTGGGCATCACTTTATGGGATTTGTTTTTTCTCCCCCACCAAATAGCAAAATCTGGGCAGAGTTGAGTCACTTTATGATAAGACTTGCCCAAATCTATTCTCCTGTGGATTATTTTTTACCTGGGAAATATGTGCTCAAAGAGCTTTTAATCAAAGATCTGGGGTTCACCTCCTTTATTGTGTTTCACCCAGGCTGCAAGAGGTGTGACGCATAAGCTGAAAGTAAATTTAATAGGAAACTGAGGTTTTGTTGCCCTAGCAACGTTAATACAGTCTTCTTATAAATGGAAACAACATTGGAGGCTTTTGTTTCTGCCTTCCCAGCTCTCCAGGGCAATGTGACATGCTCAGCAGTCTGGAAACAGTGCTGGATAATAGAAATTCTGTGGCATTGACTTCAGTGTCTTCCTCCACTCAATTGCATGCACCCTCATGGGCGTTCTGCTGCAGCTGATGTTCATCCTGTTTGTGAAAAAATGAGGACAGAGGAATATTTAGTGCTGTGACTTAGTATACCAGGGCATACATGTCATGAGGGTAGGGTGCATTATGCAAGGGCAGGAGGAGGAGTTTGGCGATTCTGGAACAATCATGGCTAGAAGGCTCTCCCTGTTGTTCAAGGTCAAAATGGACAATGGTCCGATAGCTTAGATGTTCAGGGCTGGAGCACTGGTGTGTAGGAAGAGCAACTACACCACATACGTGGCCACTTGGTTTTCCTTTTTAGCACTTGAACATCTTATACCTACTAGGGCAAGTTTTAATAAGAATCCTGAGGACACAGGAATCCGTGTTTATCCATTTGACTAATTTCTTATTAAAGAGGCTTTGGTCAAGTTTGGTCTATTTTCTACATCTAGGAAATTACATGGGTACATTTCTGCTGGGAGGCTTTATAATATAGGGGTAGATGTCTAGGGCTTTAATGACAGACTACCACTAGTTTGCATTTGGTTAAGACAGATTTAAATCTTGGCTCTATCACTAGCTGTGAGTTCTGGGCAAGCCTGATATTTTTCTATGCCTCAGTTTTCTCATCTATCAAAGGGTCAAAATAGCAATGTAGAGTTGAAGAGGTGGTGAAGTGAAGACATCTGTGTGGCATAGGACCGAGAACGATGCCTAGAGCCTCATGGTAAGTATTTAGTCATGTTAGACATTGGATGGCCACACACTACCCTCACTTCTGTTTGTCACAGGAAGAGATCACTTGCCAGATCTTTTAGAGCCCTTTGGGAAAAATTTCACTAGAACTAACAACTGTGAATTCCCCCCCCCACCCCAACTAATTCCATAAGAACGTATTCCTATTTTGCAGTTGCTGCTTTAACCACATGATGGGGTGGGGACAGGAGTTGGAGGAGGACCCGCAAAGCAGGGGCTGAGAAATTCAGTGACCTCAGGGTGCATACGGCTTGGCACCCACATGCCTCCTTCCTCTTTTCTCAGCAAAGTTCATTCGTTCCCAGTAACAGGAAACCCTGTTGGGGCTATGAGTTCCTTTTATCCCAGATCCCTAAGAGCCAAATCTGAAACATAACTCTCTGAAGTGAAGCTACTCACAGGTTATTATGTAGCACTGCATCTGCCTCGAGAAAACACCATTAGCCCCGCAGCCCTGCTGAGCTGATGGCCTGAATATGAATCTAGGGATTGGTGTGGGTGTGATGCCAGGAAGCTTTTTTTCACTCATAAGGTTAAGCTCAGAAAAAGAAAAAAAAAAAAAAGCACTAACCCTATGTTTTAAATCTGTCTTTTCTAAACATTTACCTTGCGATTTTAGAAAATTAGAGGGTGCAGTACTCACTTCAGACAAGTGCTCAGACTTGAGACCCTACCCAACCAAAAGACCAAATGCTATGTGTTTTCTTTCTGTTCGTAACAGAGGACATTTGTCACTTTACTGAAGTCCTAATTGTTGGGCTTCCTTCCCCGCTGCCCGCCTACATTCTCATGTTTCTGAGAGTTAGTAGAGCACTAGAGACATTCTGGCCAAATGCAGGCTGCTCTTTCTTGGAGAGAAGTTCTATCCTAAATGTAGATACTCAGAAGGGTGTACTCGGCTGCTCCTGATTGGGCCTGCAGATACCTTCCAGCATTTCCCCTCTTCAAATACTTCTCACTTCATTCTTCAGCGATCTTACATCTATTAAGGTTCTGTCATGTCTTTTGCCCTTGGCTTAGGCTTCTACTTCCATTCAGTGTGTCTTCTTTCTGTTCTCTCATCTCAACTTTTTTTTTTTTTTTTGTAAACTCTTTGTTCCTTAGGCCAAAACATTTTCTTCCTTGAAACACCTTCCCTGACAACCCCCAATGCCTCATAGGCATCCCTTCCTCTGGAATGCGCTTACACATGTTCCTATCTCGTATTAAGCACTCAGAACACAGAATCTCATCGTATAAATGTGTGTGTGACAGGTTTCCCCTATCCATCATGGTTCCCTTAAGGATGGGGACCAAGTCTTACTCACTTTCGCTTCTCCAGTTTTTAGAATAGTTTTTTACACAGAGTTAATGAAAGCGCCTTTAATGCATGAAAGATAAGCAGAGTCCATCCTCCTCTGCCACCTCCCTGCCAACTGCAGCACCCTGGGAGGACACCTCTCCCAAGCCTCTCCTTCTCTTTTCTCCCTTGAGCTTCTAGTCTGCTCTGCTTTTCTTAGTTCTGCTCCAGTCCTCAGAGGGGCTTCCTGAGACTCCAAATAGATTTCCAAGTCCAAAAGAGGTCAGCAGACAGTCCAGGAATCTGATAGGCCAAGGTGACCATCATCAACCCCGCCAGCAACCAAGTCTAACTAACTGAAAAGATTTGCGAGTCCTTCAAATACTTTCCTTTTCTCCTGCCTTCAGTGGAGTCTTAGGCTATAAGGATTCTGGCTGAACTAAAGAGAGGAGAAATCTCTAGTGCTAGCTCAGTTCAGGATCACGTATTATTTTATCTCCTTTGAATCTTTTCTGTGCTGTCTTGATGTTCCTGTGAAGATGTTTTAGATCCTCTTTTACTGCATGTCCTTAGTATCCCCCAGTCTTGATTGAGCTTGACTTCTTCATGTAAAAGCTCAGATTTGTGAAATTCAAATATCATGATGCACATTCATAGTAGCAGCTTGTGATTAAGTCTCAACCCATTAGGTAAGAAGACAATGGTGTCATTTGATTGGTGCAAACCGATGAATTCCCTTGCTCTCTGCTTCTTCCTGGTCCCTGTGACATCTCTGTGGAATGAGTATTCTCCAACAAACTTGCGGTTTCTGGATTTTTGGATTTGTAGAAATCAGTGAGGTTCAAGGATACAGAGAAAAGAACTTGTCAAACAGCATGTATTTTTATTCTCTGATAACCCTGAATTTTATGAACATTTGAGATATCGTGGGAGAAGGAGGAGAAAGGGATATACCTTTTTGTGGTTATTTTTCCTATTTTTCTCTATCTCAGTACTGTTATATTACAAGGTCTGGAAGCTGTAATCTCCAGTGGGCTTGGCATGGATTCTAAAGACCGGATGCTGTGTGAGGAGCAAAATGTAATACGGACCAGGCTCTACTGAGAACAGTTCCCTCTTGGTGTCTGTGTTGGCTAACAGGAGGATGGTGGCAATGGTTAACACATTTTTTATTGATTGCATATTTATTGACATTTACTGATAAGGTTCTCAGTGCCTTACAGGGATTGTCTCACCTAAAATAAGTTTTGAATTACAAGGTCTGAGCTACTATTTTACTTATTTTAAGGATGAAGAACCTGAGACTTACATTGGCTAAGTAATTTGTCCAAGTTTGTGCACCTAGTGTGTGTCAGAGCCAGGATTCAAACCCAGATCTGTCTGAGTCTGAGAGCTTGACTCTCTTCCCAATTATACCAGCCCAGACCCTGGTTCACACTGACGTGACTCCTTCTACTCTCAGGGTGCCTGAATAACTGGGGGATATTCATGAGTAGTTGGAGCAAATGAGAGTGGAAGGTTCTTATTTACACAAAATATAAAACAAGGAATTATCATTTGCACAAAAGGATTTAACAGTATGTTACTTTACGGCAGGGATTCCCCAGTAACGCACAAAATATCAATTGTACAGAGATTCACGTTGCACATATTTTTTTCAGGCATATAAGACAAAGGATGGGCGGAATTTAGTGTTGGTTTAATATAGTTTTTTGGTGTTTGGGCCCTGAAGCCATCTTGAAATGGTCACTAAGTAGATCAGAGGTTTTCATTTTCTGTGACAATTTGAGATAAATCATTCTGGCATCCTTTTAGATTTTCCTTGCACAATTTGGCCTTTCCAGAGTGTTAATCTGGGTCTTATGGCAGTTGTAATAGGTTTCTTATTTCTCTTTTTTAAACCAATACATCCCTAGCCTAAGTTTTACCTAATCAAGTAGTTGATTTTTTTTTTCTGCATATAACATTTTGACTTAGTTGCCTGGGTTTCATCTCTGAAATTGGACAACATAAATATTCAGATTCAGCCTCAGAAGATGATTATGGAGCCCTACTATGTGCTAGGCACAATTTCTTATGTTTCCTTATTTTGTGCTTACAACAGTCACTTCTCAAACGTGGGATTCGATAGACAGGAACTTCGAAGCTCAAGGGTTGTCATAACAAGTCAAGGTGATGTTAGCATCTGGGTGCTGATTCAGGTTTCAAAACTCCAGGTGTGTCCAATCTTTTTTCTTCTCTGTGGCATACCGAAAGATGAAGAGTTATCTTGGGCCACACATTAAATACACAAACACTAAAGAAAGCTGATAGCAAAAAAGGTCCATGCATACTTTCTATGATATCTGACACCACAGATAAGCAAAAAAAAAAGTCCTCACAAAATCCACACATAGCCATTGGACACCTCTGTGTGTGTGTGTGTGTGTGTTTATTATATCAGAGCTCTGGTCTCTGTTTTGTAGTAGATGTGTCTCTTCTCTCTAAACAAGTCAATAAGTGGCTTATAGTATCTTTGAACAACATGAATACAAATCACATTTCACCTTTTCTTTTTCACGTTTTACCTTTTTATGTTGTTGATGTTTTCAGCATTCAAAAAAAATTTAGATTAATATGAGGATACAAATGATTAGGTTACATTCTTTGCATTTGTTAGGTAAGGTTTAAGTTATAGTTGACCCCTTCACCCAGGAAGTGTGCCATGTACCCTTACACTGTGCCCATTAGGTGAGAGTTTACCAATCTCCCTCACTCCTCCTCCCCTCTTCCCCCACCCCAGTTCAATTATGTTTTTCTCTATGGGCCTGTAGTTTTTAGCTATTGATTTCATGATAGTATCAAGTACATTGGATACTTGTTTTTCTATTCTTATACTTTTTAAGAAAAATGTTTTTCAATTCCATCCAAGTTGATACAAAAGATGTAAAGTCTCCATCCTTTTTTATGGCTGAATAGTATTCTATGGTATACATGTATCACAGTTTATTAATCTATTTGTGAGTTGATGGGCACTTGGGTTGATTCCATGTCTTGGCAATTGTGAATTGAGCTACACGATGAACACTCTAGTACCCTGTCCTTATGGTAAAATTATTTTTTTCTTCTGGGTAGATACCTAGTGATGGGATTGCAGGATCAAATGGAAAGTTGAATTTTAGCTCTTTGAGGATTCTTCACACTTCTTTTTAAAGAGACTGTATTAATTTGCAATCCCACCAGCAGTGTAAAAGTGTTCCCTTCTCTCCACATCCACACCAGCATCTGCAGCTTTGAGATTTTGTGATGTGGGCTATTCTTACTGTGGTTAGGTGATATCTGAGGGTGGTTTTGATTTACATTTCTCTGATGGTTAGGGATGATGAGCAATTTTTCATGTGTTTATTGCACATTCATCTGTGTTCTTCAGAGAAGGTTCTGTTCACGTCTCTTGCCCAGTAATAGATGGGATGATTTGCTTTTTTCTTGTTGATTAATAGATGGGATGATTTGCTTTTTTCTTGTTGATTAATGTGAGTTCTCTGTAGATTCTAGTTATTGTTTTCAGCATTTATCTTCAACATGACCTTGGGCTTCTCTTGCCCTATTATTTGAGATTGGTGATTATAAGCCAATTGCTTGGTTTCTGGCAGAGAAGGAATTTAGAGGTGGAAGGCTTCACAATGGCTAGCTCCTCAGTGGCTTCTAGCCGCATAATTATCCCTCAGAGTAATTGCTTTGTGCCCTTTGGTGGAGAAAAACAGTAACCAAATTAAAACAAAGTATTTGTACAAATGATGTGAGATTTTTTAAAGGCTTATTTTTAACTTTTAGTTTTGAAAAGAGCACATTTAAGAAGATTGTCTAAAACAGGGGCCCATGTTTACCTGAACTGAAAATCTAGTCAACTGGAACATAGATTCTTTAAAATCATGTCAAATCCTTGCTCTTCTCTCTTCTTTTCACAGTTCCAAATGATCTAAAGTCCTGTTGGCAACTGCTCCAGCAGTGGGTGGCCACAGGTGGGGCCAAGCTCAAGAAGACCAGGCAGGTTCCTTACAGGGCTTGCTCATGGGCCACAAGCCCATTTGATATGATATTTGGGAAACAACACAAGAACATGAACAATCAGATGGCACTTTCCTCACTCTCTTTTTTTTTTCTGAGACAGAGTCTCACTTTGTCACCCTGGGTAGAGTGCCGTGGTGTCATAGCTCACAGCAGCCTCAAACTCTTGGGCTCAAGTGATTCTCTTGCCTTAGCCTCCCAAGTAGCTGGGACTATAGGTGCCTGCCACAAGGCCCAGCTATTTTTTTGGTTGCAGTTGTCATTGTTGTTTATGTGGCCGGGATGGGTTCAAACCTGCCATCCAGGGGTGTTATGTGGCTGGTGCTACTGAGCTATGGGAATCACCCACTTTTTTCTCTTTTATAAGAGTTTCTAGGTTACTGTTTTTGGTTTCACATATAAACTGGATTTCAGTACAGTTTTGATGAGTTTGCTTGGCTAATTAATGATGCGTATTAGTGAAGCCAGATTTATACATCATTGGATCCCTAAATGGGCCACTTAGGATTTTTTTTCTCCTCCTCTCTCTTTCTCTGTGTTGAATGAACTTCTGAGTCCCACAAATCTAGCCAAGGTATGGATCACAGGCTGGGGCATTGCAAGTACTTGCCATTTTCTCTCTCACTGGTGAAGTGCTATGTATCTCTCTACTAATGGTGGGGCTGACTGGTGTGTGTCTTCAGAAGTAATTTCAGTGCTACTCTAAATCTCTGTGAGGTGCACTGAAATTGTCATTCTAGGTGACGTGTACAAAGTGTGGGATATTCTATGCTCACACACCCCTTTGGATAATTGCACACATAACTTTGAGATTGCATGCATTGCACAAGCTTTTATTAATGTTTTTTCATTGAACTCAGCCACCTGCAAGGGAAGTGTTGACAGTAGAGGAATTTGGCTTTAAGAACACAGGGACTGGGCGGTGCCTGTGGCTCAAGGAGTAGGGTGCTGGCCCCATATGCTGGAGGTGGTGGGTTCAAACCCAGCCCTGGCCAAAAACTACAAAAAAAAAAAAGAACATAGGGACTATTTGGCACTGAAATAATGGATTTGAATTCTGGTCCCACCTCTTTGTTAGCTAGGAAAACTTTAGCAAGTCTCTCAACTCTTTTAAGGGCTCATATTCTTCATCTAGACATAGGGATAATACGTGGTCAGTTCCTGCCTCTTAAAGCTGTTTTAAGGACAAAACAAGATAATCCATGTAAAAGGACCCAGCACAGTGCATTATAAATAATAAATACTCAAATAAATGTTAACGATGATTAATATGTTAATTTCCATCTTGTGGAAGGGAAAATGAGGATGTAGTTGATGAAATATCATTTATAAAATCATCTTGGTGCTAGGTCTGGGTTGATAAAATATTAAAATAGATTCTGCATGAAGGTTAACCTGCTGTTGTTGAAAGGCAGTTGAGATAATTGGTTAAACATTATATTTAATGTATGAGGAGCAAATGGAAAAAAGAAGTCCGAGCTGTTAAATTTTCATTTTTATTCCAAAGTTTTTGGCAAGGTCCAGCCTTTACAGTTTTCTCTGAGAACAGCCTGAATCTAAAAAGCCCTTGGTTCATAATGGATCACTGGGCAACACTGGGCTCATGTTAAGTCACTGGCTTGTTCTGCGCCAATGTTTTTCTGTTGTTCACAAGGGCTAAGAAATCTGAGTTCACTGGGTTTTCATGAGGAGTGAGAAGGACAGTGCAAGCCAAAGTACTTCCTAATCCACAAAATGCTTCAAAAAGTGGTGTTATTATTATCTCCTATGGCTGGGGAGTTAAGGGAAAAAATAGCACTGTAATTCCTTGAAGACAGTCTATGGAGTTAATGCTGAAGGCCAGTGAAGACCCAGCTCCCTTCTATTAGGTCCATATTATTCATCACCCACTGGACAGAGGATGGCACTGGATTAGGTGGGCCTGCTCCAAAACCTTATGGATGGCACTTCTACTATTCTGCTCCTTGCCCTAAGTAGTGACAGAACTACTAGGGCAAAAAACAGGGCTAATGCCTCCTGTTGGGACACCTTGATCTTTTTTTCAGGAAAGGAGTCATTCTCCTGAAGGAAATAGAATCCATTTCTTGATATGGAAATGGATATGGAATTATGTACCTTGCTGGGGGGAAAAAAAAAATCTACATGCAGAGAAAGTCTTACATAGGAAAACTGAATTAGGAGGTAACATTCCTGCAATTACATTAATGAAAAACAGCTGCTCCTCTAATGGGTAGTGATGGGAACCTCAAGGATATGTGTTTGTGGTTGGAGGAGAAGTTAAATGTCACTCACCTTAAACTGGAAAGGTTTTTTGTTGTTGTTGCTGTTCTTGTTGTTTTTGGTTGGTTGGTTGTTTTCTGTCTACAGTTAGAACTTCCCTGTTTTGAAAATACGAAAACTGAGACCTGGGAGTGTGTTAAGTCTCCCTCTGCATGCCCACTTTTACCGCTAGCCATATTCCAGGTTTCATTTCGTGTTTCACCACAGAATATTATTCTCCTTTCTGTCTTTGTAGTGTCCTTTACGCATTCTCATCCCTGGGCCTTTGCACGTGCTATTATTCCACACGTCTTGAACAGTCTTCCTCTATTTCCTCTCCCATTTCATGTGACTGCAGCCCGCTCTAGACTGCTGTTGATAGCATTTAATTTTCCATCTGTCTTTCTCCTTCACCAGACTGTAAGGCTAAAGGGACAGCCCATTTCATCACTGTATATTCCTCATTGTCTTCCTTACACTCTGCCAGGTGCCTGGCTCCTTTCAGATTTTCAACAAATATTTGCAGGATGAAAAAATAAAAATATTTTAATATTTTAACTGCCCAGGGACATTTTTATAATCTGTAAGGATCTATGATCCTTAAGTCCTGGGTCAATGTCAAAATAAAACAATTAGGATTTTGTTATTCAATCTGAGCAAAGACCTACTCATAAACAAAAAAGCCTAAAAAAAAAAAAACACAAACACTGTTGTGTTCAGCAAAGTAACACCTTAAAGATATAATGAAAAGTGGCAGAAAAATTATGAAAAGTTTGGGATTCCTATGGGTAGAAGGTTGTTCATGGCAAGATTTGTCTTTGGGAGTAGCTCTTGCTAAATATAGGGAACTCCTAGCACTGGGAGAGCTAATTAGAAAGAATGACTTTCTATCTGTGAAGTAATTATGAGTTGAGGCAGATCAGTTGAAACAGGAAACTCTAACTTGAGAGCTTTGGGGCCAGGGCTGGGCTTTGGTTTGGTTCACCTGGGAAGTCTTTTTAGCTAAGGGCATAACCCTGGGTAGCGGGTAGCCATGTGTAATTGTTTTTAGTACTTCTATTCTTTTCCCTCAAATTGGAGTGCTCTCAAGGGCAAGGACTTCTGTCATCTCTGAATCCTTTGGAACTTGGACAGAGCCGGGTATACAGCAGGCTCTCAGTATATATTTTGAATGAATTGTTGAATAAGTTGGAGGTAGACATAACTAAACAGTTGGGATGTTTTGGTGTTTGCATTTCCATATTCTGATGACCCAACAATATAGACAGAGTGGCTAGCCACTTGCAGCTGGCATCCTGGACAGTGAGCACTTTGTCTAGCATTCCACAGGATGGGGAATCAGTAGACTCTAGTAAGGTGCTCTGATAAAAGGCCTGAGTTCCAACGTCACTTTTGTTGCTTATTGACCATGTGACCTAAGGCAAGCTGTCTAGCCAGCCTGACCCTCAGTATCGTCATCATTCAAAAGAGCCTTCTGATGTTCCTTACATCTTAGAGTAGTTGTGAGGAATAACTGAGTTTATGCATGTACAGTGCTTAGCACTGCACGGGTACATACTGAGAACACAATCAATGTTAGCAATAATAGCAATATCTGGTATATATTGACACTACTACCCAGGTATATGTATGTGGTACACATGTATGTGTTTGTGTGTGCATGTTCTCACATCCTCAAAGCAGACCTGAAAGGCACTGCTAATATTCCTGTTTATAGGTGAGGACAGTAACACAGGGTGTTAAATAACCATCAGAATTCATATAGGTAGTAAGCAGCAAACATCTGACCCCCTGAATTTGCCATTGTAAGCTCCTTGCTTTCCACTGTTTCTTTGCTGTCAGTATTTTTAAAAAGGGTATATTTTAAAAAGGGTATTAGATAGGAGATTTCATTAGACTCTGCAAGAGGCAGTTTAGTTACCTAGCTGTATGGCCACACAAAACTTTTCCCCACTCAAGTATGACCTTTAGCATCTGTGTTCACATAATCTAGAGGGCCTGCAGGTTTTCTGTTAAGTTTTAAATTTTTGTAATTAATTTCAGGAAGCTACTCAATTGAAAGTGAATAAATAAAGCCACACAATGGAAGAGGGATGTATTAAACTGTCTCAGGCTCAGGGCTGGCCAGGAGGGGATGAATGGTGCTGTGTCTGGAGTGCCCACTGCAGCTAAGTTCTATCATAATGTACTTTTCTTAGTGGAAACCAAGCTGAGGGCAAGAATAATACCCTTTGAGTTAAGGAAAGTTTGCATTAATAAAATATTGATAGGCCAGGTGCAGTGGCTCACACCTGAAATCTCAGTACTTTAGGAGGCTGAGGTGGGCAGATTGCCTGAGCTCATGAGTTTGAGACCAGCCTGAGCTACAGCGAGACCCCGCTTCCCATCTCTAAGAAAAATAGCCAGGCCTTGTGGAGTTCCAGCTACTTGGGAGAATGAGGCAAGAGAATTGCTTGAACCCAAAAGTAAGAGGTTCCTGTGAGCTATGACACGAGGGCAATCTACTGGGGGTGATAAAATGAGACTCTGTCTCCAAACAAAAAATAAATAAGTAAAATATTGATAAATAGGAAGGGGAAAAGAAAAGTATAAGCAAGGTGTATTTCACCTGAGGGATAACACATGTTTATTTTTAACACACCAAAAGATTAGCACATTGATTTGTGTTGTGGGGGTCTGGCTACTTGTTTCTTCTAAGAGTGACTGACTGTTGGAATGAGATAGTCACTTTACCCCCAGACTGTCCAATTCTCACTTCATCAGGTGGAAGCAAGACTTAGCAGAGAACACATGCTGAGTATGGAGTGTGTAAGTAGCTAGTCAGTCTCGAGCTGGAATTTTTGTTAATCCTTTGGATATGAAACCCTTAGAAGGGGGCAGGGTGGACACCTCTCTGCTATCTCATTTCCCTCTCAGCCTGGGCCAGCTTCTCTCATGAGGATTACTGGAAAGAAGCTGCTGGAATTTCTAGGAATGTGATGTGAGGGATTGAATGGGGAGGGAAGGAAGAGAGGGCAGGGAAGTCTGAAATGAGGCACTTAGAATGCCTTCTAGGGAGGCTACTCAACTCATGGGTCCACATCAGCCAGTAAAAACTCAAAGCTCATGGTTGAACAGTAAGTGTGAGCTTGGTGAAGAATGCTCAAGGGAGAGTGAGGCTGAGACTGGCTTCCATCAGGTGGAGCCTAAAGAAGCTGCACTCTTAGGTAGACATTCCCACATCTGCCAAAAGCAGCCCAGGGCCCCTGCATTAGGGTGCTTCTACATTGAAGCTCTCAGCAGAGATGTAGCTGGATACCTCCTTTAAGACAACTGAGAAGCCATGGCAAGTGAAGGAGGCGATAGCAGAAAAAATGCTAAATATCTGTCTGTAAGCAGCAGAAGGAAACTCTGGAGCCCCAAGTTGTAAACTGAAAGCTCTGATGTGGCCTTTCCACCTCGAGTCCTCATAGCTCATGTGGGTCTTAGGCTGAGAATAGACATGACTGTGCCACAAAGAAAAAAAAAGGCTAACATTAGAATGATGCCATCAAACTAGTTTGATAAGTAATGTTTGCCTAGTGCTTTTGAAAAGAACATGAAATTAAAGGGTGAATTATGAGCACCGTACACAAAGCAGGGAGCTGGCTGGCATGGCTTCAACATAATCCCAAATCTAAGCTCCTATGTAAAAAGAAGAAGCAGGCTATTGAAAAGACTTTTGTAATTTATTTAGAAAGGATCTCATGTTCTAAGGTAGGGGCTGCGTTTTCATTGTTCGAGGTGAGCAAATACCCAAGTTCATGGCCATGAGATCATATGTAATTAATAGAATGTTAACTCGTTCCTGACACTAAATCCTCCAGTTTCTGAGTATAAAAAGGAAGTAAAAAGCCACTCAAGTGAGAGGCTATGGCTTATTAACGCAAGGAGAAAACCATCAGCATTTCTGCTTGAACGCTTTTTAATGAAGCTGACAATTTTGAGTACTAAAAAGTTAAAACGATGGGGTATTAATATTCTCATTTGTAGACGAGGAAACTGGGACTCCAGCTGAAATGTTCAGAATGAGGGCTGCATCTCCTTTCCCCCCTTCAAACCTAGGCTCATCCCATCACGTTATGAGGGCTTCAAAATGTAGGCATAAGCAGACAGGATCTGGCCAAGTTGTATCCAGGCTGTCTTCTGGTAGGCTCCCAGATCATTTGGGGCTGTCTCAAAGAGGGGACGAGCAGGTGGTCCTAATTAAGAATTTTATGGCATATAGAAGATCTGATTGTACAATAACTAAGCAACGTTGAACCATGACTAACACTGTGCTCAGAACTTTTGCTGTATTATCCTTATATAATTGGTATTATTATAACACCTATTTTATAGAAGAGGGCACTGAGGCATAGATATGAAGTCACTTTCCCAAGGCTGTAGAAAAGTTCAATCCCATCTAGGTCCACAATCCCCCTACTTTGGTGCTTTAGTAGTTAATACATTGTCATTAAGTTCTTGTCAATGCCATTGCTAGGAGTGTGAATGCACTTGGAGGAATGGGGTGGATAAAGAGCACAAACTCAGAGTGTGGATACCTGAGTTCTAGTCCCAGCTCTGCAACTGATTAGTTGTGTCCAGATCTCACTTTCCTCATCTGCAAAAATGAGTCTTTATGAGGTATTTCCTATACTTCCTCAAACATCTATTGGGGTATATGTTATTAAAGACACTGCCAAATTAAGACCCTTAGTCCTCCAGGGACTTAAGAATGAGGGTTGCACCTCCTTTTTCCCCTTCAAATCTAGGCTTATCCCATCATGTTATGTTATTAGGAAATTAGGATCCTTAAGTTCTCAAGGGTCTTAATTTCCTAAACCAAAGTTTAAAGATATTCTCTGGGCTTCTGAAACTCTGAAAGGCTATTCTAGTTGCCTTAGAAAAACTAAATTTCTAGGCCAGGCACAGTGGTTCATGCCTGTAATCCTAGCACTCTGGGAGGCCAAGGCAGGTGAATTGCCTGAGCTCACAGGTTGGAGACCAGCCTGAGCCAGAGTGAGACCTTGTCACTGAAAATTAGCTGGACGTTGTGGCAGGCACCTGTGGTCCCAGCTACTGGGGAGGCTGAGGCAAGAGAATTGCTTGAGCCCAAGAGTTTGAGGTTGCTGTGAGCTATGATGCCACAGCACTCTATTAAGGGTGACAAAGTAAGACTCTGTCTCCAAAAAACAAAACAAAATAAAAAGCTAAATTTCTAAGAAGAATTTTATTTAGTCCTTGAGCTTTGCAGAGCTCCTAAGAATGTCCATAATTCATTTCCTCAGGTGGCTGCTGTTGGGCTGACCTTCACATCTGCTGTCTGGAGGCTCCTCCTAGCAGTCCTGAAAGGAGGGTGGGCTCTCTGCAGCAGTAACTGGCGTGTCACCACTGAACACCTTTCCTTTGATTGCTTCTGGCCATATAAAAATCACTTTCACAGATCAAAGGGATTTATTTCATCTTTATAACACCTTCAAAGTAGGTTCTAGCATTCTCATTATATAGTTAAAAAATCAATGCCTGGACAACCATATGCCTTGTCTAAATGCTAACCATTTACAGGTGAAGACCCGAGTCCTAACCTACACCTTCTGAATCTAATGTACTCTCATTGTCTCCTGTAAAGAATACCACGGGGGTAGCTGAGAGGACCCTGAGAGGCAGGTTTGAGTCTTTTCTCCACGCATTACCATCCCTATGAACTGGATGGGCCAGTTGAAAACTACACATATCATCTGTGAATACTTATTTGTAAGATTACTGCAAGGCTCAGAAACAATACGTTCAAAATCACCTAGCCAACTACCTAGCACAAACTAGATGCCTCAAGTCATTATTATTTTCACTTCTCTGTGTTTGAAAAACTATATTTCCCTTCACTTAGTTGTCCCAGTCTAATTACTACACAAATGAAGAAAGAGCTTTAAATATCTCCTATGGAAATAATTTTCTTGTCAGTAAAGAAGAGGGTAAATTAGAAGATTGAAAAATTGTCAATTCGAATAATCTAGGGTCACAGAGTTAAAGCTTTCTTAGTGTGCAAGCTTCTTTATTCTCTTAGCTTCTAAATCTCATTTTCCATCTTTTAAACTCATTTTACAAAGTGAACTCACAAATGATATAATGTGTTAGTCAGGCTGCTCCCTCAGGCATTAAGCTCAGAAATGCAAACTTTAATGGAAATTTTAGCAATGGAAAAATCTCTACCAGCATATATCTTTGTCCATGGCAAAACATCTACCCATTCTCCATTTATACTGTAATAAAAGACTGGTATTGTAACAGAATAAACAAGCCTCTGACTTAGAGTTTTCAATTTTTCATATTTGTATCAGTGCATATTTATTTTAAAACAGAAAATTTCATTTTGGTCACTATCATTTTTCAGTCAAGAGTCCCCCCCATTGGGTGCCCTGCCGGTTTCTCTGCCTGATTATTGAAATCGTTTCTGGTGTTGGGGAAAGGCAGGCAAATGATCGTTTATTGACCTACGGTGTGTGTTGGCCTCTGTGCGTTACCACGTTTAATCCCTGACATCGCAGAGAGGTGTGAACAGCATATAATGTGGTCAGGCTTGAGCATGTTCCCCACCCCCTCTCACTACCTTTAAAATTCCTTTCTGTTCTTCATCAAGACCTCTGGTGCAGCAATGAAAACAGTCAACTGCTGACTGAGATATTACTGTCCTAGAGAAGACTGGGGATACATTTGCCCGAGGAATTCTCTATCAGGGGTCCTCAAACGCTTTAAACAGGGAGCCAGTTCACTGTCCCTCAGACCATTGGAGGGCCAGAGTATAGTTTAAAAAAAAAAAAAACTATGAAAAAATTCCTATGCACACTGTACATATCTTGTTTTGAAGTAAAAAAACAAAATGGGAACAAATATAATCACACCGCTGCATGTGGCCCGTGGGCTGTAGTTTGAGGACCCCTGTTCTACTTGGAAAGAGGCAGAAAGGCATAACAGGAGCATGGAGAAGTGAAATGAAGACCCCTGAATCTAAGAAGTTTCCATCACCTTATCCATTTAGGACACGGGGCAAATTCTAAACTCTTCCTGAGCCTCAATTTCCTCTTTGTTAAAATAGGGTTTGGGATAACAAATCTCCGAATTCTCCTCCAGCCCAGATCTTATGGTCTAAAGTGAATCATATAAGACTCGAGTTCATGGTCAAACAATTCATGCTTGAGAATAGTTATCTCAAGTATGCCATATTTTTAAGAGCTCAATTTTGATTATATATGCATAATAGGTTTCACAAAAAAAGTAAAAATGATGAAAGATGGGTGGCTGAAACCCTCATTTGTCCTGTCCCTAGACAAGAAGATTGGCAGTTTGCCAGGCAAAGTTTGTCTTCTAACATTGTTCTAGGAGAAAGAAAAAAACTGGGATAAATCTGATATTCTAAGAGGTACAACTACGTTGGGGTTATTGCTTCCATACCATATCCTCACAGCCCCAGAGTTGAACCAGAGTCTTAAAGCAGTGGTCATCATCTAAGTTTAAGCTGAGATCCTTATTTTACAAGGCGCCTCCTGCCCCGTGACTAATGAGTGTCACCCATAGTTATGGCTACTAGGAGGTGGTAATATTGGGGAAAGTAATAAGGAGATACCTGCGAGGCTTGCCCGTTTTTGAAGGACCCAGAGAAATAAAGATTATGGGGCCAGGAGGACAATGGGATGATCAAATGGAATATATAGTGACGCTGAGGGAAAATGGATGGGCTGGGTTGGCACAGGCTGCTCTGAGGCAGAAGTCTTCTGAATCAAAACCAGAATGTGGGGATTTTAAAGAAATGCATGGTCATGCAGACAAGTCACATTAAGTCAGATGGTCCAAAAATTCAATTCCATTCAGTTTTTCCTTAGGTACATTTTGTTCACTGGCAATGAGGGTGTTAATCAAATTGGCTTTAAATGTGTTTCTAAAAGCGATTTTAAAGAGACTTCTCTGGAGAAGGTGATTTTGTTATCTTCACAGGAATGTGGTTGCCCTTGATCACCAGTTCTTTAGCATCATTGTCTCTATAGAAAGTAATGCTGTTAAAAATTTCAGGTGGAGATGGAGTTTTGGATTTCTTTTGGCATTAACTGTTTCTATTGATTCAACACAAGGAAGCTGTGTCCTCTTTCTTGAATTCTATGAGTTTAAAGCACAATCCTTCATATTGAGTAAGTTGTGTGGGGCTGCTTTCAAATATAAAAGTGCTTTCCAATGCTCCTGAGTATATGGCATCCCCTTAGGGTCATATTCACTAATCAGAGATGATGTTCTTAGCTTCTCTGCAGATAAGCAAGCCTATGTGCTATATTGACCTCTCCACTGCCTGTTTATATTGCATATACCATACTATAAAGCAATTTGCATGAAAAATATTATTTTATAAACCTTAATATCACAAGAGTGATCTACCTATGGAAAAGGCTATAAATATCTGCATGAATATTATGTAAAGTCTATCAGCTTTATTTTGGAATCATTGTTAATATCAACATTTTTAGTTTTGCCATAACCTAATTTCTGTTAACTCTAGACCAATTAATATTTATATATAACCTATGTCTTTGCTAATTTGCCTAACTAAAACAAACCTCTGGCATTTTTTTTCCCTCTGGTATATTTAAAAATCAAGATTTGTCATCAGTAACTTATGGAATGCTTTTCTCACTTATTTTTATCCTCTATAAATTAGTATCTTAGAGCTTGAAAATTGCTCTTTGGAGTCAAAACTCTTTAGTTATTTAAAGAATCATAAAATCTTCCCTTCCTTTCTCTTTTTCTTTCTTCCTTCCAGCAACTGCAACAAAAACATTTAGTCTGCTGTAAAGTAAAGCATGAGAAATGAGAGACAAATTATCCCCAAGTTTCTGTCTTCAAGAACTGTGAAGCCCAAGGGAATTAGATCTAAAGACAGAATTACTAGGCCACATGTCAGCTGAGTTACCCTGCCCATTGAGATTAAAATGAGTTTAGTTGCAATCTTGACCTATAAGTAGTGATACCTGTGAGTCCCCCCATTCTTTCCAGAACTTTCTGAGAGGCAGGAGGGAGAAGAGAGCAAGGGATTGTAACCATGATATTTACATTCTCCTTTTCACTTTTGGCTACACAGTTTCTTCCCACATGCTGGGTCTGCATCATATCACTCAAGACCTGAAACACAGGCCCTCCAATCCTCACAATTTCCTTCTCACAGGACATTTGTTTGTGTGGTGGGCTTTGCTAGAAGATAGAGGGGTCTCACACAACTCAATACTTGCTTCCCTCCTTTGATACTCACCTTATTTCTCCTTTGTTCAGGTCCTCACCCTATTAAAACAGAAGAGAGAGATGCTTAAAACAGTTGTAGGAAGTGAGGGTTGACATGAAGCATGAAGATGACCAGGCACCAACCAGGCTGAGGGGAACTTTGCCACAGCAGGGGTTTCCATGAATCTGTGATTTTTCCATGACCCATTTTCTCATTCTATTCTTTGGATAGAGTGAGTTTAGAAAGATTATGGCCTTCAAGACTAAATGGGGTTAGTGTTGACTCTTGCTAACAACATATACTAGCTGATATTTAACAACTTAACCTTTCTGAGTTTCTATTTCCTCTTCTGTAAATACAGGTAACATGCTTATCTCCTAGAGTAGGTGGATGAAATGGAATCATGTCAGCAAGGGATGACATGGAATAGATGCTCAATAAGATAACTCTTTCTGGCTTTCTCTGAATCTCCTTGCTTCTCCCAACTGTTTGTGCCAATTTCTTTCAAGCATGGGGCCACGGGCCTCCTATTTCTCTCAGTCCACTGAGCCCTTGGTATTGTTTATCTTCTACCTGCGAACCTCACATCAGTTCCTCCCAGATCCCTGACCGCGTTCTGCTCTCCTGGAATCTTGACATCCATCTAACTCAGAAATATCCAAGAAAACAGAATGGGTGGGGGAAGCTGTTTCATATTGGGTGATTTTAGGAATGGAATCCTGGAGACAAGAGCAGAAAGGAACAGAAAACAAAGAGAAGGAATATAAGAACATAAAGGAGACTCTTTAACAATAAAACTAAGAGCAGTAAAGGGTCCTCTCAGGCTTTGTTGAAGCTGAGTGATATATGGTTACAGTTTCTTGGGGTTCTTACTACCTTCTGAAACTAAGTGCTTTTTGAATAGGAGGAGAGAAATCTTTTAATAAATAAATCTTTCCAATGGTTTGTTACATGTTCTTTATAGTTTTCTGTCAAAGTATAATCCATATTTGTAATCGCTTGCCAGACTTGTTTTACATTTTCTCTCATAGAGAGGTCTGCACAGCCAAGAAAAACTGGGACTGTCCACCTGTCCTCTGGTCCTTCTTTCAATACAGAGTAGAACATGTGTTTAGGTGAGGGATGCCCCCTGGGGTTGCACAGTGTGGTTACCCTGAGAATCAGTGGGGCTGGGTTTTCAGGGAGGGACCCAGGACACTGAAATCCTTGGAACTGTCAAGCCTCAGGAGCTCCTTTACTTTTTCCTGTTAATGCTCACAACACGTTGTCTGTGCACATTTTTATGTAATGATGCAGCAATGATGGAAAGATAAGTTTGAAATATAGATGACAGACCTTCAAAACAAGTAATTTACAAAAGAATACATAAGAATGGTCAATGTTTATTAGAGAAGGTGTTCTGCTGTTCTAGTAATAACATCAGTGTCACTCAAAACAGCAAGGATGTGCCATTTGGATCCATTTGACACTAATAGCATAAAATAACAACCATTGTTGACATAAATGTGAAGGAAGCCTGGAAGAGATTACATCTAAATGGCAATGGTGGTTAACATGGGACAATGTGACTGAGGATGAGGATGAATTTCTTTGTTTTTTATAGTGGTCTGAACACCATCTGTTACCCACTTTCCTGCAACAGTCACACTCACATAGGAATCATATGTCAGAGTTGGAAAACAGAAAAGGGAACAATCTAATCTAATACATGTTTTTATAAAAATGAAAATGTTAAATTTATGTGAAAGTAGATAGGGCAGTATGATCACCTGTCCTGAGAACCTATCCCTAGATTTAATAGTTAATATTTTTGATGGCCTGCCTCCCTCTTTCTCCTTCTATTTCCCTTTTCCTTCCTCCCTCTCTTCTTTCTTTCCTTCTTTCTTCTCTTTCTCTCTTGCTTGCTTTCTTCATTTCTTCTTCTTCCTTTCTTTTTTTTATACTGCTTATTTTATTTATTTATTTATTTATTTATTTTTTTATTTATTGTTGGGGATTCATTGAGGGTACAATAAGCCAGTTACACTGATTACAATTGTTAGGTAAAGTCCCTCTTGCAATCATGTCTTGCCCCCATAAAGTGTGACACACACCAAGGCCCCAACCCCCTCCCTCCGTCCCTCTTTCTGCTTCCCCCCCCCATAACCTTAATTGACATTAATTGTCCTCATATCAAGATTGAGTACATAGGATTAATGCTTCTCCATACTTGTGATGCTTTACTAAGAATAATGTCTTCCACTTCCATCCAGGTTAATACGAAGGATGTAAAGTCTCCATTTTTTTTAATGGCTGAATAGTATTCCATGGTATACATATACCACAGCTTGTTAATCCATTCCTGGGTTGGTGGGCATTTAGGCTGTTTCCACATTTTGGCGATTGTAAATTGAGCTGCAATAAACAGTCTAGTACAAGTATCCTTATGATAAAAGGATTTTTTTCCTTCTGGGTAGATGCCCAGTAATGGGATTGCAGGATCGAATGGGAGGTCTAGGTTGAGTGCTTTGAGGTTTCTCCATACTTCCTTCCAGAAGGGTTGTACTAGTTTGCCGTCCCACCAGCAGTGTAAAAGTGTTCCCTTCTCTCCACATCCACGCCAGCATCTGCAGTTTTGAGATTTTGTGATGTGGGCCATTCTCACTGGGGTTAGATGATATCTCAGGGTTGTTTTGATTTGCATTTCTCTAATATATAGAGATGATGAACATTTTTTCATGTGTTTGTTAGCCATTCGTCTGTCGTCTTTAGAGAAAGTTCTATTCATGTCTCTTGCCCATTGATATAAGGGATTGTTGGCTTTTTTCATGTGGATTAATTTGAGCTCTCTATACATCCTGGTTATCAAGCTTTTGTCTGATTGAAAATATGCAAATATCCTTTCCCATTGTGTGGGTTGTCTCTTTGCTTTGGTTATTGTCTCCTTAGCTGTACAGAAGCTTTTCAGTTTAATGAAGTCCCATTTGTTTATTTTTGTTGTTGTTGCAATTGCCATGGCAGTCTTCTTCATGAAGTCTTCCCCCAGGCCAATATCTTCCAGTGTTTTTCCTATGCTTTCTTGGAGGATTTTTATTGTTTCATGCCTTAAATTTAAGTCCTTTATCCATCTTGAGTCAATTTTTGTGAGTGGAGAAAGGTGTGGGTCCAGTTTCAGTCTTTTACATGTAGACATCCAGTTCTCCCAACACCATTTATTGAATAGGGAGTCTTTCCCCCAAGGTATGTTCTTGTTTGGTTTATCAAAGATTAGGTGGTTGTAAGATGTTAGTTTCATTTCTTGGTGTTCAATTCGATTCCAAGTGTCTATGTCTCTGTTTTTGTGCCAGTACCATACTGTCTTGAGCACTATGGCTTTGTAGTACAGACTAAAATCTGGTATGCTGATGCCCCCAGCTTTATTTTTGTTACTAAGAACTGCCTTAGCTATGCGGGGTTTTTTCCGGTTCCATACAAAACGCAGAATCATTTTTTCCAAATCTTGAAAGTACGATGTAGGTACTTTGATAGGAATGGCATTGAATAGGTAGATTGCTTTGGGAAGTATAGACATTTTAACAATGTTCATTCTTCCCATCCATGAGCATGGTATGTTCTTCCATTTGTTAATATCCTCTGCTATTTCCTTTCTGAGGATTTCATAGTTTTCTTTATAGAGGTCCTTCACCTCCTTCGTAAGGTATATTCCTAGGTATTTCATTTTCTTTGAAACTATGGTGAAGGGAGTTATGTCCTTAATTAGCTTCTCATCTTGACTGTTATTGGTGTACACAAAGGCTACTGACTTGTGGACATTGATTTTATATCCTGAAACATTACTGTATTTTTTGGTGACTTCTAGGAGTCTTGTGGTTGAGTCTTTGGGGTTCTCTAAGTATAAGATCATGTCGTCAGCAAAGAGGGAGAGTTTGACCTCCTCTGCTCCCATTTGGATTCCCTTTATTTCCTTGTCTTGCCTAATTGTATTGGCTAGAACTTCCAGCACTACGTTGAATAGTAAAGGTGACAGAGGACAACCTTGTCTGGTTCCAGTTCTAAGAGGAAAAGCTTTCAGTTTTACTCCATTCAGTAAAATATTGGCTGTGGGTTTGTCATAGATAGCTTCGATCAGTTTTAGAAATGAGCCACCTATGCCTATACTCTTCAGTGTTCTAATTAGAAAAGGATGCTGGATTTTATCAAATGCTTTTTCTGCATCTATTGAGAGGATCATGTGATCTTTATTTTTGCCTCTGTTAATATGGTGGATAACGTTTATGGACTTGCGTATGTTAAACCAGCCTTGCATCCCTGGGATGAAGCCTACTTGATCATGATGAATGACTTTTTTGATGATAAACTGTAATCTACTGGCTAGGATTTTGTTGAGAATTTTTCCATATATATTCATGAGTGAGATTGGTCTGAAATTCTCCTTTTTGTTTGGGTCTTTTCCTGGTTTTGGTATCAGGGTGATGTTTGCTTCATAGAATGTGTTAGGGAAGATTCCTTCTGCCTCAGTTTTTTGGAATAATTTCTGCAGTACAGGAATAAGCTCTTCCTTGAAGGTTTGATAGAATTCTGGAGTGAAGCCATCTGGACCAGGGCATTTTTTAGTTGGAAGCTTTTTTATTGTTTCTTTGATCTCAGTGCTTGAAATTGGTCTGTTCAGGAGCTCTATTTCTTCCTGACTAAGTCTAGGGAGAGGGTGTGATTCCAAATATTGATCCATTTCCTTCACATTGTCAAATTTCTGGGCATAGAGTTTCTGGTAGTATTCAGAGATGATCTCTTGTATCTCTGTGGGATCAGTTGTTATTTCCCCTTTATCGTTTCTAATTGAGGTTACTAGAGATTTTACTTTTCTATTTCTAGTTAGTCTGGACAATGGTTTATCTATTTTATTTATTTTTTCAAAAAACCAACTCCTTGTTTCATTAATTTTCTGAATGATTCTTTTGTTTTCAATTTCGTTGATCTCTGATTTGATTTTGGATATTTCTTTTCTTCTACTGAGTTTAGGCTTAGATTGTTCTTCTTTTTCCAATTCCATAAGATCTCTTGTGAGATTGTTGATGTGCTCTCTTTCTGTTTTTCGACTGTAGGCATCTGAAGCGATGAATTTTCCTCTCAAAACTGCTTTTGCAGTATCCCACAGGTTTTAGTAGCTTGTGTCTTCATTGTTGTTATGATCAAGGAAGTTAATGATTTCCTGTTTTATTTCTTCCTGCACCCATATGTTATTCAACAGAAGATTGTTTAATTTCCATGCCTTTGGGTGGGGTCGAGCATTTTTGTTAGAGTTGAGTTCCACCTTTAGTGCCTTATGGTCTGAAAAGATACAAGGTAAAATTTCAATTCTTTTGATTCTGTTGATATTTGTTTTGTGTCCCAGGATATGATCAATTTTGGAGAATGTTCCATGGGGTGATGAGAAGAATGTATATTCTTTGTCTTTGGGGTGGAGTGTTCTATATGCGTCTATCAAGCATAGTTGTTCTAGCGTCTCATTTAAATCTCTTATATCTTTGTTTAATTTCTGTTTAGAGGATCTGTCCAGCTCTGTAAGAGGTGTGTTAAAGTCCCCTGTTATGATGGTATTCTCAGATATCATATCGCTCAGACTGAGTAAGGTCTGCTTCAAGAATCTGGGAGCATTTAAATTGGGTGCATAAATATTTAGAATTGAAATGTTGTCTTGTTGTAGTTTTCCCTTGACCAATATAAAGTGACCATCTTTGTCTTTTTTGACTTTAGTTGCTTTAAATCCACATGTATCTGAAAATAAGATTGCAACTCCTCTTTTCTTCTGAATTCCATTTGCCTGAAAAATTGTCTTCCAACCCTTGACTCGGAGCTTCAATTTGTCTTTTGAAGCCAGGTGTGTTTCTTGCAGACAGCAAATGGATGGCTTGTGTTTTTTAATCCAGTCAGCCAATCTATGTCTCTTCAGTGGGGAATTCAAGCCATTAACATTTATTGAGATAATTGATAAGTGTGGTAGTATTCTATTCGTCTTATTTGGTGAGAGTCCATTGCTTAGTTTTATCTTTTGCATCAGTGTGGAGGTTAGGTTCTGTCCTTTGATTTCTGAGTTCTTACTTTGCTGCTGATCCATTGTGGTGGTCAGTGTGCAGAACAGGTTGAAGTATTTCCTGTAGAGCTGGTCTTGGTGTGGCGAATTTCCTCAATGTTTTTATATCCGTAAATGATTTGATTTCTCTGTCAATTTTGAAGCTTAGCTTAGCAGGGTACAGAATTCTGGGCTGAAAATTGTTCTGTTTAAGTAGATTAAAGGTAGATGACCATTGTCTTCTTGCTTGGAAAGTTTCATTAGAGAAGTCTGCGGTCACTCTGATGGATTTGCCCCTGTAGGTCAACTGGCGCTTACTCCTGGCAGCTTGCAGAATCTTTTCTTTTGTCTTGACTTTGGACAGGTTCATCACAATGTATCTTGGAGAAGCTCGGTTAGAGTTGAGGCGACCTGGGGTCCGATATCCCTGTGAAAGCAGTGTGTCAGAATCTTTGGTGATGTTTGGGAAATTTTCATTTATAATATTCTCTAGTATGGCTTCCATTCCTCTGGGGCATTCTTCTTCCCCTTCTGGAATTCCTATAACTCGTATTTTGGAACGCTTCATAAAGTCCCATAATTCTGACAGTGAACGTTCTGCTTTCTCTCTCTTCTTTTCTGCCTCTTTTACTATCTGAGTTATTTCAAAAACTTTGTCTTCTACCTCTGAAATTCTTTCTTCTGCATGGTCTAACCTGTTGCTGATACTTTCCATTGCATCTTTAAGTTCCCTGATTGACTGTTTCATTTCCTTCAGCTCTGCTATATCCTTTTTATATTCTTCATATCGTTCATCTCTGATTTGATTCTGTTTTTGGATTTCCTTTTGGTTATTTTCCACTTTATTAGCAGTTTCCTTCATCGTTTCCATCATTTCTTTCAATGTTTTCAACATGTGTATTCTAAATTCCCTTTCTGTCATTCCTAACATTTCTGTATAGGTGGAATCCTCTGCAGTAGCTACCTCATGGTCCCTTGGCGGGGTTGTTCTGGACTGGTTCTTCATGTTGCCTGGAGTTTTCTGCTGATTCTTCCTCATGAGTGATTTCTTTTATCTGTTTCCTTGCCCTAATTTTCCTTTCACGTCCTCTTGCTCTTTAAGTTCTCGTGCCTGTGGAAGTTGTGGGCGGGTTTAGACGGATTGAACACTCGCGACCACTTGCCGGTTTTCCACTGTTTTAGTCCTCCTCTTGGGGCCCAGAAGTCTCTCGCTGACTCCCTGTATCCTCATAGGAGTGACGCTAGGCAGTTCCCACCAGCCAGAGATGCCTGGAGTCCTATCTCCCCAGATTCACGGTGCCCAGATGCAAGGAAGCTGTTACTCGGCTGCCATCTTGCTCCGCCTCTCCTTTAAATGACTGTTCTGGAGGCTGGAAGCCTGACACCGGGTCCCAGCAAGGCTGGATGCTGGTGGGGCTGTCATCTTGATTGCCAGATGGACACCTTCTTGCCAGGTCTCAGATGCCAGAGGGAGCAACCAGATTGATTCTTTCTATACTGCTTATTTTAAAGTAAATCCCTATTATCATGTCATCTTTTTTAATTTCTTTTTTTTTTTAATTGTTAAATCATAGCTGTGTACATTAGTGCAATCAAGGGGTACAACGTGCTGGTTTCATATACAATCTGAAATATTCTCATCAAACTGTTTAACGTAGCCTTAATGGCATTTTCTTAGTTACTGTATGTAGACATTTGTATTCTGCATTTAGTAAGTTTCGCCTGTACCCATTCTAAGATGCACCGTAGGTGTGGCCCCACCCATTACCTTCCCTCCACCCCAACCCTCTCCCTCCCTTCCCCTTCCTTGGCCCTTTCCTCATAGTCTTGTGCTATAGTTGGGTTATAGTCTTCATGTGAAAGCTATAATTTAGCTTCATAATAGAGCTGAGTATATTGGATACTTTTTCTTCCATTCCTGTGATACTTTGCTAAGAAGAATATGTTCCAGCTCCATCCATGTAAACTTGAAAGAGGTAAAGTCTCCATCTTTCTTTAAGGCTGCATAATATTCCATGGTATACATATACCACAATTTGCTAGTCCATTCGTGGGTCAATGGGCACTTGGGCTTCTTCCATGACTTAGCAATTATGAATGGGGCTGCAATAAAAATTCTGGTACAGATGTCTTTGTTATATTGTGATTTTTGGTCTTCTGGGTATATACCTAGAAAAGGAATTATAGGATCGAATGGCAGGTCTATTTTGAGGTCTCTAAGTATTCTCCAGACATCCTTCCAGAAGGAACGTATTAGTGGGCATTCCCACCAGCAGTGTAGAAGTGTGCCCTTTTCTCCACATCCACACCAACATCTCTGGTTTTGGGATTTTGTTATGTGGGTTACTCTTACTGGGGTTAGGTGATATCTCAAAGTAGTTTTGATTTGCATATCTCTGATGATTAAGAATGATGAGCTTTTTTGTGTGTGTCTGTAGATGATGCATCTGTCTTCTTTAGAGAAGTTTCTCTTCAAGTCCCTTGCCCACCCTGAGATGGGGTCACGTGTTCTTTTCTTGCTAATATGTTTGAATTCCCTGTGGATTCTGGATATTAGACCTTTATTGGAGGTATAACCTACAAATATTTTCTCCCATTCTGAGGGCTGTCTGCTTGCTTTACTTACTATGTTCTTGGCTGTGCAAAAGCTTTTTAGTTTGATCAGGTCCCAGTAGTGTATTTTTGATACTGCTTCAATTGCCTGGGAGTCCTCCTCATAAAATGTTCACCCAGGCCGATTCTTTCAAGAGTTTTCCCTGCACTTTCTTCAAGTATTTTTATAGTTTCATGTCTTAAGTTTAAATCTTTTATCCAGTGAGAGTCTATCTTAGTTAATGGTAAAAGGTATGGGTCCAGTTTCAATCTTCTGCAGGTTGTCAGCCAGTTCAACCAGCACCATTTGTTAAATAGGGAATCTTTTCCCCACTGAATGTTTTTAATTGATTTGTCAAAGATCAAATAATGGTAAGTAGCTGGATTTATCTCTTGATTCTCGACTCTGTTCCAGACATCTATATGTCTGTTTTTGTGCCAATACCATGCTGTTTGATCACTATCGATTTATAGTACAGTCTCAGGTCTGGTAGCATGATTCCTTCTGCTGTGTTTTTATTGCTGAGTAATGTTTTGGCTATTCGAGGTTTTTTTCAGATTCCATATGAAACAAAGTATTATTTTTTTCAAGATCGTTAAAGCATGACACTGGAGCTTTAATAGGACTTGCATTAAAATTGTATATTGCTTTGGGTAGTATAGACATTTTAACAATGTTGATTCTTCCCAGCCATGAGCATGGTATGTTTTTCCATTTTTTAACATTTTCAGCTATTTCTTTTCTTAAAGTTTCATAGTTCTCTTTGTAGAGGTCTTTTAAGTCCTTTGTTAGGTATACTCCCAAATATTTCATCTTCTTTGGCACTACTATTAAAGGAATAAAGTCCTTGACTGTTTATTTGGCTTGGTTATTGTTGGTATATATAAAGGCTACAGAATTATGGGTGTTGGTTTTGTAGCCTGAGACATTGCTGTATTCCTTGATCACTTCTAAAAGTTTTGTAGTAGAATCCCTAGTGTTTTCCAGATATATGATCATATCATCTGCGAACAGTGAAAGTTTGATCTCTTCTGACCCTAAGTGGATACCCTTGATCACCTTTTCTTCCCTAATTGCAATGGCTAAAACTTCCATTACAATCTTAAAGAGCAATGGAGACAATGGGCAACCTTGTCTGGTTCCTGATCTAAGTGGAAATGATTTCATTTTAACTCCATTCAATACGATATTGGCTGTGGGGTTGCTGTAGATGGCCTCTATGAGTTTAAGAAATGTCCCTTCTATACCAGTTTTCTTAAGTGTTCTGATCATGAAAGGATGCTGGATATTATCAAAAGCTTTTTCTGCATCAATTGAAAGAATTGTGTGGTCCTTATTTTTTAGTTTGTTTATGTGCTGAATTACATTTATAGATTTACGTATATCGAACCAGCCTTGAGACCCTGGGATAAATCGCACTTGGTCATGGTGTATAATTTTTTTGATGTGTTGTTGGATTCTGTTTGTTAGGATCTTATTGAGTATTTTAGCGTCAATATTCATTAGTGATATTGGTCTATAATTTTCTTTTCTTGTTGGGTCTTTCCCTGGTTTAGGGATCAAGGTGATGTTTGCTTCGTAGAAGGTGTTAGGTAGTATTCCCTCTTTTTCTATATTTTGGAAGAGGTTTAGTAATACAGGACCAGTTCTTCTTTAAAGGTTTGGTAAAATTCTGACGTAAAGCCATCTGGTCCTGGGCATTTCTTTTTAGGGAGATTTTGTATTGTTGATGCTATTTCAGAACTTGAAATAGGCCTGTTCAACATTTCCACTTCATTCTGGCTAAGTCTTGACAGGTGGAGTATTTCCAGGTATTGGCTGATGTCTTTCAGATTTTCATATTTCTGAGAGTAGAGTTTCTTGTAGTATTCATTAAGGATTTTTTGAATTTCTGAGGGGTCTGTTGTTATTTCATCGTTACCATTTCTGATTGACGAAATTAGAGATTTTACTCTTTTTTTCCTTGTTAGGTTGGCCAAAGGTTTATCTATATTATTGATTTTTTCAAAAAAACAACTTTTGGACTTATTGATCTGTTGTATAATTCTTTTGTTTTCAATTTCATTTAGTTCTGCTCTGATTTTGGTTATTTCTTTTTTTCTGCTGTGTTTGGGGTTGGAGTGTTCTTCCTTCTCCAGTTGCTTGAGATGTCCCATTAAGTTATTAACTTCCTCTCTTTCTGTTTTCTTGAGGAAGGCTTGCAGTGCTATAAATTTCCCTCTTAGGACTGCCTTTGCAGTATGCCAGAGGTTCTGGTAATTCTTTTCTTTATTGTTTTTTGTTCCAAAAATTTGGTGATTTCCTTCTTGATCTCTTCTATAACCCATGTATCCTTCAGCATTAGGTTGTTTTGCTTCCACATTTTTCTATGGGTATGCAGGTTTCTGTTGTTATTGAGTTCAACTTTTATTCCACAATGGTCTGAGAAGATGCAAGGAATAATTTCTCTTGTTTTAAATTTGCTGAGGTTAGATTATGGCCTAGGATGTGGTCTATTCTGGAGTATGTTCTGTGTGCTGATGAGAAGAATGTGTATTCAGTTTTGTTGGGATGAAATGTTCTGTAGATGTCTGTTAGGTCCAGATGTTGAATGGTTAAATTTAAATCTAAGATTTCTTTGCTTAGCTTCTTTTTGGAGGATCTATTCGCCACTGCTAAAGGGGTGTTAAAATCTCCAACTACTATGGAACTGGAGGAAATCAAGGTGCCCATGTCTGTTAGAGTTTCTCTTATAAATTGAGGTGCGTTCTGGTTGGGTGCATAAATATCTCATCATATTGAGTATTACCTTTAACAAATATGAAGTGTCCATCCTTATCCTTCCTTATTTTGGTTGGTTTAAAGCCTATTGCATCTGTGAATAGGACTGCAATGCCTGCTTTTTTCTGCTTTCCATTTGCCTGGAATATAGATGACCGTTTCTTCACCTGGAGTCTATATTTGTCTTTTAATGTAAGATGTGATTCTTGAATGCAGCAGATATCTGGCTTGAGTTTTTGTATCCAGTCAGCCAACCTGTGCCTCTTTAGAGGACGATTTAAACCATTCACATTAATTGACAATATTAATAAGGCTTTTGAGAGTCCCATGGACATTTTTAATTTTTTTGCAACTGTGGAAGTTGGAATTTGATCAAAATTTTCTGGGTGGGTTTACTTTTGTGTTGGAGGATTACGCTGGTCTTTATGGAGGATAGGTCTGAGCATATCCTGGAGAGCTGGTTTAGTTATGCCAAATTTCTTCAACATGTGAATGTCATTGAAGTATTTATTTTCTCCGTCATAAATGAAACTCAGTTCAGCTGGGTACAGTATCCTGGGTTGAAAGTTATTTTGTTTTAGAGATTAAAAGTCAATGACCATCCTCTTCTAGCTTGAAAGTTTTCAGCAGAGAGATCTGCAGTTATTCTAATATTCTTCCCCTTGTAGGTGATGGTTTTCTTTCATCTGGCTGCTTTCAGAATTTTCTCCTTCAAGTTAACTTTAGTGAAATTGATTATGATGTGTCTGGGGAATGTCTTATTTGGGTTGAGTCATGCTGGAGTTCTGAAACTGTCTGCTATCTGAATTTCAGAATTTCTTGGTATGTCTGGAATGTTCTCCTTCATAATTTCATGGAGAAGTGACTCTGTGCCTGGTGAAGCCACTTTTTTGCTTTCAGGGATCCCTATAAGATGAATATTGATTTTCTTCGAATTATCCCAGAGCTCTCTGAGAGAGTGATCTGTTTTTGCCCTCCATTTCTCTTCCTCTTTGACAGTTTGGGAGTGTTCGAAAGCTTTGTCTTCAATGTCAGAAATCCTTTCTTCTGCTTGTTCCATTCTGTTACTGAGGGATTCTACTGTGTTTCTCAGATCTTTGAGGGCTGGAACTTCTTGTCTCAATGTGTCAAAATCTTGGGTCATTTGGTCTTTGAATTCATTGAATTCTTGAGATATCTTTTAGGTTACTGCTTGGAGTTCTAATTCGATCTTATTTGCTATCCAGATTCTGAATTCGATTTCTGATGTCTCTGCTATTTGTTTGTGCATGGGCTCTTGTGCTGTGTCTGCCCCATTTTTCCTTGGGCGAGTTGATCTACTCTGATTATTCATATTGCCAGAGCTTTTCTGTTGATTTTGCCTCGTGATTGTTTTTCACCATTGCTTCTGGCTGTCCTCAGAGTTGGGGAGGTGTCTCTCCAAGATTAGATCTTAGCGGGATCACTCTATTGCTGCTTGATCTTTGCAGGGAGTGACCCTGTGTAGTTCCTCTGGGGCTGCTCCAGCTAGGGAGTCTGGTTGTGGAAGCAGTTCCAGAGTGTGACACACCCGGATCCAGCAACAGGGCGGGAGGTGGTGTGCATGGTTCTGGGAGTGCCTGGCACCCAGCGACTTTGGCACAGAGAGCCCAAGGTTCCAGCAGTCTCTGGCCAGGAGAAGGGCTCTGTGTAGAAGAGGGAGGGCTCCAGAGGGCACATGGCTACCAGTGTCCTTGGCCAGAGGAGCAGGCCAGTGTGGAGGCTGGGAGGACACGGGAGGGAGGACACAGCATTGCATGGCTCCCACAGTTCCTGGTCAGGGCATGCAGAGGCCTGGTTGGCGCGGGGTTGTGGCATAGATCTTATGGAAGTCTGGGCAGCACCAAGCCCAGGAATTTGAGGTTCCTATGAGCTTTAACACCATGGCACTCTCCCCAGGGCAACAGCCCGAGCCTCCAGTGTGCCAAAACTGTCTCACTCTGCCCCTAAGGGTTAAGGCTGTAAGGCAGCTCAGTCCCTGCCTTTAGGCTGCTCAGGCACTAGGTTACTAGGTCCCGCCTGATCCTTGCTATGAGACCCTGAGGGCGGACTTGCCAGGGCAGTTCTCTCACACAATGGCTCCCTGCAGCCCAGCTCAGTGGCTCTGTCTGGGGCCCCAGACAATGCCCAAAGTTCTCTGCGCTCCTGCTCAAGGTCTCCCCAAGGCAGCTCAACAGTGCCATGTCCAAAAACACTGAAACAGTTCACAGGTAAGGCCTTTCCGGTTTGCAGTCTCACTGCTGCTTGTACTTACGGTTGCTGGCGTGATTAGATTGATCGAACACACGCAACCACTTGCCAGTTTCCCACTGTTTTTGTCCTCCTCTTGGGGTCCAGAAGTCCCTTGCTGGCTCTTTGTATCCTCAAAGGGATGATTATAGGCAGATCCCACCAGCCAGAGATGTCTGGAGTCTTATCTCCCCAGACTCACAGTTAATCCATGGTTTTTTTTAACGATTAGTGGTGTTGAGCACTTTTCTACACACTTATTTGTAATCTATATCTTTTCTTTGGTGAAAAGTCTGTTGAAATCCTTTTCTCCTCCTTATTTCCATTTATTGGGCTGTCTTATTATCATTGAGTTTTAAACGTTCCTTTGTATATCTTGAATGTATAAAGTTATTCA
This sequence comes from Nycticebus coucang, assembly GCF_027406575.1. NCBI lineage: Eukaryota > Metazoa > Chordata > Mammalia > Primates > Lorisidae > Nycticebus > Nycticebus coucang. The sequence goes on from NC_069789.1 coordinate 92,556,358, forward strand.
TTGGACATATGTTTTGCAATTTTTTTTTCCAGTCTGTGACATTTAAAAATTTTTCTTAACATATATTTTGAAGAGCAAAACTGAAATTTTAATAAAGTCTAACTTACTCATTTTTTCTCTAATGGTTCAGAATGACTTTTATGTCCTGTTTCAGAAATCTTTCCTTCACCTTAGAGTACCAAACTTTTTTCTTTTATCTTCTAGAAAATTTATAGTTTTAGCTCTTACATTTAGAACTATGATCCACTTCAAGTTAATTTTTGTACATGAAGAGAAGTGGAATTTTTTTGTTTTTTGAGAAAGAGTCTCACTATGTTGTCTTCAGTAGAAAGCCATGGTATCACAGCTCACAGCAACTTCCAACTCTTGGGCTGAAGTGATTCTCTGCCCTCAGCCTCCCAAGTAGCTGGGACTACAGGCACCTGCCACAACTGGCTTTTTTTTTTTTGTAGTTGTCATTGTTGTTTAGCAGGCCCGGGCTGGGTTTGAACCCACCAGTCCCAGTGTATGCTGGCACCAACTGAACTATGGGGTGCTGAGCCTGAAGTGGGATTTTTTTTTAAAGATTTTTTTTATCATGTTGAAGAGATTCCTTTCTAATTCTACTTTTCTGAGAGTTATTGATCATGTGTTGAATTTCATCAAATGTTTTTTCTGCAGCTATTATGATTGTTTGGCTTTGCTTTTTGCCTATTAACATGGTAAATTGCGCTAAGGAATTTTTTAATGTTAAAGTAACTTTGCATTCCTGTTCTAAGATCCGTTTACTTATGGTATATTACCTTTTTAAATGCATGCTTTTAAATTTGACTTGCTAAAAGATTGTTAAGGATTTTCTCCCCTGTTTTGATGTGTAATTACAGTTTTCCTCCTTGTAGTTTATCTGGTTTTGATTTCAGGGTAATTTTATTCTCTTAAAATTAGTTAGGATATGTTCATTTTTGATTTTTTATAATAGTTTGTGTAGAGTTGACATTATTTCTTCTTGGTAGAATTCAACTGTGAAATCATCTAGGCCTAGAGTTTTGCTTGGGTAAGGATTTTTTAATTACAAATTCAATGTCCTTCATCCTTAGACAAAAAGCTATTCAGATTACCTTTTTCTCTTGAATGACTTGGGTAGTTCATATCTTAGCTTCTCTTTGTTGCCTGATCAGTTTGGCTAGAGGTTTCTTAGTTTTATTGATTTTTAAATCTACTTTCCTATATTTACTGTTTTCTGTCCTTTATTATTTCATTCTTTCTACTTACTTCAGGTTTAATTTGCATCATTTAATCAGGAAAAAAATTAGAGAAGCAAAACCAAGTATGACACAAAGATACACTAAAATTATCTTTTTTTCAGGCAAAAAGTTTCAGTTTGAATGGAAGTTTAGAGACTTTCCCAATCTTCACGGACTGCTAGCAGTTAAAAAAATTCAAATGAGATACTTTTTGCTTTCAACTGAAAAAAACAAAAATTGCCAGAGAAGTTTCACCACTGGCACAGGGGGCCAAGGAAAATAATTTAGTTTACTTTTTAATATTAATTTTTATGCTGCATCTTCTCAATAAGTCTCATGAAATCACTGTACTTTGTTTTTTCTCAATTTAGAAAAAAAGGATGGCAAGAAATAATCTTTATCATTCACCTTCTGAGACTATCTTGACAAATACTGATGGATCAGTGTAAATGGCCCTATGAAAACAGCTATGAAGTGTAATTGCCAAGGCACTAATTAAGAATTCATCAAAAGTGTCAACATATTGACTTTAAGAGTCTCCAATCTACCTGAGGATGATTATGCTTCATAATTGAGATGGTGTTGTCATTGTCATCCAAAGCAACAAATGTTTATAGAATGTCTGCTTGTGCGTGGCACTGGGCTAGCAAAGATGTCTCTGCTCTCATAGAGGTCATGTTTTCTTTGGGATCCAAGAGATACATAAAAAGATGAGTGGTACAGGTTATTGAAAGCTACATGACAAATGAGTAGTGCAGAACTTTAGAAATTCAAAAACTCACAACATGTAAGGGCCAGGACCACAGATCAGGGCTTCAGCTGAAAGCCTCACAGGGAAAATGAAATTTATTTAGATCTTCAAAGAAAAAGTTCAACTGAAAGAAGAAAAGAAAGAAGCAGAAGCAGAAATCCATTTAGAGTGGTCAAAGTAAGCAAATATATAAGGAAAAGAATTCTTATAATGTACTTTTGAAACTAGCCAAATGGTTATACTTAAGGGGAAGGTTTATGAAATGGAGTAGCAGAAAATAGTTGGGGAGAAATCAGAACCCCCTAAAGTTTGTTTTATGTGAAATGGTCTGTGTGTATTTTACACGTTATGTTTAGCCCCAAGGTGTCTTTTTAAGGGTAATGGGATTGTCATCCTAATTTTACAGCACAGAAAACTGAGGTTCACAGAGGCAAAGGGATTTGCCTAAATTCAGAGTCAGGACAGCAACCCCATGCTTTCAACTTAACTTGAAGCTATAGTCCAGGGGTCCTCAAACTATGGCCCGCAGGCCACATGCAGCCCACTGAGGACATTTGTCTGGCTCACCGGGTGTTTTTGCCACAGCTGCCTGTCTTGCTTAGCAACCTACTAGTCCTGGCCCGCCAGGTGTTTCTGCTGCCCCACCTGTCATGCTTAGCAGCCAACTTGTCCGAAGACACAGTGCGTATGTGTGGAATGTGCACCAACTCTCTGACTGCTCCTTTTCTCTGTTTCTCCCTGCCCCTCCTTCTTTCTGTCTCTCCCCTCTGGGTGTTTTTGCCATCCTGCTTAGCAGCCCACTCGTCCCGGCCCGCAGTACGCATGTGTGGAATGTGAGCCAACTCTCTGACTCCACTCTTTCTCTCTGTCTCTCCCCACCCCTCCTTCTCTATGTCTCTTGACTCTTCCTCTCAGTCTCTGGTGTAATCGGAGGAGTCACCAGGTTGCCTATGCAGAGCCTGCTGCTGCCTAAGGACCAAGGTAAGAACAAGTTAGGATTTGTTTTTTTTGAAGTTATTTTTTTTTTTATTTTGCAGTTATAAAGGCCTTTTTTTACAGTTAAAAGGGGCCTTTCTTCCTGAAATTAGGAGGTCTTTGTTGTTTTTTTTGCAGATGGGGCGCCTTTTTTTTTTCGAAGTTAGAAGAGCCTTTTTTTTTTGAAGTTAGGAGAGCCTTTTTTTTTAAGTTGGTTAGTTGGTTGGGGGGGTTGCATCACAGTGATAATGCAGATAGTCAGCGCTCAGTGCTAATGCAAATTGTCGGTGCTCAGAGGTAATGCAAATGGTCAGTGCTCAGTGGTAATGATAATTGTAAGTGCTCAGTGTTAATGCAAATTGTCAGCAGTCAGTGTTATCGCAAATGGTCAGCAGTCAGTGTTAATGCAAATGGTCAGTGCTCAGTGTTATCGCATGGGGACCCCAAACTGGTAATCTGCCTAGGACCCCATGGGAACTTAATCTGTCTCTGTAGACAGCCAGGGAGTAGGAAACCCAATTTAATTGACAGTAAGTGCATTTATATTCTGATTGCTATTCAGTTGTGTATGATGTTGTATGTTGTGTGCTGTGTAAGCCCCCGTTCACACTGTTGTAATCTCTGAGCAGTGCAAGTTCAGCCATATGCTTGTATGGCTGAACTCACATTAGTTGGAAGAAAAAAGGCATACGTGCCTTCGTTTTTCCTGCAGTGGAATCTGATTGCATGGGTGTGAAGACCCTTGTGCGAGTTCACAGATCGCAGTGCAGTTCGCACAGGGTAGTGTGAACTAGAAATGTGGTGTAGGAACTGGCTCTGTAATTGTGCCTGTTCCCACACCACACCAGTATGAGCCTGAGGTAAAAGCAGAGTTCCACCACATGGGCACTGGCAAGGCTGAAATGATGTGGACTGGCAAGGCTGCATTGATGGACACTGATCAGACTGCATTGATGGGCAGTGCAGTCTATATGTCTCTGAGTGGGCAAAGTTATTGCTGGTATATTGTTTTTGGAGTGATATATCTATCTATATATATCTATGATATCATAGATATATATATGTATTTTACTAATAGCAATTTGGAAGCCCTAGGAAACAATGATATCAAGAAAGAGAAAAATTGACTCAGAATGTAGGATATTCAAAGAACAGTGGACTTATGATTACTTTTTTGTGCAGTACAAGGAAAGAGCTGTGTGTTTGATATGCCAGAATATAGCGTCTGTGTTCAAAGACAGTTTGCGTCAACACTAGCAAACTCAACATAAATATAAATATGATTGTTTGGTTGGAGAAGTGAGAAAAGATAAAATACTAAAACTGAAATATACATTGACAACTCAACAAAATACTTTTGTGAAGCAGAAACAGCTAAATACTTCATCACTGTGAGTAACTTTTCAAGTTGCCAAGCTAATAGCATGCACTGGCAGACCTTTTGTGGAGGGAGAATTTGTTAAAGAATGCCTTCTTTCTGTTGCCAAAGAGATGTGTCCAAATAAGGCCGATTTATTTAGTACAGTGAGTCTTTCAGGACACTCAATTACAAGAAGAATTGAAGAAATGGGAGAAAATTTGATCCGCATTTGCAAAACTGTGCAAAAAAATCTTTCCTATTTTTCCTTGGCACTCGACAAAAGTAACGATGTTCATAATTCTGCACAACTTCTAATTTTTATTCATGGGACGAATGACTATTTTGAAGTCACAGAAGGGCTTGCTGCACTGCAAAGCATCAAAGGAACAACTACAGGAGAGGATATCTATGAAAAGGTTTGCCAAACTGTGAATAGTTTGGAGCTGGACTGGGCAAAACTAGCCAGTGTGACAACTGATGGTCCTCCTAGCATGGTGGGGTCTGAGAAAGGAGTAATTGCTCGCATTAACCAAGAGATGGACAAACATAACCATTCTCATCCAATAGCCATATCCTGCCTCATCCACCAACAAGCGCTGTGTAGTAAATCACTGAAGTGGGACTCTGTTATGAAAACTGTGGTATCTTGTGTTAACTTCATTAGAGGTAATGCACTAAACCATAGACAATTTCAGGAATTTCTGTCTGAGCTAAATGTGGCCTGTGAAGATGTCTTGTACCACACACAGAAGTCCATTGGCTGAGTCGAGGGAGAGTTTTGAAACATTTCTATGACTTACTTCCACAGATTACAGCTTTACTGCTTTCAAAAAACAAAAAAATACCAGAGCTCAATGATGCAGAATGGAAATGGCACCTTGCCTTTCTGACAGATATAACAGAGCTACTCAATAGTTTCAATATGTGCAACTTCAAGGAAAGGGGAAGCTCATCTGTGATATGCAATCACATGTGAAAGCATTTGAAGTAAAATTAGGCCTCCTCATCAAACAAGTGAAGGAGGAAAATTTCTGCTGTCTCCCCACAACTCAAAATCTGTTAGCGGAAAATCCATTGATTGCATTCCCAAATAAAACATGTGTGGATTCACTGGAAAAGTTGCAAAAGGAGTTCCAGTTTAAATTTGAAGAGCTTCATCTCCATGGACAGGACATACAGCTTTTCCATAACCCATTTTCTATTGACATTGAACATGTGGATACAATTTACCAAATGGAACTGGCTGAAATGCAGAATTGTGACTCTCTGAAAGACACATTAAGTCAAGCAGCCTTCCTAATTTCTATGCATCTCTCCCCTCTGAGACATATCCTAATCTCAGGAACCATGCACTCAAAATGGCAACCATCTTTGGCAGCACTTATGTCTGTGAAAAGACTTTTTCCAGAATGAAAAATCTGAAATCTCCAACCAGATCTAGACTAACTGATGCACACTTGCATCACTTGTTATGACCAGCAGTGACAAATATGGAACCGGACATTGACCATCTCATTAGCCAAAAGCAGGCCCATAGTTCCCATTGAAATACTGGTAAGTCTGTTGATTTTACTTTACTTGTTCTTCATTTTAAATATTGTATTTGTTCTCGTTTTGTTTTTTTACTTCAAAATAAAATGTGTACAGTCTGCACAGGAATTTGTCCATAGTTTTTTTTTTTTTTTTTTCAAACTATAGTCCGGCCCTCCAACAGTCTGAGGGACAGTGAACTGGCCCCCTGTTTAAAAAGTTTGAGGACCCCTGCTATAGTCAGATTGACAAGACACTGAAAAAACAACCTGAAGGAATTTGTGTTTTATTGTGTAAGCAATGCAGGCATACTGGAGGTTTGAATGCATGGGAGAATATGCATAAAGCAGATTTCCAGGAGGACTAGTCAAGCAGAGGGTTGCAAGAAGAATGGAAAAGGGGTGGAGGTAGGAAGAGGGGCAGTAGTCCTCGGTCTGCTTGTGTTTGAGTGGATACAGCAAGAATGGAGAGGACAAGGTGCAAATACTTTTCTAAGTGACTTTGAAAGTTATGTTTTCAATCCATTTTTATAAAATTAAAATTGTATTGACCATAAATAAAATATTAGGGAAGATTTTATATGTGTAAATAAGAAGCAAAAGAAGAATAAAAGATGATTTCAGTATTTCCAGACTGAATAACTGAGACAGTGCCAAACAGAGAAGCAGGGAAATCTGACAGGAACAGGCTGATTTAGGGAGAAAAAGAAGGTGTTTAATTTTGTGTAAGTTGAGGCATGCAGGCAAAGATACCTAGCAGGAGACAAAATAAGAGTCTAAAATAGTGCTGAAATGTACAAATAACCACAAAGGGAATGTACACAAGTAGGGATGAAGATTGAGACCTTTTAGGAAAGCTGGTCCTTTCTACATTACTGGTTCTACCTACGTTTAAATGCTTCGTAAGTAAAGAGAATTCAAGTATAATGCTTTGGAAAGATGATGAAAATCTTTGGAAAATCAAATGTATGAAGAAAAACCTTCATAAGCCAACTTGGATTAAATACTGTATTATGAAGAATTGACATTTATTGAATTCTTACAACATATTAGATGCCTTTCATAGTCAGCCTCATAATGACATTAACAAAATGAGTAGATACCATAATGGAGGAATATAGTGGGAGAGTCCCATTGCTTCAAAGAAATTGAGAGTTCTTTTTAGAGATGAGGAAATGTAGACTCCAGAAAATTAACTGACTAACTTTCTGAAGAATTTTATAAAAGAAAAGTATATTCTTATTATTTTTATGTAATGACCATTCTGTTTAAAGTCATAAAGAAGGACTGTGCACTCTTATAGAATTCCTTCCAGGTATGTGAATACATTTTGGAATTGCATTTAATAAGGCTGACCTCTTAGTTTTGACTCGATCTTTTGCCTTGAGTCTACTTTTAGAATGACTAGGATACCACCCAGCATATGGCCTTTCTGGTACCTTGCATGCAGCCAGTGATCAAACATTTCTGCTATTGTAAACAATGAGCAATTTTCTCCAGAGTCTCCCATAGGTCAGTCAACGCAGCCTATTTTAAGCTATTTTTACGTGGTTCTACTTAAGCTCCTTTTTTCTTCTAGATTAACATTTCCCAGACTTGATTTCAGGCTCTGTAGAAAATCTTTATTTTTGGAAAGTTCTAAAGAAAATCTGTTCAGCTATTTTTGAGTTTTCAGAGTGACAAAAGTACTTTGATGCTTTGGATACCCAGATAATTAAAATCTGTCTTCTCAAGGAAAGTTCTAACTCAGCACACTTATAGTTCTCAGAAAAAAAAAAAAAATCAGCTGCTATGCAGAGTTTGACAATATTGGCCCTGTTTTAGTTTTCCATTGCTGCGTAACAAGTTGCCACAAACTTTGCAGCTGAAGCAACACATGCTTACTCTCTCACAGTTTCCATGGCTGAAGAGTCTGGACACGGTTCGACTTCGGTCCTCTGCTTGGATTTCACAAGGCTGTGATCAAGGTGGAGGCTGATGCTGAGTTCTCATCTGGGAGATCCTCTTCCAAGTTCATGGAGGCTGTTGTGATGACATGACTAAGGCTCATACTTTCTTGCTAGCTGTCAGCCAGGGACCACTCTTAGCTCTTGGAGATCACCTGTCTCTGTAAGCAGCTCACAGAATGGTTGTTCATTTATTTCCCTCAAAGCCAGCGGAGAAAATTCTGCTTCCTTGACTAGGTTGTCCTTCCCAGGATAAGATCCATTCATGTGTGACTTTGATCTCATCTGAAAGATCCCTTTGCCACATAATGTAATATGATCAGGGGAGCCACAGCTCATCTTATTCACGGATTGCCCCTGCACTTATTATACAAGGATGAGGGTCACTGGGCACTGTGTCATCTTATAATTCTGTTGCCCACAGATTCTAAAATAAACTTGCTTCAAATTAGTAAAGCTGTCATGATATGTTAGTCTATCCAGTCCTCTATCAAAATATTAGAATCAGATTTGATTGCATTGCTGAAGCAAAACACAAATTCATCGGGCCTTTGCGTTTTCCTTCGTTGTGCTGCTATAAAGAATAACAAAGCTAAACAGGTTCAATGGGTGTTATGTGCTGATGAAAAGGGTAGTGAACACTCACTCATTCACCCCACAGATATATACATATGTGTGTATATTATATGTGTGTATATATATGCATGTATGTACACACACACACACATATATATATTATATATATTTGCTCCTATAGAGAGACAGGCACCAAGCTGTGCGGTGGATATGAACAATAAGTGAAAGTAGAGATGCTCTCTGTCCTTGAGAAGATTTACAGAGTGGTGGGAATGACAGGAAACATATTCAAGGAAGGGAATAACCTTTGCAAAGGCCCCATGTCACTAGAGAGCATGGCATGTTTGAAGAGTGCAGAGGAGGTCCCCATGGCTGGGGCACAGACAGTTTAGAAGAATTACACAAGCAAACAGGACTTTCCAGACCAGATTAGGGTTTTCTTCTTAGTTCTGTGTTCATAGGAACAACATGCAGGGTTTTAAGCTAGATTTGGTAGAAGAAAGTAGATGGAGTTGAAAGAACCTTAAGAAATAAAATAAATAAGGTTTGGCAATGGGCTTGTAAGGGGAGTGAGAAGACTACAAAAGGGTCCATGTGGCAGAATGCCCAGGCCTCTGCATTGTGCAATGATGTTCTTTCCTGAGACTGGTGTCACCATGAAAGGACTAGGTATGTTATGTAGGAAAATGGGATGATGGCAGATGGTGATCGTAAGTTTCATTTTGTATATATCGAATGTGAGAGACTTTGATGTATTCAAGTAGAGATGTCAAAAAAGTGTTGGTGTGTCCAGATCTAGGAACAGAGGTTTGAACAATGAATCCAACTGTCCCTGTTTTCTTGTCCCATAACAAATTGCTACAAACTTAGTGGCTTAACACAACACAAATTACTGTAGTCCTTGTACAGTTCTAGAGGTCAGAAGCTACTTGGAGCTAAAATCAAACTGTCAATAGGGCCTTTTCTTGAATCTTTTCCTTGCCTCTTCTAGCTTCTGCAAGCTGCTCTTGGTCCCTTCCTTCCTTTTCATAGGTAATTGTGTTGCTCACATGACCTTCTCTCTTATGAGGACCTTTATGATTGTACTTGGCCCACCCAGATGATGTAGGATAACCTGCCTATCTCAAATTCCCTAATTAAATCACATCTACAGCCCCCTATTACCATATCAGGTTACATGTTCACAGGTTCTGGTGATCATGACACGGAGATCTTTGAGAGTGAGGGCATTTTTTAGCCTACCACACTAACCCTGCCAATGCAAGATAGTAAGGGATTCTGAGTACAACTACCATATTATACACTAGGCAGGTTTACGTACATTAATACATCCTCTAGGTACTTCACATACATTGTCCTAGGTCTTTAAAGATCTCTTCAGGGTAGATATTGTCATTCCTACCTTATGGATGCAGAAACAGAGGCAAAGAGATTTTAATTGACTTATATATTGTACAGCTAACTAGAGGGAGAAGAAGAATTAAATACAAGTCTGTCTAGATGCAAAATCTTCCTATTTCTCTCTATGCTGAAGATGTTATGGGGATCTGGCCCCTTTTTGAGAGCTTCTTCTCTTTCATGTTTGTTATCCCTCACTCACTTTGGGTGCCCAGCCTCTTCTTGTAGCGAGAAAAACACCTAAGAAGCAAATTTGCAAGGAGTTAAGTGACTAGATATTTCCATGAGTATTTGCTTGCTTGTTTCATTCATTCATTCATTTATAATTTCAGATTAATATAAGGGTACATATGATTAGGTTACATTGTTTGCATTTTTTTTAGGATAAGTCTGAGTTGTATTTGAGTCCTTCACCCAGAAGGTATGTCATATAGTCCTACATTGTGTCTGTTAGGTGGGAGCTTACTGAGTCCTTTTCCCCCTTCCCCCATCTCATCTTCTTGATACTAATTGTGTTTTTCTCTCATGTGAGCCTAGTTGATCATCTACTAGTTTCAAATTATTATTGAGCACAATAACTCACTGGGCAAGAGACATGAACAGAGCCTTCTCCAAGAAGACAGATGAATGACCAAAAAGCATGTGGAAAAATGATCATCATCCCCAACCATCAGAAAATTCAAATCAAAACCACTTTGAGGTATATCACCTAAATCCAGTGAGAATAGCCCATAGTACAAAGTCCCAAACCTACAGACGCTGGCATGGGTGCAGAAAGAGGAGAATACTTATACACTGTTGGTGGGATTGCAAGCTAATACAGCCTCTTTGGAAAGAATTATGAAGAATGCTCAAAGAGCTAAAAGTAGACCTTCCATTTGATCCTGCAGTCCCCTTACTAAGCCTCTACTCAGTAGAAAAAATGATCATTTTACCCATAAAGACATTTGCACATGAACGTTTATAGCAGTTAAATCCACAATTGCAAAGATGTGGAAACAACCCAAGTTCCCATGAACCAATGAATGGATTTATAAACTGTGATACATGTATATTATGGAATTCAAGTCAGATATAAAGAAAGTTGAAGACTACATCATTTGTATTAACTTGGAGTTGGATGACATTCTTCTTAGTAACATATCTCAAGAGTGGAAAAACAAGCATCCCATGTACTCAATACTAATTTAAAACAAGTAGATGAACAACTACAAGCCCAAATTAAAGGAAAAACAGAATTAAATTCAAGAAGTATTTGCTTTTTAAAGACAAGTACCTAGCTGCAGCAATATTACACTCAAAGTAATTCTCTCCCATACCTAGAAGGGAGAGGGCCAAGAAGACAGATTCCTTCCTGGATCTTTTTCACTGCCTGCCTGATGCATGGCTAAGTAGAGATGCTGAGCAGTGATGACTGTAGGTATCGCTCTAAGTGGGTGGGAGAGCTCAGAGCCTACTACCTCACACAGCCTTCTTAGACATGGGTTGGCCAAGGACACCAGTGGGCCACATTCCCAATGATCATTGGAGCTTTTTGATAGTTATACAAATTGGATTTTTCTGGATTTTAATTTTTCTTCATTCATTTAAAAACACGTTAAAACACTTTCCTTAGGTTCTACTTTCCAGGCTTCTACTTATCCAAGTCACAATGAGATTCAGGAGGGCTCATCGACTAGTTGTATGTCTTCCTCAGAGAAATGTCTGTTCTGATTTTTTCCCTATCTTTAAAATAGATGATTTACCTTTTATTATTCAGCCGTAAGAATTATCTACGTGTTCTGGATACAAGTCCCTTGTCAAATATATGGTTTCCAAGTATTTCTCCCATTCTCTGGGTTGCCATTTCATTGTCTTAACATTATTATTTGCATTATAAACCTTTTTAATTTTGATGAAGCCAAATTTATGTATTTTCCCTTGTTGATTATGCTTTTGGTATTATATCTAAGGAGGTGTTGCCTAAATGAAGGTCACAATGATTTACTCCTATGTTTTCTTCTAAGATTTTTATACTTTTAGCTCTCATATTTAGGTCTGTAATCCAGTTTGTGCTGAATTTTTGTATGCAATGTAAAGAAGGGGTCCAGCATCATTCTTTTGCATGAGTTTGATGTGTTTTGGTTTTCTAAGGAAAAACTAATGGTAATTTCAGGACAGGTTGGGCTGAGTTGCAGAGAAGAGTATGGAAAATTGGAGGAGGGAGTCCATGTGGTGGGACAGAGAGTAGTACAGGAATGTACATATCATTGAAGGCAGGCCAATGAGATGAAATTTTGAGACTTGCTAAAAATATTGGGATTAAGAACTTTATCTTTCTTGTTAGGATCATTAGCTGTATTGGTAACTTAAGTCTCAAGTTACCAGTCTCCTTAAGTAGGCAGCCTACCTGAAAATGAACTAAAAAAATGGAAAGCAGAGCCAATAGGTAGGGCAAAATACTGAGTCCGCTGGCATTGTTTGAAATTTTGAACAAATCCTTCAAAAGCTCTTAAAGTTTCAGCTTTAGAGTTTGGTCACTGAACAACCAAGTAAGTGCAGAATAGTCCACACCTGTATCTTCCTCCAAATACCCACCAACAATATACACTAGAAAAAGGATAAATTTATCATAGCTTCCTGATCACTTTTTGAAGCCTTGTAACAGGCTATTCTTTTTACTAGAAATGTCTTTTATTTACTTGATTAATGCTACTTATCCTTCAAAAATATGTTGCCTAGTCACTAAGAAGACTTTATATAGCTGGATTGTACATCAGAGTAGGCCAAATGCTATGGTAAATAATCCCTAAATTCTAGTGGTTTAATACAAAAAATAATTTCTTTTTTATATCATAGTCTAGTGAGGAGTGGTGGGGCAGAGGTGGGGATGGGTAGGGGATGCAGGTGTGGGGCAGACCGTGTCCATCTTGTGGCCCCACCACCCTCCAGGACCTCAGAGTCCTCCACTGGATCTTTTGACTCCAGGAACAGATGAGGAGAGAAAGGGGAATGGTGAAGAATTATTTTTATGACCACATAACCAGAACTCAGTCACTCTGCAAGGTGGCCAGGAAAAGTAGTTTAAATACATATCAAAATGAAGAGGAAATGAATTCAAAATCTCTGCTGGGTCACCTAGGTATGGCATAAATATGCATAGGGAGATATTTATACAATATGATAACTGTGCCAAGAGACAGTACTATGTGTATAAGCTGAAAAAACTAAGAGGACTGAATGGTCACATAGAGAAGCTCATAGTGATTCTAAGCTCAGAGAAGGAACTTCAATGCAGTCCCTCTTGGTTTTATAGTCAAGGAAATTATGACCAAGGTAAGTAAAGTGGGTGCTCAAAGTCACCACAAATCAATTGCTTATCTGACACTGGAACTCTTTAGTCAGTATTCTTCCTGGGATTCTTGTGGTCGAATGACAAATTTCAGAATTCTTTGGAGAAAAAGCCTAGTTGGCTCTGATTTAAGACACAAGTTAAAATGCCAACCTTAATTTTTTTTTAATGGAATTGATATAAAAACCATGCAAGAACTGTAAGTGAAGAACTGTTGAAGGTCACTGAATATAGTCATGGAGTCAAGATCTATTAAAGAAATACCTTGTTGATCTTTTAATGGTACCTACACCTGGACTATAGATTTTGGTGGCTTTGGGGGTCTACAATGTGAATTTTATTTCAATTTTTTGGTTCCATGGAGAGCCAGTTCCTTACTGGAAAAGATAAAGGCTGTCTTTGGGCTCTGTGCCCCTCCTTTGATGCACCTATACTAATGTTCAAAGCTCCTAGTGTCTCCCCACCCCTCAGCAGAGAGCAAAGCCTTCATTCCATTCCTTGGTCAGTTTGATAGCTCTACTTTTCATCCCCAAACAGACTATTATAGCTATATACATGTATTCATGGTAAACCATATGAGCTGAATTTTCATATACCAGTTTTATAGATGAGAAAACTGAGATCAATAGATAAAACTACCAATTATTGGATACCGATTATGTTCCAGATGCTGTATATATTTTAATCTCAACTTAATCTCAATAACAACCTAGCAAAATATCATTATATCATTTCCCTTTAAAATGTGAGGTATCTGGGCGGCGCCTGTGGCTCAGCAGGTAGGGCGCCGGTCCCATATGCCGGAGGTGGCGGGTTCAAACCCAGCCCCGGCCAAAAAAAAAAAACAAAAATAAAATGTGAGGTATCAATATCATAAAGATTATATAATTTTACCAAGATCAACAAGCTGGCAAGATGAAGAGATGAATATTAAATTTGGAGCTAGGTCTGTCTGAGTCTAAAACCTATGTTTTCCATGATTCCCATTATTAATGATGGATTAATAAATTGTGGTATGGAATATTATGCACCCTTAAAAAAGATGGAGACTTGGGTTGTGCCTGTGGCTCAAAGGAGTGGGGTGCTGGCCCCATATACTGGAAGTGGTGGGTTCAAACCTAGCCGTGGCCAAAAAGAAAAAAAATGGATACTTTACCTCTTTTATGTTTACATGGATGGAGCTTGGAACATATTCTTCTTAGTAAAGTATCTCAAGAATGGAAGAAAAAGTATCCAATGTACTCAGTTCTACTATGACACCAATATATAATCACCCACACTTCCATATGAAAGATATAACACAACTACAGCTCAAGATGAGTAAGGGAAGAGGAGGTGAAGGGGAGGGGAGGGTAATTGGTGGGACCCAGGGGGAGGATGGGTGGAGAGAGGGTAATTGGTAAGACCACACCTATGGTGCATTTTGCAAGGGTACATGTCAAATCTATTAAGTGTAGAGTATAAATGTCTTAACACAATAATTAAGAAAGTGAGGTGAAGTCTATATTAACTAGTTTGATGTAAACATTCCAAATTGTATATAAAACCAGCACATTGTACCCCATAAATGCATTAATGTATACAGCTATGATTTAATAAAAAATAAAATCCATTTCTTATGGTAAAAAAATAGGACGGTGCCTGTGGCTCAAGGAGAAGGGTGCTGGCCTGATATACCGGAGGTGGCAGGGTCAGACCTGGCCCCAGGCAAAAACTGCAAAAAAAAAAAAAAAAAAAAAAGATAATGATTTATTTTTTTTTAGCACACTTTATTTTATTTTTTAACACAAAGAATTTTAATTTTCTTTTAATACAAAGAATGTATTTTTTATTGTTAAATCATAGCTGTGTACATTTGTGCAATCAAGGGGTACAATGTGCTGGTTTCATATACAATCTGAAATATTCTCATCAAACTGTTCAACATAGCCTTCATGGGATTTTCTCAATTATTGTATGTAGATATTTTTATTCTGCATTTAGTAGGTTTCACCTGTACCCATTCTAAGATGCACTGTAGGTGTGGCCCCACGCATTACCCTCC
This sequence comes from Nycticebus coucang, assembly GCF_027406575.1. Lineage (NCBI taxonomy): Eukaryota > Metazoa > Chordata > Mammalia > Primates > Lorisidae > Nycticebus > Nycticebus coucang. The sequence continues at coordinate 92,571,491 of NC_069789.1, forward strand.
CTCCACTCTAATCTCCCCCCACTTTCTCCTCCCTTGGCCCTTTCCCCATATTCTTGTGCTATGGTTGGGTTAAAGCCTTCATATGAAAGCTATAAATTAGCTTCATAGTAGGGCTGAGTACATTGGATACTTTTTCTTCCATTCTTGAGATACTTTGCTAAGAATATGTTTCAGCTCCATCCATGTAAACATGAAAGAGGTAAAGTCTCCATCTTTCTTTAAGGCTACATAATATTCCATGGTATACATGTACCACTATTTGCTAGTCCATTCGTGGGTTGATGGGCACTTGGGCTTCTTCCATGACTTAGCAATTATGAATTGGGCTGCAATAAACATTCTGGTACAGATGTCTTTGTTATATGTGATTTTTGGTCTTCTGGGTATATACCTAGTAAAGGAATTATAGGATCGAATAGCAGGTCTATTTTTAGATCTCTAAGTATTCTCCAAACATCCTTCCAGAAGGAACATATTAGTGTGCATTCCCACCATCAGTGTAGAAGTATGCCCTTTTCTCCACATCCATGCCAACATCTCTGGTTTTGGGATTTTGTTATATGGGCTACTCTTACTGGTGTTAGGTGATATCTCAAAGTAGTTTTGATTTGCATTTCTCTGATGATTAAGGATGATGAGCTTTTTTTCATATGTCTGTAGGCCATGCATCTATCTTCTTTAGAGAAATTTCTTTTCAAATCCCTTGCCTACCCTGAGATGGGATCACATGTTCTTTTCTTGCTAATAACGTTTGAGTTCTCTGTAGATTCTGGTTATTAGACTTTTATTTGGAGGTATAACCTGCAAATATTTTCTCCAATTCTGAGGGCTGTCTGCTTGCTTTACTTACTATGTTCTAGGCTGTGCAGAAGCTTTCTAGTTTGATCAGGTCCCAGTAATGTATTTTTTTTTTTCCTTCTTTTTTTTTTTTATTGTTGGGGATTCATTGAGGGTACAATAAGCCAGTTACACTGATTGCAATTGTTAGGTAAAGTCCCTCTTGCAATCATGTCTTGCCCCCATAAAGTGTGACACACACTAAGGCCCCACCCCACTCCCTCCCTCTCTCTTTCTGCTTCCCCCCCCCATAACCTTAATTGTCATTAATTGTCCTCATATCAAGATTGAGTACATAGGATTCATGCTTCTCCATTCTTGTGATGCTTTACTAAGAATAATGTCTTCCACTTCCATCCAGGTTAATATGAAGGATGTAAAGTCTCCATTTTTTTTAATGGCTGAATAGTATTCCATGGTATACATATACCACAGCTTGTTAATCCATTCCTGGGTTGGTGGGCATTTAGGCTGTTTCCACATTTTGGCGATTGTAAATTGAGCTGCAATAAACAGTCTAGTACAAGTGTCCTTATGATAAAAGGATTTTTTTCCTTCTGGGTAGATGCCCAGTAATGGGATTGCAGGATCGAATGGGAGGTCTAGGTTGAGTGCTTTGAGGTTTCTCCATACTTCCTTCCAGAAAGGTTGTACTAGTTTGCAGTCCCACCAGCAGTGTAAAAGTGTTCCCTTCTCTCCACATCCACGCCAGCATCTGCAGTTTTGAGATTTTGTGATGTGGGCCATTCTCTCTGGGGTTAGATGATATCTCAGGGATGTTTTGATTTGCATTTCTCTAATATATAGAGATGATGAACATTTTTTCATGTGTTTGTTAGCCATTCGTCTGTCGTCTTTAGAGAAAGTTCTATTCATGTCTCTTGCCCATTGATATAAGGGATTGTTGGCTTTTTTCATGTGGATTAATTTGAGTTCTCTATAGATCCTGGTTATCAAGCTTTTGTCTGATTGAAAATATGCAAATATCCTTTCCCATTGTGTGGGTTGTCTCTTTGCTTTGGTTATCGTCACCTTAGCTGTATAGAAGCTTTTCAGTTTAATGAAGTCCCATTTGTTTATTTTTGTTGTTGTTGCAATTGCCATGGCAGTCTTCTTCATGAAGTCTTCCCCCAGGCCAATATCTTCCAGTGTTTTTCCTATGCTTTCTTTGAGGATTTTTATTGTTTCGTGCCTTAAATTTAAGTCCTTTATCCATCTTGAATCAATTTTTGTGAGTGGGGAAAGGTGTGGGTCCAGTTTCAGTCTTTTACACGCAGACATCCAATTCTCCCAACACCATTTATTGAATAGGGAGTCTTTCCCCCAAGGTAAGTTCTTGTTTGGTTTATCGAAGATTAGGTGGTTGTAAGATGTTAGTTTCATTTCTTGGTGTTCAATTCGATTCCAAGTGTCTATGTCTCTGTTTTTGTGCCAGTACCATGCTGTCTTGAGCACTATGGCTTTGTAGTACAGACTAAAATCTGGTATGCTGATGCCCCCAGCTTTATTTTTGTTACTAAGAACTGCCTTAGCTATACGGGGTTTTTTCCGGTTCCATACAAAACGCAGAATCATTTTTTCCAAATCTTGAAAGTACGATGTAGGTACTTTGATAGGAATGGCATTGAATAGGTAGATTGCTTTGGGAAGTATAGACATTTTAACAATGTTGATTCTTCCCATCCATGAGCATGGTATCTTCTTCCATTTGTTAATATCCTCTGCTATTTCCTTTCTGAGGAGTTCATAGTTTTCTTTATAGAGGTCCTTCACCTCCTTCGTTAGGTATATTCCTAGGTATTGCATTTTCTTTGAAACTATGGTGAAGGGAGTTGTGTCCTTAATTAGCTTCTCATCTTGACTGTTATTGGTGTATACAAAGGCTACTGACTTGTGGACATTGATTTTATATCCTGAAACATTACTGTATTTTTTGATGACTTCTAGTAGTCTTGTGGTTGAGTCTTTGGGGTTCTCTAAGTATAAGATCATGTCGTCAGCAAAGAGGGAGAGTTTGACCTCGTCTGCTCCCATTTGGATTCCCTTTATTTCCTTGTCTTGCCTAATTGTATTGGCTAGAACTTCCAGCACTACGTTGAATAGTAAAGGTGACAGAGGACAACCTTGTCTGGTTCCAGTTCTAAGAGGAAAAGCTTTCAGTTTTACTCCATTCAGTAAAATATTGGCTGTGGGTTTGTCATAGATAGCTTCAATCAGTTTTAGAAATGTGCCACCTATGCCTATACTCTTCAGTGTTCTAATTAGAAAAGGATGCTGGATTTTATCAAATGCTTTTTCTGCATCTATTGAGAGGATCATGTGATCTTTATTTTTGCCTCTGTTAATATGGTGGATAACGTTTATGGACTTGCGTATGTTGAACCAGCCTTGCATCCCTGGGATGAAGCCTGCTTGATCATGATGAATGACTTTTTTGATGATAAGCTGTAATCTATTGGCTAGGATTTTGTTGAGAATTTTTCCATCTATATTCATGAGTGAGATTGGTCTGAAATTCTCCTTTTTGTTTGGGTCTTTTCCTGGTTTTGGTATCAGGGTGATGTTTGCTTCATAGAATGTGTTGGGGAAGATTCCTTCTTCCTCAATTTTTTGGAATAATTTCTGCAGTACAGGAATAAGCTCTTCCTTGAAGGTTTGATAGAATTCTGGAGTGAAGCCATCTGGACCAGGGCATTTTTTAGTTGGAAGCTTTTTTATTGTTTCTTTGATCTCAGTGCTTGAAATTGGTCTGTTCAGGAGGTCTATTTCTTCCTGGCCAAGTCTAGGGAGAGGGTGTGATTCCAAATATTGATCCATTTCCTTCACATTGTCAAATTTCTGGGCATACAGTTTCTGGTAGTATTCAGAGATGATCTCTTGTATCTCTGTGGGATCAGTTGTTATTTCCCCTTTATCATTTCTGATTGAGGTTACTAGAGATTTTACTTTTCTATTTCTAGTTAGTCTGGCCAATGGTTTATCTATTTTATTTATTTTTTCAAAAAACCAACTCCTTGTTTCATTAATTTTCTGAATGATTCTTTTGTTTTCAATTTCATTGATCTCTGATTTGATTTTGGAGATTTCTTTTCTTCTACTGAGTTTAGGCTTAGATTGTTCTTCTTTTTCCAATTCCATAAGGTCTCTTGTGAGATTGTTGATGTGCTCTCTGTCTGTTTTTCGAATGTAGGCATCTAAAGCGATGAATTTTCCTCTCAAAACTGCTTTTGCAGTATCCCACAGGTTTTGGTAGCTTGTGTCTTCATTGTTGTTATGCTTAAGGAAGTTAGTGATTTCCTGTTTGATTTCTTCCTGCACCCATCTGTTATTCAACAGAAGATTGTTTAATTTCCATGCCTTTGGATGGGGTCGAGCATTGTTGTTAGAGTTGAGTTCCACCTTTAGTGCCTTATGGTCTGAAAAGATACAAGGTAAAATTTCAATTCTTTTGATTCTGTTGATATTTGTTTTGTGTCCCAGGATATGATCAATTTTGGAGAATGTTCCATGGGGTGATGAGAAGAATGTATATTCTTTATCTTTGGGGTGGAGTGTTCTATATGCATCTATCAAGCATAATTGTTCTAGGGTCTCATTTAAATCTCTTATATCTTTGTTTAATTTCTGTTTAGAGGATCTGTCCAGCTCTGTAAGAGGTGTGTTAAAGTCCCCTGTTATGATGGTATTCTCAGATATCATATTGCTCAGACTGAGTAAGGTCTGTTTCAAGAATCTGGGAGCATTTAAATTTGGTGCATAGATATTTAGAATTGAAATGTCTTCTTGTTGTAGTTTTCCCTTGACCAATATAAAGTGACCATCTTTGTCTTTTTTGACTTTAGTTGCTTTAAATCCACATGTATCTGAAAATAAGATTGCAACTCCTCTTTTCTTCTGAATTCCATTTGCCTGAAAAATTGTCTTCCAACCCTTGACTCGGAGCTTTAATTTGTCTTTTGAAGCCAGGTGTGTTTCTTGCAGACAGCAAATGGATGGCTTGTGTTTTTTAATCCAGTCAGCCAATCTATGTCTCTTCAGTGGGGAATTCAAGCCATTAACATTTATTGAGATAATTGATAAGTGTGGTAGTATTCTATTCATCTTATTTTGTGAGAGTCCATTGCTTAGTTTTATCTTTTGCATCAGTGTGGAGGTTTGGTTCTGTCCTTTAATTTCTGAGTTCTTACTTTGCTGTTGATCCATTGTGGTGGTCAGTGTGGAGAACAGGTTGAAGTATTTCCTGTAGAGCTGGTCTTGTTGTGGCGAATTTCCTCAATGTTTGTATATCCGTAAATGATTTGATTTCTCCATCAATTTTGAAGCTTAGCTTAGCAGGGTACACAATTTTGGGCTGGAAATTGTTCTGTTTAAGTAGATTAAAGGTAGATGGTCATTGTCTTCTTGCTTGGAAAGTTTCATTAGAGAAGTCTGCGATCACTCTGATGGATCTGCCCCTGTAGGTCAACTGGTGCTTACTCCTGGCAGCGTGGAGAATCTTTTCTCTTGTCTTGACTTTGGACAGGTTCATCACAATGTGTCTTGGAGAAGCTCAGTTAGAGTTGAGGCGACCTGGGGTCCGATAGCCCTCTGAAAGCAGTGTGTCAGAATCTTTGGTGATGTTTGGGAAATTTTCTTTTATAATATTCTCTAGTATGGCTTCCATTCCTCTGGGGCATTCTTCTTCCCCTTCTGGAATTCCTATAACTCGTATGTTGGAACGCTTCATAAAGTCCCATAATTCTGACAGTGAACGTTCTGCTTTCTCTCTCTTCTTTTCTGCCTCTTTTACTATCTGAGTTATCTCAAAAACTTTGTCTTCTACCTCTGAAATTCTTTCTTCTGCATGGTCTAACCTGTTGCTGATACTTTCCATTGCATCTTTAAGTTCCCTGATTGACTGTTTCATTTCCTTCAGCTCTGCTATATCCTTTTTATATTCTTCATATCGTTCATCTCTGATTTGATTCTGTTTTTGGATTTCCTTTTGGTTATTTTCCACTTTATTAGCAGTTTCCTTCATTGTTTCCATCATTTCTTTCATTGTTTTCAACATGTGTATTCTAAATTCCCTTTCTGTCATTCCTAACATTTCTGTATAGGTGGAATCCTCTGCAGTAGCTACCTCATGGTCCCTTGGCGGGGTTGTTCTGGACTGGTTCTTCATGTTGCCTGGAGTTTTCTGCTGATTCTTCCTCATGAGTGATTTCTTTTATCTGTTTCCTTGCCCTAATTTTCCTTTCACTTCCTCTTGCTCTTTAAGTTCTTGTGCCTGTGGAAGTTGTGGGCGGGTTTAGACGGGTTGAACACACGCGACCACTTGCCGGTTTTCCACTGTTTTAGTCCTCCTCTTGGGGTCCAGAAGTCTCTCGCTGACTCCCTGTATCCTCATAGGAGTGATGATAGGTAGTTCCCACCAGCCAGAGATGCCTGGAGTCCTATCTCCCCAGACTCACGGTGCCCAGATGCAAGGAAGCTGTTACTCGGCTGCCATCTTGCTCCGCCCATCCCCCAGTAATGTATTTTTGATACTGCTTCAATTGCCTGGGGAGTCCTCCTCATAAAATATTCACCCAGGCCAATTCCTTCAAGAGTTTTCCCTGCACTTTGTTCAAGTATTTTTATAGTTTTATGTCTTAAGTTTAAATCTTTTATCCAGTGAGAGTCTATCTTAGTCAATGGTGAAAGGTGCAGGTCCAGTTTCAGTCTTCTAGAGGTTGCCATCCAGTTCACCTAGCACCATTTGTTAAATAGGGAATTTTTTCTCCACTGAATGTTTTCAATTGGCTTGTCAAAGATCAAATAATGGTAAGTAGCTGAATTCATCTCTTAGTTCTCTATTCTGTTACAGACATGTACTTCTCTGTTTTTGTGCCAGTACCATGCTGTTTTGATCACTATCGATTTATAGTACAGTCTCAGGTCTAGTAGCGTGATTCCTCCTGCTTTGTTTTTATTTCTGAGTATTATTTTGTCTATTCAAGGTTTTTTATGATTCCATATAAAATGAAGTATTATTTTTTCAAGATCTTTAAAAAATGACAATGGAGCACTAATAGGAATTGATTTAAAATTATATATTGCTTTGGGTAGTATGGACATTTTAACAATGTTGATTCTTTCCAGCAATGAGCATGGTATGTTTTTCCATTTGTTAACATCTTCAGCTATTTCTTTTTTTAAAATTTCATAGTTCTCTTTATAGAGATCTTTCACGTCCTTTGTTAGATAAACACCCAAATATTTCATCTTTCGCACTACGGTGAAAGGAATAGAGTACTTGATTGTTTTTTCTGCTTGGCAGTTGTTGGTATATATAAAGGCTACAGATTTATGGGTGTTGATTTTGTAGCCTGAGACATTGCTGTATTCCTTGATCACTTCTAAAAGTTTTGTAGTAGAATCCCTAGTGTTTTCCAGATATATGATCATGTCATCCGTGAAGAGTGAAAGTTTGATCTCTTCTGACCCTATGTGGATACCCTTGATCGTCTTTTCTTCCCTAATTGCAATGGCTAAAACTTCCATTACAATGTTAAAGAGCAATGGAGACAATGGGCAACCTTGCCTGGTTCCTGATCTACGTGGAAATGATTTCAATTTAACTCCATTCAATATGATATTGGCTGTGGGTTTGCTATAGATGGCCTCTATTAGTTTAAGAAATGTCCCTTCTATACCAATTTTCTTGTGTTTTGATCATGAAGGGATGCTGGATATTATCAAAAGCTTTTTCTGCTTCAGTTGAGAGAATCATATGGTCTTTATTTTTTAGTTTGTTTATGTGTTGAATTACATTTATAGATTTACATATATTGAACCAGCCTTGAGACGCTGGGATAAATCCCACTTGGTCATGGTGTATAATTTTTTTGATGTGTTGTTGGATTCTGTTTGTTAGGATCTTACTGAGTATTTTTGCATCAATATTCATTAGTGATATTGGTCTATAATTTTCTTTTCTTGTTGGGTCTTTCCCTGGTTTAGGGATCAAGGTGATGTTTGCTTCTTAGAATTTGTTGGGTAGTATTCCTTCTTTTTCTATTTCTTGGAAGAGGTTTAGTAATATAAGTACTAGTTCTTCTATAAAGGTTTGGTAGAATTCTGATGTAAAGCCATCTGGTCCTGGGCTTTCCTTTTTAGGGAGATTTTGTATAGTTGATGCTATTTCAGAACTTGATATAGGCCTGTTCAACATTTCCACTTTCTTCTGGCTAAGTCTTGGTAGGTGGCATACTTCCAAGTATTGGTCGATTTCTTTCAGATTTTCATATTTCTGAGAGTAAAGTTTCTTATAATATTTGTTAAGGATTTTTTGAATTTCTGAGGGGTCAGTTGTTATTTCATCGTTATCATTTCTGATTGATGAAATTAGAGATTTTACTCTTTTTTTCCTGGTTAGGTTGGCCAAAGGTTTATCTATTTTATTGACCTTTTCAAAAAACCAACTTTTGGATTTATTGATCTGTTGTATAATTCTTTTGTTTTCAATTTCATTTAATTCTGCTCTGATTTTGGTTATTTCTTTTCTTCTGCTGGGTTTGGGGTTGGAGTGTTCTTCCTTCTCCAGTTGCTTGAAATGTCCCATTAAGTTATTAACTTCCTCTCTTTCCATTTTCTTGAGGAAGGCTTGCAGTGCTATAAATTTCCCTCTTAGGACTGCCTTTGCAGTATCCCTGAGGTTCTGATAATTCATGTCTTCATTTTTGTTTTGTTCCAAAAATTTGATGATTTCCTTCTTAATCTCATCTATTACCCATCTATCCTTCAGCATAAGGTTATTTAGCTTCCATGTTTTTCTATGGGTATGTAGATTCCTGTTGTTATTGAGTTCAACTTTTATTCCATGATGGTCCGAGAAGATGCAAGGAATAATTTCTATTTTTTTATATTTGCTGAGGTTAGATTTGTGGCCCAGAATGTGGTCAATTTTGTAGTATGTTGTGTGGGCTGATGAGAAGAATGTGTATTCAGTTTTGTTGGGATGAAATGTTCCGTACATGTCTGTTAAGTCCAGATGTTGAATGGTTACGTTTAAATCTAAGATTTCTTTGCTTAGCTTCTTTTTGGAGGATCTATCCAGCACTGCTAATTTTGGAGGATCTATCCAGCACTGATAAAGGGTTATTAAAATTTCCAACTACTATGGAACTGGAGGAAATCAAGTTGCTCATGTCTGTTAGAGTTTCTCTTATAAATTGAGGTGCATTCTTGTTAGGTAAATAAATATTAATAATTGAAATCTCATCATATTGGGTATTACCTTTAACAAATATGAAGTGTCCATCCTTATCCTTCCTTATTTTGGTTGGTTTAAAGCCTGTTGCATCTGTGAATAGGATTGCAACGCCTGCTTTTTTCTTCTTTCCCTTTGCTTGGAATATAGATGATCATCCCTTCACCTTGAGTCTATATTTGTCTTTTAATGTAAGGTCAGATTCTTGTACGCAGCAGATATCTGGCTTGAGTTTTTGTATCTAGTCAGCCAACCTGTGCCTCTTGAGAGGACAATTTAAACCATTCATATTTATTGAGAATATTGATAAGCCTTTCGAGAGTCCCGTGGACATTTTTAATCCTTTTGCGACTGTGGAAGTTGGAATTTGATCAAAATTTTCTGGGTGGGTTTACTTTTGTGGTGGAGGATTATGCTGGTCTTTATGGAGGATAGGTCTGGGAATATCCTGGAGAGCTGGATAGTTTAGTTGTGGCAAATTTCTTCAACATGTGAATGTCATTAAATTATTTAATTTCTCCATCATAAATGAAACTTAGTTTAGCTGGGTTAAGGATCCTGGGTTGAAAGTTACTTTGTTTTAGGAGATTAAAGTCAATGACCATCCTCTTCTAGCTTGAAAGTTTTCAGCAGAGAAATCTGCAGTTATTCTAATATTCTTCCCCTTGTAGGTAATGGTTTTCTTTTGTCTGGCTGCTTTCAGAATTTTCTCCTTCATATTAACTTTAGTGAAATTGATTATGATTTATCTGGGAGACGTCTTATTCAGGTTGAATAGTGCTGAAGTTCTGAAACTATCTGCTATTTCTGAAATAGCAGATAGTTTCAGAACCTCTTGGCATGTCTGAAAAGTTCTCCTTCATAATCTCATGGAGAAGAGACTCTGTGCCTTGTGAAGCCACTTTGTCGCTTTTGGGGAATCCCTATTAGACAAATATTGATTTTCTTTGAATTATCCCAGAGCTCTCTGAGAGAGTGATCTGTTTTTGCCCTCCATTTCTCTTCCTCTTTGAGAGTTTGGGCGTGTTCGAAAGCTTTGTCTTCAATGTCAGAAATCCTTTCTTCTGCTTGCTCCATTCTGTTACTGAGGGATTCTACTGTGTTTCTCAGATCTTTGAGGGCTGCAACTTCTTGTCTCAATGTGTCAAAATCTTTGGTCATTTGGTCTTTGAATTCGTTGAATTGTTGAGATATCTTTTGGGTTACTGCTTGGAATTCTAATTCGATCTTATTTGCTATCCAGATTCTGAATTCAATTTCTGACATCTCGGCTATTTGTTTGTGCATGGGATCTTATGCTTTGTTTGCCCCATTGATCCTTGGGGGAGTTGATCTACTCTGATTATTCATATTGCCAGAGTTTTTTCCTTGATTTCATTTCATGATTGTTTTTCACTGTTGCCTCTGGCCGTCCTCAGAGTTGGGGTGGTGTCTCTCCGAGATTAGACCCTGGGGGGATCACTCTATTGTTGCTGAATCTTTGTAGGGAGTGACCCTGTGTAGCTCTTCTGGGGCTGCCCCAGCCAGGGAGTTCTGGTTGTGAGAGAAGCTCCATAGTGTGACACCCCCAGATCCAGCAACAGGGCAGGAGTTGGTGCACATGGTTCTGGGAGTGCCTGGTGCCCAGTGACTCTGGCACAGATGGCCCAATGCTCCAGCTGTCTCTCCCCAGGAGAAGGGCTCTGCACAGAGGCAGAGAGGGCTCCATAGGGCATGCAGCTACCAGAGTCCCTGGCCAGATGAGCGGGCAGGTGTGGAGGAAGGGAGGGTAAAGTAGGGAGGATGTGGGGTTGTGTAGCTCCCGGAGTTCCTGGTCAGGGCTTGGGGAGGCCCATTGGGTGGGGTAGCAGGTCCCGGTGCAGCTCTTACTGGTCCATGCAGGCGCAGCTCTTCTGGACGTCCTGCAGGGTGCCGATCACGGGTCCTGGCGCAGCTCTTCTGGAGGCCCAGGAGGGTGCTGATCGCGGGTCCCGGGGCAGCTCTTATGGAAGTTCAAGTGGGTGCTGATTGTGGATCCTGGTGCAGCTCTTATGCAGGTGCAGGAGGGTGCCCATGATTTTGTTTTTAATTATTTTTACTATTAGTAATTTTTTATTTCATAGATTTCCTAGAAAAAAATTCTGGGAAGAGATGCAGTGTACAATAGTTCATTTTATCAGTTAAGATGCCTCTAAGCTTCAAGTTTAAAAAATAAAGACAAATGGCATAAACAACAAGTGAACAAGACTATTTATTTTTCTCTATTAAGAAGAGGGCCAGAGTTAGAGAAGTTACAAACTAGTTAATTCAGTAGCTCATGATGTCACCAAGAACCCAATACCCACCCTTTCTGTTCTGTCATCTACAGTAATTTATTTTGTCCTCTTAGGCTAGTCCCTGATGGTACCAGATGGCTCTTTCATTGCAGGTGTCTTAAACAGGTGACAACACTCAGAGGCTGAAAATGAAACTGCTAGACTTGTGTCCATTTTTAGGAGTATGAAAAACCTTCCCAGAGCTTTACCAACAGATTTTCCTTAACATCTCTTCAGCCAAAATTTTGTCACATCCCCATGCCTAAACTAATCTTTTTTTTTTCTTTTTTCTTTTTCTTTTTCTTTGAGTCAGAGTCTTACTATGTCGCCCTCAGTAGAGTGCTGTGGCATCACAGCTCACAGAAACCTCAAACTCTTGGGCTTAAGTGATTCTCTTGCCTCAGCCTCCCAAGTAGCAAACTAACATTTTCTGAGTGGAATGGAATTACCATATTTCACATAATCTGTAGGGGCTTTGATCTCCCTCAAAATAATTGGCTTTTCAATATCTGAACAAAATTAGAGTTCTATTAAGAAGGAACGAGGCAAATGGCTAGTGGATAGGAAGCAATAATGAGATAATCTTCAGGCACCAGGCCTGAGTAGGATAGGGATGAAGTGGAAGCTTTCAAGTTCAGCAAAGAGGTCTCTTGCATTCCTATGATCTGGCCCTGTAATGAGACTTTTTATAAAAATAAATACTATAAGTGTTTAGGAAACAATTTTCACATTGGCTTAAAGTGTTAAAATGTTATTTTGAGGTCAGGTGCGGTGGCTCATACCTGTAATCCTAGCATTCTGGGAGGCTGTGGGTGGATTGCCTGAGTTCAGGAGTTCAAGACAAGCCTGAGCAAGTGCAACAAGGTGAGACCGTCTCAAAAAAAAAATAAATGTTAGTTTGAAATTACAAAGATTCTAAATTGATTGATTAGAAATCATGGAAAAAAATCAAATTCTGTCTCACTAAGGGCCGCTTATGTTATTACTGTGTAAACTAATGGTTCTCAAGTAACTTTGGAGTGATTTAGTTCAACCCCTGGTTATAATTCTTAGCTTCCTTCTACAATGTCCTTTTTCAATTGATTATGTAGCTTCTGCTTTAATGTGTTTTGTTACGCTAATCAATTTCTCACTACCTACAGTCCATTTTCTTTTGGGGAAATTCTTTTTGTTAAAAAAGTTATTTCTTATTTTCAAAACAAGTTGTTATTAAATAAGCATATCTTTTACATAAACACAAATGTGCTGTGTAGAAAAAGAGGTTGTAGAGCCAAGCAGGTTAGCATCTCAGGTTTACTCATAACTGATGAGAGCCTTGGACTCACATCCCAATCCTCCTGCCCACCAGGGCTCAAAATGAGCCCTATAGTGATATCTACTCAATGGGGTTAAGTGAGTCAACACGTGTAATGTCTCAGTGCTGGGGAAAATACAAAATGCTTATTATAATTAAAATTAGCTATAAGAATATAATGAAAATGATTTGAACTCTTTGAGACTCACTAAAATTGATAGAACCACACATATTTCTGACATTCATTATAATGATTAAATGAGACCATAAAATACAGTAAACTCAAAAAAAGTTGCTTCTTCCTACCTCACTTGCCCAATGCCAGCTGCTCTGGTTTGAATGAGAGTATTCCCTCCAAAATTATATTGCAGTGTAACCCCTAATGCATCAGTATTAACAAGTACAGCTTTTAGCAGACAGTTAAGTCATGAGGGCTCCACCCTCACGAATGAGATTATCAAACCCCCTTATAGTGAGAAAATACAATTATTTTGGAGACTTACGGTACCTGTTTTCTTTTTTCTTGAACCAGAAATTCAGATGCTTACTTTTTCTTTCCCAATATGCAAGTTATAGTCATGAAGACAAACCAGCAGCACAGTGGACAGGGAGAACCAAATGTCTTATGGACTTTTTTTCTACTTTGCTTTGCTTGGGACCACATTTTTAGTCCACCCTGCAATTTGGGGTGATGCAAATTGTATTTTGAATGCATTAACTAAAGTCAAAGTTTGATGACTGTTGCCCCTAAGTATGCTTTTCCAACATCACTTATTTTTTCCCTTCAAAGAGTAAGCTAAATTGTTTATGAAATATAGTATATGCCACATTAAATCAAAACATTGATCCATTCAGCCCAATCTTCTCTCCCTGATGCCATCTCAAGGTAAGGATTAGGGCACAGTATAAAAATTTCATGGCATACCTTTTAAAATCAAAACCAGAACCAATTCTTCATAACCTTTTATGGATTCACCATCATAGATTGATGTTTCTTAAATTTCTGTTAGGGAACATCAAGGTTTGTCTGTGGGTCTTGTGATCAAATTCATGTTCTTACTAAGATCCTGCAGATAATGACCTAAGAGGCCCGGTCTTCGTAATGGCTGTCCTCAGCTTTTTATGATCCCTTACTTAATCTTGGGCACATCTGAACAAAAGGTCAATTAAGTTCACGAACTCATCCTAGGAAAAGTTCTACATACCTCATTGCTGAATGCCACTCTGGTCACCTTTGAGGTACTCCCATTGGGAAACTATGCATCCATGCCAGCACCTAGTCCACCCTTCAATTTTGGAAGTCTTTTTTGCAATGGCCATCAGCACTGATGTTGTATAAAGATCTGACCAACTTGGGGACTCATCTTAGAAACAATGCTGCATACATCACTGCTGAATATCATCACAGTCACTACATCTCCAGTGGGAGCACTTCGAAGGTGCCTGTAGTGATATTCAGCAATAAGGCATGGAAGCACCTTCCTAGAGTAAGTTCATGAACTTAATTGTCAGACCTCACAACTTTTTCAGACCTTGCCTGCCTCAGGAAGAGGTCCATACCTTTCCCATTCAATACATGTCTTCCTGATATAGGAGAAACCTGTTTATCTAAAGGAGTCAGATATTCAAAATCTTCACTGAATTATTCTTTCTTTGGGAACCAAGTATAAAATCAGAGAGTGGACTCCAACTTTTAATTTAGCTGGGCTGAGATGTCTATGTAAACAGCCTTTCTCATGATAATTTGGCAGGGCAGTTTTTGGTCAGGAAGAGGAGTATCATACAAATGTTTTCATTTCTCAGTCCCCATCTTCACCCACCCTCCCCTTTACTGACCTTTCTTTGAACCCAGACTATAGTTTTACTAGGGCTTTGTTTTGTGCCTTGGGCAAAAGTTTTGGGTCAGCTGAGGTCAGTTCTCATTTTTTCTGAATCAGTTTGCCCTCCTCCAATCTCAGTGGAAAAACTTCAACAAAAATGCATTTATACATAAGTCTTAGTTTTCATTGAGTTCTGTGTTGGCAAAGAAGACCGGACCCTTATCCCTAGAGGCCCTTAACCTCTTAAACAATCTTTTATTTTTTTTTTCAAAGTACCTCTGCTCTAACTATATTGGCTCCCCTGCTACTGATTCTGAGTCTAGAAGCATGTGGACTTTTCATGTTTTTTTGTTTTTGTTTTTGAGACAGAATGTCACTATATCACCCTTGGTTGAGTGCTGTGTTGTCACAGCTCACAGCAACCTCAAACTCTTGGGCTTAAGCTACTGTCTTGCCTCAGCCCCCCAAGTAGCTGGGACTACAGGCACCCACCACAATGCCTGGCTTTTTTTTTTTTTTAAATAGTTGTCATTGTTGTTTAGCAGGTCTGGGCCGGGTTCAAACCTGCCAGCCCCGATGTATGTGGCTGGCGCCCTAGCTGCTGAGCTACAAGCGCTGAGCCTTGATGTTTTATATAATTTTAATCTACACATTGTCTCAAACACATAGCAGAGAGGCAGCACATCACAGATTGGAGAGTGGAGGATTGGTGGTCAAGAAACCTGGATTTTAGTCTTAACTGTGCCACTGTGTGCAACTTTGGGCAAATTTCTAAATCCCAGACTCTTCCTCTCAGTAAATTGAGGATCAGATAAGTTTAGTATTAAATGCTTCTGTAGACTCCAAGATTTCTTGATTCAATTGAGAGGAACTGAAAATTGATCAAAAGATACTGGACTCCTAACTCACTATTTTCTCCATGGTTAATCAAGCAAGGGGTGCTCCTTGAGTTTCCAAGATCAGGATGAGCAACAGAGAATTTTTAGCATGTCAGAGCTGGAAGGAACCACAGAGGCTGTCCTGTCTGACCTGTTTGTTTAATAGATGAGAACACTAAGGAATGAAGAAGAGGCAGTGACTTGCCTATAGACAGATGAATAAAAGCCTCTGTGTATATTCTCTTCCTTGTATTCACTTTCTACACTACCTTGCCTCTTTATTACCACTGAAAGATATTCTTTAGAATAAATATTAGTACTGTATTTTAAATAACATCAGTTTTTAAAAACTCTATGAAAGATGAATTCATTAGGCCATTCTTTCTCTTCCCTATTAGGATTATAAACCAAGGGACAGTGTGTTGGTCTGTGCTTTGTACATATGCCCCAGTAGTTTAAACATGTTAGGAGAGGAATTTAAAATCCTACCTTGTGTAAGGTCACATGATACAATTTCCTTTTTGTTAGTTCCACATACTCCAATAATCTAGCTATGGTCAGCCTAAAAAAATCCCTTCTTGTCACAATTTTCCAAAGACTGTATTTACTCAGGGTATCTGAGTAGCCAAAGTCCAAATTTATTTTGAACAATTGAATAATTCGGATTGCTTGCTGTGGGAAGGTTATATATTACATTAAAGAAAACAAGAGTATAGATTTTGCTTTATATATATCCTCCCTCACTCCAAAATTTTATCTGTTTTCGATATTCCTCTGGCCATAAGGACAACACATCATATTTTAGCAGAAGTCATATTTAGGTTTAGAGTTTGCCAATAAATATCTACCCTTCTGATAACATCTGGTTTATTTTACTGTTGGAGAAATGAAAAGTATCACATACATGTCTTTTTCAGGCAATTATATCTTTATAAAAAATACCAGCCTGGTTTTAAATTGGCAATATGTGATGGGATCGTTGATAAAGTATTTCTAACTCTGGAGTGGTTTATAGATATTTTACATTTTTGGAATAATCAAGCTTCATTATGAATACCAACTATTGTATAGTTCCTGATAATGTAGTGTGATCACCCCACGGCTACTGAAGAGCATGGGCCTTTTGCTCCTGGCAAGTGTACATTTGTATTTTTGTGGTCCTGATATGAATGGTCTGTCACTTTGGATTGCATGAACATTTTTAGCAGCTTCTCACTCACCTGAGAACATATTGCTTTGGGTATTAGAATTAGAGTAGCAAATTTGTTATAACTGTGAAAAGAATTAGAGAATAAATCTAAAAGAGTTAGAATAATCTGAGATGTCAATGCATGGAATTTTACTGCTCAAAGATCTCTTCTGTTTACAATAAGTGGCTTCTGGGAGGAATTTTCTCTAGGGCTTCTAACTACATATTAGCTTCCTAATTGGAACTTTGAATCAGTTGCTTTACATTCTTCTAAATAATAAAAACTTACTTAAGTCATTCTTGGAACTAGACAAGTTATAAATTATGAATGATTGGGTACGTAATTAAGTAAACAATTCAGCCATTCAAAGCACATTCCCCTACAATCCATTCCATTCCTGGGAGACAGCATGATATGCTTTCTAAAGAGAGCAAGCTTCAGAGTCAAAGCAACTTAGGTTTGAGTCTAAGTTCATCACCTTTTAGCCCTATGATTTAAACAATTTGCTTAACTCCTGTTTTTTTCATCTGTAAAATGGATATGATAATAATACCTACCTCTTATTTTTGTGAAAGTTAAATGTGATAATGTATGTAAAACTCTTAGCACAGGGCCTGGCATACAGCAAATGCTCAATAAATATTACATCTTATTTTAAGGCATACCTCTTTCTTTAATTTTCCAAATTTTTCTTATCTCTTGGCAGCCAAGATAAATTCATTATCTCTTACAATGAATGCCATTTACATTTCCAGGGCTTAGCATGACAGAAGCTTATTTCTAACCTATATACAGTCCAATCAATAGTGGGTGAGGGAGAAGCTTTGTCCCAAACAGTCATTTGGAGACCCAGGCTCTTCCCAGCACGGGGCTCCAAGATTGCTTTAGACATGCAGCAGCAAATAATGGCTTGTGGGCCAAATTGGTCTGATGCCTGCTTTTGTATAGCCCATGAGCTAAAAATGGTTACCTGTTAAGTAATTAGATTATAAACAGTTATAAAAGTACATACATAATGTTCTTTGTTTTACTTCTTATCCCATCAAGCTTAACATATTTACCAGTTCGCCCTTTAAGAAAAGGCTGTCAACCCCTTTCATAAAGTTCTAGGCAGAATTCTCTACTGGACCCTCTGCTTTGGACCATCAAATGAAGGATCCTGATTTTGTAGCTCCATTCTGGAAATTGCATGCATGAACTCAGTCAAGTAGCCATACCTACCTGCAAGGGAGGCTGGGAGAGCTGGCTAAGTATATGTCCAGGAAACAAAAAGTGGAGGATTTTGATGGCCACGATGCAGAATTGCCACATCACCCTAAAAATTAAATTCTCTCTTTGTAACTCCCATGCAACCCCCAACACTTTCACTACCAACCCAGATCTCTTTATCTCTGAATGTCATCAGACTCACTCATTCCTCTCCTCTCTGTGGATCCTGTTGTAAAACTCCTCACAGGGCCACTTCACACCATCTTCATTTGGACATAGTAGGTGTTTTGGAATCTTTCTAATCTTGTGTATCTTACAACTCTCTCTGTCCACTGTGACTTACCGTAATACGCCTCTTCTTCCTCTTATTCTCTGTTAGTGTTCTTGCCACTAACAGAGTGGACACCATGGCTGTTCATAGAAATCACTCCTTTCTGCTCCACCTCCAAATCTTTTTTTTTTGTAGAGACTGAGTCTTACTTTATGGCCCTCAGAAGAGTGCCGTGGCATCACACAGCTCCCAGCAACTTCCAGCTCCTGGGCTTAAGCGATTCTCTTGCCTCAGCCTCCCGAGTAGCTGGGACTACAGGCGCCCGCCACAACGCCCGGCTATTTTTTTTTTGTTGCAGTTTGGCCGGGGCTGGGTTTGAACCCGCCACCCTCGGCATATGGGGCCGGCACCCTACTCACTGAGCCACAGGCGCCGCCCTCCACCTCCAAATCTTAGAACTCTGAAATTGTCCTCTTTGACCACAACTTCTAATAATTTTTATTTAACTTATTTTCCCTTTACATTCATGGTCTTTGTCTTCATCACACTCTTCAAGTCACAGGTATTTGTCTTTTCTATTGGAGTCTCCCTCTGTCTTTCCACTTGCCATCCTACTAAGCCTGGCTCATTAGTCAGTCCTATCAACTATTCTTTCCCTGACACTCAAGTGCCTTTCCCCCAAAGTCTTGTACCCGTTTTCTACCTTGAATATACTGCATCTTGTTAAGCGGCATCACTATTCATATGCTCCACTTCCATTCGTAAGATAGTGAATGTTGCAAAATAAAGTAAAATAATGCACAGGCTAACTTGTTCTTCTAAATATTCCTACTCTACACCCTCAGTTGAGCCCCCAGAAACTTAACAATTCTTCCATTTATCTCCAATGACACCTTGTTGCACACCTAAAGTTTATACATTCCTTATATCTGTATTTCTCCTTCACCAACTGTCTCCTTATTCACTACAGATGACTTTTAATTTATTCATGCAGTAGTGATTTAAATGTTTCATTCATTAATTCAATGAATTCAATACTGCAAAACTGTTATACACTCTATTATGCTTTTATTTAGTTTTTTAAAGCCATCTAAGGGGAAATCAATTTGCTCTTGATTTCAAAATGTCTCTATATCTGCTTGCTTTTCTCTGCTCCTTCCCACTATCTCAGAAGACAAAGAATCCCCCATTTTTGTTCTCATTCCCTTTTGTTTCTGTCAGACCTAGTTATATCAATTTTTCATTTTATATTCTGTGTATTCTACTCTGAATGACTCTACCTATAAGACTCTACAATTTTGTATTTGTATCCTCTATTCAAAAAAAAAAGAAAAAAACCTTTCCCTGAGCCTTGCACCCCCTAAAAAATGTTGGTGGGACTGCAAATTAGTATAACTTCTATGAAAAACAGTATGGAGATTCCTCAAAGAAATAGATGTAGACATAACATTCAATCCAGCAATCTCACTGCTGTGTATCTCTCCAAAGGAAAAGAAGTCATCTTATCAAAAAGACACCTGTATCTGGAAACAGCAAAGTTCACAATTGCAAACATAGAATTAGCCCAAGTGCCCATCAACTGATGAGTAGAGTATATATGCATGTGGATGACTATTTGTTACGGTGCTGTTGGTTAGAAAAAATTCTCGGTCCCTTGTATTGCCCTCGTCAAAGATGAATTGACTGTGTGTGTGTGTGTGTATACACCTACATTCACACACAATTTCTGTGCTGTCTTTTCTGTTCTAGTGATGCATTTCTCTAGACCAGCAGTTCTCAACCTGTGGGTTGTGACCCCTTTGGGAGTCGAATGACTCTTTCACAGGGGTTACCTAAGACCATCCTGCATATCAGATATTTACATTACAATTCATAGCAGTAGCAAAATTACAGTTATGAAGTAGCAACGAAAATAATTTTATGGTTGGGGGTCACCACAACATGAGGAATTGTTTTAAAAGGTCGTGGCATTAGGAAGGTTGAGAACCACTGGTCTAGACTTTTGTAAATACCACACTGTCTTAGTTACTGTGCCTATGTAGGAAGTCTTGAAGTAGGGTAGTGTGTCTGTCTTCTGACTTTGCTTTTCTCCAATATCGAGTTGGCTCTTCTGGTCTTTCACCTCTCTGTATAAACTTTAGAGTCAATGATGGGATTTTGATTGGAGTTTTGTTGAAGAACTGATATCTTAAAAATATGACTCTAATTCTTAGCCACAGAGATGGAGCACTTCTCTGTTTATTTTGTTCTTTTTTAATTTTTTTATCTGAGTTTGGTAGTTTTCCTTATAAAATAGTATACATATTTTATCAGATTTATACCCAAGTATTTCATTTTGGGGGTGCTAATGTAAACAGCACGCAATTCATTTTTTTGTATATCAACCCTGTATCATGTAACCATGCTATACTTGCTATTTCCAGGAGGGATTTTTTTTTTTGTCTATACTTCTGGCTTTTCTACATAGATGATCTTATCATCTATGGTCAATGAAAGTGTTATTTCTTCCTTCTAAATCTCTTCTTGTTTTCTTGCATTACTTAGGACCTGTAGCATAATATTGAAAAAAAAATGGTGAGAGAGGTTATGGCAGATCATAACTGTCACAAATTGATAATAATGTTTTCATATTTCTAGTGTCTGCAGAATGCTTGGTGACAGCTCCTTTTTCTTTCTTGATATTGGTCATTTATCCTTTATCTTTTTCTTTTCCTCATTAGTTTTACTAGGAATATATATATCAATATTGTTAGGATTTTCTAAAAATAATAACCTTTTGGCTATGGTTTATTATACCTTTGGAATCCACTACGATATCATTATTTTCTACCTTTATCTTTATAATTTCTTTCCTTCTGCTTTCTTTAATTTAATTTGCTATTCCATTGCTAGCTTCTTGAGATATTATTGTTGATTTTTAGCATTTCCTTTTCACCATTATATCCATCCTAGGACTATAAATCTACTAAGTATTGCTTTGTTTATATCTCACAAGTTTAATATATCTTGTAAACTATTCATTTGAAAATATTTTAAAAAATCGTTTCTGAGATTTTTTTGAACTAGGAGTTATTTTGAAGAATATCGCTGAATTCCTATATATCTGAGAAACTTCTAATTATCGTTCTATTTTTTCTTAATTCCATTATGATCTGAGAAGTATACTCTGAATTATAATCCTTTGAATTTTTAAAAACATTTTATGAAACAAAATATGTTAAGAATTATAAGGAATATTTATTCTGTCTGATATTGTATAATACATCTATATATCTTTGTATATTATAGATATACCTCTTTATAGAAATATATCTCTATGTATCCATATATCTATATCTATAAGTTTGTTATTCATGCTGTTTAAATCTTCTCTATACTTGCTGATTGTTTTGCTTGCTTATTCCATTAGTTTCTGGTAGAACTTTGCTAAGTAGCTCCCCATGATTGTAACTTTGTCTATTTCTCCTCTTCTGTCAGTTTTTGCTTCATCATTTTAAACTTATGTTAGAAGTATATATAATTTTAGAATTATTATATTCTCCTGGTGCGTTGACCATCTGGTATTTCAAAATAACCCTTTTAAACTCCAGCATTCCTAGAGGTTTATAGTCTACTTTATCAAATATCAAGATAGCTTCAGGTACTTTCTTAGTTAGTGTTCACAGGCATACATTTTTCTTCCTTTTACTTTCAAACTTTCTGTGTTTTTATTTAAGATATACCTCTTGT
Source organism: Nycticebus coucang (assembly GCF_027406575.1). Taxonomy (NCBI): domain Eukaryota; kingdom Metazoa; phylum Chordata; class Mammalia; order Primates; family Lorisidae; genus Nycticebus; species Nycticebus coucang. The sequence goes on from NC_069789.1 coordinate 92,593,246, forward strand.
AAAAAGCATGTAATATTTTTTATTTATTCAGTGTGGTAATTTTTATTTATTTTTATTTTTTTATTGTTGGGGATTCATTGAGGGTACAATAAGCCAGGTTACACTGATTGCATTTTTTAGGTAAAGTCCCTCTTGCAATCATGTCTTGCCCCCAGAAGGTGTGACACATACCAAGGCCCCACCCCACTCTCTCCATCCCTCTCTCTGCTCTTCTTTTCCCCACACCTCCCTCCTTCTTTCTCTCTCTGCTCTCCCCTTCTCCCACCCCTACCATGACCTTCATTGTCATTAATTGTCCTCATATCAAAATTGAGTGCATAGGATTCATGCTTCTCCATTCTTGTGATACTTTATTAAGAATAATGTGTTCCACCTCCATCCAGGTTAATACGAAGGATGTAAAGTATCCATTTTTTTTTTTTTTTTGTAGAGACAGAGTCTCACTTTATGGCCCTTGGTAGAGTGCCGTGGCCTCACACAGCTCACAGCAACCTCCAACTCCTGGGCTTAAGTGATTCTCCTGCCTCAGCCTCCCAAGTAGCTGGGACTACAGGCGCCTGCCACAACGCCCAGCTATTTTTTGGTTGCAGTTTGGCTGGGGCCGGGTTTGAACCCGCCACCCTCGGTATATGGGGCTGGCGCCTTACCGACTGAGCCATAGGCACTGCCCAAAGTATCCATTTTTTTTTAATAGCTGGATAGTATTCCATGGTATACATATACCACAGTTGGTTAATCCATTCCTGGGTTGGTGGGCATTTAGGCTGTTTCCACATTTTGGCAATTGTAAATTGAGCTGCAATAAACACTCTAGTACAAGTGTCCTTAAGATAAAAGGAATTTTTCCCTTCTGGGTAGATGCCCAGTAATGGGATTGCAGGATTAAATGGGAGGTCTAGCTTGAGTGCTTTGAGGTTTCTCCATACTTCCTTCCAGAAAGGTTGTATTAGTTTGCAGTCCCACCAGCAGTGTAAAAGTGTTCCCTTCTCTCCACATCCACACCGGCATCTGCAGATTTGAGATTTTGTGATGTGGGCCATTCTCTCTGGGGTTAGATGGTATCTCAGGGTGGTTTTGATTTGCATTTCCCTAATAGATAGGGATGATGAACATTTTTTCATATGTTTTTTAGCCATTTGCCTGTCTTCTTTAGAGAAGGTTCTATTCATGTATCTTCCCCAGTGATATATGGGATTGTTGGCTTTTTTCATGTGGATTAATTTGAGTTCTCTATAGATCCTAGTTATCAAGCTTTTGTCTGATTGAAAATATGCAAATATCCTTTCCCATTGTGTAGGTTGTCTCTTTGCTTTGGTTGTTGTCTCCTTAGCTATACAGAAGCTTTTCAGTTTAATGAAGTCCCATTTGTTTATTTTTGTTGTTTTTGCAATTGCCATGGCAGTCTTCTTCATGAAGTCTTCCCCCAGGCCAATATCTTCCAGTGTTTTTCCTATGCTTTATTTGAGGATTTTTATTGTTTCATGCCTTAAATTTAAGTCCTTTATCCATCTCGAATCAATTTTTGTGAGTGGGGAAAGGTGTGGGTCCAGTTTCAGTCTTTTACATGTGGATATCCAGTTCTCCCAACACCATTTATTGAATAGGGAGTCTTTCCCCCAACGTATGTTCTTGTTTGGTTTATCAAAGATTAGGTGGTTGTAAGATGTTCGTTTCATTTCCTGTTTTTTTATTCGATTCCAAGTGTCTATGTCTCTATTTTTGTGCCAGTACCATACTGTCTTGACCACTATGGCTTTGTAGTACCTAAAATCTGGTATAGTGATGCCCCCAGCTTTATTTTTATTACTAAGAACTCCCTTAGCTATACGGGGCTTTTTCTGGTTCCATACAAAACGCAGAATCATTTTTTCCAACGCTTGAAAGTATGATCTTGGTATTTTAATATGAAAGGCATTGAATAGGTAGATATCTTTGGGAAGTATAGACATTTTAACAATGTTGATTTCTTCCCATCCATGAGCATGGTGTGTTCTTCCATTTGTTAATATCTTCTGCTATTTCCTTTCTGAGGATTTCATAATTTTCTTTTTAGAGGTTCTTCACTTCCTTCATTAGGTATATTCCTAGGTATTTTATTTTCTTTGAAACTATGGTAAAGGGAGTTTTGTCCTTAATTAGCTTCTCATCTTGATTGTTATTGGCGTATACAAAGGCTACTGACTTGTGGACATTGATTTTATATCCTGAAACATTACTGTATTTTTTGATGACTTCTAGGAGTCTTGTGATTGAGTCTTTGGGATTCTCTAAGTATAAGATCATGTCATCAGCAAAGAGGGAGAGTTTGACCTCTTCTGCTCTCATTTGGATTCCCTTTATTTCCTTGTCTTGCCCAATTGTATTGGCAAGAACTTCCAGCACTATGTTGAATAGTAAAGGTGACAGAGGACAACCTTGTCTGGTTCTAGTTCTAAGAGGAAAAGCTTTCAGTTTTACTCCATTCAGTAAAATATTAGCTGTGGGTTAGTCATAGATAACTTCAATCAGTTTTAGAAATGTGCCACTTATGCCTATACTCTTCAGTGTTCTAATTAGAAAAGGATGCTGGATTTTATTGAATGCTTTTTCTGCATCTATTGAGAGAATCTTATGATGTTTATTTTTGCCTCTGTTAATATGGTGGATAACATTTATGGACTTGAGTATGTTAAACCAGCCTTGCGTCCCTGGGATGAAACCTACTTGATCATGATGAATGACTTTTTTGATGATAAGCTGTAATCTATTGGCTAAGATTTTGTTGAAAATTTTTACATCTATATTCATGAGTGAAATTGGTCTGAAATTCTCCTTTTTGGTTGGGTCTTTTCCTGGTTTTGGTATCAGGATGCTGTTTGATTCATAGAAGGTGTTGGGGAAGATTCCATCCTCCTCAATTTTTTTGGAATAATTCTTGCAGTACAGGAATAAGCTCTTCCTTGAAGATTTGATAGAATTCTGGTGAGACGCCATCTGAACCAGGGCATTTTTTGGTTGTTTCTTTAATCTCAGTGCTTCTTTTTTATTGTTTCTTTAATCTCAGTGCTTGAAATTGGTCTGTTCAGGAGCTCTATTTCTTCCTGCCTAAGTCTAGAGAGATGGTGTGATTCCAAATATTGATCCATTTCCTTCACATTGTCAAATTTCTGGGCATAGAGTTTCTGGTAGTATTCAGAGATGATCTCTTGTATCTCTGTGGGATCAGTTGTTCTTTCCCCTTTATCATTTCTGATTGCGGTTACTAGAGATTATACTTTTCTATTTCTAGTTAGTCTGGCCAATGGCTTATCTATTTTATTTATTTTTTCAAAAAACCAACTCCTTGTTTCATTAATTTTCTGAATGATTCTTTTGTTTTCAATTTTATTGATCTCTGATTTTGGATATTTCTTTTATTTTTATTTTTATTTTTTTATTGTTAAATCAGAGCTATGTACATTTGTGCAATCAAGGGGTACAATGTGCTGGTTTCATATACAATCTGAAATCTTCTCATCAAACTGTTCAACGTAGCCTTCATGGCATTTTCTTAGTTATTGTATGTAGACATTTGTATTCTGCATTTAGTAGGTTTCACCTGTACCCTTTCTAAGATTCACTGTAGGTGTCGCCCCACCCATTACCCTCCCTCCATCCTGACTTCGCCCCTCCCTTACCCTCCCTTGGCCCTTTCTCCATATTCTTGTGCTATAGTTGGCTTATAGCCTTCATATGAAAGCTATAAATACCTTCATAGTAGGGCTGAGTACATTGGATACTTTTTCTTCCATTCTTGAGATACTTTGCTAAGAATATGTTCTAGCTCCATCTATGTAAACACGAAAGAGGTAAAGTCTCCATCTTTCTTTAAGGCTGTATGATATTCCATGGTATACATGTACCACAATTTGCTAGTCCATTCATGGGTCAGTGTGCACTTAGACTTCTTCCATGACTTAGCAATTATGAATTGGGCTGCAATAAACATTCTGGTACAGATGTCTTTGTTATATTGTGATATTTGGTCTTCCGGGTATATACCTAGTAAAGGAATTATAGGATCGAATGGCAGGTCTATTTTTAGATCTCTAAGTATTCTCCAAACATCCTTCCAAAAGGAACGCATTAGTGTGCATTCCCATCATCAGTGTAGAAGTGTACCCTTATCTCCACATCCATGCCAACATCTCTGGTTTTGGGATTTTGTTATGTGGGCTACTCTTACTGTGGTTAGGGGATATCTCAAAGTAGTTTTGATTTGCATTTCTCTGATGATTAAGGATGATGAGGTTTTTTTCATGTGTCTGTAGATCATGCGTCTGTTTTCTTTTGAGAAGTTTCTCTTCAAGTCCTTTGCCCACCCTGAGATGGGATCACGTGTTCTTTTCTTGCTAATACGTTTGAGTTCTCTGTGGATTATGTTTATTAAACCTTTATTGGAGATATAACCTGAAAATATTTTCTCCCATTCTAAGGGCTGTCTTCCTGCTTTACTTACTATGTTCTTGGCTGTGCAGAAGCTTTTTAGTTTGATCAGGTCCCAGTAATGTATTTTTGATACTGCTTCAATTGCCTGGGGAGTCCTCCTCATAAAATATTCACCCAGGCCGATTCCTTCAAGAGTTTTCCCTGTACTTTGTTCAAGTATTTTTATAGTTTCATGTCTTAAGTTTAAATCTTTTATCCAGTGAAAGTCTATCTTAGTTAATGGTGAAAGGTGTAGGTCCAGTTTCAGTCTTTTATAGATCGCCAGCCAGTTCACCCAGCACCATTTGTTAAATAGGGAATCTTTTCCCCACTGAATGTTTTTAATTGGCTTGTCAAAGATCAAATAATGGTAAGTAGCTGGATTCATCTCGTGGTTCTCTATTCTGTTCCAGACATCTACTTCTCTGTTTTTTGACAGTACCATGCTGTTTTGATCACTATCAATTTATAGTACAGTCTCAGTCCTGGAAGGGTGATTCCTCCTGCTTTGTTTTTATTTCTGAGTATTGTTTTGGCTATTCGAGGTTTTTTCTGATTCCATATAAAATGAAGTATTATTTTTTCAAGATCTTTAAAATAAGACAGTGAAACGTTGATAGGAATTGCATTAAAATTATATATTGCTTTGGGTAGTATGAACATTTTAACGATGTTGATTCTTCCCAGCAATGAGCATGGTATGTTTTTCCATTTGTTAACATCTTCAGCTATTTCTTTTCTTAAAGTTTCATAGTTCTCTTTATAGAGATCTTTCACGTCCTTTGTTAGATAAACTCCCAAATATTTCATCTTTTTGGCACTACTGTGAAAGGAATAGAGTGTTTGATTGTTTTTTTCGGCTTGGCTATTGTTGGTATATATAAAGGCTACAGATTTATGGGTGTTGATTTTGTAGCCTGAGACATTGCTGTATTCCTTGATCACTTCTAAGAGTGAGAGTAGAGTAGAGTCCCTAGTGTTTTCCAGATATATGATCACATCATCTGCGAAGAGTGAAAGTTTGATCTCTTCTGACCCTATGTGGATACCCTTGATCATCTGTTCTTCCCTAATTGCAATGGCTAAAACTTCCATTACAATGCTAAAGAGCAATGGAGACAATGGGCAACCTTGCTTGGTTCCTGATCTAAGTGGAAATGATTTCAATTTAACTCCATTCAATATGATATTGGCTGTGGGTTTGCTATAGATGGCCTCTATGAGTTTAAGAAATGTCCCTTCTATACCAATTTTCTTAAGTGTTTTGATCATGAAGGGATGCTGGATATTATCAAAAGCTTTTTCTGCTTCAATTGAGAGAATCATATGGTCTTTATTTTTTAGTTTGTTTATGTGTTGAATTACATTTATAGATTTATGTATATTGAACCAGCCTTGAGACCCTGGGATAAATCCCACTTGGTCATGTTGTATAATTTTTTTTGATATGTTGTTGGATTCTGTTAGTTAGGATCTTATTGAGTGTTTTTGCATCAATATTCATTAGTGATATTGGTCTATAATTTTCTTTTCTTGTTGGGTCTTTCCCTGGTTTAGGGATCAAGGTGATGTTTGCTTCGTAGAATGTGTTGAGTAGTATTCCTTCTTTTTCCATATTTTGGAAGAGATTTAGTAATATAAGTACTAGTTCTTCTTTAAAGGTTTGGTAGAATTCTGATGTAAAGCCATCTGGTCCTGGGCATTTCTTTTTAGGGAGATTTTGTATTGTTGATGCTATTTCAAACTTGATATAGGCCTGGTCAACATTTCCACTTTGTTCTGGCTCAATGTTGGTAGGTGGCGTACTTCCAAGTATTTGTTGATTTCTTTCAGATTTTCATATTTCTGAGAGTAAAGTTTCTTGTAATATTCGTTAAGGATTTTTTGAATTTCTGTGTGGTCTGTTGTTATTGCATCGTTACCATTTCTGATTGATGAAATTAGAGATTTTACTCTTTTTTTCCTGGTTAGGTGGGCCAAAGGTTTATCTATTTTATTGACCTTTTCAAAAAACCAACTTTTGAATTTATTGATCTGTTGTATAATTCTTTTGTTTTCAATTTAATTTAATTCTGCTCTGATTTTGGTTATTTCTTTTCATCTGCTGGGTTTGGGGTTGGAATGCTCTTCCTTTTCCAGTTGCTTGAGATGTCCCATTAAGTTATTAACTTTCTCTCTTTCCATTTTCTGAGGAAGACTTGCAGTGCTATAAATTTCCCTCTAAGGACTGCCTTTGCAGTATTCCCGAAGTTTTGATAATTCATGTCTTCATTGTTGTTTTCTTCCAAAAATTTGGTGATTTCCTTCTTAATCTTGCCTATCACCCATCTATTCTTCAGAATAAGGTTATTTATCTTCCATGTTCTTGTATTAGTATGCAGATTCTTGTTATTGAGTTTAACTTTTATTTCATAATGGTCTGAGAGGACGCAAAGGATAATTTCTATTTTTTAAAATTTGCTGAGGTTAGATTTGTCACCCAGTATGTGGTCGATTTTGGAGCATGTTCCGTAGGCTGATGAGAAGAATGTGTATTCCGTTTTGTTGGCATGAAATGTTCTGTAGATGTCTCTTAAGTCCAGATGTTGAATGGTTAAGTTTAAATTTAAGAGTTCTTTGCTTAGTTTCTTTTTGGAGGATCTATCCAGCACTACTAAAGGGGTGTTAAAATGTCCAACTACTATGGAACTGGGGGAAATCAAGTTGCTCATGTATGTTAGAGTTTCTCTTATAAATTGAGGTGCTTTCTGGTTGGGTGCATAAATATTAATAATTGAAATCTCATCATATTGAGTATTACCTTTAGGAAATGTGAAGTGTCCATCCTTATTCTTCCTTATTTTGGTTGGTTTAAAGCCTGTCGCATCTGTGAATAGGATTGCAATGCCTACTTTGTTCTGCTTTCCATTTGCCTGGAATATAGATGACCATCCCTTCACCTTGAGTCTATATTTGTCTTTTAATGTAAGATGAGATTCTTATGCAGCAGATATCTGGCTTGAGTTTTTGTATCCAGTCGGCCAACCTGTGCCTCTTTAGAGGACAGTTTAAACCATTCACATTAATTGATAATATTGATAAGCCTTTCGAGAGTCCCGTGGACATTTTTAATCCTTTTGCGACTGTGGAAGTTGGAATTTGATCAAAATTTTCTGGGTGGGTTTACTTTTGTGGTGGAGGATTATGCTGGTCTTTATGGAGGATAAGTCTGAGAATATCCTGGAGAGCTGGTTTAGTTATGGCAAATTTCTTCAACATGTGAATGTCATTGAAGTATTTAATTTCTCCATCATAAATGAAACTCAGTTTAGCTGGGTACAGTATCCTGGGTTGAAAGTTATTTTGTTTTAGGAGATTAAAAATCGATGACCATCCTCTTCTAGTTTGAAATGTTTCAGCAGACAGATCTGAAGTTATTCTAACATTCTTGCCCTTGTAGGTGATGGTTTTCTTTCATCTGGCTGCTTTCAGAATTTTCTCCTTCATATTAACTTTAGTGAAATTGAGTATGATGTGTCTGGGGGAGGTCTTATTTGGGTTGAGTCATGCTGGAGTTCTGAAACTGTCTGCTATCTGAATTTCAGAATCTCTTGGCATGTCTGGAAAGTTCTCCTTCATAATCTCATAGAGAAGAGACTCTGTGCCTTGTGAAGCCACTTTGTCATTTTCAGGGATCCCTATAAGACGAATATTAGTTTTCTTCGAATTATCCAAAAGCTCTCTGAGAGAGTGATCTGTTTTTGCCCTCCATTTCTCTTCCTCTTTGAGAGTTTGGGAGCATTCGAAAGTTTTGTCCTCAATGTCAGAAATCCTTTCTTCTGCTTGCTCCATTCTGTTACTGAGAGATTCCACTGTGTTTCTCAGATCATTGAGGGCTGCAACTTCTTGTCTCAATGTGTCAAACTCTTTGGGCATTTGGTCTTTGAATTCATTGAATTCTTGAGATATTTTTTGTGTTACTGCTTGGAATTCTAATTTGATCTTATTTGCTACCCAGATTCTGAATTCGATTTCTAACATCTTTGCTATTTTTTTTGTGCATGGGATCTTGTGCTGTGTCTGCCACATTGATCCTTGGGGGAGTTGATCTACTCTGATTATTCGTATTGCCAGAGTTTTCCTGTTGATTTCACCTCATCATTGTTTTTCACCTTTGCCTTTTGCTGTCCTCAGAGTTCAGGAGGTGTCTCTCCAAGATTACACCCTAGCGGGATCACTCTATTGTTGCTGGATCTTTGTAGGAAGTGACCCTGAGTAGTTCCTCTGGGGCTGCCCCAGCCAGGGATTTCTGGTTGTGGAAGAAGCTCCGGAGTGTGATACACCCAGATCCAGGTCTGAGTGGGTGGTTGTGCACACGGTTCTGGGAGTGCCTGGCCCCCAGTGACTTTGGCACAGAGAGCCCAATTCTCCAGCGGTCTCTGGCTGGGAGAAGCGCTCTGCCCAGTGGCAGGGAGGGCTCTGGAGGGCAAGCAGCTTCCAGACTCCCTGGCCAGATTAGTGGGGTGGTGTGGAGGAAGGGAGGGTACAGGAAGGAGAATGCATGGTTGTGCAGCTCCTTCAGTTCCTTGTGCACAGCTCTTATGGAGGTCTGGGCAGCACTAAGCCCAGGAGATTGAGGTTGCTATGAGTTGTGATGCCTCGGCACTCTACCCAGGGCAACAGCCTGAGTTTCCAGTGTGCCCAAACCGGTCTCACTCTGCCCCTGAGGGTTAAGGCTGTAAGGCAGCTCAGTCCTCAAGTTACCAGCTCCTGCCCTATGCTTGCTCTGCGACCCTGAGGGTGAGTTTGCCGGGGCAGTTCTCTCTCAATGGTTCCCTGGGGCCCACAGCCAAACACTATTAGCTCCATCCAGCTCAGCTCTTCAGTCTGGGGCCCTAGACAATGCCCAAAGTTCTCTACACTCCTGCTCAAGCTCTCCACAAGGCAGTTCAACTGAGTGCCAAGTCCAAAAACACTGAAAAAGTTCACAGGTAAGGCCTTTCTGGTTTGCAGTCTCACTGCTGCTTGTACTTATGGCTACCAGCAGGATTAGGTCAATCGAACACATGCAACCACTTGCCAGTTTTCCACTGTTTTTGTCCTTGTCTTGGGGTCCAGAAGTCCCTTGCTGACTCCCTGTATCTTCAAAGGGATGATTATAGGCAGATCCCACCAGCCAGAGATGCCTGGAGTCTTATCTCCCCAGACTCACCATGCCCAGTTGCAGGGAAGCTGTTACTCGGCCGCCATCATGCTCCACCTTCCCGGCTATTTTTTTGTTGTAGTTTCCATTCATCTCTTATTTCATTCTGTTTTTGGTTTTCCTTTTGGTTATTTTCCACTTTATTAGCAGTTTCGTTCATTGTTTCCATCATTTCCTTCATTGTTTTCATCATGTGTATTCTAAATTCCCTTTCTGTCATTCCTAACATTTCTTTATAGGTGGAATCCTCTGCAGTAGCTACCTCATGGTCCCTTGGTGGGGTTGTTCTGGACTGGTTCTTCATGTTGCCTGGAGTTTTCTGCTGATTCTTCCTCATGAGTGATTTCTTTTATCTGTTTCCTTGCCCTAATTTTCCTTTCACTTCCTCTTGCTCTTTAAGTTCTCGTGCCAGTTTTCCACTGTTTTAGTCCTCCTCTTGGGGTCCAGAAGTCTCTCGCTGACTCCCTGTATTCTCACAGGGGTGATGATAGGCAGATCCCACCAGCCAGAGATGCCTGGAGTCCTATCTCCCCATACTCACGGTGCCCAGATGCAAGGAAGCTGTTACTCGGCCGCCATCTTGCTCTCTCCTCTCAGTGTTATTTCTTAAAGAGTAGTATGTTTTTATTCTCTGGTTGCTTTCAAAATTTTTTCGCAGTCTCTGGTTTTCTGCAGTTTTATTATGATATACCTACCTGTATAAGTGTGTGTGTGTATCCTGAAGCAGTTCTTGAAAGTGTGCTTTCAATCCTGTCACCTTTCCTTTTGAGTCAATGCTCCAGTCTGTAAACAGATAATCTATCTAAAATGCCAATCTAACTATATTATTAACTTTCAAATCTCTCAAATGTACATAATAAAAGCCCAACTCCCTTATCCCAGTCTAGTAGATCTCTATGACCTAATTCCACCTAATGTTTTTATTCTCATTTCCTGACCCTTTCTGAGTCTGGTCTTCTTAACCAACAATGAGGGGCATATATTGATCACCATCCCCAATCTTTTATATCTCTATGTTTTTGCTTTTGTGATATTCTGTGTTTGGACTGTTCTTTCCTTATGTCTACCCAGACACATGTCTTCATCCAGATAACCCTGTACTCCTTCAAAATTTATCTGAGACATCACCTCTTCCAGGAAACCTCTCTGTGGCCCTAGATTGGACTGCACCTATGAGACTTGCATAGAACTGTACTGTAATCCTTCCTGCTATCTATTGCAGTTGCTTTAATTGTTTTCTCACTGTCTACATTAAATACCAAGCTACTTGAAACAGGAATCAGAAGTTACTCATCTTAATGCCTGGTGCTCACTCCAAAGTCTGCAAGCACAATGCAAGCACAGTGCAAGTTTGATAAAATCGAAATAACTAGGCCCCAATGAATATCTTTTTTCTCCTAGCATTGACTGAGTCCTTCCAGACACTAAGCTAACTAGCCTGATGCTTGTTATATCCTTTTATCTTCCACAACAATCTAGTAGGTACTATAACTATTCCCATTTTACAAATGTGGAAACTGAGATTCAGAGAGTTTATACAATTTACTTGAGACTACACAGCTAGATAATGCCAATGCTAAGTTTTGAATCCCAGCCTGTGTAACTCCAAGACACAGCAGCTTACCCACAAAAATGTAGACTGAATGACCCCCTCAAATGCTGTTTCATCTTTTTTTTACTTGCAAATTGAATCCTAGGACATCAGTTGCTATTTTCTGACAGTAGTACCTTCCTCTCAGCCCTTACTAGCCCCATGAATAATTTCCTAGATTTGAACACTGAATGCTATTTTATTACCAATGCAAGCCTATTTCTAGAACATGGTAGCCCTCAATACATGCTTATCAAGTAATTAAAATAATAAAAGAGAAAATAAACTCTTACTATGTCTGGACTTAGCAGGCTTATTTCTGAGCTGTTTAATATCCCTGGAGCATTCTGATTTGGAATGGGTTAGAATACTTAAAGAAATGTTATTCAAATTCTCCTCAAGATCTAGATGTGAATTAGACTCTTGGAGAAAGAGCCTGGACTATTTTAGGCCATGTGTGTAGGATTTATTAAGCAAATTCTTTCAGACTCCTGATTGAACATAAATATGCCTATTCTATAGGTACAAGAAAGTGGCAAGTGTGCTAAGTATGGTGGTCTCCCATCTCTGAAAATATAATATGGACAAAAGTCTCTACGTACACGTCCACTTTGACCTGCACAAGTTAAAGAATCTTCCAGAGATCCTGACTTGCAATGGGAGAGCCAACAATCCCTAAGAGGCTGCTGGATCCCAGGGCAGAATTTATGTCCTCCCAGGATTGTATTTTGTATGCTGGGCCATCTCTCAGGCCTTCTTTCTACAGAGAGGGAGCTCTCATCACTGAAGAACAAGTACGTGGTATGTATGACGTGCTCTGTGGCGTACCAGGTACTCTGACACTTTGTTCTTGGGCAGCCTTTTGGAGTCAGCTTCATCCTGCATGCTGGGAACACCTTCCTTAGCTTCAGCTGCAAAGGGAGGGAGGATGAGAGTGGGAAGAGATGCCTGATGACAGCCCTTGTCTTCATTGGGTGGTCTATCCACATTCAGTTTCTTTCATTTCCAGCTCCAACCTCCCTGGGGTATTATTCTCCTTAACCATAAATGCAGAAGATGGACTGTACAAGTGGGAGTTGCTACCTCACTCTGTGTGAAGGTGAAAATGCTTTATATGTACCAGGAGCTGGCATACAAACAGAAAGCATCATATTATCTGTTATACTTGTCTTGGAGAGGCAAATGTTGAATTGCAAAGAAATCACCCATGGCTGCCTATTACCTATAATTAGGCAATTAACTGTGACAAAATTAACTGTGCAAAGTAGCCCTGATAATTTAACAGGAGTTTAGAGAATTTAGGAATTTATACTGGACCTACAAGACATATAAGGTTTGGAAGATTAGGAGTAATTCATCCTGGTTTTTATTTGTTGGAAAGAGTTAACTTTCACGTGATACCTGCAATTTGCACAATAGGCTATATTTTTCAAAGCACTTTAGCATTTCCATCATCTGATATGATCCTCAGAGTAATTACTTGAAGAGGATAGCAATATAATCCTTTTTTCAAAGGAGGAAATGCAGGCTAGCATTTGTGCCTTGTCCATTACCTACTGTGTATTCAAAGACCTAAAACTTCCTCCTCTGGTTCCTAATCCTTAATTTTTCTACTACGGTGTAGAATTATGATCTAAAATCCCTCATGTAACTGAAATATAATTTTATTACTAAATCAGCTTTCTTTCACTGTGCTACACCTTCAACAAAAGCACAGGGATGGCAGTAAGGTCTGTGTAGGTGAGAGGGGCTTTTGCAATTGGCTTCTAGTTCTCAGGCAGAAAGAGACACATGGAGTTATCCCTGAAACTGTATTTAATTGTGGATACATTGCCAGTGCTCTGGGCTGCACACTTCCCACAGGGGCAAATGCTGCACCATCATTCAGCCTTACCCTCTTCTCCTGCAACGGTGGCATGGATTTTGTCAACAAATGTGCTTTGGTTGCTGGTCTGGATGCCAAAGGGAATAGAATCATGGTTTATTGTAATATCCTTGCTCCCAGAAGCCTGAAATCTAACTAAATAAATGCACACACCAAAATCTGCGGTGCCAGCTTGCTTTGAAATGGCATTTAAGAGAAAGGAGAAACCAGTGACAGCAAGAATAGCTGCAGGAAACTGCAGGAAGGAGGAATCCTTTAAAGCAAGAGAGACACAGAAAAGGAACTAAATGGGCTAAAGGGGGAAGGGACAGCATGAGGAAAAGCTTAGAGGCAGAAACAACCAGAGTGTGTGTGAAGCAGTGAGGAAGCTATCTTGACTGGGGCAAGGGGGAAAACATCAAGCTCTATCAGGAGGAGAGACTCTGAAGACTGGTCCAATCCAGAGACAGGAGCAATAGGAAGAAGGTTAGCTCTGAAGATGGTGTGGTGAGCACTCCACCCTCTCCCAGCTGTGGACCAGGATTATCCTCAGTGGAGTAGGTGTCCAAATCAGTGCAAATGTGATTTAATGTGACTTTTTTTTTTTTAAGAGGGAGGAGTTGTATGGAGGGAGGCAGGAGAGAGGACCAAAAGAAAAGAACTGCTTTGGGATGGGGGAGGTTGTAGGCTTCTACCTGAGTACATTGCCCCACATGAAAAGGCTTTCACACAAGATCCATCTTCATCCTTGTCATTGTAGGCTGATTCCTGCCAATGATCTTCCTTTCAGAGATTTCCCATTTTCTCTTCCCATTACTGCTTGGTACATACTTTTTCTTCTTATGGCAAATTTTGTATTTTTAGCCCAGGCAGTTGCTGTGGCAACTACTAGAGCTGAACATTTTGTTTCCCAAGAACAAATGCATGCTTAAATATTCAAGCAATTTTCTGTTGTTCAAAGGAACTGAGATTTCTAGCATATTATTCAGACTACATGAGAGAAATTTAATTTTCTCTACATTATTTTTAAGGTTTACCATGGCACTCACACTTTTCCAGGGAGGGGATGGTCAGGAATAATGTTTACATTAAACATGGTAATCCCTTTTCAGAAAGAAGAAGGAATAATTGTATGATGTTTTCCTTCCCTCTCCAATTTTTTTTTCTTTTATGATCTTAACAATGAGTACTTCATACAAAGAGGATGAGTGCTCATTTCTTCCCTCTTGCATTAAAAGGAACTTTCCCCCATCTTTCAATAAAAAGGCACCATCTCTTTCATGTCTAACTGACCTCAGACAATGCTGGCACTGAAAAGTGGCTTTTTGTTCAATATTTCCACCTTTCCTCACTTTAGAGAAATTTTAGAAATCACATTTACTGTGTCTGAGTATTCTTTTCCCCAAAGAATATTTCATGTATACTTTACAGACGGTGGATAGCAAATGTGTCCTTATTTTGGTATCTGAGGTTGTGAAGCCTACGTCAGCCCCCAGATTCCTTTCAAGTACATTGGAGTGTGAGAATGGATCTCCCACACATCCGAATAAGGAGTTCTTAACCCTGGGTCTGTGAACTTGGAAAAAAAAATTACACGATTATTTTCTCTAAGTTCTAATTGAGATTTGTCATTTCCTTCACTTATAAATGTAGACAACAAATCAAAAGTCTAATGGTGACTTTGTCACCACTAAGAACCTATTGTATTACAGTTGTTGGAAGCTTTATATCAAAATTTTGTGCTTGCTAATTGCAACTTCAAAATTATGTCATCATTAGATATGTAGTGCAGTCCAATCTTATTGCTCTTTTGAGTTAATATAGAAGAAAATATATGCATATATACCAATAAAACTTTGATTTATGGTATTTTGACTAATATATTTGAATATAATTGCTTTCCCTTGCAATAAATTATATTTTATTTTATACATTTGAAAACGTTATTCTGACTATTCAGCCATAAAAAAGATGGTGACTTCACATCTTTTGTAATATCCTGGATGGAGCTGAAATACATTCTTCTCGGTAAAGTATCACAAGAATGGAAAAGCAATTATCCAATGTACCCAAAGCTAATATGAAGCCAGTACACTTTAATACATGCTTACATAGGTGAAAAGCTCATTTCAATTCAAGTTGGGGGGAGGGGTAATGAAGTAGGGGGAGGAGGTGGCGGGGTGCTCTCACTGAATGGGCACTGGTAGAGGTGGTTGGCATACCTTTTGTGTGTGAGACATAATCACAAGAGAGACTCTAACAAAATCAAATAATTTGACTTGTTGTTTGTACTCTCACATTAACCTGAAAGAAATTTACTTTTCAATTAAAAAAAAGAAAACGTTATTCTGAAAAGGGGGTCCGTGGGTTTTCCAGACAGCCAATGGAGTCCACGGCACACACACACACTTATCAACTCCTGATCCTCATGTTTGCTGTCTATTGTCACTGTCTCTGCATCTACAACAAGCTGTGTCTTAAGGGAACAATTTGACACATCTCCTTAGCTTTAGTTCCAAAAATCAATGAAACCTTGAGCCATGTCTCTCAGAAGCTTGTCAAAGAAGCCCTGCCTCTTTTGGACAGCAGGTAGTCTTCTTCTGAAGGCTGTTGGTGATGATTCACCCTCACCTGGCACATGTTCTGCACAGTGCTCTTGGCCCTTGAAAGTCACAGGTGTAAAAACAATCTTGTGGAAAGGAGCAGTGACAGCGAGGGTAGAGTCAGGACTTAGAAACCATTCTGAGTACTTTAATCAGGAATAGACCTATTATAATATAAGGAATTGTAGGATGGGGCTGAGGGCACAAAGGTCAGGACAAGCTACCCCTGGTTTTGGGGAAATATGAAAGCTTAAGGAACTGCCAGAAATCACCACTAATATTCACTCCAGAAGCTGTGCTTCAGGTACAGGAGGGCACCTGGAAGCTTCTAGACAGTGTCATAGCTATTGTCTTCTGAATTCCACACAGCTCACCCAAGTGCCAACTGCTGCTGCTGTTGGAGGGACCTTCACAGTGTCTGTTTTTGTGTTTTGCTTTTCAGAACTTGCAGTTGCTTTTCATTGTTGAAACCTAACTATGAACTTCACTGTGTGGGAGTCTGAGAAATGAAGATTTCAGGCTTCCAGACTCTGGGAAACAGAGGCAGCATAGGGGTGGGAGTAGGGAGCAGGTGAAGAAGAGTGCTGAGCTGACAATAGACCCTCCATGCAAGCCTGGTGGGGTAGTGGGTAGTGTAGAAAAATGCAAGGTGGGGTGCTGGGGTAGCTGAGCTCCAATAACCTTGGCTGTGTGCCTTTGGGTAGTTTATGTTGTGATTAAGGTTCCTTTCTATTCTGAATCCCAATGGTTGTGGGAATTTTATTCCTTGAAATTTAATCACTTGAAATAAAGATTGACTTATCTGTTCATGAGCACTGATGAGCAAATAGGTCTGAAAAATGGAGATGATCAGTCAATGGGCTGAGGAAGTTTTAAGGAATCTTTTAGATTTGCTTGTTCTCTGCAGACAGAATGCCTGGCCTTCCCAGTACCACATAGTTCTGGGCTGACAACTTTCTCTGCACTGCTGTGTAGGTAACTTACTAGGTGGAAAACAGGGGACTCATTCTACAAGCACGTGTGAGGGCCTGATGGCTTTATCCAGGGGTCTCATCACTTACATGCACCCACATGCAAGTGTTCTGGAGATAATTTCTAACTAACTTAGTCATCTCTGTGTGATGTGATCAACCATTTTGAAGAATCTCCTGCCGGCACCTGTGGCTCAGTGTGCAGGGCGCCAGCCCCATATACCAAGGGTGGCAGGTTCAAACCCAGCCCCGGCCAAACTGCAACAAAAAAATAGCCGGGTGTTGAGATAGGATTCCAGGCATCTCTGTCTGGTGGGATCTGCCTATCATCACCCCTGAGAGGATACAGGGAGTCAGCGAGAGACTTCTGGACCCCAAGAGGAGGACTAAAACAGTGGAAAACCGGCAAGTGGTCGCGTGTGTTCAATCCGTCTAAACCGGCCCGCAACTTCCACAGGCACGAGAACTTAAAGAGCAAGAGGAACTGAAAGAAAAATTAGGGCAAGGAAACAGATAAAAGAAATCACCCATGAGGAAGAATCAGCAGAAAACTCCAGGCAACATGAAAAACCAGTCCAGAACAACCCCGCCAAGGGACCATGAGGTACCTACTGCAGAGGATTCCACCTATACAGAAATGTTAGGAATGACAGAAAGGGAATTTAGAATACACATGTTAAAAACAATGAAAGAAATGATGGAAACAATGAAGGAAACTGCTAATAAAGTGGAAAATAACCAAAAGGAAATCCAAAAACAGAATCAAATCAGAGATGAACGATATGAAGAATATAAAAAGGATATAGCAGAGCTGAAGGAAATGAAACAGTCAATCAGGGAACTTAAAGATGCAATGGAAAGTATCAGCAACAGGTTAGACCATGCAGAAGAAAGAATTTCAGAGGTAGAAGACAAAGTTTTTGAGATAACTCAGATAGTAAAAGAGGCAGAAAAGAAGAGAGAGAAAGCAGAACGTTCACTGTCAGAATTATGGGACTTTATGAAGCGTTCCAACATACGAGTTATAGGAATTCCAGAAGGGGAAGAAGAATGCCCCAGAGGAATGGAAGCCATACTAGAGAATATTATAAAAGAAAATTTCCCAAACATCACCAAAGATTCTGACACACTGCTTTCAGAGGGCTATCGGACCCCAGGTCGCCTCAACTCTAACTGAGCTTCTCCAAGACACATTGTGATGAACCTGTCCAAAGTCAAGACAAGAGAAAAGATTCTCCACGCTGCCAGGAGTAAGCACCAGTTGACCTACAGGGGCAGATCCATCAGAGTGATCGCAGACTTCTCTAATGAAACTTTCCAAGCAAGAAGACAATGACCATCTACCTTTAATCTACTTAAACAGAACAATTTCCAGCCCAAAATTGTGTACCCTGCTAAGCTAAGCTTCAAAATTGATGGAGAAATCAAATCATTTACGGATATACAAACATTGAGGAAATTCGCCACAACAAGACCAGCTCTACAGGAAATACTTCAACCTGTTCTCCACACTGACCACCACAATGGATCAACAGCAAAGTAAGAACTCAGAAATTAAAGGACAGAACCAAACCTCCACACTGATGCAAAAGATGAAACTAAGCAATGGACTCTCACAAAATAAGATGAATAGAATACTACCACACTTATCAATTATCTCAATAAATGTTAATGGCTTGAATTCCCCACTGAAGAGACATAGATTGGCTGACTGGATTAAAAAACACAAGCCATCCATTTGCTGTCTGCAAGAAACACACCTGGCTTCAAAAGACAAATTAAAGCTCCGAGTCAAGGGTTGGAAGACAATTTTTCAGGCAAATGGAATTCAGAAGAAAAGAGGAGTTGCAATCTTATTTTCAGATACATGTGGATTTAAAGCAATTAAAGTCAAAAAAGACAAAGATGATCACTTTATATTCGTCAAGGGAAAAATACAACAAGAAGACATTTCAATTCTAAATATCTATGCACCCAATTTAAATGCTCCCAGATTCTTGAAACAGACCTTACTCAGTCTGAGCAGTATGATATCTGATAATACCATAATAACAGGGGACCTTAACATTCCTCTTACAGAGCTGGACAGATCCTCTAAACAGAAATTAAACAAGGATATAAGAGACTTAAATGAGACCCTAGAACAACTGTGCTTGATAGACGCATATAGAACGCTCCATCTCAAAGATGAAGAATATACATTCTTCTCATCACCCCATGGAACATTCTCCAAAATTGATCATATCCTGGGACACAAAACAAATATCAACAGAATCAAAAGAATTGAAATTTTACCTTGTATCTTCTCAGACCATAAGGCACTAAAGGTCGAACTCAATTCTAACATTAATGCTCGACCCCACCCAAAGGCGTGGAAACTAAACAATCTTCTGTTGAATAACAGATGGGTGAAGGAAGAAATAAAACAGGAAATCATTAACTCCTTGAGCATAACAACAATGAAGACACAAGCTACCAAAACCTGTGGGATACTGCAAAAGCAGTTTTGAGAGGAAAATTCATCGCTTTAGATGCCTACATTCGAAAAACAGAAAGAGAGCACATCAACAATCTCACAAGAGATCTTATGGAATTGGAAAAAGAAGAACAATCTAAGCCTAAACTCAGTAGAAGAAAAGAAAATCCAAAATCAAATCAGAGAGCAATGAAATTGAAAACAAGAGAATCATTCAGAAAATTAATGAAACAAGGAGTTGGTTTTTTGAAAAAATAAATAAAATAGATAAACCATTGGCCAGACTAATGAGGAATAGAAAAGTAAAATCTCTAGTAACCTCAATCAGAAATGATAAAGGGGAAATAATAACTGATCTCACAGAGATACAAGAGATCATCTCTGAATACTACCAGAAACTCTATGCCCAGAAATTTGACAATGTGAAAGAAATGGATCAATATTTGGAATCACACCCTCTCCCTAGACTCAGCCAGGAAGAAATAGAGCTCCTGAACAGACCAATTTCAAGCACTGAGATTAAAGAAACAATAAAAAATCTTCCAACCAAAAAATGCCCTGGTCCAGATGGCTTCACTCCAGAATTCTATCAAACCTTCAAGGAAGAGCTTCTTCCTGTACTGCAGAAATTATTCCAAAAAATTGAGGAGGAAGGAATCTTCCCCAACACATTCTATGAAGCAAACATCACCCTGATACCAAAACCAGGAAAAGACCCAACCAAAAAGGAGAATTTCAGACCAATCTCACTCATGAATATAGATGCAAACATTCTCAACAAAATCCTAGCCAATACATTACAGCTTATCATCAAAAAAGTCATTCATCATGATCAAGTAGGCTTCATCCCAGGGATGCAAGGCTGGTTTAACATACGCAAGTCTATAAACGTTATCCACCATATTAACAGAGGCAAAAATAAAGATCACATGATCCTCTCAATAGATGCAGAAAAAGCATTTGATAAAATCCAGCATCCTTTTCTAATTAGAACACTGAAGAGTAGGCATAGGTGGCACATTTCTAAAACTGATTGAAGCTATCTATGACAAACCCACAGCCAATATTTTACTGAATGGAGTAAAACTGAAAGGTTTTCCTCTTAGAACTGGAACCAGACAAGGTTGTCCTCTGTCACCTTTACTATTCAACATAGTGCTGGAAGTTCTAGCCAATACAATTAGGCAAGACAAGGAAATAAAGGGAATCCAAATGGGAGCAGAGGAGGTCAAACTCTCCCTCTTTGCTGACGACATGATCTTATACTTAGAGAACCCCAAAGACTCAACCACAAGTCTCCTAGAAGTCATCAAAAAAATACAGTAATGTTTCAGGATATAAAATCAATGTCCACAAGTCAGTAGCCTTTGTGTACACCAATAACAGTCAAGATGAGAAGCTAATTAAGGACACAACTCCTTTCACCATAGTTTCAAAGAAAATGAAATACCTAGGAATACACCTAATGATGGAGGTGAAGGACCTCTATAAAGAAAACTATGAAATCCTCAGAAAGGAAATAGCAGAGGATATTAACAAATGGAAGAACATACCATGCTCATGGATGGGAAGAATCAACATTGTTAAAATGTCTATACTTCCCAAAGCAATCTACCTATTCAGTGCCATTCCTATCAAAATACCAACATCGTACTTTCAAGATTTGGAAAAAATGATTCTGCGTTTTGTATGGAACCAGAAAAAACCCCGTATAGCTAAGGCAGTTCTCTGTAACAAAAATAAAGCTGGGGGCATCAGTATACCAGATTTTAGTCTGTACTACAAAGCCATAGTGCTCAAGACAGCATGGTACTGGCACAAAAACAGAGACATAGACACTTGGAATCGAACTGAAAACCAAGAAATGAAACTAACATTTTACAACCACCTAATCTTTGATAAACCAAACAAGAACATACCTTGGGGGAAAGACTCCCTATTCAATAAATGGTGTTGGGAGAACTGGATGTCTACATGTAAAAGACTGAAACTGGACCCACACCTTTCCCCACTCACAAATATTGATTCAAGATGGATAAAGGACTTAAACTTAAGGCATAAAACAATAAAAATCCTCCAAGAAAGCATAGGAAAAACATTGGAAGATATTGGCCTGCGGAAAGACTTCATGAAGAAGACTGCCATGGCAATTGCAAAAACAACAAAAATAAACAAATGGGACTTCATTAAACTGAAAAGCTTCTGTACAGCTAAGGAGACAACAACCAAAGCAAAGAGACAACCTACACAATGGGAAAGGATATTTGCATATTTCCAATCAGAGAAAAGCTTGATAACTAGGATCTATAGAGAACTCAAATTAATCCACATGAAAAAAGCCAACAATCCCATATATCAATGGGCAAGAGACATGAATAGAACTTTCTCTAAAGACGACAGACGAATGGCTAACAAACACATGAAAAAATGTTCATCATCTCTATCTATTAGAGAAATGCAAATCAAAACAACCCTGAGATATCATCTAACCCCAGTGAGAATGGCCCACATCACAAAATCTCAAAACTGCAGATGCTGGCGTGGATGTGGAGAGAAGGGAACACTTTTACACTGCTGGTGTGACTGCAAACTAGTACCACCTTTCTGGAAGGAAGTATGGAGAAACCTCAAAGCACTCAAGCTAGACCTCCCATTTGATCCTGCAATCCCATTACTGGGCATCTACCCAGAAGGAAAGAAATCCTTTTATCATAAGGACACTTGTACTAGACTGTTTATTGCAGCTCAAGTTACAATCGCCAAAATGTGGAAACAGCCTAAATGCCCACTAACCCAGGAATGGATTAATAAGCTGTGATATATGTATACCATGGAATACTATTCAGCCATTAAAAAAAAAATGGACCACCTTCCAAGTCTTAACCAGAATCAAGTGGAAATGTTGAACAGACCCATATCAAGTTCAGAAATATCATCAACTATACAAAACCTCCCTAAAAAGAAAAGCCCGGGACCAGATGGTTTCACGTCAGAATTCTACCAAACCTTTAAAGAGGAATTAGTACCTATATTACTCAATCTGTTCCAAAGTGTAGAAAAAGAAGGAAGACTACCCAACACGTTCTATGAAGCAAATATCACCCTGATCCCCAAACCAGGAAAAGACCCAACAAGAAAAGAAAATTATAGACCAATATCACTAATGAGTATAGATGCAAAAATATTCAACAAGATCCTAACAAACAGAATCCAGCAACACATCAAACAAATTATACATCATGACCAAGTTGGTTTTATCCCAGGGTGTCAAGGCTGGTTCAATATACGTAAATCTATAAATGTAATTCAGCACATAAACAAATTAAAAAACAAAGACCATATGATTCTCTCAATTGATGCAGAAAGATCCCTTCATGATCAGAACACTCAAGAAAATTGGTCTAGAATGGACTTTCCTTAAACTGATAGAGGCCATCTACAGCAAACCCACAGCCAATATCATATTGAATGGAGTTAAATTGGAATCATTTCCACTCAGATCAGGAACCAGACAAGGCTGCCCATTGTCTCCATTGCTTTTCAACATTGTAATGGAAGTTTTAGCCACCGCAATAAGGGAAGAAAAGGCGATCAAGGGTATCCATATAGGGTCAGAAGAGATCAAACTTTCGCTCTTCGCAGATGATATAATTGTGTATCTGGAAAACACTAGGGACTCTACTACAAAACTCCTAGAAGTGATCAAGGAATACAGCAGCGTCTCAGGTTACAAAATCAACATTCATAAATCGGTAGCCTTTATATACACTAACAACAGTCAAGTTGAAAAAGCAGTTAAGGACTCTATCCCATTCACAGTAGTGCCAAAGAAGATGAAATATTTGGGAATTTACCTAACAAAAGACGTGAAAGATCTCTATAAAGAGAACTATGAAACTCTAAGAAAAGAAATAGCTGAAAATGTTAACAAATGGAAAAACATACCATGCTCATGGCTAGGAAGAATCAACATTATCAAAATGTCCATACTACCCAAAGCAATATATAATTTCAACGCACTCCCTATTAAAGCTCCACTGTCATATTTTAAAGATCTTGAAAAAACATTACTTCATTTTATATGGAATCAGAAAAAACCTCGAATAGCCAAGACATTACTCAGAAATAAAAACAAAACAGGAGGAATCACACTACCAGACCTCAGACTTTACTACAAATCGATAGTGATCAAAACAGCATGGTATTGGCACAAAAACAGAGAAGTAGATATCTGGAATAGAATAGAGAACCAAGAGATGAATCCAGCTACTTACCGCTATTTGATCTTTGACAAGCCAATTAAAAACATTCAGTGGGGAAAAGATTCCCTATTTAACAAATGGTGCTGGGTGAACTGGCTGGCAACCTGCAGAAGCCTGAAATTGGACCCACACCTTTCACCATTAACTAAGATAGACTCTCATTGGATTAAAGATTTAAACTTAAAACATGAAATTATAAAAATACTAGAGGAGAATGCAGGGAAAACCCTTGAAGAAATTGGTCTGGGTGAGTATTTCATGAGGAGAACCCTCCCGGGCAATTGAAGCAGCTTCAAAAATACACTACTGGGACTTGATCAAACTAAAAAGCTTCTGCACAGCTAAGAACACAGTAAGCAAAGCAAGCAGACAGCCCTCAGAATGGGAGAAGATATTTGCAGAGTATATCTCTGACAAAGGTTTAATAACCAGAATCCACAGAGAACTCAAACGCATCAGCAAGAAAAAAACAAGGGATCCCATTGCAGGCTGGGCAAGGGATTTGAAGAGAAACTTCTCTGAAGAAGACAGGCGCACGGCCTTCAGACATATGAAAAAATGCTCATCATCTTTAATCATCAGAGAAAGGCAAATCAAAACTACTTTGAGATATCATCTAACTCCAATAAGACTAGCCTATATCACAAAATCTCAAGACCGGAGATGTTGGCGTGGATGCGGAGAAAAGGGAACACTTCTGCACTGCTGGTGGGAATGGAAATTAATACATTCCTTTTGGAAAGATATATGGAGAACACTCAGAGATCTAAAAATAGATCTGCCATTCAATCCTGTAATTCCTCTGCTGGGCATATACCCAGAAGACAAAAAATCACAATATAACAAAGATATTTGTACCAGAATGTTTATTGCAGCCCAATTCATAATAGCTAAGTCATGGAAAAAGCCCAAGTGCCCATCGATCCACGAATGGATTAATAAATTGTGGTATATATATACCATGGAATACTATGCAGCCTTAAAGAAAGATGGAGACTTTACCTCTTTCATGTTTACATGGATGGAGCTGGAACATATTCTTCTTAGTAAAGTATCTCAAGAATGGAAGAAAAAGTACCCAATGTACTCAGCTCTACTATGAAACTAATTTGGGGCTCTCACATGAAAGCTATAACCCAGTTATAACTTAACAATAGGGGGAAGTGGGAAGGGGAGGGTAAAGGGAGGGGGATCGGTGGGATCACACCTGTGGTGCATCTTACAGGGGTATTTGCGAAACTTGGTAAATGTAGAATGTAAAGGTTTTGGCACAGTAACTGAGATAATGCCGGAAAGGCTATGTTAACCACTGTGATAAAAATGTGTCAAATGCCTTGGTGTGTGTCACACTTTATGGGGGCAAGACATGATTGCAAGAGGGACTTTACCTAACAATTGCAATCAGTGTAATCTGGCTTATTGTACCCTCAATGAATCCCCAACAATAAAAAAAAAAAAAAAATAGCCAGGTGTTGTGGGTGGGCGCCTGTAGTCCCAGCTACTCGGGAGGCTGAGGCAGGAGAATCACCTAAGCCCAGGAGTTGGAGGTTGCTGTGAGCTGTGTGATGCCACGGCACTCTACCAAGGGCAATAAAGTGAAACTCTGTCTCTACAAAAAAAAAAAAAAAAAAGAATCTCCTGCTAATCTTGTTCATATTCACCTTCGCCACTTCCCCCACTTCCTCCACTTCCTCAGCATCTTGCCAAGTGAGGGAAAAAACAGACCAAGAATACAAATATTTCAAACACCCAACTAGGTCAAAGAAAGTAGTATGAGTTGGATAAGAGGCATTTTGTTACTGTTCCATCTCATCCTACCAGCTCCCTAGGGGGCTCTGAATCAAGTCTTCTGCAGAAAGCCCTCCTCTCCTGAAGACAAGTGTACCCTGGCGGCAGGGGCTACTGTGCTCAGAAGGATGAGTGCATTGACAAGAGAGCCCTGGGGGTGCCATGCTGTCATACATTAGACAAAAGCTTGGAAGTGAGGAAGTTTTGAATGGCCAATATTAATTCTCTGAGTTTATTCTTTTTGGAGTGAAAGGATATTATTTGCAGCTGAGAGATCTAGTTTAGCAAGAATTTCTAATAAGGAAGAGACTTAATATTTGATTTCATGCTTTACAATGGGCAAGTCTTGGTTTCCCTAACATTTCAACAATTCTATTTCCGTCCTGAGAAGGGGGGTGGGTGAATGGGAGGGATGCCCTCTAGGCAGAGGTGGGGCAAAGTTAGAAGGCCAGGCTTTCTGGCATTTTGGCTTTGTTCAAGAGGAGATAAACTAGTAGAACCGTTGGATGGTAATGCAATTTTGAGTATTTCTGCTCTATATTGCCTACTTTCAGTCTTGGGGTGACTAAGAGAAAATCAGTTGAATTTACTTTAAAAAAACAACTATTCCTACAATCTAATTTTTGCAGAAGAAAACAAAATCATTTTATCATAAGGACATTTGCACTTGAATGTTTATAGCAGCTCAATTCATAATTGCAAAGATGTGGAAACAACCCAAGTATCCATCAACCCATGAATGGATTAATAAACTGTGGTATATATATACTATGAAATACTACTCCGCCATAAAAATGATAGAGACTTAACATGTTTTGTGTTTACCTGGATGTGTTTAGAGAACATTGTCCTAAGTATCTCAAGAATGGAAAAGCAAGCATCCCATGTACTCAATACTATGCTGAAACTAGTCAATCCACAACTATAGGCCTACACAAGAGAAAAACACAAACTCAAGGGAGGGGTGAGTTTAGTAAATTCCCACCTAATGGAGACAATGTAGGAGTATATGGCACACTCCCTGGGTAAAGGACTCCTATACAACTCAGACTTTACCTCACAAATGCAAATAATATAACCTAATTGTATGTACCCTCATATAATAATAAAAAACAAAAGTAAACAAGTGACTATTGATCACTTTCTGATTCCAAGATTTTAGAGGCTGATTGGAATGAATGATGTATCTAAATAACTTTGATACACCCTGATAATGACTGCTAAAATATGGTTACAAGCCATATTTTATGCGAGAAAGAAGAATTTTCTTTCTCTGTGAATCTAAGAAGGTGTCTAAGAAGACATGATATTTGAGTGGACCTTGAATGGAGTAGAGGAGTTTAATAAGAGGTGGGGAAGATTAGATGGAAGGAGGAAACATTTCTTTTATATTTCAGAATATTAGAAAATATTAGGGGATACACATATTTTGTTTACACACTTTGTTTTTGTACAGACTGAGTCAAAGTTACAAGCCTGCTCTTTACCCAGATAGTGTGCACTGTACCCAATAGGTGTGAATTTACTATCCCCTCTTCCATCCTCCTCCCCACTTGATTTTCATTCAGATTTATTTCCACACATGCACTTAAATGTTGATTGATTAGTTCCAATTTGTTACTGAGTACATGTGTTTGTTTCTCCATTCTTGTGATAGTTCATTTAGAAGAATGGTTTCGAGTGCCATGCAGGTTTACAAAAGATACTAGATTGCCATTTTTTATGGCTAAATAGTACTCCATAATATGCATATACCACATTTTATTACTCTATTCATATATCGGTGAGCACTTGGGTTGTTTGCGCTATAAACATTTGAGTGCAAGTGTTCTTTTTATAAAATGACCTTTTTTCTTTTTTTAACTTAATTTTTATTAAGTCATAACTATACATTTATGGGGTACAATGTATTGATTTGATACACAATGTGGAATGCTTAAATAAAACTGATTAACATAACCATCACATCACTTATTTTTTGTTGTTAGACATTTATAATATACTCTTAGTTGTTTTGAAATGTACCCTTGCATTGTGCACATTAAGTGAGATCCTGCCAAGTATCCTCCCTCCACTCTCCCTCCCCCTTCCCTCCCCTAAACCTCTCCTCTCCTAACCCTTACCTCCCCTCCTTCTTTATGTACTATTTGTGTGTTATCATTCATGTGAATGTGTGAATGATTATATATTGTTTTCATAATAGTATTGAGTACATTGGATACTTTTTCCCCATTCTTGAGACACTGTACTAAGAAGAATATGTTCCAGCTCTATCCAGATAAACATAAAATTTGTAAAGTCTCCATCTTTTTATGGCTGCAAAGTACTCACCTGTGTACATATACCACAATTTGTTAATCCATTCATGGGTTGATGGAAATTTGGGCTGCTTCCATGACTTGGCAATTATGAATTGGGCTGCAATGAACATTCTGGTGCAAATGTCTTTGTTGTAAATGATTTTTTTCATCTGGGTAGATACTTAGTAATGGAATTGCAGGATCAAATGATAGGTCAATTTTTAGTTCCTTGAGAATTCTCTGTACTTCTTTTTAAAAGGCTGTATTAGTTTGCAATCTCACCTGCAGTATAGAAGTGTTCCCTTCGAGAATATGTTCCGGAGGGTGGAGCAAGATGGCAGCCGAGTAACAGCTTCCTTGCATCTGGGCACCATGAGTCTGGGGATATAGGACTCCAGGCATCTCTGGCTGGTGGGATCTGCCTATCATCACCCCTGAGAGGATACAGGGAGTCAGCGAGAGACTTCTGGACCCCAAGAGGAGGACTAAAACAGTGGAAAACCGGCAAGTGGTCGCGTGTGTTCAATCCGCCTAAACCCGCCCGCAACTGTAAGTTCAGTAGCAGCGAGACTGCAAACCAGAAAGGCCTTACCTGTGAACTGTTTTGGTGTCTTTGGACTTGGCACTCAGCTGAACTGCCTTGGGGAGAGCCTGAGCGGGAGTGCGGAGAACTTTGGCCTTTGTCTAGGGCCCCAGTCTGAGCCGCTGAGCCAGACGGAGCTAATAGAGTTTGGCTCTGGGTCACAGGCAGACATTGTCAGCGATCTTCCCTGGCAAGCTCCACCCTCAGGGTCGCAGAGCTGGAATTGGGTGGGAGCTAGTAACCCAGCGACCAAGTAGCCTAAGGGCGGGGTCTGAGCCGCCTTGCAGCCCTAACCCTCGGGGGCAGAGGGAGACCAGTTTTGACACACAGGGTAAGTGGATAGCCACTTCAGCAGTGATTCCAGCAACAAGCACTTCCCTGAGAAAGCTTCTGCTCAGTAAGTGAACAAGTTCAAAGTGCCTTTTAAGTGGGCTGAAGAGAGATTTAGGGTGTCTACCTGCTGGGGTTCGAGAAAATAGCAGCCTCCAGTCGTATCAGAACTGTGATTAACATCTCATACCCCAGAAGACCACGTGTTGCCCAGACAATATTCAATTCCATATACATACTGCTTTGTTTTTGGTTGCGTGTGTGTTTTTTTTTGTTTGTTTGTTTGGTTTTTTTTTTTTGGTTTGGTTGTTTTTTTTTGTTTATTTTGACGTTCTAGATTGTTGTTTTGTTTTTTAAGTTCAACCTTTTCCATACAGATCCTTTTTCTTTCTCAATTTTTCTAGTTTAATTATAATTTCCTATTGCTGCCTATTTCAATAATCAGAACTTCATTTTTGTTAGTGTTTCTACCACTATTATTTGGTTTTTCCAGCCAATTTTATCCCGTAAGGTTTTCTGTTTGCTTGTTTTGGTTTGATTTATAGCATTTTTGTCTTTCCTCTCTACTTGGTGGAGGTGGGGTACTGTGTCTGATCAGGTTAGCAAAGAGCTGCTGACCTCAAGGGAACCACCCCACTTGGCACCCCCAGAAGGTGTTTTGTTTTTTTTTAAGATTGTATCAAAGTACCCTACTGTACACCTATATTGCTCTGTCTCCCTCTTTCTGTGCCTCTCTTCTTTTTGTCAATATTCCTTTCACCCAACCACTCTCCTTTCTCTATTTTTCTTTTTTTCTTTTTTTTTTTTTTTCTTATCACTCGGTCCTCATTTCTTTCATCGCTTTTTTGCTCTTAAACCTTCTCACCCTTCTGGTCCTGTAACCCTTAGTCCACAGGCACAATAACTTAAAGAGCAAGAGGAATTGAAAGGAAAATTAGGGCAAGTAAACAGATAAAAGAAATCACCCATGAGGAAGAATCAGCAGAAAACTCCAGGCAACATGAAGAACCAGTCCAGAACTACCCCGCCAAGGGACCATGAGGTAGCTACTGCAGAGGATTCCACCTATACAGAAATGTTAGGAATGACAGAAAGGGAATTTAGAATACACATGTTGAAAACAATGAAGGAAATGATGGAAACAATGAAGGAAACTGTTAATAAAGTGGAAAATAACCAAAAGGAAATTCAAAAACAGAATCAAATAAGAGATGAACGATATGAAGAATATAAAAAGGATATAGCAGAGCTGAAGGAAATGAAACAGTCAATCAGGGAACTTAAAGATGCAATGGAAAGTATCAGCAACAGGTTAGACCATGCAGAAGAAAGAATTTCAGAGGTAGAAGACAAAGTTTTTGAGATAACTCAGATAGTAAAAGAGGCAGAAAAGAAGAGAGAGAAAGCAGAACGTTCACTGTCAGAATTATGGGACTTTATGAAGCGTTCCAACATACGAGTTATAGGAATTCCAGAAGGGGAAGAAGAATGCCCCAGAGGAATGGAAGCCATACTAGAGAATATTATAAAAGAAAATTTCCCAAATATCACCAAAGATTCTGACACACTGCTTTCAGAGGGATATCGGACCCCAGGTCGCCTTAACTCTAACCGAGCTTCTCCAAGACACATTGTGATGAACCTGTCCAAAGTCAAGACCAAAGAAAAGATTCTGCAAGCTGCCAGGAGTAAGCGCCAGTTGACCTACAGGGGCAAATCCATCAGATTGACCGCAGACTTCTCTAATGAAACTTTCCAAGCAAGAAGACAATGGTCATCTACCTTTAATCTACTTAAACAGAACAATTTCCAGCCCAGAATTCTGTACCCTGCTAAGCTAAGCTTCAAAATTGACGGAGAAATCAAATCATTTACAGATATACAAACATTGAGGAAATTCGCCACAACAAGACCAGCTCTACAGGAAATACTTCAACCTGTTCTGCACACTGACCACCACAATGGATCAGCAGCAAAGTAAGAACTCAGAAATTAAAGGACAGAACCTAACCTCCACACTGATGCAAAAGATAAAACTAAGCAATGGACTCTCACAAAATAAGACGAATAGAATACTACCACACTTATCAATTATCTCAATAAATGTTAATGGCTTGAATTCCCCACTGAAGAGACATAGATTGGTTGACTGGATTAAAAAACACAAGCCATCCATTTGCTGTCTGCAAGAAACACACCTGGCTTCAAAAGACAAATTAAAGCTCCGAGTCAAGGGTTGGAAGACAATTTTTCAGGCAAATGGAATTCAGAAGAAAAGAGGAGTTGCAATCTTATTTTCAGACACATGTGGATTTAAAGCAACTAAAGTCAAAAAAGACAAAGATGGTCACTTTATATTGGTCAAGGGAAAAATACAACAAGAAGACATTTCAATTCTAAATATTTATGCACCCAATTTAAATGCTCCCAGATTCTTGAAGCAGACCTTACTCAGTCTGAGCAATATGATATCTGATAATACCATCATAACAGGGGACTTTAACACTCCTCTTACAGAGCTGGACAGATCCTCTAAACAGAAATTAAACAAGGATATAAGAGACTTAAATGAGACTCTAGAACAACTATGCTTGATAGACGCATATAGAACACTCCACCCCAAAGATAAAGAATATACATTCTTCTCATCACCCCATGGAACATTCTCCAAAATTGATCATATCCTGGGACACAAAACAAATATCAACAGAATCAAAAGAATTGAAATTTTACCTTGTATCTTCTCAGACCATAAGGCACTAAAGGTGGAACTCAACTCTAACAAAAATGCTCGACCCCACCCAAAGGCATGGAAACTAAACAATCTTCTGTTGAATAACAGATGGGTGCAGGAAGAAATAAAACAGGAAATCATTAACTTCCTTGAGCATAACAACAATGAAGACACAAGCTACCAAAACCTGTGGGATACTGCAAAAGCAGTTTTGAGAGGAAAATTCATCGCTTTAGATGCCTACATTCGAAAAACAGAAAGAGAGCACATCAACAATCTCACAAGAGATCTTATGGAATTGGAAAAAGAAGAACAATCTAAGCCTAAACTCAGTAGAAGAAAAGAAATATCCAAAATCAAATCAGAGATCAATGAAATTGAAAACAAAAGAATCATTCAGAAAATTAATGAAACAAGGAGTTGGTTTTTTGAAAAAATAAATAAAATAGATAAACCATTGGCCAGACTAATGAGGAATAGAAAAGTAAAATCTCTAGTAACCTCAATCAGAAATGATAAAGGGGAAATAACAACTGATCCCACAGAGATACAAGAGATCATCTCTGAATGCTACAGAAACTCTATGCCCAGAAATTTGACAATGTGAAAGAAATGGATCAATATTTGGAATCACACCCTCTCCCTAGACTCAGCCAGGAAGAAATAGAGCTCCTGAACAGACCAATTTCAAGCACTGAGATCAAAGAAACAATAAAAAAGCTTCCAACCAAAAAATGCCCTGGTCCAGATGGCTTCACTCCAGAATTCTATCAAACCTTCAAGGAAGAGCTTATTCCTGTACTGCAGAAATTATTCCAGAAAATTGAGGAAGAAGGAATCTTCCCCAACACATTCTATGAAGCAAACATCACCCTGATACCAAAACCAGGAAAAGACCCAAACAAAAAGGAGAATTTCAGACCAATCTCACTCATGAACATAGACGCAAAAATTCTCAACAAAATCCTAGCCAATAGATTACAGCTTATCATCAAAAAAGTCATTCATCATGATCAAGTAGGCTTCATCCCAGGGATGCAAGGCTGGTTTAACATACGCAAGTCTATAAACGTTATCCACCATATTAACAGAGGCAAAAATAAAGATCACATGATCCTCTCAATAGATGCAGAAAAAGCATTTGATAAAATCCAGCATCCTTTTCTAATTAGAACACTGAAGAGTATAGGCATAGGTGGCACATTTCTAAAACTGATTGAAGCTATCTATGACAAACCCACAGCCAATATTTTACTGAATGGAGTAAAACTGAAAGCTTTTCCTCTTAGAACTGGAACCAGACAAGGTTGTCCTCTGTCACCTTTACTATTCAACATAGTGCTGGAAGTTCTAGCCAATACAATTAGGCAAGACAAGGAGATAAAGGGAATCCAAATGGGAGCAGAGGAGGTCAAACTCTCCCTCTTTGCTGATGACATGATCTTATACTTAGAGAACCCCAAAGACTCAACCACAAGACTCCTAGAAGTCATCAAAAAATACAGTAATGTTTCAGGATATAAAATCAATGTCCACAAGTCAGTAGCCTTTGTGTACACCAATAACAGTCAAGATGAGAAGCTAATTAAAGACACAACTCCCTTCACCATAGTCTCAAAGAAAATCAAATACCTAGGAAT
Organism: Nycticebus coucang; assembly: GCF_027406575.1. NCBI lineage: Eukaryota > Metazoa > Chordata > Mammalia > Primates > Lorisidae > Nycticebus > Nycticebus coucang. The sequence goes on from NC_069789.1 coordinate 92,626,016, forward strand.
ATACCTAACGAAGGAGGTGAAGGACCTCTATAAAGAAAACTATGAAATCCTCAGAAAGGAAATAGCAGAGGATATTAACAAATGGAAGAACATACCATGCTCATGGATGGGAAGAATCAACATTGTTAAAATGTCCATACTTCCCAAAGCAATCTACCTATTCAATGCCATTCCTATCAAAATACCAACATCATACTTTCAAGATTTGGAAAAAATGATTCTGCGTTTTGTATGGAACTGGAAAAAACACCGTATAGCTAAGGCAGTTCTCTGTAATAAAAATAAAGCTGGGGGCATCAGCATACCAGATTTTAGTCTGTACTACAAAGCCATAGTGCTCAAGACAGCATGGTACTGGCACAAAAACAGAGACATAGACACTTGGAATCGAATGGAAAACCAAGAAATGAAACTAACATCTTACAACCACCTAATCTTTGATAAACCAAACAAGAACATACCTTGGGGGAAAGACTCCCTATTCAATAAATGGTGTTGGGAGAACTGGATGTCTACATGTAAAAGACTGAAACTGGACCCACACCTTTCCCCACTCACAAAAATTGATTCAAGATGGATAAAGGACTTAAATTTAAGGCATGAAACAATAAAAACCCTCCAAGAAAGCATAGGAAAAACACTGGAAGATATTGGCCTGGGGAAAGACTTCATGAAGAAGACTGCCATGGCAATTGCAACAACAACAAAAATAAACAAATGGGACTTCATTAAACTGAAAAGCTTCTGTACAGCTAAGGAGACAATAACCAAAGCAAAGAGACAAACTACACAATGGGAAAGGATATTTGCATATTTTCAATCAGACAAAAGCTTGATAACTAGGATCTATTGAGAACTCAAATTAATCCACATGAAAAAAGCCAACAATCCCTTATATCAATGGGCAAGAGACATGAATAGAACTTTCTCTAAAGACGACAGACGAATGGCTAACAAACACATGAAAAAATGTTCATCATCTCTATATATTAGAGAAATGCAAATCAAAACAACCCTGAGATATCATCTAACCCCAGTGAGAATGGCCCACATCACAAAATCTCAAAACTGCAGATGCTGGCGTGGATGTGGAGAGAAGGGAACACTTTTACACTGCTGGTGGGACTGCAAACTAGTACAACCTTTCTGGAAGGAAGTATGGAGAATCCTCAAAGCACTCAAGCTAGACCTCCCATTTGATCCTGCAATCCCATTACTGGGCATCTACCCAGAAGGAAAGAAATCCTTTTATCATAAGGACACTTGTGCTAGACTGTTTATTGCAGCTCAATTTACAGTCGCCAAAATGTGGAAACAGCCTAAATGCCCACCAACCCAGGAATGGATTGACAAGCTGTGGTATATGTATACCATGGAATACTATTCAGCCATCAAAAAAAATGGAGACTTTACATCCTTCGTATTAACCTGGATGGACGTGGAAGATATTATTCTTAGTAAAGCATCACAAGAATGGAGAAGCATGAATCCTATGTACTCAATTTTGATATGAGGACAATTAATGACAATTATGGTTATGGGGGGGGAAACAGAAAGAGGGAAGGAGGGAGGTGGGTGGGGCCTTGGTGTGTGTCACACTTTATGGGGGCAAGACATGATTGCAAGAGGGACTTTACCTAACAATTGCAATCAGTGTAACCTGGCTTATTGTACCCTCAATGAATCCCCAACAATAAAAAAAAAAAAAAAAAAAAAAAAAGAAGAATATGTTCCAGCTAAATCCATGTAAACACGAAAGAGGTAAAGTCTCCACCTTTCTTTAAGACTGCATAATATTCGGTGGTGTACATATATCACAATTTATTAATCTATTCATGGATCGATGGGCACTTGGGCTTTTCCCATGACTTAGCAATTGTGAATTGAGCTGCAATAAACATTCTGGTACAAATAAAAAAAAAAAAAAAAAAAGAAGTGTTCCCTTCTCTCCACATCCGCACCAACATCTGCAGTTTTGGGATTTTGTGATATGGGCCAATCTTACTGGAGTTAGGTGATATCTCAAAGTGGTTTTGATTTGCATTTCTCTGGTGACTAAAGACAATGAGCATTTTTTCATGTGTTTCCTGGCCATTCGCCTGTCATCTTCAGAGAAGTTTCTATTCAAGTCTCTCGCCCATGAAGAAATGGGGTTGTTTGATCTTTTCTTATTGATTAATTTGAGTTCTATGTACAAAACAGCATGGTACTGGCACAAAAATAGAGATGCAGCTATATGAAACAGAGTAGAGACTCTAGAGATGAACCCAGCTATATAACGTCATTTGATCTTTGATAAGCCTAACAAAAACATACATTGGGGAAAAGATTCCCTATTTAAGAAATGGTCCTGGGAGAACTAGCTACTGACCTGTAGAATACTAAAACTGGACCCTCACCTTTCACCACTAACAAAAATTGATTCTCCCTGGATAAAAGATTTAAACTTAAGACATGAAACTATAAAAATACTAGAAGAGAGTGCAGGGAAAACATTTGAAGATATTGGCCAGGGAAAATATTTTATGAGGGAGACCTCCCAGCAAGTGAAACAACAGCAAATTTATATTACTGGGATCTGATCAAGCTAAAAAGCTTCTGCACAGCCAAGAGCACAGTAAGTAAAGCAAACAGACAGCCTTCAGAATGGGAGCAAATTTTTGCAGGTTATGATACCAACAAAGGTCTGATAAAATGATCTTTTTTTCTTTGAATATATATCCAGCAGTGGGATTGCTGGATCGAATGGTAGGTCTATTTTAAGTTCTTTGAGATATCTCCATACAACTTTCTGTAGAGCTTGTACTAGTTTGCAGTCCCGCTGTCAGTGTATTAGTCTTCCTTCCTCTCCACATCTATGCCAGCACTTGCTGTTTGGGGATTTTTTGATATGAGCCATTTTCATTGCAGTTAGGTGTTATCTCATTGTGGTTTTGATTTTCATTTCCCTACTGATTAGAGATGTTGAGCATTTTTTCATGTTTTCGTTGGCCATTAGTCTATCTTCCTTCAAAAAGTTACTGTTTGTGCCTTATGCCCACTTTTTAGTGGGGTTGTTTGATTTTTTCTTGTTAATTTGCTTGCGTTCTCTGTAGACTAGGGCTATAGGCCTTTTTTCAGATAGATATCATGCAAATATTCTCTCCCACTTGGTAGGCTGGTATTTACTCTGTTAATCGTGTCCTTGAATAAGCAGAAACTTTAATGTAATCAGGTCCCACTTGTTGTTGTGATTGCTCTTGAGGTCTTCTTCATAAAATCTTTCGCAAGGCAAGTGTTTCCAATATTTTCTTCTAGAATTCTTACAGATCCATGCCTTAGGTTTAAGTCTTTCATGCACCCTGGATAAATTTTGGTCAGTGGTGAGAGGTGTAGATCCTTATTTCAGACTTTTACATGTGGCTATCCAGTTTTCCCAGCACCATTATTGAAAGTGATTCTTTCCCCAGTGTATGTTTTTATCTGCTTCATCAAGAATAAGATGGAAAGATGGTAAAAGGGGGTGAAAACTTTATGCAAAGGCCAAAACTTGAATTGAGGCCTAAAGTAGAAGGGTAAAGGACATTATTAAAGAAATACAGACTGGCAGTGGATTCAATATTAATGAATCAAAAATATGTATTATTACCAATAAAGTGTTTTTGAAGAGAAATCCACATAAAACAAGGTTATATATTGATCAGTTGACAAAAATGTTAACACCAGTGGCTCCCAGGAACCTAACCCTATATTTCACCTAGGAACAAGGGGTGTGTATTTCCTAAATCGTTGTGTGAAATGACTTTATAAAACATAACTCCCATGAATAATTGGAACCAATTGTATTTGTTATCCCTGGGTTAGACAATAGCTAAATAATAGCTGCATTTACTTACTATGTACTTTATGGGAGGCGTTGTGTATGGTAGGCGTGAGAGATGAAGTGATGAAAGAGATACAGTCCTTTCTGTCAAGTTTATAGATTGTGGGAATATAAATGCTGATCTACTCACCACAAAAGCAATGAGTGTGATGAAAGGGGACCCATGGCATGTGATGGGAGGATGTATTCTACAGGCAGGTACAATGATTCTTCCATGCATGGGGGATGTGGAGGCACAGAATGGCTACTTTTCCCCAGGTTCCCTGGTCCCACTTTGCACAGCTACCTCTGGGGGCGGAAAATGTTGGGAGGTTGGAAGGCAGAAAGGATGAGTAATCTCACTATAAATGGAATCTTCATTTTATTGGGATTCTCTTTAAATACTATGGCAGAGAAATGCAGTGTCAGAAATGACTGTAATTGAAGACTGAAACCATGAACCCACAAGTGTTTCAACTTCAACAGCAGTCAGTGAGATATGTGTCAGTTTTCTAAGCATTTCATTATTCACAACTTTTCAAGGATACATCTGCTACATAAAGCACAGCGATTCTATGCAAATCCATTGTAGTCTCTAAAACCAGTAATTTCTTAGAGGAAAGTCTTCCTTTCTTCTTCTCTTCCCCTCATTGCCCCGCCCTTCTCTAGCTCTGTTGCTTTTCTTTTGGGACCGAGGTTTCTCAACTGAGCTGTGTAGTCAATATTATGATTAAATTTACAGATATTTCTTCATCACTGAGAGTAAGAGAATAAAGGGCAAAAAAGCAGGTAGAAATGATTTTCTCTTATTTCACTCTCTTTCTAGAGCTTTAATTTGTTCCTGGGAAAGGGTAACAACTCCTCTGGGACCATGACAGCACGTAACACTAGGAATGGAAATGTCTATAGGGAAACACCTGTTTTCCTGGTTTATGAGAGTACAACAGCACCCCTCTGGTGTTGAGCTTAAAGGAGGAGGTCCCTCCCAGGGGTAAGGCACAGGCACAAGAGAAGGGGGGACAGGAGAGTTCCCCTCAGGGGAGAGGCCTGGGGTGGGGGACTGATAGGGAGGCACTTGTGGGGATCTTAATGAGCAGCCTAATGAAGCAGCCCCATTTCCAGACCCAAAAGGGCCACTTTAGGCAGACTCTATTCACCTTTTCTGGTGGCACATGTCCCAGTTCTGTTTTGTTGTTTCAGTTGTGGTCCTGGCGACCCATCTTTGTGAATTGTACATAGAATGGAATTCCACTTCCTTGTGTTCCTTCATGGTACAGCAACTCCTGAAGTGGGTGGGAATGATTACTGGAGGTTTTCTGATGGGAAGCAGACCCTTGAGAGAGAAAATGAAAATGATTCATTTGGGGCTGTCCAGCCAGTGAGTAACACAGCTGTAATTTAGAGGCAGTGGAGCATACAGAAAACACAAACATAGGCAAGGAAAAATAATGTCCTTTTGAAAGACTTAACATGTCCTGAGAACTCAAGCACCTTCCTTTTAAAATTAATTGCCTTAAACAATGTCTGAAAAACTTATATTCTACCGGTGTAACTGTAAATATGGCTGATTAAATCCAAAGGAAGGGCAGATCAAACAAAAATAATATTTGACTTCAACTGCTGGATAAAGCCACTTAAAAAAAAAATTCCTCATGCCTTGAAGAGAGATTCTATATGAAAGCATAGCTGAGACTAATTTTCTTGTTTAAAATAGAGCACTGGCAAGATCAGACCATGTGTGTGGAAGATCTTTCACAAATGCCCATTATGGTTCAAATTGGGAGAGGTGGTTACAGGGTAGCATTGCCAGGTACAATGCAGGGTGCCCAGTTTAAATTTGAATTTCAAATAAACAATGAATGATTTTTTTTTTTTTTTTTTTAGTGTAGGGATGTACTAAATATTGCATGGGCCATGATTATTCATTGTTTATCTGAAATTTAAATGTAACTCAATGTCCTGTATTTTTATTTGTTAAATCTAACAACTCTAATCATATGTCTTAAAACCAACATCTGGTTCTGGATATTGGAAGTATAAATAGTAGCATAAATATTAATACAATGCCTTCCCAAAGCATATGTTCCATAAGTAATTATACAAGCTGAACATAGTAGAATAACTTTCTGTGTAGTAAATATAACCACTTGACAAGCAGCTCGACAAAGTAGACATCTTTTTTTCCCTTATTTAACATCTTAAGAAAATTGAGGCGTGAGGACTTAACTGAATTTTGCAGGGTGACACAGTAGGCGGCATGAAGGACATAATGACCAAGGTCTTTCTGATATAAAACCCCAAGTTCTTTCTAGATAATCCAGAAATTTTGAGATATCTCACCGAATGGGATTTTAAGATACAACAATTTTGTAACAGAAACTGGTATAGAGAATCTTACTGGACCAAGTGGACGTTCGCACTGGAAACTTAGGGTAAACAATCAGTTTGAGTAGCTGAGACACTCCTTCCAGAGTGCTTCAGAGATTTTATTTATTTATTTATTTTTGGCATGTTCTTAAAACCTATAGCCAGTGCACTAAGACAGAGTGCTGCCCGAACTGTAGTTTGAAGACTATGGAAATCCAGTGGAAGAAAATTCCTCATGCTCTAAAACAGAAAACTTGGAAAAATTATGCTAGTAAATGTTACATCTATAACTAAACTCAAAAAAGGAAAAACTCAGAGGTAGCAGAAATAAAGAGAACCTCAGTGTAAAAAAGAAGTGATAGCCTGAAGCTACAGTGGTTCATGGAACAACTGTTTCTGGATATAAGTTTTAAGGCAGAGGTCCCTAGCCTTTTTGGCACCAGGGACCAGCTTCATGGAAGATAGTTTTTCCATGATGGGAGCAGGGTAAATCTGACAGGAGGCAGAGCTCAGGTAGGGCTGTAAGGGATGGGGAGCAGCTGGAAATGTACTTGGAAAAACTTGGCTCCACTTTCCCACTGTTCATCTGCTGTGCAGCCCCTTCCTAGCAGGCCATGGACTGGTAATGGTCCATGGACCATGGGAAGTGCAGTTTTAAGAGATGGGTACTGGGTTTTATATGCACCCAGAAGACAGGCTATGAGATATAATGCCATTTGCAATGAGCAGCCATAACGATGTCTCCTACTTACCGCTAAGATTCCTGAAAGTAGATTCCACAGAAAAGGGATTAGAAAAACCCCACCCACTAATAACCTAAGGAACTAGCTACCTACTGGGGAGCTAGATGGAAAAAGTGTCAACCATGAGAATTTAGAATCTCAAAATTACATAAGGAATGTGTGAAGAGTCTAAATTTACTCCACCCAGGAGCTCTAAACCCCCCTAACTTAGAAATTAGCACAAAACTAGTCTAGCTGTGGTGAAATCCAGAGGCCCTAGGAGAGGCAAATACATGGATCATTATGAACGTTTGAGATACACAAAAATCAAGAAACATAAACTGCTGGAAACAAAGGAAACCCTTCCAGCAACACTGATAAGTTAAGCAAGTGGTAAGGATGCTGTTGACTATGTTTCTTGGAAGTAAAATAATGAACCAGAACACAACAGTCTCAAAACTTTCGTAGTGACCCATATATGACAATGCTTTGTAGGTATATTTCCACAGATCAGCCCACTGGAATTCCCACTGAAACCCCCCTCCAGTAAAGATGAACTTATTAAAATTATAAATAAGCAAATCTTGGGGAAGATGAACAGCATGAAAAAGAAAATGATTCTTGAGTAAAAGATAATGAGAAAATAAATGAATTTAAAATATTCACTTTAGAACATTAAAGGAAGGAATTGAAAACAGAAGAACAAAATGGTAGAAGAAAGAAAAAGCAGGAAAAAAAATGAAGTTTCCAGAAATGAAAAAAATATAATCAGATTAAAATGGGAAAATATGGATTAAACAGTAAAGTACATGTTGCTAAAGACAAAATTTATTAACGGAAGATTGAGCTGAATAAAGGATCCATACTGCAGGAAAGAGTGGTAGAGATGCAGCATACTATAAAAATGTTAAAAGATGTAGAAGTTAGAATGAGAAAATTTAACATCCATGTGTTAGAAAAAAATAAGGATGAGAAAAGATTCAAAAAGATGCTAGAACTTTTCAGAACTAAAGGAAAATATAATTCCTTATTTTAAAATTGCATACACAATCCCAGGGAGAATGAATTTCACAGTGAGATTGCAGACTAATAAAGGCAAGGAATAATACACTTTATATAGATACCTGGGAATAAAAGATTACTCAGAAAAACATCCTACTTAGACTCATAGCACATTTCAGCAACGACAGAAGCCAAAATAAAGTGGAATATCTCAAAGATGTTCTGCTAAGCTGTCACTGAAAGGTCTGATAAAGTTAAATGACTTTTATACAAAGGAAAAGTGAGCTTACTAATCACAGACATTCACTGAAAACACTACTAAAAGGAAAACTTCAAAAAAAGAAAAATTAGTCTGGGAAGAAAGTTAGAGGTGGAAAAACAATGGAGAGTAAGTAAATTGGTAAGCATGCTGATGGATCCAAATAGCTGTTTATACTGATTGTATGAACAACAGAAAAGAGGTGGAAATAATGTAGAATAACATGAAAATGGGAGGGGATTGGATTTCTTCTATTGGTTAATAAGATTTAATTAAAATTGGACTTTATTAGGTATCCAAGTCAAAGAATAGAACTAAAAAAAATTACCTTTTTCTGTTCATCTCCTTTAAATTCAGCTAGCCACTGGACCTCGGGGCTGGCATTCTTCCTTCCTTTTTTTGGGATGCCACAGCCATCTCCCTGCTCTCTTCTCTCTTTCCCTCTTTCCCACGCTTTCTAAAATAAAATAAGGTCGATACTTTTATATCCTAAAAATATATATATATATATATATATGTTTAAAAGACTAGATGAAGAAAGTAAAAGAAAGAAAATAAATCCTTTATTCATACACCAAAAAAGTAAAAGCAGAGACAATTTTGAAGTAAAACTGCTTTAAAAGATATATTAGGAAAAAAGAAAGCTGATATTACAATATTAAGGTCAGATAAAGATTGATTTTAAGGCATAGCTATGAATAGTTGTAAACTTATTTTAATTATTGAAAGAACACTTTATCAGGAAAACATAATAATCATTACACATTATAAACACAAGAGTTTTTCTAACCTCCTATCAGAAATTGATAGATCAAGCAAATAAAAACTGGTGAAAATATAAATATTTGTATTACTAGGCTTGATTTGATAGACATGTTTAGAACACTTTACCTATCAAATATAAAAGTTAACACATAATCTTCATCTTATAAGAACTTTTCCAGAGCAAAGGAAGCAAGGGAGAGCTCCCTAAGTCAATTCATAAAGCTATCCTAACCTTAATAGTAAGACAAGAGCCGTCCAAGAAAGGGTAATGAAAGACGAAGTCTCATTTATAAACATAAATGCAAATTTCATAAAACATAAGAAAACTGAACCTGTCCATTTGTTATTATTTTTAAAAGTACATCATGATCAAGGAGGGTTTATTCTAGAAATGCAGGGATATATTAACATTTGGAATTCACCACATAAATAGATTTAAGGGAATAAAACCAGATCAGCTCCTCAATGGACACAGAGAAGACATTTAAAAGGCATTTAATAAAACATTCAACCCTCTTAGTATTTCTAAACAATGCTTGACAAACTAAAAAAGAAAGAGGAGTTTCCTTTTCTTTGATTAAGAGACTGTAATAAATGTGTACGGAGAACCTCACACTTAGAACTTTAGAATCGATTCCTTTAAGTTACAAATACAGGGGAGATGCCCATTGTTTCTAACCTATTGAAGGTTCTCCGGCAATGCAAGAGTCTTGGAAGAAAATGAAATACGAAGAATAAGGATCAGATCAGGAGAAACAGAATTTTCTGTGTACAAAAGTCAAGCTATTAGAACAAATATTTGAGAAACTTCGCAAATTACAAGATCAGTAATGGGAAATCTGTTTGAGGGTGAGGAGAAGGGACATGGGTGTTGACCTTTTTATAAAGGAACGTGATGGTCCCCATTCTCTACCTTCAACTTCAGCCATTCCTGCTTCAGATCTGGGCTCAGTTTGGTTACTCTCTGCGGTCTGTCATTTTCCCTCATCTTCCAATAGTTTCTTTGGACAGATTTTCTACCTTGACTATTGGACTGTATCTTTCCATAAAACATATCTCCTTCTTCTGCTTACAGATCTGTGGGGTAACTGGGGCAGCACCATCAAATACATGATTCCATATTTCAGCATGATTCCATATTTCAGCTAATCTTCGCTGTCAACACATGAATGAAGAGTTTTCAGCTCCTATATTTTTTGGTAAAAAGAAATTTTGCCAAACTTAATAAGAAGCTGAATATTTAGATGTTTCTCCTTCAGTGACTTAGGACAGAAGCACTTTTCATCCTACTGTGGAGTTTCAGGCAAAGAACTCAGAGAGTGAAATTTGTTTGCTCTGATAACCGGACTGATGGAATGAATGTCACAGCGGGGGTGATAACCCCAACACAGTCCCAGGAGGAAAAAATAAATGGATATTAAACAACACTGGGGCTCAATTACCACAGACTGAAGTGGTTTATGTAGTGGGAATATTTTTTTCCTCTTCTTGAGAGTGATTTCATTGTTTTCCACCTAGATTTTCTTATCTTCTTGGTGGCTGTGGGAATATGTGCCTCTGCAAAGTAGCCTTCAAAAGCTTGTAAGCAAATGAGAGACCTGACATTTACAAAAGGTCTTACAGTTTACAAGGCAAGTTCACATACTTTGTCTCATTAGATTCTTAAACACCCCTTACCAGTGTTCCCACTTGGTAAGGCAGGATGCTGCCTTCCTCAAAGGTTAAGTGACTGCTCAAAGTCATGTAGATCATTTAGTGGCAGGGTCCAGGTTCTAGCCAGTAGGTTGTCAATGTTCTTTTAGCCACGCATTGAAACTCAGTAATGAGTGGCAGTAAGTAAGATATCAGAAGCCATCTGTCTGTAAGTAACAGCTTTCCTGGGAGCCCAGGTGTTTGCCAAGGACAGAGGGTAGAAAATCTATCTTTGAGGACTATTCCACATATCCTTAAAGCTCCAAAGATTTCACTCACCATGAAGGGCTGTAGTTGAGCCTCTTGAATTCTAGTCTTGACTTGTCCACTGAATTCTAGTCTTGATTTGTCCACTGAGTTTGAAATATTGGGCAATTTATTAAATTCCTCTGGTCTCAGTTTTTCTTTTCATCAAATATAGATAATATCTTTAATATATTTACCCTAATATGTGTAATATCAGGATTGTTGTGAGAACAAATGATTAGAAATATTTATTTTTCATGTATTTATGTATTTATTTATTTATCTATTTTGAGACAGAGTCTCAAGCTGTCACTCTGGGTAGAGTGCCATGGCGTCACAGCTCACAGCAACCTCCAACTCTTGGGCTTAAGCAATTCTTTTGCCTCAGCCTCCAAAGTAGCTGGAACTACAGGCATCTGCCACAATTCCCAGCTATTTTTTGATTGTAATTGTCATTGTTGTTTGGCAGGCTTGGGCTGGATTTGAACCTGCCAGCTCTGATGTATGTGGCTGGCGCCCTCACCACTTCAGCTACAGGTGCTGAGCCAATTAGAAATATTTAAAGTATAATATAAAAATGAGAAAGGTATTATCCTTGTGGATAATAATGTAATAAATAGCATAGCAAGGCTTTGGTTTCAGTTAATATTTAACATATATCCACACCCCCCACTCCCAGATACTAAAGTAGCTGGCTAGAATTGTGTGCACTTGTTTTTCTAATCTAGGAAAAAATAGCAAGATGTAGCACTGTAAAAATTATCCATATTTCTAATTTTGAAATTGAAATAAAATAATAATTTGAGATCTCCTTCCCTCCCCCCTTCACCTTCTCTATTACCTCTCAGTCCCAACCTCAGAGTTAATCAGTGTTGAAGGCTTCTTGTTTAGTTCATTGATTTTTATAAAATGTGCCGCCCTCAGAACTAATATTGCTATGCAAATAAACCACTCTTTACAGGCACATAGAGCTTTATGGTTTGTGAAACACTTCCTTGAGTATGGCCTCCTTTGAGACTCCTAAGAGCCCTGAGAAGTGCTTACTATGGCCTTTGTTTTGTAGTTCAGCTGGGCTGATACCTTGATCACTATAGGAGTCAAAGCCATGAGTCCTGCAGGAATCACAGTTTAGTGAGGGAAATAAAATATATACATACTGGGCGGCACCTGTGGCTCAAAGGTGTAGGGGGCTGGCCCCATATACCAGAGGCTGGGTTCAAACCCAGCCCCAGCCAAAAACTGAAAAAAAAAAAATATATATATATATGTATATATATATATATACCTCTATATATCTCTCTCTGTGTGTGTATACACCTAGAGAGAGAGATACTCATATCTACATTTAATTTTATTTGTTTATTTTTTTGAGACAGAGTCTCATTTTGTCATCTGGGCTAGAGTACTATGCCTTCAGCCTTGCTCCCACCAACCTCAAACTCCTGGGCTCAAGCAATCCTCCTACCTCAGCCTCCCATGTAGCTGGGACTGTAGGTGCCCACGATAATTAACCTGTCTAATTTTCCTGTTTTTAGTAGAGATGCAGTCTTGCTTTGCTCAGACTGGTCTCAAACTCCTGACCTCAAGCAGTCCTCCCTCGTAGGCCTCCCAGAGCATTAGAATTACAGGCACAAGTCACCATGCCCAGCCATATATATTTATTTTTTAAATCATTTAAAATACATTTTAAATTATACACACAACATAAAATGCATTTTATATGATAACATGCATATATACTTATATATTTTTAAAATATATATTTATAAACATATGTAAAAAGCTGATAAAACATTTGTATGTGTATCACTAATTCTACCTCGGCCTGGTAGAAAAGAGAAATGGGGAATATTTGATAGAAGACATTATAGTAAAGCACAATTTTGAATTATATAAAAATTTAGAAAGCCCATGCTTACTCAAGGTCAGACCACTAGAAAGGACTCCAACTTGTACACTGTGGTTCCAAGTCTCTCTTTCCCACCAGTTGCTGCACAGTTCACAGTTTGCCCATCCAAACCAGGCATGTTCTCTGTAATATTTAACCAGAGTCAAAGGAATTTTCCAGCTTCCAAGACATTTAGTACAGCTGACAGACATGTGATTTCCTGAATGGATTCTAAAGTTCACAGAATTACCAATTACTGTAAGGATAACCTTGATTAATCAGGACGGAGAAGGTGCAAAGTAAGAGTAAGGAAAGATTTTTTTTGTCTTGTTTTCCCTGAAACCATTCAGAATTCCTGGCCCTCTTGCTGTCTCTGGCTTCTCAGAGGGCCCATTGTGATAACACAACCGGGGCTGTGTAGTCCTTAATCTGATTTTATCCCAAAATTATCCATTAACACTGGCCCGCCAATGTGTCATAATGATACTTGCCAGGTTAACCTTGGAATCTAGCTTGAGTGTATTACCACGATGTGATTGATAACTAATCATTGTTTGAGGTGGCTTACGTAGCTAATAATTAATCCACTTAAATGTGGGGTTTATAGAAATTGTAGTTTATCAGCTCAAAGAGTTGGCTTTCTAAAGGTATGATGTGGTGACTTTTGCTGCCTGTGTTTGGCAACGGGGGACAAGAAACCACCAATTCCATTTATGTATGACGCTGGATCTTGCAAAAGTGGAAGTACCTGTGCTCGACTTATTTGCTTTCCATGCTGGTAGTGACGGGCTATTTTGGTGGGGAAGGTTTTTCTAAGACAAAGGACAACACATGGCATGTTGGGTCCAGAGGGGCTTGCTCCCTTTGGCCTTGTGGTTTATCACCCCCATGGCAGGAAGGAAGATGCCTGCTGGGGTTGGCTGCTTTGGCAGAGACACCTCCGGTTTCCTGTTCTTGGGGCTGCTACTGTGGCAGGCACGGGGAAGTAGCGGGGAGGGGAGGCTTGCCTGCCAGAGAAGGGCCGCTTAGAGAAGTCAATTATGGTCCAGAAATAGGAGACAATCAGCCAGCCCTAAACATGCTCTGTTGGTTTCAACCAAGAAGTGCTATTATTAGAATGACAAGAGCTCATAGGCCCTTCTAATGTGAGCTCTCCCTCAGTAACTTCATGACTATGAAAGGAACAGGAGATGTGAGGCGTAGTGGGGAGTTTCTGCCGAGAGAGCCAAAAGATTTGTCCGCCTTTGCCAGTTCCCATGACACCCTTTTTATTTCCAGTTCTTCAGATTTCCATGGTAACTCACATGGTATTATGTCTACTGCTGTATTACAGCACTTAGCACAGTGCCTGACACAGAACAGAAAATCGATAAATATTGTCGAATGACCTTTGTGACCACTATTGGAGGTAAAATTTCATGAAACTATTTTCTTCCCTACAGTCTAAAGATCATTCAGACTTAATACTTAGGTTAACAAATAAATAAAACGTGTGCATAGTGAAAAAAAAAAAAGACAAGAAGGGAATTATCAAAATGTGAATAACTCTCTTTGGGAAACATGAGTATGTTTATTTCTTCTCCCTTTTAGAAATAAAGCTGAAAGTTGAACTTTCAGTTTTTTATAACTTTCTATAATAATAAAAAAGTGTGTTAACTTTTATAAAGGAAAAAAATCTTCATCAAATTCATTTAAAAATATAAAATTCTTTTTTGGGGGAGTGGGAGATCTATCTATTTTCTGAAGCAATAATGACTGTCTATTGTCTTCCTAAAATGTTTGGGTGGGGTATAGCTCCTGGTGGGTTTATATGCCGCTGTGTACAGACATACATATGTGCATGGCTCCAAAGCAGGTGTAAACTTATTCTTTAGATGTTCACTGTAACCAAATAAGAAAGACAAAGAATGCTCTTGGTAAGTGCTTCTAGAACAACAGCATTTACAGCAGTAATTCCCCAGATGATTAATTCTAAACACCTCTTGTTTAGAGTGGAGCTCACCAACCTCACTATTCACCTTTAGGGTTAACTGACCCCCCATTCTTAGGGCCTTCCTTGCGCCCTGTATGTGTCCCCACCATAGGGCTGTGACCCTGAGCTGTGCTTATCTGTACATGATTGTTTCTCCATTACCCTTTGGTTCCTTGAGGGCGTGCAGCAAAACTGGGCACCCAGAAGGCCTTCCAGAGGTATTTGATGAATGAAAGAAGACATGTGACCTCAGCTTGGCAGTCCTAGTGACAAGCTAATGGCCCATGATGACACAGTGGAAAGAGAGGTGCATGGGATGGAGTTGAAACACATTCTTCTTAGTAAAGTATCACAAGAATGGAAAAATAAATATCCAATGTACTCTGTACTAATATGAAACCAATATATAAACAATGGCATGCTCATATGAACAACAAAACACAAATATAATCTAGGAAGGGGGAGAGAAAAAAGCGAGGGAGGAGGAGGATTGGCAGAAAGAGGGAGGGCATGTGGGGGGATGTCACCTATTGTGCACTTTGTGAGGGTGTATAACACGCCCCCTGGGTGAGGGGCTCTTTGACAACTGGAACTTTATCTTGGCAGTGAGAACAATGTAACCTAAAAATTTGTGCCCTCATATTAATTTGAAATAAAAAAAGAAAAAAATGAAAAATGAAATAAATAATGGAAGAGAACATGAGAATTTACTGCAGACAACTTTTCAGAGATGTGAACTGACTTGCCACTTATTTTGAATCTCCCAAAGCTTATTTTGCAGTTTTTGTCTAGAAATGTCATCTGAAATGATGCTGTTTATATCTTGTCTATCACAAGTTCTGTGGTTTGGTGGTAGGAATGCAGAAACTGGTTTCTATGCTGCTATGGTAATTAATGCCTGTAAAAAACAAACAACTTTTCTCCTTGAGCCCATGAAAGATTTTTAAAAAAAACTTTGAGATACTGCCTAATTTAGCTGTAAACATTCATCCAAGACAACTATGATAATTATAATAGCACGTTCATTATGCTCACAAACCTTCGTGAGGGACCTACCATGTGCCAGACACTGTTAGAAAATGCTGGCGTGGCTCTTAACGTGGAATCTGGGGACATGGGGTCTGAAACACCACAGTGTTGCCCTGGTGGAGCTGCCTCCCCCACCATCCCTGGGGCACCCTGCTCTGGACCCCGCCTGAGGAGGGGAAGGCATTGACCCCCATCTGAGCAGGTGGGGGTGGGGACCATCCCGGGTCTCTCTGACTGTTGAGAGATACGCCAGTCACCGGGCTGCAGAGAAGGGGCGGGAAGTGTGTCCAGAATCCCAGAGAGGCGCGAAGGTCAAGGGGAAAGAGACAAGAGGACTTTGTGTGCTACACGTGGAGTGTGCGCAAAGGGCGACTAAAGAGCAGGGAAACGGGAATCACAGGGAGGTGGGAGGGATCCAGCGGGGAATGTGTAAAGAGAAAGAACTAGAAGAAGATGGGAGAAAACATGCAGAGACGGCAGATGAGAAAGAGAGGGGGGAGCGTGAGAGAGCTGGGACTGGACACAGCGTGGTGGACGGCCCAGCGCTGCTGCTGTGTAGTGTCCGGGCTGTGGGCTCCTCTTGGGTAACCTGGGACCTCTCACTGTTTAGGCACTTGAGCCCAGCTCATGCTCATTTATTTATTTTGCCAAATGCAATTGACCCCTCAAACTTACCCTGTAAAGCGAATTCTTCATCTGGCAGTCTAGGGCCAATCTGTGTATCGGGCAGGGTCTGGTCCCGGGACTGCTTTCCAACCCTGTGGCCTCCTACCTGTCCGGGTACCCGTCCCTCTCCTGCATTTGGCCGTAACATCAGTTGTTCTTTCAGCCCAGAATGCTCAAGGGAGGGTGTTTACAGGGCTGCGTTCCTCAATTCATTTTGATCTCTGCTCAAGTCCTACCTTCCCCTAAAACTCTTTCCCAGCAAACCTGTTGAAAATAGCTTTCTTGTCAACTCATTCCCTACCATAACCATATTCTGGTATGTTTCATATCACAAATTAGTATCTAATTCCATGCATTCACTGGGGATTCATTCCTCCATTCCTTCATGTATATATTTGTCTTTGCCACTTAGAATATAGTGTTGGAAGACGTTTCTTTTTTTAATCTATTTTGGATTGATGTAAGGATATATACAATTAGGTTACATTGGTTGCATCTGTTAGGTAAAGTCCTTCGTCCAGGTGTAACATATACCCTTCCATTGTACTGGTTAGATGGGAGCTTACCGAACCCCCTTTCTCCTCCCTGCTTGTTGAATTTAATTCTTTTTTTTTTTCCCTCATGGGGGCCTGTAGTTCTTCATCTACTACTTTCAAATTAGTATTGAGTACATGGAGTGCTTGCTTTTCCATTCTTTTTTTTTTCTTAGATATTTTACTTTCCTTTTTTTATTTATTTATTTTTATTGTTGGGGAATCATTGAGGGTACAATAAGTTAGGTTACACTGATTGCAATTGTTAGGCAAAATCCCTCTTGCAATCATGTCTTGCCCCCATAAAGTGTGACACACACCAAGGCCCCACCCCCATCCCTCCTTCCCTCTTTCTGCTTTTCCTCCCCCCCCATAACCTTAATTGTCATTAATTGCCCTCATATCAAAATGGAGTACATAGGATTCATGCTTCTCCATTCTTGTGATGCTTTACTAAGAATAATGTCTTCCACTTCCATCCAGGTTAATATGAAGGATGTAAAGTCTCCATTTTTTTAATAGCTGAATAGTATTCCATGGTATACATATACCACAGCTTGTTAATCCATTCCTGGGTTGGTGGGCATTTAGGCTGTTTCCACATTTTGGCGATTGTAAATTGAGCTGCAATAAACAGTCTAGTACAAGTGTCCTTATGATAAAAGGATTTTTTTCCTTCTGGGTAGATGTCCAGTAAAGGGATTGCAGGATCAAATGGGAGGTCTAGCTTGAGTGCTTTGAGGTTTCTCCATACTTCCTTCCAGAAAGGTTGTACTAGTTTGCAGTCCCACCAGCAGTGTAAAAGTGTTCCCTTCTCTCCACATCCACGCCAGCATCTGCAGTTTTGAGATTTTGTGATGTGGGCCATTCTCACTGGGGTTAGATGGTATCTCAGGGTTGTTTTGATTTGCATTTCTCTAATATATAGAGATGATGAACATTTTTTCATGTGTTTGTTAGCCATTCGTCTGTCATCTTTAGACAAGGTTCTATTCATGTCTCTTGCCCACTGATATATGGGATTGTTGGCTTTTTTCATATGGATTAATTTGAGTTCTCTATAGATCCTAGTTATCAAGCTTTTGTCTGATTGAAAATATGCAAATATCCTTTCCCATTGTGTAGGTTGTCTCTTTGCTTTGGTTGTCATTTCCTTAGATGTATAGAAGCTTTTCAGTTTAATGAAGTCCCATTTGTTTATTTTTGTTGTTATTGCAATTGCCATGGCAGTCTTCATGAAGTCTTTCCCCAGGCCAATATCTTCCAGTGTTTTTCCTATGCTTTCTTGGAGGATTTTTATTGCCTTAAACTTAAGTCCTTTATCCATCTTGAATCAATGTTTGTGAGTGGGGAAAGGTGTGGGTCCAGTTTCAGTCTTTTACATGTAGACATCCAGTTCTCTCAACACCATGTATTGAATAGGGAGTCTTAACCCCAAGGTATGTTCTTGTTTGGTTTATCAAAGATTAGGTCATTGTAAGATGTTAGTTTCATTTCTTGGTTTTCAATTCGATTCCAAGTGTCTATGTCTCTATTTTTGTGCCAGTACCATGCTGTCTTGACCACTATGGCTTTGTAGTACAGACTAAAATCTGGTATGCTGATGCCCCCAGTTTTATTTTTATTACTAAGAACTGCCTTAGCTATACGGGGTTTTTTCTGGTTCCATACAAAACGCAGAATCATTTTTTCCAAATCTTGAAAGTACAATGTTGGTATTTTGATAGGAATGGCATTGAATAGGTAGATTGCTTTGGGAAGTATAGACATTTTAACAATGTTGATTCTTCCCATCCATGAGCATGGTATGTTCTTCCATTTGTTAATGTCCTCTGCTATTTCCTTTCTGAGTATTTCATAATTCTCTTTATAGAGGTCCTTCACCTCCTTCGTTAGGTATATTCCTAGGTATTTCATTTTCTTTGAAACTATGGTGAAGGGAGTTGTGTCCTTAATTAGCTTCTCATCTTGAATGTTATTGGTGTATACAAAGGCTACTGACTTGTGGACATTGATTTTATATCCTGAAACATTACTGTATTTTTTGATGACTTCTAGGAGTCTTGTGGTTGAGTCTTTGGGGTTCTCTAAGTATAAGATCATGTCATCAGCAAAGAGGGAGAGTTTGACCTCCTCTGCTCCCATTTGGATTCCCTCTATTTCCTTGTCTTGCCTAATTGTATTGGCTAGAACTTCCAGCACTATGTTGAATAGTAAAGGTGACAGAGGACAACCTTGTCTGGTTCCAGTTCTAAGAGGAAAACCTTTCAGTTTTACTCCATTCAGTAAGTAAATATTAGCTCCAAGTAAATATTAGCTTGGGTTTGTCATAGATAGCTTCAATCAGTTTTATAAATGTGCCACCTATGCCTATACTCTTCAGTGTTTTAATTAGAAAAGGATGCTGGATTTTATCAAATGCTTTTTCTGCATCTATTGAGAGGATCATATGATCTTTATTTTTGCCTCTGTTAATATGGTGGATAACGTTTGTGGACTTGCGTATGTTAAACCAGCCTTGCATCCCTGGGATGAAGCCTACTTGATCATGATGAATGACTTTTTTGATGATACGCTGTAATCTATTGGCTAGGATTTTGTTGAGAATTTTTGCATCTATATTCATGAGTGAGATTGGTCTGAAATTCTCCTTTTTGTTTGGGTCTTTTCCTGGTTTTGGTATCAGGGTGATGTTTGCTTCATAGAATGTGTTGGGGAAGATTCCTTCTTCCTCAATTTTTTGGAATAATTCTGCAGTACAGGAATAAGCTCTTCCTTGAAGGTTTGATAGAATTCTGGAGTGAAGCCATCTGGACCAGGGCATTTTTTGTTTGGAAGATTTTTTATTGTTTCTTTAATCTCAGTGCTTGAAATTCGTCTCTTCAGGAGGTCTATTTCTTCCTAGCTAAGTCTAGGGAAAGGGTGTGATTCCAAATATTGATCCATTTCCTTCACATTGTCAAATTTCTGGGCATAGAGTTTCTGGTAGTATTCAGAGATGATCTCTTGTATCTCTGTGGGAGATACAAGAGTTGTAACAACTGTGGGATCAGTTATTATTTCCCCTTTATCATTTCTGATTGAGGTTATTAGAGATTTTACTTTTCTATTTCTCGTTAGTCTGGCCAATGGTTTATCTATTTTATTTATTTTTTCAAAAAACCAACTCTTGATTCATTAATTTTCTGAATGATTCTTTTGTTTTCAATTTAATTGATCTCTGATTTGATTTTGGATATTTCTTTTCTTCTACTGAGTTTAGGCTTAGATTGTTCTTCTTTCTCCAATTTCATAAGATGGCTTGTGAGTTTGTTGATGCGCTCTCTTTCTGTTTTTCGAATGTAGGCATCTAAAGTGATAAATTTTCCTCTCAAAACTGCTTTTGCAGTATCCCATAGGTTTTGATAGCTTGTGTCTTCATTGTTGTTATGCTTAAGGAAGTTAATGATTTCCTGTTTTATTTCTTCCTGCACCCATCTGTCATTCAACAGAAGGTTGTTTAATTTCCATGCCTTTGTGTGGGGTTGAACATTTTTGTTAGAATTGAGTTCCACCTTTACTGCCTTATGGTCTGAGAAGATACAAGGTAAAATTTCAATTCTTTTGATTCTGTTGATATTTGTTTTGTGTCCCAGGATATGATCAATTTTGGAGAATGTTCCATGGGGTGATGAGAAGAATGTATATTCTTTATCTTTGGGATGGAGTGTTCTATATGCGTCTATCAAGCACAGTTGTTCTAGGGTCTCATTTAAATCTCTTATATCTTTGTTTAATTTCTGTTTAGAGGATCTGTCCAGCTCTGTAAGAGGAGTGTTAAAGTCCCCTGTTATGATGGTGTTATCAGATATCATATTGCTCAGACTGAGTAAGGTGTGCTTCAAGAATCTGGGAGCATTTAAATTGGGTGCATAGATATTTAGAATTGAAATGTCTTCTTGTTGTATTTTTCTCTTGACCAATACAAAGTGACCATCTTTGTCTTTTTTGACTTTAGTTGCTTTAAATCCAAATGTGTCTGAAAATAAGATTGCAACTCCTCTTTTCTTCTGAATTCCATTTGCCTGAAAAATTGTCTTCCAACCCTTGACTCGGAGTTTTAATTTGTCTTTTGAAGCCAGGTGTGTTTCTTGCAGACAGCAGATGGATGGCTTATGTTTTTTAATCCAGTCAGCCAATCTATGTCTCTTCAGTGGAGAATTCAAGCCATTAACATTTTTTGAGATAATTGATAAGTGTGGTAGTATTCTATTCATCTTATTTTGTGAGAGTCCATTGCTTAGTTTTGTCTTTTGCATCAGTGTGGAGGTTAGGTTCTGTCCTTTAATTTCTGAGTTCTTACTTTGGTGCTGATCCATTGTGGTGGTCAGTGTGTAGAACAGTGTGTAGAAGTATTTCCTGTACAGCTGGTCTTGTTGTGGTGAATTTCCTCAATGTTTGTATATCCGTAAATGATTTGATTTCTCCATCAATTTTAAAGCTTAGCTTAGCAGGGTACTAATTTCTGGGCTGGAAATTGTTCTGTTTAAGTAGATTAAAGGTAGATGACCATTGTCTTCTTGCTTGGAAAGTTTCATTAGAGAAGTCTGCGGTCACTCTGATGGATTTGCCCCTGTAGGTCAACTGGTGCTTACAGAATCTTTTCTTTTGGCTTGACTTTGGACAGATTCATCACAATGTGTCTTAGAGAAGCTTGGTTAGAGTTGAGGTGACCTGGGGTCCGATATCCCTCTGAAAGCAGTGTGTCAGAATCTTTGGTGATATTTGGGAAATTTTCTTTTATAATATTCTCTAGTATGGCTTCCATTCCTCTGGGGCATTCTTCTTCCCTTCTGGGATTCCCATAACTTGTATGTTGGAACACTTCATAAAGTTCCACAATTCTGACAGTGAACGTTCTGCTTTCTCTCTCTTCTTTTCTGCCTCTTTTACTATCTGAAATATCTCAAGAACTTTGTTTTCTACCTCTGAAATTCTTTCTTCTGCATGGTCTAACCTGTTGCTGATACTTTCCATTGCATCTTTAAGTTTCCTAATTGACTGTTTCAGTTCCTTCAGCTCTGCTATATCCTTTCTATATTCTTCATATCGTTCATCTCTTATTTGATTCTGTTTTTGGATTTCCTTTTGGTTATTTTCCACTTTATTAGCAGTTTCCTTCATTGTTGCCATCATTTCTTTCATTGTTTTCAACATGTGTATTCTAAATTCCCTTTCTGTCATTCCTAACATTTCTGTATAGGTGGAATCCTCTGCAGTAGCTACCTCATGGTCCCTTAGCAGGGTTGTTCTGGACTGGTTCTTCATGTTGCCTGGAGTTTTCTGCCGATTCTTCCTCATGAGTGATTTCTTTTATCTGTTTCCTTGCCCTAATTTTCCTTTCACTTCCTCTTGCTCTTTAAGTTCTCGTGCCTGTGGACTAAGGTTTCAATGAGTCCTTTTGGTACAGGACCAGAAGGATGAGAAGGTTGAAGAGCAAGGAAGGGATGAAAGAAAGGAGGAACAAGCAAAAAGAAAAGAAAAAAAAAATAGATAAAGGAGAGGGGCTGGGTAAAAGGAGTATTAAAAAAGAAGAGAGGCACAGAAAGAGGGAGACAGAGCAATATATGTGTACAGTAGGGTACTTTGACACAACCTTAAAAAAACTCCACCTTCTGGGGGTGCCCAGTTGGGTGGTTCCCTTGAGGTCAGCAGCTCTTTGCTAACCTGGTCAGACACAGTACCCCACCTCTACCAAGTAGAGAGGAAAGACAAAAATGCTATAAATCAAACCAAAACAAGCAAACAGAAAACATTACAGGATAAAATTGGGTGAAAAAACAAGTAATAGCGGTAGAAACACTAGCAAAAATGAAGTTCTAGTTACTGAAAAAGGCAGCAATGGGAAATTATAATTACACTAGAAAAATTGAGAAAGAAAAAATCTGTATGGAAAAGGTTGAAATTAAAAAACAAAAGAATATCAACAACATCAAAATAAACAGAAAAAAACAAAAAAACAAACAAACAAAAAAACACAACCAAAAACAAAGCAGTATGTATATGTGTTGAATATTGTCTGGGTAACACGTGGTCTTCTGGGGCATGAGCATTAATTACAGTGCTGATACGACTGGAGGCTGCAGATTTCTCCAACCCCAGCAGGTAGACACCCTAAATCTCTCTTCAGCCCTCTTATAAGGCACTTTGAACTTGTAAACTTGCTGAGTAGAAGCTTTCCCAGGAAAGTGCTTGTCGCTGGAATCACTGCTGAAGTGGCTATCCACTTACCCAGTGTGCCAAAACTGGTCTCACTCTGCTCCTGAGGGTTAGGGCTGTAAGGCGGCTCAGACCCTGCCCTTAGGCTACTCAGTCACTGGGTCACCAGCTCCCGCCCGATTCTTGCTCTGTGACCCTGAGGGCGGAGGTTGCCGGGGCAGATCACTCACAATGGCTCCCTGTGGCCCACAGCCAAACACTATTAGCTCCGTCTGGCTCAGCAGCTCCGACTGGGGCCCTAGACAATGGCCAAAGTTTTCCACACTCCCGCTCAGGCTCTCCCCAAGGCAGTTCAACTGAGTGCCAAGACCAAAGACACCAAAACAGTTCACAGACAAGGCCTTTCCGTTTGCAGTCTCGCTGCTACTGTACTTACTTGTTGCTGGCGGGTTTAGACTGATTGAACACACGCAAGCACTTGCCGGTTTTCCACTGTTTTAGTCCTCCTTTTGGGGTCCAGAAGTCTCTCTCTGACTCCCTGTATCCTCACAAGGATGATTATAGGCAGATCCCACCAGCCAGAGATGCCTGGAGTCCTATCTCCCCAGACTCACGGTGCCCAGATGCAAGGAAGCTGTTACTCGGTTGCCATCTTGCCTGCACCCCTCTGCTTTTCCATTCTTAAGATACTTCACTAAGGAGAATCTTCTCCAATTCCATCCAGATTGATACAAAAGATATAAGGTATCCATCTTTTGTATAGATGAATAGTATTCCATTGTGTACATCTGCCACAGTTTATTAATCCACCCATGGGTTGATGGACACTTGGGTTGTTTATTTCTCCATGAGTCCCTCATATTCCTGCATTTCCTGTGAATCAAGACTGTTGCAGACTGTCTTTTCTGGTACATTTGTAGAGTAAACACCCTACAGAGATCATGTCTCCCTTTCTAGCAAATAGCAGGAATTTTTTCTTTACTGGCTATCAGAAAAGATTTGCAATGCCAAAACTCTGGGTTCCCCTCCTACAATACAGTCCACTGCATGCACAGCTGTCCTCTGATTCTCCAGTCCCAATTCTCACTGGAAACACCAGTGCATGAAAATGCTGATCCTCTGCTTCCATGAAAATGTGGCAGGATAACTTTTAGCCTGCAGGTATAGTAAAATGCTTTTCTTCAGTCAGCTTTCCAAGAGGTAACACTCAGCTATTTGTTTATATCTTGGTAAGGGGCCCTTCCTGCGCTCCACATGCCACTACCTATGCTCGCTCAGGTCTCCTGCCCCTCTGTCAGCCACTGCTCATGCCTAGGGCACAAGTGATGAGAACTTCCTCAGTAAAGCATCTGAGACCTAATCGAAATGGTATGTCATAGTTAAGGAAAATTCCCAACCATTGGGTCAATCTCAAATCTCCCACCTCTCCGAGATGTGCATGCACAGGGTCAGCTTGCAGAATTTGCATTTTATTTGTGGGGGTCATTTATAGAGAGTTGTGTATGTGTGTGTGTGTATACAAGTAAGCAAGGCTGAGAATTTACAAGATTGTTTTGGTATTTCCCTGATCCTCAGCTGTCTTGAGAACATGTGATTCAAAGGGCAGTCCTGTAGCTAATGCCAGTAGATTGGTTTGTGATCCTGGATTGCTTTTTTGGCCTGACTAAGCTTACGTATGTCTTTACCAAGATATAATTATTCTTCACATTAGTAATAGAGGCACAAGGGCCAACATTATCCCCAATGGTCTTATTTTTTATAGATTAATTTGTATTCTCTCATTAAATTACATTATAATTTTAATTATAATTTTAGACATAATAGTATTTATATTCATTGCTTATGGTCTACAAATGGAAGTGTTTACTGTTTCTACTGTCATTTTCCAATGTTTATTGATCATCTATAATTTCCAAAGCATTGGATTAGGCTTAGGTACAGCAGGCAAACAAGTACACCCTAATCAAGTTAGACCATGATACATACTTCAAGTTTAAACAGAATGTTAAATATTAAAATAAACAACATGCCATGACAATTTCAGGGAATAGAGTGATTGGAAGTGAGTTCAGGCCCTGATTTAGACTGAGCCCTCAGTAAGTGCTTGTTTAATGGAATGCAGGAAAGAAGAGTGTATCCTATTTGGACGATCAATGATTTTATGGAAGAAATGTTATTTCATATAGATATTGCAAAATAGGTAGGCTAATGCAAAATCTTTGGGAAAATGTCCGCCATTTTAGCAAATGCATATGAAAATGAAGAGATGGCTAGGCACAGTGGCTCATGCCTGTAATCCTAGCACTATGGGAGGTTGAAGTGGATGGATCAGAGACCAGACTGAGCAAGAGCAAGACCTTACCTCTACTAAAAATAGAAAAATTAGCCAGGCATTATGACAGGCACCTGTAGTCCCAGCTACTCAGGAAGCTGAAGCAAGAGGATTGTTAAGACCTAAGAGTTTGAGGCTGCTGTGAACTATGATGTCACTGCACTCCACACTCTATCCAGGGGTTAGAGTGAGACTCTGCATCAAAAAAAAAAAAAAAAAAGGAAAGAAAGAAAGAAAATGAGGAGATGGACTTCTCTGCCTTTAGACTCTTATTACTAACTTTTTATGACTTAGTTCTCTCCTTCTCTGCTTCTAATACTAGATAGTATTAGCAATTATAGTGGTGATTATTACTAATTAGTGAAGTTTCTTTATCATGATATATCAATCATTGTCATCTGTTCTACAAAGAAATAATCTTCAGAGTGACTAATGCATTTTTCACATTTTCAAAGCAAGTTGAGAATCAGGGAAGCAAGAGGCATTTGTCATTAGCTTTCCTTCCCCAAGCAACAGATATGCTGAAACATGATCCTTACAATAATACAGACCATTCTTGGTTCCCAATTCTTTAAAAGCCCTCCCCTCCACCACCCATTGCTATTCCATGGCTAGTTTGCTTGATAAAAAATGGCCAAAAACCCCCACCAAAACCCATATTGTAATAAGTTGCTTTTCTCTGGTGTTACAGACTTGAAGATAGTAACTTCAGATGGAGCAAATCAGAAACTTGTGGTCTTACAACAGGGAATCTACCAGTGGAGATTTTGTTCATCATGACAAGCTGGCGGTTGAAAGATATAATACTACCTGCTGCTACATTTGCACTCTCTTCTTTGAATCCACACAATTTTAGAGGTGTAAGGAACCTTGGAAATTGAAGCCTAAACAGACAAAACAAAACAAAACAAACTAAAAAACAAGTTAAGCAAGCAAATAAGCAAACACAACTCTTCCAAATTCATGAATTAAGTTAGCAGCATTCAACTAAATAAGACAAAAAATTTAGGTCTTTGAATGTGTAAGCCAGAGTTCTTAGCAAATTTCAGAGTCTTTACTTACCTATTGTTCTGAAATAATTTAATTTCTTATTAAGAACTGTATCAAACTGATGATTAATGGGTCTCATTGTAGGAAGGAAAAATTCTGAATATTAATTACAAATCAGTTATGCGTTACAATTTTTTCACATTACATCAAAGACAAAGTCATTTCCCCTATAAAAAATAGAAAAACTAGTAATTTCTAGCTGACTGCTCTAAGGTCATACAAAGTATTGGTAATTCAGCTGAGATGAGATCAAGACTAAAGTTATTGGCTTTATTTTTGAAGTGTCTGTGCTAAGCCTCAGAACTTTTCCTATGGATGTTTATTTCCCACAACATTCCCACCTGTGTGTAAGTTTTAAACAAGTGACCTAATTTATCCTCCAGTATTTATGAATGCACTTAGGCAATCAGTGTCTGAGATAGAAAGAAGGTCTCTATCATCAAAAGGTTTCCATCTGGATAGGAGTCTCTGGGATATCCAGGAACAAGGGGGTTAGAATACCATAGAACCTGTAAGTTTCCACAAATAGTTCTCCACCTTGGAGTGAATAACAATAACAGTAAAATAAACAAATGAGAGCAAAGCTTTTGGCTAAATGCCCTAGAAGCTCATAGATTTTCTGTCTGGCATTTTCACTCCTTTCAAGCCACGTATTAATGATGCTGACCTTTTTAGTAATTTGATTCTGACAATGACACAGCAGTGACAGTGTTGAAAGGCTGACAGCCTGATGTGGGCAAGGAACTATTTATGCTTTCACAGCAGGAAAATTCCACAGGAAGTAGGAACTCTGCTGTCTTCAGGACCATATTGTGTCCACCATCTTCTTGTGAGCTGAGAAAAACTGGCAGCCCATTGGTACCTCCAGACTTAATAAACACATAGGTGGCCATTTCCTTTTGTCACTGAGTCTCAGTCTTGGAAGAGCCCTTCCTAACAATCGCACTTAATTATTACTGGAAGTAGTGTTAACCCTGAAGAAGGACCTCCTGGCCTGCGGGGATGCTTCGGTGAGAGGGGCAGTGCCCATAGGTCAGTCCAGAAAGGGCCCCATGCTTGATACCTACATATAGGCAGGAGATTTATAGAATTATAGCCTCATCTTCCTTCTCTTCAGTTTTTTATTATTTCCTCCTTATTCTCTTCATATTTTTTCTCCAGATGAAAATGTTTTTTAGGCCTGGCACGGTGCCTACCACCTGTAATCCTAGCACTCTTGGAGGCCAAGGCAGGAGGATTGCTTGAGCTCAGAAGTTCCAGACAAGCCTGACCAAGAGTGAGACCCATCTCTACTAAAAATAGAAAAATTATCCAGGCATGGTGGTGGCCACCTGTAGTCTCAGCTACTCAGGAGGCTGAGCCCAGGAGTTTGAGGTTGTTGTGAGCTAGGCTGAGGGCACTCTAGCCTGGGCAACAAGGTGAGACTCTATCTCCAAAAAAAAAAAAAAAAAAAAAGTTAAAACGTTTTTTAAATATCCATTGAATATCCAATAGGTTGATTCACAATGAAATGAAGGACTCTGTGACAATGTGTTTTGGCCAAATAACCCACAGTCCTTACTTTGGGATGAGAAGGAAAAAGGCAAGTTAAAGAACATTTTTAGCTTAGAAAGAAGCGAATTTGGTTTACAAAAGGCTAATTGGGTTTTCTGCCTAGCCATTCCTTATTTCCCCATGGCATCGCATTTTCCTAGAAGAATTAGATCAGGCTAAGCAGTTTAGCTCTGGATTTGTAACCAGATTCACTTCCTATCCTTCCTGTGTTTTTTCACTTAGCTTTTACACTAAGGGGGAAAAGAAAGCCACTTTCTCACACTGAGAGGCAAGATTTCAAACTATTTTCAAACATCACTGCCTTGTCTAAGGATTAAATTCACATCTTCAGCTCTGCACTGGACCCTTTTACACTGTCCAGTTTCTGGTATCTGTGGATGATATATCCGAAGGGCAGAGACTGACTGTGGATGTTCTGCCCCTACTTACTGAATTTCTTCATTCCTGGGAAGTAGCTGGTGCTCAGTAACCAACACAGCATCTTTGTGCAAGTTGGCTAAATAGTCCTTCTCTAGATAGATGTGGCCCATAGTTATACAACTTGGCTGGCAGAAGGCAATTTTTGAGAGAGGCAAAAATTCACTCTACCTATGAATAAATGTTGCCTCAATCCAGATTCTTGGTTTTGCATCACAACTACAACAGTGGTAGTTAAACCAATATAGCTGTGGCCCCAAACTCCAAAATGACCAGTGGCTTCTAACAATAATGTTTTATTATTATTATTATTTTTTTTTTGAGTTTTTGATGGGGGTTGGGTTTGAACCCGCCACCTCTGGCACATGGGGCGCCCTACTCCTTTGAGCCACAGGCGCTGCCCCAATAATGTTTTATCTCTAGTTCACAACAGTTGCTCATTAAACTCCAACGGGAAGATGGGAGAAGGCAGAGGATGGACGTGCTTCTCAATCTCTTTGACCTAGACATAACCCACATCACTCCTGCTCATGATCCTCTGGCAAGACCCCGTCATGTGGAGCCAGCCACCTCGGTGACTGGGCCTTGGGGAGTTGGGAAATGTAGCTATATCGGGACAATCACTTTTTGGTTACAAGGGGATTTCTCTGGTCGATGCTTTAATAAAGTGCATTTTGAGCAAGTCAGGGCACCTTGTGGAGCCTCTGCACTTGTTGGGACACCACCGAGCTGCAGGGGGGTCAGTGTGGGAGGCAGCTGCAGTGGCTTTTTGGTCGCCCACTGCTTCAGACTGTAAGCTTAAAGTTTCTTAGCCCATTTTCTCACCTATAAAATGTAAAATAGAGATAATAAGAAACCCAGTTCGGCATAATGAATTGGATGACTTGTTTATCTCTGTTCCTTTCTGAAGTCCCATTAAAATATGTATGAAATGTGAAGATATTGTAATCTTTAAACCCAGAGGGACAGGGATAGTAGATAGAAAGAAATGTCAGTAAGTTTCAGATGATAGATTTGGACTCATGAATGATAACCAGTTTGATGTAATGAAGCAGATGAAACTTTACAAAATAGTGAGGGGTGTGAAGAAAACTGACAACAAGCAAGGTAATTTATACTACAGAACCCTTTAAAGGCTCAAGGATTGGAAGTGGCAGGTGCCCTTGAAGAAAGGAGTGTAGGATGGAACTGAAAACAGACAGACTGGGGCTGGAGGAGAGGCAATGCCCCCCACAAAACATGGGACTTGCAGAAAATTCTGCTGACAGCATAGTAAGGCTGCTTGCCGCCCTCCCTTGCCTAGTTCCCAGAGTTTGAGAAGCTAGAATTATATTTGCTTTCCTCTATGGAGAAACTTCTAGGCAAGAGGAAAGGTCTAGCTATACTGTCTTTGGAGTGAGTTTTAGTTTCCAGCTGCTGTTGTAACAAATTATCACAAATATAGCACCTTAAACAACAAAAGTTATCTTATGATTTTGGAGGTGATATGCCCAGAATGGATCTCACTGGGCTAAACTCAAGGGGTTGGCTTTCGGGCTACCGGGCAGAATCAGTGTCCTTGTCTTTTCTGGTTTCTATAAGCTTCCCACATTCCTTGGCTTGTGACCTCCTTCTTCCATCTTCAAAACCAGCAACATCAGATCAAGCATCTTTCACACTGCCATTTGTCTAATTCTCTCTCAGAATTCCCTCTTCCACTTGCAAGCACCCTTGTTTTTCCATTGGGCCCACCCAGATAGCATAATCTCCCTACATTAAGGTCAATGATTAGCAACCTTAATTTCAATGACAACCTTAATTTCTTATTGCTGTGCAAAGTAATACAGCAATTGGTTATGGGAATTAGGTCGTAGCTGTCTCTGGAGGGCCATTTAATCTCACAAAGAAGCATTTGTGTTCCAGTATGATCACCTTGTGAGTGAGGCCCACTGTGCATACATAGACAGAGAGAGCTCCCAATTGGCTTTTTATTTATTTATGTATTAGTATTTTTGAGATGAGGTGCTCTTCTGTTGCACAGGCTATTGTGCAGTAGTGTAATCATAGCTCACTATAGCCTCGAACTCCTGGGCTCTAGGGATCTTCTGCTTCAGCTGCCCAAATAGCTTGGAATATAGGAACATGCCACCATGCCCCACTGATTTTTCTTCCTTTTTGTTGAGATATGGTCTTGCTATGTTGCCCAGACTGATCTTAAACTTTTGGCCTCAAGTGATCCTCCTGTCTCTCATCCTCCCAAAGCACTGGGATTACAGGCATGAGCCTCCTTCTCTGGCCCTACTTTGCTTTGTAAAGCCTCTCCCTTGTATATTAACTCACAGTCAAGGACCACCAGACATTAGGAGACCACTCAGAAGTTAGAGAAAAACATAAACACATAGACACACAAACATACACATCACAGCCATTATACACTCACATCCGTCTTACCCCCATTCAAGACCTGATTGCAGATAGAGCTGTGATCTTTGTTAGACACACTGAGCCATTCCAGAAAGAGCTGAGCTTGTCATATGTTCTCCCCCTTTTCCCCTAGAGTGAGAACAGAAGCAAGGCCAGAGCCACTTATTTGTTAAGAAGCGGATGAAGCTGGGAGCCATTGGCTTCGGCATCTGGGTCCTGGGGTTTCAAGCCAAGCAGAAGAAAGGTCCTTAGAAGAATACAAAAGAAATTTTCTGACCATGTATGAAGAGAGCGGGGTCTGACATGGACTTGGAGTACCTAGTCCAGTGAGCTACAGGCAAGCGGGCAGGTCGGGAAAAGTTGTTGGGCTGTCAGGCAACATGTGAGACTCTAAGGACATGGGAACTTGTAGTATTACCCTGCATCTCTCCTATTCTTCCCCTTCTCTTTTCCTTCCCAATATTTCTTTCTTCCATCTCTTTAACCCTTTCCCACCCTCTTTCTTCCCTCTATCTTGAGGCTCCCTGTGTGTCCTTCTTTCTCTCTACCTATTTTTGAATTGAAGTTCCCACATTATGACAACATCTTGTCATTTTACATATAATACATAACACATACACACCACAGTCAATGTAGGTTTCTCCAAGGTTTCCTGAAAATTGTTTTGACAGAATATTGCTATTTCTGGCATATGATTTCTACTGCTTTCCCAGGATTCCTAGGAATATATATAACATAGGAAAGACTTTTGGCAAATGTAAGAAATTGCTTTCTTTTCATACCAGCCTTTCATCAGGTGTACTCTGAGAAAGTGTGCTGAGAAGCGTAAGTTTCGTTGTCTCTGGTCAATAAACCTAATTAAAATGTTTCAAGTACTTCTCAGTTTTGCCCTGGCATAATGGAATATCATGGGTACAGTCATTTTGGTGGTGATGAGGGCAACAGTAAATGCTAAATGCTGGTGGGGAGGTTGAGGTTAGCTCAGAACATTCTAGGCTGGTGATTTGCATCCTAGTACCTGATGAGAGGACAGCTTTGATGTTCTAGTTTCCCAAGCAAAGCCTAGAGTCATCGAAAACATTCCAGTAGGCAAGAGAAAAGGATAGTGATTTATGATTTGTCTTAAAAAATTGAAGGAAGAAAGTTAGATGTTTCTCAAATGTGTAATTAGATTTAAATTTATATGTGATCATGTCCACAATGGACATGTAGAAGAAAAACTTGCATCAAAACATCTTAAAACTTTCTGATATTAAGTTCTCATACAATTAACTTGCTTCACAATTTTTAACTAATGTTAAAATTAGTTCTGAGATAATACAGGTGTGTAGTCTGAAAATAATTCTATAGTCCTACGAGGTTCACCATGAAAAACAGCAGCTTCATCTTTTCTCACTTCTGATTTCTAGTCTTGATATGTAACCATTGAATTCTTCCAGCAATAGATTCTGTTATTTATTTCCATCTTGCTAGATAAATACTCTATCAGGTATTTATCAGAAATACTGTTTCTGATATTTCTTGATTTTTCTGTTTTAGAACTTGATTTCCTACAATGGAAAACGGGGCTGTAGTTACCTTACTCCCTGGCCCCTCTGCACATTTACAAGTTTATTCCAATATATTTGTAACACACATTTTGGTTATAGAAAGGTTCAGGACTTACACTGTGGTAGTTATATTAATAGACTTCACAGCAGGGAC
This sequence comes from Nycticebus coucang, assembly GCF_027406575.1. Taxonomy (NCBI): domain Eukaryota; kingdom Metazoa; phylum Chordata; class Mammalia; order Primates; family Lorisidae; genus Nycticebus; species Nycticebus coucang. Next base: position 92,658,656 of record NC_069789.1, read on the forward strand.
ACGTGGTGTCATTGCCATGCATTTTTCATCTATTCTATTTCCATGGAATTACTCATCACTTGTTATGGTGTTTTCTTCGTTTTTTGGTATCTTTTCACTAATTCACTTCCAAATTCTCTAGCAGATCAGTAAGATTCTTCTTACTAGGGTCAAGTACATCACAAGATCTATGCATTATTGTCCTTTATTCTTAAAGACATCCACTCTGGAGCCTTCCATATTCTTGCTCTTATCTTCACTGGTTGTTTACAGCTGCTTCCTAGAACCTTCTCTTCATTATTCTAAAAAATGTCCTTTGCCTTTTTCCTGTTTCAATCTTACCCCTTGTACTCTAAATTCCTGCCCCTCCTTGTTTTTTGTTTATTTTCCCTTTTGATGGAAAACATACTTTAGCAGCTTTCTAAGAAAGACTGTAAGAGTGATAAGTGTTGGAGACTATGTATATAAATGAAAAGATCCTGATTTGCTCTCATAACTAAGTGCTAGTTTATATGGGTTACTGAAGTGTGGGTGGGAATTTAAATTTTCCTCAGTATTTAAAAGGCATTTCACCATTGTCTTCTAGAGTCTATTTTTTTTGTTGATAAATTCAGTATCATTCTCATTTTAAGTCATTTGCATATGACCTGGTTTGGTTTGGTTTTGGATTTATTTCCTTCTATCTCAAGAAGCATTGAGAATGTCTTCACAGTGTTCTGAAATTCCCTAACGATGTACTTTACTTCATTCATAATAAAGGGTCCTTAGGAGATCTTTCAGTTTCAGCCTTATGTCTTCAGGTTTGAAAGTTTCCTTATAGTATTTCTTTGGATATCTTCTTCATACTCCCACCATTGTCCCTGCTTACCACCTCCTCAGTTCCTAGATCTTCTGATGATTCTTTAATCTAAATTTATTTGAGAGTAGATTAAACATCTAATCTTAGATGATTCTCTAATTTTTCTATTTTTTATCTCCTATTTTCCACTGCATTGCACTTTTTATTTTATTTTCTAAGAGATTTCCATTAACTTTATCTTCCAACTCATACACTGACTTTTTGTGTGTGAATTTCTCACATGTTTAATTCTCCAAGTTATTTCTTGTTCTCTCAATGTTCCTTTATTATAACACCCTATTTTTGTTTTAGGACTATAAAATCTTAGCTAGTTAAATAAATCAATTTTAGGTTTTCAAAGTTGTCATTTTCTGCCAGCCACCAGTGTCTCTACTTCTGTTCTCACTCTCTTTCCCCTACCCACTACTGCAGTAAGAATATTTAACGTGTGATTTACCCTCTTAGCACATTTTAAGTGTACAGTAAAGTATTGTTATCTAGAGACTCAATGTTGTACTGAAGATCTTATATAACTGAAACTTTATATACCTGGAATGTCAACTCTCCATTTTTCACTCCCAAGTCCCTGGCAACCACCATTCAACTCTCTGCTTCTATGAGTTTGACTATTTTAGATACCTCATATGCTTAAGTAGATTGTGATGTGTTTGTGAATGGCTTATTTCTTGCAACATACTGTCCTCAGGGTAATCAATGTTGTTACATATGATAGAATTTTCTTCCTTTTTTATGACTGAATAATATTTGTGTGTGTGTATATGTGTGTGTGTGTGTGTGTGTGTGTGTATCTCACATCTTTATTCATCTATTGATGGACATTTAGTTTGTTTCTGGATCTTGGCTATTGTAAATAATGCTGCAATAATCATAGAAATGCAAATATTTCTTTGAGATCCTAACTTCAATTCTTTTGGATAAATAGCCAATTGAGATTGCTGGTTGTTCTATTTTAAATTTTACATTTTTGAATTTTTTAAAGAACTTTTATTCTATTTTGCATAGTAGCTGCACCATTTTACATTCCCACCAACAGTGCACAGGGGTTTCAATTTCTCTACATCTTTCCTGATGTTTTATACACTTGACCATTTGTACGTCTTCTTTGGAGAAATGTCTGTTCAGGTCTTTTGCCCATTTTTAAATCAGATTATTTGTTTGTTTTTTCTATTGAGTTGTGGCAGTTCTTTGTATATCTTAAATATGAACCTCTTATCAGATATATGGTTTGCCAGTATTTTCTCCTATGAATTATTCTCTTTTTTTGCCTCATATTACTTCAACTTCTTATTCTTGAAATACTGATATTTGTCTGTCAACTAATAATTACATTTGAGGCATATCATTAAATTCAATTTAGGTTGAATGGGGTGCATGCTGGAGCGTCCAAGCTCTGAGTGTCAGTTTGGGGAATGTTGTAGTAGGTTGTACTGTTCGACCTTCAGGCTTTTACTCAATTCTTTTACTATTCAATATAGACTCTTCCCCTGCCTTCAGGAAGACTTGCTGCCCCCAAATCCCAGAGTTACTCTGGGTTAACTTTCCTTGAGAGGAGACCTCTTTTGTTTGCCAGAGTGGAAGAAGGGCTGCCACTTGCTATGGAGGATGATCAGAAATCTGTAAGTCTAAGAGCCTTATACAAACTTATAATTGCTCTTTCTTCCAGCCTTCCAGACTTACAATCCCCTACAATTGCTAAGCCTTTCTGAGGATCTGTGGCTCAAATTGGCATGCTGTTTCCTTGGCTTTCTCCTACACACTTAGGTCTTAAGATTTCTCAGTTCTTTTTGGTCAGTTGTTCCTATGCTTTTGTTTCCTGTCTGCCAAAATTGTACTGGCATTTTTTAATTGACTATTGCCTCCTTTACCTTTTCTTTTCCCTTATACATTTATAAAATCCTCTGCTATGACTTCAGGATGTTTCCAGGAAAGAAGTGTGTTCTGTCCATCACATCCATCTGTAGATCCATAGTCATAGTATTTACAGTTATGATGTAATAGAAATAGACTGAACTGGGCGGCACCTGTGGATCAGTGAGTAGGGCGCTGGCCCCATATGCTGAGGGTGGTGGGTTCAAACCCAGCCCCGGCCAAACTGCAACAACAACAAAAAAATAGCCAGGCGTTGTGGCGGGCGCCTGTAGTCCCAGCTGCTCGGGAGGCTGAGGCAAGAGAATCGCGTAAGCCCAAGAGTTAGAGGTTGCTGTGAGCCATGTGACACCAGGGCACTCTACCCGAGGGCGTACAGTGAGACTCTGTCTCTACAAAAAAAAAAAAAAAAAAGAAAGAAATAGACTGAACTTGTAGTGAAAATACCTGGGCACGGGATTGGATCTTCTTGTCTTCCAGCTTGCATGACTAAAGTCAAGTAAATTAAGCTGTTGAGGCCTCTCATTTTCCTGTCCATAAATAGGGAAGCCCCTTTACATCTATCTGTGAAGTGCAGAGTATTCTTTAAATCTTTGCGAGGATAGGTACTGGGTTAGTTCTGTGTAGCAGTGTGCCCAGTGCCAGGCACAGTGCCTGATGCATAGGTATGCATTGTTGTTACCAAGTTTGAAATCACTTTGGGCAGTAGAAAATTCTGAACATGTATAAGGCATTATCCATGGGTATCATGGGATGGCAATAACAAAAAGACTTAAATGAGAGTTGAATGTATGCTAAGCATTGTTTTAAGCATATCATAACATGCATACTCATTTATTTCTTATAAAAACATTTCAAAATAAGAACAAGCACCATTCCCATTTTATATATGGAAAAAATAAGGCCCTAGTGGCTCAGTAACTTGCCAAAGGCTATGAAAAGAGGAGTACTAGGCTGTGACTCTTAGTAGTTTGGCTGTAGGGGTCAGGTTTGTAATTACCACACTGCAATCTCCATGACAAGAAACCAAAATATTAGGATGAAAATTCCAGAGGCTTACTTTATATTTAGGTAACACCAAAAATATGAGTAAAAGATAATCAGCAGGCAGTATATTTAAAAGTGGAAAGTATCAGTTATTTAAGTAATTGTTGGGTGGGGGAACTAGAGGAAATAGAGAGACATGGTTGATCCAAAAAAGATTCCTAAGACCAGTAAATTTTTAGACTAAAAATAAAATGCCTTTATAAACTCTAATATTCAACTGTAGTAATTTAGGGTTAATCAAAATGTCAGTAAGTTATTCACATCCCACCTTACTCCTGCTTTGTGTATCTTAGTCTAACCAAGTCATGGGTGATAATAAAAGCAAGAGTGCATAACTCAGCTAGGCAGTCTTTCCTTTCTTCCTTCCTTCTTTCCATCCATCCGTCTAATAATTTACTTACCATCATATGTTGTAGGGCATAAAGATGACTGGATCATAGTCCCTCTCCACAGAAATGTCATAAACCAATGTGAGAGACAAAGCCTCACTTACATCATAGGGATAGACAGCAGGATTTATAGGAGGAAGAAGAGGGGCTCTTGAGAATCAGGAAAGGCTCCATTAAAGGAAGTGGTGTCCAAATTAAGTCTTAGAGGGTCAAATGAAATTAGAGCAGAAGAGAGAAAATGATAAGGGGAGAACAGGGATTACCAGTCAGTGTTGTTAAAGCAAAAGTTATAATTCCTGAGGACTGAGGCTGGAAAAGTCATCCAGCGTCCATTAAGGAAGGCCATTTATGCCAAACTGAGGGGCTCAAAAGTCACCCAGTTGTGGAGGAAGTCACAGAAGCCTTTCCAACAATGAAGGACACTCACTCTTGGGTAATATCATCAGGGAGTTGGATACTCTTTCTGTCACAGTATTTTTCATTCGAATAGCCTACTCACTGGCCTTCAACCTCTGAAGACTAACAGAGACAGCTGACATCCTAAACCCCCACCCCTATAACACTTCTTCATAGAGCTTTGCTTAAGCCCAGTAAGTCAACAGACAAGGAAGCTTATCTCCCAGGCTCACTGCAATATGTACACCAGTGCTGGTGTTCTTCCCTTCTCACCCAAATCACAGAACAATCCAGCACATCTTATATCCCCTCTTGATCCTCATGATTTTCTATTTATTCTTGATAATTTTAACAAATGACTGATTAATGAAGATAATAAACTAATTCATTCTAAAGAAACAATGATTGATAATGTCTTACAATATTAACTCCACCCCCCAAAATATGTTTTGCATATTTGCTTGGATCTATAATTCCCAGCCCAAAGAAATCCTTAAGGTAGGAATGTTAACCACTTGTCAGACTAGTAAATAAGGGGCCTATGGTTGGACTTTCCATTATGTGTTTCTCTAATCTAACCATGCAGACAGTCCCATGGTCTCCCTATCATCAGAGTCAGAGTGGTGAGTCTTTTCTGTCAGGGTACCCAGACCAGTTCTGTGGAGGTTCAGAGTAGGGATCCACCACAGAGAAAATACTACCTTCTGAAGAGGGCTACATCCAGTCTAGATCCTGGCTCCACTTGATTGTTTCCAGACAAGTGTTTCCATGACTATGAATTGCTTTGCAACTGTATACTGCCACTGGGCACATACCAGGATATGAGAAAATTACAAACATTCTTGGTCTTCTGATATCACACGTCACTGTTTAGTGACCATGAATGGCTTCAGAGGAGGCATGCTTGTCCTTGCTGAATGTGGGCTAGAGTTCAGGTGGGAAGATGATGTAGTAAGTAAATCTAAAGAGGAGAAGAAATGAAAGATGTTCAGTCCTTGTCCTTCAATGATTAGAAAGTTAGGTTTAGGAAACTAAAAATACTTCTTAGTTTACTGGTCCTGATACTGAAACTAATTTAATTTTTGTCAATCTGTTAAACATTTCCATCTGAAGCTTCTTAATTTTTAAAATCTAAAATTTTTTTGGCAACTAAAATGAATATATCCTAAATCAGTGTGATGAATATGATTTTCATTTCACTTTAGTTCTAAAATAAGTAATTAAAAATAGATTTAAATAGCCTCAAATTACATTAAAGCATTCTCTCCCTGTATGTATGTATGTATGGTGTGCCTATGGAATTTTAATGGTTTGAGTAGATATTTTCTTGGCCGACAGTATACTTTGAACCAGGGTAAGCATCACTGGCTCTCAACTTTAGCAGCACATTGGGATCTTCCAAATATCCTTATTTAGCAGACTGGGGGGACAGCTTTAAAACTTAAAAGACTTTAAAAACTTTCCCAGAACTTGCTGGTAATTCTCAAGTGCAGCCAAAGTTGAAAACCTCTAAACTACATCTTCCTTCCTCCTCCATAGTAACACTGTTAGTGACTGTGTGTACACAAATTGTGGTATTATTACCATCGTTTAAATTATAAAATCCATAATCCTTACTGCAAATATTGAAGGCATGTATGGTTGTCTCCATTTAACAGCTGGGTAAAGCAAGGCTCTGAGGAGTTACGTACCTTACCCAATGTCAGGTGTTATATAAGTGGCAGATGTAGGGATCCAGGCAGGGTGGATGGGTTGATTGAAAGTGGAGAGAAGGACTTTGCTTGACAAATGCAATTAGTGTAGCCTGGATCTTTGAACCCTCAATGAATCTCCAACAATTAAAAAAAAAAAGCGGAGCTACTTGGCTCTACAGCCTGGGTTCTAATAATCAACTCACACCAGGATGTCTTCTCTTCTGTAAACCTCTAAGTTCAAATTTTAAATTTTAAAGGGCATGTGAGAAGGCTATTCCACAGTATGAAAATGCCATTTTCTTTTTTGAGATTGACATTTTCCCCTTATCCACATGGCTGCTCAGACTCATTTGGGACTTACCACCTGTACTGTACATACAAGGCCATCTTGAATTGCGGATATTTTTCTGGAAAGACCTGCTTCATGATCTCTCTTTACCCGATTAATAAGGAAACACATCAGTGTTTTTGGTCCCAGCCCTCCTTCATCATCCTGTGCCTGGATGCAACTTTTTGGTACAAGTTAAGTTGGCTGATTTTCCTTGTACTTCTTGAAGCCCTGCACTCTTGAATTTGGAGCAAAGGTAGGAGAGATGAAGGCCAACCACCCAGTAAAAAGGGTGGATGGAAATATAAGAAAAATATCCCCAAATGTTGTTTATTAGGTGTCATAGGTTGAATTATGTCACTCAAAAAGAGATATAATTGGAATCCTAACCTGTAGCCCTTCAGAATATGACCTTATTTGGAGGTAGGGTCTTTACAGAGGCGATCAAAGTGAAGTAAGATACTATGGTAGGCCTTAATCCAACATGACTAGTGTCCTTATGGAGAAATTTGAACACAGAGGCAGACACACAGACAGTGTGAAGACAGGGAGAAGATGGCCATACAAATCCAAGGAGAGGAGCCTGGAACAGATCCTTCCTCACTACCCCTGGCTCTCAGAAAGAAGCATCCCAGCTGACACCTTGGTTATGTTATCGTACAGTTCTGTTGGTTATGTGACCCAGTTTGTGCCATTTCCTGATGGCAGCCCTAGGTAGCTGACATGGCATGTGAGTGTAAGAGAAATTAGGCTCCAGGAGAACAGCCTGCTATACATCAGAATTTTCAAACAAAACACCATTAAAACATTTTATTCAAGTTTATCTAAAGAAGACTCTTCTAAATGATGGCCATTTGACAAAAACAGCAGTTATTTTACAAACACAATAAATTTACAACTACAAATTATTATGAAGTTAAGTTTTGAAAAAGTTAATTCAATCGGCAGTTATATTAATTTAAAAAACAAAAGTTAAATTCTGTCGAGGAAGATTAAAAGACTCCAGATGTCTATTTGGAGAGAAGATGGGGGAAGATTTAATCACCCTTCCTTGACTATATACACAGGATTGCAAGGAATCTCCATTCCATCTGGATCTTTGCAGAATAAGATAAGAACGAGGGATAAACTATGCTGTGAGGGTTTGATCATAAGCAAGCTCTCCCTCCCTGTTTGAGCTCTGATTGGTAAGGAGTACTCCGGGGGAACCCAGATGAAGGAGCAAGTACCCAGATGGAGACTTATTCTTTGTGAAAAACCATTTGAATAAGGTCTAGGTCTGTGGGGTTCTGGAAGTTCCTTCCTACCCAGCAATCTCTGATTATGCCAGCTGGTGACAGAACCCCCCATACAGGATGGAGAAGTCCCTAACACATGGGGATGCTTGGTTCAGCCATATAGTCTGCCCACCTTAACTACTGCTCACCCTGGAGCAGGCACATCTCCAGCTGTGTGGTCTTAGCACTATAAATTGCAGCACTCACGGCAGCATCTGGTCATTATTTATTTCTGGCTCTTGCTCAGGTCTATGAATTCCTTCTACTTCTTGATAAGTAACCTATGCGGAAGCCTGCAGGAGCTATTTGAGTGAGTTAGTGAACGTGTGAATGAATGACCCTAATCTCCCAGAGAGGCTTGAATTTTCTGAGTAGTATCTCTAAGTTCTGGATCCATCTTTCTCCCCTTTTCTGTTTGTTGTTGTTCATCAGAATATACTACCCTTGCTCACCCTCCCCATCTCCTTTGTGTAGGAACTTGAACTTCCCTGTCAGTGGGAACCAATATAAAGAATAATTACAACTGAACATCTATTTACATTTTAACAAGAAGCTTCTGGGGATGCAAAACAGTAAGTCAAATCTCCAGTAACTGAAGGGGAGTCATTTATGGATCCCCCAGATAAATTATCTAAGGAAAAAGATTGTTCAATCACAGAGCTGGTGTAGCTCTTTCTGTAACATTGAACACTAGAAAATATCGCTGACAATTAGAATCATAAAGACCAATCAGGGCTGATAAATGTAGTGAGTACCTTCTGTGTAAACTACCACTTTTATAGAATAAGGGGTTGAAATGAAGCCTTTGGTTATAGGTTTAATTATTCATTAGTCTCCAGCACATACAGTATAATCTTTAAGTGGTCGGCATCATTCTAGGCCTTTAGGATACATTCGAGAACCACACAAGACAATGAGCTCCGCCCTTATGGAGCTCACATTCTAGCTCGGGGAGCCCCACAATATACAGCACACATAATAAATAAATACAGGTAGTCCCCGGGTCACAAATGAGGTAGGTTCTGCAGGTTTGTTCTTAAGTTGAATATGTATATAGTTTGGGACAGGTACATTTACCTATTACCTGTCATAGCCTCTGTTCAGTCAGATGTTTATAATTTGGAGACCGCTTGTATCTTCTACTGTAGAGAAGAAGAAAAATAATGGAGCAGGGTGAGGGAACTCAGAAGTTCAGAGGGGCGGTGGGCTGTGTAGGGGCGGTGGGCGTGTAGGGGCAGGTTGTAGCATTAATGTGGTCAGATTGGGTTTGATTGAGAAAATAAAGGAATGAGGCAAGCTAGTATCTTAAGAAAGAAGGTCCCAGCAGAAGGAAGAGCTGGCACAAAGTCCCTACGGAGGGAGTAAGTGTTCCCAACATCTCTTAGGAAATAAGAGTTGTTGGAGCGAGGCAGCAGGGGAGAAGAATAGCAGAAAGAAAGAGAGTTCCTCTCCGCACCCACACCAGCATCTGCAGCTTTGGGACTTTGTGAGGTGGGCTATTCTCACTGGCGTTAGGTGATATCTCAAGGTAGTTTTGATTTGCATTTCTTTGATGGGTTGGGACAATGCGTATCTTTTCATATGTTTTTTGGCCATTTGTCTGTCTTTCCCAGAGAAGATTCTGTTCATGTCTCTTCCCTAACGAGAACACTTATAGGACAGACAGAGAGCAGATGAAGATGACTGCAGGATTTTGATCCACTCCACTGGGAGGATGGAGTTTTCAAAACTGAGGAAGGGTGTGTGTGCAGTAAGTTTGAAGGGTAAGGAGTAGGGAAGATTGGAAGTTCCTCTTTGGATATGCTGAGTTTGAGGAATCTATTGATAGCCAAGAGGTTGAGTCAACAATCCCCAGGGAGCTTTCTGTCCCTTCAAGATATGTTCCCATGTCTCACGCAGGGTGGATCAACTCTTTGCCAACAAACCAGTGCTCAGAACAGTTATGCCACTTCTAAAACCAGCTTGTTTCTAGTCTCTGGTTTCATTCTCAGAAGAAATCTCAGTAAACAGAAGGAACATGGGACTTGAACATTCTCCCAAAGGCGTTAAACATCATCTACAACAAATGTAGGCAGAGTATGTGCAAAGACCACATTACTGCCAGGACTATCTTTCCTCTGCCAGGTTAAACTCACATGGAGGTATTGACTGGCCATGAGAATATTACAATTCATATCCCAAAGATCTCAGTTTTGCTTACTTTTTATATATGGTTAGACCAGTGGTTCTCAACCTGTGGGTCACGACACTTTTGTAACAGTAAAAATACATCCTGCATATCAGATATTTACATTATGATTCATAACAGTAGCAAAATTACAGTTATGAAGTAGCAACGAAAATAATTTTATGATTGGGGGTTACCACAACATGAGGAACTGTATTAAAGGGTTGTGGCTTTAGGAGGCATTAGGAAGGTTGAGAGCCACTGGTTAGACTATCAGGATAGCACATTCAAAGAAAAATAATGAGGGAAAAAACATGTATAATCCTGACAGAATAACACATTTTATTTGTTTTATTTTCATATCCCTTCCAATTCCTTTCCAATTGTGTATAAAGGCATTGATTAGGATATTTTTCAACTATAGGACTCTCTGCACTGGTAGCTCAGAAAGGCCTTTGGGCATAAGTTAGTAAGACCCAGGCCGTGGTGGAGCTAATCATGTGAATAAAAAGAACTGAATTCCATTGAAACATTATTCTGTTTAATAATTTTCTGTTTTAAAATAAATTACACATATATTACCTCTGCCAATAGTCACTCCTATTGCTGAAGGTTTTGTGTTTATGTGCTGTGGGTGCTTTTGTTTTGTTTTCACTGTATACTCTATTTACTTTTTTAGCTCTGAGGATTACTAAATATTTTATACATACACATCCACATTTTATTCTTAATTTTATATTTACAGCACATATAGATAAAATAAATTCCCTTAAAAGAACCCAGGAAGGATCGCTTCTTGCAATGCCTAATCATTCTTCATTTTCCCTACAAATTCCTAATGTCCCTCAAATTCATTAAGAGCTACTGATAAATTTTAACTTTCTCTATAATAATTTTTTAATTAAATCTTTTTTTGTTAATTAACTAGCCTTTAGAAAAATGGCAACAGATTATAAGACACACAGTAGACTGAGGTTATAGTCTTGCAAAGAGGTGATTAATAACCAGAGTGGCCAAAAAACAGAACTCTGGAATCTGAGGAACTCTGTCCAAGGCAAAAAAAAAAACAAACTCATGCATTAACCTGAGCAACAACAGCAATAACCTGTAAACTTAACTGATTATGCATCTCTATTAATAAAAGTGTTTAAGACTGTTCCCCCAATAAGTGGATATATTTGTTTATAATATGTGTGTGTAAAATTGTACTAATATATTGTATATTTCATAAAATATAGACAAAATGAAAATAAGATGCAAATAGCATCCTAATAACTCATCCTCATCCTGCAGCTCAGTGGATCACTTTTAACCCTGTGGTGCATGTAGCCCCCACCCCCCAGAGGCCACTGAACATGGGCGAGTCCTGGAGGAAACTTCTCAGCTCAGGCAGACTCTCTGTCTCACCCTCTATTGTTCTCAGCTCTGGGTTGCTGCCCTGTCACACCAAACTCAAAACCACTGCAGGCAACGCTTGTCACAGGGGCCTGAAAGCAAACACCCCAAGTGGTCAGTCTGAGATTGGAGACAGGAAGGCGTCATGTCAGTTTAAGGAATTGGAAGGGGATGAATGCCACAATCCCAACCAGCTCCTGGCAAGTTCGAACTATGTCAGGCCTTTTGTAGGGCCCTGAATGATTTGCATTAGTTTCCATCCCTGCCAGCGGCAATATAAAAACTGCCTCTCTGAGAAGGAGTGCTTTGATGTTTGCACAAGGCATGCTCTCTCCTAGACAGGCATTTCCCCTCATCTTCCATGGCCCATGTACGCATTCAGGCCGAATGTACTTGGTTAGTTCCCATCACCGGTTCCTTCTATAGAACTTGCTCCCTTTTCTCATTGAGAGTGTGTGTGTGAGAGAGAGAGAGAATGTGTGTGTGTGAGAGCTTCATTCCATGTGCCTTCACACATTCCTGCTATTCTGGGAAAACTGCTCTAAAAGCTGAACTGACACTCAAAGAAGCAAATAAATGAGTATGTCTTTTTTTTTTTTAGGCAGATGGACAGCCTACGTACTTGGTAATGAATTGATTTCCCTGTTGTAAGAGAAATATGAACACCAAGTCATTGATAAGACATTACATCCTTGGTCATGAGATAGCTAGCATCTTAATCTTTTATTTTGTCCATTGTACTGATGTGGGCCGTTAGATGGTGGAGCTGACTAGTTGAACAGAAGATCATCCAATAGCATCTGCAAAGACCATCCAGGTGAACTGCTGTAGGTAGTTTGGTTCACAATAAAGCAGTCAGAGCCTCTCTATGCATGCACTTAAAAAGAAAGAACATTCTAGGTTGTGAATCAGAATCTCATTTACACCTGAATGTGAAGGCTAATCATGTCTTGGTTTAATCAAGTCCCTGCATTATTACCAGGTTTTAGCAAAGCAAACTGCATCTACCTCTTACTCCAGCTATGAAGTTTGTATTATAATAATAGTAAAAATCAGATGCACTTCTGAAACACTTCGTCATTTTAGCAATGATCACTTGTTTTCAATCTCAATAGGATATTTTAAGAAGTTTTTATTATTAACAATCTAAATGTTAACAGAATTTAAGTTAAAAGTTTTCAAATTTTTTTCTTGACTGATTTTTACCTTTTTTCCAAATTACAGATTCAATCAGAGCATCATTCAAGAAAGAGTAAAGGAAAAATTTGAAAGTTTTTTTTGAAGTTATAAATATATTAAACTCTACTCACTGGGTTGGCACATAAAAGTATTCTGGATAGTTTAGTATCCTAGCACATACAAAAATGCATTACATATTTGGTATAAATGCCATGAATGAGGTTTGACAATTAAGTTTGCGAACTTGCCAATGTGAGGTTCAGTTTGCAGCACTGGCCTACAAGACAGTAAGGTTTCATAACCTGAGTGTTATCACTGTTTCACAGCTGTGTTTGTGTCAACATGTGGTGGTGTCTTGCTGAGTGGCATTCATTATTGTTGTGTGTTTTTCTGTACCATGGTGACAATGTCAGAGGTTGAATTAGAGCAATGAACAAACATTAAATTTCTTGTTAAACTTGGTAGGCATGGAAGTGAAATTGGGGACATGTTAGTACAAGTTTGTGGGGATAATGCCATGAAGAAAATGGCAGAGTATAAATGGATTAAAGGTTTTTCTAAGGACAGAGAAGCACCATGGATGAGGAGAGGTCAAGGCAGCCAGTAATGAACAGAACTGACAAAAACATGGCAAAACTTTGTCGAATTAGGTGTCAAAATCGTCGGCTGACTGTGAAAAGCATAGCAGACTAAGTAAGTATCAATAGAGAAACAGGAAAATCTTAACTGAAACTTTTCACAAACAATTCATGACTCTTACATTATAAGAATGAACCAGCTCATGCTGAAGTGCCTGTTGGGGAGTTTTTAGCCAGTAAACAAATAACTGCATCAGAACACCCTCACTACTCACTCTATCTGGACCCCAATGAATTTTTTCTTTGACTGAAAATAAAGGAAATATTAAAAGGAAGACATTTTGATGACATTCAGGACATCAAGCTGTGTAATATGACCACAGCTCTGATGATTGTTCCAGAAAAGGAGTTGCAAAATTGCTTTGAAGGGTGGACTAGGCACTGGCCTTGGTGCGTAGCTTCCCAAGGGGAGGACTTTGAAGGTGGGATTAGCAATGAGGTATGTGGCATTTTCCTAGGATTAGTTTGTGGACTCAACTGACAGAACTTGTATGTTTAAATCCACAAGTTAATGAAGATCTGTGAGGTTTCTTTACCACACATAATCACACTGCTAGCCCTCTCACAAACACTGAGATAAGATATATTGAGGTACTCACATATCAGCCTGTAATTCCCTGACAACTGAGGAAGTGCTTAAAATAATAGAAATTGCTTCATAGAACTTTTTTTTAATTAAATCATAGCTGTGTACATTAATGCAATCATGGGGTACCATGCACTGGTTTTATATACAATTTGAAATATTTTCATCAAACTGGTTAACATAGCCTTCCTGGCATTTTCTTAGTTCTTCAAAGAACTTTTGCATTTAAACAGACCTTAAGCACCACCTCTCCAAATCCATTTATTTTATGATGAGGAAGCTGAGGTTTGTTTTAATCACTCACAGCTAATCAATGGAAAAAAAAAAAAAGTCTAGAAAAGAGAAGGTCCAACTTTTTCCATTTCCTTTAGTTTTTAACTAGAAATGAGTCTAAACATGTCTCCCTTCGAGCAAATAACAAAGGAAGAAATTTCAAAGTTTAATGGAAGTTTTTAAAAGTTCAGATTTCATGTGCAATCAACCCAAGTGCATGTCAACACTGGAATGGATTAATAAATTATGATATATGTATAATACGGGATACTGTTCAGCCATAAAAAAGATGGAGCCTTACATCTTTTGTGTTAACCTGGGTGGAGATGGAGAACCTTTCCTTTAGTAAAGAATGGAAAAGCAAGTATCCAAAGTACTCAATACTAATATGAAACCAGGAGATGAATAAATACCCACACAAGAGAAAAACACAATTAAACTCAAGGAGGGGGGACAGGAGGAGAGGGATTTACAGGCACCATGTAGGGGTAGATGGCACACCTCCTGGGTAAGGGGCACAACTACAACTAGGACTCTACCTAGCAAACACAAACCAATGTGACCTAATCATCTCTACCCTCCTGTTACTCTAAAATAAAAATTTTTTAAAGTTCAAATTTCCTTGGTATACTTGATTCATTATTCAGTGCATGGTCAAGTGTACTACAGAAAACTATACAATACTTCATTACACTGATACTACAGATACTTATTGTGCTGAAGTTTATAATTACAATGATACGAATGTCCTAACTATGATAATTGTACATTTCTACTCATGCACCCCATCCATTAACACCAGACTATCTAAACTGTATCAATTTATAAAATAAGAGTCTGAACACTTGCTCTTCTGATTAAAATTCTGCAGGGGACTCCCACTGTCTGCACAGGTCCAAGGCTAAGCCCCTTCACTTAACCCTGTCCACATATTCAGCCTCAGCTTTTGCATTGTCTGTCTCAATCCCTGTGCTCCAGCCACACTGAGCTGGTTGTCACCTCTGCATTTATTCCTGCTGTTGCCTCTGAAATGTCCTCCTCCCTGCATCACAGCCCCACTTGAATGGCTCACTCTTGAGGCTCAGCACTCAGATGACACATTCAGTAGGCTCTTTCTGACACCTCCTCTGTTCCCTCCCTCCTAGATTAGGTGCCCCTCCTCCATGACTATGTATTTCTCTTTGCATAATTAATCACTGCTTCTAAATAGATAATTATGCGACATTGTATTATTTGTCTGCCTGGCTTAGTTCACTGTGGGTTCCTTGAGAGAAGGGCTACTTTACAGTAAGCATAGGGTCTGATATATCATATGAGCTTGGTATGACCTCCACAAATGTTACAGGAGTGATTAAGTGATTAATGATTAAACGAGTTACTATATATAATGTGCATAGAACAGCAGTTGGCATACAGAACATGAAGAACGCCAAGGAATAAATGAATAATACACTGTAAGATCTTCTTCAATCTCGTGTTCTGACTTAATGAGCATCGTGCTTCAATAGGAGTCAGATGGCAAGTGGATGATCATTGGAATTTGCCAGAGGAATTTTTTAAAAATCTGATTTGGGAAACTCTTATGAAGAACCTCAAGGGTGGGCATATCTTATATGAACCTTGCAGAAAGTTCTAAGAAGGAACTGCAGAAAAATCAGCTTTCACAAAGGCTCTCTCAGTATACAAAGAAAGTGACACACTGTTACTGCTTCAAGGCAGTGGAAGGAGAGCTGCCTTGGCATTCATCAAATCTGTCTTTACTTTGTGATAGTTTTATGCCTGATATATCCACCAGAGGTCAAACTTTTAAATATAGTGTATCTCATTGCGATAGTATTGTGGGCCGAGGGAAACAATTTCATTTCTCTCTTGGCTATAGTGAGAACTGCTGTTCTCTGCATTTAAAGTACATAGTCAACCAACCTCCTATTGTGATTTTGGAGGTAGGAATACATCAACCTTTTGAAGAGAATCTTTCCTTCATGCTTCTACTCTTACCAGAAATGGGTCACAACAGCATTGGCTAGATTCATGTGTGGAGGGCTAAAGACAGGTTGTCAACTGCAATCAGTAGCTGGACGTAATCTTTTATAGTGATTTTTTTTTCTATATTACTTTTGTCATACAAGGAATACCTTGAAGATATTTTGAGTACAGCTCCAGACCATCTCAGTAAGGAAAATATCACAGTAAAGCAAGTCATACAAATTTTCCATTTTCATTGTATAAAATTTGCATTTACACTATACTGTGGTCCTTTAAGTGTACAGTAGCTTTCTGTCTAAAAAAAATCCATACCTTAATTAGAAATACTTTATTGTTAGATAATGCTATCTGAGCCTCCACCAAGTTGTATCCTTTTTCTGGTATGAGGTCTTGCCCTGACATTGATGCAGGTGACTGGTCAACAGTCTTGGCTGCTTGCTGTTTCCATCACATCTACAGTCACTTACTCCGTTGAAGCCCTGAACCCCTCAAAGTCATCCATGAGGGCTGAGATCAGCTTCTTCCAAACACCTGTCAATGTTGCTGTTTTGACCTCCTCCCATGAATCACCAATGTTCTTAATGGCATCTAGAATGGTGAATCCTTTCCAGAAGGCTTTCAATTTCCTTGGCCCCAGTCCAACAGAGGAATCACTAACTATGGCAGCTACAGCCTTATGAATGTATTTGTTAAATAATAAGACTTGAAAGTCAAAATTACTTTTTGATCTATGGGCTGAAGAATGGCTGTTGTGTTTGCAACATGAAAACAATATCAATCATCTTGGATATCTCTGTCAGAACCCTTGGGTGATTAGGTGCATTGTCAGTGGGCAGTTATATTTTGAAAGGAATCTTTTTATCTGTGCTGTAGATCTCAACAGTAGGCTTAAAATTTTGGTAAACCATATTATAAACAGAAGCACTATCATCTCGTCTTTGTTATTCCATTTATAGAACACAGGAATAGTACATTTGGTGTCATTCTAAAAGGCTCTTGGATTTTTGGAATGGTAAATGAGTATTTCAATTTAAAATCACAATGGCATTAGCCCTTAACAAGAGCATCAGCCTGTCCTTTGATGCATTGAAACTAAGCATTAACTTCGTTCTAGCTATGGAATTCCAGATAGCATTTTCTTCCAATATAAGAATGTTTTGCCTGTGATGGAATCTTTTATTTAATATAACCACTTTTATCAATTACTTTAACTAGATCTTCCAAATGACTTGCTATAGCTTCCACACCAGCACTTGCTACTTCACCTTGAACTTTTTATGTTATGGAGATGGCTTCTTTCCTTAAACTTCATTATCTAACCTGTGATAACTCCAAACTTTTCTTCTGCAGCTTCTTCACCTCTCTGAGCCTCCATAGAATTGAATAGAGTTAAGGTTTTTCCCTAGAAGGGGCATTTGCTTAAGAAAACATGGTGGCTAATTTGATACTTCCTGCACATCAGCAATGAGGCTTTTCTACTTTCTTGCTACTGGAGTGGCACTTTTAATTTCCTTCAAGAACTTTCCCTTTGCATTCATAATTTGGCTAACTGTTGGAATAAGAGGTCTAACTTTTGGCTGATTTTAGCTTTGGTATGATTTTCTCATTAAGCTTAATCATTTCTAGCTTTTGATTTAAAGTGAAAAACATGTGACTCTTTCCTTCACCTGAACACTTAGAAGTCATTGTAGGGTTACTCATTGAGATAATTTTTTTTTATTATTGTGTCTCAGGGTTTCAGAAGGCCCAAGGAGAGGAACAGAAATGGGAGAATGGCTGGTTGGTGGAACAGTCAGAACACGCATAACATTTATCAATTAATTTCACCATCTTATATGGGCATGATTTGTAGTGTCCTTAAACAATTACAATAAGGGTAACATCAAAGAGCTTATTACAGGTCACTTATTACAGGTCACTGTAAAAGATGTAATAATGATAAAAATTCTGAAATATTGCAAGAATTATCAAAATGTGTCACAGAGACACACAGTGAATACATGCTGTTGGAGAAAGGCTGCCTACACACTTACTGGAAGCAGGGTTGCCACTGGTCTTTAATTATCAAAGAATGCAGTATCTGCAAAATGCAATAAAGAAAAGCACAATAAAGCAAGGTATTATATACACATATATCTGTTGCATGTTATAAATCTGGACTTTTCAAATTCCGTCTCATCCAGCTGCTATTCTAGAAGTTTCACAAATTTGAAGTCCACTCTATGTTTTCACATCCACTCAAAGCACACCACTGACAAACATTTCCCCCCACAGTGTTCATCGGTGCATTCATAAACCTCTACTTTCCCTTTGATCTACTTTAAGTTATTTATTTAGGAAAAATGAAAATTGATATTTTCACAGTTCTTTATAGTTGACAAAGTATTTTCACAAGTATTGTTCTATCTATCCTTGCCATATTCTGATTAGTTGGAAAGGCATGGTAACTATTTCCTAATAGTAATGAATTTTATTACATTCATTTCACACTTGAAGAAACTGAGGCTTCACTGATTAAGTGAATTACACAAAGTCACACAAAATACAGCAAGGATGAAATGACAATCCTGTCCTTGGCGTGTAACAACTGTGTCCTTACTCTCTTGAAATTAACTATCTCAGCCATTAAGCCACTTTAACAAATACTTTTTCATATGTATTTATCTTCATTCATGATGGATTCTGAGAAGAGTTAAGGGGATAATGTGGTATAATCCATAGCCTCTGTGGAGGGGAATATTTGCAAACCAGCATAAGTGATATTTCTTCTTGAAAGTTTTAAGTGCCAAGATATTGATCAATGCAGTATTACTATATTGATTACTTTCCTAAAAGGTATTCTCTATGTAAAATTAAATTAAAATTCACCCTGACTTATTACCACTTTCTCATTTCTGATATAACAGAAAAATGAAACATCATCTTTTCTATGTTTTTTTTTTTTTTGAAGGAGAAAATTTCTTCTTCATTTTCCTATTTTAATTTCCCACTCCCTTCTTATTCTCACACTATCTCTTATCTTAAATCCTTGCTGGCAGCATTTCTCATCTCATTTCTGCTTGACTCCTGTGGTCTTCCCTGTGTCACATGTGGACTTCACCAGGTACACCCTCTTCTCAGGTCTCCCTCCTGGCAGATTTCACTCCTGTATATCGTAATCAAATCATTTCAAAGCAATGATGTAGAGAAAAATGTTGAAGCTTCTATAGGGGTAAGGGGGAACATATTATAGACAGAAAAACAAAGGTAAGTCGGATAGCAGACTTCTCTTTAAGGTAGTAGACAAACTTTTACACATAGCAAATAAAAATAGCACAAAGATCAGGACAGGAAAAATAGAAGTCCAGTTGTCCCTCAGGATATGAAGGGGTATGGTTCCAGGATCCCCAGCATATACCAAAGTTCACGCACACCGAAGTCCTGCAGTCATCCCTGTAGAGCACATGCATATGAAATGTCAGCCCTCCACATGTGCAGGCATCACATCTGGTGAATGCTGCATTTTCAGCCTGCAATTGGTTGCAGATTCATAACCCATGGATACAGACAACTGACTACTGAAAACAATCCAAGTATTTTTTTTCTAATTTTTTTTTAATTTTCTTTATTTTTTTTCAGGGGAGAGCATGAACACAGTCCCCCACTACCACAAATTATGCAGTCAAGTTTCCCACATTTGGGGAAATCACAGGGGTCAGCACATCTGGAGTGCAGTGAATAAACCTCACCCTGGGAAAATCACTTTCATGATCTTGGTATCACCCCCACCAGGTAAGTATGAAAACAATCCAAGTATTAAGTGGGCGCATGCAGTTAACATCCATTTGTACAAAGGCAAACAGTGTATTGTTGTAAAGCTCTTGCTCTACATGATATACTTTGATTAATGTGTATACTATCAGTCCTAGAGCAACCACCTAAAAATAAATCCCAGTTACACCTAATACACATAAGGTAACAAAGGAGATAAAATAAAATCATAACAATTAAACCAAAGGACAATAGGAAAAGAGAGAAAAGGGAAAAACAACAAAATGAGACAAAAGGAAGTAAAGCAACATTATGTTAGAGTTAAAAACAACTATGCCAATTATTACATTAGATCTAAATGATCTAGACACCCTGAGTAAAAAGCAAAGGTTTCCAGATTGAATTGAAAAGCAAGATTCAACTGTGTACTTCCAATATGAAATCCACTTTAAATATGAAGATATAAATATTTTAAAAGTAAAGAATGTATAGAGATATACCTTAGTACTGTGCTCAAGAGGAAACTGGAGTTGTTATATTAATAGAAAACAAAGTGGATTTCAAAGCAAAAAACATTACTGGAAATTAAAGTTCTATTTCATGATAAGGGAGTCAATTTATCAAGTAAACATAAAAATAATAAACATCTATGTACCTCATAGCAGAGGTTCCAAATAAATGAAGAGCTTAAAAACTGATGGAACTGCAAACAAAAATAGACAAATCCAAAAGTATACTTGGTTTTTTCAATAACTGATAGAACAAAGAGGTAGAAAAATCAGTAAAAATATAAAAAACTTGAACAACACTGGCAACAAACTTGATCTGATCAACATTTATAGAACACTCCACCCCACAGCAGCAGACCACACAGTCCTTACAAGTGGACATGGAATATTTAAAAAGAAATATCATATAACAAACCATAATAGAAATCCCAGAAATATGAAAGGGTTCAAATCATACAAAGTGTATATTCTGACTACAAAAACAATTAAATCAAAACTAATAACAAAGTTATATGAAAAATCTCAAATCTCTGGAAACAGAATAACACACTTCTAAATAACTTGTAAGTCAAATAAGAAATTAAAGAAAAGGAAATTGGAAAACATTTTGAAATTAACAAAAATGAACAATTACCATTTCAAAAATTTTTGAAAGGAGATAAAGCAGTCCTTAAAGGAAAAATTATGGCACTAAAATAACTATTTAGAAGAGAAAAATAAATGCCCTCATATTCCAATTTAAGAAACTAGAAAAAATATATCAAAGTAAAAATAAGCAGAAGAAAAGAAATAAATAAAACCAGAGCAGAAATCATTAAAATAAAAATGTAGAAGTAGTATGGAAAAGCAATCAAACCAAGAGCTATTTCTTTAGGAAGATCAGTAAGATTGCTTTTAGCCATACTGGCCAGGAGAAAAAGAAAGATACCAATTATTAATATCAGGAATGAGATCAAGGGCATCACTACAGATTCTATAGACATGAAAAGGATAGCAGGGAATTTTATGGACAACATTAAGCTAATAAGTTTGACAACTCACATGAAATTAAACCAGTGCTTGGAAAGATACAAACTACCAAATCTCACTCAAGCCTGAATTATTCTATACCTATTAAAGAAATTAAACTTGTGCTTATAAACCTCCTCACCAAGAAAACTTAAGAACCACATGGCTTCACTAGAGAATTCCAGCAGTCATTCATGGAAGTAACAGTACCAATGCTATACAGATTCCTTCAAAAAATTAAACAAAATGAAATATTTCTCAACCCATTCATGAGGCCAGCCTGACTCTGAACTCAGACCAAGATCAAGGCATTGTCAGAAAAGTATAGATCTATAATTCTTATAAACATAAATGTACATTTTAAGCAAATTTAAATTTTAAATAAATTCTGAAAAGCAATTGAAATTTTTACATACAAAGATAACATTTCATGATCAAGGATAGTTTTTTGTAGAAATGTTGGTTCAATATTCAAAACTCAGTTGGTATAATTCACCATATATGTAAAGTAAGGAAAATGTAATCATCTTAATAGATGCAGAAATAATTACTTGACAAAATTCAATATTCTTTTCTGATAAAACTCTGAGTATTGTAATAGGAGAAAGAACCTCCTCAGCTTGGTAAAGGACATCTACAAAAACCCTACAATGAGTATAATGCTTAATAGTAAAACTCTGAAGTTTTTAACACTGGGAAGAGCAACAAAGTGTGGATACCTGCCATCAACCACTTAAGTTCTATGTAGTACTAGAGGTTTTAGCCAGTGCAATAAAGAAAGAAAAAAAAGCTATAACCCAACTACCAAGATGAAGGGGAAAGAGGAGGGGAGAGGGGAGGAAGATGGGTGGAGGGAGGGTGATTGGTTGGACCATACCTATGGTGCATTTTACAAGGGTACATGTCAAATCTACTACGTGTAGAGTATAAACGTCTTAACATAATAATTAAGGAAGTGTGATGAAGGCTATGTTAACCAGTTTGTTGTAAGTATTTCAAACTGTATATAAAACCAGCACATTGTACCCCATAAAAGCACTATTGTATACAGCTATGATTTAATAATAAAAAAAGACTTCAGATTGTGGAGAAAGCAGTAAAATTGTTGTTACTTGTAAATGACATAATAGCCTATGTAGAAATCTAATGGCATACATAAAAAATATCCTAGGACTAATAATTGAGTTTAACAAGTTTGCAGAATACCAAAATAATGTGCAAATAAATTGTATTTCTATGTACTAGCAATGAGCGATTGAAAATTGAAATTTAAAAAGACATTTACAGTAGCAACAAAAATGTGAAATACCAGAAATAAAATTAACAAAAGATATGCAATACCCACACACTGAAAATTACAAAATATTCCTGAGAGAAATTAAAGAAAACTTAATAAGATATACTGTATTAATGGATTAGAATATTAAGATGGCAGAGAGACACACCTATTAAAATAAATAAAATAAAAAAATAGTGATAATATCCAATGCTGACAAGGATGTGCAGAAATTAGACCTCTCGTATGTTGCTGATAAGAAAGTAAAATGTCATAGTCTCTCTAGGAAAGAGTTTAGTAGAAATTTCTTTCAAAATTAAACCTACACTTAGGTAGGTTTAAACCTACCATATAACTCAGAAATTACAATCCTGGGCATTTATTTCAGAAAAGTAAGAATTTACATATGCACAAAAACTTACATATACACAATTGTTAATAGCAATTTACTTTGTAATAGTTCAAAGTAGTAATAGCCAAAATACTTCTCATTAAGTAAATGGTTAACCAAACTGTGTTATACTCATACACTGGAATGTTGTTCAGAAATAAAGAATGAACTCTTGGTACATGCAACAACTTGGGAAAATCTCAAAAGTAATATGCTGAGTGTAAAATATTAAATAAAAAATTAATACAATTAACACATTGTATTAATCCATTCAGCATTTTTAAGTAAAAATATTATAGAGATGAGAAAAGATCATAAAAAGTATGTTTTCTGATGACAAATGAGTTAAATCAAAACCAATGACAGACAGCTGGTGGCGTATAAAATGGTACAACCACTTTGGAAAAAAGTTAACAGTTTCATAAAACATTAAATGTATACTTACCATTTGTTCCAGTCATTTTTCTCTCAGGTGCTTGGCGAAGAGAAATAAAATCATATATCTAGATAAAAACTTGTTCATGAATATGCCCATAGCAGTTTTATTTAACAATAGCTGAAACTGAAAAATGACACAAATGTTTTTCAGCAGGTGAATGGAAACACAAATTGTGGCATATCTATGCAATGTAATACTCTTCAGCATGCAACAACGTGGATGAATCTCAAAATAATTATGGAACGTGAAATAAGCCAGACAAAAAAATGGTTCATGTGCTATGATTCCACCTATCTAGAAGTCTAGCAAATGCAAAAGAATCTCTAGTGACAGAAACAGATAAGCATTTGGCTGGGAAGGGGGCACTGGGGAGGGTCTGGAGGGAAGGATGGCTAAGTTCATTCCCCAGAGGTGGTGAGAGTTTTGGGATATATGCGTGAATCAAAATTTATCAAATTGTACATTCTAAATATGTACGGTTTATTGTATGGCAAGTATGCCTCTATAAAGCCGCGAAGAGAAAAGGGTGTGGTGGCAAATAGACCATAAAAGCTCTAACAAGTGCCACAGGGTACCTGCCTCCCCGGCACTGTCCCCTGGTGGAGGAAGGGCCTCTCGGTCCCTCCTCTTGGACCTTCTTCAGGACTTTACTTACACACAAGTGTGCTTTTGTTATCATTCATTTAAAAATAAAATAAAGCCCTTCTTTAACTAAATGCACTCCTCTGGGTACTACTTCATACACACACACATGCAACACACTCATATACTTACACACGTACATGCACATACAGGTTCCCAAATCTGGTCATAACACTCCTTGTAATTTCCTCGAATGTTGTAAATTTGGGCACAGCAACTGTGACGAAAGTTAATATAAAATGGGTACTCAATTAATACCCAGTTGGTGTGTCTTAACAAATAGATCAAATAGACCCAGTTTTGAATTCTGGCTCTGGTGCTCTGAGTATGTTTTTCAACTCCCTGACGAGTGTTTGCTATATATAAATGCATTGGTGATACCTGTTTGATCTAGTTCAAGACTGGATGTAGTGAATCAGTAAAATCATGTTTCTCTGGTGCCAGCATCCTGCCAGGAATACATTAAACTCAGTGCATACCCAGTTGCTGCATTTCTATTGGCCTTTGCTCTAGAGGCACAATCTGCTTCCACTTTCTCTCTTTCCCTTCCTTCCAAGAGACTAGTTAGTTTCTGAGTGGGATGAGTCAGCACAGATCAGTGCCTCATGCAGAGAGCGCACTTCATTTTCCTTACATCTCTCAATCCCTCTTGAAGCTCAGCAAGCATTGCCAGGAAGCCTCATTCACCCACCACCTCCCCGAGAGCACCCACTGGGTGCAGAGCATGGGGGCTCTGACCCAGAGCTTTTCCACATTTTCTCATTCTCAGGCCCAACCCCATGTCTAACTTCCCTAAAACACTGATTTCTTTGGCCAATTTAATCTCCCCACACTTTTTGAAAAGAACTGCCTTCCCTGCAGTCAATAAATATATCCATAAAATAGAATATAAATAAATAAAAATGAAGCTCTCCTATAACACTTAACTATACTTTCACAGCAGGGCTACTCTTTAGATATTCTCTTGTCTAATTTTTTTTATGTTTATGTTTTTTCTCAAACTAATCCTTGAGAACAAAAACAGATGCTTTAATCATACACAATTAATACAGTGTTGAATTTCTATTGGTTTCATCAATTTCGATGATACCAACTGGAAGGTCATGGATACCCAAACTACTTAATATTCTCTCAGCTTCACATCTGTAAGATTTTTTTACTTATATATTTCTTTTATTATTATTATTAAATCATAGTATGTACATTAATGTGATCATGAGGCCCCAGAAACTGGTTTTATAGACCATTTGACTCATTTTCATCACATTGGTTAACATAGCCTTCCTGGCATTTTCTTAGTTATTGTCTTAAGACATTTACATTCTACATTTACTAAGTTTCACATATACCCTTGTAAGATGCACCACAGGTGTAATCCCACCAATCACTCTCCCTCCACCCACCTCTTTCCTCCCTCCCCTCCCTTTCCCCCTTTCCCCTATTCTTAGGTTGTAACTGGGTTATAGCTTTCATGTGAAAGCCATAAATTAGTTTCATTGTAGGGCTGAGTACATTGGATACTTTTTCTTCCATTCTTGAGACACTTTACTAAGAAGAATATGTTCCAGCTCCATCCAGGTAAACATGAAAGAGGTAAAGTCTCCATCTTTCTTTAAGGCTGCATAATATTCCATGGTGTACATATACCACAATTTATTAATCCATTCGTGGATTGATGGGCACTTGGGCTTTTTCCATGACTTACCAATTATGAACTGGGCTTCAATAAACATTCTGGTACAAATATCTTTGTTATGATGTGATTTTTGGTCTTCTGGGTATATGCCTAGTAGAGGAATTATAGGACTGAATGGCAAATCTATTTTTAGATCTCTAAGTGTTCTCCACACATCTTTCCAAAAGGAATGTATTAATTTGCATTCCCACCAGCAGTGTAGAAGTGTTCCCTTTTCTCCACATCCACGCCAACATCTCTGATTTTGGGATTTTGTGATATGGGCTAATCTTACTGGAGTTAGATGATATCTCAAAGTAGTTTTGATTTGCATTTCTCTGATGATTAAAGATGATGAGCATTTTTTCATATGTCTGTAGACCGTGTGCCTGTCTTCTTCAGAGAAGTTTCTCTTCAAGTCCCTTGCCCAGCCTGCAATGGAATCACTTGTTCTTTTCTTGCTTATACGTTTGAGTTCTCTGTGGATTCTGGTTATTAAACCTTTGTCAGAGATATAACCTGCAAAAATCTTCTCCTATTCTGAGGGCTGTTTTCTCACTTTACTTACTGTGTTCTTGGCTGTGCAGAAGCTTTTTAGTTTGATCAGGTCCCAGTAGTGTATTTTTTAAGCTGCTTCAATTGCCCGGGTGGTGGGGGTCCTCCTCATAAAATACTCACCCAGATCAATTTCTTCAAGGGTTTTCCCTGCACTCTCTTCTAGTATTTTTATAGTTTCATATCTTAAGTTTAAATCTTTAATCCAGTGAGAGTCTATCTTAGTTAATGGTGAAAGGCGTGGGTCTAGTTTCAGTCTTCTACAGGTTGCCAGCCAGTTCATCCAGCACCATTTGTTAAATAGGGAATCTTTTCCCCACTGAATATTTTTAATTGGCTTGTCAAAGATCAAATCACAGTAAGTAGCTGGATTCATCTCTTAGTTCTCTATTCTGTTCCAGACTTCTACTTCTCTGTTTTTGTGCCAGTACCATGCTGTTTTGATCACTATCGATTTATAGTACAGTCTGAGGTCTGGTAGCATGATTCCTCCTGCTTTGTTTTTATTTCTGAGTAATGCCTTGGCTATTCGAGGTTTCTTCTGATTCCATATGAAATGAAGTATTATTTTTTCAAAATCTTTAAAGTATGACAGTGGAGCTTTAATAGGGATTGCATTAAAATTATATATTGCTTTGGGTAGTATGGACATTTTAACAATGTTGGTTCTTCCCAGCCATGAGCATGGTATGTTTTTCCATTTGTTAATGTTTTCAGCTATTTCTTTTCTTAGAGTTTCATACTTCTCTTTATAGAGATCTTTCACGTCCTTTGTTAGATAAACTCCCAAATATTTCATCTTCTTTGGCACTACTGTGAATGGAATAGAGTCCTTAACTATTTTTTCAGCTTGACTATTGTTGGTATATACACAGGCTACCGATTTATGAATATTGATTTTGTAACCTGAGGTGCTGCTGTATTCCTTGATCACTTCTAAGAGTTTTGTAGTAGAATCTCTGATGTTTTCTAGATATACAATCATATCATCTGCGAAGAGCGAAAGTTTGATCTCTTCTGACCCTATATGGATACCCTTGATCGCCTTTTCTTCCCTAATTGCAGTGGCTAAAACTTCCATTACAATGTTAAAGAGCAGTGGAGACAATGGGCAGCATTGTTTGGTTCCTGATCTGAGTAGAAATGATTTCAATTTAACTCCATTCAATACGATATTGGCTGTAGGTTTGCTATAGATGGCCTCTATAAGTTTAAGAAATGTCCCTTCTATACCAGTTTTCTTAAGTGTTCTGATCATGAAGGGAAGGGATGCTGGATATCGTCAAAAGCTTTTTCTGCATCAATTGAGAGAATCATATGGTCTTTGTTTTTTAATTTGTTTATGTGCTGAATTATACTTATAGATTTATGTATATTGAACCAGCCTTGAGACCCTGGGATAAAACTGACTTGGTCATGATGTATAATTTGTTTGATGTGTTGCTGGATTCTGTTAGGATCTTGTTGAATATTTTTGCATCTATATTCATTAGTAATATTGGTCTATAATTTTGTTTTCTTGTTGGGTCTTTTCCTGGTTTGGGGATCAGGGTGATGTTTGCTCCACACAACGTGCTGGGTAGTCTTCCTTCGTTTTCTACATTTTGAACAGGTTGAGTAATATAGGTACTAATTCCTCTTTAAAGTTTGGTAGAATTCTGACGTGAAGCCATCTGGTCCTGGGCTTTTCTTTTTAGGGAGGTTTTGTATGGTTGATGCTATTTCAGAACTTGATATGGGCCTGTTCAACATTTCCACTTAATTCTGGCTAAGTCTTAGAAGGTGACATGCTTCCAAGTATTGGTCAATTTCCTTCAGATTTTCATATTTCTGAGAATAAAGTTTCTTGTAATATTCATTAAGGATTTTTTCAATTTCTGAGGAGTCTGTTGTTATTTTGTCTTTGTCATTTCTGATTGATGAGATTAGAGATTTTACTCTTTTTTTCCTGGTTAGGTTAGCCAAAGGTTTATCTATTTTATTGACCTTTTCAAAAAACCAACTTTCATTTACTTCTGCTCTAATTTTGGTTATTTCTTTTCTTCTACTGGGTTTAGGGTTGGAATGTTCTTCCTTTTCCAGGTGCTTGAGATGGCCCATTAAGTTGTTAATTTCCTATCTTTCCATTCTCTTGAAGAAGGCTTGCAGTGCTATAAATTTCCCTCTTAGGACTGCCTTTGTAGTATCCCAGAGGTTCTGATAATTCATGTCTTCATTGTCGTTTTGTTCCAAAAATTTGGCAATTTCCTTCTTAATCTCATCTCTGACCCAGCTATCATTCAGCATAAGTTTATTAACTTTCATGTTATTGTATGAGTATGCAGATTCCTGTTGTTACTGAGTTCAACTTTTATTCCATGGTGGTCTGAGAAGATGCAAGGAATAATTTCTATTCCTTTAAATTTACTGAGGTTAGACTTGTGACCTCAGATGTGATTGATTTTGGAGTAAGTTCCATGGGCTGATGAGAAGTATGTGTATTCAGTTTTGTTGGGATGAAATGTTCTGTAGATGTCTGCTAAATCCAAATGTTGGATGGTTAGGTTTAAATCTAAAATTTCTTTGCTCAGCTTCTTATTGGAGGATTGATCCAACACTGCCAAAGGAGTGTTGAAATCTCCAACTATTATGGAGCTGGAGGAAATCAAGTTGCTCCTGTCTGTTAGAGTTTCTCTTATAAATTGAGGTGCATTCTGGTTGGGTGCATAGATATTAATAATTGAAATCTCATCATATTGAGTATCACCCTTAACAAATATGAAGTGACCATTCTTATCCTTCCTTACTTTTGTTGGTTTAAAGCCTATTATGTCTGCAAATAGAATTACAACACCTGCTTTTTTTCTGATTACCATTTGCCTGAAATATGGATGACCATCCTTTTACCCTGAGTCTATGTTTATCTTTTAAGGTAAGATGTGACTCTTGTATGCAGCAAATATCTGGCCTAAGTTTTTGTATCCAGTCAGCTAACCTGTGCCTCTTTAGAGGACAGTTTAGGACATTCACATTAATGGAGAATATTGATAAGTCTGTTAAAATTTTGGGTATCGAGTTTTTCAAAAGTCCTGTGGACATTTTTAATCCTTTTGCCACTGTGGAAGTTGGAGTTTGATCAAAAGTTTCTGAGTGAGTTTATTTTTGTGGTAGAGGATTGGGCTGGTCATTATGGAGGATAGGTCTGAGAATATCCCAAAGAGCTGGTTTGGTTATGGCAAATTTGTTCAACATATGAATGTCATTAAAGTATTTAATTTCTCCATCATAAATGAAACTCATTTTAGCTGGATAGAGGATCGGGGTTGAAAGTTGTTTTGCTTTAGGAGATTAAATGTCAATGACCACCCTCTTCTGGCTTGAAAAGTTTGAGCAGGCAGATCTGCAGTCATTCTATTATTCTTCCCTTTGTAGGTAATGGATTTCTTATGTCTGGCTGCTTTCAGAATTTTCTCCTTCATATTAACTTTAGTGAAGTTAATTATGATATGCCTGGGGGATGTCTTATTCAGATTGAGTCATGCTGGGGTTCTGAAACTGTTTGCTATCTGAATTGCAGAATCTCTTGGCATGTCTGGGAAATTCTCTTTTATAATTTCATGGAGAAAGGCCTCTGTGCCTTGCGTGGCTACTTCAACACTTTCCGGGATTCCAATGAGTCAGATATTAGCCTTCTTGAAATATCTCTGAGAGAATGATCCGTTTTTGCTCTCCATTTCTCTTCCTCTTTGAGAGCTTGTGAGCATTCAAAGACTTTGTCTTCAATGTCAGAAATCCTTTCTTCTGCTTGCTCCACTCTATTACTGAGGGATTCTACATATATATTTCTTCTATCTTGGAATTCCTTTCCTTTTTTCACTTCAGTTCCAGAAGGAAGAGGCCCAACCTAGATCACACCTCCTCCAGGATCCTTTCTCTTATTGATTCTGCTGCAGTTACTTTCTCTTATTCCTAGATTGGAATCGAAAATATCTATATGCCAGTTTCTAGCTGTGGGAACACAGGCGAGTTATTTAATCCCTCTGAGCTTTGGTTATCTAGGCCTCTATTATGAAGATAATTACACCCATCTTACTTGGTAATTGTGAGGATCACATGAGGTAATGTACGTGGAAATTCTTCATAAACTAAACAGGGATAAATAAATGAAAGGGATAATTGTCTCTATTATAGTTCTTATCATGGTCTGCCTTGTATTATAGTTACTTGCTAGAAATTCTGGGAGAGTAAGACTCTTCTACTTATCCCTGTAGCTTCCACTGTGCCTTGTGTCCATAGGTGCACATTGGAACGTGTTAAATTCAATATACTGCTGAATGTATATTAGAGCCAATATACTGCTGAATGTATATTAGAGCCCTACTGTCTCCACAGAAGCAAATGTCCATCACAGCATAGGTAATTCTACAGATAGCCAAAAACCCCAAACACATTTGTTAAAAAAAAAAAAAGGGAGGCGGAGCAAGATGGCAGCCGAGTAACAGCTTCCTTGCATCTGGCACCGTGAGTCTGGGGAGAGAGGACTCCAGGCATCTCTGGCTGGTGGGAACTGCCTATCATCACTCCTATGAGGATACAGGGAGTCAGCGAGAGACTTCTGGACCCCAAGAGGAGGACTAAAACAGTGGAAGAACGGCAAGTGGTCACGTGTGTTCAATCCGTCTAAACCCGCCCACAACTGTAAGTTCAGTAGCAGCGAGACTGCAAACCAGAAAGGCCTTACCTGTGAACTGTTTTGATGTCCATGGACTTGGCACTGAGTTGAACTGCCTTGGGGAAGGCCTGAGCGGGAGTGTGGAGAACTTTGGCCATTGTCTAGGGCCCCAGTCTGAGCCGCTGAGCCAGACGGAGCTAATACTGTTTGGCGATGGGTCACACGGATCCATTGTCAGTGATCTGCCCCAGCAAGCTCCGCCCTCAGGGTCGCAGAGCTAGAAATGGGTGGGAGCTGGTAACCCAGCAACCAAGTAGCCTAAGGGTGGGGTCTGAGCCGCCTTGCAGCCCTAACCCTCAGGGGCAGAGTGAGACCGGTTTTGGCACACTGGGTAAGTGGATAGCCACTTCAGCAGCGATTCCAGCGAGAAAGCTGGGAAAGCTTCTGCTCAGCAAGTTTACAAGTTCAAAGTGCCTTTTAAGTGGGCTGAAGAGAGATTTAGGGTGTCTACCTGCTGGGGTTTGAGAAATCAGCAGCCTCCAGTCGTATCAGAACTGTGACTAACATCTCATACACCAGAAGACCACATGTTGCCCAGACAATATTCAATAACATATACAAACTGCTTTGTTTTTGGTTGTGTATTTTTTCTTTTTTTTTTTCTTTGGTTGTTTTTTTTGTTTGTTTATTTTGACGTTGCTGATGTTCTTTTGTTTTTTTAATTTCAATCTTTTCCACACAGATCCCTTTTTCTTTCTCAATTTTCCTAGTTTAATTACAATTTCCCATTGCTGCCTTTTTTAATAACTTCAACTTCATTTTTGCTAGTGTTTCTACCACTATCATTTGCTTTTTCACCCAATTGTATCCCCGTAAAGTTTTCTGTTTGCTTGTTTTGGTTTGATTTATAGCATTTTAGTCTTTCCTCTCTACTTGGTGGAGGTGGGGTACTGTGTCTGATCAGGTTAGCAAAGAGCTGCTGACCTCAAGGGAACCACGCAACTGGGCAGCCCCAGAAGGTGGGTTTTTTTAAGGTTGTGTCAAAGTACCCTACTGTACACCTATATTGCCCTGTCTCCCTCTTTCTGTGCCTCTCTTCCTTTTGTCAATATTCCTTATACCCACCCCCTCTCCTTTCTTTATCTTTCTTTCTTTCTTATCACTCGGTCCTCCTTTCTTTCATCCCCTTTTTTTGCTCTTCAACCTTCTCACCCTTCTGGTCCTGTAACCTTTAGTCCACAGGCACAAGAACTTAAAGAGTGAGAGGAAGTGAAAGGAAAATTAGGGCAAGGAAACAGTTAAAAGAAATCACTCATGAGGAAGAATCAGCAGAAAACTCCAGGCAACATGAAGAACCAGTCCAGAACAACCCCACCAAGGGACCATGAGGTAGCTACTGCAGATGATTCCACCAGTATAGAAATGTTAGGAATGACAGAAAGGGAATTTAGAATACACATGTTGAAAACAATGAAAGAAATGATGGAAACAATGAAGGAAATTGCTAATAAAGTGGAAAATAACCAAAAGGAAATCCAAAAACAGAATCAAATAAGAGATGAATGATATGAAGAATATAAAAAGGATATAGCAGACCTGAAGGAACTGAAACAGTCAATTAGGGAACTTAAAGATGCAATGGAAAGTATCAGCAACAGGTTAGACCATGCAGAAGAAAGAATTTCAGAGGTAGAAGACAAAGTTCTTGAGATAACTCAGACAGTAAAAGAGGCAGAAAAGAAGAGAGAGAAAGCAGAACGTTCACTGTCAGAATTATGGGACTTTATGAAGCGTTCCAACATACGAGTTATAGGAATTCCAGAAGGGGAAGAAGAATGCCCCAGAGGAATGGAAGCCATACTAGAGAATATTATAAAAGAAAATTTCCCAAACATCACCAAAGATTCTGACACACTGCTTTCAGAGGGATATCGGACCCCGGGTTGCCTCAACTCTAACCGAGCTTCTCCAAGACACATTGTGATGAACCTGTCCAAAGTCAAGACAAAAGAAAAGATTCTGCAAGCTGCCAGGAGTAAGCACCAGTTGACCTACAGGGGCAAATCCATCAGAGTGACCGCAGACTTCTCTAATGAAACTTTCCAAGCAAGAAGACAATGGTCATCTACCTTTAATCTACTTAAACAGAACAATTTTCAGCCCAGAATTCTGTACCTTGCTAAGCTAAGCTTCAAAATTGACAGAGAAATCAAATCATTTACGGATATACAAACATTGAGGAAATTCGCCACAACAAGACCAGCTCTACAGGAAATACTTCAACCTGTTCTGCACACTGACCACCACAATGGAACAGCAGCAAAGTAAGAACTCAGAAATCAAAGGACAGAACCTAACCTCCACACTGATGCAAAAGATAAAACTAAGCAATGGACTCTCACCAAATAAGATGAATAGAATACTACCACACTTATCAATTATCTCAATAAATGTTAATGGCTTGAATTCCCCACTGAAGAGACATAGATTGGCTGACTGGATTAAAAAACACAAGCCATCCATTTGCTGTCTGCAAGAAACACACCTGGCTTCAAAAGACAAATTAAAGCTCCGAGTCAAGGGTTGGAAGATAATTTTTCAGGCAAATGGAATTCAGAAGAAAAGAGGAGTTGCAATCTTATTTTCAGATACATGTGGATGTAAAGCAACTAAAGTCAAAAAAGACAAAGATGGTCACTTTATATTGGTCAAGGGAAAACTACAACAAGAAGACATTTCAATTCTAAATATTTATGCACCCAATTTAAATGCTCCCAGATTCTTGAAGCAGACCTTACTTAGTCTGAGCAATATGATGTCTGATAATACCATCATAACAGGGGACTTTAACACACCCCTTACAGAGCTGAACAGATCCTCTAAACAGAAATTAAACAAAGATGTAAGAGATTTAAATGAGACCCTAGAACAACTATGCTTGATAGATGCATATAGAACACTCCACCCCAAAGATAAAGAATATACATTCTTCTCATCACCCCATGGAACATTCTCCAAAATTGATCATATCCTGGGACACAAAACAAATATCAACAGAATCAAAAGAATTGAAATTTTACCTTGTATCTTCTCAGACCATAAGGCACTAAAGGTGGAATTCAACTCTAACAAAAATGCTCAACCCCACCCAAAGGCATGGAAATTAAACAATCTTCTGTTGAATAACAGATGGGTGAAGGAAGAAGTAAACAGGAAATCATTAACTTCCTTGAGCATAACAACAATGAAGACACAAGCTACCAAAACCTGTGGGATACTGCAAAAGCAGTTTTGAGAGGAAAATTCATCGCTTTAGATGCCTACATTCGAAAAACAGAAAGAGAGCACATCAACAATCTCACAAGAGATCTTATGGAATTGGAAAAAGAAGAACAATCTAAGCCTAAACTCAGTAGAAGAAAAGAAATATCCAAAATCAAATCAGAGATCAATGAAATTGAAAACAAAAGAATCATTCAGAAAATTAATGAAACAAGGAGTTGGTTTTTTTGAAAAAATAAATAAAATAGATAAACCATTGGCCAGACTAACTAGAAATAGAAAAGTAAAATCTCTAATAACCTCAATCAGAAACGATAAAGGGGAAATAACAACTGATCCCACGGAGATACAAGAGATCATCTCTGAATACTACCAGAAACTCTATGCCCAGAAATTTGACAATGTGAAGGAAATGGATCAATATTTGGAATCACACCCTCTCCCTAGACTTAGCCAGGAAGAAATAGACCTCCTGAACAGACGAATTTCAAGCACTGAGATCAAAGAAACAATAAAAAAGCTTCCAACTAAAAAATGCCCTGGTCCAGATGGCTTCACTCCAGAATTCTATCAAACCTTCAAGGAAGAGCTTATTCCTGTACTGCAGAAATTATTCCAAAAAACTGAGGCAGAAGGAATCTTCCCCAACACATTCTATGAAGCAAACATCACCCTGATACCAAAACCAGGAAAAGACCCAAACAAAAAGGAGAATTGCAGACCAATCTCACTCATGAATATAGATGGAAAAATTCTCAACAAAATCCTAGCCAATAGATTACAGCTTATCATCAAAAAAGTCATTCATCATGATCAAGTAGGTTTCATCCCAGGGATGCAAGGCTGGTTTAACATACGCAAGTCCATAAACGTTATCCACCATATTAACAGAGGCAAAAATAAAGATCATATGATCCTCTCAATAGATGCAGAAAAAGCATTTGATAAAATCCAGCATCCTTTTCTAATTAGAACACTGAAGAGTATAGGCATAGGTGGCACATTTCTAAAACTGATTGAAGCTATCTATGACAAACCCACAGCCAATATTTTACTGAATGGAGTAAAACTCAAAGCTTTTCCTCTTAGAACTGGAACCAGACAAGGTTGTCCTCTGTCACCTTTACTATTCAACATAGTGCTGGAAGTTCTAGCCAATACAATTTGGCAAGACAAGGAAATAAAGGGAATCAAAATGGGAGCAGAGGAGGTCAAACTCTCCCTCTTTGCTGATGATATGATCTTATACTTAGAGAACCCCAAAGACTCAACCACAAGACTCCTAGAAGTCATCAAAAAATACAGTAATGTTTCAGGACATAAAATCAATGTCCACAAGTCAGTAGCCTTTGTGTACACCAATAACAGTCAAGATGAGAAGCTAATTAAGGACACAACTCCCTTCACCATAGTCTCAAAGAAAATGAAATACCTAGGAATATACCTAACGAAGGAGGTGAAGGACCTCTATAAAGAAAACTATGAAATCCTCAGAAAGGAAATAGCAGAGGATATTAACAAATGGAAGAACATACCATGCTCATGGATAGGAAGAATCAACATTGTTAAAATGTCTATACTTCCCAAAGCAATCTACCTATTCAATGCCATTCCTATCAAAATACCAACATCATACTTTCAAGATTTGGAAAAAATGATTCTGCGTTTTGTATGGAACCGGAAAAAACCCCGTATAGCTAAGGCAGTTCTTAGTAACAAAAATAAAGCTGGGGGCATCACCATACCAGATTTTAGTCTGTACTAACAAAGCCATAGTGGTCAAGACAGCATGGTACTGGCACAAAAACAGAGACATAGACACTTGGAATCGAATTGAACACCAAGAAATGAAACTAACATCTTACAACCACCTAATCTTTGATAAACCAAACAAGAACTTACCTTGGGGGAAAGACTCCCTATTCAATAAATGGTGTTGGGAGAACTGGATGTCTACATGTAAAAGACTGAAACTGGACCCACACCTTTCCCCACTCACAAAAATTGATTCAAGATGGATAAAGGACTTAAATTTAAGGCATGAAACAATAAAAATCCTCAAAGAAAGCATAGGAAAAACACTGGAAGATATTGGCCTGGGGGAAGACTTCATGAAGAAGACTGCCATGGCAATTGCAACAACAACAAAAATAAACAAATGGGACTTCATTAAACTGAAAAGCTTCTGTACAGCTAAGGAGACAATAACCAAAGCAAAGAGACAACCTACACAATGGGAAAGGATATTTGCATATTTTCAATCAGACAAAACTTGATAACCAGGATCTATAGAGAACTCAAATTAATCCACATGAAAAAAGCCAACAATCCCTTATATCAATGGGCAAGAGACATGAATAGAACTTTCTCTAAAGACGACAGACGAATGGCTAACAAACAGATGAAAAAATGTTCATCTCTATATATTAGAGAAATGCAAATCAAAACAACCCTGAGATATCATCTAACCCCAGTGAGAATGGCCCACATCACAAAATCTCAAAACTGCAGATGCTGTCATGGATGTGGAGAGAAGGGAACACTTTTACACTGCTGGTGGGACTGCAAACTAGCACCACCTTTCTGGAAGGAAGTATGGAGAAACCTCAAAGCACTCAAGCTAGACCTCCCATTTGATCCTGCAATCCCATTCCTGGGCATCTACCCAGAAGGAAAAAAATCCTTTTATCATAAGGACACTTGTACTAGACTGTTTATTGCAGCTCAATTTACCATTGCCAAAATGTGGAAAAAGCCTAAATGCCCACCAACCCAGGAGTGGATTAACAAGCTGTGGTATATGTATACCATGGAATGCTATTCAGCCATTAAAAAAAATGGAGACTTTACATCCTTCGTATTAACCTGGATGGAAGTGGAAGACATTATTCTTAGTAAAGCATCACAAAAATGGAGAAGCATGAATCCTATGTACTCAATCTTGATATGAGGACAATTAATGACAATTAAGGTTATGGGGGGGGAAGCAGAAAGAGGGATGGAGGGAGGAGGGTGGGGCCTTAGTGTGTGTCACACTTTATGGGGGCAAGACATGATTGCAAGAGGGACTTTATCTAACAATTGCAATCAGTGTAACTGGCTTATTGTACCCTCAATGAATCCCCAACAATAAAAAAAAAAAAAAAAAAAAAGGCACCAGAAGATGATTTCCAAAGGGGAAGGGGAGAGTTGTTTCCTCTGATACAGACCACGTGTTCAAAGCCTGCAGAGCAAGTAACTAACACAATTCATCAAATGTGATTATAGGAATTCAGAAAACAGCAAGGCCTAATTAAACCAAAACAGCAATCCTCACCAGATGTGCACTCTATGTTTAAGCTGTGATCTTGTATTTTATTGGAGTCAGGACTTGTAGCAGCAGGGTTGAGCTGGAAGCCAAAACAGGATGATAGTCCAGCTCTTGTGGGGACATCTAACCAGGAATGTCAGATGTTTGTATTCAAAGTCAGGGACATTTTCCAACCAAGAAGGGGATGGTTCTCCTAAATGACCGATGGACTTCCTGGATCCAAAGGACGAGGAATAATGTTGAGAATTCTGTTATAAATATTCCCTTCTTATATAACTTCTTTAGGAGTTCTTATGTGACCCCTCTGTGGACTCAGGCTCTTTCTTTCCATGCTTCCATTATTCTGTGCACGTCTCTGCCTAGCAGATCATATACTGGGAACAAGAATGGTCACTTTGATGCCAGTAGGGATCCCCACCAGTTACAGCAGGGAGGGTTCTTGACTGCCACACAGGAAGGAATTTTAGTGCAGGGCCATGGGGAGAAAAGAACTCAAACATGAGGTATAAGCAAAAGCAGTTAGATTTATTGAAAGCAAAGTACACTCTTTTAGAAGGAGGCAACAGAGTTGACTGATCTGGAAAGGAACAGTGTTACCCAGGGTTAGGGTCTGTTCTTTTATATTCAATATTAATGTTACACTGAACTGGGGAAGAATATTCATGAGTTTTCTGGGAAAGGGGTGGAGAGCTCCTAGAGTCAGGAACCTTCCCCTTTCTTGACCTTATAGGGTAATCTCTGGGAGTTGCCATGTCATTTGTAAGCCGCATGGTGCTGGTGGGTGTGATTTTTACTACGTTAATGAGGGTAGTTCATTTAGGGACACTGTCACCACAACTGTTTGCATACCCCAATGAAAGGGATTGCCCTTTTACCTTAGATGAAGATACCTAAAGTAAAGTAACTAAAGAGTTTCTATTGGTTACATTTATCTTAGCTAAGCAGGGTTCCCATTCTTGTGACTTTGTTATCCTATTGGCTTTCTTCTTTTGACCCCTACCCTAACTGCCAGCAGAGGATTTGGCTCCTGTCTCAACTTGACCCATTTTGGGACAATCACACTTTCTTTCTTAAGTGGCTTTGAGCACAGAGACTGAATTAGTTGGGTAATGTTAAATTTGACATCCCCATAATCACTCTAGGAGAAAATGTTAACTTCAGAGATCTGAAAGCAACTGTGGGCAGAAAGCACATTTATGCACCATCACTCATATAGATGGCCAGCTATGTGATTGAAATCTTCTGGAGTAAGACATTATCAGGAGAAAGAAGAAAGAATACGGGAAGGAGGAGAGGAGAGGAGAGGGAGGAGAGCTCAAGTCTCAGATGTACCATTTATTTTCTTGGTGATGGACTCCAGAAAAGGCCTTTGATCATCCTGAGTGACAATTTGTTTTCTGTAAAAAATAATTTCTTCATTCTTTTTTATTCGTTAATTTAGTTGACAATTAAAAAAAATGCTTATTATAAGCCAGATGTTGTGCAAGATGTTAGGGATATAATGCTAAACATAACAGATAATTTGTCTTTATAAATAAGTGTGTGTGTGTGTGTGTGTGTAGAGAAAGAGAGAGAATGAATGGACAGCTATGACAGGGTATGGCCAGGATAATTTTGGTGTCCTTTTGAGAAGCAACCACTTCAGTCCTGGGGGAATCAGGTGAAGTTATGGAGGAATGACATTTAAGAGGAGAACTGAGGAATAAATGGGCAGTTATTCAGGTGAAGTGTAGGAATAAATGGGCAGTTATCCAGGTGAGGAATAAATGGGCAGTTATCCAGGTGAAGTGTAGGAAGTGAAGTGAGCAGCGAGAACAGGAAGCCCAAGAGCTCACAGATGTGCACAGTGAGATTAGAGGAACAATAATCTTTCTGGTATGATAGACAGGGGATATACAAAGAGGAAAGATGAAAGGGTCAGGCTGGGTCCAGGTTACGAAGCATCTTGTAGGCAGTTGCAAGAGGCCAGCTTTCATCTTGAAGAAAGCAAAAGGCCACAAAGGGATTTTAGTCAGGGAAATTCCATTAATAAAATTGTGTTTTAGCAATAAAATTCTTGTCTGATTGTGGAAACTGGATTGTAAATAGAAAGGCCAGTTAAAAAACTGTTGAAATAACCTGGATTAAAAATGATGATGCCCTGAGTTCAGGTCAATGATTGTGAGATGAAGAAAAATGTGTAGATTCCACAGGCAATGAGAAGGGAGGACATGGTGGTAATGAGGGATCCTAGGGTGAGAGAAGTCCAGAAAACCAGTCTTCAGTAGTGAGATGGCATTGTGACATCAATTTAGCAATGAGAAGCAAGTTTAGTTATGATGACCACTGACCCCAGCATACTTCTATCCATGCATGAACAGGGGGTGTGCTTGTGTGCATGAATTTGCTTTAAGGAGCCATCAAGAAGACCCCTTTCAACCATGAAGATTACAAATGTATCTACATCAGCACCTATTCTTGTTCCTTTCCTTCTGTAGAAAGAGAAGCTGTCCGTCCTGTCTAACATCCATCCCTCACTTGGTGCTTCAGACCTTTCTACTTTATCTTCTTATGAGCAGCTTTCCCTTCTCACTCTGTAGCTGCACATGCTCCCTCTCCATTGGATCCTTTCCATTGGCATTGAACACCCTCCAGCCCTTCCTATGTGTGCATGACTCAACCCACATCCTTCTTCCAGCTTTTCTCCTCCCTTTCCTGCTGGCTGTCTTGAGAGGATGGTCCAACCTCCCAGTCCCCATGGCCTGCCCTCCCCTTACCTCCTCCACACACTTCAGTCTGATGCACATTCTCATAATTTTCTAGATACATCTCTTCTTAGTTTTTCCAAAGACCTCCATATTCCCAAATTCTTTGAACACATTTCAGTCTTGTTTATTTATTTATTTTTGAGACAGTCTCACTTTGTTACTCTTGGTCGAGTGCTGTAGCATCACAGCTCACAGCAACCTCAAACTCTTGGGCTCAAGTGATTCTCTTGCCTTAGCCTCCCAAGTAGATGGGACTACAGGCACTCACCAGGTTGCCTGACTATTTTTAGAGGCAAGTTCTCACTCTGGCTCAGACTGGCCTCAAACCTGTGAGCTCAGGCAATCCACCCACCCTGACCTCCCAGAGCACTGGGATTACAGGTGTGAGCCACGGTGCCCCTTCTTGTGAAAAGTACTGGGGAAGTTGGATGCCTGTCTGTAGGCGTTTGAGGATGTGATTATACATGAACTGTTACATAGTATAAGCTCTATGTTACCCACTTTCAATAACAGGTAAATCCCTCCCTCATAAAGTAACTCATTTCATTTCCATACTCCTTGCTTGGAGAAGAGATTATTTTCCATTTTGATACTTCTTTTCAGGTATTTTTTTTTTTTTTTTTTTTAGTATTTCCATAGTAACCATGATACATGGCCCATGTTTAACTGAAACAGAGAATTTTCTCCTTTTAAATAATGGCAACGTGTCTCAAGAAGGTGGGGGTTGAAAGTATCATTTCCACAGTGTAGCAGATAAATAGGAAGGAGGAAGGGAGAGAGGAAGAGAGAGAAATAGAATATGTGTGAGAGATACAAAAGAGTCTATCTAACCAAAAAAATAATATAAAAGGAATAAATTAGTAAAATTGACTTATCACAAAGCTTCCCAACTTATATTCTTGTGCACCTACCACTTACACACACACACTGCACACACAGAGATGTATGTAAGGAAGGAAAGCATGCACTTGGGGAAAGGAATCATACTTGGAGCTCTATATCTGCTCCCAAACCCCACGTTTCAGCGGAGTATTCTTCATGACTGTGGTTGCTATGGAAATACTCTGAGGAACTTGCCACATGACTGGTGTCTAGGACTGCAAAGAGGACACTTAGTAATGCAAATACCATATAGGCTTAAGGAGAGGTTAGAAAAGCAGGACAGCTGAAAATGACTTCACTCCTTATATCCCCAAATTCCTTAATTCTACCTATTCAGGGATGCCCATGAGCCACAGAGAAGAATAGATTTTTCAATGATTTGTAACTAAAAGGCTGTCTGGCTAGAAAATAATATCACTCTCTCTACATGTGCAGGAAGAGATGTTTATGAGAGAAGATCAGACCTAGAGACAAGAAACCCATCTTCTAGCAGCAGATCTGTTTCCACATCCTGTTTGACCTTGGGCAAGTAATTTCCATTCCACGGGCCTATCTTTCCTATTTGTAAAATGAGAGGAAATCACTGGATGATTCCAGAAGACTGTATCACTGAGGCGGCTTTGGTTTGCACACAATAGAAAAAAATTCAAATTTTCCAAATTGGCTCAAAAATAAAGGAAATGTATTGAATCATGAAATGGGAAATTCGAGAAGTAGGGGCTGGCTTCAGACGGAGTTTGATTTTGTGCCTCAACAATGCTGTGGAAGACCCAGTTTTGATACAACTTCCTCCCGAGGCTGATTCCAAGATGGCTGCCGCAAACCTCAGGGCTACAAGGAACGGCTTGTGGCAGGAAAGAGACAGTGTGTTTGTACTGGGTCCCCCACATTCATTCTGAAAGTTAGTCTGTTGGACCAGTAGGTAACAAACCTACCCCTTAACAATCACTGTGACTGGAGGATTATCTTGGTCATCAAAACTCAAATTGAGGCAGAATAGGCATGGTGGAAGAGTTAACTTCTGAACCAGATTTTGAAAGATGGACCAGAAATTTGTTAGTAAGAGAAAGGGATGGACGATTCATTCTGGACAGAGGAAGAAATGTGTATAAAGAACATGGCAAGTTTTTCAAAAAACAACTCTTTCAAATGGGGAAACCTGGCAGGAGGTGTGGCTGGAAAGAGACAGCTTCAATGTTGGAGACCCTTTTATGCTACACTAAGACATTTGCGCTTGATTCTGCCAATTAAGAAGAACTACTAAAAGATTTAGTTAAGAGATATGATCAGACTTATGGTTCAGTAAGATATTTCTCACAGGCAATAAAATGAGGATTTTGGGTGATTTCTTTTTCTATGTTGGTGTATAAGATAGTGGTGCTATTAACAAAGAGTATAGGGAGAAGGAAGAACATCTTTGAAGAGGAAGACAGTGAGCTAGCTCAGGACATGTGGAGTAACATCCTGGAACACCTGGATGGAGATCTTTCTTTATCATTGGACCCAAGCAGAGGAGTGTAAGCCTCAAACATGGTTTGTATCATGGTCCATTTTCCCCAAACTTCTCCAATGATACCAGTTATTTTCATTTAAAATAATTTAAAAATCAAATAAATTATATTCATTATATTAAATAATTTATAATTGATTGAATATATAAATCATTTAGAATTTAATTTTTTTTCTTTTTTTTTTATTGTTGGGGATTCATTGAGGGTACAATAAGCCAGGTTACACTGATTGCAATTGTTAGGTAAAGTCCCTCTTGCAATCGTGTCTTGCCCCCATAAAGTGTGACACACACCAAAGCCCCACCTCCCTCAGTGGCAACATCATAGCTCACTGTGGCCTGGAACTTCTAGGTTTGAGTGATCCTCCCATCTCAGCTAGCCAAGCCACTGGGACTACAGGCATGTGCCACCATACCCAGCTTAGAATTCAAGACTATTAGAATTTAAAACTATTCAAGTGCTTTCTAGGGAAAGTTTAATTATAATATACCCATTGGTTATTTTATTTCTATCTTTTAATTTATCATCCAACAAAAGTTTAAGTAGATTATCTAGCCAACATTTTTCCAGGCAGAAAACAGGCTACTTTTCTCTCAGGAAGTTTTGCTTGCTCAAGAGTTCAAAGTCTCTCATTTATCAGAGATTCCACATCCTTGTTCAATATAAAAGTGGCACAATTCTTCAGTCTCTTGTTAGAAAATATCCTACAGATGAGAATTATGTTGACTGTCTTCTGCTCTGTTAGCCATGGGTAGTAAATTTTGCAGAATAAGCCATAGTTTTGCAGTGTCACCCCTGAATTCTTTCAACATTCTCAAGGAACTTCCATTCAGATTGAGCAATTCATTTGCATTTAGTTTGACAATTTGAACTAGAAAACCCTATCTATTTATTCCCAATTCTTTCTAATTAAAAACTAAATGGTACATAGATTATCCTTCTTTTTTATTTGGTATAAACATCATTTTGTAGGTGGACTGCAGAGGCTGGGATCACACTGAGCTGTGCTCCATAGAACATGGAAGCATGAATACACGGTTTGCACCACCACTATTGCACAAAGCCCTCACACTAACTGCTGGCTGAGACATCACCCAGAAATGGAGATAACCACCCAATAGCCATCAGATAAGATGACCCAAACCTACTAGTAAATGGACAATTCATCTATTTTTGGCCATCTAAATGACTAAATTGAATCAAATAATACGCAATCACGTCTCAGTTAAAAGCTTACAAGATGCCTGAAACTTGCCTACTTAAAAACTTTGATTTATCATACTTGATGTGTAACTAGCTGAGTATTAAATTTGAGATTAACTTTATAAAGAAATATGCAAGGCCATATATGTATGACTTCATTTTTATTTTATTTATGCAATTAAATTTTATTCTATTATGTGCCATATACAACATCCATGTTGGGCATGGAGATGAACAAATGTGACCCTGTCTCTCAAGAAAACTAAAATAAGTTGAAGGTTGTGGTACACAGCCTTCAGTGTCACATTAAACTTGCTAAAGACATGATTACTGAGAAAGAATATTGCTAAGAGACAACAGGCAAAGAACATCAAAGTCACACTGAGGAATCAGGAAATGTTTCCTAGACAATGTAATGAGTCTGCTGATTGATGAAGGATGAGGAGAGAGAGCTTCGTTAAGGTGGCGGCAGAGTGGAATGTGAAGATTACAGCACAAGGCACATCATAAACATGGCCTGTGAGGTGCATAAGTAGAAGCAGTCCAGTTTCTGTAAAACTTGAGTAAAATCTGTATGGATGTTGTCATGGGCTGGGATGAATTGATATATGATAAAGCTATAAAGGGAAGTGGGAATCAGAATATGAAGGTTTTCTGCTTCAAAATAAAGCATTTAAATTTTGCCCCAAATGCCCTTCTCCAGGAAGTCCTCCCTGACTCCTGTGATTAGGGCAAATCTTTCTAATAAGTGCTATTGGCACAGGGAACCTCTCTTTGGTACAACTTATCATAGAGAAGTTATTTTAGTTTACCTAAAGGATTGAATATTTGATTCATGCCTTTGCCCTTCACCACATTTGTAAGTTTTCTGTGTTCTGCTTATTTACCTCACTTACCTTTGTTTAGAATGTTCCCTTTGCTATAAATGTCATGAGGGCAAGGATTCTCTTTTGTTTGACTTTGTATTTCTAGAACTTAATACAGTGCCTGGAG
The DNA here is from genome assembly GCF_027406575.1 of Nycticebus coucang. Classification (NCBI taxonomy): domain Eukaryota; kingdom Metazoa; phylum Chordata; class Mammalia; order Primates; family Lorisidae; genus Nycticebus; species Nycticebus coucang. The sequence goes on from NC_069789.1 coordinate 92,703,539, forward strand.
CATGGTAGATATTCAATAAATACTGCTGACTGACTGAAGGTATAAATAAATGTTAGCCACAGGGAGCCACCCAAAGTCCTTATGAAATGAATAATTTACTAGACTACATTTGCACTCTAGAAAGACCCTACCAGGATCCGTCTTACATCATAAATTAGAAGAGTGTCCTACCAGAGAAAAAGGGCTCAGCTAGGAGGCTACAGAAATAATATTATTGAGAATTAATGAGAGTGTGACATCAAGTAGTGTCAAAAGGAGTGGCCAGAGAAAACACATTTATTGGCACATTTATTGTGGAATAAGCATATTTGTAGATACTATTAAACTTGGTATCTGTAGCTTGATATTTAATTGGACACAGGGAACAAATGAAATTGAGGTGTGTAGGATGATTATTGCAGGTTGGGTTTCCCTGGAAACAGGTTCTGAAGCATAGACTGGCAAGTAGGAGGTTTATAAGGAAGGGCTCCTAGTTCTAACACCTGAGGAAGGGAAGGGAAGGGAAAGGGGAAGGGGAAGGGGATTTGGCAGAAGAAGTTGGCTTCTGATGCAGTCTCTTGGTAAAGGTCTCAGCCAACTCTTTGGTGTGCTCTGAAACTAGGATGGCCCCTCAGGTCCCAAATTTGGGGAAGAGGCTAGAATTTTATGCTTCTGTTTCAATCATTCATTGAGTGAAGGCAGCCCCAGGAAAGCCACGTGACCTTTACCAAGACAGTTCTCTTCAGTGCAGGCAATTCTGAAGCAGCCTCATGGCTCAGGACCATCTGCCAGCAACATGCTCAACCACTGGGGAAATCTATCTTTTTTGATCATGAAGAAGGATCTGGGTGGCACATTGCAGAACCACTATAATGAGTCCCCATTTTGAGAAACTTGAGAAAATATCTGAAAAAATATTTCAAGGTTGAGACTCTTAATTTAGTTTCTGAGTATGGAATTTGAAGTCTGTGGGTCACCTGTAAAGAATTGCTCTGAAAGGTCTGGGTTAGATATAAATTTTGGAGTCATTAATATGGAAATGATCGTTGAAGTGAAAGAAGGCAGACAGATAAGACTGGACTTGAGGAAAAAAAATATGACGCAATATTATTCATAGAGGCTGAAGAAAGATAGAATGTCAGAGAGGCGGAATCTCTGATCTTACTGTGCCTAACCTAAATAAGATAAGAGCCCCAAATCATATGCTGAATTTAGCAAATCTCGCTGACTTCTGCCAAAATCCACCATGGAATGGAGAGGGAGAAACTTGGTTGTAGTGTGCAAAGGGACACTGCTGTGTGAAAGTGGGGTAGGTTGTTCTTTCAAGACACTTGTTTGTGATGGGAAGTTAAATCATGGGATGGTAGCCACAGAGTGACATGGTGGCTACAAAGGTTTATTTGGGGTTTTTTAACACTGTATATAAAATGATTTTCTGCCCAAAGGAAAACACTTATTGAAAAGTTGAGGACACAGAAGAAAGAAAGATCAGGAGATAGGAAAGGATAGCGTCCAAAGCACAGGGAAGAAGTCTGGGGCATTAGAAGTGAACTCCCCTTCCATAGGATGGGAAGGAATAAAGAAAACAAAGGGCAGATTTATGGTATTATGGACCAATTGCCTCAATTTTCTCCCTAAACGGTATAGGTAGAAATGACAAAGAGGTGAAGACATGCAGGTTTTGAGTGAAGGTTGAAATTTTTAAAAGAGTTACTGAAAGGAACTTTTTCTTTCATTTATTCAATTGAGATATCATTATCTATCTAGTTGTTTTGTGTGTCACAGGTACAGTGCTAGTAGCTGAAGTTCCAGAAGTTAATTAGTCCAACCTGTTCTGTTACCTGCCATCAACAACAGTGTGGCAACTCCCTTTCCTAGGAGAAGAAGGGATTCAAGAGTCCCTTGGCGGAGGTAAGGAAGGGGTTTTGTCATCTGGAGAAAGTCTGATATAATTTAGTAAAACAAAGTTGACTTTCTCCTGCCACCATAAATAAGAAAATATAACCCATAATGAGGAGGAACATTAGTTAGTCAAAAGAGATCAAAAAATGACAGAGATGATAAAATTAACAAGGACATTGAGACAGCTTTTGTAAATATGTTCCCTGTGCTCAAGGATGTAAAGAAAAAGGCAAAGATAGCAAGGAACCAAATAGGACTTATAAACAAGCACCAAACAAAACTTCTAGAGATAAAAAAATATAACATCTACAACAAGAATCTAACTGGATGGGTTTAATAGTAGATTTGGTAGTAGACTTGAAGACAGAGCAACTATTCAAAATTGATCACACGAAGGGAAAGAAAAAAATTGAAAAAAGTGAGGCCAGGCATTGGTGACTCACGCCTGTAATCCTAGCACTCTGGGAGGCCAAGGCAGGTGGATTGCCTGAGCTTGCGAGTTTGAGACCAGACTGAGCACAAGTGAGACCCAATCTCTACTAAAAATAGAAGAAAAAACTGAGGCAAGAGGATCACTTGAGCCCAAGAGTTGGAGGTTCCTGTGAGCTACGATGCCACGGCACTCTACCCAGGGCGACAGCTTGAGACTCTGTATCAAAAAAAAAGAAAGAGAGAGAGAGGAAAAGAAAAAAATGAAAAAAGTGAGCATGAGAAGGATTCCAGAGACACTGAGATGGTATCATTGGGAAGATTTCTGGGAACGGGAATCCCAAACAGACTTCAGCTTGACAGGACAGAGAGGGGAAAGTGAAGACAGTCTGAAGAGCTTGGGCCCCAGGGAGTGTGGTGAGTTTCAGCCATTCCTTTACTTATTTAAAATATTTGACAAGCAAATATGTACAAGACACAATACATAGTTTATACAGGGAAGCAGGCAAGGATAGGCAACTGCAGAAAGACATGAAGTACCAAGATGAATACGTGGACATTGGAGGAGGTTCTCACTTTCAAAGTCAAACGAGTCCATTCAGCTTGTCTCTGAGGACATGGCTCCTTAAATTTTGTACCTTAGATGCCTCTTTGGTCTCACCCTCATCTCTTCCCTGGATAGGACAAATTAATGATGGTAGAAAGAAGTACTAAATTTAGGACTAAGCTATACAAAGTTTCTACTGTCATGTAAATGTTATTGCCTATATCACTGCATCCTGGGAAGCCTGGGCTTTTAGCTTCCAAAGAAATAATCACTTATCTTTGAAGCTTCACCTAGAGATCTTCCTAACCAACACTACCAACTGAAAAACAAAAACTAAAGTTGAAATGCAGCTCACAACTTGCTCCTTTGCATTCACTGTGCCCTTTACATACATCTAACTTCTCACCAACGACCCTTTATTGCATGAATGTTGTTATTATCTGTCTTCATTATCAGACTGTGGGGACTGTGCAAACCAGGATTGTCTTATTCATTTTTTTTGGTAGGGTATTTTTCTCATTGCAGTAAAATATGTATATGTAACATAAACTTTTCCATTTTCAAATATATAATTCAGTGGCATTAATTCCATTAACAATATTATGCAATCATCACTATTATCTATTTCCAAAATGTCTTTCTTTTTGCATCCTTATCACACTGTATAACAAGAGTGTGGTTTTAACCAGTATTTATTGAGTACATTTTTGAATTGATGCATGAATTAATCTAACAGTTGAAGGACTGACTATAAATTCAAAGCAATTAAGATTTCCTTTGCTACTATAAAAAAAAAGACAGAATAGAGGCTATGAAATTGAAACAAGTTGTAGGTAGTAGGAGTGGTTGCATCAAATGAAATATCTTTATAAAGAGAGGCTGTGCTGGTGAGGAATCATAAGACATGCTTTTGATGAAGAAGCTATGTGACAGAATTCAGTGACCTCCATAAATAAGTGCCAGGTACCTTTCTTTGTTGATCAGCAGCTTTTATAAGAGGAGGCAAGCCCAATGGCTTTTTGCCAGTAGTTTGACTCCCAAAGGTATTTAGGAAGTACGCAAAATATTTTTGACATTTAAGAGGTTTTTCCCTTCCCTTGAAGAGGAGGACATGCTGGTCCTATTACTGTCTTTGGAACTGAAATAATTTTCAGCAATAACTCCTATCTGTGCTTTGTTAATGTGTGAGTTTCAGGGCACCAGGCATACAGTGAAGGTCAATATTGACTTGATTTCACAGTGAAAGGACTATAGGTTGAAATAGGGAGAAGAGGGCAGAATAACAATTAGACATTTTAGGTCATGTGGACAAAGCATTCTTTTAGTCTCATGAAATTCTCCAAATCCAGTGGAACCTCTGCAAGCTGACCCAAGGAACTGTAACAAACTGGTCAACATATGGAAGTGGTCAACACAAGTAATTAGGCTTACTGTACTGATACATACATGTGGAGGATGTCTGGTCTATGAAAATTAGGTCAATTTAAGAAGGTGGTTATATGCAGCTCAGTTCATAATCTCCAAGTCATGGAAGCAACCCAAATGCCCATCAACCCACGAATGGATTAACTAACTGTGGCATATGTATTCCATGGAGTACTATTGAGCCATAAGAAAAGATGGAGACTTTACATCTTTTATATTTACCTAGATGGAGTTGAAACACGATTCTTCTTAGTAAAGTATCTTAAGAATGGAAAAAAAGATAACCAATGTACTCAATACCAACATGAAACCAATACATAAATAATTACATGCCCACATGAATGATAAAACACAAATATATTCTAGCAAGGGGGAGGGGAGAAGAGACAAGGGTGGGGGTGGGGAAGGCAATTGGCAGGAGGAAGGAAGCCAATCAGTGGGATCTCATCTAATGGGCACAAAGTGAGGTTGTTCAGCACACCCTCTGGGTGAGGAGCCCAACTGCAACTTGAACTTTACCTTGGAAGTGAGAAAAATGTAAACTAAAAATTTTTACCCTTCTACTAATTTGAAATTAAAAAAAGAAGGAGGTCAGTATAGGCAAGTGGTCAGCTATGGAGCTACTGCAATATGTTAGGGTCACTGTGTAACTTGCTGACAACCCCCTTTCTTCACACTGTACACCATTCAACTATGGTGCTGCCCAGGAGAACCTAGCATGGCTCACCTCAGAGGCTGAGGAACTACGACCCACAAACCATTCTTCACAGTGGAATACAGTGGAAAGGGTCAGAAGGCAGAGACAGAAGGCCCTTCTCAGTCACGGACTGGCCCTATGACTTGCTGGGGTTTTGTATGCTTATATTCATACATATACATAATCTTTATGATAATTATTATAAAGCAAGCTGGATAAATTATCTAACTTTTTCAACTCCTTGAAATAAATATTTGGTCTACTACTAACCTAAACAAACAAATCTAAAGAGAGTTTACAGTATCCCTCTCAGTGGGTATGAGTGTAGAGAGATTTTGTGTAAGAATGAGATTCGTGGTTAGCTTTAACCTGCATGAAAGCTCTTCCACTGTTATATGAGAAAAACACATGTTCACCCAATGTTCCCTTAATTGCTAGGTTCTCTTCTTCATCGGAAAACTCCTATAATTATGGTAGTTGCCAGCAAGAGAATAATGGCAAGGAGGACAAAAGCCCCAGTCTTTATAGAGTTTATCTAACAATCCATCTCTAGTAAAGTACCAGCAAGCATTTATTCCCTCAAACTTGGGTCAGGAGACTTTTTTTAGTAAAACTCAACCATCAACTGATTCTTTCTCTTTGTGTATTTCCTCACTTGTGTTCCAGACTAACCTGGATAGCTGTATATTCAAGAGAATCTGGATCAGGGATGCAAAACAAAAAAGAAATTAAATAAATGTGTGTGTATGTATCAGCATAAAGGTACTAAAAAGTTATTTAATCTGAATGTGATCTGTAAATTTAAAAAATTCACCTTATGCTTTCTTTTTTTTTTTATTGTTGGGGATTCATTGAGGGTACAATGAGCCAGGTTACACTGATTGCAATTGTTAAGTAAAGTCCCTCTTGCAATCATGTCTTGCCCCCATAAAGTGTGACAAACACCAAAGCCGACCCCCCTCCCTCAGTCCCTCTTTCTGCTTCCCACCCTAACCTTAATTGTCATTAATTGTCCTCATATCAAAATTGAGAACATAGGATTCATGCATCTCCATTCTTGTGATGCTTTACTAAGAATAATGTCTTCCACTTCCATCCAGGTTAATACGAAGGATGTAAAGTCTCCATTTTTTTTAATAGCTGAATAGCATTCCATGGTATACATATACCACAGCTTGTTAATCCATTCCTGGGTTGGTGGGCATTTAGGCTGTTTCCACATTTTGGCGATTGTAAATTGAGCTGCAATAAACAGTCTAGTACAAGTGTCCTTATGATAAAAGGATTTTTTTCCTTCTGGGTAGATGCCCAGTAATGGGATTGCAGGATCAAATGGGAGGTCTAGCTTGAGTGCTTTGAGGTTTCTCCATACTTCCTTCCAGAAAGGTGGTACTAGTTTGCAGTCCCACCAGCAGTGTAAAAGTGTTCCCTTCTCTCCACATCCACGCCAGCATCTGCAGTTTTGAGATTTTGAGATGTGGGCCATTCTCACTGGGGTTAGATGATATCTCAGGGTTGTTTTGATTTGCATTTCTCTTAATATATAGAGATGATGAACATTTTTTCATGTGTTTATTAGCCATTTGTCTGTCGTCTTTAGAGAAGGTTCTATTCATGTCTCTTGCCCATTAATATATGGGATTGTTGACTTTTTTATGTGGATTAATTTGAGTTCTCAATAGATTCTAGTTATCAAGCTTTCGTATGATTGAAAATATGCAAATATCCTTTCACATTGTGTAGGTTGTCTCTTTGCTTTGATTATTGTCTCCTTAGCTATACAGAAGCTTATCAGTTTAATGAAGTCCCATTTGTTTATTTTTGTTGTTGTTGCAATTGCCATGGCAGTCTTCTTCATGAAGTCGTTCCCCAGGCCAATATCTTCCAGTGTTTTTCCTATGCTTTCTTTGAGGATTTTTATTGTTTCATGCCTTAAATTTAAGTCCTTTATCCATCTTGAATCAATATTTGTGAGTGGGGAAAGGTGTGGGTCCAGTTTCAGTCTTTTACATGTAGACATCCAGTTCTCCCAACACCATTTATTGAATATGGAGTCTTTTCCCCAAGGTATGTTCTTGTTTAGTTTATAGAAGATTAGGTGGTCGTAAGATGTTAGTTTCATTTCTTGGTTTTCAATTCGATTCCAAGTGTCTATGTCTCTCTTTTTGTGCCAGTACCATGCTGTCTTGACCACTATGGCTTTGTAGTACAGACTAAAATCTGGTATGCTGATGCCCCCAGCTTTATTTTTATTACTAAGAACTGCCTTAGCTATACGGAGTTTTTTCTGATTCCATACAAAACGCAGAATCATTTTTTCCAAATCTTGAAAGTACAATGTTCATAATTTGATAGGAATGGCATTGAATAGGTAGATTGCTTTGGGAAGTATAGACATTTTAACAATGTTGATTCTTCCAAGCCATGAGCATGGTATGTTCTTCCATTTGTTAATATCCTCTGCTATTTCCTTTCTGAGGATTTCATAGTTTTCCTTATAGAGGTCCTTCACCTCCTTTGTTAGGTATATTCTTAGGTATTTCATTTTCTTTGAAACTATGGTGAAGGGAGTTGTGTCCTTAATTAGCTTCTCATCTTAACTGTTATTGGTGTATACAAAGGCTACTGACTTGTGGACATTGATTTTATATCCTGAAACATTACTGTATTTTTTGATGACTTCTAGGAGTCTTGTGGTTGAGTCTTTGGGGTTCTCTAAGTATAAGATCATGTCATCAGCAAAGAGGGAGAGTTTGACCTCCTCTGCTCCCATTTGAATTCCCTTTATTTCCTTGTCTTGCCTAATTGTATTGGCTAGAACTTCCAGCACTATGTTGAATAGTAAAGGTGACAGAGGACAACCTTGTCTGGTTCTAGTTCTAAAAGGAAAAGCTTTCAGTTTTGCTCTATTCAGTAAAATATTAGCTGTGTGTTTGTCATAGATAACTTCAATCAGTTTTAGAAATGTGCCACCTATGCCTATACTCTTCAGTGTTCTAATTAGAAAAGGATGCTGGATTTTGTCAAATGCTTTTTCTGCATCTATTGAGAGGATCATGTGATCTTTATTTTTGCCTCTGTTAATATGGTGGATAACGTTTATGGACTTACGTATGTTAAACCAGCCTTGCATCCCTGGAATGAAGCCTACTTGATCATGATGAATGACTTTTTTGATGATAAGCTGTAATCTATTGGCTAGGATTTTGTTGAGAATTTTTGCATCTATATTCATGAGTGAGAGTGGTCTGAAATTCTCCTTTTTTTGGGGGGGGTGTCTTTTCCTGGTTTTGGTATCAGGGTGTTGTTTGCTTCATAGAATGTGTTGGGGAAGATTCCTTCTTCCTCAATTTTTTAGAAAATATCTGCAGTACAGGAATAAGCTCTTCCTTGAAGGTTTGATAGAATTCTGGAGTGAAGCCATCTGGACCAGGGCATTATTTGGTTGGAAGATTTTTTATTGTTTCTTTAATCTCAGTGCTTGAAATTCGTCTGTTCAGGAGCTCTATTTCTTCCTGGCTAAGTCTAGGGAGAGGGTGTGATTCCAAATATTTATCCATTTCCTTCACATTGTCAAATTTCTGGGCATAGAGTTTCTGGTAGTATTCAGAGATGATCTCTTGTATCTCTGTGGGATCAGTTGTTCTTTCCCCTTTATCATTTCTTATTGAGGTTACTAGAGATTTTACTTTTCTATTCCTCATTAGTCTGGCCAATGGTTTATCTGTTTTATTTATTTTTTCAAAAAACCAGCTCCTTGTTTCATTAATTTTCTGAATGATTCTTTTGTTTTCAATTTCATTGTTCTCTGATTTGATTTTGGATATTTCTTTTCTTCTACTGAGTTTAGGCTTAGATTGTTCTTCTTTTTCCAATTCCATAAGATGGCTTGTGAGATTGTTCACACGCTCTCTTTCTGTTTTTCAAATGTAGGCATCTAAAGCAATGAATTTTCCTCTCAAAACTGCTTTTGCAGTATCCCACAGGTTTGGGTAGCTTGAGTCTTCATTGTTGTTATGCTCAAGGAAGTTGATGATTTCCTGTTTTATTTCTTCCTGCACCCAACTGTTATTCAACAGAAGATTGTTTAATTTCCATGCCTTTGTGTGGGGTCGAGCATTTTTGTTAGAGTTGAGTTCCACCTTTAGTGCCTTATGGTCTGAGAAGATACAAGGTAAAATTTCAATTCTTTTGATTCTGTTGATATTTGTTTTGTGTCCCAGGATAGGATCAATTTTGGAGAATGTTCCATGGGGTGATGAGAAGAATGTATATTCTTTATCTTTGGGATGGAGTGTTCTATATGCGTCTATCAAGCACAGTTGTTCTAGGGTCTCATTTAAATCTCTTATATCTTTGTTTAATTTCTGTTTAAAGGATCTGTCCAGCTCTGTAAGAGCAGTGTTAAACTCCCCTGTTATGATGGTATTATCAGATATCATATTGCTCAGACTGAGTAAGGTGTGCTTCAAGAATCTGGGAGCATTTAAATTGGGTGCATAAATATTTAGAATTGAAACGTCTTCTTGTTGTATTTTTCCCTTGACCAATACAAAGTGACCATCTTTGTCTTTTTTGACTTTAGTTGCTTTAAATCCACATGTATCTGAAAATAAGATTGCAACCCCTCTTTTCTTCGAATTCCATTTGCCTGAAAAATTGTCTTCCAACCCTTGATTTGGAGCTTTGTCTTTTGAAGCCAGATGTGTTTCTTGCAGACAGCAAATGAACGGCTTGTGTTTTTTAATCCAGTCAGCCAATCTATGTCTCTTCAGTGGGGAATTCAAGCCATTAACATTTATTGAGATAATTGATAAGTGTGGTAGTATTCTATTCGTCCTATTTGTGAGAGTCCATTGCTTAGTTTTATCTTTTGCATCAGTGTGGAGGTTAGGTTCTGTCCTTTAATTTCTGAGTTCTTACTTTGCTGCTGATCCATTGTGGTGGTCAGTGTGCAGAACAGGTTGAAGTATTTCCTATAGAGCTGGTCTTGTTGTGGTGAATTTCCTCAATGTTTGTATATCCATAAATGATTTGATTTCTCCGTCAATTTTTAAGCTTAGCTTAGCAGGGTACAGAATTCTAGGCTGGAAATTGTTCTGTTTAAGTAGATTAAAGGTAGATGGCCATTGTCTTCTTGCTTGGAAAGTTTCATTAGAGAAGTCTGCAGTCACTCTGACGGATTTGCCCCTGTAGGTCAACTGGTGCTTACTCCTGGCAGCTTGCAGAATCTTTTCTTTGGTCTTGACTTTGGACAGGTTCATCGCAATGTGTCTTGGAGAAGCTCAGTTAGAGTTGAGGTGACCTGGGGTCCGATATCCCTCTGAAAGCAGTGTGTCAGAATCTTTGGTGATATTTGGGAAATTTTCTTTTATAATATTGTCTAGTATGGCTTCCATTCCTCTGGGGCATTCTTCTTCCCCTTCTGGGATTCCTATAACTCGTATGTTGGAACGCTTCATAGAGTCCCATAATTCTGACAGTGAACGTTCTGCTTTCTCTCTCTTCTTTTCTGCCTCTTTTACTATCTGAGTTATCTCAAAAACTTTGTCTTCAACCTCTGAAATTCTTTCTTCTGCATGGTCTAACCTGTTGCTGATACTTTCCATTGCATCTTTAAGTTCCCTAATTGACTGTTTCAGTTCCTTCAGCTCTGCTATATCCTTTATATAGTCTTCATATCTTTCATCTCTTATTCGATTCTGTTTTTGGATTTCCTTTTGGTTCTTTTCCACTTTATTAGCAGTTTCTTTCATTGCTTCCTTCATGTTTTTCATTTTTTTCAACATGTGTGTTCTAAATTCCCTTTCTGTCATTCCTAACATTTCTTTATAGGTGGAATCCTCTGCAGTAGCTACCTCATGGTCCCTTGGTTGGGTTGTTCTGGACTGGTTCTTCATGTTGCCTGGAGTTTTCTGCTGATTCTTCCTCATGAGTGATTTATTTTATCTGTTTCCTTGCCCTAATTTTCCTTTCATTTCCTCTTGCTCTTTAAATTCTCGTGCCTGTGGACTAAGGGTTCGATGAGTTCTTTTGGTACAGGACCAGAAGGGTGAGAAGGTTGAAGAGCAAGAAAGGGATGAAAGAAAGGAGGACCGAGTGATAAGAAAAAAAAATAGAGAAAGGAGAGGGTGTGGGTAAAAAGAATATTTACAAAAAGAAGAGAGCCACAGAAAGAGGGAGACAGAGCAATATAGGTGTACAGTAGGGTACTTTAACACAACCTTAAAAAAAACCCACCTTCTGGGGGTGCCCAGTTGGGTGGTTCCCTTGAGGTCAGCAGCTCTTTGCTAACCTCATCAGACACAGTACCCCACCTCCACCAAATAGAGAGGAAAGACAAAAATGCTATAAATCAAACCAAACCAAGCAAACAGAAAACTTTACGGGCTAAAATTGGGTGAAAAACCAAATAATACCGGTAGAAACACTAGCAAAAATGAAGTTCTAGTTATTGAAAAAAGCAGGAATGTGAAATTATAATTAAACTAGAAAAATTGAGAAAGAAAAAGGATCTGTATGGAAAAGGTTGAAATTAAAAAACAAAACAACATCAAAATAAACAAACAAAAAAAAAACCAACCAAACCAAAAACAAAAAAAAAAAACACAACCAAAAACAAAGCAGTATGTGTGTGTTGTTGAATATTGTCTGGGCAACATGTGGTCTTCTGGGGTATGAGATGTTAATCACAGTTCTGATACAACTAGAGGCTGCTGATTTCTCAAACCCCAGAAGGTAGACACCCTAAATCTCTCTTCAGCCCACTTAAAAGGCACTTTGAACTTGTAAACTTGCTGAGCAGAAGCTTTCCCAGGAAAGTGCTTGTCACTGGAATCACTACTGAAGTGGCTATCCACTTACCCAGTGTGCCAAAACCGGTCTCACTCTGCCCCTGAGGGTTAGGGCTGTAAGGCAGCTCAGACCCCACCCTTAGGCTACTCAGTCACTGGGTTACCAACTCCCATCCGATTCTAGCTCTGTGACCCTGAGGGCGGAGCTTGCTGGGGCAGATTGCTCACAGTGGCTCCCTGTGGCCCACAGCCAAACACTATTAGCTCCATCTGGCTCAGCGGCTCAGACTGGGGCCCTAGACAAGGGCCAAAGTTCTCTGCACTCCCACTCAGGCTCTCCCCAAGGCAGTTCAACTGAGTGCCAAGTCCAAAGACACCAAAACAGTTCACAGGTAAGGCCTTTCCGGTTTAGTCTCACTGCTACTGAACTTATAGTTACTGGCGGGTTTAGACCGATTGAACACACGCGACCACTTGCCGTTTTTCCACTGTTTTAGTCCTCCTCTTGGGGTCCAGAAGTCTCTTGCTGACTCCCTGTATCCTCACAGGGGTGATGATAGGCAGATCCCACCAGCCAGAGATGCCTGGAGTCCTATCTCCCCAGACTCATGGTGCCCAGATACAAGGAAGCTGTTACTCAGCCGCCATCTTGGTCTCCCCCCAACTTATGCTTTCTTTAGTACTAAATTATTAGCCCTAAAATGATCATGCAGAGAAAGGCCCAGGTGCTCACATGCAAGACTGGCTTGTGCCACGTGTGTGGGGTGGGTATAGCTTCCTCCTCGGAAATTCTACCTTTTTCTTACTTGTTTTAAAATGCAAATATTTTACGTAAGAATGTCAACTAAGTAATTCATTATTATTAAAGAAAATCTTAGTGCAGATTTTTTTTTCCTCAGAGGCAGGGTCTGAGAAAGAGAAAGAAAAAGAAAATGGATAAAGGTTATAGCAGAACAGGCATCTTCTGAAGGTAGAGTGAAAGGGCACAGTCCCCTGCACCCTTGTAAGGTGAATCAGTCTCGTTTGTGCTCCTTGAGGTATGAGGCTCTGAGAAGGAACATTTCCAGTACTTGGGCTAGATGTGAGTTTGGGGGGATATTCTCCCCCAGCTCACATAAGCAGCTTTGCTGAAAAATGCAGGCAGTCACGCCTTAAAGGAAAGAATGTGCTGGAGGGCCCTCGCCAAGTCGTAGCTAGAGACAGATCTGCCTGGGGCAATGGACCATTGCACTTTATTCCCTACCTCTATTTACACAATAACTTTCAGTTAGTCATATAGGGAAGTGGTCAAACAGAACAGAAAACCCAGCCCTTTGTGGTTCATCTCCATTGTTGTTTGTCTCCAAATAGGATATTCTTAGTTTAGAAAGGTGTGTACATATTTTGCTGTATTAATGCTGATAAAGAATCTTTACCTTTTGTCTTCTTTATTCTTGGATTATTATTTTTATCTGATGCATTTGGGTATATAAGAAAGCGAATAAAGACAAGTGATTGCTGTTGTGCCTGAGCAAGCACCAGCCATCCCTTTTAAAATCATTCATTTCATCTGCGGTGCTGCCTCTGTGTCATGGACTAGAAGCCCAGTGGACAGCAACAGTAGAGAATGAAAAAGGCCTGGCCCAGAGGAGGGCAGGTGGGTGGTGGCAGTGGGAAGGAACTGCCAGCTTAGGGGCACAGTAAGAAAAGGGAGGGCCTCCAGTAAGTTTACCCGCTGGGTCTAGTCCAGACCAGCTCCTGCCATCATCACCCTCTTTCCCAGTGAGCTCTGCTCACACGTTTAGGCCCTCAGCCTCAGCCCCTCACACTAGTTCCTCTCTAGAGCTTTGTCTGATTCTAGATGGGCCTGGGTGATGATCTTTTCCATGCACTGCACCAGTAGTTCTCCCAGTGTCTTTCTGTCTCTCTGCACAGAGAGAGTATGGGTAGACAAAGAAAAGTGAAGCCCTGACCTCACCACCAGTTGATGGAGCTACCTTGGTTTGCGTTTGCTGTTCTACATATTTGTGGAGTTTGGAAGCTGCATCTTAGGGTAGGGAAGCCGGGCCTGGCACTGTGGTCTCCCTTTGGGATCCTAAGTAAGCGCTCTTAGCAACCAGGGAAGGTGGGTGCAGAACAAAGGGAGTTAAGGGTGTTTGAGCAGTGTGACATGAGGGATGCTTCATAGCCCTCTCTCTCATAGTCATCCAAAAAAAAAATTTGCCAACAAACATCATGATATTCAAAATGCAACTATTAGAAATAAATGTATTTCAGTAAAGCACTGCTCTCTCTCCTTAATTATTTTTTGTCTTTGATGTGAATATGCCTAAGAGGAATTATAGGTGTGTCACTGGTACTTTAGCATCCATCATCAGAAAACAGTCTTAGTGCCAGGAGAATTTTGGTGATCACTCTAGCTGATGGGTTGAGGATGTTTGGGGGAAATAAATTGACAAAGGGGGATAAGAAGAAAAGGATAGCACAGACAGGGAAAAGGGGGTGTTGATACAATCTTCCCTGACTTAACAGGACCTCCAGCCCTACTCCCAAGATCTTTAGGTCCATGTGTACTGGGGCCATTATCAAGCTCATGGTGTGTGTGTGCATGTGTGTCTGTTTAGGAAGTATTCTGTACCTGAATATTTTAATATAATAAATGTATAGTATATAGCAGTATGCTAGAATTCTCTCTTATTTCAAATACGATTTTACCTCTAATCACCTGGAGGGGTGATCAGAAAAAAGGAGTTTGCAAAATAACCTTTCATCTTACTCCAGAAACTGCTAAAAACTACTAATTTTCCTCTCTAGGCCCTGAACTGATAAATTTTATTTATTTTACAAAAGATTAAAATTGTATCCACAGAGGCCACCTCAGAACAGAGTTAATTGTTCTAGAAGCCGGCTAACACATGTTTTTAAGAACAGAGGACAAAGTCAAGTATGTAGTTTCTGATGTAGCTCTACAATACAAAATGTAAATCCATTTTGGAACAAGCCACTTGTCTATAGCCCAAGGCAGAAAATAAAGTGTGAGAACTCACAGGATGCCACAGAAACAGCAGAAGGAAGCCTGTGCGTATGGGCAGAGGCACCAAGAGGTCTCGAGAAGTGGAATTTGCACTTTTCTTGGTTTACTACCCATTAGTTTCCCCAAGACTCATTCTTGCTCTGGCACATTCAGGAAATTCATAGATTAACCTTTATTTTTAAATTTGATGTTGCCTTAAAAGCACTTTATGCAACTAGGAAGGGACAGACAGCTACCTCCATGGTAGCCTTGTAAGAGAGGAAGCTCTTGCGGGACCCTTGAAGGACTAAGCTGACCAGGGCTGCCACTTAGGCTACCATCACTCACTTGTACTCCACATACGAGTTGTGGAGTTCTGACACCCGTAGGGGTGACTATCTTTCTGAGAAATAAAAGCCTGTGCTCTGAGATTGCTTAACTGTGAAAAGAGTGATGTGGTGGTTTCCTCAAACCTCTTGAGCCTATAATCAGTCAGCTGTGCTTGTTTGCAGACTTAGACCTAAACAACTTGATGTAACGTTGGGTCTTTCTTCCATATCTGTTACTGAAATGGAAATCCCATAGATGAGAATAGACTCTCATTTCCTCAAGCAATACCTTAGATTAGGAGTTGGCCACATGGCAAACATTTTAGGGTTTGCAGGCCAAAATGCTCTCTGTTGCAAGTGTTCAACTTTGTCCTTACAGGTTGAAACCAGTTAGAGATAGCGTGTAAAGAAATGAGTGTGTATGTCCCCACCCCCCAAAAAAACTTTATTTACAAAAGCAGGCAGGATTTGCCCTGTCATGGTTTGCTGAGCCCTGTTCTAGATGGCTCTTTAAAATAATCATTTGCTTTTATTCTTGTGCTACCTATTATCCTATTTAAGAGTTATCAAAGTTCCTAAATTTGTGCCAACTATCTATATGTCGGTGTGATTATCTTAAAATTCCAACCTAAAAGTGTGCTTTTCAATATTTTTATCATACTTTTAGAGATAAGAAGCACACAATAATTCCACCTGACTATAATCTAATTTTTTTCTGAACACAAGAACTTATTTTTGCTATTATAATTTGTATATATTTTCTATTTTGTGATTTATACTTGATACTTTTATAGAGCCATTGTAATGGATTGATATATATTATGCTTACTTATTTTAAAATATTATGCAGTTTTTTATGATATTTATAAAGCTGGCTTGCTAAAAATTCTTCTATTGTTAAATATTTGGATCTTTTCCATTTTTTCCCATGAGCTAAATAGGGCTGCTATAAAAATCTTTGTATGACGGACATAAAGTTAAAATCCAAATGTAAAAGCTATATTACTTCTGCTAGTTCTACTAATTGTTATGTTTGAAATATGGTAACATTGCACACTCAGAAACATAGCCAGATAATTATTTTTTAAAAACAATGCAACAAGATTATAAATTCATCAGCTTGTTCTATCACAACATAGAATGATCTGTCAGATATGACTTTTACTGAGATATGAGGTTTGATCTTAAATTTTTTAATCTATAATCCCTACAGATATCACATATTTCTTCCTAGACAGAATGATGTATCTCAATATTACTGTACAAACTCAGCTGTACAGATGGCCCAAATACGTCAATCCATGTTCAAATACTGTCCTTTCGTCTTTCATCAGCATTGTCAACAACCACATAATTAACCTCCAAAGACTTCGCCTGCCTCACAGTGAACAGCATGACATAGTTATGCTCAAGCTCAATATTTTCTTTTTCCCAGCAGGAGAGAGTTGAATCTAAAGAGTGGTAGAGACATTTCTCCAGCTCAGAGCTGAGATACTTCCCCAACACAGAGTTTAGGTATTTCCAAGGTCAACAGTAGAGTCTTGCCTTTTAGACCTCTGGATGATTGCAGTCTGTAGTAGCAGGGGGCTGGATGGGGGAATTTTGTGCCACTCTCTTTACACCATCATGCACTTAAGCCAGGAAGAGATATCTTTAGAGAGAAAGGGCATGTAGTCAGTGCTTCCCAACTTATCACTAAAAAAAGCCCATTTATAAGAAAATTCTCAAAATGCTACCAACTGATACTTTCATAAAATACAATAAAAATAGTTATCCATAAAAAAAAAAACAGACAAGATACCAGCCTCCAATTTTGCACTTATTACTAGAGATGATCTTTCATTTTTATTATTCAAATTAACATATATGTGTGTTAACAAAAATATATATTAACAATTATTAACAAAATATACACAGAGGATGCCAAAAAAGGAAATAACTATTAAAATTATAATATATCAATAAATATCAATCTAGTATCTTGTATATATCTTTTTTTTTTTTTTTGAGACAGAGCCTCACTATATCACCCTTAGTAGAGTGCTGTGGCATCACAGCTCACAGCAACCAGAAACTCTTGGGCTTAAGCAATTCTCTTGCCTCAGCCTCCTGAGTAGCTGGGACTACAGGCACCCACCACAATGCCTGGATATTTTTTGGTTGCAGTTGTCATTGTTGTTTAGCAGGCTTGGGCTGGGCTTGAACCCACAAGCTTTGGTGTATGTGGCTGGCTCCCTACTCACTGAGTTATAGGCATCAAGCCATGATATGTTGTATCTCTTATAACTAGAGAAATCAGATGCAACTTGAGTATTACTATTTTAATACAGTTTTTTCCTTTCTTAAAATGTGTATGCACTTTTTGGCACCTTCTGTATTAATTTAATGCTAATTAATATCTCTAAAAGAAATACAGAGGATGCCCAAAAAATGTATACACATTTTAAGAAAGAAAAAACTGTATTAAAATTATAATAATATATACTAATCACATTTCTTGTCTTGAATATTGTAGCTTGTATGTATCTCTTATACTTGCAGAAGTCAAGTGTGACTTGAGTATTACAATTTTAATACAGTTTTTTCATTTGCTAAAATGTGTACATGTATAATTTTGGGGGGCACCCTCTAGATAATCAGAAAAAACATAACTTAGGTAAAATATAAAAACTGCCACATTTTTCATTGAAACCATCAGTTTTCACTTTTCATAAAAAGTGTGTGTATAAGAGAATAATAAAGACTTTGCCTGCATCACAGTGAACAGGTCTGAGACCCACACTTTGAGTAATGCAAGTGTAGAGTGCCTGGCCTGGCTTTATAGTCAAAGATAACTCATCTCATCCCGGACTCTTACCATCTGTGTGGCCTGAGACAACTCACTTTCTCAGCCTCCTATTTTTGTAAGTGGGACAATAATAAAATCAAGTGGGGTTGCTGCGAGGCTCAAGTAAGACAATGCACTTGATGTGATTAAGGTAGCATCTGGCATGGTAAATGCTAAAGAATGACGATCAGTATGGGAAATGTTTAAAAAAATTTAGTGGTGAAAAATACCAAGGGCAGGTATGCATCTGGCTTTCGTGAACCATCTCATCAAAGAACTCATATAAGCATTGAAGGCCCCTGAAATGATAAACTACTAAAACTCATAAAAATATTCAATAAGCCTGCCTGATACAAATTCAGTTATACTATCAATAACTAATTAGAAATAGTAATAAAAATAATTTGTAATATTAAGAATATCTGGGTGCCCGCCAGGACCTCCGGAAGAGCTACCATGACTCGTGGCCCACACCTGCCCAGACTTCCCTACAAGCAGCACCGCAACCTGCAACCAATGACCTGCCCCCACCAGGATTATGCATGCCCTGACCAGGAACTCCGAGAGCCACACAACCCCGCATCCTCCCTCCTGTTCCTTCCCTGCCTCCACACTGGCCCGTTCGTCTGCCTAGGGACTCTGGTAGCCATGTGGCCTTGGAAGCACTGCCTGCCTCTGCGAGGAGCCCTTCTTCTGGCCAGAGACTGCTGGAGCCTTGGGCCCTCTGTGCCAAAGTCACTGGGCACAAGGAACTCCCAGAGCCATTTGTACCACCCACTGCACGGTTGCTGGATCTGGGTGTGTCACACTCCGGAACTGCTCCCACAACCAGAACTCCCTGGCTGGGGCAGCCCCAGAAGCGCTACACAGGGTCACTCCCTACAAAGGTCCAGCAACAATAGAGTGACCTCGCTGGGGTCTAATCTTGGAGAGACACTGCCCCAACTCAGGACGGCCAGAGGGAACGATGAAAAACAATCATGAGGTGAAATCAACAGAAATACTCTGGCAATATGCATAATCAGAGTAGATAAACTCCCCCAAAGAACAATGGGGCAGACACAGCACAAGATCCCATGCACAAACAAACAGCTGAGATGTCAGAAATCAAATTCAGAATCTGGATAGCAAATAAGATCGAATTAGAATTCCAAGCAGTAACCCAAAATATGTCTCAAGAATTCAATGAATTCAAAGACCAAATGACCAAAGATTTTGACACATTGAGACAAGAAGTTGCAGCCCTCAAAGATCTGAAAAACACAGTAGAATCCCTCAGTAACAGAATGGAGCAAGCAGAAGAAAAGATTACTGACATTGAAGACAAAGCTTTTGAACACTCCCAAACTCTCAAAGAGGAAGAGAAATGGAAGGCAAAAACAGATCACTCTCTCAACGAGCTCTGGGATAATTTGAATGAAACCAATATTCATCTTATAGGGATCCCCGAAAGCGATGAAGTGGCTTCACAAAGCACAGAGTCACTTCTCCATGAGATTATGAAAGAGAACTTTCCAGACATGCCAAGAGATTTGAAATTCAGATAGCAGACAGTTTCAGAACTTCAGCACGACTCAACCCGAATAACACATCCCCCAGAGACATCATAATCAATTTCACTGAAGTTAATATGAAGGAGAAACTTCTGAAAGCAGCCAGACAAAAGAAAGCCATTACCTACAAGGGGAAGAATATTAGAATAACTGCAGATCTCTCTGCTGAAACCTTTCAAGCTAGAAGAGGATGGTCATTGACTTTTGATCTCCTAAAACAAAATAACTTTCAACCCAGGATCCTGTACCCAGCTAAACTGAGTTTCATTTATGATGGAGAAATTAAATACTTTAATGAATTCACATGTTGAAGAAATTTGCAATAACTAAACCAGCTCTCCAGGATATTCTCAGACTTACCCTCCATAAAGACCAGCGTAATCCTCCACCACAAAAGTGAACCCACCCCAAAAAATTTGATCAAATTCCAACTTCCACATTTGCAAAAGGATTAAAAATGTCCACGGGACTCTCGAAAGGCTTATCAATATTCTCAATTAATGTGAATGGTTTAAATTGTCCTCTAAAGAGGCACAGGTTGGCTGACTGGATACAAAAACTCAAGCCAAATATCTGCATACAAGAATCGCATCTTACATTAAAAGACAAATACAGACTCAAGGTGAGGGTATGGTCACCTATACTCCAGGCAAATGGAAAGCAGAAAAAAGCAGGTGTTGTAATCCTATTCACAGATGCAATAGGCTTTATTTTTTTCTTTTCTTTTTTTTTTTTTGATTGTTAAATCATAGCTGTGTACATTAGTGAAATCGCCTGTACCCATTCTAAGATGCACCATAGATGTGGCCCCACCAATTATCCTCCCTCCACCAAAACCTCCCCCCTCCCTTCCCCTTCCTTGGCCCTTTCCCCATAGTCTTTTGCTATAGTTGGGTTATAGTCTTCATGTGAAAGCTATAATTTAGCTTCATAGTAGGGCTGAGTACATTGGATACTTTTTCTTCCATTCCTGAGATACTTTGCTAAGAAGAATATGTTCCAGCTCCATCCATGTAAACATGAAAGAGGTAAAGTCTCCATCTTTCTTTAACACTGCATAATATTCCATGGTATACATGTACCACAATTTGCTAGTCCATTCATGGGTCGATGGGCACTTGGGCTTCTTCCATGACTTAGCAATTATGAATTGGGCTGCAATAAACATTCTGGTACAGATGTCTTTGTTATATTGTGACTTTTGGTCTTCTGGGTATAAACCTAGTAAAGGAATTATGGGATCGAATGGCAGGTCTATTTTAGGTCTCTAAGTGTTCTCCAAACATCCTTCCAGAAGGAACGTATTAGTGGGCATTCCCACCAGCAGTGTAGAAGTGTGCCCTTTCCTCCACATCCGCACCAACATTTCTGGTTTTAGGATTTTGTTATGTGGGCTACTCTTACTGGGGTTAGGTGATATCTCAGAGTAGTTTTGATTTGCATTTCTCTGATGATTAAGGATGATGAGCTTTTTTTCATGTGTTTGTAGATCTTGCATCGGTCTTCTTTAGAGAAGTTTCTCTTCAAGTCCCTTGCCCACCCTGAGATGTGATCACGTTTGAGTTTTCTGTGGATTCTGGTTATTAGACGTTTATCGGAGGTATAACCTGCAAATATTTTCTCCCATTCTGAAGGCTGTCTGCTTGCTTTACTTACTATGTTCTTGGATGTGCAGAAGCTTTTTAGTTTGATCAGGTCCCAGTAGTGTATTTTTGATACTGCTTCAATTGCCTGGGAGTCCTCCTCATAAAATATTCACCCAGGCCGATTCCTTCAAGAGTTTTCCCTGCACTTTCTTCAAGTATTTTTATAGTTTCATGTCTTAAGTTTAAATCTTTTATCCAGTGAGAGTCTATCTTAGTTAATGGTGAAAGGTGTGGGTCCAGTTTCAGTCTTCTACAGGTTGCCAGCCAGTTTACCCAGCACCATTTGTTAAATAGGGAATCTTTTCCCCACTGAATGTTTTTAATCGGCTTGTCAAAGATCAAATAACGGTCAGTAGCTGGATCCATCTCTTGGTTCTCTATTCTGTTCCAGACATCTACTTCTCTACTTTTGTGCCAGTACCATGCTGTTTTGATCACTATGGATTTATAGTATAGTCTCAGGTCTGGTAGCGTGATTCCTCCTGCTTTGTTTTTATTGTTCAGTAATGTATTGGCTATTCGAGGTTTTTACTGATTCCATATAAAACGAAGTATTATTTTTTCAAAGTCTTTAAAGTATGACAATGGAGCTTTAATAGGAATTGCATTAAAATTATATATTGCTTTGGGCAGTATGGACATTTTAACAATGTTGATTCTTCCCAGCCATGAGCATGGTATGTTTTTCCATCTGTTAACATCTTTGCCTATTTCTTTTCTTAGAGTTTCATAGTTCTCTTTGTAGAGATCTTTCACATCCTTTGTTAGGTATACTCCCAAATATTTCATCTTCTTTGGCACTATTGTGAAAGGAATAGAGTCCTTGACTGTTTGTTCGGCTTGGTTATTGTTGGTATATATAAAGGCTACAGATTTATGGGTGTTGATTTTGTAGCCTGAGATATTGCTATATTCCTTGATCACTTCTAAAAGTTTTGTAGTAGAATCCCGAGGGTTTTCCAGATATACAATCATATCATCTGCAAAGAGTAAAAGTTTGATCCCTTCTGACCCTATGTGGATACCCTTGATCGCCTTTTCTTTCCTAATTGCAATGACTAAAACTTCCATTACAATGTTAAAGAGCAATGGAGACAAAGGGCAACCTTACCTGGTTCCTGATCTAAGTTGAAATGATTTCAATTTAACTCCATTCAATACGATATTGGCTGTGGGTTTGCTGTAGATGGTCTCTATTAGTTTAAGAAATGTCCCTTCTATACCAATTTTCTTAAGTGTTCTGATCATGAAGGGATGCTGGATGTTATCAAAAGCTTTATCTGCATCAATTGAAAGAATCATATGGTCTTTAGTTTTAAGTTTGTTTATGTGTTGAATTACATTTATAGATTTATGTATATTGAACCAGCCTTGAGACCCTGGGATAAATCTGACTTGGTCATGGTGTATAATTTTTTTGATGTGTTGTTGAATTCTGTTTGTTAGGATCTTATCGAGTATTTTAGCATCTATATTCATTAGTGATATTGGTCTATAATTTTCTTTTCTTGTTGGGTCTTTCCCTGGTTTGGGGATCAAGGTGATATTTACTTCATAGAATGTGCTGGGTAATATTCCTTCTTTTTCTATATTGTGGAAGAGGTTTAGTAGAATAGGTACTAGTTCTTCTTTAAAGGTTTGGTAGAATTCTGACGTAAAGCCATCTGGTCCTGGGCTTTTCTTTTTAGGGAGATTTTGTATAGTTGATGCTATTTCAGAAGTTGATATAGGCCTGTTCAACATTTCCACTTTCTTCTGGCTAAGTCTTGGTAGGTGGCGTGCTTCCAGGTATTGGTTGATTTCTTTCGGATTTTCAAATTTGTGAGAGTAGAGTTTCTTGTAGTATTCGTTAAGGATTTTTTGAATTTCTCAGGGGTCTGCTGTTATTTCATCATTACCATTTCTGATTGATGAAATTAGAGATATTACTCTTTTTTTCCTGGTTAGGTTGGCCAAAGGTTTATCTATTTTATTGATCTTTTCAAAAAACCAGCTTTTGGATTTATTGATCTGTTGTATAATTCTGTTTTCAATTTCATTTAGCTCTGCTCTGATTTTGGTTATTTCTTTTCTTCTGCTGGGTTTGGGGTTGGAGTGTTCTTCCTTCTCCAGTTGCTTGAGATGTCCCATTAAGTTATTAAGTTCTTCTCTTTCCATTTTCTTGAGGAAGGCTTGCAGTGCTATAAATTTCCCTCTTAGGACTGCCTTTGCAGTATCCCAGAGGTTCTGGTATTTCGTGTCTTGCTTGTTGTTTAGTTCCAAAAATTTGGTGATTTCCTTCTTAATCTTGTCTATAACCCATCTATCCTTCAGCATAAGGTTGTTTGCTTCCATGTTCTTGTATGGGTATGCAGGTTCCTGTTATTATTCAGTTCAACTTTTATTCCATAATGGTCTAAGAAAATGCAAGGAATAATTTCTATTTTTTCAAATTTGCTGAGGTTAGATTTGTGGCCTAGGATGTGGTCAAGTTTGGAGTATGTTCCATTGCTTATGAGAAGAATGTGTATTCAGTTTTGTTGGGATGAAATGTTCTGTAGATGTGCGTTAAGTCCAGATGTTGAATGGTTGAGTTTAAATATAAAATTTCTTAGCTTAGCTTTTTTTTGGAGGATCTATCCAGCACTGCTAAAGGGGTGTTAAAATCTCCAACTACTATGGAAGTGGAGGAAATTGAGTAGCTCATGTCTGTTAGTTTCTTTTATAAATTGAGGTGCGTTGTGGTTGGGTGAATAAATATTAATAATAGAGATCTCATCATATTGAGTATTACCTTTAGCAAATATGAAGTGTCCATCCTTATCCTTAATTATTTTGGTTGGTTTAAAGCCTATTGTGTCTGCGAACAGGATTGCAATGCCTGCTTTTTTCTGCTTTCCATTTGCCTGGAATATAGATGACCATCCCTTCACCTTGAGTCTATATCTGTCTTTTAATGTAAGGTGCGATTCTTTTCTTTTTCTTTTTTTCAATTTTATAATATTTATTTCCAAATGAATTTGGAAATAAGAGTAAACTCATTACATCTTAACATAATACACAGAAAATTTTATGGGGGAAAAACTAACATTTATAAAACCAAAAAATTCAGTAAAAAGCATGGCACTGTTGTACATTTTTGCCAATCTCTAACCTCTGGCTTCGTGGAAGACAGCTGGATTCTGACCTCTGTGTAAGATGCGATTCTTGTAGGCAGCAGATATCTCTCTTGAGTTTTTGTATCCAGTCAGCCAACCTGTGCCTCTTTAGAGGACAGTTTACACCATTCACATTAATTGAGATTATTGATAAGCCTTTGGAGAGTCCAGTGGACATTTTTAATCCTTTTGCGAATGTGGAAGTTGGAATTTGATCAAAATTTTCTGGGTGAGTTTACTTTTGTGGTGGAGGATTACACTGGTCTTTATGGAGGATAGGTCTGAGAATATCCTGGAGAGCTGGTTTAGTTATTGCAAATTTCTTCAACATGTGAATGTCATTGAAGTATTTAATTTCTCCATCATAAATGAAGCTCAGTTTAGCTGGGTACAGGATCCTGGGTTGAAAGTTATTTTGTTTTAGGAGATTAAAAGTCGATGACCATCCTCTTCTAGTTTGAAAGGTTTCAGCAGAGAGATCTGCAGTTATTCTGATATTCTTCCCCTTGTAGGTAATGGTTTTCTTTCATCTGGCAGCTTTCAGAATTTTCTCCTTCATATTAACTTTAGTGAAATTGATTATGATGTGTCTGGGGGATGTCTTATTTGGGTTGAGTCGTGCTGGAGTTCTGAAACTGTCTGCTATCTGAATTTCAGAATCTCTTGGCATGTCTGGAAAGTTCTCCTTCATAATCTCATGGAGAAGAGACTCTGTGCCTTGTGAAGCTACTTCGTCATTTTCGGGGATCCCTATATGACGAATATTGGTTTTCTTCAAATTATCCGAGAGCTCTCTGAGAGAGTGGTCTGTTTTTGCTCTCCATTTCTCTTCTTCTTTGAGGGTTTGGGAGCATTTGAAAGCTTTGTCTTCAATGTCAGAAATTCTTTCTTCTGCTTGCTCACTTCTGTTACTGAGGGATTCTACTGTGTTTCTCAGATCTTTGAGGGATGCAACTTCTTGTCTTAATGTGTCAAAATCTTTGGCCATTTGGTCTTTGAATCCATTGAATTCTTGAGATAACTTTTGGAATTCTAATTCGATCTTATTTGCTATCCAGATCCTGAATTCAATTTCAGACATCTCAGCTATTTGTTTGTGCATGGGGTCTTGTGCTTTTTCTGCCCCATTGATCCTTGGAGGAGTTGATCTACTCTGATTATTCATGTTGCCCGAGCTTTTCTGTTGATTTCACCTCATGATTGTTTTTCACTGTTGCCTCTGGCCATCCTCATAGTTGGGGAGGTGTCTCTCCAAGATTAGACTCCAGCGGGATCACTCTATTGTTGCTGGATCTTTGTAGGGAGTGACCCTGTGTAGTTCCTCTGGGGCTACTCTAGCTAGGGAGTTCTGGTTGTGGAAGCAGCTCTGGTTTGTGACACACCCAGATCCAGCAACAGGGCTGGGGGTGGTGTGCATGGTTCTGGGAGTGCCAGGCGCCCAGTGACTTTGGCACAGACAGCCCAAGGCTCCAGCAGTCTCTGGCCAGGAGAAGAGCTCTGTGCAGAGGCAGGGAGGGCTCCAAAGGTCACACAGCTACCAGAGTCCCTGTCCAGATGAATGGGCAAGTGTGGAAGCTGGGAGGACACAGGAGGGAGGACGCAGGGTTGCGTGGCTCCCGCAGTTCCTGGTCAGGGAATGTGGAGGCCCAGTGGGTGTGGATCACCAGTCGGGGGTGGCTGCACAGCTCTTATGGAGGTCTGGGCGGTGCCAAGCCCAGGAGTTTGAGGTTGCTGTGAGCTGTGACGTCACGGCACTCTACCCAGGGCAATAGCCCAAGGCTCCAGTGTGCCAAAACTGTCTCACTCTGCCCCTAAGGATTAAGGCTGTAAGGCAGCTCAGTCCCCGCCTTTAGGCTGCTCAGTCAGTAGGTTACTTTGACCCACGCAATCCTTGCTCTGAGACCCTGAGGGCGGAGCTTGCTGGGGCAGTTCTTTCATAATGGCTTCCTGTGACCAGCTCAGTGGCTCAGTCTGGGGCCCCAGACAATGCCCAAAGTTCTCCACACTCCTGCTCAAGCTCTCCCCAAGGCAGTTCAACTGAGTGCCAAGTCCAAGAACACTGAAACAGTTCATAGGTAAGGCCTTTCCGGTTTGCAGTCTCACTGCTGCTTGTACTTATGGTTGCCGGCATGATTAGGTCGATCGAACACATGCAACCACTTGTCAGTTTTCCACTGTTTTTGTCCTCCTCTTGGGTTCCAGAAGTCCCTTGCTGGCTCCCTGTATCCTCAAAGGGATGATTATAGGCAGATCCCACCGGCCAGAGATGCCTGGAGTCTTGTCTCCCCAGACTCGCTGTCCCCAGTTGCAGGGAAGCTGTTACTCGGCCGCCATCTTTAATCTGTCTCCGCAATAGGCTTTAAAACAACCAAAATAAGGAAGGACAATAATGGACACTTCATATTTGTTAAAGGTAATACTCAATATGATGAGATTTCAATTATTAATATTTGTGCACCCAACCAGAATGCACCTCAATTTATAAGAGAAACTCTAACAGACATGAGCAACTTGATTTCCTCCAGTTCCATAGTAGTTGGAGATTTTAACACCCCTTTAGCAGTGCTGGATAGATCCTCCAAAAAAAAAAGCTAAGCTAAGAAATTTTATATTTAAACTCAACCATTCAACATCTGGACTTAACGCACATCTATAGAACATTTCATCCCAACAAAACTGAATACACATTCTTCTCATCAGCCCATGTAACATACTCCAAAATCAACCACATCCTAGGCCACAAATCTAACCTCAGCAAATTTAAAAAAATAGAAATTATTCCTTGCATCTTCTCAAACCATCATGGAATAAAAGTTGAACTCAATAACAACAGGAATCTGCATACCCATACAAAAACATGGAAGCTAAATAACCTTATGTTGAAGGATAGATGTGTTATAGATGAGATTAAGAAGGAAATCACCAAATTTTTGGAACAAAACAACAATCAAGACACAAATTATCAGAACCTCTGGGATACTGCAAAGGCAGTCCTAAGAGGGAAATTTATAGCACTGCAAGCCTTCCTCAAGAAAACGGAAAGAGAAGAACTTAATAACTTAATGGGACATCTCAAGCAACTGGAGAAGGAAGAACATTCCAACCCCAAATCCAGCAGAAGAAAAGAAATAGCCAAAATTAGAGAAGAATTAAATGAAATTGAAAACAAGAGAATTATACAACAGATCAATAAATACAAAAGTTGTTTTTTTGAAAAGGTCAATAAAATAGATAAACCTTTGGCCAACCTAAACAGGAAAAAAAGAGTAAAATCTCTAATTTCATCAATCAGAAATGGTAAAGATGAAATAACAACAGACCCCTCAGAAATTCAAAAAATACTTAACAAATATTACAAGAAACTTACTCCCAGAAATATGAAAATCTGAAAGAAATCAACCAATACTTGGAAGTACACCACCTACCAAGACTTAGCCAGAACGAAGTGGAAATGTTGAACAGGCCTATATCAAGTTCTGAAATAGCATCAACTATACAAAATCTCCCTAAAAAGAAAAGCCCAGGACCATATGGCTTTACGTCAGAATTCTACCAAACCTTTAAAGAAGAACTAGTACCTCTATTACCACCTCTTCTAAAATATAGAAAAAGAAGGAATACTACCCAACACATTCTATGAAGCAAACATCACCTTGATCCCCAAGCCAGGGAAAGACCCAACAAGAAAAGAAAATTAAAGACCAATATCACTAATGAATATTGATGCTAAAATACTCAATAAGATCCTAACAAACAGAATTCAACAACACATCAAAAAAATTATACACCGTGACCAAGTCAGATTTGTTCCAGGGTCTCAAGGCTGGTTCAATATATGTAAATCTATAAATGTAATTCAGCACATAAAGAAACTAAAAAATAAAGACCATATGATTCTCTCATGTGATGCAGAGAAAGCTTTTGATAACATCCAGCATCTCTTCATGATCAGAACACTTACGAAAATTAGTATAGAAGGAACATTTCTTAAACTAATAGAGGCCATCTACAGCAAACCCACAACCAATATCATTTTGAATGGAGTTAAAATGAAATCATTTCCTCTGAGATCAGGAACCAGGCAAGGTTGCCCATTGTCTCCATTGCTCTTGTAATGGAAGTTTTAGCCATTGCAATTAGGAAAGAAAAGGCGATCAAAGATATCCATATAGGGTCAGAAGAGATCAAACTTTCACTCTTCACAGATGACATGATTGTATATCTGGAAAACACTAGGGATTCTACTACAAAACTCTTAGAAGTGATCAAGGAATACAGCAATGTCTCAGGCTACAAAATCAACACCCATAAATCTATAGCCTTTATATATACCAACAATAGCCAAGCCGAAAAAAACAGTCAAGGACTCTATTCCTTTCACAGTAGTTCCAAAGAAGATGAAATATTTGGAAGTTTATCTAACAAAGGATGTGGAAGATCTCTATAAAGAGAACTATGAAACTTTAAGAAAGAAATAGCTGAAGATGTTAGCAAATGGAAAAACATAGCATGCTAATGGCTGGGAAGAATCAACATTGTTAATATGTCTATACTACCCAAAGCAATATATAATTTTAATGCAATTCCTATTAAAGCTCCATTGTCATATTTTAAAGATCTTTTAAAAATAATATTTCGTTTTATATGGAATCAGAAAAAAGCCTTGAATAGCCAAAACATTACTCAGCAATAAAAACACAGCAGGAGGAATCACGCTACCAGACCTGAGACTGTACTGTAAATTGATAGTGATCAAAACAGCATGGTAGTAACCTGGCTTATTGTACCCTCAATGAATCCCCAACAATAAAAAAAAAAAAAAAAAAAAAACAGCATGGTACTGGCACAAAAACAGAGAAGCAGATGTCTGGAACAGAATAGAGAACCAAGAGATGAATCCAGCTACTTACCGTTATTTGATCTTTGACAAGCCAATTAAAAACATTCAGTGGGGAAAAGATTCCCTATCTAACAAATGGTGCTGGGTGAACTGGCTGGCAACCTGTAGAAGACTGAAACTGGACCCACACCTTTCCCCATTAACTAAGATAGACTCTCACTGGATAAAAGATTTAAACTTAAGACATGAAACTATAAAAATACTTGAAGAAAGTGCAGGGAAAACTCTTGAAGGAATCGGCCTGGGTGAATATTTTATGAGGAGGACTCCCAGGCAATTGAAGCAGTATCAAAAATACATTACTGGGACCTGATCAAACTAGAAAGCTTCTGCACAGCCAAGAACATAGTAAGTAAAGCAAGCAGACAGCCCTCAGAATGGGAGAAAATATTTGCAGGTTATACCTCCGATAAAGGTCTAATAACCAGAATCCACAGAGAACTCAAACCTATTAGCAAGAAAAGAACAAATGATCACATCTCAGGGTGGGCAAAGGACTTGAAGAGAAACATCTCTAAAGAAGACAGATGCATGATCTACAAACACATGAAAAAAAGCTCATCATGCTTAATGATCAGAGAAATGCAAATCAAAACTACTTTGAGATCACCTAACCCCAGTAAGAGTAGTTCACATAACAAAATCCCAAAACCAGAGATGTTGGCATGGATGTGGAGAAAAGGGCACACTTCTACACTGCTGGTGGGAATGCACACTACTACATTCCTTTTGGAAGGATGTTTGGAGAATACTTAGAGATCTAAAAATAGACCTGCCTTTGATCCTATAATCCCTTTAATAGGTATATACCCAGAAGACCAAAAATCACAATATAACAAAGACATCTGTACCAGAATGTTTATTGCAGCCCAATTCATAATTGCTAAGTCATGGAAGATGCCCAAGTGCCCATCGACCCACGAATGGACTAGCAAATTGTGGTACATGTATACCATGGAATATTATGCAGCCCTAAGAAAGATGGAGACTTTACTTCTTTCATGTTTACATGGATGGAGCTGGAACATAGTCTTCTTAGCAAAGTATCTTAAGAATGGAAGAAATAGTATCCAATGTACTCAGCCCTACTATGAAACTAATTTATAGCTTCCATATGAAGGCTATAACCCAACTATAGCACAAGACTATGGGGAAAGGGCCAAGGAAGGGGAAGGGAGGGGGGAGGTTATGGTGGAGAGAGGATAATGGGTGGGGCCACATCTATGGTGCATCTTAGAATGGGTACAGGTGAAACCTACTAAATGCAGAATACAAATGTCTACATACAATAACTAAGAAAATGCCATGATCTACGTTGAACAGTTTGATGGGAATACTTCAGATTGTATATGAAACCAGCACATTGTACCCCTTGATTGCACTAATGTACACAGCTATGATTTAACAAATAAAAGAAAAAAAGAATCTCTGAAGTTTCTAGGAAGAGAATGAATATGGAATGCACAAAATTTTATTGAGCAATATTTCAAATTCTGATAAAAGACAGAAAAGTACATCATAATGAAAGGAATTACTTGATCTGATACATTTGTCAAATCTCCCCCAACTTAATCTATGTATTAACATGTTCTAATATAAACTCCAGCACAAATTTTTGAGAAACTTTACAAACCAATTCCATAATATATGGGGAAAATCAACAATTAAAGAGTTAAGTTAATTTTACACACACACACAGAGCAAAGAGGGAAACTCCCTATCAAACAGAGAATAGTATATACCAGAACAGCAGCAGAAAAATAAAACATGGCACAGATAAAAAATTGCCAAGAATAAAACATGTGTGTAGGGCGGCGCCTGTGGCTCAGTCGGTAGGGCGCCGGCCCCATATACCGAGGGTGGCGGGTTCAGGCCCGGCCCCGGCCGAACTGCAACCAAAAAAAAAATAGCCGGGCGTTGTGGCGGGTGCCTGTAGTCTCAGCTACTCGGGAGGCTGAGGCAAGAGAATCGCTTGGGCCCAGGAGTTGGAGGTTGCTGTGAGCTGTGTGAGGCCACGGCACTCTACCGAGGGCCAGAAGGTGAGACTCTGTCTCTATAAAAAAAAAAAAAAAAAGAAAAAAAGAAAACATGTGTGTAAAGATACTTGATATATGACAGAGGTGGGGAACAGACCAACTGTTCAATATATGGTTTTGGAAAAGCTGCCTTACTATATTGAGAACTAAAAATTTAGATTTACTCCATGCCATATAGACATTGAACTCCAGATGGCTTAAAACCCTAAATGTAGAAGGTAAAACTTTAAAACTAGTAGGAGAAAATATAGCCTTGGGGTAGAAGCAGATTTCTTAAACAAGATGCTACAAGTGCAAACTGACATGGCAAGCCATTGAATCTGACTATGTAAAGCATTGAAGGTTTGTATTCAACATGGGCATGATAGACAGATGTGTACTATAGTGACAGAAAATGTTGGCAAAGTTTAAAGTCAACGAGATTAGCACTTAGATTATACAAGAAACTCCTAGTCATAACTGGAGGCAAAATAGGAAAATGGGTAAAAGATATTAATAGGAAATACTATTAATTTCCCCTTGGGAAACCTGAATGATGAAAGTTAGGTAAAGGGATGCTCAACCTCACCAGTCACAAGACACATAAAAATTAAAGCAACAATAATAACACCACATAATAATCCTTTAACTGGCAAAAAAAAATTAAAAAATTAGAAGACTGTAAGTTTTCACCAAGTTGGGGGAAATAGGAACCCACATGCATTGCTGGTAGGAGTAGGAATTGGCACAATCTTCCCGAAAAGTAATCTGGCAGCTTTTAGTAATTAGTATCTGTGTACCCTACAATATAGCATTCTCTTTCCTGGGAACATGCCCGAGAAATTCACACACAGCCCTGTAAGACATCACATAGAAAAATGAACACAGCAGCATTATTTGTAGCAGCAAATAGTTGTCCATCAGCAGATGGAATAGTATTCAGCTGACAGGTGCAACTGTCTAGTGAGTATATATCAGAAGAGTGTGTTGAGTAAAGAGATAAGAAATACAATCAGACACTATTATGTTAACTAAAAGCACATACCCAGTATACTACTACATAGCGTTCGTGGATGCATACATATCAAGAGATACATTAAATGGCTTGGAGTACAAACTGAATTGTAAGGAATGGTAATGGAAAATGAGAGATGAAGAAAACAACTAAGATAAAATAAGAAAAGGACCTTATAGATCAAACACAAGAGTGTGCCATGAATTGGAATATGAGAATGAATAAACTGAATCTGTGCACCTAAAATCCAAAAAGTGGATTGCATTAATGTACACAGCTATGATTTAATAAAATAAAAAAATAAATCCAAAAAGTGTTTTTTAAAAGCATACTGAGTACAGAACAGAATGTTTTAAGAAGGCACACTTGGTCTCTGTAAAAGTTTTCTCTATACACATGGAAACACATGAGCCCCACAGGATATAAGATGCAAATTAAGACCCTGTTCTTCCATTTCTGTTCTAGGACTCTCTCTACCCTATTCTCTTTCAATTGCTTAAAAACTCTCTTCAGTTCTGCAGAACCGGTGATAATTAGCCAAGTGAGGAGGGGAGGGCATGGCTTCTCTTCCCTGAGAAGCTGATGACAAAGTTCCCCCGGCTGAGGTATCCTGGAAACGCTGATTGTGTTCTTGTATTTTCCATGTTTCTCTCTTGTGCTGGCAGTAGCAAATGTCTTTATCATGGCTGTCGTCCAGAGAATTCGAAGCCAGAGCTTTGCTACGGGCAAACATCCATAAGAGTGATTTGGTTTCGTGGCTGAGGAGCCCCAAACTTTAAGGAGGACCCAGAGGCTATGCTGACTGCCTCTTCAAGCCTTTGCAAGTTGAAGAAGAAAAAAGTCTGAAAGCGCTTGCTGCTTGTCAGGCTCAGGCTGTGTGTGCTGCCCTTACTTTTTGTTCTTGCAATAGGATGTGCAAATATTTAGAGGTGTTTCTATAGGAAGAGGGCAAGCCTTCCCCAACTTAAAGAATCTGAACTAGAGTAGGGTGATTACGTGAAGTTTTTGATCTTGCTCTACTTCCAAACTGGAGATGAAGATTAATTGGGTAGACTTTTCCTTGGAATGCTATGCTTATAAAAAGACTGTGATGGGAGGAGAAACACCAACCGTAGACAGGAGTCAGGTGTCTATCTAGGGTGATAAAAGGATCTGAAAGTCCTCCCAGCATCACATCAAATGTCCTCCAATACACTGAAATTCCCATTATTCTTATTAATCGTAAAAACTTCCATTTTAAGTATTTTTAATGTTCTTAGCTGTTTATAAACAAAATCTCATTTTATAATTTTAATAAAATTGCTGAAGTAGCCATTAGAATCCCCCTATTACATGTAAAGAGTGGTCTAAGAGGCTTGGCGCCTGTAGCTCACATGGCTAAGGTGCAAGCCACATACACCAAAGCTGGTGGGTTTGAACCCAGCCTGGGCCTGCCAAACAACAATGACAACTACAACAAAAAAATAGCCAGGCATTGTGGTGGGCACCTGTAGTTCCAGTTACTTGGGAGGCTGAGGCAAGAGAATCGCTTGAGCCCAGGAGCTGGAGGTTGCTGTGAGCTGTGACGCCGTGGCACTCTACCCAGAGGCAACAGCTTGAGGCTCGGTCTCAAAAAAAAAAAAAAAAAAAAGAATCGTCTAAGAGAGGTGCATTGCCTCGCGCAAGGTGACGTAGCCGGGATACAACAAACCCAAAATGTAACTCAGGTGTACATGGGTTCATGTGTATAGCTTTATACCCTATTAGTATTGATATTAAAAGCTTCCATTAAGGTAATACGTATATTTTATGCAGAAGATGGGAAACTTAGGCATCCTCAAAGCTTAAGTATTATTGATTGGTTCAAATTAGCTAGATGTGACTTTATAAGCAGAACCTGAAAAGAAGGAAGCACAGAAAAATTAAAAAGCTCCTGAGATTTGACTCACCCCCCATCTAAGGAAACCAAAACAGTGCCCAGCACTGTAGAAGAAATCTAAGATCTATTCCCTTCTCTTCTTACCTTGAGGTGCACAGTAGAATGTTGGGAATCTAGGGAAGGGGGCAACAAAAAACTAAAGGTGCTTCGAGAAGGGGATAAGAGACTCTCCACCGCAGACATAACCTTACTTTCCAGTCTCACCAAAGATCAAGCCTCTCACTCTGTTCATAGAGGGCTGTTTTCTGTGCTATTTTCTAGCTAAGACTGTCAGGCCCTAAGCCTGGTATAGGTTTTGCTTCTTACTCATCACCTCTAAGCCTACCTGAAGATTCTGTTGAGAAGGAGCTTAGAGGGTGTCATTGCTGCGTGTTAAGCATGTTGACTTTCATTAGTAGTAAAAATTGTGATAATAGGATACAATAATATTATAATTCCCGATTATAATTCCCATTATAATTATAATGACAATGGCTACTTTAGCAATTTTATTAAAATTATAAAATGAAGTAGTAATCATTGCAGTTACAGTGATAGTGACTGTTAACTATTGTGTGTCAGTGCCGTGCAAAATGCCTTTTACACATACATCATTTCACGTGATCCTCTCAACAGCCATAGCATTGTTCCTACTTGACACACTCAAAAGCGGAATAGAGGGCGGCGCCTGTGCCTCAAAGGAGTAGGGTGCCGGCCCCATATATCAGAGGTGGTGGGTTCAAACCCAGCCCCGGCCAAAAACTGCCACAAAAAAAAAAAAAAAGTCAAATGATTTTCTCAAGACCACCCCAGCTAATGCCTGGTGTAATTAGAGCCAATTTGTTTCAGACTCCAAATGCCACATTCTTGACCCTTACATTAGATGCTTTGTTTCTTCTGAAGGTATTAATTCATTAAGGTGACAGACTAGGATAGATTTGTGATTTAAAGTCAAATTTTATTTCTTAATTTTTCAATCCTTCATGTGACCAGTATTCACAGAGAGGAATAATTAATACTACATTCTACTAATTAATTCATATCTGCATAAATATAATTGAAAAGAAATACATTGATATAATTTGGACATTTGTCACATCCAAATCTCATGGTGAAATTTGATCCCTAGTGTTACAGGTTGGGGCCTTGGGGGGAGGTATTTTGGTGATGGGGCTGCTCACGAATGGCTTGACGTCCTCTGCAAGTGAGTTCTCCCTCCAGTAGTTCACTAGAGAGCTGATTGTTAAGAATATGTAAGAAAAGAACAAGGGATCCCATCGCAGGCTGGGCAAGGGACTTGAAGAGAAACTTCTCTGAAGAAGACAGGCGCACGGCCTTCAGACATATGAAAAAATGCTCATCATCTTTAATCATCAGAGAAATGCAAATCAAAACTACTTTGAAATATCATCTAACTCCAGTGAGACTAGCCTATATCACAAAATCCCAAGACCAGAGATGTTAGTGTGGATGTAGAGAAAAGGGAACACTTTTGCACTGCTGGTGGGAAGACAAATTAATACATTCCTTTTGGAAAGAGATATGGAGAACACTTAGAGATCTAAAAATAGATCTGCCATTCAATCCTGTAATTCCTCTACTGGGCATATACTCAGAAGACAAAAAATCACATCATAACAAAGATATTTGTATCGGAATATTTATTGCAGCCCTATTCATAATTGCTAAGTCATGGAAAAAGCCCAAGTGCCCATCGATCCACAAATGGATTAATAAATTGTGGTATATGTACACCATGGAATATTATGCAGCCTTAAAAAAAGATGGAGACTTTACCTCTTTCATGTTTACATGGATGGAGCTGGAACATATTCTTCTTAGTAAAGTGTCTCAAGAATGGAAGAAAAAGTACCCAATGTACTCACCCTTATTATGAAACTAATGTAGGACCTTCACATGAAAGCTATAACCCGGTTACAACCTAAGAATAGGGAGAAGGGGGAAAGGGAAGGGGGGGGGGAAGGCAGGTGGAGAGAGGGGGATTAATGGGATTACACCTGCAGTGCATCTTATAAGGGTATATGTGAATCCTAGTAAATGTGGAATGTAAAGGTCTTAGCAAAATAACTAAGAAAATGCCACGAAAGCTATGTTAACTAGTGTGATGAAAATGTGTCAAACGGTCTATGAACCAAGTGTATGGTGCCCCATGATCATACTAATGTACACAGCTATGATTTAATAAAAAAAATATATATATATATAAAAAAGAATATGGATACCTCCACTGTTGGCCCCTTCTCTTGCTGTGTGATACACCTGCTCCCCTTCCCCCTTCCACCATGATTACAGCTTCCTAGGACTCTCACCAGAAGCAGATGCAAGCACCATAATTCTTATAGGGCATGCAGAATGCTAAACCAAATAAATCTCTTTTCTTCTATATTAGCCAGCCACAGGTATACTTTTAGAGAAGCACAAAACAAACAAAGACATATGTTGATAATAAACAGCAACAAATATAAGTGCAATCCCAAGCATTATTGCTTCCATATCTTATCGCCTTCCACTAAAAAAAAAAAAAAAAAGCTTTCTTCAGTTTCCTCTAAACCACTGATTCTTAATCTGAAGTCTCACAGGATTCATAGATACAATTCTGCAGTGGGGATGGGAAGATGTATATCGACTTAGATTGGAAAAAAAGGATATTTTAAGTTCACTAACCTCTAATTGAAATTTGATATGGTTTTCAATTATAAACACTGGCAACAAACTACTGTAGGATTCAAAAATATCTATAACTTTGTCTCCAACAGAATTTTCTTTCTCTCCATAGTCCTCATTTTGATAGATGCATTTTTATGTTTCTATTAATATTTTTGTGAAGATAGAATGAGACAATATATCAAAGATCTTAATACAATGCCTGGCACTCAATAACTTCTTGGTTGCTGTTGTTTTATTGTTATGGGTTTTTTAGGAGCAGAATCTTTTTCTCATACATTTTATACCTCAAAATAATAAGCATCGTGTTTTGTAAATAATAGGCTCCCAAATATAATTTTTGAAGAAATGCTTGATTTTAAAAAAATTCTGTAAGGTAATAAAGCGATGAAAACTACTATAATATTTTAACCATGTTACAAAGCAGAGCAGAGTGAACAGGCCTGACTACAAATCAATTCTTGGGGCTTATCCCAGCTGTCTTCTCCATTTCTAAAGATTGAAGGTAGATGGTCTATATATAACTCTTTTTGCTTCCATTATCTATGTATTTTTTCAAGGATCTGTTGCCCTCATAGACCGTGAGTTCCATAGGGACTGAGTCCATACTTACAGCTCTTTGCATTCTCAGGAGTCAGCACAAGGGAGGGAAAGGGGAAGAGCCTGACTGAGTGTTTGCAGCTGGCCGTAATGGTTCTACCCAGTCCACAGCCCAGGCTCCAGGCAATAGCAGCTGCTAACACTTTAAATATAGGAACAATTCTCTTCTTCTTTTCTTTTGTTTCTTTCTTTCTTTTTTTTTTTTTTTTTTTAGTGTCCAACGTACTCAGCCCTACTATGAAATGGGCTAGAATGAAATTGGGCTACAATTATAGCCCAAGAATATGGGGAAAGGAGATAGGGAGGGGAGGGGAGGGGGAAGGATGGGTGGAGTGACGGTGATTAGTGGGACCACACCTATGGTGCATCTTACATATGAAATTTACTAAATGTAGAATACAAATGTCTTAACACAATAACTAGGAAAATGCCGTGAAGGCTATGTTTGATGAAAATATTTCAAATGGTATATAAAACCAGCACATTGTATCCCACAATTGCATTAATGTACACAGCTATGATTTAATTTTTAAAAAATAGTTAAAATGATACCAAAAAAAAAAAAGAAAGAAAGAGTTTCACTGTGTTGCCCAGGCTAGAGTGCCATAAGGTCAACCCAGCTCACACCAACCTCAAACTCTTGGGTTCAAGCAATCCTTCTGCCTCAGCCTCCCCAGCAGCTGAGATGACAGGTGCCCATCACAATGACCAGCTAATTTTTCTATTTTTAGCAGAGATGGAGTCTTGCTCTTGCTCAGGCTGGTCTTGAACTCCCGAGCTCAAGTGATCCTCCAACCTCAGCCTCCCAGAGTGCTGGGATTATAGGTGTGAGTCACCATGCTCAGCTTTCTTTTCTTCATTTCTTTTTTTCTTTCTTTCCTTTTTTTTTTTTTTTTAAGAAAAGAAGCACTTAACAGAGAATCAAAACATATATTAAGGATGCTGTGATTTTCACTGTAGGTGTTATCAGCTGACAAATGAAAAAAAAGGAAGTGTTCATAGAAATTCAATGTTAAATTTATTAAATGCCCAACTGGACACTACAGCATCACCCCCATTGGATATAATGGAGTTACCCATACACCTCTAGTTTGTCAATTTTAGGATCTCCTGATACTTAAAACTAAACAATTAAGAGTGAAAGAATGAAAGAATATTAAAGAATTCGGATATTTCTGGAGATGGATATCTGACTCTTATGTAGAACTTTATACTTTAGTTTTTATTTGCATCATATCATTTGTATCTCATAATACCCTTGTGAAATAGGTGATATTATCCCACTTTTTACAGATAAAAAACTGTAGTATACACTTCTTAAGCTTATACAGCCAGTGTTTTTATTATCTATTGCTGTATAATCAACTACCACAAATTTAGCAGCTTAAAATAACAAATATTACTTATCTCATAATTTCTGTGGGTCAAGAAGCAGGTCACTCTGTAGCTGGGTGCCTCTGGCTCAAGGCCTCTCAAGCTGTTGCTGGGATACAGTCCACAGCCAAGCTGGCCAGGGGTCACTGGCATAATCAGTTCTTCACAGGATGTTGGACTAAAGGCCTTAATTTCTCACTATCTGTTGGCCAGAGGCTTCCTTCAGTTCCTCACCACGTGGACCTCTCCACAGAGCAGCTCACAACATGGCGGCTGGTTTCTCATGGAGTGAGCAGAAGCACCCAACACTGAGCCAGAGCCAGCTTACAAGCTAATCTTGAAAGTGACATTCCAGTCTCTCTGCTATGTTCTGTTCTTCAGAGCTAAGTCAGTAAATCTAGTCCCTCTCAAGGGCAAAGGGTTATAAAAGGGCAGGAATACCAAGAGATAAGGGTGTGGTGGCCATCTTAGAGGCCACCTTCACAGATAGACAGTGGTAATAGAGGGACTCAGAGTCAGGTCAGCATTCTTCTTGGTACGTCATGCTTCTTCAACTGGGATCCATGAAGTCTTTCATTCACTTAACATTTATTGCCAACACTCTTCTTGACACAAGGGGTGCAGAAAAATCATAAAATATGAGCTCTGAAGAAACTTAGAACATACGAGTGAAGAACGGACATTTCCAGTATGCTGGTCAAGGCTGTGCTTGAGGAAGCAGGTGGCATTGTGGGAAACTCATGGTAAGATACACAATCTAGCCCTGCAGAGCCTCCTGGAGGTAGGGGCTGACACCTGAGACAAGCGTGGACAGACTTATGGACTGGCAGGACTAGAAGATGAGAGAAGTGAAGAAAGGCCTTACCAGCACCTATGAAAGGCAGGAGATTGAGAGAACATCACTCATTCAGCAAAGTACAAGTTTATTTAGTACAATGGCCAGGCAGCTACAGTTGAGACTGGAATGAAGCTGTGTGCAATAATTCACAAGTTCCATTACCTTAGAGCAAGGTAGAGATCTTTTTAAAATGCCTATACCTTAAGTTAAATTAGTGAAATTAAAATGTCTGGAGGTGGGGCCTGGGAATTGATTGATGTATGTTAAATCACTCAAGTTGACTACAGGGTGTTGTCAGGGTAAAAAACTAATTGGTTCAGTCATAAAAGGACCTTATAGGCAGTGTTAAGAAGTTTACATTTTTGCTTTAAATCATCAAAGGTGGTGTAAAATAGGACAGTGAATTGGTAAAATTTATATTTTAGAATGTTGCTCTACTGTGTAGTCTAGATTAGCAGAAACCAGAAAGCAAGAGTTGGGCAAAGAGGCTATTGCAATAATCCCAGTTAGAAGTGAATAATAGAGATAGTAAACTACAGCAGTAGCAGTGAAGATGCAGGGGACTTATTTGGATAGATGGATCTTATTTGAGGATACTGAGGCAATAATTGATGTCAGTAGGGTACAAGAGGGAAGGAGGAACAAAAGGTGATTGCAGTCCCCAGGTGGGGATGTCCAATGGGCCTCTGGAATTATGGTCAGAAGCTGAAATGAGAGATGAGCTGGAGATAATTATTTAAGAATTGCAAAGCCAAGGAAGTAGATGAGATTGACAAGGGAGAAAAAAGTTGAAGATAGAACCTTGAGGGATTTAAGGGACAGGCAGAGGGACACTGTCCTCTACAACAGAGAAAGAGCAACCTAAGATTTGAGAAGGAAAACAGAACACAGTGGTACTTAAGGTGAAAGAGGGCAAGATTTCATCAAAAGGAGGTGGTCTCTATTTAGGGCCAACTGCTATGGAAAAATGGGTAATAAAGAAAAGTGATGAATAACCCCTTTCTTGAGTGGTAGTTATGTATGGGGGACTTCACAATTGTTTCAGTGAGGAATTTGGGGGCAATAAATAAAAGAAACCTGATTTAAATAAGAAAAATATCTATTATTTCACATATAAACTAGTCCATGGACTTAAGACTCTAGCATTAGTACACTAGGGTTAATTAGGATTTGCCCCTGAGCTGGACTAGGGTCACCATTCTAGAGGGCATCTAACTATCTATAAAAATGATAAGTTTCTCCTAACTCGGAGGAAGGAGGAAGTGAACATTGGGTAGGCAACCAATAGTGCCTGCCACAAATGATTTCCTTCAGGCACACCTTCACTTCAGTTGTGCAAGTTAGAGATTACTGTCTCCTTTGTTACAGAAGGCACTTCTCTAAGGTGGAAAACCCATGATTCAACTCAAATCTGTCTAATTCCCAAGACTGTATTTTTTAAACAGCTCATGATGAAAGTTCCTTCTGCATCTCCACCTGAAAGGACAGATAGTCCTTTCTCTGTGTATTATTTCAAGCATTTATTTCCCCCCTTCATTTACCTGTGAAGTTGTTCTCTCTAAATAAACCACTGTGACCTTACTTGTTTGTGACTTCATCATTCAATGACTAATCACTTCTCTAACTTGTCGAGATTATTCAGAATTCTAATTTTATTCCACAAGGTGTTAGTCATTTCTTATAATGTAGGATTAAATGAAGAAAGAAACACTCTCAGCAACATCTCAACTGTGACCGCAGTCCCCTGTGTGCTGGGTGACCAGGATGACTCCCTGAGCACGATTCACAGTGCATCCACTTGACAGCACAATGGCCTCCAGAAAGTGTTTTCCTAGCTTGTTAGCAACTTTGCTGTGGCACAGAGTGATTATGTCTTACTGAGGATAAGATAGGCAATATTTATCACTTATTCTACCCATAGAACAGCCCGTCAATCTGCCACAGAAGAATATTAAATCAGTTTACGTGAAATGGTTTTGAAGCTGGTTTGTTATCATAAACAGCTGTGAATGTCTGTGTGTCAGCAAATTCATCATCTGACTTTCTCTAGGGTCTTTTTAAGAAACCAGGTCAGAGTGATCGATCAACCACATCCATGA
Organism: Nycticebus coucang; assembly: GCF_027406575.1. Taxonomy (NCBI): domain Eukaryota; kingdom Metazoa; phylum Chordata; class Mammalia; order Primates; family Lorisidae; genus Nycticebus; species Nycticebus coucang. The sequence goes on from NC_069789.1 coordinate 92,745,219, forward strand.
AATCTTTCTTTACTTTCCCTTATTTCCCTTCACCTTCTGTCTTCTTCTCACAATTACACATCACCTTTCATTCATTCCCCCAAATTTCTTTTCCCTAAATGGTTTAGATAATTTAGCCTTGGAGCCATGCTCAGTGATGAAATAGGCACAGGCTTATAGACTATCAGGTTACTGATGGACTCTTTTTTTTTTTTTTTTTTTTTTTTGAGACAGAGCCTCAAGCTGTCACCCTGGGTAGAGTGCTGTGGCATCACAGCTCACAGCAACCTCCAACTCTTGGGCTCAAGCGATTCTCCTGCCTCCGCTTCCCAAGTAGCTGGGACTACAAACGCCCGCCCACAACGCCTGGCTATTTTTTGGTTGCAGCCATCATTGTTGTTTGGCAGGCCCGGGCTGGATTCGAACCCACCAGCTTAGGTGTATGTGGCTGGCACCTTAGCCGCTTGAGCCACAGGCATCGAGCCTACTGATGGACTCTAACCTAACAGTGTCTACAACCAATGCCCTCCATACACATTCTGAAGGGGAATGAAAGAGCAGACAAAATGGGCAGGCACCAAATCTAATATAATTTTAATGTAGTATAATTTGCATGAACCCAAGGCGCCCACTGACCAGCGCTTCTTCCTACTCAACAGTTGGTCTACCACTTCATAGAGGATGACAATAGGATATACCCATGTGGTGAGAAGGTGTTGACATCAGGATCCTTAATAGCTACCCTGAGTCCTTACCCTGTGCTCCTCCCCGTGCTCAGGATTTTATCATTCTATCTCTCTTTTTTTGATCTTCAAAACAACCAGTCAAGGTAGCTATTATAAATAGCCCTGTCTCGGCAAAGGAAACTGAGGCCTGAAGAGGTTAAGCAATTTGCCGGAGGATATACTCAGGAATGACAACCTGAAATTTCAGTCCAAAGGGGGGATTTTGTGTTTTTATTTTTTTAGCTCCAGAGATGAGAATTCTAAATCATCCTGCTATTATTCTACCTTACAAATGCTTAAATAAGCAATAGCAATTCCCTCTTGATTTATTTGTTTAATTCATGTACATCTATCTAAATCTTGCTACTGTGTGTCTAGGAACTGGTTTTAAAGAAAGGATAGCACTTTATTCTTCAGGTTGAGTTTTTTCTTAAATCCTCCCAATTTTTCTCCATAGAGTGGGCAAAATAACCCTGCTGAACAAAGGTAATAGGTCTGAAGAAGGCTTTTCAAGGGAGAGGCTGGCTCATTTTTTCTCCCAAACTAGTCTAAGGTGGTGCAGGGGCTCCCAGGAAAGGTGGGACTGAGCACAGAGGAAGATGGGACTATCCCACTAGTGCATAAGAAGGTAGCTATTTGTTTATTTTTATTTTTTTAATTTTTTTATTGTTAAATCATAGCTGTGTACATTAGTGTAACCAAGGGGTACAATGTGCTGGTTTCATATACAATCTGAAATATTCTCATAAAACTGTTCAACGTAGCCTTCATGGCATTTTCTTAGTTATTGTATGACGACATTTGTATTCTGCCTTTAGTAAGTTTCTCCTGTACCCATTCTAAGATGCATCGTAGGTGTGGCCCCACCCATTACCCTCCCTCCACCTTAACCTCTCCCTTCCCTTCCCCTTTCCTCATAGTCTTGTGCTATAGTTGGGTTATAGCCTTCATGTGAAAGCTATAATTTAGCTTCATAGTAGGGCTGAGTACATTGGATACTTTTTCTTCCATTCCTGAGATACTTTGCTAAGAAGACTATGTTCCAGCTCCATCCATGTAAACATGAAAGAGGTAAAGTCTCCATCTTTCTTTAAGGCTGCATAATATTCCATGTATACATGTACCACAATTTGCTAGTGCATTCGTAGGTCGATGGGCACTTGGGCTTCTTCCATGACTTAGCAGTTATGAATTGGGCTGCAATAAACATTCTGGTACAGATGTCTTTGTTTTATTGTGATTTTTGGTCTTCTGGGTATAAACATAGTAAAGGAATTATAGGATATCTCTACCTCTCTCCCTTTCTCTGCCATCGTGGTATGTTGATCAAAAAAAGTAATATATATATATTTACTGTGCTTTGAAATTCTTTTGAAAATAATTGAAAAGACAGATTTATACAATCTGAAGAGAAACCAGAGTATCGAAAATAATTTAATTAATGATCTTGAAAAATGTTCACAGCACACCTAAGATCCTCTCACGGCTGACGTTCCAGTTGAATCTGAAGTTAGAGGAATCTGAAGTTGGTGTTGCAGTGAAGAAAACCACAGCCACAACAAAGCTAAATCCCACCTGGGTTTTGTTTGGACTTTCTGAAACTAAGGGTTCACGTCAACCATTAATTCTGTAAGTACATCCTTTTCTCCACTTTCCTGCTGGACCTTTAATGGATGTAAGTTCCTTACCTCACCATCATCATCCACACTTGCCATAGTTTCCACCTCATGGTTGCTCTGTCCTGCATTCTAGCTAATTTCTTCAAATCCATCTCCCGTTTCCTGAGTTCTTTCAGCTGGGTCTAATCTGCTCCCTAGGCTACCCAATGAGTTAAGTTTCAAGCTTTATACTTTTTCAAAAATGTAAGTCTGTTTGATCTTTAAATCAGTCTTGTCACTTTACCTTGTCCTGCTCCTTGCTTATACTTTAGACATGTTTTTTTATATCTGTAAGCATATTAAATGTACTCTGCATCCTGCCCCTGAAAAATCCAGTACCTGAGGTTCTTCTGTGTCTAATTGAACCACCACTTTGCTTCTGCTGTTTTCATTCACCTACCTTGTCTCTGTTGTGCTTTTCCAGTAAACTCTAGTTTGATTTTTATGTGGAAAAAACTTCTTGGTATATATTTTTCTATGAAGTTTTTTTTTTTTAAAGATAAAATCTCATTCTGCTGCCTAGGCTAGAGGGTAGTGATGTGATCATAGCTCATTGTAACCTCAAACTCCCGGGCTCAAGTGACCCTCCTGCCTCAACCTCCTAAAGTGCTGCAGTTATAGATGTGACCTACCATGCTTGGCCCCCACAAAAAATTTGTTTGTTTTAGCCAAATAACTATTGATGTAGTTACCATCTAAAAATAAAATTTCAATGTTCCGTTTTTTGAATTAAATAGGTTACATGAGCTTGGTATGAATACCCCCAAGAGGGCTAAATTTCAGTGAAAAATTCTCAGGAAATAATACTTTTCCCTTTCTTCCTACGGCTGAGTTTAAGGCAAACAGTTGTCCTAGTTGACTTTCTTCATGGAGATGTTCTTTTGTTTTTGTTTTAATGTTGTCCATTCATTTCTAGAGCATAAATGGCCCTTTAGTATTCTGACTTTATCTTCCCTAATTTGAGGGAGCACCTATAATCGGGGTAACCATTAAGGTCACCAGGAATTCAATGATTTCCCCAGGATGGCTGGTGGTTTTGGATTCCTGCTTTTTACTTTGTTTTTGTCAAGTTGAAATCACTTACAAAGCATAAAGGAGCAGAATGTTCTAGTGGTGGCTATTAAGTCTATTCCTAGATTTAAATGATAGGTCTGATATTTTAATCATTGTGCAATTTAGGGAGCCTAGATTTGTTTGGTCACTTGTAAAACATGAATAATAATGTTTATCTGTTATATATAAATATAACTCTCATGAAGACTCAAGATAATGTAAAATACCTATAATAAAAAAAAAAAAAAAAAAGAAAAGAAACCTTGCCTGGCACTTAATCAGAGGCAGTTATGACAAGTTAGTTTTATTAGTAAACTGTCATGGAATACATGTCCTGAAATCTTTAATAACTCTAAAGTGACCATTTTCTATGCCAGCCTTCTGCCCATTCAGCCCAGGGTGGTAGTAACAAAGAAGAGACCTGGTTTGGGAACCACTGAGCTGTTATATTGGGAGCAAAGGTCATGGTCAAGGGGATTTCTCTGTTTCTCCATCTTCTGTTTGTCATTTTGTGTCCATGTCAGAAATGGGCCACTAGTATAAATGGCATATCTCAGTAATGTGCAAGTGAAACAAACAAACAAACAAAAAAATCATGTGGGGAGAATGTAAATCAGGAGAGTAAGTCCTGTTACATAGAACCTTGAAGAGTAATGGGGAATATGAGCTCAGGGGTATGTGGGCAGACTTGCCATCTGCCAGGGTGATGGTCTTAATGATTACATCCCTAACATCCAAAGGATAAATTTAATCCCCATGTTCCTGATGCACTTACACTCATATAATTTGAACCTGGCTCCATACACGCTGACTGACATACAGACTGTCCTCTCTTCTTTTGGCTAATTATAAACATGAAAATTAATGAGAACTTAATGTCTATTTGAAAATTCTTAGATCTATTGGATTTCACATGTGCCAAACCATCTTCCTTCATTCTTGAAGGATTTTTAAAGTTTGTTCACTGATGGCCATGTGACCAATCACTTTGGATTTTTTTGTTTACTGTGCCTTGTATCAATCATTTAAAAGTCCATCTTTCAGAAAAATAATATATCATCACAGCATTATTAATTGGAGGCTCTCCTATATTTTAGGGATTTTTGCTTATAAAATTATGGGGAAAGTCCATGGTTTTTATTCATTCGTACCTCTTTAGGGAGATTGATATTAAACTGAATTGATTTGGTCACCAATATCACCCCTCCAGTGTTTATTCAGCCTTCCACAAATATTATTAAACCCTACAGTGAGTATCTTTGGTTGTGTTCCCTGAGTGACAGATTGTGAAATATAGATTTGCTTCCAGATTTATTGTAAAGTGCTATTGGGCACAACACCCACAAGGGAGGGAGGCAGTGGAATTGGCCACAAGAAGTCAAACTGTGATACAGCTTCAACCAAAGGCTCGTCCAGTCCCTTAGAAAGTTCCAGAGCTGAGGACAACCAGAGCTGAGCCCAGGACTTTGCACCACCGTATCAACCAATCATTGGACTGCAACTATAGAGAGAATGAAATGTGGGATAAGGAACTTCCTTCTACCAAGGGAAACTCCTGGGAAGGCTGTCAGCTGTGAACTGTCAGTAGCCAATGCTGCCAGTGACCAGGGGGAAAGCACGCCTCTGTCCTGAAGGCAGGACCTGACCAGCATCATGGCGTCCCACAATCCGGGGATGCATTGTAAGCAAAATCAAACACATCTCCTGCTTCCTAGAAATAGACTCTAGTGGATACTCACAGTGAAAAAAAAGTAGTGTAATAATAACATAGCTGTGGGTGATTGGCTGGGTGGCTGGAATCTTCTCCTGTAGTCTGTCCCTAGGGAACTCGATGTTTTATAGCAGGGGTTCTCAACCTGTGGGTCGCGACTCCTTTGGACTGTATTAAAGGTCCACTGCTTTATAGTCACCGGGCATAGCCTATAAAACATTTGTGAGAATGAATGAGTCAGCATGGAGATGCTGATTATTTCTGTTCTACAGAGAGAAAACTTAGGCATGGGTTGGGCAGAGACTTCCCTTTGCCATATACTGTGTACTGATGAAAGTGTGGAACTGGTAAAAATAGCTGTAGGTTTTTATGAATCCCCTCACTGTTAGGCCTGCCATAAACCTTACCCTTAATCTTCACATCTACCCTGAAGGGTAGGTATCAGCAGCCTTGAATTGCCTGAACTGCCTATGGTCACGTAGACCTTAAGTGACAGAGTCTGGGGCCAGTATATCTGGTTCTGGAGCCCATGCTCATCGCACTCCTCCACAGCCAGGCATTCTAAAGCGTAGCCTAGAAGATTGCATTGTGAAGGTGGGGGAAAGGGGATTTCTCTGTTTCTCCATCGTCTGTTGTGTCACACTGTGTCCCAATCAGAAATGGCAACTAGCTTCCAAACAATCTGTGAATAAAGCTCCAGGATCTCAGAGAATAGTGTGGGCTGTGTATAAAGGTGAATGTACCTCAAGTGAAGACTGCTACAAAACTGGGTGTTCTTGTTTATGGAATGTGATTAAGTTACAGTGGGAAGTGGGCAGAAAAGGGAGGAGTTTCGGAGCCCTGCTCCAGCTCAGTGGAATGAATGGTGTGAGTATCAGCTGGAAAGAGGAGCTTCTCCCAGGAAGTGGGCACCAGTGTGCCTTGCTCAGGCATCCCGCAGAGAGGGACATGAGGGAGGGCCTGCGAGGTTCTATGACACAGGGGCAAGCACCAACTTCATGCGCAGAGAGGCTGGGTTTAAAGCTCAGTCCTGATATCCTCTAGGATGTTGTCCTGGGTATGTTACTTCACGTACCTGAGGCATGGCTTCCCAATTGGGAAATCAGGATAGTCTAATCACCTTCCTAGCACTGTGATAATGATTAAGTGAGAATGTATGTTTAAAATGCCAATAGCAGGATAGGCACCTAGCAGCTCTCTCTTTTAGCCAGGCATGAGCTCCCACTTTTGGCCATCCTGCTCCAGGGAGGCTGGAACTCAAAAAGTGTTCAGAAAGCCAAGCTGCTTCCCTGGGGATGTGGTGTGACCAGGGCAGCCACAGCTGGTTTGGGATCACTAGTGCAAGCTAGACCTTGTCTTTATTGCTCTACAGGAAGGAACAGGGGCATGGTTCTGGTTCACTGGCCAGTAAAAGGCAGTTTCCACCAGGCTAGCTTAAAAGAATAAGGCAGTGAGGACAGGCACTGCTAGAAGCCAATTACCTCCCCAGGGCACTGGAGAGCCCTACATCACCCAGACAGCAGAAGGAACAGGTTGGCTTAGCAGAGTCCCACAGGTCCTGGGAAGGGGTGGGAAAGAAATATAATAGCTAGGTCTCCAGGTCACCTGCAGGCCTCAGATTTGCCTTATGTCACCCATACCTTGGAGGCGAGTATGAAGACAGCACCACCCCTGCCAGATTACCTCCCGCTGAGCAGCAGGCTGTGATGGGTACACTGGAGGAGAGTGGGAACTTCATAACTCCAGACCCCAGGGAGCCTACCTGGCACCAGGGCCTCAGTGTTTATATTCCTCAGAAGACTTTAGCTCTGCTTTAATTTGCAATTGATATGGTGACCTGTCTCTCCGTTGTCAGCAACCTTGACTGAAAGCCCTCTCGGTCAAGTGCAGAGGATGGGCTGCACAGTGCAGGGCTTGAGAACCCTGATTTCGAAGCACATGCTGATGGAGAGAAACCTGCTTTACTATTTACTAACTGAATGACTCTGAACTCCCAGAGTTTCAATCTGTAAGATGGGAATAATGTTAATGTACCCCTGGTTGCAAATGAACAAATGCATGGTGAGGTGCTTCTCAAAGGCTGGACACTTGTTAGACGTTCAATAAATGTCACTAATACATACATATAATTCATGGTGACAGTAGCTGTATCATCAACAGTGACACAGTGAAAAGCAAAGGAAATATGACAGAATGAAATGTATAGATTCCATAACCAGCAAGAAACATGGATGCAGATTTTGGAGAATGACCTTAAAGGCATTTATTTGGGACAGATGGCCGTACTGTTTTGATAAAAGTCAGCTCTAAGGGGGCCTCAGCTTTAGAGCTGCATTTTAATGAGAAAGATTTTTAACTTAGTTATCATATGGCTCAGGGGTGTTGGTGATAATTTCATTCATTCCACAAATATTTTTACTGCCTACCATGTGCAAAAGTTTTCAAAATAATATAACTGACACATTCAGAGTAGTGCAGTACATCCAATTTCTCATCAACCAATTGGAATTATTTGGGGTGAGTCTGAAGAAGGTGAAGTGTAACCTGTGCATTTTTCCACCTGTCCTCTCAGCATCTCCTGCTCCCAGGGGGCTCCCTGCCTGCTCCCCACCTCCCACCACATCTCACTATAATGTCTCTCATCCTGTCCTGGGCTCTCTCCTCTTCCTGATGCAAATCGAAGCTCATTTCCTTGCCCATCCCATCCTTGGTTTCTTCAATGTCCCTGTCTCAGGGCTGTGAGAAATTGAACTTGGCAGCTCTATTTCAGGCCATATTATTGAGTCATAACCTCACTAAATTGTTACCTACTCCAGAGATATTTATGTTATAAAGTGGTACAGCTGGAGACTCCACACTTTGGCACAAGGAACTGAATCTAACAGGATTCCAGATACTGTGAGAGCTAATGAGTTAATACAGGTACTTCTGCATCCTACTCTGACATTTTCCAAAAGTGGAGAGAAGGAAGAGAAGAACACGCAGGACGAACAATGGGCCAGGTGCTGAATTGGACTTTGGAAATACATAAATTAACAGGACAGTTTAAATAAGTTTTTTTAAAGTAGGTGATTTGGAGTGTGCTAAGATACCCAATACTTTTCACTCCAAGTGCAGATGTTAGCCATGTTATGATTGTGACAATATCTTGACATCTCCCACTCTTGAAATTACCTGTTCTGCTGCCTCTCACCTCCCACTGACCTGACCTGTTTGAGCAGTCCCAACACTGCTCCTGTTCACTCAGGAGATTTCTCAATGGGACTGTGTGATTGTGTCAACACAGTGCTTCTGTTAAGGAGTCCCTCCCTTAGTTTGTTTTCCTGACATTCTCAAACTACAGCCACATCAGATCAATGCCGGCCAATGAGGTTTCACAGGTGATATTAGTTCTTATCAAAATGTGATTATTTTGTGTGTTTATATTCACAGTTCTAGATCAAATATATTTTCCTGGGGAAATATCTTTGAAATCATAGTGTAAGTGGGAAGTTTAATTTATTAGGCTAATTTAATTTTATTTACAGAGATACAGAAAGGAAACCTAAGGCTTAGACTTTAAAATCATTTGATTAATAAAGGTTTATAGTACTATGTGAATTAAAAGTCAAGATATATCAGATTTTTCATTTTTAAGCTGATGGTCTCTGGAATCTTGAATTTAAAATTGGACTATTTGAAAGCCAAAGCCGTGCTCTTATGTTTTACCCCCTCTTAGTATTCAATCACAGTCATAAAATATTATGAATGAATTCTTTCAAGCAGGGAGCCATGGTCCAGGGATAGATTTAATATGTCCATAAAGTGTAAATGTTTGTAGTTCCTTCTGGAGAGAAAGTTTACAGTTTTCATCAGATTCTTGAAGTTGTCTATGATCTTCAAAATGTTAAGAGCCATCATCTTAGAGACAAGCTATTCCATCCAACTCATTGTACCACTTGTCTACTCCTCCCAAAGTTGAATGGTTAAGCAACTTGGCTGACATTCTCCACAAATGTAGGCAGATCCAGCCATCCAGGGATGGGTAGAAATCTGTGGACTTTCAGGAACCTAAGAATTTGAACCATCTTCACCCACACCAATATCCCCTGGACCTTTCAGACAAATAAAAATTATGAAATTTAGTTTTAGTTTTTGTTGTTGTTTGTTTTTTGCAGTTTCTGGCTGGGGCTGGGTTTGAACCCACCACCTCCAGCATATGGGGCCGGTGCCCTATTCCTTTGAGCCACAGGCGCCGCCCACAAAATTTAGTTTTAAAAAATATTGTTTTCTTATAGCTTATAAACGGTCCTTTCCTCCTGAAAAGGAGCTGGACCATACCAGTGAAGGACTACATTTCTGAGGTTTACCATCACCTGATTTGTCTCTGATTTAGGAGCTGGGCACTGTACGTGCTTAAATAAGTTCTCCCGCCCTCCTTCTCTCCCCCATTTCATCCTGCTTGGTGCCTGTGGCACGGATTTGTTCTCCTTTGATGAAGCCCAAGAGTTGGGGAGTTGCCATATGCTTCCGTTGCATGGAAAAGTAGGCCCACATGGAGCTCTGGTACATGAAACCTTGGGCCACAGTTCTCACCCAGTGGTCTTTCTTTCGGGTGTGACGCACATGCGCGAAAGTGTTTTATGGACAAGAAAGAGGATAAAATTTCACAGATACGAAGGGAGTGGTGTGAGCAGAAAACTGTGGCCGTTTGGCTCTCCGACCTCCTCCCCATCCCTCTCCCAGCCCCTCTGTGGGTTGCTGGTCTGCACATGCGCCTACAAGCTGTAGCGTCCATAAAAGTTAGTTGTGAGTGATCCACCCTCTAAGATTTACTTTACATGCAATATGTAAATTGCTTTGTCCTTAGCTGGGTGAGAGTAAATAAGGTTGAATCAGAAAGATCTGAAAGGTTAAACAATCTATCACCAGTTGACTTAATTCCTTTTTCTGGCAAACCTGGGGTAATGGCTCAATTCATCCATGCTTTCCAATAACTTGTTTCATATTATTAGCCCTGGTAGTTGATTCAGGCTTTCTTTCTGACACATAAATACTTTTTCTCAATGATTTCCCTTCTAAAAAGCCATTTTTACTTGCATCTTGCATAATTCAATCTCTTCTTCTCACTCATCACCAGTTTCCTGATCATTTGCATCAGGGTAATTGTTAACCATGGTTTGTTTGTTGCTGTTTTTGCTGTTATTTGGGGGACGTTGCACCCTTCTTCCAACTTAATGTATTTAGTAGGAGGAGTTTGGGGTTTAAATCATCATTTCAGTTCACTCCAACACTAACTTTTGAGCCTTCGCCCCCATTGACTGTGAGGACCTCATGGCTGAAACCAACAGTTTTTGTCCTCAAAGAACACAAGATTTTATATGGAAGTTTCATGTAAGCTACTATTTTTTAACATATGGCAGCCTGACAATTTTATGTTGGAAAGAAATGCACTGCAGATAGTATGTTATGGCAGCTCAGAGAGCAGTTGCTTCTTGGGTGATCAGGAAAATCTTCAAAGAGTAGGATGCATTGGGGTTAGGCCTCTATTGCCTGTATTAATTAATAGGTGTCGTTTATGGAGTGCTTGCTACCAGGTATAGTGTGCAGCCTTTCACATGCCTTTTTTCATTTCATACTCACAAGAACGTTAGGAAGCAGGCGCCATTGTTATCCCTACTTTACAAACAGGCAAACACAGGCTTACAGTTCAAATAACTTTGACTGCCAAAGCCAACTCTTGCTGACTCCAGAACCCCTTCCTCTGAAACCTTCCTTCACCACTTTGCCACGTGTAAGTTTCTGCGAATGGGTTTTCCAACAAGCAGAAGATGAGAAGCTTACGTGTTCATTGGATGAGCAGGGGAGACGAAGTCAGTGAGGGCAGGACTGTGGAAGCCTAGAAAATAGCATGGGCTGGAATGGTTCTCAGCTACTGAGAGGGGACTTCATAGACCTGATGATTACTTCCTTCTCATAAAAATCTTGAGAACTGGATATTATTACCCCAATTTTTTACAACTGAAGAGATTCAAAGAGGTTAAGTTTGCTTGCTTGAGGCATCAAAGGATGCTGAAGAGCAGAGATTTGATGGCAAGTCCTGAGAATTTCTCTCCCACCTTCTGAATCCTTTAGAGATGGAAAAGAAGGTTCTGCAAACCTGACCAGAGCTTTCCTAGGTTTTTATCTGTAACTGTACCTTCACTTCCTTCCTTTCTCCAATCTAGGACTACTAGAAAAATTAAAAATGCTAAAAAAAATCCAGGATCCCCTCCCTATTGTCAGTTGAGATATTAGTAGTTGGATTGTAAACAGGCCATAAGACTTAATGAGAGCAGAGTAATTCTCACCGTGACTCCCCAAGATGAGCAGTACTTCCCACGTTTTACAAAGAAAAGCCCGACACTCAGAGAGTGAGTAACCTTGGCCAAAGTCACATAGCAATTAGGGGGCAGAAGGAATAAGTGCGTCTTTGGGAAATATTCTCAGAGTATTCAGGTGTTTCCCCCAGCCTTCTCTAGACCATTGTTCTAAGGGATTCAGAGTCAAAATCTGTAGATGAGTTTCCTTCCTCAGAGTTTGGATTCAGGGTTTTCTATTCCTGAAGGGGTTTAGGGAGCTTTGTATTAGACTTGCCATAAATGATAACAAACGCTCCTTCACCAATCTCTCATGCAATATCCTCAGAACAACCCCATCTGAGGCCACTATTGCAGATCTGGGTCATTTTTATAAAAAGGTAGAGGAGATTCACGTGATTCCAGAGCCCTGGGGAGACACTGATAAATGTACTTCCTTCTTCATCCCAGAAAAGTGAAACTTCTTGTTTCTCAGCTGGCCACAGGGCATAAATGCCCACATATCTGTCGGGTAGTCTGACTGTGCCGGTAATTTATGGAGCATCTGTCCATAAAGGTGAGTGCTCAGAAGAACCAGCAGACATCATGAATGTCAACGTGCTGCTCAAAGTGTTGTTAAACTGTGCTGATGGCCTGAAAGTTCTCAGGGTTTAAAATCCTATGACAGCAACAGTGAATATTTACTGAGCATCTATTACAGGCTGGATACTCTGCTAGAAATGGGATTTAAGAGTAAATAATATAACATGTCTACCTTCAATGACCTTAAAACTAGAAGAAGCTTCTAAAAAATAAATAGAAAGATTTTGGGAGGTGGCATCCTAGAGACACTTGAAACAGGGACACACAGGAGGACACTGTGCTGCGGGGAGGGTCAGGCCAGGCTTCCCAGGGAGGTGCCATCTAAGCTGACATCTGCAAGGGTGAACTGAGGTGAGCCCAGTGAAGGGAGAGAGGCCCTAGGGAGTGTATTCTGTGCCACAGGCAGATCAGGCAAGGGCCAGTAGTAAGAATGATCGTGCTATTTTTAGGTACCTAAATGTACTAATAATTCATGTGGCTGAATCATACAGCCCCAGGGAAGAGGCAGGGGTGTATCATGAGAAGACAGCTCCTAATCTTTCTTTTCTAGAATGAGTAATTTAATGTTGACTTGAGGTTTCAGAGACAGAAGCTTTGTCAATGCTAAGAGAATATCGGAGTTGGCAGGGGCTTTACATCTAATCCAATCCTCTTATTTAGCAGATGAGGAGACTGAAGTTCAAAGAAGTTTGGTGACTTACCCAAGGTCTCCAGCAGCTTTGTACAAGTATATGACACCCCTGGATGGGAAGAATATTCATTGTCACTGAGAGTACTTTTTTCAGATCCAGGAATAGCATTCATGGGACACAAATTAAAGTGGCAAAAGGAATATTTATAAACAATTCAACAAATCACACCAGAAATCAGTGACCCTCAAGTGTTAGGGTTTTTTAGGGTAATTGTCTAGTTCAAAGTGCATTCTAGACAGAAAGGTAGACTAGTAAAGCACATACCATTTCCCCTAACACATGAGGTGCTTTTGTAGGTTATGGTCTGCTTTCCATGAGTGTAAGTTCATTTTAAGAACATGCTTTCAGAGGAAATGTTCTTAGCCTTAATACCATTCATCAGTGTGACAGGTATCCAGCAAGCCAGATGAAAGGTAAGCCTTGACATGACACCTGAAATGGAAGGGAACCAGCAAGGCCCTGTCGGTGCCTTCCTGAATGGAAGGGAACCAGCAAAGCCTTCCATGCTAGCCCGTACAGATACTTACCCTGTTACCCTCTCTTCCTCCCAACTGCAGTAAGAATTAATGATTATATACTATCTCTTATCCCCGGAGCTCTAAGGGATTTACTAACATTACAGTGCTTGCTTTGCTTGATTCCTTTCTAATTAGCCATGGAAAATGTCAGTTCTTATTGCTCAAGAAAATTACTGCCCTTCTCAATGTCAGGCCCCCCACACAGCTTAATTCATCATTCTCAAGCCAAGAGAGGGAGCTGCCTACATCAGAGGGGTGAACTGAGACAGAAACAAGGGAGGGACTTTGTCAGGCCCCCAGGACACTCTGTGGCTGAGTTGGCAATGTTTACAGAAGGCTCTGACTCCCCAGTGAGCAGCACGCTGCAAATGCTCCTGAGTTCAAGGAGGCTCACCCAGCAGCCTGCTGTCTCTGGCTGGCAGTGGTGTACTGTAGGTATTATAGCTTGAAATCATGAGTTTCCTGCAAACCACCTTGTGATGGTCCATGGGTGTCATGCTATAGGTCGTATGCACATGTGTGTGAAGTGCGTGTGTTGTTTAGCGTTAGTTAACAAGGCAAGTCAGCCAACAGAGGGATACCTCACTGTGATCTCACTTATAGGGTGTCCAAACAGTTAGAGAAAATAGATTACTTCTGTAGGAAAATCAGCATTTTCTACTCTACTCCATCATTTTCACAAGCATCTAGTTTTGGAGCTAAACTCAGACTGCCTCACATTCTAGGGAAAGGGGGTGAGATGGTACATTTTGAAGATAGAATTCTTAGGTTCAAAGTTCAGGTACTCCATTCTCTGGCTGTGTGACCTTGGATAATTAGTTAATTTTTCTCTACCAAACAGTTTTCCCATTGCTAAAATGTATATGGTCCCATGTCAAAGGGTTGTTGTGGGGATTAAATGAGATAATGAACACAAAAAAGTTTAGTAGTGTCCAGCACCCGCCATACAGATGGCAGCCTTTCCTATGCATACCCGGAAAGCCTTATACAGGCTTTAAAACTAATACCTGTTGCTGCTCTGTGCTTGCTCTGAGAGTTAAGCCAAGTAACTCTTTGAGTTTGTAAAAAGAACAGGATTTTTGTCTTTATTATGGTAATGAGGATTTTTTTTTTTTTTTTAGGGGACTTTTGACCTGGAGCCTGGCAAAAACAATATTTATTCTCTCAGGCCCTTTGCTACTAATAACTTCCCCCTTCCCTTGCTGCTTTTGTATTTCCTTTTTCTTTTCCTGATCTCTTTCAAGTAAGATATTTATATGATTATTTGTATCATATCAGTATCAGAGTTTCATGGAGAATCCCCATTAGCATTTGGTATCAAAACTAACATCTCCTTGTTCTATATAAAATATATTTATTATGTGACTAATACTTTTCAAGTGTTTTATAGGTGTTGACATATTTAATTTCTCACAACAATCATATGAAGTAGAAACAATGAATTCTCCCATTTTTCAGAGGAGAAAACAGACTCATTAATTAATTTGCTTCCATTATACCACCCTGTCTTTCCAGGTCAGAACCTATGGCAAGAACTAAGCTGTGAAGTGCTCTGTTTGGGAGACGTGGTGAGGTGAAGAGAGAGGCCAGGTTCAGCACATGTGGTCCCTGGGAACTTGACTTCTCTGGAATGCCTGCTAGGACAAGAGTGTGCTTTGGAGCTGACTGGAAGGAATGTCCATCTCTCATCCCCTGTTGGTTGAGGTGCCCTCTTCTCTCAAGAGCTCACTCCCCCTCATGGCCAGTTTTGTTACACAAGTTCCTCCACATGGAGGCTGCTCAGGAAGGCAACATGGTGCTACTCCATCCATGAGAAAATGTCGAGAGGCATCTTGGGGTAGGTGGGGTGCCACCATGCGGAGAAGAGGGCGGGTGAGAGGAAGTGAGAAGGCTGGCAAGGATTCCATGGATACCCTCAGCTGTCACTAGAAGGATGACTGTCCATGCATCACCCCCATGGGAGAACCCACTCAAACCCAGATCATTTTGTTTTGTAGGGATGCCATAACAAATTACCACAAACCTGGTGGCTTACAACATACATTTACCTGCTCACTGTTCTGGAGACTGGAAGTCCAAAATGAAAATGTTATTGAGTTCACACTTCTGCCAAAGGCTCGAGGCAAGAATCCTTCCTTGCCTCTTCCTGGCTCCTAGAAATCCTCAGAGTTCCTTGGCTTGTGGACACTCCCTCCAATCTCTGCCTCCCTCTTTATTTCATCCTTTCCTTTCTGTCCCTGTTCTGTTGTCCTCTCCTTTTATAAGGACACCTGTCATTGGCCCATAGGCCCAGCCTGAATCCGGGAGGATCTTGAGATTTCTTAACGAATTACATGTGCAAAGATCTTTATTCCAAACAAGATAACATTCTGAGTTTCTCAGAAATCTTGCAAGGACACTATTTAACCCACCACATGAGGCCTTAGGAAACCATCAGTAATATTGGCTATAGTGAAATAAACAGATTAAGTATGCTGTAGCTTCAGAGAGAACAATGACAATTTGGTGCCTCTGTAAGATATCGGATCAAAATTCTTAAAATCGAAATATCTCAGGATACATTAATAATTGATAATGTCAATAGCTACTAAAGACTGTGAATTATAGTGCATTTACCTGGGGATGTCCAACTGAAATTATCTGTCTGATCTAGCCATTCTGTCACAAAAATAGATACACATTGATGTAGAAGCCGTCTAAGTAGGTTACAGACACGTATGTACACACACATACACAGATCTGTAAAGAGAGAGAGAATAACTTCAATGCTTGATCGTAACCAAAAGGCTGAGAAGTGACTGAGAGAATAAGTTTTACATGATATTACTTATTATATTTATATTGCTGAAAAGACCAGAAGTTCTTTGCATTTTTGTGCAGTTGGAGGCTATTCTTTTGATGGCACTTATTGGTTACCTTGGTTTACAAAGCACAGCACTTTTTGCAGTTTTGCCTCTTCATGCCAGGAAATTCTACTTTTTCCCTAAAGCCATCTCATTTTACATTGTGCTACACAGTGTGCTGAGTGTGCTGTGCATTACTGTTCATTGTCTCTATAAAGTCAACAGCCAGAAGGCCATTTATTTCAATTCTTGCTTCTGTGCCTAACAAAACCATTTGCTAAGAGAAAATGTAAATTGAGAGAGGATAAGTGGAAAGTGCATTTACTTCATTGATGTGGGTCTATTTCAACGTATCGATGCAAGAAAACATTGATGCAACATCTGCAATCAATACACCAGTCCCTCTGTTGGGCTCTAGGGGTTATTGTGGTAAACCCAATGGTCACGTCACCTACTTTCAGAGGGCTTGTCATCTAGCTTAAAGCAGCTGCTTGGATATCCTGGGGTCAGCTGTCCACCAGTGATAATTCACAAAAACCATACTTTCTGAACTACATCTTGATCTGAATTTCATGCCTTGGGAGGCATCAAATAAACAGAATTCACCTCTTCCTCCTGAAGGTCTGTATTCATAGGTCAAAAGACTAAATGTGACCTCAGGGGTCATTTGGTCTAATTTCCTAATTTCAATCAAGGCACCTGACGAATATTTATTGAATGTACACAAAGTAACAGACACTACACTATGCCCTGAAGAAGAAACAGTGTGTACAATCAGGCGCAGGACTGGCCCTGATAGAACTTACAGTGCAGTGTGGGGAGTCAGCTGGTAGCCAACAACTACACAAATAAAGAATTGCGTTTGTGCTAAGGGCTATGAAGGAGGTCTCTGCTGTACCATGAGAGTGTGGGATAGGGATTTTCTGAGTCAGGGAGGTTAGGGAAACTTCCCCAGAACCTAGCTTGAAGCAAAGATATAACCCTAGCTTGAAGCAAAGAAGGGTTGTAGGGAGGAAGGAAGAGAACTTCCAGGCAGAAGAATCCAGCAAGTTCATTATGGACTTCTGTTTTCCAGGTGGTTTCTCTAGACCTACAATGGTCTAAGAATGGGAACCAACAGTCTGCACTTTATTTTTTCAAGCTTCTTAGGTGACTCTGATGCAATCTTGAGAGCACAAGGTTTGTATTCAAGCAGACCCTCTCCACCAGCTGGGTGACCTTGGGCAAGTTTCTCTCTAAGCATCAATTGACCTCATTTATAAAATTGGGCTGGCATGTCTTTCAAGGAATATAATGATGACATTCAATATAATGAGTGTGACAGTGTTTGCCATGTTTAGACATCCTGACATAACCATGCAGATTGGCCAGATCTCATTTTTCTTCCCTTAGGAAGATGTCCAGGAACAGGGAATTGTGTGGCTTCCTGGGAAGCCTGGCACTCACGTGGGGATAAATCAGAGGGATTCACGGTGTATGTGCAGGCTAATATTTACCTCAGACTTCCCGAAGGGAAAGGTTTGCAAAGGTGTTTGGACAGAATAGTGTGAGCATTGAGGGCAGAGAAATGGGGATTGGAAGCAGTGCTGGCCTCACGGTGAAGAAGCATGGGGCTGCTTCTCAACATCCCACAGCTGGGGAGGACATTCTTCTCCCCATGAGTAGCTGAGCACCACAATTAGCTGGAGACAAATGTCCAGTGCTGGGGACAGTACATTGTTTAGGACCTTCCCTATATCAAAATTAGCCAGTTATCCCCTATATCACTCAGGTCCTGGCAGGAAACAGGTGCATCTTTCGCAGCCGGAGAGAATTAATAAACAGAGGTATGAGCAGGGCTACCTGTGGACATCCCAAGCCAGCTACTCCTATGAACCACTGTGACAACACCCCTCTAGTCTTGAAGTGACAGGGTGAGGGAGTGAGGTTACAGGAACTCAGCAGAAACATTCGCCTTGGCAGAGGGACCAGCCAACACAAGCCAAGGTTCTAGGGACAGACACCTGGCCACTGTCAGCCAGGGCTTGGAAGGTAGGGTGCCAGGGAAATTCACATTTTGACCCCTCTCCTCTCATCTTTCCATATTCTGCTACTACCTTTCATTGGCCAAGGCAGTAATCAGAGGGCAAGAGAGCACACTAGGGGCGGGGCGCCTGTAGCTCACTGGTTAGGGCTGGTGGTTTCAAACCCAGCCCGGGCCTCCTAAACGAAAAAAAAAAAAAAAAAAAGAAAGAAAGAAAAAAAAAAGCTGGGCTTTGTGGTGGGCACCTGTAGTCCCAGCTGCTAGGTAGGCTGAGGCAAGAGAAAAGCTTGAGCCCAGGAGTTTGAGGTTGCTGTAAGCTAGACACCATGGCACTCTACCAGGGGCAACATACCCTGTCTTATTTTAAGGTGTGCTCCCAAAGACGCGCTAGGTCCTATTTTCAGGGGACGTCTTATCTTTCCGGTAAGTAGGTCTTATTTTCGGAGGATGTCTTATTTTCAGGGAAACGGGGTCGTTAGACTCTGTCTCAAAAAAAAAGAAAAAAAAGAGAGAGAGAAAGAGAGAGCACATTAGGGCAGTGCATAAAGCCTCCCAACACACAATGCAGGAAAGGGAAAAGGTCTGAAAAGTACATGGAAAATATGTAGCACATCATCTTGTAAAACAATGTCACATCGTTTTCAATCTGAGTTTCTGTTCTGCACACTTTACATTTAATTTTCATGCTGAAGGAATTGCAATGTGACTGTTTCATGCCTGTCTGTGTGAGTGCGCACATAACACACACACACACACACACGCGCGCGCACCCCTGCAGGGCTCTAGCTCCACCACAGCACAAACGCTGCAGCCCCACCTTACTGCTTCTGTTTCGGTGAAGCCGGCCCCCTGCCATAGAGAGCTGTATTATTTTGGTAGCTGTTAATATTGCAGCATTTAGAGAAGCTGGGGTCGAAAATAGCACTAATTAGTGTGCAGTGTGCTCAGCTCCAGGCTGCCACAGGGCGGGGAGGAAGGCCGAGCTGCCGCCCTTGCTGCGGTTCTCTGTTCTGCTCTGTCACTGTCAGTGTGGGCGGCTGTGGCAGGAGAAAGGAGGTGGGCTTGTTGAAAGTGGAGCGCTTGGCCACAGAGCTGGGGACATGGCAGCAGAGACATGCCTGCTTCTGCCTCAGATAGGGGAAGCATACAAAATCAGAAACATTCTCGGGAAATAAATGCACACCCAAGCCTGTGGTTCTGGGCATTGGTGTGCATGAAAGTCAGTCAGGAGGGCTTGTTTAAAAGGCAGGCTCCCAGGCCGCACCTCAGGATTCCACTCCGCGGGGCCGACGGGGCTCGGGAACCTGCCTGCAGCACACGCCTCTGTGACTGATGTAAGAGGTCTGTGGACCTCCAATGCATCAGACTTCTGAGTAGGCGTGTTTCCAGAGCTGGGAGAGACAGTAGGCTATTAGGTGATGAGTTCATCATCTGAAGCAACACAGAGTGATTGTTATCTTAGTTAAAGAGCAAGCCAGGGGTATTCAGAGGAAACAGCAAACAGAAACAGAGCTAGATGTTTTCAGTGTTTGTTGACCACTCTCCTGTCATCTTCAGAGAAATTTCTGTTCAAGTCTCTTGCCCATTTAGAAAAAGGGTCATTTGCTCTTTTCTGGTTGATTAGTTTGAGTTCTCTGTAGATTCTAATTATCATGCCTTTGTCAGATTCATAACATGCAAAAATGTTCTCCCATTCTGAAGGTACCCTTAGCTGTGCAAAAGCTTTTTAGCTTGATCAAATCCCAGCTATTTATTTTTGGTGTTGCTGCAATTGCCAGAAGGATCTTCCTTGTAAAATCTTTTCCCAGGCCAATATTTTCTTTTTTTTCTTTCTTTTTTTTTTCCAGGGCTGTGTTTGAACCCACCACCTCTGGCATATGAGACCAACGCCCTACTCCTTTGAGCCACTGGTTCCATCCCCCCAGGCCAATATTTTCAAGCATTTTCCCCACACTCTCTTCTAGAATTTTTATTGTTTCATGTCTTAAATGCTCATTGTCTTTAATCATTAGAGAAATGGAAGTCAAAAATCCTCTCAGATATTACCAAACTCCAGTAAGATTAACCCACATCACCAAGTCCTAAATCTGCAGATGCTGACATAGATGTGGAGAGAAGGGAACACTTGGATTGGGATCCAATCCAATCTTTGTGGAAAGAAGTATGGAGAATTCTCAAAGAACTGAAAGTTGACCTTCCATTTGATCCTGCAATCCCATTACTAGATATCTAACCAGAAGAATAAAAATTATTTTACCACAACAATATTTGCACCAGAATGTTTATTGCAGCTCAATTCACAATTGAAGCCAAGTCATGGAAGCAATCCAAATGCCCATCAACCCATGAATGGATTAACAAACTGTGACATATGTATACCATGGAATACTATTCAGCCATTAAAAAGATGGAGACTTTACATTTCTTATGTTTACCTGGATGGAGATGAAACACATTCTTCTCAGTAAAGTATCTCAGTAAAGGAAAAGAAAATCCAATGTACTCAATACCAATATGAAACCAATGTATAAACAATTATATACCCACATGAACAATAAAACACAAATATATTCTAGCAAGAGGGAAGGGTGAGGAAGAGGGAGGAGGGCTATCGGAGGAGGGAGGGAAATAGGCAGGATCTCACGTAATGTGCACAATTCAAGGATGTTCAGCACACCCCCTGGGTGAAGGGCTCTTCTACAACTTGAACTTTACCTTGAAAGTGAGAACAATATAACCTAAAAATTTGTACCCTCAAACTAATTTGAAATAAAAAAAAGAAATGGGGCTAGAAGACAATGCCAGCAGAGATGATGGAAACACTGTCTTCTCTGCAGGGGGAAGTTACTGTCAGAGAGACTACTCCTTCTGCTAAAGCCAGGCCTCTGACCTTGATCTCAGGATGGTTGGAGGGAAGGGATTGGCAATTATGTATGAACTGGCAAAGCATAGTAGAATGGGCCATCTTGCTTCCCAAAAGGAATTGTTCCTTACAGGACACGTTCACCAAATCACTTGATGCCAAACCCTCTAAGAAATCTGACAACACTCCCTGGAATTGACTGTCAGAGCAATGTGGGTGGTGCTTCAAGTTCCTTGATTTGGAACTGGGGGACATAGGCTCCCATTCAGGGTCTGGTATCGGATCTTTCTGTAACTTTGGACATCATTCTATCCCTCGAAGCCTCCATTTCCAAATTGCTAAAAATAGAGATAAGGAAGCCAGTGTTGCTATCTTTATCAATGCAAAGAAGGACTGAGATGTGCTGAAACCCTGCAAATGCAGAAGACTGGATATTTATCAAGTGCCTCTACCTGCAGACTGTGTGGTTTGTATACATCTTGCACAGTGGTGTGCAAATCACTTTTACCCATTTCGTAAATTTCAGGTTTAAGAACTTATAAAGCCAATTTCTTTCTTTTTTTTTTTTTTTACCAGAGTAATATATTTTTTTTTACTTTTTTTTTTCTTTTTCCATCTTTTTTTTTTTTTATTGTTGGGGATTCATTGAGGGTACAGTAAGCCAGGTTAGGAAATTGAGCTTGCAATTATATTGCTTAAGTGCTTTCTGATTAAATTTTTTTCTTTCTTTTCCCTCATGTGTATTCATATGTCCCCAATGGGGCCTTTTTTTTTTTTTTTTTGCAGTTTTGGCTGGGGTTGAACCCGCCACCCCCAGTATATGGGACCGGTGCCCTACTCCTTGAGCCACAGGTGCTGCCCTCCCAGTGGGACCTTTTATTTAGCATGTTCTCCAGTAGACCATGAGCTCCAGGTTGTAATAAGTATTCTGATCTCTGTTGAGCATATAATGTATTTACTAAAGCAATATTTCCAGCAATCTACGCTTACATTTCTGAGCTCCATTCATCCTCATAGGTCCCAGAACACTAATTAGGCACTGAGACCCATAAACTTCCTCCCATGATCGTCTGGGAGCTAGCCTGGCTTGGCACCACTGCCCCCACTCCTACCCAAGGCACAACCCTGGCTCCCATGCTCACAGAGGCCTCCTTCTCCACATGGCAACTCCTCCGTTTGCCTGCAGCTCTCAGCCTTTTGAATTCTTTTCCACTCTGCCTTTAGTGCTTAGCCTGTTATCCTGAGACTTCTTTCTACAAACTCACTCTCAGGGACCTCTGCCATCTACACTCATCCATGTGGTAATGGGACCCCGGAGAGTGGAGAAACCACATCCTCCCAGCTTTGTTCATTCCCTAACCCTCCAGTCATCATCTTCACAAGAATGCTCTTCTGCCCTGCAGAGCCCTGGGGGTGCTCATTACTCTGGATCGCCCCTCTAAGTCCAGTTGCTCATGTTTCTCTAAGGTTGCCAAGACAACCTACATTTGTATCAAGCTTTCCAAATTACAAAGGCTTTGCAAGATTATTATTTAAGATGATTCTCAGGACAATCTTATGGTGAGTGACAAGTATTATGATTATCTCCCATTTTTCAGATGATAAAATAGAGGCTATAGGTTTTGTCTAATTCAGTGGTCTCAACCAGAGATCTGCCCCGCCACCCCCAGGGGACATTTGGCAACATCTGGAACATTTTTGATTGTCATAATGAAGGGACAGAAGATCCTGATGGCATCAACCAGACAAAGGTCAGAAATTCTGATCGACACCATATAATAGACAGGACAGCCTCCACAGCTAAGAACTGTCTGACCCAAGACATCAATACTGCAGTGCCAAGGTTGAGAAACCCCAGTCTGAGGTCATTTAGCTTACTTGCATAACTAGGATTCTAACCCAGATATTTGGATGCCAGGAGTCCTTGCTCTTCTTGGGACCATCTGCCACTGCTCTGCCACCTTGCCATGACCATCAAGTCTCCTTTGTGTAAAAATTGGGGCACGCTACCAGTGATCTCTGAGCCTCATTTTCCTCATCCATAGAGTGGTTATCCTAAAACCGTTAGAAAATTATTTGGCCTGGGCAGCGCCTGTGGCTCAGTGAGTAGGGCGCCGGCCCCATATGCCGAGGGCGGAGGGTTCAAACCCAGCCCCAGCCAAACTGCAACAAAAAAATAGCCGGGTGCTGTGGTGGGTGCCTGTAGTCCCAGCTGCTCGGGAGGCTGAGGCAAGAGAATCGCTTAAGCCCATGAGTTGGAGGTTGCTGTGAGCTGTGTAAGGCCACGGCACTCTACCGAGGGCCATAAAGTGAGACTCTGTCTCTACAAAAAAAAAAAATAATAAATAAATAAATAAATAAATAAATAAAAGAAAATTATTTGGTCTTTCACATGTGAAGCACACATGAGAGTCCTAGCACACAGCAGGTGCACCTTCTACTCTTCCCAATCTTCTCTCTTCTCTTTCCTCAACTTGGACCCCTGCTCTTTCTCCTCTGCCTCCAATATAAGCACTTTTAACCTCACTGGTGGACATAGGGGCTAACCCCAAACAGCATAAGAGTGGGTTCCATTGAAGATCTTAGCACAGCAATGGATCGGGCAAAAGGCAGCAAGCTTGAGGAAGAGGAGGGCAGCCTGGGCAAGCTGAGAGTATTCAAGAGCTTTCTCAGTGAAACAGTGAAACTGGCAAATAGTCTTTTTGGAGGGAAACCATCAATGCTTCAGCAGACACTTGCTGGGGAGGTCATGACAGTATGTATGTCAAGGTTCTGTACTTTAGCCACACAGAGCCACAGCCACACCTCATTATACAAAAGAGGTAAAAGGGAAAAAAAAGACACTGTGCAGAAAAGAATCCTTCAGCAATTCCCGGTCTGTATTTTAGGCTAAGCATCCAGTCACGTGGGGGTACGAGCCAATCCAAGCACTAAAAGGAGCATTGCCCTCTGCTCTCTCAGCAGCTCTTCGTGGGACCCAGATCATATCCAGAACTCTCCAATAGATGCAGGTCTGTCCAGGGTGACCCCCCTGGGTCCATACCACTCCCTCTCAAATATACACGAGGAGCCACCTCAATGTGTAAAAGTAACTCTGAGGAATTAGTTGATTCTAAGGTCATTCTAGGGGCTCTCCATTAAAATTGAATAAAGCAGTATATTCAGAATCTCTCAAGAAGGGATTGTGTGTCTGAGAAAGCTACCAGATAGGAGTGGATCCATGTTGCAAGAGTGTCACCACCATGGCTGTGGATTTCCACACCCTTCAGAGGAACCCGGACTGAATAACAAGTGTTGGCGAAAAGATGGGGAAGATACTGGAACCCTCCTACATTGCAGGTGGGAGTATAAGATGGCAAAACTTCTTGGGAAACAGTTGGTATTTCATCAAAAGATGGAACATAGTTACCATAAAGCCCAGAAATTTCACTCCTGTGTATATACCCAAGAGAAATGAAATCATACACAAAAATTTGTACGTGATTGTTCGTAGCAATATTGCTCAGATAAGCTAAAAGGTGGAAACAACCCAAGTGCCTGTCAATTTATGATTGTATAAATAGAATGTGACATATTGTTAGACAATATAAAGAAATCAAGTTTGAATATATGATACATGCTAAAACGTGGACGTACCTTGAAAACATTACAGTAAGAAGCCAGTCACAAAAGATCGCATAGTGAATGATTACATTTGCGTGGAATGCCCAGAACAGACAAATCCGTGGAGACAGAAAATAAATTAATTTCTGTCTAGAGCTAAAGCATTGAAGGGAAATGAAAGTGACTGCGAATGTGCTCAGGGTTTCTTGTTGAGTCACTAAAATGTTCTAAAACTGATTGAGGTCTTAGTTGTATAACTCCGTGAATATACTAATTTAAGATACATATTTATTATATACCTTAAATCAGCAGTTCTCAACCTGTGGGTCATGACCCACAGGAACTGTATTAAAGGGCCGCGGCATTAGGAAGTTTGAGAACCACTGCCTTAGATGGTGGATTGTATGTATGGAATGACATCTCAATAAAGCTAAAGAAGAAGGAAGAGGAAGAGGAGGAGAGGAAGGAGAGAGAAAGAGAAAGAATAAGAGAAAGAAGGAAAAGAAGAATCATCCAGGCTTTTTAAGGCTCTTTGCCAAAGTCTCTCCAAAATATCTCAAGTCTGTTATCTACTAGGAGATGACAGAGCTCAGTGGTTTATCGTGTGACCTCCAGAATCAAAATTAGTGAGTTAAATAGGCTTCTTAATAAGTAACTCCTAGGATTTGGGTAGCGTGTTCTGAAGTATCAACCATGTAATAATTCTGACCTTGCTGTCAGGTCACCTGGAGGACTTGCTAAACCACACATTGCTGGGCCCCACCCAGAGTGTCTGATTCAGTGGAATGGGGCCAGAGGATTTGCAT
Organism: Nycticebus coucang; assembly: GCF_027406575.1. NCBI lineage: Eukaryota > Metazoa > Chordata > Mammalia > Primates > Lorisidae > Nycticebus > Nycticebus coucang. The sequence goes on from NC_069789.1 coordinate 92,770,613, forward strand.
TTCTACAAGTCCCCAGGTGATCCTGATGCTTCTAGTCCCAGAACCACACTCTGAAGACCACTGTTCCAATGCTCAGTTCTTTCAACTCCCAAGGGCCTATCAAGCACACTTTGCAAATAAGTGATGTGTGCATGTTAATATAAATAACTTTATATATGTTATTATTTGGCAATGATTAATAAATGTTGAGTTAGAGTTAGTAACTGCAGTGTTGAAATGATGGAAGGGATTGCAGGATAGAAATCAGAAGATCTGGGGTCATATCCTTCCATCTGTAAGAATTTGGGCCCAAATGCTCCTTGACCACAGTGTCCTTGTCTGTGAAAAGTGAATCCCAATAGTGCCTCACTAATATATGTTATAAAACCATGAGGAGGACACATGGTAACCTAGTTGAAAACATTTGGTAAATGCATTACATGTACATACATACCTGTATGTACATGTAATGCCTGCTCTTAATGCCATTCTTAATGCCTGCTCATGGAAGCCATTGTCTGCCAGCCCACCCACAGCTCTCTGGAAGCTCTCAGCAGTTTCTGGGATCCCCCGAGACACTTTATGAGTAAGGTTACTTCCAGCTCTAAGTAACAGGAATCTATGCGCAAACTGGCCTACAGTATAAACACTTTTACTTTTGCTCATTAAAGGGAGTCCAGCTGTGGTAGCTGTAAGAACAGTGAGGTCTGCAGAAAATAGGGATCAGTCGGGGCCTGGAAATTGTTGGGAAATAAGTAAATAATAAAAATGATCTGCCTTGTCTCTAGGAGCTCTCTAATGTTTAAAAGTACCCGCAAGTCATGCCCAGAATTCAGGTGCAACTTATGAGCATGAGGATGATAAATTGAACAAAACTCTCGAGGGTATTGGTTCTCAGTCCCATCTACAGGTGAGAATTCTCTGCGGAAGTTTTAAGGGACCACCGTCGTCTGAGCCCTGCTCAGATGCTTCTGATCCTATTGGTCCAGACACTGGTGGTTTGCAAAATTCCCAGGTAATTCTTACATGCTAAAAATGTCGAAAACAATTGCTCCAGAATATCATAAATCAGAGCAATCACTCTAAACCGGGAACACTGGGAAGTTAGGGAGAGACCTGGTGGGAGAATATGGTGCTAAGTACAAAACTGAGACTCACATAGCTGTTCAGCCCACAACCTCTCTCTCTTTCTTCAGTAAACTTTATCATCAGAGCAAATCATATGCCCCAAACACACACTCACAGTTGCCTTATTCCCATGTGTCACTTTCTTTCTCCTTCTAGGCTGCCTTGATGTTCAGTCTAGACTTAATGCCATCTGGCAAATGTGCTTTAGGTTGGGCAAAGGATGGGATTTATAGTATGATTTTTCTCTGGCTCTGCAATCTTTGGAGAAGAGGCTCTCAAACATAGATATGAGTAAGAATCATCTGGAAAACTTTTTAAAATATAGATACCTGGGCACCCCCTGTGAGGTTATGATTTAGTAGATCTGAGATGGAGCCAATGAGTCTACATTCTAGCAAGTTTCACAGGGGGCTTCAGACATAATTGGTCTACAATCACAATTTTGAGAAACTAAGGCAGCTCTGATGAGAAATGAGAAATACTGTGTGCTTAAAAGATGCCCAAAGGTTTCAAAAGATTTGAATAACCAGATCACTAAAGAATACATTATGGGTAATAGACCTAGGAAAAGATGTTCAAAACGATTATGTATTAGGGAAATGAAAACCAAAGCTACATTGAAATATCAATACACATCTCTTAGAATGGCTAAAATTAAAATAAGAAACAGCAGTTTTCTGGCCAGGATACATGATGGTGCCACCACTTTGGAAATCAGTTGGGCAATTTCTTTTAAAGTGAAAAGAACATTATCATAGAATGCAACGATCCTGCTCCTAAGAATTCACCCAAAGGAAATAAAAATTTGATCATACAAAAACCTATATATAGACGTTTCTATCAAATTTATTCACACTTTTACAAAATTCATTATACACAGTGGATTTTCAAAAACTGAAAACAGCTCAATTGTCCTTCTACTGATAAATGTATACATAATCTGTGGGGCATCCATACTGTGGAATATTACTCAACAAGGAACAAGATATTGACACATACAACAACATGGATAAATCTCAAAAGCATTATGCTGAGTGAAAGAAGGACACAAAGGCTGCATGTCGTCTGATTTCATGTATTTAATGTTCTGGGGAAGGAAAAACCACAGGAACAGAAAGTAGATCAGTAACTACAGGGGTTGGGTGTTGTGGGTACCAGGTGAGGTTTGGGATTGATAGACACATTCTATGTCTCTTGGTTATGGTGCTGGTCACACTACTGCATGTTAACCATTTAAAAGGGTGGGTTTTATTATAGGTAAACTGTACTTCAACATGAAGGAAAAAGTACCAAAGGTCAAAAAGTGTGTTTATTCAGTGTATTAAACCCACTAACACTTTTGAGAGGAGAGCACAGTTTCTAGATGTGGCTCTTTCCAATTTCAGCATCTCAGGAGGATGCTGAAGTGTAGAGATAATGTCCGACTTACCTCTCCATGGGCCACTGCACTTCCCTATGCAACTTAAGAAGAGCCCCACACATTGGTACAACCATGCTTATACTCAAGGGTTAAAAGATGTTGGGCTGAGAAATGAAAAGAAACCAGACGTTCAGGCTTACAGAAATCTAAATGACTCTGTCCCTGCATTCTATGCTTTTGGTGTTTTGAAATCACTGTCTGGATATTTGCATGGCTCTGGAAGGCTAGTTTGGAGAATAAATATAGGGGTTTGCTCATAGTGGAGTGGAATGGGACAGAAAGGGGTGAGGCACGGAGATAAGGGAAAAATGTGCCACTAATCAGCTATTTCCAAGGGAATGTTTCTAAAGGAGCTGAAGCAGTTGACTTTTTTGCAACCTAGCTGCAAAGTGGTTCTTTCTCCAGGGAGTTGCTTCGACTTAACATGTTCTTTGCGTATTCCTAGAATTCCACCTTAAAACAAGCTGAACGTCCTTATGGTTGATATCTCAGCACGGAAAAAGTTTTGCTTAAGCAATGACACACTGCAGTTGGATCCTGCTCACCCACATCTGGAAGCCACATGTCAGAGGCAGTATAAAACAGTCAGCCCAGCAGGACATTTTTTGCCATAAGCCCAGGCAGCATGGACCTCACTCTTCTGTGGGTACTTCTGCCCCTGGTCACCGTGGCCTGGGGCCAGTACGGTGACTATGGGTACCCGTACCAGCAGTACCATGACTACAGCGATGACGGGTGGGTGAATCTGAACCGGCAGGGCTTCAGCTTCCAGTGTCCCCACGGGCAGGTGGTGGTGGCCGTGAGGAGTATCTTCAACAAGAAGGAAGGTTCTGACAGACAATGGAACTACGCCTGCATGCCCACGCCCCACACCCTCGGGGAACCCTCGGAGTGCTGGTGGGAGGAGATCAACCGTGCTGGCATGGAATGGTAAGAGCAGCCTCTCACTTGGGCTGGGAACTTCTCTGTGGATCCCTCCCTCTGGGGACCGCTTGACTCTCACAATATCAGCACCTAAAGCCTGGGCATATCCTACCCCAACCTTACCGTGGCATGCGTGTGGGGGTTGGGGGGAGGCAGGTCTGCTGCAGAGCCTATGATGTTACAGGACAAAATTCCAGACTGGGGAGGGTCCATGGAAGGTAGGCTTCTTTTTAGTTCTGTTCCTTCCAGAACCAAACCTACTTGCCCTCAGTTTGGGCAGGGTTTGGTGTGGGTCTGTGCCAAGTTTACTAGACTGCCAATAGGTAAGTCCAGAAATTGAAAGTAAGAAACTTTACAGCCATTGACTTTGCTGTGCCATTTGAGTGACATTTTCATTTCATGGCAATGTATTTTTACTGTTTTACAAATATATTGTCCCACAATAGTTTGGGGGGAAAAATGATCATTTGGGTCCTCAGCACATATAAGTTTGAGACATATTGATTTAGAGCAAAGTGAATGAGGGAGAGGGGACAAAGAAATTGAAGCAGAGGGAAATGAAATGAAATAGCTCTCGGCTTCCTGGATTAAATGTGTTTTCACCATTATGAGTACTGAGGTTCTTCTCTTCGTCTGAATTTAAAGTGGGTTTTGTGGCTGGAAAATATTTGACTGAAGGCTTTTAGAGAGGGGTGCTGTCCTCTTCTGACAGCACTCCGTCCTAGTCAGTGCATGGAATGGGTCATGGAATTGCTTTTCTCTGTGGGACGTGACTGATGCAGCAGTCCCAGCCCCAAGTCATGGTCAGGAGCCCATCCCAGTAGCCACTGACCACTAGGCCAGTTATTCATAGTAGCCTAGATGGAGCCAGACCAGGGGAGTCAACGGAGGGGGCAGTTGACCCCAGGGAAGGCAGGCCCAAGAGGGGCAGACCCAGCTGGCAGGCTGCCACATGTGTTCTGTGTAGAATGAGCCAGAAGACAGAGGCATTCCGCAGGCACTCAGTATACTGGAGTTAGGGAGTGGTCAAGCATAACCCCCCAGGTTCACACAACCAGATGATGATGAGAATCGAAAAGGAAAAGGTGCTGGTGGGTTGGGGAGACAGGCAAGAGAGGGGGCTGCCAGGTAACCAAGCAGCTGCCATTACTGAGCCCTGACTCTGGGCTGGGACCAAGCTCAGTGCTTTATGTGGATTATCTTATTTAATGCTCAAAACGAAACTACATGTCATTGTATAGGTAGATAAACTGGGGTCTAGAGACCAGATGCTTCCTTAGCCAGAAAACTGAGATTTGGGTCCAGAAAGGCTTTGCTCCAAAGAGTTTACAGTTAGCCACAGTGCTGTGCTCCTGAGTGCCTGCTGCCTCCACCCAGCATGGGTTCCCACCCCAAAGCCGAGCAGGGCCAGGACCACAGGACCAGACTCAGGACAGATCTTCATCAGGGACAGGGTGGGAATCTGCAAGATCACAACAGAAGACCAGCCCCGGGGACCAGCTTGGTTACAATGGCCGGGCTGGGGCCCAGCCAGCTGCTGGAAGGTATAGGGAGAGGACTCACATGGTTGCTGCAAGTGGGGGAACCAATGCTGTGGAGGCTGCTTGGACAGGAGGCCATTCTCACCCACCCCTCTGCCTCTGGCAAACAGATTTAATTATCCAAAACCCCTCCTGCCAGATGGCTGACTCCAAGACCAGGCTCACCTTGAGGACAGTCTCTGGTGACTCTGCATGGCTGGACCCATTGTCCAGCATGTAAGGTAGAAATGACCTGCTTATGACTGGTCCTCCAGTCCTCCCATCTCAGGGACCATCACATACATGGGTGGACTCCCCTTCTAACACCCCATTTTCAGAGCACAGTAAGATAGCACTCAGCAACTCTCAACAGCTAGAGGACAAGCCCTGGGGTCCTGGTTCTAATGACAACTTGTGGTATCCCTTTGGCCAAGGTGCTCAACCCTCCAGGCTCCTCCCTCATCTGGGAAATGAGCAAAGTGACATTTCACCCATGAAAACACACTTGGCTTTTCCTTATGTTCTGTTAATATTTGTGTTCATCCCTGCTAGGGAGGGAAGCCAGACGATGATGAGTTTTAAACTTGCCGACTTGTGATTGGTTGGTCATGAACTCCCAAACTACTTAGAGAAAAGCAAAAGATTCAGAAGAAGGTGAACTAACACAGTTTTGTTTGGTCCGTAAGAGTCAAGTGAAGAGCTGACAGGCAAGATGGCTCTTCCACCTCCTCTTTTTCTGCATTTTTGGAAATGAGCATCCAGTGTTTTTTTTTCCCTTTCATCCTTTATTGCCTCCTTCCTCCCCTCCACTTACCTCAGGCTTGAAAACTCAAAAATATGCAAACAGCTTCTTCACAATAGCACTCTCCTACCCCAGGACTGACCCCCATTACCCCAGATGCACTTTGGTTTTTTTTTTGTTTGTTTGTTTATTGTTGGGGATTCATTGAGGGTACAACAAACCAGATTACACTCATTGCATTTGTTAGGCAAAGTCCCTCTTGCAATCATGTCTTGCCCCCAAAAGGTGTGGCACACACCAAGGCCCCACCTCTCTCCCTCCTTCCCTCTCTCTGCTCTTCCTTTCTCCACCCCTCCCTCCTTTCTCTCGCTGCTCTCCCCTTCCCCCACCCCCACCATGACCTTAATTGTTATTAATTGTCCTCGTATCAAAATTGAGTACATAGGATTCATGCTTCTCCATTCTTGTGATGCTTTACTAAGAATAATGTCTTCCACTTCCATCCAGGTTAATACAAGGGATGTAAAGTCTCCCTTTTTTTAATGGCTGAATAGTATTCCATGGTATACATATACCACAGCTTGTTAATCCATTCCTGGGTTGGTGGGCATTTAGGCTGTTTCCACATTTTGGCGATTGTAAATTGAGCTGCAATAAACAGTCTAGTACAAGTGTCCTTATGATAAAAGGATGTTTTTCCTTCTGGGTAGATGCCCAGTAATGGGATTGCAGGATCAAATGGGAGGTCTAGCATGAGTTCTTTGAGGGTTCTCCATACTTCCTTCCAAAAAGGTTGTATTAGTTTGCAGTCCCACCAGCAGTGTAAAAGTGTTCCCTTCTCTCCACATCCATGCCAGCATCTGCAGTTTTGAGATTTTGTGATGTGGACCATTCTCTCTGGGGTTAGATGGTATCTCAGGGTGGTTTTGATTTGCATTTCTCTAATAGATAGGGATGATGAACATTTTTTCATATGTTACCCCAGATGCACTCTGTAATTAATTGTGACTTCGGACTCTAATCTCAGTGAAAAATCTTGAGGGAAAGAATTGTTCACAGGTCAGGGAATGATTACATCCTCCTGTTGGCTGCAGGCTGTTGTGGTATCCCTTTGGCCAAGGTGCTTGGCCAAAAGAGCTGTTGATATCTTGTGGGAAAGAGGGGGAAAGAGCTGTTGATATCTTGTGCAATTTGGCTGCCTTGTATAAACAAATTAGCTTTCAGATTTATTTTGAAAGAGGGGAGGAGCATTGAACACAGACTTGACAGCAGCATCTAGGATCTGCTGAAGAAACTTATAATTGAGGCATTGTCTTTAAAGGTGCTGCCATGATAACTGAGTGGCTTGTAATGCTGGGTATCACTGATTCTCCATTGAAAATTACCTCTTTGGGTGCCAGATTCTGAAGCATGCTGGCCTGAGCCACTGGGACTGTCAGGACGCTCTACCTGGGGCCCCAGGGAGTGGCATTTTGCCATGTCTGGCATATGTGGGTTGGCATAGGCTGCAGGACATTGGGTCCTGTGTGGAACAAGATGAAGCTGGAATTTTCTAGTGAGACTGAGCTGTGGTGTGCTGGAATCAGGAAACACGGGTTCACAGCTCCTGCATCTATCATGATGCTATGGGAGAAAGTGTAGGCAAGAGAACGCTAAAGCAAATTCAAGTCCACACCAAATGCCTGGTGCATCACGCGCAATCAGTAAAGGTTTAATGAACCTGGAACTGATGTGCCTTATATGGAGCAAGGCAGCTTTGCACAGTTTGAATTCAGAGGAAGAGTGTTCTGTTTATTGGCACCTGCTTTTCACCCTGGGCTTCAGACAATCCCAAGGAGACATTTTGTATTACACTGGCACTGATAAATTCACCCAGGACAAGCCATGTGATGGAAAAGAGGAGAAGGGAAAATTATGGCACAAGCCATGCTAGCAGCAAGGAAAATTCAAAGCTGCATAGGTTGGTTGGGAACTCAGTTTTCCATCATCTGAGTATTTCCAGAATCCACCCAAGACCACTCTGTAGAGTACAGAGCAATCATTCTGATCCATGCTTCTGAGTGTGTAGTGGGCACAGTGCCTACCTCCTCTGAGAGGCGTTCCAGGGCTACCTCCTCCAAACCAACATCTCCGTTCTCTCCTCTTCCAACCTGCCTTATTTCCTACAGCACACTGGTCACTGCCTGGTTTATATTTGTTTGTTGTTTGTCTCCCTCACCAAAATATAAACTGCAGTGGCTTTGTCTCACTCTCCACTGTCTGCCCGATGCCTGGACTAGTGCCGGCACATAGCAGACCCCCAATAAATATGTGGTGAAACATTAACTCAGACTAGTTAGTGCTATAGGCAGTCCAAATGCCAGCCCGTGTCCCCACCACCCTCAATAAAGAAGCCTACATATTTTCCCATGGGGGAAGCCATTTTGCTTACATCTTTAATTCTTAATATTTCAACAGCACATGTCATATGAGTTTGGGGTTTAACACTATTAGTCACATCTCATTTTGGTTGTGTTTACCAACACACAGCATGATCTTTATAGATTTCCTAAGGATCTCTAGGACATGCACAGGGGGTAGGTAGTGATGCATTTTTGTTACCAAAATGCATGAAGTCTATCAGGTTTCCATTCTCTCAGTAATTTTAATGCCTCAAATAAACTTAAGAGATTAAATGGTAAATTCTTTATTTCAAAAAACATGAGGACTAAATGCTACACATTATCTGGTTTGGATCCTAGAACAGAAAGAGAACAGTTGTGGAAAAAGTGATAAAATCCAAATAAAGTTTGTGGTTTAGTGATGTACCAATGTTACTTTCTTAGTGTCCATGAACATGCCTGAGTTATGAAACATTAGAGGAAGCTGGGTGAAGGGTATCCATGAATCTCAAGTATTTTCTTTACCATTCTTCTATAAATATAAAATCACTTTGAATTTAAAAGGTCAAGAAACAAACGTAGGAATGCAGGACAAACAGACCGTAACAGAATCCAAGAATCCCAGTACTGGAAGGATTCCCAGTGTAATCTAGAGCAAACTCCTGACATCGTAGTTTAGGAATTAAGGCCAAGAGAATGGAGCAATTAAAAAAAACTACAGAAATAATTGTAGTAATTATAGGTTCTATGACCTAACCTTAACTGAATTCATGAGGCGATTTATCATTTATAGTGTAGTCCTTATTTATACTTACAATTGCTCATTCATTCACTACCAAAAACCTATTATCACAAACTTTCCCAGACTCTTGGAATATAAAGAAGAATAGAATATTATCTATGCCCTTGAGTTACTCGAAGTCTAATCTTATCTGATCTTTGCTATAATCAGGTGTTAGCTGTTACCTCTTTCTTACATAAGGAGAATTGCCCACGCATTGCTGGTGGATGGCAGAGGCAGAACACAAGCCGGTCAGCCCGATGCCACAGTGCTGCAGGCGATATGAAATGTGGGTGACATTTTTGTTCTTAGAGAAGGCTGTAGTGATTGCTGACCTAAAGAAGATATCAGATCCACGTAAGAATGGCTTCTGAGGGCAAGAAGGCTGAGTGTGGGAGGACGCGGTTGTGGCAGATCTAGGACTCTCGCCAGCTTCCCCTCTAGACCACTCTCCTAAGTGCCAGGAATCAAGTGTCCAGGGGAACTTGCACTTTGCAAAAATGGCTGAGTTGTTTTCTAAAAATGGCAAAAGCTCATTCCTCCTGGCAGGGGATCTGCTTCTGTCTGGATACCTTTGTAATCAATAAGAGGTTCCCACAGAGTTAGGATATCTTCGTGTGTGTGTGTGTGTGTGTGTGTGTGTGTGTGTGTGTTTGAGTAATAAAGTTTATGAACTCTAGAGTCAGAATAATCCTAAAAATGCATTCCCACTACTATCTTTATACACATCCTCTCAACTCTCAAATCCTCAGTTTCTACATCTATGAAAATAATGTTCCAGAGCTGTTGTGAGATTAGATGAAATGATATATGTACATTACTTGCCTTATGTCCTCAGGAATTACATAACTTAACCTGTGTTACTTTATGTATAAAATGGTGATGGTGGTGAGAATTTGATTACTTGAGCCCATTTCATAGAATTGTTTTGATGATTAAAACAGTTAAGGTGTGGGCAGTGCTAAGCATAAGGCCTGGCGCATGGGAGGTCCTTGATAAAGGTTGTTTGTCATCACTTATTCATCACTACTCTGTGGAAACTGAGACTTCTGGAGGTAAATATCATACAGATGGTAAATTACAAAGGAGGAGATTAAAATCCAAACTGTTAGATTCCAGAACCTCTGATACGTATAATTTTGCTTTTGGAATATATAATTCATTTACAGTCTATAAATGTTACATGTATGTTGTGAATGTATTGAATACTTGTCACATTTTAATAGACACTGAGATAAGAGATGTGCGATCTCTTGGCTAAAAAATGTTGCAATAGCTGTCGTTCATGAACACACAACCAACGTGCCCTGATGCCCACACAGCTCACACAATCCCTGCTTGGCCTGGAATTGCTCTCAAGATATACTTACATCTCACAGGATAATCTGGATCTTCTCAGAGGCCTTTGGCGTAATCTCTTCTGCCTACATTATTCCAAAATGAGTAGCCCAAGAAGGAAGGGAGAGAGGAGATGGGGGGTGGGGAGGATGGTTGGAGGGAGGATGGTGGGACCACACCTACGGTGCATCTTACAAGGGTACATGTGAAATTTACTAAATGTAGAATATAAATGTCTTAACACAGTAACTAAGAAAATGCCATGAAGGTTATGTTAACCAATTTGATGGAAGTATTTCAAACTGTATATAAAACCAGCACATTGTACCCCATAATTGCATGAATGTACACAGCTATGATTTAATAAAAATGTTTTTAAAAAATGAGTAAAGAATTTGCATTTTGTAGAAGTGCTTTCCTTCTGTCCTGTGCTAGGTTTTTCTATCTAGAGAGGCTGTTCGGCAAGTCACGTCTGCCTCATCTTAAAGCTTTGCGGAGAGAATACCAGACTCACAACCTAGGAATGAAGAAAACAGCAGAATGTGACACAGATGCAGGCAGGAAGACAGCAGATCGCATGCACCTCAGCACTATTTAGAGACCATTCCTATCCCCACCACTGCGGCAGGAGGATTCCAGATCACGTTAGCACCTAGCATAGAGTAGGTTCTAATGAGTATTTGTTGAAAGACTTAATGAAGATTCTAAAATTCCATGGACCATGTTACACATGCTTGATAACAACTCAAAAATCATTCTGGGGGAATTAAATTAACAAAAGTCAATGCTTTATTATAAAAGAATGAAATTATTTCGGTACAGTGTTAAGTCCTCATCCATCTTTGGGGAAGGGAAATGAACTTGGGGGAGTTAAGAAACTATGCCACACAGAGTTAGCCACCGGTCTAGACCATGAGCAAAACTTCTCTTGGCTCATCTCTGCGGTGGAGTTGGAGACTGCATAATAGCTCTTGAAGCACACCTGTGTGTATGGAGCTGAGAAGAAAAAGACCAGCATAACCAACCCATCCATTATGTATTTAATGGAATTTTAAGAGCTCTTGACAGAAGAGGCACTGCCTCTCTTTACCCTATTCTACACCCAACTCAATCCCAACTCACTAAGAGTTTGGACTTTCCGTAAGTTTGGACAGAGACCAGCAGGGACTGCAAGGAGAAACTGAAACTTCATAGAGTTCACAAACAAAACCAGATGCTCACACACCTTCCAATTTTGGCTTCCGTCCTTCTGCCCATCCAACAGCTTTGGACTTGATGAAGAATAAAAACAACAACAGGGAGAACGCCTGGCTGGAGTATTGATCAGAGCTGAAGGAAAATCTCAGAGATTTATGTGCTCCCTAAGAGTCTTTGAAGCTTTGGCTTCAAATCTCAGTTGGGCTTCCAGCTCTTCCAGTTACTATCTTGGCCAAGAGGTTTTCAGGACTACTTCACTGAGTCCACACATGTCCTCATGACTTAGGCCAGGCTCCACAAAGCATAGTAAGGTCAGGTGTCTGCTGATCCCTCAATAAGGGCTCTACTTCCACCCCACCCTCAACCACATCCTGTTTCTTCTGTGTTTTGCCATTGCAGACACAGGAAAAGGTTTTCTGTATTTGCTTTCAGGGTGATGACCCTGAGAGAAATCATTTTCCAAAGTCTACTTTCTCAGAGAAGATTCATAAATGTTGTTGTTAGAGGAGGGATAACTGCCTTGTGATTTTCTTTCTGGAAAGTTTCTAGTGTCAGGGGGAGCAGGGCTAAGAGTGCTCCAGTTTGTGAAACTAAAATTGAGCCTCAGCCTTCAAAGAGATGATAAGAAAAAAGTATGTCTTCTCAGGTAGAAAGGAGAGAGTCTCTCAAGCAGGGTACTGGTGCCCTCATGTTCTAAGGAAATGTTTCCATGGTGTCTGTTCTGATGCCTCAGCTTGGGTCATGTCACACAGTTCGCCAGGAAACTCACCATCCATGGACCATTCAGGAATGACAACCTGGTGCTGTGAAGTGAGTCAGAGCCTCAGCCATGGTTTTTTACCACTAACTATCTCTTTTTAACTTGAGTTTGAGTGATTTTAGCAATGCAGGTCTTTCTAGCTTCCTCAATACCAACCCATTCAGAGGCTGCTTCTCTGCTCACCTGCCTGGCTCCTCCCACTGTGGGCCATGATTAAGTGAGTCTTATTAAATAAGAAGCTTCTTAAAAAGATAGTTAAAAATGAGATAAACAGAGAAGAGGAATGTTCAAAAGTGTATTCATTTTGCACTCTCCTCAGGGGGCGGCAATGTTCCAAGGGAGAAGGGGGAAGTAGGAAGATGGATCACTGACCCAAGTTCCACAAAAACTACATGGTGGGAGTTTCAGGGCCCTTCACAGATTTGAGAGATGGGTTCTTTAAAAGTTAATTCTGCCTCTGCTAATGAGAGTTTGGGGGGCCAGGCACTTGCTCATGTTTTCTTCCATTAAACATTTGCTGGACAACAGTGTCAGGCAGTGCAGGGAATACAAAATGAAGATTAAGTGATTCTTTTTCCCTCAAGGATTTTACCTCTTACCAGGAGTGCTAAGACAAAATAAACTACCTGTGCTACAACGTGGGTTGCTATGACAGCCAACCTCAGTGAGCTTTGTTTTGGGGAGATGACAGGTCAGGGAGTGCATGTGAATCACCCAGCCTTTCACTTACTGGAGGCAGGAGAGCCAAGGGGCAGCTCTCACAAAGTGTGCTCACAATTGCCATGTAGACTTAATGAAAGTGTAAGGATGACAATAAGGAATTAGACCACACCTATGGAGCACATTGCAAGTGCAGGTTGGATCTATCCTGTGTAGAACACAAATGTCCTAATGCTATAACTGGGTAAATGAGGTGAAAGCTATGTTGATTAGTATGATGTAAGCACTCCAATTTATACAAATAATCAACACATTGAAAATGGCATAAATGTATTTATGATCTATGTACAAAAGACTTAATAAAAAAATGAAAAAAGACTATTATAGGAATTTTATATGTGTTATCCTGTTTAGTCCTCACAATAAGTTTAATAATAAGTATATGCTATTCCCATTGTATAAATGAAGAAACTGAGGCCCTTAGAGGGTAGGAAGCCTGCCCAAGATGACACAGCTAAGAGCAGCGGAGCACCCATCCAGCAGCATAGTCCCTACTCTTAACCACTCTGCTGTCTGCTTCCCACAGTAGAAAAGCATACCCCTATAAAGATCCAGTTCTAGAAGGAATGATTTCATACTATCAAACTCCCAAGCAGGTTCACTCTACCAAAATGGGAAGGCGATCAAATCACAGCTGGAAGGAGAGAGTTATGCTTGGTTATCTAACTTTCATTGTATGTTCTTAGGCTCCGAGCCTGTAGGGCCCAAATAATCTTCACAGAGTGGCATTATCTGAGGTGGTGTATGTGAAAGTGACACACACATTTCCCATATGGGGGGCAGTGGGGCCAGCTGCTGGCCAAGAGCTGGCAGAGAATTCGTGGAACTTGGATGCCTTCAGAACTGGTACTCCATGAAACAGGTCAGCTTATCTTCCCACATTTATTTTTACTTAGGGAAACTTACCACCAGTGTACAAGACAAACCAAAACAGTGGAACAACAGCTCCAGGGAAACCACAGCCCTGCTCAGTGCTGAAAGAACTCCCATTTAGAGGAAGAAGGAATTTTAGTGATGGTGAGAGGGGAAGACACAGAGGGTACTAGCTTGCTGGTCCTTCTCTCTTTGGACCTGTATAAGCATTGCTTGTTGCTCTTAGAACTTCATACTAAAATTACCTCTCACCCACAATACTAGACATTGAGATATAATAGATCACTGTGGAAGATCGGCTCCCAAAGCCACCTTTCCACCATTCTATGACCCTAGTTCATTCTAGTTCTGTGTCTTCCTGAAATGTGCCAGGCATTTACAAAGTGGTAATACTCCTGATGAGAAGCAAACAAAGGTAAAGCAAAGAAGTTAGATCATCAAGGGCCAGAGGCCTCAATTTACATCTTAATTTGTACTATGCATCTCCTATAGCTGAGTTATAAGCCCTGAGAATAGAGAATTCAAGCTAATTTGGATAGTTGACTGAATCCAAGCCCACCGCTCAGTCCTTCTATCAACACAATAGCAAAGCAAGTGGTGCGGAAGAGTAGTGTAGTTGCTGAATAAATAAATACTTGCATATTTGCCAAATACATGCATGAATGAATAAATGAATAATAACTGGCTAAAAAGGATGAATGACTTCCAACCCAAGACATGAAGTGTATTTAATATCTCATTTTGTCAGATCCACAAGTTCATCTTCAGCCATGGAAAAGAATAAATGAAATCCAGTTGCTGATGGTATTATAGTTTGTGTATTAGCGAGTTCTCTTTTACCAGTTAGAAAGGTACTTGTTCTTATTTTATTCATTATATTTTCTAAACACTTACCTTTACTTGGAAAACAGAGTGTGTTCCTGTAGCGGCCAGGCTGAGTCACACAGACAACTGCTTTCTCTTCCCACTTATGACAGGGGCAGAGTCAAAGGCTGGGGCAGATTGGAACTGCAAAAAATAGAGATAGCTAAAGATCTATTCTGGAAGAGCCTCTAAAGATCTCATTCCACATAAGGTGAGAACCCACTGTGTCAGGTAGAAAACAGCATCCTCATCATCAAAGCAAAATACGGCAAGCCTGAAGGGACATGGGACCCTGGGCTTTGGGGCGGGAATGGGAGAACGTAGCACAAGACATGGAATACAAGAAGAAACAATTGTGCTGTTCTAAAGTAACGCTTAGGAATGAGCTGTGCAAACTGGCAACAGCAAAGGTCGGATGAAAGAGTAAAAGTTCTTTCTAGTTTGTGAACTAGAGTGGAGAAATTATTGTATTTGAAGAGTTCAGGTAAGACAGGAAAGGGACCCTGAAAGGGAGTAGAGGAGTTTGAGTGGCCTGTAGCAAATCTATAAGAAGTGCTGCCATGGTTGGGACCCTCCATCAGCAGTGGGAATGGAATGTTGAGAAAAACACACCCTGGTTTGTGGGGAGCTTAGGGCTGGATTCCTGGATAAGTAGTGAGAATCGGTGATGTGTTCCCAGCTTTCCCATTGGATTGCCTGAACGGATCATGGTACCCATTGGGACTCTGCGTGCTGTGTAGGGGCAGAACAAATGGTCCTCCTTATGTTCCATGTCCAAGGGCTCTGCTTTTAAGCAGAAGAAATGTTTATTTGAAGTCTGCCAATGTCTTGTATTTCTCTTCATCTTCTTTTTTTTAATTTTATTTTTATTTTGTATTAAGTCATAAACACAGAGATCACGTATACATTGATGCCTTTATGGGGTACAATGTGCTGATTTTATATACAATTAGGAATGCTTACATCAAACTAGTTAATATAGCTTTCACCTCATTTACTTAATTATTGTGTTAAGACATTTATACTCTATACATAATAGATTTGACATGTACCCTTGCAATATGAACCATAGGAATGGTCCTACTGTTTACCCTCCCTCCATCGAATCTGCCCCCTCCCCTCCATTTCCCTTTTCTTCCCTCCTTTATCTTGGGCTATAGTTGTGATTTATCTTTCTTATGAAAGTGTGAGTAGTTATAAATTGGTTTTATAATTCATCTATTTATTTTTAATTCAAGTAAAAATGAATGACATGATCTTTCATTTGAAATGTCATGAAGAATACCATCCTGTGTTTGTAAAATTTTACATGTAAAATTCTATATGCATCCATTCATTCATTCCTCCATCTAACTGTGTATCCATGGAGGTAAGTGAGGAGCAGGGTTCCCCAAACTTCCTTCAGTAGAAAGGTACTGAACCGTTTGGATTTCAATGGTGAGCATATGACATCTTTACAAATATAACAGAGACTTAATAATTTGCATAAAAATGGAATAATTTGTTAAGCGTTCAGTTCAGTGAAAGAATGTGAAACTGGCAGGAGGAGCCTTGGAAAAGGATCTGTTTATGTGTCATCGTCCCCAGGTTCCCAGGAGCTGTTCTCTTGTCCTCAGGTACCAGACGTGCTCCAACAATGGACTGGTGGCAGGGTTCCAGAGCCGCTACTTCGAGTCAGTGCTGGACCGGGAGTGGCAATTTTACTGCTGTCGCTACAGCAAGAGGTGCCCATATTCCTGCTGGTGAGTCTGGTGGCTGAACCCCATCGCTTGAGATTCCTGGGCTGGCGCGGAGCCTTAGGGAGTGACCTGGTCCACGTTTCTGGCTTCAGATAAGCCTGAGCTGTCACAGACAAGGCTGGAAGGCAGCAGCTAACCTACAGAAGAGAATGAGGAAACAGATGAGTTGTAAGAATGCTCACACTGAGAAGGCCCTTACACATTACCCAACCCAAAGCTCTCGTATTCTTTTGGCAAAAAAAGGAAACAAAACAATTAAGCGGGCAGTGAGTGATCAGCCCAAAGTCACCCCGCTATTTCAGGGAAGGCCAAGTCTTGAGCTGGGACCTGCGACTCCTCTCCCAGCTCTTTTCCTCTTCCTTCTCCCCTGCTACCTTCTCATCACATCCACAGCTGGCCCTATTCAGGAATCTATCTCCCTACCATCTCTCTTTGAGAGAAACGAATCCTGTCATGAGTCAGTATATATTAATACACAGAAAAAAAAAAAAAGATGTTGCTGTTTCCTGGATCGATTTGAAATTCCAGCTAGTAATAATTTGTTTCTTTCCCTCTCCCACGGTTGATGCCAAATATCTCCTGACCTAACCTGCCAGTTGGCTAAGAGAATGTGTATATACTATTTATTTACTTTGATAACTTACACTGAGCGTTGATAACACAACTTGTCCCAGGTTTTTTTGGTCTGTAAACCAACCAGGTGTTTCTGGGTTGGGCAGAGGAATCCAGAAGTCTCACTGGAAGGCTGGCTCAGGCACGTGACTTGTCTCTGTACAGTGGGGCTTGGAAGGACAGCCTGGGGGTTATGCTTACTCTCTGAAATTAGTGTTACTGCACAGATGCCCAAGTGTGGCATGACGTCTCTAGGGACAGACAGCTCCAAAAGCTTATCAGTTTTCTTTGGAAAAAAGAAGTCAGACATTATCTATAGCTGTGTGAGGGAGTAGGGACTTTCTTCTCAGCTCTTTAAAACTGTTCCCATAATCTTGGGGGTGGGACACAAGTATAACAGGGACTTGATCTAACAAATGCAATCAGTGCAACCTAATTCCTTGTACCCTCAATGAACCCCAAACAATAAATAAATATTAAAAAGAACAAAAAACCCTGCTTCCATAAGGCAGATCTTACTGTGCCCTGGCGAGTGAATAGGCCGGGCTAGGGTTCATAAAAAGATCTCCCATGATGAGGAAGATGGAAGGGACACTGGTATAGTCAACAAGAGGCAAGAAACTTGAGTTCCAGCCTCTGTGCTGGCCCCGCCTCACCTCCCTCTGCTCCTCTCCTCCTCTTCTGTCCCCTCCCTGCTGTCACTGTGCTGGCTCTAAGGAGTCACTTTATTTACTTCTCTGCAGAAACTGAAGTACATCACTTCAGTGATGGCCACCTTTTCTGAGTGAGTCTCCGAGGTTTTATAAATCTGACAAAAACACTAGACTTCATCATCACAGGGGAACTGTACTTAAACTTGTTTATACAAAAGTTTGCAGGGAATTTCACAAGTCCCTACACTCCCCAAAGGCTATTCACCGACACACTGCCAAGAACCCCTGGATCACAAGTTGAAACTCCCAGGAGTAGATCTTTGAGTTTCTCTTAACTCCAAAGGCACATTTGCAAAAGTCAATCAGATGCCAGAACTGTTTTCAAAGAGAAGATGAAGGTTCCAAGGAAGAGTGAACCCCCAGGGAAGGGGAGAGTAGGTAGGCACCTGCCTGCTGTGACTTGGGCTTGTCCCAGGCTTCCCTTCCCAGTCTGCTAACAGAAGGGCTTTTCCTACAAAGAAACCAGTCTCTCATTTTTTTTAAAGCCATTAAAAGCCAGTTAAAATGTAAATAAGTCAACTGAAAGAGCTAGTACTTGGTGAATCCATTTGCCACCTTAGCAAGACATTCCCTGCATCAGGCTCTGAAGGAACGCATGGGGCTGGGGTGTAGAGGAGTGTGTTCAGGGGCGGGAGAGGGAGTGGGCGCAAGTGGAGACAGCTTGAGAGGACCACAGCAGGCAGGGTGGGGAGGCTGGGCCCCCTGCAGGTGTTTGGCCTGTCCCCTGGCCCTTAGATGCCTCCGCTACAGTACTTGTGCTTCATTAGACTACCTGTGTACTGTTGTCCCACTCGCCCAGGACTGTGAGCATCTGGAGGATACAAAACTCATTCCCCTTTGGACCCCTGTCACTGGCATAGTGCTCAGAGCATAGCTGTCTTCTCAATAGCTGTTGCATGAATGCTCAAATGAGTGATTCTGGAGGGTGTGCAGAATAAAAGAAAATGCTCCAGAAAACATAATTTTCTTACTAAAAAAATGTTTTTAGGGGCAGTACCTGTGGCTCAAAGGAGTAGGGTGCCAGCCCCATATGCCAGAGGTGGCAGCCCCTACCAAACCCAGCCCCTACCAAATACTGCAAAAAAAAAAAAAAAAAAAATTGTTTTTAATCTCTCTCCACCAGCCTCACCCCTCTGCCTCTAAGCTATATCCACGCAGAGATCTTTGTACTGGTAAATGTCAAGCAATTTAAATAATGCTAGGCACACAGCAGGCACGCACTAACATTTGTTGGGTGAATGAATAACTTCAGCCGACTTCCCAACTTCCCGGTTCAGTTGTAAAGATGAAATAAGATAACACAGGCCTGGCAGGACCACTGGCTGATCACACAGAGCTGGCCCATCTAGAAGCTGAGTCCCCTTCACCCTCTTAGCTGCAGGACAAACTCAGTCTAGTCTCCTCACGAACTAACTGGCCTTTCAAAGGCAGACTCTGCCCAAGGTCAACCCATCATGGGTCAGATAGCCTTGTAGGCAGCAGAACTTGAAACTGGAGTTTGTTACACTGAGGAATAAGACACAGGCAATCTCTTGGGGGTGCACTGAATCATTCTTCCCACTAAAGGAGGAGTGAAGAGGACAGCTATGTTCTTTATTACAGCCAGGCCAGGGGGCTCTGGAGGACAGCCTCCCACGTCTGCGGCTGTGCCAGGTCATGGCTGGCCACCAGACTTCTGTTTGTCTTTTCTCCAAACAGGGAAAGGACAGGGAGTGGGCTTAGGGCCTAAGACTTTAGGGGACAAGGCAGGCAAGAAACTGAGGCTCATGGGTTTTAGAAAAGTTGTCAAACAGCAGAGATAGGGGTAGAATAAAAGGGAAAACATCTAAATCTTGCATATACCCTGGATTTCTGTGATCCATGTCAACACTCAGAGCATCACTGCTTGAAGCCTATCCTGTTTACTTGGATGCCAAGGGCTGAAAAAGACAGAATATTTGTGTCTCAAGTTCCACTGCTGTTCCAATGATGTCCCAGCCGTCCAGTGGTCACACAGGAGCTGGTTCCAGGCTACTTCCCCACAAATGCTGAATATCCTCACACTCACATACTTCAAAAATGACTTCTCAAGTTCCCTTTGATGCAGCTCACCAACCTAAGATGCTAAGAATTCAATGATAATGGTAATCTCCAGATAGGAATAATGTCCCAAGGTTAAAGATTGACAAGTAAAGATCAGCAAATTTTCTTGAGTTGCTGGAGACATCCGGGCTCTAGTAGCAAAATTTACCCCAAGTCTTGGTCTGCAATGGTCTCCCCACACCCACTGGCACTTCCACCCACATGCTCCTCACCCCTCTTCACCCCATCCCACCATTCAGACACAGTGCAGCGGTCAGTGGAACCAAGTAGGGCAAGGGAAGAAAACTACTCAGAAAGACATGGCAAGTTGACTTTGAAGCAAGTCTTGCTGAAGTATACTGGCTCTATGTCCGAGAGAGTGCTGAGAGCTACAGTGGTTATCAGAAGAAATGCTACTTTTTCAAAGAAAACCTTGGGGAAGCAGCAAAATGAGATTGCAGTATGCATCAGGGCACACGATGTATGAATCACTATCCCACTGTGTGTCTAGACATTTTAGTAGCATCTCTAAATTGCCTGAGTCATGACATAATATTATATGTCTTTCTACCTTGAACAAAGTTTTTAGAGCAGTGTTTTTCGATCTTTTTTATCTCTTGGCACACTTGAATCTGTAGTTAAACTTCCACAGTGCACTTAAACTATGTTCATAAAAAAAAGAGAGAGCAAAAAACACATATATACTTACTGTGCTTTGAACTTCTTTTGAAAATTATTTACTTAATGATCTTTAAAATTTTTCACAACACACCTGAGATCCACTCACAGCTCACCAGTTGAAAAGTCACTGTTCTTAGAGTGTCAAGTAGGTCTTATTTCTTTAGCCGCTTAAGCCTGGCACAGAGCAGATGCTTAATAAATTTGTCGAATCAGTAACTGAGTATTGAAGGCCCCTAGGAACAGTAATGATGGTGAACACTGACGTGGATGTGATGAAGTTTTACAGTGGACAAAGACTTTCTTCATGGCTTGCTCTATTTTATTCACTTCTTTTAACAGCCCTGCAGAGTGAAGTGAGAACTGTTTTCCCACACCTTCCCACAGTGAAATGCTGATAACCCTCCTTCAAAACCTTCCCTTGCTTCACCTTAAGTAGCTTGAATTACCTTCTGAGAAGCTGGACGTTTGTGGGTGGGGACCACAGTCCTCCCTTCCCACTTTGAAAGCTGTTCTGCAATACGGAGCCTGACTCTGTTTTGAACTAGCTGAGTGATCACCTAGCATCTCTGTGCTTAAGAGTGTTTAGGGATTCAGAAATACGACCACTCTCGACTGGAAAAATCAAATCTTCTAGCCAATTCCCCAAGGACTGTGGGATTTATTTGTTTGGTGGAAACCAAGGTGCAGCTTTGATTTCATTTTGTGCAGTTTCTTGTTGCAGATTACAGCATCCCTGAACTCTGGCAAGAAAACAAATTCCTGATAGATGTGGACATGTCTGTTACAAAATAGTCCCCACTGGATGGGATGAATATATAAATTTGACACATGTTTATTTGTATGTGAGGGTTTGAGTTCTTGATCTAGTGGTCCGCAAACCACAAACACATGTCACTGAAGTAGCCGCAACTCTTCAGAGACTGTTTGTAATAATTCCCTCCACTCCAAACAGCTCACAGATGCACGCTGCACACAAGTCTCCTGTCCACACACAGACTACGTGTCCCAGGCGGAGCTAATGGTTTTGAGTTGAGCAACTACAACAGGACCTCCATGGTGACCACCTCCCTACACTGACCACCTCCTTAAGTTGACCTAATTTCCATGGTCCACACATGCACCACATGTATGTATCAGTACAGCAGGCCTCGTTTCTGATGTTGACTACCTCTGTATGTTGACCAGTTGGTGACAGTCCCTTGGGTGGTTCCGTGATCTTTCCTTTTCTAAATAATTGTTCTGTAGATCCATGGCCTTTCATTAGCTTCAGTAGATAACATGAATATATTTGGACCAGAAACATAAAGAATCGACTTAGATGACTTTTCTGTTATCTTCCACCCTAAGATTCTATGATGCTCAGACTTTGCCCTCTTCACTGCCTACCTCCCACTCCTGTGCTCCAATCATAAGCCTGAGAGTGGTTTTTCTTCATTTTTGGTTAGCTCTAGTTAACAACAACAACAGTATTAGTTAGTGAGAACTTTCTTTTCCTCTCACCAAACACCCAGACAAAGCTAATCTTTAACTCCTGTTCTCATTTTTCAGATTTTAATGCAAAGTGGGGAGTGCTAGCATGACTACTTCCCATAATGTTGTGTCAGGGGCAGGAACAAGCTCACGGGGCCCTGCGTTGCCCGAGTCTGTCCCGTGCCACCCCTGCATGGATGGCCTCCTGCAGCACAGCGCCCAGAGGTCTGGCAAGATGGGCAGCTTCTCTCTGAGCAAACTGGAAACCATTGTTATACTAGGACTGCATGTTACATTTTAAAACCCTTCCCAATCCAATTTTTCTGCCACCCACATACTCTCCAATGCTTATTTATTTGGGCGGGAATGAGATTGGTGGATTACTTGTCATCATCCTACAGTGTTAAAAGGGAAAAACATAAATAAGAACTCACTTGATGATTTTATTATCTCTTTCAGGCTATCTACAATAATGAAAGTGTTTTCATTTATTTTTGTTTATAATTTTTTTGAGTGTGACACTTCATGAAGCAGTCTCCAGGATGAAGGCCAGACTTCCTCTTGCCTGTCTCACAGTAGAAAACGGTTTCTCTCCTTCCAGCTTTCTCATTTATTCTGCTGTGAACCATGTAATCCTTGGTTGATTTTTTTTTTTTTTTTTTTTGCAGTTTTTGGCTGGGGCTGGGTTTGAACCCACCACCTCCAGCATATGGGACCAGTGCCCTACTCCTTTGAGCCACAGGCACCGCCCTGATTTTTTTTTTTCATTTTGCGTTATAAAATGCATCTGTCATTTCTTCAGGTGTCAGAAGATGACAGTCTTCCCCTCTTTCTTGCATTTCTGTTCCTCACATTGTTCACAAGCTGAATGATGAGATTTCTCCTCTAAGAAAGGTGTGTCTGCGCCTTCTCCCCACTCTCCTCATCTAATGAGTAAAGGATGAAGCAGTTCATAACTGCAACATCCATCAGCCAAGCCAGGAGAATAATTTTTTCCACCATTGGTAGGACCTCCTTGTAAATCAGTACTGATCAGCTCTGTCCACTCTTTCCATAACAGCAGCTGTGACTCCCTTTACGTAATCCTAAAATAACTGTCGGGTTTTCAAATTGAACAGGCTGTTTCTTCCTATAACCAGTGATCAACACTGTTTGAGGGCCAAAGAATGTGCTCAGCATTGTCACTACCTCTTGTCACAGAATGAGAGGCACATAAAAAGAGAAAGAAATGCATTGGATATCTTCTGATATCACAGTGGAAGGAATGACTCATTCCTTATGGAAAATCATTATGTCAGATGAGGTCTGACAGGATTGGTCTTGCATTGGCTTTAGATGCTTCTGTGATCAACCAACAACCATTGCCTTGTATTACATGACACAGAAATCCCTCCTTTTGGCAAAGAGCAGCCCCTCTGAACTTCAGCAAAATCAATCATGCTTTTCATCAACTGGAGTGGCTGTTGTAATTACTGTGCCCTATTTATATGTAATTTACACATTTATGGCAGGTCTTCCATATCTGCAGTTTCCTCATCTGAGAGTTCAACCAATGATGGGTAGAAAATATTTTGGGAAAAAAACACAACAATAAAAAAATACAATATGCCAAGTGATTACATAACATGTACATTGTATGAGTAATCTAGAAGTGTTTTAAAACATACGAGAGGATATGTGCAAGTCATCGGCAAATACTACGCCATTTTTTATAAGGAACTTGAACGTCTGCAGACTTGGGTATTCCTGGAACCAATACTTTATGGAAACTATTGGACAACTATATTTATTACCTGCATAAGGGGGATTCCTTCCTCCCTGTGCTAAAAACTTCAAAAGCAGAAATTTCAACAACGTGGCTGGTTGTCTGACTATTAGTTAACCCAAGACCAGACTATACTAACTACCTAAAACAAAAGTACACCACTCAATTCCAGACAAGATCTGTTGCTTCATTCAATCTAATCTGCTTTCCTCTATTGGATTCTACAGGCAATCATTCAGTCCTTCATTCATTAATTCATTTAATCAGTCACTCAGTCGGTGATACAAATGAATGTAAGTACACAATTCATAGATTTCAGTTCTTGATGATGATGAAATTTGTTTCTTGACACCTGCTACCCACTCATTTAATATTCAAACACAGAAGTTATGTTACTATTACACAGGTGAGGAGCTGTGACTTCCTTTAAAGTTCCAAACATATCTGCATTCCCCAAATCCCATGCTCTTTCCACAGGACTGAGCTGTCTCTCTGTCTAGGTGAGAAAATAAGACTTGAATGGGTGAAGCATTAGATAGCAGTACGGTAGCACCCAGCAGCTAAAACAGAGAAGAAAGCTAGTTGGTGAGGAGATCCAAAGGTGGCGTCATCCCACAGCCATGCAGGCAGAGGGTGATCATCAAGTAACAGAGCTGGTGAAAGCCAACAGGAGTCAAACCCTAGGCTTGGATTGGAGACTCAGTTCCAAGAGAACAATTTGAAAAATCTCCAGGGACTTTCCTCTTCTAATTTAAGCCACAGATATCCTTGAAACTTTTGTGGTGTTGTGGTACATATCTGAAGTGTTTGAAATATAAACCCCCAAATGGCACAAGAAGACAGTTGGCATGAGTATTTGGCATTCTTTCTCACACCCCCAAAAGCCCCAGGACTCAGGCCCTCTATGCAGAGAAGGGCACTTGGGTGATTACAGAGGTCCCGCTTGGGCATTCCCCAGCTTGTGGGGGAAGACACCAGGGTGTCCGTCATAACTGCATTGGGAAGTTATTTTTCTGTCTTTGCAAAACTAACGCAAACAGGGTTTTTTTTTCTTTTTTTTAATTTTTATTAAATCATAGCTGTGTACATTAATATGATCATGGGGCACCATACACTTGGTTCATAGATCGTTTGACACATTTTCATCACACTAGTTAACATAGCTTTCATAGCATTTTCTTAGTTATTTTGCTGAGACCTTTACATTCCACATTTACTAGGATTCACATATACCCTTGTAAGATGCACCGCAGGTGTAATCCCATTAATCCCCCTCCCTCTACCTACCTCCCCCCTCCCTCCCCTCCCTTTCCCCCTTCTCCCTATTCTTAGGTTGTAACTGGGTTATAGCTTTCATGTGAAGGTCCTACATTAGTTTCATAATAAGGGTGAGTACATTGGGTACTTTTTCTTCCGTTCTTGAGACACTTTACTAAGATGCAGAACCTGTTAACAATGTCAGGACATTGGCCAAGTAATCTAATCTGAAATATTCTCATTTCTTGTAGTTTACCTAGGAAAGCATTATGCAAAGAGAATGGTCATGAACAGACTGGGTTAATTTAAGAAACATCTCGACCATTTGTCAGTAAGAAAGGAATATCATCTTTTTGGCTAAATATGGAATGTAAGACAACCTCAATACATCAAGTCTGCAAATGCTGAGTCTCTGCCTGCTGCCCATTTCTGAACTAGATCATTGAAGGCATAGTCTATGCCATGTGCCAACTAGCCCTCAAAAGGCTCTCTGTATTTGCCATTGCAGTAAAATAAGATGTTAAACAGCCTTCTCTTATTTTAATCAAAACCTAAATATGTAGTGCTGACATGTAATAGTATGTCAGAATAGGATGTCTCTAGAATAAGGTGTTAATTGGGTAGAAAAAATGAGAGTAAAGCAGAATTAGGTATAGAACCACCAGAAGCTTCTCTAAGATGTTGTCTGAGCATGGGCTGAGCTCTAAAGAATGATGTGGAAGACATTCAAATTTTATTCTTATTTGGAAAAAGCTAAAATATGGCTTCCTCAGGGACTCCACTTTGCTCTGTTAACGTCTAAGTGCTCGAGTTTTCCTCCAGTTTTTATGGTACAGTCTGTGGCTTATGCTTTTTCTGGTGCCTCCACAAAGTGAGATAAGGTGACACTTGATGACTTGGGGCCATGAGCCAAAGCTGCATTTGTCCTTGAGCACACCAGCAGGAGCAAAAGCCCTGAAAATGATCCTCCAAGAGGATGCCAAATAATCCAGTTGTCCTAATTGCCTGCAAGTGAGACCGAGACGTAACAAACAGATCTTGGTGCTATGGAGTCTGACTGTGTCCAACTGCTTAGTGATTAATAAGGCCTAGCAGAGGTGGGTTTTCACAGAATCTTATACTGAGTCACTTCAGTTGAGAAATGAGTCAAACCTTCTCATTTAACTATTAAAAACCTAGTCAGTTCTCAGTCAAACCTCCAACAAGAAGTAAAATTGACCACCTTACGTAACTAAATTGTATCCCCTTTTGAAAATGGATGCAATAGCATGGATCTGGGCTCAGCTCTGTGACATCTGTCAGGAGCAGCTCAGTCTGGGCTACTGTATTGGTCAGTAAACCTTCCCTGAGTCTAATTGGATCCTCTGATCATTACAGTGCTTTAAGAATCTTGGATGAGCAAACAGTATATCAATCTTATAAGTCTCTTTAGTTTAAACTGGTTTTCTTCAGATTATAACTAAGATTTTTTTTTCCATTACATTCAATCTCAGTTGACCCAAGAAGCTGCTCAAGTGGCTTTATGTCATCAACTTTTTACTTAGCTTTGCAACAACTCTCTCTCTCTTCTTGACAGCAGAAAGGGTTTTGTGATGGGAGAAATTGTAACCCAATGGTCATTCATCCAAAAGTGACAGGAGGAATGAGCCAGCGCATGCACACACATACATACAGAGGAGTTTTTTGAAAGGGGATTATAAAATCCTTCTAGAAACACTTTAAAAACCTCATTACAGGGCAGCGCCTGTGGCTCAGAGGAGTAGGGTGCCGGCCCCATGTACCAGAGGTGGCGGGTTCAAACCCAGCCCAGGCCAAAAACAAACAAACAAAAAAACTCATTTCAAGGAATTGAATAAACGTGCCTTCCTGACCTGCCCTCCCCTTCTTCTTTCCAAGCTGAAGGCTGTTTGAGCAATCCAATTGGTCTAAGAATGTGTGGCAATGCTCAGTATGAAGGGTGCTTTGCCAAAAAGCTGCTTGAAGTGACCCAGTAATTCACAAGGAAGCTGGAACTACACTAAACTTCCCCCACCTGGCCTCAGAAAGCCCAGAGCCGCAGCTTATGGAGCCCTGATTACTCTCTTTCCTCTTTTAGTTTCCTGAGAAGTCCCTATGCCCCTAGCTCAATGGGTTTACTTCTGAAAGTTCAAATTATTGTTTTCTCTCTGACTAGCTGTTACTGGGGCTGTCATTTATTAAGACATTTTGTGTGATTGCATGTATGAGTGTGTATGTGAGAGTGTGTGTGTGTGAGTGTGTGTGTGAGTGCATGTGTGAGTGTATGTGAGAGTGTGTGTGTGTGAGTGTGTGTCAGAATGCATGTGTGAGTGTGTGTGTGAGGGGGTATGTCATCAAGACTTAAATGCAGCCCCATCTATCTGGTTCTCAAATACAATGAATTCTGGGCCCAAATGACACAGTAATTTTCACTATGGATAGTGTTTGGGTGGTTGACTCTCTACCAGTAATTGGAGCCATTTCTCTCTCCGTATTTTTAGTTTCCCAAAGTAGGGGAGATTTCCATCAAGATCCAACCTCTTTCCCTATACCCCTTAATTCAGAGTTCTGTAAGAAAGTTTCTCAAGGCTCTATAACTTAATCTCATGGTTTATAACAAAAATAAAAAAAAAAAAAACTACAACAATCAAAATCAAACAAAACCAAACTTGGCTTGGACCAAGATGAAAATTAAAACCTGGGCATGTACTTTCCTGCTCCAGGACATTCTAGAAATTTACCAAACAGCAGTCCTCCACAAAAAGGCTTCCCAGACAATGTGTCCAGTTGAGTAGGTAGCCTCTGTCTGGTAACTACCAAAAATAAAGCAATAGTTAAAGAAAGCATTAGATAACCTTTTCCTTCTCTGAAGCTCAAAAATTCTTAAATTTTTTTTGCAAACGTTTCTTTCCCACTTTATTCCAAATGTATTTGACTATCCAAGCATTCTGAAGGCAGACAAGACTAGTCAATAAAAACTTAAAAAGTAAAAATGTAGCCTGAATATTTCCAAACAGTTTGGGAGATAGGATTTAGCCTAATGTAATAGTGCTATATAAGATTCTGCCTTAGCAGAAATAAAAACATTTGGTACCCTCCATTCCACTCAATCTCTTGTGATCCTAATTTGTGTTATTCATTTCCTCGTCACATTTCTCTTTCCTCCAGTAAACTTCATTAGTACATTTCTTATTAAAATCCTCATGGACCACGAATAAGTGGGATTCAAATGAGGCCCTATTGGGTCCATTTATGAGACATTTACCTAACCTTTTTATTAGAAAGAGGAAGTCCCGCTTCTGCATCTCTTTAGCAGCACAAAATAGGTTTCTAAAATATCAGAGCCTATTTCACCTCAAAAAAAACATTAAGCAAAAATGCATACATGCAGCATGCTCAAGGTTAAGCTTGGCATCCTGATAGAGCATAATAATGTCTTAAGACAAGGTAAGTTAGGGCCAGGCCAAGTGAATAATGTGGGAAAAGGAATGGTCATGAGCCAAGTGGTCTAACCACAGATCTTTCTGCATGTAAGAACTGAGATCCTTTGAGGGGACCTTCCTATTTATTAATCAACCTTTTCAAGATTTCATGACAATCTTAAGAGAAAGATCATCCGTCTGCAGAGGGGGAAGATCTTTCTAACATCAATATACAATGACCTGGTAAATCCAGATCAGGCAAAATTACGGGCACTCACTAACTGGTTGTTTCCAGAGACACCTTAGGGTGCAAGTAAAGACTTGGATGACCTATTTGGTGATGAAAGGACTATTTCAATCCAGAAGATCTCTAGTGGCAAAGCTCTGTGAACACTGGGAAATTCTAGATTTCTCCTAGGGTAGACCACAGTGCATTTACTCACATGGAGACCCAGGATTGATTCACTCTTTGGAGAGACAGAATAAAAAGGAGGAGAAGAAACAAAATATCTCCTAATGATTCGACACCTGCCATGTATCAGTATGTCACACATGTTTTTATTACTTCCAAGGACAAACCTGTAGATAGCTTTTATTCTTCTGTACATCAGGAAACTGAGATTAAGTGACTCTCCACTATTTATTAATTCTTCAAGTATTTATTATGTATCAAGAACTATTTTAGGTACCAGTAAACAATGGAAAACAAGGCAAAAACTCTACATTTTAATTTAATATTTTTAGGCACTTTAAAAATTGTGACTCACCAGAAGAAGTATTTATTAAACTAATGCACAGTATGTACAGTTTATAAATACATACACATATATATTGTATTTAAAACAAGATAAATTATACACATAAATTATCCTTATTGCATGTATTACACACTCTGATATTTTCCTTTCTATTTTTTATGTTTCCTTTATAAAACCTGATCATAACCAGTTAAACTGATTTTACGATTTACTTATGAGTCATAATGCAAGGTTTGAAAACATTTTCTTAGTTGAGTTGAATGAAATGGGACTAATATTGATATTAGTCAATATCAAGAACTCCAATGTTATTTTCAAAACTCCAAAGCCTGGGGAGTTATCTACATCCTTTTAGGGAAGATTCTCATCTTTGGAAGGAGAGCTATCTGTCTCTTCACAGCCTGGAATGCTTAGGTAGAGGCCACATAACTTCAGTTTGGAGATGTTCAAACTCCATCTCTTCTTCGTAGCATGTCTTCTATTTGCTTCCAGAAATGACAATGTATTTTATTATTTTCTTTTCTAAATTTTTCCCTTTGTTCTCCCCACATAGGCTGACAACAGAATATCCAGGCCACTATGGTGAGGAAATGGACATGGTTTCCTATAATTATGATTACTATATGCGAGGAGCAACAACCACTTTCTCTGCAGTGGAAAGGTGAGAGGGGCAACCCCTTCCCCACAGGCTAGGAGTTAGAGGAGGTAGGGACTAACACTGCCCAAGGATTCTATCTGCCAGAGTTTTGATCTGAGATTTTCCCTATTTTAGTTTCCTTCTTGGTCAAGGATTAACTGAGAGTCTGGCTGGTCAACAGGAAGCAATGGGAAGTAAGCTGTTCCCATGAAGTCACCACATGAAACAGCTCACCCTTGGATATAAAGACAAATTCAAGCCTGCCCCAGAACAGAGAGTCCCAGACTTGGTATTTCTTGATGTCCTAAAATCTCCCCTCACTTAATATCACAGAGCACCTTTCCTCACCAAACATCAGGAGGAGAGGGCAAATGTGTTTGGAGGACTATGCACTATCAAAGTAGACCCTCTTCCATTCCAAATTCCATGCTTCTAAGGACCCCCACTTTGCATTGTAAAAAGGGAGACAAGGGGAGGAGACTGGACAGAAGGGACACACAAAATCTACTCACTCAGTTTGGGCAACTATAAAACGATACTTTAGATTGGGTAATTTATGAATAATAGAAATTTACCATTCACAGTTCTAGAAGCTGGAAAGTCCAAGATCCAGGTGCCAATAAACTAAGTATCTAACGAGGATTTGTTGTTCTTTCAGACAGGGCACTTTCCTGTGAGGTCCTCACATGGCAGAAGGGGCAAGCCTCCCTTTGACCTCTTTTACAAGGGCACTAACCCCATGCACAAGGACAGAGCCCTCATAACTTTACTACTTCCCAAAAGGCCCCACCTCTTAACACCATCACATTGGGTATTAGGTTCCAACACGTAAATTTTGGGGGAACATCAACATTCAGATGATAACATTTACAAACCATATTTAGAAATGAAAGAAGAAGAAGACTACCTCTATAAAAACCTGAAAAAAAATTAATGAAAGAAGAGAATTTAAATAACATAAAGAAAAAAAGCACAGAATTAACTTTTTTCCTCACCTTTCTCTCATAATCGGCTTCCCAACCCTATCTCAACTACAGCAAACTAAACCAAAACAATAAAAAGAAAACAAGAATTCTTCCCCCTGTTACTATAGATAGACATGTGGGTAAATTCAGGTGTTAAAGGTTGATCTGACCTATTTTTGGTCAGGTGGTAATCACTTTACACAGAAATAAATTCCCAAAAACTTAGCAATAAATTATTTGCAAACCAAATAAAACTTATGTTAACTCATTAGATAATGTTATACGATGAATTTAAGTGTAATGAGTCTCACTATGTCACCGTCAGTAGAGTACCGTGGCATCATGGCTCACAGCAAACTCAAACTCTTGTGCTCAAATGATTCTCTTGCCTCAGCCTCCCAAGTAGCTGGGACTACAGGCACCTGCCAATTTAATGTCCTGCTATTTTTAGAGATGGGGGTCTTGCTCTTGCTTAGGCTGGTCTTGAACTCCTGAGCTCAAGTGATCTACCCACCTCAAGCTCCCAGGCATGAGGATTACAGGCATGAGCCATGTGCCTGGCATAAATTTGCATCTTACTTAACTGACATTAACTTATTTAATGTGGTCTAAAATGTAAAAAAAAAAAAAAAAACAACCATGAAGTAGGCTGTTGGAAAGGCATGATGAATGTACAAAAGTTCTTATGTTTATGCATAAGAGAACTCCTCAGCTCTCAGATGTTACTTATTTTTGTTTTAGACACATGTTTAACTGGCTTAGTTAGGAATGAAACTCATTTCACCAGTGAGAAGAAATCATTGAGTGACATGACACAACCCAACAAATGTATTTAAGAAAAAGAAAGAAAAAAACCATGAACTCAAAGAACATGGAAACCTGGTGTCAGTTAGCAGAAGTGTGTAACCCAAAGTGCAAAACTGAGTTACAGTATCACAGAGGACTCGATATTCCTAATGATAACTCCAGTTCAACAAGAAAGTAAGTTCTCTATTCCCTGTTTAAGAAGGCTGAAAAGAATGCAACAAAGAAAGAGTGACATCAAAGCTTATTATGAAATAAATATACTTTGAACAGTTAAAATGCCTAATTCCTATTGGCTTGGGTTATGGGGACTACCCAGTATCATGAAAACTGAGATATTATCTCATTGCATTGGTTGAAAATTAATATCTTCCCCAAAATAAAGTAAAATAAAATAAAATAGATACATACTCATGTAATTTTTCTGCTATCACTACAAATCAGTGGCTTAAAGATCCACAACCTGAGTTTCTTCACTTCTGCTAAAGACTTGAGGCCCCCACTTTGGAGAAGTATTGTCACTCCCTTCTGTATGCAGGTCACTCTGGTTTCCTCCCGGAATGGAGTTTCTCAACCTGCATGCTGTTGACATCTGGGGGCGGATAACTCTTTGCTGTAGGGGTCTATTCTGTACATTCTAGATGGTTAGCCTACCCATGGTACTAGATGCCACTAGTACCCCACCACCAGTTGTGACAACCCAAAACACTTACAGTCATTGACAAATATCTCCTGGGGAGTGTACCTGCACCTAGTTAAAAAACCACTATCCTGGAGGGAAACCAGAGATTGAGCCTCGCTGAATCCCTTGGACCTCATAAGACCAAGTCTAAATTTTGCTTAGTATCAACTAACAGCCTCTTAAAAGAATAGTATGAGCGCCTGGCCATAAGATCTTGTTTATCTGGGGGTTTTGGTACACAGATAGATAAGAACTGGCTACAGTAATTAAATGCACTTGGTAAACCTGCATGCTACCAGTTTACCAATCTCCATCTAAAACAGTGTTTTTCATTTTTTTTTATCTTATAGCACCCTTAAGCCTGTAGTTAAACATCAGTGGCACACTTTAATTATGGTGACAAAAAAAAAAAAAAACAGTAAAAAAAGTATACTCACTATGCTTTGAACTTCTTTTGAAAGTAATTTAATTAATGATCTTTAAAATTTTTTGTGTCATACTTAAGATCCCCACACAGCACACCAGTTGAAAATTGCTGATTTAAAACAAGCTGTGTCCTCTGCTGACTATTACAGGAACAAATACCTAGAGTTGATCGCCTAGGTCTCAAAGACTTATGTTTGGGGACTGTACTCCCAAGGGCTCTAAACAAACAACCTAGCACACCAAACTCAGAGCTAGAAATCTGCCAGAGGCCTTTGGAGCGGAGCGTACCTCCCAGAACCGACAGCAGCCAGGCTCACTCTATAGTTCAGGAGCTGGGTGGAGGCCGTGTCGGTCGTGGTGTTAGGACACACTGAGCTGGAAAGGGCCTCGCAGATAGAAAAGGGAGAATGACGATGCTAAGGTTCCACTGTGTTTTGGAAGGATTAGCATGATCAAGCATGGAAAGTCTCTTAATTGTTGCCCTTAATCAGGACTGTGTGAAGGGGATGGCAGAAATGACCTCTGCTGGGGTTAAGGGTACCTAGCCATGGTGACAGTGTGGCATAAAAGAAAGACCAAGATTCAAGTCCAACCAACCTGGGATCTGAAATTGTCATCTGCTACCTGCCACTTGGATTATCTTAAAACGAGTCACTTATTTCTCCTTCTTCACCTAAACACTGAATTGCTGTGAGGATTATAAGAGAAAACACATAGAACATTTAGTACCATGCCAGGTATATTAGAGGTGCTCAGAAAATAGTAGCCACAATTTTCATTATCATCATTAAAAGATATTAGGCCACAGGAGAGCCACACAATGAGCGCACTCTGTACATCTGTTGTTAAATGGATGCACAAAGAATGTTAACTCGCCCTGAAGTAAAGTACATCCCTTAACAAAATTCCACATCATGTTTTTCAAAATTGAGCAATTTTATGTACTCTCAGACCCATCGCAACCATAAGTCAGCAGTTCAATTTCTGTTATGCCAGAGTGGTAGACCTTTTCTTTATCACTTTAAGGGGCTTTCCAGATTTTTTTCTTCATTTCTCCATGATGAGTACTCACTAAAGGAAAGAATCAATAAGAAAATAGATGGACATTTTAAAAGAAGATTCTTTACAATAAAATGGAGATGGCATTAAATAAATGCTTTTATTCCAAGCTGGTAACCTGTAAATTCTTGAGGCATCTCGGGGCAGCCGGGGTGAGCTGACCACCAGTGATGAAGGGAGCCTCCGCACAGCCAGCAACCTACTTAGTCCTGTTCGAGGGGTAGCCTGGCCCAACAGATTTGTGTGTTCTCTGGAGACTTCACAGAGATGTCTCCTAAGAGCAAAGTGAGGTTACATTTCAATTCAGTCCCTAGATCTTCCAAAAGTTCATTGCTTTTTCCCGGCAGGGATTGTTCTGTGGGTATCTTTTCTCACTGACATTAGTTTTCTGACTCTCCCCCTCACAGGGATCGCCAGTGGAAGTTCATAATGTGCCGGATGACTGATTACAACTGTGAATTTGCAAGTGTTTAGATTTGCCGCATGCCAAATCTGGGTGGAGAGATAAGGGCCAGGAGGGCCTGAGGGCGTCCACACATGTTAGCATGGGTTGGAATGCCTGTGGCTGTTTCTGCTGCTCTCTTTCCTTCTCCCTGAGCCAGTAGCTGCAGCACCAGCTTCCTGGCCCTTTCTGACTCGTATCACACTTATAATGAAATCCACAAGTAAACCATGCTTCTCACTTTGAACACATTCCCTAGCAACTGTTTTATATGACAGGCAATGGCTTCTTTGCACGCCGCAGATATCTTGTGCCTGCTTACAGCCTGGCTCCTGGGCGCCCCCTGCAGCCTGGCTACTGCTTTGACTGCAAAATGAGCTGCAAACTCAACACAGGAAGACAGCGGTGGGGCTGGAGAGGAAGGGCAACAAAGGGTCCCCACAGCTAAGTCTGGATGACATACAGGGCCTCCACTAAACGCAGGCCTTCTGTCCTGCGAAGGCAGTCTTCCACTCTCCTGCTCCACACGAGCCATGCGTGCTGAGAAGTCCAAGTGCACAGCTCTCCACTCCGAGAGTGAGGGGCCTGGAGGTGAAAAGGGGAAGAGGGTGGTAAAAGTGGAAGAGGAATGTTAGCATGCTCGGTAATGACAATGAACGCAGGGGCCAGGAGAACCTGGGAGCGTCAGTCTCAAGGAAGATGAAAAAAAGGAGGAGAGCAGGTCAGAGAATGGGACTCATATCATAAAGTTGGAGGTGGAGGGGATGAGAGTGGCCAGATTGCTTTGGGAAATGGAAATTGAGTCACTGACACCTAGAAGTCAGCCCAGGAGTCCTAGGAAGGCCGACCTGAGCCCTGGAGCCAGGGGCAGCTGCGGGCAAACTCCTCTGTAATGGTCCTGACTTTCTGGGTGGGAAAGGCTGCCCTGGGGACCCACTTCCCTTCTATGTGTAGCTAAGAGGTGTCTTCTGCAGAAGTGTCACCTTCTTTCCTCCTCCTGTGGAATCTCTGTCCCCAGCTCTTTGTACTCATTTTCACAAAAGTAATAAAAATATTAACATTCACTATGCTGCAGACATGTAGGGACAGATTTGTTCTCTATCCTTCCCCTTTGCAATGATCCAGCCATCCATTTGGAAAGTGTGGCTTAGCATTATGAATTGTGCCAAGCAGCGTGCAAGGTGCCAGGAACACAATGATGACAATGACAGAGTGTGGCTGGGGCATCAGATCATTAAAACAGAGTGCTGAGTGCTGAACTTAAGGATTGAACAATGGATGGAGCCATATGTCTTTGCTTCTGAGTCCAGCCTGGGTTTCCCCTGTGTCCGTCAACCTCTCCTCGCCCCAACCTGTCAAATGCATCTTTAACCACAGGAAGCCCCTATTTCCTTTATCCACACAGTTTGCCTTTTCTTTTCTGTTCTGAGCTGCTCTTCCCTCATCCTCTCCCCCAAGGTACCCAGTAGGGAACCACAGGGGCCATCTGCCTCATCATACACCCCACCTGGGTGGTCAGGATGATGACTCTCAGCTGCCGGGTACCGCACTTCCTGCTGCAAGATCCCCGCACAGCGATGGGGAAGGGTGTCCTTCTCTGTCTTAATTCTGAAATAATTTTCATATTATGGTTTTATTTTATTTCCTTTATTTCATTGCTTCTGCCTCTCTATCAATTTTAATTTACAATAAGAAGCTTCCTGGTGTTATTTTTCACAAAGTGAGCCATTAATATTTCAGAAATTGCAGCACTGGCTCAGGATGGCGATCAGAAAATGGCCTTGGTGGTGTGTGTGGAGCACAGCTGGAAGGCAGATAAACCTTGGCATCCAGGAGAAAACAGGGGCTGGGGAGAGGAGACGGGATGGGAGAGAGGGCCGCAGTGGGGAGGAGCCTCCAGGAAACTGCAAGAGAACAGGAGCCAAGGGGAAAACTCCTGTAAGACAATTCAAGAAGAAGTACTTGTGTCAAATAGAGTAAACTGAGACGTTTTTACTAAGAGAAAAACTATCCTTTGCATATAGGTCAAGGACAATAGCAGGAAAGACATTGTCAACTTGGTTTGAATCTGGATTGTCTATACTTTAGGTTAGCATCATTCACTAAGAACTGTGCGTCAGAGTGAGGACAAAATCCCAGGTCTTCTGGCTGTGAGTTCTCATTCTCTGTTCTCTCATTACTCCAGTCTTTCTACTAACTTGTTCCACAGTCTTGACTAAGTCACCTCTCCTTCCCAGGCCTACTGTCGAAACTGAAGACATTTATCTATGGATTTATTGCGATTTCTTGCAATTCCAGAATCCCGTATACTCAGTCATCTGCCCTGAGTTGTTTATGAAGGGATTTGCTAAGGTGTTTTCTTCCAAGGAAGGAGCCTGGAACCAGTAGGACTAGATCTCTGACAGAGGGTGGCTGTGTAAGATTAGACAAATCCTCATGCCACCATTCTCTCATCTGCTCAGTGCAAGCAGGAATCCCTTTGCCAACAACTTCACATGATGGTGTCACATACCATGAGGTGGGAGGAAGAAGGAACATGATTCCGTTTCACAAGGTCTACAGCCTGATGGTGAGATAATTAAATAGACATGACAATGAGTGAAGGACGTTTCCCTGGGAAAGCTAAGTCTTTGCGTGGCCTTTAAGGATGAGTAGAACTGCTGTGGTGAGCAGAAAAGACTGTGTTCTCTGCATTCAGACTGCATGAGCACAAATCCTGGCTCTGTCACTTCTCAGCTTCATGACCTTGGCCAAGTGGTCTACCTCTCCTGAGACTCTATTTCCTTACCTGTAGAAATAACAGTACTACCTATATCATGGGGTTGTCACGAATTTTGCACCTAGTAAGCATCCAATAAATGTAGTAAGCGAAGGAGAATAGTATTAGTATATATTAGAAATAAAGTTGCTTGGGTAAGCTGGATTGTAGTATAGATCAATGATAGGAGAAATTCCTAAAATAGGGAAATTCAGGTTTGGCTTTCATTCATTTCAATTTTTCAATCAAGGAATCAATAAAATTTTAAATGCTTATTACATATCAATTGCTATCCTAGCAATTGCACAATTTCTGCATTCATGAGGATTATAAACTAAAGGAATCAGATAAGCAAACTGTTGTAGTACAGTTCGGTAAGTCAAGAACAGGTGACATTTCAACAGAGAGTGGTGAGAAATCAGGGTGGGAAAGGGGATGGTGGAGGGAATGGAAGCAATATGATGGAAGGCATGAAACAACATATGGGTTTAAGAAAGTTTCCCCAGAAAATTCTGTCCTCACCAAGGAGGATTGGGAAGCTGCAGTCATAATGCCTCAAGGAGAGATTGGGTCTTTAAGCACATGTATGTCTTTTTGCTTGACAGTATCGACCCAGATGCAAAACCCAACACTTTCTTAAGTTCTTTCTGAAGAATGCATTCTCACAAAAGCTTTAGTAAATGTACAAAAATTTTTTTCAATTAAATTACCTGGTCCCACATCTAGTTGCAAGCCTACTTGGCCCTCTTATTAACCAAAGAAAATATTGTTCAATATAGTCCATGCCCAACACAGGCGTACCCACCATGGTGGCTAACAGAACAGAGGCATATTGTCAATAGCATCCACTCTCCTTATAAAGTCACAATTGAATTTAATTAAGTCATTCTTGTTTAGTTCTGTTTAATTATATCACATTGTTAAAGGTAAGTTCAGGTACTAGGTTGCCATCCTGGGACCTGAACTCAGTGAGGCCAGGTAAGCAGAACCCTTCACAACTTGGGGCCTGGACCTACATGGTGTGTTATCCCTTACCCACTAACTTGTTGAGACTCTGTTATTCAACTTATTCCTTTGCAAAGTGAGGATCACAAAACATTCTTACTTCAAAAGGAATAATAATAACAATATATTTATTACACATAGCTTATTTTTTTGCGATGCTTACAACTTTTTATAGAATGGAATATTCCTAAAAACTGAAAACCAACAAAACTCCCTACTAATTTTAAAACCTATTTATTAGGTGCCACTGTGCCTTACAAAGCACTTAAATCTACCGTTAGTGACCTCCTCTTTCTCCTCACCCTAGTGCAG
Source organism: Nycticebus coucang (assembly GCF_027406575.1). NCBI lineage: Eukaryota > Metazoa > Chordata > Mammalia > Primates > Lorisidae > Nycticebus > Nycticebus coucang. The sequence continues at coordinate 92,808,805 of NC_069789.1, forward strand.
GCCTAAGCACCCGTCAGCAGCCCAGTCATCAATGTGACTCAATGACTTTCTGTATCAGTGGAAAATACTAGATAGGAATATTCCAAACTGCAAATTATGATAGTGTCTGGATTGTAGCCTTACTGTTTATTTCTTGTTCTTTACATGTTTACACCTTCCTTTAACACATAACAGCAATGATAATTTACTGTGTTTATAATCAAAAAGGAAGAGTAAGATTATGGAACAGAAACAATACCTGGCTGCCAAGCAGTTCAGCCCTAGGACAGTGTTCCAGCTGAAAGGTGACCGACCATATGGTTACTTCATGGAAACAACGAGATTATAAAGCCAGACCCTTTCATCTAACCGGCCGCCTGATGGGTTATAATTTAATATGTAGAATCACCTGCTCTTTCCAACGTCTCTCTCCTCCCCAGAGATAATGGAACAGATGTTCAGCCTGTCATATGGCCAATAGGAAACTAAAATTCACAACAGTAGGGGGAAATATCCCTACCTCTTCTATTCACTGAGTCAGGGCCAAACACAGAGTTGCCATTCTCAGGAATGTTTCCCGAGCCTTCCACGACCGAGTTCTTTTCCAGCTCTGTCAGCATTCTATGTCTTCATTCCCATTTCCCTGGGATGGGGATTCTGTCTCTCTTGTTCAGTATTAGATTCCCCGTGCCCAGCTAGATGGCTTTGCACACAGTAATCACCCAAGACATCTATTTTAAAAGTAATCTGGATTTCTAGTTGGCTTTCAGCTTTTATTGGGAAGATCTATCAGAGCTCTAAGTCATCAATTATTGAAAAGGCACTTTGGAAATCATGAAGTTCTATTAAAAGGCAAGATATTATGATGGTCCTATAGGCTTGATGATGCTATGTCTTGCACTCTTTATCCAGCATCATCAGGTAAGCATTGATTTCATCCATTTAAGAGCTATTCACAAATGATCAGTCAGTTGGAAAACACTAGTCATCATTGTCACTACCCATTCAGAAAGTGTACATCACCATCCTAGGTAACTATGAACCATATTACAATCAATGACTAAGCAACTAGCCTGGTAGTAGGCCCTTGGTGGACACAGGATGAGCCTTGTTGACTACTTCCTGCATAGACTGGGGACAGAGAGGCAAAGGGGCTCAGGCTGGTAAAAATAGGTGTGAGCCCCAGATTCTGCTTTCCAGTCTTAGATCAGCATCTCATTGGAGGGGAAGAGTGGGCAGGGATTTTTGTCTGATATATCCCTTATACCTAGTACAGGTACTTACCCATAGTAGGCATTCAACAAATATTTGGCAAAAATATAAAAAGTACAGCCCTAAGATAAAGCTCATACAAATTATGATGTTATGAATAAATATAAACTTTATAACTCTTTTTCTTGTTACTTCCCTTGAGAGTTTACTGGTGAGATTAGCTTGTGATGAGGCAGACCTAAGCAGTAACGCAGATTCCTCAGCATTACCTGGCTTCCATTTCATATGGCCGCCTGGCAGGCCCTCCCAGGCTGTTCTGGTGTTGGGCATCTTCCCTCTCTTTGACAAGTGGATTTCAGCTGACTTGGATGTCTCCATGGGCCTCTTGTTGGCAGACTCCAAGTTGAGCTCATTAGACATTACACCATGGAAAGATGTTCTGGGAAGTCAGACATGCTCTGAGTCACAACTGCCTGCTGCCTGGCCCGACACTACATGTCATGCAGATTGGTTCTGCCAGTGGGCATCCAGGATAAAGGATCTGAAGATCCCCTGCTCAGCTTGAGTTGGAGGAGAATTTCACACCATAAAAATTCACAGCGAAGACAGGCTCTTAGTTCTCCCACTGCATAAGAAAGCCTCATGAAAACTCTCTCGCCCATCTCTGAAAGGGGATAGAAAAAGCAGAAAGAGGCAGACAAGTGTACTGTGTTGGGCAGGGAAACAATACTCAACAAAAACTGTTGCTTGTTCTAAATTGATAATCTCGTGTGGCTGTGCTTTTGTACACATAATGTTGACTGTTACTCTAATGAGGTGTCATTAATCATGTGCTTTGTTCCTCATCGAAACTGAAGGAGGCCAAGAAGCATTAAATATTCTCTTTTCTCAGATAGATTTTATTTTGTTCTAGATAAGGAAACAAGAAGTAAAAACTGAAAGGTTAATGAGTGGAAGAAGGCTGCTTGCCATCAAGCACACAGGGCGGGCCACGCAGAGGAAATCTGATGCTATTTCAGAGGTGGGAGAATCACTATGGGCTGATGAAATAGAAGACATTGAAACAGGTAAAAGAAGAGGATTCATGGCAGCAGCAGAGGCTGCCTGAGCAAACCCCTAGAAGTAAGGATGGGCTTCAAGGAGATGAGAAAAATCCTGGGGCTAGTGAATCTGATCTCAGGCAGGAGCTTAGAAAAGTAAATGACTTGCTCGAAGACATCCCATGAGTAAGAGAAAGAGATAGATCTGGAATTTCAGACTCCAGGATCTTAGATTGATGATACACGCTGCCAGCCCCTGTGTAGTGGTGTAGTGAGGTGAAGGAAAAGGGAGAGAAGGTGTCTGTATGGATGGGCTTTCCCGTGTAAAACTCACAGCTACTGCAGATAAGCATGCATCATTACTGACATTTTATACCTGGGTTCAACATCTCCAGAATAGTAGGTAGCTTACCCAAGGTCACAGAGCTAATGGAAATGGACTTTGCACCCAAGTCTAGCTGTTTACAAAGCCCAGGCTTGTCTGCTATGTCAACGTGGAATCAAGGGTTTCCATTGCTAGGAAGGAGATATAACATTTTTCAACTCTGCTTTTCATAGTTCCCTGGCTGAATAATGTGCAATATAAAGAAATGATTCACAGATTGATTCCAATATTTTAAGTATTGTCCCTGGAGTGAGAGATGGCATTGGAGGTCTGAGAAGACCTTGAGAATGGTGTTGGCAGTCCAAGAAGCCAAAGGAGCAGTCTGAAAGCAACAATGTTGCTATTCTACTTTTTAAAATATTCATGTAGATCTTTCCCATCATAATAAAATCAGACACAGATTCAACCTCTCCTTCAGTTACAATAACTCTTGTTTTTTAAAATGACTCCTAAATAACCAACCTTTCATAAACTCAATCTAACCCAAATAAGCAGAATTGCTCTGACAACTGAGACAAGAATTGTTCGGTCTCTCAGGGGCCTTCACAGTTCCAGCTGTCCATGAGCGTGGCCATCTGGTTTATCTTTGCCGTGTGTGCTCTGGAAAGTGCCCGCCTTGAAAACTGGCACATTCAATAAGCGCCACTCTTCTCTTCGATTGATTGAAACACCAGGATTCTCAGTCCCTTAGCAGAAATGTGTCAGGCTGTTAAGGTTCTAGCCCATCTCATCTCACAACGCTCTGTTCCAACACTATCTTAGTGTGCAGGTTTCCTGCATCATAAGACAAACTGGTCGTTACATTCTAGACACATACATTATTTTCCGGTAGCTTTAAATTCCTAATAAAGGAATTTGGACACCTAATCTCACCTAACATAAGGAAGTAACATTATGTGGTCCAGGTCTACTAGACATGGTCAAGATCTCACTTACCAAAAGAAAAGTAGAAAGGTAAGCACATTCACAGTAGTGGCAACCTTGAGGCCCTTGCACGTGAAAGGAGCGGCCTTTGCATGGCTTTGGGCCACATTAGCCTCTGTGCATTCAGAGCAGGTCTCCGTCTCCTGAAGATTCTGGTCTGGTTCTTCTGTGGCTCTAAATATAAACAATCAATTATTCTGGTGCATACTCTGAGCCAGACCCTTCCTCAGCCCTAGAGTGCACCTCATTTGAATACTCATTGTAGACCTATAAGGTGGCTATCGTCATCTTCATTTTCCAAATGAGAAAACTGAAACTCAGAGAGATTGGGTGACCTTCTCAGGGACCCACGTCCTGTACATTGGAGCAGAATTCACTCAGACGCAGGCCCGGGCGTGTACAGAACCTGAGTATTCCAGTATACTCTATACCATCCTGACACTCCAGTGCAGACTGTGCTATGCTGCCTTCCATCGGCATGCCATGGACTGTTAACGTCCCCACCCAGGGCTCAAGCAGCAGGAGCCCCACATCAACTTAACATCAAAGCTCATTTGAGACCTTGTGATGAGTCCAGTTCTTTCCCCACAAGAGTGGTTCATTGCTATATCTCAACACACAGAAGACTGCTTAGAACATCATTGTTCTTAATAATAAATACTACCTTTATCATAAATAAATGAACAAAATCCACAATAAATACATGAAATATAAATATATGTATAATGTAGACAACTAAATAAAACATAAATACACAGAATAAACTCAGTAGGTGAATATTTGCTGCGTAAACGAATGGCTGGATCAGTTGATTATTCTTTGTTTTAATCTTAAAGTGACAGCCCTTTAACTCATGTATTTCTCCACCACACACACTCTTTGTATATTCTTTCACTGTTCTCATCCTCAGATCCCCAAACATTTGGGCAATCCCCAAACATTTGGGCATTTTGTGCCCTTAAAACTTCTATCTTTTGGCTCAAAGGAAAAAAACATGACCACCTTTTCACAGACTTATGCCTCACCTCCTCACCCTACCTGAACCCTGGCTCCCCCTGTGGCCCTGAGTGGGCACTGTGCACATGGGCTCTGAGTCCTGTGGAATGGCCAACTATGATTGTCATGCGTTTCTGGATTTGAGTTCTTTTATATATTCTTCAGCTAGTGCCCTAATTCAGACCCTTATTCTTGCTTTTCTGTCTCCTTAGCACCAGTCTTCCTGCTGGGAGAAGATCTTTCCAAAACAAAAACCTAATAGGTTGTGTCTTAACTTACTTTATTTTTTTTTTTTTTGCATGATTCCTAAACATTCTCACCCCACCTAGTACATTCTTTTCAATAGCGTAATACCCATCACCCTCCACCTTTACCCATGCCGTGCCCGTGCTGCAGGCACACAGAATTTAGCCAGTTGGTCCCATTTCCCTAAAAAAATTCTGCCCCTTTGTGCTCCTATGACTTTGCACACACAGTTGCCCATGCCTAGATGCCTGCAACTTCTCTCCCAGGCAGACAGCCAGTGCTCACTTCCTGGATAAATTAATAGTCCCTCTCTGGCGCTCCCACACACCTGATTATGCCTACTTCACAGCCCTCATCACACTTTTGTATTTTCCTGTTTTGACAGTGATAAATGTAGCCTTTGTCCCTTTGTACCCAGTGCCTAGCATGCAGTAGGTATTTATTAACTAGTATCAATATCAATATTTGAAGAGTGAAAGAATGCCTTTCAACACCTGAAAGTCTGTAGTTCCATGTAAAATAACTGCAAATAGAATTTATATCTTTTCCCCAGACCATAGCAGCAGCTTCCTATCTAGTCTCCTGTCTCCACTCTTGACGTCCCCTCCAGTCAATCCCACTGACACATGGCTGTCATGGAAATCTTTGACTCTAACGCATATACTTTCCGCAAAGCTTTAAGTTCAACTACTCAACAAGACACAAATGTCTTCCATGAAATAGTGTCTGCCTCTCATCTCCTCATTCCTTGCCTTCCTGGATCCCTCTCAGGCTGGGGTAGGAGGCTTTCTAGGGAATCCCACAATACTGTTTACAGAATACCATCATCACTGCCTTTGCCACAGTGCTTCATGGTAAATATTTAAAATTATGCTCCCTTCTCCAGAGAGTAAATTCCTTGAGGACAACAATTATGCTGTATTTATCTCTGAAATCCTATTAGCTAGCAAAGTTTCTGACCCACAGCCGGGGCTCATTAATAGGAATGAATTAATGGTATCTAACAATAGACTTGGCAGTGAGTTGGCATAAAAAATATTACAATGTGTTGCAAAGGCAAAGCAAACTTTTGGACAAAGATTAGGCCTTCCAGGAGATCCTAAGCTCCATGTACCCCAGAATAACAGAGGACTTAGATTTCTCATTAAAGTTTTCAAGTGAGGGTAATGTTTCATGAATACTCTTTGGTACAAATCAAAATCTGATATCATAAAAGATATGCTGAAAATAAAAATGCAAATAGTCTTCATAAAATGCAGCTAATTTCATAACGAATGAAGTTTTCAACATGCATTTTTAAAACTATTGATACACAACAGAACACCATTGCGTGTGTTGAGTGTAGTACACAACAGCTGATTGCACTCCATTCCACGTCCCCTCTCACTGTCAGTGACCACGTGATGCCTCCTATCTTCAGGCAAGGTTTCAGCAAATTGGTCAGCAGTATTTGTAAAAACATCTTACAGCAGTGTTTTTCGATCTTTTTTATCTCATGGCACACTTGAACCTATAGTTAAACTTCCATGGCACACTTAAAGTAGGTTGATCAAAAAAGGGGGGGGGGAATATACTTACTGTGCTTTAAACTTCTTTCAAAAATAATTTAGTTAACCAGTTTTAAATGTTTTTCATGGCACATCAGTGTGCCACAGCACACTGGCTGAAAATCACTCTCTAATGGGGGTAGCACCATATTGGTCACAGTAGGTTATGACAGGACAACAGACTTCTGACACCCAAACAGTTTGCAAATTGTTTTAGTGAGAACAAAGAGATCCCCAAGAGCAATAAAAGATAATCTAAAATGGTGGCACCTGTGGCTCAAAGGGGTAGGGTGCCAACCCCATATACTGGAGGTGGTGGGTTTAAACTGGCTGGTTTTTGCCAGCCCCGGCCAAAAACAAAAAACAAAAGACAATCTAAAAATAATAAACTGTCCTCAGAGGAAGGCATTCTGCACATGATTATTGCCAGTAAATACAAATGCAATGAACAAAGGCATTGTTCTCTTCCTCTCCTTTGAGGGAGACATTTTACAAGTGACAAAGTGGTCCCCAAAGATTGTGACCTGTCTGAGCTTATGTAGGCATGAGAGACTTGAACTCAAATCTTGTCCCCCAAACTGAACCTCTTTCCAGAATGTACAAGAGGCAAGTGCCAAATTTTGCAGAAAAGTATTATTAGGCCTTGCCCGTTCCCTCCAGCCTGGGATTTTGTAGACTAGCTCTGTTAAAGGAGATTTGGTTACATGCATTTAAGCAGTCCACAATGCGTCTTCTGATCTGAAAAGCATATAATCCTCTTTAGTTTGTATTTATAGGCACCATCAATTTGGCCATAGTTCAGCCACTATGACTGAATTGCTTCATCAGGAACCAAGCAGGGCAATAAGGAAATAAGCAATACATCCGACCGACTTAGCTCAACGACTTCAGCACAATGAGTAAAGCAAAGCCAAAGTCTTTGCCAAGCTTGCAGTTACCTCATTCCTCATTGTCACCATATTTGATATGATGAATCCCAGTTTATAAACAGCAGCATGCCTTCATTAAAACTTCATTTTGGATAGTAGAGTTTCTATCATAATAAAAGTTACTTTGATGACAACTATTCATTAGTCTCGTCTGGCTTCCTGCATATCTTCATACTCTTACACAATACCCTAGTGTTTATTTTTTAAGTTTGCATTAAATTACTGAGTGTAATTTATGCCAATATTATTGCTATGATTTGAGCTTCACACACGTTGCATGTCCATGGGATTCTCTATGTTCCTATGACACGCTAAAGTGTGCCAAACTATTTCTTTTTAATTTCAGATTAAGATGAGGATACAAACATTAGGTTAAATGTTTGCTGTTTGTGTTTGTTAGGTAAGGTCCCTGCTGTAGTTGTACCCTTCACCCAGGAGGTGTGCCTTGTGCCCTTACATTGTACCCATTAGGTGGGAGCATTCCAATTCTCCCCCCTCCTCCCAACTTGAATTAAATTGAGTTTTCTCTTCTGAGGGTGTGTATTAGTTTGTCTACTGGCTTCATATTAGCAATGAAGACATTGGATACTTGCTTCTCCATTATTGTAATATTTTACCAAAGAGAATGTTCTTCAACTCTATCCAGGTTAATACAAAAGATGTAAAGTCTCCATCTTTTTATGGATGAATAGTATTCCATATTATATACCACAGTTTGTCTGAATCACTGTGAAGAGAAACTTTGAAGACCTTTTGGAGATGTTTGAGATAAATTTTCAGCTCACCTCCAACTCCCATATGGTCATTCTTTTTCCCCAGGGTGAATCCTGAGAAGCCAGGGACTGTGACTTGCTTCCTCAAATGGGAATTGTTTTAAAGTATCACAAGAGACACTTCCTAGGGCAGCCCCAGGATATTAACCTCTGCCTTGCTCTTGGACTTTGTGTTGGGCTTTGCAAGGCCCATCCTGCAGGTGCCAGCTGCACTCCACCTAGACCTGATTTCCAAGCCTGGGCACTTGGCGTAACTGCTAACTTCCTAGGCAAATATATTTTCTGAAGGACAACATTTTAGCTTAAAATGCAAACAACCTGGTCCTAACCAGCATCTTACACAAATGTAATTCAGCAAGACACACACACAAAAAAAAAGGGGGGGGGGAGAAATGTTTTACATGGCTTCTAGGGGCAAAATATGACACCTCACACCTTCGATCAAGTATATACAATTACAGAGGAAGTTTTGTAAAAAATTATGTTACTAACTGAGTTGGGAAGATAGCAGCAAAGCCCTATTGGGAATGTGTGGTAGCTGGAGTCAGATGACCTGACCCTCATCCTGCCCCTGCCATGTCCAGTCTGCACAGCTTTGGGCAGGTGACTTCATCCTCATGAAGTTGACTCTTTACCTGGGAAATGAAGGTAATTAGAAAAATTCTTCCCACCTCAGTGAGTTGTTGTGAGGATCAGTTGATATTAATAAAACACATTTTAAGCTCTATATTCTAATTCCTTACTAGTTTAATTCCACATTCTCACCTGCCATTTTAGATTGCCTGAACAAATGCTGATGTTCAGACTCCCTAAATGCCTTCAGCTTTGAATTAGGAAGGAATCTGCAAATGAGAGTTCATTGAACACAGAATGTGAGTCCCATATTCCATGAAGAGCGACAAAGGTTAATTTAACAATAATAAAGAAAATATATATAAAATGGCTCCAGTCCCTGAGAACCTTAAAGTCTAGTCATGAATGATATATACACAAAAGAAACCAATCCTGGAAAAAAATCAGGGCAATGTCAATTTAAGGCCTGATGGGTAGAGTCAACGCTCGTCTCCGCAAGAGGGTAAGACCTCATGCAGAGGTGCCTGAGTTGCAGACTGCTGTGGACTCCTGGAGACACTGAGCTCTTAGTTGAGCTTCTCCTGAGCTTGGGCCAGAAAAGCATGCCAATGATTGAAGAGAAAAAAAAAGGCAGACTCCAAAATTTAGATCTCATAGCCAGGATCCATATCTTCCTAGAAATAAGGTGGAATGTCAGAAAATGTCTAAGGAAACCCTTTCATTGCAGTTGACTATAAGACTGGATAAGGAAATTCAAATTCTCCGTGCTCTGATCAACAAGCTTGGTCAAGAGGAGAAACTCCTGGAGTGACCCCCAAATATGACGAAACACTCCTGTGTGTGATTGTACCACGTGAGAAAAATGTTTTACTAGACGATTATACTTCATGTGTTCCAGGATCCGTATCTTTTTAAAAATGAAGATTTTTTGAGTATGTGTCACACATGCAAGTTTCTGTACTAAGGTCTTTGCACATATTATCTAATTTAATATGACTACCCTATATGCTAAGTATTTTTATATGCCCATTTTAAAGATTGCAAAATCAGAGCTAGAGATCAATAGACTGACATGCCCATGTCAGTGGCATAGGTAGGACTCTAAGAGGCATAGTTTCAATCACCTTAATAAGTGTTTCACACCTTTTTTTAATTTTCAACAGCTAATTTATCATTCAGACATTGAACGGTTGCAAAACATTTAAGGGAGAAACAGCTCAACTCAGATACTGGTTCTGTAATTTTGTTTCCTCATGTTTCCTCTACAAATTGGGATGTAACCTCCATCACTCTATTTTAGGGGCAGGCCACTTTAGCAGAGTGTGGAACGTGTTCTGTGGGAGCTTGGTTTGAAATTTTCTAAGCAAATAAAAGCTTGGAGAAGGACAGAATGGAGTACCCTTGCCTGTCATTGAACATGTTCTGGCAGCAAATTAATTGATTTTCTTTACAATATTTTGCAATGCCCAAGGCAGGGAGCCCAGACAGCACCAAGCAAAGAACTGCTGGGCTTTGTGAGATCCAGTCACCACTAAAGACAGCTGGGTAAAATATGGTTTTAACAATCCCAACTTTTTTAAACACTGCCCTGAGTTCCAGCTGGCAAGTCTGGGTGTTTCTGCCTCTGTTCTCACCCCTAAACTGAAAATCTTCCAGTGTCAAAGAAAAACCATTGGGCCCTCAGACTCTTCCTCCTCCTGAAAGTTGTGTGCACCTGTGTTCACCTGAGCAGCACATGGAGTGGAGAAAAGGGAGGCCCTAATCTGTAAGGCTTGCTAAGCAAAGTCTTTTCTTTCAATTTGATCAGATTTAATTTTTCACTCTGTGGGTCCTGTTGTGATCTAGAAATGTGTCCATGGGCCATGGCACAATTCAGTGAGGCTGAAATATTATCCAAGAAATACACACAGGTGGCGCCCATAGCTCAGTGGGTAGGGTGCCAGCCACACACACCACGGCTAACGGGTTCAAACCCGGCCCAGGCCAACTAAAACAACAACAACAACTACAACAACAACAAAAAAAAAATAGCCTGGCATTGTGGGGGGTGTTTGCAGTCCCAGCTACTTGGAAGGCTGAGGCAAGAGAATCACTTAAGCCCAAGAGTTTAAGGTTCCTGTGAGCTGTGACACCACAGCCCTCTACCGAGGGTGACATAGTGAGACTCTGTTTCAAAAAAAGAGAAGAATAAAAAGAAAGAAACACATACAGACTTTTTCATTGTTGCCTTGTTTTTGTAGAAGTATTTAAAACTTTGCAGAAATTTTGGGTTTTGCCAGTGAGCACATTTATAAATGAACAACCCAGAAAAATGAGGAAATTCAGACAGCAGGTCATTAAGGCAATCTTTGTTGCCCAAGACAAGATCAGTGCAGATACTGAATTTTTAAAAGTCATAAAAGAAAATTAACCTCCTCAGAAGTCCTCATTCAGGCTTTTTGTTTGTTTGTTTCTCTGTGAGTAAGGCCTTTTCCCAGAGGCACCCCCAGGAAAATGGGCACATGAGGCAAAATTTGAGCCCCTCACTCATCTGGGTAGAAGATTCTGGTGCTCCAACACTGCCTGTGGATTGAGCACCTGCAGTAGGTTGAAGGCTAGTTAGCGGAGAAAAGTGAGTAATCACTACAGGTAAAAATAAGGAGAAATGGAGGAAGGAAAAGATGAACAGACATGCTAAACATGTATTAACTACATCCTGCACTGAAACAGCTGACCAGGTGGTCACAAAGCACACTCCATTCTGGCTCTGGCCTCTGCATGGAGGAAGAGGATTTGGAATTCATCAGTAACGAAGTAAGGGGAAGCTCATCTTAGAGACAAGTAGCAAGGAACTCTTGTTGTAGGCAGACCATTGAGAAGCAATTCCTTAAAAGGTGCAGGGAAGCAAACAACAGCAAAGATGATTCTTAGACTTCTAGCCAGAGCCCCTTACACTCAGTGACACTTCAGAGAGCGGGTTTTGTAGAGACTTCCGCATTGCCGTCAACTAGAGCATTTTATAGAATGCTCAGGCTCAGAAAGACCAGCAATTTCCTTTGCATGTATCCAAACGTACGGAAGGGGCAAGAACCCAGTTATTCTTGGCTCACATCCATTCTAGTTGTGAGCCTGGTTTCAAGTTAACAACGATAATCAGCCTCTTTGTCTAGGTTGCCCAGATAATTACCTCAATTTTTCCTTCCTGATGAGATGCTCTCTATCAAACAGTGGTTTTTCTTACTTTTTCACTAAAACGAAGGGCCAGCTTAAAGTATGCTAGTGGAGGTGTATGGGAGAGGGAGGAAGGGAGTGGAGAAAGAAAGCTATTCCCCGGGAAACCCATTGCAGATCTTGGTAAGCAGAGATGGTTATGACAGATGTAGAAGTGGGATATGGGCATCTGACAATGTATATTTATACCAGGTTAACAGCACCAATCCTTTTGGAGTCTAGGAACCTCTTTATGAAGATCAACCCCTCTAGTTTGCCAAGGATTATCCCAGTTTTAGCAGTAAAAGTTTCATCTGTCCAGAATCCTTCCCTGAGATTCATAAAGGTCCTGATAGCAGCATTTATGGTCCTTTAGGGTAAAAGAACAAACCCCATACAATTCACTCCCTGCCTAAAATATAAGCACTAAAAGCAGCACTGCCAACATGACTCAGATTATCAGCCCTCTGTGGAGGCCATTGCTGTTTGTTTGTTGTTTCCCGTGATCACTGATGTTGGCAACCCTATTGAGACAATGCTACTTTAGTTTTAAAACATTTTGACCATGTTTTCTCAGAGTTCAGGTAATGAATAAAACAATAATTACAATACCTGCAGCGGCATGACTTGGACATCTGCAAAAAAGAAAGATAAATGAGTGTGTTATTTTAATGATAAATGAGGGCACATACAACTGGGTTAGGGAAGTAAGTAACCAAAACAGAACACATTTCGCAATCTGCAGGAAAGAGTTTGGGTTGGACCTGATGAAGAGGCAATTAGGATGAAAGGACTGTCTTGGAAACTGAATCTCAAGTCCACCATGAGCCAGGCAAGTATTTCCAATCCAATGAAAAGTTTTGTGTCTCTTAAAAGGGCCCCAGTGATCTGCTGACTTAGCGTGGGCATACCACACAAATGAACATGCATTGTCACCTGTCCCCAGATTTCCCTATGAAATCAAATGAAGATATGTTTCCCACCCCGGAGGTGACAACTAAAATGCCTATTGATGAACTGATGGAGGAATTTGGATAATAGATATGCTGATCTTATGGTGTAGAGTTGATTCTATCAGACCTTAGCTATGAGCATGCTTTCTAGTCCTTATTAAGTGATACAGGGAGCCAAGACAGCAAAAAACAGTCCCCCAGTTCTTCTGTACTTTGATTTGAAAAATGGAGTTTTAAATCTTGAACTTTTTGAAGATTTTAATGAAACCACAGAAAACATACGAAAGATTCTTGATATCTTGTCCAAATACAAACTTGACTTTGCTCAACTGTCTACATATTTAGCAGACAGTGAAATGTAAATTTTGGCAAATTCCATTCAGGGGTGTCCAACCTAAGGGCGAGCACGCGCACACACACACACAGCATGGGCCACATGCTGATTTTGTGAGGACTTTTTTTTTTTCTTTTTTGGCTTATCTGTGGTATCAGACATCACCAAGAGTATACACAGATCTCTTTTCTTTCTTTTCTTTTTTTTTCTTTTTCTTTTTTTTTTTTTCCTGCTAATCAGTTTTCATTAGTGTTTGTGTATTTACTGTGTGGCCCAAGACAACTCCTATTCTTCCAATCTGTGGCAGAAAAGAAAAAAGGTTGGACACCTGTATTTGCTGAAGAAACTGAAAGTATCTCACTCACTAAATGGCTGCACATCTTGTACACAACACAGTTAAAAATATGTGTGATTTGCTTACCTCTGAAATTGAAGCTCTTATTTGATTGGTTCACTCACCTCAAAATGCAGAAGCACTTAATGAGACATTTTGGCTTATAAAAATAGAAGTATATAGCCTCCTAGGAGTGTGACTCGAAGATGAGCCAGAGAAAAATATTTTATGGCTGCCCAATATTTTAACAATTTTGTTATAGTCTACTTTCACCAGAGGAAGTGGATGCAGTTGTTTAAAAAATATGTCCAAAAAATCTTTGCTACTCTTCCTTTTAAGAAATGGAGATTAATTGTGCCCATTTAAGTGTGGACTGGACTGACTTCTAATGAATAAAATATAGCAGGGTAGAGGAAGAATGTGTGACTTTCATTTCAGGTGCTGTCTTGCTTTTCCCTTTTGGATCAATCATGCTGGAGGAAGCCTGCTGCCATGCTGGGAGGGCTCTCAGGCCGAATATAAAGAAGTCCACGAGGTAAGAAACTCCCCAGCTACCATGTGAGTGAACTTGAATGTGAACTTTGAGATGATTGCAGCCCCACTGACAACCTGACTGCTGTCTTAGGAGAGACCCTGAACCAGAGGCACCCAGCTAAGCTGTGCCAGGTTCCTGACCCACAGACACTGTCAGATAATACATATTCAGTTTCCAACCACTACGTCGCGGTAACTTGCTACATAGCAGTAAAGAGCAAATACAACAGACTTCTTCCTCTAAGTCTTCCTGTAGCAACCTGCACACTTGCTGGTGTTTGCAATCCATCATTTGCTCTTTCCTCTTGTCACACAGAGTAAACATGCAACTTGTGTAAGGCTAATTATCTCGTCAAAACTCTGAATCCGTCTCTTACCAATTAGTTATTACCTTTGTTCTGAATTGTTAGCATCTCCCTCCCAATGCTGGAAGGCTGTTCAAAACCTTCCCAAAATGACCCCATCCTCCACTGACATTTCTCTCTTCTGACTTCTCCATTGTATCTCTTGCTTTTCAAAGTTGAACTTCTGAAAGTAATTATCTTCATTTCCTCAACTTCCATTTACAATCATATCTCCTCTGTATGACAGAAGTTGGGTTCATCCTGCCTGAACTCCGTAAACTTGACTCCAGTGGCTTACAGAGCATCTGCCATTGGACACCCTACATTTGCTTAAAACTCAAACGTTCAACACTAAAATCATTTTCTTTCACAAACCTGGCATTCCTCTTATTTCTATCTCAGGAATGGCCCCACCATTTCCAGTGTCTGAAGACTTGCTGTCATTCTCTACTATTGTATGGGCTACTCTGTGCCCTACAATCACCATGCTGAGCCTCAGCCTCCTCTTTACCATCTGGGGCCTATGTCACACCCAGGACTCAAGCCTATGGTGCTACTCACAGTCCCTTAAACAAACTCTTCACCCCCTCTTCTTCTGGGGCTTTATCCTTTCTCCTCTCTTCCCCCCATCCCCTTCACCAGCTAACTCCTGGCATTCTAAGTGGTCTTCCCTAAGCAGTCTGGACTGGGCTGAGTGCCCTTCTCTGCATCCCTCTACAGATGCTTGGAATTGTCTTCATTGTAGAGCTTATCATGCTATCACAATGTGTGGACATGTGCCTTTCACAAAGAGCAGTCACACAATAACTGTTTATTTCTATGTCTGAATAAAAAATAAAATACAAATTTGTACAAGTAAGCAGTGTAAGATTATAAGTTTGTTTATTAAGGCTTCCTTAACAAATTGCCACATGCTTGTTTGTTTAGAACAATAGAAATTTGTTCTCACACAGTTCTGGAGGCCTGAAATCAAGGCCTCAGTGGGACTCTGCTCACTCTGAAGACCCTTCCTCGACTCCTCCAGCCTCTGGTGGCTCCTGATGTTTCTTGGTTTATGGCAGCATAACTCTGATCTCTGCGTCCAGCTTCACGTGCCTTCTTCTGTCTCTCCTCCTTTTCTGTCTCTTAGAAGGACACTTGACACTGGATATAGGACCTACCCTAATTCAGGATGATCCCATTTATCTCAATTCCATCAGCAAATACCTTCTGTTGTCAAAGATTTTAGCAAAAAACTCATTGTTGCTTGTCTCTGTATCCAACCTGTAAAGTCCAACCTGTTTATATATAAACAAATTCTATATATATGGTGTTTATGAAGCTAATTAACACCTACCCAGTTGACTTTGCTTGGTACACCCACCCCAAAATGCCACAAAAGACCCATTACTTTAAGCGTTTCCTTTCAGTCATGATTGCTAAATAATTTGCATATTTCAAAGAGAGTATTATATATCATAGTTTTTTATCAAATGAACTAAGAAGGGTCTGGGATTGTACCCAATGAGTGTATTATTTATTTTTCTGGGATTTGGGGGTAGAGAAGTCTATAAAGTGGTTGGGGGAGTTCCTCCATGTTGTACACGGCATAGTTCTCCTTCTCCTCCAGCCCTCAGAATGACCATCCAGACACTCTGACACAAGAAAGATGTCCCACATCCTGATCATAGCAAGATTCAGCTTCCCTTAAAGGAGAATTCTGTGTTTGTGGAAAATAATGAAGAAAGAACACTTGAATCTCTTTTTCCCTTCCCCTTCCCCTTCCCCTGACCGAACTTCAGCATTACCATGTTTTTTTACCTAATTCTTTTCTCAAGAAAACTTCAACTTCATGGACATGCAGAGGAGGATATGTGAACATTTTAGATAAAGCACTTGAGAACTATAAGAACTATAGAAATGCTTTTTCTCAATTTTAAAGACTGGCAATTCCAAAGTCAGAAATGTAATCAAGATATACGTTACCTTTGATGCAATTTTCAGTGTGATTGCATTCAGTCACATTATATAAGGGGAATCGGCTTCCCTTTGTAGTTTCTTGCTTTTCTTTGATAAGGTCCTTTGAGGTGACTTACTTAGAGGCATCAAAAATAAAGGCTATAAATAGCAATCACTGCAGAAGAGAAGACTGCTAGGCTTAAGGCCTTGGGAATAATGCCACCAAGTCTCCAAGTCCTTCATCTCAGTGTCTTTGGGTGGCATCTAGCCATCACTGGCAGCATGCAAAGGCACAGCCCCTTGTCCTTTAACCATTCAGAGGATTATTGAAACCTTTTACAAGGGATTTATGTACTAAACACTACTGTTTGATGACCTTAATACAAATGTAATGTTGGGATGAGCCAAGGATCAAGAAATCTTAAATTACAAGGCAACTTTACAAGCATTGAGGCTAGTGTCTTAGCCAATGAGAAATATGTTCCATAGTATGTGTGTTAAGAAATATGTTCAAGGAATTGTTCTTATAAGCAGCAGCTAATAGCTGTGATGGCTATCATTTGTGGAGTGCTTCTCATATAAACCAGGGAATGGGTCCTCACCAAAATCTTTTGAGAAAGTAAGTTTACTGTCTCCATTTTAAAAGTGAGAGTCTTAGAGGTTGGAAAAGCTAAGTAATTTACCAGAAATCTCAGAATACCTAGGTTAGTCCCTTTTGCATTGCTAAAAAGGCAATACCTGAGACTGGGCAATTTGTAGAGAAGGAGGGGTGTTTAGCTTATAAGTTATGCAGATTGTACAAGAAGTGTTACAGCATTTGCTTCTGCTGAGGGCTCTGGGGAGCTTTGAATCCAGGCAGAAGACAAAGGGGGAGTTGGCTGTCACACCACCAGAGAAGGAACAGAGAAGGAGGAGGAGGGGATGAGCTCTTTTAAACAACCAGCTCTCCACTGAACTGATAGAACTCATTCAGACGGCAGAGAGGACACCATGCCATTCAAGTTGAAGCCACTCCCATGACAAAAACATCTCCCATTAGGACCCACCTCCAACACTTGCAATAAAATTTCAACATGAGGTTTGGAGGAGCCAAATATCCAAACCATATCAGTACGTACAACTAACTCTAGCATTTTCCAAATTTCATGATCATAAACTCTAATTTCCATTACCCCAATAGGTAACCCTACAGTGTTGGGTGTGACATAATGAAACTTTTTAAGAAGATGGCTTTAATAGCACAGAAACAAAAGAGTTCATTAAAAATCAGAGAAAAAAAAAAAAGTCAGAGAGACCCCTGATGTTAAAAAAGGAAGAAGAGGGTGGCACCTGTGGCTCAAAGGAGTAGGGTGCCAGCCCCATATGCAGGAGGTGGTGGGTTCAAACCCAGCCCTGGCCAAAAAACTGCAAAAAAAAGGAAGAAGTAGAAGTAAAGCATCATATCAAAATTTAGGTGAGAAATGAATTAGAAAATAAGATTTTCACAAAATCTCAAGGTTCAACAATAGGAAAAGGGAGATATAACTGAAATATATGTAATTAATTATCATAATTCTTATGCCTGCTTATTTTGCCTTAACATCATTCCCTTACCTGATATAAATACAAATATCTGATGTATTTCTCTATAAAAAAGATTCTGTGCTTCTCAGTGCAGGGACTGTGTCTTGTCATTCTTGTTCATTGCTGCAAACTCAATGTTTGGCATATACCTGAGTGAGACAGACACTAAAACATAGTTAGTGGATAAATGATTCAAAGAGTGGCCACTCAGTTCTCTATAAACAGTTTAACTACAGTCACCACACTATGCAATAGAACACCAGAACTTACTCCCATCTAACTGTCCTGTACTGATTGACCAGCCTATCCACATCCCACATGTTTCTCTCCCCTCCCAGCCTCCTATAACCACTACTACTTTCTAGTTCTATGAGATCAACTTTTTTAGATTCCACATATGAGTGAGATAATGTAGTATTAGCCTAGTTTATTTTACTAATGTCTTCCAGATTTATCCATATTGCTGAAAATGACAGGATTTTATTCTTTTTATAGTTGAATAGTATTCTATTGTGTAAATACTTCACTTTTTAAAACCATTTATCCATTGATAAACACTTGGCTTGATTCTATATTGTGGCTATTAAAAATAGTGCTTCCATAAATATAAGGGTGAAGATGTCTCTTTGATATACAGACATATCTCTAAGATATTGGGTCATTTACAAAAATTTCGAGATATACTAATACCGAGAAATCTAAAATCCACAGAGGGAAGCAAAGTCCTTCCAGCAACATCAATAACCCAAGAAACTTGAAACAGATGCACAGGTCAATCAGAAAAGATGCTGTTGACTGAGTTTCTTGGAAACAAAATAATGGACCATAACACCGTCTATCTCAAAACTTTTGTACTGACCCAAATGTCACTATAAAGCAAGTTACATGAATTTTTCCATTTCATAGAACACACAAAGGTTATATTTAAACTATATTGTAGTCCAATAAGTGCACAATAGCATGATGTCTTAAAAAGCAATGTACGTACTTTAACTAAAAAACATTATTACTATGCTGCTTCAGCAGCACATATACTAAAATTGGAAAAACATTATTACTGAAAAATGCTAACAATCATCTGGGCTCAGCTGTAATTGTTTTGCTCATTGAGGGTCATTCTTTGATGTTGATGGCTGCTGACTAAACAGGCTGGTGGTTGTTGAAAGTTGGGGTGGGAAGGTGGCAATTTCTTGAAATAAGACAAACAATGAGATTACTGCATAGTTTCACTCCTCTCTGACAAAAGATTTCTCTGTCGCATGCAATGCTTTTTGATAGCATTTTAGCCACAGTAGAACTTTTTCCAAAATTGTAGTCAATCTACTCAAACTTTGCTGCTACTTTATCAACTAAATTTAGGTAATATTCTAAATCCTTTGTTGTCATTTCTACAAAGTTTACAGCATCTTCACCAGGAGTAGACACCATTAAGAGATGAACTCTTGGTCATCCATAAGAAGCAACTCCTCTGTTCAAGTTTTACCATGAGTGGTATCAATTCAGTCATGTCTTTGGGCTACACTTTTAATTATAGTTCTCTTGTTTTTTCCACCACATTCACAGTGACTTATTCCACTGAAACTTTCCCCTCAAAGGCATCAATGATGGTTGGAATCAACGTTTTCCAAATTCCTATTAATGTTGACACGTATTTTGACCTCCTCGCATGAGTCATAAATGTTCTTTACGGGATTTAGAATGGTGAATCCTTTCTAGAAGGTTTTCAAATTACTTCATCCAGATCTATTAGGGAGATTACCATTTATAGCAGCTATGAGCTTACAAATGTGTTTTTTAAATAATAAGACCTGAAAGTCAAAATAACTTCTTAATCCATGGGCTGCAGAATTTCTGTTGTGTTAGCATACATGAAAACAACATTAATCTCCTTGTATGTCTTTATCAGACCTCTCGGTTGAGGGCGTGCATTGTCAATGAGCAGTAATATTTTGACAGAAACATTTTTTTTTCTGAGCAGTAGATCTCAACAATGGGCTTAAAATATTTAGTAAATCATATTATAAACAGATGTGCTGTCTTCCACACTTTGTTTTTCTACTTATAGAGCACAGGCAGAGTAAATTTATCATAATTCTTAAAGGCCCTAGGATTTTCAGAACAGTGATTGAGCTTTGGCTCCAACTTAAAGTTTTCAGTTGCATTGGCCATGAACAAAAGAGTTTGCTTGTCCCTTGAAGCTTTGAAGCCAGGCATTGACTTTGCCTTTCTAACTATGAAAGTCCTAGATGGCATCTACTTCCATGAGAAAGCTGTTGTCTACATTAAAAATCTGTTGTTTACTCTAGCCATCTTAATCAATGATCTTAGCTACATCTTATGGATGACTTGCTGATCTTCTACATCAGTACTTGCTGTTCCACTTCACACTTTTAAGTTATAGGAATGGCTTCTTTCCCTAAACCTCATGAACCAACCTGTGATAGCTCCAAACTTCATCTCAAGCTTCCTCACCTTTCTCAGCCTTCAGAGAATTGAAGAGAGTTAGAGCCTTATTTTGAATTATGTTTGGCTTAAGGAAATGTTGTGGTGGCTTTGATCTTCTATTCAGACCACTAAAACTTTCTTCATATCAGCAATAAGGCTGTCTTGCCTTCTTAAAATTCTTGAGTTCACCAGAGTAGCAACTTAATGTCCTGTTCCTTTAAGGTCCTAATAATCACAAAAGAATGTGACTATTCCTTTGCAGTCATAACTTAGCTGTTTGTCACAAGAAGCCTAGCTTTCAGCCTATCTTGGCTTTATATATGCCTTCCTCACTAAGCTTAATCATTTCTAGCTTTTGATTTAAGGTGAGAGACATGAGATTCTTCCTTTAATTTAAACACTTAGAGGTCATGGTAGGGCCCAATTTTAATATTATTGTGTCTCAGGGAATAGGGAGTTCTGAAGAAAAGGAGAGAGACAGAGGCAGAGCTTATTGGTGGAGCAGCTTAATCCAAAAACATTTATGGATTAAATTCCCCATCTTATATGGGTGTGATTTGTGGCACCTCAGAATAATTACAATAGTACTGTCGAAGATCCCTGATCACAGATCACCATAATGAATATAATAATAATAAATTTTGTAATATTGCAAGAATTACTAAAATATGACACAGAGTCTAAAATGAGCTTATGCTATTGGGGGAAAAAAATGGCCCTGGTAGACTTGTTTGATAGAGGATGACCACAAACCCTCAAAAACAAAATGACTACAAAGTATAATAGAAAGAAACACAATAAAATGAGGTATCTCCACCCTCACTTTATTTCCTTTGGATATACACCTAATAGTCAGACTGCTGGGTCATACAGTAGTTTTATTTTTAAGTTTTTGAGGAATCTTGATATTGTTTTCCATAATGGCTATACCAATTTACATTCCCACTGACAGTATATAGGAGTTTCCCTTTCTCCACATCCTCACTAGCAGTTTTGTTTTTGTTTTTGTTTGTCTTTTTGATTATAGCCATTCTAACGGGGGTATGGTGATATTTCATTGTGGTGTTGATGTGCATTTCCCTGCTGATTAGTGAGGTGACATGTAATTTGCTTCAAACCCTGTATTTAAGCATTACTCTGAGTACATATCACCTTAACTTGCATTTTTAAATGATACTTATGTTTTAATCTCATACTTACCAGAATGCTTTTTTGAAGACAGAAGATTTTTTTTAATTTTTTATTGTTGAGGATTCATTGAGGGTACAATAAACCAGATTACACTGATTGCATTTGTTAGGCAAAGTCCCTCTTGCAATCGTGTTGAAGACAGAATATTTTTTAAGTCAGATTAAGGTTTTTTATTGAGAGCAATAAACAAATGAGGAAAAGTGATAAAGATAAGAAGACATCTAAGCATGGGGAAGTCTGAGATCATTCCATGAGGCAGATGAATTCACTCTATTTTCTTAAATACTTGTTATCTCTTACAAGGCACAAGTCTCTCTCGAATATATGTTATCAAAGAAGTATAAGCAGTAACAAGTAGCTCAGTTCAGGAAAACTATTCACAAACTAGAAAACAAAATTCAAGGAATATATACTTTTGACATGGGGTTCTTACTATCATCTCAGTTTTAGGAAAGTGTATATGGTAGGCATGATTTTTTTCATGATATGTGATGCATTTATCATGAATAGTGAACCAGCATGATTAACTTCATGAAGTATGACAGTGTTTTTTCATGATATTAGCACCCACCGTTTGGCTAAATGCAAATGCTCAAGAGAGAAGTCATATAAAGCTTCTGGAATCAATAATAAGTTCTGAGTCATGCAATTCGTCTCTAAATAACAGTCTTAACGTTGATGCTGGCTATGATATCGTATAAACCAGATGGAAGAGTAGAAAATTATTCTTCGGCTGGGACAGAAAATATTTATAGACCCCAGGATTCTATATGGTAACTGATGACTTCCAGGACTTAGTGCCCTAAGAAATATTAAAGGCATCTTCAATTGTCTTTCCATTGATAAATCAGATATAGGGGATGATATGAAACTATATTAGTTCAGCTAGAAAACATTTGGCCTTGTCCTCACGAATTCCTTACCCTATTGTCCTTGTCTTTTAAAGGGAATATTTGCTCTTCTAAATGGGTTTAAAAAATAAACTATTGATTTGATCTGTTAAACTAACTTCTAAATTTATTGATGAAACAATACAAAAATCACTTGAACATGCAATGAAGTGTGACACTATGCTGGAATTGCTCCTCCAAAGCATCCCCATGAGTGCAGAGGAAGTCACCACAAAAGTACTAAGTCATCTTACTCCTTAACATAAGCACAGGGTCATCACACTCCAAATCCATGGTCTCGTACTCCAAGCACAGAGTCATCACATTCTCCATATTGATACAGCATCATCACACTCCTCGCGTGGACACCGGATCATGTCACTCCCCACATAGACACAGGATCATCACACTCCCTATGGGAACACTGGGTCATCTCACTCCTCGCTAAGTACAGAGTCTTCACACTTTCCATGTAAGTACGAGGTCATCACATGTCTTCATCCCTGAACCTGTGATGGTAACCTTATTATGGAAAACGTATCTTAACAGGTAAAATGAATTGCAGATCTCAAAATGAGATCATCCTGAATTATCAGCATGGCTCCTGAATTTAATAACATGTGTCCTTAAAAGGGACACACAGAAGGAGATAGATACAGACAACAGAGGAGAACTTTATGTGGATGTGGAGGCAGATGCTGAAGTTTTGTGGCCAAAAGTCAAGCATCACCTGGACTGGAAAGGTGAGGAAGGAGTCTCCCCTGGAGCCTTCCAAGGGGCACAGCCTGATGGTAACTGGGTATTGAACATCTGACCTCCAGAACTATGAAATAATACATTTATGTCATTTTAAGCCTCCAAAGTTGTGCTTGTTATTGCAGCCCTAGGAAACCCATATGGTGCATAAAACTTGGCTTTCTGTTCCATAGAGCTTGGCATCAGGGTAAGTCCCAACCGGACCTGATGTGGCTGCCCCGAGTGTCACTGTCTGATATAGAGACTCCCCTGCATCATCCAGAGATGTTCAACTCTCAGCTCAGTGACACATCTCTATAACTTTTGGTTTGTCTCCCATGAGAATGTGCCTTGCCTGTGTGAGAGAGAAATTGATGAAATATTTGCTGACAATAAGAGTATTCTGTGATGGCCATAAGTGCCATTTACCAGGTACTTCTTGTGTTTCAGTATCCAGGCACATAGTAGGATTTCATTTCTTATCTTCTTTATAACAATTTTGGATTACATAATTAGCACTGGCCAATGAGTTGCAAGCAGAGGTGACACGTGTCATTTAAGGGTGGGACACTGTAGGAGACTTTTTATTCTTTCCATGAAGTGACCACTAATGACCACTGACAGTTGAGGTGGTGGCTGCTGTACCAGCCTGGCCCCAAGATGAGGACATGAAAGACAGAGCTCCCATCCTACCTATGATGGACATATGAATCTTGCTGATGTGAGACAACATTTATTTTGTTATTGTGCTAAGTAAAATAAGCCAGACACAAAGATAAATACTAACAATCCACTTATATGTGGATCTGAAAAAGTTGGACTCAGAGAAACAGAGAACAAAACAGTGGTTATCAGGATTAGGGAAGTGGGGAAAGGAGAAGATGTTGATCAGAGGGTACAAACTCAGTTATAAGAAGGTTAAGTTTTGAGGCTCTAAGATACAAGATGGGTGGTGACAGCTGTGAATTAATTCAATTATGATAATTATCACACAATGTATAATACATATACAGAAAAGCTGTATTATTGTTTCTGCTGCAAAGTAACAATACTTCCCAACTGATGCAATCTTAGAGATTCAAAATTTCAAATGGACACCCCTATTATGGTGGCATTATGATGGAAATGAAGATCAGCCAGAAAATATAATCATTTCAAGGAGTTTACAACTTGATAAAATTTAGAGTCATCTAGAGCAGTAGTTTCCATACTTGGCTGTGAGTCAGAATAATGCAGAGCTGGTGCATCCAGCCCTCTGGGACAATCATTTGGTGGCTTTCAGGACCCCAATTTCACAGTAAGGGAGCAGGATTGCTAGGGCACTGAACAGGAATCCTCCTCTCCAGCCAAGACCATGAGTCAGCTCTCAGCAGTGAGCATCGCTGGCCAAGCAGCGGGATGAGCCACATATTTGGGTCTTTTTTTCTGCTCCAAGTTTGCAGGTGGATCAGCATATTTTTCCACTGAAGAAAGACTCCAAAGTTTGGCAGGCAAAATTTATAGATATTAATGGCCCTTTTAAGCTGAGACCTAATTAATTGACTAAAATGATGAATGCCAGTAAGAATTATGGCTTGCTGCTCTCAGGCCCAATAAGCACACCCAGATCAAGGTTATATTCATCAAGTCATCAGAGCCTCAGCAAGTTGCTCTTGCTCTTTCTAACTCACAAGGATGGCAGGATACATTCCATTACAAAGCTCAGAATCAAAGAGGAGCCTTTCATTGGAATTCAGACCTTCCTATCCCTAGGGGAGTCTGAGAAAATAGGAAATCATCAGCTTGGCTCAGAGGTAACATGGTGCATATAAATGAGGGAACTGCTTGAATCTCTGTGCTCTCAAGTTGCCACGTGTCCTTCTACCCAGGACACTGCTACATCAAGTGACTGTCTCAAGATGAAAGTGCCTTACACCAGTTGTCAGTGGCACCTGGCCTAAGTCCTGGCTTTCCTAAAGCTGGATTGGAAATTCTCTTGGCACCTTTGAATTAATTTCAACTTTCTTACCTGTAAAATGGTAAAAATTGAGAGCCTTTAAAGTTCTTCCTATTTCTAACATCTGGAACTCTGCAGCTAGGTAATTAACCTAATCAGGACCAGACAGCTGCAGAACCCATGCCCCAGGCTGTATCCTTCAGCACAGTAAGCAGCAGTTAGACAGGGGTTGGGTATTCTTGTGTATATGCCTGGGATGTGTTGACACAGTGTCCTCTGCTTTGCGGGTATTTGTATGCTGCATTATAAATCTCCTAAGTGCATATTTATCTGTTACTTCCCAGCAGAGCTTAGTTGCAGTATGAATCATCAATCTATTGTTTTTAGCAGTACCTATTTGCTCTGTTGGAAGAAAAGAAATCAATATTAAGGGAAAGCTTGAGGACCTATGCAAATATAAAGAATTGCCACAAAAATAAAAGACCTGCCTTCTTAGAAAGATAAAATTTTAAATTCTATACTCCCCTCTCTAAATAGTATTAGGAAAAAGCATCTTGGTATAGTAAAAACAAATAACCAAGCTAACAATCCCACATGATGGAAAGGCAGATGAAAACATAGATTCAAATTCCAAACATATCGCTTTGCTAAGTCAAAACATGAACCTCAGTTCGCTAAGGGAAGGCATTAAAGCTGTTCAAAGAAAGTGGAGGCCATTCCTCTTCCACGTGCTAGGAGTGACAATGAGAAAACTAAATTTTCTCAGACTCTATTTCCTTATTTATAATATTAGGGTAAAAATGATCCCTCACAGTGTTGCCAAGATTCAAAGAAGATAATAAGGGTAATAAACTTTTTGTAGTGTCAGGAACATCTAAGGTCTCTAACTAGTGGCTGATTTTACCAAAGACTGAGGACAGTACAGGTGATGAGTCTAACTCCTGTAAGAGTAGCTCACATAACAAAATCCCAAAACTACAGACGTTGGTGTGGATGTGGAGAAAAGGGAACAAATACTTCTGCACTTCTGGTGGGAATGCAAGCTAATCCACTCCTTTTGGAAAGAATTTTGGAGAACACTTAAGGATCTAAAAGTAGACCTGCCATACAATCCTACAATTCCTCTACTAGGTATATATCCAAAAGACCAAAAATCACTTTACAACAAAGATATTTACACCAGATTGTTTATTGCAGCTCAATTCATAATTGCCAAGTCATGGAAGAAGCCCAAGTGCCCATCGATCCACGATTGGATTAATAAATTGTGGTATATGTACACCATGGAATATTATGCAGCCTTAAAAAATATGGAGACTTCACCTCTTTCATGTTTACAGGGATGGAGCTGGAACATATTCTTCTTTGTAAAATATCTCAACAATGGAGGAAAAAGTATCCAATGTACTCAGTAAACTTGCGCTTTTGCGCAAGTCACCCAGCTGTAGGCAGGTTATAAAGTGATCCCAACTGATTACTGAGTCTTCAATTGACATCAATAGCCTTCTATAGTACTACTGTGAAACCAATTTATAATCACACTTTCATATGTAAGATAAAACACAACTATAGCCCAGGGTGAAGGAAGGAAGAAGAGGGGGAAGGGAGGGGAGAGGGGAGGTTGGATGGAAGGAAAGTAAACAATGGAACTATACCTATGGTGCATATTGCAAGGGTACATGTCAAATCTATTAAGTTTAGAGCATAAATGTCTTAACATAATTAAGTGAAGTGAAGGCTATGTTAACCAGTTTGATGTAAGCATTCCAAAATGTATATAAAATCAGCACATTGTACCCCATAAATGCTTCAATATATACAATTGCGATATAATTAAAAAAAAGAAAAGAAAAGAAATGGAGAATGTGCCTAAATGCCTGTTTCAAGTAGCCTAACTAAAAAGGGAAGAGGAGAGAAACAAAGACAAATAGATATAAGCAGATGGATGATGTAGCTGATACTTTTCTTTTTGTGTCTGTTTGACAGTTATTATGTTTTTTGTTCTGATTATAATTAATGGAGTGAGTTCCCCATGGGATCGGAAGGGACAAAATTCAGTAAGTTTAGGTGAAAAGAGACACCTGTTCCACTTCAGGAGGGAGGCAGAAGCAGAGGGACATGACTGGTAATCATCTCACATATTTACACATCTAAAAAGAAACAATTTAGGCTTGAATTTTTCCTCCTCGTAGCAAGTGGATCTAAGAACTCTTTTGACCAGTGTTTCCCAAAGACTGTTCCAGGGTATGTCCCCATATAACAAGCACCGTGAGGGCAAGGATTTTTTCACTGTCTAGAGCAATACCTGGTACCAAGTAAGTACTTAAAATATCTGTTCCATAAATAAATAAATAAATGTTGAACACATACAAATATAACTACAGATGTTTCTTTGGTAAAGTTTGGAAAAGGATGTGTGAAAAAAATTTTTTCAGTACTTTTTTTTTTAATATATGAAAGAACAAAAAGACAAAAATAAGTTAAAAAAGAATTAGGTAGAGGGCTGCTTGGAGCCTTTACATGGTGGTTCACTACAAGAACGCTTCTCAAATGCTTTTGAACATGAAATCAGTTTTCCCTACCTACCTTCCTGATACGTACATCTAGAGAAGAATATAGACAAAAATTCCCTCAACAACTGGTAAGCATAGTGCTAAGGGCCAATTCTTCCATTTCCAGTTCACCCACCCTCCCCCTGTGTTCAGTGCTCACTTGGGGCAGCCTCCGGTGATGTCCTGTCCTTCATTTGCCAAAAAAAAAAACAGCAAACACACAAAAGAAGTGAAAGCAAGAAAACACAAACAATTCATAAAGGTGCTGTAAGAACAAGGGGGTTTAAATCAATTCCCTATTTCAGTTCTCTTTGTTTCCCTCCAAATGTCTATGCAAAATGCAGCCCCATAAGAGTGCTCACACTATTTAGAAAGAGGTACAGTGTTTACATTATTAGCATTTGAAATAGGTGTTTGGGGGTATTAAAATTTCCTAAGGCTGTTAAGAGAACTAAATCATATTATATGTGGTCTGGTTATGAGTAGGCCCTGTGTAGAGGTGTTAAAACTGCATAAAGCTATGGGGCACAATATGGAAAATTATGAACAGCATGAGAGAAAAAAGAGTTCAAAAACTAAGCTAAATTGTGGAAACATATGTCAGTGTTTGACAAGGCTAGCTTCAGCTGATATGACAAATTATGCCTAGATAAAGGTCAATGAATTATCATTACATCATTTTTGGGTCAAAAGTCAATGAGTTACAATGTGGGATTTGTCTTTGTCAAAAGTTAGAGATGGGGCATTTGATTTATTTTAAATGTTGGTTAGAAAGGTCAGAATAAAGACAGTTGTAATGACAACTTTTCATTTTAAAATCTTTTTGATCATAAATATTTGTGCCTTTGACTTTTGTTTCATCATGTTACATTAGGCAGAGGATCTAGGCATTTGAGGCAAATGTGGAACATCCTTCAAAGCTTAGTAAGGTTGTTGTGTTTACTTGACAAATATGTAATTTATTCAACAAATATTTATTTTGAGCATTTGCTATAAACAAGACAATATGCTAGTTATTGTGGGGATACAAAGATTCCCTCAAGGGTCTTAAACTAGAGTAGGAAAACCATGCATGGATTGAGTCTACAACAAAGCAGAAATTTATATGCACCAAAGCTATTGTGCTGGTAAAAGATTATAGGAACTCTGAATAGGGCAGATTACATCATATTATAAGTTTTACTTTACATTTCTGTTGCCTTTTGAAGAATGAGTGGAGTTTATCTATCTACATATCTACAGAGATGAACATGTAATAGGCTTTCAACAAATGTTTAATGAAGGAGTGAAACCAAAAATTGAAAACCAAAAATTCTGTCATTGTATTTCCAAAGTAATGCTATCATGGAACCATCTTTCATTTGTATATTTTTTATGAAATGAATTAGCATTTTTCATTAAACATATAAAAAAGGACCATGTCATCTCTCATTTTGTATTCTACACAGAACTGATTGGTATAGTTAATACACAATAATTATTATCTGAATAAAATGAATTAATTCATCAGGAAAGATTCTTTAACAATGCACAACAAATAAACAACTCTAAGATATGTGTTAAAACTCATAGAACTCAGCCCAGAAAAGGATGCATTATAAGATATGTAAATTGACCTCAATAAATTTAAAATAGTTAATAGTGTATTGTATGCTTGAAATTTGCTAAGAGGGTAGATCTTAAGTGTTCTTACCAAAAAAGAAACAAAGAAAAGGGAAGGAAAGATTAACTATGTAGGTGATGGAGATATTAATTAGCTTGATTGCAGTAATCCTTGTTTGTGAAATATATGTGTGTGTGTGTGTATCAAAACATCAAGTTGTACGCCTTAAATAGGTACAACTTTTATTTGTCAATTATACCTCACAAAGCTGGAAAAAAGAGAAAGTTCATTATGCCACAAAACAAGTACTCTAGAGCTGACTGCAGAGTCAGCTGATTTAATACAGTTTGAAAACAGCACTAAGGATTCAGGTTCTTTCTCTCTGTTCTGCTATTTTTGTGGGTCATTTTTGCTCTCTGGTTAGTTCTCCTGGTTGCAAGATCCCACAGTAGTTCCATCTTAACATCATCCAGATGTGAAAACATTTAGAGGAAGAAGAAGCCATCTCCAATCTGCATCTTTGTTAAAGCAAGCTAGTTTTCTCCAGCAGCCTCCAGTAGACTTGCTCATGGTTCAGTGGCCAGAACTGTCATTTGTTTGTGTCTTAATCTGAGACCCCTAGAAGAGCAGAGTCACCTTGATTGCCTGAGAACACCAGTATTAAACCCTGTTGCATCTGGCACCATCCTCCCTTAGACACCTATCTCTCCAGACATGGCTGTACATGCTAATAAAACTAAGTCTATCGGGAGGGATTAAAGATGGCAGCCGAGTAACAGCTTCCCTGCAACTAGGCACGGTGAGTCTGGGGAGATAAGACTCCAGGCATCTCTGGCTGGTGGGATCTGCCTATAATCAGCCCTTTGAGGATACCGGGAGTCAGCAAGGGACTTCTGGAACCCAAGAGGAGGACAAGAACAGTGGAAAACTGCCAAGTGGTTGCATGTGTTCGATCGACCTAATCCTGCCGGCAACCATAAGTACAAGCAGCAGTGAGACTGCAAACCGGAAAGGCCTTACCTGTGAACTGTTTCGGTGTTTTTGGACTTGGCACTCAGTTGAACTGCCTTGGGGTGAGCTTGAGCAGGAGGGCAGAGAACTTCGGGCATTGTCTAGGGCCCCAGAGAGAGCCACGGAACTAGGCCACAGGGAGCCATTGTAGAGAACTGCCCCGGCAAGCTTCACCCTCAGGGTCCCAGAGCAAGAATTGGGCGGGACCTAGTAACCTAGTGACTGAGCAGCTTAAAGGCGGGGACTGAGCTGCCTTACAGCCTTAACCCTTAGGGGCAGAGTGAGATGGTTTGGGCACACTGGAGGCTCAGGCTATTGCCCTGGGTAGAGCACCGTGGTGTCGCAGCTCATAGAAACCTCAAAACCCAGGGCCTGGCGCCCCCCAGATCTCCATAAGAGCTGGGCCATGAACCCCAACCCGTGACCCGCACCCACCAGGCCTCTGCATGCCCTGACCAGGAACTGCGGGAGTCACGCAACCCTGCGTCCTCCCTCCTGTGTCCTCCAGGCCTCCACACTGGCCCGCTCATCTGGCCAGGGATACTGGTAGTTGCGTGCCCTCTGGAGCCCTCCCTGCCTCTGCGCAGAGCCCTTCTCCTGGCCAGAGACTGCTGAAGTCTTGGGCTTTCGGTGCCAAAGTCACTGGGCACCAGGCACTCCCAGAACCGTGCACACCACCTCCTGCCTGTTGCTGGATCCGGTGTGTCACACACCGGAGCTGCTTTCACAACCAGAACTCCCTGGCTGGGGCAGCCCCAGAGGAACTACACAGGGTCATTCCCTACAAACATCCAGCAATAATAGAGTGATCCCGCTGGAGTCTAATCTTGGAGAGACACCTCCCCAACTCTGAGGACGGCCAGAGGCAATGGTGAAAAACAATCAGGAGGCAAAATTAACAGAAAAACTCTGGCAATATGAATAATCAGAGTAGATCAACTCCTCCAAGGATCAATGGGGCAGACACAGCACAAGATCCCCATGCACAAACAAATAGCTGAGATGTCAGAAATCGAATTCAGAATCTGGATAGCAAATAAGATCGAATTAGAACTCCAAGCAGTAACCCAAAAGATATCTCAAGAATTCAACAAATTCAAAGACCAAATGACCAAAGATTTTGACACATTGAGACAAGAGGTTCCAGCCCTCAAAGATCTGAGAAACACAGTAGAATCCCTCAGTAACAGAATGGAGCAAGCAGAAGAAAGGATTTCTGACATTGAAGACAAAGCTTTCGAATGCTCCCAAACTCTCAAAGAGGGAGAGAAATGGAGGGCAAAAACAGACCACTCTCTCAGAGAGCTCTCAGATAATTTGAAGAAAACCAATATTCGTCTAATAGGGATCCCTGAAAGCAACGAAGTGGCTTCACAAGGCACAGAGTCTGTTCTCTATGAGATTATGAAGGAGAACTTTCCAGACATGCCAAGAGATTCTGAAATTCAGATAGCAGACAGTTTCAGAACTCCAGCATGACTCAACCCAAATAAGACATCCCCCAGACACATCATAATCAATTTCACTAAAGTTAATATGAAGGAGAAAATTCTGAAAGCTGCCAGACAAAAGAAAACCATTACCTACAAGGGGAAGAATATCAGAATAACTGCAGATCTCTCGGCTGGAATCTTTCAAGCTAGAAGAGGATGGTCATCGACTTTTAATCTCCTAAAACAAAATAACTTTCAACCCAG
This sequence comes from Nycticebus coucang, assembly GCF_027406575.1. Taxonomy (NCBI): domain Eukaryota; kingdom Metazoa; phylum Chordata; class Mammalia; order Primates; family Lorisidae; genus Nycticebus; species Nycticebus coucang. Next base: position 92,840,658 of record NC_069789.1, read on the forward strand.
GATCCTATACCCAGCTAAACTGAGTTTCATTTATGACAGAGAAATTAAATACTTCAATGACATTCACATGTTGAAGAAATTTGCCATAACTAAACCAGCTCTCCAGGATATTCTCAGACCTATCCTCCATAAAGACCAGCATAATCCTCCACCACAAAAGTAAACCCACCCAGAAAATTTTGATCAAATTCCAACTTCCACAGTCGCAAAAGGATTAAAAATGTCCACCGGACTCTCAAAAGGCTTATCAACATTCTCAATTAATGTGAATGGTTTAAACTGTCCTCTAAAGAGGCACAGGTAGGCTGACTGGATAAAAAAACTCAAGCCAGATATCTGCTGCCTACAAGAATCACATCTTACATTAAAAGACAAATATAGACTCAAGGTGAAGGGATGGTCATCTATATTCCAGGCAAATGGAAAGCAGAAAAAAGCAGGTGTTGCAATCCTGTTCGCAGACACAATTGGCTTTAAACCAACCAAAATAATTAAGGATAAGGATGGACACTTCGTATTTGATAAAGGTAATACTCAATATGATGAGATCTCAATTATTAATATTTATGCACCCAACCAGAATACACCTCAATTTATGAGAAACTCTAACAGACATGAGCAACTCAATTTCCTCCAGTTCCATAGTAGTTGGAGATTTTAACACCCCTTTAGCAGTGCTGGATAGATCCTCCAAAAAGAAGCTAAGCAAAGAAATTTTAGATTTAAACTCAACCATTCAACATCTGGACTTAACAGACATCTACAGAACATTTCATCCCAACAAAACTGAATATACATTCTTCTCATCAGCCCATGGAACATACTCCACAATTGACCACATCCTAGGCCACAAATCTAACCTCAGCAAATTTTAAAAAATAGAAATTATTCCTTGCATCTTCTCAGACCAAAGTTGAACTCAATAACAACAGGAACCTGCATACCCATACAAAAACATGGAAGCTAAACAACCTTATGCTGAAGGATAGATGGGTTATAGACAAGATTAAGAAGCAAATCACCAAATTTTTGGAACAAAACAACAATCAAGACACGAATTACCAGAACCTCTGGGATACTGCAAAGGCAGTCCTAAGAGAGAAATTTATTGCACTGCAAGCCTTCCTCAAGAAAACAGAAAGAGAGGAAGTTAATAACTTAATGGGACATCTCAAGCAACTGGAGAAGGAAGAACACTCCAACCCCAAACCCAGCAGAAGAAAAGAAATAACCAAAATCAGAGCAGAACTAAATGAAATTGAAAACAAAAGAATTATACAACTGATCAATAAATCCAAAAGTTGGTTTTTTTAAAAGAGCAATAAAATAGATAAACCTTTGGCCAACCTAACCAGGAAAAAAAGAGTAAAATCTCTAATTTCATCAATCAGAAATGGTAATGATGAAATAACAACAAACCCCTCGGAAATTCAAAACTAAGTCTGTCAAGAAGTAAGAGGTGGAGAAAAGAGAGAATGTAAGTAGACAATCTACAGTAATGCTACATGGAATAGACCTTCTAAGTATTAAAAAACTAAATTTTAATTTATGATGAGGATAGAATCTCAGGTGTCAGGACAAATTCTCAAGAGAACTTGAACGCAAGTAAAATAATTTTTGTCACCTCCTTCACAAATACTAATCCCCCTCCAGATGTTTTTCCTTTGAGCTGATTGCCAGTTGCCCAGGACTCCCAAGATATCTCATTTAGACATCTACTCATAAATTCAGGCCTCACCTCCGCCTTCTAGCCATTACTTCTCTTCTCCAAAATTACCTAGACTTTCATCAATTTTTTAGGGTGCTATTCTCAGAAATCTGATAGCTTACATCTTTTTATTTACTCATTTGCTTTTAAATTGTTTGTGGGGATCCTGGACATACTATGTGACCAAGGACATGTGACTTTTCATAAGCTCCTACAGAGTAAACTAGGCTCAATTCAGAAATAAATCTTATCACTTAGAATGCTGTCTATGACCCTGAGATAGTTGGAGGAGGAAAAATTGGGGGAAGGGAAAATTTCCTGGAGGCCTTCCAGCATGTACAGTTATCTCTTCCACCATGGTCTTTCTCTTTCCTATACTCGGGATTAGTCTGCTCTTACTGACCAGGTGAGGTATTTGCGACATTTCTGACAGCTGGAAAGCTGTGGAGTAACAAAGGAGGATATTATGGGAAGCAAAAGGTCCCACTGCCTTAAATGCTATAACAACATCTGTTGAATGGCTCACCCCCCACTACAGGACAACATGTGGCATAGCCACACACACTTGGAAAGCACCATTTTGTTGATTTGGGGGCCCCTCAGTGTCACCTTGTCCTGCACTACTATATGAGAATACATAGTCATGGCCACCATCTCCTGTGTTCCTACACCAGACATTTTTTCCTAACCTTCCTTAACTTCTCCAAATAGACTCAAAAACCTGGAAATAAAATGCTTTTCAAAATTAAAGAAATGAACTTTAAATATCCGTAACTGCAGAATCAGCCAATAAGTTTAAGGTTGTGTTTGTGTAATAAACTGGTGAGTTGTTTTTCAGTTGCCATGGACCCCCAGGTTGTAAGTTCCATACATAATCTGAGCATGCCCAAATGAGCCAAGCATGCAACCACAGGCGGAATCGAAGTGTTCAGACCAAGGAACAGGGACAGAATTAAGAAGTAGACGTCTAATGGCATGATCCATGATCCAATCAGATTGAGCCCTGGCAGCATCCCAAGGCATGATGCAGTCAGATCATAGCTCCTGGCCTCACCTCATTATGGGATCCAATCATATCACACCTCATTATCTTCTGCTTAGAAAACCTGCCCCAACTTGCAGGTCAGTGAGACAGATTGGAGATTGATTCCTACCTCTTCGTCACTCAGCTGCCTTGCAATAAACCTTTCTCTCTACAAAAACCCAGTGCTCCAGTGTTTGGTTTTGCATTACATGCAAATAAAATGACCCAGTTTGGTTCAGTAACACATCCCCAAGTGCAAAGTTGAATTGAAAAACTGCCAATGTCTCCTTCTAATTCTAAGGTACTGTCAAGGTCAAATAAAATATAGAGAAAAATTTCTGAAATCAAAACATTTTATTTCAGAGGAAAGAAAGGCAATTCAAAGTGTGCATGCAGATGGTCCTACTCTTCAGTATGTCCAAAGAACAAAGAGAAGGCTAGAGGTTTATTTTTTAAAAAGCAAATGCTATGGATTTTTCTTTGAGAAAGTTCAGTGGCTCTAGTAAGGTCCGGGGTAGCTGGCAGGTTTTGATTGTGAGTGACAGCCATGGATAAAACAAGGCAGGTTGGTCCAGCAGCCATAGATAAAACTGGTTTCAGGTTACAGTAAGCAATTTCAGCAACCAGGCTTGCAAAGAATTGTTAATACATTCTCAAAGGACACATATGTGTCCTGAGTGCCTCTTCTTTGTCCCCCGCCCCCCACCCCCCAGCCCCGCTTCTTAACTCCGTTTGGGTAGGGTATGACAAGAATGCCCCAATTTGTATGACCAACTTTCACAATACCATTGTGCTTTGTGCCAGATTATGAAATGTTCACATAGTAGGCTCTGACCTTAGCTCATGTATGACCTATAAAAACCTTAGCACCTCTGTCACTAGAGGGAAAAACAAGTGCTGATTGGGGACTTAGGGTAAAAGGTGTGTATGTCATCTTTTGTCTGAAAGCCTTCAGATAGCCCAGGGCTAGTGACTCCCAATTGTTGATCCAAGGAAAAATCTCATGTACACATAGGCTTATCAGAAAGAAAACAAGAGCCAAAGTGAGAGATTAAAACAGAGAGAGGGAAAGATTATATTTACAGCACACACGAGCAACACAGAGCCATATTTCTTTTTTTTTGGCCGGGGCTGGGTTTGAACCCGCCACCTCCGGCATATGGGACCGGCGCCCTACTCCTTGAGCCACAGGCGCCGCCCAGAGCCATATTTCTTGTTCCAGAAACTTCTATGATCACAGTCAAACTGTTCATAATTGGACAAGCCACAGAATTACACTATAGCGCCATCTAGCTCTCACTACCAAAGGCTGGCATCCTACTTCCAGCTAGGTTGAAAGGTTTAGGGTTAGTCACTGCAGCACTCAAATGACTGTCGTTATCTGATGATGAAAGCTAGCAAAATTCCCAAAGGAGATTTATGTTTAGCAATAATTTATATTTAAATCATGCTATCTACATTCCAAAACAGTTTTCCAATAAAACTATCAGGGCTTAGATCTTCCTTGTGGAACATAGATTAAATGTTGTTCTGGATTATTTTTGTTAACTAAACTCCCACAGAGTTTGTTTTGATTATCTCCTATCTTCTTTAAAAAGTCGTTCAGCTGACAATGTTACAAACCACAGATCTGATGTCAACAGATCACTGGGTTTGCAATTTTCCAGGACATTAGCAAAAATCTCAAACAAGGACCATTTTTTTACATTTCATTTTGATTCACTTACACTGAATAGCAGAGTTGTTCACAATGCAGGGACCATATCAAGTGAAATCATGAATATGCGCCATGCCTGCAGAAGATCAGAGATTCCTGCTGTAGGTATAATTTAGAAGAAATTATACATTTTGTGGGGCTTCCAGATGATAAATTCTTTACTCAGTACCTAACCACAGGGTATTGCACCTGCTTCCCACTACCAGTGCTGGCTACGGTGGAAACAGTGTCAAAGAGAAAAGTGTACATTTGCTTTTATTCTTTCCTCCAGTAAACAGTATCATGGAGGAAAGAGTTTGGCTGTTGGTCTTACCGAGTTGAATCCAAATATTCAAACAAGGCATTTTCTGGGTGTTTGGGAAAATTAACTCCCTTGAGCCTTTCAGCATTATTGCAAAAAGTAGTAGAGATACTGTCTGTAAAATATAATACGGCATCTATTTTGGGTAAATAATCTGTCTTATTTTATGTCAATACTATTAAAACATCAAAGAGGAATATAACTGAATGCTGTCATCTTTACAGATGTCATTAGACAGTACATATTTGGATGTCTGATGATCTGGTTATGATTTGAGTCAGTGATTTATGAGGGGCAAAAGGTTCCCTATCACATTACCTGTTCTCTGCGTCATCTGGCTTCCGAAAATAGGAACAGTGCATCTCTGGGCAGAAATAGATGTCTGAAATAGCTGTTAAACGGTTTGAGAGTCAAAGTTGTCAGTATGAGGTAAATGAACCCGACACAGAGCTATAGCAGAAAAGAGCCAAAAACTGTGACTGTATTTAGCAATGGAGATGATGTCATGTGTGAGATTCCTTCTGGCTTTAGGGGAGATGATTTGGTAGGGAAATAAGCAGCAGACCTACTGTATTAAGAAGACTAAGGTTCCCCATGCAGCCCCTCCATTTACTAGGGGTGTGCATTAAAACACATCTGCTTTCTCAGAGGCTAATTCCCTTATTTGTAAAATAGGAGTTATATCTTTACTACTTCACAAGGACTGTTATAAAACCAAAAGAGATAATGTACCTGAAAGTCCTTTGCAAATCGTAAAGTTATAGGCCAATACCCCACATCTGTTCACTTCTTTGTATCCATGCCACACTGTTACAAGAGACCAATATCTCTCATCGCAGCCTCTTAACAATAGCAAGCCTCCTAACCTGACTCCCTCTTTACATTGTGACCTCACTAGAAACTGTTTTCCAAACGACAGCCAGAATGACCTTTTTGAAACAAAAATCAAGGGTGGCGCCTGTGGCTCAAAGGAGTAGGGTGCTGGCCCCATATGCCGGAGGTGGCGGGTTCAAACCCAGCCCCGGCCAAAACCTGCAAAAATAAATAAATAAATAAGTAAACAAACAAACAAACAAACTCAGGTTGTCTGGCTTCAGAGTCTGTGCCCTTCATTAAAATCTGTTGCCTTTCTCTGAAACAAAAATCAAGAAGTAACAATTACAAAGTACCTCCTTCTGGAAATATTTCAGCAATTTTTTGAAATACTCTTGACAAACAAATTAAACCTGCATCATATCCAGCTCCACTCTACCCTCAATGACTAGGCTCCAGCTTCCTTGTTCTACCAAGAGTGGTCAACCATTTTTCTTTCCTGCTGCACAACGGGAGAAGAATTGCCTTGGGTCACACATTAAATACACAAACCCTAACGAAAGCTGATGAACCAAAAAAATAAATAAATAAATAATCCTGTGAATAATTTTCATGATATCTGACACCACAGATAAGCAAAAAAGTCCTCACATAATCTACAGGTATCCCCATGACCACAAGTTGGACAACCCTGGAAGGTCACTGAGATTTTCTTCCAGCTTTTCTTCTAAAAGTTTTATTGTTTTAGCTCTTACATCTAGGTCTATGGTCATTCATATCAAGTTCATTTTTATATATGGCATGAAGTAAGAGTTGAGGTCATTTTTTATATGGTTATTAATTATTTTCACACCATTGTTATAAAGATTATCCTTCTCCCCATGCAATTGCTTGACATTTTTACCAAAAATCAATTGGCCAACCATCAATTATCAACTTTTCTCTATAGCATATTATTGTTCCAAATTTAATTTACTTTATGTCACATGTTTAAAATAAATGCATTTTAATGTTAGTTTTTCTTAGCATTGAAGTAAATATTTTAACATGGCTACCAGGAACTGTACTCCAGCCTGGGTGAAGGAGCAAGACCTCCATTTCTAAAAAAAAAGAAAAAAGAATGTCACCATTTATAAATACCCTATAATACTCATATTTACATTTTTCCTTTCCTACACAAAAGCTATTGTAAAAGTGAAAATCCTTTCAAGCATTATATGAAAAAAGAAAGTGTAATGACACTGTTGATGTCATCAAATTGCAGTGTAAGAAATGAAAGTACGTTGTCCAACTTGGGACATAATGGTTGAGTATGTTATGAATGAACTAAAAGAGCTAACTCCCAAAATCAGTTAGCCATATATATGTGGGTCTATTCCTGGACTTTAGTCTATTGATCTATGTCTTTATATAGAAGTATACTAATACCACACTGTCTTCATTACTGCAGCTTTATAGTAAAAATCTTGAAATCTGATAATGTTAAGTCCTTAAACTTCATTTTTTCCCAAAATATTTTTAACTATTATAGATCCTCTGTACTTACATTTAAATCAACTTGTCAATCTTCTGTTTGAATAATTTACTCTCACCTCATCATTTTCCATCCCATCGACTGATTTAAATTTGCTCCACATTACTTAACATTTTTTTTTATTGTTTGTCAGTTTTCTCCTCTCACTAGACTATAAGCTTCATGGGAGCAGAGGAGTTATCTATTGTTTCTTTTTTCCCCTCCGTTTTATTCTAGCTCCTTAAATACTGCCCTCCACATAAGAAGCTTTCAATAAATATTTGTCAAATAAACGAACTCATTAGTCTAAGTGGGTTTTTTTCCATCACAACAATCTCTGTTATGTATAAAAATCTCTCCTTTGTCACTGTAGAATTCTGGGTTTGATCAGCCTTCCATAACATCTTCTTGAATTAGAGGAATTTTTAATACCGCCACCAATCCTCTGGCCTAGAGAGATTGAGAACAGCCAAAAAGTAGTGGAAGGAGCATCAGACTGAAGATTATTCACTTTGTTTTCTTTATTATCCAATAGCTCAAGTGAGGTCTAGATCTGAAATTTAAAAGAACAAAATGTCTGAGGGACTTCACCTAACAAATTCAATGTAACTTGGTTTCTTGTACCATCAATGAATCCTCAACAATAAAAAAAAAAAAGATCAGAATGTCTAATTCTACTCTGCAACTAACCAGGAGTGTGACCTTGGAAATGTTACTTAATTTCTCCAAAGCTCCCTTAATTTTCATCTGTAATTTCAGGGTGCTAATTTATCTACCACACATGTACATAATGAGACTTCAATGAGATAGTAGACATATATGACGTATTACCTGTCATGCACATACAATAAGCCATCACTAAATGTTATTATTATCATTATCATTATTTAGATGATTAAACCTTTTAGAAGCTTCTTTGGAGTTGTTTTGGGGCAGACTAAAAGCTTAGAGAGCAAATAAAAGAAAAACATAGTAGAAACTTTTCTAAAGGTGGGAATTAGGAAATTAGTATTGGACTTGGCTGCCCTTGGTATAACTTTGTACCACTTCCTGGTTTCAAGTGAAACTGCTCAGCTAACTTTTCCCTAGTTACAATGATCCCTCTTCACCAGCAAGTCTCCTTTCCAGAACGTAGGCTCCTATCTTCACCCAGCAAATGTTTTATATTTGCCTGTATCTTCCGTACCTCACCCCGTTGCCACAGAACCTGGCTCCCAGATGTCAAAGAGTAATATCAGGCCAATAGTTCACTGAGGTACATCAGCCATGTGAGGTTGGTGGCTTTCCTCACGGATGCTATTAGAGAAAGGAGAAGATTGGGCAAGGAGGAAAGCGAGGCCAGGGGCAGCTGAGTGAGGGCACAGCCCGCTCTACATGTGAATGCATTTGCTACTGCCTCTGGTGAGAGAGAAAGGGGAACATTTGTATGGCCTGTGGGTGAGAGAGATAAGGAAAGGCACTTGTATGGGCAGTGATTAGCTCTGGAGAGGACATTTGGACCCTGCCTTTCTTGAGGGCCATATCAGGGACTAATGTCTTCCTGTGTCTGGCTGGGATAGGCTTGGAACCCAAAGCAGCAGGGTGGAGTAGCCATGATGACTCGTTAAATTTGCCTACTCTTTGACAGAAGCCTGTGGCCTCAGCAGGGCAAGCTCAGGGCAGGCAAAGGGGCTACCCTGAACCCCAGAAGAAGAGAGCAGGCCAGGTTGGAGGAGGGATGGGTCCTGGTTCCTGGCATACAAGTAGCTGTGGCCATCTCAACCAGCACTCAGTCTCCCAGAACATCGGGTGCTGCAGGGCAGGGTCCAGCTCACTCCACAACAGCACGCCGGGGCCTGTAGGGGGCCAGGAAGGAGAGTCTCAGTCTCCTCCACTGTGGATCACAAGTGAAAATGCAGACAGACTCAGAAAATGGGTTTTCCTGTCAGGGAGGGCACGTCTATCTCCACACTGGCCCTGCTTCTTCAACTCCACCCACAAACACTTGCTTCCCACCCTCTCCTGCTTGCTTTCTCTGGCCAGCAGTGTGCTGGGAGCAGGAAAGGAGAAAAGAGAGAGGGCACAGCAACTAAAAAACAGTGTCCGCACAGGTCACCCCCAGTGATAACTGAAAAGCAGCATCCTTGGAGGAAAGATGCCAAGAGAGCCCACAACGATATAGAAATAAGACTTTTCACAATCGAAAACGATACGGCCCAGGAGAGCATCCCCAGGTTGTAGCACTCTGATTTAGCAAAGTAAGCTGAACCATCAGAGCTCATCCCTAGTTCCTACAAGCTAGGAGAAATCAATTATTCCCAATGTACCAGAAGGAAAGTGTAAGGAAAGCAAGAAAAAAGAGAAGAAGGCTTAGAATCCTGGGCGCCTTTCTCCGGCCAGTACAGGAATCCTGCCACCACCGTCCTGTGGGCACTTGTCCTACCTCTGCTTAAACATCTCCAGTGACAAAAGTTGGCTACTTCAGAAGCCCGCTAGATTATTTGCAAATCCCTTATGGGATGGTTTCACACACTCTGCCAACATCTCCCCCTTGCAAGGAACAACACAAAATAACTCTATTCTTGCCATTCTGTGTGACAGTCTTTCAAAGATTTGATTATTAGTCTTGCCTTAATGCATCTCCACCCAGTCTATCTATCCTTTTCCTCCAATTAATTCTCAAGAGATTGATTTTTCAAGCCCCAATCTATCACCTTCCTTTCCCTGGGGCAGCTCAGCACTGGAGTATCAGCCAGACGTGGGAAGGAGCCTTCTGCACCTGATAGGGCCACGTGTCTGAACTTCCTCCTGAAAGCTGGGAAGAGAACAAAGCATCTCTGTCAAACAGCCTAATTTATAACACTGGTGTACAAGTCATCTCTAGTATTAGAAAATGGAAAATCAAACAGTTGTACCTTTTCTCTGGCATCGTAAGGAGCTAATCTAGACAGAACTGCCTTAGATTATTGCAAACAGACAATTGGCAGAAAAGGTTAACACATTTCACATTTAAAAGTACACTATTCCTGTCCCTCCTGAGCCTGGCTGCAGAGAGAGAAAAGAAAAATTCCACCCACCCAGCTGCTGCGCACGTGCACACACACTACACTAAGATTTTGAAGAGTCCGTAGACACACTCTGAGGGTGTGACAAGTTACAACACTTAGGGAAAAAAGCCAGTTTCCCTAGAAGATGCCTGACACCCAGAGAGAAAGGTGATCTGAGAGGTTTTTGTTGCTCCCAACAAAAACAGGTGGGATTTCCCCAAGAGAGGACAGTTTCTGCCTTGGCCCAATTTTCAGAATCCAGCTAACTAAAAAGTACAGTTAATTTAACTAAGAAGCTAAATACTATTGCTTCCGAATCTTGGTTTGGGCAGGAAGTCCTCAAAACCACAGAACAGCTGATTCTAAACAATCAAAAAAGGGCATGTCTTCGCCTACATTTATCATTATCGTTTTTATCTTCTTTTCCCACACTCACTATGACCACCCCTGCTATTTTTCTGTGGATGGGTTTAGAGACTAGAAGGATCCATTTTCAGCACATACTTAATCCACTGCTCCCCTCCCTCCTTCACTTGTCCCCTCCATGGTGGGTCTGCTCAGGTTTCCTTGCTACAACCGAGCATTAAGTCTTGTGCTTTCTGTCATAGTGTCTTCCACATTTGACCCATGAGCTATTCCTTTATGCAGACTAGAAATAAAGGACCCAAATCAAAAAAATAGCAATCAGTGAAATCAAAATAAAACAGAAAGAACAGGACCAGCAATAGACAGACTACTAATTAAGAAAAAGCTCCTGTACCAAAGGGGTCTAAGTGGGTTGTTCAGAACTCTTAAGTACATTTTCTCATGGAAACCATGCTACTCACAGCATGTGAGGCAGTTGAAATAATATAATTAGGGCCCTGTTTTGCATAAAATTGACTTTGTGAACTGATGTGAGTAACTGATCATCATTTATAACGATAGTTCATGGGAAGATGCACACTTGTTCTCATTCATTATAACCCTTTCTCCTGATACCTGCAAAGGAAGACACAGTTGGGTGTTAATTATTTTGTGGGACAGAGGAATGAATGAATACATGTTTTTATTCATGGATTGAATATTCATTAAACACCTTCCATAGCTAGGTGCTATGCTGGATGCCGGGGATACAGATATGGTCCTTGTCCTTAAGGAGCTCAGAGTTAAGTGGGGAAGACAGACAGATAAACAAATTATTAGAGTATCATGTGATATTTCATTAAAAGATGGTAATAAAAATATGAACATGGATGAGATCCCAAGTGAGAATGAATAGAGTGAGATAAATACCAAAGAAAAGACCTCATGAGATACTAATATTAAGGGGGCTGATGGAGTAGGAAATGTCTGCCAGGGAAATGGGAAGAAGGTGCCAGGGAGACCCTAAGATAGAATAGCTTCACAGAATCCAAGTAAGGAGAACACTTCCCAAACTGAGTGGTAATAGTGCCTCATCTATGTAGCCCTCCAGTTCTACTCTTCAGAATATGTATTGCCAGCCCAGAACTCTCCCTGAACACAGAGCATTCCCCTGCCTGTTCTCTAATCTTTACACGGATAGCTCATGAATATCTCCTAAGAACAGTCAACTGTTAGAAAGGACATTTGTACTAATGTAAGGGAGTAGATTTTTAAACCTTATTCATAAGATCTAGATTTTAGAACAGAATCTCGAGGCATGAAGGAGATCAGAAAGGCTTCTTGGGGAAGGTGAGCTGTACCGTTTGCTTTAGGGAGGTTGTAAAAGATGAAATGAGAGGAGAGGCACCAACTTTGAAAGAAAAGAAATAGGATTGAAGACTTGGATGTGTCTGTCCATTAACCAAAACTTGACCAGACAGATGACATGTAAATTATTGCAGGTAAGACCCTAAGTGAGCACTAGTCATCCATAAAGCTTCCCTTAAATCAGACGAAAATGATACTTAAATGAAAGACAATTTCATCAAGCATGAATAAGTTAGCCATCAGGGCAAGCTGCTTATAACAGTATGAACAATTTTATTCCTTTTCAGACCATTTGTTTCTATTTGTAATGATAAAATACACAGATGTCTTAAGATTCCCACACTCGTGCATTTGTGCATGAGATAACCTGGAAACCAGCAAAAACCTCACAGAGCCAGATGGTTTCTCCTGCAGCAGGTCAGAGTCTAAATGTTTTAATGGAGAAAATCAAGGTACAGGTGCTGCTCACATTTCAAGCAATAAGCATCCTGCTTCTTTGTAAAGGCACCTAATTGGAAATTAAAAGACATGAATTTCAACTGAATTTCTCTGCAGATGTTCAGCAAATCCTTTCCAATGTGAAGGACTTTGATGCTAACATTTTTGTTTGCTTTGGTAAAAAAAAAAACGATAATTGCTACTCAGGGGTTCATATTAACAACGTTTTATGTGATGCCAAATGATGGAACACTCTATCCTAGAGAAAGTTCTATTTTGGACCAACGGTTTGATAATTTAGACTGTTTTCTTCTGGAAGAAAAGGTCTGTATGGCCTGCCCACCTGAATCCCTGCTCCTGGCTCTGCGAAGTGACAAACTTTGGAGGTTGCCCTAGAAACTTGGCTAACATTTCTTGATTTCCTTTGCAAAATGTGTGAAGATGGTATCTGTAGTATCTAATGTCTCTTTCCTGGGTGTAATTCAGGAGGCAGTGAATGACTCCTGATTTGTATGTCAAAGACTTAGGTTTTCCATGGTATTTAGACGGGTTCTGGCTATGGCCACCAGATTGGTATGACTACCAAAGGTCACATTCTCTACACACAACCATCTGTCATTTCACCACGAGAGTCAGAAGCACCCAAATAAATGTACTTTTCTTCCAATCCTGCTCAGAGCACACCTAGAACTTAGCTAACGCTCTTGCTAGAATGTGCTCACAACTAGTACATAAGATGCTGACGTCGGATATGAAGCATAGAGGCTGAGAACTCATGAGCTAGAATGCTTGCTAGAATAGACTCTTTACTAAGAATACTAGAAAATGGGGCTGGGGTGGGGAGATCATCTATTAGTTGAGAACCTACTCAAAGTAAGGCATTGTGGGAGACCAAAAAAATAAGACTAAAGTTGCTTCTAAATAAAAGATATTAAAAGTTTATCAAAAAATATACCCTACAGGCGAATTTGACATTCTGAAAACAAAACTCACTTCTTTACCACATGGCCAAGGCCAACGTGGGAAAAGGTCCTATGCTGTGTACCAGACCTCTTCCTCAGCCCCAGAGACTTAAAACCAAGCTTGGTTTTGTAGCTCCCCAGCTCAGACTGACAAAGAGGTGCTGAGAATTGCGGGCAGCTGAATTTAACCTATGCTATGCCTGATTCTGTGCTACGAGTTATGGCAGGAGATAGATCTGCAATCTATTGAAGTAGGTCACATTATTCTTAAAGCAAGACTTATCTAGATGACAACGTTTCTCTTTCATAATCCAAATGTCATTTGCATAAACGTACCCTGAGATGCTTGATTGAAATGCCTATCTTCTGAGTCCCATCTCAAACTTCCAATTCAGAATATCTGATGGTGAGACTTGGAATGTATAATTGAACAAACCCTCCCGAGCGACTCTGACACCTATTAAACTTTGCGACTCACTAAAACATCAGCCCATGAGAGTAAGCACCATACAGAAGTCCCATGCTGCCCCCTTTTTCAACAGGAAAAGAGGTCTACATAGAATGTTTCGCTATCAGTGCCCCAGTCAGCCAGAGGCATTTTGCTGATGAGTATACAGATGAAAAGAAAGAAGAATTTAGGAAAAGGAACAGGCAGCATGCAAGCGGCCCAGATGGTCTTGGGGAAGTCAAGGCCAGAGCAGGAATAACAGCACATTCCTAACGGCAAAGCCTTGTGGGTCAGACAAGTCCATTTGCCCTTTTACTCTGACATCACTCACCTCTAAGATCAAGTTCACCGGGGTGAAAGAGCACGCACACTGGCACCTCTGTCTTGGACCTGGATGACCTACTGCACCTGCTCCCTGACTGCCTTTCTCTTTCCCTAGGCCAGGCAACCCCAGGGCAGTCCCAACCTTAATCATGATACCCACATGCACACACATACACAGGCACACTGATGCTTTCACTCTCTGAAACAGTCATCTCATTTCTACATCGGTTCTACATTTCTCCTGCCTTGCCCCAGCTTCTCTTCTCCAGACTGCTGGCCAAAAGACTTTGGGGTCAGAAGAAGTGTACTGTACTGTTTGCTCACTGAGTGGCCGGGAGTTTTTTTCCTCTCTATTTCCTTGTGTGTGAAATGGGCGTGATGATAATAAAGCCATGAGATTACTGCAAGGGTCGATACAATGGCTATGAGAGTAGAGCTCTGCAAACCTGTAAAATCCAACCAATACTGCACTGGAGAAGAGACTCTCCTGCTCCAAGCAGGGGTCCTCAAACTACGGCCCGCAGGCCACATGAGGCGGTGTGACTGTATTTGTTCTCGTTTTGTTTTTTTACTTCAAAATAAGATATGTGCAGTGTGCATAAGAATTTGTTCATAGTTTTTTTTTTCTTAAACTATAGTCCGGCCCTCTAATGATCTGAGGGACAGTGAACCGGCCCCCTGTTTTAAAAATTTGAGGACCCCTGCTCCAAAGGATGTCAGCTGTGTGAGCGTGACACCTGGCGGAGGGTAGGCCTCAGGAGCCACCACTGTGGACAGACCACAAAAGCCTCCATCAGAAGTGATGGTGGAGAAGGACTCACCAGGCATGGCTGGTACCCACTATGGACGGTTTCAGGTACATTCATTTATTTTTTTTTTTTTTTCTGGGTGAACAGGTGAGTTTTTATTGTACTTTTTCTCTCTTCTTTCTCCATGTAATTGCATTTTGGGAAGCTTCCTTGGGTTATTGTTTTTTTGGCCTATTTGTTTTTTTTTTTAATTTTTTTAAGTTTTTATTTCTTTTTTTAATTAAATCATAGCTGTGTACATTGATATATTCATGGGGCATCATTCAAACGTTTCAGGTACATTTAAAGAGGTCAACCCTTAAAAATGGAAGGAAGAAAGCAAAAAAGCAGGGATAAAGGAAGCAGCGATGTAAAAGCCTAACCAGGCAGCAGAAGGAATGACAGAACGTGTCAGCACCAGAGCCGCACCACAGGGAAACAGGAGAGTGGAAATCAGCATATGCCTGCTGCCGACGAGCACTAGAAAACACATTATTCAAGCTGCACTAAACCTAAAAGTCCCCTAACAAGAGTTTTTTCTGACGCTTCCTTTCCTTCCTGATACCTATGCAATGAAGCTTCTATTTTCCTTAAGTCACTGTCCCCCAGAAAGACCCCAGTAGCCCTCTGCCTTCCAACCTTAAAGAGCCTAACCCTCAAATGGCAAATTCTGATATTTGAAGTCACAATCATTTTGTTTGGCCCAGAACCCTTGAACCATCATAAATGGTCAACTTCCAAAAAACAAACAAACAAACAAAAAAAAAAAGATACGCTTTCTTGAAGTCAAAATAATCAATATACCTGTATTGACTAAATAAGTAAATATTATCACTGCTAGATTTGAAAAGGGACCTCATAGCTTTGAGAAGACGCCAGAAAATAATCTTAGTAAATTTGGTCTTTCAGACCTACCTGAGGAAACTCGACACCTATCACTGTCTCTGAGTGATGTATGTGAATTATAAAGAAGGAAGCCATGGATTGGCTTTGGAGAATCTTTGAACATCATGGAATTGTGCAGAACAGTTGAAATTTACATCGTTTTTGCTCATGGAGTTCATCAAATTCACAAACACATCTTAGGAGTTAGACGTTCTTACACGTATTCTTTCTGGGACCCCGTTGGCCCCTGAACACATTTTACAAATTTAATCTTCTTCCATTGGTCATTCCCATAGCTCAAGTTTCAGTCCTAAATAATGCATTCCTTTCCTACCCACCACAGCCATTTTTTTTCCTTTCTCTTTTATTGCATCTCTTCTTCTTCATTGATTTATCTTCCTCTCCTTTTTCTTGCTCCTTTTTTAACTGCCTCTCCTACCTTTTACAGTCCCATAGTGACCACCCCCTCTTATCTCTCAAAGACAGAGAAGTGCCACTGCCCCACGTAAAATATTTCATCTAAGTCTCAGTCCTTCTCCACCTCACTCTCTATGCTTTTACGTCGATTCCTACCCTTCCCCTCTAGCAAATGCTGGAGTGTCACACAGTGTTGGAGTCACTGCAATATTAATAACACTGTCCTCAGTGTAGGCAGATGACATCACTAATCTACTGTCAGGGAGACATGTGCCCTTGAGCAATTTCTCCGCAGTAGGAGAAAGTGGTCATTGATTTCTTCCCACCCACTAGCTCCATACCCCTCAAGAATTTTCTATCCTGACAGATAGGAAAAAATCAGCTTTACTGACTCATGAGATTTGGATCCAGGGCAAGAAGAGTCTCAGGAGGCCTGTGCCCAAAACCAGAAGTAATCAGAATATTTAAACTGAAGTTTATTTTGTTCATGGTGAGTTGTTAAGTTTGATTGTGCTTCTCCGATTTGAAAGAATCGGGGGCAGAGTAGCACAGTCATTAATGATAAAGTCATCAGTTGGCGAGTGGATGATAGGTAAGTTACATCATCTCTAAGCCTCTCCATCATCCTTAGGAAACTGATACTCACAGAGATTAAGTAACTTGAAAAGCCACATGGTAAGTAAGTGATAAACCCAGGATTCAAATCTACTTTTCTTTCCATTTCACTGCTCTGACACATGTATTACAGCTTCAATCCCTTTCTTCTTGGGTGCTGATTAAATGAGCCCCTGGCAAACCCTGCAGTGGCGTAGGTGACCAAAAGGTCCTCTTCTGGCTGACTTTCCCTTTCACCATCACTTTCCTACACCAAGTCCAAGACACTTTCAGTAACCAGAGACCCGATGACTAATGCTTGTCCTCAGAGTTTGAAGTGTCCATTTTCATAACTTGCTACCTTATCCCTGGCAAGGAAGTGGGATCTATTTTTTGCCTGCCTGTACTGAGCACTCACCTGCTCTAATTGCTCTGATGAGCTGGCACAGGAAGTAGCTGAAACTAACAAGGAACCTTTCATTTCCTTTCTGTCTTGCCTGGACAGTGATCTTTTCTTAATTAGGGCCAGGTGTGCCACCTGTGCTCCACAATCAAGAGGGCTAGTAAATGTAGGTCTTTTATTACGCCATGCTCTGGCTGCATTTTGTATGTGCCCTCCCTTCCCTACCTGGGTTATATGCAAGATGGGAATTGTCTCTGTGTTAGTGAGAACAATGGGATGATCCCTACATGACAAGAATAGCAGATTAGTTAATACTAGCTGCTTATGACAAACCAGCCACTATGCCAGACCAATTGCTGAAGGAGGTCTCCTGACTTCAAAAGTCACATGTTTAGTCGCTACTCTATATTGTTCCCAAAATTCTGAATGGGAAATTCTGGGAAGGAGGGAAAGTAGTTCCTTCTAAATGTAGGTCAGTTTCCCTGCTTTAGCAAAAGGTGAATGAAAGATGTATACAATCTGAAGAGAAAGGAAAGTATCTCTTTCCCTGCTTTAAAAAGATTAAAGAGAACTCTAAATTAAAATATGTTGGATGCCTACTACATCCTAGCCTTTCTGCTTAGCTGAGAGGAGATTCATAGGTCTATTTAAAAAAAAAATTGAATCTAGTTCAAGAGACAGACATACGAAGAAAAAAGATGCTCAAAATTAATTAAAGGAGAATGAATCAAACAGAATCACGAACAAAGTATAATAAAAGCCCAGAAGAAGAAACTAGGATACTTTGGACAGGATTCTTTCAAAGGCTGGTGTCAAGCTGTTCCTGAGAAAGTGAAGTGAATTTATGTATACAGAGAAGAGCAGAAAAGATTTCTCCTACTTGAGGGATTCACTAAAATTATTAATAACCATAGCTACCGTTTGGGGGCACACACAATGCACCCAACACTATTCAAGGTAGGTCTTATACATTAATTCATCTAACGATCTTAAAGATGTGTATTATTTTCTGTTTCATGCACCAAAAAGCAAGGTTCTACCTAGCATGGCTAAGTGCCCTGGGCTGGCGAGGGGCCTTTGGCTCAAAACCATATCTTTACGAGACCTGACATTACCTCCACATCGTATTTGTGATGTGCTTCCCAGATGTAGGTGCCATCCTTGTACAGGAACCACAGTAACCAACCTTAATTTTTCTTTTTTTTTTTTTTTTGTAGAGACAGAGTCTCACTTTATGGCCCTCGGTAGAGTGTCGTGGCCTCGCACAGCTCACAGCAACCTCCAACTCCTGGGCTTAAGCGATTTTCTTGGCTCAGCCTCCCGAGTAGCTGGGACTACAGGCGCCCGCCACAACGCCCGGCTATTTTTTTGGTTGCAGTTTGGCCAGGGCCGGGTTTGAACCCGCCACCCTCGGTATATGGGGCCGGCGCCTTACCAGCTGAGCCACAGGCACCGCCCTCAACCTTAATTTTTGTTGTTTACTTAGATAAGATTTTCTTCACAGTCTGAAAAAAAATACATAGAAACCAGAAGCAGCTCAGCCATAATGAGAAAATAGTAGTAATTTATCAGCACTAATATAATGCATTCTAGTATGTACTGAGCTGTGCTGTCCGCCAGATAACGTTCCAAGTAATTTCCAGGTATTGATATAAAACTACTCCATGAAGTGATTGCCATTATTATTCCCAGCTCACAGAGATGAGGATGATGTCAATACGTATCTAGGTTATAGCCTATAGGTTACAGCATGGTCTCCCCTCTCATCTACTTTATGATATTATTCTTTCCTTATTTTTTTAAGTTGGAGGAATACACTATGTCTGAAGCCTATTTTGTTTGCCCAATATAAACTTTACTCCTTTCCCAGATGCTTCCTTCCTGATACCCCCTTCCTTTTAATGAAAGCTCCAAAAATCTACCCACTTGTGAACCACGTCTATCAGTGTCCCTGGGCGAACAGATTCAACTGCCGTTCAAAGCAGGCTTTGCTGACTGAGGATTCTCAGGGTTCCTTCATTCCTTTTGGTGTAAAGGCCAATAGCTTGACTGGCACAGGATGGATGCCAGGCTGGCTTAGAACACATTTGAGGTCTTAAAATATCAGTGCAGTCAAAGGCCAGCCTGGCAGATGAACTCTGACTGGCAGGAAGAGGAGACGTTCCAGAGAAAGTGCCGTCTGTCGTCAACCCTCAGCTCGCATCCAGGGTTGACCTCAGAGCCTGGAGCAAAAAGCCAAGAGCTTCAAATGCTTTGTGTGCTGTAAGAAAAGGAAGACAGTTGATGGGGTACTGTCTCCTCCCTGAACCTCCCTGAACACAGAGACAGGCTAACCGGGGTCAATCAGTGTATAGCCCTGACCCTCCCTGAGCCCCTTTGTGGTACCCTCCAGATCCTACTACAGATCTCGTTTATTCATTGTTCACTCCTAGGCAAGAGTTTTATACCTTCCCCTCCCACCTCAAAACTCCAACAGCTCCTTATCTCATTCTCAACTAGTAACCCTGCTTCTTACTACACATGGAAACTGCAAACAATCAGAAAAGAACTTCCATGTGCTCATCTGCCCACCCGCGGATCTACCTACAGGCACTATCTAATCTCCTGTTGCAGTGTGTGCGACATCCCTGCTCCTTGCTGGAGTCAACCCTTATATTTGTGATGTAGGAGCCCTCCCCTTGCACCTTCTCAAGGATTTAATGTCTCTGATATTTCATCTCTTTCCTACATAGTGAGTTTTCCTGTCCATGTACAAACATCCAGTCATTTAGCCCATTTGAAAACCCATCCCTCAGCCCCATTTCTGCTTCCAGCTACTATCCTGTTTCTCGGTAATCATTGAGAGTTATCTATACTCATCTTCCTATTCATTCTTTCCATTCTCTCTTGAACCCCCTCCAATCAGACTTTTCTAACCAGCACACTTTAAAAACAGCTCTTGCCAAGGTCTATGATGCCCTTTCCTCGCCCCCTAACCTGCCCCCCCCATACACATACATACAGCCAAATCCAGGGGCTAATTCTCATACTTCATCTTACTTGACCTAACAGAGACATTTGACCCTGAGAATCATAGTTTCCTTCCTAAAGTACATTTCCCAGCCCCCTCACTTCCTGGAATAGCGTTCTTCCTTGGTCTTCTACCTATTTCACCCACTCCGTTGGCTGCTCCTTTTCAATCTTCTTCATTGGTTCCTACTTACCGGCCTACCATGTAAATGTTCACAAGACCAGGGTTCAGTCTTCAGATCAGCAGCATCTACACTCTCTCCCTGGGTGATCTTCCTCCAGGGAAGATACTACATCCATGCTGACGATTCCCCACTTTATATCTCTAACCTAATCTCTCCTCTGAACAACAGTCTTATAAATGCAACTGCCAGTCAGCATCTTCACTTGGATTTTTAATAGCCATTTCAAATTTATCATAAAAAAAAACTCTTGATTTTGCATCTCATTCCCAAACCAGCTTGTCCTAGAGTCTTTCCCATTTCTGTGAATGAAAACTTTATTCTTGCATTTTCTTAGACCGAAACTTTAGAATAATTCTTGATTCCTTTCTCTTCTTATCCTGTATAGCAATACATTATGTCAGTTCCTCTCTCAAATTACAGCCAGAAGATGACTACATCTCAAAGCTTCTACTGCTACCATTTTGATTCCAGCCACCCTCATTTTTTCCTGCATTACAGAGCCATCTCACTAATATTCTTTCTTCTACCTTTGTTCATGTATATTCTTTTCTGTAATTAGCAGATAGAGTGATCTTTCTTTCTTTTTTTTTTTT
Source organism: Nycticebus coucang (assembly GCF_027406575.1). Lineage (NCBI taxonomy): Eukaryota > Metazoa > Chordata > Mammalia > Primates > Lorisidae > Nycticebus > Nycticebus coucang. The sequence continues at coordinate 92,861,519 of NC_069789.1, forward strand.
TTTTGAGACAGTCTCACTATATCACCCTTGGTAGAGTGCTGTGGCATCACAGCTCATAGCAACCTCAAACTCTTGGGCTTAAGCAATTCTCTTGCCTCAGCATCCCAAGTAGATCAGAGTACAGGTGCCCACCACAACGTCCAGCAATTTTTTGATTGTAGTTGTCATTGTTGGCAGGCCCAGGCTGTGTTTGAACCCACCAGCTCCGGTGTATGTGACTGGCGCCCTAGCCACTGAGCTACAGATGCCAAGCCTAGAGTAATCTTCTAAAATGTAAGTTAGATTACGTCACTCCTCATGTTGTTTAGGGTAAAATCCAAAGTCCTTACCATTTGCAGGGAGACATGGAGATAGTCTGGAGTTTTTTTCATAGGATAGCCCTACATGGAAGAATACATTGACTGATGTTCTCCCATTCATTCAGTTCAAAACCTTGGACTCACCCTTGACTCACTCGTCCTTTTCTCTTACACTCCATGTCTACTCCACCTGCATATCTTATTAACTCTACCTTCAAAACATCCCAAATCTGATCCCTTCTCATCTTCCTCATGCAACCATCTTAGTCCAAGCCACCATTATGTCTTAGAAATATTGTTTTAACAGCACTATAGTTGGTCTCCTTGCTTTCACATTCGCAACTTTCAGAGTAATCTTGACAAAACATAAAGCACGTGATGTCACTTCTCTGTCATAACTCCCCATGGTTCCTCATCTTAGAGAAAAATCAAAGCTCTTTAGCATAGATTAAGTGGCCTCTGAATTTGCGGATAATATGAGTGGTTTCAGGGGAGTGGTGAGAACGAAAATTCTATGGTTTAAGAGTCAATTAGAAGTGATAAAGTGGAGACATTGAGTATGAACTATCTCAAGAAATGTGGCTGTGAACAGAAGGAAGAAACAGAATAGTAGACAAAGGTGGCTTAGGCCTGACAGAGAATGTTTCCATAAGATGGAATAGGAATGAGCATACTTTTATGTTTAGGGTTGCTAGAAAGGGAGAGGTTGAAGAGAGAGAGAGAGAGATTGAACAGTCCCAGAAGCAGCAGAAGTGGGTGAGAACTTGGATGCTCAGTTGAATAAGACACCTTCGCACAGAGGTGAGATGTGCACTCTAAGGCAGAAAAGGAGGAAAGGCTTGATGCAGACTAGTTCAGCTTGTACATAATGGGAGTAGAATCCAAAGGTAGAGTTCATAAGATGTGAAAGTTTCATTAATATTGACCATACTCATTGAGTAAGCTAATGCATTTTAAAATCAATACCATTTTTTTTAGAAAAAATACTGTTACATTAAATCAAAACTCAACTTTTGATGGATTTTTCTTTTGTAAAAAAGTTAATTTTCCATATTGTGGCTATGGCACACATACTCTATTTTGGTGTCAGTTCTTCATGACAATAAGAAACATCAGAGTTTCCAAACTAATGGTTTACAGAACTCCCAGGGCTCAAATATGAGCTCCAGTGAATTTGTTTTATTAAAAACAGTGATGTCATTTTTTCACATTGCTATTTTAAGATTAATTAATAAAATAATTATTTCAAGTTTTTTTCATCACAACTGACAAGCTTAAGAATGCCCAAGTGGTATTAAAAGAGATTATATTGCAGTCAGTGAAACTCAGAGGAGCACACTAATCACTCAGTCTGTTCATCACTCAGCTGAACAAGGTGGCTTTTACTATTATACAGATCTATAATTATTCATTCTTAGCTGTGTATTATTTGATGTATGCCAGTGGTCTCCACTGTCCCTCTCTGTCTAATCACAAATCTTTTTGGTACCAGGGACCATTTTCATGGAACACAATTTTTCAGTGGACCCGGGGACAGGGGCTGATAGTTTCAGGATGATTCAAGGGCATTCTATTTATTGTGCACTTTATTTCTGTTATTATTACATTGTAGTATATAATGAAATAATTATACAACTCACCATAATGCAGAATCAGTGGTATCTCTGAACTTTTTTTTCCTGAAACTAGATGGTCTCATCTGGGAGTGATGGGAGGCAATGACAGATGAAGCTTGGCTGGTTCGTCCACTGCCTACCTCCTGCTATGCAACCTGGTTCCAGTACTGGTCCACAGCCGGGGGGTTGAGGACTGCAGCTTTAGACCCATAATTAACCATCATGAACACAGGCAGTGTAGTTCATGTTACTATTGAAATACAACACGTTAAAAAAGAACTTAAAAGAATTTTAGAACTTTGCAAGTTTGCCCCAAGAAGCTGTTCACCAGTTACATGTTGAACACATCTGCTCAAGATGCTCTTGGATTCCCTGTCTTGGCAAATGGTATACTACCCCTTCAGTCTTATGATGCAGAGACCTTTGGATCTTTTTATTCTTTATTCTTTCTTAGTCCTCCTATCCAGTCAATCAAGTACTCATATCACTGACCTGCGGACACTTCCACCTTTAGATCTCTTGAGTATAATCCCGGAAGACCTGCCAGCTCAGTGACGGTGCTCAGCACTTCTTAACAGGACCACTGCTGTCCCTGGATGGTCATGCCTTCCCATGTAACCGCCTCCTGACCTGTAGCCATGTGGCTGCTACTTCCCTGACTCCAATCCTTCAAGAACTCCCTGGTGCTTTCAGGGTAAAGTTCAAACTCACAAGTAAGAATGGTGTCCCTACTTCTTGATTCTGATGCTCCTCCTTACTTTATCCCACCTGTCTAATCAGAAACCTATTCATGTTTCAGTTACACCAATTGTGAATGCCTGGTAATGCAACGGTATCACCAGATGCTATTTCCTTTACTGGAATTCCTTCCTTCTCTCTTGTCTAGCTAACTTCTCTTTAGTTTTCAAAGCAGAATTCTGAATTTGATACATAGTTTGAGGGATTTGTCTTCATTTTTGTGTCAGCAGCAGAAGTGGTTAGCCCTAATAGAGTTCTACTCTTCTCCCCAATCACCCTTGGTTCAATAGTACATATCAAAAAATTAGTAGGCATTCAAATGCTTCTTAGAAGAGAGAACTCTGATCCAAAGAATTGGTCATGGTAAAAGGAGATAAGGCTAGATAATGGTTGGATCATGTAACCACCAAAAGCATTACAGCACTGGAAGCATTGAATGTCCTACTCTGACATGACATAAAATGGATTTTTCTTTATTCCTATACTAAGGTGTATTGTTGGCTATGTTTGAATAATGCAGCATATGCATTAATTAAAACTTCTTAAAGAGAAAATAGATGTAAATTGTATGCAATTTTTTTAAGTTAATGTTCAGGTATTTATTTCACCAATGATTGTGTGTCTCATAAAAATATAATTTGTGTCTCGCATATTACTCAGGATGAGGCTCAGGTAGACCAAAAGCAAATCAAGTTCAGGTAAATTATTACATAAATAATGGTATAAAGGAGTATCCAAATGAGTGAAGTTCAGAGAACACTACTAATTGATTGGTTGGCTTTAGATTAATTGTATGCAATTTTTAAAAGTAATTATAACACCACAAAATACACAAGAGTCAAACAATAAGAAATATAAATTAATCTTGATTTGGCAATGCAGAAGGCACATGAAATCTCATAATACACATATAATCACCAGATTGTAGATGTTCAAAAACATATGGTGAACAGAATTCCCTGGATGATAGAATGGCACATAGGTACTCTGTCTATATGTCATCAGATTTCTGGGACAATTGTGTCCCATTGCAAAATGGAAATAAAAATTCTTGTTTAAACTATACATCCTTACAGTAACTTTGATTTGATTTCTATTGATTTATTCTATTATTTATTTCTATTTCAATTCAGGTTCCTTAGCTTTGGAGGCTGGACTGTACATCTTAACCCTGTGTTTTCTGGCACTGACTTAAGAAGAAATACCAGGTATTTCTTTTCCCAAATGTCAAGGTCTGTTTCAAATTCTGCCTCCTCCACAGGGCTTTCTGGGGAGTGGTATGCTGACAAATGTGTGAGCAGCTCTTGGGGTATGTGAACAGGGGAGGAACCCTGTTGGATAGTGGTTGCCAATTTTCATGATGGGGATACTCTCACCATCCAATTTCAAACTACAAGTGGTTTAACAATCAGCCCAGATGTTGGAGAAAATATTCAATTGTATTTGTTAAAGCATGCTAAGGAAAGTTTTATTCAGATCACCTGATAGGTATAGGGACCATTGCAACAGTTTCTTACAGTGAGGGGAAAGATGAGACTCAGCTCCAAATACAGTACGGGCAAGTGGGCATGAACAGAGTGAGGGTCAGTGGATGGAAAATTACGAAGAGGAAACAGCAGCAGCCAGAAGGATTATTCTGGCTAAACTGATCTAACAGAATTCTTGCTGAGGACAGGCCAGGGTGATCAAGCATCACCCAGGGGATGCAGGAGAATGAGACATTTGATCAGATATATAGAGTTGCAGGTTCATGCGAAACTGATAGCAGAGCTCTTCACTAAAACTGTATGACATAAAGGATGTACACAAATGGGCCTAGGAGAAGCTTCGGGAGCCTGACCAAAGGTTGGCCAAGCAAAGAATCTTTGTTATGATATTGCAGTATACTTAACACTTAGCTCTCAACAGCAAGTTCATGCCAGTTCCGCCATACCCCTGCTTCCAGATCACACCGTCTACAAAGACCTCTCAATTTTCTAAGCTCCTGATACACTCTTGGCCTGCACCTGTTTCACACTGATGCCTCCACCACACTTCCCAGTCACTACCTGATACTCTGACAGTGCTGAAACTCACCTGAGGCTGTGCTCCTAGAAAACAGCAAAGGTTAAGAAATTCCCCCATTTTTTCTTTTTTTGATCATAAGAGGTTTAATAAAATATTTTAAAATTTCAAAATATTATTTAATGGGGCACAAGGGTTTTTGTTACATGGATATAATGCTTAAGTCAAAGCTTTTGGTGTGCCCATCATTATTGTACCAAATAGGTAAGTTTTTACCCCACACCCACCCTCACACCCTCCCCCTTCTTGGTGTCTCATGTCCTTTATAGGTGGTATCACTTTGCGCTCGTGCGTGCCCGCCTGTTAGCTCCCACTTACTAGAGAGAACCTGTGATGGTTGATTTTCCTTCCTGATACATTTCACTTAGGATAAAGGTCTTCAGTTCACTCCATATTGCTGCAAATGACATTATGTCCTTCCTTTGGGTTTTGAGGGTAGAGAGGCTCTCCAGCAGGTTGGGAGCCTGCTAACTACCAGACGTGTTAGGATAAGAGAAATAAACCCCCTACCTACTCTTCCATAGGACTCCAAGTTGAGAAACTTGGAGTTTGGCAGGAGTTGATCTCTGCCAAAATCTTGCTTTTTTTTTTTTTTTACTTTTTTGTTTTTATTCAATCATAACTGTGTACATTGATGCATTTATGGGGTTCAGTGTACTGATTTGATATGCGATGTGAAATGCCTACACTAAACTGCTTAACCCATCCATCACAAGTATACTCTTTTCTTAATAGTTTTGAAAAGTACCATTGCATCATGCACATTAGACGAGTCTCCCCAAATACCCTCCCTCCTCTTCTTGTTCTACTCTGAAATTTCTTCCTGTGGAATTTCCAGTAGGTTCTGGCACTTTCCCCTCTGAATTGTACCTGAGCAATGCTTTTTTCATCTAAAACTTTTTTTCTTTCTGAGATGATCTGGCTGCTGATGTCTCTAGTCAGCCATCTTGCCCCGCCCCACCCACCTTATTTTCATAGAAACCCCTACTTTTTTGTGTTCCCAAAATAAATAACTGTGAAGGACCACTCTACACTCCAATACTCTGAATATTCCAAGATAAGACCCTTCCCCTAACTTTATTATTTATCTGCCTCTATAAAATCCCAGATTTCCTTTCTTTCCTTTGAGTCATTACTCATGAATGAACATTCCCCCTGTTTCAATAACCTGAATTAAATCATCTCCTTTACTGTATGGTGTATTTCCTTTCTGCCAGTTTACTATAATCCTGAATCTTGCATGGACTGTTAACTGTCTATTTCGTGGGCTGCCCCTTGAGAGCAGGAAAGCTCAGACCTCTCCACAGATAGCCCAAGCTGGGATTTGAGGCCCCACCTCCAAGTGGGGTACCTCTGGAGCAAAGGTGTGTGGGTGGGAGACAGTGAGAAGCTCTGAAACTGAGCTGAAATCCATGTGCATGCGTCTGCTTGCCCACTACGGCAAGGACCTCTCCCCGCTTGGTACATTCCACCCACCTGCAATCATGGTGGTAATGGGAGCTATAATGAAGACCCACCACCTTTCTCTCCTCCAATACGTCTCCTGGTGACCTTACTGTGAACTTGGAAACTCAGCCCCTGAAGCAGTATCTGGGCCAGCTACCAGCTGCTCAGCCTGGCATCAGCTCTGCCTCAGGGCAGCCCCTCTGGACATTGCTTCAGGCCTATCCAGGCTCTTTGGAGACCCCCAAAGGAGAGACAAGGTCACATTTTCCCATCCCTGACTGGGAACATACCCACACACCAGCCAGCTCCATAACTGGGCTGCAGAGACAGACCAAAACTTGGTTCTCCATTCTGCTTTGGAATGATGGGATTTTTGGTAAGTCATTGAAGTTCTATCTCAGACTTTTTTCCTAATAAAGATTACTTTAAAAAAAATAATAATGCAAATACTTCATGAGGTGGTTGTAAGGATTAAAAATAAACAAATTTAAAATGATTCGTAAATAGTAAAATCCTATACATTTCGGCGGCTGCTGTTGATGTGAACCAAAATAGGAGCTGGGTCTAGAAGACCAGCCTGCGGCATTGCATCACTTTATTTCTAGCTTTCTTCAGACCGCCCACTCAGGTGATTATGGCAGAGGCAGAAGGTGCCCACACCAAGCTAGTTAGAAACGCCAGCCCATCCAGGACATGCCAAAGGGAACCTGCATTTCAACACCATCCCAAGTGATCTATTTGCACATTTAAGTTTGGGGAGTAGCTGCTGTGGAGAGCAGCAGAGGAATTGTGCGTGCAGTGGGCGGGCTCCTCATTTGTTTGAGAGTTTCAAGATAATCCCCTTCAAAAAGGGGTGTATACATAGAGGCCTTCGGATGCACACTCAGTTGCCCACAGTATCAGCAGGGACAAAATGAGCGCAGCAGGGCCACGCTGGGAGTCCTTCCTCCTCTCTCCCTCCTCCTCTGCCTCTGGAGTCGCACCCCACCCGCTGGCTCTGGGCCTGGAATTCTCTCCAGCTCTGCGCACAGCAGGATGAGGAGAAAACCCCTCAGGTCTGCAAATTCCTCCTTCTGAGAATGGCTTCTGCCCCTGGTGGGCAGAGTGTGAGTCTTTTGGATGGATTATTCTATGTGTTGCTTGGATGAAGTGATGACTGATGGCTTGATGAATTGTACGCTAAACCCTGACTTTTAGGCACTAAATATAGACCAGGAACGTGCTGGCAGAGCTAAATTTAGCGGCACTGGCACAGGAGGGAGGGCGGGGCTGCGGGGGCGCTCCCAGGACAGGCAGGAAGCAGCCAGCGATGCCCGCAGAGCCGCCGCAGCCTAGGCTCCATTTATTATTCCTGTCAGGGAAGGGGTTTGCACATGCAAGATTTCATCCCAGGCTGATCTGATTGTTAGAGGGAAGTCATTTTTCTATTTTCAAAAGTCAAACGCAGATCGGAGGTCTGTCTGTTCCATCTCATCCCTTTCCTCCCGTTCAGGTTCTAGCACGGTGCCGTCCTCCTCAGGCTGAGTGCACATCTCCCGGCAGATTATTCCTAACTCCCTCCCATGGTGCCCCAGATCTTTGTTTAGTTAGACGAGAAGGCTCTAATTATTTAGACTGAAGGTCAGAATGGCAGAGGATGGGCAATGCTCCAAACTGCAATGTCCCAAAGTTCCCCTTCTGCTTAAAAATCCCCCTAGCCTGGTGTACTTTGGGGGAAACCACTTAGCTGCTCATCTTTGTTCAGGGGGCCGAGGAGGGAAGAAACAAGCCCTCCTTGGCCCCTGTCTCTCCCCCAGCATGTGAGAGGAGAGCATTAGCACAGCGCTTAGCCTGCTTTTCCCTGCAGAAAGCAGACAGGGTGGCATAATTTCAGAGCACAGAGCGTCTGCTGGTCCTCCTTCCCCGACTACCACCCTCATGGCCACTGTGGACAGAGAAACCACAAGAACCATCCATTGGCCATTTTCCTCTTTGTTATCAAAAGGTATGTTCCTCTCATGGGTGAGATATAGTTCACCTGCATTTTGATTGCTATTTTCTGGTAATGATGACTGAAAATAGGCTCTGAACTCCCTCTTGCAATCATTTTCCATTAATTAGACTTAATTATGTGGCCCAAGCACAGAAAAGACAGCTCCTTGCCCGTGCATGACTATATCACATTTGATTTATTCCACGGTACTTTTCTGTTTTTCCTCACTCTTTGCCTCCCCCAAATTCATGAGGAATGAGAGGAGCACGGTGGCCAATTTACCATCTCACCCAGGGTCTCAAACCAGCAGCTACAATGGCTGCCATCTGTCCCTTACTTTCCTTCCTCCCAGTGGGAACTGAGAAACTGGCTGGTCTCATCTCCAAAAAAAGGGAGAAAAGAGAGCTTTTGGCCCACTGATGGTATAAATGTCCTCACCCCCATCAGTTTGAGGGTAACACTTAAAGTAATTGTGATTTAGGGGCTCCCAGGCCATGCTTTGAACCAAGCTGACTCCTTGCTGGGAAGTTTGAGTTTCTGAAGAAAGCTTCCCAAGGAGTCTAAATCATGCTAAGTCTCAGCATCTACTAGCCCATGATTATAATCACAGTAGTTTCAAAAGTCACAGAGTTTTGGCTATGTTGTGATGGAAACTGAGTACATTAATTTAAAATGGTTCACTGACTCATGCTGGACAGTCCCTAAGGCCCCAGGAAGAAGTCAGAGGAGAGAGATATCCTGTTCTTAGCCCAGTGGCGAAGCATCAATCCACCTACCTGAGGTCTAGATCTCCCCACCTGTTTGGGTTTCCTGTTCTACCCCTAGAGACTTGCAGCATGCTTTCTCTCTCGGGGTTGCAGAGCCTCTATAAGAGGAATTATCAGCACCCAGAATTTCTCCAAGAAGCCAGTCAGCCCAGATCAGGCTCTGGTACAGGCTGTCACTTTGTAGCTGCTATAAATCTCTCACATCGTAAGGATGGTAGTGTGAACCCTAGGAATACAAGGTGTTTGATAAGCTAACAACACAAATGCAGATTTTATTTATTTTATACAATCAACTGACAAACATAAATACTTTTCACAAATAAACTGTCCTGTCTTCAACTTCCAAAGTATTTTCTCTTTTGATTTATCCTTAATGATGAGAGACTTGACCAAAGGCCTTTTCAGTGAAAGGTCAGACCCCAGCTTGCACACCCCTGGGGATTATTTCTGATTCTATAGGGCGTCCACCTTTGACTGTTGTCATTCACCAGTTAATTTTACAACTCTGAAGGAATAGAAGTGCAGTCTTAGAAAACTGAGAGTAAAGCACATTATTCTTGCCTATAGAAATACAAATAAATTACCCAATAGAAATTTGGTTGATTTCCACCTTGTTAAAAAAAGTTAACTCCAAACATTTTACTTTATTTCATTACAGGCTCTTAACTAGTTTTGCAGCTTTTAGAACACTGGTTGCAGAATTCCTGATAACGTGTGTGATCTTCACATTCTCCGTGAATTCATTTTAGCATCTTACTCATTCCCTAATTAATTAATGGATTAAATAAAATTTTTGACATCTATTCGTGTTACATTTGTATGTGAGTCATGATTTTACCTTTATGAAAATTGTACTTTTAACATAACTTTTTGACTTAATGTTGACAGCTGTTATATCATATTAATAATCATTCACTATGTCAACTTGAGTTTTCTTTAAAGAAAAATGGGAAAAGAAGAAAAAATGATTTACCAATGTAGACTTAATTAGGTGGGACAGAATGTTGGTACAGAAGAGCTGTTCTATTATTTCCTAACTCATTATAAGTATGGGAAGCAGGTACTCATATGTATTCATATTTATTTCCCAGGTACTTTTATATATGTTGTCTAATTTTTATTGCACAGTGTCCTTGTGATATATCTGTTATTGCTATCATCATCATGCCTGCTGCTGTATTTCATTCGATGCATTTATTAACATATTTCATCATTACAGCAAACTTATGAGATAGGTACTATTACTATCCCCATTTCCCAGATGAAGAAACTGAGGCACTGGAAGTTAAGCACCTTACCCGAATTGTACAGTTTTAAGTGGACTCGGGTCCAGGAAGTTTAGCTCCATATCCCATGTTCTTAAGACCTATTTCATAATGGAGAAAACTGATGGAGAGTGAAGTTATTTGCATCACAAAGCATGTGAGTGGCAATGCCAAGAGCTATACAAGCAGGTCTGTCTGGTGTCAAAGGCAAGCTTTCTCTACCAGATCAAAAAGACAGTAAAGATATTGAAGTTGTGTAGATACTGAGGTCCCCCCAGCCTTTGCCCTGTTGAAAAGCCCATTGGGTTTATAGAGATCAGGCAAAATAATCCATATCTGGTTTCTCCAAAGTGGAAAATCAGCTGAAAGGAAAGAGGTACTAGGTATTTAAACCTACCAAAAAAAATCACATAGCACGTGGCATCTTCTACAAGTGTTCAGGTACCGTGTTGGACTGGATGCTTTATCTGAGCTCTTGTCCTATTTCCTGAAAGCCCCAGGGGGCAGCAACATGCCCTGGAGGACCTCGCCCAGTTCATTGTGCAGAATAAGCTGAAATAAATATTAGAGGATGGCAACTGCCCACACAGGTGGGCAGACTGGTGCCACGTGGAGGTGCCCACTCAGCTGAGATCCTGACTATCCCCAGACAGGATGACCCAGCAGAGAGATCTGCCCATCACCCCACTGGGACATCAAGGAGAGCTTCTGCTTATTAGGTGCAGAGCTGAGCCGCTGTAGGCCATGGCTTAGGATGGTCCAGGGGAGGAGTCTGGCTTAGATTATAAGGCAGAAAGAATATGGGGGAGAGGAAGGAGTGGATTCTGGGGCAGACACCGAAGGAGAACCCCGTAAAGAGAAACTGTCCAGCCAATGGGTTCCAGGAGCCTGCTGCTCTAACTCCTCCCTACACACACACACACACACACACACACACACACACACACACACACACAGCAGCTGCGGGGCCTCTGGCCTTCCCCTACCCCCCACCTCCGTCTCCTCAGCAACCTTCCACGTTTGGTACCCCACCCACTGTCATAAACAGGCCGTGATAAGGTAGCTTTACCTCCTACCCCCAGCCCTGGCCCCTGAGCAAAGCCAAACAGGGTTCTGTGCCTCGGCACCACCCCCTGGAGCTCCAAGCTGGGGCGGGCTGCGAGCTCCGACCGGGTCCGCACTGCGGCGGCGGCCCCGCAGCACCCGAGCTCCGCGGCGATCCCAGCTCTGATCCGCACTGCGGCCGCCCCCGCAAGTCTCCCCAGCCCGGGCCACGCGCTGCAGCTTGCACCTTACATAACCCCGCGCAGGCACGCAGCGAATTCATCCTCTCCATCATCGGAACTCCGGGGAGAGGGTGAAAGGTTGCCAGATAGTCGTGCCTGGAAACAACAGAGCCAGCGCAGCAAACGCCCTGGGATGGGTCAGAAGACCCAACAGGGGCAGGACAGTGAACTGTTCTTCTTTAGGAAATATGGACCCTTGGGACGGAGGCCGCTGAGTCAGGGCTTTGACCTCTCTGCTAGGGCGCTAACCTCACTAACTCACTAACCCGCCGCGACAGCCACCAGCCGGGGAAAGCCGGCCAAAATCATCCAGCCTACTTTGCTGAGCCAAGTGGAGGACAAACTGGTTGGTGCTGAATCTTCTCAGTTACCTCACTTCATAAACTGACTGACCTTGGACGTAATTGCTTCCCACTTGGCTGGACTAGACTGTTCCACCCCAAAACATAAAGAATTTGCCCTGGGGCAATGGACTGGTCCCAACTTCCTGCTGGCCAGAGTGTAATGGGCACCGGCATCTCCTCTTACCTCCCTCCCAGCAGCCAGCTCGCCACCCTCTTCCTCTCCTAGGAGCCTCTTAAGTCTCACTCGAGGAAGTCCAGGCCCTAAACAAATCTGCCCTTCCCCTTTGTGGGGATTCTTCTGGTCCTACAGAGCAAAGGCCATCCAGCCCAGCTCACAGGTCGGTCTGCCTTTGTTAGGTGCAGAGGACCACAGAATGTCTTTCCAGTGAGGCTAAAGCACTGCATGGGGTCTGGTGCACCATTCCCAGAGGCGGGTAGAAGGAACTTCTCAGCCACAGGACCAGGCCTGAGCTGGGAGAGCCTGGAAAGCCTCAGCATTGCCCTCGCCTCCAGCTAACTTGTGAGACTCCTATTGGCGGTGATCAAGCTCCCAATTCCAGCAGGATCAAATTTTCAAAGCCTAGTTCTCAGTGTAGGAATAAAAGAGCTATGAGTTCAGGAAGGGGAGCTGAAGCAGAAAATCAGACCCAGCGTGGGGTGACCAACCACCCCCTTGTACCCTGGATTCTGGCAAGGACCTGGGACTTTCAACCAGAAAGTCCTGTGCAGACTGGGACAAGGTGGTCACAACCCAGGCAGGGGTGGAAGCAGGTGGGGGTGGGGTTGTTGGTGAAGCAATTTTTTTTCTTGGTGACTTGAGCTCTGGACTAAAAAGTTTACTTCCAAAGTATATGAGAGAATATTTGCTCCCTGAGGAGTGGTGAAGAAGAGGACGGCTCTTCGTGAACATTTAGAAACTTGATAAACAGAACTCGGGGAAGGTAAACAGGCCAGCATTCTGGGTGTAGGTGTCAAGAAATCTAATGGGCTAATAATGTTCAGGACATTTAATCTTCAGCTATGCCTTGTTGATGCCAGTTGGAGAGGCATAAGCCAAGAAAAAGGACTCCACATCCAGGATGGCAACCCCACACCCGGGCTGTCCCCATGTCCCATCTGAGAATAGTAACAGCTGTCTTCTGTATGGCCCTGACTGGCCCTAGACCTGGGTCCCTTAGAAGCAGTCCACTGCAACAGGACACCAGAGCTCTATTTTCATCTTGGTCCCCCCTGACAGTATGACCTTAGACAAGCACTAACCTTCCCTAAGCTATAAAATGTGTAAAACAGTTCCCAGCCCTCTTCCTCCCTCCACCATGGTAAGGCTTAAATAGAATCTGCTTCTGATGCCTCTTACAGTCTTAGACCCTGAACTAGACTCCCTTAGATCCAGGAAGTCCCTAATCCTAGTTTCCCAGGCAAACTCACTTTCTTGCCTCAGCTTTAACTGTCATTAGATCCACTCTAGATAAATATTTGATATGTTGAGCACCTTCTTCTTGAGCAGCTGTGTCTTCTCTGATAGAGCACCTTGAACTCTGAGATTACATCTCTTCCCGGGCCTGCTTTGACTGCAGTCACACACCCTTAGCAATCACTCAGCGAGATGCTCAGATGCCTAGACAAGCAGCGAGATGGAATCAGTCTTAATGACAGGCTAAAAGCCTACAGCAACAACTTAAAGGGGAAGTGCCTATAGCACCTATAGTGGGTCAGCACTTGAACTTGGAGCGGGGGTCTAATGACTTGGGCACCAGTGCTGTCTCTGCAGCTCACTAGGTGAGTTCTGTAAACTTTAGCTCTTTCATCATTATAGCTGGGTGGGGGCAGGTGGGGTGAAAGCAGAGCATAGTAAATACTTGGCTCACTTTGGCAGTTATGAGGCTTAAATGAGACGTGGCAATCCTTTGTAAACTATTAAATGCAGTAACATCTGTCTCAGTGGTTTGGTGTTGCTAGTTGCTACAACAGAACAGGTGAGGCTGGGTAATTTTTAAAGAAAAGAGGTTTGTTTAGCTCCCAGTTCTGTAGGCTGGGAAGGACAAGAAGCAGGGCGCCAGCCTCCGCTTGTCTTCTGGTAAGAGCTTTTGTGCTGGTTATAAAGTGACAGGAAAGGTCAAAGGGGAGCAGACATCTTGAAGAAACAAAGCCTGATGGGAGTCCTGGCTTTATAACAACCCACTCTCTCATAACATTCTTGTGAAAACAAACCCAGTCTCCTGAGAGTGAGAAATCACTCACTTATCATAAGAACAACAACAAGCCAAAATTGTACACCATTTTTTGGTGTATAATTCAGTAGTATTAATCACAGTCATCATATTAGGTAACCATTACCACTATCTTTTTCCATAACCCTTTTATCACTCCCAGCAGAAACTCTGTGCCTATTAATCAATAATTCCCCATTCTCTCTCCCCTAAGCCCCTGGTAACCTCCAGTCTACTTTCTGTCTCTACAAATTTGCCTATTCTTGATATTTCATGTAAGTAGAATTATGCAATATTTATCCTATTGTATCTGGCCTATTTCACTCAGTATAAGGTTTTCAAGGATTATCCATGTTGTAGCCTATATCAGAACTTCATTCTTTTTTATGGCTGAATAATATTCCATGGTATGTGTGTGTATGTACCACATTTTGCTTGTCTATTCATCTGTTGTTGGATACTTGAGTTGTTTCTACCTTTTGGCTATGGTGCTGCAGTAAGTATTGCCAAGCGAGCATCTGTGTGAGATCTTGCTTTCAATTCTTTTTCAGAACAGAGTTGCTTGATCCTACTACTATTCTATGTTTAGCCTGTTGATACCACACTGTTTTCCACGGGGGCTGTATCATTTTGCATTCCCACCAGCGAAATACAAAAATTCTAGTTTTTCCACATTTTCACCAACACTTGTTGTGTTCTGTTTTTGTTTTGTTTTGGTTTTTTATGGCCATTCCAGGAGATGTGAAGTGTATGGATTTTTAAGGCACATTACAATGTAATATAATCCTTGGACAAAATCCATCAGTCAATACATGTGTGAATTAAGTCTGAGTATCAACTGTACACAAATTGCTCCATTTGCAAAATGTTTCTTGACTAAGGCACAATGCACATATATGTAGTTCAAGTGTAAAATGAGAGAGCTGGGAATAAAGATGGATGTGAAATTAAGTAAGAGAAGTTTGATTCAATCGTTTGAGTAGCAGAAAGCCCATTTGCTAAGTGGTTATGGATGCAAAGCAAGACTTCTGGGATTCATTGCTTGAGCTAATACCTATCCTTTGCTTAAGGTTGCTAGTGCACAAAGGTTGTATCACAGTCTTTATTTATCTGGCCAGTAATTTATGAAATGATGTGAATTACCTTAATTTCCGGCTGTTGTACACTTGATGAGATGTGCGAGATATATACGATACCAGGATGAAATCTTGCCTCTAGAAACTGCCCTGAGTTCACTGATGTTTCTCTCTCCCTGGGCTGTCTAAATTAGGTTTTTTAATTTAGATGATGGAGGTTGCATGCATTGTAACGTGAGATACTTGTCGCAGAGACTTATTGTATTCCTTTACTTCTTTTTCAGTTTCTTGCTGTATGTCCCAGTGTTTTAGTACACTCACAACTCACCAGCTGCATTCCAGTTTTTACTCTCAGATCATTTACTGGTCAGAGAAGCTGAACCAGGCAGAAGATAAAGTCTGAGAAGTTACAGTCTTTTGAAGTCCAAAATGAATTTGAAGTATCTCTGAAACTATACATCAAAGGGAAAGCAAACTGTAATTAACAGAGAGAAAAAATAGGCTATTCTCCCTAGGATTATTTACTACATAAAGGAGGAACACAAGCATTCTAGGAAATAAGTAAATTGTGAATAATTTCAGGATAGACATCATATCTCATATGCCTCCAGGACAGAGACTCCTGTTCGTTCTTTCACGTCTGATCTTTACTCACCTCCTCTGATGTTTAGCTGCGTTTCCCACCCTTCCTTGCAGCTGAGCTTACCTACATAACTAGCTCTGGGCCTTGCATGTGCAGTTTCTGAATAATAATGTCTTTCCAAAAAACATGACCTTTCTTCCCTTTTCTCATTCCTACTAGATGGAATACGGGTATACACTTGAGGAAGGAAAATGGGAAGAACCTGGGTTCCATGGATCTCATACTAGCCTGGGGCCGGTTAGCTGCTGATTTTGTTTCTAGGCAAAAGAGAAAAGCATCTATCTAGTTTAAGCCACTATTATTTTTTATTTTTGGTCACTTGAAGCTAAATCTACCCCTTAGTGATGTGCCCCTTCAACCCGTGGAAGGATCAGAGAAGATTGGGACACAATTCCTTTTAATAGGGTGAAAGAAACATACAGACATACATGCACACACATAACACGGAAGCATGTGTTTATCCATATATACACGTACAAATGCAGGCGCCGTCACTGTACAGTGGAAGTACAAATTGATACGTTTCAGAAGCAACTTGCCAGTGTGGATCACAACCTTCTCTTTTACACAGCAATGGCAATTTTAGAAATCTTTTCTTAGGAAAGAACGTAGACCAAGACTGTTGTCCAAAGTTTGCATTGCAGCACCAGCTCAAAATTTTATGAACCTAAGGGTTCAGACAATAAGCACATGTATCAGGAAATGTCAGAGATGGGGGCTTTTTGCACGAGTTAATTTTCCATTGAGGAAAGAGCTTCTAAGAGGTTAGATACCAAGGGAGAGAGATGAGGAGATGGCAGGCAATGAGGCATCTGTATTCAGCCCAGGCCCACAGGTCAGTCTGTCCACAAGGGAGAGAGGATAACCCTGGGATCAAATTAGTTGTTTCTTAAAATGAGATACAGAGGCCTGAAAACTCTATCCCAGTATTCAGGGTAGAAGCTGGAAAACTAGGCATGGAGCATTCTTCACTTGGAGAAGAATCTTGGTTGGGTTCAACGCAGGTAGTTAGAGGCATGCATTGGCAACCTGCCACAGACTGCAGCTTTGGCAGGATGAGGAGACCTGGCCTGGGGACACAAGCCCGCATCAGCAAGGTGGGTGCCAGCTGCAGCGCCTGTGGGGAGGTGCTGCCCTCCAGTGGCTGTTGGGACAGTCAGCACCAGCAAGAGGCCAGGTGTGGAAGCGGCTCCCAGGGACATCTGAAATGTGGTGTGTGGTTAAGATACATGCAGATGGGCACACGAGCCAGTGAAATGCATAGCCACAAGCCAGGAAATAGCCTAAATGTACAATGATAGACAAACTTAAGGTAGGTATGATTGGTCTTCTAACCTGTGATCCTAATGTGGGAGATCAGTATCCTCCCTATCCTTGTAAGCTTTCCTCTGTACACAGGGGATGAAAGCTTGGAAGCAACATTTCACAGCTTTCCTTGGCACAAGATCCTGTTTGTATATTAGGGGGTAGCACTTCGTGAAGTTTGCAAGAGGGAAGAAAAGAGTGAGCCATTGTTCCTGGTAGAAGATGGAGGCAGGCATGTGATGGGTTCCGCCGGCAGCTCTCATGTGCTGCCCTTAGCTAAGCTCAGCAGTGATGGTATCTCGGCAATATTTGCATTTCTAGATTTAGGGCCTTCATTACAACCATTCATTACTCCATTCCAACATGAGACATATGCAAATGTTGTACGTGTAAAACCCCGCATTCCCTGTGTTCCATTCCTTCGTAGTGAAAACAGCGGCTTCTGTTTCCCTAACATCATAACCAATTGGTTAAGCACCTGAGCTCTGCTACCTCTCAAAATTGGTTCAACCCCAAGATCTGCACTTAAATATGGCAAAACCTTGAACAAGTTCCCCCATCAATCTTTGCCCAGTTTCTTCATCTGCAAAATGGATTAATTAATAAAAGTGCCTACCTCATAGGACTGTCCCATGAGTTAAATTATATTCTACATATTAGCATCCATAAACATAGATATCATCTTTAAGTATTCTACAACAATTAAGTAGAATATTATTAGGTGGAAAAGGGAATAAAAAATTACATATACAGTATGTCTCAACTATCTGAAATACAGGGTGGACATAATTTACTATGTTAAACTATTTTAAATTGCACATGAACTTTATGTCCGCCCTATATATATCAATGGAAATATACTAAAGTATTGTCTCTATAGGGTTTACAAATAATTCCATTTTCCCTTTTCTTTGTATTTTTAAAATTATCTACAATAAGTATGTATGTACTACTCTATAAAAAGAATAACATGTAATGTTATTAAAATAGCCTATAGGGAAGTCCTTAAATATACATTTAAACCACAGTATCACTCACAAATTTAAGGCCCCATGCAAAGAAACACTCTCAAATAATACTGTCTCCTCGGTGTTTTAACATTCTCATCTTTTTTTTAGTTCTTTTCCTACCAGCCCAAGAGAAAGTACACTTGTGGTAACTCCAGATCTGGTAACAGTAAACCCCAGTCCAGAAAATTTACAAAAGGCAAATTCTAGAGGGAGCAAATGTGTTTGTAAATTATTCTGGGGAGACTTTCATTCTTACTACAAATAGGAAGTGAATCTATTTCTTTGGCAGCTGTGGTTGATATCCCACTCTGGAGACATTTCAAAGGTATCTTTGTTTATGTTTTACTTAGCCCTTAATTCTTTTCATTTACTCTGACAGTTCTTGAAGACTAGGTAGTCATGCTTTCAGGTTTATGCCCCTTTTGCTTTCAAAATTGTCTCAGTTTAAATAATTACGTATATGTGTGGGTACCCTACATAAGACCTATCCAAATAACAGTGAGCCTTTGGATTTTAATAAAGGTCTGAATACAGTGTAAAATTTCTCCTTAGTTAACCTTCCATGAACAGCATCTGGGGTAGTTTTGGTTTTTGATGAACTGCCAGGCCTGAGAGATTGCAGTACACTTCCAGTCTACCTGAAACCAACATATCTTATATTTATCCTTTCTCCAGCTAAGGCACCTCCTTGGGTACTTCCTTCAAAAATGAGTATTTTATTTCAGAAAATAATATACCTATATTTGTCTCTACATACCATGCCCACCTGCTAAGAAATTCCAAGCATTTATGTAACTGGCTCCCTGCTCTCTGGATTTGCACAAAAGCTGACCCTAGGGCACTGGGTTTAGAGAATGGAAAAGCTTTGTCATTGTGAAGTCAACTGTCAAGGAAGCAGAAGGACCAGCTCAAATCTGCCCCTCCCAATCTAGGGTCAGGGGCAAGTTTTATGGGTTAGGGAGGACAGATTGGTATGCACAACTATCAGCAGGGCAGATTTTGATTCAAAGAACTTCAAATAATATTATGGTAAAGCATGGGGAGGGGTCTTATCATCAGACACTCCTAGACAACCCTCACTTTGGGGAGGGTTCTGGGTGCTTAGGTTCTAGCCATGTTCCAATCTTTTAGTTTCATAGGGTCAGGGGGCAAGACAGAAGTTCCAGAAATTATTTGAACACTTCCAATCTGTTATCAGTGGAGCACGACCAGATAAGATTGCTCCAGTGGTCACATTTATGTAACTCCACAATTATGCCCCATTCCTCTCTGCTCCCTCAGAGACTCAAACAGCAACAAATTTTGCAGAAATTCAACAAACCTTGACTGGACTGAACTATTCTTGCTGTGAGTGCCTAATAAAGAAATTCATTTTTTGGTGGAGAAATTCATTATTTGGGCTTAGCCATTCATTAATCATTTTCAGAGATATTTCTCCATCAACATATGGAGAATAAATGTTTTGTGGGAATTTTTATTTTTTTCATTTCCATTTTATGACTTCCTTGTACTTGGAATCAGGTCAGCAAACAGCAGAGGTGTCATCCATCAAATAAGCCCTTGGGCTGTATGGTTGTAGAAATAAAAGGCCGTTAATGCAGAGAGGTTGCCTTTGAGCTTATTAATGTAGTGTAGAAGATAAAATATGGATGTGACATGTTTTTGATTTGTTGGTGCACAATCTTGATAACATGTAACATGCATCTTCATTCTTTTCCTGTTTCCTATATCTTCTCTTTTCACCTCTTTACATGAGCTTGTGGCCCTTCTAGTTTCATGATTAAATACTCATTGATTTGAAGAGAGCATATCAGCGCTGATCTGAATGTAAAGGTGATGGAGCCCAACTCTAAGAAATCCTGCAAACACTCGTGGAAAGTTCAACAAGCAGCCAGTTTCTGCCTGCTGCGTGCTTGATTAGTGCTGTAGGTCTTAAAGGGAAAAGAGAGTAATGGGCTTCAGAGTCCCAGGAAGCGGCCTCGTGGAAGACATGGGGCGTAAGCTAGGTTGAGACCAGTAGGCGGATCACTCTTCAGGGAAGAACTATAATACACAGATAAAGCTCCAGGCCCCTTGCAGAAATTCCAGAACCCCCAATGGGGCACAAAAGCAGCAGGATAACCCCATAGTTCAGAAGAAGAAGACAGAGGCATGTGGATAAAATTCAGGCATGCCCCAGTGATGACCCCGGGGCAACAGTGGATGCCCATGAGAACCAGGGTGGAGCTGAGCCCTGGTCAGAGTGGGTCAGTTCTACTCTCCCCTCCTGAAATAGACTCAACTCCAGGGTGGGAATGGCAAGGAGGAGAGGAGACTCCAAACTGATTGACATAAAGTGGCCAATCCCAGTGAAATGGCTTGAAATTAACATTAAGTTTGAAAAGCAAAATTGTCTCTTTGACACTTTTGCCTGTGGACTGAGGTATGTGCTTGTATTTGCCTCTAGGACAATCTCAAAAAATGAGAAGTTCACCAACTGTTCCTGCTGCTGCTTTGCGAAGGGAGCAGGAGAGGCACCTGCCTGTCATCAGTCCTTTTATGTTGGGGATTTATCTTAGTCTGGCTTCCAGGGTAGGGTGGTAGGGGATTGTTGGGGGGTGGCATCTGGGTGCAAAGGCTTCAAGTCACAAACAGAGCAATATCAGTCTACGCATTTTCCTATTGCCAAAGTGAACTTGATACAACTTTACCCGATCAATTTTAGCTGCACAATTGGACAGTAAATCCCAAAAGAGCAGCGGCTTGCCCATCAGAGTGTGAATTTACCATTTGTCTCAGCTTCTCCTGAAGCAGAGGAACAATTTTCCCTGTGGTGCTTAATTTGACATTTCTGTTCCCAATCTAAGGATCAAAGGAGAGTTGTTAGAGCAGGTAAAATGGAAAAGGATGTGGGCAGCAGGCATTCCAGAGATCAGCACTTAGGAGCCCTCTGTTCCTATAATGCATTGAGTTATATAATCATATGCTCATTGGCATTGAGTGTATAATCACACATTGTCAAAAATCAGCATACATCCTTTGTTTTTGAGGAAGGTTTGCACAAACACATTCTTTATTGCATAGAATGTATGCACCGGTCTTTCTTTCCAAACTCAAGTTGGTTAGCTAATTGCCTCCCTGCTGTGGGGAAGGCAAAGGCCTGTGAGTGGGATGAAGTAGCAGCCGAGCTGACCTGCCCTCAAAACATATGGTGAACCCCAGCCTGGAGAACAGACAGACCGTGTCATCATAAATCCCCTTTTCTCAATTCTCTTGAAATAGGAGCTAGCCAATCCAGCTCAAATCACCCATGAATCATTTTGCAGACATCTCCTGGGTGGAGATAAAAATCTCACTAAAATCAGAAATATTGACTGGCGTTTATCATTTGTCCCTCTGCCAACATCTCAGGGTCATATAATGGAACCTACCAGTTATGGCCACTATCTACTTGCTCACTGGGAGTGAAGACAAAGGGTTTCTATTACACACAGGCAGGACAGAAATTAAAAATGTCAGTTCACATTTTTTGTTTTTCTTTTTCTTGTGGTGGTAGATGATATTGTAGGCTAGAAAGGGGTTGGTCTCTAAAAGAGGCTTCCAGGGTTGCTTCAAAGAAAAAAATCAATAGTAAACGTCTTATATTACCTGTTATATAATTTTGCTTTATTTTGTCTTTTTACTTCTTCAGATTAATCAGTAATAAGGTTTTAAATCTCTGGTCATAACATTTAATATTTTTAGAGTAAGACATAAAATTACATATGATTCTAATTCTGTTTTTAAGAAACCATAGAGGCATGGGGGAACAAAATAGAAATATTAAAATATTAATAATAACAACTCTATAATATCTATGGCTGGTAAGATTATAATGATTTATATATATATATATACATATTTTTTTTTTTTTTTTGTAGAGACAGAGTTTCACTTTATTGCCCTCGGTAGAGTGCCGTGGCGTCACACAGCTCACAGCAACCTCCAACTCCTGGGCTTAGGCGATTCTCCTGCCTCAGCCTCCCGAGTAGCTGGGACTACAGATTTTTATATTTTTATGTGTCCTCTAGGTTTCCTATTATTTTTATCTTTTATGTATTGAGAGGGGGGATAAGTTTATAAGTACCTAAGAAAAAAGAGATACTTTAAAACCATATGCTAGGCTGAGTGCAGTGGCTCACACCTGTAATTCTAGCACTCTGGGAGGCCGAGACCGGAGGATTGATTACTTGAGGCCAGGAGTTTCAGACCAACCTGAGCAAGAGTGAGAGACCCCATCTCTACAAAAAATAGATAAATTATCCAGGTGTTTTGGGGGGTGCCTATAATCCCAGCTAGTTGGGAGACTGAGGCAGGAGGATCACTTGAGCCCAGGAGTTGAGGTTGCTGTAAGTTACGTTAAGGCCGCTGCACCCCAGCCCAGATGACAGAGTGAGAGCTTGTCTTAAAAAACAAAACAAAAACAAAAAACAAAACCATATGCTCCTTAATAATTGTGACACACTGGGACACACAGAACGACTAGCAATCTGATCAATGGGAACTAAGATTTTTAAAGGAATCTGTGGCTTATTCCAGATAAATTAATAAGGGTTTAATCCAGTTGAATCAACAATGGCTGAAAATGGAACTCGCCTACATTCTGCCCATTCTCTGTGAAGATTCTCATGCTGGCATTATAAATCTTTTTCTTGGCTTGTAGGTTTTTGTTTAGATCAAATTCTTTCACTGGTCTGACGAGACAGAGGTGTATTGGATGACAGGCAAGTGGACCTCCATCATGTAGGTGACACATCCTTCCAAACAGCATCTACTTGAATCCAAGGATTTGCAACAATGCTAATGAGCCTGAGGGAGGGACAAGGTCAGAAAAATTGAAAGAAAGAAGAAAAAACATACACAGCCTCCACTGAGGTGAGCATAGAAACTGCTGAAAGACTCCTTTGCTTTGGGGCTATGGGGAAAAGAGAGTCACTGGAGTCAAGTCGCAGTGAAAAGCAGTGGGGCCACAGGCAGAATCTGAAATGGAACTTAAAATGGATTCAGCAGCAGGGTCCCAGAGGGGAAGGGGAGCCACAGTTTCTGCATTCTAATGAAAGCTGGTGCTTGGAACTTGTTCTAGCTCAGCCACTCTGATATCGCCTGTGAGGATAGGGGAGCGGGGCTGTGGGACTTCACTGAGAGATGAATTGCTCTTTAACACTCTGGAGCTCAAACAAGTCTCTTGTGGGAATAAGAGAAGGCGTGCACATTCTAGGAGTGCATAATTAGAAGGAAGGACATTCTCATTCTTATTCCAAAGACCATCATGGGTTCAGGTCGACTGCCAGGGACCTGACAGGTGACAGGGACAAGCAGGAGGAAGCCAGCACTCAGCTCAGAGTGTTGGGACACACAGGTCTAGCAATGAGGGCAGCAGAGCTTCTGCAGCAGCAGAGGTCATAGGAAGACACCAGGAGGACATTCGTGGGTAGCTGTGAAAGATCTCTGGAGCAGTTACAGAGATGCTTGGAAACAATCTTTACAAGAGAGAGTTTCAGGGGTTGCACTAATGGAAGGGGGCCAAGAGCCAGCATTAGCGCTACTGAAAGGTGGTGGCACTGGAACTCTAAAGAATATGGCACCAGCAGAAGGAGGAGGGTCCATTCACGGGTTTTTATCCCTCTAATTGTTATAGAACTTGACACAGAGCTAATACAAGTTCTAAGCCACAGAAAGAGAATTAACTTCAACCAATGAAGTATGTAACTCACCTCTGAAATGTATAACTCTTTTACATTATGGGGAAATGACATTTTGTAGTTGCTCTGTGGGCATTCCTGAAGATCTATGTGAGGGAGTATGTGGGTGTGGGTGTCTATGCGTAAGAATGTTTGTGTGTGTGTGTTTCACCGTGTTCCAAGACACATTTAGTGTCATCTAAAACAAAGGTAAGCATTACTATGGCTTAGAAGTGGATTTAAAGCAGTACAAATGCCAAGCCACAACAAACTTGGGCTAAGCTAAACAATGAATATAAACAGCAAAGGATTCAGGCTTGGAGAATCCCTGCTGCCCACTGTGAAAGGGAAACAATATTCTTTCTTTTTTTTTTTTGAGATAGTCCCACTATGTCACCCTGGTAGAGTGCTATGGCGTCACAGATCAAAGCAATCTCAAACTCTTGGGCTTAAGCAATTCTCTTGCCTCTCAGCCTCAAAAGTAGCTAGGACTACAGGCACCCACCACAATGCCCGACTATTTTTTGGTGCAGCAGGTTTGGAGACAGATTAATTTTCCTCCTTCTGTTTTATTGCTGCTTCCAAACTACTGATTCTACTTCACCCCACCCTTTTCTGCACAGACTTCAAAGCCTCTGAGACGATGCTACCAGCTGTCAGATACGGGTCCTGTAGTCCTCTCCCAAGTCAGAGGATCCTACCCTGCATTATTCGAATAGTTTAGCGTTAAATACTTGTCTCTCTACATTATGCCTACTATAATTCTTGCTGATTTCAGTATTCATGTGAACTATTTTTTCTTTATTATCAGCCTAATCCTCTCCCTCATTTTCTACCCTGCTCCAGACTCTCACGCCTGTGGCCACACATTGCCATCAGCAAAGCGCACATCCCATCATGCCTTGGTTCCTGCCAGTACACTCTATCTTATTCCTTCTAGCACCCTGACTTTGACAATCCTTCAACTCCACTATGACCGCTAACCCACTCCACTGTCACCCCTAACGTCCTCACTCACCTCCTTTCCCACCTTGAATTCTATCATCCAGCTTACTCAATCCCTGGCAAACACTGAGAACACCTTTGCTCGCCTCTCCCTCCTTCCGTCTAACTACCTTTCTCGAGTCTGCTAACTCAGCTACCCTCCTGGATGTCCATTTCTTGCTTCCTCTTCTCTCTCTTAAGCTAACAATATCTTTCTCGCCTTCCCACTCTCAATGACCTTGAAAACAATAATATCAGTCAGAAGCAAGCTTCCTCACGCTCCAGCTACCCAACCTGCCCATCCACCTCCAGCTTTCCTTATAAACTCTACCTTTTAGATATTTATGACAGATCAACCATCCATGTTCCTTTCTACAGGCTCTTACTTAATCAGTTTGGATAAGGATGCAGAGAAAGCTAAACCCCACACGTTGTTTAATATGGATGTACATGTAAAATGATGTAGTTACTTTGGAAAAAAAGTTTTTATACATAATAGATGTGCCATGTACCCTTGCAAAATGCACCATAGGTGTAATCCTGCCTAGAGTATAAATGTCTTAACACAATAATTAAGAAAGTGAGGTGAAAGCTATGTTAACCAGTTTGATGTAAGCATTCCAAATTGTATATAAAACCAGCACATTGTACCCCATAAGTGCATTAATGTATACAGCTATGATTTAATTTTTTTTAAAGTTTTTAGCTTTTTTAATTTAAGTTGAACACAAACTTATACTAAGACCCAGCAATTCCACTCCTAGGTATCATATAGGCACACATGAATATTCACAGAAGCATTATTCACATTAAACATGAAGTAAGACGATCCAAATGCCCACCAGTTGGTTTATAGATAACCAAAATGAGGTATACTCATGTGATGGGACAACATTCAGAAACACAGAAGAATAGACTACTGCTGCACCCTGTAACACTGATGAACCTCAAAAATGTAATGCCCCGTGAAAAAGGCAAGGCTCACAGACTCCATATTGTTCAATTCCATTTGCATGAAATGTCCATGGAAAGCAAGTCTGCAGAGACAGAAAGCAGATTAGTGTTTCCCTGTACCTAAAGGGGAGCAGGAACTAAAGGTAAATGGGAATGAGGGATCTTTGAGGGGTGCTGGAAACATACTAAACTGGATCATGCTAATGATTACACAAATCTATAAATTTGCTATAAACATGAATTGTATATTTAAGATGCATGAATTGTACGGTATGTAAAGTATATCTCAGCAAAGCTGTTTAAAATATGAACACAAAAGTAAAGCCTGAATGTGATCTTTTTTTTTTTTTTCACCACCTCTTCTACTAACCACTCTTGTCTTGATTATTTTAGCGGTCTAACTGGAATCTCTACTCCACTCTTGACCCCTTAGAATCTATTCTTCATACAATTAGCAGAAGGATCCTTTTAAAATACAGAATTGTACCATAGCTTTGTTCAAACATATTTCACAGTCCCTTATTCTACTCCAAATAAAATCCAAAGTCCTCCCGTGACCAGCAAAGGCTCTGCGTGCCCTGTGCTGTGAGCTCCCTGACTGCCCTTCTGTGACGGTCCTCTCTGTGGCTGACTCACCAGCCTAGCCACACAGGCCTTCTTGCTGCTCTTCAGCACATCGATCATATTCCTGCCTCAGGGTCTTTGCACATTCTTTCCTCCTCCTCACATCCTCCCATCCCCCGTCTAGAATGTTCTTCTTTGAAGTATCTTCATGGCCACTTTCTTACTTCATTCTGGCCTGGTTTTTAACAGAGATGAATCCCTGACCACATCCTATTTTAAATATTTAAAATACCTGCTTTATTTTTCTTTACAGTGTGCATCCCCTCTGGATACGTTTTGATTGAGGGGTGTGTGTGTGTGTGTGGAGTTCCCACTACCTCTCTATCTAGAAAGGAAGTGCCATGGGAACAGGAATGTTGTCTCTTACCTATATTGTTCATCACTATATCTCATTTGATTCCCACAAGCACTATGTAAGTTAGGTTTTTTCTTATTTACAGAGGAAGACAGGGGCACTCATGGAGACTTAGCATTTTATTAAAGGTCACACCATGGATGATTATCCAAGCTGGAATTTAAAGTCCAGGCTGTCTGACCCAATGGCGTGGAGTCATACTGCACTAAGTCCTGTAACAGTGTGCCATGAAAAGCAATTAAATCACTGAACAAAGTTTTGTTTATTCTGTCCTCTTAAATTAGAGTTTATGGCCTTAATGATTTTAAAGTTCTTGGTTCTTTGTACATCAGCAAGTTCTGTGTAGTAAAGTAAGAGAGGCAGTTGCAATTTGTTGGCTTCTATCCTGTAAAAAAGCCAACCTGTTATCCTATAACCTGAACACATTTTAGAAAAATTAAAAATTCCAAGCACTTACATAAATCTAATTTAACTTCAAGATTGGAAGGGTAGGAATATTCAAGATGGATAGTACCGATGCATCACAATCTCTTTCTCCCTCCAGAGCATAACATAGGACACGTCTTCATAGCATGCGCATGATTTATTAGTGTAATCAGTGGATCGCTACACCTTTTAAAATTGTGTTTTTGCTCAAAAGCTATCTACACAAAATGCAATCAAGAAAAGAATAAAAAACTTATTTACTTTTAAGCTCATCTCAATGTCAAGAAGCTCTGTTTTTATGGTTTCTTATCTCTTCCTTTACATTTTAAAAATCATTCCAAGTACACAGGTACTTATAGACACAGTTGTGACCTCAGGACACTTGAAGCATATTAGTGCCAGGGAGAAAAGAAAGAACAGAAAAGAAAGCTAGCTCCCAGGGCAGTGATAGCATGATCTACCTCTCCAAAATATATCTCAGAAGTTATCACTAAGCTCCTGCTGGGTGCCTATTCTCTCGCTAAGTTCCAAACACACAGAGATGGTGCTGTATAGAAGATGGTGCTCAATTATTCAGAAAGACAAACAACACTAAGTGCTGTGGCTCACACCTGTAACCCTAGCAGTTTGGGAGGCCTACGTAGGAGCATCACTTCTAGCCAGGAGTTCAAGACCAGCCTGGGCAACATACAGAGACCTTATCACTACAAAATAAAATTTTTAAAAAATTATCTGGATGTGCTGGCATCTGCCTGTAGTCCCAGCTTCTCAGGGGGCTGAGGCAGGAGGATCTCTTGAGCCCAGAAGTTCAAAGCTGCAGAGAGCTGTGATGACACCACTGCACTTGAGCCTGGGCAACAGAGCAAGACAAGAATATCTTCCCTAGTTTCCTCTCCTGAATTCCAGAAGGTGAAAGAGTCAGGCTGAAAGTCATCATGTTGGTGACCACTGAGGTGAGAGTAGGTATCCTACAGCCAACCAGTCCCAACACTGGGTAGGAGCTCACCACAAACCCAATGTGATGCTTTAAAAAAAAAAAAATGCATCATGAAATAATCATGGCTAACTGGGGCCGGGGGGTTGGGGGGGGCTAATTCCTTGCAGGAAATTCATATGGAAATTCTATGGTTCCTCTCACAAGACAGCTCAGACTCCGTCTGCCATGAAGGCTGTTGGTAACAGCAGACAGGGCCACAGACTTCAAGTCCCCACATGGTCCGTGCATCCTTCTTCATCAAGAGGATGTAAGAAACATTATACTATGTATTTGCACATAAAATGAGGAATCGCATTTCTCTTACAGTAGCTGAAGGTGGAAATCATCCTATCTTCCCGTTTTCCTTGTGGACAACCTCCCATCTATTCACGGGCCCTTGTTTCGGCTGTGCTAATTAACGATGGTTTTCCTCCCCACCCTTTGATGTTTTTGCCGTCTTCTGCTCATCAGAGCTTGAAACATAGAACGCTTATCAGTGTCTCTAGAGAAAACATAAACAGGAGTTACTGTAGTTTTGCTTGTAGTTAGTAAAACCTATGCCATCCAGTTTCTATGAAAGTTGAGAACTTGGCTCAAAGGAGAGATTTTAACTCAATTATTACAGAAAGGATTTATCAATCGTCTCCACTGTCCAATGCACCCAGCATTCTGCTTTGGGCAGAATAGACACTCAATAAAAGTCTGTGGGTGTGTTTTGTTGATCAATTTTATTTACACCTTTTTAAAATACTCAATGCAGAATACTTGAAGAACATGAAAGAACTGGAGTAGAGCCAGGAACTCTGGCAGAGTGTTTTCACCTTGGCTCTGTGGCCTGGCATAAGCTGCTCCCATCTTTTGGTCTCCATTCGTAAACACTGTAACAATTCCCACCCTCATCTTGCCTGCCTTTTGCTATGAAGTTTTAGTGAATTAATGCAAGTAAACGTGTTCATGGAAAGGACATTTGGTATTGGTTCCTGTTTTCAGGGCATCAGGATAATGTGCCAGGAGGATGGACTTGGGTCCTTTAAACTTTATGCAATATGCCTTTGCTTGTTGGTCTTGCTTACTGGCGTTTGACAAGATAGATGGAGAAATACTTCGTTGGTTAGAAGAAAAAGAAATCTCAACCTTACCTTTCATCTTTATCAACAATGTTATTCATTATTGGGATCGCACGGGTGGTTATGATTAATATTATTTCAACTCTACACAAATTTTAATTTTTCAAAGTGAATGTGACTGGAAATCAGCTATCTTCCTCCATTTCTAGACATCCTAAGTCTCCTACCTTTAAAAACTTCAAAAATCAGCTACATCTCCAGTTTGTCAAATTTAGCTCTCCTTGTTTTAATGAATGAAGAACATGATGTCTTAAACATAACGAAATAAAGAATGAACTAAGTAATACATTTCTTTCAACTTTTTAATTGAATACATGTACCAAAAAGTATATATAGTTATGTAAGTTAACAAGTAGGTGAATTTCCATGAACTGAACATGCCTGTGTAACCAGCACCCAGATCAAGAAACAAAACCCCCCAACTTCCCCAAGCAATTCACTTGTGAATTTGATGTTCATGGCCGTCTTTTTTACTAAAGATCACCCATCTATTTTATGGGATGTAAATTTGTATAGCATATTCACAGTCATGTAAATATAAATTCTAAGCCAGACATGCAAAGAAGGACAGTTCCTTTAAGAAGTATCAAAAAAAGATTGATCTCAGCTTGGCGCCTGTAGCACAATGGTTGTGGTGCCAACCACATACACTGAGGGTGATGGGTTCGAACCTGGCCCAGGGCATCTGAACAACAATGACAACTGCGGGCGGCACCTGTGGCTCAGTGAGTGGGGCGCCAGCCCTATATGCCGAGGGTGGCGGGTTCAAATCCAGCCCCGGCCAAACGGCAACAAAAAAATAGCCGGGCGTTGTGGCGGGCACCTGTAGTCCCAGCTGCTCGGGAGGCTGAGGCAAGAGAATCACTTAAGCCCAAGAGTTTGAGGTTCCTGTGAGCTGTGATGCCACGGCACTCTACCCGAGGGCGGTACAGTGAGACTCTGTCTCTACAAAAAAAAAAAAAAACAATGACAACTGCAACAAAAAAATAGCCAGGGATTGTGGTGGGCACTTGTAGTCCCAGCTACTTGGGAAGCTGAGACAAGAGAATCACTTAAGCCCAAGAGTTTGAGGTTCCTGTGAGCTGTGATGCCACAGCAGTCTACCAAGGGTGATATATTGAGAATCTGTCTGAAAAAAAAAAAAAATACTGGCCTCAACAAGGTGTAGCCACTTGTTAGATGTTAGATTCTGCTGACAGTTGAAGTATTTAAATAAATATGATCCATCAAGATCCAAGACAGCAACTTCTTCCAGACATGTCACAAAATCTGAATACTGTAATGAAGTCATAAGTTATAGAATTCCAATCAAAGGAAAAAGTCATCATACAATAACCTTATACAAATAATCAATTTGTCTATTCTGTTTGCAATGAAAAATCAACAGTAGGTTCATTTCCCACTGCTCCTTCTTTCTTTTTTTCCTTCCTACTTGTCATCTTGACATTCCTGGCCAAACCCCCTACTGACTTAGTGCATATTTGCTAAGCGTATGCATTATGCTAGGTGCTCTGTCAGACTCTGGCATAGAGCCCTGAGTAGAGCAAAAAACGGGCCTTTCCTCCCTGGAGGTTATGGTCTAATGGGAGAGGCAAATCGATCACATAATCAACAAAACGTCTTGGTCTCTTCCACAGCCACATGTTTTTGCTTACATCTCATTCCCCATCTGCTTTGGCTTGTAAAAAAGCAATATGGACTGTGCCTCATATTCCCTTTAATTGGTCTAATTCAGCAACTATATATGGAGCACAGACCATGCTACAGGAAATAGAGTTCTGTTGCCAAGAACTTCTGATCTTTTTTGGAAGGGTGAGAAGTTTACAAATACCTGTAACTCAGGGCAGAGTAAAATCAATGCCACAAGAAGGACCTGGAGGTTTAAAAAAGCTATAGATCAGATCTGGTTGCAAGAACAGTGGAAAGTTTCTTGGAGAGGGTGGTATCTGAGATGAACATTGATGACTGAAAAGGGAAGAAAGACGAGGCAGGATGTGGCTTTCCAGGCAGGAGGAAGAGCCTAAGCAACGCCACTGAAAGAGGAAAGCTGGATGTTGTCAGGTGTCCTTAAATTACTTACTATGGCATCTCACTCATGGTAGGTCCTCAGGGAGTTCTAGTAGGTAGATACGTTAGGCAGTTTGTTTAACAATCTAAAGAAACCAAAGATCATATGATTCACTCATATTCGTTCACACAGACTCCAGAACAGACATTCCAAAAATGGGCATGGGGGCCCACAACGCCATGTCTCCACCCTGACCGGAGACACTAGGTCTCCATCCTGGCCCACTCAACTGTCCGGACGTGGGCCTCTGCACCAGCTTACTCCGGGTAGGTCTCGTTCAGGTCTCCAGTCCTGAAGCACCTTAGAAGTCACAGCCAATATTAGTAGGAGCGAACATCTCAGCAGCAGTCTGTCAGCAGCCATCTTAGTAGAGGAGCACTGATCAGGCATCCTCCAAGCAAGAAGCTGAGCCAAAGGACGAGCCCTGGCCAGCTTCTCCCCAAGCTATTGATAGATGTAATCTCGTGGCTGCCTACGCCACAGGTGTGGAGACTGCTAACCAATGCTGTACATACTTTTGTGCTCTCATGGGTTTCACTAAGGAGAGCCAATGATGCCTAATCCCTTCCCCAATCCCTTCTTGCCAAAGTATTTCTCACAGGTGCCTCCTACAATGGGGCTCCAGTCTCCAGCAGTTTACAGACACGGAAGAGGTGAGGGGACGTACACAGATTCCTCTTTTCCATTGTGTTGCTGTTGTCAATGGATTGTGGCATTGTTCTTTAGGATTTTTGAGCAAGTAGGTTTTTGGTCTCTCACAATGCTTTAAGAATGTGTGTTCCTAGGATGTGAATAAACAGTACGTGGACAGAGTTTCTCTGCCCGGATCAACCTGAGGAAATGCTGAGGTAAGTGAGGATTTCTGAGTGTATTGTCCACAGTACGTCTTAGAGATGTTGACAAGCTATGTGGCCATGGTGCTGCAGGAGGAGTAGGGTAGTATGATCATTTCCTAAATGCATTTGATCACAGAACCATGTTTTTAATGAATGTTTTTCCAGGACGGGTATTCTCATTCTAAATCTATGATTTGGATGAGTTAGGTGTAATTGCAGTAGAACCTTGGTAAGCTGACCACCCAAGGGACTGCAACAAACCGGTCCACATTCAGAGGCGGTCAACTAGGCCTCCTCTACTGATACGTGCACGTGGTGCATGTCCAGTCTATGAAAATTAGGTCAATTTAAGGAAATTGTTAACTATGGAGATTCTACTGTATTAGGAAAATATAGAAAAACCCAGTTTTGCCTACATGACTCAATTTAGGGAGCTCAATCACTGAATTGTCAGCTAGCAGGAAATCTTGAAGATGCTTGACGTATCTATTCCCTTTTCCATCCACCCTCCAACTTGCCGCATCCTACCCCATTGACTAGAGATAATAAAAGCTAACATCGACTGGGCCTGTACTATGCACAGGCTCTATTTTTAGTGCTTTAACCTTCACAATAATCCCATGAGGGCAGTGCTATTATTAACCCAATTATACAAATGAGGCAACCTGAGGCAGGGAGAGGTTGAGACGTTTCCCCACAGTCACTTGTACTACATATAGTATGCAATGAAGAGGCCAGTATATAAATGTAGGCCGAGCTGAGTCTCCTAATCACCACAGCGGTTTCCAGCCCAGACAGAGAGGAGAGAGAAATCCGGCCCAGTATGACTCCTTCCTCTTCCCTTCTCTGCCTCTGATGGGTTGGTTTGTCAATACTCTGCTGCCCAACCCACCTCCTCACCTGCCCAAGCCTTCCTTTCTGCTTCCAGAGAAAAGGGAATCACTCTTCACACAGCTTCTGACTCTGATTAAGATTATCTCTATCCGGCCATGTGGTCTTTTGTTTTCTTATTCTAGAATGTAAAACGGTCTTTCCAAATATCTCATTCAACAATGCTACCTTGATGAGAGAAGTCACAGGTTTCGGGAGGAAGCAGATTCTATGCACAACCTTAGCCATTACTCTAGGTGACACCGTGTGGCAGGGGATCGGATGAAATTTCTCTTGGTGGGAAGAAACTTCCTCTTAGCTGAGAATCCTCTGAATTTCCTTCCCAGCCTCCAAAATAATAGTTCCAGTTTGCTCCTCTGGCCTTCTTCCCCCATAGGCAGTCTTTCCCAATATTCATAGCTCCTCCCAAGGAAAGAAAAAAGCAAACTCCCTTTGGCCTCCTTCCTCACCCTCTCTCATCAAACCCCACCTTTCAGTCATGCTCAGACTCTTTCCTGCCCCTTCATTTCTCTTCTCCTCTCACTACAGATTTCTCTCTCTGCTCCTCTTTGCCTCCCACTACCGGGTGACAAATCCCTTTTAAAATAACACTGGTGACTCACCCGGTGGATACTTTATTCCATTTATATATACCTTTTCCTCCCCTTAAGGGGCACAAAGGGTTTCACAGATATTGTTTTATTTTTACCTTATTCTTATAAAAGGATTGTCTGTCAGAGGTAATAAAAACGTAGCTTGGGATTTTGTCTGCATTACTTGAGTGTTAAGACTGATAACCAGTTGTTCATTTTTCTAGGTTCTTCCTTCTCACCTCCCTCTCCTTGGTGCTTGTTATTTTCTTCAGGATTTATTAGCAACCACACTGAAATCTAGACCAAAATTTCACCAAGCAGTTGAGCCGTTTCCTAACCGATCTCCCCGGCTGCCTGTGACCCACACCCAGCAGGTGACAGTCTGTGCTAGCACTGGGACCTCCATTCCCACCACCACACCCTGACTCTGGCCAGCCTCTCCTCCAACCTGGACCAAATAGTGGCCACCTTACAGTGCCACCACCCTGCACCATGTCTGCACTCCCCCTCACATCTGAGTATGGCACTCACTGGGCCCCTCTGTTTAAAATCCTACCCTTTGGCTGGGCACTCAGGCCTTCTCAGTCTGGCCTCAGACTGCCTTCTCTGCCTGATCTCTGAGGTCCACAGCTCACCCAGCCTAGAAACAAACACTTTCCTTCCCCTGGCCTTGATTTCCCTGCCCCTGTGCTTTCTTTCATTCATGGGGCTCTCCGGGCAGGAGTGCCTGCCTTGACCTCTCTTCCTGGCAAGCTCCTCCTCAGGTTTAGAGGATACTCTTTTGTATCACCTCTTCTACTCAGATTTTCCTAACTGCTCCCAGGGCGCACGTTAAATAACCTCTCTTCTGCATTCCTGTAGCTTTCGTGATGACTGCCAGAATAGACAGACATGCAAGGTAGCGTATCAACATGGTTGCCTGGGAGCTGATGTCGTCCCAGGCACTAGGTACATGGACATGAAGGTTTCAGTCCTTCCCCTGACTGCTAAGTAAGACAGAAAATAAAGACAATAAAATGCTATTTTAAGGTGATATCAGCAGCAGTGGAGGCAGCAAGCCCAGGGGCTGGGCAAGCTCCTATTGGGGGTGGGGCAGGGAGCTCACCTGGGATCATCAGGAAGGTTCCTAAGAGGATGTCAGCCCTCAACTGGCCCATTTGGAACACCAAGTGAGAATGGCTTTGGTGACTGGCATGGGCTTCGTGACAGCAGACCAGATGCTGTCCCGATATAGTCTGCAGGTGCTCAACACACATTCAGACCACTGAATTGACTAGGAAAAGGCTTTGTCTATGCCTCTCCGGAGCCCCACAGATACCAAGTTTATTGCTCTTTACCCTGCCTCCTACTTCCTATGGGAGGTTGGTTCCCATATGCGACCTTAGCTTAGCAAATAAGATCAACTATAAATAATGCAAATAATCAGGTGAGCCCTATATTTGCTCCTATGCCAGTTCTGCCTCCCTGCAGCCAAGAAAATTAGGAAAGGGAGTCCTTGGTCTATGTGTGGCTGAGCCACATCACCGATATGCTCCCTGGCTAAACGGCAAATGTTCCTGAAGGAAAGGAAAGATGTGTTGCACCATGCTAGACCTAGTTCAAACATCACCAGGTCCACAGCCACCTCCCAGTTGGCTTCCTGGCTCCTGTCTTAATCTCTACACTTCATCTTTTAGCTAGCAGCCAGTATCATTTCCTGTAGCCTTTCAAACAAAGTACAGACACTTTGGTCTGGCAGGCGAGGCCCTTAGTGATATATTCTCTGTCTCTCAACCTCACCTTTGTCCCCACTTCCTTTGCTGTCTAACCTTTGCTCTGTCCCTCCGTCACATTAAACTACATACTAACCTTGTACTAACCTTGCTTAGTACATCAGGATTTCTGTCCCCTGCAGGCCTTGCCCTGGTCCTGGAGTGCACTGAAACCCTCTGCATGGCTCTGACTCAGCCTGCAGGTCTCAGGTTAAAGGCTGTTTTCAAGGGGAAGCCTGTCCTGACTCTCCATTCATGCTAAGACCTGGCCAGGGTTGCTCCTGAGTGTCCTGTGCTTTCTCTGTGACTGCATGTGTTACATCATGCTGAAGTTGTCTGCCTGCTTGTGTGTCTCCCCCAGTGTAACTTCCCTGGATGTAAATACCTGAAGATTTCACTTCTGAATTCCAGTGCCCAGAAGAGCACCTGGAGTGCATTGGGCACACAGTAAGTCTGTACTGGTCGAGTAAGTGGATGAAAGGAAGTCTCTAAGTTCAGGGG
The DNA here is from genome assembly GCF_027406575.1 of Nycticebus coucang. Taxonomy (NCBI): domain Eukaryota; kingdom Metazoa; phylum Chordata; class Mammalia; order Primates; family Lorisidae; genus Nycticebus; species Nycticebus coucang. Next base: position 92,897,324 of record NC_069789.1, read on the forward strand.
AAAAGGAAAGAGGGGAGATTTTACCAGTACCTAAACTCTAAGAAAGTTACCTAACCTCTACCTAAACATGGTTCTGCTCACTGTGGTAGCTCCAGCTTCTGGCACATAATGAATGAATGAAGTGGGGAGGGTAGGTAAGGATATGATGTAGTCCTGACCAGTCTCTTTGTGTGTTCTTTATGTATCATTTGGTCTTGAGGGAAATGTCTTCCAAAGAACAGAAGCCAGTATGGCATAGTTGCCAACAGCTTGAACTTGGAACCCTGCTTCCACGGGTTCAATTCTGAACTCTACCCTTCACTGTCCAAGGGACCTAAAGAAAGTTAATTAACCATTTTATGCCTCAGTTGTTTTGTCTCTGAGGTCTGTTATGTGATCAAATGAGTTAATATTTGTGAAGCAAGTAAACAGTCCTGGTTACATAATAAAAATCATTTACCATAAAAAAAAGTCTTACAAAATGAAAGATCAAGCACCACCCGTATCCTTCCAAACATATTATCACATTAAATCCTTAATGTCTGGGAGACATTTGGGAAACCCTAATTCACAGCACCACCCACATCCTTCCACACACATCCTATCAATTATTATTGCATTAAATCCCTAGTGTCTGGGAGACATGCGGGAAACCCCCATACATGGCGCCATCAGAAAACCAGCCCATTCATGGGTTGTGACTTGGCATTTTTCATCCCTCACAAAGCAAGAGGAATCCCATTCTCATGAATGGCCTATTTTCATTAAGATCATTCTTTAAAAATATTGTAGACAGATAGCAATGAGCCCACTTTTTGCAAGGAGGCAACTTTTTGATGGCTTCCATTCTGGTTTGGTGGTTTTTTGAGTAGAAATGAGCTAATTTCTTTTTCTTTCTTTTTTTTTTTTTTTCTGAGACAAAGTCTCACTATGTTACCCTCGGTAGAGTACCATGGTGTCATAGCTCACAGCAACCTCAAACTTGTGGGCTTAAGCAATTCTCTTGCCTCAGCCTCCCAAGTAGCTGGGACTACAAGCACCTGCCACAACGCCCAGCTATTTTGTTGTTGTTATAGTTGTCATTGTTGTTTAGCTTGAACCCACCAGCCTTGGTACATGTGGCTGGTGCCCTAACCACTGTGTTACAGGCACCTAGCCAGAAATGATCTGATTTCAACAAGCTGCCTTCAGCTCCCTTCTGAAAATTCTTGATCTTGCTTAGTGGTCCTTAAGGACTAGACAATAGCTAGTACTTTTCACTTAAAACTCTTAATATAAGGTCAATTCTTCCTATTTAGAGTTAGACACAACAGGAGATATATGTCACCATCCTGTTGTAGATAATGGTAGAACCAAAAGCATCAAACAAGTTATCAATGTAGTGAGTCTGGCGTATGGAGTGGCCAGATGAACATCCTATTAAAAGTTTACTACAATCACAATCACATTAAGAAACGTTCCACGTGATGGTATTTGGAATACTAAAAGCTTACTGACTCATGCAATTAAGAAGACTGAAGTAAAATATAAATATATAAATTTAAAAAAATGTAAAACTTACTGGCAATAAAGCATAACTTATATGATAACTAGATCACAGTAAGATAGTGAGATGATTGCCCAAGGCAAAAGATGTTGATTTCTATTTGAATACAGTTTTTTTATGCCAAATACCTAACTTTTGCAAATCAGATAAATGAAAGAAATGACAAGTCCTGTCTTTTTTTTTTTTTTTACTTTAATAAGACAGTAAAATGAAGCCCAGCAAGGTAAAAGAATTTGCTTGAGAGCAAACTTTGGTGAAGCCAAAATTTTTGAGGAGTTGACCCTGGAATGGAAAATCAATGACAGTGGGACCCTTTTCTCCCTTATTCTATAAATAGAACTCTAATATGAAGACAAGTTGAAATAAATCTTGAATTGTTGTCATTGTCACAGTTGTAACTTGTGACTCAGGTGTAAAGAACCATTACAATCTGGAACCTGCGAGTGATAGGTATAGTGCTCATCTCTAATAAATACCGGCCAAAATCTCCCCCATCATGGATACTGTCAAAGGGAGAGACAGACAGAAGTAGAGCATAAATAATATATTACCTTTCCCCATATAATGAATAAATTAGGTAACTATTCTTAATAATAAATATTTATTAATTAAAACATGTAAGTGGAGAGGAAAGACATTAAAAAACAAAAATATAAGAAAGGAATTTGATTCAAGCAGCACTTTTATAAAAAGTGAGTACAATTTAATTAGTCCATGAACTTGTAAAGTGAAATGAGCCAGCCAGCTGGCAAAGGAACAAGGTGCCAGAAGTCCACTACCCAGTCAGGGTCACAGCTGTCTTTGTGGATTGCTGGGGTCCTGTTGGCTTGGTCTGGAGCATGTTACTTTTGGCTTTGGACTTGCCGTTTATGATCTCGACTGCTGATTTCACCCACTTGGCTTGTGGATCAGCACAGACTTTTAGGCCACGTTTGGTAATAAAACTGTAATACAAGGAAAAGAGAGAAAATTAGCCTCATCCTCAAAGCCTCAGAACCAGGAGTTAAGCTCAGACCAGATGTAAAGACATCTTGTGCATGAATTACTGGATGAAATAGTCTTTCAGAATCAAGAGGCCATAAATGAACATGTTTCTTCTGCTATTTTGACAAAAAGGAAAAATATCCACAGGGAAAACCTAGCTCCTCTGGTTGCCATAATGCACAGGCTTCTTTTCTCATCTGTATTGCTAGATGTCATCACTGAAGGACATTTGGGGCCCTCTACTTTAATTACTACATATCTTCTTTCTTTTCTAGCCTCAACATACTTGTCTTATTTTTTGGACAAAAGGTGATTTCTTTATTTTAACTTATTTGGGTTGAGTTTGCAATTATGTGTTGGAAAAGCCATTACATCTAAAAATGAGATCTTAGAAAAAGAATGGTACCACATAGGTACACATTGGCACATTGCCTTGTGCTACAGCCACTGTTAACATGTGGCTGGCACTCTGCCCCACTTGGATGCCAAGTATCCCACACTGGGTGGCCATGTGGGCAAATCCTGGTCTGAGGATTTGCCCATCCCTAAACCTAGCCCTCAGAACTGGGTACAGTATCCATCTGGTTTCCAGTTAAACTCTTCTGCTAAGAAAGGAAGACTTATATTATATACTTGACAGCTAAATTTTTGCAATAATCACTATTTGGTGGGGCTTCAGGAAAATATGATTCATATGGAAAAATAAAGGAGCTGTATTGGTTAAGGTCTTCCTCCATGTTGACCTATTTTTCCTGAGGAAGGCAGCACTTCCATATACTGTATTTCTGTATATCCACCAAGCCCAGTCTTAGGGGAGACAAACTCACATTATGGCTTTTATGGAGCCCTCCTTGATGGTATAGGTCTTAATTCTGTTGACAGGAAGTTGCCGGGTGGTTAGACTCACACAGATACTCTTTTCTGGGATTTCACTCCCCACACCTGGTGAGGGAAAGGCAAAATAAAACTGTAAATCAAACATTATCAAGTTCCTGGAAACAATCTCTTGTTAGATTGCTCCAAGAATGGCGTAGGAATAGAAACAAGACTATTTGCTCTTTGGGGGAAGAGACAGTTCACATTGGTATGCTCCGTTTCCTGCACATGATATATTGTGAGTGAATGTTTGACTAATTAAAAAATTAATCAAGAGCATTGTTTCAAGAATTTCATGCTCATAGAGAAAATAACAAGGTGTTATCCATCTCTGTGTGTATTTTCATGGGAAGACTTGAGATGGCTAGCACAGGCCCAACATTCATCCATTCCCATAGAGAGCAGCTCTTTATTGAGTACCCATTGTGTCCCATGCGTTTAAGGCGCTCGTTCAGACAGACGTCATTTCTGTTTTCATAGAGCACATGTTCTGGTGAGGGGCGTCAGGCCACAAACAGACAAGCACAGAAGATCATTTCAAATATTTACAAGTGTTACAGTGCTCAAAGTCAGATGACTAAGAGTAATTATGATACGGAGTAATTTAAGCAAGGCAACCATCAATGGGCCACTTGCTTTTGACTGAATAAATAAAAGTGTTCTCATTTGAAATGGTAAATTATAAGACATATAAAGGAAGTAGTTCCTAAAGCATTCTTTCTCAATAGCAACAAGCCAAGGGTAATGAACCTGTTAAGTGTAGAGAACCATCTTTTGTGGTATAAGGGGAAAAAAGCTGGGGGAGTCAATACTATTAAGGGTTGGGTTAAAATTCCATCAGTTTCTAAGTGCTGATTTTCTCCTTAGCTTTATAGACTGGTGTTTCCTTCCAGAGAACATGCAGCTAAAAAACATCTAAAGTATCTGCTGATAATGATCAAGTTTGATCCACAGTGTTGCCGAGTTCAAATAGCATCTTTTTAAAGATGAAATAAACAAAAGGTGCTCACTGACGTTGCTTGTCTTCACCCTTCCCTCTCCTTTCCATCACTCTCCATGCCAATCTGCTCACTCTTCACCCTCTGCCTTTGCCAGTTTATTTTTTAATACTGAACTTGTTTCCCAACCCAACCCTGTTTCTCTTATAATGTAAGAAACAATTATTTCTTTCTGCAAAGTATTTAACATGGAACTCTCAAGCCCTGGAGAATCCTACTCTGTACTCTGAGCCACGAAACCTTTTTCTAATTCTCAGCAATGTTGTATATCTGTGTTATTCATTAAAACATTGCCTGTACTTGTTTTGCAGAGTTGAATCACAGCAGAGATAGTTTTGCCCCATTTTTGAACATAAGAAGCTGAGTACCAGTGGGACTTACAGAGTCCTCCAAGTAGACAATTGTGCAGGTATCCCCAGCCTGTAGCACAGCATCCTTCCTTTACCCAGATCTGGGTCTCCACTGAACAGTACACCTATCATTTCAGTAAAATGCTGACCATGTCACAACATGCAGCCTGATTTAATAGTCTTTAACATTTTTGTTTCATCGACGTTTTTTGTTTTGCCCATAATTTCAAGGATTTCCAATCTTTGCCACCTTTATTCATAGACACCTCCCATTGGGGATTCCATGATCAGATTATGATATGATAGTCTAAGTAATAAGTCTACACATCAGGATACAAATAAGTCTATGAATTAATTCCAGCCACCAGGAAAACATGGTCATTTTAAGAAATAATCTGTTGAACCCTCAGGTAAGGCTCAGCATATCTGAATCTCAGCCAGATATGTCTTGCAGATTTGTTCAATTGTATACAGGCTATTAGCACTTCTTATCATACAATCTTTTACAAATTCAAAAGATGTTTCATACATGGTAACATTCATCACAGTAATAATAGATTCTCCCACATACTTGAAGGTAATAATTGATTTCTGGATATGAAGATATGAACTTCCAGTCATTTTGGTTTGGTTTTATTAATAGAAAAATTTGATTTTCTTTGGAACATACCTCCTCCAGTACATCCCCACATTGTGACTGAACTCCCAAAGATTTTGAGAATTCATCAAGATCTATATTTAATGGGCAAAATCTACAAAAGCATTTACAATCATCACCATCATAGCTAATAGTAAGCAAAAAAATACTGTTTATAAAGAAATCTGATATGATTAAATAAATAAAAATGAACTTTAAAAGAGCGTGTCTTTTATATTCAATTTATAGATAAACATAGGCCCTCAGTGGTTTAAAAAAATTATCCAAAATCATCCAGTTAGGAAGAGTAGGAGCCCAGATATGAAGTTCTCTCTGTTTTGGAAGTCTACAAAGTCTCAAGTTGATATTATCATTTCTCTTTTTTCACATGGGAAGTTCGAGGCTTACCTTGATAAAGCAGCTTACTGCAGTCAAAACCTGAGTCAAACCCCAAATGTGTCCCCACCTGTCCCCTGTTCCTCATCTCACAGACAACTCCTCCACTCACCTTCCACCAGGTGTTCAGTGAGGCAGCAGATGCCAAGGAAGGCCAGGATGAAGGGTCTCATGGCTGAGTCTGGTGAGCTGGGCAGCGAAAAGTGAGGACCCAGCTCCTCACCAGCCTCTTTTATCCTCTGATGGTCACCATGCTTCCGGTGGTGTGAGGGGGCTTTCAGAGTTGGTGTGGGATCACGGAAAGTCTTTGCAATACCAACGCTTTTTTTCTTTAACAAAAAGTTCCCTTGCCTCGTTCATACTAACCTCACACTTGGTGGCCTTTTCCCCCTCCTGTGGTTAATGTGTCAATGAAACCAAATGCATGCATAAAAGAAAACGTGCTTGTCTTTTCTGCCACCAGTCTAAACTCAGATCTTCCACTGCAAATATACCTCAAGAATGTCCACTGTCCAATACAGGGACAGTGTAAAGGAAATGAGGCAGCGCGGTCACCACAGCCCATCCCAATCAGCCTCATGAGACACCCACGATGACATAGGGCTCACACAACCCTGGAGCCCATGAGGACCTGCCTCTGCCTCCCCTGGGAGTGGAAGAGATGTGCCTGCCACACTGAGATTCCCATTCCTGCGCTTTCTCTTTGTTCCTATTTCTCTCCTCTACCCTCATTCATACTCTGACCCGCATTTCTTTATACCACTCTCCCCAGGTACCCAAGAAACATTTCAATCATTGTCTTGTTTGTGTCTATGTGCTCATGTTTGTTTTATTTCAGCTTCATAGATACATTTTTAAAGACTTTTGAAAAGTTTTCCTATACCAATTTAATTTTGGAAAATAGAGATGAAATTACTTATAACCTTGCCATTCATTACTTATAACAGCCCTAAGTGCTTTTAAAAAATTATCTATTTTTAATGTTTTTCCAGTGAGTCTCCACTGATATATTAATACACATGCTCATGTAATTTTGGTCATTATAAATACCATTTTAATGGGCTCAGCACCTGTAACTCAGTGGCAGGCCTCCAGCCACATACATGAGAGCTGGTGGGTTCGAATCCAGCCCAGGCCAGCTAAAACAACAATGACAACTACAACCAACAAATACCTGGGCGTTGTTGCCTGTAGTCCCAGCTGCTTGGGAGGCTGAGGCAAGAGAATTGCTTAAGGCCAAGAGTCTGAGGTTGCTGTGAGCTGTGACACTACAGCACTCTACCCAGGGCAACAGATTAAGACTCTGTCTCAAAAAATAAATAAATACCATTTTGAGATCAATTTAAATATCTTCCCATATTGCTTTAGTCTTCATGTTTTCTATTTGAGTGAACATGTACACATACACATTAAACCATTACCCTGTAATTTATTCTTACATGGATCGTATGTATAAGGTCCGTTTCACTAAGGGACACTGAATTATTTCCCTTTAGTAACCCTGAGTAGGATTACCAGGTAAAACCTCATGATCATCTCTACAGCTCTTGTTACATCTTGCCATAAAGTCTTCTCAAAATGCGGTTTTAATTTGCAATGCCTCCAGCAGGGTTCAAATATATTGGTTGTACTACAATCTTTCTGGCATTCAGGAATATGAAAATTAATTCATACATTTTCTTTTTTTATTAAATCATAGCTGTGTACATTGATATGATCATGGGGCATCATTCACTATAATTCATACATTTTCATAAAGGTTATAGTATAACCTCTGAGAGGTTTTTCACTAATGGCATTTAATTTTCTGGCCAGACATCACTCTGAACTTCAGAACAGCTCCTAATGTCTACTTCACTACCTGATCATTCCTTAAACTCTGGACACATATTCTATTCAAACTGTTTCTCCCCCAATACTCCATGTTAAGTAGTAGTGTGTCTTTTTCCATCCAATTTCCAAATCAACATGTGTGGGGATCATCTGAGACTCTTGGTCATACACCTCTATGTCACTCTCCACAGAGCTAGATGAAGTATTCCTTCAAGATGGCTCCTCCTTTCTTGTCACACTGCTCATGGGAGGCCATCATCATTCCTTGTTAGGACTGTTGTAGTACACCAACTACAGTCCAGAGTCTCCTGCCTTCAAGTCTGTTCTCCACAGCATGGGCAGAGTAATCAGTCTAAAACTTTTTCACAGAAGATTGAAACCAACTGAAAACACATTTCAGAAAACCTTGTCTAGAGCACAACCTGGGGAGAGTGGTACCAAAAGTATACCTGTGAGGGGGGTGAGGTGCCAAACACAGCAGGGTCCAAATCGGGACCTTTCCTGGAGCAAGAGGCATTGGAGATCTTTTGATGGTGAATTCAACACAGGTGAAGACAGAGAGATACTTGGTATAAATACAATTGAATCATACATCTTCCAGTGAAATTCCTTAGTCTTGGGACAAACCTTGGTTCTACATCACTTTTCTTGGTGATTATTGTTCTGCTTGTGTGTATTTCCCAATACTGGGAAATGTGGAATTGTACCCCTTTTAGTTCCATAAGTTGCTAATAATGAATGATCTAATTTTTACATGATCTTTTATTTTATGAGATGCTGTGCAAAAAGAATTAGTTTTTTCTTCAAAAAGAGTTTTATAGAGAGAATAAAAAATAGTTATTTCACTGTCACAAACTTCAAGTCATGTTTGTCAAACCTGTAAAAGTTATATTTAATAACTTGCGTCACTGGGTTTGCTTAAATTAGTAAATTCTAACATCTAGATAGATATTATCTATAACTGATAGATATTATCTATATAAGTTCATATTAAAAGCATAGAACAAGAATCAGCATATATGTCTGTCCCACATTTGTTAATAAAGTTTTATTGAGACACAGCAATGCCCATTTCCTTACATATTGGCTATTACTGCTTATGTACTACAACAGCAAAGTTGATCTGGTACATATTTTTCTTTTTTTTTTTTGTACTTAAAAATTTCTTGCTTTATTGTACATGTTTTTCCCCTTTTTTATAAACAAATCTCTAAATAAATATTCTTAAAATAAGCTTCTGCATTCCTGTTTGGTACATATTTTTCAAAACCTATATTTGCCATCTGACCCCTTACAGAAAAACTTTGCTGACCCCTAGTTAGACCCTAATTTATATTTGTTACTAAAATCATTTATGTTCAATAGGATATAAATATGTAAAAATTTTAAAAAGGTAGAGAGGGAAAAAAGACTAAAGAAGTACACGAAAACATTTACAGTGGAAAAACTCCCCAGGAAGTTACCACATTCATGGTCTGGCTGGGAGAGTGAGAGTAGCTTCTTGTATTTCAAGCCCTTGTATCATTTATTACATATGTTATTTACTTATTCCTCACTAGTGAAAATACGTGGTGTTAACACACAGGCACGCTCTCATCAGATGGGTTCATAATCTCCTTTGTTCCTTGATAAAAGTTATATAGCCAACAAAGAAGAACTCAAAGGAATTTCTAAAAATATCAGTGGTTGTCAAAAGGTTGAAACTGCTCTGTGTTACATACATAATAGGATCTATATCAGGGTCTGGAACTCACTGGCTCAAAGTAGCAGAGGAATTGTTGCATGTTGAGCACTACCCAGAAGTTGCTTAAAAATTGTTCTGGTTACATTGGTCACTGATCACAGATCAATGGGAAATTGAGCAGAATAAGAGAGTGAGTCAAAGTAACCAACTCTCCAGGAAAGATTCAGTTGAGAAGAAAAATGACACCTAGTATCTATAATGCCAAGTCAACCACTTTGTTGGGAAAGAAGAGGACTGCCTTTTCTGCCACAAAGTCTGCCATAAACTTAAAATACTCTGTGATACAGAATTCAAAAGAATTTATGGATTGTCTAAACTGAACATCAGTCAGACTCAGTCTGCCTGCCAAAGATCATGCATCAGCCTGGGCCTGTAGCCCAACTTTAGTGCCAACAGCCATCCTAAGGAGCCTTCCCTTGAGAAGCCACATACTATAGCCGGAATAGTGAACAGTAAAATCAGATCACCCAGACATTTATCCTAAAGAATCTATTACATGAAAACCATCTCTACCTCACTGACATCAGGATTAGAAACAGAACACACGACACGTTTTGCCCATAAGAGGGACCCAGTAAACGGTAATGATTATAATTAAAAGGTAGTCACTGAAACTATAAAAGACTCTGAAACTGGAATCGCCTCTGCAAGAAGTTGGTGACAAATAAGCAATATGTAGTTTTCTTCAGAAGTCATGATTTTATTTTTATGAACAATAATAATTCTATGAAATCAGTCTAGCTTAGAACAGCCTGCTTCCCCAGCATTGGCCTCCTGCTCATATCCGAAATATCAGAAGGAAGAAGCAGGCATATCATCGGACACCTTTGACCACATTTCCATCCTCTCAGTGAAAGGATCACTCGCTGATACAACCAAACCTCTCTGCAGTAGAATAAGACAGCATGGAGCGTTATAGATTACTTGAAGTAATTTTTTTTATTTTAATCCTTATTAAAAACTTCCCACTATGTTTTTTTTTCTTCAGAATGAAAAATAAATAAATTCTTGATGACAGAGGCTTACTTAGTTTTAGTGCCTCAAGCCAATCACTTGGCACGCGGAACCTGGAAGGATTCCTAAAGTGGTTGCCTTACCTTAAAGGGTATATGACATTGGCCTGAACCTGAAGGAGTACCCAAAGTTGATTGTGGAAACAAATTAATCAAATGTTGCCTTATCAGAAGCTTGCCCTCATCACTCCACATAAAATAGCAGCCACCACCCCCTTCCTGCAGTTTCTTATAACCGTCTTCCTTGTAAGGCACAGCAGTTACCGTTTCACCTGACGCTGTATTCACTCTCTGTTCTCCCCCTGCTATATTATAATGCCCGTGAAAATTACTACTGAATCCTCAACACCTGTAATACAAGAACTCACGAAATAGTCATTTACTTAATAAATAAAGTCATCTTATCATGTTCTTTCTTGTATGAACTAAGAGCAGAAGCCCTGTTCCATGTGACTTGTAGATGGCTACTTTTCACCAATATCATCCTAGTATGACAAAGAATAAAGGGGTAAAAGGGCCAAGGGACATAGGGGCTAGAAGAGATCTTAGAAATTCTTAATATCTAGTCAATTCATCATCTTTCTATGAGTAAGAAAACAGATTAGAGTTACGGGCAATGTCATGACACAAATGCCTGTTCTGTCACCTCCCTCAGTAGTGATCAGAGAAAGAACAAAGACCACCAACAACAAAAAATATGATGGGCTGTATATGAGGAAGAATAATTACGCATAGTCCCTGGGTTACGAGCAAGATGGGCTCTGTAGGTTTGTTCTTAAGTTGAATTTATATGTCAGTTGGAGCAGGTACATACACCTAGTATCCGTAACAGCCTGTTTGTCAGTGTGAGTCATATGTCAATCAGATGTTTGTGACTCCTGGACTTCCTATAATCACCTTCTTTCATAAGTGGGAGTTGGATATAAGTCAGATGCTTGTAACTTGGGGACTGCCTGTAAGACATTTATTGGTTTGCTTTTCCTACTACACGCCACAGCACTCACTCCAGAAAAAGGTGAAGGGACAGATTCACCTGCTGGATCCATACTTCATCCAGTCCCCTTCCGTGGCTTCTTTGCTGCTTATCTCTGCAGTCCCATGTCAGGCCAGGACAGACCTCAAAGTTAGACAAATTCTTTTTTTTTTTATTGTTGGGGATTCATTGAGGGTACAATAAGCCAGGTTACACTGATTGCAATTGTTAGGTAAAGTCCCTCTTGCAATCATGTCTTGCCCCCATAAAGTGTGACACACACCAAGGCCCCACCCCCCTCCCTCCTTCCCTCTTTCTGCTTCCCCCCTTCATAACCTTAATTGTCATTAATTGTCCTCATATCAAAATAGAGTACATAGGATTCATGCTTCTCCATTCTTGGGATGCTTTACTAAGAATAATGTCTTCCACTTCTATCCAGGTTAATACGAAGGATGTAAAGTCTCCATTTTTTTTAGTGGCTGAATAGTATTCCATGGTATACATATACCACAGATTGTTAATCCATTCCTGGGTTGGTGAGCATTTAGGCTGTTTCCACATTTTGGCGATTGTAAATTGAGCTGCAATAAACAGTCTAGTACAAGTGTCCTTATGATAAAAGGATTTCTTTCCTTCTGGGTAGATGCCCAGTAATGGGATTGCAGGATCAAATGGGAGGTCTAGCTTGAGTGCTTTGAGGTTTCTCCATACTTCCTTCCAGAAAGGTCGCACTAGTTTGCAGTGCCACCAGCAGTGTAAAAGTGTTCCCTTCTCTCCACATCCATGCCAGCATCTGCAGTTTTGAGATTTTGTGATGTGGGCCATTCTCACTGGGGTTAGATGATATCTCAGGGTTGTTTTGATTTGCATTTCTCTAATATATAGAGATGATGAACATTTTTTCATGTGTTTGTTAGCCATTCGTCTGTCATCTTTAGAGAAAGTTCTATTCATGTCTCTTCCCATTGATATATGGGATTGTTGGCTTTTTTCATGTGGATTAATTTGAGTTCGCTATAGATCCTAGTTATCAAGCTTTTGTCTGATTGAAAATATGCAAATATCCTTTCCCGTTGTGTAGGTTGTCTCTTTGCTTTGGTATTGTCTCCTTAGCTGTACAGAAGCTTTTCAGTTTAATGAAGTCCCATTTGTTTATTTTGTTGTTGCAATTGCCACAGCAGTCTTCTTCATGAAGTCTTTCCCCAGGCCAATATCTTCCAGTGTTTTTCCTGTACTTTCTTGGAGGATTTTTATTGTTTCATGCCTTAAGTTTAAGTCCTTTATCCATCTTGAATCAATTTTTGTGAGTGGGGAAAGGCGTGGGTCCAGTTTCAGTCTTTTACATGTAGACATCCAGTTCTCCCAATACCATTTATTGAATAGGGAGTCTTTCCCCCAAGGTATGTTCTCGTTTGGTTTATCAAAGATTAGGTGGTTGTAAAATGTTAGTTTCATTTCTTGGTTTTCAATTCGATTCCAAGTGTCTATGTCTCTGTTTTTGTGCCAGTACCATGCTGTCTTGACCACTATGGCTTTGTAGTACAGACTAAAATCTGGTATGCTGATGCCCCCAGCTTTATTTTTGTTACAGAGAATTGCCTTAGCTATACGGGGTTTTTTCCGGTTCCATACAAAACGCAGAATCATTTTTTCCAAATCTTGAAAGTACGATGTTGGTATTTTGAAAGGAATGGCATTGAATAGGTAGATTGCTTTGGGAAGTATAGACATTTTAACAATGTTGATTCTTCCCATCCATGAGCATGGTATGTTCTTCCATTTGTTAATATCCTCTGCTATTTCCTTTCTGAGGATTTCATAGTTTTCTTTATAGAGGTCCTTCACCTCCTTCGTTAGGTATATTCCTAGGTATTTCATTTTCTTTGAGACTATGGTGAAGGGAGTTGTGTCCTTAATTAGCTTCTCATCTTGACTGTTATTGGTGTACACAAAGGCTACTGACTTGTGGACATTGATTTTATATCCTGAAACATTACTGTATTTTTTGATGACTTCTAGGAGTCTTGTGGTTGAGTCTTTGGGGTTCTCTAAGTATAAGATCATGTCATCAGCAAAGAGGGAGAGTTTGACCTCCTCTGCTCCCATTTGGATTCCCTTTATTTCCTTGTCTTGCCGAATTGTATTGGCTAGAACTTCCAGCACTACGTTGAATAGTAAAGGTGACAGAGGACAACCTTGTCTGGTTCCAGTTCTAAGAGGAAAAGCTTTCAGTTTTACTCCATTCGGTAAAATATTGGCTGTGGGTTTGTCATAGATAGCTTCAATCAGTTTTAGAAATGTGCCACCTATGCCTATGCTCTTCAGTGTTCTAATTAGAAAAGGATGCTGGATTTTATCAAATGCTTTTTCTGCATCTATTGAGAGGATCATGTGATCTTTATTTTTGCCTCTGTTAATATGGTGGATAATGTTTATAGACTTGCGTATGTTAAACCAGCCTTGCATCCCTGGGATGAAGCCTACTTGATCATGATGAATGACTTTTTTGATGATAAGCTGTAATCTATTGGCTAGGATTTTGTTGAGAATTTTTGCGTCTATGTTCATGAGTGAGATTGGTCTGAAATTCTCCTTTTTGTTTGGGTCTTTTCCTGGTTTTGGTATCAGGGTGATGTTTGCTTCATAAAATGTGTTGGGGAAGATTCCTTCTTCCTCAAATTTTTGGAATAATTTCTGCAGTACAGGAATAAGCTCTTCCTTGAAGGTTTGATAGAATTCTGGAGTGAAGCCATCTGGTCCAGGGCATTTTTTGGTTAGAAGATTTTTTATTGTTTCTTTGATCTCAGTGCTTGAAATTGGTCTGTTCAGGAGCTCTATTTCTTCCTGGCTGAGTCTAGGGAGAGGCTGTGATTCCAAATATTTATCCATTTCCTTCACATTGTCAAATTTCTGGGCATAGAGTTTCTGGTAGTATTCAGAGATGATCTCTTGTATCTCTGTGGGATCAGTTGTTATTTCCCCTTTATCATTTCTGATTGAGGTTACTAGAGATTTTACTTTTCTATTCCTCGTTAGTCTGGTCAATGGTTTATCTATTTTATTTATTTTTTCAAAAAACCAACTCCTTGCTTCATGAATTTTCTGAATGATTCTTTTATTTTCAATTTCATTGATCTCTGATTTGATTTTGGATATTTCTTTTCTTCTACTGAGTTTAGGCTTAGATTGTTCTTCTTTTTCCAGTTCCATAAGATCTCTTGTGAGATTGTTGATGCTCTCTCTTTCTGTTTTTCGAATGTAGGCATCTAAAGCGATGAATTTTCCTCTCAAAACTGCTTTTGCAGTATCCCACAGGTTTTGGTAGCTTGTGTCTTCATTGTTGTTATGCTCAAGGAAGTTAATGATTTCCTGTTTTATTTCTTCCTTCACCCATCTGTTATTCAACAGAAGATTGTTTAATTTCCATGCCTTTGGGTGGGGTCGAGCATTTTTGTTAGAGTTGAGTTCCACCTTTAGTGCCTTATGGTCTGAGAAGATACAAGGTAAAATTTCAATTCTTTTGGTTCTGTTGATATTTGTTTTGTGTCCCAGGATATGATCAATTTTGGAGAATGTTCCATGGGGTGATGAGAAGAATGTATATTCTTTATCTTTGGGATGGAGTGTTCTATATGCGTCTATCAAGCACAGTTGTTCTAGGGTCTCATTTAAATCTCTTATATCTTTGTTTAATTTCTGTTTAGAGGATCTGTCCAGCTCTGTAAGAGGAGTGTTAAAGTCCCTGTTATGATGGTGTTATCAGATATCGTATTGCTCAGACTGAGTAAGGTATGTTTCAAGAATCTGGGAGCATTTAAATTGGGTGCATAAATATTTAGAATTGAAATGTCTTCTTGTTGTATTTTTCCCTTGACCAATATAAAGTGACCATCTTTGTCTTTTTTTACTTTAGTTGCTTTAAATCCACATGTATCTGAAAATAAGATTGCAACTCCTCTTTTCTTCTGAATTCCATTTGCCTGAAAAATTGTCTTCCAACCCTTGACTTGGAGCTTTAATTTGTCTTTTGAAGCCAGGTGTGTTTCTTGCAGACAGCAAATGGATGGCTTGTGTTTTTTAATCCAGTCAGACAATCTACGTCTCTTCAGTGGGGAATTCAAGCCACTAATATTTATAGAGATAATTGATAAGTGTGGTAGTATTCTATTCATCTTATTTTGTGAGAGTCCATTACTTAGTTTTATCTTTTGCATCAGTGTGGAGGTTAGGTTCTGTCCTTTAATTTCTGAGTTCTTACTTTGATGCAGATCCATTGTGGTGGTCAGTGTGCAGAACAGGTTGAAGTATTTCCTGTAGAGCTGGTCTTGTTGTGGCGAATTTCCTCAATGTTTGTATATCCGTAAATGATTTGATTTCTCCGTCAATTTTGAAGCTTAGCTTAGCAGGGTACAGAATTCTGGGCTGGAAATTGTTCTGTTTAAGTAGATTAAAGGTAGATGACCATTGCCTTCTTGCTTGGAAAGTTTCAGTAGAGAAGTCTGCAGTCACTCTGATGGATTTGCCCCTGTAGGTCAACTGGCGCTTACTCCTGGCAGCTTGCAGAATCTTTTCTTTTGTCTTGACTTTGGACAGGTTCATCACAATGTGTCTTGGAGAAGCTCGGTTAGAGTTGAGGCGACCTGGTGTCCGATAGCCCTCTGAAAGCAGTGTGTCAGAATCTTTGGTAATATTTGGGAAATTTTCTTTTATAATATTCTCTAGTATGGCTTCCATTCCTCTGGGGCATTCTTCTTCTCCTTCTGGAATTCCTATAACTCGTATGTTGGAACGCTTCATAAAGTCCCATAATTCTGACAGTGAACGTTCTGCTTTCTCTCTCTTCTTTTCTGCCTCTTTTACTATCTGAGTTATCTCAAAAACTTTGTCTTCTACCTCTGAAATTCTTTCTTCTGCATGGTCTAACCTGTTGCTGATACTTTCCATTGCATCTTTAAGTTCCCTAATTGACTGTTTCAGTTCCTTCAGCTCTGCTATATCCTTTTTATATTCTTCATATCATTCATCTCTTATTTGATTCTGTTTTTGAATTTCCTTTTGGTTATTTTCCACTTTATTAGCAGTTTCCTTCATTGTTTCCATCATTTCTTTCATTGTTTTCAACATGTGTATTCTAAATTCCCTTTCTGTCATTCCTAACATTTCTTTATAGGTGGAATCATCTGCAGTAGCTACCTCATGGTCCCTTGGCAGGGTTGTTCTGGACTGGTTCTTCATGTTGCCTGGAGTTTTCTGCTGATTCTTCCTCATGAGTGATTTCTTTTATCTGTTTCCTTGCCCTAATTTTCCTTTCACTTCCTCTTGCTCTTTAAGTTCTCGTTCCTGTGGACTAAGGGTTACAGGACCAGAATGGTGAGAAGGTTGAAGAGCAAAAAAGGGATGAAAGAAAGGAGGACTGAGTGATAAGAAAAATGGAGAAAGTAGAGGGGGTGGGTAAAAGGAATATTGACAAAAAGAAGAGAGGCACAGAAAGAGGGAGACAGGGCAATATAGGTGTACAGTAGGGTACTTTGACACAACCTTAAAAAAACCCCACCTTCTGGGGGTGCCCAGTTGGGTGGTTCCCTTGAGGTCAGCAGCTCTTTGCTAACCTGATCATGCACAGTACCCCACCTCCACCAAGTAGAGAGGAAAGACAAAAATGCTATAAATCAAACAAAAAAAAGCAAACAGAAAACTTTACGGGATAAAATTGGGTGAAAAACCAAATAATAGTGGTAGAAACACTAACAAAAATGAAGTTCTAGTTATTGAAAAAGGCAGCAATTGGAAATTATAATTAAACTAGAAAAATTGAGAAAGAAAAAGGATCTGTAAGGAAAAGGTTGAAATTAAAAAACAATAACAACATCAACAAAATAAACAAAAAAAAACAACCAAACCAAAAAAAAAAAAAAAAAAACACAACCAAAAACAAAGCAGTATGTATATGTTATTGAATATTGTCTGGGCAACACATGGTCTTCTGGGGTATGAGATGTTAATCACAGTTCTGATACAACTGGAGGCTGATTTCTCAAACCCCAGCAGGTATACACCCTAAATCTCTCTTCAGCCCACTTAAAAGGCACTTTGAACTTGTAAACTTGCTGAGCAGAAGCTTTCCCAGGAAAGTGCTTGTCGCTGGAATCACTGCTGAAGTGGCTATCCACTTACCCAGTGTGCCAAAACTGGTCTCACTCTGCCCCTGAGGGTTAGGGCTGCAAGGCGGCTCAGACCCCACCCTTCGCTGGGTTACCAGCTCCCACCCGATTCTAGCTCTGCGACCCTGAGGGCGGAGCTTACTGGGGCAGATGGCTCACAACGGCTCCCTGTGGCCCACAGCCAAACACTATTAGCTCCGTCTGGCTCAGCGGCTCAGACTAGGGCCCTAGACAATGGCCAAAGTTCTCCGCACTCCCGCTCAGGCTCTTCCCAAGGCAGTTCAACTGAGTGCCATGTCCAAAGACACCAAAACAGTTCACAGGTAAGGCCTTTCTGGTTTGCAGTCTCGCTGCTACTGAACTTACAGTTGCGGGCGGGTTTAGACGGATTGAACACACACGAGCACTTGCCATTTTTCCACTGTTTTAGTCCTCCTCTTGGGGTCCAGAAGTCTCTCACTGACTCCTTGTATCCTCACAGGGTTGATGATAGGCAGATCCCACCAGCCAGAGATGCCTGGAGTCCTATCTCCCCAGACTCACGGTGCCCAGATGCAAGGAAGCTGTTACTCGGCCACCATCTTGCTCCGCCTCCAGGCAAAGTTAGACAAATTCTAAGCAGCAGTAGGACCTGAGAACACCACACAATTTGAGCACATCTGCTTCCTGCTATTCTGTAAATGACATCACTTGAAAAACTTTCTAAAAATTCAGAGTGTTGTCTGGTGTTTTCCTTTGTGTTCAATACCCACAATTTCATTGTCTGGTATTTTAATATCCTTCTAAATAAACCATAAATGTACATCTGTATTCGTACCAACTTCCCTCTAAAACCTGTAAAAGTTCTGTATCATATTTAGTAGGTACTCAGGCTGAGTTTACAATTCACCTTTCCCTTCCTTTCTTTTTTTGGTATAATCCGTGGTTGTTTCATTATAGTAAGAACACTTCACATGAGATCTACCCTCCTACATTTTTAAGTGCAAAATATAGTACTGTTAACTATCAGCACAGTGTTTCACAGCAGGTCTCTGGAACTTAGTCATCTTCCATAACTGAAACTGTGTATCTGTTAAACAGCAACTCCCCATATCTCCCTCTGCCACCGCCCTGGCATTCTACTTTCTGTTTCTAAGTTCAACTATTTTAGATACTTTCTATAAGAGAAATCATCCAGTATTTGTGCTTACGTGACTGGCTTATTTTACTTGGCACAATGTCCTCCAAGTTCACCTATGTTGTTGCTTATGGAAGGGTTTCCTTCTTTTTCATGTCTAGATAATATTCCTCCAATGTATATGCTACATTTTCTGTAGCCATTCACCCATCAATGGACATTTCTGTTGTTCCCATGTCATACCTCTTGTAAATCATGCTGCAAACACTATGGGACTACCAATGTCTCTTCAAGATTCTGATTTCAGTTCTTTTGCACATGCATGCTAATGTGGGATTGCTGAGTCATGTGATAGTTCTAATTTTAATTTTTCATGTTTAACTGTGAGAGGTGCCTCTTGACTGTTTTCCATGGCAAATGTATGATTTTGCATTTCCACCAACAGTATGCAAGGGTTCCAATTTCTCTACATTCTCACCAACACTTATCTTTTATTTTTTATAATAGCCATCCTGGCTTGGCGCCTGTAGCTCAGCAGCTAGGGAGCCAGCTACATACACCAGAGCCAGTTGGTTCGAATCCAGCCTGGGCCTGCCAAACGACAATGACAACTACAACCAAAAAATAGCTGGTGTTGTGGTGGGCGCCTATAGTCCCAGCTACTTGGAAGGCTGAGACAAGAGAATCACTTAAGCCCAAGAGTTGGAGGTTGCTGTGAGCAGTGACACCACAGCACTCCGCTGAGGGTAACATAGTGAGACTGTCTTCAAAAAAAAAAAAAAGCCATCCTAATAGTTAGGACATGATAGATCATGGTTTTTATTTACATTTCCTCAATGTTAATGATATGAGCCCTTTTTTATCACACCCCTGTTGACCACTTGTATGTCATCCTTGGAGAAGTGTCTATTTTTAATAGGGTTTGGGGTTCGAGGGTTTTTTTTTTTAGGTGTTTGTTAATGTTGATTTTGCTCCTGAGTTGTGAGATTTTTCTTTTCTCTTTATGATCATGATTATTTTTCTCTGGTTCTCAACTCATACAGCCAGTAGTAATGATAACCACCCTAACTGCACCAACCTCCTTCCCCCAGAACCCATTCTTCCTTCTGCTCTTGTTCTTTCTTCTTTCTTTTTGTCTTTTGTATTTTTCCTGCTGTGGGAATTTCTTGACTTCTCGTGTATTTATTCCCAATTGGAATAGCCAAGTCCAATTCATTATTGAGTGTATTGTCAAAGCTAAAGATAAAATCATCCTTACACTGGTATAGTTAGTTGATAATTTTAACATTTAAAAGATACATTATCTTTTGATAATTTCTTTAGCACCTGAGTTTTTCTCAGATAGCCAAAGTAAATTTGCAAAGGGAAATCACATTCGTGTGGCTAACACAAAAAAGAGTTTATACAAGTGTGTACACTTTGCTTAGTTTATACTTAAAATGTTTGTGGCAGGGGAAGGCTAGCCCTTGTAGTAAATAGTTCCTAAAAGTGGATGTATCAAAGGCAGTTCAAAAAAGTTACACATGCACTTTAGGCCTTTCTGCTGGGACTCTCCCCTCTACACGGGAAAAAGTGCACTTACAGAAATTAAAGGAAGCTAATAGCAAAATAGAAAAGACATTTTTTCCCAAGAAGAAAAGAGAGTGAATTGTGATTTTGTGCCTGTGATGGAGTTATGTGTTGGAAAATTTTAAGGTAAGGTGCCCCCCACTCTGGTCCATATCGGTGTCTATGATGAACATTTGCAACAACAGTGGCAGTCTGGCTCCCTGTGTCTATAAGCTCCCATAGGATAGTTTTTTTACCCCAAGGTAGAAACCAGAACTCCATTCTCAAACCCATCAGCCGCACATGACTTAGACTGAGCCAGACAAGCCACCTCTGCAAGCTTGGATTTGGAAGAGACATACATGGAGGGAGAGACTCCACATATAATCCATATCTGGGGAGAGTTTTGTAATTGTTGTCAAGAATCATGGAGATTGTTTGTTAATAACAGACTTTATCGAGGCCAGGCATGGTGGCTCACACCTATACTCCCAGCACTCTGGGAGGCCAAAGTGGGTGGATTGCCTGAGCTCACAGGTTCGAGACCATCCTGAGCAAGAGGAAGACCCCCCCTCTCTAGAAACAGCCGGGCATTGTGGCAGGCGTCTGTAGTCCCAGCTACCTGGGAAGCTGAGGCAAGAGAATCACTTAAGCCCAAGAGCTTGAGGTTGCTGTGAGCTATGACACTACAGCACTCTACCAAGTATGACAAAGTAAGACTGTTTCAAAAAAAAAAAAAAAAACAACCCAGACTTTATCTTTAAGAGCAGTTTAGGTTCACAGCAAAATTGAGCAAAGGATACAGAGATTTCCCACATACCCACCCACCCTACATACACTCACAACCTCCCCCACTACCAACATCCCTCACCAAAGTAGTGCATTTGTTACGATTGATAAATTACATTGACACGTTATTATAATCCAAAATTCCTAGTCTACCCTAGAGCTCACTTTTTGTTCTGTACATTCTGTGGGTTTTGACAAATGTATAATGACACATATTCATCCTTTTAGTGTTCATACACAATAGTTTCACTGCTCTAAACATCACCTGTGCTCCATTTTTTCATCCCTCCCTCCCACCAAGCCTCTGGTAACTACTGATTTTTTTTACTGCCTCTATAGTTGTGCCTTTTCTGATTGGTTTCTTTTACTTAGTAATAGACTTTCAGAGTTCTTCCATGTCTTTTCACAACTTATTCATTCACCTATTAAAGAACAATATAGTTGCTTCCAAGTTTTTGCAATTATGAACAAAGCTGCTATAAGCACAACTTCTTAGGTTTTTGCATGGACATAATTTTTCAACTCCTTTGGATAAATACCAAGAAATGCAATTGACAGATCATATGATAAAACTATGATTAGCTTTGTAAGGAACTGCTAGACTGTATTCCAAAGTCCATATCGTTTTGCATTCTCACCAACTATGAATGAGTTCGTGTTGCTTCACATCCTCAATGTGAGGATGTCCAGCATTCAATGAACGCTGACAGCTGAATTCGTGGAATACTGACAGCTTTCAATGTTGTCAGTATTTTGGACATTATCCATTCTAATAGGAGTATAGTGACAACTCATTGTTATTTTCATTTTCAATCCACTTAGGAGGTATGACATGGAACATCCTTACATGCGCTTATTTTCCATTTGTGTATCTTCTTTGGTGAGGCATCTGTTCAGATCATTGCCCTGGTTGTTTGATTAGATTGGTTGCTTTCATATCGCTTAGTTCTAAGAGTTCCTTGTATACTTTTGGTATAACAAGTCCATAGCTTCATTATCTATATCATTTGAAAATATTTTCTGGCAGTCTGTGGCTTATCTTCTCATTCTCTTGACAGTATCTCTCATGGAACAGAAATTTAAATTTCCACGAAGCCCAGCTTATCAACTTCTTTCATGGATAGAACATTTGGTGTCTTCTCTGAAGCACTATCTCCAAACCTAGTGTCTAGATTTTCTTCTATGTTAGCTTCTAGGAGTTTAATGGTTTTGTATTTAAGTCTTGATCCATATTGAGTTAAATTTTGTGAGAGATATAATTTCTGTTTCTAAATTTTTTTTTATGTAAATGTCCAGTTGTTACAGAACCATTTGTTGAAAAGACTATCCTTTCTCTAATGAATTGCCTTTAGTCCTTTGTCAAGTATCAGTTGACTTTGCTTGTATGGGCCACTTTCTGGGCTTTGCTTTGTTCCCCTGATTATTTGTCTGTTATTTCATCTATACCACACTGTCTCTATTGTCATGGAGTTTTCAGAAGCCCCATAACACAGGTCCTAATGAGTGTGACCCAAGAGTTATCCAAAATTCAAGCTTGTATCTCTGACAAGTGCTGTGAAAATCCACCTATAGGCCATCCTATAGTGTGGTTTGCAAATTATTCTCAACTAAAACATGTTTTGTTGTTTGCAACTAAGAACTCAGACTGAAAGAATGATCTCCAAACATAGAAGAGATAGACTTCGATAAGAAGTTGCCAAATGTATTTAGTTCTGTATTATTCTTGTGGAATATGGAAATGAGAAAAAAAAACGGGATTTAAAATCAATAGATTGAGATCTAAGTCTTAGCTTTGCCAATGACTAACCATATGATGCTAGAAATCAAGTGACTTTCCCATGTCTGTATTTTTCTGAAAATGAAGATAAATTTCTGCCACATAGTTTGTTTTATAGAAATAAGTGATATTAATCAAAATAATTAAGCAGACAATAGGAGGCCCTCAATTAATGCTTTTAATACTTGCTATCTGTCATACATGGGATAATCTTGTTACTACAAAGTCTCAAAAGATAAAGTAAGGCTCTCCTTAGATTGGATGTGCCAACTTAGGAGCAATGGTTGGACAATACAAGCACTTTAAGCACAAGCTGAATCTTTCAAGCAGCAGCAACTCCATGATTTAAAAATAATAATTGTATGGTAGTGTCCCATCCAAGTGAAAGAAGAGATCAGTACATCATGTGACTAATGTGGATCCACATAAGTTGTATGTTTAGACTTTATATTGTTGAAAGTAGTATTTCCAGAAACAAAAATACAGTTATATGGTCTATTTATTTTTGTTTTAAAAAAATTTATTTTTTTCTTTTTATATGAACAATTTAATGACAATTATATAAAATTATTTGGAAAATGGATCAACAAAAATGAAGTTAAAACACCTATAATTCTACTGAGCGGAGATAATTATTCCTAGAATTTTGCTATCTTTCCAGAATATTTCCTCTGCACTTAGGTGTAGATAAATAGATGAAAAATTGAGAATTCCACAATGATGGCAATTTTTTTTCATCAACAGCACGTCACCTAGTGAGTGCTGATACTTTGGGTCTAAGAAAAAATCATAAGCATATTTCAGGTCTGCAGATATAGAACTGTGTCATTTTTAATGGCCACAGACAATTCCCTTAAAATCATGTAACAGAATTCATTTAAGTAATCTCTTAATGGTGGATGCTTAGGTAACTCCTATGATGGGCAGAGGATATTACCAAGACTGCAATGAATAATCTTTCACATGTATCTTTCTGCCCTTGTCCATTGCTTTAGTTAGGCCAATTTCCAGAAGCACAACTTCTAGGTTAAATAAATGGAGTGGAATGCATTGGTTTCCATGGATGAAAATCATTGTACATCAGAATTCACATCAGTGGAAAGTAAAAAAAAAAAGTTTGGGGTTGTTCTTGATAAAGTAGCACAAAATCATGGTAGATCTGATTCTAAGAGTACTGCTGAGGCCTGCTTCATCTGAAGAGAACAGTACAAGCTGTGGACAGAATGTACTGGGGGAAAATCAACACCCCTGCTGGTTCCTTATCAGTTTCCATTCTCTCTCTCCCTCTCCCCACACCATTGTCTGCTGCATGTATGCACACACACACCCTAATGCATAGTCTCGCTGGTATATACTTACAGAGTGTTAGTTATAGCATATTCACAGAATCCACTGTGGGTCTATGTGGTTTATTGAAAGTAACCAAAACTGCAGTGAAATTTTGTCACCATTGATGATGAATACTTTCAAAACCATTAGCCCTTAGACTCCAACCACCATCATACCTTCCTCAGGGGCTAAACTTAATCACATGCACCAAACTTTCTCCAGCCACTGCTTGTCCCTTCTCACGTCAGTGATCAGGTAAGCCAGATTTCTTGTTTCTCTTTATCTCCTCTCTCCATAGGTTTCTGTAAGTTCCAATGCGAGGCTATGTAAGTAAAAGTTAAAACAATCTGTCCGTTGTAAAAGATTTGCCTTTCAAAGGAAGGATTGGAAAAGATAAAGTGCAAAACAATCTGTCCGGGGATTTTCACCAGCGTTTGGCATGGAAGGAGGTAAATGCAAGGATTTAATACTTTGCTTTCACTATAAATCCCTACACTTAAAGTATTGAAAAAAATATGCAGCAAGCCTCAAATATAAAAGAAAATATTTTTATCATTTGTTACCCTTCATTGCCAAGAGTTGATGTACATCAGAATGGATGTACATCATTCTGGAAAGGACCATGCATATAAGATCACCATGGGAAATTATAAGGACAGAATTTCCATTCCAAAGGCTCAAGGGAAAAATATTGCTTTTTGATATCCT
The DNA here is from genome assembly GCF_027406575.1 of Nycticebus coucang. Classification (NCBI taxonomy): domain Eukaryota; kingdom Metazoa; phylum Chordata; class Mammalia; order Primates; family Lorisidae; genus Nycticebus; species Nycticebus coucang. The sequence goes on from NC_069789.1 coordinate 92,922,085, forward strand.
TTAAAATGTTGTGATTTTGTTGTTGTTGTTGTTGGGGTTTTTTTGGTTTTGAGACAGAGTCTCAAGCCATTGTCCTGGGTAGAGTGCTGTGGCATCACAGCTCACAGCAACCTCCAACTCCTGGGCCTAAGCGATTCTCTTGCCTCAGCCTCCCAAATAGCTGGGACTACAGGTGCCCGCCACAACACCCAGCTATTTTTTGTTTGTAGTTGTCATTGTTGTTTGGCAGGCCTGGGCTGGATTCGAATCCTGCAACTCTTGTGTATGTGGCTGGCACCTTAGCTGCTTGAGCTATAGGTACTGAGCCAAAATGTTGTGATTTTTTTTATTTTGAGCATGTACTAAAGTTTCACCAGCGTTTCATGATTGGAAGTTTCATGATTGGAAAATTTCTACTGACAGGTTTATGCCCCAGGAGACAATATCCATCCCAATCACAGAACTTAACAATGATTGAACTATTCCTGAGCACTCAAAGGAATAGTTGAAAAGCTGAAGGTATGTGGACCAAAGCAAAAAAAAAAAAACCTCAGGAAGGCAGACTGATCGTCAGCTAGTGGAGTGTGATTGCTTATAATTTATGTGCTCCTCTGGATCCATCTAAGTGAGAGGAAACTACAAAGAATAATCTAGCAAATCAACTCATCGACTTTATTAATTTCTCACCCTAGAGGTGTGAAGCAGCAGCTGACAGGCCTTGTGGGAGAGGCCATAATGTGGAGCTATTTAATCAAGCAGTTAAAATCAGGAAGTCTATTAAAGTGGTAGAACCAAATATGCAGTTTCAGACACCAGAACACACAGTAAACTCTATTTTTAATTTAATATGATTTTGTTTATTTAGGACTATCTAACTCTTAGAGCTAATGTGCTGCCTTGCTTAAGAGCCCAGGCTCTGGAACCAGATTGCCAGGTTATATTTGCGTGATCACTTATGAACTATGAGGCCTTCACTGAGTTACTTAATGTACCTACCCTCTCTGTGCCTCTGTTTCCCCATCTACATGAAATGGAGGTAATAATACACCACATGGAGCTATTGCAAGAAGAATGAGTTAACACATGCAATGTACTTAGAAGAGTCCCCGGCATGTACTAAGCCCTCAATATAGAGTGGTTGACATTATTAATGTGGTGTTAATATTATGCAAAATCTTACATACCTGAGAATGCAAGTTCTTAAAAGAATACTCTACAGTCATGTTATGTGAGGAAAATTACCAACTTATTTTAGTCAAGGGAGTCCAAACCACTCGGTTTTGCTTAAATGACTAACAGACAACCAAATGGGAATTTTTCCTGATTTGCCAAGATACTTAATCTTCCTTTCCATTTTTTGCTTTTCAGATTTGAAATTTGAACTCAAAATCCTGACCCAGAACACTCTGTTCCTCTATGATTTCTTGCTTCTTGAAGAGGGAGGTTGGAAGTGGATGTAAGCATATTTCTGTACCAAGATCATATAGAATTCCTTTGTGGTCTCCTCCAACGAGGGTTGCCAGGTAAAATACAGGATGTCCAGTTACATGTAAATTTCATATAAAATAATGAGTTTTAGATAAACAACAAATAAGTTTAACATGCGTATATCCTATTGCAGGGGACACACTTACACCAAATATTTGTTGTTGCTTATCTGAAATTCAGATATAACTGGGCATCCTGTTACAACCACACAGCTAAGATTCACCTTAGCCAAGTTCTCAGCTGCTGGTGACAAAGAAAATATCATTTTCCTATTAAATTTTGACCCCCCCCACCATGCTCGTTCCAGTTACCTTTCTAATATAAGCAATTGTAATCTTATTTGTGTATGGTTTTTAGAGGCCATTCATAATAAGCATGGCAGCATGCCAGCTTTTTTAATAAAACCCACTTGACAGAAAGAAAAATCAGAATAAATCAGCCTCTCTAGTAAAGGGAATGATTTTCAAACTGTCAAGGATAGAGCAAACACTTGAAAGGGTATTGAAGTTGTAGACAAGAGGAAAATAGCAAGAGAAAAGCTAGACATTTTGATAAATTCAAATGTGGACCAAGATGAATGATGTCAGCCCAGTTGTAATGGCCCAGGCTCTGTCCTTTCTATGTCACTGAGTTGGGACTGTTCATTTTCTCCTTTGTAGACACAGTCCTACATTGGATCACTAAAACATCTGGACATAGACCCTGGCCATCTGGTGTCCACACACCTGTCCTGCTGGGCCAAAACCCAAGACAGATAGGAAACAAGACCATAGCACCCAGTAGAAAGAGGGAGGGACAAACACGTTTCTCTCCCAATCCCCCGGACACAAGACAAACACACTCAAATGGATGCTTCTCCCTAGAATGAATGACTCTAAAGAGAGTGGTATAGTGGTTTGGAGACAATCAGAGATCATTCGTGTTAGGTATGACCAGATTGAGAGCCAAACAACAAGACAGCAGAGTTGTCAGCACCGGGTTGGTGAGCGCTCAGTGGGGATGGTGCCAGCAGTGGTGTCCTCAGGAAGCCGTCCCTGCGGTGTCCTCTTAATTATCCCTTGCCTGCCAGCTCTTTCTTTATCTCCAGAATTTCTGAAAATTCAGTGAGCTACTTAATAGCCTTCTTTTGGCATGTTCTCTGGAGTTAGTTTCTATTTTTGCATCTGAGAACTCTCAAAGTAACAGCCCCCGGACACTGCCCAGTTCCTCCTCAGACCACAGAGATGTGAAATGACTCTCTGATTTCCGAAGCCCCACCTGCTCCGATTCTGTGACATTCTGCTTTGCCAGCCTGTGGGGGCCTAGTTGTGGCTGAATCATAACTGAATCGGTGCCACGGTATGGACATGGGCACACTCAGCCCCCTGTGCTTGAACCCCATCTTGTTTATTCTTTCTCACTGCTTGTGTGCCCTTGTGTTACCTCAAGCCAATAGGCCGGCCTGGAATACCGACGGGATACAAGCAGAGTAAGAGCTAAACAATCATGGGAGGTGAAGGCTTGCCAGGAGATGGAAAGCACATAAGCATTTTCCCCATTATCAAAAGTGAAGATACCGGATCGGCACCTGTAGCTCAGTGGGTAGGGCGCCGGCTACATACACTGAGGCTGGCAGGTTCGAACCCAACCCGGGCCTGCTAAACAACAATGACAACTGCAACAAAAAAATAGCCGGGCATTATGGTGGGTGCCTGTAGTCTCAGCTACTTGGGAGGCTGAGGCAAGAGAACCGCTTAAGTCCAAGAGTTTGAAGTTGCTGTGATCTATGACACCATGGCACTCTACCAAGGGCAACATAGTGAGACTCTGTCTCCAAGGGGAAAAAAAAAAAAGTGAAGATACCGTAAGATTCCCAAATGACAAAATACTCAGTTTGACCCAGTTTCCAGAACAGATTGGTAAACAAATTACCCGTAAGTGCTTAGAAAAAACAGCCACGATTAGTTACAATCATAGTGACTAAAAATTATTCTACTGGCTTAATTATATATCTTTAAAGGTTTTCAACATGACACATGGACATGGTTTTTTAAAATGTCTAATTTCCCTTAAAGACAATGATTTGCAATGAAAATAAGGATTCCTGAAGGATTCATTCATCCTCAGCCTTCCTCCTGCAACACAACTATGTTTAACTCTTTTAGCTATTTCCTCTATACTTATAATCTTAACTCTCACTCCCTTTCTCTCTCTCTCTCTCACACTTAAACTAGTGTGTACACACGTGCACACACACACGGACAGTGGAACTAGTGTACGTAGAAATGAGAAGATGATCATGAGGACAGAAAGCAGCCTGTGGACACCACGGGCAGGGATGTGCCCAGGCCCAGAAGACTGTCTGAATGCAGGTGGGGAGCATCTCAGAGACCCCAGGAGGCCTCCCCTGCCTCACAGCCGGCCATGTGGCACATCACAGACACCCCAATGTCCACGTTCTGTGTTCCAAGTCTCAGCCATTCTGAAACTGGAATCTTGTTAAGCTCCATTCAAAATTCCTGGGAGATAGATGTAAACGTTGGTATAGGATGATGGAGAAGTAGTTTTTTCCAGAAAATTGGAAGTGGAAACAAGCAAACAATAGATGTCCAACAAAACTAACTTATCAAAGACTAAACAAACAAGCAAGAGGAGGCCCAAGAAGGCACATTTTTGAACTCAAATTCGGTAACGCAGATTCAGCAAGAAACAGCCACAAAGCAAACTCTTTCTCTGCTTCTCTGTAGAAGATTGAAGCAATCTGGAGATTTGTTTATTGCAGAAAGAATCAACAGTGATGATACCCTTTCTGTAATTTTAGCAAGGATGGGGGCAGAGAAAGGGTGCAGAGGTAGAGCAGAGGTGGGATCAAAAGCTTTTAACCTAGGGCAGCGCCTGTGGCTCAAAGGGTAGGGCACCGGCCCCATATGCCAGAGGTGGCAGCTTCAAACCCAGCCTTGGCCAAAAACTGCAAAAATAAAATAAAATAAAAAGCTTTTAACCTAAACCCAAGCTTGGATTTTCAGGCACCTCTTCTCAAAAGTTGATGCGTGATTCTATCATATTAAGAAGATAAGAATCATTATTACACTTTTCACATTGCTTAAAACTTCTCATACCACTAAGTTCCATTGCTTCTTCCCCATTTATATGTCACTTCCAAGACTGCTCTCTCATACCTTAGGGCCTTCTCATATGCTATTCCCTACCTGGATCCCCATTCCCTCAAATCAAGCCATGATTAGGATGGTCTCCTCCACCTGTGAGCACAGGTGCCCTGCCCTTGGGTAATAAATAAATGAAACTATTACTTAGTACCCAGGCCAGCTGCTCTTGGAGAAATTGCCCCCTATCCAAGTTAGGGCTTACTCATGACTTAAAATATCTCCTCCTTCATGCTAAATAACATCTAAAGAGCCAAAGTTGTACATTTCCTTATGAGGCAAACTCCCTGTACTTATTTACAAGACATAACTGAGCATTCCTGTTTCATTCCTGCTACTTCTTTGACTCCTTAGAAAAAAATACAAAATGAAAGTTATTTCTTTCCTGTTCTCCCTACTTGGCAAGCACCCAGTCACCTTCCAGGGAATAACCCCATATTCATTCTCACTCTCTCTCATAATTCAATGATGTAATGGACATTTTTGAATGACCTCCAGATGCCAAGTGTTATGCAAATGGCAGGTTCAGAGACCAGGAGGACATCTGATTCCACACTCATGGTTCTCCTCAATACCTCTTTCCCCAGCCACATGCAGACCCACAGAGGTAAAGTGCTTTCTCCAGAGCTCCCTCACCAGCTCCCCCACCCTTCATGCTGGCCAGAGGGCCAGTGTGCTTTCTGCTGTTTTTGTTAGGGCCTGGCCCAGGCTGATGCTTCCTCCGCTTGGTGCCTGACCGGAAGGTCAGTGGCTTCTCTGCCGTCAGCCATCACAGAAGGTTTGTGGTAGACCACCCTGAGGCTGATGTCGGGGCAGGCAGTGGAACGGGGGAAACAATTTCTATTTAAGGCAGTAGGAGGAAAAGCCTGACCTGCCCCTCAGCCCCCAAGTTTCTCACCCTTTGCTATTCACTGACTTAAAATCTTACTCATTAAACTTTCCAGTGTGACTCTAAGGTTCTCGGGTCCCTCTACTGAGCTGGAGATTTCCCCTGGGTGTGAGACCACCAGTGCCACCACCTCACCAGCAAGCTAGGGAAGGAACCACCTGCCTGTGGGGGGGCTGTTCAAAAAAAATCAATGCTCTGGGTGAGCCTCTGTGAACACCAGTGAAACACCAGTGAAAAAGCTGGTATTTGTTCCATTCAACACCACAAAGGGTCACATTGTGATTCCCCCTTCATGAAGTTTCAACCTTTGATGCTGGGTTATCATTTTAATACAAGGTGTTTTCTGTGTACTGTATTCTGGGGGTCCACGTGGCAAAGCCAGCTACTTCCTCTGATGCCCACATGTCCTCACAACAGCTCTTGCTTTCACGTGGCCTTTGTGTGACACTGCTATGGCTGTATTTCATAGCTCCGCTCTATGAGAGAGGATCTTGTCACTTTCTGGGGGATCAGGCTAGCCAGGATGCTCCTTGAGCCCTTAAAAGCATCCTTCAATCCCAAGGGTCACAGGGGCTGTGAGGGTTAAGATTATGCCTATCCCTGTGTGCTAACTTTCGTCTTTCCTATCATAGGCTGTGTAGGCAGTTAATATTGCTTTGCCAATCATCACCGCCTAGTTGACAGTTCACCCATATTTTACTCATTAATATAATACATTGATATAATTTCACACCCAGTGATGGCACTGAGGACAATGGGCAAATCAAGATAACAGCTGCAACAGAGGAATCCTGTTGTAATTACCTGTTGTAACTGAAAACAGCAAAGGTCTGGGGGAACCCAGAGAAGGGACATCTCTCCTAGTGATGAGCAGATGGAAATGAGGGACTCACAGGGCTCCAAGGATGAGTATGGATTTGCCAGATAAAGAAGTAAGGAAGGTGCCCCAGCATTCTAGACAAAGAAAAAAACCTAATGACACAGGAGACGATGAAATAGAATGTGTGAACAGTGATGGGGCAAGCTGGTCTGGAGTGAGCTACAGGACAGCACAGGTGGAAGAGGCCAGATGGCAAAGGATGGCGACTTTCAAACCCACACGTGGATTTTCACCTTGGGGTGTTTGAGGTGTCCTGCTGAAGTCTTCAAGCAGAGTGGTAATGAATCTGGGTGAGATCGTCAGCCATCCAGCCAAAATTAGGGCTCCAGTCTTGACTGTCTCCCCTCTGCATCATGCACATAATGACTCTTGAAAAGGGCTCATTGGCCTGTCATTTTCTCTTTCAAGATTCTGCTTCTTCTTTGGGCACTCATGCAGCATGGGCATTTTATCATATCACCAGGTGCTTGAGGGAATGTCAAAAAAAGCTTACACGTTGTGTAACTTCCTGCATTTTTCTGCTGGCCTCAGAAGACTTCTCCAAAATAATAGGGAAAGGTGTGTTGGAGGGTGAGGAAACTTGAACTCTGGCCAAGAACACCAACACTGCAGGGAGACGACACCAGCAAAGCACATTGCAGTGAGGTTTTCACCTGAACTTACTTTAAAGAGAGTGAGTTCAAAAAATCTGAAATAAAATCTTAGCTGCACCCCTCACCCACCATTATCACCTTGGACAAGTCACTTAAAAGAAGCCTCAGTTTCTGGTGGCGCCTGTGGCTCAAGGAGTAGGGCGCCGGTCCCATATGCCAGAGGTGGCGGGTTCAAACCTAGCCCCGGCCAAAAACCACAAAAAAAAAAAAAAAAGAAGCCTGTTTCTTCTCTTAAAAATGGAAAGGATAATGTCAATTCTGCCTATCAAATGTGATTTCAGAATGAAATAAGGCCTGAGAGGGTATTTCTATACAGCAAAATATTCTAATGGCTCAATTTTTGCTGTGGTTAGTGGCCTTGCATCTATAGAGTGGGTTAAGTCTTCTCCCGCATGTGGAAATGACATTCTTCTGTCCCTGTCTTCCCTTACAAGTACTAGTTCCAGCCCCACCCCCAGCAGAAAATAATGGACAGGAATATCTGGAACATTTGCAGAAGCACACATGGAAAAACTTGTGTTATTACTAAAAAAACTATTCTGTCTAGTGAAGTTGTTTTCCTTGGGATGAAGTCATAAAGAAATACACAATTATGCTTATGTTGAACTTTCTTAGAGCTTTCTACAACTTGGAGGAGTATATCATGATCTTTATTCACAGAGGGAAAAACTACAGTCCAGAGAGATTTAGTAACTGCCCAGGGTCACACAGTTGGTAAATGAAAGAGTAGTTAGTCTCTAACGCTCTCTATTCTAGTAACAATTTAGCAAATAGCCACCTCTAGGAACTAAATGGGTAATCAATAAATGATTGATTAAAATATACAGTTAGAAACCATTTAATGTTGTCATTTTTCAGTGTTTGAAAATTTGAGTATCTCAATATTACAATGATTCTCTGGCTAAGAATGGCAAAAATTATTCAACTTGAAAGAAAAAAAGAATACTTTTAAATGTTTGGAAAGAACAGTGGTGGAATAGAGTTTTAAGAAATTATTTATCTTTGTCTACATTTACTTTTATTCATGTATGCATTAAATATTTATTAAGGCTTGTAACATGTCAACCATTATTTCTAAGAATTGGGACATCAGGAGTGAACAAAACAAACAAAATCCTTGACTTCATGGAAGCAAATATTCCGATGGGAAGGAAAGATAACAGGATTATATAAATAAACATACAAGTATTATACCCCAGAAAGTGGCAAGTGCTAAGGAGAAAATAATAAAGAATGGAAGGAGAAAATGAAATATTGGGAAAGGGGTAAGTGAGGTTTTAGATTAGGGTAGCTGGGAAAAAGCCCCACTGAGAACATGACTTAAGCAAAGGACTTAAGGAAATGGAGGCGTTAGCCATAAAGCTGTCTGGGCAAAGAGCACTCCAGAAATGGCACGTGCAAAGGCCCTGAGGCAGTTGTATGCCTGATAATTCAAGACTTGGCAGTGGACACTGCACTAACTCCATTCCACTTGCTCCTGTGCCTCACTTTGCTCCCTCTGCAACCACGTCTGATGAACCCAATATGACTGAGATAGAGAAATTCAATGACTCTGAGCTGAGTAAGACCATAATGCAAGTTAGAAATCCACTGCCTTCCTAAGAAACAAAGGAACAGGAGAAGTAAGCAGGAAATCATGATGAGGTGAGCGCTGCCAGTATACACTGTACATTGGACCAACAATTGACTTCTTATTTTACTTCTTTTAGCTGTTTAACTTTGTAAGATGCAAAGAGGTTGGATCAAGTTTAAATGACTGCACTGCCCCTTCCAAACAATCCAGAACTAGTGAGGATAGAGCTCTCATCTGCCTGTCTGGTTAGCAGGGGAGGAAAAGAACTCGCATGTCGGTGAAGGAAGAAACAGAATGGGAGGGCAATAAAATCTAAAGCAAAGCCAAGCTGGTCCCCAGTGCCCTGCAGGCTGTAAAAGGCAGTTTAATCATAGTGTCATTTTTTTGTCATTGTTCAAATGATTTTAATTATTGGATTACAAAATATTTTAAATATGTGAGTAAAATGCTTTAAAACCTGAAAAAAAAAAAGTAGTCAAGTAGTTAGTCCAACATAGCTGGTTTGAGAAATCAAAGGAGAAAGTCATAAAACGTGAAGTCAGAGAGGTGACAGGGAGAGGGATGACTCTGGGCCTTATAGATTGTTGTTAAGACATTGACTTTTACTCTGAGTGAGAAACGAGGATATTGAAAGGATGTGTGAAGAGCTGTGATACAATCTAACCTAGGCTTCAACAGGTCACTCTTGCTGGGGCCTAGACAGACACAGGAAGACCACGTACGAGGCTATTGCAATAATCCATGTGGGAGACGGTGGTGGAGTGGACCAAGGGGCTGTTGAGGAAAGATCAAATGTTGATTCTATTTCAAAGGTAGAACTGATGTAGTGTGCTGGCCAAGTGGGTATAGAGTGGTAGAGGATGAAGAGAGTCAAGAGTGAGACCAAGGCTTTTAAGGCCAGCACCTAGAACAATGACGTGGCTATTAACTATAGGAAAATGCAGGAGTTAAAGGGTTAGGAGAGAATGTTAGGAGCTCAGTTTTGGTCATGTAAAGTTTGAGATACTTAGTAGACATCCAAAAGAAAATGCCAGGTAGACAGATATATAGGTCAAGAAACCAGAGGAAATGTCTGGGCTGGAAATAATTTCAGAGTCGTTGGTATATACATAGCATTTAAAGCCATGATCATAGATAAAAACACGTAAGTAGTAAGAGATGATAAAAAAAGAGAAGAGGTTCAAGGACTAAGCCTTAAGATATTCCAAAGTCTGCAGCTTGGGAAGATAAGGAGAAACTGGCAAGGGAAATCGAAAAGTAGTCAGAAAGACAGAAGGAACGTGACCCTGTGTAGTGTCCTGGAAATCTAGACAGGAAAGCATTGGTGGGAATAGAGAGTGTGGATATGCCAGAAAATGAGAACTTGGAAATGATTTAACAGCATGATGCTCACAGATTTAACAGCATGATGCTCACAGATGACCCTGAAGGGAAAAGTTTCAGTGGTGGGGAAAAAACCTTAATGAAGTGGATCAAGAAGACCAAGGAGAAGACTGGAGACAGCCAGTGGAGACAGCTCTTTAAAGAGAATAGTTTGAGTGCATTTGCCTAATAAGTGTTACTACAGAGGTTTGGAGACAAAAAAGGACTGTAGCTAAAGGTGGAAGGGGAGCGGAAAGGGCCCTTTGTTTGTATATTTTGATTTTTACTGAGAGAATTAAGAACAGGTTTGTATGCTGATGGGATGACCAGGTGGAAAGTTTAACAACTAGTATAACACACGGTGCCTCAGCCATATGTATTTGCCATTTCCAACAATTCCAATTCCCAAATGCATGTCCCTAGATACTGGTTATGTACCCCTGATGCTTTATGGTTTCAATTTCATTATTTCTGCCAGGAACTACCAGTATTAGCAAATTGGTCTATGACTAAACTATTTCCTGGTACAGATAAGAGAAAAAAATAAAGAATACCATGCTAGAGTCCATAATAATTATACATTTCTGATAAAAGTAGGACTTCATTAAAAGAGTTTTATAAAGACATTAAACATAAATTATATACCTTTAGGAAGCTTAAAAATTTTTTTTTTTTTTAAATAGGGTTTCACTCTATTGCCTGAGGTAGAGGGCAGTGGTGTCATCATGGCTCACTGTAACCTCAAACACCTGGGCTGAAGCACTGTCCTGCCTCAGTTTCCTGAGTAGCTGGGACCACAGTTTCATGCCCCTGCACCTGACTCGTTTTTCTATTTTTTTGTAAGAGATAACGTCTTACTATGTTGCTCAGGCTGGTCTCCAACTCCCAATCTCAGGTAATCCTCCCACCTCAGTCTCCTAAAGTGCTAAGAGCCTCTGCACCTGACCCTATATGTTTTAACAATTAGAATAAGCACAATTCACTTTTAAATTACAAGGAAAGTCATCTTTAGGGATAGACTGGCTTCAGGGAGAACTCTTCTAGTTTAGATGCTACTGGTTAGTATTTGAAGTAACCCTAGATGTTTATTCAAACTTCTAATGGTGACAGTCGATTTCTCCTATGAGTCAGATTAGTGGACCATGATCCCCTAATGAGAATGGAATATTAACTTTTGAGGAAATTCAGCAGTAATTAGCTTATTGTCTCTGCAGTCACTTTCACTGACTTCAGAATTCTTACTTGCTGATGGTGTTACTTTAAGCAGTTGCTTCAAGAGAATCTTATCGTTGTGGTTTCCTGCCCAAATGCAGTTCAGCTTTATAATAAAACAACCTTCAACCCTTCCTTCCTGTTGCTTCTTTCTTCACCCCAACTCAAAAGTAGTGAAAACTCTATGAAGTAACCATGGGGTTTCTCTCTTGGCCTCTTGGTCCCTACTTTCACTCTAGATAGACAGTAATTGCTTGGATAACAAAATTATTCATTATTCCTACTAGGAAGCTCTTTATCTTCTTTCACTTAAACACTTAATATTGTATCCACTTCTTGCTGCTACCAGATCCCTTAATTTTCTTCTTTTATAGCCTATTTATGTTCTTTATTCGTTGAGTCTATTTATCCTTCTACATTTGATTTTTTTAATAGTCATGCATTTTGAAGAAAATGAAAAATAGTCTTAAACTATAATTGCCTCAGAGAGGTCATCTGATGTTTGATAGGGAAAAGTTTTCCTGTTTTTCATTTACAGGTATACACACACACACCTTTTCATGTGTTGGAGGGTAGCAATTATAGCTTAAAATTGCTTATAACCGTGGCTAACATTAACTAAGCACTACTCGGTATCTAGCACTCTGCAAAGCATTTGTATGCATTGTCTCATCTGGTTCTCCTAGTTACTCCTGATGTAACTAAGAATTTGAAGAGGTTAAAGCACCTGCCCAAGTCTACACAGCTAATAAATGACTGAGGATTTGAACCCAACTGATCTGACTCCAGCACTCACATACTTAACCACTCATGCAAGAGAGAGTTATCTTATAGGAAAATATATAAGGAGAGTGCTCATAAGACCTTTCCAGCCAAGCTTTAAAGTCAGAGAGAAACCTCTCCCAAAGCAGAGAAGGTCTTGGTAGGAAAGGAATTTCAATACATAGTAAGTGTATTGGAAGTTCCTCAAAGTCCCATGACTTGCCTTAAAATGTGTGACAATTTTGCATTTGGCTTCATAATATATTTATATCATTTTAATATAAAAGGAATATTTGACTCTACACATACTACAGAATACAAAAATGCATAAATATTTATGAAGCAGATAGCAAACATAATAATGATTTCAATTTTCTCTAAATTAATCCAATAATCAATGCAATTCCAATAAAATCTCCATGGAGTTTTGGGAAGAAAATTTCTCATCTAATTTTTAGTTGTATGACAAAGATATTCACAAATAGCTGAAGCAAGTTGGCAAAAGAAAAACAGAGAAGAAATCTTTGCCCTATCAAATATTAAGACATTTAAAAAGCTATAAGAAAAACTACAGTACTAATTTAGGGATGGATAACCCCAACAACAGAAATCTCAGAATTGCGGTTCTAGAATATATATACACACACGTATAAACTATGATCAGATAAGAATAAGGATACTGAAATAAAGGGAATCCAAATGGGAGCAGAGGAGGTCAAACTCTCCCTCTTTGCTGACGACATGATCTTATACTTAGAGAACCCCAAAGACTCAACCACAAGACTCCTAGAAGTCATCAAAAAATACAGTAATGTTTCAGGATATAAAATCAATGTCCACAAGTCAGTAGCCTTTGTATACACCAATAACAGTCAAGATGAGAAGCTAATTAAGGACACAACTCCCTTCACCATAGTTTCAAAGAAAATGAAATACCTAGGAATATACCTAACGAAGGAGGTGAAGGACCTCTATAAAGAAAACTATGAAATCCTCAGAAAGGAAATAGCAGAGGATATTAACAAATGGAAGAACATACCATGCTCATGGACGGGAAGAATCAACATTGTTAAAATGTCTATACTTCCCAAAGCAATCTACCTATTCAATGCCATTCCTATCAAAATACCAACATCGTACTTTCAAGATTTGGAGAAAATGATTCTGCGTATCATATTACGGAAAAAACCCCGTATAGCTAAGGCAGTTCTTAGTAATAAAAATAAAGCTAGGGGCATCAGCATACCAGATTTTAGTCTGTACTACAAAGCCATAGTGGTCAAGACAGCATGGTACTGGCACAAAAACAGAGACATAGACACTTGGAATCGAATTGAAAACCAAGAAATGAAACTAACATCTTACAACCACCTAATCTTTGATAAACCAAACAAGAACATACCTTGGGGGAAAGACTCCCTATTCAATAAATGGTGTTGGGAGAACTGGATGTCTACATGTAAAAGACTGAAACTGGACCCACACCTTTCCCCACTCACAAAAATTGATTCAAGATGGATAAAGGACTTAAATTTAAGGCATGAAACAATAAAAATCCTCCAAGAAAGCATAGGAAAAACACTGCAAGATATTGGCCTGGGGAAAGACTTCATGAAGAAGACTGCCATGGCAATTGCAACAACAACAAAAATAAACAAATGGGACTTCATTAAACTGAAAAGCTTCTGTACAGCTAAGGACACAATAACCAAAGCAAAGAGACAACCTACACAATGGGAAAGGACATTTGCATATTTTCAATCGACAAAAGCTTGATAACTAGGATCTATAGAGAACTCAAATTAATCCACATGAAAAAAGCCAACAATCCCATATATCAATGGGCAAGAGTCATGAATAGAACCTTCTCTAAAGACGACAGACAAATGGCTAACAAACACATGAAAAAATGTTCATCATCTCTATATATTAGAGAAATGCAAATCAAAACAACCCTGAGGTATCATCTAACCCCAGTGAGAATGGCCCACATCACAAAATCTCAAAACTGCAGATGCTGGCATGGATGTGGAGAGAAGGGAACACTTTTACACTGCTGGTGGCACTGCAAACTAGTACAACCTTTCTGGAAGGAAGTATGGAGAAACCTCAAAGCACTCAAGCTAGACCTCCCATTTGATCCTGCAATCCCATTACTGGGCATCTACCCAGAAGGAAAAAAATCCTTTTATCATAAGGACACTTGTACTAGACTGTTTATTGCAGCTCAATTTACAATCACCAAAATGTGGAAAAAGCCTAAATGCCCACCAACCCAGGAATGGATTAACAAGCTGTGGTATATGTATACCATGGAATACTATTCAGCCATTAAAAAAAATGGAGACTACATCCTTCGTATTAACCTGGATGGAAGTGGAAGACATTATTCTTAGTAAAGCATCACAAGAATGGAGAAGCATGAATCCTATGTACTCCATTTTGATATGAGGACAATTAATGACAATTAAGGTTATGGGGGGGGAGCAGAAAGAGGGACGGAGGGAGGGGGGTGGGGCCTTGGTGTGTGTCACACTTTATGGGGGCAAGACATGATTGCAAGAGGGACTTTACCTAACAATTGCAATCAGTGTAACCTGGCTTATTGTACCCTCAATGAATCCCCAACAATAAAAAAATAAATAAATAAAATTAAAAAAAAAAAAGAACTCCTTCAGGGACCAAAACAATCCAAGAGAAAAAAAAAAATCCATGTAGACCCTCCCCACAAGCAAAAAATCCTGGTAAAGAATCATTGATCTGTAATGTTAATCATCAATTAAAGTTTTATTAATTATCATATACTTCAAAAAAAAAAGAATAAGGATACTATTCAGTACATACATTCAGTATGTCTTGTTGGAAAATTCTGTTTATCTTACAGAGAAAAATAAAATAAGATTCCTACCTTACACCATGTATAAAAATAAACTCCGGATGAATTAAATGCCAGGACTTGAACAACAAATATGTACACAAGAAATAGAGAGAGAGAGAGAATAAGAAGGTAGAGGAAGAGGAGGAAAGGAAGGAAGGAAGGATCTTTATTACCTCTGGATAAGAAAAAGATGTCTAACCATATCTCTAGAGAATAACTTATAAAGAAAAATAACCTGAAAAATTCACTATCTCAAAATTACAGATGAACACATAATTGCTGTCTATCTCACTGCCCTATTCATTTGCTTCAGAACATTTATCAATTTCTGAAACTGACTTGCTTACTTATTTGAGTTTTGGTCTTGTGATCATTTGAAGGTAAGCTGCAGGAGGGCAGGTGCTTTGCCTGTGGGGTCTACCACTGCAGACACAGCAGCATAACTGTGTTTGGCATAATAGGTGGGCAATAAATGAACCATCCAACTATGTGGCAAAGCCAGGATTCAAGGTAGGCCATCAGAATCCTAATCTCATGAGCTCCCCTCCAAAATGTATGTCCCCTCAGTTGCCAGGGAGTAAGGCCTCTCATGTCAGACAGAGTAACTTCGAAGAGGAATCATTATGGGAGACTTGTGAGCTCTGGGAAGAAGGGCAGCATGCCAGAGTTCTCTGAAATTAAAAGAAATGAGAACCCCAAGACCTGATGCAATTCCCACCAGGACAGCTCCCCCATCGGATATGGCCCCTTCACCTGTAAGCACTGCCTAAGACCAATTGTTGCCCACCTGGGGAGGTCACACACCACAGATCCAGAGTAAGACCGAGGTGTTCGGCTCACCCTCTCCTTCTTCTCCTGGATCACAGGGTAAGGATTCCATCAGGAGAGAAAGTGATTTTTCTCAATATTTGCTGTTGCGATACACGTGAGAGAGCAATCGCAGCAACCACATTTCCTGAACCCAACTCAGGAGTGAGACAGGATAGGGAGAGGTCTGGGAGAAGAGGGAATCACCACTTGGATAGAGCTGTCAGAGGCTGTGCACACAGATTAAAATATACCCTAACCATCTGATACATAAATCAGGAGCTTCACAAGGACAGGATAGGACTAGAAACCAGGTTTTAGTGGCAGAGCCTAAGACCTTGTGTTGAATTAGTAAACTGTTTTGCTACCTTATTGGCTTGTATTCAATATCAATGACCTGAAGCCTGCACACACTCTGCCACTAATTAGCTGTGTGGCAGTGAATACCATAAAATTGAAGGGACACTGGACTGAGAGTTAGAAGATCTGTGTGACTGTGCCTCAGGAAAAGTTGTTCCACCACTCTGGGCACTGATAACTTTAGCTATAAAGTGAGGAAGTAAAAAATAATGATCTCCATCCTTCCATTAAGTTCCAAAATTCAAAGACATGTTCTACACATGGAAATGCAATCTGCAAAGGCCCACAGCTAAAACATTAATCTGATTAATTAACCTACAGAGGAAATAAGTTTCTCTTATGCTTCCCCTTCAAATAGTCTATGAACTCCTCAGGACAATTGGTTTCTTGTTTATTTTTATACCTCCAGAATGGTATGGTACCTGGCACAAAATAGATGCTCAACGAATAATTATTGACTAAACTCACCATACAAAGTTGATTTGATTCAAATACCCCAAGACTAGATATCATGGACATTGATTAAATGTGGTGAATCTAAAGTAGAATCAGGACTAGTCAGCCTAGAGCTCTAGTTTTTAATCTCTGTGTGTATTTTGTAAAATCACCTGTTGATGTCTTCCTATTCTGCACCCTCACTGCCTACTTGAGAACCTTTAAAGGACTGAGATTTTCTAGACACCAATTTTGAAGGTCCTCCATGCATCTGACACAAACCTAAACAATGTACAGGGACATGATTCTCAACCTGGAGCGGCAAAGGTGCTTGTTAGAACCTCCCATGCACATACTGCTCTGATTGAAGATCTGGATGACAACTTTTACAGGACCAAGGCTCGTGGGGGATTTGTATTGTGGCTAACAGCTATTCCTTGGCTCATGCCTTTAGTTGAAGAAAAAGTAAATTAGTGATTTAATAATTACTTACATCTTTTCTTTTTTAAAAAAAATCAAAAATATTTTTAATTTAAAGAAAAGTACAGGGGATAAAATAACAAATATCAATGTACTTCAGATTTTAACCATGATGTAAAATGATACAGTGCAATCTCTTCAGTACCCACATTCCTCACCTTATTTCCCGTCATCCCTGAGCAGAGGCAAGCAACATCCCACAGTTGATGCATATTTTTAGTGATAGAGTTTATGCTTTAGTACCAGCAGCTTACTATGATAATTTTTATTTCCTCCGCCCTCCCAAACTTGGCATTATCAGTCTTATATTTTTGTGAATCTGATTGTTGTGAAATAGTATGTCATTGTTTTAACTTGCCTTTCTCTGATTACTAGGCATCTTGAGCACATTGCATGTATTGATTAGCATTCCCAAAATTCCTTTTCTGTAAACAGTCTATTAATAGGTTTTGCCCATTTTCCTAAGATTCTTTAAGAGTCTTAAGAATTCTTTAATATTCTGGATACTAATCTTATAAATATATTTTCTTAGTTACATAGAAGTAATAAAGAAGTTTTAAACTGAAGTTGTCAAAACTAATACATTTCCTTTGTAATTTTTCATTTTGTAGCATAAAAAACATTTTCATCAGCTTGGCGCCCATAGTCAGTGGTGAGCTGGTGGGTTGCAAGGGTTGCAAGTTTAATTGCTTAAACTCCTGGGCTTAAGCAATTAATTCTCTTGCCTCCTCACCTTCTGAAGTAGCTTGGACTACAGGCACCTGCCACAGGCCGGGTGTTGTGGCAGGTGCCTGTAGTCCAAGCTTTTTCGGAAGGTGAGGAGGCAAGAGAATTAATTGCTTAAGCCCAGGAGTTTGAGGTTGCCATGAGCTGTGACGCCCCAGAACTCTACTGAGGGTGACAAAGTGAGAATCTGTCTCAAAAAAAAAATTTTTTTTTCATTATACCATCAAAATATTATCTTATATTTTGATCTAAAAGTTTTTCCCACATTTGGTCATTTAATCTTTTTTTTTTTTTGAAATATTGGTGAGGTAGGGATCTAGTTCTATATTTTTCATTACAGAAAGCCAGTTTTCTCTATATATTTATAGCTAAACCAACTGTATATTTTATATATGTATATTTATAACAGTATACAATATATTAATAATGTATAAAACAATTTAATGGGTTCTGGCTACCATTGTTCAGAAAATAAAATAATACGGAAGATATCAGACTACATTGCATATAGTAAGGTTATATGGTATTTTCAGAACACATATACATATACATACTTAGAGTGGATAGTTGGACATGAAATAAAATATATTTCTTCCTGAATATTATGGCAAAAAATGTTTGGAGTACACTAAAAAATGATCTTGATATATGTGGTCTTAGGTTTGTTTCTGGGCTGTCAACTCCATTTCTGTGGACTCTGTATCATGCTAATATCTTAATATTTTATTTGCATAGCCTGTTAATTCTGTCCTCAACGTTATTCTTCAAAAGAGTCTTGATTTCTTGACTATTCTTCCATGTGAATTTTAAACACTATTTGCTAAGATAAAACAAACAAAACTTCTGTCATATTTTGAATAAAGCTACTAATGAATGTATTCATTAATTTGGGGAGAACTGACATATTTATAATATTGAATCCTGGTATATCTTTTCTTGATTTGGGTTTACTTTTGTCTTTCCATATTTCCTGCATAGATTTTGTTCATGGTTAGGTATTCATTTAACAAATACTTAAATGTACTAAGCCTCCATTATAAGCACTTCATAAATTATTAATTCATTTAAGCTTCACAACAACTTTATGAGATGAAACTACTATTTTCCCCCGTTGTATTGTCATGTTGCATATGACAAAACTTAAAACAGTCCGTGTTTGGCCCCAGAGGCCTTGTGCTCATTCAATAAGCCATGCTGTCTCTTCAAATATTTTATCAGATTTATGTCTAAATACCTCATTGTTTTAGTGAAAACAATAGCCAAATTGATTGGCATATCATCATCATCATATATTTTACTGGTTCTTGCTGGCATATGAAAATATTAAATTTTTTCCATTATGTTTATCTCTTAGTATGGTCCATTTTTATAAATATATTCTAGGATTTCTATGTATAATTGAAAAGAATAGGTTTTGTATTTTTTTTATATATATATATTTTTTTATTAAATCATAGCTGTGTACATTGATATGATCATGGGGCATCATTCACTAGCTTTACAGACCATTTACCAAGTTTCACATATACCCTTGTAAGATGCACCCCTGGTATAATCCCACCAATCCCCTTCCCTCTACCCACCTTCCCCCTCCCTCCCCTCCCTTTCCCCCTTTCCCCTATTCTTAGGTTGTAACTGGGTTATAGCTTTCACGTGAAAACCCTAAATTAGTTTCATAGTAGGGCTGAGTACATTGGGTACTTTTTCTTCCATTCTTGAGATACTTTACTAAGAAGAATATGTTCCAGCTCCATCCATGTAAACATGAAAGAGGTAAAGTCTCCATATTTCTTTAAGGCTGCATAATATTCCATGGTGTACATGTACCACAATTTATTAATCCATTCGTGGATCGATGGGCACTTGGGCTTCTTCCATGACTTAGCAATTATGAATTGAGCTGCAATAAACATTCTGGTACAAATATCTTTGTTATGATGTGCTTTTTGGTCTTCTGGGTATATGCCCAGTAGAGGGATTACAGGATTGAATGGCAGATCTATTTTTAGATCTCTAAGTGTTCTCCATATCTCTTTCCAAAAGGAATGTATTAATTTGCATTCCCACCAGCGGGGCAAAAGTGTTTCCTTTTCTCCACATCCGCGCCAACATCTCTGGTCTTGGGATTTTGTGATATAGGCTAGTCTCACTGGAGTTAGATGGTATCTCAAAGTAGTTTTGATTTGCATTTCTCTGATGATTAAAGATGATGAGCATTTTTTCATATGTCTGAAGGCCACGTGCCTGTCTTCTTCAGAGAAGTTTCTCTTCAAATCCCTTGCCCAGCCTGCGATGGGATCCCTTGTTCTATTCTTGCTAATGCGTTTGAGTTCTCTGTGGATTCTGGTTATTAAACCTTTGTCAGAGACATAACTTGCAAATATCTTCTCCCATTCTGAGGGCAGGTTTTTTATGTTGAATGTAAATTTTAATGCATGAGATCCAGGTTGTAATTTGCACTGACATATGTTCTATATGTATTTCTTCCCAATGTTTTATCTGCATGATCTGGAAGAGGTGTATTGAAATTTCATACCATGAAATTTCTTATTACTGACTTTAGAACTGTCAGTTTCTCCATGTGTGCTCTGTGTGTCTTTGTGTTTTTAGATGCATATTGATTCATAGTTGTTATATCTTTATGCATTTCCCACCCCAGCATTTTCATTAAGTAAAATAACTTTGTATACCTTTAAATATTTTTTTCATTGTATAGTTAAAATACAATGGTGTTTAAGAATATGGGCTTTGGAGACAAACAGGTTGGTTAGATTTCAGCTCAGCGTTTCATAATCGTATGACTTACAGTACTTACAATGGTGCTTGCCTCTATAAATTTTGGTTATGACTAGATTGCTATTGCCTCCTAGATTTTTATTTTCTATGTTACTGGCACATCTTTTTCATTCTTTTTCTTTCAATCTGTCTTTATCATTATGTTTTAAGTATGTTTATAAATGGAAAATGGCTGAATTTTTAATCCACCTTTTTAATAGGTAAGGTAACTCCATTTATATTGTAATAACTGATAAATTTGGACTTCTTTATACCAAGAGTTGGCAAATCATGACCCTTGGGACAAATAAAGCCCAGAACCTGCTTTTGTGTATATGTTATGAAGTGTTGGGACATAGCCACACTAGTCACTTACATATCATATATGGTTGGATGCTTTATGATTCAACAATAAAGCTGGATAGTTACAATAGAGATATATGGCCTGCAGAGCCAAAAAAAAAAAAAAAAAGAACTTACTTTTTGGCTTTTTACAAAAAAGTTTACTGACCACTGATTTGTACCATCTTGCTTTGACTTCTCTTTTTCTACCTTTTTCCCCTTCATCTACATTTATTAAATTAATCAAGTCTTATTTATTCCCTTAGTTTTCTTCTACTAATTTGAAAGTTAGACATTCTATTTATTTCTATTCTTTTGGTGACTGTTATTAAGTTTTAACATGTATACTTTTTGTTTCAGAAATTACTTATTATCATTATTGAGGAGCCCACTTGCTCAAGGCCTCTTGGGCATGGCTCCAGGCCATGGTGACTCATATTTGGCTCAGAATAAACGTTTTAAAATTATTTTACAGAGTTTGAGTTGTTTTCTGTTAACAAGATGGTGCCCAAACCTGGAGCTCAGAGAAGACTCAGGACCTCCTGAAGGAGTAGCCTGAACTCAGTGCCAAATATCAACACAAGTTTTCAGTTCTAATTTCTCTTAGGTAATCCTTTTTCTCCTTTTTCAATCCATAGCCCAGAATATGTGACCTACTCACATACTAAAGAATTAAATTCAAATAAATTTGTCCAAGGGATAAAATTGATGTTGGTTCATGTTTACAAAATACTGTGTAACTATTGCTCAGAGATGTTTTTCAGTCAACCTCATGGATGGGGCAATTGTGAAACCTGGCTTTGCCCAGGAAGACCGCTTTCAACTTTCCACCTCATAGAAGCCTGAAACTGCCTTTTCTCTCTCTCTTTATCCATGAAAATCCCAGCCCCCGCCCCACCCCTGAAGTCTGTATCCTGCTTCTACAACCACTGTGCACTGTTTAGCTCTAGCTCCTGCTCACTCCTCACTCAGCCTTTAAGTTCAGTTCTAACACCTTCAGATTTCCATTCCATGGTTTTGAATTCAAAAATTAGTTATCTCCGGCAGTGCCTGTGGCTCAAAGGAGTAGGGTGCTAGCCCCATATGCTGGAGGTAGCAGGTTCAAACCCAGCTCCGAGCCAAAAACTGCAAAAAAAAAAAATTAGTTATCTCATAGTATACCATTATCCTATAATTTACTCAGCACTTGCACACATTTAGCATGGAGGGGATTTGTGTACGTCAGTGTCCGTCCCCTCTGCCATATTGACTGGAAATAATCTACATATTAGTTCTTAAATTTAATGTGTATATAAATATGTAACTTTATTGTTAATTTGTTATTAATTTATGAAATGGATAAAATAAATAACATTGGTTCACATTTACAAAATAACTATGTGAATATGGCTTCTGATTAGAGTCGCCTGATCTTTATACAGTGATGGGTTTCATTTTTGCTACCTCATGATGTCTTTTCAGAATCTAAGAATTTAAAGATCCAGATTCAAAATATTAGTTATGTCTTAATTCCAAACTTGTTCTCGAGGTTACAGTTAGTTTATGGCACATACACAAAGTGATTGAATTTATACAATGTTCAAAATTAAATTGCACATTGGGTTCTCTCACTTGTAGAGTGTGTCCTGATTGATTCAAAGCCACTGGTTCTGGTTTTAGGAGATGAAACCACATCTTGTGTACAGATTTACCACTGCAAAAATGCTCAGTAGATTTTCTGAGGTCAGGGGACTTCTTGAGTCCTGGAATCTGAAAGGAATTAAATATCCTAAATACCCAGGGTGTGTGTGGCACATATAAGCCCTGACAGTGTCAAATGTCCAAAGTTCCAGTGCAATGGTCAGAGAGCAAAAGGAGGGAGCATAGAAGGGCAACAGGTTCCTCGTGGTGATCAAATCACTTCCCTCTTACAAACACATGTTCATACCCTCGGTCCTTCTGACCTCAGGGTCCAGGAGAAAGCCTCAAACTCCACAGCCTTTGTAATTTCAAAACTCTCCCCATGGTTTCTGCAGATTCCTAGAAACATTTCCTTTCTTGAGGTATTTTCTGCCTCTATCTCCTGCTTCTATATATACTGTCTCTGTTTCAGTGCTGACAAGAAACTCAGTTCCTCAGATTTCAGCAAAAATGTCACTCCCATCAAGAACTTGGGAGATCTGTAACTTTAATGATTATTGGAGGAGTGAGGGATGAAGACATGGGGTCAGCTCACACAGCCCATGGTTCCCCATCAAGTCACTCTGGCTCCCCTTCTTCTCTCTTGGCACCCTTCTTTCTTGAAGCAAAATATATTGTACTATTTTTCTCCCGCCTAGAAGTTGTAGGATTATTGCTTGTGCATGCCCTGAAGTCTCAACCTTCAATCCAAGCAATTTATCAAAGTATTTCTTCTCAAATAAAAGTAGTCTTTTCTCTACATGTAATCTTGGTGAATAGAGTGTTTTCTTCACCTCACTGCACTCATATCTGAGATTGACATGGAGACAGGGTCTAAATGTACACTGGAAAAGTTCTCAATGGAAAGTGATGAACTCAACTACTTACCCTTAGCTCCCTGCAAATCTGATTGAAATTCATCCACTTCCCCTTTTCAAGTAGTAATATGAAGAAAGGGAGGACCAAAGAAAGGGAGATTTTCCACAACATTTTGAATGGCAAAATTGGGAAGTGTAATATTTCACGAAGAAACGTTTTTCTTTTAGGCAAATATGCTGAACATGAGCAACATGCTTTTCAGCCCTCCTGAATGTGGGGGGTTGAGGAAAAAAATCCTGCATCAAGATCCAAGGCTCTTGGGAAGCGCCTATGGCTCAGTGGGTAGAGTGCCGGCCCCATATACCCAGGGTGGTGGGTTAAACCCAGCCCCAGCCAAACTGCAACAAAAAAATAGCCAGGCATTGTGGCGGGCACCTGTAGTCCCAGCTACTCAGGAGGCTGAGGGAAGAGAATCGTCTAAGCCCAGGAGTTGGAAGTTGCTGTGAGTTGTGTGATGCCACAGCACTCTACCAAGGGAGATAAAGTGAGTCTCTGTCTCTACAAAAAAAAAGATCCAAAGCTCTTAAATGAAAGCCCTGCCCATAGGACATTCTGAAACATCACAGAAGAGAAAGAGGGGGAGGCAGGGGCGAACATGGTGACATTTGTAAGGCACCCAAGGGTTACTATAGCATAGACTAAAATAGAAAAGGTTAATGGGCTGAGAAAGAAACCCACCACAGTGATGGCAGAGTGCTACTGTACTTTTCCCCTGGAAGATGACGTATACCACTTATTAACACATGCAAGTACCCATTCACTTGGTCACACCCACAGCTGCCTGCAGGGAAAGCCACAGAGTCTTTCTTTTTTTTTTTTTTTTTTTATTAAATCATAACTGTATACATTGATATGATCATGGCAGCTCCCCCTACCTACAGAAAGTCAGATCTCCCTGTGAGGAAAGAGTAGGAGGAGCTGTGAGCTGCGGCACCTCCAGCCCCAGGCTAGCACGTGAAATGTGTGACCAGAGGGGCTGCACCTGTCTCAAGGGTGGAGGAAGGTGGGGGCACCTACAAGCTCTCATAGAAACAATGTTTTATTTCTGTCTCCAATGGCTCCACCCTGTACCCTTTCCATAGAATGTTGACTTCTCCCATTCTTCAGGGCCTCATGTGTAATCACCAAACCTGGTTTCTCTAAGAACCAGGAAATAAAACTGAGTATCCACAGGAAGTTACATATTTAAGGTGAGTTTCTTCATCTGTACTTTCAGTCTGAGGGTTTTTAATTTATTCTACAGATCAGCATCATTCTACAGGTATTACACAGATTAAGATCATGAACTGATGAGAGAAATAAAATCTAAAGATTAAGAAGAATGATGAAAAAGAAAAGAAAATTCCCTAATCCAATAAATTACTGAAGACCATTTTCTTTTCTCTAGTACCTTTTCCATTCATTACATCATCTGTGATTTTCAAAACAACTCTATAAAACAAAGATTAATTGAAAGAAAGGGGGAGATGGCACATTTATTTTTGGCTATATGGAGAGCAATAGACTGAAACACCTTTCTAATTAAGAATAAAGTATCAAGAGTAGATGCAACCACGGGGCAGTGGCTCACACTGTAATTCTAGCATTCTGGGTGGCCGAGGTGGGTGGATTGCTTGAGCTCTGAAGTTGGAGACCAGCCCGAGCAAGAGCAAGACCCCCATTTCTACTAAAAATAGGAAAAACTAGTCAGGTATGATAATTCATGCCTGTAATCCCAGCTACTTGGGAGGCTGAGGGAAGATCATCACTCAAGCCCAAGAGTTTGAGGTTGCTGTGAGGTATGAAACCACAGCACTCTGCCCAGGGTGACAGAGCAAGACTCTGTCTCAAAAAAAAAAAAAAAAATTGTATCTCAAGAATGGAAGAAAAAGTATCCAATGTACTCAGCCCTACTATGAAACTAATTTATAGCTTTCCCATGAAGGCTATAATCCAACTATAGCACAAGAATATGGGGAAAGGGCCAAGGAAGGGGAAGGGAGGGGAAAGGTTAGGGTCGAGGGAGGGTAACGGGTAGGTCCACACCTACGGTGCATCTTAGAATGGGTACAGGTGAAACTTACTAAATGCAGAATACAAATGTCCACATACAATAATTAAGAAAATGCCATGAAGGCTACGTTGAACAGTTTGATGAGAATATTTCAGATTGTATATGAAACCAGCACATTGTACCCCTTAATTGCACTAATGTACACAGCTATGATTTAACAATAAAAAAAAAATTAGATATGACTACCGAGTAAAATAGAGAAACATGAGGAGGAAGAGACAGAAGTTGGGTCATACTCTAGAAGACAGAGATCAACACTTGACTTAAAGGAAAGTAATTAAGACAGTGTACTGTTAGAAAAGAAACACACAACCCCACCCTTGGAGCAGACAAAAGAGCCTGGAAACAGACTCACTTAATCTATGACCAACTGGGCACTGCAGATCAGTGGGGAAAGACACACAATTTAAGAAATGTATGGAGCTATTCCTCAACCATACATAGGGAAATGAAATAAGATCCCTACCTTATAACAATTAAAATTCCAGATGGATTAAAGACTTAAATGTGAAAAAAAGATTAAAATAAAACTTATAGAAGAAAATACAGACCTTTATGACTAAAACAAAGCACAAAAACTGAAAACCTAAATAAAAACCTTGATAAACTTGATTTAAAATTAATAACTTCTATGTATATAAAGATTTATAAAGAGGGCAAAACACAAGCTACCATTTAGAGGAAATAATTGTTCACATATAAGAAACAAAAGATTCATATCTAGTGTCAACCCAAATAAGCAACTGAAGGCAAAAAATTCAATCAACTAGGGTTTACTAAAAATTGAGGACATGGCTGGAGGAATAAACTCACACCACAAACCAAACTGGGGTTGTTTTATTCTGAAGGGGAAATCTGGAAGTTTTCAGCATTAAAAGTCAGGAAGGAAGCAGTAGTGAGGCAATGGTTACATTCTTATGAGACCCAGGAAAATTTACATTTTACATGAAATAAGGAGAATGCTAGAGGAGAAAAAGGGAGTAAAGAAAGGATTGATTATGTAGCTGTCCTGGGTGTGCAGAATGATGCCTGATCCTGTCTTGTCTCTGTTCTGTTACTATACAGATAAACTTATAATTCATGATTAGTGTGGAATTGAATAGACTTTAGTTTTAGAAGCCAAACATAGCCTGTGAACCTGAAGTTACAATTTGCATGTCCTTGCTCATGAGAGGCCAGCAAAGAGTTTCCTTAATTAATGATCTGTGGGGCCAATTTTTCATAGGTGCCAGAAGCTTTCAAAATCTATGGGATTAAGCAAAAGCAGTCCTAAGGGGAAAATTCACAGCTTTAAATGCCTACATCAAAACACCAGAAAGATCATAAATTAAAGCATAATGCCACATCTCCAAGAACCGGAGAAGGAAGAGCAAACCAAATCCAAAGCTAGCAGAAGAAAAGGCATAATAAAGCTCAGACCAGAACCAAAAACAATGGAAACCAAAAAAACAATACAAAGGATCAATGAAATGAAAGTTTGGTTCTTTGGAAAGATAAACAAAATCGATAGACCCTTTGCTAAATTAATCACGAATAAAAGAGAAAGGACCCAAATAAGCTCGATCCGAAGAAAAAATGGTGATACTACAATGGATACCACAAAAATACAAAATATTATCCATAAATATTTTTAAAAATCTGCACATAAACCAGGAAACATAGTGGAAATGGACAAATTCTTAGAAACATAACCTTCTAAGACTCAGTCAGAAAGAAATAGAAATCCCGAGTAGACCAATAATGAGCACTGAGACTGAAGCAGTTATATAAAATCTTTCAACAAGTAAAAGACCTGGTCCAGATGGATTCACAACTGAATCCTTCTGACCTATGAAGAACTGGCACTCATCCTATAGAAATTATTCCATAACATTGAGAAGAAGAGAATCCTTTCTAACTCATTCTATGAAGCCAGTACATCCTGATACCAAAACCAGGAAAGGACCCAACAAAGAAGGAAAACTACAGACCAACATCCCTTATGAATGTAGATACAGAAATCCTCAACAAAATACTACCAAACCTCATTCGGCAGTGTATCAAAAAATGGCCGAGTGGGCTTTATCCTAGGGATGCAAGGATGGTTCAACATACGTACATCAATAAATGTACACATACACAGAAGCAGAAACAAAGATCATACGATCATCTAAATAGATACAGAAATTATACTGATTTGTGTACATAGATTAGTAACCTAAAACTTGGCTGAATATTTATCAATCCCAGGAGGCTTTTGTTGTAGTCGCTAGGGTTTTCTCCCATCCAAGTACTAACCAGGCCCGACCCTGCTTAGCTTCCGAGATCAGACGAGATTGGGCGCGTTCAGGGTGGTATGGCCGTAGACGGGTTTTCTAAATATAAAATCGTATCATCCACAAATAGGGATAGTTTGTCCTCCTTCTTTTTTATTTGGATGCTCACTAAATGCTTCTCTTCCCTGACTGCTCTGGCCAGGACTTCTGATCCTATGTTGAAGAGAAATGACAGTGAGTTCCTTTTCATATTCCAGTTCTTAAGAGAACACTTTCAACTGTTACCCACTCAGTATAATGTTGGTTGTGATTTTGTCATATATGGCTTTTATAATTTTGAGGTGTAGTTTTACAGTTTTTTGAGGGTTGTTATCATGAAAGGGTGCTGGATTTTATTGAATACAGGGAGGGTTGTCGGGGAAAGTGACAAGCTGAAATGTGAATAGAGACATATGAAGTGAGACCTCTTGGAAAATCCAAGAGAAGAGAATTCCAGGAAAAGGAAACAGCAAATGCATAGTCCTTGAGGTCGAATGGAAACATGATCATGTGCTTGCAGAGCAAGGAGGCCAACCTGACTGTGGTCAGTGGCAAGGAGTAGAGTGGTAGACTGTGAGGACACAGAAGTGACCAGGCCAAATCAGGGAGGGTCTCAGGGGCCATCAAAGGAATCACCCTGGCTATCGTGTAGTCAAGAGATTCAGGGTGAGGTGAGAAGCAACAGAGAGGAGAAAACCAGTTGGTAAGGGACTGAAATAAAATAGGTAAAATATGGTGGTAGCATGGACTATAGAAATATGGGAGAAGACAAGAAAACAGGGTTCTATTTTGGATATATTTTGAATTTAAAGCTCTGATATTTGCTGATATATTAGACAAGGATGTGAGAGAGAGAGGGGAGACAAGGAGAGTTTCAGGATTTGGTCCCAACAGCATGAAAGAAATGAGCTGTCATTTACTGAGATCAGGAAGCCTAACAGGGAGTTAAGTCTAACAGGGTGGAAGGAGCAGAAGTTGGTTTTAGATTTTCTAAGCTTGATTTGCCTTTTAAGAACCCCAAATGAGGGCGGCGCCTGTGGCTCAAGGAGTAGGGCGCCGGTCCCATATGCCGGAGGTGGCGGGTTCAAACCCAGCCCCGGCCAAAAAAAAAAAAAAAAGAACCCCAAATGAAGCTGCTGGATTATAGATTGAGTTGGAGTTCAGAGGAAAGGTCCAGGCACAAAATATAACTTGGGGCATCATCAGCATTTAGACTATACTTAAAACTAGGAAATCAGATAAGTTCATCAAAAGACAAAAATGAACACCACTAAAGGAGACTTAATAACAGCCTCCAGAGAAGTCAGAAGAGAGGAAAAAGAAGAGAAGAAAAGGAGAGGAGAAAAGAGAGACCAGCACCCAGAGGCCAGGAAAAGAAGCACTTCTAAAACAAAGGTAAGATAAACTGTGTCCAATCTTCCTGATTAAGGGGAGTGAAAATTTACCACTTACCATTGGATTTGGGACACGGGGGTTATTAGTAGGCAAAGTGACCATACAACCTATTGCCCAAATTGGAATATTTCTCAGAGTGAAGATATGAGCAATTGATAATTAAACTACAACAGGACAACACGCATAAGCCAGGATTGTTCTGAACAAAATAAGACAAACCATCGCTCTGGTAATGACAACCTTGACAAAAGCAGGTTGGCTTTTGTTTTGGCTTGGTTTTTAAGTGATGAAAAGAAGAGAAACTTGACTATCATGGTCCAAGAGAAAAAGTGAGAGACAGCTGGTAGACATAATCCTTTTGAGGAGGTTAGCTACAAAGAAGAGCAGAGACATAGGCCAATAAGTAATTTAAGAAACATGTATGTTCAAGAGAGATTTCTTTTGTAGAAGGGGTACAGTACTGCACATTCATATGCTGACTGGAAAATCCAGAAGAGGGAAAGAGGCAAGAGACAGCAGAAACAAGGCTGGAGTGGTGTTCTTGGCTGGGTAGGAGGAACATGGGGTCCAGCTCCCTGGAGGAAGGCTTGGCTTGGGCAGGAGAAGAAATGCTTTGTTCCTAAGAGGAAAGGTGGACTGAGAGACAAGGGTGTGGAAGCATATGGAAGTTCTCTTCTGATTGTATTTTCTTAGTTACTCTGGGAAGGCAAGTAGATACAGCCCAATAGAAAGCAGACTTCTTTATCACAGACTCAGAGCAAGACAAGGGAAGTCATTGTTTCCACTCTGCTTTTTTCACTCCTTTGGGGCAAGTGCTCCACCCCAAAGCACCAAACAGAATCACTGGCTATGAGGCCCCGGTACCCCTCATGCCTGGGAGGGGGGGAGAGACCCCCCCCACCAGTCAGGTTACTGTGGGAAAAGTGGGAGACATCAGGGTGTGAGAGAAAGAGAGGAACAAGGAGAGTTTCAGGATTTGGTCCTGACAACATGAAAGAAACGAGTTGACATTTACTGGGAGGAGGAAGCCTAAAGCAGAGTAGGGGGCAGAAGTTGGTTTGGGATTCACTAAGCTTGATTTGTCTGTAAGAAACCCAAATGAAGATGGAGATTGAGTTGGAGTTCAGAGGAAAGGGTGGAGTGCAGAGGCCACTGATGAAGACAAACTCTTCAGAAACAGGATCATTAATTGTTGCAAAAAAGAGAGCAATAAGGGGTGAAATCCTTGATTAGACAAAAGTGGGGTATGCAGGGCTCGAAAGCTCTAAAGGAAGACTTCCTTATGCAGAAGACAATTCTCAAGTGCCCCGTGCTATGCTCTGGAAAGTCTGAGTGTGAGACACAGCGACAAGGGAAATAGAAGAAAGCAGTAAATTTCTTGATTTTATTCTTTACTTTTTCCTTTTTTTTTTTTGCAAAAGGGTAGGATTTAGTTTGTAAATGGAAGGAGTGCCCTGGATAAAGGGCAGTTTTCTGAGGTGGACAGGGCTATATACAGCGCTTCCCCACAGTGAGGAGTGGACTCCAGTTTTCTGAGGTGGACAGGGCTATATACAGCGCTTCCCCACAGTGAGGAGTGGACTCCACAAAGCCCTTCAGACTCCGTGCTGTAAACGCTGTAGCCAGTCCCTCCCAAAACTCTCTAACACATGGGAGAAGATGGCACTTTCCCTCAACTATCCTCCATTCTTTTGTAACTTTGAAGTCCCTTGGCATTTGACAGAACTTTTATTTTTAATATAGTTCAGAGCCATCTGTTTTCAATTGCTATCACGAAATCCATTTAGTCTTGACTGGGGCAGAGTAAATGGCCCAAAGTAAATGGGCCCTCCTCAGCAGTCAACCCCGCCGAGGTCAGTACACCCCCTCAGGTTAACTGGCCACTGCTGACATTAGAAAATGGCTCAGTGAGTAGGGTGCCGGCCCCATATGCCGAGGGTGGCGGGTTCAAACCCAGCCCTGGCCAAACTGCAACAGAAAAATAGCCGGGCGTTGTGGCGGGCGCCTGTAGTCCCAGCTGCTCGGGAGGCTGAGGCAAGAGAATCGCGTAAGCCCAAGAGTTAGAGGTTGCTGTGAGCTATGTGACGCCACGGCACTCTACCAAGGGCGGTACAGTGAGACTCTGTCTCTACAAAAAAAAAAAAAGAAAGAAAGAAAAGAAAATACAAGCTTTGATGACCCATAAATCCCTAAGCAGCAGCTGGACTTTCCAGGGTACTAGGAGCCCTTGTCCAGCACTTCACCTCCAATGTCAGTGATCACCTTTAACACCTTCCTTGATTTTGAGCTTCCATTGAAGTTCCCTTTCCTTCCTTTCTTTCTTCTTTTCAGATAATTCAATCCCCAGAAACGTTTTGGACCCAGAAGAAGACTGCTCAATGATACTGAAACATTGAAGGCCATGTGTGTACACTTCAGTGAAAATGACAACCCATCAGTAAACTGACAATGAGCCCATACATCGGCCATTGGAAACTGAATCCCAGAAACCCATGACTCTGCCAATGGCACATCTGACAAGAGACAATTTTCAACAGAAGCAACAACTAAAGGACAGGTTGAACCTGAGGATAAGTGGCAAGCCGTTTCATAGGCGTTTGAGATAAAGTGGCAGGATTTCTCACACTTTCTAAACCTCTTAGCAAAAGCTGAGAAGTTCCCTACAACAAACAACGCCACAGTTTGCCACAGCAGGGTTAGAAATTGTGACATCAAAAATTTGCTGACCTAATAGTCCATTTTCATTTCTTAGTAACATCTCTGATGATCAACTGTATAAAAACTTTGTTATATTGGCGGCGCCTGTGGCTCAGTGAGTAGGGCGCCGGCCCCATATGCCGAGGGTGGCGGGTTCAAACCCAGCCCCGGCCAAACTGCAACAAAAAAATAGCCGGGTGTTGTGGCGGGCGCCTGTAGTCCCAGCTGCTCGGGAGGCTGAGGCAGGAGAATCACGTAAGCCCAAGAGTTAGAGGTTGCTGTGAGCCATGTGACGCCACGGCACTCTACCCGAGGGCGGTACAGTGAGACTTGGTCTCTACAAAAAAAAAAAAAAAACTTTGTTATAGCCCATCTTGAGCTCTAGATCACCTGGTAGCAGAGGGAGGACAGCCTTTCTGGGTCCACATCTCATATCCATCACTTATTGGTCGTATAATGATCAAAAGATGCCTCAATTCTCTGTGCCTCCTGTTCTCCATCTTTAAATGTAGCTGGGATTGGTGGCCTGTAATCCTAACACCATGGGAGTCTGAAGAGGGGGGCATTGCTTGAGCTGAGGAGTTCGAGACCAGCCTAAGAGTGAGACTTTGTCTCTACTTAAGAAAAAAAGAAAAGAAAAGAAGAAATAGCCAGGCATCATGGCAGGCACCTGTACTCCCAGCTACTTGGGAGGCTGAGGCAAAAGGATCTCTTGAGCCTAAGAGTTTAAGGTTGCTACGAGCTACGATGATGCCATAGTGCTTTACCCAGGGCAACAGAGTAAGACTCTGAAATAAATACATAAATAAATAAATAAAATGAAGCAAAAGCAGAATGTTCGCCATCTAGGACCATGTGAGCCATGTGAGGTCACATCCCTATACCCTGGGCCTGGCACTACAGAATACAAGTAGCTAATGTCATTATTGCTACAGTTTATTCCACACAGCTACCTCAAACTTGGGTTCGCCCATAGACCTGACAAATTCACAATTGAGTGAGTTGGCTTAACTCAGAATTATGTTTAAACATTCTCTTGTGAAATCAAAAAGCTTTGTTCAAGTTAATAAAGTTCCTGATGTCAGAAAAAGGATTTGACAGAGCCCTTATTAGGAAGGTTCATCGAGTCCTTCAAAAAAAAAAATTTTTTTTGAGACAGTTTCACTTTGTCACCCTTGGTAGAGTGCCGTGATGTCACAGCTCACAGCAACCTCAAACTCTTGGGCTTAAGTGATTCTCTTGCCTCAGCCTCCCATGTAACAGGGCCACCACAACACACGGCTATTTTTTGGTTGTAGTTGTCATTGTTGTTTGGCAGGCCCTGACTGGGTTCAAACCCACCACCCATGGTGTATGTGGCTAGTGTCCTAGCTGCTGAGCTACAGGCGTCAAGCAAGT
This sequence comes from Nycticebus coucang, assembly GCF_027406575.1. NCBI lineage: Eukaryota > Metazoa > Chordata > Mammalia > Primates > Lorisidae > Nycticebus > Nycticebus coucang. Next base: position 92,955,204 of record NC_069789.1, read on the forward strand.
TCTTAAAATTATACCACCTTTTTAATGTAGTGAAGAGAACTGCCTGCTTTTCTGCTCTAAGTCATAGGATGTAGACACTGTTTCAAACGCTGCTGTTGGCTTCTATACCATCATGCTTTCTCCTTGTTTCCCAGCTGTAGCTCCTAGAACCATATTTAGAGACTTGGGAAGACCATTAAAGAAGAACCCAGGCTTTGGATCATCTGAGATGTAGGATTAAATACCAGCTCTTCCAGTCAGCATCACAGCCAATTTGGATAAATTTCCTCATCTCATAAGGCTCAATTTCCCCTACTGGATATAATACTAGAACTTACTTCACAGGACACTATAGGAACGTTATGGGTAGCTACAAAGATCTAAAAGACCAAAGACCTGCTTCCAGATAATCCCTCTAACATTAACCAGCTCTGTGCCTGTGGATAGGGCAACTTCATCTCTCTGGGTCTAAGTTTCTGCATCTATAAAATAAAGAACTTGGATTCAATGGTCTACATTCCCTCTAGCCCTGACATATTTGATGCTGGGTTCCCAGGTCCTAGAATGCTCTACATCTATAATTGTATTAATGCTGTTTCCTCCTCCTTGAATGCTCTCTTTCCATCTCTTCCATCAATTTCTGACTGTCAATATTCTCTCACATTATAGAACAAAGAAAAAATTCTCCTTCTTCTATAACTCTCTCAAAAGGGATAAGAAACTAGTGTTCTGGGGGAAAAAATGGACACCACCAATTTGGGTAAATCTCAGACCACCTCTGTCTCTGCTGAATCTTAGCTCCTCCTCTGAAAAAAATATTAATAACATAATTAATAATATATAAAATATTAATAATATTATTAATAATAACATCCATCCACCTTGCATTCCACACAGTCCCATATAAGAACAGGCAAATTATTCTATTCATAATCTTTGCAGTTGACAGTTGCAGACAAGGTTTGGCTGGTGGCTGTCCCCTCCCTGAACCCTCTGTCCTCCCCTCCTGTGCTGTGTTAGGCCTTGTGTTATTTCACGTGTGACTCTAATCCTAGCCCACAAGTCACTTGGAGGTCAGGGTCTGTGGCTAACTCATCATGGCTTCTCCTCTAAGGAGTTACCTCAGACCTGGCACACAACTGTTGCTCAGTGAACATTTATTTAATGGATTCATTCATTCAACAAATAATTATTTACGTTTTTGAGATACAATGGTGAGAAGGACAAATACACCGCCTGCTTTTGTGGAACCTAATGTTCTAGAAGAGTGAGAGAGGTTAAACAGGTAGGAATGTAGGCCTGGTTAAGTATAGCAATAAATGCTGAGAAGGAATTATAGCTATTAATAGTGTGGCTATGTCTGAGATACTTAATTTAATATGAGGATGTCAGAGAATGAGTGAAATAACCATGTCTGAGTTAGTGTTCAACAGAACTAAAGTCTAGAAAATTGAGTGAAGACATTTAAGTCCTCAGGTAAGTAAGGTGCTCCAGGTCAGCTGACGTGTACTCAGTTTTTTACCCCAGTCTATGGCCAGAGTCAACTCCCAAACTTGCAATTTCTCTGTGACCTTCACCTTCATCATCCCCCTCAACAAATAACAGGTTATCATGTGCTCCATACCCAGCCTCACACCAAATCATACAACCCGGTTTCCTCCCAAAAAATCACCTTATACCCCCAGATAACACTTCTCCTTCTGTTCCTCCAGCCCACACTTCTGTCCTCTTGTTTCCTCAGCCACCAGCCCAGTACACATCACCCCCCTTTGTTGGGCCCTGCCATGTGCCTGAGGCCTAGGGCAACTTCCTGAGCTTGACTAGAAGTAGATCCATCGAGCTACTTCCGCGTAGCAACGACTCAGCAAGGCCCGGCCTGAAACTGCCTCTACCTAGATACAGCCAACATGGTATCACGCCATTGGCCCAACCCTGTTATACCACCCATCACACCATTTCACATACCTCATCCCCCGCTTCCTTTCCCCACCCCTTCCCCATGCTCTATATAAGCGGCTACTTGACGCAATAAAGTTGAGATACTGCTTTGACAGCCTCCCGGCTCCGTGTGGTTTTCTTCGAACCACCGACACTCACCATCCCGCTCAGCCCCTGGGACGAGGTCGGGCTGGCCCCGATCTTCCCTCAACTGCGACTGCCAGAGGACCCGGCACCCCTTGATGGGTAAATTTGGACATTCACCACCAGCTTCCTTTTAGCAACCCCATCATGAGTCTTAGTCCTACTTTCAGACCCAATCAGACACCTGATGAGAGAAGAGACCTTTCATTACATTGCAGACATTTCTCTGTTTGGGCTGTTTAAGGTATTTCCTAAGTGCTCCACTCCAGTCCAATCTCCCCTCAGATTTTGGGACTCTGTCTCTTGCCTTCTCAGCAGGACTGGGAAGCAGGGCTGTGAGACAAGACTCAGCAGGCCATGTGAGGTCACATAGCTGGACCTGCTATCAAACTCAGCAGAGACCATGAACCCTCTGATGTTCAGGAACTGATCTGGAAAACGTTATGGTACTTCCCCTTCCTCTGACCATAATAGCACTTGAGATGTGGACTTTCCCTTGCAGTGACTCAACTCCACTGTACACTGCTTGAAAGAGGCCATTGGGAAAAAAAAGGGGAGGCGGAGCAAGATGGCAGCCGAGTAACAGCTTCCTTGCATCTGGGCACTGTGAGTCTGGGGAGATAGGACTCCAGGCATCTCTGGCTGGTGGGATCTGCCTATCATCACCCCTGAGAGGATACAGGGAGTCAGCGAGAGACTTCTGGACCCCAAGAGGAGGACTAAAACAGTGGAAAACCGGCAAGTGGTCGCATGTGTTCAATCCGTCTAAACCTGCCCGCAACTGTAAGTTCAGTAGCAGCGAGACTGCAAACCAGAAAGGCCTTACCTGTGAACTATTTTGGTGTCTTTGGACTTGGCACTCAACTGGACTGCCTTGGGGAGAGCCTGAGCGGGAGTGCGGAGAACTTTGGCCTTTCTCTGGGGCCCCAGTCTGGGCTGCTGAGCCAGACGGAGCTAATAGTGTTTGGCTCTGGGTCACAGGCAGACATTGTGAGTGATCTGCCCCAGCAAGCTCCGCCCGCAGGGTTGCAGAGCTGGAATTGGGTGGGAGCTGGTAACCCAGCGACCAAGTAGCCTCAGGGCGGGGTCTGAGCCACCTTGCAGCCCTAACCCTCGGGGGCAGAGGGAGACCAGTTTTGGCACACAGGGTAAGTGGATAGCCACTTCAGCAGTGATTCCAGCGACAAGCACTTCCCTGGGAAAGCTTCTGCTCAGCAAGTGAACAAGCGCAAAGTGCCTTTTAAGTGGGCTGAAGAGAGATTTAGGGTGTCTACCTGCTGGGGTTTGAGAAACTAGCAGCCTCCAGTCATATCAGAACTGTGATTAACATCTCATACCCCAGAAGACCACGTGTTGCCCAGACAATATTCAATAACATATACATACTGCTTTGTTTTTGGTTGGGTTTTTTTTTTTTTTTTTTGGTTTGGTTGTTTTTTTTGTTTATTTTGATGTTGTTGATTGTTGTTTTGTTTTTTAAGTTCAACCTTTTCCATACAGATCCTTTTTCTTTCTCAATTTTGCTAGTTTAATTATAATTTCCCATTGCTGCCTATTTCAATAATTAGAACTTCATTTTTGTTAGTGTTTCTACCGCTATTATTTGGTTTTTCGCCCAATTTTATCCCGTAAAGTTTTCTCTTTGCTTGTTTTGGTTTGATTTATAGCATTTTTGTCTTTCCTCTCTACTTGGTGGAGGTGGGGTACTGTGTCTGATCAGGTTAGCAAAAAGCTGCTGACCTCAAGGGAACCACCCAACTGGGCACCCCCAGAAGGTGTTTTTTTTTTTTTTTTAAGGTTGTATCAAAGTACCCTACTGTACACCTATATTGCTCTGTCTCCCTCTTTCTGTGCCTCTCTTCTTTTTGTCAATATTCCTTTCACCCACCACCTCTCCTTTCTCTATTTTTCTTTTTTTTTTCTTATCACTCGGTCCTCCTTTCTTTCATCCTTTTTTTGCTCTTCAACCTTCGCACCCTTCTGGTCCTGTAACCCTTAGTCCACAGGCACAAGAACTTAAAGAGCAAGAGGAAGTGAAAGGAAAATTAGGGCAACGAAACAGATAAAAGAAATCACTCATGAGGAACAATCAGCAGAAAACTACAGGCAACATGAAGAACCAGTCCAGAATAACCCCGCCAAGGGACCATGAGGTAGCTACTGCAGAGGATTCCACCTATAAAGAAATGTTAGGAATGACAGAAAGGAAATTTAGAATACACATGTTGAAAACAATGAAAGAAATGATGGAAACAATGAAGGAAACTGCTAATAAAGTGGAAAATAACAAAAAGGAAATTCAAAAACAGAATCAAATAAGAGATGAACGATATGAAGAATATAAAAAGGATATAGCAGAGCTGAAGGAAATGAAACAGTCAATTAGGGAACTTAAAGATGCAATGGAAAGTATCAGCAACAGGTTAGACCATGCAGAAGAAAGAATTTCAGAGGTACAAGACAAAGTTTTTGAGATAACTCAGATAGTAAAAGAGGCAGAAAAGAAGAGAGAGAAAGCAGAACGTTCACTGTCAGAATTATGGGACTTTATGAAGCATTCCAACATACGAGTTATAGGAATTCCAGAAGGGGAAGAAGAATGCCCCAGAGGAATGGAAGCCATACTAGAGAATATTATAAAAGAAAATTTCCCAAATATCACCAAAGATTCTGGCACACTGCTTTCAGAGGGCTATCGGACCCCAGGTCGCCTCAACTCTAACCGAGCTTCTCCAAGACACATTGTGATGAACCTGTCCAAAGTCAAGACAAAAGAAAAGATTCTGCAAGCTGCCAGGAGTAAACGCCAGTTGACCTACAGGGGCAAATCCATCAGAGTGACCACAGACTTCTCTAATGAAACTTTCCAAGCAAGAAGACAATGGTCATCTACCTTTAATCTACTTAAACAGAACAATTTCCAGCCCAGAATTCTGTACCCTGCTAAGCTAAGCTTCAAAATTGACGGAGAAATCAAATCATTTATGGATATACAAACATTGAGGAAATTCGCCACAACAAGACCAGCTCTACAGGAAATACTTCAACCTGTTCTGCACACTGACCACCACAATGGATCAGCAGCAAAGTAAGAACTCAGAAATTAAAGGACAGAACCTAACCTCCACACTGATGCAAAAGATAAAACTAAGCAATGGACTCTCACAAAATAAGACAAATAGAATACTACCACACTTATCAATTATCTCAATAAATGTTAATGGCTTGAATTCCCCACTGAAGAGACATAGATTGGTTGACTGGATTAAAAAACACAAGCCATCCATTTGCTGTCTGCAAGAAACACACCTGGCTTCAAAAGACAAATTAAAGCTCCGAGTCAAGGGTTGGAAGACAATTTTTCAGGCAAATGGAATTCAGAAGAAAAGAGGAGTTGCAATCTTATTTTCAGATACATGTGGATTTAAAGCAACTAAAGTCAAAAAAGACAAAGATGGTCACTTTATATTGGTCAAGGGAAAAATACAACAAGAAGACATTTCAATTCTAAATATCTATGCACCCAATTTAAATGCTCCCAGATTCTTGAAACAGACCTTACTCAGTCTGAGCAATATGATATCTGATAATACCATAATAACAGGGGACTTTAACACTCCTCTTACAGAGCTGGACAGATCCTCTAAACAGAAATTAAACAAGGATATAAGAGATTTAAATGAGACCCTAGAACAACTGTGCTTGATAGATGCATATAGAACACTCCATCCCAAAGATAAAGAATATACATTCTTCTCATCACCCCATGGAACATTCTCCAAAATTGATCATAGCCTGGGACACAAAACAAATATCAACAGAATCAAAAGAATTGAAATTTTACCTTGTATCTTCTCAGACCATAAGGCACTAAAGGTGGAACTCAACTCTAACAAAAATGCTCGACCCCACCCAAAGGCATGGAAATTAAACAATCTTCTGTTGAATAACAGATGGGTGAAGGAAGAAATAAAACAGGAAATCATTAACTTCCTTGAGCATAACAACAATGAAGACACAAGCTACCAAAACCTGTGGGATACTGCAAAAGCAGTTTTGAGAGGAAAATTCATCACTTTAGATGTCTACATTCGAAAAACAGAGAGCACATCAACAATCTCACAAGAGATCTTATGGAATTGGAAAAACAAGAACAATCTAAGCCTAAACTCAGTAGAAGAAAAGAAATATCCAAAATCAAATCAGAGATCAATGAAATTGAAAACAAAAGAATCATTCAGAAAATTAATGAAACAAGGAGTTGGTTTTTTGAAAAAATAAATAAAATAGATAAACCATTGGCCAGACTAACAAGGAATAGAAAAGTAAAATCTCTAGTAACCTCAATCACAACTGATCCCACAGAGATACAAGAGATCATCTCTGAATACTACCAGAAACTCTATGCCCAGAAATTTGACAATGTGAAAGAAATGGATCAATATTTGGAATCACACCCTCTCCCTAGACTCAGCCAGGAAGAAATAGAGGTCCTGAACAGACCAATTTCAAGCACTGAGATCAAAGAAACAATAAAAAATCTTCCAACCAAAAAATGCCCTGGACCAGATGGCTTCACTCCAGAATTCTATCAAACCTTCAAGGAAGAGCTTATTCTTGTACTGCAGAAATTATTCCAAAAAATTGAGGAAGAAGGAATCTTCCCCAACACATTCTATGAAGCAAACATCACCCTGATAACAAGACAAGGAAAAGACCCAAACAAAAAGGAGAATTTCAGACCAATCTCACTCATGAATATAGACGCAAAAATTCTCAACAAAATCCTAGCCAATAGATTACAGCTTATGATCAAAAAAGTCATTCATCATGGTCAAGTAGGCTTCATCCCAGGGATGCAAGGCTGGTTTAACATACGCAAGTCTATAAACATTATCCACCATATTAACAGAGGCAAAAATAAAGATCACATGATCCTCTCAATAGATGCAGAAAAAGCATTTGATAAAATCCAGCATCCTTTTCTAATTAGAACACTGAAGAGCATAGGCATAGGTGGCACATTTCTAAAACTGATTGAAGCTATCTATGACAAACCCACAGCCAATATTTTACCGAATGGAGTAAAACTGAAAGCTTTTCCTCTTAGAACTGGAACCAGACAAGGTTGTCCTCTGTCACCTTTACTATTCAATGTAGTGCTGGAAGTTCTAGCCAATACAATTAGGCAAGACAAGGAAATAAAGGGAATCCAAATGGGAGCAGAGGAGGTCAAACTCTCCCTCTTTGCTGACGACATGATCTTATACTTAGAGAACCCCAAAGACTCAACCACAAGACTCCTAGAAGTCATCAAAAAATACAGTAATGTTTCAGGATATAAAATCAATGTCTACAAGTCAGTAGCCTTTGTGTACACCAATAACAGTCAAGATGAGAAGCTAATTAAGGACACAACTCCCTTCACCATAGTCTCAAAGAAAATGAAATACCTAGGAATATACCTAACAAAGGAGGTGAAGGACCTCTATAAAGAAAACTATGAAATCCTCAGAAAGGAAATAGCAGAGGATATTAACAAATGGAAGAACATACCATGCTCATGGATGGGAAGAATCAACATTGTTAAAATGTCTACACTTCCCAAAGCAATCTACCTATTCAATGCCATTCCTATCAAAATACCAACATCGTACTTTCAAGATTTGGAAAAAATGATTCTGCGTTTTGTATGGAGCCGGAAAAAAACCCGTATAGCTAAGGCAGTTCTCTGTAACAAAAATAAAGCTGGGGGCATCAGCATACCAGATTTTAGTCTGTACTACAAAGCCATGGTGGTCAAGACAGCATGGTACTGGCACAAAAACAGAGACATAGACACTTGGAATCGAATTGAAAACCAAGAAATGAAACTAACATCTTACAACCACCTAATCTTTGATAAACCAAACAAGAACATACCTTGGGGGAAAGACTCCCTATTCAATAAATGGTGTTGGGAGAACTGGATGTCTACATGTAAAAGACTGAAACTGGACCCACACCTTTCCCCACTCACAAAAATTGATTCGAGATGGATAAAGGACTTAAATTTAAGGCATGAAACAATAAAAATCCTCCAAGAAAGCATAGGAAAAACACTGCAAGATATTGGCCTGGGGAAAGACTTCATGAAGAAGACTGCCATGGCAATTGCAACAACAACAAAAATAAACAAATGGGACTTCATTAAACTGAAAAGCTTCTGTACAGCTAAGGAGACAATAACCAAAGCAAAGAGACAACCTACACAATGGGAAAGGATATTTGCATATTTTCAATCAGACAAAAGCTTGATAACTAGGATCTATAGAGAACTCAAATTAATCCACATGAAAAAAGCCAACAATCCCTTATATCAATGGGCAAGAGACATGAATAGAACTTTCTCTAAAGACGACAGACGAATGGCTAACAAACACATGAAAAAATGTTCATCATCTCTATATATTAGAGAAATGCAAATCAAAACAACCCTGAGGTATCATCTAACCCCAGTGAGAATGGCCCACATCACAAAATCTCAAAACTGCAGATGCTGGCGTGGATGTGGAGAGAAGGGAACACTTTTACACTGCTGGTGGGACTGCAAACTAGTACAACCTTTTTGGAAGGAAGTATGGAGAAACCTCAAAGCACTCAAGCTTGACCTCCCATTTGATCCTGCAATCCCATTACTGGGCATCTACCCAGAAGGAAAGAAATCCTTTTATCATAAGGACACTTGTACTCGACTGTTTATTGCAGCTCAATTTACAATCGCCAAAATGTGGAAACAGCCTAAATGCCCACCAACCCAGGAATGGATTAACAAGCTGTGGTATATGTATACCATGGAATACTATTCAGCCACTAAAAAAAATGGAGACTTTACATCCTTCGTATTAACCTGGATGGAAGTGGAAGACATTATTCTTAGTAAAGCATCACAAGAATGGAGAAGCATGAATCCTATGTACTCAATTTTGATATGAGGACAATTAATGACAATTATGGTTATGGGGGGGAAACAGAAAGAGGGAAGGAGGGAGGTGGGTGGGGCCTTGGTGTGTGTTACACTTTATGGGGGCAAGACATGATTGCAAGAGGGACTTTACCTAACAATTGCAATCAGTGTAACCTGGCTTATTGTGCCCTCAATGAATCCCCAACAATAAAAAAAAAAAAAAGAAAGGAAAAAGAAAGAGGCCATTGGGCTATTTTAAGCATTCAAATCATCTTATTTACTGGGTTTGATGCAATGTAAAACTAATGAGATTGTCCTCCAGAGACAAAATATTAATAAAAGCTTGGTGGGACCGTGTTTCTAGAAATTCTATGTAAGCATCATGTAGCAGAAATGAGAATTTAAATTATACCCATTTCTCTGAAGATTGGGAATGTTTAGCATTTTTTCCATGTGTTTGTTGGCCATTCATCTGTGTTCTTGGGAAAAGGTGTTGGGGTCAGTTGCCGATTGATTGATGGATTTTTTGCTCTTTTCTCATTGATTTGCTTGAGTTCTTTGTATATTCTAGTCACTAGCCCTTTGTTCCATTCATAATATGTGAATATCTTCTCCCATTCTGAAAGTTACCTGTTTTCTTTGTTGATTGTGTCCTTAGCAGTGCAGACGCTTTTTAACTTGATCAGGTCCCATTTATTTATTTTGCTTGTTGCTGAAGTTACCAATGAGGTCTTCCTTCATGAATTCTTTCCCAAGGCTGATAGCATTAAGAGTTTTTTCCACACTTTCCTCTTGGGTTTTTATCATTTAAGGTCTTAGATTTAAATCTTTTATCTATCCAATGTGAGTTAATTTTTTTTTGTGGTGAGAGGTGCAGGTACAGTTTCAATCTTTTACACTGTAGCTACCCAGTTCTCCCAGAACTATTTTTAAACAAGGATTCTTTTCCTCACTGTATGCTTTTGTTTGGTTTGCTGAAGATCAGATGGTAATAGAAGGCTGGTTTCTTCTCCAGGTTCTCAATTCTGTTCCATGGATCTATGTCTCTATTTTTATGTCAGTAACATGAAGTTTTGATCACTATAGACTTGTAGTATCACCTGAAGTCTGATAACAAGATACCTCCCAATTTGTTTTTATTTCATATATTGCATTGGCTATTTGGGGGTTTTTTCTGGTTCCATACTAATTGAAGTATTTTTTCAAGTTCTTCAAAATATGACAGTGCTGTTTTAATGGGAACTGCATTGATGCTGTAGATAACTTTGGGTAATATAGACCTTTTAATGATTCTTCCAGCCATGAGCATGATATGTTCTTCCATTTGTTAACATCTGCTATTTCTTTTCTCAGGGTTTCATGGTTCTCTCTGTAGAGATCCTGCACATCCTTTGTTAAGAATATTCCAAGATATTTCATTTTCTTTGAAGCTACCGAGAAGGATATTGTGTCTTTGATTTGGTTCTCAGCTTGATTGTTATTGGTGTATATGAAGGATACTGATTTAAGGACATCAATTTTATATCCCAAGACATTAACTGTATTTCTTGATCACTTCCAGGAGTCTCATGGTTGAGTCCCCAGGGTTTCCTAAAAATAAATAAATCATATCATCAGCAAAAAGCAAAAGTTTGGCCTTCTCTGCCACCATTTGGGTAGCTTTGATATCTTTCTCTTGCCTAATTGCATTTGCAGGATTTCCAGCACTATGTTGAATAGCAGAGGCAATAGTGAACATCCTTGTCTTGTTCCAGTTCTAAGTGGAAATGCTTTCAGTTTTCTTCCATTCAGTATGATATTGACTATAGGTTTGTTGTAGATGGTTTCTATCAATTTAAAAAATGTCCATTTATGCCTATTTTCTTAAGTGCTCATGAACAGAACTTTTTCCAAGAAGATGGACAAAAAACACATGAAAAATGCTCATCATCCCTAATCATCAGAGAAATACAAATCAAACCCATATTGAGATATCACCTAATCACCAATGAGAATAGCGCACATCATAAGTTCCCAAAGCCATAGATGCTAGTGTAGGTGCAGAGAGAGGGCTACACTGATGTACTGTTTGTGGGATTGCAAACCAGTCAGCCTTTTTGGAAAGAAGTATAGAGAATCCTCAAATAACTAAAAGTAGACCTCCCATTTGATCCTGCAATCCTATTACTAGGCATTTACCCAGAAGAAAAAGAAAATCATTTTTCCATAAGGACATTTACATTCAAATGTTAATAGCAGCTCAACAGTTCACAATTGCAAAGAAGTGGAAATCACCCAAGTGCCCATTAATCTATGAATGGATTAATAAACTGTGGCATATGTATACCATGAAATACTATTTAGCCATAAGAAAGATGGAGACTTTGAATCTTTTGTATTTACCTGGATGGATTTGGAGAACATTCACCTAAGTAAAGTATCTTAAGAATAGAAAAGTAGGCGGCGCCTGTGGCTCAGTGAGTAGGGCGCCGGCCCCATATGCCGAGGGTGGCGGGTTCAAACCCAGCCCCGGCCAAACTGCAACAAAAAAATAGCCGGGCACTGTGGCGGGTGCCTGTAGTCCCAGCTGCTCGGGAGGCTGAGGCAGGAGAATCGTGTAAGCCCAAGAGTTAGAAGTTGCTGTGAGCCATGTGACGCCATGGCACTCTACCCGAGGGCGGTACAGTGAGACTCTGTCTCTACAAAAAAAAAAAGAATAGAAAAGTAAGCATCTCATGTACACAGTACTAATTTGAAATTAGTAGATCAATAACTACAGGCCCACACTAGAGAAAAATACAATTAAATTCAAGAAGAAAAACACAATTGAGTTTGAGCTTGGTAAGTTCCCATTGTACTGGGTACAATCCAGGGGTATGTGGCATACTTCCGAGATGAAGGGCTCAACTACAACTCAGACTTTAGACTTTACCTTACAAACACAAATAATATAACCCAATCATACGTACCCTCATAATAACCTGAAATTTTAAAAAAAATTGACAAAACAAACCTTACACCAGAAGAAAACATTTAAAAAAAAGAAATAACAACAAAAAATTATACTCACTCAAAACAACATGTACCTGATTATATCAGTGGACTGACAATATCATGGAAACTTCAATATTAAACAGACTATAATAAGTTAAGGCAACTATAATAATACATAGATTGTATGAAAAAAAAAATCCATGTAGGAACACTTCCTTGAAGAAGAGAAACCTAAGAAAATGGTAACTGGATGCCCTGAGAGTCCTCCAACATACATCTATCCACCTGAGACCTTGGGGACACACTTCTTCTTAGGTATAGAACCTAAAGGAGGGAAGATTATAGAGTAGGGGCCACTGTGGTTTTCCCCTAAGTGGAGGAAAAAAGAAAGTAAATGGGAAGTGACAGTTGAGCCCCACCCTTGGAATAAGGGCAGATGGTGGAAATTCCAGAAAAGCCACTGGTGAACATATCAGAGAGGAATAAACAGACATTGACTAACAATGTAGTGAGATTCCAGAGGTAACCCCTGTACAAGGTAATCAGCTTCTTGAAAGGATCAAACAAAATAGCCTGGAGATGAAACAGACAGAAACATGTATGACTTTACTGACAACTATTTTACTGCCCAGATATAAACAAAGATGAGGAATCAGCTCTGTTCCAAGACTCCTTCAATGTTATATATGTGGTACATGCTGGATGATGTAGGCATTATCTGAACATCTGGCATCAGAATCCCCTTAAGAGATGGAATCATCTTTGGAGAATCACCGGGGAGGAAGGTGAAACCCCAAGGGCATCAGTAGTTTGACTAAACAAGCCAAAAATACAAGCAGGAAGCAGAAGGGGAGAGAGGATGGCCCAGTAACAAGGCAGACTGCCCAAAGGGACTTTAACAGCAAAGCATAATAAATTGAAAGTTTTTATGTTGCTTAGCGTGAATATTATACTTATTTTCCTTTTCTCCCAGCCTTTAGTAACTGCATTCCACCCTTTTGTACTGCATTAGTCTTCCAGACCTGCAAAGACTGTGTGTGGGACAGGAAGGGGTAAAAGAACAGAGCTGACCAGTGTGGAATGGCCACTGTACACAAAGAATGGTCTAGAAATTGGACCAATGGCAGCAGAGCTCAGAACTAAAGCCCCTTTGTGAAACTGCAAGACATCTTAGGAGGCATTGAACTTCCACCTAAAATAGTGCTTACATGAGTAAAATCTGAACCTTAATAGGTAAGCAATGCTAACAAATATCTGGGTTACATATATGTGGTGGGCACATTCGGAAGCCCATGTTCTGGAAGCAACCACTGCCACCCAATTTTCTATTCTTTAGGCAGCCACTTAAAAATTCCTTTCTATCTCTCAAGATTCAAGAAGCAAACAAGAACTATGATATCAACTTAGAAGTGTTTTCTCAACCAGGTTGACTAGAAAACTGCATCTGCTCAGACCCTTTGATCCCAAAGCTGATGTACACAGTGCTGTTTGACCCTGCTTTGGGTGCCTATTAGAGTCCATGAAATTCTCTAGTGATCTGGAACCTCTTATAAATGATTGCCAATATCTCTCACAGTTCCCTTTGTCTTTTCTGGGGATTTCCATCTGTGGCAGCACCCAGGAAGCCTAGTTACCACAATGTCTTCTAGGAGGAAACTTAGACAAGACCTCTTGTAGTTGCCTGGGCAGGGAGCTCAGGGTAGCACAAATCAGTGCCACATGCATAGCCTTCCTCCCCAGTATCTTCTCTGTGTCCTTAAATGAGGCTAATAACTACTGGTTCCTTCATCACATATCAAAGTGGAACATTACTTCTTTTAAGATCATTTGACCTCAGGGTGAAAGAATTTCTAACTATAACTGTGTGTAAGGCCTCATGGACTATCTGTTTCATCTACTTACTTATAGGCTGTCCTATTTCTGTTTTTAGGAAGTTATTGCAGATAGACTAATTTTCACATACAGTATGGCCCACGGACTAATTTATCTCTACAGAGTAATTGCCAGAATCTTTAAAATACAGATTCAGTATTATTGATATAGCACAGCAGATTGTCCAGGAGCACAGCTTTGGAGTCAGATTAGATGTCTCAAATTCTCTTTCTAATACTTTGGACTTCTCAAGAGTTAGGAAACAAGAGAAACTGAGCAGCAGTAAAAAGAACCTTCCAGGCCTCTGGCTTCTCTCTCTGGAATAAGTTGCCCACATGGAACGTATGCCTGGGAAGCCCGTTGTTGTAAAGTCACCTGCCCAGGCAAGGATGCAGATGTCCAAGCTGACAGAACCTTACCTCACTGGCTCAATTTACTGAAACCAATGTGAGTGATCAAAGGCAAGAACAGAAACAACCCCATCTTTCCAGTTACTGACCAACATGCCAAACTTTCATCTGGACCTGAGTCCAAAAGAGAGGCTCGGTGAAAACAAAGAATCACAGAGCTTTGCAGCTTGAAAGGATCATAGTGTTAATCTCAGCTGATCCTTTTGTTTTGCAGATTAGGAAACTAGAGAGAAGAATTCTCAGGTGAAGTGCCCAAGATTACATTCTAAGAAAAACAGAATCAGAACTAACACCTAGGTCTTCTGATTTAAGCCTAATGATCACTGTTCCATAACATTGCACTGCCTCAAAGCAGCTAAGTAGGCAAAGCCTCTCCAAAGTTCCAAATAACGTATTTAACAGTATATTTAGCCTGGCTTTCCTCAGGCTAAAAGGGACTCCTTTTGGTTGTCACTATTATCTGATAATAATTGCCAGCTGTCGATTGGGAGCACTTTTACAATGTGCCAGATATTGTGCTGGACGCTTTTTTGGCACTAACTCATTTAACCCTCATCATAATCTGATTACCCTTCATATTTTGCTGAAAAGAACCCTGGGATATCAAAATGTGATTTGCCCACAACTACACTGCTACACAATTGGAGAATCCGGATCATCCTTCTTCACAACCCAGTACTAGTCACTCTGTCATACTGACAATTGGCTAATAACAACAACAACAACATGCAACACAAATTTAATCAAGATACATAAAAATGGATAGCCGTAGGACAGTGAACCTTTCATTTCTTTATTGATGACTTGCTTGTCATCTGGGACATTCAACATCTAGAATTCCAGGTCTCTAAACATTGTCAGAGTCACTATGGGAGGAAGTTCTGCTGTCTCTGACACCATTGCAATCCCTTCAAGCCTCCAGCCCCAGTTCCTGGTGAAGTTTAGATTTCCAGTATCTTGAAACCTCTGTCCCAGTGCTTCCTTATAACTCTTGTTTGGGATTCAGGGCACACCATGGAGCCAGGATGAAATTAGCATCTCTTCCCCACCCACTCTCTCTCCTATATTCTGCAAATGAGAGTTTTAAGGACAAAGATGTGAGCAATCCTAACTGCTCTCTTAGGGTAAGCAGGAGGAGGGATCAGGAAAAAAGGAAAGAGAAACACAGACCAGGCCTATGTTGAGACTTAGCAATGGGATGGGGTCAGGGATATTGAGGGAAGGTTGACATGTATGTTGCTTGGTTTAAACATTATTGGTTTCTTTAGGATATGATAGAGATGTAATTATCAAAATGTCACAAATATATGGGGAGATCTTCTTCAGAAACTAGATTTTCTAGGGGTCCATCTTCAAATCTGTCTTATGTCACAGAAGAAGTAACTATTCTGTGACCCAAGAATGGGTCCACATTTCCCAGACAATTCCCACGTTTACTTAGTAATGCTAGTGCTATCTCTAATAGCAAAGAAAGTCAGCTGGTTCACCGTTCCAAAGATGAAAAGACTCAAACTGCTAAAAGATCAGCTACTTTCCAAAAACAAAATTTGTTTGAGGGAGGGAGAAGAGGAAGAAAGAGAATGAGGGCCCTGAGCTCTTGAAGTAGAGGTGAGGGTGGGGACATAATACCCTTAGAAAAGATATGGGACTTCAGTGACAAACTCTGCTGATAATTCAGCATTTTCTAAGATCTTCCCACAGTATAGGACAGACAGAGGACTGGGGATTGGCCAGGGTTGGTGGGAGGGAAAATGGATATACAGTGTAAGTAACATAGTGTTATTTTCATTTCAAACACCCCAAAAAAGTAAAATAAAACACTCTTATTCTCTGCTGTCTGCCAGGTTTTTCATACACATGATCTAATTTAGCCTTCAAGTCAGTCCCGAGGACAGGGTTCTTTAAGAGCTGCCTTGAATGGTTTGCAGGACGGACCAGCATAGAGAGCAGGTGAAGGCTAAAATCCAGCCCACACTCACCTTGCCAACCTAAGAGCCTGCAGGCCACTGGGGACTCCGTTTTCTAATTCACACCATGGTGCTACATGGGTTCACAACAGCAGTTCTGGAAGCTATTGCCCCAATTTGCAACACTCAGAGGTGGTGAACCACTTGTGCTGGGTCACAGCATTAAGTAAACAGCAGAATCAGTATTCCAAACTAGGGCCGTCTGCTCCCAACCCGGTGTTGAACTATGAGGTTTGTTCCACTCTGCTGGACTGCCTTGGTATTTGGATGAAAAATGAAAAGGTCAAGGAAAACCCTTAGGACCCCATGGAGAGGAACTCAATGCAAAGTGCCTAATGAGGACTCTCTGAGCTAGGCCATAGAAAGTTGTGGAATAATACTAATATATGAAAAGGCACAAAGACAGGCAGTCATGCACACTCAACAGTTATCTATTAGACAACAGCCAAGTAAACACTAAGAAAGGAATCAAGCACTCAACAAAGAAGGAAATAAAACAACAGAATCCCTCACAGACCTCACGGAGTTCACTCTTCATACTTAGAGGCAGTCAAGTGAAAAATTAAAATGTAAGCAGAACAAAGGGAAATTAATCAAAGAATCTGGCAATTATTTAGGTTGCTAAGGACAAAGAAATTCCACAGAGCCAGGGTATAATTTGAACTTGACCTAACAGGATAAGAAAAGTCCCCATTGGCAGCAGTTCATTTAGAAGCTGAAAACCTACAGGGGAAAACTTGCAGCCATAGGCCCCCTAACCAGCAGTCACCATGCTGAGCAGTGTAGTTACAGGCAGGTTAGAAATGACTGTGCCCCACCTTGGTCTCTGCCGTGCTTTCCAGATGAAAAAACCCATGTCACAGGCTTCCTGCCCACAATCTCCCTGCTGCAGAGGCTGAAGGTGCTACAGAACAGAGAGAAAGAAAAATGGCCCCAGAGGAGTAAAGGAAAGTCTTGTCCTGACTTGACATAGCTGGGTTTTCAGGCACTGCAGCTCATGTTCTTGAAAGTCTTTGTTGAAAGGAACAAGGCAACTCTTCCTCTAAATGACTCAGACACAGCTGTGCTGCTGGGATAAGGAGCCAGACCCGCTCTTTGCTGGGTGATGTTTCAGAAGGTTGTTTCTGTGGGGATTGTTTTCCTGGAAGATCACAACCCAGCTGCACTCTCAAAGCCCAGCGTGGGTCTCAAAGAGGATGGATCAACCCTTCTCAGAGTCCTTCCATACCCCTGTCCCAGGGAGAAGAAGAAAACAGATGTGAGAGAAAGTGCAGCTGCTAGATACGTTTTCTCATTCTGTCTTCATGGCACCATAGCCAGAAAGGGTTTTTTACCCTCTTTAAAAGACAATAAACCGAAGCTTGGTTGGTTTATACAATTTGCGTGAGATCATGCAAGCATTAAGGAGCAAGGCCAGCAATTTAACCTGACTTTCAAAGATGAAATTCTTTTGCTTTAATCAAAGCAGTTTAATAAGGTGGTAAAGAATACAGACATGGGCATCTGGCTACCAGGGCTTGAAGCCCAGATGTGCTACTAACTAGTTGAAAGATCCTGGAAAGTTCAGTAAACATCTCTTTGCCTCAGTTTTCTCATATATAAAATAAAGGTAATAAGAGTGAGGATCATGTGTGTTAACAGATACGATACACATAGAATTGTGCCTGGCACAAAGGGAGGGTAATGTCATGAGGCCGATGTCCCTGTGCAGGAAAAAAAATTAAAAGGCATTCTGAAAAGTGGGAAAGGATGAAGGACATAGGAAGTCTGGATGGTGAAAATTAAGGAAAGGAGGAGAAAATAGAAGTGTCAGTTGAGTCACAAGAGTCATGACCTTGGAAAGGAGAGCTTTATTACAGCCTGCAAGGTCGGCCATCCTGACAGGCTGGGAAGCACAGCTCTAAGAGAGACTGAGACCTGTGCTTTGAGGGAAGAAAGTGGGAGACAGGAATTTATGCTGAACAGGTTGACTCAGTATTCAACAAACTGTAACAGGAGCATGAATATTCACAAAGGGGTGGTGCGCAGATAAATTGTAAGCAAACATGCATGTTATATACATTTCATGTTCACTTTGGGATGGAGACTTAACATTTAAATGTATTAAAATGAGTCCCTCTACATCACACGTAAAGTGGAGGACACACAGGTATCCCGTGTGCAGCCTCTGTAAACCAACCAGAATCACTTCATCATCCTTGTCTCTTGTAAGGAAGCAATGCTGTTCAGGTCTATGTCAAAGCCACAAAAAGGGAAGGGGAGTCGTGCAAATGGTTTATGTTTAGTCCTTAGGAAGGAAAGTCTAACGGTGTTATCATGGAGGGAGAATAACAAGACATGTCTGACATCCCATCCCATCGTGGCCAGGAACTCAGGTTTCAAGGTTTCTCTGTAGTACGCTTGGCCAAAATGAGGTCTGTTCAGTTTACTGAGGGGCTTAGGATTTTATTTTTATTTGTTAAAAACAATGTTAGAAAAGTCATTAATTTGTATTTCAGCTATACCTAGGATCCTTAAACTTATCTATACATCCTTCCTTTCCTTAGGAAACAGGCTACATCTCCACTCAGACTTCAAGGCTAAAACCTTGCCAACAAATACTCTAGAAAGATAGATGGATAGATCAAGTGATTTATTGATGGATGGATTTTCAATAACAAATGTTCTGATCATGAATGGAGGTTTCACTATAGGAAAAAAAGACAGTAAAATTGAACACTTGTAACTCTGTTCCACTCTGTTCCCCAAGGTTTAGCAGAGAGAGAAGTTCTGGCTTATGCCCTTCAAAATCTGCGAGTTGTGTGTACCAGTCACACAACGGAACTTCTGATTAGGGAGGTGCCAACCCCATACTCTCAGCATCCATGGGCCACAGTCCAAAGGAGGAAGACATTTTACTAACCACTGTGAATAGTGATCATAGTTCCCAAGGGAACGTATAGCTCACATCCAGCTACTCAAAGAAATTTGAAGAACATAATGACAATGATGAAATGAACCTTCCTGGAGGGATTCATCATGGTGCAGGGAAGGAGAGTAAGATGTGAGGCCAGAGGTCTAGAACTGAAGCTCTGATTCCATTACTATACAGCCCTGTGATACTGAATAAGTCACATCACCTTTCTTAGTGCCACCTATAAAAGGAGAATAATTTTATTTCCCATTGTTATTTATATAACAAAGAATTTGTCTACTCCTTGTCCCAGATTGCTGGAGTGTTCTAAACGTATAGAATTTCCTGTGTGATAGGAGTGTCCTAGTTATTCATAGTGGACCCCTGGACCATATCTTAGTTTATACTAAGATGACTCATGATGGGGGCTGGTCATGCCAGAAAGGCCAACCATGTGATTGGGAGTCAGGCTTTGAACTAGGCGTTATCAGCCCAATCCCTCAGCCTCTTGAGTAGCGGAAAGATCTGGAATGTGTCAATGTATCAATCAATCATGACTACCAAATGAAACCTCAATGAAGACCCTGGACACTGAGGTTCAGGTGAGTTTCCTGGTTGGCAAAGCACATCAGGGTGCCTAGAGGGACGCTTCCCGACTCCATGGGGAATGGAGAATGGAAGCTCGGCATCCGGAGCCCTACCAGACTTCCCCCGTATGTCTTTTCATCTAACTGATCCTAACTTACAATAAAACAATAATTATAACACTTTCCTGAGTTCTGTAACTCATTTTAGCAAATATCAAGCTCAAAGGGGGGTTGTGGGGATCTTTAAATTTGTAGCCAATTGGTCAGATGAGCAGGTCACCTGGGGATTCCCAAACTAGTATCTGGCATCTGAAATGGAGGCAGTCTTGTTGGGGGCTATATCTTTAACTTGTGTCTACGCCAATTCCAGGTAGTTAACATCAGATTTATATTGGAGCATATGTACCCATAAAACTGTTTTAGAAATAAAATATAATCATATATGAAAAAAAGTTTAAAAAATATATTATATGCATGACTTTTTCTTTCTTTCTTTCTTTCTTTCTTTCTTTCTTTTTTTTTTGTAGAGACAGAGTCTCACTTTGTCGCCCTCAGTAGTGCTGTGGCGTCACAGCTCACAGCAACCTCCAACTCCTGGGCTTAAGTGATTCTCTTGCCTCTGCCTCCCAAGTAACTAGGACTACAGGCGCCTGCCACAATGCCTGGCTATTTTTTTGTTGCAGTTTGGCCCGGGGCCGGGTTTGAACCCCCCACCCTCGGAATATGGGCCACTAAGCCACAGGCGCCACCCTATGTACATGATTTTTTTTAAAGGCTATTGTATTGGTAAAAGATCAATAGGAAAATTTCATCAAGTTTTTTTCTTTTTTTCCGGTAATTCAGATGGATTCTGTTGTTCTATCAATGCTCTCTTGCTCACCCTGTATGGCTGCATTTATTAATTATTTCAAAAAAATGTAATGGAAACATAATATGCACAAGATTCTGTCTAGATATAGATCTAATTGGAAAAAGTGAGAAGAAAATCAAGTTGAAAAAGAAACCATATTGATCCCCAAGACAGATACAAAGTAGCAAAGGAAATAAGAATACAAATACAAAAAGGAAGCATAAAATATGTACAACAAAAGAGGCATAGTTAAACTAAAGAGGAGGGATTATTTCTGAAGGAATCAAAGAAAACTTGCAGAGAAAATGGCATTTGAATCGGGCCTTAAATGCTGCATGGGATTAGAGAGGGATGAGAGGGAGAAAGATCATTCCATTCTAAGAGAACAATGAAACAAAGGTACCAAGGCAGACAAGAGAGAGAGACATTCATGAAAGTGAGGACAGAAAGATAAATTGAAGCCAGATTACAAAGAGCCTTCGATATCATGTGAAAGAATATATAATATCCAATAGGCAAAAAGGAAGTTGTGGACAACTTGTGATGGTCTGACATGATAATTTCATTTGTACGCTTTTCGCTTTTTTCCATGAAAGGCTATTTGGTTGAAAAGTTTGGGAAGTACAGACCAGTTCCCTTACTTTAGAGATGAGCAGACAACAACCTAGAGATTATGTGATATGGCTAAATTCACACATGCCAATAATGGTAAAACCAAAAAGAGGGCAAGATTATAAACACTAAGCCTAGTTCCCTTCCCACAAATACATTCTCTCTCTTAAGTGACAATTTTAAATTGAATTCAACAAACAACAAGCATGCCCTTGAGACTGAACAGGACGCCCCTAGCTTCTCTCCTGGAGACGGTTACCTCAGAAGCAACAGCATAAAAGTATGAAGGCCCAGAGAAGGCTCGAATCCGCTGCCCACTGGGGAGAGTCAGCGTCTTGGTACAAAGCCAACTAGTCAAAATTTAGCCTACAACATTGACCTTATTAACACAAACCAGCTGTAGAGTTAAATGATGTCTGTGAAGAGATGTGATGCCTACACAATATCAACTAAACATAGCAACAGGATTGTTCAGTGGAAAATAGAAATGATATTTTCCTGAAACAGCTGGATTGTGTGAGCGGTGAAATCAAACACCACATTCCTCTGTGACCATGGAGAGGAAGAACTTGAACAGTTTGCTAAGAGAAACCTAAGTGACCCTACCCATTCTTCAATGCTATCCCTCTACTGGCTTTTCTCCTATACTTCCTCAGTTTCTCTATATTTGACTAAACCCATCAATTCTACAGCACTGGAAATTCCTTTAGAGTCTTTGATTTGTTACAGTCTTTGAAGGACAAAAGACCCCAGGGTGCCCGTAGCACAGTGGTTACAGTGCCAGGCACATACACCGAGACCGGCGGGTTCGGGCCTGGCCCGGGTCAGCTAAACACGGATGATAGCTGCAACAAAAAAAATAGCCGGGCGTTGTGGCAGACACCTGTTGTCCCAGCTGCCTGGGAGGCTGAGGCAAGAGAATCACTTGAGCCCAGGAGTTTGAGGTTACTGTGAACTGTGACACCACAACACTCTACCGAGGGCGACATAGTAAGTCTCTGTCTCAAGGGAAAAAAAAGCTACTTACATATTTGAAAAAATCATGTTATACAGTAACCACTTCAAACCCTGAATATTATGCCTACCAAACTTCACTAACTCATATCTCTTCAATTCTATATTGCTCTCATGGGAGCAGATAGACATCATGAAGGTGAAATGCCAAAATGCTCTTCTATAATGGCCTGTCTGCAAACCTAAGGTTAGTTGAAGACCACATAGAAACAGATTCTGATAGAACCACTGGCCATGAGGAAGGGAAGGAACCATATCGGGAATCACTATTGTACCCCATCAAAATGGAAATCCAAAGTCAATTACATTAATAACTGCGTAATAGGTACTGTAGATAAAGAAGCCATGTGCTTGCCTGAAACAGTGCTTACGTATCTAACCCCTATCTCAATGGAGTGCTCTTCCTCTAGCAGAGACAAATATTTCTGATAGAAATTCTTGCTTGAAAAAAGAAGAGACTAAAAGAAATGTCCTCCAGATTTAATTATGTTGGCTATAACAAGTCACATCCCCTGAACACGAAACTATAAACTGCTGTGGCTGTTGACAATACTGCCTCACCAGTTCAGTCTTTCTCTGATAGTGTCCCTGAAGGATGGCCCTCCAGCTCCTGCCTGGTGTCTGCAGCCATCAGGCACTCACTTTTTCCCAGCAAATAGTCTGATTTCTCTGTTGGACACCCTTTTTAATAAGAAATTTTAGGAAATTCAGTTAAGAAATTTTCTTTATTGAATACAGAGTCATGGCAAAATCAGATTCTTCACTTGATCTTAGCCAAAAGGCCAGGAAGTAATTCAAAATCGGATTCTTTTGTGTTATATATTTTAATAGAAAGACAATCATTTATATGGAATACATGGCCAATAAAATTTTAATTCAAAATATACCTATTGGAAATGTTAAATAAGTGATCTGTCTGGATTTGTTGTTTCTCTGATGCCTTTGAAACTTCCTTTCTCAGAAATATAAAAAACTAAAATGTCGTACTTAATTTTTCCTTAGCCAAGGCACTAAATATGGATTCTGGTTTTGCAAAAAAAAAAAAAATATATATGTCAAAAAGAATAAATGTAGACTTTTAAAGGAAATTTGTGTGTTATTTTCTTTTCAAGCAAATCTTTAAAATGTGGGAATGGAGATTTGGAGTTGAAAGACACAATGAGTGAAGGAAATTGTCACCAGGCATATGGTATTTGGTATAAAATTAAACAGAAGTTAGAGAGGCAACTGAATTATGTTTTCCTTCCCCAAGCCTACGGAAATGCTAAAAGTACATTGGCGCCAGAAAGGATGTTAACTTTTTTTCCTGTAAATGTTTAATTTGTCCTGGAAACCACAGAAACTAAAGTGATTTAGAGTGTGGCTTTCATGAACGGCGGTATTCTCCACAATCTAATCTCCAAAACACGTTGTATCAGGACAAGACCCACCTGGTTAGCAAAAAGTCTGAATGAAAAAATATGTTGTTTAAAAATACATATGTATTTCATTATTTTCACATACATATAAAAATATGTGAGGTCGATAAAATGTAATCTACCAATAGTCCTTAGAGAAATTGCTATAATGAATAAATAGAGATGATTTACAATTACCAAATCATTATTAGCATGCTTATAGTATGAGAATATATTTTTCTCCTAAAAACATCATTACCTCAAATCCTGTTTTCTCTACTCATTTCTTAAATTATGCAATAAGCTAAAAAAAGGATTCCTGCGCCAGAGACCTCAAATATAAAATTACTACCTTTTAATCTCTCCTTCCTGATCTTCATGTATACAATGAAAAGATAAAAGGCAGGAGAGTACAACCTAGTTGACCTCATTCTATCAAGAGAAATGGTCAAATGAAAAACTTGATCTAACTCAAAATAGATCAAGAAAAGAAAATAATTAGCATAAAAAACACATGGTATCACTCATTCTGGTAGAAAATTAAAGCTAAGTAATAACAATTTCCCTCCAATTTTTTAGAACATTCTTGACCTCATTTGAATAATTTAACACTGTAGGAATTTCAACATTTATGGCCCTAAACCTAAATTTTCCACAATCACCAGCCAAGGGATTCCTGTGACTTTTCAACACTAAATATAGTAATAAAATTTATGATACCATTTGGCTTATTTTTCAATGTCATTTGTACTAAACTTTAAAACCACTCTAACTTCCTCTTAAATTTTTATGAGTAGCATTTAGTGCCTGAAAGTATTGTCTTAGGTATTTATATAAATGACCTGACCTATATTTTAGAACTATTCTAGTGGAGTTTAGCAAGAATATTCTTCTAAATAGCAACTTTGGTGTCGTTATGGACTTCTTCTCAGCTTCCACTGGTACAATTATAATAGTTCATTATCAGGATTATTTTGTTATCAATGGAATTAAGATTGGGATTCTGTTAGATTAATAGTAAAGAAGAAAAAAAGCATATAGTTCCTTCATAGCAAAGAGCTTGATGTGATTTAAGCGCAAAAATTGTGTTGTTTGTTGTTGTTGTTGTTCATTGTTTGCTTTGTAAAGGGAGAGAAAGGTAAAAAAGAGGTAAAACGACGAGAGTGGAGACTCACACCTGTAATCATAGCACCTTGGAGGCCAAGCCAGGAGGATTCTTTAAGGTCAGGAGTTCAAGACCAGCCTAAGCATGAGCAAGACCCTGTCTGTACCAAAAATAAAAATAAATAGAAAAATTATCAAGGTGCAGTAGCGGGCACCTGTAGTCACAACTACTCGGGAGGCTGAGTCAAGAGGATGGCCTGAGCCCAGGAGTTGGGGTTGCAGTGAGCTACAGTGATGCTACTGCACTCTAGCCCAGGTGACAGAACAAGATTCTGTCTCAAAAAAGAAATGTCGAACATTCCTTAAAGGGAAAACTGGCCACAGAAATTAAAGGCAATGATTGCATCAGTTCCATGCAGAAAACAGCAACTACTCTAGGTATTCAATTAGATGGTATGTAATACAGAGGCTTATGTAGTCAGTGGAAAATCTGAGCAGCACCATCTGCACTGGTGTTCCATGAATGACTGCCAGGATTGAACAGTTTCCTAGGACAGTTAGTCTAAGGTCAGGTATTAGATATTTATAATTGATATAGATATCATAGATATTTATAATTGCTATATCCTCTTGCTGAATTTACTCCTTTATCATTATATGGTGGTCCTCCTTGCCCTTCTTTACAGCCTTCGATTTGGAGTCTATTTTATCTGATAGAAGTATAGCTACCCCTGCCCTTTCTTGGTTTCCATGGGTATAAAATATCTTCTTCCATCCCTTCCTTTTGTGTCTATGTGTATCTTTGTTGGTGAGGTAGGTTTCTTGTAGACAGCTTACTACATATAGTTAGATTGTATTTCCTTTTTTTTTTTTTCTTTGAGACAGAGTCTTACTATGTTACCCTTGGTAGAGTTCCACAGCATCACGGCTCACAGCAACCTCAAACTCTTGGGCTTAAGTGATTTTCTTGCCTCAGCCTCCCAGTAGCTGGGACTATAGGTGCCCACCACAATGCCCGGCTATTTTGTTGTTGTTTTTATTGTTCTCATTGTTGTTTAGCAGGTGTTGGCCGGGTTCAAACCCACCAGCCCCAGTGCATGTGGCCAGCACCCTAACCACTGAGCTACAGGTGCTGAGCCTGGATCCTATTTCTTTATCCATTCGACTCCTTTGTATGTGTTTTGCTTTCTTTCTCTTACTGCTTTAAGGATGTTCTCCTTGGTTTTGAACTTTAAAAATCTGATTACAATATGTCTTATGGTATTTTTATTTGGATTGAATTTCATGGGTGACCTTTGGCCTTCCTATGCCTGTATATTTGCATCTTTCTCCAAATTTGGAAAGTTTTCTGTTGTTATTTCCTTAAATAGGCTTTCTACCCCTTGCTCTTACTCAACTCCCTCTTGAACACCAATAATTCTTAGATTTGGTCTTTTGAAGTAATTGTCTATATCTTGGAGGCGATCTTTGTTTCTTCTCATTCTTTTTCCTTTTTTCTCCTATGCCTTTGTATTTTCAGATAGCCTGTCTTTGAGCTCACTGATTCTTTCATCTGCTTGATCCATTCTGCTATTGAGAGCCTCTAATGAATTTTTCAGTTTAGCAAATGTATTTCTCAGGTCCAAGATTTTTGTTTGTTTTTTTTAATTATGTCAATATTTTTGTTAAATTTCCCTAATAAATTTCTGTATTGGTCTTTGTGTTGTCCTGGAGATCATGGAGTTTTCTTAAAACCATTATTTTGAATTCTTGGTCGGAGAGCTCATGCACTATCATCTCATTAGGGTCAGACACTAGTTCCTTGCTTTGTCTGTTTGAGGAGGTATGGATCTCTGTTTGGATTTGTTTCTCGTGGCTATACATCTTTGCATTGAATAATTATTTATTTCAGTCTTCTCTATCTGGCTTGTTTAGGTTTTCTTTGTAATTTGCCCCCTATTCCTGACTCCTTTTCAGCACCTTAAGCTCTGGTTTGCCTCAGCTCTAGTAAAAAATCAAAGCACTACCTGTCCTGAATGAGGAAAGTCCCAAAGTGATTGTCCCAGCAGTTGGAAAGGCTGGCTAGAGGTTCCTACACATGGGACTTGTGGAATTAACCTCCTATTGGGTGATGCAGCTGAACAGCCCCTCTGAATATCCACTCTGATTTGGTCTCCTTTGGCCAAATTACAGAGAAAGTTTCCAGGGCTGGAGATGGTAAATCCACCTCCCCACTTTGTCTCAGTCTGTCCTCAGGAATAGCTCTCTGTTCAAACACTCCCAATGCTTGCTGTGGGGACAAGTCTCCTGTCAAGAAACAAAAAATTGTGGGGAAACTGATTGTTCACTTTGATCTCACTTTTTTATAGTGTAAAAATTATGAGTTGGGGGAAATTATCCATGTGATTGATGCTAGGCAGATTAGGGGAAGAAGTATGACATAGATAAGGTAGTCTGATTCTCTTACCATCTGCTCAAAGCTTTTCAACCTCTCTGTAGCCCTGGAAACTCTCTTTTCTTCATATGTGAGGTCTAGGATATTGCTGGTTATGCTTTTGGCACTGCATGTTTGGTTTTGGTTTTCTATGGGAAAGGGTGAAGCCAGCTTGCGTTTACACCACCATTTTGGAACCAGAAGTCCCACTCACCTTTAAACGGCCCCTCTCGGTACTGCCACATTGGAGATTAAATTTCAGCATGAGTTTTGGAGGGAACAAACATTCAAGCCACAGCAGCTGTGATTCAGGAATCAAGACAC
The DNA here is from genome assembly GCF_027406575.1 of Nycticebus coucang. Taxonomy (NCBI): domain Eukaryota; kingdom Metazoa; phylum Chordata; class Mammalia; order Primates; family Lorisidae; genus Nycticebus; species Nycticebus coucang. Next base: position 92,982,627 of record NC_069789.1, read on the forward strand.
CAGGCTTTAGAAGTCATCCCAGCAACTCTCCCTTTCCCCTCTCAAAGCTGGCAGCCAAATCCTGGAAGTGCTGAGTCCTGCTGCTGCTTCTATCTCAAAAGATGGAATAATGCTGCAGAAAACCTTCAAGGCAGAGTGGAGGGGTGAGAATTGGTATGTACAGACCAAGGGGGAGGCTTTCGCAGTGATCCATAGAACAGATGATGGTATTTCGGTGTTGATGATAGAGATATTTTTAAAAGGACAAGTTCTAGAGGGGTTTTGGAAATGATAAACTGTGGAATCATTTCAATAATAGAAGTCCAGAACTTCTGCCCTGGCAAATGGCCACTGATTGACAGACAAAGTATCTTCCACACAAGAAGTATTCTAATGGAGAACCTGGAAACTTGAGACCTGGGTGTCTTTCTTTTCCACTGGCATGCTGAAAAAAAAATTGCAGCTTTACTAAAGTCTTAAATGAGGCCAATTGACTAGAGTCGAGATGAATGGATTCAAATGCCCTTTGCTTCCTATTCACACCTGGACCTTCTCTGGTCCTCTGCCTGAAATAGCCTCCTCTCCCACCCATCTTATCCTCTCCCTAATCCTTAGCCCTGCCCTACTCTATTTTTCTTCTTATCACTTAACACTATCTGGCACTACATATTTATTTGTGTGTTTCTTTCTCTGTTCTCATTTTCTGTTACCACTTCTAAGTAAGAATTTTATTTTCCACACTGAATCATAGTCCTTAGAAGCAGTGTGTAGAAACTGTGGAGGTCAGAGCAAGAAAGTCTATGCAATCACAGAGAAGGAAAGGAACCAAATGAACTGAGCACCCCTCCCATGCTCTGTGTCAGACACCCACAAGGCCCTCTACACACACCATTCCGGCCATCCTACAGCACCATAAACCTGCTCGCCCGTCCTGCCACCCTTTGAATGACGAGACAAAGTGGATTCTGAAAGGAAGTAAGGTGCTCAGCATTACAAATCTAGAATATATTGAAATGAGTTGCAAATTCAGTTCTGTCCAGCTGCAAAGCCCATCAATTTTTCACTAAGCATTATAAACTATAAAGTGCTACCTGAATGTATGAATTATCTATTATTATTTCAGGCTTAAATTCTACTAGAGCTATTTGAAAAGATAGTTTCAAGAAATAAGCAGTGCCTAGAAAGCCACTTGATTTAGACTCTCTTTTGGAAAGATGTTTGGAGAACACTTAGAGATCTAAAAATAGATCTGCCATTTAATCCTATAATTCCTCTACTAGGTATATACCCAGAAGACAAAAAAAATCACATTATAACAAAGATATTTGTACTAGAATGTTTATTGCAGCCCAATTCATAATTGCTAAGTCATGGAAAAAGCCCAAGTGCCCATCGATCCATGAATGGATTAATAAATTGTGGTATATGTACACCATGGAATATTATGCAGCCTTAAAGAAAGAAGGCGACTTTACCTCTTTCATGTTTACATGGATGGAGCTGGAACATATTCTTCTTAGTAAAGTATCTCAAGAATGGAAGAAAAAGTATCCAATGTACTCAGCCCTAACATGAAACTAATGTATGGTTTTCACATGAAAGCTATAACCCAGTTATAACCTAAGGATATGGGGAAGGGGGAGACAGAGGGGAGGGAGGGGAGAGGATGGGCAGAGGGAGGGTGATTGGTTGGATTACACCTATGGTGCATCTTACAAGGGTACATGTGAAACTTAGTAAATGTAGAATATAAATGTCTTAACACAATAACTAAGAAAATGCCAGGAAGGCTATGTTAACCAGTGTGATGAAAATATGTCAAATGGTCTATAAAACCAGTGTATGGTGCCCCATGATCGCATTAATGTACACAGCTATGATTTAATAAAAATAAAAAATAAAAAAATAATGAACAATAAAAAAATAATAAAATAAAAAACAAAATTGCACCTATAAAGATATTTTTAATGAATTGATACAGGACAGGAGGCATGTGTAAGAAATTAGCTTGGAAATGGAAGCAAATACTAGGAATACCCAAACGTTTCCAAGGATTCAGACTGCAAAGTGCTCTAACGTTCAGAGATTTGTGCCAGGAAAACCACTAGTTGACGTTTTTATAAGTGTGATGGAAGACAAAATACACGATAAAATGTCCTTGTTGCAGGTAACACAAAATTCTCAAAGTAAAACACCAAATCAGTGGACAGAAACTACAAAACATTTTTTTCCATTTGCGTGAAGAAGCAGAAAAGCAGCTGATAGGAACATAAATCAAATTTTATTTACAGGTTAATGGGTCCAGCCACCAGTTACAATCTAAGAAAAACATCTGTGCAATGGTCCCCAACCCTTTTGGCACCAGAGACCAGTTTCATAAAAGACAATTTTTCCACAGATGGGGGTTGGGGGGATTATATTCTCATAAAGAGCACGCAGCCTAGATCCTTCATGTGCATAGTTTACCGTAAGGTTCGTGCTTCTACGAGAATCTAATGCCACCCCTGAACCAAAGGAGGTGGAGCTCAGTGATGTAAGCAATGAGGAGCTGCTGTAAATACAGATGAAGCTTTGTCCATTCACCTACGGCTCACCTCTTGCAGTGTAGCCCAGTTCCTAATAGGCCATGGACTGGTTGATACCAGTCTATATCCTGAGGACCGGGGACGGCAGGCTTAGGTAAATGGATCCCAGATGCTACAGGCCCATGCAACTGAGGCCAAAGTACCAGACAGCTGGGCATTGCTGGGGAGGTTAGTATAATCATCAGAGAAATCATGAGCCTTATAAAAACCATTGGGCAGCTACCCCTAGAAACTTTACTCCCTTGAAAAACAGGGGAGGTTCAGAAAACTGTACTGTAAATGACAGTAGGTGTAAACTTGAAATAGAGGAAGATCTGACAATATGCTGACTCTTCAGACCAAAAGATGAAAAGGCAGTTAAAAGAGTATCTTAAAAGTGTTTAAAATCAGGCAGCACCTATGGCTCAAAGGAGTAGGGAACTGGCCCCATATGCCGGAAGTGGTGGGTTCAAACCCAGCCCCTGCCAAAAACTGCAAAAAAAATAAAATAAAAAATAAATATAAAAGTCTTTAAAATCATAAGAGCATCATGATGTTCTTCAAGTCTGAACAAACACTACATGCACTACCCTGAACTCCTGTTTTTGCAAACCTTGCTGGTGCTGTTCCTCAGAGGGGATCAACTAAAATGTCAAAATTAAGCTGTTCCATGATGGGGCATTGTTCTTGGCACAAAAGATATACTAGCAAACAAAAACACAAAGCTCTTACCCTCCCAGGGCATATATTCCAGTGGGGAGAAAAATATAATAGGAAACAAACTTGATATATCAGAAATCATGTAGCGCGTTGAATAAGTTGATAAGGGATATTGTGGGGAACAGAGCAGAACAAGAGAATGGGACATCCAGGGGAGTTGTCATTTTAAATAGGATGAACACTAACAAAGAGATACTAAGCAAAAACATGACGGAAGTAAGAGCGTAACTATGGGGACATCTGGAGAAAGACTTCCAGGCAGAGTAAAGGGTCAGGGCAAAAGCTTGAAGGGGGTGCACATCCTTGTGCTTGAGGAGCCCACCCCAGGATGAAATGGGGGACAGGGTGATGTAAGATCAGGTAAGTAATGTGGGGTGGGTGGGGCACGGAGGGGAGGTGTGGTGCCTTCTAGGCTACTGCAAAGATTTCAACTTTCAGTCAAAAAGGAGATCTTGGGGATAAAGGAACAGTGTCTACTAACATGTGTTTATGAAAATCATTGCTGAGTTTATAGAAGGTGACATACCAGCAGTCAGGAATTCCACAGAGAACAAGACAGACCTGGCTCCTCTGCCCACTTAACTTATAACCTGTTCAGAGGGGGATGCAGACAAACTGGGACCTTCAACAAAACCAGGAAAATTTGTATAGAAATGATTTACTGCAAGAGATGAAGGAGAGGCAGACACTGCAGTAAACAAAGAGATGAGGAGATACAGGGCTGTGTTGCATTTACAAGGACACTTAGTCCAGTCTCCAGCAAGCAGAAAAACTTCCTGAAGGAAGCCACAGCAAAGCTGAGATTTGGACACACAGTAGGATTTATTGCCAGAGTACTTTCGGGGGGATGTCCATTAAGGTTACCAGATTTCGTTGGCTACCTACAATTATCGTCAAGGATTATAAGAGTTTAGAAAATAAAATGCAAAAGAGTGGAGGAATGTAAGAAATGAAATTCAACCAATTTGTTTCCTAGTCTTGCCGTAGGTATTGACTTGACAAATAACACAAGCATATTATTCACCTCGCTCCCCAAACACCGTTTCCAGATTCCATTTAGATCACTGCTGCAATGCAGAGTTTTAAGCATGGTAATACAGAAAAGGAAAGTCATCCTTATCCATATATCTGATATATACTACATATATATCAAATATACTAGGCAATGTGCAAGTGATAGAGATAATGAATTCAGTAAAATAGTATGCAAAGATGTATTGCGTTGCAATCATTCTGAACTAAATGAGATTTCAAGAAAAAAGATAGATGTGAACTCTAACTGCTCCAGGGAATCATTTGTAATTTTGATGTTGATAAAATTTCATCAAGAAAGAAATGCTGGAACCCTCTCTCTTCCTCCCATTTCTACCGAAATGGAGAATTTTTTTTTTTTTTTTTTTTTATTGTTGGGGATTCATTGAGGGTACAATAAGCCAGGTTACACTGATTGCGATTGTTAGGTAAAGTCCCTCCTGCAATCATGTCTTGCCCCCATAAAGTGTGACACACACCAAGGCCCCAACACCTCCCTCCGTCCCTCTTTCTTCTTCCCCCCCCATAACCTTAATTGTCATTAATTGTCCTCATATCAAAATTGAGTACATAGGATTCATGCTTCTCCATTCTTGTGATGCTTTACTAAGAATAATGTCTTCCCGAAATGGAGAATTTTTATATTCAGAGGTTCAGCCTGTATTTATTGGCAGCTGGTAGCATTTCTCCAAATAGGTGTTTGCTCTGAAATCTTATGCCTTCTGGATTATTTCTTATGCCAGGCATATTAGATTAATTGTAGCAAAACAGGAAGTAATTGTCATATTACATCTCAAACTACTTCACTTCTGATTAATAAGAAAACTTCTCAAATTATATTCATTATTGCTTCAACATTCTACATATGGGATGGGGGAATGTGGTTAATTTATTACAGTTGGGACACTCATGCCAGCCATGGTGTAGACCTACAGTCAACCTCCATTAGCTGAATCTTTTGAGAATAGGACCTCTTAGCTAATGGAGATTTCTGATTAACTGAAAGATGGCCGGGATACTTGTGAAATCTTCCTAATGGTGTCCTGTAGAACATGAGCATTCTGTGAGATACAAGCAAGTGTTCTGCCAGGAAAGGCGGAGAAAGAAGAGGATGAGAAAGACAAGGAAAAGGAAAAAGGAAATGAAGATTGGGTACAGGGATGTTCTCCACACTCAAATAAATCTGAGAAGTATTTTTTAACTGTAGAACTTCTTTAATGTGCATCTTTAGTACATTAATTTGCATTATGAATCTCCAAGAAAAAAATTCCTTAACATTTTCTGACATTATATATCCAGGATGCGTTTCCTCAAAGCCCCTAATATTGAAGTGTTTTGTGGAGCATGATTTAAGAAACGCTATTCTAGGCTATCTTGTGTATCAGGAATGCTCTTGTGTCAGATATTTCTCTATTTTCCATGGCCCTTCAAACATTTCACTGCACCATAGTTATATGCTTACAGAAGGTCCCCCCTAATAAACCTGACTCTGTCTAGGAATTGTTATCTATCACCAGTGCCTTGTGGAGTACTTGGCAACAGGAAAGTAATCAATAAATGTTTACTTGGCACGTACTAAAGTGTGTTTTAAATACAGGGTGGACATAAAGTTCACGTGCAATTCACTATGTTAAACTACTTTAAATTGCATATGAACTTTATGTCCACCCTGTATGTATAAAATTCACATTTATAAGGGGGTCCTTGCAGACCTAATCTTGGGTTCTGTGACCTCATAGTGGCTTTGGACCATCATGCTGCATAACCCCATCCTGCAGAATTACAAGAGGGCTGTTTAAGAGGTTAATAATTAGGATTACTCTTCCACACTTAAAAAATGTGCCCTGGAAATGTCTCCTCAATATAAATAGGTAACATCAATTTATTCTTTTCACTCTTCCACACTTAAAAAATGTGCCCTGGAAATGTCTCCTCAATAAATAGATAATATCAATTTATTCTTTTTCTCTTCTCAGAAGCAAATGTAGAAATATCCTGGGTTATCAGGAGTTAAGTCATCAGTTTTTCCTATAAAGTGTACTCCATTTTGGTGATCAAACTCTGCAGGTTTTCCCATAATGATTTCATATTTCTATCCTAATGAGCCGGCGGTAGAACTCATCGAGAAGGGTGTTTGGTGTTTACTTATTCACAGCGATTTTCTGCTAGTGATAATCAACTAAATAACTTGTCTGATTGTTTTTCTAATAAAATATTTCTCTTCAACTCTAAGATCTAAAAGTAGATCTACCATTTGATCCCGTAGTTCCACTACTAGGTATTTACCCAAACGATAAAAGGACATTTTATCATAAAGACATTTGCACTTGAGTGTTTAGAGCAGCACAATTCACAATCGCAAGGATGTGAAAACAACCCAAATGCCCATCAGTACATGAGTGGATTAATAAAATGTGTTATTTGTACTCCATGGAGCACCACTCAGCCATTAAAAAAATGGTCATCTATTATCTTTTTTAACAAACTAGATGGACCTGGAGACCATTCTTCTAAGTGAAGTATCTCAAGAATGGAAAAACTAACACCACATGTAACTCAGTGCTAAATTGGAACTAGTCAATCAACACTTACGTGAACATAGGGAAGGAAAACTTAGCAGAAATTAAGTATGTGGGAGGAGGAAGGAGAGGTAAAGTTATTTCACACCTAATGGATAAAATGCACACATTCTGGGTGAAGGGCACACTTACAACTTAGACCTGAAATGTACAAAACAAACTATGTATTGAAAATGTGTGCACCCCTGTAATATTCTGGGGAGAAAAAATCTGTCTAAGCCACTGGAAGCAGTTCATATATACCTCCTTACATTGATCTTAAGTTGACCTAATTTTCATAGACTGGACATGCACCACATGTACATATCAGTACAGGAGGCCTAGTTCCTTATGTTGACCCCCTCCGTATGTTGATCAGTCTATTATAGTTTCTTGGGTGGTCAATTTACAGAGGTTCACTGGAGTTTTTGTCAATCTTATTTATTATTATTGTAGCACTGATTAAGGATATTTTTGTTCTTAAAAACAAAACAGCAGCTTAATTTCCAAGAATTAAAAAAAGCCTATTATTCTTATTGTGCTAGAGATCTAATTTGCAAAATAGAAAACAATAATATTAATATTTTGTATCTAGATAATACACCATCCAAAAGCCTCATGACTTATCAGATTTCCTATTATTGTCTCCAATAGAACCTCTCCCCTACAGTAGCCTTCGGACTTTGTAAACATCCTTCTCATTAATCATATTCCTCAAGAAAGAAATGGGTTGAAGATGCCACTGCTCTCATTTCACAAAGGTAGAGAAAGCAGTTACAGAAGCAAAGTGATTTTTTCCAAGGTTACCCAAAGTTCCACAGTGTTAGCAGTTTGGAAGGAAAGAGCAGTCTGGCTTCCAGCCAGTCTGAGGAGTCTGTTCTCTCCGATACACAGTTTTATTCGAAGTACAGCAAGCGAGCAATTTCATATCTGGTGTCACCAATGCATCAATCACCCAGGGCTGATGGAGCAGCATTAATGTGAAAATAGCTGAATGCATTTTCTTACTAAGTGTGGGGCTTCCCAGTCCTCAGAAAAATTTGTGCCTACTGAATATAAAAAGGGAATAAAATTGTAAAGGATGGCATGTTACTCATTAATTTACTTTCATTAACATCGGAGGCAGAAAATACAGCTATATTCCACTCTTAGGAATAATCCTGAGAGTTTGGGAAGAAGAAAGAAGAGACCAGTGCCTGTAGGCAAACTGGACCAGTACACTTTCTGCAAATACCATCTCTCCCTAAGGATTTACGGTTCTACGAGAAATGGCCGCTAAATGGCTGAAAGGTGATTCCACGATACCTTGGTAATTAACCTTGCATTTATTTTCTTCTCTCTCTTATATTGAAAGCATTATTAGTATCAAGCATGGAGGTCTGTCTGGAAGCCAAGGAGCTAGTGGGCAGAAATAGATGCCACAATGTACTGTAATTAGTTGAAACCATAAGCACCCCGAGATCACTCCTTTGTACACAGAGGAGAGGAGTCCAGCCCTCCATTTTCCCCAGCGTTCTATGTAGACTTTGTGCCTCCGTTCCACACGATGAAAGAAAACATTATCAGGAAGCCTTCCCTGGAGCTCTCTGGAAGAGGTCAACTCTTTGGTCTGATTACCCAGGTATGGAAAGTAGGAAGAGAGAAACTGAGAGCTCTCACCCAGACAAGAGCAGAGCTGGATTCTATCTTTCTTTTCTTCTCAAGAACAATGAAAAGAACTACAACCCACATTAGTTTAGTGTTTTGCCATTTCTAAGACGTTCTCCATCCATTTTCTCATTTGATCTTCTCAATAATACTGAAGATAAGAAAGATGAAGACTTATTCTAACTTTTAATTAAGGAAAATTTCAAAGAAAAAGAGTGGAGAGAATAATGTTATCCATCTCCTGAATCTCAAAATACGAACATATTGCTATATTTCTATGACATTTTAAAAAATTGAAATAGCTTAATAAATTACAAGCAACATGTCATTTACCCTTATTATACTTAAAAAATTAATAATAATTCTCCTATATCATCTCATATCTGATTCATAATCAAATATCCCCTGACAGTAAGATGAGTGCTACTTTCTCATTTTACAGCTGTGACTATTTTGATGTAACAAAGTGAACCAATAGGTTTCAGGACACAGATAATAAAAAGTAAACCCACGAATTCAGGAGTTTTCTATGTCTAGGTCCCATCATTTTCACTGTCAAGCAGAGTTCCATAGAAATACTCTGTTATAAGAAGACAGAAAAGCCATACAGACCTCTGTAACATTTGAGCCAGAGATACCTTAGTAAAATGTAAAATAAATGTGCAAAATTTATTTCCAACAAACTTGTATGTTATTCTTAGTGGCCCTTCTCGCCCCCTGCTGTGTTTTGTTTTGCCCTCCCTCAGCCTATCTCCCTTGCTTCCCACCCAAACTCTGGCCAATATCACCCTCTGATATGCGGTGCCTCACGGTGTCCATCTGGCCCATGAGTCCCTCTGTCCCCATCTGCAGAGCCAACACTGTTCACAGATGGCAAACACTCTAAGAAGGACTGATGGACTCATGTCCCTGAGAGTGGCTGTTATTACTGGCACCATAACCTCCTTGGAGTATCCACAGGGTGACGTAGACATGATAGTAATTTGCCTCATGGATTTTTAAGAAATTACAATGATGCCATGACTCTTGCAGTATTATGTGCATTGGCAATAAATTCCTGCATACCTCCACGGTGTGCACATTCAATTTATATATGTACAACGCTTCTCCATCCTGCCAGAAAAAATTTCCTCTCACATTTGAATGTTTTATAATCCTCTCTCAATTTCAACCCCTTGTCTCACCACAACTATTACACACAGTCAAGAGTGAACTCAGCTTGCCCCTTAAGCTTCATCTCTCATCCAGAAATGTTTGCTTTTTCTTCTTCTAGGTTCTTGGCATCTTTGGGCAAGACCTGCCAATGACTACTGAAAATTTTCCAGATGGATGTGGGTATGCGCCAAATCATGACATCAAAAGGATCACTTGAATCTACCGACTTGTTTAGCCTAATGGAGTCAGACAAATTCAAAAATTATATAAATCTTATCTGTCATCCAAGGGAAAGAATTCAAAACCTTTTACTACAAAAACAAGCCTGGTCATTATCAGGCAACTCTGGCAATGTGAGTTGACAAAGCGATGTCATCTTACCCAACCCTGGAGAACGGAGAAGGAAATTGAATCAGAACAGATTCTCATTCCAAACTCAATCAAGCTGCTCAGGCCAGAATCCAAGTCAGTACCCTCTAGTTCCAAAAGGGCACTTTATACAAAAAAAGGAAGAAAGAAAGAGAGAGAGAGAGAATAAAGAGAGGGAGGGAACAGGGGAGGAAGGAATGAGGGAAGGAAGGAAGGCAGGCTTGCTTTATGTGTGATACCTTCTTTCCAGGATTTGCATATCAACATAAGAGCTTTATAGAATATTCTCTGATACTAAAATTCCATCATGAAAAATACTCCAGGAGGCCTTTCCTGACACCCCTGAAACCATGTTGCAGTTATATCAGCCAAAGTTCTTAACTGCAAACAATAGAATTCTCTCTATAGGATGTAGGAAGAAAAGAGGGGTAGAGGAGTTTTACTAAAAAATATTTTTCCTAACAGAATCATTGAACTAGCTGGAAAAACATATGAGAGCTGAAGATTTCAGGAATTAAAACCCCAAACCACACAGAACTTATTCAATAGAGAAACCACTTATAAATCCCTGGAGTTTGGCTATACCATAGCCAGTGCTGCTGCCAGTATCAACTCCACTTTGATCTTGGGACCAAAGGGAAGGGTTGGAAGTCTTTACAGCCACCTCTGCCAGCAACCAGAGCTCCACAGAGTCCGCTGCTGGCTTGTACTGTGCCCATCTGAGCTGAAGTTCCATGTCTATGTCTGGTTGGCAAGGCCAGACCCTTTCCTAAGCTCTTTATGGGCATTAGGTCATTTAAGCCCCAAAACCACCCTAGGAGCTTGGTACTATTAGTGTCCTTTTTCTAAAGCAAAGGGATGTGAGGCACAAAAGCTTATGTAACTCATCTAGTGTCATACAAACAGTGAGTGGTAAAGCTGAGATTTGAACTCAGTCGGACTCCAGAGCTTGAGATTCCTTAACCTGGTTTTTTGTTTTTGTTACATTCTGTTTAAAATATTAACTCCGTATGCTTGCGTCCTAGCTACAAGAAGGTGAGACATTAGAATTCTGTCCTACACATTGGCTCACTAGCCCAACTCTAAAAATGTTATTCAAAATATATTGGGTAAGAATGAATGTGACCAATGTCTACTACAAATTTCTAAAATAAGTAGGGCTTTTCTCGTTTATTTTTTGTATCCCCTGAAAATGGTCATGTTCATGATGACATGACATGAAGTCCCAGATGCAGCCATGTATCTGTGTACAGCCACCACACACGGGGCTGTTGTCCGAGGATGGCTGCCACCTGGCTCCTCATCCTGCACATGTCTGCAGTTCCTCCCATCAAAGGAGGGGCAGGGCATTGCTCCAAGCCCCTTTAATCTGGGTGTCCCATGTCACTTGGGATTCTTTTGTGACATTCCATGGAATGCAGCAGAGTGAAGCTATCCCTGGCATTTAATAAACTGGCACCTTGTGCTTTTGCACTGGGGGAAACCAGTTGCCATGTAAGAAGCTAACTTCACTGCCACATAGTGAGGAGGCCCAGGTGAGCACGTGGAAAGGCCACATGGAAAAGAAGAAAGAAATACAGTCACAGATAGAGAGAGCTAAAGCCCTGGACGTGTGCTCCCCATAAAGCCATCCCAGCCAGTCCCTAATCCCTCAGACAATCCCAACTCAAGCCCCAGACATCTTTTACTCTGCACTGTCCAAAGTCTAGAGCCACAGAATAATGAACAAATAAAATGGTTGATGACTTGGAGGGGTGCCAGACTGTAGCTCATGATGCAGATCATTTGAGAACTGTTTTGCTAAACTATGGTGTCAGATACCACAAAAAGGATACATAGACTTTTCTTTTGCTCACCAGCTTTCATTAATGTTGGTGAATTTACTGTGTAGCCCAAGACAACTCTTATTCTTCCAGAGTGTGGCAGAAAAGGAAAAAGGTTGGACACCTCTGTACACAGCAATAGATAACTTGGATAGGAACCTTCACTATAATTTCACCTAATTATGCATATAATGAAAAGTTTGCATCTCATTAAATATTCTTTTGCAGCGGTGCTCCGACTTCTTCCTAAAGAGCTGCAAAGGATGTTAGCCTGTGCAGGCTATGATGCAAAATTGAGGCTGTTGTATAGGCACTTCAGTAAATGTTTACAATGTAAAATTATTTGTAACTTGAGAGCCATGAAAAATCAGGTGGCTGGCCAGATTTGACCCATGGGCCACTGTTTACTGCTCTATAACCTCACTGTTGGTGTTTGCTTTGTACCTCCCGATAGGAACTCCCTGTAACTTACTCGGTCAAGTCCCTACTCGTGAGCATTTCACTTATTTGCAATTTTTTTATTATCTTAAAAAAACAATACGATGAACTTTGTGATTGTTCCCTTAAAGTAAATCCCTACAACTGCAATTTGTTGGGTCAAAGAGTATATCCGTTATGCCAAATACCCTCTAAAACTATCACCCCACATATAATCCTACTAGCAACAAATAAGCAAGTTCTACAGCAATTCATGACTCTTTTAAGGGATGACTTTTTAAACACTGTAGTTCACATTGCTGATTGAATTGTGAGCATAATGAGTCCTTCCTTCTTGGTCCAGGATAAGCTCTTTCTCCTTGGGCTTTGTTAGAACTCTGAAATCCAGGGTCAGATAATCACTGGAGCCCAGCTCACTGCTTCCCTAAAAGAAATGAGCATTTCCAGGCACCTGGGAGAGCACCAGGAGGAAGGCCGCTGGCTGAGGCTGGCCGCATCCACCCTACCCTCTTCCTTCAGAGGGTGGCTGATGCCAAGCGTGGGGTCACCAGCTTCCAACTGAGAGGTATCTGTTCCCTTTTGCACCTGCATGCATCACTTTATTACAAAGGGGGTGCAAATGCTTTTGTTACATGAATAGCTTTTATAATGCATAAGTCAGGGCTATTAGTGTACCTGTCACCCGAATAGTGTTCATTGTATCTGTTAGGTTAAGTTTTTACCCCTCCCCCTACCCTCTTCCTCCTCATTACTCTTTTTTTCAAAAGATTCCTAGTAATTATTGCTTGTTAGAAGCATTACACATGGAACATGATTCATCCATAAAAAAGGAGGAAATCCTGCCATTTACAACAATATAGATGAACTTGGAGGGCATTATCAAAATAAATCAGACACAGAAAGACAAATGCTGCATGATCTCATTTATGTGTAGAATCTTTTTTTTTTTTTTTTTTTTAGACAGAGTCTCACTTTGTTGCCCTGGGTAGAGTGCCATGGTGTCACAGCTCGCAGCAACCTCAAACTCTTGGGCTTAAGCGATTCTCTTGCCTCAGCCTTCCAGGTAGTTGGGACTATAGGCACCCACGCCCAGCTATTGTTTGGTTGCAGTTTCCTTGTTGTTTAGCAGTCCTGGGCCAGGCTGGAACCTGCTAGCCTCAGTGCATGTGGCTGGCACCATAACCATGGTGCTACAGGTGCAGTTGAACTCACAGAAGCAGAGATTAGAGCAGTGGTTTCCAGAGTCTCGGGAGTGAGGGAACTGGGGAGATGATGGTCTATGGATACAAAGTTTCAGTTATAAGATGAACAAGTTCTGCATGTCTAAGGTTCAGCACAGGTGGTAATGAAGGTGTCAATTAATTTGATTGTGGTGATCATGACACACTGTATACATATATCAAATCATCACATTGTACACCTTGACTATATATGTAATCTTTACTTGTCAATTAAACATTTAAAAAAAAGAAGAAACATGACTTAGGCAGCATTTCAGAGGATGGATTGGAGGAAGACAAAATTATGTCTGCAACATTAATCTAGCAAGAAATGAGGATAGGAGTGGCAGTTCCATGGGTGAGAGATGATCCTCTCCTGATCACAGTCTTTGATATGGACCGTCACTTGGTATGAAGAGGCTGGGGCAGACTCCAGAGTATGCAGAGATCCAACCTGCCTTGGTGAGTTAGTGGATGGGGGTGGAAAGGGAGCCAGGGTGATTCTCAGATCACCAGCTCTGGCAACTGGAAAATGTTGGCACCATTCCTGAATCACATGGACAGGGAAGCACATTTAGAGGGTAAACACGATGAATTGAGTTTGAAGGTTTGCTGGTTATCCAAGAGGGAGTTGCCAGCAGGCAGTGGGATATATGGGGTCCAAGGTCGGGAGAAATTTGGGGTGAGTTCTCTCTAAAAAATGGAGCACAAATTGCAGCTGTCGAAAGTGCTCATTGTGGGAATGCCCCAAGCACTGCCTCTAGCTCATGGACTTGCTGGCGGGATTTTTAACTAGTTCTAGTTTTGCTCTGTCTCAGTGGTCAGAGCCTGGAACTCCAAGAGACCAGAACAAAAGGGAAAAACAATATTCACAGAGGAAAAAGCTAGACTAAGCCAAAAAGCCATCCTCCCGATGTTGGGAAGGAAAGCTTATTCACAGGAGATTGCTCAGTGTTGAAATGGGTTGCATCATTTACTCAAAGCAGGACAAAATATGGAGCCTGAACTCAATTACGTTGCTAAATTAGTTGGAAAGCTTTGGGTCAGCCATGCAAAGCTTAAATTTTATTCATTCATATCCCGTCCTTGTCATTCCAAGCCTCCCATGCTAGTCTTATATTCCTTATTGATTTAGTCTATATGAAAGCTGGGGGCCTTGAAATGAGGCTTGTTTGGGGGTGAGCTTGGGGTATTTTTCTGACTAATATAAATGAATATTTTATCAACATGCATTGCTAAAAGAAATCACCTTTTATTCCAAGGCTCTGGGCCCTCAAATCTTCACATTTTACCTAATGCTTTTACCTAATGTTGGTTTTGCACATATCTGTCTCCCTCTCCTTTTTGAAGGAAGGGATGGTATCCTACTTAAGTCTAGCATGTTGCCTGGCACATGGAAGATGAGCCATAAATGTTTGTGGAAACGGGCCAAAATATAGATAACCGTTCTCATCCTGATGTGGTGGCTCGTGCCAGTAATCCCAACACCTTGGGAGGCTGAGGCAGGAGGATCCACTTGAGCCCAGGAGTTTGATACTAGCCTGGGCAACATAGTGAGTCCCCCATCTCTACAAAAAAAAAAAATTAAATTAAATTAGCAGGATGTGGTAGCATGAGGTTGCAGTAAGCTGTTATCATGAGACCCTGTCTCACTCCATCATCCAGACTGGAGTGCAGCTGTGGAACTCCAGGCTCACATGGATCCTCTTGCCTCAAAACAATACCAAAACAACAACAGCAACAACGAATTCTTATAGTAGAGGAAATGGGAAATAATGAGGTGTGCGTGTTGGAAAAGATATTTTAATTATAGCACTATATCACTCTCGTATTTATTGATCATTATTCTTAGGATGTGTAAACCCAAAGTGGATGATGAGGGCTCTTTCTCCGCCCATTTTCCCTTTAATTGCAGAGCCCTTATGAAATGGCGTTTGATACCTATAGTAGAAGATACGCAGGGTCAGGGAAAGAAATAACGCTCAGAAGAAAAGCATGCTGGGGAATGATATGGGATGGCCTGGCTAAAATAAAGTGTGGGGTTTGCTTGCGGGAGTTCATTTGCTATGTTGTCCTTGTCTTCTGTTATCACAGATAATTACAAATTGCCTGCCACTCTGGAGAATATTTATGCCACCAAGTTCATCAGACCAGAGACTTGGAATTCTGAACTGAAGAGATAGCCCACATAAAATAATAATATGGAATAGTCACTTGCCAAATATGCCAGGCATAGCTCTCAGTGCTTCATGCATATTAACTTTTTTAATCCTCATGACTCAATGAAATATGTGCTATCCCCCTCACCTCTCTTGGCACATGTGGAAGCTGAGTGGCAGAGCAATTAAGTAGCTTATCCAGGCAGCTCCAAAGTCTGTGCTCTGAACCACTAAGCAGCACGGCCTCTCCACAAGCAGGGTGCTGGTGAAGGCCGATGACTAACACTTGCCCACCTGCCACCGAAGTTCAAGTCACAGCAAAGCTATTGCTGTCTCCTTGCTCTTCCCAGCCAGAGTGACAGGTGGGGACTGGCTTCCTTCCAGATCTGCTGACATTGCTGATGCTCATCTGTCTGGGGGATTCTGTAAGCCCCCAAGCCCCCTTTTGAATCAATATGTATTATTGGAGTTATTAATAGCTTGAGGAGGAAGCTCCATAACTTAATGACAGACTGTGACAGAAGTAACTTGTCAAAATACCGAGCCTCTTGCCATTTCGTTGCCATGTTTGTTGGCAAGTGCCATCATTTGCAAGGGTTTCTCTTTCTTCCCAACATAATGAGACTTTCTGCTGACAGCTCATTACAGAAAGGTCCCCTTCCCACCCTGGCTCGAACTCTCTCACTAATTGTGTGAGAGGAGGAATATTCACTTGGGCCAACTTGGTTGTACAGAAAGAAATGGAGACCCTCTTATCTCTAGCATATTTGACTTGTCTGAGGCTAATCCAGCAAAGAGCAGGCAGCTAAGGTCATGAGTCTGATTTCTAGTCTGCATGTGTAACCAAGAGAATTTTTTATTCTGACAAAGACCTTTTCATCTTCCCAGAAAGAAGGCGAACATGGAAAGTATCAGTTTGCCTATTACACATGGAATTCTTTGCCTCTATGCTTGTGGCCCTCAACTCTTCCATTATAATAGATCGGCCAATAATTAGGGTCAACAAGTCATCTGTGACTCCATACCCCTCTGCTTCTGCTCACAGCTCAAAGCAATGCTAATGGTTTGGGGTTCCCGGCCAGAACAGCATGAAGGCAGCACTGTTTCCTTCTTCTTTCTCATTCCTCTTTGTGGATTTCTAGCTCTACTCTGTCTCATCGTAGTCACTTCTATTTCTGAGAGGACAGAAGTAAAATGATCTCTTAGGAAAATCCTGACCCAGGAGACTGAGAAGCTGAGGAGGATCTAGGCCCACACAGAGAAAGAAGGGTGACACTATATTCTTTGCCACACATTCTACTGAAGTACCAGACAATATGGCGGTGAAAAATCCACAGTTCTACTTCAGCCTCTCATCCCTTTATGTAGTCGCAAAATAGGCATCAACCTTCTACTACTATACAGCAGGGGCTGTGCTAGATGCTACTGATTTGGTGATGAGAAGACTTGGTCCCTGGGCTGAGTGTGAGCTGGTTCTTTATCTTTCTCTCTTCAACCCAGTGACCCTCCCCTTTCTTTCTGAAAAGATACCATCCTTGCTGTCCAGGCTAAAAAAGGGATCCCAGATCAAATGTTTCTGAAGGTCACTCTGTATTGCAAGAATCCTGGGCCTGAAACAAAATAGGAAACACTTTGGCCAGGTATGTGGGCACAGTTCTGGGACATGACTCTGATGAATGACATAATTCAGTGCAGCCAATGTTTGTAACTGCTTCCTCCTTTGGAGATATGATTTCTGGTGCTTTTCTTAACATTTTGATTCTTAGCCAATAAGTAAGATCAGATTAATCTCCCTCATATTTCTTTTCAGAACATGCTATACTTTCGAACTCAGCCAACACAGAGGGACACATTCTAGATATTCTTCCCATGACTGACGTTCCGTTAGGGATGTTATGCTTACATCTTCTCTCACTTACTAAAGGCTTCAGCAGATCTGAAGTTACAAATAAGCCTAACCCCCTAGATTGGGAGGCTTCTGCCTTCTGTAGGTGGTTTAAGAGAACTGGAACCTGAATCTTTGACCTTCTCTAAGACTACAAGATTGCGCTGAATGACATTTGTGGAGGTTTCTGGAATAAGTTAGACCAAGAAGCCAGACTTCCTGTCCTCGCTGCCTGAAAAGTGCACAGCACACACAGGCTAGTCCCACACAAACTCCTAAACCCAGAAAAGCTGGACACCTGATGTCCATTTACTTTTTTATAAAATCCCTCCTGCTCTTTACTAAGCAAAATCACACACATTATCTAATTCAATTCCCCACTGCCCAGATTTCCTGTCATTCAACTGTGTTACAACCATACAGTGGAATACTATGAAACCATTAAAAATCATACTGTGAAAAAAAAAAAATTAGCAGCATGCAAATATATTCAGATATGCACCCAAGCCCTCAGTTCTCAATCAGAGTATAAAATTTGCCAAATATTTTACTCTGGTCACTGTTTCCTGACCAGCACACATAAAACCACACCATTTCCGGCACCAAGTCAAGGTTTTTGGTCTTAGTTCCAAGAACTAGTTTATAAGTAATAAACCAGACTATTTCCTGTTAAACAAGCAACAAGAAAATAGACCATAATAGTTCTTTTCTTTGAGAAGCAGTGAAATGGATGTTTCCTCAGTTTAATATTCTCAAAGATGCAAACTTCTCCTTATAGTTTAAAAGGCATAGGTGGGAGGTTACTACTAGTTAATACTACGTTCTGAACTAAGACATAAACCCTAGTCCACCACTTTATGGCTGGGGATCTTGAACTAGTAAGGTAAACTAGCCTCTCTGAGGCTCAGTTGCTGTGCTGATGAAATGGGACTGCAATAGTGCTCACTTCATAGGATTAGTTGAGTGACACTTCATAGGATTAGTTGAGTGTGTCAACAGAATAGTATGTAGCCCTGACTTCACCACAATGCCATATGTCAATGTATCAAAATTGTGCTTGGATCTCATGAATATATACAAAGAAAAAACAAATGGGGGGAAATACCATGGCACCTGATGCATAACTGCTCCATGAATGTTAGCTCCTAGTATCATTTGAAATAAAAAAGAGGTCACTTAGTAGGCGTGAACTCTCGCTCAATGACTATTAAGATAGTAATAGCTATTATTTATTGTGTTCTTATTATATGCCAGCCACTGTACTAGATGAATCACATATATCGTCTTGTTAAATTCTTAAAACAACACTATTTAATAGGTGATGAAACCAAGAAGCAGATACAAATGAAAGAACAGGAGATCCATTGTGTAGTACAACGTGGTGGCTACAGTTAATAACAAAGTGTTGCATTCTTGAAATTTGCTAAGAAAACAAAAATAATTATAAAATTCCTAGTAGGTTCTCAATTAACATCAGTTCTTGTGAAAACTACTCTCCCTTAGTTTTATACCGCAGCCTGCAGTTGAGAAGGCAGATGGGGTTGGGGAGTTGGGAGAGACTCGTCCTCATGAGTGAGAGCAAAGCACAGATTCCACTGGGTTTCCAGTCTGTCTTACAAGGGAGTCAGGAATTAAAAGCCAACCTTGTATGACCCTCTGATTTGTTTTTCTCCCAGTCTCTGTTCCCCAGGAAAAGCAGCAAGAGAGGACATGGCTCTGGTGCTCTGTGAGGCGTAGTAGGGAGGCAGGACCTGAGGGGAGTGCTCCTTTCTCTGGAACCAGACTTAGAGGACTTGGAAGTACAAAGAGTATCAAGCAATGTAGAGAGAGAGAGAATGGCCTAAAAGATGCAAGAAGAGCCAGCTGAGACCATAGGGTCTTAGCAAAAAGATAAGGACAATATGGGGAGGTAGAGGTGCACCTGCAAAATCGTCCTGGGGATGAGTGCTACGAAGGATTCCCGTTGCAAGACCCCTCTTGCCCATCAAGAAGCCCAAAGTACCCTTGGACTTGTTATACTTCCCTGTCCGTCTTCCACCTTCACCAAAAAAGCAAATTTGATTCAAGTAAATGAAAATATCTAGAGAGCCTTTACTCTGAGGAAAGCTGCCTGTAAGCTCTGGTACAGAAATGCATTTGATAGATGCGTGAGCAACCCTAGTATGTCTGCGATGAGGGAAAGAGACAGGCACACCCACAGCTGCTCTAAGGCAGAATGTGATCAGGGGCTGGCAAAGGGACAGAGTGCTCTGGGGTACCGGGGAGGCAGCAGCTCCACGTACTTACCAAGAAACCTGAGCCTGTGTGAGAGTCTCCCGGAAGGAGAATGTGATACTGTGGGGAAGGTGGGAGAGGGCGGGTGCGAGAACCAACACAAGATTTACAGCAAGAGCATCTCCCTTCTGGGACTGTTGGTATGTCCTGGGCTTTCTGCCAGCTCTGACCATCACCTATTCAGAAACCAGAGTGAAAAGCAATGCCCTCCCACTCAGATTCATGGTGACTCGTTTGTTCTTCCTCCCCATTTGTTGCCTCCTTTTGCACCTTCCAAGAAATTATAATCCTGAGCGCCATTGAAAATGAAGATCATCTTATTTCAGCTTATTAACAAGGAATTTCCGAGAGTCTGGCTTAGGACAACTGTCCACGTCCTGAGGACATGTTGCAAACACCTTTCTGCCCTGCCTGTTCTGTGATCTGAGATTTTGCAACCAGTGTGTGGCTAGAGAATTTGATTTCCTCCCAGTTACTCTTGGGCTCACCCTTTCCCTCACAACACCTGCATCGTGACTCCAGGTCACCTTCCATTTAGGTCGCAAAGATAGGGCACTGGGGCCAAATTTTGCATTTGTTCTGAGGATGGAATCTGAGGAAGGCTCTGCAGGTGCTAACCAAACACCAGGCCGGCTCTCACACTTGATGCCAGGGAGGAGTGTCCTGGGGGAACCAGACATGAGCCGGGTACATAAGCTTCAGGAG
This sequence comes from Nycticebus coucang, assembly GCF_027406575.1. Classification (NCBI taxonomy): domain Eukaryota; kingdom Metazoa; phylum Chordata; class Mammalia; order Primates; family Lorisidae; genus Nycticebus; species Nycticebus coucang. The sequence goes on from NC_069789.1 coordinate 93,003,155, forward strand.
ATGGTGAGGAGGGTGAGTGAGTGCCAGCTTATATACTGCAGGATTCATTCATTTGCGTAACATTCAACAAATGTCAGTGGAGAGTTCAGTACATGCCAAAGGAATACAAATACAACAAGAAAAAAGACACAGTTCCTCCACCCGGGAGACCACAGCCTATTGAGAGGGAACGCAACCAAATGGGAACTCTAGCACATACCGCGTGATCATTGCGACCATGGGAGAAAGCCAGGGTAGGATAAAGTGATACGGGAGAAGGCGCTGAGGCCACAGTGTGGGGTGGAGAGAAGGAAGGAAGGTGGAGCCAGACACGAGCCGTCCACAGGAGTGCACAGGGTTTGTCCAGGCTGGACAGCAAAAGAGGGTGTGGAGTGTGTAGAAACCAAACCCGAAGGTGGCCAGGACTCGGTGACACACGAGCGAGAGGGCCTGATCTCTCACTCTGCTCTCCTGTCCCCTCCCTCCTCCTAGCCCACCTTCTCCCATCAGATTTGTACACCAAAGAAACAAATGCTACAGACCTCAGTAAAAATGGACCAAAATAGCTTTTCTAAAGGGCAACCTCACTAAAATAGGATGTTTAGTTCCACAACCCTGAAGAAATTCACAGGGAGAGCCAGTTTTCCAGCAGCTCCAGGCCCAAGAGGGAAAATAGAGCCACAGAGAGCTGCCCTCCCTCCACCTCCCTGCTTTTTTTCTCTCTCCTCTCTCATCCTTGTCCTTGGGAGAGAAGAGAACAGAAACTGTATAGAAAGAAGTAAAGGAAATGACACGGGGGGTGAAACTATAAGAAAAAAGAACAGTGAGGTATGAGGAGCGCTGGGCCCCCTTCCGTTTGCGTGCTCATTTAAAATGATCCTCAGGGGGACATTTTTTCAACAAGAATTTTCTCCCCATGCTCCTGCACAAGGAATGGGAAAGCAAGGTAAGATACATGACCCAGGAACACAGTGGAGGTGGAGATGGTGGGGCACAGAAGGTGGAAATGGTGGGGCACGCTCACTCTCCTCTCAGCCCCTCCACGCCTCCCCCACCCTGGAGAAGCCTGGAGTTCTCAGCAGCCTTTGGCCTCCTCCTCTGACTCTATTCTGTTCTCTGCTAAGCACAATGCCTGCAGCAGGCCCCAGGGACACCCATCTGCTCTCCCAAAACTGACACCAGGTGGGGCAGGATGAGGCACGCTGGCCACAGTCCATTCCTCAGAGGCAGTAGGACCCAAGGTTTCCATTAGCAACAGCAACTAAGATTTCAGGAAGGATGCAGGTCAGCGCCACGTGCGGTAGAGCAATGGTGCAGACACATGCGGTCTCCTTCCTCTCAACAACAGCAACACCACAGCAACAATCCTTTTCATCAATGGACCCTTTCATGACCAGCTCCAGCCTTCCCCAGCTCTGATTTCCCTTTGCAATGTTGCTCTGATTTTCACAGATACAAGATCATCTCTTTAAAATAATGGTAATGTCTACTAAGGGTCAAGTATTTACCTCCAGTATTTCTAAGGGTCAAGCATTTACTTCCAAACCACTCTGTGAGGTAGAGATTATGTATTACTTCCACTTTACAGATTATAAAACTGAGGCTCAAGTTTGTCAAACTGCAAAGTCCATACTTTTCTGCTCCAAAATGTCTTACACGTATTTCCCAACTGTAAGCACATTGAGGGCAGAACCTGTGGCCCCTACTTCTTTGACTTCTCTGTAGCACTCAGTATTACCCTGGATGCAGGAAATTTTTAAACATTTCTGCAGCTAACAAAGGTGAAGTTTGGTTTTAGAGGGTGATTTGATGAAGGAGTTAAGCAGGACATGCACAGCTGCTTTATTATCTGCAAAGACATCTTCTCCTTCCAAATGCACATGGTCATTAGTAAAAAGCTAAATTTAAAGCCTTAGTAAGACAGCCAGCCATTTGCTAAATGAAGTTGTCTTAGATAAGTCTCTGTTTTCATCCTGCGCTGACAAATATTGAACACTCCCAAATAGATGGGGAGGAAAGATAAAAGGACAAAAAAAAAAAAAAAAAAACAGGTGTTAAAGCAGAGTTGTGTTTCCCAAACCTTTCCAGGTAGTGCCATCCTTGTGACCTTTCAAGGACAAAAAAATAGCCACCAATAAATGCCATATATGTCAAAAATAAAGATGAAAGTCTAGCAAATTAGTAGAACATAGAAAAGTGGTCATAATTCCCTGGATCCAAATACTGGCTGGCTTCCCCTGCAATGTTGTTCTATGTGAAAACATGGATGATGAGAACAAAACCAGATGCAATAATTAGCAGGGGGGGGGGGGCCTCACAAGCCAAGGACTGCGGGTGACCTTTAGAAGCTGGAAAAGGCAAACAAACAGATTCTTTCATAGAGCCTTCAGAAAGAAATGCAGTCATTGATTTTAGCCCAGTAAGACCCATACCAGACGTCTGGCCTATGGAACTTAAAAATAATATATTCGTGTTGCATTAAGCCTCTAGTTTGTGGCAAATGTTCCAGCAGCCACAGGAAACTATCAAGAGAATGGAGAAGAGATCACCAATTCAGAGCACACTGGGAGGGTTAAATTCATAGTATTAGAGATCTGAGAGGTAACTAGTTCCCTGCTAGTTAGAACGTGCCCAGTTCTAGGAAGACGTAAAAGGAGGTGAAATGAACTCTAAAGATTCCATTCGGTTCCTTGAATCTGAAGTCACTTAACTGGCAGGCTATGTTTTGGCTCCTCCAAAGAATAGCCTTTTCCATTTATTCCATACTTTTCTGCTTTTTTAAGTTTGACGTCTCTCTTCTGGCTTTTATATTTACGTCAACAACCTCACCAGAAATTCTCTGCATCGTTTTCCTTCTCCATTTTCTCAATTTATGATTATCAGATTGGGACCGTTGGTGGACCACAACAGTGTTACCTCACCCTAGTCACCTTCTACCTCTTTCTGGCACACTTTTCAGTCTCCTCCTCCTATGTTCTCTCAACGAATGGGTCCAGCACACTCTTTGATGACATTGTTTCCTATCAGGTACAGGCACCCATCAGGGGAGTCCAGACAACAAGCGCTGAAAATCGAGTGTGATGTGATAGGAAAACACAACCTAGCATGAGGAGAAGCAGGCTTCAGGGAAAGGCACTTGCATCTCTGTGGATGTTTCTAGAAAGCTACTTCTCCTCCATTTCTGTCAGCTTTTCCACATTTTGATTCTTCAAGCAGTGAAATGCACAACCAAAAAGCTATGAAGTGGGCTCTGGTAGGCTTGGCTGAGAAAGTCATTGCAACTTTCATAGCATCAGAGTCTCGGCCACCTGAGATGACGCTGGCCCTACCTCAGACTTGTCCCATCAGAAGAAAGGACACAAAGAAGGGAAAGATAGTGGCTTTCTGATACTTAAATCTACTTTATGGAGGAAATAAAAGATTTCATTTAATGGGAATAGACATTCGATTTAAAGTCACAAATACATTCCAGGGGGAAAAGTTACCATCTAATCCTTCCAGTTGAATATAAGTTTGTTTTGCTATATGTGGGATGATTGCATCTATTCAAAAAGTATGTATTGAGCTGAGTACTGTGACAAATAAAAAATCGATGATATAGTGCCCAACCTTACAGGACTTATAATTTGCTTAGAAAGAAACAAAACAAACAACCTTGAAGCACCATAGTAATAACAACCACAGCAGGGTTGTTTTTTGTTGTTGTTGTTTTTTAACACTTTTTAATTTTGGTTTTACCTACTGTTAAATTCTAAAAGCAATGCAGCAAACAAGTCTGCATAATTCCAGAGGAGGGCCCCAGAAGAAGGCCAGACACAGTCATGGAAGGCTGGAAGGAGAGAGTACCTCAGCTGGACCTTGAACACGGCAGGCGGAAGTGCAAGAAACTCTGGAACATTTGCAAAATCAGAGAAGTGATGATTTCATGATGAGGTTGGAGGAACAGTAAAAAGACTATTTTGGCCAAAGTGAAGGTGAAAGGGAGGTTGCAGCCAGATCCTGGGAAGAACCCAAGGCTTCCCCAAAGCGGTTCTTGCTGCAGGCATTAGAAGCCGCAGGCAACCAACGTGCAGTTTTCTCACGTGTCAGCTGCCTCTGAAGCTCTGGAAAGGAAGGTTAAGTCTTTTAACTGGTTTTACATATCATTTTCATACAAATGCAAATATTGGCATAGTCTTATGCAAAAGATACAAATTTGCATAAATTTCTGAGATGAAAACACTTCAAAGAACATTTTCACTTGCAGCAAGACCTCAAATCCTGAATGTTCACCTTCATAGACTCCTCCTGCTCCCTCACTGGCAACTCCCATCAATTTCTGAGCTCAATCAAGTGTAACTTGTCTGATTTCCCTGTCTGACTCCTCCCCCATCACCCACAGCCCTGGTTCAGGTTCCTGTCACGTCTCAGTCAGCTTATTGCAGCTGGGTCGTGGCTGGCCCTGCTGCCTCCCATTGGTTCCTTCTCCCTGTCCTACACTCCGGCCAGGGCTATCTTTCTAACAAGAAAATGGAGTCATACTACCCCCCACCTGAAACCCTCCAGCATCTCCTCTTCACCTTTCACCTGGGCTCCAGCTGTACCAAACCCACCCACAGCTACCCACTCATGCTACACACACTGTCCTCATCCACCTGACGCTCACCTCGTATTTTGAGAAAACCCTTCCTGCAAACTTTGTGCCAATAATGTGTTATTACCCCATACAAGCCATTGAGTACTATTGTTATTATCCTTACCATGTATGCACTATTCATCAGGGATATAAGTTACAAACCCAACCTAAAGACATTCTCAGGAACTTGTGTTGTCCGTAGAATAGGGACCTCCCGTATATGACACAGTGGGCGGCACAAGCATCTGTTCTGTCAGCTAAGAAGCAAGGGCATTTCATCAGTTTCTTGAGAGAAATTACTCTGACACCTGCCCATGATTATCTACCATCCTTGAAAGCAGAGGGGCTCAAGAAGTTCTGATCATACTACAGAAGTATGGCCAGCACCTCTAAGGGAAAATCTTAAAGTCTGTGAGTATTTTCAATATCACTGGGTAAAAAGGCCTGTAGACCCTTGCTAACACATATGTTGACCCACTAAGGACTGAATAAGGTAGCCATGGACCCTCCTGTCCCCTCAGAAGTCCTCTCTCTTTCTCCTTCCATTTTACTGATAGCTCCTAAATTGATCAATTGGTCAGGTAAATCCAACCAGATTAAATCCTCAAAGGGCAAAAATACATTGAATTATCTCTCGGTATTTTTCCCCACTCCTGAGGCACAGCCCACAAGTTCCACTTCCTGACCTGATGCGTGTCATGTGGGCCCTTGGCCTTCTCAAAAAGTCCCTCTACATTTGCTCAAACATAAATATATTAACAGACTCCAATGCACCCACCTCTGTAGATTGATGGGGATTTATTCTGGCCTCATCATAAATGCCTGCCTTATAAACATGATTTCACACTCCACCATGTATCACCCTGCGTTATTCTCCAGTTCTACTTCCCAAACAACAGAGCAGCATGGTGGTAAAGAGCTCTGTTTTGAACTCAGTTCAAATCCTGACTCTTCAACTTATAGTAAAACAGATTAAAAGAGTTTTAATATTTTATAGCATCTTTGTGAGATTACACAAACCAGTACATGTAGAACGCTGTGCCCAGCACAGAGTAAGTCTTTCCAAATGCCAGCAGTACAATAACCCCCATGTGGGCCAAGAGCCTTCTTTTATTTCTTCTTCCCCTTATGATTGAAGCAAATGATGAATGCTAGCACACGACCGGTGTTTTGCACACAATTGGTGTTTCACACGCACTGACTGATGGACTGGCTTCCCCCATATGGCTACACCCTTCCAGGGCCAATAAAAATATTTCTGCCCAAGAATTCTGATGAAAATGCTTGGCTCCAGATGCTATTCGGGATCACACTTTGCAGCATGATCCCATTGTCCTCCTCTACATCACACATTCCTTTTAAAATAAGAAGGAATTCCCCTCTGCTGTCCTGGCTGCTAAAGGCAGCATGGCTGCAGGGATGACTCAGCAGCTCACCCGGCGCAGCTGGCAGCTCAGGCCCCGCCTTAACCCACAGTCTCCGTGCATCTTACAGCAGCCACGGTCATGCTCAAGGACACTGCAGCCTCCCACCTGAGGCTCTGCAGCTGTCTCAGGTACACACCTCACTGCATTTTGGAGCCCGATGCTGATGAGTGTGCAGAAAAGCTGCTTCGTTTCAAATGCCTTTAAGCTCTTGGCCCTGTCTAGTCTTCAAAGCCTACAGTTAAGGAATCAGGGCATGTTCCTGGGAGCAGAATCCTCAACAAGGTCGCCTGGCCACCAGATCTGGACACCAGCTCAAAGTAAATGCCAAGCTGCATCCCTCAGTCTGAAGAGCATCCTTTTCACTAGTGACTGTGTCCAGCCAAACCTTAAGATGGAAGGAGTGGAAAGGATGGCCCTTTGAGCAGGGCACCTCTCTGAGCCCCTTAGGTCCTGAACGTACTTGTTTGGGCTGAAGAAAAAATAGACTCTATTTTCTCTTGAGGAGATAGATGGTTAACTTCTTGACAGCAAGACTGTGAGGGATTCCAGTGACATCCCCAGACACATGCTTGAGGGGCTCAATGAATGTTTTATGGCTGATAACAGCTCATGAATGATCAAGCCCATTAAATAGGAATGTAACATTGCACTTCCCCTCAAATCCCTCCCACTCCCACCATGGTTCTTTCCTCCTCACCTCTTTGTCTCCAGTGCCCCCAGCAGCAGCAGAAGAGCTCCCTGTGTCTCCATTGGAACTTGGTGTGTTGAAGTTGCCCCCCACCCCCAAGAGCCAGAATAGGTGAGCCTTGATCAGAGGCACATAGCTGTTCTAATGACTAAATGGAGGTCATAGGTACATATTTATCAGTCATGATGCTTCTGGGGGAATTACCTCAGTGACACAGCTTTTTTCACTGGACATGATCATGCCATGCCTCAATGATGGAAATAGAAATCAGTCCCCAAGAAGGCATGTTTCTATACTGCCTTATCACAAATCTGCCCTGAAAAGCTGCCTACCTCTTTCTTCTCTCTCTCTCTCTTTCTCTCTCTCTCTCTCTCTTTTTTATACATGCTATTCAATGTAGTGCTGAGAGAGACTTTAGTAATTAATGACTGATGAAGTGAGGCTGAAGACCAGAGCTGTGACCTGCCTAAGCCACACAGCCAATTAGTGGCCTTACCAGATACACAAATTTCAGTCCAGTGGTCTTTCTGTTTCATTCTGAAATTATTTTGTTTGGTTTTGTCTGTTTGGTTTTTGCTTTTCTTTACAGTGTCTTCAAATGAGACCCAACGTCAGGTTTTTCCTCCCTGAGAAGTTGCAGGTAAAGCTCAGATTCCCCCAGAATCCCGCTTTCTTTCCATTGCCCTGGGGCCTTGTCTCCCCAACATGGCTGCAAAGACCCTGGACCTCTCACCTTCCCGTGTAATAAGCCCACGCTCAAGATTCTCCTTTGCGAATGCAGCAACTTATGCTCAGGTCATGGAAAGGGGACTGTGAATATTCACTCTGAGCAATGCTGCAGCCCAAGCCCGCTGGAGCGTGGTAGGACGTCCTGACGAGCCATTTTTGCCCAGGTCCCCTCTGTTGCCATCAGACTGCAGAGGTCTTACAAGCCCAGCCGCAGATGTCCATTTGTTTCAGGACAAAGAGCGCCACCTGCTGTCTCTGAAGGCTGCCTGCAGCACCACGTTTCTTGAAAACCGCAGTGATGTTATGCTAAGCTGCTGGGTGCCTGAAGGAATCAGATCCCTTCAGTGAAGAGAAAAAATGGCACCTGTGCAATTGGTACCGATACCCGGTGTCGGATTGTGGGGTAACCCTGGACGAGCCCTTGTAGCACGTCTTTCTCCTTTCTTACTATTTTCATTTTTCCCCCTTCAACTTGGAGGCTTATAGGTCAGCTGAAGCTCTTGATGTAAAGAGACATACCCAAGGTCAAACAGAGCCCATTTTATCCCCGCGCAGACTTCTTCTCCACTAAGTACAGGCTGGAGAGAATTCATATGTTTCAGATTCCTTTCCCTTTGCCCACAGCAGGTATTTTGCAGCAGAATGTTCCTCCCTGTTGCTTTGCTGATGTCATCAATACCAGGGTACATTTCTCTCTTCTGCGCTATGCTTTTATAGTATAGCTGTATGTGTTTAAATATTGTCTCCCTAATTAGAGCCCAAAACCCTTGAAAGGAGGCCCAATATCGGATTAATTTTTGTAGGATTTTGGAGGACTTCCCACCTGATAAGTGTCTGGGGACTTAGCAGCTCTCCACGCTCCATCTTCTTCTCAAGTGCTTCAGAAATTGAATACACCCTCCTGACCTCCATAAAACTGTCCTCACTTGCTGGTCTCCTGGGGACACCTAGCCCCCTGAGACTGGCTGACGAGAACACAAGCTCCCTGGTTCTTTCCTGCTCACCACTCCCCCCAAAATCATATCAGCCCTAATTATTTTAAAAAGTCATTTTTCTAATCACTCCAAACAGGTATAACAATTTCATGATTTATGAAGTTACCTGAGATTTTTCTGAATGTTTAGCTCCTGAAGCAAAAGAAAAAGATCTGTTTGTGAACACTGCATATCTTTGCTTGTGTCCCATCCCTCTCGGATAAAAGAACCTTGAGAGCCGAGCTGCACTTTACAGCCCAAGGATGGGGAAACACAGCCTCGTGATTTCCACCAAGGAGCCTCCCATAAACACTCTGTATCTTGCTTTTCTCTGCTGAAAAATGGGCATAATAAAAGTGGTTTACTCATAGGAAAATCCTCCATTAATTGAGGAGTAAATGAAATAATAAGGTGATTAGGCCTCACAGGAAGTAAGCACTCCAAGGAGGTTAGCTATTATCACCACCAGCGTTCATACCTCATTCCACAGACTCCGCTTGGTTATCGGGTTAGTCTTAAGCATCACTTGGTCCCCAGTGTGGTAGATATGGGGCAAAAATTGGGTTCGCCATCAATAGTTATTTAATTAATTAGGTAATTGCTGAAAGCAAACTGTTGATAGCGAGGGAAGAGAGCATCAAGGACAAAAAACTTCCAGGAAGCTGACAGGGACCCTGCCAGACTATAATTAGTAATCACTTGGGGGAAATGCCAGGGAGTACCAGGAGAAAAGAAGCCCTGAAAAAACTTAAAGGAGAAAAAGAGAGAAGACCAGAAATCTCATTTCATTTCAAAACAGGTGATCATAAAGCAAAAGCCAGGCCTTGGGTTCTGCCTCCACGTCCCATTCGTGGAGCTTCACCCATAGGCATCTGCGTCACCTCCTTCACGAGAGAATGGGGTCAGTGCTGTTGTCCTAACTAAATTCTAGCTCTATCAGTCCACTCTCTGGCCTCCCATTCTCCTTGTAGTCTCCACATGCATGAGGACTTTCACTCCTGTGCTGTTCTGACTCACAATATCGCTCAGGCTTGTCAAGCCAGTGGGTAGCTGAGGCTCTGTGGCGGGTCCCAGCCTCCCCAGCTCCTAGCAGACAGGCCCTGGGGGAAGATGGCACCTGCCATCATGGGTGTCCTGCCAACAGCATCGCCTTTCAGGGTTCATCTTATTTTCTTCTGATGAACAAGCAAAGGCAACCAGACTCTCTGTAGGTGTAAGTTGGCGTGCACATTTGGCAGGAAGGGTGGATTTCTCTGGAACATTCCATTACTCATTCTCATGCCCAGCCCACCCTGTGCTGAGGCAGCAGAACCTTTCCCTCTGCCAGGTAGCAAGGACATCCCTTAGCTGAGCAGCCAGGTAGTGAGCAGGTCTCCTGAGAAGCTGGCAGGCAGATGAGCCACCTGAGGACACTCAGGGAAGGTAAGTCTGTTATTCTCCACCCACTCTAAAGACCCATTCACATCCCAAATAGGATAAGAAGCTATTTAGCAAGATGCTAGTGCCAGCTAGACTGAACAAGCCCTGGAATGAAGCTCAGGGAATGGAACAAGGCATTTGTAAGCAGGACCCTTGGCCTGAGTATATAATCTCAATCTCAATTTTGCCAGAATTGTGATAGCCATGAAATGACCTGTGTGCAAATCTTAAGTGGCCTATGAACTCCCATCACCTTAGGAAATAGAGATAAACTCCTTAACTCCTTAATTGTTACAAAGATTAGAACTACTTTGAAAATACATTTTATAAGTGACCACAAAGTTTACTTCTTCTTTTGATTGTTTTTATAAAACCATGACCCTCTTAGGCTAATATTTAAAGCCCCAGCGGTTCTTTTTGTGCCCAGCCCCTGGTGAACACTAAGTGCATCTCCGGCAGCTGTGTCCCCGTGACACTCCGTATACAGCTGTGCCTCTCACTTCTTCATGCAGCTGTCCTGTGGCACCTGTTTGGCTCAATCATGAACACAAATGTTGGTTGCAGTTGTGAAGGTCACTGCTACAGAACCACAGTTCTTAAAGATTGGTGATCACCTAAATTACTTAGAGCATTTGTTCAAATTAGAGAAACCCATCCTAGACTACTGAATCTGACTTTCCAATGGTGAGCCAGGTGTTTCTGGCGTGCTCCCAGAGTTAGAGAGCTGCTGTCTGTACCTGGTGGTCAAGGGGCCAGAGGGTCAAGATCTAGAAGTATGCTAAAATACAGAAGTTCTGCTCCCAGCCTAGACATCCTGAATCAAAATCTATGTTTTAATGAGATCCCATCTGCACATTGAAGTTTGAGACACACTGCCTGAGCACAAAAAAAATAAGGTTGGGGGGGGAGGGCGGCACCTGTGGCTCAAGGAGTAGGGCACCGGCCCATATACAGGAGGTGGCAGGTTCACCTCCACAGCCAAAAACTGTTAAAAAAAAAAAATTAATTACAAGAATAAAATGACCTCCTGGCAATCTGAGGTAAGAGAATAACAGAATTTCCTCCAGTTATTCAGGGTCAATGACTCCTGCCAGAGTAAGGACTCCTTGCCTTGCCTGCTGGATACCAGAACCCAGAGCCATGAGCAGGAATAGCCGGTTGATCAGGACCTTCTAAACCAGCTTACATTTCCCCTCTTCTATCCACTCTTGCACCTTGCCCATAATCATTGGATCAGAGATTCAGAGATGCTGAAGGGGATACACCAGGACATCACATCAAACTGAAGTCTGGGTCCAAATCCCAGTTCTGCCACTTTCTCACAGGGCAGCCATGGCAAAATCCCCTAACCCTTCTGAATCTTAGTTTTGTACATGTCAAGTAGGGGAAACTTGAAGGATTTGCAAGGGTCCCTCCAGCACTTCACATAACTCTTATCATTCCTCATCCATTTCACACTTATAAAAAGTCACAGTTGGAAGACACCTTAGATCACCTGGTCCAAAATCCTTCCTTAATGTCCCCATTTAAAATCCTTCCTTGATGTCCCCATTTTGCACATGGAGAACAGGAGACACGCAGGTAACCCAAAAGACACTCCTTTGTAGTTTCCTTATCAAAACCTGGAGCCGCCAAGACTGGTTTAGCATGTGCTGCATCATATAGGAATGGGGCCATCATTGGCTCTCAGGTTGGGTGGCCCAGAAAACTCTTACTGAGATAGAGATTTGCATGCTTAAGGTTTACTGGGGAGAGATCTCAGGAATAATACCTTCAAGGGAGTGAAAGAAGGAAGATCAGACAGAGGGAGAGGAATCCCACAGGGAGCTCAGGAGCTGGGATGAGTTGTCCCCAGTCAAGACAAAGGAGCCAGTCCTTCGCATTCCACCCCAACCAAATGTTGGATGAGGGCTTCCCCTAGGAAGGAATTGCAATCTTGGGCTCCCTTCAGATAAGGGTTATTCTTAGAGAGAGACACAGAAGTGAGTCATTAGCAGCCAGTACCTTCGGCAGTTGGGGTTATGTCCCTCCAGCCTATGCAGACGTCTGGGCAGTTCCCCACAGCTTCTAGTACAACCCATCTTGTGCACCTCCTACATTTGCTTCATATTCTAACAACTTCTCTGTTATTCTGGCTGCTCTCTTCACCTGGGGAAACTTCCACAGGGAGGGCAGTGGGACAAACCATCATTACATCTGATCTCAAGGCTTCAACTGATTCTGTGTTCCTCCTCTACTACACAGTTTTGATTCCTCTCAACCTTTGCCAAACCCTCTGCTGGTCTAGGGCACCTGGAAGGGTGACCCAAACCCTCACTGCCAAGGACATGGAGCCCCTGTTCACTGTACTCTTCTCTGGCTGTGGCTGCTGTACTTGTCTGTTCACCTCAAACTGGGCAAGGGAGTCCCATGAGATGCTCCAGTGTAGCACTTGAATGACAGATACATTTTTCCTGCCCTCCTTCATACAACAACAGCATTACTTCCTCCTATTATCAGGGTCAATGCCACCTTCCCCTGTCTGCTGATCTCTTTGTACAGGAGCCGAAGAGACCAGAAAGCAATGACAGCTTAAAGCGCAATGGACCCTTCTGCACATGAACAAAAGCATTTCCCCTCTGGGAAACAGCACATCAGGCTGTCTTCCCCAGTGGGGAAGGAGAGCACAGATTCTACCAGCGAGTCACAGGGAGGGACAGTAAGCAGTGGCATTCCCACTTTCACCTCTCATTTCCTGGACCCATGAATTCTGCCTTCCATGGCACAGAGGCCTCCAGTGGTTGTTGATGTGGAGGGTATACCACATGTATCCCCTCCACCCTGGCCACCAGGGCTGCCCTGCTCACACACTCATTGCTCAGACACTAGGATGGCTGAAGACAGAGGCCGACTGATGTCAACTGGCTGAGTCCTTCTGTCTATTTGGTTGTCTAGTACCTCTTCCAAGGTGGCCACTCTCAGGCAGTATTAATGTGAAAAATAAAGATTCTAACCCTTTATGCACACTCCCAGAGGTCCATCCACAGCCCTTCTCACCTGAGTGTTTGGATCTTTTGGTTTGGGGACCCTTGACCGACCCTCCAAACCATTCCTATTTGGTCCACTTCTCTACCCACACAGAATGAGTAGGTTTGCTGCCCAAAGTTCTGCCTCTTGAAAAAATTTCCTCTGGTCTCCTTCTTTATTTTATTTATTTCTTTCTTTCTTTCTTTCTTTCTTTTTTTTTTTTTTTTTTTTGAGACAGACTCTCACTTCCCCACCCCACCTCCTGGGAGAGTGCTGTAGCATCATAGCTCACAGCAACCTCAAACTCTTGGGCTCAAGTGATCCTCTTACCTCAGCCTCCCAGGTAGGTGGGACTATAAGCACCCACCACAATGCCCAGCTATTTTTAGAGACAGGATCTTGCTCTGCCTCAGGCTGGTCTTGAACTCCTGAGCTTAGCCAATCCACCCACTCAGCCTAATCTCCCTCTTTAGGGGCCACCCCTAAGTGGCGCTTTAGTTCACAGCAGTCCATTTTCAAGCTTGCACCCACATACAAAGACGACCCACCTGTAACCCAGACTTGACATTTTTCTTCTCCACAAGCTATTCATAAAGGAACAGGTGTTAGCCTGTTCTATCATCACTGTTGTTTAAGGAGAAGAAACAACAGTGATGACGTAGGGGTCTGAGCCACTTGTCCAGGTGGGTTCCTTGTGACCACAAGTGCCACTTGAGCTTGACACTTGATGAACCACTTGCACAGTACAAATTGATCTGAAAGAACCTGGGACTCGATGCTCCCTTCAGCTCAGTGCAATCCCTGGAGGGGGACTCAGCTGTGAGCTGTCAGCTTCCAACACTTTGGCAGATGGAGAATGAATACCTTGACCCTAAGGAGGAATCAGGAACTTGCACTACAGAATCCACACTAGCATCGAATCTTCATAGTAAACCTGAGACAACACTAGAGATGGCATGAATGCCACCATCTTCCCCGGCTCATGGAAAATCAATACAGCCTTAGAACAAGTCTCCAAATCAGAACTGTTCAGTAGAAATACAATGTGAGCCCCATATGCAATTTTTAATTTTCTGGTAACAACATTACAAATAGCAAAAAGAAATAGGTGGAGTTCATATTAATCCTATATCTCATTTAACCCAATATATCCAAAGTATTATCATTTCAACATGTAATCCATATTTTCAAATTAATAAGACATTTTACATTGTTTTTATTGTTCTAAGTCTGTAAAATCTGGCGAGTGTTTCACATTGACAGTACATCCCAATTAGAACTGGTCACACTGCAAGTGTTCAATGGCCACATGAGGCTGGTGGCAACTGTATTGGAAACCCCAGATCCGGACTCCATCAGTTCTCTGTGTTATCCCCGCTGAGGTTCAGCTTCGCAATAGAATCTGGAACCTGAAGGAAGATGCTTGGGCAACACTTTGGTGGAAATCTACGTCCTTGCTGTTTATAAAGCTTCTAGAACCCCCACTCCTTGGGCACAGCATGTTCTGCTACCCCCATTTAGTTTCACAGGTGTTGCTGCCACTTGCTTGAAAGGTTCAATTTGAAAAGAAAAGAAAACAGCAGTGGTAGGCAAATGTTTAACTCCATCTCTGTATGTACCCTGTAATTTAATGCTAAATCCAGCTCCATTTGGTTTCTGTGGCAACCAAAGGAACCAGCTCTCCACGGCTCATATCTTCACTTCTTGTCAAATTTCTAAATGCCAAGTGCCTACAAAACACTTGACATCCCAAAGCCTGAACGTCAATGTTCTCCAAAGCCCCTGACTCTGAATTTGAGCCATAGGTACAAGGATGCAGAAAGGAGCTTCTAAGAAAGACTTTGCCAAATACAGTTAATGTAGGAACAGCAGGATTAGGGAGGGAGCCTTCATTCCTAGAAATCTTTAGAAATGGGACAGATGTTTATGGGCCTGGGAAGACTGAAAAGAAGAACTTTGTGGAGGAAAAAGGAAGCCTCAGACCCTCTGCAATAACATCAACCCATGAAGCCTTAGGAGGTGAACGTGCTCAAGAGCAATTGTGCCTGCTTTAATCTCCTTCCCTTCAACAAATAGCAGGTGTGGGTTTGGGGAAATATGGATTTAAGTCCTTATTTCACCATTCACCTAGCTGCTTGAGGTATTTATTTGTCTCTGGGGCCAGAGCCATCCTAGAAAATCCTTGGTCACATCCGGCCAAAGCCTAAGGATTGGAGAGAAGGGTTCAGGAAGCTTCTGGCAGGTGTTAGCTCCTCCCCATTCAGTACTAAGTTCCTTCCTATTGGCTCAGAACACTAGAACAGATCTGCTTCCTTAGAAGTCTCTGGAGTAGTGATTTCCAGACTTCAATAGAAGACTACAATCCACAGTACAAAATGCAAACAGCACAGCGATCCAGTACCCTGGTCTTACCCTGTTCCCAGTGAGTTCCTCCAGTCCATACTGCACACTCACTCTATCCTGAGTGTTCTTTTTCAAAACACACTTTAATTACATAAAACTCCTTGGTGATCTCCCACTGCTCTCAGAATAAAAGCAAAATCCCATTATCTTGGCTGAGAAAGCAGAACAGTTCACAGGCTCCACGTGCCTCTCCAGCCTCATCTGTGCTCAGCCCTCAGCTCCCCAGGTACCGTCCCTCGGCAGGCTGCACACAGGCCTGCTCCTCTGCTCAAAATGCTCTTCCAGACCCAGCCCCAGCCCCATCCTGGAGAGCCCCTCCTCAACCTTCAGATCTCAACTCAGCCATCTCTTCATCCCTGACTTCTCTGGCCAGGTGAAAGCTTTTGTTTATGCACACTTACTTTTGTCCCTGACACAACTCGTTGTGGTTGTAATTTTTACATTTGTTGGCACAACCATTTGAGTAAGCTCTAGCTCTAGCTCTCCTGCTGAACTTTAAACTCCAAAGAAAGGAATAATTACCAATTTTACCAACATTTTATCCCAGTATCCACTACGATGCTTGACACAAAGTAAAAGCTCAATAAATATTTGTTGCATGGATGAATGAATAAATGAATTTCAAGTGACAGTTCCTGCCATACTTTCAGAGAACTCTCTGTTAAAAAGACTTCCAGACTGGGTACAGTGGCTCACACCTGTAATCCTAGCAATCTGGGAGACTGAGGCAGATGGATTGCTTGAGCTCAGGAGTTCAAGACCAGCCTGAGAAGAGCAAGACTCAGTCTCTAAAAATAGCTGAGCATTGTGGTGGGTGCCTGTAGTCTCAGCTCAATCACTTGAGCCCAAGAGTTTGAGGTTGCTGTGAGCTATCACCAGCCCCCAATTGGGAGCAGTGGCATGAGTCCTGAGCATTCACCCTCCATATTCTACAACCAGATTTTCTTGGAGAGGCCCAGACTGTAAGCAGGTTCCCTATGTTAGCTAAGTGTTATAATGGAAGCCCAAAACCTACCCAAACCCTCACAGAGTTCCCTAGAGCTCCTCTGGCCATTTGCTTTGTTAAGTTCTGAAGCAGAAGTATCTTCTCATCTTTGAGCCACCAACCTTCCCTCCCAAAGAGATGAAAACAGATCTAATGTTTATAAAACATGCTCCTGACATCCACAGGAGGTCTGATGAGGCTACAGGTACCAGGACCAACCAGGGCAAGGCCAACCGTCACCCAAGACAAGAAATTCCACACTGAGTGAGGGACAGGATTTGCCCAATGGCAAGTCCATGGGTGCCCTTCCCACCCTCTATCCACCTAGGAATAGCAGCCCCATTTCCAGGTTGATGGGCCATGTGTCTGCTCCAGCTACAGAATCAGAAACATCTATCAGTTGCTTGAAATTGGTGATGGGGGACAAAGGGTCTGAGGGAAAGGTCTGCTATCCCACAGTTGGAATGCAGTTAGCTGAGGGATTCCCCTTTCTTATTCTTTTCTTTTTTTTTTTTTGAGACAGAGTCTCACTGTCATCATCAGTAGAGTGCTACGGCATCACGGCTCACAGCAACCTCAAACTCTTGGGCTTAAGTGATTCTCTTGCCTCAGCTTCCAAGTAGCTGGGACTACAGGCACCTGCTACAACACCCAGCTATTTTGTTGTTGTTGTTATTGTCATTGTTGTTTAGCAGGCCTGGCCTGGGCAGGGTTCGAACCCGCCAGCCTCGGTGTATGTGGCCGGCGCCCTTTTCCTTGGACCTCTCTGCCACCCCAGAAGGCTTAGTCATTGGGCTTCTGCACAGCCCTGCCAATGCCAGCTGAGCAGAGCGAGAGCAGCCCTCGGTGGCGCCATGCTGGGAGTGATGGCCGCAGTACAGCAATCAAGTGCTGGTGGGCCCTCTCGGCCACCGCCCACACTGCCAAGTAATGGCTCATTTCCAACCCAACCCCAGGGCTCCCTGTCACAGCCACTGTCCACAGTCGGGGGCGTTCCTTAAAGCCAACAGCTTTCTGAGTGCAGTTTTATGGCTTCTACAGACAGCAGTAAGCCCTTACTGTCATACTCTGCCAACAATATAGTTTGAAGTCCATTTTCAGTGGGAATTTTTTAAACTACACTTTATTTTTAAAAAGTGAAAAAACTACACATCACCCACAGCAGTGCAATCCGTCAAATATTACCTTGCCTATTCATAGCACTTTACAAAGCTCGTTCACTTTAAGACTTCATTTTAATCCCTCAAAACCCTGGGAAGGAGATGGTAAAATTAACACCATTTTCAGGCCTGGATGTTGTGGTGACCGGCAAAGGGAAGAATTGGGGCGTGGACCCCAGGCCTAAGGAGCTATGAATTCCTCCCTTTCCAGTTCACCTCTGTCTCATCCCAAGGGAAGGACATGGGTCTGGGGACCTCAGTAGGGGAGAGGTAACAGCACTTGCCAGGCAGTCTCCACCCCACAAGGAAGAGACCCAGAGCTGGGCTGGGGGAAGAGCATTCTGTTTGGTCATTGTTTTCGATATGCAAAGGCTGCCCAACCTGGCAGCAGCGAGCAGCAAAATGGCATAGGTGCTTTCAACTCAGATTTATCAACTCTCACCCTCTACTCTGTCATGCTGCGGTCTGCCACCTGCCGCTTTCACCTGGGTGCTGGGTCCTTACTTTCAAGTCATGTCAGAGAATTTTCAGGGAAAATGCTCCATATGTGGGGCATTCTATAAAAGGCCACACAGCACAGCCAAAGGAGTGTCAGGTTTTAGGGTCAGAAAGCCCTAGGTCTGAATCTCCAGGGCACCTGTCCCATCATATATGAACTGTGGTTCATATACTCCTTGTCAGGTTACAACAAAGATTACTAAGGTACAGTGCCTGGTGCAAGGCCTGGAACAAAAGAAAATTTAAAAAAAAAATACTAGCTTTTATTTGCTCTCATCAGTCCTTCTAAATCCATTTAATTCTCCATGAGATGTTCCAACTGTAGGGACAACTGCTATCTTTTGCTGCATTTAAGAGTATTGAATTTTGATGCCGGGATGACATGGTCCTTGTTGTGGCAACGTAGACCTTGCCTGGAGTTGCATATGTCAACCTATCAAGTGTCAGGGTCACTTTTTCCATTTAGATCTTAAAGCCTTTGGGGCAGAAATCCTGTTCTAAACATCTCTGTAGACTTACATCACTGTCCTTAGCATGTGCTAGGCACAGGGTGGGCATTTCATAAACAGCCAGTGTCTGGACAGAAATTCCTATGCGAGGATGGCTCTGTCCCCTCTCTGGTGAAAGCTGTGAAACACCCTCAGCCGGTCAGTTTTCACCTGGTCCAGTGACATTCACCTAGCAGAAAACCTTAGGCATGTTGCTGGTGCCACCATTCATGATAAAATTACACAGACAAATCTGCAGGTGGCAGACTAAAATATGGCTCCCAGGGAAGAGGATTAGTGCTTACTGAGAACCCTCTATACATAAAGGGCACTGGAAGTATCCATTTGCTTTGCCTTTGGGAAGATATCCCAAAATTCCAGAGGAAGAAATGGAGGCCTGCATGGGTTAAGTAGCTTGTCCGAGGTCATATGTCTAAGAACCAGAGATAAAGTTCACATTGGGTTGATCTCAATCCAAAAACAATGCTTTACCAACTTTAGACCATCTTCCATGCATTTAAAAAGGAAGTGGCCTCAACAGTAGCACAAGAACATAAGGAAAGTGGAGTGGACACCAGTCCACCGAACCCCTGAGGTTGCCCAGAGACCTGGTGGGGAGGCTGTGTAGAAGAGCCTGTCCCTTCTGAGTCCCTCTGCACTACCCCTCTGGGCCTGCTGCAGGGCCTTGCTCCTCGCCCGCAGAGAAGCATTTGTCTCTGGCAGATCTGGGCTGCCAGGCTCCTCCCCTGCATGCCAAAATAATTCCTCAAGAAGGTGCCCAGCTTGTGCCTGAGGGCTTGTCAGGATGAAGGATTTGGGTGAGGCTCTCTCTTGCCATTTATATGCTGATTTACTTCCTTGAAATTCATTTTTCCATAGCATCCTTCTCTCTCCCTTTTCATTTTTATGATATAGTACAGCAATGTAATTTGCTTCGCTTGCTTTCCAAAAATAATTCTGGACTGGGGCTTTTTTCTTTGCAATTGTGAGATTGCCTGGGCTCACAGTGTTCTGTCAGCAGAACATAACTCCCTGTGTACTGGGCTAAGATAGGGCTGGAAAGGTGATTTTCTGGGCAAGTTGTTCTACAGGGTTAATATCCTGAGGAGGCAACAGACTAAACACTTGCTGAAGGACACAGAGGATAAGGGGGGCAGGAGGGATAGAAGTTAGCCTCAGAGGTCCTCCAAGCCAATCTCTGACCTGGAGCAAAAGAGAAAATGTCTCCTTCAGTACTTAAAAGTTGATCATCTAGGCTCCCTCCTACTGTAGACTGCAGAAAGATGGTAGAGAGAAAAATGATAGACAGATAGACGATAATAGTTAAGTACGTGATAGTTATATAGATGTAGATAGATGTTAGATAGATAGTAGATAGATAATAGGTAGATAATAGAGAGATAGATATGGATAGATGTAGATAGATAGATAGATAGATAAATGATAAAAAGGCTGTATTTTGTGCCAGGCAGTATTATAGGCTTTAGGTGTAAACAAAAATAAGATGAGATATGAGTGATGTAAGTAAGATGACATAAAATGTTAAATGAGTGAATAAATCAATTAATTTGGAGACAAAATATACCCAGATCAAGCCCCCAAGATAAAATCTCCTTACTGGTTTTGCCACCACTGGGATAACTTTTCACTGCTGCTATCTAGGGTGGAGCATTTCTCTTTCAAATATTTTGCTTCTGGAATAAGGACTTCCTCCCCAGCTACCTCCCCAGTTGGCCTAAGTAAACCTGCTCTACTGTGTAAGAAAGTACTAATGCTGACCCTGGCACCACATACCCTTGGGGTACTTGTTCACACCTATATGGGGTGTCTGTAAATAGTACCAGTTCCCTAGTTTAAATCAGGTCCTTCATTTGGCATTTCTGGACATTAAAAAAATAATAAACAAACAGAAACAATGAACAAAACATTACAGCTCACTTTCTATGCCCAGGGTCTCCCACAAGTCCCCAGGAGGAGCCCTCCCTGATGCCAGTGACATCAGTCTGGGCCTTTCTTGTCCCTTTGGCTCCCCTTCTCCAGAGATCCCCACCCCTGAATCCAGTCCTAAATTGCCTCCTGCTTGAAAACTGGTTTCTGATGGTTACACCTTCTAAAAATAATTCTTATATGGCCCTGTACTCACACTGGTGTTCCTTCCTGGAAGTATCCCTTTCCATCCCGAGCCCTGCCCCTCTCCCCAGTGATTGTCAGACCCAGCTTCAGGGTCAGCATTAGCAGGACCACAGTGGACTGAAAACCCCAACCCCTGTTCCCCTGCCCCAGCCCCCCAGCCAAGATGTAGACACCCTCTGAGTACACAACTCCTGCCAGAGAGTGTTCTGGGCCCAGAAGGCTGGCTATAGGACAGCAAGCTAGTGATGTCACTGTTTCATGTAATCATAGATTCTCAGACTAATGGCCTTAGAGGTCATCCAGGCCAACTTTCAACCTGAAGCCAAGTGCAAAATGTCCCCTTCAATATTCAAGAGATAATCACCCGAGTTCCCCCTGAGCAAGGATGGAAAAAATTCTCCCAAATACATCTGAGGATGTCCAGAAGTGCTTCTATTTTCCAAATGTCCCTTATGCCTCTTCCAGATATCACCTTTCTGTTCTTCATTCTCGGCCAACTTATAACAGCTTCTCCTGATGGCCCAAGCTGCTCTTATTATTCTTCCCAAAGCCAAGCCTGGATGGAGCATCCCTCTTCACCCCCCAAAACATAACTAATTCAAGACTCTGGCATGGTAGCAACTGCGGGACTGCGGCAGTACCGGCCTCCTGGGAACAACACTTTCCCTCAGGGCAGCTTCCCCCAACAACTGAAAATTTCGGAAACACTTCCTCCTGTCCTGGACCGCTGTGGGCAGCCAGCTAATCCCAGCCATCGCAATCACTTGCCTAATTCATCAGAATTCCATCACTCCGGATCATAAGCTGTATCCAGCTCGCCACCTCCTTGCTGTCCTTCGTGAACTATGACTCCAGGGTAACAGAGAAATTTAATGTAGGAAGAACAAAGAGAAAGTTTAGAACACTTCATAAGAGAGTTGGAAATGGGTCCCTCTCATAAAGAAGAAAAGAATCTTCTTAGCTTGGTGTCATTTGTTGTGCTATTCCACTCATATTAAAAAACAAAATCAAGGGGGTGAGACAAGATGGCTGACTGAAGCCAGCTTTCCACAGAGGCTCCCATCCACAAGCAGAGTTAAAGAACAGAAATTTGGCAAATAACCTGGTGGATTAGAGCTGCACCAAGAGAGAAGGTTGAAGAACGCACGTCAATCCCGCTGAGGCGAGCTGCGACCCCAAGGATATAAACAAAAGATGCAAAATCCATCATCAAGTGGACGAGAGTCCCCTCCCCCATGAGAACAGCTCGGAGTGCCCCACAAATAAATGAGTAGAGTTCAAAGGTCCTCCCACTACACTCCCCAGGAGAGACCCTCCAAAAACTGGACCTACCTCTCCTACTAGGGTGCCACAGTGTTCTCCTGCCAGGCATAAAACTATATAAAACTGTATATATTCTCTACCTGCAACTCTGAGCTCCCAGCACTCCCCTCCACTCTCACTCTGAGGTCTGGAGGTCTGTCCCCCAGGAGTCCAGATTCTTGGGTGATTTCTCGAGGGATATGGACAGGGCCTAGACTGCAGCTGGTCAGTGTTGATTCTGCGGCATGGGAGTGAGCAGAGGACAGTCGGCTGAGAGGGAACCAAGCCGCTGGAGCAGCGGTGCCCCAAGGCACAGAGCAGCAGCCATTTTTGGCAACAATAGGGCTCACTCCCAGATATTCCGAAGCCACACCCCCTGTCTCCCTGGGCAACCAGAGGAGGCTGGGCATCTTCTCAGGTGGCAACCACCGTGGTACACATCTGGGACGGAAACGCAGGCCCTGTGACTAAAGGGTTTGCCTGAAGCGGTACTGGCCTGGGTGGAGCACGGGGACGAGAAACGCACAGAGCCAGGAAATTCCCAGGGTGGGGCTGATCCACAGGACCCCTTTACTGAGCCTAAGATGCACCCAGCCCTCAGGGGATCATCAGCCTATAGACGAAGGAAGGCAGGAGGCTAGAACTGACGCTAACTGAATACAAACCTGCAGGAGCAAAGACAGGGCCTCAGGCACAGGTTCTTGGAACTCAAAACAGCTTCTCTTCTGCAGGAGAATTTAGCAGGGACAGAAAAAAATTCCCACAAAGTTGTTCTGTTCTGTCAGTAACATCAATCAGGAGTGAACCCACCCACCCCCAGCCTCCATCAAGCACCCGAGATTGTCAGGCCTCACCTCTCCCTGCTGGATAGAGGCATGGAGGCTGGATAGTGGCCTGGCTGAGCAGATATAGATTTCCTTGTGATTCAGGCAGGTGCAAACCCCTGGAGTATCTGCTCACTGCAGACAACTGGCTCACAGCCCTGCGGGGCTATCAGTGACTGGGTGTGACAGAGGTGCAAGGTGGGGAAGGAGGCATCAACCTTCCCAGACTAATCTATTTGCCGGGTGGGTCCTCCTGACTTCACGGAGCACCAAAGCAAGTCATATGTGAGTTGTCACCAGACCCCTGTGATGCAGTTGCCAGAGACCTTTTAAACTCTCCCACCTGAGACAGGTGCTGACTGAGATAATGGATTTGGACCATTTGAACTGAGCCAATCACCCGAGGACTATTCAAGTGGTGCCCTGGGTGTGTGGTTGTAGGAAGGTCTGATTTTCCTTTTCCAATTGTTGCCTGTGGGGGGTGGAATGACTTAATTGCTGGTATCTCTCCACAGCTGAGACTTCAACCCAGAGTAACTGTTTCATTAGGTTCGGACAGAGACCAACTGAAAACAAGGCAGAACCACTTAGCCCCACCACACCAAACAGGTCCCCAGTTTCTCAGGCCGTAGCACTGTATGGGTCCTCAACAAAGCTCCAGGGGAAAAATCAAACGGTGTAAAATAATCATGGGGCAGAATCAGTGGAAAAACTCTGGTAACATGAATAACCAGAACAGATCAACCGCCCCTCCCCAAAGGAAAGATATGGCAGATGTAACTGAAGATCCCATTCATAAACAGCTGGCCGAGATGTCAGAAATCGAATTCAGAATTTGGATTGCAAACAAGATTAATAGAATTGAGGAAAACTTGGAATTAGAAATTTGAGGACCAATTCAAAAGTTGGAATTAGAAATTCTAGGAGAAATTCAAAAGTTGTCTCAAGAATTTAATGAATTCAAAGACAAAACCACCAAAGATTTTGATGCACTGAAGCAAGAATTTGCAGCCCTCAAATATCTGAAAAATTCAGTAGAATCCCTCAGTAACAGAGTGGAGCAAGCAGAAGAAAGGATTTCTGACATTGAAGACAAAGCTTTTGAATGCTCCAAAACTCTCAAAGAGGAAAAGAAATGAAGAGCAAAAATGGATCATTCTCTCAGAGAGCTCTGGGATAATTTGAAGAAGGCTAATATCCGCCTCATTGGAATCCCTGAAAGTGATGAAGTGATCTCTCAAGGCACAGAGGCCCTTCCCCATGAAATTATGAAAGAGAATTTTCCAGACATGCCAAGAGATTCTGAAATTCAGATAGCAGACAGTTTCAGAACCCCAGCACGACTCAATCCGAATAAGACATCCCCCAGGCATATGATAATTAACTTCACTAAAGTTAATATGAAGGAGAAAATTCTGACAGCAGCCAGATGCAAGAAATCCATTACCTACAAAGGTAAGAATATTAGAATGACTACAGATCTCTTCATTGAAACTTTTCAAGCCAGAAGAGGGTGGTCATCAACTTTTAATCCCCTAAAGCAAAATAACTTTCAACCCCGGATCCTGTATCCAGCTAAACTGAGTTTCATTTATGATGGAGAAATTAAATACTTTAATGACATTCATATGTTGAAGAAATTTGCCATAACCAAACCAGCTCTTCAGGATATTCTCAGACCTATCCTCCATAATAACCAGCCCAATCCTCTACCACAAAAGTAAACTCACTCAGAAACTTTTGATAAAACTCCAACTTCCACAGTGGCAAAAGGATTAAAAATGTCTACTGGACTTTCAAAAAACTCGATACCCAAAATTTTACCAGACTTATCAATATTCTCCATTAATGTGAATGGCTTAAACTGTCCTCTAAAGAGGCATAGGTTAGCTGACTGGATACAAAAACTCAGGCCAGATATTTGCTGCATACAAGAGTCACATCTTACCTTAAAAGATAAATATAGACTCAGGGTGAAAGGATGGTTGTCCATATTTCAGGCAAGTGGTAATCGGAAAAAAGCAGGTGTTGCAATTATATTTGCAGACACAATAGGCTTTAAACCAACAAAAGCAAGGAAGGATAATAATGGTCACTTCATATTTGTTAAGAGTAATACTAAATATGATGAGATTTCAATTATGAATATTTTTGCACCCAACCAGAATGCACCTCAATTTATAAGAGAAACTATAACAGACATGAGCTACTTGATTTCCTCCAGCTCCATAATAGTCAGAGATTTCAGCACTCCTTTGGCAGTGTTGGATAGATCCTCCAATAAGAAGCTGAGCAAAGAAATTTCAGATTTAAACCTAACCATCCAACATTTGGATTTAGCAGACATCTACAGAACATTTCATCCCAACAAAACTGAATTACATATACTTCTCATCAGCCCACGGAACTCACTCCAAAATCGATCACATCTTAGGTCACAAGTCTAAACTCAGTAAATTTAAAGGAATAGAAATAACCTTATGCTGAATGATAGCTGGGTCAGAGATGAGATTAAGAAGGAAATTCCAAATTTTTGGAACAAAACGACAATGCAGACACAAATTATCAGAACCTCTGGGATACCACAAAGGCAGTCCTAAGAGGGAAATGTATAGCACTGCAAGCCTTCCTCAAGAGAACGGAAAGAGAGGAATTTAACAACTTAATGGGACATCTCAAGCAACTGGAAAAGGAAGAACATTCCAACCCCAAAACCCAGTAGAAGAAAAGAAATAACCAAAATTAGAGCAGAATTAAATGAAATTGAAAACAAAAGAATTATACAACAGATCAATAAATCAAAAAGTTGGTTTTTTGAAAAGGTCAATAAAATAGATAAACCTGTGACTAACCTAACCAGGAAAAAAAAGAGTAAAATCTCTAATCTCATTAATCAGAAACGAGAAAGACAAAATAACAGACTCCTCAGAAATTCAAAACATCCTTAATGAATATTATAAGAAACTTTAATCTCAGAAATATGAAAATCTGAAGGAAATTGACCAATACTTCGAAGCACACCACCTTCCAAGACTTAGCCAGAATCAAGTAGAAATGTTGAACAGGCCCATATCAAGTTCTAAAATAGCATCAACCATACAAAATCTCCCTAAAAAGAAAAGCTCAGGACCAGATGGCTTCACATCAGAATTCTACCAAACCTTTAAAGAGAAACTAGTACCTATATTACTCAACCTGTTCCTAGATGTAGAAAAAGAAGGAAGACTAACCAACATGTTCTATGAAGCAAACATCACCCTGATCCCCAAACCAGGAAAAGACCCAACAAGAAAAGAAAATTGTAGACTAGTATCACTAATGAATATAGATGCAAAAATATTCAACAAGATCCTAACAAACAGAATCCAGCAACACATCAAACAAATTATACATCATGACCAAGTCGGTTTTATCCCAGGGTCTCAAGGCTGGTTCAATATGTAAATCTATAAGTATAATTCAGCACATAAACAAATGAAAAAACAAAGACCATATGATTCTCTCAATTGATGCAGAAAAAGCTTTTGATAATATCCAGCATCCCTTCAGGATCAGAACATTTAAGAAAATTGGTCTAGAAGGGACATTTCTTAAACTGATAGAGGCCATCTACAGCAAACCCACAGCCAATATTGTATAGCATGTAGTTAAATTGAAATCATTTCCACTCAGATCAGGAACCAGACAAGGCTACTCATTGTCTCCACTGCTCTTTAACATTGTAATGGAAGTTTTAGCCATCGCAATTAGGGAAGAAAAGGCAATCAATGGTATCTATATAGGGTCAGAAGAGATCAAACTTTCTCTCTTCGCAGATGATATGATTGTACATCTGGAAAACACCAGGGATTCTACTACAAAACTCTTAGAAGTGATCAAGGAATATAGCAGCGTCTCAGGTTACAAAATCAACATTCATAAATTGGTAGCCTTTATATATACCAACAATAGTCAAGCTAAAAAAACAGTTAAGGACTCTATTCCATTCACAGTAGTGCCAAAGAAGATGAAATATTTGGGAGTTTATCTTATAACAAAGGACATGAAAGATCTCTATAAAGAGAACTATGAAACTCTAAGCAAAGAAATAGCTGAAAATGTTAACAAATGGAAAAACATACCAGGCTCACGGCTGGGTAGAATTAACATTGTTAAAATGTCCATACTACTCAAAGCAATATACAATTTTAATGCAATCCCTATTAAAGCTCCACTGTCATACTTTGAAGATCTTGAAAAAACAATACTTCGTTTTATATGGAATCAGAAAAAACCTTGAATAGCCTAGACATTACTCAGAAATAAAAACAAAGCAGGAGGAATCACGGTACCAGACCTCAGAATATACTATAAATCAATAATGATCAAAACAGCATGGTACTGGCACAAAAACAGAGAAGTAGATGTCTGGAACAGAATAGAGAAGCAAGAGATGAACCCAGCTACTTACCGTTATTTGATCTTTGACAAGCCAATTAAAAACATTCAGTGGGGAAAAGTTTCCCTATTTAACAAATGGTGCTGGGTGAACTGACTGGCGACCTGTAGAAGACTGAAACTGGACCCACACCTTTCACCATTAAGTAAGATAGACTCTCACTAGATTAAAGATTTAAACTTAAGATATGAAACCATAAAAATACTAGAAAAGAGTGCAGGGAAAACCCTTGAAGAAATCGGTTTTGGCAAGTATTTTATGAAGAGGACCCCCACCCCAGGCAATTGAAGCAGCTTCAAAAATACACACTAGGACCTGATCAAACTAAAAAGCTTCTGCACAGCCGAGAACACAGTAAGTAAAGCAAGCAGACAGCCCTCAGAATGGGAGAAGATATTTGCAGGTTATGTCTCCAACAAAGGTTTAATAACCAGAATCCACAGAGAACTCAAACATATAAGCAAGAAAAGAACAAGTGATCCCATCGCAGGCTGGGCAAGGGACTTAATGACAAACTTCTCTGAAGAAGACAAGCACACAGCCTACAGACATATAAAAAAATGCTCATCATCTTTAATTATCAGAGAAATGCAAATCAAAACCACTTTGAGATATCATCTAACTCCAGGAAGATTAGCCCATATCACAAAATCCCAAGACCAGAGATGTTGGCGTGGATGTGGAGAAAAGGGAACATCTTCTACACTACTGGTGGGAATGCAAATTAATACATTCCTTTTGGAAAGATGTTTGGAGAACACTTAGAGATCTAAAAATAGATCTGACATTCAATCCTATAATTCCTCTACTAGGTATATACCCAGAAGACCAAAAATCACATTGTAACAAAAGTATTTGTACCAGAATGTTTATTGCAGCCCAATTCATAATTGCTAAGTCATGGAAAAAGCCCAAGTGCCCATCTATCCACGAATGGATTAATAAATTGTGGTATATGTACACCATGGAATATTATGCAGCCTTAAAGAAAGATGGAGACTTTACCTCTTTCATGTTTACATGGATGGAGCTGGAACATATTCTTCTTAGTAAAGTATCTCAAGAATGGAAGAAAAAGTATCCAGTGTACTCAGCCCTACTATGAAACTAATTTATGGCTTTCACATGAAGGCTATAACCCAGTTATAACCTAAGAATATAGGGAAGGGCAAGAGGGAGGGGAGGGAGGGGGAAGGTGGGGGGAGGAAGGGTGATTGGTGGGATTACACCTGTGGTGTATCTTACAAGGTTACATGTGAAATTTAGTAAATGTAGAATATAAATGTCTTAACACAATAACTAAGAAAATGCCAGGAAGGCTATGTTAACCAGTGTGATGAAAATGTGTCAAATGGTCTATAAAACCAGTGTACGGTGCCCCATGATCGCATTAATGTACACAGCTATGATTTAATCAAAAAAAAATAATTAAAAAAAAAAAGACTCTGGCATGCAACAAAATCTACTAGCCAGCAGAGAGCTCCTGCTGGGTAGGAGCAGGGGTTCATCCTTCCAGTCTGTCTCCTTAGCATTGCCCTGCTGCCCTACACTTGGAACATGCCCTGCTCTCCCATGTGGAAGTCCCTACGGATGTCTCCTCTCATGAGAACCAACCTGAAAGGTTACAGAGCCAAAGATAAAAGACTATTCCGAGGCATAAGATGAAAAGAAAGCGGAGTTCTGATTTGTGCAGTTAAAATGGCTTTATTCCTCCCAGGTACAAGTAGAGTGAGATCTCAAACCCAGAAGAAATCCACACGTGGGCATTTGTGGTTGGGAGGGGTGTTAGTTTATTTAAAGGGCTAGGGAGACAAGGATTGGTCCATCCACCACTTCCTGGGAGGGACAGACACCCTGTTTTTCCTGGGCAGGTGAATTCTACCAGGGCAGGCAGGTGGGAAATGGTTAGGGGGGCTCATTTACTATTTCCTGGGAGGGACATGCTTCCCATAAAAGGGTTAGCTTTACCTGGGCGGGGCAGATCTATTTGGGCGGGTACACCTGATCCTATCACAGACCCCTACTCTCAGTCTCTGGGCCTGTCAGCAGAAGCCAAAGTCACTATTTTTATCATCTCAGATTAGGTCTACCTGATAATAAAAACTGAAATGCTGAAATAAATCGGCTTAAATAAGACAAAGTCTTTTCCTCCCCCACATAAATGTCTGGGTTGCTGGTCCCAGCTGGCCAGTGGTGTCAGGGATGAAGGCCCCTCTCCTTTGCTCACCAATGCTGCAGAGCCCTTGTTAATGACCCTGAACAGGGCTCCAGCCATCCCGGGAACAGCAAAGTGAATGGGAATGAGAGAGGAGGTCCCATGGCTCCTGTTAGTCAGAACTTAATACCTAGAGGCTGATACCTTGAGGTGATACAGACAGGCCAAAAAAAAAAAAAAAAATGCAGGCTTTATCCTGAGTAGCTGGCCTAGCTAATAGTTCTATTACTAAGGAAGAGGGAGAGAGCAAATTCTAAGGGGATGGAAGAAGAGATTAACTTTTCAACTGAATAAATGTTAATGTTGATTTCAAGGTATTTTTATTAAGCATCTTTTTATTATGGATACATATAAAATACTTATTTTTTTAATGAACGAATAATAATTATATATGTCCGTGCGGTACCTAGTGATGCTTAGAGGCATACAATGTAGAGTGATCAGATCAGGGTAATTAGCATAGCCTTCATCTCAAACACTTAACCATTTCTCTGTGTTGGGAACATTCCGTATCTTCCTTCTAGCTGCTTGAAAACTATACTATTGTTAACGACGGTCATCACATTGTGGCATAGAACACTAGGACTTATTCCTCCCATCTAGCTGTGATCTCATATCTTTTAATACATCTTTCTCTCTGCCTCCTTTCTCCCAAGCTTTCCAGCCTCTGGTATCCTCCATTCAATTTTTTACTTCTCTGAGCTGAGTTTTTTTTAGCTTCCAATTATGAGTGAGAACATGCAGTGTTTAACTTTCTGTTCCTGGTTTATTTCACTTACGATGATGACCTCTAGTTCCACCCGTGTTGTGATTTCTCTTTCATTCCTCTGTCCTTCCCTCCCAGCTGTCATCTCCATTGCTGCTGCTCTCATCTCCTGGCTCATAGAGTCTCGTGGGATTTCACAGTGACTTCCTCACAGGCCTCCCTGCCTCCCACCTCACTCCTCTCTGCCTCTTCTCACCCAGGGGCAGCACAGGCAACCTCACAAACAGAGCTGTTACCTTGGACCCCTCCAGTGCAAACACCCTCAATAGCACTCCACCATCTGCAAAAGAAACCACTCCCTGCTCCAAGGTGGCTGTAGAGTTGGGCTTTATTTTGCTCGTGTTTGGACTGGGGAGGTCCAAGGTGCCAGCTGTACTCAACAAACATACCTAAACATACCCTGTGTTTTGCCTTTGCCTCCCCCATGTCACTCACCCCATCTCTGCCTGTCCAACTCCCACCATGTTTCAAGAAACAGTTTTAATGTCATCTACTGTACAGGCCTTTTCCAGTTTCAGCTTCTGCCCTATCTCTGTCGGTCTTACCCTTAAGCACCCCACACACACTGCCCTCACCTTCATGGCTTCCGTGTTATTACTGTTTTGTTTGTTTTCCCTGTATTACAGCAACGATCACACTGTGTCCGTGTATCCATTCATCCATCCATCCTCAGCACTCTGGTGATATGGACCATGCCTTGTTCATCTTTGTCTCCTGTCCAGGGGTTTGGACATAGCAAGTGCTCAATTGATATTCATTGATTTGATCATCAGCACCAAAAAAGTACAAATGGATAAGTGAAAATCTGGAAACAGTCTTTCCCAACAACCACTTCAGAATTACACACTTTCTGTCACATTACCATAGGATCTAAATGTATTTCCAGTGGAATTAAGTGTGTAAGTTGTTTTCTGCCAAGAGCATGACTCCTTCCTGGCTGATAACTTCCTGGAACTCAAACTACTAGTGCAGCTGGAATCAGGGTGTCTGATAAGAGGCAGCTGTCATTTCACACTCTGCAAAATGTTTCCGCAAAAAAAAAAAAAAAAAAAAACTGCCCCCAAATTCTAAAATCTCTCATGAGGAAGAGCTGAGTCATGGAATCTAAAATAGGAATTCTTCATGGCTGACTAATTCCCTTAAGGAGCATAGAAAAAGAGAAAATGGGTTTTGGTCTCTTAGGCCTTTGCTTCTGAGGCCAAGTCAGGGCACAGAGCACTGGGGCACAGGATGCCCAGTGTGGTTGGAGGGAATGAGGGAGATGTGCTTTCCTACACAGAAACCCTCCTCAGCAATGAAAAAAGTCTCTGCAAAAATGCACAGCCTGTGCATGTTCACTGAGAACAGGCAAAAAGTGCCAAGACGAAAAGCAAAACCAAAGCACACGAGCCCTTCAGAGACTTTAAAACTCTATGAAATTCCAATAATGCCTACTTTCTGCCATATATTCAGCAAAATACTTTGCACTTTGCCACCATAAACTCTTTGAGACACAGGACTTTGGATCCCATCTTTTCCTGCCTTCTGAATACTGTTCACGTGGACCCTTTCCCTTCTCTTGTACATTCAACATCCTCCTAACAATTGGTTTCTTCCCATTTGACTTTTAATATCTAAACTTTTTACATGGGAAGAATGAGCTTCCCTCAGCCTTCCCTTTGCTGGGTCCTCTCTCCATCACTGTCCTTTAAATGTTAGGGTTCCTTGTGGTCAGTCCTCACATCTCAATGATTCTCCTTCTACTCTGTCCCTGGAAATTGTCACCCAAACCCACTGTTTCTGTGGCACCAGTTCCCACATGACTCATGGTTTTCTGTGTCAGCCCAGATCTCCCCTCTGCCCTACTCCCATCAGCCCCCGCTGCCTTTTTGACAAACCCTATTAGACATCTCAAAGGCACTGCAAATTAAGTAGGACCAAAACCAAGCTACCACTTGCATATCCCAATCTCCCAAACAAAGAAAAAATAAAAAAGATTCTCTCTTCTTCCAGTGTTTCCAAACTTCCCAAATGATACCATGTGGGTGTGACACCAACTAGGTGGACAAGCTGAGTAGCACATTCTTCCCGCTACCCACCATGGCCAAGCTGAGGCCAAATCTTATTAGTTCACCTGCTGAATTATGTCTTGGACCCCTCAGCTCTCCAAGCGCCCTCCCGTGACAAGCCTTTGATACACTTCTCCTTCTTTACTTCCTTCCCCTGGGCTACCTAGAACTCAGGTCAATGATCACAGACCACAGAAGGGTTTGATAATAAAGGCAAAGAACCTAGAACACCACCCCAGCACTGCAATATGGCCGTGGAGATCTGTTCCTGAAGCTGTGCTGAAAAGACACTATTTTCTTTAAAAAAGTATTTCTCAGCTCTTGATCAGTTCTTTGAAAACCAATTCCCAGAGAGGCAATTCCACAGACTGACTTTTTGGCCAATTGAATCACTTCCATACTTTTTCCAACTATTATCTCTGGGTTACTTCCATAATCATCACCCAGAGTGCTTAGTAAAAACACAACCTCTCCCAGAGGTTGTTAAATGCCTCAGGTGAGTCCCATGTAGGCTAAACTTTGAAAGCAAGACTGTGGCTCTAGAGAGTAGGCAGCAGTGATCAGGAAATATCTTGAGTCAGTCTTCACTTGTCTCCTAGCAAGCCCTGAGCAAGGACAAGAACCTGCCAAACAGTGTAGTGAAAACCTCTCCTCAGGGAAAATAAAGATATCTTGCTTTCTAAATTATATAGAAATAAAATTGTCTGGAAAAAGATAGTTTGGACACCCAGAAAGCTGAAGGAAATGTTTTCTCTTTGGAGCTGAGCTGGGGATGCCATTGCATGAAAGACTCTTTGGCCAGTGGGCTAGATCCAGGACTGAACTTGGGAAGTAGGGCCAATGGGAGGCAGAGCCTCACACAGTTTTGGCATCTGGGAGTTAGGGAGAGGCTCCAGCCATGGATGGCCTTCTGAATGGAATCTCCACATGGACCAGCAGGGTTAAGAGACAGACAGGGATCAGGAGAGCACGACTTTGCTTGAAACATAAGAAAACCCCTGTCTGGAAATGAATTCCTATATCTCCCATATTTGTTTCACTTTAAGCAATGAGATTTTGAGCACAGTTGTCTGTGGGATGGGCTCATCAATAAAGGTGGAATCACTGCTCACCACAGAAGGCAAACTATTATAACGAAAATGAGCAGTTACTATATACCTAGAACTCTGCATCCACTGGCTATAATTCTGTCAACATCTATGAAAAGTAGATGGAATTATTAGCACCAAAAATAAAATTAAAGACTGAAAGGTTGACTAATTTTCCCAAAGTCATGCACTAGAGGAGTGGGGCTGGGACCTCGACCAGGATCTGTGCCTTTCCTTCCAGTTGTGATAGGTGGGAAGTTAAACTTAAGCAAGGCAATGGCAATTCCATTCTACCTTGATCCAAAGCCACTTCCTTCAGAGGGTATCCCCAGTTCATCCCCCCAGGACATCCCCTTCCAACTTCCACTTTAGATCTGTCTGGCCCTGATGTTCTGCCTAGATCAAGCCAGAATTCTATTTCTTAGCTTTCCCAGATAATGAGGATTCACAGGTCTTTTGAACTGTTTCCAAGTCCCCATTTCAAATCTTCCCCTCACCTATGCAGCCTTCCTTTGTTACCCTTGCATGCTCAGGCCTGAAATTTTTCACATTCCATATAGTTTCCTTTCAAAATTGTACTCTGAGGGGAATGTGAACCTTTGTAACCAAGATTTACACGTACAACATCTACATTTTTAACAAGCACTGAATATGTCTTGAAACAAGTAAAAAACAGTGTGTGTGTTGGGTACTTAGCATGTGCAGAGAACTATTCAAAGATGTGGAAGACACGAACTCTGCCCCCAAAGAGTACCCAATCTGATGAGAACTTAAGTGAGACATTATTACCTAAATAACACAAATCAAATGAAGACTGAAGAGAATTCTGAAGAGTAGAACTAATATTTCCTTTGGCTTCACTATAACATCTGTACTCCAGATGTACCTGAATCAACCCAACACCATCTTAGCTAACCTCTGCAGTGCAGATCTGCTTCTAGGCCAGCCCACCTTGCTTGCCCTTGCAAAATTCATCTTCCTAAAAAACCTCACCATCACTCTGCCCTTTGCTCAAGGACCTCTGGAAAATCACTGCTGTTTCTAGATCAAACCTGCTTTACCTACAGTCAGTAAGGCCACTGCGGACTGCCTTGCTTGTCTTGCTGGTCTATGACTGAGACCCTGTGGCCTGCTCCTGTGAAAAGCAGAAAGCAGGAGTCCATCCGCATGGTTGCTGTGATGCTGGTGCTCAGTACGTATGCTTGCACCCTTGCTCATGCAGCAGATGGTTTCAGGGCTGCTGTGACAGGGGTGGAGGGAAGTGATTCCATATCCAGGAGAGGCTGCACTATGACACAAATTGCACTATGTGTGTCAAACCCGGTTTCCCATTGATTTACCTTATGTTTCTCAGAGTTATTTTTTCTTTTACGTACATTTCATTGGCAGAACTGCAAATACTCTAGCTTTCATTCTTTTACAGCTTTATTGAGATATAAAAATTATATAAACCTAGGTGTGCAACATATCTTGATATACATAGAGAAATGATTACCACAACCAAGCGAATTAACACACCCATACCCTCTCCATAGTTACCATCGTGAACTATCATCACCATGCTGTCATTAGATCTTCAGGAATTATTCATCCTTCATAACTGGAATTATGTACCCTTTTTAACCAGCATCACCCAACCCCTGTCAACCACCATCCTACTCTTGGCTTCTATGATTTTAACTATTTTAGATTCCGCATATAAATGAATTGTTCATCCTCTTGGCGTCATCCAGACCCACTATCGCTAGTCATCTACCTGTCATTCAAGCCACTACCTGTGAGTGCACACAGAGCCTCACAGAGAGGAAGACTACAACTCCGAGCCTCCAGCCAACCCCTGAGAAGATACGAGTCATTAACTATTGTGAATAATTTATCCATTTAAGTTTGCATATTGAGTTGACCTAAAAGATGTTCCCATCCTGACTTACTGAGGTATTTCAAGTGTGCTGGTTGGTAAATAGCAGAGCCAGGCCAGTCCCTTAAGTGGACAGGAATGATAAAAATGGAGTTTCCTGATAAGCGGGTCACATTTGAATCTTTTTTGAACAAAGTGGCTTTGAAAGACATTTGAAAACAATTGAAAATTTTGAATATAAGCTAAGAATTAGCTGACAGTGGAAAATAATTATTAATTTTGCTAGATTAAAATAGTACTATAGGCTCGGCGCCTGTAGCTCAAGTGGCTAAGGCGCCAGCCACATACACCAGAGCTGGCAGGTTCAAATCCAGCCTGGGCCCGCCAAACAACAATGACAACTACAACCAAAAAATAGCCGGGCATTGTGGTGAGTGCTTATAGTCCCAGCTGCTTGGGAGGCTGAGGTAAGAGAATCACTTAAACTCAGGAGTTGAAGGTTGCTGTGAGCTGTGACGCCACGGCATTCTACCCAGGGTGACAGCTTGTGGCTCTGTCTCAAAAAAAAAAAAAAAAAGTACTATAGTTATAAATGACGATGTTATTTTTCAAAGATATATGTTAAGTATTTAGAGTTAAAATAAAGTTGTGTCTGTAATTTACTTGAAATTCTTCAGTCAAAAAAAACCACCTCAAAACAGATTAAGTAAATATGGCAAAATGTTTGCAATTGTTAAATCTAGTGATGGATAAATGGCTGTTAATTCAAAATGTTCATACGAAGTGGGGTTTGTTTTAAAGAGTTTGATACCATCGCAAGGAAAAGTAATCTGATTATTTACGCACTAAGCTCTTGACAAACTCTTTCTCTCGTGTTAGTTTATTTTAACAAATAAGATATTAACCCTGTTTTATAGATGAGAATTAGAATCTTAAAGAGATTCATAACCTAAAAGAACTTTAATTAAGTAAATCTCAACCTTTGGCTACAAAGTCATCTCTAGATGTAGGGAAGAGAATCGTGTCTATACAAAACCTCCCCTTTCCCAGACTCTACTTTCTGGGGCTCAATTTAATTTTAGTGCGATGAGAAGGTTCTAAAGACATTTTGCCCATTTTTCCTTCTGAACTGTTATGCTTCTGAGTATGTTTCTTGGAATATAATAGGAAGATTCTGATTACTTTCTCATTAGAAAGATGAAGAGGACTTTATATAAATCAAGAAGCTCTGATAAATTTTTATAGACTTTAAAGGACTTCCCTGTTGAATAAGAAGACACCTTTTCAGCAACCAGAGAGGGAAGAGCAGAGAGACAGCCAGTCATCACTCCAGACACTGCGGTCGTCAGCAGCAAATGCAAGCTTCCAGCCTTGACTCTCACGTCTGTAACTCACAGTATGCATATTCTTCTGAGACTCGAATGATGTCATGAGCACCAGCGAAACAGGAGTCCACATTCTACATAATTGATAGCAACAATTCTGCAGGCCAGAAAGCAACAAAGAAGCCAGTTTCCCAGCCTCACCCACTCCCCAACCTACCCAACCATCAGTCAGTTCTAATAGCATCAACACTCATGAGACACTAGGTTACTTAATTCTTCTTAAAATAAGGCAGGCGGGTAAAAATCTAGGAAAACTGAAAACAGGAGGCAGCACACATTGGCTCCCATTAAGGATTATATCATCATTATTAACAACATGGGTAAGTAAAAACAGGGTAGAGAATTTTTTTGCAAAATACCTTTTTCTGGGGGCAGCGTCTGTGGCTCAGTGAGTAGGGTGCCAGCCCCATATACCAAGGGTGGCGGGTTCAAGCCAGCCCTGGCCAAACTGCAACAACCAAAAAAAAAAAAAAAAAAATACTGTTTCTGGGGTTGGATTTTATTTTGAATTACGTTGGAAATTTTATCTTGAGTTCTTATCAGGATTGACACTGTAAAAGGGTGAGTCCGCTGAAGAAGACTTGGGAAAATTCTTTTTTTTTTTTTTAAGAGACAGAGTTTCACTTTGTCACCCTCAGTAGAGTGCTGTGATGTCACAGCTTACAGCAACCTCCAGCTCTTGGGCTTAGCCGATTTCTCTTGCCTCAGCCTCCCAAGTAGCTAGGACTACAGACGCCAGCCACAACGCCAGGCTATTTTTTTGTTGCAGTTTGGCTGGGACCAGGTTCGAACCTGCCACCCTAAGTATATGGGGCTAGCGCCCTACTCACTGAGCCACAGGCACCGCCCTGGAAAATACTTTCTTTGTTGCTTGTCTGATCTCTGAGATTCACACAATTTTTTTTTAATTAAGTCTTAAGCCTCTGGCAAAATTAAACATAAAGCAGTTAAAAAAAAAAAAACCCTCTTGAAGTGATTAGCTTATTGATACAATAACGTGAATAAGTTGCATGTCCTGAGAATAGGACTTGATAGTATAAGATGCAGTGAGATCCTGGTAACTAACTGTGATGGCTGCGAGGGAAAAGCAGGGGAAGGTAGGAAGCCGAATAAGCATGCGTCCCCTTACCTTCTCCAGCACCTCCTCTAGGTCTCCCAGTACTCTGCAAGGACATTCTCGCACCACAAATAAACATCTTTCCACATTGAGTAAGGATCTGAAGCTTATGCTTTCACCCAAAGACACACAATAATAAAAGCACATATTTTTAAAATCTTTTTTCTCCACTACTCCAGACCCCTCTAGAAGAGAGTGGTTGCCAGGAGTGGCAGTCTAGGGGTGGGAAAGCAACTGCTAATGGGTAGAAGGTTTCTTTTTAGGGTGATGGAATAATCCAAAGATATGGCTGTCTGTCAACCATAAGGGAGATCAGGGGCAGGATGCCTGGGTGTCCACAATCAATACAATTAGATTACATCCCGGGATGCCATAGAGGGAAAATGAAGCTGGGAAGCAGGGGTGGGATCTGATCTTCCTGGGGGGCAGTGACATGCTCAGAGCTGTGCTTTGGGTTATCTATGTAAAGAGCAGAAAGAGGGAGAGAAGCAAACTCCCTCACCTCCCTCCTTACGGGGGCGTCAATCCCATTCATGAAGACTTCACCCTCTTGAGGTAACTGCCCCCTAGGGTACCATTTCCAAATACCATCGTTTTGGGGGTTAAAATTTCAACATATGAGTTGGGGGGAGCATAAGAACATTCAGGCCATAGCACTATGATACTACCACCAAACAATAGAAACAGATACAGGGAACGTGTACTGCAAAACTGGGTGTGGCCCATTACAGACCAGAGCAGAGATGCACCTGGTGCCTAAACTCGAGAAGACACAGGGAAGGCGCCAGTGGAAAAGTGGCTGTAATGACGGAGGAGCAGAGGCCTGACTGGGGATACAACTTCAGGGGAGCTAATGAAGGATAAGATCAAGGGTGCAGGTGACAAACCAAAATGCCAGATAAAGGGAAAAATGGCTTAATAAATGAGAATACAATCCCACAATAAAATGGCATACAGTCATTAAAACAAGGTTCTCCGAAAAATATTTCATGGCATGGAAAACGCTCCTGATATTGATTTTTTTAAGTGGTATTCAAACCAATGTCCTATAGACTCCCAATCATATTATTTTAAAAAGTGTATCTAGAAAAAAAATCAGAAAGAAAGACCCGGAAATGTTAACAGTAGGTGTCTCAAGGTGGTGGGATTGAGTGATATTGTTTTCTTTTTTTATATCTTCCACGTTTTCCAAATGTTCTACAATAAACATACATTACTTTTAAAATCCCAAAAATAATTTCATATTACTGGTGGAGAGGTTAGTACTTAGAAAGAAAGCTGTCTTTCCATCTCAGACGAGAGATGAAAAAACGAACGTAGGTAGGAAATGAAATACTTGGAGGAGGAAAGGAAAAGAGGGTCAGTGAAGGGCTCAAGTCAGACAAATGCCTCGCTCAGGTCAGGACATTAATATTCCCCAGAAAGCATTTCTGTAAAGAGGCAATTTCCCCCTTGAGTAAAGCAGACATTTTTGGGTTTTGTTCCTTTTAGAACTTTAACACCTTTTAAATGAGAACGTCAGGAAGAGGCACGCTGAAATTAATCTGCAGTCCAACTTTTCTCTAAACCTCACCAAAGCCATTAGGAGTCGCAGGAGGCTCTGCAGGGACTGCCTAACAACTTTTTTTTTTTTGGGTCCTAACCACATAGATTAAAAAAAAAAAAAAAGTGAAACAAACTTCTATACTTTTTATGAAACTTGATTAAAAAATAGTACTTCAAACTGTACAGTCACCAGTACAGAATTATCAAAAATGCACACACTTCCCTTGGCATCTCCAGCACCTTCAGCTTTCTGTGCCTGGCCTGTTTTGGCATCTCCACTTTCTGCAGGGTTCTTCCCCACCTTGCCAGCTATCCCCTTTTTCCCTTTAGGTACCTTCTCTCCCTTTGCAACTTCGATAAAGCAAAATGGGGCAGCCCTCTCCATTTGCTGCAATTATTCCTCAGCTGCCACTCATTGGTAATACGTTTGCCCTGCTAATGAACAATCAGCAATAAGTAATAGTCTGTGGCCAGACAATGGCCAAATCTGCCTCAGCTCTCTCCTCTGGAAAATTCAGACATACCCTCAACTTCTGAGGAGGAGACTTATTCAGACAATATGAACCTAAGAATTATTGCTCTGATTCACAGGTATGCCCAATTAACCCAACAGTCTGATACCAGTCGAATGTTTCCTGGGATCTTAATGCCTTTCTCCATTCTGAACATCCTAAGTTCCTATTAAAATGGTCTCTTAGAGACAGGTATGTCCAATGCCTTCATTTTACATATAAGGAAACTGAAGCTCGGAGATGTTAAATGACTTCTCCGAAGTCTCCCAGTTGGTTGGTGGCACCAGGCCTGCAAATATTAATGAGCTCTTCTCTCTCCTTTACCAACACCCTCTCCATCACTTGGTAGAAAGGGGCACCAGAATGGCAGGATAGGCAGAGCTGCATGTTGTGCAGCAGAACTGATGAAGATGCCTACTGGGACTTGAAGAAAATGTGTCCACAAGAGACACAAGACAGAAGACCAGGGGCCAGACATAGGAATCTTTGCCCTGATAGTCATAGTAAAACCTCTCATATACATTTATCTAAATGTTTTCTAAAACCCATTTATACCTTGAGCCTGTACTGTGCCAAGATTTATCAAAAACCATATATTTACCACCAGTTTTACCAAATAACACAGTGCCACAGCTCCTTTCTGATGGTGCCCTGACATCTCAGCAGCTTAGATGAGGTCCCCAAGCACCCAGGAGTGATGGGCTGCAACCATCAAAGCCCACAAATGGATCTCACAGCCGAGAGTTCTAGCACGACTGTGAGAAAGAGACTGAAAACCTTCAAACGAAGACATGAGGGCCCGAAAGGCAGAATCTCAGCCTCGGGTAAACAGTGTATTAGAAGCAAGGACACTCAGCGAAACTAGATGAAGACATGTCACTTCCTAGCTGAGCCTCAGTTTCCTTTACAGTAAAATGGGGATAAATATTTCTTCCTTACAAGATTATTTTTAAATAAAAAAGAGATTCTATATGTACAATACTCAGCACAGTGTTTAACATTTATTAAGCATTCAATAAAAATAACTACTATAATAATTAGGACAATTATTTAATTATGGCATTAAGACTGGTAATAATTTTTTAAATTTCCTATAATATAACTTTATTCTTTCCTGAGGAAACTTTTAGTTATTAAATAAATACCAGAATGACCTTCCTGAGGATTACAGATAATTTTTTCTTGGCCCATGTAAATCCCAACACAAAGTGATAACAATCTCAAATCAGAAAGTTCCAGATTAGCCCAGTTACAAATCAAACAATCTTTGAACCCATCTATAATCTATAAATTCCGGCTGCAAGATGTCCCATGCCAATGTATACTTTCCACATACTGATTTATGATTTTGCCTGCAATTTCTGTCTTCCTGAACTGCATAAAATCAAACTGTAACCCACCTTTGGTGCATTTTCTCAGGATGTCTTCAGACTATGTTCCCTGGACCACTGGTCACTCACATTCAGCTCAGAATAAACCTCTCTAAATTTTAAAAAACGTCCCAGGTCAGTAAATCTGAAGGCATTTTCCTGTCTCTTATTTTTATTCTCCTTCTGCAAACAGAAGGGTGTTTTACAGAGGCAGTTACCTGTCTGCACCTTGCCCCAGGCCACATAGAGCTTAGAGGAGCAGGTACCACCACTAAATTGACAAGATGCTTTTCTAAGTGGTATGTCCTAAAGGGGGCCCAAGAAGTAAACTGGTTGACTTGCTCTTCCGGAGTTTGTTGACAGAATTAGGTTCAAAGTAAAAAAGACAATGATGTTCCTGATGCCCTTTCTGGGCCAAGTGTATTAGCATGCTAACAGCAGCCTCACGCAGCCAGCTTCCTCAGCAAGACAGTCTGCCTGCAGACGCACTGCACCAAAACCTCATTGCATCTTTCTGCACAGACATGGAAAGCTTTTAACAAAATTACCTATTTTTCACAGCAAGAGACAGCTAATGCTACTGCCAATTAAAAGACTACTTAGGTCTGTGGTCAATGGTAAAATGAAACTGAATATTTTATGCAAAATTCAGGCCAAAATATCCTGAAATTTTTTTATGTCTCAATGACTGCTAATCTCCCCAGCTGTCACTTCTAGCCTTCGGCATCATGGTCACAGGACCAAGATGACGAAGTCTTCAAATAAGCATCCACCATATACCAGAGTTCTGAGAGGCACACACATGAATTATCTCAATTAAATTTTACAATAAACTTACCAGTCAGGAACTATTATATCCATTTATATCCATTTCCAAATTAGGAGATAGAAGCTCAGAGAATAACAAAATTTGTCCAAGGTCTACAACTAGTAAATGATACAAGTGGGATTTAAACCCAGGCTTGTCAAGCCCTTTCTCACATGGCCTCATCTAATCCATAACCCACTATTTCTTTAGCCAATCCCACCAACACTGATGGCACACAAGCTGTGGGCTGGGCACTCTGTAAGGTGCTCAGGAAACACAGATGAGAGAGAGGTAGGCCCTGCCCTCTGGAAATTCAGTCTCCTGCTAGAGGCAGGCATGTAAATAAACAATGACAATTCAGGATTTCAGGAAAGCAATAGCTAAAAGGAGGGAGGAGGAGGCAGAAAAAATTTTTTAGTAAAACTTGAGGACATCTGATTTCTAGCCCATTCCTCTTCTCATCCACATCTGCCATTTTAAATAGGACATTATAGAATAACAATCCTTTGAAGAAAAGCGTAGGTGATGTTGCCTGGTCTCTCATTCTACAGCCAAGGAAACTGAACCCCAGGTAAGGGAGCCAACTGCCTGGGATCTTAGTAACATGCAATAACTAAGGGGCAAAAACAACAATCAGAACTTGGGTTTATTGGCTCGACATCCCAGGGTCTTTCCAGGACACCAGACACCATCCTGGGCCATTACTGACTAGAGATCTGGAAAGACTTTGCAAGTAGCAGCTCGTATATATGGCTTATTCCTTTTCATCCTACCTCACTCCACCAGGTTAAAAATATAAAGAAATATAACCCATGATTGAAGCTAAAATATTTGAAATTAAAGGTGGGATCACACCTATGGTGCATATTGCAAGGGTCTATGTCAGATCTATTAAGTATAGAGTATAAATTTCGTAATATAATAATTAAGTAAATGAGGTGAAGGATATATTAATTAACCAGTACCATGTAAGCATTCCAAATTGTATATGAAATCAGCACATTGTACCCCATAAATGCATTAATGTATACATGATCTACCTCTTTATGATTTAATAAAAAAAAATTTTTAAACAAAAATATTTGAAATTGCTGGTTAGTATCTTAGGAGGAGGTTGGGAAGAATGGAGGAGGGAGAAGGTGGAGTATGATGGTACCAAGGGCATTGTCCACAGGTCACATTTAAAAAAAGGCTCAACCACCTCACCTCACCTGGAGCCCTTTTCTCTAGTGCTGCTTTGGCTTCCTTCCTTTGATTTCGTGTCTACATAGTGTGAATTTTTTTTCCATGTGAATATAATTGATTTCATTACAGTTCACAGTTAGCACCTCCTGGAGTAAATATTCACACTTCTGTGGTTAATAAAGACAAATCTTTGATGGTTATGTGGCAATCATGAGCATGCATCTTGCAAACCTCCAATCCCCTGGAGATAATTGACAATAGCACCAGGCCTGTGCTCTGAAATCCACGGCCATGTTTAAGGAGGCTCTGCTAAAGGCTCCCAGCCATGCCTGAGTGCAACATGGAGCTACAGCAGACCTCCTCCTGGGAGACACGGCACTGGGCTTCAATACCGTAAAAGGCCTCCTTAGGCCGTTTACACCCCTGTTGTATGCTACAGTTGTCCTGTATTTAATCTGTATATATTTTTAAATTTAAAAAAACATGATGATGATGATGATGATTGCTTTATGCAGCAATATTTATTTCCATTTACACATACTAAGATTTTCATTTATCTTAAATTCTTCTTGCACCTGAACCTTTTATCTAGCATCCTTCTCCTCAAGATTTACCCCTTATTTCCTTTACTACTAATCTTCT
This sequence comes from Nycticebus coucang, assembly GCF_027406575.1. NCBI lineage: Eukaryota > Metazoa > Chordata > Mammalia > Primates > Lorisidae > Nycticebus > Nycticebus coucang. Next base: position 93,046,762 of record NC_069789.1, read on the forward strand.
AGTGACAAATTTTCTTGGTTTTGTCTTGTGTGGAAATGTCTTTAATATCCCTGGATGTAGAACTTTAACTTGGTTATTTTATTCTGTCAAAATTTCGAGGCCTCTGTGTTTGGGCTCCCATTCTTGCTATTGAGAAGTTAACTGTTCACATATAATTGTGCCTACTTTGGAGGTAATCCAAGGTATTTCCTTGGTCTTTCTTTCTGTGATGTGTCAGTGCCTGGATTCTTTTTTATGTATTGTTTGGAATGTGTTGAGCTTCTTAAAATTATGGATTGATGTCTTCCATCAGTTTTTTTTTTAATTCTCTTCTGAGAGGCACAAAAAGAGCCTCTCAAGTACCACGTTTGTCCTATTAGAGAATTTTGATAGATGCCCTGTTTTCTTCCTCTCTTTCTAAGACTCAGATTAAATGATTAAGCTACCTTCTCAGTCTCCTCCATGGCCCTTGCCTTCTCTGCAGTGTCTTTCATCCTTTTGTCTCTCCATACAGAATAGAGTCTTCTAATAATTTTCAACTGACTAATTCTCATTTCAACTTTATCTAATTTTCTGTAAAGTACATATGACTTCTTTGCTTTGCTTATTATATTTTTTAGTTCTAAGATCTCCATTTGATGTTCTTTTTTTTGCAGTTTTTGGCTGAGCTGGGTTTGAACCCGCCACCTCTGCCATATGGGGCCAGCGCCCTACTCCTTTGAGCCACAAGCACTGCCCTCTTTTTTTAAATTCTATTCTGCCACTATTTTTAATTTCCAGGTTTTGCTAAAATTTTCAAGTATTTTCTTGAACAGAAATGACTCTGAGGAGAAGAAAGGGAAGGGAATTGTTTCTTATCACAAACATTACATTGTCCTAAAAGATGGCTTCTTCCTCTCTCTCGGTCCTCCCCCTATGTACAGATGGTGAAGTTGCTCTGAAGACATGATTGGCCTCCCAAACTCACTCACAATGCTTCTCTGAGCCTATAATATTCACGTATGTGTGTTTTGAACCTGAATCACAATTCTAAAAGGAAAAGTCATAGTCTGTAGCAAATACTATCCTCCTATGCTCCAAGAAATAGGGTAACATGCTCTCAATGAAAAACAAAAGTGTATACAAAGATCTAATAGTTTTAAAAAGCATACATACTGTTTTCCATGTGTTCTTATTATAAAGATTGTCATTATTAGCACTAGCTATTTTCTTTTTTCATTTTTCAAAGTAGTTTTGTACTTGAATGTTTTCCACTCGGACCAAAACAAAGTCATTGATTTTAGATGTTTTGAAATTACTGTGCTTTTCAAATTATTTGTTCCTTTCATTCGGTTAACTCCTCTCCCTCTAACAAGAGCAAAGCTTACGGTAATCTTAGCCCCATCTCTCAGATTCTGACAGCCTTGTCACTCTCAATTCATTCTTCCTTCTTCATCTTTCAGCAGAAGAGCAACTCAAAGGAAATCTCAGCCCACCTAGTTTGAGGAAATGGAAGAAGGGGAGCAAAGAGGAAGACTCCAATTTGCTTCAGGGAATTGAGGGAAATGGTGTTATTCAAACAACAAATAGTTGACCTGATGTATTGATTTGTTAACTCAATGACTGAGTTGCTTTCTCAGTTTCAAGACAATAATTTAGGGGAGGGGGGAATGGGAGAATCCAGTGGAGAAGGCCAGTGGAACCTGATAACAAGTGGTTGGGAGGATTCAAGAAAAAAGATGGGGGGAGGGAGGGCAGGAGGGAGAGTACATAAGTTAAGGCTGAGTGTGACATAACAAAATACTGTCATCTACCCTCTTTGTCCTGCTTCATCAGTCTCCTGCTTCCTCAGCGGTAACAATACTTTTACCACATTCTTAGGGCACCTTTCTCAGCCAATCCCTTTATCCATTGTTCTAATGAGGACCTTGTGTCCTATATGACAATGACATCATTGGATGGAACCCCCCCCCCAACTGCTGGGATCCCCACTTTCAAACTATCTTCTCTAGGCCAACCCTTGCTCTCTCCTTTCAGCTACAGAGGAAGAGTTTCTCCTTCCCTGCCTGGGGAAGGACACAGGGAAGCTGTGCTCTAATTCCATCAACTCTCTGCTCTTCTGATCCCTCATCGCTTTGTCACTGTCTCAGGATCACATATTTGAAAGTGCTCAAAGCTTTCCTATCTTTGACAAGAAAATCCTCTCTTAATATAAATTTCCTTTGCCCACTATATCTCCATCCTTTCTTTCATTGTCTGAGCACCTCAAGACAGGGCCCTAGACCCAATTCTCTTTTCTTCCCATGTTCCTTCCCTGTGCTATCTGCTTCCACTGCACCAATGCTCACCTATTGCTGTATCTAAAGTCTGTGTCTGGGAAATTCATGTTTAAACCAAATCACTAATTTGATGATATTTGGAGGTGGGACCTTTGGCAGGTGATTAGATCATGAAGATGGAGTCCTCAGAAATGGAATCAGTAAGGGAGTGGTCAGAGAGATTCCTTGCTTATTCCACCACATGAAAGTGATGGAAGTTGGTATCATCTGATAACTAGAAAGTGGGACTTCACCAGACACCAAATCCACCAGCACCTTGATCTTAGACTGTCCGACCAGAACTGTAAGAAGTAAATTTCTGCAGTTTATAAACTATCCAGTTTATGGCATTTTCTCACAGCAGTTAGAGCAGACTTCATATTTACATATGAATGATTCCTTCCTGGGCTCCAGATTCAAATATCCCACAACTTACTGACCATCCCCATATGCGTTTTTCAGAGATACCTTAAATTCAAAATGTCCTACTGGACTTATCATTTTTTGCTGCTCTCTAAATCTGAATCTCCTTCTATTCTCCTGCTTAGCATATGGTTCCAAAATTTCTCCGGTCATGTAAAGCAAAAACTGAGGGCTTTTTCTTGATACCTACTTCTCCTTCAAGCCTATATCTGACCCATTTCCATATCCTGTGCTTTTAATCACCGAACAATCTTCAATTCTGTTTCTATTTGTCTCCTTTGCCACCACCCACGAACTGCTGACTGATCTGCCTGTATGTAGCTGGCCCCATCCAATCCACTTCTACAGTAATCAGCATGATCTTTATAAAAATGCAAATTTGACTCTATCACTCCCTTACTAAAAATGCTTCAATGACTTCCCAACCATCTTAGGAAAAAGCACCCAATATCCTTAAAATAGTGTCGTAACAGGGATCCTATTTTGAAACATAGACACACCCCACACACTTTTCTCTTTTGCCTACCTAAAAAAGTAAATTTCTCCCTAGATGGCCAGAGGCATCCATCTGCTCAGGGAAAGATTAGAATTGTAAAGAAAAAAATGCAAAGAAGCTGGGAGGAAGAGTTCATGTTCAGATTTTTTTACTTTAAAATGGATTTTTGCAGTAAGTCAGCAGTCATGCAAGGGAAGATTTTCTGAATTCCTTTATCTTCTCTTTTGGCTTAATCCAGAGTCCAATTTGGCTGTTCAGACCATGAGTTCCCCACAGTACAGAGAAGGTTCTCCTTGCTGTTCTGTGGTAGAAGACAAAACATCTAGTCCATATTTCTCCACTTCTGTAAGTTCCATATGGAGAGCACTGTGCTGAGAGCTAACAGCCTGCCAGGACTTACAGGGACAGAAATCAGAAAACCCTGTTTCACAAGCTTCAAATAAATACTTGGGCAAAAGCCATTTGGTGTACATGACAGAAATTCAGGAAGAGTTGAAGCAAGGTCAGATAGTGCTCGGGGCAGGGGGTTGGCGGGGAGAGTAGGCAGGTGCTGGCTCTGACCAAGTGAAGAGAGAGAAAGAGAAAGAACCTGGCTACCAGGTGCATAGCAGCCACCAATACCAGCATAGCAAACAGTGGCCAAGAAAACAGGAGACACTGCTGCAGAGACCAAAAAATGCTGAAGACAGTTTGAATTATTCCAGGGCTCCCAGATCCCTTTTGTCACTACTGTAACAAATACCAAGGTAGCCAAAACCCACCCCCCAATTCTCTTAAAAACTATCTTGAAGAGTTGCAGGTAAGGGTAGCTGAATCTGATTAAGCATGTTTACTCAAAAAAAAAAAAAAAAATTACAGATGCCTTTCAATTTATGATGGGATTATGCCCCCCAAAACCCATAATAAGTTGAAAAGATCTCATACACTGAGAAATAAAAATAAAATCCTAAACCCTTAACCAACTTAACAGACTCTTTCTTTGCCAAGGGGACTCCATAGACACTTTAAAACTAAGCTCCTGGCCATGACAGAATAGATATCAGACACGCCTCATTACACCCTCTCCCTCTTAATCCACCAGGAGGCTTTCTTCACTAAAGGTTAGCCTTTTGAAAAGACTTGCTCCCTCTGATTTCAATCAACCACCTAATGCTGCTCCTCCCTTTTTGTGGTCTCTGTACAACAACTGACCAACCTTCCATCCTCATAAGGAACCACCAGGCACAGAGTGGTTCTGACCAGTCTATGAAGGATGTACAGGGAGAGTTTTGGTGTGCTCTGCTTCACCTTCAACTGACAGAAGATCAAAACTCCACTCCCAGATCATGCTGAGGCCATCATTTTCTGAACATGAATCCCACGGAATAGCATTAAGCTCAATTGTGCATGTGCCTGTTTCACTTTTCATAAATATTCACAACTCGTCCTGTAGCTTTTTGAGTATGTGCATTTGGCCACTCCACTCAGTACAAATTCCCATTCCTGTGGTCCCTCTCTCAAAGTATAAATTTTCAGCTTCTGCCTGAAAATGCTGCTTCTCAGCCTGTCAGAATGGCCACCCTGTAGGCTGTAGCCCCTTATGAGAAGAAGCTTTTCCTTCCAAATGTGTGGACTGAATCTTATCACTCCTTAGCTGACATCATCAAAGATTTATTTACTATGCCTAACCTACCAAATGTCATAGCTTAGCCTGTCCTACCTTAAACATGCTCAGTATACTTACATAAGCCTACAATTGGGCAAAATCATATTAACATGAAGCCTGTTTTATAATAAAGTATTAAATATATTGTGTAACTTATAGAATACTGTACAGTACATCAAAATTGTGACAGTTTCACACCATTATAAAGTCAAAAAATCTTAAGTTGAACCTTTGTAAGTTGAGGACCGTCTGTATTTATACTTTTACTTCACACTAAGATTTAGAACTGAAATTTTTGCTTCTCAGCAGATGGGGTTTCTGAGAAAGACCAAATTAGTTATAGATCATCCCTCCCATCCCACAAAAAAAGAAGAGGAGGCGGGCAACGTGAGGAAGAGGAAGAAGGGGAGAAAAAGGAAGAACTCATCATTGCTCCCCCATCTAAGGTACACTGTGAGTCACCTGGATCCTTCACTACAATGTCCTAGAAGCCATATCCCACCTGCCTCCCATCCTCACCAGCCACTTCTTTTGCCCCTCTCTCCCTCGCTGGATTCTCGAGCCACACTGGCTTCCTTTCTCTTCACCTAACCTGCTGTGGTTCCTGCCACTTCCAAAGGATTTCTTATCAGTCTACTCCCTCCCTCCTGGAATGCTCTTCCCACCAATCCCACCCTACCCAGCTAGCTGGCTTTACTCTTTGGCCTCTGCACCACTTCCTTGAGGAAACCAGCCCTGGCCTTCCTGGACCCTGCCTTCCAGACCCGCTAGCCCGGAGTCCCCAGCCTTGGTCTTGTAGCTCCATGCACAGCTGCCTCATGGAACTCTTCCCCCACTGGTGATTATAGTCCTGCTTGAGTGTATGGTCAATTCTGACTCCCCCATAATCCATAAGCCATGCTCACCATTGCACCTCCTAACATACCATAGGTGTGTCATGAATGAAGGAATTGCCCAATAAATATATAAGTAAACTACCATAAAAACAAAAGAGGCTGCCTTGTGAGAAGTAGCTGCCAGCTCCTGGGCATTCAGGCACAAGGATATAAAAATGAAGTCCCCCAGAGATGCTTTAGAAGCAATGCCTGCAGCAGACAGATGGTTGGATTACGCACCCTCTAAGGTCTCGTCCATTTCAGAAGTTTCATGGGTTTCTGTATGTCTAAATGTTCAGAGAGACCTGGAGGATATGCCATTCAGCTTCTTCTCAGACCATATGGGTGCCAAAGAGAGAGCTGTCTTCAGGGTAGGATGAAGAGAAAGGAACATTTGTTTGTGACTCTGGTGGCTTTGCAGGCTGGTCACCCCAAGGTGAGTGACAATGTGGTAGGACACCAATGAGAAAGATCTCATAGGCCTGAGCCAATGAAGTGAATTAAGGCACAGTAGCAGTAAAGGGACCTAGAGAACAAACTCCAATGGGCAGCAAACCCCAACACCCCTTCCCCACACTGCATTACTCCCACAGAAGTGTGTGTCCACTTCATTTTATTCCTCTCTGACAATAATCTATTTTAACAGCATGTGGACATCCCAATCCCAACGCCCACTGTCAGGGTCTACAGAGGGAGATGCTCGACACACATTAAGTAAGTAAAAGTGAGTAGACCAACCTTCAGTCCCTGGGGGTTTCTTGTTTCCCCATCAGCTGCTCCTGCTGCCCAAGGCACGTGCGTGTGTGTGTGCGCGTGTGTGTGTGTGTGTGTGTGTGTGTGTGTGTGTGTGTGTGTGTACTTTCATGTGTGTGATTGGAGTACATGCATATAAAAGGGGGTGGGATACACAATTGTATCCAATATGAAGGTTTTTGAGGAGGCAGCAGTGGGGGGGTACAGGTGCCGCAAATAAAATATGCAGGGGAAAAGCCTCTTACTGAGACAGCCCGCCCCCAAGCCCCCACTGCCTAAATTTGCATCCAAATGGCTGATTAAAGATTCGTTTCCTTTGGGTCTTGAAATACTTGTCTTTGAAAGTCCTTTACTGAGATGAAAATGCCTTTGGAAAAGGGAATGGCTTAAGCTTCTATCACTTTGCAATTTTAGAGAGGATTATAATGGATAATTAAGAAGGGTCTGGAAAAGCAGGCTCCAGATTCTGAATGGGAAAAGATAGGCTACCAGGAGTCCTCAAACTTTTTAAACAGGGGGTCGGTTCACTCTCCTCAGACTGTTGAAGAGCAGGACTATAGTTTAAAAAAAAACTACGAACAAATTCCTATGCACACTGCACATATCTTATTTTGAAGTAAAAAAACAAAACAGGAACAAATACAATCACACCGCCACATGTGGCCTGCGGGCCTTGTTTGAGGACCCCTGGGCCTGCTAGATGATGGGGAAACTCAGCAGAGAGGGCAGCTGGCAAAGGTGAGCTTGGTCACCTTTAAAAATCATTTCCGCAATTTTGCTTAGGGAGGCCCCAAGGAATAACTACCTCTTCTGGAAACAGATAAATGAATGAGTGCCGGTTAGATTAGTTGAGGAGAAAAGAAACTATAAGATACTTATAGTTTTTCTGATTATGGGCAATGAGCTGCATTTTAGTGGCTCTGTGGCAACAAGACTTTTGCAGACTGGCCATTTTCTGGTTACCAGACTGGGGAGCAGCAGCAGATAAAATCACAGGTGCAGCAGTGGGATGGGGTCTCTGCTCCAGAGAGCTCAGGACCCATGTGGGCAGAATCCAAGTGTTGGGGGGACCCAGGGAAGTAGGGGTGGAGAAAAAAACAAAGGATGGAGAGTGGGAAACAGAGAGAGGAGGGCAGGTTAAGCATCTGGAAAATTACTGCAGTCTCATGGCTTTGGCTGCTCCAAAGCCAGGATGAGTCATCTGCAGGTTGCCTAGGCAACGGCTATTTTCCTCCTCCTGCTGATCAATTTCATCTGCACAAATGTCCCATGAAACTGTGAGCTGTGAAGATAATATACCCAAGTCACAGAAAGTCTTGCCGTATGAGGTCTGCATTTCAAGTGTTCGAGACAGACTTTATGTATACCTAGTTGTCCACCTCCCCTTCCCACCCAGTCCCCATCACAATCACACACACAGCAATGGGTCAGGACAGGGGCACAGGTAGGTGGAGACAGTCACCTCTACCTTATTCCAGCTGTGATCGCTGAGATTGTAACTGCCCAGATTCACTGTTCGTAATTAGCAACAGAGCAGTTATGTGTTCATTCTCTTATTTCATTTCCCAGAACAAAAATGGATGCCTGAATGAGGAGACACAGCCTCAGAGAATAGTCAGGTGCCCTGTGAGCTGTGCTCCTGGGTTCAGAAGGAAAGAGTGGCTACTGTCTCCACCCCAGGTCCTCCCAAAGACAAGACTGTCTCTTTCCCCTACTTTACTTTCCCCCCTAGCACTTGTCACTACATACCCCATACTAAATACATAATTTTTTGTGTCTTGCCCACTAGGACATATGCTTCCTTAGGGGAGGAATTTTATTTATCCTACACACCACTGTATCCTTATCACCTAGCCTAGCTCATCATCCTACACATTCTAAGTGCTTGGTGAAAGTTCGTTGAATGAGTAAAGGAAGGAAAAACAATGTTCTTGGACCATCTCTAAGACCAGCCTAAAAAATTTAATTAATATGACTAAACCCCCTTCTGAAAGGGCTAAAATCCTTTCCCAGATGACTTCTGCACCATAGAGATGACAAAATCTACAATATGACTAATCTGCAAATTGTCATAATTTTTTGCTTTCCTCCATTCTACCTCCACCACTTAAGGCATAAATGACTTGAGAAAGGCTTTTTATAAAAAAGGATCCAAGTCCCATATAGGCGAAGTAGGCCCATAGCGCAAAACTGGAAGAGGGGTCCTCCCATTACGCTTTCACTGAGGCTTTCCAACGTGGCAAGCATATTAAATACATTTTCTCATTTCACTCTCACAACTGCCCAGGTAGTAAATATGGCTGAATTTGTTACAGAGGATGTAACAAACCGTTCAACATACGGAGGTTGTCAGCATAAAGAACAAGGCCTACTGTACTGATACATTCATGTGGTGAAAACAGGTCAACTTAAGGAGCTGGTTGATGTAGGGAGGTGGTCAGCTATGGAGGGTCTACTCTACTTAATAATTCCCATTTTACAGATGATGAAACTGAGATTAAAGTTAAATAACATGGCCATAGTATGCTTGCAGCACAGGGTAGCATGGAGATCCAGCCCCAGGTCTGAGTTCTCACCCACCACCCAATATTGCCTCTCTGCTTGCCCTGCCCCTCCACTTGGCACGATAGCCCTGTTGGTGGCATTTGCAGCCGCTTTTCTCATTCAAGCAGCACAGGATGCCCATTTTAGCCTGAAGTGTTGTGCATTCATACTAAGCTCTCCTGTTTTCCACATACAATTTATGTCATATGATCCACAAAACAATTTTGTCTGATAAGTGGACAGATATCATCAGCTGCACATTTCAGAAAAGAGAAACAAAAAGGGTAAGTGACTTGCCGGAAATCATTTCAAAATGCTCAGAGCTGGGACTTGCAGGTTGGTACTCAGATGGTGCAACAGAGAGATGCTCCAGTCCCAATGCTCTCTGGCAAAGAGCAGCCGTTGCTCACAGTGTGAAGGGCTCCATGTCCTGAACCACACCCTAATTTGGCTCTGGGCCCCTGCCACTCCTCTAAACAGTTCCTGGGAAACCTCAAGCTGGTGAAACATGGACCCACTTTGTAAGCTAACTGTAGCAGAGCCTGCTCTGGAGGACCTCAGGAAACTCTTCCCAGAAGCTTCAATAACAGGAAAGCAATGTAAGATTTCAGAGAATCTGAATATTTGAGAAAGAGTCCAAATGTCTTAGGTGAGTTCAGCAGGTGGTGACAAATATTTGTAACTAATTTTACCCTCATTCTTTCCTTGCCCTGAACCGCTCAGCCTCATCCACTCTCCCACCCACCCCTTTCTTCTCCAAAAAAAAAATAAATAAATAACACAGCTTTGTATGCCACAGAATAAAAAGGCTTTACATTACAGCTTTATAGATGTGATTCTGAGAAACCAGTGAACTCGTTTTTACTGCAGGCTGGAGAGGAATGACTAACTGTAAAAAACAGAATTATAAATTATAATCAAAACTCTTATGAGATGTCGTGGCTGACTAGCAACTAAGAAGCATGTGTAATGAACCCACTGATGATCATGAAAAATGATGTGTTTTGCCACAAATGATTTCTGTGAAATAGTCCACTTGCCTGCTTGAGCCATTCTTTTTCTTCAGTATGGTTTTATTTCTCTGTAGCCCATGGGACAATGGTCATGTCTACGTGAAAGCCATCTGTCTCCTGTGCCTGAGCCTGTGTCTGCATGTTTGCATTGGTGAGGGCTAGGCTGAGGGAGGACTCACCATGTGCCAGGCATTGTAGTGGGTGCTTTCAAGACAGACGGGTTCACACCTTCAGTGGGACTACAATGTAAGGGTCATTGCTGATATTGTTCTCCGTTTCCCGATAAAGAAACTGAGGCTCAAAGAAGTTAGGAGACTTAACCTGAGAACACACAACTAATAAAAGTATGAATAATTCCAGGGATAAACCTAAGATAAGAACTAGGTATCCAGCACTAAAAACACCCACACATTCATTCAATACTTTTATTTCACATCAGACCACTAATATGGAGCAATCAGGGAGAGAAAATTATGTTGAATTCTTAATGACTTTCTGTTTCAACACTTAAGAGATCAATAAGGACAATGTTCATCTTAATTTTGTTTTGGCCAAAATGTTTTTCTTGGATTTATACATGATTTACAGTTGAAACCCATCCCCCCCCCCCCAAAATCAGTTATGGGCCAAATTATTTACAAATCACAAATATTTCAGATTATATTAACCTATGCTACATCCCTTCAATTATGAGATCAGAATGATGATTATTTGTTTTGGGTTTTTTTCAGGAATAAGTCACTACATCAATTCTAGTAATCATACATGAAACCATATTCAAGCATATGAACAATTTGCTTCTTTCAATGATTGTACCAATTGCTCACCGAGCTTAAGAAAACATTTTTGGGGGTGGCGCCTGTGGCTCAAAAGAGTAGGGTGCCAGCCCCATATGCCAGAGGTGGTTGAGTTCAAACACAGCCCTGGCCAAAAACTGCAAAAAAGAAAGAAAAAAGAAAACATTTTTGATGGATTAATTGAAAATTAAGTTTGATATTAATCCAGCTTTGCATAAAAACATGTATCTGAGGATTAGCGTAGACCACAGAAAAACTAGCTTGCTAATGTATTCTTTAGTTATATTAATCCACAACTTGGACAATACTCTCTGCTACTTTCATGGGGTAACAAATGAGGTACATCATTGCCCAGTCTGTGAAAAGCGTGAGAATGGTAACTAGTGGTTTTATAAGAAGTAAAAATATTCTCATTTATTCCATTTTTCAATATTAAAATGTATGAATAAGTTTGTTCATTCCCTTTTCTTTTTTTGAGACAGAGTCTCACTCGTTGCCAAAGGTAGAGTGCCATGGTATCATAGCTCACAACAACCTCAAACTCTTGGGCTCAAGCAACCCTCTTGCCTCAGCCTCCCAAAGTAGCTGGAACTACAGGCGCCCACCACAACACCTGGCTACTTTTTCTACCTTGAGTAGAAATGGGGTTTCACTGCTGCTCAGGCTGGTCATAAACTCCTGAACTCAAGGCATCCTCCCACCTCCACCTCCCAGAGTGCTAGGATTACAGGAGTGAGCCATTGCCCCCAGCCAAAAGCCAGAATTTGAAAGGCTTTACCCAGGAGAATATACAGGAAAATCCACTGGAAGAGAGGGACATGATCAATTTGGAAATTGAGTTTCCAGAAAATGACTCAGTCGGCAGCGTGGAATATGTATTTGAGGACAGAAAATACTAATAGCAGGAAGAATGGTCAGGCAAGAAGAAAAGGAGGAAGAACCCAAAGCAGTTATCACTGAGGATGGATGAATACGGAAGAGATTAAGGGGGATATGGAAAGTGGTGACCGGTTAATGGGTAAAAAAAGATACACAGCAATTGGATGGCACCTGTGGCTCAGTGAGTAGTGCGCCAGCCCCATATACCGAGGGTGGTGGGCTCAAACCACCCTGGTGGCACAGATGAGTTGGATAAGTAATCACACATCTCGTGATGAGACCAGAACCAGACCTCCTCACTTCCAGCACTTTCTCTGATGTCATTTGGAGCTGTGCGTCTTACCTTTACAGTCACACTGACCTGTGGGATGACTCGTCCCTCGGAGACCACCAAGCCATTCTGACTCTGTACCTGAGTTACATGTGTCCCCAGGGCCCTCCCCCTCAGGCCAGATGTGTCTGATGTGTCTTTTCCATCTGTGTCTTCTCTGCTCACTTCCCAGTAGGAAACTAGAATTTAGGATTAAAATTTTAAATGGCACAGATGAGTTGGATAAGTAATCATTAATAAACAATGCAGCTCAATTGCATTTTTCTTCATGTCCCTCCTGAATGCATAAGCAATGACCCTGTAATTCCTTTATTGCTGGAAACAGGGAGAGCAGTCAGAGGGGTGTGCAGGGCTCCAGGTGAGCAAGCCTGGCCTCCAGCAGGGACTCCTCCTTAGGTGGCATTCCTCCAACAACTGTCTATTGCGCACCCACTAAGTGCCACGCCCTGTGCTTTGCATGTAGGAGGCAAAGCTGGCCCCTTTTTTGCTTTCTCTTATGACAGCTGGATAAATGTGGACAAAGTTGAAGTCCTTTATAGAGTCCTTAACTCTCACCTAGCCCTCTTTAAGAGGCCCATGGTCATTTCTGTGCCTCCAAACTAAGACAAGAGCTGACAGAACCTGGGGCTGAGCAGAAGTAAACGTGTAAATTCAGTGATTTTGAGGGCAGTCCCAGCCAGAATTCAGTGTCCTCTACCTTTCATTCTTCCTGTCCTCTCCCCTTCAGGGACACCTACCCCTGACCTCCCACTCCCCAGACCCCTCTCCCTCACTCGCTCTCACTCTCAGCCTGGTCCTCATCCTCTGTGTCATGGTGCTCTCAAAGATGCATGCTGAGTCCCCATGTCAGAACAATTAAATGAGGCCGTGAATAGAAGATGACTGACACAGTATTTAGTGACACTAAACAGGTCCCCTTAACCATGGTCTGTTCCGTTAGCGTTATCGTTTCTATTATGGCTGTTATCCCTTCCCTTAAGGATACTACCTCTGCCTGGAGTGTCTGCGCTCCGTGGAAAACAAAGAGCTTTTAAATCCAAACAGTTAGGTTCCTACTGGTGGGACTTCAGACCAAAAAATGGAGGACAGAGGTCCTTCAAGGGGTCCCTCCATTGTCTCCTGTGAGCAGCACCCACTTGGAGCTTCCAGAAGCTGCTCTGCATGCCTGAGTCTCCTTCCCCATGCAGATGGCATCAAGGTGGATCACATCTGCTCTCTGCACTGAGGGCCCTCGGGGCTCTGCTGCCCTGGAAAGCAGAGCTGATGTGTCCCACAGGACAGAGGTGGAAGGTGTCTGGGCTCCTGCCAGAACAGGCCCAGTGAGCCGATGCTTAGTGCAGCTGCCCCCGACCAGCACAGGGCCACTCTTGCTGGCAACTAACTTAGTTTGGGGGGCTCTCCCTGGGAGTCCAGGATGGCCCAAGGCATCTGAGCTTCGTAAGGAGAGCAAAAGAGCAGACTCTGTAGCAGCAAGCAGTGGAGACCAGCCTTCAGCTCTGGGGAAAAGGGCATGACTCAGCATTGCAGTGGCCCTCCTAATGTCTCTCCTTGTTTTCCCCTGCGCTCCATCCCGCTGCTGCTGCCTTAGCCAGGGTGCTACAATCATCCCCCAGGGGAATCATAAACAGCTAATATGTACCAAGTGTTTATTACGTGCCAGAAAATATATGCTCAGACTTCTGCATGCAATTTCTCATCAAAACCTCAAAGTGACCCTGTGAAACAGACACAAATTTTTCCCCTTTTACAGACTAAAGGATGCTCAGAAAAAATGAACTTGGCCAGCACTTTTGCCCTCCACCTGCCCCTGCAGCCCTCTCACTGGGCCTGTCAATACCAACTCTTGGCCAGAATCTCTGCCATGAGCCTCTCTCCCCTGCAACCTAAGCACCAACCACTTATAGGAATTCTTCCTACAACATGTAGCTGACACAGTTGCTCACATACTGAAAATCCTTTAAAGACTCTGCACTAGATCCGAATAAAATCAAGGGCCCCTAAACTGGTATTCTCACTCCTTCTCCAAACCTCGCTCCAACCCCTTCCAGCCCCATCCTCTGCTCCCTCCCATGCGTTCCAGCTGCAGGAAGGCACGCATCAGTGGTCAGAGGCTCCCAGCCTTCATCCCTCTCCACCTTTCACACAGCCCGCCCTCCATGGACTGTGGCTCCCCCAGCTCTCATCCTGGCAACATCTGTTCATCTGTGAAAGCCTCCACACTCCCTCAGACTCTTCCTTCTGCTTTTCCCCTGAGTTCCACCAGCCTTTCCCATTCTTGTCACTGATCTGTTTTTACTACATCAAATTGTGTGAAATTGCGCTCAGCTCCTACAGCTCAGCGGCCAGGGCACCAGCCACATCCACTGGGGCCGACGGGTTCAAACGGGCCAGGATCTGCCACACAACAATGACGACTACAAAAAAAAAAAAAATAGCCGGGCGTTGTGGCAGGCACCTGTGGTCCCACCTACTTGGGAGGCTGAGGCAAGAGAATTGCTTAAGTCCAAGAGTTGGAGGCTTCTGTGAGCTGTGACGCCATGACACTCTACCGAGGGTGACATAATGACACTCTGTCTCAAAAAAAAAAAAAAAAATGTGTGAAATTGCTTGTTGGGGAACAGCCACCCTGACTAAGCTGGGAGCTCCCCCAGGCAGGGACTGGGGCTTGTTGTCACATTTTGGTGTCAGTACCTCCCTCAGGGCCTGGAACAGGGTAGTTTATTGAACACATGTTGCAGAGATGGATAGAGGAATCGTTTATTTATTCATCACTCATTCAGCTAGCTAATCATCTACTCCTTGCCAGGCACTGGCCTGCGGCACTGGGGAGGCAAAGACGAATGAGAGCTAGAATTCCCCGGGGAGTCCTTGATTTTCCAAACCTCATCTAACCTAGGGCCTTTATTGCTTTTTTTCCCCCCTCTTGATTCTCTTCCCAGAAAATAAACTGAACTGCAGAGCCTGCAAAATTCCACCTAATTCCATCCTATTTAATCTGGAACCAACTGCCACGCGTTTAATTGCCACACTGCTTACAAAAAACTAAATTGTCAGGTCAGAATTACAGCTTCTGCAAATAACCAACGTCAGACAGCTTGCAACTCCATCGGGATCCTAGACCCATCGTGATGTTAGTTCGTTAAATTCTGCGAATTCAATTAACTTTCCTGATTAATCGTGAATTAACCAAACGGTGCTGACAAGAAAGTATTGAGGCTTTCAGTTGTTATTTTTCTAGACACAAGAGCTCGTAACATTCAGCTGTGCTGTTTTATTAGTCCCAAATTGAAATCTTTCTTCTCTGCCTGCTCCATATTTTCTCATCATTGGGTAACACGCTATTAGGTATATTCTTTTCTACTGGACTCACTTTTGGGGCAAGGACTCCACCCTTCTTTTTTTTCACCTTTAAATAAATGTTATTGTGTATATTTAAGGTAAACAACACGACATTACAGAATAAAGCTAGTGAGGTTATTACAGTGAAGCAAATTAACATATCCAACATCTTTTTCTTTTGCTATTATGACAAGAACAACTAAAATCTACTCATTTCACATGAATCCCATATACAGTACAATTTTATGATCTCTAGTCCTCATGTTGTACATTAAGCCTCTAGACGTCTTTATCTCTACTTTGTACCCTCTGATCAACATCTCCCGCCCACCCAGTAAGCACTGTTGTGTTCTCTCTCTCCGTATATCTGAATTTATTTTTCAGATTTCTCATGTAAGTGAGATCATGGAATATTTTTATTTCTGTGTCTGGCTTATTTCATTAATATGTCCTTCAAGCTCATCCATGTTGTGGCAAAATAGTAAGATCTCATTCTTTCTTAGGGTTGAATAGTATAATAATATTCTGTTGTATAAGAGAGAGAGTGTGTGTGTGTGGTGTGTGTGTGTGTGTGTGTCTGTGTGTGTGTGTTTCCTTATCCATTTCTCTATTGTGGACACTTAGACTGGTTCTATATGTTGGCATTATGAATAATGCTTCAGTAAACAGAAGAGTGCGGATATCTTTTGCAAGGTTGTGATTTTATCTCCTTTGAGTATATACCTAAAAGAGGAATTGACAGGTCAACTTTTAATTTCTTTAGAAACCACCATACCAGGGGCCCTCAAACTTTTTAGACAGGGGGTCAGTTCCCTGTCCCTCAGATGGTTGGAGAGCCAGACTATAGTTTAAAAAAAACAGCCTATGCACAAATTCCTATGCACACTGCACATATCTTATTTTGAAGTAAAAAAAAAAAAAAATGGGAACAAATACAATCACACCGCCTCATGTGGGCCACGGGCCACAGTTTGAGGACCACTGCAAGTGCCATACCTTTTTTCACAATGGCTGTACCAGTCTACACTTTTACCAACAGTATACGGGAGCTCCCTTTTCTCCAAAGGGACTCTATCTCGCAGACCCTACAAAACCAACCCACACAGTGCTGTCCCACCCACAAAGTTGACTTCAGAATTAGAGATAGCAAGATGTGGAAAACAGCCTGGAGATCATCTCCTCTGAAACCTTCATTGTACTGATGAAGAAAAAGAGGCCCGGAGAAGAACAATGACTTGCCCAAAGCCAGGCTGAGCCAGGATTTCTTAAACTGTGAATGACATAGTGACACAATAGCCACCATTTATTTATTGCCGTATATATCTGCTAATTTATAAGCAGCACGAGGCTGCCTGCTGAGAAGCTGGTAAGTGTCACATGGCGGGAGAGACATAAATTTGGGCTCAGGGCTACCAAACTAGCCCAAGCCCAAGGGAGCAGATCTCTAAGAGACAGAAAGTGTGGGGAAGTGATACTGAATTCTTAACATCTCTCACTCTTCAGGTAGTTGCTGATTTGTAAACATCAAGCAGAAACTATTAAACAAGAGGGAAAGATTTTAGCAGTCTCACAGAGCCATGAAAACAAAAAAGAAGTTCAGGAGCACCGGGAGGACCCTCTGGGAAGCACTCAAGACTTTCAGCTGGGACCCCTTGTATCAGTTCCCTCCTACAACAAATAACCACAGATTTGATGGCTTAAAGCCACACAAATGCATTATCTTACAGCTCTATAGGTTAAAATTCTGAGAAGAGTCTCACTGAACTCAGATTAAGGTGTCAGTATTCCTGCTGGAGGCTCTAATAGGAACGCCCCTTCCTCACCTTTTCCAAGTCACAGGAGCTGCTTTTACCCATATTCCTCAGCTTGTGCCCTTCTTCTTTCATCTTCAAAGCCTGCAAGAGCAGATGGAATTCTCATAGGTCATCACTTTGCCCTTCTCTTCTGCCTCCCTCTTCCGCTTTTAAGGATACTTGTGATTGCATTGCGTCCACCCAGAAAATTCTATGTTAATCTCCCTATTTTAAGGTCAGCTCATTAGCAAATTTAATTCCATCTCCGACTTTAATTTTACTTTGCCATATAACCTAAAAATTCATATTCTGGACATTAGAACATGAACATATTTGAAGAGCAAGCACAGCTTCGAAGGGCTATCTCCAAGAAGTGAAGGTGAAAAACAAATAGGTAAGTCCTAACAAAACTGAAACACAGCTCTGAATCATCTCAGTCCCAAACAGTATTAGGCTCCCCCTACTAGAATGCAAGCACCGTAGGAAATGGGACTGTAGCCAAAATATTGTATCCCAGAGTTCAGGCCGAGCTGTGGTGTATGATAGTTGCCCTGCAAATGCATATTGAGCAAATGGCTCTAATGCTGGTCATGGCTGCATCCCAGTGCAAAAAACAGCCCCAAGAAGCCAGCATTGAGCAGGGGACTTCAGAGCCAGCATCAAACTCTTCTAAATTCTACATCACCTATAACAAAGTTATCCAGGGCCAGCTTACCACAGCCAATCTAAAAAAGTAATAATAACAAGAAGGAAGAAAGAAAACCAAGCTGCCTTTGCTGCCTACAGCTTGGAACAGACAGGGCAGTCATTAGAAGTGAGCAGAGCCCAGCAGTGCTGAAGTGACCCCTCATTTCCTGTTTTTAATGAGATGTAGGACCTTAATTCCGATTTTTTTTAATATTTCTATTAGATTTAACTCTTCCAAGCTCCCATCCAGGAACACTGGTGATATACTAACAAAATAGGCCAGGGCCAGGGCTGCTCTTGGTATCGCGCACCGTTTGCCAAGCCGTAAGCATCTGGGAGCCTGCACAGGTGATTCATTTTGTCTGCCAGCAGAGATTTTTTTTTTTTGTTCCTAATGTCTGCAAAGGCTTAGTGTGTGCAAATGACAGCCCTGGACTAGGAACGTGTTAAGAGGTATTCTAAATAGGACGAACCAGCATTTGTTTGAGTACCTATCATGTGCCAGACAGTGCGCTAAGCACTTCACACACATTATGTCATTAAAACCCCATGACGCATATATTGCTATCATTTTACAAAGATCCCAAAGCTCAATGATGTTAATTAATTGTGTCAAGATCAACCAGCCAGGAAGTGGAAGACCCAATAATGCAAATATAATGTAAATGTCCGTGTGTTAGGCCACTAAAGCAATATTGGGTCCGCCTCATTCTAGTCCTTAGGTCCTGCTCCTTGTCTATATGCCAAACGCATGCTGCGCAGAAAAAGAGCTCAGGAAGAAAAAGGACCCATGTGTTGAAGGGTTGAAGGTGGGTAGCTGAGCGTCTGTGGTCCCCTCCTCTACCACCCTGCGCCTAACGGTGCCACCTCTGTAGTGTTTCCAGAACCCTCCAGTCCTGGCACAGGAATCTCCAGGAATGGGCCCTACCTATAATTCAATGAGACCATTCGAGTTAAACAAGTGGAAGTGAAGACTGCTGTTAGAGGGCGGCCCAGCAGTGTCCTTTTTCTAGAACACAAAGGTTTTGTGTGAAAAGAAAGAATTCTTGGTCCCCTACATGTCCTTCAGATTATTCCGGCGTCCTGCGCTCCCTCGGGCGTCTCCACAGCTGCAGGAGTACTGGGTAGTATCTACTCATGATTAAGTTGCTCTTTTGGGACAGTGAGAGTCATTTTTAGCTCTTCGTCATTAGAGAGCAGAGCCCTGAAATCCGCGCGTGCGCGCCCAAGGCTCTCGGATCAGGTGCAGTTGCCGTGGCAACGGCAGGCTGCTGACGTCACCGAGGGAGGACACCTCCGCGGCCGAGCGCGGTGGCCTTTGTAGGGTTTGATTGATATCTGGAGAGCAGGCCGCCCCCTGCCGCCGGCCTCCGCAAACACAGCCCGGGAGCGAGCAGCCTGCATGAAAAGTCCCTTTTCTGCCCAGTCACCCTCCAGCCAAAACCGTCACAAAACGTGAGGAACTCGATCAGGGGGCCTTGAATGGGCGCCCTGTAAATTTATCAGTGACTCCGCTTTGGGATTGGGGAAGGGACAAGGATCAGGAGAGGGAGGCTGGGAAGAGGTGTGCGCTCGCTCCAGAGAGCAGGACAGAGGCAGATTTGACAAAGGTCAGGGCCCCTGCCTTCCCACCCGTTCCCACCTGAAGCCTCCAGTAACCTCTGAGCAAAGCCTGTTGTATAAAGATTTCTCCTCACTTCTGTGACCACCAGGCAGGCAGGAGGAAGCTGGAGACCCCTGGTACGTGAAACTGTCTGGAGGAGCAGCTCCCCAGCCAAGGACTGCTTTTCCCAGCAGCTCCTGCATCTGGGCCCTGTGTGACCAGTTCCTACCAATAGAAGGTGAGCAGAGGTGACAGGGGCCATTTATTTACAAGTCAAAATGAGGCCTCTCCACCCTGCCTTTCCCCTGTCCTGCCTCAGCTTAAGATGGCAGAGCAGGAAGATAGACGGAGCCTGGATCCCTCAATCACTGCAGTAGTCCTTTGATGTCTGCGGAGGATTGGTTCCGCCATCCCTGAGGTACCAATATCCTCATATGCTCCAGTCCCTTATTTAAAATGGTGTCATAGCTGCATATATCCTAGACAATCTTCCTCTATACTTAATAATCTTTAGATTACTTATACCATCTAATACAATGCAAATGCCATGTAAACAGTTATTATACTGTATTGTTCTTTTCATTTATATTATTTTTATTGTTATATTTTTAATTGGGTTTTTCCCTAAATATTTTCAACTTATGCTTGTTTGAACCCACAGATACAGAGGGCAGATTGTATACTGAACAGTCGTTAGACTGCTTTGTGAGGCAGAGACAAATTTCTCTTGCATTAAGCAGCAGGGATTTCCAAGTTTCTGTTACAGCAGTGAGCATTAACTTATGCAGGTTAATACAACTTAACAAGGTTAAGTCAATGAAAAGATGCCTTGGGTTCTGAGGTGTTTGCCTGTGAAATTTTGTCAACTATTTCCTTTTAGGCGAAACTATTCGTCTGTGAGGTGACTCAGGACTCATGATGTTATCTGGCCTTGTAAGAGCCAAGACCTTGTATTTTACTGTTTGTTTCTAAACTGATCTACACTAGACTTGAGTCCCTTAAGGGTAGGGACCACAACCTAGTCATTAATGACTTACAGACCTGTCATAGAGCCAGTATATAGGGTGTGCTCAAGTGCTATTTGTAACATGAATTTATGATTTAACTTAGGCTTGGATCAAATTTAGGATCTTGCCTGCATTAGCACAATATGCTAGAGGCAGAGTCAGGGGAGACCTGTTTTCTCTGGGCTGATCAACTACCACCAGCTGTGCCCCTGCTCCCCACTATGTGCGTTGTTGGATATGACAGAATGACCCGGTTCCAGGAAGGGAAGAAGGAGAAGAGCGTGGCTGCCAGCTTAAGTTCTCAAGATGAAATAAATCAGGATTTTTAGCTTCTTGCCCAAACCTTGAACTTCCTGAAATTATATGCAGACCTTTTCTGGGGGAATTGTCTATGGCTTTCATGAACTTCTCAAAGAATTTGGGGATGTGACACTTCACAAAAAAGTGATTAAGAATCACTGAGCCAAGCGATTTTCTACTCTGAATTGAAGTATGTTCAGAGAATGTATGCCAAGGAATAATATACAAAAAGGTGATTGAGAAACCAGTGAGAAAAGGCCAGTGTTACGAATAGATTTACATATGACTGTGAAATAACTATCATACGGATGACAGTTTTCCTTTTGCAACCCCTCAATATGATATTTCAGAGTTTTACAGCTTACAAAGTGTTTATTATAATATCCACTCACTTGCCTACCCATTGTTGTATGCCCTAATTAAATGTGAAAAGGCATTTTATGACTTGTTTAAAAAGAGGCAAAAAAAATCTCAGAAATGCACAAACTGAATGCTTAAAACACCACCTATAATAAGACATAACATGGGATATTTCACTTACCACCTGGATCATAAAATTGTTATTCAAACACTTTGAGTCGGGGAATCATAAGGAACTGATGTGCTGTGACGACATTTCATTAAACTTAGCAAATAAAGGAAGAATGTTATTAATTAATTTCCTAAATCCTCAGAATACTGGCTTCTTCCAATCAGTACAACCACTATTATTTTACCAGAAGAGCAGTCAATTTCTTAGTCTCAAATTTTTTTGCTTTTTTTTTTTTTTGAGACAGAATCTCACTTTGTCACCCTGGGTAGAGTACCATGGCATCACAGCTCACAGCAACCTCAAACTCTTGGGCTTAAGCAATTCTCTTGCCTCTCAGCCTCAAAAGTAGCTAGGACTACAGGCACATGCCACAACACCCGGCTATTTTGTTGTTGTTGTTGTTGTTTTTGAAGTTGTCATTGTTGTTTAGCAGGCCTGGGCCAGGTTCGAACCTGTCAGCCTCAGTGTATGTGACCAGTGACCTAACCACTGAGCTACAGGCGCCGAGCCAATTATTTTGTTTTTGAAAAGCTCCTCTACTTGGCAATTTGATTACCTATCGAGGTGTCTTTGGTGTTTTTGATATTTTATAAGGAACCAAAGTTAGATTTAACCCAAAGAAACTTTCAGAAATTTGCCAACATATGTATATTAGTACATACAGGTATTAAATTAACTATTGTGTCCCCAATCATTTTCTACAATAACGGAGTTGCTATTATAATATGGCTTTTCCTGAGACAGAACTTCCCACTCCCATCCACCTCTTGTCCCCCTCCTACCCTATTGGTTCCCATTCTTACCATTGACTTGCAACTTAGCAAATAGCTGTTTGAGGCCACCTAGCCTCTTCCCAGGGAGATGACAGGATCACCAGTACCTCTTATTAGCATTTATCTGCCTTCTTCATCATGCTAAGTGCTATCAAAACCAATTAATCAGATGCAGTACTTGGTCTTCAGATGCCTACAATTGAGCCCATAAAAACTTGCACTTACAGACAAAAAAAGACATCTGAGTATGAAATGGCAGAAAAAGAACCACCCCAGGGAGGTGGGGGGTAGAAAACCTGCTGAGAAATTTCAGTTTAGTTTGACATCATTTAGGTGAGTTCTACAATAGAGTTATTACAGAATAAACACATCAATGCACACAAAAAAAGCTTTGCGTTTTATCAGATGTTAAGGTTGCTTTTAAGATCAAGCCCTGCTGCTTTGGACTTATGCAGAGGAGGAGGCCTAGGCCACTGGAACAAGTCCTGGGCTGTGAGTCAAAGACTAGGGCTCTGGATCATTCCAAATCTGAGTTCTTATTACCTGTCTCTTCCACCTGTAATGGTGGTGATCCCTAAAGTGCTGAGACTGGGTGTCTTTCTGCTATCTCAGCCTTCCTCTCCTGCCCCAGGACCTCGGACAGCGTGAGGCTGTAGGTCCCAGGGAAGTGCAGCAGCAGCTGCAGAGCTTGATGTCTGGAGCATATATTAATTTGATGGAGAAGTACCCAGTCCAGAGCCAGGACAGCTAGAAAAGCTTAAAAGGGGAAATGAACACTTAAGATCAAAAATCAGGACCCTGAGCCCAGGGGTGGTGGCTCATACCTGTAACCTTAGCACTCTGGGAGGCCAATGTGAGCAGATTGCTTGAGCTTAGGAGTTACAGACCAGCCTGAGCAAGAGCAAGACCCAGTCTCTACCAAAAATAAAAAAACTGAGGCGAGAGGATCACCTCACCGCAAGAGTTTGAGGTTGCTATGAACTATGATGATGCCACAGCACTCTACCCAGGGAGACAGAGTGAAACCCTGTCTCAAAAAAATAAAATAAAATAAAATAAAAAACTTTTATTTTAGTCACACTTTATGGGGGCAAGACATGATTGCAAGAGGGACTTTACCTAACAATTGCAATCAGTGTAACTGGCTTATTGTACCCTCAATGAATCCCCAACAATAAAAAAAAAAGAAAAAAAAAAAAAATCAGGACCCTCAGAGCTAAGGCAGGACGACCAGGTTGGAGCCTTTTGTGTGTACCACACAACTCCAGGGAGCACCATTTACTTGTAGTCATAGTAGATTTGCACAGTTATTTCAACAAACTTCTAAAAGATAGGAGAGAAGAGTGTCTTGTGGAAGGATTTTTTTTTTCCTAACCCACACCAAGTTTCAACATGAACTAACACACGGACCTGAGACAGAGGAGCAAGATGAGCATCTAAGCCCCAAAGGCAAGGTTCCAGGCTGGATCCCATGGCTTTAAGTGCCTAGCCTGGGAGCAGGTGCTTCCAAGGTTGCCATTACTATTGCACTACAACTATTGGCCATATCTTTACCCCTAACCCTGACCTCTTGCCAGCTGGCTCTGTAAGTTTATCTGGAGATTCGCTGGTGAGATCAAGCCCAAGATGTCCACACTCTACCCCTCTTCTCCCAACCAAATGAACTCTACCTTCTCACTTCCCACTTCTGTTCAAGGCGCCATCATTCTTCCATTGCCCAAATCCGAAATCCTGATATCAGCTGAGAGTCCTTACACTTTGGCATTCATCCAGAGACCATGCCCTCTTCCTGTGACAGACTCAAGAACTCTTGCATCCATCCCTCATTCCCAGGCCTCTTGCTACCACCCAGTTCAAACTCATCTTCTCTTCCCTGAACCTTGCCTTCAGACCACCAGTCCTCCTATGTGGTGCCAGCTAATTGTCCTAAAACACTCTCTAAACACATCACTTCCTGCCCCCAGACTTCACTACTATTGTCTTTCTCATTGAATCAAGAGCAAACTGCCCCAACACAACATAACACCACTATCGCCCTCCATGTAGGTAACACTCAACAAAACCAAAATCTTATTGCTCACAGTTAAGTACCCAGTGACCTAGGGATATTTCTAAACCTCAGTTTCCTCACCTGTTAAATGGGGGTATTAACAGTATCTACTTTGTAGAGCTGTTGTGAAGATTAAATATGATAATCTACGTTAAGTGCTTAATGTGCTGTTAAAATCTCAGTAAATGTCAGTGTTGATGATGATGATGAAGATAATCTCCCCCAAGCTTCTTTTAAATTCTGGTCAAGATTATTCACTTTCATATTCAATTCCAGCCAAATTCACCAGCTATTAGGCCCAAGAAATGCATTTGACCTGGCCATCTGTTTTGCATTCTTCCTTTCATTTCCCCAAATTTGCTGTCTCTAGCCCTCGAGGAATGGAATCTTGTTGGAAGAAAGTGAAGCAATGGGAAGTTCAATCCACTTATCTCAACACATTGTCAAGATGCTTTCTTCCTTGTAAAAATTGTGCAAACCAAAGTTTCATTAAAAATGCATGAAAGACATTTGTGCCAACTCTTGAAAATGCAGGTCTTACTTTCCAATAACGCATGGGTACATATTTTTAAGGGTGAAATATAATTCTTTTAAGAATAAAATAAATATTTAAAATA
The DNA here is from genome assembly GCF_027406575.1 of Nycticebus coucang. Classification (NCBI taxonomy): domain Eukaryota; kingdom Metazoa; phylum Chordata; class Mammalia; order Primates; family Lorisidae; genus Nycticebus; species Nycticebus coucang. The sequence continues at coordinate 93,071,495 of NC_069789.1, forward strand.
CTTGAAAAACAAACTGTCCTCCCAGAGTACAGAGAATTAGAGTGATAGACTGCAGAGTATGAAATTCAAATTTAGATAGATCTTGGATGCAAGACCAGCCCTTTCTACTTCCTAAGCCAGCTTAAGAGAATGGGACTTGACTGTAAATCAAACAACTGGGCTCTAAATCTGGGCATTGTACCTATAAGGAAATTACTCTGTGAATCTGAGTTTCCTCTTCTATAAAATGGAGATGACATTGTTGTGGGAACTAAGCAGTACTATCTGTAAGGATACAGCATAGAGCTTGGCAGAGACCCCAAAAGAGGCTGCTGCTCCCTCCGTACTTCCTGCCTGCGGGGACTAATGTGGCTTAAAGAACACTTGCTGCTTTGCTTTCAAACATATGTATGTTTTTTCAGATTGTGCATTAAAGCTAGAGTGACAGCAAGGTTTGGCAACTATATTTGTCTCCTCAAACTGTTATAGCAAAATACCATAGACTGATTGACTTACAAACAGAAATGTATTTTTCTTTCTAGAGACAGGGAAGTCCAAGATCAAGGTACCGGCAAGGTAGGTTTCATGCTGAGGCCTTATGTCTTGACCTCTAGGTAGCTGCCTCCTCCCTGAGTGCCCAAGTGACCTTTTTCTGGCACCTGTGGCTAAAAAGAGAGCAAGCTCTGCAGTCTCTGCTTCTAAGGCCACTCATCCCATCAGCCCAGGGGTCCCACCCTCACAACCTCATCTAACCCTAATCACTCCCCCAAAGCCCCATCTCCTCATAACATTACACTGGGCATTAGCTGAGGTCTCTGGAACTCAAAAGTGCTGCCAAAGCACCAAGTCTCCAGAGACGTGGTGGGAAAAACAGCCTCCAGCATGGCTAAGGCCACTGCCTCCCATTGCTGCTTCCTCTGAGGCTACAGCACCAGTCCTCAGATGCTGCTCCTGGTGCCAGAGAGACAGAAGTACCAATGCCTGCCACCCATTACAGCGGGGGCCCAGTGTCCTGACTTACCAAAGCAGCAGAAGCCCTCTCATCCTTCCTCCCCGCCTTCACTATTCAGCGGAGCTCTCTGTCCAGGGCACAGAGCATGGCACTTAAGAGGTGCTCACAAATATCATTTAACTGGTGGTGGCCTGAACTGGTGGAGTCCTGCAGAACAAATGCTGTGCTCATGACTGTCCTTATCCTTAACTACAAGGCACTGTTCTTCAGTAAAGCTTGTGGCTCAATTCTTGCTCCCTGAAGAATACAAGTAGGTTCCTCAAACCAGAGCATTCCAACCAGTGTGCTGCAAATAGGTCCCCAGTGTGCCAGGAGATATCATTCCTCTCGAAATCTCCAGGGCTGCTGGCCTGGGGCTGAAGGGCAAGCATCACATGGCCAGACCCCTGATGCAGGCACAGCCCTCTCAGCTGACCTCAGATGACATACCCTTGTCATTCTCTGCGTAGTGTGACTAGGAGAAGGTTAGGACACACTCATGCTCCAGCCAGCCCCTCCGTCAGCCCCTCATGTCTGTACCCTAGGTTTAAGATGCCCAAGAATTGATGAGTCGAGTGCCATTTGCACCTGTATCCTAACTTCCACACAGGCTGGATCTCACCCTTCCTTCTGTTTCCTTCCCATTTCTCTCAAATTTGACCTCGTCATTTGGACTTTATCCTGTCCCCCATCCGCATCATCCCCATGCTGCTGTGCCATCATCATCCCACATCTTCCTGGGTCTTCTACAACAGTAGTTTACTTCCTAACAACCGTTTGAATGGAATTCCTTAAAATTGAGTGCAGAGAGGAAGGAGACTTTTTGTTTGGGGGCAATTTTTTAGTAGAAGCCACACTCTTTGCTGCTATGAAAAGCCATGCTCTAAAATCAAACGCTGCTCAATATTTTTAAGCAAATGAACACATTACTTAATCAGCATGTACGAGAGGAGAGCCAAGAAGAAAACTGTGCAAAAATGCAATTCCTCTGGTCAGGTAGTGCTGGAAGTAGATTAAAAGGAGGAGGAGGGTGGGAAATGTTTATTTCTGTGTAAGGATAAACACTGTGGTACCTCACCCACGTGCAAGCACGTGAATTCCCTCACTCTTTAAATCTTTCTAGTCCGACAGCTCTTTAATCGCAGCTAGGTAGTTACTTCTTTGTAGAACTGTGTTACTTGCCTGATTATAACCCTCCTTACTTCATTCCCCTCATTTCTCACTAAATTGTGAGAAGGAGGAATCAAACTTATCTCTCACAACCATTTGGCAATAGAGAATGACACCCCCTCTTCCAAGAGAGAAGGGGTTGCTTCCTTCTATAAAGGATGTGCTGGATATGGATTTATCATATGGAAAAAAATAGGTTTATATGCCCTAGAAAGAAATCAAAGGACAGTATTTCCCAGTAGGGTTCAAATGGAAGGGGTTTTGTATGTGTACAGGTGGATTCAATATTACCATGATATGATATTTTCAATTTATTTATGAGAGTTATATGAAAGCCACGGGCATGGTACTCCCTGGGAACAGAGGCCACCACCCCCGACCCCAGGCTAACTTTTGCCCTCACCTTCAGCTTCGCCTCACAAGACAGAGTTCCTATACTGACACTCTGCAACACTTTACAAATTAAAAAGGTCTAAAAAAAGAAGAAACAGAACAGTAGGAGTTTTAGCATTAATGGAAATTAGAAGCATGTTGTGGCCCCTCTGTTGAGCGCACCTCTTCTGCTCTTCACTCCAGGACTCGGGATCCCTGTATTCTGTCCCAAAGCCTTTCTTGAGTAGAAGTGCCTTTCTGGAATTTCTGTAATCACTATTCATTCCTTTGACTTAATCAAGCCTTTTTTTCCAGACATTCTCTGAAAATGCAAATGTCCCTGAGACGGAAAAGTTGAGGACATGCTAGAGAACCGAGGTTTCGGTGAGATAGAAAATTACACCAGTCACAATATTTCCATGGCAATTTACAGTTGATTAAGCACTTTCACAGACAGAGCCTCATTTGATTCTTACTAACAAATATATGACTTAGAAAATCAGGAAATATTTTGGGTATTTTCATTTCTGTGTTGGAGAAAAGATTCCTGATAACCAGAAGTATTGGCCGACCACATCCATCCTCTCCCAGGTAAAGACCCAAACTCCAATGTCCACCTATCCAAGAATCAAGCTGGCCACAGTGCGAGTCATTCTCCTTCCTCCCTCTCCTGCTCTCCACACTGATCAATCCTGAGTCTGTTGCCCCAGACTCTCAGCTGTGCCTGGGTCCCAAGTTTACACACTTTCTCCCATCTCCCCCATTTTCCAAAAGTCAGGCAATTCCCTAAAGGACTCTGGGCCGTCCTGTCTTGCCCCAACCTTCACCACCAACCCAACTCTACACAAGTCAACAATAACAAATATTTTCCAAGTACCTACTATGTGCCAGGCTCTAGGTGTTAGGGTACAGCATTGTGGGATTAGATCCAAAGGTCTTTCCTCCAAATCAGGTAGCTCTCTTGCTTGGTTATTCACCAGAATTAAATGGGTTTTTATTTCAGTGGCAAAGGTAATAATAATGACTAAAATGATGAAGAATTCACAACATGTCAGTGACTATTCTAAGCATTTGATTTATGCTAACTCATCCAATCCTTGTAACAGCCTGTAAGGTATTATTCACTTTTTGTTTTTTTTTTTTTTTTTTTGGAGAGACAGTCTCACTTTATGGCCCTTGGTAGAGTGCCGTGGCCTCACACAGCTCACAGCAACCTCCAACTCCTGGGCTTTGGCGATTCTCTTGCCTCAGCCTCCCAAGTAGCTGGGACTACAGGCGCCCGCCACAACGCCCGGCTATTTTTTTGTTGCGGTTTGGCCGGGGCTGGGTTCTAACCCACCACCCTGGGTATATGGGGCCAGCGCCCTACCTACTGAGCCACAGGCGCTGCCCAGTATTATTCACATTTAACAAATGAGAAAACTAAGACAGAGAGAGACTGCCTCATGAGACGACACACCTAGTAAGTGGCAGAGCAGAAGCGCCCGGCTCTAGTCTGTGCTCTTCTCAGGCTATGCTGAAGACTAGCAAAGGAAAGAGAAAGAACCTTTAATTCAGGATGTATGAATTTACTGTTTACTGCATGCTCAGCCCAGGGACATTGAAATCAATGCGTCTCCTGGAAAGATCTTCCTTACTCCTTTCGTTTTTATTTATTTTTTTTATTAAGTCAAATACACATAGATCATGAATATATTTATGCATATCTGGGGTACAATGTGTTGATTTTTTTTTTATACAATCTGACACGGTTAGATCAAACCAATCAACATAGCTTTCACCTCGTTTACTTGATTACCGTGCTAAGACATTTATGTTCTACACTTGACAGATGTTACTTGTACCCTTGTCATACACTCCATAAGTGTGGTCCCGCCTTTTACCCTCCCTCTATCAAACCTCCCCTGTCCCCTCCCTTCCCACTTCATTTGTCTCCTCCATCCTGGGCTATAGTTGTGTTCTATCTTTCATAAGAAAGTGTGAGTAAATAATAAGTAGGTTTCATAGACTTACTCCTGTCAAAGATAAGCCCAGCCCATGCAAACACATCTCCAGCAGCAGGGAGGGCCTCAGGCCTCCAAATCCATCACTCCTTCACCCATTGTATCTGCACACCCTTCACCCTGCCTTTCTTCTCTGACCTGGTTAAGCCTGGGCCCTGGATCACAGCAGCCACCACAGCACCTCTCTTCTGATGATGCTTGGCCTCTGTCTCCAGATCAACCCTGCACTCACTCTGAGGCCTGCACCCACGCCTGCTTCGGTAATAGGCCAGCCCATCCTTCCCAATCTAACCTACCTGGACGTGGGTTAAGATACTAGCTCAGACTTTCTACCTCTCTATACAATATGCACACCTGACTCACCTTTGTCCCTTTGATTCACCTTCACTCATTTATTCCTTCAACACATAGTCTGTGCATCTAATATGTGCCAGTAGAAAGCTTTCTTCACATGCATCGTCCCTTTAAATTTTCCCAAGGAAGTATCAAATTTTAGATTTCTGAGGAAACTGAGCTCTTGGCACTTGTGTCAAATTCTTGGGGAACTAGAAGAATCATCCAGTCCGAGAGCTCCTGGAAACAGCCTGCCTTTCACTGCTCTGCCACAGCCTTCCAGAAAGCACTCAGCAAACAGTTAAATGGCAGGGATTAACCAGCCAGCCCGGCTCCATGCCTCCTGCCTCCTGCCTCCTGATGATAGCCGATAGGCAGTGGACAGGTCCCTACTCTGGGGGCCTGGGTTCTTTCATATTGGCCCAGTGAGAACTGGCCAGGATGCTTCCTGCCTTACCAGCATGTTGCTCAGGCACTGCCAGAGCTGTGCAAACTAGGAATGGTTAGAACCCTCCCTAGCCTTTTGCCACATCTCCCATAGAGAAGAACCCAAAGCAGGCATCTGTGGTTGGGAGTGCCACATCCGAGCAGTGAGAACCCCTTCCAGCCTAGCCTTATCACAGACAGATAAGCTTTCAGTCTGGGCACCTGGAAGAATACTACTCATGATCTGCTCTTTCCTGTTGCCCCAGAGGCCATGACAACTGTCAGCTCTATTCTGACAAATCTTGATGATAATGAACCAATAAAGCCTCGCTTCCTGAGTCATCGTCTCCCTGGGTGACGCCATCTGCCAGGTAGATCACCTAGAGACTGACCCCTCAGCAGCAGCCATGCAGAGGGTTCTAGCCCGGGACTTGTGCCAGTCACAGAGGCCCTAAAAGTCAGGCCTGACCTGATGACAACAGACCACACTTCCCCAAGGAGAAAAGCAAATGATTTTCTGAAGACAGGGGCTCTTTCTGTTCCCTTTTACGAACCCATTAATAAAATGATAATGAAAATAATGTCTCATCAAAAGAACATATTTAGAACAATTGTTCCCTTTACCAGGTTGTAATTCCTGTAACTCTCAGGGAACAGCTTTGAGCTCTGCTCAGCGACTCCCACACAAGACACAATCTGTCTGTCTCTGAGGGGAATGAGTCAGCCTGCAGCCGGGAGCCAGGCAAGCCGCCCCCGCCGCAACTGAGCAGCTGACCTGGGTTTTCTGACAGCCCAAGTTTTTAACCCAAATAACAGGTCATTTCTCTCTGTTTCAAAAGGAGGCAAATCTCAGAGCTTTCAAATGACGAGAGAAGAGGTCTAAGAAGTGACTGGCCCACTCCAGAGCAGGACTGATGCCCACCAATCTGGGTTTTCAAAGTGCAGACGTCTACATAACCCCCTGCCCGCAGCCTCCAGTGTCCCCGGCTCTGAGTCTGACTAGGCAGGACTTTCTAATGTGTGGACATTCATAAATCGCAGGCTAGGCCCTGTGCTGGGATTTGGGGATTCAGGCTGTGAAAGTTGAAGCCCAGGCTCCTGCTAGGTCAGGCTCAGTCACCCTTTTTCTTTCTCTTCCCTCAACCACGGGTGAAAAGCAAGGCTGACATGGGCACATCAGCCCTGGTGGCAGGAGCACCTGCTTCTCCCAGCCCTCGGCCTTCAGGAGTTACTATCCCCCATAGCTCTACCCCAGGAGCTGAGTACAGGGCCTGGCAGAGCTGAGCTGGGCAGGCAGGGCTGGCCGACAGGCAGGGCGGCCCCTCTAGCTTCCCTTGCTTCTGGGAGCGTTTCCCAATGGCATGTTGCACAGAGGGAGTCTTCTGCCCACCCAGGCCCTGCAGACTGCTGCCTGTGCCTTCCTGCTCTGCCCGGTCCCCTCCTGTTTTCTGCCCACCTGACTTGGCCCAGCACTTTCCTTCGGAGCCCTGGGAAGACACTTGGCTCAGCGGCATGTGATGGCGGCTTTCAGTATCTTGCCTGCATTGCCTCAGTCATCTCTGTGGCTATCTCCCAAATACCCACCACTGTGCATCTAACCCAGCAACTAAAAAGCCTCGGAGTGCAGGCAGCAGGCATGCAGCTCGGCTGTCCACACTGTGTGCGTGCGACACAGCTGCCGCCTCTAGAGTCAGGGACAGCAGCACCTTCTGGCTGGCTAAAGATGGTGACTATTTTCTTATAGTCCTTCTCAAAGCCCATTTCCCTCACCCCTGCCCACGTCATCCCTCACTACAGCCGAAGTGGCCTTTCTAAAACATCCATCTGCCCATGTCATTTCTCTGCTTAAAACCCTTCAAGAAGGCCAAATAGGCCATATGGCCATGCTTAAGACCATGGTATCCGAATCTGGGCTACTGGTTTCAACCCCGACTCTCCCATTAGTAGCTGGCTGACACTGTGCCTTGGTTTCTCATCTGTAAAACAGGAATAATAATAATACCTGTCTCTTAGAGTTACTTCGAAAACTGATTGAGATGAGCATAGAACAACACATGGCAAGGAGCAGGCGTCTGTGAGCCCTTGCTGCTCCCCACTGCCAACCACTTCAAATCCACTTTTCTTAAATAGTCAAAAAAGGTCTTTACTGTCTGTTCCACTGACCTTTCCCGCCTCATCTCTCAAACCCCCAGCCAGCTCACAGTGCTCCAGCTACACTTAGCAAGTCAGACCCTGAGTCCCGAGTGCACCTCTCTCTCTCTCTCTCTCTCTCTCTCTCTCTCTCTCTCCCCATCAACCTTCTCTTTCTCTTTCCCCTCTCTCTCCCTCCTCTTTCTTTCTCTCTCCCCCTCTCCCCTCCTCCCTCACCTCTCCTCCTTCCTTCCTCCTTCCCTACTAGCTCTCCACCTGCCCAGCTGCCCACCAGCTTCCTACTCCCTGCCCACCCACCCCACTGGGCTTAGTGGCCTCTCTGTGCTCTCCTGGCCCCCTCATGTTGCCTCCTAGGTTATATTTTACTTCTCTGTGTTTCACTAGCCTAAAAACCCGGGTGTCTTCCAGTTTGTCACACACTGGCTATTACCCAGTAGGTGCTCCGTGAATACTTGATGACAGAACAAGTGTCCAATCGGTGTGATAAATCAGTCATCAGCCATATTTCCAGCTTCCCAGTCATTGAGAATATCATCATTTTTGTACTCAGCTTGCAGCACCAAGAGAAAGCTACTTCTCTTCTGAGGATGTCCAAATCCAGAGATGGACCTCGAGGCCGCTGGGCAAAGCATTTTTCCTCTCTGGGCCTCAGTTCCTCACCTCTAAAGTGAGATGTTTGTTTGACTTTTAACCTCTCTAAGGATTATTTCAATTGTAAGAAAATTTAAGGTTATGGTTCAAGTCCATCGCCGTGGCCCCAGCTGCCTTTTGAGTTGAGCACCCACATGACACTGGCTGACAGTACCATGTGATCTCCGTCTGGCCTGCTGCTGTCTGATGACCTGGCAGAAACCCTCCCTGGAGGCCAGCTCAAGAGGCCTATTCCTTGTTCCTCAGCGGGATATTCCTCTACCAGAAGTGCCTTCCTCCTCCCTGCAAATCTCGCCCCCCCCACCTCCCACCACCCTTCAAGACACAACTCAGATCCCAGCTCCTTCCTGCCATCCTCCCAGCTGTCCCACCGTGGGGCCTTCTGCCTTCCCTGTGGCATGGCCAATACGTGTGTGTCTCACTGCTTTGTTTCTTGTCTCAGAACGGCCTTCGTTGATCCCTGCATACTAGTATTTTCTGCTTCTCGGGAATGAAGGCTCTCAAAGAGCCCCGTCTTTATTTTTATACCTTTCTCTCACCCTGCCTCATACTATTAGTGAAAGAATTGTATTGAGTAAGCACAAGTTGGCTAAATAACTTTCTGACTGAATCATACATCTTCTGAGAGTTCCTGGGTGTTTGTAATGGTAAATGTCATATTTAGGGAGCTCTAGTTTATCAGCCATGGAAATGGTTTAGAAAACACAGGTTGCCTCGGTGTCTGTTGCTAGCCTTGTAAGTGACCATGCAGTCACCTGCCTTGGCACCTGAGACTCCTTTGCCTAAGAGACCCACACATTGTAAACTTCACTCTCCCACAGTCTCCTACCTTACCCCCATAAATCCTTAACCCAAACACTGATTAAAAAAAAAAAAAGACAAAGCTGAAAGGAAATGTAATCGAAAAGAATCTATCCAAATGTCCCTTCCCTTTGTGGGCCTTCTAATTCAAGTTCACCTCCGGCTTAGTGGACCCTGTACTTTTCACAACCAATTTTTACCTAAGATAGACTATCTTGACTGCTAATTTCCTTTTCATTTGTTTTTTGTTTGTTCATTTATCAAAAATGTCAGGAAATGTCACCCAGTGGCATTTATCCTGAAGTACATGTAGCCAACATTGCCATTTCGTTCCTGAGTCTTCCAGGAATAGAAGAATTCTCAAACTCCCCTCTTCCCTTTCCTTCCCTGTTCCCCAGCCCACACTTCCCATCAGGCATGACAATAAATATTAATTGTCCTAACAACACTAGCCACAGTTGACAAAGCCCTTATCTCATTTCATCCTGCACCAGCTGCTGTCACTGGAGAACATAGATTCCCAGCGGCCCTCCCCCAGCTCCTCCATAGCTGTGGCCATTCCCAGACCACCACGTGATTTCTGTGGGTAAAGCTGTTCGCTGATGTGGTAAAGGAAAATGTCCCAGACAAACAGAAAACAGACAGGGCCAGGAGCCAGGAAAGGTGTCAGAGAAGGATCGTGACAGGAGGACAGGCAGAAATCTAAAACTCAAATATCAACATGAATGGCTGGTGGAGATAACAGACCCATTTAGAAACTGGCATCCACCTGGTTAGGTATCCATTCCAGCTTGGGGTTTTTCTTAGTGTCCTGGTAAGGTTAAGTCTTGGAATAAACCTGAGAGCAGCACTTCCTTTCCCTACACACCGGATGGTGCCGGATACAGATTTCTCTCATTGTAAGTCAGCCTGCTGATTTACAGAGCAGTGCTCCAGCCCCCACATACAAAAGATTGTGCTACATTTGTGTCTAAGTCAGTCTTTGAAAACTTAAAATGCATTTTCCCACAGAATTACTTTTATAAAAGGGGTGCCTAAGTTCCACAACTACCTGCAAAATCTAATGTAGCCGATACAGCACCCATTTGCAAAAAGGAAAACCACTTTGTAGGGAGAAAAAAAATGAGCCTGATATTAGGAATGAATACCAAAAGATGACTTTAAATAATGAGTAAAATTAGACTGGAAGTTCGTCAAGGACATAAATTTTTTCTTATTTGATTATTTTTCAGCTTTCCCAGTCTTAGCTCACTGTCCATCACTGTTTTTGAACTGAGTACTGAATTCAGACTCATTGAGTTTCAGGGATTGAGAGTAAAGTAGGTTTCAGTAAAAGTGAACTAGGGCCAACACAGTGGCTGGCACCTGTAACCCTAGCACTCTGGGAAGCCAAGGTGGGAAGATCACTTAAGGCCAAGAGTTCAAGAAAAGCCTGAGTATGAGTGAGATCCTGTCTCTACAAAAAACAGAAAAATTAGCCAGGCCTCATGACAGGTGCCTGTAGTCCCAGCTACTCTGGAGGCTGAGGCAAGAGGATTGCTTGAGTCCAAGAGTTTGAGGTTGCTATAAGCTGTGACAACACTACCGCACTCCACCTCAGGAGAGAGAGCCGACTCTGTTTCAAAAAAAAAAGATCAGTGTAACCTGGCTTATTGTACCCTCAATGAATCCCCAACAATAAAAAAAAAAAAAAAAAAATTTAAAAAAAAGGTATTAGGAAATATCTGAAGGCTCTTGTGGATTTTCTGAAACAATTTCCAGAACTCTACACGTTGACTATCCCTGTTGCCTTATTTCACCTTCAAGTAGAGAACTTTCCTTTCCTTCTCTTTCTTTCCACAGATAACACTGGTGGCATATTGTATACATACATTTATCAATGATAATAAGAATTTTGGGAGGAGGTCTACAAATGGAAAAAAAAACAAAACGAAAGGGGGAAAGAAGAAGAAAAGAAAGTGAGGGAAGAAGATTAAGAAAGCAAAACAAAAAAAGAAGAGAGAAGAAAAGGGGGAATAAAAGAGAGAAATCCAAGCTCATTACAGGCAAGTTTTTCACACTTAGTCTAGACCTTTCATGCCTCTGAATTTCATTATCCCTGTAGCTGTGGTATCTTAGGGCTCCCAGAACTCTTCCCATGAACAGTTTTCATTCTATACTTGAAGAATAACTTAAAAAAGAAATTGAAGTACTAACTTCATCTTGTTTATTTCTGTCTATTATTCCAGACTGCTAAAATGATTTTAAAATCTTGGGCCTTCCATCATTGTTACTAAATTTGCTCTGTTTCTTCAACTGAGTCATATAAAATCCTGAACTAGACAAAGCCAAGGTCAGGGACATGGTCTTCTGCCTCAACCAGAGACTATCCCACAGGCTTAGAAAGGGAATTGCTTGTTCCAACAGGTCTAAGGACATCTGACAACAATAGCATCCTGTCAAATATTACATACTCTGCTCCATGGAGACAGCACTGAACACTTTCCTGAATGCCAGGCAGAAATGGCAATCCACCGTATCTACAGATTTCCCTTGCTAATTAATTGCCTTGTTTTTGAAAGTAGAAAAATGTTAATTTCTCACATTTTCTTCCTGTAGGGAGTGATCACCGCATCCATTTCAAAACATTCATAACCTCTCTATGAAATGGATGATGGAATGTTATCTGTTACTTCCTTATCTGTCACTCCCTGCGATTTTTCAGCTGTTACCTACAAAGCTCTGAAATCTGTACATTTCCTCAGCAGAGCCCACCCCACCTCTTTTTAATTTTCCATTCTTCCTTCTGAAGAAAAGGAGACTTGCATCAAACCCTTTCTGGAACATAATGCTTAATAAATAAGGATAAATAAATGTAAATAAGAGAATCACAGGAAAAGATGCATTTTTTGTCTTCAGGCAACTTCTCCACGTAGGGAGGATTTCCAGATCTAACCATGATTTCAAGTCTTTTCTATTACACACAACAGTGGTCAGAAGCCTTTCTTCCTGGTGCCTATTCTTATCATGTGTTTCCCTGCTAATCAAGTCTAAGGCCCTTTCCTTTCAGAGCTCCCACTGCAGCAGCACCGTGGCGTCAGGGGCGGGAGGAAGGGCACACACCTGGCTTCTCCTTGACTTGGTTTGGAGTCACTGACAACTTCCTGCCACCACCCTCAAATCCACCAGCACCTCAATTCTCCCTTCCTATGGTCTGTCTGCAGGGGCCTTGGTGGAGGAGTAAAAGCAGTGGGATGTCTGACGATGAGTCAGTGGCTGAACATTTCCCTTCAAGTTAAGGGAGGAAAAAGATGCACGTTACAGTAAAGAAACTAAAAGATTGCAGAGTTACGTAAATAAGACCCCACTGCCATTATGTAAGCCTGACCTGACAACAGGCTGCTTGCGGGCAGCGAACCCTGCTTTCTCCCTACTATTGCAAGGTTTTGTGTGAAATGAAATGATGACTTTTAAAAACAGTTCAAAATGGTAATACCTAAGGCCTGTAGGCTTATGGCAAATTAAGTGTATTCATTTATTGCTTGTCACAGATAACGTGGTACAATCATCGTGGATTGTTAATGCAAAGCAAGAATCAGTCAGAAATTCATCAATTCGGTAAGAGATTCATCCCACTCTAAGGACCTTACCCTGAAGAAGTAAAGAGAAGTAAAATATGTGGAGAAGCACGTAGGCAAAAAGATATTCATTGCAGCATAATTAGCCTTAAAAATTCCAAGGTATACACTCAAAAATATTTGCTAACATCCCACACTACTTAGTATCTACTCAAAGGAAAAAGAAGTCATTACATTTAAAACAGATGTTTATGTACATGTCACTCACATGTGTCTCTCAGCACAATTCACAATTGCAAAGCTATGGAATCCATCTAAGTATCCATCAACTAAGGAGTGGAGGCTGAAAATGTGATACACACACACATACACCACGGAGTAATACTCAGCTATAAAATAAAGAATGAAATACTGTCTTTTGCAGCAACTTGAATAGAACTAGAGGCCATTATTCTCAGAAGAGTATCTCAGGACCAGAAAGTTATGTTCTCACTTATAAGTGGGAGCTAACGTATGGTTATGCATGGCCATACAGAGTGGGAAAACAGACATTTGAGATTCAGAAGCAGGTAGAAGAATGAAAAATTACGTACTGAGGCTCGGTGCCTGTAGCACAGTGGTTACAGTGCCAGCCACATGCACCAAGGCTGGCCTATCCCAGGCCAGCTGAACAACGACAACTGCAACAAAAAATAGCTGGGCGCTGTGTCAGGCACCTGTAGTCCCAGCTACTTGGGAGGCTGAGGCAAGAGAATCGCTTAAGCCCAAGAGTTTGAGGTTGCTGTGAGCTGTGATGCCACAGGACTCTACTGAGGGCAACATAGTGACACTCTGTTTCAAAAAAGAAAGAAAGAAAGAGAAAGAAAGAAAGAAAGAAAGAAAGAAAGAAAGAAAGAGAGAGAGAGAGAGAGAGAGAGAGAGAGAGAGAGAGAGAGAGAGAGAGAGAGAGAGAGAGAGAGAGAGAGAGAGAGAGAGAGAGAGAGAGAGAGAGAGAGAGAGAGAGAGAGAGAGAGAAAGAAAGAAAGAAAGAAAGAAAGAAAGAAAGAAAGAAAGAAAGAAAGAAAGAAAGAAAGAAAGAAAGAAAGAAAGAAAGAAAGAAAGAAAGAAAGAAAGAAAGATTAACTATTGGGTTCAGCATATAATATTATTTTGGGTAACAGGTACACTAAAATCCCTGACCTCCTCACCATACCGTTCACCCATCTAACAAAAAACATTTTGCACCTTGGGCAGAGCCTGTGGCTCAAAGGAGTGGGGCGCTGACCCCATAAACTGGAGGTGGTGAGTTCAAACCCAGCCCCAGACAAAAAAAAAAAAAAATGTTACCCCTTAAATCTATTGAAACAAATAAATTAATTTTTAAAAAATAATTACCTCTGGGCGGCGCCTGTGGCTCAAGGAGTAGGGCGCCGGCCCCATATGCCAGAGGTGGCGGGTTCAAACCCAGCCCCGGCCAAAAACCACACACAAAAAAAATAAATAAATAAATAAAAAGCCTACATTTAAAAAAATAATAATAATAATAATAATTACCTCCTTTTTTTTTTTAAACTTGCTAAAAAATAAGTCCAACAATCTGGTAATGATCTAGTAATTTTTGGAACATAAATAAGATAGAATATTACACAGAAATTGAAATTATAATAGAAAGTCTATAAAAAGATGGGAAAGATTGCATAGTATAAAATTATTTTTCATGTCTGCAATCCCAGCACTCTGGGAAGCCAAGCCAGGAGGATCACTTGAGCTCAGAAGTTTGAGACCAGCCTGAGCAAGAGCAAGACCCTGTCTCTATTAAAAGTAGAAAAATTAGCCAGGTGTTGTGGCAGGTGCCTGTGCTCCTAGCTACTCAGGAAGCTCAGGCAAGAGATTACTTGAACCCAGGGGTTTGAGACTGCTCTGAGCCAGGCTGAAGCCATGGCACTCTAGCCTGGGTGACAGAACAAGACTCTGTCTAAAAAAAAAAAACTTCAAAATAATATACAAATCAATTGCGATTATAATTGTCCTTCAGTATTCTCAAGGGATTGGCTCCAGGACCCCATTTGTACTAAAATCCATGCAAACCTGTGTACAGAAGAAATCAGTGGTCTGCATTCACACCCCGTAAATACAAACTAATCCACCTTTGGTTGAAAATCATCCTCATACAACTGATTTCTCCCAGTCCACACCTATTAGTGTTCAAGGGTCAATTGTAAATAAATGTGTATACATAAGGAAGGTAATATGCTATAATAAAAATAGTTATGCAAAGTAAGAGAACTGAAAACAATTTCTAAAGTTTATTAAATTTGTTTTAATCCTTCTGTATTCTCTTCGCCACTTCCAGAAGTGCTCTCTACAGAAAGAAAAATACACTGCCTGTGAAGGCAGCAAACGATAAAGTTCCTGGGAATATTTTTTCCATGAACTTTTTTATTTTATTTATTTATTGAGGTTTGATTGACATATAAAAAGCTGCACATATTCCTAGACAACTTGATAAGCTCCAATGCCGTCGTCCTACCTTCCTGAGCTAGGTTTACAAGTGTTTGGGAGGGCTCTTCCTCTCGTCCAGAAGGTCACAAATAGAAGTTGCCCTGACACTGCTTGACACCACCAGGATTTGGGCAACATGCAGGGCTGGGGGCACTGAGATCGGGTCTCCCTTAGGATTAGAGCTGGGTGAAGGGCTGGGGGTTCTCAGATGTCTTCTCCCCATCCAAACACATGCAAAAACAAAAAGGCTTTTTTTAGTTCAGATTAATATGAGGGTATAAACAGTGAGGTTACAATGTTGGCATTTTTTAGGTAAGGCCCCTCTTGTAGACGTGCCCATCACCCAGGAGGTGTGCCATGTACCCTTACCTTATGCCTGTTAGGTGAGAGCACACCAGTCCCCCTCCCTCTCTCTCCCCTGTCCCTCTGCTTCCCTCCTCTTAACTTGAATTACATTGAGTTTTTCTCTTGTGTGGGCATGTCTACAGTTCGTCTACTGGCTTCATATTAGTATTGAATACATTGGATACTTGCTGCTCTTGTGATACTTTACTAAAGAGAATGTTCTCCAACTCCATCCAGGTTAATACAAGAGATGTAAAGTCTCCATCTTTTATGGCTGAAAAGTACTCCATGGTATGCATAGACCACAGTTTATTAATTCATTCATGAGTTAATGGGCCATTGGGTTGATTGCACTTCTTGGCAATTGTAAATTGAGCTGCGATAAAAAAAATAATTTTTTTAAACAGATGATAATCAGACTTAGTTAAATGTAGAGGATGCGCCAGTGCAGAGGAAAAATAAGTACAAACCTTGGAGCTCAGGAGGAGAGTGTGGAAGTGAGAGGAAATCCTTCCCATTCTCAGGCTTAGCACTGAAGGCTCATCTGAGATGACTGTGCCGTGACCGCCTGGCCATGAACCTCCACTATAGGTTACACTCCTCTCCTGTCCAAGCACTGATCAATTCTGGGTAAAGGACACAGTGCTTTTCCCAAAAGGTCTCAGGCTCAGGCAATGATCTAATGATATCTACTTTGATATCAAACAGGAACGTAGGTGCACTTGTTTCTGTTTCAGAGCCCCACAACCTACAAAGTGCCAGGCATGTGACAAGTATTACCTTCCTTCATCTCAAAGCAGACCTGCAAATTAAGCATGATCACGCCCCACCCTACAGATGAGGAAGGTAAGGTTCAACAAGCCTTAAAGAATATGCCAAGTTTCTCAGTTCAGCAATGGAGGGCCGAGTTTCAAAGTAGGTCTGCCTAGCTCTCAAGATGGTGGAGCTTCTTCCACTCTCCCACCCTGCTGTACCATGAGATCAAGCAGAATACGAGATTAACCCTTAACAGCACCCAGTTATTTGGGGCCAGCTGCTCAGAGCCCCCAAATAAAAAACGTACCCTCTTGACTTGGGGCTCAAGTCCAGTCTTTTTCACGGGCTTATCATCTCTCTCATCATGCTCTTTGAATTTGGAGACAATTTGTCTCATTTATTTTTCATGAATAAAATTCCACTTTTGCTACAATCAGTTATTGTCTGATATTCAGGAAAAAAATGATAAAACTATATTTAAAAATCAGGAGACATGGTTGGTGCCTGTGGCTCAGGGAGTAGGGCGTTGGCCCCATATACCAAGGGTGGCAGGTTTGAATCTGGCCTCGGCCAAACTGCAACAAAAAAACGGCTGGGTGTTGTGGCGGGCACCTGTAGTCCAAGCTACTTGGGAGGCTGAAGCAAGAGAATGACTTAAGCCCAAGAGCTGGAGGTTGCTGTGAGCTGTGACACCATGGCACTCTACCCAGGGCGACAGCTTGAGACTCTGTCTCAAAAAAAAAAATCAGGAGACAGTGGGAGAAATTATTATGGCAAATTAATCCACCTCTAGCACCATTTTAATTTTGGTTCCTATCTATCTTAATGTGGCTCACAACAGCTCCATCACTTAGCATCATGAGGTGTATACAGCATCTAATTATGTTAAACCTGGAGCAGTTTACAAGGCACAGTGCCCTACCCAACCTTTCAGAGCCTCAGTGTCCCAACTATGACATGAGGACACTCATCTTAGTTCTTGATGATATGGCAAAGGTGAAATTCAATAAAATATCTGAAATCTCTCTGTAAATAATAAAGCACCATGTCCATACTTGGGGACATTACAGTTTTATACATTGATTAACTTAATATTCACCCTATCAACCTCCTCCTTTGCATGTCCCCTAGCACACAGAAATCTGGGACACAGCCCAGCAATTCTAGAAGCATAGTGGAAATGCAAACTATGAGCAAACCTAGCATAAAATATAGATTTACCCAGGAAATCCTGTATATTATAAGCAAAGAAATGAAACTGGTGCATGAATATAGAAGGTTAATTAGTAACAACTGTCATTCATTAGTCAAAGATGGTTTCCTAAAGAAGAGGGACTTCAGGTGATTTTTAAATACTAGAAACATGAGCCTATGATGCAGTTAGGTGTGGTGTGGTGAGTGGTCTGCTGACTTGGGACAGCAAGTAGATTCATTTCATTCCAAAACCAGGCTATTAAGAGACGACAAAGCTTTTACAGTAGTATACTAAAAAGTTCAAAAAATTCAAAAAGAACAGAAGACAAAGGGTAAGGGGAGACACAGAGCACATGGGCTGTGTTCCCTGCTTCACTGTGAGTTATCTGAAGACCTTACAAGGGGAGATCACCAACTCAGAGCCTAGAGATGGCAAAATCAGGCTTCTTATCTTCTGCATATGTACAGCTCTCCACTGCCCTTGAAATTAAGGCCTTCTCTGGTGATGGAAAGAAAGAAAAAGAAGAGGGCTCTGACAGGCTGCCACCCCTGCTGTGATTCTGGCTTCCTCTCTATGATCAGGGGTCTCTAGAGGGACATGAACAGCTATCAAGCAAGCTGAAAAACTCATGTGCAATAGAATCACTTTTGCAAGCATAACTGCCCCAAATTAAATGAACTGTTTTCTTAAAGGACTTTGCCAGCACTCTAAAAAAAAAAAAAAAATCCTGTTTAATAGCAAAGTCTGAGAGAGAAAGCAGGAAGCAGGAATGGTGGGTGGGCTTACTAAATTCTGAGAACTAGTGGTCTCATGGTGCTTCGTCTCTGGAGACAGGACTCAGGTGTCTGGGCCCTAACGGACTACTCTTGTTTTATTGCCTCCTCTGTCCCCATCTGTCCCTTTTATTCCTCCAGGATGCAGCAATGCAACAGGGCTGTGTTACACAATGGTCGCTCATCTGCTCCTTTACCTCAAAAGCAGGAGGTAGAACTAATCCTTCTCATCAGAAAGTGTCTTGCCAGTGCCATCTTAACATCTGTCTGGAAAAATCCATGTATTATCTGCAAGGTGCTCATTAGTACTTCAGGCCCTGGGGTCATGGGTGGAACCCTGACACCAGTAGGGCAAACAGAACTACTGCTTCCAGAGCCCACAACTTTAGAGTGAAACCTTCACATTTTCACTACCAAGCAGGCAGAGGGGCCTCAGAAAACTACAAGCTTTGTCTCCTTGCACACACCTCCAAAATCGACTCGCCAGATCCAAAGCATAGGGACGAAACTTGCATCATAGCCTCCTCCAAAGAAGCTACATAAATGGTGGTTTGCTTTTGAGAGACGTATGTGGATTTGTTTGGTTGGGTTTTTTGCTTATCCTACTTAGAGGCAGCTTTCATCCTGACAACATTTCAGTTATCGCTATTGCTCTCTTTAAAGCTGCTAGTCCTGCATAGGAAGCTCTTTCTCTAAAAGAAAACTCTGCAGTATCACTTCTTTTTTTTTTTTTTTTTTTTTTAAGTTCTGCGTCAGAAGACCAGCTGGACGCAGTGCAGTGCTGTTGGTGAGTCGGAGCATTGCTGCCACCTAGTGTCCGATCCAGAGCATGACAGGCGGAGAGGCAGGGACCCTGGGAACGTGGAAGCTCAGACGCGGTCGTGGTGGGTCCACGCATGAGACCCGCAGGCTCCCGGACCTCGTCTGCATTGCGGTGGGAGTGGATGATTGTGCAGAGCTCTGGGTCACACGGTTGGCTCCGATTGAAGCAGGCAGGCCACACATACCCACAAACAGAAAGCCCCAGGCTGGCGTCTGCGCTGCGCCCCACCGTGTGAGCGAAGTGGGTGGGACCAGCGCGCTCCACTCCCCAGGCCCTTCCGACGGCGCTTCCTGTGCCCTTCTCTCCGCAAGAAATTCTCCCCTCGTGAATAAACGGGAAGACGGAGGAGGAGGCAGGGAAACATGCTGTGATTTTCCTCTGAGCTCCTCAATCCCTTATGGAGAGCTCTGAGGACTAAAACTAAAACTTGAGGGAGAAAAGGGAATCTTCAGATTCAAGCGCTGAAATCGCTGGGAAATGCAAACTATTAAGGTGATGTGCGTGGCTTCCCATAAGGAGGGTCTGGAGAGGACTGTGCAAACAAACACGAAAAATAGCAAAAACGAATTTAACTACAAATATGTCTGAGGGTTGGTTGTGATCCCTCTTCAAGTTCAAACCCCAGTATCCCAAAATCAGGACATTGATACAAGACTTCTTTAAACCTTTAATGATAATATTCTGGACTTCAGAAGGCCCGGGGACTAGAAAGCTTGATTAAGTCAATTTTCTAGTTAATAGTGTTAATAAGGAAATTCTCTCTCTTCTGGGAAAGTGGTTTTGGTTGGTTACAACTCAGTACTCAGCTGTGTCTCATTAATATTTCTGTAACGCATGAGAAGACGACTTTGACTTATGCTTATCACACTTTATATGGCATAGGCTGGAAGGTTTAATAATGCATTATATGGCAGAATCCATTCAAACAGGATTATTCTATAACACTAAAGTCCTGGAAATAGATTTTTTTTCCAGTGGACCACATGGTTACAGGATGTGGAAACTTGGATTAATAGCAGTCGATGTGGGAAAACCTAGGCATTTTATTCACCCTGTGTGATCGCCAGAAAGGCCAACACAGTCTTAGGCGACGCTGATAGAGAAAGTGAGTGTGTGGAGCAGAGAAGGAGGTCGTTCTGCTGGACATTGTGCTGGTAGCGTCATGTCTTCAGAGCTGCGTTCTGTTCTGCCTGCTGCCCACAGAAGGAAAAGCAACCAGCTCTGAAAACTCTGGAAATCATAACGTGTAAGGAAAAGCTGAAGCTGCTGAGGATGTTTGGCATGGAAGAATGAAAGACCCAGAGGAAAACTAAAGAGCTATATTCAAACATGTGAAGGGTTGTCATGGGAAGAGCGGATAGATTTAGAACTGTAAAAAGAACTGTAGATGATGCAAATTTAGCAGAGTTTATTTAAGCAAAGAACAACTCATGAGTCAGGCAGCATTCAGAACCGGAAGAAGTTCAGAAAGCTCTGGTGCAGCAACTTGGCAGCAAGCCTTGCTTTATAGGTTACACACAACAGGGAGACAAAGAAAATATATTTGATTGGTTAGAAAGGAAAGATACTACTTAGGGGTTGGTGGTTTCTGACTGGTAAAGTCTCAGTTTGCTTACTAGGAGCTTAAAGCTCTGGAGCGATTGCAGCCTAATGGCTTCCTAATGTAAATTTGTTTTTTAAATCTAAAAATTCCCTCCTATTGGTCAGCCTCTCATTTATGAAAGATTAACCAGAACTTGGGCATAAGCACCATTCCGTGTCGCGATCATAGCCAGGTTGCCTTTGTCTCAGCACAGAACTCACAAGCCTCAAGATCAGGCACCAGGAAGAAATACTCTTTGTTGTTCATCTCCTTGTGGTCACTCTAATCACAGGGAGACCTTCCCACATACCATTAATGACTGTGAGCATACATTCCAGGCCCTTGAGAGAATATAGTATGCCAGGAAGACTGCAATGCAGACTACCAGGAGGGTAATACCAAAGATTGGATGGTGTCTGAGCCACCCCCTATTGGTATGTGGCTGTTAATATGAAGTACATGAAATAGAGAATATTGGTGGTTAAGAGCTTGACCTTGAGCTTTAGAGTCAAACAGATCCAGATTGAAATTCTGGCTGCAATCATCTGTGGAATCTTCAGCAGATTAATGAATCTCTTTGAATCTCAGGGTGTTTTTTTTTTCATCTGGAAAGTGGGGAGAAAAATGCCCAGTGTTTGGCTAAAATGAAACATTATACATGAACCAATTTATATAATGTCTGACCTACCAATAGTAATGATTAAGTATACACTCCATGTTTTTCATATTTAATCACAGTAAAACATAAAACAAAATTTCTTTTTTAGATACTTGACTTGAAGATAAAGAAAGTAAACATTGATTTCCTAAACCAAAGGGAAACATCTAAGGAAATGTCCTGGGTGAATGGTTAAAAACATTTGGAGAATATGCAGTTATAATATAATGGCTCAGGAACTATTTCTAAACTAAACAAAGTAAATAAACTTCACTGCACTTTGAACCACATACTTTTTTTTTTTTTTCTGAGACAGAGTCTCATTCTGTCACCCTAGGGTTGAGCACCGTGGCATTATAGCTCACAGCGACTTCAAATTCTTGAGCTCAAGAGATCCTCCTGTCTCAGCCTCCCAAGTAGCTGGCACTACAGATGCCTGCCACAACACCTGGCTAATTTTTCTATTTTTAGTAGAGATGGGATCTTGCTTTCACTCAGACTGGCCTTGAACTCTTGAGCTCCCACAGTGCTAGGATTATGAGCATGAGCCACTGTGTTTGGCCATGAACCATATTACTTTAGGAAATAAAGGATACACTTTAGGCCCTAGAACCATTTTTAGAGACATTGTGTCTCCAAATCGCCAAATTGTTTTGTAGACTTTCAACTTTCAAATATAACTTGAGCTAGCAACCTGTAAATTTTAAAGATAAAAGAACCTTTTTCTGAAAAACCTAATCTAAAAATATAGGAGTTCCTATATGTGAGTATAAATAAAGTATCTTCTTACATACTTGTGTGCAATTTCCCGTAAATAGTTTTTAAAAATTAAAAGTTCAATTTGGGAAAATTACTTTCAACAGCTGCATACCAATGGGGGGAGCGGGTGTCAGAGGCCTTAAGGGGCCAAGGCCCCTGTAAAGCAAATCAACTAAAATAAACAGAAGAAAAACAAAGGTTAATGGCTAGAACAAACTATGAACTCAGCCCAATCTAAGGGCACTTAGATTGGAAGTGAAAGCATATTTTCCTGATTTGTGGTTGGAACGTCTCTGTTATGCCATTGGGCCAGTGAACTCCATGAGTGGTCCACGCACCAGCAGGCATGAGGGTTGCTCTCCAAAATTTATGTCAAGTTTTCCAACTACAGCTTGTAGGGCTTCAAGGATAGAGCAGTTAATAGGTAACAATATCTTGAGGAGAATGAACAAAACTAGAATATGATAACCACAAGGGTATATCACCCTTACTTAGTGAAATATGATTTTTCTCTCTACAGCTTCCCCCATTTCTAAGAAAGATAATCACAGTAAGGCCAGTTTGGTTCAAAATATGTCCACTCTTGTTAAACTGGGCCTCATTATTTATGTAAGTGCAGCAAGAATAGTGATTGATCACACGGGCTCTTTTTAAGCCTATTTTGCTAGGACTTTTGCATAAGGAATCTCAAATTGAACTTTCAAAGGGTTATACATGCTTGGAAGCCAACCCAAGGATTCACCATCCGACTTTGACTTCCAGACATGTAAGTTTGGGTGTATTTGGCTCTTCTTCAAATTCCCAAAATATTTTTAAGTTTTCCAGGTCTTCTTTTCATGAGCCTGGGAAATCTGTAAAGCCAAATACCAAGCCAGTTTTTTTCATTGGTGCTTTATTGGTGCCATAAAGTCATTTTAGTTCTTTAAAACTGTCTGGTAATATATAATTCTATGTATGTGCTCAAATATGACATTCCCATCAAATCCTCAGTAATACAACCAACATTTCCAATTGTATCTTGTTATAAGGAGAACAGATTCCTAAGGAAATTATGCAAATAACTATATTGCCATTGAAATAAAAATACTCATTACTAGTTTCAGTATCAGGTAGAAATAAAAAGTAATTGTTTCAGGGCAGTGCCTGTGGCTCAAAGGAGTAGGGCACCGGCCCCATATGCCAGAGGTGGCAGGTTCAAGACCAGCCCCCGCCCAAAACTGCAAAAAAAAAGTAATTGTTTCATCTTTGTTCACAAAGGTATACTTTACCAAATTGCTGTAAGCTATAAATAGCTTGAGAGAGAAGAAAAAGGTTTCCTTAAATCTGGGAAACAAAACTTTAAAGAATCAGCAATGTTTCAAATAAAAAAGCTATTACAAAACATAATTCTACATCAGTTCATTCAGTCCTATATAATTAATTCTTGTTCTGCTTGGTGTTGTGTTAGCAGTTTTGTCAACCCAATTATTTTCTTTATGGGAGTTCTGGAAATTCTTACCCAATCTGATAGTATGATATTAAAGTTAGAAAACTGTACTTAGCCAAATACTTTCTATCAGTCTTCCTGACAACTAAACATTTGGGGATGATAATTGCATGCATGCGCTTCCAGGCAAGTATCAGAGTAAAACAACTGTTCATTTAACTGATGTAAATTTGAGACCTAAAGTGAGCACACTTAACAGACGTGAGGAGGGTACACTACAATGATGATGCAACTGATAGGGAAATTAGTTACTTCTGTGACGTACGTTTTAACATGATAACCAAAATTATAACTGATAACATTACACAATATCAGATTTTTAGGAATTTTATATAATTTCTGGGACATTCAGTGATATAGCTCCATACAAATTAACTTAAAGAAGGTTCAACACCACTTATTACTTGATAATGCTTTCCTTGGAATTTAATATATCAAATAAGCCCATTTAGTTTGTCAGAAATAAAATTCTCACTGACAGAATGGCCAAGAGGACCCCAGAGAAACTTTAAAACTGAGCTTTCAGGCATTATGGTATTGGAGGTCAGATATGCCTCATTATACCCCTTCCTTGCTAATGGCCATCAGGCATTTTTCTTTAAGGGCTGACACAAACCTGTCCCATGATCTGTTCCTCCCTATCTGGGTTTCAGCAACACAACTAACCAGCATTCTTTCATGGTAAGAGATCGCCAGCCATGGAGTGGTTTTAACCAGTCTATGGAGTATATTGCTGCAAGGATTCTCATGTCCTCACTTCACCTTTTGACATAAGAAGGCCACCATCAGCTCGGCACCCATAGCTCAGCACCCATAGCTCAGCAGTTAGGGCGCCAGCCACATACACTGGGGCTGGTGGGTTCGAACCTGGCCCCAGCCTGCTAAACAAACAAACAAAAAAAAATTAGTCAGGCCTTGTGGCAGACATCTCTAATCCCAGTTACAAGGGAGGCTGAGCCAAGAGAATTGCTTGAGCCCAAGAGTTTGAAGTTGCTGTGAGCTGTGACACAACAGCACTCTATATACTGAGGGCAACATAGTGAGACTCTATCTCAAAAAAAAAAGAAAAAAGAAGACCATCATTTCCTGAATGTGGACCCTATGAAGGGGTATAAAGCTCAACTGCACATGCCCAGGTTTCTCCTTTCATAAATATTGATGATCCACCATAGCTTTTTAAATATGTATATTTGGCCCCCTGCTCAGCATAGATTCCTATTCCCAGTATGCCTCCATCAAAGCACAGGTTTCTGGCTTCTGGCCTGTTGGGATGGTCGCCTACAGGTGGCAACCATTCAGGAGGAAAAATAGCCCTCCTTTTCAAATTTATGAACCTCATCATTTCCTTCAGTTACCAGTTTGATGTCTCTTTCGAAAAGGAGAGAGAATTAAAAAAAAAAAATTTTTTTTTTCTTTTTTTAATAATCTGGGAGCCCTCTAGAACTCCCATAGTTAGTTCTGGGTCCAAAAAATTCAATTTAGAATTTTATTTGGTGGAAATTTTTCCAAAACCTCAAATGTTTAAAATGCTTGATCAATATGAGATCACTGGTTACTGTGAAACAATAGTTACTTATTTAACCAAAGTGATAATTAAAAGATTTCAAAAGCAAATATAGAAAGTTACACAGCTGCAGAGAAACCTTAGTTATTTTAATAGAGAGGACTAAATTTCCTCAAGCAATTGAAGGCCTAATAAACCAAGAGCAGATTAAACTGGAACTAATCTATCAATGCCCATGTACACATTTGGTAATAAAACTCAACAGAAAGCAAGCAGGCGAGAGGGACAGGTGAGGAGGGGTAAATTACCACTAAGGGTACATGCACGGCGGGTGAGGGGCACACTTCTAACTTTGACTCAGACTGTACAAAAGCAAGTCATGTAACCAAAACATTTGTACCCCCATAATATTTTGAAGCTTTTTAACAACCAATACTCCAAGAAAACTTTGTAGCAGTGTACTTCTGATATGAAGGCTCATCATTTTTGAATAACGTAAATCAATTCAAACCATAGCCAGCTTGATCATACACAGATTTCTTTTCTTCCACAAACTTTCTTATATCCATTCAGTTTTTTTCCTCTACTTTCCTACCTTGGAAAAACCTTTCATTCAATGTTTAGACAAAAATCACTCTCTTTTTCCTTTAGCAACAAAACAATACAAACCACATCCTCATACCTTATAGTTTCACTTACCGAAAACGTGTCTGTTTTTGAGAGTTGTTTCCCTCGTTATTCTCTAGTTTTAATTACCAATTATTAATTAGATTTTTTTTTTTTAAGATACAGGGGGTCATTCTGTCACCCAGGCTGAAATGCAAAGGCAGGATCATAGCTCATTACAACCTTGAACTCCTGGGCCCAAGTAATCCTCCTGCCTTAGCCTCTTGAATAACTAGGACTATCGGCGCAAGCCACCATGCCTGATTATTTTTTTAAGAGATGGTCTTTCATTATGCTGCCCAAACTGGTCTTGAACTACTGGCCTCAAGTGATCCTCCCAAAGTGCTGGGATGACAGGCATAAGCTACTGCACCTGGTTTAGAATTCTTAACTCTTAGTAACTTTAATTTTTAGAAGCATTTGTTTCCTCAGTATTCTTCAGTATGGCATAGGGCACATTTGCCGACAGACACAAATATCTTTAATTTTTCCATAGTAAGAAGCCAGATGTAGATAAACTTATTTTCAATAATCAGTGTTTCAGCATTTTATCTTATTTGAAAATGCTCTAAATATTTAATGAAGATTCATCATTTAAGATTTAGCAAACTCTAATGGTGTAAGTTACCAAAAAAATGTCAGAAGTTATTTTTAAATAGACATATCATAACACAAAACAAAGGTAGCCACCGTCAAGTTCTTCCCTGTTAGCTATTTTTACAGCATGTGCACGTTAGGCAGTCTTCATGGAAGCAAGAATCCTAAAAAGCCGAATACAGGAATTTTTTGTTTTGTTTTACTCAGAGCTTAATATACATGAAATAATAGATACCGCACTTCTTATGGAGAAGTCTTAAAGAACTAAAAGTCAACCTTACATTTGATCCCACAATTCCATTACTAAAATCATTTTACCTCAAAGATATTTGCACTAGAATGTTTATTGCAGCTCAATTCACAATTAGCAAGTCGTGGAAATGACTCAAGTGTCCCTCAGCCCATGAATGGACTAACAAACCGTGGTAATATGTACACCATGGAGTACTACTCAGCCATAAAAAAGATGGAGACTTTACGTCTTTCATGTTTCCCTGGATGGAGCTGAAACCCATTCTTCTTAGTAAAGTATCTCAAGAAGGGAAAAAAAATATATATCCAATGTACTCAATACTAATATGAAACCAATATATAGACATCTACACACCCATACGAATTATGAAATACAAATATAGTCTAGCAAGGAGGAGAGGAAATGAGGGAAGGAGGGAGGGCAACTGGTGGGATCTCACCTAATGTGCACAATGTGAAGGTGTTCAGCACACCCCCCTGGGTGAAGGGCTCAACTACAACGTGAACCTTAGCTTATAATTGAAAACAATGGAACCTAAAAATGTATACCCTCATATTAATTTGAAATTAAAAAATAAAAAAAGATACTATGTTAACCAGTTCAATGAAAGTATTTCAAATTGTATATAAAACCAGCACATTGTACTCCATAATTGCATTAATGTACACAGGTATAATTTAATTAAAAAAATAGATACTACATTTCCACTTGCACATTTATTCTTAAATTGGACTCACAGTTCTATAATCTTAAAAATCTATGATAGGGTAGAAACCCCAGGTGGTGCTGCAGGCAGGATTCATTTAGGCTGATGAGAGAAAATTTTCTCTAGACCAAGATTAGGATATAAAAGTATAGATTTTATCTTCAAAAGAGAAAGGGAGTGAGAGAGGAAAAAGAGAGAGAGCAGGGAGATAGCACGGCACCCCAAGGAAAGAAAGAATACCTGCCCTTGAAGCCAAGTGGTTAGCTGAACGTAAGGGGGGACAAGTGAAGGTTGTAGCCAAATTCATAAGGTATTATGGATGGGAATGCTGTATCCATTTTTTCCCTCCAGCAAGGTTGAAGACAGACATTTTTCCAGGTTTTTCTGATCCTGAGGCCTGACTATTCACCCAGGAGTAGGAACTACTTGAAGCTAAAAGAACAAATTCTGAAAGACAAAAGAGCTGGTGAGGACAGTGCCCATAGCTCAGTGGGCAGAGTGCCAAACACATACACTGAGATTGGCAGGTTCAAACCCAGCCTGGGCAAACTAAAACAACAATGACAACCGCAACAACAACAACAAAAACATAGCTGGGCGTTGTAGCTGGCACCTGTAGTCCCAGCTACTTGGGAGGCTGAGGCAAGAAAATCACTTAAGTCCGAGAGTTTGAGGTTGCTGTGAGCTGTGACACCACAGCACTCTACCCATCTTGAGACTGTGTCTCAAAAAAAAAGAGAGCTGGTGAATGTAAAAAGAAGAATCTACCTTTCTTTGTGGTCCGCTCTTTGCAGTGCTTTCTGAAAAGGGATCTCCATAGAGGGCTTCTAGCTAGAGGAAGAGAAAGAAAGCAGGCAGAGAAAGATTGATTATAGTCCTTAACTGAAAAACCATGAGTTAATAATTTTTCTAACATTTCACTATAAAGATCAACCATCCT
The DNA here is from genome assembly GCF_027406575.1 of Nycticebus coucang. Classification (NCBI taxonomy): domain Eukaryota; kingdom Metazoa; phylum Chordata; class Mammalia; order Primates; family Lorisidae; genus Nycticebus; species Nycticebus coucang. The sequence continues at coordinate 93,099,453 of NC_069789.1, forward strand.
TATAATCTAGTAAATAAGACATAAATTTATTTTGTTGTAGGAAATGGTGAGTTGAAACAATTATTATTATTATTATTATTATTTTTTTTTTTTTTTTTTTTTTTTAGAGACAGAGTCAGCTAGGTAGAGTGCCGTGGCATCACAGCTCATAGCAACCTCCAGCTCCTGGGCTTAGGAGATTCTCTTGCCTCAGCCTCCCGAGTAGCTGGGACTACAGGCGCCCGCCACAACGCCCAGCTATTTTTTTTGTTGCAGTTTGGCCGGGGCCAGGTTTGAACCTGCTGCCCTCGGTATATGGGGCTGGCACCCTACTCACTGAGCCACAGGCGCTGCCCACCTAAATCGAGACTATTAGACTCTCACCAAAGATTGTAGGGGAAGGAATTTTATTTTAGCCAGTGGAGCCATGGCAGATTAGAATCCAAAATGGCCGAGCTCCTCATCAGCTCTGTCCCTGTCCTTTTATTGGACTCACAAGTAGACAAAGAAATTACTATATTATTTCTCATTGGAGGTGTCAAATCATTTGCAGGGTTTACAGAAGCAGAAGCAAAATTAAGCATCAACCATTAGTTTCAAGGACTTAGGAACCTAAATTTTACAAATTCTTAAGGGCTGGGTTACCATGGGGAGGACCTTGCGAGTATGTCGTTGGGCTTTTCTGAGAAACTTTTATGGTATTTTTAAGACTGTATTTTTCCTGGTTATCTCTCCTCAATTTAACTAGGAAAGTTAACCAAGTAAAATTAAAATGTGTATTTTGATGTTGATTTAAGTACAATGTTGATATTGTACTCAAAGCTAATACTCAGAAGATATGGCCGCTTTTACTAAACCAAAAATATTGAACTAGTCTTATTTTCCAATAGATTTACCTAATTCACATCAACAGAGGAGAGAAAAGCAGAAGTGAATTTTGCCCCAGCAACTCTATGCAGGCGTTGTCCAGGCAGTCTGTGATAATCGAAAGATAAGTATGAAGTTACTAATTACAACCCCCACCGCAGCGGAGGTTCCTTTTGTCTATGTATCCTTTTTAAGATGTGTATTGTAAGCTATTGACTTCCTAGACCTTCCATTGTCCTGGAGAATAGGCAGCCACGCTCTAAGGGCAGGCCCCGGCCTTCCATGATTCACAAGATTTTCACATGCACACTATATAAAACTATATAAAAGGAAGCCAGAAATGAGGTCGTGGGCTCGGTTCTCGAGATGCTAGTCTGCCAGATGTCCACCGGCAGAATAAAGCCCCTTCTTCTTCCAAATGGCGCCTGAGAATCTTTTTGTCCGCACGGGCTCCTGCTACAACATGAACTTGAAAAGCAGTTGGGTTAGTTTCTATACTTCCAAGAGTTTAAAGAATACATGGTAATTTATATGAATATTTATTTTCTTTAAGCCAATTAAATCAATTAAATAGAGCTCTTCTATAAATTAATTTTGTCAATACCCCGTGGAGGTAGAAAACTATTACCTTTGCATAACATACATAGAGATACATCGACAGACACCAAGAGAGATCATACAGCTTTCATTCTAAAATTGTAACATTTTAATCATATGCCAGATACAACTTGTAAGACTCACCAGTTTATAAAAGAATATCTAAATCAGAATTATACTTCTCATGGAACAAGATCATCCACTCAGGTTGTTGCGGGGCAGACCAAAATGGTTTACACGTAACACTTCTAATCTTCCCTTATAGTCAGAGACTGGTTCTTTCATTGTTTTTTACATGATCAAATGACAGAACAGAGAGCTTTCTTGTAGAGAAAATATTCTGCAGATGTACTCTAGGCGTTAGCTATTTTCCTGGCCTTTTATCAGCCCACTCCTGAAAGGCTGAGTGGGTGGAGCTTGGCTTTACTCAATTACCTTCCATTTGGCTTCAGCCACCCATTTACAGGTTTTGCCAGGTACAAGTATCATGAGGATACACTGGTAACAATGGAGAAGTCCTGAATTATATGCTCCAATGAGAATTCTACATTCCTCAACAATCGTCTAGGGTTCTCCCGTGAGCCAGGGAAGTCTTTTACTATTGCTCTGAGCTCAAGATTTTGACCAAAGCATAAAGGTAAAGTAGCAGATCTCTTTTATCTGAAAACTTAACTTTGTGGGCATTCCTCTCCCTTTCTTTTCATCTTTGGGGTAGGAAAGTAAGGAAGTAAAAAAGATTAGTCAATTTTGAATAGAGGAGAGTTATAAACAGAAGATAGAAGGAGCAGAGTCATCAGTCAAGATACTGCGTAACTTTTTTTTCCTTTTCATCAATTAGTTGCTTAAGCTTTTCATTTGCCTTTTGTAAGAACTTTTTGAGAGAGACAAGTTTTGATTCCTTGAGTCTTTAGGGGGCCTCTGCATGCTGATCAAAAATATATGTCATTGTTTCTGAGCCATTTTTGATCCTTTAGTTTCTAATATGCCTCACAAGTGAATAATTTAAACTGGGTTAAAACTTCCCCCATTGTGTCTATTGTAACTCTAAGTCGCCTTGGGTAGGGTTCACCCATTTCTCTAGAAAAGCACAATAGTTCTTTTGCATGATAATTGGCTAGAGTTCCAGAAGGCAGAGTTCTAGACTCCTTACATCCAGATGAACTCGTGATTCCCTGTCTTCTCATAATCTGACCCGCTGGAGGCCCCTCTGCTGGGACCAGACCAGCTTCTATCATATTTTCCAGACCCATTCAGATCAAAAATTCTCAAATAAACTCAGAGAATGTGACACAAGTTGTGGAGCTTTCATACAAGAGGACTGTCCACTCTGGGAGATAAGGAAGGGGGATTGCCTGAGCTCACAAGTTGGAGACCTGCAGAGCAAGAGCAAGACCCTGTCTCTACTAAAAATAGAAAAACCAGCCAGCTGTTGTGGCAGGCACCTGTAGGCCCAGCTACTCAGAAGGCTGAGGCAAGAAGATCATTGACTCAAAGGAGTAGGGCACCAGCCCCATATGCTGGAAGAGACAGGTTCAAACCCAGCCCCAGGCAAAACTGCAAAAAAAAAAAAAATCACTTGAACCCAGGAATTTGAGGTTGCTATGAGCTATGACACCACAGCTCTCTACCCAGTCTCAAAAAAAAAAAAAAAAAGGACTCTCCAGATGCATAGTGAGAACAAGGTGTACACCATTGAGGTACCAATGTCTGTTTACTCTCTGTTTCCAGCAGTCATCATGGGGGGTAGAGAGGGAAACGCCTTGAAAGCCCACTTTTGACACAAGAAGCATCACTTCAGACAACATAAATTTAAAAGAGTTCATTTGAGCAGAGAACAATTAATGAATTGGGCATCACTCAGAACCAAAAGAAGTTCCGAGAGCTCCACTGAGGGAGCATGAGAGGTTCTGAATGCAGAAGAAAGGGAAGAAATATATATTTGATTGGTTAGAGTTTAGATGCCAGTTTCTAATTGCTAAAGTTTCCAGAATTTATTGTTTACATTGAGTTTCTATTTGCTTAGCAGGAACTTAAAGCCCCAAAGTCACCCCAGTTTAAGGGCCTCTCAGTTTTAAAAGGTTTTTAACAACTTTCTGACAGAGTAGTTCAAACAATCAAGTAAACTACATTGTGAGAAAGTGAGGGGCCCACCACATAGCTCACCAGGTCCAACCACTTTGAGATGTTATAGAAATAATTTCTATCCTGGGTTAGGGGTTGGACTAAAACACACACACACACACCAATAAAGTATCTTTGTGGCTCAGCTACTTACCAGCTATGTGACCTTAAACAAGTTTCTTAACCTCTCTAAGCCTCTAAAAGAAAGTAATAGAGCCTGTGTTATAAAATGACTATGAGAACTAAAAAGAAAATATAGGTACAGCATCTAAAAGAAAATATAGGTACAGCTAGACACACTGGGAAGTGTTCAACAACTGTTAGCTCTTACATCAATTCTGAGAGTTAGTGATTCGAAGTTTCCTATAAGTGATGGAGAGGTAGATATGGCCCAGTGGAATAGATCATAGACTTGGGAGCCAGACTGCCTGGATTTCAGGCACAGCTCTGCCTTTTAAATAATTTAAATTTTCTATTCCTTCATTTCCTCATATAAAACAGATATCATCATAGCCTTTACTTCACATGCTTGTTGTAAAGATTAAATGAATGATGGAGACTTTACATCCTTCGTATTAACCTGGATGGAAGTGGAAGACATTATTCTTAGTAAAGCATCACAAGAATGGAGAAGCATGAATCCTATGCACTCAATTTTGATATGAGGACAATTAATGACAATTAAGGTCATAGAGGGGGAAGGAAAAGCAGAGAGAGGGAAGGAGGGAGGGGGGTGGGGCCTTGGTGTGTGCCACACCTTCTGGGGGCAAGACATGATTTCAAGAGGGACTTTACCTAACAAACGCAATCAGTGTAACCTGGCTTATTGTACCCTCAATGAATCCCCAACAACAAAAAAAAAAATTTAAATGAATGAATGTCTACAGTACTTAGAAGAGTGCCTAGTACATGTAAGTACAGCCACGAGTCACTGAGCAATGGGGACACATTAGGGGAAGTGCATCCTTAAGTGATTTTGTCATTGTGCAAATATGGCAGAGTGTACTTACACAAGCCTAGATGGGGTAGCCTACTACACACCTGGGGTGTACAGTATAACCTATTACGCCTCACCACAAACCTGTATAGTGCCTTACTATAGTGAATATTATAGGCAATTGTAACACAAGGGTAACTACTTGTGTATCTTAACATATCTAAACACAGAAAAAGAATAGTAAAAACATAAACAATGGAACACATGTCTAGAACACTTACCCTGAATGGATCCTATAGGAGTGTAAGTTGCTCTGGGTGAGTCAGTGAGGGGTGGGTGAATGTGAAGGCTTAGGACATCACTGTATAAACACTACTCTTAGGCTATACTAAACTTATCTGAAACAAAATGTTCTTCCTTCAATAATAAATTAACCTTAGCTTACTGTAACTTTTTTTACTTCATAAATGTTTTATTTAACATTTTTAAATGTTTTCGCCCTTTGGTAATAATATTCAGCTTAAAACAAACACATCTACAGCTGTAAAAGTATAATTCCTTTCTTTACATCCTTATTCCACAAGTATTTTTCTAAATAAAAAAGTGTTTTTTTACCTCTTAAACTTTGCTATTAAAAACTGAGATATAAACACACACCTTAGCCGAGGCCTGCACAGGGTCAGACTCACCATATCCCTGTCTTCCACTGTCACATCTTGTCCCACCGGAAGGTCTTCCGGGGCAGTAACACACACACCTGCCATCTGCTATGCTAGAAAGGCCTTCTTCTGGATACTTTCTGAAGGACCTGCCTGAGACTGTTTATAGTCAACATTTTTTTGTAAGTAGAGGAGTACACTTTAAAATAATGATTTTGGGTGGCACCTGTGGCTCAGAGGAGTGGGGCACCAGCCCCATTTACCAGAGGTGGTGGGTTCGAACCTGGCCCTGGCCAAAAACTGCAAAAAAAAAAAAAAAAAAAGATTATAGTATAATAAATAAACCCATAACATAGTTGTTTATTATCATTATCCAGTATTATGTACTATACATAATTGTATGATTGTATGTGCTATACTTTTATAAGACTAGCACAACAATAGGTTTGCTTGTGCCAGCATCACTGCAAACACATGAGTAAAGACAAATGGAAAGACAGATGATAGACAGATAGAGGTAGATAGATTTATTACAGAAATTTGATCTTACACAATTGTGGGAGCTGGTTAAGCAATCTCTATAAAATTGTTGTCTTCACATCTGGTGTTGGAAGTCTTGAGTCCCTTGGGGTAGGCCGCTGAGAAGGGAAGGGGGGTATAAAGTGGAAAACAAGCTAGAACCCACAAACGTGAGCCCAAACTCACGTAAGTGGACTGAACCCAGGGTCAGTTCTTGTCTCAACATTGGTGGTGTGGATGGCCTGCAGAAACCCGGGCCCTTCAGCATTGGAACCAAACACACCTGGCCCAGGAGTCGAAGACATAGAAGGAGGCAGGTGGGTTGCAGCCACTGCAGGCTCTGCCACTGCCTCCCTCCAACCGCGTGGGCTGACAGGTAAGTGAAAACTTGTGTGAGCTGTGAAATGGCTGCTCTTCACTCCTGCCCATAAAACTTTCTCTCTCCGGGCTCATCCTAAGTGGAAATCTGTAGGAAAGAAATTGTAGGAAATAAGAGTTTAGCCTCGCCAAAATCACACATGACAAGGCTACCGCTTCGAATTAGAGAATGTAGCTTAGACCTGAGTCAAAAAGAGGCTCTTGCTTCAAGGTTAGGCCTGCGGTAGCTGATGGGACCCAGAGAATAACAGAAAGGGGATTATAACGTCTTTACATTCTGGTGGACGGCCGAGTGGGCAGCCCCACGGATGAGGGATTCAGTGGCTTTACCAATGTGTAGCAGCACCAGAGATAGGACTATAACAAATTAATGAAGTTTCAGCTCAGCGCCCGTAGCACAGTGCTTACGATGCCAGCCACATGCACCAAGGGTGGTGGGTTTGAACCTGGCCTGGGCCAGCTAAACAACAAGGACAACTGCAACAACAACAAAAAAATAGCCGGGTATTGTGGCAGGCGCCTGTAGTCCCAGCTGCTCGGGAGGCTGAGGAAAGAGAATCGCTTGAGCCCAGGAGTTTGAGGTTGCTGTGAGCTGTGACACTACAGCACTCTATTCTTGTCTCAAAAAAAAAAAAAAAATTAAAGAATTTTAAGTATCAGAGTTCTAACAAGCATCCTTCCAGGGGGGTATGGGGAGGATATCAACTTGGTAGTCAAAATGTTTGTATTTCTAAAATTGTTAAGCTTCAAACGCCGCCCACCCTGGACCTCCTCCTCCATTTGTGCTGTACTTAACCTGGTCCAGTGGGCTTCTGATTGTCACCAGTCTCCCTGAAAGATATATTCCAGGTTGTCACTGATCTCCCTATAAGATACATTCTTTCTTCTCTTATGGGAAAAAGCAAGTGAAGGGTGAAGAGGTGAAATTTTCTCCCCAAAACTTCCCCTAGGGGACAGCCATATTGCCTGGAGTTTCTTTCTTTAAGGGCTAATAATGGAACACAAGGAAAGGAGAGAAATTGCCACAATTTATGAAGAAACCAGTCAGCTGTTCACATAACTCACTTCCTCTTCTCACACCTAGACATTTGTTGTCCTCTCTCGTGGCCTGTGACAGATTTCTAATAGAATATGAGAGGGAGATATAGGCACGGTTTTCAGGTTGGCAGATAAGAACCACTCCCATGGTGGCTCACGCCTGTAATCCTAGCACTCCGGGACGCTGAGGCGGGTGGATCGCCTGAGCCAGAGTGAGACCCTATCTCTAGTCCCAGATACTTGGGAGGCTGAGGCAAGAGAATCACATGAGCCCAAGAGTTTGAGGCTGCTGTGAGCTATGACGCCACAGCACTCTACCAAGGGTGTCAAAGTGAGACTCAGTCTCAAAAGAAAAAAGAGAAAGAAAGAACCACCCCCATATGATTACCCATGTGCTATCCCTTTTGGGCTGACAAGAAAAAGAGAAGGCATCATGCCACCACCACCACCACCACCACCCAGGGGAAGGTGAGAGCCTGTGTTAGAAATACCAGAGCCACAAATGGCTTCTTCCAACCAGAAACCATGTTAGCATGTCGTGTAAGCAAAAAATAAAGTCTTATTTTGTAAAGCCACTGAAATTTGGTGTTTTTTTACAGCAGCAGCAAGGGTCCATAAAAAATACCTATATAATATAGGAAAATACCTATTAATACAGTATGGAAAATTAACCATTTTTAAAATTAGAAGTAGGGGTCATACAAACAATGTTTTAAAGGAACTTAAAGAGGGGAAGTTTTGTTTTGTCATCAAAGAAGCTCCACAGAGTAAATGGATTGTGCACTAGATCTTAAAAATTAATTGGGGTTTTAATAGGAAAATATTACAGGAGGTAGTTTCACATGGTAAGAAAAGTAACAGCCAAAACCAAGATGTGGAAAGGATAATAGTGGGTTGGTTGGAGCATTGTGGGTAAAAAGAATAATAGGAGATTAACTGGAGTGGCATGTTGAGTTCAATTCCGGAAGATTTTAAATAGCAGGCTAGAAAATTTGGCTTCTATATTTCTATTGCCAATGGTGAGTCATTGAAGGTTTTTGAGCAGAGAACTGACAAAATCCAAGTGGTATTTTAGGAGATGGTGCTGACAGCAATTGCAGGATCCCCTGGAAAGTAAAGAAGGGCTATAGTTTATAGCCACAATCCAAGAATAAAGTAATAAGTCTCTAAACAAGTACTATGTTGCAAGATAATTCACCATGGTTTCTCACATTAATTTTTTTTTTAACAGAGTCTCCCTCTGTTGCTAGGCTGGCATTCAGTAGCCTCATCACAGCTCACAGAAACCTCAAACTCCTGGAGTTCAAGAGATCTCTTGCCTCAGCCTCCTGGGTAGTTGGAACTACAGGCTCATGCCACCAAGCCCAGCTAACTTTCATTTCTGTTTTCAGTAGAGGTGTGCCCTCACTGTTGCTCGGGCTGATCTTGAACTCCTGGCCTAAATCAATCCTCCCACATCAGCCTCCTATTGTGCTAGGATTACAGGCATGAGCCACTGCTTCTGACCTTAGTTTTCAAGACAAATGTGTAATACACTCCAAAGCAATGACATAAATATTCATTATTATTTCTATTAACATTATTAAATGAACAGGAAGGGAATGAAGTTCCAATAAGCCAATGTTTGTTGCTTACTCAAGCAACCCACAGAAAATGATGGCGGGAAACAAAAGATTAAACTAGTGACTAAGGCGAGTTTTAGGAGTGATTTGTAATTGTATTTTTTGACCATGTCAGAATCAGTGAGAAACATTTTATGAAGGGTTGAAGAGAGCCACAAAAAGAGATATGCTGGGAATTGTTGAAAAGACGATTCTTTCATAAATAATGGTAAGTATAATTTTAGAGATCACAAATTTTTGTTTGTTTGTTTGCTTGAAACAGAGTCTCACTATGTTGCCCTCAGTAGAGTGCTGTGGCGTCATCACTATGTTGCCCTCAGTAGAGTGCTGTGGCCTCACAGCTCAAACTCACGGGCTCGAAGCGATTCTCTAGTCTTAGCCTCCCAAGTACTAGGATTACAGGCACCGGCCTGTAATGCCCAGCTATTTTTACAAATGAGGTCTCATTTTTGCTGAGGCTGATCTCAAACTCCTGAGCTCAAGCAATCCGCCCATCTCAACCTCCCAAAGTGCTGGGATTAGAGGCATGAACCACCAAGCCTGGTCTCACAAAATTTTATTTAAAATGCACTTATTTCTCCTAACTTCATTCATCCTCCACTCTTCATTTTTTGTACCCACAAGTTATATTAGCTTTGCAATTAATACCCAATTGCACTCAGACAGAGTTGAAGCTAAAGCTAGCATAGCACATTATTGGAGGCTTCAGCCTTTTTTAATAGAAATTTTCAATTTCTATATTTCTTGTATTTTCTTTTTTATTTAGATACAAACAAGAATAGAAGCATTACCCTATGGAGGCACAAAACTGGGAAGATGCATTTCTACCCTCATACATTTTAAATGCATTACACTGAAATATTTATGCTTGCTGCATTACAAATACAAGGAATCATATGAATGCTAAACTCATAGCATTATTAATTTATTGGTCATCTATGTCCCTTTATCTCCAAGAATCATAGAGAATCTTTTTTTTTTTGTAGAGACAGAGTTTCACTTTATGGCCCTTGGTAGAGTGCCATGGCATCATACAGCTCACAACAACATCCAACTCCTGGGCTTAAGCGATTCTCTTGCCTCAGCCTCCCGAGTAGCTGGGACCACAGGCGCCCGCCACAACGCCCAGCTATTTTTTTGTTGCAGTTTGGCCAGGGCTGGGTTTGAACCCGCCACCCTCAGTATATGGGGCTGGCGCCTTACCGACTGAGCCACAGGCGCGGCCCCACAGAGAATCTTTATACAACAAACAACTTTTTTTTTTTTTTTTTGAGATAGAGTCTTACTCTGGTACCTCAGGCTAGAGTACCATGGTGTCAGCCTAGCTCACAGCAACTTCAAACTCCTGGGTTCAAGAGATTCTCCTGCCTCAGCCTCTTGAGTAGCTAGGACTGTAGGTTCCTGCCACAAGACCCAGCTAATTTTTTTATTTTTTGTTTAGAGGGGGTCTTTCTCCTGCTCAGGCTGATCCTGGGCTCAAAGGATCTGCCTGCTTCAGTTTCCCAGAGTGCTAAGATTACAGGTGTGAACCACCACACTCAGCCCCAAATAATTTTTTATTTTTTTTGAGACAGTCTCACTCTGTCACTGTTGGTAGAGTGTCGTGGCATCATAGCTCACAGCAACCTCCAACTCTTGGGCTTAAGCAATTCTCTTGCTTCAGCCTCCCAAGTAGCTAAGACTACAGGTGCCCACCACAATGCCTGGCTATTTTTTGTCGCAGAAGTCACTGCTGTTTTAGCTGGCCAGGGCTGGATTCGAACCTGTCACCCTCAGTATATGGGGCCAGTGCCCCACCCACTGAGCCACAGGCACTGCCCTCAAACAACTTTTTGTAAAATACCAAGACAAAATAATGAAGTCAGCAGGAATAAAAACATGCTCAATAAAGGATAAAGACATAACATCAAAATAGATAAAAGAGAGTTTAGCTCAGTTCAAAAACAGAGCTTCAGTTGTGTAGCGGATATTTATATTAGTTGTAGAAATACAAAGATAAAATAGACACATCCCCCAGCCCTTGGGGAATTTCATCCGATGAGGGAAAAGATGCCTAAAAAAACAAACTGAAGCAATTATAAAAACCAGGGCTTTCAAAAATCTATATTGTCAATAAAAGAACAAACTTGGGAAAATATATTAACTGGCACAGAAAGAATTACGTGGAAGGTTCTCCATTTTTGCCTGGACTCTGAGAGAGAGAAAAAAATCATGATAATTAAAAATCTCAAACTGAGATCTTGGATTTAGAGTTGGTTAGTTTAAAAACTTGAACTTGAAACTTTGGATTTAGGATTGGTTCAATATTTGGGGACAAGAAAACCCCAAATTGAGAAATTAACATTAAATACTCCCATGACTCAAACCACAGAGCCACAGCGAGTGACATACAGAGAATGGGGGAAGTGGCAGGGAAAGAAAGAGGAAGAGAGAGAGTCTGCTTTCAGTGAAGATGAGCTACCAATCAAGAATATATTGGTAGAATATATTGGTAGAAATCAATCATGAGTCCAAGTCAATAGACACAATAAGATATAGAAGTAGGACCACTTGCTCTCCAGGTTTCTTCACTGCTGGCATGGCAAGCTACCATTAAGATGGCAAAGCTCTATCAATAGTTTAGGCACATACTTTGATTATATTATACTGCTTCTTGTTCAAGAAATAATAAACTTAACTTTTGAATTGAAATAGAACATTTCATATTTAATGATCTAATATATATGAACCCATAACCAAAATATACAATTATTTGTGTCTTAAATCATAAATAAATGATACCAGCCTCTGCATATGTTGAAAATTATTTTTAATTCAATAAATGTTTTAAAATTGTATTTGTGTTTATAAACCTCATTTTAATTGTTCTAGAATTATTTATTAGATAGTTTTTTTTATTTTTTAAACACACTTTAGTGTATTTGTTATTCTTATTCCTAGGACAGTTACTTTCTACTTATTTTCTGTTACAAACAGTCCTGTGATTAATATGCTCGTTCATGTCTCCAGTGGACATATGTGAGTTTCTGCAGGATAGGTACCTCTGTTCACAAAATATGTGGAAACATTATTGACATCTCCCTTTCCTCAGGGAAAGAAAGATAGGGAAATGTATTAAAGTAGGAAGCGTTAGCTGTATATGTAATATCTTGGTTTTAACAAAAGGGAGGAAAAAACTAAAAGAGAATGATTTGAAGAAGATTTAAAATGAACATGGTAAAATGTTAACATCTATTTACTATTAGTAGTGAGTATCTATGTCTGATATATTATTATCTGTGTTTTTCAGAAAGTTTCAAACATTTAACAATTTGAAATATTCCTTATGAGAAAGTAAAAAATCTTTCTAAAGGAAATTAACTGAATCCAGGTGTTTTCTTGCTGATCTTGACTCCAAATTCCATTGTTATTCACTCAGCCCCTTATTATGGCTTTTCAAGAAATTTCTCTCCTTTTTCCAAAGGCTCCTCCATACCAAGCTTCATTTCTTTGGCTCCAAGACTCACAAGGACATTTGGTCTCTGGATACACAAAGGATTCACCTACATTTCAAAAGAAATTCTAACTGAGCTTTTCTTGGAAAACAGAGGTATTTCTCTGCCTGAGGTATTTTCTCTACTGGGGTAAGGGGGGAAGAAGGAGTATTACTTATGGTTTTAATTTCTGGCTAAATGAGAGTACTGGCAGTTGAGATTGAAAGAAGGAGGTAATAGGGTTGGATCAAAAAGTATGAAGTAGTATAGACCAGGTGTATTGGCTATTCAGATGTAGCAGGTAAAAGAGATTATCTTAAAACTTGCAGGGGGCGGCACCTGTGGCTCAAAGGAGTAGGGCACCGGCCCCATATGCCAGAGGTGGCAGGTTCAAACCCAGCCTCAGCCAACAAAAAAACTGCAAAAAAAAAAAAAACTTGCAAGTTTCTGGCTTTGGTACCTTGGTACATGGTGATGTCATTCATCTAAATGGGGAATGTAGAAAGAGAAGTGGTCATTAAGTTGAATTTTAGATGTGTTGACATTGTGGCATCCATAAAACACAGAGTGGAAATGTCCTGTAGGCAGAGTATAGTATATATGGGTTCAGAACCAAGATAAGAGGTCTATTCCAGAGACATGTAGAAAGTAGTGAACCTTAATTTTGAGAGGTGATGGATCCCACTGGAAATCTAATAAAAGTTATAGATGCTTTACCCTTTGTCTCTCCACCACCCCCAAATTACCCTATATATGCATAAAATTCGGTCCACAACAAAATCCTTGCTTATGGCATTGCTAATGCCCCAGGTTTCTGTGTAACTCAGAGGATATTCAAGAAAGTGTCCCCCAAGCCTTTATTCTATTTGCAGCATAACTGCTCAGGATTCATAGGTACTAACCCACATGCCAAGGGCTCAGGGCATTGGAAGAATGCTGTGCTTTCTCTACCTCCCTTCCTCTCCCTGTGTAAACCCATCAGTGGGTTTCCTACCTCTTAAATAAAAGTGTAATTATCCTGGACAATGTCACTACCATGATATCAGGGTCTCCTCTGGAAGACCTGGGGTCTGAACTGGAGAATAAACCCTATGCTTCAGAGTGCTATAAGCCTGCATGATTCACCAACTCTGATTCTTAATTTGCTATGTGAAATCTGAAGCAGCCATTACCATGGTAACTTATGAATGATATCTATAAAATAGCCAGTGAAGGTTAAGTTTCAGGGTTCAGAGGCATGGCCTATAACTACCATAGGCTTTATTTATTTATTTATTTATTTATTTATTTAAGACAGAGTCTCATTCTGTAGCCCTGGATAGAGTGCCAGGCAGCATAGCTCACAGCAACCTCAAACTCTTGGACTTAAGCAATCCTCTTGCTTCAGCCTTCCAATTCACTAGGACTGCAATGCACCCATTACCCATGGTTAGTTTTTCTATTTTTAGTAGAGACAGGGTCTCCCTCTTGCTCAGGCTGGTCTCAAACCCATGAGCTCAAGCAATCCACTTGCCTCAGCCTCCCAGAGTGCTAGGATTACCAATGTGGGCCTACCATAGCCTTTAGCTTTATTAAAAAAGGGGAAAACAAATAATAAAAAGTGACCAAAAGCAAGCAGGGCACACAAACATGATCAAATTAACCCCTCAGTTTCATTTTTGTCCTCAAGTATAACCAAAACAATCATTCACCCTGTGACAGCAAAATAAATCAATTCTCAAGGTTCTCAGTTCCAAAATCGTAGTGTAGAGACAAGCTGGCTTCTCTTCCTTTCCCCGGGGTGGTGGGGGGGAACATATAGCATTGAGATCTTCACCAGCAACCACCCAGAGCTCAGGTATGAGAAAGAGCTGGTTCCCAGGGACACAGAGAAATGGGAAAACCCTACACAGACAGTAGGAAGGAGATCCAGACTCCCATATCCATGACACCCTTCCCTTCAGGAAACTGCAGTCCAGTAAGGTGAGGCAACCTGCCCAATGCAGGGACACAGCCTGGAGTTCAGACTTCCTCCTCTGTTCTCCGTGCTCTCAATGTTCTCTCCTTAATAGTCTCAGGCTGACATTCCCCTGAAAGAAAATGTTATTTTTCTTCAAGATCCCCACTACAGAGTACACTTACTTACTATAGCATTAACTTAAAACTCTTCTGCACAAATACAAACACCTCCCTGTCAATGTCGAAGACCTCTCAAGCTTCAGCAACAAAGGTGGCCAACTCTGTTACCCCAACCCAATTTCAGACACTCAGTAGGTCCTTACCCAGTGACTTAAAAATTAGGAACTAACCCCCTGCCCATTTAACACTTGTGTCCTCACTCTTTATTCTCGTCTGCCACTACGCACTGTAGGTGGATGGGAAAACATGGGTGGTGAGAAAAAGTGAGCGCTATGAAATGTCTTCCAGGCCTGTGGATTTTCTCCTTCCTCTGCCTCACCACCTTCATTCTATGCGTTCTTCTTCTTTGTCAGCCGCCAAACGTCAGCCAGATTTTATGCAATCATCACCAATCTCCTCACCTCCCCCACAAACACATTCACTAGAAAAGAAACAATCATCATCATCTCCTCAGCTCACTGAAGCTTACCTGTCTGATGTCCTTCTCTTAGCAACTCACTTCATTGCTAGCCATATAAGCATGATAATTCGTATAGTCCGAAATATGATAGGCAATAATAAATTGACTAGATACTCTTCACAGATAATTACATAATAAAAGATTTTTTTTTGCCTTATCTCAAATGAAACACAAATTGGCAAAAATAAAAAATAGTTGGAGTAGGTCAAGGACCTGGAGATGGAGACGTGGGGGCTCCATCATCACCAGCTTTCAAATCCTATCACCTGGGCTGTGACCTACTCCTTCCATGGGTGATGTTAAATTGATGTTTTCTCATCAGTAAAAGGAGCAGACTTCAATAAATTCCTCCTGACATCTTTGTAAGAAAACAATTCTTCACCTACTACAAGCGCTCAGAGACTGCATTTATGATGCTGTCGCATGACAGGGAGACAGTGAGGACCTATGAGATCGTGGCAGCACTTCCTCTGGTGGTCACCCAGAGAGGACACGGTAAGCCTCAGAAGGGCAACTCACGCCTCAGTCTCTTGGATTATCAGGGAACTTAAGTATCTATTGAGGGTATCCTCACCTAATGGATGAAAAGATGATCTTCCTGCATTGCGGGGCAAGCTGGAAACCCAACAGGATGGCACAGATGTGATGATCAGACACAGAGTTCCCACTGTTTTATTCCACTTAAATGAAGGTCAAGAACAGGTTCAATTAATACATAGTGATAATGGTCAGAGTCCTGTTGATCTTCAGGCCAGGTATTTCCAGGAAAAGACTACAGAGGCACCTCCCAGGTGCTGGAAATGTTCTCCATCTTGACCTTGTTGGGATTTCACAGGTATGTATGTATGTGTAAACATTCACCCAGCTATACACTTAAAATTTGTGTTCTTACTGAATATCACATCTCAATTCAAATAAAAATATTTTAATTAGGATGTCAATAAATCGAAGATGATTAAACTATGTCTTGAAAATTAAGTTTTCTAGATATATGGACCCCTCTATGTTTAGTTTTCACTAGTAAGCTCTCACTAGAGAAAAGGCATCACAGCACCTCTATGGGACCATTGCAGTCCTCTGTTTGAACCTCAGAAATCAAGAAGCTGCAAAAGCTAGGTTCCCCTCTTCATAGAACATTCTCCCTCTGTTGACTACTGAGAACAATGTGGGTTTGACTTTGTTCAGGGTAACAGTGGTTTTCGTTACCATTAACGACTGGGTGTGGTGCTGTGATCCAAGATCCTGACCACAGTCTGGCAACCTAGTTGTCTGTAGCACTGCTGAACAGAGACGCTGAACGCGGAGACAATTTGAGCACACACACCCTGAGATCAAGCCACATGTAGAAATGTTCTCTACTGGTCAACCAGAAAGAGAGCAGGATTTGTCCAGCTAGCAGTGTGACTTGTGTTCAATACAGCATTTAGGTCTGCAGAAACCGTATGTTGGATCCCCCGAGGGGAAAACATTCATGTAAAGAGATTGTCACCATTCCTGTTCTGGACAAGACACGTAATGTAGGCAAACGAAGCATTCTACTTGCCACCAGTTTTAACCACTTGCCTTAATAGGTATTTTAAATTTCATTCCGTTTCAAATAAATCTCTAGTGCCAGCTCCATTTCCTCCATTTTTAGGTGCTTCTAGTGCATTTTTTTCAGACCTAAAATAGTAAAACTTGCAGTTAACGAGCCTGTGTGCCTTTGCCTTTGTAAGCTTTTGGATCTCCCCGAAAGTATTAGGATTCTTTGGTGCAAGTGGTAGGAGCTCCTGAATCAAACAACTCTGCTCAGAGGGGCAGGGTCAAGTACAGCCCCCAAAATAGACATGCAGATGGGTGAAGACGGAAGGCAGTTCCCCCTAGAGTTTGGGGTCCTATTCCCAGAGGATTGAGTGCTAAGCAGAAAAAAATCTTAGATGTCACCCCAGTAATGATGATGGAATTGTTTTGGTGTCTTCAGACAAACAGGCTCTCCTGTTGTTTTCTTTGGTACCACATGCCCTCCCTAACCTCTGTTCCAGCGTGCCCATGCTCTGTTTGCCAACCAAGCCAGGAGCCAACAAGTGGCTGAGTAAGGTGGGATTGGAGGGAGGAAATAAAAAGTAACTAGTTGAAAGAAGCGCCATTCGAATGCCCCAGTTCTCATTCCCAAATCCGACCGACCCACTGTTCCATAAAACAGAACTCATATTCTTCACAAATGTGATATTTTAACCTTCTGATATTCAAATTTATTCACTCAAATTTATTCTAGTCTTAGGGGAAACTGGCAAATACCTACCACGCTTGAAGTATCTTTTCCTGGATTTTTCTTAATAACTTAGGTGATGAAAATATCACCATCTTCATATGACCTCGTCCTGGCCCTTTTCTCCCAGTTCTGGGGGACAGAGACTCAAAAGTCCCCTGAAAGCATCTGGCTTCAGTATGGTGGGCAGAGAGATTTGTGATAGGCTGTGGATTCAGTATGGTGGGCAGAGGGATTTGTGATAGGCTGTGGATTCAGTATGGTGGGCAGAGGGATCTGTGATAGGCTGTGGATTCCCTATGGTGGGCAGAGAGATCTGTGATAGGCTGTGGATTCCGTATGGTGGGCAGAGAGATCTGTGATAGGCTGTGGATTCAGTATGGTGGGCAGAGGGATCTGCGATAGGCTGTGGATTCCGTATGGTGGGCAGAGAGATCTGCGATAGGCTGTGGATTCAGTATGGTGGGCAGAGGGATCTGTGATAGGCTGTGGATTCCGTATGGTGGGCAGAGGGATCTGCGATAGGCTGTGGATTCAGTATGGTGGGCAGAGGGATCTGCGATAGGCTGTGGATTCCGTATGGTGGGCAGAGAGATCTGCGATAGGCTGTGGATTCAGTATGGTGGGCAGAGGGATCTGTGATAGGCTGTGGATTCCGTATGGTGGGCAGAGGGATCTGCGATAGGCTGTGGATTCAGTATGGTGGGCAGAGGGATTTGTGATAGGCTGTGGATTCAGTATGGTGGGCAGAGAGATTTGTGATAGGCTGTGGATTCAGTATGGTGGGCAGAGGGATTTGCGATAGGCTGGCTCACCTGGGGGGAGAGAGAGCTGGTAAAGTCACACAGACCCACCCCGCCCAATGGGGGAGAGACATTTTCAAACAGACCAGGCTTTAGGGAGACATAGACTCTGTACCATGTGTCTAAAAGAATTGTTTAACTAATTCTATTCAAGTAGGATATCTGTTTCTCAAAATTTTATATGATAGGCCAGAAAACCTGAAGTAGCACCTTTTTTTTTTTTTTTGTCTTATGAATTAGGTAAAGAAGATGTATGAGCAAGGAAATGGTATATGAAACTACAAAGTTGTGTCTAACACATTACACAATCTGTCATTTCTTAAACTCACTTAAGTAATTAGTGTTGCCTCTTCCCATCAGAAATTAGCCCTAAGACTATTTGGAGAACAGATCAAAAAAGGAAATGTCTTTGGCTGGATAGCTAACAGCAAATAAAGATCATATATGCAGCAACAACACAACAAACAGAGATCACATTGTGTGTTTCAGGCTCATCGCAGATTCCAAGCTGAGCATCCTTCAAGATTAATGAAACATAATGGATCCAAAGTCAGCTAGTGCTCACATTATTGCTCTGCAGTAGACCAGATTCATCCCAACAGCATAAATGAAAAAAGAATGAAGGTCATTGGCTTTTCCCTGTTTTGTACCTCTAAGCCACGGTCTTAGCCTGCCCCAGGCTGGGGGTAGGGGACATGCAGGAAGGCTGACACTAAAGATGGGTTTCCATAGACCTAACTGCACTCACTAAGCACTTAGAGCCCAGGTAACTTCGGTAGTGAGTGGTGAAGAGGCCTTTAGACCTGCTAGGGCCATTGGAGGCCACAGTAGCCTCAAGTTCTAACAGAATATGAAATGGCGACTTTTTATAATTTACCAAAATACCATCTTGCAGAGATGCTAATATATTAATATCTTAATGGCCTCTAATGATACTGCAAATGGACGGGGGAACCAGGAACAATCCTGCCTTGGGGTCTGCTGGCCAGACAGCTTTTCAAATATATGGGGACATTGTGCCTTGGCCACTCACACACCAATTAGCAGCCCAGAGGTCTGTCCAAGCAACCCCTAGTGGGATAACATGGCTTCCCAGACAGCATGTAGCAGGAGTGGCATTATTTCCAGTTGTTGCCAGAAATCCAAAAAATGGAACAGAACAGAAATAGTGGGCAGTGATAACCGCAAACATGTTAAGAGGACATTTTGCCATAGAAAGAGCCAATGACTCAATAGCTCCATGTGTGGCCCGCTCAGACTAAGCTCTGTGGTTGGGTGGATTTGCATGGGCTGAGCTGATGGAACAGTGGGGGGGAGGGACAAGGGAGGGACAGCTGCATCACTGCGAGGCTCCAAGTAGAACTTTAGACTCCCTCAGGGCGGGCGCTGAGGGGGGCATCCCAGTCAGTGCAGTGTGGGGAACTGCCCATCACCCAGGTCTGTCCGCCTCACTCCTGTGGTTATTAGCTCCTCCAACAGTGGGTAGGAAAGAAAAAGGGAAACTAATGAAGTAGTGATTTTGCTCATAGTTTACAGTGATGACTTCGCCTGGGGCAGAGGTGGAAACTCACTTGAAATGAGGTTCCCAGGGCAGTTTCTCTATTCGAAGCAAATAATTTCCAAACCTTGCTGCTTGACCATCACTTGCCATACTTGTTTGAATGCAGATTCCTGGACTCCAGCCCCAAAGATTCTGATCCAACAGGTATGGGGGTATGCCCAGAAATCTGTATTTCTGTCAGGTGTTTTGGTGATCCCAGGGCAGGGGACCCAAGGACCCATGTGGGGGAATGACAGCTCTAGCACCTGGTCTCTGTGGGTCATCATCAATCACTGAGAATCGGTTGAGCCCCAGATGAGGAGCCAGGGCAACACCGGTGTGTTCCTGGCTCCCACCTGACACGCTCTATGTCCTGGGGACGTGTCTCTGAGTTCTGCCCCCTAGCCCCTCCAACCCATTCTTGTAGCACACACATACTGCACACCAGTTCAACTCAGTCAATGTTTATTAGACACTGATGACAGGCAAGGCACAGTACCAGGAGCTGTGGGGTACAGAGGAAAGAAGGCTAGGCTCCACCCTCAGGCAGCTTACAGTCTAGTGGGAGAGAGACACACTCACAGGTAATAAAAATACAAGGCAGAAGTGGGGCCCTGTGGTGGAGGTGAACACAGAGCCAGAGAGGGAGCAGGGAAAAGCCAGGTAGACCTCGGCCAACCAGATGCTTACTGCAGGCAACAGCATCTCAGCCTGGCCCCGGGAGGTGGGGAAGGTTCACACAGTGGAACTAGAGAGAGAAGGACACTTCAGGTGAGGTTAGGCTGGGGACGTGCAATGAGTGTTCAGAGAACAGAGGGGGCCGACTTGACCAAAACCTGGGATGCCAAAAGAGTAACAGAAAGAGCTAAAGCAGAGGAAGGGGGTTGAGGCCAGATGGTGGAGGAGATGTGACTTCATTCTATAGGCACTGGTGATCCATTGAAGGTTTCTGAGCAAGGGAGTGACCCGACCTTATTTCCTCAATTATGTGAGTTGATACATATTATAATATGTAATTACCTTGATCCTTTTGGTTAACCTTACCTTATGAACTCACATCCTCCCTTGATCTCAGAGCAGAAACCAACCTGGGCCCTGTGGCCACATACACAGTTGACCTTTGAACAACCCAGATTTGCACTGTGAGCGTCCACTTACATGTGGGTTTTTCTCAGCCAAACACAGATTGAAAACACAGTCTTTGTGGTACAGAAGCCATGTATATGGAAGGCTGACTTTTCATATGCCACATACAGGGCCAGCTGTGGGACTTGTGTAGCTGGTTTGGGTGCCTCCAGGAGTCTTTCCTGGAACCAAATCCCTGTGCATACCTTGGGACAACTTGACTTGGGAGCAGTGCCCTTAACTAGGAAAACTCTGAGCTCACCTAACAGCTTTCTACTCCCTCGGCAGAAAAGGAAGTGAGGCTTTCCAGAACTATTTGAGAGTAAGGGGCAGGGCAAAAGGAATGCACTCAGTGAGCTTCTGCATCTAAGCACGGCAAGGATAAGCTGCAAAAGGAAACGGTGGAGAGACGCAAGTGATGTGATTAGCATCATCCAAACTAAACCATCTCCAGTGGGACTTGGGGTACAACCCACCCTCCTCCCTCCAGCACCCTGGGAAGGAGGACCCTGCAGGCTGACCCACGGACATCAGGAGATGGGGTTTCTAAGTGCTACACAAAGAAGGGTCTCGGCTACGGAGGATACCAGGATTCCGCCTAACTGCCCAAGGAAGGAGAATGGCGCCCACCCCCACCTGGTCCACCCCAGCCCGAGAAGGGATGCGAGGCCACTGCTGTCCAGGTGGACACGGCGATGCTAGTCAGCGAGGGCTCCCCGAGAACCTCCACGCCAGCCGAAGTGGGGGTTTGGGAAGAGAGCACAGAGGGGGTCGAGGTCACAGCTGGGCTTCCAAGGAGGAACGCTCCCGGGGTACTGGCGTGCACCTCGGCACCTGGCCCGACCGGGCCCCCGCCACCGTTGCTGATGGTCACCAGGCACGGATAGGGGCTGCAGAGACAGAGAGAGAGGAGGGGAATGTTGGGTGGCACCTGACAAGCGCCTAGATGGTGCTGAGAAGGGCGCAGGTTGGACGAGGGTGCCTGGCCACTGCTTGATTTCTATCTCTGCACAAACCAGCTCCACTTCTGCAGAAGAGCCAACAGAAGCGGGGAGATACCTTGAAATGAGGATAAAAGTAGGTGTGCTGAGACGTGGATGCTGGTGCTGACCCCGCTGCTAGCAACGGACACAGTGGCATTTCTCCGGTGTCCCTTGTAGACAATGGGCAAGGCAGGGATTTGCACCTTGTGATCCGCTCATGCACTCCCTTGCTGGCTCAGGGAAACCATGTGGCACCATCAGCAGCCTCTCGTGCAGTCAGAAGACCTGGGTTTGAGTCCCAGCTCTACCACTTACTAGTTCTGTGACATTGGCCAAATTGTGTAATATCTCTGGGTGTCATTTTTCTCATTTCAAGATTTAGAGTGATAATTGCACGTATCTTACAGAGATTGTTATGAGGATTAAATGAGATGAGTAAACAGTGCCTAGCAGATAGCACTCCGTAAATGGTTATAACGAAGTCCTCTGTCCCTGGGCTCCTGTCAGCTCCAGTCCTTGGCAGAAAGCCTAGGGACTCGGACCACTTTCACTGCCCTCTCTATTCTACAGCACTGGTTCACAAACTTGGCTGCACACTGCAACCACTTAATGAATTTTAAAAACGAATACTGGTGCCTGGGTCCCACCCACAGAAATTCTGATTTAACTGGTCTGGTGTGCAGTCTGGGTTTCAGGATTTTTGAAAGCTTCCCAGGAGACCGTAATCTTTAGCAAAGCTTTTGTATTCATGCAGAACTCCATGCATAGGATTGCTGAGATTTTTATTCTTTGTTTCATACTAAGTCTTCAAAATTCTGTGTGTGCATTATATTCATAGCATGTCTCAGTTTGGACCAGCCGCATTTCCAGTGGCTCCTGCATTGGCTAGCTCAGCACTAGACCCTGGCAGGCCATGAGGACATCAGCAACACCTGGGAGCTTGTTAGAAACGCAGACTCGCAGGACCCACCCAGACCTACTAATCAGATTCTGCATTTTAACAACATCCCCGGGTGATTCCAACACATTAAAGTGTGAGATCCACTGCTGAAGACTAAAGGTCATCTCAATCTCCTCACTTCCTTTGGACCCACAAATCTCAAGTCATCTGAAATTTCCCCAACTCCCATATTTTAATTTCGAGTCCCTTTCGGACCTTCTCAAAATTCTGCTCATCCACACTGAATGGAATAGCTGCCATTTACAAAGCATGTTACTGCATTTTCTTATCTTAATGCTCTCTGTAACTCTATGGAGCAGCTCCTACTAGTTCCATGTTACAGACAGGAAATCTAAAACACAGTAAGGTGAAAAAAATTGCCCAAAGTCAGTACAGGAGGTAGAACTGACAGACTCAAAGCCATGTCTGTCAGACTGCAAGGTGCCTTCTCTTTCCCTCCCCTCCACCACAGAGATTTTCAGAAATCAGAACTAAATGCAGATATCTGGTGGGGAGATTATACCATCGGTCCTATGTGCTACACTTAGCTCTCTCCCCAGGCCTGTGGGCCAGGCTCCTGCTGTCCTCCTTATAGGACAGGAGACTTATGAGAACATGGAAAACCAAAGGTCTGAGTTCTCACCAAATATTTACACGTTTCCTCTTCGATTCCCCAATGGTCAGTATCCATTTGCTACCACCGCAGTTTAAAGTATTTTTTGATGTCTTTTCCCTCTAAAAATATAAAATGCCAAGCTACCAAAGAAAGAGTACATGACTGAACAGGCCGGTGCTCTGCCACCACCTCTGCCATTCTGTTGTCACCTTCACTTCCTAGGGGCTTGTAAGTTGGGACAAAGGATCAGACCAACTAACCCTAGGAAAAGGAATGAACTTCAGTTCCCAGTGCTGAAGTAACACCCAAGACCAATGAATAAGTTGCTGGTGTTGATCTTACCTAGGCCCTGGATTGACCGGTCCATTGGTATGGGGCACAGACAGGATGCTGCCATGGGGGGTGGAGGACAAGGAAGTCCAGCTGTCAGGTCCCGAGAAAACTTGCAGATTATTGCTTGAGCTTTCTATCAAATTCACTTAGGGGAAATAACAACAGTGGAGTTGATGGCACAGGTACATAAACATGGTGACTAATGACATCACCCTAGGGGGAAATACAACCATGGCTTGTACTACAGGGACCCATAGTTTATTAGTATTTTCTCAGGGAAACAAAAAAAGAGGAAAGCACTTAGGTTTATCGAATGGCAACCATATGTCAGATATCATGCATAGTTCAGTCTTCACAATTTCTCACCTTTATTTTATAGAGTAGGCTCAGAGAGACAGGATGATCTGCCCTTTGTGACATAGAGGCCACCTTCCCTCCCCTTTAAGAAAAGACCTTAGCAGCCTCCCCTCAAGATAAGCCTAAGGGAACCAGCGTGCCAGAGGAGATTTCTGAGGTCCAGGACCTTATTCTTCTCAGCAGTTCCAAGTAGATTTAAAGGGCCCAATAATAGTGTCGTCTCACAGAAAGAAAAAGACTGGATGGGCGGTGCCTGTGGCTCAAAGGAGTAGGGCACCAGCCCCATAAACTGGAAGTGACGGGTTCAAACCCAGCCCCGGCCAAAAAATAAATAAATAAATAAATAAATAATGTTTCTCCTAAAAAAAGACTGGATGATCTCACTTGTGTGTGGAATCTAAGAATGAAAGTTGAATACACAGAAGCTTACAGTGATAAAGAGGTGAGTGAAATGAGATATTAGTCAAAGCATACAAAGTTGCAATTACGTAGGCTGAGTAAGTCTGGAGTATGAATCCAGAGCATGAAGGCTATCGTCAATAATATTGTACAGGATACTAGAAATTTGCAAAGAGAGTTGATTTCAGGTGCTCTCACCATTTTAAAACATAAGGTAACTATGTGAGAAGATGGCCACGTTAATTTGCCTGGCTGTAGTGATCATTAGACTATGCATGTGTCATGTTGTATATCTTAAACATATAGACTTTTTCTGGGGGAGGGAGAATAATGTCTTCTATTTCTTTAAATCTTATTTGCATAAATAATATACACACACCACATTTTGCCATGTATTATGCACTCCCATGTATAATGCACTCCCACCTTTTCGGCCCAAACTTTCAGGAAAAAAAGTCTTTCATTTTAAGTTTTTAAAGGAGAGCAGAAGTGGCCGTGCAGTGGTGCCTCCTTCTCTCACAAGAGGCTCAAGGCATAGAGCTGGGCTGCTGCACAGAAGCCAGGAGTGAGCCTGGGTGGCAGGTCAGAGGGTGTCTGAACAACCTGAGCAGCCAGCCTCACCCAGCTGACCCCTCCTGGCCCACCCTGGTCCCCAAATCCTCTCATTTTCTATTCCTACCAGTGTCCATTGGTGGGAACATGGCCAAGGCCACTTCATTAAGAACCCCAGCGGGCTTATTTTCTGGGAACCTGGGAGTAGGCCAGAGTGGCCTCCAGTGAGCATGGAGATCAGGGAAGGGGACAGTGGTGGAATTGGGGAGCCCATGCAGAGAGGACCAGGAGCCCCCCGCAGGCCCCAGAGAACCTTCTGGCTGCCAATAGGCTGAGCATCCTCAGAAGCTCCTGCCCTGCTGGCCACATGTGTAGCTATCTTGGCCATAGCCCTCGATGTGGCAGGGACGAAAGGGCTCCTGGGAGAAAGGGAAGGGGCAGAATTCACAGAGTGAGCAGCTTCAGGAGGGTGGTGGGATCTGCTTATTTGCCAGGGGAGTGTTAGTCCTCCCCAGATGTCTCTCCCCCAGTGGAGAGCCAGCCACTTTCTTGAGGGGCATTTTCCTGAAAGTTTGGGCCAAAAATGTGGGCATGCATCATACACAGGAGCATTTCTACAGGGAAAAATATGGTAGATACAGGTTTAGTGCTACCCACATAAAATGCACAACCTTATTTTCCCCTAAAAATGTTGGGCACAAAAGTATACATTATACCCAGTAAAATGGGGAATATAAGAGAGGAAAAGAGAAAGAGAGAAAGGAAGAGGAGGAAGATTCCAATGTGTGTCCCTCTTCCAATAGTTCGAATGTGTCCCCCAAAGCTCATGTGTTTGAAACTTAGTCCCGAGTGTAACAATGTGGAGACACGGGACCTTCAGGAGATTATTAGGCCATGAGGTCTCTGCCGTCATAAGTAAATCAATGGCAGTATTGTGGGAGTGGGCTCCTTATAGAAGGTTCAGGCCTTCTCCCCCTCGTCTCTTGACCATGGGAGGCCTCCTGCCATATTGTGATGCAACAAGAAGCCCCTTCCCAGATGCTGGCACCCTGAGCTTACACCTGCCTCCAGAACGATAAGGAAATAAGTCTTTGTTGTTTATAAATTACGGAGTCTCAGATATTTTGTGATAGCAGCATGCTGAAGGCTACAGTGGAGCGAGACGCCCGGTCAGGCTGCTCCTTGTCATTATCTGGCACTTCAGCCTCTTCAGCCTTAGGCTTGCACTTCCTCCTACCCCCTCCCCCACACTCTGCTCCCAATCTGCTTCTGTACAACCGGCTCTCCTACCCTTCAGCGTCTACCCGCGCTCCCGGGACCACTGCCTATGTGGCATGGCATGTCCTCTGCCCGATCCCCTCTGTCCTTTGCTGTTACTCTGCAAGGCTCAGTTTAAATGTCAGCCCCTCTGGGCAGCTGCCCCAGCAGGCATCACAGCTGTTCTTTTTCCTTCATTCCCATGGCACCTTGGCTAGTATGTTCTATAAACTGCTTTTCAAACTTTACTGAGCATGTGAATCTCCTGGGCATCTTGTTAAAATCCAGACTCTGATTCAGGAGTACAGCCTGAGAGGCTCTGTTTCTAACAAGTTTCCAGGTGATGCCACAGGTCCATGGACCGCATTAGAGCTCACCACCTTGTATTGTGAATAATCATTTATGTATTTGGGTAGGTCTGTGCTCCTTCGGGGAAGAAGCTGTGCAGCACAAGTACTCAGACCACACGATCTGAGCGCTGATCACAGGAAAGAACCAGGAAAGCAAGGGAGACACTGCCCAGTTCTGATATAATGAGGCTACGTCTTCTCCCCTCCTGGCAGCAGCTGTTGAGGTTGCCGGGAGCAGCAGGCTAAGGAACACAGTGACAGTAGCTGGGGACCAGAAAAGCCCTCTACACATGCAGTGCTCAGGCTGTCCTTCAGGAAAGCAGGCAGGAACCTAACTACTCTTCACCATCTCCCATGCCATGAATTTACTTGTTTTAGTGTCAATCTCTTCATATGGATATAGATCTCTGTAAAGGTAGAGAATTTGTCCATTGTGTTTATCTGCCTGAAACAAAACATGGCATGCAGTTGATCCTCAATAAATATTTGTTGCAGGAAGTGCCTTTGGCTCAGTGAATAGGATGCCAACCTCATATATGGAGGGTGGCAGGTTTGAACCCGGCCCCGGCCAAACTGCAACAACAACAACAGCTGTTGTCCCAGCTACTTGGAAGGCTGAGGCAAGAAAATCGCTTAAGCCCAAGAGTTGGAGGTTGCTGTGAGCTGTGATGCTACAGCATTCTACCGAGGGCGACAAAGTAAGACTCTGTCTCTAAAATAAATAAATAAATATCTGTTGCATGGATAATTTAATGAAAAATTAACCTTTGTTTTCACTTCTCCTTTCTCCTAAGAAGACATAGCCTTATTATATCAGAACTGAGCAAGGTCTAGGATGCTTCCACAAGGCCAAGGTAGACAAGGCAGTAGTCAGTGAGAAAAAGGACACACAGATAATAGCACCAACTTAAAAAAAAAAAAAAATCAGATGGCAAAAATTTTTAAGGTTGGGTTTGCATGCCTCCAGCTCAGTCAAACTAAGGCCTAACCATACAATAATCAGCTTCCCAGAAACCTTTCTCATACTTCCCCAACACTGGGCCAAGTGTTCCCAGTACTGAGCTAGGAATGCAGTGGTAGAAAAGGCCCACAGAAGGCAATGGACTAAGTGATGTAGACCCTCTCAACTTGACTTGGTCTTTAGAGATCAGCCTGAAAGTGCTCAGTACATCAGCACCCAGCCTTTCACACCCATTGGAAACCAGAAGACTAAGTGTTTCATGACATAATTACAAAACACCATACAAAATCCTAAGACTGTTATAGCCAGATCATCAAATATCAATATACAAAATGATAATAAACATAAAAATAATAGTATACAATAATAGTATCTATGTATATTAAATGGAAGGGGTTCCATCTTCAGATACTTCTTTAACTAGCTGTTTATTCACTTCTCCTCCCTACCCTACCCCACCACAGCCCATACCCCAAGAGTTTAATTAGCAGAATCACACACCTGAGGGAGAATGGTTCCTGTGCATGTAAGCAGAAGGGTAGGGAGCCTGCCGGTGTCCTCGGAGGCCTGAGTAGTGCTCGCAGCTGTGGTGCGGGTGGGGAGCAGGCAGAGGCAGAGGGGCAGCATACTGGTAGTTGGCATTTCCTGCTGGACACACTCCATCTGGATTGGAAAAGATCCAGCCTCCCACTGGAACAGAAAAGAGGAAGACGCAAACTCAGTATGTGAACTTCACAGCAAAATTCAGGTGACCAGCTACTTTGCACACTACATTTTTTGCAAGCGACACTGATGCCTACCTGTGTGGGAGACCCTCAGCCCTGCTGCTGCTGCCCTCCCCATAATCAAATAACTCAGCTTTCTCTGGAGATGCATGACTGGTCCTATCAAAGGATCCTATCAAAGATTGGGAAGCCTTACGGAACACTGGAATACAGATATACTAAATACAATCTGAATGCAGAAGTTAACGCAATGCAAAGAAGTTGCTTCTGACTTAATCTGATTAAAATAAAAGTCAGTGTTGGAGGCATTAAATGTTTATGTAGCTCAATGATCTGTAGCTACTAGAGAATGTTCAATGTGGTTACACAGTGAGAATGAAGGCCTCTCTATTTCTGCCTAGTAGGAAGGTGTCTTCGATTCTTACTCCCAACAAGAAAGAACATGATGCCTCCCATCACTCCCCATGAATAGAATTCTGATAGCACACACAGAGAGAGAAGGAGCAGACCTAGCACACCCTGAGACCAAGCATTTTGCAGAATATTTCAGAAGTGTAGGCCAAACATGGTGGCTCATGCCTGTAATCCTAGCACTCTGGGAAACTGAGGCAGGTGGATCACTTGTGCTCAAGAGTTTGAGACCAGCCTGAGCCAGAGCAAGAGCCTGTCTCTAAAAACAAAAAATAGCCAGGCATTGTGGCAGGAGCCTATAGTCCCAGGTACTTGGGAGGCTAGGTAAGAGGATCACTTGAGCCCAAGAGTTTGAGGTTGCTGTGACCTCTGATGCCAAGGCACTCTACCCAAGGTGACAAAGTAAGACTCAGTCTCAAAAAAAAAAAGAAGTGTACAAAATATTTCATATAAATCAGTGATGTGGTATGTATGAACCTCCTACTGACCAGATCTTAGCTGAGAGAAGCACAGGTGGGGATTCAGACAGGACTAAAGCTGTTGCTGAAGCCAGAAAAGTGGCCTGATGAACACTTATGGAAAAAATAGAAAAGAACACTAAAAAATGGAAAAATAGTCTGTGCTCATGGATTGAAAAAAATCAATATTGTTAAAACGTCCATACTCTTCAAAGCAATCTACGAATTTAATGCAATTCCCATCAAAATACCAGTGACATTCTTACAGAAATAAAATATATAGAGAACTACAAAAGCCCCTGAATAGCCAAAGCCATCCTGAGCAAAAAGAAAAAAAAAAAACTAGAGGAATCACATTACCCAACTTTGAATTATACTACAGAGCTGCAGTAACCAAAATAGCACAGTACTGACATAAAAGCAGATACATGGACCAATGGAACAGAATAAAGAACCCAGAAATAAATTCACACACTTATTATTAATTTATCTTCAACAAAGGTGTCAAGAACATAACAGTGGGAAAAGGACAGTCTCGTCAATAAATGACACTGGAAAAAATGATATCCAGTAACAGAAGAACTAAATTAAACCCTTATCTCTCGCTCTATACAAAAATCAAATCAAAATGATTAAAAACTTAAATCTGAGACACAAAACTACTAAAAGAAAACATTAGGGAAATGCTTCAGGACATTGGTCTGGGCAAGGACTTCTTGAGTAATACCTGCAAAGCACAGGCAACCACAGCAAAATTGGACTCTCAGAACCACATCAAGCTGAAAAGCTTCCAGACAATAAAGGAAACAATCAACAAAGAGATGAAGCAGCCCACAGAGTAAGAGAAAATATTTGGAAATTAATCTGTGGATATGGGATTAATAACTAGAATATATAACAAGCTCCAGCATCTAAAGAGGAAAAAATCAAATACTCCAATTTAAAATGAGCAAAAGATTTGAATAGACATTTCTCAAAAAAAGACATACAAATAACCAATAAGAACTATAGTGAGATATTATTGTACTCCAGTTAAAATGGCTTTTATCATAAAGACAGGCAATAATGAATGCTGGTAAGGATGTGAAGAAAAGGAAACCCTAGTACACTCTTGGGTGGGAATGGAAATTTGTGAAATCGCTATGGAGAACAGTATGGAGGTGCCTCAAAAAACTAAAAATAGAACAACCATATGACTCAGTAATCCCACTACTCGGTATGTACCCAAAAGAAAAAAATTCCATATATTGAAAAGATATCTTTCTCAGAACTTATCCCTGTTCTTAAAAATAAAAAAGATATCCACATCCCATGTTTATTGCAACACTATTCACAATAGCCAAGATTTGGAATCAACCTAAGTGTTCATCAATGGATGAAGGAATAAAGAAATTGTGGGGCGGCGCCTGTGGCTCAGTGAGTAGGGCGCCGGCCCCATATACCGAGGGTGGTGGGTTCAAACCCGGCCCCGGCCAAACTGCAACCAAAAAAATAGCCGGGCGTTGTGGCGGGCGCCTGTAGTCCCAGCTACTTGGGAGGCTGAGGCAAGAGAATCGCTTAAGCCCAGGAGTTGGAGGTTGCTGTGAGCTGTGTGCTGCCACGGCACTCTACCGAGGGCCATAAAGTGAGACTCTGTCTCTACAAAAAAAAAAAAAAAAAAAAAAAAGAAATTGTGGTACGTATACACAATGGAACATTACACAGCCATGAAAAAGAATGCAATCCTGCCATTTGCAACAACATGGATGGAACTGGAGAACATTATGTTTATGTTAATTAAGTGAAATAAGCCAAGCACAGAAAGACAAATCTTGCAAGTTCTCATTCTTATATGGGAGCTAAATATTAAAAACAATTAATCTCATAGAGACAAAGAGTAGAATGATCATTACCAGAGGGAGGGAAGCACAGTGGAAAAGGGGAATAAAATGGGAATGGTTAAATGTAGTTAGATAATTAGATAAAATAAATATTTGATAGCACAAGAAAGTGACTACAATCAATAATAAATTAGGGTATGTTTTAAAATAACTAAAAGAGGCTGGAGCTACCACTGCCAATGACATGTTCAAGGTCATTCAGAGGTCTATGGGCCAACCAGCCTGAGCCTGCTCACTTTCAAAGTCTATGCAGCACAGAGAAAGAACTCACCTCCCCCAAATTCAGTGAAGATTAATGACCTTTCACTCTACTCAGTTCCTGAGGGTCAATCCAAATATATGGAGAACCCATAGACCCAACATGAGGAAAGCATCTCACAGCAGCAACATTGCTGCGACCCACATACAAGTCGGTGTCAGAAAACATATCCCCAAACCAAGCCCAAGACACAAAGTCTGGTTCAATGGGGGTTAGACAGCTATGAATATCTCCAAAATGTACCTCCTGCACTCTTTCCAAGACTTGGCGTTATCAGTTTTTCTGGCCTTGTTGGACTCCTTTTGGCTACAGGTTCAAAAGTAAAGAAGCTGGTGTATCCACCTGGTTTCATGGGATTAGCTGCCTCTATCCAGCTTCTACAAACCATTGCATTGGTCCAGGTCAGTGGAGAGAAATCATATGACTGGGGTTTAAGAGGATACATAGTCATAGAAGATTTGTGGAAGGGTAACTTTCAAAAGATATAGGTAAACGCTGGAAACTCCATAGAGTAAATCAGTATTTCTACAGAAAAATGAAAGAGAAGTCAGTATTGAATGTGTTAAACTGGCTTTCTTCATCAGGAAAAACTATACGAGGCCTCTGTTGTCTTGGATGATATCATCCTACAAGCAAACGAATCTGAAATCCTGTCACCTAGAGATGATGTTCAAGCCTTAGAATTCTTCATTCTCATGTTGGTATTTACATACATAATTAAAATCCAAGTTGAAAGATAAATAGATAAATAAAAATAACTAAAAGAGAGAATGAAAATCATCCTAACACAAAGAAATGACTGATTCCTGAGGTGGTGTCCCAACTGTCCTGACTTGATCAATTCACATTGCGTGCCTGTATCAAAACATCACATGTACCCGATAAAGATATACAACTTTCTGTATAATTATCCACAATACCTTTTTAAAATGAGAATCTAAGAAATTCATAATTCCCATTCTTATCTCCTGCCTCAAATTTGTGTAAGCCCCTTAAGCCTATGACCAGAATTCTGGGAATTCTGGAAGGGACCTAAAGTTGTCTTGAGCAGAAGAAATAACCTGCTAGGTCTTTTTTTTTTTTTTTTTTTTTTTGACAGAGTCTATGTTGCCCTGGGTAGAGTGCTGTAACATCACAGCTCACAGCAACCTCACAGCTTTACCTCAAGGGGTAAAGCATTAGAGATGAGCAGAGTCCTGTGCGCTGAATCTAACTTTCAACCTTTGAGGTTAGGCTTAAGTGGTTCTCTTGCCTCAAGCTCCCAAGTAACTGTAACTACAGGTGCCCACCACAATGCCCGGGCATTTTTTTGTTGTAGTTGTCATTGTTTGGCAGGCCCAGGCTAGATTTGAACCCACCAGCTCCAATGTATGTGGCTGGTACCCTAGCCGCTGAGCTATAGGCACTGAGCCAACCTGCTAGGTCTTAATCTGGAATAGTCTTACTCAGGTAAGAGGAGTGGAGGGAGAAGGGAGATGGTTGACTGTATGGCCCCAGACACCTCCTACCTCCCACCTCCCGCCTCCTGCTCACCCGACTCACAGTGAGAATAGGCCACATGCTGGCTCTCGGAGACAGCTTCCGGAACGTCTTTTAGGTAACTTCTGAAAGGGTAATGGAAGGGCACCATGGCCATCTAGCATATTACACAAGTGCAGCAGAAAGAACACCCAAAATTCACTTTGGAAAGCAATTAATTTCTTGGAATAAGGAAACCAAATGCCTTTTTTCTCAAAGCTTCAGTTCTTCCCCCATTCTCCTGCCTCCAGGGCATGGTCTCTACCTGTGTGACTGCTCTCTAAGCTGCAATTTTACGGTTTGCCCCTCTTTTCCATATTACAGCTGTCCCCATTTATTTAGATCTGACCAATCTGGGCTTCCTGCTGCCGCCTGACAAGATTCAAGCAAGTCCTCTAAAATGTACACAGGACTTCGGGGCACACATTCTGGCAGATGGATATGTGAGATCCACCAACAACCCTATGAGGGAAATATTACTATAATTTTATAATTTCAAAGACTAGAAAAGTGGATCTCAAAGAGGTAAACTGATTTATGTAAGAGCAAACACCCAGGAAACAACAGAGGGGGGACCTGGGACCTCTCACTCACAGTCCTAAATTCTTTTTATTATACCATGCTACTATTACTTTGAAATATGTTATCTCACATATCAGGCTGTTCTTTAGGCCTTTTGTTAACAGAAAAAGTTGTGAATGCATCTTATAGAGCATCAGAATTCATTTGAATGTTGAACAGGACAGGTGACACATCATTATAAACATCTATCCCATCATCCAGAACCCTATCAGAGCCTTCAGGGTGACATTGAAAAGATTTAAAATTCAGAAAACCATTGTTATACTCTAGGCTTTGTCTATAGAAAAGCAAATGATAAGCACTATTTTCTTTTATTTTGTCCTGGAATAGAAAAGAAAGATGCAGAGACTGGGCCGAAGTGACCCCACCCCTAGAAATCTCTGGCTACTTTTCTCCCCTGAGAAATGTGAACCCCCCAACCATTCCTCACCTTTCATAGGTTAAATGTAGTTTTCTTGGTTTGTGTTTGTTTTTTAGAGACAGAGTCTCACTTTGTCACCCTGGGTAGAGTGCTGTGGTGTCACAGCTCAGAGCAATCTCCAGCTCTTGAGCTTAGGCAATTCTCTTGCCTCAGCCTCCTGAGTAGCTGGGACTACAGGCGCCCGCCACAACACCTGGCTATTTTTTTGTTGCAGTTTGGCCAGGGCCGAGTTCGAACCCACCACCCTCGGTATATGGGGCTGGTGCCCTACTCACTGAGCCACAGGCGTCGCCCGGTTAAATGTAGTTTTAAGAAAAAGAAAGCTTATTAAAATGAAACAAGTGAGAGATTGGTATGACTTCAGAATTTCAACTGGTACAACAGCTGTTGTAAAATCATGAAAAACAATGTCACTGACAACAACAAACATATATATGGTGCTTGTATCTGCCAACATCCATGCTGTTCCTTTATAGAGGCGACCCCATTTGCTCCAAAACAAATTAAAAAAAAAAAAAAGCTTATTAAAACTACACTACTCGGAATTAATTAGAAGAGCAGAATCAATTATTATAAATCTAAGTCAGTTAATTATTTTTTAATTTAGATTGTGCTACTTTCAAGAATCTAGAGCAAAACAGGACTGACAAAACATTACTAATGAAAGGTTCTCCTGGACCCCTATTATAAGAAACAGATAAATATGATTTGGCTGAATCTTGTTGATTTTGTTGAAAACATTGCTAGTGAAAGGTTCTCCTGGACCCCTATTATAAGAAATAGATAATTATGATTTGCTTGAATCTTGTTGATGTTTTTGAATTAAATGGAGTTTTTAGAGGGCAATTATAGACTCACTTGCAGCTGTAAAAAATAACACAGATTCCTTGTACCCTTTTCCCAGTTCTCCCCAATAAGAACAACTTGCAAAACTATAGTATAATATCACAACCAGCATATGTACATGAATACAGCCAAGACACAGAGCATTTCCACCACCACAAGGGCCCTTTCATAGCTTCACCCACTTGTCTCCCGCTCCCTGCCCTCTTTTGTTGAATATTGTAATGAACACTGAAAGTAAAATCTTATCAAAGGGTAATATGCTACTAGTCTAGTTCCTTTCAAGATGATCATCAATTTCACATTTGCAAAAGCAGTTCATAAGACTTACAGGAATTTCTCGACTCACCTTTCCTTGGCGTCCAAGAAGGCTTTGGCAAAAGGGTTGTACTTGATTTTGAGAGCTGTTATCTTGCATTTACAAAGACAAAGAAGTGTTAGTGAAAGCAGGACACATGTGGGCAGACAGAACCCTTTGTCTTCACCTGTGAATTTCTATAAAATCAGGATAATTTCCCCTTTTGTTTCTTTCCTCTCCATGTTTCTTTACATCCTCCTACACTAAATCACTGCTGCACCGTCTCTGACAAAAAACATATTATTGTGGCATGTGGTGAAATACTAAGTACCATGTAAAGTGAGAAAAGAAGGGGCAAAGCTTTAGAGATGAGCAGAATCCTGTGCACTAAATCTAATTAAGGTGGCGCCCGTGGCTTCTGAGTGTTTACCAACTTGGCAGCCAAATGACAAGTTGGGCCACCAACTAAGAGAGCCAGCAGCAGGCCAGTGGGTAGGGGCCTTACCTGGAGGCCAAGAGGGGACTAGAACACATTCTGGTCTTTAGTCCTCTGCACCTCCTGAGTCACAAAGACCCTGCCCACCCCTCCTATCCCCAGATTCCAGCCCAGGGTGAAAGGCCAGGGAGGAGGCCTATCTGAGTGACAGCCTATCTATGTGATCCTAGAACGCCGGGCCACCAGCTGAGGGACATTGATCAGATAGCATTCTGTTCCCACTGGCATGTGGCAGGGGCTCTGTCAAGAGGTCAAATTACTTATAGAAAAGACATTCCATTTTCTGTGTACACCTGTGATGAGAGCTAACTCTGCCACTTAATTTCACCTGTAGGCACTAAAACAGTAGTTTCCAATCCTGGCTAAGTGCTAGACTCTCAGGAGACTTTTTTTTTTTTTTTTTTTTTTTTTTTGCAGAGACAGAGTCTGACTTTATCGCCCTTGGTAGAGTGTCATGGCATCACAGCTCACAGCAACCTCCAGCTCCTGGGCTTAGGTGATTCTCTTGCCTCAGCCTCTCCAGTAGCTGGGACTACAGGCGCCCGCCACAACACCTATTTTTTGTTGCAGTTTGGCCAGGGCCGGGTTTGAAACTACTACCCTCAGTATATGGGGTCGGAGCCCTACTCTCTCAGCCACAGGCACCACCCAGAATCTCAGGAGACTTCTAAAACAACAGACTCTCCAGGCGTCCTCAAACTGTTTAAACAGGGGCCAATTCACTGTCTCTCAGACCGTTGGAGGGCCGGACTATAGTTTAAAAAAAAAACACTATGAACAAATTCCTATGCATACTGCACATACCTTATTTTGAAGTAAAAAAACAAAACGGGAACAAACACTGCCTCATGTGGCCCACAGGCCGCAGTTTGAGAACCCCTGCTCTCGGCACTGTACTTGGAGAACCTGACTCATTTGGCTGAGTGGCAGCCCCAAATCTGTTTTCTTAAATCTTCTGAGTAAAGAAACACAGATTAAAGCCACAACAAGTTATCCTTCTTTTAATCTATGAGATTGTCACAGATGGAAAAGGCTGATAATAACCAGTAACAATGGTGTGAGAGATGCCCTTTAGAGGAAGGCAATTTGCCAGTGTCTATCAAAATTCTAAGCATACACTTCCCTTGATGATAGATGGCACCAGGAAACTCATTGCTGCATTATTTATAATAGAAAATAAAACAACTGGAAACAACCTAATCAGTGGTTCTCAACCTTCCTAATGCCACGATGTATTTTCATTGTTAAAAAGGGGTCACTACCCACAGGTTGACAACCACTGACCTAAATGGACACTGGTGGGTGGCTGAGTATGTGAAACTTGTATATCCATACAAGTGAATATTCTGCAGCATTACAGAAAAGGAAATATGCCTGGATCTATTTGCATAGAAAGATAGCCATCTTAAACTGTTAAATGAGAGAAAAATTAATTTGCAGATTAATAAAATTTATTAATATACACAACATGAGCCATTTATGTGAAGAAATCTACATTTGCATCTATATTTATTTATGCACCGAAAATGTGTGGAAAAAAACACACTCTGAGCTATTACTTGTAGTGTCTGTGCAAAGCGAGATTCCAAAGGCAAAACAAAAATAATATGTCAACCTTTTGATTTTCCTTTTTATTTCTGTAGTATTGGTTTACTATGTGTTTTTTAAATGAATACATATTACCTTTGAATTTGTTTTTTCAAGTTTAATCTAAAAGAATCCAGACATCTCCAGGTGCTTCTGATGAACAGCAGGCCAGGGCACCCCTGGAGCACACGGTGAACCCAGAGCAGTTCAGAGAGGCCGGACTCTCACCACATGGCTCTGATAGCCAGGGTGGCTCAAGTTACTGTACAGGAAAAGACCCACCTGTGCTCGGATAGTAAACATGCACATGCAGAACAGACAGCATAATAAAACCCCCAGACCCAAATGGGACTGCACATCTGAATCACTTCTACAGCAGGGGAGGACAGTCCCCAAAGCCTGCACCCCATCCTGCCTGTTCCAGAAGCCCAGCTCTGTGCAGGCCAATGGCATATCAGGGCCCCAAAAGAAAGACTTTTGAGTTTTCAGCCTAACTCGGCAGTTTTATAACAGCGCACTAGTGTGCCCTCTTGACACCCACAAAGAACATGCTTTTGGAAACAGTCAAGAGAAAGGAGGTGGAGAACAGCTACTCCATTGTTGAGCTTCATCTCTGCGAGAGCATCTGAGTCCTGGAAAATCTTTCATCAAGAGGACTCCCTCCCCATCCGGCCACACTCTCCAGGGTGACACAGGCACACACTCTTACCTCCTCATTCTGATAGGCAGTCACGGCTATGAACTGGGTTTCAGGGAAGGAGCAGTTCATGACCATTCGGTGGGCACCACCAACACGCACAATGTGAACCTGGGGTTCATATTTATGCAGAGAATTCAACATTATCTGTTGAGGTGGGAGAGGAAGAAAAAGGAGACAAGCAAAAGCCTGGTGTTTTGCAGGTGGTAGACAAGCTGGCAACTTTGGTCTCAAGCTCAGCACTCACTGGGCTAGAGACACACATTTCGAATCCTAGGTCACCTGCGATTCCACTGCACCTCTGAGAAATTAATGGCAGGCATGTGGGGGGGCGGGGGCCATAGTCAGACTCTCCCAGAAGGCACAGCACTGGAGCCTACACAGAGGCCAAGAGAAGGTGGGGAGGTTGCCAGAAAGAAATTGCTCTTAAGAGTGCTCGATTTCGTGCCAAAATCCTGGCTTCCTTTTTCCCTTCTCCCCTGTTCTCAGCACAATAATGTAAATTTCAATCCATTAAAAATACATTGGGGGTTTTCTCATATGAAGGTCCCAATGACTCGAAATACTAACAGTGACTATGTTTTTACATGTGACTAAAGAGTGATGAAATCTGACATCTGATGCTTCGAATCCAGTACACGCCACTCTTTATGATTCAAGTGACAGGTTTATGAAAAATCTCCTCATGAAATCCTGTAGGCAATGACAATTTACTTTTCAGTTTCTGGCTTCAATAAAGAACTAGAGCTGAGTGTGTGGTGGGGAGGTACAGGGATATTTCCTCCACCCCCTCAAACTTGAAGGCCTGCTCCCGCCCTGCCCACTGAGCACAGAGAGAGCAGACAGGGAGCACCAGGAGAGGGCCAGGAGGCTGGAAAGACCTCGCACATAGACTGGGGAGGAGAAACTCAGGCTGGCCCTCCCGCCCCGCTACATCTCTAATCCCCAGATACAGTCTGCATTTTATAAAGTAACTAACAACGTGATACAGCAGACTGGAATTCACAACCCTGCCATAGACAATGAGAGGAAAGCTCCCCACAAGTCTTGTTTACTTTAATTGTAGGCCTTAAATAAAACCTTCCTTATTTAAGGTTTGCATTATTTTTTTCCTGAAAAACCAAAGCTAACTCAATAGTCTATTGATAATTATCATAATGCCCAAGTGGAGGGAGTAATTATTTCATTTAGGAGCAGCTTTTTATTAAAGTATTTGTCTATTGCCAAAATGCCACTTACACCAAAAAAGGGGAGAGGGATAACAAAACCCCGGTACCCACAAACATCTCCCTCCCCGGCCTGGGTAAAAAGCCCTGCAGTAAGAAACTATGAAAAGGGCCCTGATGATTAAGGAAACTACTGCACTCTCTCAGTCTCTCATCATCAGGAAGTCCATTAAAAACTGAAAGCACCAATTAAGAGCTATTTATTCCTGTTTACATTTGGACTCCAGGGAATAATTGGCTTCTGTAGAAGAAGAGGCTGGTGAGGACACCTCTAATTGCCTAAATGCACCCTTGA
Organism: Nycticebus coucang; assembly: GCF_027406575.1. NCBI lineage: Eukaryota > Metazoa > Chordata > Mammalia > Primates > Lorisidae > Nycticebus > Nycticebus coucang. The sequence goes on from NC_069789.1 coordinate 93,138,381, forward strand.
TATTTTTTGATTGGTATTGTGTGGAGGCCAGTGTGCGTGTCCGGGCAACCGGCTCCTACCTGCCCACCTCCGTTGAGCTTGTTGGTCAACTTCACTTTGCTGAAGGAGATGGGAGCCTTCATCCAGTGGGCCCCAAAGTTGGGCGAGTCGGGGTGGATGTAGACACAGCTGTGGCTGGAGACCTCTGGCTTGCCCGCGGGCACCCATTCACCATTGACATACTTCCAGCGGTGACTGTCAGTTGGGACAAAGTCCAGCAGGAGGGAGTACATGGCATTGGGGTCCAGCCCTGTGACACTAATCTTTAGGACAGGGAACATCCGTCTAAAAGAAAAGGCAGAAAGTTAGCTGGGGAAGGGAAGTGAGAGGACCTCCCACCCTGCCCACAGGTTTCCCACTGCTAAGGAGACCTTCCATGGGATGCCCTGTGAGGGAGGCCAGATAAACAGGCCCCCAAGTCCACCAGAACCTCTTTTTATAAACACATCTGATATTGGGGTTTTGTTACCGGACAAAGAGGGTCTGGCTGCCTGTCACTGCCAGCCAATATGCAGAGACAGGACTAGGGCCACCAAACTTTGTCAGAAGGCTGGGATTCTGGACAACAGTGAGAGTAGACTCTCCAAGACTGTTCTGTTCTTCTATCTCCAAAATAACAATTTTATACATAAAGGTTCAAACCAAAGACCACACCAACCCCTATTCTAAATAATAACCAGCATAACTTAGTGACCTATTACAACATTCCAATTCAAAAGTTAACCTCCTAAATCAATCCACCTAAACTACTCAAGGAAGGTATCTTAGGGTGGGAGATAAATTTACAAACAGTAAGAATGGGACTCTTGGGCGGTGGCTCAAAGGAGTAGGGCACTGGCCCCATATGCCAGAGGTGGTGGGTTCAAACCCAGCCCTGGTCAAAAACTACGAAAAAAAAAAAAAAGAAGGAAATCTTGGGCGGTGCCTATGACTCAGTGAGTAGGGCGCCAGCCCCATATACCAAGGGCCTGGCCAAACTGCAACAAAAAAATAGACAGGCGTTGTGGCAGGCGCCTGTAGTCCCAGCTACTCAGGAGTCTGAGGTAAGAGAATCACCTAAGCCCAAGAGCTGGAGGTTGCTGTGAGCTGTGATGCCATGGCACTTTACTGAGGGTGAGGTCAGGCAGTACCTAAACCAAGCAGACCAGCTGTGTCATGTCTGCCCTAGCTGGACAGACTCCATCTTATTCTCACTACATGTTTTACTTTTTTTTTTTTATTGTTGGGGATTCATTGAGGGTACAATAAGCCAGGTTACATCGATTGCAATTGTTAGGTAAAGTCCCTCTTGCAATCATGTCTTGCCCCCATAAAGTGTGACACACACCAAGGCCCCACCCCCCTCCCTCCGTCCCTCTTTCTGCTTTTCCTCCCCCCCCATAACCTTAATTGTCATTAATTGTCCTCATATCAAAATTGAGTACATAGGATTCATGCTTCTCCATTCTTGTGATGCTTTACTAAGAATAATGTCTTCCACTTCCATCCAGGTTAATACGAAGGATGTAAAGTCTCCATTTTTTTAATAGCTGAATAGTATTCCATGGTATACATATACCACAGTTTGTTAATCCATTCCTGGGTTGGTGGGCCTTTAGGCTGTTTCCACATTTTGGCGATTGTAAATTGAGCTGCAATAAACAGTCTAGTACAAGTGTCCTTATGATAAAAGGATTTTTTTCCTTCTGGGTAGATGCCCAGTAATGGGATTGCAGGATCAAATGGGAGGTCTAGCTTGAGTGCTTTGAGGTTTCTCCATATTTCCTTCCAGAAAGGAGCAGAGGAGGTCAAACTCTCCCTCTTTGCTGACGACATGATCCTATACTTAGAGAACCCCAAAGACTCAACCACAAGACTCCTAGAAGTCATCAAAAAATACAGTAATGTTTCAGGATATAAAATCAATGTCCACAAGTCAGTAGCCTTTGTATACACCAATAACAGTCAAGATGAGAAGCTAATTAAGGACACAACTCCCTTCACCATGGTTTCAAAGAAAATGAAATACCGAGGAATATACCTAACAAAGGAGGTGAAGGACCTCTATAAAGAAAATTATGAAATCCTCAGAAAGGAAATAGCAGAGGATATTAACAAATGGAAGAACATACCATGCTCATGGATGGGAAGAATCAACATTGTTAAAATGTCTATCCTCCCCAAAGCAATCTACCTATTCAATGCCATTCCTATCAAAATACCAACATCGTACTTTCAAGATTTGGAGAAAATGATTCTGCGTTTTGTATGGAACCGGAAAAAAACCCGTATAGCTAAGGCAGTTCTTAGTAATAAAAATAAAGTTGGGGGCATCAGCATACCAGATTTTAGTCTGTACTACAAAGCCATAGTGGTCAAGACAGCATGGTACTGGCACAAAAACAGAGACATAGACACTTGGAATTGAATTGAAAACATGTTTTACTTTAAAACGTGCTCCATTTTAAAGTCTGAAGACCACCAATGTAATCATGTGACAGAGGAGAAACCTAAAGCCTATTATAGTCAGTCAGATGCCACGTCCTTACAGAGAGTTTCTTCAAAGATATCCCCCGGCATTTAATGCTACTCACCAATCCTTCCCAGCCTCCCAAAGAATAATAGTAATAACATTTACAGCAAAAGAACAAGGTTATGTGAGAGAATAAGTGAGTGAACACTTGGCTATACAGTTAGGGTAGTTCTTTTCCTCTAGGACAGTGTTTTTCAAACTTTTTTTTTATCTCCCAGCACACTTGAACCTATAGTTGAACTTTCATGGCACACTTAAATTATGTCGATCCAAAAAAAGAATATATTGGCTCAGCACCTGTAGCTCAAGCGGCTAGGGCACCAGCCACATACACCGGAGCTAATGGGTTCGAATCGAGCCTGGGCCTGCCAAACAACAATGACAACTACAACCAAAAAATAGCCAGGTGTTGTGGCGGGCACCTGTAGTCCCAGCTCCTTGGAAGGCTGAGGCAAGAGAATCTAAGAGTTGGAGGAATCTTAAGCCTAAGAGTTGGAGGTTGCTATGAGTTGTGACGCCACAACACTCAACCCAGGGGGACAGCTTGAGACTCTCTCTCACAAAAAAAAAAAAAAAAAAAAAAAAACAGAATATATTTATTGTGCTTTGAACTTCTTTGGAAAATAATTTAATTCATGATCTTTAAAATTTTTCATGAGCTGGGAAAAAAAAAACAGAATATATTTACTGTGCTTTGAATTTCTTTGGAAAATAATTTAATTAATGATCTTTAACATTTTTCATGAGCTGGGCACTGTGGCTCACGCCTGTAATCCCAGCACTTGGGAGGCCAAGACGGCTAGATTGCCCTGAGTTCACTGGTTCTAGACCAGCCTGACCCAGAGTGAGACCTCGTCTCAAAAAAATAGCCAGGCGGACGGCGCCTGTGGCTCAGTCGGTAAGGCGCCGGCCCCATATACCGAGGGTGGCGGGTTCAGACCCGACCCCGGCTGAACTGCAACCAAAAAATAGCTGGGCGTTGTGGCGGGCCCCTGTAGTCCCAGCTACTCGGGAGGCTGAGGCAAGAGAATCGCTTAAGCCCAGGAGCTGGAGATTGCTGTGAGCTGTGTGAGGCCACGGCACTCTACCGAGGGCCATAAAGTGAGACTCTGTCCCTACAAAAAAAAAAAAAGAAAATCACTGTTCTAGGACTTCTCAGAACCTTCAGGAAGAAAGTGTGAAATTCTGCACACCCTAAATTTATATGACAGTGGAACTATCTTTTAACTGAGCATTTTTTGGGAATTTGTGTACAAGGGACAAAATTTGCGCATTTTGAGACATGTAGCTCTTTATTCATTAATCTTTCTTCCACCCTTTAGAACAATACCAATAAATATATGGAGAAGCTATCCAAATATTCTGCATCTGATTTGGCAATATTTTCATCATCCCCACACACCCCCAAACAACCCATAAGCATTAGTAGTCACTCACCATTCTGCCTAGATTTCTTATCTCTAGAAAGAGAAGTGGAGTGAAGTGGTTCCTGCCAGGCAGGCAGGAAAGAGGCAGAATTCTTGTCCCTTGTGCTTCCAACTTCCAAACTTACTGCCTAAGGTAAGATTCTAGAGGGGAAGGAAGCTGAGCTGGGCCAACTGAAGGGCTTGGATACAATGGCAAGATAGCCAAAACCTTGCCCGGTCAGGCACTGAAGCAAGCACTTCATGTGAATTAATTCATTGAGGTCTTGCAAAAATTTTATGAGGTTATCTTGAAGAGAAAATATATTTAAAGAGGAGTCTAGGACAAAAATATGAATTAAATAAAATTTCTAGGGGAAAAATCCAAGTCTTGGCTGAAAGTTGCACTGTCCACCTCATGGGTCCCCTTCCTTCATGGGATGACTGTATTTTTATGTAAGATAAAATGGTGAGCTGCCCTGGAGAGGCTGCCCATGTGATGTAAAATCTTTCTGCTTCTAGCTTTAGTAGAAGAATTTTTCTCTAATATTTTCTCTTGATATCAGATTAAACTATTCCCTTTTACAATATATTTTAGGGTTTTCAATTATTTTAATAGTACTGGCCAAGTCTAGAAAACAGAAAGCCTCTGAAAGTAGAAATGCCATTCACAGAAGATAAAAGTGGGCTTTAGAAATGATTACTGGGGTGGGTGCCTGTGGCTCAGTGAGTAGGGCACTGGCCCCATATACCGAGGGTGGTGGGTTCAAACCCAGCCCCAGCCAAACTGCAACAAAAAAATAGCCGGGCGTTGTGGCAGGTGCCTGTAGTCCCAGCTGCTCGGGAGGCTGAGGCAAGAGTTGGAGGTTGCTGTGAGCTGTGATGCCACAGGACTCTACTGAGGGTGATAAAGTGAGACTGTGTCTCTTTAAAAAAAAAAAAAAAATGACTCCTGGGATTACAGAGAGTCATTCCACAGCCGGGGATCTGGCTCAGGCAAAGAAATGGTCTCTGTGTGCTAGGCTTCTGCTTTTTCTGAAGTGCTGAAGTTTATTTTCCTTTTTCTTTTTTAATTTTAAAGAAAACACAAGAGTCATGTGTATAATTGTCATTTTGCACACTAATGTTTAAAAGTACCAAAAGTATTTTCCATGGGACTATGTAGTACATTTAAAAGTAAAAAAAAAGTTAAAAAATTAAAAAGCTCATAAAACGTATGTTCCCCGTGGACTAACCAACCTGCTGAAGTAATGACGCCATTGTTCAAGCATGACAGCAGAGTGTGAAATGCCGTTTCATGTAACTCTGCCTTTTAATTTAAGAGATGATTTAATGCAAGATAGTTTTTGTAATGATAATAGTTGTCATATATACACATTTCTCCATCGCCATAGGTTCTGCTTTGGTAGATTCAACCAAATGTAGATAAAAGATAAGAAAAGGCAGTGCCCATATCTCAGTGGGTAGGGCACTGGCCACATACAACAAGGCTGGAGGATTCAAGCCCAGCCCGGGCCTGCTAAACAACAATGACAACTGCAACTGAAAAATAGCCGAGCATTGTCACAGGCGCCTGTAGTCCCAGCCACTTGGGAGGCTGAGGCAGGAGAATCGCTTAAGACCAAGAGTTTGAGGTTGCTGTGAGCTATAACATCACGGCACTCTACAGAGGGCAATATAGTGAGACTCAAAAAATAAAAAATAAAAAGTACAATAAAAATACATATAAAACAATATAGCATAAATTTTTACATGGCATTTATATTGTATTAAGTATTATAAGTGATCTAGAGATGATTTAAAGTATATAGTGGATGCACATAGATTACATGCCATTTCATGGAAAGAACTTGAGCATCCATGAATTTTGGGATCATGGGGGTCCTGAACCAATCCCACAAGGACACCAAGGGAAGACTGTACTGGGCTTTACTCTGTACCTAGTACTTAACATACGTTATATCTCATTGAAGTCTTCCTTCACTCCCAAGGAGGTAAATGTTATTACATTCCTTTTATAGATGAGGAAACTGGGGCTCAGGAAGCAAACATTTCATTCCATTCACTACACCCTTTTTTTGTTGTTGTTGTTTTTTTATACTCACTTCTCCTTTTTCAGACTTCTAGAAAGTTAATATGAAAGAAAAAGACTTCAGTGAAAGGAAAGGCTCCTTAATGTTTTTCAAAATCTTAATACCTAATTATAGCTTTTTTTACTCATCTAACAATTTTTGAGTACCTGCTCTATGCCAGGAACTGTTCTAGGGGAGTATTCAATAACAAAATTTGCAGACCCATTTCTGCTGTGAAACTTACATTCTAGCACAGAATTCAGGCAACAAAAATGTAAATAAGTTGTTGTTGCTTTTTTAATGTACAAGATAATTTTAGATCGCAAGAGTGCCATAAAGGAACTAAAATGGATGATGTCGCAGGAGAATAAAGGGTAAGTGGCTATTTTAGCTGGAACTGAACAGACGTTAGCAGGTCAGGGAAGTGACATTTAAGCTAAGACCTAAATAATCACAAGAAATGAGTCATGCAAAATGCCAGTTACAAAAGAATACCAAGCACAATGGCCAAAAGATTCAAACAAGCCTGAAGAAGGCCAAAGTGGCTGAAGCAAAGTGAAGGAAAAATTCAAATATTTATCCTTGCTGCTAATAGGTTTAGAGTACCCTCCTCTCACTATCTCAGTCACATCCTGCTAGGTCTCATGAAGAATACATCATGACTTTTTATTTCAGAATAAAAGGCCATACATGTATAATGACTTTTTTCTTTCATGCTATATTCAGACCTGTACATGATGTTTTAAAGAAGCTATGGTCACAACAAAAGATGTTTAATGTGATTAGCCAACAGAGAAACTCAAAATGAGTTTCCACCACATCACACCCACCAGGATGGCTGTAATAGAAAAGGCAGACATTCAACATAGAGCTGGAAGTTCTAGCCAATACAAACAGGCAAGAGAAGGGAATAAAGGCAATCCAAAGGGTGCAGAGGAGGTCAAACTCGTGCACTTTACCAACAATATGATCTTAAAGAACCCCAAAGACTCAATCACAAGACTCTCGGAAGTGATCAAAAAATATTGCAATGCCTCAGGATATAAAATCAATGTCCACAAATCAATAGCCTTTGTAAATGCCAATAATAGCCAAGATGAGAAGCTAATCGAGGACACAATTCCCTTTTCAGTAGCTTCAAAAAAAAAAAAAAAAGAAATACCTAGGAATATGCATAACGAAAGAGGTGAAGGACCTCTATAAAGAAAATTGCAAAACCTTAAGAAAAGAAATAGCGGAAAATACTAACCAAAAAAAAGAACATAGCATGCTCATGGCTAAGAAGAATCAATATTGTCAAAATGTCTATACTATCCAAAGCAATCTACAGATTCAATGCAATCCCCATTAAAATACCATCATCATACTTCCAAGATTTGGAAAAACTAATTCTTCATTTTGTAAGTAACCAGAAGAAACTCTGTATAACCAAGGCAATTCTTAGTAATAAAAACAAAGCTGGGGTATCACCCTACCAGACTTTGGTTATACTACAAGGCCATAGTGATCAAAACACCATGGTATTGACACAAAAATAGAGACATTAATATTTGGAACCAAATAGAAAACCATGAGATGAAACTAACCTCTTACGGCCACCTGATCTTTGATAAACCAAACAAGGACAAGAATCCCTAATCAATAAATGGTGTTGGGAGAACTGGATAACCACACGTAAAAGACTGAAACTAGACTCGCACTTCTCACCACTTACAAAAATGGATTCAAGATGGCGAAAAGATTTAAATCAAAGACAAGAGACAATAAAAATCCTTCAAGAAAGTGTGAGGAAAACACTTGAAGATATCAGCCTAGGGAAAGATTTTATGAAGAAGACTTCCATGGCAATTCCAACAACAACAACAAAAAAATAAGCAAATGGGACTTAATTAAACTGAAACCCTTCTATACAGCTAAGGAAACAACAACCAAAGTAAACAGACAACCGTCAGAATGGGAAAAGATGTTTGCATATCATGAATTGGACAAAAGCTTGATAACTAGAATCTATAGAGAACTTAAGTTAATCAACAAAAAAGACCCAGCAATCCCATAGATCACTGGGCAAGAGACAGGAATAGATCCTGCTCTAAAGAAGACAGATGAATGGCTAACAAACATATGAAAAAATGCTCATCATCCCTAATCATCAGAGAAATGCAAATCAAAACCACCCCGAGACATCACCTAACCCCAGGGAGAATGGCCCACATCACAAATTCTCAAAGCTGCAGATGCTGGCATGGATGTGGAGAGAAGGAAAGACTTTTACACTGCTGGTAGGACTGCAAACTAATACAACCTTTTTTGCAAGGAAGTGTGGAGAATCCTCACAGAACTCAAATTAGACCTCACATTTGATCCTGCAATCCCATTACTGGGCTTCTACTCAGAAGAAAAAAATTCATTTATCATAAGGACATTTGCCTTATACTATTTATCACAGCCCAATTTACAATGACCAAAATGTGGAAACAACCAAAATGCCCACCAGCCCAAGAATGGATTAACAAGCCGTGGTATATGTATATCATGGAATACTATTCAGCCACTAAAAAAAATAGAGACTTTACATCTTTCGTATTAATCTGGATGGAGATGGAACACATTCTTCTTAGTAAAGCATCACAAGAATGGAGAACCAAGAATCCAATGTACTCTATTCTAATATGAAGGCAGTAGATGAGCTAATACAAGGGGGAGCTGTAGGGGAATGAGCAAGTGGGGAGAGGACGAGGGAAGGGGGTGGGGTGGTCACAATGTATGGCACATCTCTTGGGAGTAGGACACAATTATAAGAGGGACTTTATCTAACAAATGCAATCAGTGTAACCTAATTCTTTGTACCCTTAATGAATCCCAAACAAGAAAGACAGACAGAAAAGAGGGAAGGAAGGAAGGAGAGAGGGAGGGAGGGAGGGAGGGAAGGGAGGGAGGGAGGGAGAGAAAGAGAGAGAGAAAGGGCAGACAATAACGAGTTCCAACAATGACTTTGCTGGTGGGAATGCCCATAGCAGGGTGGAGCTACTTTGGAAAACAGTCTGGCAGCTCCTCATCTGGTTAGATATGGAGTTACTATGTAACCCAGCAATTCCAGTCCTTGGCATATATAAGTACACAAGAAAAATGTGAGCACAGTTCCACATAAAAAATGTGTACACAGATGTTCATAGTAGTATGATTCTTAATAGTCGATATGTAGACAACCCCAAATGTTCATCAACTGGATTAACAGATAAACACATGTGTTCTATCCATACAATGGAGTAGTGTTTGGTAATAAAAAACATAAAATAACATCAGTACATGCTACAACATGGATGAACCTTGAAAACATGCTGAGCGAAAGAAGCCATTCACAAAGGACCACATACTGTGGGATACCATAGATCTGAGACACCCAGAAGAGACAGAGCTATAGGGACAAAAAGTAGACGAAGGGTTGCCAGAAGCTGAGGAGGTGATGGCTAAAAGGTACAGGGTTTCTTTTTGAAGTAATAAAAATGTAAAATTAATTATGGTGATAGATGCATGACTCTGAATATACCAAAACCATCAAACTATACACTTTATTTATTTATTTATTTATTCATTATTTATTTATTTATTTTCACCTGACAAAGTCTCACTTTGTCACACTTGGTAGAGTGCTATGGCATCATAGCTCACAGCAACCTCAAACTCTTGGGCTCAAATGATGCTATGGCATCATAGCTCACAGCAACCTCAAACTCTTGGGCTCAAATGATGCTATGGCATCATAGCTCACAGCAACCTCAAACTCTTGGGCTCAAATGATGCTATGGCATCATAGCTCACAGCAACCTCAAACTCTTGGGCTCAAATGATCCTCTTGCCTCAGCCTCCCAAGTAGCTGGGACTACAGGTACCCACCACAATGCCCAGCTATTTTTTTTTTTAGAGATAGGGTCTCACTCTTGTTCAGGCCGGTCTTCAACTCCTGAGCTCAGGCAATCCACCCACCTGCCAAAGTTCTGAGATTACAGGTGTGAGCCACCACACCCGGCCTCCACTGCACACTTTAAATGGATACACTGTGTGCCGTGTGAATTATATCACAATAAAGCTGTTAATAAAAATAACTAAAGGACATGATTTCACTCTTTTTATGGCTGAACAGTATTCCATTGTGTATCCTCTTAAGTGAAACAAGCTAGACACAGAGAGAATATCACAGGTTCTCACTCCTGAGTGCTAAAAAATGTGTCCACGTGGACATAGAGTGTGCAATGATGAGGACTCAGGAGTGTGAGGGGGTCAAAGGGTGTGAATCATGAGAAATTAGTTAATAGGTACAGTGTACGTTATTTGACACCCTAAAAATCCTGACTAGAACACTACACAATCTATGCATGTAAAAAGAAAAAAATTGCACTTGTTCCCCATACATTTATATAAGTAATTTTTTACAAAAGACTTCCCACACTTATTACATTTATAGAGTCTCTCTTCACTGTGAATTTGCTGATGTTCTATAAGACTTGTCCCTTGAATGAGATCTTTTTCACATGAAAACAACAAGTAAAGACACCACCAAGTTCTGTCTCTTAGAAAGAGGATATATCTGAAAAGTGGTAGGATGAATAATTGCTTTATTTTCTTTAGTATTTCATTTGCCAAGATATTTAAAATTACTTTTGACCATAAATGTATCAATGTACAAAGTTATGATTTAATAAAAAATAATTTAAAAAAATAAAATAATAAAATTACTTTTGGTCTTTCTCACTACTTGAATGAACTAAGAAACACCATGTATTTTTTAATCTTTTTAAGGATCTAAGAAATATGGAAATCGGCCCATAACTCACAGCATGAGTTCACTTAATCCACCCTTGAAAGAAAGTCTCTTCAGAGAGAAAGAATGAGAAAGAAAGAGGGTGCCCATAGCTCAGCAGTTAGGGCACCGGCCACATACACCAAAACTGGTGGGTTCGAACCCAGCAAAACAACAAAAAGAAAGAGAGGGAGAGATAGAAGAAAATTCAACAACATAATTAAGTGCTTGCCAAAAAACCATGTTGGAGCACCACAGGTGGTTGGGTTTTGCCTCCATACTCTTTTGCCTCTTTCACTTTCTTTTTTTTTTTTTTTTTGAGATAGAGTCTCACTATGTGGTCCTCCGTAGAGTGCAGTGCTATCACAGCTCACAGCAACCTCCAACTCTTGGGCTTAAGCGATTCTCTTGCCCCAGCCTCCCAAGTAGTTGAGACTACAGGCGCCCACCACAACGCCCGGCTATTTTTTGGTTGTAGTTGTCATTGTTTAGCAGGCCCAGGCTGGGTTTGAACCCTCCAGCCTCAGTGTATGTGGCTGGCGCCCTAGTTGCTGAGCTACAGGTGCTGAGCCTACTCTTTCACTTTTGCTAGAGGCTAGCTTTCCAGTTTTTATTTCACTGACAGGAAATCTTTTGGGTTTGTTTTTTTTCTTGTTTGGTTTTTTGTTTTGTTTTGTTTTTTTGAGACAGTCTCACTCCATTGCTCCAGGCTAGAATGCCATGGCATCAGCCTAGCTCACAGCAACCTCACACTCCTGGGTTCAAGTGACCCCCCTGCCTCAACTTCTCAAGTAGCTGGAACTGCAAAGCACCTCCCACAATGTCCAGATAATTTTTTCTATTTTTAGTAGAGACAGGGGTCTCACTCTTGCTCAGGCTGATCTCAAACTCAAGCTCCAGAGATCCTCTGGCTTTGGCCTCTCAGAGTGCTAGGATTACAGGTGTGAGCCACTGTGCCTGGCTCTGACAGGGAATCTTGAAAGCCAGTTCTGCTGGAGGAGGCTATGAGAAGTAAGGTTTGCAGGAATAAAGGGGGCAGAAATGAGGCCGACTTTGTAGGTGGGAGAACAGCAGAGAAGGTTAAAAGCAAAATTCAAGAAGTTTCACTTGCAAACACCTTCCTTCATCTCCCCACTACACTCATCAAATACTCATCAGAGTATTCAGAGTTGCAGTGTGTGTCGTGTATTTGTGGCACTCACAGTGCATGGAAGGTGACATTTACATGAAAGGGAGTGGGCATGAGACTAGCAGGAGATGTCAATTATGTATACATAAATGAGGGGGAAAGCGAATAGGATCAGGGAAGTAAGGTGTTCTGTGCAGAGGCAGAAGACTGTAAAGTTTACAGGAAAAAAAATCCATGGCTGTAAGGACATGGACATGTGTACACCTGATGGACAACCTTAATTTTCTCCTCTCTTGCGCTGCCTTCACTGGACACTGCAAACATCAACTCAGTGTCACTGCAACAATACCCTCTGATCACGGGCAAATTCAAACTTAGTGATTCCCAACCCTTATTTTATGACAAATGGATGCACAGTTCTAGCAGAAAATGCTTTCCAATTTCTTAAAACCTGCTCAAGGCAAATTTAATCACAATTAAGTCAAAAATCATCTAACTGTGTGGAAATACACATGAAATAGCACAATTTCCCCGTAGATGAAGATGCGACAGGTAAAGAAAACAAGAGCAGATTTCACTGATTTACCTCTGAAGTCTGAAATGAATGTTTTCTGCAATATGAAGTACAAGTTGCTAGCTCAAAGTCTGGAGATGAAAGGAAACACAGGTGGATGCACTAGAGATGATCCAAATGGGCTCTAGGAGGTATCTTAACTGTTATTGTTATTCCTGAAGGACGACTGAACATAACTCATAGTTTTAAATAAAACAAAGGGGGATAGGAAGAAAAAAAAAAGAGGAAAGGGAAAGAAATAGTAAAATGTGGGGAGGGAGAAATGGAGGAAGGTAGACAGGAAAGAAGGAAGGGGGAGAGAGAGAAGGGAAGGAAGAAAGGGAGGGAGGGGGAAGGGAAAGAGGGAGAGGGAAGTGTAGAGGGGAGGAAGGGGGGAAGGGAGGGATGAAGGGATGGAGGGCGAGAGGGAGGAAGGGAGGGAGGCAGGCCTACTGCCCACCATCAGGATCCCAGTTTCTGGGGATAATTCTGTATTTTTCAGGGGAAAATCCTTTCTCTTTACTATTTCTGATCAATATCAGCAGCAAGCCTTCTATTTATATATAAGAAAGTAAGTCTCCATTTGACAATGAGTCTTAATTCTTTCATCAGCCCATCCTATCCCATTTCAAAACTTGCAATTACACAGAACAATGAGACCTCAATGAGAAGTTTTCTACTACCCAGATCAAAAAAATTTTTTTAAGTCAGGAAGTCAACAGCCTATCAATGCAAAGAGCTAGGGGCTGGGTATTACATGCCAGAAACATTGTTTCCACAGAAAAGGGCCAGAAATCTACCAGTGCCAGGCTCAGGAATTGGTGTGGAGCACAGGGATTTGGAGGCGACACAGAGGGTCCATAGACCCAGGAATAGGGATAAAAAGGAGACACAGAGGAATACAAGGTTGGGGGGAAGGAAGAAGGGAGTAAAGCAGAAGATGAAGCAAGAAAGATATGTCTGTATCAGGAAGGTAAAGTGCTACTAACAGTTTAATCTGAGAAACAGCTGGGATTGAGAGTAATTTCAGACCAAGCACAACATTATTAACCACAACAATTCGTTAGGGATTTGTCTTCCCTGCTTTACCCAAAATATAAATGGAATTTTTTATCTCCCAGCAAAATCTTGGCCTTGAGGGATTCAGAGACCTTAGGAGAATTTAAGAAAAGAATTCCATTTGCAGGAGGAAGACAGACAGGATCAGGACACCCCGTAGATCAGAATGACGACATTAACCACAGGAGGATTTTTCTGCAAAGACTATTTTTCACATAGTTGATATTAAATGATTTTAAACATGTGAAGAATGTTAAACATTAAGCATGGAGGAAATTTATATAAATGAAAAAAGGCAAGCGAAAACTCTTTTTAAATGGTAAAAGTACATTCCAATAGAATGTATCATTAGATTGGATTTTATAATAGTTCCAGAAACTTCTATTATTTATTCTTTATTAAAATAGGTGAAGAGCCATGTTTTATTTGGTGAGTATACTTATTTTTAATTTAATATGTGGCCATCTGGACAGCCAAATAATGTAACTGCTATCCAATAAGCAAAAAGAACAATAAACAGAAAGTTCTACCTATTACTAGACATAATAAAATTTTTACAATTGCATCATCACTCGCCTTTGAAAGGAAATAGACTTAACTCCAATTAAGAATTCAGAGTGATTCCTCATAATTAAAAACATGTTTTATATTTTTTTCTACCAAAGAGTCTAAGAATAATGTATAAATATAGGTCAAGAGAAGGAACAAGTATAATTATAATTACAAATATTCTAGTAATAAATCTTCTATATGAAATAAGTATGGAATCCATTTGGAGAGAAAAATAATAAATATCAAGTAAGCTTGATATTCCTGCTACTGGTATAATCACGATTTATTAAAATGCCCTTATTTGAGGCAGAGATTTACTTACAAAGCATTTTAGTGTCATGCAACAGCTCTTGAGTTCATAATTCTCTCAGACAGGCCAGAAATAGTTCACTGTCTATAGTGTGCTTTATTAAAAAATAGAAAATCAGAAGACCAGGAATGGAAGCATTTTGCACAGGGACAAAAGCCTGCTAGAAAGAAACGCAGCTGGCTTCACCTCTCTGTTGGCAGAATTTCTCTCAAGGGTGTCGCAGTTAGAATCCTGTTAAAACCAACTCTACTGAAAACGTCTTTCAGCATTTTGTATTTTTGCAACCATGTACCAAGATACGTGAGCATCAACTACTGAATGTTGGGAGCCAGTTTGCCCAAGCTGCACGTGGTGAGATTTTCTTTCAAAATATTTGCATTCTCCTCTATGAAGTGAAAGCTTCTAACATTACCTTGACAGCCCCTTAACAGATTAAGTTTAATAGAATCCAAGAAATGCCAGCAGAGATCATTTTCAGTTAATCCCGAATTTGTTGCAGTGAGGAAAAAGAAGGATCTTCTCCCCTCCAAGGCAGTAGAATAATACAGTTTCATTCACTATTACTGCAACAGCTTTCACACCCTCACAAACAACACAATCTCCAATGAACACTCCCCACAAGGAGCAGATGGAGTGACAGGCAATTAGATTAAATTTGCCCTTTTGCTCCCAATCTTCAACTAGTCAAAAATTGATGGTACATTTGCTATACTTAAGAGGAAACCATCCAGCTTCCAAATAAAGTTGACTTTCGCCTTATCTGGACAGAGTCAGCTCAGGTCTGCAGCAGGGTACGCAGTCAGAAGTTAATATTATTTTCTAACATGTGAGTGCATTGCCCCAACCCGTGGGGCATGCCCCTTTTTATAGTAATTTCCCAGAATTTTCCCATTTAAAATGCAGCTAAGACAGGTGGCTTCATCCTCCACTTCTCTGATTATCTCAGAGAAAGTAATTAAGTTGGCTGGGGGGAAAGCCATGTGAGGCAGCCCGTCTCATGAGCGTGTTTAATCAGCCCCCACTGCCCCTGAGAACAGTAGCCTCTTCCATATTCAAGGGGTCCCACCTGCCTTGCTAAGCCCGCCAGCCTAAGCCAGACTCCAGATAAACTCACCTGCCATTCTTGGTCACGATCATTTCATTAGTGACTTCCTTGAATCTCTGCCAGAGAGGGGCATCCTCCAGGGTGATCTGAAGTTGCTTCTCCGTGGGATCGCCTTTTTCCCTCCCTGCCTGAAGCTCACTTTCCACGACATTGAGCAGCCGAGAAATGGTGCCGTCGCTGGTCTTCTGAGCACCCAGCTCACTCATGGCCAAAGGCCCCCACTCAAACTTTACTGAGGGATGACACCTACCTGGCCTTGCCTGCTTCTGGCTCCCTCCTTCCCTCACTTGTCTGCTTTTCAAATCCAGCACGACAGTGTCTGGGAGGTGGGAGAAGATGCCCTGGCTCTTGCCTAAGCTCCTAGGATGACACCCCTGACAGTCTCCACATTATACCACCAACCTGTTAAGCTTTAGTTGGGGAGCGGGGTGGAGGGAGGGAAAAGATAGAGAAGAAAAAGCCCTCTCTTAATTACTCATTGCGTCAGGTGGGCAGGAGCCTGGCTTTCCCATTGGCTGCCGTGCCTAGAGTAGATGTTTAAGAAGGGTACTCCATCCAAATTATCAGGCTTTTATCTTGTTGTACCTGAAGAGGTCTAATCGGTGTATTGAGGACCATTTTCCCATTAATTAAAATTATTCCAGGCCCAGACTGCAACAATCAGGCAAATCATGTTTGTGTATAAATCAAGGCATGTGACACCTACAGGGAAAGAGGTCCTGGGAGAATGGACAAACTTGATGCCTGCCCAGGCTCCCAGATGCCATGGAGAGTCAGAGCCCTCAGCGGCTCCCCAGCACCTTAGACAGACCATGAGGCCCTGGAGAGCAGAGCAGCATACATGGAGGATGGAAGGCACCGGAGACTAGAGGAAGGTGCTCTGTGCTCTGCCAGCACTCACAGGCAGAGCTCAGGGGGAGAGAGCAAAGGCCTCTTTCTCCCGGGACACCCCTCCTGTCTTCTGTCTTCTTCCTGCAGGAGCAAACACACGCTTACACCCCACTCATCTTGAGGTCCCAGCTTGTCTCTGACAAGCAGAAGAGTTTTGAACCTTATCATTTCTCCCTAGAATCCAGACTGCCATTTTTCTTTTTTTTTTTTTTTAGATAGAATCTCACTTTGTCACCCTCAGTAGAGTGCTGTAGCATCCTAATTCACAACAACCTCAAACTCATGGGCTCAAGTGAGCCTCTTGCCTCAGCCTTCTGAGTAGCCAGGACTAGAGCTGCCTGCCACAATGTTCGGCAAGAGATGGTGATGGCTGAGCTCAGGGTGATGCAGTGGCCATGAAGTGATATGGAAAGATTCTAGACACATCTCAGAAGCTGACATGACAGAACCACATGGGGGGATGAGGAGGGGGTGAGTGAGAAACCCGGTGTCTAATGTGAATACGTGAAAGACAGTAGGGCTGTCTACAGAGACAGGGAAGGTGCAGAAAGCCGCGGGGAGGCAGAGAGACAGGAGATTCAAAATTTCCATTTTTTTTTTTACAGTTAATATTGAAAAGAATGTGTTAGGCTAAATAATGACCACCTCAGAAGATGTCCTAATGCCCCAGAACCTGTGACTGTATCACCTCACATGGTAAGAACGAACTTTGCAGATGTGATTAAGTTAAGATCTTGAGATGGGATTATCCTGGATTATCAGGTGGGCCCAATGTGGCCACAGAGCCTTCTTCTCCCACAGGTTGCCCACTTTAGTGTGAATCTTTATTTTAAAACTTCTTTTGTTTGTTTTGTTTGATTTGGTTTTTGAGACAGAGTCTCACTTTGTTGCCCTCAGTAAAGTACCATAGCATCATGGCTCACAGCAACCTCAAGCTCTTGGGCTGAAACGATTCTCTTGCCTTGGCCTCCCAAGTAGCTGGGACTATAGGCACCCACCACAGCGCCCAACTATTTTTAGAGACGAGGTCTCGCTCTGGCTCAGGCTGGCCTCAAAACTGTGACTCAGGCAATCCAGCCACCTTGACCTCCCAAGTGCTGGGATTACAGGCATGAACCACCACACCTGGCCTAAAATTTCATTACATGTATGTGACACCATATATCATTTTTAATTTTTTTATTTCAGATTAATATGAGAGTACATAAATTATGCTACATTGTTTGCATTTATAAGGTAAAGTTCAAGTTGTAGTTGCGTCCTTCACACAGGAAGTGTGCCATATACCCACATACTGTTTTCACTGGATAGAAACCCACCTAACTCCCTACCCGCTTTCCCCCTTCTTGAATTTAATTGAGATTTTCTCGTGAGCACATTTTTGTTAATCTACAAATTTCAAATTAGTTTTGAGTACATGTATTTTTTACATTCTTGGAATGTTCTCCAAATCCATCCAAGTTGTAACAAAGGATATAATGTCTCCTTCTTTTTATGGCTGAATAGTATTCCATGTTATGCATAGACCACAGTTTATTAATTCATTCATGTGTTTAAAAAACAATCACAGTGGGCTGCACCTGTAGCTCAGTGAGTAGGGCGCTGGTCCCATATACCGAGGGTGGTGGGTTCAAACCCGGCTCCAGCCAAACTGCAATAATAGCTGTGCTCCCAGCTACGTGGGAGGCTAGGCAAGAGAATCACCTAAGCCCAAGGGCTGGAGGTTGCTGTGAGCTGTGACGCCACGGCACACTACCGAGGGTGACAAAGTGAGACTCTGTCTCAACAAAAAAAAAAACAACAATCACAGAGTCTTTATAAGAGGAAGACAAGAGGATCAAACCCAAAAGGAGAAGATGTAGAGATAGGAGCAAAAGCCAAGAAGGGAAGGAGGAAGGGAGAAGCTGCCTCACTGCTGCTTTCAAAGATGGAGGAAGGGCCACCAGCCAAGGGATGCCAGGAGCCCCTAAAAGCTGGAAAAGGCTAAGAAATTGATTTTTCCTTAGGGCCTCCCGGGCAGCACCTGTGGCTCAAAGGAGTAGGGCACTGGCCCCATATACCAGAGGTGGTGGGTTCAAACTCCGCCCCAACAAAAAGCTGCAAAAAAAAAAAAAAAAAAAAAGTGGCTGCCCTAGGGCCTGGGGGAACATTGTCCTGTCAACACCTTGCTTTTAGCCCAGTGAAACTGATTTCAGACTTCTGAGCCCTAGAACTGTAAGATAATAAATTCATGTTGTTTTAAGCCACTAAGTTTATATCTTGCTGTAGACAATTTTGAAAGATATAAAGAGGAAAAAAAGATAAGAAAAAAATATTTATAATCTCAACCTCCAGAGATGACCTCTGCTAACAAATCTGACATATATATTTTTCATTATTTATAAATACAGAGGGTACCCAAAAAATATATGCACATTTTAAGAAAGGAACAAACTCTATTAAAATTGTATTACTCAATATATACCAATAGCATTTGTTACCTTGTATATTTTATCTTGTATGTCTTATAATTGCAGTTAACTCAAAGTCAACTGATTAGGGATCTAAACTACATCTGCACGTCCCTTTCACTGTGGTACATAATGAACAAAGCATGATCACAACAGTGATGTCCCATCACATTCAGAGGTCCTGCCCTACTTACCTGCAGGGGAGATACCGTGATCACAGAGGTCCTGCCACCACTCAGGAGAGAGGATTATACAGGTTATTTACACCAGAGGGCAGGAATCTTGGGAGCCATCTTAAAATTCTGACTACTAAAAACAAGCAAACAAGAAAATAAATGAAAACAAAACAGAAACAACTAAACTACAAGCGAAAAAACAAATCAAAAAAGAAAATGGAGCTACAGACCACTGTAGTTCACCTAGAAACACAGTTGTAAAAATGTAAATATTGGCTAGGTGGGCCTGTAGTCCCGGTACTTTAAGCGGTTGAAGCAGGAGGATCATTTAAGGCCAGAAGTTCAAAACTAGCCTGGGCATCACAGCACAACCTTGTCTCTACAAAAAATAAGAAAAATTACCCAGGTGTGATGGCACATGTCCATAGTCCTAGCTTACTCGGGAGGCTGAAGGAAGAGGATCACTGGAGCTTAGGAGTTCACAGCTGCAGGGAGCTATGATCCTCCCACGGGATGACAGAAAGAGACACTGTCTTTAAAAAAAAACAAAACAGAAAAGAGGCCTTTCCATGCTACCCAGAGAGGGATCCATATGGCATTGTTCTGGATTTACTTTGTAAGTTAAAGGGAAACTTTCACAATGTCACAATGTCCAGAGAGCTTCATGCCCTGCAAGTGAAGGAGAATGTCCTCAAATTCCTTGCAGAGGAGCTCACTTAGGGGGCACCAACCTCAACTTCCAAATGGACAAAAGGAGGAGCAATGGCATCTACCCCATAAATCTGAAGAGGGCCTGGGAGAAGCTTCTGTGGGCAGCTCATGCCATTGTTGCCTTTGAAAACCCTGCTGATGTCAGCATCACGTCCTGCAGGAATACTGGCCAGCGAGCTATGCCGAAGTTTGCTGCTGCCGCTGCAGCCACTCCTATTGCTGGAGACTTCAGTCCTGGAGCCTCCACTAGCCAGATCCAGGCAGCGTTCCTGGAACCACGTCTCCTTATGATTACTCACTCCAGGGCTACCCCCAGCCTCTCACTGAGGCGTCTCTCATTAACCTGCTTCCACTGCTCTGTATCACACAGATTCTCCTCTGCGTTAGATGGACATCACCATCCCAGGCACCATCAAGGAAGCTGATGTGGGTCTGAGGGGGTGGCGCAGGAAGTTCTGCACATACGTGGCACCATCTCCCTGAACACCGTGGAAGGTCATGGCTGATCTGTACTTCTACAGAGATCCTGGGGACAGTGAAAGAACCGGCAGGCTGCAGCTTACAAGGGTGTGACCGGGTCCGTGCCTGTAGCTCAGCAGTGCCTGTAGCTCAGCAGGTAGGGTGCCAGCCACATGCACCTGAGCTGGTGGGTTGGAATCCAGCCCAGGCCTGCCAAACAACAATGACAACTACAAGCAAAAAACGGCTGGGCGTTATGATGGGGGCCTGTAGTCCTAGCTACTTGGGAGGCTGAGGCAAGAGAATCTCTTAAGCCTAAGAGTTGGAGGTTGCTGTGAGCTGTGATGCCACAGCACTCTACCCAGGGTGATAGCTTGAGACTCTGTCTCAAATAAAAATAAAATAAAATAATATGACCAAGGAGGAAGTTCAGGGCGAATGGAGATAAACTCTAGCTCCTGAGTGCGCGGCTGCTCAGCCAAGGTTGCAGACTGGTCTGAAGGTGGCACGTGCCCTGGTGCCGCTCCCCAGCTCCCCACTGCAGCTCCCACCGCCCGGGTGCTGAGTGGTAGGAACCACCCCTGTGTGTTCTTTAGCTGTTCTTCCACAAGCTCATAAACAAGATGGAAATAAGGTTTACCAAAAATAAACATCAGGTTAAAAAAAAAAAAGGTAATTGATTTAGTAAAAAAAACATGAACTGAGGGTGATGCGAGAAGGGGAAATTGGTATTGCAGGGCAAAGGGATGCTAAGTTTTCATCTTCCATGGCAAGAAGGTAGGAAATAATGTCAAAAGTGGAAAAATAAAAAAATAGCAGCATAAACATGTTCAGAAATCTGGCAGTAAGTAACAGAAGTAACAGCAAAAAGAGAAGAAAGTGATTGCCTCTGGGAAGAGGGACAGATGAACGCTGTTTTTTTTTTTCCTTATAAAAAGTTTTTGAACTATATGATTAAATAAAATACTGCTAAGTTTTTATTTTTCCCATGTCATTAAATAATCTTCTACCTTCTTATTTTGATGTTTGCAAATTATCCCATCTTATGAATGAGTCATATTTCACTTAATCTTTATTTAATCTTCCATTTATATATTTATTGTTTCTGTGTTTTTATAATTTTGAACAATTAGATAAAAATTCTAGACAATGAATATTTTGGAACATCTATGATTATTTTCTTATGTTGAATTTTCAAAAGTAGCACTAATTGATAAGAATAAAATATGCTAAGCATATTTAATCTCATTTATAAAATCCTCTAAGGTAACTGGTACAATCATATCCATTCTACCAGTGAGAAAGTTGAAGCTCTCAGTGAGTAAGTAGCCTGCCTACAGCCAACTAGCCAATGTGTAATAAGACCAAGAAGTAGCTCATGCTGTTAACCATGATGTTATACTGAACACAGTTACTACGTATCAGGTACTAAATTACATGCTTTATATACATCAGCTTATAAAATATTCATAACTTTGTAAAGAACCATTGCTACTACCTTTTTTTAAATCAATAACAGGGAAGGCACTGAAGTTCTGAGGGACTGTGCATCTTGTCCAGGTCAAATGCCCAGTAAATGGTAAAACCTTTCCAAACTGGGTACCAGTTCTCCTTCCAAAGACTGGGTACCAACCTAGAATCCAAACAGCTGGGCGTTATGATGGGGGCCTGTAGTCCCAGCTACTTGGGAGGCTGAGGCAGGAGAATCTCTTAAGCCTAAGAGTTGGGCTTTATTTCAACTCTTCCATCTCCAGGTATTCATTCATTCAGTGTCGTAATGAGAAAATCAGTGGCCAGGAATGGTGGCTCACACTTGAAATCCCAGCACTCTGGGAGGCTGAGGAGGGTGGATTGCCTGAGCTCAGGAGTCTGAGATGGTCTTAGCAAGAACAAGACCCAGTCTCTCAAAATACCTAGGCATTGAGAGGGGTGCCTGTACTCCCAGCTATTCCGGAGGCTAAGGCAAGAGAATCAATTAAGCCCAAGAGTTTGAGGTTGCTGTGAGCTAGGATGATAAGGCACTCTACCAAGGGGGACAAAGTGAGACTGTCTCAAAAAAAAAAAAAAAGGAAAGAAAATCAGGAGATGCTGATTATGTTCATAATATACATTTAAAAACCAGGCAAGGAAAAAAAAAAAGACATATCCAATAAGCAATGACCCAGGAGAAGACTTAGAAAAGGAATGACCCTCCCAACACAAATTTATCTGGGCATGAACACAGAGTACCCAGGTGTACAAATCATGTCCTAGACACAAGCAATCCTCCTGCCTCAGCCTCCCGAGTAGCCAGGACTACAGGCACCCACCACGACACCGGCTAATTTTTCTATTTTTAGTAGAGACGGGGTCTCACTCTTACTCAGGCTTGTCTCAAATTTCTGAGCTTGAATGGTCCTCCCACCTCAACCGCCCACAGTGTGCTAGGATTATAGGCCTGAGCCACTGCACCCAGCCAGAAATTCCTTTTTATGTATTATATATTGGGCTATCATGGAAGATTTTATTAGAGAAAAGATAGTAGGAGAGTATGCTGTTTTTAAAATTAGATATAGGGCGGCGCCTATGGCTCAGTGGGTAGGATGCCGGCCCCATATACCAAGGATGGCAGGTTCAAACCCGGCCCTGGCCAAACTGCAACAAAAAATAGCCCGGCATTGTGACGGGCACCTGTAGTCCCAGCTACTCCAGAGGCTGAGGCAAGAGAATCACCTAAGCCCAGGAGTTGGAGGTTGCTGTGAGCTGTGACGCCACTGCACTCAATGAAGTGAGACTCTGTCTCCAAAAAAATAAATAAAATAAAATTAGATATAAAAATTTTTAAAATTAAGTTTCAAGATCCCTGAACTAAATGATGCCTACTCTTTCCCAACTCTACCAATCTCACGTTCCCCCTAGTAAGTATTGATGCTGCTGCTATGGCAAGGGATAGATTTTTTACTAACTAGCAAGGGATTGATTATTTTCCATATTTTATTAAAAAGCTCAAAACACTTCATGGAAGTCTCATTATCTTTAGATATGGTATTCGAGCTTTTTATTAAGTGGGTTACTGTTTTCTGAATTATTTTCTAAAAGCTTCCAATTTGAGACTCTGGAATATTCCACAAGTAGGAGTTCTGCTCAATCTTCTTAGAAAAGATAACACTTAACCTCTCTCTTTCAATGTCTTTGTAGCACAATGCTTCCATGAACACAGAGTTAAATCTTAGATAATACATGATACAATATTGTATTTTCAATATTTGAAGATGAAGATTCATATCTGCATCTTAGTGTTAAATTACTAAATTGTGTTGCCTCTCATATCATAAGCTCACGTTACTTTTAACTATAAAACCTAGTAGTTAGAACATAATAGGTCCTCTAGTTTTAGTATTGTTTGACTTTCAATATATGAAGATGTAATGAGGTAAAAACTGCTATTACTAAGAAAAGTAATCATGTGTACTTAACTACATACATTTAGAGGAATCATAATATTTATTGAGGAATTTTTAAGAGAAAACTAACATTTCTTTTTCTTTTAATTTCGGGTTAATGTGAGTGTACAAACAATCAGGTCACAATATTTGAATTGTGTGTCCACTTCTAATTGTGTCCCACTCCCAAAAGATGCCCCATACATCCCTAGAGAAAACAATATTTCATAAGGACTTTTTCAAGTACATTTTTGTTTTTAAACATTTTGCTATATTTGGGATAACCCAAAGGAATTTTGATGAAACATCTAAAACATAACTTTTCATTTGGAAATCTAAAAACCTTTACAAAGTAAAATGAATAATAGAACTATTATGTTTTAAGCTAAATGTTATAGGCATCTTTTCAGACTCTGGGAATACTACAATCTCAACAGTGCTGAGTCAAACTCACACTCACAGCCATACACACACGCAAGCGTGCAAAAGTCAATGCAATTTTTTATAAATATGATAATTCCCAGTTGATGAAGTTATGTCCTATGATTTAACATTAGGATGAAGATGGAAGAATTGAGATGTAATGCAAAACGCTGAACACCTTAAAAACTGTGGCTTACATGAAAAAATTCCAGGAAAAGAAAAGAATTAGTCCAGGCACAGTAGCTCATGTTAGGAGGCCAAGTTGGAAGGATCACTTGAACTCAAGAGTTCAAGACAAACCTGACTAAAGAGTGAGACCCTGTCTCTACTAAAAATAGAAAAATTAGCTGGGGGTGGTAGCATGTGCCTGTAGTTCCAGCTACTCTGGAGACTGAAGATCACTTGAGCCTAGGAGTTGGAGGTTACCATGAGCTAGGCTGATGCCATGGCACTGTAGCCTGGGCAACAAGTTCTTTTGTACAAGAAATTGTACAAAAAAAAAAAAAAAGACAGACTGTCAGAGTGGATGAGTATTAGAGGAAAGTCTCCACTTGGGAGGGTCCCAAGAGTTATCAACAGGAGTGAATTAAATTAGCTAGGCACAAGAAGGGCTACGACCACTTCTCACCATGCAAAAGCATGTCTCTTCTCACACTAAACAGCTCAGTTTCATTCATATAAAAGTCTAATTGCTCAGATGAGTATCTGAGTTGCTTACCTTACAGCTCCAGACAGTGAATGCACTTGAGATTTCCTCCTCAGCCCTATGCACTTGAGATTTCCTCCTCAGCTCCAGGCCTGCCTGTACCCAGCTGTATGGCCCAGGCAGGCCAACTCATCAGAAAAAATCAGCAATGTTGAAGTCCACTGGAAAGAGTAAAACCATCATGAATAACCCTGTGTCCACAGGCAGTTAACTTCACTGTGCCTTTTCTTCACGTGGAAGGAGAGATCTCTCAAACATCCTCTGATTTGATATCATGGGGCTCATGATGACAAGGACGGAGGCAAATGCCCTGAGATCACGTCATCTATTCATTCACCCAACATCTCGTTGCAGACTTTGTATGAGGCACCATGTCTGACCTCAGGGTGCTCACAGTGAGGAGGAGACCCACAAGTTACCTGCAGTGGAAGTTTGGAGGGAAGTTGTCTAAGCAGAGACAGAAAAGAGAAACCCTACCATTCCCTGAAGGAGCCAGAGACACCTCCACAGAATAGGATGTGACACGTAAGCTAAGTTTTGAAGTAGAAGTTTGCTTTGGGCCCAGGAAGGAACATTTACATGTTCCAGGAAGGAAAATATTCCATGAAAAGGTTAGATGGCATGAAAATATTGAGTATTCAAGAGCAAGTTCAACCAATGGCTATTGGACTAGAGAGGAAATGACAACGGAAACAATTTTAGGTGGAACGTGGATTAACACTTGTTATAAAAGTTAAACCAGAGGCCAAGTGCAGTGGCTCACACCTATAATCCCAGCACTCTGGGAGGACAAGGCATGTGGATTGCTTGAGCTCAGGAGTTCAAGACCAGCCTGAGCAAGAGTAAGACCCTGTCTCTACTAAAAATAGAAAAATGAGCTGAGCATTGTGGCAGGTGCCTATAGCCCCAGCCACTCGGGAGGCTGAGGCAAGAGGATTGCTCAAGCCCAAGAGTTTGAGGTTGCTGTGAGCTACAATGACACCATGGCACTCTACTCAGAGTGAGATTCAGTCCCTCCCCCCCCCAAAAAAAGTGTTATACCAGAGAAATGCAACTGGAATGTAGGGCCCAAGGCTTTAAAGGTAGTATCACTTAGCACAAGTAAAAGGTAAACTGAAGGGAGAGCACAGTTCAAATTAAAAATGCTAACAAAGCAATAGCGGGGGTAAAACTTGAACAATCACAACAGTTGGTAAGATGGCTGAAGTTTGGCAAACACTGCTGAGGCGACTAAGAACCACGGATAATTTAAGCACGTGGACAACCTGATCAGATTTGCATTTTCAGAAGGGCACTACAGTGGCTGTGTGGAAACTAGCAGCAGGGACACTGCTGCAGACACCCTCAAGACGGGGTGAGGAGGAGGGCAGGTGCAAGCAGGAGAGGCCACAGCAGAGGCGAGAGATATTTAGATGGCAGAATCTATAGGAATTAGTCGCCATTAAGGGAGAAGGCATCAGGATGATTGCTCAGATGTCCGGCTAGACATCAACTTGACTATTTGGAACTGGGAGCTGAGGAAAGGAGATGCTCAGTGCTGTGACCTCTGGCCTGGAACCTTGCTGGAGGGATTAGGAGCAGGAACTGTTCATTTGTTGACTTAAGTTCCATCTCACAGGCACAGCAGCCTCGCTGTTGGCAGGGAAGGGGTGGGCGTGATGAGCTATTAATTAAGGCGTGCAGTATAGCTGACACCTGATAGTACTGCTGTGTCCTCTGGCACACAGCACACAGCGATCCCTGTCTCCAACTTAAAGGACAGAAGTCAAAAGCCACGCAACCTGAGCTCACAAGCTTGAGCCCCCCTGAACTGTGCCTGGATCCCAAGGCGTACACCAGGCAGAACCCACGTCTGCACATTGAGTCCCTGCAGCCTGCAGAAACCTAACACCATCCTCTACCCACCGGAGGTGCCACCAGGAAATTAACACTCACCCCAGTACCTGGTCATAATTAAACTGAACAAAAAGACAGCTGTTCCTACTCTTATTTAATCACCAACCTGCAGCCTTGGGGATTACTACCTTTTGGATGGTTTAAGGAGGATTACTCTTTCATTAGTCTCAGGGGTCAGTTCCAATACGATGTCATAAGAGCCTTTTAAGGTACCCTCCATGCCAACAGCTCATCCCTTTCCACATCCAAAAGGTTAGGTTTTTGCAAGCTACTGGCAGACTACCATATTTTTCGGGTCCCCAAATATTTGTAACTTTTAATCAGACATATCACCCAAAAATGATTTCTTCACTTAGTTTCTAGGCGTCTATGGGAGTAATGGATAAGCTTTACCCTGAAAAAACAAACTCTGTGATCATGGTACATATATCTCCCCTACCAGGGAAGTATTTAGGCATCTATGAGAATGTTCTTTTAAATCCCCAATGCAGTTTCTGATAATGATAAAAAATAACAAATTTGAGATAGGAATGCAGCTGATCTTCCATGTTGGCCAAATCAAAAGATCCTTGACACTTCCCCATAATTACCCACTGTATGTCTACCACCCCTTCACATAGCTTAACCAGGGGACGGAAACATGCTGACAACACAAGTAAAGGCTGGGCATGGGCCGGGCGCTGTGGCTCACGCTTGTAATCCCAGCACTCTAGGAGGCTGAGGCGGGTGGATCACCTGAACTCACAGGTTCAAGACCAACCTGAGCTACAGCGAGACCTTATTTCTAAAAATAGCCACGTGCTATGGTAGGCACCTGTAGTCCCAGCTACTTGGGAGGCTGAGACAAGAGAATTGCTTGAGCCCAAGAGTTTGAGATTGCTGTGAGCTATGACGCCATAGTGCTCTACCAGAGGCAACAAAGTGAGACCCTGTCTCAAAAAAAAAAAAAAAAAGGCTGGGCATGACAGAACCAGGGTGGGGGAACAGGACAGGGTCATATCCATCTAAGGACATCAAAAGACAAGGAAGTTTAACTTTTGTATGGGGATAAACAAAAGATGTCTGTAGGATAAACTTTGCCCGTTCCCAACCTCTCCACCTATTTATACTTTCATTCATTCAGCAAATATTTCTTTTTTTCTTTTTTTTTTATTAGTATTGGATCATAGCTGTGTACATTAATGCGATCATGGGGCACCATGCACCGGTTTTACAAACAGTTCGACACATTTTCATCACACTGGTTAACATAGCCTTCCTGGCATTTTCTTAGTTATTGTGTTAAGACAATCATATTCTGCATTCACTAAGTTTCACATGTACCCTTGTAAGATGCACCGCAGGTGTAATCCCACAAATCACCCTCCCTCTGCCCCATCTTCCCCCTCCTTCCCCACCCTCTCCCCTTTGCCCATATTCTTAGGTTATAACTGGGTTATAGCTTTCATGTGAAAGCCATAAATTAGTTTCACAGTAGGGCTGAGTACACTGGATACTTT
Source organism: Nycticebus coucang (assembly GCF_027406575.1). NCBI lineage: Eukaryota > Metazoa > Chordata > Mammalia > Primates > Lorisidae > Nycticebus > Nycticebus coucang. Next base: position 93,166,546 of record NC_069789.1, read on the forward strand.
TTCTTGAGATACTTTACTAAGAAGAATATGTTCCAGCTCCATCCATGTAAACATGAAAGAGGTAAAGTCACCATCTTTCTTTAAGGCTGCATAATATTCCATGGTGTACATATACCACAATTTAATTATCCATTTGTGGATCGATGGGCACCTGGGCTTTTTCCATGACTTAGCAATTGTGAATTGGGCTGCAACAGCAAATATTTCTTAAGTGGCTGTTCTCCCTTAGGGTGTGTGCTAAGTGCTGAGAAGACAGTGGTTAGCAAATACAAAGCCTGCCCCTCCCCTCCTGGAACTTAAGAGTCTGCCGAGGACAATGCTAGTGAGTCCAGGAGGTCAGAGAAGGCCTCCCTGAAGACATGAGGGTTTCTCTGAAATTTGAACGGCCACAAACAGGAGAAATATGGGCAGATGAACAGCATGTGCAGAATTCCTATAGCAAGAGGCAACATGACAAGAGAGACTACCTGGGCAAAATGAAAATGGAAAGGTAGGTGGCAGCCAGACCATACAGCACCACACTCAGGCTTGTAGGCCAAAGCAGGAAAAATTGGAGACAACAGAAAAATGCATTTTGCAAAGATCATTTCACTCTCCTATAATAAAGAGGACATGTTAGGGTGTTAGAATAGATGTGGACAGACTAATCAATAGACAGCTTAAATACCCCAAGCAGGTGGAGGTGGTAAGGCAGACCACCCATATTACCTCTCAGAATCACAGATGTAGATTCTTTTTTTTTTTTTTGAGACAAATATAGTACATGTTAAGCTTATCACCTTAATCACCTTAAACATCAACGATCTAAAGAGTTCAAATTAAAAGACAGATGTTGACAGAATAGATCAAAGCCAGACGCAGTGACATGTGCTTGTAGTACTAGCTACTTGGGAGGCTCAGGCCATGGGGTGGGCCTAAAACCTCATGCTCTTGGATTATGATAAATCCAACTTTCTTGAAACACTTCTGTATCGTGTCTGGCTGAACTTTATTCCAAGCAGAACTAATCTGGAAGATCACTTCAGGGGTCCTCACACTTTTTAAACTGGGGGCCAGTTCACTGTTCCTCAGACTGTTGGAGGGCCGGACCATAGTTTAAAAAAAAAACAACTATGAACAAATTCCTATGCACACTGCACATATCTTATTTTGAAGTAAAAAAACAAAACGGGAACAAATATAATCACACCGCCGCATGGGGCCCACAGGGCGTAGTTTGAGGACCCCTGGAAATGCTACTAAAACAAGTGAAGTTGCTCCACAGGCAGACCACGGGTTTGTTTCAGTAACAACCCACTGTAGGAGGTAGGCTCAGAAGTGCATTCTAAATGTTTTAATGATGCCTTGGATCAAGAGGTTGGATTTCTGAGGTGGTGTTTGGAGGCAGAAATTTTAGTGTCATGTTTGTGAGATGATTCACCTGCGTGTGGCCAGGTCAGTTGTCTACTGTCAGTAGAATAGACTGTTTCTTCTTCATCTCCTGGCCCATTCCCCTTATCCACTACTCAAACAGGACACCAGTCATCCCTGAGCATTTGTTTAACCTCCAAATGTAGGGGCAGAAGTGTCTCGGGCTTCAGGTTCTTGAATGGCTTTTATGCAAATGACTTCCTTGCTCTTCTACCACTTATGAAAGCATCTGAGAACTTATGCCTTTTTTTAACTTCCTGTCACAATACAGTAGGTATTAGATATTGCTTTTCAGCCATTCAGGTATTTTCCTTTGTTAAATGTGTGTTCAAATCTTAACTGAATTATTTATCTTAGAAAAGATCTATTTGTTTATTTATTTAGAGACAGAGTCTCACTTTGTGGCCCTTGGTAGAGTGCTGTGGTGTTACAGCTCACAGCAACCTCCAGCTTTTGGGCTTAGGTGATTCTCTTGCCTCAGCCTCCCGAGTAGCTGGGACTACAGGTGCCCGTCACAACACCTGGCTATTTTTTTGCTGCAGTTTGGCCGGGGTCGGGTTTGAATCCGCCACCCTCAGTATATGGGGCCGGCACCCTGCTCACCAAGCCCAGAAAAGATCAATTTAAAAAACTGATAAACTGGGCAGCACCTATGCACAGTGGGTAGGGCACCAGCCACATACACCAAGGGTAGCAGGTTCAAACCCAGCCCGGGCCTGCTAAACAACAAGGATAACTGCAATAAAAAAATAGCCGGGCACTGTGGCAGGCGCCTGTAGTCCCTTGGGAGGCTGAGGCAAGAGAATCGCTTAAGCCCAAGAGTTAGAGGTTGCTGTGAGCTGTGACACCACAGCACTCTACCAAGGGCAACATAGTGACGCTGTCTCAAAAAAAAAAGAAAGGAAAAAAAAAAAGAAAAAAACTGATAAACTTCTAGCTACATTGATCAAGGCAAAAAAGAGACACCTCAAATTACCAATAGCACCAAAGGGACTTAAAGTCAAATCTTACAGATATTAAAAGAATAAAGAAACATTATGAACAGCTCTATATTAATCTGACAACCTACTATACACAAAATAACTAAACCTGCTTGGTGCGTAGGAATATTCCAAAATAAGCAATTAAGGAAACTTCTTACTTTTCAAAAACTTTCAAACCTGTTCTTAGACCCATGTGAAACCCTGAGTCATATGAAAGAGAGGACCACATATCCATTCAGCTCCTAAAAAACCTTTAAGTGCCTACAATGTGTCCTATACACTAAAAACTCAAAGAGTTGATCTTTTCTAACAGTTGTGCCATCTTCATTTGCCTTGGTGACTCCTAGGAAAACAGACGTAAGCAAGAGACAACACTAGATTTATTAAAGACCATAATGCTACCATTTATTGGAGAAGGAAAAAAAGCAAATAATAATAATGATTGTGATGGCGAAGGGTAACAGCTTAGCAACATTCTCTTTGAAATAAGTTAGTAAAAAGAAAACAAGATATATGAAATAGATTCTCAAGATAGGAAAAATAGTACTCAAGAATATTTCTTGGATATAAAAATTCAGTTATACAATCAGTAGCATTCAAAATTACTTACGAGTATGTATGCAATTACAAAAAAAAGAATTTGTGTTTTAACGAAGTCTTTTAAAAGCTTATCATATTGAAACAGGCACAGTGTTCTGAAGGCATATAAATTCACCACAGGCTTTTGAACATCTTCACTCCCAACTTCACGATCAGAATTACAGAAGCAGCAGATCAGGGTTCAGGGGGTGATTTTTTTCCTTTCCTTATTGAAGGTTGCAAAGTCAAGCAAACACATTGAAAAAGGCAAAATAAACACTTTTTACGCAGAGACCACAGAATCGAATGTAAACTATAGCTCTCCTTTAGATTATACAAATACAAGGTTCACTTATATTTAGAACAAGGCTCATTAACTCTTGAAGGACAGACAGCAACATTTACCGAGGTCCTACCCTCAACTTGACCTTGGATGCCTCACGGGGACTATACCATTTGCCCCCTTCTTGTTGTTTTTTATAACTGTTTATTAAATGTAGCGGCACTATTATGTTGTGAATATATGTATCACTATCGTTTTGTTATGATGCCGTGGTCTGACCTTTTATGTTAAATATCAAAATTTCTTCTGCCTTAGTGGACTCACTCTTCCCTGGTTTCAAACCATCCTACCTACAGAAAATTATTCTGCACATTTCTAAACCCATTATCAATTTATCATCTCCTACTAGAAAAGGATGTCATTTTTTTATCAATTTATATTAACAAAGGCTCTGATACTCGTCATTTGCCTCACTGCAACAAAAATCTGGTAAATCCAGGGTAAAGCTAAGCATCAGGGACCTCAGAGTACACTTAGTGTAGAACTGGAAACATCCAAAGTGGTATACCCTATTCTTGGGTGAGCTGAAATCAAACTTCACACTTTTTTTTCTTCACTCAACTAAAAACCCACAAGATCTCAGAATTTCATAAAAATTATTAGAAAGTACTTTAAAGTCAAACTATTTGACCTCCCAACCAACTTTTTAAATAAAAATCCCCCCAAAATCTAGACGCCTAGTACTGTATTCTTACCAAGAGTTAGAGACATAAATCTGTATTTAGTTTCAGCTGAAAATTATCTATTCATTTATTTTAAAATGCTATTTGCAAATAAACTACTGCACATTTTAAACTTCCAAAAATCTTGGATTTTTAAGCCAAAAACACTATGCAAAATATCTATAAAATGGCTTCAAAGAGCTTTAAACACTGAGGTTGGATTTTTTGTTTTTTGCTAAAAATGAGGTTTTATAATAGGTTGTGAATTTTACTTATTTTTTTGAGACAGAGTCTCACTTTGTTGCCCTTGGTAGTGTCATGGCATCACAGTTCACAGCAACCTCAAACTCTTGGGCTTAAGAGATTCTCTTACCCAGCCTCCCAAGTAGCTGGGACTATAGATGCCCACCACAACACCCGGCTATTTTTTTTTTTTTTTTTTTTTGGTTGTAGTAGTCATTGTTTTTTTAGCAGGCCCAGGCTGGGCTCCAACCCACCAGCCTTGGTATATGTGGCTGGTGCTCTACTCACCGAGCTATGGGCATGGAGCCAGGTTGTGAATTTTAAAGTATCTGATCATCCTGCAGCTGACTCTAGTCAGAAGGTATGTGAGTAAATAGAAGACAAGGAAAGCCTCATTTAGACAGTTCTACAGAAGAGAAATCCACAGCCCTAGGGCTGCACTATGATTTTCCAACTCATTCCTCTAAATCTCATCACTAGGCTGCAACATCTGTCACTTTCATCTGACAGGCAGGGGGCGGTAATCAAAAGCAGAAGCCAGGCAGGGGGCGGTAATCCCAGCACTCCTGTAATCCTAAGTACTCCTGCAGGCCAAGACGGGAAGATCAATTGAGGTCAGGAGTTGGACCAAGACGGGAAGATCACTTAGGTCAGGAGTTGAAGACCACCCTAAGCAAAAGCAACACCCAGTCTCTAATAAAAATAGAAAAATTAGCCTGGTGTGGTGGTGCACACCTGTTGTCCAGCTACTTAGGAGGCTGAGTCAGAAGGATCACTTGAGCCCAGGAGTTTGATCACTTGTGACCCATGATGACCCCACTGCACTCTAGCTGGGACAACATAGCAAGACTGTCACCAAAAAAAAAAGAAAAAAAAAGCAGTAGGCAAATCAGTATTCAGGTACCTTATTACCTACTCTACTAGGAATATCAAAAAGTAACTTTAATTAGAACACATTTCATGCTTTTATGTCTCTGAACATACAATGATTAGGGTAGAAAGGAGGGGACAGATGTTCCATGAAGTCACTATGCGAGGGTAAACAGATGCTCCAGCACTGAGATCATTGGCCCACTGAAAAATCTTAAAATGGAGATAAAGTTTCCCCTCCAGAGATAAAACAGCTCAAACTGGAGTCTTGACCTGAACACAGGCTGCGGAGGGGAAGAAAGTTTTTCACATAAGAAGACAGGAGGTGGAGTCAGAAAGCCATTACACAGCCTGCCCATATCCAATGACCAGGGCCTGGGAAAAGCGGGAGAGGGGAGGGGAAGCCACCTCTCCTGGTCTAGAGGGCAATGCTCTTCCTAGTAAAGCACTCAAAGAGCCGACTGGGCACAGGAGAGTGTACCCAGGGCAGGGCTCGGCACAGCTGGAGGCACATCATTCCCATATGCAAGGAGTCAGTGAACGGCTAGGGTGGAGCACAGGGTTGGGGAAACACAGACCATGACCAACCACAGTCTGACACCCTCATTCTCTACTCCTGTCTCACCCACTAGGTTGCTTTTAATCACTGCTGTTGCTTGGTAACAGAGTTCAGATTTGAAATGGATTTCTTCCTCCCACTGTCTAGATAAAAACAAGTAGGGAAACAACCAAAAGATAAGGCAACAGAAGGAAAGGGGCGTGGAAGATCCTAGAAGGCCGGAAAGCCAGATTATTTCCGTACTGGAGCTGTCTGAGCAAAGTGGCCACAAACGCCTGGCTCCCTGATGCCACCTACTGGTGAGATCTGGCACAGGCCCCTGACCCTCTCAGAGGCTGTCCTCTGAGGTGACGGAGACAATAACATTCGCCTGGCAATCACTTTGAAGGGCAAATAAAACATGGCAGCTTCTACAGTGCCAGACATAGACAAATATTTGTTAGATACATGAATGCTCAGAGACATTCCTTCTGTCACCAGTAACACCTACCCTTTGCTGAGACTTTATGCTGGGCCCATGCTAAGCCCATGACACATACCCACTGACATGCCACAATGATGTGTCAGCAATTACATCTCCACCAATTTTAAACAGATGGGCAAACTCAGGAACCAGAGGATAAGTAACTTGTTCAACATGACACAATTAGCATGTGATTGAGCCACAGCTCACACTTACATTCACTACCACTATGACATATAGCCCTGGTGGCATCTTAAAAGGTAACAGCCTCATGTCCCACAAATTCAAGTCCAGCCACGAAAAGGGGCAGAGAGCCAGCCCTCTAGGTGTACCGCTCCAGGAGATGGAGCTCTTGGTATCTAGCCAGGCCTGCCTCACATCAGCTGAAGCCACAGCCCTTCTGAGATCTCAGCTGTTTCCAAGAAGCACCTGGGAAGTGAAGAAACCCCACAAAAGCCAGAAGGTAGCACACAATTTCTCTCCCTGGCTGAATGTACTTAGGGACCTCAGCCTACGATAGGATGTTCAAAATAGCCTAGAAGGTGCCTGGGAAGACTGGCTCCTCCCTCTGCCCCCTGAGGCCTGTTTATACCTCCCCAGCTCCCAGAAGACCCAAGACCAGAGTTCTCAGCCACAGTAGGATAAAAATAAGTTCAGCAATCAGCCACAAACTAGGAGACAACGAGTGGGCCACTGCCTTTGGTTTGGAGGGGCCAGAGGAGCCGCCCGAGCGAACCAGTCAGTCTAGGATAAAGAGCAGAAAGGCAAATCCAAACAAACTCATTTACAGGGTGACTATGGAGGTCCTGGAGCGCCAGGCCTTATGGCTAACAAAGCAGGACATTCACGAGCAGGCATCAAAGAAGAGCTGAGAGAGAATATAAGGGAACAATGAACATCGTACAGACCCAGGAGGAACCTTCCAGAAAGGGAGAATGGCAGGGAGAGCCAGGCATGAGTGATACATGTGAATTGACATAAAAAGACATGAACTATTATAGAAAAGACACGGGCTTGGCTGGTGAGAAGTTATAGGTGGTACAGATAGCCAAAAAACACTGGGTCATAAAGGTGGCTGAAGCTAGGGCACCCAGGCTCCAGGTTTGGCTCTGTGACAACTGTGCTATGGTGGATCTGAAAACTAATCTGGGCTTCACTTTCTTTCATTGTGCAGTGGAGGACAAATCCCTGCTTCATCACGAGGCTCTCATGAAGACCAGATGAGACCACAGATATAAAAGCACTTTGTATGTGGTTAGGCATGAGGCTGCGATGTGACCACCTGCCATTTACGGGGTCCTCCCCAGTGCCTCCAGCACAGGCTGAAGTGCAAAGGAGGGGTGTATGCAAAGAAGGTCACTGGGCAGGCCTGGCTACTTCCTACTGGACCTATAGCAGAGATTGTCTTTCCATCCACTTTCCCCTGGCCCTGCACCAAAGGGGAAGGGACAATAAGATCAGTTTAAAGGCAAGCATTTATAAACAATGAAGAAAAAAATAGCTGAGAGCAGCAAGATTGTTCCCCTCTGATTGGCTCCTGTCCAAAAGGAAATAGCAGTGTTCTCTGCTGCTGCTTGGTTCTCTCTCCATCTGGTGCCAAGGGGTCACAAGTAAAGAAATGAATGGGAGCGGGAGATGGAAAGAAAACCCAAGAGAAAAAGAGTCTGCACCAAGAGTTCAAAAATACATCCCACAGTCAGGCGCAGAACCAGAACAGCAGGAGAAATGCCTGGGTTGAGATAAAAAAACATATTAATGTATCATCAAAAAGTATCCATTTTCTTCTTCTGTCCATGGCCTGTCTCTCTACAGGCTTATGTACGGCAGAATCTCTTGTTCTCAGACATGGAGCATATCTGACCGATGTGGGACATACTGGTGATGGTTTCCATGCTGAAAGATGGTTTCCAAGTGGCAAAGTACCTGTCGACCCCAAAATTCTGTCTCCTATTGTTGTACCCCCTTCAATCCCTGATGGGGCTGCCTGCTGCCTGGGAATTGTTGGCACTCAAGGCTTATCTGCTGCTGCTTTAATAGCTTTTTATTTATGAGAGATAACATCCAAAAAGATACTTGAGGAAGATTCCAATCCGTAAGATTCAGAACAGAACTTGCTTCTCTACTGTGCTTCAGACATTCAGGTTTGGGAACTCATCACTGCTTCCAAAAGCAACCCTCGAATGTTCAAATCACAAGCAACACACTGCTGCAAAATACAAGGCACATGTCTATAAGACAGAGGTTTAAAAGATATTTACAAAACTGTCCACCAGCTTCCATACACAGTGCTGCCCAAAGCTTTGCAAAATTGGCTGTGTATTATGCAAGACACGTGGCAAAACACTTCTTCACAGCATCCCTAGGAAAGAAAAAACACAAAGATGAATGAATATCATCACCTCAAAGGCCTTCCTTTAGAATTTCCTTGGAACCCACAATGGCAGCTGCAGAGTAGAAGACACGTGGACTGAGGAGGTCGGGCCCACTTAGCATCAAACCACAGCTTCAACATTTACTGGTAGCTTGATCCTGAGCAAGTTACTTGGTCAGTTTGAGTTTCAAATACCTTACCTGTAAAAGACAGTTATCCTGCTTACCCTACAGATTGGTCACAGGTATTCATGCACTGCACAGAATAGGTATTTGTTAAATGGTAGCTAATCAGTGAAAAAGATAAAGTATGGGCCGTCAGAAACCAAGAAATTAGTCAGGGCTGCTACATTTTAACATCAGACATAGTGACAGAAAGCATTAAGTCAAGTAGTCACAAAGACCTTTCTTCAATGTAAGCAGGCAGCAGAAACTTTTTTTAGTGACAGAGTCTCACTTTGTCACCTTCATAGAGTGCTGTGGTGTTACAGCTCATAGCAACCTCCACCTCCTGGGCTTAGGGGATTCTCTTGCCTCAGCCTCCCAAGTAGCTGGGACTACAGGCACCTACCACAATGCCCAGCTACTTTTTTGTTGCAGTTTGGCCGGGGCCGGGTGTGAACCCACCACCCTCGGAGTATGAGGCCAGCACCCTACTCACAGAGCCACAGGCGCAGAAACCTTTTAAGGGACATCTTTCAGGAGCTCCCTAACACAGAAAGCTCTCTATGAGAACGGAATACTTACCAACATGCTGTAGTAGCCCTACACAGGTATTTCCCCCGTGGACAAATTACGATTCTATTCAAGCAACATCTCCATTTCCAGCCCCACACCTCACTGTGCAGCATGACACCTGTTCCTTCTGTGCTATCAACTGTGCTTGCCCTAACCACAAGGGAATCACACAAGGGAGGAGGGAGTGGTGACTAACACATTTATATGAGCAAGATGATGCCAGGCAGGACCTCGTCATAGACACTCTGCACGACAGTCCAAAGAGATGCAAGAGAGAACAAGAAGGGTTCTATGGACACATGAGTCCCAATCATGGTTCCTCATGGAACACTGTGGGAAAAGCTATTCTAGGAGAAGTTACAAAGACTAGGGTAGAATCTAGCTTTGTGAAATTTCCTTACTATAGCAAATTTCCATCTGCTCAGCACGTGAAACTTAAATAGAATTACATCCCCGTCATTCACTTGCAGGTAAGTTTTACACATGCCAATCCAGATCAAACCTGCAGCCCTGAAGAATGACACCAGCAGCCTTCATAGATAGGACCAATGCAATTGTACTGGGCCCTGTACTTAAAGGGTCTGTATTGAGTTTAAGGCTTTGATGTCACCATCTTGAAATTCTTGTATCATTTCCTAGCAAGAGACCCACCTTTTCATTTTGCACTAGGTTCTACAAGTTATGTAGCTGGTTCAGGCACCTGTTATATTCAAATGTTGGTGGGCTGGTCAACATCTCATTGGACGCTCAGCTGTGATAGGCTCTAGCTTACTTCACATAAAAATCTAGCTTCCTAGGTCACTGCACATAACCTTTTTAGACAAGGCACCACTTCCCAACAAGGCCGGATCTGCTTTAAGTGTTTCCTAACTGTTCCACCCTCCTGGAACCTATCCACAAAGCCACCCAACCTTTGACGTGTTAGGCTTATTAGCTTCTCATCTAATCAACCCTCAGCACTTTCAGATCACACGTAGCAAAGAAGTTGGAATGCATGACCCCTGAGATCCCTCTTCCTCCTTCCCAGGTCAAGCGTAATTTTTCTCTTCCTCCATACAGTTAAGGAAAAGCTTGTTTTTAGTTAATAGGTAATAATAAAGAAGAATGGATGTTAAATAGCTGTAGCAGAACAGAGTCAGGAGACAAAGATCATGTGGCTAATTGGAGAGGAACATCATAGAAAGAGGTTCAGAGCTAGAGGAGGCCTCTGGGGATGATCTACTGCAACCCAGTCTAGTTACCAAGGCGAGAAGGGTCAAGAGAGTTGCCCAAGGTCACCCAGCTAATGAGGAAGCCCTGGTCCTCCAGACTCCTGGTCCTGCTTGCTTTCCCCCTTCAGAAACTCTTCTGAAACTCTCTCATCAGTGGGATACTTACTACAAGAAAATAAGCACAAATTGAGATCCCTCCATCGCTTGCTCAATGATATTCAAATGATATCACCTTTAAAAAAAAAACAAAACCCTAATCCAAGCTACAGGTTAAAAGATAATCTGCATATATACACTATGTGTCAGAGTAAAATGTTTACAACATGATGAACTGGTGGACCTGGGTCGATACCCATCATTAGTTGTGCAATTAGGGTGAGTGGAGGGGTGACCCTTAGCATGCTCATCTATGAAACAGATTTATAACATTTACCAGTTAGGCTCAAGAGATTTTAGTAAGGATAAATAAAATAGCATGTATTCTCTGAAAGCACACTGCAAATTAAAAGGCCTTATGCAAATATATCATTGTGCTCAAATGACAGAAATTATACTTCCCAATACATAGTCAGTCTTACCTTGCATATGGTATGAAGGAGAGGCTATACCTACAATGAAAAACAGAAGATCAAATCAAATGAAGGGAGTAGATTATTACACAGTGGAATGGGTTTCTAAGCTGTAAGAACACCTGCAATTACTCAGACCCTCTCCCCTGCTCAGCCTGGGGGAGGCACACAAAGACCCACACATCCACTGGGCCATGTGTGCAGCCAGCAAAGTTCACGTGCAGAGAAACCCTACAACTTCAGGCTGGCTGGGGTACAGCTTTAACCAAGTCAGTCAGTGCCAATTACCTAAAATAGGAAGATTCCAGATATCCAGATGGCATAGGAGCCCTATTCTGAAAATATACCAATTAAAATTTCAATCAGTTGAACTCTTAACATTTTTCAACTCCTCAACAGAATTTAACTTCTACTCGTTTGAGATAAATTTTCTGTTTTGCTCCTGTTAATTTTAAAAGAAGATAAAGAGAATACAAAAGGTAGGAGGGAGCACTACCAACCACACTATGCACAAAAATTCTACAAAGGTACGATTCTTTAAAGACCCTCAGGAGGCTGAGATAGGAGGATTCCTTGAATTCGAGATCTAACTGGGCCATACAGCAACCCGTCCTCCACTCTTCTACCCAGCACCTGAAGGTCACTCAATTCTCTAAAGCAGTGGTTCTCAACCTTCCTAATGCAGCAATGTATTTTCATTGTTACAAAGGGGTCACAACCCACGGTTGAGAACCGCTGCTCTATAGTTTATTGTTACACATTCAGCTGCATCTGATTTTTCACTATTATAAACAATGCTGAGATAACATAGTTGTATATACAGCAAAAAAAAAAAAGAACAAAAGAACCCATGCCAATAGTATCTTAATAAATCCCCGTTAACTCACTCAACCACCTAAAAGGGAACCATGCAGGGAAGAGGCTCCATAATGCTAAAGAGCCAGGCACTCTGTGTCAGGCAGGCTGTAAGTGGATGGCCCTAAGAAAAGCTAACACAGACTATCAGTATTGAAGGGAATTACTGCCATTCATCTAGGCCCATTTGAATGCTAAAACTTTGAAACAGACTTGAAAAATCGTTTTTTTTTTTTTAGACACAGAGTCCCACTTTGCTGCCCTCGGTAGAGTGCCATGGTGTCACAGCTCACAGCAACCTCCAGTTCTTGGGCTTAGACAGTTCTCTTGCCTCAGCCTCCTGAGTAGCTGGGACTACAGGCACTCGCCACAACGCCCAGCTATTTTGGAAAAACCGGTTCTTAAGCAAAGAAAGGCATGTGTACGTGGATACCAATTTCTGCCACCAGAAGAAAATCAAAATATAAACATAAGGCACCAAAATCAGGCCCTTTTAGAATCTATGACCAAAATGTGCACATTTTATTAAAACCACACCACTAGCCTTCTCCATATCTTATATTATCCTGTACAGAAGCTCGTTTACTTGTGAATACAGTCAATTCAAAAAGGCAATTTGAAAGTGTTTTTATTCAAAAGTCCAAACTTACTAAAGGAAGGGTTAGGGGTTAAGCTTATAGTCTCAAGATTCATTATCATGGACTTCACTGATCCTTGGGAGCTTTAAAACTTCCACAGTCTTCCTTTCTCTGCGTTACAGCAAACATTTCTTTCCCCAATAGATCAGCCACACATACATATACTGAACCTGTTCTAGCAGACACCATCCCTTAGACAAACTCTGAAAGTGTTACAGAAATGTCTCAGGAGCTGAAGATTCCACACCTGCCACCACCTCTCTGTCCAGCACCAAACCTTGATGCTGTACAAGTTTGAAAGCACCACCTGGCTTCAGAAAATAATGTCTCCTGTAGCTCTTTCCCCATGCTTGGCCCTTGAGTTATAATTTCTTAGTCCTCACTTGAATCACCAAAAGCCAACAGGCCTCCAGGGCGTACAGCCCACAGCCACATGATTTTCCTCTTTGTCACTGACTCTTCCTCATCGCCCACTGACAATTCATTCTTTGTCCTTCTGCTAAGTGATTCATTTCATCACAAATTTCACACTCATTTTTCTTACCACTTTTCTATTTCCTTAGCATCTATTTGACTCACAAATCCTTTTACCAGCCCTCAAAATGCTTTGTCTTTGCACTCAGACTTAATAACATTTGTAATGTCTCAAAATCAACCATAAGCCCAGCATAAACAGGATAGTAGGCAAACAAGCAGCCTCCAACGACCACTCAAGACCGCTAATGCCATCTATTTGCAGGGGGTCAAATCGATGGGCTTTTGCTCTGGAGCCTGACTGCACCTGCATCACTTGAGAATTCTTTTGAAGAGCTCCTGTGCTTCCCTAATCCTCCTACCCACAACAGGTGGGTTTGATCTCCTCCAGCTGCATCAGTCAGAGGGCTATGTGGGAGGGGACTGTTTAAAAGGTTACCTACCACGTCAGTGCCAAAGACTGCAAAATGCAGAAGATGAGCGCAAGTCCCTTGTTATGCCACTGCAAGAAAAATGATATGGTTATGGGAACGTGTGTGACAAGGGGCACAAGCCAAAAAGGTTACAGAACATTAAAATATACACTTACCCAAAAGGCAGAGCACAGGGTAAGTGCAAAACACAGCTACAGGAAGAAACGACACAGAATTTAATGAATACAGTGCCAACACAGCAAAAAAGAAAAGAGAAAAAAAAAAACCTGTAAGACTTAATTCTTGACAAACTCAACAATAATACTTGTTAGGCTGCAGACGCTGTGCTTGCCAAAGCAATCAACTACATCCTTCATTTTAAAGCATTTAACCCACCTGAGTGCCCATGTTTGGGAGAAGAGTTAAAATCCCCAGGAAATCAAATTGGCCAATAAATATTCATGTAGATTTTAAAAAGATGCTCTTCTAGTTTCAAGTGTTCTCAGCATCTCTGCCCAGCAAACAAAATCACATTTCTAGCCCACCCATCTATCCAGCCATCTTTTCATTCAAACACACTAAAGTAGGCTTAACACATATCTCTGTATTTTAACTTCTGCCAAGGCTAGTCTGTGGAATAGAAAGTGCAGACAAAGGTTAACATGAGATGTCAACCTCACAGTCATTAACCTGTTACTTGTTTACATGTCACCTAACACTTTCCCTAAGGCCCTTCTTAGAAAGTTCTTTCTACAGAGACTTGTCGGGGGGCGCCTGTGCCTCAAGGAGTAGGGCGCCAGTCCCATATGCAGGAGGTGGCAGGTTCAAACCTAGCCCAGGCCAAAAAAAAAAAAAAAAATACAGAGACTTGTCCAGGCCACTAACATCAGCGCTGGCCAAGAACAAATGGTGCCCGAGCCGGCAGTCACGCCTTTGCTCTCCATCCCTGTGTAACACCAACTACTCAATGAACATGTCCTAAGTACTTTCTCTATGCCCAGCATTGTGCCTGATGCTCTGAAACCACACAAAACAAACAGTGAATGTGATCATGGTCAATGTGATCATTAGAAAACTTAACCTATTTGAATAAATGAGACATACACAAATGAAACTAAAAATAAAAGGTCCAAAAGTTGCAATACTGATATTAATTATACAGTGACCTCCCTGTTATCTGGCACCCATGGGGATGGGTAGATTCTGGATAAATTTAGTTTCTGGTTTTGAGCATTACTATTGAAAACAGGCCTAATTCTATACTCCTTACTATACCATACCATAAACTATACTGACTTGATATTAATGTTGAAAAATACAAATTAAAATCAAATTAAGAAAAATAAAGACAAACCACTTATTGTAACAGTTTTACTATACTATAAAATAGCTTTGTAAACAGTGTACAATTTCAGTTAAATGGCAGTCAATACACTTTGCAACTTCACTATTTTTTTTAACTTCAAGTAACATACATTAGCACTTAAAACCATTTCAGAGAACACACAGGAACCGTGGGAGTGAAGCACAAAGCACGGCCTTACTGATATCATGGAGCACAAAGTATAAACTCTAATTTTTTTTTTTTTTTTGGCCAGGCCACACGCTGGTTGCTTGAGTTCTAGATAGCGGGGAGTTTACGTAAGAGAAGTCCAGAAAACGTGGTCTGGAATGATTTTAATGGCCACGTGGAAGAAAATGGGCTAAAAATGAGAGGCTTTCTGGGTTGACAAAACAGGAAGATATAACAAAACTGAAGGCACTGTTGTCAGAGCAGGGGACAAGAATGACAGACCATAAGGAAACCATTCCCACTTCAGGAAGACTGATGAAAACAAATAAATATGATCCAAAGTCAGATAATGAAAAAGAAAAGGGGGCCCATTCTAGAAGACTGGATATCCACTCCAGAGAAGGCATGTCCTGCGTTTCTGAGTTATTCCCGCCGAGCTCTGCCTGTGCATGGCTTCAACTGCCACCAAGGTGTCCCTTCCTACCACCACTGTCAGTTGGGCAATATGACAAGCAAGGCCCTCTAGAGGTGTCTCCTAGAATTGGTAGGACCTTGACACTAAATTGAAAGAAGATCCTGGTAATTATTAGATGAAGAATGCTTCTTTTGCCATGAGATTACAGGAATTGGGTAATAAATCAAGACGAAAGAAAAAGGAAAGAAGACCTCAGGTTTAAAAGGGAAAAAATTCTATATAACAGAAATGAAACTCTCATTTAAGAAGTCTACTAAGAAGCAGAACTTACCAGCACTAGGATCGTTGCAATCAAACGTGTAGGTTCAAACATTCGCTTCAGCTGTTTCATTGGTCCCATGAGGAACATGGTACTAAAAGGCAAACACACGTGGAAGCCATTCAGACCAGACTAGGCATGCTGGGTCTGCCCCCAAGACCTCCTGTGGTGATAAAAGCTGTAAAAATAGCTAGTATTTGAAAAGCTCTAACTCTGTGCCAGGCACTATGCTAAAAGGTCTTGCATGCATTATTCTCATTTAATCTATCAACAACCTATGGAATAGGAACCAGTACACTGAAGTATCTTACCAGGGGCAACCCAACTACAGGATTAAATGACACAGCAGGGCTGTAAATGCATGTGGGTCTGACTCTATAATCACATTCATACTACTAGGTTAGATGGTCCCAATCTCTGGAAGGTGCTACCTTGTCTCCTTGACAATGTACCCAAGAAAACAAAGCAAAAAGGCTGAGGTTATTTATTTATTTATTTTTTAGAGATAGAGTTTTACTTTGTCACCCTCGGTAGAGTGCTGTGCTGTCAGAGCTCACAGTAACCTCTAGCTCTTGGGCTTAGGCGATTCTCTTGCCTCAGCCTCCGGAGTAGCTGGGACTACAGGTGCCCACCACAACATTCTGCTATTTTTTTGTTGCAGTTTGGCTGGGACGGGATTCAAACCCGCCACCCTCCGTACCCTACTTACTGAGCCACAGGCACGGCCATTAATTTTTGAAACAGTTACATTTTGTTGCCTTCAGTAGAGTGTCATGGCATCATAGCTCACAGCAACCTCAAACTCTGGGGCTCAAGCAATCCTCTTGCTTCAGCCTCCCAAGTAGCTGGGACTGCTCGCCACAATGCCCAGCTATTTTTAGAGATAGGGTCTTGCTCTTGCTCAGGCTAGTCTCAAACTCCTGGGCTCAGGCCATCCACCTGCCTCCACCTGGGTTACAGGTGTGAGCCACTGTACCTAGCAGGCTCAGGTAATTTAAAAAAAGAAAAACCAAGCTTAGCTTATGTTATAAAGTAGAACATTTCCTTTTCTTTCATAATCTCCAAGGAATAATTCTAATGATAATAATGTTATCTGTTATTTGTTAAATGTTTGCTAAATGCCAGATATTACCTTGTTTCACCCCCATCAACACCTTTGTGAGTTACATACAGTATTTGAGAAAGTTTTAGAGGCAACATTAAACACCTCTGAGGGTCAGCATTTTACTGTTATTTATACTGATTATAAATTAAGCTTTAAAAAAGTAGCCAGAGTCACAGACTCAACCATCTGATGAGTACTTCCAGCCAGACAAAGCAAGGTTTGAGTACAACTAGGGACAAGTCAAGACACAGGCACAGCCCCCGTCAAGTGGCTCACAGACTTGGAACTAGTCAGTGTAAGAACATGCGACCTGTGCTGCCAAGCAAGTATAGACGGGATACAGAGAGCCCAAAGGGAGAGAGCAGCAGTTCTGGGAGGAGGAGAAAATTAGGAAAAGTGCCATGTAAGAGGGACTTCTGAGCTAGGTCTTGACAAAGGATCAAGGACCCACCAAACCACAGAAGGTATAGATAGGGCAGCACTCTTGGCAGAGAAAACAGCCTGAACAAAAGCATGAAGACATTTGGAGAATAGCAAGAAGTTCAGCCTGATTTGGGAGGTGCAGTGGCTGGGAAGCAGGACCCAGGTGAGCCAGATCTCAAAGGGCCTTGCTTGTGTGCATGCTGACAAGGCTAGACTCCACCTGTAGAGAGGGAACAGGCAGCTGCTCAAGGAGGTAACACAGCTGCAAATGAATGGCTTCACAACCCAGTGGAAAATGGTCTGGAGAGAGATAAGAGAAAAGGCAGAGAAACCCAGCAGAGGCACCTTGTTCAGGTGAGAGGTGATGCAGGCCAAAGATAAGACCAGCTCAGATAGCATCTTCTCTAGGAAGCCCTTTCTGACTCTTCGTCAGGTCAGGTCAGGTGTCCCTCACCGAGCATCTCTTTCCAGGATATCCTGTTGTGTCAACAGTTTTATTACATGACATGCGTCTGCCCAGCTGACCAGCAAGCTCCACCAGCAGGGACCAAGTTGTACTTATCTTTGTATCCTCACAGCCCAGCACAGAGCATGATCAGTGCTTATCCAATGGGCTTGTAAGTCAATCAGTCATGGGAACAAAGGAGCCAGGTACAGCAGGTCAACACCAAGCCTTGCTAAGTAATCACATCACAGGGCGGGGGTGGGGTGGGGTGGGGTGGGGTGGGGGGGCAAAGATGACTGAGTTCAGGTTCCTGTGGGCCACTCAGGTAGAGGCCAGGCCGGTATTCCCCTCCAGAGGCTGACTGGAGCTGTCAGCATGGGTGTGATTGAAGCATTAGTGTGTAGGAACTTGACCTGGGAGGTCGATGCACCCACAGTGTGTGGAATGACTGCCTACTACTGGGAAACACTTCATGAGATGGCCTGCCCACGTGAGCTGCCATTCAGGTCCAGGATGGTCTGGCATGAAATTAAAACCAGTTTCGCCTAGGGCCGCTGACAAGGTAAGTCATGTTAAAATCATCAACTCAGTCTTTGGCAGCAATAAGTCTAAAAGCTATAAACCCAAAAACATCTTCCCACTGCTCTGTATCAGTCCCCTCATATGGAAAATCACAACATCAATACACTTCTTTCTTTCCCCCAGGTGCTTCGAAGATAAACTAATATACAAAATGTTTCATCCAGGTACAGCAGCTCATGCCTATAATACTAGCACTCTAGGAGACTGAGGCAGGTGGATCACTTGAGCTCAGGAGTTCAAGACCTGCCTGAGGAAGAGCGAGATCCTATCTCTACTAAAAATAGAAAAACTAGGGCAGTGCCTGTGGCTCAGTGAGCAGGGCACTGGCCCCATATACTGATGGTCGTGGGTTCAAACCAAGCCTCAGCCAAATTGCAACAACAACAACAAAAATAGCCGGGCATTGTGGCGGGCACCTGTAGTCCCAGCTACTCGGGAGGCTGAGGCAAGAGAATCACCTAAACCCAGGAATTAGAGATTGCTGTGAGCTGTGATGTCATGGCATTCTACCAAGGGTGATGAAGTGAGACTCTGTCTCTAAAAAAAGGAAAGAAAGAAAGAAAAACTAGCCAGATATTGTGGTAGGCACCTGTAGTGGGCAAATCAGGAGATTGAGGCAGGAGAATTGCTTGAACACAGAGTTTGAGCTTGTTGTGAACTATGACACCATGACACTCTAGCCAGGAGCAACAGAGTGAGACTATCTCAAAAAAAAAAAAAAAAAAAAAAAGTTTCAAAATAATACAATATGATTGTGATGTATTCTAACACCTCCTTTCTCTTCAAATCCTTAAAGCTACTGGAACACCCTCCTTCACCTCCCTCAAGCAAAATCCACATCTATTTCCCCAGCTAATGACTCCCTAAGGTTGAATTAAAAAATAGTTACCTCCCAATTGATGCAATGTTGCCAAAGGTGTAAAACACTGCAAACAGGTGTACTCCCTTCCTGGGCAACCACAGCAGAAGAGTACCCTGGAAGTTAAAGCAGAGTGTTGGCACATGAGCCACCCCCCTACCCAGCCTCACAACCAGGAGCTCATAGAGGAAGCCCTAAAAAGCCCATCTCCCTCCTTTATTTTCATCTTCTCTCATCTGCTCATTTTAGTGAAGAACAAAAGGAAAAAGGAGACAGATGAAAGGGGGAAAAGACGTGAAGGAGCATAGTGGAGCAAGACAGGAGGGAGGGAACTCTTACCAGCAGCGAGCAGAGAATTCCTATAGCAAAGCATGTGATGAAGCCTTTTATCCTGGTACCCCAGCTTAATGAAGATGCCTCAACTACCTGAAATTGTTTAAAAAAAAAAACATAATTACATACATGTACATACAAATTTGCCAAAAATGAAGAAAGCACATAATTAAATTTAGAAATAGTGTTAATCTCTATTAGGGAGGCAAGAAACAGACTCCATAACCCACAGCTCCAGAGGGTCATAGAATCCAGCTCTTCTTAGACCTGTAAGCTCTTATCCACACATCAATCTCCTCTCTGGCAGCTGCTAGCTTACTGTGTCTCCAGGTGAACATCTCCAGAGGTAGAGATAGACTCCCTGCCTCAAGCACAACTGATTTCACAAAGAGGAAGGCAAGACAGCAGATCTAGAGCAAATACCACAGCCCTAGCAGGATGGGGGCCACAACTGGAAAGCCATGAGGTCCACCAGGCAGGGTCTCAGGAAACGGGGGGGAGGGGGGTAGGAAGGTGGGAGAGGATGGGCGCACACTCAGGCACCTGGTCCACAGGTCATTCTCACCTACATCAACTAGCCAGCACGAAGCAGCTGCTGCTCCTGCAGCCATTTCTGGGACCTCAGAGGGTGAAGGCTCTCTCCTGATCAGGACTCCGGCTCACATCATCCACTCTCGGTACAGATGTACTTACAGCGCGCTGGCATCAGCCAAGTCACGCAAGTGAGACAGATCCTAGTTAATTAATTGCTGCTCTGCTCATCCTGACTCTCTGCCATTATGATAAATCCCTCTTTGGAGCAGGAAAACCAGAAAAAACTACTGAAACAGTAGAACTGCTCCCAGTGATGCTTTTCCCACATTAAAGCTGACAACCAAGCCTCTAGACCTGAGACCTTCCTAGTCTGTCCATTTGTCACAAGTGGGCACAGCTGCTGCCAGCTGGACACAGATGCCCACTGAGAAACCAAAGCCACAGCAGGACAGCCAGACCTATGCACCCTCATGCAGGACTCTGACCTCACACGGCCAGCACAGTCCCCATCTGGTAATATGCTTAAAGCTTCCTACCACATTTCCACCTGGCTGGTGGAGGAAGGTAGGTGGGGACAGAGGGCACACAGGTCACTAGACTGGTAACTCCCTCGGTCTTGGCTGCCCCTAGCTCAGGGGCTTGTTTTCAACCCTCTCTCCAAAGTTCCTGTTAAACCAGAAGCTTGAAGAGGCTTCCCCAGGTATGGCAGGTGTTGCTACAGAGTGGCTTAATCTTCAACCAGGAGGAAGGTATTTAGGTCAGCTATCAAAAAAGGTTCTCTTCCTACCCCCACATATTCACACATAGTGAAATAGGGCTCGTGACACTGCAGTACCACACACACACAGAGCATTTGCAGAACTGTGCGGCAATGCACGACCCAGCACAGAAGGCACACTCAGGGATGGCAGCAAGCAGCAGCGAGCACAGTGTTGGTTGGCCTTGACGGATGAGCCACTGTGCTCCATGCTGAGGAAAACCCTTCCCTTGGAGTTGGTGGGCTCCAAAATGGGCCATCTGTTCTGTTATCAGGCTTTAGTAGGCCCCAGACAATCTAATTAGACTCCTAACTAACCTGTTTACCCTCCCACAGAGGACAGAAAAAAACAAAAAGCTACCACTCTTACCACCCATGCAAGAACCAAAACTTTTGTTGGCGGGTTGAAAAAAAGAAACCAAGTTGCATGTCTGGAGAAAAGTGTGGTAGGGGACTAGGCCTAAGCACTACTTGGCTTCAACAGGGATATTCAAAAAGGTTCGATATATTTGGGGGGCAACTGGGGGATCGCCATAAGGTCTAAGTATCAAATTTGAATTTGGCCCTGGCATCTAGAATGGTAAATAGTCTTTACAGGGCAGTGAGATTCTAGCCCTCGTAAAAATCAAAATCACCACAATAGGAAGCAGTTCCACCAAAGATACTTTCCTGGTTTCTCCCTTCAGGAAGGAAAGCAACACACCAGTTGTAAAAGTCTCTCAAGCAGGGCGGCACCTGTGGCTCAGTCGGTAAGGCGCCGGCCCCATATACCAAGGGTGGCGGGTTCAAACCCGGCCCGGCCAAACTGCAACCAAAAAATAGCCGGGCGTTATGGCGGGCGCCTGTAGTCCCAGCTACTCGGGAGGCTGAGGCAAGAGGATCGCTTAAGCCCCAGGAGTTGGAGGTTGCTGTGAGCTGTGTGAGGCCATGGCACTCTACCGAGGGCCATAAAGTGAGACTCTGTCTCTACAAAAAAAAAAAAAAAAAAGTCTTTCAAGCTGCATCCATCCAAATGTTACCTTTTTTTGCCAAAACTGGGGGGACAGGAATAATTTCAAGATGTGCTTTTGTTTTTTGTTGTTTTTTTGTGGTTTTTGGCCAGGGCTGGGTTTGAACCCGCCACCTCCGGCAAATGGGACCGGTCCGCCACTTCCGGCATATGGGACTGGTGCCCTACTCCTTGAGCTACAGGCCCCGCCCTCAAGATGTGCTTTTGAATTCCCATGTGGTTGCAAGTTCTTTTACATACGCACTCTTGGTCAGGGAAGGAGGAAGCTATTTTTCCAATTCTGTTTTAAGCAAAACACTTCTTTTTACCCATTTATGAAAACAAACTCATAAAATGTCTTTCTACATTCAAGGTTGTTGGCAGCTGTGCTCGTGCACTTTTTTGAAATTAGAGTAGCTAAAAGTACTTGGATAGGATCTGTAAGCACCGCCCTCACAAATGTCTGACCAGCAGTTAATTACAAAGGTTCTTTGACTCTGGGATGTGGAGAAGAGGGGCTCTTGCCAAGTAGTAAAGCTTAGAATTGTTCAAGGAAACAGGATGGGTAACCAAAAGAAGGTAAGGAAGGAATACTGCTTTATCCCTGAGCTTTAAGGTAAGGTACCATTCATATCCTCCTCGTCCCTAGAATCCTTCAGAGAAAACATAAAATCTGTATTTGCAGACAGAAGTCTACTAAAACTAAACATTCAATTAAGGTATGTTTATGAAGATGAGGTATCAATTAGAAAATTCATCATGAGGCTATGATTAGAAACATGCAAATTTTATAACTACAAAGGAGATGTTGAAGAAGTAGTACTAGTCACACGTTTATGGTTTGCATTAAAAGAACAAAAGTTTTAAAAAGCCCTCACTTTTGGTGACCTCTTAAAGAGATTCTAACCAACTTACCACACAAAACAGAAACTTCACCACACAGCACTCCAACCTCAAAACCATGAAAAATATGACCCTCAAACTGACCTACTAAGTAAAAAACTAATCCAAAACAGCCTTGAGGATGAAATCGATTGGCAACAAAATGCTTCCCAGGAATTCAAGACTCAGGAAGTGCCATACAATGAGGCATATAAATAGAAATCTCACTCAGAAAGAGGAAATTGCCTGAAGTATTTTAGAACAAGAGAGAAGCACTTATTCTTTTAAAAATAGATTTAATTCGTGCCTGAGCTTACAACACATTAAAGCCCTTCATTGTATCCAATGCAGGCATTCACCAGTTTAGGTAAAAACAAGCTCAGCATTTGTTTTCAAACTCTGCTGTGTTGTGCAGTCTTGAGGGTTTGTCCACTGCATCATGATAATTTTCTTTTTTTGTAGAGACAGAGTCTCACTTCATGGCCCTCGGTAGAGTGCCATGGCATCACACAGCTCACAGCAACCTCCAACTCCTGGGCTTCAGCAATTCTCTTGCCTCAGCCTCCAGAGTAGCTGGGACTACAGGCGCCCGCCATAACGCCCAGCTATTTTTTGGTTGCAGTTCAGCCGGGGCCGGGTTTGAACCCGCCACCCTCGGTATATGGGGCCGGCGCCCTACTGACTGAGCCACAGGCGCCGCCCATGATAATTTTCTAAATGTGTGATGTCTCCATCATCCCATCGTCAACAAGGGAAGACCCCTTCAAGAGTCTTCAGAGGAAGTGTCTCCCTCTTAAACTTCAACTGCTCATAAAAACTTGTTGACAGTCCTAGGGGATAAAGTTTTAAATAACAAGGAGAGTCAGCTAAGTGTCAGACCTTTCTTAAGCCTGGTCTTGAGTTCAACTTTAAAGTTCTTAACAGAAGCTAGAAATCAAGAAAAAAGAACCTATGAAAGTAACTCCCAAGCCTTGACCAATTAATAAAGGCAATTAAAAAGAACTCACCGAGCTGTTTGGAAATGTCAAAAAAAAAAAAAAAAAAGCAGTTAAATCTCAATTCGTATAACTTTTGATTCCTATAGTGTTATTCCCAAGGGGAAGGTTCAGAGAATAACTTTTATTTACATTCTGGAGATTTCATGGATGGGGTGCAAGTACCAGTACCCTACAAAACAAAACTCAGAGTAAAATCAGCAACCACAAAAGGGGGTGAAAGCTGCTGAGCAAATGAGAAACATTGGTTAAAGGGAAAGGGAAAACTCAGGTTTCCAGTTGAGAAAATGAAGGTGTCCTTGTTCGGCACCTTCATTTTACAGATGGGGAAAGTGATGTGAAAGAAAACACCAAAAAGTAAAAAAGTTATTCTGTCATCCAGAAAGGAATAAAAACAAAAACTGAAAGCACTGAAATAGAACAACATCATTCCGCGTCGTTCTAGAGCACAGGGCATCAGGGGCCCAGTTTCAGTTGGATCAAAACCTTCCTAATAAAACAAACACACACGCGGGCAGTCTCCCGAGGCGCCGGGCGTCCACAGAGAGTCCGCGCGGACGCTGTGGAGGCAGAAAAACACGATGTGGTCCGTGCTCTCCTGTGGCGACGTTTTACAACTACAGGGCGAAGTGCACACGGCCGGCTGGGAGAGTTACACCCCGCAACTAAACGGGGCAGAAACTCAGCGAGCAGCACCGGGGGCGGCCACCAGGGCCCGCCGGAGGCGGGCAGCGAGCTGGGAAGGCTGCGGGACCGACACCCTCTCTCCCGGGCCGGCGACCCGACCGACCCAGGGAGGCCCCCTGCCTAGCCCGGCCCCAAAGCGCTTTCCCGGGACCGCGGGGATGGGGCCTACGGCCCAGATGCCCGGCCTCCCGCCCGCAGATACTCCTGGTGACTCCCCCAGCGCCGCCCTCTCTTTGGAGGGAAGGGCTGAAGGGGCGTAGGACTGAAAAAGGCCCACATGCCCACGGCCCAGTGCAAAGTGCCTGGGCTCTGGCACCTGCGGCGGGGGTCCCCGAAAAGCCCTGCAGGGGAGGAGGAAAAGGACCGGGCAGAGCTGCTTTCCAAGAAATCCTGGAAGTCCTGTCCCACTTTCTCATCCGCCATCCGCGGCCGGCCGGCTGGGAGCTGGGGTGGGAGACCGCAAGGCGGGGCCGAGAGCCCGGGGCGCGCTCACCTCGGACAGGCCGCTCCGGTCCTCGGTGTCCTGCCCGCTCAGCACCTTCTTCAGCTTGTCCATCCCGGCCTGCTCCTCTCCGGCCCCGGCCCCTCGGCTGTCGCCTGTTGCGCTCGCTGGGAGGACAGCTCTTCCGGGTGCTCCGCCGCCGCCCGGCCACCCCCGCGCCAGCCGCGGCGCGCCCCGCCCAGGTACCTGCCCACCTGGGCGGCGCCCGGCATGCCCCGCGCCGCGCTCCAGCCCCGCGGGTCGGCCGGTCTAGCCCGGAAAAGTCCGGGTTGAGGCCGGCTGAGCGCGGCCAAACCTCGATCTACGTCCGGGCTGCGTTCCAAGCCGGAACCCGCCGCTCGCCCCGGGCCCCGGCTGAGCCCGCCTGCAAGTGCTGCGCACCCTCCACGCGAGAGGCGCCCGAGAAACAAAGCCCGCGAAGCCCGTGGTGAACACCCGCCCTGGTTAATCCACGCCGGGATCGCGCTGACGCTGAAAAGTTATTAAAGATCAGTCAAGGCCAAGTGGAATAAATTCAATCTGTAACAAGTTTTTGTGGAAAAGTTATAAAAGGGAAAAATCAACAAAACTTGAAATATAGAGAAGATGGGGAAAGGAATAATAGAGTTGGGGAGGGTTAGCTTCTTTTCTTTCTTTCTTTTTTTTAACAGCCTGTTGTTTTGTTCTATCGCTTGGGCTGGAGTGGTGCAATGGCGCCATGGTAGCTCACTGCCACCTCTAATTCCTGAGCTCTAGCCATCCTCCTGCCTCAGCCTCCCAAGTAGCTTGAACTACAGTTGTGCAGCATGCCTGGCTAATTTTTTGCTTTGCCTTTATTACCGGAATTTCTTTAGTAGGTCCTTGGTCTCAGATTCAGGGAACAAGACTCTAGATTAGTGGTAAGACAGGATTTAGTATACAGAAAAAGCAAACAGCACTAGAGCTCCTGGTATAGGGAAAGGCCCAAGTCAGAAAATTTTAGCCTGGGTCCTTTGTCTAGGGGTATATGTAGTGGCATGAGGGTCCTTTGTAGTTACAACAAATGAATGGATACAGTCCCTTCTGCTAGGGGCAAGGTGAACGGGCATTCCCTTTAGGAAATTGCCCAGGCCTAGGAAACTTACATGAAATTGCCTAGGCCTAGGAAATGGGAGGGCCTGTTCTACTCTGAGTCGGGAACACTGTATCAGGAGCACTGATAGATCTTACATGGGAATTAGCCGCCAGGCGGGGTGGGGCGGGTGGGAGGCGTCTTGGCATAGCCAACCTTCCAGCAGCCTAGCCAGAGTAAGGAGGCCGCTCAGCTAGCCGGCCCGCAGTGCCCAAGACGGCCTCTGAGAGAGCTGAGGCAAGGCAGCCGGCCGCCGCAGCGCTGGCTTGTTGGCTAGGCCAGGAGCTGGGAGCAGGCTATGCCGCCACCCCTCGGCTGGGAGGGGAAGTGGGAACCCTGTATCACTTTGTTTTTTTATAGAGACCAGGTCTGTTTTTTCAGATTGGTCTCAAACTCCTGACCTCAAGGCATCTCCAACCCCAAATTGTTAGGATAACAAGCATAAGCCACACAGCCCAGCCTGTTTTGTGTTTTCTGAATGGTTGGTTTTACTCACCTTAAACCAGCCTCCAGCACTGAAGAATCCGTGTACATCCAAGTACCAAGTAATCCTCAAGGAAGGGCCAAGTCCAGGTCTTATGCATGGATTCACATTGCAAATGAGTTGCTGGTAATGTCTGGAAAGCCAACTTGAAAATTAAAATGCCTCAGAAAAATAAATCCACACAAGTCATCAAGAGCACCTGCTAAAAAAACAATTACAATGCCTTTCCCCAGCACACACGCACACACGTGAGAACACTTATGAAAACGGAGGAATGCTGTGACTGGAGAGAATCGACATGTTAACAAGAAGTTGGGTCTGGGATAAATTATTAATCAACCAGACAAAGGGATTTTTGCACAGAGCCTTATTCAAGTGCATCAAATGGTTGTAATGTTACCCATTATGTGATTGCATCTTTAAAGATACTCACATGCTTTGTTTCATAATTTTAATTTATTCCTTAGACCCGGAATAACATGCTGTTGATTTTCCCCGAATGTTCCTTATTTCACATAGGTAAGCTCCTGCACATCTTTCAAGACTTATCAAATATCAGCACAAAGCCCCTCCACTATGGAGTTAGGGAGATCTGGTATTTGCAACTCTAGCTGTGTGGCACTGAGCAAGTTGCTTAACCTTTTTGGTCTTTCATTTTCTCTGTAAAATGGTCATAAATGACTACTTTTGAATGTTACTGTAGGAGGTAAATGTGACAGTATTCCAACAGTGCCTGTAACATAGCAGGCCTTCAGTGAACCTTTAATGGAAGCTGTTGTTATTTTACCATCTCTGAAACCTTCCGTAGGCCAGAGTCTCACTTTGTCACCCTCAGTACAGTGCTGTGGCATAACAGCTCACAGCAACCTCCAGCTCTTGAGCTTAGGCAATGTCATTCGGTTCTTTATTCTCCAAAAAGCACCTAGAAAACAGGCTGCTTAGTAAATTCATATTGAGTGAGTGAATGAATGAATATTTTTGTGTCTGTCTTTGGCAGTTGTGTGAATAATAAATAGACTGGCAGATAAGATGACACTTAAAATAACCATCATATGTGGATCATTACGAAAGTTTTGAGATACACAAAAATCATGAAAAGTAAAATCCACATGGATAGAAAGAAATAAACCCCTCCCAATAACACCAATAAGCTGTGCAAGTTCAAACTTCCATGCATGTTGATGTTGAGAATAAAGTTGAAAAAAAAAGGGAAAAAAGAAACTTGCACAGTTGAATCAGAAAGGACTCTGTCAACCGTGTTTTTTGGAAGTGAAATAATGGACCATAACACAGTCTGCCTCAAAACTTTGACAGTGGGGTGGCGCCTGTGGCTCAGTGGGTAGGGCGCCAGCCCCATATACCAAGGGTGGTGGGTTTCCAGGCCCCAGCCAAACTGCAACAAAAAAATAGGCGTTGTGGCAGGCACCTGTAGTCCCAGCTACTTGGGAAGCTGAGACAAAAGAATCGCCTAAGCCCAGGAGTTGGAGGTTGCTGTGAGCTGTTACGCCACAGCACTCTACCAAGGGCCATAAAGTAAGACTCAGTCTCTACTTAAAAACTTTCACAGTGGCTCACGCCTGTAATCTTATAACACTGAGAGACAAAACAGGAGGATACCTTGAGCTCAGGAGTTTGAGATCAGCCTGAGCAAGAGTGAGACCCCATCTCCATTAAAAACAGAAAAATTAGCCAGCCTTTGTGGCAGGTGCCTGTAGTGCCAGCTAGTTGGGAGGCTGAGGCAGGAGGATCACTTGAACTCAGGAGTTTGAGGTTGCTGTAAGCTGGCTAACACCACAGGACTCTATCCTGGGCAACTAAGTCTTCAAACAAACAAACAAACAAAACCGCAAA
Source organism: Nycticebus coucang (assembly GCF_027406575.1). Lineage (NCBI taxonomy): Eukaryota > Metazoa > Chordata > Mammalia > Primates > Lorisidae > Nycticebus > Nycticebus coucang. The sequence goes on from NC_069789.1 coordinate 93,194,690, forward strand.
AAAGCTTACCTAGTGACTCATATATACAAGTCAGCAAGTAAAGTCTATTTTTGTCAGTGAAGTAAGAAAATTGGTCCATCTTCCACCTGCATCTCCACTCCCTGCATTTATCATGGTAAATGAGATTTTTTATTAGAAAGGCCATATTTAGGGTGGCGCCTGTGGCTCAAGAAAGGCCATATTTATAATCTCACCCCCAGCCTAAGAGTACTATTACCCTTATGGTAGGGCAGATAGGGCCTCTATTCTTGACCCATGCTTCAGGAGAACCTGCATATCACAAACACACCCATAAATGTATTGATATTCAAACACATGGGACCTCTGTTACTTGGGATCTCACACACAGCACTCAGACACTGTACCCCATATCTGAAACATACCCTGTCACGAATAAAAGAAAATGCTTCTTCAAAACTCCTTCCCTAGGGCTCAGTGCCTATAGCTCAGTGAGTAGGGCATCAGCCCAGCCTGGACCTGCTGAAACAACAATGACAACTGCAACCAAAAAATAGCTGGGTGTGGTGGTGGGCATCTGTAGTCCCAGCTACTTGGGAGGCAAAGGCAAGAAAATCACTTAAGCCCGAGAGTTGGAGGTTGCTGTGAGCTGCGACACCACAGCACTCCACCAAGGGCAACATAGTGAGACTCTGTCTCAAAAAAAAAAAACTCCTGCCCTAGGTCCGTAAAATTACCAGTACGGAGAGACTCTGCTCACAGTGCCCCTTCTGTGTATAAGCACAGAAGTGCTTAGGTGAAAGAAAATATGGGTCAACTTTTTAAATCTCCCTTCTCAGATGTTTTGAAAGCAATAGATTCTACATAGCAATATTCCATTTCCCAACAGTGCCAGCCATCTGTTTTCTTGTTTTTCTGGCTCTAATTTAAGATCCCAAAGGTACTCAAAACTGTGTATGGTATTTGCAATAGCTCACATAGAAGATGAGGGACATTATGTAATACTAAACAATTCATTTTACTCTTAAATGTGTGTTTTTATGTAGGCCTAAGCCAAACATATATGGAGAATGACACTGATTCTAAAACATTGAACACTGGAATCATGAATAGCTTTTGAATATAAATATTTAATAAGATTTTGGGTGGTGCCTGTGGCTCAAAGGAGTAGGGCACCGGATCCATATGCCACAGGTGCCGGTTCAAACCCAGCCCCGGCCAAAAACTGCAAAAAAAAAAAAAAAGATTTCATAACACTTTCAAAAGTCAGACTTTTCAGCTCTATTAAATAATTTAAATGTTCACATTTGTTAATTATATGTTATATTTCTTCCCTTTAACTTTTATAGATGGTTTTTAATTTTCTATGAAAATAACTCCTAAAAATGTGAAAAAATATTTTATTTTGCAATTGAATTAGATATGATCCTAAAAGCACAAGTGACAAAAAGAAAACAAATAGATAAATTGAATTTTATGAAAATTAAAAGCTTTTATACTCAAAGGATACCAAAAAAAGTAAAAAATGCACAGAATGATATAAAAGATTTTTAAATTATCTACTAAGGAATTTCTATCTGGAATGTGTGGCGAAGTCTTACAATTCAATAAAGACAAGCTAATTTTTCAAATGAATAGAGACTCCGTATGAACATCTATCCAGAGAAGATACACAAATGACCAATAAGACAAGAAAAGTTGCTCAACATCATTGTCAGCCATAATGCAAATCAAAACCATAGGAGATATAACTTCACACCCTCTGGGGTAGCTGTGATAAGAAAGACAGATAATAACAAGTTTGTTGAAAGCATGGAAAAATCAGAACCTTCATATACTCTTGGTAGGAATGTACTCATAAAATGTAGGCTGGGCACGGTGGCTCATACCTATAATCTTTGAACTTTGAGAGAATGAGGTGAAAAGGATCTCTTAAGAATAGATTGAGACCAGCCTGAGCAAGAGACCCTGCAAAAAAGAGAGAGGGAGGGAGGGTAGGAGGGAGGGAAGGAAGGAGAGAAAGAGAGAGAGAGAGAAAGAAAAAGAGAAAACAGGAAAGCCATTTTGGAAAACAGTTTGGCAGTCCCGAAAAGTTAGAAAATAGAGTTACATATGACCCAGCAATTCTTGTAGATACCCAAGAGAAATGAAAGACAGCCACACAAAAACTTGTACACCAATGTTCATAGACACATTATTTATAATAGCTGAAAACTAGAAATACTCCAATAGCCATTTACTGATGAATTGATAAATAAAATATGATATATTCATACAATAGATTATTATTCCGCAATAAAAAGGAAAAGGATACTGATACAAAGTACAACATGGATGAACCTTGAAAACACTGTATTAAGTGAAAGACGCTAGTCACAAATGGCCACGTACTGTATGATTCCATTTATAGTAAATATCCAGGATAGGCAAATCCATAGAAACAGAAAGTAGATTAGTGTTGCCTAGGGATGGAAGTGGGGAAAGTGGTAATCAGTGCTTAGTGATTTAAATGTTCTGAAATTAGATGATAGTAATGGTTGCTTGCACAACTCTGAAAATACTAAAAAAAACCTGTTGAGTTGTACACTTGGAGTTAATTGTATGGTACATGAATTCTATTGCAATTCTATTGCAACAAAGCCATTTTTTTTTAATGGTTAGAACAGTGCCCAACACATATTTCGCAATCGTGAATGTTAATCTGTTGTACAATGTAAGGCATCCTCTCTTTCACTAAATGTATCTCAGTCTGAACCCATAATGCCAGGCTCCTAATTTACCTGCAATTGTGCAATTGTTCTATTCACAAGGAAACTTAGCAGTCATTAAAAACAGAATAAGGAAGTTCTTTATGTTTTTGGTATAAAACTATCTCCAAGACATGTTTTTGTTTGTTTTATTTTTTTGAGACAGAGTCTCACTTTGTCACCCTCCATAGAGTGCTGTAACATCACAGCTCACAGCAACCTCAAATGTTTGGGCTTAAGCAATTCTTTTGCCTCAGCCCCCCAAGTCATTGGGACTACAGGTGCCCGCCCCAACGCCCAGCTATTTTTAGAGATGAGGTCTTGTTCTGGCTCAAGCTGGTCTTGAATTTGAGCTCAGGCAACCCACCCACTTTGGCTTCCTAGAGTGCTAGGATTGCAGGTGTGAGCCACTGTGCCTGGCCAAGACATGTTATTAAGAGAAAAAATTCAGGTATAAAACAATGTAGGAGGGCAGCGCCTGTAGCTCAGTGAGTAGGGCCCTGGCCCCATATACCGAGGGTGGTGGGTCCAAACTGCAACAAAAAAAATAGCCAGGTGTTGTGGTGGGCACCTGAGTCCCAGCTACTCGGGAGGCTGAGGCAAGAGAATCACCTAAGCCCAGGAGCTGGAGGTTGCTGTGAGCTGTGACGCCACAGCACTCTACCCAGGGCAATAAAGTGAGACTCTGTCTCTAAAAAGTATACATAAGTAAGACAGTGTAAGAGAAAATAGATAAAAAATAGATATAAATACATATGTATATTTTCTTATGTACCTGGAAAGGTAACAAAAGACAATTACCCTCTACTCAGAAAAAAGATTATTCTCTATCTCCAAGGAGGGAAGCTCTGTGAGCACAGGAGAGAACTTTTCACCATGTACCTTTTTATGATTCCTCACTTATGAACCTTATGAATGTACTTGCTATTAGAAAAATAAATATAGGGAGGCATCTGTGGCTCAGTGAGTAGGGTGCCAGCTCCATATACCAAGGGTGGTGGGTTCGAGCCTGGCCCCGACCAACCTGCAACAAAAAATAGCCGGGTGTTGTGGCAGGCGCCTGTAGTCCCAGCTACTCGGGAGGCTCAGGCAAGAGAATCACCTAAGCCCAGGAGTTGGAGGTTGCTGTGAGCTGTGATGCCACAGCACTCTACCGAGGGTGATAAAGTGAGATTCTGTCTCTAAAAAAATAAATAAATAAATATAGACACAAAAAGTTACATATTGTATAATTCCATTTATATGAAATATCCAGAATAGATGAATATAGAAAACAGATTGGTGATTGGCAGGGGCTGGTAAGAAGGGGACAAACTGGTTATTGTGTGTCTTAACCTGTTGAGCTACCATAATAAAATGCCATGAACTGAATAGGTGGGTCATAAACAACAAAAATGTATTTCTTACAGTTCTGGGGGCTGAGAAGTACAAATCAAGTTTCCAGTAGAGTTGGTGTTTGGTGAAGACCCAATTTCTGATTCATAGGTACATGGCTGTCTTTTCACTGTGTCCTCACATAGCAGAAGACTATAGGTATCTTCCTGGGGTCTTTTTTTTTGAGGGCACTAATCCCATCTCAGAAGGTGGATGAGCCAATCACCTCCCAAAGGCTCCACCGCCAGAGAGCATCAAATTGAGGCTTAGGTTTCACCATATGACTTGTGTGGAGATACAGAGCAATGGGAAAGGGATTTTACCTTGGCGTGATGGAAGTGATTTTGAACTAGACACAGTGGTGGCACAACATGGTGAATGAACTAAATGCCACTGAATTGTTCACTTTGATATGGTTAACTTTATGTCATGCAAATTTCACCTCAATAAATTATTTTTTAAAAGGAAGAAAGAGAGATGGGGCTGGAGGAATAGGAAAAAGGAAGAAAGGGAGGGAAAGAAAAGAGGGAGGAGGAGACAAAGGGACACATCACAGCTCAGCAGCGATCCTGGAGGGTATTGAGCAAAGAGCCTTGTAAGGAAGGCCCTGCGGTAAGATAGGAAATTAGGGAGGTACTGGTGACAGGCCCAGACACTGGGAACCACATGCCTCTGCACCCCCAGCAGACCTGCTATGCTGCCTTCTGGCTACAGGGCTCTCTGCTACCTCAAATACCCACCCACCTCCAGCGCCCCCTTCACTTGGGACCACTCCCACTGTTTGCCTAGGTGGCTCCGTAGCCCTCATAATCATCAGGCAGATTCTTTTCAAACTTAACACAAAAGGCTGATTGTTCTGCCAGAATAGTAAAGGTAGAGGCTGATCCCCTTCAAGGACTCCCAGAAAGTCCACTCTCCACAGCCTCCTTCTGGCTTTCCTTGGTGGTGATTCTCTCTTCCAAATATCAGTGAGGCTGCTCTGACCCCTCAACTACCAGGGCAAGCAAAAACCTTCCAGTGCTGCAGCTGCCTCTCTGCCTGCCTGTCCCTCCCTGCCATTGTATTCTTACTACACTACCACCTCTCACTGGACTTACCCATGCTCTGATTAAATTCTTCTTCTTCTTTTTATTTATATTTTATATATTTATTTATTTATTAGACAGAATGTTAAGCTGTCACCCTGGGTACAGTGCCATGGCACCATAGCTCACAGCAACCTCCAACCTCCAACTTGGGCTCAAGCGATCCTCTTGCCTCAATGTTTCTATTTTTAGTGGAGATGAGATCTCAGTTTTGCTTAGGCTGGTCTTGAACTTGTGAGCTCAAGCAATCCACCTGCCTTGCCCTCCCAGAGTGCTCGGATTACAGGAATGAGTCACTGTGCCTGGCCTCTTCTATTTTTAAAGACAGAGTCTCGGGCGGCGCCTGTGGCTCAGTGAGCAGGGCGCCGGCCCCATATGCCGAGGGTGGCGGGTTCAAACCCAGCCCCGGCCAAACTGCAACAAAAAAATAGCCGGGCGTTGTGGCGGGCTCCTGTAGTCCCAGCTACTCGGGAGGCTGAGGCAGGAGAATCGCCTAAGCCCTGGAGTTGGAGGTTGCGTGAGCTGTGTGATGCCACGGCACTCTACCAAGGGCCATAAAGTGAGACTCTGTCTCTACAAAAAAAAAAAAAAAACAACAACAAAAAGACAGAGTCTCACTCTGCTGTCCAGGTTAAGAATGCTGTGGCCTCAGCCTATCTCACAGCCACCTCAACTTCCTGGTTCAGGTGATCCTCCTGCCTCAGCCTCCCGATTAGCTGGGACTACTCACATGTGCCCCGATGCCCAACTAAATTTCTATTTTTCAGTAGAGACAGGTCTCACTCTTGCTCAGGCTGGTTTCAAACTCCTGAGCTCAAGGGATCCTCCTGCCTCGGGCTCCCAGACTCCTAAGATAACAGGCATGAGTCACTGCATCTCTTCACATTTTTCTGTCCCCTCCAGCCCCCCTGCTTCCTCTCCAGCCTTGTCTCTAGTCACCTGACATGTGAAAAACTGCAGTAGCTTCCCCAGTGGCCTGTCTTGCCTTTTCTTTGTTCTATCTCAAATCCATCCTGACTCTACAACAGGTTTAATCACCTTCATGTGCCACTGTCATCAGATCACACCCCTGACTCAAAAGCCCTCATGCTCAAGTCCTAAGGCCCAACCTGGAACCCAAGCTTCTGCTAAATGGCCCCAAACTGGCTGTCCAGACTCTTCTTCTGATACAAGGGTTTAAGCATCACGCTCTGCACTTAATGGCTTGACTTGCATTTACTAATTGAGCTTAAACACTACACATTAAAATTTAAAATGCATTTTGTTCTGATAAATGTTTTATCAAATTTGGGGGCTTAATCATTGACAGACACTAATAGTTTAAGAGAACATTACTTGTGGGTGATTTCTGCATTTAGATATGGCTAAAACATCGCACTAAGAACTGGAAATTCTTTTGGTGCTACACATGAACTAGAAAAACAAATCAATGAGGTTTATACTTTGGAAAAAGGAGAGCTGGCTCAGCACCTGTAGGTCAGTGGCTAGGGTGCCAGCCACATACACCGGAGCTGGTGGGTTCAAACCCAAACTGGGCCTGCCAAACAACAGTGACAACTATAACCAAAAAATAGCCAGGCATTGTGATGGATGCCCATAGTCCCAGCTACTTGGGAGGCTGAGGCAAGAGAATCGCTTAAGCCCAAGGGTTTGAGGTTGCTGTGAGCTGTGACACTCTGGCACTCTACTACGGGAGACATACTGAAACTCTGTCTCCAAAAAAATAAAAAGAAAGAAAGAGGGCGGTGCCCGTGGCTCAGTGAGTAGGGCGCCGGCCCCATATGCCAAGGGTGGTGGGTTCAAACCCAGCCCCGGCCAAACTGCAACAAAAAAATAGCCGGGCGTTGTGGAGGGTGCCTGTAGTCCCAATTGCTCGGGAGGCTGAGGCAAGAGAATCGCATAAGCCCAGGAGTTAGAGGTTGCTGTGAGCCGTGTGACGCCACGGCACTCTACCCAAGGGCGGTACAGTAAGACTCTGTCTCTACAAAAAAAAAAAAAGAAAGAAAGAAAGAAAAGAAAAAGGAGAGCTATATTTCTCATAAAGGGTAGCAACAGGATCCTGTACTGCGCAAGGTGCTCACATTCAACAAGCTACAGGAGGAATCATGAGTACGTGTGAAGGGCAGTCATACCCTTGTGATGTGCTTTCTCTCTCCCACCCTGTCGTGGCTGGGGACGCAGTTTGAAGGTATTTCTGGGGTCCCCTTGGCCAACAGTGGTTCATTCAGTTAGCAGAGGGCTCAGAATTTTATTTTTAGTTATCAAGTCACTCATCATATCAAAAACCAAATTTGTGGCTCAGTGCCTATGGCTCAAGTGGCTAAGGTGCCAGCCACATACACCTGAGCTGGCGGGTTCGAATCCAGCCCAGGTCTGCCAAACAACAATGACGGCTGCAACCAAAAAATAGCCGGGTGTTGTGGCAGGCTAAACCCAAGAGCTGGAGGTTGCTGTGAGCTGTGATGCCACTGTACTCTACCACGGGTGATAAAGTGAGACTCTGTCTCTTAAAAAAAAATTTGATCATGTCTCTTTACTGGACTTTCTTACATCCTATCTTCCCAGAGACAAATACCTCTTGCATCACAATCACACCTATTCATGTTATTGCTTTTTGACAGCACCTACATTTCAAAGCAACTTTTTTTTTTCTTTTGAGACAGAATCTCACTATGCTACCCTGGGTAGAGTGCCGTGGCATCACAGCTCACAGCAACCTTAAGGTCTTGGGTTTAAGCAATTCTTCTGCATCAGCCTCCCAAGTAGCTGGGACTACAGGCGCCTGCCACAATGCCTGGCTACTTTTTGGTTGCAGTTGTCATCATTGTTTGGCAGGCCCAGGCTGGGTTTGAACCCACCAGTTCTGGTGTATGTGACTGGTGCCCTAGCCGCTGAGCTATAGGTGCTGAGCCTGAAAGCAACCTTTTTCAAGAATGAAGCACGTTAAGGGTAAAATTAGGACCAAAATATGATGAGCACCTTGAGAACTGTGAATTGCAACTACTTCCATCGAAGCAGACATTGATGCATTAGTTTCTCAAATGCAATGTCCAATATCCCCGTAATTTTATTCGCCCGCTTTTTTAACTTTTTTTTGTTTTTTTTTTTTTGTAGAGACAGAGTTTCACTTTATTGCCCTCAGTAGAGTGCTGTGGCGTCACACAGCTCACAGCAACCTCCAACTCCTGGGCTTCGGCGATTCTCCTGTCTCAGCCTCCCGAGTAGCTGGGACTACAGGCGCCCACCACAACGCCCGGCTATTTTTTTGTTGCAGTTTGGCCAGGGCTGGGTTTGAACCTGCCACCCTCGGCATATGGGGCCGGCACCCTGCTAACTGAGCCACAGGCGCCACCCTTTTTATTTTTTATTTATTTATTTGTTTTTGTAGAACTTTTATAATAAATATTTCTGTAAGGCCATTTTATTACTTAGATATGTACATTTTCTGTATTAGTGCTTGCAAACTTGGGAACTGCTCAGCAATTTTAAAAGATTCTCTGAATGGGCCACTGCATAATTAGATTATGTGAGGATTTTTTTTTTTTTTTTGCTTATATGTGGTGGCAGATATTATGAGAATTATGCGTGCATTTTTTTTTTCCTGTTCATCAGCTTTTGTTAAGTGTCTGCATTCAACGTGTGGCCCAAGACAACTCCTCTTCCAAAGTGTCCCAGAGAAGGCAAACTGTTGGACACCCCTGCCTTAAACAAAGGCCTCATCTAGAGCAAGGCCCTCCTTAACTTTGGAGTTCTGTGACGGTGAGAGGAGAGGAAGCTCTCCCAGAAGTAAAGTTTGAAACTAGCAGAGCTTGATTCATGAGGTTTAAGAAGCTACCTCCTAATAAAAAACGGAAACAGTGAAGCAGCAAGTACAGATGTAGAAGCCACAAGCAAGTTATCCACATCTAGCTAAGATCATGGATGAAGGTGGCTACACAAAACGACAGATTTTCAGTGTAGACAAAAAGGCCTTATATTGGAAGAATATGCCATCTACCACTTCCAATGCCTGGCTTCAAAGCCTCAAAAGACAGGCTAATTCTCTTCTTAAGGGCTAATATAGCTGGTGACTTTAAGTGGAAGCCAATGCTCTTTTATCATTCTGAAAATCTTAGGTCCCTTAAGAACCTTCATTTCATAAGGTTCATATGCAAAATCTCTGCTGCTCTAGAAATGGAAGAGTAAAGCATGGATGACAGTATATCTCTTTACAGTGTGATTTACTAAATATTTTAGGCCCATTGTTAAGATCTCCTGCTCAGAAAAAAAAAAAAGATTCTTTTCAAAACATTAACTGTTGATTGACAGTGAACCCAAAAGCTCTGGTGGAGATGTACAAGAAGATACAAGGTGTTTTCATGCTTGCTAACAACATTCATTCTGCAGCCCATGGATAAAGAAGTAATTTTGACATTCAAGTCTTATTACTTAAGAAACACATTTTGTGAGGCTACACCTGTCATAAATAGTGACTCCTCTGATGGGTCTGCGCAAAGTAAACTGAAAACCTTCTGGAAAGGATTCACCATTCTGGATATCATTAAGAACATCTGTGGCTGGGGGCAGTGGCTCACACTTGTAATACTAGCACTCTGGGAGGGAGAGTAGAGCAGGAGGATCCCTGGACCTCAGGAGTTAGAAACCAGCCTGAGCGAGAGTGAGACCCCATCTCTACTAAAAGAAGAGAATGATACATATGATGGGGATTTTCAAAAACAGAAAACATTAACCCAACATGCAGAAACTATCAGCTGATTAAAACCACCCTAGAATACTGAGGAACAGAGGGAGAGGAGGGACAAGACCCAAAGATAAAAGGGGGAATTAGGTTTTTATTTAAAATCTGCCTGGATAATCTGTATACAATGTTGATCAAGTTCAAAACATAAAAGCACAAACAAGAAAGAACTATTCCAAACCATTCTTCTTCAATTAGGCTCTAAGAAAAATTGAAATTAATAAAATAGAGAAAACATTGATCAGTAATTACTTATTGTTTATTCTCCTCTTACAAAAAGACACTTGGGACAAATAAATATAAAACAGCATATGTCATATTTAGCAATGGGCATATACACATTTTCTTGTATTCTCCACAGAAATTAATAAAACTGTAAGAAGCACACTCATCCTATCCACCTCCCTCCCTCTAAAAGGAAAAAAAGAGGTCAATTCTTTTAATTCCCTATAATTTTTAATAACAGATTATCAAACAATCTAGGACTACTCAGAGACAGGACATCTGAATCAACAAGTTTTAAAAAACTTGTTGCACGCACACACACAAATATGATGTTGGCCAGAAATTCCAACTCATGAATATTCTTACAAAGTTTTTCATTTCTTATAATTTGCACGAACAGAGTCTGTTCTGTTCAAATCTGCATGGCAAATAAAATAGAAAGCTAAGTACAACGTGTGTGTGTATGTGTGTATATATATACTTTTCTGTCCTAAGAGAAAGCATTAAATACAGTTATATTTAATATATAGTGAACATACCGTGTGTTCTCTTAAAGTAACAAATTCCTGATTTCCTATACCTTGAAGATGTAGGCAAATACCAAAGGCAAATACGAAAACTATTTGTGACCAAATTTAGATAATAAAATACTTGCCTATTGGCTCACAATATAACAGAGTTTGAGCAATGATGAATATCTAAGGGTATTTGCTTTACTAAAATTTCTCTTCAGGCTGATACCTAGAAAGCATTGCTAATACTTTCAATTAAGTACTCTTATTTAATGATTTATCTATCAAGGAAATTATGTACAACAGTTATTCAAAGTCAGAACAAAAGGGTTTTTTCCTGTGTGCTCATCAAAAAATGATTTTTAAAAATCTATTTCAAATTATTCCTCATTTGGTGCTTTATAATAATTTCCCACTCTATGAAGAGCATTTAGAAGGGCAGAAAATAATTTAAAAATGTTTAAAGAGTCATCATCACAATAACCAAATGAATTTGAAATTTACTTTTGCGTATTTTCTGTATACCTAGATCTTAGACCAAGTATATTTTACTGGATCCCTATAATGCTACAAAAATGAATAATCTTAAAATAGAAAAATTGGCTTTTACATTTTAAACTGTGTCCTCTCCTCCACACCTATCCCCTAAGTATTTTAAGAAGAAATGAATCTTGTTGCTTTAGGAGTTGACATTGTATTGCAAAATACAATTGGTAATAAACCCTTCATACCTTTCAGTATCAGTATCGAATTCAAGGGGTTTATTCACTCTAAGGCTGTATGGAAAATGAAAGTTTAAAATGTCAGTACAAGTAGAACTACCAATAAGAAAAAGCACCTAAAGATGGAGGAAAATAGCCCTGACATTCTGTCAGCAGTAAACCATGTTCATGTTTCCAAATATAATAGCTTAAGTTCTCCAAAAAACTAGGTGTTTGTCATTGTGGTTCTATGTTTAAAACTGCCTTTAAATTTCAAAGTCAATTTAAAATTAGAGGGAATATATATTTTTTAATTTTGTGGGTAAAGATCATTAAACTATGAGATTAATTTCCTGGGTAGCAAGTTACAACTCTTTAGAAGTACATAAAACATCAGACAGGCCAAAATGAAAAGCCAGTACATCAACATGCATGATCAGGAATCCTGTGAAAGTGAAAAGACGTTGGGATTCGGTGATTTAAATTAACCTTCTCATGTTAGAAGACAGTGCTTCAGGAAGGGTGTGGACTGTGCTCACTACCCATGAGACACATACACATCACTACTGCTGAGATACCACTTTGTGATAATTTAGAAATTCAAATTTAACTCCAGAAAATAAAACTCTGGAATATGAATTTGAAGACAGTACGAACAGCAGTTAGGTGGAACCTGCCTGTGACAAGCCTTTATTATTTTTTCCTTTAAGGCTACAGATATCTGCACATAAACAAGGCAATTAATTCTCATAAAAATACCCCCCTACACATAGCCAAGGTGTCCGGTCAGTTCCACAGAGTGCATATGTTGTATCGCATTCTATTCCACAGGTGTACTTTGTTTTGAGTCTTCTGGGTTAGGAATAATTTTTTCTGGAAATATTAGCTTCTCACAAACTGCTTCCTTTATTGGTAAATACTGTGATATTTCATTAGGTTCCGTGAACAGAGAAGGTGGAACGTGCTAGAAAATACATAAATCATATTAGCATATACTAGGTCATCATATTGGTTTTTTTTTGTTATTTTGTTTGTTTTTTTGAGATAAGAGTCTCACTCTATTGCCCAGGCTATCAGCCTCCTGAGTAGGTGGGGCTACAGGTGCCCACCACAACACCCAGCTTATTATTGTCCTTTTCTTTCTTTCTTTTTTTTTTTTGAGACAGAGTTTCACTTTGTTGCCCTTGCTGGAGTGCTATGGTGTCATAGCACACAGCAACCTCAAACTCCTGGGCTCAAAGCAATTCACTTGCCTCTTACTCAGACTGGTCTGGAACTCCTGAGTCTCCCAAGTAGCTGGGACTACAGGTGCCCACCACAACATCTGGCTATTTTTTAGAGACAAGGTCTCACTCTTGCTCAGGCTGATCTCAAACTCCTCAACTCAAGCAATCTGCCCACCTCAGCTTCCCAGAGTGCATGCTGGGATTACGGGTGTGAGCCACCTCTCCTGGCCCTACTGTCTACTTTTAGTAGAGACAGGGTCTCATTCTTACTTATTCTGGTCTGGAACTCCTGAGCTCAAAGGATCCTCCCATCTCAGCCTCCCAGAGTGCTATGATTACAGATGTGAGCTACCATGTCCCACCATATTAACATTTCTTGAAAATATTTTGGTTCAAGCAGCATAAAGCATGCCAATATCAAAATCAGATGCAATATATGCACAGAAGGAGCATCATGAAATGCTCCTAGAAACAGTAGATACATCCTGTTACTGAATCATTCTACTTTGCTGCTAAATGATTTGTATCAAAGATCAGAGTTATATACTTTATAATCTTCCCATAAATGTCCTAATAATTTAATACATCTTAATTCAATCCCTTGCCTTGTTGGTTTTGTAACATGAAAACACTATTATGAGTTAAAGCCTACTATGTGATCTACTATAGAATCTCAGTAAAATTTTTTTTTTTTTGGCAGTGTTTGGCCGGGGCTGGGTTTGAACCCACCACCCTCCAGCATATGGGGCTGGCGCCCTACTCCATTGAGCCACAGGCACTGCCCAGAATCTCAGTAATTTTTCTATCTCAAGTATACTTTATACCCAGATGGAATGGGAACTAAGGGTGACAAAAATATATATCAGGTTTATAGGAAGGTATCACTTTTTAAGCAACTCATTATAGAATCCTAAATTCTAAGGAAACTTTTCACAAGTCCCAAGAGAGCAAAAATTGAAGAATTATGCCAAAACAACTAAGACATGAAACAGAATCAGCATATTTTAGGAAGAAAAGAGACTATGAAGAAAAGAAATCATAGGGTGGCAGGGTGATAAGTGGGAAGAATATCCAATAGGTGCCAGTTACAGTTCCACTGCCACCCAGCTATGTGACTCGGGTAAGCTACACTTCTCGGTGTCAATTTCTTCAGAATAAAATGTGCAAATTAGAGTGAATGATGGCTGAGACATTTAATACCTCTAAGTGTTCTTATATTTGTGGTACTCAGAAAAGTTATGTTATATTAGGTTTTATATCATGGAGTCCCACTAGGTGAATGGATGAGTTTAGGGATATAAATTTAGGTAAATGGGGTTAGGGGATAATTTAACATGAAAAAATAAAATTCAATTTCTAAAAACTGAAATTTAAACACTTACCATTAAGTTAGAAATTTTGCTCTCTCGTGATGTATATTCTCGTAACATGTAGGTCTTGTCAGCCTGTATTTACAAATAAAACAGTTGCAATAAATTTATTTATATTAATTTACAAAATGCTTTCTATTAAACAGTCTGCCTACATTGTAGAACAGGTTGTGAAAGTAGCATGAAGTATGGCAAGAAAGTGTTGTTCTAAACTGAGATAACTCCTATTTAGCTCTCACCAAGAACTCCGAATTATTATTTCCAGTCTCTATAAATTATAGTAATATAGGTATATGTAAACAGATTTCATAATTACCATGTAAAAGAAACATAAACAAAGGTTTTACTCCGAAACAATATATATATAAATGAAATATGCAAGAGATTTTAATATTACTTCAAGTTTAGACTGGGCAAGGTGGCTCATGCCTGTAATCTCAACACTTTGGGAGGCAAAGGCAGGGGGATCACTTGAGACCAAGAGTTTAACACCAGCCTGAGAAACACCCTGAGACCTCTGTCTCTACAAAAAATAGAAAAATTAGCCAGGCATGGTAGCGTGCATCTGTTATTCCAGCTACTCGGAGGCTGAGACAGAAGGACTACTTGAGCCCAGGAGTTTGAGGTTACAGTAACTCTGATAAAGCCACTGCACTCTAGTAGCCCAGACAACAAAGTGAGGTCTTACCTTGAAAAACAAAAACAAAAACTACTTCAAGCTTGGAATTATATCTTTTTCTTAAGCTATCATACCATTTACTATTATGTTCCAAAAACTAGATTAGTACTTATTGTAAAAAACTCAAATAATACTGTAAAAAACTCAAATAATATAAAATTATAAGGAAGATAGTATAAATCATCAGCAGTCACGGCTCTTATCAATAACATTATCTTTAATATTTAGAAATTTTTATAAATTATCTTTTTTGAGACAGAGTCTTGCTCTGTTGCCCAGGCTAGAGTGCCATGGTATCAGCCTAGTTCATAGCAACCTCAGCCTCCTAGTCTCAAGTGATCCTCCTGCTTCAGCCTCCCTAATAGCTATGACTATAGGTGTGCGCCACCACATCCGGTTAATTTTTTCTGTTTTATTTTTTTTTTTTTTTTGGTTTTTGGCCGGGGCTGGGTTTGAACCCACCACCTCCGGCATATGGGACCGGCGCCCTACTCCTTGAGCCACAGGCGCCGCCCAATTTTTTCTGTTTTATTAAGAGTCCTTGCTTTTGTTCAGGCTGAACTCAAACTCCTGCACTCAAGGTATCCTCCTGCCTCTGGCTCCCAGAATGCCAGAATTACAGATGTAAGCCATCACCCCCAGCCCAGAATATTAGATTCATAGTCACTTTTTAAAATTAAACAGAGACATCTTCCCAAGCTAGTCAAATATAATTATCTACCATCAATTATTTTATTTTTATTATTATTATTTTTTTTTTTATCTTTTGCAGTTTTTGGCTGGGGCCAGGTTTGAACCCACTACCTCTGGTATATGGGGCCGGCTCCCTATTCCTTGAGCCACAGGCACCGCCCTCTACCATCAATTTTAATGACTGTATATTTTTCTATTCCGTAAGTATAAAATAAATAAGTTAAATAATGCCCATTTAATGGGCATTAAGCTCCTTCTTTCTTTTTGCTATTATAAACAATATTGCAGTGAATATTCATGTACATACAATTGCCTGGTGAACATTGTTAGATTATTGTATGAAAGAGTATTTTTAGGACATAGTCATATTGTTTAGTTAAGCATAGTTTTTATTTTTATTTATTTGTTTACTTTATTTCAGAATGGTACAAATCTTTTCATGTAACTTCATTTGTACAGTTGAGTTGAAGTTACTAAGTGTGCCCATCAAAAACATAGCATTTTTAAAATTTAGATTTCACTATTTCTGAGAGGCAAAGGTAGCCTACTTTTAGCACTTTGCCACCACTTTTAGAAAGAAAAATAGTCTGTCACAGTCATCATGTTATTTCAAGAAGAAAACCATCAGGAAGTGAAGGATTTGGGAAAACACCAATCTAATCCCATTCTACTGGGTTCAAAATTCTAGTTCTGCCACCTAATAACTGTGTAACATGGGCAAGTTACTTAATCTTTCTTTGCTTTGATTATCTCAGCTATAAAACAGAGATAATAACAAGATGGATTTCACAGGGGTGTCAAGAGAGTTAAACATTATTATGACTACGGTAACTAATACTGGTGGTCTCTAATTCCTCATCCTACAGGATCACAAATCTAAAGTTAAAAATTCAGAAAGGACAGGCTACTATAAAGATATTAAAGGAATTTTTATAACTCAATTTAAGTCCCCCTTCCCCCCATTTTCAAGCACTTTTTAAAAACCTTGCATGGTAACGGTTCCTTCACATGGGACATGGACCTTTCAAACTTAGAACAACTATCAAAATAATTACATAATACAACCTTGAGGAGGCCATGTGATTGGTATTCCTAACATCGGGACATACATAAACAACATATACTATAAACTAAGGTTTTCTTAAATACAGATTAAGTACACAGAACATTCTTTAAAAAGCATCAGATCTCTCCCCCATTAAGGAGTGTCTTTTAGTAAACATTTTCTGGAGGCGGAGATTGGTAGCTCATGCCTGTAACCTTAGTACTCTGGGACACCAAGGTGGGTGAATTATCTGAGCTCAGGAGTTCAAGACCAGCCTGAGCAAGAGACACCATGTCTACTAAAATTAGAAAAACTATCTAGGTGTCCTGGTGGGCATCTGTAGTCCCAGCTACCCAGGAGGCTGGGCAAGAAGATCACTTGCGCTCAAGAGTTTGAGATTGCTGTGAACTATGATGATGCCAGGGTACTATCCAGAGTGAGACTGTCTCAAAAAAAAAAAAAAAAAAAAAAAAAGAAAGAAAAGGAAAAAAATATTTCCGGCTACCAGAGCTTTTGGAAAAGGAATTATGTTTCAATAACAGCATGCAGTTATAGTGAATCTGAAACATCCAAACTTAAAGGTTAAAAAGACTGTCATATAACATAAGTATTATTTAATTTCTCATTTTCAAATTCACAGTGAAACAACATAAATAGGCCCGATATCACGATATATTCATTAAATGAGAATAAGTACCTCATGGTAAAGTCTCGTGTCATTCATTCTGATAAGTACTCCATCAATTCTCAAGAAAAACCGCAACAGCAGGAAAAAACTAGAAGGCATTACTCTCTGGAAAAGAAAAGTACATTAATATTTTAATGAAAATCAAATATTTTATTACTTTGCTAAAAGAAAAACATTTTTTGATTCAAATAATTTTAATTTATAGGAAAATTATTTCATACACAGATCAATATCTGTGATACACTGGGCACAAATATTTCCTTTCCAGTATCTTCTCAAGTTAGAAAAAATATATATAGATTCCTCCCTCACCCTACTCTATTTTTTATATTACTGCTAACTACCCAGAAGTTGTTCTTGTAAAAGATTGTTGTTTAGTTATAGCAGAATAACATTGATAGCATTTACTTTCAATTTGTAGCCAGTGAAGTCCCCACTGTTTTCCTAACTTGATAGAAGATGTCTATAACATTGCCTGACCTTATCTTTTTCAGTGGTTTGGCCACTGCCAATCATAATCCCGAGGGAACTTGTTTAAGTCATTTAACTCCTGTGTGCCTGAACACATTGTGCTTTTAAAGGAGTTACATTTGCGCAAAGCTTTTGTCTTCACAGGGAATGTCTCAGAAGGCAGCTACATTGCAAGCCCCAATAGGGCCTGGGGGCCACCATCAGAAATGGGATGTTGGCCTAGAGAGCAGATGAACTAATCCCACATGTCATTTCTTCTGTTGAGCTTCTAAGACTTGCTAGTAAGAAGAATGCTTCCATCTCTTGCTTTTCCTAACTTCTGTAAAGACTATCACATAAATCCAACGTCTTTTTCCAGTTTCCAACCAGCAGATAATATGAATCACTTGCAAAATTCTCAGTTTTGTTCTCTATCCCTCTTAGAAGCTCATGATTGTGATTATGATGTCTGTCTCCTAAGTGCTGTTTCAAAGATTAAGTGTAAAATGCTAAAAACAGCGCAAAACCCTCCAGAATGGGCCTTCCTAACATGTTGACATTGAAAAATTTATTTTTTAAAAAAGCATTAGAAGACGGCCGAATTCACAGTACATAAAAATCCCTGAACTTAAAGGTTCTTTGTCCTAGCTTCAACGAGCCTCAGAACCTTGTGTAAATTATTTAACATTGTGGCTTCAGTTTCCTATGATAGAAAAATGTTTTTTCTAGGTTAAAAGATACTGAAGTTTAAAAGACTTAAATCATGTCCAAGTCATATGAAAATTATGTTCATTTTAAGAAATGGTAGTACTGATAATAAATGTCAAAACTAATAAAATGAAGATGAAAGGAAAGCCTAGTTCAGGGGTCCTCAAAGTACAGCCCGCAGGCCACATGAGGCAGTGTGAATTGTATTTGCTCCCATTTTGTTTTTTACTTCAAAATAAGATATGTGCAGTGTGCATAGGAATTTGTTCATAGTTTGTTTTTTTTTAAACTATAGTCCGGCCCTCCAATGGTCTGAGGGACAGTGAATTGGCCCCCTGTTTAAAAAGTTTGAGGACGGGGCGGCGCCTGTGGCTCAGTCGGTAAGGCGCTGGCCCCATATACCGAGGGTGGCGGGTTCAAGCCCGGCCCCGGCCAAACTGCAACCAAGAAATGGCCGGGCGTTGTGGCGGGCGCCTGTAGTCCCAGCTACTCGGGAGGCTGAGGCAAGAGAATCGCTTAAGCCCAGGAGTCGGAGGTTGCTGTGAGCTGTGTGAGGCCACGGCACTCTACTGAAGGCCAAAAAGTGAGACTCTGTCTCTACAAAAAAAAAAAAAAAAAAGTTTGAGGACGACTGGCCTAGTTCTTTGTCACTACATAGAATAATGCATTTTCTGTGTAGTATATTTTAATAATGTATTTTTTATATTTTATAAATACAAAATATTTATAAAATACAAAGCATTTATAAAATATAAAATTTTATAAGACATAAATATAAAATATATAAAAATAATTTATATTTATATTAAGTATTTTAATAATATATTTTTTATATTTTATTTTACATAAAATAAAGCCAAAATACCTTAACAGAATGCTCTATTCCGTCCAACCAATTAGATACTATTTCATATTGCCAAAACAATGGTTTATTAGAACACTTTAAGATATTCTTACATCTCTCATCACAGCTACAACCCCTGTGCTTTCTAGGTATAAATACTGAAGAAAGTACTAGTGGTAGAGAGAAAGGGGCTGATGAAGAGTTTAGGTCTTTATACTTAGTTGAGTAAACATGCTTGAGAAAGAAGCTGACTTTTGACAACTTGATGTGTCACAGCAAATTGGGAAGCACGTTACCTGACATAACTGTAATTTATAGGAAAGAAGGATGTGCAACTTTCCCTTACAATTCAGAAGTATTTATCAACCATCACGCTCAGCACAACACAAGCAGGAAGCTGAAGTATTTATTTCAGGATTACATAATGGAGAAAATAGGAAATAAAGAGACCAGAGTTCTAGTGCCATTTCTATCACAATTCAGTGGTGTATTTTAAGGCAGCTGTTCTCTCTTAAGGATTGTCTGGGAATTTGTGAGGGTATTTTTTTGTTGCCACAATAAGCAAACAGTACTGAAATTTAGCAAATAAGGATCTGGAATGCACAGGACAATCCTATTCAACAAAGTCTAGTCCCGAGTTCCACAAAATTATAGTATTTCTCTCGGCATTCATGTAGGTAAAAAAAAAAAAAAAAAACTATTTATAAATATCCAACCTTATAATTTAATTCCATTTTACACAGAAAAAAATTCACACACACACAAAAAAATTCACCCAATTATCCAAGAAAGTAGTTTATAAGTCTAGGAAAGGTTATATTTTGTTTTATTTAGAACTTTATTAAGAATTGTTCAGGGTGGCGCCTGTGGCTCAGTGGGTAGGGCACCAGCCCCATATACCGAGGGTGGCAGGTTGGAACCTGGCCCCAACCAAACTGCAACAAAAAAATAGCTGGGCATTATGGTGGGTGCCTGTAGTCCCGGCTACTTGGGAGGCTGAGGCAAGAGGATCACTTAAGCCCAGCAGTTGGAGGTTGCTGTGAGCTGTGACGCCACAGCACTCTACGGAGGGTGATAAAGTGAGACTCTGTCTCAAAAAAAAAAAAAAAGAATTGTTCACTATTTTGGAAAATTACATCACCTGAGGCAGACCTGTTTGTCCTATTTGATTCACTGATACCTGACATCTCTGCTAGCCTACATTTAGGGACACAAAATTCTAACCTAAAAACAAACATTGCTGAGAAAAGCTAATTCAGGAATACAAAAGAAAAATTAATTTCTGAAGCAAATATCCTTTTTCTTTTGAGACAGAGTCTCACTATGTTGCCCTGGGTTGCCATGGGGTCACAGCTCACAGCAAACTCACACTCTTGGGCTTAAGCGATTCTCTTGTCTCAGCCTCCCAAGTAGCTGGGAGTACAGGCACCCACCATAATGCCCGGCTATTTTTGGTTGTAGTTATTGTTGTTTGGCAGGCCCGGAATGGATTAGAATCCGCCAGCTCCAGTGTATGTGGCTGGCGCCCTACCTGCTGAGCTACAGGCACTGAGCATGAAACAAAACATCTTTTAATTGCAGATAGATAATACCACTTATATAAAGTTATCAAACCCAGAATAAATTCAATGAGGCAAATCTAAAATATCCCAGACGTCTTTGGACACAGAGCTCTTTCTCCCTAGAGAACTGCACTGTAAGGAAATTATGGTTTTCTTTTTTTTAATAAAAACTTGTCTAGGTCTAGAATTGAAGACAAGGTGAGAAGAACACTGCAAAACTTTGAACCTAAAAGATTCTATCCAAAAATAGCAGGAACCTAAAATAAATTGCTTTTTTTTGGATTCAAAGTCTTACTCTGTTGCCCTGGGTAGAGTGCTGTTGTGTCATAGCTCACAGCAACCTCAAACTCTTTAGCAATCTTCTTGCCTCAGCCTCCCAAGTAGCTGGGATTACAGGAGTGTGCCACCATGCCCGGCAAATTTTTCTACTTTTAGTAGAGATAGGGTCTCACTCTTGCTCAGGCTGGTCTCAAACTCCTGAGCTCAAGCAATCCACCTACCTCAGCCTCCTATAGTGCTAGAATTACAGGCATGAGCCATGGCGCCTGGCTCAATAAATTACTTTTTTATATAGGCAGCTTCTCTTGTTTCAACAATATTTCTTTGCAGAGTGTTTTATGATTATCATGAAAACCAAGAAACAAACATTCATAAGCAACTGGTCTTGCAACTCCAAAACACTTAAAAACCTTGGGCCATGTGTGGTATCTGATACCTTGTAATCCCTGCATTTTGGGAGGCTGAGAAGGAAGGATTGCTTGAACTCAGGAGTTCAAGGTTCAAGTCCAGGCTGGATAACATAGCAAGATCCTGTCTCAAGAACAACAACAAAAAAAAGAGAGAGAGAAACCATCCCATTCTAAGTTTACAAGACCTCTCTACAATATGATACTGACTTTGATGTCTTCTTAAAAAATTTTAATGAAATCCTTCCAGGCATTCTTAACAATGCAATCTGAGGGCGGCGCCTGTGGCTCAGTCGGTAGGGCGCCGGCCCCATATACCGAGGGTGGCGGGTTCAAACCCGGCCCCGGCCAAACTGCAACCAAAAAATAGCCGGGCGTTGTGGCAGGCGCCTGTAGTCCCAGCTACTCGGGAGGCTGAGGCAAGAGAATCGCTTAAGCCCAGGAGTGGAGGTTGCTGTGAGTTGTGTAAGGCCACGGCACTCTACCGAGGGCCATAAAGTGAGACTCTGTCTCTACAAAAAAATAACAAAAACAATGCAATCTGAACAGGTGTGGTGGCTCACGCCTGTAATCCTGGCACTCTGGGAGGCCGAGGCGGGTGGACTGCTTGAACTTGAGTTTGACACCAGAGTGAGACCCTTTCTCACTAAAAATAGAAAAACTAGTCAAGTGTGGTGATGGGAACTCCTAGTCCCAGCTACTCAGGAGGCTGAGGCAAAAGGATTGCTCAAGCGTAAGAGTTTGAGCTTGCTGTGAGCTATGACTCCATGGCACTCTACCTGGGGCGACAGAGTGAGACTCTGTCTCAAAAAAAGAAGAAAGAAAGAAAAGAAGGAAGAGAAAGGAAAGGGAAAGGAAAGGAAAAAGAAATCCTATCACATAACTCAGAAAAGTTAGACAAGGTAAAACGAAGGTACATTTTAAGATGACATTATTCTTCAGTTTCAGACTTACTATTTACTTCGGTATACATATACTGCATTTATGCCCATATCTTCTTGAGCAGCTCCTTCATCCAAGAAAACATATGTGCTCTCCACATATCTATCCACTTATATACATCACAGATATTACCACCCATTTGGATACAAATGCACAGACATGCAACCTCATAATGAACATTCAATATAGTCAAATCAGTAGGTGGGTAGACAAGTGGAAAGTAACCATGACTGGAGGAGTTGGAGAGAAAATAAATCTAAATGAAAAAAAGTAAATTCAGAGAGAGTTATAAGTGGGCAAGAGAGTTCGGTGCTATGAAAACAGTTATCTAATGCTAGAATGATGATTTACAATCAGATGATACAAAGAAAACTTGTAAATAGTTTCATAATCTTAGATATACTAATCTTTTTGGACCCTGTCTATAAAACACGAAGAAGAGGGTAAAACAATTCTCTAAAAATTCCATTAAAATTCTAAACTCATATAACTCTACAGAAAAAGTTGACTTGAAAACAAGTTTATTCCTGTTGTTGTATTACTGTTGTCATTCTTTAAATCATAACAGACATGATCATTATGCTCTAAGAATAATGTCTGATGGTGAGGTCTCTGTCTTTGACATATCTCATGATAAAGCACTGTAACTGAAAGGTTAAAAATAAGTACTTATATAGCAGCTCAATTCACAATTGCACAATACGGAAACAACCCAGGTGCCCATCAACCCATGAACTGATCAATAAACTGTGGTTATGTATATCACAGAATACTATTCAGCCATTAAAAAAAGATGGAGACTTTACAGCTTTCATATTTACCTGGAAGGATTTGGAGAACATTCACCTAAGCAAAGTACCATAAGAATTAAAAATCAAGCATCCCATGTACTTGATTCTCAGTTGAAACTAGATTAACAACTACAGGCCCACATGACAGAAAAATACAATTAAATTCAAGAAGTGGGGAGGGAGCTCAATAAGATCCCACCTAACAGGTACAATGTACAGGTATATGGCACATTTCCTTACAAGCACAAATAATGTAACCTTCCCTCATATTAATTCAACATAAATAAATAAATAAAATTCAGAGCAACACACATACACATAGTACTTATAATAGGAGTATAAAAGGGATTATGTAACACTGCCCAGGGGAGTTACAAAAAGGCCTTATTGAAGAAGTGATATTTTAGCTGGATCTTAAAGGACGAATCATTTAGTAAAGAGTTTCAATTGAGGTTTTTCTGGAAAATGTTAGAAACCAAACCACAACCTAGTGGTAAACAAATATGGATAACTGCTAGTAGCCATTTATTTCTTTTAAGCATGTTCCACCAATAATACTACTAATGGAAGTCATTTGTCCTCTACTGTCTACTGATAGAAAACAATACAAAAAGCGAAGGGTGTTATTTCTGTTTTCTATTTCTATGCTGAAAATTGAAGTGGTAGAATAATGCACTGAAATCCTAACACATGGGTCACTTTTTAAATGACATCCACCTTGCTGTATGCAGAGCCTACCAACATCATCAATGTGAAAATTAAGCCAAAATCTTCATTCGAGTTAAATAATAAGCAAATAAACTACAAAGTGGCTAGGCTGGTCTATTAAAAAATGCTGTGCTAGGCTCGGTGCCCATAGCTCAGTGGTTAGGGCACCAGCCACACACATGGAGGCTAGGAGGTTTGAACCCAGCCCGGGCCTGCTAAACAACGACAACCACAACAAAAAAATAGGCAGGCACTGTGGTGGGCGCCTACAGTCCCAGCTACTTGGGAGGCTGAGGCAAGAGAATTGCTTAAGCCCAGGAGTTTAAGGTTGCTGTGACCTGTGATGCCACAGCACTCAACCGAGGACAACATAATGAGACTCTGTCTCCAAAAAAAAAAGCCATGCTAAAAGTCTTAACAATAAACTAAGATTCTGTGATATTCAATAAGATCTACTCAGACCCAAGTGAAATTGTACATGATTCAGTGTGATTCAAAGCGATTCTTACATTTCTGCCCAATATTAGGAGTAGAAGAGAGACATTAATTTCAAATAAAAATCATAATACTCACAATTTTCACACTCAGGCTTGAAACTCCATGATCATGAAGTTCATCCTCAAACAGAAGAACTTCTTCAAAAAACTTAATCTGTTCCCTGGCTTTCAATTTCTCTGTATCTATATGATCTGTTGTAGGTACAACCTAAAAGAAAAAAAATTTAAGGAGCTATGCACAAAAAAATTTTAAGGAGCTACAGAAACACAGGAAAGTACTTTTGCCTATCAATCTTTCTTATACAGCCAATGCTCACAATTCTAAATTTAGTAGGTGTTGTTAGTAGACATCAAAGACCAGAATATCCTTCGATGCTGAAAAATGAAGATATTACGGACATCTGATATTATATCTTCACAAAAAGGAAATAAAAATTCATCATTTTTCGCAGAAGTCAGATCAAAATCGAGCATTCTTTTTTGACTATGAAAAAATTAATTAACTGAAAATCAGTCAGTGTGATGAGCTCCTACCACAATAGAAGGTCAAAGCTGTTTTGTGCTATGAAAATACATTTATTTTTTTGAGACAAAGCCTCAAGCTGTCGCCCTGGGTAGAGTGCTGTGGCATCACAGCTCATAGCAACTTCTAACTCCTGGGCTTAAGCGATTCTCTTGCCTCAGCGTCCCAAGTAGCTGGGACCACAGGCGCCCGCCACAACGCCCGGTTATTTTTTTGGTTGCAGATGTCATTGTTATTTGGCGGGCCTGGGTTGGAATTGAACCCGCCAGCTCAGGTGTTATGTGGCTGGTGTCTTAGCCGCTTGAGCCACAGGCACCGAGCCTGAAAATACATTTTTAAGGTGATACCTGGGGCTCATTAAGTAGGGCGCTGGCCCCCTATACCGAGGGTGGTTGGTTTGATCCCTGCCCCGGCCAAACTGCAACAAAAAAATAGCCAGGTGTTGTGGCAGACGCCTGTAGTCCCAGCTACTCAGGAGGCTGAGGCAAGAGAATCACCTAAGCCCAAGAGCTGGAGGTTGCTGTGAGCTGTGATGCTAAGGAACTCAACCGAGGGTGACAAAAAAAAAAGAAGGAAAAGAAAAGATAAGAAAATACATTTTTAAGACATTTATATGGGGGGCGGCGCCTGTGGCTCAGTGAGTAGGGCGCCGGCCCCATATGCTGAGGGTGGCGGGTTCAAACCCAGCCCCCCTTGGCCCCATATGCTGAGGGTGGCGGGTTCAAACCCAGCCTCGGCCAAACTGCAACAAAAAAATAGCTGGGCGTTGTGGCGGGCGCCTATAGTCCCAGCTACTCGGGAGGCTGAGGCAGGAGAATTGCCTAAGCCCAGGAGTTGGAGGTTGCTGTGAGCCGTGTGATGCCACGGCACTCTACCAAGGGCAATAAAGTGAAACTCTGTCTCTACAAAAAAAAAAAAAAAGATATTTATATGGGACTTTAAAAATATTTTTCCATTTGAATATTGTCTATTTTCTCAACCAAACTCCCCAAACCTACAAACAAAATTAAGTGCTTTAAATAATAAGGTAAACAAGAACTTTTAGAGAAATTCTAAGGGAAACTCCTGGCACTGCAAAGGACTTTGAACAAAGCTGGCAATTTTTTCAATGTATTATCTTGTAGCTCACAGAAATACACTACACAATCTAACAAAAGCATCAAAACCCCCAAGGCAGATCATGTCAGTGGGTCACTGAACCTGAGCATCTAAATAGTAGCAACAAAGTATGAACTATGATATCATTTTTTACTAATTCAAGTTCACCATAAAATGTTCAGCTATTCTATTCTTTGGCAAGGTTTATCATAAGCAAATACAAACAGTGCTTGTCAAACCATAGATATTCAGTAAATAGTAACTATTATTTTGCTTTACTTAACAAATACGATTAGGTCATTTGTTTGATTTACAGACAGAATGAAGAAATGGTAGAGTAATTTGAAATAACTGGACAAGAATTATAAGAAAATAATAAAGGTTGCTAAGGAGACTGCAGAGATTTGGGGGAGCGATAATTAAGTGATGTACAGGGGGAAAAGGTGCAATGAAAACAAAGTGGCACAATTTGTACATGATTGTCAAAAGGTGAAAAAATGTCCATAGTTTTCTGGGCAGACAGGCACCACTCCTGAAGATGAAAAGCGGGAGGTGAAGGGAGAGAGAGTGAAGGGGCAGGGCATATAACAACCCCTTGTATTACACACAGGCTCATGATCTATTAAAGATAAAAAAGATGACCTGACCACTAGGGATGTCTAAGGTTATAATACTTAAGTTAGTGTTAAATATACACACTTGTAAACTCACTTTTATACAGCTTAACTCTAATAAATTTTATTACATTTTTAAGATTCCTCTTATAGATGCTCCTGACTTCCATAAAAATCAATCATCATGTGAATTTTCTCATTGGTAAATTGCTCCTTTATTAATGTTTCATAATTCTTCAGTAAATTATTGGCTAAAATGAATCCATCAATTTTGGCATTTTTATACTTGTTCTTATAAATGTTTGAAAAGATAGACAAAACTAATTATAAAACACAAGTTAGAGATATTCATTATATTTAACTTTATGTTATCTTCTCTTTTTTTCTTTTCTTTTTTTTTTTTTTTCGTTGCAGTTCAGCCGGGGCTGGGTTCGAACCCGCCACCCTTGGTATATGGGGCTGGCGCCCTACTCACTGAGCCACAGGTGCCGCCCTATGTTATCTTCTCTCACTGGCAATGACAAATACATCTAAAACTTTATACTTGTCAGCCCTCTCTCCTCCTGAATTTACCTCCTCCCTGAATTCAAGCATCTGGAAAAAAACAAAAACCAGCTAAATGTAAAAACATAGGGAACACTTCTAGCTTCCAGTATTGCCCGAATTAAGTAACCTAGACAAACCCTTCTCTTGCTGAAGGCAATTTAAGAAGCTGGCTGAAAAAACAAAAACTTCTTAAAAGCATCAAATGGCCAAGGCAGTGAGGAGTTACTGGGCTGAGATTTAGAAGAAGACTATAGTCCAGAAAATTGAGTCTGTACTTGGCAGACTTGCTCCCTAAGGCATCAGCATTAGCAGACCCAGAGAAGACTCTGGCCTCTGGCAGCTTTTGATGCCATCTTTGTTCAGTGCTCACTACAGGCAGCAACCTCGCAGAATTCCCTGCCTACTCCCAATTTGGGGATAACATCCTACAGAGCTATACTGGTTTCAGAGCTTCTTATCTCCAGACCCAGTACACCTCAAACTCTGTCCCTAGACCAAGGTTAGCAAATTAAGATCTGTTGGTCAAATGTGCCCTGTAGCCTATTTTTGTACGGACTGCGAACTGAGACTGGTTTTATATTTTTTAAATGACTAGAGGGGAAAAAAAAAATCAAAAGAAACATATTTCAGGCTCAGCGCCTATAGCTTAGCAGCTAGGGGGCTGGCGGGTTTGAACCCGGCCTGCCAAACAACAATGACAACTACAACAAAAAATAGCCAGGTGTTATGTCAGGTGCTTGTAGTCCTAGCTACTTAGGAGGCTGAGGCAAGAGAATCACTTAATCCCCAAGAATTTGAGGTTGCTGTGAGCTGAGATACCACAGCACTCTACCCAGGGCGACAGCTTGAGACTGTGTCTAAAAAAACAAAAACAAAAACAAAATAATAACAAAAAAAGAAATATATTTCATAACATACAAAAATTATATGAAATTCAAATTTCAATGTCCACAAATAAAGTTTTATTGAAACACAGACATGTTCATTCATGTATCATCTCATCTCTCCTGGTGGTTTTCATCACAACAGCAGAGCTGAGTAACTCCAACAGACATTCTATGCCCCACGAAACTTAAAATATGTACTGTCTAACCCAGAAAAATTTCCAGACCTCTGTCATTAACTATGAATATTCTCAAGTGCTTATCAGAAATAAGCAAAAATCTTCTCTGGAGAAAAACAACATCCTCCTAAGATTCAAACAAAAATATAAAAGGCTGGAAGCAAGAAACAATTGTAAAAGGGACTTTACCTAACAAATGCAATCAGAGTAACCTGGTTTCTTGTTCCCTTAATGAATCTCCAACAACAATAAAAAAATAAATAAATAAATAAAAAGGCATATTAGGCGCCTAGACATCCTAAGTTAGAACCAACTAAAATAACAAAGTCCTTATAGACTCCAGAGATTGAAATTTGAGATATGATAGGCCTGCATTTGAGATATGATAGGCCCGTATTGTGTTGCAATAATAAAATACCATATATAATACATCTTTTTTTTTTTTTTTTGAGGCAGAGCCTCAAGCTATCGCCTTGGGTAGAGTGCCGTAGCATCACAGCTCACAGCAACCTCCAACTCCTGGGCTCAAGCAATTCTCCTGCCTCCACCTCCCAAGTAGCTGGGACCATAGGCACCTGACACAAGGCCCAGCTATTTTTTTGGTTGCAGCTGTCATTGTTGTTTGGCAGGCCCAGGCTGGATTCAAACCTGCCAGCTCAGGTGTATGTGGCTGGTTCCTTAACCACCTGAGCCACAGGTGCCAAGCCATCTATTTTTATTTATTTATTTATTTTTGAGACAGAGTTTCAAGCTGTCACCCTCGGTAGAGGGCCGTGTCATCATAGCTCACAGCAACTTCAACCTCTTGGGGCTTCAACCTCTCTTGCCTCAGCCTCCCAGGTAGCTGGGCCTACAGGCGCCTGTCACAACACCTAGCTTTTTTTTTGTTGTAGTGGTCATTGTTGTTTGGCAGGCCTGGGCTGGGTTCAAACCTGCCAGCCCCCTGGATGCTGAGCTACAAGCGCTGACCCAATACATCTACTTTTAATCTTGATATTTCAATAATATTAACTTAGTTCCCCTGACATTTGAGATATGATACTGTTACAGTAATAATAACAACTGCCATTTATTGAGATCTTTCTGGGTTACAGACACTATGCTAGACACTTCGCATACATAATCTTTTTTTTTTTTTTTTGAGACAAAGTCTCACTTTGTTGCCCCCAGTAAAATGCTGCGGCATCACAGCTCACAACAACCTCAAACTCTTGGGCTCAAGAGATTCTCTTGTCTCAGCCTCCCAAGTAGCTGGAACTACAGGCAACCGCCACAACACCCAGTTATTTTTAGACACAAAGTTTCACTCTGGCTCAGGCTGGTCTCGAACCTGTGACCTTAGGCAATCCATCTGCCTTGGCCTCCCAGAATGCTAGGATTACAAGTGTGAGCCACTGTGCCTGGCCTCTGCATACATAATCTTTTTTTTTTTGGTAGAGACAGAGTTTCACTTTATTGCCCTCAGTAGAGTGCCGTGGCGTCACACGGCTCACAGCAACCTCCAACTCCTGGGCTTAGGTGATTGTCTTGACTCAGCCTCCCAAGTAGCTGGGACTACAGGCGCCCGCCACAACGCCCGGCTATTTTTTTGTTGCAGTTTGGCCGGGGCTGGGTTTGAACCCGCCACCCTCAGCATATGGGGCCGGCACCCTACTCACTGAGCCACAGGCACCGCCTGCATACATAATTTTATTTCCAACTCACAGCTGGTATTATCTCCAGTTTACCAGAGAGAAGTAAGGAAGGCTTACTAAGATGAAATTGCTTTCCCAAGCTGGCAAATGATGGTGCTGGGATTTGAAACCTGCTCTGTGTTCTGCCAATGCCTGTGCTCATTACCACAGGTGAGTGGGTGATCCCATCGACATTTATCAGCAACACCTTAGAACAAGTTATAGTGTAGGCTGAAGTGTCAAGAAAAGAGTACTGAACAAATGCTTTTCACCTCCTACTACTCACACCCCGTTTCTACTACTGTGGTTCTTGCTCCTCAGTCAGAGCTAATGCTACTTCATAGCCTCCCAGAGGCTTTTCATAAGTCAGCCCACAAAGTAAATCATCATTATTGCATGAGGTTAAAACACGTCCCCATTTCCTCACTCTTTATAAAGAAATAGCCAATGGCTATGTGCTCTGCAAAGCTTTTCTTTTGTTTTTTTTTTTTTTTTTGTAGAGACAGAGTCTCACTGTACCGCCCTCGGGTAGAGTGCCGTGGCGTCACACGGCTCACAGCAACCTCCAACTCCTGGGCTTAAGCGATTCTCTTGCCTCAGCCTCCCGAGTAGCTGGGACTACAGGCGCCCGCCACAACGCCCAGCTATTTTTTTGTTGCAGTTTGGCCGGGGCTGGGTTTGAACCCGCCACCCTCGGCATATGGGGCCGGCGCCCTACTCACTGAGCCACAGGCGCCGCCCTCTGCAAAGCTTTTCTTTCTTTCTTTCTTTTTTTTTTTTTCCAGAGACAGAGTCTCCCTTTATTGCCCACGGTAGAGTGCTGTGGCATTACACAGCTCACAGTGATCTCCAGTTTTGGGCTTAGGCGATTATCTTGCCTCACCTCCCGAGTAGCTGGGACTACAGGTGCCTGCCACAACACCCGGCTATTTTTTTTGTTGTTGCAGTTTGGCCGGGGCTGGGTTTGAACCCACCACCCTTGGTACATGGGGCCAGCGCCCCACTCACAGAGCCACAGGCACCGTCCCCTGCAAAGCTTTTCAATCAGAAGAGAGGAGGGAGGAGAACATTAATCAATAAATTACTGTAAGGGCCTGAAATAACCTTGCTCTCCCATTAGACCATAAAAGAGGAATCTGTGTTCTCTGTTGTAGTCACAACTCCTAAGAGTAGTGCCTAGTAAGTAGTAAGAGCTTAAGAAATACTGTTGAAATATACATTTCCTTAAAAACTGTATTTTGTACATGTACTAGAAGCATAGAAAAATAGTTAAACCTTGGAATGTAGGAAAGGCAGAAACTAAAGATAATACTTAAGTTCCTACCATGAACTTTTATCTTCTCAAAATTCAAAATTTCTGTAGAGAAAAGGAGACCATACAACCCTATCTTTTTAACATTTCTGTCTAAGCACCAACATATGATATGATATAGGGTCTCTAATAATTTTTTATTTTTTTTCCCACCCTGGATAAAGTGCTATGACATCAGTGTAGCTCACAGCAACCTCAAACTCCTAGGCTCAAGCAATCCTCTTGCCTCAGCCTCCCAAGTAGCTGGTACTACAGGCGCCTACCACAAAGCCCAGCTAGTTTTTCTATTTTTAGTAGAGACAGGGTTTTACTCTTCAGGCAGGTCTCGAACTCCTGAGTTCAAGCAATCTACCCACCTCATCCTCCCAGAGTGCTAGGATTATAGGTGTGAGCCACTGCACCTGGCCTTGATAGTTATTTTTTATATAGTAAGAACCTCCATAGTTGACCACCTCAAGTTGACCTAATTTTCACAGATTGGACATATAACACATGTACATGTTAGTACAGTAGGCCTAGTTTCTTATGTTGTCCACCTCTGTATGTTGACCAGTTTTTTATAGTCCCTTGAGTGGTCAACTTACAGAGGTTCTACTATAAATAGTTTCTGCGGAAATAATTTCATTCTCTGTAATTGTCTGAGATACACATCCTAAGCCAGATTTGGTTCATTTCTGTCATACTATAGGATTTCAAAATTAGCTAAGCTCCCAACATAATACCTATCAACTTCACATTCTTAGTGTCATTTACTATGAAGTTAATCTCTTCTTAAGAGAGGCCTACAAAGATGCCACTTAACATTAATACAGAACTTTATAATTTGTTGAGAACTTTCCATGAAGTATTTCCTATCAAAACTACTGTGGACGGCGCCTGTGACTCAGTGAGTAGGGTGCCAGCCCCATATACCTAGGGTGGCGGGTTCAAACCCGGCCCAGGCCAAACTGCAACAAAAAAATAGCCAGGCATTTGTGGCAGGTACCTGTAGTCCCAGCTACTTGCAAGAGAATCGCCTAAGCCCAAAAGGGCGACAAAGTGAGACCTGGTCTCTTTAAAAAACAAAACAAAACAAACAAAAAAAAAAACTCTACTGTGAAGTAGATATTTCTGTTTACTAAATTTACTGATAAAACTGAGACTCAGATTAAGTAACTTGCCTAAAGTCGTATCAGGTTCATACTCAGTGTAGGCAAGGTACAAGCTTAACATTGACCAGAAGTTCTGTTTGTCTACATATTTGTTCATCTGTAAATTTATAAACTACTCACTAGCAGGTTCTGTCTTAACCACCTAATACATTACCAAAGACAGACAAATATTTTAATGCTTCCTAAAGGTGATGATAACACTGAAGCAGCTGGCCATTGCTACCAACCACACTTTTAAAATTATTGTTCCACTTGGCCTCTTTTATTTTCTGCTGATAAATCAACAAGCAAAATCCCCTCACATTTAGGTTCTGAAGCCTGCCACAATAGAAAATGAGGACAATGAAAGTAGTGGCAAAAAAGTAATCCATTACCAGAAAATTCTATTGCTGAGAATGTCGAGACAATTCATGACTCATAAAAGCAAAAATAACATTTACCTTTAACTTTAGAGATTCTCCAAGTAATGTTCCCTTATAATCTGTTGTATAGGTCCAATCATAGGGTTTAATAACCTCCTTGGAGTGTTCACCCTCCGTCCTCAAATACCAAAAGGAGAAGGATCAGATTCAGTGATATAGAAAGTAGACCATCTGTATTCATATACTACATCAAATTACATTCTACAAATCATATAAAATATCCTACTAAATACATACACTTGTCATAATTCACTAGTACAAAATTTTTCTTACAGTTTTTCTGCACATTTACTGTTATTTAACTTGAAATGTGCTGATGTAGTCTTTCCAAATAGTCTGTACACTGCCTGAAGGCATGGTTTAAAGGCTTATACGTATTTCTTTGTATCCTCCAAGGTACCTAGTACATAACAGGCACAAACTAAATAATTGCTTATTTAATTACCAAAGAAAACACGTTTTCTTAATTTCAATGCTCCTCAAATATTCAATACAAATAATAAGTAAACATTTTCTTTAAAAAAGAACATTAAGTACAATGTTCTCTCCCCTAAGGAACACTGAAGGCTTTAAAAAGTAAAGTTAAATTGTAATTCAATTTAAGTCAGCAAGTATTCAAGTAGTAGGGTTATTAATCTCCACTACTAATGGCTGAGAAAAATGGTCTAGAATGATACAACTATAAACTTCAATAGAAATACTAGCCATTCATTCTAACAAAACACACATAATATCGTTACTGAGTATTTCTTTCAACTCTTGTGAATGGATTCTCACCTGCTTTCCTGCCATTCTTCAGCACAGGCTACTTTAAGCATTCCTTGATAGTTGTTTACGCATCTTAATGCATCTGTAGCATTGAACTCAATCCCAAAGCCAGAGCCATGCTGAATTCTTAAAACATTGTCTCCAAACATCATTTCAGGAAGAGATGGCATATGCAATTCATCAGCTAACCTATACATAATGAAAAATCGAGTGAGATTATTTTACATCACTGTTGGCACTTTTATTTCCTTTTCATCCCAACAGAATTCTTCCTACATTATTGAGTTAAATAACATAAGATTTAATAAACATATACAGTAGAACCTCCATAATTGACTACATCCCTACTTTGACCATTTCCTTAAGTTGACCTAATTATCATTGACCGGACATGCAGCATATGTACTCACTCAATGGAAGACTGACCTCTATACAGTGATCACCTCTGTTAAGTTGTATCTCTACCCCTAGGACTATAACACAGAATATTAATTTACCCTCTATCACTTGACAGTTGAGTCCACTCTACACCAAGCAGTAGAAGATGTGGGTTGTACTGTATTGTATTTTCTTTAGTATAAGTTCTTCTTTCATGTTTTATTATTACCGTGTTGGATTAGGCCTAACATCCTATTGTTTATCAAGTGTCGCAAAAAATTTCTTTCTTCTTTTTTTTTCAGCAGAAGATTTTTTCAGTGTGAAGGACTGGTTTGAACTGTAAGTACATTCTACAATTACTGAAAAATTTTACACTTCATTGAGACATGATGGCCCAAAGGAAAGAATTCAAAGAGCTTACATTGAAAGAAAAGGTTGCTCATCTGTATTATCCAGAAAGCAAAGCCAAAGAAAAACAGCAGAACATTTTGACATTAGCAAGACCACAGTAAACAAACCAAAAACATAAACCTAAGTACTTGGGAGAGATATGGTAAGGAAAGTAGAGACCTACAGCTGAAAAGGAGGAACACTTCCCTCCATGAAATCAATGAAGCCAATGATTCAAGACTTTGCTTTTAGCACAGGAATTCTGGGTGGCAAAAGTCCAAGCGTGAAATGGTTGGCTCAAGAAGTTTAAACTGTGACATGAGATCTCCCAGAAAGTCCGTGGTAAATACAATGAAGTTCCAGTAGAAGCTGTGGAAGAGTTCATCAAAAGGTTTCCAGAGTTTGCCAGAGACTTCAAAAATGACATCTTTAATGCTGATGACTTTGGACTCTTTTTCAAGGCAATGCCTGAAAAGTAGCCTTGTCCCTCAAATGTAAGAGCAGAAAACTTTTCACAGAACATTTCACATTTCTCCTTTGTGCTAGCTCAACAAAGAGAAACTAAAGCCGTTGATGACTGGTAAAAATCAGCAAAGCCACATGCATTCAAGAACCAGAAGCCCAAAGACCTTCCTGTCACTTGGAGATCAAACCAATGCACATGGAACACTGGTCCCCTATTTGAGAAGTTGATAAGGGGTATTGACTGAGAAATGAAGATGAGACCATCTTCTCTACTGACAGTAGACAACAAAAGTCAATCACCTCACAAATGTAACACTTAAATTTCTGCCTCCAAACACGGCCCCCAAAATCCAACCTTTTGACCAAAGCATCATCAAAACATTTAAAATGGGGCGGCGCCTGTAGCTCAGTGGGTAGGGCACCGGCCACATATACTGAAGGCTGGCAGGTTCGAGCCCGGCCCTACCCCTGGCCAGTTAAACAACAATGACAACTGCAACAAAAAATAGCTGGGCATTGTGGCAGGCACTTGTAGTCTCAGGTACTTGGGAGGCTGAGGCAAAAGAATCACTTAATCCCAAATAAGAGTTTGAGGTTGCTGTGAGCTGTGACGCCACAGCGCTCTACCAAGGGTGACATAGTGAAACTCGGTCTCAAAAAATAAACAATCAAAAAACATTTAAAATGCACATCTGCCTTGAATGCACTAATGTACACAGCTATGACTTAACAATAAAAAAATAAGGGCAGCGCCTGTGGCTCAGTGAGTAGGGCGCCGGCCCCATATACCGAGGGCGGAGGGATCAAACCCAGCCCCGGCCAAACTGCAACCAAAAAATAGCCGGGCGTTGTGGCGGGCGCCTGTAGTCCCAGCTGCTCGGGAGGCTGAGGCAAGAGAATCGCTTAAGCCCAGGAGTTGGAGGTTGCTGTGAGCTGTGTGAGGCCACGGCACTCTACCGAGGGCCATAAAGTCAGACTCTGTCTCTACAAAAAAAAAAATAAATAAATAAATAAAATAGGGTTGGCGCCTGTGGCTCAACGGAGTAGGGCGCCAGCCCCATATGCCGGAGGTGGTGGGTTCAAACCCAGCCCCAGGCAAAAACTGGAAAAAAAATAAATAAATAAAATAAAATGCACATCTGAGTCCAGTTCCTGTTGTGGGTCATTACCAAAACACAAACCTGTGTCCACCTATACAGCAACTTCATTTGCTGCATCAGTTAATGCTCTGGATCCTACCAAAAATAAAAAAATTAGGGTGCTGCCTGTGGCTCAAGGAGTAGGATGCTGGCCCCATATACCGGGGGGGTGGCAGGTTCAAGCCTGGCCCCAGCCAAAACTGCAAAAAAAAAAAAAGAAAAAAAATTAGCTGGGTATTGTGGGGGGTGCTTATAGCCCCAGCTACTTAGGAAGCTAAGGCACAAGGATCTCTTGAGCCTGAGCATTAGAGGTTGCTATGAGCTATGATGATGCCATAGCCCTCAACCACAGGGCAACAGAGAGAAGATTCTTATTTCCAAAAAAAAAAAAAGGTTGGGATTGTCACAACCCAAGAGCACAATCTTTTGCCCTATCAGATGGTCCACCTCCCATGACAGAATTCTCAGGAGTAGATTTTGAAGACTTTGTTGCAATGGATGATGAAGTGGTAACCTTAATGAACCTGATCCAGAGGCAATTTTCTAAGTGATACTGACCAAAGTACAACCCAGCATAAAAGTGCATTAAGTAGCTGATGAAGTGAGGATGAAACAGAAATTGCAGAGATTCCAAAAGAAGAGGACATCAAGCATCTGAAAATGCCCAGGTTTGCTGAGTGGTGTAGCCAGGATTGAGAGTACTTTCTCTACTTAACATTTGTAGTAAGAATAAGAAACAGACCAACATTGACTCTTTTTTCAGAAAGAATGATTATGCCAGGAGAAAATAGTAAATGTATTGATTTTATAAGATGCTTTATGAACAGCTCAGCGCCCGTAGCACAGTGGTTGCGGTGCCAGCCACATATACCAAGACTGGCGGGTTAGAAACGGGCC
The DNA here is from genome assembly GCF_027406575.1 of Nycticebus coucang. NCBI lineage: Eukaryota > Metazoa > Chordata > Mammalia > Primates > Lorisidae > Nycticebus > Nycticebus coucang. Next base: position 93,231,358 of record NC_069789.1, read on the forward strand.
TGGACCTGCTAGACAACGACAGCCCCAACAAAAAATAGCTGGGGATTGTGGCGGGTGCCTGTAGTCCCAGCTATTTAGGAGGCTGAGGCAAGAAAATCGCTTAAGCCCAGCAGCTTGAGGTTGCTGTGAGCTGTGACATCACAGCACTCTATTGAGGGTGACATAGTAAAACTCTGTCTTGAGAAAAAAAAATAAAAAGATACTGTATGAATGATTCTACTGTGTTTTTATTACATGTGTTTTCATATGATATTCTCTAATAAAAGCTGCACAGGAAAGTACTTGTATCTATCAGTATAGGAGGCTTACTTAGCCTTGTGTGGACCACCTCCATGTCTTTACCAGTTTGGTACAGTCCTTTGGGTGGTCAATTTACAGAGATTCTACTGTATTTATGAAGTCTATTTAAAATGTTTTCATCATCTATTCTTTCATTATCATATCTTTACAGCACTACAGTAGGTATCAGGCTAAATAACACAGACAAACAACTATACAAATACATACATAGTATGATACCGGTATGTATTATATACATAATATATATATATGTAATATATATATAGATTGAAGCATTGGTAATCTGAAATCTGAAATTTTCCAAAATCTGAAACTTTTTGAACATGAACATGATGCTAAAAAAAAAAATGCACAGTGGAGCACTTTAGGTTTCAGATTTTCAGATTAGGGATGCTTAACCAGTATGTATTCTGCAAATATTTCAAAATCTGAAAAAAATGCAAAATCCAAAATACTTATAGTCCCACACATTTCAAATAAGGGATACTCAATTTGTATTATTTTATTATTATTTAATATTATTATCTATATTAAAAAAAGATAATTAGGGTAGAGTGTACTATATTAGGCAGGATGATCAGAAATCACTTCTAAGGTAGTGAAATTTGACCCTCAAATGTACCCTGTGAGCTAAGAAAGGCAGTTTAAGTGGCTAACTCAAGATCACACATCTAGCAAGTTCTAACACCAGGATTTTTTCCACTCTACTAGACTGCTTTGTATACACTGTGAGATCTTATTTGACCAGCCTCATTAGAAAAAAAAGTTATATTAGACACATTAAAAAGCAGAATCACAAATTATTAATCCACAGATGTATTTTGACTAGCATGCATAACATATTCTTCTAATATTCAAAAGTCACCAACAACTACAATATTGAAAATTATCAACAAAAATGGAGAGATTTTATATAATCTGGACTTCTGGTTAGTTTCTTTTTTCTTTTTTTTTTAGACAGGGTCTCACTTGGGCTTAAGTATGGTGGCATGATTATAGGCTGAAGTGATCCTTCTCCCTTAGCCTCCCAAATAGCTGAGACTATAAGCAAATGCCATTATGCCGGGCTAATCTTTTAAAATTTTTGTAGAGATGGGTGTTACTAAATTGACCAGGCTGGTCTTGAACTCCTGGCCTCAAGTGATCCTCTGGCCTCAGCTTCCTAAATTGCTAAAATTATAGGCATGAACCACTGCATCTGATGCTTTCTTTCTACTTATTCTCTCTTTTTTTATTATTAAATCATAGCTGTGTGCATTATTGCGATCATGGGGCACCATACGCTGGTTTTATGGACCGTTTGACACATTTTCATCACACTGGTCAACACAGCCTTCCTGGCATTTTCTTAGTTATTGTGTTAAGACATTTATATTCTACATTTACTAAGTTTCACATGTACCCTTGTAAGATGCACCGCAGGTGTAATCCCACCAATCACCCTCCCTCTGCCCATCCTCCCCCCTCCCTCCCCTCTCTCTCCCCCTTCCCCCTATTCTTAGGTTATAACTGTGAAAGCCATAAATTAGTTTCATAGTAGGGCTGAGTACATTGGATACTTTTTCTTTCATTCTTGAGATACTTTACTAAGAAAATATGTTCCAGCTCCATCCATGTAAACATGAAAGAGGTAAAGTCTCCATCTTTCTTTAAGGCTGCATAATAATTCTTTTTTTTAATTTTTATTTTTGCTGCTGTTGTTATTAAAAGAAAAAAAAAGTAGACCCGGCAACATTGAATCTATATTGCCAAATGGTACCAACTGACAGAAGTTGAATAGAGGATGTCTCCCTTTAATTAAGGCATGAATTCTGCAGTTCACCAATCCCCTTGATCCTTTAGAAAGTTAAGTTTGTAATCCCTGTTACAAAGGTTTTTAAGTGGCAAGTAGTTACTTCTAAAAAAAAACTAGCCATATGTATAGTTTACCAGACATTATAACCCCATTACCTTGGTCACGACCAGGACTTTCAGTTTAGAGATAAAAGTTCAGCATTCCAACCAAAGGCAATTATTTATGGGCTTGCTGGGACCCCTGAATCTTAGCCTGAGAATTCTGCCTGATAGATTCATTCTGAATTGAATAATGATCAATTAACTCACACTGATTTTCTCTGTTCAGAAATGTGAATGACAGTCAAATGAAGCACAGGCCAAGACATGGCATGAAACAAAAGCCATTGGGACAGACAGGAGGGAACAGTGAAGTGAAGCTGTTAAATAACATCAGGGAAGAAGACAAGCAAAGACTTGAGAAATGAAAGTAACAAAAAGAATAAAGACTTCTATAGTTGTTGGGGCCACAATAAAGAAAAGTAGGAAAATAAAACTAGGGTGATAACGGACATTGTATTTGAGAAATGAATGCATCAATGTCTGGTTCGATGGACACAGTTGGAATTTGCAGTCAGTTCTCAAGGAGCTCATCAGATATTTTGGTTCTAATTTTATTCTTAATGTATTTCATTCTTGAAAATAGTTGCTTACAAATGTAGGTGCTGCCAAAAAGTGATGACATGAATAGGTGTGATTGTGAAGCAAGGGTTATTTGTCTCTGGGAAGATAGCATCTATAAAAGTCCAGTAAAGATACATGATCAAAAAAATGTTTTCAGTTGAATGCCTAATTGCAGCTCTATGCATTCTACTTGAAAAGTGGCAGATTGGTGGCACCCGTTGCTCAGTGGGTAGGGAGCTGGCTACATACACCAAGGCTGGCAAGTTCAAACCCAGCCCGGGCCAGCTAAAACAACAATGACAACTGCAACAACAACAACAAAAATAGCTGGGCTAGATGCCTGTATCACAGTGGTTACAGCTCCAGCCATATGCACCGAGGCTGGTGGGTTTGAACCTGGCCCGGACAAGCTAAAGCAACAATGACAACTGCAACAACAACAACAAAAATAGCCAGGCATTGTGGCAGGCGCCTGTAGTCCCAGCTATCTGGGAGGCTGAGGCAAGAGAATCGCTTAAGCCCAAGAGTTTGAGGTTGCTGTGAGCTGTGATACCACAGCACGCAGAGTGACAGCTTGAGATTGTCTCAAAAAAATGAAAGAAAAGTGGCAGATAACAAATTGATGTCCACTGAAAATGGAAGCACAAATGCACCAAAATATTATTTTCCCAGAAATCTTGAGATCTGTTTTTAAATTTTTGTACTAAATTGAAGAGCAAGGCTACATGTTTTCCACTGTTTGTAGAACTGTGTTTAGCCACTGTACAGAAATGCATAAAATTGCCTTAATTTGAGCATGCTATAATTTCAGTCTCATTTGGAATGCTATTATGGTTTGAAACATTGTATTGATAAATTAATTTTCTTATTTTTTGAGACAGAGTCTCACTTTGTTGCCCTCAGTAGAGTGCTGGAGTGTCACAGCTCATAGCAACCTCAAACTCTTAGACTTAAGCAATTCTCTTCCCTTAGCCACAAGTAGCTTGGGACTACAGGCGCCCACCACAATGCCTGGCTATTTTTAGAGAGGGGGATCTCACTCTGGCTCAGGCTGGTCTCCAACCTTCTCCAACCTGTGAACTCAGGCTATCCATCAATCTCAGCCTCCCGGAGTGCTAGGATTACAGGCATGAGTCATCGTGACCTGCCTGATGAATTGATTTTCATCTTAAAGGCGCATATTTAACTCATAAAACAAATGGTTAAATCCACTAAAAATTCTAAATTTGTAAGCCAGTTTTCATTACCAAGTACTGGCAAAAATTTGGTTTTTGATAGCTGAAATGACTTGATAACATGTTGCAAATCATAAAATCTTTTCAAAATTTGCCCTTAACTTTGCTATCTTCCAAAAAGTAAACAACGTCGCCAAAGCCAGCATCAATACTTTTAAGTCATTCCTGGAATTGGAGATGATTCAATCCTTTGTCCCTAATGAAATTCAGTCTTGATGATGATTTACATGACTTTATCCATTTTTAAAGCTTTTACAAATTTTCTTTCTTTTTTTTGAGACGGTCTCATTATGTCGCCCTCAGTAGAATGCGGTGGCATCACAGCTCACAGCAACCTCAAACTCTTGGGCTTAAGTGATTCTCTTGCCTCAGCCTCCCAAGTAGCTGGGACTACAGGCACCTGCCACAATGCCTAGCTATTTTTTGTTGCAGTTGTCACTGTTGTTTAGCTGGCTCATGCCAGTTTTGAACCCGTTAGCCTTGGTGGATGTGGCTGGCACCGTAACCACTGTGCTACAACTGCCAAGCCCAGATAAATTTTCTTGATGTGCTATGCAAAGATACTTCATCAAACATGAATTTGGGGCAGCAATTGCATTGTCTTCTATTGATTTTACAAGTCCCTCTCTTTTACCTTCCACTGCTGGGGCACTGTAAGTACAGACACGTGAGAATGGCACTTTAAAATATTTTTTACTTCTTCGAATAGATCTCTCGATTTAGTTGTGTCTTTTAATGGCAATAAACAAGTTATTTCTTCAGTGACGTCAGATTCATCATTAATTTCTAATAAAAGTGGCGAGCTAAGCCGTATTTATAGCATCAGTGCTTTCATCTATCACCAAAACATAAAATTTTAAATTACAGATTTTCCAATTTCCTCAATTCATTCGGCTATAGTTTGGTGAGACAAACTGATTTTGGAAATATCTCTCTTTTCTTCAGGCAAATTGTATCTGCCATGCTTTACATACAAAGTTCAATAAATTCAATATCAGTAAAAAATAAAATTTTAATTTTTCATTATTAAATATGGCAGCTGGGTGGCACCTGTGGCTCAAGGAGTAGGGCTCCAGCCCCATATGCCAGAGGTGGTGATTTCAAACTCAGCCATGGCCAAAAACTGCAAAATATGGTACCATATAACTAACTTTTATAATGGAATCCATCTGAGCTGTAACTTTTTTCTTTCTTTTTTTTTTTTTTAAATCTCTCTTTCTTTTCTTTTCTTTTTTATGTATTTATTTATTTATTTGGCCGGGGCTGGGTTTGAACCCGCCACCTCCAGCATATGGGGCTGGCGTCCTACTCCTTTGAGCCACAGGCGCCACCTTTTTTTTTTTTTTTTGAGACAGGGCCTCAAGCTGTCGCTCTGGGTAGAGTGCAGTGGCATCACAGCTCACAGCAACCTCCAACTCCTGGGCTTAAGTGATTCTCTTGCCTCAGCCTCCCAAGTAGCTGGGACTACAGGCACCCACCACAATGCCCTATTTTTTGGTTGCAGTTGTCATTGTTGTTTGGCAGGCCCAGGCTGGATTCGAACCACCAGCTCTGGTGTATGTGGCTGGCACCTTAGTTGCTTGAGCTACAAGCACCAAGCCCTGAGTTGTAACTTTTAAAAAAAATTCTGTTGAGGGCAGCACCTGTGGCTCAGTGGATAGGGTGCCAGCCCTACATACCAAGCGAGGGTGGTGGGTTCAAACCCGGCCCCGGCCAAACTGCAACAAAAAATAGTCTGGCATTGTGGCGAGCACTTATAGTCCCAGCTACCCAGGAGGCTGAGGCAAGAGAATCACCTAAGCCCAGGAGTTGTACGTTGCTACGAGCTGTGACGCCACAGCACTGTACCAAGGGTAATAAAGTGAGACTCTGTCTCAAATAAATACATTTTGTTGAAAAGAGACACGCTTTTTTTCAGTTTTGCTATTTTGTCCTTAGGACCCAATCCTTTATATGCATCAAATTTGGTGGCATGTTTTTGCTTATAATGCCTTTTCAAATTATATTCTTTGAAAATGTGCACAAATATCCTACAAATTGGGCAGCGCCTGTGGCTCAGTGGGTAAGGCACTGGCCCCATATACTGAGGGTGGTGGGTTCAAACCCGGCTCCGGCCAAATTGCAACAAAAAAATAGCCGGGGAAAAAAAATAAAAAATAAAAAAGAAGGAAACAAAAAATAGCCGGGCATTGTGGCGGGCGCCTATAGTCGCAGCTACTCAGAAGGCTGAGGCAAGAGAATCACCTAAGCCCAGGGGTTGGAGGTTGCTGTGAGCAGTGTGACACCATGGCACTCTACCAAGGGCAATAAAGTGAGACTCTGTCTTTACAACAACAACAACAAAAATCCTACAAATTAAGCTGAGTGCCTTACTGTTCAGTTCAACAAAAAAGTAGTTATTTGTCTACTTTTCATTGAATAATCTTCCTTCATCCACAATTTTTCTTTTTGGAGGTTCTGTTTTGAGATATAGCAGCCATGCTGGGATTTAAAAAATAATAATAGGTAAGAGACTTTATTTATTTTTATTATGAAAATTAATTGACAGGAAAATAGAAAGCAAAGTTTGGGCCCTTCCACATCTCAGCTGCTGACGTAGGGCGAGGCACAAGGCTGATTGTAAAGCAAGGGCTGGCCAATGTGGGAGGCACTGCCAAGGTGTGGATGTACCCTTAATAATCAAATGAGAATGCTTAACTGACTTTTAAATAACATTAAATGCCTAATGTTGCAATGATTAGACATTTAATGTTATTTAAAAGTCAGTTAAGAGATTGAAATACTACTGATAATCACTACCAAGTCATCACAAACACATGCAATGTCTGATGGTGTCAATTTGACCGTGCATGGAGGATAAGACCCTGGAAGCCACACGTGCATATAACAGCAAGAGGGTATGTATGTTCATTTTATGTCACGCTGGATGGGACATGACATGTTCATCTACAAAGTTCAAGCTTGAGAACTGTGCAAAAGAGTTCCATGAAAATAATAACTAGAAAAAAAATCTCATCATACTTTACGCAAGTTTACAATTTTGTGTCAGGCCATATTCATAGCCATCCTGGGTCACATGCAGCCCAAGCACCAGGTGTTAGACACTCTGTTCTAATGGACATACATTATTTTAGTCAGCGGTTCTCAACCTGTGGGCCATGACCCCTTTGTAACAGTGAAAATACATGTGGCACTGGGAAGGTTGAGAACCACTGATCTTAGTGCAAGTGCTCTATGATAGCTACTTAGCAGATCTGAAGGCTTTTTTTTTTTTTTCTTCTTTAAAACTTCTGGACTTGGCTCGGCACCTGTGGCTCAAGCGGCTAAGGCGCCAGCCACATACACCTGAGCTGGCAGGTTCGAATCCAACCCGGGCCTGCCAAACAACAATGATGGCTGCAATCAAAAAATAGCCAGGCGTAGGGGCGGTGCCTGTGGCTCAGTCGGTAAGGCGCCGGCCCCATATGCCGAGGGTGGCGGGTTCAAACCCGGCCCCAGCCGAACTGCAACCAAAAAATAGCCGGGTGTTGTGGCGGGCGCCTGTAGTCCCAGCTACTTGGGAGGCTGAGGCAAGAGAATCGCTCAAGCCCAGGAGTTGGAGGTTGCTGTGAGCTGTGTGAGGCCATGGCACTCTACCCAGGGCCATAAAGTGAGACTCTGTCTCTACCAAAAAAAAAAAAAATAGCCGGGCGTTGTGGTGGGCACCTGTAGTCCCAGCTACTTGGGAGGCGGAGACAGGAGACTCGCTTGACCCCAGGAGTTTGAGGTTGCTGTGAGCTATGATGCCATAGCACTCTAACCAGGGCAACAGCTTGAGGCTCTGTCTCAAAAAAAAAAAAAAAAAAAAAAAAAAACTTCTGGACTTTTTAACAACTACTATATAGCTATAATTTTAGGTAAAGTAAAAAAACACTATATTAAACAATATTCTCACATAAAGCCAAAAATAGATTCATGCACATATCCCAAGTCCACATTCACTCTCTTTTCAATTGTTTAAATATATTTCCAGGCTAGGTCTTCTGGCTCAGATCCTAGGTCTATAATCTTAGTACCCTGGGAGACCAAGATGGAAGGACTGCTTGAGATCTGGAATTCGAGATCAGCCTGAGCAAGAGGGATACTCCGTTTCTACTAAGATTCTAAAAAATTAGCTGGGTGGTGGGCACCTGTAGTCACAGCTACGTGGGAGGCTGCGGATCACTGGAGCCCAAGAGTTTGATCTTGTGGTGAGCTATGATCACACCACTGCTCTCTAGCTGGGGCAACAGAGTGAGGACTCTGTCTCAAAAAATAACATCTTAAATCTAATTCCAATTAGACGTACCAAACAGCATTTGTATATATTTTAAATGCATATTATGTGAAGTGTCTGGAAAGTATACAGCCTTGTAATATGAAAAATAGAGACATACATAGCTGCATACTTTCCAAACAGCCCTCTTAGGTTAAAAACAAAGAAGCAAAATACTCCACATGACCAAATTAAACAATTTGGGTTTTAGATGAAAAAAACACTGGCCCTTATTGGAAACATATGTTTTATTCCTGGATTAGCAAAGCCCAATAAATTTCAAAATAAAAATGGCTTTAATTCCATTATGACTGCCTAGGAGATGACTTAACACTCAGTGTGTCCACAAACACCAGATTTCTGGTGAACTTTTTGTTCTTACACAACAACTATATTAATATTAGCAATGAAGAAAAGATAGCAAAATTGGGTGGTGCCTGTGACTCAGTGATTCCCTTAGAATTATCCATGTATACAGCACCTATAGGAAAGTCTGCAAGTAAATTACCTGGGTACCCCAATTTGAAGCTGTTTTATATAGTATAAGTATATGGAGAGGAAAAACTAAGAGAGTAATCCAACCTGTAGTGAGATGAAGCAATTTTTTTCCCTTTCTATTCTGTATTTTCCTCATTTCTTTCGATGAACATCTAAGAATGTTACAGTTCATTTATTTTGACTCTCCTCTCTTCCCAGGTCACTCCTGCCTGAATCTTAAAATGCAAATGCGTCCCAGGGTTCTATCTCCTGACCTTTTCTTCTGGATGACTTCTAGATAATCTTGTAATCCAGGGCTCCAGATACCAACTATAAACTGATGATTCTCAAACCTAAGCTCACAGACATCTTTTTTGAATTCCAAGATAAATATATCCAAATGCTTAGTGCACATCTCCACTTTATGACCCACATCCACCTCACATTTCAACAAACTAAACTCATCCTCAATCCAATGCCTGGTCCCCAATCTTCTCCTTCTGTGGTTCTCACCTTGTTCCATGGCATTGCTATTCATGCAACAACCCAAGCCAGAAATCTTGACATCAGTATAGAGTCTTCCTTTTTTTATTTCCCTTCCTATTAACTGGCCATCAAATCCAAGAAATTAATCTTCTACAACCTCTCTACTCTCTCTCCTACCTAATAACTGGTCTTCTCAGCCCTGCAGCCTTCCAATCCATCCACCCACATCAGCTCCAAATCTTTCAGAGTGTGTATCTCATAATGTATCTCCTCTGTATAAAATTACAATCGGTTTGCCAGAGAAAATTCTAAACTCCTTAGCCTGGCGCAAAAATTCCCTCAGTATCTCTACTCCACCAGGGTCACTACCACACACAAAGACAGCTCTTCAAACACACCACAGCTCTCACTCTCCCGGACCTCCAGCTCTAGACACGTCCCTGACTCAATCCCCCCGTCCCTTGCCCGGAAACTTTGTCAAAATTCCATTCAGGCATCCCAATTTCCCAGATGCTTTGTCCCCCCTTAAAGATCTCGCTCAAATCACTCCGCGCGCACATTTTCATCAACAGTTATTCCCCGTGTAATGTAACTGTCAATCTGTCCCTGTGATGAAACTAAATTATTTGAGGTGCAGCTATCTTTCGTGTTTCAAGTGCCTAACACCGCACCTGACACGCTAAAAATGAAATATACAGATATGTCTATACAATTTACATTAATTCCATGTTATATTGTTTATATCATATTACATATTAATCATCCCATTAACCCCCCAAGAAAACAGGTCACAGCCACTCAGAAAGAAAGGTGGCGCCGGCTGGGGCAGGAAGAAACGTTCGGCTGAGGGCAAAGTCCACCAGAACAGTCATGCTCTACGCAAACCCAACCGAGGGACCGTTTCACGACCGCAGCGCCTCGCGAACTCCAACCAAAGGTCCAGAGGTGCTGGTGGGATTATTTACCGAAGTTGTCAATCAAAGGTCCAGTCCGGAGGGACCACGCCTCCGCCCCAAGGGGAAGAGGAGGGGCTGCACCGAGTTTTCCCGGCCTCCCGCCCTAGCCCAGAAACCGGCCCACGCCCCGAAGCCTCACTTCTCCACATCCGCTGACTTCATGATGTGGGTCTTGGACGCCGTCAGCTTCCACGGCCCGAAGGAGAAGTCCTGGTGGCTGCTCTGAAAGCCGTGGATCATCATGGCTGAGGCGGGGCCCACGAGGGCCACACGGACCAGGGTAGAGCGACAGCTGCGGTAGCAGCGGCGGCGGCGGCAGGTACCGGTTCCTCTGCCTCCCTCCGGCCCAACCCCCGCGGGTTTCGAGCCGTTACCATGCCCGGCCCCGCCCCCTGCCGGCCGACCCAGACCCTCCCTTCCGCCTTCTTCTCAGCCCGTCTGCCTTTTGCTTCCGGGACCACTTGCTCAGAGTGTGTGACCTACGTCTTACGTTACGACGCTCCGGAAAAAAGGAAGGGAGAGAATGGGTTGAGGGGCGGGGCTTCGGCTGCGGAGGGTGTGGTCCCGGGCGCGTAGCCCTCCCGTAATTGACAGGTGATGACATCGCCTAGTTTTTTGCGGAGTGCTAGGGAATAGGAAAGCGACTTTACGTAGCCCTTACAGACCTGTTAAAGACGTATAATTATCTCGTGTGTTAGTAAATCGTTGTAGAGAGGGAATGCCCAACGTTTTTCTGTTGAGGTCCAGCATCAGCCAGACTTAGAAGTGGCCTGGTAGTCATAGTTGACTACGGACAGATGCCTATCAAAAATTTCATCTTACAAATATTTAAACGCTTCAAGGTTTAGCTGCTACCTAGGCACCCTGTATAGTGGAAACAACACAGGAGACCTGGTGCTCAATCCCAGGTAACATGATTGGTAGCATTATTTTGTGTATCCTCCTTGGGCAAAGCATTTAGCTAATGATTTTAGGTTTCAATTGCCTCAAAGAGATGATTTGGAGTTAGAGCATCTCCCAAAATTGTCTTTCTGGCCTTATTGCCAACATTCTCTCTCAACTCTTCCCACTTAGACTCAGCCCTACCACTGAGCCCTTACTCAGAGGTGGTGGTAGGATTATTTACCGAATAATCCTGCTGTTCTACCTGAAACCTGTCCTGTTTCAGACTCAGTCTGGCAACCTTTTAAAAATGCAAATTTTCTAGATTTGTTCCTTGCCCTGGTCTGGAATAATCCACCTTGCACTGACAGATCTCCTTCAAAAGGGTTTTCCCAAACCCTGGAGCTGAAGTTTAATGGATTCATCTTGTGAACCAACATATTGATTAAATCAACGTTATACTTAATACAGTTAATACTCTCCATCCAAATGAATGTCAAAAACTAAGAGTCTGCTACTTGCCATGTTTCTATTTTTATTACCCTTTCTTATAACAGAAATTGACAATGTAATTCCTACATGATTTTGGTGATACAAGGCAGAGCTCCTTGCCCCTTAAAATGTATGCTTCCATCCGTCCAATTTCATCTAAAATTTCAGTTGCTTCTAGATAGGGTAACAGGCCACTGTCATATTGTTATATAATTTTCTAGGAGGTGGCCTTGATAAAGAAGTGCCAGGCCATCCTATCCAGAACCCAAGACTCAATGCATTCCTACTTACCCTCTTAAACGTTTGTCTCTTCCCAAAATTTTCCTGGACAAGATATAATGGTTTCCTTTGCTAGGATATTTTTATTTAAACTTAAAATCTAGCAAGCCAATCCAAAAGTTTATTTAGCAAAATTTAAGATGGCAATTCTTTGAAGACACGGGAAATGAATCTCTGAAGATATATAATTTCAACCACACACGTTAGAGAGATAGGTAGGTATTGGTCGGGTATTTCCAATGCCTATTCAAGTATCATCATGATGCAGGATTCCATCACTCAGGTCTGGACAGGTCTCCCCCATTCTTTAGGCCCAGGTGAACTCAGAAATCAAACCCCCATTTCCAGGCATAAACAGGCTGCATTTTCCAGACCACACCCTCTGGGCTTTAACAAGATCATGAACAAAGCAGCCTGAGACGGTTTTTTGGGTGGTTCCACCTTGAATGGGGAACACGCACCCCAATCCCTTCTCTGAGACAGGAACTCTAGGGACCTAGTGACTTTGTCCCAGGGGAGGAACTACTTTCAACTTTGAAAGGATATTTTTTTACCTACCAAATCCTAGCCAAAATGTAAATCTCCAGGCACTATATACCCCTAGACAAAGGGCCCTTGAGAGAGATTTTCTGACTTGGGTCTTTCCCTTTGCCAGAGGCTCTGGTGCTTTTTACTACTTCACATTCCTTTCTATCTAATAAAATCCTGTCTTACCACTGTTCTGTGGTCTGTGAATTCATTCTTCATTCTTGGTGTCAAATCCCTGACACCAAGGGCCTACTGAGGAAGAAATTCCATTATCAATCACACATAGTTGTTTTGTAAAGCTGATTCTTGGGGTGGAGTAATACCTGAGATTTGATGGAAGGAAGGGATTCATTTTCAACCAAATTGGGAAAAGGTTATTAGAGCCACCAAATCAAATTGCTGTACAAGTTTGTCAAGATTTAGTGCTGAGGGAAGCCAGTGACTCAATTGGTTATTAACCAGTTATTACAGAAATTTATGTATTCAACAAACATTTTTTCAGCACATTTTATAGTGCTAGAAACTGTTTTGGGTGCTAAAGACACAGCAGTGAATAAAGCAAGTAAGATCTCTTTCACCTTGGAATATATATGATAATGGATAAAACAGGTAATAAATAAAACAAAATTTATAATTTTAGATACTGATAAATTTTGTGCAGAACATTAAGCAAATTAGGTGAAGAAGGTAAGAGTATCCAGAGTAGGAAGCAGACGGGTATAGAGTGATCAGAAGAGCCCTTTCTGTGGAGTTTACACTTGACCTCACAGCACATTTGGCCAGCTCCCAAATTAACTTCCTGGGGAATGTTTTATGATTCTTGGCTCACATCCTATTCCTGAGTAAAGAATCTTACTGTGAGTCCCTCAAATCTTATGAGTTCCTCACACTGTTGACATGCTGATTAATATGTAATCTACTGACATTGAAAAGGACACTGACTTGGTTCTAAATCATAGAGCTTGCTGATTTGTTTCAGAATCATGAAGTTTAACTGTCTTACATGTAAAACATTTTAGCCTGAATGCTGTTACCTAAGGCCAATGACTGTCCTCCAATGAAAAAAGACAACTCCAATATGAGGGGACCGCCTCCCATCTCTTAAATCATCTTATAAAAGCATTAAAACTCGGAACATGCCCAACTTGGTGTGTCTTCCCAGGTGGACCCTCAAATTTGGTTCTTAAAACCTTTATGAGGGGAGAAGGAAAAGCAGAGAGAGGGAAGGAGGGAGGTGGGTGGGGCCTTGGTGTGTGCCACACCTTCTGGGGGCAAGATGTGGATTGCAAGAGGGACTTTGCCAAACAAATGCAATCAGTGTAACCTGGCTTATTGTACCCTCAATGAATCCCCAACAATAAAAAAGAAAAACTTTATCAAATTATTTCTGCCCCAATAGCCTTAACTTTGGTCAACACACTCAAGCAGAGACCTGCTGAAAAGGTCTGATAAGAAGGAAAATCCACAAGAAAATAGGAAGAAAGGCAGTGCCTGTGGCTTAGTGGGTAGAGTGCCAGCCCCATATACTGAGGGTGGGGTTCGAACCCTGCCCTGGCCAGCTTAAAAGCAGTGGCAACTGCAACAAAAAATAGCCGGGCGTTGTGGCGGTTGCCTGAAGTCCCATTCTGGAGGCTGAGGCAAGAGAATCACCTAAGCCCAAGAGCTGGAGGTTGCTGTGAGCTATGACACCACGGTACTCTACTGAGGACAACAAAGTGAGACTCTGCCTATAAAAAAAAAAGATATTAAGCACAGTACTTAGAGAAGGGCATTATAATCAATAACATAAATAAACTGCGATATTCTTCAAGCACCTTGATTCAAGTTATCTGTGTCAGGTGCCAAGGATATAGAGATATGTAAGATCTTGTAATCTCGGAGAGCTTGTGCTCAAGTGTGAGGAATGAAGTAAATAAATGCAAACTATACCATATGACATCTGGGCAATAAAATGATGTGTATAGATGGACGTGGCAACAGGAGGAGTAACCATTTCTCTCTATGGAGGTTAGAAATGATTCATGAGGGCGGCACCTGTGGCTCAGTGGGTAGGCTGTCAGCCCCATATACGGAGGGTGGCAGGTTCAAACCCGGCCCCGGACTGCAGCAAAAAATAGCCGGGTGTTGTGGCGAGCGCCTGTAGTCCCAGCTGCTTGGGAGGCTGAGGCAAGAGAATTGCCTGGGTCCAGGAGCTAGAGGTTGCTATGAGCTATGATGCCACGGCACTCTACCAAGGGCAACAAGGTAAAACTCTATCTCTAAAAAAAAAAGAAAGAAAAGAAAAAAAAAAAAAAGAAATGATTTGTGAAAGGGCTGATCCCACAACAAGGTGTTAAGTAATATTTCATCCCAGGAGGAAATAGTTCACTTCCAGGACAAGGAGCACAGATACGTAGGTGTGAGAACACAGAGTAGCACAGTACGGGTATGAGAGGGGTAGGTGTGGGGCACAAAGCAAGCTGGCAGCCTCTCTCCAGTTAGCTGCCTTAGATGAGGTCATCAGACCTAGAGTCTTCAAGTCCATCGAAAGAACTTCATCAGAGAGAAGAGGAAGGGCTGGGATTGTTGGGTCAGAATACTTGAAGTCTTCCCAAATCTTACTACTCTACCTCTAATTTCCCATTCTTGGCCTAATGAATGTCTTAAATGCACACAAGGGATCCATGAACCTGCAAACAAAACCTATGTTGACCTTCAGCAACCTGTAGCTAGCACCATAACTATAGCTCATTCTCTGAACTGTAGGGAAAGATACTTGTAATAGACAGTCATAGAAACTCAACTAATTTTCTGGTTACGATGCAGTAAGCCAAGGATTTCAGTTAAATATTCTATTTCTTTTTGTTTAGTGGTTCCCTAATTTTTATCGTGCATACTTAATAAAATCTATAAATCTGTATTACTTCCTTCCTCTCAAACAACATAAAGACCTTTGAATGGTCCAGCTCTGACCACCCATCTCACCTTGTTACTTTCCTCCCATGTCATAAGAAAATTCACTCTCTGTTTTTATCAGCTAATTAGAGTTTTTAAAAAGTTTCTCAGAAGAAAAAAAAAATAAAATAAAATAAAAAGTTTCTCAGAAGAAATTGTACTTACCCCCAAAAATGACAGAGGAGACAGCAGTTGAGAACTTCTGTTCTGAAGAAGAAACATGGAGAAGAAAAATTCCAAAGAGCAGTGGACAGAGACAGCAGATAAGTGAGGTGGTTAGCTGTATAGCCCTGGGAACAGAGAACCCCTCACAAGGAGTTGGCTGGAGGCCTAGAGATGCCTTCAGGAATTACATGCGTAAGGAGCCCTCAGCTCCCCTCAGTTTGTGGTGATTAGAGTATTAAGCACAAAAACACATTCCCTAAGGGAGTATCTTAATTGAGTTACTTTTGGTTAAAAGTAAGAGAAAGTGTCTTCACACTAGCTTTAGCAAAGTATTCTATTCTTGAAAGAAAAGAATGGATTAAGAATTTGGAGTTACCTCAGGGCATGTGAAGAGACAGTGAACAAACAGGCCTCAAGAAGGAAGAACTCAGGACCTGAAAAACCTGGGGTGCTGATCAACCCTGTGCTGTCTCTCTGATGCTCTCCTAGTCTCCCTCTTTCCCTTTGCAGTCTATGCGTCTGCCTCCTCCTCCTTTTTTTGCAGAGTAGTTCTTTCTACTTCTTTTTGTGCATGCCCCGCCCCCCACCAGCTTCCTAGTAGACATCTTCTCCCAGCAGAGAGAATCTGATTGCCTCAGCTTGAGTCAGGTGTCCAGCATGAACCTAATCAGGACTAGATTGGATTGGAGACATTTTCAGAGCTAGGCATAAGGCTGACCCCACCTCTTGTGGATAACAATGAGCTTCATGCTAATTAGGGGAAGAATAGAAGAGTTTTAAGGTGGTACTGCTAGCATAGGCAAGCAGGGAGGGGAAAAGGAGAAATTGAAAAAGTTATGAAATTTAACCTCTACCTACTTTATTTTTGTGGCTCAAAGCTGACCTAGTGTCTAAGCAGCACCTTGCCAAGGTTTGAGGACCCACAAAAGAATAGGTAAATTGAGCATTAGGATATTTCTGGGTACAGAGAAACTATAGTCAAGTCAAAGTTAAAACTACTATGCTTAGGCTCACCAAATATGCAAAACAGGGGGATTATCTTCTCTTTGTGTGGGGGGGATAGAGACAGTCACACTTTGCCACCCTTGGTAGAATGCCGAGCTGTCATAGCTCACAGTAACCTTAAACTCTTGGGCTCAGGTTATCCTCTTGCCTCAGTCTCCCCAGTAGCTGGAACCACAGGTGCCTGGCACAACGCCTGGCTATTTTTCAGAGACCGGGTCTTTCTCTTTCTCAGGCTGGTCTCAAACTCATGAGCTCAAGTAATCCATCGCCTCAGCCTCCCAGAGTGCCAGGATTATAGGCATGAACCACCAAGCCCAGCCCTGGGAATTATGTTCTTATAAATCAAGTGCCTAAATTTGGCGCCTGTGGCTCAAGCTGCTAAGGCGCCAGCCACATACACCTGAGCTGGCGGGTTTGAATCCAGCCCAGGCCCGCCAAACAACAATGATGGCTGCAACCAAAAAATAGCTGGGTGTTGTGGTGGGCGCCTGTGATCCCAGCTACTTGGGAGGTAGAGGCAGGAGAATCACTTGAGCCCAGGAGTTGGAGGTTGCTGTGAGCTGTGATGCTACAGTACTCTACCCAGGGTGACAGCTTGAGGCTCTGTCTCAAAAAAAAAAAAAAAAAGAAAAACAAGGAGAGCGCCTGTGGCTCAAAGGGGTAGGGCGCCGGCCCCATATGCCGGAGGTGTTTCAAACCCAGGCCCCAACCAAAACTGCAAAAAACAAGGGTCTGGGCGGCGCCTGTGGCTCAGTGAGTAGGGCACCCGCCCCATATGCCGAGGGTGGCGGGTTCAAACCCAGCCCCGGCCAAACTGCAACAAAAAAATAGCCGGGCGTTGTGGCGGGCGCCTGTAGTCCCAGCTGCTCGGGAAGCTGAGGCAGGAGAATCGCGTAAGCCCAAGAGTTAGAGGTTGCTGTGAGCCGTGTGACACCACGGCACTTTACCCGAGGGCGGTACAGTGAGACTCTGTCTCTACAAAAAAAATCAAAACAAGGGCCTAGGTCTATTATATCTGTAGTCATAACCCAATATACACCCATGTGGATTATGAGAAATTGACTTAAGAGATTTAATACTCCTACTTCATCTTTTAAGCCATTTCCTTGAGTTTACGAGGACAAATGTGAATTTTCAGCTGTCCAGAGAGCTGATAAGCACCAGGAAGCAGGAGCCACCTATGGCCCTTCTCACACTGGTCCCAGCTGTGGATGGTTCTCTCGGAACAGTAGACTGCCTTACAGTGGAGATTCTTGGGAATCAATAGAATTGTTTACACTGATTGATTGTCTTGGATGTTATTTTTTGGCATTAAAGTTTGAATTACATAAATATTGCAATGCCATGTTATACTACTTATATACATAGGATGTAAAAAATGTATACACATTTTAAGAAAGGAAAAACTATTAAATTTGTAAACTTAAGTCACATTTGACTTCAGCAGTTACTAGAGGTGTTCAGTGTCACTTGTTTCATCTTTTGTTATCAAATATTACAATTTTATATCAAATTTTGATATCAAATATTACAATTTTAATACAATCGTTTCCATTCTTAAGATGGAAACGATTTAAGGGGCACCCTCTTTATACATGTACACACTGTTGGGGTAGGTTTAAGTGGCAAAAAGTGGAACATAGCCCTATTTCAGAATCATTTATAAAAGGAAACAGCTGTACCATATTATTGTTACCATAATTAATGTTAACCATTGAAATAACTGTATCCACTTTATAGAGAATTGGTGTTGTTGTAGTATAAATGGGTGACCATTCATTTGGGGTCTCAGGAAAATTTAAACCCATAAAAGAAATTGATTCAAAATGTTATTTTTAAAATTGTGAGGAAAACATCAGATAATTTCTTGTAAGACTTTTAAAAAGTCTTTCATAGCTATAGATTCTAGCTGGTTTTTTTTTTTGATATATGGGGCTTTAATTGAGGTCACTAAGATGCTGAGCTATAAAATTCAGGAGATGAGGGAAATGTTACTAAGTAAACGATTGTCTGCTAATTTCTTTCTTTCTTTCTTTCTTTCCTTTTTAAGAGATAGAATGTCACTTTGTCACCTGGGTAGAGTGCCTGGGCGGAACAGCTCATAGCAACGTCCAGCTGTTGGGCTTAGCTGATTCTCTTGCCTCTGCCTCCCATGTAGCTGGGACTACAGGTGCCCACCACAGCGGGGTTCGAACCCACCACCCTCCGTATATGGGCCTGGCACTCTACTCACTGAGCCGTAGGTGCTGCTGGATTGTCTGCTAATTTCTGAAGATAGAAATGAAGTAGGTGAACTAGGATTTCTAAGACAGCAACCAGAGAAACATGAATTAAAACAAAACCAAACAGAATAGTAATAGGAATTCATGCTTTTTTTGCCCAGGGATGTTATCTGATCAAAGTATTTTTCTTTCTTTTTCCTGCTTATGTTGGGGAGGAAAAAAAGGATAAAAGAGTGGCGCCCGTGTCTCATTTGGCAGGGCGCTGACCACTTACACCTAGGGTGGTGGGTACAAACCCAGCCCAGGCCCGCTAAGCGACAATGACAACTGCAACCTAAAAATAGCCAGGTGTTGTGGAGGGCTTGGGAGGCTGAGGCTAGAGAATCGCTTAAGCCTAAGAGTTGGAGGTTGCTGTGAGCTATGACGCCATAGCACTCTACCTAGGGCGACAGCTTGAGACTCTGTCTCAAAAAACAAACAAACAAAAAAAACCCCTGTGGCTCAAAGGAGTAGGGTGCCGACCCCATATGCCAGAGGTGCAGGTTCAAACCCAGCCCTGGCCAAAAAAAAAGAAAGAAAAAAAGGATAAAAGAAACCAAGGCAATTTATATCCAGGGAACTTGAGTGGGCAAACTTAGCCTTTCTGAATCATACCTTAAGTTCAACCTTTGGCGAAGAGAGTGAGCTAGTAGAGGTAGGATGAAGAAAGATGGCTGAGATTTAAGTGGATTCTCAGACCTCTCTCTGGGTAAGCACAGGCAGGAGGCTGTGCAGGTAGGAAGGCGCGTGGGGCCTGGAAGCCGAGCCCCATGCCTGCAGCTCAGCAGCTAGGGCGCCAGCCACATACACCGAGCTGGCCAGTTCAAATCAGCCCAGGCCTGCCAAACAATGACGACTATAACCAAAGGTTGGTGTGATCTGTGACACCATGGCACTTTGCCCAGGGTGACAGCTTGAGGCTCTGTCTCAAAATAAAAAAAAAAAAGAAAGAAAGAAAGAAAAGGAAGAAAGACCTCAAGGGGTTATTGCTATCGTGGGGTGAGATCAATCAAAGCAAGCTGAGCAAAGAAGAAGAAAAGATCAGTCTTTGGCAAGTGGACTTTCAACATTCACCTTGAAATGGGAAATCTGAATAGGCTTTTGGAAAGGAACTTAAGTGAGTTCCTCCAGATCTTCCAGGGATGTGGAGTTAGGCTGATGAGGTTCACATCTCGGCTCCCCACTCACTAATTGTCTGTGACCTCTGCCAAATCTCGCTTGTCTCATTTTTTCTCATTGTTATTTCTAGTAACACCAGACCTTATGTATTATTAAGAAGATTTTGTGAGATAATAGCCAAGCACCTAACACAGTGGCTCACAAAGGTGCTCACTCTATACACTCTATACGCTGTGCCCAGTGCCTGCTGGTTCACTCAGAGTGCTACTGTTGCTCAAAGTGTGGTCCTGGGGCTATTTGGTGTACTTGAAAATTAGATGTGTGTTGCTCCACCCAGAAGTACTGTTCAGAATCTGTGCAGTTAGGATCTAATTTGAAAGGAGGTCTTCACTTTAACAAGCTTCTCAGACTATATATACACAAACTTGGAGAATCCAAGTTTAAAACTAAGACAACCCCAGAAACACCTAAAAAGCTAGTGCATTTGACAGAAAGAGAAGATACTTGGATAAACTAGGATGCCCCTACAAGTTGGCAGACCCTGTGCTTGTCTTCTGTTAGGGATGTGTGTGTATGTGTCTGTATACACATGTACTTTGAAGGGAAGGTATTGGAAGCTGGTAATAGTAACAGTTATAATGGTAATTATGGTTAATTTGGTATCTATTCTGTGCCAAACATAAGTGCTTTATAACATGAGCTTATTTATTCCTTTTTATTTATTTATTTATTTATTGACGCAGAGTCTCACTCTGTCATCCTGGGTAGAGTGCCATGACATCATAGCTCACAACAACCTCAAACTTTTGAGCTTGAGCAATCCTCCTGCCTCAGCTTCCTCAGTAGCTGGGACTACAGGTGCCTGCCACTGTGCCCCGCTACTTTTTCTGTTTGTAGTAGAGACAGGGTCTTGCTCTTGCTCAGGCTGGTCTTGAACTCCTGAGCTCAGGTTATCCTCCCAGCTTTGTCTCCCAGAGTATAGGATTATAGGTGTGAGCCTCCATGCCTGACTACTTATTCTTAATATGGATAAAATTTAACTCCTATTCTTCTTTTATGTAAACATGTGTTATGTTTTCAGATTCAGCTAACCATATCCAGGTTTCTACCAAGAGAATATGACCCAGGTGTCCTGCCAACCTAGGAAGAGTTTACTCTAATTGCAGCAAAGTGGGTAGAAAAAAATGAAAATAGCTCCTGAGGATGTCCTGCTAGGGTGCTGGGTGGGCATACTATCTCTGGACATCGAAGTCACCTGGGACGATGATAGACCTTAGGAAAGGAAGCAATAGTGGGCCAGGTATCAGAGCATTCTGTCAGGCACAGAGATGGTGGGGAGGACAAGAGGGACAGAGGGGTAGAACTGGGTGCTGTAGGCCTCAAATATTAGAAGTTGGGGGTTTCATATGGGGACAGAAAAGCAATGGTTCTGAAACAGCATGATGTGCAGTGAGGATGCTAAACCCATCCCTGGCTTGGAGGTATCTAGGGTGGGAAAGAACGAGCTGCCATGCTCATGAGGGCTATAGGGGAAGCAGTGTCTTCAGAGGACAGGCAGGCTTCATGAAGGTAGGAACTTGAAACAGACAGTCCATCAACTTGATTTCTGTAAATATTTGTTTTTCACAAGATAAGGACTCTGGTGAGCTAAGCAGGTGTTCGGAAGGGAGGAGAATGCGGGAGAATTGGGAGAATCTGAGGATTCTCAGGGAAGCACAGAGCAGGATGAGAGCAGCAAAGACCCAGGGGCAGGAATTAAGATGACAGAGTGGAGGCCTGGTGGGGTTTTAGGCATCAAAGTTTCTTTCTTTCTTTTTTTTTTTTTTGAGCACCTGGGCATGAATTTATTCAGGGGGTTCTTTCTTTTTTTTTTTTTGAGACAGAGTCTCATTATGTTGCCTTTGGGTAGAGTGCCACTCACAACAACCTCAAACTCTTGGGCTTAAGTGATTGTCTTGCCTCCGCTGCGCAGGTAGCTGGGACTATAGGTGCCCACCACAACACCCAGCTATTTTTTGGCTGCAGTTGTCATTGTTGTTTAGCAGGCCGGGCTCAAACCCGTGAGCCTCAGTGTATGTGGCCAGTGCCCTACCTACTGAGCTATGGGCACTGCCAGGCATCAAGGTTTCAAGCAGTGCCTTGCTGGAGTTGCCCAGGGAGAGTGGAAGGCCCAGCAACATCTTTCTGGATATTGGCTGCCAGGAGCCCAGGAGCCCAGGAGCATGTCCTAGGTGGCTGAAGCTTGCTCTTTAGTTGCTGTAGCCCTATAGGACAAGCAGAGGCCCTGAGAGTAGAACTCCATGATTAACAATGACACTATTGTAGGAACAAGTTGGGGGCAGGGGCATAAGTTTTGTCAATGAGCCCAACATTGACAGCAGCACCTCCACCCGGTGTCAGTCTCTTGGGCAGACTCCCTCAGAAGTCTGGCTGCAGGCTAGCAGGGATGCTCCCATCCCTAGGGGGAGCACAACATGAAAAGAGGGAAGGAACAATTCAAGCCAAAGATCCAGCCTAGGAAGGAGACAATCTCAGACTGAGGACCAAGAGCAGGGCTCTAGTTCAAGAGAAGTAAGGAAAGGAAGGCAGACCCCCATCCACGGAAAATTATTGTCCCAGACAAGGAACAGCATCAAAGCATCAGACACAGAGAGAGAAAAGAGGGATTCATTACTAAAGGGAGAGACTTCCGCACTGAGCTGGGATTGCTTTTACTGTATTCTCTCGGGTATCCTTACAGGAAGGCCCTGAATGCTTGAGAAAACTTGGACGTGCCTGTGTTTCAAAGAGATCAGTGGCTACAAAGATCTCCTTGAGTATTCCCATCCACAACCCCTTCATCCCAAAAATATTCACACATAACATAGAGGGAGATGCTGGGTTGAGGGGGATGGAGGGGGAGGAAGGAAGAGAGAGAATTCAGATTTGGGGGAATTCAAAAAGGAGAGGGTGCAAGCTAGTGATGAGAATGCGAATGTTTCTGCAGGGTAAGGAGTAGGGAAAGAGGATGTAGAACGCATAGGATGTGAGGAGCTGAGAGAAGAGCAGAAGTTAAGTGCATCTAAATTTATTTTTAAAAATGAAAATATGTTGCCTGTTCTCACTTGTGCATGACTTGGAAATTGGACTAACTCATTAGTAAAGGAGAAATGCAAGCCAGCTATTGCAAACACTCCAAGGGGTTTGGAGAATTATATTAGCTGTCTTAAATTATAGAACAAATAAAGAGGCCTGGATTATATTATATTGGACTTTATTATTACATCAACATGAAAACCATTATCTTCTCCTAACAGAGCTCAGGCTAATTGATTTTTGCATAACCATAATTTTGTTTAATGACTATTTCCTAATAAAGGCACAATTAACAAATCAACTCAATTGCAATATCATATTAGGTTTCCTAATCTCTTTCTCTTTTCTATTAACTACCCCCCTAAGAAATAGCTTTCTTTTTCTTTCCTGAAAAGCACATCTGGTGTTAAATCATCTGGCAGTTACTGTGGTTCCTCCCTAAATGAATGGTCTGGTGTTTGAAACCAAGGGTGATTACTTAAGCTTGGCCATGAACTAGTTTGTCAAAAAGTGACTGAGTGGGGCGGCGCCTGTGGCTCAGTGAGTAGGGCGCCGGCCCCATATGCCGAGGGTGGCGGGTTCAAACCCAGCCCCGGCCAAACTGCAACAAAAAAAAAAAAAAAAAATAGCCGGGCGTTGTGGCGGGCGCCTGCAGTCCCAGCTGCTCGGGAGGCTGAGGCAAGAGAATCGCATAAGCCCAAGAGGTAGAGGTTGCTGTGAGCTGTGTGACGCCACGGCACTCTACCGAGGGCAGTACAGTGAGACTGTCTCTATTAAAAAAAAAAAAAAAAAAAGTGACTGAGTGTATAAGCCTCTTTTCTCCCTGCACACTAAGAGAATCTTTGAGGGTTAGCTGAGGTTGACTTCAGGGGAAGTTATGTAAAAACAAACTGTTGGTGTAATGTGAAGAACACAAGATTTGGAGTCAATAGATCTATTAGTTTCCTGGATACGTTACAACCTGGCTGTTTCACATTAGATAATGTTTTTGGTTTTGGTATTTGAGACAGAGTTTCACTCTGTCACGTAGGCTAGAGTGCCACGGAACCAGAGCTTACAGCAACCTCAAACCCCTAGGTTCAAATGATCTTTCTGCTTCAGCCTCCTGAGTAGCTGGGAATACAGAAGCCCACCACAATGTCTGGCTAATTTTTTCTATTTTCAGATGGGCTCTCCCTCTTGCTCAGGCTGGTCTTGAACTCCTGAGCTTGAGGGATTCTCCCACCTTGGCCTCCCGGAGTACTAGGATTACAGGCGGGAGCCCCCACGCCTTGCCTAGATAATGTTTTTTAATCTTAGTTTCTGTAATATAATAGTAAGAGTAATAGTAATATCAATGACAATCTAACATAACATTACTTGCCTTACCTTGCTTATAACTGTGAAATCCCTTCATAAACCATTAATTGCTGTACAAATATCAGTTATTGTAACAGTTAAGTGGGTTCAACCATGAAGCTGTTTTTCTGAGCAGAGAAGTCAGTTATGAAACAAATGTGGAAAAGGTACAGGATAATATCGCTTGACCTCTGACACTGAGCTCTAGAAACCCCCAGTGATTTGAGCTCTTGCTAGCTATAGTCCAACAGTAACTCTGGAGTCAGCTCAGGTGACAGAGTAGGTAGAGTGGGGCCCGGCATGTGGCCTTCATCCCAGAATTCCAGACATCCACTTTGTCTTTTTTTTTTGAAAGTTGATTTACTATTATTATTTATTTATTTATTTTTGAGACGGCATCTCACTTTGTCACCCTGGGTAGAGTGCTGTAACATCACAGCTCACAGCAATCTCAAATTTGGGGGCCCAAGTGATTCTCTTGCCTCAGCCTTCCAAGTAACTGTGGACTGCAGGTGCCTGCCATAATGCCCAGCTATTTTTTGGTTGCAGTTGTCATTGTTGTTTAGCAGGCCCTGGCTGGGCTCAAATCCGCCAGCCTTGGTATATGTGGCCGGCGCCCTACTCACCGAGCTATGGGTACTGAGCCCAGACATCCACTTTGAAACAGACATACTTCAATCCTCAATCAGCATCTTGGCAAAGATTATATTATTCTGTATATTTGAACACATATGAGCTTTGTTTGTGCTGGGTTGAAGATGGAGCCAAGAAATAATGGATTGTAGCACCCAGGAACAGCCATTTTAGAGTTAATTACAGTAATAAGGGGAGATTTAGACATGCAAGTAAGGAATAGTTTGACTAAAGACAAACTATGTAAGTGGAATAGTTTGACTAAAGACAAAACCATCCAGGAGAACATCCACTATTTACCTTCTGCGTTCAAGGCGCTGCTCTAGATAATATTGAGATAAAATGCATCACTTTTTTTTTTCACTTTATCACCCTCGGTAGAGTGCTGTAGCATCACAGCTCACAGCAACCTCCAACTCCTGGGCTTAGGCCTTTCTGTTGCCTCAGCCTCCCGAGTACCTGAGACTACAGGCACCAGCCACAACACCTGGCTATCTTTTTCTTGCAGTTTGGCCAGGCTGGGTTAAAACTGCCACCATCAGTATATGGGGCCAGTGCCCTACCCACTGAGCCACAGGTGCCGCCTGCACCTAAGATATTCTTATGTATGTTCTTTAAGTCAAATTAAATTCAACTCAAGCCCCTGGACAGAGAGCATGTGGACATCTCACCACACCAGGGTCCAGCCCTATCCTGAGGATGAGATAAAGGCCATAGGGATCTAAATCTCATGCAGAGAAAAATGCCTGAGGGGGCCTGTCTGGTCTTGGCCCAGGTGTTCACCCCTGAGATGCCTACAGTCCCTGCCACAGCTCTGAGGCACCTGTGCCCAGACTCCTGGAAGTTTCCATGCTTTTCATACCCAACTTCACAAAGGGCAGGGGGAAAGTCTCTACCACTCATGGTTCTTCCAACTCTCAGGGGCCGCTCACTTCGTTGAACTCTCTGTTGTCTTTGATTCTGCCTATCCCCCACCTGCCTCTCCGAGCAAACAATACAAAACTTGAAGCATAGGAGCACAAAACCTTAGCTTTACGGGGGAAGGAAAAGACGGAGAGAACAACACATTTGGCTCTTTTTTTCTTTCTTTTGGTAACTTCATAGTAGTAAATATATAAATAAAATAAAAATTAATACCACAATAAATTCATCTACCACAAGAGTTAACATTTCTTAGAAGTCTGCTGCATGGCGGGGGCTAGACTACACCCTTCACCCAGAAGGTGGATATAATTAGCATCCCAGTTTTAGAGTTGAAGAAACCAGAACTTAGAAAGGCAAATATCTCTCTTAAGTTCACAAGTGATAGAATTAAAACTCAAGCTCAAGAGAATCTGGCTGGAAAGTCTAAGTTCTTTTTACCACACTATATAAGGGAAGCAATCTTCTCTCACTAGAGTCTTGAACAGAGGTTTCCTTTTTGCCTTCCTCTTAAAACAAAAGCAAGAAATTGAAAAACATTATATAATTACAAGTTCTGTATTAAATGTCAAACCCAAGAAATATACTCTTGGCTTGATAAAAAAAATCAAATCAATTTTCATTTGTCTTTGTCACCTTCTAAAAGTTTATATTTGTATATTTAATTTTTACATATTTACCACACTATCATAGGTAAAGTTTACAGTATATATTTTAAATTGCCATCATATTATATTATAGCCTCATTGTTTTAATATTCTCTCTATATTTTGCACATTATGTGTATATATGCAATACTTATATATTTTTATTTCATACACACACATCAATATAATTCTATAGCCCAGGCACATTGGCTTATGCCTATAATCTTAGAACTTTGGAAGACAAAGGCCCAAGGATCACTTGAGGCCAGGAGTTTGAGGTTGCAGTGAGCTATGAATGTGCTGAGGGTGGCGGGTTTGAACCCGGACCCGGCCTAACTGCAATTTGCATTTTGTTGCATTCCAGCCTGGGCAACAGACCCTGTTTATACTCAGATACAGTAGAATCACTATAGTTAACCACCTCCCTACATTGACCACCTTCTAAAGTTGACCTAATTTTCATAGACCAGACGCATACAACATGTATGTGTCAATACAGTAGGTCTAGTTCCTTTAGGTTGACCACCTCCAGATATTGAGCAGTTTGTTACAGTCCTTGGGTGGTCAACATACAGGGGTTCTACTGTTTATTTCTTTAGTCTTGTTATTTTTTCTCTTACAACATGCTTGCCTTCTCTCTGTGCCCACTCCTCTCCATAAACAGAAACATTCAGAGTCTGTGTGTATTTTTTCCATACATTTCTCTGTAGACATAAGCAATAAGTTTACAGGTATATGAATATTTTTTCTGTACTAGTGGTTTTATTTCTATGGGGTAGATTCCCAGGAGTAGGATTTCTGGGTCAAAGTGTATGTATTTATTTCAATTTAATAAATATTGCCAGTTGATTCCCAAATGCCATGCAAATGTACACTTTACCAGCAATGGGAGTATATAGGGCCCTGGTTCCTAATGCTCCTCTGATGGCAGCCCATCTCAGAAACTTCCATTTAGTAGGTGTTGGGAGAGACGCAGGCATAGGAATATTTTCAAAGCTTTATGTATGATTTTAATGGGTAACAGTGTTTGGGAGTCACAGGTTCACCTTCTGAGGGATGAGTTAGAAGCAGAAATCAGGAAAGCTGTTTGATGAGGACTTCCTTTTCCAAAAGGCCTCAAATGTAATGTTTAAGTAATAGAGACACTATGACAGGACTGAAAAAAGAAAATATTAATCATTTAACCATAAACTTATGTTCTATTACCTGCCCACCCCATTGGGAATATTTATCTTTTCTTACATGTTTTGTTGTTAGCACAATTATATGGAAGAACATTGCATCTGTGATGGAACTTTTATTTATTTATTTATTTATTTTACAGACAGAGTCTCACTTTGTTACCCTTGGTCGAGTGCTGTGGCATCACAGCTCACTGCAACCTCCAGGTCTTGGACTTAGGCAATTCTCTTGCCTCAGCCTCCCAAGTAACTGTGACTACAGGCACCCACCACAACGCCCAGCTATTTTTTTTGTTGTTGTTGCAGTTTGGCCGGGGCTGGGGGTTAGAACCCGCCACCCTCGGTATATGGGGCCCGCGCCCTACTCACTGAGCCACAGATGCCTCCCTGTGATGGAACTTTTAAATTTTATTAAGACTATGATTTATATGGTCACCATTCAAACTGAAATTGGAGAAATTCTTTCAACAACGCTGTATTATTTGTCTTCAAAAATTCTATTGTTACATCATCAACCAAATGCTTCTTTCTGGATAAAAAACCAAATTATTGGCATTATATTGGAGAAGGTTATTAAAAGAATTAATTTGCTAAACGTAAACTTTTTATACACCATACGTTTTATAAGGCTATCTTGGCATTCTTCATTATTTTTTCTCTTCTTTCTGTTCTTTTCTCCTCCTTTCTCCCTCCCCCAACCCTTTATTTGCAGTTTTCTCTACTTTCCCCCAGCTCTGTCCCCATTGTCCATTTACTGAGCCCCTCAAAGGTTGTGGAGCCCTTGTTCTCAGCAGGCAGGTCCCCCAGTCTTGGCCAGGCTGCTGCAACTACAACATTGACCACTAGGGGCCCTCTGCTCCCCTGGCCTGAAGGGAGAGGAAAAAGTCTCTATTCTGATTTTCCTAGTGGAAAGAAACCTCATAGGAAAACAAGTTTCACTGGGGGGCAGAGAGACACAAAGGGAGGGAAGGAGGGAGAGGGGGAGAAAATATCCCCCAAATAAAGCAGGGAAAAACAAAGAGAATTAGAGATGACTAAAGCCTACTTCTGGTTGCCTTTTTTTTTTTTCTTGAGACAGTCTCACTTTGTCACCCTTGGTAGAGTGCTGTGGCATCATAGCTCACAGCAATCTCAAACTCCTGGGCCAAGTGATTCTCTTGCCTCAGTCTCCCAAGTAGCTGGGACTACAGGCGCCTACACAACCCCTGGCTATTTTTAGAGCAGGGTCTTGCTCTGACTCAGGCTGGTCTCAAACCTATGAGCTCAGGCAATCCACCTGCCTTGGCCCTCCAGAGTGCTGGGATTACAAGTGTGAGCCTATGCACCCTCCCTGCCTTTTTTTTTTGAGACAGAGTCTCCCTCTCTTGTACCAACTAGAGTGCCATGGCCTCAGTCTAGCTTGCAGCAATTTCAAATTCCTGGGTCCAAGTGATCCTCCTGCCTCAGCCTCCCAAGTAGGTGGGGCTACAGGTGTGCAACACAATGATGCCTGGCTATTTTTTCCATTTTTTAGTAGAGACGAGGTCTCACTTTTGCTCAGGCAGATCTTGAACTCCTGAGCTCAAGCAATCCACCTGCCTTGGCCTCCCAGAGTGCTAGGATTACAGGCGTGAGCCACCGTGCCTGGTCTATTCCTTTTTGTCTTGACTGATACAGCTGACTTGGCACAGCCTTTCTTTATCTCCTTCACCCATTAAGGAAGCATAAACCAGATGAAATAAAATTAGCCAGGATGTAAGGTTTGGCAAGAACTTACTGCCTCTGAGAACTAGTTTGATCATTATCAGTCTTGGCATGATCTTGGGGAAATTATTCCAGCACACTTCCCCAACCCCCGGGGAGCTTTTTCTCTGCAGCCATCCTGATCTATCATTCTCTTCACTGGCCCAGAGGAAAGATCTCTTGGCTTTCTGTATGAAGTCTGGCAGTGTTTCTTTATTCCTCTTAGAGGTCTCTGTGACTGTTAGCATGGGAAGCCTTGGTTTCTTCAACGCCTTCCCTCGGCAGAATCTGACATTTAGTCCCCATCTCTCTGTGGAGTGGAGTCCTGACCACCAGGAAACCTGGGCAGAGTCAGAATCAGAATAGGAGACAGAGTCTTGCTATGTCGCCCTTGGTAGAGTGCTGTGATGCAAGCAACCTCAAACTCGGGCTTAAGCGATTCTCTTGCCTCAGTCTCCCAAGTAGCTGGGACTAGAGGCACCCGCCATAATGCCCAGCTATTTTCTGTTACAGTTGTCATTGTTTAGCTGGCTCGGACCAGGCTCGAACCCGCCAGCCTCGGTGTATGTGGCTGGCACCGTAACCACTGTACTACAGATGCCAAGGAATAATGCATATCTTTTAAAAACCCATAAATTCAAAGATTTTTTTCTGCATTGGATATTGTCTTAGTTAGTTTTCTGTTGCTGTAACTGAATACTTGAGACTGGGTAATTTATAAAAGAAATTACAAAATTGTATTACAATTTTGGAGGCTGGGAAGTCCCAGGATAAGGGGCTGAATCTGGTGGCGGTCTTCTCGCCTTTCTGCAGAGTCCCAGAGGTGCACAGGGCATTCCATGGCAGGGGAAGTGCACAAGAGAGAGCCATCCTGGCTTTTATAACAGACCCACACTTGTGATAACTAACCCACTCCAATGGTAACCCATTAATCCATTAACCCATGAATGGATTAGTCCCCTCATGACCTCATCACCTCTTAAAGGCCCCACCTCTTAATACTGTTACATTGGGGATTAAGTTCAATGAATTTCGGGTTCAAACATTTGCTCTAATCCACTGCAATGAGTATTCTGTTTGATGCTCAAACTGTGCTCTCAGGTCAGGTTTTGAATTCTTTTGAAATGATCCCATTGGTCTTTGAAATTTCTTTACTTTTTTGGCCTAAGAAGATGTTCCAGATTCATTTTATACGTTTTCTGTGCAGAGCTGGAATAAGCCATTTCTGCAAGGAGCCTTATTAGTTAGTCCTAATGAGAAATGATATTTGGAAACCACATCTAGTTGCTAGAAGTGTTCATTGATGTAAGCAGTGTTCATGGCTTCTGTCTTCTCATTTTTCCTTGCCTTGTGAGTGGATAAGGTTAGTAAATACCTTTAAAGAAGAAAAAAAGGAGTTTGTACTAACATTTCCAATGCAAATTATTCTTTGCAGGTTTTTACTTCTTCACTTTTTTTTTTTTTTTAGACAGATTCTCACTCTGTCGCTCTGGGTAGAGTGCCGTGGCATCACAGTTCACAGCAGCCTCAAACTCTTGGGCTTAAGCGATTCTCTTCCCTCAGCCTCCCAAGTAGCTGGGACTACAGATGCCAACCACAACACCCCAGCTATATTTTTTGTTGTTGCAGTTGTTGTTGTTTTTTAGCTGGCCCAGGGCCGGGTTCGAACCTGCCAGCCTGGGTGTATGTGGCCAGCACCCTACCCACTGAGCTATGGGAGCCGCTCGTTAGGACTTTTTAAAAATACTTATCACTTTGCATCTGAAGTTCATCCAGATCGATGTATGAGGTTGCAAAGTTATCCATTCTCGTCACTGTACAGTGCTCCGTTGTGTGACTATTTCACAATTTGTTTATACAATCTATTATTTATAGGCCTTCAGGTAGTTTCGGTGTGGGACTGCTATAAATTGTGCCAAACATTCCAATACATGTCTTTTGTAAACATATATACACACTTCTGCTCAGTGTGGGATGGCCAAGATTGTAGGGTATGTGTATTTAGGTTTAGCAGATTTTGGTTAACAGTTTTGCAAAGTGGTTGGACCAATTGACACTCTTTATACAGTGTCTGAGAGTACCGGTTGCTGCACATCCTTGTCAACACTTAGTCTTAGAATAGTTTTAATTGCCATTTCACTTATTAGGAGTGAAACAGGGTATCATTTCATGTTTGTGGAGCATTTTACAATTTTTATTTTATTTCATTTTCTTTTTGAGAGAGAATCTCACTTTGTCACCCTTTGTAGAGTGCTGTGGCGTCACAGCTCAAAGCAACCTCAAACTCTTGGGCTCAAGCGATTCTCTTGCCTCAGCCTCCCAAGCAGCTGGGACTACAGGACCTGCCATAATACCCAGCTATTTTTTGTTCATTGTCGTTTAGCAGGCCTAGGCCAGGTTTGAACCTGACAACTTTGGTGTATGTGGCTGGCACCATAACCACTGAGCTACAGGTGCCATGCCTATTTTATTTTATTTATTTATTTATTTTTGAGACAGAGTTTCATTATGCCACCCTTGGTAGAGTGCTATGGCATCATAGCTCACAGCAACCTCAAACTCTTGGACTCAAGCTATCCTCTTGCTTCAACCTCCTGAAGGTTGAAGCTGGGACTATAGTCTCTTGCCACAATGCCCAGCTATTTTTTTTTTTTTTTTGGCAATTTTTGGCTGGTCTGGGCTTGAACCAACCACCTTCGGCATATGGGGCCGGCACCCTACTCCTTTGAGCCACAGGCGCTGCCCTGCCCAGCTATTTTTAAAGATGGGGTCTCACTCTTGCTCAGGTTGGTCTCAGACTCCTGAGCTCAGGTAATCTGCCAGCCTCAGCCTCCAAGAGTGCTAGAATTACAGGCATGAGCCCCTGTGACCGGCCTTACATTTTTTTCCTGTGGACCATCTTTATCTTTTTCTCACTTTTACTTAAGTTTTTGTTTTGTTTTGTTTAATGTGTAACAACTCTTTATGTATTAGAGATATTCGCCTGTGCTGGCTATTATTACTACTAGCCACCTCCCAACTGATCCAGCCATCCTGCTCTGTGCCTTGCAGCTGAGCCTTGCATCTTCCCTCACCTCCACTCCCCTGTGGATTGGCTTCTGGGTGGGCATGGCCACAGGAGACACTGGCAGGAGGACTGGGTGGACGGGAGGGAGGTCAGGCTCTTTCTCCCTTTC
The DNA here is from genome assembly GCF_027406575.1 of Nycticebus coucang. Lineage (NCBI taxonomy): Eukaryota > Metazoa > Chordata > Mammalia > Primates > Lorisidae > Nycticebus > Nycticebus coucang. The sequence goes on from NC_069789.1 coordinate 93,263,921, forward strand.
TCTCCCTGCTTTAGTAGTGACTGCCTCCCTCTGGATCAAGCTCCCAGGAGCACTTCCTTTTCCATGGTTCAGCTCTCGGTGGGCTCCGTTAACAGTATTTCTTCCCCTGACCTCTTCAGCCCTAGGGGAGCTAAGGATTCTCCTATGCTACTTGTTTTCTGGGTGTTTCACATCTGCTTACTCCATTGGCCCTGCCCATAATTCTGCATGTAATTTCTTCATTATAATCACTTTATTTGAGTCATTTGGGAGTTAATTCTGATTCCTGCCAGGGTCCTGTCATATATTCCTTTGAGACACAAGTTGCAAATATTTTTTCCCAGTTTGTTGTTTTTCCTTTGTTTATGGTGAGCTTTCTTACTTTTTTCTCGAGACAGAGTCTCATTTATCACCCTCAGTAGGGTGCGGTGGCGTCACAGCTCACAGCAACCTCCAACTCCTGGGCTTAGGCGATTCTCTTGCCTCAGCCTCCTGAGTAGCTGGGACTACAGGCGCCTGCCACAACGCCCGGCTATTTTTTGTTGCAGTTTGGCCAGGGCCGGGTTCAAACCCACCACCCTCAGTATATGGGGCTGGTGCCCTACCCACTGAGACACAGGCGCTGCCCTGTTTATAGTGAGTTTTCATAAAATTATTTTTTAAGAATTGTGTAGTCGGGCAGTGCCTGTGGTTCAAAGGAATAGGTGCCGGCCCCATATACCGGAGGTAGTGGGTTCAAACCCTGTCACGGCCAAAAACTGCAAAAAAAAAAAAAAAAGAAAAGAATTGTGTAGTCAGGCTTGGTGCCTGTGGCTCAGCAGTTAGGGCACCAGCCATATACACCAGAGCTGGCGGGTTCAAATCCAGCCTGGGCCTGCCAAACAATAATGACAATTGCAATAAAAAAAAAAAAAATACCTGGGTGTTTCGGCAGGTACCTGTAGTCCCAGTTACTTGGGAGGCTGAGGCAAGAGAATCACTTAAGCCCAGGAGTTTGAGGTTGCTGTCAGCTGTGACACCACAGCACTCTTCCGAGGGCAACATAATGAGACTCTGTCTCAAAAAAAAAAAGAAAGAATTATGTAGTTAAATTGGTCTTTTCTATGATTATCATTTCTGGATGTGGTATAGTTAAGAAAGGTTTTTCCACTTCTCAGTTATAAATTAGTCCTCATTTTCTTCTAGGACTTATTTAAGTTTCATTTTTGACATTTAGATCTCTGATCAATCTGGGATTTACTCTATATAGAAATGCTTAAATCACCTCTTAGGCACAGATCTTATTGACTATTTTCTTTTTTTTTTTTTTTTTTGAGAAAGTCTCAAGCTGTCACCCTGGGTAGAGTGCTGTAGCGTCACAGCTCACAGCAACCTCAAACTCTTGGGTGTAAGCAATTCTCTTGCCTCAGCCTCCCGAGTAGCTGGTACTACAGGCACCTGCCACAATACCCGGCTATTTTTTTTTTTTTGGTTGTAGTTGTTATTTTTGTTTGGCAGACCCGGACTGGGTTCGAACCTGCCAGCTCCGGTGTATGTGGCTGGCACCCTAGCTGCTGAGCTATGGGCGCTGAGCTCTTATTGACTATTTTCTGGGGGGAAAGTCATAATAATGGTGAAAATTATTATAATTTCTTATATTTCTATTTTACAGTTTAAGACAGATTCTAATAATAGTAATAGTGACATAATTAATAATAGGTAACTTTCATTAAGAACTTGCTAAGCCATTGGGCAGCGTTATATCATTTGATTCTCATAACTATTCTATGAAAGTGGCGCTGTGGGAGGCACCTGAGGCTCAGTGGGTAGGGCGCCAGCCCCATATACCGAGGGTGCTGGGTTCAAACCTGGCCCCAGCCAAACTGCAACAATAACAAAAAATAGCTGGGCATTGTGGCAGCTGCCTGTAGTCCCAGCTACTCGGGAGGCTGAGGCAAGGGAATTGCCTAAACCCAGGAGTTGGAGGTTGCTGTCAGCTGCGATGTCACGGCACTCTACCAAGGGCGATAAAATGAGAATCTGTCTCAGAAAAAAAAAAAAAAGAAAAGAAAGTGGCATTGTTATCATACCTATTTTCCAAGTGAGAAAAACAAGGCTCAGAAGAGAATAAAGGGGACTAACTTGCCCAAAGATACTCAGCCACCAAGTGCTGGTGGTGGAATTTGAACCCAGATACTCTGCCTCCAGAGTTTTCAGCTTATAAATGTCTGTATGTGTTGTCACATTTAATTCTCACACAAATTCTGTGAGGCACGTTATTACTGTCCCCAGGTGATATGGAGGAAAACTAAGGCAAGGAAAAATTAACTGAATTACTCAAAGTTGTGCACCTAGTAAATGGGAGTTCTGGATCTGGGTGGAACCTGGATTTGGAGACTGACTGGAAGGCTAGGCTTTTGATTTCTCCACTACACCCACTCAACTGGCCAAGCCAGAGTAAAGTCTAGCAGATTTAAGGGGCCCACGCTGAAAAAGAAATGGTGGAGAACAGTTAAGCCCGGCTTGGTTGAGCAGCTATCAAAGTCTCAAAGGCTGGGCCTGAGAGGCCACTCACGTCCTGGGAATCCAGGGTTAGCCTTTGGGTTGTAACAATGAGATGGTGACTGATCATATCATAAATTAACTTCCTTGGGAAAGCTAATAAAACATAGGGCAGAAAAAAAATGTTAACTTAGTAAAAATAAAAATCTGTTTAAATGAACTGAAAAACCTTGATAGGGCTTAAATTAGGGCATTCATGGGGGACACAAAATCATCTTAGCAAAGGGTTCCAGAAAATTGGCCTGAAGTAGAGCTGAAATAGAGTTACACACACACATAAATGTATATATAACTACATATCTATATCTATATTGGCATATATACATATATAAATGCACATATATATCAGTGTATATAGATATGTTTTATCAATTCTAAGGTACAGAGTTAAAAAATGTTTTTCAGAGGCGGAGCATGATAGCGGACGGGAAGGACATTTAGCTCAGCTCTCCTGGAACAACAGGTGAGAGTGAGTGGGCTAGATCATTCCCAGAGTGGAATATTGGTGTGGAGTAGCTGTTCAGGGTGAGCAGTGAGGTGGCAGATTGCTGGAGTTGGAGTGTAATCTGGAGCTGCGGAGACTGCCAGGAAAAGTTCTGTCCTTTGGCTGCAGTGGCTGTGGGTGGCAGCAGTGGCAACCAGCCCCACCATGGAGGAGTGCAGTTCCCAGTTCGTGGGGAAACTAGGTATTGTGTGGAAATATTGGTGAAGTGTGGACTCCCAAGCAGAATTAGGCGGCCAGAGTGGGGTGTTGTCTGGTGCAGCACCACCGTGGTTAGGCGGAGGGAGAGACACTCAGGTGGGAAAGATCCCAGATAGGAAGAGGCCATTGTTTTGGAATTTGGGAGATGACAGTTGCCACGGGCACATTTTTGTGCAGGCCAGGAAGCGATTTGAGTCTCACCTGCAGGCAGTCATCCTATGCTCGGAACTGGCCCAGGATATCCGGCACTTCACGGGAACTGTTGCAAGGAGAATTTGTGAAACCTGTCTGTGAAAATTTTTTGAGATTGGTGGGTTCGATTTTTTGAATCAGCAGTTCGGCAGGGTCTAGGTACTAGGCCGGTATTCAGGCAAATACCAAGAACAATTTAAGCCTGGGAACCACTCATGGCGCCATCTGGTGTCCAGAAAGTATACTGCAACATAAATACATTCCTACTAAAGTTGATCCCTACAGCATATATATAGTCGCATGTTTTTATATATATAAATAATTTTGTTGCCTTTTTTCTCTTTTTACTCATTCATTTTGATTTTTTTCTTCTTTCTTGTACAAGTTATTGTTAAATTTTTTTAAGTTATTATTATTTTTTTCCTCTGCTTTCCCTTTTTTTTGCAGTTTTTGGCCAGGGCTGGGTTTGAACCCGCCACGTCCAGCATATGGGGCTGGCGCCCTACTCCTTTGAGCCACAGGAACCGCCCCTCCCCCCCTTTTTTAGACAGAGTCTCGCTGTGTTGCCCTTGGTGGAGTGCTGTGGCGTTGCAGTTCATGGCAACCTCTAACTCTCTTGGGCTGAGTGGTTCTCTTGCCTCAGCCTCCCAAGTGGCTTGGGGCTATAGGCACCTGCCACAGCACCTGGTTGTTTTTTTGTTGTGGTTGTCATTGTTGTTTGGCAGGTCCTGGGCCAGGTTCAAGCCCACAAGCTCTGGTGTGTGTGGTCAGTACTCAGGCCACTGGGGTATGGGTGCTGAGTCCTCCCCTTCCTCTTATGGTTGCTGAGAGTGCTTACATCAGGCTACTTGAGTTTTTTGTTTGTTTGTTTGTTTGTTTCTGTTTCCGATTGTTTGTGTGTCTGTTTATGTGTTTGATTGTTTTTGTGTTTGTTTGTTTTGTTTCAATGTGCCTTGTGTTCTGCTTAAACCTCAGGTTGGCTATTTTCCATAACTCCAATTTTTACATTCAACAAGAGCAAAGGGGAGTGGGGGATGATAGCTAACTGAAGCCAGCTTTCAACAGAAGCTCCCATCCAGAGGGAGAGAGAATGGCCAGAAATAAACCAACAAAGGGTTGGGTGGGAGCCCAGCTAGGAGAAGAGATTAATAATTGAACATCTTCTCTGCTGAGGCAAGCTGCTACTCCAAGGAAACAAATTTCAGGTACAGAATCCACCCCAAAGAGGACACGTGTCCATCCCCTCCCCCAAGAGAGTTGCTTGCTTGCTTGCTGTGAGATCTGTACTAGTGAGCGGTGAACTGAGGTCCTCTTCTCTCACCCAACAGGAGTGAGTTGCTGGAAGCTGAGACTCCTTCTCCAGAGAGTCCCTGCTGTGAGCCTGGGCATTCTCTGGCATGAAAGTTGAACAAATGTTTTCCCTGCCACTTTGAGCTCCCAGTCCACCATTCCCCCTGGCCTGGTGGTCTAGAAGCCCAACCCTTGGAGACGCTAGACCATTCGCAGTTCTTTGTTAAGACTGGGCATTGCATGGTCTGAGGTAGCGCAACTACACTGCAACTGTGAATCCAGTAACAGAAAGGCACAGGGGGGAAGGTGTCTGGCTTGGCTCTGAGAAAGAGCAAGTCAGAAGCTGGTGGAGACTTGGATCTCTGTATGAGGGGTGGAGGCTCAGGAACTGCTGAGGCATGGGAACTCAAGTAGAGTCACCTCCCACCTAGCAGCAGCATTAATAGAGCAATCCCGCCAGGGTCAAATTTCAGAGAGACACCTCCCCAATTCTGTGGACTGCTAGAGGGAGCTAGATCTCACATTGCAGGGATACCAGAGGAGCAAAGCGGCGGGGCAGAGGCACTTCTAACTTCTGAGGGCAAAAACCATTTGCTGTTTTGTTAACCTCTGGTTATGAATGAGCTCAGGTGGAACACTCCCCAGTTTCCATTGAGCACCCAATATACAGACTTCAACTACCCCAGCTGGCTGGTAACAGAATGCGGTTGCTTGGCTGATGAGGCATTGACTTCCCTCTGACTCTGGCAGGCCCAAATCCCTGGCGCATTTGCTCATTGGAGGGAATTGGGCCACAGCCCCATGGGGCTACCAGTACCAGAGTGTGACAGAGGTGCAAAGTGGGGAAAGAGGAACCAGCCTGTCTGGACTATTTTGCTGGGTGAGCCTTTCTGACTCCACAGAGCACCAGAGTAAGCTACACTTGAGCTGCCAGTGGACCCCTACTGCCTAGATGCTGAAGACCTTTTGAACTCTCGCACTTGATCGATGTTTGTGTTGACTGGGACAATTGCTTTGGAACTCTTGACCTGGGCCAGTCACCCAGGGACCCACCAGGGTTGTACTCTGGTTGTGTTGTTGTGGGAGTGTGGGATTCTCCTCTTCCAGTTGTTGTCTATCGGGGTGTCTTAGTTGCTTATACATCTCCACAGCTAAGATTTCAGCCCTAAGCCACTGATTCACTAGGATTGGACAGAGACTTAGTGAATACAGGTCAGAGCCATCTAGCCCCACCAACCCAAGCAGTTCCCCAGAGTTTCAGGCTGTAGTACTGAATGGGATCTCTGTAAAACTGTAGGGGAAAGCTATAATCACCAATCCCAGTTCTTTGGTATAGGGATGGTTAACTACAACTCTAGGAGCTCTCAATTCAATTTCATCTTACCAGCTTCTCTAGCCAAATGGTGAAAAATAATCATCGGGCAAAGTCAGCAAAAAAAAAAACTCTGGCAACATGCATAATCAGAGTAGATCAACTCTCCCAAGGAATGACAAAGGAGACACAACAGAAGATCCCATTCATAAACAAATGGCTGAGATGTCAGAAATCCAATTCAGACTTTGGATTGCAAATAAGATTAACAGAATGGAGGTAAAGTTGGAATTAGAAATTCAAGAAGCAAGTCAAAAGTTGTCTCAAGAACTCAATGAATTCAAAGACAAAATCACCAAAGATATTGACACACTTGAGGCAAGAACTTGCAACTCTCGAAGATCTGAGAAATACAGTAGAATCCCTCAGTAACAGAATGGAGCAGGCAAAAGAAAGGATCTCAGACATTGAAGACAAAGCTTTTGAATGCTCCCAAATGCTCAAAGAGGAAGAGAAGTGGAGAGCAAAAAATGGATCATTCTCTCAGAGAGCTGTGGGATAATTAAAAAAAACAAACTAATATTCACCTTATAGGAATTCCTGAAGGCAATGAGGTTGCTTGGAAAGACCCAGATGTTCTACTCCAAGAGATAATCAAGGAGAACTTCCCAAACATGGCAAGAGATTCTGAAATTCAGATAGCAGACAGTTTCAGAACCCCAGCATGACTCAATCCAAATAAACATCACCCAGACACATTATAATTAACTTCACCAATGTTAATATGAAGGAGAAAATTCTTCAAGCAGCCAGACATAAGAAAACCATAACCTACAAGGGAAAGAATATTAGAATGACTGCAGATCTCTCTGCTGAAACTTTTCAAGCTAGAAGAGGATGGTCATAGACCTTTAATCTCATAAAACAAAATAACCTTCAACCCAGGATCCTGTATCCAGCTAAACTGAGTTTCATTTATGATGGAGAAATTGAATACTTTAATGGCATCCACATGTTGAAGAAATTTGCCATAACTAAACCAGCTCTCTAGGATATTCTCAGACCTATCCTCCACAATGACCAGCACAATGCTCTAACACAAAAGTGAACTCACTCAGAAACTTTGATCAAATTCCAACTTCCACGGTGGTGAAAGGATTAAAAATGTCCACTGGACTTTTGAAAATCTCGATACCCAAAATACTACCAGGCTTATCAATACTCTCAATTAATGTGAATGGCTTAAATTGTCCTCTAAAGAGGCATAGGTTGGCTGACTGGATATAAAAACTCAGGCCAGATATGTGCTGCACACAAGAATCTCAGTTTACCTTAAAAGATAAATATAGACTCAGGGTGAAGGGATGGTCATCTATAATTCAGGCAAATGGAAATCAGAAAAAAGCATGTGTTGCAATTTTATTCACAGATACAATAGGCTTTAAACCAACAAAAGTAAGAAAAGATAAGGATGGTCAATTCATATTTGTTAAGGGTAAAACTCAACATGATGAGATTTCAATTATTAACATTTATGCACCCAACCACAATGTACCTCAATGTATAAGAGGGATTCTAACTGACATGAGCAACTTGATTTCCTCCAGCACCTTAATAGTTGGAGATTTTAACACCCCTTTGGCAGTGTTGGATAGCTCCTCTAATAAAAAATGAAGCAAAGAAATTTTAGACTTAAACTTAACCATTCAACAATTGGATTTAACAGACATCTGCAGAACATTTCATCCTAATAAAACTGAATATACATTCTTCTCATCAGCCCATGGAACATCCTCCAAAACTGATCACATATTAGGTCACAAGTCTAACCTCAGCAAATTTAAAAGTGTATAAATTATTCCTTGTATTTTCTCTGCTCATCATGCACTAAAAGTTGAACTCACCAGTATCAGGTATCTGCATACTCATACAAAGACATGGAAATTAAATAACCTTATGCTGAAAGATAGCTGGGTCATAGACGAGATTAAGAAGGAAAGTGCCAAATTTTTGGAACAAAACAATAATGAAGATGTGAATTATCAGAAACTGTGGGATACTGCAAAGGCAGTCCTCAGAGGGAAATTCATAGCATTGCAAGCCTTCCTCAAGAGAACAGAAAGAGAGAAAGTCAATAACTTAATGGGACATCTTAAGCAACTGGAAAAGGAAGAACATTCCAACCCCAAACCCAGCTGAAGAAAAGAAATAACTAAAATGAGAGCAGAATTAAATGAAATTGAAAACAAAAAAATTATTCAAAAGATAAATGAATCAAAAAGTTTGTTTTTTGAGAAATTCAATGAAATTGATAAACCTTTGGCCAACCTAACCAAAAATAGAAAATTAAAGTCCCTAATATCATCGATCAGAAATGACAAAGGTGAAATAGCAACAGACAACTTAGAAATTCAAAGAATCCTTAATGAATACTACAATAAACTTTATTCTCAGAAATATGAAAATCTGAAAGAAATTGAGCAATACCTGAAGCAAGCCAACTTCTTAGACTTAATCAGAAAGAATTGGAAATACTGAACAGATCTATATCAGCAATACTGGAGTTATTATTATTACCTACTGAAATAATATCAACTATACAAAATGTTGCAAAAAAGAAGAGTCCAGGACCAGATGGCTTCTCATCAGAATTCTACCAAACCTTTAAAGAAGAACTAGTACCTATATTACTTAACCTTTTCCAAAACACTGAAAAAGAAGGAGTACTTCCCAACATTCTTCACACATTCTATGAAGCAAATATCACCCTGATCCCAAAACCAGGAAAAGATCCAACAAGAAAAGAAAATTATAGACCAATATCTTTAATGAACATGGATGCAAAAATATTCAATAAGATCCTAGCAAACAGAATCCAGCAACATATCAAACTACTTATACACCATGACCAAGTGGGTTTTATCCCAGGGTCTCAAGGTTGGTTCAATATATTAAATCTATAAATATAGTACATCACATAAACAAACTAAAAGCCAAAGACCATATGATTCTCTTAATAGATGCAGAAAAAGCTTTTGACAATATCCAGCATCCCTTCATGATCAGAACACTTAAGACAATAGGTATAGAAGGGACATTTCTTAAACTGATAGAGGCCATCTACAGCAAACCCACAGCCAATATCCTATTGAACGGAGTAAAATTGAAAACATTTCCATTCAAGTATGAAGAAACCTCAAAGCACTCAAGCTAGACCTCCCATTTGATCCTGCAATCCCATTACTGGGTATCTACCCACAAGGAAAAAAATCCTTTTATCATAAGGACACTTGTACTAGACTGTTTATTGCAGATCAATTTACAATTGCCAAAATGTGGAAACAGCCTAAATGCCCACCAACCCAGGAATGGCTTAACAAGCTGTGGTATATGTATACCATGGAATACTATTCAGCCATTAAAAGAAATGGAGACTTTACATCCTTCGTATTAACCTGGATGGAAGTGGAAGACATTATTCTTAGTAAAGCATCACAAGAATGAATGAATCCTATGTACTCAATTTTGATATGAGGACAATTAATGACAATTAAGGTTATGGGGTTATTAAGGTTATGGGGGAAGCAGAAAGAGGGATGGAGGGAGGGGGGTGGGGCCTTGGTGTGTGTCACACTTTATGGGGGCAAGACATGATTGCAAGAGGGACTTTACCTAACAATTGCAATCAGTGTAACCTGGCTTATTGTACCCTCAATGAATCCCCAACAATAAAAAAAAAAAAAAAGAAAAGAAAACATTTCCATTCAAATCAGGAACCAGGCAAGGTTTCCCATTGTCTCCACTGCTTTTTAACATTGTAATGGAAGTCTTATTCATCTCAACCAGTCAAGAGAAAGTGATCAAGTGTATACAAAGGGTCAGAGGAGATCAAACTTTCACTCTTCACAGATGATATGATTTTATACCTAGAGAACTCCATGGACTTAACTACAAAACTCTTAGAAGTGATCAAGGAATACAGTAGCATCTCAGGATACAAAATCAATACTCACAAATCAGTAGCTTTTATATAAAAAAACAGTCAAGGACTATTCCCTTTATAGTTGTGCCAAAGAAGATGAAATATTTGGGAATTTACCTAACAAAGGACGTGAAAGATCTTTCTATAAAGAGAATCATGAAAGACTGAGAAAAGAAATAGCTGAAGATGTTAACAAATGGAAAAACATACCATGCTCATGGCTGGGAAGAATCCACGTTGTTAAAATGTCCATATTACCCAAAGGAACTTACAAATTTAATGTAATCCCTATCAAACCACCATAATCATATTTTAAAGATTTGGACAAAATAGTGCTTTGTTTTATATGGAATCAGAAAAAAACTTGAATAGCCAAGACATTACTCAAAAGTAAAAACAAATCAGGAGGAATCACACTACCAGACTTTAAACTATACTATAAATTTATAGTAATCAAAAAAGCATGGTATTGGCACAAAAACAGAGAGGTAGATGTATGAAACAGAATCGAGAACAAAGAGATGAACCTAGACACTTATCATCATTTGATCTTTGATAAGCCCAAAGATAAACTGGGAGAAAGATTCCCTATTTAACAAATGGTGCTGGGAGACTTGTAGAAGACTGAAACTGGACCCACACCTTTCACCATTAACAAAAATTGACTCTCACTGGATAAAAACTTAACACATGAAAGTATAAAGATTCTTGGAGAGAGTGCAGGATAAATACTTGAAGAAATTGGCCTGGGAGAATACTTTATCAGGAGGACTCCCCCACCCTGGGAAATTGAAGCAACACCAAAAATACATTACTGGGATCTGATCAAACTAAAAAGCTTCTGCACAGCCAAGAACACAGTAAGTAAAGTAAGTAATCAACGCTCAGAATGGGAGAGGATATTTGCAGGTTATGCTTCTGACAAAGGTTTGATAACCAGAATCCACAGAGAACTCAAACTCATTAATAAGAAAAGAACAAGGGGCAGCACCTGTGGCTCAAAGGAGTAGGGCACTGGCCCCATATACTAGAGGTGGTGGGTTCAAACCCAGCCCTGGCCAAAAACTGCAAAAATAAATAAATAAATAAAAAGAAAAGAAAAGAACAAGTAATCCCATTCCATTGTGGGCAAGGGACTTGAACAGAAGCTTCTCTGAAGAAGAGAGGTGCATGGTCTACAGACACATGAAAAGATGCTCATTATCTTTAATCATCAGAGAAATGAAAATCAAAACCACTTTGAGATATCATCTAACTCCAGTAAGAGTGGCTCACATAACAAAATCCCAAAACTACAGATGTTGGCGTGGATGTGGAATACTTCTGCACTGCTGGTGGGAGTGCAAGCTAATATGTCCCTTTTGGAAAGAAGTATGGAGAATACTCAGGGATCTAAAAGTAGACCTGCCATTTGATCCTGCAATTCCTCTACTAGGTGTATATCCAAAAGACCAAAAATCACTTTATAACAAAGATATTTACACCAGATTGTTCATTGCAGTGCAGTTCATAATAGCCAAGGCATGGAAGAAGCCCAAGTGCCCATTGACCCATGAATGGATTAATAAATTGTGGTATACATATGGAACATTATTCAGCCTTAAAAAAAGATGGAGACTTTACCTCTTTTACGTTTACATGGATGGAGCTAGAACATATCCTACTTAATAAAGTATCTCAAGCATGGAAGAAAAAATATCCAATGTACTCAGTACTATTATGAAACCAATTTATAAACACTCACACTTTCACATGAAGAATAGATCACAACTATGGCCCAAGATGAAGGAGGGAAGAGGGGGGATGGGAGGGGAGAGGGTAGGTCAGATTGAGGGAGGGTGAATGGTGGGATCACACCTATAGTGCGTAATGCAAGGGTACATGTTGGATCTATTAAGTATAGAGCATAATTAAGTAATAATAATAATAAGTAAATTAAGTAAATAAGTAAGTAATAATAATAATTAAGTAAACGAGATGAGGTATATATTAACCAGTGTGATGTAAGTGTTCCTATTTCTATATGAAATTAGCACACTGTACCTCATAAATGCATTAATGTATACATGATCTATGTGTTTATGATTTAATAAAAAATAAAATAAAATAAAATGTTTTTGACATTTTATTATCCTTGACATTAAGATGTATTTTATAATCAGTGGTATCTTCAGTTTTATGAAATCAGACAGATACTGGGCTGGGCATGGTGGTTCACACCTGTAATCATAGCAATCTGGGAGGCCAAGGTAGGAGGATTGCTTGAGCTCAGGAGTTTGAAACCAGCCTGTGCAAGAGCAAAACCCTGTCTCTATTAAAAATAGAAAAATTAGCTGGGCATTGTGGCTAGTGCCTGTAGTCCCAGCTACTGGGGAGGCTGAGGCAGTAGGCTCACTGGAGCCCAGGAGTTTGAGGTTATTGTGAGCACTCTAGCTTGGGCAACAGAGCGAGAATCTGTCTCAACAAAACAAAACAGAACAGTAAACAACCACCCTGAAAGGCTCCACTTTAAATTCATAACCACAAAACTAACAGGCTTGCAGCTAGCCTGCAATCACACCCCACGACTCCAGACCATTCATTTGCACACTCTTTGGACAACATATTCACTTCTTTTCCTACCCGCAACTCTCACTTTCAGTTTTGGCATTTTAACTTTGCTTCCAGCTTCACTGAGAAGATTGAAGTGTTCAGAACAGAACATCCACAGACTCCCACTACTTGATGGACCACCAACAGGCTTGGGGTCTTCCCACCACCACAGAAGACCTGCCCCTGTCCTCACCTCTGTCACTTCCTGCATTAAGCACTGGACCCCAGCCCTCCTGCCACTCACAAGAGTCTCTCCAGAAATTTTCTCTTCTCTCCTACATTGATGATTTTTTTTCTTTCTACCTGATAATTACTATCAATATAAAAATATGCCCACCCCCCCCTTTTTTTTTTCTTTTAGAAAAAAAAGAATAAAACAAAGCCAAGAAAACCTCTTCATCTCGAATTCCATGCCCGGTAACACTGTATCTTTACTCCCTTTCCTGAAAAACATCTCAAAAGGATTTTCCATACTTAGCCGATTTCTCTTGTCCAAATCACAGTTAAACTTACTTCAATTGGGCTTTGGTTTACACAGCCTTGCAAAATCCTCTCGTCAAGGTCATGAGTGACACTATTAAATCCAGCAATGAATTCTTGGGCCTCTTCAGACTTGACCTGTCTGCAGTTGATCTTCCCTCCTCCATGAAATTCCTTCTCTCCACGTGGCTTCCAGGACCCTTCCCTTCTCAGCCTCCTTGACATTTCAGTGCTATGACACTCCAGGGATCAGTTCTTAGTCCTCTTCCCTATCTTCATTCGCTGTCCTGGTGATATCATCCCCAGTGTCATGGGTTGAATTGCACACCCCCAAGAAATATGCTGAAGTTTTAACCACCTCCCAGCCCCCCGGAATGTGATGTTATTTGGAAGTAGGGTCACTGCAGATGCAATTAGTTAAGACGAGGTCATATTAGACTAGGGTGGGCACTTCATCCACTATGATTGTTGTCCTTGTAAGAGGAGAAGACAGAGAGATAGAGACACACTAGGGGAGGACACCATGTGAGGAAGAGACTGAAGTGCTGTCGGAATGCCAGGGAGAGCCAGCAAACCAGCAGAAGCTAGGAAGAGGCACATTGCTCCTCCACAACTTTCAGAGAGCACAGCCCGACCAGCCCCTTGGTTTAGGATGTATGGCTTCCAGAACTGAGTCAATAATTATTTATTGTTTGTGGCACTTTGTTACAGCAGCCCTAAGTAACTAACATACCCAGTCTCATACCCTAAAAATAATATGCTCCCAATTGCCACATTTATATCCCTGTCTCACACGTCTTTCCTACTATTTTCTCACATCCTCACTTGGATAAGTAATAGACATTCCAAACTCAATGTGACCAGACTGAAATTCTAACACCATCACTTACCTCCACCTCCAACTTCTACAGCTCTGTTGGTGGTGACTCCACCTTTCCTGCTGCTAATGACAATAGCTTTGACACTTATTCTTTTCTTATACCCCATCCAACACATAAGGAAAACTTTTTTTTTTTTTTTTGTAGTTTTTGGCCAGGGCTGGGTTCGAACCTGCCACCTCCAGCATATGGGGCCAGTGCCCTACTCTGTTGAGCCACAGGTGCTGCCCGGAAAACTTTTTTTTTTTTGAGACAGAGGCTCAAGCTGTCATCCTGGGTATGGTGCTGTGGCATCACAGCTCACAGCAACCTCCAAATCCTGGGCTCAAGCGATTCTCCTGCCTCCGCCTCCCAAATAGCTGGGACTACAGGCGTCCACCACAACACCCGGCTGTTTTTTGGTTGCAGCCGTCATTGTTGTTTTGGCAGGTCTGGGCTGGATTTGAACTCGCCAGCTCAGGTGTATGTGGCTAGTGCCTTAGCCGCTTGAGTCACAGGTGCCGAGCCCACATAAGGAAATCTTATTACTTCTGATGTTCATTTACTTATTTTTTTGAGACAGAGTCTCACTCTGTTGCCCTGGGTAGAGTGCTGTGGAGTCATAGCTCACAGTGACCTCAAACTCCTGGGCTTGAGTAATCCTCTTGCCTCAGCGTCCTGAGTAGCTGGGACCACAGGCACCTACCATGATAACTGGCTGGTTTTTTTTCTATTTTTAGTAGAGATGGGGTCTTGCTCTTGATGCTTGTCTCAAACTCCTGAGCTCAGGCAATCCACCCACCTCAGCCTCCAGAGTGCTGGGATTATAGACGTGAAGAACCGTGCCTGGGTGCTTCTAATTTTTAAATATAGCCAGAATCTGATTATTTCTTCCTTCCCTAATATCATCCTGGTCCAAGACACAATCATCTCCTGATTAAAATCATCTGGATTTCATGCCTAGTAAAATTCAAAGTTCTCCCTGTGACCTGAAAGGCCCTACATAAATCTCCTCCTCTCTCTCTCTCTTTTTTTATTTTTTATTTTTCGCAGTTTTTGGCCAGGGCTGGGTTTGAACCCTCCACCTCTGGCATATGGGGCCGGCACCCTACTCCTTTGAGCCACAGGTGCCCCGCACCCCCATCCCTTTTTACCCACCTGAGCTCCTCTCCCAACTTTTCCTTCTCACACATGCTGCTCCAGCTGCTCTGGCGCTTGCCGCTTCTTGCACTTTCAAGGCATCTCCTGCTTGAGCTTCTCTGCATTAGCTGACCCACCTGTCCAGGATGCTCCTTCCTCACACATCCTAATGGTCAACTTTCTCACCTCCTTAGGTCTTTACTGAAGTGTCAGAATCTCAGTAAGCCCTACCTTGACCAGCCTCTTTAATACTGAAAGCTGCCCTCTGGCCGTGCACTCAGATCCAGCCGATATTGCTCTAATTCGGGTTAGAACATAAGCTCCTTCAGGGCAGGGATCTTTGTCCATATTCCTCACTGGTGTTCTCAGAGACATGATATGTGCTGAACAAATATTTCCTGGAGATGAAAGCATATGTCTGTGTATATTTGGATATATTTATCAAGAATTCAACTGCATTTTGATCTTAAAACTACACTGTAAGAGTAATAAAATAGTACATTCCTGCTGTAAAGGATATAAAAAATAAAAGTGCCTGTTTCCACTAACTCATAACCAAATGTAATTACTGTTTCTGGTTTAGTATACTCTTTAGTATACTCTTCTAGACTTCTTTCATGCACATATGAACATGAGCATAGGCATAAATATGTTTATAAAAAAGGAGTCATACTATTTACATATATATTTTTTAACTTCTTTATTTACTATATCATGGACAACTTTCCATGTCATCTCATGGAAAGATAACTGTTTCATTGGTTTGTGGAGACGGTCATTACCCTGCAGGGGTGTCCAACCTACAGCCCTTGGACTATAGGAGGATTATATGAGGACATTTTTTGCTTATCTGTGGTGTCAGTTTCACAAACATTATGCACAGGCCTTTTTTGCTACTCAGCTTTTGTTAGTGTTTATGTATTTACCATGTGGCCCAGTATAATTCTTCTTCCAATGTGTAGCAGAAAAGAAAAAAGGTTGGACAACACTAATTCTAGCAAAATTTCATCAACTTGTAATTTGAAATGTTTTGGAGAGGAACTTCCTCAGTTTACTTTTATTCATAAGGAAAGGAAATATGAAAGATTATTTGCAAAGAATATTACTAATGAACATACAATTTAAGAAAATACTTTTATATTACAATCTAATAAAGACAGTAGAGAAGATAGTACTATACATAAAATTGTTTCGTTCTAGATTTAGAAATTTATAAACATTATTTTTGTTACATGTAAAGGGGAATTGTTTCCAGCCACATGCATCAGGATCACCAGAGAGGATGTGACAAGATGCAGCATTCTCTCCCCCAGAACTGCCATGTAGAGGAATGGTTCTCAAATCTAATATGCCTTTTTAAAATAAATATTTTGTGACTGCCTTTTGGTATCCTAAAATAAAATTAATAATAACATAATCTACCAGGTTGGGTGTGATGGCTCATTCCTGTAATCTTAACACTTTGGGAGGCAGAGGCAGGTGGATTGCTTGAGCTCAGGAGTTCTAGATCAACCAGAGCAAGAGCAAGACCCCATCTCTACTACTACAAATAGAAAACTAGCCAGGCATGGTGGCGCTACTTGGGAAGTTGAGGCAGGAGGATCACTTGAGCCCAGGAGTTTGAGGTTGCTGTGAGCTAGGATACCAGGGCATTCTACCAAGGGTGACAGAGTGAGACTCTGTCTCAAAACAAACAAACAAAAAACAAACAAAATCTACCAACATATGGAATTTCAAAACTTTAATATGGTACTCTTGATAATATAAGGGAGTGATTATCATCCTTCTATCCAAAACTTTCATTTTACCAAGAGAAAAACCAAAGGATCTACCAGTCCCTGCACAATCCGATCTCCTATTTCCTCTCTGAACTCATATCCTATTTCCCTGCATCTTAGTCACTTCTCTTAAACCACATTGGTCTCCTCCCTGTCCTTCAAACAACCTAAATGTGCTATCCGTTTATGTCTAGAATACTGTTCCCCAGATGTCCACCTGGCTGCCTCCCTCCCTTCCTTCAAGTCGTTTTTCAAAAGACACCTTCTCAGTGAATTTTTCCCCGAGGACCATATTCAGAATTCTAAGCCTTATCCCTAGTCCTGACTTTTCATTTCCTCTTCTCAGCTCATTCATTTTCTTATCATCTATTGCTATCTAAAATGGGACATATATTGCTTTTCTATGGTTTCTCCCCACCCAAATGTAAACTCCATGAGTGCAGAGATTTTGTCTTGTTTACTGTTGTATGCTTAGTGCTTAGAGTGCGTATGTAGTGTGTACTCAGAAAACAGTTGCTGAGCGAAGTGATGAACAATAAAATAATGCTCATTTCAACATATCAGTCCTATTAGATGACATTATGAAGTGGTCAGACCACTGTGATATTTGTAAATGGAGACCAAGTCACCTAACCTGTATTGGCAAATGTGATGCTATCAGTGGTACTGACAACAATGATGTGATTTTCCAAAATGGTAAATAACTCTTGGTGAGGTTTGAATAAATCAAAACACATTCTTCCATCAATTTACACAATACTTGCATTTTGGGACAAACTAGTGTACAATAAAACCATGCTACCCCCCCCCCCCCATGCTTATATGTAAAATAATTTGGTTCTAGACTTAGAAAATTATAAACTTTTTTTGGTCACGTGTGAGGAGAATTGTTCTTTTTTGTGTAAGACTGTTCCACGCACTGCAAGATGTCTGGTATCCTTGGCCCCTACCCACTAGATGCCCAGAGGACCCTCTAATCATTGTGATAACCCCAAAATGCTCCCACGGATTTCTAAAATGTCATATTGAGAATTACTGAGTTAAGTGCTTTTTTTTTTTTTTTAATAGAGACAGAGTTTCACTTTATCACCCATGGTAGAGTGCTGTGGCATCACACAGCTCACAGCAACCTCCAGCTCCTGGACTTAGGCGATTCTCTTGCCTCAGCCTCCCGCGTAGTTGGACTACAGGCACCTGCCACAATGCCTGGCTATTTTGTTGTTGCAGTTTTGGCCGGGGCTGGGTTTGAACCCACCACCCTCGGTATATGGGGCCGGCGCCCTGCTCACTGAGCCACAGGTGCTGCCCATGAGTTAAGTGCTTTCTGTTCCAAATAACAGAGAAATAAACCCATGACTTAATGAAAAAAATTTGAAGGCTCCTGTTACTAACTAGTCCAAGGGTACCTAAATTTCAGGGAAGTCTTCACTTGGGGTCAAATGGCTTAACCATTATACCAGTGGCGGTATACTACAAACAAATAAATAGAAAAATAGATACATATTATATATATACATATTTTTTAAGGAGACAAGGTCTCATTCTGTTACTTAGGCTTGAGTGCAGTGGAATGATCATAGCTCATCACAGCCTCCAATTTCTGGCCTCAAGCAATCCTCCTGCCTCAGCCTTCTGAACAGCGGAGACCACAGGCATGCACCACTGTGTCCAATTGATCTTTTTTACATTTTATAGAGAGAGAGTCTTGCTATGTTGTCTAACCTGGTCTGGAACTCCTGACCTCAATCAGTCCTCCTGCCTCAGCCTCTGAAAGTGCTGAACTTACAGGCAGAACCCACTGCACCTGGGATAAATTTCATACAGAAAAAGAACAGCGAGCTATGGGAGAGAACAAAAGTTAGAGAATCTGTTTTAGATCTGACAGGGAAGATTTCTGTGAGGAAGGAGCATTTAAGCCGAGATGTGAAGGGTGGGGAGGATTGAGTCTGTAAAGAGCAGGAGAGTAGTATTCCATGTGGAAGGGCACACTTCACAATTTTGGTCTTACTAGTTCTATGTGGACCGCTACAGTGAAATGATATATAAAATATATCTCATCATATATAGGTTCTTTGGTTCACGTTTAAGATTCAGTTGGACAAATCTCATTAGCTTGGTTCAAAAGCCTTTGTGTGTGGGTAAGTACTAAACGAGAATGGCTCATGAAACTAATTTGGGAAAGGATAATTAGCATGTACCTTTCTCTCCTTGCACAAAATCAATTATCACGTTTTCCACACTATTGTCACCTATGTAGTGATATATAGTGAAATAATTACTTTAATAAGAATTTTTCTTTTTTCTTCATCCGACTGAATTCTGTTCGTAGCTCAATATTAGCTCTAGAAGGAAAAAAAAAATCTTAAGAGAGCAACTTAAAATGGCATTTTTTGGCAGCAATTTGTATCCCTGAATGCACAGTAAGTTCTGAGCTTATGAGCTATGAGGGGAAAAAAAAAATCTTTGTGATAAATAATGTATTTGATAGTGAGCAGCAGGAGAAAAAATGTTTTCCACTGGAGAGCTCAAAATGAAATAGAAAAATACGGGAAAATATTGCTCAGTACGAAGGACATCTTTTACATCATGGATGGATATGGAGCCAAAGAACTGTGATTGTTTATTTTTGATTCTCATTCTCTCTGTGCGTCTGTGGCATGTATCTTCAGCCCTTTCATGAATACCAATTTTCAAAAGGGCTTAGTTTCTCAGATCTGACCCTGAGTGATTTACTCACTTTATCTCGTTTAACCTTTTCAACTCTACAGATAGGCAGGTATGAGTATCCCCATTTATATGTGAATCAGCTGAAAGGTTAACTCACTCCCCCAGGGCCACAGAGCTTAGCCAGTGTCTGAGTCAGTGTAAATTAAATAAATAACCAGGGATTTCAGAATAAATGTCTAAAATACTCTTGAGAATGGTCTGTTTTAAGGTCCTTCAAGCCTCTGGCTTGCTGGGCGACCTAGACTTTGTAAGAGGCACTTCAGCTTTCAGATTTTGACTAAATAAAGTATTTATCTCTCGGGAATGTTAAAACATCCATTTATGTTTTTTTCCCCTCTCCGTTATTCCCTTTGTCCCTGAAGCAATTTGGGTGTTTAGCAGGTGCTAGACAGTAAATTATGGTTCTAAATAGTGCCTCAGTGGCCTTATAATAATAAGGAAACATCTTCCACAATGTCAATCTGTAGACATGGGAATAATTAATACACTTATCAAAGCAGATGGATTTTAGAGGAATTTGAATCCCGTTCTAAGCACAGCATCAGTTTTTTGCTGGGGTTTAGTGAACTGGGCTTCACAACTTTTCATGTGATTATTTTGCTGCCCTGTTTTTTTTTCTTTTTCCTCCCTTCCCTCCCTCCCTCCCTCCCTCCCTTCCTTCCTTCCTTCGCAGTTAAACTGCTTGCTTCCATCCTTTATAATATTAAGAGTGCTGCTTAGGGAACCTAGGAGCCTGTAGACAGGTACCGAAAGCGGGGACTGAGGAAGGCAAAACAAGTACTACGGGAAGGAACCGCTCAGTGCTCCGAACTGGCAGCGCCTGTCTTTGTATTGTAATTATTGTTCCCTAGCCTTTTGGTAAGAGGAACAATAATCGTACGATCTATTTACACCCACTCCCCACTCGGAAGGGCTGTGGGTTCCTCCAAGGCTGTCTTCCTGGTGGATTCACTGATCTTCCCGGGGCCCAGGACAGTGCTTGGCGCCAGGCAGATGCTCCTACTCGTTGGCTGGATGAATGAAAGGTGAGCAGGACAGGAGATGCCGGAGTCATCCACCGCCAGACAGGACGAGGAGGGAGGATGTGGGGCTGTGCCGGGCCTGCGGGAGGAATCCGAAAGTGCATGTGTGATGGAGAAGGGGACGTCCCAACGACTGGAACTGGGACGCAAGAACGGGAACAGGGAAGGCCCGAGTAGGGACCACAGAGGTTTTCAGGAGAAAAGTGAGGCGAGTCGAGAGGGTAAGGGGAGACAAAGAGGCGCAGCCGAGGCGAACGTGGGCAGAAGAGAAGTGTCCCGGGAGGAGGGCAGAGTCGCGGGAAGGGGCGCGCGGGGAGGGCGGGGCGCTGGGGCCGGGCGGAGGCGGCGCGGGGAGGGGCGCGAGCGCCCCAAAGTTACTCGGCCTGCGCCGGGCCGGGTCCGCGCGCTGGTGGCTGCCAGGCGGGCGGAGCGGAGCGGGGCTCGGCGGGCTGAAACCCGAAACCTTCAGTCCCAGAGCGCGTCCGGGAGGAAGGAAGCGGCGGCGGCGGCGGCGGGCGAGGCGGGAGGCGGCCCGGCCGGGCCCTGAGCTGCCGCGGCGGCGGCTCTCGGTGAGCACCGGGCGGGGGGCTCAGCCGGCGGTGCGGGCGGCGCGGGCCCCGGCGGAGGGGGCTGAGGGGGCTGGAGCCGGGCCGAGTTCATTGTGTGGGGCTCGAGGGCGGGAGGCGCGGGCCGGAAAGGGTCTCCGCGCCCCCTTCCCCCAGGCCTCCCCACCCCCACAGGGCTTTTCTTCTCCCTGACCCCCTTTCGGAGGTAGGGGGACTGTCCTCCCGGCCACACTGTGTCTCACTTTGGAGAGCTGGAGCTCTTTGTGGGACGATGTTGGGGGCGCGCCCCTCCCCTGCGGCCAGGGTCTAATGAGGGTTCCACCCCACTGGAGGATGTAGGCCGCCTCCTTTCTCTGGCGCCACCCGAAACCCCCGACCCCGGGTGAGGGAGGGCATCCCTGCGTGCCCGGGACTCTGCTGATGGGGACCGCGCCCCCTGGGGCCCAGGGGCTTCATGCCTGACTCGGGGATACGGGCTGGGGCGAAGCGACCAGGACCCTCGGCTGGAATCCGTGAGGACCAGGTGAGCAGCGTTCTTCGGGTCGGGACTCGGGGCGCTGTCTCCCCGAGTTTGGGCGGGCAGCGCGCCTGTAAGTCGCCCGGCGCCACCAGGTGGGCGCCTCTGCCCCTCAGGCTGTGAGAGGGGGATTTGGTTAGCTGGCCTGCTCTCGGCCCCCTTCTAGGCTGGAGCTTAACCTTTGTGACAGCTTAACCTCTGGACAAAGGCATGTGGGCTGAGAACGTCCGCTGGACAGCCGGGATGGTTTGTGGGATGGGTAACTGGGATCCCCAGTTACCACACAGCCACGCATTGCACTGGCATCACTGTGTGTCGCATCTTTGAGGCTATTTTTGTTTGCTATTATGCTTTTCATCTCTTTTGCAAAGTGCTTTCAAGAGCAGGTCATGTGATTCTCCTCCCTGTGAAGGAGTGGTTTGTAGTTTTGGAAGGAAAGGACCTCAGTTTCTTGATCTGTCTAATGGGGATACTGATGACATCATGTGGTCCTATCTCAGCGGGCTAGAGGCTGGAAGAGGACAGTCATTCCTGTCCCTCCTCCGTGGAGCCAACTGGGGGTTGAGTCTGGTCTCTTCTCCTCCCCTGCCCCATGATCTGGACCCCCACATGAGCTCTGGAGAGTGACTGCTTCTGGGAATAGGTGGTTTTCTTTTATAATCTCCATTCTACTGCAGCAGGTGAAGAGAGCCTTTCCCAGGCCCTCAGGGCAGAAAGAGGAGATGGGCGGAACCTCAGCTCACACCTGCAGGGCTCTTCATCCAACTCTGTGGGGATGCATGCCACCCATTTCTGCTGCTTCTTCTAGAGCACCCCTTTTCCTGGGCTCATCCACACCCATCTTGCATTTGTAAGGTGCTAACAAGGACTTTCGCATACACTTTTTAATTTCACTCTCACAACAGCCCTGTAAAACTCTAGTAGCCCATTTGATGCTTGAGAACACAGACTCAGGAGAGGTGGAGTACTCTGCTCCCATAGTAAACAGCCAAGATTGAACTCAGGTCTTTTGACTTGGCAGTGCTTTTCTCCTGGCTTCCTAATAGGCATCACACAGGCAGGTCCTTTCACTCTGGACTTCCCCTGCCCTCCAGCTCCACTACTATGAATTTAAGAATAGAGTCGCAGCATGAAGATGGGAAGTCCAGGGCCTCAAGCATCCACACTGTTCTCTTTGTGTTGCCGCCAGGTGCGTTGGAGACAAGGAGTTCTGTGTGGTCAGAGGGGTGTGATTTCTGTTTGGGTTTGCTGGTAGACAGGGTGAACTGGAACTGAACTGGAACTGACTACCTTTTGTCAGTGGAAGGAGTTACAGTTCTTAGTAGTAAAGTCCACTGCTGACTGGGGCCAGTCAGGAAGTCTGAGTGCTGGAAAGGGGGGAGGAGAGTTGGGCGGGGGCTATGTGCAGAGTCACACAAGGTACAGGTGGGACAAGGCTTCAGCATATTATTGCCTGGTCTGAGTTTTGGGAGAAGCTGTAAATTATTATGGGGGGGGGGGACTGTCTATCCTTAAAGATGGCAACTAATTCAAAACATTTTAAAAAATATATGAGATAAACAAATTACGTGTGCAGGCTGGTGGTGGCCTGCAGATTGCCAGTTTGCAACTTGTGTGTTAGACCTCAGGGAGCATTTACTGTCATTCTGAGATGCTTGGATGGAAGGGAGAAGTGGTATCTTTCTGCTGTTTTTCTTTAACAGCAAAAGCCAACAAAACTAGAGATAGTTATCAGTGCTGCCTGGGGTTTGGAGGATGGACTGGCTTTATGACTCAATACTTCATTCATTCAAACAGTGCTCATCTTATCTGTGATTCTGTTGCTACAACAAGAGAGAAAGCTTACAACTAGTTTTTATCTGTTTATTTCTTTGCATAAGTTTTATGAGCACAGCAGGATGGCATTCTTGCAAATATGTTCAGGGAAGACTGGGAGCATAAAAGAAGTGTTCAGTTGGCCAGGGGGAAAGCATGAGGAGGTGCATTTCAGTTTTATTTTTGTGTTTATTTTATACTCATGTAATAGGCTAGAGAACACTGTTGAGAGCACATACAACCTGCATCCCAGCCCTGCCCCTTATACACTTGTAAATAATCTAAAGCAAATAGATTACATATACTAGAATATAGTAACTTTTTTTGAGACAGAGCCTCAAGCTATTGCCCTGGGTAAAGTGCTGTGAACATCATAGCTCACGGCAACCTCCAACTCCTGGGCTCAAGTGATTCTCCTGCCTCCGCCTCCCTAGTTGCTGGGACTACAGGTGCCTTCACAAGGCCCAGCTATTTTTTGGTTGCAGCCATCATTGTTGCTTGGCAGGCCCGGGTTGGATTCGAACCCGCCAGCTCAGGTGTATGTGGCTGGCGCCTTAGCTGCTTGAGCCACAGGTGCCAAGCCAGAATATAATAACATTTTAAGTGTATAAATTATTATAACATATTTTTAAAATACAGAAACATAGGAAAGGAAATTAGTTTGTTCCACCTCTAATCCCTTAGAGTTAACCACTTTATTTTTTTATTTTTTATTTTTTTTGAGCAGTCTCACTCGCCCTTGGTAGAGTGCTGTGGCATCACAGCTCACAGCAACCTCCAACTCTTGAGCTCAAGCAATTCTCTTGCCTCAGCCTCCCAAGTAGCTGGGATTACAGGAGCCGGCCACAACACCCAGCTATTTTTTGGTTGCAGTTATCATTGTTGTTTAGCAGGCTTGCGTGGGCTGGAACCCACCAGCCTCCTCAGTGTATGTGGCCTGCGCTCTACTCCCTGAGCTATGGATGCCAAGCTGAGGTAACCACTTCAAATGTATTTATTTTCAGGTCTTTTTCAATACATAAGTATATACTTAATAAGTCTGCAAATATATGTGACTATATAAATATATTGTTTCTTGATATTACAGTATAAAACATGATAAAATAATAACATCTATATTTCTAACTTTAGGACCAACCTGTATATATTGACTGTTTTTAAAAATACATAAATAAAGCAGTTGGTGCAGTGGTGTGTGTTTGTAGTCTCAGCTACACCAGAGGCTAAGGCAGGAGAATCACTTGAGTCCAGGAGTTCAAGTCCGGCCTGAGCAACCTGGCAAGACTTCATCTATTAACAGAAATACATAAATGGGAGTCATATATAATGGTGCTCCATGATGTACTTTTGTGATTTAACAATATGACAGAGTCATATTGAGACAGAATCTCACTTTGTTGCCCTTGGTAGAGTATTGTGGTGTCATAGCTCACAGCAACCTCAAACTCTTCGGCTTAAATGATTTCCCTTCGCTCAGCCTCCCAAGTAGCTGGGACTATAGGAGCAGAAGCATTTAAATTTTATGAGGTTAGATCAGTGGTTCTCAACCTGTGGGTTGCGACCCACAGGAACGGTATTAAAGGGCGTGGCATTAGGAAGGTTGAGAACCACTGAGTTAGATCTATGTAATTTTTCTTTATTTTCAAGTTTTCTTTCTTTCTTTCTTTCTTTTTTTTTTTTTTGACCACACTTCTTCCCTGGGTTTTATTGAGCAGGTAGTTGCGGTACTGTTTCTGAGCTGGCTCACATTCCTGCAGTCAGCTGGTGGCTCTTTGCAAAACTGAGGTGCAAGTGAAGGAAACCAGGCAGATCGGGGGCCCTTCCAGCCTTCTCAAGCCTCTGCCTGAGTTCTCATCAACGTGAGTCTCCCTGGCATGATTAGGGACATTATCAGAGAAATATCTAATGGGGCACATCTGGGTACCCACTCTTTGCTTCAGATGCATCCATCCCCCCACCCTGTATTCAACTCCCGACCCAATACAAAAGACCTTTTTAACCAGAATTTCTTCGTGCAGGAAAGGTGACTTGGAAACATGGGGAGGTGGAAGGGAGGGGCAATAAAAAGGACCCTGCAAGCACATATGCTTGTCTGAGTGACTACAATAAAGAACCCTCAATGCAGGTACCTTGGCCTGGAAGAAACCGTGCACTGCAGGCCCTCCATTTTCTAGAAACTAAAAGCAAGGAACAAAAACAAACGGAAACCCATGGTCATCCTACTTTCTGGCAGTCTCTAGATAATGATCTAAGGAAATAAACTTACATTTATAATTAGAGGAGAATTTGGAGAATTTACACTATTTACAAAAGCCACCCTGCAAGGATCAGGGAAGGTGAGAGACTGCTGGGCACAGAATGGAAACAGTTTGGGGAGTTCCTAATCTCTTTTTTTCATTGCTTTCATCATTCCTACCCTTCAGCTCCTGGCAAGGAGAGTAGAAGACGCGGAGTTTCTTGGGAGTATAAGGTCTCAGCAATGGCCAGGGTGTGATAGCTGCCTCGGCATAATCAAGCAGAATAGAGCGAGGAGATGCAGGATGGGCCCCTACTGCTGTCCTCACTCAGAGGCCTGGGGTACATGGAGCCTTGGACTGCTGAGACACATGCTTTCCTGGGATGGTGGACAGCTTGAGCACAAGGACAAGACCAGGTCTCTACTGCAGCTCAGGAATGAACTGGGACCAGTTGATGTTGTCAGGATTCAGCAGGTCCTCCTCCAGACCAGGGAAGCTGATGTCCAGCAGGATCTTGCTGAGGCTGTCATTCATTGTGTCCAGAACCAGGCCTTCCGTCAGAGAACGATTGGCTGAAAGGCTGGGAGCCTGTGGCTCTGGGGAGCCTGGCGTGGGGACCTCCACATTTGAGGGGGAAGAGTTGCCAAAGGGGTCAGTGGTAAGGTCAAAGGGTTCTGAATTGAGAAGCTCTCGGGGTGAGTCAAAGAGGGGAACACTTTTCAGTGGGGTCGTGCTGAGATCCATCACCCCCAGGGAATCAGGCAGGTTGCCAAAGGCACCATGGGGGGTTCGTACTGGGCTGAAATCCAGCCCTCCTACTTTGGCTGGGGGTGTGAGCCTCCAGGATTCAGGGGTTCTGGGAAGAACATTTGCTGGGAGTGGAGGAGATGGGTAGTGTCTCCTTTATGGGTGTCTTAAAAGATCCACCCTCCTCCTGAGAGTAGACAAGTTGGGGGACAGGCTCAGATTCCTAGAGGAATCTGCTAGGAAAGGGAGTTCTGTGGCATGTCAGGAAGTGCTGGGACCCTCTGAGAAGAGCAGCTCAGGCTCATCAAGACAGGGAGGCCGCAGATGCTGTTTCCTTTGAGACCGGCTCATCTCCCTTCTCTCCCTGTGTTTAATTATGAGCATTTCTGAGAGACACCGGGCTGGAGACTTGATGCCACTGTGGGACTTCTTCGACATTGGGGTGGGAGAGTGGGCTGAGTCTTTCCAGGAGTGAGATAATTCCTCTTTGAAAGATGGGTATGGGGAAGGCCACTCTTCCAAGGGTGGGCTCTCCACTTTGATGGGTCTTGCTAAGTGCAGTGTCTCCTCCCTAGGAGGGATTTTTCCTCTTTGATGGACTGAACTGGAAGAAAAGAAGACAGTCCTTCCCCCAGCAGGAGATTCTCCTCTTTCACTGGCTGTGCAGCAGGGAGAGGGGCTATGCCCTTATCAGCCAGCAGTACCTTGGGGGCGATGCAGACTCACTTGTTATGGTGGGCAAGCTCCGAGCTCATGAGTGAAGCTGCCAAGGGCAACGGCACCTTCACTGAGGGCTACAACACCAGTAACTGATTCACTGGGAACTGGATGGGTACCAGGTATGAGCTGACCCAGGGTAGCAGTGGCTTCATCTTCCATGTGCGAGTTCAGTTTTGATGGTCACATTCCATTGGAGCTCAGGATTTGGTCGTTTCTGCTGCTGTGATTCCAAGTGCTCTGGTGATTGTGGAGACCCTGGGTCCAGTGGCTTAAAAACCTGGTCCAAGGTCATGTAGCGATTGGCACTGGGGTGAATGGTCCAGAAGGAAACCTTGCCATTGGCAGATGTCTCCCAAACAAATATATCATGGAGAGAAAGGTTGTGGTGAATGGAATTCTTCCAACCTGGCTTGGCAAATGTGCTTAAAATTGGTCTTCAATCCAGGTATAGATGTCTTTCAAGGTGATACGCTTCCTCTCAGTGCTGTTGATGGCGAACTGTATCATGGCCATGTAAGAGTAGCGTGGCCGCTCAGACAGAGTCATGCCAAGATGTTGATGCTCCTGAGGGCTCCTCAACCTTAACTGGTTTCTGTTCCAGGTGACAATTCTCCTTTCCTTCCATCTCTTGCTTAATGCCACAGGAGCCCAGTCCATCAGAGCTCATCTTTCCAAGCCACTGGATAATGGTTAAGCTGTTGTCAAGAGTGCAACCTGCTGCCTCACTGCCACAGCTCTCCCATCTCTGTCCCAAAAGGGTTCCAGGTGGCCTGGGAAGATTCACATCCCTAGCTGCAGGTTTGGGTCCCAGTGTTTTGGTGATCACTGTTGTCTTTCTAGCATCATTGGTGATGTGGGTTTGAGGCTGGAGTCCTGTAGTGTGAGTTGGGGCTCCCCCACAGCTGATGAGGATGAATTTGTTGGGTCCACTGCTGCCACTCTCTTTGCCTTAGGCAGTCAATGCTATGATGATGCTCTGGGTATTGGCATTGCTGGGGATGGCCCCCACTTGGGTATTGGGCATGGTGGGATGGTTAATAATCTTGATCTCAGCTGGAAACTTGCAGGAGCTGGACTCTGTCACTTCTCTGGAGGCCTGTGCTTGACTAGGCTCCTGTTGAGCAGTGAGTCTCTGAGGTTCCTCCTCTGATGTTTCACCTGGGGCATTTTGAACAGCAAGGGGCAGCCTCTGTCTTTTGAGAATCAGTGGCCGCCGATGGCTGGATTTCATTATGAATCTATGTTTTCACTCTCCATTGAGAATCACAAGCATGGACTCTCCAGACTACAGCCGTTGTCTGCTGCTGCTGGGCTGTCACTCAGAGGGCGGCTTCCCACTCCTCCAACCTGGGGGCTGAGCCAGGGCCCTGACAGGGACTCACGCAGGGCAGGGCCGGCTGGGTCCCCGGTGGTGCGCTGCAGGCGGGGTGGGAACCCCGGGGGATCCTGGGAGGGGATGGGGTCCCTGGCCAGGGCCGGGGGTGGGGTCCGGCACCTATTTTCAAGTTTTCTAACATGCCTAGGAAGTCTTCTCTTCTTTGAAGATTAACTTTTCCATTCCTCTTTTGCTTTTCTCTGTTTGCAGATATTTTACATTACTACTTCTTGTCCTTTTCCGTTTTTCCGTTTTCCTCCTGTCTGTGACACTAGGGAGGTCAGGGTTTGAATCTGCTTGTGAGTCTTTTTAGCCAATCTATATCTTCTCTGACTTTTATAGTGACTTTTTTTGCCAAGCCTTAAGGATGAGCTTGTCTGTAGGTGGGCAAAGAGGGAGAAAGAGTGTGCAGAGTGCACAGAGTTGGAGAACAACAGTGAGTATTTGGACAACTGTGAGCCATTCGGGAGGGCGGAAGCGGAGGGTATCTGCAAATGAATAAATTCTGCGGGTAGGTAATGAAAAGCATGGCACGGTCAGGTTTCTGTAGGGGATGATCAGTCTGCCAAAAGTAGGGGGAAGACAGATTGGAGTGGGGGCGAGATCAAAGATAAGATGAGATAGAAACATCTGTTAGTAATTCAATGGAAAGATGGTGGGGCTCTGAGCTGGGGTAAAGGCAGTGAGGATGAAGTTTTAAGTTAGAATTTAGCGATGCCCTGAATGTCTGTGATAGACAGTGGAACAAACAAATGTATATTGTTTTACACCATTCAATCCTAGAGAGCCAGAGTGGTAATTAGGATTACCTGGCAAGAATGATCTGTCTCGTAGGTGTCCCTCTTGAGAGATTAGATGGGTGGTGATGTTTTATCTAGGGTAGAGGAAAACATGAAAAATAGTACACTGGGATGCTGGCAGCAGAGATGATGATTCCATTTTGTGCACATTATATCTGAGGGGCCTGGTGTGACATATGGGAGAAAACATCTACCAGGTGGGTGGATATGAATCTGGAGCTATGAAGAATTGTCTAGTCTACACGTGGAGATTGTGGAGTCATCAGTATTTAAGTAGGCATAGAAAGGGAACATATAGAGAGATGAGGTCTCAGCTAGGATTCTTTCTTTTCTTTTTTTATTGTTAAATCATCGCTGTGTACATTTGTGCAATCAAGGGGTACAATGTGCTGGTTTCATATACAATCTGAATTATTCTCATCAAACTGTTCAACACAGCCTTCATGGCATCTTCTTAGTTATTGTATGTAGACATTTGTACTCTGCCTTTAGTAAGTTTCGCCTGTACCCATTCTAAGATGCACCGTAGATGTGGCCCCACCCATTACCCTCCCTCCACCCTAACCTCCCCTCTCCCTTTCCCTTCCTTGGCCCTTTCCTCATAGTCTTGTGCTATAGTTGGGTTATAGCCTTCATGTGAAAGCTATAATTTAGCTTCGTAGTAGGGCTGAGTACATTGGATACTTTTTCTTCCATTCCTGAGATACTTTGCTAAGAAGAATATGTTCCAGCTCCATCCATGTAAACGTGAAAGAGGTAAAGTCAGGGCGGTGCCTGTGGCTCAAAGGGGAAGGGCACCGGTCCCATATGCCGGAGGGGTTCAAACCCAGCCCCAGCCAAAAACCACACACACAAAAAAATAAATAAATAAATAAAATGAAAGAGGTAAAGTCTCCATCTTTCTTTAAGGCTGCATAATATTCCATGGTATACATGTACCACAATTTGCTAATCCATTCGTGGGTCGATGGGCACTTGGGCTTCTTCCATGACTTAGCAATTATGAATTGGGCTGCAATAAACATTCTGGTACAGATGTCTTTGTTATATTGTGATTTTTGGTCTGCTGGGTATAAACCTAGTAGAGGAATTATGGGATTGAA
This sequence comes from Nycticebus coucang, assembly GCF_027406575.1. Taxonomy (NCBI): domain Eukaryota; kingdom Metazoa; phylum Chordata; class Mammalia; order Primates; family Lorisidae; genus Nycticebus; species Nycticebus coucang. The sequence goes on from NC_069789.1 coordinate 93,294,396, forward strand.
TGGCAGGTCTATTTTTAGGTCTCTAAGTATTCTCCAAACATCCTTCCAGAAGGAACGTATTAGTGTGCATTCCCACCAGCAGTGTAGAAGTGTGCCCTTTTCTCCACATCCACGCCAACGTCTCTGGTTTTGGGATTTTGTTATGTGGGCTACTCATACTGGGGTTAGGTGATATCTCAAAGTAGTTTTGATTTGCATTTCTCTGATGATTAAGGATGATGAGCTTTTTATCATGTGTTTGTAGATCCTGCGTCTGTCTTCTTTAGAGAAGTTTCTCTTCAAGTCCCTGGTCCACCCTGAGATGGGATCACGTGTTCTTTTCTTGCTAATACATTTGAGTTCTCTGTGGATTCTGGTTATTAGACCTTTATCGGAGGTAAAGGTCTTCCCTGGTTTGGGATCAATGTGATGTTTGCTTCATAGAATGTGTTGGGTAATATTCCTTCTTTTTCTATATTTTGGAAGAGGTTTAGTGATATACGTACTAGTTCTTCTTTAAAGGTTTGGTAGAATTCTGATGTAAAGCCATCTGGTCCTGGGCTTTCTTTTTAGGGAGATTTTGTATAGTTGATGCTATTTCAGAACTTGATATAGGCCTGTTCAACATTTCCACTTCATTCTGGCTAAGTCTTGGTAGGTGGCGTGCTTCCAGGTATTGGTCGATTTCTTTCAGATTTTCATATTTGTGAGAGTAGAGTTTCTTGTAGTATTCGTTAAGGATTTTTTGAATTTCTGAGGGGTCTGTTGTTATTTCATCGTTACCATTTCTGACTGATGAAATTAGAGATTTTGCTCTTCTTTTCCTGGTTAGGTTGGCCAAAGGTTTATCTATTTTATTGATCTTTTTAAAAACCAATTTTTGGATTTATCGATCTGTTGTACAATTCTTTTGTTTTCAATTTCATTTAATTCTGCTCTGATTTTGGTTATTTCTTTTCTTCTGCTGGGTTTGGGGTTGGAGTGTTCTTCCTTCCCCATTTCTTGATATGTCCCATTAAGTTATTAACTTCCTCTCTTTCCGTTTTCTTGAGGAAGGCTTGCAGTGCTATAAATTTCCCTCTTAGGACTTCCTTTGCAGTTTTCTAGAGGTTCTGGTAATTCATGTCTTGATTGTTGTTTTGTTCCAAAAATTTGGTGATTTCCTTCTTAATTTCGTCTATAACCCATCTATCCTTCAGCATAAGGTTGTTTGGCTTCCATGTTTTTGTATGGGTATGCAGGTTCCTGTTGTTATTGAGTTCAACTTTTATTCCATTATGGTCTGAGAAGATGCAAGGAATAATTTCTAGTTTTTTAAATTTGCTGAGGTTATATTTGTGGCCTAGGATGTGGTCGATTTTTGAGTATGTTCAGTGGGCTGATGAGAAGTATGTGTTTTCAGTTTTGTTGGGATAAAATGTTCTGTAGATGTCTGTTAAGTTTAAATCTACAATTTCTTTGCTTAGCTTCTTTTTGGAGGATCTATCCAGCACTGCTAAAGGGGTGTTAAAATCTCCAACTACTATGGAACTGGAGGAAATCAAGTTGCTCATGTATGTTAGAGTTTCTCTTATAAATTGAAGTGCGTTTTGGTTGGGTGCATAAATATTAATAATTGAAATCTCACATTGAGTATTACGTTTAACAAATATGAAGTGTCCATCCTTATCCTTCCTTATTTCGGTTGGTTTAAAGTCTATTGCATCTATGAATAGGATTGCAATGCCTGCTTTTTTCTGCTTTCCATTTACCTGGAGTATAGATGATCATCCCTTCACCTTGAGTCTATATTTGTCTTTTAATGTAAGATGAGATTCTTGTATGCAGCAGATATCTGGCTTGAGTTTTTGTATCCAGTCAGCCAACCTGTGCCTCTTCAGAGGACAATTTAAACCATTCACATTAATTGAGAATATTGATAAGCCTTTCGGTGGACATTTTTAATCCTTTTGCGACTGTGGAATTTGGAATTTGATGAAAATTTTCTGGGTGGGTTTACTTTTGTGGTGGAGGCTTATGCTGGTCTTTATGGAGGATTTATGGAGGATTGGTCTGAGAATATCCTGGAGAGCTGGTTTAGTTATGCCAAATTTCTTCAACATGTGAATGTCATTGAAGTATTTAATTTCTCCGTTATAAATGAAGTTCAGTTTAGCTGGGTACAGGATCTGGGTTGAAAGTTATTTTGTTTTAGGAGATTAAAAGTCGATGACCATTGTCTTCTAGCTTGAAAGGTTTCAGCAGAGAGATCTGCAGTTATTCTAATATTCCTCCCCTTGTAGGTGATGGTTTTCTTTCATCTGGCTGCTTTCAGAATTTTCTACTTCATATTAACTTAAGTGAAATTGATTATGATGTGTCTGGTGGATGTCTTATTTGGGTTGAGTCGTGCTGGAGTTCTGAAACTGTCTGCTATCTGAATTTCAGAATCTCTTGGCATTTCTGGAAAGTTCTCCTTCATAATCTCATGGAGAAGAAACTCTGTGCCTTGTGAAGGCACTTCGTCGCTTTTAGGGATCCGTATAAGATGAATATTGGTTTTCTTCTAATTAGCCCAGAGCTCTCTGAGAGAGTGATCTGTTTTTGCCCTCCATTTCTCTTCCTCTTTGAGAGTTTGGGAGCATTCAAAAGCTTTGTCTTCAATGTCAGAAATCCTTTCTTCTGCTTGCTCCATTCTGTTACTGAGGGATTCTACTGTGTTTCTCAGATCTTTGAGGGCTGCAATTTCTTGTCTCAATGTGTCAAAATCTTTGGTCATTTGGTCTTTGAATTTGTTGAATTCTTGAGATATCTTTTGGGTTACTGCTTGGAATTCTAATTCGGTCTTATTTGCTATCCAGATTCTGAATTCGATTTCTGACATCTCAGCTATTTGTTGTGGATGGGATCTTTTTTTTTTTTTTAATTTATTTATTTTTATTGTTAAATCATAGCTGTGTACATTAGTGCAATAAGGGGTACAATGTACGTGTTTCATATATAATCTGAAATATTCTCATCAAACTGTTCAACGTAGCCTTCATGGCATTTTCTTAGTTACTGTATGTAGCTATTTGTATTCTGCATTTAGTAAGTTTCACCTGTACCCATTCTAAGATGCACTGTAGATGTGGCCCCTCTCGTTACCCTCCCTCCACCAAAACCTCCTCCTTCCCTTCCCCTTCCTTGGCCCTTTCCCCATAGTCTTGTGCTATAGTTGGGTTATAGCCTTCATGTGAAAGCTATAATTTAGCTTCGTAGTAGGGCTGAGTACATTGGATACTTTTTCTTCCATTCCTGAGATACTTTGCTAAGAAGAATATGTTCCAGCTCCATCCATGTAAACATGAAAGAGGTAAAGTCTCCATCTTTCTTTAAGGCTGCATAATATTCCATGGTATACATGTACCACAATTTGCTAGTCCATTCGTGGGTCGATGGACACTTGGGCTTCTTCCATGACTTAGCAATTATGAATTGGGCTGCAATAAACGTTCTGGTACAGATGTCTTTGTTATATTGTGACTTTTGGTCTGCTGGGTATAAACCTAGTAGAGGAATTATAGGATCGAATGGCAGGTCTTGTGCTGTGTCTGCCCCATTGATCCTTGGGGGAGTTGATCTTCTCTGATTATTCATATTGCCAGAGTTTTTCTGTTGATTTCACCTCATGATTGTTTTTTACCGTTGCCTCTGGCCGTCCTCAGAGTTGGGGAGGTGTCTCTCCAAGATTAGACCCCAGCGGGATCACTCTATTGTTGCTGGATCTTTGTAGGGAGTGACCCTGTGTAGTTCCTCTGTGGCTGCCCCAGCCAGGGAGTTCTTGTTGCGGAAGCAGCTCCGAAGTGTGACACACCTGGATCCAGCAACAGGGCGGGAGGTGGTATGCACGGTTCTGGGAGTGCCTGGCGCCCAGTGACTTTGGCACAGAAAGCCCAAGGCTCCAGCAGTCTCTGGCCAGGAGAAGGGCTTTGAGCAGAGGCAGGGAGGGCTCCAGAGGGCACAAGGCTACCAGAGTTTCTGGCCAGACGAGCGGGCTGGTGTGGAGGCAGGGAGGGTACAGGAGGGAGGACGCAGGGTTGCGTTGCTCCCGTAGTTCCTGATTAGGGCATGCGGCTGCCCAGCGGGCATGGGTCGCAGATTGGGGGTCATGGCGCAGCTCTTATGGAGGTCCGGGCGGTGCCAAGCCTAGGAGTTTGAGATTGCTATGAGCTGTGATGCTACGGCAGTCTACCCAGGGCAACAGCCCTAGGCTCCAGTGTGCCAAAACCGGTCTCACTCTGCCCCTAAGGGTTAAGGCTGTAAGGCAGTTCAGTCCCCGCCTTTAGGCTGCTCAGTCACTAGGTTACTAGGTCCCACCAGATCTTTGCTCTGCAACCCTTAGGGCGAAGCTTGCTGGGGCAGTTCTCTCACAATGGTTCCCTGGGGCCCACAGCCAAACACTATTAGCTCTGTCCGGCTCAGCGGCTCAGTCTGGGTCCCTAGACAATGCCCAAAGTTCTCCGCACTCCTGTTCAAGCTCTCCCCAAGGCAGTTCAACTGAGTGCCGAGTCCAAAAACACCAAAACAGTTCACAGGTAAGGCCTTTCCGGTTTGCAGTCTCACTGCTGCTTGTACTTACCGCTGCTGGTGGGATTAGGTCGATCGAACACACGCAACCACTTGCCAGTTTTCTACTGTTTCTGTCCTCCTCTTGGGGTCCAGAAGTTTCTTGCTGACTCCCTGTATCCTCAAAGGGATGATTATAGGCAGATCCCACCAGCCAGAGATGCCTGGAGTCTTATCTCCCCCGACTCACCGTGCCCAGTTGTACGGAAGCTGTTACTCGGCTGCCATCTTCGAAAAACCTGCCTAGTTTTTCTTATGGTGCCTGTGCCTTCAGTTTCATAGCCAAGAAATTGTCAAATCCAGTGTCACAACTCGTTTATGTATTTTTGTGTTATTCCCAAGCCTCAATCTCTCCCCTACCCCACTTATTTGTTTGGTTCTTTCTCTTTTTCAGTAAACTTATTAGGCCAATAGATCAGTAAAAGATTTTATATTTATGAATCTTCATTCATTCATCCCACAAACAGGGACAGCATTCCAAGTTGAGGATGGGTATGAGCAAAAGCAGACTGGCAATGGGTGCACACAGCACAGCTGGCTGGAGCACAGGGTCCATGAGGGGTGGGTGGGTGAGAATCCTGGCAAGAAGACCAGGCTAGACCATGTGAAATCTCTCCTGCTGTGGTGAATAGAGTCTGTATATTGAAGATAAATGAAAGACTCCCAGATGTAGGATCAAGTTGTAGATACCTACCGTTCTTGTGACTTTAGTCTCCTAAGCTTCCTTTCCCCATTTTATTTATCTAACAAACACTTAAGTGGTACCAAGCACTGTTCTACGTACTGTACAAATATTAACTCATTGACTCCTCCCATCTTCCCTGTGAGGTAGGTACTCCCATTATTCCTGGTGACAGATGGGGAAACTGATGTCCAGAGGGGTTAGCATGTCAAGGCCACAGAGCCAGTAAGTAGTGGAGCTGGGAGTTTGAACCCAGGCTTTCTGGTTCCAGAAACATCCTCTTAACTGTTATGTTATACTGCCTCTTTAAAAGGGGGGAGAAGACTCATCCCTACCTCTAGAAGTTGCTGAAAAAAATTGAATGAGGTGATATGTATTGTAGTATGTCATATGTTGCAGTGTTTTCGCAAATACTGATTATTATTAATTAATACTACTTAAGCAACACGCTGGAAAATGGGTCCAATTCTCAAGGGTATAGGGGGAAAGGAATGGATCAAGGATTGAGATTGATCCTTGGGAATATCTACACTGAGGAACCAAGAGCTTGGATTTGAAAAGACTCACTACTGATGCCCTTGAGGACAGTGTCATAGGCAGTGGCGGAAGATGGAGAGGAACTGTGGATTGCAGACTTCCAGCGTACTCGCAGAAGGGTGCTGTGAGGAAGGAGGTACTCATACTCACATTGGTTATGCACATGTGGACAGCACGAAAACCAGGCCTCTCTCCCACTGGCAAATTAAGAATTCAAAAGGGGACTATCGAGCCATTCGGGGTTCTGACTCTAGCATTCCCTCTTCCTGGTGCATTTTCCCAAGCAGACCAGAGCTCAGACCCCTCCACATGTTAAGTGGAAGGTTTTGAACAAGGATGCTGGTGGACTTGTGGTGCCCTGACGGGCAGAAGAGCAGGACTCTGCATTGCCACAGACTCTGGGTGGGCCCATCACTCTGCAGAGGCCAGGCCCCTGGCCCTGCCTATTTGCATCTGATTTCTTTAGAACAGGGCATCTGGTGGCCACAGCTTTCAGGCTGGTCAGCTCTTCATAAATACTGCCTATGGGCTGCATGGAGTGGGCATGAAGTGGTGTGGCCTGCTCTAGAGACGGCCGCAGGGGAGGAAATGAACCACTGCCTTGTCCAGGTATATTCAAGGTTATCAGAAGAGAGCTTTATGAAATTATTTTTTCAGGCCAGGCATGGTGGCTCAAGCCTCTAATCCCAGAACTCTGGGAGGCCAATGTGGGTGGATTGCCCGAGCTTACAAGTTCAAGATCAGCCTGAGCCAGAGTGAGATATTGTCTCTCAAAAAAAATAGCCAGGCATTGTGGGAGTCTGTAGTCCAAGCTACTTGGGAGGCTGAGACAAGAGAATTGCTTGAGCCCAAGAGTAGAGTTTGCTGTGAGCTATGATGCCATAGTGCTCTACCAAGGGTGACAAAGTGAGATTCTTGTCTCAAAAAAGAAGAAGAAGAAATTATTTTTTCTAGAGTAGCATGCTGGGGAGGACATGTGTGTCATTAGAAAGGTGTTAGGGCCTGTGTCTTCTGACCTCCGCATCCCTGCGGTACCCACTGCCACCTGTTGCTGGCAGGCCCTCCGGCTCTCCTGTCATGGCCCCAGTTATGATGGGCATTGTGGAGCTGGGGGATGTCTCCTTTTCCTAGTAGTTTGTGGGCTGGGACATGGGTTTTCTGACTCCAAAAAACTGCACATTACGGGTAAAAAGCTTCTTCTGCTGCCATATGAGGAGAGTCCACAATATTGGGGCCCAGAGGTCCCTGGCGAGGTTCACGTCAAGGAGAGGAGGCTAAGAAGATTCCAAGGAGGAGTCTGAGGTAAGCAGAGCGGTACCTGAGGAAATGGCCTACAGGAGAAAGAGAAGGTTCCTGGTACCGATGTCCAAAGAGGTACAATCTTGATATGCTGTGTGTAGATGATGACGCATCAGAGGATGAGCCAAGACTCCTCAGGTTGCAAGTGATGAAACCCGGGAAAATTAGCATAAGTGAAGGAAAAAATCCACCGGCTTAGGTAACTGAGAAGAGCAAGAAGATTCAGAATCTTTAATCCTTTTCAGCATTGGTGGCTAGATTCTCTTGTCTCCCCACTCCCACCTTCCCCCTTGACCTTGTGCTCTTGTTTCCAGCTTTATTCGCTGGTAAGCCCTGGAGTCTCCAGGATGGCAGCTACTGCAACCCCAGGCTTGTATTTTACGAGTCTGCCAACCATATGGTGGACTAGTCTGTCCTCCAGCAATTCCAGCCAAAGTTCTGGGCCTATGGATATGTGACTATCCCTAGACTAATCACTGTGATTAACCAGCCTATACCCTAGATCAAGAGGGACCCGTGGAGGACAGGGGATGTTAGCTTCATCTAAATAACATGGCCTAAAAATAAAGGTCATTTCCTGAAGGGAAAGGCTAAACTCTCCAAATGGCCATGCTAGCATGCAGTGAAGCCATTCTGTGTATCACATGCTGTTCCAGGTCCTTTGGGTGAGTAAACTCAGTCCTCGCAGTAACTCTGTGAGGAAGATGGTATTTATTTTAATGGCAAGGGATCAGAAGCCAATTTCTTTCCTTAGGCTATGTAGAGGAGGTAGGCTTCGAACTCAGGCAGTTTGGCGGCCTTGGAGTCTCTACTCCTAACCACCAGGCACACTGTCTTTCTGTACATGAGCAGGACGAAAGCTCTCCATAAGTCAATCCAAATCAAAGAACTGTAGGTAAAAATATGAGGTGAGACCGCAAAATATCCAAATTTACACAATTAGGTAGGAGAGAGAAGCTACTCTTGTAATTCCAACTCAGGCATTTCTGAAACGATTTCTTGGGAATGATGCAACCAGTGTATAAAACACAGTAGGTACCTGTCTCAATATTCTACAAGGTTGCCCTGTTTTTTTACCCAAAATGATATTGATCCGTGACTTAAGTGTCAAGATTTAGCTTACAACAACTAGAGGCGGTCGCCAATAGTCTGATCCAGCAGATGGTTTACCATCCTTGTACAAGACTGAAGGGGTCCCCTAAGAGGAGTGACCACAATAAACAGAGCTGTGGTGACAGAGGTGAGTGATGTTCATCCTCCCTGGTGAGCTGAGAGGGGCAGCTGTCTTTCTCAGGGACAGTTTTCTGGTAGATTTATTAAATGCTTAGTTGTGTCTAGTTTTTTCTCAGGGGGCAGCGCGAGGTGATTTATTTAGCCAGAGAAGGATGCAGTGAGTGTGAGTGTTGTGAAACACCTTTGTGTCTGGCAACAGAGCTACCCAGGAGAGTGGAAATGTGAGTCACCCTTGAATTTGCTTCCACCTAATGGGCCCTGGCTTGCCAAGCCCTGGGTGAACTACCTGCCTGCCAGGAAGCTCCCACTGGCTGGGGCATTCCAAATCCCTGCTCTTGTTCTTTCAAGATCCTCCCCTGCGGGATTTGCCGGGGCCTGCGCCTTCTCCACTGCAGATCTCTTGGCACAGACTGGGAGTTTGGCTTTCGTTGGGTGGGCAGCTGTTTGGCTAACCTTCCTCTGCTGCCTCCTGGACAGGGTGGGACCAGCAAACCTCAAGGACTGCAGCCACTCTGGGCTGTCTGATTCTGCAGGTTGCTCGGGTGCCTGCTAACAGGGCCACTGGAGAGTGAGGTGGAGGTCAACTAGCACTTTATTCTTTCTTTCCCAATCTCTTGAGTTGGACGTTTTACATCTTATTTTTATTCTTTTAATAATGTTAATATTCATATTTGATTTAACAATGACAAAGGGTATTTTTTTGTTTGTTTGAGACAGGATCTTTTTCTATTGCCCTGCTGAAGTGCAGGGGTGTCATCATAGCTCACTGCAACCTCCAACTGATGGGCTTGAGGGATTCTTCTGCCTCAGGCTCCCAAGAAGCTGGAACCACAGGGATGTGCCACCACACCCGGCTACTTTTTCTTATTTTTTGTAGGGGTGGGGGGTGTCTCACTATGTTGTTCAGGCTAGTCTCATAATCCTGATCTTCCAGCCTTGGCCTTCCCAAGTGCTGGGATTACAGACATGAGCCACCTTGCTTGGCCTAATAATGACAAAGTTTTGAAGACTTTCATCAACAAATAAGTAGTGAGTTACTACTACCTACCAGGCACTTGTCCAAGTGCTGGAGAAACAACTGTACCCAAAGTCCCTGTCCCAAGTACATACTAACTTGGAATTTTTTTTTTTTTTGAGACGGCTTCTCACTCTGTTGCCCTGGGTAGAATGCCATTGCATCATAGTTCATAGCAACCTCAAACTCTTGGGCTCAAGTGATCCTTTAGTCTTCTCTTCCGGTTCACCGTCTTTCTTTTTAGCTAAATCTGCTGTTTACTCGTTGAATTTGTACTTTTGATGACTAAAATTTTAATTTCAGGAAGTTCTATTTGGTTCTTTTTTACAATTACTTACATATTTTTTTCATGTCTTGTTCTTTAATTATGGTTTCTACTTTTCCTTTTAAAGCTTTTAATGGTATTGAGTTTATAGTCTCTTTCATCTTTTTCTATTAATTCAATCAAGTTCTAGGAATGTCGACTCTCCTGTTTTTGGGTTTGTTGACTGTCTCTTAAGATGAATGCTATGTGCTCACTTTCATTAGGTGTTTTTTGTTTGTTTTGTGAGTGTAGAAATACCCTGCATTTTGTGTTTACTTCTACCAGCATTAATCTTTATATGGGTTTATTAGCTTGGATTTCTGCACCATGCAGAATGTATATATTGTGAACCCTCATTAGCATGACTCATGTCTTAATGTTTCTCGTGTAAAAAAATTTCATGTTCTACCTGGAGCCTCAGGTAAATGATTTTTTATGCCAGTGGGAGTTTTTCTAATCCTTTTTTCATGAAGAGGGAAACTCTCCTAAAAAACTAACTTTTTATGTAGGGTTTTGGTTCCATTTATCAGCCTTGTGGGGCTTAAAGTCATCCTCCCACATAAAAACCTCTGCCCTTAGGGACTTGAAGTCAATCTAATAACTTTCTGGTCACAGGTGTGAGATTAATACTTTGGGTTTGAAGTTTTTTCTCTGTTACCTGTGGGTTTCCTTTTCAAGTTTTGCTTTTTTTTTTTTTTAATTAAAAAGTTTTGGGTCATATTTAACCCAGATTTCTACTCATTTGGGTTAGGAAAGATATTCATATAAGCTAAGTCCATCATGTTGCTGGAAGACTCCTGTAATAAGTGACAAACATACTTTGCTCAGTAAAGTGGTCATGCCTTATAAAGTAGTTTCTATTCATTTATCATTTGCCTTTTATTTTATATTTTCGATTTCTTAATCTTTCTGACTGCATTCTGGGGAATTACCCTGGAACGATTTTTTTTGAGACAGAGTCTCACTATGTCGCCCTCAGTAGAGTGCTATGGCATCACAGCTCACAGCAACCTCAAGCTCTTGGGCTTAAGCGATTTTCTTGCCTCAGCCTACCAAGTAGCTGGGATTACAGGTGCCTGCCACATCGCCTGACTATATTTTTGTTGCAGTTGTTTAGCTGGCCCGGGCCAGGTTCGAACCCACCAGCCTAGCTGTATGTGCCCAGTGCCCTACCCACTGAGCTACGGACACCACCAGCTCCTGAACCTATTTTTATATTTGTATTTGGATAGCAAGTTCATACTCACCTCCAATAACCAATCTAACACCATAGGTTCTTCCTTAACTTTCTCTTATTCTATAATTTGTGTCTCCTTTCTCCTACAATATGAGATTTGGTTCCCCTCAAAAGTATGTATGCTCAATTGCTCTACATTCAAAGTAGTTGTAAAAGTATAACACCAACATCAATCATCAACATCTAACCTACTAAGTAAACTTAATAGTTATTTTATCTATGGTAGATAATATACCATTGGGGGTATATGGCAGTGACTTTCAACTGGTGTGCTGCGGCACACTGGAGGGCCATGAGAGGATCTGAGGTTTGCCGCAAAAAAATTTTTTTTTAATTTTTAAATTTTTTATTTTTGAGGCAGAGTCTCACTCTGTCACCCTCGATAGAGTGCCATAGTGTCACAGCTCATAGCAACCTTCAACTCCTGGGCTTAAGCGATTCTCTTGCCTCAGCCTCCTAAGCAGCTGGGACTACAGGTGCCTGCCACACACCTGGCTATTTTTTATTGCAGTTGTCATTGTTGTTTTTTAGCTGGCCCGGGCTGGGTTTGAACCCACCACCCTTGGTACATGTGGCTGGTGCTATAACCACTGTGCTACAGGTGCCAAGCCATGCCACAAAAATTTTTAAAGATCATTAATTAAATTATTTTTGAAACCAGTTGAAAGCACAGTAAGTATATATTTTTCTTAATTTATTTTTTGATCAGCATAATTTAATTGTGCCACAGAAGTTTAACTATAGGTTCAAGTGTGCTATGAGTAAAAAAGGTTGAAAAACACTGGTATATAGCGAAAGTATTGTGTTTAAAAGTAACTTGTCTTCATTCATTTCTCTGTATAGTTATATTATCAATCTAATATACATTAAGCTTATTTTTTCCACGTGCAATCAATTTTAGGTTTACTTTTTGCATACATGTTGACTTAATTTTATTATTTTAGTATGTAAGATATTTATATGGCCCCCAAATAAAAACTATAAAGAACACTTAGAGAAATTTCATGCTAATTTATTGTTCATGTATATCTATTTGAATAAATAAACATAGTTATTTTATGGTGGCCACAAAGTTCACATGAAATTTAATAGTGTGCAAACTGCGCAGGAACTTTGTGGCCACCTTGTAGATATTTGTGTACATGTTTTCTCATTTCAACTTTTTCTCACTTATTTCCAAGTATTTTTTTGTTTTTCTTTACAATTAGTGCCTAAATGAACAAAATAAGCTTGTACATATGTAATTTTATGTTAGGAACCTGTATATTCAGGTTGCTGAGCCAAATGGTGTGTGCTTGTGCGGTTTCCTTGGCTGTTGCCCAAGTCCTCCCTTTAGGGCTGAGCCATTTGTGCCCCACTGGCAGCGTAGGAAAGTGCCTGATTCCCCGTGGCCTTGCTGGCAGGGAGTACTGCTGATGTTTTGAACTCTTTTGCTGCTCCGAAAGGAAAGAATGATATATCAGTGTTGTTTTAATGTGCATCTAACTTATTTTCAGCAAAACTGGGCATCATCGTGTATGTTTAAGTACCAGGGGTTAGCGCTTGTTATGAACCCTCTATTTATATCTTTGTCTTAGTTTGCTTTGCTTTCTGTTGCTTATAACAAAAACCTGAAACTAGGTAATTTATAAAGAAAAGGGCTTTAGTTCATACAGTTTGAAGGCTGAGAAGTCCAAGGCCAAGGGATGGCATGTGGTGAGGGCCTTCTTGCTGGTTGCGAGTGCTGAGGTGGCACAGGGCATTACATGGCAAGGGGTATTATGTGGCTAAGGGCCTGACCTGAGTGTGCTAACTCAGGTCTCTCATCCTTTTCTCAGAAAGCCAGCAGTCCCAGTCTTTGATGACCCATAAACCGTTACTCCATGAATAAGTTAATCCATTTGTGAGAGGAGAGGTCTTATGATCCAATCACCATTCTAAAGGCCCTGACTTCTCAATACTGTCACATTGGGGATTAAATTTCAACATGAGTTTTAGAGGCTGGGTTGATGGCTCACTCCTGTAATCTTAGCACTCTTGGAGGCCGAGGCAGGAGGATCACTTGAGGTCAGGAGTTTGAGACCAGCCCAAGCAAGAGCAAGACTCAGTCTCTACTAAAAAAATAGAAAAATTAGCCCGGCACTGTGGCGGGCACCTGTCCCAGCTACATAGGAGACTGAGACAGTAGGATTGCTTGAACCCAGAAGTTAGAGGCTGCTGTGAACTAGGCAGACCCGCTAGTCTGGGCAACAGAATGAGGGTCTCTCAACAAAACCCCAGACCAATCTCTCAGACCTCTTCTGCTTCTCTCTCTCTCCTCGTCCCCCTTCCAGAAGCTCTGGAGCTTTTAATTCTTCTGTATTCCTTTCTAACTTCTAATAAAAGTCCTATCTTACCACTGGGGGGTAGAACCCCAAACCCCAAAAATACAAAAACAAAAAAATATGAGTTTCAGAAAGGACAAGCATTCAAACCATAATGATCTTTTACTCACTTTTTCTATTCTTGCTTTTCATCAGTTTTTCTTTTTGTTTTTTAGAATTTCTTTATAAATTAGGATATTAATCCTTTATACGTGATATTAGTTGTAAATATTTTCTCCCCTTATTTCATCAGTGATTCAAGGTCTATTTTCTTTTTTATTTACTTATTTATTTTTTGAGACAGAGTCTCACTATGTTGCCCTTGGTGGAGTGCTATGGCATCACAGCTCACAGCAACCTCAAACTCCTGGGCTTAAGCGATTCTCTTGCCTCAGCCTCCCAAGTAGCTGGGACTACAGGTGCCCACCACAATGCCCAGCTATTTTTTGTTGTTGTTGTTGTTGTTGTTATTGTTGTTTAGCAGACCTGGGCTGGGTTCGAACCCGCCAGCCCCCATGTATGTGGCTGGTGCCCTAACCACGAAGCTTCGGGCACCGAGCCTTAATTTTGTTTTTTAAATTGACAAATAACTGTACATATTCATGGAGCACATAGTGATACTTCCACACATATAATGTATAGTGATCAGATCACTGTAGTTAGCATATCCATCATCTCAAATGTTTATCATGTCTTTGTGTTGAGAATGTTTAACATCCTCCTTCTAGATACTTGAAACTGTATATTGTTGCTAACTATTGATATCCTACCTTGATATAAAATGCTAGAACTTAAGGTGCCCATCTACCTGTAATTTTCTGTCCCTTAACAAATCTTTCCTTCTGCTACCCTCTCCCCTCCCCTTCCTAGCTTTAGTATCCTCGATTCTAATTTTTGCTTCTATGAGATCAATGCAAAGTCCATTTTATTTATCCCATATTACCCTTGTGCAGTTAACTCAAGAATAATATGCATATGTAGAAACTTTATTTTGATACATCGATTAATAATTTACTTATAAGAGTTAACAAAACCCAGAACTCAGCAGCTAAAGACAGAAACCAAAAACAGTCTTGCAGAGATACAGACGTGAAGCATATACCTGCAAAGTCTATTCATGGCACAAAGCTGGAGTAACTAATTTGTTGCATAACTGAACCAACATTTAGAATATTTTAGCAGCCTAGAAATACGGGCCAAAATGCACAAAATAAAATTTAGTAGAAATAATATTTTGCACTTAGGCTTAAAAACATTAATTCCATATGTTCACAATTGGAGACATCTGCTTTCACAGAGATTCATTATGTATAAACTTCGGGTTTTAGTTGATCTTATACTTATATAAGCCTAGCAGAGTGATGTGGTTGTTGCAAGAAAATGTATTCTTAGAGTGTATAGTGGAAGAGGATTATCCTGATCATGGAGAACATTGCCCCTTTGGACTTGACACTTATCAGACCATATCCAGAATGGGATGTTCAGTTTTGGGGACCACAAATCCAGAAGGTCGTAGTCATCTGGGAGCAAGTCCAGAGCAGGGAGGCTGAATAGCGAAGGGTCTGGAAACAATACAGTGACAAATGATCAGAAGGTAGAGAGGTTTATTTATATCTATTTTTATTTATTTATTTATTTGAGACAGAGTCTTGCTCTGTCACCGTGAGTAGAGTGCTATGGTGTCATAGCTCATTGCAACCTCAAACTCTTGGGCTTGAGCAATCCCCTTGCCTCAGCCTCCAGAGTAGCTGGGACTATAGGCACCCGCCACCATACTCAGCTAGTTTTTGATTTTTAGTAGAGACAGGGTCTTGCTCTTGCTCAGGCTGGTCTCGAACTCCTGAGCTCAAACAATCCACCCACTTTGCCCTCCCAGAGTGCTAGGATTGCAGGCGTGAATCGCTGTATCTTGTCAAGAACTGGAGAGATTTAATCTGGAGAAGGAAAGCAAGTAATTTTGAAGTATTTGAAGGCTACCAAAAGGAAGAAGGGTTTGAATTGCTTGCTGCTCCAAAGAGCAGGGTTCGGATCAGTGGTTATAACCTGCAGCACAGTCAGGCTCACAATAAGGGAAATATTCTTACTGGTACTTAGGACTGGAGGGGCAAGGGCTCCCTGTGTCAAAGCTGTTTGGATAGAGTGGACAGATCTACCAAGTGGGGTTCAGGGGTGTCCAGCCTTGGGCCCATGGGCCACATGAAGATTATTTGAGAACTGTTTAACTTAATCTATGGTTTTGGACATTAGGAAAAGTATGTATGAACCTTTTGTTTGCTAATCACCTCTCGTTAGGGTTTGTGTATTTACTGTGTGGCTTAAGACAACTCTTACTCTTCCAATGTGCAATAGAAAAAAAAAAAGTCTGGACAGTTGTGGGTGTGGGGATGGTCCTGCCACTGGAGGCAGTTTAGGCGCTAGAGTTCTTGTCTGGCTCATAGCAGATTTTCCTTTTCTTCTGGTGTCTGTCGTGAAGAGTGAGAGCATGTGCAGAGAGTGCTCTGTGGGATTTGGGGGCTAAAGTATATAAAGGGTTTTGGAGAAACATCAGTCTGTAGGATTTAATGTTAAAACATGTCAACCTTGAGTTTTAGCCAGGATCCTGAGCCAGTGTCCTGTAAGCACTGCACAATGTCCTGCAAACAAATAATGGTGTCTCAGCTGGTGCCTCCACTTAACCCTTTACAGTTAATGCTTGCCCTCCCCCTCCATGGCAAGCTCCCTGCCCCAGTGTGCTTGTTTAAAATGCAGGTTCCTACCATGGAGTGTTATTCAGCCATAAAAAGGTGGAGACTTTACATCTTTTGTATTTACCTGGATGGAGTTAAGGAACATCCTCCTTAGTAAAGTATCTCAAGAATGGAAAAGCAAATATCCAGTGTACTCAATGCTAATTTGAAACTAATAGATGAACAACTACAGGCCCTCACAAGAGAAAAGCACAATTAAATTCAAGTAGGGGGGAAGGGGATAAGGGAGACTTGGTAAGCTCCTACCTAGGGGGGCACAATGTAGGCGCATATGGCACACCTCCTGGGTGAATAAAACGCAGGTTCCTGAGTTGTACCTGGAATCTATGGGACCAGAATCTCATGGTGGAGCTCAAGTGTCAGCTTTCTGAACTGGCATTCAGGAGATTCTTAGCACATCAAAGGTTCTGAACCACTGGCCCTGGGGAAATGGCTAGGGTAGTTCAGACAGGGGAAGAAACCCCTCAGGGAGACCCGTGGGTTGCACACAGAGTTGGGTATAGAAGATAGGTCGCTTATGTAGGGCTTGAGTGGAGACAACAGGCTGAGAGTTTCTGGACCAACTGGTGGCCTAGGGCACAGCACTTCACTTCTCTAAGTGGAGACGATGTGATTTGATGAATCTTATTTTTCCAGTCGTCCAGCATGCTCTGCTCAGCCCATACCGGGGCACGCTGACCATGAGCCTCAGCTCCTCCCTTGGCCACAGCAAGGAGCTGCATAACCTTACTGCAGAGGAGGCTGGTGAAGGGGGTGTCATTGTCACCGAGTTCATCGCCATCATTGTCATCACCATTTTTGTCTGCCTGGGCAACCTGGTCATCGTGGTCACCTTGTACAAGAAGTCCTACCTCCTCACTCTAAGCAACAAGTTCGTCTTCAGCCTGACCCTGTCCAACTTCCTGCTGTCCGTGTTGGTGCTGCCTTTCGTGGTGACCAGCTGCATTCGGAGGGAATGGATCTTTGGTGTGGTCTGGTGCAACTTTTCTGCCCTCCTCTACCTGCTGATCAGCTCGGCCAGCATGCTCACCCTCGGGATCATTGCCATCGACCGGTAAGCTTGCCTGAGACTTAGAGAGTTGGAAAGTCACAGAGTGATGGGTACAGTGATTTTTAGACAGCTTTAGCTCCTAGAGAGAGCATCAGGGGCCTGTCCCAGGGAGGATGAGCAAGCGAAGTTCTGCCTCTGCTCTGTCTCCGCAGCCAGGCATATCTGGTTTTACCTGTTTATATTGCACAGTTTTTTCTTTTTGTTTAAAGAGATTCCAATGCTTAAAAAAAGAGTTCAAGGAACCTCCAATTAACAATGGAGAAATGGAAGGTGAGGAAGGTAAAGGGGCGGAGTGGCGCTGGGGCCTGGGCCTGACTCGGCCTCTCTGTCTCCCCAGAGTGCTGCCTGCTGGGGCTTGTTTTGGTTTTGGCCTGAGCTTGTCCGGGTGCTGCCCAAATCAGAAACTTCATCACTCGTCACAGTACAGGGGGAAGGAAGATGGTGACACCTGGGAGAGGCTGCGTGCACTTCTAGACACCGGGGCAGCTCCCCGCTCAGTATAGCTGGCACACGGGAAGGGCTGGCCCTGCCAGTGTCCCTCCCTAAATGTTACAGATTTTTTTGATTTCTGCATCGTGCAGTCAGATGTAGGCTCATGGGTCTCATGGGCTTGACAGTGGGTTTCCAACCCCTTGTTTATTAGGATTTTGCTGACACTTCTCTTGGGTTCATCACTGGCAAGGGCTGAACTTCTTAAGAACAGCTTCTCTGTATGTCTTTTTTTTTCCTCCAATAATAAAAGTAATGCAGCAAATAATAATGAATGAGATAAGAAAAACTCATCATCTAACCAATCCATAAGCAATCACTATGTATTCAGCATATTTGTCTCTAGTAATTTTTGGTTGTACATAGTCAATTCTTAAAATAGGCTCATGGAACTTATGGTTTTGTGACTTTTTTAACTAAACACATGATTCTGAGCATTTCCTTCCGTCTACAAAGACCCTTCAAAAACGTGATTTTTAATGGCTATGTGTATTCCGCTCCATGGATGTCCCGTAATTTACTTTTACAGTCCCCTATTACTGGATTTGTTGGTTTCAAATAGCTTATATTATGCCCAGTGGTTTGAGGAACCTGTATGTTTGTGGACTCGCTGTGTTTTCAGTAGGATAGACACACTTACTGGATTCTTGCTATCTAAACGGCAAATCGCCCTTCAGAAAGCCGTGCAGATGTGCACTCCAGCAGCCATTCATCAGTATCCTTTGAAGACTGTATAATGTTAAAAAAAAAAAAACCGTTTGGAAGTTTGTTGGCAATGGGAAGGAATGGGATCTCACTGTTGTTTTAATGTCTATTTTTAAACAAATCATTAATTTTAGAACATCCCTTCCTGGGCTCTGGGTCCTGTGGAATGTGTTATGAGGATTAACAGCTCCATCGCAGAGATGGGGCTTGGTCTTTCAGTGTCCCTCACATGGACGTGTGGATGCTGGGGAGTTAGTGCTAGCTCTCAGCATTGGTGGCTGCAGGAGGCTGTAAGCTGCTGACTTAGCTCTAGGGGCTAAAGAAGGGAGAGTGACATTTCCCACCAGCAAATGAGACAGACTCTCAAATCGTGCCATCAAATGCATCATCTTAGTGGGTTCACCTACTTCAGGGCCTTATTTGACCATGGGAGTTTTTGTTCACTATATCCTCTTGGAAAGGCCCTGTGCTAAATCTCTGGGGTGGTAGAATACGTGCATGAAGAGGTCTGCCCACTAGGGCTTTATGGTTCTTCAGTGGCAGAAGCTGACCTGCGAATGCTGATGTTAACACAGAGAAGTGACTGCCAGGGACAGCACTACCAGCTGCTGCTGCTGTTGAGTGAGGCACCGAGTGCTTCTGGAGGAGGGGGGTGGGTAGTGTTTGAGCCAGGTCCTAAGTAGCAAGTGGGATCACACAGACATGCAAGAGGTAGAAAGGGCCCTTCCAACTGAAGGAGCAGCATCTGTTTATTCAGTTGTTAAGCACGTATTAAGCACCCAATATATGCCTGGCATGGTGGTGCATGCTGGGAATACACAGCTGAACAGAATGAATGAACATGCGGATAAGCTCGCAGTGTGCGAGAGGCAGGCATGTGCTATCTTCGGCCCATGTGATACGTACACGACACTAGGATGTTTTAAGATGCTGTGAGAATGCAGAGGATTAGGATAGACAGAATGTAGTGGAAGTGCATGGGGTGTGTGCTGAGTGTGGGGTGTCTGACACAGTCGGAGCCCTGGGGGAAATGGCCACATGGGTCAGCTTCGTCCCCCTAGAGCCTTGATCCAGGCCCCTCAGGCCCCACAGCCTGGTTGCAGGGTTACCAGTGACAGGGCGGCTGGGGGAGAAAGGACTCTTGCCTCACTGCGATGGCAAGTTATCAAGGCCTGGTTATCTTTGGGAAATAGCTCATTTTCCCTTGCACGAGTTGGCGTTCTTCCCTTGCACATTGCTTTAGCCGATCTTTGTGACTGAAATATATAGATGCTGTAAAATTTGGTGTCTTTGGATATTTTAATGGCAGATGCAATTTCCTTTTCATTATTGGTCATTCGGGTGGCTTAAAAACACAAATTGTCTGGACCAACTACTATTTCTATGTTCATGGAAATGATCATGATTTCACCAGTCCAAGGTTTCTCCACCTCAGCACTATTGATATTTTGGGCCGGACAATTCTGGTGGTGAGGCGCTGTCCTGAACATTGTAGGACCTACAGCAACATCCTAGCCTCCACCTGCTTGCTGCCAGGAACTCCTCCCTAGTTGTGACAACCCACAGTATCTTCAGACATTGCCAGATATCCCCAGGGGTTCCCAGCTGAGAGCCCCAGCTAAAGAAATTATCAGACTATTACATAGCTGAGTACAAGGCATCTGTCTTGTAGCCTCATAAAAGGAGAGTAAAGACAGAAAGTAAAAAGCAAGGCTGCCTGGGGTGAAATCATATTTGGGTGTCAACAATCCTAAACCAGGCTCCTGGGGATGCCATGTGACCCATGAAGAGGGTCACTGTGGATACGCCTATAATGTGCTTGTGAAGCGGCTAGGCTGTCAGGTGCATGTAAAATAGTTCTCGGATTTTCATTCCATTTTCCATGGGTGAAACTCCAGGTTTCTAAAATAGTATTTCAGTACATAAGAGTAGCCAGAACAATGGGATGTGTAGCGAAGATCACTAAGAATTCTAGGAGACTGTTCAGTGTCAGCTAATGTATTGCCCCAAGGTAGCTAGAATTGGCTTAGATTTCATTTGTGCTTTTGGTTGCGACAGCTTTTTAGAAATAGGGATTGCTTTCAAAGTGGCTAGTCTTGTGGCAGGATTGCTGAGCCTCTGGAACACCCATGTGCTGCAGGACATCATGAAATCTTGTTTTTGTTTTCCAGTTACACAGGACATCATGAAATCTTGTTTTTGTTTTGTTTTGATTAAATCATAACTGTGTACATTGATGCATTTATGGGGTTCAGTGTACTGATTTGATATAAATGTGAAATGCTTACATTGAACTGATTAACACAGCCATCACAATTATACTCTTTTCTTAATAGTTTTGAAATGTACCGTGGCATCATGCACATTGGGTGAGGTCCCCCCAAAGACCTTCCCTCCTCCCACCTTCCTCTCCCCTCCCCTCTATCTCTTCTTCCCTTCTATTTTCTGGACTATAGTTATGTTTTATCATTTGTATAAATGTGTAGGTGACATCCCGAAACCTTCCTGTGGTTTCAGGCATCATGGTGGGACTCATGTCTAAAAATGAATTGTTGGCTTGGTGCCTGTAGCTCAGTGGCTAGGGCGCTGGACACATACACCAGGGCTGGCGGGTTTGAACCCAGCCTGGGCCTGCTAAACAACAGTGACAACTACAACCCAAAACAGGCATTGTAGCGGGTGCCTGAAATCCCAGCTACTTGGAAGGCTGATGAGGCAAGAGAATCACTTAAGTCCAAGAGTTTGAGGTTGCTGTGAGCTGTGACACCACCACACTCTACCAAAGGCAACATAGTGAGAGTCTGTCTCAAAAAAAAAAAAAAAATTGTTAGAGAAAAGATTGAATAGAGAAAGCCAAAGAAAGCCCTTCTTTCTGGGTCTGTGTTAACTCACAGGGAGTGGTACAGGGAGTTGCTTTAGTTCTGTGTTTCCCTTTGAATCTGCAACTAGGTCTCCGTGAAGCTTTAGCTTAAAAAACAAACTGCAGATCTATGATTGAGAGAACATGTAAACCTATTTTTTTCTGGGAAGATGTGAGAAAGTTCTGTATCTCAATAGAGGTATAGAGTCATGCATTTCAATGTATATAAATTGTACTCCCCTGCCCCTTACCCTCCAATACTAAATACAGAGTAACCCTGGAGCGCATGGCCGTAGCTGGCAGGGCTGTGTCCCACGGGCCTTTTTGGATTCTAGGAGACTGACGCTGATGGAGGCAGCACCAGAGTCCATCGCCCAGAGTTCTGACAGGACTGTGGACTCAGCTTGGGAGAGATCACCACCACGTCCCACTGGAACCTTAGTCAGTGAGAGACATAAACATCATTTGTTACCTTTAAGAAGTCTTGCTAGAAAGTAATGATAATAAGTGGGTGTTGAGAAGAGCCAGAAGGAAATCTGGCAGAGGACAGCTTAGGAATCTTAATCATTTTTATGGCTGTCAGACAAGGCTGGTCAAAGGACCAGGACCGCTAACAGTCACCAGACTGCGCCTCCCACACCCACCATACACCCCACCCCCTCCAGGTGTCTGAGCTTGGAGCACCTGTGCCCTTTAAAGGGACAGGAGGAAAGTAGAAATCTTTTTTTTTCTTTGAAAGTGAAGGAACCTTCCTATACCCTGTCCCCTCATACAGTCCCACCCTAGTGAACGCTCACTTTTCATTTGCCAGAATGATGTTTCAGCAGGACAAGGGGCAAGGAGGAGACCACCGGAATGGCTTGGGCCTCAGAAGGGTCCAGTGTCCCCCTGTGGAAGTTTTGTAGGAGCGCAAGCAATGTGGAGCTTCCATCCCCAGGGTGGCGGGGAAAGGTCAATGGCCAGGCAGGGCACAGGCTTCCCCACTGCCTTGGAGGGGTGAGTGTGACCTGTCCCTTCTGTGCACCATTCCTTCCAAAGCAAACCTGTGAAGGAGGTTCTATAATTTCCATTTTACAGATTCAGGAACTGAAGGTCTGGACGCTAAGTCAACTACTGACATCCTTCAGCTTGGAGACATCAGAGAGCCCATCTGAACTCTGATTTCCAACTCCAAAGGCTTGCTTTTTCCGTTGGGTTATGTGCCTTGGCAAGATGCAAACCCAGATGTCAGTGTAAGACAGCAGTCACCTTCCCTCGGGTCATCAGGCAGTGATTCTGTGATCCGCACCGTAATCTCAGGCACAATCCCCTCTGCAGGCGCCCCGCACTGAAGCAGTCTCCTTCCAAGCTAGCTCTCAGCCTGCCCTCCAGCCCAAGGTACTGCAGCCTCAGGCTCACCCCTGCTGAGGAAGACCCCATGGAGGAGGCAGCACCTCTGGTCAGCATGTGCACTACAGTGTCTGGTACCCAAGGGTGACTCAGGAAGGTCCCAGTGGAGGAGGCGGCTTCCCACGTGATGTGTGAGGCTTGTAGCCATGGTCATTTCCCAATACCCTGGCTGTACCTGGCACTATTAGTGTGGCCACCCCATCCCTTCTGCACATTGCCCTCATGGGAAAGGACTATTTCCCTTGAATAAAATGTCTGGATGGGGTGGGTGGTGGTTTCCTTTCAACCTCCCAGTTTGAGTCCTCCCACCCATTCCAGTTAAAGGGCCAGTCCTTATCTGGGCCCACAAGGCTCTGCGCCCTGGCACCTGGCCACCCGGTCTCTTCTGTCCCTTTGCACTCTGTGTTGCTGCACCTTCCGTGCTGAGCCAGTGTTCATGTACACCTCTGTGCCTTGCCAAGGCCAGCCTTTTGCCTGGACTGGTCCTGGGCCAGCATCCTCCGCCTTTCAAAACCCGAGTCTGGAGAGTCATCTCTCCCAGGGAACCTGCTCTGGCCCTCCAGTCTGAATGAAGGGACCGCCAATTTGAATCAGTAGTGCCCTGGCCTGTTGTCTTGACAGCATCAAGTCAGTGGCCCTCTGGTCCACGGGCTCTGGACCGAGACGGCTTTTAGGGAGTTGGGGCACGTGTGTTGGGCATCACAGAGTCCGATTGCCTGCCCTGGGTCTTGTTTCTTCCTCTGCCTTTCTCTGCTTTAGTGCCCTTGTCTGTAAAATGAAGGTGAAGACATACCTCTGCTCAGAGTGGTGAGGAGGCAGTGTGGCCGTGTGTCTGTCTCCCCCACAGCTTTATGCCTGCATTTCCAGGACACAGCGTGGTGCTGGGCAAATGGAGCAGGCCTTCAGTAGATAGTTGTCCACCAAGTGATCGAACCCTGTAGTCCTCAGCATCACTGGCTCAGGACACTGAACTAAATGGATTAATGTCGGTAATAGCAGAACTGATCCAGCTCAACGCACAATCTCCCAGGACCCCCTAGGGGCCTCAGGACTAGCCACACCCACAAATAGGAATGGGTTCTGGTGTCCTCCACTCGGAAACAGGACTGTCTGAGCCCTGTGTTCTTGCTGGTGTCCAGCTATTCACTCAGGAAGGGTGCTGCAGAGCTGCCAAGGGTGGCACAGTCTATCACTTGCCTGAGGATTGGGGGAGGGTGCTGCTTTTAGAAGCATTCACCCCATGGGTCGGGTGGGAGATACCCAACGAGCCTCCTACGTGGGAAAGCAGTGGGTGCCCGTCCGGTGTGGCCTCTCCCTTTGACTTTGCTCGCTCACCCCCTCCACTCTTTCCTAGATACTATGCTGTCCTGTACCCCATGGTGTATCCCATGAAGATCACAGGGAACCGGGCTGTGATGGCACTTGTCTACATCTGGCTTCATTCCCTCATTGGCTGCTTGCCACCCCTGTTTGGTTGGTCACCTGTGGAGTTTGATGAGTTCAAGTGGATGTGTGTGGCTGCCTGGCACCGGGGCCCTGGTTACACTGCCTTCTGGCAGATCTGGTGTGCCCTGCTCCCCTTTCTGGTCATGCTGGTGTGCTATGGCTTCATCTTCCGTGTGGCCAGGGTCAAGGCCCGGAAGGTGCACTGTGGCACAGTGGTCATCGCAGAGGAGGATGCCCAGAGGAATGGGAGGAAGAACTCCAGCACCTCGACGTCCTCTTCGGGCAGTAGGCGGAACGCCTTTCAGGGTGTCGTCTACTCGGCCAACCAGTGCAAAGCCCTCATTACCATCCTGGTGGTCATTGGTGCCTTCATGGTCACCTGGGGCCCCTACATGGTTGTCATCACCTCCGAGGCCCTCTGGGGGAAGAACTCTGTCTCCCCTACCTTGGAGACCTGGGCCACATGGCTGTCCTTTACCAGCGCCATCTGCCACCCACTGATCTATGGACTCTGGAACAAGACGGTTCGCAAGGAACTACTGGGCATGTGCTTCGGGGACCGCTATTACCGGGAACCATTTGTGCAGCGGCAGAGGACTTCTCGGCTCTTCAGCATTTCCAACAGGATCACAGGTAACTGGGGAGCTTGTTAGGAAAGGGATGTGCCCTCACAGGCCCATGTGCGCTGTGGTCCTCTTGGCCATACTGGCCTGGGGAAGGCTGAGCCCTGAGGCTGATTGTGGCCTCAAGGCTCAAAGCACAGAACTTCCTTTGGAGAAGGAACATTCTAGAGTATCCCTGTGATTCCTGGAGAGCTTTCCATCACTCAACAGCTCAAGGCTATGCTGACAAGGAGGTAGCAGGGCTCCCTGAAGTGTATCCCGAAAGACTTAGGAGATGTCACAGTTCAGAAATGTGTTTCCTGAAACCCAACCACGGCCTGCTGGGCTTGAAAGTGTAGTTACTTCTTTATTAGAAAAAGAGTCCCAGTGTTGGACCAGGCTACCTCCTCTGGGCAAGACCTTTCCTTCAGTCTTTCCTCTTGTCCTTGGTTCCTGTCCACCTCAGGGGACAGCTGGAGGAGAAGCTGCCTCCTCTCCTCAACCATCCTCTACCCTGGCCTCCACTGAGATGTCGCCATATTGTGTGTACAACGTCACTTCCCATCTGGTGACAGGCTCAGACATGCAGGTAGGAGTCTGGACATGGTCCTACCACTGTTGATGAGACCCAGAGGAATTACTCTAGTCAGGTGTTAGATTTTTTTTTTTCTTTTTATCTTTTTATTTTGAAATAATTTTAGATTTATAGAAAAGATGGAAAAATAGTGCAAAGAATTCCCACACACTCAGCTTCTTCCCGTGCTAACTAACATCTTGCAGAGCCACAGCACAGTCATCAGACCTAAGGCGTGAACAGCAGACAGGGCTGTTAACTACAGACTTGATCCGGGATGCACCTATTTCCCCATTACTGTCCTCCTTCTGCCCTTTCACTGTCCTTTGACATGGTTTTAGCTGTCATATCCCCCTTTGTCTTCTTTAATCTTTGACAATTCTTTTTGGACAATTTCTCTGCTTTTTATGACATTGACACTTTGACACTCATGACACTTGTGCACAGAGTGCAAAATACCTGACAAGGTAACACACAAGTGTAACTCACTTTGTGTTTGTGTGATGCCTTCTGAAGGTTAGAGTGAGGTTTTATGTTTCTGCAAGAATGCTACAGGGCTCACGAGCCTTGTTGGTGTGTCCCATCGGGGCACATTGTCAAATGCCTCATTACTGGTGATGCTACCCTTGATCTCTTAGCGGAGGTCTCTTTAGTCTGCCAGCTTTCTCCACTGTAAAGTCGCTAATTTTTCTGTTGTAATTAATAAATACCACAGAGCAGATTCTTTGTAAATGTCCTACTTCTCCTTCAGCTCTCATCCAGTGTTTTCAGCATGCACTGGTGGGTCTTGGCCTCCAGCAGTTATTCTCGTGTTGTTCTGAAGGGAAGTAGCTGGATTTTTAGGTCCACATTTAGGGGAGACCATCCCTGGCCAAACCATTGGAAGAGAAATGTTAAGGGCATCCAGTTTGCAGGTTTAATCTCTTGCCAAATGACTTTAAACTACTTTCATACATTTTTCTTTTTTGTAAAATAAGGAGTCTTCTATCCTCCATCTCACAAGGGTGAAAGAAATAACAACAGTTAATTATAAATACTCAGTGGCAGTGATGACAGGAGGCCCTTTCCATGTGGCACAAAACACCAGCACCACTGGTTTATTTCATGGATGATGGAGTGTTATTTCTTGAGAAAGGAAGGAAGCCTGAGACTTTTTTGTTTTGACCATAGGAGAGCAGACCTCTCTGTATCCCAGTATTTTAATCACTGAAATGCCCACCCCCTGCCAGGTAGTTGCAAAGCCACATTTCCACGCATGACTTGTGATCTGGAGTACATTTGGTATTTGACTTCATTTCACTGATTATTTATTCAGATTTTGCAAAACCGCTTGTCTTCTAGGGAAGGAATAATAGACGTTTTATGTTTTGTTGAAGTTAAGAATGAGGAAGGAAAAAAAAATGAGGAAAGAGAATGGAGGAGGAAAAGGGTAGATAGAACAAAAAGGAACATGTGCTTTTGGGGCCAAGTTTTCCATGCAAGTCACTTGTGATATTCCTAGAAGAGTTGGTGAGGCCGTGAGGACAGGCAGGAAACGCCAGCTGTGGTTAGGTTGGCAAGTCCGAGGCAGCCGGCGGTCTCGTCTTCACTTAGGGGAAGGCGTGCGGTGGGATGCTTCTGGGTTGAAGGGCTTGTGGGATGATGGGTTCTGAATGGTTGGCCTCTCCCAGGAATGGGTGTAAGGGAATCTTTATTCTTCTTCCCTGAAGGTCCTTGTCCTAGGAGGAGGGTGGCAGGAGTCAGCAAGAGTCGGGGAGCAAAGCAGCCTGTGCTGTTCCTGCCAGAAATGCGACTGTCCTGCTGATCTGGAGGGAGAGCCCAGGCTGCCACCTCACGTCCCTCCCTGGTGGCTCTGTCTGAGCCAGGGCTGCCCGGACCCTGCAAGGCACCCTCTGTGGGCCTGGCTTTGATCTGCTGCAGATTCCTAACTCTACTCACTTTCCCTGTCCGTGGTCCACCCTCAGCAGGGTGAGGAGGATGATCAGGTCTCTTCCAAAGCCAGAAAGAAATGACTTGGAGCCTCTGTTTTGGTTTTGTTCCTCTCTATTTGTATGGGTAGCTAGAAAGTAACCAAGGAAATCTGTGAAGGGAATTATAAACTTTCCTAAAAGAGTGCTTATGAGCAAAGAATACGTGGAAACAGAATTCCACGAATATCTGGAGCCTCCCCGCTGACTCGGATGTTAGGAGTTTGATGAGCACTTGATGGCGTTTATTGCACACTTAGTAGCTTAGTATCTTTGAGCTGTAAGGAATGGATTTTGGTTTTCTCATTCTGTTGTCCCCAAACTAAAGAAGTGCAGAAGGTTAGGTTTTCCCTACGGTGCTAGCAGTCCCTGAGCCACCAAATGTTTTCTGCTTTTGAGGGCTCATTTTCCCCCCAGGGAGGGCTCACCTGGGATCTGAGATCTCTGGGCTACCTGATGGTGGACGGGTGGGCACTGGAGTGCATAGTGGCTTCCAGTGCCGAAGGGGGAGCTAAATGCAATTGTTTAGTCTTAAGATGCTAAACCACAAAGCTGATAGGTGGCTACTGGCAATGGCAGCCAAGAAGAGGCCTTCAGGAGAAAGGGCATGTGGGTCCAGACACTTTACTCCAGCCAGGGCTGGAGAGCCCAGCTTCCCTTCACTCAGGGGCGTGGCAGGGCAGGAGGGCAGCCTCTCCCATGCTGTCTCCCTTGGGGCTCATGTGTGAGCAGAGGTCACTGGGGAAAGAGCCTTTCCAGGTATCTTCTGGAAGGAAAACTCCTACTCACCCATGCCTGGGGGAGATGCCTCATACCACATCCTTCCTGGAGGGATCTGGACTAGAGGATGGGGAGGGAGGCCCAGGAGCCTTTGAATTTCCCTCCCTTGCTTTTCTGAGTTCCTCTCCCAGTGGTACCTGGAGGCCTTCTTGTTGCTTCCAAGTGCCTGCTTCACCTCAGAGTCACACCAGTGTCCCCAGAGTTTGTCAAAGGCACTGTGGCTTTACCCACTCACTGTCTGCCTCTGGGGAGCCACAAACCTGTTCCCCGGGACCTGCACCTCTGTGCTGTTTTTTTTGGTTTTAAGTTCTGAGGGGTTGGGTTGTGCCTAACCCAGTAGATACATTGTTCTTTCATGTGAAAACTCCTAGGTAACTGAGTCCACTCTCCAGGAGTGAGTGCAGGGTAGACACAGGGTAGACTCCTGGCCACCCTGCTTCCGACCTTTCGGTGGTGTCACATGGGCCTGGCTCCAGTGATTCCTCTGGGTCTCTGGTGAGACCCAGACACGTTCCTGGCTTTCACCGCAGCCTCAGAGATGGCATCCAAAACCCACTGTGGCTTCAGCCATCCCAGTTGGCAGGGAATGGCCCCAAGGGCTCTACTCCCCGAACCAGATGTCCTGTGAGCCCAGTCATGTCAGGCCAAGTCCCTAGAGGGGACAGTCATGTGCAGGGGCAGGGGTGGGTCTTCTCTGGTCCCAGTCCCAACCCCAATCCCTAGTCAGGGACAGTAATGGGAGGTTCCTGAGAGAAGTTTGCTGGGGCTGCTCTCCCCGCCACCATGTCCTCCATGACACCAGGGAGGATGGGAGAGAGTGTGTTCTGGTGCCTTGTACTCTCGGAAGAATCAGGATGGAAGTAAAGCACGCGGTCTTCCCTCAGCGGTGAGAGCACTGTAGGAGGATACCAGATTGTCCTTGATGACTGATCATTCGGTCTGCTAGGTGGTAGATCTTCCTCGTGAGAGCTGAGGGGTCTGATTTTTGTGTGTGTCATATTTTTAAGTTCTAAAAGCTTTGTGTTATCTCCATGTTCCCTATTTTATAGTCTCCAGTTCTTTTTTTATGGATTCATTATTTTCTCTGCTTTCTGAGTATACCCAATTATCACTTTGTTTTGCTTTCTTATAAGCTCTCTGAATTGTTTCCTCTGAGATCTATTTCTTCTTTTCTTTTTTCTTTTTGCAGAAATGCAGAGGTAGGGAAAAAAAAAGAAAAAATGTCTTTAAGGAAAGGTACTGTCTGTCTTTAAGGACATTCGCTTGTCTGGTGATCCTCGGCATTCCTTTCTCTTTACTAGCCCGGCCCTAGCAGGAAAGCCGCAGGGAAGCCGTGATTGTGGGGTGGTCTGGCAGGGCCACTGCGTGACACCAAGCTGTCAGTATCTGCAGGTCTTTTCTCAAGGGTGGGTTGATTCTCCCAGGGAAGAGTTCTCCACTGTCCAGCACAGGTGGAGCGGGAGAAGGGGCCAGGGTCCCCTGTTAAATACGTGGGTTCTCACTGCTCCCTCAGTGTTTACTGTGTGACCTTAACTCAGTTGTACCCGCAGGTCACTCTCTCCACTCTCCTGTCACTATAAGGTCAGGTACCTGGAGCCCAGATTTGGGGAGCAGCAGGAGGGCCCAGCTGCTTCCTGTGGAGACATTCTGTCCCTGGAGCCCCCAGTTCCTGAGCTGCCAGGGCTAGTGGGAATCTGTCTGTCTCCTCCTGGGCTCCCCTCACTGCCAAGGCCAGTTCTCTTTCCTGGGTCAGCTCACTTCCCTCACCTGTCTGCTTTCTAGCTTCCAGAAATTCTCTCCCTTTTGGGTTAAAAAAATCCGTTTTTGGCATTCAAGTAGGATTTCAGGAGGTGAATGTGGAGGTTGAATTCTCCCTGTTTAATTGGGAGACCTTCTCTAAAGCCTCTGGCCTTGGGTTTCCCCTCCCTCCTCCCTTGTTTTTTGACCTTGTCAGAGGAGCTTTCCTTTGGGGGGACCCAGTGAGCCACAACACAGTGGGACAGGAGCAGTTAGGGTGGCCTGTCTTTCAGGGGCTTGAGAGCAAGTTTTGCAAGAACAGAGAGAACAGGAGGGTGGTGGTGGGGCAGTCTGTGGGGAGGACCGAGATGGGAAGGTCACTTGCTTCGGCAGGGCGTGGTCACCGCACCTTCAATACCAACTTTGCCTTTCAGACCTGGGCCTGTCCCCACACCTCACAGCGCTCATGGCAGGTGGACAGCCCCTGGGGCACAGCAGCAGCACTGGGGACACTGGCTTCAGCTGCTCTCAGGACTCAGGTACTGTCATGCTTCATCGGCCTCTCCCCTGTGTTTCCCTGCTGTGGGAGTGACATTTCCCACAGTGGGTGGGAAGGGCCTGGAGGCGAGAACCCTGAGTCTGGGCTTCCAGCCACAGCTTTTACTTTTCAGCTTTCCTGTGCCCTCCTTTGTAGAGAGTTTCCTCCTCTGTAAAACAGGGGTCTCAGGTCCTATTCTCTCAGCCGTGTGGTATTATTGTGTGGTTGGAAGTGAGCGAAAGCCTTTGCAAAGTTAAAAGGCCACGACTTACCAGTCACTAGCCTGGATAGCACTGCTATAGTTCCCGTGTGGCTGAGGCAGCCCCCTGGATGTCTGCAAACCCCCTGAAATAGGGTGGCAGGGTGTTCATTGGACAGAGGCCACAGAGCAATGAGCTGCACCTGGTTATAGGTTTGAATGAGAGGGAGAGAGGGGAGCAAGGGGTGCCGAGAGAGAGGAAAGGGGGGGTACTTTGTGTTGCTGGTCTGTGTGCACAGCCTGTCCTCTGTCTTAGGGACGGACGTGATGCTGCTGGAGGACTACACATCTGAGGACAACCCTCCCTCCCACTGTACTTGCCCACCCAGGAGAAGGAGCTCGGTGACATTTGAGGATGAAGTGGAGCAAATCAAAGGTTGGTTACTGTGACAGATGGCTTTAAGCAAACAGGGGAGAGGAAAGGATCATAGGGGAATTCCCTGCCCCACCCGGGACCACCCTGATTCTTCTCACCTGAGTCCTTAGGCACCCACTCTCGGAGCCGGCAGCGCCTGAGGCTTCAGGCTCCCTCCACCCGGCCATGTTCTGATTCGCATCTCCTCCCTTAGGAGGTTGCCTGGTGGACAAAAGGGTCTCTGAGCCCTCTTTCTCGTAGTTTATCATATGGGTGATGTGTGGTTATAAATCTGAATCTGCCCCCTCTGAGCTTCACTTCCTCCTGTGGAAGTGAAATAATGTCCCAGCGAGTGCATCTACTTTCCTGAAGGCAGCAGCTGTCCGTCTTGCTTGTCTGTTGCCCTTGAAGCTGGCGCATGAGTCCTGTGTGGGGCATGGCCCTGCGGTTGTCCAGTTCCCACATTTTTTTACTCCGTCCACTGTTAATTCACCCCTCACATCCTTGTTGCCTCTGGAACTCAGGGTTAATTTTCCTCCAACATGCTGATTAGGAGGGTGATGAATGAGCTGCCGAGGATGCCCACAAACTAGGTCAGGATAGCCATCAACATGATATGGCTGGGGATGTGGTAGGGGCATCTGAGGACTTCACGATCTAAGTTCTTCAGAAATGCTGACTATGAAAATAAATAGGGGTCCCATCAGAGTTTTAGATTCATAATCAATTACATCTCTTCTGCCATCCCCTCCCTGAGTTCAGAGTGAATGCAGGTCAGAGAGGTAGAAATCAGATTAGCTGGGTGGTGCCTGTGGCTCAGTGAGTAGGACGCTGGCCCCATATACTGAGGGCCCCGGCCGAACTGCAACAACAACAACAACAAAAATAGCCGGGCATTGTGGCAGGCGCCTGTAGTCCCCAGCTACTTGGGAGGCTGAGGCAAGAGAATTGCCTAAGCCCAAGAGCTAAAGGTTGCTGTGAGCTGTGACGCCATGGTATTCTACTAAGAGCGACAAAGTGAGACTCTTGTCTCTAAAAAAAAAAAAAAGAAAAGAAAAAAAATCAGATTAGCTGCTTTTCTGGCAAAGCAAATTCTAGAACAGAGCTGGGACTGGCAGCCTCCTGGCCTTTATATTACCCTTCTAGGGAACGAGTGAACTGAACCCTCCCCAACCCCCACCCACACAGGGCCGACTTACCCCATCACTCCTACTTTGTGGAGGTGGCAGTTCCCAAAGTACCCTCTCTACAGGCAGCTAGAGAGCAAGGCCTGCCAGGGGAGCCCCTCCCTGGGAGTGAGTGGCCAGGTGGAGGCGGCCAGAGGTCCCTCCGTGCTTTCCCCTTTGGAGTGAGTTGCCTACCCTCCAGAAGATGTGAGGAGAGGATCAGTTACTCCCCCTAGATGTCCAGAGAAATAGGCAGTGAGGCTAATGCTAACCGTGCATGCAACAGAGAACAGCCACTTCCTCTCTCACTTCAGTCCGTTTAGTTGACAGGGCGTCCTAATCCTTGGTAGAGACTCGAACCTTTAACGTCCCTCCCAACCCCGAGGTTTTCCATAAATATGGGGGAGCTCTGAGCAAGTATGGAGAAGAGAGAGGTGATATTTAGTTTTTGGAAGTTTATAGCCATAGATTTCACACTGCTTCAGGGAACTAGAGGACCAGAGGATTCTTCCAAAGATGTAAACATTTTGAGGAATAATGCTACAAAGTCTCTACCAGGCCTTTATAAGCATCTTAGAATGATCTCATTTAACAATCATAGTGACACTGTGAAACGAGAGGCATCTTATTACCGTCTCTTTTCAGATGAGGAAACTGAGGCGAGACAAAATAACTTTTCTATAATTTCTCAGGTAGAAAATTGAAGAGTCAAGGCTTTTACCCTGAGGACTCTGGCTTCAAACCCACACCTGAAGCAAGTCCGGCAGTCCCCCGGGCATTTCCCCTGTCTCCTCAGCTAACTGTTTTTCTCCCTTCTCCCTCAGAAGCTGCCAAGAACTCTATTCTTCATGTGAAAGCTGAAGTACACAAGTCCTTGGACAGTTATGCAGCCAGCCTGGCCAAAGCCATCGAGGCTGAAGCCAAGATCAACTTATTTGGGGAGGAGGCTTTGCCAGGGGTCTTGTTTGCAGCACGGAATGTCCCAGGGGTTGGCTTTGGGGGACGCCGAGGCAGCAGAACTCTTGCGAGTCAGAGGCTCCAGCTGCAGAGCATCGAAGAAGGGAACATTTTAGCTGCGGAACAGAGATGAATGCGTCAGGGAGAACTGGGGCTGGAGCTGGAGATGCCGGCTGCGGAGGGGTTCGCGTGACCGTCTGTGCCAGGACCCTGGGAGCACCACTGGCAACCAACACAAGAAGGAAACATCGGGTGTGCAGCCACCAGGAAAGGGACTGAAAATAATGCCCACAGCCCATGACTTCAGTGTCTGATGTGAGACCACATATGGGCTTTTTTGAGGGCTCAGTGATGGAACCAGAAACATCTAAAGCAAAAAAAAAAAAAAAAAAGCAGGTGGAGGGGTGGCCCTGGCTGTGTGGGAGCTGGGCTGGAGGAGAACTAAGATGCAGATGGGGAAGGAAACCACCATGTGGATCATTTCCTCCTCACAACCCACATCCAGCCTATACTGTCCCAGAGGCCCCTGGAGGGGGCCCTTCCCAGGCACTAAGGAGGTTGGCTGGCAGCCCTTCCTCATGGGGCAGCGCCATCGCCATCCCTATGGCTGCTGTGTGCTTGATACGTGCAGTGTGGGGTCATCAGCTCTAGACTGAGGGGCCTGCAGAGAGAGCCCTGGGAGTAGAGCGACTTTCCACACTGTCCGCTGACGGCCTGGCCTTCAGAGGTGCCCCTGTTGGTGCTAGGAGGGGCAGCCCTTGGGCCCAGGCCCTGCACCCTTCCCTAGTGACAAATTCTTTGGTATTTCAAAAGAAGGGAGAAACCACTATAAAAGATGAGAGGAAGGGGCAAATACCAGGTGTTTCATTTCCAGAATTTAAAAGAAAAAAAAAATCCATTGGGTTAGGACATACCAAGACTTAATGGGACTGTGGTGCCAAGCAGAACAGGGAAATAGATACTTTTTTAATGAAGGGAATCCCTTCCCCTGGGAACGCCTCACTGAATAGATTCCATGCGTGATGTTTGAGTGACCAATGAAAATAGTTGGCCTTGGTTCCACAGGACCTACTCCCTCACTGCTCCCCGGGCAGCATAAGCCAAGACAGCAAGAGCACTGGGCTGGAGTCTGCAGCCGGGGTTCTTACCCAACGCCTTCTTTGTGTGTGGGCACGTCATTTGGGACATCTTGTGCCTTCTATAGGTTCTCTGTAAAAATGGGAAAAGGGACTGGGAAATTGTATTGAATAATCTCCAAGATTATTAATTTCTAGCTCCCATCTTCAATGTTCTCGGAACGTGTAAACTACCAAAAAACAAAACGAAAAGCAGACCCATGGACCAACATTTGTATAACTTTTGAGAATAGTTCCTGCTGGACATATGAAGTGTGGCCGGTGCAGTTTCTGTGTCCTTGTCTGACTTGTCTGTTTAGAGTTCCATCTGGATTAAATGCTAGACCAACATGCTTACATGGAGGGAGAAGGTCACTGCCTCAAAAGTGAAAGTGGAGCAGCAGGAATGTAATTTGTCAGGTTAGACCTCACTCGAACTCCCTTGGAGCTGGAGCAGCAGCTGAAGTCTGGCCTTGGAGTCATTGCTGTGGTGACTTGGGGGGGGTGTTGGATCTCCCCGGGTCTGTTCTTCAGCCTGGGAAAAAATAAGTTTAGGGCTTTCCCAGCCTTGGTCAGCAGAGAGTAGCTTCCAAGGAGATCTCACTGTGGCTGCTACTAGGCAGCTGTTCTATTTCTTTGGGGTCTAGCTATCTCCTGGTGAGGTAGTGTCTTTTTTTGTTGTGTGGCAGAAACAGTGGTTGGCTGGCTCCCTAGTTACAAAAGACCTTTCGTGAGGCTTGGGGTCTTGCTACTTAGGTGATCAAACCCATCGACAATTATTCTGGGTCATCTGGGTACCAGGCACAGGCCTAGGTTCTGGATGGGAGTGGGAAGGGGCAGAGGACAGTTTACCTGTGGGTCCTGCTGATGATATGTGCAGGTCATAAAGACTCTGCTCTCACTACTGGGTGGCATTCCTAAGGTTGAAGGCAGTGTACGTTTTCTATATATATTCTGTATATATATATATTTTCTAGCACTCGTGTAGTTTTTGAAGGGACCCTATTCCTGATAGCTAGTATGCCGAGGTAGAATAGTGCATAGAGACCTTTACCTCTGGGATGGGTCGTTGGTTAGGCATTTTTGAGTGCGGCAAATTGGCTTGAAACCCAGGGGTTGGAGAATGCTCTCCTGATGCGCTACACTGGGCTCTAGGGAAAGAATCCCAAGACCTCTTCAGTCCCCCATTAGCTAAGCTCAGACTAGCTGGAATGTAATAGGATTTAATCTAAACCAATCTAGAAATACATTTCACAAAAGGGTTTGTTGTTTCCTTTTTTTTTTCCACTTCACTGAGGTCCCTTCAGTCATCTACCAGACACCACACATCTACTGAGGTAAAGCTGGGCTCTGAGTAACACTGAATGAAGCGTTTGCTCTAATTCAGGAGAGAGACCTGGGCAATAAAGAGTCTAATAAATAGCAAAGTGGTGATTACAGAAAAATCAGTGGCTCCGGAGAGAGTTGGATATGTCCAACTAAGGAGTTAGGGATGGCTCCATGAAGTAAGGGATCGTTCGAACTAAGTCTTGGAGGCTGATTGGCAGCTAGAACCATATTTTGCATATATTCAGGAATTCAAATTTTCCTTGACTTGGCTTGAGAGAGGGAGGTGGGCCTGGGAAGAGAGGGAAAGAGAATCTCCACACATTCTGAAGTTCCTGACAGGCATTTCTGAGGACGTTAGTGCCGAAGGTCAAAACCCCAACTTCCCTCGCTAAACCCAGGCTTATTTGCTGTAAACTGCCATGCTGTGGTAGGCCTGAGGCTGTCCTGAGGAACCACATTGACAGTGGCAGATGGGACATTTAGTTACTTGTTGGCTTCTAGTTTTAGAACCACTTTGAGGGCTGTTGCCCATCTCTGCTTCTTTCATTGAGATTTCTACCTTCCTGGGTCCCTGTGCTGTGCCACAGATACCAGGTATCAGGCTTACGGGTATTTGGATGAGAAGGCATTGGGAGTGCCACGCTCTACGACACACGGTTCAACACCTAGCCAGGTGCACCTGGCCAGGGGCACCAAGACTGGAGAGCAGCATCGCAGACACTAGGTGGCAGCAGTGTGGCCGTGGAGAGCCAAGGATAAACCTGAAAAAGTGAGTTTGCTTCTTGCGCTTATGTGCGTCACTCCCTTTCAGGTTCACAGGTACTGCCACTACATTGCGTGATTTTAAGCCAACCACTGTTCCTAGAGAAGCAGAGTTGAGTGTAAGACAAGGGCCATCTAGTGCCTGTTCTTTGCTTCTCATTTGAGGAGTTGCTGGTGGGTATTTTTGCAAAGAATTGAGTACCCAGTGAAACTAACTTGATTATTTACAATAGGCCAAGGAAGTTTGGGTTAGGACAAGAGAGGGAGGAAAAGTGCCTTGATAACAATGAGAGATTGTTGGTCCGTTTACATTTAGCCATATGAATATTTTTCTTGTCTGGACAGTATGAGATCGATACTTGCAGACTAGAGAGCCACCTCTGAATGGACCACAGCGTACATTCATGACAGTGTTCAGCATTAGGCTTTGGCTGTATCTTGTCTGAAAGGAGCTGTGGGCAAGAAGTGGCTGTACAAGAGGGGGTGAGCTGCTAGCATGGTGTTGAGTGCCTACTGTTGGACATTTGAGTGATTATGTGCTAGGCACTGTCTCTTATTTCACTTAGGTGCAAATGCCATGTAGTGGGAATAGTGCAGGTGTGGGTCTGGTTGTGAGTTCAGATCCTGAGCTGCTGCTGATTAGCTGGGTGTTGAACAGGTTACTCGGTAACTTTGCATCTCAGTTTCTTAGCTGTAAGATGAGGTTTGGTAATCTTTTTCTACACGGGGACACACAGGGGCTTCCCTTCTTGGGTGACGGTATGGATTCCAGGAGAGGGTCCTTGGGAAGCACCCAGCACAGGTTCAGGGGTGTAGTGGAAGCTGAGCCTCTGGCATTTCTTCTCAGTAACTCTGTAGGGCGAGTACAATTCTTGTTCTACAGGCATCTTTATAATAAGAAGTGCGAATCTTGAAATGCTGTTATCTAGATCGGAGGTGTTATAGGTTGTTGCCATAGAATTGTCATGTTTGTTGTATCACAAAAGGACTTTTGGGAAAGAAGGGCTGTGAGGAGGGGAGGGCAATAGAGAGGAGGGAGAAAAAGCTAAGTAGCATTTGGATCAAGAGGTTTGGGGAGCAGAAGTGAGCTTTTCTATTAAAAATGCTGATCCTCTATGCTACTGGCCTATTTGCACAAAGATAGTAATTCACGTTGCCCTACGTGGCTATCAAATCCTGGGGCCTAGTGTAAAGTCCCAAATCATAGCACAAATTGAGTGTTGACCTTCCTTGCATCAGTGACAGCGTGACTGTGTGGTGGCTGGGTTCTCAGAATCTGTAACCCTCCAAAACTCTGAGGAAGGAGGCAGGGCAGGGGTGGGAGTCCACGCCATTACCCAAGGTGTAACTCTAGGCTTTGAGGGAAATCAGTCTTCACCCCGAGGGAAAGGAAAATGGCGGTGATTAGCTGTATATGCCTGCAAGAAAGAGAAGAGCTAAAACATCCTTGACGGTCGGGGAGAGAGGACACACAGAATCCAGGGAAGCCTAGGGAAACTGCTCAGGCTTTCAAAGGGAGTTAAGTCAGTCAGTGCCAAACTCCAGGTCTTGGCCATGGACTGAGGGAAGGAAGGGGCAAGACTTACGGCTCAAGGAGGATGGCAGTTAAAAGTCATTAATCTCTGAACAGGCCAGTAGGCTTCACTGGACAGGTAGAAGAACTATTGTAAACCAAGGGGCTTTGGGGATAATTCAGGTCTGCTTGCCAGACCTAAAAATACTGAAGGCCCAGGAAAAGGGATTGGATTCACGGGAAAGTATCCAATAAATATTTTACATTCCAAAGTACTTCCAATACATTGAAGTGATTCCTTTGAAAATAGCAGTTTTGGTCATTTTTAATTTTAAAAGAATATAGTATACAAAGCTGTGCTCATTTCCCTCAGGAGGCATTTTCCTGAGCAGTATGAATAGCTTAGGAATTAGAAGCCACTTGTGTTTTTCTTTTTGACATCACCATTTTGAAATTCCACTGCCACAAATCACAGGCCAGATAGCACCCCCAGAAGGACAGCCCACCCCAGAGAGCATTACAGGCCCAGGCAGAGACCATGCTTAGAGCAGTAGAAAGACCCTGCATGCTTAAAGGACCAAGTCCTATGTTGTATTCTGATGATGACTCGTGGATGCAGAAGTGGTTAAAAACCAACCTTCAAAAAATGAAAAGCAGTGGTACCTGGGGCTCAAAGGAGTAGGTACCGGCCCAACATGCTGGAGGTGGCGGGTTCAAACCCAGCCCCGGCCAAAAAAAAAAGGCAAAAAAACCAGTCTAATCTTTTAACTTGAAGTCTCTGAATGACTTTTTATTTAAAATGATTAAAAGAAGTTTAGGATTATTATAAATCAGTATTTATAAACAAGTATACTTAGAATAGTTTTGTTTACCTCATAAACGTTTTTAGTAACTTAATAGCTGTGGAAGTTGTGAATTCGTACTTGGACTTGTGATCTGTGGACTTTGTTGGTATGTCTCCTTTTCCTTATTTTCTGCAGCCATAATCCTATTGTCAGCCTCCCTTTCCAAGGGCTAAAAAGAGGAAGGAGACTGAGCAGGAAGGAGCAGACTGTTGTAGAATTGGAAAATTCTCAAACCAAAGTCACCTGGAAATATCCATCCACGTGTTTTGCATAAATCCCGAGGCAATTAAATTCATACATTTTATGACCTACTTTTCACCATGCCCAAGAAAACACTATTAAACCCAACTTTTTTTGTTGTTTGTTTTTTGAGATAGTCTTACTTTGTCACCCTTGGTAGAATGCCATGGCGTCACAGCTCACAGCAACCTCAAACTCTTGGGCTTAAGTGATTCTCTTGCCTCAGCCTCCCAAGTAGTTGGGACTACAGGCACCTGCCACAACTCCTGGCTATTTTTTTATTGTACTTGTCATTATTGTTTAGCAGGCCCGGGCTGGGTTCAAACCCGCCAGTCCCACTGTATGTAGCCGGTGCCCTAACCACTGAGCTACATAACCCCAAGTTTTTAAAGGAGGGTTAGTGAACATTGGTGCTATATCTAGATACATATTCTCCATCCCATAATTCAGTCTACAATGGGCTATCAGTTAAAGTTTGGGGGAGTCAAATTAAACATGGATTTTTGATGGTGTCCCAAGTCCTATGTTCAGAGTTCAACTGTACTTTTTGGAAAGAGATGAAAAAAACCCTTTTATGTGATTATCCCATGAAGTCAAAAGATTTTTAAATCTAGAAAATACTATGGAAATGAATAGAGGAAAATAGTCCTCTCATGCTACTGAAAAGACTAGAAAATGTGGTCAAAGCAGCAAGGCATTAAATAAAAAGTCAAGTTCAGGGTGTTTTAAAACAACCAACTTCTTTAATTAGAAAGCAACAAACATGCAAATGGCAAGTGTAGAAATTTATTTGAACCAATATTTTCACTATAATGAAAATTACTCTTCAACATTGATCCAAGATCCCACATCTGAAGGTTAGGGGAAATATTGCACTTTGCATTTTCTAGCACTCCCATACACGGCAAAAAGTTTTTAAAACATTTTGCAAGTTGTGTTTTACACACTCTCCCAAATTCATGCACACAATCATTCCAAACCAATGTTAGGTTATCCTTCCAAAAGGGAAAAACTCCAAAAAACCACAACCTTAAAATTGCACTGTAAAGAAAAAAATATAATAAATGTCTTATACAAATTTCAGAACATCTAAGTGCTTGCCAAAAAGAGTTGATTATTCTTCATCCTCATTTTCATTCTCCTGACCAGAGCCTTCTGATCTGTCACCTTCCAATCGGTCTGGAAAACAGATACGAGGATCACAAAAAGAAACAGTTTTAGTATTGAAATTATAAATAATTTACAATGCCTTTTATTTCAAACTGATTAAAATGTATATAATTCTGCACATCACTATGTAAACGTTCATTTAGCATAGTGTGTAGGTGAGTTACTTTTTAGAGGCAAATAAAAGCATAAAGAAAACAGTTTCATTAGTTTTGAATGTGCATGTAATTTTAAAACGAAAATAAACTCACACCCCTAAAGATCCTGATATACTATGTTCTACTGCAGTGGTTTTCAAACAGTGTTCTTTAGACTTTAGGTCTAAGGAGGTTTATAAGGTGCTACCAAGGGGAGTGAGGAAGCAGCTGCATGACAGAATGTAGGGACCATCACCGAGGATTTGTGTAATTCTGTAAAAAAGAGTTTTTAAAATTAAAAACTGTGTTCCAACAAAAACAACAAAAAAACTTGTGTTCCAGGCATTGTGCTAAAAATTGAGGACACAATGGTAACCAAAACAGATGGAGCTTCTGGCCTCAAGGAGCCTATCTAGGTTAAAGATGCAAGTGAGTATACTACCCCGTTTCCCCGAAAATAAGACAGTGTCTTATTTTAAGGTTTGCTCCCAAAGATGCGCTAGGTCTTATTTTCAGGGGACGTTTTCTCTTTCCTGTAAGTAGGTCTTATTTTTGGAGGATGTCTTATTT
The DNA here is from genome assembly GCF_027406575.1 of Nycticebus coucang. Lineage (NCBI taxonomy): Eukaryota > Metazoa > Chordata > Mammalia > Primates > Lorisidae > Nycticebus > Nycticebus coucang. Next base: position 93,334,911 of record NC_069789.1, read on the forward strand.
TTGGGGAAACAGGGTATGAATAATCGCAAATGGTGGTGAGTGGGCACAGCATGTTCTATCAAGTTTTCATGACTTACACTTGCTAGTCTTTTGCTCAGGGCACTTCTTTCCAATTCTTTAGTTACAATGGTTCTGCTTACTCACATCAATACAACTATTGTCCCCTTTGGGAAACCTTTTCTAGACTTTTCAAACACTTAATCTGCAAAATTATGAACTCCTTCCTTCATGTTCCAGAATATCTTTTCCTTTTTTTTTTTTTACTTAAGAGACAAGATCTCACTCTGTCACCCAGGTTGGGTGCAAGGGCTATTTGCAGGAACAATCATAGCTTGCTACAGCCTTGAACCCTTGGGCTCAGCAATGTTCCTCAGGTTTGGCCTCCTGAGTGGCTAGGATTATGGGCGTGAGTGAATGCACCCAGCCAGAATATCCTCTATAAACTTTATGATGATGATCCTAACTGCAGTAATAGTTGTTTGCATGTCTCCTTGCAGACCAGAGTGCGAGCTGCCAGAGGGTGGGAGTTATTTCTTTTCATCTTTATATCCACAGAGCCTAGTACAGGATGTTCAATCAAAGTTTACTGAATAAATGAATCTAAGTTTTATAAGATATATTACAGCAGGGCACGTGAAGTAGGCAACAGCATAAAATTGTTACCACCACTAGGACGAACTAGGACGTTTCTGCCACAGAAAACACTTCCCCAAGGTAACATGGAAATATTAAAGTAAGGTAAAAGGGAAATAGTTCAGTCCTATCGTTGATAGCAATTATCTACCTACAAAGGCTTAAACACTCCTACTGGATCCTAGGTCAATAGCAGCAAAGACAGTACACAGAAGGGAACTTATGTTTAATTCTCCAAGTGAATTATATTAAATCTCCTCTATGTATATTCCAATGCAATGTCAAACCAATGAGATAACGTATGTGTATAAGATTTGTAATCCTAAATTTTAGCTATTATCATTATATAACTATTTAATAAACATTTGTAAAATAATCGAACAAAAGAGTTGAATAGATCTTCATAGATTAATAAGGAATCTATAAACAAGGAAACACAGTGGAAGAATTTCTGACCAATATAATGAGGCTACTTAAAGGATGTTAGTTTAAAAGAGATTATGATGTTTTTATTGTGTAATATGCTTTCTAGAGAGAATAAAACATTAAGTTGCATGAATAGGAATCTTGGGTGTGATTGACTATATTTAAGAAATTTATTTTGTCATGTTAGTGGAGCATGAGGAAGCAGTATCATCCTGTTTCTAAGTTTGTAGGCTTCTCCAAATTTCATTTGGTTGTCACACTATAAATGATGGGGAAGTAAAAGGCTAAGAAGATAGGTCACAGCCTTTAAATCAGGGAATTTTTAGTAGAAGTTAGAATTCTGCATTCCCAAAGCATGCCATGAAGAGACAAGTAAGGAATAAGGGTCCCTGGGTAATTCCAGTGCCTTCTGGAATGAGTGGGGCAGAATATAGTTGTTCTATCTTGAAATCCAACTCATTTAAATACAGTATAGTCACTTCTCTCAAAATGTAAACCCAATTTCTAAGAAAACATTAAATAAAATCTGTTTACAAAGTACTACTGAAGTAGTAAAATTGCAAAGCAGTAACACACAAATCTCTGGTTGGCAATTATGGACCAAGGAAGTCTGAAGAACAATGTATTTTTTTTTAATAAAAACCAGAAATAAGAATTGTTTTTATAGGGTTGAAGTCTCTTTGAAATAAATGAATCCACTGATTTGTATTATTAAAAAAAAAGAATTGTTTTTATAGGGTCAGGCCGTGGGGTGTGCCACACCTTTTGGGGGCAAGACATGATTGCAAGAGGGACTTTACCTAACAAATGCAATCAGTGTAACCTGGTTTCTTGTACCCTCAATGAATCCCCAACAATAAAAAAAAAAAAAAAAGAATTGTTTTTATATAGAGTTTTCCAAAAATAGACAACACCAACTTGCTTTTACAAATAAGGTTTATATTTATAAAAGGTTCCTTTTATTTTCCCTTAGAATGGTTCTCAGGAAGTTAATTTTGGCTGGGGAAGATATGAAGGGATACTAAGTTTTCTGGGAGAGGTAGAGATATCAAAATAATTCCTTAAAGGAAATACCTGTATTCCAAAAAATACTGTTGTTTTAGTTTTCAGGCTATCATTTGTAAAGAATTTATTTACTTTATTAAGAAAAAGAATATAAAACTCGTTAGCTAGAGATTGGATGTCAGAAGTTCAGTTATTTGCCAAATTATTCATCATTTACTGAACAACCATTACGTGGTAGACACTGTTCTAGAAGCTCAAGGTCCAGTTCCCAGTAAGACAAACGAGGTCTCTTGTTTTCTACACATAGAAGCTCACTGTCTAGAGGAGGAAGATAAGACAACAAATGTATTTTCCTCCATTAATCTGTAATAAGAGAATAAGGAGATGAAAAGTCATATTGTGAAGTGAGAGTGAACAGAGAGTTACTGAAGTGAGAAGGAAGATCTAAGACACAGAAAGCAACCTGGATGGGTGACCAGGGAAGTGACACTGGAACTGAGATTTCAATGGTATGTGAAGTTCTGGAGACAAAGTCCAATAAACTTGATGATTTTGAAGAAGAGAAACTAATATGGTTAAAATGCAGTGAGCTAGGAGAAAGCTGGAATGAGTCAAAGTCAGAGGTTGGCAGGAGGTTATGTAGGAACTTGCAGACCAGATTAAGTTTATGTTACTTGAAGAGCAATGGCCCCTGAGAATTTTAAGAGGTGATAAAATCTGGTTTATGTTTTTAAAAAGGGGTCAGCAGACTAAGGCCGATGGGCAAATCCAGCCCATTGCCTACTTTTGTAAATAAAGTTTTATTGGAACAGTTACTATAATTCATTTACATATTGTATGGCTGTTTTTGCATTACAGTGACAGGGCTAAATGGTTACAATGGAAACCATGTGATCCCAAAATATTTACTATTGCATTGGTGGTATAGTGGTGAGCATAGCTGCCTTCCAAAATATTTACTATCTGTCTTTTAAAAGAAAAAGTTTCCTGTTTTAAAAGTAACGTCTCTGGCTGCTGTGTGAAAATCTGATTGTAGGACAGCAAGAATAGAGGCAGGAAGACCAACGGTAGATAAATATTAGGTATATTCCTATTCTGGAATAAAGTTAACATTGCTTGTTGATGGAGTGAATTTGTGCATGAGTTGGTAAGTGACTGTCAGCTTGATATGATGACAGGCTGGCAAACCCATCATGGAGAAACTATGGCTACCTTGTGCCAAAGTCCAGGGGTATGAAGAAAGGATGTCATGACAGAATGCAGGTTTTATAAAACATGTTAACTAACACATCTGGACTCTATCTAAGAACATGTGGAGGCACAGCAGAATTTTAAGCAGGGGAGTAACTTGATTAGATTCTGAGATATTCTAGAAGATTCTAGAATGATCCATACACATGATTACCATCTTTCCAAACCCCTCTCAAAGCTTCTAGGGTTGTCAGAACTGCCTTCGCATCTCAAGAAGAGGCCTTATTATTCATAAGAATAATATACTAATTATGGTTGCTTTTTGAATACGCAGAAGCTCAGGTCCTATTCAGATAAAATGAATCACAATCTTTAGGGGGTGGGACCCACATACTTGTAGTTTTAAAAAGCCTCAGAGGTGATCTGAAGAGGACCCTTCATTAAAAATCACAGCTGCAGTAGGAAGAAACTGTCTCGCATCTATTCCCTGGACCTCCTAGGAAGGCTTTTGGAGTAATGGATGGGCAAAGGTATCCGATGGCTAGCCTGTGCTTATTGAGTAAAGTCCATTCTTAACTCTCCTGACTATGCACACATTATTATACTTAGACTACAGAACATTGAGGGGAAGGAGAGGAAAAGAGTAGCTAATTGACCAATCATGTAACTAGATACTGTAATGACAAAAGCGGAAATATTAAACTCTTCTATTTAGTCTTTTGCATAAGAGAAGCAAGAAGGTAAGCTAAGCCAACTAGAAATTATCTGTTTTGACTGCTAGGAAAAAGAAATGAAAGAAAGGGAATTTTTATATTATAAAACATCTTACCTAATCCTAAAACCAAAGGATAAGAATAACTATTGTTAACAAACCACTGCCACATTAGCACCTGTTTAAAATAGATTTTTAAAGACCTGGAAAGAGTATTAGTTTTCTATACAAAAACCCTTGAGGAAGAGTCATCTACTAGATAAACTCTGTAAGAGCAAGCACATTTTAGGGTCATAATTAGCAAGGGTTTTTCTTTTTCTATGAAATGTTGCTTTCTTGGGCGCCGGTCCCATATGCCGGAGGTGGCGGGTTCAAACCCAGCCCCGGCCAAAAACCAAAAAAATGTTGCTTTCTCACATCAGAAATCCAAAAGGATAAATTTTAAGGATTATTCTTGCTGTTATTAAAATGAAGCAAAAGATATTAGTGTTAACACAACTTAATCAAAAGTCCAAAGAAGTACTGCAAACATATTTTCTTAGTTATAAAAAATTTAACTTTTTATCAGTCTAATTTTTTGTTTTGACCATTTGAAATTTTCCTTCTTTCTGTTAATAGTTAATATTTACAATTTGAATATCATTTTCTTTTCTTTTCTTTTTTTTTTTTTTGGTAGAGACAGAGTCTCACTGTACCGCCCTCGGGTAGAGTGCTGTGGCGTCACACGGCTCACAGCAACCTCTAACTCTTGGGCTTACGCGATTCTCTTGCCTCAGCCTCCCGAGCAGCTGGGACTACAGGTGCCCGCCACAACGCCCAGCTATTTTTTTTTGTTGTTGTTGCAGTTTGGCTGGGGCTGGGTTTGAACCCACCACCCTCGGCATATGGGGCCGGCGCCCTACTCACTGAGCCACAGGTGGCGCCCTTGAAGATCATTTTCAAACTCTTAATTATAAACATTATAATTTTTCAGATGTGTACCCATTTTCTTCTGTAGGGTTTAAAAAAATTAATATGCTGTTTATTTTGCCTGGAATACTTTTATTTCCCCATTCCCTTCCATCTCTGAGGAAGTCATATTTAATCCACTGCTTATTCAGACCTCAAGGATAAGTAGAAGTTATCTTAACAAAGAGTTAGAATAACCAGGGACATCATGATTATAAAAACTCTGAGGTGGGAAAGTATTTGGTATATCCCCCAAATTCAAAGAGGGCCAGAGTAAATGGAATGATTAGAGAAGAAAGCTGCAAATGAACTGGAAAAGCTTTCTGTGATCAGATTATCAATACTCAAGAATGTTCAACAGCTATATGACCTGGGGTGAAGTGATCAGTGAAGGGTGATAAACGTTCTTGTTTGATAAACATGTTTTTTTATAATGAATATGGGGCTTTTTCTATTGTTATGAATATAAGATTATTCAATTCCTTCTTGAACATTAGTTGTAATACATATGTTTTTGTGTATTTGTGGCACTGAAACTCATAGTATATCATCTAAAACAAAAAAATTGAAAAAAATATACCTAAGTACCTGTTTTATTTCTTACTAATTTGTTTTATTTCTTACTATGTTACATTTATTTTTATGTGGGCTAAGATTGATTTTGACCAAGCCTACTATAAAAGTATAGTATACTCACTATAACATATCTTAAGGGTTATGGTATGGTCCCATATGCTAAGGAAGGTTTTTAAGTGACTGTCTTTTCATTTGGCCATTCTTCAATAAATTTAGTTCTTCAGGAAATAAGATTGAACATTCACAAAAATCCTAGTTCAGAAGCTAAGCTGCCTTCATTTTGTGATATTAAGGAAATTAATATAAATCCCTTCAAAGTAGATTTTAAATAACATGTTTTTCAAATGTATAATTTTAATAGTATGCTAAAAGTTCCTACCAGCTCGGATATGATTCAGTGAAGCCAACATCCTCAACATAAAAGAGGCTGGAACTGTAATGGTGTTTCTAGTCTCTTCCAGCATGAGTTCGTTTCGAGTTATAACCTACAAGGCAAGTTAAACAACCATGTCAAAGATTATAGAATAACTACACCTTTTTCTTTAAGATTAGGAAAACAGCGAGTATCAGCAGATCCTAGGAGGTATTATTTCATTGCTATATTTTTGCCTTAAGGCTACTCAATGTCAAATAATTACTATAAGTAGCAGAAAGAAAAGGTCAAACTCTGAGGTTACTTAAAATATTCAAGAATTCAATTCAGCTTTTACTTGTAATTTATTTCCCAGAGCAGTCTACATTGTGTTGTGTCATTATTTCTTCTATAGCAGAACTGATACTTTAATGACACAATGGAGTTAAATTATTATCCTTGGGTCACCTGGATCCCTTGAGAAGATGTTACCTTTACTGAGGCAAAGTAATCTTGAAAAATGAACTTTTGGGCAAGAATTAACAATGAATTGTCTTAAGTACCAAGAACAGGACCAATTGAATACTCAAGAACATTTAGGAATCTAATGAACAAAGGAAAAAAGAAAGAAGAAGAGCAAAGAACATGGTGGAGGAAAAAGGAAGAAAGAGTATGAGAGGAAGAGAAAGATGCTAATCTGATCAACAGTTCCTTAATAATATGGTAATAAATCCCCAACTCCTTATGGTGCCCCACAGGGCGCTTGACAGTCTTGCTCCCATCTACATTTTTTTTTTTTTTTAAGAGACAAAGTCTCACTTTATCGCCCTCAGTACAGTGCCATGGCATCACAGCTCACAGCAACCTCCAACTCCTGGGCTTAGGCGATTCTCTTGCCTCAGCCTCCTGAGTAGCTGGGACTACAGGCGCCCACCACAATGCCTGGCTATTTTCCATCTACATTTTTCAGTCCAACTGAGCTACTTCTGCACATACACGCAGGCAGACTGATGGTTCATTTACCTTGTAATAACTTGGTACATGCTGATCTTTCTGTCTCAAACACTCCTGTGCTCCTTTCATGCTTAATGGACTATTACTTCTCAAACTGAAGTCCAATTCTTATGTCCTTTATGAAGACTTTTCCATCTATCTACCTCCTTTCCAAGGACAGCTGTTCCTTTCTACAGGCTTCCAAAATACTAAGTGTACATCTCTGACACTGATCCCACTGTAGTATGTTCTAGTTGTTTGTTTATATGCCTGTCTTTCCCAATCTGAGGGTAGGCCTTTATCTTTTTAAACCTACCGTGTCTGACATACATTGTTTTACAAATGTCTAGTCAATGAATGAAAATACATGTGGGAATTGTGTAATAAACTGTCAACTTTGGTCTATATTAGTGGTTTTCCAACTCACTAACATTTTTAGAAGTGGACTCTTATTTTTATAAGATATCTTATATGGAAATGAACACACAAAACCCTAGTTGAAGTTAAAGAGGAAAGGCCCAGAGTTTGGCCTACCTCTTATCTATCTTCCCTCTCACAATCCCACAAGAAACCTAGAGTTCCATACAACACAATTGGAAAACAGCTGCTTTAACAAGAAACTGAAAAAAATCTTAAGATATAATTAATAAAGAAAAAGATTTTCATATTCTGGTTTAAGAAAAATGCAAAATAGAAAAATGGCTATGGAGAATAGTTATAGTAAATTATTTTCTTAAAGGGGTAGAATCTTTTTGAGATTCCTTATTATCCTAGCACAAATAGTCAAACCTAGTGTTTGTAAACTGCAACATGCCTAAGTTGGTATTACTAATAATTAATATTATGGTTAGCAAGCCACTATTTCAGTTTTACTTTTCTAAAACTATAGGCAAGTTTTTATTTTAATTTTTCTTCAAATCTGATATCCTTACCTCCATTAACTTGTTTTATGTTAGCAATTAATAATAAACTACTTTGATTTTTCTTAGGAAAGGATTTTAGGAACAAACTGAAATATGGTCTATAAATAATAAATGTAGTAAACATCTTACTTCATCAGCAAGTTTTCGGTTAAAAATCCTTGACTCTTCTAGTGGTGACCAGATCTTTATGTCATAATCTATGCCAGATGAGGCTAGAACTAGAAATAAAATTTACATATTAATATATGTATAATGCTTAGAAAATGCTGTTGATTCAAAACATACATGTATGTCATTATGCATTGTGTATATAAGGCAAAAGTAAACTTGAATGGCAATTGTACCTATACATTTAACTGTTAATTGAAGATATTATTCTATAGATTTCCTAAAACTTACCCTATAAAACATAATTATTAAGTCCATATTAAAGACACTCAAATTTCTTATCTTTAATGAGGTATATGGGCAATTTCAGATAGAAGGCAACCAATGCTCTTTTGTCCTGGTAAATTAATTCAGATATGTGAGGACTAAAATGGCTTGAAGGTTCAGTTGGGTAGGCACTGAAAAGTTCAGTCATGCCAAACCTCTTATAGCTAATAAAACGTAGAAGAAATATTAGAAGAATAAACTCTTTAACCCATTTCTTTATACATTCTTGCCAAAAGCAGATTATAAGCATTTTTTGTTTTAAATCCAAGTACAGCTATAATTTACTCTAGTGGTACCTACTAGGATCATTTGGATTATTCTTATAGTATTAGAAACTAGAAAACAAATGGAGCTGATGAATCATACAACAATTTTTAGGCCTTGTCCTATAAAAGATATCTTACTTGGGTCAAATGGATGTGGCTGTAGGCAGTTTACCACATGATTATCAGCTTCCAGAAGCATCAAGTGCTCCGCAGTATGCCGATCCCAAATGAAGATATGGCCACAGTCAGAACCACTCATTACAAAGTTAGCACCCCAGAAATTAGCTTCTTTTATCTAAGGGTTTAAAATAGTAAAGTATAAGAAAATTCAATCTAAAGATATTAAAACAAAGACTTATGCTATTCCTATGTCTAAAAAAATTGGCTCAGAAAATAGTAAAATTATGGCTCGGCACCCATGGCACAGTGGTTGCAGTGCCAGCCACATACACAAGAGGCTGGCGGGTTTGAACCTGGCCCGGGCCAGCTAAATAACAATGACAACTGCAACAACAACGAAAAAAACAGCTGGCTGTTGTGGTGGGCACCTACAGTCCCAACTACTGGGAGGCTGAGGTAAGAGAATTGCTTAAACCCAGGAGTTTGAGGTTACTGTGAGCTGTGACACCACTAGACTCTACCCAGGACGACATAGTGAGACTCTTGTCTCCAAAAAAAAAAAAAAAAGAAAGAAAATAGTAAAATTAAAAACTGATGTGAGTCTTTGTCTTCTAGTTTCTTAAACTGTGAAGATAGGGACTTCACTTTGCTCAATGCTATATTTACAGCATCTTAAACAGTACTTGGTATACAGTTGTGCTTAATTAGAAACTGAAAATAAAAGAGATTTTTCAGTTTTAGACAATATAATGAAAATTTATATATGTGGTTGAACTTTCTAAAAATTGTACCATATTAGCTTTTATAAGACAATGAAATAAGAAAAGTTTTTTGAATTTTGTTTTATAACCAAAGAACAAAAAATTCTAATGAACAATCTTTTCATTAGCTATTAGAAGCTCACACAATTAAGAAGGAAAGATATCCACTTATTTTATATGATATACTAGAAAGGTTATTATTTTTTTTTTTTAGAGAAAGAATTTCACTCCATTGCCCTCTGTAGAGTGCTGTGTAGTCACAGCTCACAGCAACCTCCAGCTCTTGGGCTTAGGCGATTCTCTTGCCTCAGCCTCCAGTGGCTGGGACTACAGGTGCCTGCCACAACGCCTGGTTATTTTTTGTTGCAGTTTGGCTGGGGCTGGGTTTGAACCCTCCACCCTGGGTATATGGGGCCGGCGCCCTAATCTCTGAGTCACAGGCACCGCCTATGGTTATATTTTTTAATGAATGCACATGCATGAACCATCAAAAATCTTTATTCTTAAAATCAGGATTAAAAAAAAATCATTTTAGGGGCGGTGCCTGTGGCTCAAAGGAGTAGGGCACCAGCCCAATATGCCGGAAGTGAGGGGTTCAAACCCAGCCAAAAACTGCAAAAAAAAAAAAAGTCATTTTAGGGCTGGGTGTGGTGGCTCATGCCTGTAATCCTAGCACTCTGGGAGGCTAAGGGGGGCGGATTGCTTGAGCTCAGGAGTTCAAGATCAGCATGAGCAAGAGCGAGACCCCATCTCTACTAAAAACAGAAAAACTGTGGCATGGTGGCACATGCATGTAGTCCCAGCTACTTGGGAGGATGAGGCAAGAGGATTGCTTAATTCTAAGAGTTTGCGGTTGCTGTGAGCTATGATTCTACAGCACTCTATCCAGGGTGACAGAGTGAGACTGTCTCAAAAAAAAATCATTTTTATCTACAGTTGCTATTTTGCCATTTTTGATGCTCACACAAAAGAGGGTACCAGTTTTGTTCTTACTCAAGCTACTGTTATATTTACTTTTATCCTCCCTTTTTTTTTATTCTTTCCCATAATTATTTGCATCCAAACTTTTAAAAACACAAAACACAAGAAATGGAAATTGGTTATTTCTATTAATAATGACTATCCTTCTAAAAATGATTGTTACCACACATGATATCTGTAGAGAGAACTAATTATTCCTCCACCCCCAAATTAATTTTTTACCTAGATCTTAAATAAAGCAGATTAAAGCAAATTTTGATCACTCAATGGATATACGAGAAGAAAAATACTTTTTAGATGTGAAAGAGTCAGAGTAACATATATACATACCAATCATCTCAACAGACTTCTTATTAAATAACTAACACTGCACTGGTGGATTGTCGAAACTAGAAAAGATCTTAGAGATCATCTGGTCTATTCTAATTTCATAGGTGAATAAATTAAGGTCTAGAGAGAAAAAATGACTAACACAAACTTTCAATTTGTCAATCTTTTTAAAAGGGTTATAATTAAAGTAGTCTTATAATATTTTGCAATCAACCTGGAGTTTTATAAATCCAAACTCTCCGCTCCAAACTAACAGAGGGTACTGATATGAGGTTAAAAAATCTACTAGAACTTGGGTGGCACCTGTGGCTCAATGAGTAGGGTGCCGGCCCCATATACTGAGAGTGGAGTGTTCAAACCCATCCCTGTCCAAACTGCAACAAAAATAATAGCCAGATGTTGCAGAGGGCACCTGTAGTCCCAACTACTTGGGAGGCTGAGGCAAGAGAATCACCTAAGCCCAAGAGCTGGAGGTTGCTGTGAGCTGTAACACGCTGCCGAGGGTAAGACAGTGAGACTCTGTCTCTAAAAAAAGAAAAACAAATCTACTAGAACTTCTTAGGTAGACAGCAAATGTGAGAGAGCAGAAACGATGCAATGGTTACTCATATAGGCTAAAAGTTTTAAAACTCTACATATATTTCTTTATTAGGATAGAGTATTATAAAAAATGATCTTGCACAATATATTATAGGACTAGAAAAACCATGTTTAAATAGAGATAACTGTGAAGGTTTAGTAACATAATATGGAAGTCATACTGGTAATATATGAAGATAATCATTATGGAAAAAACATTCATATCATGAACTACAATTTCACTAAAGAATGCCACAAGCATTTGGTACCATTGTCCTGGAGTTGCGATGGCCCTTATAAACCATCTTTACTAGTGGCCTTCTAATGTTCAAAGTATCCAATTCTTCCATTTCTTTCCTCTCTTTTCTCCTCCTGAAGAACTCCTGAATGCGGGCAACAGCAGAGCGTCTATGAATTACATATTAAAAAAGAAACCAAACATAAAAAAAATTAACAAGCCACTACAGAATGATCATGAGGAACTTTAAAATACAGTTAAGTCAACAAAATATTTAAACACATTATCTCCATAAGGCACTCCCAACCAAAAGCATAAAAAGACAGACACAACAGTGAGATTATCAGACTAGTTGAGTTACTACAAGAAAGTAATTTAGTTAAGAGATCACTTAGAAATTTGGTACTGGTTGGAAAGTAAAGGAAATAGCATGCGGCACACTGGTTTTTAAAGGGCTATTTTATAAAAACATACAGACAAAATTTATGAGCAATTTTACTACAAATAAAATAAATTCTATTCAGTGTTCTTTTTCTTCCTCTCCATATTAGGCAAAGTAAAGGAATAAGGAGAAACCAAAAGAAATTAAGGGTAACACAGAATAGCAGTAGATAAACATGTTTTGAGATTTTACTTAAAACATTTTTTAAAGATGCTCCAAGAAAAGACTACTCAAGAAAATGAGAAAATATTAACATGTCAGCAATAAGACAAAGACCTTGAAAAATTAATAGCATCTTTTCTTTATGAACGCTATACCTTAATGGAGTATTTGGAACTAATGAGGCAGATTTATTCTCAGCACTAGTATTGAGAAACAGAGCATAACTGGAGTTCCTCATCTCCTAAATGTCCCCTTTCCCATTATAATTTCCCCTCAAAGGAAACCACTATTCTGACTTGTAATATCATAAATTAATTTGGCCTGTTTGTGAACTTTAATTAAATGGAATCATACAACACATATCACATCTAGCTTCTTTACCTCAATATTACGGTTTTAAGATTTGTCCATATTGCTACAGTTGGCTGTAGTTCATCCATTTTCTTTGCTGTAGAGTATTACTTTTTATAAATGTATTATAATTTATTTACCCATTCTACTATAGGTGAACACTGTATTATTTATAGTATTTTCTTTTTCCTACTGCCTGCATCATTTCAGAATGTTTATAGTGTCTCATTATTAAAATGCGGCTGCTATTAACATTTGTTCATGTCTCTTGATGAACATATATACGTATTTATGTTGAATGTATACCTAAAAGAGGAACTGTTGGACCACAGTACGTACATAATGTTCGGCTTTAACAGACAGATATCCCCAAAGTAAATATAGTAGTTTTCTAAAGTGTTTGTACCAACTTATATTAATATATTTTTGAGGAGAAATTAAATAATATATACCAAAATTTAACACATTTTAAGCTTTGACTCAGCAATTTTACTTTTAAAAAATGTATACTTTAGGGCGGCGCCTATGGCTCAGTGAGTAGGGCGCCGGCCCCATATGCTGAGGGTGGCGGGTTCAAACCCAGCCCCGGCCAAACTGCAACAAAAAAATAGCCAGGCGTTGTGGCGGGTGCCTGTAGTCCCAGCTGCTTGGGAGGCTGAGGCAAGAGAATCGCGTGAGCCCAAGAGTTAGAGGTTGCTGTGAGCCGTGTGACGCCACGGCACTCTACCCGAGGGCGGTACAGTGAGACTCTGTCTCTACAAAAAAAAAAAAAAAATGTATACTTTAACGCTGAGTGTAGTGGCTCAAGCCTGTAATTCTAGCACTGTGGGAGGCCGAGGCAGAAAGATGATCTGAGTTCAGGATTTCAAGACCAGCCTGAGCAAGAGTGAGACCCTGTCTACTAAAAGTAGAAAAATTAGCAGGGCAACTAGGCACCTATGGCTCAAATGGCTAAGGCACTAGCCACATATACCTGAGCTGGCAGGTTCAAATCCAGCCTGGGCCGCCAAACAACAATGATGGCTGCAACCAAAAAACAGCTGGGCATTGTGGCGGGCTCCTGTGGTCCCATCTACTTGGGAGGCTGAGGCAAGAGAATTGCTTAAGCCCAGGAGTTGGAGGTTGCTCTGAGCGGTGATGCCATGGCACTCCACCCAAGGCAACAGCTTGAGGCTCTGTCTCCCCACCCCCCCCCCAAAAAAAAAGAAAAGAACAATTAGCAGGGCATTGTAGTGGGCACCTGTAGTCCCAGCTACTTGGGAGGATCACCTGAACTCAGGAGTTTGAGAATTTGAGGTTACTGTGAGCTAGGCTAATGTGCTGTAGCCTGAGAAATGGAGTGAGACAAAAAACAAAATACAAAAAAGAAAGTATACTGTAGAAAAACTTAAATGTGCAAATATGTAATTGTTTTTCACCATGGAATTGTAAATGAGAAAGAATAGTTAAGAATATGCTAATTATGGCACATCCATACAATACTCACATCCATAAACAACCATACAGCATTATGCTAGCTGAATCCAAAACAGAGGTTAACGAATAATTTGTGGAAAACAATATATGCTTAGAAAGATACAAATTGTTAAGAATTTTAAAAATAAAATTTATAAATATTAGGTTGGTGCAAAATAATTGCAGTTTGGGGCCATGAATTTTAAATCTTTATAATTAGGATTGAACACTCTTTATTAATCAATATAGGACCTATTATAATCAACATTGTTGCCAACAAGAAATAAATTTGTCTCTTCCTATAGCATAAAAGTCCACGCTCTGGGATTCAGAGCATTTTCGGCATCCTGCTGGTTGTGGAAACATTGTCCCTTCAAAATGTCAAGATGTTTGAAAGAAGTGGTAGTTGGCTGGCGAGAGGTCAGGTGAATATGGTGGATGAGGCGAAACATCATAGCCCAATTCAATCAACTTTTGAAGCATTAGTTGTGCGAAATGCAATCCGGCACTGTCATGGAGAAGAATTGGGCTCTGTTCACCAATGCCGGCTGTAGAAGTTGCAGTTTTGGTGGATTTCAATGATTTGCTGAGCATACTTCTTGAATGCAACAGTTCTGCCAGGATTCAGAAAGCTCTAGTGGATCAGAAGGCAGCAGACCACTGAACGGGGATCCTGATCTTTAATTGGTGAAAGTTTGGCTTTGGGAAGGGCTGTGGAGGTTCTTCTCAGTTCTACCACTGAGCTGGTCATCACCAGTTGTCCTATGAAATCCACTTTTTGTCACATGTCACAATCTAATTGAGAAATGGTTCACTGTTGTGTAGAATAAGATAATGAGATGACACTTGAAAATAATGATTGCTCTAATTTTTGGGTCAGCTCATGAGGCACCCACTCTGTGAGCTTTTTCACCTTTCCAATTTGCTTCAAGTGCCAAACAACCATAGAATAGAGTGGTTGACATTGAGTTCTTCAGCAGTCTCTTGTGTAATTAGTTCTCAGAGGATCAGCTTTGATGTTGATGTCAACTTTCCACAGCCAGCCACTACGCTTATCTTCAAGGCTCTCGTCTCCTTTGTAAAACTTCTTTTTTTTTTTTAAGAACCCATGATGATTTTTATTTTTATTATTATTATTTTTTTTTTTGCAGTTTTTGGCCGGGGCCAGGTTTGAACCCACCACCTCCGGCATATGGGGCCGGTGCCCTACCCCTTTGAGCCACAGACGCCACCCCTGTAAAACTTCTTGAACTACTACTGCACTATATGTTCATTAGCAGTTCCTGAGCCAAATGCATACTGATGTTGCAAGTTTTCTCTGCTGCTTTACTATTTTGAACTCGAATAAGAAAAAAATTACTCAAATTTGCTTTTTGTCTAATGTTATTTCCATAGTCTAAAATAAAGATAAAATAAACATCAATAAGTCATTAGCAAAAATAATAAAGTGAGAAATGCACATTAAAATGATGTATAACATAACCACATTTATTTAAGAATGTATTCCAATATCAAATGGCAAATTTCAACAATGCAAAAACCCCAAATACTTCTGCACCAAAATGACCCCAAATACTTGTTTTAAATGATTTGAGCTACTCCATCTACATGTCCAAAGAAGATGTATGCAAAAAATTAAGGCTGTAATAGTAATCAGGTGTTGATAATTAAGAATTAATGAGAACTATAAATGTTCATTAAAAAAATTGTTTGGCTTACACATCCCTATAAAGAATATTTTAAAAACCTGGACTTTTAAGTTACATAGTTTGTGTTAGACAATTTAGATCAAAGATTATATCTAGATTTATATAACTCATTATATCTGGCCTCCAAATGGAAACCTTTATGGCATCAGCAACAAAAGAGAGAATGAAATATGAGTGATGTTGAGAAGGATAGGAAGTTTCTTGTTCAGAAGTGTGGCCAGTCCCACACGCTGGAAAAGGGAGACAAGCACAAGACTGGGCAGAAGACAGGGAAGGGTGCTGGATTTTCTTAAGAATGGCAATAAGGATAAAGGCATCACCTGGGGAGAGGATACAGTGATGTAGTATTTGGAGAATCCCAAGAAGTACATCCCTGGAACAAAAATGATCTTTGATGTATTAATAAGAAGCCAGAAAGGGCAGACTTGAAAGCTTATCTCAAAAAAGGCACTAATGAGTAATAATAGGCCACTGCCATATTTATTACAAAACAGGAATGTCTCATGACTTTATGTGTATAACATAATTGACCTCATACACCAGAATTCAGGATATTTTTGTTGGACAGTCCTCATTTAAATAAGAGTGGTTTATGGTTAAATGAATATGATGGGTTTTTTGAATTTTGATAGTAATTCTGGTTTAGTAAATGCTAACACTGTTTTCCCCTTCTAAAGATAAGACTTGATTAGTAATGTTTAACTTTTCACAAAGATGATAAGTGCCATCTCAAAACCTATTGGAGACTGATTTTATATTAAGATTTATGTAATTGGTTATATGAATATATATAAATACCAGGGAAATCCCTTCAGGGTCTCAGAACCAAGCAAGACTTACCTGTATTTTAATTTGTGTTCATTAGCCTGTTAAAGGCAACAGTTGAAGATAAAGAAGCAACGTCTACTTTATATTTTTGGTCTTAACTATGCCAATCTGATTAGAATTCCCTATATTTAAAATGCTGCCTTTTACTTACTAAACGACATTTTAGTGTGGTTTATGTGTAATACCAAATGAAGAATATTTAACATTTCTCACATTTAAAAAAAGATTGTCACTTACTACTATCTGTAGGAAAATTATCTTAGAGAAAAACCTTCTAGTCATAAATTTCAAATGAGAAAACAAAGTGACAACAGATGTTATAACTATATATACAATCATGTATAGCAGATCCTCAAATAATGTCACTTTATTCAATGCTATTCTGATATAATGTTTATAAGACAAAAAATTGATTCCTGCCTGGGGCCACTGTCTTTTGTGAGTCTGCACATTCTCCCCATGTCTTTGTGGGTTTTCTGCAGGCACTCTGGTTCTCCCTCCACATCCCAAAGATGTGCATGTTAGGTGAACTGGTGAGTCTCAATTGTCCCAGCGTGAGTCAATGTGTGTGTGTGTGTGTGTGGCCCTGCAGTGGGATGATACCCTGCTCAAGGTTGGTTCCCACCTTATAACCTGAGATGCCAGGACAAGGTCTGGCCATCCTCACCTCTAAATTTGAATAACTAGGTAATTACCTTACTTGTTTTTATTAATCTTTCTTAAATGTATGTATCGCTTACACTTATTTCAATGTTTAATATTGGAAATGTTTCAGTCTTTATTTTTGTGAACAGAAATGTTATTTGTCTATGGTAAAACTGGTTTTCTCTTGTGTTGTTATACTTAAAGTCATAGCTTCCAAGAACCTAAAGATGACATTAAGTAAAGACTTACTGTAAATATCTCACTCAGCTAATGATTCTAAAGAAGTGAATAAACTTAGAATAAATATATTAAAACAACTTTCCTAAAAGATATTACGTAAAAAACACTGAAAGAATATATCATTGAAAAAAAGTGTCATTGAAAATAATAAATCTGTACTTTACTAGTTTATAAAGCAATCAAATGAAAATTAAAATGATGTATATATAAGAATATCAATCAGCAAATATACATTAAAAGGCTACTATTTGCAAAGCTGTTTTTGAGAATATTAGTTATAAATTATTTTCTGATATATTCATTTGAAACATAATTTAAAATTTATATAAGATGTTTAAGGTTAAATAAGAAGGTGCTAATTTCAGAAGTAAAGTAATAGTAACAAACGGTATAAATTCTAACCCAATGGAGAAAAAAAGGAGAGAATAAGGGAAAGAGCAAAACCAGAAAAAAAAAAAGAAGATAATTAGGAGAAAATCAGAAATATGTTCAAATGTATCTATAATTAGGATATATTTAAATAGACTAAATTCACCTATGGAGAAAAAAGATTGTCTGGGGCACATCTAAACAATGAGGAAGGGTTTTAAGCAAAGACATATTGTGCAAGTACTAATCATAGTTACATTAACACACAAAGTAAGACTAAGGTTACAAAATAGCACTAAAGATAGAAAAGACTTTACTGCATAATAAGTTAAATTTATCCAGAAGATATAACAGTTTAACATATAGGGTGGCCATAAAGTTCGTGTGCAAATAGGCGAAACTATTTAAATGGCACACAAACTTTATGGCCACCCTGAACGCGCACCTGATAAAAATAATCCCAAAATGCACTTAAAAAAAAAAAAAAAGAACTAAAGGAACTAGACGAATCCACCTTTATAATGAGATTTCAACATACCCATTAAGTCCAGCTGGCAAAAAGATAAATAAATAATTCATCAAAAATATAGACAATTTGAACAATACAATTTAACAAGCTTGATTCAATGGTCATATATAAAACTCTGCACTTCACGGGTGGTGTCTGTGGCTCAAAGAAATAGGGCGCCGGCCCCATATGCCAGAGGTGGTGGGTTCAAACCCACCCCCAGCCAAAAAAACTACAAATAAAAAAAAAAACAAAAAAAACTCTGCACTTCACAATTATAGTTACAGTCAAGGATCTATGATACTTTTACAAATTTATCATGCATAAGCCCACAAGCCAACTTCTATAAATGTGAAATAGGTACCACACCAACAATGTTCTCTGACCACAAGTTAGATGTTAATGAAAAAAAAGCTGACTATGTACAGCCTAAGAAGTTAGACAACAACCATGAATAATCTTAAAGAATGGAAAGAAGGATATAATAAAGAAAAAGACAGAAAAAGAAAATTAAGGTTAACATATATGAGAGAATCAATAAAGCCAAAAGCTGTTTTCTTTGAAAAGAATAACAATACAACAGGAGTTCTGTCATGATCATAACGAAAAAAATGAAAGGGACTCAGTGTTATGAATGAAAAGATGGCTATAATTAAAGACACAGTAGAAATTAAAAAGATAATAAAATACTATAATAAGTTTGAAAAATTAGGTAAGTTGACATATTCGAAAAACAAAACAGTGCCTAAAAGTTACTAAAGATGAAATAGTTTCAATAGTCCTATAAGTAAATAATAAAGAATTGAAATAATACTTAGAGAAACTTTACCCCAAAGAAAAACACGGGGCTCAGCTGTTTTATAGGTAGGGTCTGCCACTAAATTTTCAAAGAAAAGATCATTTCAACCCTTTCTTTCTCTTTAAAGAGAGAAGGTCTCACTCTGTCACCCAAGGTGAAGTGCTATTGTGTTATGATAGCTCAATGCAGCCTTGCATTCCTGAGCTCAAGAGAAGTGATTCTCCTGACACAGCCTTTCCAGTTGCTAGGACTAGATGTACGCCATCATGCTGGGTTTTCTTTCTTTTCTTTTTTTTAAATAAAGACGAGGTCTTGTTACATGTTGCTCAGGCTGATCTCAAACTCCTAGCCTCACAGTGATCCTACCGTGTTGGCCTCCCAGAGTTTTGGAATTACAGGCATGAAACACTATGCCTGGCATTTCCAATCTTTTACAAACTGCCAGAGGAGAAAAATGAGGAAATATTTCCTAACTCATTATCTAAGGCTAATAAAACTTTTTACCAAAAAACAGACCATAAGAATATAAGAAAAGAAATTCACTCAGAATATGAATGCAAAAATCCTTTAATATTAGCAACTCAAATTCAATGACGTATCAAAAAGTAACACATCATTATCAAATTAGGTTTATCCTGGGAATATACACATGGTTCAACATTAGTTAAGTATTATTCACTATATTAGCAGATTAAAGGAGAAAAAATATGGTAATTCAATAGATGAAGAAAATGTATTTGATTAAAATCAACACCTATTCGTGATAAAAACTGTTGGTATACTAAAACAGAAAGGAACAACTCTGACCTGATATATGGTATCTACAAGAACCTAAATAAACCAACAGAGGTATTTTCAAAATCAGGAGCTAGATTTGATACCCACTATCATTATTAGCTGGTACAACAAGAAAACAATAAGCATGATGAGGAAAGAAAACTCACATTTGTAGATTATACAACTATATTAAAAAAATCAAAAGAATTATAAATTTAACATTTAATAAATGAATAGGGGAAAAGAGAGGTGGGGGAGGGTACCCATATATATTATAAATAAAAATTAGTTATGAAAAAATTTTAATCTTTATACATGATAGTGAATCAGTATTAAAAATGTAGTAAGAATTTCTTGTAAATCAATAAAGAAAAGAAAAAATACTTCGATTATTATAAAACAACTCGGTAGAAAACCAGATACAGGTGATAAACATGAGATATAAAATCTCATTTGTAAACAGAGAAATGAATATCAAGGCCATGAGATATTATTGTATACCTGATCAATTAGTAAAATCAAGAAATGTGATCTTTCATAGTTTGGAATTTTTTTTTTTTAAATTTGACAAAAGTATTGGAGATGTGGACAAAATGTGATTTTTAAAAAATAATGCCAGCTATTACATTTATACTTTTGCTTTAGAAAACAATTTGAATTTTATTTAATTTTATTTTGTAAAAGTAAACATTCCATTCCTAGGTATATGTCCTAATTATGTATATGATCTGTTTAACCCACTCAACTGAGAGCTCATAAAAGGCCGGTCTATGTTTTTATTATCACCAGCACCACCAGAGTATCTAGTACACAATAGGTTTACTAAATGAATAAAACAGATACAAAATCAATTCATTCAGGAATTTCAAAGCAATGACAAAAAAGTTATCAGTTATCCTATTTGAAAGAAACATTTAATTGATGGAGAAAAAAGTGAATCTGAAGGATATACAATTGACCTAAAAAAATAAACCTAAACTCTTGACTTCACATTGCCAGAAAATTCTGTTTCTAAACGGTCAGCAAAATTTCATAAGGTAACTCCTAGTTTAAATTAGGAAGTTGTTATATAATCTATAAACCCCATTTAAAAAAAATACTAAATTGCCCTGTAAGAAACTAGAATTTCAACAGTGAGTGTTGAATTAATATATTGAAAGAAATTCTTTACTATGCAGGTGTGAAACACTAAAGGAAAATCAGAGCTCCTCCTAGTCTAGGTTTCTAGTGATCTAGATATGTACAGTCTGGAATGTAGTTAGAAATGTTCTGGAAGGAGAATATTTCCCAAACTTTGGGATTATCATAGGTGTTCCACGAAACAGCTTTATGATCACAAGTGTGGAAAATAGACTAAACAAAGCTAAATAGTTTTCCTTACTGCACGTTTTCTCAGAGGTTTTATTATGCTAATGTGCACTGTGAATCTCTAAAACAGGTCTATGACATCTAGTATTCCCCAAATTTTGTGACCACAATGTAGAGTATCAGAACACTTTAAACAACTAACCTTCATCTTCCTAATTTCATAATTAAATTCTTTTATACAAAAATAAATTGAGCTTGCATTTATTATGTAAAAAATGCACTTGATTTTTTTCAATTAAAAGATTGAAGAATTAAGTTCTCATAAACAGGGAAAGCTATTTTCACCACCAAACCCTTCAATGGGAGAGTTTCTTTAATTACTACATTTTATTATTATTATTATTATTCATATATATATATATGTATATAAACATACGACTGTATGTATGCCCTAGGGATCAACTTTAGTAGGGATATATTTATGTTGCAATACTAATAGTATATTGCAACTTTAGTAGGGATATATTTATGTTGCAATACACTACTAATAGTAGTAGTATAATTGGGGCTGAGAAGTACTATTAGTAGTATATTGCAACATAAATGTAATTACTACATTTCTGTATCTCTACTTTCCTAACAGCTATAAAACTTTGGTACAAGAACCAAAGCTGCTATGTGTCAAAGAAGCAATCCCCAGGCATATTTAAGAAAGAGAAAGATGTTAAAACAATAAATTAAATTCCATTTATTCATGCCTTATTGGAAATGCTCATAATTATGAATACCACTTCTCTTCAGTATACCAAGTTTAAAACACGTAAGCTTTACAAAGTATACTATGTATACATTTTTCTTATATTGGCTGAGTGGTTTTTAGAAAGGAAAACCTCATTGATTTGAACTTTCTAATTTAGAATTTGTGATTATTCAGAGAGGTTAAGCTAAAATTTACATTTAAATTATAAATTAGAAGAGTTTACAGTCCAACTGAATCTAAGAATAAGAGTTTATAAAAATGTTTTCTTAGAAAAAACCAAACAAATAACAAACCACACTGTTAAGTGCTTTTAAACACTTACAGTAGAAGCCATGTACTATGGTTTGAATGTCCCCTCCAAAATTCATGTTGAAATCTAAGAGGCCTTTAAGATGTGACTGGACCGTGAAGGCTCTGCTCTCATAAATGAATTAGTCCATTCATAAATTAATGGGTTATAATGGAAGTGAGAATAGTGGCTTTATAAAAAGAAGAAGAGAAACCTGAGCAAACACACCAAGCTTAGCCCCTTCACCATGATTCCATGTGTCATCATGGAACTCTGCAGAGTCCTTACCAGAAAGAAGGCTCTTACCAACAACTGGGGCGTCTTGACCTTGGACTTCTCAGCCCCAATTAATTAAAAAATACATTTCTTTTCTTCTTTTTTTATAAATTACTCAGTTTCAGGTATTCCGTCATAAGCAACAGTAGATGGTTGTTAGAGAATATCTTGCTGTTTCTCTTTAGAGGGCAGGGAGGGAGATAGCTGGATTCTTTACCTTACAATGTATTAGTAAGTAAACAAAGGTAAGGAATAGCAGGCCTAATGTGGCTATCCTTAGAAGGGTCTGCTTAAAAGGCAGGCCCTCGGCTGGTATCTGGGAACTTAACTTTTAGAAATTTCTAAAATGTTACTTATGGTGAACATTTACTTTCGTTCTGGGTCTAGAACTTAGGTAGTTGTTGTTGGGTACCTAGGCAAAGGATACCTCATGACCAGTCCCCAGTAAACACCCTGGAGTCTGAGTAGTAAGCAGGCTTCCCTAGGCAGAAACACTACACAAATGTTAACTTCATTTTAGTGCTAAAGGAAGGAGGACATTCAGAAAGGGGAAATGCTGGAAGGCTATGCCTGGTTTCTGTCTTTTTTTCTTGTCATAACAAACCACGGTCTTTGAATCCTGTGAATCCTTGCAGCAAGTCATCAAGGAGGTTGGGGAGGTTGTGAGATTCCTGAAACGATAATTCATACTTCTAGAAATAGAGCAAGAAAGCAAAAAGCCAGATCATGTAGAGATATGAATAAACATTAGTTACCTAGAGTTTCTGACAAAAAGATGTCTTTGCCAACTATTATTTTTGTATCATGTATATATCATACTGGACTTAAAAGTGCTTAGATTCTTACATAGGAATACATATAATAAAGTGATATAGGTAGTACAGCAGATTTACACAAGGGCCCATAGCTAGGATCAAGAATATAAGAGCCAGAAAAGCTTCAAAAAAAGGTAGCTTAAGATAAATGTTGAAAGACAAGATGGCCCAAATGATTATGGGAGGTCATTTCAGTTACAGGGCTCAGAGCAGGTAAAGACATGTAGGCTTCAAGCAGTATAACGTATTCAGTGACACTCCAAGTAAGGCTGATGTAGAGAGTGTGAGCAATTGGTGGCAGCAGCCACAAAATGAAGTGCCCCATATTTCTGGCAAAGAAGATGGGGCTGTCATGTATCATAGGGAATGGACAGCTCCTGAAAGCAGGACGGGGAGATGGGGAGATTTGGAGGACTATTTTCAGTAGACCAGGTGAGAAGTGGTGAAATAACAGCAGAATGAAGAGTAAACAGGGAATCACAGAAACAGGTAACATGGCACCTATCATTCAGAATCTTAGCAGACAATCCCTAATGAAGACAAGTTACATAGGTAGCAGAGATAATAATCTGTGATAATTTTACTTTTTTAATTTTGCTTATCTTTATTTATATTCCTTAAGTATCCTCAATTGCTAAAAGGGGAAGCACAACAAATAACTGTTTGGTGTCAGGAAAATACTGCCTTAATTACTAAAAATTTCTCTAAGAAAAAGCTGAGGTAGGAAAAATGAGTCTAATCTCATTTACTCTAACGGAGGCTAAGTGTCACATTTTCTGTTTTACCATTTTTTATTAGTTCATAATAACCCCACTTTGATGCCTTAACTTTTCCAAAACTCATTTAAAACAACATGGTACTTTTTAGTCACAATTTTCATTAAAGAACAGAAACCAGCTTTGAGTACTTGGGATATAAAGTATAAACAGAAAACTGAAAAGCCCTGAAACAAACTCCATTTTACTATCATTTAACTAGAAAGTGATAACTAACTAGTAATGGGCTAACTTGCAAGAAGGCACTTCAAATATACCTTAATGTAAAAACAGCCTAGGAACACCAGTGGAAGACAGGCTTGAGACCTTTCTCAGGAATCCTTCTGAGAATAAGCCTAACCAGGAATTTCTATACATTTATAATATTTTTTGGCTCATTTCATTTTATCTATATTTGCCATGGGTGAACTCTGCTAATTTTACATTTCTGATTGTTGCTTATGTTATATATATATATATATATATTTTTTTTTTTGTAGAGACAGAGTCTCATTGTACCGCCCTCGGGTAGAGTGCCGTGGCGTCACACGGCTCACAGCAACCTCTAACTCTTGGGCTTATGCGATTCTCTTGCCTCAGCCTCCCGAGCAGCTGGGACTACAGGCGCCTGCCACAACGCCCGGCTATTTTTTGTTGCAGTTTGGCGAGGGCTGGGTTTGAACCCACCACCCTCGGCATATGGGGCCGGTGCCCTACTCACTGAGCCACAGGCGCCGCCTGCTTATGTTATAGTTTATGTTTTAGGAACTGACAGAAAATAACATACGAGGGCTGGAAGTTTATGGCTATGTACTATGAAAAACAGTACAGCAGAATCTCTGTAAACTGACCACTCACGGGATTGTACATGTACTGATATGTACATGTGGTGCGTGCCTGGTCTTTGAAAATTAGATCAACTTAAGGTGGTCAATGTAGGGAAGGGTTTACTATGAAGGTTCTACTTTATTAATAATGGCTAGATACTTTCTGGATAGCCCTCATATATATGTGACTAGAATTTAGGGACATAGTTAATTTTGTCGGTAAACCAGGTTTTAGGTAGGTGAGTGATGGGACTAAGGTTCACTTTAAAGATCTACTTAAAAATGTACCCCATTGTCAGACTTCAAATTAGAGAAGAGAGATATAAATTATCTTGATATGACACTCTTGAGTACAGTTCTTAAACTATTTATAAGAAAACATCCTTCTTTCAAAAATTGAAATCTTAAACCTATGCACAGAATATCTGAATAACCAAAAGTTGCTAATTATTTATCCCAATCAAGTTTTTATAAAAACAAACTGTATTCTTCAACAAAATATTTAAAGCAAGTAAGTGACAAAGTATATCATTTCAGATTATGGTTACTCTGCCATATGACACATTTGGAGTGAACATCAGTTATATCTGCACACAGGAAATTTCTTTTCATTTTACCCCATGCAGTGCATGCAGCTAAATATAATTTGTGGAAAGCAACCTGCTTTACAAGGCTTAGCACTCACTGAAGAGTTCAGTTAAATCCAAAGAAGTATTAACTGTTAATAGGAAAGGTGGTTAGCTGTGGCAAAAGAGGACCTGGCAAATCCACCATAAAGAGAAAACAAAATAATGAAGGAACATACTGAATTACCTCATTATTCTATCACCTATTGTTGTTCCTCTGATATTAAATCTAGTGAAGGGAACACAATAACTGAAATCACTCATAAAGACTTCAAAGAACCAAATATTAAAAGCATTAAGTTCATTACTTTCATCATCAATCATCTCAATCTACAGAAACTTTTGTTTCTCTTTGTGACTCAGGGCATTACATGAGGAATATGTCATTCAACTGCATATGAAGAAATTAAGAAAACAGAAACACTCATTAAAGATGGAAGACATTGCACTTAATCCCTTTTGTCTTTTAAATAAATTAGAACCTAATCCTGTCACAGCACAGGGAACTGCACTGACTCACTATGAATAATACCCACTGGAACACCTACTTTATGCTCCTAGGGGCTGAGCTACTCCTTGGAAAATAAATAATTAAGCCCTAAGCTGCTTCATTTGACCTAACTACAAGACTAAGGAAAGAATAAAAGGGATTTTCACTAGGAGCCCAGTTCTTTCTCTTGATTATTTTTCTCTGCAATTTTCTTTAATACAGAGTACACTGGAATTATGAGAAATATTGAAAGAGTGGTTATAATGATGACTAAACAAATGCCGACAAATTTACAGTACAAAGAATTTGGCTTTAAAAGTGAAGGCCAGAGTAGGCAAATGAAACGAAATTTCTATGCAAACAATACTTTTAAAAAGTGATTAACGGGCAATAAGGATTAATATCTTTAATCTTTAGGGAAAAAAATTGCTAAAGCATCTAAATTGAAGGTATAATTAAAAACT
Organism: Nycticebus coucang; assembly: GCF_027406575.1. NCBI lineage: Eukaryota > Metazoa > Chordata > Mammalia > Primates > Lorisidae > Nycticebus > Nycticebus coucang. The sequence goes on from NC_069789.1 coordinate 93,361,275, forward strand.
AAGACTATATGAGAACTTCTTCAAGAATCTTTCTTAGAGGCCTGTCTTTTTTCAGAGAGCAATTTAGTTTTCCTCTTGCATTTAGAAAGAGGAAGAGCTACCAGCCAGGCTATCATATCATTTCCTCTATAAGAGATTTGGCATTATAAAAAAAGTTTATATGAGTATCACCTAAGTAGAAAATTTAAAAGCACTCCCTCTTCATTCCAAAGGCACATATTTATGTTCAAGATCCAATATATAAAAACACTTAGGGACACACACACTAATTTTGTTCTTTATGCCATAATTAGCACATTTTAGTTTTTTTTTCAATTTGTTTTCGATTTGATGTTTTATGTTCTTGCCCTGGACAAAGTTAAAGGGAACATAAATATGTGGTGATTAATAGATTTCATTGTTTTAAACTTTGGATTTCTACCAGAAGAATTTTATCATAGATGGGACATTCTCTCTAAGATCAATTTATTATAGAGCAGAGATCAACAAACTATGGTTGTTGGGTTAACTCTTGGGAACAGTTTTTACATTTTTAAAAGGTTACATTTTAATGGTTATATAAGCAGCTATGTAATGGCCTCCACTTTGCTTCTTGGTCAGCAAAGCCTAAAATACTTACCCTGTATTCCCGAAAATAAGACATCCTCCGAAAATAAGACCTACTTACAGGAAAGATAAGACGTCCCCTGAAAATAAGACCTAGTGCATCTTTGTGAGCACACCTTAAAATAAGACACTGTCTTATTTTCAGGGAAACAGGGTACTATCTGGATCTTTAAACAAAAAGTCTTCTGACCTCTGCTATACAGAGTCTCCCAGTTATATTCATATAGACTTGCTACAATTAATGAGAAAAGCATTCCATTTAAAAATATCTATGTTAGTTGTTAAGGCCTTTATATTCTAAGACATTTCCTTTTCATGCTTAATAACAGCCCCAAAGTGAAAACCTGGGTCATATGCATTTAACCAAATTATAAGAATGCAAATATTTTTTAAAAAACCATTACTCCATATTGCACAGAACTATTTTGATATTTTCAGTAATATGTACCAAAAATGACTTAGCTGTAAGATTTTTAAGTTTATTTCAAAAATTAAATTTGGGCAAAAAACCCCAGTGAGATCCATATGTAGTTCTTTATCGTATAAACTGCAGATTTAATTAAGTATATATTCTTATACTTAATTTCAGGGCTAAACTAATATAGACTAGGCTTTATAAAAGGCAGAAAAGAGGGACATTTAAGACATGCATTCTTTTAGTTGAGCATTTTAGCCTTATATAGAATGTATCCTTGGACTGTAAGAACCAAATGGTATGATTTTTACAGTAGAAGTTCTGTATTCCTTGGTCCCTTTGGAAACAGAAATTCTCCAAAATCAGAGCTTGTCAATGATTCTCTTTTTTTCTTTTCTTTTCATTTGGTTTTTTTTTTTTTTTTTTGTAAGAAACAAGGTTTTTCTCTGTCACCCAAGCTGGAATTCCTAAACTCAAGTGATTGTCCTGCCTTAGCCTCCTGAAGCACTGGGATTACAGGTGTAAGCCACTGGGCCTGGCCCACTTTCATGTTCTTAGGCATCAAATATTCTTAAACTTTCTTTCTTTCAAATAGAAGTCAACATACAGGCAGTGCCTGTAACTCAGTGGGTAGGGTGCAGGCCACATACACTGAGGCTAGTGGGTTGGATCCCGGCTCCGGGCCAACTAAAAAAAAACCAACAATGACAACTGCAACAACAACAAGATAGCTGGGCCTTGTGGCTGGCACCTGTAGTACCAGTTACTTGGGAGGCTGAGGCAAAAGAATTGCAAGAGTTTGAGGTTGCTGTGAGCTGTGATGCCACAGCACTCTACCTAGGGCAACGGCTTTTTTTTTTGCCTCAAAAAAAAATAATAAATAAATAAAAAGAAAAAAAAAGTCAACATATATATCCCTCAAAATTGAAATGATAAACTGGCCAAAGTTTCAATGATGAAGAGCCCCTACAAAGGTGCTGAAATATTAAAAGTATACTTTACACAGATAGTTCAATGAAGTCAGGATGGTGCAAAGGAAATTATGAACTATACAAATGATTTCAAAAAAATTTAGAGGAAGATTTTTTACCCTTTACAAATTTTTGGCAAAGAGCTAGGAAATGATGCAAATCTCAAAGGAAAACTGATGTAACTCTAATAACTTTCAAGTCATCTAAGTGTGTGTATATGAATAACAGAATTTGATTCCATACATTAAATATGTTTTTCATGTTCTTATAAATGGCTTATGAATTTTTCTCTTCTTCAATAAATTAAGTTTCTTTTTTTTTTGTTTGTTTGTTTTTTGCAGTTTTTGGCCAGGCTGGGTTTGAACCCACCACCTCTGGCATATGGGGCTGGCGCCCTACTACTTTGAGCCACAGGCACCGCCCTGATTATTAAGTTTCTTAAAGGGTAATATTTATTTTTCTTTTGTTACTATTCAGTAAGTCCATTACTCTTTCCTATAAAACAAAATAATATGTAGGGTAAACTAAGGCTGTATATGAGAAATGAGAACACAGAATATTAAATAATATGTAATTTTAAAAAAGCAAAGAAGTGAATGTGGACCCAGAGTAGTTTCAAATCTAGATTTAACCATGAGAGCATGAATTCAAGAATAAATGCATGAAGTAGGGTCAGTTCCAGGTTTCAGTGCAATTATCTCTCTTCTAAAAGATTCTGCTAATCTAATTTAGCATCTGAGTTTCCCAGGCCAATGAAGCTATCAGGCATCAATTTAGTGGGAGATCCAAACTCTAGGAGAATCCCTAAAACATATAAAACATCTAAGTCTTAAGAAAATTGTAAGTAAATCATAAAGCTCTACAGATATTATAGTTTCTGATTCTCTAGGACCCACCCTCTAGACCAGGAGTCCTCAAACTACGGCCCACGGGCCACATGCGGCAGTGTGGTTATATTTGTTCCCGTTTTGTTTTTTTACTTCAAAATAAGATATGTGCAATGTGCCTAGGAATTTGTTCATAGTTGTTTTTTAATTATAGTCCAGCCCTCCAACGGTTTGAGGGACAGTGAACTGGCCCCCTGTTTAAAAAGTTTGAGGACCCATGCTCTAAACAAATCCTCCTTTCTCATTGTTATACTAATGTATTAAAAAAAAATTCCTTAGGTCTAGAACATACAAAACTCTCACTTAGCACTTCAGCTTACTTGGCTTGACATAAAAAGTGTTATAATTAGCCTACACAGAAGCTGCTAAGTAATTATGATTTTCTGAAAGTATAAGCTAATATCCATTAAAAAATGTATAATTTCTTACTTAAACAAATGAACCTGGAAAATGCATATGGTACATTTTTCTAGAAACTAGATACTTATATTTTATTTTCAGTTATGACCTTAGTATCATGCTCTGCTACTTAAATACAGTAATAATAAAAAAAAAACAGCAAAAAAACAAAAGACATACTCATTTATATAAATAGAAAGCCATAAATGCACAAAGTTAATTACAGAATCTAGCTTTCCAGCCTGGGTTTCAGAAATACGCAGTTTGATTGTCAAATTATGCTATACTTGCCAACCTTTCTGCACACATTTAAGTGGTAATGACATTTTAAGGGACTGCCTCTGGGTATGGAAAGGAATGAAACTAAATTTTACTTGTCTAAAATATGTATTAAGAATGTGGAGGATCCATGTGTGGCAGGTAAAATGTTTGGTTAATCTCTAAGTATAAAAATGGGGAAAGATTACTAGCTTTATATTTAAAAACAGTGCCATGGCAAAGAAAACATTTCCTAAATACGACTAAAGGAAGATACATGCCCTCTTAAAGTTACGAAAGGTAGTTTCACTAAACTATAAACTATCCTGTTCAGGATTTTTGCATGTCCTCTGTTGGTCTGTATCTGTAGAGCCATTCTAACTGTAATTCTTTTTTTAAATGTAAGTAGCCACATAGGGTATCTTAGTTGTTTAATATAGCTATCATTTAGTTAGTGCTATCAATGTGAGCTACGTTACATTGTGATTAATTTTTTTAAAATTCTTAGAATAATCTAGATAAAATAAATAAATTATAGATATCATAATCCCATTTCACTTTTAAGGAACTTTTAAGGCATTTAGTAATTTGAATAAGAAAATAATGCTGGTAAGTGGTGAAGTCAGTATTTAACTCATCATTATGCTCTTGACCAGTGGTTCTCAACCTTCCTAATGCTGCAATGTATTTTTCATTGTTAAAAAGGCTTATGACCCACAGGTTGAGAACTGCTGCTCTTGACTGTTAAACATGTCCACACTATCATTTTCTTCATGTTTTTCAGTTCACAGAAACTTCAGAATATTTCATAACCAACAGTATATTGAGCATAGCAATATGCGAAATAGGTTCAGCACCCACAGCACAGTGGTTATGACGCTGGCCACATGCACGGAGGTTGGTAGGTTCCAACCCAGCCCAGGCCAGCTAAACAACAATGACAACTGCAACAACAACAACAACAAAATAGCTAGGCATTGTGGTGGGCACCTGTAGTCCCAGTTACTTGGGAGGCTGAGACAAGAGAATCACTTAAGCCCAAGAGTTTGAAGTTGCTGTGAGTTGTGACACAACGACACTCTACCAAGGGCAACATAGTGAGACTCTGTCTCAAAAAAAAAAAAAAAAAAGAAAAGGAAAAAGAAAAAAAAGAAAAGAAATATGCAAAATAGTTCAAACAGAGCCTCACTTTTATGTGAACTAGGATTTTAAAGATAAAACTAGGTTCCTTGGAAGAGGAGAGAACTTACAATGAGATATGATGGCACTAATTACAGGAATAAAGGATTTATTTTTATCTCCTAAAAAACAGATGTACGCTTGTGATCACATAAAATGAAAAATGTAAAAACTATGTAAACATGTTGGCAATTCAATTCTTTATTATAGCTACAATATATATTTGGTATAATTTTTCATTTTCTAAATTAAGTTAATGGAGCATATGACAAGGGTACAAGTCAAATCTGTCAAGAATAAACACAGATGTTTTGGCACAATAATTAAGTAAATAAGTTGAAAGCTAGGTTGATTGGTTTGATCTCACCAGGTCAGACTGTATATAAAAAAAAAAAAAAGCACATTGTACCCCACATACGCATGAATGTGTTCATGATCTATATGTATTGGACTTAATAAAAAAAAAAAGAAATCAGCGGAAAACTTAATGTTCTCCAAAAGAGTGTTACTATCATGCTATCTTAATCCAGGGTCAAGAGAAAAGTAGAAAAAATTAAAACAAAACTAAAATTGATAAAGGCCAGGGTATCTATAGGATAAATCTGACAGCTAAATATAACCTTGACTTCATAGATAACTTCTTGGTCATTCTCAACATTCCTTCCTCTTAATCTATAAATGGAAAAGGCTCAGTGATAGACATACAAAGAAATGAAGGTTTTTTATTCCTCTCTTAAGGCACAGTTTGCTCAAAGAATGTAGTATGTGAAATCACAGAGTAAAAATGTGTGGGTTTATATGACTAAGAGGAAGCAACTATCAAAAATGGAGACTCCCTTATGTGACTTCAAATAAACCCTTGTGAAACATATTTTTTATAGTTTATGTTAGTTAAAAATTTACTAACCTATCACCAGGTCCTGCTCGGTACCGTGCACCTGGGATCAGGACTGGGTCATCATCACTGTCATCTGTGTCCTGGAGAGCAGAGTCCCTGGCTGATGTTTCCTCAGGAGCTGAAGGCTCGATGGCTTCTGTTTGGGACTGAAGCTCAGGATTGGTGTTATTTTCATTGGCAGCACTCTCAGTGGAAGTTTGATCTGAAGTTTCTGGTTCCTTGGCTTTTTCAGACAAAATGGATTCTTCTGGAACCCCACAAGGGCTGTCAAGATTGAGGTCATTCTTTTCACCTGAGTTAGAATCCAATGGCTCAGTTGTGAACTCATCTGATTGTGCTGTCAGAAAATAAACAGTTAACAGTTGGCTTTGTGGGCAATGTAAACTAGTTAAACAACTTAGGAACTGACAGACATTTTCTAATATTATGTCTAATTCGCACTAAGGAGAGGAAAATTCCACAATATATCAGTTTGAAAATGGCCTCTAACTCTGTAGAAACTAACATAAATTAAGGCTTTTTATTTTTCCATATGAAACAATTATCTAAAGGGAACAACTCACCTATGTCTATATGGTTCTGAACTGGGCTTTCTGCAGATGTACCTTCCTGGAATTTTGTCACATCCTCTGATGATTCTTCAGGAGCTTCTGGAAATAAACCAAATTATAGTCATCCCTTGGTATCCATCCATGAGTCATTGATTCCAAGACCCCTGCAGATACCACAGTCTGTGGATGCTCAAGTGTCTTATATAGAATGGCACAGTATTTGCATATAATCTATACATATACTCCATATACTAGTTTAAATCACCTCTATATTATTTATAATACCTCAATGTAAATGTTATGTAAATAGTTATGCCGTATTAGTTTTTAAATTTGTTATTTTTCATCATTGTATTATTATTTTTAATTTTTTGATATTTCTGGTCTAAGCTTGCGTTGGATAAATAAACAGATGTAGAGGGTCGAATTTATCATTAAAGTCAAATTTTTTTAGAAAAGTAAAGACCTCTAGCTTTCCTGGAGGGTTAATGGTTCTTAACCCTTTCTGGATCATAGAAACTTTTGACATTCAGATAAAACCTCCTCTTAGTACAACACAAATATCTACAATATTTGCACAAAAAAAATTGCACAAACACTTTCATAGATGGATGGGCTCACTGTCTTCATCAAGTCCAGACACTGGGTAGGGGAGAGACAAGATGGCGGACTGAAGCCAGCTTTCAACAGAGGCTCCCGTCCAGGAGAGTTAAGGGACAGGAATTTAGTAAGCATCATGGTGGATTTGAGCTGCACCAAGAGAGAAGGTTGAAGAACGCACATCAACACTGCTGAGGCAAGCTGTGATCACAAGGATGCAAACAAAAGCAAAACGGCTCACTTCTGGATATTCTGAAGCCACACCCCCTGTCTCCCTGGGCAACCAGAGGAGGCCACCAGTGAGCAAAGGATTTGCCTGACACTGCTCACAAACCCGGGAAGCTTCCAGGGCAGGGCCAACTCAGAGAGGTAATCGGACACAAACCTCCAGCAGCAAAGACGTTTGAACTCAGAACAGCCCATCTTCTGTAGGCGATTTTAGCAGAAACAGAGACAGAACCCCGCAAAGTTGTCTGTTCTGTTCTGTTAGCAACATCAATCAGGGACAGGGCTAAACCTGAGTGAACACCTCCCTCCCACCACCTGCATCAAGCACTCAAGGATGTCAGGCCCCATCTCCTCCTGCTAGATAGTGGCAGACTGCAGGGGCCTGGCAGACTTCCTTGCAATTCAGGCAGGTACAAACCCCTGGAGTATCTGTTCACTACAGGCAACTGGGTTAGCCATCTGCAGAGATACCAGTGACTGGGTCCGACGGAGGGGCAAAGTGGGGAAGGAGACATCAACCTTCCCAGACTGATCTATTTGCTAGGTGGCTCCTCCTGACTCCACGCAGCACCGGAGTAAGCCATATCAGAGGAGTCACCAGACCCCTGTGATCCAGTTCCCAGAGACCTCTTGAACTCTCCCACCCAAGACAGGTGCCGATTGAGACAATCGATTTGGACCTTTTGAACTGAACTAATAGACTGAGGACTTTTCAGGCGGTGCCCTGGGTATGCGGTTGTAGGAAGGTTTGATTTTCCTTTTCCAACTGGTGCCAGAGGTGGGCGGGCGGGGTAACTTAATTGCTGGTTTTTCCACACAGCTGAGACTTCAAGCCAGAGTAAATGTTACAATAGGATCGAACAGAAACCAGCTGAAAACAAGACAGAACCACTTAGCCCCACCACACAAGACAGGGCCCCAGTTTCTCAGGCCACAACACTGTACGGGCCCTCCATAAAGCCCCAGGGGAAAAATCAAAGGGAGTAAAATAACCATGGGGCGGAATCAGCGGAAAAACTCTGGTAACATGAATAACCAGAATAGATCAACCCCCCCAAGAAAAGATACGGCAGATGTGATTGAAGATCCCATTCATAAACTGGCTGAGATGTCAGAAATTGAATTCAGAATTTGGATTGCAGACAAGATTAATAAAATGGAATTAGGAATTTGAGGAGAAATTCAAAAGTTGTCCCAAGAATTTAACGAATTTAAAGACAAAAACCACCAAAGACTCAGACACACTGAAGCAAGAATTTACAGCCCTCAAAGATATGAAAAATACAGTAGAATCCCTCAGCAACAGAATAGAGAAAGCAGAAGAAAGGATTTCTGACATTGAAGATAAAGTCTTCGAACGCTCCCAATCTCTCAAAGAGGAAGAGAAATGGAGAGCAAAAACGGATCACTCACTCAGAGAACTCTCAGATAATTCGAAGAAAAGCAATATACGAATAATTGGGATTTCGGAGAATGATGAAGTGGCCTTGAAGGGCACAGAGGCCCTTCTGCATGAAATTATGAAAGCAAATTTTCCAGACATGCCTAGAGAATCTGAAATTCAGATAGCAGACAGCTTCAGAACCCCAGCACGATTCAACCCCAATAAGTCATCCCCCAGGCATATCATAATTAGCTTCACTAAAGTTAACATGAAAGAGAAGATTCTCAAAGCAGCCCGGCGAAAGAAAACCATTACGTGCAAAGGAAAGAATATTAGAATAACTGCAGATCTCTCTGCTGAAACTTTTCAAGCCAGAAGAGGGTAGTCATCGACTTTTAATCTCCTAAAGCAAAATAACTTTCAACCCAGGATCTTGTATCCAGCTAAACTGAGTTTCATTCATGATGGAGAAATTAAATACTTCAATGACATTCATATGTTGAAAAAATTTGCCATAAGTAAACCAGCTCTTCAGGATATTCTCAGACCTATCCTCCACAATGACCAACCCAATCCTATACCACAAAAGTAAACTCACTCAGAAACTTCGGATCAAACTCCAACTTCCACACTGGCGAAAGGATTAAAAATGTCCACTGGACCTTTGAAAAACTCGATACCCAAAATTCCACCAGACTTATCAATACTCTCCATTAATGTGAATGGCTTAAACTGTCCTCTAAAGAGGCACAGGTTAGCTGACTGGATACAAAAACTCAAGCCAAATATCTGTTGCATATAAGAGTCACATCTTAACTTAAAAGACAAATACAGACTCACGGTGAAAGGATGGCCATCCATATTTCAGGCAAATGCTAATCAGAAAAAAGCAGGTGTTACAATTTTATTTGCAGATACAGTAGGCTTTAAACCATTAAAAGTAAGGAAGGACAAGAATGGTCACTTCATATTTGTTAAGGGTAATACTCAATATGATGAGATCTCAATTATTAATATCTATGCACCCAACCAGAATGCACCTCAATTTATAAGAGAAACTCTAACAGACATGAGTAACTTGATTTCCTCCAGCTACATAATCGTCAGAGATTTCAACACTCCTTTGGCAGTGTTGGATCGATCCTCCAGCAAGAAGCTGAGCAAAGAAATCTTAGATTTAAACCTAAGCATCCAATATTTAGATTTAGCAGACATCTACAGAACATTTCATCCCAACAAAACTGAATACACATACTTCTCATCAGCCCATGGAACTTACTTCAAAATTGACCACATTTTAGGTCACAAGTCTAACCTCAGTAAATTTAAAGGAATAGAAATTATTCCTTGCATCTTCTCGGACCATCATGGAATAAAACTTGAATTGAGTAACAACAGGAATCTGCATACTCATACAAAAACATGGAAGTTAAATAACTTTATGCTGAATGATAGCTGGGTTAGAGATGAGATTAAGAAAGAAATCGCCAATTTTTTGGAACAAAATGACAATGAAGACACAAACTATCAGAACCTCTGGGACACCGCAAAGGCAGTTCTAAGAGGGAAATTTATAGCACTGCAAGCCTTCCTCAAGAGAATGGAAAGAGAGGAAGTTAACAACTTAATGGGACATCTCAAGCAACTGGAAAAGGAAGAACATTCCAACCCCAAACCAAGTAGAAGAAAAGAAATAACCAAAATTAGAGCAGAATTAAATGAAATTGAAAACAAAAGAGTAATACAACAGATCAATAAATCAAAAAGCTGCTTTTTTGAAAAGGTCAATAAAATAGATAAACCTCTGGCCAACTAATCAGAAAAAAAAGAGTAAAATCTCTAATATCATCAATCAGAAACAACAAAGACGAAATAACAACAGACTCGTCAGAAATCCAAAAAATCCTTAATGAATATTACAAGAAATTTTATTCTCAGAAATATGAAAATCTGAAGGAAATTGACCAATACTTGGAAGCACGCCACCTTCCAAGACTTAGCCAGAATCAAGTGGAAATGTTGAACAGACCCAAATCAAGTTCAGAAATAGCATCAACTATACAAAACCTCCCTAAAAAGAAAAGCCCGGGACCAGATGGTTTCATGTCAGAATTCTACCAAACCTTTAAAGAGGAATTAGTACCTATATTACTCAACCTGTTCCAAAAGGTAGAAAAAGAAGGAAGACTACCCAACATGTTCTATGAAGCAAACATCACCCTGATCCCTAAACCAGGAAAAGACCCAACAAGAAAAGAAAATTATAGACCATTATCACTAATGAATATAGATGCAAAAATATTCAACAAGATCCTAACAAACAGAATCCAGCAACACATCAAACAAATTATACATCATGACCAAGTCGGTTTTATCCCAGGGTCTCAAGGCTGGTTCAATATACGTAAATCTATAAATGTAATTCAGCACATAAACAAATTAAAAAACAAAGACCATATGATTCTCTCAATCGATGCAGAAAAAGCTTTTGATAATATCCAGCATCCCTTCATGATCAGAACACTCAAGAAAATTGGTCTAGAAGGGACTTTTCTTAAACTGATAGAGACCATCTACAGCAAACCCACAGCCAATATCATATTGAATGGAGTTAAATTGGAATCATTTCCACTCAGATCAGGAACCAGACAAGGCTGCCCATTGTCTCCATTGCTTTTCAACATTGTAATGGAAGTTTTAGCCACCGCAATTAGGGAAGAAAAGGCGATCAAGGGTATCCATATAGGGTCAGAAGAGATCAAACTTTCACTCTTCGCAGATGATATGATTGTGTATCTGGAAAACACCAGGGACTCTACAACAAAACTCCTAGAAGTGATCAAGGAATACAACAGCGTCTCAGGCTACAAAATCAACATCCATAAATCTGTAGCCTTTATATACACCAACAACAGTCAAGTTGAAAAAGCAGTTAAGGACTCTATCCCATTCACAGTAGTGCCAAAGAAGACGAAATATTTGGGAATTTACCTAACAAAAGACGTGAAAGATCTCTATAAAGAGAACTATGAAACTCTAAGGAAAGGAATAGCTGAAAATGTTAACAAATGGAAAAACATACCATGCTCATGGCTGGGAAGAATCAACATTATTAAAATGTCCATACTACCCAAAGCAATATATAATTTCAACGCACTCCCTATTAAAGCTCCACTGTCATATTTTAAAGATCTTGAAAAAACAACACTTCGTTTTATATGGAATCAGAAAAAACCTTGAATAGCCAAGACATTACTCAGAAATAAAAACAAAACAGGAGGAATCACACTACCAGACCTCAGACTTTACTACAAATCGATAGTGATCAAAACAGCATGGTATTGGCACAAAAACAGAGAAGTAGATATCTGGAACAGAATAGAGAACCAAGAGATGAATCCAGCTACTTACCGCTATTTGATCTTTGACAAGCCAATTAAAAACATTCAGTGGGGAAAAGATTCCCTATTTAACAAATGGTGCTGGGTGAACTGGCTGGCAACCTGCAGAAGACTGAAATTGGACCCACACCTTTCACCATTAACTAAGATAGACTCTCACTGGATTAAAGATTTAAACTTAAGACATGAAACTATAAAAATACTAGAGAAGAATGCAGGGAAAACCCTTGAAGAAATTGGTCTGGGTGAGTATTTCATGAGGAGAACCCCCCGGGCAATTGAAGCAGCTTCAAAAATACACTACTGGGACTTGATCAAACTAAAAAGCTTCTGCACAGCTAAGAACACTGTAAGTAAAGCAAACAAACAGCCCTCAGAATGGGAGAAGATATTTGCAGGGTGTATCTCTGACAAAGGTTTAATAACCAGAATCTACAGAGAACTCAAACGCATCAGCAAGAAAAAAACAAGGGATCCCATCGCAGGCTGGGCAAGGGATTTGAAGAGAAACTTCTCTGAAGAAGACAGGCGCACGGCCTTCAGACATATGAAAAAATGCTCATCATCTTTAATCATCAGAGAAATGCAAATCAAAACTACTTTGAGATATCATCTAACTCCACTGAGACTAGCCTATATCACAAAATCTCCAGACCAGAGATGTTGGCTGTGGAGAAAAGGGAACACTTCTGCACTGCTGGTAGGAATGCAAATTAATACATTCCTTTTGGAAAGATATATGGAGAACACTCAGAGATCTAAAAATAGATCTGCCATTCAATCCTGTAATTCCTCTGCTGGGCATATACCCAGAAGACCAAAAATCACAACATAACAAAGATATTTGTACCAGAATGTTTATTGCAGCCCAATTCATAATTGCTAAGTCATGGAAAAAGCCCAAGTGCCCATCGATCCACAAATGGATTAATAAATTGTGGTATATGTACACCATGGAATATTATGCAGCCTTAAAGAAAGATGGAGACTTTACCTCTTTCATGTTTACATGGATGGAGCTGGAACATATTCTTAGTAAAGTATCTCAAGAATGGAAGAAAAAGTACCCAATGTACTCAGCCCTACTATGAAACTAATTTGGGGCTCTCACATGAAAGCTATAACCCAGTTACAACCTAACAATAGGGGGAAGTGGGAAAGGGGGGTGGGTGGGTAGAGGGAGGGGGATCGGTGGGATCATACCTGTGGTGCATCTTACAGGGGTATTTGCGAAACTTGGTAAATGTAGAATGTAAATGTTTTGGCACAGTAACTGAGATAATGCCAGGAAGGCTATGTTAACCATTGTGATGAAAGTTTGTCAAATGGTCTATGAAGCGAGTGTATGATGCCCCATGATCATATCAATGTATACAGTTATGATTTAATAAAAAAAAAAAGTCCAGACACTGAAGTTCATGTACTGTACGTGAAGAATACCTGCTTTAGATACCCCTTATAGCTGGCATTACTTCATCTTGCTTTTTTCCTAACTTTCCCAAAATCTAAACTTAAAAATAAGTATTTTATGATGAACTTGGCAAAAGGGTAACTATCATGAACAAATGGTAGAGCTGATTATACTATAAATTCTGGTTTGGCCACTAAAAATACTTAATTCTAGGATTTAACTGTAAGACTCAGGAAGGATCAGTTTTTTTGGCTCCTAATTAGACATTTGCTTACCAGATAGTTGTCTTATACATATTTAATTCTAAACTCTGCCATTCTGAGGTACAAAATATACATTTAACAAGAATTTATTAAATATAATTCATTTGTTCCTTCATTTATTAGGCATTTATGGAACTTCTACTATGTTCCAATCTCTGTGGTAGACACTAAATTTCATAGGTCATGTAAAAATATTCTACTAAGAAAAGGGGTTCTGAACAATTCCCTCCATGGCACTTCATGTATGAAACATATACACTCATAACCTTTTTAGATTTTATGCCTTTTACCTACATAAACCAGTCTGGGGTTGGGGGAGGGAGAACTTGTGGCCTTTTGCTTTCAAGATCGTTCTTTTAAGCACCAACGTAAACAAGAAAAGCATCATCTTTCTCTGCTGTGCCCCTTTTAATGAAAGAATTCATTAGGTAAAATTTGGATCCTATCAAAGGCCACACTAAAAGATCAGGAAGGCCACAAGATTTCCTTAAGGCTGCAGGTTCCCCACCCCTGGAGTCTTTGAAAGAATCAAGACAGCTACTGTGGGTTTCACTGTTAGGTATAAAATGGGAAAGATAATTCAAGTTAATATTTACATTTGACCCACGTGCAATATAGTGACCACCCATGCCACCCATCATGTCCACAGGGCAGATTGTGCTTCCTTTATCTTCCCATCTTAACTGGTTAAGGTCTCTGTCTTTTGTTATCTCCTGTTTATCAGTGCAACAGCTGGACCACAGAAGCAAAAGTAATTTAGGAAAAATAAGAAACAAGAATGCAGCATCAAAGGGAAGAGAAAAATAGGCAAACATCCAACATTGGGGTTTTGTAAGGACTAAAGCAAAATAACACCTTACTTGTTTCGCTGTCTCCTTCTGGTGGTTGCACTGAGCTCTGTGGGACCAAGGATTCCTCCTGACCCTCAGATTTGCAATGGCTCCCATTTCCTCTAGAGGTTGAGGCTATACTGCTCCTATCACCAAAACAAGATAAATGGTCCCACCAAAGAATTAATACGAACTTTTAGGATAATTTTATACTTTAAACTAGAGAAGTATATTATAACATTCAGGATACAAATAAAATGTAGGATTTCTTACTTTAACAGTATTTGGAAATACCACTTTAAACAAATCAAGATGACTTAACACACTTTAGTATAAAAAAGATTTTAAAATAAAAAAACTGCTTTTTCACTGTTTTGATGCTTCTCCTTGCTAGTATGTATTTCCGTATGTCTACTGACTTTTCAGTGAATTACAGTAAGCATCTCCCTTCTTATCCTCACTACAGATGGGTCACTATATCCGAATTCTTAATGATTTTATAGACTTTAGTCACAGGTGCTTTTGGACTTTCTTGGTCCAGGCCATTTTTAAATTAATACTTGAACACAAGCCTGGTCATTTCTTTGAACTGCCCCCTTGTGGATCACCTCAGTTCTCGTTTGTTGTTCAAATATGGCAAGTGACTGACACTAATGATTTTGCAGAAGTACAGGGTAATGTTTGCTATATTATTTTTAATACCTACCTGATGATGAACATGGTTCTGTTAGCATTTCTGGCTATAACAGAACATTAGGTCAATTTAAATAAGTAATTTTCAATGAGCATTCTATGATAAATAATGGCATATTTATAAGAAGGGGACTGAGTGGGAAAGAGGAAAATATATAACAATCTGAGATTAAAATTAAACTCACAGAAAGGCAACAGTTGCTTAAATTTAAAATAAATATGAACAAGAAAAATTTAATAATTACAGGAACTACAAAAACGTTAATAAATTATGCAAATTATAATGGACTTTTGCCAAGATTTATAAAAATTCTCTTAGGCTAACAACAGAACTGACTTTTTAAAAAGAACATATACGTATAACATTTTAAATATGAATGTATATCTACAAGGGTATATATGCAGAGAAAAGTGGTCAGTAGGGCTATGTACCAACGACATCATCTCAGTAGGATTATTCCAGGTAATTTTTTACACTGAATTTTTTTTTGTAATGAACATATATTTCTTTTCTACCTGAAATAAAAAGCTATTTTGGTAAAGGAAAGCCAATGTGATACATAAATCTTTTTTTTCCCATTGAGAAAGCTATGATACAGGCATGAATCAAATGCTTAGTGTATAAGTTATGATAATTAAAATATTATGGGGTATTGAGTAAGAATAGAGAAATATTAGTGAAAAGACAAGGTAATCAAGTAAATATATTTAGTGTATGTTAATATGGCATTTCAAATCAGAGAAATAAAAAAGATTATTTAATAACTAGTACTGGAATAAAGGAACAGTCACATGGAAACACCAAAACTATAGCTCTACATCATACTTTACGGTAAACTAAACTAGAAGGAATATATAGTTTTTGATATACAAACTATAAAAGGGAAATAAGAAGAAACTTTCCCCCTAATTATGAGAAGAACAAGGCTTTTCTAAAAGAGATCACAGGCAGAAACCATAAAGCAAAACCATCATAAGTAAACTGAAAAACAAACATCAAACTGGGAAAAATATTTATAACAAATGAAAGACAAATGGTATTATCCTCACTTAGTTCTGCAATAAACAAATAGCTCTAATATATCAATAATAAAAAGATAAATACTACAGCAGAAAAGTGGGTAAGCTACTTGAAAGAATTTACAAAAGATGAGAACTGTAGCTAACAATTATTTAGGGCCTACTCAACGTCAGTTAATGTGCTAAGTGCTATGTACTTTCTCTGCATAATTCCATTAAATCCTATGATAAATCTTTGAATTAGGCTCTATTAAATATGCCCTTTTCTAGTTAGAAAACTGATGTTTAGTGAGGTTTGACAACTTGTCCAAACTCTTACTATATTCTGTTGCTTTATCTGTCATCGAAGAAACTAAAATAAAAGCAAGACACCATATCGGCATGGATGAAAAAGACTCCCTACTTTTTCTTGAATGTTTTTTTTTTCTTTTTTACAATGAATATCAAATACTTTCATAATCAGAAAAAAAGAATAATTTCTATTTTGTCAAAGAAATATGAAACTGATGAATGAAAGAATATAATTTGTGGTTAATTTTTAGAGAAGGAAAAGTAGCATTCAAAAGAAGAATGGATCTAATGATTTTTTTCTAAAAAAAGTTTAGGTGGCATTTTTTATAAGATGTTAGCCCCCTCCTGTATAGAAACATGAGAAAAGAAAAGCTATAGTAATAAGTATGACAACCTTCTGTCACCTTAAATTATGTATTAAGACAAAGGGCCATAGATACCTTAATTTTGAAATGTTAAGGTCAACCATTAGGTCTCATAAAGAAATCCAACTGACTGTGCCTTCAAATACTTATCCAGAATCCAATCACTTTTTACTACCTCCATTACTCCCATCCTTGTTCAAGCCACCACCACTTCTTACCTTTCTTCCTGCCACGGTCTCTTAGCTTTTGATAGTCTCCTGGCTTCTACATATGGTATGTTCTCAATACAGCAACCAGAAATACCCTTTTTCCTTTTAAATATCATCCTCACTTTCCTGGCCGAACGTAACTGCTCTTTCTCTCTCCTTTGGTCCACTCCATTCTGGCTACACTGGTCTTTTAAAGATCCTTGAACATACTCTTTTAAAGGTTTGTTTCTGCCTCAGGGTCTTTGCATGGGCTTTCTCTCTGCCTAGAATGCTCTTCCCACAGATATATGCACGGCTAATTCCTTCCCATCCTCCAAGTTTTTGCCCAAACGTGAACTTCACAACAATGCCAAGGTTTCACAACTACCCTTATCTAGTCTATTTTCTTCTGCAGTATTTAGTACCTTCTAAGTACGGTATACTTATTATATTTAAAACCTGTCTCCTTCACCTAGAATGTAAGTTCCACTAAAGCTGGAATTAGTCTACTTTTTCAGTGATGTATTTCTAGCATCTAGAACAATCCCTGGAACATAGGAGGTATTCAATAATATTTGAAAATTCTCCCTAATCTAAGATTTTAGTATAAAATACATACACACATAAACACAAATGGAAACCAGTAAATTTGAATAAATAAAATTAAAATTATCATGTATTGACATATAATTATATATTAATAAATATATAACTATATTATATTATTTACATATAATATATTATATATTAACAGAACAGATGATCATATATTAATATACAAACAATATATTAATATAATATATTAATTGTAAGTTATTAATATATTGGCCATAAAAATTGATAGTTATAAATATCAGCACATAGTATAATTACATTAATATATAATTATATATTAAGAAATATTATGTTATCAATATATTAATATTAAAATACCACCATAAATAAATTTGAATAAAGTTTTTGCATGCTGTTTCAATTAAAATGTTACAAGAAAGTAGAAAAGAATATAAGAAGCTTACATAATTTGATTTTTATAAATGTAAGATACAACTAGATTAATGAGCAATAAATATAATCAGAAATGCCATGAAATAAAGAAAATGTTCAATTTTACTAATAGTCAATTAAAAATTAAAATTATTTTAAAATCAAATGTGCAAGTTAAAAATAAATACACTGAGCACTGGCTTGGGGATAATAAACTATATATTTCCCTGCGCTTCTGATAGAAATGTATTAAGAGAAGATGCTTTTAAAAATAATTTGCCGGGCGGCGCCTGTGGCTCAAGGAGTAGGGCGCCGGTCCCATATGCCGGAGGTGGTGGGTTCAAACCCAGCCCTGGCCAAAAACAAACAAACAACAACAACAAAAAATAATAATAATAATAATTTGCCATGGGCGGCACCTGTGGCTCAAAGGACTAGGGCACCAGCCCCATATGCCGGAGGGTTCAAACCCAGCCCCTCCGGCAAAAATAATAAATAATAATAATAATAATAATTTGCCAATATCTTCTGGTCTAGATTTAGGTCATTTCTGGAATGTCTCAAATAATCTTGAATATAGAAAAAAGCTTTCTAAACAAAGTTATTCATTTTAGTCTGATATGATAAAAAATGATAAAAAAATTTAATGTCCAATTAAAGGAAAATGGTTAAACTACAGAAAATGGCAAACTATGCGCTTAAGTAAACTATATATCATAATTTTTAGTTATGTAAAAATTGTGCTTAAAACGTGAAAAAGTCTCTGAAACCAGTAAAAAGATCGTAACTTAATGGACTATTCCCATACAGATAGTAAAATAATATTAAAACTAAGTTGTAATATGGCAGTATTTATAATAAAGTTAAGTCAAACAAGTCCAAGGAAGATGATTCAGTATGATTAAAATTATGTTCTAACACTCAATACAAAAATCATACCTATATATCTAGCTATACATAGGACCAAGACTACAAAATGTTCCAAAACGTTATTTTAGTTATTTTTGGCACTATTAGTCTATAAGTGATTGCTTTTTCTATCAGAAGAACTATTTCATGATGAGCAACGTCAGCATTATCAGAAAAGTTTTTAGGAATGGAAATTCTCAGACCAATAAATGAGCAATAAATGTAATCAGAAAAAATTAGCTGGGCCAGATGGGGTGCGGTCCAGTAATCTGTGTTTTAACAAGCTCTCCAAGTGATCCTGAAGCACACTAAAGTTTAAGAACCAATGCATTAGAGCAAAACAAACATCAATATAAGGAAGTGCTAAAATGAGTTATCTAATACAATCCTATAAAATGGCTAAGAACGTCTTTACAAAAATATTAACTTACCATTCATCTGTAAAGTTCAGTTTTATTGTGCTTGTAGTTGTTCCTTCTGTGCTGTAGTGCAAACTTAAAACTGGTTCACCTGTGCCTGGTTTGGGGCTCAGCTTTTCATTATTGTTATCTGAAAATTGTGTTTAAAACATTTGAAAGAGTCTCTGAAACCAGTAAAAAGATGACATTTCCTAAAATTTATAAAACTTAAATTAGGTTGTCCTTGTCATGATTCTTTTCACCTGTTATGGTTCTCATTTAAAGTTCAAAGACAAGTGTTACAGAAATACTTTTTTATTTCAAAGTAGCACTGTATCAAATTCTAGTTTGTGTACATGATTCCCTTTGATTCAGATGGAAATCACACACACCGAGAACCAGATTTAGTCATAAGGGAATTAAAGAATATTAACATGCAATGACATATTTTACAAACTGGTACCCTTATTAAATGGAATGCTTATGATACTATTACGCAGTTAGAGTGTAGAGCATAACTAATATTGGCTCCTTTAGAAACAATGAGATGTAAGATTCAAGGGTTCAATAAGTTGTTCAGCAAAAATTTTGCTACAATTAAACACTGTCAATTTTTTTCTATTCTTTCAAATTTATACATTTATAATCTAGGGAGGGACCATTGCCTGCACTCCCTGAGGGAGAGGGAATAATTTATCGTGCTTTGATATTTTCTAAAATACTCTTTGTTAGAAGATCATATATTTTGTATATTTCAGCTTTTCTTCCTGACTAATCTTGCAAGGAATTTGTGTCTTAATTACGAAAATGACAATTTCACCTTAAGAGTCTAAAGGGGATATCTATGATAGGCTCTATCTCAGTGTATAAAGTCTTTTTAAAATGACAAATAAAATCAAGAAACTCTACAGAAACTGATGTAGAGTATTCAAAGCCAAACCTTCTCCCCGCCAAAATAAAAAGCATATGAATATTCAAAGACAAAATTAAATAGGGCTTTAAAGTTTTTTCATTTTATGATGAATAACAGTTTGGGGAAACATTAAAACACAAAGGGAATACAAATGTGTAAATAATCAAATATGTAACATTTCTGCCAGGTGCTTGCAGAAAGAAAACTCTCTTGTGAGAAAATCATTTTCTGAATACCAGTTTAAGTACTGATAAGACAGTACTAAAAATAAACACCTGAAAAATAGCAACGAAAACAATCACAACTTAATAAAACTGAAATTACTCAGGCTTTTTCATTATTAGGTCCATTTTCTATTACAATGAATATTTTGTATCTTTTTTCATTCCTCTTAGAGATGATAGAGCACTTACTGAAAGAATCTCACAGAACCTCTGCTCTTTTATTCTGTGAGAGGACAATTAACAGGTCTTCAAATACAGAACTGTAGTAAGGAAAAATTATTTCTTTTCTTTCCTTTTTTTGGGGGGGAAGGAGACAAAGTCTTGCTTTGTCACCCTTGATAGAGCGCCACGATGTCACAGCTCACAGCAACCTCAAACTCTTGGGCTTAAGCGATTTCTCTTGCCTCAGCCTCCCAAGCAGCTGGGACTACAGGCACCCACCACAACATCTGGCTATTTTTTTGTTGCAGTTGTCATTGTTGTTTAGCAGGCCTGGACTGGATTTAAATCCAGCAGCCTCTGTGTATGTGGCTGGTGCCATAATCACTGAGCTACAGGCACCAAGCCAAGAAAAAGTATTTCTTAAGAGAGGAGGAATGAAGTTGGGAACAAAGCTCAAGAGTATCAATTCTTATGTCTTAAATGCTAACTTAAGGTAAATTAGTAAGCCTGCTATTTGAAAATAATAATGTGAATTATAAGCTGATATCCTAAATAGTAAAATTACTTTGTTTCTGTACTACTTTTGTTATGATTACGTTCTTGATTTAAACGGTTGCTGGAAATAAATTAATAACCTGCTACAACTTTCAAAGATTCAACATTACATTTGTTTTGGATGAGGTATTTTGCCAAATGTCATTCTGATAACTTGATGAACAGACCTTTAGTTTCCATAAAATCATTAAGAATGAGACTTTTAAAATTTTGTTAGTCGCCACTCATCTATTCGCACATAGTTTTCCCCTATTCTTTAGTTAAGTTGCTGAGATTTTTATTCCACTGTTGCCAAAGTCATTGTTGCCTTTATGCTCTTGGATTTGGTGGGGGACAGATAGACAGCTAAAGACTGGATGATTAAGGAAATTGAGAGGCAGAGTTGGGGCTGGTTTGTTCATTATCTCTCACAACATTTTATAAAGCATCTTGCTATTTTTCTTTTAAGGTGAAGAAAGAATAGAAAACAAAAGCAGGTGTGAGAGAAGTGCAGGACTGAATTTCTTAAGTTCACCTTGGTTATAGAAGCGTAAGTTATAAGAAGCCCTGTGGAATTGAAATGGTTTATCAAAACATTCCTTTTGAGGAAAATTAAGGATAGATACTTACATGCTATGGCTATAAGAATATAGTAAATGAAGAGCTTTTAAGAGATCAGAACAGAAAATGTTTTATTCAAATTTATACAGCCCTTCCACCAAAAGTAAGAAGCTTCCTGATTTTATCAATGACAATTAAAACTTTCTAGGGTATCTATTATAAAGTTCTTCCTTAATCTCTCAGGAGTGTAATCTACAGATAAATCATGTAAAATATGGTAATATTCATTCATAAAATCATAAGATTATTATAGTTGATAAGGTTTGTTAAGTTGTTAATGAACTCAGCCTTGTGTAAAACTAGACCATCATTATAAAAATAGAATGAACTCCTGTGTTATAAAAACTTCAGACCCCTGAGTCTAGCTATTTCTTTGTAGCCTGCACATAAATAGTGGCTCTGGTGGAAAATTACATGATGCAGAACTTGGTTTCTTCAAAGCAGTATTAATGGGAGTATGTACCTGAGATTTAAAATTCATTTCTTAGTCTTGTTCCATTCTACTCTTCCTAGTTTAATAATATTTTGCTTGATCATCTATATAAACCATCAGGTTAAATTTTCTTAGTAATTCCTGAGCCACTAATGAATGCATTCACCATGTTTGTGATAAAAATGCATATTTCAAGCTACTGATGTCTAAGAAAAATCTACTTTAAAGATTTAAATAATTAAATTGGTTTTTCTTTTTACTTTATTTGAAAAAAGTATTTGTAACCATTTAATTTTTCTCTAACTTGGTCTATCAGTTAGAAGTTAGAGAAACACATTCTAAAAACTGTTTTTCAAAGCCTTACATTATGTACAGATCTCTATTACTGAATTATTTTGCTTAACAAGACTTTTATTTAAAAGCCTTGGGGTTCAGAAATTCACTTAAGTACATAAATGGCTTTATGTAGAAAGAACTATCACATTAATAATGCAATTTATTATTACTGAGAATATATATAAACTATAAATTATATATATGTACCTCTCTTTTGGAAATCTTTGTAGTCTGTATTGTTATCTCTATCTTACAAATGATGAACTGATGATAATAAATAGGTTTTTTTTTCTCTAGTTACATTGATTTCCTTTTACATGAAGCTTTTATATGAAGTTCCTACCTAACTATATTGTCTTGGGAAATAATCTGACTACGAAGAAGAAAATAAGATTGCTTAAATGACTTTTTAAATAAAGAAATAGAAATTGTTGGTGTTGTGATTCTTTAGAAATAATTCATATCAGCAACATTAATATAATTGATACAAGTTCTTAAAGCCAAAATTGCCACTTTGGGTATCAGAGTATTGAAAAGCTATGTTGTATCTTCTTCTAGGGCATTCCGAGTGGAACTGTTTCTTCCTCCTCCAAAAATACTACAAGAGAAAATTTTTTGTGGTGTGCGTGGCACATACGCAGTGTAGCTGGAGGGAACTTTAACTTGTTCAACACTATTAAGTTTTTTTGGTGGCCATTCTATATTGCTCAATTAATCATAATTATTAAAAATAATTGATGATACTAGCAGCTTAGATTGGTCTTTATTAAGGCAACTGCTTATTTAAAACACATACTTCAGAAGTGCAGTAAGAACCACATAAAAATCAAGACAATATACTATAAAGGACTTTATTTACAAGTCCTTAGAAATGAAAAGTCTGTAACATGAGATTCAGGAAACCAAATTTAAAAGATTCTTTCCAGAAATTGGGATACATAGAAAGCACATAAGTAAAGCTGCCCACCCCATGTGGCACTGTTAAAATCTCCCTCCAGTATTTCAAAACCATTTCCTCAGGTATATTCTCCTTTATTTAAAAAAGAAAATCAATTTATCTGTAATACACATACTGCTTAGTAGATACGTTAAAATGTGACTTTCAGATGAAAACAGATCAGGTAGATAGCTTAGGAGAACACTCAAACCACTTTTCCCTCCAGCTACTATCGTCCTTGCTTGTTTTGAAATGCTTTTCTTATTTCTCATCTCCTACTCTAAAATCTGGCCTCTGTCTCTGTTACACTACTGAAATTGCTATACTTCTGAGATTGATCACTTCCACGTTGATTAATTCAGAGAAATATTTTATTAGTACCAGTTTACTGGACTTCTCAGCAGTGTTCAAGGAGTCAACTGTTTCAAATTTGAAAATTTCTCTTCTCTTGATCACACGACACCACACTGTTGTGTCCACGCTGCCTTCCACTTCTCCAGCTGTTCCCTCTCAGTCTCCTGTTTCAGCTATTCTCTGCCAAAATTTTGTAATATGGGGATTTTTCTGATTTCTCCTCAGATGTTCCAGAGCTCCCACACTGTCCTCTGTTTTCTACTATCATCCTAGTTAATTTCACTTATTTTCATGGCTTCAACAACCATCTATATGTAGAAAACTCTCAAATCTACTTCCTGAGCTCTGACATCTTTCCTGAGTTCCATCTCCATACAACCAACTGCCCAGCCAACTTCCCACTTGAGTGTCTCACAAAAGTAATTCACTGCAATGTATTCAAAATCAAGTTAATGATCACCTCCCTCTACACTTTCCTACCCATACCTTTTTCTTTTCCACTTACCTATTTAAGGAACTAATCACCCACATAGTATCAGTCATATTCCCCATTTAATCAAAATATATGGGTTCCCTGTACAGGGGTTAGAAAAGTCACCTGGAAATCTTCACCATTATCTCTCTGAAAGCATCATAAATAAATGTATAATCTAAGTAAAAACAATGTATTTTCTATATGAAGATTTAAGACACATCCTCTGGGTCTGTCCCCTCTAATAAGATTGCCTGGACTAAACTATCTTCATATGGAAATTCTACAGTTGTTACTACAACTTATACTCTGGACCTCTCAATCCCTTGTCTCATTCAATATACCATTAAGTCCTATTTATTTATTTATTTATATATTTATTTATTTATTTTCTTGAGACAGAATCTCACTATGTAGCCCTCAGTAGAAGGCTGTCATGTCACAACTCACAGCAACTTCAAAC
The DNA here is from genome assembly GCF_027406575.1 of Nycticebus coucang. Classification (NCBI taxonomy): domain Eukaryota; kingdom Metazoa; phylum Chordata; class Mammalia; order Primates; family Lorisidae; genus Nycticebus; species Nycticebus coucang. The sequence continues at coordinate 93,385,856 of NC_069789.1, forward strand.
TCTTGGCTTAAGCGATTCTCTTGCCTCAGCCTCCCAAGTAGCTAGAACTACAGGCGCCCGCCACAACACCCAGCTATTTTTTTGTTGTAGTTTTTTTTTTTTTTTTGGTAGTAATTGTCATTGTTGTTTAGAAGGCCTGGGCCAGGTTCGAACCTGCCAGCTCTGGTGTATGTGGCTGGTGCCCTAATCACTGACCTGTGGGCACCGAGCCAAGACCTATTTATTCTACATCCTAAATACTTCTTGAATCTCTTCATATCTCTCCTACCAAACTTTTATAAATAGATCAAAGTCTCTATTACCAGAACCACCTCCTAAATGATTTAGTCTCTATTATCAGCTCCCCATACTCTGTTCAGAATATGAGGCCATAATCTCTATTTAATTTTTTTATTATTAAATCATAGCTGTGTAAATTAATGTGAACATGGGGCACTATACACTTGTTTTATAAACAGTTTGACACATTTTCATCACACTGGTTAACATAGCCTTCCTGGCATTTTCTTAGTTATTGCATTAAGACATTTATATTCTACTTTTACTAAGTTTCACATGTACCCTTGTAAGATGCATCACAGGTGTAATCCCACCAATCGCCCTCCCTCCACCCATCCTCCCCCCTCTCTCCCCTCCCTCTTCCCCTTCCCCATATTCTTAGGTTATAACTGGGTTATAGCTTTCATATGAAAGCCATAAGTTTCATAGTAGGGCTGAGTACATTGGATACTTTTTCTTTCATTCTTGAGATACTTTACTAAGAAGAATACTGTGGCTCAAAGAGATAGGGCGCCGGCCCCATATGCCTGAGGTAGCAGGTTCAAGCCCAGCCTTGGCCAAAAACTGCATAATCTCTATTTAAAATCCTTCCTTAGCCTCCCTCTATGATTATAATCCCAAAGCTTAAAATGTTCAAAGGATCCTTCTCAATCTGGGCCCTTGACGGATGGCACTGTCCAGCCATACAGGGATTCTTTAAGCCACCCTAACGTAATATGCAGAGGCTCTGCATATGCTATTCGTACTTTCCTCATGCTCTCTCACCTACCTTGTTCAGCCTCATCGTTCAGATCTCAGCACAATGTCTCTTCTTCAGGGATGCCCTATCTGGCCCTGACTTCACAGGTTGAAGTATCATTCTTACATGTTCTTCACTGCACCTTGTTATTTCCCTTTTTACAAAACTAATCATACTTATATATATATTTTTCATCTGTCTTTATTGTTTAATGACACAAAGCATAGTAGTTATGATCACAGACACTGTAGCCAGGCTGCATGAGTTGGAGTCACATTTGTAACACTTACTAGCTGTGTGTAACCTTAGACCTGTTTCTTAATCTCTCTCTGACTTTGTTTCCTCATCTGAAAAATGAGGATAATAATATTAAATAGTACGTACTGCATAAGGTTGTGGTGAGAATTAAGTAAATTAACATATAAAAACTGCTCAAAGCAATGTTTGGTACAAATAAAATGCAATATTAAGTGTCTATGCTGTTGCTGCTATTGTTAGTAATCAACTCACTGCTCCAAGAACAGAGGGCATTAGCTTTATTCATCCAAGCATCCTAGAGTCTACTACTATCTACCCCAGTACTTGCCACAAGACAGGAAGACATTTAAATATCAGCTGAATTAATGAAGCAGACATACGAATATGGCTCTACCACTTATGTTACTTGTCTTTTACATAGGGTGTCTTCATCAGTAAAAAATGAGGATAATCAGAGTATTCACCTCATTAAGTCTGCAAAACAAATAAGGTGTTGTATGTAAAATTCTCAACACAGTTCCTGTCCGAAAAAACAAACAAACAAACAAAAAACCCAGTAAATGTCAGTTATTTTTATCATTGACAATCATAAATTAGAAAACAATTAAACTGGAGATAGGATGGGCACAGTGGCTCTCACCTACCATTCTAGCATTCTTAGAGGCTGAGAGGATTGCTTGAACTCAAGAGTTCAAGACCAGCCTGAGTAAAGCCAGACCTTGTCTCTACCCAAAAAAACAGAAAAATTAGCCAGGTATGGTAGTGGTGTGCCTGTAGTCTCAGCTACTCAGGAGGCTCAGGCAGGAAGATTGCTTGACCCCTAGTCAACAGAGTAAGACTATCTCAAAAAAACAAACAAACAAATAAGAAAAACAATTAAACAATTGTTTAATTAAACAATTAACAAATTGGAGGCATAGGTTGGATTATCAAAAGAGCAGAATTGAGCATATGCAAAAAAATTATAGGGTTTAACTTCTAAAAGACCAAATACATCACTATTTATAAGAATCTAGACCTAGTAGTTGGAGATTGGAGGAACTCAGTTACTTCATTCCAAGTGACCGATAGCTAGTTCTAAGGAACCAGTTCTAAGAATCTGGAATGAAGTTTGATTTCACAAACTTCACAAACTCCACAATTCATTACCATTTAAAATATAGCATATGTATCTGCTGTGCTGAATACTAAATTTACATTTCAAATATAGCAGGCCTCAATCATCAGACATTTAATAAAAATTAGAATTGTCAGTGTAAGGCTAAAATTACTTGATGTAATAATAAGCATAAGCTCAACCACTGAGCTATATATACCCCCCCAACTACTTGATATAATATCGTCAAGATAATATTACTAAAATGAAACTTCAATTTGGTGATAGTAAATAATCTTAAGGGAATATATATTTAATGCATGACATTTTTCTATTTCCCTATCTACCTTAGAATTAGTAAAATGTATTCCACTGGTTTTTGATTATCCACGAATCTCCCACAGATGAATATTTTACTAATGTAAGTCTGCTTATGTAAAATGATATAGTGGAAAATTAACATTAATATTTCTAAAGCCTACAAATTTGCTCTTATGATTCTTTTTTTTTTTTTTTTGGCCGGGGCTGGGTTTGAACCCGCCACCTCTGGCATATGGGACCAGCGCCCTACTCCCTGAGCCACAGGCACCGCCCTGCTCTTATGATTCTTTAAATCCAGAATAGAAAATGAGTGTCAGACAGACATACAATTGCCTACAGGCGTAAGTTTCAAACTTCTCAGCATTATCAACTTCCACTTAATGGAAACACTGTAAATGAATATAAAGAAACTTGCCTCAATCTTGGCCATAATTTAAGACAAAATTATTTTCTTATATCCCCTTAAAAGTTAACTGTTCTTCAAAAACCATCATAGATTCATTTTTTAGTTTTTATAAAATAAGGAGGAAACTGCTGACCTAAATATTTGTAAGAGGAAAAATGAATGAGTTTTAATAATATAAACAGGCAAGAGAAATACATCAGAAGAGGATTTTTCCTCTTTTAGTATAATATGCATAACATAACTAGAGATACAAATAAAAAGGAAAACTAAAACTACTCATTAAAACATATAGTGTTCAAACCAAACAAAATGCATGATAGATGTCACTGTGCTTATTTAAATAGTTGTACTTTATCCATGATTAGCACATAAAGGCCATCAATGTGTCTACACACAATGCTGAATTTGGAGACCACTGGAAAGTATTTTACGATAGGATACAATTAAAAACCACTGGCATTATACACTTATGTCCCTACAATTTTGTTTCTTAAAACAAGTACTCTGAAAAGAGAAAAAAACTATTGAGCTAGCCAGGAAGCTATATTTGAAACTCTGAAAATTCAGACTAAATGTACTGTTATAAAATTATGATTTTTACGAAAAATTCCAGATAAATTAAGCAAAAACATTAATTGCAATCAGCCAGCTCAATAATGTGTATACAAGTATTAAAAAAATTTTCTTCAATGAAGCAAGCCCATTAAAATTTAAAAAATTTTATTAGTTCGGTAAGGCGCCGGCCCCATATACGGAGGGTGGCGGGTTCAAACCCGGCCCCGGCCAAACTGCAACCAAAAAATAGCAGGGCGTTGTGGCGGGCGCCTGTAGTCCCAGCTACTTGGGAGGCTGAGGCAAGAGAATCGCTTAAGCCCAGGAATTGGAGGTTGCTGTGAGCTGTGTGAGGCCACGGCACTCTACCGAGGGCCATAAAGTGAGACTCTGTCTCTACAAAAAAAAAAAAAAAAAAAAAAATTTATGAGTAACATTTTTATTCTTGCTTTCAAATAAAGAAATCCATGAACTGAGATGGGAAAGCAAATTAAATAACATATAAAAAGCACCTGGGTACCTAGAAGGTAGTTAATATTTTGTTACATAAATATAAAACTGAGTATTAATTTTAAAAAGTACTAATTCTCTTTAAAATTATGAAAAGCAAATTTTAAATATGCTTAAGTAGTCATTAGAGATATATTTAGAAAACTTACTAGATATACTACTTTTTCCATTCTACATGGGAAAACAGGTAAGAGTCCTGGTAAAGGTTAAAAACTCGAAACAACAGCATGTCTGGAAACATCAACTATCCTCTACAACTTGAACAAATAAAGAATCTTTCTGCATATTCTATAAAGATGCTCAATTCTGAAACTTTAACTCCCCACAGCGGACATCACCTTTTCTCTACTTTTCATTCCTAATTGTGCTTATGAAAAGAGGCATCTACATACCAGTGTTACCAATGTCTCTACCTTTTTCCCGCCAACCCTTCCCTTTCTCCTCAAACCACTGCTATCTGGCATCTGCCTCAACATACCGTATCTCAAGCTGCAATGTCAAAGCAATCATATTGCCAAATTAAATAAAAACAATTTCTCAGTCCTTTTTGTATTTGACATCATTGTTCCACATGGATTTAGTGACCAGGCCATCCTTGAACTTCTTTTGTGCTGGCATTCTGTCTGTCCTGCCTACTTTTCTGGTCATCTTCTCTGCTTGCTCTTTTCCTAGACAACTTCTTATACTCCATGGTTTCAACTGCTATCCATAATTGATGATTCCCAATCTTCACCTCCACCTCAGATCTCTCTGGTGACCTCCAGAATTATATAGCCATCCAACTGTCTATTAGATTTCTCTAAAGGCACTTCAAATGCAAAATTAAAAAAAAAATCTCACATACCTTCTTAACCCTCATATCAGTTGTTCCTCTTGAAATCTCTATCTTGGTTGACAGTTCATTATCTATCACTCTAGCAAGACAAATGGACATTGTTCCTTCATTCATTTCTAACTAATTGGTCTCAAAGTCCCATTAATTCTTCCTCTCAAATATTTTTAAAATCTGTTTCAGATCCTAACACTATTGCTTTACTGTATCCCTCATAATCTCCTACCAGAGTATTGCAATAATCTCTTACATGTTCTTGCTGTTTTCTTATTCCTTTCCAATCAATCATCTATAATGCTGCCCAAATAATCTTTCCATACATACATAATCGTGTTTCTCAGAACCTGAAGGAATGTCTGTAGCTCCCCACTGCTTAAAGAATTCATTTACTCACTCATTTAATATTGTTTATTATATAACCCATATGATTTAAGGCAATGAGTATATTATATTGAAAACTATTTAGAAAATTTATAGAGAAAACAATATTAGACAAAGGGTTTTGCATAAATTCAACAAATATCAGAAGAGAAATCATCTCAAAACTTGCCTTTCTTTACTGTCACAACATAAAAGCAAATCATTTCTATACCATATTGTTATGTGTGATGAAAAATGGGTTCTTTTTGACAATTACAAGTGTTCAGCACAATGGTTGGATAAAGATGAAGTGCTGAAACAAAAAATGAATATTCATTAACAAAAGCTAATGGTGTCTGTTTGGTGGTCCAGTGCTAGTATTATCTACTACAGCTTTATGAAACCTGGTTGATCAATTATAATGGATGTCTAACTGCAACTAATTGGATGAAATAATGGAAATGCTTACGATTAAGTAGCTGAGACTAGTCAACAGATGACAGGCCAATTCTCTTGCAACTGAGCAATGCTCAACCCGAAGTCACACAAACAACACTGCTCAAACTACTGAAGCTGGACTTAGAAACTCAGTCATCCACTATATTCACCACACCTTGCACTAACTGATTACCACTTCTTCCAGGCTTTGAACCACTTCTTACAAGGAAAAATATTTAATTCTCAATAAGCTGTGGAAAGCACCTTTCATGATTTCATGACCATGTGCTCTCTAGGCTTCTCTGCTGCTGGCATAAACCAGCAACTCTTAAGATAGCAAAACTGTGATAGTTTAGGCACATACTTTGATTAATTATACTACTTTGAGACACAATAAACTAAACTTCTGATTTAAAATCAGACATTTCTTAATGACCCCATATGATATAGCTTCTGCCAAACTTACTTAGCATTTACCTTTTATGTAGTATCTCTACTTATGTGACTAAAAGGCATGTCATTCTTTACATGGCCAAAAAATAAAGAACCTCTTGATTTCCACTTCCAAACTAGCCATCATCAACCTAGGCACTGATGCAACAAATCTAGGCGTTAACCCTTCTTCTTTTTCTGTCATATTCCATATCATATATAAGTCATGTATCAACTTAGATTGAAAGTAATATTCGCTATAACCCTATAAAAATAAATAGAATATAAATAGATTATGAATGGGGCTATAAACTCTCTGAGAGTAATACATTATTTACATTCACATATGCTTACCAAAAAAAGATTACTTGATTAGAGAGTAGTTATAAACAAGAGTCCAGTATTATGATATTATAGTTGAGTTTTACCTAAAGTTACTGTTTGCAGTGTTAATACTTCTATAGTAAATGTACAAAGATAAAACATGCTTAATTTTTTAATTCAAAAATTCATTTACCAATTCATTCATTCTCAAGAACAAAAAAACCTAATAGCAATACTTGTCATCACAGCTCTACAAAGAATAAGATCAGAAGTACAAAAGAAGTTTCCTAATTTGTTTTAAAATTAGTTTCTGAATATTTCTTTAAGGAGATAGTCAAAATTAGATCTATTTCACAAAAAATAAGTACTATAGCACGATTTAATTTCCCCATTACTGCTGACAAATGAATCATTCTTATGGCTTTAGTGCTAATTTAAAAAAAATGCTTGGAAGAAACATTTGTAAAATCTATTATATGTGGGTCACTACAAAAGTTTTGAGACGGACTGTGTTATGTTCATTATTTCACTTCCAAGAAACACAGTTTACAGCATCCCCTCTGATTCATCAGTGTGAGTTTCAACTAGCTCAGCTTATCAGTATTGCCTATAGGGCTTCATTTGTTGCTGGCCACATGGATTTTACATTCCTTGATTTTTATGTATCTCAAAACTTTTGTAATGACAATCATCTGCCTTTTAAAACAGAGCGTGAATATCATTTTAAGATTTAATATTCTTAACATTAATTATCATACGGTGTCACTATAGGAATACTTTAGGGAATTCTGAGGTAAGACAGTAAACCATTTGCCCTATGTCTAAATAGCCTGTTTTAGGATTTTATAATCTTTCTTTCTCCATCCTTCTTTGCAGATGCTCCTTCTTGTCAGAATGTCTTCCTCTACCAATCCTTCTCTGTGCTGTATTGATCTGCTAGTAATAAAGCTTGATAAATAAGTAACCTGTCTATTTCATCAGGTTCTATGCAAGGCTTTGAGGTTGATTCTATACCTCTCCTACTTTAAAAAGTGCCAGTGCAAGTTGTTCCCCCCCATTGGTGGCTTTTGACTTTATCTCCAGGTTCATAACTGTATTCCTCATAGGTTAATGTATCAGAAGTGTGACCACCAGATAAGTGAGACATAAACCAAGTATTACTACAGTGATTTAGTAATATAGAATACTACAGTAGAACTTCCATAGTTGACTACTTCCCTACACTGACCACCTCCTTAAATTGACTTAATTTTCATACAGCAGACATGCACCACATGTCCTCAATAGAAGTTCCTTATGTTGACCACCTCTGTATGTTGACCAGTGTGATACAGTCCCGTCAGTGGGTTCTACTGTATGTTCAGAAAACTTCTTTTAAATTAGCAATGAGGTAGTATGTTAACCTCATACCCACAGTTTTACACAACTTTATGGTACCTACAGTTTTCTCCATTATAATATTGTTATAAGAAAATAATTCAAAGTAAGCATCAAGGGCCAAAGGTAGAAATTAGCTTACATGGCAAATAATTTGTATAGGCCAAAGAGGCCCTTTAAGCACAATACCACCTATGGTAATTTAGTCCACAAAAAACTGACTGTAAGATCATAACCAAAATGAAATGCTATGAAAAAGTGAGACAGAGCTTTGTTTATGCATTGCAGTAAAACTATGAATGGATGGGCATAGCGCATCTCCTGTTGCACGCACCCTGTTGCTCATCAAGTGACATGGATCCGAGCTGTTTGTTAACCACAGAAGAAGGAGAATCTGAAACAAAAATGAGATGTCAACTTAAAAGTAAGCAGCAGAAAACTGCACAGCAATGTCATGATCATCTCTAAGCTTAAGAAACAAATGTATAAGGGTGAAGAACAGAAGTTAAGTACTGTGGTGTGTTTCCCAAGCAGTGAGTAAGCAGGCCATGTTCTTAATATGTGTTATTCCAGGCAAGCATTTAGCAACTTTGAGAATGAGTTGGGAAAATATTCTATTTCCATGCACATACTTTCATCAAATTCATTTAGCACAAGCATAAGGTGCAAAGTAGATAAATTAGAAACAGGATATCTCCTTCACTGAATAAAAGACTCCTTGCCCTTCTCAAACTCCCTCTCCAGCTCTGTAAGATGAATTTCATACTGCCTTGGAGAATTCAAAGCATGAAATGAGATGCTCACTATATTTTGTGAGATGTTTTTTGTATTAGGAGTTGAACAAGAAATTAACATGTTAGACAAAATGGTTTATCAAGAAAAATAGTCAATGAAGAATTCCCATTACAGAAACATACATAACTTTAAAAACTCTATAGTATATTATGCAAACTAAACCTATACTCTATGAAGGCTTAGGTTTCTTTAGAGGTACCAAATAGGGAAAGGAAAATGGATACAAGGAGAAGGCTCTGTCATTTGGGCTTTTTATCTACTTGACTTCAGATAAAACAGCTTTTTTCTTATCTTCTTGATATTCTTGGTTACTATGCAAGAATTTATTTAATAAATGGCTTTTTCTGTTGAAAAATACTGGTATAAAGGAAGGCAACATAATAAAATGCAAAGGGTACTCATCTGGAGTTAGTAAGTTTGATTTTAAACCTGTTTTCTACATAATAATTAGCAATGTTCTTAGGCCTAAGCTGCTTCTTTCTCCCCAATCAGCCTAGGGATCTACTAACCAAGAAAGACTCTGGGGCATAGAAAAAGGTGGCCCCTTCCCATTCCTGACTTGGGATCCGATATTCCAGTAAGGCTACAGTAAAAAGAGAAAATGTGGATAATAAGCACAGCTCTGCCCTAAATGTAAGAATAATTCCCAGTTTCTAATATCCTGTGTTGTAGTTCTTAGCAAATGTTGTTAATAAAATACTTTGGCCAATTCCAGCTTCTGATCATAATGGCATTTCATTTCCCCAAAAGTAAGTAAAGTGAAGATTATCCTTAATTATGTAACTAAGAGAAGTTTTCCATTATAACCCAGATTCAAACCAATTTTAAATAATTTGATTGCTTCCATTTATACACTTCAAAGTGTGAAGCATGCTACCATTTCTATCAGTTTTAAATCTCTCATCTTCTAACATTATCAGTTTGCACATCAATTTTTCTTGACTAGATTTTGATAAAGGATGATCAATACTCGAATGAGAACTTTTATTTATTCTTATCACCTCTATATCAGAACATTCCATTAAACAAGTTTTAACTAAACAAAAAAGAAAGTGGAAATGATAGTATTTCAATCAGTTCCTGCATCTATTCATGCTTAACTTTCTTTTTCAAGACTTCTCCTTTATTCACTTCACAGTTGGATTCAATATTGTCATCCATTTTATTTTTGAAGAACAGGTAAGTTGGTCTTTAGAAATAAAATTATATCTTTAAAGAAAAACATAACAAAAATGTGACTCAGTGAATATTGGAAAAACCTCCTAAAAAGTCTCTTATGAAATTTTTGTTTTGGGATAGTCTTGTTTTATTGCACCAGATAGAAGGCAGTGGTATCATCATAGCTCACTGCAACCTCAAATTCCTGGGTTCTTGTCTCGACCTCCCAAGTAGCTTGAAGAACTGGCACCTGCCACAATGCCCAGCTATTTTTTTGTTGCAGCTGTTATTGTTGCTTAGCTGGCCCAGGCTGGGCTCGAAACCACCAGCCTTGATGTATGTAGTTGGTGCAGTAACCACTGTGCTACAGGCACCAAGCCGATTACCACGTATTTCAAAAAATGTGGTTTTCAGTCTTGAGAAAATTCTTTAGTCCTTTAACACCAAAATTTTCTCAATACAGAAAAAAATAGATAATTATAATCAAACAGGTAAATAAGACTCTTTAGCCAAACTTTCTGGGTTCAAATGTGGTTTATCTACTCAGTAATATTATAACCTTGGACAATTTAATTTGTCTAAGTCTTAAATTCTCTATCTAAAAAATGGGGATAATCACAGTATCTACCACAGAGCATTCTTCTGAAGATCTAATGAGATAATCCATGTAAACGACTTAAACAACACATAGGGAAGGACCAATAAATGTTGTTACTACTTGCCTGTTTTTCAGAAATCTGGTATTGAATAAAAAATAATGGTACAAGGCTGTTCTGAAAAATATGGAGCATATTATAATGTTTAAGGTTCTAAGAAACTCATCACTGTTTTGCTTAGGACTGTGTCATTCAAGGAAGTAAAAAAGTGCTTGCACAACTAGGCCATCAAAGGTATTCCTTTCTGAAGTGCTACAACATGACTGTCTTTATGGACACTGTAGGAAAGAAATCTGATGTTGTTTAGCGTCTGTCTGTATAGGATCGGTAAGTGCTGATTTTTTCCAATATGGCTCAGTTTTGAAAAGCCCTTTTTCAAAAATAATCACCAATGTTTTATACCCTGTTGGGGTATAAAAGTTACTTTTTTTTTTCTTCCAATTGGCAAAACCGTGCCATAAAGTGAAAAAACAGTTCCTACCTGACCCTTTCTAGGCTGGCTCCATGCTCCAGTGGGCTCTGTGGTGGTCGGGCCAGTACCAGCAGACTCCACAGGGTGCTGTCACTCTGAGCAGGAGCCAGCAGCCCATGACTTCGGGGACCTGAAATGGAAAAAAAGAGTTGGGCTTAAAATCAGCCATATGTTGAATGCCTCTGCCACAGTTGTGTAGGGCATTCATCTGATAAGTGTACATAACTGGCCTTGATAAAAGGACATGCAGAAGCAGTTAAGTAAAATACTATACTTAAGATAGTACATTATTAAGTGTATTGCTCTCCTCAGAAGCATAAAAAATTTACATAAACAGTATTGTCTAATCTGTTTTTACACTGTTTCTATAAATTAAGGTAGGTCACACTAAATAAATCAATAATTGGAAAACTGAGGCATAAAGCACCAAATGACCTGTCAAAGGTCATACTGTCATAGGGTCAGGGACAAATAATTCAGCTAGTCTAACATCCAGGAACTGATATAATGAAGGCAAATTCATCTCTTTCTGATTTAAAAAAAAAAAAAAATCAATGAATGATTTTCTTATGAGCTACGATATATTTCCCAAACAAATTATGACGTATTATCAGGTAGTCTAGGAAAAAAGGTACCTTTTAAATACTAAAAGATGAAAATATTTTTACATGATACATTTTGACTTTGTAAAACTATATTTTGAGCAATTAATTCTGAAGGATTATCATTTATAGGTGTCAAAATTCTTTTACAGCACTGGTTTTCAAACTTGGCTTTGGGGTACAGGGGAGCCTTAGAGGTAGCATGAGGAGCAAGAAGGTGACCATTGCTCCTTATCTCCCTTCATGTGGAAGTTACAACAGTGTCACTTTTATATATTTTAGACTCTGATGACAAACAGTTCAAAGCTAAAAAAAGAAAAAGAAAATCCACTGTTTAAACATCTTCTAACATCTATATTATATAGCTCATTTTAAACAATAATTTGAAACTAAAGTATTGTTTGGAGCCTTGGGATGATGTTTTAGTCTACAACTGCCAAGAAATGTTGACAATATTAAATAGATAATACTCCATATGGGATTATCATTAACAAGCATCAGGTCTCTTCCCATTTGATTCCACAAAAAATGTAGGTCATTATTTTTACAAAATGTTTTGATGGTTTGAAATTACTTTCCTACAGAAATTAGCTTAGCCTTTCACAACAGAGTCCCATGAGCCTTGTATTTTAAAAAGAGAATAAAATGTTTGCCCATGTAATAATTCAGAAATTATTTCTATTCTCACTAAAATTTCTTAGATTCTATTTTTATTTATTTTATTTTTTTGAGACAGAGTCTCATTTTGTCACCCTCAGTAGAGGGCCATGGCATCATGGTTCACAGCAACCTCTAACTCTTGGGCACAAGTGATTCTCTTGCCTCAGCCTCCCGAGTAGCTGGGACTACAGGAGACTGCCACAAAACCCAGCTATTTTTAGAGACGCAGTCTCGCTCTGACTCAGGTGAACCTGTGAGCTCAGGCAATCCACCTGCCTCGGCCTCTGAGAGTGCTAGGATTACAGGCATGAGCTGCCATGCCCAGCCAAAATTTCTTAGATTCTAAATCACAGTAATGTCTCCTTTGAACATCTTATCCCTAAAAAACTTAGGAAGGTGAGATGAGAGAAATATCATTATTAATATCATCACTTGTTAATAACTCTAATGATATAAAAGTATAATGAAAAATATGTGAGAAATGTATATTCTTTTATTATTAACAAATTAAAATCTAGAATGCCAATTTTGGTGCTTTCTGTACTGAGATAGTAGTAACATCTACCTACCATAAGAGAATGACTCAATTAATGTCTATAGTACACATACACAAAATGGCATCTAATCATTAAATGTAAGTTTTAACTGTTATTCAATTAAAACCTATCCTTCTGTTGAATTTCATAAATTTATTTTCTATTCTTTATAATTTGTATATCCTGAAATAAGAATTATTCACTAAGCCAATTCCTCATATTCAAAATTTACTAAATGGTCAAAGTACAAAGATTTATAAGAAACTTGCAATATATTAACTGTTCTTAAAGTTTTAAATTACCCTATAATGTTGTTGTGACATATGAGGTCAGTAAGATGAGAAAAGCAGCACTAGTAAATGAACCCAAGGCATATTACATTTATTTTTTGTATATTAAAAGCATACAAAATAGATGGAAGTACTTCACTTTGTAGCTGAAGGGACAAACATATACTATGTAGTACATATTAGAAGCCATTAGTGCTTAATGATAGTAATAGCACTAAAAGCTTCTAATATTGGTCCACGTGGGCAGGCGCAGAAGCCCAAGAATAATGATGTCGTTTTTTGTTTTTTCTTTTTGAGACAGGGTCTCACTCTGTTACTCGAGCTAGAGTATAGTGGTGTCATAGCTCACTGCAACTTCAACCTCCTAGGCTCGGGTGATCCTCCTGTCTTAGCCTCCAGAGTAGCTGGGACTACAGGCGCATGCCTTTACATCCAGCTAATTTCTAAGAATGTTGTTTAATGACAAAGAAAAGATAAAATGTTTCTCAACTTCAAAACTGGAAAGGTATCTACCTGACTTTAGCTTTTTAAAAACCTTATAAAAAATACAGTGGTTTCCAAACTAAATACTATTAATATTTAATTAGAATAATATTTAGAATTGGGAAGACATCATTTTATTTCAAAGACCATATAATCACCCTAAAGTTTTCTGATTCTGTTTCAATTCAAACTGGTGAGCTAAATCTGAAAAACCAGTAAGTCCCAAATATTTTTCTAATATATTTCTATAATGTATACTTCCTTCCTGCGGATTTAGACAGTTTTCTTTGATACTCAAATTCACTTTAATACTTGGCTTGATATCTGCCAAATTTCAGTATTAAAAAAAATTATATATGTGGAGACAGTTTTTCTTTTTGTTGATTTTTATGTTTTATAACTTTTTAATCTTCAAAATACATTGGACAGTTTTAAATATACACAAAATCATAGCAAAATCTTCTATTATTAAATGTCATTATTGTAATCTGATCACCTTATTTTTAATTGTTAGTTGTAAGTATAGGAAAAAATATCTCTATAGAAATCAAAGGCATCTTTACCTGATATTTCCTCTATTAATATAATACAGAATTAAAAATCAAGTCCAAGAATTATTTGAAACACATCTATATTACCACAGTAATTATATAATGTGCTTTCATTACTAGAGCATAACAGATATTTATAAAGAGGAGGTTGTCCAATTTTACCAATATACAAATTAATTCCAAGTAATTAAATCAGGAATCTCAAAGTAATTAATGCCCAACTCATCACTCCTTAGGGTAGCAAAACAAAGCATATCAAAGAAAACATTACAAATTCATCAGTATGAATCATCAGAATACCATGGATGTCCAACCTGTGGCCCAGAGGCCGAATGCAGATAATATGAGGACTGTGGTAGCAGATACCTGTATCATGAAAATTATGAGTGGACCTTTGTTTTGTTTGCTCGTCAGCTTTCATTAGTATTTGTGTATTTCATGTGTGGCCCAAGACAATTCTTCTTCCAATGTGTGGCAGAGAAGAAAAAAAGATTGGACACCCTTGATTCCTGTTCCTAAATAAAGATTTATAGCACCTACTATAGAATGTATACTACATAAAAATTTATCATATCTATTATCCATCTTGAAAAATCTAAGTAAACAAATTATTTTGTGCTATATCTTTCATTAATCCTTTCAACAAATATTTATTGAGCATCATGAGCTTTCTGGTCATAAAATACTGGGCCATTAAGATTTATAATCAAAAAAAGTGGCATAGATTATTACTGTACTATCAGAATTTTATAGCAGAAGAATAGAACAAAAGATTCTGGAGTATTTTTGCTGCCCTACATAAAAGAAAATTGATTATGTATAGAAAGAATAAAAAGCAAATATTGAAAATTTTCAAATAATGACAAAAGGAAATGATCATCCGCATGCTGGTATGGCCAACCAATACTATGATTCTAAAATCTAGCATTAAAGGTTTATGAAGGAATACCGGTTAACTTTCAAAGAGGAAGAAGGGAGAGCTAGGAGCCATAAGCACAGATTCATTTCAGCGTATAGAAAATTTCCATAGAAATATCAATGCAGACTCAAAATTTACTAAATATTAGAAAGCAGATCATCAGTTATAAAAGTAAAAAATATTTGTCCCTCTCCAAATATATTACAAATAAACCAATGGATTATTTTATATTCATCCCTCTGGCAAATGCTGCTGCCAGTCTTTCCCTGTAATGTGATAGTGAACACCACCATATGCAAGGGAGGGAGAGATAAGCTGCAAGCACATTAGTTCTCTTTTTGAATGGGAAAAGGGATTATTATACAGCGGTATTAAAAAACAATTCTACCAGTTGCCTAAGGACACTTGACATAAATTAACCTGAAGCATGAGGGTCCTGTGACGAGCCCTCATGAGAAGACTGATCAGAAGTGGAAGGCTGTTGCTGGGTATGGGCAGCTAGTTCTTGCTGCTTCTGCTGCTCAGCCTTCTTAAGCCTCAGTTGTTGCAGACGCTTACGAAGCAAAGCTATCTCAGGCCCCCTTAAAAATTCTGACACAAACAGGAAAAGAAAGGTGAAAAGATAGTAATAACAAAGAAATAATAAGAATTTAATTACACATTAAAGAGAGGAAGGATATAAATAAAACACAAGGCTTGCAGGAATACTAAAAACAAATTACAATTAAAAAGAAATTACTGGTCATTAAATTATGATAGAAACTACATACACACACACACAAATGCTTCTCTTTAACTACGATGAATTAGACACAGTTATTTCTCGAAGAATATTTTAAGTAATTAAAGCAGAATGAAAATAAAGTTTTCCATAAACAAAAGATTTAAAAATGAACATTCCTTTCCTCACTTATTTTATCTCTTTTTACAACAAAATGACACTAGGAAAGAAACAAAAACTGAAAAATAACAGTTAACTCATCTAATCTATACACAAAAATTTAAGTTACATGATTAATTTCAATCAAGCAATTATTAAAATTCAACCAAAATGATGAAAAAGTTATGAATTTGGAAACAACTCTTAGAATTTATTAGAGAGCTCTTTAAAAAGTGAGTTATATATTCTTCAGCAAAATGTTTCTTTCTTTCTTTTTTTTTTTGAGAGAGAGTCTTACTATGTCGCCCTTGATAGAGTGCCGTGGCATCATAGCTCACAGCAACCTCCAACTCTTGGGCTTAAGCGATTCTCTTGCCTCAGCCTCCCAAGTAGCTGGAACTACAGGTGCCTGCCACAACGCCCAGCTATTTTTTGGATGTCATTGTCATTGATTTTTAGCAGGCTGGGGCTGGGCTCCAACCTGCCAGCTTTTAGGTGTAATGTGGCTAGTACCCTACTTCACTGAGCTACAATTGTCATTTACTTTTTTAAGTTCAAAAAGGTTGACATAATCGTTTATATTTTCTGACATTTATCTTAAGAAGTGATCAGAGATGAAAAGCAGAAAAATAACATGAAGATCTGCAAAGAGATAATTACTGAGTGCCTACTATGTCTGTGGCACTGTTTTAGACGCTGGGAATAATAAAATAATAAACAAAATAGTCCTTGTTCCTATGAAGTTTATGTTCTGAGGGAAAAACAGACATCTGCAAACAGACACACACACACTCCACATGTAATGTTGTATGCCATGTGTCTGTGTCACGAAAGGATCATTGCTATGAATTAAACCAGCAGGTAAGGTAATAAAGGGCATAGAGATGGTAGGAGAGGGGTTGTTGTTTTACATACGGTGGTTAAGGAAAGCCTCTCTCATAAGATGCCGCTTGAACAAAGACCTCAAGGACATATGGGAGTAAATCAGATGTACCCCTAGGGAGAGTGTTCCAAGCACAAACTGGGGGAGGACAGCAAAATGCAGATGCTCAGAGTGCATGTGCATCAGGATATGAAATATATTTTAAATGTAAAGGCAGAAGAATTCACTGTTAGTTTGGATGTAGAATAATTTCTGAAGTTTTTGGCCTAGGTTAACAGGAAAAACAGAGTTTCCATTTATTGCCTAGGTTAACAGGAAAAACAGAGTTTCCATTTATTGCAAAAAAGGATGATAGGAAAATGAGTCATCTTGGAGAACAAACAGATATCCAAGTGGAAAAATTAATTAAATTTGGGTGTCACTGGTAATGTTACTTTGAGCACCCTACAGAGTAAGTAATGATAGAGAAGAGGTCTAAGAACTGAAATCTGGGGCACCCCAATGTTTAAGAGGAGGAAGAACCTTTAGAAAGCCAGAAAGAGGGGCTGGAGAACTGATTGATCAGAGTGCTGTAGACTGACAAAATTGGGTCCAAAAGGATGGAGTAAGCGATTGTGTCAAATGCTGCTAATATACTGGAAAAGACATTGAGATCTAACCATTGGAATTTTTGCCATGGAAGACTCTGATGACCTTGACAAGAACTGTTTCAGTGAAATAACAGGACAAAAGCCTACATGCAGCAGGTTCATGAAAAAGGAGAGGTAATTAAGTAAGACTCAAATCATATATATTCAATGTAGAAGTCTTATGATTAGTGGAAAACAGAAATAGGATGACTTTTGTGGGAGGCATAAAGAATCAAGGGAGTTTTGTATATTTTAGTTTGAGAGATAATACATGTTTGTCTTCTAATGGAGAATGCTTAATTGGGGAAAAGGGGAAGGCCATGCCTGGAAAAAAGTGGGCAACTGCAGGAATACCATCCTGGAGCAGATGCAAGGAGTTAAGTGCCAATGGACAGGACAGAAGGAACTGATTTTGAGAGTTATGTAAAAACTTAACCATTAAAGAGAAGGCAGAGACTTTGGGTAGAAATGCTAATGGCTGTACATCTAGTGGTAGGACTATGCACAATTTTTCTGTGACATCAGTATCAGATTACACAATTTATCAAATAACTTTCAGTCTCTCATATACAGATTTAAAGGGTGCGAAATTTGGTTTACCCTTTCAGAAATCAAAGCCAGACACAAACTTCTTGTTACCAAGCTTTTATCTATAAAGAATTTTATTCAACTAGCCAACTGGTGGTTAAGAGTTAATCAAAAACTCAAGTATGGTCATAATATCTCATTGTTAATTATTCCTAGAAAATTCTTCAGTACCATGTGATGGATATTCACTGACAAACCAATGCTGATGGTCAATGGCACAGTGCCTTCTTTTTAGGAACATACAGATCTTTTTAGGAACATACAGATATCTTATTTCTAGTTGGCATTACAATAATGCTCTTAACAATATAGAAGTATTATCATGTAGGCACAAGGTCTGTCATTTTACACTTCAAAAGAAATCTACCACAAAGAGAGTACATAAATGTCACATGTTGCTTAAAAAACAGAAAATCACTGATTTTCACTGGAGTTGCAAACTCTCTCTTCAGTTGCCCAATGTTTTGTAATTACTAAGTCTCTACCCTAGAACCACTTTAGGGGCATGCAGTAATGCTCTACAACTGGGAAGCCTATTATTTAGTTATGATAATCTTATGAGACATTTATTCAGTATTTCCAGGGCTTTTTAAAGAAGACTTTGCTTATCTACCTCTAAGGCTATTTATATGGTTAAAAAAAAATGAGGCTCTAGGAAGAAAGGTTATCACATAGTTAAAAGACAAGTATTGCATTTAAAATTTCAACCAGACATACCAGATTAAAGAAGTTCTGCTACCAGCTTGAAATACTGAAGCAGTTAGGATGTACATACATTACATCCTCTTAAGAAGGTATACACAGTCATACACAATTTATAAATGTGGATGAATGCTTGGAGAATTAGCTTTTGTTTAACATAAGCCAACTGAAAAATGGACAGAATTAATACCTCAGGTTAAATTTTAAAAACAATACAAATTCAACAAGTTATCAAAAACTGCTACAGGAAAACTGTACCTCTGACTCCTGAAACTAATAAACTTATTCTTATTTTCTTCTGAAAGACTCCAGGTTATTCTCCCTAATGGCTTAGTTCCGCTGGCATGATTCCTGCCTCTGCAATCCATACGGTCTTCTGTCCTGGGCTCTAAATCATTTTATATCTAATTTGATGATACTTTATCTGCCTGTTATAAATCTGTCTTTCTGTTCTAACTTGTTTCTTGTCTGGTGATCCTTGTACATTCTTTCTCCTGGGACTGGTCACTCCTTTGCTCACTTCCAACTTTCTCTGATTTCCTCTTTAGTTTCTCCACTTGTTTCTAACCTACCAATGGCCTATACCTAGTCTGACTAGATTCTAATTCCATTTAAAGAAACTGCAATCTATAGTTCAGGCTTTGAAAAGTTTGCTTTGATAAGCTGTATGATAGAGTTCTTACTCCCCAGCAATCTTTCTCTCGAGCTCAATTTAGCTATAATGATGCTGCATAGGCCAAAATAAATTTGTAACTTGAGTAGTTATTTATAAATAAGTAGGAACCCACACAGAGACCATACTGTACACTATCTTAAAAGAAAACCCTTGGGTGCACCTGTGGCTCAGTGGATAGGGCACCGGCCCCATATACCAAGGGTGGTGGGGTCAAATTGCAACAAAAAATAGCCAGGTGTTGTGGCAGGCACCTGTAGTCTCAGCTACTTGGGAGGCTGAGGCAAGAGAATTGCCTAAGCCCAGGAGTGGGAGGTTGCTGTGAGCTGTGTGACGCCACGGCACTCTACCGAGGGTGACAAAATGAGACTCTGTCTCTACAAAAAAGAAAACCCTAAATTCTCATAATCTGAGTCATCTATTTAATTGGAAACACAGGGATCTTTTAAGTAATTCACTTCTCAATGTAAGCCCCTAAAATTAAATTTTGTAGATAGTGATACCCGACCCAATCCAAAGTTACCACCTTTTCTAATCATATTTTTTAAATAAGTTGAAGTAGAATCAAGGAAAAAAATGTTAATTACAACATACTGGAAAAACTTCCTTATTTAACATTTGCTCAATGTAAGAAGCTTCTTAACATGGGAAAAATTTATAAATAATGCTTAGCTTAAGAAATAACTAAAAGATATGTTGAACAGAAATTACTAGAAAAAATTATTTGATAGTTACTCTGAAATACTTTTATATATAAATTATAAAAACAAAAATTTCATTTTAATTTGTATAGTTTCAGGTCACAGCCCTATCTTTCTTGGTTATAAATAACTTTAAAACCACATATTTAAAAGCACAGTCTTTTGTTACATGTTCAAGGAAAGAACATGCCTAAGAATCAAAATGTCTAAATTTTGGTCTATGTATATAAAATACAGTTTCAAATGGTCTGACATATGAATTAAAGTAAAATTCAATAATATAAAGAAAAATCTACCAACTGATTTCATATTCCACTTGAGTATATTTATCTTCCTAATTTATCTATAAAACCCAGAGACAACTTTGCGGTCCCCTCTAGATATGTTATTCTTCGAGTCATGCCTTTTGTTTATGCATTTCATTTACAACTTCACTTTATTTTTTTCTACGCATATTTTTGTTTGTCCCGATTCACCCATTTATATATATAATCACTTTTTTTTTTTTTTTTTTGCAGTTTTAGCCGGGACTGGGTTTGAACCCCCACCTCCAGCACCCTACTCCTTTGAGCCACAGGCGTCGCCCACCACTTTGATTTTTAAAAAGTGTTTTTGGTAGAAGGTAAAAAAATTTACTACCCAGTCTGAAGTAGTCCAGACAGCCAAGGGCAAACAATGGATCCAAAATGATAAATGACTAGATACCTAATCACAATACTTCTCATAGGTATTACCAAACTTGGAGGCCCTACTGGAAACTTCTAGAGTTAATGAAATGGGCAAAAGCAAAGGCAAACACACCATACTTAGCTTATACCAGTTTAAAGATAATATGTCTCATAACTTTTTAATTATATCTTTGGAGACTGAGCATTGTTAGGGGAAAAAAAAAGCTTACTCATAAAATAAATGTCATGAACCAATCAAAAGTGAAAACAATTATAAATTCACATAAGTGCTTTTCAGGAAATAAACAGGGTAATATAAAAGAGAATACAATTTCAGGAAGAGGACCTTATCCAGGGTAGTTAAGATACCATTAACTGGATGGTATTTGAACTGAGACACATGGAAAAAAAAGCTAGCCATGTGATAAACCAGGGCAAGAGCTTCCCTTACAGTGACTACTAAGAAACAAGTCTTATAGGGTGGTACCTGTGGCTCAAAGGAGTAGGGCGTCAGCCCCATACACCAGAGATGGCAGGTTCAAACCTGACCCGGGCCAAAAACTGCAAAGAAAAAAAAAAGAAAGAAAGAAAGAAACAAGTTTTAGACTCAAAAGAAAGAAAGTGGCTGAAGAACATATGGCAAATTAAAGGAACTGAAAGGAAACCAGTATACCAGAGTGTGATGATCATAAGGGACTGAGCTGAGGCTAGAAAGGCCAGGCCATGAAGGTTCTTACAGTCCATAGTAAAAAGTTTGTTTTTCTTTTCTTTTGTAGTTATAAATGCAATTAGAAGCCTCCAAAGGGTTTTAAGCAACAAAGTTATATAATCTGATTTAACATTTTAAAATACTCATATTCTGGCCGCTGCATGGAGAATAAATTAGAAGGAAAGAAGAGTAGATACAGGAAGATTAGGAGACAAGAAATGATGGTGAGATGAAAAGCACGATATAGTTTAGACAGACAAAGGACCAACAGAACTTGCTGAATTAGGCATGGGACTTGAGGGAAAGAGGTCAAGAATAACTCGGGTTATTAGAATAAGCAGATGGGTGGGTGATATTATAATTTACTAAGGCATAAACAGACCAAGAGATGGAACCGAATGGGGACAGGAAAGGTAGGAGGCTAACTTTAGTTTGAACACATAAATTTAAAATGTACACAATAACAAAAAAAAGTCAAAATAGCAATTGAACATAGGGGTCTGGAACTCAGAGTATAAGATTAGATAGTTGATACATATTTGGAGTCATCAATTTAGAAGAGACATTAAAAGCTATGGGGAACTAACACTACCACCCAGGGATAGAACGTACAGAGAGAAGAGAGCCAGGACTAAGCAGTTCAACTATAAATACAGAAGTAGAAAGAATAAGAAACATTAATAACTGTTATTGAAAACCAACCAGAATTAATGAGTAGGCAAATGTTGTACCATAGATACCAAGAAAATACAGTGTTCAAGAAAAGAGTGATAGACTATGTTAAATGCAAGTGGGTCAAAAAATCTAGTAATATATTAACAGAATTATCTTCTAAATTTGGTGAAGGTCACTGGTGACTGTAGTAAAAGGTTTCAGGGGGAAAGGAGTTAAAAGGCGGATTAGGGTTAATAAATACATGGAGGATGGTAAGAAAATGGATGTAGTATATGTAAGCAACTCTTTCCAGGATTCTGATGATAAGAGAAACAGAAATAAAGCAGTAGCTGGAAGGGAATGAGGGATAATGAAAAGAGAATTTTTAAAGAAAGGAAATAGGAAGAGCATGTTTGTGGTTGAAAGGAACAATTCAGCAGAAAAGGCGATGAGGATGCAGTAGAAGGAGCAAATCCCTGAGAAGCTGAAAGAGATAGAACTGAACCGGCTAGCTTTTGATAGGAGCAGATACATTTCTTCTAAAATGTGTTTCTGCTCCTGTAAGAGACAATTTGAGTGAAGATGTTAGAAAGTGGGGAAATTTAATAGCAGCAAAATAAGTCCTTTTCTTTTCACCATGAATGAGAGGTGAGCAGCTGAGGGTAGGATAGGGTGAAGTGGAATTTTAAAAGTGTAAAAAACCTGAAGATGCAAAATAGACATTTTATATACTTGGAGAGCAACAGGGTTCAAAGAGACTGCTCTGAAAACAATTTTGAGCACCCTTTGCAATCTGTGGGAATAACTTTCTTCACTTTTTTTTTTGGAGATAAGAGTCTCACTTTGTTGCTGCAATCTCAAACTCTTGGGCTCAAGCAATTCTCTTGCCTCTGCCTCCCAAGTAGCTAGGACTACAGGCATCCAATATAACACGGGGTCTTGTTGGTCTTCAACTCTTGAGCTCAGACAATCCACGGCCTCGTCCTCCCACAGTGATAGGATTACAGGTGTGAGCCACTGTGCCCAGCCTCTTCACTACCTTTTAGTGATTCAGTTGCAGACTAAGAGAAGGCAGAGGATCAGGTTCAATCAGAGTTTTGCCTGGTTATAAGTTTTCACATTTTCATTGTCCCTCTCCCCTTCATATCAGTAAAACTGACAGAGGAAATGTGAGAAACATGAAGGAAAGGCATAAACATTTTTAACCTTAAAAGGTATTTACAAAATAAAAAAACAAACAAACAAACAAAACGTATTTACAGCAAGGCAGTTATAGACAGCAGTGTATTTTTTTCATTTTCTCTATCTCTACACAAGACAATACTCACAAAACCCATCTGGAGTTAGATAGGTTATGGTAAGTACAAAAGAGATCAGGGAGAAAACAAAAGCAAACTGAAAATACACTTGGACTATGGAATAATGAAAGGGCTACTATTGGAACAATTAATTACAGATATAACCTTTAAATGTTACATCTGACACCAAATCACTTTCCGCAATAGTGATATTGTCTTGGTAACACAGAAATATTCCAATTATCAACCAAAATTCTCTCAATAATCTCTAAGTTAAAAGTATTTCCTTACTTTCTTTTAGGCAAAAGAGCTAAGTAGTGTTCAGTGATTGCATAACCTTCACAAAAAATTTGTTTCTATTTCAATGATGCAAATGACTATAATACTGAATACTTAACATAAATATTAAAAGAAATTTAGCAATTTGAAATGTGGTATTAAAATGTTAAAAATCTATAAAACAAATAAAGCTCTAAACACTACCTGCTAAGAAACAATTGGCATTAGTTATGATTCAGTGGAATTGCATATAAGCTAGAGTACCTTCTTGCTAAGTTTTTCTGAAAACTTTTTTTTTTTTCTAAGACAGGGCCTCAAGCTGTCGCCCTGGGTAGATGGGTAGAGTGCTGTGACATCACAGCTCACAGCAACCTCCAATTCCTGGGCTCAAGCGATTTTCCTGCCTCTGCATCCCAAGTAGCTGGGACTACAGGTGCCCGCCACAACGCCAGGCTATTTTTTGGTTGCAGCCGTCATTGTTGTTTGGCGGCCCTGGGCTGGATTCAAACCCGCCAGCTCAGGTGTATCTGGCTGGTACCTTAGCCGCTTGAGCCACAGGTTCCGAGCATTCTGAAAACTTATAATTGATCAAAGTTTTAAAGACTATTTCCAAAAATGTTATCACTTTAAAAATTCTTGCTTTTACTAATTTTACCTGCTTTAAAAAACATTTAACTAATTCTGCCCCTACTTCCCAAAGTCTCTAAAATTTATTTTCCTATCAAGTGAATAGCTGTGTCAACTAGAGAGTGAAAAAGCCTGATTTTGTAACTCCGCTTTAGCTTATAATTATGGATAAAATGCACACAATGTTAACAGTTATGTAATTGACTCTGGCATTTATTCCCATAGAAACTGAAAATGAATTACTAAAAATGGGATATACTGATAAAAAGAGTGCTTAAATTAAAACATCCCATATATGGTGTTCTGGCATGAGTTTCCAGAGAAGCAAGAATAAAATGACAGCTTGGCAGCTAAGTTGTTAGGAATTTTTTTTATAGATTTTAGCTTAGGCCTGCCAACTATATCTCTAGTTGATAATATTTTTTGTGCTACACCAAGTTTGTTAGAAGAACCCAAAGAAAAATATGAACATATATCTTATTGGTTATTATAATTATATTATGTAATTTAAAATGACATAGTCCATAGACATAGTCACAGACATGCTGAAAATTACTATTATAAATACTAGTACATTCCACACTTGGGAGAAAAGGTTGAACATGAGGAGTTATAATATTGAGAGGAAAATAGTATTTTAACAGATTTAAGAGTTGATTTTTTTCAGTAACATTGCATATAGCAAGAAAATAAAGGTTTGGTAAAATTATTCCTTTTCATGTAAATATTGGAGAAATAATTCTTTTGGTATATTGTATATGTTGTTGACAAGAGGCCATATCAAATCCACCATACAGAATGGATTAAAAGTATTGCATGATTTGAGGAAAGATAATCAAGAATAGAAATAAAATGGAACTGATAATAATGAGCTATAATTTTCACTACCACTTTAATAGACATGAAATCAAATAAGCCTAAAAAAATTTTGAGCTACAATGATCTATAAAATAATCTTTAAGTCAGGTGCATTAAACTATGTCAAAACACTATTTGTTGACACTTGCATTTTTAAAAGAATTGTTTTACGTAAATTGATTCCTGCTATTTGTTAAAATTCATGCAAGTTAGGCAAACTTGAATTTCGTGTTGAAATTACATGTTCACATATTATGTCATTCTAATTATTTATTCCCGCAAGAAGTTGATGTGATTTAGTGTCTCTCAAAATAACCTATAAAGAAGTTTTCATTATTGGAAATCATCAGATGAACCACAGCCTACTTAAAGAATAACATCCTCACCAGACTGATGACGTGTATGGTGTTCAACAGACTGCCTTTGTTCACTGTCTGGAGAAGTAGAATGAGGGCTTTCTGTGGATGATGTCGAATGAGCCTGAGCTGACACTGTAGAGGATGTAGAAGGTTGCAGAAATTGTTCAGCTGGAGCATCTACTTCCATTGCAGTTTCACCCACTTCCAAATTAGGACTCGATGGGACAGTAGGAAGAGTTGAAACATCTGACTGACTCGTTCCACCTTCAAAATATATATGTTAATATAAATTCAAATTTTAAACATTTTCCACCACTAGTTAAAGAGATATGTTCAGGAAACATACTCACTTGCATGCACACACAAGTATGTAACTTCAGGATAACAATAATACCCACTGGTTGTTTTGGTCTATTTGACCAAATAAGCTAATCAATAGCAATTAAAACTTTTCTACAACATATTCTTATTAAAATAACCAATCATGCCAATTACATAAAACTTTTTAATCTATAAAATATTATTTATTTCCATTCAGAGTACATTTTAAAATGTCTTAAAATTGGGACTTAAGAAAATTTACATTTTCTTTTCTTTTTTTGAGAGAGTCTCACACTGTTGCCCTTGGTAGAGTGCCATAGCATCATAGTTGACAGCAACCTCAAACTCTTGAGTTCAAGTAATTCTCTTGCCTCAGCCTCTGAAGTTAGCTGGAACTGCAGGCGCCTGCCTCAACACCCAGCTATTTTTAGAAATGAGGTCTCGCTCTGGCTCAGGCTGGTCTCAAACCTATGAACCACCTCAGCCTCCCAGAGTATTAGAATTATAGGTGTGAGCAATGCACCTGGCCTATTTTTTCTTTTGAGGAAAGCAAAAGATCCAACATGTAGCTTTCTGGATCCTTGATTGTGGCTTTTTGATTGACTCCAAAGTTTACAGAACACATCCTTTTAAGAAAGGGATTTGTTCTGTGAAGTTTGGGTTTGATCCAGGTACTGTACTTGGGGATCTGGAGGGCCACATGTGGACTTAAGGCAACAGGTTCCCCACCCTGTGCTCAGGGGGCAAATTGTATCTACTATCTTTTGTTCTCTACTGCTTCACACAATATAGTCAAGAATCTTGTGATTATTGTAGATATAAACCATGATATAATTTAGATAATATAAATAAAAATGATTTCAATAAATAGTTTTTAACAGTTTTCTAATGACTATTTATTATTTTTTTTGAGACAGAGTCTCATTTTGCCACTCTTGGCAGACTGCAGTGGCATCACAGCTCACAGCAACTTCAAACTCTTGGGCTCAAGTGATCCTCTTGCCTCAGTCTCCCAAGTAGCTGGGCTACAGGTGCCTGTCACAAGGCTATTTTTAGAGATGGGGGTCTCACTCTTGCTCAGGCTGGTCTGGAACCTGTAAGCTTAGGCAATCTACGCGCCCTGGCTTCCCGGAGTGCTAGGATTATAGGTGAGCCACTGTGTCTGGCTAATGACTTTAATTAACATGAAAAATTACCTCTGGGTCGAGATCGTCCTCTTCCTCTATTGCTTTGTGCAACTTCGCTTGCTTCTTCAAACCATCTTGATAACATATCAGACATTCTCTGCATCAATGACACATTTGGACTTTGCTCTCCTATTATAACAGTAGGTCTTATCAGTGAGTTTAGTAATAAATCAGGATCTTTCACCTAGAAAACCTAGATTTAATGAGCTTTAAAATGAAAGTAATTTAAAAAAAAATCAAATGGCCTAAATAAATCATATAAATCTATTATCGCCATCATCACATTTTATAGTAATTGTCTATATGAGTGACTCTCCATCTTATTGTATGGTGAAGTTCCTTGAGAACAGGGCAAAAATCTCATCTCTGCCTATACTTAGGTAACTCCACACCCTCCCACTCCTATCTCAAGTTTTCCTTCAGTTCAGAGTTTTCCTGAATCTTCTCCTTTAGCCCCATCTAGTTCAGAATCTTTTCCTTTAGCCCTTCATTCAGGAAGGGCTCATGAATTCTAAGTTGAATAAATTAAAAGAAAGGTTTTCTCTCTCACTAAAGCATCATCAAGTACAGACACAAAATAGCCTTATGTTTTTGCAGGGATCCTCCTTAAACTGAACTCATTTTCATCATCATTTACTATAAACAAATTCCAGATATCTGCAATCAACTGGAACCGGAGAGTATGTTGGGACTTCCTCCTTTTTTTCTTCAAATAAAAGACATTTTTTAAGGGAGTTGTCAAATTAAAAGTACGATGTCAAATTAAAATTATGACAACTCTATTCTACAATCATATAACTTAAAGTGAAAATCATTTGTTCTTATATTTTCTCTGAAATCAGAATTCATTTTATACTTTATTGCCCATATATAACTTTATATTTAAATATATACCCTAATAATACCAAGAATACTTGTATATTGGGGAAGATGCTTTTGATGATAAAAGAGGTTTCAGAAGTCATAGAAGAAAAAGAATTTGGCTATAGACTCATTTAATAAAATACAGCCATACTAGTTCTATTTTAAAGCATGCTGCCTTAAAGCTCCCAAGGTAGTTTCTTACGTGTCACAAGCACTTGACAGAAAGAAAAAAAAAGTTTTATGTGCTATTATGAAACTCCCATGTTAGAAATTAAGAGTTTTCATTTCTCTATCTAATAGAAAAAAATTAAGAAGTTTGATAATACCCAATGTTTTCTGGGACAATGAGACATTCTTATACTTTTGGTAAGAATAAATTACTAATTTTTTGGTAGGATATAAATTAGTAATTTATTCCTACTGAAAGTATACGAATGCCCCATTGCCAGTGAATTTGTAAATTAGTGCATCTTTTGGGGGGAGTAATTTGATAAAAATTAAAATGCACTTGTCCAGTGACTCAGCCATTTCCACTTCTAAGAATTTATCCTAAGATATATTTGCACAAGTATACCAAGAAACGTGTACAAGGATGCTAATTACAGCATCACTTACCACAGTGAAAAAACTGGAACCAAGCTAAAATATTAATTTTTAAATAACATGTACCAAAAAAGTTGACCAGAGTATAGTTACCATCTCGTTCTCGTTCACTCTCAGGTCTTGCTCTAGGTCCAGTATCTGACCAATCACCACGAAGTCTCAAACGCTTAACTGGAGGCTGTCGTAACTAAAAGACAAGGATAGGCAGATTCTATGTAAGTCTAAAACTCATTTACTCTTAACTCTTAAAGCATCCTTTAAATCTAAAAGATTATTTCCACCTCCCTACTTTTTTATTGAGTGTGGAAGTGAGATGCTAGATCAAAATATAAAAGACACTGATATAAGCTAAATCAGACTGTTGCAGCATTCACTGTGATGACAAATATCCACTGATACTGGCAGCCTGTACTTTATATCCTCAACCTAAAGACTCTGAATGCCTGGCAGCCTGACTCTTTATATCCTCAACCTAAAGAATCTTTTATGTGACTTCTCATCATACTTACATATAATTTCTAATCCTATCTGTATTACTTTCCAGCTGAGAACAGGATTATTTAACTACTTTGAGTACTATTTAAGTGTTCTCCTGTGAAGACAAATATCATCGAGGTGAAGTATGTGCATACCCAACAATGGGAGTTATCATCTTTTACATATTGCTGACAGTTTACTTTTGTATTTCTCCCAGCATCTATTCCAACCCTTTATCACTTATCTCAGGCTTTCCATTCAATCTTACTGCCTTCATTCTTTTCTCCTATTTCAGAGAAAAAGTCCTACAGAAATAAAATCAAATTCTTCAGCTAAATTCTACAAATTTATCAACATCTACAATTTACCAATTCCTTCCAAACATTCACAAAGGATGTATCATTTATTCTGTTTAAGCCTTATCTATCTTTACTTTTTATTTCATTTCTTTAACTCATCGAGGATCTTGTTTCAACAATTATTTTCTCTTTTCTACAATTACATCCATTTTCTCTCTCTTGGTTCTTTTTCACAACATGCTAACGGTTCTTATCATTTTTAATAAAACAATATCTCACTTTCACAAAATCTTAATTTTATATTTCTATTCAGCAACAGTCATTTCTCTTGCTTTCAAGAAAAAAGTCTATATTCATTTTGTCTACTTCTCTCCTCCCTCACTATGCTATCTTCAATCTTTCCATTGAATTTCCTATCATTCCACTGATTTCATTCTCACCAGTGATTGATCAATTGCCAAGTTCACTAATCAACTATAAAAACGATGAATGATATGAACAATAATCAAACTGCCAAGTCAAACAACACCTTTCCAAGTTTATCTGACATGTTCATAGTATCTGACATTCTTGACTACTCCATTTATTTAAAAATAATTAAAATATAATTCACGTAACACAATAGTCAACCTTTTAAAGTGTACGATCCAGTGATATATATACACAAAGCTTTGCAACAATTGTCATCATCTTATCACCCAAAGAGAAATCCCGTTCCTCAGAAGTCACTCGCCAGTAATCCCTCCACTCAGCTCCTGGCAACCTACTTTTTCTCTCTATGGATATGCCTATTCTAGACATTTCATACAATGAAATCATACAACATGTGGCCTTTGTGTCAGTCATTTAGCATAGTAGTTTCAAGGTTTATTCCTATTGTAGCATGTATCAATATTTCATTTCATTTTATGCCTGAGTAGTATTCCATTTTATAAATATATCACATTTGTTTACCATTCATCAGTTGTACATCAAATTGTTTCCACTTATTGTGAAAAATGCTACTATTGAGCACATGTACAAGTTTTTGTAGAAACATGTTTTGGGTATACAAGCATACCTCATTTCATTGCACTTCACTTTGAGCTTCATAAAGACTACTTTTTTTTACAAATTGAAGGTTTTGAGTAACTCTGTGTCAAGTAACTCTGAGTTTTGAGTATTTTTACAAACTTGAGTTTTTGTACAAATTGAAAGCTTTGAGTAACTCTGTGTCTATCGTTTTATTTTTCTAACGTCCTGTGCTCTCTTCATGTCTCTGCATTACATTTTGGCAATTCTCATGATATTTCAAACTTTTCCATTATTATCATATTTGTTTTCCTTGTGATAACACATAAATGATGATTTTCATCCACAATTCCTGGCTTATAACTCATAGCCATTGTAACAACAAACAGAAGAGCTCTTCTGACCTTCTCCTGCCTTCCTTTCACCTGCCCAAGGCAAGACTTTAATCTGACTGTGGGTTGTAAGACTATCATTCCAGAGAGGATTCCGTCCAATACCCTGACGGAAGGAATGCTGCAGAGAGAGGCCAAGAACAATCTGAAATAGACAGAGCTTTGCAGAGTTTAGATCATACCTTTTTTATCTGATCACATTTGAATTTAGCTGTACATGGTTCAGTCATGTCTGTTCAATGAAACCTCCACATTAAGGGCCCAAAAGGACAGGTTGGGGGTGGGGGAGTCTTCTAGAAAATGACACGTGAAAGTTCCTAGGTGGCATACATGCCCCAGGAGAGCAGGGAAGCTCTGTGTCCCTTCCCTGACACCTCGCTCTATGCATCTCTTTATCTATATCCTTCATAATATCCTTTATAAAAACCACTAACTGTGTTTCTGAGTTCTGTGAGCTGCTCTAGCTAATTACGCAAATCCAAAGAGTCTTCGGAACCCCAAATTGAGGTCGGTGGTAAGTTAGAAGTTCTGTAGGCCTAGACTTGCAACTGGTATCTGGGGAGAAGGGAGGTGTCTTGTGAGGAAGGAGTCTTGTAAGACTGTGTCCTCAACATGTAGGATCTGATACTGTCTTCAGGTAGACAACATCAAGATTGAATTAGAGGACTTCCATTGATGTCAGCTGTAGAAATAATTACTTGCTAGGCAGAAGGCAGACCCCTCCACCATACTTGAAATAGATGATTTCTATGTTGATGATTGTTGTTAAGAGAAAAAACTCTTTTAGTTGTCCCCCTCATAGTGATCTATGATCAGCGATAGTACTATTGTAAGTGCTTGGGGACTCCACGAACTGTGCCCATGAAAGAATGAACTTAACAGATAAATGTTGTGTGCATTCTTACTGCTTCACTAACCACTGGCTACTACTCCCTCATCCCTCTCCTCAGGCCTCCTTATTAGCCAGTTAATAATGCTACAGTAGCCTCTGAGTATTCAAGTGAATGGAAGAGGTGTACAACTCTCATGTTAAATCAAAAGCTTAGTCAGGAAGACGTGTCAAAACCCAAGACAGGATGAAAGGTAGGCCTCTTGTGCCAGTTAGCCAAGTTGGGAATGCATTTGAAGCAAATAAAAAGTGCTACTCCAGTGAATATATGTATGACAAAAAAGCAAAAATAGCCTATAACTGACATGGAGAAAGTTTTTTTTTTTTTGGTAGAGACAGAGTCTCACTGTACCGTCCTCGGGTAGAGTGCCGTGGCGTCACACGGCTCACAGCAACCTCTAACTCTTGGGCTTACGCGATTCTCTTGCCTCAGCCTCCTGAGCAGCTGGGACTACAGGCTTCTGCCACAACGCCCGGCTAGTTTTTTTGTTGTTGTTGCAGTTTGGCTGGGGCTGGGTTTGAACCCGCCACCCTCGGCATATGGGGCCCGCGCCCTACTCACTGAGCCACAGGCGCTGCCCCTACGTGGAGAAAGTTTTAACGATCTGGAAAAAAGATCAAACCAGCCACAACATTCCCTTAGACCAAAGCCCAATCTAGAAGAAGACCCTAATTCTCTTAATACCCTAAAGGGTGAGAAAGGCAAGGAAGCTGCAGAACAAAAATTTGAAGCGAACAGAAGTTACCTCCTAAAGTTTAAGGAAAAAAGCCATCTCCATAATATAAAAATGCAAGGTTAAGTGGAAAGTGGTGACATAGAAGCTGCAGCAAATTATCCAGATAATCTAGCTAAGAAAATTGAAGGTGGCTACACTGAACAACATACTTTCGTTGTAAATGAAGCAGCCTTCTATTGGATGAAGATCCAACTGGACTTTATAGCTAGAGAGGGGAAGTCAATGCCTGGTTTCGAAGGACACCTTGACTCTCTTGTTAGGGGCTAACGCAGTGTGACTTCAAGTGGGAGCCACTATTCATTTACTGTCCGAAAATCCTAGGGCCTTTAATGATTACATTAAATCTCTGCTTGTGCTCTATACATGGAATAATGAAGACTGGATGAGAATGCATCTGCTTACAGTATAGTTTACTGAGTATCTGAAGCCTACTGTTCAGACCTCCTGCTCAGAAAAAAAGAAAAAATTCCTTTCAAAACATTAATGCTTACTGACAATCACCTGAGCACCAAGAGCTCTGATGGACATGTCCAAGGAGATGTTGTTTTCATGCCTGCTAATAATCCAAGCCTGCCAACAATATCCACTCTGCGGCCCCTAGACCAAGGACTAAGTGTGACTTTCAAGTCTTATCATTTAAGGAATACATTTTATAAGGCTGTATCTGCCATACATCATGATTCTTCTGATGGATCTAGGCAAAATAAATTAACCTTCCAGAAAGGTTTTCCTCATTCTGGATGCCATTAAGAACATATGTGATTCCTGGGAGGTCAAAATATCAACATTAACAGGCACTGGAAGAAGCTGATTCCAACTCTCATGGATGACTTTAAGGGGTTCCCATGGATGACTTTAAGGGGTTCCCAACTTCGGTGGAAGAAGTCACTGCAGGATGTGGCAGAGATAGCAAGAGAACTAGAATTAGTTGTGGAGCCTGAAGATGTGGCTAAATTTCTCCAATCTCACGATAAAATAGAACAGATGTGCAACTGCTTATGAATGAACAAAGCAGTGGTTTCCTGAAATGGAATCTATTCCTAGTGACGATGCTGTAAACATTATTATAATGACAACAAAGGATTTAGAATATTCAATCAACTTAGTTGATAAAGCAGCAACTAAGTTTGACAGGACTAACTTCAATTTTGAAAAATGTATCTGTGGGCAAAACCTCATCATACAGCACTGCATGCGACACAAGAAATCTTTTGTGAAAGGAAGAGTTAATCAATGAAACGATGTTAATTTATTATTTTAGGAAACCGCTACAGCTACACCAAGCTTCAGCAAACACTACCCCCATCAGTTAGCAGACACCAACGGGAACCAGGACCCTCCACCAGCAAAAACATTACAACTTGCTGAAGCCTTAGCGAAGTGTTTTTAAATTAAGGTATGCACATGGTTTTCTTAAACACAATGCTACTGCACACTGAATGGACTATAGTGTAAACATAACTTTTATACAGGCTAGCAAACCAAAAAATTTGTGTGACTTCTTTTAACACGATATTAATTTTACTTTGGTGGTCTGGAACCAATCTGCAATGTCTCTAAGGTATGCCTAGGCGCGGAACTGAGGGGACATACGACAGACAACTCTGTTTAATATTAGAGGAACTGCCAAACCATTTTCCAAGCCAAAGCAGGTGCAAAATTTCAAATTCCCACTAGCAGTTTATGAGGGTTCCGATTCCTCCACGTCCTCCCCAACAATTGTTACTGTCTTTTTCATTTAGCTATCCACTATTTTTATTTGTGAGTCTGAAGTAGTACTTTCTGTGGTTTTGATTTGTATTTGCTTATGGACTAGAGACACAGAGTATCTCCTTTTGTGATTACTGGCCATTTGTATCACTTCTCTGGAGAAGTCTCTTCAAAACCTCTCTACCTTAATATAATTTGGATTTTATCTTTTTGAGTTATAAGTGTTTATTTATTTATTTATTTATTTTTTGAGACAGAGCCTCAAACTGTTGCCCTAGGTAGAGTACCCTGGCATCACAGCTCACAGCAATCTCCAACTCCTGGGCTTAAGCAATTCTCTTGCCTCAGCCTCCCAAGTAGCTGGGACTACAGGTGCCCGCCATAACCCCCGGCTATTTTTTGGTTGTAGTTGTCGTTGTTTTTTGGCAGGCCCAGGCTGGATTCAAACCCGCCAGCTCTGGTGTATGTGGCTGCCACCTTAGCTGCTTGAGCTATAGGCGCTGAGCCAAGTGTTCTTTGTATATTCTGGATGCCACGCTCCAATCAGGTATATGATCTAGAAACATTTTTTTCTCATTCTGTGAGTTCCTCTCTTTATCTTACTTTTTAAAAATAACATTCATCCCCTCCCCAACCATTAAGCAGGTTTTGATAAAAACTTATAAGCAATCCTAAATTTGATTTTTTGAGTATGTACAATAACTCACTCAAGAGTACTAAAAATTATAGCATTCATTCATTCAGTCACCAAAAATATTTTAGCTCCTTTTCTGTATCAGGTGCTATTGTAAGGTACCGGAAAAGAACAATGGACAAAACAGAAAAAGTATCAGAAATTTAGAGTCTAAGTGGAGGAAACAATACATGAAATAAAAAAGTAAAATATATCTAGAAAGTGATGTGCTATGGAGAAAAATAAAGTAGAAAGGGAATAAGCAGTACCAGAGAATAAAGGGTTGTGATTTTAAATAAGAGTGATAAGGTAGGGCCTTACCTGGATGGTTATATGAGCAAAAACTTGAAATACATAAGGAAAGAAGAAATCCAGATATTTGGTGAAGAGTGTTTCAGGCATAGTAAATGCAAAAGCCCTAGTGTAGAAGCATGCTTAGGCTGCCTGAATTAGTAAGTAAGTAAATGTGGCAAGTGGGGCTGGGAGGTGGAGGCAGGAGAATTCCTTGAGCCCAGGAGTTGGAGGTTGCTGTGAGCTGTGATACCACAGCACTCTACATAGGGCGACAGCTTGAGGCTCTGTCTCAAAAAAAAAAAAAAGTGACAAGTGGGGAGTAAAGGAGCACACAGTAGAAGTAGTAATAAAAAGGGTAATATAAGGTCTTAAAGCCCTTGTTGAGGACAAAAGCTTTGCTTTGGGTAAGATGAGGAGCCTTGGGGAGTGCTGATGAAAAAAATGGCATGATTTAACTTTTTTTTTTTTTTTTTGAGACAAGAGTTTCACTTTGTCACCCTTGGTAGAGTCCGGTGGAGTATCTCACAGCAACCTCAAATTCTTGGGTTCAAGAATTCTCTTGCCTCAGCCTCTCAAGTAGCTGGGACTACAGGCATCTGTCACAATGCCTGGCTATTTGTAGAACTGGGGTCTTACTCTTGCTTAGGCTGGTCTGGAACTTGTGAGCTCAAGCAATCCACCCGCCTCCACCTCTCAGAATGCTAGGATTACAGGCGTGAGCCTGTGCCCTTGACCTATGTTTCACAGGAAAACTTTGGATACTATATAGCTAAAGGACTGTTGGGGGTGCAAGCAGAAGACTGATTAAAAAGCTACCGTAACTATCAAGAGTGACAAAGTTAAGACTGTCTAAAAAAAATAAATAAATAAGCTACCATAAGTATCTAGGAGAAAGATGATGCCTTGGATTGGGGCAGGAGTATAGCCAGATTGGTAAATAATAGTCAGACCTGGAACATATATTTCAGGGTCAAGCAACGGGGACCAGGGGAAAGGAGACAATGGGTTCAACTAATAGACCCAATAGTGGGGTGGGCCAAGTGGGAAATTATCAAAAATATTTTGGAAAAAAAGACAAAAAGAATACAAAAGTAAAATGAGAGAATGTATTTAACTAATGGATCCAATAGTGGAGGGGGGCAAGTAAGAGACTGTCAAAAATATTTTAGAGGAAAAAGGAAAAAAAAGGAAGGAAATTTAAAAAAGGAAAAAGAGAAGTACAAAAAAGCTGAGTAAGATAAAAAAATATACAAAAGACTGGAAAAACATAAAAGAGAAATTATTAGAGGGCATGAGAAAAGAAAAAGAAGACCCCACAAATTGAGAAAACACAAAAATATTATGGAAACATAAGAAAAACCATATAATAAACTTTTACTCATGCTTTAAAACCTTGCTCAAACTTTAATGTTCCTAATCAAAATCACTTACTGCCTATTTTTTCTGCTTATGTAAGTCAAAGACCCTATAAATCAGAGACCCTATATATAATTCCATTAAGTTTTGCAATTCATTTATATCTCTACTTCTACTAAATTGTAAATTCCTTGAATGAGGGGCCAAGTCTTTAGTCATCCTCGATTTTTCTAAAGTTTAGTATAAGAGTTGGTATATATTGGGCACTGAATAAATATTTGTAGAGTTGACATGAGTCTGCCTAACACTATTACCAAAGTTTTAGTATAAAACGCCAAAGGAAAATGTTGGAATTAAGAGGGTGACAGATTATTAATTTCTACTATGTACACCTGTGAATTATTTGGTTAACAATAAGCAAATTTTATTTTTGTAATTTTAATCCATTTTAAGAATTATTTTTCTTAATTTAGTTAATTCAACTAAGAATACCACAAAAAATACTTCCAGGAAAAAACCCACGGTGTTCAGGACTCACTATCATTCATTCTGATTAAACAAATATCTTTTGGTGAAGTCATCTATGCACCAAAGCTAGTCGGCCCACATCAAATGTCTATGGATTTCCAACTCTTTCATTATGTAGCAGGCACAAAGTCTGACTGTAATGCAACTTACCCACATGAAATTACATAACATGACAAAGCAGATTTCATGTTTTCTACCGAAACAATAAACTCAAATAGTTTTCTTTAGCCATCATACCCTTCTTCCTCATCAATTTCCTAATTCACTTAAATATACTACCACATTTAAATTCACACAACATAAAGTAATCCAGAATTTTTTCCTGATTTTTTTTCAAATTTTATAGCCCTCTAAATCTGAAATTATGGGAACTAAGTTTGGTTTTGAATTTCATAGGAATTACAGAATCACTGTTGTTCTTTAGTAACCTTTAAAATGTATTCAATAATAGGCACTGAGCCAATGTCAACATGATATTGATAATAAAAATCAATGATTAATTTCAAGACATTTACATGGTGAAGTGTGGAGTGAATTATAAAATAAAAAAGCCAAAGTGAAAAACATACTGGGGAAAAAAGCTTAACAGGTTAAAGCAAACATTATCCTATGGCTCTGCACCATCAAGGATATCTTATTTCTAAAGTGTTAACTATTTTATAGCCACTTTAGTGACCGCAATTCAGTTCATTCACCTACTTTTTTAATATATATGCTTACGTTGTCTTTTTCCCATTAACTCATAGGTATTTTATAAAATGTACTCAGAAATAATATGTCACTAGTCCATAATTGTGAAAGAGGGGCACAAATGGGAGAAGAGGGAACTGCTGTGCACATATGATAGTAAATAGTAGACAGAACTTCTGTTGGTATGTGGCTATAAACATTTAGTTTCTTGTAAGTTTAACATCACATTTTTATTGTCTATTCTACAAGTGTTAGAACTGTTGATCTTTCTTGAGCTGCTATGTATTGCAAAGAGAAACATTTTGCTATATTTTCTCTTTAAAAGTTCACAATATTTTTTCCTACAGCCTTATTCTTAATTATTAGCCTCTATTCTTTCAAGTATGTCTTGTGTTTTTTCTTCCCCAAACTGTAAACACTTGAAAATTAATACTTTGGGGCTTGGGCCCAGGAATCATTGAATTAATGTTTTCTAAATGAGGAGCATGGTTTTGAATAAACCTACCTCTTCTCTTCTCTCTTCTGCAGAAGGAGTTTTAAGTTCTCGTGCTGTATCATCTTTTGGGTCAAAAAGATATATGTAATCTGATGAGTAACTAACAAGAATCTCTTGACCATCTTCGCTATAACACAGAGATGTCACTCTGCAGGACTTATTATTAAGATGAGAAGGGATAAAACGGGCAACCATTCCAGTAGTCCCTCGGCCTGCGTAATTCCCTAAGAAACAGCAAGTTATTTAAAATTAATATTCTTTTAAAAATGTCTAAAACTCTTAATCTCAATTACAAGATATGTGACTTAATGTAACAGTGTAAATCCAAGCTATCACATTCTATTTCTAGAAGAGGTTCCTTCTTTGATAATGAGATTTTATAAGAAAAACAAGAATATAGTATAAAGATAACACCAGAAAAAAAATCCATGATTATCTAAAATTCCAGGTTATATAATGTTTTGTTGAAATGAGTTATTTGATAAATTAAAATGATTTATGGGTATAGTCACTATGTCATCTTCCAAAAATTCCCCCCAAATTAAGATAATTTTTACAATAGGAAAGCTATTATTAGCATACTAGATAAAATAATACAATCTCCTTAAGATAATTCATCTTTTACTAGGAATACTAAATTTTAAGAATCCCACAAAGTTGTATAATCTTGCACAATAAAGTCCTGGTCAAAATGTCAATTGTGTCCCATCTGTAGAAAAACAATCATTAAGCCTATAATTTCATATTATATTACAATTGTTTCCCCTAAATGTACGTATCCAAACAGATACCATTCCTCAATCACAGTTCAGGAAACAAAGATTGAGTCTAGTATCCCCACTTCAATAATCAATGTCCATTTTTACTGATATCATTGGTTTCTGCCTAAGTTATCTTTTAACAATACCAAATATGTGAATATATGAGTGTTATTTGATATCTGTATTTGTGTGTATATGTATGTGTATCTGTGTGCATAAGTAATCCTGGCCTTCCTCTCTTAAGAAAATGCTAACCATTGAAAAGTTGATTTTCAATGGTTATTTTGGAAGTGGTTTAATCCCACAGTGAATGAGGAGAAAAATAACATTTAAATTACATTTAAATTCAATATTGCAGCATTGTTAACAGTATTTTAACTAAGCTAAGCAGCCATAAATACATGCAATACATTAATATATACCAAACTCACTATTCTTTCTAACTTTTCTCTCCATCACATTTATCATTATCCTCTTGATTGAAAAATAGCCGAGCCTCCACCAAAATTCAGGTCTATCTAGAACAGTGGTTCTCAACATTCCTAATGCCACGAATCTTTAATACAGTCCAAAGGGGTCACGACCCAGTTTGAGAACCGCTGATCTAGAACCTCACAGTGTAAACATATTTGAAAATAGGGTCTTTATGTACGTACTTAGTTACAATGAAGTCATACTGGATTAGGGTGGGCCCTAAATCCAAGATGGTTGATGTCCTAAGAAGAGGAAAATGTGGACCAAGATTCACACAGGGGAGAATGACATGTAAAGATGGAGATGGAGATTGGAGTGACGCACTACAAACTAAGGGACACCAAGGATTGGCAGCAACCACCAGAAACTATGAGAAAGGCGTGGACAGAGCCTCTAGTAAAAACCAACCGTGAGACTTCTTAATGTCAAACATCTAGCCTCCAGAAATGTGAGAGAAGAAATTGTGTTGTTTTAAGATCTCCAGTTTATGGTAATTTGTTATGGCAGTCCTAATACATGTGTCCCAACTTGTTAAAATGGTAAATGAGGCCGGGCTCACACCTGTAATCCTACCACTCTGGAGGCTAAGGAGAGTGGATTACTTGAGCTCAGGAGTTTGAGAACAGCCTGAGCAAGAGTGAGACCCCATCTCTACTAAAAAAAGTAGAAAAAACTAGCCAGGCATGGTGGTGCTTGCCTGTAGTCTTAGCTACTCGGGTGGCTGAGGAAAGAGGACTGCTTAAGAGTTTGAGGTTGCTGTAAATTACAATACCATGGTACTCTTCCCACGGTGACAGAGTAGGACTCTAAAAAAACAAACACACACACACAAAAACAAAAACAAAAAAAACTCAATAAAGTGGCAAGTAAAACTGCAAACTTTTCTTTCCAATGGAGTCATTAAAAACTTGGTGAAATGCTATACTTTTATAATCCACATTATTTTCACAATTCTATTTTCTGAAATTTCATAATTAAATTTTAAAATTGAAAATATGTCATAAAGACTTATTCTTTAAACCAGTGGTTCTCAGCTTTCCTAATGCCACAATGTATTTTCATTGTTAAAAAGGGGCTGCAACCCACAGGTTGAGAACTGCTGCTTTAAACTGACAGTCCTATGTTTTCTCTAGTATTATCTCCTTACCTGTAGCTCTTGTGCCCAGCATTCGCCGATCATATATTCGTACTGAGCTATCAGAACAACCAACAGCAAGATAATATGGTATTGGTGGACAAATAGCTACCGACGTGGCAGCACGTCGACAATTAATTAAAATATCCTACAAAGACAACATAATATCAGTTACACAGAACTATATAGTAAAGATAATACTACATCTAAAACATATTCCCTTTAGAAATTAGAGAAAATAAACAGAAATCCTAATTTAGTCAGTGTGACAATGAAAAAACAATATCGTTTTCTTTTAGTTTATTTTTCAGGTTTCTACTAGAAATCATTTCTAACACATTCGGCCTACATAAAACCTATATAAATGCACTCAGTTATATTCTTTCTTAGAGATTTATCACTCTAAGAAAAATATTTTCTTTATAATTTGCTAGATAGCTCCAAAATTGATTGATTCCTACTATAATACTGTGCACCTTCCTTACAAACCAAAGTAAGAAAACGTATGTAGAAATGCTAAACTTAGAGATTAGTATTTCCTATGTAATGAATCACAAAGTCATTGTGATTCATTAATACCAGTAAAAATGCCTGCTATTACTGGTTCATTTGACAGTAAAGACGGATTTATAATCTACCTTTGTCTATGATACGTATTGATAATTATTCTATATAGTATTCATAATATTTT
The DNA here is from genome assembly GCF_027406575.1 of Nycticebus coucang. NCBI lineage: Eukaryota > Metazoa > Chordata > Mammalia > Primates > Lorisidae > Nycticebus > Nycticebus coucang. Next base: position 93,426,998 of record NC_069789.1, read on the forward strand.
TCTTTTTTTTTTGGAGTCAAGACTCTTACTTTGTTGCCCTAGGCCATGGAGTCAGCCTAGCTCACAGCAGCCTCAAACTCCTGGGTTCAAGCAATCCTCCTGCCTCAGTCTCCTGAGTAACTAGGACTATAGGTGCCTGCCACAGCACCTAGCTAGACTTTCTATTTTTAGTAGAGACAGGGTCTCACTCATGCTCAGGCTGGTCTTGAACTCCTGAGCTTAAGAGATCCTCCCACGTCCACATCCCAGAGTGCTAGGATTACAGGCATGAGCCACAGTACCCAGCAGATATTCATAATGTTTTAATTATTATTAAAATACAATAAAATATTAACTAATTTTAAAATTTTATACTTTTCTTAGAAAAGTTTTATTAACTTGGCTCCTTGTCAGTGGCAAAAATTATATACACACATATATACAAATCCTGCAAAAGACAGAAGCATTAAGAACATGTAAGAGCTACTACTGTACATATATACCCTTAAGGTAATCTATTGGTTCTATGCTTTTTTTTTTGAGACAGAGCCTCACTCTGTCTGTCACCCTTGGTAGAGTGCCATGGCATCATAGCTCATAGTAACCTCACACTCTTGGGCTCAAGCGATTCTCTTCCCTTAGCCTCCCCAGCTGGGATTACAGGCGCCCCCCTTTCCCCCCCACAATGCCTGGCTATTTTTAGAGACGGGGTCTTGCTCTAGTTCAGGCGATCCGCCCGCCTCGGCCTTACAGGCGTAAGCCACCATGCAGAGCCTCCAAACTTTTTCTAATCGCTCTAGCCACGTTTTGAAATTCATTTGTATTATGCTTTATTAACCTTACATTACACTTATTAAATGCCTTTCATAATTCTAAGCTTTCAGTGGTTAAGAATTACTCTAGTTAACAGTTTTTTTTTTTATACTCTCTGCCTCTATTCACTTTTATATATAACAGAGAAGTTTTATTAAGGAAAGAGTACTTTTCCTTCTCATCAGACTTGCTTTCTTATTTTCATGGAGTTTTTGTTTTGAAGAAAGCGTAATTAAAACTAGTACTATACAGTAAAACACAGTTTAAAAGAATTTGAAATAACAAAATTTAGTACTCACTACTAAGAAACATATATAAGAAATTCTCCTAATAGTCTAATATTTAAACTTATTTCTGCCTTCAGTTCAATGCTTTCCAATTTGTATATATGTATATATACATACATAACAAAAATGGATTCAAATGTATGTTTACATTTTTTTCAATTTTTTCCTTTTCTGCTTCAAACATACCAATCTTTTTACCTCTAAAGAATGTTTATATGATAACTGGTTGAGTCAGCAAGCATCTAATCAGATTACTAGTGATTTTTTGGGTTTTGTGAACTTTGAGTAAACCTGTTTTGAACAACACTTCTTATTTTATTTACGTCAAAATGATCTAAGAAAAAGTTACTGTGTACTCAATAACGTATGACAGAGAAAACACTTGGAATTAGATGTCTGGGTTCAAAACACTGATTTCTCCCATCTTTTACTATACAAGAGCTGAAATAGCTTTAAATATTAAATATCTTTAATATCAGTTTTTAAATATGAATGATTATTTTGATATGGAAACACATGGTATCTTATTATTCCCTTAAAAAAAAAAAAGATAGCAAGATGGTTCTTGGTTTAAAAGACAGGGGAGAAGGAGACATTAAAACTATCACAAACTTTTATTACTTCTATTGGGTTAAGTCAAAATTCTCTCTATGAGTAAATGAGATATATAGATAAATTCGATATAGACTGTATACTGAACATTTCATAAATATATGAAATAAATGCACAATTAAAGTATAAGTCAACTTTAGCATTAACATTTTAATATTAAAAATTGTGATTATAAAATATATGGTTGATAAAAATCTTGTAAAACAAAAATTTAAAAATTTACTCATAATCATATCACCCAGATAACTTAGTGTTCAATTTTAATTATCACATTAATTTTTCTCACTTGTACAAAAATTGGATTCTTACATCTTTGCAATCTTCTTTTGTGCAGCTCGTTTTGACGCGTGTATCAAACCACCTAACAGTTCCATCTTCACCACAAGAGAGAAAAGTGTAAGGGTCATTTGGTACGGTCATAATCTGAAAGTGAAAGCAAACATACAGATAAACATACTGAACATTTAAACAGACGGCTTTGAAGAAACATTCCTACTATTTCACCAAATGATTACAGGAAAGGTAACAAAAACAAAAGTCTTAATTACTTAAGACTTAACCAAAATGTGATTCAAAATAGTACAATACAGATAGAAACACACAAGAAGTAATAATTGAACTAATATGATTCATTATTTTGAAAATCAGAATTAAAATAACTTCAGATGAAATTCACTGAAATTATAAACTTTCTACAACTTTGACAAGAAAGATTCTCCCTTGGGTAACTATTCAAAGTCTAATTTTTACATTTTCTGAATTTGAATTTATAACTATTATATATATGTAAAAAAATTATCTTTTCTGGTAATGGTGAAGAAAACTAGGATGCTGAAATGCACATAAACTGAACCCCTTAAAATTATTTTTTAATGGTGATGATGGTTACACAGCAATGTGAATGTACTATTACTGAAATATATACTCAAAAATAGTGAAAATAGGAAATTTTCTATTTTATCACAATAAAATCTCTTTTAAAAGAATTATTTTAAATATTCCTGTATCAACTTCTAATTTAATACTGACAGTATTGTTAAGTTGAGGCCCTATGTGAACCTAGCCTCAACAAGTTCTCCTTTCCCTCTGTCCCTATAAGTAAACAGTACCAAAACTGGGTATTTAGCATTTCCCATATATGGTACCTAAACAATGAAAGATACGTTTCTTTTTTGTCTTTTTCTCTTCTTAGAAAGTCTTATTTTATCACTCTTGGCACAGTGCCATGCCATCACAGCTCACAGCAACCTCAAACTCTTGGGCTCAAGCAATTCTCTTGCCTCAGCCTCCTGAGTAGCTGGGACCAAAGGTGCCTACCACAACGCCTGGCTATTTTTAGAGACGAGGCCTTGCTTTGGCTCAGGCTGGTCTTGAACTTGTGAGCTCAGCCAATCTACCTGGCTTGGCCTCCCAGAGTGCTAGGATTACAGGTGTGGGCTACCACACCTGGCTGAAAGGTATATTCTTATGTTTGAAACATTGTATATGTAAAAAGGTGCTGAAACTAATTAGTTATCAAGGAAGCACATTTTAATACCAAAGAAAATACCACTGTTCCTCACTAGAATGGCTAAAATGAAAAAGTGTTGACCAGGATGTGAAACAATTGGAACAATCACACATTATCAATGGGATTGGTACAGTCACAACAGAAAACCGTATCACAAAAACTGTGTCAGTCAAAACTGATCACATCTCTGCTACAATCAAGCAGTTCCACTAAAAATAAATGCCTGCATAGGGGCATCTAAAGACATGTACTAGAATGTTCACAGCAGTACTATTCATATTAGCCAAGTAAGTGAAACAACTCAAATATCCAACAAAAGAGAGGGATCAGAAATTGTGATCTATTTCTAAATGGGCAGTAATAATGAACAAACTGTTATTATTGACAGCAAAATAAACAAATCTCACAAACCTCCTGTGTGAACAAAGCAAACAAAAGAAAACGCACAATAATGATTCTCCTTTATATATAGTTCCAAAAACAAGGCACAACTAACCTTTGCTGTTAGGATACTGAAATTGGTGAATCCTATATGTGGGGGCAGAAAAGACCTACCAGGTGCTGTTTCTTATTCAAAGTGTAAATGTATAATTTATTTTGTGAAAATCAATCAAGTTGCACACACATGATACCCAACAATTAAGTTCACAAACTCGTCCCAGAAAAAGTGCTACATAACTCATTGCTGAAATATCATTCTGGTTACCCTCAAAGTACTCCCCTTGGGAAGCTATGCACCAACACCAGTGCCTAGTCTACCCTTTGAATTAACTTTGGAACTCTTTTTCTGGAATGGCCATCAGAGCTGTATCATTGTATAAGGTTTGCGAACTCATCTAAGGAAAAACGTTTTGAAGGGTGTACCAGGCATTGGCGTTGGTACATCCAGATATTCTGTCAATAATTTCTATGCATGAATGTGTATCTATACATATCTATAGATACACACCTATCTACATATGTGTATCTACACATATCTATAGATACACACATCTATACATGCATACCCTCTTATACCAAAACATATACACTTACTTATGTGTCTATGTATAATTATAATATCATACCTCATAGGTAGTTCCATAATGGCACGTAAATTGGCATTGTCTGTTGGTTTCTGCATCTTGCTCAACATTGGTATAAAATATTACTCCATCTCCAGAGCAGGATACAATCTGCTTATCATTTGTGCATGGTAAGAACTTTGCACTAAATATATTTGCTCGGTGTCCTGAACGAATTGTTGTCAAAATCTAAAACACATAGAAAAAGAAGTTTATGGCAATTTATTATTTGCTAGAAAGAAATATTCATATTTAATGTAATCACAGCCAGTAATAATTCATCATTAACATTCTCATCTCAGTGAAAGATTATCATTTGATTCTAAACAATTACAATCAGAAAAAAATAAGAATCTCACATATTTTCTTTTTGTTCCCTTTAATATGTGAATAACAACTGGAATAGTACCATGAAATTCAAATATGCATATTTCTACCTATTTGGTTTACCTGATTCACTCATAAAGTCTCAGTAAATAAGAAAGAACTATTCTGACTTCTGGAATTGCTAGATGATTAAATTATTCCCTTTCAGGATAAAGAAACAAAAATGTACTGAATTTTAATGACATAAAATCAAAGTAATGAAATTCTATCAATAAGTATACAGCCAAAGTCCAACAACCAATTCTTTAATTATATTTAAAAGACCAGAATTACTGTTGACAGCAAGAAACATCTGTTAGTAGATCTAGGAATCTTTGACCAAGTAAGTCTAGATCTAGGAATTTACCCTGAAGATATACCTCAAATAACACCTACATACAAAAATACATACAAGTTTATTTACTGATTTATTTATAATCGAAAAACATAGCAGACTGGTTGAATAAACCACAACACATCCCCATAATGGATATATAACAGAGTAGAAGGTGAGTAGGGAATATATGTTATGCTTTTAAAAAATGCTTTAAAAATGTAGACACAAAGTTGGCTTTGTGTCCAGACACAAAGTTGGCTTTGTTGTCCAGGAAACAAATTTGGGATAATCTGAGCATCAAAAAGAATATCAGTGACAGATTATAATACACTGAATTAAAAATAAGCCCATAGTAGTTTTTTTTTTTTTAGGGGTAGTAGAGACAGAGGAAATCCTCTTATTTATACAAGATTATAAATTGTAAACATACAAGGAATAACAATTCAAAAATCACTGTTTTGTAACCACATTATTACAAGTAATTAAAATAGAAATCATCAATTAACATGAAAACCACTTGATGAAAGGCTGTAGTAAAGAGAATATTCACACAGTCTCAACATACCACCTGTTTATTAGTTACAAAAAGTAATGAATGGAGGCATCAAATTAAGTATCACCAAATAAGAAACAAACTAACATCATGTACCACAATGTTACCTGTTGAAAACTTTTACCAAAAATGCTTAATCTGAATCTGCTCATGAAGAAGCAGACAAAACCAAACTGAGAGATATTCTGTACAACTAGCACAACATGTCCAGGTTATGAAACAGAACAATGAATGTAAAGCCTTTAAACAAGACATGTCATGCCTTTAATCCTGTCAGACATTTGAGGACAAGTTATCAAGCTGCTAACTATATACAGACTCACTACATACAGCCATTAGTTTCTTACTCTGAAGGCTTCTGGCTTTGCATTAGTTACATTTTCAGCATTAGTCAGTGTCACAAACACTTAACAATTTGATTCATCTCATTTAACAGGTTTATGTATAACTTCAGAAACAAAACAAGAGACTGACACCTTCGTCACTCAAACTGAAAAGGATTCCTTTATTAAACTAATTGAAATTTTAGTGAATAAAAAATTGAGAGCCCCTTTCTTTTGAACAAATCTCTAGATTTCTGATGCCCCTCTCCAGACTTCTTTTATATAAATGGGAATCATTATGGTGCGTTTTCTTTTGTGCCTTGCTTTGTTCACACAGGAGGTTTGTTCATTATTATTGGCAATTTAGAAATAGATCACAATTTCTGATCCCTCTCTTTTGTTGGATATTGGAGTTGTTTCACTTACTTGGCTAAAATGAATAGTATTGCTACGAACATTCTAGTACATGTCTTCCCCCATCTCAATGGCATCAGTCTACCCACAAACCAGATCAAGTCAAAAACTAAGGAATCATCTTTCATTTTTCTTCCCCTCATCGACAGCATCAAAACTATCAGTGAAATGCCAAAATACTTCTTGAAATACTTCTCACCACCTCTAGTGACATTACCTTTGAGCCATCATCTTCTCTCATGGGGATTATTTCAATGGCTTCCTATCTCCTATTTTCAGTCTTATTCAAACTCTACTCTCCAAATGGCAGCCTGAGCTATCTTTTAAAAAATGTAAACCACATCATCTGTACATTTAAAACCCTCTCTAATGACAGCCCATTTCAATTATACTAAAATGTAAACTTCATATAGCCTTTCAGGGGTGGGGAACCTGCGGCCTTAAGGCCACATGTGGCCTTCTAGATCCTTAAGTGCAGCCTTTTGACTGAATCCAAATTTTTACAATCCCTGTTTACCATTTGAATTTCATTTTGTACCAGTCTTTAATTTATTAAGAGATAATTGTTGGAAGAATGAGTATTCATGTGTGTGGATAGTTGGTAATTTCAATGATGGTAGGAACTTGCTTTTTAATTGTTGAAACTGAATCCATACAGCCAATACAGGTATGTATGCTACTGGAAATAAATCGCTTTAAGGCTAATAAAAAATATGCATGCACTTGAGAACAGTTATAATTTCTGATTGTTGGACTTACTTTCTTAGTCGTGTTTTGGTATTTTGATAATTATTCAGAAAAAAATCTAAGGTTAATGCCCCCACAGAGGTAGAAATGAAAATAATATGGCACAGTAATGTAAGTTGACCATCCAACAGATGCAACAAACTGGTCAACATACGGACGTGGGCAGCATAAGGAACTGAAACCACCCTTACAAACTGACTGACAAAAGGGTGCAATGTGAGAACTGCAGTAAAGACCCTAAAACTCTGTGAAAGAACAGGCCTAGCGAAAATAACGATAAAAATCAGCCACTGTCTGCTTATTTGCTTGATAGTAGTCACTGTCCCTTGTTTGCTTCTTTGTAATTGCTACTATAGAAGCCACAGCTGGTAGTTGCAAGGTTTTTTAATTTTCCTCCGTAAGTAAAATCACCCATTTCCTTCCAGGTCTTGCATTCCAGTGGATTGAGTAACCCAGCCAGACCAGAGAACTGATTCAAGTGGTCTTGGATCCCCCCACCAAAGGAACTGCATTCTAACGGATGGGCTGATCCACCCAGACAGTGGCCCAAAACCAGCGAATTAGTAGATCCTGAATGCCTAACACTCTGCCCACCTAAACGTCTTTAAAAACCCTGTCCTCCCAATTCTTGGGGAGGCAGATTTGAAAGAATTCTCCTGACTACCTGTTTAGTGCTTTGAAGAATAAACTATTTGCTGTAAACCCTGCTGTCTCTGGATATTGGCTTTCTCTTGGGCAGTGGGCAGACGAACCTGGTTGAGTGGCAACAGAACTAGGCCTACTGTACCGATATGCACACGTGGTGCATGTCCCATCTATGAAAATTAGGTCAGCTTAAGGAGGTGGTCAGCTATGGAGGTTCTACTGTACGGATAACTGCAATGCTTACCAAATGTGAAGGTAGTCTAGTTATAATATCTATTATTCTGCTGATCACAATGTTATCATAGCTAAATAGCTGGCCAAGCAGGTTATCTCTTTCCTCCTTCATCAGGTCATGTATAGTCTTCCAAAACTTGAAGCTTGATCCAAAAGTATATAGTCAAAAGTGGTTTTTCAACCCTGTGTTAAAAGTCACCCTCTTCTAACCTGACCCACTACTCTGTCTGAGTTATAGAGAATACAAATTTGTACTTTTCTTTCGTTAAGATTCACTGGGCACCAACCATATGACGAGTAAATAATTTGCTAAGTGCTGAGGACATGAAAAAAGAAATTATCACTGTCTCAAAGAAGTTAAAATCTAAGCACAACATGTAAAGGCATATAATACAGTATAATGTAACAATAGATAATCCACAGAGTACATGATATAGAGGAAGGAGTAGCTACATGTGTCTGGGAAAGTTAGAGAAATTGCACAAAAAAGTACTGAGACTTAAAGGAAGAAATTTAAATTTACCAAGCAGATGACAGGAATAAGCAAAAGCATAAAGTAAAGAAAACATTTAAGCTCTGAGGACTACAAGTAGCTGGCTGAGGTCAAAACAAGAAAAATCTTGTATCTCTATACATTCAAGATTTCTTTTATAGAAGAAAAGAATCTGTAAGGTCATCTCGGAGCTAACTTTCTTCTTTTTCAGCTATACCCTGAACTAGTAGCCCACTGAGGGTCCCAGTGTAGTACAGAGAGTCTCTCTGGTATATATAGTTAAAATATAATTGAATTAATAAGGAATATCTTCAGCCTCTTAAATCTATTAAAAAATAAGTTTCAAAACCCTTACATGCAATAAATTAATCCTCTCATTAACTCGCAGATTCTAAAAATAATCACACTACAAGAACATGTACTATTTGACTCATTATTCAAAAACTTATTTTCCGGCTCGGCGCCCGTAGCTCAGTGGTTAGGATGCCGGCCACATACACCAGGGCTGGTGGGTTCAAACCCAGCCCAGGCCCGCTAAACAACCATGACAACTGCAACAAAAAAATAGCTGGGCATTGTGGCAGGCGTCTGTAGTCCCAGCTACTTGTGAGGCTGAGGAAAGAGAATGTCTTAAGCCCAAGAGTTTGAGGTTGCTGTGAGCACTCTACCCAGGGTGACAGCTTGAGACTCTGTCTCAAAAAAAAAAAAAAGCCTTATTTTCCTATATAATGAATCTGTGTTTTATGATTTTTAAAAGTCCTTTATCATATCAATTTGGATCTATTAAAACCACCATATGACAAAGATAAAGCCTTGTAATAATTATAGTCTTTAAAAGTAAAATCTGATTAATCATTTCTCAAGCTGGAAGTGAAGAAGAGCAATCACTTTTTTGAATACACATATTATATTGGTAATCATACAAAGTGACTATCATTTCTTCAAAAATGACAAGCAAATAAAGAAGAAATAGATCTTTTAATCGTTCCTTTGGTCCCCTATTGATATGATGATCAAAAAGCATTCTCTATATACATTATTCCAGAACATTTTCTCTATTATAAGAAAAGGGTTGTCCTAATGTAGTAATTACTGACCTAAGAAAAGTAGGATTTGAAAACAGCAAGCTTTCCCTTTGCTAAGCAAGCACAATTAAGTAAAACTATCACTGAAATAAAATTATAACCTATTAATCAAAGACAGCCTCAATGCGAACAATATGAAGAAGGCTGACAGACAACAAATACTTATTGAATATTTTAACTGTTTAAATGTGGAAAAAGAAGAAACAACGATTTATTCTGTGAGATTGAAAATTTTATGTAACACTTTGGTCTGCCAAGCTTCCACATTCTCATTGATATAAAAATAGTTGTGTATTTCCTCTACACACAAACTTAGAAGCCAAAAGCCAATGAAAAAACATAATCCTAATTAAAAGTAAGCATGATATTCCAAGTTTATCAAATTAGATATAAAACATTTCACTGGAACATAGCCAATGCTTATAAACTGATAAAATCCAGTTTCTTAAACTACTTGGCTGAAGGTTAATCTGTGAATCTAAAAATAAATTATAATCTCTAAGATTCAGCTTCAAACAACCAGCCAGGCTCATTCATACATCATTATATAACGTAAATGAATAAACAAAACAATTTTTAAAGGTAGAGAGACATAAATATAAAATATTAACATTAGAAGGTATTTTAGACATTATGATTCTCTTAATATGCGAATAAAATGGCTCAGCAAAGTTGAAATAACTTGCGAAGATGGTAGAAAACAACATTCTGAAGTTATGGGCCTTATAGGGTAAAAAAAAGAGAGAGAGAAAACTAACACATAAATTTATATATACCAATACACTAATCATAACATAATTAAAAATTTCTATGGAATTCTTTTTCAAAGACCTAAATATTAATGAAATCTCACATTATAGTAGGACCAAAAAGTAAACACAGATATACCTACTGAGCCACTTATCAAATCATTTCCTCTCAGCTCCAAATTTACTATTTACTTTTACAGATTAGGCAATGGAGATGGGTACTTTAAACATTTTTCCTTTAACGGTAGGCATAATGTTAAACATTGCCAGTAAAAGGCACATGAGGAATAATGCAGATAAAAGGAGTCTACTTCCTTTTTTTTTTTTTTTTGGAGACAGTCTCACTCTATTACCATAGGCTAGAGTGCTGTCAGCCTAGCTTAAAGCAACCTCAAACTCTTGGGTTCAAGCAATCCTCCTGCCTCAGCCTGCTGAGTAACTGGGACTACAGACACCTGCTTAGATAGCAGCTACTTTTTCTATTTTTAGTAGAGACAGGGTCTTTTTTTTTTTTTTTGAGACAGAGTCTCACTTTGTTACCCTTGGCAGAATGCTCACAGGAATTTCAAACTCTTAGGCTCAAGTGATTCTCCTGCCTTAGCCAACCAAACAGCTGGGACTATAGGCACCTGCCACAACTCCTGGCTATTTTTTAGAGAGAGTCTCGCTGTTGCTCAGGCCAGTCTCCAAGTAGTGAGCTCAAGCAATCCACTTGCCTTGGCCTCCTAGAGTGCTAGGATTACAAGCATGAGCCACCCATCAGCCCAGTGAGAGACAGGGTCTTACTCTTTCTCAGACTGGTCGAGAACTCCTGAGTTCAAGGGATCCTCCCACTCTGGCCTCCCAGAGTACTAGTATTGTAAGTGTGAGCTATCACCCCTGGCTTGCTTCGTATTTCTGATATGCTTCCTTAGTAGGCTCCTGCAACTATTCATAGGTTCTCCATGCTAGGGACTTCCACTGTGGGCAGCTACTCCAGCACTGTAGTATCAGGGCTCTGGGGGACAATCAGCCTCTTCAAGACCTACCTACCTAATGAATGGTACAACACTCAGCAACTTCTCTTGCATCACCATCTCCCAATGTTCTGGAACATTTTGTAGCATACTACCTTTGATGTGATACCTTGCCTTGAACATCCTTTCCGTACTCTTTGCAGGGGTCCTCAAACTTTTTAAACAGGGGGCCAGTTCATTGTCCCTCAAACCGTTGGAGGGCTGGACTATAGTTAAAAAAAAACACAAAACTACGAACAAATTCCTATGCACACTGCACATACCTTATTCTGAAGTAAAAAAACAAAACGGGAACAAATACAATCACACCACCGCATGTGGCCTGCAGGCCGTAGTTTGAGGACCCCTGCCTTAGAGGGAGGTATTCTAGCAAGTTCCGGGGTGGAGGGATGCCTGGCAAGTTCCACTAGCATAACTGAGACATCTCTGCCATCCAGTGAGTCATGGCATACCCTGTTCAAGAAGGCCCTCTCGGGCGGCGCCTGTGGCTCAGTCGGTAGGGCGCCGGCCCCATATGCCGAGGGTGGCGGGTTCAGGCCCGGCCCCGGCCGAACTGCAGCCAAGGAATGGCCGGGCATTGTGGCGGGCGCCTGTGGTCCCAGCTGCTCGGGAGGCTGAGGCAGGAGAGTCGCTTAAGCCCAGGAGTTGGAGGTTGCTGTGAGCTGTGTGAGGCCACGGCACTCTACCGAGGGCCATGGAGTGAGACTCTGTCTCTACAAAAAAAAAAAAAGAAGGCCCTCTCAGCACTGAGAGGGCTCTTCCCTTAGCTGGTTTATCTAAGTCCTAGGGTTAGTGGCAGCTAACCTATCACTTCTGTGTTTTACAGTCCTCTTTACTATTGGTAGCCAAGCCCTTATTATTATAATCTCCTGCTATAGGTAAGAATTCTTTACATTAAACTTTCCCTGCTAAAATTATTGCATGGTTTTTCTAACTGAACCCTAACTAACACAACCCGCAGCGTTCAGTTGCAAGTGAAGATACATTTTGAAATTACACTAGAAGAAGAGACATTAAAAGACATGCAATATAGGAAATTTAACACAATCACTATAGAAAAATTATCATTTGAGTTGGGAAACAGCTAGAAAACATTCCTATTCTTTTTCTTTTTTTTTGAGACAGTCTCAAGCTTGGATACATGTGCCATGGCATCATCATAGTTCACAGCAACCTCCCCTCACTGTTGGGCTCAAGCAATCCTCTTGCCTCAGTTTTTCTATTTTTAGTAGAGATGGGATCTCACTTTTGCTCAGTCTGGTCTCAAATTCATAAGCTCAAGCTATCTACCCGCCTCAACCTCCCAGAATGCTAGGATTACAGGCGTGAACCACTGCATCCAGCAGAAACATTCCTATTCTTAAATGAAACTTTAAAAAATCCTTTGAATGAAGCTCCAGATCTTACAAGTGTTAAAATCACTATTTAGTCATATTTCTAAATCAGAAGGTTTCGCTCTGTAACTAGCAGATCAAATGTAAAAAACATCCCACATTTTCTTTTTATTATAATCATTCAGCTGTTCATAGCTTTATCATTCTGGAGCTAAAGTTCCCTGTAACCATTCTTATAAACTGTACATTCTACAGCTATAATAAATACTTATTTGAAGCAGTAATTATAATAAAGTTACCTGAGAGAAAATTATTTAGCTATTAGATACTTCTTGACCTTCTGATAAGGAGTTATATTAGCTTATTATAATTTTTTCTTCATTAAAAATCATTTTTTAATTTTCTCTGTAACTCAAAAAATAGTCGCATGGTAGTCACTTGTCTAAATTTTCTAAGACTAAATTTCAAATTCTTAGGAAAATAAAAGTTAAACAATGACTATGCTTGGCAGCTTTGTCCACACTATTCTTAGCATTAGAACAAATAACTTTTTAGAATACTGAATATTCAACCTTAGAATATTAAGGTTATACACAGGAGCAATTCTAATAACTTTTTAGAATATTGAATATTCAACCTTAGAATATTAAGGTTATACACAAGAGAAATTTCCTCAGTTAACTCCTATTTTATATATGGCACTTTAGTTAACTCACATTATATATATGGCACATTGTCTTTTTTCCCCCTAAACAATGTTATTGAGATAATATCACTTGTAGCTATTAATATGATTACCCACTTAAATAAAAGGAGTATATTTAAATTTTCTGGAATTTAAGGCTGAATGAATCCTCAAGGAAACTAAGGGACCTACATATATGTATTAACTTACAAATTATACAACTGACAAAATAATGGACAAGTTTTATTCCTTATTTCATTCCTTATTTGTAATTTTTTTCTAACTTCTTCATGTTTTTCTCTCATTAAATTACATATATATTTTTAAACACTTTACCTTTCTGCTGTAAGGATTACTAATTACTAACTTGGTGTCATCTGAGCCAGATAAAATATATTCTCCAGTGTCATTCCAACATATTGTATTAACCTAAAAAGAAAGCATAAAAGAAATATAAGCAAACTGGACATAAAAGAAGTATGCCATCTTTGAGCTACCTGATGATACAAAATTCATAGCACAGATGAAGTTATATGTATTATCTACATTAAAAAGAATTTAAAAGTTTACATATTGAAAAAATAGATTACTAGTTTCCAGTTTCACACGTAAGAAGCTAAGAAGTTATCATGCCATCCTAACAAAAAAGAAGCTGAACAGACTACAAAATTAATAATTCCTCTTATGTTACTCAGAGGTGAAGACACACGACAAACTGCTATCCCCAAGACAGAGAGACCAATAGGTAAATACAACTCTTGGCTTATCAGAGCAGAGACTCACTAGAGCAAACATCTATAAAAAGACAGAATCAAGGTAAAAAAAACCTACACTACAATTGATGAACGGCTACAGGTTTGGAAGTGACAAGTCCAACTGTTAAAAGTTCCAGGGGAAATCCAGTCATGGGGAGGTGGGTGGGACATTCTATTTGAGTTTTATCTTTGAGTTGAAAGCATAGTAAGTATATATATATATGTGTATATATATATATATATATACACACACATGTGTATATATGTGTGTGTGTGTGTATATATATATATATATATGTATATATATTTTTTTTTTTTTAACTCTAGGGGCTCAACTAGGTTCTCATAATCAATTTCAGAGAAAATCTCCTCTGCATCCAAGCAAGGGGAGGGAAAAAGAAACCATTTTCAAATACACCAGAGTACTCTATTCCTTTTTTTTTTTCTTTTTTGAGACAGAATCTCACTATGTTGCCCAGCTCACAGCAACCTCTAACTCCTGGGCTTATGCAATTCTCTTGCCTCAGCCTCCCAAGTAGCTGGGACTACAGGCGCCCGCCACAACACCTGGCTATTTTTTGTTGTTGTTGCCATTGTTGTTTGGCAGGCCCAAGCCAGGTTCAAACCCGGCTGCCTCAGTGTATGTGGCTAGCGCCCTAACTGCTGAGCTATGGGTGCCAAGCCTTGTTGTTTGGTTTGAGACAAAGTTTCACTATGTTGCCCTCATTAAAGCGCTGTGGCATCACAGCTCACAGTAACCTCCAACTCTTGGGCTTATTCAATTCTCTTGCCTCAGCCTCCCAAGTAGCTGGGACTACAGGCCCCCGCCACAATGTCCGGCTATTTTTTTGTTGTAGTTGTCATTGTTGTTTAGCAGGCCTGGGCTGGGTTCGAACCCACCAGCTCCTGGTGTATGTGACCAGCACCCTAACCACTGAGCTACGGGCGCCAAGCCAGAGTACTCTATTCAGCCCTCAGGAGAAACTATTTAACCACAGCTTAACCCAGCGAGGGTTCTATCAGAACCTAAACCAGTGATTTTCACCCAGTGTGCTGCAGCACACTGCTGTCACTGCTGTGCCATGAGAAGATACTAGGTGTGCTGCAAAAATTTTTAAAGATCATTAATTAAATTATTTTTAAAAGAAGTTCAAAGCATAGTAAGTATATGCATATATATATGTATTATTTATACTCTTATTTTGATCAACATAATTTAAGTGTGCTATAGAAATTTAACTAAAGGTTCAAGTGTGCCATGAAAAAAAAAAGGTTGAAAAAACTGGCCTAAACTGATTTGGGGAAGAGAAATACCCAACTCTAGCCAGCCCTAGCCTTCTACATGGGGAAAACTGAGAAGCAAAGAGAACAAAGACCCAAAAAAGTTAATCAGAATACCCAAGGACTGTGCGACAACTACAAAAGATGTAACTTAAGTATAATGGAAACACCAGAAGGAGAAGAGAAAAAAGAAGAAATATATGAAGTAATAATGGGTGATAATTTCCCTTAAATGAATGTCAGATACCGAACCACAGCTCTAGGAAGATAAGAGAACACCAACCAGAATAAATACAAAAGGAACTACAGCTAGGCATGTCATTTTCATAAACTAAAGAAAATCAAAGGTAAAGAAAAAATACTGAAAGAAGCCAAAGGAAAAATCAAAGAGGAGCAAAGAATTACATCCAACTTCTACTCAGAAATCATAAAGCAAGAGAAAGTAAAGCAAAATATTTAAAACATTAAGAGAAAAAAACTACCAACCTAAAATTCCATACCCTTCAAAATGGAAGGAGACATAAAGATTTTCTCAGATAAACAAACACTGAAGGGATCTGCTACCCCGTAGACCAACCTTGCAAAAAATGTTGAAGTTCTTTAGAGAAAAGGAAAATAGGTCAGGAAGTTGGATCTATATAAGGAACTATCAAAGGAGGAATTGAGTGAAGATAAAAACTTCTACTTAATCTTAATTTATCTAACTGATTATAATTGTCCTAAATAATAGCAACAACATATTTGATTATGTGTTCTTATGTATATGTATGTTTACAAGTAAGTGAAAAGAATGATAACAATAATACAATGTACCAGAAGGAGTTAAGATTATTTTCTACTCAAATATCATACATCTTTTCACTTACTTGTAAGTGAAAAGAATGATAGCAATAATACAATGTACCAGAAGGAGTTAAGATTATTTTCTACTCATATATCTGTGAGGTTCTATAGCAGCGGTTCTCAACCTGTGGGTCATGACCCCTTTGGGGGTTGAACGACTCTTTCACAGGGTCGTCTAAATACATCCTGCATATCAGATATTTACATTATGATTCATAACAGTAGCAAAATTATAGTTATGAAGTAGCAACAAAAATAATTTTATGGTTGAGGGTCATGACAACATGAGGATCTGTATTAAAGGGTGTGGCATTAGGAAGGTTGAGAACCACTGTGCTATAGCATTGTTTGAAAACAATGTTTGTTTTAAAATAAACTTGGATTAGTTGTACTTCACATAGGCCAACTCTAAGGCAACCATTAAAAAAGTTTAAAAAGGGAGCATAACTAAAAAGTACTAAGGAAGGAGAGAAAATAAAGTCATATAAAATGCTCAATTAGAACCACAAAAAGGCAGAGAGTGAAAGACAACAATAGGAATAAAGAGGAAGGGTAATAAATAGAAAACAGTAACAAATACAGTATATATTAATCCAACTATATCAATAAGCATTTGCATGTCAATGGTCTAAATGCACAAATTGCAGGACAAAGATTGTTAGATTCAAAACAAGACTCAAATATATATTGCTTACAAGAAATCCACTTTATAAAGACATATATATAGTTTCAAAGTAAATGGATGAAGGAAAAATATACAATCAAAGGAAAGAATATTAATTTCAAACAGACTAGACTTCACAGAAAGAAAAGTTATCAGGGAAGAATTAGAGCATTTCATAATAAGAAGCTCAGTTGCCCAAGAAGACCTAATAATCTCTACCATGTATTGGTTAGTAAAAGAACATCAAAGTATGTGAGACAAACACTCAAAGAACTGCAAGGAAAAACAGAGAATCCACTATCATACTTGGAAGACTTCAAAATCCCTCCACCAAAACAGATCCAGCAAAGAGAAAATCAGTAAGGATGCAGTTGAACTCAACACAAATCACTTATCTGTATAAAATTGACATTTACAGACAACTTCATTCAACATAGTCTCCTCAAGCTCACATGGAAGATTCATCAAGGAAGATCACATTCCAGCCCTCAAAATGCATCTTAACAAATTGAAGAGAATCAAATTTATACAGTGTCTGCTCTAAGACAACAAGAAAATTAAAAGTATAAATCAGTCACAGAGAGATAATTGGAAAATCCCAAAATACATGAAGGTTAACAACACATTTCAAAATAACACATGGCTTGAAGAAGAAATCTCAAGAGAAATTTAAAAATATTTTCAACTACTACATGGAAATCAAAGCACAACTAATTAAAATTTGTGAGGTATAGCCAAAAGCAGAGAAAATTTTGCAGCAAACAAAAAGATTTAAAATCAATAATCTAAGTTGCCACCTTACAAAATTAGCAATTCAATCCAAAGTAAGCAGAACAAAATAAGAAATATTATAGCATATTAATCAATGTATTTAACTGATACTAAATATTAATTTATATACTTTAAGTAAAAAGATGGTTCATTGAAAAAAATCAATAAAATTAATAAGCCTTTATCTGAGCTAACTAAAATAAAGAGAGAGGATACAAATTACTAATACCAGAAATAAATAAGGAGACATTTTTACACATCTCAGAAACATCAAAAGGAAAATAAAGGAATACCATGAAAACTCCATGCCCACATATTCAATAACCTAATTAATGGACCGATTTCTTTAAAGACACAATCTGGCAAAATTCACACAAGAAGAAATAGATAATCCCAATTGGACTATACCTTTCAAAACAGGAACTACCAAGGCCAGATGGGTTTACTGGTAAATTCCACCAACCACTTAAGGAAGAAAGCATTCTAATTCTCTATAATCTCTTTCAGAAGTAGAAGGAATACTTCCCAACTCATTCCATGAAGTCAGCATTACCCAAACACCAAAACCAGACAAAGACATTACAAGAACATAAAACTATATAAACCAACAGCTTTCATGAACATAGATGTGAAAATCCTCAACAAAGTATTAACAAATTGAATCTAACCGTGTATAAAAAAAATTATTTATCACCACAAGCAGGACTTACCCCCAGTAGGGAAGGCTAGTTCAACACACAGAAATCAGTTAATGTAATCCATCAGATTAATAACGTAAAGAAGAAAAGTTATACATTCATATACACAGATACAGAAAAAGCATTTAACAAAATCCAATAGCCATTAATGATATAAAAAAAAACAACCCTCAGTAAACTCTAAATACAGCAAACTTCTTCAACTTAATAATAAATTTCTACATAAAACCTACATCTAACATCATACTTAATGGTGAAAAACTGTAGGTTAAGTATCCCTTACCTGAAATGCTTAGGATCAGAATGTTACTATTTCAGATTTTTTTTTTGGATTTAGAAATATTGGCATACTTAATGGTTGAGCCCCAACAATTAAATCACTGAAGCACACATACTACACAAGTGTGAGTCAAAATGCATATACCTTGAATAGCCATTTTTATTTTTTTAAGAACTGGAACTGTAATTAGACATTTCCCACAAAGAGAATTCTAAATCTAGATGGCTTCACCTGTAAATTCTGCCAAAAATTTAAAAAGCAGTAACAATTCTGAGCAAAGTCATTCAGAAAATCAAAGAGGTCAAAATATTTTCCAATTGATTGATAGAATAAAACAACAGACCAATACCCTTAATGAATATAGGTATGCAAAAATTCTAAAACAAAATTTTAGCAAACTCAATGATAAACTGTATATAAAAAAGATAATACATCATAACCAAAAGGGGTTCACTTCTGGAAGGCAAGGTTAGTTTAAGACTCAAAAAATTAATCAATATGATTCACAATATCAACAGACTGAAAAAGAAAACAATTCCTGAAAATACCTCTCAGCAACTAGAAAGAGGAAAGAACATCCTCAATCAGTGTAACCTGGTTTATTGTACCCTCAAAATGAATCCCCAACAATAAATAAATTAAAAAAAAGGAAAGGAACATCTTCAAATTGATAATGAGCACCCATGAAAAAACTATAACTAATACCATACTTCATAGTGAAAGACTGAATGCTTTCTAAGATCAGAATAAGACAAGGATGTCTGTCCTCACTACTTCTGTTAAACATTGTAACAGTGGGTGGCGCCTGTGGCTCAAGGAGTAGGGTGCCAGTCCCATATGCCGGAGGTGGTGGGTTCAAACCCAGCCACGGCCAAAAACCACAAAAAAAAAAAAAAAAAAAAAAAAAAACATTGTAACAGAATGCTAGCCAGTGAAATAAGGCAAGAAAAAGAAAAAAAAAAGGAGTCTAAAGTAGAAAAGAAGTAAAATTATCTTCATTTTCAGATGATTTGATTGTTTATATAGAATATCCTTTGGAATCTTAAAAAAAGTTAGAACTAATAGGTGGTTAGGCAATTTCCAGCATACACATAAATATGCAGGGAATTTACACCACTAGATACCTATTAAAGTGTCTGAAATTAAAAAACTTACCACACCAAATGTTGGTGAGGACACAGACCAACTGGAATTGTCATATGCTAATGGTGAAAATATTAAATGGTACGACTTTGGAAAACAATTTGTTTTTTAAACAGTTATGCACATACCTACTATCGTATCATCCATTCATTCTACTTACCAGTATTTTTCAAAAAAGTATAAAGTGGCAGGTACAGTGGCTCATGACTGTAATCCTAGCACTCTGAAAGGCTGAGGTGGATTACTTGAGCTCACAATTTCTAGATTAGCCTGAACAAGAGCAAGACCCCAGCTCTACTAAAAACAGAAAAACTATCCTGGTATTGTGGCGCAGCTGGGACAAGAAGATTGCTTAACCCTCTTGAATTTGAGGTTACTGTGGGCTATGACGCCATGACACTCAAACTCAGGGTGAGTAAGAGAGACTCTATCTCAAAAAAAAAAAAAGAATAAAAGCATTATGTCCATACAAAGAGTATACCCAAATGTTCACGGAACCTTTTTGTAACAGTCCCCCAATGGACAACATAATATCCATTAGCAGATGAATGAATAAGCAAATTATGGTATGTATATACAATGAATGCTACACGGCAATAAAAAGTACCAAACTATTGATACATCCATCCTGGATGAATCTCAAAATTGTTATTCTAAGTAAACCTTAAAGTAAAAGAAACCAAAACAAATCAAAAAAAAAAAAGGTACACACTGGATGATTCAACTTGTATAAAATTCTAGAAAGGCAAACTAATTTATAGTTACAGATAGAGATCAGTGGTTGACTGCGGTTGAAAGTGGTGGTAAGGAATGAAAGGGCAAGTAAGGAAATTTTGAGGGTGTATGTGATACATTCATTATCTTGAATGTGGTGATGACTTCATGGAGATTTTATATACATGTGTACGTTAAATCTATCAAATTGTACACTTTAAATATGTACAATTGATTCTATTTCAATAAAGCTCTTAAAAATATTTATACAAATTTAAATACAAACTTAAGAGGTAATTCCCAAAGGTAATTAAAGTTATTATGCAATAACAAAATGTTATTAGATTAGATGGCATCACTCTTACCAGGTACACTGGCTGCTAGAAGACATTTGTGTAAATGTAAGGTCTTCAAAAATACTAAGTAAAAATAAGGTCTGACCTAGAATTCCATGCCCACACAAATCATGAATCAAGTAAATTGTGAAATCAGAGTAAAATGTTTAAACTTATAAGAAATATTTACTTTCTACTCACTCTTAATTATGAGAATACTCAGTAAAATCTGAAAGAGAATTAAAAAAATTCTTTTTCGATGTAGAAACCACAGCTTGTAAAAAACTTGAGAATATCACAAATATAACTATGCATTATGACTGAGAATCCATTTGAAATTAAAAATAGAAAATTTTCCCATGGGTAGGGTAAAAGATTTGATCTTGCATCCTCCTAAAAGGATATTAAATCTAACATGTAACACATTCTTTGCCTGTTCAATGAACAATTCATGTGCCATACATGTGCTAGGCACTCCTCTTCATACTAGATAAAAGAGACAAATTTGCTTTTTTTTTCTGTTGGTGTTGTTGTGACCTGGTTTTACTTTGCATTGGATCATAACCATTTTCTTGAGGCATTATAACTTGTCTGTAAGCTGTACTTTAATTTAGCCGCATATGTAATGTGTGAGTGCCATCCAAATTACTTAAAACAATGGTGTGATTATAATTCCAATGCATAAATCTTTCTTTTACTTGAAAAAAATTTAGTGTTGCATTTTTTTTTTTTTTAAGTTGTAGCAAAGTTATATATAGTCTGGAGAGTCATATAGCTGGGCAAGGTTTGTTACAAAACTCAGCTGCCCCCAGTGAAAGAGATAAATTTCTGAAGATATTTTCTTGGTTTAGCATTCCAGGGCAGAGGGGGCAAGTGTATAGATTGTGTACAAATAAATAAATGTGTTTGTATAATTATAATGCCAGATAGTAACCACTATGAGAAAACTAGTATAAAAAGAAAGATAGTTGTCACGGCTCATGCTTATAATCCTAGCACTCTGGGAAGTTGAAGCAGGAGGATTACTTGAGCTTAGGAGTTCGAGACCAGTCTGAGCAAGAGCAAGGTCCCATCTCTACTAAAAAATAGAAAAATTAGCTGGGTGCCATGGTGGGTGCTGGTATTCCCAGCTACTTGAGAAGCTGAGGCAGGAGGATCACTTGAACCCATGAGTTTGAGGTTGCTATGAGCTAGGCCAGCTCCGTACTCTAACCTGTAGTAACAAGAAACTCTGTCTCAAAAAATAAAAAATAAAAAAAGAGAAAGATACTGAAAGAAATAGCTTGCTATTTATTAGTGTATTCAGACAAAGCTTCTCTGTTAGGTAACAACTGAAAAGAGAACTAAATGAAATGAAGACATAAGCTTTACAGATACATAGGGAAGAAAAATCTAGGTACAAGACATGAACTATTAATACTGTAAATAAGGCAGAAGTGTACTTGGTATACTTAGGAAAAGCAAAAAGATGAGTGTGACTGAAACAAATACAGGGTGACCATAAAGTTTGTGTGCAATTTTAAATTAAAACAGCATGCAATTTAAAATTACACACAAACTGTATGGCCACCCTGCATATATGTGGGAGAATGTAACAGGTAGGAAACTAGAGAAAAGGTAGCAAGGCCAAATAATGTAGCACCTTGTAAGCAATGAAAAGAACTTTAGATTTAGTATATGTTGGAAACCTATTGGAAAGTTTTGAGCAGTTGAGTGTCATAAACAGATACATCACATAATTTTTTCATGTATTTCCCCCTTCCCTATTTTGCAAGTTTTTTTTTTTCTAGTTGATGAAATATTTTATTCAAACTGATGATATGGTTATTCCTTTTTTTTTTTTATTGTTGGGGATTCATTGAGGGTACAAGAAACCAGGTTTGCAAGGTTGTTTTTTTTAAAAAACTAACTACATATGAATACAAAAATTATTAACACTGTTCACTAAATTTCAACTTTTAGAATACCTACTACAGAAGACATTTATGACTACAGAATAAAGAATAAATATAATCAACACTGGCAATATAAAAGCAAATACAGCTGATGGAGGGGTGAAACAGACATAGGAAGGTAGAAGGAAGAGTGGAAGCATTTAATATCTCTTATCTTACACAGTGAGGAGATACCTATGAATGATAGAAATAAAGGATACCTATACATTGTTATTTAAAATAAAAATGACCACCGAGGAGACTGAGAATAGTAACAATGATTCTGAGTCTGAGAAGAATAAATCTTTTAAACTGAAAGTTGTAAATCAGTTAAATCCTCATCTATCATATCAATAGACAACGTCCAAAGTTGACAATTCAAGAAAAGCAGTAAAAGAATAGCATCTATAAAGCAGTGCCTGTGGCTCAGTGAGTAGTGCGCCAGCCCCATATATCGAGGGTTGTGGGGCCAAACCCAGCCCTGGCCAAACTGCAACAAAAAAATAGCCAGGCATTGTGGCAGGCGCCTGTAGTTCCAGCTACTCGGGAGGCTGTCGCAAGAGAATCACCTAAACCCAGGAGTTGGAGGTTGCTGTGAGCTGTGACACCACAGCACTGTACCAAGAGTGATAAAGTGAGACTCTTGTCTCTAAAAAAAAAAAAAAGGAATAGCATATATAGAGATATGAAAGACATTACCAGATTTGAAATAAAAATGACTAAAAGAGGTTCCTTTGGAGAATGTAAAGCAGATCAGGTCTATTATTTTGAAATAATCCAGCATAAATTACGTGCATATATTATTTTGACCACTCCCCTCAAAAAAAGTTTTAGGTTTTAAAATAAATAATATATACTAAACTGTGTTCACAACGTAATTATAATTCTGTAAAAATATGGACAAGAGAAAGAGAATAGTTTGGGGGTAGGGCTACAGTCGCTTTTTTTCCCCTTTGCATTAGTTTTGAATGTTTCACATCATAACCTTTTTCCAAATGATCTTTCTAGTTTCCTTTTTTCAATTAGCAAGTATAGCAGTGTTTTCCAAACTATGTGATCCATTGATCCCCTGGATCAAAATCATCTGAAGTGTTTGCTAGAACACAGATTTCCTTAGTCTCAACTACAAAGATTTTTGTTTGTTTCTTTGTTTTGATAGATTGGTTTCTTCAAAATAACACTTTAAAAGTAGAGAGTTCTAACTCAGCACCCATAGCACAGTGGTTACGACGCCAGCCACATGCACCAAGGGTGGCGGGTTCGAACCCAGACTGAGCCAGCTAAACAATGACAACCTCAACAAAAAATAGCCAGGCATTGCAGCGGGTGCCTGTAGTCCCAGCTACTTGGGAGGCTGAGGCAAGAGGATCACTTAACTCCAGGAGTTTGAGGTTGCTGTGAGCTGTCAAGCCACAGCACTCTACCGAGGGTGACAAAGTCTTGAAGCTCTTGTCTCAAAAAAAAAAGAGGGGGGTTCAGATCACTTTCTATAATGAAAAATAGGGTATCTCAATGTAATAGAGATAATAATTTTATGAATGCAAATAAATACACTTTGATTTTCAGTAATCACCACAGTCCTTACTTGTCCACTGACTCTCAGGAATGACAACAACTGGCCCAGCAAACTCAGGCCACAGGACTTTTTTCATAAAATGTTTCTCAACCATTCTTACTTTGTCAACTATACTTTAAGTCTTATAATCCTAGGGAGGAAAAAAGAGGAAGCAATGTAAAAGAAGTTAATTTGACCTGGTTTGTATGTATAATCTAACACTGGTATGTTGAGTGGATTATAGGAAAACACAAGTAGAATAAAGGAGATCAAATAAGAGGGTATTATAGTAGTCCAAGCAAGAGAAGAGGACAGCTTAAATTAAGTGGTAGCAGACAGAAAGAAGGAGATAGATTCCAGATATATTATAAAGGTAGAATTTAATTTACTTCTGGACAGAATGATGTAGCAGTTTAGGAAAAAGAGTAAAAGCTTTTTCAGCTTAAAAAGCTGAAAGAATGGTGATGCTGTTTGGCCACTCAAATCCTAAGATAAATCTTGGCATCCCTAACAGGACAACAAACTTTATGTGACATGATATGAAGCACATAGTATAACCTGTTTTCCTGCCAAGAAAAGTGAATCAGAGTCTAATAAACCTCTAGCATAACTTCCATTTACAGAAAATGCAAAGGATACGGAAATAAGTTAAATAATCCACAAGAAAACAAACTAGTAAATCTAGAATGTGGAACATTCTATAGAAAAACTGACCAGGTTTCTATAATAAATGGATGGCAGGTACAAAAAAGTAGAACACTGCTCTAAACAAGTAGAGATTTAAGAAGCATGGCAATCAAGATATGGGCTTGTCCTGGATCTTCTTTTGAACAAGTAACTATAAAATGACATTTTTAAACGATGAGGGAAATTAGATTACAAACTAACTATATAACACATGATACTGAAAAAGTACTGTCCATCTTATTCAAGTCACAACATCAAGAAACAAAAACAAAAAAAAAAATAGTGTTGGCTCAGTTACCGGTACCTCAGTGGTTAGGATGCCAGCCATATACACTGGGGCTGGCTGGTTCGAACCTGGCCCCGGCAGGCTAAACAATGACAACTACAACAAAAAAATAGCCAGATGTTGTGGTGGACACCTGTAATCCCAGCTACTTGGGAGGCTGAGGCAAGAGAACTGCTTAAGCCCAAGAGCTTGAGGCTGCTGTGAGCTGTGACAGCACAGCACTCTACCAAGGGCGACACAGTGAGACACTGTCTCAAAAAAAAAAAAAGTGTCAATCTTGTTAAGCTATATAATACCATTATGGTCATATAAGAAAATGTCCATTGCTTTTAGGCACATGTATGGGGTGAAATATCTGGGATATGCTTTAAAATATTTCAGCAACTGGAAAAAAAAAGAAATAAAAATGAACAGAAAATGTGATGAAATCTTATTAACTGCTAAACCCAGCTGATGAGTGTATGAAAAATATGCTTGAAATGTTTTTAACTAAAAGGAGCTTTGTTTTGAATCTGCCAAATTTGGGGTACTTATTAGATGTGCAACTGGAAGTGTTAAGTAGAAAGTTGGACCTATAAATCTAGTGCTCTGAGAAAGGTGGAAGTTTTTCAGCCATGGAACTGGATAAGGTCTCTTAAGAGTTGGAGAGAAAAGAAAGTAGGAGGTTCCAGGACAGAGTCTTTGCACACCCAACATTTGAAGGTGAAGAAGTGGAGGAGTCAGTTGAGAAGATAAAGAACATGCGGCGAATGAGTGGGTCAGGAAGAAAACAGAGTTAAGAATGGTGCTAGAAAAAATTTATTTCAAAAAAAGATGGATGGGAGAGGGGGCTTACACCTATAATCCCAGCACTTTGGCAGGCTGAGGTGGGTGGATTAGTTGAAGCCAGCAATTTAAGACCAGCCTGGCAACATAGCAAAACCTGTCTCTTTATAAATATGGAGGAAAAAAAATTAACTGGGTACTGTGCCATGCGCCTGTAGTCTCAGCTACTCAAAAGGCTGAGGCAGGAGAGGCTGCAGGGAGCTATGACTACACTACTGCACTCTAGCCTGGGCAACAGAGCCAGCCTCTGTCTCTCTAGAAAAAGAAATTAATAACAGCAACAAAAAATCCCTGATGTCTAAAGTTTCTAAGAAGTGAGAAATGACCACTAATTTAGAGATATGAGGTCAAAAAGATCAAAAGTGACCATCACGAAAGCAGTTACAGAAGAGTTAATGAGATGGAATTTTTTTTGGGGGGGGGGGGACAAGAATTTTGCTTTGTCCTTGGCTGGAGTGCAGTAGCATTATGATAGCTTACTGCAGTCTCAAACTCTTGGGCTCAAGATTACCCAAGTAATCTTCTACATTGGTCTTGAGTGAAAAAAGCTGGTACTACTGAGGTGCACAACACCATGCCTGGCTAATTTTTGTATTTTTTGTAGAGATGAGGGTCTCACTTTTGCTCAAGCTAGTCTTGGACTTCTGACATCAAGCAATCCTCCCTCTTTGGCTTCCCAGAGTGCTAGGATTACAAGCTTGAGCCACCTTGCTGGGCCAGAAACCTTTTGATAATACAAAACACATCTACACTTTAAAAAATTTTATACACACTCTACAAAGTTCAATATATACTTTTATGGGTTTTATTTATCTATTTCCAAGTTTTCCTTTTTTTTTTTTTTTTCTTTTTTTGGGGGGATGCTATCCTCCTGCCTCAGCCTCCCAAGTAGCTGGGACTATAGGTGCGCTGCCACCACATCCAGTTAGTTTTTCTATTTTTTCATAAAGAATGGAGTCTCACTATGTTGCTTAGGCTGGTATCAAATTCCAGGCCTAAAGCAATCCTCCTAACTTGGCCTCCTGATGTGCTAAAATTACAGGCATGAGCCATCATACCAGGTCCACTTTTATGTTATTCTTCCATTGTATTATGGTTAGTCACAATCCCTTCTGGGAAGATTAGGGCATTTCATCAAACATTTAAACAGTATTAAAGCCCTTCAGAGTTAAATAACTATTAACTATTACTTACACAGCCATCATGCACATTTAGGGTTGCTTCAAGTTTTAATCTTTGGATAAATTCTCTTCTTCCTGTTTAAAAAGAAATAAAAACACTAAATAAATCAAACAACTTGAAGTTGAGAAAAGTATGATATTGAAAAGCCTAGGATCCGGCATAATAAGGTAAATTCAGGCTCTAATTTCAGCTCTACCATTTATAATCTTAGTGGTACTAGGCAAACTAACCTCCTGTTAAGCCTTAGCTTCCTTATTGAATACTTACCTTTTGTGATAATAATAAAGGCAAAATGATTCAAGAACAGAAAGGGCTTACTTAGCACAGTATGTAGACCACAGTAAATGCTCAAACCTTTCTTCATTCATTCAACAATATTTATTGAGCACTCTTTTGCAGGTAATGTTCTAGAAAGTAGGAATACAGTGGTAAAATAAAAAGATTTCTGCAGTCTCATGTGAAGACAAAGATAATAAACAATATGTCAGTTAGTGAAAGTATTAAGGTACTTATTTTTAAATATATCTCAATTTTAGAACTGTCAAAATAATTTAATTTTACAATGATGAAATTTGGCAGCAAAACTAAAATCAGCCTAAATGCCTATTAATAACAGAATAGTTAAAATACTCCAAAAATAGAATAAATTCTTCTTTGAAAAATAAAATTATGTCCCTTTAAAGAATGAATGACCTTTACCAAAGACAGATTAAAAAGCATGTTTGTTGAGAAGCTGTAATGAAAGGAAGCTGAATTTATGACAAAAAGCAATGATTAAGTATCAGGCTGATGGAGTCTCTTAATTACATCTGCCCATATTATTTGTTTACTGTCACAAAGGACAGATTACTGTGCTTTCTTGCCATTCAATACAAAGATCAAGACCCTCTTCAAGGCAATTTTTTTCTTTCTCTTTGTTTTTTAACTGGTAAGATGGCTACGTAAAGGATGAACAAACGTATAGATCATAAAAATAACTGTGGATAATTATGGAGGGCTGGGGAGGAGGCAGATATTCCATGGTTCCTAAACTTATTGGAATAAAATATACCTAGAGAAATTCAGCAAAGTATTCTTATGAACGAGTTTGTACTTTATATAATTAACTTTTCAAATCTGATTTTCAGTCATAAAAAGATACTAACCATAGCAAACACGTATTTTCTGATTTTCTTTTGGCCAAAGGCAAACTTGGTAATCCCCACTGAGTTATATAGTCTTCAAATTAACAATATGACAACCATTAGAACGCAATAAAATGCTAAGTACCGGAAATGATTTTTTTCCAAATTTTTAACACCTGGCTTAAAAACATAGCAATAGCTATTTCAATGTGGAGAAAATGGATATAAGAGAATAGAAAACAAAGTTGTTCTAGCAAGAACTCTTTCACATATGAAATTTATACACATAAACATGCATTGAGACATGATATAAATAGTTCCTGAATGGTATTTTTGTATGTGACTTTGGAGATAAAACTGATTATATTGTCCAGCCATCTTATAAAGAAGCAGTTCTCAACCTCTGGGTTGCAACCCCTTTGGGAGGGGGTCGCCTAAATACATCCTGCATATCACATATTTACATTGCAATTTATAACAGTAGCAAAATTACAGTTATGAAGTAGCAATGAAAATAATTTTATGGTTGGGGGTCACCACATGAGGAACTGTATTAAAGGGTGGCCGCATTAGGAAGGTTGAGAACCACTGTTATAAAGTGTGCTCCTAGAGCAAACTAGCAAAAAAAATCCACTAATCTTTTAGTAATTAAGTACAGTATCAAAAAACAGAAGCCATAAGCTTCATAAAGAACTGAGTCCCCTCAAAATAAAAACATACTCACATTTGAATGCTATTAAATACTATGAAGGTGTGGTCTATCTGCAAGATAACTAATTAGCCTGCCGCCATTGCTAGGATGCTGGCAAAAAACACAAGACTCCTATGTCAGAGGCAAAAAAATTACTTCCTCTCATCTCCCAAGCCCCATGGGGCTTGGATGTCTGCTATCCATGAGAAGAGTATGAATCACAGCTAAGAAATCCTGGAATGAGAGAACCCAAATCTTGTATCAAGCAAACCTGCCTGACCTTTAGAGACATTATCTCTTTTACACCAGACAATAAACAAACTTGCCCTCTGCCCCAGAGGGAGATGATATCTTCCAAGGCTGTTCACTGTAAAAACATCATTGGAAAGACAGTCAAGAATAAAGCCAGTGCTTCTGCACACAGTATGTGCAGAAGAGGAGAATCTTTTCCGAACAATCATATGCTTGTTATGGATAAATGTGCTGTTACATCTTTCTGCACCCCAAGCTGCCTATTATAATTCTGCCTCTACTTTGACATACTATAGTAGTAGACTATAAGCTCCATAAGAAAAGGAATAGTCTTTTATTCCTTTGTTCACCCAAGTATTCCAAGTGCCTAGAACACGGCCTAGCATAAGTAATAATTTAATGTACACTCGCTGAATCAGTGAAGACATGATTGGGATCATAATACCCATTCTCTTCTGTAATCTGTATTAATCACTCAATATTACATGGAAAACATCTTTCAATGAAAATAAATACACAGCTCATTTTTAATGGTTGTATAACTTACTGAATACCTTGGTAATTTATTTATTCATATAACTATCTCCTTTACTAGACACTATGAGATTCTTTGGGTAAGAAATGTTGAAACAATGTTTAAATATCTAACTTGAAATACACTAAACTTTTGCTGGGCAAAACTTACTCTCTCAGAGCTTTATTTCCAAGGAGAGATGAGACACAGAACTACTTTGTCTTTGGTAGAGTACAGGACAAAAGAAGTTACTAACACTGGAGTATGTAAAAAGATTCTAAAGGAACAAGTTTAAATAAATGCTTAAAGACCAATTATGAGCTAGAGGGAGTTTAAGTTTCTCTGGGAACCCTGGACACTGAGTGCAGTTTGTCTGCACTCAGTCATAAGCAATTTTCCAGGAGCTTCCACCAAGTACTCACAAGAAACAGGAAAAAAGGGCAGGAGACTTGAGAGAGCCCCAGTCTGGTAGGACAGGGGGAATGAAACTCCACTCACTTTCTGGTCCGTTCTCTCATGAGGAAACAAACAGCCTTAAGCTAAGGAGTGAAACCCTAGCAAACAAAGAATCAGCAAAGAGAGGCAGAAACCGATCACGCCTGTTTCAGGCAAGGCAAACTGCCCCTGATAGAGAGGCATAAAATGCCTACCTTAAGGAAGAAGCAGGAAACCCCTTCCCAAAATAATCTTTAAGTCCAGTCACTACCTATCAAAATCCCCGCAAAGTATTTGAAGACATGGACTACTTTATAGTAAAATTCATATGAAAAAGCACAAAACCTGGAATAGCTGAAACAATTTTGAAAAAGAATAATAAGGTGGGAGAAAACACTCTACCCCGATGTGACTTTACAGCTACAGCAAGCAAGACACTATGATAGCCACAGTGGGATGAACACACACATCAACTGAACAGAATAGAGAACCCAGAACTAGATCCACACAAATATTTCCAGCTGATTTTTAACAAAGGTGTAAAAGCAATTCAGTGAAGGAAATTTATAGCTTTTTCAATAAATGGTGCTGGCATAACTGGACATCCACAGGTGTAAAAATGAACTTCAACCTAAACTTCATATCTCATCCAAAAATAAACTCAAAATGAATCCTAGACTTAAATGCAGAACTATGAAGTTTTAGGAAAAAATCAGGAGATAATTTTTAGGAACTAATGTTCTTAGGCATAATAACGAAAGCATAACCTTAAAAACTGATAAATTGGACCACACCAAAATTAAAAACTTTTGCTGTACAAAAAAAACTGTGGAGAAATTGAAAGATAAACTACAGACTGAGTGGAAATATTTGTAAACCATGTATCTAACAAGGAACTAGTACCTAAAATACATAAAGAATTCTGGAAACTCAACATTTGGAAAAGATTAAATAATCCTAATGGAAGACGAATAAGAGCTCTTCCTCTACGCGGCCCGTGAAAACAGTTCCTATTCACTTGACACTATAGAAACAGTGTGTACCATTCCGACATTACAATGGTGGTGGTGGTAGGTGTGCCCAGGCCAAACAGTGGGGCTGGACACTGGGCTGGTGGCCCAAAAAGAATGCTGAATTTTTGCTGCATATGGTTAAAAATGCAGAGAGTAATGCTAAACTTAAGGGTTTAGATGTAGATTCTCTGGTCACTGAGCATATCCAAGTGAACAAAGCATCCAGGATGCATCACGGAACTTACAGAGCTCATGGTCGAGTTAACCCATACGTGAGCTCCCCCTGCCACATCGAGATGATCCTTACTGAAAGGAACAAACTGTTCCCAAACCAGGTAGTACAGAAGAAAAAGATATCCCAGAAGAAATTGAAGAAACAAAAACTTATGGCACGGGAATAGATGCAACAAAAAGTAAATGCAAATAACAGCAAAAGGGGAAAAAAAAAAGAAAATGAACAAGAGACATTTCATTAAAATTATATAGATAGCAGGCAAACAAGCGTTCAACAACATCAGCCATTAAGCAAATGCAAATTAAAACCACAATAAGATATCACTACATAGCTATCAGAATGGCTAAAATCAAGTTGATAATGTCAAATGCTGAAGAAGATACCAAGAAACTGGATTACCCTTCCTGACAGGAACATAAAATGGTGCTGGAAAAACAGCATGACAGGTTCTTTAAAAATTAAATAATGTTCTTATCATACATCCCAGTAACTGCATTGTTAGGCATTTATCCCAGACAAATGAAAACTTATATGTTCACACAAAAACCTATATAAAATGTTAATGACAACTTTATTCTTAATAGCCAAAAACTGGGAACAACCCAAATATCCAACAGGTGAAGAGTTAAACAATTATATATCCATACTACTATTCAATAATAAAAAGGGAAAAACTATTTACACATACAACAACTTGGATGGATCTCAAGAAAATTATGATAAGTGAAAAAAGCCAATCTCAAAAGTCTACACACTGTCATTTATAAGCTCATACACATATAACACTCTTGAAGTTACAAATTTTTTTTTTTTTTTTTTTGTAGAGACAGAGTCTCACTTTATGGCCCTCGGCAGAGTGCCGTGGCCTCACACAGCTCACAGCAACCTCCAACTCCTGGGCTTAAGCGATTCTCCTGCCTCAGCCTCCCGAGTAGCTGGGACTACAGGCGCCCGCCACAACGCCCGGCTATTTTTTGGTTGCAGTTTGGCCGGGGCCGGGTTTGAACCCGCCACCCTCGGTATATGGGGCCGGCGCCCTACCGACTGAGCCACAGGCGCCGCCCTTGAAGTTACAAATTTATAGAGATGGAGAACAGACTCATGGTTTCCAGGGGTGTGTGATGGGGATGGAAAGATATAGCTGTGGCTTTAAAAAGTTATCACAAAAGATTCTTATGATAGAACTGTTCTGTATTTTAACCACATTAATCTATTAAAATTAATTAACTAATTAAAACCAATATTAACCTATTAAACTTAATCTGTTAAACTGTATGGAATACACACACGCAAATGCACACACAAATGAGTATAGGTAACACTGGTGAAATCTGTGTAAGGTTCATGGATTGCATCCATGTCAATTTCCTAGTTTGGGGTATTGTGCTACAGTTACATAAGATGTTATCACTGGGAGGAAGTGGTCAAAGGATAATATGGGATCTCTTTGAATTATTTCTTACAACTGTTTGTGAATTATCTCAAAATAAAAAGATCTTAAAAGTATTAATAAAAACCCTATTCACAAAGAAAACTCCAAGCCCAGATGGTGTATCCATGATGAAATCTATCAAACATTTAAGAAAAAACTAATTTCAATTCTACATAAACTCTTCAGAGAAAAGAACACGTCTTAACTCATTTATGAGGCTAGCATTCCCAATACTAAAACCAGGTTAAAAATACAGAGGGTGCCCAAAAAATGTATACATCTTTTAAGAAATGAAAAAACTACACTAAAATATAATACTCAAGTCATGTTTGACATCTGAAATTATGAGAGATACAAGATAAGAAAGGTTATCAGTAGTTATGAGATACAAGATAACAAACATTATCAGTAGATACTGAGTATTAAAGTTTTAATGGTTTTTCCTTTCTAAAAGGTGCAAACTTTTTTTTTTTTGGCATCCTCTGTATTACAAGAAAACTATAGATTAATGGGCGGCGCCTGTGGCTCAGTGGATAGGGCGCTGGCCCTATATACCAAGGGTGGTAGATTCAAGCCCAGCCCCGGCCAAACTGCAACAACAACAACAACAACAACAACAAAAAATAGCCAGGCATATTGTGGCGGGCGCCTGTAGTCTCAGTTACTCGGGAGGCTGAGACAAGGGAATCGCCTGAGCCTAGCAGTTGGAGGTTGCTGTGAGCTGTGTGACACCATGGCACTCTACCGAGGGTGAAAAAATGAGACTCTGTCTCTACCAAAAAAAAACTATAGATTAATGTTCTTTATAGACATAAGCACAAAATTCTTATCAAAATTGAAGCCATCAACATATAAAAGGATCACTTACCACAAACGAGTCAACTCAAGAATTGAATGTTGGCTCAACATTCAAAAATCAGTATGTTAATATAACCATGTTAACAGAACTAGTAAAAGAAAAATCATAAAATCATCCCAATTAATGTAGAATAAACCTTGACAAAAACTCAACAGCTAATTATGATAAACACTACCAGTACTCTAGGAATACTGAAAGGGAACCTCCTCAATCTGATAAAGGGCATCTACAAAAAACCTACAGCCAATAACATACGTAATAGTGAAAACACAATGCTTTCCATCTAAAATTAAGTATAAGGTGAGGATGCCCACTCTTGCTACTTCTATTCAAGATTCTGCTGAAGTCCCGCCTGATGAAGAGAAGAGGGGAGATGGGGAGGTCAGTTGGGAGGAAGGAAAGCATACAGGCAGAAATTACAGGACCTATTGAGTAGGTTTAATGAGGCTGCAGAATGTAAGGCCAATAAAAATAAAAATTATATTGCATTCTGTAATTATCAGTATACTCTATTTTATGTTTATTATGATTGACAGTAATTTTTCACTCCTAAAATGATACATTTTTCAATTTATATTGAAATTTTAAGACAAGAGAAACAAAATACAAATACTCCATTATTTCTTCCAGTGGCTAAAAAATGGAGGCAAAAGTTAGAACTTAATGACTTTCAAATACTTAAGAATTTGAACAACTTGGCAACATATTATGAACAACCTCCGAATTTAGAACACAGATGTATTCAGGATACACTAAAAGAGTAATTTATCCCTTTTTTCAAAAAACACCAAACCACATAAAGAATAATCTGAATGAAAAAGTACACCCTTACTCTAAAATTAAAAGGACACTGACTTCCTAAACCCTTTACAAAAAGACCAGATTTCAATCTCCTCTAAAAGAATTTCACTGGCTGCCTAATCATAATTTAACCATTTTTACTAAATGTTTTACACGTTATAGTAAAAAAGCTCTGTTGAAAAGTTTCTTAAAATTATTTTGTCAGTTACTAATTTAGAAGAGTTAGAAAGTGTAAGTTAAAGTTATAGGTAAGTTTGTCCAAAAGGACAAAAATATGAGTAGAAATAGGAAATGTGGAGGATCTCCCTCCCACCCCACCCCCGGGCAATTGATGCAGCATCAAAAAATACACTACTGGGACCTGATCAAACTAAAAAGCTTCTGCACAGCCAAGAATACAGTAAGTAAAGCAAGCAGACAGCCCTCAGAATGGGAGAAGATATTTGCAGGATATGTCTCCGACAAAGGTTTAATAACCAGAATCCACAGAGAACTCAAACATATTAGCAAGAAAAGAACAAGTGATCCCAGTGCAGGGTGGGCTTGGGACTTTAAGAGAAACTTCTCTGAAGAAGACAGGGGCACAGCCTACAGACACATGAAAAAATGCTCATCATCCTTAATCATCAGAGAAATGCAAAACAAAACTACTTTGAGATATAATCTAACTCCAGTAAGATTAGCCCATATCACAAAATCCCAAAACCAGAGATGTTGGCGTGGATGTGGAGAAAAAAGAACATGTCTACACAGCTGGTGGGAATGCCCACTTTCCTTTTGGAAAGATGTTTGAAGAATACTTAAGAGATCCAGAAATAGAACTGCCATTTGATCCTATAATTCCTCTACTAGGCATATATCCAGAAGACCAAAAATCATATGATAACAAAGATATTTGCATCAGAATGTTTATTGCAGCCCAATTCATAATTGTTAAGTCATGGAAAAAGCCCAAGTGCCCATCAACTCACGAATGGATTAATAAATTGTGGTATATGTACACCATGGAATATTATGCAGCCTTAAAGAAAGATGGAGACTTTACCTCTTTCATGTTTACATGGATGGAGCTGTAACATATTCTTCTTAGCAAGGTACCTCAAGAATGGAAGAAAAAGTACCCAACGTACTCAGCCCTAACATGAAACTAATTTATAGCTCTCATACAAAAGCTATAACCCAATCTCAGCACAAGAATATGGGGAAAGGGGAAAGGTATAGGGATGGGGAGGGGAGAAAGGAAGATGAGTGGAGGGAGGGTAATTAGTGGGTCCACACCTATGGTGCATCTTAGAAGGGTACAGGTGAAACTTACTAAATGTAGAATATAAAAGTCTGAACACAATAACTAAGAAAATGCCATGAAGGCCATGTTAACCAGTTCGATGAAAATATTTCAAACTGTATATAAAACCAGCATTGTACACAGCTACATTGTACCTCATGATTGCATTATAGTACACAGCTATGATTTAATTAAAAAATAAAATAAAGAGGAAATGTACCAAAATAATAGTTTGTATTACAAGTAATGTTTACCTTTATAAAACTGTACATACATATAGAAATGAAATGTGTGGCCAATAAGTTATTATGACAATCACTGAGTTCCAAAAGCACTACTCTATTGCTAGTGCAATTTGAGAAGCTTTGGAACACTTAAACCTATAGATGTCTCTGACTCTGTGCTCTGACAATTATTAGTTTAATAAAACACACATTAGAATTTAGGTCAGGCTCATAAAGATTACAACCCTGTCCTAGTGTCTGAATCCATGCTAGTCCAAAACAACACACTCTTGGTTCAAGAGATTCCTGAATTTGGAAGCCACAAGTAAAGGCATACATCTTTTTCTCATAAATAACCTATAGGAAATTATTCATCTTCATTCTCACAACAAAAAAAGATATTTTCTTTGGCAAGACAAGAGGTAATTGATCAATTTCAGATGTTAGAGGCATTAAGTGATTCTACATTATAAGCAGCTGAAGAGATGAAGGGGGCAAAAGAATAAAATAGGCTGAATTTGGAAAAACTGGGAATTGAGACTAGGAGAAAAGAATCAGGGAACAGCTACTATGTTAAGTAAAATCAATTAAAAAGTTTGGAAAGGTATGTGCTATGGGGAAATACATAATGTAAAATATTTTACAAGAAAAATCCGTCAATTCATTCTATCCCAATTTTACTGTTTTGTAATTCATTATTAGAAATACAAATAAATATATCATAAAAATATTTAATCTCAATCCTGTAATTCATAATTTTTAAATACTGAAATCTTTCAAAAGAAGGAATTTATTTACTTTCTACGATGTTGTACATGGACTTTGACTTTCAAGGAAGGCTTTATAAGACTGTACTTTAAAAAGCCATTTTATCTCCACACCAAAAAAGTAATTATGTGAGATGTAGTTATGTTAATTCGCTTGACTATATGTATCAAGTTATCCACTTTAAATATATACTTTATTACACTATTACACTTCAATAAAACTGGGGGGAAAGTCATTTTTTTAAAAAACTTCATTAATTCAGATACTACTACTGTGGATTTTGCTGTTTCTTGAATGCAGAGATAAGATTAGCACTGAAGTGTGGAAGAGTTGGATAAAGTAAAGGTGTAAAGGTCGACCAATTAAGGGTAAAGACTAAAAAAATTCTTTACAAAATACTTTCAAATATTTAGAAAACCACTTTTAAAGGAAGCTATTCCAGTGTGCTTATTATAAATTCATATTATACTCAAAATATTTAAGAATTCCCTGTTTACACACACATATTTAAAGACCTGTAATTCACACTTTCTGCTTAAAGCCAGTGGACCTTTCAATTCCCCTATATCCAACACACAAACTCCACTTCTATTATGGAGTTAAATAAGAAAGGGGAAAGAAAGTATATGGTTCTATTTTAATTAATCATAAATTTGCTGAACTAACTGAACCAGAAGTAAACAATATATAAACTACATATAAGTGTTTATTTAAAGTGTCCATGTAATTGAAATGAGGGACCAAATTCCAAATCCATTCATGCAAAAAAGTGTTAACATTTGTTTTTTTATTAAGCTAAAGCTAAGTTATTTCCCAGCAAAAAAGAATTCTAAGACAAATGCTACACACCTTTTTAGGTTTATGGTTTTAAAAAGCACTCTCTACAGATGTTTAATTTCAAAATGATTAATCACCACTCTAGATACTTATCCTACAACAGACGCACAATGTCAAGTACAAGGATGTTAACTGGCAGTGCTATTAGTAATGGGGAATGTCCATTTAAAGAAAAGTTGAGTCGACTACGGTACTCCATCATGTTACATATGAATTATTACTACCTAATACTTTAAAAGACAGAATGGATCCGTTTTTACTGCCATGGAAAGATCTCCAAAATGTAGTGTAGAAAAAGCAAGCTGTAAGCAGTGCTTACAAAAATGACACCAAGGCTCTCATTCATATTCTCTCTCTTTCACACACACACTACCACACCCCTACAGC
Organism: Nycticebus coucang; assembly: GCF_027406575.1. Lineage (NCBI taxonomy): Eukaryota > Metazoa > Chordata > Mammalia > Primates > Lorisidae > Nycticebus > Nycticebus coucang. The sequence continues at coordinate 93,465,054 of NC_069789.1, forward strand.
ATTTTCATATGTACTGAGCTTATAAGAAAAAGGTCTGGAAGAGTAATTAGAAAACAGAAAACATTATTACCTCTAGGAAAAGGAGGGATCACAGGGATTTTTTTCCTTCTTTTTTATTGAGTTTTTACAAGGAGAATGTATTCATGTTATTTGAAATACTAAAAAGGAAGAATTTAGAAAATGCAGGCTAACCTCTCTTGAATAATTTACAAACCAGAACTGTTGTCTGTAACGAGATTTCATTTTCTTCGATTTACTTGATATCAAAAACAACTTCCAACAAGAAGTGACAAAATGGAAAAAAGAAAATTTTCATTCCATGTTATCTGCCTTACCTCCGAATAGAAAGAAAAAGTAATGAAGAGTGCACAGGAAGAAACAGAAAATACCGTTTCTGAGTACGTCCACTTTTAAGAAACAACTTTTTAGTGGACGCAGGCATGACCCAGAAGCCTCACAAAACAATGTTACCCCAAACCAAACCCAAGATAAAAAGAAACAAAGTGGAATACTGTTCCCTCAAGTACTGAAGGTTGTTTTTAGAAAGCTTAACTAAGAAACAGTAAACGCCAAGTGTGTTTTCAGGGGGTGGGAATAGGAACGCGAAACCCTACACCACCTTGAAGCGGTCAAAACGAACTGCACAACACAGCGAACCCGGAGCGCGCGGGGGTGGGGAGAGCTCGGCTACCACTTTTAGGTGTTGGCTCAGCGCCGCACAATAGTTTACGCCGAGTCTGTTCCGAGCATGAAGTCCCTGAGGGTGATCACCGTGTTGCAGTCCACTCCTAAACCCTCCGGAGACTGAAGTGGACGGTGGTCAACAAAAACTTAGGTTCTTGGGTTGAACAGAGGAGAGAGCGCCAGAGAAGAGCGAAAGCGCTAACTTTTGCTCTAAACGCGGCAGCTCCGGAGTCTTCTCCCGAGTCCCCAACCCCTTCTCAGGCTAGTACGTTCTGCCCGGGCAAGGGCGGCGGCTGACAGCGGGCACTGGGGGCTTGGCGGTGGCAGGTACCCGGCGCAGGGTTCGGAGGGCGAAGCCCCACCCAGCACCCCAGAGTCTGGGCGCCCCTGCCGAGGCGCTGTCCCACCTCCAACAGCTCGGGCGTCGCGACCCCCCTCCCCCAACCTCTGGGCGGCGACCTCAGCGCCCCCGCCCCGGGGCCCTCGCTCACCCAGGTAGCGGCTCCGCAGCCGGGACGGGTCCTCCAGCCCGAGGGACCTCTTCCTCACGTCCCACAACAGGTGTGGGAAGGAGCCACCCCGAGACATGGCTCTGCCAGAGCCGGGGTAGTAGGGGAGACCACCGGTGGGGGAGGGGAGGAGGGGGAGGGTACACGCGGATCAACACCCGAGCCGCACCGGCACCATCCGCGCGCCGGCACTCGCGGGCGCAGCGTTAGATGGCAGTGGCGGCAGCGGCGGCGCCGCCTTGGCCCCTGAAGCCCGGCCGCACCCGGGCCGGAGCTCGCCTCATACTCTCCTCAGACTACCCAGAACATCCAGAGATCAGCAAGAGTCTCCTCCCTCAGCAACCCCTCCTACGGGAGGAGGCGGAGGCGGTCGCAACTCCTCCCTCCCCCCGTTTGGGCACCCTCCCTTCCAAGTTTTTCTCGCGAGATAATGATCACCCTGGAACTGAAGCCAGTGTGCGCTACGACTTCCCTCACCCTGGAAAAATGGTTTCAGGCCTCTGTAGCCAAATTCTTAATCTCTGTGGGTAAAAGGAGAGTAGAAAGACAAGATGCTGATGCCTGTAGTCTCTCGTTCACGAGTCTTAGTTCAAAGGAAGAAAGAGAGTTGTGCGGCGTCATCTTTAGTGGGGGCACGGAAGATCCGAAAAGCCCATTTTAACCACGGGTCTCCTTAGTCAAAATGACGGGGTACTAGATTAGGTTTGGCTTCACTTGCCCTTCTCCAACATGGCCTCTAGGGCAGGAAGGAGAAGTAGGAGGTTCCGGCTCGACCTAGTCGGCGCCTCGGGGCAAGCCAATCACGGAGGGCAACTCCGGGTGCGCAAGCGCGCTGCCAGCAGGGTTCTGGGAGGACTGGGTGAGGCAATGTCTTTGGCACCTGTTGCCATGACTCCTCCTCAGTCTCCCTTGCCAGAGGGAAGGAGGCTGGCCCGGGGCGGGTCGTCCAGGAGCCTCCGCCCCCTCAGTCTTTGCTGGGCGCGAGCTGCCTGGTGGTTCACAGGGGGACAGTCGTAGCTGCGGGAAGGGTACTCGAAGGGAGAGGCGGGGGGCAGGGGAAAGTGACTGGCTGCCCTTCGTTGTCACCCAGGGACGAGGACACAGCCACCCTTCTACCCCGCTGAGCACAATCACTCGGCGGCGGCGATGTCTGCTGCCAGCGCCCGAGGCCTGCGGGCCACCTACCACCGGCTCCTCGACAAAGTGGAACTGATGCTGCCCGAGAAATTGAGGCCGTTGTACAACCACCCAGCAGGTAATGTACCCAGAAGGGCTCCCACCGAAACCATCTAAAATGGACCTTTTAGCGGCCCACTGACAACTCTGCGGCTGGAGGCGTCCCACAGCCCCAATCCCTAACGCTCAAGTGAATCAGTCTCCGCTCCTCACCTCTCTGCATTTCACCTTCTCTCTCTCGTGCAACGTTTCTCATAAACCTCTGAATCTCAAGTCACCGCCTTTCCTGACCTTTGTTGAATTGGTCCCCTTAATGCTCGGCTCAAACCCAGACCTGGCCTCCAGATTTGACCCTTCTCAACTTCTGCGCCCATGAAAGGGTCTGAGGCCACCATGAAACGCTCATTCTCCCCTCTTCCTTCCCACGAATTGTGGTGTATTAACCCACACTGGATGGAGCGGGATAGGTGGCTTGTCGCACTGGAGAGTTTGAAGTAAAGGTCATACTTATTTAGCTCCTGCTGGCAGAGGTCTACAGATTAAGCCCTCCTTCAAACTGGATGCTTTACCCAGATTTCAGTCTCAGTATTATTCCTCATCCCATAGGCCCAGTTTGTTTTTTAAAATCTATGCTTATTTATGAAATTATTGAACAAACTATCTGGATCTTTCTGTGTGGACAGAACTGGATATAATTCTCTCTACCGCTTACATATAGTTGTGACCTTGAGCAAAATTCCTTGTCTCCACAATAGTTTCTGTAAAATGTGGTCTGCATGAGAACTAAAGATAAGATACACTTGATTCTTCATAAATGCTCAGTAAATGTTAGCTTTCTGGTCCTTCTGGAAAAACAGTGTTCTTGTAGTTGAAAAAAATAATTCTGTAAGAAACTGGAAGATTCCCAGAAGTAATAATTACTTGACTAGAGACTAAAATCAGATACATTCTGAGGTCTCTTTCAGGCATAACACTTAACAAATGAAAAAATCTATTATAAATTAGAAGATTGAAGTCCTGCCCCAAAAGTGCCCTTTTTCTCCTACATAGTTGAATCTATATTCTGCAGCTAGTATCGTTAGGAAGTTTGCCTAGTTCCCACATGCCCTCCCATTATCTGCCTTCGAAGCTCTCTGCTTAATATACTTTACTGCAATCTTGAACTCAGAAAACTGATCTTTAAGGAGAGGTTGTTATTGATAAAGTTTTAGTTTATTTGGCTTTCAGTTTTTTGGAATTGTGTTGTATTTTGTGGGAAAGATTTATATTAATCAATGGTTTTGCATACTATTTTGCATAATGGTATTTGTTATTGAATTATTCTTTCAACACTAGTCTAGATTCACATACAAGGGAGTTTTTTAAATGATATGCAAGGCAATAGTAAGAGTTGGAAACCATACATTGCTGATTCTAAATTTTTGAGATTTAACTTTATCACTGACAGATATGTCTGAACAGTAACAAGAATATGTTTTTATATAGATATAGTATTATAGTTAGAGCATTGTCTCTCTGACCTGTAGCCCAGAACTTTGAGGCTTTCATCATCCATTTGCCTGTGTGCTGTTCCTGGCACATTATGATCTACCTCTGTAGAGGAAAAATAGAGTTTTTCTAGCCAAATGTGTGTCCTAGTCAAATTCCTTAACTCCCATAAGATGTCACTCCCCCCACTCCCACCACCTGACTATAAAAGTATGTGATACTGATATTTTCTCTGTTTGGTACATAGCACTTGTTAAACTAAGTTTTCTTTTTATAGTTTAAAATTATTCATTAACTAAAATACCTCTCTTGGTCCAGGTTTAGCAACTCATTTCACATTTGAAGGTTTTTGTTTGGTTTGGTTGGGAGAAGGGGAAGTCAATATTTTAAAACCATCAGATAGTTCTGGGCAGTTGAGTAAATTAGTTACCAAGCAAGCCTACTGAAATATTGACCGTTAGCCCTAAAGGTTTAACCATTTAAGCTTGTAAAGAAACCAGAATCTAGAGGCATTACCCAGGAAACAATTTGGGTGTAGCAGAACAAAAACAATTTTAAAACAAGAAGGGAGAAGTCCACTGAAGAGTTCAAAGTACGGATGAACACCCATTCAGTCTGAGACCAAAATAATATGCTGACTTACTCTTCAGTGATAAAGGAGCTTCATGCAGGGATAAAAAATAAACTTAGTAATTGATACTGCTTATGAGCCAGACACTTTATGTATGATAAAGAAAAATGAACCAGACGTTAGAAGTCTGAGAAGCTCAACCTAGGTTAAATTACCAGAGAATTTGAAAAGATTGCTTTATAGGATCAGTCCATTATGATATCAGACTCAGGGGAAGAGTGCCATGGTCTAAGAGTGGAGGAACTAAAGAATGAAAATCTAGTACAGCTTCCTGGTTTAACCTCATGTCCCTAGAAATAAGTAAATAGCAAATTCCAGGGTTGAGGATGAAGCATTGTCAATGCAAATCTGGATCAGACATAAAGTTTGAGTATTTTTGATTAGTATCTATATGAGTCGTATTTAATCCAACACAGTTCTATTGGCAAATATTTATTATTTGTCAAGGAAGATTACGAAACAGGCATTGTCTTCAAGGAAGTTACTCTCTGATGAAAGTGACAGATGCATAATCATTTTAACTAGTTAAGAAAACTATAGAAGAATATACATACAGGCTGCTTTAGTAGTTCAGAGAAGGAACATTTAGCCTAACATGAAAAATTTTTTTTTGTGTTTTTTTATTGTTGTTGCAGTTTGGCCGGGGCCAGGTTTGAACCGGCCACCCTGGGTATATGGGGCTGGCACCCTACTCCTTGAGCCACAGGTGCCACCCTAACATGAAAATTTTTAAAAAGGCTTCTTCGAAGAAATGAAACCTAAGACAAGTTTTTGAAGGATAGAAGTTAGATGAAGACAAGGCAAACTTTTCAGAGGGGACAGCTTAAACTAAAGGGTAGAGTCATAAAAGAATGAAACTAGTTGAATGAATGCCTAGATTATCAATCTCCCTAGGCCAGAGTTTCCTACTCTTTTAGTGTTGACATTTTGGGGCTGATTCTTGCTGGGAGCGGCTGTCTTGGGCATCCAAGAGTGTTGACACCATCTCAGGTCTCTACCCACTAGATGGCAATAGCAGCAGCATTACCACTCCTGTCACCTTGGTGGCAGCTAAAAATGTCCCCAGGAGGCAAAATCACCCCTGGTGGAGAACCACTCGGCTAAAATTTAGTTAAATTAGTATTAGAAATTTATATTTTGAAAATCAATGGCTTCATGTTTTATTTTTTCTTAGCAAAAATTTCTTTGGAAATTCCAATTTAGGCTTAACCAAAGAAAAAAGAAAAGTATTTCTATATCTTATTCAGGATAGAAGGGGATGTGGCTAGAGCTGCACATGTAATGGTGGTTGTGATCAGAACAACACAGAGTTCAGGAATTGGATAAAAGATTTAAGTACAGTTACCTAGAAACTGAATATTGATAGGTTTTCCACTCACTCATAAAAGCAAAAATTTAAAACATCAAAATTTAAAACTTCTTGAAAGTTTTAATTCTACCAGCAACTATTACAGCACTGTCTCCAGATTTGTTCCAGAACTTAAAATATGGAAAATTTGAAGGTACACAGAAAAACATGAAAATGATTAGAGATCAGATATACGTGAGAAATACTAAAATTAGCTTTGTAATTGCTTAGACCTACAAAGAAAGACAGGGTCTGTGCTATTATCTTCCAGTGTTTGAAGAATTATTCTACATTTAATATCCAGCTCCTTTGAAGAAGAAGAAGAGAAAATAAGGCTTAGATTGGAGAAGGACTTTAGGATTGAATTAAAAAATCAGCAAACATACTTAAAAACTCTTAAAAGTATAAGCCAGACTTATCAATATTTAAGAAGCAGGCTAATTTTAAAATCAAACCAGAAAAAGTTGTTTGAAATCAAACTTACTATTTTAAAGTATTTTAAAAGTTATTTGCATATGTGTATATACACACACATGTGATAGGGTAATATACTTCAATTATTATAAACTATTTCCAATGGTACTAGCTAACTTGCCTTTTTTTTTTTTTTCCTGAAACAGAGTCTCACTCTGTTGCCCTGGGGATGAGTGCCGTGGCATCATCACAACTCACAGAGCTCAAGAGATCCTCTTGCCTTAGCCTCCTGAGTAGCTGGGACTACATGTGCTGCCAGGACACCCGGCTAGTTTTTCTTTTTCTTTTTTTTTTGAAACAGAGTCTCAAGCTGTCGCCCAGGGTTGAGTGCTATGGCATCACAGCTCACAGCAACCTCAAACTCTTGGGCTTAAGCGATCCTCTTGCCTCAGCCTGCCAAGTAGCTGGGACTACAGGTGCCCACCACAATGTCTGGCTTTGTTGTTGTTGTTGTCATTGTTGTTTAGGTGGGCTGGGCTGGGTTTGAACCCGCCAGCCCTAGGGTATGTGGCCAACACCCTACCCACTGAGCTACGGCACCACCCCAAACTTGCCTTTTTATTTAACATTCTATTAGGTTGTAGGGGTACAAGTATGAATAATATTTAGCTGCTAGCCTCAAGGAAGTTGTGATCTTGATAAGTAAGTAGTTATACAACTAACTATAGTAGAATATTTAAATTGTACTGTGGTAGGTTTAAAATCACATCGTATTAAAATCATATTAACGTAATAAATTTTACTGAAGAAGAATGTGAATTAGTTTGAGAGGAGTAAACTATATCAAGGATTATATTAAATTATAGAAGAATAGTCCATACGTATGTAACATTTGCTATCATTTGATGCTAAGGGCTAGTAGTTGTTTACACTGTGTGTAATACTTTTCTAGAAGAGCTTAATAAGCAAAAGTAATGGAGGATACACCTGCCATTGTAACATTTTTCAAATTATTCTGCTTAATGTAAGATTGATCAACTACTTTTGAAGGTGCACAGAAAAACAGGAAAATAGTTCAGCCAAATTCAGTATTTCAGCCAAATGAACAAAAAAGGAGTATTATTACTGGGTTCATTTTCATTCACAGTAAGAATATTACCAAAATGTAGAACTCACATGGCTTTGATGAAAGTACTTGAGACTTAAGTTTTCCTAAAATGCTTTTATATGCCTTCCAGATATGATTTTACCTAAATAGCTTTTTTGTTGTTAGGTCATTAAAACCCAGCCCTGTGTTTTATTTGCCAACATAATCCCCAGTACCTGGTACACTGTAAAAGTATGCAGTAATTATTATAGGTGAATGGGAGAGTGATGGTCTTGACTGTAGCAAACTAGACCCAAAGTGCATCTCACTCTTTACCTATTTAGTGCTTTTTCTACTTTTCTTTCTTTCCTTTTTTTTTTAGAGACAGAGTCTCACTTTTTATCATCCTCGGTAGAGTCCTGTGGCGTCACAGCTCACAGCAACCTCCAACTCCTGGGCTTACACAATTCTCTTGCCTCAGCCTCCTGAGTAGCTGGGACTACAGGCACCCACCACAACACCTGGCTATTTGTTTGTTGCACTTTGGCCGGGGCCGGGTTCAAACCTGCCACCCTCTGTATATGGGGCCAGTGCCCTACCCACTGAGCCACAGGCGCCACCCTTTTGTTTTGTTTCTAATAATAGATTTAACTCAATTTTACCTTTCTAAATAATAGATTTAACTCAATATTATGTAACCATATGTGAACAGAAATATTCCTTGTTGTTAATGAGAGTGAATACTCGCCTATAATTGGGAGGTGAAAAGAAGTAAAATGTGTTATACTTTGGTGATTTTAGATGTAATTTTTATAACATAAAGAATTATTCTTGCAAAGAAAAATGGAATATTGAGGCAACAATAATCATGAATATAATAGGATTTTAAACTTTTTGAATTTGCTTCTAAATCACTGCTGTCTTATATAAAGTTACTTAATTTGTGTGTTATGAAATAATTGTATTTTGTTAAGCCAGTGTGTAACAACATAAACAACATACTAAATGCTCTGTTGAATTTAGCGTGCTTAATTACTTTTTTTTTTTTTTACAGTTTTTGGCCGGAGCTGGGCTTGAACCCGCCACCTCCGGTATATGGCGCCCTACTCCTTTGAGCCACAGGCGCTGCTCTTAATTACATTTTTAATTCACCTGGACAAAGTCTCTTTCCTCTCACTGTATCCCTTTAAGGTCACTAGTTTAAGAATTAGAAAATTTAAGTTCCAGCCACAATCTGCTGTCTTCTAGCCATATTGCTTGAATAGGTCATAAAGCTTCATTGATAAAATGAAAGATTTGGATTAGATGATCTCTTGAGTTTCCTTCCAGCTCTGAAACATAATGCTTCTCAAATTCTCGGTTATTTAGGAAACCAGAATTGTTTTCAATACTTCAAATGTTTAACATTTTACACAAAGCAGATGGGTACCAGGATGACTAAAACGAGTTCTCTGCTATTAAAAACTTACAAATCTAGTCTTTCTTCTTTCTCCTATGAGCTTTAAAGTTAGATTCATTAATTTTTTTTACTAGAATATGTAAATTTTTATAAGAACGGTTACTAGAATATTATGGTGAAGTGTCATTTGTAGCTACAAACATTAACAAAATTAGTGAATAAACACATATCCACTGAAGCTCTCATATCAATAACATTCCATAATTTGCATTTTCCTTGACTTGACATGTTTGACTGAACTAACTTGAAGTTTCACTTTTAAGGCAAAGCATTGGGAATAGTTTCCAAAATCATTTTCATTATATTTTAATTTTTTAAATGTCACAAAAATACAAATAATCGACAAGAACATCATAACAACTTGTGTGAAAGATTAATACAGGTTGACCCTTGAACAACCTGGGAGTCAGGGCCCTGACCCCCTTAAAGTTAAGTATCCCAGTATAACTTTGAACTCCTGAAACATTTTACTAATAATCTACTGTTGACCAGATGCCTTACTGGTAATATAACCCAACGATTAACACATATTTTATATATGTATTGTATACTATATTTTTACAATGAAGGAAGCTAAAGAAAAGAAAATGTTACTAAGAAAACCATAAGGGGCTGGGCGTGGTGGCTTATGCCTGTAATTTTATCACTCTGGGAGGCCAGGAAAGATAGATTGCTTGAGCTCGGGAGTTCCACACCAGCCTGAGCAAGAGTGAGACCAAAATAAGTAAGCAAGGAGACAGTTATGTTAATCAGTTAGATGTAAGCATTCCACATTGTATATCAAATCAGCACATTGTACCCCATACATGCATTAATGTACACAGTTATGATTTAATAAGGAATAAAAAAAATAAAAGGAAAAAGAAAAATTAGCCAGGTGTGGTAGTGGGCACCTGTAGTCTCAGCTACTCAGGAGGCTGAGGCAAGAGGATTGCTTGAGTCCAGTAGTTCCACGTTCCTGTGAGCTATGACACTATGGTACTCTACATGGGGTGATAGCGTGAGACTGTCTCAAAAGCAAGGAAGAAATAAGGGAGGGAGGGAAGGAGAGGAAAGGAAAAAGGGAGAGAAGGAAGGAAGGGAAGGGGAAAAGCAAGCAAGCAAGAAGGAAGGAAAGGAAGAAAGGAAAGAAAGAAAACCATAAGGAAGAAAAAACATTTGCAATTTTGTATTTATTGATATCATCAGTTTACGTTATCTGCATACAAGATGAATTAATTGGTCTATCTGAAATGTTAGGCATCTGCAGCTGCAGATCTCAATGTATGGTGCATAGCAAGCAATTCAGTCTTTTCCTGTGATGTCACAACTCTTCTCTGCTTTGGAGGTGCACTTTTCATCATAACTAGTGACAATTCATATGAGTCCCAGCGTGTTATTCAAAGTTTACAGCATTGCACTAAACATGTAAAATACACAAGGAAGATGAGGGATCACTTTTTACTGCAATACACAATTTTGCTGGTGAGACAAACGGCTCATGCTGAGATGATTAGGGTCAGACATGTTTTAAGTGGATATTTGCAACAGTTGAGCTATGGTAATAGAGGAGGTAGCTATGAAGTTACTACAGTAGTATACTATGGACTACAGTAAATTTTATGCATTTATGATTCTCTCAACAGTGAATGGCATCATGTATGGTCTATAAATGTGTGCATAAAAATTTTTACTTTTTATAATGCATTAGTGTTTATCTCATGGTAGCAAATGATAAAATAGACTAGTATCTATCTAAATTTTATGCACTCATGACATACCTAACTTTTTCTTGATTTTCTATGCCATGCGGTTCATCTGTAAGTTTTTTCAAACTGTCACAAATCTCCAAAATGTTTTCCAATGTATTTTTTGAAAAGAATCCACTTGTAAGTAGACCTTAGCAGTTCAGACTCATGTTGTTCAAGAGTCAATTTGAAAAACAGTACTATGGTCTTTCTAACTGTTAAATACAAAGAATACAGAAAGCATAGTTAAAATGGTTAGAAATAAATTGGTAAATATTTGAGTTTTTTAAATTTGAAGATGGCTGTTAAAGGACATGTATAAAATGTTTTGTTCCTGAATTTTTCTTTTTTTTTTTTTTTCAGGCCCCAAAACAGTTTTTTTCTGGGCTCCAATTATGAAATGGGTAAGTCACTGAGTTTTTGCAAAAACTATGAAGAAAAATGTTTTAATAGGAACTTACTAATTTGAAGTAACTTTTTATGGAGGATGTACTTTAAAGTAGTCTTGGTATGCCTTTAAATCATTTCATGGTAAATATTCTCAGAGGTATCATTTTGCTACATAAAACACATTACCTACTTTAGTTTTTCTGAACTCTACAGATAAGAGGCCTTCTAGGAATGTATTTGCTATTAAACAACTTAGAATTATCAACCCTAAAGATATAAAATTTCATTCCAAAATTATACAACTAAGTAAAACAGTTAAACCCTCAAATTAATTTTTATTATTAAGTAAAACAGTAGTTAAACCCTCAAATTAATTTTTATTATTAATTTAATATGAGAATGGAAGGTTCTGACACTAAGTATAGTTGAGGAAAGTCTCAAAATGTAACGGATTTATCCAACTATTAGCGTCTGGTGAATGACAAAATCTAGGCCCAATACTTTCATCCTTCCCCAGAGTTTCCTTTCCTAAAGTTCTCATTTAGCTGAAAAGAAATATATGTGGCTGTTTTGAAATCATTGATTTTATGTTGAAAAAGCCAGCTTTGCTTCTCAAAGTGTCTGTCTTTAATCCCTGGACCTGCAGTGGCATTATCTGAGAACTTGTTAGAAATGTCTTAAGGCCTGTCACAGATCTACTAAATCTGAAACTCTAAGGGTGAGCTCAGCAGGTTGTGTTTTAATAAGTGTTACAGGCTGAGGTAGGAGGATGGCTTGAGCCCAGAAATCTGAGGTTGCAGTGAGTTATGAGGAGACCACCATACTCTAGCCCAGGTGACAGAGTGAGACCCTGTCTTTAAAAAAAAAAAAAAAAAGAGAAGAAAAAAGGTGATACGATTAAAATAGATAGTGGCTTAGGAGCTATGTATTACAGAGAACTAGTGAGCAGTTTTTTTTTTATATATATTTATATATTGAGGAAGGGTCTTAAAAGTCTCTGTACTAATGGACAGTATATTACTATTTCCTTTCTCTTCTCTCCCTACCTACACTTAAAATTATATAGTAATTATATATTTGTAATATAGAATTGATTACTGAAGTACTGTTTCTATCACCATTATTAAAAGAGTTAGAGTGATTTCATTTATTTATAATAAATTTAGGGGTCTCTTTGACCTAAAATTTTATAGAAGTTTATTGATTTTTATCAATAGTTTTGTTGTTTATTTGATTTGGTCCATCAGTGTTTTGAGGTATTAACAGTATTGTATACTCATAAGTGGTATCTTAACTGTGTCTGTCTCCATTGGAAACATCTATTTTAAGTTTATGTTGAAATCATACATAGTCTCCTGATGAGATCATAGCATTGGAAACTTCTGTCTTGCTCTCTGGTGGAGAGACTTCTTTGTTAGATATTACAAACCTATTAAAGTGTTTTCTTAACCCAGAATATTTGATAATTAGTCTGTGGTAGTCTATACATGACTTATAGGAGTTGTTACTATAAACCACACATGGATTTTTGTTTTTTGTTTTTTGTGAGACAGGGTCTCTATCATCAGGGCTAGAGTACAGTGGTTTCATCATAGCTCACTGCAGCCTCCAACTACTATGCTCAAGCGATCTTCCTGTCTCAGCCTCTTGAGTAGCAGGCTCACTCTGCCCCATACCCAGCTAATTTTTTTTTTTTTTGTAGATACAGGGTCTCTGTGTTGCCCAGGCTGATCTCTAATTCCTGGCCTCAAGCTGTCCTCCCACCTCAGTGTTCTAAAATTCTAGGATACAGGCATGAGCCACCTCACCTGGCAAGCCACCTGTTCAGACCATACTTCTGTAGACATTTAACTGTAGTGGAGTTATTAGCCACTTTAAAAAGGTTGAAACCAAATGATACAGGCAGTCCTTGGGTTACAAACAAGATGGGTTCTGTGGGTTTGTTCTTAAGTTGAATTTGTTTGTAAGTTAGAATAGATACATTTACCTATTACCAATAGTAGCCTCTGTTCATAAGTATAAGTTATACATTAGTCAGATGTTTGTTAATTCAAGGACTGCCTGTAATCCTAAAACACAGTACCTATGTACCTTAAATATTTTATTTTAACCTAAAGAAAATCTATTCATTTGACAATTTTTGCTGGGGCCGGGCTCCAACCCACCACCCCCAGTATATGGGGCAGGCCCCTTATTCCTTGACAGGTGCCACCCTATCTAAAACTTTTATTTACATGTGGATTCACTGATTTTTGAGTTGTGCATTTTTCTATCTCGGATAATTACACCTTAACATATCCAGTATAATATCCACTTTAGTTTTCTTTAAAGCAGACTAAGTTTGTGGACACTTTGAAACAGTATGAAAACACAAACTAGTTAGATTTTTTTGTGGCTTTTTCCCCAGTCTTTTTACATGTGTGTTGTTCACGCCTAATTTGACAGCAGGTTTTAACAACTTGTCTTTATTTAAACTTTCCCAGTCACTTAAGTTTTCATAGAAAAAGAGTTTTCAGCCCTCTTTTTGTATTTCATCTGTTTACTTAACAGTTTTATTCAATTCTGTAAATTACATTAACAGGTAAAACTGATATAAACAGGTTTGGAGACAAACACAGTGGATTGGTAAAAATACCACTCATCTGATAGAAACAAAAATGCCTGAATGCAATAGAGAACACTAGCCATACGTATTCAGCATGCCATAGGCATCTGTTGGCGTGTTTAGAGATCATCGACTGACCTAGGAGAAACTATTATGCAAAGATCAGTTAAAAGAGCTTTTCTTTTTGTTCAGTCTTTTTGCACAACAGTGTTACCACTTAGCTCTTGTATACCATTTGGCATAGTTAATTTTTCTCTTTTCTCTTCTCCTTAGGAATAAGTCAAACTATTTCAAAGTTGTCCAGGCAGATTTTTTTATACCCATTTGTTTTTCCACCTGGAACTACTTATATAGATTAATTCACAGTTTAAAATCCTGAGGACTCTGCTATCTCTAAGCATTTTGGAATTGGAATATTCCATGGTGACATTTCATTTTTTAACACTCCTGTCTAAAAGTAATAAGGGAGCTAACTTGAGTCTACTAGATGCCAAGTTGTTGTATTAGGTTGTGTAATAGGTTATCTCATGTTTAATCAGAGAAATAAACATTATCACTATCTTCCAGGGAAGGGTACTGAGGTTCAGAGAACTAGATGACTACATATACTATTGTTAGTAAGTGGCACAATCAGATTTGAACCTCTGGGTGTGTTTGGCTCCAAAACCTATGCTCTTAAACACTTACGTTAGCACCTTTAAGTAGCCACTGTGGATTCATCTAAAACTGACACTTTCTTAGTTATGTTAGGGAGTATTTTATAGAATCTTGTGATATACTCTAAGCACTTTCTGAATCTACAATTCTATTATTTGACTGAAGTTCAGAATAAAGGTGAAAAAGAACATGTAAGTAAACCTTCTGCCCTCATCCTACTAGTAATGCTGGAAAGGGTATAGATACAGAGTAACATTTATCTCCGCTGCTCCAAAGATGTTGGCTACTTTTATTTTTGTTTTATACATAATATTTTCAGGCCGTGTTCTAAATACTTTCAATGTATCTCATTTGGTCATTATGTCACTCTTGGAAGGGTAGATACTAATATTCTCATTTTACTGACAAAGAATTTTAAGACAGGTATATAACTTGATCAGAGTCACACAGCTACTTAATAACAAATAGCAGAAATTAGATTCATGATGAGATTCTGTAAAACAATTTACATTAAGTTTAGAATGATATTAAAGTAGAAAGAAGTTTTTTTAGAAACACAGGAAAAGGATATCAAGATTTTTGTGGAGAGAACAATTACTAACATATCCCAGAAAAATAAAATGTATACTGAGAGCATAAACAATCATGACTGAATAGATGTATACTAACTAGAATCATGACTAGAATATAGCTCATAGTCTTCACAGATCTATTCAGTCTGCCGCAGTGCAATGCTTGGATGCAGTAGAAGAATAGTGGAGTCAGTTCCTTCCTTCCCTATACAGTTTTCCACCCTGCAGAAGAAATAAAACAGATATAGAACAGAGAAAATGTGCATTGGGCCTGAGGGAGGATAAAGAAGTGACAATTGGGAAGGCATTTGGGAAGAAAATCAGAGGACTGTGGGTAAATGTTAATAAGAAGAAAGGTAGTTAACAGGCACAATGTAAGGGTATGTGGCATACCTCCTGGGGGAGGGGCACAACTACAGCTTAGACCTTACCTAAGAAATGCAAACAATGTAACCTAATCATCTGTATCCTCATATTAATCTGAAATAAAAAATTAAAAAGAAGAAGAAAGGGCTTAGCGCCTGTGGCTCAAGCGGCTAAGGTGCCAGCCACATACACCTTAGCTGGCGGGTTCAAATCCAGCCCGGGCCCACCAAACAATGATGGTTGCAACCAAAAAATAGCCAGGCATTGTGGCAGGCGCCTGTAGTTCCACCTACTTGGGAGGTGGAGGCAGGAGAATCACTTGAGCACAGGAGTTGGAGGTTGCTGTGAGCTGTGATGCCATGGCACTCTACCCAGGGTGACAGCTTGAGACTCTGTCTCAAAAAAGAAGAAGAAGAAAAGTTGTATTGGCGATTATTTACCTCTTATTGTACCCTTGTATTTAACCATTTACCCCTTTTAAACTAGAATCATTGGTTTCTTGAATTCATTCATTCAAAACCATCTGTACTTGTTCTAAATGTATATATAAATTCATAAATATATGTGTATTCTATTTAGGAACAAAATTCTTTGCTGATGTATATTTTCCATACAAGAATATCTTTTAGAAAGTCAGTAAAAACCTGAAAATAATTTCTCAAAAACATATTCTCTAATGACATATCTAACATTCGCTATATAATACTTAAAGATAAGGCAGGTATGAGGAAAGGATGTGAAGCAAATTTGGCAGAATCTCACTAACTGTTGACTCTGGGTGATAACTATGTGGACCTTTTTTGTACTATTCCTTCTTATTTTGTGTAGGTTTGAATTTTTATTAATGAACAGCATCTTACATATTCTTTGATAAACTAGCATAACTATATTTTAGTGATAGTAAGATATGAATGGGCTAATTCTATAAAAGAAAATGTTAAAAAAACATTGACAAAGAAGTGACTTTGGCATTAAAGAAAAATGATCTACCCAAACCCTAAAATTATAAGAGTTTTTCCAGTAATTCCACTTCTAAAAAAGAATAACATTGACAGAAAACATTAAAGGAGGAATCTATATAAGTGACCTTAAATAGCTTTCAGACACCCTTCCAATGGTTTTCAACATGTATAAAGAAAAGAACATAAGTATCACTCGTAGACCCCCAAAATTGATTTTCAAATATATAAGCCTGCTTAGTAATTATTAGCAAAGTAAAACTTAGCTCAAAATCAGTTTTTAGGCTCTCCGCCCATATCTCAGTGGTTAGGGCGCCAGCCACATACACCAGAGCTAGAACCTGTCCCAGGCCTGCTGAACAAGGACAACTGCAACAAAATAACAGCCGGGCACTGTGGCGGGCGCCTGTAGTCCCAGCTGCTTGGGAGGCGGAGGCAAGAGAATCGCTTAAGCCCAAGAGTTTAAGGTTGCTGTGAGCTCTGACCCTATGGCACTCTACCGAGGGCGACATAATAAAACTCTGTCTCAAAAAAAAAAAAAAAAATCATTTTTTAATTCATTGTCACTTTTTGTTCTGATTACATTTTCTTAATACATAGAAGATGAAATTATATCCGCTTTTGTATGGAAATCTCAGAAATGTTTTGGTTTGATTTAAAGTTAAAAAGCATTACTCACGCTCATGATGCTTTTTTTCTTTCTTTATGTTGTGTTAATATGTATTCCCAGGGATTGGTGTGTGCTGGATTGGCTGATATGGCCAGACCTGCAGAAAAACTCAGCACAGCTCAGTCTGCTGTTTTGATGGCTACAGGTACACTAAATGAGTATCTTCTGTGTTTCATATGGAACATAAATGACTTTTGTTTTATTTCAGTTCATTTAATAGTTTAGTATTTGAAGCACAACACACACAAAGGACATACCACAGTGTTATATCTGAGTGTTTGAAGCACACACATACACACACGAAGGTATAACACAGTGTTGTATCTGAGAAGTTATTAAATTATGGATGGAGAGGACAGAGAAAGAACAAATATTGAATTTTTGTTTTTCAGATTTATGCCATTGATATATTTTTATAAGTAGGGGGGAAAGTTACAGTTAATATTCACTTGCCTTAGAAAGATTCCCCTTTAATGTAGTAATTGAGTATTTTGTGTAGCACTGAGTTACAGAAACTTTTTAAAGATTAAGGCTACAACATTTCTTTGTCCTTCATCTTACATTATTGTTGTCATAGTCTTTGTAATTACTTTACTAAATATTAAATGTTCAGATAAGTTATTGCAGCAGTACCTGTGCTTTAAAAAAAAATACTTTGTTTCAACAGGGTTTATTTGGTCAAGATACTCACTTGTAATTATTCCAAAAAACTGGAGTCTGTTTGCTGTTAATTTCTTTGTGGGGGCAGCAGGAGCCTCTCAACTTTTTCGAATTTGGAGGTAAGCCTACCAAGGTTATACAAAGCAATCTGCTTCAGAAGCTACTTAGACAGCAATACTTCTTTGAAAAAAAAATTCACAAATAATGTTAAGACAGGAATGTGCTAAAGTAGAAATTTAACATTTGTAGAGAAGTCTGGGTGGGGAGGGTTGTAAATAAGTTAAAAGCAGTTAAGCAGTATGTTACCTAGAGTTTGAATCTAACTGTGCATTGTTTAGATGGATATCCCTTTCACAAAGTGTCTTTTATTAAGACAACAGGTACTATTCATGATTTATTAAATAATGTTCTACATGAACCTTTTATTACTCACTTTCAATTGTATATAATAAAGTAGGAGTTAAGTGTATGGTTAGGTAGTATTAGAAATAAGTGAGGTAATTGGTTTCATTGGAAAGTGTTTCATGAGCACTGGAACTTTTTAAAAAACCTACTCAATATTTAACATTATTTTTTAATGAATAATGGTTATAATATGACCAAATATTTGAAATCAAGATCTTTTGAGAAATCCAGGGGGTATGGTTAGCTTCATGGAATAAGTTCCTTCTTGTGCTTACACTATTCTCTTATAAACTAGCAAGAATAGTAAATAAAGACTGGGTGTTGTAGAAAGGAAAGACTGTGGCTCTGTGCTTACTTCTTTGGATTGTGAATTGAGAAAATGGTCCTTAGCTTCAATAAACTTAAATGTTTATTAAATTAATAACCCTGATTAACCCAGTAGCCATCACAGAAGTGTGTTTTACTTTTAATGATTAGATAGGAGCCCATTACCTATTAATTTTATTCTTAGAAAAGGTGCTTTGTAAGTATAAAGTAAAAAATTCTAGAGGCCCACATTTTGCTAACTTTTATTCATGTGATCACATTTGTCAAACTTTTATATAGGTCAAGAATGAAAATATTCATTAAAATAATACGTTTGCACAGGAAACTATGTCTTTTAAGCTGTTAAAAATTTTTGGTACTGGCTTGGCACCTGTAGCATAGTGGTTATGGCGCCGGCCATATACACCCAGGCTGGTGGGTTTGAACCTGGCCCAGGCCAACTAAACAACAATGACAACTGCAATAAAAAAATAGCCGGGCCTAGCTACTTGGGAGGCTGAGGCAAGAGAATTGCTTAAGCCTAAGAGTTTGAGGTTGCTGTGAGCTGTGACACGATGACACTCTACGGAGCTCAACATAGTGAAACTGTCTGGAAAAAAAAAAAAATTTTTTTTTTTGGTACTTGGGAACCAGGCACAGGGGTTCACACCTGTAATCCAGTGTCTCAGGAGACTGAGACCTGAGGATCACTTGAAACTAAATTTGAGACCAGCCTGGGCAACATAGCAAGCAAGACCTTGTCTCTAAAAATATTTTTTAGATTAGCTGGGCATGGGCAGCGCCTGTGGCTCAGTGGTCAGGGTGCCGGCCCCATATAATGAGGGTGACATGTTCAAACCCGGCCCTGGTCAAACTGCAACAGAAAAATTGCTGGGCGTTGTGGTGGGTGCCTATAGGCCTAGCTACTCAGGAGACCTGAGTCAAGGTAATCGTCTAAGCCCAGGAGTTGGAGGTTGCTGTCAGCTGTGTGACGCCATGGCACTCTACTATGGGGGATAAAGTGAAACTGTCTCTACAAAAAAAAAAAAAAAATTAGCTGGGCATGGTGGCACATGCCTGTAGTTCAAGCTACTCAGGAGACTGAGGTAAGAGGATCCTTACCTCTTACTAAGAGGATCCCCTTAGTCTAGGAGTTTGAGGTTGTGGTAAGCTATAATCATGCCACTGCATTACAGCCTAGACAACAGAGTGAGACTCTGACTCTAAAATAAACAAATTTTGTCAGTTGGGATCTTGTTTATCTAAAATAATAAACCAGATGCAGATGAACTCTTTGGGTCACTTTCCTTTCTGCGTATTATATCTATAAGCCCCTGAAAAGATTATGACTATATAGCTACCAAACAATTAGGAAAAAAAGGAATGAGATATGCTTCCCATTCTCACCTTGCCATAAATATTATCTGTCATTATTAATGATTATTTTTCTTTCTGTTTTCTTTATAGATATAACCAAGAACTAAAAGCTAAAGCAAACCAATAAAAGAATTCCTGATCACCTGAACATTCTAGATGTGAACAAACCACTGGGACCTAGTTTATTGTTTGATTATTGATAAGGCAATGTTAACTATGGTAACATTTGGAAAGCACCAAAAAAATCTAACTGTAACTTATAGCTAGTGCTTGATACAACAGAAAAATAAAGTGAACTTTTAATAAACAGTCTCTCTTTACATATGACTAAAAGAACTTAATATATAGATACTAGTAATATTTTTTCTACCATTTACCATTTATCATACTTGTTCATAAACACCACTGGCCTCTTTCTGTTCTAGTGAACCGAAGTGTGTATGTATAAGAGTCCATACATTCAGGTGAGTTGAAAGATTAAATAATCTGCCTACATAGTGTAAGATGGCCAAAGAGCTATAACTGAAAGGAAATATTGTTGAAGAGAGTGAGAAATGGATAATGGAATGGCTATCGATATGACCTCAAACTATTTTAAAATATTTTAACTTGCTGTGAAAAATCTTGATTTTTTTAATATATTGTAAAATTTTTGTTTACAGCTACAGATTTTTTTTTTTTTTTTTTTTTTTTTTTTTTGTGGTTTTTGGCCGGGGCTGGGTTTGAACCCGCCACCTCCGGCATATGGGACCGGCGCCCTACTCCTTGAGCCACAGGTGCCACCCACAGCTACAGATTTTTAAATAGGATTGTTGTAAAGATTAATCGAGATAATATGTTAATACAGTGCCTTGTCCATGGTGAGTATATTTTTGAATCACATTCAGTAACTGCTATAATGTAGCAGAAAAGGCTCTAGGGTCAGACAGACCTGTGACTTATGTGCTATGACTTTTGACAAGTTAGGGAGAGAGCTTAGCATAGTACCTGAGACCTAAGTAGGCTTTCTGTAAATGTTCAGGACCTTTGTCCCCTTCGTAAGGAGAGACTGGGCATAGAGTACTCCACACTAGAAATAATCATACCTGGATGGAGTTGAAATACCTTCTTCTTAGTAAAGTATTACAAGAATGGAAAAATAAATATCCAGTGTACTCCATTCTAATATTAAATCAACATATAAACAATTACATGTTCATAAGAACAATAAAACACTAATACAGTCCAGTTTGGAAGTGGAAGGAAGCAGGAGGGGGGAGGACATTTGAAGAAGGAAGGAGGGCATGAGGCAGGATATCACCTACTGTGCACATCGTGAGGGTGTATAACACACGCCCTGGGTTGGGCTCTTCTAACCTAAAAATTATACCCTCATATTAGTGTGAAAAAATGAAAAAAAAATACTCAAAAGAAAAAGAAATAAATCAATTCCCACATTGATTAGGCCTTCAATGTGGAGCACTAAGCTTTTTTTCTAAAAGTGTTAGTAAAACCAGTCTTTATTAGAATTGTAGTCAGATGAATCAACAAAGCAACTTATTTCAAAATTTAAAGACACAGCAGGAAAAAACTTTTTGAATAATACTATAACTGATGAAGATTTATCAATTGACGACTGAAAGTCTTGCACTTTTTATCATTTATCCCTTTACTATAGTCCATCTTTGAAGAGAAAGGATTAAAGAATTTGGCCTAGGTAAAAGTGAAGAGGTTCCAAAGAATCGAATTATTGTTTCTTTTCATAAGCCACACTGTTATATTTGTTTGTTTGGTATGTGTATGCACATGTGTGTTTTCTAGGTTAGACATTTAGAAAAAACATGCATTATGAAAGGTGACATAAACACAAAAAGTTTATTAAAATATATTTGTTGAATTGGTATTTCACTTTTCATTAAAACTTGCTCTTTCCTGTATGGGGTCTTCTAAGCCTCGCTTGTTAGTCAAATACATTACAGCACAGGCAGGTTCATTGGTCTCCTTTCTTGGTTCATTGACAAAATGCCATCACATGCTTCCTTTCTACCTCAAACCATCCTATTTCTTTTTTTGTTTTGTTTTTTTTTTTAATTTTATTTATTTATTTTTATTAAATCATAGCTGTGTACATTAATGCAATCATGGGTTTTGTTGTATATAAGACCAATGTGCTGGTTTTATATGCAATTTGAAATGTTTTCATCAAACTGATGAACGTAGCCTTCACAGCATTTTCTTAGTTATTATGCTAAGACATTTATATTCTACATCTAGTAAATTTCACATGTACCTTTGTAAGATGCATCATAGGTGTGGTTCCACCAATTAGCCTCCCTCCACCCTTCCTCTCCCCTTCCCTCCCCTCCCCTCCCCTCCCGCTCCTTTCCCCTTCTTCTTGGGCTATAATTGGGTTATAGCTTTCATAAAACTATAAATTGGTTTCATAGTAAGACTGAGTACATCGGATACCTATTCCATTCTTGAGATACTTTGCGAAAAAGAATATGTTCCAGCTCCATCCATGTAAACATGTAAGAGGTAAAGTCTCCATCTTTCTTTAAGGCTGCATAATATTCCATGGTGTACGTATACCACAATTTATTCATGGGTCGATGGGCACTTGGGCTTCTTCCATGACTTAGCAATTGTGAATTGGGCTGCAATAAACATTCTGGTACATATATCTTTGTTATAATGTGATTTTTCGTCTTCTGGATATATCCCTAGTATAGGAATTGTAGGATTGAATGGCAGGTCTATTTTTAGATCTCTAAGTGTTCTCCAAACATCTTTCCAAAAGGAATGTATTAGTTTGCATTCCCACCAGCAATGTAGAAGTGTTCCCTTTTCTCCACATCCACGCCAATATCTCTGGTTTGGGGATTTTGTGATGTGGGTTAATCTTACTGGAGTTAGATGATATCTCAAAGTAGTTTTGATTTGCATTTCTCTGATGATTAAGGATGATGAACATTTTTTCATATGTCTATAGGCCAAGCACCTGTCTTCTTCAGAGAAATTTCTCTTCAAGTCCCTTGCCCACCCTGAGATAGGATCACTTGTTCTTTTCTTGCTAATACGTTTGAGTTCTCTGTAGATTCTGGTCATTAAACCTTTGTCGGAGACATAACCTGCAAATATCTTCTCCCATTCTGAGGGCTGTCTGCTTGCTTTACTTACTAGTGTTCTTGGCTGTGCAGACGCTTCCTAGTTTGATCAGTCCCAGTAGTGTATTTTTGATGTTGCTTCAATTGTCCAGGTGGTCCTCCTCATAAAATATTTGCTCAGGTCAATTTCTTCAAGAGTTTTTCCTGCACTTTCTTCTAGTATTTTTATAGTTTCATGTCTTAAATTTAAATCTTTAATCCAGTGAGAGTCTATCTTAGTTAATGGTGAGAGGTGTGGGTCCAGTTTCAGTCTTCTACAGGTTGCCAGCCAGTTCACCCAGCACCATTTGTTAAATAGGGAATCTTTTCCCCACTGAATGTTTTTAATTGGCTTGTCAAAGATCAAATAACAGTAAGTAGCTGGGTTCATCTCTTGGTTCTCTATTCTGTTCTATACATCTATCTTTCTGTTTTTGTGCCAGTAACATGCTATTTTGATCACTTTCAATTTATAGTATAGTCTGAGGTCTGGTAGCATAATTCCTCCTGCTTTGTAGGGAAAGCTGAGGCCTGACAACCTCGGGTGGTTAATAGAAGCTAGGGCAGTTCACTCAGTTCCAACCCCGCCCCAATTGATGTTTCTGACACTTATATTTGCACAGAATTTGTGATTCTGTCCTGACTATATTCCCCTGCAGACCAGATGCTGTTCGAGTTCACAGAAACTGCGACTCAGCCCTGGTCTGTGCCGCTGCCCAGAGCTGGTGTTTCTGTATCCCCTGCAGTCTGTGTTGGGGTGAGTATGGTTAGAGCTTATACTCAGCTTTCGGTTTCCCACCTGCCTTTGTCTCAGCTATGGTCCCTGAGGGCCGGGTGTTTCTTAGGCTTACTAAAACAGCCCTCTGGCTGAGTCCTGCCCTGGGAGTATGCTCTTTCTGTGCAGGCATCTTCAATTCTCCGTCCTGCCATGCTCTGCCCAGGCTGGTACCGCTTCAGGCATACCCTTTGCTCACAGGGCCTGCGTTACCATCCCAGATCTATTCCACCAGTGTCTGCCACCAGAGAAGATGCCTGGCTTTCTCTGGTTACCCAGAGAAACAGGAAGTGTCCTTTCAAAATATCCCCAGGGGTGTGAGCCCTATTGTTCCTGCTGCTGCTCTGTGCCGGTGGGCACTATCTCTCCCTTTTTTTACAGTTCTGTCAGTCCACCGTTTTCTCCTTATCCCTGTGCTGTAGAATCAGCACAGACCTGCAACAGCCCGCGCCCTGTTCACACCTCTGGAGAAAATGTCCAAGAATCAGGACTCCATGGGGGATAAGCTTCCAGACCTTGGAGTGAGAGTGGAGGGGAGTGCTGAGAGTTCAGAATTATAGGTAAAGAATATATACAGTTTTATGTAGTTTTATGCCTGGCAGGAGAGTGCTATGGCATCCTAGTAGGGGAAGGAGGTCCAGTTTTTAGAGGGTCTCTCCTGTGGGATAAAATGGGAGGACATTTGAACTCTGCTTGCTTGTTTGTAGAAAGTATATTGTGAGCCGTTCTCATGGGGAAGGGGACTCCTGTCCACTTGGCGATGGATTTTGTACCTTTTGTTTGTATCCTTGGGGTCCCAGCTCACCTCATGTGTATTCTTCAACCTTCTCTCTTGGCTCAGCTCCAAACCATAGGCTTACTTGCTAAATTTTAATTCTTTAATTCTCCTTCTAGACAGGAACCTCTGGAAAGTTGGCTCCAGTCAGCCATCTTGCCTCCGCCTCTCAAACCATCCTATTTTGATCTATCCTATTTTCAAATCTTAAAAAGTAATTGACTCTAATATGTATCCTATCAGAAACTCATACTGCCCTTTGGAACATAGACTATTGATCAGTTTCACCACCACTCTCAAAAACGTAAAAGAATTTAAGTACTAAAAGTCCTTACTATCAATGTGAATACTGAACTCCATTGAAGGTAGATCCAGAAAATACTTTTATTAAATTAAGGAAGTTTAATTTTGCTATAAAAAGGATATACTGTATTAACCTATTTGCACACCTTCTGAGCTAAAAACTACTAGAACTAAGGCTTTCATAGTTTACAGCAAAAAACGAGGCAGTGTAGAGAATGCTCAGTAAGAGATAAATTATTTAATCTTTTTTGGGTTTTGACATTCATTTCAAAGGAACATTGATCTAAGGTACATGAATGATGTTCTTTCCCCATAGTAAATAGATTTTAACTTGATAAAATAGTAGTGAAAAGTTGAATGTTAACAAGGATTGACCTCCAAGCCCAGGTTTCTCTAAAGCAAAAGTTTCTGTTGGAGCTTGTTTATTTATATAATGATGCAGAAAGTGTTAGTGTTTATTAAGACTGGTTCTCTCTCTGAAAGGACTGTTTAATTAGATGAGGTATGATTCTGATTGTAAGACTGGTTTCCACAACTCACACTAGAAAATTTATTCAACAAACATAATTTAAATGAACTACTTTTTTCCTCCCCTATGACAAGTATGTTTTATAACCTTTTGTAGCACATAGTAATTATCAAGTAGGGCTTTATTTAAGAACATTTGCTTGCTTTGTCAATTAGATTTTTTAATTCAGATTTTAAATTTGTGCCCTAAATTTTCGTTGTAATTGTTATATACACACACACACACACACACACACACACACACACACACATACATACATATACATGTATGAGATCAGCTAGAAGGCGACACCTGTACCTCTGTGGGTAGGGCACCAGACACATACACCGAAGCTGGTGGGTTCAAACTCAGACCAGCCCCGCTAAAACAATGACAACTGCAACAACAACAACAAAAAAAAAAAATAGCTGGGCATTGTGGTGAGTACCTGTAGTCCCAGCTACTTGGGAGGCTGAGGCAAGAGAATCGCTTAAGCCTAAGAGTTTGAGGTAGCTGTGAGCTATGACACCACAGCACTCTACCCAGGGTGACAGCTTAAGACTGCCTCAAAAAAAAATCAGCTAGAAGATGAAAACATGATTTAAGCTGTTAGAAAATATTCTATCCTCTTAAAATACATTTTTCCAGTGTCAAATTTGATAAAGAAAACTCAAATCTAGTGCCACATTGGATTTCAAGTTATCTTTGGGATAAATTTGGTTAGACCTGTGCACTTGAGCAGTCAGAAAGGATAGGTATATAATTCTTCAAACAGAACTTTACCTCACAAAAATGTCTGAAGATGAGCATTAAATTTATAATGAATGGTAAATTTCATAGTCCTAGTACAAACCATAGTTATTATTGACTAGAATTAGGTGTTTGCTTACTCTGGAGACAGTCCTATGACAATCAACTACCAACTGTTGCCTAATTTCAACCACGTTCCACATGGTCAAGGAAAGAGTGTGTAAACTCTACTTTGGGGTCATATCAATCTCTGACCCTTGCCCCACATGACAGGACAAGAGAACTAAAAACAGCCTGTCCTCAGATTGGTGGGGGAGGGGAGGGCAGTGCCAGCCAATCAGAAGTCAAGTCAGTGCCTGTGAAACAATGAGCTTCTGATAAGGGTGTGGCCTAGAAAACGGCTTTTAGACAAAACTGTCATTTTATGGGTCAGCTATAAACCCAGCACTTCTGCTATCTTCAGAATAATGTCACTCTGGCCCCTTTCCTGTTTTCTGCACTCCTGAAAGATCTAATCCCCACTCTAGGCCTCAGCCTTGGAGGAAGAGGAGGTATGTGGAAGTAGGAGTCTCAGTAGAAAGAATGGTTGCACAGTTAAAGATGAGGGTGACACATCAGGGAAGAAGACAGCTATTGAAGCTTAAAGTGGGAAAACCTTGGGCAAGGAGTCAAAATTCAAGTTTGTATATATTTCTCTGTCAGCCTTTTAAGTGAGGTTTAAAGCTTACAAACTTAAGTGTTACCTCATCTTCTTTATCCTGGATGCTCATCTTTCTAGGCTTACCTTCTTTACTTGACTCTCTTCTGCAGTTTCTCAGATGATATCCTCCTTTTTAATCCATCATCAGATAGCAAGTGCTTGCTATGTGAAGGGGGCACTAGGAAGATGAAAGATACATAGAACATGGTTTCTCAATGGGGAGTTTATAATCCAGAGGAAGACAAAATATAAACAGTTCAAAAGATAATCAAGGATATTTATATGGAAAATAAGCCACATAAATTTATAGACACTAAGTGCCATGATAGCTCAGAAGGAAAAGTTTCATGGCTAGAGTGGTCAGGCAAACTTTTGGGACAGATAACACTATCCCTTTAAGTTCAGAATAGAGTATCTTCTTCTTTGGACTATTATGAAACCTGACTTTACATATTGATGAAAAGACTATAAGCCGAAATCTATTAGAAAATTCTAGAAGAGATATTTAGAGAAACAATATGGATATAATGGATCTGTAATTCCTCTTCAATGTTCATTTTTGAGTGCAGCTGAGTTTAAACAGTGAAACTACTCACTCTTTCCCTTATTCAGGAACCTTTCTGGATTTACCTTTGAGGCCTCAATCCTGCTTGCTTTTTCACTCAGGTATCCTCATTCTGGAGGATTTCATGCAGCCTCAGTGACCACTCTATTCCAACTCTTTTGACTGTGATAGAATTGGCCAAACAATGGATGAGGATGCAGTCAACATGCATTGACAGTGCTCTAAAGTTAGATACATCTTTTCTCTAGGCCATAAACATCCCCAAAGTGTCATAAAGCATATAATGATGTGATATAGCATAGTACAGTAGGAAGAATGTGGACTATCAAATCTCACAGACCTGGTTTTTCCAGCTGCGTTACCTGGGACTAGTTAATGTCTCTGAGCTTTAGTTTTTAATCTATAAAATAGGGGTCAGTCCTCTTTCACGGTCCTGTTTTGAGGATTAAATGAGGCAACCTATGTAAAATGCTTCACATAAAAAGGTCCTTATAAATTATAATGTAGTATGTGCCCACATTATAATTAGATAAACATCACTAATCATTTTCAGATAATGAATAACTTAAAGCAGAAGACTAAGTCTTCCAAAATGGAAATTTCTGTTGTGTTAATGACTATTCATTTTAGATACCTCTACTTATTAAGTCCTTGAACAAATAGTTTTCTTTTTCCTTTAGCTTTGTTTCTACATGTTAGCTTAATCTCAAAATGCATCTACTTTCCTTGCTTAGTAATCATAAACTTAGAAAAATTTGTCTTCAAATAATCTGTCATAAAATGCTGGAATCTTAGTAATCATCTAATTCATCTTTCCACTAAATATAGCAGAACATCCATAATTGACCACCTTCCTACACTGACCGCCTCCTTAACTTGACCTAATTTTCATAGACTAGACATGCAGCCCATGTCCTCAATGGAAGACTGACCTCCAGATATTGACTACAGTAAGTTGTATCTTGGCCACTTTGACTGTGACACAGAATAGTAATTTATCCTCTATAACTTGACCAGTTGAATACATTCTACAACAAGGGGTAAAAAGGGTAGGCTTTGCCCCTTAATTGTATTATTTTTTCTTTAGTATAAGTTCTTTTTTCATGTTTTATTATTACCACATGTTGGATTAGGCCTGACATTCTATTGTTTATCACGTGTTGTGGAAAATTTTTTCAACATGAATGACTGGTCTGAATTGTAAATACATCCTACAATTACTGAAAAATTTTAGTTAGTCGAGACATGATGACTAAAAGGAAAGAACTCAAAGAGATGCCATTGGAGGAAAAAGTTGATCAATGTTTTCCGGAAAGCAGCAACCAAAGAATGTTCTGCCATCTCACAGTTAACAACTTTCAAAACTGTAAACATGAGCCCTTGGAGAGATATAGTAAGGAAAGCGGACACCTATAGCAGAAAAGGAGGAAAATTTCTCTCAATGATGTCAGGGAAGCCACATTAAGCTGGTTCAAACAAATGAGGGCAGTTAATGTCAGACTCTCTGGGCCCATGATCTAAGAAGTTGCTAAAAAATTCACGCAGGAAAAAAAAAATAATAAATTCACACAGGAATTTGGAGTGGCATATTTGTAAGCATCAAACAGTTGCTGGAGAAATTTAAACTGCAGCATGAGATCTCCCAGAAAGTCTTGCGTGGTGAATCCAGTGAGGTTCCAGTAGAAAGTCCCAGACTTCACCAGAGGCTTCAAAGATGATGATAATCTTGAGTGCTGATGAGCCGGAACCTTTTTCAAGGCAATGCCTGCCAGGAACCTCACCATGAAGGGTGACAAATGTAAGAGCAGAAAACGTTCCAAAAACTATTTTACAGATCTGCTTTGCACTAGCTCAACCAGAGAGAAATTGAAG
This sequence comes from Nycticebus coucang, assembly GCF_027406575.1. Lineage (NCBI taxonomy): Eukaryota > Metazoa > Chordata > Mammalia > Primates > Lorisidae > Nycticebus > Nycticebus coucang. The sequence goes on from NC_069789.1 coordinate 93,493,917, forward strand.
CCCTTGGTAATTGGTAATTCGGCAGAGCCACATGCATTCAAGAACCTGAAGTCCGAAGACCTCCCCATCACTTAGAGATCAAACAAATGTGCATGGACGACTGCTGCCCTATTTGAGGAGTGGATCAGGGGGTATCAACTGAGAAATGAAGAAACAGTTTGTTCTACTGATAGTAGGCAACTGTCCTGACCACCCACAAGTAAATCATCTCACAAACATGACACTGACATTTCTGCCTCCAGCTCCTGCAGTGGGTCATTACTAAAACACAAACCTGTGTTCTGTCTGTGGAAGCAGCTTCACCTGCTGGCATCAGTTAAGCTTATCTCTGGATCCTGTCCTATCCTCTGGGTCGGTTCTGCTCAGAATAAAGTTCAGGCAGAAACAAAGAAGTGTTTCAAGAAAGTTGGATGTGTCACAACCCAAGAGCACCAAGTTTTGGCCCTATCGGACAGTCCATTTCCCATGGCAGAAGTTGAAGGAGTAGATTTTGAAGGCTTTGTTGCAATGGATGATGAGGTGGCAACATATAATGAACCTGACCCAGAGGCAATTTTCCAAATAATAGTGACCAAAGTACAACCGAGTGTAAAAGTGCATAAGTAGCTAATGAGTGGGAGAAACAAGCAAGAATGACGCAGAAATTGCAGACTCCAAAAGAAGAGGATGTCAGGCATCTATAATACGGTTGTCATTTGCTGTGAAAAAATGCCCAGGTTTGCTGAGTGGTGTACCCAGTGTTTAGAGTGCTTTCTCCACTTACGTTTGTAATAAGAATAAGAGAATAAGATTGACTCTTTTTTTTTTCAGAAAGAATGATAAACCATAAGAAAACAATAAAATGTGTTGATTTTGTAAGATACTGTACGAATGATTTTACTGTGTTTTTATGATGCGTGATTTCCTATGCTGGTGTCTAATAAAGCAGCACAATAAAGTAAAGTACATACACGTATCGGTAAGCAGGCCCGGTTCCTCCTGTTTACCACCTCTGTACGTGGACTGGTTTGTTACAGTACCTTGGGTGGTCAACTTAGAGGTATTTTTATTTGTTTAATCTGGCAATCTTACAAGTGGTATAGCCAGAGATCAAAGCTGAGATAGTGAGCTGGGGGTAGGAGAGAGAAGAACAGAGCTCCATCCTGTTGAGCTCTGCTGAGTCCTATCTCAGTTCTGTGGCTGCTCAGCGTATTTGTGGAAGCCTCTTCAGAGCATTCATGCCTACAAAAGCATACTGCTTAAGGTCATTTATTCTTTGACAGCTAGCTCTCTTCCCTGAAGAAAATTACACCAACTTTCCTTTCCCTCTCTACCCCTCCCATGAACTTTATTCCAGCTTAGCCAAACCAAATCCCTACTTTAAAAAATAGGGGCATTCTTGTATTGACTGTAGGGGCCCACATTAGACTTTGCATGGGGACCTGTGTCTCCTACTTACCCCACTACTTTCACACTTTTGTCTAACTATTTGAACACAACCACCATTTTTAACCCAAATACCATTTCTTGACATTTCCAATCTCTTTCATCATTCCTCACTGTACCAGAGTCAATGAGCTTCAAATAAAGTGGGCAAACTAAATCCCATCCTCTGGATCAGATTTGAACGCTGCGTAAGTACCTTAAAACTGCATTGCCTATGGGATTATCCAAGCGTTGTAAAAAAACAAAATTGCATTGCATCAAAATGGCCAACTGACATATGAAAAGTTGCTTTATCTCATCAGTACCACCAGGGAAACACAAAACCAGACACTACCATTTACCTACCAAGATGACTAAAATTTGAAAACACTGCCTATACTAAGTGTTGAATGGGGAAAACAATAACTGAACTCCCTTACCTTGCTTGTGTGAGTGTGAATTGGTACTGCCACTTTGGAAGCTGTTGGGCGAGATCTACTAAAGTTTAATATATGTATGATATATATGACGTGTTAATCCCACTCCAAAGAAGTGCATGTATGTGTTCCAGAGAACACATGTACACAAATGTTCTTGGCAGTATTATTCCTAATAGTCTAAAGGTGGAAACAACCCATGGGTCAATAATATTATAAAATGGATAAATACTTAGTGGTATAATCAGGTGATGAAATACTATACAGCAGGGCGGTGCCTGTGGCTCAGTTGGTAAGGTGCCGGCCCCATATACCGAGGGTGATGGGTTCAAACCCAGCCCTGGCCAAACTGCAACCAAAAAATAGCAGGGCGTTGTGGCGGGTGCCTGTAGTCCCAGCTACTTGGGAGGCTGAGGCAAGAGAATCGCTTAAGCCCAGGAGTTGGAGGTTGCTGTGAGCTGTGTGAGTCCATGGCACTCTACTGAGGGCCATAAAGTGAGACTGTCTCTACAAAACAAACAAACAAACAAAAAAATGAACAAAACCAATTAAAATAGATAAATAAATAAAAATAAAAAGAAATACTATACAGCATTAAATACGAACAATTATTGATATATGCACAACACGGATGAATATCACAAACACTGACAATATAGCATGATTCCATCTACATAAAGTTTAAAAACTGTTGAATGTGTTCTCCAGTGTTAAAAACCAGGAGAGACGATACCTCTGGAGAGAAGGGAAAGTGAGTGGGAGCTGGTGTGAGGACTTCTGGACTTCCGGCAATGGTTTTTTTCTTGTTACGAATGGGCATTATGTGGATTTGTTCAATGAGTAATTCAAGCTGCATGTATACTTATAATTTGTGCATTTTTCTGCATGTGTATATGTTTCAATAAAGTGTTTTAAAGAGCCTTAATTTGTAATAATTTTAGTTTTTCACAAAGTGTGCTTATGCATTTGATTTTATTTAAAACTCTAAAAAGAGCACTTTGCACTCATTTTCCTGATATTTCATTGTTTTTTCCAATGGATTAAGATATTTTAAGATCCTAGTTCTATCATCCCTTACCTTTCCCTCCAATTATAATTTGTTAACTTTATTTTCTTCCTGCTTTATTAAGGTAAAATTAACAAAAATTACACATACTTATGGTACACAGTGTGATATTTTAATATATGTATACCTTGTGAAATGAGATTAAATCAAGCTAATTAACATACCCATCATCCCACATACTTATCTTTTTGTGGTAGACATCTAAGATCTACTCTGCTAGCAATTTCCAAGTGTATAATACATTATCAACTGGTGTCATCATACTGTGTGTTAGCTCTCCAGAAATTACTCAACCTGTCTGACTGAAACTCGTGTCCTTTAACCAACATCTTCCCATTCCCCCACCACCACACTCCAGTCCTGCCAACTGTCATTCTATTCTTTGCTTCTGCAAATTTGACTATGTTAGATTCCGCATATAAGTGACATAATGCACTGGTTGTCTTTCCGTGCCCCGCTTATTTCACTTATCATAATGTCCTCCAGGTTCATTCATGTTGTCAAAAATGACAGGATTTCCTTCTCTTTTAAAGCTGAATAGTATCCTGTTGTATATAAAGATACAGTTTTCTTTGACTATTCATCTGTTGATGGACACTTAGGTGGCTGTTGTAAATAGTGCTACAATGAATGTGGGAATGCAGATATCTCTCCAGCATACTAATCTCATTTCCTTCTAAGTACACCCACTAGTGGGATAATAGGAAATGGTAGTCTTATTTTTATTTATTTTTACTTTTTGTTTATTGATTGATTGATTGATTTAATTTGAGACAAAATCTCTCATTTTGTCACCCTGGATTGAGTGTCGTGGCATCATAGCTCACAGCAACCTCAAACTCTTGAGTTCAAGCCATCCTCTTTGCCTCAGCCTCCTGAGTAGCTGAGACTACAGGCACCCACCAAAATGTGCAGCTATTTTTAGAGGCCGGGTCTCGCTCTTGCTCAGGCTGGTCTTGAACTCCTGAGCTCAAGCAATCCACCTGCCTCAGCTTCCCAGAGTGCTAGGATTAAAGGCATGAGCCACCATGCCCAGCAGTAATCCTGTTTTTAATTTTTGAGGACATTGTATATTGTTTTCCATAAGGGCTATACTTCCAATTACATGTTATCAAAATTCTGTAGCATTCCCATAAAGGTGTCCCTTTGAGTTGACATTGGAACACTGATCAATATCATTTGGATATGATTGTTAACCACCTAACTATAGTTTTATCATTTCTATAATTTTGTATTTTACCCAAAAGGATATGAGAACTTTGACCAAATGGCTTCCTAAAGATATACATTGTCTATAGCATTCTCTTGATTTACAAATGTAATAACACTCTTTAAGAAAGGAGAGAGGTTAGCTTGCTCTTAACTATGAATTTATTTGACTCCTTTTAATCACCTCTTGCTGATGATCTAAATAATCACTGAGGCTGGTCACAAACATTCCAACTCTCTCTCCTGTTGCACATATGGTAGGATTGCACTTGCCTTCCTACTTGAAGTTAAGTCGGTTTGTATCTTGGTTTGGTGAATGTTATGAGTAGAAATGAAATATGCTGCTTCTGGGAAGAACATGAGTATTCCTGACTGCATCTTCTTTCCCACTCCCTTGGCAATGGAACCCACCATGGGTCACAAAGCAAAGGCAACAAGAGCAGAGCCCCAGCCAGCCCAGACCAGATATGTCGTACGCACAATAGCCTTTATTATTTCAGGCCACTGGGATTTGGGGGCTACTTGTTACTAAAGGATAATCTAGATTATCTTGACTAACCCATCATATTTATCAGCCTGGGTTTTCTAGAATTGACATGTAGACTCATCTTTTAAAATCTGAAAGAGAATGTGCCCGTCTGCAGTTTTCCATCTCATCCAGTGTTCTCCATTATTTTTTGAAATTATCAATATTACCTCTGTCAGTCACTTAAGTATTTGCAGATATAAATTGTCTGGGGCTGGCTACTTGAATTTATTTAAAATGATTGAGTGAGTCCTTTATCACTACTTTCTTATCTTAAATTTCAATCTTTTCAAAAACAAATTTCAATTCTTTCTTAGCAATATTTTTATACTTTTCAATTCTCCATGGTAGAGAAGGTAGAAACAAAAGAAGAGTTGTATAGTATACCAGATTTTAGCTTTGTCCTTATTTCTCTTATTTTCCTTGCTTTCAATAAAGCTTAAAAATCCCTCTAATTTTTTTTTTTAACTTTAGCATTTTCCCTAGGTCTCAGGTCATTCTGAGTATTCAGTTTTCTTACACACTTCTTAAAAGTTCATTGTAGCACTGATCAGATTCACCATCTAAAGTTATTCATGCACTTTACTTTCTTCTATTGACTATTTCTGGTACATGCTGTGGTCTTTATTGAGTTTTGAACGCTACTCTATTTTTTTAACCTAGTTATATGTTTCTTTATCTTTTGTGCACTTTTTAACATTTGAGTTTACCAGAGCTTTTCCTTTTAAAGAGTCTCCAATATCTAATATTCGATACTCACTTTTAGACATTTCTATACATTTTAAAGTTTGTTAAATGTATTAATGTTTTCCTTCACTTTTTTTTTTTGTTAATGCTGTCCTTAAGTCTAAAGAACGTATGTGATTATCTCACTTTTTCCTTCTAACATACTTACGTATCCCAATGTGACAAATGTTTGGTTGAAATTACTAACCAGTTCTTCCCTACTAGTCAGAATTAAACCAAAAATAACAGTTCCTTTATTTTTTTTTTTAGTAGTTCCTTTAAAAAAAAAAAAAACTCTTATTTTCCAGAATCTTGGATTACACTGAAAAAGTCAGGTACGCTGTTACTGTTCAGGCTGGTAGTGTGTGATTTTTACAACATCTAGGCATGAGCATTTATTTATTCTGCCCCAGCAGTTAAAGGAAGGCCTTAGGAAATTCCTAGTTTTCTTTCAGCTAACTTGGCAGCAAATTGAAATTTCAACATTTCCTTTTACTTACAGCTGAAGGCCTTCCACCTTTTCAGCTGTCACACATACATACTCACACAGCCTTTTGAACTCTTTCCCTCTCTCTAACATTATACCTTTATGGACTTGATTTCTTGCCTATATATAATACTCTAATACTCACATTCCTATAAATATTCACATGCACAAACTTACATTTACAATTTTTTTTTTTTGGAGATGGTCTTGCTCTGTCAGCTGGGCTAGAGTGCAATGGCATCATCATAGCTTTCTGCAACCTCAAACTCCTCAGCTCAAGTGATCCTCCTGCCTTAGCTTCTGGACACTCTTTTTATCTTTTCAAACTTTCAAAAATTCTCCATGGTAGAGAAGGTAGGGAGAGGGCAGCATCTGTGGCTCAAAGGAGTAGGGCGCCGGCCCCATATACCGGAGATGGTGGGTTCATACCCAGCCCCAGCCAAAAACTGCAAAAAAAAAAAAAAGTAGGGAGAAAAGATGAGAGACCAGAGGGCGGCGCCTGTGCCTCAGTCGGTAAGGTGCCGGCCCCATATACTGAGGGTGGCGGGTTCACACCCGGCCCCGGCCAAACCGCAACCAAAAAATAGCCGGGCATTGTGGCGGGCGCCTGTAGTCCCAGCTACTCGGGAGGCTGAGGCAAGAGAATCGCTTAAGCCCAGGAGTTGGAGGTTGCTGTGAGCTGTGTGAGGCCACGGCACTCTACCAAGAGCCATAAAGTGAAACTCTGTCTCTACAAAAAAAAAAAAAAAAAAAAGAAAAGATGAGAGACCAAAAGAGCAGGGTGGGGAAATGAAGACAGAAGAAAAAGGAGATTGGCCTAAGTGAGCAGTGCTAGTGGCCTCCAGCCACCAGTGAGGGCTTGGCTTACCCTTTCCAGGACATAGGGAGGCCCACTCAGCTGCCCTCTTTTAACCCAGTCTCTTTGTGACAGTGCTCATTTAGGCAATAGCTTTTTAGAGTTGGAGAGCTTTTCCTCTGTATAGAAAATTGGCCCTTCTGGAGGTGACTCCACAACCCTGGCATCACCCTTCAGCCACTTGAATAAGCAGTCCATAGATTAGAACAATGATTTTTAACTGGTGTGCCAAGAGAGGATCTGAGGTGCACTGCGAAAATATTTGAAGAGTGTTAATTAAATTATTTTCAAAAGATGTGCAAAGCATTGTAAGTGTTTTCTATTTTTTACTTTTTTTGTGATCAACATAATTTAAGTATGCCATGGAAGTTTGACTATAGGTTCAAGTGTGCCAGGAGATAAAAAAGGTTGAAAAACACTGGATTAGCACAAAGCAACTATAGAAAAAGAAATAGGAAAATGAAAGAATGTTAGTGGCTCGACACCTGTAATCCTAGCACTGTGAGAGGCCAAGGCAGATGGATTGCCTGAGCTCACAGGTTCCAGACCAGCCTGAGCAAGAGCAAGAGTAAGACCCCATCTCTAAAAATAGCCGGGCATTGTGGCCAGCACCTATAGTTCCAGCTGTTTGGGAGGCTGAGGCAAGAGGATCACCTGAGCCCAAGAGTTTGAAGTTGCTACTGAGGGCAACAAAGTAAGATTCTATCTCCGAAAAAAAAAAAAAAGAAAGAAAGAAAATGAACGAATAAACAAGTCAGATTTCCTCTCTTCCCAACTTTTCTTTCTAGAAGATCTATTTGCGGACTGCTGCCTGACACCATAAAATCCTAAACATTAGCCTTGAATATGAACACGAACACTCCAAAAGAAGCATTACAGGACCGGGCCATCGTCAGAATAGCAGCTCATTTACCAGACCTCATTGTCTATGGAAATATCTCCCCAGAGCGACCCTCTGTGGATTATTTTGATGGAGTCCTGATGTTTGTTGATATTTCAGGCAAGTGCAAAGGATATGTTTGTTTAACATGGCTGAGAAACAGGCTTTCATCAGAATGCACACTCCAAGCTCAGCCTGATGACCGAGTGGGGAGGCTGTACTCCAGCCCCTGGGCAGTTACAACAGATGTTCTCCACTGAGAACACAAGGTGGGGAGTAACTCTGCCCTGGCTCTCTCTCATCATCCCCCACCCCATACTCACAGTCATGGGCATATCTTTAACATGCCCAAGTCCCAGGCCAGGAACTTGAGGTTCCAGTGTCTCTGCCTCAACTTCAAGGACTCATCCTCCCAAATCCCAAGCCCTACACACTTCCCCATTAAAACTAACCTTGATTATTAGAGAGAAAATCCTCTTTTTAAAATAAAGTCCTTAAGAAAAAAAAAAACTGACCTTGAGAAATGACCTTCCTAGATGATGTTTACATCTTAATAGTAAACTTGCCACCTCTTCAAAAGTATTTGAAATGTGTATGTGTTCATTACCATGGAATGGAAGTTCTATTCCCAGGTAAAGGAATTGCAGTGATGCCTGTACAAGTTGAGAATTTGGAGGAAACGGTATCTTACCTAGAGCCTTTCTCTAACTTCTAAAATAATGAACACATTGGAGGCTGCTTGTCTGACACTTAATTAGCCACAAAGATCATTAAGAAGAAACTCTGCCAGTTCCTGGAAGCTGAGGCCCACTACTTTCCAGCCCCAGCCCTCTTTTGACTCTGTTGGGAAAACCAGCTACACATTTATTACAGGTTTTACTGCAATGACAGAGAAGTTCAGCACAGCCATGTACATGGACCGAGGGGCTGAGCAGTTGGTGGAGATTCTCAACTACTACATCAGTGCCATTGTGGAGAGTAAGTGTCCCCCATAGGGTTCTGGCTGGAGGATATTTCAATTCGTTGCTTTTTTTTTTGCTTAGCACTCTTCATTTTCCCCATGCAGTGTGTATGAAAACAGACTTTTTTGAAATATGACATAGTACACCTGAAGGAATAGAATGAGACCTCACTAATAAGAGACTTTTTGAGAGAAAGATGTTTTAGGTTAAAGGGCTGAATTACAAACTGCTTTTAAAGGAACTGCAGTGGTAATACTTTCATTATATTCAATATATTCAAATGTTTTAAGAAGCTAGCATCAGTATAACCCAAACATAGCTATTCAGAGGTTGTATAATATAAATAGATAAGAACGATTTATAACTAATTTATCCATTTATCTCCTGATGATGGATACTGACCTGATGATAGATAGGGAAGCACTTACAGATGACCAAAGCTTAGTTCCCTTCTCAGCCTCTGCCCGCCATCCTGTTTGAATTGTTAATTTGAACTATTATTCACGAAGAACAGATTTTATTCTGTTATGGTGAATTCCAGGCCTTCATGTTTTAGTAGACTCTAAGCTCCCTTAATATCTTAATGTTACTCACATTAAAAGACAAAATTGAATGCTCCGTAAAAGCACAAATCATGTCTAATTCCTTTTTGCATCTCACTTGGCACAACGGGTGCTCAAGAAATCTGTGAGAATGCACAACTAAGAGAAAACAATGTCCATTTATACCAGAAAGCCTAAATAAACAAAACCCAAGTTGGCAATAAACAAATCTCAAGTTCACCATAGTTGTGATTTCTCCATTTCGTATCTCCCATTTCTTGTGGAATCCTATCTCTCATCCACCCAGCATGACATCCACCAGCCAATGATAATGTATGTTGATCAATAAATCAATAAAAACCATTCCATTATTGTGAAAGGCAGGCAGCTGTCCTCAGGCCTCCTCAGAAATCTCATCTTCCTCTTTCCTGTTTTTCCCCAGTCACAGAAATGGAACAAAGACATAATTGGGTCCAGCATACTCATTTCACAATTGAAGAAACAGACCCAAATGGGTTGAGTGATTTGTCTGAGATGACATCTTTAGTATCATAAGCCTATTTTCTGAATTGCTATATTCTTGACCCAGTTTCTTTTCTACTAATGAAGAATTAATTCTTTTTACTAGCTTTAAGGAATCAGGGTTTGATTTAATTAATTTATTTTTTTTTCTTCAGAAGTGTTGATTTATGGAGGAGACATCCTAAAATTTGCAGGTATGGAGGCTAACTGAGATGGGACGGGTAAGAAAAGGATGTTGAGATGCCTACTGCTTCACAGAGGCATCTTAGAGAAACACTCTGAGTCTGAGAGATGGGCTGAGGAGTGTTTGCTGAGTTAGTTTCAGGACAGATCTCATATAAAGTAAACTGGTCCAGCTGGGTGTGGTGGCTCACTCCTGTGATCCTAGCATTTTGAGAGACCAAAGGCAAGAGTTCAGGAGTTCAAGCCCACCTTGAGCAACATATCAAAACTCAGTTTCTACAAAAAAAGGCAGGGAGGGAATTAGCTGGGCATGGCGGCATATACCTGTAGTCCCAGCTATTCAGGAGATGGAGACAGCAGGATTGCTGGAGCCTGGGAGTTTGAGGTTGCAGACAGCTATGATGACACCATTGCACTCTAACCCAGCTGACAGAGCAAGACCCTGTCTCAAAACAAAGCAACAACAACAAAAACAGAACTGATACTCAGGGAAGGTCAAGGGCCCACAGTATGTCTCTCTCTTAAAGGTGATGCATTGCTAGCCCTGTGGAAGGTGGAGCGAAGGCAGCTGAAAAACATTATTACAGTGGTAATTAAATGTAGCCTGGAGATACACGGATTATTTGAGACCCAGGAGTCGGAAGAAGGCCTGGATGTCCGAGTCAAGATAGGTAAGCATTTGAGGAAGGACAAAGGGTACAGCATTTTGGATATGGGTCTTGACTCCTGGGGCATCTTTCTCCCAAAGAGAAAATGGAGGACTGTGGTGGTTCAGCCCCATTATGCCTTGAACCTTGGAATCAGGCTGACCAGAATGAGAATTTCTGCTCCTTCATTTACCTGTTAAAGAGAATTTGGGCTAATCATAATAACATCTACCAAATACCCTGTTATTAAAAAGTCAATTAGCATAGTAATTGGTGTCTAGAACCAATAAACAAAATAGTCTTTATTACTACTGTTGCTGTTATTCTATCTTGCTGCTTGCCAAGGTCGTGCATTATAGAGAGCAGCTTGTCATTACATAGATTCACAGATTCAGTAATGACATGAGATGGGTCATCCCCCCATTTTACAAGAACAATGTGCAAGGAAGGCTTACCTGGTCAGCCTACGACACAGCCCTGGCCTTATACTGGGCTCCTTATGGGCATATTCATAATTTCCACGTGGCACTTCAGCATTACACACATTAGGCCATTTGGCTTCACCACAGTCCTGACATACAGACATCATTATTTCCACTTTACAGAGGAGGAATGATGAGAAACAACATTTAGAGTTATGGTTGCTGCTGGTGGTGCTAGTTTCTGTGTAGCTAAACTTTGTAAAACTTGGAATTCTCCAGCGTCAGAGTTGATGGGATCGTCAAGAGTTATGCAATTAACTGTTTTTCAACCTTCTTTAATCTATCCCCCCTTTTGGTGTTATTTCCAAATAAGTTAAAATATTTTGTTGAAAAAAATCAAAGTCATTATAATCCTGGGCACTTTTTCCAAGTTAACACTCAGGGAGTGTGATGTGGTGTCCTGCCTGTGATGAGATGCCAGCTTCCTCGTGTGTGTGCCAGTTGGCTGCTAGAGAACTTCCAGCAGCTTTTCTTTTAGTGAATCTAAGCATCAGTGTGTTTGAGATGGAAGACAAACCATATATAGTGTCGGGGAAATCAGCATTTACAGATCAGCACAGCCAAGAGCAAAAATAAAGTGCTTAGATTGTACTACAGTTATTTAAAAGAAATGTGTCTCACTTACAGTTCACTTATACATACATTTTGCATACATGTCATATTTTATAACATCTGTCTTCTATTGCTTACAGATTTTATAATATCTGTCTTCTAAGGTTTTGTGTCAAAACTTTCATCTCCCAACTTGAAAGAACTGTTGTTGGGGGGACATGGAATTGTCAAAACCTTTTTTTTCCTCCACCCTCTGCCTGTTGTCTGAAATTTGACCCTAAGGGATTATTTTTAGTTAGCGCCTCAATCTCCAATAAAATGTAAATTCTCCCCTAATAGGAATTATTAAAGTTGTTCTCTGTTACCTTTAAGTATAAATAATTAAAAGATGGGTTAAATAACTTTGGGGACTGATAGGATCATCTAGGGAGATAAAAATCCCAGAAAGCTGAAAGTTAGTTGACTGAACTTTCTAGCTTTGGGAAAAGGGAAGATTTGGAAGTCCTGGGCTTGGCGGAATATTCTCTGATCCTTATGTAAAACTTTAGAAATGAGATTTTGCTCTGGAGTAGTATAGTCCTAACCAAGATTCTGCTTTTTCCAAGAACCTGTACTGCTGGGAAATACCACAGAACTTCTTGTGCAAATCTATTGCTTGTCTTCTTGCCAGGACTGGCTGCTGGCCACATCAGCATGTTGGTCTTTGGAGATGAAACACGCAACTACTTTCTGGTGATTGGTCAGGCAGTGGATGATGTGCGCCTGGCACAGAGCATGGCACAGATGAATGATGTCATTCTGTCACCAAACTGCTGGCAACTCTGTGATCGGAGCATGATTGAAATAGAGAGGATTCCGGATCAGAGAGCAGTTAAGGTAGGTGTGATGCTGCTGTTTGCAGAAAGTTCTGCCGGTCTGTGCCAGAGCCCACTGCCAGAACAGCTACGGAGAAGGCTAGTTTCATGAAGCTCCTGGGCTGGAAACCGGGATGGGGTCAGTCTGGGTTAGGCTGAGGACAGCTCTTCTGGGAGGAGCCAACACTGGTGCACTTAAGGAGGAAATGATCAGGCTTCCCTGGGGTGACTAAGGATGTGGAAATGGGGTACTGAGGCATTTGGGGAGGCTAGTGAGTGACCTTGCTTAAGGAAAAGGAAAGGTCTGATGACTCCCCCAGGAGCAGGGGGGATAGTTTTGAGGGTTGCCATTGGCCCTCTCTACATAATGGCCTTCTAACTCAGGCCAAATGATCGCTGAGGGGAGAGCTGGAGGTGAGCAAGTACAGCAAAGTCCAGGGACTTTCCCATTGCGCTACCCAGTAGAAAACACTGTGGCTAAACTGGAGATTGACCATAAGCAGAACTGTACCTGAGATTATGGCCAATTAGAGAAACTATGCTTTGAGGGTATGAAAGGCAAGGAGAGCTGTGCTGCTGGATCAGCCAAAGGACTATATGGCTGAAAGAAAACAAAGGCAGAGGATCCCCAGAGGTGCTGGGGAGGACAGGAGGCGGTCCCCATGCATGGGGCTACGGTCCTCTCCAGGCCACATGACCTAGCTGGCCCAAGGCCGTACCCCACCCCCCATCTGCCATTCTTTATACTTTTGGAAATTGTGTTAATTTTGAATATTTTAGACTTACAGAAAAGTTGCAAAAATAATGCAGCGTTTATATCTCTCACCTAGCTTCCTCCAACATTAACATCTTACATAACCAGTGCAGTAATCAAAATCAGGAAATTAACATTGGTACAATACAGTTCACTAATAAAAGACTGTATTGAATTTCTCCAGTTTTTCCATTCATGTCCTTAGTGGAATGTTCCAATTCTATACATGACAGCATATTGCCTTTTGTTATTTTTAATCAGTCTCCTGAAGTCTGAAACAGTTCTTTAGTCTTTCCTTGTCTCTTATGAGACTCCCCTTGACACTTAAGGGGAGTATTGATCAGTTATTTTGTCAAATGTCTCTCCATTTGGTTTTGCCTCATGTTTTCTTCTTCTTGGACTATGAGTATGCACTTTTTTTTTGCAAGAATAACGCAGAAATGAGGCTGTACTGGGCATGGTAGCTCACACCTGTAATCCCAGCTACTCAGGGATAAGAGGATCACTTGAACCTAGGAATTTGAGGCTGCAATAAGCTATGATCATGTCACTTTATTCCAGCCTGGGTGAGACTGAGACTTTGTCTCTAAAAAAAATGAAAAAGAAAAGCAATGAGGTTGTGTCATTCTCAGTGTATCTCGTATCATGAGGTTCACGATCTTGATAAGTCTCATTACTGGTGATGTCCCTTACCCCTCCTTGAACATCAGCCCCCTTTGTCCTTTAACATTTATAAAAAAATAAATGGTATACAGTTTAATGAGGCTTTATTTGAATTAAGATATTACGAAGGAATAAAAAAGCAGGATAAAGTTCTGAGGGTGGAAAAGTATAAAAGTTAGTCCCCTGGCATAGCTCTCTGTGTACATATAATAAATATTGAGATCTGAACACATACTATAATTGGAAAGACTTTAAAAAAATATTTCTTTTTGAGAGACTCTACTTAACAAATGCAAACATTGTAACCTAGCTGTCTGTCCCCTCACATTAATCTGAAAAAAATTTTTTTCTTTCTTTCTTTCTTTTCTTTTTTTTTGAGACAGAGTCTCACTCTATTACCCAGACTACAGTGCTATGGCATCAGCTTAGCTAACAGCAACCTCAGATTTCTGGACTTAAGTGATCCTTCTGCCTCAGTCTCCTGAATAACTGAGACTATAGGCACGTGCCACCATATCTGGCTCATTTTTCTGTTTTTGGTAGAAACTGGGTCTCACTCTTGTTCAGGCTGGTCTCGAACTCCTGAGGTCAAGAAATCCTCCTCCCTTGGCCTCCCAGAGCCCTAGGATTATAGGCATGAGTCATCATGCCCAGCCAAAAATTTTTAATTTTAATAATTGAAGATCTTTAGTGTTTAAATATTCCAACCACTGCTTATTGTTTTCTAGACACTCAAAAACATACTCTCTAACTTTCTTCTGAGAAATTACAATCTAAGGACTAGACAAACCTTCAGGGAAACTTCAGAATTCTCACTTTATTTTATTTAGGTTAACTTCTTAAAACCACCTCCTACTTTCAACTTTGATGAATTTTTCACCAAGTGTATGACTTTCATGGATTATTATCCTCCTGGTGACCACAAAAGTAAGTACCCTCTATGGACAAGAGCCTTTGACCTTCCCAGTGGCATTAAAACAATACCAATAGCTCCATTCCAAGTGGCTGGACTCCTCAACATGGCTCCCAGTCCTTACCAACACACAAAGGAGTCCTACTTTGCATTCCCAGAACAGTGATTCTTTATTTTTAATTGAGACAGAGTTTCACTGTGTTGCCCTCAGTAGAGTGCCTGGCATCACAGCTCACAGAAGTCTCAAACTCTTGGGCTCAAGCTATTATCTTGCCTCAGCCTCCCTAGTAGCTGGGACTACAGGCACCCACTACGATGCCCGGCTATTTTTTGTTTGCTTGCTTTTGGTTAGCAGGCCCAGACCGGGTATAAACCCACCAGCCCCAGAGAATGTGGCCGGCACCCTAACCACTGAGCTATGGGGCCCCCCAGAACAGTGATTCTAAGAATGACTCCGATCATGCCCTCCACCTGTCCCTAGGTACTGACCCCTTTCCCTCACCTGCCAAACATTTGTAAGTCTCCCTAATGATAAAGGAAAAAATAAAGCTTCTTTGAATCCTACTTCTCCTTCCTAACCATCATCAAAAAAATTCTCAGTAATATGTATGTTTACTTGAACCTGTTCTTCTATCCCCTCATTAATTTATTCACCCAATAAACACTGACTGCAACTGCCTCAGGGTCTGTGCTCTCCTGCTCCTTGGTCCTCGCACCCTTGACATTCAGCTTCTACCCTCGCTCTCTTCTGTCTTCCGAGACTGTTTATGTCAAGGCCACCAATGGCCATTAACCTGCCAAGCCGGATGAGCTCTTCTCAGGCCTCATCCTGGGTGGTTGACCTTAGACTACTCTCTTTTCCTAGATAATACCTCCCCCTTTTTCCTTGGGTTCAAGAGTATTTTTTCCTACTTTGGCTTTTACCCCTGAAGCCACCTATTTTCAATGCCCTTAGCTTTGTTTCCTTCTCACTTGTTAAATGTTGGTGACTTTAGGGATCTGTCCTTGACCTTTTAGTCTATAGTTTATACTCAGTAAACCACTCATTCATGCTTAATTTCCATATGATTGGGGTGGGCCACGCTGCCAGGTGGCTCTGGGTGGCTTACGCCTCTAAATCATATGACTAAGGTGAAGCAAGTGAGAAGTCTAGGGGACAAAGTTTAAGGAGGCCCTCACTCTAAAGGCCCAGCAAATTGTTTGCCTCACCCAAGTCCTGGCCCTAACTTCCTCAGCCAGGTCCTTTGTCTTGAATGCTAAAACAAACTTTTGTTCTAAATTCATTAAAAACAAAAAAAGTTTTCTGTGGGCCTTCCCCATGGATGTTAAATAAGCACCCAACCTTGACGTATCTAAACTTTAAACCATTTATTCTTCTCTAAAAACTACTTCTTCATCCAAACTGTAAATCTCAGAAATATCTTTGAATCATTTTTCTTCCTCATTTATGTACAGGTTTTGATTATGTTGAATACTACAAATAGTAGGTGGTACTTTTATGAAACTGCAACAGGTAATGGTATGAGGTGGGAAGGGGGGACTGCAGGGATACTGACTGGGTAAGGCCAAGAGCCCCAGAAGCCCCAGAAGCCCCAGGCCAGATGAAGGAGAGCCCAGTGACTCTTCTCGGGTTTTACCCCATCATATCTCCAAGATCTTAATGGTGCCTCTATAAAGGGTTTCCTTGGGCCTTATTTTGGGCATTGCAATACTGCAATGCAATTCTGATGGTAACTATATGGGGTTAGTGCAGGACTTCAGAGGTGAGTCTTTTGCAAACTTCCTCCCTTCAGATACCAGCTGCAAGCAAGCTCTGGAATCCCCAGGCCACCTGAACTTTTGACCAACTACCTACAAATTTGGGGATTTCTTCAATGTCCTCAGGTTCAATAATTCACTAAAAAGACTCACAGAACTCAGCAAAGTGCTATACTGTCAATCATGGCTTTCTTATAAAGGATACAAATCAGAAGCAGCCAAATAAAGAGACACATAGAATGGGGTTGGGGAGGGTCCCAAACACAAAAGTTTGTGTCCTCGGGAAGCTCACCTATATGATTTCCAACCAGGGAAGCTCATCTGAGCTTTGAGATCCAGATTTTTTATTGGGGTTTCGTTGCATAGACATGATTGATTGAATAAGTACCAGGGTTGGTCTTTCTGGCCAGCCACCATCCCATTCTCAGGTGCTGTCTGGAGGGCCCACCATGAATATCAAAGACTCTCCTATTGCTCAGGAAATTCCAAGGATTTACAAAGACCAGCTAAGTTCTTTGTTATATAGCAGATACATAGCTCCTTTCCTGTCTCTGCTGTCTGAATATATTGATCAGTAAACAGTTTCACAATTAAATTTGTTTCTTCATTGATATTTCTTTTGGATTCTATTTTCATTTTTATCCAGTTCTTTTTCACATTATCATTCTGTTCTCTGCTGAAAACCTCTCATTTCTCCTTCTTTTTTAAAAAAAGAATTTCTTATAGCTCATTCCTACCATATCTTATCAGGCTATTCTAGAGCATGAAACTGCATGAAACTTCAGCCATTACAGTAAAGGGGAAATAGAGGTAGTGAAGCCAATTGGCTTTTCCCCTAGGTGAGGTGAGACTACAGGACAGTGAAGTGACTTGTCCAGGGTCACATAGTCAGTTGGTAGCAAGCCTGAGCTCAGAAGCCAGGCTCGTGAATCTTCTATTACTCTTTCAACTCTATCATCCTCTTCATGTTGTCACCTTTCTCTTCTATTGTCATCCCCCCACTTCTCCATTCCCATCTCCCGTAGTAATAGTTTTAGGTCAAGTCCAAAGGTGAACATCCCCCCACATCCCAAAGCATGATGACTATTAGAACAGAGTTTTGAGCTACATGCAATTGATTTGGGAAACGTACAACCTTCAAGAACTCTTAGGATTTCTCTTGGCTATTTTTGGCCAGTAGGTGTCCCAGAGCTTCTTGACTGAACTGCAAGGACAGCACCTCAGCCCAAGGGACTGGGAGGCTCCTCTCTCTAGCAGTGCAGAGCCCAGCCTCCCTTTCTGAGCCTGGCCCCTCCTCCTGCCCTCCTAGATATCCTGAGGCTTGCATGCATGCTGGAGTCTGATCCTGAACTGGAATTGTCCCTACAAAAATATGTGATGGAAAGCATTTTGAAGCAGGTATTTTAATAATTGAATTTGTTGGCTTTTGGGGTGTCAGAGATCTTGGACAGCTGGAAAGATTTTAAAATACTCAGCAGCTAGTAATATTCCTTTTGAATAAACAAAAAGATATTCTCTGCGTGCAGGTAAGTACCAAATCTATTGTTCAAATTAGGATATTCCTAAGAGTTAAAAAGGGAGAAATTCATAATTTCATCATGACAACAGGCATCCACTAGGACTGTGTTGCCTTAAATAACTGGGCAAATGAGAGCTGTCGCAAGCATATGAGAACATATGGTCACCCTTTATACATGCCACATAGCAAAATCTCTAACTCATTTACATTTGATCTTAAGCTTTGAGATTTACCCCCACCACTCCCTTCAATTTTTCTTTTTTCATTCTTTTAAATCTGGGTTCTCTCAAATATATTAATCCTTGTGAATTATAACTGTCTCTTAGCACTTACCATATGGCAGTCCCTCTGCTATTTTATGTATTTGTTCTTCACAGTCCTTGGTAGACATTTTTATCCCCATTTTATATATGAGAAAACTGAGACCCAGAAGGATACCAGGAACTTTCCTGAGGTTGTAAAGGTTAAATATACTTAAGATTTGAACACTGGTCAGTCTGAATCCTACAGTCATTGTACAGGCCGTACGCTTTCCTAATATTTCCCTATTTTGATGCTTAAACCTGTTAAAATATGGTTGTGTACTGGAGGAAATCTTTGTAAGCCTGACCATTGGACAGCTTTTTTCATAGGGTAGATTGAAGAGGTATCAGAACACCCCCTCCCACCTTCAAATCAGTGTAAAAACATTACCTCTAGAGCCTGAAACTGTCCAACTCTTTAAGGTTTTGGAAGCTCAAGAAAGTCATCCCCTGCCCTCCTCCCTACTCCCAATAAATATTACACATTATGCTTCTTTAGCTGCAACCAGCTGAGAGCAAGATCTATAGTAATGGGATATAAGATGGACTCTGTGAGTTGCTGGGAAAGTTGTGGGTAGGAATAATAAACACCTGGTAAAGCTAAGGGGGCTGAAAGGAGGCAAAAGACAAACTTGTCACTGTTTTACCAAGGCCTGCTCCCGCACCTAAGGAATAGAAATCCTTAAAGATACTGTGGTCCTCTTTTCCAAGACAAAACTCAGAACATGTGGTCTGACAGAATACTTTTATAATTATTTCTGAATACATTTATTTGAAAAATGAAAGAAAATTATTACATGGGTTAGAAATTATTAAATCATCAGACAGGCTGATGTGGCAGGTGAAATGCTAGACTACAAATATTGAGATTTGGCCTCTGGTTTACTGGTCTCATGTGACCCTGGGTAAGTTGTGTTGCATCTCCATGCCTCAGTTATCTAACTGGTAAAATGGGGATAATAATGCTGATTTTATTTCATTTGAAGATAGAGTTGGATGGAATGTGAAAATATTCCAGAAGGTATCTGGCTATGAAAACATAAATTTAACATGTTATTCTTATCCCTAAACTGCAAAAAATAGGAGAGCCAGAAGGAACAGGAGGTCTTTCTCTTTCCATAATGGCTCATTTTGACATGAGGGAGCTAGCCGTTGGGATAAGTGGAGTGCTTGCTGGCCAAAAGTTAGCAATTGTGTAATTCCCCACTGGAAGAGATTTTGATAGTGCATTCCATTTTCATCTGCTCACTTCTGGCCAGCTGGCACTGCCATGTTGTTCCTCACACATTTCAATAACTTCAGCTTCCCCAAAGAATCTCAAAACAGTACTTTCCTCAGGGTTTGGGGTGGTATTGGGAGCAAGGATCCACTGCTAAGGACTCATACTAAGAGAACCTGTTCTCTATCTTGCAGATTGATGACAAACAGCTTCGGGGTTATTTGTCTGAACTTCGCCCAGTGACCATTTTGTTTGTGAACCTGATGTTTAAAGATCAAGACAAAGCGGAAGTCATAGGCTCAGCCATCCAGGATGCCTGCGTGCACATCACTTCTGTCCTGAAGGTCTTCCGAGGGCAAATCAATAAAGTCTTCATGTTTGACAAGGTAAATGTGAACCAAGGGGCAGGAACCTGCCAACTGTTTGAGGTTAGTATTCATGGCCAAGCACATTGGTGAGACGGAGGGAACAGACACTAGAAAGTTAACCTAAATATCAGTCTTGGTTTACAAGTATAATGGCTTACATGGTGGATACAGCACTGTGTGCCAGGCTTTATAATCACGACTTCACATGCGTGGACTCATTTCATCCTCATGGCTACTCCAAGCAGTTGTGGCTCTTGTTATTATCCTCATTTTGTAGATGAAGATGCTAGACAAGGTGCGATTCAGTTTTGCTCATGATCGCCCAGCTAGTAAGTGGCGGGCTGAGATTCAAATCTCCCCTTCCTGCTGGAGCTCACCTCTTGCTCTACATGTGTCTCCAGCCCAATGTGATGTATTTCCCAGGGAGTTTAGGCCAAGAGTCTAGGTGCCTGTCACAGCTTGTTTCCAGTAATCCCCACGTGCCATCAACACCTCCCGTTCCCCTTTCAGTTTCATTCCTGGCAGAGAAGGGGCAGATCTTCACCTCCCAGGGATTTTTATTCTGTTCATAATCAATTCAGAGAAAAATGAGGTGGTGAACAATTGACCACGGGAATGTTGAAGAGAATCGATTCTCCATCCAGGTGGTTTTGTATCTTAAGAGTGGTGCTTGCTTCGGCAGCACGTATACTCAAATTGTATCTTAGAAGTAGAGCACTTAATTACTGCCCCCACATCCACTCACTCATTCAATAGCATTTGTGGAGCATTTTGTAGAAGACCAAAAGCGAGGACTAGGCAGCAAAGATGAGTAACTCACACACCGCCACACGAGCATGCAGGAAGCACAAATTCCATGCGAGAAACACTAACTGTGCTGTGACAGTTCTGAGGGAGGGATTACTTCCAGCCTGGTGCCCTGCAGTATCCCCTTTCGGTATTTGTTCATGAGTACAGAACCCAAGAGAATGGTCTCTAGTGCCTTGGAGACATGGCTCCCTCAGTTCCTAGATGTGTGACCTCAGCAAATCATTGAACTCCTCAGAGCCTTGAATTATTCCTGTTTCAATGGAATAGTATTTGCCTGAAGTGATTTTGGAAAGTTTTAAATAATGGAATATGCGTGAAGCCCTTACTGCAATCTCTTTCAGCCAATGCTCAGTACATGAGAACTACTGTTCTCAAGCCAGAGTAAGTCAAATGCTCACTTTACCAAGCCACTATGTAAATTTTCAGGCTAAGGAGATTTCCTCCCCACCCCAACCCCCACAAAAGGGTTATCCTCTAGTCTCTACACATACCTAGAATCAGAGCTTTTCTTCTCATGTTAAAACATAGCCTAGCCCAGTCACAGTGGCTCATGCCTGTAATCTTAGCACTCTGGGAGACTGAGGAGGATGGATTGCTTGTCCTCCCAAGTTCAATACCAACCTGAGCAAGAGTGAGAACCCATCTCTATTAAAAGTAGAAAAAATTGGGGCGGTGCCTGTGGTTCAAAGGAGTAGGGCGCTGGCCCCATATATTGAGGGTGGCAGGTTCAATCCCAGCTCCGGCCAAACTACAACAGAAAAATAGCCCAGGCATTGTGGCGGGCGCCTGTAGTCCCAGCTACTTGGGAGGCTGAGGCAAGAGGATCACTTGAGCCCAAGAGTTTGAGGTTGCTGTGAGCAATGATGACGCCATGGCACTCTACCCAGGACAACAGAGTGAGACTCAGTCTCAAAAACAAATAAACAAACAAACGAAGGACACAGCCTAGCCTCGTCTAGGATCTGGCACTTAATCAAAATTCTTTTGGAGAGAATTAAAAAACTTGAAGTATTTCAGTGTTCTTTTGCATCTCATCAGGATATAACATGTCAAAACCTCAAAATTTTAAACCATCACCCTTTATTCACTATCCCCTTTTCTTATAGACAATAGCATCTGACCGAGGTAAATTTTTGAGTGATACCAACAATACCAGGCTGCACTCACGGATCCAGAAGGCCACAGTTTCCCCACCCCTGGTTGGAACAGTTAGCTTTATGCCAAGAAAACCCCTTCCCAGCTTAAGCCTTTATTACTAAGAATAATAATAGCAACTGTTATTACTTTACAGTTTTCAAATCTTCCTTAATACATATAATATTGATGCTTTTAATAGCCCCAAACACCTCTACATCAGGTCTGTATTATATCCATTTTCAGATTGATAAACTGAAGTTCACTGAGTATAACTGATTTATCCAAGTTTCCATAGTTGGGAAGGGGCCTGAGAACACAGATTTTCTGATTCCAGGGCTGGTGTCTTTTCCACTGCTCTGAGATGCTGCTTCACAAACTTAGCACCTTGCGACGTGAAAGACCTCAGCCTGGGGAGACAGAAGGCCAGAGAGTGTGCACAAACAGCTCAGCGCAACTCATTATTTCTGGAGCAAAAGCAAGGGCTCAAGCCCTACTGTTGACAATGCACTAGAAGTTAATACAAAGTTTACTGGAAATAAAATAGGTGTGAGAGGGAATCGTGGTGTGATCTGATTTGGAAAGTGAAAATTGCTGCCAAGCCCTCCGCTGGGGCTTCAGGCTGGCCCATTTTGAAGCTCATCTTCCCCCTGCTGTGTTTGCTGACTCTCCCCCTCACAGGGCTGCTCCTTCCTCTGTGTCTTTGGTTTCCCCGGAGAAAAGGCACCGGATGAGGTCACCCATGCTCTGGAAAGTGCTGTGGATATATTTGACTTCTGTTCTCAGGTCCACAAAATCCAGTGAGTGTTGACCCTCATACCTCCTGGTGGCTGCTGATGCTTTTGAAGGAGAAGGGAGGAGAGCGGGGCATGCAGGGAACAGGAAAGAAGAAGAACTTAGTTGTGCATCTCAGACTGTCCCTCTTCCCATCGCCAGGCCATGTACAATTGTCATAAACAAATTCCAGTGGAAAGAGAATTCTTCACAGGACGTCCCTTCCCGCCCCTCCCCACCCCGCCCACTTTCTCTGTGCTCACTACTTTTCTCTCTTTTCCCATCACTCTCCTGTTCCTGGCGCCAGCACTGTATCCATCGGCGTTGCCAGCGGGATTGTCTTCTGTGGGATCGTCGGACATTCCGTGAGACACGAGTACACAGGTGTGCTGAGCCAGGTCATCTCTGCTTGTCTTTCAACAAACACAGCCTTCCCACTGGCCCTTGTGGGGCCTCCAGAAGGTTTCTAGTCTTCCCAGCGGAACCATGTGGCTTTGCCCATGGACAGTTTAGTGCTTTGCAAAAACGTGCATCTCTGGGGTTGGGTATGAGAACAGGAAATGCGTAGTCATTGGCAGGGTGGCTGGGAGCAGTGGCAGACCAGATGCTCTTGGACAGAGGGGATTTTATAATAGCTTCCTGCCAACATTAAACAGTTCCTTCTCTTAATTCCTGGAAAAGTCAGGACCGCTTAACCATTATGAATATGGCATCATTGAAAAATTATGACTACTGGCATTACTGAAAGATGATACTCTCAAAAGAGTAGTAATAAGTAGATGTTATCTCCAGATTTCATGACTCTTACTATTACTTCTCTCTTCATTCTTCTAAATGGCAATGACATATCTAAAATCCTGAAGACCTCTAAAATACTGACATAGTTATGTCATAAATGATACAGTGTCTCAGATTTTCCTCAACAGAACAGAGGGTGGGGAGTTGACAGGTGAAGATGGGGCAGAATTGGCCAGAGGTGAACAGCTGTTGGGATGAGTGATGCATGTATGGAGATTGATGACATTATGCTTTATTATATCCTCAAATGTCTCACTAATGCACAGTTTAAAAGGAATATCTTGATTAGAAAGCATTCAAGTTCATGTTAAAGTGAAACATCCAATACCTAATAGGTAGTAATGTTAACTTAGGGCTTACAAGCAGCCAGGCACTGCTCTAAAGTGATCAATGCTGTGCATTAACTATCACTCTTCATAAACTACCCTTTGAGATAGATACTATTATCATCCCATTTTATAGATTAGGAAACAGAGGTATGAAGAGTGAAAGCAATTTGCTCAGTAATTTGCACCTAGTAAGCAGTTAGAGGTACAGTAGGGTTTCAAACCTGCACACTCTTTCCAGCCCTGTTACTACATCCTGATAAATCAGCAAATGAAGGTTTATGCACAGGAGCATGCAGACACAATTTTGTGCCTCATTTAGGCCCAGGCTTGTGCTTGCACACCTTGTAGCAGAAGACCAGCTATGCCTTACCTGAGAGCCCTCAGGCCTGTGGCCATCCCACATACAGGACACCCCCCCTATACAAGACTCTGAGCAGATTATCCTCTCGGCCTCCCAGGCAAGGTAGAAAATTTGCTAATGGCTGATTGAATGTACTCCCTGCTTATTTTTTAATAGCCATTGGCCGAATATAAGTATGTTGAAGGCAAGTTTTGTGTGTCATTAATGAGAGGCAGAGGGAGTAAACGTAAGATGCTATATGGGGACAGTTTGCCTCAGATTACACTCAGGTCCACGGCTGTTTTTCCCCTGATTTTTGACTTTCTCCTTTCTGTTACAGTCATTGGTCAAAAAGTCAATATAGCTGCCAGGATGATGATGTACTACCCAGGAATTGTGACTTGCGACTCTGTCACCTACAATGGCAGCAACCTACCAACCTACTTTTTTAAAGAGCTTCCAAAGAAAGTTATGAAAGGTGTTGGAGATTTTGGACCAGTCTATCAGTGTTTGGGCCTTAATGAGAAAGTGTGAGTGTGTGGCATTACTTTTGCAGTATGTTTTATAAAGAAGAGGAGAATCATGCCAGCACAGCAATCAGTCACCCATTTGAAATTCAAAGCCAGTTTATGAACTTGAAATCTCTTCTTTCTCCAGATCAAGGCCTAGACTTCAAAATGCCTCATATTCCCTCCATCTTTCTGATATTACAGCACGGTAGAAGATCCCATTCTCCCCTCAGGCTTGGGAATCTGAAAGTGATTCTTCAAAGGTTGTTTAAACAAAACAGGGAATCTTTCCATTTGAGTATCTATTTGTACCCAGATAGACCCAATCATCAATCATTAAATATTTACTGATTACACCAACTAAATACCCAGACTTTGTTAGGGTTAAAAAAGTGTAAGACAGGCTAAGCACCTGTAGCTCAATGGTTTGAGCATCTGCCCCAGGCACTAGGGCTGGTGGCTTTGAACCAGCCGGGGCCTGCTAAATCCCCCCCACAAAAGTGTAAGACAGTATTTTTCCTCTAGGTGTTTAGTGAAATATATTCCCCAAAGCCCACTTAGATGTGTGGATGTCACTTTGAAGCTCAAAATCCTTCTGTGGCTCCCAATCATTTTCATGATAGGGTTTGAAAGAAAACCTTTGCTCTGACACACCTGCTTTTCCAACTTCATCACCTCCGATGCCCCCTATTCTGGGTTGTTTAAGTAGCTTGTCCTCAGCAGCACCCATTCTGCCCCTGGTCCACTGTGAAATCCACAGTCAATTTTTGAAACCCACTTCGAGGATCTATTCCTCTAGGAGGGTATCCATGGAACCCTCCAATGGGCGGGTCATGCCTTCCTGTTCTGTGTGACCCTATAGCACATGCCTCTGTTAGAGCAGGCATCATGCCATACCACAGTCATCGACTTGTGTGCTTTTCAGTTATTACACTGAGAGCTCTTTGATGATACTAATCATTTCTTGTTCATTCTTACGAAAGTTAGAAAATTAAGTTTGTGTACTCATCCTAGAAAAAGTGCTACATGCCTCACTACGGTCGCCTTTGAACTATTCCCCTTGGGAAGCTAGGCCAGTGTCTTTAAAGCTCTTTTTATAGGATGAGTTTGTGAACTTAATTGTCAGACCTCATACAACAACAGTTCTGATGGCTATTCCAGAAAAAGTTCCAAAGTTGCTTTGAAATGTGGACCAGGCACTGATGTCAGTGCATGGCTTCCTAAGGGGACCACTTCGAAGGTGACCATAGTGAAATTCAGCAGTGAGGTACGTAGCACTTTTTCTAGGATGAGTTCACAAACTTAATTGTCTAATGTCGTATATTCCCAGTGCTTGATCTACAACAGGTCCTCAGTAATGATGTTTAAATGTATGGATGAGTAGATGAATATCATGGAAAGCAGAAAGTTATTCCTCTTGATATTAGCAAGGTAGAATCTAGGTCTTTAAGGATCACGTAATAGAATCAGGGCTACAGTTAGTTCCAGGTGTCTTCCTTATTCACATTTGTATTCTTGAAGCTTAGCACTGTGCTTGGCATACCTAGGCCAGCAGTGAAGTGTTGTTTGAATTAAATGCATAATAATTTTTAGTTAGAGTTTATTAAATGTTAGACACTTTATCTTAAAATATACAATTATGTCTTAATATCTACCATATGAGGTAGAAACTATTGTTCACCACCCTCCATTTTATAAATTAAAAAAAAGAGGCTCTGGGCGGTGCCTGTGGCTCAGTGAGCAGGGCGCCGGCCCCATATACCGAGGGTGGCGGGTTCAAACCCGGCCCCAGCCAAACTGCAACAAAAAAATAGCCGGGCGTTGTGGTGGGCGCCTGTAGTCCCAGCTACTCGGGAGGCTGAGGCAGGAGAATCGCCTAAGCCCAGGAGTTGGAGGTTGCTGTGAGCTGTGTGACGCCACGGCACTCTACCGAGGGCAATAAAGTGAAACTCTGTCTCTAAAAAAAAAAAAAAAAGAGGCTCAGAGATGTTAAATGGCTTCTCTGTGGTTGCTCATAGCTCTCGTAAGCAATGGAGCCAAGGTCAAATTGTCGCAGTAATGTGGTGTTACAGGCAACTACAAAACCTCAGTGGTTTGCACGATAAACATTTGTTTATATCATGAATACGTGGGGTTCTGTTGATCTTGGCTGGATCTTACTGATCTTGCCTGGTTTTATTCCCATGCCTGCAGTTTAGCAGAATGTCGGCCAAGCCAGGATTGCCTTATCTGAGATAACTGGGGCAGTGTGGCTGACATGAGTAGGGCAATTTGGCTCTGTGTATCTCATCCTCCATCAGGCATGTTGTCACAGCCGTATCAGAGGAGCAAGAGAGAGCAGGCCCCGTGCACAATCAATTTTCAAGCCTCTTCTTTGGTCTTACAAAATTAACTCTGTGTTACGTGAAAGACTTTGATATGTGCTGTAAGAGAGGCATAACAAAGTAGCGTGATAGTACAGAGAGGGCAAGAATTCATTCTGACTAAAAGGCTCCTTTAAGAGACAGCATTGATAGCCTGGGCGTTGTGGCCCATGCCTGTAATCACAGCACTTTGGGAGGCTGAGGTAGGAGGGTGGCTTAAGGCTAAGAGTTCAAGACCAGCCCGGGAAACATACTAAGACTGTGTCTATACCAAAGATTAAAACAAAAAAATTAGCTGGGTATGGTAGCTCACACCTCTAGCCTTAGCTACTGGGGAGGCTAAGGCAGAAGAATTTCTTGAGTTCAGAAGTTCAAGGCTACAGGGAGCTCATGCCACTATACTCTAGCCTGGGCAACAGAATGAGACTATCTCAGGGGAAAAAGAAAAAGAAAGAAAGAACAGAAAAGAAAAGGAGAGAGAATGTATTTCATGTAATGGGCAAGCATATAAAACCCAGGCTTAGCTACCATCCTGTGGCAACATTAGCTATGGGATCTCAGGCAAGTTAAACATTCTGTATCTCAATTTTGTCATTTGCAAAATGGACACAAAAGAAGTACTTCTTGGTAATGTTTTGGTCATGATTAAAGGAAATGATACATAGAAAGCACTTGGAACTGTGCCAGATACATAGTATGTGCTCAACTAAGGTGAGCTATGCCATGCTATTTAGCTATGCTAAATTGGAGCCATTGGTGGAACCTCCCAGATGTGAGAGCTGTGCCACATACAAGTCATGTGGGTCATCTATTAGGGTCTGGTCTCCCCAGAAAGGGGCTCTCCTACCAATGCAGACTTAGCTAGCATTATTGAACAAGGTGCCAGGTGTCCTGGTAACAGCTGCTATGTAAGTTGGATGCTCTATTACCAAGGTAAACCTCCATTCTCCTCTGGCATTGACCGCTCCTGTGTCGGGGGATAGACTCTTCTTAGAGATCAGAAAGGAGGCTTTCTGGGCACTAAGAACTAGTCACTCTCACTCTTGATATTTCTGTTTTGAATCTCACATCTGCTCTTTTTTTCTCTCCTTTAGCATGTTTGGTGTGGCGTACCTCATGTGCAACAGAAATGAGGGTTACCCTTTGCTGGGTAGGTAGTAAGCCTTGATTTTCAGCTTCTTTATAGAACTATAAGAAAACATGCAGGAAAAATACACCCATACACTCATGATGGATATTCAGCTTAATGAATTATCACAAAATGGCAATTAGTCATCATCCAGGTCAAGAAACAGAAAAATAGCCATACTTTAAGAACTCTTACATGCTCTCTCCCACTGCCTTTACCCCGTAGACTTCTAACACCCTAAGTTACTGATGCCTATTTTGAAAATTTATATAGAAGAAATCAATTATAAAATGATAGACACCTTATACCCGCTTTTACTCAATGGTGTGTTAGGAAATTCATCCATATTGTTGAGTGTAGCTGTAATTCATTCTTTGTCATTACTATGTAGTATTTCATATTTTATAAATGTGCCATTTATTCATTCAGTCATTGTAAAGTTTTATGTTCTTATGGATAACATTGACATAAGTAGTCTTGCACAAATCTTTTGGCGAACTGTTGAGTCCATATGTAGGACTGAGGTTTTGGGAACAAAGGTTACAATTTTGATAAATTGTGCCAAATGGTTTCAAAAGAGGATGTATATTCTGACCAACATTGTTGTAAGAGTTTCAGTTTTTCTTCATCTTTGCCAACAACTTTTTTTTTTAAATTTTTTTTTATTGTTAAATCATAGCTGTGCACATTTGTGCAATCAAGGGGTACAATGTGCTGGTTTCATATACAATCTGAAATATTCTCATCAAACTGTTCAACGTAGCCTTCATGGCATTTTCTTAGTTATTGTATGTAGACATTTGTATTCTGCATTTAGTAGGTTTCTCCTGTACCCATTCTAAGATGCACCGTAGGTGTGGCCTCACCTATCACCCCCCCTCCACCCTAACCTCCCCCCTCCCTTCCCCTTCCTTGGCCCTTTCCCCATATTCTTGTGCTATAGTTGGGTTATAGCCTTCATACGAAAGCACTACCCACTCTCACTCTCTTCTGGGGCCTTACTGTCCGTCCCAAGATGTGCATATTATGATAATAATTGAGAGTGAGTGGAACCCTGGCTTTTCTACAGGACTGAAGACCCAACATGACAGTCACATTAGCACACATTGGTACAATGTGCTTACATTTCCCAGTCTGAGCTATTTGTATTTTTGATTCTACTTGATTCTACTAGTTTGAGGTAAAAATCAGGCCCACATGCCTCTCCTTAAAGCTATAGGCAAAAACAGATTATTAGAGATTACTCTTCTTTGACAAAAGCTCCGATAAATGAAATTATAACACAGATGACAACAAAACTCTTAACAAACAATACTGGCTTTTTAGGGTCAAAAAAATGAAAGGATTAGGGCCTTGTTTTTATAGAAACAAGGTGCATGTAGTTCAAGTCAAGTACACTTAACTTCATTTTAGAATCCAGCTAAAGATAATCTATAACTTTTTGTTTTGAGACAATCTCACTTTATCACCCCACGTAGAGTACCATGGAGTCACTCAAACCTCAAACAACCTCAAACTCCTGGGCTCAAGCGATTCTCCTGCCTCAGCCTCCCAAGTAGCTGGCACTACAGGTGCTCGCCACAACACCCGGCTGTTTTTAGATATGAGGTCCTGCTCTTATTCAGGCTGGTCTCACCTTAAATGGAAAAGACGATCTTGCTGGATCGTCTGCTCTTCACCACCAGTGATGATGACCAAGATGATGACCTAAACTTTAACCTAAACTCCTAAACTCAGGCAACCCACCTGCCTTGGCCTCCCAGAGTGCTAGGATGACAGGGGTGAGCCACCGTACCTGGTGCAATCTATGACATTTTACCTGTATATATTCTTTATGAATAGAGCTCAAAAAGCTAAGAAATTCGAATAGCTTCTTGAGCCTCATCTTCTGAGTTCCTATGTGATCCTCAGGCTGAAGAAGAACCCAAAGCATCTCAATTAATTGAAGTTCAAATTCATGTTTAGAAAGGAACTATTTTACCAAAAAGAAGCAATAGAAACTGAAACTTATATGACCTAGAAACTTATATGACCAAGCAAAAACTTATATGATCTAGAAACTTATATGACCAAGCAAAGCACTAAGTTTCTTTCTATAAAAAAGCTACACTTGGATGAACAGTCCTAGTTTTCAACAAAGACGTTACTTAATACCTGGATATGTTTTTGCTCTATCAGTGGATAACAGAACAGGCCTTCCAGCCATCCACACAGCAAAGAGGGAAAAGTTGGCCCTCAATGATTTTCCAACACTTTTTATGGAAATTGTTCACTGCTTTGAAATTATAGTTCTTCCTCTCAATTAGGTTTCAAAGACTGAGCTGAGTTTCACATTTCATCCAGGATAAACATTTTATTTAAAAATACACATAAAAATATCCATAACCTAAGGTAGTTTTTATTTTGTTCTTTTCCCTTTGTCAAGTTTTCCATATTTTTTTACTATGAACATGTTTGTTTTATAATCAGAAAAAAACTACAATGTATTTTTAGTAAAAATTTAGTTTGCTGATATGATAGAAATAACCTATACATGATTTTTGAAGGCAACTGAATTTTATCAATGTCAATGCTTCTACTAGCCCTGATATAAATATCATTTTCATTTATAAAGGGCAAGTTTCTTTCATCACAGAATCAGAAAAAAAGTTTTATCTATAATTGTTCAATATATAAACCCTAACTTTGATAATTTTTTTCCCAATTATAACAGTTTACAGATTACTTCTAGTGTGTTGTATGGAAAAAAGAAAAGAAATAAAGAGGAAAAGCAAACAAACTTTAGGTTACATGCCTTGGTTTAATTCCTGGTTGTACAAGCTAAGCAAATCTCAGTTTTCTATATAATAATTAAATGGACTTTATAATGAGTATCGAAAGAACACTTTCCATCACAGCTTGTGGTAACCAAATAAAAATATAAAACCAGGCTCAGTGCCCATCGCTCAGTGTTTAGGGTGCCGGCCATATACACCAAGGCTGGCGGGTTTGAGCCCGGCCCGGGTCAGCTAGACAACAAGGGACAGCTGCAACAAGAAAAATAGCCAGGCACTGTGGCAGGTGCCTGTGGTTCCAACTACTCAGGAGGCTGAGGCATGAAAATCACTTAAGCCCAAGAGTTTGAAGTTGCTGTGAGCTGTGATGCCGCAGCACTCTACCGAGGGCAACATAGTAAAACTCTGTCTTAAAAACATATATATATATGTATATATGTGTATATATATAACCGCTGTGTAACTAGAAAGCTCTAGAAGAAAATTTAAAAAATTTTAAGAGTACACAAGTTTTCCAGAAAGTCCTTAACAATATTGTGAAAATTCCAGGGATATTATTAAAAATGGTTTCACTATGTGCTTTTTTATATCTCTAGACTATTTTATATTAATTGAGTTTGATCTTTTATAAAAAATTTAAAACAATAGGACGTGATAAGGAGATCAAATACTTCATGTGTATTATGAAGGAATTTTTGATGTCTAACTGCAGCCGAATCCTAATGTATGAAGGATCATCAGGATGTGGAAAAAGCCAGATACTTAAGGAAATTGAGTATCTGGCCCAAGGTGAGAACCACAGGTGAGTGTCCTAGAATTATTATTCCTTGTGAATTCAGAGAATTCTGATTCTTATTCACAGAATAAGAGATTCATTTATTTTGATGTTCCTCTCCTTTACATAATTTGCTTTATGTAAATTATTCATAATCTACAATTGTTGAGTGCCATGATTCTTGTGCTAAATAATTATTTTTGGTGTTGCTCCATTCCCAGGCTGGAGTGCAGTGACATGATTATAGTTCACTGCAGCCTGGAATTCCTGGGTTCCAGCAATCCTCCTGTCTCAGCCTCCCACATAGCTGGGACTACAGGTGCTTACCACCATGCCCAACTTGTTTCTCTTATTTGTAGAGACAGGGGTTTTGCCATGTTGCCCAAGCCAGTCTAAAATCCAATCCTTAAGTGATCCTCCCACATTAGTATCCCAAAGTGGAATTACAAGTGTGAATCACCATGCCCAGATAATAAATGATAAACATACTGAACTAAGAAAAAGAAAAACCAGGCTGACCCATGGAAATCCTGATTTAATGCCAGATAGGGCTTAGGTACTTTAATGCTTCCTAAGTAATCCTGACGTGCAGACAGGCTGAGATGCTGAAATGAAGGCTACATTTAGTTTGCTGAGTACCCACAGAGATTTATCCAACTGCCTGACGGAGAATCACTGGTTCAAATCATTTAGATCTGAGAGTGGGATAGAAATGACAGATCCCTGGCTATTTGTTGTTCGTCTATTTTCGTATAGGGAATATCATGAAGTTGCTCTTTGGGACAATCCACCTACCACCTTCATGGAAGTGTATTGTCTGGTCTTCACCACCAGTGATGATGACCAAGATGATGATGATGATGCCTCCTGTCCTTTCACCATCTAACCTAAAGGCCATAAAAAGGAAATGCTTGTCAGCTTCATGTTACTTTTAGCTGTATTCCTATCCCTCCTTAATGTCAGGGCTGAGAAAGGACAATGGCACCTGTGGCTCAAAGGAGTAGTGTGCTGGCCCCATATGCTGGAGGTGGCAAGTTCAAACCCAGCCCCGGCCAAAAACTGCCAAAAAAAAAAAAATATATATATATATATATCTTTTAACATTGATGAGGGTACAATTAACAACTGGAAGAGATTACTCACTTATTCAATCACTTACTGAATTCCTAGTATGTTCGAGGAACGTAGTATGTTCCAGGGCTATGTTGGTTAGCCAGGGCTGCTGTAACAAAGCACCACAAATGTGGTGACTTACACAGCAGAAGTGTATTGTCTCACAGTTCTGGAGGCTAAGAGTTTGAGATCAAGGCGTTGGTAGGGTCGGTTTCCTATCAGGACTGTGAGGAAGACTCTGTTCCATCCCTCTTCTCCTAACTTGTGTGTTGGCTGAAATCTTAGAGTCCCATGGCTTGTAGAAGAACCGTTCTGATCTCTGCTTTCATCTTCATATAGCACTGTCCCTGTTGTCTGTCTCCAAGTAGTTTCCCCTTCTTCTAAAGATGTCAATCATATTGGATGAGAGGCCCACCCGGCTCCAGTATGACCTCATCTTAACTAATTATATCTGCAGTGACCCTATTTTCAAATAACGTCACATTTGGGGAGGGCACACATCAACTCATAACAAGTGCCAAAAGTCCCAAATATGAATAATATCTGATCCCTGCCTTCAAGAAGCTCTCACAGAAAAGGAAGCAAGAGAGTTAACTGTGAAAATAGAATGTGGTAAAGGCAATGGTAAAGACAAGCAAAAGAGGATTGTGGAAGCTCAGAGGAGGAGTATGTAATATGACCTTGGGTAGTAAAGAAGGTCTCTGGGAGGCTGTGCCTGAGCTGAGACTTACAGTTGAACAATGAATGAGGAGCTGTGGGAAGGGGTATTAATAGTGTTCTGAGGTGAGAAGACAGACAACTCTGAGTATGCAGAGGGCGCTCAGATGTTGGTGGAGGTAGATTGCTGGGCAGAAAGTGGCAAGAAATGACAGAACGAGGCTTTTGAAAGTCTTTATGTCACATAAGGCGTCTGGGTTTATGCCTTTCGACCAGGGGAGCCACTGAAAATTTTTAAATAAGAGAGTAACACAAAAAGATTTCATGTAGAATATAAATGTCTTAACACAATCACTAAGAAAATGCCAGGAAGGCTATGCTAACCCGTGTGATGAAAATGTGTCAAACGGTCTATAAAACCAGAGTATGGTGCCCCCTGATGGCATTAATGTACACAGCTATGATTTAATAATAAAAAATAAAATAAATTAAAAATAAAATAAATAAATAAAAGATTTGCATCAAACTATATCCCTCAGGTTTCTGTGACAGCGATTCATTCTGAGGGCCATGACCCTTATCGGGATAGGGGCATGCTCTTATGATTGTGTAGGTGAGAGTGTGAGGACCAGGGCAGTGGTAGCAGGACCAAGAAGGAGATAGCTAGGTTAAATTATTCAGGGCTTAGGGTTACAATGGAATGAAACAGGTGTCAACAGAAGGAATCATGAAGTTTCTGGACAGCTTGGTTAATCTCCACCATTGCAGCTAAATCTGAGGCGTCAAAGTTTTCAACTTTTATTCTTTTCTTTTTCTTTCTTTCTTCCTTTTTTCTTTTTTTCTTTCTTTCTTTTTTTTTTTTTTTTTTGAGACAGAGTCTCACTCTGTCACCCTGGGTAGAGTGCTGTGGCATCATCATAGCTCACATCAATCTCAGTCTCTTGGGATCAAGTGAGACTCTTGCCTCAGCCTCCCTAGTAGCTGGGACTAGAGGCGCCTGCCATGATGCCGGGCTAATTTTCCTATTTTTAGTAGAGATGGGGGTCTCACTCTTGCCCAGGCTTTTCTTGAACTCATGAGCTCAAGCAGTTCACTCACCTTGACCTCCCAGAGTGCTAGGATTACAGGCATGAGCCCCCGCAACCTCCCCCCCCCCCACCGGGCCCTAACCTTTATTATTTTCGAAAAATACACTTTAAACCTCTGTTTTGATGCTTGATTCTCTCCTAAACAGGACTATTACCATTGCATTGACCAAGATCAGCTTCCACCAAACTTTTTATACCATCCAGATGTTCATGGCCAATGTACTAGGTCTGGATACGTGTAAACATTATAAAGAACGACAGACCAACCTTCAAAATAAAGTCAAGACACTGTTGGATGAAAAGTTCTACTGTATTCTCAATGACATTTTCCATGTCCAGGTAACTAGCTAGCATTAGACTTCTGCAAGAAATAGCCCTGGGCAGGCACAGCAACTCCTCCCTCATGATTCTTTTTTTTTTTTTTTTTTGGCCGGGGCTGGGTTTGAACCCACCACCTCTGGCATATGGGACCGGCGCCCTACCTGCTGAGCCACAGGCGCCACCCCTCATGATTCTTGACTTAGCATCCTTTGGCCTTTATTATCCTTTCCCTTTCCCCCCTCATCTAGAGCATCCTGCTGGTTAGTAAGTTGCTCCCAATCTTCCTTGAATGCGATTCCACATTCTTTAGGCATATTGGCGGTATCTAGAAATACCCTGCTGAAGAAAATTCATATGGCCACCTGCTATTCATTTTTTTCTCCCCTTTCTGTCATACCTATGTTATACTAGCTGGTCTGGGTCACAGAGTCTTTCTGGTCCCACAAGTGCCTGACTATGCAAAGGTAGAATGTGCCCTGTTCTTTCCTGTATTGATTAGATTCAATGACATAGAGTATTAGAGCTGGAAGGGACATCATGGATTATCTCACACTTGAGGATTTTAAGGTGAAGAACTGTTAAGTATTTTGTCCAAAGTCACCATAGCCAGCATTTCCCTTTGCTATTTTCCTATACTCAGTATTCTTATAATTCTTTGTACAGTTCCCTATTTCCCGAGATATTTCCAGAATGACCACCTTGAAAAAGCAAAAGCAATTGGAAGCATTGTTTATGAAGATCTTGGAACAAGTAAGAGCATCTGAGGGTCAAACAAAGAGGGGTGGTAAAGTCGGGCATATTGCCACAAAGCCAGGCAGCCTGAGGGGTTCAGCCTCCATTGTCAAGAGGCTTGTAAAGTGTGGGACAGCTTTATCCCAAAGGGCTTAATTCTCCTCCAGCCTTCTAAACCTCGAGCTAAGAGTCTGTTCAGAGTTTAGATATCCTTGTAGGGAATGTGACGTACCAAAGCAGCTATGTGTGCAGGCTCTGTAGCCAGACTACTGAGACTTGAACCCTTAGACCTATCACCTGTACCTGAGCAACCTTGAGCAAGTGACTCCACCTCTCTACGTGGAGTTCTATTTCATTGTCTATCAAATGGGGAAAATAGTACTATCTAGCTCGCAGGGGGTATGGGTTAAATGATTAGGTTATATATTAAAAACTTAGAACAAGTCCTCTTTCATAGCAAATACTCAAACAAGTATTAGCTCTCTCTCTGAGTAACCTCATGACTCCAATTGTCCACTGTATGTTGAGGATCACCAAATTTGTATTTCAGTTCTAGCCTCTCTTAGACACACAAGCACTGTATTTCCAAGAAACTTCTGTAGTCTCCACTGGATGTTGTAACTCACACGGAGTTCAGTGTCTAACACTAAAGTCATTTTATTTTCCTGCTGCAATGCCCATTCTTCTTCATCCCAACCCTTCGTTTAGTTAATGGCAAGTTAATGGCATCATGCATCACTTAAAATTATCCTTACCCTCTTCCTCAACTATATCCCTCACATCTACTCCATTGCCAAGGTCTATTGCTTTTATCTTGGATCATTTCTGGAATCCCTTCATTGTCTTTTCCCACTGCAGTGGAAGTTAGAGGGATGGTTCCATCTGTTGAGACACCTCACCCTGTGGGAAGGTAGGGACTGTTATGTAAGCAGCTGAGACTAAAAGGTAAGCTCCATATGTTGTTGGAGACTGTATCTCCAGCACCTAGAACAGTGCCTGACCCTAGTAGATGCACAATAAATGCTTAATGAGTAAATAAATAATTCAGACTAGTTAGGGAAGGGTAATCTATATGAGAAAAGGGACACTTGATCATCTGCTTTGGAGAGTAACATATACCACAGTTCAAGCTAGACTAACATAAACTGCCAGCGGGGCAAGGACTAGCTCAGTTTCCTCTAGCACCTAAGTATCAGTGGGTGCTTAGTAAGCATGTGTTGAATGTATGTTAGTCAAATAAATGTCAAGTAGATCCCCCCAGGAGACCTTCACTGATCAGTAAAGTGACTCATTAACATATCAATTATTTTTATGTAATAGGCACTTTTACTTGGCTTTTGCGGTTATCTGTACAATCCCATTTATCTTACAAATTGCAGTACTTCTACACAAAAGTTTGACCAAGTAAGAGTCTGGTCCAGTCAACTTTGTCCAACTTGGTATAAATTTCAATTTAACAGGATCTAAATTGATACAAAGTTATTGGAAAGGAAAAGATTTAACTTACTCAGTCTCTTCACCAGCAAACCACATAACTCAATGCATACTCATGTGCATAGATAAAAGACTGAAGTCTACAGAACTTTTTTTTTTCCTGTTTCTCTATCTTATATAGACGGCGAAAGAGGAAAGGATCATTTTCATCATTGATGAGGCCCAGTTTGTGGATTCAACCTCCTGGGCCTTTATGGAGAAGATTATTCGGACTATTCCTATCTTCATCATTATGTCTCTGTCTCCCTTCCTCGACATCCCCTGTATAGCGGCCTGTGCGATAATGAAGAACAGGAACACAACCTATGTCACCCTTGGCCCTGTGCAGCCTAAGGATATCCGCAACAAGGTCTGTCTTGACCTCAATGTGAGCAGCATCCCCAAAGAACTGGACTCGTAAGTAACCTGTTTCTAACCCAAGGTCTGGACATCTGCATTCATTCCCTAGCTCTAGACTTCATCAGAATCTTTAGAATGTGTCTTGTAGTGCCTATTTTTGTATTTTGCTGGACCCACCTTTTGAGGAGGCCATTCATTATGCTTGGGAGGATGGATGTTGCTCGCCTTTTCCATGTTCTGTCCCTGTTACACCTTCTCAAACTTTGCCTAGTGGGTCTGTTTCCCTTTCATTACTGGACATGGGTATACTCACCTTAATCTAAATCAGTGACTAATCGCAAGTATGAGTCTTCATGGGCAACCTGGAAGCAACCTGGTAAGCATTAAAGACTATAATCTACAATTAAGCAAGGTCTAACTTGGTTGGCGGTAGCGTGGTTTGGTTTTGGTGTTCTCTGTGTATGGCAGACGTGGACAGCTGACTCTCTGATGAGTGCTTTGTGAACTTTTCTCTACTGGGGTCTTGACAGCAATTCCCATAACAACACAGACAATATCTCTTCCTTAGCTGGCAGTGCCCAGCTTACTTTGGTATCTGTATCTGTTCTTTCTGAAGAGGTTGCCTTGCTTCTGGAAGAAAGATGTCTTGGACAAAGGTGTATTTAAGATAACTCCAGACATGAATTTGGTATACCTTCTCTCTCTGTCTCTCTCTCCCTCTTTATTCTATATATGTGTACACACACACACACACACACATACACACATGTACATATTAACCTTTTGATCTATAATCTCAATTCTAGGAATTTATCTTAAAGATGCATTGAGAAAAATATGAAGTGACATGTGGACAAAGTTTTTTGGGGGATATTATTTATATTAATAAAGGGCTAGAAACCATCTCTAAAGAGATAGGTTGAATAAACTAGGATGCACCCACACAATAAAAAGAAATAAGGAAGGTCTGCTGATATGGAGACCACCAGGATATAGTGCTGAGTGAAGAATAAGGGAGCGGTCTACTTTGCAGTGTGTACGACCAGGTGAAGTAGAGTATGTGTGTGTGTGTGTGTGCGCACGTGCACACACAGCTGGGCATTCGTTCACATTTTTTAAAAGAAATATTAAAGATAAACCAAAAGCTAATCAAAACAGTTACTTACAGGGTGAAGAGGGGAAGCAAGGCTGAGGAGGTACCTTATAGTTTTGGGCTTTGGGAGGATATGTTTTATGTAATTTAAAAAGTGAAATCAAAAGCAATCCCCCAAACTCAAAAACGAACAGAACAAATGAAGAATGAGAGGAAATTATTCTCAACTGATTGACAAGACTCACATATTATTATTTCCTGAAGGATGAATCTTCTATATAAACAGGTCGCCTTGTTTTCCCTACAGGTACCTGGTGGAGGGAAGCTGTGGGATTCCATTTTACTGTGAAGAATTGCTAAAAAACCTCGACCACCACAATGTTCTCATTTTCCAACAAATGGAGTCTGAGGAAAAGACAAACATGACTTGGAATAACCTGTTCAGTAAGTCCTGCGTGTTGGTCCCTACTCACTCTGCCTTTCTGTGTAATGAGTCCTCAGGCAGGAAGGGGCTATTTCACAGGCTGCCTCTGCCCCTGGCTGTTGAACTCCTTGGTTCTTGTCCTCTTGCGATTGAAAATGAAAGCAGCAAGCAGTGAAGTCTGTTAAAGGAAAAGTTAGGGGTTAAAGAGCAGGCATATATATCCGAGTGGACTGTAGCCCTGGGGATTCTGTGTCATCATAATCAACAAGCAATAGTGTACTCCAAAAGGGACAGGACTGGGCACACGTCCCAGCAGACAGGTGTCTTCTCTATTTAAAACCCTTCAGGGTCTTCTAAGGTAATGAAGAAAAAAAATAAACTGTAGCTAAGGTGTTAGTTATACAATATTGTAAATGTACTAAATGACAATTATATACTTTAAAATAGTTGGATGTTATGTGAACTTCACTTCAAGTAAAGAAAAAATTAAATACTTGACATAAGCCTAGAGTAGATTATGTATTGGAAGAAAAAAGAATGTTAAAGGACATTATGGGGTCAATTGACAAGATTGGAATGTGGACAATAAAGTGTTGTATCAACATCAAATTTCCTGAAGGTGATGAGTATACTCTAGTCTAGTTATATAAGGGAATGTTGTTATTTTTAGGAAGTACAGAGTAAAGTATCTAGGGATAAAGGGTGTGACATATGCAACCTATGTTCAAATGCTTCAGAAAAAGTATATACAAAGAGAGAGGACAAAAGATACAGCAAATGGGGTAAGTGGTTAACAATAGGTGAAGTTTGAGTGGAGTACACAGTGTTTATCACTCTTTTTCACACAACTGAATCACATTATGAGATTGTCCTATTAATTCATTTTTCTATTATTTATTGTCTGTCCACTGTTAGAATGTGAGCTTCTTGAGGCAGGGAGTCTTATACTCTCCTGAATCCCCAGTCCTAGAATGATTACTAGTCCCTAGAGACATTCAGTTCAGATTGGTTGAGCAATGAAAAGAATGGGCAGTACTAGGCCCTGGAAGGGGAAATACAAAAGCATAAAACAGCATGGACCAGCTCAGCCACTAGGGTGCCAGCCACAATACACCAGAGCTGGCAGGTTCAAATCCAGCCCGGGCCTGCCAAACAATGACAACTACAACTGAAAAATAGCTGGGCGTTGTGGTGGGCACCTGTAGTCTCAGCTACTTGGGAGGCTGAGGCAAGAGAATCGCTTAAGCCCGAGAGTTGGAGGTTGCTGTGAGCTGTGACACCACAGTACTCTACCCAGGGCAACAGCTTGAGACTCTGCCTCAAAAAAAAAAAAAAAAAAAAAAAAGAGCATGGACCACCTGATACCCTTGAGCCCCACCCTCCTATCCCCAACACACACACACACACACACACACACACACACACACACACACACACACGCACACACACAGACCTGGCCCCTTTCCTGGCATGCTACCCTACCTCCCTTGGCTTCTCTGCTCCTGTTCCCCTCCCTGAACTCTCTGGTCCTCAGCTGCTCCTGGGGTCTCTCCCTGGGTCTACTACTCCTATGAGGGCATTCTTTGAATTCTATCT
Source organism: Nycticebus coucang (assembly GCF_027406575.1). Classification (NCBI taxonomy): domain Eukaryota; kingdom Metazoa; phylum Chordata; class Mammalia; order Primates; family Lorisidae; genus Nycticebus; species Nycticebus coucang. Next base: position 93,534,340 of record NC_069789.1, read on the forward strand.
TTAACCTTCCTCCTCTTTTTGCTAGCTCAGTTGTCTCCACAGTTGTTTTCACTTGTTCATCTATTTCCTGGCCTTCAAGTACATGTGTGCACACGTGTGTGTGTTTGTATGTGTGCTCTCCAAACCTAACTTCACTCTTTTTGTTGTTGTTCATTTTGAGACAAAATGAGACTGCCTTGCAGTCCAGCCTTTTGTGTATGTGACATATCTCTCCAAGAAATAACTTGGTTATGTTCCCCTTCATAGCTCCGCCTCACCTGTCAGTGTCTTGCAGCTACCAAATGCTACATGAGTGAGCATAGATAAGTAATGCATTTTAGAGAACCAGGGGGCCATATTACTGGATACATTTGCTACTCAAACCTCCCCATTTGAAATATCTCTTTCTGATAGTAGCTGTGTCCTAAATAGTCCCCCACAGAACATGTGTGTGTCTGAGTGTGGGTATGAGCATGTGTGTACAACTATGCACGTTACTATGTGCTGAAAGGTACAGCCTGATGGTCTGTGAATCAAATTTTTATAAGCCTTTGATCCTATGGAAGACATCAATAGTGCCAATACTTTTTGGGGGGCAAGGTTGGAGTGGAGGGAGACAAAACATTTGTGAATACATCTAGACTTCACAGTATATCAGTTTTTCTTAAAACGAGGTATTCTATAATATTTGGTCAGCTAACACAGATCTCTGCCCACCGTTTCTTGCATGAGATCCAGCTCAAAGTTGATTGGAAAATTGAACAGTATAAGACGGGGTAATGATTCAACTTTTATTCCCTTTTTCTCCTATAGGGAATTTCACTAAGCCAACACAGGAATTAAAAGAATATTTTCATGGTGGTGAGGTGGGAAATGAAGAAGTCTGTAACCTTGCAAGTGGAGTCAGACTGAAAAACTTGTCACCCCCATCATCATTAAAAGGTAAGAAAATTTGACCTGGTATTTATTTTCCAGTACCTGGACTCATACTTTTCCTTTTTCTAGGATGACCAAGAAAGGAAAAAAAAAAATGGTAACATCGGTTGTTTGTTTAGTATTTCCTGAGGCAGTGGGAAGCCTCAGCGCAGGCTCAGCTTTTCTTCTAATTAGAACCCCACCCATGTAAATTCTTGGGTCTGATATGAATAAAGGTTTATTCCACAACATACAAAAATGAGGCATAGTACATTTTCATTCAACAGAAACCAAATAACGAGGGAGAAAAACCTAATACCGAGATGTATTCTGCCACCTATTTTTATGAGAAATGACAGACCAAGCGAGTTTATATCAAAGATGTATTATAATATTAGTCTTTTAAAGAAAAATGAATTTAAAGGAACGTTCTAGTATACATTCAGCTCCAATTCATGCCCTCCATAAACAACTTTAAATGTTTAGAAGGATGACCTGGGGATACCTCAAGGTTCTCAGTCTCCAGAAGAGCATCATTTATGTTTCATTCACTGTGTCTACTAAAGTAAGAAGGTAAACTAGCTTAGTTTCTATCTACTGAGTTCTGTGGGCAAGTTGAGAAGTTCAGATTTTGTCCCTACTGGAAAGACATCCTGGTAAAAACATCCAGGAAACCACAGAGCTATGATACTTAAGCTTAGAGGAGAAGTTGGGGTAGGAGCTATGAACTCCTGAAACTTCGTCACGGCCTAGAGATGATAATATGCCTCATGAGAATGAATGCATCTCTGGAGTAGGGAGAAGACTTATTGCTAGGTGTTTCCAGGAGAAAGAGGAGCCAGGAGAGAAGATATAGAAAGATGAGCGAGGGACATTAACTAAGAACTCTGATATAGTAGGGCCTGCTCCTCTGACTGCTGTGGCCTGCAGTGACCTCTCCTCACCTCATATACCTTTGTCACCCTGTAACACAAAAGTAGAACACCAGGAAATCGATCATTACCTTTGTCTGATCATTGTGCCATTTGTCTTTTTATGCCATAGCATCTGCATCTCTTGTAATTTCAGCACAAGTGCTATCTATGAATTAGGTACCATACAAAATATTGCCTTTGACTTAGCTTAGCTGGGTTTCTGTGAACAAGAACTGTAGTGCACCATGGTTGTCCAGTCCGCCTCTGGAACGTATTTCATAAAGACAGATAACTAGTTCTCTATTGCATGGCTTTCTACCTGCAGAAATCTCTCTGGTCCAACTGGACAGCATGAGCCTGTCCCACCAAATGTTGGTGAGATGTGCTGCCATCATTGGCCTGACCTTCACTACAGAGTTGTTGTTTGAGATTCTCCCTTGTTGGAACATGAAGATGATGATCAATGCCTTGGCAACCCTAGTGGAGTCTAACATTTTTGATTGTTTCCGGAATGGGAAGGATCTCCGAATGGCCCTGAAAAAGAACGTGGCCTCATTTGAGGTGCATTATCGCTCCTTGTCTCTGAAACCAAATGAAGGGATGGGTAAGTAGCCCCTGGAAGTGACCCACATTTCCTCTTAAAGGACATCTAGAAAAAACACTTGATCCATGTTAGGTAGTAGGAAGTGATCCATTGCTCACTGTGTGGCTGGCCCTTTCTCTTCTCTCTAGCTTATGGTGAAGATGAAGAGCTTCATGAGCTTGAAAGCGAGGTGATCGAGTGCCACATTATCAGATTCTGTAGGCCTATGATGCAGAAAACAGCCTACGAGCTGTGGCTCAAAGACCAGAAGAAAGCCATGCACTTGAAATGTGCCCGTTTTTTAGAAGAAAATGCCCACAGATGTGACTACTGCAGAAATGGGGACTTCATTCCCTATCATCACTTTACGGTGGACATTCGACTCAACACTTTGGACATGGATACCATTAAAAAGATGACTAAATACCATGGATTTGAAAGTAAACTTACTTCATTTTTAATTAATCCTACTACTCTTGGGAAATCTGGAGACTGAGATCTAGAAAGGGTGGGTCTGGACCTTGAGGGTTTCAAGTCCCCTGAGAGCTTGAGCATGACGAATGATGAGATGTCAGCAGCATAGGTCCCTAGGGGTGGGGGTGCACCTGCTGCTAAGTCTAGCAGAACCAGTGCCAGGGAAGGTTTAGGGATAGGGGCTCTGGCAAAATGGGGTGTGACCAGAGCTCAAATTAAAATGTCCTGCTTAATTCACACTAAGGGATGGGAACCAAGGGGCCTGGGGGATGCAGTCTGACAGAAGCTAAAGCAAAACCCACCATGGAGTGGCGTTTTGGGCAGGTAAGAATGTTGTTGCTTTGTCAGTCTAGTTTGATATGGGCTGCAGTGGAAAGAGAATATGAATGGGAGAGAATTAGCCAGGGCCAAGCAGGTCTGGGCTCCAGAGAAGAGGACTCAGTTTCAGGGTAGGGATTCAAAACCATCTGAGCAGCAAAAGAAAAAAGTTATAACCTGATAACACCAACCAACCATGTGATCTGGTAAAACAGAGCAAGTCATTCAAGGGGTGTAAAGGCCTAAGGACTCAGTCACTGCTGCAGGCGCAGTGAGTGTCAGACATAAGGGCAACAAACACAGTCCCAGCCCTCATTCATGGGTGACTAGCCTAGAATGTACAGCATTAAGTACAAGTAAGACAGCGAGGACAGTGATTTCCTTTCGATGGTCTTTGAACACTTAATCAAGTTGGAGAAAGCTGCAGCTTTGGACCATGGTACAAGCGTAACTGTTGACATGGCTTGAATATTTGCCAATCTCCCTTTTTAAGAAAGAGGCTTTAGGTTCAGAACCTTATGATTCGGAGTATGAGCATTTCAAAGACTCCTAAGTTCTTGAGCACAAAGAAGATGAGACATTAGCAGTAGTCTCACCCTACAGACAAGGTGTCAGAGGAATGTCCATGTAACTGAATCTAGTTACATTGCTAGAATTTATTAAATTTTTCCTTGTGCATTAAATTGATCCAAAATTGGAAATATCTCTATTATTATCATCATAAAAGTGCTATGTGTATATAGATTTTGCACTGATGCACCAAGATGGATTGAATGCTGCAATCCAAAGTGAAGTAGTAGATGGGTAGACATAATTTAAAAGGGAATAGCTGAGAATCAATTACAAATGTACCATGAACATTTGTTTATATCACAAAGGATCCCAAAGCAGGGCCATATTCAAAGAACCAATGAAAGCATCAGCAGGAGGTGAAATGATTGAAAGAGTGGAGGAAAAGGGAAAGAAGAATATCCCAGCCTGTGTGGGATCAGTGAGTCTCACACACACACACACACACACACACACACACGCACCAGGCTGGACAATTAAGTTTGTAAAGTCATCCCAAAAAAAGTGTACTTAGTTGTCCAACTTCATACGATGACAGCTCTGATGCCCATTCCAGAAAAAGAGTTCCAAACTTGCTTTGAAGAGTGGACTAGGAGCTGACTCCCAAAGGGAGTACTTTGAAAACAACCATAGTGACATTTGGCAATGAGGTATGTAGCATTTTTTCTAGGATGACTTTGTGAACTTAATTGTCCAACAATATATATGTATATACATGTAGATTGACAGTTAGTTTGGGGACAAAATAAGCTACAGTAAGCTGGCAGCTGGCAGATAGGCCAGTCTGAGCAGCCAGCCTGCAGCAGGCTGACTAGGGTCATCAAAGAAAACAATTACAGTTATTTTTAGATTCTCCAATATCCCTTGGCAGTTTCGCTCAGGAGCATATGGGACTGGATGTCTCTGAGTGATGTTTGCTGGCATCCTTTCCTCAGCACCCCACTTGAGTGAGGCCAGGGCTCTGCTATTTCCCTTATCAGAATTTTTCACCTGTTCAAAAGGCTACCAACTCGACAAACTTTAAATAAAGACATTTTTTAAATTTCCCAAAAGTTTTGTCATAAAACAACGATCCCATAACCCACTGTCCCATACTGCTTCAGTAGTTCTTACCAGAGGCAAACATTTTTAATTAAGCTGTTCACTCTAGTCATCATCTCCATTACTTCCTAAATAATGTATTAATACTGCTTTTTAAAATAATCGAATTCTGACATTATCTGTTTCCTTCTTGACGTGGCACATAAAGATTTAACTCTGTTGTATCTCTCCTCAGCTCCCCTCCCCTATATTGTTGTATTACTAGTATTAGGTAAGTCAATGTAGTGTCTCTACATTATTAAGTCTATGCAATTGTTGTCCATTGCAGACCCCAGTAATACACTAGGAATAGATTTCTTAACAAACGTTTATTTGGGGGGGCCAGGCATGGTGGGTCATGCCTATAATCCCAGCACTCTGGGAGGCCGAGGCCGGTAGATTGCCTGAGCTCACAGGTTCAAGACACGCCTGAGCCAGAGCAAGACCCTGTCTCAAAAAAATACCCGGGTGTTGTGGTGGGCACCTGTAGTCCCAGCTAGTTGGGTGGTTAAGGTAAGAGAATTGCTTGAGCCCAAGAGTTTGAGGTTGCTGTGAGTTATGACACCATGGCATTCTACCAGGGGCGACAAAGTAAGACTCTGTCTCAAAAAAAAATCAAAAACCAAAAAACCCCACAAATTTTTATTATTCTTCCAGGAGCTAGAAAACTTTTCCTTTGCCCTGTCTTCCTGATTCAGTCTTGGCTGGTTACTCTATCCATTTTCCCCAAATCTCCCAAAGGTGGAGTATAACCTTTAGGTAATAATGGTCCAGGACAGAAGTCCTAGAAAAGCTTCCAGGACAGTAGGTGTGACTCAGATAGTGAGGAAGTATATTCCTTTCACTCTCTTTTCATCTCTGTGTCTTTAAAAACTGTTATGTTTTGAGTCTTGGACTATTTCAAGGATCCACAGCCCTGGGACTCCCTCCCTCAGCTTCCTTCCTCTACTTATCAGTGACCATTCATCTCACTCCCACATCTTCCAGACATGTGTTGAAATTTCAATCATTATTTCGTTTACTCATTCAACAAATATTTACTAAGTTCCTACTATATGCCAGACACTCTCACTGTTCTAGGCACCCTTCCTGTCTTGCTGTTCTTTGGGTTCTTAGCATGATCTGTTTTCTTGTGGAGGAGAGGGTAAAGAAGACGCATAACCGTCTCAGCCTAGAAGTGACTTCTGATCTGATTCCATTGTGAGAACTACTTACATGATTTCACCTAAGATGCAATGGGGCTGGGCAAGTAAAGCCCCTGGTAGCAGCAGCAACTACGTATTGCAAAAGGGGAATGAGAGTCTTTGGTGATACGAGATATCTCTGCTGTAGAGAACATTTCAGTGATCCATATGACTAATTCATTTATTTATCTTCTAGCTAAAGAAGAGGTCTTTTCCAAAACAGAGATTCCTAAGAAATCCAAGTTATTTCTTGAAAATCTCAGGTATGGACATAAATAATTATTTAGGAAGTAGTAGAGCATAAACAATTATCATGAAATATTAATATTTGTTTGGTCAGTACTTTTGGCCTCTTAGGTACAAGTGGGAAAGATCTGGGTGTATGCATGATAAGTTTGGACAGTGGTAGCTATATGAGGTTTTTAGTAACTTCCTTTTTTTATTAGTTTTTAAAGATATTTTCATATCAAAAGCTATACTATATCTACAAGTTGTTACTCCTATTTATTTCTGCATTTGGACAGTCCCGAAGAAATAAGAGAAAGGATCTTGAATTTCTTTGACAGCATTATAACAAAAATAAGGACATCTGATGAAGACATCACCCCTCTGGAATCTTGCCAGTGTGAGGAAATCCTACAGATTGTCATTTTGCCTCTGGCCCACCATTTTCTGGCTTTGGGAGAAAACAACAAAGCCTTATATTACTTCTTAGAAATTGCCTCTGCTTATCTTATCTTGGAAGATAACTATATGGTAAGCCGTTGCTACTCAGGCCTCCTCCACCCTAGAGACATCTTAGACACCAAGGTATAGAAAGGAAGCTCTAATGTGCCTTTTCAACGGTTCATGTTCTTAATTCCTGCCAGCACCCCTTTCACATGAAAATCACATTACTCAGAAAGGAAATGATCTCAGATTGAGAGAGGTGGAACAAATTGTAATTGGCAGTATATGTTGTTTAAACTATTGCCACTGTTGGAAACTTGCCATGAATTGTCTGCCAGTATGGGAAGTAAGGGGTCACAGCCCATTCCCAAATCAATGCAGAGAGGACTCTTAGTATCAGTGCTTTGGTTTTCGCATAGTCTTCCTCAGTAATGATGGCAGGAGGTTTAAGATGAAGTGGGGGAAATTGCTTAGTGACTTAACCTTCATCTTCTGCCTCCCAAAGATGTCCCTGGCAAAGAAAATGGGGAGTGATTCATAACTCATCCCAAAAGTAGTGACCAACTTCTCAGAGATGTGGGGATGCTGTTGAGGGCAGTGGGTATATTGTTGGAAATTGGGAGGTCAGGATGCAATTATTATTATTATTTTTTTTTTTAGGATATTTCAATACTTCACTTTTTTTTTTTATTGTTGGGGATTCATTGAGGGTACAATAAGCCAGGTTACACTGATTGCATTTGTTAGGTAAAGTCCCTCTTGCAATCATGCAATTATTGATGGGAGGAAATCGTCCTGGGGGAACTTCAGATAAAGCCATTTATGTGATAGCATCAGGAAAGGTAGAGATTTCTAGATTCATCCTTATGATAGAGTGATCCAGCAGACCAAGGTGGGCATGAAGGTGAGAGCTTTACCCATCCCACTCATATCTAGAATTTGGAAGCCCATCATAATCAGTAGAGCTGGGAATAGAGGCAGAGGGGGCACCTAGAATGGCCCCTTCTTCTCTTCCCCAAGTAAGGTTTGGGACATTGTTCCCTCTGTGGTCTTATTCCTGGCCAACTCAACATTTTTGTACTCTTTCTACTGGTTGCAGGCATATGTGTATTTGAATGAGGGAGAGAAGTTGCTGAAAATTCTCCAGAAAGAAAAATCTTGGAGTCAAACATTTGAGTCTGCCACCTTTTATAGCCTCAAAGGTCAGGTAAGAAACCATTAAAGACATGAATTTATACACTATTTGTCTTAGGTCTTTCCATAGAAGAAATAGAAGTCATCCCTATACTCTCCACATTCTCCTCCCCTATATTCCTATCTAAGACTCTAGAACCCTAACTCCCTGGATTCAAACCTCCTCACCATCATTTACCAGCAGCAAGATCTTCCCTGTCCCCCAGGTTAACATCTTTTTATTTCTGCAATAATCTGTAAAAATGGACACAAATGGGTAAACATTTCCTCAGATGATGAGCAACTAAGATGCTAATCCTACTCACTCCACCATCCTTCCTGCATGCATTTACTATTAATATTATGCCAGGAGGATTTTGCTTCTGTGCCATAAATTACTTGGCTTGATAAGCGTCCCCAAAATGTGTATTGTTGGAACCTACTAAGTCCAGAATCATTGGTTTTCCTCTTTTCTTCTCTTCCCCTCCCATCTTCTTATAGGTCTGTTTCAATATGGGCCAGATGGTCCTTGCTAAGAAAATGCTGAGGAAGGCGCTGAAGCTCCTCAACCGAATCTTTCCTTACAACCTAATCTCCCTGTTTCTCCAAAGCCATGTTGAGAATAACAGACACTTTCATTATTTGAATCAGCAGGGCCAAGAGAGCTCACCTCCAGGGTAAGAGCAGGAGCTTGGGAGAGCTGTGTGTGCCATCGCATTCCCCAGAGAGAGACCTACACAGAATCCAACAGTCAGCCCCCATGGAAGGGTGCAAGAGGACTCCTGTTTGGCTCAGACTACTTACTGGTGGGGGAGGGGCAGAAGGGAGGTTCTCCTAGGCCAGGGCAGGGTCACCCCAGAGCAATTTACAGGCAGCGTTTTCCAAGGTGGGTCAGATGACACAAACATAAGAGACACCTTTGCAAGATGAGTTCCAGTGCCCCCTCCACTCATTTAGCCATTAACTCCCCTGGCCATCCAGGTTTCATTTGGACACTGTACCTCCTGCTCCCGAAGACTCAGTCACAAGCCCTTTTCCATTGAAGTGCTGGGTTTTGTCCTTGCCTTGGAGAAGAATGGCAAGCCCTGAAGATATCTGCCAAAGGACATAACTTCTTGCCCATCTAAGGTCTTGCCTTATCTGTGTCTTGATAAGGATGTGGACTACATGGGAGTATCCATTGGTCAAAATTGGGCAGTTCAATGTAGGTACAATTTACATGTCAGAGAACTATAAAGAATAATAACGAGGAAGAAGAAATTGTAAGTGGCAGATGAAATAAGAATGTTGACAGTTGTTGAAGCTAGTGTTGTAGAGTGATGGTTTGCCTGATGCATGTAGAAGCCAATATTGGCCAATACTGGCCTTTGAAAAAAGAAAGGCTCTATTGCAAGGTGGAGCAGCAAGGAAATGAGAGGTGCAATTCAAATCTGTCTCCCCAATTTGGGGTCTGGAGCAAGTTTTAGGGGGTCAGAAGGCAAGGAAAGGTATTACAAATGTTGTCTTGGCAGGGTCTCTAGAGGCTTCAAATCTGACTATTTATGGTATAGCATGTTGAGGTGGATTTTAGCCCTGGATTCTCCTGGCCAACAGACCCTAGCTTCTGAAAGGGTTCCAGAGCTCAGGTTCTGGTCATGTCCTGATCTTCTTGGTTCCAGGTGTTGTTAGAGGTCAAAGCTTTTTCTATTGTGCATGTCTGGGATATAAGACTTGTAGTTTTGGCTCTGTTATACCTACAAGGTAACTGGACATTGTGTAATCAACAGAGTAAGGCCCAGTTTGGGCTGTTCCTACTGTTACACTAGGGGTTGGGTTCATGTAGGTCATTATGCAATTTGGTTTGCTGCAGCCATGTTTGAATTTTTCCATAATAAAACTTTAAAAAATATTCAATTTGTCTAGCAATTCATACCAAGGGAAATGCCACCTCATTGTGGATCTGAAGAGCTCACAAAGGATATCTCTTTCATCTTGGGGAGAGATCAGTAGCAATATTCCTATAGGTTTCGCCTAAGATACAAACATCTATTCTTATGAGCAAGTTATAATACTACAACTCTTTAGCAACCCTTCTAAAAACTCCTTAGGTTCTAAAAGTGTTCTTTTTTTTTTTTTTTTAATGTGGAGGGATTCTGAGGTGGAAATGAGATAAAGCTGAGCTCTTTTTCATGCTGAAAATAGGCTTCTGGGAATACATACCTAGCTGCTCCCGGAGTTCCAGGAGAAAGGGGTGGGAAGTAGTTCGGCAGAGATCTCTCTGAGAGGCAGAAGAAAGTAGCCTTTGGGTTACATATAAGGTTGCCATATAAAATTCAGGATGCCTAGTTAAATTTGAATTTCAGATAAATGATGGACAATTTTTTTAGTACACATATGCCACAAAATATTTAGGACATATGCATTCTAAAAAATGACTGGTTTTTATATTCAGATTTCACTGAGAATCCTCTATATTTTCATCTGCTAAAAACCAGATAACCCTAGTTTGCAACCACATTTTGTTAAAGGAATGAGAAGTACCCATGCGAGAAGAAAAGGTAGAAAAGTGTTGAAGAGGAAAAAATTGCTGTGTTCTTAGCTTTTAACACCTACAAGTCAAAACGTTCTCATCTTCAAAATGAGGAAAATGGGCAGCACCCGTAGCTCAGTGGGTAGGGCGCTGGCCACATACACACAGGCTGGCGGGTTTGAACCCAGCCTGGGCCAGCTAAACAACAATGACAACCGTAATTAAAAAAAAAAAAAATAGCTGGGCATTGTGGTGGGTGTCTGTAGTCCCAGCTACTTGGGAGGCTGAGACAAGAGAATCACAGCCCAAGAGTTTGAGGTTGCTGTGAGCTGTGACGCTACAGCACTCTACCGAGGGCGACATAGTGAAACTGTCTCAAAAAAAAAAAAAAAAATTAGGAAAATAAGAAACAACATTTAATATCAGAGTGTCTATGACCCTCATGAATGCTTCATATTGTAAGAGATTTTACCCCCTTAGAACCTTTTAAAAAGGTTCATTTGCATAACAGAATCAACTGAAGTACCTGGAAATCTTCCTTAGCATCTCTAATATTTCTTTCCTTCCATCTAATCTTTATTTAAAGTCTTCCTTTTAAGAAGAATTTCTGTCTTGGTGCCTGTAGTGCAGTGGTTAGGGTCCTGGCCACATACACACAGGCTGGCAGGTTCGAACCTGGCCTGGGCCTGCTAAACAACAATGACAGCAACAACAACAAAAATAGCTGGGAGTTGTGGCAGGCACCTGTAGTCCCAGCTACTTGGGAGGCTGAGGCAAGAGATTGCTTAAGCCCAGGAGTTTGAGGTTGCTGTGAGCTGTGATGCCACGGTATTCTACTGAGGGCAACATAGTGAGACTCTGTCTCAAAAAAGAAAAAAAAAAAAGAATTTCGAATTACATTTTGTTTTCTTGTTTTGTTAAATTATTAATATTGCAGCCATCTTGTTGAGGCTCCTACTTTTTTTTTTTTTTGTAGAGACAGAGTCTCACTGTACCGCCCTCAGGTAGAGTGCCGTGGCGTCACACGGCTCACAGCAACCTCTAACTCTTGGGCTTACGCGATTCTCTTGCCTCAGCCTCCCGAGCAGCCGGGACTACAGGTGCATGCCACAACGCCCGGCTATTTTTCTGTTGCAGTTTGGCCGGGGCTGGGTCCAAACCCACCACCCTCGGCATATGGGGCCGGCGCCCTACTCACTGAGCCATAGGCGCCGCCCAAGGCTCCTACTTTTTAATCACACGCATGGAGGATTTTTTTGCTCCATTATTAGTTAGATGGCCTATTGAAATTGGTACTAAAAACCCAAACATTCTTCATGGAAAGTCATCCATCCCCCCTTTGAATACTTCCAGCACTGGATGTTCACCACCTACCGCGACATTCTGTTCCACTGTTGGAGTGTAATCATTAAAAATGCTCATTTCCTTTGTTGAGCTGAGACCTAGTTCCTAAAAGCAATGTGTAGTGGAGGAAGTGGACCAGGAGGTGGGCAGGGCTGGAGGTGGGCAGGGTTTGAGTACTGGCACCGCCACATTCTGGCAGTGTGACTGTGTTAATTATTTAACTTGAGTCTCATTATGTAAAATGGGCTTCATTATTCTCTTTCTTATGGGGTTATCATCAGAATCAAATGTGACAAAGCGTCATGTGCTTTTTAAATAGCTTCATTTAACTAGCAATTACCTGACATAGGACTGGTGATAAATATCTTAATCATTAAAAAGTAGGTATTATAGACACCATTCTACAAGGGAGAAAACATGCTTCATAAAAATCAACGTGCTTGTTACAGTCAGTAATGGAGGCAGGCCTCAAATTCAAGGCAGTGCGAACCCCAAGTCCATAGTGAGGACGCTTGGTACCTCGCACTTTCCTGAATCATGGTGCTGATTCTACCTTCTTTCTATGTTCTGTTTGTGTTCACCTCATCTAATAGGAAGAAGAGGCTAGCACAGCTTTACCGGCAATCCGCCTGCTTTGCCTTGCTCTGGCAAATCTATAGCTTAAATTACTTTTTTCACTACAAGTATTACGGCCACCTGGCAGCTATGATGCAAGTGAATACTGCATTGGAAACACAAAATGATTTCCAGGTAGGGGGTTCTGGTAGCTGCTCTTTAAATTTCTGAATCTCATTTGGAGAGAAAAGTGTAGTGAAACCCAACTGGGATTCACAATCATGAGGAAATAATAAAAGCCTTTGTGACCAGATCATGTCACCGAGGTCAGGAAAACAACACAGGACCGCTTCACGCTCTTAAAAATTATTGAGGATCTCAAATAGCTTTTATTTACAGGAGTTGTATCTATTATCATGTAAAACAAAAACTAAAAATTTTTATTTATTTTGAAATAAAAATAAGAAACCCATTACATTATTAACAAAATTAACACTTCCTTTTTTTAAAAAAAATTATTTTCTCAAACAAAAAATTTGATGGGAAGTGTGGCCATGTATTTAAAACGTTTGCAAATATCATCCTATCTGGCTTCATAGAAGACAACTAGTCTCACATCTGCTTTACCTTCCCTTTGTAGCAATATGACACACATATGTTGCTTCTGGAAAACTCCACTATATGAGATTATTATGAAAGTTTTGAGATACACAAAAATGAAGAAATGTAAAATTCACGAGGATGGAAACAAATAAAGCCCTCCTGGCAACACTGATAAGCTGAGCAAGTTGAAACTTGCGTGGGTGAATCAGAAAGGATGCTGTCAACTGTTTCTTGGAAGTGAAATAATAGACCATAAGAGTGTGTCTCAAAACTTTGTCATGATCCAGGAGAGACTGGGCATAAAAAAATGCTAAGGATAGTTCTTTTAAAAATGACAAGAAGCATAACTCACATAAATATGAAAAATACTCAAAAATTTTATTTAACTCACTGAGTTAACTCCATGAGAGGACTAGTAAGATGTTACAACTGTAGCTCAAGAGGCTAAGGCGCCAGCCACATACACCAGAGCTGGCGGGTTTGAATCCAGCTCAGGCCCGCCAAACAATGACAGCTGCAACCAAAAAATAGCCGGGTGTTGTGGCGGGCGCCTGTAGTCCCAGCTACTCAGGAGGCTGAGGCAAGAGAATCACTTAAGCCCAGGAGTTGGAGGTTGCTGTGAGCTTTGATGTCACAGCACTCTACCCAAGGTGATAGCTTTTTTTTCTGTCTCAAAAAAAAAAAACAACCTAGTTCCAAGGAGAAGTCAATTTACTGAATGGATACAAAACTAGTGTAGTCACAGGGCAATGACAGTTTGTACTACACTGAGTACTGATATTTATATAAAAATGAATCTATGATTTATATTATTATCAATTTCTACAATGTACTGAGTTATAAAATAGTCCAGATAATGAAAGGTAGAGATAACAACTGGTGAATGAGATAAGACACCCACAAACTTTTTGTTTTGGCCTACTTCAAGGTCTTCTCAATATTTTTCTGTCACAAATAATGCCTTAATATTAGGAAACTAGCTTTGATCTTGTGTGCTCTCTGAAAAGGCCTAAGGCACCCTCTACAGCTCCTGGGACCAATGAGGAGAACCACTAGTCTAAGTCATAAACTGGGAAGCTTTTGAATGGATGAGGGAGGAAGACACCAGGAGACAAGATCAAGAAACTAGTAAATGAAATCCAACTCATGTAACGAGCGTGACCTGCCTCCTTTATAATACAGTACAACAATTGTAGGGTTTCTTCTGGGGCAATAACTTCTTCCTGGAGTCATTAATTACCAAGTAGCACCATAAATGTTGGAAAAGCTTAAATTCCTAACTGGGAGTCTGTTTCCAGTACTACTTTCAATAGATTCAGGTCCGCTCTCCCAGGACACACAAGATACTTTAAATACATCAGGATTAACATTCTTCTAAGTAAGGTATCTCAAGGATGGAAAGTCAAGCACCCCGTGTACTCAATGCTAAATTGGAACTAGTAGATTAACAATGATAGGCCCACATGGGAGAAAAACACAGTTAAATTCAAGAAGAGAGTTGTTAAGTTCCCACCTAAGGGGTAGAATGTACAGGTATATGGCACACTTCCTGGGTGAAGGACTTAACTACAACTTGCACTTTACCTTAGAAATGCAAACAACGTAACCTAATTGTATGTACCCTCCTATTAACCTTCCCTCCAAGAAAAAAAGGATTTGGCTGCTGCCTATTTCCCATCCTCCTCTCCTGGCTCCTGGCCACTAAGGAGCCGTGAGCCCAGCCCAGCCATATGGACTCTCTTTTGGTTCCTCAAACAGAGAAGTTTAACAAGTACCCAGGGACCTGCTTTTAGCACAGAAGTTGTAGACTGGTTATTTTGTGTGACTTGAGGAATTCCAGAAAAAAAAGTCCCTGCTCTAAAAGGCCTCCGCTACCCAACTGCCCCCAATGCCCAATACTTCTACCATGAGAGATCCTTTATTTCTCCTGTTTGTATTTTTCAAAGCAGTTTTCATGTATTCTCTTGTCATTTTTACATATACAACCAAACTGCAGCTTAGCACTGGATGTTTCCTCTGTCTGGAGTGTCCATCTCCTGACCCTACTGGCTTACCCCTTATCACTATGAAGGTCATTTCCTCAGTGAGGCCTTCTTGACCACCTCATTTAAAGTGGCACCCATTCACTTCCTAACCTTATTTTATTTTCTTTTTTTATCTTTTTATTTTTTTATTAAATCATAGCTTAACCTTATTTTAATAGGTCTGTTTTATTATTAATACTATCTAATTTGATTTCTATATCTAAGCCCATGGCTTTGGCCAAATGACCAGCTCCATTCCCAAACTTAATAAACAAATATTTATTGGCAGACACTGAGTGATGTCCTAAGGCTTTCTGCTTTGGGTTCTGCCTCAGTTTTGCCCTTTCTCTCCTCTATTCTGCCATTTCAGATCATTAAGGCTTACCTGGACTATTCACTGTACTACCAGCTGGCTGGCTACCAGGACGTGTGGTTCAAGTATGAAGTCATGGCCATGGAGCAGATCCTCAACCTCCCCTTGAAAGGCGAGGGCATTGAAATCGTGGCATACATGGCTGATACACTGGGCTACATCAAGCTCATAATGGGTCACCTAGACTTGGCCATTGAATTAGGTAAGGGCTGGCTGGGCAAGGAAGGATGTGAAGATATAAGTAATGCCTCAGAATACACTGGAATTGTTTTTTTCCCAGGCTCTCGAGCCCACAAGATATGGGCACACCTCCGGAATCCCCAGAAGCACCTGAGAGTCCTCTGCAGACTTAGCAAATCTCTCTTCTTGAAAAGCAGGTATTTATCTTAAAGCACTTTCCAGTGAAAGCAGAAGGAAGGCATATCATTGAGTGTTCCGGGCTCACTTGATTCTGGCTGGAGGGTAGGGAAGGTAGTACTATTTGCAGGAAGATGATGTAAGTGATAATAACCCTACTTAACCTTTGGATACCGCTACTTCTTAAAAAATTATAATTCTTTCAGATTCATTCTCTCTAATCTGCTTGCTCTGGCCAAGGACTGAAGGAGAGTCAGATAGCTGTCCCCACTGTGTGGATCAGCCACCAAAGGGAAAAGAAAATGATTTAACAGGACGTCAAATGCCCAGAGAATAGTAACCAGGACTAGAGGCCTAGGCTGATTTAGCCTAACTCTGATCATCCTAATATTGAGCCTCCATGAAAGAATAATGTGTAAAAAAAGCTGATTTAAGGTCCTTAGAATAATGGGTTAAAGTCTGTTTAAGAATTGTATTTGGTTCAGGCGGTGCCGGTCCCATATACTGAGGATGGCGGGTTCAAACCTTGCCCCAGCCCAACGGCAACAAAAAATAGCTGGGCCTATAGTCCCAGCTACTCGGGAGGCTCCCAAGAGTTGGAAGTTGCTGTGAGCTGTGACGCCATGGCACTCTACCAAGGGTGACAAAGTGAAACTCTGTCTCTTAAAAAAAAAAAAAATTATATTTGGTTCTGAATTACTGGGAAGGATCAAGACTAGACAGGACTCGCCTTCATCCTCTCCTCTCTAGTGCTTTTTAAGGCCACCACCTTTCTCTTCCACAGATACAGGCAGTTGATCCAGGTGCTAGGGTGGCTGTGGGATCTTTCCACAGCAGAAGAACATGTCTCCAGTAAGGCGCATTTCTATATCATCTGCTTGGACATCATGCTTTATTCTGGTACGTATGGCTTTGAAAAGTGAAATAACTTGGGGATATGACACCTATGTTGGTGTGTTGTGGCAGCTGCCAGGGCTGGGTTTTGGGACCACCAGGTTTCTGGACGGATGGACTTATAGGACAGGGATGGAGAGAACCTGGTGGTGTGAGCTGAAGACCTGTCTAGCAGGAGCAAAGACGACACAGGAGCAGCAAGAAGGGAAATCAAATCTGGAGGAAGCTGTTGGGTTTAAGCTGCCAGTTAAACTGCCAGATAAATGTACACATAAGTGATAGTGACTGACCTTGTCTTACTAGGCGCCTTTTATTAGGAGGATTTAACTTTTAGCAGGATGTACTTAGAGACTTCATGCTTTAGAATGAAGGATTGGGTTGTTAATGGTGAGAGTTCTGGGCTGATAGGTGTTGGTGATTTGGAAAACCAATTCTTTCCTGATAACATTTCAGTGACACCAAGTAGGTCATTGAAGTAGACATATTAAACTGGAGGGGCAGTAGGTCATGCCTATAATCTTAGTGCTGTGAGAGGCTGAGGTGGGTGGATAGCCTGGGCTCAGGAGTTTGAGACCAGCCTGAGTAAGAGTAAGGTCCCGTCTCTACTAAAAATAAGAAAAACTAGCCAGGCGTTATAGTGGGCACCTGCAGTCCCAGCTACTTGGGAGGCTGAGGCAAGAGGATTGCCTGAGCCCAAGAGTTTGAGGTTGCTATGAGCTATGACGCCATGGCACTCTACCCAGGGTGACAGTAAAACTCTGTCTCTCAAAAAAAATAAATTAAATAAATAAATAAATAAACAAACTAGAGGGATCAACCTGGGGATTGTTTTCCTTACACATGATTTTAAAAGGGTATGCAAATATTGCAGCTAACGAGGCAAGCATGGTGGGAAAACAGATGCCCTCAGCTGCACCAAGGCCTACTCTTTGCACTTTGGCCAGCAAGGGGTGGTTTAAACCTATCTGCCTCACACTCTGGGAGGCTGAGGCGGAAGATCTCTTGAGGTCAGAAGTTCAAGACCATCTAGGACAAGAGTGAGATCCCCCCCTTTACTAAAAAATAGAAAAAATAGCCAAAAATTAGCCAAGTGTAGTGGCACAAGCCTGTACTACCAGCTACTCAGGAGTCTGAGGGAAGATGGTCCCTTGAGCTCAGGATTTGAGGCTGTTGTGAGCTATGATGATATCACAGTATCTACCCAGGGTGACAGAGCAGGTCTCTATTTCAAAAACAAAAAACCTGGTTTAGATTATGGAATTGAATTCACAATAGCTGGGACTCACAAATGCAGGCAACTCAGTCACCTGCTTGTGGCAACTCCCAAGACTCTTTGGATCCATCACGTAATCAGAGACTACTCTCCTTGCAGTAGAGAAAGACTGGGTTGTTAATGGTGAGAGTTCTAGGCTAGCTAAGCCTGCAAGATGACCACCCACCTATGAGCAAATTTTACCTGTTCTCTCTTGTAGGCTTTGTTTATAGAAAATTCGAAGAATGTTTGGAATTCATATACCAATATGAAAACCACAGAATCCTCAAGTTCCAAAGTGGACTCCTCCTGTCACTTTATTCAAGTGTAGCCATCTGGTAACAATGTGTTGCATGTCACTAACTTCCCAAAGTGAAAATGTTGAGTCCTGAAGAAGAGTTCTATAAAAAAAATTTTTAGAAGAAAGAAAAGTATTTATAATTTATACCTGTGACAGCTTAAAGGCATTGAGAATACTGACCTGAAAGACACCTTAGGGGATCAACTAGTTCATCCCCATCCAGCAAGGCAGAAAAGTGATGTTGTCTCAATCATGTTCAATGCCATGAGCATTTACTACAGGCATACTATGGTTTGAAGACACTGAGAAAAAGTCAACTTGCTTCTGAAAAGCACTGGGGTTAGAGGAAAGCTAATGAGCAGGATCACTTGGCTCCCTGCACCCACCCAGATGGAAAAACATTGCTGATAACACTGATGTTGGAGGAGGTAGCTTCCTTATATCTGTACACAAGTGGGCTTCCTAATATTGAGCCCTAAAATTAGACTTACTCACTCAGCAGCAGGTAGTTCTGGAAAACTTCAGGTCTCCCTGCATCAAGGCAGCCTCTCTCTATGATGTGGCAGAGGACAGATCAGTGCCACTCTCTCGATCGGCTTCACTAGCTCTAAAGATGAAGGAGAGACAGGCAGTGAGCTACTCTGGCCCAGTTTCTCTCCCCAAATCACCAAATCACTCCTTTTCATTGGAGAAGGAGAGTGGGAGTGAAGTGAGGAAAGAGAGCTGGCACCTTGTCCCAGTGAAGGTCCCTCTGGTGGAAGGACACTTCAGGACAGAGGAAGCAGCACTGTCCTTGCACTCCTTTAATGCAGTAAGCCGGAGGCATAATCTCTTTAACTTATTAGGTTTTTAACTCCATAAACCTATAGCTATGGTCATACCCTCAAAGGAAGGAGATGAACAGTAAGGTGCCAAATGGGGTCAGAACAGAATAGTAATTATGTCCCTTCCATGACTATTCCCCAGGACTGAACATCACCCCCTCCTCTATTTCCCACCTCGAGTTACATACAGCCGTATCGTCTAATATGGTCCACTAGAGGTAGTGTGATTAGATTAAATAATAAGGAGATATTACTATGCAAAATGCCACAAATGAGAGCAGCTCCAAATTTAAATAGAATCCCCCTCTTATTATAACATTACTTGAGAAATATTAAAATCTACAAGTTAATTACTCTTGCCAGTTAAAGTTCTAAGTCAAATTAACTTGCCCATGTTAAGGAGTGTAAAGTCCAAAAATCACCCTAATTTCTTATTCTTCTCTATTTTAACTGGAGCGCTCTTTACAACAGCTGTGTCCTAGGCAAATGCTTCTCACACATTAGTGGGCATAAAAAGCTGTTAATTCAGAGATTTCACACCTGTGGTGCGTGTTAGATTCGAGAGATTGTATAAAGGAGGCCCCAGGTGTTACTGGTGATGCCAGTCTGTGGCCCACACTCTGAATAGCACTGGCCTCGGCTAGCTCTCTTTGAAACTGGAGCAATATCTTCACATCTCAGAATTTCAGCCTCCAAGTATCTGATCCACATCACTTTTTAATTTAAGAAAATCCAGAGAGGCCAGGTGTGGTGGTTCATGCCAATCCTGGCACTCTACGAGGCCACGGTGGGAGGGGGGAATGATCTCTTGGGCTCAGGAGTTTGAGATCAGCCTGACCGAGAGCAAGATCCTGTCTCTCCTAAAAATAGAAAAACTAGCCAAGTGTGGTGAAGTGTGCCTATAGTCCCAGGTACTCAGGAGGCTGAGGCAGGAGAATCACTGGAGCCCAAGAATTTGAGTTTGCTGTGAGCTATGATGACACCATGGCACTCTACCTAAGGCAACAGAGTGAGACTCTGTCTTAAAAAAAAAAAAAAAAATCCAAAGAGGTAAATACTATAGATGGTGGCTTAATATTATCTGGGTGTTCCCAAGAATTCTATTTTTCTTAAGTCATCAAAAAATTCTATTCTTGGCCAGAAGTGTGTTTCACGCCTGTAGAGGTCGACAGGGATGAGTCACCTGAGCTCAGGAGTCCCAGATCAGTCTGAGCAAGAATGAGATCTTCTCCCCCACCCCCATCCCTTAATCTCTACTAAAAAGGCACCTGTAATTCCAGGTACCTGAGAGGCTGAGGCAAGAGAATTGCTTGAGCCTAAGAGTTAAAGTTGCTGTGAGCTATGATGATCACAGCACTCTACCCAGGATGACAGAGTGAGACTCTGTCTCAAAAAAAAATTCTATTCTTTCCTTGCTCCACATCACAAAATGTCCTCCTTTTTTAGGGAGAGTGGAGTGGGGCTGGGCAGGAGGCAGACTTCCAGAAACCCAATTATGGGAAGTTATGCATCTGGAGAGAGGCATCTCAGCAAATCAGCCCACCCAAGAGTGATACTGATTTTTCTTATTCTCCTGTGGTGGTGCAGGTATGCCAGACTTCAGGAATGGGACAACTTTTACATATTTTCCAATAGAGCCAAAAATCTAGTGTCAAGAAGAACCCCAACAGCTCTTTACTACCATGGAATTTCTAGATACATGGAGGCGCAAGTTCTCCACCTTCAAAAACTAATTGAAGAACAGAGTGAGAATGCCCAGGAGAGTGGAGTTGAGCTGCTCAAGGTGAGGCCTATTCTCCAGTTCCCAACATAAATCATTCCCTTAAATGGATTTCTATCGGCCTCCTGTGCTAATTATTTTATCATTACAGAATTTATTCATGTTTATAATAATCTTTGAAGGCAATCCCTCAAAATTATAAAGGAAAAAGTACAAATTGCCCATAACCTTAATAGTCAGAGGTAACCACTTTTTATGTATGGAGATATTATTTTTTAGATTTTTTTCTATGTGTGCATGTGCGTAGGCTCATTTTCAGTTTTGTAATTTGCTATTAAATATGTGATAATTTCCATGTCATTAAATTGTTTCTCACATCACTAATTAAAAGCAAGCATAGTATTTTATCTTATGAATATGCTATTAGATTATACAGTCCAATTATTCTTGGATAGAACTTTTCTGTAGTATTTTACTACTGTGATAAGTATCCTGGTAGCTAAGTCTTTGCACACAATAATTTTTAAAATTCAACTCATATATATATATAAAGCAACAGATAATAAGCGCCTAAGGTGGAGGAGTGAGTAAATTAGAACTGGTATCCACCTCTGAAAGTTTACAGCCTAACATGGGAAAGCCCCCTAAGAGAATGAATGGCTAAATCTATGCTTTTGGTTCAATACTTGTTTGCTTTGTTTGTGTAAAAAACCTGGGCACAGGTATTTTAGTTTTCTATTGCTGTGTCAGAAATTACCACAAACCACACACCCCCACTTCTTATCTCACAGTTTGTCAGATCAGACATCTGGATGGGCTGGGCTGGGATCTTTGCTTAAAGACGTATTTGACGTATGCATATAATAAAAAATATTATTGTTATTATTTTGAACAAACTTATCTGTTAGATAAATTATGAACAATAAAAAAAAATTTATGTTGCCACTGATGCTCTTCCTTTCTTTATGTACATCCCAGTTTCTGGCCTATATATTTTCTTTCTCTCTAAAGAATTTATTTTAGGATGGGTGGAGGGAGGGTAATTGGTGGGACCACACATATGGTGCATTTTACAAGGGTACATGTTAAATATACTAAGTGTAGAATATAAATGTCTTAACCCAATAGCTAAGAAAATGAGGTGAAGGCTATGTTAACCAGTTTGATGAAAAGTATTTCAAATTATATATAAAACCCAGCACATTGTAACATTGTATCCCATAATTGCATTCATGTACACAGCTATGATTTAATAATTTAAAAAAAGAATTTATTTTAATGTTTCTTGCAAGGCAGGTCTACTAGCAACACTGGCAACAACTTTCCTCAATTTTAGTTTGTCTGAGAAGGTCTTTATTTTGTTGTCAATTTCAAAGGATAATTTCAGAGGATATAGAATTCTAGGTCAGTTTTTTTTTTTTAAATTTTTTCTCAGCACTTGAAATACATCATTTCATCTCTTTTTGCTTGCATGGTTTCTAAGAAGTCAAATATAATTCTTTGTTCCTCTACAGCTAAGATGCCCTATTTTTTTTTTTTTCTTTTAACCTGGCACAGTGTTCTTTGAGTTTCCTGGATCTACAGTTTGATGTCTGACCTTAATTTGAGGGAATTCTCAGTCTTTATTTTTTCTAATATTTCTTCTTTTCTCTTTCATCTTCTTCTGATATTTCTATTATGTACATATTATACCTTTTGTATTCGTCTCACAGTACTTGTATAGTTCTTGGATATTCTGTTATTTATTTTTAGTCTTTGTTCTTTTTGTTTTTCAGTTTTGTAGGTGTTTTGTTTTGTTTGTCTCACTCCATTGCCCTGGGTAGAGTATCGTGGTGAGCTATGGCTCACAGCAAACTCAAACTCTTGGGCTTGACCAATCCTCTTAGCTCAGCCTCCTGAGTTACTAGGACTACAGATGTGGGCCACGATTCCCAGATGGTTTTTCTATTTTTAGTAGAGAGGCGGGGTCTCACTCTTGCTCAGGCTGGTCTAGAACTGCTGAGCTCAAGCACTCTGCCCACCTTGGCCTCCCAGAGTGCTAGGATTACAGGCATGAGCCACAGCCTGGCCTGCAGTTTTCTAGTGATACAGCCTTTAGCGCAGAAATTCGTACCTCAGCTGTGTCCAATCTACTAAGCCCATCAAAGACATTCTACATTTCTCTTACAGTATTTTTTTTTTTCTAATTTCTAACATCTCTTTTTGGTTCTTTCTTAGGATTTCTATCTCTCTGTTTATATTGCCCTTGCTTGCTCTTTACCTTATCCATTAAACCATTAGCATATTATGGTAGTTTTAAATTCCCAGTCTGATAACTCAAAACGTCCTTGTCATATCTGATGCTTGCTCTGTCTCTTGAAACTGTGTTTTTCACCTTTTAGTATGCCTTGGAATTTTAGACAGACATGCGGTGCCAGGTAAAAGGATTTGATGCAAATAGATCTTTAATAATGTGATAATAAGGTGTCGGGGAGGAAAACCAGTCCTCTGATTAGGTCTCAGTCTCTTCCTAAGCCTATTCCTTCTGATTAAGAATTTCACAAGTGCTTTTCAGTTCCCGCCCCATTAGGTAGGGAAGGATAGCTACAGCTGGCTTCAGTTGGGCATCCCCTATGGTTAAATAGTTCCTCTGCTAGACAAACTTTGTGAAGAAGAACAGAGTCTTCTGCCTATTTAAAATGGTTTCTTTTCCTCCCCTTCTGCTGACAGTATGAGTACAGATTTTTTCTGTAATATTCACTTGAGAATCTGGTTGAATTCCTGGAGGTAAATTCACAAAAGGGTGGGGGGCTATCTGGAGGTGTTTGGGGGTGAGGGTTTGGTCCAGTTTTTAAAAATGCGGTCAAATGAACATAATATAAAATTTCCCATCTTAACCATTTTTAAATGTATGGTTTATAGTATAGTATTAAATACATTCATAATCCTGTATGTAACTCCATCTTCATAACTTTTTTTTCAGATAAAATATTATAGGTTTATTTAAGACTTAATTCTCACCTTGAGTATGCAAAATAAAAACTCCACAAAATGTTCATTTTACTTTGTAGTTTACAAGTATACAAAATAGAAGTTTGCTTAAATTTATATTACATATTTATTAAGGCAAGGAACTATATAGAAAAAACATTTGTTCTGCTTAAGGCATACTTGGGAATAAACTATTGTACAAATTATTGCACATCTGAAACCACAGTGCATAACAGACTGTCTGCATAAAAACATTAAAGTAAACCAGGCGTATTTACCTGACTTAGGTCATAAATGTAGATCGGAAGACAAAAATAGATATATCTTCCTTGTCAAACTATGCAGCAGTTCGAGAACTTTGGCTTCCTCATTTGGTACCTTTAGAACCAAGACTCACCAAGCACCATCAATTTTTAGGCTATTAGAACACATTTTCAGTACCTGAATTTCTTTCTTTTCTTCTAGCATAATAATGGCTTTTAGAAGGCAAAAAAAAAAAAAAATATATATATATATATATATATACAAGGTGATCTTTATGCTTATATTGCATCAAAACACAATTCTAGGGAATTCTGGTTTTCCCTCCCCCAACTCATGGATCTAATACCCTGATAGCCACAACTTCCAGCACCCCCTTGGCGTTTTTGTTAAGTCCAGGAATATTCAAGTTGGATTTAGAATTGGAATGATAGAAGATCCCGTCACAGACCCCATTGGTCTTTGATTTTTGACTTTTGACTTCCTCACATTGCCTGATCATTCATTCACAAGTTGACTCAGGTGGGAACTTGACCATGATTGTCTCTATTTCCAGCTGGGTTCTTCCCCTTCTCCTCGGGAAGACAACGTGAAAGGTATAAAGTACTGAATTCTCTTCTGGCAGTCATACCCACTGTTTGAGACTTAAAAGTGTCTCTTCACGTGTCAAGCGAGGTGGTCCGGCGTGGTGGCACTTCTGGCACTGGAACGGGTGGTGCCTGGTGTGTTTGTGGTAGTGCCTCGTCAGTTCATCCGACCTGGCGAATTTCCACCCACAGCCATTCCAATCACAGTGGTAGGGTTTCTCACCTGTGTGGGTTCACAGGTGGGCCTTAAGATGAGCACTCTTTCCATAACTCTTTATCTTGTAAAACTGAAACCCTGTACCCATTAAGTATGTGTTTGTTAGACTCAGCTGGTTTCTTTTGTTAATCCCATTTCTTTACTTACCATCTGTCTGGTTGTTCTATCCATTATTGGGGGCAGGTTAGTAAAGTCTCCAACTATTTTTTTGAGACAGAATCTCAAGCTGTCACCCTTGGTAGAGTGCTGTGACGTCATAGCTCACAGCAACCTCCAATTCTTGGGTTCAAGTAATCCTCTTTCCTCAGTTTTTCTATTTTAGTACAGACAGGGTCTTGCTTTTGCTTAGGCTAGTCTCAAATTCATGAGCTCAAGCTTTTCACCCATCTCAGCCTCCCAGAGTGCTAGGATTAGAGGCATGAGCCACCGTGCCCTGACAAAGTCTCCAGCTATTATTATAGAACTGTTTCTACCTTCAATTCTGTTCATTTTTGCTTCATATGTTTTGGGGGGCTTGTTATTAACTGCATAAATGTTTACAATGTTATCATTATGTCTTTTTGTTATGTGGAGATTTTATTAATATACAATGTCTTTTTGCCACTTCTAAACTTTTTTTGACTTTAAGTCTATTTTTTTCTGATATTAGTATGGCTACTCCTGCTCTCTTTTGATTACTATTTGCATGCAATATCTTTTTCCATCCTTTCATTTTTTGTGAACTTGTGTCTTTGGATCTAAAGCGAACTCCTGTATTATATAATTGAATTGTGTTTCTAACAGTCCATTCTGCCAATCCATTTTTTTTTGAGAGTTTAATCCATTTACATTTATTTTTATTATTTTTTTAAATTTTTATATTGAGACAGAGTCTCACTTTATGGCCCTCAGTTGAGTGCTGTGGCATCATAGCTCATAGCAACCTCCAACTCTTGGGCTGAAATGATTTTCTTGTCTCAGCCTCCCACAATGCCAGACTTATTTTTTGTAGAGATGGGGTCTCACTCTGGCTCAGGCTGGTCTCGAACCTCTGAACTCAGGGCAATCCACCCACCTCGGCCTCCCAGAGTGCTAGGATTACAGGCATGAACCACCACAGCCGGCCAAATCCATTTACGTTTAAATTACTGGTAAAGAGGGATTTTTGTCATTTTGCTATTTGTTTTCTATATGCCTTATAGCTTTTTTTGTCCCTCATGTCCTGCATTACTGTCTTCCTTTGTGTTGATTTTTTTCATAATGAAACATTAAAAATTTCCCCCATTTTCTTTGTATATATTCTATAACTATTTTCTTTATGGTTACCATGAGGATTACATTTAATAATGTTACTAAGTTAACTTTAGTTACATGCAAAAACTCTGCTCCTTTAATAGTTTCCTACTCCTTTTGGTGGTTGATACAAAATTACATTTTTATACACTGTGTGTCCCAAAACATAAACACATATTTCTTTTAAATGATTAGTATCTTAAATTAGGTAGAAAACAAAATGTAGAATTACAACAGTTACAAAAATACTAGCAGTACTAGCTTTTAGGGTAATGATTTTTTTTAAATTAATCTCATAAATTTCATAGAAAACAAAAAATAGAGTTACAAATTATTAGTATAATAATACTCGCTTTTATAATATCCCATATATTTACCTTTATTGAGATCTGTATTTCTCCATACAGCTTGAAGTGTCCTTTCATTTTACCCTACAGAACTCCTTTGAGCCTGCCTGCCTGCCTGCCTTCCTTCCTTCCTTCCTTCCTTCCTTCCTTCCTTCCTTCCTTCCTTCCTTCCACATTTCTTGCAGGGAAGTTTTTGTGGTAACGTACTCTTCTCTGCTTTTGTTTATCTGAGAATGTCTTATTTCTCCCTCACTTTGAAGGGCGCTTTTATCAGATATAGGGTTCTTAGATGGTAAGTTTTGCTTTTTTTCTTTTAGCACTTGAAAAATGTTGGCCTTCTGCCTCTGGCCTACAAATTTTCTGATGCAAAATCTGCTGGTAGTTTTATTGAGTATCATTTATATGTGATACGTTGCTTAAAATTTGTCTCAGCGTAGGTTTCTTTGAGTTCATCTTACTTGTGGTTCGTTGAGCTTGAATATTTATATTCATGTCTTTTTTTTTTTTTTTCCAAATTTGGGCAGTTTTCATTATTTCTTCAAATATTCCCCTTTCTCTCTCTTTTCTCCTTCAGGGACTTCCACAACGCATTTGTTGTTTGGTCGGTATCCCTCAGGTCTCTTAGGCTTTAGTCACTTTCATCAGTCTTTTCTCTGTTTCTGCTTGTGACAATGGGTGTTGGGGAATGCAACAACAATGGCTGCCTGCCTCTTTCTCTGTACTTCTTGGATCAGAAGCAGTAATCAGTGATCAAAGAACAGATCCCTGATATGTAGGACAAGGCTCTTTATGTCTATCCTAGGCTCACGAATTTGTCCACTTTGAGTTTTTAGCAATTCATCAATTACAGTTCAGGTTTTCCTACCCTGGCACTGGTCCCCACTGTGGTTTCCACTCACAAGTCTCTGTTCTGACAAGCTGTGGCTCCTGATATTCACCTGTCTCTCTGGCCAATCTCGAGGACAGCAGTTTGCCCTGTGTCTTCCCTCTCTTATAGATCTAAGAACTGTTGTTGATTTTATAGTCTGTTAAGATTTTTACTTGTTTCTAGGACCACATAGTGATTTTCAAGCTCCTTACATGCAGAATTGGCCAATTCTCCCCCTGCTTTAATAGTCAGAAGAAAAAATATGTTTTTTTTAAAAGGAGTCAGTGCCTAGGCGGTGCATGTAGCTCAGTGGGTAGGGCACTGGCCACATACACCAAGGCTGGCAGGTTCAAACCTGGCCCAGGCCTGCTAAATTAACAATGACAACAGCAACAATAAAAATAGCTGGGCACTGTGGCAAGAGAATCACTGGAGCCCAAGAGTTTGAGGTTGCTGTGAGCTGTGACACCACGGCACTCTACCCAGGGCAACAGCTTGATACTCTGTCTCAAAAAAAAAAAAAGAGGCAGTGCAGAGAACTAACTGATGGTTCTGGTGGGCCCTCTCATGTCAATTCTCATGTCATATTTTTTTCTCTTTAGACCTTGGAGAATCTGGTGGCTCAAAATACCACTGGCCCTGTTTTTTACCCGAGGTTCTACCACCTGATGGCCTACATCTGTATACTGATGGGAGATGGGCAGTACTGTGACCTCTTCCTGAACACAGCCTTGCACCACTCTGAAACACAGGGGAATTTGCTGGAGAAATGTTGGCTAAACATGAGCAAAGTACGTGCAATCAAATAGCAAGCTGGGGCAAGGGTGCTCATCCATAGAGGGAAGCCCCAGAATCCCACTGTGGGGTTAGGTTTCACCACACATAGAAAGTCATTTTGGCTGGTGACAATTTTATTGGGCTTCCTTAACAAAATAGCTTAGGCTGAGTAATTTATACATAATAGAAATGTATTGCTCATAGTTTTTGAGGCTGGAAGTCCACAATCAAGGCACCTGAGATTGGATGTCTGGTTAGGGCCCATTCCTCATAGACGGTGCCTCTTGCTGTGTCCTCACATTCTAGAAGGATGGAAGGTAAGGACTTCCTCCCTCAAGCCCTTTTACATGGGTGGGCAGGGCCCATTCTGGGTGGGCAGGGCCCTCATGACCTACATTGTTTCCCAAAGGCCTACCTCTTAACATATCACTTTAGATGTTAAGTTCCAACATATCTATTTGGGGGGGGACACTACGTTCACAATTATAGCAGTCATTATAGGCCTTTCTAGATTCTTGCCAACAGAGTGATGGGTCCATAGTTCAGGTTTATGGGCCGCCTCTTCCCCTGCAGGTCTTTCCTGCCCCTGTCTGTGGCCATGCTCTACTTGGTGTTACATTTGTTTGTATGCCTTTCTTCCTCTTGAGAACGTGAGCTCTTTGAAAGCAAAAGCCACACACGGTGCCCAGCACAGTGCCTCTCACTCAGTTTTTGTTGAATAATTGAATAAAGGTACAATGTTATTTAAGGAGGCATATGTCAGTGTCCTAGTTTGGGCAGCAAAATTCATTTTTGCCTGTGGGTTCGCATGCTTTTAAAGCTCAAGGACATCTTACCACATCTGTATGGGACCACTTTTGATTACAGCAGTTAAGAAGCACAAACTATTTCTTTGTTCTCTTTCCCTCCTCTCAGGAATGGTGGTACTCAAGCTCCGAGTCCACAACAGAGGACCACTGGTTTCAAACAGTCTTGAATCTCCCATCCTGGGACAGTATTTTATCAGGCAAGGTAAATATTCAGGATGTTCAAAGAAACAAATTCCTGATGAGAGTTAATATCTTGGACAATCCTTTCTAATATTTAAAGGAAAGAAGAAAGACTTTTGTAAGAACCCTGCCTTCGCAATTCTCCACTACTGACTTTTCTCTGACACCAGCTCTCCAGGTGCTTACATTTTACCTTCTGTCCCAGACACAGAACTAAACCCCTTGGTTTCTTCTCTTTCTAGAGAGTCAAAAAGGCTCAGCAGCATCATGCTTTACTTTCTCCTAATTTTACAAAAAAAATTACCTTTATCTTTCATGTTGTTTTAGATTGACATGGTTATTTCAGCCCATTGCAAAATTATATCATATGAGAAAATATTAATCTCGAGATGGCCTGACAGTCTGCATTGTGACAGATACATTTCTAGTTAATGTATTAAACTGAAAAATGTTAATTTTTAAATGTCCAGTTGCTAAATCTTTTGGAAGTAGCACAATATACAAATAGCAAACTGTTGTCATGATCCATAGGGACAAGATGCGAAAAGATAGTGCTTGGCTGTAGCTTCCAAAGCCAGGGTGACGTCGTAGCCCCTCTAACCACACGCATCAAATATCTTTAGAAGCACATTTTAAAAAATTGAAACATTAATTATTTTGGTGTGGTGTCTCTTACATATTAAGAGTGTAGATATATGTATTTTTATATTTAAGAAATAATAGCATTCAGCTTCATTTCCTAGATTGAAAGCAAGGCTGTGTATTTTTCCTCCTGATAACATAACTGAGTTCCACAAAGGAGTTTGGACAGACCCAGATTGTCCCACGACGGTAGTCACAGAGGCCCAGGACGGAGGGAAGAGCACCAGGCTATGAAATCAGAACAGTAGGTTCTAGCATGCGCCTGGGCACCAGCACACTGTGAGCGCATCACACACCCTCAGCACACCTGCAGGCTCATCACAGACCCTTCCCATTTCAGTGCACAGTTGTGAGTATCAAGTAAAGAGAGCACAGAAAAAAAGCATTAGATTACAATGTGCCATGTAAGCAAAAACAAAGTTGGGTTAGACAGATGACTGATTATAAAATAAACACATCAAATGTTTTTTTTATTGTTGGGGATTCATTGAGGGTACAAGAAACCAGGTTACACTGATTGCATTTGTTACGTAAAGTCCCAAACACATCAGATTTTAAAGCAAAGATCATCCCCTTCAAAGTCATCCTTCTGGAAGCTGCCTACTTGTCCCAGGTTGCTACACAGAAATCCTTTACTCTCTAAGGATTCTCCATTATTCTGCACATCATTCATTTTATTTTCTTATCTACTGATCCAACTAACATTTACTGACTAAACCATGTACCAACCACTGATTAAAATACAAAGAGATGAGAGGCACAATTCTTCCCTCAGCAAGCTCATGGGTTCAGCAGAGAAAACACACACAGTAAACCTCACTCGGCCCTTTCCACTGTGACACGCATACAGTAGAGCTGTGTTCAAATCATACAGAGCGTGGTGGAGAGTGTGGCACGTACAAAACCCAGACATCTCACAGACTGACCTGAATTGCCTCTGAAACGAAGTCATTTTATTACAGTGACATAAAGGCCAGTACCTTAACCATATCAATTCCTTACATTTGTACAACTCTTCACAAATGCAAGCAGTTTTAGAGCCTGCTCTTACCTTCGCCCCGTGAACCCCAAGAAGTGAGGATGGTAGGTGCCGTTGGTTGCCTGAGGTCATGTGGCTAGTAAGTGGCTGAAGTGGAGTCTAAACCCAGAAATCATGTACCCTTGTCCCAGCACATTCAAGTCCACTCTTTTGGCTCTTGGTCTGGGCTTCTGCAAACCACCAGGAAACTCAGCCCTTTCTGTTCTTCACATTGGCTTTGACCATCTAAAGATTTGAGTTCTCTTTAGCTTCCATAAAATGCATCTAGTTCTACCTTCTGGAATCATACAGGATAAGCTTCTTCCTCATGACCCCTTCAAACCTTTGAATGTACCTCTCGTGGCTCTCTTGAGCCTTCTCTAAGCTAAATATCTCTAGTTCCTTCTAATTCTCTTAGCATCCCATGGTTTTGAGTTCCCTCAGTATCCTGGTCACCCTTCTCAGAGTAAACTCAAACATACCTCTATTTCTTTTATATATGAGTTATAGAATGGCCAATCTGGAATATAAGAGGGACGCTTAACTTTTTTTGTTCCAGCTGCAAGAGTGCTATTAAAACCACTTATGTGCTTTCACTTGTTGGCTGCCACTTTTGGAGTCACTATGGACATATTCCAATGGACTAGAAAAAAATCCCAAATTGGTCACTTATTAACTATGCTTTAGTTTCCACATCTGTAAATGGAAATAATAATAGTACATACCTCATGGATTTTTATTTTTTTTTATTTTATTTTTTTTCCTCATGGATTTTTAAAGGATTTTTATTTGTTTATTTGTTTTGAGGATTACATGAGTTAAGGTATAAAAAATTTACAATGCTGCCTGGTGTACTGGAGATCAGTAAGTGTTAGTCCTTAAAACTATTGTATTCTAACAAGTTATCATCCCCATCCCATTCTTACACAGTCTGCTTCTCTAAACAGATGGAGCATACAGGATGCAGAGAAGTATGTGGTCTGTTATTAGCAAGTGAGGGAGAAGTAAACCCAAGTCAAATAAGTGTATAATTGCTCCTGGGCAAAGGAAGTTAGCCTTTGCAAGCTCTTTGTGAGTGGTGACCTTTATCTCTAGGGTATACTTTTTCCTTTCCTTTCAATGTTCTGCACCCTGTGTTAGGCCTTCCTGGATGTTAACTGTAGGTAGCAATAATGACATCAAGTAATCTCCTTAAGAGTTTAGCATCTTCTGGTTGCTACTTTGCATTGATTAAACAAAGAGTCAGAGAGAGAACTCTGTGGTTCTGCCCTTACCATCTTAGCCTGGTTCATATTCATTTGCTCAGCAGCTGCCCACAAGCTTACGTCTCGGTCTTCCCCAGTACTCTTTACGAGTTGCAGGCAAATGTTCAGATTTTTTGCATTTCAACAATACCCGGCTGTGCTGTGGCTTTTGTTTTATGGGTAGAGATAGTGCTAACGTGCTTAAGGATTTCTGAAATGAATAGTTGATCTCTAAAATTACTAAAATATGAAAGTATATTATACACCTATTTGAATGTCCAAAATTCTAAAGCACTGACAAATGCTGGGATGTGGAGTGACAGAAATTCTCATTCATTGCTGGTGGGGATGCAAAATGGTTTGGCTGCTTTGGAAGACAGTTTTGCAGTTTCTTACAAAACTAAACATACTCTTACCATACAAGCCACCAATCACACTGTTTGGTATCTACCCAAAGAAGCTGAAAACAAAAATCTGTACATGGATGTTTATAACAACTTTATAATTTTCAAAGTTTGGATGTAGCCAAGATGTCCCTCAGTGAGGTGAATGAATACAACCGCGGTGATAAATCCAGATGATGGAATATTATTCAGCACTGAAAAAAGAAATGATGTATCAAGACTTGAAAAGACACGGAGGAATCTCAATTGCATGTTACTAAGTGAAAGAAGCCAGTCTGAAAAGGCTACTTACTGTATATGACATTCTTGGAAAGGCAAAACTATCCTGGAGACAGCAAAAGATGAGTGGTTGCCAGGGTGTAGGAGGAGGAAGGGATGAAGAGGAAGAGCACAGGGCATTTTTAGGGCAATGCAACTATTCTGTACATCGCTGTAATGGTGGACATACATCCTTATACACGAATTCTGTGAAATTAAATAATTCAAACTTAAGGTTGCTGGAACTTTAAATTATTCTGAGCCTTGAGAGGAATGTGGCTATGTGGCCTGAATCATGTGGCCTGCAGCTGTAACTTCTGCCTTTTTCTTCCTTCCTATAAATAATTTGTAGGAGCAAGTGGCACCAGAAATAAGACTCCCTTAGATCATTGCCCATCTTTGGAATGTACCAACGTACCAATCTATAACCAAGCAGACCATTGTAATGTACGCACTGGTCTTGTATGGAAAATGCTATAATCCTGCTACAATTTCTCTGTCTCTGCCTAAGTAAGTGAAACCTTAACTTCTCCATAAACCACTTTGGAATGCTAACCCTATTTGTTAGGAGTTGGTGTCTTCCAGCTGGCCATCCTCAAGCTTTGTGCTCAAATAAACTCTATACTTAATCATCATTTCTGAATCTCTATTTAAGGTTGATAGTTCAAACCGATAGAACACACAGCATCAAGCATGAACCTTAATATAAACCCTACCCTCTAGATTCTGGGGGATAATGATGGGTCAGTCAGTGCAGGTTCATCACTTCACCTATGTACCAGTCTGATGGGGGATGTTGATAGTGGGGGAGGTTGTGGCTTGGGGTTGGGGGTATATGCGGTCTTTCTGCACCTTCTACTCAAAAATAATGCTATGAACTAAATACTGCTCTAAAAAGTAAAGTTTATTAATTAAAAAACAAAGCAATCCCTAAAACATTTGTCAACCAGCTCCCTTTCCTTTCACAGAGTTAGGCTGCCCCCTCTCAAGTCCTTAGCCAACTGCTCCCTTCTCAGACTTGCCCGGCACAGAAAATGGCACTAATCCTCCCAAATCTAAAATCCGGTTTTCCCTGATTCTTCTGTTTCCTCAACACACTCCCAATCCCTCAGTAAATCTGGGTACTTTCAGGGTACCTTTGGATATAACTACTCCTCACACACCCCCACCCACTGCCACCTTAGACAACGTCATCAGTTTCTCACTGGGGCTATTGCCATGGGCCACTGAACAGCCTTCCCGTTTCCACTCTCCCCTCTCCCTGAACTGTTCTCCACACGGAAGGTGTAGTCAGCATGTAAGTTGTATCATGTCACACTCCCTACTTAAAACCCTGCAGTGTCTTCTCACTGCACTTCCTAAACGGAATAATGCGCCGGTGTATAAGACCTGTGTGATCCCCTCTCCGCCTGCCTCTCGAACCTCATCTCATACCACTCTCCCCTGGCCTCCAAATGCGCTCTCACTCAGCCTGCTGGGCATCCTGAGAAGAAATGGAAGTTTCTTCTTTTGTTTTGGCCCTTTTGCTGGGCCTCCATTGCTTCAACTATTAACAACAACAAAAAAAAGAGCTGTGTTAGACAATCTCCAAGGATCACCTTAGAGCAGTGGTTCTCAACCTTCCTAATGCCACAACCCTTTAATACAGTCCTTCATGTTGTGGAGACCCCCAACCATAATATTTTCGTTGCTACTTCATAACTGTAATTTTGCTACTGTCATAAATTGTAATGTAAATATCTGATATGCAGGGTGTATTTAGGCGACCCCTGTGAAAGGGTCGTTCAACTCCCAAAAGGGTGGTGAAGGGTTGAGAACCACTACCTTAGAGTTTAATCTATGAGGGTAAAGTGCTAGTTTAGTACTTTAGTATAGATTCTTTTTTCTGTATAAAGCTGTTTTGTCTACTAACACTTGGGCTAGGGCAGCTCTGGTCTGGCCCTGGCAGACCAAGTCATCTGAGAATGTCCATCTTGGGTCTCATCCCATTTGCTGTTCACCTCTGGAAGCAAAGTGAAGAGCATTCTACCTAAAAAGCGCTCCTTCACTGGGAGTGGGTGGGTGCACAAGTGCCAGTGGGTGTGCTCACGAGAAGGTGAGTTCCAGCAGTGCTCGCACTGTTCCAAAGAGGAATCTGGCACTGTGCTGTCCTCGTGTTGCAGGAGGTGGAAACCCAAGCATCTGAGTCTAGTCTGCACAGGCCGCTCTGCCCTCCAAGTACCTTCCTCCCCACTCATCCTGGCCACTGCTGCCAGAAGAAGAGCCTTGTCAGGGCTTCCGTGTGAATTGCTGACATCGCAGGAGATGATGTCTTCCAGGTAGAAGCTGGGGGTTTGTTTTCCCTCTAAGATTTCAAAAGTCTCTTTCACATCTTATTGACTTCTGACCAAGCCAAACAAAAGACTGTGCAGGGCTGGCTTGGAGAGGATAGACAGGGACAGGGCAGGTCATTACTGGAAGAGCAGCGACGTTATTCCCCAGGACTGAGAAGAGAAAATGAAACAGGAAGAGGTGAGCAAAGACCAAGCTGCAATCTGAAGATTGTACGTTCCAAGTGCCTGAACATACGTCAGATTTTATAGGAACCCTGTAGTGGGTTTCCAGTCTTGACAAAGCTACAAACCACTTACCTGATCTTGAGCAGGTCCCTTTGCATCCGTCAGTTTCCTGGTGTCTGAACAAGCTGTGATAGTGTCCCTCCCCTGGCATCTGGCTTTGACTCCAACTCCCACCACAGGATGGGTGTGGGAGACCTCCCTGGCCAGCAGATGGCAGTACTGGCTCTTGACTCCTGCTGCAGCCCACTGCCCCAGTTCTGGTCGCACTCTGGGGCCTCACCCTCAGCGCCTAGCACCCCTGCATCTTCCACCGGCTCCCCTCACCCCTGCCCACCACTGTGACATTCTTAGGAGCTTCCTGGATGAGGTGATTTCTAGAAGAAGGCAGACAAATAATCCATGAAGGCTTTAGAGCAGAGAGGAATGGAAAAGTGATTTTTTTTTTTCACAGCCTTTGAACTCTTCCCCACATCTGTGCACGCCTCGAAGTGAGAGGGCTGTCCCGGTCCCCCATCTCCTGCACTAAGCCCAGAAGGCCTGTACAGTAGTAAATGTTCAGAAAGTGTGTGAATTAACGTGTAAAGGTACGTTTTCATTTGATCATTTCAAATTATTCCTTATAGGCAGCCTTAGAAGTAAAAGATTAGTATTTATTGAATGAGAATATTATGTGGACCTTCACGGAGATCAACAAAAATTACTGAGCACTGTACTAGCCAGGCTCTGCAGTAGGGTTAAAAGGATGAATAAGAAGCACTCCGTATGGTGGTTACCAGTGTGTACCCTGGGATGACAGGGTTGGATCCAGTTGCTAGCTTCTTGTCATTGAACACATTATTTTACTTCCTTGTATCTTCCATTCCTTTGCTTGTAAAATGGGGATAATAATAGCATCCACCTCATAAGGTTGTTGTGGGTTAATAGAGGTAAAGCACTCACAGTTCTGCTGGGGAACAGACAGTCAGAACGCGGAGCTGTGAAGGTCCTGGCACCTACCCTAACCTGGCTTTAGAAGGCTGAAGAAAGCTTCGTGGGAGGGAAATAGGACTCGGCCAGGTGAAGAGCTTTCTGGGTGAAATGGAGCCCTACTGAGTGAGGGAGTGTCCGTGTGTGTATTGACCAGGAGGCAACCCAGGGCTATAGTCCCTGAGGCCTTGTGGCCAGGTAGTAGGGTAATAGATCATATCCTGCCAGCAGTAGGTGTCACTGGATGGCTTTCCTGAGTGCATGGGCCACATGCCTGTTTTGGAGAGACCACACTTTTTACGAAGAAGGTTTGGAAGTGACCTGAGTCAAGAGGAAGGCTGGGAGACAATTGCTGTTGCAAGTTTGGAATTAGGGTGGCTTAAAATAAAGCAATGGCAGTGGAGACAGAGAAGAAGGCATTGATTTAAAAGACACAGGAAGAGGCAGAACATATCAAAATCAGAGGTGGGCTTTTCAAGGAGGATGCTCAAAATTAAGAAATACATAGAGAGACTAAGTAAACTAAGGACTGAATATGTTCAAGCATTTGCATGGTTCTCTTTGTTTGCGAAGTGGACT
This sequence comes from Nycticebus coucang, assembly GCF_027406575.1. Taxonomy (NCBI): domain Eukaryota; kingdom Metazoa; phylum Chordata; class Mammalia; order Primates; family Lorisidae; genus Nycticebus; species Nycticebus coucang. Next base: position 93,570,912 of record NC_069789.1, read on the forward strand.
ATTATATTTGCTCCTCCCCGCTGTACAGCAAACCTCAGCCTTTCAACCCTGCCTGCCCCCAGGTGGGGGGTGCTCCTTAGAGCGGCTCTTGCAGAACTGTCTCCTCTCTGAGCTCATTAAGTTGCCTGTCTCTGCTGACGGTACCAGTCCCTGCTCACCTGACTCCTCTCTTTAGTCCCAAAGCCATTGCATTCTGCCAGTGCTTTCGAGCCTCTTTCTAAAGACTCCCCAAATCTCTTCTATCATCTTCATTCCCACTGCAGCTGAAAATCCAGTTCCTTTGTCTCTTACTGAGCTCTGCAATGACCCATTACATGGTCTCCTGGTTTCAGATTTCCATCTGTTTTAAAATTGCCGGCAATTTGCAGGGTAAGCTTGCTAAAACGCCAAGCTCCATTTGTTAGTCTATTTAAAATTTGATTTGCCTTCAGGACAACATCCCAATTTCTTAGCTGGACTGTAAGGCTACTTACTAAAGTCTGGCTCGCTCCCAGATCCAATGCAGCAACTACACTGGCCTCGCTCTTTCCTCCTGAACCCTTGTGGCTGGTTGCTCCAACTAGAATGGTCTTTACCAGAATCTTTTGGTAAATATTTCTTTCTTTTCCTTTTTTCTTTCTCCTCTCCTCTCCCCTCTTCTCCCTCTCTCTATGCCTCCCTCCCTCCATTCATCCCTTCCTCCCTTCTTTCCTTTTCTTTTTTTCTTTTGAAATGATGTTTTGCTAGCATCGAACTCCATTCCTCTATCCTTGGGATTACAGGTGTGAGCCACTGTGCCCAGGCCCAATCTGCTTTCAAATGCTACTGATGCAAAGCACCTCTCTCTGACTGCTGCGGGTGGGCGTCATCAGCCTGCCCTTGTTACTCCCCAGCTGTGTACCCTTCCTCCTCAGAGTGACTCTTACAGGACTGCCTGCTCTCTGAGCTCTTCAAGGGCAGCGATTCTGTCTCCCTTGTCTTTATATCCCCAGAACACGGCATAGCATCAAACATTAGAAGGTCTTCAGCAAGCTCTGTCTTGTTGACAGCTGCACTGTAGCAATCTGCAATGTGTGGGACACTGTAGGCAATGTTGAGTGAGGGGTTGAAGGAGCGTGTGCCATCTACCCACCAGCAAGTGGCAGCCACTGGAAACTGCCCTGTGAGGTGCCTACCCATCCCTACCCACCACACTTTCATACCAGAGAAAAATAGGGTGTAGGAGGATTCCGTGAGAGAGTGTGTGTGTGTCCTGGAACAACCATGTAAAAGGACGTGGACTCCTGCATAGTCTGCATTCGTGTTGTCCAAGGGAACTTCCTGCGAGGAAGGAAATATTTTGTATCTGCACCAATCAATATGGCAGCCACAAGCGTGTGTACCTACTGAACACTTGAGATGAGGTTAGTGTGAAGATATACATTTTAAATTTATTAATTATAATTAAATGTCAATGGCCATGTGTGGCCAGTGATGACCATACAGCACAGTGCAGGTCCATGCATCTCTGTGTTAACCTTAAAATGCCAAAACAGAACCACTGAAGGTGGAACCGAGATGCTTCTATAGTTAGAGAATAATAACCAGTGTGGATGAGAAGGGAGTTTCTAATACAGAAGAGAAAATGTATCTGACTAGACAGGCTAAAACTCTTATCCATATATAGTTATCCAGCTAATGTGATTCCAGGATGTCAAGGTAATTAGATATTAGTCTGATGCACAGGTTCCTACGTTGGCTAAGCTGTTTATGTGGAGTATTTCTCTGTCCCCTTTCACATGGCCTCTTTGCCTCTACAGGCAGGGGTTGCATTACTGCAGCGACTTCACCACGTGTCTCCTGATAGGGAGGAGGACGCACAAAGGGTAGCCAGGGAAGAATCACAATCTAAAAGCACAAAATTAAATAGAATTTATAATAGGAACCAAAAATTTTTAACTTTCTCTTACAGCATTTTTAAGAGAGGATATGGAGGAAGGCCAGTTATTTCCAGCCAAGTGCTAGCTCTCCTCCTAAATTTATTTCATTTCTCTCTTACTCAACCCCAATTAGTCAGCATTAAATTATTAGCCCAACCTCCCCTCTGAGAGCCTGGAGCGTCCCGACTCCAAGGCCCTGTGTCAGAGGGCTTGGGGCAGTGCTGGGAGTGTGGTCCCCCAGCCAATGATGCGATGTTGGTTCCTGTTACTTTATCCCCATAAGCTCTGGGAGCAGTCCGGCACTTGCTGGCTGCCAGGACCTGGTGCCTCACAGATGCTTTACATTCTTAAGACCCAGACACTTGAGTAAGCTTTTCAGAAAGTTTCCCCCTCTGCCTGAGCAACTTCCTTCAGAAATGGCTTACAAGTAAAAGTCTTTTCTCAGATAGGAACACGATAGGAACACCCAGACACGTCATAAACAAACATCTGGGGCTCTGCTGGGCCAGCAAGAGCAAGGAGGTTTTATAAAATGTTACACATTCCTTGTACATTCCAAGAGATACCCTACAAGATACATGTAAAACCTGTTTCTTTTATTCAGTTAAAAGAAACTTTGTAATTTAAAAAAAAAACACAACTATTCAATGGCAGAGAAAGAACCAAGAATGTGGTCTAGATTGAAAACTTCTCATCTCCTTGGAATCCTTTATCAGACAGTGAGAAGCCTTAGGCTTTCAGCAAGCTGGTCTTCAGCTCTGCCGTATCCCTGCTCCCAGAGCGGACAGGTGATTCAGGTCCAGACACCTGAAATTACTTCATACTCTGCAGGGCGAAGGAACCACAAATGTGTCAGCTGCACAGCCTGACCGCAGGGCTAGAAAGCAAATGTGAGAATATTAAACCGGCCAGACTTCCTCTTCCCAGATGTAAAGAATTAAAAATGCATAGACCAATCTATGGAAACACTAAAGGCCTGTTCCACAAAGCCCACAACAAAGAAATGGAGGGATGAGCACATCCAAAAGTCTGAGCCAAGAAGGGACAATGGTTTCACATCCTGTTTGCAGGAGGATGTGGAAGCTGGAAGCAGCAGCTCCCTAGGGACTCCTCTGAGCTTGAAAGGTTTGTGTTTCCTTCCTTGTAAATACAGCCAGGTCTCCTGCAGATTCTAGAGCTCCCTTATGCCATCCACCCCAGTTGTTTTTCTAAGGACACAAGACTCAGCCAGGCTTGAGAGCCGTGGCTCCCTGCCAGCTTCTGATGGCTGTAGGAAGGGTGTGAGGAGGGGAGGGGACCTTAAGAGGCACTTAGATCCCTCTCAGATATTAGATCCCATTTCCAAGGCCCAAGGACTGATTGTGTGCTGGTTTTCCATGGATGCACATTATATACATTTGGCTTTTTTCCTTTAATAGTTCATAAAGACAAATGACAATTACAGTACTATTTGTAACAGGCAATAATAAAACAACTGGAAACAAACTAAATGTCCAGAAATTCAGAGACGTTTTAAAATATTATGGTGCACTGCAAGAGAAAGCCCTGTAGGTATTAACATCTAATGGCCTAATTCTTTATGTGCTGACATCGAAACTTCTCTGGCCCAAGGCTGAGGGGAAAAAAGCAAACTGCAGAGCACTATGATCTAATTTTTGATTTAAAACAGGCAAAAAAAATCTTCATTTAGAACCACAATTGGATCCTGATTGAAAGAAACTATTTGTAAAATGCCGTTTTCAAGACAAGGGAAATTTGAATACAAACAGGGTAATAGATGAAACCGAAGGTGTGATTTTTTAAAATGTGTTTTAATAAATGTTTTTGTTAAACTTGACAAGATACTACAGTAATATCTCGTAAGAAAATGTTCATACTTTTTAAAGCTGTATAATGAAGAATGTAGGGGTAAACCAATATGATTTGAGGATTTATTTTAAAATAATTCAGAAAAGAGGAAAAGGAAAAAAGAGTTGGATGAAATAATTACTGAAGATGATTATATGCAGGCTGATTTTACCACTCTCTTTTGTGTACATTTGAAATTTTCCCTCTTCATTTGCCATGACAACAATTTAATAAGAATTAAAATGGGAGGTGCCTGTGGCTCAGTGGGTAGGGCGCCGGCCCCATATGCTGAGGGTGGCGGGTTCAAACCCGGCCCCGGCCAAACTGCAACCAAAAAATAGCCGGGCGTTGTGGCGGGTGCCTGTAGTCCCAGCTACTCGGGAGGCTGAGGCAAGAGAATCGTTTAAGCCCAGGAGTTGGAGGTTGCTGTGAGCTGTGTGAGGCCACGGCACTCTACCAAGGGACATAAAGTGAGACTCTGTCTCTACAAAAAAAAAAAAATCCAATTCCATCCATCAATCAGTCATTTGATCTTTTTAAAAGGATCCAAGAGGATCCAGAAAGGATCTAACAACTTATTGGGCAAAATATAACGTATTCTTTTAATGTCTGAAAGGATAACCAGAACATTTTCAGCCACTTTTAGTATGAGGATACAAATAATTGAAGCAAATAATTACCTTTCAAGTTTCCTTTTTAACTGGATATTTCAAACAAAACTGGTAATGTTCCTGAAGTTAGCTGATACATTTTCTGAAATCCCCCCCATCACCTGAAACCTCTGGGCACTTTAAATCGCCTGCACAGCTCAAGCTCACACTACACATGGAAGTCACACTCGAGGTAACAGAGCTGAACTTTGGCCTCAGCTTCCCCATCTCTGATTAACAAGGGTCCAGGGTGACAATGATGATACAGGCTCTGTGTGTGTGAGTTGTGACTCCTGTCGGGTCGTTTTATTACCTTGAGCCAGGCGTACACTTATTTTTACTCCTTTTGGGCAACAGTGTGAATTTGTGAAATGGCTTTTATGAAGTCAAAGTAAGTTTGTGGTTGGCATGATGAATTTCCCTGATGCCATGGCCAGGATGTTTGTCTACCTATGTGCTTTATCTAAATCAGTCTATCCATATCTGTTATTCTATTATTGGAAAACACTGAGACAAATCCCAGAGCTAAATATAATTAATATATACATACATATATACATATAGAGAGAGACCTAGCTGTGGGTAAGGTTGATGTGCAAAGTGTTTATGACAATCTCTGCACAGTAGTAGGAAATGGCCCACAAATTTGGCTCTAAACATACACAGCAGCAAGGGCAAAGGGGCAAGTACAATCAGTGACAAGAGTCAGTGTACACAAGAATATACGAAACACAATGGTTCATGAGAAAGCTTTCTTGGTATTAAATCCAAAGAGAAATTTGTTCTCTTGGTCTTTAGAAAATGGGAAAATTATAGAGAACGTGCACTGTACTGGCAGTAGAGACAGTAAGTAGTGTCATACAACAATTTGATGGTACGCATCAATGCAGGCTGATAGAACTGTGTCAAAGGGTAATTTCGTGAAAGTTATTCTACAAAAACACTAAATATATTGAAATTTTTCATAATACAAAATCTTGAAGCCAAGCACAGTGGCGCATGCCTGTCATGCTAGTTTCTTGGGAGGCTGAGGAGGGAAGATGTACTGAGCCCAGGCATTTGAGGTTGCAGTGAGCTATGATTGTACCTGGGAATGGCCACCGCACTCCAGCCTAGGCAACATAGTGAGACCTGGTCTCTTTAAAAAAAGAAAAAAAAAAAAAAATCTTGAATGTACAGGAGGAAAGTGCAGGGGGGACTCACCACAAAAGCAGGTAGTTGCTTCCTGCCACCCCTTCTACCAAAGCCGCACAATGCTACTCCACCCCTGTGGGATTGCTCCTTCACCGTCCCTAAGCAGTTGGGAGGATTAAGTCAGTGGTTCCAAGTCTAGTTGGTATCAGAATCACCCAGAGGGTCAGAAGGAGCCATGGGGTAAGAGTCTCTGAAGTTTCATACACTGCCCACCTCAGCTCCCTGAGGGGCTGAAGCCTCCCTTACAAACAGTAAGTATGTAGAGGGGGTTGGTGTATTCCCCCTCCCCCCAGAGCCCCAGCAGAAGGACACCCTCCAACACTTAATTCTAACTTGGAAGGAACTGTAGATGATGAAACTGGTAAGATTCCATTCCTGCTGCCCTTGTGAACTGGAGGAAGACTCCCAGTTCTATCTGCCACATCCCTCCAGGGAGGGAGGTCACGGCCAGCTGTAACTCTTTCACTCCCAGTCAAGAAAGTACAACGAACATTATGCAAGCTGGGAGACTCATGGTGAATCTGTGGTAACACAGAATTAATAAGACACTAGAAAACTTCATAGCTTTACTAGTAACATTTTATTCATGACACAGCTAAGTAATCCCACTGTCTTCCAAATTGGGGGTAAGAACCCTGGATGTCTGGTCTACCTCCTCCTGTCACCCCCACCAACTTCCAAGGAACAGGGAGAAAACTGCAGACTTTGCAGGTACAGATTTTTCTCAGTAAGAAAGGAGCAAAGTTCTTCTCATTGGTCTGAGAAGCCACAGGGCATAGTGGTTAAGAACAAGGCTCAAACACCTCCAGGTTCTTTGTACCTTATTAGCTAAATGATCTTGGTCAAACTATATAACCTAAGTCTGAAGTTGTCTTTCTAAAAATGGGTTTAAGATGAGAACAACTAGTATTAACTCAGTGCTATGACAGAGCAAGGAACGCAAAGTGCCTGGCATACAACAAGTGCTTACTCATTATTAGTTATTCCTATTAGGTCACATTCTGTTACCCCCACTCTGTGGCAAGCTCTTTGAGGAGCTTTATCTTGGTTGTTGTGCATTTATGCTTAGCACAGGGCCCGGACACTGGAGAGTTCTTGGTATAGGTAGACGAACAGATGAATCCACCCACCCATCCGCCCCATCAATGTTCCTGAGAGCTGCCGAGTGCCAGGCTGTCCCACGCACTGCAGACAGAGCAGCCACAAAACTGCAAAGTCCTGGCCTCTGCGTGCTTATATCCCAGTGGGGATAACAGACAAGCAAATAAATCCTAGGTCTCTCTGAGAACCTAACATTTGAACAGAGGCTTAAAGGAAGTGAGAGCAAGCCACACAAACACCTGCCCCAGGTGTGTTTCTGGCCAACAGCACGGTGGGCACCAAGGTCCCGAAGCAGGCACGTGGATGGCATTTTTGAAGAAAAAGGAGGCTGGCATGGCTGGCGTGGTATGGACGAAAAGGGTCTTATCTCTTCTCTATTTAATTAAGAATGAGCACACAACACAATTCAGAAATTGAAAAAGATGTATTAAAATATTCCCTAGCTGAATACATTTCCATCGAAAAACTACAGATAGTTTGGAATTTTAATCTGAGTAATCCTTTTCTGATGCCCCCTTACACAATTCACACATGATTTTAAGTGGTCTCAGTCTGTCAGCAATAATACGTGGAACCGGGTGGATCTGCCATCTGCAAGCAACCCTGCAGCCAGGCAAAGGACGCTGAGGCAAGGAGAGAGAGCCCCGAACCCACAGTGCGCAGAGGGGAGGAAAGCCCTGCCCTGAGATGCTCCAGCCACGTGAGGAAACCTTCCTCCAGGTAAGACTGTCCTGTAGACCAACAGAACTTGCTGGTAGCTAACTGCCCCTTGCTGGGGGAGAAGGTTGGGGAAGGCTGGTGAGGAAAGGCTCTGCCACAATGCAGGGTGCTGACAGAGCGTGAGGGGGCTGTTGGAGGCTTGAGAAGGAGGCAGGGAGTGAAGGAAAGGCCTACAGGTGTCATTTGAGCATCCCAGGACACCAGCTTCACAACATAAATCCCCCCACCGCAAGGAGGAATCAGGGTTCCTGCTATCAGTAGTATCAGGAATGTAGCGTTGACTCACAGGAACTGTTGAGTAAGGAGAAAAGAAGGCCCCTCTTCTCTGTAAGAAATGACTGGAAGGAAACATGACACATACAAATGTCCACAGTCAGTCTCTCAACCATTGGGGTCCTTTCTACCTCAAGCACAGCCTTGGCCAGCCGTGCAGTTCCCACAGTGGCAGTCATGAGGAATGGTGATGATCCCAAGGCCCCTCTCCTCCTGACACATACAGAGGTCTTCCAGAGGCTCCTGTAGTTTTAGAATGCAAGGCAGAGTTGGCAGCTTGTGGAATGTCTCAGGGCCGGCACTCTGTGTCACTTGTGTCACTCTCCTGAGAGGGCGGGGCCTATGAACACAGAGCAGGTGCAGAGGGTGGGGCCTATGAACACAGAGCAGGTGTGTTTTTCTCCATTCCACACAGAACAAAGACCAGATGCTGCCCAGCTCCAGAGGATGATGTACGTGTGTGAGTAAAGCCTGATCCCCGTCTCCCCACACAGACACGGGGTGTGAACAGGACCGTGATGAGAATAGCAAAAATAGTTCCTTAGGAAAGGCCGCACGTATGGGGGAGAGTTAGTTTTGAGGCTCCTACGTCCTTTGTCACCTTTGCACGCCTTCATATCTAAATCCTGCTTTATTGTATGAAGGCTCTTAGAACTCAGCCTTCACATCCTCCAAAAGATGACAACACAGGAGGGTCCACAATAAACCTCAAACTAAATGGGGGTAAAAACTAACATTACTTCTCACTCCCACTCACCCCAAACGTTCTGCAGACCAGCTAGACACTATTCTTCTCATAAATGTAGGTTTTCAGATGATTTTAAAGGGAAAAAATTTTTTTAAAACAAAACAAAGAAAATGGGAGAATGAAAATATGTGTAAATCAGTGTTTAACAATCTTCATCGCTTTTCCCTCCCAGTAAAAAATAAAAACTCATAGATTTGAAGTGGGGTGTGGGTAGTCAATGGGAGAAAATGAGTTTGAGGCCAGCCTGGGCTAAATGTACTGAGGCCTCATTTCAAATAATAATAATAGTAATGATAAAAATTAAAAGTGAAAGGAGGTCATTCCCTCTAGATAGAGCTGTGGGACACTGGAGAATGGCAACATAATGATCTCATTTCTGCCTACTTAAAGGCAAGAAACTCTTCTACTTTAGCTGTATAGGGACTCTTATTTCACCAAGGAAGAAAACTGATTTTTACTCTCCATAAGGTCCAATATTCCTCAAGCAACGCCTGGATTTTCTACTTTATGGTACTGATCTAGATGTACCTAGAAGGAAGTGACCTGGGCATTTATCCTTTGCTAAATCTTGCTGTTATGAATCCACAAGTTGATATGATATACTTAGAGAGTGCAAAGTTAAAATAAGTCTCTACAACATATAAAACTAAACTTGCCCCGTATTTTAGAGGAAAAAAAAAAAAACAATAAAAACTTCTCCAACTCTCTTCCATGGCATAGCCAGTGGATGTTTTCTAGAAGCTGCAGCCCAGTAACGGACGCTGACACTGTTGAAGAACACCCTGGACACGCCTCCATCATTGTTTCTCCTTTCTCCAACTATAAGAAACGCTAAGACTGATTAAGCCCTTTGATGAAAAGGCCATGTCTATTGAAAATACTAAAAGATCTGCTATCATGTCCATTAAGGCTGATCATTTCTAAATGATGGTGACAGGAATGTTTCTGAAATTTCCCAATTATAAATGACCCTGAAAAGAAAAGTACAAAAGTACAAACGTACAGCAAGACAATATATATACACACATAGGGTCTGACCATCTTTTCATCATGCAACATTGGCTCCTCACATCAGGAAGATTAAATAGAATATTTATACATATCCTTTATACACATATTTTTCTCCCTCTGAGTACACGTGTTTGTCCTTGCTTGGGGGTTCAAGGCCACATGTAGTGATGGGCTACATTTTCTGCATAGGAGTCCAGTTTGGATTTGTTTCTTGTTTAGGATATGATCTGGGTCTTAATTTTTCCGGATGTCTGCATACACCACAGACTCTGACTTGTTAATCTTGTCACTGTGATGTCCACCGGAGTGGTCTAACTGCGCATATATGACTGGGCCCTGGAAAAGAGAATAGGAGAATTAAAGGTTTGGAAAAGCTGGTGTTCCCATTTAAGGTATAAGCATCGAAGCCATAATTAAAGCAGAAACATTAGGGTTTCAGAGCAAAGAGTTGTCTCTTTTGAATGTCTTCAAGAAGACTTTTTTTTTTTTCTCTGCAGTTTTTGGCTGGGGCCAGGTTTGAACCCGCCACCGCCTATATTTGGGGCCTGCGCCCTACTCCTTTGAGCCACAGGCGCCACCAACGAAGACTTCTTATGAACAGTATGTCTAGGATTGACTTTAAAAGATTGGACATACATTGATAATTGTTAAAGTGAAGTACATAGGGACTTGTTACATTATGCTCGCTTCTTTTAATGTTTGAAACTTTTTAGAAACAACAAAATAGTCCTTCTTAAGAATACTCCTTAATATCTGTCACAGAACTTCTCTATTACAGTTGGAATTAGAGTCTTACGGACCAAGATGGGTATGTCTACCAACCTGAGGCTCACTGAAGTTATGAGCTTCAGAAGAATCCATGCAAGAAACCAACACATTTGGTGCCACCCAAAAATATAATCAATAGGTACTTTAAAAAATTCAATATTCTTCAATACAACTACTTACAGCAAATTATTTTAGTCTAATCCTACCTTGGCCAATAAAATTGCTTCTTTGATTTTTTTTCTTTTTTTTTTTTTTGCTTCTTTGATTTTTAATATCAGATAACTGTCCTTCCAGTTGTAAAATAAAATTAAAAAGAAAAAAACCAAAGCCATAATCTATAGAGATAAAGAAAAACTCCAAATGAACTAAAGGAGAAAAGATCCTCTTCTTAGCCTCAGGGATGAGGGAGAGGTCAAAGTCCCAGAAAATTGTCAGGGTCCAATCTAGGAAAGAAAAGAAGACTGGGCTGCCTGGGGGCACAGGGAATTCCCAGCTCTTAGGAAAGAGGTCAGACAGGTTACATTTCATGACCCTTTCAGTCCCTTTCAACCTAGAGATTCTAAATTGTAAACAATCATAAAAATAGCCCTGGTTTTAAAAGAAAAAAAAATTAATATTACCCAAAGTCAAGTTTCTTCCCACTCTAGTGGGAACTCTTCCCACTCTAGGGGAACTCTCCCTAGGATAATAGAAAGCTTTCAATTTTGAAATCATAAGCTCAGCAGCCAAACCATGTGCTTTAAAATAAACACCCTCATCCAAATCCAGGAGCCCAACAACTTGCATGCTTCAGTGCATAACCCCGGGTTCTGTGGCGTTCAGGAGCACCAACTTCCACAGAAGGGACAGGCCCAGCCATGGGGGCTGTGCTCGGTGCACCTAAGAGTGGAGTTACAAAGTGAAGCAACACTCAAGGACTATAATTAAAAAACAAAACAAAACACTCAAGGGCTAGATCCATCTGCCCTCGGCCAGATCTGCCCTCAGAATTGAGGAGATAGTTCTCACCGAATCTGGTGGAGAAGATCACTCATGTGGCCTCAAGCTTATTTGTAAACCTCTAAGCTTACATTTCTTCATCTCTAAAATGGCACCGATAACAACACCTGCACCTTTTAGTATAGGTAGAAATTGAGATAATACTTGTAAGTAGCATAGGCAGTGTCTGACAGATAGTTAACACTCAATATATGTTATTACAAACATCTTGTTACATAATAAAAACACTTTATAGTACATTTGATGAGTTACCTTGTTTGTCTTTAGTGTATAAATGATATCTCTAATGCCTGTCATGGGCAATATTAATGGGTTACACTGTTACTACTAATCATACAGAAACACTATGTGTATCTCAGAAACATGCAAGTTAAGTGCCAACCCCAAAGGGCACAAAAAGTTTAAAAACAAAACTATTCTCTACTACTACTCCGTTTCCCCGAAAATAAGACATCCTCCGAAAATAAGACCTACTTACAGGAAAGATAAGACGTCCCCTGAAAATAAGACCTAGCGCATTTTGGGAACACACCTTAAAATAAGACACTGTCTTACTTTTGGGGAAACAGGGTAAGAACAAAATGAAAACAAACTATTCCCTCGTCACAGCCACTTCCAAAAGTAGGACAGACTTCCCAAAATTAAATCATGTAACTTCCTAGATAACGCTGTATCACAATTCCTAAAGAATCATTAGGAGTATTAAGGTATGTTCACAGGGGAAGGAATTTACAACTTGTGATGTAGTGTAAAAACTTCATGGCACCCACACCCTTTGCAATATCATGCTTCAGATCTTTCCATCAAGATTAGGGATCCATTTCTTCACCTCTTGAATCTGGGCTAGACTTGTAAATTGACCAAAAGAATAAGGAAGAAGTGATGTTTTGCAACTTCCACAGCTTGATCTCAAGAGACTTGCAGCTCCCATTCTCTTACTGAGCTTGGGACCCATCCAGCCCCTACTGCCACATAAGGAAGTCCGAGCTAGCCTGCTGGCTGATGAGAGGCACCCGGCCCAGTTGCCGTCTGGCTGGCTGGCCAACAGCCTGCCAATTGTTGGGCCATTACAGACCATCCAGCTTCCAGCAACCCTACAGCCAATCACAGATGCACTGATCCTAACCAGATCTACCCAACCAATCCACAGAATGGGGAGCCAAATAAATGTTGACTATTTTAAGCCACTACATTTTGGGGTGGTTTGTTACACAGCAGTAGATAATGGACACACTATGTGAGAGGAAATTAAAGACAGCAGAGACAGCAAAGAAGGTAAGACACAGAATTACTTCTGAATCAGTCAGCAGTGTTAAAATACCAGGAAGATATTTCTTGTGAGATAGTATTGTCTTTCATGGCAAGAGACGACAAGTTACCTGCTGAAAGTAACTGAGAATTCCTTGAAGAAACCCTGGATGTGGTTTTCCTCAAATCACTTCCCACTGTCTGATGTCATCCTCTCCCCCTTAGAATGAAGGATGGTCTTCAGTGAGCAGCTAGTTAACTGCCTAGGACTTGGCAGATTGTAGGTGCTGGACCAAGGGATGGATGAAATGATGGGTCCAGAGGAATTATGGATGTAGGTGGAAAGCAGGGATCTGCTGATGGAGCTGCTCAGTCTAGAATAGCTCTCTGATTCAGAATGCTATTCAGAAACTATTTAGATGCCTGGGTTTCTGTGGAATGTGCCTGGGCACTTTGATTTAGATGGTCAACAAGAATGCTCAGGAATTCAGAAGAAGCCACTGAACCGAGATCTCCTTGGAAATGAACCCACCTTTGCAAAGACATTCACTTTGGGGTACTCAAGAAAAAAGAAGAAAAACAGTAACAACAAAATCTACATTAACCTAGTTGTTTTCGCTGTACTTTCTGGGACTCACTCTCCCCAAATGCCATCTGTTTGATTTTGCTTTCTTGGTTCTATTTATTTATTTATTTGGCCATTCCACAAAGAATTACAACAATGAAGTGAAAAATAAGCATGGATGTATCTTTTCCCCAGCCTTAAACTCCTGGAAATGTTTCAAGAAAAAAACTGCTTGATATAGGTCTATTTTTTTTTTTTTTAGTTAAAACTACACATAAAATTAACTCTGAATTTTTTCCAATACAAAAACATACTGATGAAGATAGAAAGAAGGTCCAAGAGAAAGGTTCTAGATGAAGAAAGAACCCTGCTTCTACCTATATTCTAACTTCTCAGAAGTCATTGAGTTACGTCCCACACTGTACTTTCCACAGCCTCTGCAGTCAAAATTTTAACAGTTGATTCTGGTCCTTCAGGCATTAGAGGAATCACTCCCAACACTAAGCACGGTATCACTAAGACAGAACATCTGCTTATGCAGATGCCCATAGACTGTTGACAAAACACCTTTTTCAGTATTTACTTCACTCTTTTTTTTTTTTTTTTTTTGAGACAGAATCTCACCCAAACAGTCCTCTTGCCTCATCTCCCTGAGCAGCTAGGACTACAGGCTCTCACCACAATGCCTGGCTACTTTTTAGAGACGGGGTCTTGCTCTTACTTGGGCTAATCTTGAACTCCTGAGCTTAAGCAATCCACCTCATTGGCCTCCCAGAGTGCTAGGATTACAGGTGTGAGCCACCGCGCCCGGCCTTCACTCATTTTTTTAAAAGCCAAATACACAGTACTCTACCGAGGGTGACAAAGTGAAACTCTGTCTCAAATAAAATAAAATAAAATAAAAGCCAAATACGAATGTGAAACACAGCTATGCGTTTTCACCCTTTTTGAGATAAATATGACTACAGTGATTATCAGTATAGAGTTGAAAAGAAATAAACAGATACGATAGAATAATCTGTGCTTTAGAACAAAATAGATTTGACTCTAATACACATACCAGCTCTGTCACTGGCTACTGATCTTGAGCAAATGGATCAACCTACTCAACCGAACTAAGCCTTAGTGTCTTCCTGTGTAAAACAGAGTCCACAAAAGAAGCCTGTTGTGAAAACTAAAGGGAAAATGCACGTGTGATTTTTCTTGAAACATTACTACACTTATATACCATAGCTGACAAATAAATATACCAATCACTGTTTTCAAAAAATCCCCTGACTTTTGCATATAAAACAACCGTTTTCAAAAAAGAGCTAGAAAATCAGCCACTCCTCACATATTTATGCAAAATTATTTACAGCAATCTCAGTCAAAACTAAGCTTTATAAAGAAGAATTTTTTTTGAGATGGGGGTCTCACTATGCTGCGTAGGCTGTTTCAGACTCCTAGCCTCAAGCAATCATCTCTCCTCAGCCTCCCAAGTATCTGGGACTACTGGCTCATGCCTCTCCGTGCTTAGCTACAACAAAGATTTTTTACTTATTTTTTCCCAATACCATAACACTCTAAATTCTAGGCAGTGCTTAGCCAGTACCCTTTTCAACTCAGCGTCCCACCCTACGCTGCTGGAAAAGCCCTAATTTGGTTCTGGTGTCTGGTGTCCACCTTCCTTTGCACAAGTAGATACCCTTGCCCTCTCCTGTCCTCAGGGGTGAATCACAATGGGTATCTAAGCCAGTCTTAATTCCTGTCCCTTGTAAGTAACCAGAAGAGTTATCAACACATGACCTACCCTTTGCTAAAAGGCACTAAGAGAAGTTTGCTGGTGGCTGGGTGGGGCATGGCTTCTGGTAAAGATTTTCCTCCATAATAAAAACTACGTGAGGGGAGATTCAGTTCTTTCAGTTGCCTGTTTTCATGTGATGCCTGAAACCAAGGCAGCCGTTCTGAGGCTGAGGGATTGAGTGTAAGAATAAAGACAATAAGCAGAGGATGAAAGAACAGAAAAATGGAAAGAACTTGTGTCTTTAAGGACACTGCTGGGTCACTGAACTAACACAGAAGTACCCTGCCTAGGGACCTCTTGTGAGTTAATTAGCTTCCTACCATTAAAGCTACTTTTAGTCTTAGGATAGGCACAGTGGCTCACGCATGTAATCCAGCACTCTGGGAAGCCAAGGCAGGTGGATTGCTTGAGCTCAGGAGTTCAAGACCAGCCTGAGCAAGAGTGAGACTCTGTCTCTAAAAATAGCCAAGCATTGTGGCAGGCACCTGTAGTCCCAGCTACCCAAGAGGCTGAGGCAAGAAGGTTGCTTGAGCCCAAGAGTTTGAGGTTACTGTGAACTGTAATGACACCATGGTACTCTATCCATGGTGACAAAGTGAGGCAAGAGAATCTCTTGAACCCAAGAGTCTAAGGTTACTGTGAACTGTAATGACACCATGGTACTCTATCCATGGTGACAAAGTGAGGCAAGAGAATCTCTTGAGCCCAAGAGTCGAAGGTTGCTATAAGCTTTGATGCCATAGCACTCTACCAAGGGCATCAAAGTGCCCTTTGAAAAAAACAAAAACAAAAAAAAGCTACTTTTAGTCTCGTTACTAAGTCTTTCCCAATTATAACAAAAATAGTGACCAAAGACAGATGCCTGGGCATTAAGTTTCATCTCTTCTAAATTTCCTTCTTAAGATACTAGTATTTCTCTTTTTCTTCTGGTAGAATAATAAGGAGTTATTCACTCATCCAAATACTGCTTACTAAAGCTATTACATTCTCAGAGGATGTCTGCAGATAGGAAAATGGATGTAAAAGGCTGATATAGGTTGGTGTAACGGTTGAATTACTTCTCACCAACTTCCAGAAAATGCCATGGTCACTTAGTTGGGCCTATGTAGAACCCTGGGGTTTACTCACAGGAGAAATGAGCCACAGTTTCTGACTCAGGCACAGCAGAGTGAGGTATCAGCACTGCAAATGGGATGGGCAAAAAATATCTACATACTGGACAGGGAACCTTCCTCCCTTTGCTCAACTCCTCAGCAGGAAATTAGGGGTTTTCTTTTTGAGAATTTGACTGACCCAAGAGGAAAGAGCCTCAGAAACTGACACTTAGGGATTCCCCAATGAAAGTCAACCAACACTTTATACAGTGACGCCCACTACCCAGTAAGTGCTATTCCAGCACAAAGAGATTCTATTTTAACTAATAACTTTATATTTTTTGTGGAGTGAGGATCTTGCTATGTTGCTCAGGCTGGTCTTGAACTCCTGGCCTCAAGCAATCTTCCTGCCTTGGTCTCCCAAAGTGTTAGGGTTATAAGCGTGAGCCACTGTACCTGGCTGAGATTCTATTTTATTATAAATGTATAACAGAGGATCATTGGGCATTTTAGGAAAGTTTCTAATATTAAAGCCAGAAAGGGAATTCAGAAGAAACAGTGAAATCAAGTAAGAGAAGAAAACATTTAAAAAAATCACAAAACAGAAGAAAAAAATGGTATGTTTAGGTAAGACAATGCATTCATGGAAACAACTATTATAAACAGACAATAAGAAAAAACTCTTGAAAGCTTTTTAAATGATAGAAATTAAATATTTGATGAAAGTTGGAAGGTACAGTTGTAGAAATTTTCTAGAATACAGAACAAACACCTCAAAGAAAAAAAAAATCAGAAAACTAAAGGATCAATATAGGAAGTGGTGCAATTCCTAATTGGAATTTCCAAAAGAAAGAACATAAAATAATAGGAGAAAAATTTCCAAAGAACATTGGAAGAAAATATCCTAAGATTTTCAGGTTGAAAGAGCCCACTGAGAGGCTAGGACAATTAATAAAGACCTACAATTTATGAAATTTCATCAGAACACTAGAGCTAAAGAAAGATTCTAAGTGGAGAGACAAAACTGGTCCTACAGAAAGGAGCAGGAATCAGAATAGCATTAGCTTCCAAGCCACGGCATGGAAGGCAGAAAATCAGCACAGCAAGGCCTCAAGATGGTGAAGGAAAATGACTTAAAACCTGGAATCCTGGGTGGCGCCTGTGGCTCCGTCGGTGGGGCGCCGGCCCCATGTACCGAGGGTGGCGGGTTCAAACCCAGCCCCGGCTGAACTGCAACCAAAAAATAGCCGGGCGTTGTGGCGGGTGCCTGTAGTCCCAGCTACTTGGGAGGCTGAGGCAAGAGAATCTCTTAGGCCCAGGAGTTGGAGGTTGCTGTGAGCTGTGTGATGCCATGGCACTCTACCGAGGGCCATAGAGTGAGACTGTCTCTACAAAAAAAAAAAACAAAAACCAAAAAACCTGGAATCCTACCCAACCAGATTATCAATCAAGTTTGAGGGAGGAGAATAAAGATAATTTTAGAGGGTGGTGCCTGTGGCTCAAAGGGTAGGGCGCCAGCCCCATATGCCGGAGGTTGCAGGTTCAAACACAGCCCTGGCCAAAAAAAAAAGGTAATTTTAGAGATGCTAAAAACAAATGTATTATCTTACACTTTTATTTTTTTTTAGAGAGAGTCTCACTTTGTCACCCTTGGTAGAGTGCTGTGGAGTCATAACTCACAGCAACCTCAAACTCCTCAAACTCTTGGGCTCAAGTGATTCTTTTGCCTCAGCCTCCCAAGTAGCTTGGACTACAGACACCAGCCACAATGCCTATCTATTTTTAGAGATGGGGTCTTGCTCTTGCTTAGGCTTGTCTTGAACTCTTGAGCTCAAGCAGCCCACCTGCCTCGGCCTCACAATCTGGCCTTGGTCAGAAGTCTGAAATGTGTTTAGCTGGGCTAAAATCCAGGTGTTAGTATGGCTGTGTTCCTTCTGAGGGCTCTAGGGAAGAATTTGTTTCCCTGTCTTTTTCTTGGAAGCTGCCTGCATCCCGTGGCCCATGACCTCTTTGTCCATCTTCAAAGCCAGCAGCATAGCATCTTTGATCTCTCTCTGACTTTCGCGATTCTGCCTCTCTTATAAAGACTTTTCCAGTTACATTGGACCCACCCAGACAATCCAGGAAAATCTTCTCATCTCAGGGCAACTTAATCACACCTGCAGAGTCCCTTTTGATGTATAAGGTGACATATCACATAGAACCCAGAGATGAGGATGTGGATCTCTTTGGGGCCACTATTCTGTCTACTACACAAAGTCTCCAAATGCTTATTACCTCCCGTGCATTCTTTCTCAAAAAGCTATGTTCCATCATATTATAAGAATAAACTAAGAATGTTGAAGACCTGGGGTCTAAGAAGAGAAGGATAAAGAAAACTCCACGTGAGGGAAAGCCAAGGTTGACAGCTGGAGAGCAGCCTAGAGTACAACAAGGTCAGATGGTTTCAACACGTGTCTCCAAGAATGAAATGAAACCAACAGAGTAGGTGAAGTTTGGATGTGCTTACAGGTTTTAAATTCTGTTGACGAGTTTTGAGATGGAATATAAATAAATAAATAATAACAGGTAAATATGAGCTCCCTGATAGATAAAACTATACAAGAAACCAAATGAGTGTGGCCCAACAGTTAAAAAGAAACAGGTGTAATGGTGTAATGCTGAGTAATAATATACCTCAACGTGACGAGATGACCACACTGGGAAGAGCCACGCGTCTATTCATGGGCACATAAGCATTGTGCGTTCGAGGGAAAGGCAGGGGATATAATTAGTAAATTCTCATTTTTCCATAGTATGGAATCAACAGCTAATATCTAAAACTGAAAATCCAGAAATACAGAGTGGATGCAAAGTTTATGTGCAATTCAAAATGGTTTAATATAGTAAACTGCACATGAACGTTCCATCTGCCCTGTTGAAATATAAGATTTTTAGAAATAAGATGAATACCAGAAGAAACGACTAAAATAATTCCAAGTGTTTGCTTGTGGGAATGGGTCTCAGAGTAGGTAGGTATGGAGCAGGAGGGCTGCTTTTATTCAGTTACCATGGTACTTGATATTTTAAGCTATTTTCCTTTTTTTTTTTTTTTAAGGTATTTTCATTTATCTTCTTGAGTAAAGCCGAGGGCCTGGGAAACAAAAACTGATATAACAAAGGAGGCCCAAAATTACAAGGCTATGATCAGAATGCAAATTCTAACCTTCATTTTTTCCTCCTCTAGGATTTTTATTTCTAGCCATATGACAAACTAGATTTCTGAAAAATGTAAAAATGTCACTATTTGTGCCATGATGTGAAAAAAATGACATTTGGATTTTAAAAAGCTGCACTTGTAGGGTGATGGGCCCGAGCCAGGTGTTCAAAGTTTAGCATAAAGCTGGAAAACCCCACATCTTTGAAAGAGGAACTAGAAAAAGATACTAGCCTACGATGGGGATGCAGTATGCCCTGGTATTGGTTCTGCAGTGAGCAAAATAGAAAGTAAAATCTCCCACAAGTATCCATAGCTACAGCCCTGTATTTGTGTACAGTGACAGGTGGAATTCAAGCCACCCGTGTAACTCAAAAGACAGCCCAAATGTTAGTGTTTAAAACCCTTATCGGTAGTATCCCAGGCACACAAAATACAAATCTCATGGGTAATGCGTTTTAAATGAAGACTCAATTTGCATGAAGTGCCCAGAAACATAAGCAGTTTTGAAATTATACATAAGAAAACAAACCACCATTAGCAAGAGTTGTAGGAAACAGAAACTGCAATTAGACCAGCAAAGACCACAGACACTAGAATGATCAGTTTTGAGGTATAAAATAAAAAGATTTAATATCCTTAAATAAATAAAAAATAAGATACTGAAAACATAAATTAATCATTGCAACTATCAAAATCCAGGCATACTTATTTACTTATTTTTTAAAGAAAACATCAGCAAGTAAAGCCAGGCATTTTTTAATTTAATTTAATTTAATTTTTAATCTAATTTAATTTTATATATTTGAGACAGAGTCTCAATTTTGTTGCCCTTGGCTAGGTTGCCTTGGTGTCAGCCTAGCTCACAGCAACCTCAAACTCTTGGGTTCAACAGATCCTCCTGGCTTAGCCTTCCCAGTAGCTGGGACCACAGACACCCGCTACAACGCTCAGCTTGTTTTTCTACTTTTAGTAGAAACAGGGTCTCACTCTTGCTCTGCATGGTCTTGAACCTATGAGCACAAGGGATCTACCTGCCTTGGCCACCATACCTGGCCAGCCAGGAATACTTTAAAAAAAAAAAAAATAGAATTTCTAGAAATGACACTGATAAAATGAAATCAAAGAAATAAACAAGAGAAAGCTAAAGGATTAGTGATTTTAAAGACAAACAGGTAAGGCTGAGTTTGGTGGCTCATGCCTATAGTCCTAACACTCTGGGAGGCTGAGGTGGGTGAATCGCCTGAGCTCACAGATTTGAGACCAGCCTGAGCAAGAAGGCGACCCGTCTCTAAAAATAGCCAGGCATTGAGGTGGGTGCCTGTAGTCCCCGCTACTTAGAAGGCTGAGGCAAGAGAATCGCTTCAGACCAAGAGTTTGAGGTTGCTGTGAACTGGAACGCTATGGCACTCTACCAAGGATGATAAAGTGAGACTCTGTCTCAAAAAAAAAAAAAGAAAGAAAAAGACAGGTAAAAAAATTCTGCAGGAGGGGTGGCGCCTGTGGCTCAGTGAGTAGGGCGCCAGCCCCGTATACCGGAGGTGGTGGGTTCAAACCCAGCACTGGCCAAAAACTGCAAAAAAAGAAAAAAAAGAATTCTGCAGGAAACAGCACACAATGTGATAAAAAAATATGTAAGAGGTTAAGAGACACAGAGAAGGTTTAATATATATCTAATCAGTTCCATAAAAAGATGAATACATAAAATGGAAAAAGAAAAAATTCAAAGAGATTGTGACTAGGAATTTTCTAGAATTTATTAAAAACATTAGCCTTCAGATTCTTGGAAGTCCAGTGAAATTCCAAGCACAAGCACCAAGGGGTAATCTGTAAATAAGTAGTAAAAAAAAAATGCAGAGTACGGAAGGCACAGAGTAGATCTGAAAAGCAGAGAGATAGATCACCCACCTACAAGGAGCAAGGAGAATGTCAGCTGAGTTTTCAATAGCTCTTGACTTTATTTTTTCTTCTATCTGCTTATGTTGGGTTTAATTTGCTCTTCTTTTCCTAGTTTCTTCAGATAGAAGTCTAGATCATCAATTTTAGAACTTCATTTTTTTCCCTAGTATAGGGAATGCTAATGCTACAAATCTTCAAAGTGCTGCTTTAGCTTTATCTCACAAATTTTGATTTATTATTTTCACTTAATTCAAAATATTTTGACTCCTCTTGTGACTTCTTGTTTTATGCATGGGTTCTTTGTCTAACTTCCAAATATTTGAGACCTTCAGGGTATCTGTCTGTTGATTTAATTCTACTGTGCTCAGAGGACATGCTCTGAATTATTCCAACCCTTTTTAAATTTAATGAGAATTATTTTATGACCCAGAATATGGCCTATATTTGGTGAATGCTTCATGTGCACTTGAAAAGGATGAGAATTCTGCCCTTGATGAAAGTAGTGTTCTATAAATGTCCATTAGACCGACCTGGTTTAAGTGTCGTTCAAGTCTTCGGAGCCTTTTCTGATTTTCTGTAACTTTGTCCTACCAATTGCTGAGAGAGGAGTGTTGGAACCTCCAACAATGACTCTGAATGTGTCTATTTCTCCTTTCAAATCTCTCAGTTTTTACTTCATTTATATTCAAGCTACATTATTAGAAGTACAAACATTTATAATTATGCCTTCTTAATGAACATATCACATTATCATCATGAAAAGTTCCTCTTTATCCCAGGTTATATTTCTTGTTCTGAAACCTACTTTGATATTATAACCATGCAGACTTCTTTTGATCAGTGCTAACATAGCATATCATTTTCCATCTTTTTATTTTAAAAACATTGTGGTGATTTGTGTGTGTGTGTATATATATATATATAAAACATAACATTTACCATCTTAACCATTTTAAGTGTACAGTTTAGTAGTGGCAATTACATTCACATCATTTTGCAACCATCTCAATAATTTTTTTATCTTGCAAAACTGAAACACTATACCCATTAAACTCATTCTTCCCTTCCCCCAATCACCACCACTCTACTTTCTGTTTCTGTGAATTTGACTACTCCAAGTATGGCATGTTGATGGAATCAGACAGTATGTCTTTTTGTGGTTGGCTTATTTCAGTTAGCACGATATCCTCAAGGTTCATCCATGTTGTTGCATCAATTTCCTTCAAGATTGAATAATATTCCATTGTGCAATATACACATTTTTTTTTTTTTTTGTGATTTTTTGGCCGGGGCTGGGTTTGAACCCGCCACCTCCGGCATATGGGACCGGCGCCCTACTCCTTGAGCCACAGGCACCGTCCTATATACACATTTTATTTAACTGATCATACAGTAATGGTCACTTGGGTTGCTCCCACATTTTGGCTATTGTGAAGAACACTTTTATGAACATGGATGTACAAACAGCTCTTTAAGACCCTGCTTTCAATTCCATCATTTTATTTTTAAATTATTGGAGTCTTTATATTTAAAATGGTTTCTTATGGACGGCATATAGCAGAGTCTTGCTTTTTTTATTGTGAGATAGCATCTCATTCTGTTGCCCAGGCTAGAGTGCCATGGCATCAGCTTAGCTCACAGCAACCTCAAACCCCTGGGTTCAAGCGATCCTCCTGCCTCAGCCTCCTGAGAAGCTGGGAGTACAGGAACCCCCCACAATGCCTTAATTTTTTTCTATTTTTAGTAGAGATGGGGTTTCACTTTTGCTCAGGCTAGTCTTGAACTCCTGGCCTCAAGATAGCCTCCTGCCTCAGCCTCTGGGAGTGCTAGAGTTATGGGTATGAGTCACTGCATCTGGCTCAGGTTTTTGTCGATTAATCCCTTCATCTCTTTCATTTCTGGGTTTGTTTTTAATTGATTGATTTCTCCTGTTTTTCTTTTTTTTTTTTAAGACAGAGTCTCACTACATTGCCCAAGCTGATCTCAAAGTCCTAGGCTCAACTGATCCTCTTACCTCAGTCTCCCAAGTAACTGGGACTACAGGTATTCACCATTATACCCAGCTTATGTATTTTTCTTTTCTTTGTTTTTTTTTTTATGTATCTTATTTTTCTGCTGCTTTGTATGCCTGGTAATTTTTGATGGGTGCTAGAAATTGTGAACAGTGTGCTGCAGTATACAGGTGTGCCATGAGAGAATCTTAGATGTGCCATAAAAAATTTTAAAGATCATTAATTAAATTATTTTTGAAAAAAGTTCAAAGCACAGTAAGCATGTTCTTTCTTTCACTTTTTTTCTGGTCAGCATAATTTAAGTGTGCCATGGAAGTGTAACTATAGGTTCAAGTGTGCCAGGAGATAAAAAAGGTTGAAAACCACTGCTCTAAAGGCTTCCGTTAAAGCTTTGTTATTGTGGGTCCATAGCATCCTTTGTCGTGTGCTAATTTAGTCCCCCCACTAGGGCATGAGCATTCTGAGCACCCTAATCAATACCCTGTATGTTCTGAGTCTCTCTGCTCTGGCTTTTAGGAACACAGACTATTTCCAGCCCTGCATGAGTTCCAGGGATTGTGCCACCTACTGCTTTGCAGGGAGTTCTTTCCTGGTCTCAGAGTTTTTCCCTATGCATGCATAATTCTGTACTCAAATACTCAAGGGGACCCCACTCCAGATCTCTGAAGTGTGCAGGCATGCTCTCTCTGTGTAGTTTCTTTTTCTCTGGTACTGAGCCTCACAAATTCTAGCCACCCTGACCTTTTCAAACTCTGATTTCTACTTCCTCCATTCAGTAATACAGCGGGGTTCTATTTCCACATTCCCTCCCTGTGCCGCAGTGGGGAAACTCTCTCAAGGCAGTAAGTAGGGCAATCACGGGGCTCCACCATTAGTTTCCTTTCTCCCAGGGATCACAATGCTGCATAATCTGTTTCGCGATATCTTAAAAGCCACTCTTTCTTTTTTCTAGTTTGTTTTCAGCAAAAAAGCAACTCAGAGAGCACTTTGAGGACAGAAGACCAACTTTCCAAGGCTTCTTTAGATGTTCTGACTGTAACTCTCATGCCTTCTTTCACAACCCTATTCCCCTCCACAATCCAAATGAGTGGACTCAGGTATTTGAGGTATATCATGGAATCAGAGAGAGAGAAAGAAGGAAAAGTAATGCGCCTGATGCAACCTAGACACCTGGGTCCTAGCCCCATGTCTTTCACCCAGTGTGTGTTTTTAGAAATAGAGTATCATAATGCCTGAGTTCCCTCACTGGTAGAATATTAATAGTGTCCTCACTACACATAACAACTGTGCAATAAGACAACAGGTGCTTCTTCCACAAAACACTGTATTCTCTTTACTTCCCCTTAAATCCATTCCCACCAGCTAACAGCCCCTCAGGATGAAGCTGTAACAGGCCATATTCCTCAGAATGCTTTCTACCCCAGAAGAACCAAACTTGTACTAAGCATTGGAGATTCTGTCATGCCACAACTGTAATTAAAACAGCACAGCCAAAATACACAATGCTAGATTCTATGCTAAGTTCCAGATAAAATTTATTTCTCTTCTGCACTTTCTACAGGACGTGGAAACCAATACCATTCCTTGTTCATCAAGCCTGTTATTCAGAGGCATACTTACTTTCAATTTTTTTCTAAAGAATCCACAGAAAGTAATTTTTCTATTTTCTTACCAATACCAAGAATCTGAACATTTCCTGCTAATTGCTTGTCTTATTAAAGAAGAATCTTTTACATTTGACAAAACTATTTTCTAATTCTACTTGGGCCAAAGGAGCCATAATATTAGTCAATAATTGATGTCAGTGGTGGTTTGGTGGAAACCTATTTTCCAGGTCAGTTTCTTCCCTACACATTTTCTTGTGGTCCTCCTAGATCAGCCCTTCAATTCCCCTCTGCCTCCCTTGCCCTGCCTCTGCCTGCCTGTCTCTCTCACGCACGGCTGAGGATTCCTTCCCACACCCACGGAAGTGACAGAGCAGAGGCCGTGAGGCCCAGGGGCAGACCTGCAATCAGCCATTACCTGGTGAGATGCAGAAGGCAGACTCTTTACTAGACCCTCTGTGTCGGAGGGGAACTTCCGCGGAGCCTGCTTAACCGGTGACAAACTTTCTGATGTACTGCAGCTGATGAATTGACAATTTGGAGAACAAACATAAAAACAAAAAATTAAACAGAAACAGAAACATAGAAACGCAAGTGACGGCAAGATGAAGCAGCAGATGTATAAAAACAAAAGACAACAAAACAATGGATCTCAGAGAGATGACGTGTCTTCAAACTGCTTTCCGTCGCCGACACTTGCTCATCGTCCTAAGTCAGTGAGTGAGCCACTGAGGAAGGCACAGGAGCCAGCGCGGTACCCACCACCTCTTCACCCATGCTATGACAATGACAGTGTGATTCCGGTCACAAGACACAATGATCCTCTCGGTGCTCTGTCTTTTCCTCCTGCCACCAACCCTCCTCTGGGATAAAGGCTTAAAGGAGCAAGCTATGCAGTGCCTTCTTCATGGCCTAATGGCAATTAGCTTTTGTTACCATCAAAGGTAAGCCTCTTCTGAATATAGTTTTAGAATTACAGATATCCATTCAGGCTCATAGTCCTAGCTTATTTTGTTCCCTCCATATTTGATTTCTGTTGATACCTCAAACCAAACCCAAAAAACCCTAGGAAGCTGTGAATGATGAGAAACTAGGAAATACCCCAGTACACAGGCTGAGCTTTTTCAGGAGTATAGGGGACTTTTACAGCAAGTACTAAATAAACCAGGGAAAGTGAATAAAAGGAAGAAACTCATTAGGGATTTCCTAATGAAATGTGTCATCAGTACAGCTTAAATCTTTTATATTTTTCAAAAAACTCAGGAGTTTGGGGAGGACCATATTTAAAGTGTCATTACCAAGACCAAAGCATTCTGCAAACTGAGCCTTCTTTGAAATGGGAGGCTCTATTCTCTGAACCTAAATGGTGTCATAATTCTACCACAAAGAGGGTCTCAGTCAGTAATAATACAACTCACGTATGAAAAGAAAACAAATACACACACACACATGTTTTCCATGAAGAGCATATATATTCAGAGGACCACAAAGCCCTATGCAACTAGACAACGGCCGGATGGTATGCTCAACATGTTTCTAGTACAAACACACGACATATTGGTGGACAAAACATAGTAGCTTTTGGGTTAGCTCAGAGCTAGCTTTTGGGTTAGTTGTCAACAATGTATTCAGATGGGCTGAATACGTAAACATGAATATTAACAAGCAACGGGCAATGTGATTAGTTACCATGTGTCTAGTGTGAGTGGAAGAGGAGACTCAGCCCTGCTATAGTCTCAATGTGTCTTCTAGGTCAGCTTTTCTTAAGAAGTGGAAGATAAGCAGGATCTGATCCCAGCACACCAAGGTAGAAAAGGCAGGAGAGGAGGAAAAAAATCAAAGTAAGAAGCATAGCAGCACTCATGATGCCATGCAGGGTTAGGATTCTAAGGAACACTTCCCTACCCCTTTATTAGCCCCAGAAACAAGAACCACAGGTTACCACCCTGGATGGGTCTCACGCTGTAAACCAACAATCCAGCAATCCTTAATCATAAGACACTCACCATGCAAGGGGGCAGATACAGTCAGCAGAACAGAGCCATTCCAAGCACGTAACATCTGAATTTGAGCACTCAAACGTGTTAAAACAAAGCACTCCTAAACACCAGATCGGCAGACGCCATAGAGAGAGGTTCCCACTGTCCATCAGCAAGAGTGTGCAGGGCATGCAACCCTCTGAAATCACAGCGCCTGCGAGATGGTTAACGTTAGCTCTGTGCATCTGCGACACTGCTCGTGCCACATCCAGCCTGCAGCCTCGGGCTTACCACGTGACTTTTATATAGCTCACACGGGTTAGCTGTCTTGCTGGAGTAGAGAAAGGAGGAGGTCCTTCAATGACACATATACTCTATGCTCAAATGGGTTCCTTTTGAGAAGAATAAACAAAAAGAAAGTCTACTTTTCTTTACTGCTGGTATATCATCACATAAGGCTGAGGGTGGTAGTGTATTAACACTTCCTTTTTGTTTTAAAGAGATGAGGTCTCCACCTCCATCCAGGTTAATACAAATGCTGCAAAATCTCCATTTTTTTAATGGCTAAATAGTGTTCCATGGTATACATATACCACAGCTTGCCAATCCATTCTTGGGTTGAGGGGCATTTAGGCTGTTTCCACATTTTGGCAATTGTAAATTGAGCTGCGATAAACAGTCTAGCACAAGTGTCTTTATAATAAAAGGATTTTTTTCCCTTCTGGATAGATGCCCAGTAATGGGATTTCAGGATTCCAGGTATAACCCAGGTGCAGGTAGAACACATTATTCTTAGTGAAGCATCACAGGAATGGAGAAGCATGAATCCTATGTATTCAACTTTGATATGAGGACAATTAATGACAATTAATGACACAGTGAGGGTGGGGGAAGGGGACATGGGAGGAAGGAAAAAAAAAGAAAATAGTGACTAATTCTCACATAAGTTGGATTTAATCTTGTCCAAAGCACATTATTTGAAAAATAACTTTTTTTTTTTTGCAGTTTTTGGCCAGGGCCAGGTTTGAACCCACCGCCTCTGGTATATGGGGCTGGCGCTCTAGTCCTTTAAGCTACAGGCACTGCCCTTGAACAATAACTTTTAAATTCAACTTGTAATATGTTGTTTAGGATATTGCATCCTCATTGATAAGTGAAACATGTCTGTAATTTCCCCTTATAATAATATATTTTTCCAATTTTAATATCAGGTATATCCAGATGTAGTAGAATAAATTTAAAGGAAAAAAAGAAAAAGAAAAAGAAATGAGGTCTCACTATGTTGCCCAGGCTGGACTCAAACTCCTGGGCTCAAGCGATCCTCACGCCTCAACCTCCTGAGTAATTGGGATTAAAGGTGCACCATGCCCAGCTCACAACTTCTTGATTAGGTTTTTTATACTTACCCAACTAAAAAGAACCTTAAGGGATTATTGCTAAGAAATTAAAACTAAGCTCTTAAATTGGGTAAGTGATGTCTGTAGCTTAGCTTAAGAATACTGATTTCAGGGTGGTGCCTGTGACTCCAGGAGTAGGGTGCCCCATATTCCGGGGGTGGCCGGTTCAAACCCAGCCCCAGCCAAAATCTGCAAAAAAAAAAGAATACTGATTTCAGAATGAAGCGTGCTGAAATACAGCACAGACTGTGAGCAGTTCATTTCACCAAACCTAAGAAGGAACCCAGAGAAGCGGGATTAGGATCATATTCCAAATTTAACAGGCAGCCACTGATGTCTACTTGCCCATGGAGCACACCTCCTAAGGAGACAGCCTGACACGGACATGAAAGCAAACAGTAGTTAATTCTTCACAATCCTTTTCTCATTAAAAAATACACACGTTTTTATAAACCCTGATTCCGTCCCTCCACCCCTCTTCTAAAAAAGCGTTTCTTACCCATTGTAATCCCGTTTAGAGTTTTTCCTTCTATAGAGGACAGCCAGAATCATGCTGATGAGGAGAGTGAGACCTACGACCACAGCAGTAACTATCCCCACCACTACCCACACTGGGAACACCGGCAAACTCTCTAGAGAGAAAGAACAAAATAGTTTTATGGTACATTGCTAGAGAGAGAAAAAAAAATGGAATTTTATTAAATTAATAAGCAAGTGTCTTCCTCTAACAGTTACCATACTCTTTTATTATCCAGATTGTGAGATCCTAGTATCTAATTGATAAATACACATATTAGATAAATAGGAATGAACTACAGAACTAAGCATTTCTACATCCACGATCCCTCTCCATGCTCTAAAATCAAAGAAAAAGTGATGTGAATTTACCTCAGTCTAGTTTCCAACAAAGCAGACTTTGTCTCAAAATGAGACACCAGAACCTGTATTTCCTGCCTGCTCTCCATGAAAGAGGAAATCCCTATCGTGTTTTTGGCAATGTCAAAACTTTCTCCTAAAGAATATAAGACAGTATTAATGTCTTTCTTTCCCACTGGCCACCACATTCAACCATAATGAATTTGATCTTTCTTCTATAATAATTAACACTGAAAAATTAATAGTCCTGGAATCAGATCAATAGGCTCCAGACAGGAGGAATAAAAATGGAGAAATCAGCAGCTTTGGTTGGAATGAGCAACAGTTCCCTAATTGGATGGCAAAAATACTACCTCAAACACAACTTGAAATGGATCCCTGGCTCTCCAACTAAACATGAGACAGAGGATTATTTGCATTATTACTGCAAAAATACCCAAGGAAGTACCTTTTTCTACGACATACAGCCTGATGTGTCCAGGCTGGACAACAATGTCAGGAGGGTTTTTGACATCACAGATGTAGGTGCCATTGTGTATGAATTGTATGTTTTCTATGTTGATTGATGCATCCTTCTTGTCGAGGTCTCCGGCCCAGCTGATTCTGTCCTTAAATGGTGGATAATTCCCAAGGTACACTTGCCCTTGGGAATAGTGGAAAAACTGCAATTAGAAAAAAGAAAACGTGAGCTATTCTCAAAGGCAGAATCTCTAAACTCCATAACAGGCATTCTGTGAAAAAAGGCTTCACACAGAAAGAAAAGCAACATCATGTTATAAACCTCAAGCTATGGGATCTAAGACAGACAGAGGGTTACAGATGAAGAGATTCAATCCTGCCAAGTAATACCCTGTTTCCCAGAAAATAAGACATCCTCCGAAAATAAGACCTACTTACAGGAAAGATAAGACGTCCCCTGAAAATAAGACCTAGCGCATCTTTGAGAGCACACCTTAAAATAAGACACTGTCTTATTTTTGGGGAAACAGGGTAATTGAAGAAACAGACTCACATAGCATCTCTAATCCTCTCCATAGCCCATTATATCATTATTACCACCCACATCAGAAAATGGAGACTCAAAAAAGCCATTTCCCCAAGGTCACGTGGACCCAGGGTCGGAGTCAAGCCCATCTGACACTTCAAAGCCAAGGTTCTTCCTCGTTTGACCCCAGTGAATCTGAAGGCTTTGGAAAGCTTACGGTTCACAAAGTTTACCACTGAGATACAGAAAGGCATGATGAGAAAGAATCCTATATGTCACAGATCAGTTATATCTCTCCCTTATGGGTCGCCTATGGATAAGTCACGGTGCGTGAAAGGAACTCAACCCAGATAACAAAATGCTCTCACCTGACTCTGAAGGTTCAGCTTCCCGCCCCTTACTCTTTCTTCTCTTCACTCTCTCCTCAGACCTGCCCTTAGCAAAGGAACCTGTTTCTCAGACTAAGCCTTGCCAAGCCCAGCAGCTTGGAAGCAAGGTGAGGCCCAGTGGGAGGGGACCTACCCTCATGCTCAGATTACTCCAGGAGGCTCTGCTGGAGGCTTGATGTCTTTGTTCTATTTCACAGATGGGGTGGTGGTGGGTCTGAGGGGTAGAAACCAGGGGTAGAAACCACCAACAATTTAAACAGAACATCTGCAGAACCTTCTGAGCATGTTAAAAACCTCTGTGCAATCTCACTTGTTCCCAGGATGTAAGTACCATCTGTATTCTGTTAACTCCCGAACCTCTCTCTCCATCAGTAGTCTCATGGTTCCTCCCAAATTTGCCTGCTGACTTCACCCCACAGCTGCCTGAGTCCCCCAAGCTTGCCACATTCTCCTACAAACTTCATCTTGTACCTGTGTATCTCTTCTTGGCGGATGGGTGCCATCTGTCTCCCAAACCATAAATTTTGAAGTAAACCTTGATTCTTCTTCCTTCCCATCCAATTACTCTGCCGATTTTGTTAATGTACCTCATAAGTCTCTTAGTTCTCACCCCTCTATTCACTTTCCACTGATGACAACTGATTTCATGCTCTTGTCACCCTGGACTGAGTCCTTTTAACTGCTACATTGAACCCTAGCTCAACTTTCTCTAAGCTATCCTCCACGATGCCTAAATAATAATAATTATTATTATTACCATCTAATTATCCTGTGTGAAAGATGGATTTGATTATTACCATTAATCAAATATTCAGCCTATATCTAATATGACCTAAAGGCTCGTTAACAATGAAGGGTCTGGGACTGCACCCTACTTACAAGCTAGCAAAGTTAGTGTGGCAGGTTCGTAGATGCTGGTACAAGACACAGACTCCTGTGATGTGTTCACTCCCATGAAGAAGACTCAGAGGCAAAGAACCTACCTGTGGCTTACGCTGCAGCAGGAAGCATGTGTTGATCTGTTGCCCCTGCCCCGCCATGTCCTACAAGGATGGTATGGAGGGGCTCATGCAGAAGCTGTACATGCAGAGGCCCTGCATCACGGCTGAGGAACCCCAACCTTAAAGAACTCAAATCTCGTATAATGGGAAGAGGGTGTGTCTGACTTTTGCCCTGTAGGGAGATACTATCTTTACTATACTGAACAGTAAACAAATCTGTCCTCCACTGCAGGGGGAAACATTACCTCTGTCCTCCAAGACCAATCACTGTACAAAGAAAGTCGAGAACAAAGGTAGCCAGTGCCTCTGTTTGCAAGATGGTGCAGAGGGGAAAGACCCAAAGAAAACTATGTCCCAACATCTCTCCAATGCTCATAACCACCCTGCCTGATATTTCACAATGAGGAAAGTAAAGCTCAGAAAAGCTTGGTGACATGCAGAAAAGCTCTCAAGGTCATAGGTTTTAGAGATGGAATTTAGACTCAGCTTTGACCTTTGATTTCAAAGCTTATGCTATGTCCATTAACAACCGCCTCTCATGCCTGTCTGCTCAAAGTCTTTCACTCTCTCTTTATCACAAGCAAATAAGTCAGAAATTCTGAGCTTAGCAGAAAAACCCTTCCATTGTCTGGTTTCTGTCTTCACTGACCACATCATCTCCAGATATTCCCTGCCTTGCATTTCTGAACCACCAGTGGGGTTGCGTTCTGCTGCTCCCTCAGTCAGTCTCCCTCCTCACACGGGGGCCCTGTGAAGGCCGGGGAGAAGGTGGACGTGTATTTATCTCTGCATGACTCAGCACTCTACATGTAGCAGGGACTGCATAAATTTGCTGAACTGAATTGAGGAATAATACCTTGGTCAAACCAGTGAAAACAACAGAAATGAAGTAGCAAAAAAAGTCACAGATAAGACTAGATCTCATTGTCAACCAATATTTTTTAAGTGTAAGTCACTGTGCTAAATCTACGAGGTATACCAAAGATGTAAGACAGGTGTCTGCTCTTAAAATACCTGTATTCAGATAAAGAAGAGAAAACCTGTCATATTAAATGATCCGTAACACAGGAGTGGCCCGCATATGTGAGAAGTGAGTCTGAAGAGCTACAGAGAAAAGAGAAGTGGGTGCAGGGACGAACGTTCAGGGGAAAGAGATGAGGTCCACTTCAAATGGGGAGGGTTCAGAAGCAGAAACACTGTACTCGGCAGGGACAGGGTCTGCCATCTGCCTTAAAAAAAGGCATAAAGCATTTTTACTAGACTGGAAGGAATTGCACAAGACAGCACAAGTGAGGCTGAAGGGGTAGGCTGGGCTGAACTGTAAGGAGCTTTAAACTCTAAACAAGCACTGCCAGCCAGTGGGAAACTAGGGGGTTTCTGTCAAGAGCAGTGGCAGGGCAAAAGAACTCTTAAGGCTACGCACTGCAGGTGTGTGAGGTTAAACTGCAAGATGAAAAAACAGAAGTAGAAGACCAACCAGGGGCTGCTCTGCCAGTCCAGGCACCAGAGAGGCACAAGGCTGACAAAAAGCCAGACACCAGCAATGAAGAAGGAAGAGCCAGGAAAGGTTCTTCAGGGGCAGGGGGTGGTGGAGAAAAGGACAAGAACCTCTCACAAAAAAGTGGGCAGAGGGGGCGGCGCCTGTAGCTCAGTGGTTAGGGCGCCAGCCACATACATTGGGGCTGGTGGGTTCGAACCCAGCCTGGGCTTACTAAACAACAATGACAACTGCAACAAAAAAATAGCTGGTGTTGTGGCGGGCGCCTGTAGTCCCAGCTACCTGGGAGGCTGAGGCAAGAGAATCGCTTCAGCACAAGAGTCTGAGGTTGCTGTCAGTTGTGATGCCACGGCACTGCCCAGGGTGACAGCCTAAGACTCTGTCTCCAAAAAAAAAAAAAAAAGTGGGCAGGGGAAAAAGAAACAGAAGGGAGAAAGAATGAACTCTGTTTTAGACCTGTGGATCCTGAGTCCATGGACCAGAAAAGCTATCTATGGTATGCTAGGATTGAATATAATTTTCCTGTAAAACCTATAAAAACAAAAATCAACCTGCTTACCTTCTATTAAATGTGTTCTGACATTTTGGCTCCTAAACCGATAATTGAGCATTCTGGAGTTAACTGTAAGCAGGCAAAAGTGTAAACTGATGAGCCAAACACATTAACCAGAAATATGGCATGTTCTTAAGTCTTGAGTTCTATAAACCTTCCTTAATCCACATGACAAGAAGGTTTTGAGTAGAAATGGAAGCACTCTTTAAAAAGAACGTTATTACCTCTAGGTGTCTTCCTGACTACTGCTTTATTTTCTATGAACTAAATAATGGCCCTCACATCCACTCCTGCAGAAGACTTCAGTGGGAAATCATCACAAGTTTAGATACTTCTTTGAACTCTCTTAAGTAAACTTAACATGTTTTGCCTCTGTAGGAACATTAGTGTATGTTCTATGCTGATACCATATTTACGTGAAGCTAGGGAATGACTCTGCATCTGTTTCCCCATGACGTTTATATGGATTCCTGCTCTCAGGCAGTGTCTTACAAAAATCTCCAGGCCAGGCGTTCTCAATAAGGGCAGTACTACATATAGCAAGCATTGGCTAGAGGGTGGGACGGTTTGAGACAGTTATATAAAGCACGGTATATAAATACGGTATATCTATAGTATTTAATGGGAAGGGGCAGAGATTAAGAAAAAGGCTCCTTCTAAATATAAATTATAAAAATTATCAGGCACTGCCTTAGGCAATCCCTAAAGCCTCTATGCAGTAAATATTATAAACAGACTTTCCAATCAGACAGAGAAATAAATATATAAAGGGAAAAATATAGTAGTTGGAGTTCAGTGCAACAAAGTTTGAGCAATTCTGACCCGTATGGTGTGGCCATGAGCCGGTATTCCCATCCTCCACCTTCTCCTCACTTAGATGGAGAGGACAGTGTTCCTGCCTCACAGATCCATGAAGATTCAATGACCTGGGCATACGACGGGCCTAGCATCTGGGTGGGGACTGACAAATGTAACTGGTCATCATTTGAGAGAAGAGCCAGGGATTCTTACTTAAAAGTCGATGGCAGACCCTGTCCCTGCCGAGTACAGACAATCTGAAATGTGCAACATTGCTACAGTATGTGCCTCTGTGGAAAGGACATTCAACAGGCTGAGAAAACAACAGCGACATGGGAACAGTGTGTGTCAGTACCTCAACAGCTAGACACCATCCTGTGCACTTACCCTACACAATCTCACTTTAGTCTAACACTCCCGTGTGGGAGAGTGTATTATCTCCGTTTTATGAACAAGAATCAGAATAGTCTGGCCCGGCGCCTGTAGCTCAGTGGTTAGGGCGCCAGCCACATACACCCAGGCCTGCTGAACAATAATGACAACTGCAACAACAACAACAAAAATAGCCAGGCATTGTGGCAAGTCCAGCTACGTGGGAGGCTGAGGCAAGAAAATCACTTAAGCTCAAGAATTTGAGGTTGCTGTGAGCTGTGACACTATGGCACTGTACCGAGGGCGACATAGTGAGACTCTGTCTCAAAAAAAAAAAAAAAAGAATCAAAATACTCAGTCTATGTTTAACAAGCACCCACTGCAAACCAGTACTCAGCTAGTAACTAACTAACATTTGGTGTTCTATTACTGTTGTGCCCCTGAAGTCACGTGTATACCAGTCTTAACTTCTGATCACTCTCGGTGACAGTAAAGACTGTTATTTAGATACTTTTGAAAGCCCTACCTACCCACTGCATGTTAAGCTCTCAATAAATATTGTCAAATCAGATGGCCTATAAATGAAATCAAGAAATTCATAATTAAATCAGAAGGGAGCACATATACACACATATGTATCATATAGTAACAGGTAAAAGATAGAAATAAAAAGAGGGCAAATAAAAGCCCTCGTTTGACAAGATGCAGGATAAATCCTGATTAGTGTCGGCATGGTCAATTAAGGACTGCCCTGTGGAAAAGATCCATTTCAGAATAGGATCTGAAGGTGGCGAGCAACTGCGGGGATACCAAGGGAGAATGATGCGCAAAGACAAGGGAATGAGCACACTTAAGAGATGCTGAAGCTGGAGAAAGGCCTTGAAGGCTCTAATAGAGGATAGAGACACTCATTTTGGAAATGCACAATCAGGAGAATGGATCCTGAACTGCACCTCAGCAGTAAAGAAACACACAAGGCAGGACCAGCCACGAGCACCCAAGCATTCCTACCGACACAGTGGTGTCAGCTCCTTCTGGCTGGAAGCTCCAGGAGACGGAGGTCAACCCGCCGGGGGTATTAGTAGACTTGAACTTGCATGTCAGCTTCCCTTGTGTCCCATTTGCCACGAAGATTTCTTTTGGTGTATAGACCTCCAAGGCTGATACTCTAGCTGTCACTGGAGAGAAAGGAGAAAGGACAGTGTAAGGGGAGCATTAGCAATAAACACTACTACGCACATTTTTCACAGAAGAGGACAAAGGAAAGATACAAGAAAGTTTCCAGATATATACAGTGATCCAGTGCCATTTACCACACACTTCTGGCAGGATATCCTATAGCTAAGTACTTCCTGTCACTGACAGTCTGAGGTTTGCACTGTCTTTGATTTTTAGTTAAGAAAATATTTTGGCTGGTCCAAAGGTAGTGAGTTACCTCGCTTGATGGTTCACGGTCAGTTACAGATTGAACTCCTTCTTCTACTCTTTTCCCCTTTCTCACTATTGCACTTGACTAGTCTTAGAAAAAAAAAAAAAAAGAGAATATTTTTACTAGTTTGGCTATACTTAATAATTATGCTTTTTAAATTAAAAGATGTTATAAAGAGCAGTTATACATTTGCAGAAACACTGCGTGGAAAAGTAGACAGTTCTCACACCCCACTCCCTGTTTCCCCCTGTGACTAACCTCTGGCATCAGGGTGGCACATTTGTCTAAATTGATGACCCACAGTTTATATCAGGGTTAACTTTTGTGTTGTACATTCTGTGTATTTTCACAAATGTGTACAATGACATGGCTCCACCATTACCTTACCATATAGAATAGTTCTATTGTCCTAAAACACCTGCTGTGTTCCACCAATTCCTTCCTCCCTCCTTCTCCCAAACCCCTGGCAACCACTGACCTTTTACTACCTCTATATTTTTGCCTTTTCCAGAATGTCACATTGATAGAATAATATAGAAAGTTTTTTTTTTTTTTTTTTGCAGTTTTTGTCCGGGGCTGGATTTGAACCCACCACCTCCGGCATATGGGGCCGGCACCTTACTCCTTGACCCACAGGCACCACCAGATAGAATAATATAGTATTCAGCCATTTCAGACTGGCTTCTTTCACTTAGCAATATTTACTTAATCATTTTTCATGTCTTTTTGTGGCTTGATATCTCATTTCTTTTTATTGCTGCATAATATTAAATGGTACAGATGTATCACAGTTTACTCGTTCACCCCCTGAAGGACTGCCTGGTCACTTCCCTGATGGTCTGTGTTTAATGATATGAAGGCCATATTTTTACTTCTTTGATCAGCCCTCATATTCACCTACAATTGTTATCACATTGCACTTTTCTCACCTTCTCTATTTAAAGCAATTAAAACTCTTCTGAGTGAGACTTATTACTTCATTTTAAAGTCATATTATTACTTAACTGGTCTTTTTCCTATAATGCAGAAAGATGCATAACATATCTTGGGGTTTGCTAGTGAAATCTTAACCACCACAAGATTTCAGTGTGCTAAGTATGTGTGTACTCAAGAAATAGTTGACTACACTTATCACATTTCATTTTACCTATCCAGGTTTTTCAGTTACCCTAAGTCCAGGAAGTAGTGATTAAAATACGTCTATCACATGGAATATAAAAAAGCTCTTTTCTCAAGATCTGTAATCACAGGCGACTGCAAGAATTGTTAAGGATTATTGTTAAAAGAAGACAGTCTTCGTTCAAAAAGAAACACCTTTGCAAACTGAATGAAGGTTAGAAAGAAACATCCTTGGCTTAAAATTGGTAACATAAAAACACTGACTTTCAAAATAAGATATTTTTTAAAGAA
Source organism: Nycticebus coucang (assembly GCF_027406575.1). Lineage (NCBI taxonomy): Eukaryota > Metazoa > Chordata > Mammalia > Primates > Lorisidae > Nycticebus > Nycticebus coucang. Next base: position 93,608,213 of record NC_069789.1, read on the forward strand.
ATAGTTTGAAATAAATATCTACAGTGTTCCAGTTATTCTTAGAATGTAACAGACGGGCAGAATAAAGCAGGGTATTGTCACTTAGAACCGAGAGTCATTTTCAGAATTTTTTCTTCCAGAGGGCTTAACTATAACTCTGGGCCAAGGAGAACAAGAGTTCTCCCCCTTTCCTCCCAACCGTCTTCCAAATGTTTATTCTCAGGGCACAATGGACACTTTTGGCTATTCTTTTAAATAAACTGATAGCCACACTGCATCAAGTGGATTTTTTTCTGCTAAAGAGGGTAGATTATTATTATAGGGAACAATAGATTATTATTTGTGGTCCAAACCTCCAAACAAGCCTCTCTTTCAGCTGAGAAACAAACAAAAGACATGGCTTGCTATTGTGGGTGGGCAGAGAAGCAGCCTCGGGGCACTGGAGTTCAAAATGAAGGACAAAGCACAAGACTAGACAAGTTGACCAGCTTGTTCCAGGAAGCAGTCCTGGTTTGCAACCCGTATTCATTCTGTGTGATTTTGACTAGTTTTCTCCAAGGTGATGAGCGCTGCTAGGAAAGTCACAGTCTCTAAAGCCCATGAATGAAGTTTCTCACGGATTGTCTTGAACCAGATTCTTGCCTCAAGGCCTGGTTGCAAGAACTGTTACTCAGAGACATTATTTAAAGTAGGGACTAGGTCACAAGTTCAAGTTTACAGTCACAGAATTTCGAGCAAAAACACTAACCAAGATTGCCAAAAGGCTTGTAGGCAATTTATTTAAGACAGACTTGGTTTAGTTACACCAGAGCTGGCTAATTCACAAGTGGCTTTTTAAAAAAAACATACCATCACTCTTTGGCTGAACCTGTGGCTCTTAGAGACAGCATTATGAATTCCAACTCCAGAAAAAGCGAGTCACTCCCTACACAGCAAGTTAACTTCCTCCCTATCTTTTTCTCCATTACTACTCCTATAGTCATAAGATAAACCGTCTAAAACACTGGTCTCTTTGTTCATTTTCTCTCCTCCGGTCATCTGGATAAGCTCGGGCCTATCCTGCCACCCAGCCCTATGGTCATACCCTAAAGCAGTGCTTCCCAACTCAGCACTAATGACAACGGGGACAGATAATCTTTGCCTGGGGAACTGTCCTGTGCACTGGAGAATGCTGAGCCGCATCCCTGGCCTTTACAAGACACAGTAGCATTTCTTCCACCTCCAGTTGCAATAATCAAAAATGTCTCTAGACATCACAAATGTCCACCCCTTTCAGTGGTGAAATCAACCCCTCATTGAGAATCATTGTTCTAGACTGTATCAACATACCTGCACCTTCCCCACATCTCAAGTTCAAGCTTCAAATTCCTGACTTCACTGGTCCTTCTGCCACATCAGAAGCAAAACTCTATCAATGCTCCAAGCTCCGTTCTGTCCTGCAGCCCAGCATGTCATTTGCTTCACTCAGATTAGATCCCACCCATGGTTATACTCCCTGCACGCAGGATCAGCTCCCTTGCTTCTCTCTCCCATCAGTGCATTCACCTAGCCAAATCTCAGTCCTGGTTAAATCTAATTCTCTGCCCACTCTGCCTCTCTACCAGGGTGGCTGACCATCACTGGAGAAATGCCCACAATCCTACCAACTGGTTTCACCTTATATTCATGACGACTAACCTCAAGGGGACTCCTAGTGATGCTTGACAACCCATCCATTCTCCACCACTCTCCATTTTCCCATGGGACTATTTTAAACCTTCCTCTCCAAACTCAAATTTCCATCCCCTCCAGCTACTCACTCTCACTCAGCTAATGACTGCTTCTTCACTGAGAAAACAGAAGCCACCAGAAGAGGTCCCCACATCACCTCTGCCTACCTCCCTGCGTCTGTGCCCATAGTCCTCCCTTAGCTCCACCAAAGTCAACCAGATGTCTGTCCCCCTCCAAGGTCACCCCCTCCACTGCACACTGCACCTCGTCTTCTCGTGCCCACTGAAGGACTTCGATCCAGCAATTCTCTCTTCTCTGAGTTTCTCACTCCTGCTGATTACTACCATCAGCCATATAGGTATACACATTTATATTTACATTGCCACTCTAAGGGAAAAGAGTTTGCATCTCCCCAAAGCTGTGGCCCCTTTGCCATTCTCTCTTTTACAGGTCTCAAAAGAACTATCTATTCTCACTTTGTTAAATTTCCCTTCTTTTTTTTTTTTGGAATAAATCCATTTTTGACTTTCATCCTCATACTTCACTGAAACCGTTTTTGCCAAGGAATGCAATGATCTCCTTGTGGCTAAATCAATGGCTAACTACCAAAGTGTGTCTTATTGACCAACCTGCAAGGTGACAGTTAATCACTCCTTCCTTGAAACTTCTTTTCTTTTACAGTTTGGCTCCTAGAATGCTTCTCCCTCTTGATTTCTTCTTACCCATTGGCAGCTCCTTTGCTGGTTCTCCTGACTTCTGTATGTTAAGGAGCCCCAGATCATTCCTCTGACTGCTTATCTATTTAATAGTAACTCTCTTGGTGACCTCAGCTAGTTTCAATGTCCCTAAATGCTGATGCACACACGTGCACACACACACACAGGATTTAACTGGCATCAACAACTTCACTTATAAATGGAATCATCTCAAATTTAATGTGTCCAAATTGAGTCCTGACTCCCACTCCCAAACCTTCCTTTCCATGGTGTTATCCATCCTAGCAAATGGCAACTCTAGCCTTTTAGTTTCCTGTGGCGGAGGCCAAAATCCTGGAGTCTTGCTCAACTCCTCCTTTTCTCACGATTCACCTCCAAGCTGTCTGTAACACAAGTTACATATTTAGAAACTGATCATAGAAACTGATCACAGCAACTGATCTCTCCTGTGCACATTCAGTGCTACCATCTTGGTCCCAGCTGCCATCATCTTTCACTTAGATTACTTTAATGCTTCCCAACTGGCCTCCCAAAGTACTGGAATTACAGGCATGAGCCACCATGCCGGCCCAGGAGAACATCTCTAATAAGATGCCATTCATGCCCATCACAGTTGGTAAAATACTGCTGCGCGTGTGCAAAGAAACCACATGCAGATTTCAGCAGCCTGGTCCGCAGAGAGAACAGAGAGACCTCATTAAAACTCAGGTCAGATCCTATCACTCCTTTACTCAGAATCCTCCAAGGGTGTTCCCACATCAGCCTGGATCAAGCTAGTCCTCATGTGGCCAACTAGGCCCTGCTTGATCTAATTGCTGGGCACCTCTCAGATCTCATCTCCTGCTCTTTCCCCCACAAACATGTAGAACCAGCTCCCCGCCCCCTGCTCGTTGTTCCTCTGCTTGTGACAAGTATACTCCAGATAGTGAATGCTATGGACAAAGAGACCAGACGTAGCCCAGAGAATCATGACGCTGAGAGACAAGGGAAGGGCAGTCAACTGTGTTAAATCCCGAGAGTCGGGTGGTCTGCACTGTTGATATCAGTCACTGGAGGCCCTTGCTTAAGACTGCATGTGGTTTCTTTACACATAATAGCACCTGGACTCCAAAGTACTTTTACCAACTGCAATGGGCATAAATGGCATTTTGTTAGAAATGTGCTCCTAGGCCAGAATGGTGGCTCATGCCTGCAATCCTAGTACTCTGAGAGGTCAAGAAGGGAGGATTGCTTGAGGCTGGCAGTTTGAGACCAGGTTGGACAACATAGCGAGACCCTGAATCTACAAAAAGAAATCTTAAAAATTAACTGGGAATATGGTGTGTGCCTACAGACCTAGTTACTCGGAGGTTGAGCCAAGAGGACTGGTTGGGCTTGGGAGTCGGAGATTGCAGTGAGCTGTGACGGTGCCACTGCACTACAGAGAAAGACCCTCTGTTGAAGCACCACCACCAAAAGATTTAAAAAAGGAAAGAAAAAGAAAATTGTTCTCTAGTGTGGATAAAGAAACGAAAACACAGGTCCAGCCAGTCCAACCAAGTGATGCGTTTACTGGTTTCTTAAACAATTGGGAATGGTTTGCTTTGTCCATTCCCCTCCCCTCTTTTAAATAACTAAGCGTATTATGGAAATACATAGTAAAATTATTGTGCAATTCAGATACTTCATCCTAAGAGTCATAAAAAGGAGTTTTTAGGGGCTTCTTAAATGGTTAAAAATGCAAATGTAAAGAACCCTGAGATATATAGAAACTGTTGTAATCTACATTCCATGTCACCGAAGACTGCAATCTCAATCTAAATAAGATTATTAAATAGGTTCCTTTCAGGACTAGGATTTATTATGACTATAGCAGACTGGCAAAAATGGCTGTGTAATGGTTTGGTTCAAAAACTCATACATGGAAAAAAAAAATCTGTTGACTCCTGAAAAATCCAATTGCTCTGGGGATAAAAGCATAGAAATGAAATGAAATGAAGCAAACTGAAAAGATTAAATGATACTTATGTTTTCCTGTCAACTGTGGATTCTGGCTTCCATATAAATTTACATATCAACTTCAACACAGTAATAAAAGCCAAGCTTACTTTCTCTCTGGAGAAGTTTTCCATAAGGAATAGAAAAGCCTGCTGAGCATTGTTAGTTTAAAGGGCAAGAAAACAAAAACAAAACAACCTCTCTCTTAGTGTACTCTGGGGAATAAGGTTTCTAAAATGTACTGCGTTGCCCAGAGGTGTTATTTGTCAGTGAGATGATAATGACCCTCAAAGTAGGAGAGGGTCACTATTAAGTCACATGAAGAGAGCCTGTAAAATCATTTGACAAGTAATCAAAAAGTCTGTGGAATCATTTCCCCAGGGGTCATTTCTACAATAATCAAATGATATGCAAAACTTGGTATTTTTCTGGAATGATACGCAAAAGTTTATATTTTGGATGGAACAAACAGACCATTTTAGGAAGAAAGGGAAAGCCAATGTAGAATACAAACCAACACCCATCTCATCACAGAGAAAAAAGCAAATTGAAGAATGATTTGCTTGAGAGGCTATTTCCCGACATGACCTATTTCAATATTCTAGACGACTAAAGTGATGCGAGGTTGATAACGTCACCCAACCACATGCCAAGATGATCTTACTCTAAGCAAACTCAAACTCTCACACCATTAAATCCTTTGAATACAATGGAGTAGCATTGTCATGAACAAAGTAACACTTTCATAGCCCAGACTGGGATCTTGAAACTGTTGCTGGTTGAAGCAACTCTATGTGGTATTACTGCTGGGTCTATTTATAGTACAATGGTTTGCAAAAAACGTATTTTTTTTTTTTTTAACAAAGCTTATTAAGGTTTTCCTTGAAATTGAAAGAAAGCTTTTGTTTTGAAAATTTTTTGAAGTACTTTGAAGTTACCGGTATAGTCTCCTGCTTAAAAGATTATAATCTGTTTAAACAGCTTTCTGGCCTATCTATCTCTTGTTCTCTGCTGGTACACAGTGCTAGCCTGATACCACCATATCTCTTAACATAAGAACAAATGTGACCTTTTAAAACATAAAGAGAAGAACAAAAGAGAACACTAAATAGGAAATTCAGGAAAGTGGTTACAACTGGAACAGGGTGGAGGGGGCAGGATCTGAAAGACACACCTTATTGGTAATGTTTTATTTCCTAGGCTGGTACTAAGGGCATGGGTGTCCACTCTTTTGCATATATTTTACTTTTCACAGTAAAAAAAAAAATTATTTTTAATAGAGAAAGGAGAGTATTAGTAAGGTAATAAAAGACTTGACTCTTTACACTCCAGAATGCTCCAGTGAAAACATACAACATGTGATGCCCTGTGTCTACTGTGACCTTTTTTCTTTTTTAGGGGGACAGAGTCTCACTCTATCACCTTGGGGTTGAGTGCCATGATGTCATCACAGCTCACAGCAACCTTAAACTTCTGGGCTCATGTGATCCTCATGCCTCGACTTCTTGAGTCACAGGGACTACAGGCGTGGGCCATAACACCTGGCTGGTTTCTCTATTTTTAGTAGAGACGGGGTATATTGCTCTTGCTCAAGCTGGTCTCTAATTCCTGAGCTCAAGTAATCCACCCACCTTGGCCTCCCAGAGTGCTAGGATTATAGGTGTGAGCCGCCATGCCCAGAATAAAGTAAAATTGGCCCAGTGAACGTGCAAGTGGAGACAAGGCAGGTGAAGAACAGCCTTCACTGCCACTGTGGGGTCAGGGGCCTCAGCTCCCTCAGGGCACAGCCACTGTGCAGCTGAAGTGGGCTCCTGTCTTCCATGCTATTCTGGACCTCCCTCGGTTGAATGGCATAAAGTTGGGGGAGGCTACGAAAATATACTCCATTCGGGCGGCGCCTGTGGCTCAGTCGGTAAGGCGCCGGCCCCATATGCCGAGGGTGGCGGGTACAAACCCAGCCCCGGCCAAACTGCAACCAAAAAACAGCCGGGCGTTGTGGCAGGCACCTGTAGTCCCAGCTACTCGGGAGGCTGAGGCAAGAGAATCGCTTAAGCCCAGGAGTTGGAGGTTGCTGTGAGCTGTGTGATGCCACGGCACTCTACAGAGGGCCATAAAGTGAGACTCTGTCTCTACAAAATAAAAAAAAAAAAGAAAATATACTCCATTCAACGAGCCCTAAATATTAATAAGTTAAGCTTTCATTCATCGAGAACACACCCCTCTGAGCTCAGAATTTATGCTTCCGGCTGCAGTCTCAAGGGACTTCCTCCCAGCATCTGCCCTACCTTCCCCACCCTGTGCTCCCAGACATCCTGTCCTTCCCCACTTGCCAGTGCTTTCCTCGCGCTGGCTGGAAAGGGGCGCCATCTGCGGCCATCAGAGGGCAGGGGTCTGTGTGTAGGCTGCTCACCATTACCCCCTCATTACCTGACAAATGCCTGGCTCTCTCTTAATGTGTTCAACAAACATTTGTTTCAATGTTTTCAAATCATTTGTTCAGAAAAGGAACAAATGAAAGAAAAAAGGAAGAAGAATACAATCTAGCCCACTAAACTCAAATAAGCTCAGCCATGAAAATTATACCTGCTTCACAACGCATGGCTTGGGCATAACGTGCCACCCAGAAAGATGTTTGCCAATACTATTCAGAGTGACATTTGAACACCGACACTACCTTGGAGGTAGGTGTCCTCCAAAATCATCTATGGAGAGAAAATACCAGGAGCCTCATCTTTTGAAATATTTAACTAAGAATGAAAATCCATGTACCTTCACAAACACACAATATTACCAAATCCCTCTGAGGCAAATCTTTCTGCTCATGATTGATGGATGTCCAGCTGGCCACATCTCTATCCTTAACCTTTTTTTTGCCCCAACAAAGATCTTTCTGTTTCTCAAATGAGAAATATTCAAAAGGTCCTGAATCAGGCCATTGAACTAATCACTTGACTCTGCAGAGCCCCGGGATTTCTTCTGGCCCTCCTCTATGTGTGTTCTGTTCGTCTCTCTCCTCCAACTGTCTTCCTTTTCTCAATCACGCGTTCAGATACACATGCTGACTGCCTAGTGGAGACAGACAAACAACAGTGCCAGCAGAAGCCTGTGCCTGGCCCCTGGGCTGCACAGAGGGGGCTGCTAGGGAGATTTTACAACAGGCAGGGCTTCCACGAAAGACTAAAGATGCAAAACAATTAAGCAGGGAACAGGACTGCCACAGTTGTGGTTAACTTGAATTGTATCTGCATCGATTATCCAAACATTCCTCAGTTCTTAGCAACCAGATAAAATATAGAATTTTTGGTAAGAGTCAGATAATTTCATTTCTGATAGATTAGAGGGGACAAAAATGCTTAACATAAAGAACACGTTGAGAGCTCTGGGGGCATATCTGATAGAGAAGAGAAAAACACTCCCGTGTTTTACACTTCCCAGGTGCTGAAATGGCACGTTAAAACTTTTCTTCAAGCAAAGGATCACTGTATTAAATTCTTCTGAGTCTCAAATCTTATCTAATAGTGTGTGAGAAGACATGTGAACCACTATTTAACTGAAACTGCAAAAGGCTAATACTAATATTATTGCAAGGACAAAACAAGAGATTGGAAAGGATATGCCTGTGGTTGATCACAATGAGGATATGTTCCTGGCCTCCAAAATATGCCAAACATTTAAAAAACATTAAAAACGCTAATGTCTGTAGGAGACACCTGTGAGAAATACCTTGGCGATAAGGGATTGGGGGAGGGACTTAACATCATTGGTCTCTGGTTAAAGAGCACAAGAGCCTGTAAGAGCATGTGAGGAGAACACCCTCGTGACTGCAGAGCAGTCTCCACACCGTGGTGTGTTACTTCTATAAATAATCCCAGGAGAAGCTGCTGGGGGGACTAAGACTGACAGACTGCTGCTGAGGTGCTCGCTCCTACTAACATTGACTGTGACTTCTAATGTGCTTGGGCACCCAAGACCCGAATGAGACCCAGCTCGAGTAAGCTGGCGTGGCGGCCCGCGTGCAGACAGTAAAGTAGCTGGGGCAGGAGACTAGAGTCCCGGCTCCAACAAGGCCTCAGGTCAAGCCTGGAGACCCGGTGTCCTTGAGCACCAACAAGTGGCGACCACGAAGGGACCCAACAAATGTCTATTGAGAAATACGAAAACTATGTGATAAATATGTCACCATATATTTGCCCAAACCCATAAAATGTACAAGAATTAACTGTAGGCCAGGTGTTGTGGCTCAAACCTGTAATCCTCGCACTACGGGGGCCTGACACAGATGGATCACCTGAAATCAGGAGTTCAAGACTAGCTTCAGCAAGAGCGAAACCCCATCTCTACTGAAAACTGTCTGGGCATTGTGGCAGGGGCCTGTAGTTTCAGCAACTTGGGAGACTGAGGCAAGAGGATCTCTTGAACCCAAGAGTTGCCATGAGCAATGATGCCCCAGCACTCTATCAGGGCGACAGAGATTGTCCCTCAAAAAAGAAAAAAAGGGGCAGCACCTGTGGCTCAAAGGAGTAGGACACCGGCCCCATATGCCGGAGGTGGCGGGTTCAAACCCAGCCCCAGCCAAAAACTGAAAAAAAAAAAAAAGGTACTCGGGAGGCTGAGGCAAGAGAATCGCTTAAGCCCAGGAGTTGGAGGTTGCTGTGAGCTGTGATGCCAGGGCACTCTCCCGAGGGCGATAAATTGGCACTCTGTTTCTACAAAAAAAAAAAAAAAAGTATTGGGCAGCGCCTGTGGCTCAAAGGAGTAGGGCGCTGGCCCCATATGCCAGAGGTGGCAGGTTCAAGCCCAGTCCTGGCCAAAAACTGCAAAGAAAAAAAAAAAAGGGAACTCTAATGTAAACACTATGGTCTTTAGGTGATAATGCATTATTGTCGGTCCACCAACTGTAACAAATATACCTACCACATTCTAGTGGAAGATATTAATAACGAGGGAACCTATGCATGTGTAGGGAGGGAGGATTTGTGGGAAATCCCTACCCTCCTCTCAATTTTTTTGTGAACCTAAAACTGCTCTAAAAAATAAAGACTATTTAGAAAACACACACACACACACCAAACTAACACCTGGGTCCCACCCCAACCTCTAGGGATTCTGATTCAATTGGTATTGGTTGTGGCCTGGGCATCGGTATCTTTAGAAGGCCCTCAGGTAATTCTAACCATATAAACTACTGTGCAATACACTGGTGAGATGTTGGGAGTCACTTAGGATCCTATTACACAATAAGAGCACGCCTGAGGCCATTGAGCCACGCCTGGCCTGGCATTTGATTAAGTGCAGGTGTAAGTTCACTTGCTCACTTGCAAAATAGATATTAGTGCACACGCATGGACCTGAATTTTTTAAAATATGAAGGCACTGTTCTACTAACTTTCTTACTAACACACTTGCAAGTTTAAATGTACACAGAGAAATTTAAAGAAATCTACTTTATTCTGAAGACGGCTTTGTCGGCCAGAGTTAACATGGCAGTGGCCTCTGAAGTCCCCAAATTACATATATAATGGCCCATAAGGGTGCATGCTATTCTTTGTTGTGATTTTAATAGTTAGAAAAGTACTTTAAAACTAAATGAAATGTGCCTCAAGGATTTGAAGACTCTAAAGTACAGTTGCCAGAATCACCTAGGACTCCCCTGAGAAGAACTTGAAAACAAAACCTCTGCTCTGTTTGATTCTGAGAAGTTCAAGTTTACTTGGGGACATAAAACCAGTGTCCAGCCTGAAGCTGCACTAACCACATCTTGATCTTACAGAGGGAAGTAAATTAAATAGAAGAAATACTGTGCCTTTTTTAGAGCTATGAGGACTCCCTTTTTTAAAAATTTAAGAATATTAGGGGGGGCACAAACATTTTGGTTATTTGAGTCAAACTTACAAGTGTACCCATCACCCAGACAGCAGTATTACACCTGCTAGGTGTGTATTTACTCGTCCCACCACCACGCCACCACCCGCTTGGTTTCTGCTGAGTTCTACTTCCATGTGTGCTCATGAGAGTCAAATCATTAGTTCCAGTTTAGTGTGGATCCACCTGTTTGTTTGTTTTTCCGTTCTTGTGATACTTCATCTCCAGTTCCATTCAAGTCATTAGAAAAAGTATTAGCTTACTGTTTTTATTTAAAAATTATTATGGCTGCATAGTACTCCGTGGTGTATATATACACCACATTTCATTATCCCCTCATGTATTGATGGGCCCTTAGGTTGATTCCATATCTTTGTGATTATGAATGGTGCTGCAGCTATGGGCACTCTTAGAGCTGCGAGGTCTGGCAGTTAAGTCCTGGAACTTGTCGCCAGGCACTTAATACTGGCAGCACCGTCCAAATAACTTGGTAAGAGTTCCTAACCTTGGTGTATGGGTGTCTCTCAGCTGTGTTCGTGTGAATCTGTGATGATGTCTTGCCTAGTGGCATTCATTGTTGTTATTGCATGTTTTTGGTGTGTCATAGAAAGAATGTTGGAGCTTGAATTACAGCAACAGACAGATATTACAGTTTCTTGACTTGGCAAGGGTGAAAGTAAAATCAAGGACATGTTATATGGAGATAATGCCATGAAGAAAATGGCAGTGTACAAATCAATGAAACATTTCTCTGAGGGTAGAGAAAGCATCACTGATGAAGAGAAGTCAGGGAGGCCAGTAACAAGCAGAACTGATAAAAAAAAAATTCATCACATTGTGTGTTGAAATCATCGGCTGACTGTAAGAAGCACAGCAGACCAGGAAAACATTAATAGAGAAACAGGAAGATCTTAGCTAAAAATCTTGGCATGAGAAAGGTGTGGCTCTTGCATTATGATAATGAACCAGCTCACATAGTACTGCCTGTGAGGGAGTTTTTAGCCGGAATACAAATAACTGCATTGGAACACCTCATCTGGCCCCCAATGACATTTTTTATCAAATATGAAGGAAACGTTGAAAGGAAGACCTTCAGATGACATTCAGGACATCAAAGGTAATATGACAACAGCTCTGATGGCCATTCCAGAAAGTCCCCAAATTGCTCTAAAAGGTGAACTGGTCGCTGGCGTTGGTACATAGCTTCCCAAGGGGAGTACTTTAAAGGGATGGTAGTGATATTCAGCAATGAGGTGCGTAGCACTTTTTCTAGGATGAGTTCATTAACTTAACTGTCCAACTTTGTATGTCTACTGTTGGGTTATCCTTTGGGCAGGTTCTTAACTAAATGTGAATTTAATGCAGATTTATCCATGCCAATTTCTTACTTAAAACCCAGTTTAAAAGCTCCTCCACTGCTTCACAGAGTCCACAATGCCCAGCATGGCACAGCAGACTTTTCCAAGTAATCCTCTTTCCTGCTTTACACTGGGAAAGGGGTACTGCCGGGAGCTGGCACCAGCTTGTTCTCATTCCCCTGGGCAGGCCATGCAGCCAGCATACCTCTGGGCTAACCTCTGAAACCCTCCAGAATTTCAAGACTACCTTATCATGACTTGAATAAAGCCCTCCCTGCTCTCACCACCTTTTCTTCTACCCCAGTCCTCACTATTTCTATTGGTATGCTATGGTGTACAGAAGCTACAACTTCCAGTGAGAAGCAAAGTCTCCTTTTTGCTACTGGTACCACGATGAACTTCAGCTGCCCTATTAGACTCACGACCTTAATCTGTGGGAATTACACCTTACTTAACTGTGGTGTGCCCAGCACCTACAATACTTTCCTAGGGGTCAGGGAATGATCATCTAAAAAGGAGTGAAGAGACAGATTAACAGCTAAATTTTTAGGGTTCCTGTAAAGTTATGATTATGGAAATATATAAGCATCTGTTTTTTCCTAAAATACATTAAGGAAAACAACTTGTCCTTCGATGGATACCTAGCCCTAGTGAAGCTCTGACTCTCAGAAAAATCTGGCAAGAGTACAGATTAATTAGCACCAATTAATCACTGCCAGAAAGAGTTCAAAGTGTAGGCTTAGCGCTCATAGCTCAGTGAGTAGGACGCTGGCCACATACACTGTAGTTCATGGGTTCAAGCCTGGCCCGGGCCTGCTAAACAACAATGCCAACTGCAACCAAAACATAGCCGGGCTTTGTGGAGGGCACCTGTAGTCCCAGCTACTCAGGAGGCTGAGGCAAGAGAATGGCTTAAGCCCAAGAGTTTGAGGTTACTGTGAGCTGTGATACTACAGCACCCTACCAAGGGCCACATAGTGAGACTCTATCTCAAAGAAAGAAAAAAAAAAAAGAGTTCAAAGTGTAAACGCTCATCCTTAAGGAGAAAATAAAACAAGAGAGAAGAATGGAAACATCCCTCCCCCCAGTGAGATGTAAACTTTATCTGAATTTTTAAAGATAATATTATTAAACAACTAATTTATTGACTGGGCAATAAGAGCTAAGTTCTGTGGGGGATGCAGTCTCATTCGATACCATATATGGACATATATCTGAGAATATATATGACAAATATTGAGTGCCTGCTGTGTGCAGGTCTGGGCACATTTCAGGGCATGGGAATGGCCCTCAACACAGGGATTATGTGCTGTATTTTATTCACTGTTCATGCCACTTTATCTTCCCTATAGAAGTTCCTACTAAATTATCCCCCTCAAAAGACTGTATGTAGCTAATTAAGGTCAAAGTTTGAAAAACAAAGAGGTCAGGGAATGTTATATGAAAGATACACTTGAATTTTATCAGGAATGTTGAGAACAATGAAAACAGTAAGAAGAGCACTTTGCAGAAACAGAGAAAAGCATGAGATGATGTTTGAAAAATCAATTACACGTAGTACAGATTAACTTGTCTGGAGTAGAGGAAAACTTTGAAGCTGAAAAGGTAAGCTGAGTTCGGAGGTGGAGTTAAAACTCGATCCTGTGGGAAGTGGGCACCACTGAGGATTTTTTTTTTTTTTTTTTTTTTTGGTTTTTTGGCCGGGGCTGGGTTTGAACCCGCCACCTCCGGCATATGGGACCAGTGCCCTACTCCTTGAGCCACAGGCGCCGCCCCAACCACTGAGGATTTTTAAGTGGGACAGTGCAAGAGTGGACTTCTTGGTTGAATTGTGAAGATACGCAGAAAAAGGAGGAAAAGTAGAGACACTTGGAATAATTTTTTCTCAAAAGGTTTTTGTTTAGTTTCCTTCTGCCCCCAATGCAGGACAAATACAAAAATTTCCAGGAGTGACTCATCTCAAAATCTTTCAAAAACAACAATTACTAACAAATGAAATTGTTTTTACATGGATAAGCCTACAGATTGACTTTAGATCTATGAGGGATACTTTCTAAAACTAAGTATTGCATATGTCTGATTTCCTTGAAATAATTACGAAGGCCCGGTTATATTTGTTCAGTGACGGCTACACGCTTCTTGACATTAGTTTTTTAAATACTTCAACCATACTTGCTAAAATGTACTCTTTTTCTTCTGTCTGTATAAAAAGATAATATAGAGAATGAAAGTTGAAGGAGAAACAGGATAGTTACATAGTTCTGAAGCATTCCCCACAAGGTAGTTATTAATTATGAAGGAAAAAAATAGTTGCTTTTTAGTAGAGAAACACAGCAGGCACCACCTTAACTAAGGATCAAAGTTAACCTCACTAGTAATGGAACAAACCAGCAACACGTGTCTCCTTATATCTCATACTGAGAAGAGAATATAACTTCTCTGGCACTCCCACCAAATGTGGATTACTTTAATCAGACTGAAGGACCATCTACTACATAACTGACTTATGTACTTTATGTTAAAATATTCATGCAAAATTTTAAAGAAAAAGACTCAGGAAGAGTTGCAGATTAAAGTTGGCTAAAGCCACGATGACCGAGTGAAACACATGATTCTGGATTTTCTTCTGCTGTAAAGGACATTATTGGGATCCAGGACAACATTTTGACCCAAGTCTGTATAATAGATGATGGTGCCATTTCAATATTCACTTCCTGATTTTGATAATTACACTCTGGTTATATAAGACAATGTCCTTCGTTTTTAGGAAATACACATTATTTAGGGATCAAGAAGTAGCATTTCTGCTGCTCTCAGATGCTACATAAACACCTGTAGAATGGAGAAGGGGGTGAGAAGAAGGGAGGAAAGAAAGATATTAAGCAAATATAATAAAATGTTAACACCTGAAAAATCTGGGTGAAGGGTAGGGAGGTGGTACTCTTTGCACTCTTTTGCAATTTTTCTGTAAGTCTGAAATTATATCAAAATGAAAGTGGAAAAGAAAAGATAATACAGTGTTCCATTTAACCTTTATTTGATAACTTGGGACTTATGTGGGCATAAGGAACTTAATGTAACTTAGCGATGCCCTCCGGGGCCACTTAGATACGTCACGTTATTTGCCCCCATCTAGACGTCCCTAGCCATGATTATTTTTGAACTTTTGTAAATGCTTTTAACTTTCTGTCTGCCCCGTTGCTGATTGAAGCATGCCTCCAGCAACCCCTAGTTCACCTCTTATTTGTTCTAATGTACAAGGAAAGGAAACTTCAGGCTTGGAAACTCATTTGGTTCATATTCATTTTACGGATGAGAAAACTCTAGCCCAGAAAAGGCAAGTAACTCACTGAAAATATCCAGATCACAAAGAAGGAAGATTTGGACAATTCCAAATTAATCAGTGTATAAAATAAAAATAGCTTCTTAGTGAAGAACTCATATTAATTTTAGCCTCCCATTAGCTTTTTTTTGCTTACTTTCAAGTGGCCAGACAAACCTCGGCAGATTAGTAAAATATTGGTAAAATACTTTACTAGTATTATTAGTAAAATATCTTGGAATATTTTCCTTAAGCCTCCTCGTTAACAAAGAAACCTACATGTTTCATAATCTCTGGATATTTTATAGCTTACTAAGTATCTGGCTATATTGCCCAAAATTCAGATTACTACTCACTTTGATTTACAGGCACAAAGACAGCAGCACAACAGAGTAAAAGGATGCATGAGGCTCTGCGCCCCGAGCTCAGTGAGGGCACCAGTCTCATACACTGAAGGTGGCGGGTTTGCGCCCGGCCCGGGCCTGCTAAACAACAATGACAACTGCAACCAAAAAATAGCCAGGTGTTGTGGCAGGTGCCTGTAGTCCCAGCTACTCCGGAGGCTGAGGCAAGAAAATTGCTTAAAGCTCAAGAATTTGAGGTTGCAGTGAGCTGTGACGCCACAGCACTCTACCAAGGGTGACATAGTGAGACTTTGTCTCACACACACACACAAAAAGGACGCATGATATTAAGTCACCTGAAACTGAACATATAACTTAGAATGTATAACAACAAAATTTTAGAGAACCTTGTTCCTCCAAAAGTAATTTTCCAGATACTTTCAGATAACTGAAATAATCTTCTGCTCCCTGACTTACTGTAAACATCTGATGGAATGAAATCTCTTGAATTCCATACAATGGAATATTATTTGGCCATAACAAGAAATGCAATATTGATATGTGCTATAGCATGATGAACCTTAAAAATGTTGTGCTAAATGAAAGAAGCCAGACAGAGCCCAATATTGTGTAATTCCATTCATATGAAATTTCCAGAACGTGGAAACCCACACATACAGTAGATTCCTAGGGGCTGGGGGAAGAAGGAACGGAGAAGAATGGAGAATACCCCTCATGAGCACAAGGTTTCTGTGTGGGGTGATGTAAGTGTTTTAAAACTAGACAGTCCTGATGGCTACACCATTCTGTGAATGTACTAAAAAGAGAACCCCACTGAATTCCACTTAAAGTGGGTAAATTTCATAGTATGTGAATTATATCTCAATAAAGCTTCTGTTTAAAAAAACCCCACAGCTGTAGAATGGTGATAATTGGGACGCTCTCACTACAGACTTGCTCATATCTCAAGGACACATCTCTGGAAGAATACACAGGAAACGATTAATAACAATGGTTTCCTCCTGTAGAGGACTGGAGAACAGGGGGAGGATTCCTACCAAGGACTCTTTTTTTAATAAACTTTTGAACTATGTCAACAGAATACTATTCAAAAGTTCTACTTAGAAGTGAAATGAAATTAGAAAATGTTCTGAATATACTAGCTCCTTCTATTGGTTTAGCAACACGAGGCTCTATGCAAAACAATACCACTCAGGGACTGCAGATGGTAACACATGCTAAAATGAGACTGACGTACAGGCAGCCCCCAGTTACAAACATCTGACTTAGGCATAACTCACACTTAGGAATAGAGGCCATTACAGTAAGTCCTCAAGTTACGAATATCCAACTGATTCACAACTCATACTTCCATACGGAGGCTATTACAGGTAATAGGTAAATATGCCTATTTCAATTTACATACAAATTCAACTTAAGAACCTATAGAACCTACCTGTTTATAACCTGGGACTACCTGTAACTGAAAACTTACTACAGCTTTCTCTTCTCTATTGTATAATTCTGGTTCCATTATCATTTCCTGATTGGTCTTCTAACTCTTTATATATCTCAGTAGCTCTCTGATGAACAAAATTTGTTTCTTTTGTTCAGAGATTTCCTTATAAAGAATCAAATTCTTAAACTTCTTGTAAAAAAAAAAAAAAACAACAGTATTTTTTAAGTTTTGTGATAAAACCTCTCTCTACCAAAAGTTATAATTTTAAAGGAAGTTAAATTAAGAATAAGTGGTCCTTAGTTTAAGAATACACTAAGAGTAAATTTAAGAATAAATGACCCTTAGGAAGAAGCCAAAAACAGCTTCAAAATACTAGCTCCATTCCTAAGTTTCCATCTAAAAAGACTATAACTGTCCTCTAAAAGCCATTCCCCATCTTTCAACAACTTTGTCCTAGAGCTAGCCCAGAAACAGCTTTTAAAACAGGCCAGCAAACCTCAGATCTACTCACAATGGGGGCAGAAGAAAATAGCTCCCCATGCTAAGTAAGTCCTCCCTTCTATCTGATTCCATTTTGGAAAGTTCTGTCCTATAAATCTTAGTTGACATATTGTACTAGCTACACTCTTCTGTTAGCCATATCAGTGCTACCCACCCACCTTTGCTAATGCAAACAGGGGACAGCAGGTTTACAATACCAACATCACATACCAAGACAGCCTCAGCTCAAAAGCTGGCTCCAGGTTTCCATTCCAGCCACTTTATCACTCTCCCTATCTTCCTCAGATCCTACATTTCTCCAATATCAAACTTCTAGCCCTTTCCCCAACACACTACATTCTTTATAACACAACATGCCACTCTGTCTGAATGCGTTCTCCACCGACCCACTCACACCGGGCCAACTCCTACTCTTCCTTCAAGCCAACTCCAAAAAATCGCCACTGTAAACTTCCTAACTTGTGAGGCCAGGCCCAGTGGCTCATGCCTGCAATCCTAGCATTATGGAAGGCTGAAATGGGTGGATCACCTGAGCTCAGGGGTTTGAGACCAATCTCAGCAAAAGCGAAGACCCCCCTCCCCCGTCTCTTTTTTTTTTTTGTAGAGACAGAGTCTCACTTTACTGCCCTCGGTAGAGTGCCATGACGTCACAGGACTCACAGCAACCTCCAACTCTTAGGCTTCCATGATTCTCCTACCTCAGCCTCCTGAGCAGCTGGGACTACAGGCGCCCGCCACAATGCCCGGCTATTTTTTTGTTGCAGTTCGGCCGGGGCTGGGTTTGAACCCGCCACCCTCGGTATATGGGGCCGGTGCCCTACTCACTGAGCCACAAGCACCACCTGACCCTTCTAAAAATAGACAAATGTCTGGGCATCATGGCAGGGGCCTTGGGAGGCTGAAGCAAGAGGATCTCTTGAGGCCAAGAGTTTGAGGTTGCTGTGAGCTATGACACCATAGTACTCTATCCAGGGTAACAGAATGAGACTCTGTCTCTAAATTAAATAAATAAACTAATACAAACTTCTTGGAAGGAAATATGGAGAATCCTCAAAGAACCCAAATTAGACCTCCCATTTGATCCTGCAATCCCATTACTAGGCATCTACCCAGAAGAAAAAAAGTCCTTTTAGCATGAGGACATTTGCACTAGACAGTTTATCGCGGCTCAATTTACAATCGCTAAACAATCGCACAGTTTATCTCAGCTCAATTTACAATCGTGGAAACAGCCTAAATGCCCACTAACCTAGAAATGGATTAACAAACTGTGGTATATGTACACCATGGTATACTATTCAGCCACTAAAAACGATGGAGACTCGGGAGGCTGAGGCAAGAGAATCGCGTAAGCCCAGGAGTTAGAGGTTGCTGTGAGCCGTGTGACGCCACAGCACTCTACCCGAGGGCGGTACAGTGAGACTCTGTCTCTACAAAAAAAAATGATGGAGACTTTACATCTTTTGTTTAAACCAGGATGGAGGTGGAATACATTCTTCCTAATAAAGCGTCACATGAATGGAGAAGCAAGAATCCAATGGACTCAGTTCTAATATGAAGATGGTAGAGGAGCTAATACAAGGGGTGGGTGTGTAGGGGAAAGGAGGGGCGTGGGGTCATGGTGTATGGCATACCTCTTGGGGGTGATATACAATTATAAGAGGGACTTTAATAAATGCAATAAGTGTAAACTAATTCTCTGTACCCTCAATGAATCACAAACAAACAATAAATAAATAAAATAAAATCCCCTAACTTGTGGTCTAATCGTGGACATTTTTTTTGTCACGTATAAATGACTCGTATTAAAGAAGACTATAAGCTGAGTATACTGGCTTACGCCTGTAATCCCAGTGGTTTGGGAGGCTGAGGAGTTCCTATGACCAGCATGGGCTATATAGCAAGATCCCATCTCTATAAAAAAATTAAAAGATTCCTTTCAAATTACTATTGCCCATTGACAACACACCTCGTCACCCAAGAGCTGCAATGGAGATGGTATAAGGAGATTCATGTTATTTTTATGCCTGCTAATATAGTATCCATTCTGAAGACCATGCCTCAAGGAGTTATTTATTTATTTATTTGAGACAGAATCTTACTATGTTGCCCTTGGTAGAGTGCTGTGGCACTCGCAGCAACCTCTAACTCTTGGGCTTAAGCACTTCTCTTGCCTCAGCCTCCCAAATAGCTGGGACTACAGGTCCCCTTCACAACACCCAGCTATTTTTTGGTTGTAGTTGTCATTGTTGTTTGGCAGGCCCAGGCTGGGTTCAGACCCGCCAGCTTCAGTGTATGTGGCTGGCGCCCTAGCCGCTGAACTACAGGCGCCAAGCCCCAAGGAGTAATTTGGACTTTTAAGTCCGATTATCTAAGAAATACATTTTGTAAGGGTACAGCTGTCATAGACAGTGATTCCTCTGACAGATCTGGGCAAAATAAATTGAAAATCTTCTAGAAATAATTCATCATTCCAGAAATCATTAAGAACATTTGTGATTCGTGGGAAGAGATCAAAACATTAACAAGAGTCTGGAAGAAGCTGATTCTAGCCCTCATGGAAGATTCTGATGGGTTTAAGGTGTGACTGGAGGAAATAACCGGAGAGTGGTGGAAACGGCAAGAGAACAGACTTAGAAGTGGAGCCTAAAAATGTGACTGAATTGCTGCACTCTCAAGAAAACTTGAATGGCCGAGGAGTCGTTTCTGATGGATGAGCAAAGAAAGTGGTTTCTTGAGATGGAATCTACTTGAGATGGTGAAGATGCTATGACATTGTTCAGATTTAGAATGTTATGTATCCAAATTACATAAACTTCGTTGGTAAAATAACAACGAGGTTTGAGAGGATGGACCAATTTTGAATGTTTCACTGTGGGTAAAACATCAAATAGCATCGCATGCTACAGAGAAGTCTTCTGTGAGAGAAAGAGTCAATCAATGTGCATAATTTAGTTGTCTTATTTTTAAGTATCTGCCACAGCCACCCCAACCTTCAGCATCGGTTAGCAGCCATCAGCTTCAAGACCCTGTACCAGCAAAAAGATTATGACTCACAGAAGGCACAGATGACTGCTAGCATTTTTTTAAGCAATAAAGAATTTTTTTTTTTTTTTGTAAAGACAGAGTCTCATTTTATGGCCCTCGGTAGAGTGCCGTGGCCTCACACAGCTCACAGCAACCTCCAACTCCTGGGCTTAGGCGATTCTCTTGCCTCAGCCTCAATAAAGTATTTTTTAAATAAGATGTGTAAATTGTTTTTTGTTTTGTTTTTTTTTTTTTGCCATAATGCTATCATATACTCAACAGACTACAGCACAGCACAGACATCTTTTATATGCACTGGGAAACACAAAAAAACCACATGACTTGCTTTACTGCAATATTGGCTTTACTGTGTGGTTTGGAAGCAAACCCAAGTATCTCCAAGGTATGCCTATATCTGCATAAGGAGGGTGACGGGTCCCTGCCAAATTGTCTGCCAAACATGCCATGACGCTGCCTACCTAGGGGGA
Source organism: Nycticebus coucang (assembly GCF_027406575.1). Classification (NCBI taxonomy): domain Eukaryota; kingdom Metazoa; phylum Chordata; class Mammalia; order Primates; family Lorisidae; genus Nycticebus; species Nycticebus coucang. Next base: position 93,628,956 of record NC_069789.1, read on the forward strand.
TAAGAATGGTCACCACCATACCCAGCCTGAGATACCGCAGGGCACACCCTGACCTGATCCTCCCATCTCTCGCCAAGCCCATGCTGAGACCTGTACCAGAGGCAAAGGGCAATGGTAGAGCACTGGTCACCCTTGCCAAGGCGACCTGGTTGCTCCCTCAGTAAAAGGGTGGTGATCGCAAGGTAGGGAGACAGGGTGGGGCCTGGGGAGCAGGGGGCGGAGAACACTGGACCAAGAAGTCATCCCTGGGAAGTGGGGATGTAGCTGGAGGCAAGACTTCACCTGAGCTGAGGCTGTCATCAGACTTCATATAAAAACACAAACTGAGAAAGAAAATTGTTATTATTATTATTTTTTTAGAGACAGAGTCTCACTTTGTTACCCTCAGTAGAGTACTGTGGCGTCACAGCTCATAGCAACCTTCAGCTCTTAGGCTTAGACAATTCTCTTGCCTCAGCCTCCCAAGTAGCTGGGACTGCAGGCGCCCGCCACAATGCCCGGCTATTTTTTTGTTGCAGTTTTGGCCAGGGCTGGGTTTGAACCCGCCACCCTTGGCATATGGGGCTGGCGCCCTACCCACTGAACCACAGGCACTGCCCGAGAAAGAAAATTATTAAGAACTTCCTGACAATGACTGCAGAGCATTGAATCCCAAGTCTGTTGTGAATGTGGGGTCCCATGTGGCTACACTGGTCACATGCTTACAAAGTCATTAAAAATTCTCCAATGTGTTTGCGTAAAATACCTAATTTAAGTGGTAAAACTTACAAATAACCTACCAATTGAATGAGTTAAAAAATATATTCCTCTATCACCTTTAGAATTTTTTTTTTCTTTTGAGACACTACATCGCCCTCGGTAGAGTGCTATGTCATCATAGCTCACAGCAACCTCAAACTCTTGGGCTTAAGTGATTCTCTTGCCTCAGCCTCCCAGGTAGCTGGGACTACAGGCGCCTGCCACCATGCCCGGCTATTATTTTTTTTTTTGTAGTTGTCATTATTGTTTAGCAGGCCTAGGTCAGATTCAAACCTGCCAGCCGTGGTATATGTGGCAGGTGCCCTAACCACTGAGCTACGGGCACCGACCTACAATTAGAATTCTATATCACAGGAAACACAGTACACGTGGCTTAAAGTTACCACCACCACTATTATCACTATCCAAAAAGGACATACCCAGAGTTTTGGCTCAAATTCCAAAATAAAACTATGGTTCCTATTCTGACTATGGCAGAGTAATGATAGACTATGGACTCCTTAGTATAGATAGTATAGAAAATAAGAACGGTTTGATAGGACTGCAGGGTTTTAAAGAAGAAAGTAACATGACCTGAATTAAAACAGTTTTTGCTGCTACGTGGCAAATGGAATGAGGGGAATATGGGCAGACCTGGGAAAGCCATGAAGACGTGAGCACAGTAGTACTGTAGCCGGGCACTGCAGCTGTGACCCAGACGGCAGACGAGGAGACGACGCAAGAGAAACGGCAGCAGGCGGACTTCCTGATGGTATAGTAGGCTGGACATGGAAGTGAAGGAAAGGGATGAATTAAGAGTAACTCCCAGCTTGAGCAAGTGGAGAAATGACGGAACTTACTGAGCTAGAGAGTTTACTGGAGAGAAGGAATTGAAAGCAACCTGCATTTCTGGAAATATTAAGTTTAAGATGTCTATGAGGGGCGGCGCCTGTGGCTCAAGGAGTAAGGCACCGGTCCCATATGCCAGAGGTGGCGGGTTCAAACCTAGCCCCGGCCAAACACACACACACACACACACACACACAAAAAAAAGATGTCTATGAGGCTTTGAGACTTCCAGGTGGAGTCAGGTAGGTAACTGGATACGCAGGTCTCATGTTCAGAGGTCTGGATTGTCTATATCTTATGGAAGTTACCAGCATATAGGTGGGTTTATAAGCTTATATCTGAGAATACTGTAGAGAAAAAGGAAAGCCAGGCCTAAGTTGGGGGGATACCAACCTATAGAGATTAGGGAAGGGGAGAAGGCACTGAAAGGGAGCAGATGGCGTGAGGGGAAGAACAGCAGAGGCCGGGGTGTCGGTAAAGCCAAGAGAAGAGAGCAGGGCTGAGAAGTCACATAAGGTGACTACAGAGAAGGACAATAGGCTTTGGTGGCCTCGCGTCCTCTGACGAATCTGACAAGAGAGGTCTCAATGCAGAGGGAGGTGAGAGGGCAGAGGCAGCATGGGAAAGGCTAGAGCCCAGAAAGGTAGCTAACAGGGACCATGGAACCAAGAGAAGGTTTTTTAAGAATAGAAATTCTAGAGCATGTTTGTATTATAATAAGAATGATCTAAAGAGAGGCAATAATTAAAGCAAAAAATATATATATATATTTGAGGAGATAAAAAAGAGATGGTTGGGTCCTCCCATGGTTGAGAGATTGCCAGGTGAGTACCTTGAAGGACAGAAGGGTGAGGAAGTCAGGAGTATTTGGAAAGGAAGGGTTACAACAATGGACTACAGATTCCACGCCAGAGGGGAAAAGCCAGGAAGTGACTAATGCAAATAAGGGGGAGGGGAATGAAAGTCTTGATGAGTTCCAGAAATCACTGCAATGTAATTGTAAGAGGAGATAGTGCTTGAAGAGTGGGGTAAGATTTTGGAGTTGGTACACATTTTCTGGTAATGACAAGGTTCAGAGCACATTAGAAAGTGAGTAAAGAGGGCCAAAGTAGATGTTTATAATAGTAAGAAACAACTCCTCAAGAGGTGGCACGTACTCAGAGGGCTTGAACTTCCTGCAGGTGACTGAAGTCAACAAGGATATGACTGATAAAGGGGCAAATCCAGACAGTGAGTGTGATGTACAAACAAGTTCTCTGGCTGTGTTCCCCACGTATATGGCTGCTTTCCAGGCTCCCTGGAGCTTCTTTTGGGCTTAATGTGCATGGGAAGCCAGGACCAAAAGAAAATTCAGAACTCAATTTCTACATCTGTATAAGACAAATTATTCCCTAGAATTCTAGAAAGTGGCTAGCCATGGTGGCTCACACTTGTAATCCTAGCACTTTGGGAGGCTCAGATAGGAGGATCACTTAAGGCCAGGTGTTTAAGACCAACCTAAGCAACATAGCAAGACCTTGTCTCTACAAAAAATAAAAATTAAAAAAAATTAGCTGAGCATGGTGGTGTGCACCCACACCCAGTTATCTAGGCAGCTGGGGAAGAAGGATTACTTGAGCCCAAGAGTTTGTAGTTGCAGTGAGCTATGATGATACCACTGTACTCTAGCCTGTGTGACAGGGTAAGACCCTGTCTCAAAGAAAAAAAAAAGAATTCTAGAAAGCTTTAATTATTTTAAAATTTCATAATACTTAAAAACTTTCAACTAAAAAACTTTAACAAAGTATGACAACATTCTATATGCCACCAATAGATACATTAAACAAACAGCTACTGAATTTCTTCCATGGCTCAGTCACTTTTTTGGACTTTAGGGGGAAAGTCAAGAAATAATAAACTTACAAACAAAAAAATGTATATAGCTATATAAATAGTAGAAAGAATACAAACTTTCTTTGAAACAAGAAATTTTGATACTCAATGGACAATATTGGTTCTTATGGAAACAATCTACTCTAAATGACAGGCTCTCTCTCTCCAGGAAAACTCTCAAGATCCAGGAAATGTCCAGTCAAGGTTTCTCAGCTGTATTCTAAATCTACAGTGTAACTGTCAGCACGTTGCAGACTGTTCCGTGAAAAAGGTGACTTAACCAGTCCAGGGCATCAATAGTTGGTTTTATTCCTAAAGTGGAAAAAGGAGTGTTGCAGGGCTATTGCAGTTTGATGACTGTAGCCACCGGGATCATTCAATAAACATCCATGGAGCTGATCCCATATTCCCTGGACAATCTTGTGAGGATATTCTATCTTGGCACAAGGAGAAAATATACTAACAACCCAATACACTTAAGCATACTAGCCTTCCAGCATTTACAAAGTTCTTTGTAAAATAATAAGCTGAAATTATAATCTTACTGGACATCATGCCCTTGAGAGCTTGGTTTGACAGCTTTCCCCCAAACCCAGTGTTTGCACTACAAAGCTGAGAATTGACTCTTCCTTGATCTTCAGATCCCAAGTTCTGGGATGCCTTGTTTCCCTATTTTCACTCACTCTCTGCCCTTATGTTTGCAATTCCCCCTTGGGATTTGCAAACATAATCAAGACTCAAAGTTCCTGCTAGTTAACAGACAAGTGCCAGGCCTCCTACCTGTGGCAGAAGGCTACAAAACCTCTGCCAATGGGGTGGAAAAGATATTAAGTGCAGAGGAGAGATCCCTCTGGCAACAGTTGTGAAGGTGGACCTGAAGGGAATCTGGTCCAAAATCCAAATCACTGAACCTGATATAAATTATCATCACCTCTGTTTATTATTAATCCACTTACTGATTTCTCTAGTGTACAAGGTTCAGCAAGCCTCACTGGGGTTCTTCTCAACTTGTAGTTACAGGAGAAAAAAAAGAATTCCATTCTTAGTAGCTGAAAATAATCAAGATTCAAAGTTCCTGCTAGTTAACAGACAAGTGCCAGGCCTCCTACCTGTGGTAGAAGGCTACAAAACCTCTGCCAATGGGGTGGAAAAGATGGTAAGTGCAGAGTCTCTGGTTTGGGCACCCAGAGCCTGTTTGGACATCTTGGAGGGCAGACCTACCAGGAGTCTAAGTGCAAAAGGAGGCATGAACCTCCGGGGATTGATTCACCTCAAGGGAAGAAAGTCAAGGCTCAGTGGCTTGGTCCACAAGTAATGCCTCTTGATGAAGGGCAAAGAACCATTCTGAGCCCACTATGGTATCAGAGGTTCAGTAAAATGGCTTTGTGCTTATGTCCTAGACAGAAGGAACAGTGTAAGAATGAGAAGAACCTACGAGAACCACACCATTAAAATCCCTCAGGAGCAGTCAGGGCATTGGTGGGACAAAGACTCTGCACTACTGGTAAGGATGCCACACCAGGGATCTTGGCCCAAACAACATCACCACAAGGAGCGGAGAATCTGGATCCCCCAGAACAGCTAAAAAGCTGCTCTGTAAATACTTAAGACATGCCAGAAGCCTCTCAAAAATGGATACTTTACAGGAGAAATTCTGTAATAAAGCAAAGTGCTTGTAAATACATGTTTTGGAGCTTCAACATGGCCGTTACTAATCATGTGACCTGAAACACATTATATAACTTCTCTGCGCCTTACTTCATTTCCTCATCTGTAAAAATTAATAAAACATAATTTATTGCACAGAGTTGTGAGGAGTAAAGGAGATAATGTATATAAATTGCTTAACAGAAGCTTGGCACAGAGTAAGCACTCAGTACATGAGGACAGAGCAAAAGGTATAACATGAACCTAGTTTTATGTCCAGACTTCTAGGAGGGCTAATGAACAGGACAGAAGGAGAGAAAGGGAGAGAGACAAGTCAAAATTTCTCCCTAATTGCTGATTCCTCTCTCCTCTGCCCCTCTTAGCCAGTTATGATATTTCAAATACTACATTTTCACACATTTTTCTGGTAGGAACTTGAGTCCTTTACCTGTGTTTCCTAATGCTCAGCAATGGAATCACAACCAGGTCTTGCCTAGAGAGTAACTTTATGATACTGTCTGGCCATACCATACACTGAAGCTAAGTCAGTTATAAGAGCACCTTATAACTCTGCATGTTTTTAAGTGTTACCCTCTGGAGGAAGCACACAATTATTTAAAATTTATATAACTTCCCACTGGATTGCTAATGTTTGGGAGAAAACACATTTCTTAAATTTGGTAAAAATCATCTTTTTTTTTTTTTGCAGTTTTTGGGCAGGGCTGGGCTTGAACCCGCCACCTCCAGCATATAGGGCCAGTGCCCTACACCTTTGAGCCGCAGGCGCCGCCCAGTAAAAATCATCTTTTAAAATGATTTTAAATTGCACATAATAGACTCCTTAGATCCCAAAGTAGAGTATCAAGGTCTCAGAATAGAAAACGTTCACTGTAAGTTCATCAAAGTTTGTTCAGTTAGTTGCAGCATAACACTAACAAAGCTTAAGCAATGGATTCCATTCTATGGGGCAATCTTATTGTAATACATAGGATCAGCAAAGACAGGCTGCGTTTCTAACTTCTATCAGTCAAACCTAAGTAGTAGGTATAATGTATCATCATTGCTAGAAACTATTCAAACTACATGCCTTGACAATAGATCGGAGGTATCACAAAGTATCAGTTTCTAAAGAGATAGAGTTTGGAAGAAAAACTAAATTACTGAAGGAGAATTAATCGACAAAATCTTCTTGCATGAAGGCTTAATGAGACCAAGGAGAAAGGGTGAGTAAAAAAATTACAGCAGCTGCAGGCATTCAAAAAGATAATGAATAAATAAAGAGGTTTAAGGGCAAAGATATTACAGTCCCAAAGGACGATTACAAGTTCTCAATTTACGTACTATGGTCAGGAAGCCAACTGACCTCTGCTTTCTTATAGCAGCCAAAATTCCAAGGACTTTTGTCTGGACTCTAGGGCATTGCTAATGTCAAACAACTTAGCAAAATAAAAGTAGAAAAGGAAAAAAGGAATATTATTCAAGATATATAAAGGCAGCATATCTCACCAACTTTAGGGATCAACCCTCAGTACTTGAGACCTCAGGAGATGCTTCCACTTCTTCTAATAATTAAATTACCATTGATTGAAGCTAAAGACCAAACTGATCTATAATTATTTGCCACAGCAAACCATTACACTCTCACTTTTAAAATGACATGGGTGGTCTCAGAGAGCAAGATTAAAATCTTTCCAAGGTTGAGGTACATGTGAGATACATGTCCTACATGAAGAATTCAAATTCTCAGATAAAAGATAAAACCTAAATACAAACACTCTTAGGCTCCGGTTAGCAGATTCTAATCATCCAACAGAAACGTGACTGTGGCTAAACTAAATTAGCCTCTAGCATGGATGGAAAGGAATGTGAGAAATATTTACTAAGTAGATTATAGCACATATGAGATGGAGGGGAGGCAGCAATATTTCTGAAAAGCTATGTTTTAATTAGATTACATTTTAAAAATTCAGTAGGAAAGATCAGCCTTTAAAGAAATCTATGCTTGAGCGGTGCCTGTGGCTCAAGGAGTAGGGCACTGGTCCCATATGCCAGAGGTGGTGGGTTCAAACCTAGCCCCGGCCAAAAACCACAAAAAAAAAAAGAAAGAAATCTATGCTGGCAGTGGTGACTCACGCCTGTAATCCCAGCATTTTGGGAGGCTGAAGCAGGAGGATCACTTACTTGAGCCTGGGAGTTCAAGGCTGCAGTGGGCTATGATCATGCTACTACATAGAGCCAGACCCTGTCTCCAAAACAAAAACAAAAACAAACAAACCCTACAATATATCCTCTGTAAATTTAAAAAGTATCTATTCTGTAATGCAATCAAGATTCTCCATTTTTAAGAAATTACTGCAAATGTTCATAGTAAATAAAATCATATTTTCTTAAAAGGGGTGACTGTGTCATGAATTCAATCTGTCCTCTGGTATTATTTGAGTAGGTGTTTCCAGTCTGTCACCTACCATTAGAAGCTAGGCTCCCTGCAGTATCCTCATACAAAAAGTAGTGCATGGTGCCCAGTGGGTGTTCATTTAGTTGAGTAAATGAATAAAGACTTTGTAACATACTAATTTACATTTTATGTACTTTCACATATAGCTTTCACTTAATATTTGTCTTTATTTTTTCTTTTAATTTATTTATTACTAAATCATAGCTGTGTACATTAATGTGATCATGGGGCACCATACACTGGTTTTATAGACCGTTTGACACATTTTCATCACACTGGTTAACATAGCCTTCCTGGCATTTTCTTAGTTATTGTGTTAAGACATTTATATTCTACATTTACTAAGTTTCACATGTACCTTTGTAAGATGCACCATAAGTGTGGTCTGGCCAATTACCCTCCTGTCTTTATTTTTTCTTATGGCAGCATGGCCTAGGGAACATGCTGGGAGTTGAGGTAAAGACAAGTGGTAGAATAAATATGTGTATATATGTGTATGTATGTATGTAAATATGTGTGTATACATACATACATACATATACACATATTTATTCTACCACTTGTCTTCACTTGCTTATATTTTTGTGTGTATATATACACACATATTTTTAAAGGACTAAGTTTCAATCTTACTATTTATTAACTAGTTAATAAATAAAAGGCTGAGAAAACTAATAATGAAAAACAATCAGATATGTACAAAATCACACTTGGAAAAAAATATCCTTTCAACAAACATTTGAGTACCTACTGTGTGCCATACTAAATATTAACTATATATTGTAAACTATTGTCAAGACATGTCTATGCCTCATTGCCATTTAATAAATATTTATTAGCATACCCACTATGCTAGCACTAGGGATACTTCTATAAAGAAGACAGATGCTATCTGTGTCCCTGATTCTAATGGACGAAAAAAAAGAGAAGAAAAAGCAAATAGAAATTACAATAAGGACATAAACAAATGGTAACAGGGGACACCCCTGGGATAAGGTAGTGGGGGAAGGCCTGGTGACAGAAAGGAGCCAGCGCCCCCGGGCAGTTCTAGGGAAAGAACATACCAGAACAGCAAGTGCAAAAGCCCTGAGGTGGGAGTAAGTGTCAAAAAGCAGAAAGATGGCACTGCGGCTTGAATATAGTGAGTAAGGGGGCAAGTGGCACAAGGTGAAGTCACAGAGCCATGGGGAAAAGTTCAGCTTTCATTGCAGGTGCAATGGGAAGCCAATTAAGGACTTTAAACAAGAAAGCAACATGATCTGATCTGCATTTTAGCAAAATCATACTTGCAGTTGGATGAAGAATGGATGAAAAAGAACCAAGAGAAAGAAATAGGGAGAACAGCTTGGAGGCTATCTCAGTAAATACAGCCAAAAAATGATAGTGACTTTGACTAAAAGGCTAGAAGTGGAGACAGAAAAAAAGAGTCAATTTCCCATTTTAGGGATGGGGAACTGACTGCATGTGGAGGGATGAAGGAGAAGAAGAACCAAGAGATGAGCAATTGGATGTATGCTGCTGCCATGACTGAAATGGGAGGTACAAGGAGTGAGAGTTAGTCTCCATGTACTCATTCCTACAGGGTTACCAAGATATTTCAATTGCTAAATTCAGCAAATCCTTAGGACATCTTTCTTCATCTGACCATATAAATCACTTTATTTTCCTTAAAACTTCACTTTGGCCAGGCACGGTGGCTCATGCTTGTAATCCAAGCACTTTGGAGTTAGAGACCAGTCTGGCCAACATAGCAAGCCCCCCATCTCTGCAAAAATAAAAAATAAAAAAATTGGGGATGATGGTGCACGCCTGTTAGTCCCAGCTACTTGAAAGGCTGAGGCAGGAGTATTGCCTGAGCCCCAGGGTTGAGGTCACCTGTGAGACAGTGTGAGGCCTTATCTTTTAAAACACAACACAACAAAACAAAGCAAAAGTTCATTTCCTCTTGATTTCTAAAATACCAGACTCTCTTGGTTTTTCTCTCACTCATCCAGCTGCTTTCTCAGGTTCCATAAACCACACAACTCTGTCTTTGGCCCTGTGATATGCCCTTCCATATATTTTCCTTTGATGATCTCATTCAAGCAATCCAGTCTTTTAACTATCAGCCACACAAAATTTCCCAAATCGGAACTTTCTCCTCGCCTTCAGAACCGTCTATCCAAATGCCTTCTGCCCATCTCCATTTGGATGTTTCACCAGCATCTCAAACTCAACAAATCCACAAGCACCGCCATCATCTTCTTTCCCCCAATACCTCTATTCTCTCATCTGTCAAAAGTCTCACCTTCCAAAATTATGCCCAGCTCCCCAAGTTGAAAACCTTTGAACCATTTTATCCACCTCCTCTTTCAAGCCCACATCAAATCAATTTTCCAGCCCTACCAAATTCACTTTCTTTCTTTTTTAACATAAACTCAACCTTATGGTATCAAATTTACTTTCTAATTAGCTCATGAATTGTCCTCTTCATAGCCAGCTGCTAGAATTCAGGTCTTTATCATTCTCCCCTGGCTTATCATAATAGCCTCCTGGTTTCTCTGGCTTTTAGCCTCTCTAACCCATCCTTCACATCTCAATAGACAGAGAAATCCTTCATTGAATTTAAGTGCGGCAAGTAAGGCCCTTTGTAAATTGGTGCCAATGGCTGGCTCTCCTGCCTCAACTCCCATCTCCCTATACACTCCAACTTCTCACATGGAACTACCAATAGGTTCATTCACAGCTCTGTGTATACTGTTTCCTCCCCCAATGCCTATTCAATTTAAACATCCCTTCTTACAGTACTGTCAACTTGGTTTGAGATGACCCTTCTTCAAGCTCCTACAAAATACCTTTACCAAAAGGTTTCTCTAGGCCCAGTATGGTGGCAGGTGCCTGTAGTCTTAGCTATTTGGGAGGCTGAGGCAAGAGGATCCTTGAAGCCCAGAAGCTTAAAGTGTCCTACCATTGCACCACTGTACTCCAGGCTGAGTGACAGAGTGAGATCCTGTCTCTTAAAAAAAAAAAAAATTTTTTTTTAAAGGCTTCTGCTTGGGAGCCAGGCATAATGGTTCACACAATCCTAGCGCTCTGGGAGGCTAAGACGGGAGGATGGATCCTGGAGGATGCCTTGAGCTCAAGGGTTCCAGACCAGGCCCAGCAAAGCAAGAAACTAGCTCTACTTAAAAAGAGAAAAATCAGCCCACCATGATAGCCAGTGCCTGGAGTCCCAGCTACTCCAAAGGCTGAGACAGGAGGGGCTGCTTGAGCTCAGTAGTTTGAGGTTGCTGTGAGCTAGGCTGACGTCATGCCACTTTAGTCATGACCACAGAGTGAGACTGTCTCGAAAAATAAATAAAAATAAAAAATTAACATGAAAATAAAAAAATTGGCTGGGCATTGTGGCAGGTACCTGTAGTCCCAGCCACTGGGAGGCTGAAGAAGGAGGATCCCTCGATCCTAGGAGTTTGAGTTTGGCCTGAGCAACCCAGTGCGACCTCAGCTCAAATAAAAGGAGAAGAAGAAGTTCTTATAAAATACTTATTGCACTGTGTTTCTCCCATTCAATTGTAAATTACTTGAGGAAGACAACAGTCCTTCCTAGAACAGTTTGGCATTTAACACATAAAAGGTGCTTGGTAAATATTGCTAAATAATAGTCTGGCTCAAACTTACACTTTCCTGTAAAACATGTGCAGTATCTGTGACCGGGAAAAGGTGACTTGGTGAGAAGACATATTTAATAATTTTCTAAAATTAACCAATAAAATTAGCTTCTAACTTTCACACATCAGCATTTGTCTCCCTTACTGAAAAACGATGTCCAAAGTATGTGTATATGTAGCTATTATTCTGTGATCTTTCCATTAATTTTTAGTTTTCTAATTCTCTTGCACCCTGAGTTTAATTAAGATCACCCTGTTTGTCTTCCATAGCAATGAATGACTTCTCTTGAATAATAGTTGTCTGAACCATATGATTTTGGATAAACCTTGATTTTAGGCTATTTTCTACTTGTGTGATTAAACACAAATACCACCAACAGCCAAAAAAAAAAAAAAAAAAAAAGCTTTAAACTTTTTTTTTCAGAAGAGTCATTAATAGAGAATGGATTATGTCACATATAAAAAGTGTGTTTTCATCTGTTAACCTCTGGAGGATGGGAGGACTTTTAACATTTATATTTTACAGCCCCTGGAATTATTGGTTAAATGGAATAGTTGGTGAGCCAACAGAACTTTACCTATTTTCCCTGGTTCCAAAGATTACCTTCAGAACTTTTCTATGAAAGAAATTACTGAGTAAACTCTGTGATGTAACCGACATTTTGAAAACAAAAGAAATGAAAATACCTACAGAGGTTTCTTAGCAGCTGGCTGTCTTTATAGCCATTAGTTAACCAAATTCTGAGACTGCAATAAGTACTTGCTTGGAACAGCAACACGCGAAAAAAGTCCTGCAGCGGACACTGACCTCCGATGTTCACGAAACAACTCAAACAATTCACATAAATCGAGCTGGAGGTTTACTTTAAGCTGAACCATGAAATTTGGTAAGAGATTTTTTCGTTAGGAGAATTATGCTTTTCAGTGCTCTGTATCTTGTTAAATTATGGTGACTATGTCTGGAATTATTATGGATTTGATCAAATTCTTTTAAAGCCAGGTCATCTCACTGGTATTCCTAGGTCTTTGCATCCTAACCCAGAAGTAACAAACGTTTTCTTGGTACTCTTCAGACCACAGAAAAGAGGCAAATGAAATTTCAAGACGCCTCTATCATGGAGGTTTAAAAATGGATTTGAGAGCCGTGGAAATAGAACTTTCAAGGTAGAAACAAAACACTGGCTTTAAACAGAAAAACAAACCAACAAAGGCCCAACACATGAAAAACCTGCGATCTTCCGCCACCTCCCCAAGGTGGAGAGTGCCTGAACCCGGGTTCCTGGGTCAGAATCCCAGGAAGGCCTGGGCGATACAGAGTCACCGTGAGGTGTGGCACAGAGGACGCTGCGCGGCGTGATGCAGCCGCCCGCCTGGCCGCTCTCCGGGGCAGCCCCCCAGGAAACAGTAAGGTAGGGAGCTCTCCCCTCCTTCCTCCTCTTCCACTTTCAAGGATCCAGGAAGGAGAATAAAGGCTCTGCGCCTCCCGGGCAGTCGCTGGGGCCCCGCGCTCCCCACGGGCCGGGTCCTCTCCGCCTCATCGCGCGCAGGCCCGCGCCCACTCCCCACCTCGGCGCCCTAAGCACGCGCCAGGCCCGCGACCGCCGCAAGGGGCGTGTGCCGGGCCGGGAGCCCCCCGCCCGGGCCCCGGCCCCAGCATCACTCACAGAGCCCGAGCGCCGCCGCCAGCACAGACCACAGCCAGCGCCTGCGGTCTGAGGCTGCGATCGCTGCCCCGGCTTCGGCGGGCGCTGCCATCGTTCTCCCGCTGCCGCCGCCTCTGGTGCCGCCACGCCCCGGCCCCCACTGAGGTTGGCTCGTCTAGGGTAGGGGGCTCTGAGCTCGCAGCCCCCAGCGCCGGGTAGCACCTCCACGCCGCTGTCCCCACTCCCGCCCCAGCCGCGGCTCCTCAGCCCTCCACCCAGCCTCCGCCCTGCGCCCGCCCCAGTTGCCCGCTCATTGGCATGCCCGACGCCCTTTGAGGAATGCGATTGGAAAGATGCAGTGTCAATCATCACTCCCTCTGGCGGGGCCCCGCCTTTTCGGTCCCACCCGGGCGCCTTAGCCAGGCTCTGGAGGCCGGGTCCCGAGCGGTCCCGGGCGGCCACCTCCGAGCCCTCTGCCTGCCTGCGTGGCCGTCTGCCGGCCTGGGCCTCCTCTGCCTCGTCTAGGGTCCAGTCCAGTCCCTCAGTTCTCTTCCTTGTGTCTCCTCCGCACGAGTCTTTGCCGGGTACTGACCCCGCATCTGGCATCTGTTTCAGCTCTTCTTGATTTCTACCGGCCTCACCTAACGAAAGAGGGGGGGGGGGGGGGGGAGAGACAGGGAGAGAAGGAGCGGGGGAGGGAGAGAGAGAGAGAGAGAGAAGGAGGGGGGAGGGAGAGAGAGACAGGGAGGGAAGGAGGGGGGGAGGGAGAGAGAGAGAGAGAGAGAGAATATGGAAACGTTGTCCTGTCCCCAAGGTCTGTCCTTTGCCTGGATTAGATAATTTATGGGTTGCAATTTGAGAAATCTGCTACTTTAAACAGAAGTCTCCATCTTGCCCTAACCTCTTCTTAGAAACCCCACTCTTGACTCGAGAAGGGGTAGGAACTTGGAACGCCTTCTTACTACCTACAACACAAATGAATGTGTTTTTTTGTTTGTTTTGCTTTTGCATGTCAATGTCCCTTTCTGTGTGTCAATAAAAATTGGGATGAGGTTAAATTCCTCACCCTGATTCTGAAGTGCCTTTGCTGACCTTGTTCGACTTGGCTACCTCGGAGCAGAACAGAGTCTGCCACATAGTGATTGCCCAAAAAAGTATCTGGGAGGATCCTTATGAAAATAGCCTGCAAAAGGGAAAAATGGGGGGCCATGGGCTCTAACAAGAAGAGTATGAAGGAAGAAAAGGTAAGAATCGGGTGGGAAGCCAATAACAGTGAGGAAGGGAGACAAGTTTTAGACTATCAGGCCCGGAGAGGAGGAAGAGTGTGATTAGAAAACCGAAAAGACAATCTCTCACTTCAGCGTTTTATCTAGTCAATCTTATCAACACTAGAAACCCCCAAAGGCAACTACTTACTTCAGCGTTTTATCTAAAGTCAAACTTACCAACGTCCTTAATGGTGTCTTCGCTGTTTTTGTCTGCTGGCCTTGTAGTATGGTAAAGTCATGATAATTACTTTAACAGTAGTGAGAGAAAACTAAGAAAGCGTACCAGAAGGATTTTGCCGTATTTCTGTGGGCAGGATTCTTTGCCAGTGTGTCTAGAATGCCATGAGTAGGTTAGAAAGGACACCAATGCATCCACTGAACTGTGACTCTCAAGAAGTATCTAATCTACCAGTGTAGATGAACAAGTAGCCAATTAAATTTTTGAAAATACTTAAAGAGAAGGGTGAGTAAAAGAGAAACCTAAAGCCAACAGGGACCGTAGTTCTCAGACACATTTGAATGAATGAATGAATGACGTATGAAATAAAATAACCTCTATTTAGGTCTATACGGTCTACTTTGTCAAAGTACCAAAATATGCATTGTTAAGGAATTTGGGATAAATTTCGGTTATTCAGAATTATCCATTGAGTGCCAGGTTTGTTCTGGTAAGCCTCGATGGTAAGTGTTTAAGGATTTAAAATATAGTTAAGAAACGATGCCTTCTTTATCTAATTAAAGATATTGGGACAATTGGTCAACAATTATACAGTTGGTTGACAATTATACCGCTGAATTCAGTGTTGGTGTAAATGTCTTGTGCCACAATAAAGGATCCTTTTCTGGGAAGGCTGGAGTTTGGGATTTATCCCAAAGCAAATAGGTCTTGCAGCTGAAGAGAACAGTTTGAGTAAAAACGAAGAGAAGGGAATTCACAAGGCTATAAAGGTGGGGCTTTGAACACAGAATAAAAAAGATATCGACATGAAACTGAAACTTCTATCATTATTGTAAAATGCGGAAGAGGACAATAGGGAACATCCAGAACTCGGTAAAGGAGTGAAGAGAGCCTTGAATCTGCTGCAGCAACATTACCACACACTCACTGCAATTTATTAGCCATGAAAAAAATAGTATCACAATTTTCGAAACAAGAGTTCAATATTACACTGGTAATTAAAAGATTACTTTCTCCTGTTACTGATTTTCAAAAAGCAAAACAGAAAAGAAAGAAACTGATAACTAAATATCCATAGAACCCAAACCCAACCAGAGGACATGAACCCAAAATATAAACAGCCACTTGGGGGCGCGGGACTAAGTAGCTCAACGTTCTTTTATGATGCAGGAACAGTAAAAGTATGTCGGCTCGTTGGTCTAGGGGTATGATTCTCGCTTAGGGTGCGAGAGGTCCCGGGTTCAAATCCCGGACGAGCCCTACCCTTTTAATATAACTTTGAAGTGGGTCATTTTCAGGATAGATGACCAAATACAAATTAGAGTGCAAGGCAAAATTGACGCTCTTTGAATTCACTGGACATTTTACATTCACATATTATTAAAAGGCCTAATGTGAAAATGTTAAAAATTTACTAGCAAAGTAGAACTGTACTGCAGAAAAGTTGTACCCACCTCTTCTTGGTACAGGCTGGAGCACGTGTCGCGTGCAGCGTGGTTCAAACATACCCACGCCAGTGCGCGTCCGCGGTCAAAGCCGGGCTGGGGGTGCCTGCTGCGCGAGGAAGCCGTGCCTGTTCCCTCCAAACGCTCATTCCCCTGTTCCCGGACATGCTAATCCGTGACTCTCCCCCGTCAAGTTTGGAGGAGTGCCCAGGACTCCGTGCTAGACGTCTTTTTCAAGAACTTGTATTTTAATGGTGCAACGCAATTTCAATGCCTTGCTCTCGGAAAGACAGTAACCATATATTAATGAAGCCCACCTGGTCCCCGGCTTCCAAAAATTCAGCGGATCGACACTGAGCACTATTTACTACCGTAAATAGTCTTAGAATGGGATGTATGAAAAAATTTTTAATTGCGTGAAGAAATGAAAAAGCCCTGGGCTCGTCCGGGATTTGAACCCGGGACCTCTCGCACCCGAAGCGAGAATCATACCCCTAGACCAACGAGCCGCTCTCGGCTGAGGGGCTCCTGGTGCTTCTCTTCAGCCTTGCAGAGCCTCGCGCCGCACTTTCTGACATCCCTACCTGGTGACCCTTCTTGTACCGCGTGGGCCTCTGGTTCCATAGCCTCTGGTCCGGAGCCCTCCCCGCCACGCCGGAGAGGATTTGGGAGTAACGAGCATTTGCCTTGCCAGGCCGCTCGGATCACCGGGTCGCCCGGCTCCAGGCTCGCTCACGCTCCCGGAAGCCGCCTGCCCGCGCCGGAGGTCGTCCCCGGCCATTCCTCTCGCGGCGGCTCGGGCCAAGTGCCCGGGCTGAAGGAGGCGCGGGCCAGGGTGCCTCCGAACGCGCCGGACACTGGCGGTGCGGGATCCCCGCGGTGCCCCTAGACCACAGGGGAGCTCGCAGACGTGCTCCGTGCGCGCGGCGGGAGTCCCCTGCCGGCCCTGTCTCCCGATGCGTGGGCAGATGGATGAAGGCAAGGAGAGCCGGCGAGGGAAGGAACCAGTCCTGGCTGGCAAAGGGGTGATCGCGGCACGAAATCTCGACGGAGTGAATATTAACAGCTAACTTTTCCTGAACATTCGTATTGCAATACCGTAATGCATTTTTGCGCGCCCTTTGCTTGTATTAAGCTCACTGGCCATTCCTAACAATCCGTTAGGTACTACTGTTATCCCCATTCGCAGATGAGGAAATTGAGGCCCGGAGATGTACATTAGCTCATTTTAGCCCGCTGGCTAGGAAGTGGGGGTGACTCAAGCGTGGAAATCCCCGAGATTTGGAAGGTGGAAAAATTGGCAGGGGAGGGGTTGACAGTTGGTACCTCGGTGGCCTGGGGGAGAGAAGGCAGGGACGGTGGGCCAGCTCTCCATCCCGACGCCCACCCAGATCTGAGCCTACCCTTCTGCCCAGCCGTACCCAGCGGGTATAGTTTCCTGGCTTGCCCGCCGTCGTTTCTCAAACCCTTTCTCATGCTTAAGCTTTCTTCAATGCGGAGTAAATGGAATCCATTGCTCTGTAGCCTGGTCAGACTGTTCTCTGAGGATCCAGGTGGTGTTTTTTACCAGCTTCTCAGTTCTTCCCCTGCTCTCCCTCCCTTCCTCTTAATGCCAGTGGGCTCTTGGGGTGCCACTCAAAGATAGACAGTCAGGACCAGAGCTCATGCCCCTGGGGAGGGTGATAGGGCAAATGCAGTGAAGACACAAACACATGAGCAGGGGACATGTTCTAAGCCTTCTGTTTGTTTTAATAATATGCAAAAACTGCTGACACCACCACCACCCCCTTGTCTGAGACCACTTTTCTTCCTCCTCCTAAGGAGGAGGAGGTTAGAGAGCTGGATATTTTTTTTATCCTACTCTTCAGCAGTTTGAGGATGTGTTCAAGGTGGGTGAGGGTGGGGAGGGAGGAGTGCTCTCTCATCGAGGCAAGTCCTGAGCAATCTAAATTATGCCCTCATCTTTGGGATTGTGCTTTTGCTAGGGCTCATCCTGCCCTGCCTCAGCAGGGGGGTCTGGTTCCTTAGGGGTTCCTATTCATTTCTTCCACTCACCATGTACCATGAAAGATGGTAAAGCCGGAGACTCTTCCTGTCTTGTTTGGGCATATACTCTCAAGGTTTTTGTTCTTGTTAATTTCCCTTTACATTGTTTGTAATGATTTCATACTATTCCATCAGACAAAGGTACATCATTTTCTTATTCTTTCTCTGTATGATAAATAAGTGGTGTCCAACATTTCATTGATATAAATATTATTTGACTAATCTTTGTATGTATATACTTTTCCCACTTTTTTCAGGGTTTAAAACTTTTTATTTGCATTAATAAAAAATGTGCGTACCAATAATTAAAATCATTTGAATGAAAACAAAATGGCACTCAGATTAAACTGCATTTTACAGCCTGCAAGAAACCCTGGTCCAGCTTAGTTTTAACTTTAGATTTCACTGTCGTGCCACCCGGATTCTTTCTTCACCAACATGCAAGTTCTTTTCCTTCCCTGCCAGCCAGACAGGCAGATGGTAGAGGCAGGCGTGGCCCTTGTTGTCAGCAGTTCTGGATACTTTGATGTGAAAGGGGCAGCACAGTCATTTAAACTTGATCCAACCTCTCTGCATCTTACAAAGTTAAACAGCTAAAAGAAGTAAAATAAGAAGGAAAGGCTTGTGGAATGTACAGTGCATATTGGCGGCGCTCGCCTCATTACCACTCGCCTGCTTGCTTCTCTTATTCGATCGTTTCTTTGCAAAGCAGTGGGTTTTTCTCTCGCGTTTCCGTCTTCTTCAATTTCTACTTGCCGAATTTCTCGATTTCAGCTATGTCAGGTGTGTCAGGCCTGGTCGCGGAGGAAGCGGAGCAAGGTGCGAGAGCTAGAAGAGTCCCATCTGCGCAGTGGCAACCGCTGAATCCACTTTTTTCTTTTCTTTTCTTTTCTTCTTCTTCTTCTTTTCTTTCTTTCTTTTTCTTTTCTTTTCTTTTCTTTCTTTTTCTTTTCTTTTCTTTTTTTTTTTTTTTGAGACAGAGTCTCACTTTGCTGCCCTTGGTAGGTGCCACGGCATCATAGCTCACAGCAACCTCAAACTATTGGGCTGAAGCGATCCTCTTGTCTCAGCCTCCCAAGTAGCTGGGACTACAGGCACCTGCCATAACGCCCTGCTATTTTTAGAGATGTTCTTGCTCAGGCTGGTTTTGAACTCAAGAACTTAAAGAGATCCACCCCCACCCCCCACCCCCAGCCTCCCAAAATGCTAGGATTACCGAAGTGAGCCACCATGCCCAGTCTTTTTTCCACCTTTTGGACTACTTCCTTAGGGCATATTCCCAGAGCTGGCATGGCCAAAGGGAAGGATCACTTTGATGCTTTGCTGACTTTGATGGCTCTTGAAGCAGTTCTGTGCCAAAGAGCTTAGCAAGAAAGATAGAAATGTGTAGAAGTAGAGGACCAGTGGCTCTTGGAGAACTTTCAAACCCATGACTCAATCTTTTAATTCCACCCACTGGTTTGGGTGGCCTCAAAGTTTTTGAGAATGGTATCAGTGTTAAAAGCATTATTGAAGTTAACAACTTTGAATTGGGGTCAGATGCTTGAGAGGGAGAAAATGAAATTAGAAAAATAGTAGGTCCATTAGGAGATGGTTAGAATAACTCTGGGATGTTATTGAAACCGTGAATGGACTTTTAAATCACTTGTGGTGGGGAAATAGTGATTATTTCATAACTAATGTTTATTTGCTGCTGAATTCTGACCCAATTTAGATTTACGTGGGGTAGATTTGGCTGTGACTAGGAATGGTGAGTCCTTGGAAGTGAGAATACAATTAATTACATGGGTCTGACATTCAAAGGACCTTTTCTTCCTAACTTGGCACACAGGACTGGCCTTGAGACCATGTTCTGAGCCTGCCTTCCTCCTTGCTTGTGGGGTTATGTGCTAAATTGACTTGAAGGCCATGGCAGTTGCCTTGGTAGGTTTGATTCACTCACTGTAAGCCTTGCCCCAGTTTAAACAGAAACTTGGATCTGATTGAAAATTTGTGTCTTTTTTCAGATTCCAGTCCAATATCCTATAACAGCTTCAGCTGCTTTTTACTAAACACATTTCTATCAGGCTTCCTTCAGTGATCCTTTTTCTGAGGTTTATCTCATGCTTCTCTCTAAATTTTGCAATCTCTTCCCTGGGTCATTCTCAATTAATTGTTCTCAAATCAATGAATTCTTGGAGCTACCTCAGCCCCTTCATTTTTCATTGAGAAGTTTTCATTGTTTTAAATGTTGAGAGCCCACGAGGTCATAAAGGCGATATAATCTCAGATTTTGATTGTGAAAGAAATATTTTTCACTAGGATATCTTCATTTCCATCAGGAAACCTTACTACCTCCTTTGCTTCATACAGACCGAGTCCTTCTCCAGATGTTACTGTGTTAACAGGAGACAGAAAAGTAAATAGTCTTCATGATCAAACTTTTGATTGTTTATGAAGACATGCTCATGCAAGTAAGTTACAAAAAAGGATAGAAAATTAGGTATTATAAGATTCCAATTTGGTAACAACCAAGAATTAAAAACAGAACAAAACATATACATGTATAATGTACTAATACACCAGAAGAAAATTTATAAAATATTAATACTAATGATCCCTGAGTAATGGAATTATAAATTTTTTTATTTACTTCTTAAAATTTTTTTTTTTACCCCAGAGTTTTCCAAAAGATGCTACGTATTTTTTTTGTTTTTTTTTTTTTGTAGAGACAGAGTCTCACTGTACTGCCCTCAGGTAGAGTGCCGTAGTGTCACACAGCTCACAGCAACCTCTAACTCTTGGGCTTATGCGATTCTCTTGCCTCCGCCTCCTGAGCAGCTGGGACTACAGGCGCCCGCCACAACGCCCAGATATTTTTTTGTTGTTGTTGTTGCAGTTTGGCTGGGGCTGGGTTTGAACCCGCCACCCTCGGCATATGGGGCCGGTGCCCTACTCACTGAGCCACAGGTGCCACCCAGATGCTATGTTTTTATAATGAGAAAGAAAGGATAATTAACATTTTTAAACCATAAAGAATGCAGGGCTCTTAAAACTATGTGTTTCCCAACCAGGCAGGTAGTGGCTCACGCCTGTAATCCTAGCACTCTGGGAGGCTGAGGCAGGAGGATGCTTTGAGCTCAGGAGTTTGAGACCAGCCTGAGTAAGAGTGAGACCCCTATCTCTACTAAAAATAGAAAAATTAGCTGGGCCTAGTGGCAGGCATCTGCTATCTGGGAGGCTGAGGCAGGAGGATCTCTTGAGCCCAAGAATTTGACGTTACTGTGAGCTAGGCTGATGCCTCAGCACGGTAGCCTGGGTACTAGAGTGAGTCTCTGTCTCCAAAAACAAACAAAACCTTGTGTGTTTCCTTGTGCTTGGCAATAAACAGATGACACAGAATTAGAAACAATGCAAAGCAACCCTTTTGTGCTTTCCTATCACATCTGCTTCCAGGGGTTGTCTGTCAATAAGGCTGTTTTTGTCACTCTTCAAGAAGCCAGGTGCAGCCACAATGGGGATGTGCCTGACACCATCTAGCACCCCTCCAGTGGCTTTCTTAGATAGTCAAACAGAAGTGACTAGTCCTAGAGGTCTTAGTGTTTGAAGAACCATTATTTTCTTAGAGGAAGATGAGTATCTGCTTCTAGGTATTACCCATTCTTTAAGTACCAACCATATATAATCATTCTAGAATCTTGTTTCCGAATGCCAGTTAAAGTGCAATTCAGTCCACTCATTCTTTAAAACAGAAGCAATTGATTTGTAAGTGTGATAACTGACTTTGGGTTCACTGAAGTTTTAGCAATTTTCTCAAATTTCTATATAAACTGTATCATGAAAGGCCAGAGTCATTACTTACAGGAATCCTAGCCTCACTTAACCTCTTCCTTGCACATCCTCCTTCCCTCATAGCATCTCCCACCGAGAAGACTCTCCACTTTCCAGAATTAGGTCATGTGCTCTCTCTTTTCCCATGAGGCATAGTGCAGGCTAAAGCAAATCCATCCTAGAAGCTAGTCTGCCATGTGCACTTCCTATTAACCCCAATTCTGGGGTAAGATTTCTACTTTCACTTATTTACCTTAGTTCAAAACAACTTTGATATTATTGTAAACTTAACCATAAATCCTGACCTTAGGCAAATTCTTGCCTTTCCCTGAGTGGTCAACTTCAACTGTCCTGCACCTTCCTTCCCTATATAAACTCTGGGTCTAGGGGGATCCACCATGTGTTGGGAGGTCACCCAAGACATGGCTTCTGTTGGTAAGTCCCTGTTAAATGTATCCTTCTGGGAAATGGGGTTTGTCAGCTTCTTCCTTTCGCCTCTCAACTCCCTTAGCCTTTGAGTGTAGGTTTGCATAGACCTGCTTGCTGGGAACAGGCATATGATGTATTTATTCATCATCTCTTCTTCCGCTCAGGAGTCTCAAAAAACCACAGTTCCCTGGCGCATTTGACCACAGTGGGCTTCCAACAGCTCTCCTGGGATTTGAGGGCAAAACTGGAATAATGGTGTCTTCTCAGTATCCATAACTGCTCTGGTTAGGAACATTACTGGGCTCCCTGTGAGCTTGGGTTACCCCAGGCAGAACTGGAAAGTCAGGGTGTTTCCTACCCCTAGACTTTTGTGCACTTTGCTCTTCTTTTGTAAGCCCCTTTGGGGAAGGGTCTCAAGAACCAATTCACACCGAGGTATGGATGATAAAGGAGGCTTAAAATAATTCTGCCTCAGAAGTATTTGCATTTTCACTGGGAAGGAAGTTAATTTTAACATTTCAGGCATCTGGTATCAGATAAGGCCAGTGTTGAGCAGTCATGACAGCTGAAAATAATTCCCCCCTCTGAAATTAGCTCAATCATTCATTGTTTAACAAATATTTTTTGAGCACCTACCATGAATGGGACGCTGTATACAATGAATAATAATATTAATTTGTACTTTCATGGAGCTACAGGTTAGCTCTGGGCACAGCAATGAATTTCTTTTTTTTTTTTTTAGTAGTGCGGCGGGGGGCGGGGGCCGGTTCTCAGTCTTGCCCAGGCTGGTCTCGAACTCCTGACCTCATGTAATCCTCCTGCCATGATGGTGTAAGTGCCCAGCCACAACACATTATTAAATGATTTTCTTGGGTAGCTTATGAAACTTAATCTCATTTTATTTGAGTAGCATTTGATCACTGCTCTTGATTTCTTCATAAGCTACGTAATCATATATCATAGAAAGATATTCTGTTCACCTTATTTTTACCTGGTTCTAGTTGACTAGAACTAGTTGGGGTTGAACAAAATTTAATTTTGAAGCAAACAATGGACTAGTAATCTGGCATTTTAGGTTTTACTCTGTAAGGAACACCTGTTGTTTTTTGCCTACCCGGCATCTTTCTTGTTGAGAAATCACCTTGCTTACTTCCTTTGCCATCCTTACAGACTGTAGAATTGACTCATCTAGCCCCAGCTCCAGGAGAGGGCATGTGATAGCCGCGTCTCCTTGGTCAAAATAACTGGGTCAGGTATGAGCAGTAAAGCCACACAGGGCCTATGGAAAGCCCTGGCAGGATGTTTTTCCCACAGTGATTTGGAAATAAGCTCTTTCATTGGGTTTGCAGGCTGGGAGGAGCTTGCTTGTAGCCAACACAGAGGAAAGCAGAGACCAATATCAAGAAAGATTCCTGACATCACTTGTGAGACCAAAGCCATGTCAGCAATGGTCCATCCGTGGACTTTCCTTGTATGGCTCAGTATTAAGTAAAAGGGGGGAGGGCGAGAGACCCATAGATGGATACAGTTCTGTTTTTCATCAGCTAGTTTGAGTTGGGTTCCTATCTTCAGCTGCTAGGTGTTCTCATTCATTCAGCTGTGTTAAATGTTCACCTAATTTCTTTTGTTGTTATTACCCTTTGTATAGTGCCATGGTGTCATACCTCAGAGCAACCTCAAAATTCTGGGCTCAAGCAATCCTCTTGCCTCAGCCTCTTGAGTAGCTTGAACTATAGGCAATGCCCAGCTAGTTTTTGGTAGACACTGGGGTCTTGCTCAGGCTTGTCTCAGGGTTTCATTTTCCTATCTATATCCCACACTTCCATTCCTTTCTCAATAAGGGAAAGTGGCTCTTTTCATCACACACTCATAATCATGCACATATTCCCAGAGCACTTGCCTTGAAATGTGTGTGTGTATAAACAACTCAAAGACATATATAGATAAAACCATGTATTGTTTAGGGGATAGATAGATGATAGATCATTGATAGATAGATAGATAATTAATAGATCTCAAAATAACTGACTCACACATGTCTCCCAAATTGTACTAAAAATCCAAAGTTTATGAGAACTATGACAGTATCAGTCTCAACCAGGTTGTAAGTTGGTTGCAAGTTACAAACGATTTAAAACTAGGTTTGAAAAAAATAGATGTCAAATATTGACGCTATCCTGGGAGTTAGAAAAACTGTAAAATGGGACAAGAAAATTGAGGTACCAGTGGTGACATAAGGCCTTTTTGTCTGAGAGACTGTTTTTTGAAGTCAAGGTAGGGTGTGGTCTAACAGACCTTCAGAAAAACGATTATTCCAACTACCACACTGAAACACTGACATACTCAAATCAGAATAAGGACCAACTTTAAAGATTAAACGTGTATTTAGATTAACATCTTTCAACAGGAGTGCATGAAGATGGGGAGGAGTAAGTTAAGGACTGGGCAGTCAAACCTCCTGTCCCTGGCAAAACCTCCTATGCTCCCCAACAGACTATTACAGCAAGAGCAATCCAGTGAGAACAGACTAAAGAGACTCACTAGGACCAGAACAGAGCCCAACTCACTAGGAAAAATGTTTTCATGACTTATCGTGCACATCATGACACATAAGGCACTTCCTAGGAAACATCTAATGGCGCTCCAGGTAACCTTCTGGAATGGAAACATTCATCCTTACAGGACAAATCAGACATAGTTTGGGTCTCATTGCTCTGCTTTTAGGATAAGGAGATGAGGCTGAGAGCATGAAACCTCCTGACATCCTGCCTCTCATGGGAGCTCCCACAGCCTCCTCAAGGGAGGTGGAGGCAGCAACCCCCCATGGTGGCCAGCAACTAGAAAACCACAGGACAGGAAACGCTCCTGTTGATAGCACAGACATTTAAAAAAATGTTTCAATCATTATCTCTTCTGGTCCAATGTTTGAAAAATTGGTTGACCAACTTGAATTTGGACCAAATTCAAGGGTCTTGATAAAAAATTTTTTTTTTTTTTTTTTTTTAGACAGAGCCTTAAGCTGTTGCCCTGGGTAGAGTGCTGTGGCATCATAACTCATAGTGACCTCCAACTCCTGGGCTCAGGTCTTGATAAAATTTAAGGTCTCCTGTAACTTACTTGATAAAATTTAAGGTCTCCTGTAAGAAAATAGCAATACTATTTTCTTTTGTTTCTGACCACCTAAAATTAGTTTGTACTTTTATTTGAGAACTATACAAACATTAGAGCAGTATAAAGGCTGTAATTTTACATAAGCAAAATCTGGTAAGCTAAATCTGAGCTCAGTTTGGAGGTCACCAGCAGGGATGGGTGGGTGTGGGTCCTATCCAGGGCTCCACAGGCTGACCGGTGTCCCCTGGAGATTATCACAATGCTTTGTTTTAAATAAATTTCTTTTTGAAACCCTGTCCATCAAATGACATAAACTCAAGTTGATAGAAGTCTGCTGCCCTCAGATCTAATCTCTATCTACGAGGAAACATTCAGTGTGGAGCCTGGGAAATAATCCACCCCGTGTCTTCAGGCTCCCTCCAGACACTCAGCATATTCTGCTTCTGCAATGGCTTCATTTGCTGCTGCTACTGTTGTTGCTACTTCCAAAAAGATGTCTCCAGCAGTGTCATCACGAGGGCACAGGGAGCTCTGCTTCACATCTTAGTGTCCTGGACAGGATAGCCACCCTATGAACAGAGGAGTAAAGAATTAATTAGGAAAAGGGTGAGGAAATCCTGACACTTAGCATATTTCCTTGGGGAGCAATAATAATAGCTGGAGTGGTAGCAGTAATGATAGCAATAAGAATGCTATGGCCTGGCGGTGCCTGTGGCTCAAGGAGTGGGGCGCCGGTCCCATGTGCCAGAGGTGGCAGGTTCAAACCCAGCCCCGGCCAAAAACCACGAAAAAAAAAAAAAAAAAAAGAATGCTATGGCCTGACATAGTTTTTTTTTTTTACATGCACCAACTCATTTAATCCTCACCAAAGCAAAATGAGGTGGGTGCTTCTATTAACCCTGTTATAGGTGAAGCAGTTAAGGCACGGAGAAGTTAAATGACTTCCTCCAGGTCACACAGTTAGCAAATGGTGAAGTCAGGATTTCAACCCAGGGACCAGAGTTTGAATCCTAAACTATGATACCTGCCTTCCATGATCCTCTGGCCTGGCCTACAACTCACTCATTCCCACTCAGATTCCTCTTCTTGAAATCATCCTGCCAGATTCTCTGGCAGCATAAAAATAGAAAAAGAACAGAAAATGTTGAAAATAAAAGACTGATGCTTGAGTGAAAGGACAGCAATATAGCTGTTTATTCAACAATCTTTTTCTTAAATTTGTTTATGTTTTTTGCTCTATTGCCTAGGCTGGTCCCAAACTCCTGGCCTCAAGGAATCCTCCCACTTTGGCCTCCTAAAGTTCTGGGATTCTAGGCATGAGCCACCACACCTGTCCTCAATAGTCATTCAAAAGGTATTACTTTGAGCTCATTCTGTGCTAGAAGCTGTGCTGGGACTCAGGTCTTATCTCCATCAGTTCTCTAGTTCAAAACCAGGAACATCCAGGAGTGTAAGCATGGTGCAAGGTGGGATGCGATGGGGACCGTCCTCAGGGACTACAATGAGAGTGATGAGATCTGCAAGGAGCTGGGGCATTTGTCCTTAGAGCAATCAGCCAAGGCACGTGGAGGGGAAGATAGAGATGTGGAAAGAGGAGAGGGAGAAGGATCTCAGGGAAGGAGAGTCACCTGGCTCAGGGAGGTGGAAGTGAGAATGCAGGGGAGTGTGTCCTTAAGAGAACCAAGAAAGGGTAAGGGCCAAGAACCAAGTCCCTTCCACATGCCCAGTTAACTGAGAGGGAGGAGAAAGGAGAGAGAGCAAAGTAAACACTACACAGTTACATGGGTAGGGGACTCTGAGGAGGAGGTTGTGTCTCATCAGTTTAGGGAGAAAAAAAATTCAAATCAAATGTTGCAAAAGCAAGGAGAGTTGACAGCCATCGCACCCCGAACATGCCCGATCTCAGATATAATTTCAGAAGCTAAGGAGGGCTTGGCCTGGTTAGTGCTTGGATGGGAGAAAGCAACTGACTTGGAAAAGCAACTGAGTCAGGCAATTAGGGAGTCAGCACTCACTAGTCTAGAACAACAAAATCTCAGATGTGATGTCAAAACGTCTTGAGCGTTTGGATGTTTGTCTTTGCTGTGGTGGAGGGCCCTACACAGTACTGGAGGCTGAGAGGGCATTTGAGAAATGCTTGTTATATTTATTTGAAGTTTTCGAGTTGTATCAGTGCCCTCCTTCCAGGGCTACTTTTCCTTATAAATGGAAGCCTAAGTGACTTGATATGTCCAGCTGGCCCCTTGATTGAAATCCCCAGATGGCTCCTTCTTTCAGCATGAAATGTTAAAATGCTAGTGGGGGCACACATCACCGGAAGGTGATGCGTGTGGCACACTGAATGAAACCTTCCCCTGCTTTCTCCTGAAGAGTGAATTTCCCCATCCTTTGTGTGTTACAGAGCCATGTTTGAGGGTACCATCTCATCATTATTTGTTTATGCCTCTGCCTTTTTCATCTTTGAACCTCTAGTATCTTACACAGTAGGGATAACTAGATGTTGATCCTATAGGACAGCGGTTCTCAACCTGTGAGTCGCGACCCCTTTGGGGGTCGAACGACCCCTTCACAGGGGTCACCTAAGACCATCCTGCATAGCAGATACTTACATTACGATTCATAACAGTAGCAAAATTACAGTTATGAAGTAGCAACAAAAATAATTTTATGGTTGGGGTCACCACAACATGAGGAACTGTATTAAACGGTCATGGCATTAAGAAGGTTGAGAACCACTGCTGGAGGAATAACCAGATGCTGATTACATGAATGCAACCACCATTAGTTTATCAGATCTCTCTCTCTTTCTTTCTTTCTTTTTCTTTCCTTCCTTCCTTCCTTCCTTCCTTCCTTCCTTCCTTCCTTCCTTCCTTCCTTCCTTCCTTCCTTCCTTCCTTCCTTCCTTCTTTCTTCTTTCTTTCTCTCTCTCTCTTTCTTTCTCTTTCTATCTCTCCCTCTCCCTCTCTCTCTCTCTCCCCAGAGTCTCACTTTGTCACCCTTGGTAGAGTGCCATGGCATCAAAACTCACAGCAACCTCAAACTCTTGGGCTCAAGCAATTCTTTTGCCTCAGCCTCCCAAGTAGCTGCGACCACAGGTGCCCTCCACAATGCCCGGCTGTTTTTAGAGATGGGGTTTTGCTCTTGATCAGTTTGGTCTCAAACCTGTGAGCTCAGGCAATCCGTCTGACTTGGCCTCCCAAAGTGCTAGGATTACAGGCGTGAGTCACCTCACCCAGCCTTGATCTTTATATATATATATATATATATATATATTTTTTTTTTTTTTTTTTTTTTTTTTTTGTAGAGACGGTCTCACTTTACGGCCTTCAGTAGAGTGCCATGATGTCACAGGACTCACAGCAACCTCTAGCTCTTGGGCTTCCGTGATTCTCCTGCCTCAGGCTCCCGAGCAGCTGGGATTACAGGGGCCTGCCACAACGCCCGGCTATTTTTTGGTTGCAGTTCAGCCGGGGCTGGGTTTGAACCTGCCACCCTCGGTATATGGGGCCGGCGCCCTACTCACTGAGCCACAGGATAGGGATTAGATTAAGGAACTAGAAAATGGCTTAGTGGGTGCCTCCTCTGAGGGATCCAGGAAAGACCTAGGACAGGCCTGGATATCTGGGGAAGCTCGTGGCCCAAAGGGTCTACCTTGTAATAATTCTCACTGGTGACCCTAACCTTGTCCAGGTATGGGAGGGAGAAAAGATGACTGGAGACGATCCTCTTCCAAATTAAATAAGTGATGCACGTGTGCACAGGTACTTTGTACCTCTGATGGCTAGAGCAGGTGCCCCATATGTCAACATTAACTGAGCTCTGTGACCCTGGACAACACCTGTCCCCTCTTGGAGCTTTGGTTTCTCCCTCTATACAACTAGGGGATTAGACTAAATGGGGTCAAAGTTTCACTTCTCAGTGATGGACACAGAGAGTAAAAGACATGGACAGAGGGGAGCCACTCTTTTCTGACCTGAGCCGCCTGATTTGGGAGAAGAGTGTTCCTGGCGGTGCTGGGAACTCTCTTCCCCTTGCAAGTCTCACTTTGTCAGGAATAGAAGTGTTGAGGCTCAAGACAATACCAGTGAGCCTGTCCCTGTCCCAAAGCTCCTGAAGTATCTGTGGAAGCCTTCTTCTACTGTTTTTTTTTTTTTTTTTTTTTTTGCGACAGTCTCTCTCAGTTACCTGGGCTCCAGTGCAGTGCAGTGCTGTCATCATAGCTCACTGCAACCTCAGACTCCTGGGATCAAGTGATCCTCCTGCCTCAGCCTCTCAAGTAGTTGGGACTACAGGCACCTGCCACAATGCCTGGCTAAGTTTTCTACTTTTAGTAGAGACAGGGTCTCACTCTTTCTCAGACTGGTCTTGAACTTCTTAGCTCAAGAGATCTTCCCACTTTGGCCTCCCAGAGTGCTAGGATGAAGGGTGTGAGTCACTGAGCCCAGCCAGGAAGCCTTCTTCTCTTCCAGAAAGTCTAGCTTTTCAACCAAGGTGACTTTTTAACCCTTCAGGATTGCAAGATGCTGTCAGTGAGATGGGAAGGTCTCCTAGCAAGGCAGATGTCTACTACCTTGAATGTAAGATGTAGCAACCACTGACAGTTAACTATTTGAACCCAGTGGTTTCATCCTCAAAAAGGACAAGGGGTTGAGGCCGGTATCTGTCTTCTGAAGACTTAGAGAAATCTCCCAGCTCCAAAAGATCCTAAATCTAAAGATTGCTCATGCTAAATCAATTGAAGGGCTGTTCAGTTAGAATAGAAAGTATTAAAGAAATATAGTGCATCCTTCCCTAAAGACTCAACCTAGGGGTCTCAGTCATATGTCCTGAGTCTTTGGGACTTACCCTTTTTCCCCGCCCGATCTAGTTTGATTGAGAATGATGTGAGGGCCCTTACAAACACTTCCATTCCTCTTAGACCTAAGGTTGTATCATTAGAGAATTTTTTGGGGGTGGGGGGTCAGGTAATTTTGTCTCTTCTTTTAAAATTCGCACATTCACTCTACAGATGTTTTCTTAAGAACCTACTATGTTCCAGATTCTGTAGTCCATGCTGGGGTTGCAGTGAGGGAAAAGTTGAGAAAGACAATATAAAAAAAAAAAAGAGAATTTCAGTGATGCACACCATGTTGACAGAATGGAATGGTCAGGGAGGGCAACTTGGGGGGGGGGTTAGGTTTATTTAGACAGAGTGGTCCAGACAGGCCTAAGTGAGGAGGGGTCATCTGAGCTGAGATCTGAGGTAGGGTAGGAAGTTGGCCATGTGAAGATCAGAAGGAGTGTTCTAGGCAGAGGGGACAGCAAGGAAAGAGCTCTGAGGTGGGAGTGAGCCTGGTGTATTTGAAGAACAAAAAGATATTGGCATGGCTGGAGCACAGTAAGGGGGAGAGTCGGCTGCCAAGAGGACCCGGGGGTGATATCCTAACCCCTAGTACCTATGAATGTGACCTGATTTGGAAATGGGGCCATGGCTTATGCCATTAAGGATCTCAAGATGAGGCGATTCTCCACCTAGGGTGGGCCCTGCATCTACTGAGTGATGTCTTTATAAAAGGAAGGAGGGGGAAGCATGAGACCCACGGGCACAATGAAAGGCCACATGATGGATGGAGGCAGAGACTGGAGCGATGTGTCTGCAAGCTTTGGAGGGCAGCTACGCTCACTGCTATGCCACCAGCGTCCTCTGCAAGCCTAGGGATGCCACAGGTCACAGAGAGCCAAGCTGGGAGAGGCAAGGAAGGATCACAAGGGTTGCAGGCAGCTGTGGGAACTGAGGGAGAGGAATGGATTCTCCCCCAGAACCTCCAGAGGGAACCACCCCCACCACATCTCAATTTTGGAATCCTGGCCTCTAGAGCTGTGGGAAAGTACTTCTCTATTGTTTCCCACCAAGTTTGTGGTGATCTGTTTCAGCAACTCTATTACCAGAGGTGAGTAATTTTAGCAAAGAGTAGATGATACAAACCAACCAACCCTCTGGTTACTGTCTAGGGAAGGAATTATATAGGCTGGAAAAAGAAAAAAAGTGGAAGTAGGAAGCCAGAAAAGAGGTTAATGTGGTGGGAAGCTAAGGGCTTGGGTGAATGAATGAATGAATGAATGCACTAAAAAGAGGAAATACTTGCAGGTGACTGGGTTGTTGAGTTCCCAGAGACAGGAGGTGGAGGAGGGACACTGCCCCTAGAGCTCCAGATGAGCTTCTGGGAGCTAGTAGGGGACAGCCAGGTGAAGTGGGTTTCCATGAAAAAGGGCCCAGACATGGTGGGGACAGGGGGGCAGGGGCATTGAGTCATCTCCCTCCTCCTCCTGTGTAGCAGATGCCCAGTTTCTGTGAGTGAGTGAATATTACTCACAGCCTCCTTCTATAAGGCCTAGCTCAAATGCCACCTTGGCCCTGAAGCGCCCCAACTTCTTGCCCTCACTCTGCACACAGAGATCCTTCTTCCTGCCCTTGAGCTTCAGGCTCCCCCAGGAATGCCCCTGCCCACTGCCACCTCCCACCCTGTTAAGGCACATGACGGGACCGGTGTCCTGTGTGCCGGGCTGTGCACTGTTTGGAAAGGAGAACTCCTGTTCATCTCTGACCCCCGCAGCAGTGGGCCTGGCACCCTGGCCTCAGCAGACCTTGGGCGGGCGTCTGCAGATCTCAGCTCCCTGAGCTGGGCCAGAACACTGAGTCAGTGAGAAGCTGGGGAGAACACAAGACACATTTCCCTTTTTTGTCCTTTTGTCTCTTCAGCCTCAGGGACAGCCTGTCTCCATCCAGTCGGGACAGGAGGGAGCCTGGTGCCCTTGTTTCTGCACCCTAAGCTGACTTCCAAGGGGACTGTGAGGAGCAGAGCGCATGATAAAGGGATGCCTTGGCCCTGGCACTACCCTCCTATGTGGACAGGTGGGGCCACCTACCTGCACCCTGGGGGACGAGAGCCCATCCTGGACCTCGCTGCTGGTCTCCAGCTGGGCATGGCCAGTCCCAGTCCCGGGGTTGCAGCCTGGCTCGAGAACCGCCCCCTCCTCTTGCTTTTTCTTGTCTTTCTCCAGCTTGAGGTTGTTGTCTCCCTCCACTCCTCCGGGGGGACTCTCTGGGGTCCTCTCCATGACGGCTCCCTCCTCTGGCTTCTGTGTGTCGTGGGCCTCATGTCCAGGCCTGGCCTCTGCCCTTGGCTCCCCCTCCTTCTTCCCCTCCATAGACTCTCGGGTCCCCCTTTCCTCTCCAGCTGGGTCTTCCTCGCTGGGGCTTCCACACCCATTCTTGGCCTCTGGGCTGGAGATGGTTTGGGCTGGCCCCGGGGCCTCCTCCTGAGCACCGAGCTGGGCCTCCTCTGCAGCCCCATCCTTCCCCTGCTTCTCTGTCCTCCTCAGAGGGGGCTTTTCCAAAGGTTCTGGGTTTCTCCTCCCTCCCTCTCCCTCTGCCCCTTCACTGGATGGAGGGGATCCTGGGGCCTTGCTCTTGGAGGTGAACACCTCCTCCCCATTCTCTTCCGTGGCACCGTTCTCCTGAGATGACTCTGCGGCCCTGTACCCTCCCAGGTCACCGCAGTCTGACTGAGACCTTCGGAACCGCCTGGAAGGGGGGCGCCTTTTGATGGAGCCCCTTGTCCGTACCTGGAAGAACAGGGTAAGTGAAATTATCCAAAACCTGTAAAAAAGGCAAAGAAGAAGACTGCACATCCCTTCATGTCAGTCTAAAGCACTGCTTAACAAGCCCAGCCAAAGGTCAGCTAATTTCCTAGGAGAAGGTGCCATCGTTGGTGATTTATTACAGGTTAGAGCCCTGTGGGATTGTGAAATTACAGGGTAACCTGCAGACTTTTGTCTTATGAAGATGCAAATGCTTTCCATCTAGTAAAAAAGATATGATTTTACTGCACTGTAAAACTTTAATTCAGTATCTAACGTAACAATTTTAATAGTTTTAAAAATTGACTATAAATAGCCAGTTCTTTGAATGCTCTTTGAGTGAGCTTTACCATCTCACAGGTTTTCTCCTAAACTGACAAATGGAATAAAATATCCCCCTGTTTTGTCTAAGATCATATTTTAACAGTTTGAACATTATACTTCGACAAAAATTGAACAAAGAAGAGGGTTAGAAGCCTGCTGATGGCCAAACCCTGGTGCAGGGCCCTCCTGGGTGCTGAGTTGGACAGCAGGTGACCAGCTTCCTCCATTGTCCACTTTGCCCCTGCCACACCCCACAGCCGGCTGACCCTGGGAGTACTGAGCAGCCAGAGTGCTTTATTTTCCAGGGATCAGGTGCACTCTCGTCACAACTGTTCCTTAGGAGCACCCAGCTGACCTGCCAGAAGATGACATCCTCTCTGGGAAGCATTTGAATTTCAGAATCAGGTCCATGTTGCCCACTGGACTTGTCAATCCAAGTTCCATCTCAGAGGTTTGGAATGAGTACTTGGCTTTTAAGGGCCTTCTGGCCCCTTTCATGAGACCACCATAGGGCTAGCTCTGCAGGGTAGCATCGCCCTGGTCCCCATGGCTGGCCAGGTTCGCAAGTAACTTTACCTACAGCTGTGCTACTGTCAGAAGGCTAAAGCTTTTGGTATTATGACCAGGTAGCATCTCCTCCCTCCCAGCCCCTACTTGCTACCAGATGCCCTATGAGAAGATGGTGCTTGGTTCCACCAATGAGTCTCCAACACCCCAGGCTAGAAGACCTCCATCTACTCTGTCACCTGCCAACAGGCACAAGCCTGCCCCATCACCTTCTTTCTCCAGTTTATTTCCCTGGGTTCTCTCTATTTCTACACATTTGGCTTTTTTGCTGGATGGATTTCCTGGGATGGCCTAGAAGATCTAACTTCTCCATCCTTAATTCCAAAGCCTTACACATTTAGCATTCCTTGGCATCAGACCCCCTAACATCTCAGCCCCAGTGTGGCGCTGGCACACATTTGCTCAGTACCTGCCTGGACTGTATCTGATGCTCACCTCCCCTCCAGGGCTAGGGGTCTGATGAAAGGAGACATAAAGGGTCGGGGCAGCAGCTGCAGAAATCAGCCCTGCCATGCACGTACTCTTCATAGAGGGGACCATTTGGATGTTCCCTAGCTGGGGCAAGCTGCAGTATGAACGATCCACGCCCATGTCAGAACACGCAGGACTCCTCCCCTCAGGCCGGGTCAGGATGGGTTGGAGTCCTAGTGATCTGCCCAGCCCTCTGTGTGAACGCTGATCAGGTCTTTAGCTTTTGTTTTCAGCTTTTGATATTAACTATCTGTGCAGCTGGGATCAGCCCTGAATTCCCACCCCTCTCTCCACAGGGACTGGAACACTCAATCCCCCAAGCCTGCCCTTTGGGTGAATGGCACACTTACAGGGAGGGAAGATGAGAGAGGTGGGCTAGTGGTCTTAGTTCAGGAATCGCTAGCAAAGGACAGGACAAATCTCACTTCTGTTAAAACTAGCTCTGACTATAGCTCCAAAGGTTTCCTCTTTTCTTTAGGATAATAACAGTGTAGAGAAAATGCAGGGGTGCCAGTCCCCACATTTCCAGATGGACCACAGAACACCGGGACTGGAATTTACCTTATTGTAAGAGGGCAGGTGACTGCCTTCGGGAGGCTGGTCGAAGCTGACGGGCACCTCCTCTGCCTCGCCGGGCCGAGGCCGTATGCCTGGGCTGCTGGGGGTAGAAGGCGGGCTGTGAAATGGTGACACCACGGCCTTGAGTCCAGGACTCTTGGGTGAGGCCCCAGGCAGGAGAGCTGCTGGGTCAAAGGTTAAATTGGCCTGCCAGGAAAAGACGAGGAATTTCAAATGGGGGTGGGAGAAGATGAGAGCTTCTGCTTTAGCTTGTTGGTTGCCTGGCCTGAGAACTGGTTCAGACCAGGTGACATGAGGCTTTTCACGTTACTTCACAGCCAGTCATCCATGGTCACATCACGCCCTGCTTCTGGAAGCATTGCCTCCTAAATCCACTTCCGGCTGCCTGGCCTGCCACGAACTGCCTTCCAGAGTGCTCAGGCAGCACTGAAGTGGGTCTAACAAAAAATGCCCAGAACAACCCCAAATTATAGGCAAAGTGGCCAAAACAGCCCTGCCAGGACCTCACAAGAAGTCAGGCCTCCTGATCACCTTTCTCATCAATCAGTGGCCTCACTCTGGGTGCGAGCCATGTACACAGCTGTCCTCCTCCACAACGACTTCTGTGTTCAGTTTTGTTCTTGTTGCACACATTAGGCAAGTGGCTAAGAGGTTTGCCCTGAGATTCATGCTGGGTCTGTCTGTCCCTCAAGCCTCCAGAGGGACAAAACAGGATGTGTCCTAGTGATCCGCCCAGCCCTCTTTGTGAATCATCAGCTCTTTAGCTTTGGTTTTCAGCTTTTGACATTATCTATTCAGCTGGGATTGGTCCTGAATTCCCACCCCTCTTTCCACAGAGGGTAGAGCGCTCAGTCCCCCAAGCCCACCTTTTGGGAGAATGGCACCCCTCCCTCCTGGTAGACAGCAGATTGGTGGGCATAGCAGGCTGCCGAGCTCTTACAGGAAGGAGGCAGCAGAATAAACCACAGTGTGTGCCACACTTGGGGCGTCACGGCCCAGAGAAAACCAGACCCAAGCAAACACTGAAGTAAAGAAGCCTGAGGGAGTCTTGAGTTTGGTCCAGAGGATGTGTATGTGTGTGGGGGGGGGGAAGGAGGGGAGAGTCCCAGATCTAGCCTATTGTCATGGAGAAGGTGGTGGTGCCTGAAGCAATCCACCGAGGACTGTGTGTGAGTGTCCCAGATCTTCTTTAGGGCCATAGAGGGACACTCATCCTCCCACCCTCTGCATTTTCAAATCCCAGGAGAATCTTCCAGAGATGGGATGAGGGTGAGTGGCAGATACGTGGGTTCTCCCATCCACAGACCTGGCTGCCCATATTGAATCTTTTACTTCATAGCTGTGTGACCTTCAAGCCTTCAGCACCAATAGCCTTGCTGAGTCTCAGCTTCTTTATTTTTCCTAAGTTCTTAGCCCGGCTGTCTCAGTGCCTT
Organism: Nycticebus coucang; assembly: GCF_027406575.1. Classification (NCBI taxonomy): domain Eukaryota; kingdom Metazoa; phylum Chordata; class Mammalia; order Primates; family Lorisidae; genus Nycticebus; species Nycticebus coucang. The sequence goes on from NC_069789.1 coordinate 93,665,088, forward strand.
TGGTTTCTGGGCCCGTCTGCTCTTGGCTCACCCTCCCACCAGCCAGGCTCTGCTGTCCTGGAGAGCTCCTGTGTGAACTTCAGGACTTGCAGGCTAGAAAGCCCTGTGCATGTTTAGGAAGGTGTCTGTGTTTTTATTGTGATCTTAAGAAAGAAAGTATAATTCTGATTAAGATCGAGTCATGGTGAGCATTAGATACATAAAATATGAAAGTTCCACAGCAATGCTGGGAGCCTGGAGCTGTGCCACAAGCAGCATGTGGTCAGTACCCAGGGAAGGATTTGGATTCACTGTGCTGCCATGGCTCAGAGGGCTTCCTAAGCATGAAAGGGGACCCCCCTCTAAATTTCAACCGGAGAAAACGCCTCTGTAAGAATGTCTGCAGATAAAATGGATCTTGTGAGTCAGCAGAAATTTTGAACTTTGGATTTTGGATCATTCTAGCGAATAAAAACCCCAGTTCAGAACCCATTCAATAGAATATTTAGAAGAAAATCTAGTTGCTAATGTATTCCGTGGTTCTTTCCCCTAAATGTCCCTAACTCAGTAAGGGTCCCATGGAATTTGGCAAAATTGTCATACTGTTGCTGACATTCTTAATGAGATTAAATAATTAGACACCCAAACCTCATTCTGAAGTTGTTGTGTTTCCCAAATAGGCTCAATAATGACTGGAAAGGGGAATGAGACTAAAACTATGGGGTACAGAACATTTGGGACCTGATTTCTGGCCCCTGAATGAGGGATGTGGTGGGCTACAGGGAGGCAAGATTAGGGTCCTAGGCTGCACCCCTCAGCTAGCTCTAGAAGCTCTTTCTGGAGCTCCCTGTTGTGTCTAGGGGAGCCCTGAAGCTTCCTAGGGTGATGGCCAGCGCTACTCCCTCCCTACAGCCAGGGCAGAATCAGGGATTCTTTTTTTTTTAAAAAAACAGTCTCACTCTGTCCCCAGGCTAGAGTGCAATTTCAGCCTAGTTCACAGCAACCTCAGGTGATCCTTCTGCCTCAGCCTCCCAAGTAGCTGAAACTACAGGCACCTGCCACCAGGCCTGGCTTATTTCCTATTTTTAGTAGAGATGGGGTCTCTCTTGCTCAGAGTTGCATAAAAGGTAGCAACAGGTAATGGATTCTGCACTTACCTGAAGCTTTTCAATCAGAGGCGAGCTCTTCACTTTGATTTTAGGAGGGTGGCTGGCGTTGGGTGATTTCTGCAGAGCAAATGAACCAAAACCAGTGAGATGAAGTTCTGGCTGGAGCCCAGAAGTCACAGGTGGAAGGAGAAGAGAAGTTGGCTTTGCCCCCTCATCACATAGTCCACCCAGCTCATAGTCCTGGGCGAGGTGGGCTCCTCTCTCTCACCTCATCTCACCACTCGCATCTCTGTGTCAGAGGCCGGGGCAAACAACCTTCATGTAATGGCCTCCCAAAGGCTCCTGTCCCAAGAAGAATGACCTCCCGGTCATTCTGAAGGAAAAGTGTACCTGGAGAGTGAGACCTTCATCTCATGACCTTCAACAGTGTGAATCAACAACTGGAGGGAATTTCAAAGATAAAAGGCAAAAATGACCTTCTGTTTCACACAAACAAAACAATAAACCACAGGCCAAGAGTGAAACCTGACACAGGTATTATTGAAATTCCTCCTGTGAACTAATGGTATTCTGGAAAATCCCACTACCAATGGTATTATTTATAAATTACTATCTTCCAAAACACTGAATATTCGTTTTAATCAGCAAACACCTGGTATCTAGGACATTCCAGGCATTATGTGGGTTGTAGAAAGATGAATATAATCTGATCACTTCCCTCTTTGCTCAGTTGTAGATACTTTTGTGATGAACGTATGTCAGGAATCTTGTCTGCCTCAGGATTCTATATTATCTGAAGGCTGACTCCTGGTTCTATATAAAATCTCCACAGTCATTTGAGAATGATGACAATGACATGATGACAATGAAGAAAAAGGGGAAGATGCGGTCGGTATTTTTGGACAAAAGGTAAGGCAGAGGAGAGATTTTCCTACAGCTTAGAGACCAACATGTACAACCTGCCCCTTGCCCCAGGTACTAATTTTACCTGAATCATAGGAAAAAGAATTACAATGATCTCAGAAATATTCTGGAGTATTTATTGAGTGAGATGATTGTATTTTAGTGATGGAAGGAAGGAGACTCACTCAATTGAACTGCTTGTGAACTTTCCAAGCTCTGAGAGCGTGGACTGGAACTCAGGAGACCCCTTTACATTCTAATCCTTGCTTTTGCAGGAGGCAGATTCATGCTCCTGGTTTGAGCCTCCTCTTCCAAGGTACAAGTGGGCTAGAGAAAATGATTCTAGGGACTCTTTCAGCCTGCATGAGACATAGTCACTTTCAGACATATTCCCAGAGCATTCTTCTTTTTTTTTTTTTTGAAGAGAAATTCTTACTCTGTTGCCTAAATTAGAGTGCCATGACATCAGTCTAGCTCACAGCATCCTCATACTCCTGGGTTCAAGTGATCCTCCTGCCTCAGCCTCCTGACAGGTGCTTGCCACAACACCTGGCTAATTATTTTTAGTAGCGATAGGGTCTTGCTGGTCTTGAACTCCTGAGCTCAAGTGATCCTCCGATCCCTCTGCCTTAGTCTCCCAAAGTGCTAGGATTACAGGTGGGAGCCAATGAGTCTGCCCCTAGAGCAGTCTTTAAGGAGCCTTTTGTCTGTGGTGAGTACAAAGAGCTTCCACCCCAGCTGGGTTGTACCTAGTTTCTGTGCTTTACAGTGAAATTTTACATGGGCTGGGGTTTTTGAAGATACTATTTTAGAAACTGCATCAATTTTGCTGATAAAATTTCACTTTAATAACACTAAAAACTCTTCCCTTCCCCATTTGACCACTGTCTTTTGAAGGCAGCAGAAAATCAACAGACACTGCCCCTTGACCATAGGACAGTACTGGGGTCCCAGCAGATGCTTCACAGAATCCTTATTCAGCAGTCCCCAGGCTTTTTGGCACCGAGGACCAGTTTCACTGAAGACATGGACCGGCTTCATAGGAGTGGAGGAGCATTGAGTTCTCATAAGGAGCATGCAACCTAGATCCCTCATGTGTGCAGTTTATAGTAGAGTTCGCATTCCTATAAGAATCTAGTGCCAGTGTTGATCTGACAGGAGGCGGACCTCAGGTGGTGATGTGAGCAATGGAAAGAGGCTGTAAATACAGATAAAGCCTCACTTGCTCGCTCACCACTCACCTCCTGCTGTGTAGCCCAGTTCCTAACAGGCCACAGACCAGTACCCGTCTGACCAGTACCAGCAGACAGCTCTTAACTCATTTGAACTGCAAAACAGAAACAATGAAAAAATAGCCGTTGATGCAGTTCCTAGAACTGGCAGCAGGTGGCAGCATTTCCTTTATGGCTGAACAAAGGGCTCCAGGCGTGAGGCTGGGACTAACACAGTCGCTGGAGAAAAAACAGCCTTGCATTATTATATATGTATGCATGTATTTGTGCACCACGTGGGATAAAACCTGTAAATGTATTTCCACAGGGCCACCGAAATGAAGCTGTTTAATCCATTTGCCACTAACCAAACTCACTCTTTTATTCCAGGGAATAAAACTTCCCCACCTAGCCTATCTATCTATCTATCCAGTTAGATCACATTTTACAAATAATGCAACAAGTTCAGTATGGTACAGGGACTTCTGGGCCAAGCCAGGGTTATCAGGGGGCAGCCTCACATTAAGCTCTGAGTGGCCATGGCCTCAGCCTGATACACAGTAGCAGAAACGCCAAGCCCAGAGGATGAGGGTTACAAGGAGAAGTCGATCCTCTGTAAGGAGAAGTTGTTGGTATTTATTTGGCGCATAACCCCGTGAAGCCTCAAATCATAGTGTTAGCACTTGAAGAGACCAAACAAAAAGCTCAGTGCTTTACATTTGTATTCCTTGGAATTCTTATCCCAGAATAAGATCCTTGTTTGGTGAGGACAGGGGGGTATTCTAGGAGCAAATGGGATTCCAGACCTCCCTTTCCCCATGTCACTTGACCAGAAGCAGCTCTGAGTTTCTGCTTTATCTTTGGGTTTCTGCTTATATGCTTTGGATTGACAAAAAGGTTCGAAAACTGATGATCTACTTGTTTCACTTCACCGATGAGAAAAGGTTTGCACCAAGAGGTTTGCCCAAGTTCACATGGGTACCTAGTGTCTGTTGTCAATATGCTGAGCCCCTAAAAAGAGCAGAGAAAAAACGAGGTGGTCGAAGCAGGATTTGGAAACTATTTTGGAGTTGGCCTCCCAGGCTGGACGATAGAACATGTAAATTCATTTCTGGCACAGATCATGAAGGTTCCTGTGGAGAAGTTACTCTCACCGCTACTCTGAGATAAAAGAGGATAGGCGAATGTGCAGGCTGGGAGCCTGGTGGTGGCTGTGATCCATGACACCAGAGCCTTGATTATGTTGGTAACATTTGCTATTTATATCTGAGGGCAATGAGGCCTCCTGTGTGCTCTGGTTTTCTTCCAGTGATCCTGAACAATAGCCAGCCTTTACAAGGACACCGTGGGACCTCGAGATTTCTTAGGGTATAATTCTGCTCGATGTGAATGTGGCCCCTCTTTCCAGGTGCTTTTTTCCTTTCTTGTTCCAAGGTCATCCAAGTTAGAACTAGGAATAAAACATAACTTCCCTGGCTCCTGAATCTGGTCTGTTCCTAACATAGGGTCCATTTTCTTTGCTGAAATTCCCAGGCTTGAAAAATGGTATTTCTGTCCTAGACAAATCATACAATAGGCTCAGTAGGAGAGATTAAAGAGAAGCCTAGTCTCCAAAACAAAGTATTCAGGGAGCATTTAAGAAGAGGAGATTCATCCTTGAATCTGAGATGGGGAAATTCCCTGCACAGATTCTGAGGTCTAAACTCTAAAGGAGTTTGGGGCTCCTTCCTACAAAAAGGAGAAAGAAAACCCATAACCAGCGTCCTCTGAGCCCCAGCAGCAACAACACTTACCTCCTCACCATTCTGGCCCAGCTCTACCTTGGGGGGGAACAGGGGGAGGGAACAGGGCGGTTTCCTTCTTGCTGGTTTACTGGCTGGCGTCTAGAGGGAGGCCACAGACACACAGAGAGAAAAAGAGAAAGAGCTAATCAGGCAACACGGAGGAAAAGAAAGGAAGTGGAAGCTGGATTTAGAAATGTTTAGGGATTTAGGAATGTTGAGGGATGTTTAGGGAATTTTAGGAATGTTTAAGAATGGAGAGAGAGGATTGCATGTCTTTGGAACTGCCTACTTACTAGTTAAATTAGTTCTATTTAACCATCTATCCATTTTGACTTTCTGCCTCTCCGCTCTTATTCCTTTCCTGCTAGAACATCCTCTTTTACTTGAGAGTCATTGGCCTGAACTAACATCTCAAAATGATATTGACATTCAGCTTTTGGGCAGTGCCAGGACCTCAGATCAATGCTATCTTCTTTATCCTTTATGACATCCCTATAATAGCTACCAATTATATAAAGCTGATTTTTTGGATGAGGAAACAAAAGTACAACATAGTGCACCTAAAAAACAAGGCAAGGGGCCATGATTGACCTCCCTCCACCCTGGGATCCTTGCCCCTCCTCCCACTTCAAATGGGCTCCTCACCCTGGATGACTCCAGAAAATCTAGCCCAAATCTCTCTAAACCTTTTCAATCTTTCCTCTGTTGGTCACTGCAGCCCTTTCCTTCCTGATCCCTGGTTTCCCATTTAAATGAGGACTCCCTTCAAGTCCTCCCTTCTCAATTTGGAATCTGGCCCAGCCTTGCCTTGCTCCTGATTCCAGGCTGAAGGGCAGCAGCAGGTCTGGGGACCTCTTTATTCTGAACCAGTTGAGGCCTGGTGCAGCTGTGCAAGATCTAAGTCTGTATCGAGGATGATCCATCCAGATGAAAATGAATCCAGACTCCCTCTGTGACGGGCACGCCTTTCAGCTCTCTGCCCACCCCTCCTGGCCAGAGGGGGAACCAGCATAGGCACAGAGGCAGTGGGACATTCCTGGCATTCAGAGGGACCCCTCTCTGGCTCCTCTTCCTAATTTGGTAATTATCAAGTCTTCTCCCTCCTTCTCCTCTGGGACAGACCCAGACTTCCCTGGCTCCAGCCCCTCCCAGACGCAGATGCTCACAAGCCTCCCAACTTACCTCCCTGGCTCCAGCTGCCTGCTCCCGAAACCGTCCAGCCAGCTGGGCCACTGAGGGGGATGTGGAGCTGTCCACATTGGCGTTGGCCTCTACTGGCCTTTCCTGGCAAATCAAGGAGGAGCAACAGTTAGTTAATCAGCAAACGTGCACGCAGCATGTTCTTTATGGCAGGTACCAGGTGCCAGGCAAGGCACTTGTTCTGTGGCTATGGGAATGCAGGCCGTGACAACTAGGCTCCTGCATTCAGAACCACCTGTCAACACATTTAGTGAATATCGACAATGTGCTCAACCCCAGGTGTGGCTCTGGGAACCTGAGACAAATAAAACTTGGTCCTGTCTTGGAGGGGTGCCTGGGGATTATGGTGGTGGTTCAGGCCAGATTCTCATTCCCCAAAGACCCTACTGGAAAAGGGCTGTGTCAGCAACAGCGGACAAGTCTCCTTCCCTTGTTCAGCACCTTTGAATAGCAGGGGCTGGCGAAATGCATTTGGAGAGATAAGCCTTTATGGGTAGGAAATTAGGTGAGCAAATGCCCTTTATTGAACTTTTGACACATATATGTGCCCTGTCTTCCCTACTTAATTGAGAGCCTTGGGCAAAGAAGTGTTCAGTAAGTATCTGTGAGTTAACAAATAAATGACCTAAGAGCTGATGGCCTAGTGAGTGGGAGCCAGATGGCCCAGGTTCAACCACTGACTTGCTCCATCTCTTCCTAGCTTGGGGACCCGGGGCAAATGGCTTTTTGTGCCTTGACAGAGATCACAGTAGCACATCATTTACATGGTTATTTCATGAACTAAATGATTTACTATATATCCAAAGTGCTGAGGCAAGGCCTGGCTCATTGCAAGAGCTCGAGAAAAATGGCTGGGGTGATTGTTACTAGCAGTGGATCTTGCCTCAGTTTTAAGGTCATCAGTTTACTGTGGCTGTGCCCTCAACAAGGTGCCTCCCAGTTCCCTGAAGAGGTCAAGATGCACCCCAGGATACTGTCACTCCTATGCACCGTTTGTCACCAAGTCATAAAGTGTAAGTCAGCGATGCTAGAAATGGCCACCTTGCTTCTGCCTTCTTTTGGGGATACATAACCACTGGTTTTAATGTTCTTTTACATCTCTGGTCCTAGAGACATTAGGCTTTTGGCACCATAATGATTGGCATTTCTTGCCAGGATTGAGCACTCCTTCTACCACTTCTCATGTCTCGGCTGAGACTGGGAGGATCTGGCAGCAGTTTGAGAAAGTCCATCTCTGTCTCTGATGGGTCTCCTGGCCTAAAAGACACCTAAAAGCTCCCCACCACCCCACCACATTGCTGTGCAGTACACACACACACGCACACACTCAATTCCGTGGCCCTTTTTTTTTAATGCTAACAATGTCACCAAGCTTTCTTCTTCGGGTGCGCCCTCCAAAGTAAATGCCATTGGTTATTCTATGATGCTGTCCCCTTGGAGCAAGGGAGGGGTGGATCCCCTCCACCACCTCCTGCCAACCTCTGGCAGTGATGTTAAGCAAATGCGGATAAAGCTTCCAGAAGAAGGCTTTGTTTAGAGATGTGAAATCACCGCCAGGACCTTGAATCTTCTGATCTGAGAATGGCTGTCCTGGAGGAAATGACAGGTGCCTCTTTCCTACAGCCAATTTTAATTCGAGCTCATCTCCACTCCAGCCTAAGCACCAAATGCTGACTTTGCATGAAGATATAAAAGAGTTCACGTCTATTCGAGATGCCAGATTTCCCCAGAATGCTGGAGAGAGAAAGAGATTCTGCTGCCCCGCGGTGGTTAGTTCAGGGCTCACAAGATCTGCACCTGTCTGACCTCACACTTGCCATGTTGGGAGTGGTCCTTGTCCTCCTGGAACAACAGAGAGGCTTTAGGGACAGTGTGTGGTTAATGGAGCCATAGCTGGCAAAGACGCTGGGCTGATCGGTTTGTCCATCTGTCTAATTTCCTGCCCACGTCACAGGTCAGTCTCCCTGCCTATGGCTATTTATTGCTTGGGGCCTGCTGACGGTGCACTTGATCTCAGATTCAAGGCGCCAATCACTGGCGGTGCAGGAAGGTCTATTCCAGCTAAAAATAGAACTGTATAGGAATTAAAAACTCCTCCCAAACTTCCCTGCCCCAAAACTGGGCTTGGCAAGGGGCTCAAAGTGAGAGAACTATGAGGCTTATGGAAGCATTTAGAGCTTAAAAGCTGGGTTAAAGGAAAGATGATAATATGTCTGAGTTTGTTTTCCTGGAGCCCAGTGAATGGGTTTTCTTGGGCCTGTCTAAGGACTCCAGAGCTTGCTTAAGCCTGGCAAATCCACTTACCACCAGCCTCTCTGCAGATGCTTCCCTGTGTTGTGGAAGACTGGTTGGTTTCTGCACAGTAAAACCCCGAGAGAGCAAGTAACTTGGCTAGAGTCACACAGGAGAAGCCAAATAGGATAAACCGTGAAACATTTGACTGCAACTCCTGATGATCCATCAGTGGGCATCAGTGAAGGAGTGCTGTTTGTGAGAGCGCTTTGGAAAGTGTAAATGTACTACACAAATCTCAACATCACGAGCCACTGGTCGTGGAGGTAAAACAGAGGAAGCATGGTCTTGGGGATGGGGCGGGGTTGGTGGCTCAGCCTGTTTGAGGCTTTGGCTGGATTTCTGTCTTGCAATGCTGGCAGGTACAGCTACTAACCTCCTCCAGTGGGTTCAATCCATGCCACCTCAGCCCTGGGCCAGAATCTTTCTCTCTACCCTAAGGCTACCCTGGTAAGGCCATAGTCTCAACTTGACTATGTTCTTAGTTCTAAAAAGGCCTTCAGTGTCCCTCCCTCCTCCCAGATTTTCCTGAGCTATCTTCAGCCTCCCCAGGATTAAATGTTCTTTCTTTGTTCCTTGTGATGTTCATAAGGTCCTTAGCAACATAGCCTGAAACCTACACTGTGCTCATCTACGGCTGGCCTTTCTTCCTCCTCCCATTCAGTCTGACCTGCTGGTGTCAGGGCCTGGGCACCTGCTCCCAGGGCCACCAACACCCCCCACACGCTCACCCCTGTGGACCACACCTAATTGGGTCTCTCTCTGCCAGCATCCGCTCTCTGGGTCTTGGTCACTACCTTGACCTCAGCTTGTTCTTTCTTCCTGGGCCATTCTCCGTGTCTTAAATCTGTTTCCCGGACTCATCCCTGTTTGTGTGTTGCTTTAGTTCATACCTGTCTCTATAGATTTCAGGGCCTTTACTCCATTCTCCAGGGCCAGGTCTCTCTTGGCAAGCCCACCCCACCACCACTCCAGCTGTGTCATGCCAGCTAGCTCAGAAATCATGCCTGGAGTTACATTCTGACTATGCCAAGGCCAGGATAAAAATCACCTCTGCTGTTTACTTTCCATTTCTATGGGACTTTCTTCTGAGAACCGAGGAGCCCCTGTGTCTATATGGTTTGGAACTTTCCCCACGCCGTTGCCATGTTGAGTAAATACAATTTGGATGCTACTGGCCGTTCACATAATGAAAGCTTTGTGTATGGCCAGAGTTGGGCTCTACCTACCTCCTATTTCTTCACCTCATCCTTGGCCCAATGTCTACATGTCTAATGGTCTCTCTGGGCTATGGTTTAGGGAAATCAGGCAGCAGGAAGGCCTTATCCTTTACAGCTCGAGAGGAGAAGCAATGAGAGGACCTGGCCAGGGAGCTGAGGATGCCTGGATCTTGGCTAAAAGGAAAGTTTTCTTGATCACCAGAAATAGGCCACAGCCCAGAGCCTCCAAGCATGCTAGCTTCCTCAGTCCGCCAGACGGCCATGCAGAGTGCTCCCCTTCCTCCAATGTGACCATGCTTACATCGTCGCCTCAAAAGGATCAACACAGATCCTCTCTAGGGTGCTGCAACAGTTCCAGAACCTTCCTTCACACCCCTCCCTTACCCTAGCTCTTCGATTCATCCCCACATCTGACCATTACCATCCTAGGATGACAGAAAGGGCACTGGAGTGGGAACCAGGTAGGTCCACTTGACCAATCTGCCTACCCAGAGCACCTCCTACATGGCAGGCACTGTCCTTATAGCAGCTGGTATGTTTGCTGTAATCCCTGCCTCTTCTAAAAGGGGAAGCTAGAGCCCAGAGTTGCTAAGTAACTTGTTATTCAGGTTAGCAAGTGTGAGCATGAGAATTTTCTGGATTCTAAAACGCTAGCTCTTTCCACACCAACATGCTCTACTAACTCTACACCATTACTAGAAAAGTTATCTTTTTTTTAGAGACAGAGTCTCACTTTATTGCCCTCGGTAGAGTGCCATGGTGTCACAGCTCACAGCAACCTCCAACTCCTGGGCTTAAGCAATTCTCTTGCCTCAGCCTTCCGAGTAGCTGGGACTATAGGCACCCGCCAGAAGGCCTGGCTATTTTTGTTGTTGTTGCGGTTTGGCGGGGTCCGATTTTGAACCCACCACCCTTGGTATATGGTGCTGGCACCCTACCCATTGAGCCACAGGAGCTGCCCTAGGAAAGCTATCTTATTCAGTCTCTTGTCAATAACATTTCTCGTTCTAGGCCTTAGGGTTCAGTGAATAAGACAGAGTTCTTTGTCCTCAGGAGCTGCTAGTTCAGCAACAAACACATGCACAGTGAAATTCTGATGGGAAAATGAAACAGGGCACTTTTTCCATGGGGATGTGGGAAGACAGTTCTGAAGAGGGATCATCTGAATTGAATCCAAGTTGGGAAAAAGGGAGGAGGAAAATTGTTCAGAGCAGGAGCACTGATAGGAACAAAGGTTGAGGGACAGAGAAAAGAGAAGTGTGTCAGGCATATGCTGTGCACAAGAAGGGGCAGGGAACACATGAGGTGGCCTATGGACCTGGGCCCACAGTTTGTATTTGATTCTGAGTGAGTCAGATGCCACTGGAGGGTTTCAAGGAGGGATGTGACCTGAATCATACATCAAGAGGCTGCCTGGAGGACAGTTGCGAGTACGTGTAGAGAGGGCAGGAGGCAGGAGCTGGCAGTGGTCCTCGGAAAAGTGGTGGTGGAGTGGACCAGGCTCACAGCAGGGGATGGGATTTGGAGGGGGGACCGCAAGGAACTGCTGATGCACTGGGTGTGGAGGGCAAGGGGAAATGAGGGTCGAGGACGACACCTGGGTTTTTGTCTTGGGTAATGGGATGCCTGGGTACTTCCTCCTGTGCTGGGGAAGACTTGTAGAGGGGAGAGATGTGGGTGGGGCTGGGTGGGAAATGAATAGTCCTTTCTTGGCTATGGAAGTTTGAAATGCCTAGTAGACATCCAAGCGGAGCACAGTATTGGAAGCTGAATTTACACCCAAGTCTGGAGTTTAGAGGTTGAGTTCAGGCTGGAAACAAAACTTGGAGAGCCACTCATTAAGATGGCAGGTGAACTCACAGGACTGCATAAAATCAGAGGCAACATAGAGTAGGGAAGAGAAGAGGTCCAAAGACTGGACTCAGGGTTGTCTGTTCCCACTGAGGTGCCTTTCATCTGCAAAGGTGAGGGGACCCGCTCCTGGTATCCTAACAGGAGCCACAAAGACCTTTTAGTGTAGATTGCAGATGGGATGGGTCGGGGCCAGAAGGTTTCTTTGGCCGAAAGACAGAGTAAGAAATCCTGAATGTCACACATGAATGCTGTGTCCCCCATCCATGCTGTTGGGTCTCATTCATCCTTTCTTGAGCATCCTGGACATGGTGGAGGGTCCTCAAGGAGGGAACAGCCTTTTTGAGGGGAGGGAGGAAGGTAGAAGAGGCAAAGAAGAACAGCAACAAACAGATAAGACAGAGAAATAGAAACGTGTGAACAAACACGTGTGATCAAATATTTCACTTAAGACCAAAAAAAAACAGTCCCAGCTCTCTCCTGCGTATCCACTTGCAGGCTGTGTGGATCTAAAGAGGAAGATCCTTGCCTCTGCAGCTCTCTCCCTGGGAGAACAACATTGACGTGTCTGCTCACAAAAAGCACCCACAGGCCCTGACCCCGGGCATGTGTCTCCATTTGGACCTTCAGGGCTTCCTATTTCTTCCTAGGACTGGGTGTTGCAACCCAGGGGCACACAGAGGGACACAGTCCTGACTGCTTCCATGGTTTTAAAACCAGTATAGTCCATGGCTGCAGATGTCTGGGAGGGCTCAGGTAGGGCTCAGCACGTTTAATGGTGACGACACAGGCAGGGTCAGTGTCTGGGTAAATTCCCAGGTAGCAGCAGTGGGGGATAATAGACAGGGGAAGGAGATGCTCACTGAATGTCATTATAGTGATAGGACTTTATCAATGTCACCTGGCAGATGATGTGTGGGAAATTTCTCTCTAAAATCTGGTAACTGTCATAGAAGCATAAGGAAAGAAATTATTTTGAGCCTGGTGGGGGTGGGGCTGCATAAATCAGAGAAACAAATTCTGAGTCAGATCCGGGTCTCAATCTTCTCATATAGGTTGGGTACGAACCTCTCGGGGTCTCAGTTTCCTTGTCTGAAAATGAGGTTATCTGACATCCATTAGCCTTTGCTCCACCCCAATCTGCAAGCAGGCGTCCTGTTGTCTGGCAGCTGCACCGGCCTTCTTCCATGGCCAGCAGGAAGTAGGCCAATAAGCCCAGAGTCCCAATAAGATTCAGAATTAGCCTTGTCCGTCCCAGGCATGGGACACTGACATTTTACAAGGTAGTATAGAGCCCAGGCTCTGAGCCAGACTGCCTAAGTTCAAATCCTGGCTCTGCATTTACCAGTTCTGTGGCCTTGGACAAATTACCTAACTTCTCTGTGCCTCAGAAGGCCTATCTGTCAAATGGGGATGATGATGATAGCCCTTATGTTATAGGGTCATTGGAAGTATTTAATGAATGCTGGATGTTTAGCACAGGGACTGGCATGTAAAAAGTGTCAGATAATTGTTATCTATCGCTGAATGTTGGCTACAGGTCTATCAGCTCCCCCTGAAGGATGTCCAGGATACCGCCTAATCTCCTCTTGTCCCTCCACTCCCTCTGGGCTAGAATTTCAGTTGGCTAAGGTGTGCTCCCCACAGATTCCAGTCATTCTTTGCTCAAGAATGGGATGTCTTGACTCAGCCATTTTGGTGGACTATTTTATTACCAAGGCAGGAGGTTAACAGACTCTCTCACCCCATCCCTGAACTCATTTCATACTTGAGAAACTGGTGTGCACAGTATCTAGCAACTAAAAAATAAATAAGGCTAAGTTTAATTTTATGGCTCTGAGGTCATGACCTAGGTCTTGAATAACCCTCTCATCCCAGCTGTCCAAAGCTCTGTGTCAAGTCAAACAGCTGAATGAAAAATATGAAGTCCATGTCCATTTAGAGAATGGAGTCACAAAATGTGACACCACCATATTAGGAAATGTTTCCAGCTATAGAAAGGACTGAGGCTCTAATTTATACTAAACAAGATGACCCTAGAAAACATCATGCTAAGTGAAAGAAGCCAGGCCCAAAAGACCACGTGTTGTATGATTCCACTTGGAAATGTGCAGAATGGGTGAATCTACAGAAACAGGAAGTAGGTGAATAGTTGCCTAGAGGAGATGAGAAGACAAGTGGAGAGGAAGCTGAAGAGCGTGGGGTTATTTTTATTCAGATGATAAACATGTACCAAAATTGATTAGGATGATAGTTAGACGTGTCTGTGAATATACTAAAACCCATTTCATTGCATTCTTTAAATAGGTGACCCATATGGTTGGTACATTGTACTTCAATAGAACTGTTATTTTAAAAAATGTCTTCCACTTTGTCTGTTAGTTTGTGGGTAGGAGGGGCCAAGGCAGAGAGACCAGCTTTGTTTCTGTCCTTCCTCCTGTCTTCTCTACCCCTCCAACCCCTCCCCTCTTCCCTGTTCAGCACCCTCCACCCCCAGGTTCTGCCCTTTCCTGACCCAGCATGCCTTGTAGCTGCAGACACCTCTAAGGCATCTTCCAACATGAGGCCAGGAGAGCTTACAGGTCTGGGAGGAAGACAGGATGAGTTTGCTGTCAAGTGCCAATGGAGGGTCTGACAATTAGGAGCACTCAGTCTATGGTTGTTCATTTATTCATTTATTCTGCAATCATTTATTGAACACCTACATAAAGATGAAGTTTTATAGTCCTGGCATTCAAGGAGCATCTAGTCTAATTGAAAGACAGATTTGTAATAAAACAATGATAAAAGCCCATTGCCGTAGTTGAGAAATTTATAGCACTGCAGTAGAAGCTTAGGAGGAGGGGCACTTAATCTGCCTGGGTAAACTGAGGAAAGCTTCACAGAGAAAGTGATGCTTAAGCAGAATCTTGAAGGATGAGTAAGTGATTGTGTAAGGTGGGAGTGAGGGGGCTCGGGGAGGGCCTGTTCCAGGTACAGGGACTGGCTGGCATGTGTGAAGTGCCAAAAGCATGGAAGAGAATGATGTCTTTGGGAAACATTAGTTCAACATAGTCTAAGTAAAAAGTGAGACAGAAGAGAGGTAGAAAAAGGGAAAGATTTGGCTTGTCCAGAGAAAGGCATATCTAAGTTTGAATTCAGGTTCCAGAATCTATTAGCTGCTTAGATGACCTTGGGAACATCACTTGATTTCTCATCATCTGTAAAATCAGGTTGGCTAGACCTCTGTCACTGCACTGTGATGAGGAGTACCTAAGAGGATAACAGCCCTCAAAGCCAGCACTCACCACGACCTTCAGCCAGCTCAGACCTCACGTTCCCTCTCAGCACCTGGGAAGCGCTCAATGAAGGCTGTTACACTCGGGCTGTGCTACAAAATGCAGACTTTATTCCTTGGGCTAGAGAGACCAGGAAGTTACATAATTTACTGTTTAGAAGAATTACTCTGGGAGTAGACACCATAACAATGTATGTTTCGATCCATTCTAGGGAACATGAGCTATTGGAGGGAATCTGCTGCTACCCCTGGAAGATGGTACTATTAAAAAGAAGAATGTGGTGGTGGTATCATCTTCTTCCTCCCCTCCTCCTTCTGATTATATTGTTGTAATTTTATATGCTCACCTACCACCAAATGCAGAGAGCTCTCAGAGGCTTGCTAGGGGGGTCCCGAGCACAGTCCTGCATTCATAGCCTCCCTTTTGTATGACTTTGGTTAAGACACATGAGCTTCTGGAGCCTCAGCCTCCTCATCTGTAAAATGGAAATAACACCTGCATTGCCTTCCTTATGGGAGAGTCATGAGGATCTGAGGACACAGTGAATGAAAGCATATTCCCTGAGAGGTACACAGAGGATGGGGTGAGTTTGGTCTATGGGTTACTGGGGAACAGGGACAATTAAGCAAGTATTTAAGGTGTGTTAGGTTAGTCAGTATGGTAGGCAGAATATTGGCCTCCAAAGATGTCCAGATAATAAACCCTGAAACCTATGAATATGTTAGGTTAAACGACAAAGGGAAATGAAGGTTGCAGATGGAATTAAGGTTGCCAATCTGCTGACTTTAATACAGGGATTATTTGGGTGAGCCTTGTGTTCTTATGAGGGCCTTAAAAGTGAAAAAAGGTGGCAGAAGAGTGAGAGTCAGAGTGACAGGAGGTAAGAAAGACTCAACAAACTAAAGCTGGCTTTGAAGATGGAGGAAGGGGCCGCAGACCAAAAAAATGCATGCAGCCATTAAAAACCAGATAGGGCAAGAAAATGATCTCTCCCCAAAAGCCTCCAGGAGAAATGCAGCTTGCCAACAACTTACGTTCGATGAGACCCAATTTGAACTTTTGACCCCTAGAACTATAAGATAATAAGTTTGTGTTATATGTGCACAAGCCACTATGTGGTCATTTGTTATTGTGGCCATGGGAAATTAATTAATTCAGGTACTCAGGTATTTGCCAGCACCCACTATGCATCCTGAGAGCACAATGGTGAAGAAGAGAAAGTCCCTGCTTTTCACTCGAGCGGTTGTTCCAGCGGGGAGGGAGAGGAAGTGAACAAATGAGCAAGTGAACTCATCGTGCATGAGTGCACAGGGTGGCCATGTGACAGGGGGCCCCTGGGTGTTGACCATGACCTCTGAGGGGTGGCGGAGGTGACATGGAGCTGAGGTGCTGTGTTCATGGAAGGACAGGGTGAAGGGCACAGCAGGGGCACCAGGGGGGAAGGGCTAACCTGGCCACGCTTGAAGGTTGAGCAGAGCTGCTCATTCTTTTGTGAAGACTTCAAGGAGGTGAAGACTTCAATAAGACGCTCCTAGGTCTGGTGTAGGGCATCCTGGCTGAATGCAAGATGAGGCTGCGGAGGAACAGAGGCCAGATGGTGAAGGACCCCTACCTAAGTTAGGCTGCCATTCTAAGGACCATTCAAAGTCATTGGACAGTTTTCAGCAATAAAGCAAAGCCATCATATTTGTTTTGCAAGCTCTCTCTGGCTGCAGTGTATGAAGTGTAACAATCAGGCAGGCCAGGGGTGAGGAGTGGGGAGTAGGGAGGCAGGAGGCAGGTAGACCAGCTGGGGGCCACTGCCAAGGCCGTGGATGGCAGAAGATGAGATGGTAACAACCACATGCCTCCCATGGAAGATGAATCCTGGCTCCGAAAGATCCCATCACCAGCCTGAGCTTCTTGTTGGACTTGGGTCTGCCCAGGGGAACACGAGCTACATTTGGGAAGGGTGAATGTCGGGGAAAGCTGAGACATTAACACAGGCCCACTTATTCTGAGGTGAAGTGGCAAGAAAGGAAGAAACCTCTGGCAGTGGGATGTCTGAAAGGATTGTGGGGATCAGGAATCTCTAATCCTTGATTTACAGTTAGCTGTGTGGTGTCAGCACGACCCCTTCCTGTAATCCACAAAGCTTCGGTAAAGTTCTCCTGCATGCAGCAGCCTCTTATTTAATATTGTAGGTGCTTTTTAAAGGGGAAGAGTAAGAATCAAGAGCCTCTGTGGCCCACATTAGTGGGGGTAAGGTATTGCTTCAAGAGGCAAAGTTTACTGGTTCTTCTACTCAATAGGTATTGAGTCCCCACCAAACGTCAGACACGAGGCTGACTCTAGGGGTTCCTGAGAGCAAAGCAGGCGAAGCTCCCACCTTTTAAGAGAATGGAGGATGAAGATGCAAGCAGAGGCAGAGAACAGGGCTCAGGGGCAACCATGAACATCTAAGACCATCTAAGAATGAGGAGATATTTTCAGGATGGCCTGGATCCATTGGGTTGGAACCAATATTCTGCTGACCTCAGGAGTCTTTGAAATTAGAGGGGTAGCCTGTAGAATTGCAGGTAGCTTGGACTGTGGTGCAGTTTGTGGAGTGCGCATCATGAATAGGACTCGAAAGCAATTTAGGAGGAAGGCTGAATTGGTGATTGACCAGATAGGTGCAGAGAGGAGTCAGGGTGCTGGCCAGATTCTCCGGTCCGGCTTCTGGGTAGACAGGGGTGTCATTTACAGATCTGAGGAGCCGGGCGGAGGAGTAGGACTGGGAGGGAAGCAGTGAGAGATGACGAGTCACGGGAAGAGTGCTGGTAAAGGGTAAGTGGCCAGAGCAGAGGGCCTGAGCTTTTTGGAGTCAGATAAAACCAGGGCTGAATCTTGGCTTGTGTTACAAGGTGACGGCAGAGCCAGAAGGCAGGCAGGAATGGCTGCAAAGGAGATGGAGGGGGGCTGGAAGGAGGAGGCAAAAGCTGGCCGCCTCCCTGGGGGTGACACACTGTCATTGTTTTCTCCTCTTTCCTGCCCCCACCAGAGGCTATACAGAGGCATAAGAGCAGATTGAGTTCAACCTACTCCATCTGGCAGCTTCTGAACCATTTTTCTTCTTTTCCTTTTTTTAGGGCAAAGGGGAACAGGGGGAAAGAAATCCATCTTCACAGGCGGCGGGGGTCAGCCGGGTGGATTTGCTCACCAGGGTGAAAAATAATATACAGTTTTTTATTCTCCAAAGTTCAGAAACTCCCTTTCATGTGCTACTCTCACATTGGTAAGTCTAATAATAAACATGATTTCACTGAGAGCTCCTCTGAGTCTGAAGCGTGGGTCGGCTCCAGGGGGTCCTGGAGCCCCAGGGTATCCTGCAGCACCTGGAGCTCCACATAAACACCCGTGGCTTGCGGCCACTCCTGCTTCTTCAGTGGGAGTCAAGTGACAGCGTGTTCGTGTATGAGCATGCATGTGTGCTTGCATGTATGTGTGTGTGCACGCGTGCCCTGGGGCCTAGGACATTTGTCCTTCAGGCCACAGCAAAATGCCAAGGCATACCTTCTAAGATTAGAACAAGTTTCCCAAGGACCGGCCTGCCTCCCAGTCAGCTGCAGCCTCTCTTGTTACACAGCCTCCCTCACGGTCTGGAGTGAGCACAGCCCGGGAGCTGAACTCTTAGCAGGGAACCCTCCAGCACGCTCTGTGGTTGTATCCTTTGGTCCCTGCCCTTGAAAACCTCATGCAGGGGTATTGGAGGGAGAGAGGACCATCAACCAAGACAAACTTCTGCACCTGACTTGTGGATCCTGGTCACAGGCAGGAGAAATCCATAGTAATACTTCCAGTAACTGCAATGTCCGTAGCAGCCACCACAAGCCAGGCCCTCTGTGTGCAAGGTCCTGTTTAATGTGTGGAACATAACCCAAAGAGGGACTCACTTTATTAACCCTGCTTGGCTGAGGAAACTGAGGCACAGAGAGGTTAATTAGCTTGTTCAAAGTTGAACAGAGTGGGTGGTGGGAATGTTCTCTGGAGTAACTGTGGGGTATTTGCTCAGAACTTCCTCGTGTGACTCATAAGTGAACAGTTTTGTATAAGCAGAAGGGAGGAAGGGGGCAAGGGCTACACTGGAAACCAGAGAAGGCCCTGCCTGCTGCATACAGACGTGATCTCTGAGGGTTCTCAGGCACTTTCCCAGAGGGTCAGGGCTGGCCAGTAAGTGACAGGGCAGGCAGGTTCAAGGATGCCCAGGGCAGAGCTGAGGCTTGTCCTAATGAGGCCTGGCTCTCATTAGCAAGGCAATGGCAGAGCAGGAAGCTAGGAAGAAAAATGGGCCATTTCCACTTTAATCAATTGCTATCTGCACTGATGGTCTTATACATAAAACATGACCACTTGATCAATTTGCCTGTTACTATTTGACCGTGATCCCTTGAAAATTCCAGATAAGAAGGCTTCATAAATCAAGGTGCTGCCAATGTTTTGAAGTCACGATCATTAGACTATTAGCAAACATGCAGAAATATTCTCACATGTACCATTCACTTCTCTGACCCTTGATTGTACTTGGGATTAATATATGGCGCAGTGTCCAATTTGGAGACAGAAGAACATCAGGAGAACACAAACTTAAGTTCTTACAAATGAATGAACTCACAAACCTGTTTAGCTACATTTGCAAAACTCTAAAAAAGAATCTATGGGAGCCCATCTACACAGGGGACACGATATGAAAAACTGACCCCTGAGCTTCCTTCAAGTCCTGACACTTCTAGCAAACCTTGTGTAAAGCTGTTGGTACTCACCCTCCCCCACCCTATCCAGGTAGAACTGGATGCTCCCCCTTTTCATTTTATCAACTCTTGGACATATTCATTCATTCTTCCTGGTCTCCAGGCTCTGCACCAGGTTCTCAGGGTATAGCAATGAACAAAATGAAACAGGCCATACATTCAACAACCATCATTATTTTAACCCACTTCATTGTTTATTAGGGTAATAAATGCTGCAGAGCAAAAGCATTCTAGGAGAGCATGTGGTGAGGCAAGCTGACCCAAAGATGTGACATTTAAACTGAGATAAGTAGAGTGATCCAGGCAAAGTGTGAGATTTGGGATGGGGAGATGTGGAGGGCAGGCAGAGGTAGCCAAGAGCATTTCAAGTAGAGTTTACACAAAAAGGAGGTGGTTGAAGAACTGAAAGAGGGAGGTTTTTGTGGGGAACTCAAAGAGCTTTTAAAATACCCAAAGTTTTGCAAGGTTTTCTCCTTCTGCTATAAGCCTTGAGCACAGAGACCCCGTGTTATTCATGGCCCCATCCCCTATCCCTTAGCCTGGTCCATAGCAGGTACTCAGTAAATGCCAGTAAATGAATGAAATTGAGTCAGGTCTCAGTAATCCAACACCACTGGTCCAGCATTGTGAGGGCTGAATAAATATAGATCAGGACTTTGAAGTGAAGTGGAAACAAAGTGTTAGCCAAGGAGACTAGGCTTGAATATTTTCATGACACTCCAGTGACTCCTCCAAGATCACTGGCAGAGCAACCAGAGAGCAAAGAATGAGACCTCCTTCTGTCAGAGCCATTTGCCAACAATCTGAGTCTCCTGCCTCTGTTTGGAACTAAGCAATCCATTGTAAATTCATATTCCAATTGGTGGGTATCTGTCTTCTCCAGTTTTAACAGCTCAACCTATTCTAGAACGTGACATATCTAAAAGAAAGTATACTTAATATGTGTCTTTATCTAGAATAATTGAATATTTCTATTAGCTGCCTGGTATTTTCAGACTCATTTTGTCAAGGAGAAAACTGAGGAAAAGAAAAGCATGGCCTCCTGAGATCAATGTACAATGGTGTCTGCACCAGGATCTAGCCTGGTCTCAGTATCAGTTCTTGGTCACCAAGGGGAGGCTCCAGGCCTCTGGGCCCCTTCCAAGAGCTCTGCTGCTGCCCCTGCCCAGGGGTGCTCAAGGCAGGAGCCTGCAGCCTCCGATACATCAAGAGGGCCCCATCAAAAGCACAGAACAGGCTCTCCCGTCCCTTGAAGCCTACTCAGCAGCAGTGGGACCAAAAGAATCTTAAAGCTGCTTTTGTCACCCTCCTCCAAAAAAAGGAAAAGAAAACCCCCCAAAACCACCCAGCTAAGTAGTTGCTTCACTTAAATTGGGTTTATAGAGCAAAGTAGCTGGGGTCCTACCATGAAAAGGGGAGACTGGGAAGGGTGGGGAATTTGGTGTTCAGCCTGCAGAGGCTTGCTGGTGTGTGGCCGTTTCTTTTCCACCTGCCATCTCCTCTTAGATGCTCCTCTCAGGCCTGAGGCTGATTCATGGGTAATTTCCCCTCTAAGGGCTGATGCAAAGTCCTCCGTGGGTTCAGACCTATATGGGGAAGTGACTGTGGGCTGCTCAAATCCCCGTCTGCACCCAGCATCATCAGCACACTTCATGATTCTATCTACACCTGCTAACGCTGCTCAAATGTCCCTCTTTAGATATTGGTGAATTAGTGATAGTAGCCTTTTGTCATGCATTTTTCTCAACAGTAGTAAAACAATTAATTTGCTGGATGTTTATTGTGCTAGGTACTATGCTAAGATTACTTCATTTAATTCTCACACTTTGAAAAGTATTTTAACATCTCTGTGACATGAGCTTATAATTATCTCCATTTTATTGGTGAGAGAATTAAGATTTGGAGGGTTAAGGCTGGGTGCAGTGGCTCATGCCTGCAATCATAATCCTAGCACTCCGGGAGGCCAAGGTGGATGGATCACCTGAGCTCATGAGTTCAAGACCACCCTGAGCCAGAGTGAGACCCCATCTCTAAAAATGACCAGGTGTGGCGGCGGGCGCCTGTAGTCCCAGCTATTCAGCAGGCTGAGGCAAGGGGATCACTTGAGCCCAAGAGTTTGAGGTTGCTGTGAGCTATGATACCACCGAACTTTATCAAGGGTGACAGAGTGAGACTCTGTCTAAAAAAAAAAAAAAAAAGACTCAGAGGGTTGAAGTAACTAGTCCAGGGTTGCAGAGCTCTTGATGGGAGATCTAGCGTTTATGCTCAGATGGTCTACGAAAGCCTACCCTCATAACTGCAATACCGTGCTGCCCCCGGTGGCAAAACCATTTAGGAATTTACATTTGGGGGTTAAAATGTGCTCATTGACTTTCTTAATAATAAGACAAACAACGCAGTAAGAAATGAGCAGAGGATTTAAACCAATGATTCACAAAGAAGATATGAGAATGGCTAATAAGCGCATCAGTCATTAGGTAAATACAAATTAAGGCTACAAAGAGATACCACCACACGTCCACCGGAAAGGTTAAAAGAATGCAGAGCAAGTGGAGGTCTCACACAGCGCTGGTGGGAATGTTATAGAGTGTAGCCACTTTGAAAAGTATTTTAGCAGCGTCTCATGAAGTTTGACATATACCTACAGTATACCAAATGACCCAATAATCTACTGTTCGGTATTTGCTCAAGACAAATGAAAGCATATACCCACTGAAAGACTTGTGTGCAAATCTTCGAAGAGGTTTATTATTAATAGCCCAGATCTAGAAACAACTCATTCTACACTTCATGGGTTGTGGGGTATCAGGCAATTGCTGAGTGTTAACAAATATATACTGTCATAGAGCCACCACCACAAGGTATAAATGACAATCAAGACATAGAACAAATAGAGAGAGAAAGAGAGGGAGTGTGGGGGGGTCACGGTGTGTGATACCCCTCTTGGGGGAGGGACACAATTGTAAGAGGGACTTTACCTAACAAATGCAAGCAGTGTAACCTGATTCTTTGTACCCTCAATGAATCCCCAACAATAAAAAAAAGAGAAAGAGAGAAAAGCTATAGACCGAGGTTTATAATGGGACTTATCTTACAGGGTTGTTATAAAGCCCACTCGGCACAGTGCCTGACACATAAGCTTTGCCCCCATCTCAGCTATTGCTGTCACCTAAGTTACCAATAGACACACAGTAGGTGTTCGTTGAAATGCGGGCTCCCTTGCGCTCCTCGCAGGGTGCCTGCTCGCTGCCAATTTGTCCTTGAAGAATTGGACGGGGGTGGCAGGGATCTGCCACTGCCAAGTTATTTTCACTCCCATCTTGCTGAACAAGTCAGCAAACCAGATGGGTTGGCAGTACATCTTACTGTCAGAGGAATTTACAAATGGGAGTCTTCTGAATCACAGGAAAGAGCAGACTGGCTAATTGGAGTGTGATTCTGGCCTCCAGCCATGACGATGCTAACTCACAGCAGGGCCATTCAAGTGCTGGGGTCATCTGCAAGTCTTGAGGCTGTGGGGTGGGGTAAGAGGCAGCGGCCCTTCCAGGGAAGCTGCTACTGGCTTCTGCAAGTGGGGGGAGGGTCTTGCCTTTACCCAGGGCCTGCAGCAGGAAGGGGCCAGAAAAGGAAACTTGCAGCTGGCCTCAGGGTGTGTCCACAGTTTGAGGCCCAGGCCTATTCTGAAGGCCTAAAATTGATTGGGATAATTTCTCAAATGAGAGCGGGAGCCCTAGGTGGTTATAGTGCTGAATGGCCTGAGAACTGGCCTTCCTCCAATGGTCCAGGGAGTGGGAATAAGAGCTTAAGTCCCAGGGCAGACGAGCTCTGTCCTGCAGAGTCAGAAGGGAAGATCCAGAGGAGTTATTTCAAGAGCTGAGCAGCCTGAAGGTCACTGGCCCCACAGTCAGGGCAGCAGTGTGAACCCGCTGCCTCTTTGAGCCCTTCCGCTTCCCCATCTGTGAAGTGAGGGGCTCACAAAGGACACTTCCCAAGGCCCCTTCTGCCACTGGCTCTTTATTTTTTCAACATTACTGTGAAGAAAATTGGGAAAACTTGAGCTATTAGATAATGGATAATCTAATTAAGTTCAAGAAGAGTTGGGACAAGCCCTGCCAGGACACTCAAGGATGCCAAGGAAATGCAGCCGTGTCTCCTGAACACCTTCAAGTAATGAACACCTCCAAGTAATGAATACCCTCCCCTCCTCCTCTGCCTCCTCCTCCTCCTTCTCCTTCCAAAGATGATTCTAGGAGTGGAACCCCCTACCCTTTACAAATCAGGAATAAAATATGCAATTTCTTTCCCAATTAGCAGCCTAAGGTCAGTAATTCTTTTGCAAAAAAGAATTTCAGGAAAGCAGGAATGGATGGCTCAAACAGCATAGGAGGAGTCTACAAGCAACGAAGGAGCAAAGTAGGTGAAAAACTGTGATGAGGAACAATGACCTAGACGGGTCAAGGGATAAAAGGCCAGAAGAAAAATAATTGCGAAAGGGAAAAGGAAGTGTGGGGACGGTTCGGATCCCCTTCTCTCATATCCCCCTGCAGGGGTGTAGCTGTGCAGCGAGGGAAAAAAATAACCTTCACTTTGCTTTTATCAGAGAATCCATATAAAGAAGGAATGAAGTGTTTGCTTTCTTTCATGTTACTTCTCTGCAAGCTCTTGCACCCAGGGCACAGGCCCGGCCCCTTGGCCTGCTTGAGAGCCTCATGGTTGTGAAGCAGAAAGGGTCAGGAAGGAAGCAGGGGCTTCTAAGAATAGAATGGGTCATCTAGGGAAGCTTTTGGAGTAGATACAGACAGGGCTTTTCACTAATCCCTGGGGTGACTGCCTGGGGCCCTTCTCTGCAAAGGGCTCCCAGGCTCTGAGCAGAGGTTAACCTACAAGGTTGCTACGCAAACCAGTCTGTGCATTATATTCCTCATAGGGAACACAGGAAGGGTCCTCCTAATAATGAACACAGAAATATACTAGCCCCCAGCCCAAGAAGCAATGCATACACAATATAAGATACAAATAAATCATTTCCTCTGGCTACATTGCTATCATTTATACAATCCTCCACCAGATGCGTGAGAAATCTCTCTTTGTATAATGGTCAGTTGCCTCCTATGTAGTTATTTGGGCAGATGATTTATACAATTAATTGTTTTTTTTTTAATCCACAGTGGAGCTGTGGGCAGCCCACACCCCACCAGACCCACATAGCTTCCCGGTTGCCTCCAGGAAGCCCAGGAAGGTGGCTCCATGCTTCACGGTTTCCATTCCACTTCACAAGAGAGGATCTGTGATTGCAAAGTGATCTCCTGGATCCCCACACAGAAAGCATAGAGCAGAAATCATTTCCATCCCCAGGTCAGCGTGGTGCCGGGAATGAGATCAGACTGCCCTGTGCTGGCCTGTCTGCAATCAGCCTGACGTCCAGGCACAGACTGGCACTTGAGACTTCACAGGAGGAGGCATGGATTGGAAGTGCAGGGTCTGGTCCCAGATCTTCTGCTCCCCGCAGCGACCTTGAACAAGCTACCTAGGTTCTCTGGATTTCATTTTCTTCCCTTGTAAAGTAGGGATGATTCTACCATGTAGGATCATT
Source organism: Nycticebus coucang (assembly GCF_027406575.1). Lineage (NCBI taxonomy): Eukaryota > Metazoa > Chordata > Mammalia > Primates > Lorisidae > Nycticebus > Nycticebus coucang. The sequence goes on from NC_069789.1 coordinate 93,690,277, forward strand.
GCAGAGACTAAGGGAGATAATGTGTATGGGAAATGCCTTAAAAACCAATATTATTAACAAAACAAACTAACAGCAATCTGTATTTTTTTCTATTTTCAACTGATTTATTTATGGTTAGGAACTGGGTCATGTTGGGTTAGAACCTTCTTATTAGTTGAGACCGCAGGGACTTCTGTACGTTCACAGTTTCAGGTATTTTAAAACAAGTGAGATTTAGGAAGATTCAATATCCTACACAAAGTCTTGACTAAACCTCATTTCGGGGGAGACTAGAGGAATTTCCTGAAAAATAAGAAGCAATCAATCCACAGATTTAGAGAGCAGTGTTGTTTACAGAGAAATTAAGCTATGATCCCTGATCTGTCAGGGTCGACAGTCCCATCCAGTCTGAGCCAAGGCAGATCAAGTCCAAGGGTGAATCAAGAAGACAGTATGTCATGTCTGTGTGGGGCTTGACTAATGACCAAGGAGTAGCACAGGCCATAAGTGTGGCTCTGTCTGAGAACCCTGGAAGGAGAAGAGACAGGATGGGAAAGAGGGTCAGATAGGGTCAAAAGTGGTGACCGACCGTGCTCTGAAGACTGAGTGCCTAATTTGTGCTCCACTCTGCTCTTTGATGACTACGGGCAAGTAACAACCTCTGTCAATGTCAGAGGCCTCATCTGTAAAGCCAGGAGAGTAGCCCTTGACATCAGAAGCTCCGGAGGAATCACGCGAGAGCATGCATGTGAAATGCCAAGTGCAGAGCCCAGAACATGGTGAGTGCTCTGCAGATGCAGCTGTTAGCAGGAAGCCAAGGGATTTAGCATCTACCCTGAAGGGGTAAATACAGCAAGGCGTTTAAGAGAAAATACTTGTCTTGAGTTCTTACATGCAAACCAACACTGCAAAAAAGAGGCACTTGGGTGGCCCCCACAGTGATGCAGACATCCTTCTGGAGAGAGGGTTGAATGTCCAGGGAAGGGTGGGTGACCTGGCTGAAATGGCAGGAAAGGACCCAGTAACCCTGGGAGGCTCTGGGACAAGTCATGGAGAGTTCAGGGACATTCCACATGTAACCAGTTGGAGAGAAGGGCTAAATACACAAGAGAGCTGAGAAAATGGAAAGAAAACTTCCATTTAAGGAGCAAATGGGGGTGGGGGCTGTCGGGGAAGGGAAGGGAAGACAGAGGCTAAGAGCCGGAGGTAGAAAAATTCCAGACTGGCATCAGCTACAGGGTCTGGCCAGAGGATGGACACATGGTCAGGGGTTGGGGGCGGGGGGAGCTGCCATCACAGTTCCCAGCATGCTTTGCTGAACCCCCATGCCAGAATTTGTGGTATTCTGAAGGCAAACTGACATTACTCAGCAGAAACATAGAATGCAACAGCAGGGTGTGGGATGACAGAGTGTTAAAATAAGTGTTCCCCTTTTTAACTAAGACAGAAATCCCAGAAGCTATTGAGATTTTTTAAAACTGAGAAAACAAAAGCCTTTCTAACTATTAAAAAAAGGTAAAACTTTTTTCATATAATCAGGTGAAGAGAGAACTATTGATTTGGAAAAGAATTTGTAACACAGATTAAAAAATAAGATAATATCTGTCATATAAAGCACTCTAACATAATGGAAAGAACAATATATAGCAAAGGACATAAATAGGAAACCCATTGAAAAGCAAATTCAAAAAGCCAATAAGCATAAAAAGATTCTCAAACTTACTACAGTTGTGGTCAGGGAAATGCAAGTTAAATTACACTGAGATTTCTCTTTATGCTTATCAGACAGGCGGGTAGGGGGTGAGAGAGAGAGAAAGTGACAGAGAGGGAGACACACACACAGAACCTCCATTGCTGTTAGGGAAATGAGGGAAAGAATCCCTCCTATGTTGATATATTACTGGGAGTAATGTGGGTTGCTATAGCCTTTTGGGAAAGTAATCTAGCAACATCTGTTGAATTAGATTACACAAACCCTTCAGCTCCCTCCACACTCCTGAGAATCTACCCCACTGACATAAACACTCCAGAACACAAGGGTGTAGAGTCTGATTGAAGCACTGTTTATAGGAACAAAACACTGGAGACAAAATGAATGCCCATAAAAAGGGAAATAGTTTATGGTCCATCCACATAATGGGTGATTATGAAACCATTAAACAGAATGAATTAGAGCACTCCAAACTTCCGTGAAAAAATTGTAAAATGAGAATAGTAAAATGCAGAGAAGTGTGTATAGTATGATCTCAGTTTTACAAAGCAATGACTAAAAAACCTACTCCTTATAGATGTGTGTATATCTCTACGTACACACATGTGATAATACATCTGTAATTATTTATATAGTTACATGAATATGCTATGTATAACTATATACTAAATTGATACAGAAGGGCACATATGAGGATTCCAGAGGCTGGGGTAGTGTGGAGAGGCAAGTCCTTTGGGTTTACATACTGGCTATGTAAACCCAGTCTGCTTGATACCATCTCAGTTATATAAAATTGTGTGTGTGTGTGTGTGTGTTTGCATGAGTAAATTAGAACTGATATTTTTTAAAGCAAGGTATGTATTACAAAAAGATCAAATAGAGAAAAAGAATTCAAGTATTGAGAATTTCAAGCTGTGGTCTCTAAATCATTTGGGAAAGTCTGGTTTGAGCAGGTGAATAAATACTTGGAAAACAACCCTGCGGTGAGTTGTGCATCTTCTCAAAACACCCAAACTAAGACCTATAGTGTCCAGAGACAGGACATGTGTACCCAGAGGGGAAGAAGAGGAGGAGGCGAAGTTACTGATAATCCAATAAAGCTATTTCATTACTACATTTAAATACATATACCTAAATATATTAGGAAGTATATATTCCTAAATATGTTAGGAAGTATGAGGCTCACTAAAATCGAGGCCAATTTGCCCCATTATCAGTAGCCCCAAACATTTAAAAATTACTGTCCTTTGACTATTAGCAACCACTCTCTTACTCAAGGAGAAGATGAATAGGAAGTCAAAATGGCCCTTTTCATCTCTGAATAAACGCTTAGAAAAACCAAATTGTAGGACAAGAGAAAGGAGACAGGAACATAGCCGATTTCCTTTAGGCCCCACACCCCTGGTTTTCTACAGGTCTTGGACAACTCAGCATAGACCCATCTACATCCCTGGTGTGATAAACAGACTATGTCTCAAGTGGTGTCATTTATTCATTAGTTTTGGAAAGAAGAAAGAAGACCAGAATGGACATGGATGAGTGCTTACTACGTGAGGCCTTGCACATCACAGACGTTAGCTCACTTAATCCTCTGAATAGCCCTAACTTTGAAGTAGGCCTTACTGTGTTATCAGTTCCATCTAACAGGGCAGCATAGAGATAAAGCAGCTTTTCCACAGTCACGTGTTGGCATGGTGAATGAAGTTGGGTTCAAAGCTTGTCCACTCTGACTCTTAACATGACACAGCCATCCTCCCTTCCAGGATGTAGCTGTCCTACTTCCACTCTCCATGTCAATGATGCAAATTATCATTATTTTTTTTTAATTAGACAGAGTCTCACTCTGTCACCTTGGGTAGTGCCGCGGTGTTTTAGCTCACAGCAACCTAAAACTCTTGGGCTCAAGTGATCCTCTCGCCTTAGCCTCGCAAGTGGCTGAGACTACAGGTACCTGCTATGTCACCTAGCTATTATTTTCTATTTTTAGTAGAGATGGAGCCTTGCTCTTGGTCAGGCTGGTCTTGAACTCCAGACATTAAGCAATCCACCTGCCTCAGCCTCCTAGGATTGCAGGTGTGAACCACCACACCCAGCCAGTGATGCAAATTGTGAACAGAAGCTGCCATTCTGACAATGCAGCTTGATACTTGCAAGCAAGACCCCTTTCAGAGTATATGGAAAATGGAGACATCCCCCAGTGCAAAAGACCCATTCTGGCCCTGGGTCTGCCTTTGAAGCTGTTTTTATCCCTTCTCACCCCTCACTTAGGAGGGGCACTGCAAACTCCAGGGCATTGAGGACCTGGGCAGACAATGTAAAGGAGTGCGTGGAAGGTGACCATACCCCCCAAATGCATGGGACTGCTCCTCCTCAGCTCCAGCCTACTGGCTGCTGTGTCACTTGGGTTCTCTTTCAAAAGATTATTCAAGGCCCCACATCACCAAGTGGTCTGATTTTTCAAGAGAACACTCAAATCCAGATTTTTAAGTACAATCTGTTGATTTTTGAAATCAGCTCAATAGAAAAACAGAGAAGAAGAAGAACCTCAGTTGGAGAGGAAAATATTGGCCTGCTGCATTTGGCCCACCAGGGCACAAGTTTTCTACTTCTGATTTATGGGAAGAATGTTTTTATCCTATTCTGCCCCTCTTCCTGGACAATTCTAGGAAATATCTTTTGGTTTAATATAGTAATTTGTTTTAAATTATTATATGTACATTACCATATCATTGTTCTTAATATTGAGTAATATCAAAGATATTATCACCTCTTCATTGAATTCTAGGGAGCATGATATGATATACAACACAATATCAGGATGAAAAGACTTGGCTGTGTGAGGTGGCTCACGCCTGTAATTCCAGCACTTGGGAGGCCAAGGAGGGTGGATTGCCTGAGCTCACAGGTTTGAGACCAGCCTGAGCCAGAGTGAGACCTCATCTCTAAAAGTAGCTGGCATTGTGGCGAGTGCCTGTTGTCCCAGCTACCAGGGAGGCTGAGGCAAGAGAATCGCTTAAGCCCAGGAGTTTGAGGTTGCTGTGAGCTATGAGGCTAAGGCACTCTGCCAAGGGTGAACAAGTGAGACGCTGTCTCAAAAAAAAAAAAAAAACTTGGGTTCAAGTCCGGCCTCTCTGCCCCAGCAGCAACTAGACCCTTAACTCCTCTGAACCTTAGTTTCCTATCAGTAAGATGAGTCAATAGTACCGACCTCACAGAATGGCTGTGGGGGTTTTAGGAGACAAGCTGTGCAATAATAATATTCAATAAATATTTGTTCCATTTCTTCTAAAACACAGACAAGAGGCTTCATAAATCTATGTACACTGTAAACAGATACAATGAGAGAGATTATGTTGTTTTACTAATAGTTTCATCATTTTATAAGAGGATTTCCCATCATGGGCTTCTTTGGTACAGAGAGAACATGATGTTTTCAGCAACATTTTAGTTTACATACAACATTTTTTCTTGTAAAATGAACAAATATTCTGCCTTTTCTTTTTTTTTTTTTTGTAGAGACAGAGTCTCACTGTACCACCCTCGGTAGAGTGCTGTGGCGTCACACGGCTCAGAGCAACCTCTAACTCTTGGGCTTAGAGCGATTCTCTTGCCTCAGCCTCCCAAGCAGCTGGGACTACAGGCGCCCGCCACAACGCCCGGCTATTTTTTTTTTGTTGCAGTTTGGCCGGGGCCGGGTTTGAACCCGCCACCCTCGGCATATGGGGCTGGCGCCCTACTCATGGAGCCACAGGCGCCGCCCTATTCTGCCTTTTCAATAGCAAAGTCATCCTCACCTGTTCTACATAGCTGTCATCATTGGTTGAGATGGGAGAGATATTTTAAGTATGAGAAGCAAAGAAGATTCTAGGCAGCTCTGCCATTAACGCCACAGTAGTCAGGAACTCAATAAGAGTACCACTGGACACCACAGACATCCTTCTCTCCTGATCTCCCCTTTTGTACTTTAGTCAGCTGGTATTCAAAGAGCCCTGGCTTGCACCTTGCATCATAAGGGCAGGCGACGGGAGACATGGTGTCTTTACCTCATTGCACACACAGTTCACAGCTGGGAGGCTTTCTGAAAATCTCAGGAACAAAGCTGATTATGTCATGGGTTCTGTCCTTTCTGACAGCCTCTCCATAGGAAACACCTGTAGACAGCAGGAAACTAGAGGAATTAAAAATATCTCCCTGATCCCTAAAAAATAAATAAAAGAGGAAAGTAAAATGGTCTCTGTTCTTCACAGGGAAAACAAACAGAGCCATATCTGGTGTGAGCCATTTCCTGTCTGCAAAGCACATCTCTCCCGTGGGCCACCCCTTCCCCGGCAGAGATAGGGCTGGACCACGTGCTTGGACAAGACATCTGCATGCCTGAGGGTGGCTGTCAATGAGGGTCATAGAGCAGGTTCCAGGTCCCCACACTTGGGATTTCTTTTACAGGAGGGAGAGTCTGGGGAAATTGAGCTCATTTCCTTGGGGAAAGGTGTAGCTTCCAACCAGCTTTGGAAACAAGGGGCCCTTGCCCTTCCTCACCAGGCTTTCCAATCCCAGGAAGTGAGACCCTGGAAGCCACAAAGAGCAGTGATGACAGGCCCATCTGGAAAGGATGTGACTGCTGGGGCTGGGGGACCGAGCTGAGCTCAGGAGCAGGTTTGGGGATGGCATTCAGGTAACATCAGATCCCGCTTGCCCTTCTGCCTCTCACGCCCAGTAGGCCGTCCAGCCCAGTCTTTCTGTCTTCTCTGTATTTATCTCTGTACTTTTCACCCTCACTTCAAGCTGCCATCATCTGTCTCTCTGCCATCATCTGTGGACAGGGATCATGGCCACCTAACTGGTTTCTTTGCCTCTGTTCTCCTCGTCCATTCTCCCCTCTGCTGACCAAATAATCTTTCTCCAACATAAGTCTCATCATGTCTTTGCTCAGTTTACTTGCTACACAATATCTACTTTGTAAGCAAAACCTCTCAGTACAGAATCTAAGGCTTGCCCTAAGTGAAACCTCTCAGTACAGAATCTAAGGCCTGCCCACGTCTCTTCCTAAAAGGTAACGTCATCTCAGTCATAATCACCAACCCTTACTCAGTAGGTGCTGGATTTCAATTCTAGTGCCCAGTGAAGGTGATCTCATTTGATCCTGACAACCACCTTTCAGATCTTCATGTTGTGGATGGTGGAACTGGAGCTTAGAGAAGCCTAGTCACTCGCCAAAGGTGACAAGGCTGTGGTGAAGCTGGGATTCCAACCCTGGCAGTCCAATGCTAGCTCCCCTCCTCTTCCCATCACGAAGCTCCTGCAGCCCTCTGAATGTATCACGCCTTGTCCTACCTCTGCGTCTTTACATATGTTCCTGTACCACAGATGGCTCTATCCATATTCCCTCCACCTGGATAGCTCTTCATCATCTGACACCCAACTCCTTGCTGCCTTCTTCAAGAAGCCTTCATGGACCGTCCACCCAACCACCCCATGCAAACCTCTGTCATAGTACTTACTTTGCTATGTTGAACTGAATGTCCCTCTCACCAGAGTGTGACCCCCACCTTGAAGCAAGGAACCACCGCCTTTAAGTGGCCACCACATAGTAAGTGTCCCATAAATATCTGTGGGTGTAAACACATCAGCCATTGGATAAAGAGAGGGGTTGTGCCTTCCGTGTCAAGTCTCTGGGCCACCATGCCCTAGGATCTTCTTTCATTAAATAAGACCAACAGTCTGCTCCAGGCCTCCCCTTTACTGCCAGTGGGGCTCCAGTGTTGGTATTTACAAAACCCTCCCAGGTCTCTAACAGGCATCCAGGGTGAGAACCATTGCTTTAATCTAAAGAAAACTGATGGAGGCAAAGGCTGCTGGATAGGAGGTTGCTACAGAAAACATACAACATGTTTACACATGTGAAATCTATGTAAAATAAACACCAGAAAGCAAAGCAACTAAAGGAAATAAATTTCCAAAGCAAGGAGAGAAAATACCAACCCAAAGTTATCATTTGGGAGAAACGGATGACATTAACAGTCATTCATAAAATGCAAACAACCCTGAGGTACCATTGCACAACTACAGATCGCCGGAAATGTGTTATGATGATGAAAAGCCAGAGCTGCCAGGATTACGGGGAAAACTGTTCCCTTACAAACTGCTGTTAGCATCGCACATTGATTAATGCTGTCTTCTTTTAAGATAATATGTGGGACTATGTGCAAGAGCTCAAAAATTCTGTGTTCTATTTTTAGAAACTACACTAAGGAAAGAAAGGAGAAGAATTCAGTTTATTCAAAATTGTCTAGGGCAGTGCTGTTCACGTAAAGGTGAAAAATCAAAGCCATCTGAATAATAAATTGTTGGAGAATAGCTGAAGTAAACCGTGAAGTATTACCCATTACCCACTGGTAATACTCAACACTTTTAACACATGGAGATGTATACGGAGCGCCAAGATGGATGAAAAGTCCACAGTATGTCATACACGGTGGAGTGGCACAGCAACACATCAGTGTACACTGCAAAGACCGGAGTGGATTTGAAGGATAGGCGAAAAAGGTAATGTTCATGGGTTTTGATTCCCATTTCTCACGGTTGGAAAATAGTCATCAGAAGTGTGTGCCCTCCACTGGGCAGCAACTGTGGGTCTGTCTCGGGGAGGGGCAGGCCCAGTTCCAGCCTGACAACTGCTGGTGTCTCCACTAGGCCTCCCGGCTGAGAAGATATTCAAGTATCTGGCCACAGGAAGGTTTCAACTTTAAAGGGCCCACTTCCTTTTAAACTTATATCCTCTCCAGGGCAGATGATAAGAGGGGAGTCGCAGCTCCATGAGGAATAAAGAGTGAGGGGAGCTGGGAGCCAGGAGACAGGGTGGGGGAAGAGGGCCCAGCCAGCCTGTGGGCTGTCTGGGGGACAGGAAACATCTGGGCCCACCCCCTAGATGAGGGTGGAGGTGGAGGAGGAGGCCTGTCAGAGGCCCGCCTGTACCCTGCTATGTCTCCAATCATATTCACACCCTCTTGCCTGTGTCTTGGCCGGGGAGACCTGGCTCCCTGAATGGACTGATCACTGGGGTGGAAAACCCCAAAACTAACACATCTCCTCGAAGGACGATGGGAACAGACAGGACACAGGTGGCTCCAAATGGCTGGAGTAGGCAGGCCCTAGTCACATCTGGTGGCATTGTGCTCTGTGTTAGCAGGAGGTGACAGAGATTTACCAACCTGGAAGAGGAGACAGAGGGACACTGTGCCCAGGCAGGAGGAAAATGGAGTGGGAGGACAGCTGTGAGCACCTGGTGTTCTCTTTCTAGGGTGTGGGCCAGGGACAGGCATGATAGAAGGAGCCAGGCATGGAGTGAAAGGTGGGACCCAGGCCACGCGGGGCACAGGACTCTGGCTAGGATCGGGTGTGCAGAGCACGTGGGGCTCCATTTCAGCCCCTGTGCCCCGTGTTGGGAGTGGTGACCTCCACTGCAATATTTCCATTCTTACCCACAGATGGAAGAGAAGCTCTGAGCAGGAGGGATTTTTCTGGGTTGTGTTGTGTCTCCCCCAAAATTCCTGCGTTGAAGCCCAGACCCCCAGTACCTCAGAATGTGACAGTATCTGGAGACAGGGTTTTTGTGGAGGTAATTAAGTCAAGGTCATTGGGATGGGTCGTAATCCCATTTGACTGGTGTCCTTATGAGAATAGGCCAGGACACAGACACACACCGTCTGTAAAGAAGACACTGGCATCTATAAGCCAGCGGGAGAGGCCTCAGAATAAACTAACCCTGCAGACACCTCCATCTCAGATTTCTAGCCTTGGGAAGTGAAAGAAAATAAAAAGTTTTATTCTCAGTCTCCCTGTCTGCCTCTGTGGTCCCTTCTGTGGCACTTTGTTATGGCAGCCCTGGGGAACTCACATTGAACTCATAAACGCCTTGAACCTGCCTTGTGGAAGCTGCCTCTGGGGCTCCCCGCCCCCTTCATGCTGTGCATACTCCCCCATCCTTCTCTGCTACTCTGAAAACTTGCCAACTTCACACAGACAGAGCCATTGGCTGGGCTGGAATTCTGGCCCTCTCTGCTCCCTGCTGCTCTTATCTGGGGCTTTTGTTTCTAAAACTCAAAATGCTTCCCCTGACCTAGGGTAGACCATATGGCTCCTTGACTCTGGCCTTGGCTGTGGTTGGAACAGAGCTCTTGGCTGAAGGCATGGGCAGCGATCATTCTGGCGTGGATAGCAGCTCTTTCCCCCTAACCCAGGCCTCAGAGTACTAGACCAGAGCTGAACCCAACACTAGAAAGCCAGGAAGTCTTGCCCATCTCCTGGCTGCTGGTTTCATACATAGCCTCTGCTGCTAAGTGAGTGGTCTGGCCCGGCGCAGCCCAGCCTCTCATCTGTAACAGCTGCTCAGAGCTTCAAAGAGAAGCCACAAGAAGAGGAGGAAGCAGAGGCCCAGGCGGAGGTGAACGCCCCACAGCTTCACCACCCTCTCCGCACACACCCGGGCTCCAGAGCACCTGCTTCTCTTTGAGGGACCAAGTTATTTCCAGATATTTTTCTGCGTTTTCCAAAACATAGGGTGATAACACTTTGCATCTGTGTAATCCTTTATACTTTTTCCAAATCCTTGACTATGAATACATTATCTCATGTAATGCTCCCAATAAGGCAGGCAGGGATGGAATTACCATCCTGGTATCATCCTCCAAATCTTGTGCTATTGATTCAAGATCCCACAGTAATGTAGTAAAGGAATTTGGTCTAGAGCCTGGAACTCCTGTGTGCCACTCTGCCCAGCCTTCTCCAGCTAGATGTTAACATCCACTTGGTTCCCTTCCAGAACACACACACACACACACACACACACACACACACACACACACACACATATTGCACTTTCTCAGGTGCCCGGGAAGCACAAGTGAGCTACCTTCTATTTTATTTATCTATTTGTTTGTTTATTTTTGAGACAGAGTCTCATTTTTGTCACCCTGGGTAGAGTGCTGTGGTATCACAGCTCAGAGCAACCTCAAACACTTGGGGTCAAGCCATCCTCTTGCTTCAGCCTCCCAAGTAGCTGGGGCTACAGGTGCTGGCCACAACACCCATCTAATTTTTCTATTTTTAGTAGAGATGGGGGTCTTGCTTTTGCTCAGGCTGGTCTTGAGTTGCCTTTTACTACGGACACAAGAAACCCAGGCCCTGGTCTGTCTGCGCTTAAATGTTATGGCCGCACCAAGGCATCCCCGTTAGCACACGGGCCCCTCGGAACCACATCTCCTTCCCTCAGTCCTCAGCAAGGCTTAGGTAGAAAGCTCCCAGCTCCTCTCTCCCCCCTCCCCACTGCCCTTCCAGAGCCCAGCTTTCCTGCTCCTTAGTCCAGAGGACTCACGAACCTCCCGAAGGCTTCCATGCCATGCTCTCTCCAATCCATTTTTTGAACCACAGTCAGAGCAAATTTCCTAACATTTAAGTCTGATAATACAATTTTCTCCCCTCATTGCTCTGAGAATAAAACAAGTGCTGATACCGAGAAGAGGCTTTTGAGAGCTTTAACTCCCTATCGTCTCATCAGCCATCCCAAATAATATTCCATTTTAGTCAAAAGTGTGCTTGTTAAACAAATAAAAGTGTCAAGGCTCACCTCGCACTGCACTCCCTGCAGTTAGGCTGTGCCCCTAAGCGCCTTCAGGGTGGACATCCTGGCCCTAAGCGCCTTCAAAGTGGACATCCTGGCCCTAAGCGCCTTCAGTGTGGACATCCTGGCCCTAAGCGCCTTCAGAGTGGACATCCTGGCCCTAAGAGCCTTCAGTGTGGACATCCTGGCCCTAAGCACCTTCAGAGTGGACATCCTGGCCCTAAGCGCCTTCAGTGTGGACATCCTGGCCCTAAGCGCCTTCAGAGTGGACATCCTGGCCCTAAGCGCCTTCAGTGTGGACATCCTGGCCCTAAGCGCCTTCAGAGTGGACATCCTGGCCCTAAGCGCCTTCAGAGTGGACATCCTGGCCCTAAGCGCCTTCAGAGTGGACATCCTGGCCCTAAGCGCCTTCAGAGTGGACATCCTGGCCCTAAGCGCCTTCAGAGTGGACATCCTGGCCCTAAGCGCCTTCAGAGTGGATATCCTGGCCCTAAGCGCCTTCAGAGTGGACATCCTGGCCCTAAGCACCTTCAGTGTGGACATCCTGGCACCTCATGGATCAGCCCTGAAGAGGCTCTTGAGATCTTGCCTGGTTTGCCAGCTCCATCCAGTTGTTCTTCCTACACTATGATTAGCCTCTTTCTGCTGCTTTCTCCACCAAGAAATCCCCCTTCGTCACCCTCCAACCATCCCTCTCCACCTGTCCTCCTGGACTGAGCTCAGGCATCCCCTCCTTTGGGAAGCCTTCCCTTAGCCCCACCCCTCCACAATTTGGGCAAGACACCCAGGTCACACGCACATCCCTGTCCTGGGCACAGGTCTGGAATACTTGGAATACTTGGCCAAACTGCAGCAATCACCTGTGATCATCCTGACTCCCTTATCAGCCTATAAGCTCCCCAAGGGCAGGGTCCGAGTTTTATTCCCTTTTGGGTCCAGAATTGCCAGCACAGAACCCGACATTGTGGGCACTTACGAAATACTAAGTAAGAAAGAAAGTGCTTCACCTCCCAATGCAGACCAGTCGTGCCTGGGGCTGTGAGGGCCTGCCTAGAGGATGAGCCCATCACTTTCTCGGGCTGTCCCTGACTAGTGGATGAGGTTCCTGGTGTCCCCAGGCCCTCTGTCACCTGCCCTCCCTCATTGGTATGCAATTTCCCCCTATCTGCGGCTGTTCCAGAGGGAAGTACCAGATGATTGCTTCATTTCCAGGGTGTCCACACCCCTTTCCTGCCCTCCCCTCCCCTTCCTGCTGGTGGAGATGCAACCACCGGACTTGCAGGTAGGAACACACTGTGAAGAAAGGACTCTTTGCTGAGTAAGGCCTCATGGGTCGCCCTCGCCTCAAATCCTCTTCCGCTGAGCCTGCAATTTGTGCACACCAGGTACAGACAGCCTCTGCAGAAGGCAGGCAGGCCAAGGCCACTTGGCAATGCTCATCAAGAGCCATAAAAACATTCATATCTTTTGACCTAATAATTCCACTCTTGGGCATTGCTTCCAAAGAAATAATTCAAAAGAAGAAGTATACTGTTTATAGCCATGTTATTTATAATAAGGGAAAAGTAGAAGCGAATGCCATATCCCAAAATAGAGAAACGATTAAAGAATGATGGTATATTTGTATAATAAAATATGAGGAAGATAGTTAAAATGAAAATGACTGTGTAAAATAAGGATCCTGCCTCGGAAATAACAGTAAGTGAAAAGATAGAGTCCAGAGTTGTATATACACTGACTACAATTGTGTAGGAATTATGTACGTAGCTAAAAATACACAACATTGGAAGTAGTTATATTAAGAAGAAGAAAGATCTTTTCTCCTGATTTTTTTTTTTAAATAAAAGGGATAAAAATGAGGCTGTGAAGAGAGCAAGAAAAAGAGAATAGTTGGGTTAGGAAGACAAATTTGAAATCTTAAAATATTTAAGATTAGCTTAATAGCAAATCTTAAATATTTTAAAACAAAGTGACTAGAAACCGAAGAAATTACCCTGAACAAAGTCCTAGGGTTTTCTAGAAGGAGTTTTTGCTGGTTGTGGTTTTATCATTATTTTAAAAGTAATAACGAAGTTGTGCCTCATTCAGCCCTTCCCAAAGTGTGGCTGTGGGTTTATAAATTATCTGATGTAGGACTTGTAGCCTGATTAGTACTAAAAGACATTTGCCTAATGGATCAGTAATTCTGTAGCCTGACAGGTTCTCCACCTCGGCTCCCACTATCCCAGTGCACTAGTTGCAGGATGGAAGCTCTGAGGACCCTTTTCCCCCTGAGGCCTCCATTCCTGGAGCTTGAGAAAAACCTGGGGAAAGCAGGAAGGGGTCACACAAAGGAGAGTCCTCAGGGGGATAAGGCCTGTATTTGCAGGGCAGAGAGATAAAGCCCGAGATTGAATCTTTTTTTTTTTTTAAGAAAAGCATTAGTTAATGGTCAGCTAAACCCCCCAAAACCCTTTTCATGTAGATCAAAGCCTCCTTCACCATCCTTAGTCTTCCTGGTCCTCCTCGACCATGAGGGCTGTCCACAGAGCTGTCCTTCCCGCTCTCTCTGCTCACCACCCAGGCCTGGGCAACCTCTCCTGCACAGATGCCCACTGAGTTGCATCTGGGCCCAACACCCTCCAACCTCCAGTCCTGAATTTCCAATGGGGTGTCCCACCAATGCCTCATCTGAAACTCTGCCTCTGCTCCACCCTATGCCAAACCACCCAAATGTACCTGGATGGACGATGCATTCTGATCACTTCTCTCTAACCCCTACCCCACAGCAGCCCCCAACCAGATGCCAAGGGTGCTGGGCGGGTGCTTCCCTCAGTTTGCTCTGCAGCTCCTTTGCTGTTCAATCTCAAGGCCACCTCTCATTGGTTGGCCTCTCAGCTGATATTTCAGCCTCTAGAGTCTCTGAGCCCATTCAGCCTCCATGTGGGGGCCAGATTAACGGTCCTGCAGTGCTCACTGGATTCTGCAAGCCCCTCTGCCCTCTCTGCAAGGACCTTCATTACAGACTGTAAGAAACACAAAGCGTCAGTGTCGTCCGCTAGTCTGTACACGGTCTCATTCCGTCTGGTCTCTCTGGCAGTGCCTCCCCTCTGTCTCCCCATCTGCGCGCACACACACACACACACACACACACACACACGTGCACATATGCCTACTCATGTGGGCTAAGGAGTGCCCCACACTGGTCACTCGGGGCAAACTCACAGCTCCCTGCAAACGTCTTTCATTCCCCCCTCCTTGCCACATTAGCTTCTCACCACCATCCCTTTTTGTCCTTTCACTATTGCCACCTGTTAAGATCAAATCTTCCTCGTTTTCAGTGGTCACTCTGATGTCACTCTCCCATGAAGCCTTCTCCAGTTGCCCAAGTTAAGAATGTTCCTCCTCTGGCTCGGCGCCGGTAGCACAGTCATTATGGCGCCGACCACATACACCAAGGCTGCCGGGTTCGAACCCAGCCCAGGCCAGCTAAATAATGACAACTGCAATAAAAAAATAGCCGGGCAGTGTGGTGCCTAGGTGCCTGTCATCCCAGCTACTTGGGAGGCTGAGGCAAGAGAAAATCACTTAAGCCCAAGAATTTGAGGTTGCAGTGAGCTGTGACAGCATGGCACTCTACCGAGGGCGACATAGTGAGACTGTCTCAAAAAAAAAGAACGTTCCTACTCTGCAAAATCCCCCAGCCCGTATTCTTGTCACTTACCTAACACTTCAGCATATCCCATACTCTGTTTTATTTAGGGACACATCTTATCACTTCACTTCCCACCACCACTACTAACCCTTCAGCTTGTTGAGATAATGTCTTTATATTTTACTCCCTCCAGGAATCCAGACGGCATTTCTCGTACAGTAGTCCCAATAAATAGTTGCGGGTGAGTGAAAAGATGCCTGTGCATTTCCAAGCCAGCTCTATTCTACACTGGCGCATGACATTTTCCTAAAGCTAAGCAGAGGACTTTACATTCATCCCTGTTTAATTTTATTATGTTGGTTTTGGCCCAGCATCTCTTTCTATATAAATCATTTTGAACTTGAATATGTCATGTAGCATATTAACTATCCCAGCTGTAGGTCATCTGGATTCTTTCTATTTTTTATCCAAGTCATTAACAAAAAATGTTTAACAAGTCAGGGCCAACGACAGAGCCCTGTGGCATGCCACGGAAGACTTTTCTCAGGAAAGACCTAGGTTCCTTAATCAGAGTACTTTGCCAAGGTAGCTCAACCTGCCCTGAATACATTTTGCAAAAAAATCCTTGCAAGTAATATGACTATTTGAGAAATCAGAACACCCTGGCTGGCATATGAAAGCACTCAACTTCTTAAACCTGGCAGAAGCTCCAGATTGATACCAGCTGAGATAGGGAGACCGGCTCTAGTTTGAATGTTAGCCTCCTCTCCAATCTCTGCAACTGTCTTAGCAGCCTTAGGATCCCACCCTGTTCAGCTCCCCAGTAGGGCCCTCCCCATGGAGGTATGAAAAGTGAGAACCTGTCCGGACACAGGTAACCCAGGTAAGCGATGGGAAGGAAGCAGAAGGGAAGCTCTACTTGGGTCAGAACAATCCTCTTCCCATCTCCCAGCTCCTCCTTTGCCTGCTGTACTGGGGCAAACCCACCAAACATACTTGCCATTTTCTCTCCTTCCCTCTCTTTCTTTCAAATGAAAGTAAAGTCTTCTTAGACTCACCAGGCCACTAATGATAGTCATTAGAGAACCACAACTTCCAGAGTTGACCACCTTCCTACACTGACCACCTCCTTAAGTTGACCTAATTTTCACGGACCAGACATGCACCACATGTACTCAATGGAAGTTCCTTATGTTGACCACCTCTGAAAGTTGATCAATTTGTTACAGTCCCTTGGGTGGTCACCTTCCAATCCCCAAGCCCCCTACCTCCACAGGGATTCTACTGTATGTCTAACTCTCTTCAGTTGGTGGTCAGGGGGGGACTATATTTTTAGGCCCCTGTGATTGAGTGGAGCCATTTGGCTAGTTATGGCCCTCCCAGAGGACAGCATTTAGTGGTCAGTGCAATCAGTCCTCCAGAACCTTCCTTTCTCCGCCATGACAGACAGCAGTGTTCCATACATGGTGGCTGCTGGTCAGCAGAGCCCCCAGCCAACCTCTGAGGGACAGGCAGCATGAGTGAGGAACAAACCTTTGTTGTTTCAGCCAGGAAGATTGTGGCATTGTTCATTACAGCAACGGTAGCCCATCCTGTCATTTATGCAATAGGACTGTTTACTCACTGCCTTAACAGAACCAATGACATTGTTTTATAATAATTTATTTTGTTTCTGCCGCCCCCCACACCCCCACTCTAGGCTATGGATTTTGAGGGCAAGTATGTGTCTTATCAATTCTCATTTGGCAACTGTCTTCAAATAAATAGATGAAGCAATGAATGGCTATTGGAGAACAGAATAGCAAATGAGAGCACATAAAATGTAATTTGACAACCTTGCTAAGCACAGTTCCTTATAAAGGTATTGGCGACCCTAGAAAATCTTGAACAGCTCTTCCCAGCATGCTAACACGACAGTTATCTCGCTGGAAAGAGACCGGGTCAGGTGGAGTGAACCTCATAGCTCCATGAAAATGCTCCCTATATCCTGAAGTCTCCCTCCCACCTGCAGCTCCCCGAACAGTGACTTGTAGCTGTGACCCACACCAATATGGATGTGGAGGACACAGACTGTATATGGGTGATACGTGTATATATAGAAAGAAGCAGGGAATTAGTCACACAACAGATATCA
The DNA here is from genome assembly GCF_027406575.1 of Nycticebus coucang. NCBI lineage: Eukaryota > Metazoa > Chordata > Mammalia > Primates > Lorisidae > Nycticebus > Nycticebus coucang. The sequence goes on from NC_069789.1 coordinate 93,707,351, forward strand.
ACAAATAGTTATCAGTAACTTCCCTCTGGGGTGCTCATGGGGTCTGGGGGTGGCAGTGGTCACAATATAGCCAGACGATAGCCCAGAATTCACCCTTCCAATCCCCAAGCCCCCTACCTCCATGTGGATAGCAGGCTGCCTGCTATAGTAGATAGTGGTCCGCCAAAAGACATGATCCCTTCCTAATTCCTGGCACCTGTGAATGTTACATTATGGAAAAGAGTCTCTGTAAATGTGGTTCAGGATTTTGAGATGAGCAATCATCCAGGATAATTAATGTGCATCCTAAATCCAATGACGCATATCCTTATAAGGTGTTGTGCAGAGGAGCCAAAGACTGGACTGGTGCAGTGACAAGTCAGGGAAGGTGGCAACCACCAGCTGCTAATAGAAGCGTGGGATGGATTCTTTCCTGGAGCCTCTGCAGGGAATGTGGCAGGGGTGCCACCTTGCTTTTAGACATCTGGCCTCCAGAACCGTCAGAGGATGCCTGTAGTGTAATTGTTAGGGGTTTGTAGTAATTTGTTAGGGGAGCCCGAGCAAACTCCTATACCTGCAATTCCACTAGCTTTGGATTCTCCATCTCCGCCACACTTGGGCATTCTATAGCAGCCTGGAGCATTTATTTCCCCTAGGAGAAACAAGGATTTAGACTTGTCCTTGTTCTTTTTGTTCTGGGTACTTAAATTCAAGCTTTGGTGGAGGATTTGGGCATGACTGGGCAATAGGGGCAGAGGGGCACCCTGGGAAAGCCCCCTCGACAGCATGGCAGAAAGCAAGCCTAGTAGAATGGGGGAGGACTGCACCTGGGGGAGCAGGAGGTGGCCCTCCTGGTCTTAGCTCTGAGTCTCTTGGCTCTTGCTATTAAAACAATGACAATAAAAGTTGTTTCCCCTGGATTTGGGCACTTGATAGGTAAGACCTAGAAAACTGAGAACCACTGGGGTGGACTTCAGAGACCTTCAAGAAGACAATACACAGAAATGGGGGGGCATTAAAGTAATTATGAGTCAATTTAAATATATGATAGAAAGTGCTCTTGTGTTGGGCTGGGTGCTGGGGCTCATGCCTGTAATCCTAGCATTCAGGGAGGCCAGGGCAGGAGAACTGCTTGAGCCCAGGAGCTCGAGACCAGCCTGAGCAAGATCGACACCCCCATCTCTACTAAAAATAGAAAAATAAGCCAACCAGAGTGGCAGGCACATGTAGTCTCAGCTACTTGGGAGGCTGAGGCAAGAGGATTGCTTGCATCCAGGAGTTCAAGGTTGCTGTGAGCTAGGCTGTGGCCATGGCACTCTAGCTTAGGCAACACAGTAAAACTATGTCTCAAAAAAAGAAAAAGTGCCCTAGTGTGTTGCAGTTAGAAGACCTTGGTTTTAATTCTGACTCTGTTTAATTGGCAGATGTTTAATTTTTAACATTTGCCAATAACTGATGTTCAGTGTGATCATCAGCCTACATAAGAGAAAAACACAATTAAATGCAAGTGGGGAGGAAGGGAGAGGGAGGATGGAAGAAAGGGGAGGAGGAAGGGACATTGGAAAGGTCTCACCTCATGGCAGAATGTAAGGGTATGTGGCACACCTCCTGGTGAATGGCTCTATTACAACTTGGACTTTACCTAACAAATGCAAACAATGTAACCCAATTGTTTGTACCCTCACATGACCATCAGTAAATCATTTATGTTCAGTTTCCTTATCTCTCAAATAAAAGGAATGAAAGAAATTGCTCTAAAAATGAATTTTATAAAAAACTTCCTTTTGACGTTAGGTGTGGGCACTGCTTTCACCCAGAGACCCGACTGGAGACTTTCAGAAGTCTTTCAGATGTGTAGATGAGGGCTCAGAGTAAATCTGTAACAGACCTTGAAAGCTCCAAGCCATGAGCCACCTGGCCACCACTGTGGCCTGGTCTGAGCTGGAGGGAGACCGGCCAGGCCCAGGTAGGTAGTCCCTCTGGCAGCCCACACAGGCACTATGAGGAAAGCCAGTTTCTCCACAGCAAGAGGAAGAATGGGAGGTGTAGGATCCCACCCAACAAGGTAGGTTTGAATGTTAGAAGATTAGTAATCACCTTCTAGACATTGGACAAATGGCATGGGTGTGGCGGCACAAGCTTGCAATCCCAGCACTTTGGGAGGATTCCTTGAGGCCAGAAGTTTGAGATCAGCCTGGGCAATATAGCAAGACCCTATCTCTATTTAAAAAAAAAAGTAAACCTTGGGCAAATTATTTAAACCTCTCAAAGCCTCAGCATCCTTATCTAAAGAAAGATATAATAAGACTTTATGAGGATTAACAGAAATAAATTTGTGTAAAACATCTGTATGTAGCAGGCAATTCAACAAATGGTAGTAATTACCATGATGACAAGCTTTGGGTCTCTCCCACACTGAGACTGGTATGGCTGCTTAGAAATGAAATTCCCATTATTCATCAAAACATATCTCTAAAACATGACAAGCCAGGGACCTAAGGCCTTGGAACGTACTTTCGAAGGCAGAGACAGAGTGGTGGTGGCCCCAGCAGGATGAGAGAAATGTGCATTGGGCTCATGTATTTGGAATGAACTACTGAGGGTGGGAGCCGAGCAGAGATACCCAAAGCCTCCTGTGGCATATTGTGAGGTGGAAATTCTCTGTGACCTCTGGTGTGGGAGCCCGGGTGGTGCAATAGCAGCCGCAAGGCTCAGCTTCTTGTCTCTGTGGTGCTGTTTAGCTGGGCCTGGGCTGACGCATGTGGTCAGCTGTAGCCACTAGGTTTACCCTGTGTGTCCCTTGGCAGCCTCTGGGCCAAGAGGAGAAATGATGTTAGGGTGTGCAGGATGTGAGGCCACAGTGAGAGGAATGAGGGGGGAAGCAGGTGGATGTGTGAGTGGGAACAGGAGATGGGGCTGTGTGTGTGTGTGTGTGTGTGTGTGTGTGTGTGTGGTTTAGTGCAAGAACCCTCTCTTTATAGGAGAAGGTAAGAGAACTTGGGGTGGCTTTGGCTGAACGCATTCCCTTGGGACCTGGCAGTAGGCTGTGGGTGCAGGCCCTGGGGCCTGCTCACCATCAGATTGAGGTCCCCTGTGTGTTCTGTGTCCCAGGGCTTCCAGGAGAGGGGGAAGAGCAGCACGTGTGGAGGAGTCCCCACAGAGGAAATCAGTTTCTACCTCCCCTGAGAGGAGACTTGGAACGCCCACAAATCTTAGAGCTCATCAAGATACTACCTTGCATGGTTTTTACATTATGTCATGTGTGTATATCTTGTTTCCCTAAATAGAAGAGAATTCCTTTATGGCAGGAACTGCAACTTATACATATACGCCCATCTGGTCCTCTGACCTTGAGAATCTTTATCTTGTTTTATCCTCCAGAGATGACCTGCCCGGCGGTCCCCGTGCACGCCATGCTGTTTCTTGCACCAACAACTTTGTTCTTATTATTCTTTCTGATTGGAATGCTCTTCTCATTGTGCTGTGCTTGGTAACTCTTACTCATCCCTCAAGCCTCAACTCAGAAATCACCTCTAGCAGGAAGCCCACCTGAGCCCCAGGCTGAGGGCGATGTCCCTGCTATGTGCACGTCTGTGCTCATCCCTGCTCTGAGTCTGGCCTGGGGAAGAGTTGTGATTGCTAGCCTGAGCCCAGGAGTATGGCCCTGATAGGGTACAAGCAGGTTGAAAAGAAAGAGCAGAGACATCAACGATGCAAATGCTAATTTCTTAGCTGGAGAGACTGTCAGCTCCCAAGTCCAGAACGTCTCAGTGTCCCCATCTGAGAACTTCCAGCTTGGGACCTCCTAATATTATCCACAGAGGCTGGGTTCTAATGGTATCTCAGAGGGGTCTCTTACAGAGGAAGGGCCCTGCATGACCATCTCACTTCTGGGGAGCTACTGAGGCTGCCATCGCTGTGGCTGGAGGCTCTTCCCTTGGAAGAGGACTTGAGCCATCCAAATAAACGACCTGACAGGATAAGCCTTGTGAGTGGAGAGGTCACTTTCCACGATTCCCAGGAGATAGGTATTGAGGAGGCCCAAAAGGAAAAAGATGGGAAGTTCATTGCCCAAAGACCAAGGGACAAGAGAGGATTTGCTCTAGTATAGCTCAGGAGATGAGCTCTTAGAAGGTTCTAGCAAGACTGTTGGTGGCTGTGACTCAGTGTCCTGTGTCAGTGGCATCATTGAAGCTTTGATGACATGAGAACCACCTCTCTGTCCTTACTTCTTAAGACTCTGGCTGAACTAGTCCCTAGGTCAGAGAAAAATTGCAAGCTGTTGGCTTTCCAAAGACCCAACAGCACCTAAACCCTCCGCATACCTTTCCATGAGCTGGTCTGTCCCTCTGTGTCATGGCAGGGAGCAATTAGACACCATTTTATTCCACCCAGAGCTTTGAGACTTTTCAGATTCCAGTGAATTGAACAGGGTAGTCAGGTTGGCTCTGCAAACCTAAAATATTATTACTGGAGGAAGGCAGAGCTGCCTTCAGATTTCTCTGGAACCAAAATGCTTTCTCTTGCCGCCCTGATAAGATTACAAGGCTGCGGAGCCGCCAGTGTTCCGATTTCCCACGGAACCGTGTGCGCCAGCTCTGGCGGCCTCACTGAGAGGAGCCACGCTGTGGATCAGGCTCTGAAACCCGACTCCTTCCCAGGAATGCATGCTCACCCCTCCTGAGATAGGGCCTGGGCCCAACCTTACTGTCTGACTGCCCGAAACTCCAGCAAATGGAAGCTGTCTGCTAAGTGGTAGCCAGTGAGGCTGTGAGGGTCCCACAGAGCACGTGGGAGCCAGAGAGGAATGTGGGCTATTTGGACTTGCCCTACATCCACCGAGCCAAACTCTAGCTTCAGAGGCTCCACATTTCCTGATTATGACCCATTGACCCCAACCAGCAGCCAACTCATGGCTCAGGGAGAGGGAGGGTCAGAGACAGCAAAGGCTCTGGGTGTTTCCACCAGTGCTTCATCGTGAAATCTCAAAACCATCTTTTTAAGGCATGGATTCTGTTTCTGTCCTATCTCTTAGCCCTCAGGTTTTAAAAAAAAAAAATACAGTGGACAATGTTTCCTGAGGACAAAAGATATGGATAAAAAAAGTAAGTTGCAAAATGAGCGTGTTACATACGCCAGTAAATGTAAGTGTAACACACACACCCTCATCAATAGTCATCCTGCCAGTCTGTTAGGATGAAAAGGCACAATAGCCCCATAATTTTTAAGCATATTTAAAATACAACATTTGGTATGCAATAAATGTTCCATAAATATAGAATAAATGAATGAATGACAAATAATAACTTAATATTAAACTTTTCCCCTGCATCTTACAAGGGTATATGTGAAACTTAGTAAATGTCTTAACACAATAACTAAGAAAATCCCAGAAAGGCTATGTTAACCAGTGTGACGAAAATGTGTCAAATGGTCTATAAAACCAGTGTATTGTGCCCCATGATTGCATTAATGTACACAGCTATGATTTAATTAAAAAAAAAAAAACTTTCCCCCTGCAACTATGTGTCTACTACTTAGTTGAACAAAGGAAGGATTTAATCAGTGAAAATTAAAATTTTTTCAAGCACCCTCAGGCTATTTGGTGGTACCTATGATTTATATTTACACAACTAAGATATTAATTTAAATCCGATGTCCTGTGTCTTCAGCTCTTTTTTAATCATACACCTCTGTCCTCTGGGTTCCTATACATAATAATGTCACCTATCATCTTTTCTAGAGAAGATTCATATTTGTATCATAAGATAAATAAGATATCTGTATTTCTCAGAGAGTGTTGGACATTCTGCTTAGAACAATCAAAACCAACATATCAAACCACTGTTTAAAAAATCTAATCTTGGGCAGTGCCTGTGGCTCAAAGGGGTGGGGCGCTGGCCCCATATGCCAGAGGTGGTGGGTTCAAATCCAGCCCCTGCCAAAAACTGCACACACCCACAAAAAATCTAATCTTTGGGGCTGGGCATGGTGGCTCATGCCTGTTATCCCAGCACTCTGGGAGGCCGAGGCAAGTGGATTGCCCTGAGCGCACAGGTTGGAGACCAGACTGAGCAAGAGCAAGACCCCATTTCTAAAAATAGCTGGAAATTGTGGCAGGCACCTATAGTTCCAGCTACTTGGGAGGCTGAGGCAAGAGAATTGCTTGAGCCCAAGAGTTAGAGTTGCTGTAAGCTATGATACCATGTCACTCTACTGAGACTGACAAAGTGAAACTCTATCTCAAAAGAAAATAAAATCCGATCTTTTTCCCATCACTAGTAATGTATTCACTCACTCATTCTACAAATCTTTCTTGGGTACCCATTAGGCCCTAAATATATAAGATATGGTCTCTTCCCTCAAGCAGGAAGGGACCATATCTTATATGCGAGAGAGAGAGAGAGAGAGAGAGAGAGAGAGAGAGCGAGAGAGAGAGCGAGCGCACATGCCAGGTAGGCTGACCAGTTACAATTCTGCCTGGTGCTCTAACAGTGGTTTGAACAAAGTGCTGTGAGAGTGATATAGAGCCTGAGAGCATCTCAGGAGGCTTTCAGAGGTAAAGGCATTTGAGCTGCACACTGAGAGAGAAAGAAGCATCCTATTTATGTTAATCGTGCGTCCATCAGCTTTTATTGAAAAGTTTCATGACTATATGCTAGGAACTATGCTCGCCTCTGGAGACCTGAAGCCAGGAAGACAGCCCTGCATGCAAAGGGCTTACAAAGCTCTGAGAGCTAACCCTGCCATTCTCCTGGCATCATGGAGAGCTCCACTATTCTGGGCACCGTGGCGATCAATGATTTCTCCCCCAGCACATGGCCTTTACTCTTTTCCATCTTTTCTATTCTTATTAAATCTTGAAGTCAGAATATACTTGGACTGTCAAAGAAGCCCCCTCACCTGGTTGGCTTGCTCACTCCAGGAACTGGCATTTTTGCTATATTATCACTGCTACTCAGCCCCTCCCAGAGGGTCCTGCTGTCCATGGACCAGAATCTGGCCCTCAAGGGCTGCAGATGGCTTCTGCATGAATTAGAAAAAGGCACTTCTTTGGGGCTCAGCTAGTCAAGGAGACTTTGTGTGAAGAAAAAGTAACTTTCCTCCAGGTGGCTTGGATTTTGGTTCCACTCATCCACCTAGCTGGGTATCTAACTCAGTGGCCCTGGCCTTTATCTTATTACTTCGTTCTTCTTTTTCCTTTTACCATTTCTCTACCTTCCTCTCCAGCCAACTGGCCTACTTTGCTGGCATGTCCTCCCTGTACCCATTCCCTGTGCCTTATCTTCCTCATCACCACTTTTCCTTTTTTTTTTTTAGGTTCTTTCTTTTTTTTATCATTTTATTTTATTTTATTACTATTATTTTTTTTATTTTGGGGATTCATTGAGGGTACAATAAGCCAGGTTACACTGATTGCATCTGTTAGGTAAAGTCCCTCTTGCAATCATGTCTTGCCCCCAGAAGGTGTGACACACACCAAGGCCCCACCCACCTCCCTCCTTCCCTCTCTCTGCTTTTCTTCTGAGGCTTCTTCTGAGTTTCCTCTCCTCTGAATTCCTGCAGAGCTCCAGGTCTGCAGCATATTCATCTGATGCTTGCACATTTGAAAACTGTATACATGACAGGGTATAGTAAGTCTCATTTTCTCTACCAGATTGTGAGCTTTTAAAAGGCGGGGATCAGACGGCATCTTTGCCTTTCCAGAAGATTTAATGAGGGCTGAAGTAATGGTTGATGTTGCTGATAATGGTGATGGTAACTTTAGATTTCTTAAAGACTTTCGATAGGGGGTCTAGAGAATGATTGTTGAGCAAGCCTTGTTGGGCTGGTTTGAATTCCTAATACTGAAAAGTACTGTAACTCAGTTTCTTCCCAAATACATTAGTGCCTGCATGTCTCAAAAATGGCCTTTACCTCTCCAAAGAGTTTCAGAAATCCCCAGATCCTGGTTATACACCTCTCTGCATATCATGCCCTACCATGAAAAGTTCACTTCCCGTCTAAGAATCGTCACTTCCCTGAACCCTTGGTTTCCTCTTCAGGTCTTTCACCGGTTCTAGCAGTTGCAGTTATTTTTTTGAGAGTTTTGACAAAGGTATTTCAAAAGCAGTCACTGCCAGCCAGCAAATCGATGGAAGGTCAGGCTCCCTGGCTGGCTAAGCAATCCTTCCCTGGGTCTCCCAAACCCCCGCAGAGGAATGATTTGGTTTCCTGGCAGAATCCTTCATCAGTTACTACAAATCTTGGTAGACTGAAGGGCCTTCTCTTTTCCTCCTTCTCACCCCCTCAAGCTGCAAAGGAAGTTGCTCCCCTGAAGTTTCAGGGCCTCTGCCACACACTGTTCCTTCCTCAACTGAGGGAGGAAAAAGTGCCTCTGTGGAAGGAGACTTTCTATGTGTTGCTAGAACAAAGTTCTAACTCTCAATTGGCTCTCAAGCAGCAACCTGTCTGATGACTAAGATTTGTCTCCCTTTATCTCCAATCTATTTCTACAAGAGGTTAGACAGGCCATAAATCCTATCAAACCTCCGGCCTGGGCCTGAGGCACCCTGTATTCTCGCAGAGGAGACAAGCCACTTCTGAAGCCATTCCTTAAGGTGCCTTCACTCAACCCAACAAGTTGGGCCATTTCTCTCCTCTGCTCTGAAGCAGCAGTCAGCTCAGCAAGGATCCTGTTGCTCTGTGCTTGCATGATCTCTGAGCAGACTTGCGAACAGCACCTGCTGAGCTTTGCTGTATGTTTTTCTTGCCCCCAGCCCTAATCTGCGGGAGTTTCCCTACCTTGCGAGTGTTTTTACAGAGGGTCCATCTCAGACTCCAGTGACTTTCACACTCTGTAAAGTCTCCCTGAAGGTGATCCCAGTTCCCTGAAGACAACTGGTGAGCTGGATGCCTAAAAACAACTGTCTGGGATAAATCTGTCGCCACTTTAGAGAAGACACAGAGCTTCTCAGGCAAGGACTGAGTCTTAGCTTAGAAGGAAGAGCCAGGACACAGGCAGAGAGCCTGGAGCTGGGGAGAGACAGCAGGGTTACTGTGAATCTGATTGCTGCCACCACAGCCTAATGAGAGCACAGCTTTCCTTTTGAATATGAGTGGGAATCACCTTAAAAACTACATAACATTTGCACCTTCTCCTTTCTTCTTTTCAAAAGCCTCAGGTCCTACTAAGATTAACTTAGAGCTAAATACCAGATCTCAGTTTCGGGGTGAAATCTCCAAGACACGCACAGGGGATACACCTAGCCATTTCCCTGCTGAAAGGTGCTTGCTCCCAGGGAGACTGGAACAGCACATGGAGGGTCCCAGCCTCCTCTCAGCGGGCAGAGAAGTGTGGAGCCCCACTCTGGCACACCACACAGATGTGGCCAGCACACACCCGCACACAGTCTCAGAAGGCAGGGGCTTCCAGGGGAGTCTCTGAGTTTTAGCAGAATGGGGTCATTTGATTGCCCAGTGAGGGGAGCTTTTCAGAAAGTTATGAAAGAAAATGTGACAGACACAAGAGCGACTTCAGTAGCAAGAGGACAACTGGACTTTCCAAAAGGCCCCTCTGCGAGTGAAAAGGGAAGCCCACAGACCCTCAAAGCGCTGGCCTCGCGCTGCCAGTCCCGTTTCTCTTTCAGCACCCATCTCTTCAGAGTCGGGGGCTTCTGCTTCCTTGCAGTTTTCGCTCCCACGTTTACCCAGTTACAAACCCTGGCTGCAGCTAGCTCTTTCACTTCCAAAGCATTTGAGCTTCTACCCCCAAATGCCCGGACCCCCTCTGCTCTCCCTCTGAGGACTTCCCCTGCCGACCCTCTGCCTGCCCACAGGGGTCTCCTGGGTAGGAGCAGGGACAATCCTCCGGAGTTGGCCAAAGAGGCATCGAGGCAGCAGGCATTCCCCTTCTGCCTGGCAGCAGCGATGAGCCGCGCGCCCCTGCCTCGAGGAGTGGCAGCTGCCTGGGGAGGAGGCGCCAGAGGGACCCCACTCGCCGCCCGGCCCCGCGTCCCCGCCGTGGTCCTTTACCTCCATGTCCTTTAGGTGCCGGCTCCTTGGCTGGCGCGCCCCTCGCTGGGAGCAGGAGCTCGCGGTCCCCGCTGTCCCCTCGGCTCCGGGCCAGGGCCAGGTTCGGGCTGCAGCGGGCACGGGGCGAGCGGGCGGCGGCGCGCGCCGGGCTGCGCTGGGCTGCGGGACTGCCCCGGCCGCGGGGGCCTGCGCGAGAGAACAAGGAAGGAGGAGGAGGAGGGAGGAGGGAAGAGAAGGGGAGGGGAGGGGAGCAGGGGAGGGAGGCCGACGATCAGGGTTTAAATTTAGACCCAAGTCTAAACAGATACTGTCCCTCCCAGGGCAGGACTCAAGAGCGGGAGCCACGACTCTGTAACGTGCCCAAACATGGGGAAGGGCAGCCGCCGCGCCCCTCTTTCTGCTAAGTTTCCCGGGCCCCTGGGCTTCGCTATGGTTTCAGTTCATCCAGCCCTCTCTCTCTTTTAATGTCTTCTTTCTTTTTCTTGTCCCCAAATTAGAATTGTCCTTTCATTCTTTTTATTTCCCTTCCTTCCTTTCTCTCCCCTTCACTGATTTCATACCTGGTTTTCCTGGGGTTCTCGGGCGGAGTTAGAGAGCCCACCTGGTTGAAGGCCACTCCCAGGGCCCCTCCGAGGAGCTCTTCGGGTCAGGTGTCAGCACTCGGCCTGGTGGCTCCGTGGGGACCAACTTTCCCTGCGTAAGTTTGCTCTCCACCGTCCAGCCTCACATTTTCAGGAAACCACTATGTGTGGATGTATTCATCAGTCATCGTGTGAAGAGGAGGAGGAGAAAAACCAGAAATCCAAGCAAAGTTTTCCAAGCTCCCTGGAGCAGGAACTCTTTTTGCCAAACCCCGCTTTGATTGATGCGCTGGGTTTTGTGGGAATTTCAGCTCCCATAAGCTGCTTGCTGAAAGGCCTTCTTTCCTATTAAATATAGTAAAGGTTAAGATCCTAACCATCCTATTCCCACAAGGTCCTGCATAGCAACGCTCCCCCAGGACTGTCCTAGCAAAGAGGGCAGCAAAGCGGCTGCCTGGGAGGGATGATAGAAGTGGAATCTGCACCAAGAGCCTTCCCTACTACCAGTTCATAGCCGTCAGCCTCAGGGGCCCCTTCTGGATCCTTCCCCAGGGCAGAAAGAAGGTAGGGGAAATGCCTTCAGAGACTTGTGAGTGAAACGCTTCTGTGTCGTCCTGCAGAATTCTCACTCCTCCCAACCCCATGCCCAAGCCCTGACCCCATTCAATGAGAAAAAGGGAAAGCCATCACAACAGTGCACAATGGGACAAGTGATGGTGAGTGCTGTGACAGGAGGATGGAGAAACTGCCAAGGATGCCAGCTGAGCACCTGCTCATGCCACAAAGAGCCAGGCACTCAGGGGCGCAGTGAAAGGTGCCCCTGTTCCCAGGAGTTATGGTGAGCCCCTTCCTATTGCAGCCGCACGCCTGCAGAGGTGAAGACATGAAGGCAGAATGACGGCAAGAAAGGATGTTTCCTGGTAACTTGCAATGAACCCTGCTTGTGCTCATGATTTTTTTCCCTTTCTTCTTTTCAGAGGTGCCCAACAGAGTTGGTGATGGGCGTATCACTGACCTCCTGATCTTCTGACCCTGCCCCTGGGGCCTTTTCCTTTCTCTGTCAAACTAGTCCTCCCTTTTGCTCAGAATGGGCTTCCCCAGCACAGGTTTCTGGCTTCACAAACAGGAGGGCGGAAATGCCTACCCAAAGGAAACCGTTAGGCCCAGATAACATCATAGGCTCCCAAGGTGACTTGCAGCTGTTACCCACCCTGCTCAGGCCTCCCTCAGCTGAAAACAGATGACCACAAAGCAAATAAGTATGTTTTCCACCATGCTCCTTGGCCCAAGTGCAGAGCTGAATGCTGCTCCAGAGCTGTTTGGGCCCCAAGCAGAGACCTTTCTCCTGATATAGGGGATTGAGAATGGAGGAGGAGGGGCAGAGGGAAGGAGGAACAGCCCAGAACTGGGCTCCTGAGTAGGCATGGGTGTGTACACCTTTTATCTTCCTCTCTTGCCCCTACAGAAGATCCCCAGAAGCCAGAAGAGAGATGACCCCGCTGATAAACACCCTGTTTTTGCTGGGTTACTGGGGATTGCGACTGGCTGCTCTGTGGGCTGGGAGGAGCTGGCAACCCAAGGGGAAGGGAAAGTGGCTCTCTAAGGAGTTGTTCCCTCTGTGGGGGTCAAGCTGGCTAACAGGGACCAATTCCTTCCCTCTCCCCCCGGGCCTTCCCCTTCACATACTACCCCAATAGCCTGCACTAGCCAAGCAATAAACAGAGAACCCCAGGGAACGGAGAACAAAGGAGCACCAAAAAGACAGCTCAGACCAGGGGAGAGAGAGTATAGAAGATCCCATATCCCCACGGCCTGCCCTAGGCACATAGTAGGCCTTCAGTGAATATTTGGTGAATGATACATAGATGAATGAATGAACAGGTGAGTAAAGCAAATTAGTAGGCTTTTGCCTTTAAATCAAAGGCGGCTGTCTGGTGGGAAAAAGAATCCAACAGGGGAAAAGTTTATGAAAGGCCATGGCAGACAAGTTAAGTAATAACTTGATTAACTTTTCAAACAAAACTGCAAAGACCTCCTTCTAATCAATCAGCTCTTCGTCCTGGCCATCCTGGGCTGCTGATCAACTATTTTAAAAATTACAAGCAAGAAGCATATATTGAATTAAATAATAAAGTATGAAATTTTTTCGGGCAGCACCTGTGGCTCAGTGAGTAGGGGGCTGACCCCATATACTGAGGGTGGTGGGTTCAAACCCAGCCTGGTCAAACTGCAACAAAAAATAGCTGGGCATTGTGGTGGGCACCTGTGGTCCCAGCTACTCGGGAGGCTGAGGCAGGAGAATCACCTAGGCCCAAAAGCCGGAGGTTGCTGTGAGCTGTGACGCCATACATAGCACTCTACCAAGGGCGACAAAGTGAGACTCTGTCTCTAAAAAATAAATAAAGTATGAAATTTTTTTTTTTTGTAGAGACAGAGTCTCACTTTATGGCCCTCGGTAGAGTGCCGTGGCCTCACACAGCTCACAGCAACCTCCAACTCCTGGGCTTAAGCGATTCTCTTAATTCCCAAAACCAATTCATCCTGTCACAAGTAACTCTATCCTTGAGGAACAAAATTGAATACACTGAAATGAAAACACAAAGGGGAGTGTTTTTATGTGTTTGAGGTATAGCAATGGAAGGTTTCCCAGAGGAAGATGAGGATACCGAGGAGGAAGGCAGCACAACGGCAGAGGGGCTACACGGGGAGAGCATTGGTGTGATGGAGGAGATGGTCAGCAGGAGTTGGGGACATCATGAGGAGGACTTGGGAGCAGGCTGGTGGGGCAGTAGCCCTGTGGAGAGTAGAAGATTGACTCCACAGAGAACTTGAGCAAATAAGTAGACATAATAGATGACAATGAGAGACAGATTTCTCACTAATGCCAAGGGATGTACAAATACGTAAAGGAGAGGAGCTAGAGTGAACATCTGTGTTATTGGATTGGATTAGGAGGTATTGGTGTGAACTCTTGGTTTTCAATGTAGGTATAAATGGCACACGTGCATACATGTATTTCCTAGTGTATCTAGTCTGATACACTGAGAGAACCTGAGAGCAATGACATCCTAGTGATCACAGACATACACAGAGCCCAGATCTTGATTTCTAAATAGCATTAACCACACATGGAACTAGCACACGTTGGAGAAAATGGGTAATTACAGGGCCAGTGCAGGTATAGGATAAGATAAACCTGGAACATCTTACTGTACAAGAATATAAGGAATTGCTCAATGAGTGATGGGGAGATGTTAAAACAATGCAAAAGTCAGTTTGCCGAAGCTCCAGTTAGCAATATTGAGATAGTATAATAATCAAAATAAATAAAGAAAACAATGGATTATGACTATTCAAATAAAATAGAAGTTTGGGTTCATAATGATATAAAGAATTAGGTGAGGTTGGGCACAGTGGCTCATACCTGTAATCCTGGCACTCTTGGGGGCTGAGGGGAGAATCCCTTGAGCTCAGGAGTTCAAGACCAGCCTGAGCAAGAGGGAGATCCCATTTCTACTAAAAATAGAAAAATTAGCTGGGTGTTGTGACAGGTGCCTGTAGTCCCAGCTACTCGGGAGGCTGTGGCAGGAGGATCGCTTGAACCCGGAAGTTTGAGGTTGCTGTAAACTAGGCTGAGGCCATGGCATTCTAGCCTGGGCAACAGAATGAAACTCTGCCCAAAAATAACAAAAAAGAACTAGGTGAATAAGGAGAAGAGAAAGCTCGCTCTTATAGCACAATGGTGTCTTAACCTGTTCTATGCTGCTATCACAGAATACCACAAACTAGATTATTTACAATGAACAGAAATTTATTTGGCTCATAGTTCTGGAGCCTGGGAAATCCAAGAGCATAGCACTGGCGTCTGGTTAGGGTCTTCTAGCTGCATTATAACATGGTGGAAGATGTCACATGGGCAAGGGGGAATATGAGAGAAAGAAAGGGTGGGGGGAAGGACCAAATTCATTCATTCATTAAGAGTCCACTCCTTTGATAATTGACCCACTCCTGATGTAACAGCACTAATTTGTTCATGAGACAGGTCCCATTTCAAAACACTATTGTATGGTGTTAACTCTAATGGATATAAATGGAGTGAGGAATGGAATTTTACATAATTTTAAACAAGCACCCCGCAAGTTACTGATTAATTACAATGGGGGGAGAGGTAACTTTACAGAAGAGAAACTCAATAGACACCACATTAATGAGGTGATCAAGGTAAACATCACCAGTAATGGTACTACCTGCCATCATAGGTCACCTGATGGATGAGATGGAATAAGAACACCCCACTACTTCCATAATATTCTGGCCAAAAGGGCATAACCTGAATCTAATCATGAGGAAACACTGGAAAAACCAAATAGGAAGACATTCCTCAAAATGACTGGCCTACAATTTTCAAAAGTGACAATGTCAGGAAAGTCAAGGAAAGGCTGGGGAAGGGTCCTGGTTAAACTCCTTTAACCAGGCTAGAGTGACACAACTGCTGGATTAAATGCATAGTTCTGGGTTGGGCCCCTTTGACTATAAAGCACATTAAATAAATTATTAGGATAACCCGCAAAAATGAAAGGAATCCTGGGTGAAGAGTATATGGGAGTTCCTTGCACGAATTTCACAACTTTTCTCAAAGTTTAAAATTATTTCAGGGCGGCACCTGTGGCTCAGTGGGTAGGGTGCCAGCCCCATATACTGAGGGTGGCAGGCTCAAACCCAGTCCTGGCCAAACTGCAACAAAAAATAGCCGGGCATTGTGGCAGGCACCTATAGTCCCAGCTACTCTGGAGGCTGAAGCAAGAGAATCGCCTAAGCCCAGGAGTTGGAGGTTGCTGTGAGCTGTGAAGCCACAGCACTCTACCAAGGATGACAAAGTGAGACTCTGTCTCTAAAACAAATAAAATAAAATAAAATGATTTCAAACTGAAAAGTTAAGAGAAAAGGTAGCAGGAGGAGGAATTGAGCCCTCACATTGATTTGATTCTGGACCGACTCCCTGTTCAATCTTTTCCTCACCCATTCCTTCCCAACCCACCTCCCCACCACAGAGATCCAGGGACAAGCCAAGGGTCTGATGACACTGGCCTTGGAGAGAGATCTGGGCCACAGAGAGAGTCTGGTCTTATGGAATGACAGAGGATGGAGATGGGAAGGAGAAGAGTATTCAAATCTTTCTTTGCAAAAACATCTTTGTATTGTTTCAGTGGTTGCAGTACATACTTGCATTTTTTAAATTTGGAGAAATATTTAATTTTTTTTCTTTTCTTTTCTTTTTTTTTTTTATTGTTGGGGATTCATTGAGGGTACAATAAGCCAGGTTACACTGATTGCAATTGTTAGGTAAAGTCCCTCTTGCAATCATGTCTTGCCCCCATAAAGTGCGACACAAAAAGGAAGAAAACAAAAGAGCCAAACTGGGCTGAGGAAAGAAAGACTGGATGTGAAGATAGACACAGCACTCAACTCAGGGACTGTGAGGAAAAGGTTGGGTGGGGGTTAGCTGAGAGAACTGACCTCGGGTGGGCTGGGGGCAGCCCCTTCAGCACACTGGTCTAATCACTGAGGCTAACTAACAGTGTTGACAAAAAACCCCAAGAGGATGGTCTGGAGGTTCCAACAGCTCACATTCTTCTCTTTCCCAGCTTTTAGGAGTGAAATTAAGATTACTAAGGAAACTCAAACCTTCTCAAACCAAAAAAGCATATCATGCAGAGTCCCTGTGCACCAGTTTCAATTCTGGCTGTAAATTAGAATGACCTAGGGAGCTGTGGAAAAATATCTGTGCCTGTCCCACCCCAGACTGATAGGGAGCAGGGCCTGGTGTTAGTGGCTTATCTAAGCTTCATGAAAGAGAAAATCCTTAATAGTCTAAGACAATTATGAAAATACACTTCTGCTCGTTAGAAACAGTTTTAGGGAGGCCTAAGTAAGGAAATGTTGGCTGAGACAAAAGGAGAAAGCTTTACCATTCTGACAAAGAAAAACAAGAAGTGATGCTTTATAAATATAGGTTGTCCTCCTACCTCCCTATAATGATGCCTGGAACTGCAGCAGCCATTTTGCCACCATGAAGCAAAGGAGAAGAGCTAGAATGTAAGCTTCATAGACACAGATATTTTTGTTTCTTTTCTGTAGTTGTGAATCTTCTGTGACTAAATCAAGGCCAGCTACAAATAGACACTCAGCAAATATTCATTAAATAAGGAAACAAATTACTTTGTTGAAGTACTGATTTGACCAATCCCAAGGGGACTTTCCCCTGGACCTCTTGCTTTGTGAAGCAATGCATTTCTTTTCATTCGTTTTTGTTTTGAAACAGAGTCTCACTCTGTAGTTCTGGCTAGACTGCTGTGGTGTCATCATAGCTCACAGCAACATCAAACTCCTGGGTTCAAGCTCTCTTCCTGTGTCAGTCTCCCGATATACAGCTAATTTTTTTTTTCCCCTATTTTTAGTAGAGACGGGGTTTCCTGCTCAGGCTGGTCTCAAACTCCCGAGCTCAAGCAATCCACTTACCTCCGCCTTCCAGTACTAGTATTACAGGTGTGAGCCACCATGCCCAGCCTGAAGTATATAAATTTCTATCTAAATTTTAGAAAGAAATTGGTATCTATAATCCTTTATTTTTTCTTATTCTTAACAACAACAAAAATATCCTGGTTTCTTCTAGAAAGTCCTGTGATATTTATTGAAATAAAGGTACAAATTTTTTTGGCTATAATTCCTTTAGGATGTAGTTAGTAATGGTAAGTAATATTACAGTTTTGCCACTAACAGCATTAGTATAAAGTAATATATCTAGTATAATTAGTATAAATCAGGATCTTGAGCTGGGCAGAAACTTGTTCAAAGCTGAAGATTACCCACTTGGCCTTAAGATGAATATCTCCAGTGATGATGGACAAATAAATGGAAACAGATTAATAGGAAAGAATTGTATCCAAATCCCTTTCATTCCCTTGTCATTTCACAAGGATAACAGGCAGAGAAGTACATGGAAAATTTTCAGCATGATGTGTTCTCATTCTCAACTCTGGCGAAGTATTCATTTGCAAAATCTAGCAAAAACCTATGTCCCCACTTGTTAGTTTCTCTTTCCCTTCTGTGGTCATCTTGTTATTCATCAAATTGTTTCCCAAAGAAGCCTGGGAGTCATTCTTGGTAGTGCTTTCATCTTTACCCACCAGCTGCTGCGAGACGAGACTCGGGCTGCGAAATATCCTGACATCACTCCCCCTTCCCTCTCTCAGGGAATACCATCTCACCTCTGGATTAAGAAAATAGTGCCATAGTTCATCTCCATGTCTCCTAATTGTTCTCCTTACCTCCAACCTTGACTCATCTTCTCTACTGTCTATTTTCCATTCCACAGGCAGGCATCTTTCTAAGACATGGGACTGGCCCCCAGAAGCACTCAGGATGAAGGCTCACTTTTTTTTTTTTATGGTTGTCTTAATTAAAATACATTTAATTGGGCCGGGTGTGGTGGCTCATGCCTGTAGTCCCAGCCCTGTGGGAGGCCGAGGCGGGTGGATTGTCTAAGCTCAGAGATTCAAGACCAGTATGAGCAGCAGTGAGCCAGTAAGACCCCGTCTCTACTAACAACATCAAAAACAGCCGGACGTTGTGGTGGGCATCTGTGATCCCAGCTACGGGGGAGGCAATGGGAAAGAGCACTGCCAGAGGAAGAAGAAAATGAACAAAAAAAAAGAAAGAGTACTTCAAACGAAGAATGAACAAGCAAGCTGAAATTAAAAATAAATAAATAAATAAATAAATTTAATTGTAAAAAACAACCTATCATAGAATAATACAAGTATCAGATGCAACCACCCCAATACAGTAATTATAGTATTCAAACCTTACCATCGTGTACACTTAACATTCTGCTACATGTACGCGACAATAACTCTCTACCTTGCTTGAAGTTTATAGAAGCACTTTTCATTTTATCAAACACAGGCCTCACATAAACTTATAATAATAAATTGTCATGTCAATTTCACATGATGAGGAACAAGGCCAAACAATAAATTCATCCTTTAAAAATACCTATAACCAGTGCAATTTTCTTTTTGAGTCTGGTAGGCCAAAGACTATTGAAGACCATTTAAAGGCTGATTAGAACCTAGTAGTGAAGTTAAACAAGGAGTCTGGAAAAAGCAAGTGGTTCAATATCAACAGCACAGTATATTTGCCAGCACGAATAAATTAGCATGAACATCTTTAAGACGCGAATGTTGAATTGAGTAAAATGTTATACTCTATCTAATTATATCAGATACCTGAGGAGAGTGCTTTTTGGAAACAGTTTTATTCTGTTGCACATCAGGGACTCTAAAGTAAGTCCAAACACACTGAAAAAGTGGTTGGAAAATCCATTTACTGAAGAAATGATAAACAATGGTATTTGAGACACGGCTTTGCTCTGCTGCCCAGGTTAGAGTGCACGGGTGTCACATCATCATAGCTCACTGCAACCTCAAACTCTTGAGGCTCAAGTGATCCTCCTGATTCAGCCTCTGGAGTAGTGACCACAGGCATGTGCCACCATACCTGGTTAAATTTTCTATTTTTTTGTAGAGATAGGGTCTCACCATGTTTTTCAGGCTGGTCTTGAACTCCTAGCTTCAAGCAATCTTTCTGCCTGGGCCTACCAAAGGGCGGGAACTATAGGTGTGAACCACCAGGTTTGGCCAGGCGATGCTATCTTGCAGCATAGTAAGGTAATGTGCAATGTTAGAAAGAGAACTAGACACTTTTTACTTCAAAACCCAAAGCAAAAATACAGAATAGTGGGAGCTTATTACTTTATGTATCTATTATAACTAAGAAATGTTTCCTTCAAATTATTCATCCTTACGATGTCTGTAGATTGCCTTCTATTTCATAGGTACTATACTAGGTGCTCTGTAGACACTGATGAATAAAATAAGTAAGGTTCTCTGCAAAGAGAAAAATTAAGGTCTAGGAAGTACTCATTACATCCTTAGAGATTTAAATAAACATGGCTTTTAAAACTAAAAAGAAATATTTTTCCAAAAAGGTAACTTTCTGAGTATCTGTGTGTATGTATACAAATATCGTAAGTCAAAATTCCAGAGGACCACAAGTACTCAGAAATGCAAAATCGCTAATTGATTTTTTCAGTTGGTGTCCTCCTTATCTGATGAACTGTACTTCCTGTGCATTTTTCCTAAAGTTCATTCTCACGTGCAGAATTTTTTAAAACAATGAAACACATATTATAGCTCTTCTTACAAACATAGTCTCAGTAAACATGGACTATGTTCCAATTTTTTAATCTTGACAAAGACAATTTAAACCACGCGTATCATACATCTGAAACAGAGACCCATCAGCAAGTCAGCAAGTGTGGGGAAAAGCAACTGTGACCGAACGTGAGGCTGTTGTCATTCTTCATCATCTCGTTGTAAAGGGACGACCCGAATTTCTTTGGCTGTCCTTTCTGCTAATGTTCTACTACTTGCAGCAATTACTCTTCGTGACATCGAATCAAATGGTCCACCTGTAACATCCAGTAGCACTCCGCCAGCTTCAGCAACAATTCCAGCTCCTGCAACCTCCCAGCTGTGAATTCCCATTTCAACGCATCGGCTCCTCCAGTTGCCACAAAGCATCTATTGACAGCTGCTGTTCCAACACTCCCGATCCCATGAATAGGAATGCAAAGCAGCCTTTCCATATTAGAAAGGATAATTCGGACAGTCTCTGGTGTTCTGCAAGAGCCCAACTCAGTCACCAAGAGTGATTTGGTAATATCTTCTTGTTTTGAAACCTGTAGTTTTTAACCATTACAAAAGGCACCTTTTCCTTTCCTGACAGTGTACATCTTACCTTCCACACAACTGTACGCAACTCCAAATTCTATCTTTTTATTTACAACAAAGCCAGTCGAAACAGCTACAAAAGGAAATCTATGTACAAAGTTGGTTGTTCCATCGGTAGGGTCAATGATCCATGTGGGGTTGTTGGTTAAGACACATTTTTCCCCAGCTGCCACAGCCTCCTCACCGATGAAACTGTGAGCAGGATACTTTTCCTTTATGGATGAAATAAGCATCTTTTCAACTTTTTGGTCAGTAACAGTAACCAAATCAGCTGGAGAACTTTTCAGCACAACATTCTTTTCATTTTTTATAGCTTCACAAACTACCTCTCCAGCTTGTCTTGCTAGGGTTACAGCATAATCCATGCATTCCTGCCAAGGATCAGCCATCTTACCAAAAATATAGAGGAAGGAATCCTTTAAATGCGGGCAAGAAGTCAGGTGCCTCAAGGTGTAAAATGCTGAGTTCCGGGGAACAGTTCTTTCCAAACTCTTTTATACTTTCCTCTTAAGCTCAACATCAGCTCCAGTTGCAGTGCGTCCTACTCACCGGATGCCCGGCGTTATCCCAAGGCTCACTTCGTACATGGCTCACTTATACCCTGTCCTGACAAGGCTGCACTTACCTGTCTGGCCTCTTCAGTGGAGGACACCCAGTACTTGAGACTGGGCACCCTGAACTGTCAGGTTCCTGAACAAAGCTAACGTATTCATCCTTCAGTTCCAGCCTCTAGAAAGATGGTCCTAACCCCACCACCCCTTTCCCTACTCCCTTGTCCCCTGCAGGAGATTCCTTCCTTCCTTCCTTCTTTAGTCTCAAACTGTCACCCTGGGTAGAGTGCTGTGGCATCACAGTTCACAGCAACCTCAAACTCTTGGGCTTAAGCGATTCTCTTGCCTTAGTCTCCCAAGTAGCTGGGACTGCAGGCACCTGCCACAATGCAGGGCTGTTTTTTGGTTGTAGTTGTCATTGTTCGGTGAGCCCAGGCTGGGTTTGAACCCCCCAGCTCCGGTGTATGTGGCTGGCGCCCTAGCCGCTGAGCTACAGGTGCCGAGCCAAGGTATACTTCTTATGTGCTACCTCATGCCCGTACTGCTCCTATCATTGTAATGATTATTAATTACCTGTTTACTTACTCTATTCTCCCACTAAACTTTAAGCTTTAGTGAAGACACATTCCATTCTATCTTACTCAAAATTCTATGATCAGCGTCATGTTCAACTTTCGTGAACAAAGACATTTTGGATAAATGAGTGAATGCTAGTCCCATGCAATAGGATGGATAATTCATCTTGTAATCCAGTTCTTTCATGTCCACCTAAAAATATAGTAATAACATAAAGAGTTGTAATGTAGATAGAGCATAGCATAGTGATTTAGAGATCAGCTCTGAAGCCAGACTTCCTGGGTTCAAGTATGACCTTGATCAAAGTACTTAACCATTTTGCTCCTCAGTTTCTTCATCTGTAAAATGGGGTTAACAACAGAATTTACTGCATGTAAATAAATACATATGAAATACTTAGAATAATACTTGCACATAATGAGTAAATACTGGGTCATTACTGTCATAATGACCATAAGAGCAGCAACCACACTTTACCATGAAGAAATGCTATGACAGGGCTGGGTCCCAGTAGCATGCAGGGCTTCCTTAGCAACATGATTCCATGTTCACCTCTTCATTCTATGCCATTCACTGGCAATTTCCACCTACTTTTATAAATTTCTCTGCTGGGCTACAGCCTAACCTTGAAGAAAAGACTCATCTTTGTCTTATTTTTTCTTACCTATACTTTATGCAATAGTTCTTGAATATTCTAAGTTAAGATAACAATTCTACATTTTATTTTTCACGTGCCAAAAGAATAAGAAGGGGGAAAGTTTGTAATACCTCCGTTTTCAATACATTTCACTCTCTTACTAGTGTTTCCTCCTAATGGAAACCATTTTTAAGTTACCTGGCATTAAATAATGCATTAATAATGTGTGTGTGTGGGGGGAGTCTGGCACATTCTTTCCTAAATTTTACCACACATCAACTAGTTGACTTGCTTTCATTCCATTGTATAACTTCACAAGGCCACAAGCCTTCAAAGGCCCCTATCTTAAAAGGGTGCCATTTATCTGAAAAGGCAACAATAGATTCTTAAATGTTTGAGTCAGAATCCGAACTATGTGCTAACTATCCCAAAGCAGTGTGTGACTGGATGCTGCTGGGCCCTGAGGAATGCCGCAGATGGATGGGGATGGTCTCCAGGGCAAAAAGAAGAGGAAGTTGACCAAAGCCTGCTCTGTGGAGAGGGAGATTGTGGGCTTTGGTGGAAGGCTCTGAGAACAAAGAGCCCAGGAAGCTGAGGAGGGGTGGAAAGGGATGCGAGGGCTGGTCAGAGCCAGCCCAGTCTTCTTCAGGTTGGCTGTGCCTGCTCCAGCAGCCTCTGCAGGGGGCGTGAAGTTTGGAATCCTCTGAATGGAAATCCTGCTGCACCCAGAATGTTGCTCTGAAAGTGTTACGCTTGATGTTTGCCCCTGTAAAAATGGGTGGTATTTGTTGGGGGTCCTCACACAGCCACACACAAACCCTGTCTCTTCTTCCTCTTCCTCCTCTCCTCCCAAGACACAAAGGATCTGGCTAGCCCACTCCCTGGGAAGCTCCCACAAAAAGACCCTAACTTTCCAAGCAAGCTGTGAAATGTGCCCACCCTCTATAAAAAAGGTCTCTAACTGCCCTTGGGCGCAGACACCTTCTTCGCACTGCTCAGGCGGGTCACCCCCCCCTTGCTATAAACCCCGCCTGAAATCTCCACTGCAGCCTCATCTCTGGGTGCCATCATTTTCTCCTTTCAGCATGTGTATTGAAGATTATTAAAAACTTGAGCAGAATTGCTTTTGGTGTTAAACTGGTACCAATTGTATCTGAACTGAGAATATTCAAGAACTATTGCAGAAAGTTGTTCTTCCTGTTCTGTTTCCTTCATTACTGGTGAAGGGGCTCCTAGGAGCAGGCAACAAGAAGAAACAGATGGGGTGAGAGTGAGCGAGAGAGAGAGAGAGAGAGAGAGAGAGAGAGAGAGAGAGAGAGAGAGAGAGATGGGCCAACCGCTTACCTGTGGTTACCCTGGGGGCAAACGGACCAAGGTTAGGACTGGGGACTCAAAGACCCTAACACATAGGGGATATGTAGAGGGTGAAGTTGCTTGACCATTCTTATCTCTATCTCCTTATTTGGTGGAAATTCTCTCCCATCACCCAGGGATGTGGGAAGGAATTCCTAATCAAGATGGCCATAATCTGAAACCATAATGAAATGGGTTAAGCACTAAATCTGACCTCCCACAGGCAGCTGGCAATGAAGCAAAGGACAGAGACAGACTCTGATGGAAGTCCCAGGGAGATGCCTGTTCCTCTGCTGTGCAGAGGGGAATGGTGTGGGTGGCAGTGGTTCAGAGCAGCCTGGGGGTGGGGCGGAAAAGGAATTTGCATCTCAGGGCTCAAGCAGATCTGAAAGCTAACATCCTGTTTTGCTGTAGGTTGGGCACATCGGTAGCCGAATGCCTCCTCTGGCCATGGCCAGTCTCAGGAAGCGAGTGTCAGTAGCCTTGCTGATGGGAACCCAGCTGCCGAGGAAGTACCCCTGAAAAAGCTAGAGTCCTGCTCCCACCTGCAACAGGCCCCCTGCCCTCGGTGTACCCCAATTCTAGGACTCCAGACCTTACCCCTCCTCCCCAGAGACATATCAACAGGAAGTCAAGTCAGCTGGAACACTCTGTTCCCTTGACATTTTTGTTTTAATTCTGCAGCTGTGTTTAAGGATGCGTGCTCTGGCTCTGGGTCTGGGTTGTTCTGTCTGCCTGATGCTTTTTTCTCTCACGCCCGGGTAGCTAGTCATGGCTACTCTAAGGTAGGTAGGCCAGAAGATAACTAGGGTTGGTAAGAAGTGGATGGTAAGAAAACACATTAGGGCCTGTAATATTCGCTTTTGATGAGCTAAGGCTGCTAATCTGATCCTTTGCTTGGGAAGAGGAATTCCTAAATCTTTAACAGTGTGCATTGCCCCCAGCTCTCTCCTCACCCCTGGAGTTCACCTCTAGGGGGTATCACAGTGACGTGTGGGGGCGTCTTTTCTCCTCCCTTCGTACAGTTCCTACTTAGATGCCTTTTTCACACACTTTGAGGAAGGAGTTGGTAATTGAATGAACCAGGCTTTTCTCTTTTCTTTTATTCCCTGTCAGTTTATCACTTAAAAAAACAAAAAAACAAGCAAGCCCCAGTTTCCAAAGGCAACTTGGTCCTACTCAAGTTGACATTTCTTAATCTCTTGCGGCTTCAATTCACAGTTCTGTCTCCTTATTTGCCAAATATCCCCTTTAGTATTCAATAGCGCATGGTTCTGAGATGTCTCAGAGGACTACTGTGTTCTTTCCTTGTTGCTTTTCCTTCTACTGCCTCTCATTAATATCTAGAGAGAAAAGACCTCTAAACTTAGAGACCCTGAGTCTCTAAAGTCATCATGTGCCTAGAAAGAAAGTGGTCATCAGTCTGTCCACGTGCTTCCTCCTCAATAGGCCCAAGAAGAGAGTCCTGCATTCATTACGGTAGCCGGTCCACTGGGCTCACATATGTAGGACATCAGGGTTGGCTTTTGAAAACCAGCCAGCAAATAGTTTGTTGTTGGTTACACAGATTTGGGTATACTTTGTCAATTACTCTGCTTGAAACCAAAGCATGAAAGAACATAGCTCACAAGATAGGCCTGGCCCTGCACATCTCCATAAAACCACATCTAAGACTGGGTGCAGTGGCTCACACCTGTAGTCCTAGCCATTTGGCCAAGGCAGCAGGATCACTTGAAACCAGGAGTTCAAGACCAGCCTGATCAAGAGCGACACCCTGTCTCTACAAAAAATTAGAAAAATTAGTCAGGTGTGGTAACACACACCTGTAGTCCCAATTACTTGGAAGGCTGAGGCAGAAAGATTACTCAAGCCTAGGAGGTCAAGGTTGCTCTGAGTTATGATAACCGGACTGCACTCTAGCCTGGGCAACAGAGTGAGATTCTGCCCCAAACAAACAAACAACAACCGCTACCTCCCACACATAAAACCACATCCAGAAAAACCATGTGCAGATTTTCTGTTGCCTATTGACTATCCTGGACTATCATTTCTAATGCCTGACTAGTTTCTACCAGATTTAATATGTTAAAATCAGCCCCCAAACTTTGTTTTAAAAGTAAAACTATAAAAGGCCTACAACTAACATCATACCCAATAATGAAAACTTTCCTCTAAGATGAGAAACAAGGCAAATTTGCCCACTCTTGCTACTTGTATTCAAAATGATACTGGGAAGTCCTACTCAGAGCAATTAGGCAAGAAAATAAATAAAAGAGAAACGAGATGGAAAGGAAGAAGTAAAATTATCTCTGTTCACTGATGACATGATCTTACATATAAAAAAAAAACCTAAAGATGACACACAAAAACATTGTTACTTACTGTAACTAATAAATTCAGCAAAGTCAAAGAATACAAAAAAATCAATGTGTTTCTATACACTAACAATGAACAATCCAAGAAAATAATCCCATTTACAATAGCACTAGAAAGAGTTTAAAATACTTAGGAGTAAACCTAACCAAGTTGGTGAAAGACCCATACACTGAAAGCTACAAAATATTGAAAGAGATTAAAGACACAAGTAAATGAAAAGACACCCCGTGTTCACGGATTGGAAAACTTAATATTATTGAAATGTGCTTATTTACCCAAAGCTATCTATAGATTCAATGCAATTTCTATCTGTCAAAATCTCAAAAGCACCTTTTTGCAGAAATATAAAAAAAAAACAACCCAAATCCTGTGGAATCTCAAGGAACCCTGAATTGTCAAAACAACCTTGAAAAAGAGAACAAAGTTGGAAGCCTCACACTTCCTGAATTCAAAACATACTACAAGGGAACATTAATCAAAGCAATACAGGGCTGACATAAAGACAGACACGTAGACCAATGGAACAGAAGAGAAAGCTCAGAAACAAACCCTCACGTATACTGTTAAATGATCTTTAACAAGGTTACCAAGACCACATGATGGGAAATATAGTCTCTTCAACAATTGGGTTTGGCAAAACTGGGTATCCACGTGAAAAAGAATGAAGTTGGACCCTTACCATATACCAAATACAAAAATTAACTCAAAAAACTAAACCTAAGACCTAAAACTTTAAATATCCTAGAAGAAAACATAAGGGAAAAGCTTCATAATATTGGATTTGGCACTGATTTCTTGGACATGAAACCAAAAGCACAGGCAACAAAAGCAAAAAATAGACAAATGAGACTACATCAAACTTAACTCCTGCACATTAAAGGAAAAAACATTGAAAAGGCCATCTAGACAATGGGAGAAAATAACTGCAAATCATGTGTCTGATAAGGAATTAATATCCAGAATATACGAAGAACTTCTACAACTCAACAAAGAAAACCAAGTAACCTAGTTAAAAAATAGGCAAAGTCCTGAAATAGACATTTCTCCAAAGAAGTCATGTGAATGAATGACCAACAAGCATATGAAAGGATACTCAATGTCTCTGATGGAAATGCAGATCGAAACTATGATGGGATATTATCTCACAACCATTAGGATGACCCCTATAAGGGCGGGGGGAACCTCTAATATAGTAAGTGTTGCCAAGGATATGGAGACATTGGGGGCTTTGTGCACCGCTGATGGGAATGTAAAATAGTTAATCACTATGAAAAATAGGGTGAAGACTTCAAAAACTAAAAATAGAATTACATATGATCCAGCACTCCCACTTTGTCCTGTATATTCAAAAGAAAGGAAAACAGGATCTTGAAGAGATTGTTGCATAATAGCCTAGGGATGTAAGCAGCTCAAATGTCCATTGACAGATGAATGAAATGTGTTCTATACATAACAAGGGAATATTATACAGCCTTTAGAAAAGGAAGAAAATCTTATTATATGCAAGTCATCATGAACCTGGATGATACTTGAAGACATTATATTTAGTGAAACAAGCCAGTCACAAAGAACTATATGAGGCCATTTACATGATATATCTACAGTAGTCAAAATCATGGACCAGAAAGTAGGATGGTGGTTGCCAGGGGCTTTGTGGGGAGGAAAAGGAAGTTGTTTGATAGGTTTAGAGTTTGGGGGGGTCTTTTTTATTGTTGTTTCATATTTTTTATTTCAGATGAATGTGAGGGTACAAATGTTTAGGTTACATTGTTTTCATTTTTTTCTTTTTTTCTTTTTTTTATTTTATTTTTATTTTTTATTTTTTTTGTAGAGACAGTCTCACTTTATGGCTCTCGGCAGAGTGCCGTGGCCTCACACAGCTCACAGCAACCTCCAACTCCCGGGCTTAAGCGATTCTCTTGCCTCAGCCTCCCGAGTAGCTGGGACTACAGGCGCCCGCCACAACGCCCGGCTATTTTTTGGTTGCAGTTCAGCCGGGGCCGGGTTTGAACCCGCCACCCTCGGTATATGGGGCCGGCGCCTTACCAACTAAACCACAGGCACCGCCCACATTGTTTTCATTTTTAAGGTAAAGTTCGCGTTGTAGTTGAGTCCTTTACCCAGGAGGCCGATGAACAGCCTCACATTGTGCACATTAGGGAAGAACCTGTGGATCACCTTCCCTCCCCCCATTCCCATCTTCCTTCTCTTTCCCCTCCCTCACTAGACTAGACTTGTGTTTTTCTTTTGTGTGGGTGTATAGTTGTTTATATACTGGCTTCATATTAGTATTGAGTACATTAGATATTTTTTCCCCATTCTTATGATACTTTACTAAGAAGAATGTGTTTCAACTCCAGCCAAAAAAAGAAGAAAAAAGGAAAATTGAATTATAACATAATAGCATAGAGCACACGAAAGTGCCCTGATCTTAAATGTCCAACTCAATGAGTTCTTACATTTGTGTACACCAGCAGCTAGATCAAGCTGTGAAGAGTGTCTGGTGTCCTGTCCCCACCAATACCACAGTCCAGGGGTAACTTAGTCTAACCTCTATCACCCTCAGTTAGTTATGCCTGTTCTTGAACATCACAGCCAGCAGTGCTGGGTCGGCTTCTTCTGCTTAGCGTTTGCTGTGTTTTTGAAATT
Source organism: Nycticebus coucang (assembly GCF_027406575.1). Taxonomy (NCBI): domain Eukaryota; kingdom Metazoa; phylum Chordata; class Mammalia; order Primates; family Lorisidae; genus Nycticebus; species Nycticebus coucang. The sequence goes on from NC_069789.1 coordinate 93,735,921, forward strand.
CATCCATGTCAGTAGTTTCTTTCTTTTTATTGACACGTAGCATTTTGTTGCATGAACATTGCACAATTAGTTCATCCATTCTTTGACCATTGGATTGTTTCTAGTTTTGTACTATTATGGGTGAAACTGATTTGTGCTATTATGATAGTAGGCTTGTACATGTCTTTTGATAGGTATATCCACACATTTCTCTTGGGAGTATGCCTAGGCATGAACTGCCAGGTCATAGTGCAGACTCTCTAATTTTTAAGGAAATGAATAAAGTAAGTCTTCCAACAACCATATAAAGGAGGCTGCCCTTAAACAAACCTCCAAAAGAGATAATTTGGTGACCCTTCTTTTTCTTACATCAAGAACCTGTCTTGGGTACCTAACCACCATGAGTTCATTCACCATTTATTATTATTATTATTATTATTATTATTATGGAAACGTATAATGACACATAAGCCCAGAGAAACCAGTACAATGAATTTCCCCCTGCCTGCACCCAGTTATCAATACATTCCCAATCCTGCCTCATCTATCTCATAACCATGTTTTCCCCTGGAATATTTTCAGTATGCATCACTGACGGATATAAATTTTTACTTCTGATGTAAAACGTCAGAAAACACAACATCACTATTACATTTAAGAAAAGTAACATGGATTTCTTAGACATAATCTACTATCTTTTCTGTGTTCAAGTTTTCCCATTTGTCTCAAAAACAACAGTGTGTTTGAATCAGGATCCTACGAAAGTCTGCACATCGCATACTGTTGACACTTCTCTGAAGCCTCTTCAAATTTATAACAGCTCTCTCCCTCTCAATCATTTTTTATGTCATTTATTTGTTAAAGAATCCAGTTTATCTGATCTATAGAAATGTCCCCCATTCTTGGTGTTGCTGATTAAATCCTCATGGGTCATACAAGGGCCATCTGCCATATTTCCTGTAAACTGGAAGTTAGAGTTAGAGGCTTGATTAGACTTTGGTTTACTTTTTACTTTTGTAAATTACACATCCTGGATGTCACCGTGTTCTTGTCTAATCCTATCAGGATCTAATCCTATCAGATGTTATCCTATCATAACATCTTCTTGTCTCACTCTGAAAGATACTAAAATTGATCAGAGCTGTCTGCCTTTACACTGCCCTTCTCCCGTTCACTTAGGGCTTTGTTTTCTGTGCTATTCTCAGCCTTCCTTCAGTCCCCACACCCCGCCCACACCCCAGCCCACCAGACACATGTTGCAGTAGCTGGCCTATACTTTATCCACTCAAGCCTGGCAGCAGCAGTGAATTTCATGACTAATCAAAGAGAGTGAGATAATGTGCAAAGCTAAAGGGATTCCCTCCTATCACCACTTCTCAGCCCAGATTTGTGGTTTCTAGTCTCAAAATCCCCCACCACATTGGAAACTACCTTGAAAAGTGAAGCAGTGGAACTCTACCAGGACATGGATGTTTCTATAAAATCTCATAAGTGATTTTCTGAGATTGGCTTGTGATGTCCTGTATGGGAGAACACACTTCTTTCTAAGAGAGATCACAGGTAGAAAACATCGCTTGAGCCCAAGAGTTTGAGGTTGCTGTGAGCTGTGATGCCACAGCACTCCACCCAGGGTGATAGTTTGAGACTCTGTCTCAAAAAGAAAATAAATAAATAAATAAATAAAATAAAGAGAACGCCTTTATAACAGTGAGTTTACTAGCACTGGCTATAGGCTGTCCAGTTAAATTTGAATTTCAGATCATCAATGAATGATTTTTAGTATAAATATGTCTCACGCAATAACTAATCTGAAATTCAACTTGAATTTGGTGTCCTTTTTGCCCCAGTAACATGATAGAATCCGTTCTTTTTTCTGTTTCTTTTTCTTTCCTGAAAATATTCATGGCAAAATCCTAATCATCACCAAGTCAACACAATAAGTCAAATGAAGTTATCCTGTACACAATAAAGAGCATGTAGTCTGCAAACAAGTGGTTTGTTTTCCAGGGTCTGGTCCTGGCTAGCGAGTTCTGGGGGAGAAGAGGATTGTGGTGGGGTACAGACGTCAGTGAGTGGTACTAGACCAGTTTTCTTACTAGAGACTTGGCTTCTAAGTCTAGCTATTTCTCTGACTGGTTAGATGATTGTGGGCAAACCACGCACCTTCTCTTGGTCTTGTTCCCCATTTGAGAACTGGGGATGATAATTCTGCAGTGGGTTGTGAGGCATTGGTCAGATCATATACAAAGTCGTTCAGTAAATGGTGTTTGAAATTGAAGAGGAACAGGAGGAATCAGCATTTCCAAGTTTTTTATTTTCATTCTTCTACGAGTCCCTTTTCTTCTCCTCTTAACCTCTGGTGCCTCAAGGACCCCCAGGCCTTCAAGTGGTGATGGGGACCCCAGGCAGGCACCTCCGCCCAAGGGCTCTGCTGCCAACCTGAGATAGAGCATCTGAGACGTAGCCAGTGCTCTCAACCTGCTGCCCCTCTCCTGCTGCAGAGACAAGGCAGCAGAGAGAACTGCAGTGCTGGGCAGGTCCACTGAGCAGGCAACGGTGAAATTAACAAATGCCAAGACCCAAATCGGATTCTTCCAGGCTGTGAGGCCATCAGAAACAAGCTGAAGGATATGTGAAAAGGTGCACAGATCTGAGAGAAAATCAAAGTCCCGTGTAGCTGGGCTGGTGGGGAGGAACAGGGCTGGATTTGGACATGTGAAGATGTTTGCACTTTATCCAGTAAGAAAATAGGTGGTGTGGCAAGGGCTATTTTGCAGGGGTCAGATTTGCAGTTTAGGAAGATGACTCTGGCCTGCGGCTGAGGTGGGAGGATCACTTGAGCCCAAGGAGTTCAAGGTTACAGTGAGTTACAGAAGCAATCAGAAGCAATACATTTGCAGACAGGAAAACAAGCCAAGTTCTCATCAGCTAAGACACAATGAAGGCCTATGCTGGAGAAGAAGAAAGGGTTTTGGAAGATACTATGAGATTGATTTGCCAGGAGGTAAGCACCAGGATACCAGGGTGGGAGTGGGTGTTGGGGGTAAGTAGAGGAGCTGAGAATAACTTAAACTTTCAGAATAGGGCTATCAGGTTTATCAAATGAAAATATAGGCTATCGGCTCAGCGCCCGTAGCACAATGGTTACAGCACCAGCCACATACACTGGAACTGGCGGGTTCGAACCCAGCCCAGGCCAGCTAAATAACAATGACAACTGCAACAAAAAATAGCTGGGCATTGTTTGGGTGCCTGTAGTCCCAGTTACTTGAGAGGCTGAGGCAAGAGAATTGCTTAAGCCCAAGAGTTTGAGGTTGCTGTGAGCTGCGACATCACAGCACTCTACAGACGGTGACATAGTGAGACTCTGTCTCAAACAAAAACAAACAAAAAAACTATAGGCTGTCCAGTTAAATTTGAATTTCAGATCATCAGTGAATGATTTTTAGTATAAATATGTCTCATGCAAAAACCTAATCTGAAATTCAACTTGAATTTTGTGTCCTGTATTTTATTTGGCAACCTTATTTCAGAATCATCTCCCTAAAATGCAAATCTGATCTGTTTAAACTCCTGTTATCTGATTGGGCACAGTGGCTCACACGTATAATCCTAGCACTCTGGAAAGCTGAGGTGGGTGTATTGCTTGAGCTCAGGAGTTTGAGATCAGCCTGAGCAAGAGTGAGACCCCATCTCTACTAAAAATAGAAAATATTATCCAGGCATCCGTGGGTGCCACATGGTAGTATCAGCTACATGGGAGACTGAAGCAGGAGAATTGCTTGAACCCAGGAGTTTGAGATTGCTGTGAACTAGGCTGATACCACAGCACTCTAGCTGAGGGCAACAGAGTGAGACTCTGTCTCAAAAAAAAAAAAAAATAAATAAATAATTAAAAAATAAGAAAAAAATATCCTAGCTGAGAATGGTGGTATAGTGCCATTAATCCCCAGCTACTTGGGAGGCTGAGGTGGGAGGATCACGTGCGCTCAGGAGTTCAAGGTTACAGTGAACTATGATCTGGCCACTGCACCCGAGCCTGATTCAACCAAAGAGTCGGGATAGTGTAGTAAACAGCATTTTCCCAGCAGCACCTTTTGTTTCAACATCATGAGCCACCTGTTCTGTCTTTGTCCAATGTTTTTAAGATTTGCAGTAAATTCAGTTACTTTAATTATTTTAGTTACTTTAATTTAGCTCGTCTAAAGTAAGGATATCCATGAAATCACCAATTCAATGGGCTATATTTTTCTATACCTATTACAGTAAACACATGACTATAAAACAACTTTTTTACTCCTAAACTACCTAAAATTGGCATGTATACTTTTGGGAAATACCAGTAGGGCAGGGAGAGCTGTGCTGAGGCAGGTTTGGCCTGACTCACATTCTACCAGCCTAGAGCCTCAGTCACTGTCTGGAGGGGGAGGAGAATGCCCCACTGTGTTTGCAAACCCCAAACTTGACCAGACTAGATTAGGATGAGAGTGATAGTCAGGCTTCTGATAAAAATAGGCAAGTGGGAACTGGAGCTCAGCCACCAGAAATCCATCAGGTCCCAGAAGGATAGAGTTGCATACAGTGCTGGGTCTCCCTACCAGAGAGGAGCCGCATGGGGACTGGTGAGGGCCAGAATGTGGCTGGAGGTTGTGGCTGAGGAGTCCAGGCCTTCAGATGAACACCGCCTCTCTCTGCAGGCTGGAAGCTGATATTTAAGAATGCTTGTTGTGGGATTTGGACACAGACTGTGATCTACCAGCTTGCACAATGTCTAATTGTTCCTGATTTGCTAAGAAAGCTTCTCCTGATACTTGGTAGCAGTTCAGGTTGATGTCAGCACCTGGGCCATCCAGCATAGAGGTTTTCCCAGGTTTCTCAGTGGAGACTCGAGCCACCAGAACTGTGACACTCTGAATTTGAACCAACCAGAGATTCTTGCCTGGCAACCTCTGACCCCAAAGGTCATTCCAAGAGCCCAGAGGCTCTGATCATGATCTCAGCACTTCATCCACATAATGGCCCCCACTGTTGTGTTTCCCAAATGCTACAAGGCTCTCCTCCTTCCAGGTTTCACTGACCCACTGCTGCTTATTAAAAGACTCCTGGACTCTGCCAGCGTTACCTGAAGCCCTCCCTCTCTCTCTCAAAATCGAGGCCCCTTGGTGAGAGCTGATAATCCCTGGGATACATTTCCCTGGGTGCTTTTCCTTGGTGAGCTGGTGAGGTAGGAGACAATACTCCTGTGTCATGGGCTGTCCTGCACAGGCAAGGCAGGGAGGCTGGGCAAGAGGGACAGTATCAAGTATCAGCTATGGGCTAAGCATTGTACAAAGCTGTCCCTCACAATCATCCCAGAGGCAGATAGCATCATCTTCATTTTACAGAGGAGGAAACTTAAACTCAGAAAGATTAAGTAACTTGCATGGGACAGGAAAAAAAAAAACACAGCTGAAAATAGACCTCGGGCTTTCTGACCTTAACTCTGGTGCTCTTTGAGTCATGGCACTTACTATGAACTTGAGAGAAAGGATGAATTGTTGGCTTGGTTTTAAAGCAATAAGAATTAGCAGGGACACCTGGGTGCCTAAGGATGAGTCCCAACACAGCAAGTATAATTTAGGAAATATCCGTGGAATCACCAGTTCAATGGGCTGTATTTTTCTATACCCATTACAGTAAACACATGACTATAAAACAATTTTTTTACCCCCCTACTACCTAAAACTGGCATGTATACTTGGAGAGCTGTGCTGAGGCAACGCCAGGCAGAACTGGTGACTAGTGACTTGCCCTCCAAGCTGCAATACGTCCTCTTCTTTCCTTACTGTCCCACACAGCCTTCTCCCCTCATGCCTATTATCAGATACATATACCCACATTAGTTAGAGTAAAACATTAGGCTTTTGTGACAAAGAAACCCCCAAATGCAATGGCTTGCATTTAAGTTCATTTCTCTCTCACTTAAAATTCCAGTATACCAGTATGCCCCCCAAAGCTGTCTCAGCTCCTACCATCACACTCTGAATCCCTGCCATCAGGATGGGGGAGAGCACACAACTTCTTTTGAAAGGTCTGGTCTGGGAGATTATACATATCACTTCTCTTCATATCTTACGTTGGTGCAAACATCATGACACCAACAATGGTAGCTGCAAAGGAAGTTGGGTAATGCAGTCTCAGCTGCATTGTCACATATGCAGGAAAAACGCTGTTGCTATAGTACAGAGATGTGACTTGATAGCCCTTTATGTTTTCTTTAGGAAGTTTGGACTGAGAGTCAGATTACCTGGTTTACAGACACCTCTCTCCCACTCAGGCGTGATCTTGGCAAGTTGTACAACTTCTCTGAATCTCGGTTTTTTCCTCTGTGCAATTAGGTAGCCGCAACTAGTCTGCCTATCCCACTGGGATGTGAGGAGGCCAAATTCACTAATGTTTTGGAGTGCCCAGTCTTGCCTAGAAGGTCACATGAAAAGTGAAGGGCCTCTTTATTCAGTATTTGTTTAATTGTAAGTAGTTGGTGTTGGCCCCCCAGCTTGGTTTAGGATGCAAACCACATATCTGAAATTCTTCTGTATTGTATTTCTACTCTGGGAGTGGGAGGGCTGGAGGGATCTTTATAGCAATCTATTCACTTCTGCTGGTCAGCCTGTACCTGTCCCCAGAGCCCTGCCACTCTCCTGGGCTCCTGTTCCGCCCTTGGGTGAGAGTTACAGCAACCAGCCCTACTGGCTCCTGCTGAGCTATAATCACACGTGGCTGATGAAGGCCCTGAAACTTACTCCTTTCAAAGAGAGAACCCTGGAATAGGACCAGCAGGAAGAAACCCAGCAAACAACCCCCCTTCACATGCAACAAATCACGAAAGTCAACCTTGGCATGCTTTGGCACCTCTGGCTTAGCTGGTATGACACTCTGCAGTGTGTGTTACTTAGAGCAGAACCAGTTCTTACCTGCTAGCCTCTAAGCTCCTTAAGGAAGGAAGGAAAGAAACCTTTTCTCTGCATCTATCACATTAATGCACATAAGCAATGTGCCAGCATTGATCCCTCACCCAGCCTCACTGCCAGCAGGGATTACGACTTCCTTCTTGACAGACCAGGAGCCGAAGGTTGAAAGAGGACCTTGTTCACCACCACACAGCCATCAAGTGAAGGAGGCAGGATTTGAATCCAGGACCTCCCATGCCGAGTCCTGCCCCTTACGTGGTGGCATGATTATTTTTACTGCAGTTGAGCATGAAGGGTAGAAACCGTGTGTTTATTGTACCCTCCCACCCTCTGTGGGCCCCCAGAGAGTTATAGTGGATAGGCTTTCACACCATTTTAATCTCGGGCAGCACACAGCACCGTACCTGACATGGGAAGCAGGTCATTATAATATTGGTTGGATACGCTGAAGTTGTTGGATTTATATTTTTAAAAAGAACCATAGCTGCATTCCAAGAGTTGAAAGTGAATGTGCCTTGCACAGCCTTCCTGGGAGGAGGATTGTCATGCAGATGAAATAAGCAAATGAAATCAGGGGCCAGGTTTACTGGACACAACTGTCCATGCTTGGCTTCCTAACAGAACCAGAGCAGGAGTTAACTGAGGGCTGACTGTGGTTAGTGTCTGGGCCATGCTTACAGGTAGCAATCTGTGGCAAAAGCAGATGGCATCTTTGGCAAGCATCCCCCCCAGGACAGAATTTCCCATGAGGTATGTGCAGGGTAACCATCCACGATGGGTTACCCTGAAAGCCTATCTTGGCATGGTTCAGTTTCATAGCTGTTATCCCAAAGTCCCTAGAAACATACATGCATTGGGCAGGTAATGAGTCTTGCTTTTGAATTTGGAAAATATGATTACAGCAGGCATGTGGAATGTGCCTTTTATTGCTTCCTGCCAGTAGATCAAAGGCAGAGGGGCCGGCCAGCCCAGGTCAGCCTGTCTCACCTAGGGAAAGAGAGGGCCATCTGCTCAGGTCAGGAAGCCAGGGAGAGCCTTTGATAGAAAGAAAAAAAAAGAAAAAGAATTTAAAGAACCAGAGCAGGGTTGTGTCCTGAGAATTCAATGGTCCCCCAACAACAAAGTGGTAACAGGAAAAGACCAACAGAAGAGGCAGAAACTGCTCTTTTGATTTGATTGTGCAAAGGAAGGAGGTGACCCAAGGCCTTTTGGGACACACACAGAAGTGTGTTTGCGGAAGTGAGAGCTCTCCCCAAGATGTCTTCAAATTAGAGGCCAACCCTCGGCTGCAGCCACAGGGCCAGCTGGGGGCAGGGAAGCTTTGTGGCTCTGGCTCTTTCCACACTCGGTAGGATCACCCGCAGGTAAGGGTGCCCCTTACAAGCACAGCCAAATCATGCCAAAGCCTGTCCATTTTCTAGGATCAATCTGTTAATCCCTTAACTCCCATCCCCAGCCAGATAGGTCCCTAGGGTTTAAGCTTTGTGCTAGGACTCAGGAGACCTGGGGTCGCATCCTTATTCTCTAATCAGCTCTGAAGCTCTGGGCACCTCACTTCCCCCTCATGTCTGTTCCACCGCTTAATAGACAAGACTTACAGAGTTCTAGAGTGCTTACTGCAGACTTTGTCCTGATGTGACTCAACACTAAAAATGCTCAAACATGTGCATTTTCTTCAGTCCAGTAAAATCTGTGCGATCCACATGTATGGTTCATTCATTCTTTTCCTTAAAATGTGTGTGATCCACACGTTATCCATTCATTCTTTTCCTTAATCATGTATTGAGTACTACTCTATGTCAACACTGCTAAGAAAAAAATAGTATCAGCTTCTACGTACTGAGTCCCTCCTGGGTGTCAGGAGCTGTGTTAGATGTTCTAGATCACTTGCCTCATTTAGTCCTCCCCACAGCTCTGTGAGATAAAACCTCCATTTTTAGGGCAAGAAAAGGTTAAGCACCAGGCTGGGCGGCTCATGCCTGTAATCCCAGCACTTGGGAGGCCGAGGCGGGTGGATTGCCTAAGCTGACATGTTTGAGACCAGTCTAAGCCAGAGGGAGACCTTGTCTCTAAAAATAGCTGGTGTTGTGGCAGGTACCTGTAGTCTCAGCTACTTAGGAGGCTGAGGTAAGAGAATCGCTTAAGCCCAAGATTTTGAGCTTGATGTGAGCTGTGATGCTATAGCACTCTACCAAAGGTGACAAAGTGAGACTCTGTTAAAAAAAAAAAAAAGAAAGAAAAAAAAGAAAAGGTTAAGCAACTTGCCCTAGGTCATTCATCTTTCATTCTAGGTCAGAATCCAAAGCTGTTATTTTAATACTCTAGTTCTGTCCTTGCAGAGATAAATGAGATGCCGTTGTCCTGATTTCATGGAGATTCCAACCGGCAGCCCAGTGTCAGAAGGTCAGTTTGTAGGCTGAGAGCCCTGGCATTGTTCCTTGGGTACATTAGGACAGGCCACGCTTGGAAAACCTGGTGAGCCTAGGACACATGGCTGTCCTCTTTTCTCTTCATGTCTCCACCTACGAGTTCCATGGACTTTGTTTGCCACAAGAATTTCTGCACCATGAATATTATAAACTGCAGAAACAGTGCCCTCGTGTGTCAGGAGTGCAGTATACATCTGAACTCAGGAAAAAGACTCATTTTAAACAACCTTAAAACTATGGAACTCTTTCATTTTTGCTTTTTTCCTGTTTGTTTTCGTTTTTTATTTTCCCTCTCTGAAGCATGCTGGAGAGAAGTGGTGAAAAGTTGCTAAACCTACCGAACTTCATCTAGAGGCAAATTACTAGGCACCAGGACCAGCAGGAGAGGATGAAGGGAGGTGATTCTGGATTACAGGTGGCCTTCCATATCCCGAGGTTCCACATTTGGAGTCAACCAAACGTGGATTAAAAATGTGGCAAAAAATATTTCACTAAGTTCCAAAAGGCAAAACTTGAATTTAACGTACTCCAAGTACTACACTGAACCCAGAAGAAAAAAGTATAGGCATCGTATAGACATTAGAAGTAATGTAGAGATGATTTAAAGTACACGGGAGGATATATGTAGGTTATATGCAAGTTACTACCCCATTTTATATCAGAGACTTGAGCGTCCTCAGATTTTGGTATCTTGGTATCTTTTTCTTGTTCTTTCCACAAAGGATTATCAATCATTTACTTAAAACACTTCGAGTGAAAAAGACACTACCTATACTTTAATGGATATGATGAAGGTAAGTACGTGTAACAATAAGGTCAATGGTATGACAGGTACAAAGTAATGCATACCATAGCGTCCTACACACTTGCTCAAGTAGGTCACAGGGAAATTTCTCAGAAACCAAAGAGGAACAATTGTTACCGATAGTAATTGTTGTTATCATCTGCATTAGATTAAAATGAAGCAGCTGTTCTTTGGAAGTATTATGCTTTCTGATACGGAGACCTGACCAGTTCTCCTACGATACTTACAAAGAAAGGACTGTGCTATGCGGCCAGTGTGCTCAACACCAGCCCCACAGTGGCTCCCTGATGACTCCCTTCCATTCCTTCTCATTACACTATTCAAAGCAAGGCTGATAACGTAACTCCAGAGCATAACTCAGCAAAAACAAATCCAGACACAGGGCTGAAACTATACAATCCAATAGGTGATTCTCAGATACTTTGATATATTTCAAGAATAAAATTTAGAATAGTCTAAAAAAAAAAAAAAAACAAAAAGACTGCACATTCTTAACAGATCTACCTCAGATGTTACTTCTCCTGACCAGGCTTTTGATAAAACTGAACATGGCAGACCATGACGTTGTAACATCTCAAAAAAAAGCTTAGCTGTTGATAAAAAGGAAGATCATCTCGTTTTTTTAATAATTAAAGGGGAAAAGAATAAAGTCTTTTGAAGAGAATGAAGGATTCTATACAGACGCATAGAGAGTGGATTAAGGGAGTACCTAGAAGCAGAAGCCAAAATCTCTTTCAAAGAACAGTTCAGGATCTTCTGTAGCTTGGGAAGGAAAGAAAGAGACATCAAAATGATTCTCAAATGTCAGCGTGCAGAGGAATTACTAGGAGATCTGTTTAAAGTACACAGTCTCAAGACCCACCAGGTAGATTCTGATTCCATTGCTGTCGAGTGGGCCAAGGAATTATTTAAGAAACCCTTTGGTGAAAATATTTCAGACTGTATATGGAACCAGTACATTGTACCTCACGATTGCATTATTGTACACAGCTATGATTTAATTAAAAAAAAAAAAAGAAAGAAACCTTTAGGACAGGGATGCTGTCTTAAAGCAAGGTCATGATAGCTTCAGCTGGGGGAAAAACTCAAAGGAAATGCTAAGGATTTCTCACTTGGACAAAAATCTCTCAACAGAACACCTTAACTTACATTAATTTCAAGCTGTAGTTTCCTGGGAAATCCTCTAGGACAAATTAGTTTGGAATTGTGGCCCTGAAGTTGATGAACATTTTGATCTGCTGTATGGAATTGCTGTTATAAGCCAATTTATGTTGCAGGATGCCTGCCAACATGGATTTAGTCTATTTTAGAGTTCTTTGTCACAGAAGGGAGGTTCAGAGGCTGACAGTGCTGGGCGGGTATCGTGTCCTGTAATGGCACTGACCTGGGCTCCTTTCATCCCTCTGGTCTTCAGCAAGTGGCTTCTACCTCACGCCCCAGACGGCTGCTGGAGCTCCGGCCATAGTTCTACACTGCAGATAGCAGAAGAGAAGGGCCCAGACAGATGTACTCCCTCGCTTTAAGGACATCTTCCAGGTTTGTACTCAGGTCATCTGCTTACATTTCACTGACCAGAACTTTAGGCTCATGCCCATTCCTAGCTACAAAGAGCTAGGGGAGGGGGAAGATGAGCCTGGGAAATGTAATCTTTATTTTGGACGACTGGATGCCCAACTAAACATGGAGGTTGATTACTAAAGGAAAATGGGGAAATAGACATTTGGGGACATCTACCAGTCTCTGCCATAGCCATTTATGGACATAGATTGAGTGACAAGACTAATCATCTCTTGAAACTAGCCATGATGTTACTATCAGCTAAAGAAAACATCAGGCTTTTAAGGAATTTAAGTTAGTTTTATTCAGAGTCTTACTGAAGATTGCAATCTGGGACAGCCTTTCAAAGAGTTTCTGGTGGACTACCCCAAAGCAATGTTTGAGCCCCCAGCCAGGTGGCAGAGGCTCTGCAGTTACGCTAGAGCAGAGTCTCATCAAATTTGGATGTGAGAATGCATCTATTTATATATTACCAAGGCATAATCATTAATCCTGTCAGACATTATCTTATGTACAGGAAAAGACAAGGTCTCATGGAGCCTTTCTTTTTCTTTTAAATAAATGCAGTCGGAGTCGCCAACAGCCAGGAGGGAATATGCCCAGGTTTTATTGTGACTACTGTGATACACATCTCACCCGTGACTCTCCATCTGTGAGAAAGACGCACTGCAGGGGGAGGAAGCACAGAGAGAATGTGAGGGAACTACCAGAAGTGGATGGAGGAGCAGGCCCAGAGCCCGACTGACAAAACAACAGCTGCATTTCAACAAGGAAAAAGACCTCCTACTCCATTCTCGGCTCCTCCTCCTGCAGGGGCGAGGATTCGACCTCCCCCAATCTTCCGGGTCCTCCTCATCCTGGTATGAAGCCAGCACCCCATCTGTGGGGCCCTCCCATGATGCTGATGATGTGTCGTCCTCCTCCTGGGATGATGCCCGGGGGATGGGAGGTCACATGCCAGTGATGCCCGGGCCCCCAATGATGAGACCTCCTGCTTGTCCCATGATGGTGCCCACTGGTCCTGGAATGACTCGACCAGACAGATAAGGGTAGAGGGGAGTTTTCTTTCTTTCTTTCTTTCTTTTTATTTCAGCTTTTGGCCGGGACTGGATTTGAACCCGCCACCTCTGGCATATGGGGCCTGCACCTACTCCTTTGAGCCACAGGCGCTGCCCGAGGAGAGTTTTTTTTTTTTTTTGTAGAGACAGAGTCTCACTTTAGGGCCCTCGGTAGAGTGCCGTGGCCTCACACAGCTCACAGCAACCTCCAACTCCTGGGCTTAAGCGATTCTCTTGCCTCAGCCTCCCGAGTAGCTGGGACTACAGGCGCCCGCCACAACGCCCGGCTATTTTTTGGTTGCAGTTTGGCCGGGGCTGGGTTTGAACCCACCACCCTTGGTATATGGGGCCGGTGCCTTACCGACTGAGCCACAGGCGCCGCCCCAGGAGAGTTTTCTTTATGTCAGTTTTGTATCACTTGTTCTGCTTCAGCAGGAGATGGTGGTGCTGTGACGCTGGGCGTTTTCTTAATAGCACGATAAGGAAGACTTGCGCTCCCTTCCTATCAAAGAGAGAATAAGGATAGTTTTGAAGGGAAGAAGTGGAACCCAAAAAGGGGCAGTTTTCATCTGTATTGTGAAATGTGAAAATAAAATTGTTAACTGTTTTAGTTTTAAAAAAATAAAATAAAATAAAATAAATGCAATGATTCAGGCAAGAGGCGTGGGAACTCATGCCCCACCCTGCTTATCACCTTCAAGCCATTCCTCGGGAAGGCTGTGCTGAGACACTGAGCTACACCGAGGAGCAGAACGTGGCTTCTTCACAGCGAGGGCCAACTCTGTGGCTGTCCAGAGGCACTTGGTCTCACATTGCCCAATGGACAATGTCAAAGCCACGTCACCTCTCTGAGGAAAAAACATTTTCTGATCTGAATAGCAAATGCCCATGCTCCTTCCTATATGTGAGCAAAGCAGTTCGTAAGATACACACTGAAAAGGTGTGAGGTCACCATCCTTCTGCTTTTTTCCATCCCTATTGTTTTATTATTTTCTTTTAATTTTTTTTTTATTTTTTGAGGCAGAGTCTCACTCTTTCACCCTGGGTAGAGTGCCATGGCATCATACCTCACAGCAACCTTAAACTCTTGGGCACAAGCAATCCTCTTGCCTCAGCCTCCAAGTAGCTGGGATTACAGGTGCCCACCACAATGCCCAGCTACTTTTAGAGACAGGGTTGTGCTTTTGCTCAGGCTGGTCTCAAACTCCTGTGCTCAAACAATCCACACACCTCACCCGCCCAGAGTGCTAGGATTTTCCCTGTTGTTTTAAATTTTTTTACACATGTAACACACACTTGTGACAAACCCAAGCAGCACAGAACAGTAAAAAGTAAAAAGAGCAAGTTTCCTCTTGTCGAAACCCCTCTTTCCTCCCAATCCCATCTCAAGGGCTGCTTTGCTTAACCTTCTGGGTGTTTCTTTCCAAGCAAGATTTACGTCTCCCACTCAAAATTGTTTCCTGATCTGTCAGGACTCCACACTTGCTCTGACTTCCATTTTGCTTTGCTCCATTTCAGTGTGGCATTTTCCAGCTACTCACTGCAAGGAGGGAGACAGTGGGGGCCGAAGATGTCAAATGCTAAAAGTGAAAGAGGCTTGAGAAATCACAGTGCACTCTCACAAACTAAGCCTTGGTTTCTGTTGAAATGCAGATGAGATGAAGCTTGTTCTTTTTTACCCATTTGATGTAAGAAATTTTCTTCATCTTGTAACATTTTTCATATAAAAGCAAATAGGTAACGTGTATGTGTATGCAAAGTAGTAACATAATGAAACCTGTGTATCACCACCAATTTATAACCTGCTTTGTTACCAGCACCATCTAAAATACCTGTGTATCTCTCCTTCCAGCCCTCCACTTCCCCACCAGAGGGTGTGTGATCCTGAATTTTGTGTTTTAATTCATTTGGTTTTTTAAAAAATAGTTTTTACTGCAGATGTTTATATGTAGAAACTCCATGTTAGCTTTACTTTTTTTTTTTCAGATTAAAAAAGGGATTATATAAGGTATTGACAGCCTTCTGCAACTTCACTTCTTTTTCATTCAACTTTACATTTCCAAGATGCATTCAGTGTTAATGCAGGTAGCTGGAGACTGATTTTCCATTGTTGTATAATATTCCATTGCATGAGTATTCCACAAATTATTTACCCATCCTCTTATGGATGGAATTGGGTAGATGCTGTTCTGTTTTGGTTTGACCTTGCTCTTAGGAAATTACTACCCTGAACATGTCCCCTAATATATGTGAGCAGGAATTTCTCTAGTGCTATTATTAGGTCATTAAATCTGAAATATCCAATTTCAAATCAAAAGTTATTATACAGGCAGTCTCCCAGTTATGAACAAGATAGGTTCTGTAGGTTTGTTCTTAAGTTGAATCTGTATGTAAATGAGAACAGGTACATTTAACTCTTTCTTGAAATAGCCTCCATTCATAAGAACGAGTTGTACATAAATGAGATGTTTATAACTCAGGGACTGCCTATATCTCAAACAAGAAGCACACACTTTGAATCAAAGTGTGCTCCTAAACTATGACACTTTGATGAATACTCAGTTTTGGACAATGGTCCGATATTGTTCGAATGGTAACATTGAACTTTGCTGCTAATTCACTTGTAGGTTGAGATAGATCCACTTCTACCATGGCTTTTGGTTTATAATTATCCATCTTGGTCTCAGGTCACCCATGTGACTCATTTTTAAGATTAAAGTCACCAGAATGGAACATCTGGGACCATGGATGTACTGTATTCATTAGTCACATCCTTCCTAAACACCTCGTTTATACACGTATTTTGAGCTGCTTGCACTGCACTAGTTCCACTGTGGAACTCAGATTCAAAAATAACACAAAATTTCTACTTATCCATGGTTTCACAAAAATTGCTCTAAAAAAAATTTGAAAGGAGAGCGGCGCCTGTGGCTCAGCAGGTTAGGGGATAGGCCGCATATACCAAGGGTGGCGGGTTCAAACCTGACCCCGGCCAAACTGCAACAAAGAAATAGCCGGGCGTTGTGGTGGGCTCCTGTAGTCCCAGCTACTCGGGAGGCTGAGGCAAGAGAATAGTTTAAGCCCAGGAGTTGGAGGTTGCTGTGAGCTGTGTGACACCACGGCACTCTACCGAGGGTGATAAAGTGAGACTCTGTCTCTACAAAAAAAAATTTTTTTTGAATGGGGGCAAGACATGATTGCAAGAGGGACATTGCCTAACAATTGCAATCAATGTAACCTGGCTTATTGTACCCTCAATGAATCCCCAACAATAAAAAAAAAAAAATTTTTTTGAAAGGTAATCACAAGTCAAAAAATATATTTGAAAGAATGAGGATGAACCTTCACAATAAAATAAAAATCCATATAGTGTCAAAGTGAAATGTTAGAGATATTAACTGTCAAACTTAATACTTAAGGAAATCAAACATTTCATACTTAATAATCTAAAATTCCCATGATGAGTGGTAAGATATATGTCTGTCTAACTTTTTTTTTAATTAAAAAAAAATTTAGCATCATCAAGTATCAAGCAATGTTTAGAAGGTAATGACAAATTGTTTTCCATGGTGGCTAACCCAATTTATATTCCCACAATCATGTATAATACATTACTGGCATTTGGGTTAGTCAAACTTTATCATTTTTATCTTACTGGATATAAAATATTGCTCTCATTTGTATAATTCATAGTGTGGCTTGGCATCTTTTTATAGTGGCTTTACCCTAAACTTTAAAGTGATATATGATATAAACATCTTGAATGACCAAGAACCAATATTCAAGTATAATCCTAGCAGTTTGGGAGACTGAGGCAGGAGGATTGTCTGAAGCCAGGAGTTCAAGAGCAGCTTGAGCAAGAGCAAGACTCTATCTCTATGGAAAGGAAAGGAAATAGAAAGAAAAATTGGCTGGGTGTAGTGGCATGTACCTATAGTCCCAAGCTACTCCAGAGGCTGAGGCAGGAAGATCACTGAGCCTGGGAGTTCCAGAATGCAGTGACTTGTGATCTGGCCACTGCATTCCAGCCTTGGTGATAGAGCAGGATGCTATCTCAAAAACAAAATGTAAAATAATTTTTTCTTGCTCAACTAACCATGTGTGCATAGCAAGAGGCAACTGGTATTTACTGAAGAAAAAATAGTTTAATTGAAAGGCACTCTTTACACTTTAGAAAGGGCCCTACACTTGAAGTCAGAAAACTTAGGTTCAAGATCTGGTTCTGTCACAAGATACTTAGCTCACTCAGGGCATATCCCTCAGTGGCTCTGGACTTCTTTCGGATCACCTATAAAATGAGGTGCATAAGAACGCAGGATGTGAAGATCATATGAGACAATATAAAGTAAAAATTCTATGGTGCATCAGGGCACAACAGCATCAGAAATTCATAAAAGCTTATAAGGACGCTCATTAGAAAGCTGAGTTAATAAATGTAACCATAAATTCAGTGTACAGGCATTTGAGGCAGACAAATGTGGGTTTGAAAATAGTCTCGACCATTTATTGGCTCTGTGACCTGAGAAAACCCCATCAGGGAAAGGAGGATAATAATACCTGCTTCAGAGAGGTGTTACAAGAATCACAATTAGATAGTATATCATTCAAAGGAGGCTAGGTTATGCCATGGTAATGAATAGACCTGAAATCTTGGTGACTTCGAACAACAAAGGTTTCCTGTGTATTTCTGCATGTAAAATACATGGTTCGCTGTGGTCACTGCAGATCAACTTTGGTGGGGGAGGGATCTACCCTACATTACTCCAGGATCAAGTGGACAGAGCATCCGCAATCTGGAAAACTGCCAGTTAGTTGCCTCGGCTGAGGGACAGAACCCTGCGGACAGTCAGGCACCAGCATGGAAGTGGTAACCATCATTGCCACTTACAGCTCTTTGGCTAGAACTAGTTACATTGCCCCACTCACCCCACATGGGCCGAGAACTGCAGTCTTGTGTTGTGCCCAGAAAGTAGACAGCCAAAAACGTTAGGTGAACATGCAATGCCTACCGCAGACAGCTCACATGCTGACCCTTTACACAAAATGCCCCCTCCAATGTTCCTTCTCCTCACCCTTGCTAAGGATGGAAGAATAAGAAGAATTCAGCCAGTACATCTGAAATGTGTTTGATTAGCATAGACTGAGTAACTACTCAGAGTTTTCCTTTGCAGTTTTGTAAATGTGAAGAAGAAAGTTTAAAAGTGGGCCCCAGGATTAGAAAAAGAAACAGGCTTCCTTTAACAAAATGCTACGAAAAGAAAAGCCATTTGGTTGTGGAAGATAGCCCCAGGGCCTTGGTAGCTAGGCTAATAAAAGATGTTGAGCTAAATTACTAAATACATTAAAGAAAAAAATTTTCAAGTTTCTTGAAGCAGCCTAGAAAACTTTCTAGAATAGAGAGTCACATGTTCGATTTTAAATAATTTGCTGTGGTACACAGCAATGTAACTCCGCTCCTAAATCTTCAACAAAAACCTGCTGTGATTCCAGCAAGCCATATTTGTTGTCGAGGGGTTAAGGCAAATGTTTGTTGGGTTAATTCAGGGGAAGAAAAGGAAGAGAAAGCTTCAAGCTAGATCAAAAACCTAGCCAAAAACTATTGTGAGAAACATAACCCCCTGGGAATCCTCTGTTATTCTCTGGGAAAATGCTGCATTTTCTAGCCCAGCATATGAGATATTTTTATTTAAATATGAAAGGAAAAAAGTGGCTCCACTAAATGGAAGGAAATGGGGCTTTTTGGCTGCTACTGCTTTAAAAAAAAAAATAGTACAGGGCTCCAATACTCGTGGCTTTCTTTGAGAATGTAGGCGGTTAGCATTTTAAAAATCATAACTGAAGCTGATTTCTTTGAGCAATGTCAGCCTCTTATTAAGCAAGATTCAGCACATGGGGAATTGAAATGATGTCCCTGTGGAGACCTCGCTATTACACGGTAGCAAGTCAGACCTGCGTTGACCCCTGGTGGCTGAGGCAGGGGCCACTTCAGCGCATGTGCTTTCATCCAGAGCACCCCTCTGTCCCCCTGGAGAAGATATTCAGTAACCCAGAGCCCCTCCAGGGTGTCCACACCAGCAGGATGAAAGGGGGTTAATAGACCTCTGCTTGCCTCCCATCAGACAGAAAATTACATTTTTTGAAATCCAGATGGAACTTAGGGTCATAATAAGCTTACAGGTGAAGAATGTGGGTGGTTTGGGTGGTTTGTAGAACAAAACTAGGTTCTGTGAGCAAGTGGCATTGAAATAAAAATTTATGAAGCTCTTCCTGACAGTTTTTTTTTTTTGGTGGGGGGGGTACTGAAAATGTTTGCAACTTGTCAGCTGTTTTTAAAAAAAACGTTTACCCATGAAGTATTAAGAGGCTTTATTAAGGGTTAAAGGAGGTTTGTGGGTGGAAAATTCATCCCCTGGACGCAATGGTCAGAGGAGCTGTGGGGTGGGAAGTGGCTGTTCTTTCCTCCCTGGCAGACCTCAAAGGCCTGGCAAGAACACATTAGCCACTTTAAGTAGTTTTCTTACTTTATTTATTTACTTGCTTACTTATTTTCAATAAGAGGACATTTAAGCTTTAGAAAACATTCTACACAATTCTTAAGAAAAAAAAATAATGTCAATGGACAAGATAATCTGTCAGGAAGGAAATAAAATGGAGAGAGAAACAACCACAGGCTTCCTCCTCCACTCCGGCTCAGGCAAGAAACACGGCAACGCCAGCGTGGGCCTTCTCCCCACTCACCTTCGACCTCAGGACAAAGAGAGGCTGCGACTGCCTCCAGCCCAGGTCAGGACGCTGTGGCCCTCAGGGACAAAGCTCTGGGCACAGCACCAACTGAGGCTGCACATCCCTCTGCCCCAGTCACTCTGGTACCCAGAGTGACGTGTCTGTCGGTCTGCTCACTAAATGAGGGTGTCTGTCGGTCTGCTCACTAAATGCGGGTGTCTGTCGGTCTGCTCTCTAAACGCTAGATCTTGGGCAAGTTCCTTAAATCCCATGGGCCTGAATTTCTTCAGCTATAAGACAGGCTGATAAAAAACAGCCCATAATCCCTTACCTAAGACTGCTGGGGTTGGATGAGTCTAAGAATTGGGGGCATTTCAGAGCTGAAGAACTAAGAAGGTTCCCTTAAGTATCTATTCTATGTATTATGTGATACCTCCACAGTGGGGTCTGGAGCAGTACCGCACGACCAAGTGCACCATGACAGACACTGATGGCCTGCGGAGCTTCTACAGAGGCCCTCACATGTCTTTGTCCTCCGAAGCTGTCCCTCCCACCCACTCTAACACATGGCCTCATCTCCTATCTGTTCTCCCTCACTCCTCTTACTGAGATTCGAATTGCCCAAACCTTGGTTGTTGACATGCAAGAAGAATTCTTCCCTCTTCCAAGATCCATCCTTCACCAACTATTGCTAAAACTTGCTGAATTAGGGCTGTCTCCTCTGCAAAGGCCCTAAAAACAAAGCAAAATAAACAAAACAACTCTCCCTCCTTCCCCAAGGCAAGTGAGAACACTCTTTTCAGGCACTTCTCATGCCTGGAGTTCTAGAATAAAGGCTTACACCAGTACTCTCTTTTTTAGGCATCTGGAAAGGCGGCGGATGTTCAGATGCAGAGAGCCTACCTGAGAGCAGTCAACCACCTTTCAAAACAACGTGAGGGTCCTGTTGGGAGAAACTGGGAAGGAGAAGCTCCCAAGGTACAACAAGAACATCAGTCTGGGCATTAAGACTTCCAAAGAGGACACTGAGGGCACCTACATTTACAAGAGATGCTCCTTCACTGGTAACATCTCCATCTAAGGGCAGACCTTTACTGGTGTGGTGACCAAGGTGAAGATGCAGAGGACGGCTGCCTCTACTACCCTGTTTCCCCGAAATTAAGACTTATTTTCAGGTGTGCTCCCAAAAACGCACTAGGTCTTATTTTCAGGGGACGTCTTATCTTTCCTATAAGTAGGTCTTATTTTCGGGGGATGTCTTATTTTCGGGAAAACGGGGTACATAGGCAAGTACAGTCACTCTGAGAATCACAACAAGCACAGGTCTGTGCACCTGTCTCCCTGCTTCAGGGACGTCCAGATTGTTGTGTGAATTGACCGTTGCTGGCATCTCAGAGAATGAAACTTGCAATGAAATATTGAAAGAAGGGAAGACTACAGCTCTCTCTTGGCATGCAGCATTTTTTGTTTATTCCAATACTACGTATATAGGCAGCACTTCATGTACACACTGTTCATCAATAATCATATGACTTCATCCTCTTAACCACCTCATAACCAGGCCTAACATGGCCCAGCGCCTACATGTCTACTGATTAACTGGAAAACATTCCACTACCTTGATCTAAAATTATTCTTATACTGTTTAATTAAAACCAAACCACAAAACAAAACTCCAGGAGGAAAGAAGCTGACTGAATGCTTGACCTTTAACAGACCATCTGGAGGCAGTCATCCATCTTAAGGAGTGGTCTGGAAATTCCTGAGATATATGGAAACCTGCTTGCAGGGCTGTCTCTGTGACCAGGCCTTTTAATCACTTCTACGTGACCAAGCCCTCACTCACTTATGGAGTTCTATCCAGGTCTTTCTTTTTCCTTGCTCACGAAAGACTTCTAACTTGCTCTCTCAGAATGGATCTTGTTTAAAGGCTTTTTCATATAGGCCTTCCACCTATACAGATCAGCAACATTGTCACAGTGGGTGAGTGCCAGTCCCTGAACAAGGCCATGTGCTTCAATGTGCTCATGGTGACCAACAATGCTAGCCCCAAGAAGCAGTTCCAAAAGTTCTGAGACTGGACATCTGTTTATTCCCCAAAATGAAATAGTTATTTTCTTCCAGAACATTCATGATTTTTCTGGAAACATAGGAATACTCACAGTACACAGGATGGATAAAAACCATAAAGAGCCTCACGGAGGTAAGGTTTGCTCCCAAATGACTTATGGAAACTATGATTATGCCCCTCATCTCCCCCTCTCCCCCCTAACCCCTCTCCCCCCTAACCCTCCAGCTCCTCTCCCACCACTGGGGGTGTCTCACAAATTAGCTCAACCTCCACTGGCTTGCTGGGGCCATTTCTCCCAACACAACTGCATGAGGGCCATTCTTCTGTTGTGGAGTCTTTAATTCTCCGTCTTCTGTTGTCTGAGTCACTTTTGAAGAATACCATTGCACTAGACACTGCTGGCCTGTGCACTGGCCCACAGCCACCACGTGCCAAAGCTGGGCCTGTTGCCAAATATTATTGCCAAATACTATTGCCAAATATTATTGCTAACAGATGCCCTTTCAGTTTTGTGATGGACAGGGGTGTTTTTCAGCCTCTTCTTCCCCTTTCCATTTTGTTCCACTTCCAGACTAAAGGCATGAGACCGGGAGAGGTTAAGAAGCTGCAGATAAATGTAAGTTGTCAATGTTCTTCTGTCTTCATCATTACCCCTCCTCTCTGAACACTAGAGCAGCTTTACAGTGCCAATCCCACGTGTCTGACTTCTTCACTTCTGGCATCATGCCCTTTATTAATCCCCTCTCCTTAAGTAATGAGATGTCATTCCGAGATTATAAACAAGTTTTAAGAAGATTCCATCAGAGCCTTAAGATGACTGCAGTCCTAGACAACAGCTCAGCCGAAACGATCAGGAGAGACCTTAAGCCACTAGCTAATCCTCACCAGATTCTTGGCCCAAAGAAATGATGCAAGAAGACATGTTTGTTGTTTAAGCCACTGAGTTTAGGGGTAATTTGTTCAAGAGCAACACAAACTTACACACAGAAAAGTAGATGTATCAAGGGTAGAGGTCAATGGTTGTTTTTGGAGGTGAACACACCCATGCAAGCAAGTGCCACCCAGTTCAAGAAATGAACAGTGTCAAAAGCTGAAACTCTCCTGTGTTCCCTTCCAGTTGTTACTCTGAAAAAGAAAGGTTATTTTCATGTTTGTCACCTTACAATGATTTGTCTACTTCTGACTTTATTGCCTATAACCAGAACCCTGTGCGGGTTTTGCCTGGCTTCTTTTGCTCAACATTACATGGGTGTGATTCATCCATGTTGCTTCATGTAGCAGCATTCACCACTGTTAATAGTTCACTGTATGGACGTGCCAAAATGTATTCTCCATTCTACTGTTGTTGGAAATTTGTGGCTGATTACAAAGAACACTGCTAGGAACATTCTTCTATACATCTTTTGGTCAACATACATAAGTATCGTAGACACGGACATCTGTGGAGCTTCTACAGAGGAGTGGAATTTCTGGGTCACAGCTCTACGAGACACTGGCGATCAATTTCCATCACAGCTGAACCAGTTCTGCCAGTTCACACTTCCACCAGGAGTATATGAAGCTTCCCATTGTTCCACACCCATCGACACTTGGATTTTAGCTATTCTAGTGGGTACATAGTCATTGCACACTGGGATTTTAATTTGTGTCTCACAAATGATTATGTGGACCATCTCAGACTCCCAAACTCTTTATGGGGAAGGACTTTGTCAGTCTTGTACTGCAGGTTGGCTTCTCTGCCCAACCTGTTTCCATCCTTTTTCTTTCACAGGTGTGGATCCTTAATAAGTATGATGAGATCCTTGGATTATGATGGGGTTATGTCCCAATAAACTTATCATAACTTGAAAATATCATAAGTCAAAAATGCCTACTGCACTTCAAGCTTAGCCTAGCCTACCTTTAATGTGCTTAGAACATTTATGTTAGTCTATGATTAGGCAAAAACCATCTAACACAAAGCCTATTTGATAATAAAGTATCAAACACCTCATGTAATTCATTAAGTACCACATGGAAAGTGAAAAACAGAATGGTTGTATAGTACTCAAAGTACAGTTTCTAATGAACGCATATTGCTTTTGCACCATGATAAAGTTGAAAAATTAAATCAGGGACCAAACTCAATGTTAGTATCTGCTTCTGAAGAATCCATCCTGCAACAAATTGTCTGATCCTACCATGGTTCCTACAATATAAATGTCATTTATATTATTTTTAACCTATGAACTTTTGTCAGTTGACATATTTGTTTTTCATGACACTGCAAGGTAGCAAAATCCATGTGTTCTATAAATAGTATTTTTTGACATTTATTAAAATTTGTGTTAAAAGCTTTAAGTTATATTGTTATTTAAACATATTATTTAAACAAATTGATTATATAGATTGACAAATTGATAATCATTTCTATGAGAAAAAAGAGAAAAAAACATTTCTTAGTAAGATTATAGTGTGTTTGATATTTACAGGGAAAATTCTCCCTTACTATTTTTTTTTTTATAAAAATTTCTTGGCTATTCTTGTGCAATGACAATCCCAAATAGATTTCAGAATGAGCTCATCAATTTCCATTAAGAAATTCTGTAGGGAGGGAGGCGGAGCAAGATGGCAGCCGAGTAACAGCTTCCTTGCATCTGGGCACCATGAGTCGGGGGAGATAGGACTCCAGGCATCTCTGGCTGGTGGGAACTGCCTATCATCACTCCTATGAGGCTACAGGGAGTCAGCGAGAGACTTCTGGACCCCAAGAGGAGGACTAAAACAGTGGAAAACCGGCAAGTGGTCGCGTGTGTTCAATCCGTCTAAACCCGCCCACAACTGTAAGTTCAGTAGCAGCGAGACTGCAAACCAGAAAGGCCTTACCTGTGAACTGTTTTGATGTCCTTGGACTTGGCACTGAGTTGAACTGCCTTGGGGAAGGCCTGAGCGGGAGTGCGGAGAACTTTGGCCGTTGTCTAGGGCCCCAGTCTGAGCCGCTGAGCCAGACGGAGCTAATAGTGTTTGGCGGTGGGTCACACAGATCCATTGTCAGTGATCTGCCCCGGCAAGCTCCGCCCTCAGGGTCGCAGAGCTAGAAACGGGTGGGAGCTGGTAACCCAGCAACCAAGTAGCCTAAGGGTGGGGTCTGAGCCGCCTTGCAGCCCTAACCCTCAGGGGCAGAGTGAGACCGGTTTTGGCACCCTGGGTAAGTGGATAGCCACTTCAGCAGTGATTCCAGCAAGAAAGCTGGGAAAGCTTCTGCTCAGCAAGTTTACAAGTTCAAAGTGCCTTTTAAGTGGGCTGAAGAGAGATTTAGGGTGTCTACCTGCTGGGGTTTGAGAAATCAGCTGCCTCCAGTCGTATCAGAACTGTGACTAACATCTCATACCCCATAAGACCACATGTTGCCCAGACAATATTCAATAACATATACAAACTGCTTTGTTTTTGGTTGTGTATTTTTTTCTTTTTTTTTTTTTGCTTGTTTATTTTGACGTTGTTGATGTTCTTTTGTTTTTTAATTTCAATCTTTTCCATACAGATCCCTTTTTCTTTCTCAATTTTTCTAGTTTAATTATAATTTCCCATTGCTGCCTTTTTTAATAACTACAACTTCATTTTTGCTAGTGTTTCTACCGCTATCATTTGTTTTTTCACCCCATTGTATCCCCGTAAAGTTTTCTGTTTGCTTGTTTTGGTTTGATTTATAGCATTTTTGTCTTTCCTCTCTACTTGGTGGAGGTGGGGTACTGTGTCTGATCAGGTTAGCAAAGAGCTGCTGACCTCAAGGGAACCACCCAACTGGGGCACCCCCAGAAGGTGGGGTTTTTTAAGGTTGTGTCAAAGTACCCTACTGTACACCTATATTGCCCTGTCTCCCTCTTTCTGTGCCTCTCTTCTTTTTGTCAATATTCCTTATCCCCACCCCCTCTCCTTTCTCTATCTTTCTTTTTTTTTTTTTTTTTTTTTTCTCTTATCACTCGGTCCTCCTTTCTTTCATCCCTTTTTTGCTCTTCAATCTTCTCACCCTTCTGGTCCTGTAACCCTTAGTCCACAGGCACAAGATCTTAAAGAGCAAGAGGAAGTGAAAGGAAAATTAGGGCAAGGAAACAGATAAAAGAAATCACTCATGAGGAAGAATCAGCAGAAAACTCCAGGCAACATGAAGAACCAGTCCAGAACGACCCCGCCAAGGGACCATGAGGTAGCTACTGCAGAGGATTCCACCTATACAGAAATGTTAGGAATGACAGAAAGGGAATTTAGAATACACATGTTGAAAACAATGAAAGAAATGATGGAAACAATGAAGGAAACTGCTAATAAAGTGGAAAATAACCAAAAGGAAATCCGAAAACAGAATCAAATCAGAGATGAACGATATGAAGAATATAAAAAGGATATAGCAGAGCTGAAGGAACTGAAACAGTCAATCAGGGAACTTAAAGATGCAATGGTCTAACCAGCAACAGGTTAGACCATGCAGAAGAAAGAATTTCAGAGGTAGAAGACAAAGTTTTTGAGATAACTCAGATAGTAAAAGAGGCAGAAAAGAAGAGAGAGAAAGCAGAACGTTCACTGTCAGAATTATGGGACTTTATGAAGCGTTCCAACATACGAGTTATAGGAATTCCAGAAGGGGAAGAAGAATGCCCCAGAGGAATGGAAGCCATACTAGAGAATATTATAAAAGAAAATTTCCCAAACATCACCAAAGATTCTGACACACTGCTTTCAGAGGGATATCGGACCCCAGGTCGCCTCAACTCTAACCGAGCTTCTCCAAGACACATTGTGATGAACCTGTCCAAAGTCAAGACAAAAGAAAAGATTCTGCAAGCTGCCAGGAGTAAGCGCCAGTTGACCTACAGGGGCAAATCCATCAGAGTGACCGCAGACTTCTCTAATGAAACTTTCCAAGCAAGAAGACAATGGTCATCTACCTTTAATCTACTTAAACAGAACAATTTTCAGCCCAGAATTCTGTACCCTGCTAAGCTAAGCTTCAAAATTGATGGAGAAATCAAATCATTTATGGATATACAAACATTGAGGAAATTCGCCACAACAAGACCAGCTCTACAGGAAATACTTCAACCTGTTCTGCACACTGACCACCACAATGGATCAGCAGCAAAGTAAGAACTCAGAAATCAAAGGACAGAGCCTAACCTCCACACTGATGCAAAAGATAAAACTAAGCAATGGACTCTCACCAAATAAGACGAATAGAATACTACCACACTTATCAATTATCTCCATAAATGTTAATGGCTTGAATTCCCCACTGAAGAGACATAGATTGGCTGACTGGATTAAAAAACACAAGCCATCCATCTGCTGTCTGCAAGAAACACACCTGGCTTCAAAAGACAAATTAAAGCTCCGAGTCAAGGGATGGAAGACAATTTTTCAGGCAAATGGAATTCAGAAGAAAAGAGGAGTTGCAATCTTATTTTCAGATACATCTGGATTTAAAGCAACTAAAGTCAAAAAAGACAAAGATGGTCACTTTATATTGGTCAAGGGAAAACTACAACAAGAAGACATTTCAATTCTAAATATTTATGCACCCAATTTAAATGCTCCCAGATTCTTGAAGCAGACCTTACTCAGTCTGAGCAATATGATATCTGATAATACCATCATAACAGGGGACTTTAACACACCTCTTACAGAGTTGGACAGATCCTCTAAACAGAAATTAAACAAAGATATAAGAGATTTAAATGAGACCCTAGAACAACTATGCTTGATAGACGCATATAGAACACTCCATCCCAAAGATAAAGAATATACATTCTTCTCATCACCCCATGGAACATTCTCCAAAATTGATCATATCCTGGGACACAAAACAAATATCAACAGAATCAAAAGAATTGAAATTTTACCTTGTATCTTTTCAGACCATAAGGCACTAAAGGTGGAACTCAACTCTAAAAAAAATGCTCAACCCCACCCAAAGGCATGGAAATTAAACAATCTTCTGTTGAATAACAGATGGGTGCAGGAAGAAATAAAACAGGAAATCATTAACTTCCTTGAGCATAACAACAATGAAGACACAAGCTACCAAAACCTGTGGGATACTGCAAAAGCAGTTTTGAGAGGAAAATTCATCGCTTTAGATGCCTACATTCGAAAAACAGAAAGAGAGCACATCAACAGTCTCACAAGAGATCTTATGGAATTGGAAAAAGAAGAACAATCTAAGCCTAAACTCAGTAGAAGAAAAGAAATATCCAAAATCAAATCAGAGATCAATGAAATTGAAAACAAAAGAATCATTCAGAAAATTAATGAAACAAGGAGTTGGTTTTTTGAAAAAATAAATAAAATAGATAAACCATTGGCCAGACTTACTAGAAATAGAAAAGTAAAATCTCTAGTAACCTCAATCAGAAACGATAAAGGGGAAATAACAACTGATCCCACAGAGATACAAGAGATCATCTCTGAATACTACCAGAAACTCTATGCCCAGAAATTTGACAATGTGAAGGAAATGGATCAATATTTGGAATCACACCCTCTCCCTAGACTTAGCCAGGAAGAAATAGACCTCCTGAACAGACCAATTTCAAGCACTGAGATCAAAGAAACAATAAAAAAGCTTCCAACTAAAAAATGCCCTGGTCCAGATGGCTTCACTCCAGAATTCTATCAAACCTTCAAGGAAGAGCTTATTCCTGTACTGCAGAAATTATTCCAAAAAATTGAGGAAGAAGGAATCTTCCCCAACACATTCTATGAAGCAAACATCACCCTGATACCAAAACCAGGAAAAGACCCAAACAAAAAGGAGAATTTCAGACCAATCTCACTCATGAATATAGATGCAAAAATTCTCAACAAAATCCTAGCCAATACATTACAGCTTATCATCAAAAAAGTCATTCATCATGATCAAGTAGGCTTCATCCCAGGGATGCAAGGCTGGTTTAACATACGCAAGTCCATAAACGTTATCCACCATATTAACAGAGGCAAAAATAAAGATCACATGATCCTCTCAATAGATGCAGAAAAAGCATTTGATAAAATCCAGCATCCTTTTCTAATTAGAACACTGAAGAGTATAGGCATAGGTGGCACATTTCTAAAACTGATTGAAGCTATCTATGACAAACCCACAGCCAATATTTTACTGAATGGAGTTAAACTGAAAGCTTTTCCTCTTAGAACTGGAACCAGACAAGGTTGTCCTCTGTCACCTTTACTATTCAACATAGTGCTGGAAGTTCTAGCCAATACAATTAGGCAAGACAAGGAAATAAAGGGAATCCAAATGGGAGCAGAGGAGGTCAAACTCTCCCTCTTTGCTGACGACATGATCTTATACTTAGAGAACCCCAAAGACTCAACCACAAGACTCCTAGAAGTCATCAAAAAATACAGTAATGTTTCAGGATATAAAATCAATGTCCACAAGTCAGTAGCCTTTGTATACACCAATAACAGTCAAGATGAGAAGCTAATTAAGGACACAACTCCCTTCACCATAGTTTCAAAGAAAATGAAATACCTAGGAATATACCTAACGAAGGAGGTGAAGGACCTCTATAAAGAAAACTATGAACTCCTCAGAAAGGAAATAGCAGAGGATATTAACAAATGGAAGAACATACCATGCTCATGGATGGGAAAAATCAACATTGTTAAAATGTCTATACTTCCCAAAGCAATCTACCTATTCAATGCCATTCCTATCAAAGTACCTACATCGTACTTTCAAGATTTGGAAAAAATGATTCTGCGTTTTGTATGGAACCAGAAAAAACCCCGTATAGCTAAGGCAGTTCTTAGTAACAAAAATAAAGCTGGGGGCATCAGCATACCAGATTTTAGTCTGTACTACAAAGCCATAGTGCTCAAGACAACATGGTACTGGCACAAAAACAGAGACATAGACACTTGGAATCGAATTGAACACCAAGGAATGAAACTAACATCTTACAACCACCTAATCTTCGATAAACCAAACAAGAACTTACCTTGGGGGAAAAACTCCCTATTCAATAAATGGTGTTGGGAGAACTGGATGTCTACATGTAAAAGACTGAAACTGGACCCACACCTTTCCCCACTCACAAAAATTGATTCAAGATGGATAAAGGACTTAAATTTAAGGCATGAAACAATAAAAATCCTCAAAGAAAGCATAGGCAAAACACTGGAAGATATTGGCCTGGGGGAAGACTTCATGAAGAGGACTGCCATGGCAATTGCAACAACAACAAAAATAAACAAATGGGACTTCATTAAACTGAAAAGCTTCTGTACAGCTAAGGAGACAATAACCAAAGCAAAGAGACAACCCACACAATGGGAAAGGATATTTGCATATTTTCAATCAGACAAAAGCTTGATAACCAGGATCTATAGAGAACTCAAATTAATCCACATGAAAAAAGCCAACAATCCCTTATATCAATGGGCAAGAGACATGAATAGAACTTTCTCTAAAGACGACAGACGAATGGCTAACAAACACATGAAAAAATGTTCATCATCTCTATATATTAGAGAAATGCAAATCAAAACAACCCTGAGATATCATCTAACCCCGGTGAGAATGGCCCACATCACAAAATCTCAAAACTGCAGATGCTGGCGTGGATGTGGAGAGAAGGGAACACTTTTACATTGCTGGTGGGACTGCAAACTAGTACAACCTTTCTGGAAGGAAGTATGGAGAAACCTCAAAGCACTCAACCTAGACCTCCCATTTGATCCTGCAATCCCATTACTGGGCATCTACCCAGAAGGAAAGAAATCCTTTTATCATAAGGACACTTGTACTAGACTGTTTATTGCAGCTCAATTTACAATCGCCAAAATGTGGAAACAGCCTAAATGCCCACCAACCCAGGAATGGATTAACAAGCTGTGGTATATGTATACCATGGAATACTATTCAGCCATTAAAAAAAATGGAGACTTTACATCCTTCGTATTAACCTGGATGGAAGTGGAAGACATTATTCTTAGTAAAGCATCACAAGAATGGAGAAGCATGAATCCTATGTACTCAATCTTGATATGAGGACAATTAATGACAATTAAGGTCATGGGGGGAAGCAGAAAGAGGGATGGAGGGAGGGGGGTGAGGCCTTAGTGTGTGTCACACTTTATGGGGGCAAGACATGATTGCAAGAGGGACTTTACCTAACAATTGTAATCAGTGTAACTGGCTTATTGTACCCTCAATGAATCCCCAACAATAAAAAAAAAAAAAATAAACAAATAAAAAAAAAAAAAATAAATTCTGTAGGGATTTTTGGTCAGAAGTCACTGAATTGATAGACTAACTTGGTGAACAAATATTTTTATAAAATTGTATCTTCTTATCTAAAAATAAGGCATGTCCTTTTTAATGTTCTTCCTTTGTTCCTCTTGTGAACTGTATCTTGTTCATTACATTTTCTAATACTTTATTGCTATTGTATAGGAAAGCTACTGGTTTTTATGTTTATCTTGAGTCTAGCCACCGTATGGAATTCTCTTATTTCATCTTGGTGGTCTTTCGATTAGGTTACTTGAATTTTCTAGTCCTATTGTCAGTATATAAAAGAGGTTTTCTTTACTTCTCAAATATTTGTCCTTCTTTTTCTGAGTGCATTCTGTAGCATGATCTTTCTAACATACAAATTTCTCTGGCTTCCCAAAGTCAAAATCTCTTCTCAGCATGACACGCTTCCCCTATTCAGATGCCCGTCTCCCAGACTGGTTCTCTGTACTCTTTTCAACATACAGTTGCTCACCCCAACACATCATGTTTCCTTTCTTGTGCCCCTTTAACACATATTTCCTCTATGTAAAAACTCTTCTCCTCATTAAGAATTAACTATGGGGTGTAATGTATACTATCTGGGTAACGTGCTAAAAGCCCTGACTTCTCTGCTGTACAGTCTGTGTATCAAAAACCCACTCGTGTCCTTTAAATCTATTGAAATTTAAAAACCATAATAAAGGAGGAAAAAAACCTCTTACCATTCTCTCCCTTTCCCACTTTCTCATTGTCTACCAAACTTATATCTACCCTTTAGGTTTCAACTTAAGGATTATGTTTGATGTGGGCTTCCTTTGAGGCAGGCCTCTGCTCCTTCCCCTTGCCCCCTGTGGCTGTATATAGCCTTCCACGATGCACTAACACCCTTAAATTATAATGTGTCTGTTTGCTTACTGGTGAATTAATGAGATAGAAATTTTCCTTAATGGTAGGGATGGTGTCTATTCATATTTTGTTTCTCAGCACCTATCATTGTCCTCAGGGGTTGGTCAACACTCAATGCATACTTGTTAAATGTATATATTTAATGCGCAAATGCAGAAGCAATGAAACTGTGGGCCTCTGGTAGACAAAGGGGAGAGATATTTTCTTATAGGTACAATTACTATGGCAATGATGTGAAAGGCTGGCCTTGTTTTAGTACAAATTGTAATTCAATCATTTTCTTCTGACCCACAGATAACTTTGTTTTCTGATTTAATGTTACTTGTATTTTAATCGAAATACTAAGAAGATTACTTTCCTAAAACATAGTTAATATAGTTTTGATTGAACAAATGTAACCCAAAAGATATTAATATGTCGTTTTACTTAACAAACACTAGTAAACATTTGTAAAACATGTCTTCTAGATTGAAAAGAGTCAGGAATTATTCCCTAAGTGCCTAGAAAATAACTGTTAGCCAAATATGAATGTAATGAAAGAGTAAAAGTATAAAACTCAAGGAAGTCAAAAAGAGCACCTTTACTACTTCTTTTTTTTTTTTTTTTTTTTGAGACAGAGCCTCAAGCTGTCACCCTGGGTAGAGTGGTGTGGCATCACAGCTCACAGCAACCTCCAACTCCTGGGCTCTAGCGATTCTCCTGCCTCTGCCTCCCAAGTAGCTGGGACTACAGGAGCCCATCACAACACCCGGCTATTTTTTGGTTGCAGCCATCATTGTTGTTTGGCAGGCCCTGGCTGGATTTGAACCCACCGCCTCAGGTGTATGTGGCTGGTGCCTTAGCCTCTTGAGCCACAGGTGCCAAGCTCAGCTTTACTACTTCTTAAATTCTGAAAATGTTTGATTAAGGTAAAGGAAGCCTCAAAGCTGGGGTGGGCAATGAAAATTTCTTCAGTGGCTGCCTGGGGAGGAATTCCCAGACACTTTGTAAAGTTATTTTTTCAGGGGGCTTTCTTTCTTTCTCTCTCTCTCTCTCTCTCTTTTTTTTTTTTTTTTTGGTAGAAGTCACAGTGCAAAGTATTCAGTCTCAGAAAGAGATTATGTGAAGCAATCTGCAGATTTTTAGAGTAAAAAGTAGGAACTGAAACAGTAGAACAAAAGCTAACAATTACTAACACACAGCTAACAATGACTGAGCATTTACCGTGTTCCAGGCACTATGCCGGACATGTTAAATGCATTATCTCACTTTCACTCCATAAAAATGCAACCAGGTAGGAACTAACATTTTGTCCCACTTTAATGATGAGGAAATTGTGGTTCGGTATCATCCTATCTAAGGTTGTGATTAAGTGGCCAATTCTGAAGTTAGCTCTGTTCCCCACTCTGCTAGCCATCTACCCTAAGCATGGATAAGGTGCAAAGCAGAAAGTTTCTGTTCTTTAAAGACTAAAGCTTGAGTGATTGCAGACAGCCTGAGAAGCCTCTGCACTTGGTGTAAATGTTCTGGTGCAATCCGTCATGTCAACAACTCACACCTGCAGTATGCCTGGCACCGTGCTGGCTGGTACAGAGATGCGGAGATGACAAAGCCACTGCTCCTGACCTAGAAGGAACTGCAACTGGTGGCGACCTAGACAAACAAAGGAAATGTCATGTGGAAGAGGAAGGTTGCAGGGCAGGCTCTTCACCAGGACCAAATTCACACATAAGGAGAAGAGGATTATTTCACAATGGCCCTGTGGGGGATGGAGATCAGCCCAGGATGTTCAAATAGAAACACAAGTCAGAATGAGCAACAGCAGAATCAGAATGGTTACTTCAGCCACTTCTGGCTAAAGACTTCCCTAATATCCCTATGAGGATGGTTTGCTAAGAAAAAGCTGAAGTGCCCAGTTCTTATACTTGAGTATCTCAATTCAGTTGTCGTCACTTCCTATTGTTGACTTTATACAGCTCTGTGTGCAAAGAATTTCACCAAATGTTATTCATTAAGTTAGGAAGTCATTCAATAAATATTTATTGAGTGCCCATTCTGTGCATTGGGGATATGGAGGTGGGCAAGACAGACAACATTCCTGCTCTCCTGGAACTTCCCTTTTAGCAAGTGAGGCGATTAACAAGTAGCTAAATAAATAAACACTGTTATTACAGAGTGTAATGATTGCTGAGAGAGAAATAAACAGGGTTATCTGATGAAGAGTTACTGGGAAAGGCCTCTTAGAGAGGGTGATCTAGAATTACATCGGGATGGAGATCCTGCTGGGAGTGAGGCAGCAATGCCAATAGCTGAGAGAAAGGAATTTTGGGACTTGGGGTAGAGGTGACAATAAATGCAAAGACAGATAGTGAGGCTGGGTGCTTAAAGCTAGAGGGCTTGTAGACCTCATTCCTATGCTCTGACATGTGAGATGAAATTCTAGGCACCTGTTTTGTAATGGAGCTGTAAAGTGTCCTATTGCTAGTTTGCATGCCAACAATAAATGGACCGGCACTAAATAAAAATTTTTATTCTCTTGCAAAACAGATTATATTCTGAAACTTACAAAAGGCTTATACTTTGCATGCTAATTGAAAAATAGTATATAGGCTCACCACCCATAGTGAGTAGGGCACCAGCCACACGCACCGAGGCTGGCAGGTTCAAGCCCCACCTAGGCCTGCTAAACAACAATGACAACTGCAACCAAAAAAAAAAAAAAAATAGCCAGGCATTGTGGCGGGCGCCTGTAGTCCCAGCTACTTGGGAGTCTGAGGCAAGAGAATTGCTTGCGCCCAAGAGTTTGAGGTTACTGTGAGCACTCTACTGAGGGCAACATAGTAAGACTCCGGCTCAAAAAAGAAAAAAAGGATGTAGAGCTAAAAGAAGCATCAGATATAATCTAATCCGACTCCTCATTTTAGATGAGAAAATTGAGGCCCAAAGGTGAGATAAAGTCCCCTGGTCACCTGAGGTGATAGGGGCAGACCTGAGATTAGAACTCTGACTTGAAATTACATGCGCTCTTTCCTTAAAAGGTTAAGGATGAAATATTTGTAATTGGCAGGCACTTGAATTATGTGTAATAAATATTTGTTTTGAAAGTGATGAACCTCATTTTCCTCCTTTAAAATGTCTTATCTATTTTTTCCATCTAGCTTGAAGATCTTCCAAATTCAGTTGTTAAAAAGCAACTTTGATTTAGTTCACACACCTCTCACCTCCTGTGGAGGCCAGTGTGTGAGACATCATTTGGCCACCAGAGGGACCTGAAGACTCCGCCTGAGAGTAGAGATCATCTGCTTTCTTTCTTTCTTTTTTTTTCAGAGACAGAGTCTCACCTTGTCGTCCTGGGTAGAGTGCTGTAGCGTCACAGCTCACGGCAACCTCCAGCTCTTGGGCTTAGGTGATTCTTTTGCCTCAGCCTCCTGAGTATCTGGGATTACAGGCGCCCAACCACAACTCCCGGCTATTTTGTTGTTGTTGTTATTGTTGCAGTTTGGCTGGGACTGGGTTGGAACCGTCGGTATATGGGGCCAGCGCCCTACTCACTGAGCCACAGGCACCGCCCCATCTTGTTTCTAATGTACATATGTTCTGGCTGAGAAGCCTGAAAAGCTGACTGGATATGAGATGACCGTGTTTGAGACAGGTAGCAGAGGCGAACTTTGGCTCAAACAGCTGTTTGTGCACACCTGCTCACCTAACTGGCCCATAGCAGCTGAGGAAAATTACCTCATCTGTTTAGCAAGTCAGCCTCAGAGTACCAGCTGCCTGCCACAGCCCGATCTACGAGCTGCCCAACTCCTCTACCAAGTCCCACTGTGCAATCTTTATAACATTTAAAGTGAGGGTTTAAGGCCACACTGAAAAGATGTCACTCGGAAAAGATGTGACCAAAGCATAAAATTATAACAAATATAAGCCAGGTGCTATGAGTTTATTCACCAGTTCCCAGGATAGCAGAATAAAGGAGCACTCCTGACAAAATGAAAGAGATCTTACAAGAAGCAAAAGGAAATACCCATTGTATGAGGCAGAGAGGGTCAGCGAAGGCAATAAATTCTTGAAACCACTGACCTCAAGCCCCATGACTTAACAGGCCCTGAACCTTTGAGCTCAAATTCGGGCATGGAATAGTAACTAGCAGACCACCTATCCCTTGGTGTCTCAGAGCAACTCCTGGGGTAGTCCATTTATAAGGTCTTGAACTTTGGGTCTTCTGCCTAACCTAACTACTGGGACCTTTGTTGCTCCCTGGGGCTGATGGTAAATTCAATAGGAAAGAGGCGCACAGACTGAAAATGCAGCGTTTCCTCTCAGATGCTAGATACCCATATGCAAATGTATTAAAAGAAGGTGTGTGTGTAGAAGTTAGGTCTTTTCCTAGCACTGTGACTTAAGCAAGTTGCTTAAATTTCTCCAGGCCTGAGTTTTCCTTCTATCAAACAAAACAAATAACATTTGTTTTGGGGCACTTTAACTTAAAGAGCTATTAAAAGATGAGTAAACACATTGCGCTTCTCCGCCCCCGGTCGTGGAGCTGCGGAGAGACCCGCCCCTCTACCCTGCTTAGCTCTGATTGGCCCCGCTCTGCGGGGGCGGGGCCGGGCGCACGGGGCTAACCCCAGGCGGAGCCGGTCCCGGCGCCCAGGACTCCCGCAGAGACGCCGCCATGGCCGCTCCCTCCCGCGAGGCTGCGCACACCTTGCTAGCTGTGCTGCTGGCGCCTGCGCTTCTGGTGCTGCTCGTGTCGCCCGCTTGGGGCCGCGGCGGCCGGAATCACGGGGACTGGGACGCGGCCGCGGTGCCGCCGCTGCCACCTCGCGAGGACGCGGCGCGCGTGGCCCGCTTCGTGACGCACCTCTGCGACTGGGGCGCGCTGGCCACTATCTCCACGCTGCCGGAGGTGCGCGGCCGGCCTTTCGCCGATGTCTTGTCCCTCAGCGACGGACCCCCGGGCGCAGGCAGAGGCGAGCCCTACTTCTACCTGAGCCCGCTGCAGCTCTCGGTGCACAACCTACAGGTGAGCGGGAAGGCCGCGCGGCTTCCCGGCCTGGGTGGCGTGTGGGCACTGCGGAGCTCGCGGCCCGGGGGCCCAGCTGCTGGCGGGGCGGCCAGAGAGTAAGCCTTTCGACTTTCACCAGAATTCTGTCTGGAATGTAGAGCTCGCCTCACACGACTGCCTCTTCTCCCCTACGCTGGCATGGCGGGCTTTGCAGCATCCCGAATGTTGAGCAACTGAGTACCGGGAATTCTCTTAAGCCCTGGCCACTGGGCGACGCCCTCGGGGTGAATTCGTTGCCGGTACTGGGTAGGACTTCTCATTTCCAAGTCGGTTTGGGGCACAGTGTCTCCATTAACTGGGCTTTTTCTTATTGCTAAAGGTTTTTTTGGTTTGTGTTTGTTTTTGAGACAGAGTCTCAAGCTGTCGCCCTGGGTAGAGTGCTGTAGCATCACAGCTCACAGCAACTCTTGGGCTTAAGCGATTCTCTTGCCTCAGCCTCCCAAGTAGCTGGGACTACAGGCACCCGGCGCAACGCCCGGCTATTTTTTTTGTTGTAGTTGTTGTTTTAGCAGGACCAGGCCGGGTTCGAACCTACCAGCCCCAGTGTACGTGGCCGGTGACCTAACCACTGAGTACGGGCGCCGCTCCTTACTAAAGGTTCTGCAGGATATAGAGATGGTTGGGTGATTAAGCATCTTGCTTACCTGACCTTGGGATTTCCCCTTCTTACCTTCCTCTTGAGTTAAGAATTTCCCCTTCCGCAGTAAGAAACTAATAAACAAGACCGTGGATGATACAGTGATTCCTGCAATTTTAGGCCTCCACGTACGCAGTGGCTTCCTCCTTATGGAGCAGAACTGATGGAAGGTCTGTCTCTTCCTTATCCTTTGCTCACCTTCTGGGACAGGGCCAAGCTTACAACTCTGGTGGACCTCTGCTGTCCCAAGGTTGGCCCACAGACACACGCTAAGGAGGCTAGAGGCATGCAGAAAAGGAAGAGAGCCTGGTTTGGTGGGGGCTCTTTTTGACAAAGATCTCAGATTTGAGCTCAGCTGCGAAAGTACAACATTGATGACAAAGATGGGATGTAAGAAACTGATGTTTGATGAAGCCACTTCTCTGTGCCAGGCTGACCTTCACTTTACTCTTCTTTCATTGTTTCTTCTAATAATTATTGAGGTATTATTATCCCTCTTCTGCAGATGAAGAACTTCAGGCTTAGATAAAGTAACTTGCCCAAAGCCAGTGGCCAAACCCTCGTTTCATCTCCGTCTGTCTTCAAATCACACATCAGACTGGTGGCCCATGAGCTGACTATGTCCGTTGACCAGTTTTCTGTCTTTAATAAATTCAAATTAGATACCAAATTTTAAAATTCAGATTTTACTTAAAAATCTAAATTTCTATCTTCACTTGAAAAATCGGATGATCAAGCAACACTGAGGACCTACATTGTCTGAACAAAAATAGAAGCAGCTGCCCCCTTTTAGCCAATGCATGTACAGCCCAGTTCACCGTTTTCTTATTCCCGGCTCTCTCCATTCTTTAGGCAGGTGCACAGAGCAAACTCATTCCACTCATTAGTGACACTGAACTTTGGCTATAAATCAGTCATCTAGGAAGACTTAAAAATGCAATGCTAAGGCATTTTGTTAAAAACACATTTTATTCTCAAACAATAACCACTTCCCTCCCTTCCCCCAAGAAAAACCTCTCCCGGATGATTCTAATGGAGGAGGAGGGAGATTGAGCTATATATGATCATATTTGAATTTGTGGGAGCTCCTGATATTATCATCCCTATTGCGGAATCAGGAAACTAAGACTCAGGGATGCAGGGACTCACCTGTGACCAGCCACCTACTGGCTGTCAGTTAGCACTTCAGCCCAGGTCCAGGATTTCTATGGTGGCAGTGAAAAGAAGTGGCCGCATCAGAATTTGCTCGATTCTGACTCCATCCATTAACCACTCAAGATTGGTTTGTGCTTTCCTTTCCACTTTTCCCCTTCCTTCTGACCTTCAGGGTCCTCTCCATGTCTTCCCATCAAGGGGAGTGAAATAGTTCCAACAAAAACAAGAGGACCTAGGTTTGGGACCACTTCTCGTGTGTAAAATGCCTGTCCTCTCTAACTCAGAGACAGGTTGTGAGCTTCAAATGTGTTTGGCCACTGGGACATTTCTTTTGGATTTTTTTTTGGTGGCATTTTTTATAGTGAATATTTCTAGGAAGATGTCGCTGATGTTAGCTAGTCACGGTATTAGGTTGGGCTGCAGAGCCAGTGAGTCAGAAACAAAATCCTGGGGGTTGATTCTGGGTCCCAACATCTCTCACTGTTGGCCTCCCTTCCTTCTTGGCGCTTTTGTGCTGTGACCTTTTCTCTGATCACTCCTGATTTTTTTCTCTGACCCACTAAAAATAAGTGTCCTCCAGATTCAGTTTCTTACCTTTCTGTTCTCAGTATGATCCTTAGAAAATCTTAAACTGTCATTCACATCATTCCCAGTCAAGATTCACTTCCAAGTTTATGTCCTTTTTCTGACCTCATTAGAGTTCTCTATCATGAACTGCTTGCCCTTCATTTTTACTTCATTAGTTTACCACTCAAATTCAGTATATTTAAATCCAATCCTCTTCCTCCTGAAACCAGCTAATCTTACTCTTCTCCATTTCTGTTAATGGGATGATTGCTTTCTTAGGAAACAATAGTTGGAATTCTTACTCCCTCTGCAACTCCCTCAGTTCCCAAATCCTGACTATTTTCTGTTGTTTTCTTTGCTTCTAGCCAGTCCCTTTTCTTGTATTCCTACCACACCATCCTTAAGCTTATCACCTCTTCCTACCTTAAAGTAACTCTTCCTGTCTGCCCTGTCCACCCTGACCACCTGATTTATGGTAACAAAATACCTCACTCAGCATTGGCACTCTAGCCTTTAACAACACCCTCTGAGTCACCTGAGGCTTTTGTTTAAAATGCAGATACCTGGGTCTGGAGTGGAGCCCAGGAATCAGCATTCTGACAAACTCTCCAAGCAGGTGGTTCACTGCCAAACGTGCCTTACAAATAATAATCTAGACTCCTCAACTTAGATGTGAGCTGCTCCAAACCCACTTGCTCTGAAAGTCCTCTCTTTCTAGCAAATTAGGTTTCCCCAGACTCCCCATCGTGCCTTAGGCCTTCCCAGTTCTGTGGGTTTTGCAGTTATCATTCCCTCTACCTTTATTTCTGCCTCCCCCCCCCCCCAGTGGTAAGACAGGATTTTATTAGACAGAAAGGAATACAGAAAGAGTAAAAAGTACCAGAGCTTCTGGCAAAGGGGAAGACCCAAGTCAAAAGGGTCCTTTGACATGGGTCCATTGTCTAGGGGTATATATCACATTTTGACCAGGACTTGGTAGGTGGAAAAACACCTTTACAAACTTAATGAGTGTATTAGCAAATGAATGAATGCAGTCCCCTGGGGCAAGATTATTAGCTGTTTGCAGTTTTTATCTCAGGGATTAGGGGGTATGCTCCCTAATCAAGGTGGAATCACCCAAAACTCTTTCAGGCTGCTTTGTTCCAGACCTTGCTAGAGCCCAGGGGATGTGTCCTGGAAAGAGCAGCCTGTTTGTGCGGGTCTGATTTCTGAGTTAGTTTCTGTCCAGCCCTGAGTGGGAGAATCCTGTATTAATCCTCTCTCTTGGAATAAAAGCTCTAACTGCCATTAGGGAGAAAGGAGTCTGACTGCTTCAGACTGCTTCCTGCTGAAGACAGACAGTGATAAAGGGGGGCCGTTAGAGGTTCCTGAGAGGAGGGCAATCCAGGGTTCACAGTAAATGGAAATCCAGTTGATCCCTCCACCTGGGGCAAAATGTCAGGGTATTCATGAAATTACCCAGGCCTAGGAAACTGGGGTCCCTTGTCCAGCCTTGAATGGGGGAACCCTGTATCAATAGAAGGGATCAGTTAGGGTTTCTCCAGAGGGAGGGTGATCCAGGGATCCACAACAGAAATAGGTCTTGGACTGGAGCCATTTTTGCTGCTTGTGGCCTGATGATAGCATCTCTGAAAGACAAATCTGATTAGCACATCATTTGACAGCCAAAGATTGCTTTTTGAATTTAGAAGTCCGGTGAGGTTATGAGAAGTATAAATAATTAGGTCTCTTCCCAAAGTTAGCTTAGTTGCCTCTAGGGTTAAGAGGGCTACAGCTGCTAAAACCATAGACAATGTGGCTGTCCCTTAGTCATAGTGTAAATTTCTTTACTAAGGTAAGCTACATGTTGTAAAACTGAACCCTGGTGTTGGGGCAAGACTCCTAGGGCAATTCCAGTTGGCTCTGTAACATGCAGATTAAATTGTCTGGTAGGAACACTTAAAGCAGTGGCCTGTAAAAGAGCATTTTCCAGCTGCTGGAATGCCTTATCTGCCTCCGGTTCCCATTTTAGAGTGACCAGGAACTCTTTTGAGTATTTTTAATTAAAGAATAGAATGGTCTAGCTATTTCACTATATTTAGGAATCCAGAGTGCAAAAGCCTGTGATTCCTAAGAAGCCTCAAAGCTGTCTGAGAGTTCAAGGTTTAGGGTAAACCAATATTTGTTCTATTCTTTCTTTGCCCACAGTTCTCTTCCCCTGTGAAAGTTGGAGACCCAAATAGTGCACTTCAGACACACATAATTGGGCTTTAGCCTTGGAAACTTTGTACTCGGAATCAGCTAGAAAGTTTAATAGAGCTTGGGTAGCTTTGTGGCATTCCTCTGCATCTGGTGCTCCCAGAAGAATGTCATGTACCTACTGAATCAGAGTCACTGTGGGATATGAGCAATGACTCTTGGGCTAAGGAGATGGTCCTTAAGTCCTTGAGGTAAGTTAGACTGGTTGAGCGTATTTTGCTTTTCCCAGCTGTCCCTCAGGAGCCCATGCTTCTGGGTTAATTTTTGTCTCTAATAAGAGAAGACATAGTATCACCCTCTACCGTTAACATATCTTTCCACTTCTATTCTGATTTCAAAGGCAGGTAGTACCTGAGTTACAAACATTCAACTTACTTACAACTCGCACTTACAAACAAGGATCTATTATACTAAGTTATAAGCATTTGACTGACAAGGTCTCATACCTATGAAAGAAGTTTATTACTAGTAGACGTACCTGTTCCGGTTGGCATACAAATTCAATTCAAGAATGAACCTGTAGCACTTATCTTGTTCGTGGCCCAGGGACTGTCTGTATAAGGCTCCCTGTAGTTTCTCCATCACACCAGGCTAAGCTGATGTCTCCTCACACTGAACTTGGAATGCTCTTCACTGTCCATTTGCAATCAGTTCTGTGCTGCCTTCTGACCTCTCTTTCTTTTTTCTTTTTTGAGACAGAGCCTCAAGCTGTCACCCTGGGTAGAGTGCCATGGCTTTACAGCTCACAGCAACCTCCAACTCCTGGGCTTAAGTGATTCTCCTGCCTCAGCCTCCCAAGTAGCTGGGACTATAGGCGCTTGCCACAACGCCCGGCTATTTTTTTGTTGCAGCCGTCATTATTGTTTGGCGGGCCTGGGCTGGATTCAAACCCGCCAGCTCAGGTGTATGTGGCTGGTGCCTTAGCCGCTTGAGCCACTGACCTCTCTTTCTTTCGCATGATTGAAGTTTTGTTTTTTTTTTTTTACTTTTCTACCAGATTATAAACTCATAGAGAGGAGAGACCTTATCTGAGTGCACCTTTATTTTTTTGGTCTCCTATAATGCACTGCCTAGCAGTTTCCAGACAGAGGATATTTGGCTAAATGACTTCAAGGAGATCTCTTTACTATCCACTGTTTTGATGGGTCACTGTGAAATAGCAAAAGTCTCTACAAGACATTTAGAGCCTAAAGAGTCTGCAGTGCAGTGTGCAAATTTTGCTGTATCTGTTAACAGTGTCTTTTACGAAGCTGATTGCTGAATAAGAATACAGTATTTTGCTTACTTCACTTTTTGAATCTAGAATAAGACTTATTGCTACAGCAGGAATGAACAATTTCTACAAGTTTTGAGATCACATGACAATTTCTGCTAACATAAGATAAACAAGCAGCATGATTCAGCTACTTTCTTGCTTAAATTATATAATTAACTAGTTGAGGAACTATGGTATTTTTATGCACTGGTTTCATATTAGAGTTTAAGCAGTCAGATCTTTCAATGAAGGCAGTAGACCAGCCTTGAATTTGGGTAGTATAATTAATTCCTCTGATGAATATGGAACAAATTCATAGTTAAGGAAAAACACATTGAAATGATTCTTAGTTAATTTGAAATATGACTCCCCTACTTTTTGTGTGTAGGAGAGTCAGAATCAGTCTGTGCAAGTAGTATTTTTCCCCTGAGTGGACGATGATGTTTTACAATTCCTCGTTTCATGGAAGACTGGTTAACCTCTGGGAACATTATGTATGCAACTTGCAAAATTTATTACCTCTCTACAAATCGTATTTCACATGGAAGGGTCTTCATTTTCTCCCTACAGGAGAACCCACAAGCCACGCTGACCCTGTCTCTGGCACAGACTGACTTCTGCCGTAAGCACGGATACGATCCCCAAAGTCCTCTTTGTGCTCACATAATACTGTCAGGAACTGTGACCAAGGTGAGTAGATATCCTATGCGGAGAGAGATGGTTTTAGAAGAGCATCATCTTATTAGCAATGAAAGGAGAGCTCTTTTGAGAATAAGGATTTATGATTGAGCTGCATAGTTAGAAAATGTTAAATAAAGTAATTCCATGAAAACTAAAGGTTTTAGTTGCTTTCACCTAAGTGCTCAATATGATATTTATGAAGCAAAGGGATGATTTTTCTGAAGCCAAACAGATACAATAACTATAAATCCCCTATATAAAATTATTCTTGCTCAGGAACATCTGCTGGACCAAAGCTCACTGCTCTTGCCATGGTTTACTCTGTGCCATATTTCCCATGTCTGGGCTCCCTGTCTCCATATTTTAACAGTGGCTTAGAGTAGAGAGAGCGTGTTAAGTAGGCCAATAAGAGGAGTATCCATTACTAAAAAGTGGAAGTGAATTTAGTTTGGGATGAGGGAAGAGGTTAAATGAAATTGCAGGAAGGGCAGTGAGCAGGTGTCCTGAGCACCTATCCGGTTGCTGAGCCAGCACATTTGGTTTTTAACCTTGTCAATCATCAATGCCTCAGACAAGTTTTATTTACAGCCTGGAAATTCTGTGTGGGTGCATGTCTGTAGTAGAGTCTCCTTCATTGGCAGGAGCAAGGGGGAGGAATGGCAAATGCTTTTGCGTTGCATTATGCTTCAAAAGGCTTTTTTCCTTCACGTCCACTCATCTGCATGTTTATCATGTGCACATTATGGGGTAAATGTGCTAATGTTGCAGCTCTTAACAGTAGTGTGTTACAGTACCTTGTGCCAGTTCCTCCTGTAGCTCAGAGTTACTGTTTACCTGACAGTTTCCCTCTTCATTATATCTGTTGTTGCCAACCTTTGAAGTCTTTATTATTCTCTGCATTCTTCAAGTTTCCTTTATTTTCTCTTGATTCCTTAAGTTTAAGAACAGGACACACAACTAAGTAAACTCTTAGGATTTATAGAATGCTAGAATCATGCATTTGTAACAAATGGGAGAACAATGTTACGGCTCTGAGAATATTTATTTCACATATGTCCTTTAGGTGAATAAAACAGAAATGGACTTTGCCAAGCATTCGTTATTCGTTCGGCACCCTGAGATGAAAACCTGGCCTGCTAGCCATGACTGGTTCTTTGGCAAGTTGAATATAACCAATATCTGGGTCCTGGACTACTTTGGTGGACCAAAAATAGTGACACCTGAAGAATATTACAATGTCACATTTGAGTAGGTACTTCCACAGCTTTCACCTTTCTGTATGGCAGCCCTTCCAGGGAGCCAGTGTTTAGGAGTGATCGGCTGATTATTTGAGATTCTGGGATAAAGAACCCAACAGTCCTGGTGATTATTTTGCTGCCATGTGTGCAGGAGAAGAGACATGGGCTGTTGATACTCTTCAGGGATGGTAAACACATCTGACTTTATAGGAACACAGAGGTAGTAATTAGAACATTCCTGAGCAAGAAGTTTTTAAGAAGAGGGCGGCACCTGTGGCTCAAGGAGTAGGGCGCTGGTCCCATATGCTGGAAGTGGCGGGTTCAAACCCAGCCCCGGCCAAAAACCACAAAAAAAAAAAAAAAAAAAAAAAAAAAAAAAGAACTTTTTAA
This sequence comes from Nycticebus coucang, assembly GCF_027406575.1. Classification (NCBI taxonomy): domain Eukaryota; kingdom Metazoa; phylum Chordata; class Mammalia; order Primates; family Lorisidae; genus Nycticebus; species Nycticebus coucang. Next base: position 93,780,863 of record NC_069789.1, read on the forward strand.
GAAGAATGCCGGGTCTGTAAAGCTAGTGAATGATGCCCCATGATCATATCAATGTACACAGCTATGATTTAATAAAAAAAAAAAAGAAGAATGCAGGTCCTGCTCTTTGAAGTTTAGGTTTACTTTCACAGGACATAATCTCTGAAGGGCACTTATCTTTGTATAAATAACATGCTCAAGGGCAGTACATGCTTTAGTCACAAAATAAAATTGTGTTCCCATAAGTCTCCATGCTGAATAAGTGAGGTTCCCATATTATTATGCAGAGAGTGAGCACTTTTCTGCAGCTCAGAGATAAGACAGAACGCTTTTGTCCTTATCCTGAGGGTAGGACCAAAAACTAGAACAGGGTGTGAGCCCTTCTAAGGCAGTGAACCAGACTCCTGGGATGGGCTGAAAGCTGTTCCCTCTGACAAGTTGCCTCTGGCTATTAATTGTCTATTTTAGAGTCTGGCAGTGGGACCCACCACCCACTCATTTTGCCCCAGAACTGGTGAGGAGTCCGGGGAGCATACAGTAATATCTGTCAGTGAGTTCTTAGAGTACCTGTCACAGGGACCTCACAGACATTCTGGAGCTTCTCTAAATTGGTAGCCACCTTGCTTGGCTCGCCCAGATCAGTTCTGGGAAATACTTTTCTCCGAATACCATAAAGCTTTCTGCATCTGAAATCTGTTTCACTCAAATGCAGTCTACCACTTCCTAGAGCTAATGTGGAGCCGAACTAAACATGGTTTGCCTCACTGGACTGTTGGGACAAGACCCCACAAGCCTATTTGCAAACTAAGTGGAAGGTTTAAATGTGTAAGCCGAGTATTTGCTGACAGTTTTGCATAAGCAGTTCTGATAAGCATCTGCTCCTTTCACTGTTGAGTCTGAGCAGCAGCCTGGTTGTGCTGGGCCTCATTTTATCACCTGTGGTACAGTCCACACATTTCCTAACAAAGACAGAGGTGATGGAAGGTCATTGATTATAACCTTGGCCACTCTAGTTAAATATTCTCAGTGGTTTTTGTCTTTTAAACCTTCAAATTTTCCTCTTAAATGAGATAACAACAGCAGTCACAGCCCAGCAGCATTTACTGAAGTGTGTTGGAATCATTTGTGCGGAGGAGGGGTGCTTGCTAAAAGGAGAATTCATGGGCCCCACCCTAAACCTATTGAAACCTGCATTTTAACAAGCTCAGGTAGAACACTAAAGTGGCTGAAATTAACTCAAAATCTTAAACTTTTAGATCAGAAGTTTCTCTTGTCCTTCCCTAGAATGAATGAACTTTTAAGATTTGTCAACTCAGTTTAATGAAATAATTCTTCCCCTCTCTTCCTCTTTCTAGGTGAAGCAGAATGTGGCGAACTTAACCACACCTGTGAAATTCCTTAGCTGGGCTCATGTACTTTTCAAGGGCTTAACATTTCTCTGAAAAGTTTCCCAGAATCTTAGCCAGTTTTCTGTTCCCTGCTGATTTGCTTGCTTGCTTGTTTACAGAATATAGTTGGAGCGAATTTCTTGGAAGATGTGGTTGCTTGCTAGATTTTTTTTTTTTTTCATATTTTGAAGTCATTTTCATAGAGATATGTCTTTCACTACAATCAAAGAAGTTTTGTTCCATCAACTCCAAATATGCTTTCAATCATGTTCCTTGAAGAGGAACAAGTTTCAGATTTAGATTGCCCATTGGCATTGCAAGGTACTTGAGCCTGTGTTCTTTATTCCTGGAAGCCACATGCTCAGGGAGTGCACCGTCCTCAACACAGCTGCTCCTGAGTGACAGTGCGCCCTGAGGAATCCTGCCAAAACAGACAAGCAACAAGAGATACAAATGGAGCTTCATCCTCCTGTCAATTTATGTCTGACAATCCTGAGTTATACTAAGCCAGCACAGGACAAAACTATTTCTTATAAAGAACTTAAAAAAACTTTTTACATTCTAAAATGATACTTACCTAGAACAAAAGAAATTCTTAAGACTTCCTGAATTTGACTTCCCCACTGAAGTGGAGACTGTATAATCAAAACACATACATACTACATATTATTTTTTATTCTGGCCCCAAAATGGGATTGCAAAAGAAAGAGAAGGAAGGGAAGTTTATATTTCTCTTATTCTCTTATAAGCAGCATTAACTGGCATGGACCAGTTTTGGCCAGGGACAAAAATCATCTCCCAAACAACTCTTCATAGCTTTTTAAATGCTTCTACTCCCAGCAGTGACCTAAGGCTTCTGCAGCTGCTCCAAATCTCTAAATAGCTCCTAGCGCTACTGGGACCTAAACCAGGTCATCAGAGGGAGGAGAACACTGCATTAAAAAAAGCTCACATCACATTTCTTTGGAAGAGAAGACACTTTAATGTTATTAACCATATACATGATTTTAGAAGATGACATAAATTCTTCTTAAATATGTCAGGAACCAAGTCACTGAATTCTCAAAAGGCAAAGAGAAAAGTTAAACATGAGCCATTACGTTTGAAAACTACAAAATGAACTAAAATCAAGCCCACAGCTTTTGTTTTACAAAAATGATTTATATTAAACTTAATAAAACAGATCTCTTAGTCAAAGCATCAATAATTAAAAGCATTTTTAATGAAATGTGTTGGATTTGTTTTCATAAACATAATTATGTTATGCTTTAATTTTTTTATGCTTTATTTTGTCCATATCGAGAGCCTTTTGTATTTTAGCATTTTCTCAAATCAGTGACAGGCTGTTCCAAAAATTGAAGCGACTAATCCCATTCTTCCCCATCGGCAGAGAAGCCCATTGTGTCACAAAATCTGGGTTATGGTTAGAATCCAACTTTCATCACAGGTTCTTCCTGGTTTCAGGTGCCAGTGTATCTCATGATATAGACTTAGGTTGAGGGCAACTGTCTGGTTTCCTCCCTTTGCCCACTGATTGTGAGTTTTGTCTTCCATCATATTAAAAAAAAAAGTAAGGTGCAATTATCCAGGGTAAAATCAATCAGGTTTTCCTAGCAGGCTTTGCTGGTTCCTGGGTAACTGAACAGGTAATCAGTTACTGTTACCTTCTGATTGGCCACAAGAGGGCACTGTAGACTAGCAAGTGCCTGATGTCTTACACAGCAGAGCTAACTGAGCCAGAACAGGCTGAGCTGGGGTGGATGGCCTTGATGACACCGGTGTAAAAGCAGCCCCACAGGGGCAGAAGGAGAAGCTGAGGCCTGGTCTCATGCAGCTGCTGACAGGTTTTCATGGGTTTATTGCTCCCACCGTACCATGTGCTCCTGTCCCATCAGGCTTCTTGTCCCTGTGCACCCCACCTGCTACAGAAGACAGCCCTGTCCTTAAAGAGCAGGAGGAGAAGAGTGTCTTAGACTGAGGTGGGCTTGGGGGTTGGCCTTGGCCTTGGCCCAGGAAGCAAGGCAAGGCTTGATCAAGAAAATAGGAAGAGGGAATGGCCCCAGAGCGTGAAACTACACAGCTCAGGTAGCTGCAACTGGCAGATTTTTGTCTTGGCCATTCATCGATCTGTGCTCAACTGGTCAAGGCTATTTGTCTTTACCAACCATGGCCGATAATCATTTACTCTGTCTTATGGCCCAGGTTCAAAGTCCTTTGGTGTATTGTGGGAGTGGAGAAAAATCCTTTATGAAATGAGACAAGGGTCAATGACATGCATAAATGTTCTGATGAGATTGTTAATGTCATGACCCCTTTTCAGTAACACTCAGACTGTAGATCACAATGTCATTGGAGAGGAGATTACTTTCCTATAACAGAAAATGTTTTTCAGTTTTAGTACTGAGGAAGTTACTTTGGGTAATGTTGGTTGGTCAACATTTCTTAGGGGAATTCCAAACTGTCACTTCAAAACCGGGTTTCTATAAATTTTCATTTACAACTTAAGTGCTTTTTGGAATGGGGGGATGTAAATAAAATGTCAATCTTTTAAGTATTTAGTATTGTCAGACATTTGTGTCACACATACTGAAAATTAAAAACGATATTTATAACCTCACCAGCCAGCCTGGCTGCTCATATTTTGGTGTGTAGTCCTCCAACATTTTGTTTCCATGAAATGTTTAAACGCAGTCAAGATCATGCTGTTTATTGATTGTGCATTACTTTATCATAAGCTGTGTTCCTAGAAACCATTCACAAGGATGGCTTAGAATGGCCACAGAATATTTCTTCAGATCAATATAGCAAGGCTACAGAATAATGGTCAGTACTGGGACTCTTACTAGTGACAGAAACTCAAGTCACAATAGTTCATTGATCTTAAAACATTCTTTCAGAACGGGCTCTTTTCTGCTGTGTTGGTTTTAATTGCAGCCAGTAATCTTAAGAGCAAAAAGGGTATATCCTTCCTAGCAGGCCCTAGCTATTCTGAACAACCACTGTATCTGGGAATGGTGTATCCTCATTGGCAGAGCCTGGATTGTGTATTCTCTCCTGGAGTTGGGGATTCAGCTTAGCACCATCAGAATCACAGAGAATGGGAGAATTTTGAAGGGGGACTTAAAAAGAGTTACATTAACTGAAGAATACTGTGGAGGTAAAACTATGGGGTATTACCACTTTCCCTAGTTTTTAACATTTAGGTTACTTTCAGTTTTTCTCTGTGATAAGGGGAAGATCCTTACACATGAAGCATTTGTTATATTTCCGTTTATTTCCTTAGATTCCCCACAGTGGAATTTCTAAACCAAAGCTATTAGTACATATTATAATAAATTGCTTTTAAGAATTCATATCCTCTGGGAGACTGAGACTAATGGATTGCCTGAGCTCACAGGTTTGAGACCAGCCTGAGCCAAAGCGAGACCTCCTCTCTAAAAATAGCTGGGCATTGTGGCAGGGGCCTGTAGTCCCAGCTACTCCAGAGGCTGAGGCAAGAGAATCGCTTGAGCCCAAGCGAGGTTGCTGTAAGCTAGGATGCCAGGGCACTTTACCAAGGGCGACAAAGTGAGACACTGCAATGGTTATGTCTAGTATCTGTTTCAAAATATTCTAGCAAAAAAAAGTATAGGGATTAGATGACATGACACTGGCAAAATGTTGGCTGTTAAAAGCTAGGTAACAGGTACCCAGAGATGCATTTTTCTATTATTCTCCTTACTTTACTTACATGACAAGAGTCACGTACCGAGGGTGACATAGTGAGACTCTGTATCAAAAAAAAAAAAAATTTCTTGTATTATGTTCAGTAAAACTTTGAAAAATACATAAACTAATCCAGATGGGGGGAAGAATTTATATCAATTAATAATCTTGCAAGCAGGGCGGTGCCTGTGGCTCAGTCGGTAAGGTGCCGGCCCCATATACCGAGGGTGGCGGGTTCATACCCCGCCCCGGCCGAACTGCAACCAAAAAATAGCTGGGCGTTGTGGCGGGCGCCTGTAGTCCCAGCTGCTCGGGAGGCTGAGGCAAGAGAATCGCTTAAGCCCAGGAGTTGGAGATTGCTGTGAGCTGTGATGCCACGGCACTCTACCGAGGGCCATAAAGTGAGACTCTGTCTCTACAAAAAAAAAATCTTGCAAGCAGTATATGAAAGTGTTCACTCAGTGTGCTGAATTTGATAGGTAAAAACAGTGCTGTATTATTTTAATTGGCAATTTTTAGGTTACTGATAACATCGAACATTAAAAATTTGATTAGCTGTTTGTTTTTCCTCTTTGTGAACTACTGGTTTGTATTCTTAGGCCATTTATCTTTTGGTGATCATGTTTAAAACATTGATCTTGGTGAGCACTCTACATATTAATTCTATGAAACCATTTAGCTATTAAATTGACTGCTCACACTTAGCTTGTTTTCCTTATTTTAAGATCTATATATTTTCAATTTCTGTAGAAAAATTTGACATCTAATATTTTCTTTTAATTTTCCTTAATTTTTTAAAACGTACTATGTTCTTTTCCTATGAGAAATTTGAAAAATATCCATATAGATTTTTCTTCCATTTTTACGATTTTTTTTAATACTTCTCTCTTTAATTCACTTAGAATGCATTTTATGTGTAATGATTATCACTTTTTCGGTGATAAACCCAAATTATACTTAGCTCTTTTTAGTCTAGATATGAACCCAAACTTAAGCATGGTTCTATCAGTAGTAGGGGTGAAGGTTAAGTGAGCACCGTCAGCTTATTAGCCATTCATTCAGTCTGCTGGACAACCTATCCTGGACACACACTATATCTCTTAGCATGGGCTCTAGGGACTAGGACTGGCAAAGAACCCTAATAAAATCCTCATAACCTTTGAGGTTGTCTAACACATACCCTCATTAGTTAGATTCTCAAGTCCCACCACCGCAAAACTTTAACTGGCTTTCTCAACACGATGTGCCATCCCTCAGAGCACATGTATATCCAGTGTTCTGACCAATCTGAATTACTCATGCCCCCAACTTTCCCCTTCAGACACTTCTGTTTTTGTGCCTGTTCCTTTCTCAGCTCGGCATCTCCCCACCTCCTTACGCCTCTCCTTTTCCAGGAGTTTGTAGTCCTTTGAGAGGAAAAGTCTGTGTCTGACTGTCTGATCTATCCCTGTGGCCCTATGATCATGTCTCAACACTCTATTACATGTAATGGCCCCTCAGTGAAGCTTAACAAATATTTCGTTTGCATACTTTCTATTTGAAAGGTTAATGAACATGTTAGAAGATGAAGGCTGAACCTCTAACTTGATGTGTAACTTAGAATAATTTATTTCAGGGAAGGCATATTTCGTCCCAAGCTTAGCAAGTTTCAATGAGACTTTGCTTGGCACCCCAGACATAAGGATTTGTTAAGGAACAAAATTCTGTGTTACAGGCTGAGATGGAAGTGTCTGTCTCATGGATATGCTGAGCAACTCTGCCACAGACCGTCTGTGACGAAGCAGAGGATTTTGAGGTGAGTTAATCATCATATCTTTGACTTTCAGATTTGGGGGACTATGTCTACATCTTTCTATTCTCAAAACCTGGTGTGTAGGTATGGTTCAAAAATGTTTGATGAACAAGGGCAGAGCAGCTTAACCGAGGCCCTGTCTCCTTTCTTTATAGCTACTCTGAGAAAGAAAATTTAGTGCACCCTACACACTCCCAGAGCCAAACACTCTCATTTATTTGCCAAGAGTCATCTGTTAGTGCTCTGTGTCCCTTGGATTCATCTTTGTCTTAGTTTACTCAGGCTGCCATAACAAAATAGCAGGTGGCTTAAACAACAGAAATGTATTTCTCACAGTCCAGAGCAATGATTTTCAACCGGTGCACCACGGATCTTAAGTGTGCTGCAAACATTTTTAAAGATTATTACTTAGATTATTTTTAAAAGAAGTTCAAAGCACAGTAAGTATTTTCTTTCTTTCTTTCTCTCTGCTTTTCTTTTTTTAGTCAGTATAATTTAAGTGTGCCATGGAAGTTTAACTATAGGTTCAAATGTGCTGTGAGACAAAAAACGATTGGAAAAAACTGGTCTAGAGGCTGGAAGTCCTAGCTCTGGGTGTGAGCATGATCAGGTTCTGGTGAGGGCTGTCTTCGCGGCTTGCAGGTGGTCACCTTCTTTCTGTGTCCTCACATGCAGAGAGAGAGAGAGAGATCTCCTTCTTCTTTTTATAAGGCTACAGTCCTGTTGGATGAGGACCCCAACCTTATGGCTTCTCCTGACCTTAATTACCTCCTGAAGACCCTATCTTCAGATACAGTCACCTTGGAGTTAGGGTTTCAGCATATGAATTTAGAGGAACAAGAAAATAATCACGGTTAATCCTCCTTGTTCATCCCAAATCTTTCTTCCTTTGGCACCTCCCAAGGCCACTGACACAGAGGATTCACCCTCAACAGTTCCTAGTCCTTTCTTACTCTAGACTGTGGTCTTCATGGCCTGCTGGAATAACTGTGTTCTGCATAACAGCACCAGCAGAGGGGTGAGAAGGGGATGAATCCCAGCCCACGCTCATGTCCACATCCTGGTGTGGGCAGCAGCACCCCAAGGGTACATCTTTTCTAAAATCACCATGGCACTCTATGGGCTGAGGGCCTGGTTTTGGATCATTTCTTACTCAAGGTGCTTTGCTTCCTATGCATGGAATCCTGGAGGGGGGCAAAAAAAAAAAAATAACGAATGAACAGAGCCCAAAGGAGTCCTGGGCTGTGCAGGAAGAAAGGCTCTGCCTGTCCCACTGGAGGAAGGGCAGCATAATAGCGATTAGGAGCAGGTTATGAGAGTGCTGGGGACATTCTGAATGAGTCGTGCTCTGGCTGCATGTGGCCCTGGGCAAAAGGCTCTACTCCTCTGAGCCACAGGCCTCATCTGTAAAGCAAGGGCATTACCTCACAGGATGAGCGCGGATTAGCACAGTGCCTGACAGCAATGACCGTTGTCATCATTAAGGCCAATAAAAGAGGAACTTGCAAGCCCTGGTGACCTTCATAGCATCCCATCCTCTCTTCAAGACTTTGGAAGGCATCCTTAAAGGCTGACAGTTAGTTGGTTCTGCTGAGGGGCTGTGTCAGGGCTGTTCCACTCCTGACTAGCTGTTTTATCTTGGACAAGTTTTCTTCTCTCTGTGTGCTGAAGCATTTTCATTAGTAAAACAGAGGATGATGATATTACCTGCCTCCCTGTCTTGTAAAAGAATTCAAGTTAATAACAGAAGCACACGGAACACGATCTGAAATACCAGGCACGGCACAGAGACTAGTCACTATTCTTTCTTTTGCATCAAACGATCAATTGGTAACTACAGATTGAGTTTTCATGAAAATAAAAGTTATGATTGTCAAATCACTTTATTTTATAAAATACGTCACATACGGTATTTCTGCCAGCCCTCCAACAGCTCAAGAGATAGGTGAGGCACACACTTTTTCTCATTTCTTGGAGAAAGTTGGATTCCCCAGTGGTTAGCTTCTACACAGATCCATGTCAGACCCATGCCTTAAATCTAGCTCTCTCTGTCTCGGAGAATCTATTGGCCCTCAGCTTCTGGTCACATGTGGGTCCTGGGAGGAAATGTCTTGCCACTTGTTTTAAAGGGGTGTGGCATGGAGACAGCAAGCGCCATGTGTTAGAACACTCCAGGCTTTCACCTACACACTGACAGCTTTGGACCAAGGCAGTGGGAACTGTGAAGGCAGACAGCCGACTTCAGATTCCAGCTCAGCCACCCAGCTGGGCAGGTGGCCTTAGGAAAATGCTCCTCAACAGATTCCCCTCTGTAAGTTGGGGGTGATACCTGGGATACACAATGGTTATAAGTGTGATTTAGAATCCATCAAGGTGTGGAACGGCCAAGACATTGCATGGATGAGCTGGTGAGGCTGCAGAGAAGCAAAGAACCAGCCATTTTCTCCGTAATAATGCCGTGGGATGGTCACCCCTGTTGTGTGTGCGTTCCTCACCAACTGCAGTGTGGGAGCAGAGCCCTGCAAAAACTCTCTGCGATTCTGCAGGGAGACTTCCTGGCGAGAAGTCAGACTCCCAGGCCCGGAGCAGGAAAGCCCCGAAGGACGCAGTTTGAGCAAACAGCCGCTAGGGGTCCCTATGGAGCCGCCGTGAACGTCCGACTGGAAGCCTCTGCCCAGGACTGGAGAGTCCGTTTTAATCCTCACGTCCTGGGCCAGACCAGCTGCAGCGCTGGAACTGGAGCCCTTCTTTGTCCTGATAACCACCTTTCCTTCCTTTTCAGCTGGTGGCCACCCTAAGGGGCCATCTCTTAATGCAGGCACTCTGGGTTCCTGGCCTGCAGTCCCCACAGTGGCCCCTCTTCAGCCCTGTTCCTGAGGGTCCCCAGGGCCAGGCTGTCCTGGGGAGGGCTTCCAAGGGCAGCTGCCTCCACTCCAGGAAAGCTCAGGCGAGCCTTTTTATCCTTCTCTGCTGGAAATGACAAAAGGGCAATGTGCGTGAGGTCAGAGCGTCGCCCGCACTGACTGTGCAGACCCTGCAGGCTGAGAGCTGGGCCTTCCCACGGGAGCCTGGACACGGGCCACCACCATGCCCACTCCCTCTGCCAGCCAGGCAGGCCAGTGAGAAGCTGCGGCATCCCAGGGCCCTGGACACGGCCCGGAGGCAGTCGTAGCAGGACCCCTTGAATCATGGCGGGAGGTTAACAGCAGAGGAAGCCGAAAGGGAAAGAACACTGGGAAGATGGAATAATTATACTTAAGTATGGTTTCTTTCTAGAAACTATCGGTATCCTTGTGGGGGATACGGAGTTCAGCCTCTTAATCTTATAGTTGAGGACACTGAGGCAACAGAAAGGCAGGTGATTTGGTTAGGGTCACACAGCATGTGAAGGACAAAGCTGGGACAGACCCCAGGGTTGTGCGTTCCTGCAGCAGCAGCTCCCCTCACGCGCATTGAGATGAAGACCATTCGGTAGAGTCAGAGCTAGGTTTAAAAAAAAAAAAATCCAGGGCAGTGTTGAGGAACTTGTTAATATCACTGCTGAGCACACTGTTATAAACCCGTCCCTCAGATGCTGGGGTGTCATGGTTTGAAGCATGCTCATTTCAGAAGACGATTTTGCGTTTGCTCACTCGGGAGCTAACTGTATAGGGCTTCTGAGGAGAAACTCACCACCTCCAGTAGTCCCAAGACCTGGAACTACTGTGCATAAGGAATTTGAGGCAGATGTGTTACATTCTGACCTAGCATTCAAGAACTTGGGGAGGGGGGGACTGAAAGAGGAAGCACATGGGTCCCTGCCCTGGGGATGTCCCCCCACAGGGGGCTTGTCCACACCACCCCATCAACCCCTGCCTTCCCCACAGAGTCAGCCACCCCACTCCGACTCCAGCTCCCCTCATTCCTAGAGAGATTCTGCCCAGAGCATCTGCTGCCAAACATGAACCAGCCCTCTGGAGTCCCTTCCCCAGCCAAAGACAGTGGTTATCACCTCACCCGAGTGATGGGGAAAGGAACTCACATTTCCCAACACTTTCTACATACTAGGCACGTAACATATGAGGCCTGACAATTAAGTCTGTGAACTTGCCATCATACACTTACGTTGGCAGCACTGTACAACTCAGTGAGGTAACTGAGTTGTAACCGTGTTACGTCAGTATCTCACAGCTGTGTTCCTGTCGACACGCGGCGGGGTCTTGCTGAGTTGTGTCCATTATTGTTGTGTGTTTGTGTATTGCTGTTGCAAGAAAGTTGGAACTTGAGTTAGAGCAGCAAACAAACCTTAAACTTTACGTTAAACTTGAAGAGTGGATGTGAAATCAGGGACACGTTAGTCCAAGTTTATGAGAATAATGCCATGAATAAAACAGCAGTGTACATATGAATTAAACCCTTTTCCGAAGGAAGAGAAGGCATCGCTAATGAAGAGAGGTCAAGGGCGCTGGAAACAAACAGAACTGACAAAACCATTGCAAAACTTCATCAAATTGTGTGACAAAATTGTCAGCTGACTGTGAGAAGACCAAGTAAACACTGGTAGACAAACAGGGAAATAGTAACTGAAAATCTTGGCATGAGAAGGGTGTGGCTTTCTCTGGCACTGTTGGTGAGGGAGTTTTTAGCAGTAGACAAATAACTGTGTTGGAACACCCCCTTACTCACCAGATCTGGCTCCCAATGACATTTTTCTTTACCTGAAGACAAAGGAAATACTGAAAAGACAATATTTTGATGACATTCAGGGCATCAAGGTAATATGACTATCGCTCCGATGGCCATTCCAGAAAAAGAGTTCCAAAATTGCTCTGAAGGGTGAACTAGGTGCTGGCCTTGGTGCATAGCTTCCCAAAGGGAGGACTTCAAAGGGGACCACAGTGATATTCAGCAATGAGGCAGGTAGCACTTTTTTCTAGGTGCTACTTAATTGTCGGACTTCGTATATCATTTTGTTCATTCTTCCAATAGTACAATGAAGTGAGCATTTTTTGAGAACGCGGAACAAAGAGTTTCAGTCATTTACTAACTTGTTCAAAAATAGAGCCAGCTAGTAAAAGGATTTAGATTTTGAACCTGGGCCCGTCTGTTCTATAAACACTGAAAGAACACTCCAAAAAAACTCATATTCTGGGCGGCACCTATGGCTCCAAGGAGTAGGGTGCTGGCCCCATATACTGGAGGTGGTGGGTTCAAACCCGGCCCTGGCCAAAAAAAAAAAAAAAAAACAAGCTCATATTCTTCCCACTGCTGTGGAATAGCACCCAGAAAACTTGTGTTCTACTCCTGATTTGGCCACCAGCTTTGTGACCTTGGGCAAATTACTTAATCTGCAGTTCTCTTAACTATAAAATGGAAACTACACACCAATACTGAGAACCTCACCAATACTGAGAACCTTACTGCATTATCAAGATATATGAAAATGACACAGATGTTAGGCACGGCCATTAAAACAGAAAAGGCTCTTTTTCCAAGGGGAAGTGCTTGGCTGTCAATAGCAAAATTTAGCAGGTTAATCGTCTCGCCCCTTGATAGTATCTGTTTAATTTTACCCATATGCCCAGGTTATTTTTGCTCTTTTCTCATCTTTTTTGACTCATAGATTTTTTATAATCTTTTACTTTCTTTTCTTAGAGACAGGATCTCATCCCGTTGTCCCGTTGCCCAGGCTGGAGCACAGTGGCATGATAATAGCTCACTGCCGTCTCCATCTCTTGGGCTCCGGGGTCCTTCTACCTGAGCCTCCTGAGTTGCTGGGATTACAGACATGAGCCACCACTCCTGGCTTCTACTTTCATTCATTTTTTCCTGGTGTGTTTGGACATTAGATGGGCTTTTCCTCCTTCGTACCTTACTAAAGAACCAGAATTTTGTGGCTTAATTTTTAAAAGTTTTTTGAGGGAAGAGCCCATTAGCTAAACGTCTTGCTAAAGTGGATCCCTGCCAACTAGGAAGTTTGCAGACATGGCTTCAATAGCTGTGCATCCTCAGCATCTGTAATATTCAATATTCAAGAGCATTTCCATTGCAAGTTACAGAATCAAAGTCAAACAACTTACAAAAAAAGTTATTGGCCCAGGAGATGAAAGCACACGGGCCGACGTGGGCACAGCAAGCTCCAGGTTCTCAGTGATGCAGTAAATGTTCTACTTGTCGTTAGGCATCTCTCCCGTGGCTGCTCTCTGTGTTGGCTTTATGCTCAGGCAAGTTTCTTCCCTCTGATGAAAAAGATGGTTCCTAGGCATGCCTGATCCTCAGAGAGAAGAAGGAAGTAGGAACCTTTCCCATAGCATCCCTGTGGGAGACAGGATCCTAGGATGGCCCTAAGATTTACATGTTGGTGAATGTGCTGTGTAGAATCTCCTTGATTGTGGGAGGAACTGTGACTATGAAGAGCTATCACTCCTGGGCTTTTGTGGTGTTATATGAGAAAGGGAGAGATTACCCCAAGTGGGCCCGACCTGATAAGACAAGTCCTTTAAAAGCAGAATTTTCTGCAGCTGGTTGCCGAAGAGTAAGCCAGAGAGATGCACTCTGGTTGGCCTAGAACAGAGTGAACATTCATGCTGTGAACTGCCTATGGGGGCAGCTGGCAGGAAACTTCAGGTGTCCTCTAGGATCTGAGAGCAGCCTCTGGCCAATAGCAGGAAAATAGGGACTTCATGTCTATAATTGTAATGAAATAAATTTGGCTAACAACCAGTAGAAGAGGATCCTGAGCCTCCAATGAACTTAGGTACCTGAGCAGAGAACCCAGGTTTGCTGTTTCTGCACTTCTGACCTAGCTTACTGTGAGATAATAAATTTGCTTTGTTTTAAGCCACTAATATTGTGAGAGTTTATTTTAGAGCAATAGAAAACTAACACGACTTATGAAAACCCCAATGTACATGTTAGGATCCTTTGGTTGCAAGCAACAGAAGCCAACTCTGGATAACTTAAGCAAAAAGTAAATTTATTGGAAGAATTTTTTTATAACCATGAAATATGAGCAGCTCCTAGGATCGATCCAAGCAGGAGAAACAGAGGGTACATTCAAGTCGTGTTTTACTCTTTTAAGCTTGAAATTCCAGTGAGAAAGCAGCTGATTGACTTTACCTAATGGCCTCATCAAACCTATAACCAATGGAGAATAGCTGGTTCTTCAAAGCAAACTTGTTGCTATTGCCAGAAGATATGGGTATCAATGCTGGGCCTGCAAATGCTCCTTGCATTGATGTGCTTTTCCCCAAGTCGGTTATTAATACAAGGGCTGGGAGGACAGAGGACTCTGACTGGCCAGGGCTGGGTCATGTGACCATCCCTGGGCGCAGTGAGACTGTGGGTTGGCCCCACCTGTACCATATGGTCTGGCCAGGATTAATATGAATGGAGGGGGGAAAGGAAGGTATGCTGGGTGTAAGAAATATATCGTGTCTAGTATAGCATCCCAGTTACCGGGAATCAGCACCTCGGATGCAGTCTGAACTCTGACACCAGCTAATTCTATGATCTTCAGCAAGTCACTTTACCTTTCTAGGTCTCCATTCTCTTGTTTGCAGAATAAGGGGTTAAATTAAATGATTTCCAGTCCCTATCTAACTGGGCAAAAGTGTATGACTCAACATTAAACACTTCACACAAAGGCATACGTAACTGATACAGCTTTGTATCTATTTCTCAAGGGCATTCGCTTCTGAATGGAAGAAAAGGGTTTCAGCCAATGGTGTTGTGGGAAATGTTTAAATAAACCCAGGAGAAGGGTTTCAGTCAGTGTGTGCCGGAAGGGCAGGAGTGAACCCCTCTGTGCAGCGTTGGCTCCCACCTCAGGCAATTGCAAGCCACCAGGGGTTTAACAATCAGCTTGAAAAACTGCTGAAAATTTAGTAGTTGGTTCTCACAGGCTGGTATGAGCAGCTCTAGCGCATGGCTAATTATAGCTAAAAGAATGACTCTTTCAGGGCGCCAGTCCCATATGCCGGAGGTGGCGGGTTCAAACCCAGCCCTGGCCAAAAACCACAAAAAAAAAAAAAAAAAAAGAATGACTCTTTCAGTGTGTATTTCAGGATATTAGTGAGTGGGCAGAGAAGGTGTGCTTCAGTCATCTGAAATCCTTCCTCACCCCAGCGAAATCACATTCTATAAGCAGTCTTATGGTGGGCCAAACTCAAAGCCAGCCAAACTCAGCTCCGATAACATCTGGCAGTTAGTGATAAGGAAGTTTCCTCAGCCTCCAGTCCTGGCCAGCAGGAGCTCGTTTAGGCTCTGCTCCTTCCTCCAGCTTTGGTGAGACAAGAAGGAGGCATGGAACCCACTGACTCTGTCAGAGCCGTGACTGTGGCTCTATGTGCAGGAGGCATGGCCTCCTTGTCCTAAATTTAGTATCTTGGAAGGCAGGTCCGACCTGGGACAGTTGCTAAAGGCACACTAGGCCGTCTCCTCAAACCCACCCCCTCCCATCCCTCTTCATACCAGTAGTTGGGATCATGGTCCTCATTCATTCAGTAAACTTTGATGGAGCGCTTTGTATGCGCTAGGCCCTGTACTCAGCTCCAGGCATTCAATCACCTACGTAGGAGTGTCCAACTCGCAGCCCCACAGACCACAGACTGATTTTGGGTGGACTTTTATTGCATATCTGTCAGGTACCATGAAAGTATACACGGACCAGACTTTTTTTGCTAATCAGCTTTTGTTAGTGTTTGTGTATTTAATGTGCAGGGGACCATGAGGGGCTGAATTTCCCAGAAGGGAATTAAGTTTTCTTGTCCTCTGCTCTCTGCTTTATCTGGCTTTTGTGCAAGGAATTAATTGTCCTCTCTTTTTGTTTCTCTCTTTCTTTCTCTCTCTCTTCCTCTCTCTCTCTCTCTCTTTTTATTTTTGTTTTCTATTTTTTTTTTCTTTTGAGACAGCGTCTTACTTTGTCATCCTCGGTAGAGAGCCATGGCATCATAGTTTACAGCAACCTCAAACTCCTCTGCTCAAGCGATCCTCTTGCCTCAGTTTTTCTATTTTTAGTAAAGAGGGGGTCTCGCTCTTACTCAGTCTGGTCTTGAACTCCCAAGCTCAAGCAATCCACCTGCCGTGGCCTCCCAGAGTGCTAGGATTACAGTGTGAGCCATCACACCCTCTCTTTCTTGTGTTACTGATGTCCTGGACATTATAGATTACAAAATGAGTAAGACCCCATCCATGCAATGGTTTTTAGTATATTCACCATATTTCACACCATCACCGCTATCACATTTTCATCATTCCTCCAAAGAAACCTCATATTTATTAGCAGGAGGTCACAATTCTCCACTCTCCCAGCCCCTGGCAACCATGAATCTACTTTCTATCATTGCAGATTTGCCTGCTCTGGACATTTCAAATTAATGGAATTGTACAATCTGTGGGCTTTTGTATCTGACTTGTCAGTGCTCTATTTTCAAGGTTCATCCACATTATAATACGTAATGCACTTCATTCCTTTTTAAGGCTGAATCATATTCCATTGTTTGGATATATCACATTTGTTGATCCATTCCTTGTCTGTGGTCATTTGAATTATTTCTAATTGGGGCTATTCTTAATGAGGTTGCTGTGATGATTCATATCCCAGTTTTTGTGTGAACATAGGTTTTCAGTTCTCCTGACTACATCCCTAGAAGTAGAATTTCTGGGTCCTATGGTAATTCTATGTTTAACTTTTTGAAGAACTGCCACTTATTTTACACAGGGACTTCACCATTTTACATTTTTGCTAACAACACACAATCTCTCCCCATCCTCACCAACACTTGTATCCTCTTTTTTATTTTAGCCATCCTAGTGGGTGTAAAATATAATAGTATCTTACTATTATTTGATTTTTCATTTGATTTTTCATTTCCCTAATGACTAAATGTTGAGCATCTTTTCGTGTGCTTTTCAGCCATTTGTATAACTTATTTGGAAAAATGTCTATAGGCAGCCCCCCCAGCTACAAATGAAACAGGTTTGTTCTTAAGTTGAATTTGTACGTAAGTTAGAACAGGTACATTTACCTATTACCTCCATTTGTAATGAGTTGTACGTAATCAGATGTTTGTAATTTGGGAATTGCTGTATTTAAATCTTTGTCCAATTTTTAATTTTTTTATTATTGAGTGGTAGGGCTTAATTATATGTTTTGAATACTGGACCTTTATCAGTGTGTTATTTGCAAATATTTTATTTCATTTTGTGGGTTATCTTTCTACTTTCTTGATAGAGTTCTTTGATGCACTACAGTTTTTAATTTTAGTGAAGTTTAGTTTACCAATTTTGTCCTTTATTGTTCCATACTTTTGGTGTCCTGGCCATTCTTGTACATTAATTTTTTTTTTTTTTTTGAGATAGAGTCTCACTTTGTGGCCCTTGGTAGAGTGCCATGGCATCATATCTCATAGCAACCTCAAACTCCTGGGCTCAAGTGATTCTCTTGCCTCAGCCTCACGAGTAGCTGGGACTACAGGCACCTGCCACAACACCGGCTATTTTTAGAGACAGGGTCTTGCTCTTGCTCAGGCTGGTCTCAAACCTGTGAGCTCAGGCAATCTACCCACCTTGGCCTTCCAGAGTGCTAAGATTACAGGCATGAGCCACTACACCTGACCCTTGCACATTAATTTTTTTCCATATAAACTTTGGAATCAGATTATCTTGTTCTTAAACTTCTGGTGGTATTTTCAAAAAGATCCATTAATTTAGGGAGAATTGTGGTGTTCATAAGAGGGAGCTTTCTATCAAAGAAGAATGTGCCTTTCTATTTGCCCATGTTCTTTCTGTGTTCTTCAGAAGTGTTTTAAAGCTAGTTTCACACAGATCTCTTTCCATTTTTTATTAAGTTTACTCTGTGAGCGATAGTATTTCCAACTATTGTATGGTTCAAATTCAGGCCAAGTTTAGATCTGCCACCTCAGATCTACTCCAGCTCTGATGTATAGATAAGGACGCTGAAGTCTAGAGCTGTTGAGCCACTTACTCAAGGCCACACAAGTAGATGACAGAGATGTCACTAAAGCCCAGGTAGTCTGTCTCTACATGTAGCCTGTTTCTGAATCCAGAATGCTGTCATTTTACCAACCTCTACACAATATCTGACAGTCCAGGTAAAGGGCAAATGTTCTTCTGTGCCCTGGGAACTCGTATTTGCCTAGAAACAGACTTCGCCTGTCAAGATAGAAATTAGAGAAAAACTAGACAAGAATTTTTTTTTAAAGGAACATTAAAACAATGATGAAATGAGAGAAAAGGCAAAATTCAGACAGACTGGTGCAGACACACACACACGCCCTAACCCTCAGCCCTCCAGAGCTTCCTGCCCGTGAACCGAAAGGGGGAGTGCGCGATTCTGGGCCTGTGGCAGGTGCTCTCTCAGAGCCACAGTCCTCCACTTCCTGAGGAGGCAGCGCCAGAACAAAGCCAGCAGAGACCCCTTTTCTCTTCATCGTGCCAGCCGCAGCTGCCCCCGCCTCTGCCTCCCTGCCCCATCCTGGGAGAAAGGACAAGATGAAGTGGAAGGCATTTGTCATCGCGGCTGTCCTGCAAGCTCAGTTCCCAGGCACAGGTAGGGCGACGCGGCGATGGCGGGAAACTTCTAGAAACTCTGTGTGTATGTATATGGGGGGTGGGGGTGGAGGGGTGCTGAGGTGCTGGGGTCTCCCCCGAATCGAATCCTACCCTCACCAAATCAAGGGGCTGCTGAGTGGGGAGGAGTCCGGGCCTGAGCTGGCACCTGCCCCATCACAGCCAGGTTGGGCATCTGTTCGGTGCCAGCTGCCCCCGGTATAGAATTTTCCAGTGATAAAGAAGAGAGAAAAGTCTGTGTAGGGGAAGGACCAGGAGGAAGGAAGCAGTAGGGTAACTGAGGCAGGCCCAGGGTAGAGAAATGGAGAGGGTATGAAACAGAAGCTGGACGGGATGGAAAACTATCTCCCAGGCCATTTTCACCCGGTGATGAATCTAGTTTCTGTGTCATCATCTTTTACGCCCTGGCTGGCTCTGTCTCTGTCACTCGGCCTCTTTCTTTCTGCTCTTGTCAATAAAGAACATTTGGCCTGAAGGGAGCATTGAGGTGCAGGCTTCCACAGAGCCTTTGTACCCTCATGGCCCAAAGGTCCACGTCTGGGCTCAGCTCTGTCATGGCTGCCCCTGTGCCCCTGGCCAAGGGCAGCCGTATGGTGCACCCATCCTGGGCTCAGTGACTCACCCACCACCCTCACCTCGGTAGTTCTCTCTCTGAGCCAGAAAGCCAGCATTGTGGGCAGAACATAGCGGTCAGATGAGAGGATGCGCCTTGTTAAGTCACCACCACGAGCACCAACCAACCAAAAAGAGAAACTCCTCTCCACCTCGTTCCCGTGGATGTGGATGGGAGCCTGGCTTCTCTGCAAGCCACTAGCTTCTGTCACGTTTTCTAGCCCAGATAACAAGGAAGAAAACAAGTGAAAAGGGGACAAAATGGACTGCTCAGGCATTTGGCATTGTTACAAAAAAACAGGACAAGATGCATTGGGATCTAAAAAAAAAAAAAAACAGGGGAAGTAGTCACAATGTCTTCCCTCCACTTGACAGCTCACCTAAGTGTGGGAGTTTGTTCAGGGATGATATGGGAAGGATAGGAGAGGCTGTCACAGTGGTTCTCAACCTTCCTAATGCCACAGCCCTTTAATACAGTTCCTGTGGGTTGAGACCCACCAGTTGAGAACTGCGGGATCAGCACTTGTGTTCCTACCAGGGACCATGGCACGGCCCTGGCCAGCACCTTGGGGCTTTAGAGGACTGTGTATTCTCAGGGTTTGCTGCAAGATCATAGCTCTCTTCTCAGAAAGGCCTGATGGGGTATGAGTCACACTGTGCTGTGGGGTGAGGGCACCAGAGAAGGCTCGAAGCAGTCTGTCCTTGAGTTCAGGGGACGAGAGGATCCATAAAGCCTGGGGATTCTGGGATTTCAGGGGAAGTAGCTGAGGGCAGACACTTCAGACTCCGGGCTTCGGGCTGGGGACACTGCTCTTGGGAGGTTATTTAGGCTTTTCAGGCCTTTACCTGCAGTCTCCTCACCGGTCTTTGCATTAGGCTTTGGGTAAAGGCAGGGGCAAAGTGTAGTTAGAAAAAAATGAAAGGTGGTGGTGGCTGCCAAGCATGGTAAACAAAACCCCACCCAGCAGACAAGACGAGGGCCATGCCCCATTTCCACAAACAGGACAGCCAAAAACAAGAAACACAAAACTTGACATTGACTGAATTTTTCGCTTTGCAGTATTGCTTACTTTGCCTCTGTGGAGACTGACACTTTAGCTATTTATAGAAAAGGCTAATAGAAAAGCATTTGCAAAATGTCCTAGCCCAGAAACAAGGCACGATAAGGCCAGGGGCGCTCAGAGGGGCCCTACACCAAGGGCTGCCATGGCGTTGTGTTTCCCGACAGTACACCCTCCACAGTTTCCCCTGGAGGGAAGGCTGCAGACAGAACGGGAGTCAAAGTGTCCTCTCTTTTCTTACCCAGTTATATGATGTGTCTCTTAAACCTTTAAAACATCTATTTTTCATTAAGCCTTTTTCCATGTGCATTTCTTCACTTTAGAAATGCTTGTATCATTGATAAAGCCATGAGGACAGGAGGCGGTCTCCTTGAATGAGAGTCTGCCGAGATGGCCAGCAGGCGCCAAGGCCAGAAGCTAAGATAGCACCAGGTATCACCGGTGCATTTCTGCCTGCTAACCCTGCAGCTCCCCAGCACCTACAATGCCCTTTCCCACAATGGCCAAGAAAGAGCCTGGTGGTCAGTGTGGCTTTTGTCTTTTTTCCAGTAAGGAGACAGAAGCAGCTCTGACATGCAGGCCCAGGAGACACAAGGCTCCCAGGGTTGTGAGTGGCTCTGCTTTTAGGAAGGCAGCTGGCTGTGGTGCAAAAAGGCCAATCACAGATGCAATCCCAGCCCTGCCACTTCCGATCTGTGCAACCTTAAGTGGGTTACTTAACCCCTCTGAGCCTCAGTTTTCTCCCCTCTAAAGAACGGGTCCTAATACCTTCCTTGCAGAGATGTGAAGATTAGAAGAGATTGTAAAGTGCCCAACGCATAGTAGCCAGCCAGTAAATGAAAGTTGTGTTTATCATTACCATTATTACAACTTGGACTGTCTTAGTCTCAAAACCCGGAACAGGCGATGGAAACCCAAGGCTGAGTTTCTCAGTTTGCTCTCAACTGTGTTGTAAGGCACCAGTGGGTATTTTCTCCATCTGTGCAACACAGTTCATCCATCTTCTGATTTCTGGACGCACCCATCCTAGCATGGAAACACGGCAGCGATCTCAGTGGTAGGAACAAAGCTTCATCTGGTTGTGGGATGACCATCCACCATTTTAATTTTTTAAAGACACTCTGTATGGGAGTGTTTTCCCAAAATGAAAATGTGTCTGAAAAATATGTAATATAAATAGTCAAGGGGGTGGAAATTAGAAACAAAATCCACCCAGTCATCACTGGTCAGGGTGGCCATAGGATTCTGAGGCCGAATAGTCAGTGTGGGTGCACAGTAACTACAAGCAAACTCCTGGAACACTACGTCTTTGCTAAAATTGGTTGGAGGGGAACTCGAGGCAAGTTTTAAGAGATGCAGCTCAAGTATTTCATTGCTGGCTTTTTTGCCATTGGTTTGTTTTCACCTGCGATGGCTGGCTCGGCTCAGCCCAATGAGCTGCTTAGTTTTTTGACCTTGGCATTTCTCGGACTCACCGGTCCAGGGACCCTGTCTGCTGCTGCTCAGAACCCCCCAGAAACAGTCCTAGGAAGCGCTGGCTTAAGTGCATAACCACAGCTATGAGCATTAAAAAATTCTTTTTATTTTTGCTGTGTTCTTTAAAAAATTATTTAATTTTTATTGAGTATACACTGTTACTTTCTCAAGTCACCCAGCATCGTGTCTTGTCTTTTATTTAGAAGGGTCCAGGCACCATGAGGGAACTCTTTCGGATTAGAGTTGTCCAAATGTGTACTGTGGGAATCGTTTTTGTCCTTGAGCCTTATGTATCTATGAGTCAGCTAAGCTAAGTGATTTTATAAACATCAGGAAGAGTCCAAAATAAATTTATTAGCTCTGCTTGGGTGAAGGCAAGTGCTTATTAATTCTAAAGGGGCGGTGTTCGTCAATTTGAGCAAAAAATAATAATCATGATCATCATAATTAAAGCCGTTATTTGACCTATTGGTTGAAACAAAATGACCACTTTAGTTACTGCATGGACGCGGCCTCTTTCAACGTAAAAAGTGACTCTAAGTTCCCTGAGCAAAAGATGCCCCATCTCGCTCGCAGCTGTGCCCCAGTGCTTAGCATAGTACCTGGCACAGAGTCAAAGTGCAATAAGTATCAGCAGGTATTTGTTGAATGAATTAAAAGGTGGGTGAATGAAGGGAATCTAGATGTTTCCAGAAGATTAAATTAACTTTAAAGGTTTATTTGGGGAGTATATTGAATTAACATTATTTGGACCTTTCCTCTAGAGAATTTAGTATGTGTACTAATAAGGTACTTCAAGAACAAAACAAAGAACAGAAATTAAACTGGCAGACAGACCATTTGAGTGAATAAAATGATTCAAAATAAGTTTCAAGCATGGTTTCAGGCATAATCCTGCCATTATTAAAAATTTGCTCATCAGGCCATGCAAAATTTCTACCAGTAATTTTTTCGATTTACCAGAAAGATAATTTCCTATGTTTCGCCTGACCTGTAACTAGATATAAAGAAATATGTTTCTTTTTCTGATTTAACACTGGG
The DNA here is from genome assembly GCF_027406575.1 of Nycticebus coucang. Taxonomy (NCBI): domain Eukaryota; kingdom Metazoa; phylum Chordata; class Mammalia; order Primates; family Lorisidae; genus Nycticebus; species Nycticebus coucang. Next base: position 93,803,488 of record NC_069789.1, read on the forward strand.
GAAAAGCAGAAAATAAACAAGGTTTCGCTGTTGGAGATTGTTCACTAATGAACTGATAAACTAATGAAAGGCCCCAAGGAGAAAAAGACTTTGTAGATTATAGCATAAATCACAGTATTCGCTCATTCAATTTCTTTAAAATATGGAAATAAAAAAGGGGGGACTACCTAACCAGTATATTCTGGTTTGATCTAGGATACCAAATAAATATTTCAGGTAGCTATCATGTTTTTTTCTTCTCTTAATTTGAAGTATTTTAATTAAAATATCATAAAATCATTGAAGGAAATAAAAATTTTCTTAAAATCATAAAAAGCCAACCCAATAACTTTTTATTTTCACTTCTTTGTATTCTTTTCCAGCATTGTTCATAAACGCATACGTATCTTTAGATATCATTAAAATGATATCTTTTTAATGCTTTTTTCCCTGCTATTTAATAATAAGCCTGTATTTTCATGCTTATCCTTTGTGATTATTTCTAATTGCTATGTATGTAAACTTTCATGGAGTATATGCATCATATTTTCTTCTTTCTTATTTTGGGACATGTCAGGCATATGTCTAAGTTTTGATATCATAACTAATCCTGTTACTTCCTCGGGCAAATCCAGGGCTGACAAAAGATAAGTTAAAAGAGGATTTCACAGTATGCTTTAGACTTTGGGTGAAAAGAATACTATTGAGGAAAGAAAGCGTTTTTTCTGTCTCTCTGTTACCATCTGCTAGTGTCCCGTCTCCTCTGGAGCAGACAGTGTGGTGGAGAGACGGGAGCCTGTGGGGCCAGAAGGATCTGCCCCTAAGCCCCGGTTCCTCCACAGCCTTTCCCTGGCACGAGTTGCCCACCTCAGAGCCCTGTTCTTCCTCTGTAAGATGGCGGCTGTAATGTCTGCCTCCTGAGGGTGCTGGGGAGTGTAGGTACTTGGAAGGCCATAGCCATTAGCATGCATGCCTCATTTTCCCAGTCTACAAAATGGAATTATTTCCCTAATGCAATAAAGGAGGACCCCCAACTAATATGCCTGCTTTTTCTTCCCCTGTCACTACATTGCAGTGTAAACTTGTGCAGAAATTTCTCTGTACGCTTTAGTTTTCTCATCTGCAAGATGAGAATTGGTGAGAGGGTTGAACACCCCTTTTAGCCACAAAATGAATTATGTGTGATCTTGGAATTGGCACGTTTTTAAGAACATTTAATTACCCAGTCCCCTACGCCTACCCTATCCCTGGTGGTATTGGCTCGCGGAATTTGGAACCTAAGCTTCATTCTTCCCTGCTGCTCCAAATACTTTCTTTCATCAAGACTCCCACTTGATCACAATATTTTTAACTCTTGGGTGGGAGTCTCTGTTGTGAAAAATGCGAGATCAGAGGCCAACATTTTCTGGCTCCTATCTTATGCTTGTGTATTGGCTGCAGATTTATTGGAGGCCATACAGAGACTTCTGTTCATGACAACTGACTTGAAGAGAAAGCAAATTGCTGTCTGAAGCAGCCAAATTGCAGTGGTGGAAATGTTAGAAGTTTCAGTTAGGAGTCATCTTTGCTTGCCTGTTATGATCTGTGCCACTCAGCAACTAATTTTCAGACTCAAGGAGAAAAAAATAAATAGAAAGCATCAGAACGAGGACAGGCAGGCCTGGTGCCCGGTCCTGACTACCATCCTCTGAGTGCGCCCTCTCTTTTTATTTGCAAGCTGTTTCTTAATACCCTTGCTTATTCGATCCTCATAACCATGCTAAGGCAAGTGGCAGAAAAAGCACTAGGAATCCCTTGTTATAAATGAAGAAAATGAGACCCAGAGGTGTGGTGACTTGCCTGAGAGCAGAAGCAGCCTCCAGACAGGTTCTCTGAGCCCCAGTTCAGGGCACACACTCTTGAAGCTCCGGTGGCTGCCCCACCACGTCAATACACTAGCATGTGCCAATACACTAGCATGTGCCAATACACTAGCATGCGACTGAATTCTGAAGCAGACTTTTAAAGGTATTCCTCTTTGTAAGCATTTAATACTATTTTCCTCTCAGTGTTTAAGGTAAGAAATAATTAATAATTTTGGCTTAGCAGTTACAGCGCCAGCCACAACACACAGGGGCTGGCAGGTTCAAACCCGGCCTGGGCCAGCTAAACAACAATGACAACTGCAACAAAAAATAGCCGGGCGTTGTGACGGGCACCTGTAGTCCCAGCTACTCAGGAGGCTGAGGCAGGAGAATTGCTTAAGCCCAAGAGTTTGAGGTTGCTGTGAGCTGTGACACCACAGCCCTCTACCGAGGGGGACATAGTGAGACTCTGTCTCAAAAAAAAAGAATAATAATAATAATTAATTATTTTGATGCTGAATATCCTCATGTAATATACATTTTCCTGCTGAGTAGGAAATACTGGATTGTTAATATAGAATTATGTTTTTTTCTCTGACATATTATTGTCAGAGAAAATGTTCTGAACTTACATTTTCTCCCTATCTGATAAATCTGTATCTTCCATTTTACTCTTAAATAAATATCCCTGTTTTGAAGCTTTTCTTGAGGAAATGGGCCCCACTTTGCGGTTCAACCCACTCCTACATGTGCAGCTATACTCATCCACCTGACTTGTGCATTGGTGCAAATAAAAATGTAAATTTAATCATGTTTGAGAGGCTTTGGTGGATATTATCATTTATTCATCATTATAATCAATTATTCATTACTGGATAATTGCCAGTAATGAATCTATTTGGTAAGAATATATCTTCATTCAATATAGAAGGTTATATGTGTATGAGGTTTTCTAAAAGAATAGCACACTGTTACACAGACTGGATTTTTACTAAATCCCTCAGGAGTGGGAGAGTTGTCTTTGAGAGACTAAGGTCCATCACCAATTCGTAATTTCTTATGTCACATTTTAGCCTTGGGTCCATTTGCATCTGCCTACGCTGGGCTCAGGCAGTGTAAACCCGTGTGCTGTTGACTGGAGCAAAGCAAAAGCATGGGAAGAAAGTTGATGTCCAGAGCAAACCGCAGGAAGCCTTGCAGAGCCCAGAGTGCCTGTCCGTGACTCTTAGTGTGGCTGTCCCCAGAGCTGACTGGGCAGAGGGCTGGGGATAGGGGAAGTGTTCAGGTGCTTCAGCGGGACATTTGTGGTGAGTTGTGGGTTTTGCCAAATCACGGGAGTGGGGGAGAGGGCTCGGAATGTTAACCCACACCCCCATTCAGCATGAAGTAAAGCCCTACTTCCCTCTTTCGCTATGGCTATTAGAAAGTTAACTGTGTCTTCCTGTATTTTTCTAGTTCCTCCATGAATGTAGTAGCTCTAAGATATAATGTGAATTAAGGCCCTGAGCTAGACCTGCCCTTTCATCATCAAGGCTGGTAGTGATGGTGAAGATTTGGAGGGACAAAGTGCTACAAGGGAAAGAGCAGAAGAGACAGGCTGGGGGAGACAGCGTGGAGGAGGCTGACTGGCCGGCGCAGCCTACTGAGAGGGAAAGCCATGAACTGGTGGCTGCATCCTGGGAATAGCCTGAGCCCAAGCACTACGGGTTGCAGGTCGGTGTGGGTGCCGGCAACATGCACGCTGTGTGTGACTACCCAGCATGTGTGCGGATGGGGTGTGGGCGAAGGTCCCCAGTGTGCGTGCTGCTCTGTGTTTGTGTATCTGTTCTGGCGCATACATGCAGGTGTGCGTGTAATGGGGGGTGGTACACATATACGCTCACCTGTGTGCTGACGATGTGTGCCTGTGTCTGCAGTATGTGATTTTGTGTGCGCATCTTACTGGTTTTATGTGTGTGGTATGTGTATTTAATGGGAGTTTGGTGGGCAGCAGGACAGCTCCATAGAAGGAAGGACAAATGTTGCTCGAGCTCAGAGCGGGCAATCTGGGCAGCCGGCCGGAGCGGACGTCACTGAGCACGTCCCTGGGAGTCTATGGAGAAGGGAGATGGGGAAACTTCTGTCCACGCTGGAAGGTCTGGGATCATAGAGAAGTGGGAGCAGCTTCTTCACAGCTGCAAAGATAGCTCGGGGTGGTCTGCCTGACTCCCCCAGTGCCCTCTCCTCTCCCGAGTATGCCCTGTACTGTTCCTTCTTTGCACCCTCCTTCCTCCCAATCTCCCCAACTTAGAATGCAGGCGTTCCCCTCCCTTCACCCATGGAAACCTTGTCCACCCCTTAATTCTAAGCTCAGATGTGTGGGAAGCACACAGGCCCACGGCTGACGTTGTTAATAGTATTAAAGTGACAAAAGAGGGTGGAAAATTGTTCTCAGAACTCAGGGTTAAAAACCTGAAACAATATTTCCTTGGGGTGAGCCATTCCCAGAATTGATGCCCAGTACACAAATAGTTTCAGGAACACTTCCTGGCAACCAGAAAATGTTACCAGCTCCCCAAGTTCTCACTAGTTCTTCCTGTGATGGCCACCCTATGTGTTTCAGCCAGAATAGTCCAAACAAATTTGATGCTTTCCTTTCTTCCTGCCTTTAGACTAGATTAGCAAGCAATTCACTAAGGGGGCTCCTGGTGACCTACTTTGGCCATCAAGATAGTTGATATAACCAGACCGATAGTTCTTTTTTTAATATCTGATTATTTAAACCATCTGGCCACTCAACTCAACAGTGAGTAATAATTTGCCATGTTCCTCTCCTGTGCCTCAAGTCAAACAAACAGCTCTGTAGAGGGTTGGAACCAACAAGCATCGACCAGGCCAGTGTCTAGGAGATGAATATTGAGTGATCGCGAGCTCACTAGTAAAAGAAAGTTTCCCTTGTCCTGGAAATCATGATCTCAATTTTTGCAAAAAAAAAAAAAGAAAAGAAAAAATCTGAATTTGCCTTCAGGCCCATTTCTTTATGGTATGGTCTAATTTTCATCATTTTGGGGCCTGTGCTAATTTCCATGCTGAGTTTAATAGCAAAAGAAGTGTATTTTGGGTGGATACCACCCAGGACAGTTTTGAGTTAGGCTGGAGCGTGTCGGAAATTCTCTTTTGATTTCTTCAGAGTTGAGAGAAATCTTTGTCTTTCCTCCCACTTAACTATCAATGCTTCAAAGCCCAGACCTATATAAAATACACAAATGCTTTCTGGACAAAATGAATCTTGTCCGTTTTCTTTGGGTTTTGGTGGGAACAATAAAGATTGAGCTACAAAAGGTTGGCAAAGAGGATTATTCTTTTTCTTTCTATTAAGCATAGAGGCTTCAAAAGAACAGCTCAGAAAGTCAAATAATTGTATCCACCACCGCTCACCCATCCATCTCCCTGCTGACCTGGCCTGTGAAATCCCTTTTTAAAAACTTGGCTAGCTCTCACCTGACCATTGCAAATGCTGTATTGTTAAATGTTCCCATCTATAATTCCACGAGGGAGGCTGCTATAAAGCAAACTCCTTCCATTTCAACGGAGCATCTCATCAGGGAATAGCTCTTTGGGGTGGGAGTCGCGGGGTGCCTCTAATTTTCAAAGCTTTATAATCTCATGTGGAAGAGAGAGCTACTTGGAAACCAGAAATGGACTGTGAATAGAGTGATGGTCTCAAGTTCTTGCAATTCACAAGGGCCGGTGGGGAGGACACAGAAGGGAAGATTTAGAGAGCAGGTTTTAATCTTCATGACAATTTCTTGATTTCGTTGGTTTGGAAAACACATCCATTAGTTGTTAGCCCATTTCTCTAAGCACAAAGTCTCAGACTGGCAGCTGATTTAATTCCTGGCTTGGTTTCAGAAAATTCCCTCAGTCATTTTTAAAGAGCACAAAATGGCTCCTAGGTGCAAAGAGATGAAGGAAAGATTTGTTATTTAGAGTTTTTTTTTTGTTTTTTTTTTTTTTTAATTTGGAATTGAACATATTCTACCAGCATTCAAGTCTGGAGGAATTTTGATAAGAAAAGAAATCCGACTGGCCAATCATTTAAAATGCCGTGTAAACAATGACCATAGGAAAACAATATTGGTTTGCTGGGTCTTTATGGCATCAGAAAAGGGGCCTGGTTTGCTTGGTTCTAGATGTTTTTCCTGCAGAGTCTCTTCAAACCTGTGATCTTTCTCCACCAAATTTGACCCTTGATCATCACCTCGCTCTCCTATTACCTTTTTTCTTTCTTTTTGAAGGTTAAAAGAAATCCTTTTAGAGGGAGTATACAATAAATCATATTTAATGGGATAGTGAATTATATAAATTTGAAATAATGTGATACGAAAATTAAGAAGGTCTTAGTTTATGTGCAATATCCAAAATAATGTCACTATAATTTTATATTAATTTGTGCAAAGTCTTGAGGAATGTGCCTCTCACGTAAAGTGTGACTATCTTATAGTCAGAAATGACTTGTGATATCGTCATGATTAGGCTGGGGTGGAGGTCAGGGATGCTGCCACTGGCTTTTTACCCTCGGTGATAAGAACAGTAGACAGTGCCTCTCTGGGAAGATTTTTCTGTGATCAGAGCAGGGCTGGGCCAATATGTCAGAATCACAGAATATTTGAAATGAAAAGGATCACAGACCCCTTCAAGTTCCACTTATAGATTTTATCAGGGTAGAAATGATAGCCCAGGAGATTAAGAAACTGCTGCGTAGTTAGTGAGGGCAGAGTGAGCACTTGAACCCAAGACTTTTGATTCTTGCCCTAGCCGTCTGTCTTACACCAGGCTGCCCTGCGGTAAGTAAATGGCACTTCTAGAGCTGACCATTTGGGTCTGAGGTGTGTGTGACGAGGCCCCATGTGGGAATAGCCACCACAAAAGAGCTGCAGGTGGCTGGTCCCTGTTAGCTCAGCCTGACTGCCCATAAGGCTGTGGTGGTGGCAAAGTGCCACCTCCACTGGCCAGAGGACAGCCTTCAATTATTTCAGGAGTTGCAAAAAGGCTTTGGATCATCCCTACAGCAAGAACCCCCCCACCCCACCCCCGGACATGTGAAACTTAGTAAATGTAGAATATAATTGTCTTAACACAATAACTAAGAAAATGCCAGGAAGGCTATGTTAACCAGTGTGATGAAAATGTGTCAAACTGTTTATAAAACCAATGTATGGTGCCCCATGACCGCATTAATGTACACAGCTATGATTTAATATTAATAAAAAAAAAAGAACCCCCTCTCCCCCCAGAGAGCTGTTGACCCTGCTGAAGAGCCTCCCTTGGTCTTCCCCAACTCCAGCCATTACAGCCAAGTGGCCAATGTCCTTTAGGTTTTTTTTACCCTATAGTGCCACAGTCCCTGATCTGCCTACGTACAGATTGACAGACTGCCAGGGGGCTCAGGGCCCTTGTGCCTTGCTTCACACAGCTGCTGTCCTGTGGCCTTCTGGAGAAAATGAAGTCTGAATTCCCCCCCAGAGTCCTTTCAGGAACAAGGCAGGTAGGTGGACAGGCAGAAAGAAAGCGATAAACACACACATATCTGCAAATACACATGAGTAAATACAGCCCGAGCACTTTTTGTTTACATAGATGTTCAATAAGTTTAACGAGTGAATGAATCCCTCAAATACCTTATGCTGTTAATACATGTAGGCTTAGAAAATGTCTTATGCTATGTAAATTATACCTCAACGAAGCAGTTTTTAAAACGAAAAATTGTCCGCCACCTACAAGGGCACCTTCACTCACTAGGAGAGGCCCTGAGAAAGTTCTGTGCAAGAAAATATTACAACATTTAAATCTACTCAGGAGACTGTTATTTAAAGGAATGCTGTAGTAAATTATTTAGTATTAGAAAATTCATTTTTTAATTCAATTGTTTTCATTTATTGGATTTCTATAGAATGGACAGATTATATTAAATTTTCACAAAGAGGGATATGCCCAGATTTTCCTGTAAGCTGTTTCCCAATGGATGGGTTGGCAGGCTACGTCTCTAGGTTTTGGAAGAGTTTCCTTTAAAGACTTTCCATAAAGCCCATTGTCAGTGAGATTCCCACTCTCCTACCCTGGTGGCCCATTAATGACGAGGCAGGACAGAGAAATGCCTCTGTGTTGATAAATCAGTGGCATCTCTGATTCTCTGCTGAGACCATCCAGGACTACCGTGACCATAAGGAGGGTGACTCTCTGATCCTAGGCCCTGGCAGACAAACTTGCCTGTAAAAGTGATAGGGTGTCTGTTAGGCCAGACTAGTCAGAGAGAGAAGACTAAAACCACGTGGAGAAAAACAAGTAGTTTTCCTATTAGTGAGAGTGTGTTCTAATAATACATTTCATTGTCAGAAATATTATCAGAGATTAAAAATAAAATACAGATAGTGTAGCCATGCATGAATGAATTCTAGATGTATTTTCTGAGCAAGCACTATCCCAGGCCAGGTGCCACCCTGTGACAGTCACAGCTGCCACTCTCAAAGAACTCACGTCTCTAGAGGAGGATCAATCTGACTGGCAGCAAGGGCTAATGCCTTTCAGGAGGGGCTTGTTTGATGTGTTGTTTACATGTGTTAAGTCAACTGATCCTGGGATACTTTTACTGATGTGCCCATTTTACAGGTGGGGAACTGAGCCCCAGAGGTTCATGACTGGCAGGAACAGACCGGTCTTTGTCCCCAGGCAGCCTATCTGTACCAGCCATGAATAACGTTGCATGGGGGATGTACCCTGAACTCTAGGAGTCTGGAAGTAGGGTCTGCCTGATATTTGGACTGTGTGATATTTGTTGTAGACATGGTGGGGAGAGTTGAGGTTTGCTCCGTGAAGAAGGGAGTCAGAAAGGGCAGATCTGGTGGCCGAAAGGGAATATTCTTCCCTGGGAGACCAGGAAACACTGGCTGTGGCTCTCTGTCACCCATACCCGCTCCCTGAAGCTCACGGCCCACCCTCAGGCTGAGATGAAGAGGCTGAGGCACCTTCCACTCATAGCCCTCGGCTCTGACATGGAGCCCACCCATCTTCCAGGCTAGGTCCTCACCTGCTTCCATGGTGCCTGCTCCCAGGCAGACCTGTTGCTACCTGCTCAGATGCACCCCTCTTCCTCATCCCAAGGAGCTGCCGCCTGAAGAATTTGCTCACTGATGTTTATATCAAAGACACTGTTTCCAAATGTGTGCTGCAAAAGTTAATACTGTACTGCAAAAAGAGGGAACTAGTAAGCACACTGAAGGAGGGTTTGGTTCGTTGTTGGCAAATGCAGGACTTTTCCTTCCCCCTCCCCCCTTTTTTTTAGTTTGAGATACAGTCTCAATCCATCGCCCTGGGGAGAGTGCTGTGGCATCAGCCTGGCTCACCGCAATCTCCAACTCCTGGGCTCAAGCAGTCCTCCTGCCTCAGCCTCCTGAGTCCTGAGTAGCAGAGACTATGGGCGCCCACCACCATGCTCAGCTAATTTTTCTATTTTTAGTAGAGATGGGGTCTCGCTCTTGCCCAGGCTGGTTTCAAACTCCTGAGTTCAAGCAGGCCTTCCGCCTTGGCCTCCCAGCGTCCTAGGATTCCAGGCATGAGCCACCACGCCTGGGCTTGTAGGACTTTTCTAAATCTTCTATCTGCAAATGTGCATCAGATATTCCTGGCAGAAGGAGAGAGATGCTGTTACACGATGCTGTGCAAATTGATTCCCCTCATTTGGCATTTGGTTTTTCAGGGAGCACCTGTTAAATGGCCTGAGGAATACAGGGCTAGGCCCTGAGAGGGGCTCTAAGGAGGTCAGGCTGCAGGAGTCAGAAGCATCCTGGGGAGGGACAACTCTATGCAAAGAGGAGGAGAGGAAGACACCCAGGAAGGGGAAACTCTGTGACCACAGGCAGGGCCACAGCATGCAGACAAGTGCCCCATGGGAGGGCCTCCCAAGTTCTGATCCTTTCGGACGCCCCACCCTGTAGGAGCAGGTGTGGCTGCTGCCCCCTGCACCACAGCACTGAGCCACCTGAATTTTGCAGCCTGATGGAGTTCCAGTTGTTAGCAGGGCCCTTACTTGACATGCTCCCTTTATGACTTCTGTCCCTCTTCTGCCTCACCGTCCTACTGCATCAGTCTCCTGGGGCTGCCATGACAAAGTACCACAGGCCGAAAAGACAGAAATTCATTATCTCACAGTCCATAATGAAGATGTCGGCAGGGTGGCTCCTTCTGAAGACTGTGGGGGACAATGTGCTCTGCGCCTCTCCCCTGGTTTCTGCGGTTTGCTGGCGATCTGGGGCATTCTTTGGCTGGGAGATGCGCGACCTCAAATTCTGCCTTCATCGTCACTTGGTGTTCTTCCTGTGTGCGTATCTATCTTTCCATGTAAATTTCTCCTTTTTATAAGAACATCAGTTATATTGGATGAGGGCCCAGCCTAAGGACCTCATCTTAACTTGATCATTGGCAAATACCTTCACATTCATGGGCACCAGGGGTTAGCATCTTTTGGGGGGATACAATTCAACCCACAACACCTGCCAGTGCTTCTTGGGATTATCTCCCAAATAAACTACCTATGCTCTAATCTTTGTCTCAGGTCTGCTTCTAGAAGAACTCAAAGTGAAACATGCCCTCCTTTTTGGGAGGAGGGAACAGTCTCACTGTCCCCAGGTTGGAGTGCAGTGGCATGATTGTAGCTCAAGACAGCCTCCAACTCCTGAGCTCAAATGATCCTCCTGCTGAGCCTTTGAATAGCTGGGATTATAGGTGTGAGGCACCATGCCTTCCTAAGTTTTTTACTTTTTGTAGAGATGGGGTCTTGCTATGTTGTCCAGGCTGGCCTCAAGCAACCCTCCTACCTCTGACTCCCAAAGTGCTGGGATTATAGGTGTGAGCCACCAAACTCAGCTAAGACTCCCTTTTAGAGATAGTACCTTGGAGGCACAGAGAGATATTTTCCCTAGTATTATGCAAGAACTCCCTTGGGAAAAATTCTCAAAATAGGTCAACATTGTAATTTTTTTTTTTTTTTTGAGACAGAGTGTCATTATGTCACCCTCGGTAGAGTGCTGTGATATCACAGCTCACAGCAACCTCAAACTCTTGGGCTCAAGCGATTCTCTTGCTTCATCCTCCCAAGTAGCTGGGACGACAGGTGCTGGCCACAACACCCAGCTATTTTTGTTGTTGTTGTTGTCGTTGTTGTTTGGCAGACCCGGGCTGGGTTTGAACCCACCAGCCTTCGTGTATGTGACCACTGCCCTAGCCTCTGAGCTATAGGTGCCAAGCCAACATTGTAATTTCTTTTTTTTTTTTTTTTTGCAGTTTTTTTTTTTGGCCGGGTCTGGGTTTGAACCTGCCACCTCTGGCATTTGGGGCCGGCGCCCTACCCCTTTGAGCCACAGGCGCCGCCCCCAACATTGTAATTTCTTATCTAAACACAAGAATATGCTTCTCACCTTCTCCTAAGACTATCTGGAGATGTTGTTTCTCTGGTGGCTCAAATTTTTTTGAGCTCTGACTGCTCTCTGCCACGCTGTGGCTCATAAGGAAAGAGAAGGGTGTGGTCTTATGTTCACAGGGGTCTCTGGCATCTGGCATCTTTAAGGCAAGAACACTTCTCACTTACTACACACACACATTTCTTTCCAGACTGGTTTGTCTGTCAAGCCCCTGCTGAAATGACTGGCACAGTTGCAGATTGTGGAGCTGCTGAGCCAGCTCTGTCCCCTCCTCATCTCCGGAAGATGGAATAAATGCGTGTCAGAAGTGCGGGTGCCTCCCATCGGGAGCACCGGGGTTGCCCTTTAGAAAAACATCGCCAGCACATTCTGCAGTCTCGAAATGAGTGTGAGTGGTAATCCAAGCAGCAGGGCTGATTCTGGGTTTCACATGCTTCTACCTGCTTTGGGCCCTCTTGTTCCCTGTTCTAATTCTGACATCTCGGTCCCATGTAGCTGTGATCTGAACTGGCAGAGAGACCCTGCCAGGGGCAGAAGCCAAGGTGACAGCTGTGGCCCACCCACCTGCCTTTTGCATGGTCTCCTTGGTTGGTGAGGAAAGAACAAAGTTGTTTTTCCAGGTCACAGCTGCGGGGGGCTCCACCGAGGAGGGGCAGTCGTCCCAATTCAGTTCTGTGTCAAGAAATGCTTCAAACACATTCTCCCTGGGAAGAAATAGGAATTGGCCATTTCTCTCTGTAGCTTTCCTTAGTAAACGTTTGAGAAGCTGGATTAGGGCTCAGCCCTGACTTGCAAGGCAAGACTGTGTGAGTGTGTTTTTAGTTAAGAGGAAATTTTAGTTCTGGTTGAGACTTGCTTGTTTACAAAAGAGATAGATATATAGGCCAGGACTAGGGATGGCCTTGGTTGTCTTTGTCATTGCAGGAAGATGGTGGGCGGGGGGTTAGGGGTGCTTGTATGGGGAGGTGAGAGGCAGGGAAGGGACAGGAAGGTGTATTAAAAGTGTATTCGTGGGAAATAAATGCACTTCTACAACTCCTTTCCTCTTTTTGTGGACAGAGCAGCGTCTCTGGTGGGCTTTGGACATGGGCATGGGGGTTGTGAGAGGAGGATTCTCTGCTAGCTGTGGCACTGCTTTTTGTTTGTTTTTGAGACAAGAGTTTCACTATGTTGCTCTCAGTAAAGTGTCCTGGTGTCACAGCTCACAGCAACCTCAAACTCTTGGACTTAAATGATTTTCTTGCCTCAGCCTCCCAAGTAGCTAGTACTATAGTCACCTGCCACAACACCCAGATATTTTTTTTTTGGTTGCAGTTGTCATTGTTGTTTAGCTGGCCCGGCCCAGGCTGGGCTTGAACCCACAAGCCTTGGTGCATATGGCAAGGCCCTAACCACTATGCATGGGCGCTGAGCCTGTGGCACTGCTTTTGTTCGGCTGCTACATGGACCCTCCTGCTAAAAAAGGCCACTGCCAGGTTCACCTCCTCAGCCAGGAGCCTGGTGAAGGCTCTGCTGATTTGGGAGGAAGAACTTACGTAGTGAAGAGGAATGGTCTTCATTTATTCCAGACTCCTTCTCCTGTTGCTAACCTTGTCGTTTACCTTGAACTTCCATCTCTAATGACATTGATCACCTGCCTAAGCACACCTGGTGTTTCCACATGCAGTCCCTCCCATGACAACCCTGCAGGGTCAGCATTGGTGCTCCATTTTATGGGTGAGAACACCTATGTGACTAAGAGATTTGTCATGGGACTTAGAGCGAGTCAGCAGTGCAGGGTCCTCACTGTAGAGCTCCATCACTAAGACAGCTCCAGAAACAGTGTCATCAGAGCAGGGGGCTATGCTGCTGGATGTTGAGGCCAGACCTCAGTCTCCTCCTTCAGGTGAGGGAGGCCCCACTCCTCCCTATAAGGTGGTGAGACAACCTGCCTCAGCCCCTCCCCAGGGCACAGTGACCACCGCCAAGCCACCTACAGCCAGCATCTCCTGACAGCACCATCTGCCCAGGTCCCACCCACTGATGTGTGGTGACTGGGGTTGGGTGCCATTGACCAGCAGCTGCACGCAATACTTCCTGGATTCTCTGAATAGGTCTGGGAGCAGGTAGTCCGAGGAAAGACCTGTCTTCTGACCAAGTCCCCTCCCTAGGGCTGGCCAATCACGGCTGATGTGTAATGTAGTCTGTCTGACATGTGGAAAAGATTATTTCCCAGACTCTTCTCCGTCCTTCTTGGTATTGCTCACAAACCTGCCCCCTCACCCCACTTGGCTTTGAGGCTTTGCAGCCCAGCCCAGGCCATAGTGATCCTTCGCTGAGCTCCTGACATAGTCACCATCTTCCCTCCTCAACCCATGGTTAAGAGCAGGGGCTCTGAGGCCACACTACCTTCAGTACCTTGGGGCTCTCTTACTGCCTTTAGTACCTTAGATCTGAAGCACCTCATCTCTACAATATGGCTATTATTTACCTCAAAGGGATTTTGTAAGGAACCAGCTTTAAGATGGATGAAAAGTATTGGACTTAGTGCCCAGCCCTGAGCATTCAACATACGCTGGCTAGTAAGATGGTTGTACCGTGCTGTTGTTAATTGCTGACTCATGTCATTATCTAACTTTTGCATTATTAATTTTCATGTAGCTACACTTTGCTTTTTTAACTGAAAGATTCTCTTTTTTTTCTATTGAGACAAAGTCTCACTCTGTCGCCCTTGGTAGAGTGACATGGCATCACAGCTCACAACAACCTCAAACTCTTGGGCTTAAGTGAATCTCTTGCCTCAAACTCCCGAGTAGCTGGGACTACAGGCGCCCGCCACAATGCCTGGATATATTTTTTGGTTGTAGTCGTCATTGTTGTTTGATAGGCCTGGGCTGGGCGGCACCTGCGGCTCAGAGGAGTAGGCGCCAGCCTCATATGCCAGAGGTGGCTGGGTTTAAACCCAGCCCCGGTCAAAAACTACAAAAAAACTAAAATAAAATAAATAGATAGCCCTGGGTTGGATTCGAACCTGTCAGCTCTGGTATATGTAGCTGGAGCCCTACCCACTGAACTACAGGCGCCGAGCCTGCTGAAAATTCTTGAGGCCAGGACCCTGATATTTATTTATTTATCTATGTCCTAACCCGTTGGACTCCCTGAAATGACAACTTTGTGGTTGAGCACTGGTCAGCATACTCTCTGAAGGATCAAGTAGTAAATATTTTAGGATTTGCAAGTCACACAACCCCTATCTCAGCTCTGCTGGTGTAACATAAAAGCCACTACAGACAGCATGTAAATAAATGGGCATTGAGATGTCCTGATAAAACTTTACATATAAAAACCGGCAGCCCCCACCTGGACTGTACTTTGCCGACTGCTAGGTAGGAGCAGTGGGATCAGAAGTCAGATGGCTGGGTCCAAATCTACCTCCTCTGCTTCATACCCTCAGTTTTCTATCTCTGTGTGAGAGGAGACCCCGTCAGTAAGCGTCTGCCCGCCTCTGCCTGTTCCCACCCCCTAGCACCAAGCGGACGCACAGCTGGGCCAGGTCGTAGGCCTCCATGAGCAGAAAGCACACAGAGGCCAAGTTACAACAAAATGACAGACCTCTGTTGAGGGAACATCCTCAAGGTCGATGACCCTCTCACTGAAGTGAAATGGAAAACCAAATGTGATTCAGCTGGCCTGATGATAAAAGCATTCGTTACTATTCTCTGATTTGCTCTGCTCATGGAGAGTTTAGTCATTGGGGTTTCTATTCTCAGGAACTCACAGCACGTCACAATACACAGTTCATTGGTCCTCACCATAATTCTGCTCCGCATAACAAGGCGTGGGGGGGGGGAGTTGTGAGAAACCATGTGTGTTAGAATTGCTGCGAGCACTTTGACATCATCAGATAAAAACTAGTAAACAAGCATGCCTATGTGGGCCACCTCTCTATTCATACCAGAAGCCCTGGGTATAATCAAAGAACGGCATATTCTGTTTCAAACTTTTATAACCTGTGAAATTTTGTTGATTTTGAAAGGAAAAATCCAGCATCCTGTTAAGGAAAGATGAAAATGGGCTAGAATTAAAAAGCAATCTGAGTCTGGATAAAAGTGGGAAGAATTATTGTAGGACAATAAAGCATTGGGTAATGTCAAGAATTCATTGCTATAGCCAGGCGTTGTGGCGGGCGCCTGTAGTCCCAGCTACTCGGGAGGCTGAGGCAGGAGAATCGCCTAAGCCCAGGAGTTGGAGGTTGCTGTGAGCTGTGTGACGCCATGGCACTCTACCGAGGGCAATAAAGTAAAACTCTGTCTCTACAAAAAAAAAAAAAAAAAAGAATTCATTGCTAGGAAGATGCAAAGCTATAGCATAAATGCTGTCTGCCTGGTCAACCTAAACGTGCTCATGTTAAGGGCTGTACTGTCCTCTCGGAAGCAATAATTTCTCCTTTCGGTCACGAGTAAAATAACTTGGGTTCAACATTGTCGTTTAATGAGATAATATTTCTCACCCAGGAGAAGATTTACATAGGCAACGATAATGTGGGGAAAGCTAATAAAGATAACCTTGTGAGGTAGAAACCCTGAGTGTGTGAGTGTCACTGGTTGAGTAGTTACATCACACTTTGTAGCTTTGCCAAGTGCTTTTATGTAACTGACTGCATGAAAAATCTACAGTCTTGTGGGATGTGTGGGTATACCCCCCCTTTTACTGATGGAGAGCTAAAGCTTAAAGAAGGTAAGCAATTTGCTCAAACTGGTTATCTGTAGAGTTGGAATTGGAATTCCACACTGTGCATCCAAATGCCAGCTCTCTCTCTGCAGTTACACACCAGCAGTTTATGCCTAGATCCATGTGGCCTGGGAGGATGTGGTGCAAGGGGGAGAGTCTGAGTAACCTTTTAGGAAGGAATATCCTGTACTAAAATTTGTACCAGAGCTTCCATTATTACACATACTTTTCATTTTCTGTTTGTTTTCCTTTTAGAGGTTAAATTTTCCATTCCTGACTTTAACCCAAAGAAAGGCTAAGTAAATTCCAGGGGCCACTCTTTAAAAAGACAAGCTGGAAAAAATACACAATGCCCACTGTCTACCCTAACAGGATGTGGACAGTCATGGCTGAATTTGTACAGTTTAACCCTAGCAACCATTTCCCAGAAATAAACCAGCTGCTCTTTCTAATCTTTGGTTAGCCTGCAGTTGGATCAAGATCCTCTTGATTAAAAGCTTAAAGCAGGGTTTCTCAGCCTCTGCACTGTAACATTTTGGGGCTGTATAATTCTCTGCTGTGGGGGTTGTCCTATGCATTGTAGGGTGGGGTGTCAGCAGTATCACTGACCTCTGCTTGCTAGATTCCAGTAGCACCTCTCAAGTTATGACAACTCCCAAAACATCTTTAGATATTGTCAAATATCCCCTGGGGACGAAATCTACTCCTGATTGAAAACCAGTGGATTGAAGTCATAATTTTGGTTGGTCAATCACTCAGACCATGATGGACATTCAGGATGACTTCCTTTTGGTCATTAAATTCACCAAGAGGCTAGTCATTGATCCATTGCTCAACATTAGCTGCAATGATGGCCTCACGGGTGCCCACATGCACACGGCTTTTGGAATGGTTCTTCCCGAGGAAGACAGCCATAAGCCATGGAAAGCAACCAGTTGATGTTGGGCATCCCCAGTTTGCGAGTGCCTCCTTCTGTCTTCCATCTGCAATTCCATCTAGATGGTGGGGTTTGAGGAAGGTCAGTTTTAGCAGAAAGTGGAAAAAGCATAGATTTATGAAGCAATCAGACCTAAATTAAAAGTCTGGCTTTATCACAACCTAGCTGTGTGACCTTGAGGGAGTTCCTCTCTGAATCTGTCTTTTTCTTTATAAAATGAAGATAATTCAATCTGCCTTGAAGGGTTGTTGAGAAATTAAAGACAATGCATGTAAAGGGAACATTTCAGAATGGAAGGTTGGGAAAATGTGGATTCATGTAGAAAGATACCAAGGTGATGTTGGTTTTAGCAGCTACTCTGAACTGGGGTTTAAAAACAACCAAATTCCCTGAGCTACAGATTGATAGGAAAGCAAACAGAGGGTCAGCCAGGGGGGCAGCCCTCAATCTGAGTGGTGCCACAGAAGTGCTGCCTTTGGGCACGGCTGGGGGAGAGGCTGAAGGACAGGAGAGGCACAAAGCTGCCAGCCCAGGGTTCACACGACAAAGCTATGGCACTATGGTTCATCTGTAGCAGGGTCTGTGGCAGGTACCAGGGAGAAAACGCTGGACCCTCAGGAAACTGGCCAGGACAGCTCTACGTCAAGCTGTGAAGGAAGCTTTTTTGGCCTCTTCTCTTTTCGCCCCGGGGCATCATGGCATCTGTGCTTGACAGAGAAACTTGAAGTTCTCTTTTGCCTCAACTGTTTAATCTCACTGGCCGGAGAAAGGAGGCTGCAGAATGGCAAAGCTGGGGGCTGCACCAGAAAGAAGTTGTTGGTGGAATTCAGGTCCTGAGTAGGGTTGGGGGCCCTTAAGGAGGGAGATCTGAGTTTGTTCCAGTTGAGAGACTGTGATTTAGATCCACCACCCAGGACGGACTCTCGGTGCTCCTTCTGCTGTGCCAAACTGCCTCTCTGGTTCTACAGCTTATTTTAACCCCTACTGTCTCCAAGTCAAATACCGACAACGCTTATAACGTTCATGTCCGAATTTATCTAATGCTGCCTCTAAAAGTGGTAATTTACCACTAATAAAGTCTTCTCGGCTGCCTCCTCTCTGAAATGAAATGAGTCTTCTTTTCTGCTTTTAGAACCTAAAACACAACCACTTTAAAAGATAATACTTACCATATTTGACAAGGCCAAAGCATACTTGCTGCAGAAAGCGTGAAAAAGATAGAAAAGAACAAAGAAAAAAAAAATCATTTCCCCCTAAAGACTCATTAGTATGTGGGTGGCTATCTTTCTGGGCTTGGATATGTGCATTTAATTTTGTGACTGTTCTTTTCACTTAACAATAAATTGTGGCCATCTTTGCCTGTCATGAAATGTGTCTCTACATCAATTTTAGTGCCTGCAGAATGCCATAATTTATTTCACCACTGCCTTTTGTTAGACATTTAGATGGCTTCATGTTTTGACGCATTATAAATAGTGTGGCCGTGGACATCCCTCTGCATACATCTGGGCCCGCATTCATGGTTGTTTCCTTGAAATACACTCCTGGCAGCAGAGTGACTCCGTCTCCCCTCACTGTCAGTGTCCCTGATCCCTGGACCCTGTTTTCATGGACTGGCCCAAATTTTGCATCCTCTATCTCCCCTGTGAAGATTCCTAAACTTCGGCCTATCTCCACCCCACAGAGAGCCTGTGTGTGACATGGTGCCCAGCACACCCCCGCCTGCTCTGCAATGGACAGAGCTGATGACTGCGGAGGAATAGCCCTCAAACCTCTGACCATTTTGGTCCTTGTTTAGACTCCCTGTCTTTCCTCGTAGTGTCCTGGCTGTGTTCCTTCTTGAAGGTTCCTGGGAGGTACCTCCAAGGTCATATAGTCCAACCTTTCATCCAGCAGAGCTGGCACTCAGCGGCACCTTCCATGGGTGGAAATCCAGACTTCTGGGAACACTTCTGTGACCAGCAACTCACTACCTAACTGCCTTCTTCTTTATTTCACAATTCTTGCCATGCAAAATGAACACACACACAAAAAATCACTACTAATACTATTCATTCACTTATTTATTTATTCAACAAACTTTTTTTTTTTTTTTTTAGTACCTACTATATGCTAGGACCAAGTTCTAGGTGCTTTGGAAACAACCATGAACACACTGAACCAAAGGAAACAAACAAATCCCAGACCACAAAGAGCTAAAATGTTAAAGATAGAGATAGGCAATAAACAAAGTAAATAAATAAAATACACAAGGCCAGGTACAGTGGCTTATACCTGTAGTCCTAGCATTATGGGAGGCCGAGGGGGGAGGATTACTTGAGAGGCCAGGAGTTGGAGACCAGCCTGGGTAAGAGTGAGACCCTGTCATAGCCAGATCCTATCTCTACAAAGCAAAGAAAAATTAGCCGGGTATTGTGGTGTGCACCTGGGCCTGGCTACTGGGGAGGCTGAGGGTCCCTTGAGCCCAGGAGTTTGAGGTTACAGTGAGCTGTGATGATGTCACTGCACTCTAGGCAGGGAGAAAGAGAGAAAAAATAAAAATAAAAATAAATAAAATAGGCCGGGTGCAGTCGCTCATGTCTGTAATCCTAGCACTCTGGAAGGCCGAGGTGGGTGGATTGCTTGAACTCCCAAGTTTGAGACCAGCCTGAGTGAAAGTGAGACCCCATCTCTACTAAAAATAGAAAACTGAGACAAAATGATTGATTGAGCCCAAGTTGGAGGTTGCTGTGAGCTATGACACCACAGCACTCTACCCAAGGTGACAGCTTGAGAGTCTATCATAAATAAATAAATAAATAAATAAATAAATAAAATATATGGATAGTTGTGATAAGTGTTAAGAAGGAAAATAACACAGGGACAGTTCATAGGCAGTGTTGGGGTGGTGTTGGGAGGATACAATTTTTGTTAGGATTTGTGGAGGTGTCCCTCCAACAAGATGGCATTCAAGTCAAGCCCGGAGGGAAGAGAGTGAGTAGGCCAGGTGGGGACCTGGGAGAAAGCCAGGGGACAGCAGTGGAAAGACTGGTGTGTTCCCGTAACCCCAAAGAGGTGGAGTGAGTGAAGGGAAGGCCAGCAGGACGTGAGGTCAGAGATACTGAGTTCTGGGGACTGCGGGGGAGAGTGACAACTGTGCATGGAGTTGAAGGACATTTTACTCTAAGTGAAATGGCGGTCAAGGACTTGGGGTAGAAAGGAGAGAATTTGATGTCGAGCAGGATCGTGCTTGCAGCGGGGTTGGGGATACACTGTGGAGAGTAAAGGCAGACGTAAGTAGACCAGTGTGACAACTACCCCTGCCCTATTATGTAATGACATTTACCAAGTACCACGCTCTGGGCTGAGCACATCCTGTCCATTATTGCATTTTGCCTCTCAGTGACCCGTAAGGTAAGAACCCCATGATACCCCCATTTTATAAATGAAGAAACTGAGCCTAAGAGAGTCTATCTAACATATCCTGGACCACACAGCTAGTGAGTAGTCAACAGTGTTTAAACACAGGACTATCTTGCTCCAAAGCCTGCAATACTAACCACCATGTTGTTAGAAACTTTTTCTTATACTGAACTTTGAAAGTTACTCTAAGACAGCACAAGACATCGACTGAAATCGTTTAGCTGGCTACCTGGGCTATCAACCCGCCCTCCTTGGTATCTACTCTCTTAGCCTCTCTGAAGGGAGGGGCCAGCACTGCTCCTGGCACGTAAGATCCAAGTGGGGCTTGGGTGTGATAGCTCATCCCTGCAATCCTAGCACTCTGGAATGTTGAGGTGGGAGGATCACCTGAGCTCAGGAGTTCAAGACCAACCTGAGCAAGAGTGAGACCTAGGAGTATGGTGTTT
Organism: Nycticebus coucang; assembly: GCF_027406575.1. Taxonomy (NCBI): domain Eukaryota; kingdom Metazoa; phylum Chordata; class Mammalia; order Primates; family Lorisidae; genus Nycticebus; species Nycticebus coucang. The sequence continues at coordinate 93,824,261 of NC_069789.1, forward strand.
GAGGTTGCTGTGAGCTAGGCTGATGACACGGCACTCTATCCAGAGCAACAGAGTGAGACTCTGTCTCAAAACAAACAAACAAAAAAAATCAAGTGGGGAGAGGGCAGGGAGGGTTTTCCAGGCTCTTTGACCTCCAGACTCCAGACTTCTTTGCTACAGAATAAGGGTGCTGGGATTGGTCTCCAACCCTCCTTCCATCTCTGAAAGTCACCAACAAGTCCATGATTTGATGTAATCATTACTTTGCTTCTTACGTTTGTTTTTTAATGAGACCTTTGTATTCTTTTTTCATAAATAATTTTTAATTCACCAAAAACTTAAGTAATCACGCACTGTGATGGAATCATACTTCAGAGATTTAGTCCATACAAATTACTAAATGAAGAAAAGCAGCCATGACAACTCTCAGAGAGAAAAAATTCAGAATCTAGAGTTGCTATATTATCTAAAATGTCTCGTATTCAACAAAATACTTAGGAGACTGCAGGGAAACAAGAAAGTGTAAACAATATTCAGAGAAAAGGGGAGTCACTCAAAACTATCTCTCAGTGTTCTATATGTTTATTTTAGCAAGCAAAGACTTCAAAGAGGCCATTATAAATAAAAGTTAACATAGAGACAAGGAACCACAGCTAGAGAATTAAAGTATGGTGACAATGGCTCAACAAATAGAGAGTATCAATAGAGAAATTCAAATAATAACCAAAAAGCAAATGGAAATTTGAGAATTAAAAAGTAAAATAACCAAAAAATTCACCAGAAGACTTTCATATTCTTTAATAAACATTTCTCTGTATCTAGGACTTTTGTAGGAGACACAAAACGTAAAGCGAAGCACCTGCCCTCTGAGAAACAGGGCTTATCAGCTCTTTTGATACTTGAGACAACTCAGTGACATGGAAAGTATAAAGCCACAGTGCAAAATAAAACTAGGAAAATGCAGCAAAAAGACCCCATACCTTTGAGTGAGCTGTTTAGTACTTATTACCTCGCCAGCTGTTTCCTCTTCTGACCTTCACAGCAGTCCTGCGAGGTCTTCAGGGGGAGGAAGTTACTCCTGTCACAGATGGGAAAACAACCCAGGGAGCTATGTGAATCCTCCCAAGGTCCTGTTCACACCTGTGTATTGGAGCCACCCTATTTACTGACCCCAAATCCTCTGCCAATCCAACACAGTCTCCAGAACATTTCAATTACCTGGCCATTGTTCACTTAGGAGAACGTCTAACCCTTTCAGAAAAGATGAAACAAATCCCTAACCTGTTGGCTCAGGTTTTGTTGAACTGGTCCTGGAGATTCTGATTTGACTGGGCTATTTCTGCGATGGCAAACGACTCTTGGGAAACCATGTTTTATTTGCTTACTACCCCTATCCCCCCAAGCTTCCATCCTCTACCAGTCAATCCCCTCTGCAGGTCCCGCTTTCCTTGTAGCTCTGGGGACTCAGTCCAGACACCCCTAGCAGGGTCCCATACTCTGTCCTCACCTTGCACCCTTGAGGGCCCCACAGCTGAGCCCTGGGGAGAAGGTCCAGGGGTCCCCGAGGCTGCACCTACAACATAACAGATTCTGCAAAAGGAAGAGAATATCCGAGGGTTCTGCTGATTCTGCCTGCCCAGGGGGACTGCTTGGTCAATACTTCCTGGAGTTAATGATTCTAGAGAAGACTGGCAGACACCCACTTATGGAAAAGACCTCAAGAACAAGAAGAGTCTCAAAATTAGGAGGTCTGTCCCTAAGTAGCTGGAGGGTCTTGGGCATATCCCTTGGTGCCTCTGGTCCTGTTTTCCTCTGTATATTTCCTCCTTAGACGGATGATCAGTAAGGTCCCTTCTACCCAGACTGCCAAGGTTCAAATCCCAGCTCTGCCACATCCCAGCTATGTGATGTCGGACAAATGACTTAACCTCTCCTAAGCCTCAGTAAAATGGGCACAGCAACATCTATCTTCTATGGCTGTTGCAAGGATCCAAAGATGAACACATGTTAACCCTCCACACAGGGCCTGGCATGGAGATAGTGCCCAGCCAAGTAACTGTTTCTAATATGCTGATGCTTTTTCTGTGAAGCAGAAAGGGGACAGATGGAGAATGAAAGGGAAGACAGAAAGAACAGAGAAAAAATGAAGGGAAATGGGGCAAAATGCGGAGTAGGAAAAAGGAGGAAAATTTTGAAGGTGGCCACTAGGAACAATTTTCACCTGGTCAAAAGTAGAAAGATAAATATGGACCCCCCCAAATATTCAACCTCTCTCTTAGCTCCCTTCCTCTCTGCCCCCTGCAAACTCCATGCTCCCCTCCCCACCCCCGCCCCCGCCACCCCATGATGCCTGCGGGGAGTGTTCCTCCAGCTTAACATGACTAGGGGCCTGGAAAGAGGCCGGCTCAGCCTCTCCCCCTGCACATACCACCGGCCATCCCTTTGAGATGAGGAGTGGTTTCTCACCTCCGACTAGGGGTGAACTGTCAGCTCAAAGAAGGAGGCTTGGGAGGACGAAGTGTCCCCCACGTGCGGCTAACTTGGGCTGGGGAGGTTGTTTATGATTTGAAGTTGAGGACAGCAGCTCACAAGAGGAAAATTCCCCTCCCTGGTAGGTAAGAGGCTTCACAGAAGCTCCCTGGCCTGTTGTTTTCTTTCTTGTTTTCCTTTGTGCACACATCAGCTTCTCACTTTTACAAGCGCTTGCCTAGCTTTACCTCCCAAAGCACCAGAAAATGTTGGAGTCATAAAAATAAGTAGCAGCTAATGGGGGAAGAAGAGGTGGCAAGGTCTCCGGTTTGCTTGGTGCTGTGAGGGCTAAGCCTGCCTGTGATGAAGCAGCCCAGGGCCCACCCCGGGGCTCTCCTGTCCCTCTGGATCCCTCACAAACCTGAAATGTAAACATACTATAAAACCAACCACCTGGTCTTATGCCTTAGACAATTTTTATAGCATATACTTCTATTTCCTCCAGTATTTTTGAGTGTGGTAAAATACACACAGCATAAAATTTCCCCTCTTAACCATTTTTGAGTGGTATTAAGTGCATTCGTATTGTGGTGCAGCCCTCGCCACCATCCATCTCTAGAATGTGAAACTGAAACTCTGTGCCCATTAGGCCCCCTCCCCCAGCCCTTGGCAACCACCATTCTGCTTTCTGTCTCCATGAATTTGACTGCTCTAGGTACCTTGGACAAGTGGAATTGTACCATATTTGTCCTTTTGTGACTGGCTTATTTCCCTCAGCATAATGTCCTCAAGGTTCATTCGTGTTGTAGCCGTGTGTCAGAATTTTTTTCCTCTTGAAGGCTGAACAATATTCTGTTGTATGCACGTAGCACATTTTCTTCCTCCGTTCATCTGTCATGGACACTTGGGCCACTTTCACCTTTGAGCTGTTGTGATTAATGCTGCCATGAACAAGAGTGTATAAATGTCTCTTAGAGAAGCTCCTTTTCCATTATTTTTAATACCTAGAAGTAGAATTGCTGGATCATGTGACAGTTCTATTTTTACTTTTCTGAGGAACCACGAGGCTGCTTTCCAGGGTGGTCGCAGGTTTAATACTCCCACCAGCAGTGCACGGCATCCCAATTCCCCTGCAGCCTCACCAGTATTAGTTATTTGCTGGTTGTTTGATGGTAGCGATTTGAATGAGTGTGAGGGGATCTAAACTTTTTAAGAAGGAAGAAGTGCCAAAATTAGGATCCCAAAAAACTATAAATACAAAAAAGAATATACTTAATTTTGTTTGTGTTTTTTAAAGACAGGGTCTCTATCCGTTGTCCAGGCTGCCCTGCTGTGGTGAGGTCACAGCTCACTGCAGCCTCGAACTCCTGGCCTCAAGTGATCCTCCCGTCTCAGCTTTCCCAAAGGATTACAGATGTGAGCCAAATATACTACTTTTTTTTTTTGAGACAGTCTCACTATGTCACCCTTGGTAGAGTGCGTGGCATCACAGCTCGCAGCAACCTCAAACTCTTGAGCTTAAGCAATTCTCTTGCCTCAGTCTCCCGAGTAGCTGGGACTGAGTAGCTGCCACAATGCCCGGCTATTTTTTTTTTATTGTAGTTGTCATTGTGGTTTAGCAAGTCTGGGCCAGGCTTGAACCCACTGAGCTATGGGCACCAAGCCCAAATATACTACTTTAAATGTGACAAATTAATTAAATATATTAATGATTTTAACACACACTTACAAATACTATGAATGTTATTTATAAGTCTTTTCAAAGATAATGTCCAAAGAAGGGAAGGTGGGCAGAGCAAAGAAGATAGAATGAGAGAAGAAAATTATTTAGTAAAATTAGGCAGGATGGAAGGAAATGTCTGAAATAAAAATTTTTTTTTTCTGAGTCCGAGTCACACTCTGTGGCCCGAGTAAAGTGCCCTGGCGTCATCATAGCTCACAGCAACATCAGACTCCTGGGTCTGCTTCAGCCTCCCTAGTAGCTGGGACTACAGGTACCCACCACAATGCCTGGTTAGTTTTTCTATTTGTAGTATTCAGTATTCTTTTTTTAGTAGAGATGGGGGGAGGTGTCTAACTCTTGTTCAGGCTGGTCTCCAACTCCTGAGCTCAAGTGATCCCCCTGTTTCAGCCTCCTAGAGTGTTAGGATTACAAGTGTGAGCCATGGTGCCCAGCCTGGAATAATTCTTAGAAATATGAGGCCAGGTGGGTTGGCCTTCCTGATGTGCCTGAGTCCTCCTACCCGAAGTCTGATATGCACATATTTGTTTGGGGTCCTTGCTCGCTCCCACAACTGTCTCCGTGCTGGGAGGGACACCAAGTGAGCATGCCACAGTTCCCGACATAGGCCAGAGGGTCAACGAAAGGGGTGGGCTGTGCGGCATCAGGCAGCTAAACTGGCCTGCCTCCTGGGCTCCCTCCCTGGGCCCAGGTGTCCCCAACACCTTGGTGATACTTCAGTGACACCTCAGCATAGGCACAACAGGTCAGAGGCCGGACCTGGGTATCATTCATTCTGGGGTCTCATGCATTTTTAAAACCACTTCTGAAGGAGCAAATGCATCACAGTTCTTTCATTTCAGGAAAACTGCCAGTGAGAAAGGGGGCGGTGGGGAAAATGCAGAGCCCGGGAGGGGGCTGCCCTGGGCTTTTGTCTAACAAAGCCGCATCTCCTCGGCAGCTGGGCTCTCGCCTTTGAAAACCAGTGGGCCAGGAAGCCCTCAGCCTCTTTTCTGTGAGCCAGTCACATTGCATTTTACAGATCTCAGAAAAGGAGACCGAAGTTCCTGAGCTGGGTCACTCCGTGTTTTGTGCCCCATGTCTCCAGACACCCTATTTTTCTGGACAAACACGGCATCTAGGTGAACAGCCATATTTTGCTTCTCTCATCACTGAATAGGTTTTGACTTCCATGGAATTCCACTACCAAACCAGATGAATAGAAAGAAAACTGAACAGAGCCCACTAAATGGACATGGCGTTGCTGGTGTCTCAGTGGGAGAGTCACCTGCTCACAAAGCTGGCAGGAAATCTTTAATTAACCCTGTGTCCAGACACAAAAGACCTCAGTAACATTCCATCCTCTTTGAATAAATATTGTCAAAGAAGGCAATGTGGGCACTTTTATTTTTGCTATTGGAGTGCTAATTTAATACCGGCTATGTTTTAAACTAACTCATAAGAACACAAATTCTCTACCTAAAACACAGAGTGGGGGGGAAAAATCCTTCTAGGACTTTTCCATTATCTCTTTCATTTTTATTCCGCAGTGACACATCCCTCTTGGGAAAATCCCGTCCTGGATTTTTATTAGTCTTTTGTAGGCTGTGGGGTATTAAAACCTCACAAATCCATTATGTGCTCCTCAGGGCTGCCTTTCAAGTCGCTTGGCCATGAGGTATGGACTAATGAAGCAGTGCCCTCGGCCCTCTGCGAAGGGGCTGCCCACAGCCAGCCATGCTTCAGAGAGACCCCCACGGCAGACCCCCTCCCCAGTGCTCACTATAACCCCGCTTCCAGGAGCTCTTGTTCAGAGCTGCTTGAACTACAAGAACATTCTCATGTACATGGGATGAATCACGTATGCACATGCAGAAAGGAAATATTCGTTTTGCTCTATCAGAGAAGGGCTTTAGTTTTTCAAAAATGTCTCAGTGTTACTGTTATGTCAACTGGCGAAGATTCTCTGCTTGATCAAAATGGAGTCAGTCTTCTGATCCTTCTCCTCAGCCCCTCTGTGTGCTTGTCAAGTCCCGTTTTAGCAGAGTCCTGTAAACAGTAGATTTTAGTAAGAACCTCACCCTCAATATTTGATCACCCTGAGTATCCAGTTAGCTGTCTCCAGCTGATGTCTGATCATCCTGGCGTGTTTGCACTGGGAATTCCATTAGGTCCATGGCGCCAGAATCCCCCTCACCTTTGATGTTTCCTCCTGGTAATTTTCCATCCCCTGACACCACCTTGCTCCTTGGCCAGGCTGCCCACTTGCCTATGCTCTGTTGGAGTTTAGCCTAACCTCTCTTCCCCACTACAAGCCCCCATTGCAATGGTCCTTATACCCATCACAACAGTCCTGAATAAAGTCATCCTTACCATGCTTTAACAAGTATCAGTGAATAATTTTTCTCTAACACACCTTAGCAATAACATTACTTATAAATTTTTGTTAGGACATATGAAGATAATCTCACAGCTGTATCCTGATCTTGACTTTACAACGTGTTCTTGTATTATCATCTCTCTTACCTGTTAAGACACCCTTTGAGATAGTGATTGCCATTTCCATTTGATAAAAAAGAAAACACATTCTGGGGGGTTGAGTGAGTTCCTCACGGGAAGACAGCTAGAAAGTAGCATTGTGGGACCCACATCTTCTAACTGCTAGCCCACTGCTCAATCTGTTTGGCCATGGTGGCTTGTCATGAAAAGATACTTGATAAAGCTTTGTTGGAGAATGTTGGGTCCAGCCCACCTTGCAGAATGTGATCAGGGCCCACTTTGGTCAGGGCATCCAATGTGATTCAATTTGAGCCCTAGATGAAGGTGACAGGCTGAGGCTGCCCAGTGGGTCCGCTGGGAGGAAGAGGCCTTGGCTCTTCCTGAACCTTCCCTCTGAGAACCTTTTTCTAATTCACACAAAGGCATCGGAGCAGCTCACAGCAGTAGGCAATAGTGGTCGGAGCTCTTTCCTTGGGTGGTGGTGGCAGGGGGTGTTCTGTGCTGACCCCTCAGCAATCGTCAAGTCCCACAAGCCAGAGAGAAAGGATGTGGTGGCAGAAACTGGCCTCAGCCTGTAGCATGGGAAACAGGCCTGCCTGCTCTCAGCGGCATGCCTCCTGCACTCAAGGGGGTGCTGGACAGGGGCTGAGCCTGATGACATGTGGGCTCTAGTCCCAGTTCTACCACTGACCCCTTTCCATTTTATTTTCACTTTAAAAAGCATTTCATGTAAGTAATCTCTGCTGATCTGCACAGCAACCCTCTGGAGCTATCCCTTCCCTGGTTTTGCTCTGATGCTCAGAGGTTAGGTGACTTGCCCAAGCCTTCCTTGCACTTCTGCCCCCAAAGCCAGGGCACTTTCTATCCCCTGAGTTGCTTGTCACTGTGGTTCAGGCAAGTCCTGAAGTGGTTCAGGCAAGTGGTTGTGGTTCAGGCAAGTCCTCTGTCCCTGCTGAATTTGATATCTCATTTGAAAATTGAGGGGGTTGGTGCAAGAACCAAACCCGCTTTTTGATCTTGCTGTGATGAAAACATGTTTTCTTTCCACTGACTTTTCCATGTTGTTCATTTCTTTGGCCTGACAATACCTCTTCTCTTGCTATGTCTTGGGAGCAGAAGAGCTGAGGCCACCTGCCCCTTGAGCATAGTGGTGGGTCCTTGAAAGGTTCAGAGGGCAGTGTAGACAGGGGGATGAGGAGGAAGGCGTCCAGAAGGTGGTCCACACGAATCTTAATCCTCCTCCCACCTCAACCTTCCAGCCATATATTCTTTTGGCTAATAATCTAGTCATTCATCCTTCTGGTCAGCTCTATGCCTTCTTTCCCCCACCTACTTCCAATTTCCCCTGCTGTCTCTTAGGTCCAGAAGGAATCAGAGAGCAAAATTCTTATGCTTCTTGGCAGGAAACGCTTAAGAAGAATCACAGCCCCTCAAGTCTGGTAGGATGTGGGGCCAGAGACAGGACTGAAATAGGGATTCCTGAGCCCAGGTTGTTCGAGGTACCCCCCCCCACTTCTGGGGGGCACCCTCCCCACAGGAGCCTGGCAGGTGGCCAGCGTGCAGATTCAAAGAGAAGCCAGGCGGCTGCCTGGTCCCAGGAGCTCACAGGGCTTCAGGAGACACAGACATGGAGCGGACCCTTTCCTTGTGTCTCCTCCAGTCATACCCCGGAGCTTCTCCTGCTGCCACCCACACCATGGCCAAACGTGGGAGCGTCCCCACCCCAAACCAAACCTCAGCCTCTCTGTTTTGTCCATCTCCTGAGATGCTGAGTGGCCAACTTGTCCCATTCTTTTATTTATTCAACAAATATTCACAGAGCACCCCAGACCCACTCCCAGGCAACAATGGCTGGAGTAGGAGGGCTGTGAGCAGGACGTGTGGGATCTGCGAGCTGAGTTTGATGCTCTTCCCAAAAGCTTCACTGTCATTTCAAAATGTCCCCATCAGATGTTCAGCTAGACTCACAGGTTGCAGAAAACATCCCAGGCAAGTGCAAGCTGTGACTGCAGGAAGGACCCCAGTCCCCCCTGCAACCATAAGGTGATGTGCCTGGTTGTGCCTGCCAGGGGCGTGCTTGGGGACTCCAAAATTCAGGAGAGGGGGCCAGCATTTGGCCTATTATTTCCACCAACCTGAGGTTTTCGCCTTGGGATCGTTGGGCAGCAGAGCTGCAGGGACAGAGCCCCTCCCTGAACTGCCAAGGACCAGGCAGGCCCCGTAGGCCCTCGGCCTCCTGAGAAGTCAAGAAGGGCACAGCCCTCTCACTGGGTCTGACCACCAGTGACCATCTAAAAGCCCTTCTTAAACAGGAAATCATTCTAGTAGTTTGGACCCTTCATTCTGTAATGTAAGGTGGAGGACAGCAGCTGGGAACGGGCAGGGTCCCCCAGCACCACCTGTGGGCTGCTGACTGGTACCTTGGGACCATCTGCAGGTGGCCCAGAAGATGGCAAAAGGGGTGGAGACGAGATGTAGGACATGGCTCCCAGAGTGCTCCTGCCAGCATGCTCCATCCTCTAGTACCTCAAAGCCTCTGAGCTCCACAAAGGGAAGGGGACACGGAAGGGGCTTCAGAGATCCTGGAGAAGCCCAGCTGTCCCTATAACTGAGGTGGGGCTTTAAGGAACCTCTAGGACCACAGGCAGCCTGAGGAGAAGGGGAGAAAGCAAAGGGAAGGAAGCGGGGCAGGGTGGGCAGGAGGCTCCTGACTACCCAGGGAGGAGGAAGCAGTCTCCAGAAGACCACATTGCCCACAGAAAGAAGAAAGAAGCCAGGGCTCCCTGGCCTCTGCCTGTGCAGAGCGTGGGGAGTGCCTCTGGGAGTGCCGTGGCTCCCCTCCCATTTCACCTTCTCCACTCTGCCGGCCCACCACCCAAGCCCCCTAGCCTGATCACCCGGGGGCCGGGAGGCTCCGCTGGTGGCAGAGCAGCGGGACACTGCTGTGGACAAAGTGGGCAGCCTCTGTTCATGAAGCCTCAGCTACAGCTGTGGCTGGCTGAGGGGGAAAAACCATTTCTCACGTTCCTCAGAAAGTGGCTGAGGTGGCTCTGCGCTGGAGACAGAGAGGAAGCAGCACCTCTTATTGGACTCAGCACATGGCCTGGGTTCAGAGCTGAGGGGCACGGCTGCAGGGTGTGAGCAAATGTAAAGAGCTTGCATCATCGTTGATGTCGTCCTTACTGGGCACATTGTGCCACCTCCCAGAGCAGGTGCTATGGTGCAGGTGACATGGGCCTTACCACCTCACAGAATTGCTCCTCTACCTACTAGCTGTGTGATGTTGGGCAAGTAACTCAATCTTTCTGAGCCTCTGTCTCCTCTTCTGTGAATCTGACCAATCTCCCTGAGTGGGCTTGGATGATTAAACGAAATAAACGATTATAACCGGTGCTGGGAAGATAGTAACAAATACCAGCCCCCTTGTGGGAAAAGCTAGCATGAATTTTTTAAAAGGTATTAGGATTGCCAAAGTCAGTGGGAAAACACAGTTGGGGGGTTGGGGGGTCAAGGCCATGGCTATTTTTAGGATCCAGACACCAAATCCCTGACAGGCCCTGATTTTCTTCACTGGGCACTGTAATTTATAAGCTAAAGGTATCAAGATGTTGGTGAGCTCTTTGGCAGCACAGTTTACAGGAGTACGAGCAGTTTAAACATCCCAGAAAGGGCAGGACTCACCCCAGGCCTCTCCCCTCCCCTCGCTTTAGCTTTGCATCCACCCTGGAGGCAAACCTGGGCTCTGTCCTAACAGGCTGTGGTAGCCTACACAGGACAAACGACTCCCACCCCCACCTGCCCTTCTCAGGGAGGGGGCAGCTCAAGGTCTCTCTCCCAGGAGCAGAGATACAAGGATTCCTTACAATCCATGGTCCTCCACCTGCCCCCGGGTTGGGAGTGGGGGCTGCTGCTTGTATAGCAGCTGGGTTTCCCCAGCTGTGGAGCTCCCCACTGCTCAAGGTCAGCACCTGGCCCCAGCCTGCAAGGGCTTTGCTTTTGGAAAGGGGAGAGGGATGTGGGCTGAGGGGAGAAAGAAAGTAAGCCAACCCATGGTACAGAAATGTGTTTGGGAGACACCCAGAAAGGAGAGAAGCTCACTCAACCCCACCCCCGCAGAGGCCAGATTCGAGATTCAAAACAAACCCAGGCTGAACCCGAAAGAAGGTGCCTTGATTCTCAAGCAGCCTCTTGTCTGTTGGTGGGAAAGAACCACCTTCTTTCTCTGTAGTCAGCACTGGAGAGAATTTATGAGCCTGGTGGCTTGGTGTTCCTAAAGCTTACTTTGAAGGAGATGTCTTCTTGATCCCTTCATTCTAGAGTGGCCAGGGATGGTGCTGTCCCCAAGTGGTCATCCTCAAGCCAAAGAACTTTTGATAGGACCTGGAGAAAGCTTCTAGTCCTTGCTCAGTTCAGAGGGTTGAGCCTCCTTCTGAGTTGTCTAGGGGTGAAAAGAAAAGGTCCCCAGAAAGTCTCAGTTGAGAGGCAGTGGAGGGAGGGTGGGTTCTTAGGCAGGCACGGAAAGATGCAGGCAGGCCCCCATTGCAGAAGACCCCAACCAGCTTGAACAGAAGCCTGGGGGCCTTCTCAGCACCCAGCCTGGGTTCAATCACTCCGTGTCCCAGCTGCAGTTGTGTCCCTGAGAAAAAGGCTAACAGGAATCCCCCACCAGCCTCACAGGACTATGTGAAATGACAACTATGGTCCTGTGAGAACCACAGGTTTTTCGGAGAAAGTCATGACAAAGGTGCCATTTGCAAACGTCTCTCCACCTGGAATATCATAGTTCAATCAAGTCAGCGAGCTTACTCTGACCCTCTGCAGACCACTGGATTGTATCATGCAACTGGTGTACCTCTCCTCAAGAAAATTGTGGTTTAGAAAAGAAATAAGGCATGTCACACAAAACGATCAGTGCAGTCATTCTGAATTTTGCTTTCGACCTCAACCCACATTCTGGATGGCACCAAAATGCACATTAGCCATGTGCTTGCTAAAATACCACCCTCATCCTTCTCCCAACTTTCTTTTGGAAAGTAAATGAGTCAAAATGGTTTTAATATAAGTACAGCTTTGAGTACACTTTAAATTTTTTAGTAGAAATGAATTATTTCCAAGTTTTCATATTATAATTACTATAAATAATAATTTTCTTTCAATGCCTCCCAATGAGTAATGGTTGAAAATCAATGTATGTACTAAGAACAGTACTTGTCTGTGTGTCGGCCTGTTGTTGACTTAAAAGTGCACATAAATTTTATGTGTGAAAACAGACCATAGGTTAGTTTTTTCACATCACAAACAGTCCTAAGAATGTACAATAAAAGCCAAGAAATTGTATCCCATCATAAATGAATCACTTGTAACTAGATTTTAAAGGCAGCATTATAAAAATACTTTCAAATCTTTTTTATAGCAAAGTAACTACATATTTTATGTGGAACAGACGAGCATCTTCACATTTAATTTAAAGCAGGGTGGGCCGAAGAGGAAAAAGATTCAAAAGGTCCTGCTTTACAACTATGCTCTGATTGTGTCTCTGTTTTCTTTAAAATCACCTGGAAAGGATATTCCACAGTCAATTTTGTTCACAGGCATCATGGTCTGAGGTTTCAGTTTAAGAAGTTCTGAACTAAACTTTTGGAGCTGAGAGAGATCTTCTCAGCTGATTGATTATGGAGAGAGCTCTGGGGTGTCAGGGGCAGGCTAGGGGATAGGGGCTGGACCTTCAGGCTGTAGTAGCATCAGCAGTGACCACGGTGTCGCCGAACTTGGCATATTAAAGCCTCTCCTGTGGGCTCATCTCAACTTTTTGCCCAACGAAATAACTCCTCTTTTCTTTATTTTTATTCTACTTTCAAAGCTGTTTTCCATTTTCATCACCCTCCCAAGACCTCTGCAGCTCTCTAACCAAACACCAAATGCTCAGAGAAGAGTGAGAAAACTGCTTCTTTCACTCCAGGGTGGGATTGTGTCTTAGCCAACAAATCGCCTTCCACTCACAGGTCTGTCTTTCCAGATCCATTCAAGGTCTGCCTAATCAATTCTTGGCTTACGGTGGGAGTGAGGCATCAGGCCATGTGCAGTGGCCCTTGAGTATTGGAATTGTGATCTGGCCAAGGTTGCTTTTGGATTCTGAGTTCACCCTTATCACCAAGCTAAATGTTTTTGTTTGGGGAGATAAAAGAGAAGTAGAAATTTGGCTCTGCAGTCAAGAAGCATTGCATAAGAGAGACATGAAGCAGTAAGGAACACAGTCTTGCCAAATTATTCAGTACGAGTGGAGAAATGGCATTTGCAGGAGGAGCTCAGCGCCCCTGGAGTGGAAGAGGTGACTTTAACCACTGGGTAGAACACGGATTGGTAGGAGGGAGGGCCCTTACCGGTGAAGGATCAGCAGCAGGCCAGGCAGGAGGAAGGCCGGTATTAGTGAGTTCCCAGAGGGGTGGGCCTGGCTGGGATGGAAGAGAAATAAAAAGTGTGGTAACCAAACTATGAGGCCCTAAACCACATAGTGGGGATGGGGGGGTCTGCAATGTGATGCAAATGTAGACCCAAACCCCAGGTGGTTTTTGAACAGGGGGAGGCATGATCACTCTTGGGCCATAGTGCGCAGCGGATGGAGGCAGATGTGTTACCCATGTAATTGTCACCATCATGTGGTCACAGAATTATGGTCATGGAAACTAGATCAGCAGATTTATGGGGGCCTTCGAGCTAATCTAGACTGACGTCTTCTTTTTCTTTTGTTTCTTTTCATTTTAGTCTTCATTTCTAGTTGACCCTACCCTTCCTCATTTTTTTTTTTTTTTTTTTATTTGGCCGGGGCTGGGTTTGAACCCGCCACCTCCGGCATATGGGACCGGCGCCCTACCCGCTGAGCCACACGCACCACACATTTAGTTTCAAGAATTCTAACAGTTCAAAACAGAATGCAGAAATGAGCTCTGTTCATCGTCCATCCACCCAGAGTTACCGCTATTACCAGCATCACCTGTTGCCTTCCTGTCTGTATTTTCATGCACTAAATTCTTTACATAGTTGGGATTAAATAGTATAAATAACCCAACTTGTCCATTAGCTATATGAGTTTGAATATTTTTAGTAACAGGGTGGTTTAAACCCTTTTAGTAACTAGGATCTCACTACTTAGCATCAACATAACATCTTTAGATATGCTATGCCTTTTTAAATAAAGATCACATTAAAAATGTTTTTCAGTGGCTCAGTGAGCGGGACACTGGCTCATGTACCGAGGGTGGCGGGTTCAAACCCAGCCCAAGCCAAACTGCAACAAAAAAAAAAGATAGCCAGGCGTTGTGACAGGCGCCTGTAGTCCCAGCTACTGGGGAGGCTGAGGCAAGAGAATCACCTAAACCCAGGAGTTGGAGGTTGCTGTGAGCTGTGATGTCATAGCACTCTACCAAGGGTGATAAAGTGAGATTGTCTCTTAAAAAAAAAAAAAAAGCTTTTCTATTTACGAAGTAATATATGCTTACTTTAAAAGTATCTAATATTAAAAAATTGAAATCACTCATAGTCCTATTGTCCAGAGATTACCACTGTTAATATTTTATGGTATTTTCTTTGAGTATTCTTCCAAAATAGTGTGATTTTGAAAGCAAAATTGGAATCACATCAGATGCAATTCAGGTCCTGCTGCTTTCATTGAACAAATCATAGACATTTGTGTCCCTTTCAAACTAATATTTATTGAGTACTTAGCATGATCCAGGCTATTAAAAGAATTTTACACATATTAACTTATTTAATCTTCACAACAACCCTTTGAGATAAGTGCAATTTTTGCACATACAGTGACAGAGACACAGTAGGTGGAATCTTGAGGCCAACAATCTACTCCAGAGCCTGCATTCCTGTCTCTGACTGGCCCTTAGTGACGATTCTTTCTGAATGCTGTTCCATTGGTCCTGGTGCTCCCCTTGGAGTCACACACACACACACACACACACATGTGCATGCACAGGCACACGCACACACACATCTGATCTCTTTTCCATGAGACAGCGTTTCAAATATGAAAGCTCCTTTGAAGTCCCCAGATCTTTTCCAAGCTTAACATCTGTATCTCAGTTGTCCTTCAGGGCTCACTTCGCTGTGCTGGCTACTCAGGCAGGTCTGGTTCTTAAGTGTCCCTTTAACTGGGTGACTAGAAACAAGTGCACAGCTGCCCAAGGAAGTCTGGAGCCAGCCGCTTCGTCTGTGGGTCTGGGTGTTACACACCTGTCCCTGTGGCCAGAGGTGCACTGACTTTTCCATACAGCAGCAGTGCCAGGATGGGCAAAGGGTGTCTTCTCCACGTCCCTCGGTTCCATGTGGCTCCATGGTCTGGCCTTTTGATTCCCTGCCTGGTCCTGCAGAGCAGAGTCCAGGAGATGACAGGAACCTTAGTGTGCCTTAGAACTTCCATGACATCTTGCTGGGGACCAAAACGGCAGCATCTGACCTTCCTGGCCAAAGGGACAGAAGAGGAGACCATGGCTGCCCATGAGGTTGGCAGCAGAGCCAGCAGCTGCTCTAGCAACACCAGTGGTTTTCCAGATGGCTTCCAAGTTTTGTTTCTTTGTTTTGTTTTGAGACAGGGTCTTTCTCTGTCACCTCTGCCACTGCAGTGGCATCATCACAGCTCATTGCAACCTCTAGCTCCTGGACTTAAGTGGTCCTCCAGCTTCAGCCTCCAGAGTAGCTGGGACCACAGGCGAGTTCTACAAAGCCCAGCTAATTTTTCTATTTTTTGGTAGGTATGGGGTCTCATTCTTGCTCAGGCTGCCTTCCAAGTTTTGCACCAAGGTGTCACGAGAAGTCAAGAGAAGTCTCCAAGACTTCAGAGCCAGGGTACAAGAGTCTGGCTTAGAGGGGTCAGTGAAAAAGGGATCTCTGGGCAGGCACTAGAAACACACAAATAGTGTGTCCACTAGGGGCTATCTTCCATCTCCAGGGCTGTCTGAAGAAAAGAAAGCTGCCTTTGTTTGCCTTTCTTCTGGCTCTGACTGCTTGAGGTTGGGGTCAGAGCGGGCTCCAGATAAAGTAACCAAGGTCATGGACTTCGCTCTGAACAACCCCCTTCCTCCTGGTGGGGGCCCAGCCACTCTATTTTCTCTCAGGATCCAGACAGAGGAGGGGAGTAACCTGATCCTTCATATTCGGGCATTCGTGGTGAGCAAAAGCCTACTTAGTGTACTAACCTTCACATTGCAATTTCCATCCTTTTTTTTCTTTTGCAGTTTTTGGCCAGGGCTGGGTTTGAAACCACCACCTGCGGCATATGGGGCCGGTGCCCTACTCCTTTGAGCCACAGGAGCCACCTTGCAATTTCCATCTTAACAGGAACTCTTGGAGACCAAAATGCCTCTCTCTAGACATTTTCAGTAGAAGGAGTGTCCTGTTGTCCTTCAAATCTCAATAGCGTGGCCAATAGGCTCTTTCACCTGTGTAGGCACTCGTAAGAACGAGTACTGCAAACCTGGAGCTATAACCTTTACATCTCTGGGCCTTTCCTACCATGTTGTGAGAGGAGGGCGATCATAGCACATACCGTTTAGGACTTTATGAAATAATTCATCTAAAGCTCTTACAATTAAAGCTGGAACACAGGAAACCTTCAATATGTGTTCAGTATTATTCTTACTGTGAATTATTTTAAATACAGAGAAGATTCACATATAATGCATCGCCTTATCTTTTTTTTTTTTTTTTGAGCTGGAGTCTTACTTTGCCACCTTTGATAAGAGTGTCTTGGCATCATAGTTCACAGAAACCTCAAACTCTTGGGCTCAAGTGTTCCTCTTGCTTCAGCCTCCTAAGTAGTTGGGGCAATAGGCGCCGCTCTGCTTGGCTAATTTTTCCATTTTTGGTAGAGGTGGCATCTCGCTCTTGCTCAGGCTGGCCTCGAACTCCCTAGATCAAGCGATCCACCTGCCCTGGCCTCCCAGAGTTCTTGCATTACAGGCATGAGCCGCCACACCAGGCCTATACCGTCTTATCCTTACAATAACACTGTAAACTAAGCGATTGCTCCCATTTTAAAAAGAAAGGAAATTAAAAGATTACATATGCAGCTAAGTAAGACCTGACACAGCAGAGGGCCCTGGAAAAGGATCACTGTCTTTGTTCAGCACGGTTTAGGGAGAGCCTGCAGTGGTCTGTCCCTGGGCCTGGTGCTCCAGAGAGTATAAAAGAAGCCCAAGGCCCAGCACAGTGGCTCAAGTCTGTAATCCTAGCATTCTGGGAGTCTGAGGCAGGAGGACCCCTTGAGCTCAGGAGTTCAAGGTCAGCCTGGGCAAGAGTGAGACCCTGTCTCTGCAAAAAATAGAAAAATTAGCCTAGCATAGTGGCAGGTGCCCATAGTCCTAACTACTTGGGAGACTGAGGCAGGAGGATTGTTTGAGGCTAAGAGTTTGATGCTGCTGTGAGATATGACAGCACAGAACTCAACACAGTGTGACAGAGTGAGACTCAGTCTCAAAATAAATAAATAAATAAATTAATTAATTAATTAATTAATTAAATAAGCCCAAGACTCAGAACCTGGCCTTGGGAAGCTCCCCAGAATGTGAGAGAAAGTGTCAGCAGCCTGAAAAATGGGCAGTTTCAACCCATAATTTTGTAGTTACCCCTGATGCTTCACTTCTGAGCAACTCTTCTTCTGAAGGGAAAACCAGGACTACTTTCTAGGGTAACTCTTTCTGTTTCAGACATACATAAAAGTAGAAAAAGTAATATAATGAAGTATGTGTACATATTTGAGTGTGTTTCTCCAAAAGATAATATTTTTGTAAGTATACTGTAATACCATTATCCCCCACATAAAATCTGTAATAATCCCTTAATACCATGAAATACCAGGCAGTGTTCAAGTGATTTCTCTGACCATCTCTCTCCCTCTATTTTACTTTAAAAAAGTAAACATAACAGGGGCTGCGCCTGTGGCTCAAGGGATAGGGCGCCGGTCCCACATGCCGGAGGTGGCGGGTTCAAACCCAGCCCCGGCCAAAAACCAAAAAAAAAAAAAAAAGTAAACATAACAGCGGTCTTATCTATCTCTGTGTCTCTTTTATACCTAGAGTTTCCCTTCCTCCACCCCTCCGCCCCTCTCTTTGCTTCCTAGAACTGTATTTGTCCAGGAAGCTGGGTTGTTTGTCCCACAGCACTTCCCATGGTCTGGATTTTACTGATGGCCTCCCTGTGCTGTGCTTTCACACGTTCCTCTGCCTACTGTGTTTTATAAACCAGCGGTTAGGTCTGGAGACTTGGTCGGATTCAGGTTTGACATGGTGCAAAGAGCACTTTGAGGTGGCAGGTGTACTTTCCCCAGGAGATGGTAATAGTTCTTACCATCTCTTGTTCTTAGTTCTTTTGGTGATGCTAAAAGCTATTGATAATCATTGCCTAGAGCCTCTATATCATCAAGGGCTATCTCTTTTTTATTGATTTGCTGGAATATTTCTATAGAGAGAAACTTCTGTTTGTCAATTATTTGGTTACCCTGATACATATTCAGGACAGATGTTTGATTCCTTCTCATTATTTACAATGATTTGTTATTTATAGATGAAAGGATTCAATGCCTGTGATTTTATTTTACATAATATAGAAAAGAGGCCCCTGGGCAGGGGCATAGAATAATAAGAAGAGCGAAGTATAGGAGGTTCATTATACTGTTCTATTTTTGCATATGTTTGATCATTTTATAATAAGAATGGTGGGATTTTTAATAAAAATTAACTAATGATTTCGTTCCCTAGCACCCTCCAAAGGTGAGCAATGAGTAAATGAGTATGTTGGTCAGTTGGCTTTAGGGCTATTATGAATGCATGAAATTAAACATATCCAGGTGTTTTCATCTGTTGCAGTTCTTCTTTTTTTTTTTCTTTCTTTCTTATTTTTGAGACAGAGTCTCACTCTATTACCCCCGCTAGAGTGCCCTGGCATCACAGCTCACAGCAACGTCAAACTCCTGGGTTCAAGTGATCCTCTTGCCTCAGCCTCCCTAGTAGCTGGGACTACAGGCACCTGCCACAATGTCCAGCTAGTTTTTGTATTTCTAGTAGAGATGGGGTCTTGCTCTTGCTCAGGCTGGTCTCAGACTCGTGAACTCAAGCAACCTGCCCACCTCTGCCTCCCAGAGTGCTAAGATTATAGGTGTGAGCTGCTGCACCTGGCCCCCTGGCTAATTTAAAATTTTTTTTTTGTAGAGACAGTCTCTCATGATGTTGCTCAGACTGGTCCCAAACTCCTGACCTCAAGCAATCCTCCTGCCTTGTCCTTCCAAAGTGCTGGGATCATAGATATGAGCCCCTGCACCTGGCCTATTGCCACTCAAGTTGTTACATCTTTGGCCAGTGGGAGTCTCTTTAAGCTGACTCTCAAATTCTTTTTTTTTTTTTTTTTTTTTTTTTGAGACAGAGTATTGCTCTGTCACCGAGCTAGAATGCAATGATCACAGCTCACTATAATCTCTGTAATATGGAACTCCTGGGCTCGAGCGATCTTCCCACCATAGCCCCCCAAAGTGCTATGATTACAGGCATGAGCCCCTGTGCCTCACCTCAGATTTCTTCTTGTAACAGTATTTTTTAACCGTGTCCATGCTTTCAGAATGACAAGGTGGCCCATTTGTGTTGGGCATTTCCTATCCAGAAAATCCAAGGCAGGGCTCCTTTCTTTTGCTAAATGTCTTTTTGGAGCACGACTCTCATCATTCTTACCTGACCACTATTATGTAAAACCATCTCTCTGAGGCTCCATTTAGGCTCTGTGCCCAGGAGCAGAATCTTTTTCCCCACACACCAGGCAAGAGTGCCTGTGCCACTCTCTACCCCCACCACTGTTCCACTCCCACCCCCTCCGAGCAGGTGTCTCAGTGGTGCGTTGACTGTGCTGGTGGGTGGGTGGAGGGGAAAAGAGATTAAAATCTGACTTTAAAGGCTCAGGCAGTAAGTAACTTGCTTGAGGTTGGCTCCCCCTCCCCAACCCCAACCCCAGCCCCACCCCCAGACTCAGAGCCAGGGAGAAGGAAGGGGGCAGTGAGAGGATTCAGTATCTCTACCTATCTATCATTAGGCAGATTTATCTTGCAAACTAAATCAAAGAGAAATTTTTAGGAAGGAGGCAGTGGGGTACCTCTGGTTCACATAGCTTTATCTAATCTTCTGGGGTGGGTGAGGAGAGAGGGTGTGCAGAACAGGGAGAGCTATCCAGAGACAAGTGTAAGTTGAGAAAGGGCACAGAAGACTGATGGGGACCCCGCCAATGACGGGCGAGGTGCCAGCAAGAGGACAGAACATACTGGTTCATTTCCAAGAGCAGAGCTAGCTGAACTGTGGGTCAGTGTGACAAGAAGGCTGGTAACCTGGAAAACCACCCAGCAAAGGGGGGTGGGGGGGCTGCCATATGAAGCAAGGGTTCCCCTTCACAGCAAGAGCACCCCAAAGTCAGGGTTATGTAGAAAGGGGGTGCTGACTGGACATATGCCATCATCTTGTAGAATGGAGTGACCCTTGGCTCACAGAGAAATCATGAATTTGCATGTGGCAGAGCAGAAAAGACCCAGAACTCACAGTTCTGTGTGAACTTGGTCTAGTCAATTCCTTCCCAATTTTCCCAATGGAGATAAGTGGGGAGTTGAAGGAGCTGAGTGAGTCTGTCTGGGTGTGAGTACAGCTGGCTGTGTGACCCCTCGAATTGCTCAGCAGGAAGCAACCACACTTGTTTTCAAAACATATTGCAAGGGTACAAGTCAAATCTGTCAAGTGTAGAATGTAAATGTCTTAACACAATAATCAAGTAAATGAGGCGAAAGCTATGTTGATTGGTTTGATGTAACCACGTCAGATTGTATTAAAAAAATCAACACATTGTACCCCACATTTGCATAAACGTATTCAAGATCTGTGTGTATTTGACTTAATAAAAATAAAACAAACAAACAAACAACAACAACAACAAAAACAGGGTCCAGGTTGCGGGGGCCCTCGGATGGATGTTGGATGACAGAAAGGCCCAGAGCAGAGGAAATGAAGCAAGCAGAGGGCGGAAGAAGCCAGGCCTGTCCCCAGGCGGGCAGTGGCTAGAGGCTTTGGGGTGGTTGATCCAGTCAGGGAGGAGAAAGAAACCACTGGTTTGCAAAGAAAGGCCTCAGAACAGACCTCCCCGTGAGGCCACAGCTGTAAGTGTTCATGCATGCGTGTGTAAAACTTAGACAAAACAAGCGGCAGCAAACACCTCTCCAACAGATGGAGGCTGGAGCTGCAGATTATTTGTGTGGGCTAGAAAGTAAAAGCTGTCAGGCCAGAGAAGCAGGCTGGCAGGGGCCACCAGAAGGACCAGACCTAGAGCCGATGGGTTCTGCTCCCTGGCAAGTATTCACTGACCCTTCACACAGGCTGCACAGGTGTTGACACAAAATCCCTCTCTCACACGTGGAGATCCCTAGGCCATGAGGCCACCAAGCCAAACAGGCACTCTTGGTATGTGAAAGGGCATGATCAGATCCAGATGGGCAACCATCTCATTCGCGAATACCTACGCATTTAAAGCCTTTCCAACAAATGCCTCTGCCCACTTTGACTTCACTTCTTTTTTTTCTTTTGGCGACAGAGTCTCAAGCTGTCACCCCGGGTAGAGTGCCTTGGCATTGTAGCTCTCTGCAACCCCCAACTCTTAGGCTCAAGCGATCCTCTTGCCTCATTTTTTCTATTTTTAGTAGAGACAGGGTCTTATTCTTGCTCAGGCTGGTCTCTAACTCGTGAGCTCAAGCAACCCACCCACCTCGGCCTCAGAGAGTGGGAGGATTACAGGCATGAGCCCCACGCCTTTTACTTCTTTAAAGAAAATGTTGGTAAATTAAATATACAACCTATAGTAAGACCCGATTTTAATTGCAGCAAAATCCTCATAGAAGTGTCTTGCTACCCTCCATGGCACCTGTATAACCCAGCTGTGAAATAGCTAACTCAGCTTTGTTGTTACTGCTCCTTGAAAAAGATACACCATTTTCTCTTCTCAATTTTAAGACATTGAAATGGGTAACATCAGTCTTGCTCAACGCACACACACTCACACATTTGGCCTTAAACAGAATTCCACTACCTGGGCTGCTGCCCGAAATACTTCCTCATTTTTGATGTGAGAGTTTTTTTACAATACCCCCAAGAAAATATAAATGAATATATATTTGATCTCCAAATGAGGATATTCTAAACATAGGAGTAAAAGCAAAAATTTGACTCCTTAAGTTTCAATTTGTGTATCTCAGATACACCAAATGAAAGGTAGATGGCAAAGCAGGAAAATATTTGCAGTACACCCCACAGGAAAGGGAGAATATCCCAAGTGTAACATACTCTTAGAAATTGCCTCATAAGGAGGCACCTCAAAAGAAAAATAAGCAAACGTTGTCACTACCTAATTCCTGTACAGTGAAGAAAACCCATGAAAATAAGTTCAACATTACTAGTAATCAAAGAAATGCAAATTTTAAAATTTGATTCTGTTTTTCACTTACTGAGTAGGTCATGTTGTTTCGTTTGTTGTTGATCTGTTTAAATAATGATAATACCCAGTGTGGTGAGAATACAATGAATTAGAGTCTCTTAAAATCTGCTGAGTACAAATTGGCCCCATCTTTCTGGAAAGTAATTCAGCTCTAAGTTTAAAGAGTCTAAAAACTTTCTTTTTTTCCATTTGGCTACTATTTCTATGTGTCTCAATTTATTCTTAAGAAATAACCAGAGTGGCTCACGCCTATAATCCTAGCACTCTAGGAGGCTGAGGCAGGTGGGTTGCTTGAGCTCATAAGTTCAAGACCAGCCTGAGCAAGAGAGAGGACCCCCCCCCACCTAAAAATAGAAAAACTAGCTGCAGGTGCCTGTTGTCTCAGCTACTTGGGAGGCTGAGGCAAGAGGATTGGTCAAGCCCAAGAGTTTGGGCTTGCTGTGAGCTATGATGCCAGGGTGACAGAGTAAGACTCTGCCCCAGGGTGACAGAGTAAGACTATGTCTCTAACTAAATAAATAAATAAAATAAAACTATGTTCAAGGATGATTTACTACAGCACTTTAATACTCAAAATCAACAATAATGTCTATTTCTAACAACAAGGGAGTGGCTAAGTAATTATATACAGCAAAAGTAAAAATTGAGATCAGAAACGACAACAAAAAAAATCTTAATGATGGGGCGGCGCCTGTGGCTCAGCGGGTAGGGCGCCGGTCCCATATGCCGGAGGTGGCGGGTTCAAACCCAGCCCCGGCCAAATTAAAAAAAAAAAAAATCTTAATGATGCTGTCTCCATTTTAGAAAAGAAATGTGTTAGAATCAACACCAGAAGAAAACATAACAAAATGTTAATAGTGATTATGTTTGAGTGATGGGATTTTATTTTATTTTCATACTTTTCTTTATTTTTCAATTTTTCTACAATTAACATTTTTATCCAAAACATCATACAGAAAATTTTAAAAATATGTCTCCACTAGTTTTAAATTGAGAAATCAAATTCTTCCTAACACTGCCCAATGATCCAGGTTTGGTGGGGGTGAAATAAGGAGTTTTGTGTAGGACAAGGTACAGCTGATTTGCCTGAGTAATGTTAAAGTTCAGATATGGATTTCAGGGGAGAACAGAGGCTGCAGACATAAATGTTGGGGCCAATAGCATATAGATATTTGAAAAACCTGAGCATGAATATATGAAATCACAAAAGGAGTGTGTTTAAGAAGACCAGAAAAGAGGTCCAAGACCTGACTTTTTTTTTTTTTTTTTGAGATGCAGTCTCACTCTGTTACCCTGAGTAATCACATCTCACAGGAGCCTCGAACTCCTAGGTTCATTCTATCCACTTGCCTCAGCCTCCCAAGTAGCTGGAACTACAGGCCTCTGCTACAATGCCAGCTATTTTTTTTTTTTTTAGAGACAGGGTCTTGCTCTTGCTCAGGCTGGTCTCCAACTCCTAAGCTCAAACAATCTGCCTGCCTTGGCCTCCCAGAGAGCTAGGATTACAGGCGTGAGCCACCATGCCCCGGCCTTAGGCCTGACTCTTGACTGTCTCCAAGACACTGGGAGAGGCAGGGATATAGCGAAGGAGACTGTGCCTTAGTGACCAAAGGGCACCATAGTGGGCACTTAGTGAACAAGTCTGCAGTAACTAAAGAAACGAACAAATGAGCTCCAAGGATTATTTATTTTAAAACCTCAAATTAGGCAGCATCTGTGGCTCAGTGAGTAGGGCGCCAGCCCCATATACTGAGGGTGGCGGGTTCGAACTCGGCCCCGGCCGAACTGCAATGAAAAAATAGCTGGGCGTTGTGGCAGGTGCCTGTAGTCCCAGCTACTCGGGAGGCTGAGGCAACAGAATCGCCTAAGCCCAAGAGCTGGAGGTTGCTGTGA
Organism: Nycticebus coucang; assembly: GCF_027406575.1. NCBI lineage: Eukaryota > Metazoa > Chordata > Mammalia > Primates > Lorisidae > Nycticebus > Nycticebus coucang. The sequence continues at coordinate 93,848,334 of NC_069789.1, forward strand.
GCTGTGACATCACAGCACTGTACTGAGGGCGACAAAGTGAGACTCTGTCTCTAAAAAAAAGAAATTCCAAATTATTTGCCTGAACACTTTTCTTTATGTCTCTCTCCCTCTCCTTTCAGGCCCAGTTCTTAAAAAGGGGGGAGGCATACATTGTTCAAAAAAAAAATAAAAATAAAAACATGTTTGGATAACAGAAAATATCAGATCAAAAAATGCTGATTCAGGGATGTCTGTGACTATCTTAATGAGCACATGAAATGTCTGGACATCAGCAAGGACCACTTGCTATACACTGGGAGGTAATCTCGTGCTGGAGGATTTTTTTCTCCAGTGAATCCCCTTGATTAAATGTTTAACTAGATCTTACAACTAAATACCAAATAGGTCTCGATCTTCCGATCCAACCCATTAGTCTTGTGGGCCCTTGGTTGTAGAACTGGCATATTTGGGCTATTTAAATGGACTCAGCCTCACAAATATATAATCTTGCTTGCCAAACTTTAAAAGAAAAAGATTTATTTCAAAATCAGATCACACCTTTTTTAGTGGTAGCAACTCCTGTTTTTGACTGAAGTTTGCTTTTTCTCCATGTTTGGGTATGTTGCTTCCTTTCCCTGCTTGGAAGGAAAATGAATGCTTTATTTTTTGATTCCCTTCTTTCACAATAGATGAGCTGAGTGGAGGATCTCTGTCTAGAGGGCTTGACTGGGAACAGAGATTTTAGTTGCTGTAGATTAGTAGGCTACAATTTAGCAGAAGGCAGGGCCGGCAGAGAAAGTGGCAAAAGAAAAGTAATGTTCCTTAGCCTGGATTTCCCTTTACTGGGAGCAAGGTATTAAGAGTGGAAATACCTACCAGCCCTTGCTGGGGGTGAAGCGAGTTGCTGAGATCAGCTGGGTTGGCTGTGTAAGTCGCTGGACTTAAGTGAAGGAAGAAGGCCCTGTGGGTTACCAGGAGGCTGACTTTGAGGACTCTCACATTAAGCTGATTGATGATCTCGCCGTGTCTGGGAGCGGTGTTTTGGCTCCGTGTCAAAGCTCCCATCAGAGAGGCTTGAGCTATGAGAGGTTTGAAAAATGGTTCAGATGAAAAAATTGACTCTGTTCAATAATAAATTATAACGATGCTTTGTATTTATAGAGCATCCTTCAACTGAGGGAGCTCTAAGATCTTTATGGATATTAACTCACCTTCCTCACAATAGAGAAAAGATAATTTTGTCATTCAATGTTTTCCAACCTGCCTCTTTTTTTTTTCTTTTATTGAGGGAGGAGGGTACCTATTACAGGGACATTTCCTCGTATTAATTTGGAAGCAATAAATCCTCCTTTCATTTTCTTTCACTGAAAATCTTTTCTTATTGGGTATCACCTAAGGAATTAAAAATGAATAGTGATGCCTAAAATGTATGTGTATGTGCATTTATATGTCAGTGTGGGTGTAGTATCTTCATAAATATTTAATTTTTATGGTCTAAACTGTCTCCCTCAGTTTTCATGAGCTAGAATTTATTAGCTACTGAACAGCGAAGCTATTATTATTTGCTTTGCACCTAAATGATTTAAAAGTCAATTATGAATTGGCTAAGGGGATTGGAAAGCTGCGGCATGTAATATGCCTCCTGCACTTCTATTTGTTACCAATGTCTGGAATGAGGAAGTGTCCAAGATGGAAAATAGCCCACAGAAGTACCATACCGATATTAAACTGACCAGATGAGGCCTGGGGTTGCTGGGATATGACTCTGTTGGGTTTCCCGGCTGGGGGCTGGAAAGGGGTGATGGGGGATGTGCAGACAGACAAATAAATCCCAGAATAAACCAGAACCCCAGGACTGTCCCAAGCAATGCCAGCCCAAGAGGAGGCAGCTCTTTCAATCAGCCCCAACACTTAGGGGGGCTGACCTGCTCCAGGCCCCCTGGGAGGGAATGTAAATATTTACTGCATTTACTTTTTATCTTTGAGGTGCCCATCTTCTGAGTCACTGAGGCAAAGAGGCAGGCGGGAAGGTGGTAATAACCCAATACAAAAGAATTATCTGTCCAGCAGAAAATCCCCCTGTGGAATTCATGTCCTTGGAACATTCCAAATGGGACATAGGGATTTTCAAGTAGGAAAGGAAGTTGAGAAAATCACACCAGGTTGTTCAGCGCAGTGCCAGGTCCTTCACTCCGTCTTTCTGACTGTTTGCCTGAAGGGCTGCTAAAAAACAGACCATGCTGACCTCGAAATTAGGAGGAGCAAATGGCAAATCTTTGTTAACAAGCTTGGAGCCCACAATAAATTTTAAAAGTGCACCACAAGGAGAATTAATCCTCGGTTGCCTCCTGATTCTGGTGTGGAGGCTGAAAAGGATAAAGTACTTCTGGACCGAGAGCCAGCCCTCCTGTGCCTTTGCATGCTAACTGGCTAATCAAGGTGCCCAGCCCGTGGGGCTCCCCCTGCCTGGTTATTTCCCACTTGACTTCTTAACAAATTGCTACATGGCATACATCACACACACACAGGTATGTATGTGTGTGTGGATATACATTTACATATGTACCTATACATATGCACAGATACTCACATCTTTTCCTGCATAAATGAAACTGGAGTAAACTTTGTTTTCAGTATTTCAGTGACTCTTAAAACCAAGGAATGGAAAAGCAGGCAGGGCAATAATTATCCTGTAGATTATTTCTAAATAGAAATTTCCCCCAACAACATTAGTTCCAAATTCTAATATTAAGGAAAAAAATCTAATGTGGTTCAATATAAAGAGGGCCTTCGATTTAATATTCAAAACTGTCTAGCAGCTTGGGTCAATCCAAAGACAAACATTTTCTTTTCCTAAAGGCTAGCCGAGTTAACTCTGGAAAATAGTCAAAAAAAACTGCGCAAGGGGGACAGAGTCTTCTGTTTATTCATTGGCTTGATTTTAAGTACGCCTAAGTGCCATCACTGGTACTGATAATGAGTTCTATACTGAGCCACAAAGGCAAGAGCGGCAATGTGAGCCCCCCTCCCCCGCCCATGAAGTTAATTAAGTCTGAGTCTTGGGCTGCACAGCTAGTTGATGCCGGAATAAATCTAATGTGTTGTCAGCAAGGCTGAACCAGAAGAGCAGAGCTCCAACAAGGAATTTCTATGCAGTAAATATCACTTAAATTCCTCTCAAAGTCGGAGCTGGTGTCAAAGTCCAAAAAAGCAATATTCCCTGGCAACCGCTTTCAGGAGTGTGTGTGTGCCTGGCCATGTATCATCTGAACACTCAAATTAGCAGAGGAGAAAGATAGTGAGTTAATATCACCCCGCTGACTGCTCAAAAACTGCTTTCACTGTAGCCAGAGAAATATGGAGAAGGCATGGCCAATCATCAGTGACCTCCAAATGACTAGATGCTCAGAACTTGCTGGCAGCCTGGGCGAGATAAATAATTCCTACTGTTGCGAAATAAATAAATCCGCCCAAATATTTCAGGGAAACTAATTCTTTCACTTCCCAATCACTGAGCTACAAGGAGCTAGAGAAACACTATAGGTGAAGAAGGGGGAAAGAAATCTGTGAATGATTTTCTATCTCACTGATCTCCGGTTGACAGGGGGCTGCCACCCCAGGGAGGTTGGCTTGGCGGGGTGAGGAGGGGTGTTCTTCCAAAGAACACGTGATTCTGTATCTAGATGAAAGGGAGGCAAGGAGGCAGGGAAGGAAGAAAGAAAAGGAGAGAGGAAGGAAGAAAGGAAGAAGAAGGAAAGAAATATAGGGAGATTAAGGAGAGAGAGAGAGAGAGGAGAAAAGCAAGAGATAGTGAAAAAAATTTTGAAAATCGATGAAAAATAGTGAAAGAGTTAGAATCATATGTAGCTCTTTAAATTGTGTCTTTTTAACAGACTACACACTACAGACAAATATTGCAAGTTGGGAGTCTTTTCAGTGACTGTACTTCTATTCTTGCCCTTTGCGTTTTTCTACTTTAATTAAAAATGGTTGCCTTTAAAACAAAGACTATTGAAGTTTCAGGTTACCACTGTCACCCTCCAGGAGCAGGTATTTCAGAGCTAGAACAATTACAGGCACAATGCTTCCTTTTGTTCCCCTCTTCTTCCACTCACCCTGCTGGCCTAGCTTTATGCTTCTAAAAAATGGGTGGGAGCTGAAAAAGAGAAAAGTAGCTTTGGGGAGTCCAAGGTTTTTGGACCCCTAACTGCTATAGGAGCCAGTACCCCCATCTAAGCAGAAGGCAGCCAGGCCTGAGACTGAGAGAATCTTCTCCCCAAAGAGTTTCCCAAGGGGACCATTTCTGAACCATTCTTTGGGGGAAAAAACCCCTGGAGATGTTCAAAATTGGAAGTAAATTCATCCTCCTCTGAAGATAAACTGGGGTTTTAAGAACCCAACACACAGTGGACATCCAGCCTCTATATTTGGAGCTAGGTGTCCAGAGGAAACAAATAAGTTGCCTTTAATACAGCACAAGCTGAGAATGAAAGAAAACTGGATCTTTGTGCTGGTCTCTACAATCCCAAGATGATTGGAGTTCAAGGAGAATGGCATTAGCTTGGGGGAAATTATAAACTTAGTATTATTGCCATTTATAAATTAGGCTTCTCAAAGGAAGGGAGCTTAACCGTTTTATTATTGTCCACTGAAAAGACAATTGCTACCAGCCACAATTGGCACATTCTGTAGAAAAACAAGCACAACCAACCAAACAAGACATTCCACTACAGGGGTTTCTTTTCTGAGGCAGTTATTAAAGGCATGTGTCTTATTAGCTGGTATGGGATTTCCGGGGCCGGGGGTGGTGGTGGTGGTGTTTTGTTGTCTCAGGTAATGAGAAGGCCGATTCCAAGGCTGTGTGCTTCTGAAGTCAGCAAACAAAACATTACAAACAAAGCGCCTTTTCTTTTTTGCCATTTCCCGGACTATTTCCTATAAATTTGGAGGACACAGTACTCACAGAAAAAGGAATTTCATTAGCCAGATAAATCACTGATTTAAATTCAGGCAATAGGTTAATATTCTACTCCCTGTAATAGTTTTAGGGAATAAATCTCTGCGGCTTCAGATCAAATTCTAACCAATCATTTCAGTATGGTCTACTTTTGTAATGAACAAAAGTTTACAAAATCATAACTCTTTGCATTTGATGTCCAACTAATAAATTAGCACAATTTAGTTCAAGTTCCACTAAACTGGAAGCTGAAATGCAGGATCAAGAGGAAAGAGATGCAAGTGACAAACCTAGATTCTAAATATCACAGCAGACTAACTCCATGAAACCATCTTTTATTTTTTTGTGAATTAAGTGTATGTGTGTTGGCCTCCCTCTCCCTTTCTCCTTTTAAAAAAAGAAATGATGACTTTTTCAGGTCTTTGCTTCCAGATTTGAAGGGCTTTGGGTATTTGAAGTCAGAGGGGAGGCAGGAGTGAGCCCTACTAATTGGGTGCGTCCTGGTGTGCTAATATAAAGAGGAGCCAATGTAATCGTGGCTTTCTGAGTTTGCTGTCTGTACCTGGGCTGTCTACAGATTAAGAAAGCCTTGCTGGCCCCAGGCCACAGGTCACGTTGCAGACTTCACTGCAATTCCCTGGATGATTCCTGCACCAGAGCAGATAGTGTGACTTTCTATGCTGAGCCGCCTACAGAAGCTTGTGCTCAGTGGCCACGCAGAAAAGCTACACACAGACCCTGAAAAGGGCTGCCAGGATGTCCAGGGACTGCCCATCCTCTTGAGAGAGCTGGATGAAGCAAAAGGAGCAGTCCCCAAATTCTCAGGCCTAGGGCTGTCACCCAAAGCTATCTGAGGGGATGGGCGATGAGGCTACCTTGGGAAGTGACCATTTGGTAAAAGAGGAGAGGTAAAGGAGCAGGTGCAGATGATAGAAAAAAAAAAAAGGCTGGTAGGAGAAAAAATGAGGGAAAAAAAGGCAGGGAGGAGACAAGTGAGAGGGAAACCAGAGGGAAGGAGTGCCTTGGCCAGAGCACAAGCTGGCAGGGATGGGCAGGAGGAGGGGGGCTGCAGGGCTTCAGCCTTACAGGCGGGGAAGGCGACTTCTCCAGGGGATAGGAGAATCATCTGGCCCCTTTTTACTGGCTGGTCCCATTCTTCTGACATTATAGAGAGAATTCTGGGGAGGGCCCAGAGGCCACTTTATTGTAAATGGTCTAGAGCTGAGACTGCCCTTTGAAGGATCCTGGCACACCTCTCCCAGCATGGGCTCTGCCCCTGCCAAGAAACATCTCTCCTCCTCTTCTGGTCAAGACACTTACTTCTGAGAGGCAGGGCAAGCCCCTGGGCAGACCCTCTTCCAGGGACTCCCGTGTATGTGGACAGGCTGGTTTACACACAGGCAGAGACTCCCAGGTCCCCAGGCAGGGCTGTGTCTTCTGTGTTGGGGACAGCCACAGCAGGCACCGCCTTGCCAGCATTCCTGCCTGGGGCTGAGGCCTGGTCCCTAAACACTGGCTCTCCTGCATCACTGTGCTCACACAGGGCCTCCCGCTGCGTTTTGGGAAGGGTTCCTTGATGCTGGCTGATGACCCCAGGGCAACCCCATAACCCCAGTCAGGTCCTTGTCCTGGAATGTGAAAGGAGGATGTCAGGCCCTGTATGGGACAATGAGATGATGCTCACTTGGGCTTTCTCAGCCTCAAGGGAGCCAGGCCAGGCTCCCTGCAGGCTGAGTACCAGCCTGCCCATGACGATGACCAAGTGCTGGGTGACTTACACTTTGCTAAATATTCAGCGTTCTTTCTGGTGGGCTTCTCATACTCTGTGAACTGGTCAAAGCCTTTAATCCGGCATCTCATCAACCAGCCCCCTTCCTGCTAGCGTGGGCATGAAGAATGCAAAGCAATTTAGATATTCATTGACATAAAGTGCAACTAAGGATTTGGGGATGTGGGGTGGCGAGATGGAAGTTAATGCAAGACATCAAAAATGTCTTTCTCTAATTTCAAAATTATGTATGTTTATTTATTGTAGAACTTGGAAAATAAGGGGAAGCACACAGAAAATTTAAATCACGCATGATTTTATAAAGCAGAGATGAAACCGCCGCTAACATTTCGCAGTATTTTCTTCCGGTTCCCTTTCTGTAGTGATATCTGTATCTCTGGCTGTCCACACATAGTGTACGTGCAGATTTGGAATCAAGCAGAAACAGCCCAAGGGGGCTGCAAGTGAGTCCCTCGGCTCTGGTGGCAGATCTCTTTGATCCGGGGCAGCCCAGCTGAAACGTCCCGAGGACCCAAATTATGGGGCAACGGAGAGATCTCAAGAGACAAGGGGACAGATGTGCCTGGGGCTCGCCGCCCGCTGGGTCGCCCACCCCGGCAGGGACCGGGCGGGGCTGGGTTTGGAAGCCGCAGGGTGAACTCCCTCCCTTGGGAGAGAGCCACCACCGAGCCACCGAGGTGGCAGCCCCGCAGGCTCCAGCCCACCGGGTCGCCCACGCCCCCAGCGCGTCCCTGGCGGCAGCTGCAGGCGCGGGCGCTTTGCTGGGACTTTGATGCACCAGACGTACGTCACAGGCGCGAGCTGGCGGGGCGTGGGCTGGGCTCTCCGAGGTTGCGGAAGTGACAAACACACCTCCAGGAAAGCCTCTCGGCCCTGGCTGGGTTTCAGCCCGGGGGACCAGACTGAGGCCAGCCCCACCGTCTGGCAGATGCCCTGAATGGGAGACTGAGAGATTCACGTGCCCTGTCCCCGTGGCGCCCTGTCCCCAGAGCTCCCAGCCCAGACTCGGGAGCTCAGAGACTCGTCGGGGGCTCAGGAGCAGGAAGCCGCCGGGGTGGGGGAGGTGAGGAGCTGGGTCTCTCCCGCACCTTGCTGCACGAGGAGGGGCAGATCTTTCTGAAGTGTACGTGTATTTCTCTTCAACATCTGAGACATAAAGCTTTTAGTCACAATCTTATTTCTTCTTGTCAAACTTTGGGGGCGGGAAGGCTCAGGGGAGAGAGTTGAAGACACAGGAATGGTTGAGCCCCAAAGGCAAAGAACGCCCGGAAACCCCCTGGACTTTATCATTTATTCATTCATTAAACACTTAGGACCACCGACTAGCTAGGGATTGAAGCGTCAAAAAAGAATAAATATAACCCAGGCCTTGTGGAGTTCTCAGTTTTTAATGAGGACAGACCAGTCATCAGATAATTAGTGAAAAATGTGCCAAGAACTAGTGACTGAAAAGTCAGAAATATTACCATTAACTTATTTTTTTATTATTAAATCATAGCTGTGTACATTGATATAATCATGGGGCATCATTCACTAGCTTCACAGACCACCATTAACTTATTTTTTAAACAAAATTTTAGCTACATTTGTAAATAATATGCTCAAAATGTTTTTCTTCAACTTTCATACACCTTTTCAGGAAGTACCTGTAAATTTAAAGCGAGTCCAATTGTTAATGCAAAAAAAGTGCAAGAAATACATTATGTAATGTCCAAAACGTTTGGAAAAACAGGAAAAAAGTGTATTTCTTGTGCCTTTTAAAAAGATTAACAATTAGACCCATTTCTTTTTTTTGTTTGTTTGTTTGTAGAGACAGAGTGCCGTGGCGTCACACGGCTCACAGCAACCTCTAACTCTTGAGCTTACGCGATTCTCTTGCCTCAGCCTCCCGAGCAGCTGGGACTACAGGCACCCGCCACAACGCCCAGCTATTTTTTGTTGCAGTTTGGCCAGGGCTGGGTTTGAACCCGCCACCCTCGGCATATGGGGCCGGCGCCCTACTCACTGAGCCACAGGCACTGCCTAGACCCATTTCTTTACATTTAGAGTTATGTCACCTGAAAAGTTATGTGAAAGTTGAAGGTAAATGTATCAAGTACATTTTGTGAAAAAGTAACTAACATTCTTTTTTTTGTTTTTTTTTGAGACAGAGTCTCACTATGTCACCCTCGGTAGAGTGCGGTGACGTCACAGCTCATGGTAACCTCTAACTCTTGGGCTTAAGCAATTCTCTTGCCCCAGCCTCCCAAGTAGCTGGGACCACAGGTGCCCACCACAACACCCAGCTATTTTTTTTTTTTATTGTTGTTGCAGTTGTTATTGCTTTTTAGTTGGCCCAGACTGGTTTGAACAGCCTGGGTGTATGTGGCCAGCACCCTACCCACTGAGCTATGAGAGCTGCCAGTAACTAACAGTCTGTTTAACAATAAATGTACCCCATGATTCTTGGACTTTTGGGTCACCCTGTAGAATTGAAACAGGTGTCCAACAAAGGGAAATGAGTTCTGCCTGATAGTGGCATGAAGTTTCCCCAGGGAAGGTAACATTTGAGCTAAGCCTTGGAAGATAAAGTAAAAAGTAGTTCAAATTGAAAAATGTCGTGGTAGGATGAGTTGTACACAATCTTATTCTAAGCAGTTGCCTGGCCTTTCCAGAAGGCTGGCAGCCCCTTTCAAGTGAATCTCAGACCCGTTCTTTGTTCAGGCATCAGTAGGATGCTGTGCTGGATGGCATTCCTGCCCCAGACTGGCCTATACCTGAGTCAAAAGCAGGCCAAGGGTCCTGCTCACAGCCTGAGAAAAGGCTCTGACAGCTTTCTTCCTTCTGGGGTGCTGCAACACCCAATCCCACTCACTCAAACCCCCACTAGGGCCAGCCATGTGGGGACCACAGGGAAGGCAAAAGGCATGTTTGGGAATGTGACATTTGGTGATGTCTGCTCATCAGGAAGTCAAAAGTACTTTTTCTCCTGATGGCTAGCTTAACACCGGATCCCTGAACAGGGTGCAGCTGGAAGGAATCACAGAAATTATCATAGTGACACCTTTATTTTGGAGGCAGAGACACCAGGTGGTGAACTAACTTCCCTAAGGTCACATACTTTGGGTGATTGCATTGGTCTAGGCTCCCAGATGAATGATCTCTGAAGTCTCTTCCAACTCATAGTTTCTTTGAAATGTAAAGGACACACATTCATTCATCTTATGGCATTAATTGATCAATCTTTCACTATTATGGAATTCCTGAGTTCCAGTGATACCTACAACTGGCCTTTTACAATGGTAGAAAAAAAAAGAACTAGGAACCTTGGTGTTTGCTCTGGAGCAACCTGCAATCTAGTTGAGTAGGAAAGAGCCCCTTTGAGGCCCTGAGACTAACAAAGTGTTCTTTGCTTAAAAACAATGGATGCAATTGAAGTTGGCAGTGGGCTGGAGCCCCAGGGAATGGAAAGCTTCAGGGAAAGTGAAAGCTGAGAAAAGTTTGGAAAGGATTAACAGAGGCAATGGGAGAGGGGCAGTATCTGGATGGGGAGCTCTGGGCGATATTTAGGAAACTCAAAATGTTTGTCCCAGACAGGCAAGCACAGCCTGTGCTCTTGCTGTTGCTACCCAACCAGGTTCATCTGGCCACTGCCCAAGAGGAAGCCAATATCCAGAGACAGAGAGTTTACAGCAGAGAAAGGCTTTGTTCTGCATAGTGCTAACAGGGAGATGGGAGGAATTTCTCAAACTTGCCTCCTCTGGTAATTTGGAAGACAGGGTTTTAAAAGACAGTTTGGAGGGCAGAGGATTAGGCAATTAGGGTCTGCTAATTCACAGGATTTGGGGCAGAACCATCAGTTCCTTGGTATGGGCCACTGTCTGGGTGGGTCAGCCAATCCACTGGAATTCAGTTTCTTGGGTGGGTTGGTGGGAAGGGAGGGTCATAAGACCAGTTGAGTCAGTTCCTTGGTCTGGGCGGGTCAGCCAATGCACTAAAAGGCAGGTCCTAGGAAGATATCTCAAAAACTACCCCTAGGTTTCGGACGGGTCAATTTAAGAATCTTTATGACTACGGAGTAGCACATAAGGGAACCATGGCTAATCACTACCATTATTTCTAGCTGGGCCTGTGCCTTATTTTAGCTCAGCCTTTATCCCAGTTCTTGCCTTTCACCCCATTGTTAATTTGTAAGGGAGGTTTCATCTCCTAAACGCTCAGGCTCACTGGCTTTCACTCTCCTGTCAGGCTGCATAGGTGATTTGGCTCCCTCACCATGCAGTGAAGGATAGATGAGGCAAGACTCCACCTCCATTTTGCCTGCAATATTTCCTTGTTCTTTTCACCTTTGATGGTCATTCTGATCTGTTTGGAAATTAGACTTGTTCTCTTTGGCCAATTAACCCTGCCAGAGGAAGTCCCAGTCCCCCATCTCATTTCCACACAGCCTTGGACAAACCACTCAGGATCCCCGAATCGTCCAGAGCAGCTTGTGGCTCAGGACCAGGAACAAAAGCACAGACGAGATTGTGGTGCTACAGCATCAGGTCCCCACCCCAGCTCCTGCCCCTAACCAGGCTGCTATCTCACACTGCTTTCAGAATCTTCCAAGACACAATGGGTGTGAGGTCTTCCAAGGCAGGCATCAGTACTCACCACCTGGTCCTGAGAATAATGGACGTGAAGAAAGCAGGGCTACAAGGAGTAAAAGAAATTCCAGGACTGTCCTTGTATTAGTATGTTTTTAACAAAGCAGATCTTCAGGCAGCCAAGAGGTACGACATGACATCCGCATGAGATTACACAGTAACATGACAAAATTTGGGGAGCAAACACAAGATGGCCCTGCAACATCAAAGTTTTGGTCACTCCAATGTTCCTCTGACAGAAGTGTGTGGTGCTAGCCTCCGTTAGTTGCTCTGTGTCTAAGACAGAGCTTTGGGGCTGCCCTCCCTCAGAAGCAGCCTGCTCACAAATACTCAGGTACTGCTGGACACAGTTCTAGAATCTTCCAGACCCATCCAACCCAGAAGTTAGTGGTTCCTAAGAATAGCGTACATGAAGACATAGAGGTATGTGTTGAAAAGCAGATTTTGGGCCAGCCTTTAGATTCAGCTGCTCTGGGGTGACTGAAACACTGTTAAAAACTTGGACTCTGCTGAAACCAGGAGGAGTGGAGACACCCCTCTTCACCCTGCAACTACCTTTTCCTGTCTCAACCACCTTTTAATGTCTTTCTAAAATTTGCAAAATTCTCTCTGTCGGTAGTTTTCCTAGGTACCTTGTCGAGCACCCTGGTTAGTTCAAGTCAAAGAAAACCATAAAAAGTAGACCGTTGCTGTCACCTCGGCCACAGGCTCAGACAGAGCCTGCATGTATTCCTGGAACCCCAGGCAGGAGTGGCGGCTGCTCCCCACATGCTGGAGTTGTGCACAGGGAAGCCCCGACACTTCTGCTCTTGCTCGCGGGGCTCAGAAACGAAAGCAGCTGCTGATTCTGAGAGTGGCAAGTTTGACAACATTTGGAGTCCCCTGGTGAGAACAGAGAGACCCCTGGCTTCCTCCCGGCTCTCTGAAGACAGGGGAGGGGTGCTGGGTGCAGGGAGGCCCAGCCTCGGCGGTTCGCGTCTCCCCGGGCCCTCATGGTCGTTCAACTGTGGCCGTGGGTGTGCGTGCTCCGGCTCTGCTGAGACGCGCTGGAACGCGGCCCTATCCCGGTCACTGTCCCCAACCCAGGCAGGCCCCAGGGACCAGCCCTTTCCCTGCCTCCCTAATGTCAGAGAAACAGCCGCTCGGGCCTCCAGCACCGCGGCTCGGCGGCAGATCCATGCAGCCCCTGAGCGCTCCCAGCCCCGGCCGGCTTCTCAGCTCGGGGGCTGGAGGCGGTGCGGTTCCGGGGAAGGGACCGCAAGTGGGGGCGGGCGCCGGAGTTGTTTGAGCAGTTCGGATGGGAGATCACTGGAGATAACCCAGGCCCTGGCTGGTGGCGCTCGACAGGAAACCCCGAGCGAGGGGACAGCTGTGGGCCGGCGGGGAGGGCGGTTCCCATAACCGCGCGGGAGCCGCGGCGGGACCGCGGGGCGGCGGGGCGGCGCGGGGAGGAGGGCCGGGAGGCTCCTCCCAGGCCCGGGCCTCCTCTCTCCCGGGAGGACGGTCCTTCACCAACTCGGTGCGTGACTTTGGGGCTGCGGTCCGCAGACCGTGGCCGTGGGCGCGGATGGGAAGAACCTCCCGATGCTGGTGCCCTTGGGCGTCCGGGCAGGACCGACCCTGGACGTGGGGAGGCCAGGGCGGGGAGGCTAAGCGGGAGGCTGCTCTAAGGCTCCGTCTCTTTAAAACCCGAAGAATTGTTAATCTCCGACGGTATCTGCGTCGGTTTTCAAATCTAAATGGCATTTCCTCCCCCAACTTCCGAGAAAGATGGGGGGCAGCGGTGGCGCGCTGCTCCTCGGGGGAGGGGTAGAGGGGTGCTTCTCCCCCAGGAGAGAAGCAGCTCCACGGGGAGGTCGCTGCTCCTGGCGTGTCCCTGTGCCTTGTGCCAGGTGGGCAGTGGCAGGAGAGTGAGCAGAATGGCCCTCAGTGGCCCCGCTTTGGCTGTCCAGCGCCCAAACCTGCTGGGCCACTTAGGGTCTTCAACTCCCAGCTTGCTTGCGGTGGGGACCCACTGGGTGCATCTGTTCCTGCAACACTGAATAATAATAATGACGGTGATCATGCTATTATCAGCAGTAATAGTTTTGTGTTCATATGTAATGTAATCATATCCCCCAAATTCCATTTTTGTGAACCCCAGCGAATAGCACCAAAAGTGCTCTGAGCCACTGCCGAGTTCAAGGCGCTTTGCTGGATGGGTCAGTTTATGTCATTCTGCCACACGCACTTCCTTTGATTTGAGGATTTATGTTATTTGTTTTTGTTTTGGCTGTTTAATCTTTTAAATGTAACAGCACAAAAAGATGCAAAGTGAAAAATAAGTAAAATTCTCCCAATCTCCAACTACCCTGGCTCCTCTGCTGAAGTAACTACTGTGGATAATGATTTTGTGTGTGTGGCAGTCCATAGATACATATTTTTTAAACTTTTTTTTTAATTGTGGTAGAAATACATAACAGGAAAGTTAACATTTTTCACGGTTTTTCAGTGCAATTCAATGGCATGAACTACATTCCCAATGTCGTGCGATCATCAGTGTTACTATCCACTTCCAGAATTTTTTCATCATTCCAAACAGAAACTCCATCCAGATACATTTTTATGTGTATGTAACTATACAGGCCCAGTGTAGTGGCTCATGCGTGTAATCCTAGTACTTTGGGAGGCTAAGGCCAGAGGATCGCTTGAGGCCAAGAGTTCCAGAGCAGTCTCAGTAGCATAGCAAGACACTGTCTCTACAAAACAAATAGAAAAATTAGTCAGGTGTGGTGCTGTCAGCTTATAGTTCCAGCTTCTGGGGAAGCTGAGGCAGGCAGATCACTTGAGCCCAGAAGTTTGAGATTTGATACAACTGTACTCCAGCCTGGGTCACAGAGTGAGACCTTCTTTATATGTAGCCTACATAATTTTTTTTATACTCAAACATTATACATACCATTCTAGAACTTTATTATTTTTTTTCCCCTAGAGCCAGGACTACAGGTGAACATCATCATACCTGGCTAACTTTTAAAATTTTTTGTAGAGATTGGGGTGTCATTATGTTGCCCAAGCTAGTGTTGAACTCCTGGCTTCAGGAGCGCCTCGCACCTCAGATTCCCTAGGATTACAGGCACAAGTCACTGTGCCTGGCCTCCCAAAGTACTAGGGAGGTAGTACTTTCTTTCTTTCTTTTTTTGAGACAGAGTCTCAAGCTGTCCCCCTGGATAGAGTGCTATGATGTCACAGCTCACAGCAACCTCAAACTCTTGGGCTTAAGTGAGTCTCTTGCCTCAGCCTCCCAAGTAGCTGGGACTACTAGCGCTCACCACAATGCCCAGCTATTTTTTGGTTGTAGCTGTCATTGTTGTTTGACAGGTCCGGGCTGGATTCTAACCCGCCAGCTCCAGTGTATGTGGCTGGCGCCCTAGCCACTGAGCTACAGGCGCCAAGCCTGGCCTCACCTTTTTTAAACACCTGATTATCTTATAGATCTTTCCTTAGTGGCACATACACTGTGTATTTTTTAAACTGCTATATACAAATATACCAGAATTTAGCAGGTTCCCAGTTGGTGAACATTTATATCATTTTCAAGTTTTATTTATTATTTGCTTCTGTAGATAATGATACAATAAATATTTCTGTACATCTGTCTCTGTATCCTGTGAGAGTTCATCTGTAGAATAAATTAAATTCTCAGTGAAATGGCAAAATCCTGCCTGGAATTTTGACATAAGGGGGTTTGATCTAAAGTAGATTTCTTTTCAATGGTGCTGACATCCAAGAGCAAAACACGAGGACTGTGTGCTGTGTGGGAAAGAACAAAGCCCTGACAAGGCCTGGCCTTTTGTCTGGGCTCTGCCACCTGAGCTGTCTGACTGCAGAAGAGTCACTTCACCTCCCTGACCTTCACTCTCTTTATCTGCAAAGTAGAGCCAATGAGATCTGCCAAGTTTACCTCAGTCAATTGTTGTTAGGATCAAATGAAACAAAAAATATAAAAGGGTTTTGTAAACAAAGTGTAGAGCAAATGTTTGGTATGATCATGATTGTCAGAGCTTCCAGTCCTGAAAGCCAAGTCCAAGCTGGCATGAAGAGGTAAGAATATGAATCTCTCTCTCTGTATATGTGTATCTATTTGTCATGCATGTATAGTGCCCTTTCTGTATGTATACACACACTGCACACATGTAGTATTCTATATATGTGCAGGTATGCATATGTACACACATGTGTGTGTGTTTCTTACATTGTGCTTGGCACATAACAAATGCGATCTGCTAACCCAAGAGACTTGTCCATTGGCCTTGGAGAGCTGTTGGTGGAATGAGCGGAGGGAGCTGAAACAAGAAACCTGCTCACCAAGGGAAGTCACTTGCGGGTCCTTGTCTTACTTGGCTGCAGGTATCACCATCCCCTCCCTGTGTTTCCTTAACAACCTGTGTTTCTCTCTCATGGCCACCTCCCCGCTCAGCTGGGAGGCTATCTTTGTGTCTGTTACCTCCTCACTCACCGCCTTGCACAAGGCCTGGGACTTTCTCTTAGTAATGGGTCACCATGTGTTTTGAGCACCTGCTATGGGTTAAGCTCTCTGCCTGGTCCTGGCTCACGTGCTGTATGCCCCCTCCTCACAATTACTGGGAAGTTAGGAATAATGGTGACTGTTTTCAGAGAAGGAAAATTTCCAGGGTTGCCATAACAAAGTACGACAGACTAGGTGGCCTTGGAGGGTGTCAGCAGGGTTGATTTTTTCCCTCGAGGTTCCTCTTCTTGGCTTATAGACAGCCTGTGTCTTCTCATCGTCTTCCCTCTGTCCTTGTCTAGGTCTTCATTTCCCCTTCTGAGAAGGACATCAGTCGTATTTGCTCAGGGCTCATCCTATTGACTTTTTTTTAGAATTTTTTCCCCCAATGGCCTTATTTTTAATTTAATTACCTCTTTAAAGGCTTTATCTCCAAATACAGTCGCTTTTTGAGGTATGGGGGGGCCAGGGCTTCAACATAAGAATTTTAGGAGAACACAATTCAGCCTGTAAGAGACCCTCATGAGTGAACACTTAGTGATCAATGTGCATTAATATAAATGAAAGAACAAAAACACGAACGATTTGCATCCCTTAAGTAGAAATAGAACCACTCTCTAATTGGAAACCATATTGGTTTCTGGGGACAGGGCAAGGAGAAATGAAGATTACCATGCCCCAGCCAGCACAGAGCAGGTAGGCAGCCTCGTAGCATAGAGTGGATTTTGGGCCTGTCCTACAGCTGGCCGGGGCTAGCCCAGGGGCCCAAGGCCACCATGAACCTTGCCTTACTCCAAATGGTTTTAATTTTCTTCTTTGAAATTGTATTAACATTTTTGAAATGTAAAGAACAGTGTGTACTTGTAAAAGGAGAAAACCCTGCAATTGCTCACCATATTCAGGATGAAGCCACTGGCCGAGGAGGCTCTGGTTCATGTCCCACGTGCTTGTTGCCCTCCAACCTGGTCTCCTGGTGTTCGGTCTCATTCATGCCACCTGACCACACCTGCCTCCTTGCTGTTCAGGTGTATCAGGCGCGGGTCCAACATGGGGCCTTGGCACCTACCTGCCAGTCCTTTGATGAGAGGGCCCTTCCTCCACAAAGCCTCACAGTGGACATGTTCTCCAAACACCATGAAAAACAGGATTCGTCTCCTTGGCCTTTCAGGCATTCATTTCCCTGCCCAGCAGTGAGATTGACTGTCTTTTTATATGTTTATAAGTGATTTGTTTTCCTCCTCTAAGAATTGCCTTGTTATATCTTTTGCTGATTTCTCTTTTGGACTATTAGTCTTAGCTTATATTTTTCAAAGATATTGATTGAATTCTAAACCTGTAAAAAGCTTTAGAAACGAGGTTGTTCATCACAGAGTTATTTACAGTGGTGAAAAATTGGAAACAAACGACCCCCAATGGGGAATGGTTAAATAAATAGTGGAAGGATTATTAGGCAGCCTTTTAAAAGAATATTCAATAAAATCATGAAGTAACATGAAATATGAACATATGAAGTAACTAACATGAAAAGTTAAATTCTAATACTAACTGAAAAAACAGAAGTTTCTTCAAGGAAAATGTTTTAATAAGAGATGATTCCATTTATCAGATAAACACTTTGGCAGTCTTCTGTCACATTGGAAGCTGCTGTGTTTGAAAGTGGTTTTAGGAGTGACTTTGATTTTTTTTCTGTTTTTCTACACTTTTATAGTGAGTTGATTTACTCAAAAATAAAAAGAAAAATGGGGCGGCGCCTGTGGCTCAGTGGGTAGGGCACCGGCCCCATATACCGAGGGTGGTGGGTTCAAACCCTGCCCCGGCCTAACTGCAATAACAACAAAAAAATAGCCAGGCGTTGTGGTGGGCGCCTGTAGTCCCAGCTGCTCGGGAGACTGAAGCAAGAGAATCGCCTAAGCCCAGGAGTTGGAGGCTGCTGTGCACTATGATGCCACGGCACTCTACCGAGGGAGGGTAGAGTGAGACTCTATTTCTACAAAAAAAAAAAAGAAAGAAAAGAAAATGAAAAATGATCACAAAGTATTGCATGAACTCTAACAGATTTAATGGAAATAAAAATACAAGAAGGGAAACATTTGTCCATAATCTTGCTACCTCTAAGAGATCACAGTCCCTTTCTTTCCTCTTCCCTTGGAAAGCTTGTCTATGGAAATATATAATTTATAGGTAATTGTGACTGAATAAAACATGAATATTTGGCCAATGCGGTGGCTTATGCCTGTAATCTCACCACTGTGGGAATCTGAGGCAGGAGGATTGCTTGAGCTCAGGAGTTAGAGCCTTGTCTGAATGAGAGTGAGACCCCGACTCATGAAAAAAATGGAAAAACCCAGCCGGGCATCTGGGTGAGCACCTGTAATCCCAGCGGCTTGGGAGGCTGAGGCAGCAGGATGCCCACAGTCCGAGTCTGAGGTTGCAGTGAGCTACGACGCCATTGCACTCTGCTCAGGGCATAGGGAACTCTGTCACAACAAAAAAAAAAGAATATTTGAAATCTAACACTGAGGAGGGGGTTAAGGAGACTTTGGCAAATTAAAGTAAAAGGCAAAAGATTATGTGTTGCCAACGAATTAGGTAGAGCTGGGCTGTAGGTCAAGGTGATTAGCATGTCTCCAAGTAGATCATCTGCTTTGGACACTGACTGGTGTGGGTCCTGCCTCACCTTAGATAGCAGACCATCTCTACTTGCTAGCCCCCTAGACCTTTCAGCTCCCCATCCCGCAAGAAAAAAGGCCAATTGTAGAGTCAGGATATTTCCACCTGCTACACAGATTCTCTCCTTGGAGAAGGAAGGACTTCACAGCCTGGTAGGGACCCCTCTCAGCCCTGAGGACCAGCATGCTATCCAAGGGCATTACCAAGTGGTGGTAACCAATGGCTCCAGACACGCCCGGGTTCAACCCTCACTCTAGACCTGAGACATGTTACTAACCTCTCGGAGTCTCAGTTTCCCCAATTATGAAGTCAGAGTCACTGCGAGGACTGAAAGGAAAAACTCGCATGTAGTTCCTGGCCCAGAATAAATTTGCAACTTGTGGCTACAACTAGACTGTGTGTCTAGGCTGTATCTTTCCTGCTGCGGTGATAGTTAGCTACTCAATGAAAGACAGCAACCCCCGGAGGGGGAGGCCTGGCATCACACCCAGCACCTGACACAGGCCCCCCCATCGCTGCTGCCACTGCCTTCCTGAGGACATGTGACTTCCTGTTTTCTAAATTTTTAACTTGCAGTGTCAACTCAGTTGTATCTGAGCCTGGGGGCAGAGCTGGGCAGCAGCAGGACCTTGGGCTCCAGGTTAGAAATGGAAAGGGAGGAAAATCAGGAGGCTGGTTACTCCCACCTGGATCATGGGCTATTGTGATTAATATTAATATTGAGTCCATCAGCTCCTACAAACTGAGGACTTACCAGGTACCAAACCCATGCCATTTAACTGTCTCATGCCCTGGAAGATAGCTAGAATTAGTCTGTGATCACACAGTAGCAGAGCCAGGACTTGGACTCAACTTGGCTGCCTTCCTAGGGTTTATTCTTACCTGTGATGCTAACTAAAGTGCTTCCTATTAAAGTGGAGACGAACTGGAAGGGGATGGGATTTGGAAGGCTGTCCTATAGAACTTAGAGGATCGGTGTAGTTTGTTCTTCTGAAGGCAGAACTAGGATCAAAGTTATTTTTGAAAGACTGAAAATTAGAACTCTCCACCAGTGATTGGTAGGTGGTGAGCTCACTGTCACCCAAGGTGTTCAAGCAGAGGCCAAAGGTACCTGCTAGAGAAGAAATTCCTTTTTTTTTTTTTTTTTGAGACAGAGTTTCATTATGTCACCCTTGGTAGAGTGCTATGGCGTCACAGCTCACAGCAACCTCAAACTCCTGGGCTTAAGCAATTCTCTTGCCTCAGCCTCCCAAGTAGCTGGAACTATAGGCGCCCACCACAATGCTCGGCTATTTTTTTGTTGCAGTTGTCATTGTTTGGCAGGCGCGGGCCAGGCTCAAAACCGCCAGCCTCGGTGTATATGGCTGGCTCCGTAACCACTGTGCCATATGGGTGCCAAACCTAGAGAATAAATTCTTGCAAAAGGTGGGAAGCTCTCTGGATGAGGGAAAGCCCAGAGACACTGGCATAAAGTGGAGAGAACAGGAACTTTGCATCAGATGCACTCAGGAAATTTCTAACTGCGTAACCCACTGGAACCTCAATTTCCTTTCCTGCAAATAGAAGTGATAATAATTCTGCCCATCTCAGACAAGGTTGTGCTGAGGATTAAACCAGATTGCAAAAGGGCAGAGTTCTCTAAACTGTATGGGGAGCACAAATGTAAGTTACATCATTATTTTGTGACTTGAGGAGCTCAGAATGTGTCTATGCACTACTGAGCTCCTCCTACACACTGAGCACTTTGTACATGATCATTATTGATTGTATCCTCACACACCCCTGAAGGGTAGGCATCCCCTTCCTGAGTTGGGGAACCTGGCCCACTTCTGTCCCCAGATCTGGTGGGAAGAGGTGGAAGGTGGGAGAACTTGTCTATTCCCACTGCTGCTGGAACCTGCAGAGCCTCTGTTGTGGCAAAGAAGGCCACTCAAGACCTGTGGGCTCAGCACAGCTGCTGTGCAACACACTTCCCCCACATTTTAAGTCAGTCGTATTAAATCTCTTCTGCAGACAGGGGGGCCTGAGTTGTCCTAGAACTCCAAGACAGGAAGAGGCATATGTTCTTTCCTCTTCTCCAGTGACCTGTGATATTCGAGATGAGGAGGGGAAACGACAAAGTGAAATCAAAATACACCATCTGTGCTTTGCAGAGCCTGTTGGGGGGAACTCCAGGATGTGAAACGTTCACAAGCTGTGACTAAGTGTTAAAGGCAGGCAAACAGCAAGGGCTGTGAATTCAAAGGACTCTGGGTCTCCTGTGACCACAGGTCAAGTCACTGAAGGCAGAGGGTTAAGAAAAGTCAGGAGACCTGTCATCCTGTCAGCTTTGCCACTAACCTGCAGGTGTTGTCTGGTGAAGTTGCTTCCTCTGGTCTCCGTTTATCAGCCTATGAATTGGGTCCTACTTACCTCTCCTGGGAATCAAATTCAAATTCAGTCTGACACAAGAATTTTAGAAGTTCAAATAAGAGTATCCTTACTAGTTAGATGTGAGGGAGTCCAGTAGTTTGCCCAGCTCCTAGACAAGATTTGCCGGAGGAAGATCCTGGCTGTAGGGGAAGGTGGGCATGGTGTGTGTTTGTGGCTTTGGGCTATGATAGAACCAACTTGATTAAGACCTAACAATACTTTTCAGGGAAGTTTATAATCTGGTCTGGAGACAGATGATACAATTCAGATACATTTCACTTGGAAAGATCAGATTCTGTAAGGACGAGTGCCTCCCCCAGGCTGCCCTCTAGAGCCTCAGAATCTTCCTGTTAATAGTCAGTGCTGTGAAACTTCCTACACTCAAGGCTTTTATGAAGATGGCAAAAGGCTGTTTTACACTATCTAGCTCACTCTCACCAACCAGCCTCACGACATTTTTAGAAGCAATGAAACACCTGGCCAGATACTTTGTATCGGCTCCAGCTGCCCCTGGGGGCTCCTGTGGGGGTCTCATGTGGCCTATTCCAGGAATCCTGCTACAAGGCAGGAGGGCACCAGCTTATATGCACCTGCTTATAGTAAGAATCGTGACAGTAACTAACATAATGGTACACGTATACTTATGGGGCCCCTCAACCCATTAAAATTACCTCATTTAGGGCGGTGCCTGTGGCTCAGCAGGTAGGGCACCGGTCCCATATGCCAGAGGTGGCGGGTTCAAACCCAGCCCCGGCCAAAAAAAAAAAAAAACCACCAAAAAAAATTACCTCATTTAATCCTTACCCTGGCCAGGCCCAGTGGCTCATGCCTGTAATCCCAGCACTCTGGGAGGTTGAGGCAGGTGGATCACCTGAGCTCAGGAGTTTGAGACAGCCTAAGCAAGAGTGAGACCCCTGTTTTTACTAGAAATAGAAAAACTGAGGCAAGAAGATCACTTGAACCCAAGAGTTTGAGGTTACTGTGAGCTATAATGCCACATCACTCTACCAAGGGCTCTGTCTCAAAAAAAGAAAAAGAAAAAAAAATCCTTACCCCATTGGAATTAATCATATTTAATCCTTACCACCACCTAACATGGGTAATATTATTATCCCCATCTTACAGAGGAGAAAACCAAGCCTTAAAGAAGTTCAGTAATACTTAGTTCAGAAGTACACAAAAATTAGCGTATAAGGACCAAAGCTTTAATCTTGTTCCTCCTCTCTGTGACTGTGAAATCTACATGTGATGCAGGGTATGGCGGCCTCCCCATGGCTGTGGGCTCCGACTTAGTTAGCGGCACCTGTGTAAAGTTGCAGCTCTGAATCACCATCCTGGCCATGCAGTGAAATCCCCAGGCCCAGGCCCCAGCCCCACCCAGGCCACTTAGATGGAACCTCATGGGAGAGGGTATTGGGAGGGAGTCTGTATGAGAAGCCTTGATCAGTCTCTGGGTCACCTTTCACATGCTGGAATTCTCCTGGGTGCTATGAACCTGGAGTGGAGATAGTAGCATGAACTAAAACAGCCTGTCCAGTTGTACACAAAGCAGCCACATGCAACTTCCTGAATACCTCTTAGGAAGCGGGGGGCTCACGCTGCAATGGAATGCGGTAGATAAATGACCCAGGTGCACGAGTGGCTCAGGGAAGGAGGCAAAGAGGTCTCTGCTTTGGGGTGTGAGGAGGGGGACAGGGAAGAAGCTGGCACCAGGAGGGCATCAGGATACCTTTGAGCTGGCATTCTGGAAAACTGGCTGCTGCCCCAGGGAAGCCCCTGTCCCCTGTGCGTATATAGCCTTAAGCCCACAAGGCCACGGGGGACTCAGAAGACCCTACCCAAACATTACACATCATTGTCTTCATTGAGGAAGTAGAAGCCCTGTCATTTACAAAAACACCTACCAAAGCATTACCTGATTTGATTCTCACTGCATCCCCAAGGTGGCTAGGATTACCCTAATTGCATAGATAGGGAAACTGAGGCCCAGGGAGGTGAGTTGACTTGTCCAAAACCACACAGCTAGTAAGTGGCAGAGAAAGTCCTAGAATCCACCTTCACTATTCTAACATCCCCTGGCACAGAGAAGATACTCAATGAGTATTTAATCAGTTATGTAATTCAATTTTTTTCTGTGCCACTGTGTGGAGCTTTCTGGGCCTTCCTCAGGACCATCCGTCCCAGCACAGGGGGACAGAGGACAGGGAAGGTCCCCTCCCCTCCCGTGAAGTATGCTGGGGTTAATATGCTCTTTGCTACCCCACTACATATAGCCTAGTTGTCATTGGTCATAAAATCATGCTGCTCTTAAAAAGAAAGAAAACCTGTCCCTATTACTTATCTCCAGGGAGGCTCCCAATTCTTCTGCCCCCCACCGCGCTGACTCTGCACAACACGAAGAAATATTTCTTCTTATTTGTGCTAAATTTACTGCCCTGTAATTTTTCTGTTCTCATTTTCTGTGACAGGCAGCTGGGCGATTCTCTCCCAGCTTTTATTCTGAGTCTCAACCAGGCCCGTAAATCGCTGCTGCCATTTCTTCTCCAGTTCCCAAAGAAAAAATTACCTGAGCTGTGGTGGCCTTCAAGGGAGGCTGGCTTGTCTTTCAGAGGCCTTTGGATCCTTCCTTGGGTCACTGGGGACTTGCAGCACTGCCTCAGGGCCAAAGGGCAGACAAACGTCTCTCCCTGGCCACCCCTTCCTCATTGCTGAACCCCCCTCTCGCTGTATCAGAGCAGCCCGCACTCTGATGTCAGGGGTGGGGGGAGAGGTGAAAACACAGAAGGTGCAGCCATTGGTCTCACGTGCTCATGGCCTAGCTGCAGAAGCATCTCAGAGTCCTCATGAGTTATGTTTGGAGAGTGCTTGGTGAGCTGCAGGCTCTTGCACCTACATCACTACTCTGAGTTTTCCCTAGGGGCTCAGGTGGTGGGGTAGAGTCTGATTTTGAGGGGTGTCGAGTGGAGGGTGCAGCTAACAACATCAGTGCTAGAAGAGAAATCAGCTTAGAATGTCAGGGAGGGAGGAAAGTACAGGTGTGTTCAAGGAAGAATGGAGTGTCAAAGCCAGGAACAAGAGGAGCAGGGTGATGGAAAGGCCTGGACTTTCAGGCTGGGGCTGGCAAGGCAGAGCCCTAACACGGCTGGACAGGCAGTATGGATTCTTCTCTAGAGGCTGGGTCATCAGTGATCTCTGAGCAGGGTTTGCAGGACATTTATGGAGAGATTTGCTGCCTGGAGCCAGGAGTGGTCCTGAACTGGGGCTGGAGTCAAAGGCTTGAGGACAAAGGGACTCAGCATGCTTTGTGTGGGGATGCTGTGGGCAGCTTTGAATTATCTGCCTCCATGGCTTTTGGGGGAATCCAAAGCAACGTCTCGCTGGGAAGGGTAGACAGGGTGGGCCTGGGGGCATGGGTAGGGGTTGGAGACACTTTTGGAGCTCAGGAGTCCTGCCTTGTGCTTACTGTGTGTTCTAAACCTGAACTCCTTAGTGCCTCAGTTTCTGTGTATTGCTGGTTGGAGGATCTGATAATAATTACATTTCAGGCGTCTTGGACAGAGTAATCACAGGTGAAATGTAATAGTTTTCACCCTCTTTAACAGAAGTGGCAGCTGAAAGAGGGTAAATAGCTTCCCTCAAACTGATAAGGCTAGGTCAGCACTTCAGCACACAATGTCCACTCTCTCAGCCCTAACAGACCCGCAGACAGCCACCAGGGGGCGCCCTGGCCTAGGGAGACACCCACGCTGGCGGGACTGGCCTTGAAACCTCTGCTCCCCAGGCAGAGGTGGAGAGAGAGATACAGCAACCCTGTTTTACAGACTGAGTTGCTGCACACTTAGCTAGTAGGAAATACAGTTAAAACTAAATTCTGCATCTGCTTGTTCACAGGGCAGTGATCTTTCAAATAAAAATGCTAACTTTTATTTAACCAGAATATTTGTCACACCTGACTCCCCAACCCATGGTACACCAATGTCAGTGCCAACTAAATAAATGTGCATTCACTACAGTTTGACAAAGTTCAAAATGGCAGTAGGGGTTAGGGACCCCTTGGAAATTTTGAGTGGAAGAGACTGAACAGAGGGAAACTCAGAGCTGCATTTTGTAGGCTGCATTAGGTTTGAAGAGATGGGAGGAAGAGTAGGGACAGAAAAGGAGGGGACATGAAGTGGGAACCCTGCACTCCGAGGCTGGTTTGGGAGAGGAGACAGAGGAGGCTGAGGCCATGGAGCTAGGACCCATGGGCAGGAGGTGCCAGGCCCAGGTGGATGAGATCCCCAGAGGTACTTCTGCACATTGCCCAGGAGACCCTATGTGGCCTAGAGGGAAGTCAAGCACTGGACCCTGCTGCCCGGTGTAGGAGAGTGCCTGGGCTGAGGAAGCAAAAAGTTGGGGGGCAGATTCATCCAAATCCTCACTATTCTAATTCATAGATAGTGCCACCAAGTCTCTGAGCCCAGCCCTTGCCAGTGCCCCAAAGCCCTATTTCTCCCTGTGGGTAGGCTCAAGGGGCCACACACCTTAGTCCAGGGGGCACCATTCATCCAGACATGGGCATCTTCCCAAGGCTTCCAGGGTTCATGGTTCACACAGGGGCTCACATATAGCTGGGCTCCCATGCCCCCAGGGGATAGCTTCACTTTCCTACCTCCTCACCTGCCCTCCCATCTCCCAGGGTCTGTGATCCTACCAGGTGCCACATCTGCCTTGGGGCAGTCTAGGATTCCCAGGAGCTAGTCCAGGAGGGTTGTGATCAGGGTGAGGTACGGGGATTGGATGTAATCTTGTCATGATTTCTCCTTGTAGGACCATCTGGGGG